>NC_139405.1:54269959-59069959 GCF_905368555.1 Meleagris gallopavo | reverse complement strand
TGTTTCTTCTGTCCGGGGAAAAACGTTGCACGAATATTTATGCCCTCCCTTAAAAGAGGAGAGAAGGCCTTGTCAGCAAAGTGCCAGGAACTTGCAGACTGAGGGCAAGATGCCTGGGAGAGAGGACATTCCAGCTGCACCTGCGTTCTGGGAGAAGCTCGAGGGAGCAGAAGGTTCCCTGGTCCATAGGAAAATGCCAATCCAAAGGCAAACAGTGAAATCTGCAGCTCCAAAATGGGAACCAGGTGGACGGTTCACTGTCCTGTGTTGGCAGGTAGGAATCCATGACTACTGTAGATGCAGACCACATCTGCATAAGTACTTTTCCCCCTGGCACCGTTGTTTCACAAGCAAAGCAGGTCTGCAGGCAGCAGTACTTTGTTGCCCAGAAAGGGAGAGGATGCCCCATCCCAGGATACATTCAAGGTCAGGATGGAGATGGCACTGAGCACCCTGCTCTAGCTGTAGGTGTCCCTGTTCATTGCAGGGCAGTTGGACCAGATGGCTTTTAAGGGTCCCTTCCAACTAAAACGACTCTATGACTAGCAAAATCTTTTCCCTATGGAAGCCGTATCCATAATGTAAAAAGGTTTTCTCTATACAAGCAAATATCTAGTTCTCAAACCTTCCGTCACTGAAATTTGTTATAGAGTAAACCTTTTCCACATTAAGATAGATATGCATCAGATTTAAGTTAGCGAATTCTGCAAATATGCCTTAGCTTATCTTAATGAGCTTCAGAGTCAGAAAGCAAACATAGAGGACTCCTTTTTCCTTAGGGATATGCTCAGGAGCTCAAGGAGTTTGGTTTCAGCCTTACCAGCCTCTCATCTGAGCCAACGGTTCCTTTCAGCCAAAGCCTTTCACAGTTAGCAGGCTTGAACACAATGCATATTTGGATTGAAATGGAACTTGCTTTTGTCCAGAATGATTGATTTCAGTGCACAGTAATGCAGTCAGTTTATAAAATTGTAAAGTAAGAATCAGGCCCTGTTGGATACAGTCAGTTATCTGATACCCTACAAGAATTTCAGTTCACACACATAGGTCAATAACATCTTCTTTGGTAAGGCCAAGGCATTTTCCTCTTGAGGGGCCAGAGCTGAGGGCTGCTGGACAGGGAGCTGCCCAGACTGAGGAGCCACTATGCCCTGAGAGCTATGCAAAGATGGGGACATGGTCAGGAGAAAATCAGCTGGTCCCAGCAGGTCACCAGTGCCCCTTGTTGAAGAGAAAGTCCGTGTGTGACTTGGTGTCCTGCCAGTTTGAGCCAGTGTAAATATAGTGGTCATTTTGACCCTAGAGTCTGCCTGGAACATCAATTTAAGATAAAGTAGTTGTATACCAGCCCAGCTGCTGGTTCAAGTTTGTTTGTGTGCTTAACCAACTCCGTGGCATCACAATTAGCAGCAGGGCTCCCCCATCTCGAATGCTTACTGTCACCCCAAAAGTGGCTTTTGGAGGGCAGCTGAGTTCTGTGCTTCTGTGGCTGTGATGCTAGCAGTAAAGGCAGCTCCTTCAAAACTAGAATAGATCCACATGACTGCGAAGTAATATGATTAAGTTTATATTTCTTGGTGAAGGGGTCCTTGATTGCAGATGTAAAGGTGGTGAAAACTCGAATGTATGTTCAGGAGAAGCTTTGCTGCAATTTTTTAACTGGGTGTGAATCCAGGCTGCAGCGGCAGGGGGCAGACTCCATGACCGCCAGGAAAGTGGCACTGGAAGTCGGAGGTTGTCTAGTTATTTTTAGAAAAGACTTTCACTTCCCTGCGAGTCGTGTGCCCTGACAAAAGATTGCACCTCTTCTCTTGATTCCTGTGTCCGACAGAGAAACCCCTCCGTGGAGTTGTCAGCACTTCATCCTCCTGCCCATGTGGACACAGCTGCAGCTGTGCCTGCATCCCCGTGATGCCGGCTGGGGAGGAATGATCATCCGAGTGCACCAGGGGAGGGATGTTGCAGAGCCATGCTCCTTGTCACCCGACATGGCGGGATAGCTTTGTCAGTTAGGCCAAGTGAGTGGCACTCGGTGTCAGGGGTACTGTACCCCAGCTTTCAGAGATGAGTAATTAAAGCTGAATTCTGAAACCTGAAAAATCAAAGCAATCACTTTAACTGCAAGCTCTAAAGCAGCACAATTAACTTGTCTGTTCCGTATGAATATGTTACATATTATTATTACTTTCATTTGCCAGGTTAATTAATGTGTGACAGCAGGCTTACTGCATAAAAATGAGTAAGAACAACATCAAAGCAATCTGTTAATTTACTCAAGTCTTTTATTTGGTTATGTTTCCGCAACATAATGGTAAGCACAAATTGTCTTTACTACCTAGAATACCCATCCTGGTAGTAGGGAAAATCCTGTATCTGAGCAGACAGTGTAAACATTATTTATAATTATGTGCAATATGTGCGTTTATCACTTCTCTCTTTCTCCAGCTGTTTATTTGAGCTGGAAAGTCTTGGCATCAGCTTTTCTTATTTAAATTAGCCTGGTTTAAAATGTGCATCATCCCAGTGTTAGGGAGATAGAAATGAAAGGGAAGGAAAAGATTCTGCACAGTCTCCTGCTGTTTTGTGCTTAATTTCCATGTATAGACAGAACGGTTACCTAATTGTCCTATTATAATAATGTTTGGGGAGTGAGGGAGGGATGTTGAAAGCAAAACAACACATTATTGCATTTAGATTTCTTAAAGCTATTTTCTTTGCGGTAGTGTTTTATGGAAAGAATCTAAGGAAAATCTCAAAAGATGTTTCCCAATTTTTACAGCAGTTCTGATACTCCTAGCTCCAAGATCATTTTAGAAGCAGTAAGGAGAATTGCTGTGTCTTCTTGTAGTTTAATTTCAGTAGCGCTAGGGGGAAGTATGTGAGAATTTGCAATGTCATGTTTTCATACTTTGTAAACCAGTTATTTACTGCTTATGGAAAATATTTTAAAGACTCTGAAGAGAAATAGGAGAGTAACTCACCAGCAATATTGTTATAATTTATCTTGCAACTTCTATTACTTCTTCCCTTGTTCTGCCATTCTTCCTCTGCTCTGCGTTTGACCCAGAGATACGTAGGTCAGCTTTTCCTCTTGCCTCTGTTAAAATGTGATACAGGAGTCTGTGATAAGGCATGGCAGTGGGTACTACTTCAGGTGTCCACTGAACTCAGAAAAAACCTTATTTGAAAGAAATACAGCTTTGTTATTATCTCCTTCTGTATCTGAGTAAATTCCTTTCATTTCTCAGTCTCCTCTGCAGAGATTTTGGAAGCACCTTCTGGTTTGATCCACTTGACAGAAAAAACTGGAGAACACTATCAGTTACGAGGGGAGAACTTCTTACAAGTGTTTAAAGCTCTGCTCTCTCTCTGTTTCATTTTTGGGAAATTTCTAGGAATTTTCCATATCCCTACCTGCTAAATTGATTTAAATCTAGGCAATTAATTCAAAACTACAGGGTTAGTCAGGAAGATTTGTAAGATTCCTCTTTGCCCTAACTGCAGAAACCAGACTAAAAATAGTGATGTGTTGTGACGGAAGTCAGCCCCAAGTGCATGATAGGATCAAGCAGAGACTCAGTTAGGAATCAAAGTCTGTCTGTATCAAACCTATTTTCTGACTGTTTCATAGTGAAAAATTGTAAAAATTCTTGGGGCTGGGAGAGAGAACCAACAACCAGTAACAGAATGACTGCTAATAGGAATAGAAAACATCCATCTCATGTTTATTTTTATACCTTTTCAAAATTGGACTGTTAGGATATTCTTTAGTAATTCTTTATAGTGTGTTACCTTCCTTAAATAAATGAGCAGTAAGGTAACAGATGCAGATGTTTGGGGAAAAAATGATTTGAGCCCTGCCTGAGCAACTGATTTCTTTTTTCTTTTTTACTTCTCCTTCTTTTTTCTTTTAATATATTTGTGGAAGCTGATCTGAGTGCAGGCCAGAAATTCACTGTCACTACCTCTGAAAATTCTCTGCAATGTATGCAGTTCTATTAATATACACTGCAGTGGATATTCACTAGGAGATCAGACTCCATTCAAAAACTGTACTTAGGCATCTGAAGTCTGTTCTTCTATATGCTATTATGCATGTGAGTTTGTGTAAGAAGTCCTTTTTCAAGAGTAAAAATTGATTATTTGAAAGTAATTAAAAACAAGCTTGCATTTTTGTCTCTTCCAGTACAGTGCGATCAGCGATAAAACAAGTTTGTCTGATCCTGAAATCAGTAACAGACATGAACGTCTGGTAAAGATATTCTAAGCATCAGTATCACAAAGACCATGATTTAAACAGTGTTAAATTATTTGCATTTAAAATATTTTCCACAGGAATGTATTGTCACAGGAAAGAGCAGAATATTCTGACTGTTTTTATCGCTTATGTTATAAAGATATCAAAACTAAATTTTGTTTCAGGTTTTATTTCAAAGATGATGTGTATTTGTATCTATACCTATTCTATAGATCATGTTCATGATTGTAACTGATAGGCACTATCTCTTGCTCCCAGACTCAGTAAAAATAAAATGGTTTATTAGATCCAGTCACTCAGTTTCTTCCAATGTTACAAACTCTATGACTTCAATTCCAAGCAATATCTCACAGTTCTGTAACAGAACTTATACTGTGCTTGTGTTCCAGCCTTAGTGTGCTTATTCTGCTGCTGTGACTGGAACTGGAGTGATTTCTTCCCAATGCCAGTAGCTGGAATAGACTTCTGAAATGCTCAGGGCTATGCAAACACTGAAGAGGAATATGTGGTTACTTTGTCTGGTATATGGAATTTATGCATTATCCTCACAGAGTTTTCTGCACAAGACAAACAGGTGATGTGCTTGAATGTAGAGTAAACTACATCTCCACAGAGACAACTTCTCCTGGCATTAAATAGTTTGTCTCTGTCATTGACATTTAAATTCAGCTGAGAGATAAGTATGTTTTCCACTTCAGTGGATAGGGCTCCATATCTTCCATTGCAATTCAGCAAACCCAAAAGAAGTCTTGTAAGGGGTACTATTTTAAGACTGCAGTTTTCTTTTTCTTTGGTGGTTTTGTCCCAGTACTGACACTGAGCAGTAGAAAACAGATGCTGTGAACAGTGATTGTAGTGGTGGGAGATGGCTGCATGTCCCTTTGAGAGCTTCATTCACACTTGGAATCATAGAATCCTAGTGTCACAGAATGGCTTGGAAGGGACCTAAAAGGCCATCCAGCTCCAACCTCCCCACCATGGGCAGGGCTGCTACCCAGCAGCTCAGGCTGCCCGGGGCCACATAGAACCTGGCTTTGAGTGCCTCCAGGGATGGGGCACCACAGCTTCTCTGGGTATCTGTGCCAGGACCTCACCACTCTCTCAATGAGAAATTTCCCCCTGACATCTAATCTAAATCTCTCCTCCTTTAGTTTAAAACCATTCCCTTTTGTCCTATCACTGTCAGACCACGTAAAAAGTTGTTATTCCTCTTATTTATAAGCTCTGTGATCAACATAGATGATTTTGAAAGGGAACTTTAAGCAGTTTTTAGATTAGAAAAAAAAATCCCATGCTAAATACTTCCCTTTAAGTCCAACAAGCTTTGGTGTTGATGTTGACTAACGTAGCTACTAAGAAAAATGATTGTTATCTGAATGTATCACAGAATCACAGAATGGCCAGGGTTGGAAGGGACCTCAAGGATCATGAATCTCCAACCCCCTGTCATATGCAAGGCCACCAACCTCCACATTTAATACTAGACCAGGCTGCCCAGGGCCCCATCCAACCTGGCCTTGAACACCTCCAGGGACGGGGCATCCACAACCTCTCCTGGCAGCCTGTTCCAGCACCTCACCACTCTCTCTAAAGAACTTCCCCCTGACATCCAACCTAAATCTACCCTGCCTTAAAATCATTTCCCCTTGTCCTACCCGCACACCATTTGCTGTTTTATTTTTGCACAGTCTTTTACCATCTGCATGCACGCACACACATTTTGTGCTACATTAAGTTGTTGTTTATGCAGGCATCTGCCTGTCTTCAGACTTTTGTTTTGCAGACTTTGGGATGTAGTGGTGCTGTGATGTGGAAGGCCTTTCTCCTGGTGTTCCTGTCTCTCACAGCTGGTTACTGACAAGAGGAGGGAACAGAAAGTGAGGTCTCGTTTAGCCTGCCACTAAGGTCTGATAGGGTTACCCAGAGCTACCTAAGGCAAGGGAACAGAGCTTCTGATAACTCGGATGGGATTTTGGGGTGTTCGCCGTGTGCTTGTGAGGAAGCCTGCATGCAGTGGATATGGAAACAGAGGAAGTTTACAAGCATTTCAGTTTCCTATGGATATAACAGCATGTGCAAACCTGGATTTCCAAAAGTGGTGCTTTAGTATTGCTCTTAAAAACTCTAAACAGGGGAGAAGCTTTTCCCTCACCCCGAGAAGTCCCTTTCTCAGCACCGTACCTGCGGCACCGGGAGCCCACAGGCAGCTCCCGACGCCCACCTTCCGCCCCTCGCCGGACGCAACCCCGCACCACCCACGGGGCGGGCCGCGCCCCCTCCCACGGGCCCGGGGCGGGCGGGCTGGGCGGGCTGGGGGCGGCTCGGCGCGTTAGGGCGGAGCCGCGAGCCAGGCCGAGCCCAGGCGGACCGCTCGGGAGCTGTGGGGCTGGTGGTGCTCCGGCCGAGCGGGGAGCGGTGCAGTCTCCGCGGCCGCCATGCCGCCGCCGCTCGCCCTCCCTGCAGGTGCGCTGGGCCGCGGGGAGGGAAGCCGGGACGCGTCCGCCGTTAAGCCGCGGGGTCACCGCCCGGCGTGCGGAGGAGGCGCGGGGCGGGGGCGGCGGCCGGGGCCCTGCGGTGCTGCGGGGCGGGAGGGAGCGGGGGCGGCCGTTCAGCTGCCGTGCGGATGTCACCCGGAGCCGCGGCGCGGGGAGGTGAGGGCTGCGCCGCCCTGCGCTCTGCGTGTCCTCGTTTTGGCGGCTGGGGGCTGCGGGCTGCGTGTGCGCTCGAGGTGCTGCGGTGGCCGTGCGCCTGCCGGGCTGAGCGACGCTGCCTGCGGGGCTCTCTGCGAACCCTTACGGCGGCTGGCGGAGCGGAGCGGAACGAGTCGTTCTGCTGATGGCCTTCAGCCTTCCGATCGGATTTTTTTTCCCTAGACCTCGCGTGATTTACTGGAATGTTCCGAGCTCTCCCTGTTAACTTATAGCCTCTGATGACTGTGACTGGGAAGCACAGCTGGATGTGAGGCGGTGACTGCTGTCTGTCCGTCCGTCCATCCGTGTGTGCAGCTAACCTCTCGGCATCTGCGTTGGTGCCCGGCCCTGGGGCTGAGCTGCGGGCTGCTGGCAGTGTGTGGTACCGACCGATGCGGCCTCCAGGTGATGGAATCTGGTGATGAATGCTTACGCTCAGCGTCAGCCTTCTACCATGTGTTTACTTTACACGCCGCTATTACTGTTTGCCCATTAAATCATCGTGCGTGTCTTGTGCTAATGCGTAGTAATGGACTTGAAGGACGGGTAGGTGCTCGTTAATTGATTATGGCTTGCTGCAGGATGCTGTGCCCTGACTAAGAGCCTAGTGGTGTGGGATGATGCTTAAAATGCATACTGGAGAACTCTTCCAGGCTGTAGTACAAGCAAGTATTTCCGTAGTGTGGCAATTATATTATGTTTATATTGAATTTTGGATGTGCCTATATGTAAGCTAGTGTGTACATACTCAGACTTCAGGAATTAATGGAGAGCACAATAGAAAATAGAAAGAAAAATGTATGTGCTTATACAGTTCCTGAATGGAAGCCACATTATCAGCAACAGATGTAAGACATATTTAAAGACACGTAGGTCGAGTGGCTGCATTCTCTCTTGTCCTTGCACTTTTGTCCTTTACAAATGTTGTATATGTAATATTCAGGATAACATTCATAAATATAAGAAAATATTTTAAGGATCAAAACCCGTAAGTAATTTGGGTTCTGTGAAGAGCTTTAATGGAGTTGTTGGGAGTGCTTGTAGACATAACATATTTTACAATAATTTCCCTTTTTTTTTCTTTTTTTCTTTTTTCTTTTTAGTGAATCAAAGTCTTGAGTTTGGTGGAAAGTCTGTACTTGGGTTAAATTCAGTACTGTTGTTATTTATTACATCGTTAAAAAAAATCTGGTTTTCTGGAAGTGTGTCTTATCTAAGTTGCAAAGTCAAGTCTGCAAGTCATGGCTCTTGCTTTTGCCCAGTGGGCTGTTCTCTTATGTTTCCACTGTGTCAGTGGCCATATTCTGATTGTTATTTGCTCATCTGTTACTGAAAAGATAAATGATTCTCTTTGGAGATGAAGTGACTTAGAATTGATTGGAGAAGTTCTTGTCTTGTTGGGTGGGAGTACTGTTTCGTTGTTTTGTGTATCCAGGATTTTGAAAGAGAAGACTGAGGTTGGCCAAGGGTTGCTTCTGTAAATATTTGGCTAGCTTATGGATCTGACTTCTTTTCAGTGGACAGCTTACATGTAGGTCTATTCATTTAAATAAAGATAGATTCGTTGAAAAGTGATTTGTGTTTGAGAATAAAATTTCTTTATAAGGTTATTAACAAAACTGTGTAAAATGCTCTAAATACGTACTGCATCTGCAGGGACTCCCTGCAGTCACCCATCTGGGTGAGCATGTCAAAGGTGGAAATTAGCGCAGTCCTCTGGAGCGTGATCTGATGCAAGAACCTGCTGCTTCAGGCAGTTGGGAATTTCTGCCGAAAATAATTATGATGCAAATGGAGGATGAAGGGATTAATTTTCCCTTTGCTTTAAGTGAATCTGCTGTGACCGTCCAAGGAGTGTGACAGCATGACAAATCTCTTCCTTCCCACAATCAATAATCTGTACATGCCCAAGGTTTTGTGGGCTCAGCTCTTGTTTTGGTGAAGCGTCTGCTGGCTGGTACAGCACCGAGGGTGGGGGGTGTGTACTGGCCTCTGTGCTCCTCATTTCTTGCTCCCTGCTGTGAGGACGCTCAGTCTCAAGGTCTGCTCTGACTCTGTGTTTGTGATACATAGATTGCACTGCTGCTGCAGAGGCTTCATGTGGGTTGGTATCACTTTTCCCAAAAGAGGAAATGTAACTACAGCTGAGGAGTGAAGTTAGCACCAAGAGGGCTCACTTAGGGGCCTCTTTTGGTAAGGAAGATAATAAAGGTGGGAGAATTAAGTTTTTGGACTTATTTATTGAGATCTGCTTTCCTTATTCCCAAGCCATTTCTCCCTAGCTTTATTCCTGAGGCGATTGTAAGCAAACCAGAGGGATTATATTCCTTCTATAAACACGTTGTTTCAGTTTGACACATCAAACACATTATGGGAATATTTTTCCTTCTTTTCTCTTCAAGCTCTTCTAATTGTGGGTGGAAAGCCATATGAAAACATCAAGCAGGTGTAAGCAGCTGTGAGCTGCAGCCAAAAGACATCTATTGTTTATTCCATTTTGAAGTCCACAGTGTACTGCTGCAATCCCAGGGCCCTTTGCTATGAATTTGCAATTTCTGTTCTTTTTGACTGCGGAAGGAGGATGCACGGACAGGCTTTGTATGGTCTGTCAGGACTTCACCATGGGACACAGCACAGAAGCTAGAAGTAAGCATTAGGGAGTGCAAGTTACTGCTTGTGCCATCCTTTGCTCTCACAGCTGGGTTGCTCCCAGTCTCTGACTAAACTTGGAGAGCTTGCATCAGTATTTCAACTTGATACCACATAGCATCCCAGAGATGAGCTTGTACTCGAGACTTAAGATGTCTGGCTTAGACTTGAAGCTTTCAGTGGATACAATATTTATCATAATCTTAATGGGCCTTTCTGATCTTTACTTAATTTTACTTTCAAAACATGTGTTGAAGTTCCAGTTGCGTGCCTCAGATTCTATGTTGCTTGAGGTCCTGCTAGATCAAGCTGTTTCTTACATTCAGTTGTTCTGTCTCCTGTAAAACATGTAATTGAGCACCAGGCCTCCTGTTCGATAATTAAATGTACTTTGTCATGGCTACTTGTAGTATGCATTAGGGTTTCTTAATTTGTTTGGTGGTTTTGTTTTTGTTTTGTTTTGGTGGGAGGGGAGGCTGTTTCTTCTTTCAGCATCCTTCTTAGAATCTAGGCTCTCTAACTGCCTATCATGTTTAAATGATGGTAATGTCAACCAGATTTACAGGAACAGAAAACATCAGAGCTGAGCAAGGATTCTGTACCTGTTTATTCAGGCAAGATTTGTGTTTATCTTTTGCCTAAAGTGTCAAATTGAGAGTGTTTGTTTCTTTCCCTTTCCACTTCAGCAGGATTTATAAGCCTTTTTGTTAACAGTTACTAATTTTCAGAAAGAAGACTTTCCTATGCTAGCTTCACTCCTTCTGACTGATTTGGGAATCTTCCGCACAGAGTTTCTGTAGAAATCTGAAAGCTGTTTCCCCAAATCTAAGACAAAGAGTGTCTCAAGAAATCACAGCTTTGTTTTTTTTGGCAGTTCCCAGTGAGAGTTACTAATACCTTGAACTCAAAGTAGGAGGAACCTTGTCTAAAGAAAAGGTAACTTATGTCATTTTCCAAGTGAATGTAAATCTTTTCTAGCAGTGCTTTCTCTCTGCAGCTACATTTATCTTTTTTTTTTTTTTTTTTTCCCTCCTCTCTTTTCCACATGCCATCTGTCTTATTTTCTGGTTTGTTTTCTTTTTAAATACTCTAAAACTGATGCAGAAGACAGAAAAGAAGCATGAATTTTTATGAACTGTTGCTGCCACCTTCACTCTTGGAGGAAGATGTATGGATGACTTCCTGCCAGCTCAGGTGATGCTATGATACCAGAAACTGATTGGAATCTGCCTAGGTTCTTACCTGGGATGTTGTAAGGAACAATTCACTGTCATCAGTGGCTCAGCAGTACTTTCATGTTGAGTCACTTAGTGTGCAAACTATTTTGTATGATATTTAGAGTATCTATTAAAGAACAAACAACTTTTCTTGTAATCTGTAACCAGCGTTTGACTTCTCAAACTTTTTTTTTTCTTTTTCCTGTCACTCATTGAGCCTTCTGCAGTGAAGCTGCTGAAGATTAATAGTAGCAACTCTGATAACTTTTGGCATAAAATCCAGAGAGTTCCTTCCATCCCATGTCCAAGAGCTTCCAGCCTGCAGATGTTGTCCACTGGATGTGTGGTGTGAGTGATGACATTGTGGTGACAGTGGGTGGTGAAGCAAATGGGAAAGTCTTTGATTTCCACTTTGTTATGGAGCAGCGTATTCTATGTGCTGAAACACATACAGGTGTGTGGTGAAAGACTGACTTTGCCTGATATAAGCCAGTCACCTGCACAGATATGGGCCTAATGTTCAACAGCCATGTGACAGTTGATGGACGTGGGAGGAACCACTGTCACTTGCATGTGAAGGGTCAAGTAACAAGCAGTTGAAGTAGTCATCAGGGTGGCTAGGAGATGAATTATGAACTCAAAGGAGTGACAAGCATGGCTTTCACTCAGTGCAGTCTGTTGTTCTCCAGCCCTTGCTTTCATATCAGCTGAAGAAATTTCCTTTGATTTACTGTTTTTTTTTTTTCTGTTTTTTTTTTTTTTTTTTTTTTTTCAGGGAGGGCATGATGCTGAGCTCTGTTGGTTAGACATGCTTTATTGCTGGGAGGTGAATAGACAGTGAGAGATGGCTGGCATCATTACATTGCTGTGCAGAGGCTAGGCAGGAACTTGCAGTGTCATCTATTTGTGTTCTGCTGCAGTCACACAGGACTGAAAGCAAAATCTCTGGTGTGGAGCTCATGTTGACGTAGTTGTTGATGGGAGAGGAATTGTTTCCTTTAATACAAGAATTCTTCATTCCTTAAAACAGAGCCTGCTGCTAGCTGATCAGTCAGCAAATTTAAAAGTGGATTATTTGTTTTGAAAATCGGTTTTTATATTGTAAGGCATGTTTTCTGTTAGTACAAGTAGCACACTGTCATGAAAAGAGTTTTCTCTTCTCCCACTCAGTTGACACTGTGCATTTGACACTGTTATACAAGTGGTAAGTTCCAGTGTTTCGCTAACTGGTTGTATCCTTTCCTGAACACTGGCCTGGTGGCTTCAATCTCAAGCTGAATTTGGAAGATAATAGACAGCTTTTACAACTCGTAGCTACCAGTGTGTGCTCCTCCCTAGAAGCTTACTGGGATGATAAATTCAAAAAATGCAGAGTTGCCTTCAGCATGAATGGGGGAACATGAAAACAACTAGGCCTGATGCTCTGGTGGACATTGGTGAGCTGCCTCTAGACTCAATGAGTAGTGAGCGATGAAGAAAATACATTATCTAGGAGAATTGGTATTAGTCCTTCTGTTCAACTCTGAAGGCCATTTCAGATTAGGTTTATGAGGAAAAGCAAGAAAGGTATGTTCTGTTCCTTGTTTTCCTCTGAGAAGAAAATACCAAAAACTCTGCAGAGCAGAAGTACCTGCTTCTTGCAGAATCCAGCCCAGGTATATTTGGAATGCAGTGATATTTTTATGTACTTTCTGTAAGGGCTTCAACTTTCAAAATGTATTTCTTAGGCAAAATGATTGCCATCCCCCAGTAAATGGTAACAGGCCTTTAAAAGTATCTCTTCTGACTTTGTTTTTTGCCTTTTTTTCTTCTCTTCTATTGATGTTGGAACTTAATAAATGATTTAATTTCTGCAGATGTCATTGAAATCAGGGCTTCTCTTTCAGTGCTGATACCGTTTTCAATTGTTAACTACTTTGCAGTCAACATTACATTGTGTTTAAAAGTCTTAACTGATACTTTATTTTACAACCATCCTTTAATTTCTGTTGTCTTTTCCATTCCACATACTATTTATTCTAAACGTTGCAATGAAAGAGCTGCAGATGATTATTTTATCAGTGAAAGGCTCTAGGATGATAGCAGACTGTGTTAGAAATTGAAATTTATTTTATCTGGCCTTGAAATGTATCTTCCTGTTTCCCTTCACTTTTTATCTTTCTGCCTCACTGAGTTCAGCAAGCAGAAAGGCTCAGAAAAGCTGTGTTGACCCCATGAAAAGCTCATGCCACATACTGTCTGTTCATTAGGTTAGCCAGCAGTGCATTCTGGATTTGAAGTGTAGATTTACTTCTAAGTCTTGTAGTAGTTATTGATCAGAATATATATCTAGTTCTAGAATAATATACTTCCTATAAATAATGTGCCAGTGCTTTTTTAATTACATATTTAATTGTATTGTATGTAATGTAACTTATTTAATTACATACCCAGGCATGGTAGGTATAAGCTAGATTTTTTTTGGGGGGGGGGGAAGTTGTATATTTTTATCCAGTTCGGAGACAGATTTCTAGAGGGACTGTGAAAAGGTCTGAATTGTTCTTTACGAAGTCTTAAGTTTTAGACACTCAAGCTGGTTTAAAAACAAAGGCTCTAAGATGGACAAAAAAATGCTGTTAATAGATTAACTATTTTGGATGACTTCAACTTGAGATCAGCCAAGCAATTACTTTGATGTAGCTGTAAACAAGAGAAGATGAGGCTTTGCTTGGAATATGTGGGCAATCTGAACCACTCACCATTACCAGCTATGTTAGGACTAATGTGGAGTGAAAGAAAAGCCCACAGTTTTCATCTTTGGGCTCCAATTCTGCAGAACTATACTTAGGTACTGGAAGTACAATAAGCAAGTAGTCCCTCTGAAGGCACTTGATGCAGACATAAATCTGTGTGAGTGCAGGGCTCAGCGATGTTGCAGTACCTGCTGTGAGGCTGAAATGGCTTCCATGAAAGTGCAGCACTGGAGCAATTGGTTGAAGCTATTTGTAAAATCAGGTTAAACTTTGTGAAGGGTTTTTTTTTTTTTTTTTTTTTTTTCCCTAGTAAAAAAAAGGAATGTTTAGCTTCGGAAATTCTGAGATACTTTGTTGATACACTCTGTGCATGATACTTTTAGTTTCAAGATCATCCTGCTCTGATCAACAAGAATATCTCAGTTCTATAACGGTTTGAAACCCTCAAATAATCTGAAGGTAAAACTTTTGATAAAGCAGTAATACCAAATAATTTCCATGCTCCTGTTTTTATGCAGCTGTTCAATCTTAATTCAGTCTTATTTTTAAGTTGTCCTTTTTTTTTAAAAAAAAAAAAAAAAAAAAAAGCTTTGAGTTGTCTCACTGGCTGAATACCTCTATCAATGAGCAAATGAAGGCTAGATTACGTACACTGTAAAAAAAAAAAA
This sequence comes from Meleagris gallopavo, assembly GCF_905368555.1. NCBI lineage: Eukaryota > Metazoa > Chordata > Aves > Galliformes > Phasianidae > Meleagris > Meleagris gallopavo. Next base: position 59,055,745 of record NC_139405.1, on the reverse strand, counting down.
AAAAAAAAAAAAAGCCTACAGGTGATTTGTATGAGCAGTGTCTCTTTAGCGTAAATCTTATTTACCGGAGTATTTTCAAGCAGACACTCAACTGTGCATGAATATCTATTACACAGAAAAACTGTTTCTCTGCTTCTGGCCAGAAGCAAGTAGCTCTTCAGAGAGACTGTTGAATTAGAGGTCGGTAAATATGACAGTGCTGTGTTACATATGAAGGTAAATTTGGTTTCACATAGGAGTTTTTGCCTTGTAAATGGTGCAAACTGACTGTCAGTACAGGAGCAGAAATTGCCTGTCATGTTGTATGGAAGTCCTTAATTGGAGAAAGGAAGAACAGAAAGATAATAAGGGCTTTGAGGATGTTTCAGGGGAGCACGGGGACTAAATCATTCTTCATTGCACAATACCAAAAGGGGTTATGCAAGAAGGAAGGAAATAATTAGAAACATTGCTGCTATTGTGACAGGCCTCAGGCCATGCAGCGGTAAGGGCACAGCCAGCTGTCGGAGTACTGTGGCAGTGCTGCACTGTGGCCTGCAGCACCTGGGTACTTGTGGCCTGCACTGGTGTCATACCTTGCAGTGCCAAAGCACTGTGATGCACTAAGTGCTGCAGGAATAGCCAGGGAAGGTCTCCAGTGTTTATCTCCTGTGTTAGGAACAGACAGGATTTTTTCTGTTACAATTAAACTGTTCAATGTGTTACTTAATGTACAATGTATTCATGGCAGAATTGAGGTTGCTATGGAAACCTGGCATTCTGGTACTGTTAAGGGTGTTTCAAATCAGAAAACATTTGCATTGTGTTATTGTGAGACTCCCTTTTTGCTCCGCTCCTCCTCTTAGCTCCACTGCTTTTTGAGAGGCAGGTGAGAGAGGTGCCCCTAGATTTGCATCAGTCCTTGCAGGCAAAGTGGGTTGGAATGTTGAGGTGGAATAGGAAAATGGTCATTTTCTCTTCAATTGCTTCTTCTATCTTGAATTGCTTTTATAAGAGAGAAAAGTATTTATAAATGTTAATCTTTCATACTCTAATGTTAGTAGGCTGTCAATTTCATCTTTTTTCCCTGAACACTTGAAAATGCTAGTTACTTCTTAAATAAAAATTTATAGTAATTTTTACAGCATGAATTTTATTGGAAATATATTTGACCAGTTCAAGTACTTCCAATTAAATTGATAGATTTATTTGTATCTTGATACTTCATCATTTGCTTGGCCTTATTCTGTAGAACACTGAGAATATGCTGACCAAGTCTGTGACCCTGAGAGTGTGCATTTCTCTTTTATAGTCTGTGCCTGGCACTTACTGGCTCCTCTTGCCATCTGTCAAACTGTGCAGTTGCTGAGGCCCACCATACTGGGTGACTACACAAGGAGTTAAGTCTACATCTGCAGATCTGTCTTTTTCTGTCAACTCTGCCGTAATAAATTTGTGTGTGCAGTTTATCTGTGTAGCACAAAGGCCTGTGCTGCTTTCAGTAGATCAGCTGGGTGGAAGTGGGTGTGAGCTGACATAGCAGGAGATAAACTGGGCTGCAGGTATGGAGTTTCTCTGCTGACTCTGTTACTCACGGGTAATTTGTCTACCAGTTTTTGGTGGAGTAGTGATAACGTACAACTGTAGCAGGTGAAAAGGAGAAAGACGAAGAGCAGCAGCACTTCAAACCACGGTAGCTGCCTTGCTGCATGGGCATGTTCTAGCACCTTCAAAAAGCCCACTTTCTTTGGATTGGTACTTGTGCTGACCAAGGACTACTCAATTTGCAAAGGATGTTTACTATACATCTGTTACTGGGGATGCTGCTGTGTGAGGATCTCTGCTTTTTTTTGCCAGTGCAAATCCCATTTGCAGGAGGTGACTTATAGGAAAGCCTCTGAAGTGTGATCAGGCCTGGGATATGTGACACTGGGATCCAGTGCCACTTAACCATGGCCTACGTACGTGTTATAGGACAGTTCTTCTGGCAGTTCAGCTGGCATGAAAGTTGCACCTGGCAGTCAGCTGATCTTCAGAAAATCACGGAATAGTAAGGTAAGAGACAGACGTTTGTTTTATCATCTCTGGATATGGTAAACTGCATCTTTCTCTTGTTCAATGGTGCTGAAATTGTGATGCTGTACATCAGTCTAGGATTTGTCTCAGAAATACCTTATAAAGAGTGGTAGAGATACCTCAGTATCTCTCATAAGCATAGACTTGGTTTCACTGACAAAGTATCTTGGGAAAGAAAGGCACAATAAGCTGTGGTTTTGTAGTAATTTTACTGATTGATAACAATGTCCTTCTGGGTCTCAGCCTGCTGCTTTTGAAATGAGAGCAAATGTTTTTGACAAGGAATTTTGGGAGCTGTAGATTACTTAATAAAGTTACTAACATTTACAAAATAACTGGAGCCAGTACCCTGCACATTCCTGGGTGCTTCCATTGTTTACATATATGAGGTTGTCTGTATTTTGGTTGCTACACAGTTTGTTCTCCTTATCCAAATGTTGATGTTTTTCTGCTGCCTTGTATCTTCTGTTACAACATTTTGTGGGAAGGAACCAGTGCTTTCTCTCAATAGTCCATAAAGCATGCAGGATTTGGCATACTGACTCACCATACCGTGTATGTTGTACACAATGAATGTGAAAAGTGTTGGGTTCAGAGAGCTTGGCTTTGATATTTTACTTGAACCAGGATGAGTTGACACAGGAGATGCAAGAAAATGAAGGGGTTAATTCTTCTAAAACTTCAGGGGCAGCAAATTCTACAGAATATTAACTCCTGATTTAAAAATGAAAATCTTCTGATTTCAAACAGTACTGCACTTTCTCATTCAGTATGACATAGCACTCTGCTTATCGATTTACAGTTTTGTAACTAATTTCTTAAAACCACTGTTGAGTTATGCAGTATAGTGCATTGATCTTAATGGAAAATATGTCTGGTGATGTTCAGCTGCCTGATTGGGAAGATTAAATCTGGATGCTTTTCTCTTGACAGCTCTCACTTGTGGCCTGGACTTTCTGGCAGCTCTTCTGCTTCACTTTGTTCTGTGTGAAATATGATAGCCTGAGTTAGTGGTAAAATTTTCCTTCCGAGTAAGCTAGGAATGATTCAGCTGGAGAGTCCATAGGAACTCATTCAAGTTTTTGTTATTGATGTTCTGTTTCAGAATCAGAAATGTCTGTTTCACTTAATCATTGAGGTTATTTTATTTGAACTCTGTTTGGCTCTTGCATATTTAGTTGGCAAGTTAAAGGTGATCTAAGCTTAGCCTGCTGTTACTGTGTTAATGAAGAATGGAAATGACTGTTAACTTGCTACTCCTCTGCAGTAGGCCTAATAGCCTCTTAAACCATTGCAGCCAATTCCTTAAGAAAAGATATGTTTTTCCCTTACATATTTTATCTTTATTATCCGGGGCTTCTGAACATGCTGTTGCAAGTCCACGTGATGTAGCAGGCAGAACAAGCTGCTGTCAAATGCTGCACTTAAGATGGAGAATTTGTGATACTGGTCTGCACATTTAGTCTGAACAGGAAGTGTAGAAATGATTTCTGCATACAAATTCAAATACAAAAATTAAAAAACTGGAAGTGGAGCTTTTAGGAGTGAAGCCCTATTGCACAAAACATGACAGACTTAACACTTTAAAGGTCAGTGTAGTTATATGCGTAAATGAGGGTTGTTCTCCTTAGCAACAGATGAGTGATCAGTCCCAACTTCACTGAAGTGGGAAAGCTCTCCTAGTTTTGTTAGTACCCTTCACTTAAGTATACTAGACTGGTACTTCTTTATAAAGATGGAGCTTATTAATGTTTTAGCATTGCATTGTACTTTACGTGCTAATTACATTGTGACTATATAATTACAGAAAAAAAAATCTTATATTTATCTTAAGATAGCTTTAGAATAAACTCTCAATTTTTGGTTTGAATTACTGAATCTAATTTAATGTAATTAGTCTCTGCTGTGCTTTATTGGCATGTACTTGTGCTTTGCTGAAAGCTCCCAATCTAATTTTATCTGTCACTCTGCTTGAAAAAGACAAAAAAAAAAAAAAAGTTCACTTACTCTCATTTTTTCTGGCTATACATTTATATTACCCTTTCATCTTACAGTGCTATAATGTTTTTTTCTGAGACCATTAGCTTTTTAGTAACATCAAATGAAGCAGCCTAAAAAATATAAAAGCAGTAAAACTGAACCTAGTTAGTCCAGGCAGTGAGAAGCAAATGAGAATATCTTGCCTGCTTTGTTGCTTTACACTCAAGCATGTTCTGTGTGATCCTGTGCTACAGCCATGTTAGTGTGCATCTGTTTGCATATGCAAAGTGCCTGATGCCTGCTTGGGCTGACCGAGACACAAACTTTCAACCCCAGGTGTTCAATTTCAGAACTAATGTGCTAAAAATACCATCCCTCTGTTGTCATACAACCTTTTACTCTGGTAACTTGGTGGAAATTTGTAATATTGCTCTTAAGGTGTTACATATATATTTCATTTTTTGGTCTTAGTACTGACTGGTTGATGTACTCTTTGTCACCTCTCATGGTATGCTCTTTAGTGCCAAAGTGGCATGTATACCCAGAAGCCTTATTAGCCATAAGAAGGCGCTCTGCTGCAGAGCTGAGTAAAATCCTCAGTAATGCTTCACACCCCAAACCTGTGAGTGGCAACACTGGAATGTTTGTACTGAGCAGATAATATTAAGGAAACGTCTAGTGGTTTGAACAGATGTATGCTGTTTATCTGTAATCTCGGGGCTGAGGTAGAATAGAGAAGCAGAAATAAAGAGCTGTTGTTGTGTGAGATGCTATAGCCCGCACCTGCTCTCTCTAGTGGAAGGATATTTGCACACGTTGCTCCTCTGCTCTTATGTGAGCAGAATTCTTCATTTGTTAAGGGGGGAATTACAGTATTATCCTACCAGATAAAAGGTTGAGAGATGTATTGACTCAACAGTGTAGAGACAGATGGAGAGAACTGTGTGATTTTAAATCATGGAATAATAGAATATTCCAAGTTCGAAGCAACCCATGAGAATCATGGAGTTGAACTCCTAGCTCCACACAGGACCACTCAAAATCCAAACCTTCTCTCTGAGAGAGTTCTCCAAACACTCTTTGAACTCTGGCAGCTCAGTGCCATGACCACTGCCCTGGGCAGCCTGCTCCATGCCCTCAGCCCTCTGGTGAAGAACCTTTTCCTGACCCCCAGCTGCCCCTCCCCTGACACAGCTGTGTGCTGCTCCCTCAGGCCCTGTTGCTGTCACAGAGAGCAGAGCTCAGTGCTGCCCCTCCGCTCCCCTCATGAGCTGCATGAGGAACTGCAGCCATCATGAGGCCTCCCTTTATCATCCTGGGCTGAGGAAACCACGGGACTTCAGGCTCTGCTCACATATCTTGCATTCTAGACTCTTCACCATCTTTGCAACCTTTCTTTAAATGCCTCTCTGCTAATTCTATGCACTCTTTTTTCCCTCCAGACTTGTAATGAGCACGGGTAGCCAAACACAAGCTATCAAGTCCACTGAATGTTCAAAATGTGTTCAGATATTTTACTGGCTTCTGTGTAGTTAGTGCTGTTGAACATGCTGTTGCTCATGTGCATGGTTTTGGAAAGTAATTGGAGGACTGATAACTGATACCAGCAAGCAGGAATTCTGAGTTCTTATTATTGAGCATAGCAAGCGGATCCGCTGTTGTCTCTTAAAAACTGCAGACTACTTCCACTGAAAGTAGCAAGGTATATCATTCTTCATGCTTGAGAAGATACGGAAGGAAAAGTGGTGGTCAGGTGTTCAGTCTGTTCCTTTTACTTGTGTGGGTTTACTGGAGCATTCCTGCCCTTGTTACAAATACTCCAGTAGCTCCTTCGCACCATGCCTAAATTGACAAAGGATAAAATATCAAAAAATATGCTAATATAAATGAAAAAGTGTAAACTATCAAGACTAACAGCAAGAAGTAGAGCAATTTTTTGTATTTTGCTCTTTTCTTCCTGTGATTACTAGGTGAGATATTACCTGAATTTGTAGAGCAGTACGCTTTTAACAAGATTATTACATAAGTGCATTATTTGTGCATCAGGACTATCTCTTCTTTTGAAATTATCTTGTAGAATAATTAGCATTGCAGTAGACACGTAACAACAAGATTATCATTGTCTATTTCAGCTTTAGTGTAGAAAAGATTAAAGGGAGCTTGAAATTTCTGTATATCATTTTTTTCATCATTTGGGCTTGGACTGTTCTCATGATATATGAGTAACATCTGTGTCCCAGCATATAAATATCCGCTAAATATATACATTTTTAATAGTCTGTCTGATTCAATCTTCGTCAGAAGAGATACCAGGAAACAGAAATGCATTTTAATTGTGTATCCATAATAACATTTTCAGCAGCTAAGAGAGAATACCTGCTATTTCTTTACTGGGAGTTGCTGAAGGACAGACAGGGGAGAAGTGTGGAGTTCGTTTCCCTTTTCTGATGTAACTTTAAAGTATTACTGAAAACCTATGAAGTAAATGTTGCTTTTGTACTGCTATTTAACTGAAAACTGAAAAGGGCCTTTCAGAAATACTAGTCTTGGTAGCAATTATTGCAGGTTACCTCGATCCTCCTAGCTTTTAGGCTTTTGTTCCTTAAAGGTAATTAGCATGTGACAAATTGCAAAAGAAAAAACAAAAGTAAACTCAGAGGTCATAAAGGCTTGCACTCCTAATCCATTTGTTGTTCCACAGTACTGCTGAAAGAAAATGTTTTCAGAGTGCAATTTTTCAACTGTAAGTAGGCCTTCCTGGGATAATACTTGTTGTTTCTTTTAAGAAGGTGAGCCAAATAAATTTTCATTCAAGTGAGACTTGTTAAATTATTTTGTTGTGAAAATTTCTAGTACTCGTTTATTGGATACAAGATTCCTGTGTATTTTATTTCCAAAGGAAAAAAAAATTAAGCCATTTTTCACCAGGTTGCTTTTGTGTTACCTCTAGTCTATGGGCAACACTGCAATTTGTTAAATGCCATCTATTCTGAACACAATAAACCTCACATTTGTCAAATTTAGGAGGAAGCTTTTCACACAGAGGGTGGTGACACGGTTAAACAGGTTGCCCAAGGAGTTTGTGAATACCCCATCCCTGGAGACATTCAAGGGCAGGCTGGATGTGGCTCTGGGCAGCCTGGTCTAGTGATTGGTGACCCTGCACATAGCAGAGGGGTTGAAACTAGATGATCATTGCGGTCCTTTTCAACCCAGTCCATTCTATGATGCTATGATTCAAATTAAGCAACGCCATGATTGTTTTGTGCTGATGCTTTCTGTATTGCATGCAGCTCTAGGCTGAAACCCTACCAGCATCTACCTTTTTTCTCACCCTTGCAGAACCCAGGTATTGTTGCTCCAGCACTCGCAGGACAGTCCTTCTCCTCCTGGCTCCCTAGTCAGCGAGATATTCTTTCCACTGGGTGGGATTGGCAAATCATGGAAGAGAGTGAATGGAAGGAGCATGCTTCCATCTCTTGCACAGCATGAGACCCCAAGGAGAGATCTTCCTTCCCTCTGTTCATCCTGTACTTTCTAGCTGTCATATGAGAGGACTCTTGACACTTCCCTGTTCTCATTTTCATGAGTCCCACTGTTTTCATGTTTGTGAGTTTAATGTTATCTCAGTGCTTTGGTTATTTGGTAGTTCTTGACATCAACACGAGGTTCAGCCGTGACCAGTCAGTGCTATTATTCACACACCATAGCCTGTAAATAAAGGGAAAGTAGGCAAAGGGGAAAGGCTAGTTCCTCTGTCTTTGAGCTCTGTGTAGTTTGCTGTGTAGGTGGTGATTGTGTGCTTTTGAAAGACTTGTAATTCTAAGTGCAGTTGTAACAAAGACACTATTTTTTGATCCTCTGAAAGCCTAAATACCTACCTCAATAGAGGAGATAAGGTTATACTGGAATTGTTTATATCCTCATACTGGCTATGCAGCTGAGCAGGCTGCTATAATGTCAGTTTCTGTGTTCTGCTGGAGACTACAGCACACAATATTTTGCAGGGATAAAATAGTATTCTATTTATAAACCAAATATATCAGTCAAATTTGCCACTTAAAGAGTGCTATCACATACTGACCATCGTAAGTCTCTGCCTGATGCATAGAGATAAAAGAAACTTGATTATTTATGAAGTCCTGGATATACACCACATCAATGAGTAAGGAAAGTGCATTTTGAAGCAGTGGACTTTAATAGTCAAGGACTTCATAAATATGGAAAAAAAATATGGCAAGTATTTCTGATAAAATACAGCATGATATGCTCTTTGGCTTTTCAAATAGATTAGTCTGTTTTTCCTGCATGACCTTTTTTGTTGTCATCTGGCAGTTGATATCTTATGATCTTTTAATGCAGAAAAAAAATAATAGGAGGGGATTATGTCCTGGAGTAACTTTTCTTCCTCTATGAATCATAACTCATGTGTTTCTCATTTATTTGTTGTGTTGTCCATTAGACTAAAATGTTTAGTAGTAACTTTTGATTTAAACTTGAATCTGATAAAGAATTCTCAAGAAATTGACTGTGTGTGTGCACAAGCCTTCAGGGTAGGCTGACTGTATACTGGAGAGGGGAAGAGAATAAAATACACGACAAGATTCTCTGAAAGGAGTTGATATGGCATATGATTCATTGCTGTAAGTGCCAAGCAGTTCTGAAATTCCCACCTTTGGTTTACAAGAGGTGGGAATACTTCTACAATTTATCTGGAGAGGAGGAGATCGATCCTGTTTCTGCTCCTAGCATACTTGTTTGAACTTGTGTATTGTTCACAACATTAAAAGCTGTTTGAAGAATACAGATTACTTTTTTTTTCCTTTTCATTATTCTTAAATTTCTTCTCACTATTTTACAGATTTTTTTTATAAAGTCAACATTACGTATCTTTCTGGTTTTACTGTTTGAATGGGATGTTTCTGAGGAGTCTTGATCTTCTTATCTGTATAACACCAGGAAAATGTTTTGGTATAATCTATTTAACCGCTGCCAAAGGTTTTAATCCTTTCAGAGTTTTATAGCTTCTACTGCTCTTTGGATTACCTGCTTTGCAGTACACCTCTTTCCCTGCCAGAGAAATTGGCCTGAGTGCGTTTATTGTTTGACTTACTGTATGCTAAATGAATATCTTGTGTCAAGTACTGACTGGTTAAAGTTCTCTTTTGCTTTGCCAGTGAGTCAATTGCATTACCACAACACTGCTGTTTTTTGTACATACTGTTGACATACTGATTTATGAACTTCCTGTTTTTAAATTTTATATACAGAGAACTCTGCCTGGATATGAGGTACTGAGGGGAAGAAGAGCATCACGCCTGGCTGTTCACCTTGCCCATTTGACTGTACATAATGGAGACCAAGGAAGAGAAAAAGGAAAGAAGACAAGGCTATTTTGCTCGGTAAAGTTATAGGTTTTATTCCAATGCTGATTAAAATATGAAACTCTTCACTCTGCCTTTTCACAAGGCTTAACAATTTTTAAATTATGCTTTAAAATAAACCAGTGCTGCGTTATGTATCCAAAGAGTGCTTTTAATGCCCATCCCCAGTGCTGGAGTAATGATTTGTTCCCTTGAGGCAGTGGAGATGAACTTGAACTGTAATTGTTTATAACAGAAAACTGTGGGTGTTCAATTGCAATGTGCATACAGTTTGAGCTGCCAGCATCCAGTTTTTTGGAGAGTATTTATAAAAATAAGTGCATCTAAAACAAAATATCTGAAACTGAAGCTTATCTGACTAAAGATAAAGCACAGATTTGGTATTGCTTCATAGGAAAAGGTGAGTTAAGAAAGGGTCACTATATGTATATGATGCTGCCTAGATTTTATCATCTATGTAAGTACATGCAATACTTACTCAGTCAATTTTTTTTTTGTCATTTGAAATTAATTATTGGTGGTGGCTGAGTTTTTTTGTTGTTTTTTTTTTTTTTTTTAAGAAATAACTGATTATGATTTCCTGAAAACTTTTATTCTTTTTATTGTGTGTGTGTTTATACATACATATGTATAGTAATCTCTGAGCTTTAATGTAGAAGAACTAATGCTTGTTTACTTCTGTGGGAATAGGAGGGGGGAGAAAACGAGTATAAAAACATCTTTGACTGAGACATACTTTCTGCACCATTGAAATGGAAAGCCATGTACTCTCTCTATAATAAATAACTGTTACTAAAACTGCTCTAAACCACCAGCCTAAGTGAATTTGAGATGCCTAGAGACATGTTTGTCACATCTGCTTGAAGTAGTAGTATGGGAAAAAATTGCAGCTCTGATTAACTGCTCTTCAGGTGGTGTGTAATGGTGGCTAAAGACTGAAGGATTGCAGTAAAGAACATCTGTTAATGTCAGGTAACTTGCTTTCCATTTGGAGAAGTGCAATTATGTTGATGTTGAAATAAATATTTTGATTTATGATGTTGAGAAATGAAAACAAACAATGTAGCTATAGTAAAGATATATCAAATAAGGTAAAACATATCTGAAGAGACTGTATAACCAAACAAGTAATTTCTTTCTAAAAAAGATTTTCAAGAAGAGTCTGACTAAGGTGCTTTAGTATTGAAGAGAATATTTTGAGTCCTCTCTAAATGCTGTCTGTAAAACAAACCGGAACTGCCACTAGAGGCTTTCAGCAAAGTCCTCCTTGACACTTTATATAATTTGTTTTGTAGCTTTCCTATGTTACTTTCTTTCCTGTGGCTAGTCTTATCTAAATTTTCTTGGGGCAGTTTGTCTTAAATGGATGCAGGATGTTTTTGATCCTTGCTTAACACCTGAAATCAGTTTTGAGTTCTACCACTTACCTACTATGTAACTGTAGGGGAGATCATCTGTTTCTCTCCTGTTTTGCATCTTTGTCTTTTATGTAGGTAATAGGCCCTTAAATGAAAGTTCTGCTTTAAGCCAACCTGTGCGTGATTTCTACAAGACTGCTAGCACTAATTCTCGAATTACATTTATATATATATATATATATATATATATATATATATAGAAACTTAAATAGATGAGAAGGTAAGATGAGAAGGTATTTTGCCCAGCTTACATTTGCATACATTGTCCACATGTGCAGTCAGGAGCAGAAGTGGAACGGAATTTGCATGTCAGCGATTTTAATCTAGCACGTTTCCTCTAGCAAGCAGGTGTCATGTAAAACATCTTGCTTTACATGATGACCCATGTAAATGTCATGGGAGTACCTGAATAATAGGTGGTTAATACTGCTTTTCGTACCAAGGCAGTTCTAACAAGCCAGTAATTGTTTTATTTATTGTTGTTGTCTTGTTTTTTAAGCTTTAGTTTTTAACGTAGACAAAAGTTCCAAACTCAGTTGCACAGATACATAATTTTCATCAGGTGTGTACTTCACTGTCATTGTCAGTTTTGGCAGTTCATTAGCTTAGAATCTGTGGGCATGTGCTCTGTCCTTGTTTGAGCACATGAGTTTAATAGTTCTGGCCCTAGGTTCAGGTTGTTTTGTGTGCTACTTGAAATATCCTGCTTCTACTGCCAGCTTGAACTCATGTTTATTAAGCCAAGAGCAACTTTAAAGGATGCCAAACACGTGCACCCCCCTACTTCCATTACTGTTTTTAATTTTTCTTCCTTTATTTCTTTTAACTTGTTTTGTGAGCCTAGGAAAATATTATTTTCAAAATCTAAATATAAGTACAATCAACATTCTTACAGGGAGATCTGCCCCCCTTTGGACTTGATCCTGTTATATCTGCTTAAGAACAGTTCTTCATGGGAGAATAGGCTAGCACTTAACAAAGCAGAGAGTGGAAAACACATTATACCTTTTCTGTCAAAAGGAAAAACTGTGTTCTATGTTAGGAGGGTGAGGGAAAGGGCTCTGCTCCACCATGGGTTGAGGAGAGGGATTCTTATTTATTGCTTCGAAAGGAAAAAACTCATATGCAGTGCTGCTGAAATAAAATATTTTACAGTAAGCTTGTGGGCTATATTCATTAAGATATACAAATTTAAGTAGGAAGCTTCGCTCACCAATATGGGAGGAAACATGATATCAGCAAGGACAAAAGCATTAGCTAAACAAAGGGAGATAATTGCATTTTTTGGAATTTTACTTCGAACTGATATAAATCTTTCTCTCAAGTCTCAGCTACCTGAAATCTGGGTTCTCTGTTGGCAGGGTAAGACAATGTGCCTGTCTGCATTGCAGAACTTACACAAGTCTCTCTGCCCTGCCAGCACTTCAAAGGGCCCAACTTCTTGTCAGAAGGCAGCTTTTGGTCTTCAAGCTGGTGTAGCTTTGCCTCTTCCAAGAAAGCTTTTGATGGGGGTGATGGTCAGTGTCTTGATGGATTACACTAAAAAGTATTGGAGAGGTTCAACTTGAGAATCCTAAAGTATTTGATGTGGTTAGAATAGTGGTGGTGATGTGCTGACAAACCACCTCCTAGACTGCTAGAGGGGAAGCAAGATTAACATGAAGTAACCGTCTGCATCCCCCTCCACTCAGTTTGGTGTTTCAATTAAGTTTGTTTAAACATCAATCCTTGAAAGTAGTTAAACTTCCTCTTTAGAAGAGACCTATGCAGCCATTCTATCTTTTCTCTACAGATCTTCATGCTGTCAGTGCCTCGGTATTTGCCTGAAGCCAAACAACAGTTTTCAGAGGTCTCCACAGGGAAGCGAAGCTGAAATAAAGCCCTCAGCATTTCTTTCTGCTTACCAAATACTCTTTTACCTGCTGTTTGTTGTGCTAAAGACCTTACTTTTTGGCCATATTTTTGGCAAGAAATGAAACAAGTAACTTTTCAAACAGAAGCCTCTACAATTTTTAAAGACCAATTTAGATTCCTTATGCAGATAAGATGTTACAGCTCGTGGGAGTTTAACAGGCAAGAAGTTGAAGTATGAGAGTAACATGCAAGCATAAATTTCTCTTATGTAATAGGTCCTTATTTGAGACTGCTACTCCTACTTAAAGACCATTCTCTGTAGTTAAGTCTTCTTACTTATTTTTTTCAAACGTTTCTAGGCTCTTCTGTTTACTTCTGTGCCATCAGCTCATAAATGTACCAATTTTTTTCCAGCTCTTGCAAAGAACTGTCTCCTCTTACTCCAAAGGCTTTCTGGGTATCCAGCCAGTCAGAAAATAAATGGTACAGTGTAATATGGGTCTACAATGGTATATTTGTATGTATTAAGTCCCTGCTGTGCTATTGTCTGCCTGTGACACTTGGTTCTTTTAGCTGTAATTATGTGCTCTTGAACCTTGATACTGTTTGCAGTTCCCTTCAGTCCCTGTTTTTCTTGTCCCTCCTCTGCTCTTAGAGAATGGAGAACCTCTCTGTTTTTCCCTGCCTGCTGTGTAGGGTCAAGGTCAGAGGTATTTCCTTTCGTCTATGGCATGTGCACATAGGTGATTTAGAAATGATGTTACATAACAGTTCAAAAAGTATGTAAGTTAGAAGCTGGCAGTTTGAATGCTTAAACCTTGGGTAATACAGATTTTGTTGTGGTGAGGTACAGTCTGAAAGCACTAAATTTAACAAAGTAGCTTATACAGTAGCAGAGCTAGAAGGGCTATTCTGTCATACCTTCTGAAGGCAATATTTTAATTAGTACAAAAAACAGAGCAGACTTCCCTCCCCACCTCCCCCCCACCAACTTAGTATCCCTTGATATATTCATTATCACCGTTGCCTATAGAAACCTAGTTCCATTCCCGTCTATAACAGTTTTTTAAGACGAATCTAAAATGAATAACTTTTAAAAATGTAACTTAATTTTAGAAAGAAATCACAGAATTACGGGAATTGGAAGGAACCTTTGGAGATCCTCTAGTCCTACCTCAGCTAAAGCAGTTTGACATGAGTGGCATATCATATGGACAGAATTACCTTGAGTATAAGTTGATGAACTGGAAGACTGGCTAGAGTTGCTTTGCACTTGCTGCTTGGTGTTACTGCATGTATTTAGATAAGAAGTTCCAGGAGATGAGAAATCACAAGGAAAGCAATTGAGATGGTTTCTTAACATATGACAGAATAGGCTTTTTTAGTTTTAAGTTTTCTGAACTTCTTAGTCTTTCTTGCTGTGAGTTAGCATTTTCTGTACTTTGTATGATCTGTCATCATTATGTCAAGGAGCTCTCCGCTATTTCCTTATCAGAGAACAACAAATGGTTTATTTGCAAAAAAAAAAAAAAAAAAGTTGTTTTTCAACAGGTTGTTTATGTCAATCTTTATTAATAGCTACCTCTACACTTTATGATGACCTTTATCTGGTATGCTGTCTACAGAGGCATCTTAAAACTGATGTTTACACTGGATTATTTTATTTTTACCACCCAATTTCTTGGTGAACACTGAGAGCCAGTTTTCTGAAGTCAAAGATGAAGCATTTCTTTTAGGGAAAATATTCTCACTGGAAATTGTGTGCTTTTATGTTTAAGATTACATTTGTCTTGTTAGCATCATACTTCTCTAAAAACAAACAAACAAAAGCCCAAACAAAAAGTCATCAACTCTGTAAATATCTGAGACTTTCTCCAAAACCCATCTGAGTAGGAAGAGACACCATTTATCTCCAGATTGCTAATACTCAGAGCCTGAAAGTAGTCATACACTTGATATTCACCTCGTGTTGCATTACGATGTATGCCTTATGATGTGTGCCTTCCCATAGTATTCTCCTGTCCCACAGTATTCTGTGTAAGCTGGCAGCCCGTGGCTTGGACAGGTACGCTCTTGGCTGGATAAGGAACTGACTGGAGGGCTGGGCCCGGAGAGTGGTAGTAAATGGAGCTAAATCCAGCTGGTGGCTGGTCACGAATGGTGTTCCCCAGGGGTCGGTGCTGGGGCCTGTCCTCTTCAATATCTTTATTGATGACCTGGATGAGGGCATTGAGTGCACCCTCAGTAAGTTTGCAGATAACACCAAGTTGGCTGGAAGTGTTGATCTGCCTGGGGGTAGTGAGGCCCTACAGAGGGATCTGGACAGGCTGGATAGCTGGGCTGAAGCCAATGGGATGAGGTTCAACAAGGCCAAATGCTGGGTCCTGCACTTTGGCCGCAACAACCTCAGGCAACACTACAGGCTTAGGGTGGAGTGGTTGGAAGACTGTGTAGATGAAATGGACCTGGGAGTGTTGATTGATGTTCGGCTGAACATGAGCCAGCAGTGTGCCCGGGTGGCCAAGAAGGCCAGTGGCATCCTGGCTTCCAGCAGGAACAGGGAAGTGATTGTCCTCCTGTACTCAGCTCTGGTGAGGCCGCACCTTGAGTACTGTGTCCAGTTTTGGGTCCCTCACTGCAAGAAAGACCCTGAGGCCCTGGAGCAGGTTCAAAGAAGGGCGACAAAGCTGGTGAGGGGTCTGGAGCACAGGGCTTATGAGAAGCGGCTGAAGGAGCTGGGATTGTTCAATCTGGAGAAGAGGAGGCTCAGGGGAGACCTTATTGCTCTCTATAACTACGTGAAGGGAGATTGGAGTGAGCTGGGGGTCGGCATCTTCTCTCGTGTAACTGGTGATAGAACTAGAGGGAATGGCTTCAAACTGCACCAGGGAAGATTCAGGCTGGTTGTTAGGAAATACTACTTTTCTGAAAGAGTGGTCAGGCACAGGAATGGGCTGCCCAGGGAGGTGGTGGAGTCACTCACCCTGGAGGTGTTCAAGGAACGGTTGGATTTTGTCTTGAGGGACATGGTTTAGTGAGAACTATTGGTGATAGATGGATGGTTGGACTGGATGATCTTGAAGGTCTTTTCCAACCTTGGTGTTTCTGTGATTCTGTGAATATTTGAGGAAAATAACAAAATTCACAACACTTTAATTTCGTTTAGATTCTCGGTTTAGATACCTAAATGTGAATCTTGCAAGTTAAGACTTGTACATTAAAACCAAGGTTTGCAAAGATTATAAATGTCATGTTTACAACCTAACCTGAACTTTCCTTATAAACATTCATAGTTCATGACAGTAGGAATCATTAATACATAGCTACTGACCTTTGAACAGCTTGAGTCTGGAAGGATGGCCTGGAGAAGAAATTGTGTATGCATATGCTTTTCTTTTCTGGCCAGACTAATTATGTCCACACGGCATTCTTCAAATGCTGCATGCTCCTTAGGTTACTATTTTGTCTGCAATTGTCTCCTTGCAATTCTTGCTCTCTTGAGCCAAAGTGTTGCTGTTTATTCAGGTTTCCTGTAGCACCCATAATTTATTTTTTGCTTTTAGAAGGAAAAGCTTCCACACATTGTTCTTAAAACAAAACATCATGGAGGTTTATCTTGGGTGTGAAGAATATTCAAGCCAAGATCCTGGAGATACTTTTTTTTTTTTAATTACTTGAGGAAACAATGCTTCATTTCAGCTCATCTGTCTAGTGGAAATTTCTTAGCTCTGCTTCTAGCTACACAAATGTTTCTTCATAATCCTTTTACTGAAATTAAAAATGATATTGCATTTTACATCCATTGTTTTGTCCAATAATATACATGCCTCAGGCATGAAATCTGTTTCTGAAGAAAAGCTGAAGGTATCCCTGCTTCAGGTTTGTAGGTGCAAGCATATTATTTGTTCTGTTATGTGTAGGATAGTTCAATTGCTGTGTTGGCTGCTGAGAAAAGCCATAAAAATTTTCTGAAAGATACAGTATTACGTTGTCTTCCCTTGCTTAGAATGGAGAGTTTTCAATATTTTTAGCAAAATTCCTGCCTGCTACTGTCTATGTTAGCATTTCAACAGATCTCTTTGATGCTTGAGAGACATTTGCTGCTCATATACTTATTGCGTATCTAAAAATACATGGAAGTATTTTATCATAGTTATAAACCTGATGAAAAAGGAGAACTGGGAGAAAATTGTACCTTTTCTGAAGTACGCTGTGGAATGTGATCATTCACAGGGGAAGAATGTGTTGAAATGTTTCCTCACGTCACATTGCTGTTGTTTTTCAAACTTTGAGGTTTTTATATCAGTAATTTTGTAATTCTGTGATGCAGGATGAGAGTCACTGGAAAAACAGCCTTAATTATTGCCCTCTACTTACCCTGTGAATCACAGAACTATTCTCTATTTGAGTTCCTCCTCTGGGAATTTTAAACAACACGGTGGTTTGTGCAGTCTTGGATCCTTTCAATGCTTTTGTCCTTAAGAGTAGTAGAGTCATCTATGATCAAAGAAGGGTTTTGTTTTTGGCTAGCAGAGGTTAGAGAAAGTATCTAATGCGACTCTGAAATGTTTCTTCAGGGTTTTTCAAAACTTTCCAATGCCAGAAATGCTATTTATAGAGATGCAAAGCTTGCTTAAGACTTGTGTAGTTTATCTCTTATTCATTTATTTCCCTCTGCACGGGATTTGAAACTGGGAATTAGTGTGTGTTCTGTGTAAAGGTTTCATGTTTTCTTTTTCTGTTTCCTGTTTATTTTTTTCTTTTAGGAAAGAGAAGTAAGGGAGGTATTTGTGATGCTCTTATTTCCTTGAAGCCTGTATTGCAGGATAAAAGAGATTGTGCTTATTTAATGTTAAGACATGCTTTCTTACAGTGAAAATCCTAAAATTGTTGCTGTAAGATCTGTACAAAGTTAGTTTCTTAGGTAGCAAGTATACAGTGTCCTCATATTTGCTTTTCCTAGGGGGACTTTTGGGTGTCTCTTACCAGCCTTTAAAAAGAAGCTATTAAAAACAACAACAACAAAACTATTTTAAAAAAGAAACTGATTTAGCCTCCTTTTTTAGAACATAAGTAATTACGTGGTAGACCTTTTGATGTAGGAGCCTGTGCAGTTTTGATAAGAGTTGCTATTCATACAGTCGTAGTGTATTTTGTCTTTCTCTCCTCCCCTTCCCTTACTGTCTGCAGCCTGGTCTGCAGTGCATGGACGGCATGCAGGAGGCCTCGGGCAACTTCCTTCTTTGCACTTGGAGGAATTTAGGGAGGTAGCATTCTAAAGGCTGTAAAAACATGGGACCTTCAAAAGTTCTTAGATCTGGGTAGCTGAGATCTAGGCTTTTTACTAGTGTCTGTAAGAAACTGATATAATTACCTATCTGCACTGTGCTGTGTTTCTATAGCGTCTACATACACAATCTTGTCCTGTCAGTCTCCAAGAAGAATGTTCTCTTCTGCTCTTAGGACCTACTGTGTACAGTTCTCCATAATCCCAGTGACTAAGCCTACCTGAAAGCTGGTGGAAATCTAACAGTATTACCTAAGAGATCTTTAGTTCCATGGTCACCATAAACCAGTGCTGAGCTCAAGCTGCCACCAGAAGTGATCCTGTACAACCTTCTGGTTTTGCCAGGTCTCCGTGCACTGGTTGGGAGCCCATTCCAGGAGCAGCCACACTGTTCCTGGCACAGAGACACTTCTGTGTCACAGAGGCACACGCCTAAGGAAGTGCCTGGTGGTACAGATTTTTCTTGGTGGTGCTCTTAATTATCTCTTGCTTGTGCTGAAGGAAACCCCAGCTGTCTTACCACCTTGTGAAGCAGCCCTGATGAGCCCTCAAGCTTGGTACCAGGTGGCAGGTGGGATGTAAAATGTTTTGAAAAGAATTAGTCAGCATTTTGAGATATGTCATAATTTCCTTGGATTATGTGTTTTTAGTGAATGATGCCTGCAGGGGTCTGCATTTTGAGGCAGGTTCCAGGCTGTTGTGTTCCCATGCCCTAAGCATTAAGTCAGCTTGCAGACTGAATTCAGAAAGGATTATGTGAGATAGGTTGTCACTGTAGGTTTGTGGGCTTTTTTCTGTCTTACATTCATGTCTAGGCAGAGATCGTTTCCATCTGAAATTTAAGCATATGGAGTTAACAGTGCTCTAAGTCTGGAATGTTCTACCACTGAGGTCTATGGGACTTCTTTTTTGTTCATTTGTGTGGGAGAAAATCTCATGGGGAGCAGCAGAATTGGTTAGGAATTTGATGGGAGGGAGAGAATTGCCCTAATGCAAAAAACTTTTGTAATGCAAATGAACCATAAATCAGCTAGCTAGCTCCCTGGGTGTCTTCATGTGCTGAGCTTTTTCCTGTCAAGAAGCAGTCTCTTTGGAGTGGAGAATGTGTCTTGCATAGCACTTATACTGATAATAACTCTGAGTTTTTACCACTGTTTTTTTTTTTTTTCTTCAATAGGCTTAAATTTAGCATGTGGCCAATTGTAGGTAAACCCTGCTTAAATTAAATTTGATGTTTTTCATATAACGTTATGTGTCTGTCCATTGATGGGTCTTTTTCTCTTAATGCTTTTATAAAGACATAGTCTCAAGGCGTTCATCACACATTTCAATCATCTGATGTTCAAAAATCAGTTCTCTTGAAACGAGATTTCTATGTGCCCAGGATCTTTGTTGGAAAGACACAGGTTCCTCCTGGAGCATGATGGTTCCTGTAAGAACTGCGTCCCCCAGACTGAGAAAAGGGTTTTTGGTATTATGAAAGCATTCCTGTTAGACATGCTGCCAAACTCCCTTGGGTTTTTTGTTTCTTTGGGGTTTTTTTTTTTGTTTTTTTGTTTGTTTTGTTTTGTTTTTTTTTTTCAATCTTGAGTGTCCTTAAACTGTAGAAGATGATTCTGGTCACACGAAGTGTTGCATTTGAGCCATTTTATGCATATGAAGAGTCATACTGTTTGGTTTACAGGACAGTGGAAGTCACTTGTAGGAACAGAGCTGAAAGCAGGGTGATGGAAGTCTGTCCTTCCAGGAAGCTCCTACTCCCAGCTGAGAAGTGATGAGGCAAAGTGGGGATGGAAGTGGGATATTCCAAAGCACCCACCCTACCTGGTTCCTGCCAGTCCATTTTTCTATGAGGCCATTGTCCTTGAAGGCAGTGGGGTGAAGATAGCTGGCCTGTTTGCTCTTTGGGGAGGTGGTGGCACTTGATGCTGTGCCTTACCCACCCAATGGCCTCATTGCGGCCTGGGTGTGTGTGGTTATCATTTTCACTTATGAAAAATCTATTGTAAGAAACAATATCACTAAAGCTGTAGATTCCTCTTTTTCCCCACTTATTGTCAGCATTACTGAGCATGTTTCTGAACTTTAATCCATGTGTCAGGATCTACCATATACTCATACATTTCCTCTCCTGTGCTGAGCGTTGATTGGAACTCTTTTCAGGAAGCCAATTAAACTGTTTAGCTTGTTAAAAAGGTTGCAGGTTGTTTGGGAGCAACGATTGCAAACAGGACTGAGACACACAGTTTTTAATAACTAATCTGAAACATCTTAAATAGAACCTTTCTCCATTTGTGTGACAGTGCTTCTTGCTGTAGATTTATTCCTGGACAGGTTGAAGTTTGCAACCTGTTCGTAAGCATGTGCACAGCATCTTTTATGAGCTCCAGATGTGTTTAACAGAATCCTTAAGGAATATATGGTGGCACTTATATAATTCCAGTCATGGCAGTTGTGCCATACAGAAAACCTTGACATTTAAATGATAATTTTCAAAGTAACTCATGAAATAAAAGCAAAAGCTAATGCAAAGTCAGGTGCTTTAAATCTTAGTTTACTCCCTCTTTGGAACATCCCTCATAGGGTGATTTAAATGAAGAAATAATTAAGACTTTTGTCTGTACTACTTTGGTCACTGACTTTTTGGCCATGGTTACTTTCTGATCTTGCTTACCTTGCTGGCAGTGTCAACCAGGTGACTTCATTTAGCAAGTTGAGTTGATTACTCAACAGTAAGAACTTTAAGAAGAAAAGTGTTTTATTTTTTTCCCCACTGGTACTGTAAAAGCAGCGTCACAATTTTCTTGTGTCCTGCTGCAGCGAAAGCTAAACTTCTCTCAGCTCTCATACCTCAAATGAAAACTTCTCATCATCAAAGTGCTTTTTCTGGATAAGTGGGAAGAAGTTAGCACAGCTCTGTCAGTGTTCCTGTCCAGAGGTTGTCTGGGCGTCATGTAGCCTGTGTTTGCTTTAGTTTCTGGTGGCTTCTCTTTGCTGATCTCAGGCTGATGCTGGAAATGCAAGGCTCTCATTTGACGAGCCCTGCAGTCTGGGCAGAGTGCCTATAAACTGGCACTGCTGCTTCAAGAGGCAGCCTTGTCTCCTCTTTTGGCCTTTTCCTTTAAGTTGATACAGATGTTAGCACAATCATGCAGGATATAACGGGGGGATTGATCTGATTTTTGAGAAGTTAGTTACATATTGGCATTTCTGGAATGTTGTTTTGTTGTTGTTGGTTTTGTTTTTTTTTTTTTTTTTTTTTTATTCAGGTAATTTCCCAGATCTGGTCCCCATGAGGCTGCAACAAACACTTGTGTGTGAGAATGAAGACAGCTTTTGGGGACAGGAATAATGATGGACAGAGAAAGGCTCCTTCCGTGGCTGGGAGAAGTAGCTTGAAATTTTTCTGGAGCTGAATCTCCTTTTCCTTGAATTGTATTGTGCCCATCCTGAAACCCAGGGGCTTGCAGTGCTTTTTACTGTGCTTCAGTGCATTACTGCTGACAATGGCTGGTTGCGGATACTTAAAGAACATTTAGAGGGCAAAAAATCTCAATGCTGTGTGCATGCAGGGATTCTTCCCAATTGTGCTGACAGGTATACAGGCTTCTAACAGTTTTCAGTAATAGGTGCAATGCTGAGGAAAAGGCTGTATCCCTGTTACTGTGTTCTTATCCCCTCACAGACTCTGCCATGATGAATTTTCACAATTGCTTTTTGTACCTGTTTATGTCTCAAGCAAACTCAGTGTGTCTAAACTTTTTATTTTTATCTGCTTTTCACTTTTCATGGCAGTATTACTTGAAACAATTTAACTTGACGCTCTCAATGCTTGTTGTATATATAAAATGCTAAAATAACATTGTCTAAGTTTTTCTTCCTGAGTTGGGTTCTAGTTATGTTACTGTGATATTGTATGTGTTGCATTAGAATTCTTTCCCATGGATTTCACTTTTATTGATCATTGATTTTCATTTGCTGTTTTATTGTTTCATTGTAAATGTCTTTTGCTATTGTAGTTGCTAGGCTTTAAATTTCCTTCTGACCTTTCAGTCCGTTTAACCAAAAACTAAAACTGGCTTTATACGTTCAGGAAAGTTTAACACTTGATCTAATAAAATGGATGATTAGTGATGATTATATTGAGCAGTGCACATTCCAATAAGTCCTCTCGTGTCCTGTCTTCCTCTTTCTTGTTTTGTGACATTCTCAGTTCTTGTACTTCATTTCTCTATTTTAGTTAATTATTACTTTCAAAGGGACTTTCTTTTTGTCTCGTGGAAGTTGAGTTTATTCAAGTGTTTAACTGAAGCAGGGAGGAAGGAGTTTATCAAAGTTTTGAGGAGAAATTGAAATGTATTTCAGCCAGTCTTATTGCTACATTGTACTCATTAAATAATCCTGTAATATCATAGAATTCTTAAGAGTTCGAAGGGACCTTTGAAGGCCATGTAGTCCAGTTCTCCTGCAATGAAGAGGGACATCACAGCTAGATCAGGGTGCCTGGAGCCTTATCTAGCCTCACCTTGGAAGTCTCCAGGGATGGGGCATCAACCACATCTCTGTTCCAGTGCCTCACCACCCTCGCTGTAAAAGACTTTTCCTTACATCCAACCTAAATCTATTCTCTCTAAGCTTGTAATTGTTTCCCCTTGTTGTTTCACCACAGACCCTGTGAAAGTCTGTCCCCTTCTTTCATTGATTCATAGAATGGCCTGTGTTGAAAAGGACCACAGTGATTATCTAGTTTCAACCCCCCTGCCACGGGCAGAGTCACCGACCACTAGACCAGGCTGCCTAGAGCCTGTAGCTCCCCTTTAGATGTTGAAAGAATATACTATTCAGCCATGTAACTACATCTGTGGGGTTTTTTGTTTGTTTGTTTGCTCTGTAGTTTTGTAGTTTGTTGTTTTTTTTTTTTTGCAGTTCCAACAGGTGTGTCAGTGGTAGCAGAAGCTCAGCAAGCTGGCAGTGAAAGTAAGGAGGGGCTTGAGATGAGCACCAGCTGGAGGGCACAAGTTGAGGCCCTTCCTTCTTGGCAAGGGGCTTGAATGGAGAGATATGGTCTTGCTGAGTCAGTCTGGGAGGAATCTGGTGCATGTAGGAGCAGTTGGGGGATGAGCACCATGGTAAGAGAAGTATCTGACATTGTTAGAAAGGGAGAAGAGTAGGAACAGGATGGGGTTGTGTGGGAATACAAGAAAAACTGTTCAGAGCAGCAGCTGTGGAGCAAGATAAACAGCATGAGAACCAAGGACACCTCTAGAAGAAGAAAGAACATCTCACGGGTCTGATTGGATAAGCGCTTGCATGAACGGTTGAAGAGTGTTCTGTAGAATGCTCTGTTGACATGTAAAGGTGGATGGGAAAGCTAGAAAAAGAAAACTTGTGAAGGTATATAAGTGATGTGAGAACTTGTAATAAACAATTTGGATCATTCACATCTGAGTCTGTGCTTCAGATTCAGGTTGTGGTAAGAGTCAGGTTGGTGTTTGTGACAAGACAGATTTGTGGTGTGGATTTAATTGAACGAGCCAGTTTAATGCATTTAAGGCAAACTTAAGAGAGTAACTCTTAAGGGAGAGACTTCTTGATTTTTACCTTCTGCCTAAAGCAGTTCTACCAGAGCCTGCATTAACTGAGGTTATAAAAGAAGGAACTAGATAAATATTTAAATCGAACTAAAACAGCTTTCAAAAATCCTTTCCCTATGGAAAGGACTTTATTAAATTGTTGTCATGGTAATGGAGTGCTAAATACATGGTAACCTTTTTTGCTAAGTAAACTTGAGAAAAGTGGGGATACTTTGTGCCTTTGAAAGTAGAGTTTATTAAGCTGTGTGGGAACATTTTATTCCTGAATTTAAAAAAAAAAAAAAAAAACTTTCTGAAAGCTCAAGAGTCTCCCAAGTTTTATCCTGGGAAACTGTGGTATTCTTCCCCCCCACCCCCCCCCCCCAAAAAAAAAAAAAAAAATCATAAGAGAGCTTAAATAAGTTATTTAAAATCCTCTGGTATCCAGAATTGGGAAGAAGTAGTACTTTCATTTAATCCAACAGCTTTTTTTTTTTTTTTTTTTTTTTTTTTTTAATTAGAAGGTGCAGCCTTTTTAAATTCCAAAACAGCATTGCTACATATCTGCATTACAGATAATGAAAGAAAGGTTGAGATACTTTATTACTATTATATGATAATGGCAGTATCAGGAAGGAAATGGACATACCCTCATTGTCAATGCAGCACTTTGCTCTTTGAAGCATAGTGCCTATCTTGATCACTGCTGCTGGCTGACCATGTGTGAAACATAGAGCTGCTGTTTGTTGTAAATTAGTAACTGCAATTTCAATGAAACTGGAAATTTCCAGCTCTGACCTGTGCTACTAATATCAGAGGTTTCTGTGGCTGCAGTATATGTTGTTGTTTTGGAGAACTGGCAGAGTATAACTAGTGTGGGCACTTCTTGGTGTATTGCACCCCATAGCTGTTGTCCTTGATAGCTTTTTTTCTAGAAGAGTTAATTTTATCATTTTTTTTTTCCCCCTTCAGTTAATTGTTGAAATCTAATGTAAAAATGTGTGCCATTCCTTACTTTTGCCTTAAAATCTGTTTTAATAGTAAACATACAGAATTGTGGCTTGCTTATTTCCAGAACAGGGTGCATAGCAGCCTGAAACAGCACACCTTCAGTAGAGTGTGCTTTTTTGCACTGTGACCACTGCTTACTGAGATTGCTCACTGGGGGTGAACTGTCTTCATTGTAGTTATGAAGTGAAAGAAGCTGCGTTGAAGAAGTCAGGTGAAGGCATTATGGTGTGGCACGCTGGCCTTTCTTTGACTCAGAAAGAAGTCATGATTTTCTTTGCCTGAGATTATTTATTCATCATGTCACATCAAGTTGGATGAAAGCACAGCCATGCTGTAAGGTTTCTGAATTTCAACAATGAATTTGATTTATGTAGCTGTTTCTGTTCTGCAGGATGTTGTGCTGATTGTATACCAGTACCAAGGCATAATTTAGAGGATGCCTATTATAGAAAGTTTCCCAAAGGGAAAACTGTCAGCTTTAAAAAGTCATGAAGATTTCTTCTACATTTCCCTTCTCTTCCTCGCCCCCTTTCCTCCCTCCCCCCCCCTCCCAACTTTTTAAAAAATATGTATTTGTTTGAGGGCCACTTTTAGAAAAGTTTTCATTTCACAATGGAGTTACTTCTGCTGTACGACCTTTAACACTCTAATACATCTTAAAAATCAACCTCGGTCTTGTTATCCTGGGACATTTTTAGAATGTAATACAAACCTAGTGCTCTTTGTGATTACTTACTAAATATACACAAAATAAGTTCCAATCCAATTATTTGCTAGGCCCTCCAGTTGAATAAGTGTTAATTGAAACCAAATGCATTTACTAGGAAAAAAGATTGCTACTGTCAGATTTCTGTTTCCTTATTTTCTTGGTATCAGGAATGTATTGCTTTCTTGATGGTCATATTTTTCTAATGAAAGTTTCACAGGTAGCATCACCTTTTCTTTGTCTGGACTGTTTTCTTTGTACACTAACCATCTTTATTGTTAGTGTTATGGGAAAATCTAGCTGCTTTATTCTGAAAATGCATATGTATTTTCTTTTTGTAGGTAATCAGATATACTTGAATCTGGAGGATTATTTCTTAAAATATTTCTTGAAATATTTCCTAGTTCTTTTCCTGTAAGTCAGTGCCCAGATTCTCCCCACTCTCATTGCCAATTAATTTAAGGAAGCACTGCTGACATTTTGTTTTAACCTGCATACTCTGAAATTACACTCCTTTCACTTCACTAGTCCCTATTAAATGCTGCCAGAAATCTCTGCAGCCCGTTCTCGGTGTCTTCAGAACTAGTTTTCATGGGATTTCATAGTAAAGCTCCCATGCCATCTGTTGCTCACATTAACAGACTTAAAACTTTTTCTGGAAAACTTAGTGTTTGGACAAACTCAGAAGTGATGACTTTGAGGAGTAGTAAAAGGTTGCCTCTGTAAACCCAGAAGACATGTTTTGCCTGTCAGAACCAGTTAACTTGAGAAATTTTATCTGGTGTCTAAATTACATTACAAATGTGTAAGACTTTCTAAAGAAACAGGCGTGTTTTTGCAGATAAGTTGTTTGGTCTCCAAGACTCCCTTTTTCTCTGTCCTTCTTCCTTCCCTTTATAATTTTCCTGGTGAAACTCATTGTATCCCTTGACAGGGACATTAAAAAATGGACATCTTGTGCAGTAGTATCTATCTGCTTACTGAAAAACAGGCATATCGTTTTGTTTGTAAAGCTGTTTTAACTGCAAAACCTGACACTGTGATCAAACAGTGATTTTAATTAAGTATTTGGCCTTCAGCTCGATTTTTTTTTTTTTTTTTTTTTTTTTTTTTCTTTCTCATAATGTAGAATAAAATAATTCAGCTGGAAAGGAGCTTCAGAGATCAAGTCCAACTGTTTGACCTCTAACCAAAAGTTTCACTGCATTATTGAGGGTGTTGTCTAAATGCTTCTCGAGCACTGACAGGCATGGGGCATCAACCAAATCTCTAGGAAGCCTGTTCCAGTGTTAGACTACCCTCATGGTAAGGAAATATCTCCAATGCCCATTCAACCCTCCTCTGCTGCACTCTGTGTTATTTCTGCCCTGCCATAGGTGACCTGGATCAAAGCCCAGCACCTCCTTCTGCTTCCCCTCCTCAGGGAGCTGCAGGGAGCAGTGAGGTTGCCTCTCAGCTTACTCTTCTCCACACTGGGCAGCCTAAGTGTTCTCAGCCTCTCCTCACAGGACACTGAATTTTAGTTGGGTTCAGAGAACTGTCCTTCAGAATGGAACAAGACCACTAGAAAACTTCTGAGATGGTTGAAAAAGGAAATAGCTTGATAAATGATATTCTTAAATTGATTATTTTCCATTTTGCCAGAAACGGTGGAAGATAACAGAGTTGGAAGGAGCAGATAAGACCTCCAGTCTCTAGCCTGATCAGGAGATGATGAGTTTGAAACCTTAGCATCAGCAGGAGGAATGAGCAGCTTGCTTGCCTTTCTGTGTTGTGGCCCTGGTGCTCTTTGTGGTTGGTTATTCACTAATACCAAATGAGTTCCCATTCAGCTGTTTGTTGGGCACTTCAATTGAGTTAGTGTTCAGCAGCCTTGCTGGGTGGTGCAGCTCAGTGTGAGTGACAAATGGGTGGAGGCTGAACAGTGTGCCATAAGGGGATGCAGTTTGGCTAAATGTGCAGCAGGCATCTCCATGCTGTTCACTGCCTTGTCTCTGCAGTGCTCTACCAATGCATGTTAATAATGAATTGCCTTGTGTATATGCAGGGCTTTATATTTGCTATTCTGACAGAGTGTACTTAGTAAAGTTAAAAAGCATAGTGAGTTTGAGGATGTTCTTATAGTGTTAAATGGCATTGCAAGTTTGTTTCAGTTCATTGGGATATTTTAGTCAAGATCTTGCGTGTGTGCGGAAGTAGTTTTGGCCCAACTTTAGAGACCTTTAAAAACAGTATTTTTTAAGTACAGAGCATTTCCTCAAGTGGAGTTGCTGCAACTCCAGCTTCTCAGATGAGCATTGTGGGTGCTTAGTCCTCATATGGTGTTTATTCTAGTGCCAAGATTACCTCTTTGAAAGCTCAGTGGTTACCTCAAAACAGAGAATTGGGCAGGAGTAGTCTAGGCATTACTGGAAAATGTGTTGTGTGTCCTGAGGACAGAGTAGGACTTAGGGAGCACCCAGATCATTAACTGAGGAGTGTGCTGGTGGCTTTGCCTATTCACAGCTACTGCAGGTTTTGTGATAAGCTCTTGGTGAGCTGCGCAGCCCGGGAGTTAGGCAAGGTTAAATGTTGTGATGAAGAGCATTAGTTGATGATGTTACCATTGGTCAGTCCTGTCTTTTTTCTGCCTTCCTCCTTCCTGTCACTAATGGACCAGGTCTTTCATAGCTCCTTTTTCTTCAAGTTGCCTAGGGCAACTTTGAAAACTCTAGTTAAAGTGTGCTTTAAGAGAAGTACTGATGAAGCTGTTGGAGTCACTGTGAGGACTATTGACCTCTAGAGAGGGTTGTGGGTATTTTCCTTCAAAAAAGGATTGTTTCCATTATAGCTGCTTTTCTGCTGGTTGGTTGGTTGTTTTGAAATAATGCATCCATACTACATTAAACTTACTTAACAAGATTGGTGATCAAAATGCATTAGAAATGTGAAACGGAAGGCTCTGGTGCAATGTGGATAGAAATGGAAATGCTGGTGGCTTACCAGTTCCAGCCTGTTAAAGCAGATGATTTGGATAGTCTGTGACAGGCACATATGCAGGAAGGTCATTGTGTCACTAGAGTAAAAAGTCAGGGACGTCTCATTTACAAGTCTGGAACCATGTTCAGTCAAAAAGTAAGGATATGCCATTTTAGTGAAGCAGGCTGCTTTATGAAGATACTCACCAGGGCTAAATATAGACATTATTATGTGCAGTCTGACTGTAGTGTTTTGCAGTTGTTACAGCAGCCTTTGATCAGGTTTGTGGCTTATTAGTTAAAAATAAGTTTCCTTTGCATACTCAAATTTTCTGAAATCCAAACAAAACATTTAATTTGTTATATAGATGTATTCACTTTTATCTTTTTAGAGATATGTGTAGGTTGTTTTTATATGCAGTCAAGACCTAGTCTGTAAAGCTTTATGCATATAAAATCTATTTTGCTGTGCAGAGCATGAACTACCACAATTGCTTTATGAGTCAGTGGGTGTGAATGAATGGGGGACCACTGCAGGGGCAGAACTCATCCTCACTGAGTTGGCTGCAGAGTGGAGATCTCCTGCTATGATACTGGGGAAGCATTTAAGAAGTATGTATGCAGATGAGTACAACAGACGCGAGGCTTTTGTGAGTCAATCTGTTCTTCACTGTAAAATGTTGGTTGCATGTGGTCTGAAAAACTGACCTTTGTAACCAAGAGGTCAGTGTAGGAGAGAGAAGTATCATTAGATCAATTTTTTGTTCTGTGCGATATATAAATATAAATTCTTAAATTAGTGGTACTTGGGGGCAATTCTTGTGACTCTGACTCTTGGGCCATAAAGTGAGCTTTGAAAGGTAAAGACGGTGACTTAGCAGAAAATGGTGTTAGGATTCCTGAAGCATATTTTTTACTTAGGCTGCTTTAAGGCTTCTAAAAAGAAAATGCTCTTGTTGTTATAGTGATAAGCTGACAGATTTATAGGCAGGCCATTAACATTTTTTGTCAGAAGAGCATAAAAATCTGGGAAGTGTTCCTGCACAAACAGTCTGTAGCCACATCAATCTTTTTGCTGAACAAGCAATGGGTGATGCTTGGGGGCACAAGGTGTCACAGGCTGTGCAAAAAGCAGATGTAGGTTAGCATGGGTAGAGAATGTTGGACAAAGTGGAAATAAATAACAAGTTTATGTCAAAACAAATAGCTTTCTATTATGCAGGAGCAGTTGACTGTGAAATTGTTGTGTTGTATGATAGTATATTAGGATCTGAGCCTTGATTTTTATCCTAAGTTTCATCTTGGAAACATGTTTCTGTTTTCAAAATTCATTATGTAGTGATTTAAAAACAAAACATTTGGATGTTTCTGTTTCTTTTATGGGGAAGAGGAACAAGGAAAACAATAGTAAAAACATTCTTTTTTTAATTATTATTGCTCTTGAGAAGATAATCTCAAGGTGATGGGTGATACAATGATTGAAGAATATGCCTTAGGATAATGTTAGGTACTGATGAGAAATCTGGTTTTTACAGGGTTTTAAGGAATTTTGATGTTGAATTAACTTTAAAAATCAAAAAAGAAAGTGAACTAACTGGTATCATCTTCATGTTGTTTTTTTTTTTTTTCTCCCCTTTATGTATAGTTTGAAAAAGAAAAGGCAAGCCAAACAAAACACTGAGACCATCTCTGCTAGTTCTCCTGGATCTCCTGTTTCCAAAACTCCAGCTGAGAAAGATGATGAAAGTAAAGTTATTTTGGAGCAAATCAGTTCCTCTGAAGACAATTGTAAATTTGTTGGGGAAAAGGAAACTGCTCCAGACAAAGAAAAGAGAAAAAAAAAATACAATCAACTGAAAGACATCAGGCGCACAGAACTTAAAAGATACTATAGTACTGGTGAGTTATGTTGATGTTAGTGTTTTTTAATGTTTGTTTTGATGGCTAGTTAATGTGCTTTTCTGATATTTTATAGAGTTTCCTTTAAGAGGTGATTGACTCTGCATATCCTTTCTGTAAAAACAAATAAGATTATGTAGCCCTGTATATCCTCTAATTTTATCCTTCGGTTTCTTTAAAACCATGTTGGTTTTTTTCGTTTGTCAAAAACACATTTCTTGTTTCTCTGTTCTAAAATACAGCGTTATAGGCAACTGTTAACTTCTTTGCAATTCTTTTTTTTGAGTTTTTCTTCTTTATGAAATTGAAGTTTATTTTTGGTAGGGTTATTTGTTTCATAAATGATGCACACTATTTAAGACTTCAGTCTCAATTCATACAATTTTATCTGCTCAAGTGTGAACAAGTAAGGAAATTAATGACATAATTTTAAACAAAATGTCAAAAGACCTATGTGGTTGAAAATTTATCATGTTCACGCCCTTCCCTTCCTCTGTGTAATCAGTACCTCAGTTAATTATTTATACCTTTTTTTGAAAAAAACATTTTTTTCTTGCAAGTAATTTAGTCAAAACTAAGCATAAATATATGTGAGAAGAGACATACAGATGTGTTTGTGTTTCTAGATTATAATTTGTTAAATACTCTAAGTAGTTCTATATTTAATTAATGAAATACTCCTTTCAAATTCTCTCTTGGTATTTTGAAGGAGCTCTTAAGTTAAGAGAAGTAGGTGTTTTTTGTGTTTGTGTGTCTTAGAGGAAACTGTAGATATCCTAGAAGCGGACTTCTTTCCTGCTCATGCAGTGTGAGTGAGCAGTTGACTTCTGAGGATTTCTATCTAGGAGAAGGAAATGAATCAGCAGTAAAAATACTGTTATGCATTGACTGGCACGTGTAAACTAGTCTGTGCTTGTCTTTTATGAGGCAATTGGGCCTTTCCAAAAGGATGGTAAGTCTTAAGTAACATTTCCTAGCAAGCACAAGAGTTTACAAGAGTCAGACCATAAATTTTGGCAGGCTTGAATTTAATAAGATGAATAATTTGGAAACTGAAAGAACACTTGTTTTGCTTTTTGTCTTACATTCTAGCCACACTGTTTTTGAGGTCAAATTAGGAGGAATTTTTCAGGAATGAATCTGTGAACTATTTCTGTTTTGTTGGTACATCATTTTTAAAAATGAAACAAAGCTTACAACTCTGGCACAGCAATGTATAAACTCTTGCTGTATTGCTAACAAAATGCTTCAGCTAAAAGCTGTTGGTTTGTCCAGGTCTGTGTAAGGTAGCTAGATTTAATTTTTCTGGTGTTTCAGGACTTCTGTGAAAACCTTTTGCTCCAGTTGGTGCTTGGTGTGGAGCAGTGGGGGATGGCATGCCTCTAGCAAGGGTCCTTCTGAACTGGTGAGGGAGAACAGGAAGCTCTGCAGATCTTGGCTGGTGATCCAGCAGTCAGTACAAGCTCAGGTTTTACTCATATTTGTTTTGTAAGCATTCTGATGTTCTGCATGGAGTGACATTGTGACTCAGTACACCAGTAGCTGTTGTGTGGATGGGCAGAGTTCTGCAGTGTTTTGAGAAATGCAAGAATTTAATTCTGCTGTTGAGCTGAGCACAGATCAGACTGACAAAAACCCACAGAGAGACTGCTTTGTTATTTTAGTGCCTGCTTTGTCATTCCTACAGACTTTTCCCCAGCTGGAGCATCAAAATTGTAGAAGTGAAACTTTAGAGAGAGGTGGAAGATTGTTGATTGTGAAATGAGTGTAATAGCTCTGTGTTTCCTGTTCAAGTCTCAAAATGCAGTAGTTTCACTTGAGACATTGGTTGCCATCTAATTAGTCTGCGTGTTACACTTACCTTCTTCTGCTGCAGCTGTACCTGTTAAGGAGTTTGCAGTCCTCAGGCACTTGTCCCCGCAGTTCTCTTAACAGCTTCTACCTTTGCTGTCCTGCTGTGCTGACTGAGCAGTTCCTGAGAGCTCTCCTGAAACCTGTAACAGCCTCTGTGGGAGTGGGATTATTTAAGTAGTTAGCCTTTGCCTGCATGTGGAAGATGACTAAAAAAAAATATCCATCTGGCTGGGCTGAGCTTTGTAGGAAGTATGAATTCAGCAGGTCCCTGGTGAAAGATGTTAGCTGTAGTGGTCAGAATCGTAGAATCACCAAGGTTGGAAAAGACCTCCAAGATCATCCATGCCAAATGTCCACTTATCACCAATATTTCCCACTAAACCATGTCCCTTAGTACAACATCTAAATGTTTCTTGAACACCTCCAGTGACAGTGACTTCACCACCTCCCTGGGCAGCCCGTTCCAGTGCCTGAGCACTCTTTCAGAAAAGTGTTTCCTAACATCCAACATGAATCTCCCCTGTTGCAATGTGAGGCTATTCCCTCTAGTCCTATCGACAGTTACGTGGGAAAAGAGGCTGACCACCAGCTCACTACAACCTCCTTTCAGGCAGTTGTATAGACAGCAATAAGGTCTCCCCTGAGCCTCTTCTTCTCCAGACTAAACAATCCCAGTTCTTTCTGCCACTCCTCACAAGACTTGCGCTCCAGACCTCTCTCCAGTTTTGTTGTCTTTCTCTGAACATGTTCCAGAACCTCAGTGTCTTTCTTTTAGTGCCAATCTCTAAAGACCAGTTTAGAAATGTTGATACACTTTCGTATGAAACTGGCTAAGAGAGACCCTCATGTCATATGCATATGTTTTTGTTATTTAATGTTATGGGTATAGATACCTCATTTTTTGTTCTTTCACATGATTTCTTTTGAGTTGTCACTTCCATGGTGTTTCAGACCAAAGGAATGTCTGTCTCATACCTACAGTTAACCATTTTTCTGGATTTGCTTTTTTTGTTGTTGTTTTTGTTTAGTAGTTGTTATTTTGCAATTTCTTGCTTTGGCTTAATGTCTAGAACTTTTTAAGAAAATCTGATATAAGACTTATTGTTTTTTTTTTTTAATCCTTTCTGTACTTTACCAAAATGTATTAGGTGTAGCAACATTCTTATAGATTCTCATCTGCAGGTTGATATGATGAGGCATATGTGAGTTTTTTTTTTGTGGCTTAATGGAGGTCCTTCCTTAATTGAAGTTTCCTTGAGCCCAGAAGGGTTGTGTTTCTTAGCGTAAGTGACTGAAGACCTCTGTTCTCTAAATAAATCTCCCTTCCATATTTTGCATGACTACAGGTGCTTCTTTCTTTATTTTTGATTGTGAAACAGGAAAGGGATATTATATCTCACAGTAATTTGTTTCTCATATACCATGCTGCCTCCTTAGAAGCCTGTGAATATGTTTGCTTTCATGAATTTGCGAACGTTAATGATGGCAACCTCACTCAAATGTGATTCTGCTGATTAGATAAATCCCTTTTCCCCAGAAGAATAGCTGTAGTGCAGTTTCTTTGAAGGCTGCAGAGAACAGGAGGTGATGGCACACTCTGCCCCACTCTGTAGAAAGAGAGTGTTTAAAGCAAAGAGATGTGTGGCTGGTGAAGTGTTGTCGTGTGGTGGTGTCTGTAGCCAGTGGGTGGCATCGCAGAGCCAAGGAGGAAGAAGATCATCCCGCAGAAGTGAGTCCTCCAGCATCTCTCCCCATCTCCTGGCATTGTGGTATTGATCACTTCTCTTGAGACATTGCTAAATGACTGAGCAGTTGCCAGTAAGAGATGATTTCTCCTGTGTAAGCTTATACTTTGTTTCTTTATTTGTACTTGCGTTGTTCTCCAATGACTGTATAATTTTACAACATATTTGTACCATTCAGTCTCCAAATGTCACACTATAAGATGTTGCTTTGTAGATATGCCCTTGTTGTCATGCCTTAAAACAACAGAGGCACCAATACTACTCCTCTTTCTGAGGACCAATGGAAGTATCGCTTTCTCCTTATTTCTGCTTCATCTCTTGACAATCAGCTTCCTAACATTGTTTTACTCTTTTGCTATCAATGCTGCAGTAATCTTCTAAGGAATGTATTTGTCTGGCACAGTGTAGTATTAGCTTAGGCACTCTGGCTGATCCTTCTTCCCAGGATGCTCTACACTTCTTGAGATAGCGTCAGTGATGTGCTTCTGCAGCTGCTTAGTTATCCATATTTTTGGGGGGAAGCCAGTTCTTTTGAAAGATATTGACTTCCTGAGCTTCAAGATATGAACTATTGTTTTTTATTTGCTTTGCTTTTTGTTTTGTTTTCCCTAAGTGTCAGAGGTTCTAAAACACTTTCAAAGCATGAGGGTGAATTTCAGGAACTCTGTGCTGCAACAGTAACAGCTTGGAAGCACTGATTCCTCCGCTCTAGAGCAGAACTTACATCTCAGGAACAGAGAGCACTCAGATGGACTGCTGTGCGACTAGAAAGCCAGGGTTTGTGTTGGGAATTATAAAAGCACATGAAGATGAGTGTTTGTGCTTTGCCACTGAAGGCTGTTGGGGGTGGGAGGGGAGGAGGAGAGTGACCTTGTCAAAACAGACAGCGTGACAGTGATGTAAGTTAGGACTGAGTTCACCCTTCTGAATTTTGTTCATATATTTACTCCATAAGAATATAACTTGCCTTTCTAGCAGTTGTGCTGTGTATTCCCAGATTCCACTGATTTTTGCTTGAAATTGTAAGCAGTTGGCATATGTGAGGAGTTGGTCACTATTCAAGAAAGCATCATAAAGAAGAACTTGGTTTAGACTGCTTGCCCCACATCACACATTTTTATCAGCAAACTAAAATCTAGTTCACTAGCTTATCATTGTGCCCTCTAGTCATAAATCCATCTTTTATTTTCATGTGCCATGCTGTCTCATTCAGTGAGTACCGCTCAGTTTCTGCAGTGTGTGGGAGATGACTCTAACAGAGCTTGATCCTATTGCATCTCTGATTTCTGGCCAAAGCAAGTAGGAATCCTAAATGCCGTGACAAGAGTCCCAAGAGGGAAAAATGGTACATGCCCATGTAATGAGACAGCATAGTATATGTTGAGAAGGAGGTGCCAAAGTATGTCCCCATAGTCCAGAGGCATACAATAAATTATTTTATGGTCCATCCTCCCTGGCATAACTTGAGCAGGGGTGATATGGGAGCAGCATGGTCCACGTGCAGTAACAAAACTTCTGAACCTTCTGAGTGGCTGGCCAAGAGCAGATGTTAGTCAATAAAACAGAGAGGATATAGCATTTTCATCACTTATAGATGTGGTGAGATTTACTTTGACTGGCACCAGATCAACAGAAGCAGCTCCTCTGGTACCAGCTGTACTTAATGTCACTTTCAGAGTTGAAAGCTATATGCGATGCAGTGAGAATCATTTTACAGTTTAAATTATTAAAAAGATGGAACACTTACTGAACCCACTTTGCACAGTGGTTTCTAATCATTAGGCTATTTGTTAAATGGGCTTAATCTGAAGTATATTTTGAGTTTGAGCTTGACACTTTATGTGTGTTGAGAGAACGAATGAACACAATTGTCATGTTTCTGGCAGAGATAATGAAGGGGTATGCTTCTGAATGGTAGTGAGGCCTTTACCTCTAGGACACACTGGATAGCAGGTGTTGGCTGCCCAAACTTGCTGGGCCTGCCCCAGCTGCCTGCGGCTCTATTGCTTGTGAAGACATAAGCCATAGGAGCTGCTCCGAATGTGCCTGCAGGGACATGTGGCAAGTCGGGCTGTGTGGGCAGTATGTCTTGTCCTGGGGAAAAAACTGGGCTCCCAAGTTCTTCCTTCAGTTCTTCCTGGAACAGCAGAAACTCTAGGAGGTGTCCAAAGCCTTTATTTATATTTCTGACTGATGGAGGGTGTTGGTATACAGAACCTGGTGCATGAGCTCCTTCAGGCCATGTGGTGTCAGCAGGGCTGCTCCCCCTTGTCTCTACATGGCCAGTCTGGGAGTGTGTTTGAATGCACTTGTAATCGTGGTGCTCATCTTGTAGTCTTTGGAAAGGTGTGAGGGGCTCATTCTTGGCGACTGCCCAACTTAAGCCTGGTGTCTTCAAGGTAGATGTTTAGTTTCTCCTCTTAAGCAACTTAATCTTCTCCATCAGAAGAGGGGTGGCCAGCAGGGACAGGGAGGTGATTGTCCCTCTCTACTCTGCCCTCGTGAGGCCCCATCTGGAGTACTGTGTCCAAGTCTGGAGCCCCCAGTACAAGAAAGACAGAGAGCTGTTGGAGAGGGTCCAGAGGAGAGCCACAAAGATGATCATGGGACTGTCCCACCTCCCCTACGAAGACAGGCTGAGGGAGAGGGGCTTGTTCAGCCTGGAGAAAAGAAGGCTGCAAGGTGACCTCATTGCAGCCTTCCAGTACCTAAAGAGAGCCTATAAACAAACAGGAGGGGAATCAACTCTGAAAGAGCAGATAACTGCAAGAACAAGGGGAAAATGGTTTGAAGTTGAGGGAGGGAAGATTTAGGTTGGATGTCAGGGGGAAGTTCTTTACAGAGAATGGTGAGGTGCTGGAACAGGCTGCCCAGAGAGGTTGTGGATGCCCCGTCCCTGGAGGTGTTCAAGGCCAAATTGGATGGGGCCCTGGGCAGCCTGGTCCAGTATTAAATGTGGAGGTTGGTGGCCCTGAATGTGGCAGAGGGGTTAGAGATTCATGAGCCTTGAGGTTCCTTCCAACCCTGGCCATTCTGTGATTCTGTAATCGTATTTTGCTTGAAACACACTATAGGAAGTTTACCTAAATACTCTGAGATGTAGAACTCCATCCATGTGTGCTGAGGGAGCTGGCGGAGGTCATTGCCAAACCGCTCTCCACCCTTTTTGAGAGGTCTTGGATAACAAGGGAGATCCCTGAAGACTGGAGGATAGCCAATGTCACTCCGGTCTTCAGAAAGCATGAACCCATGCTGACTACTCCTGATAACCTCCTTTTCTCCCCGTTATCTGGAGATGGTATCCAGCACAAGCTGTTCCATCACCTTTCCAGGGACAGAGGTGAGGCTGACAGGCCTATAATTACCCGGATCTTCCTTCTTGCCCTTTCTGAAGACTGGAGTGACATTGGCTATCCTCCAGTCTTCAGGGACCTCCCCTGTTATCCAAGACCTCTCAAAAATGATGGAGAGCGGTTCGGCAATGACCTCCGCCAGCTCCCTCAGCACACGTGGATGCACCCCATCAGGTCCCATGGACTTGTGGACCTTAGTACTGCCTAGGCGCTCACGCACGTCCTCTTTCCTGACTAACGGGAAGTCTCCCATTCCCCAGACACTCTCACTAACCTCCAGTGTGTGGGAAATCTGAGGGAGAGCCTTTTCACTGAAGACGGAAGTAAAGAAGGCATTCAGTATCTCTGCCTTCTCAGCATCCCCTGTTACCAGAACCCCTCCCTCACTTAGTAAGGGGCTCACCAATTCTCTCTAGTTTTTCTTTTGCTGTTAGCATACTTGAAGAAGCCTTTCTTATTATCCTTTATCAAGAATGCAACTTGGTTTGTATGGATCCTGAAGCTGTGCATGAGTGGTGATGGCCAGCATCAGACAGTAAAAGTACACTGAACCTTCTTTTTATGCATCCCCCAATTTCTTTAAATAATTGCTGAACCTTTTTACAACTCCCATTGTATTAGAAAACAGGAATTAGCTCTGATTATTGCTGTATCCCTTCCAGAGTCCGCCTAAGGCTG
The DNA here is from genome assembly GCF_905368555.1 of Meleagris gallopavo. Classification (NCBI taxonomy): domain Eukaryota; kingdom Metazoa; phylum Chordata; class Aves; order Galliformes; family Phasianidae; genus Meleagris; species Meleagris gallopavo. Next base: position 59,017,991 of record NC_139405.1, on the reverse strand, counting down.
TGTGAGGTTGTGCTGCCCTTCCTGCTCCTGAGCTGAGTGGTCCTAGTCCCTGCACCCTGCTGACACCAGCCACCAGTCAGTGAGCTGCAAACAGAAATGCTTTGGCTGGGGCTGGCATCCAGCAGGTTCTATAAGCTGAGGGCTAGTATCAGTAATATGAGAAAGGAGAGGGCTGGGCAATCACTTTTTTGGCAGCTTCATCTTAGACCAGTTCAAGCTGCTTGTGAAGCTGTACCCAAGTCCATTACTGTTCCAGAGTGACTAATCTTAGGTTTCTTCAGGGAGGAGCTGTGCATTGAGTTTTTATCATTGCCAGGGTAAATACAGCAAAGAAAGTTAAGTCCCTTTGTGTGAAACGGTTTATTTTTAAGCATTGTTTTGTCTGACAAGTGTATTGGAAATAATAATTTTTTTAAAAAAGTAGTGACTTGCGATTTAAATTTTATGTGGTTTTTTTTTGGTTTTAGGTTTTGGTGGTTTGTTTGTTTGTTTGGAGGGAGATATGTTTGCTGAGTGATTCCTATTGAAAATTCTTGCCTTTTCTCATTCATATAATTTGTTTTTTAACTTAACCTGAATGAGTTCATCTAGCAGAGCCCTGACATGGCAGTAGGAATTTTTTTCTTCCCATACTTGGATTTTCCTCAGTAAATGAAAACAATTTAGAAAGTACATAAAAATTGGTGTCTGACTTCTATATATACACCAAGTAACAGAAAATCTGATACACCTTATTTATTTGATCTCAGGATATGAGTGGCTTTTTCTTGCAGTTCTCAGTAATACTGTATATTTCTGTAGTGTACTCAGAGATCAACATAATTCATCTACACAATGCAATTTGGTCTAGTTTGTGAGTTGAAGTCACAGAGACCTGCATGAATTGTACATCCTCACGTAAAAAATTTAGCCAAAAAAGCTCTTTCACATCCCATGAAAAATGGAGAATAAAAGGTATCCAATGGTGCCTGCTAACCATGGAATCACTTACTGGTATCTTTGTTGCTGTCTTTATTAAACTGAAAATGTAGAGAGTTTTTTTCTTTGAAATCAGGGAAAAAGTTAGAACATGCATGTAGGGGATGCATATTTTTCAGAGGAAAAGTAGCTTGCTTTATTTATTTATTTATTCTCTCTCATTTGATTCATCTTGCTTGTTTTCAACGTGCAGACTTCTCTTTTAAGTCTGTGGTCACTGTTGCACTGCTGTAAGATGGCTAATACCCTGCTGTCTGGTAAATGGGGAAAACCACAAAATTCAGTTTTTCCTGCAGCTTTACCCAGCTTTATCAATGCCTCCAAGAGGACCTTTTTTCTGCATCACTACAAGAGGAGAGCAGGATGTTTTAGAGGCAGTGTCATTTTTGCAAGAGATTCATGTCCTTCCTATTCACATCCCTTTGTTCTCCCCCACTCTGTTTCACTTTCTTCCCTCTCACATCCTCAGTGGTGACTCCAGGCTTGTTTAAATGTTTAAACCTTGCCATTTAAAGATTAGACAGGTTGGGATGGAGTAAGAATTAACAGGATGTAGTGTAGGATGAGCAGAAACTAACACTAGGAAACTATTTACTTTTAAAATCACAATCCAAAAACTTAAGCACCCCCTAAAGTGAGGAATTTAAAACTTTTAGACGATGGGTGTCTCCAACTTGTACAGTGTTGCAATTTGATATAACATTCCTCAGATTAAAGCTTTGCAAATGAATGGGCTTGTGGTTTAGAGCACTCTATAAAATGTAAGAAAAGCTGATAAGAGCAAGATTAGACAAGTTATGCCTTTAGGACATGCAATGTAATGTAAGCCTTATGCTTACATTAGCATGGTATTAGTGAAGCTCCTCATTCTTTGCTATAAGAAATATCGTATAGTTTTTTGACACAGTAATTTTCATTTAATTCTTTGTAGAGACTAAATTGGTCAAGCTCTATTTTAAAACCAGTGAGGGCTGCTTTTCTTCATAACATCTGTTACTCCTTACTGCTCTCTTGTCAACCATCCTATTTGCTGCTAAAACTGATTTTATGCCATCTGATTCTTTCTTTCCTCGGTCTTTAGAAGTAATAAACTAGCTTTCTGTGTCTAAAATGGTTTTCTTTTTAAAATCTTCTTCCTTAAAGTGTCCCAGGATAGATTTAGATAACATCAACATGCTTGGTTACTATAGTTTTCTTAGACAATGGTTTTGTGAGTACAACTGAGTGAAGTGAACAATTTGATGTCTTGAAGTGTGAATTAATACCTCACTGCCACTGAAAAGGGAGGTCCTCTGCTTCCCAACCCTGCTCTGAACTACATTTTCTTCTCTCTCTGAACCATCACAATGATTTATCTGATTGCAAGGTAAAGAAGTCAATTCACTTGTCCAGCAGCAATAATAAAAGCTTTGCTTGTTTGTTTTAAGTAGCTGAATTGTCTTTTCTTTTCTCTGATAGCGAGAGTCCAAGGTTTAAAAAAAAAAAAAAAAAAAGCAGTGAGGGGAGAGAACTGCTTCTGTCCCTTAGTAGCCATTCATTTGGCTTATGAAACCATACCCCTGTGTTTGTCGTGTCAAAGAGCTGAGTGTCACTGCTAAATAATGTGAGATTGGAGTCCAGAGCAGAAGTCACACCTGTCTCTATGCTAAAACTTTTTTTCTGTTTCACGTTAGGTAAGGTATTGAACTGCTCATCTGGGCTACTGTATCACTGCTAAGATCAGTTGAGTAGCTGTGTGGTTTTTCATAGAATCATGGTTTGGGTTGGAAGGTACCTGTAAGATCATCTAGTTCCAACCCTCTACTATAGGCAGGGACACCTCTCACTAGACCAGATTGTTCAAAGTCCCATCCAGTCTGGTCTTGAATGCTCTCAGGGAGGGGCATTCACAACCTCACTGGGCAACCTGTTTTAATGTCTCACCACTCTCACAGTAAAGAGTTTCTTCCTAATATCCAGTCTAAACTGAACCTTATTCAGTTTAAAACCAGCTCCATGTGCTTCTTGTGTTGGGGAACACAGAACTGGGCATAGTATTCCAGGTGGGGTCTTACAAGAGTAGAGTAGAGGGACAGAATCAACTCACCTGACCTGCTTTCACCCCCAAGAGAGCTCTTTCACCCCCAAGAGAGCTCTTTCACCCCCAAGAGAGCTCTTTCACCCCCAAGACCCAATCCAAATGGTTCTTGATGTCTGATTCTTTCCCTTTCCTTTCAGGTGTTTGCTTATGGGGGAGTTTATACGTTAAAGAAGCTCTTTGCTTCTCTATGTAAGCAGTATTGACTTTGCTTTTGAGTTCAAGTTTTTGTATAGTAATTTTTACAGTTTACATGCTCTAAATACCATATTATTTAAGAGCTGTTTGTATTTTTCCCCCTTTTGTCTCAAGTATTCTCTTGTTGCATAGGGAAAATCACCCAGTTTTGGTTATTGATTCCTGTACTATTTTAATTCCACACTTTGTATGTATAGTTGCAGTATATCATTCCCACATTTATATTTGTTCAGCTCCTAAAAATATTTAAAAATATTAACCTGATTTACACTGTGAAGTAGGACCACCTCTGCAGGGGATTTTTGTCCCACTACCAGCCTTCAGTCTTGCACAAATCACAGAGAATCGCAGGTGTACAGTTTGTGTTGAATTTTAGACAACTGAACAGTCCTTTTTTTGTTTGCTTTCTTCTTATGGAAATCCTACACAAAATGAAGCAGTGATTTGTATTTCAGCATTTGTATTTCGGTTATATCTCCAAGAGTAAAACTGAAAATGGTTTAATAATCCACCTCTATCTCCTAGGTTTTTGCTCAGCCTTGATATGTATTTCAGCCTTGTATAAGGAAGTACTCTTTTGTGTCTATGAGAACTTTGTTAATGGAAGCTTTTTGCTTGTGGCATGGGAATTTGATTTAGAAGTGGTATGAGCTGTAATTGGCAGAAGTGATTTTTTTTTTTTTTTCTCTTACCTGTCTTATTGTCAGAGATGCTCAGGATAATTGTTTCTTCACATTGCCTACGGTCATTCAAAACTATTATGAAAACTAAACAGTTGTTTAAAAGCAGCCACAGCTGTCTCAAGCCTGAGGAAGGATGCAATCTTTGTTTTGAACCACAGATAAATGAAGTTTGCTAGTGTACCCGGTCTGTCTCAGATACTTAGGACACAGAAGATTTAAGGTGGTGTTTCCACTTGCACAAAGAAAAGTCTGTGTATCAACTTACTTATGGACAAAGATAGACAGATAGGATCATTGCGGCTGGGAAGCTGGGAAAACATTTTTCTCCTATCCAGCTGATATCATAACTTATTCTTAACTTGTACTTAGCAACGAAACCTGCTGTTTGCAAGATTTGAAAAGCGGAGTTGTGATCCCAAAGACTCCTCTTTTTTTTTTTTTTTCCCTGTATATATTAATCTGTCAGAAACCTTTTCTTCTTTTAAACTTCTTTACAGAAAGGGTTGTTAAGCACTGGAATAGGCTCCCCAGAGAGGTGGTTGAGTCACCATTCCTGGATGTGTTTCAAAACCATTTGGATGTGGTGCCCAGGCACATGATTTAATGGAGGGTTGTTAGTTAGGGTAGTATGGTTATGTTGTGGTTGGACTCGATGACCTTTAAGGACTTTTCCAACCTGAGCAATTCTATGATTCTACGACTTCTTACAACAGCTTTGCGTTGCTTATTTTTGACCATTATGGCTACAACAAGAACCCCACCACCCTTTCCTTATGTTCTCTGCTTCCTCCTTCTCCATGACACCTGATACTCACATTGCGAATGGGCTGCTTTGTGCCTGAAAACACTTGGTGAGAGCATTCCTGGGAGTCACTCCTCTCCACTTCTTAAGGATGAGTTGCACAGGAGCTGGATGCAGAAGCTGCCCCACCCACCAGGATCCACTGTTAGCCAGGGAGTGCTTGTACCATCTCCATCAACAAGGCATAAGCTTGCTTTCTCTGTGGGCTTTCTGCACTTTGGTAAACATCTCTATGACCTATTTATTAAGTAGTGATTCCTGCCCACAGAAGTTGCTTTTGTTTTCTGTCTGATATGAAGTTATCTGACCAGAATCCTTCCTATATCTTCAGACAACACCTACAGTGCCAGGAGCTTTCCACCATCCCTGCCTTTGCTGGGCACCCTCTGCACGCACTTGCTGCTCATAGCAGCTGCATCGTCTTAACTTTTTCCTTTCTTATGTTATAATATAATGCAACATAAAGATTCATCCAGTCTTCACTCTTCAGCATTTCTTTTCAGCTTCAACATATTTCAGCTATTGCCCTGTTGTTTTTCAGATGAGATTTAGAGCTGAAGCACTGGACTGCTGGCTGCATCTCGCTGTTTCTTTACAGTAATGTGCTAAATAATCACAGAATCACAGTGTGGCCAGGGTTGGAAGGGACCTCAAGAATCTCCAACCCCCCTGCCACATGCAGGGCCACCAACTTCCCCATTTAATACTAGCCCAGGCTGCCCAGGGCCCCATCCAACCTGGCCTTGAACACCTCCAGGGATGGGGTAACCTCTCTGGGCAGCCTGTTACAGCACCTCACCACTCTCTCTTTAAAGAACTTAAATCCTCTTGGCTATTGCAGCGTATAAACTAACTCTCTGAAATAGTTGTTTTTTTTTTTTTCCCCTAGACTTCAGTGACCTTTTTCACTAGATCTTTCCTCCTCCTCTTGCTTTTCTAACAGTTTCTCATAAAGGAAACTTTTAATGCTGTGGTGTGCATCTTGCTATCTTAGCCATGGGAGCCACTTAGTTGCTGGGCACTTGCCAATCTGTGTGATGCTCTTGTACCTCCATGCTGTCCCTGCAGGGTTTGTGTGTCCTGCTGTGTCCCCCTCCGTTCTGCCTAATGTGAAAGTGCCAGCAAAAGAACAGCAGTGATGCCTCCCTGTGCCGCATCTCCTTTTGCTTTGCGTTTTAGCACAGCATGTTCCGATTGTAATCAACTGTTAAAATCTGTTATACGTGATATTGCTTTGTGCCCCTACAGTTTAAACTGGAGCACCTAAACCCACACTTTGTAAAGGAAGAAGCAGGCAACTTTAAGAGAAATTTAAGCTCCTTGAAAATATTTTCAGTTTTCCGTGTAGAAGCTGCAGTATATGAATATTGCATGAATCTCAATTATGAAGTGAATTCTTACTTAAATGTTGCTGAAAATATTAATTCCATTTATAGTAGAAGGAGTTACTGCCTTTGTTACATCAGTTATTGGAACAGATTGTGACTTTGTTTTGGGGTCCTCTGTTTTCTGGAGATCTCTTAATTTAAGACATACCTGAAAAATAGCTAGTGTTGAACTACAATCAACTGTTAATGAAAACAGGGAAAAATTATCAGGGCATGAGTATTTCAAAATAGACATGACTGGATTTTTATTGGTCTAGGAATTACCATTCTCCTGTGGCAGAAGTTTCAATAACTGAAAAGTACAGATGTGATCATGGTGAATGACAACAGATTTATTGTTCTAGATTTCAACAGCAGAGAAAGAGGAGCCAAATGTTAATATGATTCAGTAGAGTGAAAAATAGAGAGAAGTAAAGGTGAGGGCTTGGCATGAGGTTGTCAGAGAAGTGGAAGCAGAACTGAAGAACGGCAGCTCTTATGAAGCTGAGATTCACCTGCATTTGACAATAGCTGAAAGCAGGGCTTTGTTACGTGTAGTAATTTCAGTATCAATGCTGTTCAGCAGGATAGCTCAAGGATAATGAGAAGAAAATTGCTTGGAGAGACAAAGTGAAATCATCAGCTGCTCTATATACACAGCATTGCTCGATGTTATTAAAAAGTTGGTTTAGAAAGTAGAGATAAAAAAAAAAAAAAATTGTTCAGATAAATTGATTTGTCTCCCCTCTTCATCGTCAACCGGTCCAAGCAAGGGCCTTCATATTCTTGAATTCTTTGCGTCTCTCTATAATGACTTAAGTGATACTTATTGTATTATGTCTCTGTCAAGATAGTTGGTATTGAGCCTCATTCACTGATAAGAGGAAGCTTTGGCTGCGTAATCTCTTAAGCAGTGTTCTGATTAGGTTACTCCAAGTGATATCTGTCCTCTTATGAGTTTATTGCCTTTTAGATTCTTGTGAGCTGCCTGCAAGTTTTCACTCCGTAGTGCTTGGTACTCAAGCTGTAAATAGTATAATTTTATTTCTTCATAGAGATGTAAGACTGGATTGTCCTAAAATGGTAGTGAAGTACTCAGAGATGTGGAAAAATATCTAGTATATTACGGTTTTAAGGAAACCCTTGTTATGTTATTGCATAAATTAATGACACCTTTACATCTTGAAAACTGCATGTAGTTTTTCTTCTTCCATCCAAAAAGGGCATATTAGAAAAAGAAAAAATCAAGAGACAGCCTTTGTGATGAGAGAAATAGGAAGGAGTGTGAAGTATGGTAGTATTCGTCAACCTAAAAAAAAATGGCATTAAAAAGGGAGAATGTGTAGAAATCTGTGACGTGATATGCAGAAGGGGACTTAGGATGGTTTATTTGTTCATCTTTTAGATAATATAAATCAGGATGCTCAGTGAAAATCAATTTTAAATTTTAAGTAGAAAAAGGGAAGGACTGGTTTATGTAGTGCAAGATGGTATATTGTGGGGTTCACTGTCATAGGATCAGTGTGAGGGTCTCTGAAGTGCAGAGGGACTGGGCAGACTTGTGGATGCTGCTCCTTTACCTTGAGAAATCCATCATTTCTAGAAGCCTAGGAAACTGCTCAGAGAAAAGATTTCTGGTTGCATGCTGCTGAAGTCTTTGTTAAGACAGAGATTAATAAGTAAAATGGACTTTTGGTCCAACTGTATTGCCTCTATTCTCTTAGGCTACTGAGTTTATTTACCCAGTGTGGGAAGCAGTCAGTCCTTCAACTCTTTGTTTACTTCTGTATTTCTGATAGCATTACTGGACATCAGCTATCAGGCCAGTTCAGGTGTCATAACTGCTATGAAAGCTCCTCAAGCTGATTCTAGCCAGTTGCAGGTTAGTTCATAACAGCAGTGGAGATGGTACCTTGCACTGACACATCATATGCAGATAAAAGCAGCTCAGGATTCTGTTGATGCTTCTTGACCTACCCTCATATCTTTATACAGCTTTTTACATAGTTGCAGAGATGTAGTTCTCCTATCATGCATGTTCTGGATAATAAGCTGACTGACCTCTTACTCCTTCAATAGTTGCTTTCCAAATTATTGCTAGGTAACTTTTTTTTTTTAAGGTCTCCTATAGGATTACAAAATGAAATATGAACAGACTGCTAGGAAACTGAGTCAGGTATAAATATATCAAGGGCAGAAAAATTTCCATTCCAAACCCATCGGTTTTTAATAGGCATGTATTTTCTTGCATGTTCTCACTCAGCATTCTTTTTCTCATTGCTGAGTAATTTTACTATTTTTGCATGATTCCTATTTTACACGTTTCCTGAAAAGATAGAGAGGTACAGTCCACCCACTCCACCCTTTTCCTTCAAATGCTATATGATTCCATTTGCATTAACACCTAGTCAGCTATCATATTTGTACAATGCCATGTTAAGTATATGTGTAATGCAGGAAAACTTGCAGGGCAGAACTCTGAGTCACTTCACCACCAAGCAGATGCCCAAGTTCAAAAAGTAGCCAGTGGCTTGTATTTTAGTGCCTGTGAAGATATACATCTTCTCCATTTCTCTGCCTGAAAGAAATGTGATTACTGAAGATAAGCCTGACTAGCCTCTGTCATACCTGTGTGTGCTCTGAGTGTCTTTGGGACTACTGCCTTCAAACAGTCAAAAAAGCTGGTATCATGAAGAAGAAACTGGAAAGAATAAGAGAACTGGGAAAGTAATATATTGTTTTTCTACTTTCTTTGTCAGATTTTATTTTCTACTTTATAATTCTTCATGCAGAGTGTAGTTTGTGACCTTGGCCCCGCTAAGTGCACAGTAAATAGAGAGGGCAGTATTTGCCAGACTTAATGGATTCACTGGAATTATTTCTTCTGATAATCTGATTTATTTTTTTTTTTATAATTTCAAAACTTTACATGAAAAATCGAAAGCATCAAGTACTGAAGACTTTTCACCTTGGAAAATAATATGATGATGTTTGGTTAGGTGGTTACGATCAATGTAAGAATGGTATCCAGAATCCATTGTTTTTTGTTTTTTTTTTTTTTTTTTTTTTAAAGTGTCAAATTGTGGTTTTGGAGAACAGGGGTACGCATATTATAATAGCTTCTTTTAGGCTATGCAGTTAAGAGTCTGTAGGTGAGAGATTAGCAGCTGTAGGCATCTTGCCTTCAGGAGGTAAGGTATGTAAGATATTTTTTCATGAGAGAGGAAGGACAGAAAGGAATAGCTTTTACTATTATTTTTGAGACAAAACTTGGCTCTCCGTAGCATCAGTCTCTTGATGGGTATGTGATATTGAAGTCATTTGCTTACTCCATTTCATATCTTTTCAAAGCATGCAGAGTACCTGTCTCCTGACTTGTGTCCTTCAAGGAAGAGTAGAATTGAACTTGTGGCAGCACAGGAGTCAGCTTTGCATTATTTCATCTAGGAAAAGCCACAATATAAACTAATAGTTTTAGGAAATGGTAATTGTTTTGATAGACAGTGAAAAATTGTGAAATTCCAACACTGTGAAGATGGGAGGAGGTGACATGACAATTCTTTAATCTTTACTTCAGCTAACAGCACGAACACTTCTTAGACTTTATAGAAACATTTAATGTTAAGAACCAGAATCTGTCAGATATACAAATTAATCCATCAGAGCTAAAGTAAATTAAGATACCGTGTGAAATATTCTCTTGTCATCTTGGAAAATTACTTAAATTAAGTGGTGCTTATAAAACTCTGAAAAAGATATCTAGGAAATAACCATTCCCAGTGTGCAAAGGAAAGGTTTTTTCAAGAAGTTCATAAATATATTCCAATTTTATATTTGTATATGCTGTTAATGTTTTAGCTGTAAAATTCAACATATATTTGTGCACATAGCTAGTAGACATGAAAGAAAAAGCAAGCCACTTAATGGTTGGGGTTCTTTAGGATGCATTGACCTTTACTGGAGAAAGAAGGGCTGCATTATATTTATTCTAAGCTCAGCTCATCTTTTGAACTCTTTCTGTCTTTAGTTTGTCTAAACTAAACTGTTTTGGATGTTCAATTATGTGTAAGTATCTAGATCACTTTACTGTAGTGCTTCACAGTTCTGTTGCAGACTCTACTAAACAAACAGACCCACAGTTCTGTCAGCCAAGAACTGGAGTGCATCATATGTCTCCTTGCAACAGTATTGTAGGTTATAACTTTTGACTGTATACTACATAATTTCCAAGCTGGAGTAGCTAATGCAGTTGAATGTACCTGAAAAGTAAGGTGTTGCAAGGGGAGTGAGGTGAGGGAGAGAGAAACCGTACTTTCTCAGGTAAGAAGCTGTAGAGTAGAAAGTTATCTGTATTGGCATACTTTTTTTGTGGTGTCCTTGTGCCACAGTGACTTAGTGGTTGCTGATGTCATCAGCTGTCAGTCATCTCTCCAGTCTTCCAAAGAGAAAGTCTTGGTATCAGCTAAACAGTTTTAGTTCCAAATAGCAATGGTTCTACTGGGAACTGCATTACTATTCTTCCCATTCACACACAAACTTAACTTCATGTTCAGCAGGTATAAATTCTGCCTCTTTCCCTCCATCTCTCCGGACTACTTTATTTTTTTTCTTCCTCTAAGGTCTTGTTGATGCCTGTATAGTGAGTATTCATGCATGTTGTTTCAAACAAGAAAGAGTTTTTGAAAATGTATTAGAAAATGTGTCTACTTTTTCCATCTTATCTCTCTTGGCAAAAAATCAGCATCGTCCTAATGTTCCTTATCCTACCTCTGCCCTTCAGGCTACGTGTGCTATCCATGCATATTTAAACTGTGTATTTGATCCTTGTTTTCTGCCTCCTTGATGGGAAGATTTGTGTTGTTATCTCTAATATTGTTAACCACAGCACTTCTCATGTCAGTGTCCTGGGAAGACCATTGGTTGTGTCTGCAGTACTACGTGCAGGTATGCTCAGCTGAGCACATATTGCTTTGCGGGCCTCTGCAGGCTGAAGAAGGTCCCTGAGTGTGTGGCCTCAGTGTTTTGAAAGCACTGTGTTAGTCCCTGCACCAGTCTCAAGGTAGAAACCAGTTGCAGAAGGGCCAGGTGTGACCCACTTGTGGGCCCCTCCCTTCTTTCTGTGTACATTACAGTTGGTTATATTAGCCCTCTCCCTTCTTTTTACTACTGTCTGCCTCTCCTTCCTTGGAAATAGCAAAGGTTGCAACGCAGCCTGAATGCAAGCCAGGAGCCCTGCCTTGCTGTTCCTCATCCTTTCTCCCCTGGCCTTCTACCCAGTGCTGCTGATTTGCACAGCAGAGCATCCCCCAGGGGGGCAGTGTCCCCAGAGCCCTGCCACTTGGTCTTCTGGGCCTGGCTCTGCCTTCTCCCTTCTCCCACCCAGGCCAACCTGCAACACTGAGAGGCTGGGGGCACGCAGGGCAGCCATGCACAATCTCTCCACCTCTCGGCCTCGCTCCTGGAGCTGGGGCTGTGTACCAGCCTCACCCCCGCCAGGTAGGCAGACATGGGTCCTTGGTGCAGGGTGAGCCCATGAGGATGGAGCTCACTGGCTTTAGGCTGGGTGGGCAGTGAGTGGCTTCTCTGATCTTTGGTTTTGCTGTCCCTCTGCTATGGTAAGAGTGAAAAGGAGCAGCCCTGCTTGCGCTGCCAAGTACTGTGCATGCCTCTCTGGTTCTGCAAGGGGTTGTGCAGGTGCACTCAGTTTTCTGTGTGCTAGCTGGCAGAAAATGTCTGCTGAATAACCCTTAGGCTTATACTACTTAACACTTTATTTTACTACTTTATGCTCACCTGTTTTACAGGACTGCTGGAATACTTCAAGCTTCAGAGTTGGAAAATAGCATTTAATTATGAAGTACTAGTAGTGAAATGGTGGTTAACCAATATCTGTTGTGATCGTATTGGTGTAGTATCAGTGCATATCTTCATAAGCTGGTTTCTCTCTCTGCCAGCTTGTCACACAAAATGCTTATATCCGTTAACAGAATTGCACAGTAACCATGGAAGAGCATGGAGCAGCTTGGCATTGATACGCTATCATGTACAAAATTCTTTTAGAGTTCCTGAGTGATCACTAATTGTGCTGCACTTGATGAAGAGTTGCCTGCTTTGCAATGCCTGTTAATTAATAGATACTTTTGATGTGTCCTTTTCCATTTGCAGCTACAGTTTGCACATCCTGTAGATATCTTTTGAAACATGTTGATACACAAACATCTTAAAAGTAAATTATAATCTTTTTCCTCCTCTTTAGATGGCAATCAAAACAAAACCAATGAAAAGAAAGAGAAGAAGATGGTTTCTCAGAAGCCCCATGGTACCATAGAATATACTGTAAGTATTGCACTGTGGTTTGTTCATATCTGCTTTTTGAAAGTGGAATTGTTGTGGTTGACAGTGAGCCAGTGACATAAAGCAGAAAGCATGAAATGAATACTAAATGATATGTTTGTATGTATCTCAGTAGGATTTGTTCCAGTTATCATTGTGTGAGGAGAGCCGGGCTTGCATCCAGAACTGCTGTTCAGCCCAGGTGCTCTGCCTTTTCTCACAGCTGCCAGTCCTGTTTTTATTTCTGCAGTGTGACCCTGTAATAGGATAATTGGTTTTGTTACTTTGAAAAATACTTCCAGTGTTGCTCAGGGGCATCAAGCATGTGCTTGATCCTGAGATGACTGTGCAATCTTTCGCTAAGCTGGAGCACTGAAAGAGCAGTCTGCTGCTGTCACAGCTGGGAGAACTACCTTTTGTGTGGAAAGTCTCTGTGTGCCATCCAGGGCCCCTGAACAACACTTGCACTCGACCCACACCCAATGTCACTGTAGAAAGCTTGTGTCCTAGCTGGGAACAAAACAAGTGTCTGACTTAATAAGACTGCTGAAGGTGTAATGAGTTTTCCAGTGTGTGTCCCCTTTCTCCATTTGCCATTTAATTCTACTTAGGGTACTGCTGCTTTAAAGTTTTGTGACAAAACGAGTGGGGCATCTATAACATTTCCATTTTTTATCTATTGCATAGTGTGAGAGAGGTGTTTTTTTTTTTGTATTGACTTTGGCTTATCATACGATCTGTTAAAAAGGGAGTGTGTTCTGTCATCAAATCTATTCCCTGCAAACAGTTTTAGATAGTTACAGTCCAGCTGTTACACTGTATGTGAGTGCCACTTTTATCTTAAGCTTCAACTCTTTCTTCAGGCTGGAAATCAGGACACCATAAACAGCATAGCATTAAAGTTTAACATCACCCCAAACAAGCTTGTGGAACTCAATAAGCTTTTCACACATACAATTGTTCCAGGCCAGGTAAATCTTTTATGTTTTATATATCTGAAATCTGATTATTTGCTATGCATCTGAGGCTTCTTATTGCTTTCTGCATATGTTTAGGTACCTAGATGCAAGGATAATGGACAGTAATTTAGATCTTTCAAATGGCAACTTTATGTGGAGCTGATGGGGAAGGGGGTGGGGGGGGAGTACTTTTATAATTGCTGTAACTGATGTCCATTATTTATCTGTTGTCACTAAAGCTTTAAGAGAACTCTGAAGCTCAAGAAGGGAATGGAGCTGTTGTAAGAGAATAGAATTTATGGAAAGGCTAGGTAAATTGTATTATATGATGCATTAAAGAATTAGAGAGTTAGATACAATCATTGAAATGGCTCTTTGCCATTATTTTGGAGATGAGTCAGTCTCCCATAAAGTGGGAAATAAATAGACTGCTTGTGAGAGAGTCAACTAAAAGAAATGCAAATGTGAAGACTAATACATGATTTCTGAAGAGCAAAACTCTGAAGTATCCTGATCTGCAGATGGGAAAACTGAGGCACAAAGAAATAGCAATATCAAAAAGACAGAAGCTGGGTTTAAGCGAAATGATTTTGTTTCTCAACATCTTACACCATTTTTCAGCTGCTAGTTTTGTGATTGTAATTGTAGCAGGAGAACATGGGATTATAGTTTTGGAGGGAAAAAAAAGGTCCTCTTTGCATGGGAAAATGTATTATTTTCTTGCTTGTTCTGCAAAATAAAACACTGACCTAGATTGTGTAACTAGACTGCACATACTCCATCACCACTCATGTGGAAAGATTCTAGAATTTGAAGTAGTTGAGTGTATTGCAATCATGGACAATCAATATTGAGTTGTCCTTCTCGTAGAATGTTGTATTTGTAGCGAATAATTTTTTAAAACCTGTCTTAATGTTTTTACATGTTTTTGTATTTAGATTCTCTTTGTACCAGAAACAAGTGTTGCCAGGCTGCCTTCTTTCAGTCCTGGTGCTCCCATTTCTCCTTCATCATCAGATGCTGAATATGATAAACTCCCTGTAAGTCAGATGTTGGCTCACACTAGTCTTATGTTCACAAAATGTTTTCTAAAACTGAGATTCGGGACTGTGTAAATAGCTGTTTTTTGAAGTTACAATTCTGACCTCGTGTAGTGTTATTAATTACTGTTATTAATTAGTGTTAAGTAATATTTTAATGTGCTGCGGTACAAATTTTACCGCTTTACAATAATCAAAATTAAGGGTTCTGTCTGAACAGAGAGATCAAGTACAAGATCACTTGGGCCTGGAGTATATCAGAGCAGTTGGAAATAGTGGGTGATTTCTAAAGAATAGAAAGTTGGATGTGGAGAAGTATTTACTGTTTCGCCCTGGAAATTTCTGTACAGCTCTGCAGTCTTTCCGCTCTGTTCTACAACCTTAATCCTGCATGAGGATTTCTTTGCATGAGAATAGTAATTTGCCAGAGCAGTCAATTTCTTGCTAGCAAGTGTACTATGGTTGTACACAAGACAAGACCACTGGATTTAATCTTTGTGAAAGGCCTTGGTGTAACTGAATGTTCATTTTACTTGGAAGGGTGGTTGTAATTAGTGTTTTCAGGGAATGAGCTGTTCATCTGCTGATAATAAAGCAATTAGACGTTTCAAATTCATAACTACTTAAGAGAGAAAATGGAGAGAAGTTTGGAGTGAATCATTGTGTTTAACTTTAGTCCTACTAATCTGTGCCTTCTGCATGGGAATCATACCAGTGCCAGTGGGATGCACTGTGTGTGTGGAAATCTTCGGCATGGATGGGGTAGCAGGACTTGGCCCTCTCTTAATGAGAGTACCTCATTAAAACACAGTAGACTTACTTGACTTGACATTTGAGTTTCTTGCCTGTTATTTGGAAGGATTTTTTGTAATGTAAGATTTTTCTTCCGTACCACATACTGCATTATGTGTGTGTATGTATCTACGCATGCATGATCACCAGTTTTCTTCCTTTTAATTAAAAAAAAAAAAAAAAAAAGTTGGTTAAGCTTGTTTTTTTTTTTTAATTATTTTTTTAGTTGCCTGAAGTTTAGAAGTAGATGATTTTGGTCCTGTTGCTCTGCACTAAGCTTTTTCTGTTTTAAGGATGCTGATTTGGCAAGAAAGGCCTTCAAACCAGTTGAGAGAGTCTTGTCTTCTACTTCAGAAGAGGATGAGCCTGTGGTTGTCAAATTTTTAAAAATGAATTGTCGTTACTTCACAGATGGTAAGGTATGTAGAACTTGGACTCTGGTGACTTTTTTTTTTTAAGATTCTTTGAATGCAAAATCTGTGTGATTAAGTAAAATTTTTGCAGCTATTACAATGACCATTTTATGGAGAAGCAGCTCTACTAACCACCTTCATTCCTTTATCATGCCTTGACCAGAAATATCTGCTTTAGAGTGTACTGTTAGACACAGAAAACTACTCTTCAGAGCTCAGACGAGTCAGGATTAGTTGTCCATTGCATCAAGTTGTGCAACAGCTTTGTAACAGATGAACACTTGCCAGTCTATCTTGTTTACAACTTTAAGCTAAATTTTAACTCTTTCCAGATCAGTGTTTCCGAATGTGACCAGGTTGATTCTGCACTTACAATATTAACCTTTTTATTAGAGTACAAGATCTTTTCTTTCTTTTCCTTAGAGCCATTCTTGTGACATGCGTGTTCTTGCTGGGATTGCAACTCTGAATTTTACAGTGGCCATTTTGGGAGAGAGGGCATAGTGTTTGTGAAGTATCTTGATCCTATTCTCAAGGTTGCAATAGTTTAGCTGTCTACTTTCTATACCTGCTGTTGTTGACTCCAATTTCAGATTGATGTGTCTGCATGTTTAAGTTTTCAGGTTCTCTGAAATTGATAATTCTGGCGGTTCTAACCTAATCCTACGACTTTTCTAAGAGTAGATTTGCATTTTTTACTTCTTTTTGCATGAAGTGGATGTGGACTGTATTTAATCACTCACAAATTTCTGTAGTCTCCTATTTTGTAGAAAGTAGTGGAGGACTACTTGATTTCTTACATGTAAATTAGGGCAATACTGTTGCATTGTTGTGTGATGCTTGCTGAGTGCAAAGGACACATACTGTTTTTTGGCCTTGGGACTGAAACAGCCATTTGCAGTCAGAGCAGTGGAATGTGTGACAGTTTGAAACATGGTCATGTGTCAGAGGTTGAATGCTGGATAGTAACTGATGCAGTCTTTTATCAAATCGGTGGCTAGGTCATGTTTTAGCGAATTAAATGCATCTTTCACAATTGTGCAAAATGTGCTTGGATCAGTAGTACCAGGAAAGAAGTGATTTAATAGTAAGTACTTATGTGTAGAAGCTTTCTGCATGTACCTTTCAGAATTCCAAATCAAGATGATTTGGAATTCAGCTTAGCACAGTAACCTTGACATATCCATGGTGAAGACTGCCTTCAGGTATGCTAGTTTCATATAAATACGTATGCTGTATGAGACTGGCTGTAGCTCAGATGAATTTGTTTGTTTTTAAAGTTCTCTACCCTGTTTTGTCCGAGGCTCATTAATTGTCTGTAACTCTAGATTGTAGCAGTCAACACTGAAAGTTGAATTGTTCAGATGTTCTTCCTTAACAGATCTGAACTTGAATGTCACTAAGAAATCTTTTTCTTTACTCTGCTTATGATGTCTGACTTGATGCAATTGGAAAAATGTTTTGTTATCAAGCATTGCATGACAGGGATATAAAAAAAGGCGGGAGAGAGGTTTTTTGTTTGGCTGGCTTTTTTTTTTTTTTTTTTTTTTTTAAGACTAGCAGTCAGAAGCCTTGTAAGTTATGATAAGTTAATTATATTTGGTATGCTCTTTGTTCTTCTACTTTAGGGTGTAGTTGGAGGAGTCATGATAGTAACTCCAAACAACATCATGTTTGATCCGCATAAATCTGATCCTCTGGTAATTGAGAACGGCTGTGAAGAATATGGGCTAATCTGCCCCATGGAGGAGGTTGTCTCTATAGCTCTCTACAATGACATCTCTCACATGAAAATTAAAGATGCATTGCCATCGTAAGGAGTGTTCTTTCCTGAACTTATTTTATTAAATTTTCCCTAACAGTCATGGAAGGGAGGTGGGGGGGAAGGTTTAATGCAGCAGAATAAGACAAACTGGGAGAAAAATGCCAACAAATGAATGATTCATGTATGTTCTTTTGTTTACTTCTTAGTAGACTTTAGTGGCAGTAAAGAGAAATGGGTTGTGAGTGTGAGAATGCCAGTGCAAAAGAGACCAGTTAAAAAATATTAATTAAAGCATTGGTGTTGTGCCATGATTGGGCTCTTGCACTGTCTGGTCTGTAGGAATATTTCAGCAGAATTGAAAAGAGTTAGACTTTTGAACCATTTGATATGTTATTGGAATTGTTCTGAGAGGGTTGGTTATAACTTTTGAAGATAACACCTTAACTGTCTCTTACAGGACTTGTAAAAATATTAATTTGTAGAATATTTCCAGTTCAGAACCAATTCAGAAGAGTTTTGGTAGTTCGCATTTGCAACACATAACAGACTTCTGGGCATGGAGAAGATATTAGTTTAATTTACATGTAGTGTAACCACTGCTTAATTTGTTCTAAGCAAAATTTTGTCCTCATGGGCAATATTTACTTCCTAACTGAAATTCATCTGTTTCTCCATTTTCTTAGTTTCAGTAAAATTTTCTAGATGTTTGTGTTATCTTCATTACCAGACGGCCTACTAATTAACTTCTGAGTGATGAAACTCTTCTATTCTCATTCACCTCAGATTTTATAGCAGTAAGATGAAGCTTATGCAGTTTGCTGTTGTCTGCTGGTTTTAAGAATTTTGCATTGTAAAATGTTTTAAATGTCTTGCATTAAAAATAAATCTGTGAGAGTCTGCATGCAAGTAGCATAACTTAGTGCTGGATAAAAGAAAAAAAAAAAAAAAGAACTGTTGCCAGTTATGTTTGTGGAAAACATATTTAAACAGCATATATCTTATCTGCGATTTGCTTTCTTCTCAAAAATGCATTTTTACTGACTTGGGGAGCATGAAAAACATTGAACTACCAATGAACAGAGCCTGACAATTCTCAAGTGTGGAAAGTAATAATACTAGTATGATAAATGAAATTTCAGTAGCTAAATACATGTCCAGTTTTTTTTTGGTTACTGAGCTTCTGATAACTTGTACGTTTTTAGTATGTGTGCCATTTCTTCACCTGTGTCACATAGTCTGCAAAGTGTTCTTGTCATTTTAGTTTGGTATTTTCCTTTCCACATTTTTTTCTTTAAACTCATTCATTTCTACTAGTGTATATTTATTTTGGAGAAAGTAATTTTTAGTTGAGTTTCAAAACTTAAGTTGATATATTATTCATTTTTTTTCATTTTTTTTTTTCTGTTTCCATTTTGCTTTTAACATCCTATGTACATCCATCATTTTACCTGGCAGTGACATACCAAAGGATCTTTGTCCTCTGTACAGGCCAGGAGAATGGGAAGACCTTTCCTCTGAGAAAGATATCAATCCTTTCAGCAAATTCAAGTCCCTTAGCAAGGAGAAGAGGCAACAGAATGGTGATTCACCCAATGTTCCAGGTGCCAAACAGATAAATCCTTCAGATAAAGAAAAGTCTGTTGATTTTGAAGTTCTTCAGTCATCTGAGAGTATGGGCTCAATTAAATCAAAGTCACTGGAGTTTTATAATAATATCACTGCCACTGAACATTTGGAAAAGTTTGCTGCACATCCACGTGTCAAGGAGCCTTCTGAAGAAAAAAATGTTTCAGACATCAGAACCAAAGAGGACTCCTTTTCAGGAGGAGGAGGGGATGATTTCATTGATCTGGAAAAGGTGCCATCTCCTGTGGATAGAGGGTTGGACAGGAAAATCTCATTAATGGAAGGCTTGTTGGCTGACCCCAGGGAATTGGGGAGAACGAAGCAGCAGGTAACCAAACCCACTACAGAAGTCCAGGAGCACTTCACAGTTGATTCCTTGGAAAAAAAGGACAGTGTTGACCCTAAAGCTGATTTAGACTTAGAGCTATGTGAAAAACAAGATGTTATTCCAGAAGTAAACAAATGTGTCAGTTCCCCAACAGGTAAGGTGGAGACTGCATTGGACACTAAGAAAGAGCTAGAGAAAGATAAACTTATAGAATTTTATCTCAATAAAGATGGGAGTGGGTCTCAGTCATCTGAAGACTTGCACAAGGCTGCAATCCAGGAAGGTGAAAACAATAAAGCAGTTGGTATAGACCTTACACTTAGCTGTTCAAAGTCCCAAGCTGATGAAGTCCATACAGTTAAAAGTATGGAGCTTGATTCCTGCTGTGTTGGAAGGAAAGCACCTTCATTAGAAAGCAGCGCAGCAGCAGCAGAGGAAAAGGATCTCAAAGAGTCTCTGGACTCTTCATTAGTACCAGCTATAGACAAGACCTGTCAAGAAACACAGTTAGACAATCAATCAGAGGTCAGACTGTGGCTGCTGCAGAAAATTCAAGTGCCAATTGAAGGTAGGTCTCTGGTTATCCTTGTTTCCTCTGAGACTCGGACAGCATTATGACGGTAACCTTTGCATTGATATGCTTCTGCTCTGCATTTCCTCTTTGTATATATAATGCTTGGTCTCTTTTTTTTTTTTTTACTGTTGTATATTATAATTTTATATTTTATGATATTTAGAAGAAAAAAATGTACCTTCAGGCTCCCTAAGTTTCTAGTTTAATAAGTAGCTTATGTGCTCGTTCCATATTCAGTGATTACTGTTTATATAGGCCTCATGTCATGTAAGCTTTGCTGCTGTTTATTGGCTTTACGAACAGTAAAATGTCATCCAGTTGGAATATTGACAAGGACACATCATGACATAGGAACTGTCACTGCTTATCAATAACTTCTGCTTCAGTGAAATTAGTCAATGTATTTCTAATAGAATCTAAAGTATTGCATTGTTACAAAGTAATCTTGACACAGTATCTTTCTGGTATCTTTGCTATGGAAGCCTCTAGGGAAGTGATAAATAGGATATATGTATGGTCTTACTGATCTTTTTGTTTTAATTAGTGATTAGTTTATTGTGAATAAAATTCGAGAAACAAAATGAAATCTTACTTTAAGTAGCATATTCACAGATTGCTATTTCTACTGCTACTCAGGACCTCTGAGCGTGAGTCCATCCCAGAGTTTTAGTTTAATGAGCTAATGGGCATAATTCCTTGATTCGTATGAGACAGCGGAGGACAATTCAAGTGGAAGTCTTTATTTTAAAAACAGTTGCTCTTAAAATAATTTTTCTTTTCTCTGTGTCTCAGTAGTTGTACTTGGTGATTGTTCTCATCACCAAAAAACAACAGAAGATGGCTGTATGTATATTCCTAAAATGGCTGTAACAACTTCAGTGTGGTTGAGGTTATTATTTAATAAACAACTTTTTTTTTTTTTATTGGCAATTTAAGGAATTTAAGCAACTATTACACTTTACCTGTCCCATGCAGACAAAAGATTTTGATATGGCTATGTCACCATTATGGCTGAAGATCTGATTGGGCTTGGTGTGTGTGAAGTTCCACTCTGGTGGGATTGGTTTCCTGGACTCATTCAAACACTGGGATAGGAACGAGGGATCTAGCCAGAGACAAGCCAGCAACTGCATTACCCTTTGCCTGTGGTGAGGTTTGTTGGGCTGGTTATGGTGACAGAGGTAGTCAAGATCTTCTCTTCTGCTGTTCCCCCTTCCTTGCTTCATGTCACAGTTTATACCCAGTCCAATCATCTTAATGATTTAATTTACAGTGCTACTGTACTCAGCTCTACAACTGAGGAGGATATGGTCCTGATAAAATGGAAATAAATGACCACAATTTAGAATGAGCAAGGATTTATTAAAGCAGTTTGGCTATTAAATGACATGTTAGGTTTAATTCAATGTATGATAATTTGTAGTCGTCTTTTGTACAATGTTATCCATCTCTGTGCCTATATTTATCAATTGCAGTAATTGTACTGTCTTGTAAACAGCTCATCTCTTCTGTCTCTTGTTCAGATATGCTTCCTTCAAAAGAGGAGAAGAGCAAGACTCCTCCAATGTTTCTGTGCATTAAAGTAGGCAAACCCATGAGAAAGTCTTTTGTGTCTCAGAGCACCACCGTGTCTCAACAGTACAGTAAAAAGATAAAGCAACCAGAGTACTGGTTTGCTGTTCCCCGGGAAAGGTAAGCTGCAGCATGAAGTATGAAAACATATCTGTCTCTTAATTTTTTAAGGTGTAGTGCTTTCTGGAGTTGAATTTGACTTTCCCTTTGTGGTCTAAGGTATAAAATGCAGCAAGAATGCTGAAACGAGGAGGGGAGGTATCCTCATTTTATTGTATGCCAGAGATATAAAGGAATGTGCAGTTCCCGGGGAGAAAGAGGGCATTGAGTGCCATGTGAAGGTTGGAAAGTGTAGTATACATGCTCAAGATAAAAGCACTTGGGGATCATCTGGGGAGTGAGGAAATGGGGAACAGTGGAGCAGTTGCAAGTGTCAAGGAATGCACTGAAGTGCCAGTGTTTAAAAAAATAGGTACTTCATGTGAGCAAAGGACATAGAAGTTTCTCTCTTTTCCACTCTAACTAAATGGGTGTGACATCCCTTTGTGACAAAATCCACTTAAATGCTCTATGTGCCCTTATGTAAAACAAGTAGTACCGTAGGAAAAAAAGAAGTTAAGGCCTGTGATCTTCCATATAGATCATTTTTCCTTGACTATGGGGAATCAAATTGCTAATCTTCCTCTAGCTAGAAAGAAGATGGTTCAGCAGACCTGAGAGCTGCTCTAACAGAGGGAAATCAGTGATCATACTTTTAGTGAATTAGATGCTAGGAAGAAAGAATCTGAATTTGAGATATGCAGTCAATTTTTCTTTTTAAATAATTTTTCTGAATATTTTCAGATTTGTAGCATGTGTATTAATTTAAGTGTTTATTTCATATATATTAGAAATGAGTGTTGTAAGCAGACTGGTAGTGTGGAAGTTGCTGACATAGGGAGGAGGGGGAGAGGTTTAATCCAGCTGGAATGTGGCCATCAGGAGTGTTGCTGAAGGTAGCTTTGGGCTTGCTTGCTATCTGCTGTTACTCAGTTCCTTAGGGATTTCAGAAGTGTGGGTTTAGAAAATTCTAGTTTGGATTGTGAGTAACTACTTCAAGGAGTTGAAGGGATACTGTAATATAATATAAGGTCAGTTATTGCTTTGGAAATAGTTTGTCTAATGTTGAAAGCTGGACTAATGTAATCTTTTATCCTCTGTAACAGCTAAATCTTAAACTTCTTAACACACTTTGAAAATGGCATCTCTATTTGTCATTTTATAAGCAGAAATTTTCAGGTTATCAAGGGGATCTAATTCATATATAAACATTGATAATTGGTTTATACTTCAGTCTTCAGAATAGTAAAAGTCATTTCTGGAGTAAGTTATTGCAGTATTTGGCCACGTTGGCTGAAAAGACAAATCTTTACTGTCACACCTGCTGCTTGGATCTGCAAAAATAGTGGTGAAAGCATTAAGAATGAGTCATTCTTGTGCTTTTTATACGTGACTGTTTTAACACCACATCGGTGCTTAAAAGGTTGCACTGAACTTGGGTCAAAAATTAAGAGATTCACTCCGTTGTTTTAATGCAGGAGATACATTTGCCTAACAAGTTAGTGTTTTCTTTAAAGTCTCAGATGCATCCTAAAGCAAAATAGGGCTTCCTGTTCACTCATGGCACGGCTTGTGCTAGTATTACATAGTGTGTACTTGGTGTTGTATCTTGAGAGAATCATGGAGAATAGATCATTTTGAACAGATCTGCAATGTATTTTTGATACAACATATCAAAATAACGTAATAAATTAAATACAATTCTGTATGCAGAGTACAGTTATGTATAAGAATATCACAAAATTCCTTTCTTGTCTTATTGGCCTTGAAGCAACATAAATAAAACATTTTCTGTTTACCATGTCACTGTAGCTTGTGCAGTGTCTTCGTATTTTGTAGGAATTAAAAAAAAAAAAAGTGTGAAGAAACTAGTGTGCATATCAGTAACCACTGCTTAAGTTAAATCTTCTGGTTTTCATTTTATTGTGTTTTTCTGTGACCTCTTACTGTTTGCTGTTAAAATAACTTCTGTAATCAGTTGTGAAAATGGCTCCATTTTCACCCTGAGCCCCATAATCTGCTGTTCCCAGCAGAGTTGCTGCTCCTTGTGTAAACAGTCTGTGGCTTTCGTGTCCTTGCCAGGCTTTGGTAAAGCTGTGTGGTTAGGGGTGAGGGACACACAAGGTAATTGTGTTGGTTTGCTTTTCTTTGTGTTTTATGAGAGCCTCTGGAGACATTAATACACAGAAAAACGTTAGGCTGGTATCCTCTGTAAAGGGTGCTAGAAAATCTTAAATCTTGTTTTTCTTTTGCCTGCTGTTCTAGTTCTACTCTGATATGTGGCTTCACAGGGCACTGAGAGCAGTCCAGTGTCACTCATGACCCTGAGCAACACCGCTGCATTAATCAGTGACTCTGGGACTGCTCTTTGCAGTTTTGCTTAATCACAGAGGCATTTGCCTTAGCACGTAATGTAGGAGATGGAAATCTCTAGTTGCCTTACATAAAGATTACCTAGACTCGGGCAGCTTCTCATCACTTTAACTGTTCCTCTGAGCATGGAGGCACTCACTTGTGCTTTTGGACAGTAATGAGGAGATCGATTCTTTTGCTGAGAAGTCCTGCAATGGGTGTAGCTTATGGCGTTAGAGGGTAAGTGTGGGTGCTCTTATGTTTTATTTAAATTGGTATTTAAATGGAATGTCGATTTTTGTAGCTTACTAGATTTTAAGCAGCAGTGGCAGGTGAGTAATTTGGTAACTGAAAGATTTCCTCAAGCTCTTCCAAAGGAATACGTATTGTGCTGGGACAAAGATAGCTACATGGGATTTCTTCCTTTACAAACTTCCATCCTTACAAATGATTTCCTCATTTTAGCATTGTAAAGCTCCTCAGGCAAGTAGTAAGTCTTTTAAATCATATTAGAATCGTTTGAGTTGGAAGAGACCCTGAAAAGTCATCTAGTCCAGCTCCCCTGTAATGAACAGGGACAGCTATAGCTAGATCGGGGTGCTCAGTCCCAGACCTTGAATGTCTCCAGGGGCGGGTCATCCACCACATCTCTGAGCAGCCTGTTCCAGCACCTCACGACCCTTCTTATGGGGGGAAAAAAAGTCTTCCTTCTATCCAGCCTAAATTTATCCTCTTTAAGCTTGAAGCCATTTCCCCTTGTCCTGTTGCCACACTCTGCTGAAGAGTCTGTCCCCTTCTTTCCTACAGCCTCCCTTTAAATACTGAAAGGCAGCTATCGGGTCTCCCCAAAGCCTTCTCTTCTCCAGGCCGAGAAGCCCCCGCTCTCTCAGCCTGTCCTTGCAGGAGAGGTGTTCCATCCCTTGGATCATTTTTGTGGTCCTCCTCTCGACGTGCTCCAACAGGTCTGTGTCTCTCCTGTACTGAGGACTCCACATCTGGATGCAGTACTCCAGGTGAGGCCTCACCAGTGCAGAGTAGAGGAACAGGATCACCTCTCTCAACCTGCTGGCCGCACTTGTTTTGTTACAGCCCAGGATACTGTTGCCTTTCTGGGCTGCAGGGGCACATTGCTGGCTCTTGTTCAGCTTCCCCTCCGTAAGTACCCTCAGGTCTTTTTCAGCAGGGCTGCACTCTATGCTTTCATCTTCCAGCTTGTATTAGTAGTGTGAGTTGCAACAACCCAGGTGCAAGACCTTGCAATTGGAGGGTTTGAGCCTCACTTCATTTTTTGAAAATTCATTTTTTGTCTTAGCTTCCTGCCTCCTTTATTTTTATAGTTTGTCTTTTTATGTTATATTGCAAATCTTATGGAAGCCTAAGCATATAGTAGTACTACCTGTCTAATCTCTGTCACCAAAACAAGGATCTCATCTAAACTGTTTAATTGTGAGATTCCCATTCTGATTAATGAAGGGATATTTCAGCTATTCCATTATATTGAGGACATTGCAATAACATTTCACTACCACTCTTCTTGTACAGTTTTATTCACTTAATGCTAGTTTTCTTCCAGTCTTTGAGAGCTGCCCCGGTATTTTAGGTTTTACTGAAGTCGTCATTACTTACTCAGACTTAATTCCCAGCTCTCAAAGCTTTTAGACATAAACTGCATGTATAGGGATAACTTAAAACCAACTCACTGAAATATCTTCTCTTTAATATAGTTCTTAGCTACTATACAAACATGGAGTATTTAATCTTTGTTATTGAAAAACTTTCAAATAGTAGTTGTTTAGGTATAAAATAGAAATATTTATTGAGCGATTTTCCTCTTTCAAATGACTACTGGTAACTTAATACATTACTCTTATTAAGGAGAATGGCCAATACAAATTTTAGGAATCAGGCTGCTCCGTGAAGTGCTTAAAAATCTCTAGTACTTCTAGATTTGCTGTCTTGATTTTGAGTTATGTTCTTTACTCTCTAAAATGAGTTTTCTGCTGAGTTCATATTCTTCACTCTAAACTTTTTGTTTTACATTTGTTCCTATATGTATTCAATACTACAAATATATTTGTTGGTGGCCCTGCATGTGACAGGGGAGTTGGAGATTCATGATCCTTGAGGTCCCTTCCAACCCTGGCCATTCTGTGATTCTGTAAGATTATTCAGTTTCCTTTTAACTTATCTCCAGCCAAGGGTGTTTTTTCCCCATTTTTTTCCCCCCTTTCTTTAATTGGTGTTTCATTTTTCATTTTTTATTTGATTTCCTGGACTTTTTTTTTTTAATTAACTTCAGGTTACTGCTGTTGGTCCTTTCCAAATAGTTTGCTTTATTGATTTTTTCTTTTTTTTTTTTTCTGTTAGTACATGATACAATCATAAGCATGTGATCACCAAAACAGCTACTGACATCTGGGGATACATTCTTTTGCAGCTGTCAGGTTGGCTGTAAGAGAGTTTCTCAAGCAATGATATTTCAATCTACACGTTGTTTTCAGTTCTTTTTGGCCATAATGTCATTTTATGAACAGAGAAGGGATGCTCTGCATCCCCTTTCAGAATTACCTCACTTCAGCAGTGTATTTTATGTTGCTGCTTCTTAAATCTGGAGTGTCTGGATTTACTTAGCATTTGCCCATGTGGAGGAAAACTTATTTATAGATTACTTAAAGAAACTGAGCTTATACAGGACCACGGGGCCTGACAGGAAATGCTCTGAGTATACTAAGGCAGCTGGTTGATATTATTGCAAGACTGCTTTCTGTCTTCCTTTGAAAGGTAATGATAATTGGAAAAGATTCCTAGTAACTGGAAAGATAATTAGTGCAACTACCTTCATAAAAATCAAGAAGAATCTCTGGGAGCGTGGGCCAGTTGGCTTCACTTCAGCCCCTGGGGCTATTATGATGCAGGGCCTGATGAAAGCCATTTCCAGGCATGTGGAGGTCAAGAAGTGATCAGAAACAGCTGTTATAAATTTGCCAAAGACAAACCATGTAGCTTTTCTGTTTGAGACATTAAGCTTTGTGAACAAAGAGATAACGAGGTGTTGTTAATCATGCCCTCAGTAAGGGTTTCACTACAGTCTGATATGGTATCGTTACAATTAAACTAGAGAAAAGAAGTCTAGACAGGTGAAAAATTGGACTGTTCTACTCGTAGTTGATAGCTAGTCTAAATAGTAATCAAGTATGAGTGGTATTCCTTAGCAATTGATCCCGTTTAATGTCTGCATCCTTGATGAAGACAAGGGGATAGAATGCATCCTTGCCACTTTGGAGGGTGACACCAAATCTGGGGAGTGTTCGTACATTGGAGAGCAGAGCCGCCGTTCAGAGGGACCACTGCAGGTGCAGTGGGCTGACAGAAATGTCTGGAAGTTCAAATGCAAGGTTGTATGCTCAGAGAACAGCCTCTCTGAGAATCTGGAGACAGATGACCTGGGGAGTGGTTCTACAGAAAAGGAGATGAAGAAATTGAGAACAAACTCAACATAAATCAGCCAGTATTTTCTTTGAGGTAATAAATGCTTTACTTCTTGCTGGCCCACGTAATGGAAGAACATGGTAAGCAATTTGGAAGTGATTATTCTCTTTTTTAAGATTGATCCAGACCCTTTGCAGATGACATGCTGCATACATCGGGGGGAAATTCTGATTAGATGCAAGAGGGGGAAAAAAAAAATACATGACATTGTTTGTATGTGGAGGAAATTGCACAGAGAGGCTGTGGAATTATCTGTTGGAGATTTTCAATGCTGCAAATGGACAAGACTGAGCAGTCTGCACAAACTTTGGAATTAGCTCTACTTTGAGCAGAAGGTAGACGAGATGTTCTCCAAGGGTGCCTTACGACTTAAATTTGTTTGTGTGGCTGAGATAAAGAGCATATTGCTCTCTTCTGCCCATCTACATGAAAGTACTTTCAGATTGGTCTTGGCCAGATAACAGCAGTTTCTAGTATTACTTTTCTTATGTAGGGATTTGTAGGAATTAAGTAGGTTAGTTTTACAGACTAGGCCTACTGCACATAAAACACACAGTGCTTGAGCTAAAAGTCTCTTTCAATTAAAACTCAAATTAGTTAGTGAGAAGATTATCATACTGCTCTTTCTGAAGCATCTGTGAAGCAAGCTGAGAGGAATGGGGCATACTGTGTCAGCTATTGATGTGGGAAAAATGCAATTAGGGGAAAAGATCTTATCTAAAATTAGATGAGGCAACTTTCAGAAATGTTCACAGTTAGATCTATGCAAGCTTGTAAGCAGTCACATGGCTTCTCACAAAGAAGGGGGAGCCCTTAACACTGTGGAGTGTGACCCTCTTTAGCCTCTTCCAGGAATTACTGGCTAGAGTAATCCTGAAGGCTGATTCATTGTGCATTACTACCTTGATCTCTCTCTCTCGCTGCAGAGTTATGAAAAACAGCTGATTTTTTTTAACTTTTTATATTGATGTTAGCTTTGTTGCTTATTTGTGGCAACAGGAGGCTGTTGATGCCATAGAAAGTAGCGCTGGGTAGAACTGCATGTTGTATTCTTTTAAAATGTTTCACAGATACAGTTCTTTTGATAACAAAAAACTTAAATTCAGCTGTGTCATCTAGTAGCCATACACTATGGAAATGTTTTGTGAATATGCAAAGAAGAGACAAAACTAATTTGTTCCTTTTTTCATAATTGGGACATGAAGCAGAAAAGTCAACATTTTATACTTTCTGGGGGTAGTGGAAATTGGAGCCAAATTTCTTGAGGTCTAAGTGAGTCAAGCCCCACAAATATTTTACTTTAACTGGGAATTAATGTGGCTATCATGAGCAGACAACAATTTTAGGACTATCAGTTTCTGCAGTTACAACTGACAGCAGACAGTAGCTATTACTGGTAGAAACATAGAACAAAAAAACATAGACTCAGTTGTAAAAATCTGTGGAATTATATCTATGAACAGAATCCAAAAGTGCGAGAATCCAGGTGTTTTAAGGTGATTCATATTATGATAATTTTGCATATACTGGAAATGCAAGTAACATGATGTATAAAGTGAAGGTATCTAGGTCTCACTAGGATTTTAATTCTTTTGTATTGATCAAGGAATTGCCAGAGGAATCTCTCTGGTGAATAACTGAAGAAAGATTCAGTGTCCTAAGTACTTATTATCTGTCTGTCTGCCCTCTTTAATTAGGGTTTGATTTCTGCTGTCCATTCAGTTTCTTGGACAGTGGGTTCACTAACATACTCCTGTTTGGTTTTGTGTACGTTCATTTTAATTTTGATCTTCAGAACTATCTGGATTAAAGGAATATACTACATTATTTCATTATAATTTTTTGCCTCTATTCGTTATGGATATTGTCAAACAACATCTCTTTAAAGAAAATGTACTTATGCTGCTGATATCATTGACAAAGCTGTCGGTAACTGCTCCTTTCCATTATTGTGACAGGGTGAAGAATTCGTTTGTGATTAGTCTCTGTAAATTTTAGAGGGCAGCTAGAAATGCCGTGTAGAATTTGTTAGTGATGCTTAATGGCTTGTTTTACTTAGAAGGTCAAACTAATTGAAAAGAGATGGTAGTGTTTTTCTTTTTCTTCCTTTCTCTTGGAATTAACTTCTGTGAAGCGTGTTTCTAATACCAAACAGTTGGTGGTTTTAATATGAATTGCATGGGACTAGATGAGCTGCTTAGTCTTTCCATAATGCTTTGTTTGTGTGTATAGCAAAAGGAGAAAAAATGTATGACAGGGAGGGAAAGCAGAGAAACCTTGAAGTACTTCATGCTACTGGGTGGAAAGAGCTACTGCTGTGTGTGGTGTGTGAGAGTGGAAGTACGAGAGTACCCAGTGCATGTGGTTATCCTCTCTTTGTTCCCGGATGAAATCTCTGTACTACATGATACTGTCATATTCATGAGTCACTGAAAAACGGTTGTTTCTTCCTTTCCTGTTTACAGGGTGGATCACTTGTACACGTTTTTTGTTCAGTGGTCACCAGAAATATATGGGAAAGATGCCAAAGAGCAAGGTTTTGTTGTGGTAGAAAAGGAGGAGCTTGACATGATAGACAACTTCTTCAGTGAGCCCACTACTAAAAGCTGGGAGGTGGGTGCTTTCTGCCACTTTATGAACTATCTATGTATCAATTGTGCATGCCCTGTTAAGAGTCTCAGCACTCGCTCTTTTGACAATTTTTACATTTCTTTTTATAATGTCTTCTGCTTCACATAGGAACTCTTCCAAGACTTGCAGCGGTCACATAAATGTACTCATCTTCTTTCACTATTTCTTTCTTTTCTTCCCAGAAACTGCAGGCAAACAGCTAAATAGTTTTCTGATTTGCCACCGGTACATACTATGCACGTATTTTGGCAAATGTGATGTTAGCCTTTTGCAAAACTATACAGCTGTATGTTGTCAGCATTGCTAAATTTATACTGTATTTATATACTATTAATAAATTCTCCCAAAAGCACATGTACCTGTGAACACCAGCACAGACTCTTATACACTCACTGAAATGGATTAGTATGAGATACTGTCATACCAGACAGATCTTCGCTTCTCAGTTGCACGTAGAATTTTAAATGGTAGTTGTAAGATGGATAGGTTTTATAGTCAGACTTGTTCATCCAGGGACTTTTGCAGTCTGTTTTAACTACCTGGTGTTCCTGTCTTTATTATCTGTGTCTCATGCATATCAAAACTAGTTTCTAAGGAAAATAAATTTACGTGCTTTTTTCCTAATTATATTTATGAATCGTGAAGCACTTGTTGTATTGTGATATGTGATAAATTAACAAATAGATAATTTCCTGACTGGGAAGTAACTTAGTTGTGATCGTTTGTCTTAAACTTGTTAAAAAAAAAAATAATAATTCTACTGCCCTGTTTTTTAAACATTTCTACTTTCAAAGTGAAGTATGTTCAGAATTAGAGCTTGGGAATGGAACTTGTCATTTGAAATGTCGAAAAATTACCTCTGATTGCAAATAGCTTTTATTTTTAAAGTTTTGTTGTCTCATGATGCTGGTGCTTTGTGAACTGCAGCATAAGGGGGAAAAAAAAAAAAAAGGTTTTCAGTCTCTGTTTTTCTCAAAGCTGAGTGCAGTCCTATATTACATTTCATTTCATTCTTCAGTTGCTATTTGCATTTTCCCAAATCCAAAATGAAGGAGTAGGACCAATGATCCAAAGAACAGAGGTGGGAAAGATCCAGCCACGCTGAGAACTTCTCTCTTTATTTTGTTTAAATATGTACTGGGAGAAGAATTAGCTGGAAACAGTTTTAAGGTGTGTCTCTTTTGTTTGTAATATATTCAAGCTTCACAGATTTAAAGTGGGTCTGCCAGGAAATATCCATTGAAAGTCCAAATTTGGATATGACTGTTGTGAAACTACCACTCTCCCTTTTGGGGAAACAGAAACTGAAATTGTGGAGAAGCATATAAGCAATTTTATCAAAGCGTGTCATGGGGAGAGGCTGTCTGTCACGCTTGTGGGCAGGAACTCTTGCCACTGGAGCACTGAAGTACAGTAGATATAAGTTAATTTAATAGATGATGAAAAGGCAAAAGATGCCACTGAATATTCAGATTCTTTACTGTGCCAAACCTGACCAGGAGGAACCTTTTGTGAAGGTATGTTGAACTGTGTTCCTATTTGAACAACATGGATCTGATACAGTACTACTTCTGTGCTGGTGAAAAGTACCCTCTTCTCAGATGAATATTAAAACAAAGTATTTCCACCTCAGGTAGCTTGTTTTCTCTTTCCCATAACATCTCTGAAAAATACTGCAGATACAGTTTCTGTAGCTGTTGATTCTTTTCATTTGTTTTTGGTTTTGTGTGGTTTGTAAATATCTGATTTGACATCTGTTCTTTTTTTTTTTTTTTTTTTTCCAATTTTTGAAACTGAAGCTTCTTCAAATATATGATTCAATTCAGTGGAAAGAGCAGCATTTATAGACTAGGTATCTGGAGTGAAGATGCTTTTAGAGTGGGTTTGAAGTTTACTGCAATGTTAGTAGTTTTTCCTGCGGTTGCCTATGTCTGCAAGTTTGGTTGTATTTTGCTACAGATGCCTGCTGGTGGTAGATTTATTTGGTACTTCTCCCCTCTTCCCCTCCCTGGAAAGCCTAAAGAATAACATTTATAATAGGAGTTCAGGTACTTCTGCTTTATGATAAAACAGATGTTCATTCAGGATAAAAAAAATTTATATTAATAATAATGGCCTGGGTAGGGAAGAAAAACGTTTAAGAGGTAGAAAAAGAGCAGGGATAAAAGCATAAAGAACATTTTCCTTTAACAGATTGAGGAGGAGGGAGTTGTTTTGAGTCTTTCATTTATTTATTTTTAAATTGGTTTAATTTTGCAGTTCAAACCCTCACTGAAACTGGACACATGAAAGAATGTCTAACAGAATTTCCTCCAGTCTCTGGATCCCTCTGAGCCTGGGCTGTTGTAAGGTCAGGGTGAGCTGCACTTGAGTACCACTGGCAGAAATATCTGTACTGCCTGGCTTTGCTGGGGCACAGAGCATTCATACTGCAGGCTGGATTTTTGCCCTGCCCCCCACTGCAGGTACTGGAGCATGAGTTTTCCTGGCTCCCTACTTAAGGTGCTGCTGTCAGCACTGCTCCAGGTGCCTGTGGATGGACATGGGGTGGATGGGAGCGAGCACAGCAGAGACCTTGCTCCTCTCCCACTGGAGATGCTGGCATGACTGGCATCACTAGGGCTTTATCCTTCACACAGAGAGCTCCTCACGAGTTCTGGTTTTTATGGAAAGTTCCTTCTTCACTTTGTGGTGGAGCTAAACCTCCACTTAGAGTCTGTTCAGTAAATTTCTTGCCTGTGCGGCAGGCGTGTACAGGACCTCCAGGTGTTTTTTGACTGCTGATGGCTCCTGCAAGTTGAAGCAGCAGTTATGAAAGTGTTGGGGAGTTGTTCAAACTCAACCAGTGCATTCTGTGAAAGACATTCAGAAGCTGCATTTGTAGGAGGGTGTGTGGAAGCTGTGCAGAGTGCTGTGCAGTAACATTTTGAGATTGCTCTTCTGAGATAAGACTGCTGTGGCATTAAGCTCATAGAAAGATGTTGATTTAAAGCTTCCTAGCTTTTGTAGCTTGGCCTCTTTAGCTTCCCTTTTCTTTCTCATCAGCCCTATCTCTAAGCCCTTGCTGCTGTTTCCTGTTTGCCGTGGTGGCATAGAGCCCTAAACCCAACTACAGCCCTGCTGCTGTGTTCAGTGTGCCTCCTCTCACCTCACCTGCCTGAGCCCAGAGGTATACTGAAGAGTCTGCAGCTTCCCTCCAGCCTTGCGCCTCATTTTGGCTCCTATTGCCTGGCCAGGCTGCACGTGGCTCAGAGCATATCCTCTACCTCTCTTGGCATACTGTAGGCTGCTGAGAACCTCTATAGATGGGTGTTAAATATATGGACTTGCATTCTCACTTTGTTTTCAGCTTTTTCAGAAAAGGAAGTGTGACCTACCTGTAGTTGTTGGAGAGAAGTCTATGCTTCATTTGACAAGAATTCAAATTCAAATCTGAAGTATAAGTATTGGCTCACCTTTTAAAATATTGTATGTTCTCCATAGAAATTCTTCAGAAAATGAATAAACAGAAGTTTTCAGAGAGTAATTTGTCTTTTCTGATAGTGGGCATTTTCAAGAACTTGCATAAACTGAGTGCTCAAATTCTTAGTGCGTCTCTTTCATGATACAGCTGCAAAATCTGTTTCAGTTGATTTACATTTGTAGTTTTGTTATATTGTTTCTGTTTGAGTTTGCATATACAAAAGCAAAAAGCATCAGTAACAAAACAACACCTCCCCCCTGCCACACACACACACACACACACCACGCAGAAGGAAGGGATTGTTTTAGAAAAGAGAAGTGAAGCTTTGAACCTTTTCATTGCGTTATCACCTAAGAAAATAATACACTAATTATAGTATATGATATTATAAAAATAGTATATATATATATATAACCTTACTACATGAGGGAAATGAAGAAGCTTGTGCCTACCTCCTTTAAATTCCCGTAAAGTGAAGCTGTGCGTAGGATGGCATGGAAATAAGTCAGTGTGCTTTTACCTTTTGACTCAAGACCATGCATATCTGAGAATGACCATGTGATGTCACCTGCTCACATCAGTATTTATTAATTCCAAAGGATCCAACAATAGTGGAAGGCCATGGGGGTTTGAAGACATTTGGACCGTGCTGTCCATGCTGTCTCAGACCTCGCCATTTGAAAATTACCCAATTAGTGGGCTGCCTTTGCTTTGATGTAACCATTCCATACGGTGGTTTTGCTTCATGCTGTACGGCTGCTGATGACTATACTGCTTTAAATGAATTTGCTTCCATAGAGGACTGGCAGCATAAGAACTGTGCTTTAGGTTTGACATTTGTTCTCTTGCTTCAGATCATTACTGTAGAAGAAGCAAAACGGCGGAAGAGTGTTTGCAGTTACTATGGAGAAGAAGACGATGATGATGCTTTACCTGTCTTAAAGCATCACAGTGCACTTCTGGAAAATATGCACATAGAGCAGGTATGACTGAAAAAAGAGAAAAAAAGTCTAGTTTCCTTATTAGTTCTGCTAAGTGTGGGGTGTTCTGCTACCTGTGATGTAACTGGTTGAATGCCTAACCATTTATCCCTGTTCACTGCCCAGCTTGCCCGGCGTTTGCCTGCAAGAGTGCAGGGCTACCCGTGGCAGCTCGCATATAGCACTCTGGAGCACGGGACTAGCCTGAAGACTCTGTACCGCAAATCGGCATCTCTGGACAGTCCAGTTCTCCTTGTCATCAAGGATATGGACAACGAGGTGAGGAGCATTTGTTGTGCAGGGGCTGGACTGAAAATAAACGTGTCATTAGGAAATGCTAATCATACTGCGAAGTGATATCATACCACAATAAAACATTGCTGATTTCTTTTATTCTATTTATATTTTGTACTGCTTAAAGTAAATTTACAGGCAGAAAAGTACGTATGCACTAATAGAAATAAAACTACATATTTTCATAATTACAGTGAGTGCTCCTTTTTACATTGGCCATGGAAGTTGCAAATAAACACCTTCGTGGTGGTGTACTTAGTGCTCAGCAGCTCCTGGAGTCATCGTTCCTGTTGCTGTTTTGCTTTATGTTAAAAGACAGAAAAGATTTGTAGGAATACTTGCTCAGCTGGCGTATTTCACCAGTTGGTTCTTTTAACATGAAATACCAGCTCAGAAAGTATTTTGAAAAATCTTTTTTGTTTCCTCTTGAATTTTATTCTGTTCTCAAAAATAGTTTAATCCTTTTATTCTAACAGATTTTTGGAGCATATGCTACACATCCCTTCAGGTTTAGTGACCATTACTATGGCACTGGTGAAACATTCCTCTACACGTTCAGTCCAAATTTCAAGGTAAGATGGTGTTCTCTTCCTCATATAAGATTTTTGGATTCCACTTCTGAAACATTTATGAGAAAACTTTATGGCGACTGTATTTTTGGGGGGAGCTGGGAGGAAAGATTGGATCTAGATAGTCTTTAAGGTCTCCTGCGACCTAAGGCATTCTGTGAGTTTAGAAGATGCTCCAGCTGTTGGTGAATGCAGCTGATAATTTGTCTCAGTGAACACTTTAAACAAAAAAGGCTATATTTGAGTTATTTGAAGTGAGGGTAAGCAGTGATTCAAGTTTCAAGTTGACTGAGGGAGGGAAGCAAGGAATAGTAAGGAGAAAACTATCAAAGGCTCACCTTCGAAGTTAGTGAATGTCAAGAGTAGGATCACAATGACATCAAATTAGAGACAAAAGTGCCACTGGAAAATCCCTCAATGTCCATAGCTTGTGTATTTTTCAATATTGAATGTACTGGCCTTTTTCTTTTCTGAATGCCTGCTGATTTAAAGATGTGAGCAGAATTGTGAAAATGACTAGGACGCCTTGTTCCTGATTTTAAATATGTACTGTTCCTTTTGTTTCTAACTGCTGCCTCTTCCTCCTTGCCAATCAAAAAGAAAATAAAAACAAAATATGACTACACCAAAAAATACCTGCTAAAAGTCAGTCCTTGCTAATTTTGTAGTGCTAGAATCCTCACAGTCCATGTAGCTTTGTTCTTCTTCAACCTCAGGTATTCAAATGGAGTGGGGAGAATACCTACTTCATCAACGGAGACATGACCTCTCTGGAGCTTGGAGGTGGAGGGTAAGTGAACGTTCGCTTCTTTTTCAAGTAGTCTAGCTAACTTTTTTCTTTTTCTTAAGGAGAATAAGGACCATGGTAGTTGCAGGAAAAACTAATGCTGAAATTTTAGTAAACTGTGTAGGACAGATATCTCAGCAGTCTGATTTCTGTTACAGACCTAGAGCAATTTCCATCACTTAAAGATAGCAACTGCTATTGGGCAAGTAATCTTTAGTGGATGGGGGAGGTTGGAAAAACAGATGTTTGGGATAGATACACTTCTCATTGCTGAAGAGGTTTGCTGCTGGAAGATAATCTGTAATGGCAGTTTTGCCATCAACTTCTAGTGTTTCTCACATGGCGCTTTTAAACTGTCATTATTCTGTTGCTCTGAAGAGCTAGGATACAGATAGTGCTTAATCAGGTCCTAAATTTCAAAAGTCAGTGGATATGAAATCGGGGGCTAAGACTGTGCAACTAACTGAAGCTGACAGCAGGCTGCCGTGTGCAATATCTGGCCATGGTTTGCATTGGGGATGCATAAACATATCTTCTCCTAAACTGGAAGGGACCATGTCTAGAGCAGGGAAAGGTCCCTGCTGTCTGGGCTGCTCTGCAGCAGCTGGACTCCAGCCATGTTGGGGAGGCTGCTCACCGGCAGCAACTGGAGCTGATGGCACTGAAGTCAAGCACATAAGGCACTGTATGTGCACGCTCATGCTTGCGCTCTGCTGCGATTTGCCTGTATGAACAAAAGCAAGCTTATTTGCAAGTGCTTTGCCAGGGTTAAGCCTTCATGTTCAATCCCATCTGTTCTCAGAATTGCCTGCTTTTCTCCATAGCACTCCTCTACAGCCTCTGGTTAAATATAACCTGACATTTGATGTGTATTTTTTTTAGTGGACGATTCGGCTTATGGTTAGATGCAGACCTGTATCATGGACGAAGCAACTCCTGCAGCACCTTCAATAATGACATCTTATCTAAGAAAGAAGATTTCATAATACAGGATGTAGAAGTATGGACATTTGAATGAAGTACTTACTGACTGCCTTAAGGACAGGATCCATTAGGCACTCAAAAGCTAAATAAAAGGTGCAGGCTGCCTCACAATGTTACACGCTTTTTTTTTCCCTCAAGTCATACCAGAGCATGACTACGCAAAAAATAACCAAGGAAAAAACAGCTGGTTTTCAGAGGCAGAAGGAGGTGGAACAATACAAGATCAGTCAGATTTTTTTTTACTCCTTTCTTCTATGCTCCTCCATTGAAGATATGATGCTTATGAAAACATCGATGGTGTATAAATTGAAAACTTTTTCTGTAACTGTGGAAAAAAAAAAATTTCTGTGGGAAAACTATATCTGTCTTGTACATTCCATATATATTTATGTTCAGTGTACAAATGCTAACCAAAAATAAAAAGTTACTTCACCAAAACCTACAGCATACTGTTTGCCATGGAAAAGAATCATAAGTAGGTGTACACAGCACTTAAGGGAACATGTTTTTAAATACTTTTTATTTATTGTTACTGTATAGCAGACTTTTTTTGTAAATGCATTAGCTGAGGTTTTTTTTCTTTTTAATATTTCGGATCTTAATTTGGTAAATAATTACTATTTAGGTAGGTTTCTTATGCATCGGCATTGATTTTGAATCAATTTATTTGATTTCTGAAGTTAATTTTTATTTTATTTGTAAATGAGGTTTGGTTTTCATTTAACTCAGATGAGAGGGTTTATTTTCTGGCAGAAACACTTGAGTGCATAATTCTGGTTTTCTCTGAGATGAGAGAAAAGGTGGTTAGCACTTCTCATTAACAGGAATGTAAGCAGAGTTAATAGATTATTATTTTGGCAGTGTGTGGAGACACTGGGCAGAATGCCACCTGGTGTAGGCTGTATGAGTGCTGGTGCAGTCAGCAGAATTGGGACAGCATACTCTGAGCATCTGTCCTAGTGCTATTTGACTGTTTACAAGGGGTGTTTCTAAGAGATGATTGTTTCCTGTATCATCACCAAATTATTCAAAATAAATCACCCACTGTGCTTTTTCTGAGCATTTCTTTACATATTGAATAACTGCTTTGTTAAGGGAAACACAGTCTGAAGATTTGGAGAACAATGCTGTTTCTTTAACAGGCTGGGCCATATTAGTGTAGTATTTGTTTTCTTAGCAGTTAATATTATTTCCTTCCTTATGACTTGAAGCAACAGGCTGGATTAGGATTTGATTGACAAATAAATACTCTTCCTTGTTTTGTGTTTTTTTTTTTCATGAAATAGTCAATCAGATAATTTTCCTATCAACATTTAAAATACCACATTACAATATTCGGCTAAATTCTAACCAGATCACTGCCATGAAAATGTCAGCAAGTAGAAAAAGTGTGACAGAAGACCACCAGTCTTGCTGTTTTCTGAAGAATTTTGCTTTCCAGTTAAGCTATGGTTTTGTTCACACAATCACCGTCCTGCCATTAGTACTGAATGTGGGATTGTCCCAAGAAAGACAGGTTTTAGAAATGGTGGTGTGTTTCCATGCATTAAACAGTATAGTCTAGTTTTGAAATATTAGTGAGTAATACAACTCAATTTAGTTACTGCTCTTCCCATTTTTAATATATTCATAATAAAACAAGAAGCCAATTTTTTTTTTTCAAAAGCATTAATAAATCTTAATCCTGCATATAAATTTCACAATCTAACACCAGTGCTATACACAGTAAGCCTGTAACATGCTGCACGTAAGCTTTTCACGCTTCCCATCTATGCGGTCTACTACAGCCATAAATAGATTTATTGGTAATGCGCTGTGAAGTATTTTCCAGGTTACTGATAGCATAATGCTTTGAAGGCACCAGGAGTATGCAGTACCGTTTGCTCTTCTGATGGTGGCAGACCACTTACTAGTTCAAAAATAAAAAATCTACAACCCCAAAGCCAAGTTCAACATTTTATACTCGTTTCACCATTGCTACCTACGACTTAGTTCATTATATTATACTTGTTAGAGCATATCTAAACGCTGTGTTCTATATCCAAGCAGTGTTGTTCAATCAAATTCTGTGACCCTTGAAACTATGAATATTGAATATATGTAATGCAGTGCTATCACAATATTTTCAATAAAGGAATTTATGCATTCAGAAACTTGCTGCAGATCCTTTTCTTCTTATTCACAGCTTTTAGTACATTTTTAAAGTGAAGGCATATGGCTTGTGAACATCACTGCTGTATGGACCATCTTCGTATTGCTGAAGTCTTTGTTTTTTTCTTTCCAAGTGAGACAAAAGCAAAAAACCACCTGAAAGCACTTGGTTCTCAGCTTTTTTAACGTATGCATTTATTAGGTAAAGAAAATTAGCATTAGGAAAAAATAAACGATGTACATATTAATATAGCAAGTATGCTTTTGAACATTTCTTTGAACATTACATTGAGTGCAATGGTTGTAGAATTTTTATAGTATATAAGTTAACAGGAAAATTATAGTCACTAGCAATTTTGCTCCTATAGCCATAACTATTTTAGAAAGAGCTTGTTTTTGTAACATGGAGCATATATATACCTTAGGGGATAACAGTTTTTTCTTTGGGACTGTATAGAAATGCTGGTTCACAGTAGGGCTGCTAAGTGTCCTGTGAGGCGCTGGTGGTTGGTGCTGGTTTGCAGTTCTTGCACTGGACTTTTTGTGCAAAGCTGGCTTTAGAGCCAGGTAAAAAACAGCTGTTTCCCAAATAATCTTTGCATGTAAACCTTAAGATGTAGGGATCCTGGAGGCCTCTCTCTCTCTACGGAGAGGTGGTGACACACTGGAACAGGTTGCCCAAGGAGGTTGTGGATGCCCCATCCCTGGAGGAATTCAAGGCCAGGCTGCATGTGGCTCTGGGCAGCCTGGTCTAGTGGTTGGCAACCCTGCACATAGCAGGGGGGTTGAAACTAGATGAACATTGTGCTCCTTTTCAACCCAAGACTATACACAGTGACCTGAAAGGAAGTTGTGGCAAGGTGGGGGTCAGCCTCTTCTCCCAGGTAACAGTGATAATATGAGAGGGAATGCCTCAAGTTGCGCCAGAGAGTGTTCAGGTTGGATAGATATAAGGACAAATTTCTTCTCAGAAAGAGTATATGGGCATTGGAACAGACTGCCCAGGGTGGTGGTGGTGGTCACCATGCCTGGGGGTATCTAAGGATAGATGCAGTACTAAGGGACATGGTTTAATGAGCAATATTTGTGGTAGGCAGATAATCACAATAGATGATCTTAGAGATCTTTTCCGACCTTAATGATAGTGCGACTGATTCTAAGTGCCTGCTGGCACTGAGGTACCTCCTGGCCTCTAAGCACGGGCTGAGGCGTGTGGGACAGTGTGAGCAAGCTGAGAAAACGCTTCTAAAGCCAAAGGTTAACTACCATTGAGGCATAGCATCTTTCAGTTTTGATTTAAACGAGGTCAGAGCGTGTTCAGTTTATTTCCAGTTTGCGCCAGAAAACTTATG
Source organism: Meleagris gallopavo (assembly GCF_905368555.1). Lineage (NCBI taxonomy): Eukaryota > Metazoa > Chordata > Aves > Galliformes > Phasianidae > Meleagris > Meleagris gallopavo. The sequence continues at coordinate 58,977,333 of NC_139405.1, read as the reverse complement.
CTGAACAGAGGCGGTGGTTTGCTTCAGAGCCTCGACCGAATGGAGTGCTTTACACAGCTAGGGTCACCCGCGGGTGCCATACGCAAGTGTAAGGGCACGTAAACCCGGCCCGTGTCAGACAGCCCCTGAACGACCAGCGCTCACTCGCTGCAGCCCTCCGCGCCTGGCGGGGGCGCGTACGAGGCCCAGTCCCGCGCGCCTCAGGCCGCCATTGGCGCACGCCGCGAGCACGTGAGGGCGGGTGGGCCCACGGCCGGTCGCGGGGCGGCGCGTGCCTAGGCGAGGGGCGATGGCGGGCGAGGAGGCCGCGGCCGCCGGCGGCCCGGGGAGCGAGCAGCTTCTGGCCGAGGGGAAAGAACCCGCGAGCGGCGGCTACGACGGCAAGTGCGTGTTCTGCAGGATCGCCCGCCGGGAGGAGCCGGGAACCGCACTGCTGCCCTGCCAGGTGGGTAGGGGCGGCCCCGCCGGAGGAAGGGTCGCTGCCGCCGCCGCCCTCGTTGTCCTTGGCAGCGCGCTGCCCCGCGCCGCGGCCTGCTCCTCGCGGTGGGGTGGGTTGGTGGGACGGACGAGAACCAGTCGGTCCGCAGGGCCGGGCTGCGGCGTGAGGCGGCCGTGCGGAAACAGCTGCGGTGTCCGTCCTGGCTGAGCTCGGGTGGCAGCTCGCACGAAACAGAGGGAGCACAGAGGGGTTCGCTTATGAGAACTGCAGATCAAACCGTGAAATCCTGGGTGTAGGTAGGCCATCTGATCCCTGTTCCCTTTCTGAGGAGGGTGGTGTCTTTATTTCCAGCTAACAGAGGGTGTCACCTTAGGGATCCCTGTCCTGGGGTTGCCGTGTAGCCATAGCAGTTGTCTGTTCTTTTATGGAGTCAGCAATGAAGCATTCCTCAGAAAAAAGAAGCATCTTGTCGTTGTTGTACAATAGCTAAAAGTCTAAGGGCGGTCATGGAGCAGGTGCTGTTGCTGTTGGATACTGAGGAATTCTGGCTGCAGAATGTCAGCTGAGAAAACAAGACTGTGCTCAAGTGCTTCGGCAGGCAGACTCCAAGACGGCTTGCTTCAGTATAGTGACAGAAGAAGATAGGCTTTAGTCTTGATATTTTTGCTAGTTGAATCAAATATGATACCAAGTAATATCAAACTGGTACAGGGGAAGACCAACTCTGTTACCTGTCCTCATTCTGATCTTGTGATTTGTATTCCTCTGCAGTATGAAGACCTTGTTTGCTTTAGAGATATCAGGCCTGGTGCCCCTCACCACTACCTGGTGGTGCCGGTAGAGCACATGGGAAACTGCAAAACGCTGAAGTCAGAGCATGTGCCCATAGGTAAGGCTGAAAATATGTGTTAGTCTGCTTAGATCAGGGGCAAGTGGTTTTTCACAGTCTTACGTAGCGTGCTGTCAAGTAAATTACAGCTTTGGACATCGTTTGTCTGAAACGCATGATGTGAGTGAGTTGGGTAGGGAGTTACTCTTGCTGGAAAGCTTCATCATGTTTTTTGTGCTATTCTAGAGTAATATTGCACTAATACAGGAAATCTCTTTTTGTTTGCATGGAGTATAGATGTTTCTGCACTTTGCTGGAAATGCCACTGTATTTTTTAAAGTATATTTGTGCAGCTTCATTGCATTTTCCTAGGTATTCAGGCCATTGGAAAAAAAATGACAATTCTATAAAATACATGTTTTATAATGTGCCGCATTGTTCTTGGGGAAAAGAGATGGAGAGTAAAAAAGAGAAGCAATGTTCTAACTAATGAAGTTAGATATCTTTCTTAAAGATAAGATCGTAAGATATTGAAGATATTGATGTGTTGTCTGCTTGATTTTTTTGTTACTGTTGCTGAAACATCATCTCAGATGTAATTGTCTCACAAGAAATGCCCAGCTAAGTGTGCTGAGTAACAGGAAAAATTACATCCATAAATACATGAACAGATTCTGCTTTGGGGAAAATGACAGGTGCTGCAAGAGAAGCACTGTAGTCACGTGCAAATTTTTGAATCATCTTATTTCACTTCTTAATGTTGGAGTTTTCTCCAGAAACAACTTCTGTGTGTTTTGCTTCATGACAGTTATTTTATTGTTTTTACCTTGGAAGTTTTGGCATTAGGCTTTCTTCTCTTTTACAGTAATGAAAACTTTGTCCTAGTAATAAGTAGGGCTGATGGTTTAATTGTACTTTATCTTTAATTTTTGTTTCATATCTGAAACTTTCTAATGCCAGGCTACAAAGGACATAGAGGTCAACGTCCTGTTGCTGTGTAGAGACATAACATGAGATTAGTAAACTATAACCTAAAAGTGTCATTAGCGTGGAAATCAGTAACAATAGTGATTTTCACATCAAACTTTGCACTGCAGTGTTTTGACAATCAATTTTATTATGAGCAGTTAAAGTATTTCTACTTTGAATAAAGCAAACACTGGCTTGTGATCTCAATGTAATCATTGTTGAAGTTAATATTTGAAGGTTTTGTTTCTTAAGACCACCTGCTTCAAACTGTTTGACTCTAAAGTCATGTGATATGTAAAATATTGTTTAAGCTAAACGGTAAATGAAATTTGTTTGTATTTAATAGTGAAAAGAATGATGGAAGTTGGAAAATCTGTTCTCCAGAAAAATAATTTTAGTGACTTGAATGATGTAAGGTATGTACTTGAGCCTTCCCTGTTCATTAGTATGTTCTTGACTTTTCAAAATGCTATTTTAGATACCATGTTACAGTTGCAGTGTGATTTCCTGGGTTTGCCTTGACTTACCAGGTGACTTGGCCAGTCTCATGTCCTGGCACTGAATATAAACTCTTCCCTTTTTTTTCTGATAAGTTTCCAGTGTAGATTGCGTTCCAACTTTGACGTTGTTTCCTGCACACATGCGGAATAGGGAGGCCAATTCACGCGGCTTATCTAAAAGGCTGCTCTTCAGTTATGTGCTGAACGTTGAATCCAATGGTGGATTCCAGGAAAGATAAATTTTGTCACTTTCACCGGGGCACAGCACTGTGTTTCAGAGTTATACCTGCCTTCATTTAGTTTAAGCCAGTGTGTTTGGTAGCCAGCATGAAGTGAGTTGTAACATAATTTAGTGTAGAGTGCAGCGAGATGAGTCTTCCTATTTAAAATAGGTAGAAGATACATTAATGTGGTGATAGTTAACTTTCCAGGTGAAAAATAGTTATGATATCTAAGGAATATTCCTGGTTTTTAACCCTTGTTTCAGCACAGTATGCTAGGTGTGAAGTAAGTTTTTGATGGTCTTTTGGGGAGTTTGCCTCAGAGCATGTTGAAAGGAAAGGACAAATTATTTTTCATGCAATATAAAAGGAAAATATTATAAGTAGATTTCTTTATTCAGTTGATCTCGAATGTAAGATGTTTCACTTCCTGTATTAACATCACTGGTGTTTTTAACTTGTTTTCCCTTTCTGAAGAATGGGTTTTCACTGGCCTCCATTCTGCTCAATATCCCACTTGCATCTGCATGTCTTGGCCCCAGCAAGTCAGCTAGGATTCTTATCCAGACTGATTTATAGGATCAACTCCTACTGGTTTATCACAGTAAGTGTAATGAGGTTTCTCAGAGATTCTTGATTGCAAGTTGAAAATGTGATGTCTTTCTAACATCCAAAATATTCTTTGAGCAATTATTTTTATCATCACTGTAGTTATTTGTTATATTTTGCATTACCTATTTGAGAAAAGGCAACGGATAAAATTTAAAACTGTTTACACTTACTAATGGAAATAGAGTGACTGACATTACCAGCAAACCATGCAGTAGTTCTGGATTTAATGCATAGCTTAGGTTGCTGTGATTTGCTTCTGACTAGACTTTGTAAGTATTTGTTTAATATGAAAAGATTTATTGGAATCTGATGGCTGAACAAAGACATGTATAACACATAGCCCAATTTAGATGAAAAATATGGCCACCTAACGGTTGCTTTTATCATTTCATACGTTTTTTACTCATCTTGCCATCCTTAGACTGAAAGAAATGTTTGTTGTACTGAAGCACTGTTTGTACTGTTTACTGTCTGTAGAGATTAGCAAGGAGATTGAATTGGCACTGCCGAAATCACTGCTCAAAAACCTCTCTCCTCAGCAAGGGTCCTATCCTTGCTGGAATTGTAGCTCCAACATCCTGGTGTCATTGGGCAACCCCAAGGCAAAGGTACTGACAAAAATCTCCTAAAGAGGACTATGGCAGCCTGTTTAAGAGGAAAAACTCAGCCTCTTTGTGGCGGTAGCTTGTTGGAGATCTCACCTATATTGAATTAAGCAGATCAATATGCTGTGTAGCAGAGCACCACAGAGGAAAAAAAAAACAAACAAACCTATGGCTTGTCTAGTTATACTGCTTACTATTTTGGATTAGCTCAGGGATCTCAGTACCAGGCTTGGTTAATCAGTGTGGATACAATTCAAAAGCGATTTTGCCCAGTTGTCAAGTTGGAAAATGTTCTTGAATTGTCAGGGCTTTTTTTAGTTATATACAATGCAAATACATAAAAATGTAACAGTCCCAGTTATGTGGTAGATGCACAAATAGCCATATGATGAGAAAAAGCATGTATGGGCCTAGTGACATAACCAAAGAATGAATATGTTTCCAATGACACAAACAGCACACAAATGCTCTCCATCACTCAGTAATGGGTATGACTACAGTGCAGTTGTGAGGTGTGAAGAGGCCACGAGATGCTGTTCTGGAGAGTGTCCCAAGAAATTCCAGTTCTCTTAGGTTGGTTGTTCTGGTCCTTAAAACGTGATAGTTTAACAGTGATTACTTTGCTCAACCATCTTCCGACTTTCATAGTTGTTGGTTTTGTTTTTTTTCCCTTTTCTCATCACCTCGTGGGAGTTTAGTGAAAACATGACAGTCAGCTGTTTAAAAGTCATGGTATTTTACTTCTTTGTATGCTTTATCTGTAAAAATGACAAACATATGCTGTGTCTGTCAGTGTCATGCTGTTACAATTTTTAAAGTGGATTTTTCAGCCAGCTGACAGTCTGCTGCATAGTTAATGTGTTGTGTTCTTTCTTTCATAGGCTGAGCAACTGATTGAGCGACTGCAAACTGAAAATGCTGCCAGCTGAGAGCACTCTTAGCCTTGTGTCATTAGCCATTTTGTTCTTTGTCTTTGAACTCTGATTTAAGGTTGCACAGTTCGTTGCCAGTTATATACCAGGATAAAAAAGGCTTAATTCCTAATGAGGAAATACCGAACATGGAGCTGTCAACCTAATTCTCACGTTTGGGTTCTTCAGAAGTCTGCATATTTCTCTGACAATAAGGAAATGCATTTTAATTATGATTTTATATATGCGTATACATATATATGCATACATAATACACACACATATGTAGGCAACTTTTCCCAGTAGAATGTGGGGTATGGCAGCAGAATGCACGCTAAGGAAACAGGTTGGTAGTAACAGCATGCACGTGGTACCAAAGGTAATATTTGCTGTGGAATCTAGCTTTTGTTTTAAAGATGCATCATTCTGGAATTGCAGGGAACATTTGAAGTATTTTCAGTTTCTGTCTGTTCTTGTATGATAAATTACCTATGCCTGGTTAGTAGTAGGTACCTTGCTAAAAGTACACTACTAACTTTTCTGGTGCTAAAACCACTTTAATATGTTGCCCATCTTACTTGCATGGCAGTGACGTAGTAAATGTTAATGCAGTATGTGCTGGAGATGTGATAGTGCTAAACCATAGAATGTTGTTTACTTGGATGTATAAGTGGTTGTATGTTGGACCTGCAGATTGTTCCCTTCTCATATGCACAATATTTTTAATTAGTTATTGTATGTTTACAAATATGTGAAGAGTTCAGAAGAATTGATTTTAAAGCACTGCTCTTCTGCGTAGTGGTAGAAGAAATTAAAAAAAAAAAAAAAAACACACAGATTTTGAGATTGTTCTGATATTGTTCTCACTGGAAGTCACTTGGAGATTACTAATGCCTTGGCTAGATTTGATTTCTAAATGAGGTCACAAAACAAATGGGTCTTCATTACAGTGAGTTTGTAGCAGGCTTGCATAACAGCAGTCTGATCTGAATTTGGAGTAGCAGGGGCTCAGCCCAAAAGCAGAACATGTAGGGATTGTGTTCTGAATTGCTTATGGAATCTGCTGAACACTTGCCCTCACTGCATGACTCTTAATCAGCAACTTTAGCTCTGTTTTTCAATACCATGTTAAGGCAGACTGTTTGGAAAGTTTAACTCCAGTAAACATGGAGTGGATTTTCTTTGTTCACAAACTATTGTCTCTTGGTGCCTAATTAACCAAGTGCCCTTGGCTGTTGCACTGAGATGCTGCTGAGGTAGTGATGGTCTGTTGCACCTGCAAGATTCCCTGAGTATAATCTTCTCAGTGTTTTCCACTGATCCAGCACCTGTTGCCTTAGTGGACAGTGTATTACAGTGGACTATACATCATAATTCAGAAGGCAGATGCTCTTCTAAACAAATGTTTTCTACCCAGAAGTTAACATTAGTCTTTTCTGAAGACCTCATTCCCAATGTCTTGTTATTCTTATTAGTGGGCACTCATGTAATTTGTAGTACTTTGTGGTTTTAATTTGTAATATTAGCTGTGAAGAGCGTGAATTAAAGCCACTGAACTTTGATCAATTCTGTGCAATAGATTGGGAGGCTTGAGTGGTCTCCTAACTTCACGAAATATCTGAACGTAAAGATTTTTGAAGAGTTAATACTATCTGTGTCCTGATTTCTAATTAATCTATGTAAATGTACTTAACTGTGATATGTAATATTTAAAGAACCGACATGAGCTGTTGTCCAAAAGAATAAATAAACTGAACAGATGCTAATCTTGGAATGATCCAATCATACAGTGGTGCGATCCCTCCTCAGTCCTGCTCCCAGTGGGATGGGGAGAGAATGGGTCAAGGTAACAATGGTTTAATAAATGAAGGAAAGAGGGTGGAAAAAGAACAAGATTTGCAATGTAAAGGCAATAATTACCTCCTGCAAGCAGTTCAGTAGAATTGGCTAGCCTAACTGTAGTCTTCAAGAAACCTTCCCTCCATTTTTATTGCTGAGCATGGTATTATACAGCATGGGATAACCCTTCTGGTTGCTTTGTGTTGGCTGTGCAGGTTGTCCCCTCCCGGCTTCTTGCCCACCCCAAGCCTGCTGGTTGGAGTGGCAGACTGGGAGAAGGAGAAGGCCTTCATGCTGTGCAAGCACTGCTCAGCAACAGAATCATGCAATCATATCGTAGAATCATAGAATGGCCTGCGTTGAAAAGGACCTCAAAGATCATCTAGTTTCAACCCCCCTGCTATGGGCAGCGTCACCAACCTCTAGACCAGGCTGCCCAGAGCCACATCCAGCCTGGCCCTGAATGCATCCAGGCATGGGACATTCACAATCTCTCTGGGCAATAGTCAGAAGATTGCTGTGTTAACACTGTTTTAATCACAAATAGGAAATGACACTGCTACAAAGAAAATTAAGTCCATCCAAGCTAGACCCCAATACACTGAAAAGTATGCAGCAGGAAATGTGAAGATTGACTTTTATGTTTGAGGAGGGCCAAAGTAATGACAAGAAAGTAAAACTGGAGAGGTAAAAATCAGGATATAACCTAGCTTCCAAAACTTTTGTTGACAATCAAGATAGGAATTTCTAATTGTCCCTGCCACTAGCAAATAAACCTCAAACAGGCTCAAACAAGAAGGTGCTAAATGGAGTCACATTCATTACTGAGATGAATGCTTAGCGTCTCATTAGTGTTTTCCAGCATGGAACTGTGCTCCATTTTCCTTCTGGATTGACGAGCTTTGTTCTTGGATTCAGCAGATATTTTTTAATTGGGCTAAGAAATATTTTCTGAAAAGTCTAATGCTTTGAATATGTTTCAGAATTGTTGGCTACTCTCTGGAAAAGACAGTGGGCAGACCCTGTTCATTATGTCACCCTCTTCAACAACAGCATTAAACATTTTAAACCATTTTAAAACATCCCTAACCTTCTGTGGAGAGTTGCAGTGAGCAGAGATGGCTAAAAAACCTTGTGGAAAGTGAATTTACTCAGCAGTTTTAATCTTCAGTGGGCAGGACTGAGAAGCAAAGGCAAGTTGCTTAGCCTCTATCCTTGTTCTTTGTTCTGGCATTAGCAGTCTTGAGAAAAGCTGCTTTTTTGACTACATATTTAAGAATGACAAAGCTTTACTTGTACTCTTATGCTCAATTGTTTTACCTAATGCAAACCCAGAGAATAATACTTCTGTGCTAGAGCACTAATTGCCTCCTTCTGAAAGGATGAAGTAGAGAAGTAGACACACATACAGTGCTGCTGCATGTAGAATTAAAAAAAAAAAAAAAAAAAAAAAGGTGTTTGACAAAGGACAGCATTTTCCATGTGATTAAACTGGTAATAGACCCTCTGTATTCTGAGGCCTTCATAAGCATGAGTTGTAAGCAAAAGCATGGAAATGTAAGCAAATTGGTGAAGATGGTATTTGAAATTTGGCAAATGTAGAAGTAAATACGAATGGTAAAACCTGCATAACAACTCTCTTGCTGTCATTTCAAGTGCTGTGCAATATTTATTGAAGTGCTGAAAATGCTTTCTTTGTTTGACAAGACAAAATACAGATAATTCCTGTACAATGTACAGTCCAAACCAGGTGCAGAACTCAGAGGCTTCAACTCAAAGGAAAGACTGCAGAGGAAGCAGATAAGGTTATTATAAGAAAATTGAACTTTCTGGAGAGACTGGAAGAGCTGAATGTTACATGGTAGGACAGGAAACCTTATAAAAGGTCAAACTTTAGTTACTACTACAAACAATTTGTAATATTTTAAATGCACAGTCTTACATTTCTAGTGAACATATTAAATTCTGTTCCACTAAAGAGGATTTCTGTTGCTCTGAAGAGGCCCTGTTGCGTAATAAAACTTCTAAAAACTAAAAAGCATCTGTAGATGCTAATTGAAACTGCATTGCAGATGAAGAAGCAGAATTTTGTAAAACTTGTAAGCTAGTAGCTGGATTCAGTCATGTCCATTAGATAGGGTGTATTCTTGTCTGTACTGGCTTTAAGATTGATTTTTTTATTCTTTAGTGTATTTGGTGGACAAACTGAACAATTACGTTGTCTTTTAAAGACTTCTTTTGAGATATGGGTGATTGCTGAAAGCAAATTAGATTTGTCAATCTGTGCACTGACCCAGTTTGGCAGATTTTGGTGCCATTGCATGGGCATATGAGACAGAAAGACTCGTCACCCTTCAGAGATTGTTCACCTAATAATGGCAGACAGGAAATTTGGCCCTACAGCTTTTTTTTTTTTTAAATCCAACCCCCTATGAACCTCCTATGAATTATGTTTTTAATAATAACTCTTTGTTTTGTTTAAGATAGGACAATCTTCTCACAGCCACACAGTTGATAAGACCATTTCATTAGGGCTTACTCGGCTTCTGTTCTGAGAGGTACACTTAAAGCTTTTGCAGATGTGCTCAAGTGATACGTAAACCGAGCCTAAGCAGCAGAACAGCTGAGGCCATGTTACGGTCTGACACTACATGCATGGCAGTGGAAGCCTTGGTTCTTGTTGCTTAATTACTTGGGTCAGTCTTAATTAAGAATTAGTGAGTCTGCACAAGCTGGACTTGCACCCTGAGAGTGCTCAGGTTGCACACTGCCTCAACTGTGTGTCTTTGGAGAGTAATGGATTATTTTCCCTGATACTGCCATCCTGTAGCTGGTGATACTTGAACTGCCCAACACTGCTTTCTCCAGGTTATGAACGACAACTAGAGCAGAATCAACTGGACTGGCAAACTGTTAGAATTAAGCAGACCACATTTCATAGCTGTGTTATTAAAAATTTGATTTACTTTGATATCAAAATGAACTCCCAGGTTTCATCAACTGGGAGTGGAAATCCACTAACATGGATCATGCTCATGTCATTTGGCTAGAAATGATTTTCCCAAAAAAACCAAAGCATTTTAAATGTGTAGCAATGACAAGTTACATAAGTCTTTTTTTAAGCTATAAGTGATTTTAGAAAGGAGTGGTTTTGAGAGCTAAGGGAACACAAACCAGTGGTATCTGGTGCAGCATGTATTGTCCTGTTTCCAACACGCTGAAATGACGTGGTGATTAAAGCCCATCCTTTGTTTCCCCTCCATGCTGTACCTGTATCTGGCTCTCCTGTTCTCCAAATGAACTTCACCACATTCATCTCTGTTTTTTTTTCCATTTTTCTAGTCTTTTCACTATGAAAAGGAGGCATAGAGATAACAAAAATCGTATTTTTACTTGCTCAGTCAAAAAATTTATTTTCACGCAAAACCCCAATAGAAAAAAAGTCAAAAATTATTATTATGCTGTTTGCAAAAAAAAAAAAAAAAAGTCTTTTATGTAAATAGCATTAAATAATCACTTTTATGAAGTGCATAATTTATAATAAATCTCAGTATCCTTTTGAGGCAAGAGAATATTCTTGTTTTAATGACTCACCAAGTACTGTACTTAGCACCATATACACCATATAAGAGCTTTTATTTGCCCTGTTAAAAAAAAAAAGAAACAGAATTTTGTATTCCCAACATTTTCTTGGTGGCAATAATTTGGAACACAGTTCCTGATTATTTTTAGTATCGTTATTACAACTATCAAACATAACCAGTTTTGACCACTGAAAAATATTCCTCCAGAAGAACCCTGAGGAAAATTCCTGTTGCTTATCTCCCAATCCCATTTTTATGTAGCAGCTCATTTTTTCTCCCGCTTTGGAGAACTTGCAACACAGCTCTGCCTCAACTAAATGAGGGATGTGACTGCACTCTACACTCCTACTTAGGAGTTTGGCACTACAGGATCTCTACTCTCTTGTTACAAACAGCACTGTTACTGTTACTTTTTTCTTTTCATGAATGCCCCAATATATTTTCTGTTGTCTTTCAAGTTGTTGTGTTGTGGCACCCTACTTTTTGAGAAGGGTATATTGGAGATCACCAAAAAGGCTGCAGAGCTTTGTGATTTCCCCTAGTATGACACAGCATTAGAAGAGGAGGTGAAAGTGATATCATATACAGAGGAAAAAGAATTAGATGCAGAAGACACGATGCTAAAGATAGACCATTAGATTCAGTAAGATACAGCTTATTTAGGAAACATGAAATATCCTTGCTGTATATATTTTAGGCCACTAAACAAGTGATATTTCTGTAAACTTGGGCATTTTCACATACTTCATGAAAGTCAACCTTGCATTTTTTTAGAGTCACAGCCAAGACTCTCGTTTGAAGTATATGAATTCCCATAAAAGTGCTCAATTCCATGTTTTGCAAATCAAAAAATCCCTCCCCACAGCAAGTCTTTCACAACCTACAAGATTCAGTGCTGTTTGGTGGCAATTAGTCATTAGTGTTCAGAACCTAAAGCACTAACCCAGTGAGGATGCTTGAAGAACCACAGTATTGTGACAGATTAGTTGACTTTTTTTTTTTGTGATTTCTCTCCAAAATTGCTTATTATTTTTATGCAAACCATTTTTTTTTTTATGTTTTGCACCCATTTTCTCTCCTTTAAATGTCCCATTAATTTGCAGAGCTGAAATTCTGCAATGAAAGCCTTTTTCAAGACAGCATCTAGAGGTTTTTCCAAATGGAAACAAGCAGCAAAATTCATCAGATGCCAAAGTCTCATTCTAGCAAAGTGATGACCACATCATCATCTTTTCCTTGCCAAAGCATTTCACCTTCAAAACGAACCAGGCCGTGTTTTCTGGCTCTCAGCAAGATTCCCACCACTTTGTTGGAGATAGTCACATATGTCTCAAACAGCTGCCCGAACGTTACACTCACATGTCCATCTTCTCCCTTCTGCCCAGTGCTTCTGATGATCAGGCACAGCTCTTCCACCTCCTTTTCCACATGCGAGTGAGCGTCTTTCCCTCTCTGCTCTGTTTTAGACCCTTCAGGGGGTCTTCCATAGGCAGGGTCTCCTCTCTGAGCATGCAGAGGTTTAGATGCAAGCCTGTCTTCGTTGCTGAATGGATTCTTCCTCTGGTACTCGACTCGATCCTCTGCCCAGGTCTGCCAGCTTCTCCTCAGGTCGCTCACAGCGCCGCTGGTTTTAGCATGCTGCCCCTTATTCTCCTCCATTCCTTGGAATTGGTTTGCGGCACTCAAACGGGAACTGTAGCGGTGGTTCTCCTGTGCGCTGTCAGCTCAGAGGGAAACAACACAAATAAGCCTCGTCAGAAGAGGAAAAAAAAAAAAATCCTGATAGTTTGTGCCGGAGTTGTGCACCTGCGAGTGCCAAGGCTGCCGAACAGACTTCAAATACTGAACTCTTTGGTCGGTCCACTCATAACCGCACGGCAGTCGAGAAGGCGAAGAGATGCAGACGGCCCCACGAGTCGGGCAGCGGGGCGGGCAGGACGCTGTCCGCGGTGCTCTCGGCCCCGGCCCCGCGGCCCCACAGGCACTGCGGTACCCGGCCGGCCCCGCGGGAACGGGGCGCTGCGCCCGCCCCGCCGCCGGGATGTGCCCGCCCCGGAAGGACACGGCGGCCCCGTTACGCGCGGCCGGACGGCCGAACGTCGCTCGGCGGCGGCGGATAGTTCTGCCTTAAAAGGCCCCCGGCGGACTCTGGGCGAGCTCGGGTCCGCGTGTGCGTAGAGCCGGTGGTGCCCCCCGCCTGCTGAAACGCGGGGTGCTGCGGCTGCACAACAGCCAGGTGCTGCTGCTGAGTTGGGTTCCAGAAGGAGCACGGGGTGAGCGGACCCGAGGGTGCTGAGACAGCGATCAGCATTGAGTGCGCCGCGGCTTTGTGTTGGTGGGCCCGTGAGCGCTTCTAAATGGGAACTCATGATTACTGCATGACCCCGTTGAGTGTTTTTGTGAGAGAGGGTGGCTTACTCTAGGCTCCTGGAAAACTTCAATTTGGGTAATTATATTTTGGATTCTTAAAATTCCCCTGAAGGCTAAAAAGAAGGAATTTCACTTCCTTCTCTCCATACCATAATTGTTGTTGCCTTAAGACAAGTCCCTTCCTGCAGCCCAACAACCCGCTTGGCTCATCTCTGAGACCTTACAGTACTGGTTTCTGAATTTATAAACACTGCATCTGACCAACCCTTTGTTTTTTGTGCTGCAAATACTCTGTAACTCTTACTTGTTAATCCGCGTACACTTTTAAACTGTGCTATGCAGCATACAAGTTTGGCATGGATCCCCATGCAGAGAGCAGGAAAGTGCAGAGCTTCGGCCCTGTTTTTCATTAGAAATGCATTGCTAGACCATGCAGGTCTTCATCTTTGGGGGTGGACAGTAGTGCTCTGTGCAGATAAAGCAGGAAAAAGGCAGACCCAAAGAGATTTAGTTCAAACAGCAACACCAGTGGCACCTCCTAAAAAGTTTTTGTAAGCCACCTGGGATGGGCTTGTCAGCAACCCAACGTGCTGGGCACTGCTGGAGCGAAGCTGAACTGACGAACAAGAGACATATCTATCTGCTGCTTCATCTCGTCCTCAAGAACTGCCCAGGAAGGTTCACCCTCAGCTTACAGTGCACACTGATGTTGGCAGCTGTTGGTGTGAAAGCTTCGTACCAACCTTTGGTTCTGATTACTGCAGGAAGAGAAGGTCAAGCATTGGCTACATGGATACATCAGGAACACAGCCCATGCACTGCTTGCAGGTCATGAGCAAAATCTTAGCAACGTCGAAGAAAGGCCATCCAAAAATCGGCATGGAAAACACAGAACATGAGTTACTGCTGAGCTGGCCTACTCCTAATAAAGGCTTACTGAAATCTGGATAAGCTGAACCTTCCAGCTCAACGTAACAGGGATCAGGGAGTATGGGATTACAGTTATCGAGTCTAGGTGTGAAGTTATAACAAACAATAACCTTCAGCACAGAGCAGCATTCTTTTATCCTGCTGAACGGCCTCTTAAGTGCCATTTCTGTACGGGTAGGACCGCACTCACACAGGAGCTACGTTACAAAACGTGCACGGCGATTGAGGAAGGCGGAGATGAAGACGAAGCAAACCATTCACTAGCGAGCGGCGGTTGCGTTGGAAAAGCAGCACCGCCTGGCCCCGGGCTCAAGACCTACACCGACGCTGCCGTACAGCAGCGTCCTGGAGCGGAGCGGTCGCCTCCCGCTGGGCCCTGCCTTCCGCCCGCTCCCCGCTAGGCCCGCCCGGCGGCGCATGCGGCGCGGGAGGCGGGGGATGGCCGGAGATGGCGGCGGCGGGCGCGGCGCTGCGGCGGTACCTGCTGCTGCTGGCGCAGGAGCACCTCGAGTTCCGCCTGCCGGTGAGGGGATTGGGCGGGGGGGCGGCCTCCGAGGGAAGGGGGCGGCGGCGCTCCGCGCGCGGGGCTCCCCCGGCTGCACCCGGGGACGGCCCGGCCTGGCAGCGGCGGCGGGACCGCGCTTGGGCTGCCCCGGGAGGCTCGGGGCGGGGCGGGCGTCCCCGGGCCGTGCCTCCGCGTCGCTCCCTGTGCGTTGCGGCAAGCGGCGCGTTCGCTCGGGGCCATCTCCGTTTGCTCCGGCATCGCTGCGGCTGCGGCTTCGGCTTCTTCCTTGCCCTCCAGTCTCCCCTGGTTTGAAGGCAAGGCTTTTCTGGGACGGGACGCTGGAGCCGGCCGGTTCTGTGGAGCATGTAAAGGCGGGACGGGCTGGCGGCATAGCGCTCCAGGCTGTAGATAAGGAATTGAGGCTTGGAGGAAAGAGCTGCATTACGGAGGTGTTGCTGAGGTCCTGTGCTGGTGCTCTGGCCGCGTGAGGAGCCGCGCTGGGGAGCCGGGCCGTCTGAAAATGGAGCGCGCTGAGACCAGTGCAGGCTGGGCAGGCAGAGCTGTGCCCGTCTGTGCAGTGCCTCTGTGCGGGATGGAAGGCCAGCTTTGCTGCAGGGCTGGTGGTGCTGGACCTCGGCAGCTGCAGGCTCGTATCCGGGCCCACATTTGTAATCAAGCTAACAGCCAGTCATTAAGTTACGTGTTTCACATTTCTCAGTCTGTAAGAAGTCGCACTCTGTTCTCAGAGGATCGCTCTCTGCCTCTCTCTTTTTGCTAAGGCAGAGAGAGATCCTGAGAGGCCGGCGCCTCCCACTTTGCTGTGGGCCGGCAGTGCCCACCAGCTGCTTCCCTAGGGGCACATCTGGACATCTGGCTCTACATCACTGCCTTTACTTCTGTTACACTCTGTTGTACTTCTGGTCACATTCAGAAGCTGCAGCTTGTCATTTGGAGTAAATGGGCTCCGTGAGGAATATCCCCAGTGTTTAACTCCCATTTCAGTTTAAAATGCTTTTTTCTGTAAGTATTTTTTACAGCTACTAATAGCTGGTTACTTGGAGATTTGCTGTTTCCCTTGTTCAGCTTGCAGACTGATTTAGCTTTCTGTGGACAAGGCACCCCCCGAAGGAAACTGTTGAGATACCTGTAAAGCAGAGGAGTAACAGAGAAGGAATTAACGCTTGGTGATGGCCTCAACCACAGTTCAGAGTGCATCATCCTTTTTTTTGTGCAATAATTAGGAAAGTATTTTAAGAATAGATAGCTTAGAGCAGTGTTATAACAGGAATATTGTTGTGAGGGCTAGGAGTGAGCAGTACAGATGTCAGTGAAGGATGAATAGAGGAAAAGAAATCAACTGGATTTCATTATTCAAATTTTGCCTAACTTGATCTTACTGTATTGTACAATATACAACTTCTCATGATCTGTTTATAACTCCTTCATTTGCAGTTGAGTTCTGAGAAAGATGATCAACTACTTCTACAGCAGGAGAGTCTGATGCTTTCTGCTCATCCATCCATACTGACTACAGGCAGAATGTAGTTGTAAACCTCTGCCTTAGCTGCACAGTCATTCTAAGAGTTTTTAATTGGTGGTTCTCACAATAAATGCTTTTCTTTCTTCTTTGGCTAATTCTAAAATTTCATTTATATTCCATATAGAGGTCACAGTTTGCATTAAAACAATGTCTCCTTTTTTTAATAAATAAATAAATTAGTAAATACTCCTAAAACCTGACCTTTATATTTTCTCTTTAGGAAATAGCATCTTTGCTCTCGCTTTGTGGTGGGCAGTTTAGCAGTCAGCAGGAAGTCCGTGTAAATGTAAGTGAGCATCAGATATTTTCTTAAAGTGTACGTGCAAATACGCTGTCCATGGTATTTTTATTGGAAGAGGGTGACTGAAGTTTATTAGGAAAATAAGGTATCTTCCAAAAATGAATAGTTTTCAATTTCAGTTAAGATTTTTAATTCAGAAAAAGCTGCACAAAATGCACATTGGCATGTCTTCTATATAAGAAGAAATTGTGCCATCTACTGGAAGGCTTGTTTTTTTTCAGAATAACTGAACAATGGAAAAGTCCAGTAGCTATGTGAATTTAATGTTTACCTCCAGTTCTGTTAAACAGTGTATCCAAAACAGTGAAGCCAGGAGATACATATTTCTAGTTTCAATGCTTAGTCAGCAAACATTGCTTAGATTTTAGCTGTGTGTAACAAAGTATTCTAATTCTTTAGAATCTGAATAACCTAGAAAAAGGTAATACACAGTTTTCCTTAAAATTAAATGTTTTATCCTTGTATTCTCTGTACAGTTTACATTTTCTTTCTTTCTTTTTTCTTTTTTTCTTTCTTTTCTTCTTTTTTTCTTTAGAATGCATATTCTGTTTTCATAGTGCAGAATTGTTTGATGGTGTAATTCCTGTAACATCCTCCATCTAGGTGTTTGCATCTCTTGTCTTCTTTTCATTTCAGTCTCCATTTTGGATTCTCAATATTCCTTCAGAAGAGATGGCAAGGGGGCTGATGAAACGGACAGTATGTGCAAAGTAAGAGGTGAAAAATCTTGAAAATGATGATGTAGACTGTGAAAATTTGTATCAGTATATGGTGATAACTATTGATTTTGTATGGAGAAATCTCCCCTATGAGGAAAGGCTGGGTGACCGGAGTCTGTTCAGCACTGAAAAAAGAAGACTGAGAGGGGATCTTATTAATGTATATAAATATTTTAAGTGTGGAAGTCAAAGGAACATTGTCAACCTCTTTTCAGCAGTCTGTGGTGACAGGACAAGAGGAAACAGCCATAAACTGGAGCACAGGAAGTTCCACACCAGTACGTGAAGGAACTTCCTCACAGTGAGGGTTATGGAGTACTGGAAGAGGCTGCCCAGGGAGGTTGTGGATTCTCCTTCTCTGTGCAGCCTGCTGTAAGGGGCCTGCTTTGCAGGATAACTGGACCCGATCTCTAGAGGTTGCTTCCAACCCCTACAATTCTGTGATTGTGTGATTATAATGAAGAGTCACTGCTTACCTCTAGAAATTGGGACTGATTATGTAGCATGTTTGTTCTCTTTACTTAGTGTATGATCAGCATCATGTCCTGAAACACAGATCTTCACTGCAGAGCCAGTGCTCATCTCATAGTGCTGCTGACTTCTTAGTTGACTTGAATACTGTTTAGTTAGTGGCTTAATTTAAAATATAAATGGAATTAAAGATGAGAACAGTGATAGATTAAAAATTGAAAATCAAATTTAGAAGGGAGCGGTATGATACATATTTCTTGTGTCACCCTCCTACAGCTTGTATGTGAGCCTTCAGCCCAGCTGCTCCTACAAAACTCCAGAGCAAAGGAGTATGCCAGAGATTGGTTGTTTCTGCTGCTTTTGACCCTTTTTGACGGATCTGAATAACACATTTTCCCATGAGTTGGGAGACATGACTCAGAAACATAGCACAGGACAAGAAAGTCCATGCTTACAAAACGGTTCTTTGTGACAGTATGTTTCCAATGGGTAGAACAAAACTTAAGCATACTCTAAGACTTAAGTAACGTCCTTTATTATCCCATGAAGCATAAGTATGCTGGCCAAGAAGGACTGCTGGGAAAGGATAAGTGTCTCTAAGACATCTTACAGCCTCCCCATCTTGCTGCACTCTAAAAATATTGGTGTTTTTCAGGTCTATATTTGAGCTGTGGGGTCATGGCAGATCTGCAGGGGAACTCTATGCATCCTTGAAGAACTATCCAATGGACAAGATGGTATGCATGTAAAGAATTTGGAAACCATGTTTCTTTCATCACAGTGATTAATGCTGCAGCTGTATGAATGACAGTCGTTGCCTTTTTTCAGCTTCCATATCTCCAGCCAGACTCGACGTACAAAATACATATTCATACATTTAATAAGACACTGACCCAAGCACAGAAGATAAAAAAAATAGATGTAAGTAGATGTTTGAGATCTTCAACCTTTATTTTTAATCTACTGATGTTGTTCTTATGCCATGTTATCAGTATTGTCTAAGATACATTGAAGTTTAGATTTTCTGAAGATTTTAAAGCAGCTAACAGCTTGTGTCTTGTCAACTCTAAATGGGATCTTTGTGTCTGACTTAACACTCCCATGAAATTCCTGACCTTGTGATTTTTTTTCCTAAGCAGGTCATGTTGATTTCACAGATGCTGATTTCATAGATGCAGAAATGTAGATGTATGGCCCAAAACTCTAAGATTTATATGGTAGAGCTAGGTGACAGTTTTAAGAAAATCCTTTACTTGATCTCAGTATTAGACTTCTATTGTTGTAGAATGTGGTACAAGCCAGTTCTGTGACTTTAGGTGCAAGCTGTGGATTGTTTGCCAGTTTTCTGTTCTGCCCAGTGAATGAATCTCAAACTCCCCTACCATATGCAGGGCCACCAACCTCCCCATTTAATACTAGACCAAGTTGCCCAGGGCCTTGAACACCTCTATGGACAGGGCATCTACAACCTCTCTGGGCAGCCTGTTGCAGCACCTCACCACTCTCTGTAAAGAACTTCCCCCTGACATCCAACCTAAATTTTCCCGTCCCTCAACTTAAAACCATTTCCCCTTGTCCTGCTGTTATCTGCCCTTTCAAAGAGTTAATTCCCCTCCTGTCTGTAGGCTCCCTTTAGGTACTGGAAGGCTGCAATGAGGTCACCCCACAGCCTTCTTTTCTCCAGGTTGAACAAGCCCAGCTCCCTCAGCCTGCCTTCACAGGGGAGGTGCTCCAGCCCCCTGATCATCTTCATCTCCCCTCTGGACCCTCTCCAACAGCTCCCTGTCTTTCTTGTACTGGGGGCTCCACTCCTGGACACAGTACTCCAGATGGGGTCTCACAAGAGCAGAGTAGAGGGGGACAATCACCTCCCTGTCCCTGCTGGCCACCCCTCTTCTGATGGAGCCCAGGTTATCGTTGGCTTTCTGAGCTGCAAGAGCACACTGTTGGCTCATGTTAAATTTTTTATCCATCAAGACCCCCAGGTCCTTCTCTGCAGGGCTGCTCTCAATTTGAATTGGTATAGTTGCACGTAATTGAAATTTTATATCTTACTGTCTGTCAGAAGTATTGTTTTCATGACTTGCAGATTGCATAATTAGTGTGCACAGTTTTTTTCCTCTAAAGTTGCGCCTTCTTCAGTTAATAACAAATCTCATGCTTCTAATTTTTATTCCTCACTCATTTGAGCCATCTGTGTTCACGAAAAAAGGCATTTTAGAAATCCAGGGGAATGTCAGAATGTATTTTTAGTAATAACCTGTTATTTCTCACAGATGGAATTGCAGAGTGTCTTTTGGTTTGGTGGCTGTATTTTTTCTCGTTGGTTTGTGGGGTTTTTTTTTTTGTAGGGTACGTATTTCAAAAAATTGACTCTTTTTCTTTCTTTATCACCGAGGCTCTTGAATTTCTGCCATTCAATGGAAAGGTAAATCTCAAGAATCCAGAACACATCTTCTGGATTTTGGAAGATTATGGAACAGACCCTAACAATGTCCCAGAAGAACCCTGTGATCTGTATTTTGGTAGATGGGTGCGTAAGTACAGTTACTTCTTTTTAGGACTTCTCTCTTCAGGAAAGTGTCTTTCAGTTTGAAATGGAGAAGTTGTATTGAGCCTTAATGGAAGCAGAATTGTATTGGAAGAGCTTTTGAACATGTTCTGTTCCAGACCACTTTGGTCATCTTCAATGTATTTTGGAAGAGTGATGGAAAAAATGTTAGTGTTTGGGCTTTGTTTTTCCAGTGAATTCTTATCTGTCAATGCTATCCTCAATTTAGATTTTGAGTATGACAGAAAAGCCAGTGGAACTTTTATGTGCCATTTGGCTATGTGCATACACTTGTTAACATGTCCTTCTTATTATTTGGGAATTCTTTTAACTCTAAATTGCCAGGAATTGTTACTTTGATACCTAGAATAGTAGCAAAGTTGCTCTATTTCTTATCCCTTTAAGAAGAAATTTCACTCTAAACTGTTTACATGCTTTTGATCTCTATCTTGAAGTATTTATCAGTTATTGCATCAAGATTTCTATTACTTGGAAAGAAATCACTCATACTTGCAGAAGGCAGAAAGCAGACTGATGTGTTATAAAACGAGTAGTTCACTGTTTGTTGCATAGTGTTACTTAAGCAAATCTATGAGTCTTCTTATCTCTTGTATCTGAGAACTGACAGCGATTTCAATTCTTTCAACAGATTGCAGATGGCCAAAGAGAACTTATTGAGTCCTACAGTGTCAAAAAGAGACACTTTATTGGAAATACAAGCATGGATGCCTGTCTGTCATTCATCATGGCAAACCATGGGAGAGTAAAACCCAATGATATTGTATATGATCCATTTGTTGGAACAGGTACGTTTGTTTATTTTTCTACTGGAAGAAAAAAAACGGAGGGTTTGTGTTACTGCTTGCACTGCACTTATACTTGATACAGCAGCCTCAAGTGCCTGACTGAGATTGGAGATCTACAGCAAAATGATTGTTGTAAAATGAATCTTGAAAGGGATTTAGGGAGAAGGAAGCCAACTTCAGCAGATTTAAACAGACTTCTCAGAAGTGTAAAATAATACTATCTTAACTAGGGTGTTTCTTTTTTTTTTTTTTTTCCTGAACGTAACATGTGTATTATGGACTGCTTAAAATCCAAAGTAACTAAGAACTGAACCTTGCTTTCATCTACTTTCAAAATGTTATGAGCAGCATTTTTGGAGGCATCTATTTAGAGTAGTCTTGGAGACACTTCTGAGCACGTAACACCATGTAGTGGTCATTGGGTCATAGCCCTCAATAGCGATCGATTCCTTGTACTGTTACATCTTCTCTTTAGGACAGCATAGTGCATACCACGTGTTCTCCCCAACTGAGAATTTTCTTGGTTAAACCAGGAGGGGGAGCTTTTATTCCACATAAGAAAGTGCACGGTGTAGTAGTACCTCTCGTCTAAGGGAAACTGCTATTTTGTAATTGAAATAGAAGATCAGTGGTACTAGATTGTGGGCAGCAAGCAAGTAAAAATGCTTACATTAGTGAGAGAATGAAGAGAATTCACTGCACAAATCATTACAAAGAGATAGGAAGTGTGAAGGCAACAATACAGCATCACTAGTAGAACAAATTTTTATTAGCATATGGCTTCTCTGTACCGTAGAAAATACATCCAGAATGTTGTATTTTCAGAAACACAAGACTTTAGTAAACTATATGTTTTTGTCTTTAATATTTGTGCTTGTATAAGACTTGATTTTTTGCATGCATAATTATTTCTTATGAAATTTACTCATCTTCCTTGTGCTCGTGTATAGGTTGTAGTCTTTGAAAGGTTGAGAAAATTCCTATAGTTCACCCCTGAGCAGTTTGTTTCACTTTGTTGTCAGTTTTGTTTCTTTACTCACTAAACCAAAGTCACCAAAAAAAAATCTCAGAGCATTCATTCTCTTGGAAGTGACAAAAAAGGGTAAAGTTAGAGGAAAAAAAAATCACATAGAAATGGTGAAGCTATAAAAATTAAAGATAAGAGTTAAGACTTAAATGATTCAGTCCAAAAATATAACATACATGATATTCTCTGTGAATTGCCCAATATTTGAATTACAAATTTTATATTCTTATTGCAGTAGGCACTTGTAATGTATGACCTTGTGATTAATGTACATAGGAACACTGGAGATGTTGGGTAATGCTATATCTGTTGGTAAGCTTTATTTATGACCAAACAGTGGCTTTTCCTTTGCACCTACTCTTGGTGAGTAAGACTCAGGAATTGCAGTAGTCTCTTCTGGCCTTTATAGGATTATCACTGGAATATAGGGAGATATTTGTGAGTGATGCAGTGAATGTGAGCTGATGAGTTTGGAAGGAGTATATCTTCAGGACTTGAGGAGTGCTTTGAAAAACATGTAATTCAGATTTCTTTCATGGTGCAACTTCAACACCTACCTTGATTTCATCCCAGTTTTTTAATGCTGAAAAGATAAATATTACGGAATATTACCAACCTTGCAAAATGGTGCTTGATTGTTGGAAGCAAACTGCTTTTGCTGAATGAACCAAATCACAAGTCTTCCAAATTAGCGTAATAGTGGACAAATTCCATTTGTCTGTGGAAGATAAAGTGCTTAGAATTGTGCTGCTTTTATTCCTTTTTTTTTTTTTTTTTTTTCCCCTTAGTGAAGCAGAATTGAAATGATAGATTTCCAGAATGTAAGTTCCATAAACTTTTCAGATATATTTTTTTCTCAGTGTTGGGCAAAATGAAACCTCAAGGAAAAGACAGTCTTTTTATCTGAATACTTTATATTGTCCTCCTAGACAGTTGTTAACTCACTAAGCTTATTGCTTGTACCTTTGGAAGATGTTTGTCCCTTGTTTTCCTTTGCCAATTCATAATGCTGTATAATTGCAAGAGACTGCAAGAATTGCCAGTTTGATATTGTGGGGGACAGTGATATGCCCAGACCTTCATCTAATGCTCAGAAGGTAGGAAAAATAGACACTGCAATGGAAGGCCTATTGCCACTGTCATTCCGTTAATAGTCATCACTGGATGCAGTGATTTTCTGTTTAATCCTTTATATACATCTATCTAATATAGGGTAGGTCAAAGGGCAGACCATATAGACCGTTTAAATATCTGTGCACCTTCTTTGTAAACATAATTTAGCTAGTACTGGCTGTGATCTAAAAGCTCTAAGTTCATACTTTCCTTTTTTTTTTTCTTTTTTTTTCTTTTTTTTCCTGTGATTAAAAATAATCTTAGATGGGCGAAGTACTTTCTTCTTACTTTTTTTGTAGGACTGGGTGGTATGCCCTACTTGGGGTCAGGGATAGCTAAATTTGTCTTGACCCCCTGGAGGTACTGCCCATCTGTTCTGAGCGATTACAGCCGAGGGGAATGGGTGACTCTTATGGGGTGAGTAACCTTACTTTTCCCTGATCCATTTCACAAGAAAAAGCAGATTTTTATTATTTTTTTTCTCCCTCACCTTCAGTTTTGGTAGAGTTTATTAGCATATAATATTTTCTAGAATTTTCTAGTGCCCCGGAATGGGACCTTCAACCTGCACATACAAAACGTGTTCAAGAATTTGTGTGTGCTGAGCAATTGGCACGGGGCAGTGTAGCTGCCTGAGATGCTCCTTTTCAGGTTGCCAGTGAATACAAGGGTTGGTATCATCCACACAGGTAGTTTGTGCGTTTCTGGTGCTGGTGGCCTCTTGTTTTGCAGAAGTTGTCCCCCTCGTTTTAGTGGAACTGTTTCTACCTATCAGCAGTTGACATCAATAAGGTGGATTTTAGCAGCTGGGTTCTTGGTTACTGTTCAGTTTTAAACTGTCCTGTTAGCTCTATACTTCCTGATTAACAACACAAGCCTTTGATAATCTTCTGCCATCCTTCCCTTTTTCACTTGGAAGCTGGTAAAATACTTTTTTTAGCTTTTTTTTTTTTTTTTTAATTAGAAATGCAGATCCCAATAGTGGTGGTAAACTAAATTAGATTCATTGTTAGATAAGTAAGCTAGTAAATGTATTTTTTTTTCTGTATTTACTGCTGCTATTTACTCAATGTATCTGCTTATAATTCTCAATTAGTAAAGGAATTAAGAAAACTTTTTTGATATTGACATTTACAGCAGAGATAATTATATTTATGAGGTTCTTGACCATTGCTACCTCTTGAAGAATGGCCACATACACAGCAAGTTTAATTTTTGGTGTGATGAAGGTGACTGACTTTGAGATTAGACACTGTTTGGTAATAATTCCTCCACTGTTTGTTAGAAGTACTTGTAGAATAGGAATAATAATTTTGATTCCTGAATGATCAAAGGGTCTCACTGCTTTGAAATACAGAGAATTACAAACTCCTGGGAAAAGTCTCCAGTGATGAGTGGCGTAGCAAGATGAGGAAGATCAGTGACAACAGACGAGGAACTTGGTGTTATTTTCTGTGATTATAGTTGTGCAGTGATTCTAAGTGGATTGTAGCTTTCATTCTTTTTATTTCTCTATTTCTTTCATTATTTTATTGTTATTCATTGGGTTTGAGGCTAGTGTACTACTTGTTCAGGCTCCTGAAGTTCCCTTGGAAAAAATCGTAACACAGGTAACATTAATGACAGTAATTCATAATTTTCCCCTTTTCTCCCATTCACAGGTGGCCTCCTTATCTCCTCAGCACACTTTGGAGCATATGTCTGTGGTACTGATATAGATTACAACACAATCCATGGATTAGGTGCGTTACATATTTCTAAGCCATTGAAATCTTAGTCCTTGAAATTTATAAATACTGATGTTAGAAGATAATTTTAAATCAATGTTCATCTTCACAGGATCATAGAATCACACCAAGGTTGGAAAAGACCTGCAAGATCATCAGTCCAACCATCCACTTACCACCGATATTTCCCCAATAAACCACGTCCCTTTGTACAGCATCTAAATATTTCTTGAACACTTTCAGGGATGGTGACTCTATCACCTCAGTGGGCAGCCCATTCTAGCACCTAGCCACTCTCAGAGAAGAAATTTTTTGATAGGATCATAGAATCCTTAGAGCTGGAAGGGACCTCTAAAAGTCATCCTATCCAACTCCCTGCGATGAACAGGGACATGCACAGGTAGACCAGGTTGCCCAGGGCCTGATCCAGCCTCACCTTGAAAGTCTCTAGGAATGAGGCATCAACCATATCTCTGGGCAATCCATTCCAGTGCCTCATCACCCTCACTTGTAAAAGACTTTTTCCTTCTATCCAGCCTAAATTTATCCTCTTTAAGCTTGAAGCCATTTCCCCTTGTCCTGTTGCCACAGACTCTGCTGAAGAGTCTGTCCCCTTCTTTCCTACAGCCTCCCTTTAAATACTGAAAGGCAGCTATCGGGTCTCCCCAAAGCCTTCTCTTCTCCAGGCCGAGAAGCCCCCGCTCTCTCAGCCTGTCCTTGCAGGAGAGGTGTTCCATCCCTTGGATCATTTTTGTGGTCCTCCTCTCGACGTGCTCCAACAGGTCTGTGTCTCTCCTGTACTGAGAACTCCACATCTGGATGCAATACTCCAGGTGAGGCCTCACCAGAGCAGAGTAGAGGAACAGGATCACCTCCCTCAACCTGCTGGCCACACTTGTTTTGTTGCAGCCCAGAGCATGGTTGGGTTTTTGGGCTGCGGGGGCACATTGCTGGCTCTTGTTCAGCTTCCCCTCCGTAAGTACCCTCAGGTCTTGTTCAGCAGGGCTGCACTCTATGCTTTCATCTTCCAGCTTGTATTGGTAATGTGAGTTGCAACGACTCGGGTGCAAGACCTTGCAATTGGAGGGTTTGAGCCTCACTTCATTTTTCAGAAATTCATTTTTTGTCTTAGCTTCCTGCCCCCTTCGTCCTTATTTTATAGGAACGTCTGATTGAAAAACACAAAACCATACTTCCTATCAGGAAACTTTAAATCAAGGTTTTAATTTTAGATTATTTCAGACTGGAATCATAAGTTTTCCTGAACAGATCAGAAATGTCTCATTCAGAAGCAATTATAAATACATATTGTTACATTCCACATCAGTCCTCTGCTATGTATAACCATGATTTATAGTACTGTTGTCTTTTATGGACCTAGATGCATTTTTCTTACTGGAGGATGTATAAGATTTGGCTTAAAAGTGAGAGTTTTGACTGTTGGTTCCCCAGATGAAGCATTTGGTCATGCTTGTTTTTATTGACTGTTTTGTCTGTGTCCTAGATAAGCTATCCTGATAATTTTTAAACAGGAAATATTTAATAAAAGGAATAATGAAAACCAAAACAGAGTTCGAAATAGTAATGACAACCACTGTGTGCTTTCTTATTGCTCATTACCAAACCCAGCAAGTCTAGTCCCATTTTTACTTCTCTGAAAAAGTTCAGTGGAAATCGTTGGATTTACTACATAGGATGGATAGTGATATTCCAAAATTAACATCTTTAAAAGTTAAGTATTTCTCATGTATTTTCATTGTGCCTTTTTACTTAGGAAGTTTAACCCAAATAGTTGTGATGTTGAGTAGAGGAAGGTAGGAGGTTTTTTAGGTTTTTTAATGGCTTAATTCCTTTCCTCTAAAAATAAATAGTAGGCAATATGAAAGGCTATCCAATGAAATAGTTCATTGTTGAGAATGTGTGTTCTTTCTTTTCTCTCTAAGGCAAGGCAAGCAGGAAAAACCAGAAATGGAGAGGGCCAGATGAAAATATCAGAGCTAATCTCCGACAGTATGGTTTAGAAAAATACTACCTCGATGCACTGGTTTCTGATTCTTCAAGACCAATATGGCGAAAGGGAACATTGTTTGATGCAATCATTACAGACCGTAAGTTTGTTAATGCTTTTTTGTTGCCTGATGACAGTGACTGAAATACTGTTGCCTAGATTGTAGAATCATAGAATATCCCAAGTTGGAAGGGACCCACAAGGATCAGATGCGTTGTTCTGTATTGATTTTGCATCTTGACAAGTGTTCATGTCTGCAGTTTCCACGTTGCAGAAGATGACCGTTGAGGATCTGCATTGTGTCATCTCTGCATTTATTTTAAGGATAGCTGTAAATGTGTAACAAAGCTGGAGATAATGCTGTCTTCTATGAAGAGAATGTTATGATTGACAGTTAAGACCAATATGGCTGAAGATCATCCTCTGAAGAAGGTTCATTCAGTAAAAGCATAACTTTACTGGTGTACGGAAGCTTCCTGCCAGAATGGTCCATGTTGCTGTTAGCACTCAGCCTGCAACATGTGAGTCTGCTGTGCAGCTCTGATGGACTTCTACAGGCATGTTTTAAGTGCTTCTTGGAATGCTTCCAAAGAGAGATTTAAATGCATTTATAGTACACTTATATACTAGAAACAGTAGGGATTTGTAAAGATCCCCCACTCTTTTAGAAGCTTGTGCATTTAACACCATTTGTCACACCTGAGAGAAGTAGAGGCTAAGGGAATAAACAGAAGTACTTGATACAGTGATTTCTGATCTCTGGTAACGGTTCATAACCTGACACATTGATATTAATTGGGAATGGAGAGACTGACTTTTCTTTGTGTTGCCCAGGGTTATTTAGCCTATTTGAAAATGAGACCATGTAGAATATTAGCATTGCATAGAACTGAGTTTTTAAATTGTGTTGAAACTTCTGCATTTATGAAATGGCAATGCTAGTGCTTCCGTGCTGAAATGAGTTTTACAAGAACACATGTACTGAGCATGCAGTAAGCATGTTATACTATTAGAAATTTGCAGAAATATATGAGAAAAGCCAACTCTGCCTCTGCCTGTCTGCATGAGAATTACCATTTGCATACTGTGTAAGCAAGAAATTCCTATATATACAATTTCATTTTATGTTGTATATATTTTATACATACAATTTCATTAGCTAAGCTTGATAGCAGAGGTGTTTGTCAAACAAAAGAAGATGGGATTATTTGCCATGCATTGGAAATGTAGGGAATATATATATATATATTTAATTAACAGGATGGAAAAGCATTCTCCTCTGTATTGTAGCTAATGTTGAGTGTGCTAGAAACCTCTTACAGCTGAAGGCTTTCTTTGAAACAGTTTTAAAGTAATTCTTTACACACTGAAGAAATTGTGCTTACGAACTTTCTTTGTAAGAGTTAGAGGGTTTTTTCCCTAAACTTTGTGTAAACCACAGACTATGCACTGTTGTATATGTATAACATAACTGTATATTGTTATTTGGACAAAGAGTGAATTTCCTATCTCCACATTATCTGTTTGCTTTTAACAGCTCCATATGGTATCAGAGAAGCTACTCGCAGAACAGGCTCACAAAAGGAATCAGTTAAATCATCTGAGAGAAGGTAAATAAGCTGTCTTCTCTGACGTAGAATATCAAAGTCTTAATAGGAAGGCAGTCACAGTTTCACAATCTTTATTTTTTCTTGGTTGTCTTTCAGCTCTGTAACAAATCTTAATAACTAAGGAAGAAAAGACCCTTTTGCTCTTTTTGCAAGAGTAATATGTCTAATACATCTGTAGTCTTCTTGGTTTTGTTCTACCTCCTTACAACTTGCACACAGGATTTTACATCCTGTATCTAATCTCAGCAAACCACTATTACCTTGTGTTTCCTATCCTCTAAAAGTTCTCTTCAATCCCTGCAAGCTGCAGAATCAATTTAAAATGCAATGCCTCTATTTTAACTCAACCATAGCTCTTGGTTTTCCACTGCTCCTTTTTTCTTCACAGATCACATGTGGCTTCTGCACGTGCATAGCCTTCCTTGTCTTCTGCCTTTTGCTCTAAACTGCCCTTAGGAAAGATGCTGTGCCAAAATAGCTTTTTCCAATGCACATGTGATTCTTTAATTTTTCAGGGGTAGGTGGTAGTCTAACATCCTAGTATGGGAATTTGGCAAATCATATAGTAGAAACTGCATACTGGAATTGGCCTAGGGTACTTTTTGCAAATTTCAAATAGTGCTTTTTTTTTTTTTAATTTAGAAATATGATTTTTACCTGTGCTTTTATGCTTACACTTGCAATTTTTTGTTTAGCACAGAAAATCACATCATCATATCATCCAGCTATCATCTGAGTGACATCTTTTTTGACCTATTGAAGTTTGCAGCAGAATATCTGGTGATGGGAGGAAGATTAGTTTACTGGCTGCCGATATACAGGCCTGAGTATGTATGCTTGATTTCTGGTATGTACTATGTCAGAGTAGATGGTGAATCCTGGCCATGAATATTTGGGCATAGTACAGCTGAAACCTTCTTAGTGCTAGCGTTGAAAAGTATTGCTCATACTTCATATGGTTAAAACTTTGAAATAAGGTTTTTGAGTGGAGAGAATTCCTGCCTGTAACTGAAAAGAAAAAGCCATCACATCTCCTTGTAAATGCATGTCCAAAGGATTGAGATTTAAGTTTAGATAATGAGACTTTTGATGTGCAGATAGATTCCTAAGATAGTAGTAGAAAGGCTCTTATTAATATATATTTCTATTAGAGTAGTTGATGGAGGTGCATGACAGAGTCCTGTCAGAGAACATTCCTGGCTGCTTGGAGTTTGGCACTACTAACTTAGCTTTCTTCTCAGAAATCAAAAGTCAGTTGACAGGAGATGGCAGTGAGAGGCAAGAAGTGTAGGAAAACAGCAATGCTAAGGACGAGAGAGGCCAGCAGAGACTGCGAGATGCTGTCTGCATCTGCAGCCTGGAGCAATGACTAAGTTTAAGAGAAGAGATGTCTGTTTGCATAGTTTAGTTTATCTCCTAAATAAGTTTTGTTGTTATTTATTTTTCCTCAAAACTGTTTTGTAGTAAAGGAGAGAGTCACTGTGTGGTTGCTGTTTGTGAGTATCTCCCAAATACAGATGTGCTCTGAAGGTAGCTTCTACAGTGTCTTGTATTTTTATGTATAGGCAAGGTATACTGATAAATGAATTAACTGCAGTCCCTGATTTCACCACGCACAAACCTTGTGACCTACGTACAGTTATCCTGTGTACAATTATCACATGCTCTTTCAAAAATTTGGAAATCAAAAGGAGCCAGTTTGTTACATCAGATGCCTGCACACTCTTCAGTAACAAAGCACTTAGTAGATTATATGTGGGTTGTTGTTATTTTAAATGATATAATTGGTATTTTAGGCTTTTTGCATACTTTTTTTTTCACACTGAATCACAGAATTTCAGGGGCTGGAAGGAACCTCTGGATTCCAACCTACTGCTAAGGCAGGTCACGCAGGTAGGCATCAAGTTGAGTCTTGCATATCTCTGGAGAAAGAGAACCTGCAATCTCCCTGGGCAGCCTGTTCCAGTGCTCCATCATGCTGACAGTAAAGAAGTTCTTTTACATGTTTGTATGGAACTTCCTGTGTTCCAGTGTATGTCTGTTGCCCCTTGATCTGTTGATCTGTTGCTGCTCCTTGTTATATTGGTGCACATCACTGAGAAGAGTCTGCCCTCATCGACTTGACTCCCCCACTTCAGATACTTATAAACAGTTACAAAATCCCCTCTCAGCTTTCTCCTCTCCAGACTGAGGAGTCCCAGGTCTCTCGGCCTTTTCTTCATAATGGGAGATGTTCCAGGCCCTTCATGTAAGACTGTTCACAGGCAAAACAAGGAATACCATTAACAGTATTGTAAATTACTGTTCCAAATGTCTGTCTATACATGCTTAACCCTTGCAGAACTCACTAGTACACAGGGGCTAAGTTTTCCATGTCAATAAACTCTGTTTCGAATTACTGTACTTGTGTTTGTCAAAATAACTGAATTTTTTGTCAACTCATTGAACATTAGTGAAAGCATACTTCCTCTGCGTGTGGGATAAAATGTTTAGCTGTTGGTAACTATCAGCTATGCATTCTCATTCTACTTTTGTTGCTGCTTTTGGGAGGTCAGCTCTCTCAAACTCTAGTTGGATTGCCTCTTAACAAGTAAATTTATACGTAGTGTTATTAATTTATGCACTGAAGCTTGAAATAGCTAAGTCACTTTATTAGCACAGAATATTTCTATGGTCTCTTTATTTTTCGGCTAGGAGGATGAACATGAGAGAAGATTTTATGTAGGGGAAAAATAGGAGTTTGTCTGCTGATATGTTGTGCTATCAAATATGTCCAGGCAGCACCTGCCATCAGGCTTCTGCATTATTTGAGATCCCTGTGTATTGCCTTAAATTGAAAACAAAACTAGGCTAAAATTGATGTCTGTTAAAAGCACTGCTACTGTATTTCTCAGATCATGTTCTGAATTTTACCTAAGATTGCAGAAAGATATATAAATACATATGTGAATTATTGCTAACAGACAAGGATTTTTAACAAAGCGATAATGATCTCTCATTCTGCAAGATAGCATCTCACACCAAAGTTTACTTTCTTTCTGACACTGAAATCATTGTTGAGTCTGAATTCCCTTAATTCCTTTGCAGTCAGGCTTTTATATGCTTAAAAAGAGAGACTTCAGGGACATTGTGGCAGTGTGCCTACTTTACCAAGAGTGAGAGGCTGCTTGGTGTACTGCATGCATCAAAAGTCTTTGGGAATAAAAACAAAGCATTTGAGAATTCATTTGGTTCTCCCTTGTCAAAGGCATGTTCTTACTTCACTTAGCAGAAGTTGTGACTTGATTTCAGACACGAGAAGGAACTGAAAGGCTGTTTTGTCTATCTAGAAGATTTGGAATGATGCAGAGATGTAAATAAATAAAAAACAAATGCTACTGCGAGTTTGTAATATTGTTTTATTTGTTTAATGGCTTACTGTTATCTTTAGATTGATAAATATCAAGGCTTCACTCAGTACCCAGAGGGATCCTTTTGTGGATTCTTTGTTTTTGAAGTTGCAAGGCTACTAACATTTCAGAAGTAGTATTTTTATTCTCTAAAGTGAAAACTTTGTGGCAGAGTTTTGTGAAGGATGACTTTTCTTTTTTTTCCTGCAAATACTGCATGAGCAGCTGAGCCTCTGAAATTAGTGTTAATTAGTAGTGAAACAGGAGGTTGTATGAAACTTATTCTACCAAATCCTGAGTGAGCATAGGGAAAACTCATTTGAAAAAATGAGTTTCTTTTCTTCTTCCAGCTACCCTTAGTGAACTCAAAACTATGGCTTAGAAAAGTTTGCATCACCTCCCTCTCTTGTTAATAGGTTTGGATTAGTGGAATTTGATTTTTGTACTTGCTTATGTTCTTCAGTCTGGTCTCCTGAATGCCTTTCTAGGTTGTGTGTCTAAATAGCTTTGCTGGTCCATCATTTGGTGACATGCCTACTGTCACAGGCCTGTGCCATATATACGTAACAAGTTATTATCAGTTGTATTGGATTTGACTCCCCTTTCTCCTAGAACATTAAATCTACTTTGTGAAACACAGAAAATTCACATCTTTACAGGAAAAATGAGAAGTTCCTCTATTGTATCTTTTAAGTTCCAATGTGAAAATTGTTCAGTTCTTTTTTTGGTTTTTGATGCCTGGCTTCTGGTGAATCCCAGCCACAGGCAAATCATGAGAGCAGGCATTTTATGAAATCATAGTCACTGACAATACTGCATATGAAGCCTAAATGAATGAATGATTTGTATTGCAATATATAGAAACAGTATCTGATCTCATTTATCTTGTGAGCTAGATTAATACTTTACTATTAAGTTTAATTTTAAATTCCTCCTTCAGCATTTGGAGAAACAGAAATAGGGAAATTTCCTATTTCCAAGGGAAAATAGTATGCTTCTGAGATGCAAGGCATTTTAAACATGGTAACTACTTGATTCTGTAGGAAGGTCTTAATTGCAAACCATGTTACAGGCATCTGATGTTAAAAGATTATTTATTTTTTCTATGTAGAAAAATCTTCTGTCACTTGTCAAAGTAATTACTATATGATAGATTTGCAACACCAACTTCTGAACTCAGGAATGGTACTTTCACAGGAGCTGCTTTACTAAGATTTGGAATTTGAGTACAGTG
This sequence comes from Meleagris gallopavo, assembly GCF_905368555.1. Taxonomy (NCBI): domain Eukaryota; kingdom Metazoa; phylum Chordata; class Aves; order Galliformes; family Phasianidae; genus Meleagris; species Meleagris gallopavo. The sequence goes on along the minus strand of NC_139405.1, from coordinate 58,944,523 downwards.
GTCTCCTTGTAGGAAGTTAGTGTTATGTCTTGCTGCAGCTTAATGTATGTTGGCTGTATATCTTTTGTTTTTCTTTGCTTGTAAATCACAGCTCCTGATTGGAGAAGTTATTACTCCTGGTTGGCTGAGATGTTTTCCACTTGAAATGATACAGGCATGCATGCATACATTAGCATAGCATAAATAGATGAAGAAAATGTGGGTGAGACCCCTTTCCAGTAACATTTTCACTTATTCTATATGTTTAATGTGGAAAAAAAGATTGGAATATATGATGGATAAACTCAGCAACTATACCTGAACTTCGGGTCACTTGAAAGAAAGTTGTCATACGCTTTTAATTGTAATCTGTTTTGTGAAAAATCTGTGTGAATTTTGTTTCAGATGCAAGTGTTTCAGTTCATGAGCTTACAACTCTGAATGTTTATTTCTTCCAGATATACAGAAGAGATCATTCCCCGCCACCCGTGCCTGAAACTTATTAGCAACTGTGAACAGATGCTTTCCAGCCACACATCAAGGCGCCTGATAACCATGGAAAAGGTGAAGGAATTCAAGGTAAGCTTGAATTCTTGATTATATTGTGTAAAATGGTAGCTGCTGCACTCATGAAAGGTTTGTACAGTGCAGCATTTGATCTTCACATAGTTCTCTCACACTTGAGTCTTTTATGATGACGGAAGTAAAATTGCCACACATTTCTTCAAAGTAAATTGGGTAGTGATTTAATGGAGTGTTCTGGTTTTGCTGTTTTGCTTTTTCTCCTCATCTTCTGATCAACTCTTATTCCTCAGCAAATCCCTTTAACTGTGTGAAAGTGATCTTTGAAACAGTGCTTGCTTATGGAAATTGCATATGCTTTTCTTGGAAAATGGAACTCTTGAGTCAAAACCATGGAGATGCTGAGATGCCTAAATGCCTGTTTTCTGAAACGTAATTTGGTGCCCAAGAAATGTTAAACTCCAAATACTGTGTGGATCTGATGGTACAAATAAACCATATTCAAGTGTTACTCCATTTTTAGCGTGGTACTTCTGATCTTTAAATCCATGAGAGGCTAGGAGGAATATAGCTTTTGGAAGTAATGATGTTTCTATGACATGAGTACAATGAAGGAAAGAGTTTTGCTTTAAATTTACTGTGGGAGAGGACAAATCAAGTTCCTTTCTGGAGACATCAGGATAGTAAACAAAGCATTCAAGTCTCCATTCTCTTGTTGCTGCTTCTCTCACCTATGCTGTTAAAAAGATGCTACAGCAAGGGGAAGCAAATTGTTAATGAAAACACATGCAAAAGGTGAGCATTCCTTTTCTGTTGGAAGAGTTGTTTAAAATGACAGGAGATACGGATGGACTGCTGTGTTTGCATGGTGCTCACACTAATAACACAGCAGGATTTCAGTACTGCATTTTTGATGCTAATGATGGCTGAAATTTTCAAGCAACGACTGACTTTTTGTAAAACACCGTACGTGGGATTCAGAACCCAAGTTGCCAACTTTGTCAGTAGCAAACCACGAGGGCAAATTACCAACCTTTTTGACATGTACGTCTTGGGATGTCCGTGGAGGTATTCTGCAGAAGTTTTACTACATGGCAGCAGGTATGTGGCTGCCAGTGCTGTAGGGTAAGATGTTCTGATTTAAAGAGTATGTTTGCCCTCCTGCGAATAGACTGTCATTATTTGTTATTCTAGTTTTGTGCATCACGTATTCTTCAGTACGTGCTTTGACACGTTCTCACCTGGAAACACTTAGCTTTGAGCACCTGACACTACTTGGCAGACTTACTGCCTAGATAAAACTGTGCAGTGCTTTTGCTGTGGACTCCAGATGTCTTTTATGTAGCTTAAAGATACTAAGGCTCATGCACTGTTTCTAATAATGTAGAACTTGTATAAACAACGGGGTATGTACTGACTGTTTTGCAAGTGTCTGCTTGTTTAACAATCTTGATGTTTGGCATCTACCTTCCAAAGATCTCCCCGCTCCGTTTTCCCTTACCTGACATGCTTCATATTCCCATGGCCCTCCAGAACGTGTATTTTTGTCTTTACATCTCAAAAAGCCTTTTGAGTTGGATACTTCTGACTCACCAGATATGATCATAAAATCTATGATTTGGAGCTTTGGCTCCAGTTTTTCTAAATTTTTATGAATAGGCAGGCATTTACATCTCCAGAAAACTACCATTTTCTTTACTAAGCTGATTTGTAACAGGAACTCACAGATTTCATTTAGTTCAGCTTAGTGTAATGCTTACAACTGACTAAGATTTTATACGTGATGTAGTGTTATACAATCCTTCAGTTTCCTCACTGTTTGTCACCAACAGTGACTTGCAAATTTCACAGCAAATTCAATTCCATTATTAACACTCTTAACTGAAATAAAATTTTCTAGTTGATATTTGAGTGGAGAGGACCGTGCGAGTTTAACATCACTGAACTATGGAAAGAGGTATTTTTGAGAGTAAAGACACAAGTTCCATTTTCCAAGACTGAAAGCAGTCATGTAAGAACTGAAATACAGTGATAATGTAAGGCTGAGAAGCTGTTGGTTGAGTAGATGAGTGATGTAATGTCTTTTGACTGTATCGAGTAGTCCAGTTTTCTGCTTTAGGCCAGAGAGGGTTTAACCAGTTCTTTCAGACTGAATCAAGTGAAAATGTTTTCTACTGTGCTGGTTTATTTTTTCAAGAACCTTTTAATGCAAGTCTGGAAGATCTCAGTCTGTGCTAATAAGTAGTTATTTATTTTAATTTCAATCTCTTTTTGGTAGGTTAATCAGTGGCAAAGTTGGAGTATAACAGCTTTCAGCATTAATACCACAAGGGTTCTTTGGGATCTGAATCTAGTGATGAGCCGTCTCAGGAGGGATGAACTTAGTAACAGCATTCAATTAGGATGTTCCCTTTCTTTACAACAGTGGTCTAGCTTTTTCTTGTGCATTTCTCCCTAACGCTTGTTTCAGCCACTGTAGAATTCCATGCACTTGTTTCATTCCTTATTTGGCTGTCTTACAGAAGCAGACTAGCTATTTGGCTGATAAAATCTACCTAGCTCTAAAGTTTCTCATTAGGGCTTCTCAAAAAAACAACAACAACAACAACGAACAAACAAAAAAATGCTGAAGGAGAGCTCTACAATTAGTGAGGGGTAAGACAGTCACCTAGAAATTTTAGGGAGAGATGATACAGAAAACTTGATTGAAGGTTGAATTCTGAGTGTAAGACTGCCCGTGCAGAGGCTCTGGAGCACTGGGTTTATAAATTCACAGTGCTGAATGGGTCCAGGATTTCCATGTCACTTAGTCACTCTGGAGTTTTTACTGGTGTGGAATTTTTCCTACTCCATTTAGCAGTGTTTGTTCCTGGATGTGACCCTGTTGTTCCTGATCTGGAAAGTGCTTATTGTTGTTTATAGCTGTATAACATCAGTACAGGTGGTTTCTATAGCTACTGTTCAGCACCAGATGTACAGTGGCAGGAAGCTGTGATAAGGCTAGGAAGATCTATTAAACAAGAACTGCATGTGAGTAAATACTTACAGCCCTAAGGCTGAACTGAGGCATGCCAGATTCATAAAAACTTGTAAACTTACACATAATATCTACCGAGACTTAAAGAAAAGCAAAAACTTCTTGTTATCTTTAAGGTCCTTCTTCTTTCTTCCATCACTTCCATTATTTATCAGAGACACAACACCTTTTTAGTGTTATCTTTGGAACAATTAAGTGGTAAGCTGAAAACTCAAGTTAGGTAAAAGCAGTTTGGTAGCATCCACTTTGACAAGAGCTTTGTTGGCTTTCAGTTGTCACAGAACTCATAAAATGTTTCAGAGCAGAAGTTTTATGTAATAACTGCTGTTTACAATTAGTCTGCCATTTTGAGAACTTAAATTATTCAAAGTGAGAGCTAAAGAGAATCTTAAAAAAAAAAAAAAAAAAAAAAAGACTAGTGGTAAATGAACATTTTTAGTTCTGACTTCTGTAAATAAAGGAAGAAGTCTACGTCTTCATGGTAGGACCATGGGGGAGGAGTTGCTTATTGCCAACTAGGCTGATCATTGCTGATCAGTCTTGGCACATGGTCTAAGGAAACATTTTCTTGGGAAGTCTCAGTATTTTGTGCCAAAGAACCAACTATAAACTTTATGCCTTGAAAACTACATACATTTGTTTGAGAGGGAATCAAAAACTAGTCAACCCTAGATGCAGGTTTATAAGTATCACTACTGATTCTTCCAGTGAGTCATGTTAAGAGGAGGAGAAGGACTGCCTAAATGAAAACACTGGTTCAACTCCATTCTCTGAATTCAGACATGTATATTAACTGGACTGGACGTTAATACACGTGAGGGAAAGCATGGTCAGTAACTGAAACAGTTCCTGTGATTTGATTCATTCATTACTGTTTCCTGTCCACGATCCCAAAGTTGACTTCTCTTACTGCAAAATATTCCTGTGAGAAATTTGGAGTGCATGTTCTGCCTGCTAATGCTACTCAAAATGGAGGCCAACTGAAAGGAGCTGGTGCTTAATGCCTAGGCAAATTCCAAACCAAATAGTCAGAGTTGTTTCATGAAGGTGATTTTTTTGGCACGGTCTCATCCCTGTAAAGATAAATGCAGTCTATTCCTAGTGCTCAGATAGTACCCATTCAGCTACCTTTATAGAATTTGTTTAAAAATTGTCTCTGAAATTGAAGAATTTCTTTTATTTGATCAGTTCTCATATTCCTTGTAAAACTATTTTAGTTAGTACATGTCAATAATGAGTGGCATCTCCGGATAAATTTAGTGTTTCTTATCTTCTTTCCCTTTTTTAAGAAGCCATTCCTAATTTGTTATTTAAAGCCATTAACATTTTTATTGGACAGTTATGTCTGCATAGGGAAGAGGTAGAGAATGGTAACTCTTAAGCTGGAATAATGATGGCATGGGCCAGGAGTTTTCTTTGTTAGCCATCCCAGGAAATCAGTGCCTGACTGCAGATCTCTCATCTATCAAGCAGTGATCTGCATAGCTTTTGATGAGGCCTGGATTTACCAAAAAGATTCTTCTGTGGTGTGAAGTACCATAGATGGACTTTAGTCCATCTGATGAATACAGATGCTTTTCTTACAGCTCTGTTTAACTTGAAGTTTCTTCCCTTTCATACCATATCCCTATTTGCCCTTACCAGTTTGAAATTAGTGGGAGGTAGTTCTGTTCTTCCTTCCTCCCTTCAACCCTAGTCAGCATTTTGTTACTTAAGGAATCCAGATGAATGGTGTACAGATGTGTGACCTCTTAGAGGTTATAGGGATTAATTTTTATGTTAAAATACTTTTGACACCTATATCATTATCCTTCAGGGTCAGATATCCATTTCTGTGAATACAAGTGAATTAAGTAAAATCATCATTAAAACACTTCCCAAAGGTATAAGAATATATTACCTGCTTAGGTCAAAGAAGGATTTACTGACCTGCAAATTCAGTGGAAGAACAAGTGTACTTTTCCTCAGAGTGGTACAGCATAAGAGAGCTGGGCAGACTGTGAAGGGACTTAAGTCCTCCTTGTTTCCTGTCTCTCAATAATATACAGATATATTTCTCATGGACATGTTAAGAGGCTTTGTCTCACCTCACAGAGGTGACAGAAAACTGTTAGTACTGTGTCTACAGTGGGCTTACTGAGATCATTTTCTCGTGCTATTTTCTTGCATCACAGTATTTAAAAAGAACAGAGAGGCTGCTCACGGTGTCTGTGCTTTGTGTGTTAGGTATGCACATGGCACTTAATTTTCAGCAAGTTAATACAAGCCTTTGGCATGCTAATGGTATCTGCTAGGATAGAACCGCTTCATAGGAATTACTCAGTGTGTCCAGAAGAGGGCACTTGCACATGCACACAAACGTCTTGCTGTGTTGAAAAATCTTTGTCTTGCTCCTTTAGAACGTGTGTTAGGACATACAAAGTGGGACGTGGTGTTGATCTTGCTAGATAAAAGCCTAAAAGAGCTACAAAATAGCTGAAGGAGGAGGGGAGGGAGCGAGCGGTTGATGTCCACTAGAACTTAGTTCATCTAGCATTGTAATTTCAAATATGAATGAATAACCCCGAACTGTATATTAAAATAATGAACTGATTTATATGTTACTGCACTGCTTGAAAATATTATGTAAGCTGTGAAGGAGCATTAGAAAGAAACATTTAATAGAAGTTTAGTTCTGTTGTATGCTTGTTTTTATCTTCTCTTTGCACGGTTCAGTTGTACTTGTGAGGCTGTTCAGCTCAGTCCCATCCTGCCACTGAGTGTGAGGAACTGTAAACCATGAATGTTAAACTGTTTTTTAATTTGACATCAGCTTTTAGCGCTCAGATAAAAAGGTTGATGTATTATCTGTTAGAGTACTGTTAACTCAAATTGGTAAGTATCTTAATTGTACAAAGCCACAGCATGTAATGAACTCTACTATATAATCACTCATATAATGGGTCAGTTTTCTAAACTGTTTTATAGGCTGATGTCAAATAGATTTTATGTGCGGGGCTTCATTCTATCAGCTTTACTTTTCAGAAGTACATGAATAGTGCACACAAATAAAATCCTCTGATAGTACTTCAGTATCTGTGGGAACTCCTTTTAATCTTTTGTGTTCCTCTTATGCTCTGTTTGTATCTGCTTTCCACAAAATGAGTGATTGAATACTTCAGGTTATATTTTTTTCTGAAAACTAATCTTTGTATTTTCCTTTGTAAAAGTCTGTGTGACATAGTACCTGTGTTCTCATTTCAACGTGCAAGGATTGAATTCTGGTGATAACTGCTGAGATACTTCCAGTGATTCAGCACAGTTCAAGCTTCTAATGTATGTTATTGACAGCTTGCATCAGATTGGTGTACAGAGTAGAAATTTGAATAATTACATTTAAAACAAATGAAGAAAAGCAACCCCATACAGCAAAACAAACAAAAAATTTGCTTACAGCTTGTATTTGATCAGTGTTGAATGAGAATCCACTGCATATATATTCTCATTTCTGTTAAAATGTCAAGGAGTTTGTAGTAGGATGTATGTGTTCTTGTTAATTCCAAAGAAAACTTCAGCAGTGTATTTTTGGAATTCTTTAACAATTTAAATGTTTGCCATTAAATTGTAAAAAATACTTTATTCTTGCTTGTAATAATCTGAAAAATTCTGGAGGAAAAACAGTGGCAATGCATGTTGAACTTAGTACCATAGAAATTAATGCTTACATTTTGATACCATACAGGATCAAGACCAGAATTCTTACTTGTTGGATGGTCAATACATGCCATACAAGGGACACAATTCTTTCCGTGAGAAGTATTTCAGTGGTGTGACAAAAAGAATTGCCAAGGAAGAAAAAGAAAACCAGAAGTAAAATATAATATAAACATATTAAAAAATGAGGAAGGAATGAAGATTGTGTTTCTTTGTAAAGACATCTGGATATGAACGTTCATTTGGATGCTTCAGAAAAATAAATACTGCTTTAATTTTAAAGCAAGATGGAGCCCACAACACAGGTTGAGAGCAGTTCTTTTTAATTACATTGTTTATAGCAGATTTTATTGTACAATGTTTCTGAGTTTTATTTAATTTATATTTGTGCTTTCAAGTCCTAATGATGATTGACTAAAACCATTATTATTGTTCTTTCACCATTAACATTTACAAAAAGTAGTAGTGTTATTTGGCTTCTTAAACTGTGAACATCTGGCCGTTTTAGAAACACGTGGTGATCAGGGATTGCTTAATTATGAAGATCAGTTTCATTTGGTTTGTTTTTTTCTCCTGTTGTTTTTTTTTTTGTTTGTTTTGTTTTTCTAAGTGGTATACAGTAAAACAGAAAAGTTTGTCATGAGATTTTATTTTTAATTGTTGTATGCAATAACTGCTCAGACTGCTCCAGCTGAGGACTGTAGTGTTTAAAACAAGCAAACAAAAAAACACTAACACAAAGAAACGAATGTGTGTGTGTACGCACATGCACGCGTCTCTGTGACCTGACAAACACTGGAGAGCCTGTTAAACCCTGTGAAGTTTGTCCACATCTGAAGCTCATCTGTGCTTTGGATTTGCTCTTGCATTCCTAAACCTTGACTCTTGGTCAAGCCAACTGTCTGCAATTTTTGGTTCAGAAATTGATAGTTAAAGCAGTAACAACAACAGCATAAAATCAGTAATGGTTCCCTAATGGTATTAAGCCTAATCAAATCTTTGAAATTGAAGCTGTATTTGTCAAAGGGAAAACTTTGCTGAATCCACACCGTGTCCATCATGAAAATACCTCATTTGAAAACCACTAAGCCCATTAATTCAGGATGTTAATGGCTCTTTTCATTTTGGTGGTCAAATATTCTTCAAGAGGGCGTTGGTGAACGGATCTGCTTGCTCCAACTTGCTTCTTAATTTGCTGCAAGCTATTGACTGTGGTCATTTTACAGTCTTTGTAGGTAATAATCTAGAGGCTCTCCAAAATCCCAGTCATACCTAGGCAAGTAGAAATCATTGTGCATTTGGTTGAGTTCATTAACTGGATTTACTCTTCTGTGTGTTGTGGTCCTCAGCTGCAGTAGGGAGAGCTCAAATATTCAGTGACAACTTTGTCTGACCTTCTGGATCTAATCTGTGGTGGTGTAGGTAGTTCTGAAATAGTGATTTATTTTCTCTGTTTACATTATAAATCACTTTGTTTTGAGACTCTTAATGTCAGCCGTATAATAGTTGTTCTGGGCTAAACTTGGAGGGAGATGAAAGCTCAGAAAATTTTCAAAAGCAGAACTTGAATTGATCACTTTCAAATATTACATGAAGAAATTACTGCTTCTGAAAAGCTGTCTTCATGTAACTTCTGACTTCAATTTTAGTATTACAATTTGACATTCAGTCTTTATTACTTTACAAATTAAAATTACTTTCTGTTCTTCATAGGCAAGGAATTTTTGTAGATGGATTTATTATGCATTTATAACTTCATTTTCTTAAAAGTTACTCTACATCGACGTGATCTAAATGGTTATACAAGATGTAAGGTAGTGGCAAATCTGGCTCTGTCTGTTTAAAGAGAATGATTTAGTTTATTTCTCCTCTTCTTGGTCCAATTTTCAGTCCATTCAGCGGTGGTATGGCCTCTGTTTAGCAGTTCATACATAACAGCTCTATGATTACAGAAGAATACCATTTTGAACAGAAACTATAAGTGTATTTGGGGTACTACATCAATGTACACTAATCAGAAAGTTTGGAATTGAAATCAGATGTTCAAGCTCTGCTGATCCCCAACATTAAAGCTATCATTTGGAAATATTTCTCATGTCTACATTTCTCCTTGTTTAATGTGCATACTGCAGACAATCGTATGTGCAGACGTGCAAAGCAGAGGCGTTTATAGCTATAGAGCTGGGACACAGCCCTCATGCTGTCTCTAGCGAAGGACTGACAAGTGGGTGAGTTATCCTTTCGACAGGATTTGGCCACCGATGGCCGCGGTTTCTGGCGCTTTCGTTCAATCTGGTTCCATTCAGTCTCTTTCTGTGAAGTTCCAGTTTCCTGTCCCTGGCAGGGAGGGTCAGTTCACAAGCCTGCGCTGAACTCATTCCGTTGTCATTCTCTCCTTTGGGGTGGTTTGTGCCATTTTCCAGTTTTGAAAAATAAACGTTATTTTTGGAGCGCTTTGTTGCACTGCAGTGAATTGGATGGAGGGAGGAGCTGAAGTCGGCTGCAAGGTCATACGGGCAGAGGCCCTCTCTTGCTGTAGGGAGCACTTTATTGAGTTAAGAAAGGGAACGAGTCCTCATCTTTTCATGGAATGCCTTTACTTGATGATTCAAACAGGTTTGACAGAAGGTCAAGGTTTAATGGGATCTTACAGGTAAGAAGGACCTAGAAATTCTGTTGAAATGAACAGAAGCATTGAAGAAAACAACTTCATTAACATATCTTTCAAGATTTAAAGAAAAAATAAGTAGTGAGTTCAACTCTCATTTAGTATTAGAGAACGTGGATGGAAACAAGACTTTGATATAAAAATGCTAACATTTATTTCTGCTGCTTCTGCCATAACCAGTGCTGGTTCTGCTGCTTTTCGATCCTTTCCTTAAAAGAAAAAAAAGCATACGAAGAGCACTTTAGGAGTTCTCAGCAGAGCTTTCTGATTCTTCAAAGCTATGACACCAGCTTAAAAAAGCTGACTCAGTCATTTCTTCTCTTCAGTCTGATGAGAGGAATCAAGGAGATGTGCCAGCCTGCTGAACATCGAAGTGCAGTCCTCCCTTTAAACCAAGCTAAGAAGCCAGTGTCTGTTACTGGGACATCAAAATCTAGATCTCACCTGGCAGAGCAAGCTTCTTGTTTCCATAACATTTTCACTGGACTTCATGCTGGTGCTATGCACTATGGCAACTTTCACCCATTGGATAGGGGTATGTGAGATCTTGAAGTTGGGTCTGCTGTTTGTTGAGCCTTTCTTCATCTCTGCCTCATTTTAACAGGGCAGTAAGACTGTGGTGGATATCCTTAATTGTTGGCCATCTCTTCTCCTTTTTGTTAGCCTAATACGCAGTGCTTTAGCTCAAAAGTTGTGACTTACAAGCAGATTATTTGTATCCATACATGTGGAAATTGACAAAAGTCAGTCTATTTTTGAGTTCTCAGTCAAGGTTCACCTGTCTGAAAATACTGAAGATACAAGTACACTTTCTCTCAGGCTGTTCTGATACCACAGTTAACTGTAGTGCTGCTACAGGAAGGAAACACCTTAATAATTCTGAATCTTCTTTTTCCTTCCATCACTATGATTTACGAGCTCTTTGTTAATGGTTATTTCTAGCATCCCCAGAAGAGCTTGGGGCCACCAGCCAGAGAAGGATGTCACTGGAAAAGTGACTGTGACTTTGCACTCTCCTCCAGCCACAGGTCTTTCAGGCACAAAAATGTCCTCTGAGAGAGGGCAAGACTGGAGCAGATAATGTGTAGTGGTTATTGTTTCCCTGCTGCAAAGCAAGCAGCTCTGGGTTAGCTGACAGAGGACTGAAAAAGGCTCCAAGAAGAGAGGCTGTTCACTGCTGGCTCAGCTCCCGTCACCACCATGGTTCTCTTTTCTGACTCTTCTTTCCATTCCTTCATCAAAGCTGAGAAGGAAGTTTGAAAACATTCTTTCTTTGCTGTTTAGCTTGGTCTGCAGTCTAAACTGGGGTCCAGAGTTGAACGAGACTATCTATTCAGTTTGGAAATTCCTTCTTTGCTCCTAAAAAAAATGGAGTTTTGGGTAGCCTGGAGAAGGAAGTGGCCAGTATCCTTTTCTTTTTTGTCTGCTATTTGGAAAAAAAAATCCTTTTTTTTCTCAGTCTTGTTTACTAATACTGCTGATGTTAGTGATCACATCATTTAAAACAGCAAAATGTATCTCACCTGCCTCCATGCTGCCTTTTAAATATATTTCTCTGGTGTTCTTTTATTTGCTTATTGGACTGTAAAAGTCTCTGTTTATGTATGTATACTCGCAACTGTTTTCATTTTAGTTTTCTATCGTTGCTGCTGTTGTTTTCTACGGTGTCTCTAATCAGTTACAGCTTTTCTGAGCCTATGTGTGTGGAGGATACCTCTCAAAAGAGATATCACCTCTTTCAGCCAAAAAGCCTCATCAAACTCAAGATCCTGGAGACATGACAAGCTGTCTGGCTAGGCTAAGGATATTGGACCTCAGGATAGGTTTGCCAAGTAAAATCTTTTAAAATTCCTGTATTTCACTTAAAATGAAGTAGGCAATTGAAAAATAAAATCCAGTGTGATAGGAGATCTTTCTGACTTCACTGCCACTGTTGTGATTTTAGGTATGTCTACACTCAGTAGGATGCCCATTAGGTTCATTACAGATTTCTGACAGCAGACGTAAGCACAGGAAGTTCCCTGAGTTTGACAGGAGTATTTTGCATACAAGTGGTTAGAAATGGGACATTTTATTTTATTTAAAGTTCCTCGACGGTTATTATTTTTTTTAATTCAATTTATGCATTCGGAATGAAGAGATTACTTTGTAGAAAGAAAAAATGATTGCCAGTAATTTCCTGGGATTCTAACTGAAAATTTCTGTAGCATTAAATAAAATGGCTAAAATAAATAATTCTACCTTTTAATTATATAAAAAAGCATGCTGTTAGCACTGTTTTAATTCTTTCCAGAACTAAGTTTTATTAAAAAATGTTTTCTCAATCTTTATTTCAAAGCAAATACCATTTGGCATATAAAATTCTTATTTAAAACTTGTTCTTCATGGATTAATTCTAATAAATTTGGGACTGATAAAATTGTTCATGTTGCTGTACTTTATAGGATTAGTAATTCACTTTAAGCAAATACCAAACTCTTAACTGAAAGGTCTTGTCTGTGCAAGGGGATACCGTTGGCAAAATAGTTTCGTAGCAATTAATCATAATACTTCCTTCTATAAAAGTCTGTCCCAAAAGATGTGATGTCTCTGAGTGATGACTCAGGATGGATATTTAGTGCCAGGACTGGACAGCCCACAGCTTCTTTACTTTATTCTGAGACTGGTACCAGAGGTTTCCACCAGAGATGGAGTTGTGCTGATGACTGCATTTTAGAGCAAGACTGAGACTTGATCCTTTTTCACTAGGAGAAAAACAGTGCATAATTTTAGTACAGAATAAAGCTTAACTGAAAGTTCTTAACAAGCATTAGGGAAGGTTCATATAAAATATTGTGATTTTTAGATAGAGTTGAAAAATATCTTAACTGTTGTGGACAAAATTCAGTGAGTAGCTGGATCTATTCAATTGGAAGGATAGGTGCTTCCCAACATGCAGTCTTCTTCACTGAGTTGTGTTCCTGCTTTTTGGGTGGCTATGGGATGGTGCCTCTTTGGCTGCAGATGATATCTCTTTGGCTGCAGTTCATGCTTTATAAATTGCTGTGCTTACAGGTTTGTTTTGAGGCTGTTTGTACAAAGCTGTGAAGTCCTGAGATTAGATGTGCTTGGTACGCAGTGTTTGTTACAGTAAAAACTGTGGCACAGACTAGAATATCTAAACTCAGCAGTTCCATAGGACACACTCCTCTCTTGGGGAGAAACTTCTGTCTTGCTGATAAACAAACTACTCACAATATAGGAAAGTTTTCCTCTTTTCAAACTGTGCATGCAGCAAACGGTACTTGTATGCTTTTCCATGAACCTAACTTCTTCACACAGTGCTCTCTGGAAAAAAACTGATTAAATTATATAAGGTAAAGAACTGGCCTGCTTAATAAGTATTTTTTTTTTAATGTCAAATCTTTTTTCTGCAAAATGTCATGTTTTAGTCTCAGTGTGTTACCCTAAGTGCTGTCACAGAGGTGTATATGCACCTGTTGGCTGGTGGTGGTTGCTAGAAAACAACTTAGTTCAGCAACAAGATGAACACACTCAGTCCCATAACTGCAAGGGACTGGGTCAGTGCTTGGCAGCTGGGTTTTGTCTGCATGAATGATGTCTTCATACAGCGGTGGGCGAATAACCGCGAGCTGCCAAGTACTGCGTGCGTTTGCTCTGCCTCAGTATTTCTGGTGCTCCCTGGGGCAATCTGACCAGCTGCAGTTTGAACGTGATAAACTACTTGTTTGCTGCAGGGAGTGACCTGCCAAAAACCCGCACAGGCCCCGTGCCCGTAGGGTGAGGGAAGTGGGACCTCCTGGCCTCCTTTCCCCTTGTAAAGCAGGAAAACGTCCACCCCATAAAAGATAAATTATGTAGTGATCACAGAAAAGCATTTCTAGCCTTACGCAAAGATGACCAAGACTGCACAGATATGGAATATTTCTTAAGTATATCTGTTTGTGTTTTTTCCTGTTTTTACCCTAAAAGCAAACAAAAACATGTTTGTGCCAAGACCTGTCACACTCCACCCCCATTTCTCTTTCTTTTAATTGTATTTTTATATGCTTGGCAGAATTAATGATGAAAATCTTCCCAGCTGTGACTTTGCCAGAATCCCTTTCTGAAGCTCCTACTAATTTGGATTAAAAGTGGATGGATGAAAGCCTCAAACAGCAAATCCTGGCAGCAGATCTGCTGAGGCCCCACAGCATAGACTTCTCCAACTGTTCTTATCTTCTGAGGCAAAATAAATAATAATAATAAAGAAAAGAAAAAAAAATGAAAAGAAGAAGAAAAGGGAAAAACAAGCAACGTAATTTTGTAATTACGCTCTTGTTAGTGCCTTCCCCCCCTTTGAGGTCCACGGCCTACACACGCAGGCCTCTGTGGTGTTGTAGTGCTGCCATCCATTGGGCCTGTGCAGGCCCTGGGCACTCTCACCTTGCTGCTGCTTTCCACCATAGCACACAACCTGCATTTTGGAGGCTTGCCACACTGAGGGAAGTCAGTTCGATGTGGTGAAGGAACACTCATGCAAGCATTCCCGGTGTGATGTCAAGGCACTGAACACCCCAACACTGGGTGCTCACCTCTGCTGCCTCACTGGCATGGAAATGGTGCACTGTTTTTCACCATCAAGCTCACCTTCAACAGATGGTTAAATTAATTTCTTTAAATCAGATGTATCGATCTTTGACACGTGGCCCATGCTCCTCTCAGTCTTTCCACTCTCTCAGAGAGCTTTCTAGAAGCTTCAAGCTGACCAAGACCTTGCTCACTGTATTTCTGCAGTCATGCTGAAGCTGAGGCAAGGCAGTGTCCTGAATTCAAGCTTTGTAACAATGGCAGCCTGCTCTGGTGGGCTTTTATGAGGATGCCCACCCTAGTTTCCTGTTATTATCAGCAGAAATAGCTATTCAGGATAATTTATACTATTAACAAGTTCTGAATAAAGCTGTTACCTTCGGATGGTGCCCTTGAAAACTGCTGCCACAGTTCCTCTGTTTATAGTATTAGTGCATTAAGGCATGATTTTCAACATCTTTTTTAAAGGTACTTTTTATAATCATCTTCTAACAATCAACAATAAGCATATGTACAAATACATATTTTAACAAGTTGTTTACTTTTCCATCAAACCCTTAGTGTGGCGCATCAGAAACCGAAAGCCCATAACATAAGACATACGGAGCATCCATTCTTACATGAACTCTTTGTATATAGTGATAATAACGCTTTCCTGTTAGCGAATTTAGGTGAAAGCTATTTATAGAAGTTCCTTGGTGACAGCAATGTCTGTGTGGTCCTTACAGTGATAACAGATTGAAAGTTTTTAATAATTGAATCAGTTAAGAATTGCATGCAATTTTAGTTGAATATAATTAAAGTTTTTAATTCAACCCTACAAGAACAAGAGAAGGATAACTTTTGAATCCTACCTCTGAATTTTCATCTCACTAAATCATTTGTAACTTAGGAGTTTATACTTAATTATGGGAGTTACTCAATTCACTGGACAAAATGGTTTGTTGTTTCTTTCTTGATTTATAGAAATCATGTTTTGGGAAAGAAAATTTCAAAATTTGGTCTGTTTATACCATACAGTACTCTGATTTTTTAGAATTTGAAATGGCAAGCAGGCTTTTGGCGATTGCTCCGTGCCAAAAAGAGTAACTAGGAAGTGTCTCAGAAGTGCAAGTGTGTTAAATATGAAAGGCTTAACTAGATTTAGGGTCCTGGTTCTTGAAAGACACATAGCAAATCTTATTAAGAGCTTCTCTGTGCCTTCAAGTAACTGCTAATAAAGACTTCTGAAAATGTTAAACATGATTTTGCAACTCATTTCAGCAGGGCAATTTGTTATATAAGGCATTAATCTGTAGATTTTAGATATAGACTGCTGTGGTTGTCTGGTCTGCCCTTGCACACAGTGCTTGCCACAGGATTTCCCTTCTTTACGTCTAACAACTCTGGCTGCGCCAAGGAGGCTGTTTTTGTTTGTTTTTCCAACACTGGCACTTGCTGCCTCCAGTGAAATACTTCATTTCTGGGAGTGTGAACAGCACTTTATGCTCCATGGAGGCTTGGTACAAGGTCAAGTAGTGAAGGAACAAGAACTGATGCCTGTGGAATTAGAAAAATAGAAACATACCAGTGATGATTTCTTATTCATGGATATACTTCGTACCATCACTTTAAGGCTTTTTTCTGTCTTTCTTTCTTAAAAAAAAAAAAAAAAAGCTTTCATCTTGTTATTCCATTGTTCTGATTTATTAACAAAAATATGGCAACATCTCACATCAAGTGCTTTCCTGAGAAATCTTTTATAACAAGTATGGAATTTGTAATACTAAATTCCTAAAACTTGTTTTCCAGATACTGATTTCAACTGGTAATAATTGTTTAAATTTTTATTTATTTATTTAATTAGCCAATTCTCATACCAACACTGGTAACACCAAGTTGGCAAGACAATACTTTCTACATACTTTACCATGAGCTTTATTCCAGACATCTTGAATTTCTTTATTGTATTGACAATGCTTACACTGAGTTTTGTCTCATCTGGGACTTGACACAGTCTAGATACAGATGTCATCATCTGCATCTAAATCAGTTTTGCTAGCCTCCTTCTAATCAATAGAGAGAAATAAATCCAGAGCACTTGTCAGACTGCTTCTGCAGCTCTTAGATGTGCATTACATGTTTAAGTATGCCTCTAATTGATGATGTAAATTCAAACATGCATATCACCTGCTGCTTCTACAATAATTGAAAAGAATATTTAAAAAGTAATCCTGTTTTTTCTTTTTTGTCTACTTATCTATCTAAGCATCTTTTCCTGGTCACTGAAATTATTTCTCTTTTTCTGCTTGCCTGCCTCATCAATTTTCTGGCTTATCATTTCTATGAGTTGCTGCCTACTTTTCCTTTTCTCGTGTGTTATCTGAATATTTTGTTATGGCAGGTTTTACTTCCCCTTTCACTAGACTGTTATTTAATACGTATGATGCTTTGGGGACATGATGGGTGAGATATGAATTCTGCTTGAGAGTAGCAGATTACGTTTCATGAAGTGCTCTGCAGATGACTTATTGCTTCATGGCAAGTCCTCAGCCTGCGGTTTCACAAGGAGGGGAGCTAATGTGACAGCTTACTGCTGCTGAAAGGAGAGGATTTTTGTGCCTTTCTCTGATCCCCATTTTTGTCTTTTCTCACACAGAGCTCAGCAGAGTTGATCACTCTTGCATGAGCTCTGGTTTTTATTGGACACTCTAGCGTCATTTTGCCTTACAGAACCAGCCAAAAACAATGCTTTTGCTGAAGAAATGTGGCTGCGAGTGACTTTTCTTCCATCAGAGGTGAGCTGTTGGATCAGTGGTGGTTGTGATCAGGAAGCTGTGGTCTCTGCCACATCACTCCTAGCCCACAGGCTGACTGCAGAGACTGTGCAGCTCCTGGCTGAATCACCCAAGAACCCCCTGCCAGGAAGTGGAAAACAACTGATGGGCTTTGGTGTCACTGGGGGCTTAGCTGAAATGTAAAACAGTGGAAGGTCGAAGAAGAGAAGTTATTAGCAGCCTTTCTAAACGCAAATTGACCATGCCTTTGAGGAAAGAAAGGATAAAGTGAGAAGAATTGCATTTGCGGACTAGTTAGTCACTTGTGACTTAACACTTGATTGTTTTTTTCTTCTCAATGAAGAGCTATGTTGTGGTTGTGGAAAGCTTTCTTTTTTGTTGTGGTTTAGGGACAGAGTGTGCTGAAGTTAACCAAAAAGAGCTTTGAGTATCAGTTCTGGAGCCACAGCCATGAGTGTTAGCACCTCTGAGGAATGTGAAGAGATTTGCAGCCCAGGGTCACTGGCAGCTGCTCTTCAGATACTGGCAACTCTTAAGGTGTAGAAAAATACAGCCACAGCGTGAGTCACTTCAGAAAAATCTTCATTTTTGAGCAAGATTGTGTCTCTCTCAGCATTTGGTGCTCTCTTTTTGAATATCTCATAATTATTACTTCTATTTTCCTTTCGAAAATCCCCTCTCCAAACTGATTTGGCTTAAAATTGTTTCCAACCTTTTGAACTGACCCTTTGGGAACATATTGTGTTTGTGATTTGGTCTGTGTCCTATTTGGATTTGCATCTCAGCAGCTACTGATTTTTACTGAGAAATCGGTTCTTTCCTCTCACTCCATCAAGTGAGACGTGGCTTGGGATTCATTAACTTGTTTGCAGCAAGTTTCAAAGAGCGTGCCTAATTAGCTGGTGTGGTGGTATATAGGTGCCTAGGTGGAATTGATGTGCTGGGTTTCTGTTCTTGGTGAGCAGTTTGGTGAGACAGACATTGTCTGGGCTGGATGGGTCTGAGTAGTAGCGTATGAATCAGACTCTATGTGAAATCATTGGCTTGTTAATCCCACCAAGAAGAGTACAAGGAAGAAGCAACATTGTGCAGCAGGCAGGTTAAGACAGTTACCAGGCATAAAGCAGTACCCAGAGGAGTTTTGGAATGAGATGCTATGTGCATACTTCTGGGGACATCTGAGATGATGAAGTATTCAAAGAGTGATAGAACAGACTGTGAATGCAATGGGTTTCCCAGATTTTATATCCTGCAGGAATATATCTTGCTTGGATATATCTTGAAGGGATTTTCTGTGTGTGAAATGCAAGTAGGTTCTCTTCTCTGTGGCTGAGAACATCTTTCCATGTGGAGAACCTGTCTTTTGGGGAGTTCAGACTGAAATTCCTTTTATCCTGTGCTGTGACCACTCCCCCTACAAATATATGAAAATATATGTTTGAGGACAACGCCCTACATTGCAAAGCTTCCAGCCACGGAACTTGCATAATTATTCTATGTATTTAAATAAGCTATATGAACATAACATTTGAGGGTCTCACATTCTTGAATGCATTTGCCCAAAAAAGAGATTTGCCTTATAAAGAGATATTATTCCCCTCTTGCCCAGGGTCACATATGACACCTGTGGTGGAGCAGAAAAATGAAAATCTTACAAGTTTTGTACTAGCTCCCAGATTGCTCCAGTCTTTTCTTCTAGGGTTGACCAGGACCAACTCCCAGTGCGGTATGTTCATTGAATTTTTTTTCCATAATAGGAGATAGAGGAAGCAAAATATTCTGGGTCTGTAAATCTAAATCTCAACCCAGCTGAGGAGCTAGTCCTTTTGCAGTGTTCCGCTCCAGCATTTAATATTTCACTGCCTATGAGTAACACTGACATTCATTTTCTTTTTAACTGGAGAGAACCAATGATTCTTAAGCATATATTGAAAATATATAAAAGTGATTTTTAAGTTAGTGGGGAAATTCATGGTGAGCTATAAAATAATTTTTTACAGTATACTGCGCATTCTATTGAAAAAATATACTGCATAGGTTATGTAAACTGCTCGGTGTCATGAACAACAAGGCAAAGCAGATTTGTAAATGAATGTTAATTTTTTCTGGGCAGTATAATATTCAAATTAAACTTCAAAGTTTGTAATCTGCACAATTGATTTGTCATTTGTAAGGAGGGTGCTCTTTATTTTATACGGAATTACAGCAAACAGATGAAGAGCTAGGAAGCTGAGAGGTTTTATTGGAGTTGTTATCTTCAGAACTTGTCTTGCAGACAAGCAAGACAAGCAAGAGATACACTTCCACAAGAGATGGAAGTATATTAGGTTTTCCAAAGGAAAAACTGTATGATTACTAATGTTAAGAAAGGCTGTTTAATCTGTGGAGCATTGCTAGTCTATGACCACCAATGGACTGAAAAGTATTCATGGAATTTCATTAAAGCTAGTAAGTAATTGGTACTTATCACTCCAAATCTGAAGTAAGTAAGTGACTCTTTTATTTAACTCAGCATTGTTCTGAAATATTCAGTATAAGAACCACAAGAATAAGATGCAATTTTTAAGAAAGCTTTATTTTATTAATGCAGATCTTCACAGGATTCATATGTGAATAAAGATGTCATTTAAAACTTACTGTTCTTCCACATCAACTACAGGCACATATTGCCAGATCTGAAATCTAGAGCAGTGTTGACACTATTCTCTCACTCCAGAGAGAATAGACCATTCAAATCCTTTTCCATCACTCAGCAGAGCTGTGACAAGGCGAGGAGAAAACCATCACAACATTTCAGAGAATCCGTCTTAGCCTTCTTTACAGGATGCTACACATCAACACGGAAAGAGGACAGTGTGGTGAGGTACCTGCAGCATATGCCTAGAAGATTATTTTCAAAGTTTTTTGTTTGTTCATCTAGAAATGAATTCCCACTCTCTGATGATGGATAGTTTCAGTCTTGAAGGTAAAAGGCCACACTATCAGATTACTGGCTACCAGATGCAGGCAACCGATTGTGTTGGCTACTCCTGCAGCCTGAGTTTTTATGTCCATGCTGAACTCTACCTTTCTAGCTCCACTGCTATGGGTAGATACTAAACTGCAATTCTTAGATTAAATTAGAACAATAGACTTCAGAGGTAGAAAAATACCTAATGGCCCTTCAGCTGCCAAACAGACTTCATTTTAAAAATTCCAGGCAAATATCCTCCGTGGCAATCGTTTACCATGAAATATTACATCGTCTTTTCTGTCTGGGCAGAGAGCAGGAAAGCAAACTACTTCGCTTAAGGTTTTGCCAGTCTGTAAACTTGGTACCCAAAGGCTTTATTTTGGTACCTGTTGCCTTTTGCTCTGCAGGCTTTGTGTGTCTGGAAAGTTGGACAGGGCATTTTTACAGTGTCCAACGAATCTGTTGTGTGAATACCTAAGTTCTAAAAAGGAGTGAAGAGTATTTGTTGAATCAAGAGACTTAGCACTCAGTCCCACAGGTTGCATTGCTTATTGCTCAAAGCCCAAATACTGTAATTTGGTAGTAACCTCTACTGTAATTGTAGGACACTTTGTCACTACCATGGCTGAATGTACTTCACTTCAACTCACTACCAAAAATATAACTGTTCCAAACAGAATGAAATGGTGCCTTTTTTTTCCAGATGATCACTATCTGTCCTATCAGAAACACAACTGCACTCCTGCTTCTGAGGTCTTTCAGAACTAATCTTAATATTTGATTTTATTAACCAGGTTTTTCAGCATTCTAAGGCTTTTGAACGTGTGTGCTTTTTTTTTTTTTTTTTTTTTTTTCTCTCTCTTTAAATAATTCTGGATCCTGTAGAACAACTAAAATGTTTCATTTAGGTTATTGAACCTGTAATGGAAAAAATTAAAAAAACAACAACCCTGCAGACACTGTAACGGTTTAATTGGTATTCAATTACTTGTGCTTTTTCAGGCTTGTAAGAAAAATATCAAAGAATGAACTATAAAACCAGATGTATATCTCCAGAGGTTTAAATTGTCCAGTTTCCAGGGACATGCTTTAATTCTCCTCCACTTAATAATTTTACATTGGCGCAAGTCCTTTGGATAAGAAAGGGCAGCTGACCTCTCCAAAATTAATGTTCTTACATCGAGCTGGAAACTATGGGATCTCACGGAATCTATAATCTCATTAACTGTAACCATATATATCTCTGTGTAT
Source organism: Meleagris gallopavo (assembly GCF_905368555.1). Classification (NCBI taxonomy): domain Eukaryota; kingdom Metazoa; phylum Chordata; class Aves; order Galliformes; family Phasianidae; genus Meleagris; species Meleagris gallopavo. The sequence continues at coordinate 58,923,074 of NC_139405.1, read as the reverse complement.
TAATTCTGGATACTCTAATTAATGTCTTGGAGGTGATCCAGAGAAAGGCTTCGGTATATGCAGTTTTGCACATGCTTATGTGTCTAGCCAGCTTCAGAAATTATTATAGGTAAGGAATTATTGACCAAGCTTTTCCACTCCTTTCCCCATTTCTCCCCCTCTTCCTCCCCAACATCATTACTTAGATTTCAGTTAGTTCAGGTGCTCTCTGGTACAGAAATGTCTGCCTGAATTTTTATTTTTATTTTATAAAAAAAAATATTTAAAAAAACCCCCCAAGCCCTGGGTTTGTATTCTGAACGTCACAAGACTTCTGTTCAGCTGGTCCTTGTGAGAAAGAGGGGTCCTGCTGCTACCAGTCCCTGTCAAGATGCAGCAACAGCAACACTGCCTAGATGGGGGAAAGGAGTCTCAGCATTGGTGACCCAGCCCAGTTAAGATACCCATTCTCAGATCACAATGAGCAGACAAATTTAGTGTGTTGAGTTGCTTTGCTTTGTGCTGTTGGTGCCCTTTCTGCTGAAGCATTGAGATGCAGGGCTTGTAAGGACCAAAATGTGCCATGCACTTTGTCACCGATGTGGCTGCTTCACCTAGGTAAAAGAGCCCAGCAGTCTGCGAGTGACAAACGAGCTGACCTTGTTTGCTGAAGGCTGACTGTTTGAGTTCTCCTAGGGATTGTGGTTCTTCTTCTGAGATTATATTTTGGCAGCTCAGTCAGTTCAATGGTTGGGACCTCTATTTATAATGTGCAATTGAGCAATATGGTGGAGTAGGGATCTAAAACCCAAAGGAAATAGTCTGTTTGTAAAAATTGGAAGAGAGTTTGAAATCCCAGGGTCTCATCTTGTTCTGTTCCTTCATGGGTTCACCTTCCTTTTTCTTATTCATTACTTATGACAGAATGAAGTTTATGAAGAACTTTCATTTTCCTGACTCCTGTCCCAGAAGCAGAAGTAGGATCTACGCCAGCCTTAGTTCCTTGTCTATTCTCCATCGGTTGTCAACTGAATATTAACTACAACTACAACTAGTATTTATGTTATTACATATATATTGGAGAACAGACACAAAGTATGCTTTCTACTAAAAACAATCACTTTATTTATTATGGAAACCAGAATCTTGCTTGTTATCGTTGGTTTAAAATATGACTAATTGTTTGGACAGCTCAGTGCTTGAGTTAGATGGTTGGCTAAAGAGTGTAAGTTGTTGAAGAGTGAAGTAGTTGATTTTGATGATAAAATATACTCAAATATTATTACAGTTGTGTGTTTGCATGAAAATTGAGAGAAAAGAGGATTTTTTTTGTCTTTTTTTGGCTGAATCCTTAGTTTTCTTGGGCAACAAAATTGTCCTATGTCAATCTGGTTTGTAAAAAAATTGTTCAGTGGCGACCCATAACTGTTTATTAGAGCTGTTGGGGCAATGCTGAGGTTGAGGAGCTTTTGTTAAAGACAGAGGAGAGCAATTGGTTTCCTTAAAGAGTCTGACATGCATAATGAAACTAAACTTATTTTAAATTTTACTTCTAGAAGAAGAAATTGGAAAACTGCAAAAGGGTCACTTATGTAGGTATTTCCAGCTCCACTTCTATTACAGCTAAGATTTTGGGAGAGATTGTTCTGTCTATTTTAAGGGTATGCTTTTCTATTCTTAATCTAGCTTTGAAAACCATATGGAGAGCAGAGGCATTTGTATCCCCTTTTGAATATTTGGAATAAGGCTATTATTTCTCAACCTTTTTTAATTGTAGAATTATGCAGCCTTATAAAAATCTATGAAACTTTTTATCAGTTGGATAAAAACGACAGTAATAAGTAAGAAAATCCTAGGCATGTGGGCTAATCTTTTTGCAAATTCATAGTTTAATCTTGTAATCAAACAAGTGCTGATAATGTCTCAGTGCCTGCCAGTACGTGCTGCCTACCCACAAAATCCCATGCCTGGGTGACTGCCCCCCACTGTTTTTTCTGGCAGGCTGTGGCACTTCTTTGTGAACTGCTTTTGGAGCTGTGGATGTATTTGAAGCAAGGTGCAATCATTTTAATAACCACTGTCTCCTGATAGTCTGTGGACTTCAAGATGAGTGGCAAAGGTGAGAGAGCAGAGCTGTGGCCCTCAAGCAGGTACTTTCATATGTTTTATAAAATTTCTGCTTTTGGGCTCTAGCTGGACAAACAGAGATGCGTTAGGATTGCTTCTTTAGGAGGTACTGGAAAGCAAATACAGCATTTCTCAAATGAAGGGTGGAGACCAGCTATAGAGGAAGAGAACAGCCTGTTTTCCTGCATTAAGCTTGGTGGGATAATGGGCCGGAGACTAGAAAAATGGATGGAGATTCTTTCTGTGGTTACATCTTGAAAGAGAAAGAAGGTGTTGAGAAATACATAAGAGGCTGTTGTCCTTTGGCTGAGGCTAACCTGGTAGGGCTGGTCGCAATATGTGCACAAAATTGTAACAAATCAGCAGACAAGGAAAATCCATATTGACATGTTTTCAAACCAAAGATTTTCTGGCTGATTATAGCAGAAATGCAAGGTATTTCCAAGTAATTGCATCAGTACAGTTGGCAATGCCTCCGGCATAAACTCTAGGAAATGGGAGTTTATTCAGTGGTGATGTGTCAGTTGCACTGTCTTCACCCAGCCTTTTCATTCGCAGCCTTGCGCTGCCTCAGCGTAGATGAGCTTCTCTGCATGACTCTTCTGGTTGTACAGTGAAGTCTAGTTTGTTGCCTCTGATGTGCTTTCGACCAAGAAGTAGAACAGGAGCTTTGAACATGCGTTTCTACTCGCTCTCTCAACATACAAGGTTGCAAGTCCTACAGAGAGTGTGCTCTGCTGACTGAGTGACTGAGTGGGGTAAAAAGGAGACATTACAGTAACCTACTATTTAGAATGTGGCACTCTGAGTATACTCATCATTTCTTAATCTGGCTATGGGTCTGGTTATAATTTGCATCTTGAGCAATCTTACTGTGTTCTGCATTTGCAGCTGTGTTTTCTTTTTCTATTGTTAAACCTGTTTTCAACTCACACATCTTTCATTCTTCTGCAGCCCATAGCCAGTGACAGATGAGAAGGTTCAAATGCTGAAGGTCATGTGGATCATCCAGTGCCCATTGCTGCCAGCAGAGGATTATGGCTTGCATGGTCTTTTTACTATTGTTTTGTCCAGTCAATTGCTAAATAGACTCTGCTTATTGGACAAAGTTTTCCACCAATAATACCCCACATAACCTTAATTATAACAATGGAGTCATCTGGGCTATAGTTGAGAGGTAGGAGATGACCTCATATGGTCAGAAAAATTATCGGTTTTTTGAGTTGTCTTCTCCAGATCAGATTCAGTTCATTTTCTGTAGCACAATTTGTTAACTGATCAAACCCAACATCTAAATCAACAGCACTGTTCAAGTCCTGCTGATCTCAATCCTTTTAGTCTAGAATATTCTCTTAGCAGAAAACAGGTTGGATATCGACATGTATCATCATTAACCAAAAGGCTCTTTTGTTTGTTAAAAGGCTGGTTTGCCTGTATATTTACAGTTGTTCTGGACAAGAGGGATTGCACTTTGCTTTCCTGTGGTTTCATATTGCCACAGTTTACCTAGCAGAGAAACTTGCCTTAAGGAACTCAATAAGACATTACTGAAAATTGTTTGCCTGCAGAAGGAAATTAGAGTTTCATTGGCAGCCACAGAGACAAAAATCCACAGAATAAAAGGCTGGGAGTTGTGCCATATTGCAAACATCATTATGAAAATGATTTAGTATATATTTCAATACTCTTAAATTTTATAAAACCCCTGATACAAGACTGAAGCATATGTTACTCACACAAATTTCAAAAGGATGTTCCAAGGCTAGACTTTCAAGAATACTCTCGTATATTCAAGAACATGAGACAATGAGAAATATACTTTTAATTGTTTTAAAGAAAGTTTCTTCAGTGCCTTAAGGTCTACACTCTAACCTACTGAAATCAATGAAGTGGCTCCCTGTGAGAAATATGCAGCTGTGCATATTACAGCATTGCAGAAATAGACTTGTTGCAGGCAAAAGCTGTATGTAGCATTTCACTGTTAGCTGAATAAAATCACCTAAATATTCTTTGGGATAGTTGTCTTTTGGATGTGTATCTCTCAGCTGATTTCACATCAGTATTACTCTTACACACTTAATAAGGGAGCCTAAGGAGGAGTGGATTTTTTTGGCGGCATTCGAGAGATGTTGCATCCAATATAAAAGAAAGTCACAGCTGCGCTCCTCTTCCTCAGGGACAGCAGAGCCTTCTTTCACAAGGTAGCATGAAGGGGAAAGATAACAAAAACTTGTCCATCAGGGGTGGGAAAATGCTGACAAAGAACTGGCCATGAAACTCTCTTACACGAAGCTTTTACAAAGTTCATCTGCATCTTCAATTACTTTGAGTATTATGGGCAGCTATGGGACTGCTGTGCTGGTACCAGATGGGTATCAGCCCAGAACAACTACATCTTCATTGCTAGGCACAATTAAAAACCCTTGCTGTATACCCAGACCTCTATCTGTTGTCACACCTTTCAGCCTCAGTGTGGCCAATCTTTGCCAAGCCCAACCTGCCCCAAGTCCTGGCAGCGATTATCAAATGTAGCATGTCTTCCCTTCTCACACATTCTAGGATGGTCTTCATGCTTGTCCTTTTGAAAGAAGCCATAATTCAGGCTTCTTGGGATATATCAGACAGAGATTAGTAGCTGATCTGGGCAGTGGGGTAGTTTAACAAACTCCCACTCTCTAGCTGATGTAGAAGAAAAATCTGAATTCCACACCCTTGTATACTCCAGGCATGCTGCTTAACTGCTTCACCTGACATTTGATGATGAGCCCTGTGTTTCCCTGGCTGAGGCTATTTTGCTTTGCACTCTTTCTGAGGGAGGGGACTTCTGTGGACACCAGGGTGTGATCAGCGGGAATTGGGCACAGGCTAGGCAGCAGGGAGCTTGGGCAGGTTCTTGTGGGGAGTGACACTAAGTGCAGTGGAAGTAACAAAGGGTTAACTGGGCTTGAACATCTATTCGGGAGCAGATTCAGAACCGAGCACAGAGGTTTATGTTGCCTCGGACTGTGGTCCTTCTCTTCTGTGGTTTCTGCAGGCCAGTGTGAATAACTTCATGCTCAGTGTGCTGGTTTCTAGGAATCCTATTCTAAGGCACCTAATTCTCCCTGGGAATTGTATCTTGGCTGTCTAATTCCTGGCTGAGGAGTCTGCTAGGCAACAGGAAATCTACAAATTAAAACATTGCGACATTGAAATCCCTGGCTGTACCCCAGCTTTGCTGGAGGACCAGTTTTCATCTGTTTGCCTATGAAAAATATACTCAGATGTATATCCTTTCTCTTGCATCATTTAAATGATTCCTCATGCTTCCCACAGGCTATTACTTTTATTACACATGTGCAGTCATTTTGCTGCTCATTTAGTTTATTGTAACTCAGCCAGTAGCGCTCTTGTTTCTTGATCCCCCAAAATGCATGGTTTAAGATCCCACATTAGCAAACTTTGGTTAAAGTTAAGTGGACTTAGACTTCCAGCTTCTGATAAGTTGCAGTAGGAGCTGGAGCAGCTCCCATTGCAGAGATGGACTCTCCATCCTGACTGACTGGGCTGGACAGCTTCTCTTCTTTCTCAGCTCTTATGTCCTTCCTAACAATGAGGATAGAAGAGGCTGTGCTTGGAGTATCTTGCTGGCAGCATTCACTACAACTCCAGTTGGCCTCATTTCTGCCTCCCATTTCCCAACCCCTCAGGGACTCATCATTATGAACAGCAGAATTATTCTCTCTTCCTTCTCCTGCAGCACCAGCCCAGACTCCACGAGAAGCAACACAATGAGGAATCGAGAGGCAAGCAGTGGGCTCTTTGCAGGGTCAACACTCTGTCTCCACTGAATGTTCAAGGAAGTATGTGGGTGTTGGTTTATGGAAGATTCTGAATACATTGGAGACTCCCCAGCTGTAATTACTGGGTAGACTGTCTGCTGCCCTGCAAGGCTTTTTGGTAGAGATACTTTTCTACTTTTCTTTTCCTGGCTATCAGGGAATGAACATGCTTTACCTTTGTCTGTTGATCAAAGGCAGCCTTTAGAAGAAGGCATAAAACTAAAGAAACGCTTAAGTAATTGCAGTATTCATTCCTAGAATTATATTTTAATGTGTCCAGAAGTGTGTGTGCCCTTTCCTATTTGATTTCTGTGCCCTTCCATAGTACTATTATGCTCAGCATTCAATAAGCTTCTCTCTCAGATGGAACGCCTGTGGAAATATGATTCACTTCTATCCCCTCTAGGTCAGTGGTGTTAACACCATAACACTCCTTGCTCTGGGGATCTTTCACCAGCCTTCTACACTTGGATTTTAAAAAACAATGACAATCTTATCAGGAAATCAAAGCTGATATTCAGGATTCCTTAGCGATAGACTATTGACATGCTGCAGTGGAGAGAGGAGCATCTGTGCATGGAGGCATATGGTTATTGCTGCAAAGACTTGACATTCACAGAATGGCTGTCTTGCTACTTTTCTCTAAGGGTGACACAGACAGATTCCAAAGGAGTGGGAAGGGATTTAGGCACTTATAGCTCTTGTTACTTACCCAGCCAATGGGACATCCAGCATGAGATCCCTCCTTTGCCAGGGCAATGCAGAGCTGTTTGCTCACCTTTTAGGAGAAAAACATAAAGCTTTGTGGTGGGGTACCAAGTCTCCTGTTCAAGTTGTCATGTTTGCTGCAAGGATTTACTTATCACATTCAGAGGAAATGCCAGAAGGGGCCATGCTCCCTCACCAGGTTGCTAGCTCTCTCCAGAGACTGGAGATCCCATTCTCCTACTGTGCCAAATTCTTCTGGCTGAGAGACAGGAGCCCACTTTTATGACTACTCGTTGGCAAATACTTCCTTCTCAAAAAGCAAGAGCTTTCATAAGAGCACAATGTGAGGTGAATCCTATTTCTGAGGGGTAGGATGGGTGATGAGAGAGGGAGTGAGGGGAGAGGCTCAGCATCTTGCAAGAAGGAGGTGAATTACACTTTTCGATGCTAAAACATACACACAACAAGTGCAGAGCTCAGTGTTTCAGTAGTGCATGTGAAGCTGGACCTCTGACCTGACTCTCTGGGAGACAAATAAGTTCTGGACTTGGAAGGAGTCTTCTTGAGCTGCAGAAATAAAAACTTGTTTACAGCATACAAGGTAAGATTTACTGAGTGCTGTCATTAGCAATAGCATAGGCCTACACAACGGCTCACTCCTCTCTAGCTGACAGCTCCCTGGCCCAAATGTAGACTCCTGGACTGTCATCAAGGACATTGTTATGCATCACATATTAACTGTATTGCTTCAGATTATTTCTGATTACATCTCTCTCTTCTTTTCTTGCCAGTTTCTCTTTCCCATGTCTGCTTCTTCCCTCTCTCCTCTGGCTGCCAAATCTTCTCTCCTAGTTCTGTGCAGCACTCCTCACCCCAGACCTACAAGAACCACAAGCACACTGACTTGTGTTGCTTCCTGTGCATGGGTCCATCTGGGGCCAACTCTGACAGCCAGCATGGAGCAGCACCTCATCATCCCAGCCAGGACTTCCCTGGAGAGCAGGGGCAGTATCCATGCAGGCAGGAACCTGAGTGAGCTCGTGGCTTTCCAGGACGGCCATGAGATGCTCTCCCTCACCGTGTGTGTGCGTGCCAAGGGAAGGGCAAGCAGCATAACTGGGCAGTGGGCTTGGAACTGCCTGTGCCCACTTATTGCCAGGCCCCAACACCATCACTGCCAGCTGAAGGGCTGGATCTGGCCCTGGGACAGGCTCCTGGGGAAGGTATCATTGTGTTTCTGGCCAATGGGAGCAGGCCTTGAAGCCTGGGAACCTTTGCAATGTGCACAAAATATGCCAGATTTGAAGCTGTGGACAATCTTTAATTACTGGAGCTCCCCAAACTTTAGCAGTCAGCAGATTTCTTGTGCTGATAATATTTGTAACAACAGGGAGCTTACATGGGGATTAACATGAGGCCGGACAGTGAATTAGCTCTAATTCCTGGCTTTTACTAGGTACAGATAGATCTGCACCATTCCAGTTTTCACCTTATGTATTTAAGAATGATTAAAGCAGTACCAGAGGTGATGGGACCAGTCCTGCAGCTAACATTGCCCCATAAATTCAGCTGCATTAACCCTAGCTAGCTAAGTAATTAGATTTAATCTAACCTATAATTCACAGAGTGGCATGTAAAATGCAATAGAAGAAATGGATTTATTTATATTAATAAAATGTGATTTTAAGCATCTGATTTTAATAATTGGACAATTGCTAAGCCAAAGGCCTTGATTTTCTGTCTATCAGCAACTTTTACTGCTTCATATGCAAATGCAGCAGTATAATGAGCATTGAAACCAAGCTTGTCCTTGGACTTTGTGCAGCCGTGGCCCAAGGACAGGAATGGGAGATGTATCTCCAAAGGTACATGGGGGTCTCTTCATTTGCTTGACATAAATCTCAGTCTTCAATGACTTAAGGAAGAATGTTCACATACTTAAATGATCATTATTCATGAACATGAAGTTTTAACAGGTCTTGTTTTAAGTTTGTCATCAGCCTGTGTAGATTTATAGCAGAATTTCTACACATAATACGTTATCTGTTTGGACACTATCTCCTCTTCCTTCATCATGGAGCCGATCCTCTTTCCCAAATACACAAACTCCTTGACTTGTCAATTTCTGGGAGGAACTGATGATCTTTACTGCAGGTAATGTGGCTCCCACTACGCCTACACATGCTTTGGGAGCAGCAGCTACCATGGTAATTTGGCTTTTTGATTTCTACAGTGAGGAGACAATGGTAGGAGTCATCTTTTAATCACAGTGTTAATTTTGTAGGCTGTTAGTTGCATGTCAAGACCCAAACCTTCTTAGGTAGAAGTGATACATTCACTGGACACGTCGGAAAGGCTTAACATTGAGAACAATTTTTAAAAGGTGGTTTAAACATGCATTTAGTTAAGTACACTTTCAATAAGGTGAAATATGTAGCACAGCCACTTTTGTTTTGGTTACAGAATAGCCAACCTTTGTTTTCCATTTGAAACCATGCACCGGGAGCCACAGAAGTCTAGGAGCCCCTCACATACTCCTATGAAATAGTGGATAAAGGAAACCAGACAAACCCAGGTGGTTGGAGATGATTCTGCTGCCAGTGCTAGCACCAATGGCACCTGCGAAACGGCTGAGCCCAGGAGCTGGGACATGTCCCTGAAGTGCTTCTCTGAGTCACTGTGGCAGCTGGACTGAGGCTAAATTGAAACCAGAAATACCAGTTGTCATGTCACTCAGATGCTCTGCTTTCAGCCAAGTGGTAGATGGAAAAAAATACTACCAGATGTTCTTATGTTATTAATATTGTTATTATTATTATTATAAATAATATTCCGTGCTGGCTGGCTTTCACTCCGGGCACATCTGGAGCACACATGCTTGGGATGGGAGCACCAGCCGCCTGCTGTCCCCCTCCTTCCCTGCACACCTGTAAGAGGGGCACCCTGACCTGCCATGGGGTACCCATGTGTCCACTCACCCACGGCCCTGTTTTGAGAGCTCTGCACCCCTATGCAGCCCTGCTGTGGGCACAGTGGATGTACATGATGTAGGTAAAATGCAGACACTGTTTTTGCCGGCTGCATCTTTGCTGCTGGAGATGCTGATGTGATATGCCCATGGTGTGGAGCACCTCCAGCCAAGAAAGCAGAATCCTGTGAGACACTTCAGAGGAAGTTTGCTGCCTAAGCTACCTTATCTAGCATTTGACACAAAACTCCCCAAAATGTTTCCATGCAATTTTTCCTGCTCCATTTTATATATAAAAAAAAAAAGGACTGGGTATGGATGTAAAAGGAAGTGTGTGACACACTGTCATTGCTGCTCTCACCAGGAACCCCAGCAAACCCCAGGACTTAAGGTTGCATCAACTGCCAAACACTGTTTGACATTAGTGCCAAACCATTATTTGTTATTACCAGCTTAGGCCAACTGTCTAGGAATACAGGAACAAGGAAAAACAGTACTGAAGGAGGTGACGACAGTGGTTCATTAAAAAATAATAAAATGCAAGGATGCTATTAAACATGGCATAATGGTATTAGTGTATCTTTGACTTGATCAAACACAGCTCTAGTATAAATATATTGGATGGAGCTTTTTAAATCAACTTCTGCAGTCAATTTATTGCAGTAAGACAGTATATTTCTCATTATTACATTGTGGTGACATGCAGTAGGGTAAAGTACTTTCCATGAACGTAGGAAGATACTGTGCCTGCCCTTAAAATTTTACAACTGTCAAAAAAGATAGTACAGTCCTCTGAAGTCACCCCAGGAGTGACAGATCCTTCCTCTTCCTTGAGACAGAATATATCTATAACATGAGCGGAGAGCCCTGAGGGTCTCCACTAGGACAGCATGGACCCACTGGTAGTCCCTGAGCTGCAGATGCTGAGGAAGGGCAGTGCCTGCTGCAGCCAGAGAGACTCAAACCAGAGGTAATGCAGAGCAAGGGAATCCTGCCCAAAACAGCCAGCTGCATTTGGGGATAGATCAGCTGTGTCATGCATGTGAGCTGGCTCTGTTCAAAAGAGAACCAGTCTCCCATCTGACTCTAGTTGCTGTGGGTCTGTATTGGAGCAATTTCTCTACTTTCAATAATGCCATATATTTTTTTTTTATCCATACTTTGAGCAAGAGTTCTCATCCTATGCAATCAGATTTCCACACAACCAATTTTTCTGGAGCATGTCTCCTTTGCACATTGGTTACGTGACTACGTGAGCATGCTTGGGTTTCTAGAGACCCAGGAGCTGAGGTAAAGGACACAGGTCACACAGAGCCCTGGTGCTCACTGCAGCACCATGGGTAGGTTGTGCTAATTCTTCCGGCCAGGAGCCCTCCAGGGAAAAGGAGGCCCCAGCAAAGCCATGGGTGAGGGCTGAGCAGATCAGTTCACTCAGTAGGGAATGCTAGCCTGGAATTTCTTCTTTTCTATTTTCTCTTTTTCCTTCTGTGCCTCTAGGGAACAGAATAAACCACGTATATGTTGGAAGCTGCTTTATCAGACATCTCGCATTTCCCCAACATGATGCTGGCAAACAAAACCCGTGGTCTGAAGCCATAAAGAAACAGCAGGAAGTCTTTTCAGTATTAAATCAATGAGGCATTGCCACGGAGGTGAATAAGTCACAGCCTTCCTGCTTGTCACCTGAGAGGCACTCACTCGATCTATGGAAAAAGAGGGAAAATTAGGTGATAGGGGTGTTTGTTCCTCCTCTCCCTTTTCTGCTGTTTTTGATCCCAGTAGTTTACTGCTCCAAATGGAAAATAAGGATCATTACTGTGTTCAGCCTTGTTTTCTGTTAGATGCTTATAAATCTTGCTAATTAACCATAGAAATCATAAGAGCTCAGCATCATGTTTTAATCATAAACTCCTCGGGCCACTGATGTTCTTGTCATTCCCTGAATCCTCATTTCCATGTACAAATTACCAAGCTCATAACACTTTGGCAGCTCGTCTCTCATGCCAGTGCTATTTCCAGCAGAATTATTATTTCAGTAACAAAGCCACAAACATACACCTGCAAAAAATAAAAATAAGAGAATAACACAGCAGTGGAAGTCCTCTACTCCTTGCACTACTAGAATAATATGAAAGATACTTTGAAAGAATTAAACACAGGATTCAAATATAGAGCCTGGCTTACAGATTAACAAAACCATTTTCTCTTTCCAGTGAAGCTAAAGGAAAGCTCCCCAACAAGCAGATAAGGAGGAAATCATAAGCACTGCACTTAGAAAGCAGTGCTAACATGCAGAGGGTTTCTGGGGCAGTCCAGCAGGTCCAAAACATGGTGGACACAGCTGTGAAATCAAACTTCAGCTGAATTTGTATCCAAATCATTACAAGAGAGGTCAGCATCTGCTAAGACACTGGATAATAATAGCTTGCTTAATTATACATTTTGCCTGTAATTTAGTCCAGACCAGCTTTCCTAGTGGCAGTGGGGAGGGTATTTTCCAGTTCTTCTGTGTTCCTCTGATGAATGGATAATGCCCTCAGTATCTGCGCATGTATCTAATTTACACTTTAACTCAATTTAATTTTGTCAAAATAAATATTATTCTTCACTTTTCCAAATTTTGCTTCAGCACTTATAAAGTAAACATTTTGCTTAGGAATGTGGAAAGCCCGTGCCTGCTTAATGCCTCTGCCTCACAATGGGAGCAAGAGCCCATACATCTATTGTAGTGGCTGAGGGCTGCGCAGCAGCCAGCGCTGTGTCCTTCAGGGGGACCAGGCCCACCTAACTGTGTCAGAGGAGCAATGAGGACAGCAGAGTGTCTGCTTTGGTCATTTCTGTAATTTGCCTTTACAGCCCAAAGAGGAATGGGATGATGTGATAAAAGTTTCTTCTATTTTTGTAGTTGTCGTTGTTCCCTTATATGCTTTGTTCATGACTTTTTTTTTCACTCACAGAGAAATTACAGCAAGTCGTCCACCGATTAACTTACTATCCACAAGAACATGATGCCAGCCACATTTCTGAGGGCACTGTGATGAAGAGCTCAGAGCTCCTGTGCTGCGCATGGGTATGAGAATGACAGAAAATGGAGCTGCATTGAACCAAGCCTGACCACTCAACTTCAGTTCACTTCAGCAGTGACATGGTTAAGGTGTCACCGGTGCAGGCTGCTCACAGAAGATGTTAGGCCTTCTCCCTGGGGATCACCAAGAGCCACCTGGATATGAGCCTGAGCACACTGCTCTGGGTGACCCTACTTGAGCAGAGGTTAGCACAGAGGAACCCAGCGGTCCCTGCCAACCACAGCCATTCTGTCATTCTGTGTGGGCCTCTGCTAGCTATTAATGATACACCTAAAACTAGTTGCTGGCAGTGAGGATCTCCAGTAGCAATAATATCCTGGTTTGCAGCAGCAGGAGAAAGGCACGTAGGACACTGCTAACTGCAAGTGTGGATCTGTGCATCTCTAGCAGCTCCTGGGAGAGGCTTGGGTGCCTACAGGGAAGATGGCTCTATCTGTTTCCTTGATCAAAGGCTCCCATATAGATAAAGAGATTATGTTTTCTAAAAAATTGGATCAAAAAGTTAGCGATCATGAGTTTCTGCTTGAGTCCTACTTTCTGAGCTGTTTTCAAGCAAAAGTGAAAATTGAAAGCTGGCAAACTTACAAGATCAATAGGCTTTACTTAAAATGACTCACCAATTAGCATGTCTGTGGCTTTTAGTAACATTGTATTCTTGCCAATCACGCTGGTTTAAACTTTACCTCATATATAAATTACATGCCCATATTTGCGTCTCCTCTTTTTTCCTTTTCCTTTTCTTTCCTTTTCTTTCCTTTTCTTTTCACTTGTTTTTTTTTCTTCTTTTTTTCTTTCTTTCTTTCTTTTTCTTTCCCTTTTCCTCCACCTGCCTTTTCCATATCCCTTTTTTTCTCCCTTTCACTTCCATGGGCTCCTACACCTGACATCTCTGGGGAAGCCTGGCTTGTATAAGCATGACTTTGGGTGCAGGAGTGGAGCAGAGACGGGACGGATTGCCAGACTCCCAAGGAGACTTGTAGCCAATACTTCCCTTTTCAAGTTCAAGGTTCCACAGGGGTTAGAGGGTCTTAATAAAAGTATTTTTAAGAGTACAAGATAAGAGCTGTGAGCAGCACTGCCCTTTTCTCTCTCAGAGAGAAAAGGCTAGCAGATCATGGCTTTTATGGGTTTGGAAGAAGCCCTACCTACTGTCATCCATGCCTTTGTTCTCCTCTGACCAAATTGTTGAGGAATACTCACAGGATGAGGCAGCTGGGAGATGCTGGGGAGTAAATGGTGCAGAGAGCAGCTGGCATTACCACCTGGAAAACTGATAGATGAGTGGCCTTTGGACAGATTTAGCTTGCAGAGTCTCAACTGTAGCATAAATTCTCAGTTTTAGCAAAAACATCTGCAGTAGCATGGAGCTTAGATGCCGGAGAGGCCTGTTCCTGCTCTTGACTTTGTGTATGCATGTACACTGTATGGGAACTGTTGAGTCATGGCCTGAACCACTGATTGATCACCTGAGGAAAGGACTGAGTCAGCCGTGGGAGCACAGGTAAAGGCGATTCAGCTGTGTGACCGGGAGACCCCATTTAAGTGCTGACTGCCAATGGAGAAGGGTCTCTTTCTGGAGGTCTCTTCTCTGTGGAGTCTTTCCTGCAAACCTAGATCTTTGGATTCAGGTGAGAATTCCTTCCCTGTTTGTTTCTTTTCCCATTTTTACCACGATAATCTTACCAACTGTTACATAAATCCATTCAACTTGACTTTGATGTCTAGGAAAAACAGCTGTGAGCCTAGTATCCTTCATGATGCTCTCCTGGCTTTGACATTTGAAACCCCAGAGATATGGTTGGGTGAGCTGGTGAGCTGGAGCACTGCAGCCTAACTCCAGCCTGGCTGTGCTCGAACTCTGGGCCCTGCGGACAGATGAGTCCCTGTTAGAGAGGCTGCACTTCACCTTGATTTGGCATGTGTGAAGCATGCTCACACAGACACTCCCCGCACAGAAACTCATTAATCAAGGGGAACCTGATCATGTGTCTGAGCCCTTGTTCAGTCTGACTTAAGGCAGGTTTGTTGACCTGAAAGGCACACTGCAAACCACATTATTCCTCATAGGCATTTACAGATGTTATAAGCCTGGGGAACATGTGGTTAAAAGGGAAGTAGGCCATGTATTTATATGGTTTCACTTTCTTCTTTTTTTTTTTTCTTGTGTTGTACTTTATTTTCATTGCTATGAAAATGCCTATGGCAATTGGCTCAGCACTTATGTGTGTGCAAGAAATCTAAAGAAATTAAAAGTCCTCCGGGGGCTTAAGCATCATCTTGTGTTTAGCTAAGATGAAGCTTAACAACAGCCTTGTCTTAGATGGGATTATACACAGAAGCATGAATCTCCAGGGTGGTCTTAGGGGTCTGCTATATCCACCCTTCATCTGCAGTGCTCTGGCCATGTTTCCTACTGCAAGTTTGCACAGGTGTCTGCACACTTTGGCTTTGACAATACTCATTTCTTCCAAGAAGACACCAGGCTGAAAAAGTTGCCTGACAACAGCTTAGCCATGATCATTTTGCTGGGCTGGCAGTCAGGGAAAACCTCTGGAGAACTGCTTGCATTGGCTGGGGAAAGTGGAGCAACCATCAGGCACAGGACCCCCCAACACCATTTTTACAGCTTTGCTTTCCAGGGCTGACCTGCCCTGAGAGTGACATAACAGAGCCCACACAGTGAGTCAGTGCTGGAACTGAGCTCCTGGCGCTAGGTGCTCTGTTCACTCTGCTAAACCACACTGAGATTAAACCAACAGAGGCAAAGAGGGAGCCTGGATATGAGGGAATTTAGCAGGGAGAACCTGCCTTGACTCATTAATGGAAACTTTTGAAAACAGACAGCAGCAGTAATTTTATTTTTTTTTCCCCATGCTGAAACAATTTGTGTGCGTAGAGTCATTCCCTGGAAAAACATTTCTTTAATTTATCTTCTTTAATTATCACTCATCTTTAGTGGCATCTGGTTCTGATATTTTATTAGAAAGTTTGCATGTTTGAACTGGGGCTGGGTGGTATTTCCTTTTTTTTTTTTTCTTTCCATTTTCTACTCTGATGGTACTTCCCGTGGTGGGAAGAGATTGGCTTTGCTTTATTTCACAAGGCATAATAAATCATACGGATGTTCTACTTTAACATCATTATTGCCATGTAAGCATGCTCAGAGACATGTCCTGCAGATTATTTGGTGCAGTTACTTGAGGTTAGAATGCCAAGCATTACAAACAGCAGATTGGGTTCCTGTTGAGAAGATGTGTATACTGCTTATGGGAGGAGGTGCTTTCTAGCCAAAATCTCAACAACTGTCTGGTGATACTGAGTAGCTTATGATGTCCAAAACAAAGCCTGACTTCTGAGAGAACTCAAATTGGGCTCCTTTCCTATTTCCCAAGATGTGCATCCAAAGCATGAAGTATTCAGCATCCAAGTCCCTGCTGAGCTTTTAAAGTTCTGCTTTCTATGAGGAATTGTAGACAGAAGGGAAGACGTTGCTGCTCTTGTGGGCCAGTTCATCCCCAGATAGCATTGCTTTTAAAGACTTCTTTTCTGCTAAGAGATAAAGGTGCTGCTTAGGTTATCTAATGACAATTTTTTTTATTTTTTATTTTTTTTGCTGCTTGTTGACAAACCTTTTGTTTACGGATGAAAACAGCTAAATGCTGTCTTTCTATGCATGACCAAGTCTGATCTTTTCTCAAGTAACCAGCCAGTGCTGGTCAGAAATCACCTATTAGGCAAACATAAAGTCACCTGTTAACTGAGTTTCTGAGAGGGAGAAAAATGTCATTTAAAGCATCACAGATGTAAGCTCCCAGTATTTTACATCTGAAAATGAAAATGAGATCATGAAGCCAGTTGTTGAAGCAGACAGAAATAAAGAAATGCAAATGTTAGTTGACACTTCCCAGTGCCTTACAGTATTGTACTTTCTTCCCAGTGGCATTTGCTTACTCAACATGCTCTACTGGATTTTTTTGGTGTATACTTAGCTTCAGGTCTGCCTGTTTTCCCTATCATGCATTTTTTTTTTTTCTTCTGGTTAAACAGAATTATGGCCAATTAAATGTAACCTAGCAGTCACTTGTCCTCATATACATGAGCCAGTGACTGTTCCCTCTTGTCCAGAAAAGTCTGTGCTCTTGCCTACTGATGTGTAATGCCCACAGAAGTCTCAATGAAATTTCACCTCAATAAGCAGTTTGGTTTTGGAAGAGAAGAACTGCTAGTCCTGAAATGCAGTACAGAAAAGCTATGCTGTGAGGAGACGTTCAAACAGTCATAAGGAGGACATAAGTTAGCACATCTTGTTACAGCCCTGGAATTGGAAGGAAGGACCTGGGCCAGCCTGCGCCTACTCTACTGCAATGCAAGATAGTTAATGTGATAATACAATAAATGGAACTCCAGGTAACTAAAATTAGCCTGGTTTACTTATTTATTGGGAAACAAAGGATACTATGTCCTATAGGAGGTGGCACTTTCTTGCAGTGCAAATTGACAATGCTTTCTCCTTGTGATATATGCTTGCTCTGTGCATCTGTTTGAGCTACCAATGCTTCTGTCCTTCAAATATTGGAACTCTGGGTTGCAAAGCCTATAAAAGAAAACAGTTTGTCTCAGACATCAGGAGCTATCTATCTAATATTCTTCTTGACTGGAAAGATATGGATGAGCCAGCTGCATGTTGGAACAGGGCAATTTGGGACCAGCTGGGCTGTGGAATTTGGAGGGTGGCCTCTTTGTTGATAGTCCTACCAGAGGTTGTTGCTGGGAGCTGGATTTTGATATCATCCTGGGCAGTGAGCCTTGCCCAGCTGGGGGTGATTTCAGGAGTATGGGTCTCTTCTGTATCTGAATTGCCAGAGGCTCCAGTACAAGGATGAAAGGTTTCACCAAGAAGTCCAGCCATGTTTGGATGCCTGTGGACTTTTCCTCAAGGATAAAGTGAAAAATATGACCATAAATTGACAAACCCCATTCTCAAAATCTCAAAATTATTTCCTTTTCCAAACATCTATAAAATGAGCAATTCTTCCCCATCCTCCAAGTTACCCCAAGCTCTGCCCTTTTGGCATCTAAGGTAGGTCTCCCTTCTGCAGACAATGTAGTAAGAATACGGGTCTCGGTCTGGTGCCCCTGAACAGCTCCCCAAGATCTCCCTGGCACTGAAAAGACAGTCCTGCTGATGCAGTCAGAGTTCATTTGTGCTTCTTGATTGTTGGACTTTTGGCTCTGATTTTTCCCAACCAGTTCAGTAGGCCCTGCAGGAAGCTGAACCAGACTCCTGCAAGCCCATGACTTTTCCATTGTCCTGTGTTAACTGCAGGGCTGGCTGAGTTCAAGCCATTTTTCATCCTTTTGATTGTTTTCCTTACAGTCTGTGTTAATAAAAATATTTGTGCAATTTGTGCAACAATTAGGCCAACACACACTGTTAAGATTATTGCTGAGTAGCCTTGTCTCTCTCACCACAAACTGTCTATCCAAATACATAATAGACTGCTGCTTGTCCATCATTTGTCTCTAGCACATCAACTTTAGAGTTGTGCAGCATGATTTATGTGGAGGAATGCCTGACACCTGCTTTCCTATGATTAGATTAAGCAACCTACAGGTTCAGGGATGTTTATGAAAAGGTCTTGTAAACTAAGTATGAACTGGGCACATGTGGCTATATTAAGGTTTATTCTTGGATAATTTTCATCTTGTTTCACCAGTTTTGGAAGAGATCATTCATTTCTGAGATGAAATACAAACAGGCAACACAGTTCAACCACAGATTAAAAAAATCAAGGTTGGGGAAGCTTGTTCTCTCTTGCTCAATTGATTACACAAAATACATTGCAATAGGTTCTCATTCCAGTAGCTAGAGAACATAAGCTTTTAATGCAGATGACAAGAAAAGAATGTCCCCAGAGCCTCTCTGGATTTTAACTGGCAAGCCCACAAGAAAATAAGCATGGATGCTAATGTGTTCTTCCATCTCTTGTTGAGTACTCTGCGAATTCCTCTATAGGATAGTTTTTGGTACAGGTAGTTCTATGGGGAGCATGGACGGAGGAAGGCATTATGTGGAGGAGAGATTAGAAATCCCACTCTTATTGAAAACAGTCTGACTTCCACCGAAGTGGAATAGGAGCTGCTCTGAGACCCTCCCCCATCCCAGCTAAACCACCTCTTGTGACACAAGAGTCTTCATCTTCCTGGCCTACTTCTTTTTCAGGGCAGAGATGTTTACCTTGATAAAGCAATTGAAGTAGAAGGAAACAAAAGCCTCCCACAAAAAGGTGGAAAGTGATCATGTAATTTGTAAACTAGGTTCTACGCTGTGTTTTAAAGCTGTCATGGATGCAAGTTTGGCGTTGTGATTGAAATGGTAACAGCTGTAAACTACAAAGAATAAATTCCTCTACAGTTTCTTTTTTAATAAGCTTCTATCCTCATCACCAGACAGTCCCAATGGTTCAACTGAGTTTCCAGTTCTCCAGTACTTTCATGCATGAAATACAAGCTATGATTTCCCAGTTTTGCTTTAGGACACAGTACTCATCCATTAAGGGCAGTTTTTCCGCATTGCTCACTGACAGGATATGGAAGGAGAGAATATTCTGCTGGAAAGACACAGGGTTATTCCCTAACAAATTGACTGTGGTATCTGTGGCTTGGCATGAGCATCAGCACTGATTTGTCTCATTGTAAACCAGAATCACCATGAAGTATCTGATCACCACAGTAGGCATGTAGATAGGTTAGTGCATTCCTTCTGGTATTTTTTCTCCTTCATTTTTTCTATTGATTCAATTCCATAGGCATTCTAGGGCTGGTCCTCAGTAAAGCACACAATCTTCTCTTACTTGATCATCTTCTTGAGACATTTTCTTCCATCAAAAATTAAGCAGAGAGAGAAATAACCACACTATGATATCCCTTGGCTCATTCATGGCTTACATATAAGGACTTGTTTGTAATGTTGAATGCTTCTTTCTCTTCCTCTGCTTTTAATCTTTTCCTCTCCTAAGCCTTCATGACTGGATGCAGCTGAATTCTGATTTGGACCAAATGGTATGTCATTTGAAGCTTGGACCATAGCTTCACAAAATTTCAGAAAAACCTACTATGTCTTCAGTCACAAGTAAGCAAACAAACAAACTTTTGCTTTAAGACCAACTGAATAATGTGGGGACATCTTGGCCATGTTGAAGTTGACCTTGAGATCGTAATTTAGGATTTGTGGCTGGCCAGTGCCATGGACTGTAACACTAAGGAGTTCCTAAGTATAATGAAGAGCCATCAGGATCCAGATGCTACCAACCCATTGTTGTACCAAGATATTTCAGTTTTCTTGTGTTAATGGCATTATTTTTCCCTTTTAAGGGGTTGATCGTATTTCTTATCCTTCTTCCTTCTTCTCTTCCAACTCTTCTGGAGAAAATAAAGGCACTCAACATTTGCACTGGAGATTTGATCCCAGCAGCCTGTACTTCTGTTTGGAATTGCCAGTAATAATGTAGCTTATTGCTTTAATAAAATGACTCTGCAGTTAACGCATAAGTCAGCTTTGGGAATCTGGCCCCTTAGAAGTCATGCAATGTGCTTGGATTTTGATTCCTTCCCTTATTCTCCATGTATGTATTTTGTTTGACTCTTACTTCTCACAAACAGATTGGACATTTCATTCTCAGCTGTATGTAGCCTACCTCACATCAAAAGGATGGAGTAAATGACTTCTTGAGATCCCTTCCAGACTTGTTTCTAGGGTGTTTATGAATCTCACTTTGCTAGAATGAACTTACTGTGCAAAAATGTTACCCTACATTTTATGTATGTCATCTGTGAGGCTGTTTATACCTCTTCCTGAGTGGTATTTCTTTGGCTATAGACACTGACACTTCTGCAACTCAGGATGCTTCTGTTGTGCCTACTATAAATTTTGCTTTTAGTTGTTTTATTTCCTTTCAGATGTCCTCTTACATAATTTGATTTGAGGAACTGACTTATTTGCTTAATTGCTCTTTTACTAGCTGCAAGATATCTACTGCAGGCCAGTTAGATTGTGCTGAACAAAAATAAAAATCTTTTGAGCAAGATTCCTTCACTTTTCTGAACATAACCAATTCTGGAGAGCCAGCCCTGTTGTTTTAGGCACTAATACTGGGTGAATGTTTAAAAATCTTGTTTTTATTGTTATGGATCATTGAAAACTGGTGCTAATGCAGTGACGCTTAACAATGCCATTGATAATTACCATCCTTATTGAGCTGACTTTCCATATGAAATCAAGTAAAAGTCTGGAATGTTGGTTCAGGTTTATTCTATGGATTAAAAAAAAAAAAAAAAAAAAAAAAAAAAAAAGCAAGAGAAAAGATGGCTTTTTCTTTTTTCTTTTTGTTTGTGCAAAAGGCCTAGAGAGATCCACGGGAGCAATTTTCAAAAGGCCCCTTCAGGAACAGCTTCACCCTAGCAGAGATAGTACATCCTACTAGTTGATGTACTTCATGAGACACACCAAGACACTGCGCCATCAGTGCTGAGTTTCATTTACTGAAATGTTAGAATTATCTCCAAATGCATTAAAAAGACATTTCATCTTGTTTTTGTCTCCGAACTTGAATTTATCCAGCTGACTGAATGGATCACAGAGGTTTAGTTTAGAATGCCTTTATTTTGTGGGGAGATGTTGTTTTGGAGGGATGTTTCTAGTTATGTCAAATGTTATTACTATTTAGTATGGAAGCCAGATACCACTGTCTACAGAAGAAAATGCTACTTTTTTGGTACACTGTAATGCCAAGAAGATACGTTAATATGTGGCTTCATGCATATATTTCCTGAAGTCTCTTCTGGTATTAATATAGTATGAGAAAACTATAGATGTCTTTACTGTAATGTTTTATATCTGCAAACAAATTCTTAATTTACATTCTTGAAATGCAAGAAATCTGAAAAACAGTGGATTCTCAGAAAACAAAATGAAACAAATTACAAATCTGTAGAGCAATTAATGATCAAGCTGCAGTACTTTTTTTTTTTTTCTTTTTAAAGGGAAAAATGAATGAGGTGTTGATGAATGCCTTCTTTTGGTCTGCTTTAGCCACAAATGTATGCAGAGGATACAACATGTGTCTCCACGCACATACTCTCTGTTCATATCAGGGGCATGCTGCAGTTCCCTTCTGGGTTTCCACTGCGTGATATAGAAGGAACCCATCGGTAATTGGGTCTGCTCCCAACAATAGCATAGGATGTTGTTGGCAGAGGAGATAGGAAGTACTCCAGGTCCTGCTGGACAGACATGGGCAAAATGCCCAGTTCTTGTAAAGTGTTCTGGTGTAGGCATAAATGACAGATAGCGAATCATGAATGCTTAATACTTACAAATTACCTTTTCAGAGACAAACTTCCTTCCTTTCAGCCAGCTGTTCTGCCTCAGCACTCTTTGCTGGTAGTCTTCCAGAGCTACAACGTGAGTTTAAATTAATTTCTTAATTTTTTTTCTCCTTGCTAAACTTTTCTTACCCTTCTTTCATGAGTCTCTGTTAACTGAGTCTGCTGTGCTACATATGAGTTTGCTGAACCTGGGTTATTTTCAACAATCATAGAATCATAGAATGGCTTGTGTTGGAAGAGACTCCAAGGATCATCACCCTAAGCAATACAAATTAAGAACAAGTCTGATTAATCAAATATCTTCACCAACCTTTTCTGCCTATTGTTTGCTGTCAAAACAGAATGGTTTTGAGCATTTTCTTTTGTGTTATGTGAGTTTAGGTAAGTGCTTGATCTGATGCTTAGCAAAGGAAATAGAGTATTTTCATCTATAGGCTTGTTCCTGTATATTTCTTATCATGGAATTTTGAGGGCTTAGGAGCCTAAGTTGGAGTCCTCACACAGACAAAAATACAATGAATAGGAAAAGGGAAAGCTACTTGCTCAGTACCATAGAATCATGAAAGCATAGAATGCTTTGTGCTAGAAGGGACTTTTAAGATCATTTAGTTCCAAACCCCCTGCTATAGGCAGGGACAGCACCCACTAGAGCAGGTTGCTCAAAGCCCCATCCAGCCTGGCCTTGAACACTCCAGGGAGGGGGCATCCACAACCTCACTGGGCAACCTGTTCCAGCTTTCCTGTAGGCCCTCTTCAGTTACTGGAAGGCTACTCTATGGTTCCCTGAAGCCTTCTCCAGTCTGAAGAGCCGCAGTTTTCTCAGTCTGTCTCTGTAGGCAAGGTTCTACAGCCCTCAGATCATCTTCGTGGCCCTCCTCTGGACCTGCTCCAACAGTTCGATGTCCTTCTTGTGTTAGGGACTCCAGAACTGGACACAGTACTCCAGGTGGAACCTCACAAGAACGCAGTAGAGTGACAGAATCACCTCTGTTGATCTGTTGACCTCACTTCTCTTAATGCAACCCAGGATACAGTTGGCCTTCTGGGCTGCAAGCACACATTGCCAGTTCATGTCGTGTCTTTCATCAACCAGCACCCTCAAATCCTTCTCCTCAGGGCTGCTCTCAAACCATTCTCCACTTAACCTGTATTTGTGTTTGGGATTGCCTCAACTAGGTAGAAATCCTTCTGGTCTTGTTCAATATCTTTGTCAGTGATCTGGATAAAGGGACAGAGTCCACCCTCAGCAAGTTTGCTGATAATACAAAGCTGGGAGGATTGGCTGGCAAAACAAGACTGTACTGGAAGACTTGGACAGGTTGGAGAATTGGACAGAAAGGAACCTGATGAGGTTCAACAAGAGCAAGTGTAGACTCCTACTTACACCTGGGAAGGAATAACCGCATGCATCAGTACTGGTTGGGGCCTGACCTGCTGGAGAGCAGTTGGACCTGAGTATCCTCGTGGGCAGCAGAATGGCCATGAGCCAGTAGCCTGCCCTTGTGGCAGCCAGAAGGCTGTTTTTTAGGGTCCATTAAAAAGAGTGGCCAGCAGATCTCAGCTTCTTATCGATTAAGTGTGAATAATAACATTTTATCTTGAGAAAAAAACAGTGTACTACTAATACCCACTCAGATCATTATCTTCTCTCTGATAACAGCCAGTAGCAGATCCTCAATACAGGAGTTCTTGGTCATAACCTTTGTGATCTGTGCATGGGTTTTAAAAAACAATTTAGGACTTCTTTCTATCCCATCCCTATAGCAGTCAAAGAGACATTAAGTCTCCTCTCAGCTGTCTTTATTCACAGCCTGGCACATTAACTCAAAACTTGTCATTTTCACTTCACCTTACTGACCCAGTCTGTGACCTGTGACAGACGTATGTTCTAATTCATGGTCCCTGCTTCCTAGTGACCGATGACCCTTGGAAATAGTCACCTCTTTAGCCTCTGCAGCTACATTTAGCAAAGACTGTGAATCAGAGCCCTAAAAGTAGGGGAAATGCACAAACCTCTCAGTTCATCAAGCTGTGATTACACTTCATGTATGTGCATAGGCTTCATGCACATCCTCACCCTCTAGGTTGTATACACAATGTAATACCCTATATTTGGGAAATATGTAACCTTCCCTTTAAACCATTCTGATCAATTTATTCTTACTTAAAAACAATGACTCTGAAGTGTCACAGGTGAATTTATTACTAAAAATGTCCTCTCAAAGAGTGCAGTGCATTTATTTCAGTCTAATGGTCTTATTTCCTTTCTCACTATGCAATCTTTATTATGGCCTTCCATGAATAATTTTGGAACAGGAACATGAAAGGGGCAGATCTCCAAGAATGGCATTGTCTGCATTCACTCTTGGATAGATTTTTTTTTATTTATTTCTTTGTTAAAAGATATTTCATTCAGAGAATCCCTGCTGAGATTTTTATTGCAGAAAATTAGGGATCATAAATCGTCTCTCAGAAAACTATAAATCCAGAACTATTGAAGCATTCCATGGGCAGAGCTTGGCTCTTTGATGAAATCACTCCTTTTTCTTGTATAATTTATGAGCTTTTTTTCAGCATGGGGGGATTTATGCTTTTAAATTGCTCACCAGGGTTTTATTGAATATAATTTGCTAGCAAATTTATAGGAGCCAAATATATTGCATTTTATCCACAATTATGAGCAATAAAATTGATGGGGCTTTACTTTTCATTTTCTTCTGGCAAGCAGAGGAAACATGAGTTTATCCTGAACTTGGAAAGAGGTTTCTTAGGGATACACGTGTACAATTAAAATAGAAAAGAGTGCAGTCAGCAAGGCAGAGGTGCCATTTTGGAAACTTTATTTGGTGTATGGGAGGAGGCAAGCTAGCTCTTGCTCCAAAGGAATTGTAAAACACTGAGGAACTGAGTTAAAGCCACTGAAGCCTATGACATGCATCAACTTCTGCAAGGTTTGAATCACATTGTTGGGAGGGAAGGTGTAGATAAGCTGTCTGAAAGTGGCTTGTGTTTCAAGGTCCCCTTTAGTTCAATTTTCTTGTGATATTTTTTATTTTCATTTGGTTCAGTTTAATATATTCAAAGACACAAACAAAAAGCCTGGTGTAATGCTACTTTCTATGATTTATTTACTTTATCTAAATAACATTCATTTCTGTATGGTTGTTTTCCTTGAGGATTTTTCAAACTGACAGAAAAGAGGAATAAAATGCAATGTATCATCAATCTTTTTAAAGCTTAAAGTGCCATAAGGTCCTTCATATCCCAGTTCTTGACTGGGCTTCTCAATGGTCTCTTAACACACTTTTTTCCTAATATTGTTTTCACAAAATCAAACTCCTAAATCCATTTCCCTCATAACACAGTTGGATGCAAATCCTGCATCTTTCTTCTAAGTTAGAGCATGACAATTGGGTGTGCACCGAACCAGCATGTAACAGGGTATGTGGTGGGAAGGAAAATTAAAGTGCAAGGCTGTACATAAACAATATGACCCTGTTAGCAAGGCCCTCTTGCCCAAAACTTTGTGTTGTGGCCGCTAATTTGTAGTCCTGCATCTGTCCCTTTGTCTGTTGGCTTCAGAGAATCAGAATCATGCCCTCTTCATACCACTAACTAACTCTTATGATGGAGCTTGCAGTGAGACTCGTAGTGAGTGATGTCTGGGTGAAGAAATGCTTAAGATGATTTAGTTAAACCGAAGCAAACAGGTTTGTAGAGTGTCGTTTGGAAAAAAAAACGATAAATATAGCTGCTCTGAAATGGGAATAATATGATAGGAGTTTGAAAAGCACATGTACTACTGAGCAGATCCTATGTCCAAGCAACAGAAATGCTGCAGTATGCCTCCCAGTTTGCACAGATACAGGGGGACACAAGCAGAACCACCTTTATCAGATATTGATATGCGCCTTCGGCCGTAAGGTATGAAATCAGAATGGCTTCTGATTTCAACACAAGGGCACAGGGAAGCCACTGAAGTTGCTCAGTCATTCAAGAATGCTTTGATGGATCAAGGCACAGAATCTGAATCTTCTAAAGACCAAAGCCATCTTCCTCCAACCTACACACTCCATTGTGATTTTTTTTCTGCCTTCTTTCTCTACAGTGGAGACCTTTTTCAAAGGAGGTTTGGAGGTGAACAGATGGAGAAGGCAGGAAGCCCTAGGAGGAGTCCATGAGGCTGGAGATGTCAAGATCCAGTCCTGGACTTCTGTGTCCATCAGGCTGTCCATAAGATGGGAGACCCATCTATCCCTGTAGCTTCACTCACAACTGGAGTAAAACCCCCTTCTGTCCTGAGGGAATTGTTCAGCGCAGACATCCTAAGGGAGATCCTTGTAACTTTTTTTCTCCCTTTTTGGCCTCCTCCTTCAGATTTTACAGCAGAAGAACTCAGTTTGGCACAGAGCAGGTACTCTGAGGTTTTCTTTGCTCTAAAGGAAACCAGGGCTGCAATTTCAAATGGTCAAATCAAAGGGAATTCAAAGATTAAGACCCATACACTCTTCCTGCCATTTGTCCCACAAGATCCTAAACTGTTGGTATGGCCATTATGTTAACAATGAATATCCTGTCTGCTCATGCATGCCCACTTTTTTTTGCCATAGCTGTAGTATTGCTTAAACATTCTATGGGTTTTGTACTTAATGTACAGAGTGATGAATACTGGGGCCATAATAATGAAATATGGCTTTCTTAATGAAATTTCAGTCCCAGCTCATTTCAGTGCTGACATTGAGGTGACTGCAAATAAACACTTTCCAGAAGAGTCAGTTAAATGGCTGCATAAGCAATTTATCAAATACTGTAACATTTAAATAAATAAAAAATAAGTATTCAAGTGTGGTGTATTGCTGCCTGTGTTTTGCTCCCAATAACCCCACTCTTTGTCTTTCTAATAGTTAGATACTCACTGACAGAAAACAAATCTCTCTGCAGCACTGAAAATTTTATCAGATTTATCTCTGACTGTCAGATCAATGTGTAGGAAACAAATGGAGTCAGCAACATGATTTAAATTAGAAGTCTAACAATTTACAGTCTCCACTGGTTTCTCATAAACCTTATTAACGTTTGGCATCGGGTACCAAGGAACTATAAATAACATTCCAGAAGAACATTTATATCTGCTTAGACTCTCGTTATATGTCTTCAACACAGCTTAAATAATGTCAGTAATACCTTCATCATGAACAGGAAATGAAAAAGTTACCCCATACATGTTTTGTCTTTTAATCAAATATTATTTTCTCCTTAGAACTGCAGAACTGTTTTATTTCTTATTTTATTTATTCAAAACTTATGGCTACAATTTCCACTTGTTTTTCTAGATCTCAGTAGGGTGCAAACCCCTCCCAGCTGAACAGAGTAGCACAGTTTCCTCCCAGCCCTTCACAGTGGCTGCTGGTGGAGGCCAGGCTCTCTCCTCAGAGCTGTGGGAAGGGGCACTCAGAGTGCCTGTGGGCAGAGATGGCACAAGGAAGGAGGGTGCCTTCTTTGCGGTTTCAGTCCTCTTTCTTTCTCTCATTCTAATGTTTTCTTCAGATTACATTCAACAATTTGATTTCCTTTCTTAGAAAAATGGACTCCGATTTTCTTTTCCATTCCACACCATCAAACACTCTTGTCCAAAATTCAGTTTTGTTACAAAATCATCTGTTGCCAATCTGCTGCTGTTTTGATTGCCTCAGCTAGAAGACTAGTTCTTCAGGAAAAGATGCAGAGTTGCTGTCAGTTTCTGAAGCACCATGCTTCAGCCAAGCTCTGCATATAAGAATTCTCACATAGAATGAGATTCGTTGGTCCAAAGGTCACCATCTACACCAAAGAGAAACTTTTTCTCAGTCAGAGTGGATGTTTTGTGATGTAACTAGCATCAAACCTTGCTGCTGATAGCAAAGCAGAAGAGAATCAATGGACACCACAGAAGTTGTGCATCATGCATGCAATAAAGGCAAAGAGATTAAAATATGAAAAAGGTTAGTGGTGAGGAAAATAACAAATAAGGGAAAGAAGCAAAAATCTAAGAAATATTGCACACATGGACTTTATAAAACATGAAGTAATTCTCACAGATGTGCTAAGCTAACTTTGGAGTCTACTTTATTACTGTGAGAGAAAATAATTAGGTATGTTAGGAGAGCATTTGATCTGCTCTGAGATGTCTGCCATAGGAAAAGGTGAACAATACAATTGAAGTGACTATTTCTCCCTGTGAACTATGCAGACAGTTTACACAATTAGTCCAGGTGTAGCAGAACAGATGCTACATTGCCCTCCGTGCTGGGAGCAACATGGCAGCCTTCCACCATGACTCACAGTGGAGAGAAAGGACAGTGGTTTTCACAGCTAGAGCTTTACCTGCACCAGTACAGCAGTCCCCTGGTACTGGTGCCAAATGGTATACAATAGCTCAAAACACATGATGGGAAAGATGCTCCATCATGGCATCTTACATACAGCAGCTAACTCTAGCAGCTTCTTGGGATGGTGCATAGTTTAGTTTTGAGAGATGAAACTGGGGAAGAGTTGCATAGTTGTAATTACATTTGCTCCTATTCAAGGCATCCAGACTCCGTGTCATCTGGACTCTCATGCTGGCCTCTTGTCTTTCTTGACAGTCCTTCCCACTGCAGAGAACCTCACCTTTCCATGTTCTCACAGAATCACAGAATTGCAGAATCACAGAATGGCCAGGGTTGGAAGGGACCTCAAGGATAATGAATCTCCAGCCTCCCCATTTAATACTAGACCAGGCTGCCCAGGACCCCATCCAATCTGGCCTTGAACACTTCCAGGGACGGGGCATCCACAACCTCTCTGGGCAGCCTGTTCCAGCACCTCACCACACTCTCTGTAAAGAACTTCCCCCTTACATCCAACCTAAATCTTCCCACCCTCAAGTTAAAACCCCTTGTCCTGCAGTTATCTACCCTTTCAAAGAGTTAACTCCCCTCCTATTTGTAGGCTCCCTTTAGGTATTGAAACGCTGCAATGAGGTCATCCTGCAGCCTTCTTTTCTCCAGGCTGAACAAGCCCCGCTCCCTCAGTCTGCCTTCATAGGGGAGGTGCTCCAGCCCCCTGATCATCTTTGTGGCTCTCCTCTGGACCCTCTCCAACAGCTCTCTGTCTTTCTTGTACTGGGGGCTCCACTCCTGGACACAGTACTCCAGCTGGGGCCTCACAAGAGCAGAGTAGAGGGGGACAATCACCTCCCTGTCCCTGCTGGCCACCCCTCTTCTGATGGAGCCCAGGATACCATTTGTTTTTCAAGCTGCTTTTTCTCTCTCCTTTGCACTCCACTCATCAGCCCAATCAATACTTTTTCTCTCCAGTCATCTACTGCATCTATTCCTGTGCAGACTCTTGCCTCTGAAAAGCAAATTCAGCTGGCTGCCTTTCCACACAGCCACCCACTATCCCTCTCTTAGCCCAATGGGCTAGGTGAAATCCTTTTCTAGAACACTGAAGAAGTCAGCACAGAGCCGTGAAACTTCAACTGCAGTTTTTGTTTTTAGCCTGGTTCCTAACAAGGCATTTAGATTTGGAAGGGTCTTTGAATTGAAAAAAAAAGAAAAAAGAAAAATGCCAAAGGCAATAAAAGAAAGAATACAGACAAAAAATTTAAAAGCCACATAAATGCTCAAAGAAATATTTCAAAGAGGTGGCAATTAGATTTAGCTGCTCAGAATGATGTGACAGAGTTTCAAGAGTTTCAAGGATAGAGATATTTGACATTCAGTAGCACAAGAACTGCTGGAAAATTAGTTTCAAGAAAGCCGTAAAGCCAAGTGTTTCTTCACCTATAGAAATCAATGGCAAGAAAAACAAAACATTTAGCTTGACCTTCAAACAATAATTAGCAACTGATTTATTGACATGATTTTCCAGAAAATGGACAAAGCTTATGAAGATATTGGGAAGCCTGTTTTATAAATTATGTTTTCTTTGAACTTAAAGGGATGTAGCCAATTTTCCACTTTTTAAACAAGTTCTGCTAGGGTGTCCTTTTCTTAGGCCTAAGAATTAAAATCAAACAAAACAACAGCTTTATTGTACTGCGTGGTTTTAGCAGTAGACCTGAGGCAACTACTCAATATTAAATCTCCACAATAAAAAATGAGAAATAATTACACACTTTGTTATGGAAATTATACATGATCAGTTTATTAGAAGCCTCCATGAAAATAAATCTGAGTACATGGTAATTCATTTTTCCATTACCAAGTACTCACTGTTGCTAATTGAGAATAATCGTGTTCTGCATAGTAATCAGAAATCACTGTTAGTTTCAAGGTCTTGTAATCCCTTCAACTTGGGGGAGGAGGAGCTTTGTCAGAGTTCTTTTTATTCTCAAAAGCTTTATTTATCTCTCTATCTCTCTATTTGTTTATTTTGTCCAGAGCACTATCGTTATTAGAAGCAACCTTCTCTAAAAAGCGCTCCAAAGCTACAATGCTGAGTTTGTGCAGTCAACATGCAAGAGAGCACTGTGCAATTTTTTAAAGTGCCTAAGCTCAATTTTTGAAAGGGCTTTAAAAACCTAAGAGTCCTGATCAACTACCCAGCAAACGCCACATAACAGGTTACCATGTGTCAGCTAAACAGCAATACCTTTCTGTGTGTCTGCTTTCAGTCTGTGACAGCTGTGAACTTACCTCATAACAAGAGAGGTTTAAATTAGGTCGAATTACATTGCATTCGTATACAGATATTTACTGCCATTCAGCTTTTGTACAACCTCCTGTAACTCCAGGCTGGAGAAGTTCTAGAAATCTGATCATGTGTTTGATCTCTAAGTACCACTCAAAGTCAACCTGGCTTAGTAACAAAGGCACTTCTGAAAGTTTTACTCAGAAACTGGCAGTTGTGTGTGAAGCTTGTCTGACTGATTTAAGGAGAACCTAGCAATTTTAGGAATACTACAGTAGGCAGCCTGTAAAAGGATCACACTAGCTAAAGAACCTGCTTGTCTTCAGATAATCAGTCTGGCAATGGTCTTTACATCACATTGTACCATGAATCATAGAATTGTTAAGGCTGGAAAAGACCTCTAAAGTCATCAAACCAAACCATCAAGCCATGTCCCTAAGTGCTACGCCTACATGGTTCTTCAACACCGCCAAGGTCGGTGACTCCACCACCTCCCTGGGCAGCCTGTGCCAGTGCCTGACCACTCCTTCTGAGGGGAAATTCTTCCTCATTTCTGACCTGAATCTGCCCAGGCACAAGACAAGGAACCAAAGAACAAGACCTTGAGGAGCACCTCAGATATTTTAAAGCAGCCAACATGTGAGTTGTTGGTTGCTTTTATAACAAATTTTTCTGAAACTCTCAGCATTTGAATTTTTTGTGTAAGAAAATGGACCAGACCTTTCATAACATTGCCCTTTTCTCCAGCATAACAGCAGTAGCTGAAAAAAAGTGAGTGCCTCTGAGTTGAGCGAGTAAAAGTCATCAGAAGAAATCACTTTACTCAGAGACAGTTCATCCTGGAAGAATTTCCTTTCATGGAGGTTACTATAGTCCTGCTGGCAGTACAAGCTTTGTTGATAGATCAGATTTTAGCAATTCCTTCCTTCCTTGTCACATTGTTTGGCTAGATATTGTGCTCATGGTCTGCCAGCTACCCAGAAATGCTATTTGAAGGTACCTGCCATACCGCAAGGAAGTGGCAGGTTCTGTAAAGCTTGCAGTGTACAGCCATTCTGCACATTTGCACAAGGAGTCTTCCACCTGGATGTTGTTGCGCTTGTAGTAAATGCTTCAATCAATTGCTATCCCAACTGGAATGAAGTTAGGCCATTCTGCACTGTTTAAGGAAGACCTGATTATGCTATAGAGCACATATACATCCTGAATCATCCTGAACGTAATTCTGTATTGAAATGAGAGAAAGTGAATATGAACTGATTCAACGTGAACATCAAAGTTTTGCGTCAATTTTAAATAACTGATTCTCAGTTGATGTAGATTAAGCAGATCAGTATTAACAGACCAAATTTAGAAACAGGGCAATTGACATTAATGTCCAGTAAATTTAAGGTGTTTAGGTTGTTGAGTGAGCACTTTAATGGCCTACAGCGTATCCTGCTATCAAGAATCTACACAGTCCTGCTCAGATGCTGGTGCTAAGAATTGTTCTACTTCTGTGCCATACGCCACACAGGGAGCCAATGAGAAGAGACAGGTGAGAGCGAAGGAGTTTCTAATTACTCATGTGTTTCTCCACTTCTAGTCCAAACTTCTGGACAAAATAAAAAGTGAGCTGTCAAGGAAAGGCACTCAAGCCATATGCTGGAAACATCACAAAGCTTTGCTGGTTGTATAAAAATCGCTGCACATGGGAACAATAACTCTTTTTGAAAACCAAATAACTACTCTGATCTAAATCAATCAGGCTTGAGAAAGACAGAAAAAGGCTAGGAATAAAATGGAGAATAAAGAAAGCATGTTCTCTGTGACCTGCCCTTGACAGAGCTATAGTTTTTATGGGTAAGCTGAAGGACCTTTTATGCTGAGATTTTTACCCAGAAGCAATATCTCTGTTGGAGATACAGCTCTGTGCAGGCAGGAACTTTCAGCAGGATGTCAGCTCTCTTGGCAGGCGCAATGTCACCTCAGAGCATCGCCTCCTGCCTGTTTAGGCCATCCTAACCTCCACCTTCTCATTAACATTCTCTCACCTCCTTTCTTCATTTCCAAAGTGTGACATTTTGAGAACTGAACTCAAGACAGTAATTTGTAGAGAGCTGTGAATCCACTGCTTTTTTTTCATGTATGTCATGTCAAATGCAAAGGTAACAGAATTTCTCTGTTAACTTTGCAGGTTCTAACTGCAAAATTATTGGAAGGCATAAAGACAACTGAGTAGATTTGAATAGTTCTAATTTGCTGTTTCTGTGCCAGTGGAGCTTTAGAGGCTTTTAAGAGTGGTACTATACAAAAAGCCAGCCTCGGAGAGGAGACAGCATGTTGGCAGGCCTGTGCACCTCACAGACAATCAGCAGAGGCAGACATTGGGCAGGACCTTCCCCTTCACCTGCACATCTCCCTGACAAGCCAGCTGACTTCTGACTATGACTCTTGAATGCAACAAAAATATATGCCAAAGCTAATACTATGAGCACATGAACTCAGAGAGATAGACCTCAGCTTCTTTCCCTAGCCAGGGCTTTTCCTGTCAAGTTGGTGCTGGGACACATCTGTCACCAGCTGTGTGCCTCCCATGCACCCTGAGCAGACCCAGACAGGCCCAGAGACACCATTTGCAGGATCAGCATCTCCTTGGTTCTCTTTAAAAACAACCAGCAGGAATAGATGAATCTAACTAGCCAGGGCTTGTGCAGCAGGGCACCAGCACACTAAGCGGTCCTGCTTGAAACTCCTCTGTGGCAGAGGCACTTTATGCTGCAACATGGCAGATAAAAAAAGCAGAGCTGGTATTTCAAATACTGAATTGCCAATGTGGGAATTCTTGAAGAAGAATGTGAAGGAGGGAAAAGAGGGCCAGGGGACTGATCTGGAGGAGCACAGCACAGCTAGAGAGAGGGCAATCTGCAGCTAAACACTTCAAGGTCAGCCTCAGTGTGGTTATCATTAAATGCTGCATACAGAAGCCAGAATAGAAGCACATGATTGTGTCCTGTTTGCTTGTTTGTTTGTTCAGCTATCATCTGACTGCTTCCTCCTTACCAAACTGCCCCGAAGCTTTGTATGCAGCAAAACTTCAACAAAAATCTTGTGTTACGATCAAAGTCAGTGACAGGAAATGGCCAAAGCATAGGTTACGTTGCACGCAGCCCCAGTGAGCTCTGCATTACATGTGTGGGGGTGTATATAAACAAAGTCCTCATGATGCACTGACAGCAGTGAGATCCATGAAATATGCTGCTCAGGGAGCAGTGCTGTGCTGACAGACACACATAGTGACTGTGGGACCAGTTGCAGGATGGCACCTCTCTGGGTAGGGCTGCATGCTGGTTGCCATGCTGAGCCCTGTGTCCTGCGTCTGTTTTGTTCATGTGTGGAAAATACTTTGTGTAAGATTTCAGATTTTCCCTATAAAGTAGCATAAAAAGTGATTATGACTGGTCCACTGCCTGGTGGTTTATAGTTAGTCTTCATGAGTGACTCCCACTCAGCTCATTACTGAAGTGCAAATAGAGACACAGCACGTCTTGCTGGACATGAGAAGCCTATGCCCAGATCTCCTCCATCACCACTTAAAATCCTCATTTGGCTGCTGTGGACTTGTCTTAAACTTTCCCCATATTCCTGCTAGGTCTCTGTGCATAGATGCACTTTTGGACCCAAGGTTTTCTGTCCACTCCATACCATGTATGGTAGACTGCAATGTGGGTCTACATAATGGTGCTTCATGGCCGAAGCTAACTAAACTTCCTCAGTATGAGCAGCTGTACTGTGCCTGTGCAGTGCAAAAATTGGACAAAGTTACACCTGTTTCTTGAGGAAACTCCTAGACTTGGAGCCAGTCTACAGCTCTGCTTTTCTGTTTCTCTCCCACAAATTCCTCTCCTTCTTCATCTTTGCCCACAACATTTTCCCTGTTCAGCTGCCCTTTACTCGTGATACATCCTCCTTTGCTGCCTTCAATGTATTCATGCTCTTCTACCTGTTTGTTCTTAATTCCTGTCTACTTCTATTTATTTTGCCATAACCAAATCCATCATCTGCATCTGACTGATGGAGGATGAGAAGGCTGTATTCAAATGACTCCTTTCCTCCTTAAAAGGATGGTGTTTTACAGAACTCAGCATGGGAGTTTTGATGCTGTCTAGAAATTTCCATATAACATGTTCTGTATCATCTCATTACTGCTCAACTATTTGTTGGTTATAATTAACAAATTCGATTATAGTGAGTCATATTGTATGTGAAATATACAGTGTTCCTTTTCTCTCATTCCTCCAAATAGCTATTTGTGCCAGTCATGTACTGCACTCTGAGCCAACAACAGGTCCCAGAACTGCCAAAAATGCAGTTCAAGCTGAAGTCTCCCATATTTTTGGTCTTTCCGCTTGCTCCCCAGCCAACATCTTCAGCTTCCCTTTGAATCCCTTGTCCCCATGACATGCTTGGGTCCATGCAGTGCCCTGCTGCCTGTCCACAGCCCCTTCCCCAGCAGCAGGCCCCATAAGTAGGACAGGGCTTTCCAATTTGGTTTGTGTGGTTGTTGACAATCTGCTCTTTTAAATGGTGGGAACCACTGGTAGAGGAGAAGGGACAGTCATATGCTCAGTGCACCCATTGTGGGAGCAGTGCTGGAAGGAGCAGAAGAACAAAAGGGAGCAGAGATGTTTTGGAATGGAAGAGGTAAAAAAAGTTCAGAACACAGATGCAGGAAGACCAAGATTCCCAATTACTGTGAGTTGTGTGCTATCGTGCTCCAGTAGGAGCCTTCCTCTAAAGCTGGTCAGTACATCTGCACTGCTCACACTTTTCAGACCTGCAGCTTTCCAGGCTTGACTCAAAGCAGATAGCCACCAGAACACCTTTTGTGGCTGATGGCAGATGGTGACTAGCATTTTCCATCCTCCCATGCATGCAAACAGATATGCACCTGTTCTTATCTCATGGGCTATGGTAGCAAGAGACAAGGGACAGTGTGTCCATCTGTCCATCATAGATGAAGGTGGGGAGGACTCCAGGACAATGCAGGGATTAAAGGAACTTCTCCCAAGAAGTTAAGAGAGTGCCTTAACAGTTAAGCGAAACACATCCAAAGTTAGTTCAGCCTTTTGGCTGATATTTTGCTACAACATGTATGATGGAAATCAGCATTTTACTTTCTTCAATAAACACCACAGTGTAAAAGCATTGTTCAGGGTTTTATGCTATTACTGTCTGGAGTGTTGGTTTTTATGGTGCCATATGCATTTGTGGTATGGACAAGTTACAGTTGCTGTGGGAATGTTAGTAATGAAATTTTTGAGTTCTCAGTGCTCAAAAATCTCAACTGAGTTATAAAGGAGGCTTGTTTGCATTTCATTTCCTTAGTTAAACACAGAAAAATAATTCCCACAACCTTTTGTGGCAAAATTTGCCGAACTAACACCCCTTCATGTTAAAGATCTGCTTGACTTTTTATCCCCAACATACATCTCATGTATAACTCTTTCGTACAATGATAGCAAAATGATTTTGAGTAGGTCTGGGGAAATGCAGTGCCCTTCCTGCCACTGTTATCTTCCCATTGTTTCAATGTGAGTCCTGGAAATGTAAAATTGTGTTTAGGGTACAGAGGGAGAGTCCTGAAACCTGGGATTTATTTCTGGTCTTAGACAACCTTGAGCAGCTCCCCTGATCTGTGTGTTTTTGGTGTTGTTTCTTTTGTTTGTTTGTTTTGATTTGACAATCTGTCAAAAGAAACTTTTGCTGCCTATACATTCCCCTCTCCACCACCCCCAGGTTTACTCAGTAAGGAGTTTAGAATGCTATTGGAAACCTGGGTGAAGTTGAGATAGGAGTTTGAAAACTCAAGGTTAGTGTTTTTTCTGTCAAGTTTGTTTGGGGAATTACAAAGGAGATTTTTTTCCCCTAGAAAGGAATCACAATGTTATGTTTTAAAGTGCTGGTTCCTCCAGCTTATGTCCCCTTCCTCTTTTCTACCAGTATACATTGTCTGACATTCTTCAGCATCTTCCTCTTGTTCAATGGGACAGCCCAATATTATGTCCCCAGCATGTACATCAGTAAAAGGTTTTGTGCTGTTATCTGTGCACTGAGATTGGGCAGTATCTCATGAGTGTTTCTTCAATACTCACAACAGTAAATGGGAGGGAAGTTTACTGTTATCACATCCCAATATTGTTTTGTTTCTCTGAGAAATCTTCTTTTTGGAGAAGATTTTTGGAAAGTTTCTGATAATTTCAGTTCAGATCTTCCCTCCTCAATTAAAATTAGCTCTTAATTTCCAATATTAATCTGTTTGCCAGGAAAGGAATAAGGTACAGGGTCAGAAGACCTAAAGGCAGCCAGATATCTCCAAGAAAATAGTTCATTTTTTTCTTAACAAGGGAATAGTTGCTGCAGCAGAAGATGACCACAATATAACCAGGGTAGCTTTTTTAAGCTAGTCTGCTTTCTCTCTGGACCTCCTTCCACAAAGCAGATGACAACAAATGACTTAACTGCAGGCAATGTCCCATTTAGAAAGGCACTTTGAGGATCCCTCCATATTTGAAAGCAACCTCAATAGGAACTGTAGGCTAAAGGGTGCCTAATAAACTATATGCTAGAGGCTAGGTACACATATGGCAGGAGTGCATTTGCAGAAAAACCAAGGTATTTGTAGAGCTTGCAATCACAACAAAAAATGTTATTTTGAACTCAGAAAAGACAAAAGGTTGTGTTCCTGCTTCAGACACATTTCTAGATTGCATGTACAAAATGCATAATCACACTACTGCTTTCCAGTCTATTAAAACTGCAGTCAGGCCAGGTCACTGTAATACAAAGTGCATGTGAAGAGATGAGATGGGCTCCTGACATTCATGATATAGGCATATAAATAGGAAAAGACAGAAAATATATGAGGATTGATAAGAGATGGAGGGCAAAGGGATAGTCTGAAGTTAGCTGAGGAAGTGAAACAGATGAAAACAGGAAAAGACAAAACAATCAAAGAAGAAAAGAAAGTATAAACAGCAGAGATTCAGAACAACGGATAAGACAACTTATAATAAAATTGATTAATGAATTACACGGCCATTATCAATGACCAAAGTGGATGATATTGAGCACAGGAGTCTCCAATCTGCACTCCTTTATGGATTCTGGCATTTCAGAAACCTGAATATGTTGAGGAGATTGGATGGGAAACTGTGGATAACAGGTACTCCAGGTCTATCTACCCCAAAGTATGTGCATTAATCACCAATCTTGGAATCAGGAAATAATATGGTTTTGAGAGAAAAAAGAGGCAGGGCTTGTGTGTGAATAAAGGGTTTGAATGGAGCAGTCTACGAAGAAAGAAGAGATGGTCAAATGTGGGTAAAAAGATGATGGAAATACTTTATCTTTTATCATCATATATGCCATAGCACTCTACAGAGATGTAATTGTTGACTACAGAACAAATCTGAAGTTGATTTAAGTAAAGAATACATAATCAGTTGACATTTGTTCTACTCCCAGTTAAAAGAGTACTTACATTTAATAGCCTGGGACTAATTCTTAAGATCAATGACAATGTCTATGTTTATTTAAATATACATCTTCATATATATCTTATTTTTTCATTTGCTGAAGATAGAATGATCAAAAAGGGAGCGGGATGATTGTTCTAGGTTATGTAACCAGGACTGGTTTCTGAAAATGTCAGCAACTTGCTTTATATATAAATCTGCATTTGAGAAAAATCAACACAGTCTAAGTAAGAAAAAGAGAGAATAATAAATTCTGATTGAATTACACCATGAATAGCATTGATTAAATGGAAAAGGACAGCGTGTCCCATTTCTCTGCTCCTAGTTCTTGAAGAATTCTTGTTTCCCAACTGTGAATCAGATGTTATTCTAATTATTCCCAACACAAGTCTTATCCTGGACAATGTTAACCTTTCAGTTCAGAGAATACTAATTCTCTGTTTCAAATGTCATCTGAAGTCCTAAATTTCTAACTTTTCAAGGTTCCAATTACTTCTGTCCTAGTGGACTAACTTCATAAATGAGACTTACATGCTTGATTACAATAGTGAAATTTTCTTCAGTCAAGAAGATCCTTAACTGGTATAGCTTAGGAAGTGTGGTGACAGCTCTGCCAGTCATGGATCTGACCCATACAGTCCCAGTGGCTTACAAAGTCACTGTCAGCTGTGTTACCTTAATACCTTGCAGAATGGCTTAGTAACTGGGAAGAATGAGCTTTCAACTGACTTTATAATCTACTTTTTTGGCTGGTTTTGACTCCTGAAAAATCACAGAGTAGATCACTAAAATGCTGTTACAGCTGAAGATGGGGCATAAATAAAGCTTTTATCCAATCCCACCCTCTCCCTCAAATTTAATGATTCATATAAAATGAAACAACATCCAAACCACCCCCAACTTGTTTTTGTTTCTGCAAAACCAAAACCTGAGTGATGAGGTTTTACAAAATTCAAACCCAAACCACTCCAGTTTGTCCATTATAGACATGAGACTAAACTCAGAAACTTTTATCTGGGCTCTTTATGCCCTCTGGACTTTGGTGGTTTGGCTAAAAATGGAACCTAGATTTAAACCATTCCTGATTTGGGTTGTGCAAATCATAACTTGACTAATGTAGTTCTTCAAAACCAAAACCATAACATGGCCTTCTTATTCCATCCCTAATTAAATTAAATACTTTTTGTCCAGAACATTACGGAGACCAAAATGTACAGACGAATATTATCAGCATAACACAACCTTTTATTTTATTCATTCCCAAAGGGTCTGATCCTGAAATCACAAAACCTTCTCTCCTCATCAGACCATACTTGTGGGCATTTGAAGACAGACTTCTGCTTTGAAGAGGGCTGCTGCTGCTTTCATTTAAAATATGGGAACTTTCATGGAGGTTCATTGAATCCAAATGTACCATTTATCACTTGTATTTTCTGGGTACTTTGTTATTCCATGTACTTACAGGTTATCAGATGTCTCCTATTCCAGGCGGAGCTGAAGAAGAACAGAATTGTCCATGACACTTTTAACAGAAACAGTCAGGCTGTTTGTTTGTTTTTTTCTTCAGTATTTTTCAGCTCTCAAACATCAAGAAGTCTGGTTCTATAAAAACAGGGCTCCTTGTATGGCATTTTCTGGCATCTCTGATAGACTCTACCATGTTCTTGCTTTTCTTAAGAGGGTGATTCCCTGCATAAAAGTGTTTGATACAGTTCCTAGAGTAGTCTATCAAACCTTCTTTTGCAAGGGTATAGCAAGTTCTCTGAAGACTTTCTGCGAACCTTGGTGTACACTAGATTTCTGCTTGTGATGGATGCCTGCTTTCTTAGCTTTCTTAGCTTTGGCACTGTTCCTTCCCTCCTTTGCTGCCACAAAACAGGGTCTAAAGGCAGCACTTTCTGACCTCTCGACTGTCTGTAGACTACTTTGAAAAGAAAAACAATTCTGCTGGCAGTAGGATTTAAGGCAGTATCATGCACTTTGCCTCTCCAGCATAATGTTTTAGGGGGCCTGCAAATAGAGACATGCCTGAAAACCACCATCAGCATTCACAGACAGCTCTCCTGGAGATCTGGGAAGGGAGAACAGTGCCTCTGAGAAGCCAGCTCCACCCTGGCTCCCTACGGAGTCAGCTCTCTCCCGCCTGAGGACCTGCTGTTTTCCCAGTAGCTATGCTAACAGACTAGTAATCCTTTTGTTAGGCTTGTGGGACGCTTGCATGCTAAATTTAACCTAATGCTTCATTTCATTTATTTAGCTGCATCCCATTTTCTGATGTTTTTCTTGTTTGCTACAGATAAACTGTTGATACTTCTGTTTTTCTGCTGCCAGCAACCTCTGCTGATTTTTTGTTTTTATTCACATATAGATTTCAATAGCATTCACAGGCTAATAAACTCCACTCCTTACATACTAAAACCTGTGACCTATCAATAATAGTTTCCCCCGTTTACTCCGAGTGCTAAGACCTGTATCATTTCTGTGCAGCTACAAGTTGCTTGGAGGAGAAACAGCCCCAGAACTGGAGCAAGCTGCACACTTAACCAGATAGCTGGCACAATTACAGTTATACCACAAGTCAGCTTAGACTGAGACATTAAATGAAACTCAAAGCCCAGTGTCTTTTTTGCCTTGAGCAATGACTTTTATCCAGTATGTTCTCTTAAAAAGAAACAGGCTAAAAGCAAAGGACAAAAAAGTACTCCTAAAGTTAAACAATGAAACCCAAGCCAGCAGTGCCTCATTGCACTGCCTGTGAGCTCCAGAGAAGAGATGTTGTGGGTTTGTTCTCTCTTCTCATCCACAGTTCAGGACAGGAGGAAAAAAG
Organism: Meleagris gallopavo; assembly: GCF_905368555.1. Classification (NCBI taxonomy): domain Eukaryota; kingdom Metazoa; phylum Chordata; class Aves; order Galliformes; family Phasianidae; genus Meleagris; species Meleagris gallopavo. Next base: position 58,881,999 of record NC_139405.1, on the reverse strand, counting down.
AGAGAAAAGAAGAAAGAGAGAAGGATCTTCTTATTTCTCCTCTTCAAAGTTAGGAAGGAAGAGGCAGAGAAGGATCTTCTTATTTCTCCTCTTCAAAGTTAGGAAGGAAGAGGCAGTCAAGATAGGAGTAGGGGAATGGAGGGAGATCATAAGAGAGAGTTATGCTTTCCCTTTGTCATTATGGATTCCCTTCAGAAAATCTCATCACTTAGTTGTTAAAACAGATAAAATTTCTTTTCTTTGCCTTGTATCTTCCAATTGACCCAGACCATCTCTCTTCCAGACTTCCTTTAGTATAACCAAAATACATTGCTCTGCAGTGCTCCCACCTGTTGGACAGTTTGCAGAGCTGGGGTGGAAGAGTAAATGTGCATGCCTTATGTTTGGGTCTCTGCAGTACTGCACATCTGGGTAATATTAAACAAAGCGGGGGTGGGAAGTTCCAGTATAACAAATCATATGAGCCATAAGAGCTCAACTTAGGTCTTATGCATGTGTTTTCAAATCTAATTTTAAGCAAACCTTTTCAGACTCATACATCAGTGATCATTTGCCTTGTCTAGAAATCATATAACTCCATTGCTTTTCATCCTTAGGACCATGCTATTACTTGGCCTACCCTATTCAGGCTCCCAAAACAAAACTATGGTTAGCAATTCAGATATTTCCCAAACAGAACAACTACCATTGTACATGTTTTTGTCAGGACATTGCTAAAAATTTGCCCCGATGCAGAGCCAGTCTTAAAAGCTTACGGAGGCAGAAAAATCCTTGTATGGGCCTGTACACGTCCTCTTTGGTTGGGTTGATTTAGAACAGGCTGGAGAACATTTTTCCACTCCAGTGGCCTCCATTTCTTATCAATATCAAACTAAACTCCAAAGGAGACCTTGTGAGGGTGACCTACAGGAAGGGCTGCATGCCCTCCCTACCCCCAGCTCTCTTGGTGTTGCACGTAGATACGATCAGTGAAAAGAGAAATGATGCATCACTTGCAAGGGCACGGGGAAGAGGACAACTGTCTTGAGGGTCCAGAGAGGAGTAGCTTTAGAATTTGGATGTTGATTTTTCCCAGTGAGAGAGGGTTAAAAAAAAAAGGATATAGTAAGAAGATACTTGTGAGAAAACTCCCCTCTGAAGACAGCAGCTTTGGAAGTATTTTTAAGAAATCCAGTCTTCAGGTCTGCTTACTACATTTGATTGAGTTGCACTGTAGAGCTGCGGTCCCAAAAGATGTTAAAGTGTTCCTCCTGAGAAGGGTTAGCCTTCCTCTCTGCCATGAAAAACAGGTTTCCCAAAATCACATTTGAGGCAGAACTGGCTTGAGCTATAAAGTTAATAGCATGTCCATAAACAAATGAATTATCATCAAACTTTCTGGTGGATCTCTTAAAATATTTATTTTTTAGGGGCAAGTTGAGTAATAGGTTTTCCTCAAGTCTTCAAGTTTTAGTGGGCAACAAAGAATGTAGAGTGGAAGCTGCTTACCAGATGTTCCACAGCCTGGAGAGATAAAAGGAGATTGTTTTTACAAGTAAAAATGGTGGCATGGTAGCTTACATGGCGTAAAATACATATTTTTATTAAGTCATTGTGCAGATGGAAAAATAAGTTTCCATATTTCCCAGTAATAATCTGCCTCACCTATTTTTTATTATTATTATTATTATTATTATGCTATTTCTGACTACTTCTTTGTAGCTTTACAGCTCTGGCAAACATTAAGATTTTTTTTTTTAATTAAAAAAAAACCTTGATTTCATTGCTTTAGTAATTCAAAGTAGTATAATCTTTTGAAACTTAAGATACATCTAACAAAGCTGACCTCATTAACAGAGAGAAAAAATATATTAATAAAAATATAAAAATATTTATATATTTTTTAATATTTATATATTTTTATATAAATATACTTATATTTTAAAATATTTAGATTTTAAAAATATATATTAAAAAAATGTTCCATACTTTTTCACCTGAAGTACAAGCTTTGAAGTCTTGTCTCAGTTTTTAGATGGCAAATATGGAAAACTGAAAAAGCAAAGAAAATACTCTCACCAGTGGCAGATTGGAGCTCCTATTTTCTCCTGTCTTCAATTATCCAGAAGTTTGTTTTCTTTTTGAGTTTATAGGTTCAGCGTGGTTGTGTACACTTCTCTGTGTGCTGTTAGTCCCTTTATAGCTTTTTGCTATTAAAAAAAAAAAAAAAACCAAAAACCCTAGAGAAGGAGAGTAGACATAAAGTGGTAAGATTTTGCATTATGTCATCTTTAACAATTCAGATGAGCTATTTGCTTTTATTATGCACTGGACTCTCATGATAGAAGCCACAGTTAGATGAATTGATTTGCAGTAATTTACATGCTTTTGTCTGCAAGATACAGGTTGTTTACAGAGTTGAAACTGAATATGGCAGAATGATGCCTGAGCACTTCTGAAAATTCTTTGCTGTTTTCACTGTGATCAGGAGTAAAAGCACAGGCCCTGTGATTCTATTAAAAATCCTGGTCTGCGTGAATTCTCAGAGAACAGGTGGTAAAAGCCACTTCCCAAAGATCTGTAATCTCATGCAGTAATATGGTGGCTTGGAGAATTAAACAAAGTTGAATCTGAAAAGTAGCCTGTTGCTGGTTCCGTGAATTTAAATGATATTAAAAGTAGCAGGTCCTTGTAGGCTTCATTACATCTAACAAAAATTATTGAAATGCCCTGAGTCAGAAAAGTTATTCTGATTTGAACATGGCACAGTGTAGTGGAAATGCAAAGTCAGGGCTTGAAGCAGTGATTGAGCACCTGGTGGGAAGGCAAGGCCAACCTAGAGAAGCTCAGGTGCATGCAATGTACCTGAATGACCAGAACAGGGTGGAAACAGATCCACACATTCCTGGACCTCATTTAAGGGTTCGCAGCAGAGGCCAGAGATTCTTGCTGGATATCCCTGCCTACCTGAGGCCTCCTGGAGGTAAGCAATTTTTCTTCCTTTATATGTATGGCTGCTTTGCTTGGGCTTGTCCTCTTTTGCTGCAGCCTAGGGTTTTGCCACCCTGCTATTATTGTTGTACTCTCTATCACATTATGCAGGTTTATTTATTTTTTTTTTTTTTAGGTGAGAAAGCTTTGTGTGTGATTTATGCTACTTTAAGGTAAAAGATAAGGTAATTCATTTTAATGTTTGATTGGACCATTTTAAGAGCACCGTCAAATTTAAGACCCGTGAATTTGAAAATTAAAGCTCTAGCTCCTGAGCTCGAACTTGTGGGCCTATACTTTGCAGTCCTGACAATGCTTAATTTGTGATATTCAGGGCTTAGTGTTTTCTTTCACTTTTAAAATCCAAAGTGGTCTCAGCAATTACTGTGAGTAAAAATATATATTACGTAGGAAGATCACAAAATTATAATCTTTTTAAGATTGAATAGCCAAAACATAAGATGCTTACAGGGATACTTCTTCCTTTCTCCCTACTATTTAAGGAATAGAAGGTAAATTAAAGGTCTCAGTACTTTAAAAAAAATAATAATAAAAAAAAATCATGGAAGATAAGTGTAGTTCCTTCCAAGAAAACTTGAGAGTAAGAGGGAGGGTTTCATTCAGTGGGGAAGAAAAGTCATCCTGTTGAAAGGTAAATTCATGTGTATTTTCCACAATTGTTTAAATAGGAGCCAAAGAAACATTAACAAATAGTAGAAGATAAAAGTAAAAAGATTAGGGACATTTTAAACATAAATACCAATCTGAGTGTTATTTTATATTTCAGCTAGAAAAAAATTAAGCAGTAAAAGAATTGTGTTTGTAGTTTGAGATATCTATAAATAGCATTACTTCTAGTGCCTGACATTCTGTGATTAGGAAATACATATTAGATTTGAAATTGCATATTAAATGATTTGAGGGTGAGATAGTTTGTATACATGTGATTCACTAGGAGTGTCATGCTTTAGAAGCCTTTTAGTTAAGTTGTTGGTTTTCCCAGAGTATGGCACAATCAGTTCTGTGCAGAGTCCTGTGAGTAGTGTCCTATGTACAGCAGGAAGTTCCATAGTAGTAATAGTTGATATGAGGTGTAATGTGCTTCATTATTTTTCTGACTATTCCTTTGAAGTAAGTCCTTTATCTCTGCTTCTTCAGATAAATAAAATCTCCTGTGAAAGATGGATCTATTTTGCATTAGGAATTGAGTGAGGGAATTCCCAACATGCAGAACAATGCTCTTTACTATGTAAGCAACTCCCAATAGATTTAAGCTAAAAGTCTCACCTTTTTTGAATGCCCTTCTGCCAAAAACATTTAGAGAGATTGTGTTTGGGTCTGAGCCTGGATTGAAGGTTCGCTGGAGCGAGGCCTGAATGTTCTGAAAGACCATAGAGGGATGCCAGAGCTCCAGCAGTGAGATCTTCCTCTACAAGGGCAAGATTTAGGTAATACATTTCATGCTGCGTTGGAGGGATGACTCTGTCCTGCTTCTCAGGTGCTACATCATTGTTCTGAGAGGTCTGCAGTCACTGAAGCATCAATATGCTACTTTTCTTGATGTTTATCTACTGAACTATGGACAGTCCTAAAATGTTCTTCACCAAAGTGTAGTCAGACACTGGAAGGGAATTCTCAGTGCAGTGATTATGGCCCTGAGCTGCTGGAGTTCTAGAAGCATTTAAACAGTGCTCTTAGACATAGTGGTTATTTTGATAGTCCTATGGAGCCAGGAGTTGGGCTTGACTACCCTTCACACTTCCAGCTTAGGATATTTTATGATTCTATGATTCTGAGGCCAGTCCAGAGCATATGTTTTTTTGGATAAAGGGGCCTCTGCTTTAGACTGAACTCATCTTTTGCAGGCCTTTCCATAAGGCCCTATTCTTTACTGCTCAAGTTCATTCAAGCTTCTTGTGGTATAACAAGTATTTTCCTTGTCCTTCCCATGAGGCTGTGTCTGGAACACGCTGAAATAACATCCTGAGAAAATGTCCCTAAAGTTAATGTTTCCAGTGCTTTCTACTGCCTTAGAACATCCAAAGGCCCTTCCCCAGCTGGAAACCTAAAGGCATGGTATTTTCTGCACGAGGATTAAGAAGGAAATTCCATATATTGTGAGAAATACTACTTAATATATTAAAATGAGGTGGAATTTAGGCTTTGTGGGCTTAACAGTGATTCAATGCCACAGCTTCTCAGGGATTATACTGCTGCCCTGTATGCACAAAGCTATTGACTAAAATCAACTTCAGGAGAGCAGGCAAAGCCACCTTCTGCTTCTGTGCACTTCAGGTGCTGCTGAAGGTGGCCTCTTCGGTGTACCACCAAAGGGTAAATTCATTTTCTGTGTCTCCTGCTAAAGTGAAGTAACCAGACATCTCAGACTCCCTGCTTGGCCAGAAAACCTGTGATTTTTTTAATAGCCATTAAAAATATATTTATTTTTTGCTGTTCTTGGCTGATCTTCTCCTTTCATGCTGATTAACAATGCTCTGATCTTTTACTGCTGCCTTTTAGTAGCATAGCAGCCTTCCAAGATGGAAGAAGGCCATGCTATTCATCTAACTGGTATTTTATGTACGCTGTAATAATTTTTCTTCCCTGGTTGCTGCTTCTGATAGTTTCTTCCTCCCATTCTATACATTCTATTTTGAATGTAGAGGTACTTAACTTTGCACAATGTTGGAAACTTTTCCTTTGTTTTTAATTTACAGACTTGTGTTGCTGTTTTGTCTGCTTTTTGTCTGCAAATTGTGGACACTTATTAGCAGTTGCAATTTCTTGACATAGCTAACTATCGCTCTTTTTATTCTAAGTGAAATATTTTCTGATATGTGTTCTCTTGATTAGTTTGAAGCTCTTTTCTGTTAGCAAGGAACAGCATGACTTAGGGGGTGGGTAATGGGATGTGAAAATCTTTGCCACTCTCTTGTTTTAGTGTGTTTGGAATAAGGAAGTTAATAGAATGTAACAGTATGAGAAGGATTTACGTGGGTTGTTGAGTTTATTTATTCTTTTATTTATGCATTTGTTTGCTCTATTTTGATCCTCAAAAGTGATTTTAATAGCTGTTAGAATGTGGCATTGCTAATGAAAATGAACAGACCGCTGTTGTGTTCTACAATAAAAACAAATGTGTGTGGTAATGTTATTAGTGGAAAAACTCTGCCTTTGTAATCAATATTTTACTTTCCTATATTCTATTCATAGTGAAACAACACATTTTACGGTCAAAACAGTTGAATGTAGCAGGCAGTCTGTTTCAAATAAAATCAAATTTGTTCTTCCAAGTGGCATACTGTCAGACCTGTCAAAGATATGTGTAGCAAGCACATATACATGGATCCCTTTAATGTGCTTCTTTTTCTAATAAAAAAAAAACCCTTACATGAACGGAAACTTTTGAAAATAAACTATAATCACAAAAATGCTTCAGCTTTTGCAGGTGAGCTAAGGAAATTCTCCTTCATTGTATAAATCACTAAAAAGATGTCTTGGCTTGCAAACTTCTGAACCCTGCTCCGTGCAGTATTGAAGGATTATGGGTATTATGGAAACATTGCTGATTATGATTATTAAATAGGAAGATTAACAGGGGACATGTGGTGTGTGCACACATGAAGATGTCCTTGTGGACAAAAAGTGGATTTTTGTTTACCTTTAATGACTTGATGCCTTCATAAAAGGAGGAAAAAAAAAAAAAAAAACATTATTTTCCCAAAGCAGATTGGTTGTTGTTGCTGTATTTCATGTTTTATTTCACTTTCTCTTCATTCAGCTTTGGATTGGTGGGTTTCACTTGGATTGGAACTTGGTGTGGCTCTGATGCTTCTCTTCTTAGTAGAGGAAGAGTTACCTTAGTAAGTGCTAATTTGCTATGAAATGACATGTTGCAGTACTATGTAATACAGATGCTACTGGGTGAAAGGAAAAATGGTATTTTGTCTCCAGAAAAACAGTTCTGAAAATGATCTTTGCAATGTGTTTGAGGCAACTCTGACAATTATCCTGACTATACTGGGAGTAATTCAGTGGTGCTTATCTGAAGCTAGTGAGTTGCTGCATCTGAAGGCATAAGGAAGTTTTATTTCAAAGCTAATGTTGGTTTACAGTAAGAATATGTATTCTGTTTTTATTAAAAAGTTATATATTTCAAATGCTTACAAAGCATTTGCAGGGGCAAAAGCCTTGCTGTACCAGACAGTACATATGCTCAAATGAAAGTAGTCTAGTAGTCTTAAAGGTTGAAACAGACAGTGCTAAACATGGGAAATGCTCTACAGAGAGGGAATTGAAATCGGGATTCTTGAAAATGCTTCCTACTTTGTATACTTAAATCCCACTGAAATTTGTACAAGCTGATCACCAAAATGCCTTGAGAATCTGGTTTGGGATGCAGGACAACTAACTTGTATTTTTTTTTTGTTGCTTTTTGTGTGAATGAAAAAAAGAATGTACTGCATACTGCCTTCTGTTGACACCTTCCTAATGACTGGTCTGTGGGTATTTAAGAAATTTGGAGATGAGCAAAGGCTGTATGAACAACAGTCTTTATCTGTTGGCACTATTGTCTGTCATCTCATTCTTTCAGAAAATATTGCATGTGGATGTTCTTTATGTAATTGCAGTCACGGTAATAGGATGGCTTTGTTTTAATATGTACCTATACAGCATTCATGCATGTACAAATGTTTTGACCCAGCTGGGTGATGGTGACACTGAGGAATTATGGAGGACTTGAATGATCCCTGAACTAGAAAACATTTTTTGCATAGGAATGAGTTTTATTCATGCTGGATAAATCTCTCAGAATCAAACTTGTCGATGGTGAAAAGTAGTCAAGATGTTAGCAATGCACTTTAATCAGACCAAGCAGTTATTAGCAAGAGAACAGGAGGAGAAAGGTTATACTCAGTATCTTCCTTTAACAAAGAGTCCAATAGAAAAAATATTTCCATTTGCTTGAGCTGTTTCTTTTCCTATCCCACTGTCTTTGTCTTTTAGCTGCCAAGAGCAGAATGATGTGATTCATAGGCTTTCTAATTGAAATTGTACACAGCCGAATCCAGGGGCTGCTACTCCCTTGGAAGTTGGTGGCAAAATTCCCATTGACTTCAACAGAAGCAGGCTTGGTTTATCAGTGGGTAGAGAAAAATACAACATCAGCCTGGGTGATCTGCAGTAGGGTCACATTTGTGGGACCATGCCTTGTGTTCATATCCTGTGTGGTGTCTTACCTTACTGGCTCCTGCATAGCTGCTGATCTTGAGGCTACATCTGCCTCTTTTGAGAGTGCTCCTCTGGCCCAATTGATTTTATAGTTAATTTTTGATGTTTAGCCTAATTTTTTTTTTTGTTTCATTGTGTTAGGTCGTTCCAGCATGTTCTGTACCTTCTCAAATTAGGACTATTTCTTTTTATTTCCCCAATTCTGTGTGAAGTAAGATCTCTACAAATGTTTTATTTGAAGGTTTCTGTTGTTTGCTTTAAAGATGACACTCACTGTAGTACTTCCAATCATCTTCATTTAAATCCTCTATGATTTATTACCCTTGAATACTTAGCAGGTTTTCCTACCCTAAATGCACTGCTATTTAGAGCACTGGATATACAGCTAGGGCTGCAGTGTCAGATCCTGGGTGGAGCAGAGTTGCTTGGTTTGATCTAGAAAAGCACTTAAGCACTGGCTCAGAAATAAAGTGAGTAATGCCAGAAGCAGAAGACAGTGTCACTCCTTACATGCTTTATTGCTGAGAGGAATTCAATAGACTTGTCAACCTCCAGCTAATAAATGGGAATGTAGCTGGCAGTCAGACACATGGAGACCATGACAACCAGGCCTGTCTAACAAAGCCTTTGCAATGTTGACACAAGGAGGATATTTTGAGAGATATGCATAGATGTTTAAATCATGTAGCTGGAGTTAATTATTTTGTGTATTATTCAAATGCCTGGCTGATCACTGAGCTTGCTTGAACTATCAATGATCAGTGTATGAGCAGTGTAGATGGGTTTTCACTTCTTCTGCTACTTTTGAAAGTTGTTGGATTGATTATTGTCAGAGACTGAGGCTCTGTAACGCAGTGGTTCTCAATCTCTTCCAGATTGTGACCCCAAGTCACAAAAATAAAGAGTTTCAAGATTCCTCTTCTCTGATCCTAATAAAAGAAGGGTATTTCTTGCACATGTGTGCATCCCTGCAGGCTCATCACATCCAGTAGACTGATTTTACTATTATTTACCCACTGAATGGATTAAACATCTGCAGCACTACAAACACGATCTCTTTCATATCCTATTATAGTGGAGTTCTCTGTGGCCTTAAAGCCAATCTATGGATCTGCCTTGCTGCACACTTAATCACCTCCCACTCTGAAAGTGACTTCTCCACCTATTTAGCTTTATACTATGTTACTTCAAAATCTTATCTTCTCTCTGGAATATATGAATTGCCCATGCTGTTTTGGAGTAAGTGAGGAGAGCTGGTTCATATTAAAAAAAAAAAAATAAAATAAATCAGATGTTTTGTGATGTTTACGAAAATGGGTTGTCTGATCATAAAATTAATTTGTTTTTCATGAACAGCTAACTGCACATAAATTTTACATGATAAGAAATCCTTGAAATGTAGAATGTTGTAATTACTATAAATATTGTGTTGCTACTGATCAGTTCAAGTGAAAATAATGAAGCTAGGACTGCCAAATCCTCAGCCCATGTACTTCTGGTTAACCGGGCAGCAGTGCGCTGTTGCAGCTCACTGTTCTAAACATCTGAGTGTATTTGCAATGTAGATGCATTGCAGAGTGGCAGACATTCTCAGAAATGTGTGAACTGCAAAATGGATACTCTGTCTCCTAGATGAAAAGTCTGCTGTAGGTCGATCATATGTTCTTTTTCCCTGAAATTAGTTCATTTTTATAAATGCATTTTTTGCTATTTTCGTCCATTTTATAAGGGCAATTTAGGCTATTTTGGTCAGAGCCTTTGCCATTCCACGTAGTCTGGTCTGCTGCCTCTTCCCACAATTTCCGTGTTTGAAGAAATTTTCCTTCAGGAAAGAAAGGGGCTTTTCCTGCCATAGCCACAGATTGTGGACATTTGGGAGGCAGGGCACATTTGGGGCAGCTACTCTAAAGTGGAAGAGTTTGGCACAGGAGAGGTCATAGAATCATAGAATGTTTTGGATAGGAAAGGACCTTTAAGAACATCTAGTTCCAACCCCCCTGCTATAGGCAGAGACAGCACCCACTAGACTAAGTTGTTCAAATAGCTATCCAGCCTGGCCTTGAACACCTCCAGGGTGTGGGCATTCATGACCTCACTGTGGGCAGCCTGCTCCAGTGTCTTACTACCCTCACAGTAAACAGTCTCTTCCTACTATTTAGTCTAAATCTAACATCTTCCAGTTTAAAGCCATTTTCCCTTGTCCCATTGATAAGTGCCCTTACACAAAGTCCCTCTCCAGCTTTCCTGTAGGCCCCCTTCAGTTACTGGAAGGCTGCTCTAAGGTCTCCTCAGAGCCTTCTCTTCTCCAGGCTGAAAAGCTTCAGTTCTCTCAGCCTGTCTCTGCAAGGCAAGTGCTTCAGTCCTCTGATGATCTTCATGGCCCTCCTCTGACAGCTCATTGTCCTTCTTGTATTGGGAACCCCAGAACTGGATGCAGTATTCCAGGTGGGATCTCACTAGAGCAGAGTAGAGGGGTGCAATCTCTCCCCCTTGATCTGCTGGTCCTGCTTATCTCGTTGCAACCCACAACATGGTTCGTGTTCTGGGCTGCCAGTGCACACTGCTGGCTCATGTTGAGCCTTTCATCAACTGATACCCTCAGATCCTTCTCCTCAGGGCTGCACTTATGCCACTCTCTGCCTAATCTGTATTTGAATTTGGGATTGCCCTGATTCAGATGCAGGACCTTGCATTTGGCCTCGTTGAATTTCATGAAGTTGTTACCTCCCAAGCCTGTTGAGGTCCCCTTGGGTGGCATACTTCGGTGTGTCAACTGCACCACTCAGCTTGGTGTCATCTGCAAATTTGCTGAGGCTTCACTCCATCCCGCTGTCCACGCTGTATACTCTAAAGATTTTGAATATCATAGGTCCCAGCACCAATCCCTGTGGGATATCATTTGTCTCCACTTGAATGTTGAGCTTTTGGCTGCAACTCTGAGTGTGACCATCCAGCCAATTCCTTATCCAGCATGTGTTCCATCTATCAAATCCTTTTTTCTCCAGTTTGATGACTGGGATGTCATGTGGGACAATGTCAAATGCTTTGCATAAGTCCAAGTAGATGACATCAGTTGCTCTTCCTTTATCCACTGATGCTGTGTCAAAAAAGGCCACCAAGTTTGTCAGGCATAACTTGCCTTTGGTGAAACCATGCTGGTAACCACCAATGACTTCTCTATTTTCCATGTGTCTTAGCAGGGCCTTTAGGAGGATCTGCTCCATGCTCTTGCCAGGCACAGAGGTGAGACTAACTGGCCTGAAGTTTCTTGGATCTTTATTTTTCATTTCTTGAAAATGGGGGCTATGTTCCCCTGTTCCAGTCAGTTGGAACTTCACCAGGCTGTCATGACCTTTCAAACATGATGGATAGTGACTTGGTAACTTCATTTGCTGGTTCCCTCAGAACCCGTGTATAAATCTCACCATGTCCTGTGGACTTGTGCACCTTCAGATTCTTTATGTGGTCTCGAGCCTGATCTTCACTTACAGCATGCAGATTTTCTTTCTCTTAATTCTTACCTTTGCTTTCAGTAAAGTGGGTCTCTCCAGTCTTCACTACTCCCACTACTTTTGAGACCTCGATGTATAAGGAGTAGCAGGAAGCATCGTGCAGCTGTACATATTCATGTTCATTCATGCCTCTCAGTAGTAGAGAGTCAGAGGGGATAGAGTGTAGGGAAACTTTGTTCTCACTGGACAGTACAATAGAGCCAGGGCCATGTTTCCTCTTCCTTGTTAGCTTTTGAGACCTAGTGGGCTCTTGAAGATAGCTTTGCCACGTGGAAACAAGGCTGTGAGCTACAGTTTGGGGACTTCCTTTTCATAACCAACCACTTCCCAAATGTCAATGTAAGATCAGTAGTGCTATATTTGTGCTGGCACTTTATACTAGTTGTGAAACTACATGGAGTTGCTGTAGATGGTGATGGGATTCTGGATTTTTGTCATGTACTAACTTACACAAATAGAACGGGATAGGCATTGATCTCTTTTACCAAGGCGTACACTTTCTGAAACCAGTATTTCCACAAGCATCTGTTCTTCATGCAGTAAATAAATCTGTGGAGAGAAAGGAAAATGTTTTTCTTCAACAAAAATGCCAAATCAATTTTTAATCAGCTGTACATTAAATTTACATTTGTCTTACTATGCTGGGTATGAGATTTGTCTCTGGTATGCTTAAAAATGTACTGATAGATCTATAGTTGACAGTAGCAAACCACTGCATTAGCTCAAGTGATGGGTAAAATACAGTTTTGCCTGAAAAACTTCATAGTGAATTTCTTTCCTTCCTCCAAATTTTTTGAATGATACTGTGTAATTGACGTTTCCCACTAGACAATAAATAATCTGTTCAGCTGAGGTAGATTTGATGAGAAAAAGAAGAGTTGTGAGAGCTGTGAGGAATGTCCCTTGTGTTTCATCAAAAATGATGCTCCAAGAAGTGAAGTGAACTTGAAATTCAGATCTCACCAACACCTGGTTTGTATCAGTAGAATCTAAAAGCATGTGGAAATCTGACTGGATCCCTACATGGTATCTGTGCATTTATGCATTAACTTCTGATATTACGTGAAAGATAACTAAACTGTAAGATACTCCAGCCACACCTATGTGTGTGCACAAACTGGCATTAAATGTGTTCTTTGTTTAGCCTCCTCATCCTGATTGTTGCCAGCAGTGTGAGCGATGCTGTCTCTTATGATCAAAAAGCTCATCTAATTTAAGTGTCAACCTTTTCTCTCAAGACTACAGAAGACCCTTGGAAAATACTGGGTGAACCTCAGGATAAAGCAGAAAAATATGTTGACTTCATGTGATTAACTAGATGCTCAGATGGGAGGGAACAGGCTGGGGGTTAGAACCTTGGTACAGATATGCATTTCACTTTATTTTGTCACTGTATTGTGAATTAAAGAAAATTCTGAGCAAGATCTGGACAAGGGTCTGGGCCTTTCAACCCTTCCTTCCACAATGTGTGCCCTAAGCACTAGCTTACAGTTCCATTCTTTGTTGCCCTTTCTCTATTTCCATAGCTCTTGTATGTCTGGCTGCATTGTGGTTCAGTTTCAAGAGGGAGAATGAGGAATGCTTTTGCCCAGCATACCCTATAATCTGGTGGTTAGAGCACTTTTAGGGAGTGAGTGGGCTTAATCCCTGTTAGGCTGATCAGTCCCTTTTGCTTTCTGCTTTAATCCTTTACTATCCAAAATACAGAAACCGACAATAGTTCTGATTGTCTTTAACTCTACATGTCTTTCCTAGAGATTTATGCAGTGTTTAGGTAATATATTCATGCACTAAAATGCCTCTACAACAGAGCTTCATCTGCCTGTCTCTGCAGAACATGCACTTGCAGGTAAAAAGTGAATAAACATGGAAACATCCAAAAAATATTAACATTGGAAAAGCAAATTAATCTGGGTTAAATAGAGGAAGAAGGTTTAGATAAGTATTTGCGCAAACCTACCTGTGCCTGTAGGTAGCATTTAGAGTGTATTGATATCACCTAGAAGAGCCTTGATCACCTACAGTGTTCAGAATACTATGCTTTGCTCTAGTGCCTGGGAGCAGCTGTCAACGTTTGGGTCCTTGAGGAATCCATGCAAGAATATTTTTTATTTAAAAGGAGGCAGAACATCCTTTGGAGACCAGGTTCTGTACATTAGCACCCTCACAGGACTAGGCATGTGGTTTTTTGTGATTTCTAATGTCTAGTTCTTTGGTTACACTTCTCCTTGTTTGACTGTTGGCAGAGTTTTCTTAAAGTTTTTGTCATCTTGGAGAAAAAATTGCATGTTATGCACAATTGAATGTTATATGTTATTTCAGTTTAAAAAAAAAGCTAAATATTTTGACATATGATATGTTTCTGTAGTTACCATTTCACTAGTTAGATGAAAGAAGTGTTAATGTATGGTCCAGAGGTTTTTAACATCTTCCATCATAGCGTTTAGAAAGTTTATAGACATCTTAGCCAGCTCAAATCACCTTCCTATGTTACAATGCATTTTAATTTCTGCTGTCTTTGCAAAAATGGTTAAGGGAGTAATGGAGAGTGTCCTGATTCAGTTATTAATCTTTACAGTTGGATATTCTTTGTAACTAATAACATTGTAAAGCTGGTTTTAATTTTTCCAGCCTTCCAATGTGGGACATTAAGATGCAATGATCTGCTGGTAATTAAAGAGAGAAACATGTGGATATGCTTCTATACCCCTGAGTTTCCTTGTTTTTTTTTTTGATCCATCTGTCAGTACCTGCTTCTCCTCTTTGTTAGGAGTTGCACTGCATCTCATTTTTCATCTGTATTTCCACTTGAAGTACAAGTATTCCTGCAGTGCAATACTATGCTGTTTCATAGTGAGGAAAATGTTAGATTTGTTGACTTGTAAACTGCTGCAGTTTAACTATTAATCTAAAAAAAAAAAAAAAGTGATCAGGGAAAGCAGAATAAAAGTTCTCAAAGCTTTTGAGCATTGTTTGGAGAGCCTCAACATCAGCAATGGAAAGCAAGAAACATTTCCTATCATAAGTCTTTTTTCCAATTTCCAAAACATATATAATTATGGCCAATCCTATTTAAATTATACTTTGGAAAAAATTATTTAAATACTAGAAGATTCCACTGCATTAGGAAAAAAACTTCCAGCAACATGGGAAGGGCTGTATCTAGTTGCTTAGAAATGTGGTTAAAGTCCAAACTGACCTATATAGTCCAAACTGAACTATATTTGTGTGATATGTATGAGCTATATCTGTGGTGTAGTCCTCTGCATTTGATGTGTTTTGATGGGAAACCAACACTGCTCCTCTACAGGGGTGCAGAAAGGCTCATTTGAAGTCACTCAGCCTGCAGTATAATATCTTAAAACTCTTGGATAGACCTTATTGATTTGGACTACTAGTAAGAGGCTAGCTGTTGGTACTGGGCTGGATTGGTGTTATAACAAGCATTAAGTACTTGAATTCATTCTCTTCCTCCTCCTTATTTAAAGCTGTCAATATTTTATTTTTAGAAGGGGCACAAAAGAAGAAATGGTGAGAGGAAAGAGGAAACCACTCCCAGTGTTAAATCTTGTTCTGAATTGTAGACATAATGAGATGTATTGCCTCTTCTCACTCTGTAGATTAACGATTGATTTATCAGGAAATATTATGTTATTACAAATGTGGGACATAATTCGGATCTTATTTCTTGGGAGTTGCCTGGATGAGGAAGGAAAGTGGGATCTAGTTGTTTTTGCTCTTCTTCTCAGTCTTGGGAATGTGCATGTTCAAATAACTTGTCTGATTCTATTTGCACAGCCTGCGAACCACTACTGTTTGCTCAAGTAGACCAAGTAGTGTTAGCACAGGAGAGCTCAGCCTGCACAATTACTCTGTCTTGTCTGGTAGTAGCTACACTTTAGAAGGAAACTACAGCACAAAGTGGGATCTCAGGTTCCCTGCAGTGTATGCAAAGCAGTTTCATTTAAAATGTCAGGTTTACCTTGGCAACATTACTCTTCAGTAGGGATTAGGACTACAAAAAACACTGAATCATACTGTGTTTCTATCTGTGTGCCAGGTTGCAAACATAAATTGTAATGTTGGCCCTTATTTGTCATCACATAACACTTTGGCATACTTTTTCATTCCCCGAATATGAGTGGAATGAGAAGGTTACTTGGAAAGTCATCTGTCTGAGAAACTGTCCTGTTACAATTAGCAGGCAATCTTGAATTTCATCTGTGAAAGATAATGGAGTGGGAAGGGAATGGGATGTGTACGGTAGTCAATCAGACCAAGTTAAGATGGTCAGACCATGACCCAAAAGACTGAAGTAGAAAAAGTTGGGGGAGTCAGACAGTGCTGTTTTTTAAACAAAAATGTGTAAATATGACCTCAAACAGACAAATTTGGATCTAGATATGAGCTCAAATTTCAAGCAGTTCTAAAATTTGGAGGGTGTGTAGAGATGTGATTTTTGGTTTGGCTTGTATCTGGTTTCAAGGAATTGCTTTTCTTTCTAAAGGCCTCTCAGATGCTGGAACAAAAGAAAGACAGCTTTTAGGTGTGAGCTGTAGGATAAAGGAAAATGGCAAACAACTGTGTGGAGATTATATCTGTAGATTAATCAAAAATTATCAATGATGACCTTGCAAGTTATTTGAAGCTATCTTACTGCTCTGCACCTCTTCACAACTTTACAAGTCAAGGGCTGTTGTCCTTAGCCATGCTTCTATTTCAACGTCTGCAAGCTGCAGACAATTTCCCTTTGCTGTATTTTTAAGGTCTTCAACAGCCAAGCTTAGCCACCCTAGTACTGTGTTAAAGAGGTACCTTTTGCACACTATTTATGTTTGTTTCTAATGTGTTAGGGTCATTATCCTTTCATCAGCTTTCAGAGAAACATGTGAAGAAAACTTTGTAGTTCAAATTTATTTGATAATAATAGTAAGGAAAGAACATATTTATTTTTTGGTCAGGAGATGTGTTACCATTTTTCCACTGACTGCAGTGTAGGTTATTAGATGCTCTGAAAAGAAAATAAATGCTAAAATCTTGCTTCCTCTGACACTTCATTAATGCCAAGAAGGAAGCTGAGCAGTGTTGCTTTAATTAGCAGGTTTTTGGTAAAGAAAAAAAAGTCATTGGAAATACTTGGAAATACCTGATGCAGTTTTATCGAGCCAAAGAAACAAAAATTACATCCTGGAGCAGAACATTGCCTGTAGCAAGACCAGTGCTTATAATACATTTGGCTATACATGCTACACTTCACAGTTTTATTTTTGATTCCCACTGGGGACTGACTTAAGTCTCAAAATGTGAGGATTGCATTTCCTGTATTAAATAATTTACCTGCTTTGTGCCTTGGCACCACTGTTTTCTTGTCTCCCATTGTAACCCTGTGTGCTGGCTTTCTCTTAGATTTATTAGGCATTTGCTGTTGGTCTTGAAGGTAAGACATTTTTTGTAACAGGCCTGATTTTTCATTCATTAGTTCTCTCTAAACTGCTTTCCTCTTATATAAGTCTATTTCTTATGAAATAATAAAAATAAGTGTTTGGGCTCTGACAGGGTAAAGGACTGTGAATTTTTGTTTCATTATGAGCATTCTAAAACAATTTCTCAGATGTACAGTGATGTACATCTGAATACAGGGTCTGAGGAGTTTCTTTAGTCACTGCTGTGACAGACACTGGCATAAATATGAAAGCATTACTCCTTCACATGTTTGGTGTACAACACTTTGCTATAGACTTCTGTAGTGCACAATTCCATGAGAAAATTTTATTCTAAACATTGGCAGTGAGTGCCTGGGTTGCTAAGTCTGAAGTTTTCTTTCATGTGTTATCTTACCATCGTTACTGCTGTTTTGTAACTTATGTAATTCTGTTCTGAATTCCTGTGAGCTCTTCCTCATAGCTCTTTGTTTGTTCCACAAGCACATATTAGACAGAAAATTACAAAAGTACTGTTTCTAAATGGGGAACATTATGAACAAAAGAAAATTGTAATCATTCCAATGAGGATTTGAGCAAGAAGCCATCAGAATTAACAGTGCTGTTTTTCCAAATGGACCACTGTTTTGATTAGCATATGTGTTTACACAGTCCCTGCCGTGGCAGGAACTGCAACTGAATGTCTGTAATTGTAGGCAGACAGCTATTAGAGCCCATCCACAGGAAGGCAGCTATTTCAGTTAACTTCTCATCAAAAGTCTACAGTGTCCAATAGATGCCAGCTATGGAGTTGTTTCTGGGTGAGTGTTATCTCCATGTAGTATTCAAAATACATATTTTGTTAAAATGATTTAAGCATTCTCTATCAGTGTTTTAAGTGTGTTATTCAGCAAGCCCCTTGAGCAGTGCCAAAAATCAGCCTTTGAAGCAAACAACAAACAAAGAACAAACAAACAAAACAGAAATCTAACATCCAATTGTAATCTCACTGACCACTTGAGGGAGGTGGTGTGTTGTCTGGGTGCTGGAGCTGAAACCATTGTCCTCACTAGCTTGCAACAGAAATATCGAAGTTTTAAAACTTTTGTAGGCAGAGAAAATACAGGATTTAGCAGTGACTGTTTTTTCTCCTCTTGCCCTCTGTTAGTTCACTCATGCCTGGTTGATTTCTGCTTTCTGAAGGGCATAATGTTCACAGAACAAAGGAGGAAAAAAAAAAAAGCTTGGCCAAGTAAATGTCTTCATTTTCATCAGAAATGAAAGAAAAAGTAAAATCTAAGAAAGGGTTTTAAGAGATGACAGGACAAAATACAGGATTTCAGTATCTGAAATATATTTGTCAGAATAAGGATGTTTACTGACTGGCTTGAACTCAAGTAAAATTATGAATGTAGAAGTTCTTCACCCCTCTGTTTGAGTTATGCCTAATAGAGACCTGACCTTTCAGCTCTTTCTATTTCCCCTTCCATCCCATGATGTTTGGCCTGGTGGTGCTGCACAGCAGCTGAGGTAAAGATAATACAAATGTGATGCAACTTTTTCTCATCTGAAGGACTTGGATGTGAACCTAGAGTTTGAGAGAAGTTAAAAACTGAAACATCTCAGCTATTGGCAGATCTAGGGGTTTGGGCCCATCTCCTCAAAAGAAAATGGAAATAAATAGCAGTGCAAAATGAACAGTACCAATGTGGGGTCCTATGTGCAACTTAGTTCTGGAGGGCAGACATGCTGCTTAGCCCCTCACCCACCACACTGACACCAAGATGGCTGGATATGCATCCCCTGAAGATGGCACTGCAAAGCCTAAAGCAGAAGTAATCCTAGGGAATAGTGTTTGAGTGGACTGAGGAGTGGAGAGCCCCCAACTGGCTAAAATAGAACACAAGATTTTGTGCTTCAAATAGACTAGAAGATGCTGCATACCTTTTCTCCCGTTTCTAAGTTGTAGCTTACTGTTTGTCCTTTCAAAGTAGATGGCACTGCTGATTTATAGGCAGACAGCAGCATTTAATGACCCTCAAATCTTTTTGTGTACTTGTCTACTTAACCCACTGTTCTCTATCCAGTATCTGAGAAGCTCTTTCTTTCTGGCTAAGTGTAGCACTTTGCATTTTTCCTTGGTGAATATCACCATGTTTTTTTATGTAACATCAGTTTTCAGGATTCTTCTTTGGCATGTCTGAAGTTCCACCCTTCCTATTGTCTGAAAATTTAATAAGGACTTTGTTTTCCATCATGTAGACTATTCATGAAAATGCACTCACTAAAGGAGATTTCCCCCAAACCCTAGTTAACAGAGAGATCCTAAATCTAAACCAGATTTAATTGTTCTCCTACAGCTTTGTCTTCTTACTATAACTTTGGATTGTTTTCTGTAGTGTAGTTAATGTAAGTATCTTAATTAGCTGAGATTCGTGAAATACATAGTATAGTCTTTCCAAGAAATGGGGTATGACAAAATGGGAATATATAGATTTTTTTTTCCCAAAGTTCTTGTAAATGTGCATCCTGTTTTCTGATGGAGTGAGGACAGACTGGTGTGACTTAAAGAAAACAAACCACGGAAGAGATTGGGGCATTCTCAAAATATGAAGGCACTTCTCAGTAAGAACAGTCTCTCTTCTGCATGTCACTGAAACTCGATTAATTAGGGACATATAATCAGCAAGTTGAAGCCTTGGCTTTATTCATTAAACCCTCATAGATCATTAGTCTTCCTACCTAAAATATTCTAGATTTGGGATTTTCTGCTCAATAGTTTGAGCTCTGTGGCTGTCTTTCTGTTTGCCTGCCACTTTTCCTTTGGCATCAGAGTTCAAACCCCCCAAGCCAAAAATAGCTGTGTAAGTTTGAAGATTACTGAGAAACTAAAGTGTGCTGGGAAGCAAGGTTTCTGAGTGACAGTTTTCACACAAATAATGCTCAGCCTCCATACTAACAAGAATATGATGATGATATGTCAGTAGCAATATCCTGCAGCTAATAGTCATCTTTTCCTCAGCAATGAAATAGATTTTATCCTACATACTCACATCATGTTGACTGCTAGTTTAGGGAAGACTTCTGCTGCTCTATGTTTCCAATAGTTTAAGAAGCCGCAGGAACTCCCATTTATTATCCTCTTCCACTCTTTTCTAAATCCTGTTCATTTAACCCATGTGTTCATTTAACCCATGTTTTCATTCAGGAAAATTCCCTTTTGTATATTAACCCAATCAGCTATGACTTTTTTTTCCAAATTCCTAAAACACAGGTTTGAAAGAGTCTAGAGATGTGTATTATTCCCATAAGAAAGCAGTAACTTAAATGACCAACAAAGTAAAAATGAATAAAAATGTTTGAAGTGCTCCGTACAAAAACATACAAACAAGAAAGCGAGTCATGATTATTTTAAAATATGCACAGGACATACTTCTTAATCTTGACCAAGACTTAACAAAAAATTGAAATACACAGATTAAATACAGTTAAGTGGCTAGTAAGTAACAGCTGCACACATAGTACTTCCCTTGCACTGTTTTTTAACAAGACAATTATGATATATCACATACAACCTTTCTTTATTATTATTCTCCTTTATTACTGTAATTTTTCCATTTGCATATTAGTTTGGTTGATGATGAATTTATCAGTAAGATATTTTGTCAGACTTGGTTTATAAAGATGAAGACCAAAGGATCTATCCTGATTCTCTTTTTCAGAAACACCTTTTTAGACATTCTTGGTAGAAATAATAATAGAATACTTTCAGGATATCAGATGCTTCAGTTGCTGAAATCATTTAGTAGGTATTAATGAGACAATGATAGAAATGCATAGAATCCATTTTTAGCTAAGTTACTTTTTCTTACATTAAAAAAGAGCCAACAGCAGGAGCAGTTCCGTGATTAGCTTGAGAATACTTGCTTTCCTGTCAGTTCTACACCTTACAAGAACTGCGTGTCCTATGAGAATACCTGTAAGTCTAAGACATGTAGGCAGATAGCTTGCAGATTCTGAGTCCTTAAATACTGTAAGAAGGCAATTCTTAGTATTCACAGAATCTTAGAATGGCTTGCGTTGGAAGGAACCTTAAGGATTATCAAGCTCCAATCCCCTTGCTGTAGGCAGGGCTGTCAACCTCTGCATTTAATACTAGACCAATAATTCTTCCAAACTCAAAGGTTTGTATACATTTTATGAAACACAGTAATATATAAACATTTTTTCCAATTCCATACCAGTAAGATTTGCTGATGTCCAGGCACTTAGAGATGAAACAGCATGTCTGTGTGTGCTGTTTTCCTTTCTTTTTTTTTTTTGTCCGTTAATACAAAATGCCTAGCTAAGTTCCACAAAGGAGCAAATATAGAATATTGTCACCAGAAAGACAGTGTGATGGTAGGAGGATAATCTGATGAAGGGTTCAGATGGCTACCATATAATTATAATATACAAGGGAAAAAACCTAGTCAATAATTTTGTTATAAGCGTAGGTGGCAGTGGCTATGAGTTTTACTATTTCCTCTTGTGATTACTTTGTTGTTTTATATATAATCGTTAGGTTGTGAAAGAGGGCACTCATACTGTGTACGATTTTCTTTTTTAATTATTAATATATTAACATATCTTCAAACTAACAGAAATTTGACACAGCAAAAAAACTTCCGCCACAAGCCACAATGAGATTTATTACACAATGCCGAAACACTGGCTATAATACTGCATTGCAGTGCACACAGTTTCCAGGACTGATTGATGACATTTCCATATATAGTTAGGAGCAAGGCTTTGGTTTTGAAAATAGAATTAAAACTTTCCCTTTTTAGGAGCAAGCACCACTTTGGCAACATAATCAGCTCTGAGTACATTAGTTCTTTTGGTTAAAATATTAACAGGGTACTTTGTTAACAAAATGTTCAGGTCATGATGAGGTCAAAGCATGAACTGAAAGACTTCTTATGAGCTAAATGTTTCCAAATAGCACTCCAAGTTGAAAGTGCTGAAATTAAAGCTTTTCTCCTGTAAATAGGGTGTTGCTGAGCTGAGTAAATGGTGCTGTGGCTTGTTTTTTTCTCTTTGCTACTCAGCATAGGTGATGGGACTCTGCAATGACATACATCCCCCAAGCAAAGATGTGTTATTAGAATTGACTGGGTGGTAGAGAAGCTGCCAGAAAAAGACAATTAAAATGTATTTTGTTACTATGTTCTGTCCCTCTTTGCGGCTTGACAACTCTTTGTTTTTTCTCCAAATGAAAACTTCAAGCTCTAATGAAAGTAGAATTCTAACTTGTTTCTCACTCCTAAGTATGAAATTATGTTCTTCTTCATCCTGGATCTTGTTTAAATTTGGGGGGGAAAAAAGTTTATCCCAACTACCTGGAAGTGGCCCAAGAAGTAGTAGCTGGAATCTTTTCTGTCATGTAGCAGCTGCAGAACATATTCATCCTGTTTATGGCATCACATCCTATTATTTTCAAACTGTGTAGGTAAATGCATTTTTATGGATTTGTAAAAACTGTGACTTTTCTTGAGAATTAAGTCTGTAGATAATAATATTTGATACTCAGCTGAAGAGCTGCGAAGACTTGAGATAAAAAGAAATTAGGTACCTGGAACAGAGCAGATTTGCATAAATTCATCCCTAGAAATCTTGATAGGTCAAGAAACAGAAATCCAGTCTTCCTGAATGCTATGGCCCTTGCTCAACACATTAGGCAGCTGAGGAACACGCTGAAGTAAAATAAAATCAAACTATTTCTTCCTTAGTTTTCTAATGGGAGTCATCTTTGAAACCTTCTCTTGCAAAGCGCTAGTCGTTGTTGTCAGCATCTCTGCCATGGGCATATCAATTGCTAGTTTTCAGTTCATAAGGACTTCATTATAAGTTACAGGCTTTGGTTTTCCTCTGAACCCACCCTCCTCAGCAATGGCAGAAGTTCAGAACAGATCTATCACTGAGAAGATCACCTGGGTCAGAAAAGCACAGGCAGGATTTCATCATGCTTGCTGCTGGGCTCACCACCCTCCATGCCTGCCCCTCACGCAGCTGAAGGGTGCTCTGTGATCAGTGAGGCCATCTTTCTGCTCTGCCAAGGTCATGGCTAATGAGAATCAGGAGGAAACAAAACCACACAAAAAAGAGAGCCCTTTCTGACAAAAGAGCCTCTCACAACAAACAGATCCTGTTTCAGAGCAGGTGAGAAAAAGCAAGAAGAGCTCCTTTATTAGCCAGTTTGGTCTGAAGATGGAGGATGAAAGCAAGCTTTGAAACTGCCTAACAAGGCAGGAGAGAGCTAGTGGGAACATTTCAAGCATAGCTTTTTTTCCTCCTTTCTGCTGCTGCTCTGTCCTCTATGGTCAGCTTCTCAATGTGTCATTGTTCAGTGGAGTCTAGAGGGGATGATGTAGAGGTCAGGATGCCTGAAGAGGAGAGTGCCCAGGGTTATCTGTATCAGATGGCAGCTACCTGACAAGAGACTTGACTGTGAGAGGCAGCAGCATGATGTGCTCTTACAAGTGTGCTGCTTTGTTAGGCAGCTCAAGACTTCCAGGTCGTCTTGTGCACAGAGCTTGATCTTGCAGGTCTTGAAAGACCTCTTTCTCCATTCCCTGTGCATCTGGGTTTCTGTTAGAAGTGAAGCAAATCATCCTGAAACAAATATCCAAACCTGCCTCCAAGCAGAGAAGGGGAAGGCTGAATTCCTCCATCTGCTCGGATTCTCTTTTACTTTCCGTGAACTAAGACTGTAAATCTGAAGGCAAGGCAAAGATTAACAAACACTAGGATTAGGACGTACTATTTAGCAAATCATCACTAATGCAACCCCATCTTGTTTCCTCTAAAAGCATGCCACAAAAGTTCAAAAAATATTATTGTAAGATGAACCACGATGTCTTTACACATTTTAGAAATGGCATCTTTCGCCCATTTTCCCTGGCAACAAATCAGTGGATTTAGTTTCTAGTTGATGGGAAAGTCTTTATATTTAAAACACTTGATAATTGACACAAGCTTTGAGTTATTCAATTATTCTCCTCCCTCCTATACTCTTAATGTATGGCAAATATAATTTAGTAGAAGATTCCAGAAGTCAAGGGAGTTTAATAAGAAAAGAGACTACTTGCTCTGCTCTTTGCTAAGAAAGCACTCAGTTACTCAGTGAAGAGGGATTTGGAAAAAATATTGGGACACCCACCTCTTCTTGTGTAATTAACTGCTTTGATGTCAGGGAGGATGGCGTACATACAAAGAGGTGTTTTCCAGGGCCCACAGAACAGGGAAATAAGTTCTTACTGCAAGATTACTTGTGGTGTTATCAGTGTTTGTTTATATGCATATGAAGTCCTTATTCAAGTGATTGTCATGTTCATTAGCCTTGGGATACATTAAAATAATCACATGTAAATGCTGGAAGGGGAGGACTAAAATTGCCTTACGGTATTATTTGTTAATATTAGTTATAATGCTATTTTTAAAACATAGTCCCCTAGGCAATACTGACAGATTCTTATCCGTACACATAAATCTTAATAAGGACTGAAATAAAAAATGAACATATCTTGCACTGCTGCAAATATAATTCTTGTTAGTAATACAAGTACTGTAATTCTTTTCCCTTGACAATTTTTCAGTTACACATAAACTGATCACAGGGTTTTTAGCATCTCACAAAATATGACTGAGTGTTACTGATCTGCGATGCTTGGGGAAACAGGCCTAAGAATTCTGGGCTTGCCCCAATATTGTCTGCAATACAGACAAGTATTTCTTCCACGCGTGGAATTGATCCACTCCATTGCGCTCACAAGGATTCGCTCACTCCCATTCCTTCTCCAGCTTAGCACCTCTCGCAGAATCCTCACAGGCAAATGCTTGTTGCTACAAGAACCATATTTTAGAGAAGATATTTTTGAAAGAGGGGAAGGAAAATATTAGAAACAAGTGCTAAGAGTAACACAGAATAAAAGCATTGGTTAAACCACCCATTTTCACTGAAATTTTAATTCTTCCCAACTTCTGAGCCTTACTTCAGGCTTTTATTTCCTTTCATTTTGGAGGAAGTTGTCTTTTCTCTCCACAATAGGAATTCAGTAACTGTTTTCAAGCTCAATTGAACAGTAGCCCTTCTGCTGTGCTGTGTGAAAGGAATCTTTCTTAAGAGATCCTGGAGAGATTTTTTTATTTGGATGCCTCTAATTTAAATACAAACATGAAAAGATTCAAACAACTGATAATTTATTTATATCTAAGTTCTGTATGTATGTTCAAAGCAAATCCCCAAATCTGGCAGAAGTACGTCTTCCTCTGTCTCCCCACCTCCGTATGCCAAAAAACCCTGATCAACCAAAACAAACAAAAACACAATCCAGAATCAACCAATTAAATCAAAGTCATGAAGGCTGTAAATTGAGGTCCAGACCGATGGCTTCTGGACAAATCCTAATACAGTGGTTATTTTGTTAATGAAGAATGCTCAGCATCTTAAATAGTGTCAGACATACCTCTAGGCATAAAAATTTTTGCATACATAAACCTGGGGCTATAATATTGTTGGACTTTATGATCTTGAAGGTCTTTTCAAACCTAAAGAATACTACAATTTTTATAAGAACTTAAAAGTAATCCTTTAAGGGATAATCCTTTAAAGGATCTTTTTTCCTGACTTTGGTAATCAGAAAGTACTGTTTTTTTCAAATAACATGAGTCTGCTTTATTCTCAATGTTGTTACGGTGTCAGAAGATGTGTCCTTTCTTAGCAATTTTGCAGTGCTAATATGACTTCTTTTCCATGTATTTTTAAAGTTACTATATACTTTGATGTTTGAGGGTTAGGCTTACGTTTATTAACATCTATTACTGTTTTACTATTAAAATTATACAAATTCCTATTTAAAATTCTCTGCAGTCAGGATTATCCTTAATAACTATGAATAATTCTGTGTTCTCAGAAAACTTTGGTACTTTATTACTGTTTTGTTTTTGTTTTTTGCCATTTTTATGACCTTAGTTGTATAGATTCCTGTGGAGCTCCACTGGTAAAGTCACCCAGGTGTAAAACGTCTGCCCTTCTTACTCCATCATGACAGCTTCTTGAAAAGACTTACTGGAGGAAGTGGTTGAAAGCTTTCTGTGTTTTATCAACCAAAATACCTTAGCAATATTCTCACAAATACTTTGAAGAAGTATATAATGTATGAGCTGACTTCCTTCCAGAGAAGCAGTTTTGACTCTTTTTTATTGTATCAAAACTTTCCATGTGGCTACTAATTCTAGATTTTATTGTAGTCTTCATAGTTTTCCCTGCATGGAAGGAAGACTTTTTGATCTATAGTTTCCCAAATCTTTCTTAACTACTTAAAAATGGTGTCACACTTGTTGCTTTCTGTTTCTCTAGGAATGACTTTGATTTTAAGTGACAGATACACATTACACTTTCACGTTGATTGTGTTCCTTCAGAATGCCTGAGTGAAAGCCATCTGGTCCTTGTGATTTGATTCTTCTCATCTTATAAATTTGATTCAAAAATCTCTCCTGACTTTGCAGTTTGAAACAGCCTTCTTTAAAGAGGAGATGATGTGGAAGCATCCCTTAATAAACAAAGACTTGATTTCTGTTTTCCTCTTGGCTGGAAAAAAAAAAAAAAAAGAAAAAAGAGAATTACAAATGCCAAACTGGTTCATACTCTGTAAATGACATACCCTTAAATGTGGAATAAGAAAGATAGAATGTAAATATACAGCTTTGTCCCTTCCCACATGCAATCTCTTGAGGATCTTTCAACATCCACTGCAGTCAGCTAAAAAAGCAAGTGTTCTAGTTCATGAAGCTCAATTTACCATGAAATAAAATGGAAGGGACTGTAATGGGCGAGTGCTGTTATGGGAAATGTATCTGACTAGGACAGGAGAAAACCTGAATGATAGTCTTTTGGTGAGAGAGAAAAAAAAAAAAATACATAAAGCACAGCCAGGTCTTTCCCATTCTTTCTCTTTTATCACAGAAATACCTCCAGACAAGAAATGTGAACTTTCAAACTCTATTTGAAAGCCACATTCAAGCTCCCAGGAGCTGGGTCGTGGCAGCTATGCACACATACACTCACACATGAAGATTTATGTGACTTCACCTCATTTTTTATTGATTTAGGAAGTGCAGAGTCACTCTGGAAATGTTAGTAGTTGAAGTACACATTTCCATCATGCATGCCTGTGGCCCATAGTCAGTTCTAGATTCTGTGACAAGGGAGATAACAAGCAGAAGGAGATTAATTGTAAAATATCAACTTAAATATCCTTCATTCTTCTAGAATAGCTCCCTGAGGATTTTGAGATCAATAACAAAAGTAGATAAGAGTATAGATATTGGGCTGTATATTTGCTTCCTATCTTTTCCAAGGTAGTGAAGCTGAAAGCAGATACTTGAGAACTTTACTTATGCATCTTCTTATAGCAATGTGGTGCTGCTCCCAGAAAGCTGTGCTACTTAGGCACATGCATTGCTGCATCAGCAAAGGACATCTGCATTTGTTTCTTTTCAGCTTCATAATTGAATCGCACACGTATACGCACACAAAAAAAAAAAAAAAGCCTGGTAATCTCAGTTTTTTGGTTATGCCTTTGTTGAAAAATAGCTCCTATATTTAGCAAAGGCTACATGTAAATTATACAATCTGAGTACTCAATAGATGGACATATTCTTTTCTTCTATAGCTTTAGATATTGTTGCTTTGCTTTTAAAATAAAGAGTTATCTGTGGGTATTGCTACGAAGTGAGATTTGCTATGAATCAGGGTTGTTAACAGCTTTTGTCCCAGAGCTGCTTGCTCTTCTCTTAACATCAAAGACTGTTTTGTGTAGATCCAACAAATGTCAAGAACAATAAGATGTTTCATCCTTAATGTTTGCACACTTAATTTCATTTTTTTCAAAAGCAGCAATGATGCTTTCTGTATGCGTGAGATCCCCACTTCTCATCAATCCCTCTCCCCCAATACACACATCCAACACACATAATTCCCTGTTTCCTTCTGTCCTTCCAAACAGCCATAAATTAAACAATGCTTTCCTGAATCAACACAAACGTATTTGTATCCTAGCATTTCATATCCCACCCACCTTATCCCCCTCTAGGGCAGATCATTGAACAGAGATTTCCTTCATAAGCATCCCTTAGACTGGATTTGTAACCCTGAAGAAAATAAAGAGCTGTAAAGCATATTTTTTCCTATTATTTTTAGTCTGTAAAAACTAATTTTGTTTGACAGTGGTCCAACATTACTTTTACATTCCAAGACTAATCAATTAATGGAAAAAAAATAGGAATTTTTGTTTGCAGAAGTTATGAGTTAGGAGGAAAGTTGAAAATGAACACAAAGCAGCCAGCTATTATTCAAGCAGTTATCAACCATAACTTTCTTTAGCAGACTTCTTACTGAGGGTAAAATGAGTCTTCAAAATATGTAGTGCTGTGTAGCACATAGTACTCCAACGTATGTATGTTTTCTGTAAGATTTTCATTTTGCTGTATTGAACAATATAACACTGATCTGAACTGTTCTGCCAAATGGTCCAGGTCTGTTTCAAAAGTATTCACGTTATTTATATATTTTTTCAATATTTGTTTATTTAGAGATTGTATAAATAACTATTTAAGGTTTCCTCTTGGCTTATTGATAAAAGTTATTTACTTTTAAGGGCCATGAACCAATTTCTGAGGCCAAGGATGGCTCACACTGTTTCATTCTGGAAAATAAAATAAATTTTGCTGTTCAACACTGAATTTAGAACTGGATAAATTTGTTTGCTTTACCTATGCTGTAATACAGTAATTAAGATGTAATTCGACTAAAACGTCACGTGAACTTGCTTCATTCTTTAATATAAAGGCATTTGGCTGTAGTCTTAGAGAAGAATGAAGTAGGTTGTAAGAGGAAGCTACATAGACTCTGGTCCTACAGATTTCTAAATCTTGTTTAAGGGCAATGTATTGTCCAAGAATAAAATCCTCAGTTGTTTACATTGCCAAAGATGTAGCAAAAACAAAATAAAACAAAACATAAAACCTCATCACTTACTTAATACTTTCTTTCTCATTCCTTCATTCTAGAAAGCTTTCTATGTTGTCCTCCTGAGAGACTATTGGACCCTCATTATTGCTTTCTGTCTTGACATTTCACTTGAAGGCTTATTACCCCAAAATTAATTCATTTAAAATGGTTGTATGTTTGATTTGTTGTAAACTCTCAATCAAAATGTTCTGCAATGCTAAATCAAATATCGTAGCAATGAAACAATTTTAACCCTACCACCTTTATAAAACAAACAAAATCTTATTTTAAAAAGTAGTTTGACACAGGTTCAGGGGAAGAAGCTATGTTAATATGAAATAATTGGCCAGCACCTTCTTTTAATCAGATCCAGTAATGATAATGGCATTTAGCATAGGAGTGACAAAAATAGTTTACTAGGCTTGCAGATTACTGTCACCTTGTTTCCCCTTTTGAATAAGCCCATCAGATGGCACTGTTGCATATTGTCTTTTAAATTCTCTCAGTGTATGTGAGCAAATTTTTAGTCATATAAGAAAAGAGTTTTGTTGAGTCTTTTTTTTCACTCTTTCTCACAGATGTATGTTTTGTGTTGGCCAGAAAAAAATTCTTGGAGTAGTATGTGGGTGTATTATAAAGTTAGTTGCATTAAGATGGTAGTGGTAAACAGTGCTAACAGTGGCAAGGCTGTAGAACCATGGAGAAAGTCAATCTCCTTTATCCCTCTTCTTCCCCTCTTCCTTGCTGTGTGCTGTCATACTTTTTCCACCTCTCAGCTTGTTCTCTCCAGCTTTTTGAGGATCTAATCCAGGGATGGTGGGTCAGGGTTTTCATAGCAGGAAAGGCATAGAAGATGAAGAGAAACAAAGGCACATGGCAGGATAAAGAAAAGGTGGACATCAGGAAATTACTTGCCTGATTTGTTCTACACAGTTTAAGCACTGCCCTCGCCTGCCTTGCACCAACTGGAACCATGCATACATTAATTCTGAACATGTTCTTTACATTTTCTTTGCTACTTATGAAGGAAAGAGGCATTAAATGTTAATTAAATAGTGCTCCATTAACTACTGAAGGATGCATATGCTACAGCAGAAATTCACAAAATATACAGAGAAGCAAAAACAGTCACGTCCTTGCCCACATTGTTTAAGAATTTGATTGTGTTAAAAATTCAATAGAAAGTTAGTGAGCAGTTAATTTGACCAAAGCAGCCCTGTTACCTGCTATCAGTATCTCCTGCTTAGGCTAGCTGTTCTTAGTTCCTTAGCCTTATGACAGCAAACAGACTCGAATCATAACTAATAAAGATTCCAAATGTCCTACAAATTGAATTCCTTTCCTAATATAGTAACATATTGTTACGGCTATAAGAAAACATTCTCTGTGGCAGATATTCAACATCTGAAGAAAAAGCCTGATCATGCAAGATCCTAAAATAAAATTATGTGGAAATTATGTGTGCGCACATTTGTGTGTGTGTGCATGTGTCTGTCTGCATGCTAGGAGGTCATAGACGATCTTCTACTGTAAGCTGTGTTTTATAATGTCCACTATTTATTAATCCAATTGCAAGATCACTGATCTTCTACCTTTTCCTACTTATTCTTGGGAAAAACAACATCTCAGGTGGAGAAAGCACAAGAAGAAACCCATGCAAAAATATTTTATCCAGTTGCTGGAAGCCGTGATATTCTTTGAATGAAGTCCCCCAAATAATTTTGATGATAAATGACAGAGAAATTTAAGTAGCAAATATAAGGCAAAAACTTCACCAAGCAGAGATCTATCAGTGTAATTAAATGAATATGAACCTGAATGAAATAACTGGTTCTGAATATAAAACGTGGGTCCAAAATTAGCCTAATTGAATACAATGGATCACAAAGTAATACTAGCATGGATTCAGATAAAACATATGCCAGACTCTTTCCAGTTCTGACTTTAACCATCACCTTCATGCATTTTTTATTTTTTATTTTTTTTTCATTTCAATCAATTCTGGTTTATGTCAGTGTGGCAGGAGGAATAAGTCCATTGCTGTGGCCGAATGTTTCAGAACTGAGATAGGTGATGGATCACAGAAGTTATGCAAGAAAAAGCTGAAATTGTTTGTGAGGCATTTGATTTGTCTGTAGTCTTGAATTTAATTCCACGCTCCTCCTTTCTTAGCTGCACAATCCTGCAAGGCAATTTCAATGCTAGTAGCTGAAGAATGGCTTGCTGTATCTGTCATACCTTTTTATTGATCTCTGAGTTCAACAATGCTCTTTCCACTTGAGCAGTTTTACAGGCCAATATGGGTGCCCTTTCTTCACAATATATTCTTTAAAATAGAATGGAACTCTGAAAAGTCTCCATGGTAATTAGTCCATATTCTCCAAGAGGAAGGGGGAATGATAGGGCAACACAGGTTTTGTGTCCTATTCTAATACTACAGGCTTTCTGAAGATGTGGACAGAGGAAGTGGCATTCTTTTTCTTTACGTGGTCTATTGGAAGTGGTTGGTTAAAGTCTCACGGTGAACCTAGATTGCTCTCTTCTCTCTGCTCCCAGTTCTCTAGACAGTGAATGCAGGAAATCACCCACCACATGCTAGTTAATGTTTCAGCTGTCTCAACAATGGACCATGCAAGGATGTGAGCTCTGAATGGGGCAAGCACAGTACAGCAATCTATTAGGGTTCAGTTGAGTACACAGTATGTTGGACTCAGTACCAATCATTTTAAACTGACTGTGACCTGAAGATATGAGCTGCTCATTAGAGGCCTTAGTAGCCTAATATCATCAGCAGATTGAACAAAGCTGTTATACTCTTTGCTAGCACAAACATTAATAAAAGAGCCATGTCAATAAAAGTTTCCAAGATGAACCCATAGAATGAGGCACTTATAGACTATTATAAACAATTTGCCCCTTGGTGGTTGTCTGTTATCAGGCCCAGTCAAAGTCATGATAAGCCCTGCCTCTTTAGGAATCATTAATTTCCTTGGAAATTTAAACAGCTGTCACTTGTGATATTCTTCAGGTGTACATGTGGGAAAGATTAGCTAGTGTTTATAATCCAATCTGTTCATTAACCGCCTGCCCATGTGGAACCTCCTTCGCAGGCTGTGAGTCCGGCTTGCAAATCTCCCACAGATAATTGGAGGCAGCCATGAATTATGTGAATAAGCTGTCGACAACAGGGATTGTGTGGCCTTACTAGTATCAGCTGGTCCCAGTACAGCATTTAATGATTTCTTGCAAATGGGATTTGGTCTCTCTGGGCACATGTTTTTAGTCCCTATGAATGAAGAGGTCCAGGTTGATTGCTTGTGTTTCCTGCTTAAGCTGCTGTCTTTCCACCTTGTTCTTGCTCTCTGATGTGACTTTTTTCTATAATGCAATGAAATGCTTCATATTAGCATAAGGTCTATATGACCACATGAGTAAAAGCACTGCCCCAGGTACACTGGTAGGCCTTAATGGCTGCAACCAGCCTCACTTACAATCCAGCCACATACTTTCAGATCAGAGTCTCAATTTAAAATCAGTACTGGACAACTGGTCTTGTTCTGAGCTATTCTGTATGCATGCCTGCTTTCAGCCCTTCCCCCTAGATGGACTGTGGATCTACGCTGTAGATAGCTTGTATTCTGGATGGATCCCTCAGTCATATGTTGCAGCTTGTCTCCAGCCCTGCCCTGATGCAATCTTCTCTCACTCTTCATTGAAGCCCCTGTCTGGGCCTTGGATCATCACTTTCTGTGTTGGAGGCTGTTGATGATCCCTGCTATAGGCCCTGGCTCTGCTTGCTACACTCAGCCTCGGTGGAATGATACCTTGTTGGTGAAGGCACAGCCTGTGCTGGGGTCATCCATGCCTGCTGGTTTGTCCCCCCTCATGGGACAAACTTGTTCGTGCTGCTCACTGACTGTAACCATAGAATTGGTAGTTGCCCCTTCATTGAGAACACGCTTCCTCTCTGTGCACTGGCTCAAGCTCTAGGATTGCCACAGCTTGTGAATCTCCTGGTTTGATGGTTGTTGCAGCAGCCAAGGGGACAGATGTCACGAGGCAACAGCATTTTTAAAGACAGCTATGTAGCTTAAGGAGTCAGGGACTCACACAGCCATGTCCTTAAGATCACTGGTGCTTTTAAACACCTGCTTATTTCCACTCTTGCTCATTGTGCAGTACCACTCAGGGAGAAAGATCAGTCATCATCACAACACTGCATATGATCATTTAGCTTGAGCTAAGTGTCTCAGACAGCTCAAGGTTTTGCTAAAGGAGGGGGAAGCAGCTGACAAAGTACAGCCTCTCCCACTGAAGCTACTGGGAGTGAAAGCCAATAAATGCCTTACACAATATATTTATATAATAATAATAAAAAAAATTTTCTCAGCCTACTGCTTCTTCATTTTTTGAAAAAGCAATGTTCATTTCTTCATTTCCCAAGCTCTAACCTTTTCTTAAAGTTCCTAATTGTCAGCTTGAATACAGTTCTCTACATTTTTCTTTTCTTTCAATGCCACTGCCTCTATAATGAATAGAGATGATATCTCATTTCAGGGTCCACCCAAGCCTGACTGCCAGGTCTTCAGCCAAGATTTCTTATCTAGACCAGAGTGGAAGTTCTGGGTTTTGAGTGATAGTTTTCCAAGGAATGGGTGGAGGAGCATATCAGTATTTCTGAGTGTCGTGTTCTGACTTCAAAGTAATTTTCTAGAGATAAACAAATTCAGCATATACCATGTACTGTTTCTGGAATTTCTGATACTGCCTGCCCCCCTTGATTAAGAAAGCTTTGATTTTCAGATGGATTCCATTCTTGCAGCAACAGCCTTCTTTCTTACATGACCACCAACAGAAAAACAATTCTACCAACTCTGAAGTATCAGACTGGTTCAGCAATGCTCAGTTTGGCTGAACAATTATATTATTTTCTGCAATGTTAATTTCTTGTGGTGAATAGGTTTGTCACTGGAACATGAAACCAAGATCTTTGGGGTATATATTTCAAAAGTAGCATAGTTTGTTTTAACAACGTCATTATATCTACTGCTTCATTTCAAACAATGCCTACATATTTATGTTTCAGAGGAAGGACTTAGGGTGTGTCAGAAGAATAAATGAGTGAATAAGGCAGACTGCATATCAGACTATATTAGGAGTAGCATGGTTAGTTGGTTAAGAGGAGTTGTATTTTTTCTAATTCCCCTGTACCTGGAGGTGCTTTTAAGGCCACACAAGGAATACAAAGTATAGCTCAAGCTGAGTAAAGGGAGAGAAACAGGAGAGTGTACCATGCCCCTTGGGAGCCCACAGCACATCACGTCTAAGGAGAGGCTGAAGGAGCTGGACTTGTTCTTCCTAGCAAAGAGGAGTCTAAAGGATAATCTAATAGCAGTAGAAGCAGAGTTACAAAGACTCTTCTCTTTTGTGGCAAAGTAGATAAGAAGGGTCAGTGGTCACATTTTATGGTACAAATCAGAACAGAGTTTTTGACTAGGAGAGTGGAGCATGAGAACCAGGTAGTACGTTACAGGCACCAGATATTTCTCAGTAGAGCCCAGTGAAAGGACAAAAGGCAACAAGTACAAACTGTAATTAAAAAAAAATCACAGAAAAAACTTTTTTTATGGAACAAGCTGCCCAGGGAGGCTGTGGATTGATATATTCAAAATCTGACGATATAATCAAAATTGTCGAAGGCAACCTGTTCTCGATGAACTTGCTCTGAGTAGGCAGATGGGCTAGATGGCTGCAGGAAGTCATTTCTAACCTCAGCTATCCTCTGAGCGCTTGTACTATGTCTCATGTTGGTAGACTGGTCAGAATTCTGAACCATGCTTTCATTTTCCCTAGTGTAGGACAGATGGTTTAAGGATGTCCATTACATTTGGCTATATCAAATATTGCCAAGATAAGAACCACTAAAAGGTTAAGCCCTATATATGTTCTGGCTAGGTGCAAGAAGGCAAACAATTTTTCCTCTGTCACTGAAAAATAAGATCTTGGTGTAAAGGCAGTATATATCACATTGCATAGTCACTTTGTTTTTGTGTATCCTTGCTTAGCGGTGGTGTCTTTTAGCACTGTGTTGCAGTTACTGATGTCTTTGCCACACTGGGAAGTCTCCATCCTAGCTGTAATCCAAAGATACGTGAGCCTCTTCTTTTGTAAGTAATTAATCTTGTGAGCTGAAAGAGGAGGAAGACACCACCTAACCACTTTTTTTTCTAGTGCTGGTAGTTCAAAAGGGCGTTGAAGGCTTTAGTCAATATTTCAACGACTCACTTGCATTATACTGGCACTCATGTGGTGATAAATGAATATTATTTCAAAGCATGTCCATGCTGGATGAAAGTAATAAGTATAGCATGCTACATACTCAGGTTGAGATTTATGGAGCTTACTGCAAGGCCCCACACCCTTCATCTCCTCCCACCAAAGGACTAGTGTCAAGAACTGTGACTTGTAAGGGGCTACACTAGCAGACGTTGTTTCTTGGATACTGGTTAGACAGTGAAGGTCAGGCTGTGTCTCCTACCTGCAATGTGACTTGTGTGGCTAAGCAATGAGCAATAATTCAGGACTGACTGCGGAATATTGGCACACAGAGGGTTGAGACATTTTATTGAATAGGCCATACACTTCTAAAAGCAAGCCCATGTCTTCTACCCCTCTTGAAGAGCCAGGTTCCTCCAGGCCATGTTCATCTTTCTGTCCCTTAGCAGGGCTGCTTGAGGATGCACTGACTGCCAGTGCTAGCCAGAATTCTGGGAGAATGTAGCCATGCTGTGAGCAACGTGCCAGTCTTTGTAGTCTATTGATGTTATAAGAAACTTGTAATGGACTGCAGTTTTTGACAGATGTCCTTATCTCCAGATTGTGCTGAAGCATAAATGAGAGCATGCTTCACAGCCTAGGCCCGATTGTGGACTTGGAGGCACTTAGAGATCTTAAGAGCCGTGAAAAGACATGACAGAGGTGCCCACTAAAATGACTTCATGATAAGGCACAATTGCACGGTAGATTTCATCATCACTTTTTGTGATGCAAACCTAAGTTCTGTCTGCATTGTATTTTGGTTACTCTATATCCTTCTGAACAAATTTGAAGCAAAATATTTGCTTCAGAATTTAACCAAGTTATATTTTGATACTTTCAGCATAAGCATTTTAATGATGTTTTGGAATATTGTTTTTAGTATGAAGTTTGAAATTTTGATATATTTTCTTTTCAGTTCCTCCCTTTCCTTGGCACTCTCCTGCTAGCATAGATTAAAGTATTTGACTTTTGGAATTGTAAGCCTAAATGGTTACAGCTGTTGAAGTATCCCATGCTAATCAAGATGAATTACAGTATCTGATATTTGAACAGATTTAGCTCTCTTTTCACTTAGTTTTGTAAATTGCTTTGCCTATGTCTATACAACCTTTGACACAAAACCATGATCTTGGCATTGCTCTATAACACAGAAGCCTCCCAGGCGGCTCAAAGACAGTCTGTTGGGGCAAACTAGGTGGCAAGATCAAGGCTGTGGTATGCCACCTGTTGAGATATCTCCAACACCACCTGGGGCCAACCCAGCAGATCGTCTGGCTCTCTGCAGAGCGTGTGAAGCTGGTGCTCAGATCGGTCATGGGATGTTTCTGCAAGCCATGCCAGGAGCAATGAGCTCTGGTGATGATAACCAGGGCCATCCAAGAGTCCAAAACACCATAAATATCCATACTGAGGAGACAGGTTCAGGGTCTAGATAAAAATTCAGTTCAGCTGCCACTGGTAAGTCATATGCAGAGCTGCAAATGTTTATCAGGCAGAAATCAAGAGTGAGGTCTGAGCTTAAAAGAAGCTCCCAAGGAATAAAGAGTAGAAACCTACTTCTCACAGCTCTTTGCTCACGGTTCTCTGACAGAAGGCCACAAAGGTGCACCAAAAGCTGGCCCTAAGACAAAAAAAAAGGCAGCCAGACATTGGTGAACAGGCAGGGCAGACAGAGCTTGCTTTCTGGGCCTAACTATGGCCCTGACAAGCCACAGAGCCTCGCTCTTAGAGATAGCCGGATTTAAGCTATTGTACAATACAGCTCTTCCATTCTTGAAAACAGGTTTGCCAACATTTACACTGTACTTGGAAAATTCAGCACAGCATATCTATGCTGAAATTTCTTATCTTACATCACCTTCTTTGAAAAGATGGTGGGCCTGGTTTAAGACCATTGTGTTTTGTGAGTCATAAATTTGTACAGCACAGACCATATCCAAAGACCAACAAATATTTTTAGTATTTGCACATAAAAAAAATCATTCAGATTTTCTACATACAGCTGGATTCCCCTCAGAGCAATTCATAATTCTTTCTCCCTAAAAGCACCCAGAAGTCCAAATTTTCTCAGATATATAGCACAAATATTGTATTTTTCTTCCTTATCATACTGAATCATAGTAATGATGTTGAAGAACTTGCATTTGAGGTAAATGATAAAATGTTTGGAAGTACTGTTTGAACTCACTTGGGTAACTCATTTATTCTGACTACACTGTCAAATGCTTTGTTGTGAACTCCGAAGTGCTGGGACAATGTTGCTGTTTTTGTTATGCATACGTTGCTGTTTTTGTTATGCATAGGCTACACTGATTTTGCTGCTGATTTTCACACCAAGGAGTGCCTCCTGTCCAAACAGTGTTGCTTGGCTTGTGATTGCATTGCTGAAGTCTCTGGGCTTTTTTTGTCCTTGCTAAATATCAGAGTTGTGCATTGCAGTACTAATATAGCCTCTTCTGCTGCTGCACACAGACACCACTGACCATGCTAATGAAGACCACAAACTTCACTCATTTCAGAAGCCTTGAGTCCTGCCTCATGATAGATGTGGAGAGAGAATTGAGAAATGAGAAATGAGAGATTAGAATTGGGGTGAGTGGTGGGCAGCCTGTCCATAAGGCCTGTACCCTGGAATAGTCCCCAGACTGTGCTTATATTTCTCAGCTGAAAGAATTGTTGGTAAATACTAAAGCACAGAATGAATACTGGCTGTATTGTTCTCATGAAGAAGATAGAGCTGGCATAGAAATGTTGATTCATATTGAACAAAGTGATTGGCTTGTTTGTTCACAGCTCCTAGAGAAGGAAACTCGATGGGATTTAGTTCATGCAGGACCAGTCTGTTCTGCACTGTCCTGTCCCTGACAATTGGGCATAGCACCACTGAATACTACCCATCACTGCCTCACGTGCCATGAAGAAAAGTAAGGATAGTGTAAAGCAAATAAGAGTATGCCATAAGGATTACCAGCTTTATGCTATCTCTAGGTGATGTATTTTCTGAATTAGTTGTAATGGATTTTTCTTCCATTACCTTATCTAATTTCCCCTCACGCTCATCATCCACTACTGGCCATTGGATGAAGAACCAGATTCTCAAATTTGTTTGGATCAGGATTTACATTCTTCACTTGATGCCCTCCTGTTTTTTTTCCACTGGAGAAAATAGTGAATGACTGATCACTGTCCCCAGTGTAAGAAGGACATGGAGTTGTTAGAGCAGGTCCAGAGAAGGGCCATGAAGATGATCTGAGGGCTGTAGAACCTTGCCTACAGAGACAGACTGAGAGAGCTGGGGTTTTTCAGTCTGGAGAAGGCTCTGAGGAGACCACATAGTGGCCTTCCAGTACCTGAAGGGGGCCTGCAGGAAAGCTGTGGAGGGACTTTATATAAGGGCATGTAGCAACAGGACAAGGGGAAATGGCTTTAAAACCTAGAAGAAGGTAGATTTAGACTAGATATTAGGAAGAAATTCTTTTCTGTGAGGGTGGTGAGACCCTGGAACAGGTTGTTCAGAGAGGTTCTGGATGCTACCTCCCTGAAATCACTCAAGGCCAGGCTGGATGGGGCTTTGAGCAACCTGGTCTAGAGGGAGGTGTCCCTGCCTATAGTAAAGGAGTTGGAACTAGGTGGTCTTAAAGGTCCCTTCCAACCCAAACCATTGTGCAATTCTATGATCTACCTCCATACCACTAACAATTCTTTGTATTTTAACTTGTCGGTTCTTCTCCAGAATAAAGGATACTGACTTATTCAGTCATTCCTCATATCTTTAAATGATCTTTAAGCAAGTGGACATTTAAAAATATAATTTAACATGCTCGTTTCAAGGTTACTGTTTATAGGCAATTCAAGCTTTGTGTGGATAATTAATTTTTCATGGATGTAGAGCCATTTCCTTCTTTTGATACCACATATGCAGAAACATATCCATAACATTATCATTTCAGTGGTAGTTGTTTATGATATCCTTTCAACTTTCTTGTAACTGGGGTAATAGGAATCTTTAACCTCTGTACGACAAAGACATTCATATTTTTATAAACTTGGAGGCTTCCTGTAATGCAATACAATATTTTCACAGTTGAATAGAGCATTCTCTTGTGCCTGGTTTTAAGTTTAATTGAAGAAACACACTAAAAATGAAAGCATGTCTGAAAATTCTTGGAAGGTATGACGAGATACAGTAAACACAAGTATACTGCCTGCAAATGCTTGCTTGTATTTTTCCTCTCACAGGAATTGCAGTAACCATATGATGTACTTGTATGCATTCAAGGAAGCTCATCCTGAAGGCTTCAGGAATGCTGGTTCAAGCACATAAATAACATTACCTCCCGAGATTCTGATTTACAGTCCTTGAACTTCTGCTTCTGATTTTTGTAAATGTAGGGCTACATTGTTAAAGACAATCTATAAAGTTGGTCTAAGAGCTTTTCTTAACCACAACTGGCTAGAGGATCCATTTTGTATGATCAGACTACATTTTGTAAATGATGTTTCCTTTTATTGGCATGTGTAGCTCTCTTACTTTTGCCTCTGTAACTATATGATATGTAAATCATCTTGCTCATGCCAGTATCCTAAGAACCATGTCTGTGAAAGAAATTTCAGAAATAATACTTTGTGCCCTTTGACCATTTAAAAATCAAAACCAACAAAAATTCCTCCTGTAGTGAAGATGTGATCTGCTTAACTCAGCGGGGGTTTTCAGGATGTGGGTGAATTTTAACCATCCTTTTTGACATAAGTCAAGCTGTGTGAAGCAATGAAATTCTGATTGCTGTGTGGTGAGACGACAGCATAGTGTTACAGCTCCCTCATTAAGAGGTACTGGAGCTAAGCAGGGGGAGTTGAACTTTCCTCTGTATTGAAACAAGTGTGGGAGAGAAGGAGAGTGAGCTGGAGTAAGGGAGTTCACCTTGTAACAACAAAGAATTAACATGCAGTATATCAAGTCTCCTGAACTTCATCCTGCTTGGTAGTTTATCAGAGAACCAAGATGAATAAAACAGCAACAAATGATATAAATCCATCCTGATTTCAATCTTCTGGCCTAATTTTCAACTTCATTCTTTTTCTTTTCATTGCTGTGTGTTCTCCTATCCTCAACTCACAGTTTATGTCAGTCCTAGTGTTCAAACTACATAGAGATCTCATCACCTGAATAAAAAATAGTGCAGATGGGTGAGATGCAAGGTAGTTCTGATGATTTCCTATTCATTCTAATCACGCTAAATTTCATCAGTGTTGTATCCAGTTTACACTAAAAGCGTAATATGGCTCAAACAGCTTCTATGAAATTATTTAGTCAGCATGAACAGTACATTTCCACTATTAAAATCCACAACAACATATGTGTCATCTCTTGCAAATAGCAAAGAATTTTCATACCACTAAGATGTGAATAAACCTTATAACATAAACTGGCACTCTTAATCAAACTTTAGAGAAAGTTTGAATAAAAATCAGAAGGGTGACAGTTCACAAAGCTAGCACTGAAAAAAGTGACTGAAGCATAGATATTGAAGGAATATGGAGATAACGAGAATTACTTTTGTTAGTTACAGCTGACTGAAAGTAAGTCAAGGAAGATGATTATGAAACAAGTAATCAGTGGAAGAACTGAAACCTCAAACCATGTTAATGCCCATTGGGATCTGCAGCTCCTTCCCATATTTTCCTATTTTTATTCCCCATGTACTCAAGTTCTGTTATCTCCATGCTTACTGATCAGATGGATGAATCTTCTTGGTTGAGCTGCAACAGTCTTTTCTTCAGAGACAGCATTAAATCAAGGTTTTGTAAGAATCTTCGCTAGGATAGTGAAGTGCAGAGTGGGATATTGCAGGTTATTCAGCAAAAATGTAGGTAGCGGTAGAACAGGAAAAGAACCTGGTTAATTTGAAGTAGATATGAGTTTCTAGCATTCTCACAAATACGAGTACCAGATTTTCCAGTCAGACCCTGTCCCTCATCAATGGGGCTTGTAAGAGCTAGCAGCTGCAAGGTTCCTCTTCAGACACTGGATTTCAATGAATAACTCGGACAACATATCCTTGGCACAGTTATTCTTGTGCCACAATTTTAGAAGTGAGTAAGAGAGAACAGATGAGCAGACTAGAAAGCAATCACATGTTGTCTTCCAGGGAAAATATAAAAAAATTTGCTCAGAATTTTGCTTGGAATCACTGTGTTTCCTAAACAACTTATTCACTTGTGGGTTAGAGAGGCTAATGCCTGGGCTAATAGCCAGAGCTTAAAGAGGGGAAAAGCAGTCATGCACTTAATTTTTCCTTCCTAAATTATCTGCTTTTTGATTTATCTTGGTAAGCATTTCATTATGGCAAATGTATGCTCTCCAATTCCTTAACCGTGGCATGCAGTACTTCTTAAGAATGTGAATCTCTTGGAGCAGGAAACTCACGTTTCTCTATGGTGTCTAATACAACAGGGCATGAGACTGGCTGCAACTGCTGCATACTGAGGTAGCATATTTCAATAAAATGGTACTTTGTTATCCTGTACATTTGAAGTTTGGACCATGCAGATCCTCTCAGCAGCCTACAGGATCTGTATCAGGGAGCAAATTATTATGTTTCTCCAACAGAACATTTTCTGTGGCCTTGGGTATTCTCCATTGCCTTGGGTAACATCATCTGATAAATTAACTGCAGGTGCTTCCAAATGTATAGTGTGACTGTACTTATCTGTGGTCTACCTAGAAAAAACGGAAAAATTATTAGCCTGCATGCCTGACCTCGTGAATACATATGACATAACACAAGCCCCAGTTCAGCAAGGTACTTAAGTGCATACCTAAATACCCACATGAACAGTCAGACACACTTTTAAGTGTCTTTCTGAATCTGGGCCATACAGAAGCTGAACACATCAAGCAGCTACCCACATTGAGTTCCCGTAAGAGAAAACTGATTTCCAAAGTGTATTCCCTCTGGCTGTTAACACTGAAGAAGAGTGAGTAATAAAATTTCTGCTTCTTCATCTTGGATAGGGGCTGTGCATGTACTTGCTTTCAATGAAATGTATTCTCTCTGGTATTAAAATTGTGAGTTTTGGGAACTATACCAGATAATGTGAAATAAAGATCCGTATTTTTTTGGTATCATTTTCTCTCTGTGTCTTTCATAACATTAGAAATAGTCATAGATCCTAGTAAACACATTAAATAATAAAATAGATGAAATTAGTAACAGGAAAGCCTTCTGGATCTAGTTGGACTTTGTGGCATGTCTGTTATTTAAGTGGTTTTGCAGTTTGTGGTATAGTCCTACTTTTGAACGTGGAGCCTACAGCTTCGAAGTG
This sequence comes from Meleagris gallopavo, assembly GCF_905368555.1. Lineage (NCBI taxonomy): Eukaryota > Metazoa > Chordata > Aves > Galliformes > Phasianidae > Meleagris > Meleagris gallopavo. Next base: position 58,839,168 of record NC_139405.1, on the reverse strand, counting down.
AGACAACTGTTCTGTAATATAGCAGTCAGTTCACCAGTGACTAAACAAACTGGTATTTGGATGTGTATTTTGTTAACATTTTGAAAAATATCAGTGGACTACAGTTACCTAAGTTATTACTTACAGATGCTTCATGCTACACGAATGCAATACAGAAGACTCTCCTCTATCTGTGGATCAACAATTTATCATACATTCAGAGATAAGTGGAAATGTGGACCACAGCCTTTGAAAATTTTTCAAACTGACTAAATTTCTCTCTTAAAGTACACTGAGTGCTATCTTGGGATTTATACTACCACTAATGCTTCAGTGCCTGAATGCAGAAAAATCACTGCCTTTGCTGAAATGGTTATTTACAGTGCATTATAAAATAGTCTGATTAGATGGAATTGTTAATTCAGAATGCTGGAATCTATTATCAGGCACTCTTGAGATGCATATCAAAAGGGTTATCACTTTACTATTAGAACACACACATACAGAAAAGTGTTTTGACTGCTAACCACAGAAGAGGTCAGAACAAACCCACAGAATATTAAGTCTTCTGGATATTGGTACCAAATAAAAACATCAGGCTTTTAAAACTGTATTTTTTCTGCCTTAATTTAGACTCTTCTTTATTCATATGCCCATCTTTAAATACATCTCTGTTAAATCTGCAGCTACATCATATAATAGAGCTATTCTAACTTGCTGTACAGAGTCCAGGGAAATCTCACTTGTCTTTATCTATACACCACAGTGTAGAAAACCCCACAATTACCAGGAATGTAACAGGACTATCGTAGCTGTTTTATCTGTGTTGTGATAATGCCTACAGACTGAGAAATCATTATAGTCTGGTCTAGCCAAATAAAGTAACATGACAATCCCTTCTCAAAAGGGTTTAATCATCCAGTTAAAGCACCGAGTTAATCAACGTGTTGAAAGCAGTGATGATAGTAAGGGAAAAATAGGATGTGGTTTCTTATCATAGGCATTATATATATATATATAACCCAGAAATAAAAAAGCTAAGAGATATGAATAATTCTCTGAGTGGGACAATAGGTTGATGTCTTCAGGGCTTTCATAAGAAAGGTACATTATCAATTACTTATGACTGCCTGAGAGAGAAGGGACAGAATGATTTGGACTTTTGCAAGAAACACTCCTTTCCCACACTTCTTCAGTGGAATTTCTGTTGCTTGGATCTCTTCAGATGTGTCTATATTGGCCCAAACTGTACACATCCCTCTGACCTCATGTCTGTGAACAAGTCTTAGGTTACTCTTTTACCAGATTATTCAGTAAAGTTATTTTTTATGTGGAACAGTTGATCTCTCAAGACATCTAAGGAACCCAGAAGGACTGCCTCAATGAGACAAGAGAGACCAAATTCCTCACTTCCCCGGTCTTAAATCAATCCTTATGGGCATCATTTTGTAGTTTCTTATTGCCTTACTAGTCCAGGGAGTCTGTTTGTTTGTGATGAGCACAGGTAGATATTACTGATAGAGAAACAGCATCTTGGAAAACCGGACTACTGTGAGACTGAGCAAGCACTTTGATCTCAGCTTGTCAAACAGCGTTCATCAACTGAACACATTATTTTAGTTTCCCATTTTACAATTAGACAACATTTTCTTAAGACCATTATTCAAATCTTCCTCTGTGCTGTGAATTAAAAGGTAATGCAAAGGTAAGATCCATTTCACAACTCCCAGTGAAGGGAAGATTTCTGGACATGAAAGGAACTGGCCTCACATTTTTGGCTACAGACTTCTGAAACCAGATGGTACACATTTTGTACCTAAGCTTATTCAGCGTTTACTGCTGGCTGCTATATTAATCCTGGCAGCTGCTTGGAAACCTCCTATCCCCCTGAAAATTAACACCTGGTTTCAGAAATACTGAAATACAAGTGATGGAAAAACTATCTAGCCATATGAAGAAGGACACTCTTGATGTGCTCTTAACACCAGATATGGTCTTAACAGCTGTGCTTATTACTCTGGGGTCCCCACACTGCTTATTTTGAAGGTGTGGGCACCCAAGTGTCAGGCATTAACTTAAATTTACAGAACTTCACAAATTTTTGTTTTGAACTAATCACCAATGTTTGACTGATGAAGTATGCCGTTCAGTTAATACTCCAGAGAGCTTAAGCTCTGCAATAAATCTACTTTTTATTTTAGTTTGCAAAATTCAACCTGGTCAAAATCATGTTTAAAACACACCTTCACACTACAATTCAACATTTTAGACAAGCTGGGTGGTGGGAAAACATGTTTTTTCTTCATAGCTGCAATTGTTCTTCCACATTTTGGTACCGAGGTTGGTGTTTGGCTCCTGTTCACCAGAGAAGGCATTCACATTCCTGAGATGCACTCAGGCACACTGTTTTACAGAAATGTAGCTGGGCTGTAGGCTGTACATGATATCAATTCAGAAGGTGGAGAGTGGTACAGTTTTGTTGCACTTATTTACAACAATGTCTTTCCGGCACTCTTGTTCTTGAACTCCATTGAACTGCGTTTTCAATTTTGGCTTTGATTTGTGGATGTGTACTTGTATTCAGTCCATGCTTTTCTTGCCAAACATTTTACTGATCTCTGGAATAAGTGGACAAACTACCCATGAAGCTATCGAGAAGTCCTTTTTTTAACATTTTTGTGCTTCATTTGACAGTGGAAGGAGACACCTTGTAAAAGAAAGGCTGTATTTACTGAACATATTACACAGCTAAGGTATTGGTTTACAAAGATAATGCTGAAGTTGCAACTGATCCTACAAAATTCAGAAAAAGATTCTGATTCTTTTGCAGGTTGTAGCTTTTATTTTAGTAGCAATAAAGACTGGGTTTATTTCTAATTTTGTTAAAAAGAAATGCAAGATAGGAATGCATATTAAACTTATTAAACTAATACCTCAGTAACTTTTGAGGATATTACCTTATAGAACTATATCACCTGAAATGTTCCTGTCTCTGAGACATCAAATTAGACGTGTTTTGTGTTTTGGTGCACAGTGTTTGTGGTACTAGTGCATGTATATGGTACCACAGATTTATGATATGCCAGAAGAAAGGTAAAGCTGCATAAAACCGCATTAATCATCTACTTATGCACACAGCAGTTCATATACCCTATGGGAGATAAATCTGACTGAGCCTTTTTCTTTGTGTAATATAGGACACTCATGTTTTGCAGACTTCAGACCATCAGAGAAATGCTAGAACTGGAATTCTTGGATCAAATATTCCCAGAGAGAACTTCCAAACCTGGTTTTTTACTTGTATGAAGAAGTGCTCATGGGCCCAGAATGCAGAAGTACTCATGTAATTGCTAAATTCAGGTTTATATATGGAACAGAGGAATAGAATTGAAATCAAAACTCTGGATCCAGACATTGCTGGTAGGGAAATTCAGACCTTTTGCACATATAGCTACTTGCATACAACACATTCTCCCATGAATTTATGCTCAGATTGTAAGGTATTTACTTGAAGCTTCAATTTTGTTACTAGACAATTACACTCTCATTTCCTGTAAGAGTTAAACATTGTCAGACTTCGAAATGAAACTGTTTCATGGAAGATTTAATAAATTTCTTATCCTGCGCATGCCCAGTGACATCAAGCAATTCTGAGTGTCAGAATAGGACTCTGCTTAAAAACAGTGAACAGTTTAGTTCCGTGGCTGATCTCATCTAAAGAAAACCATGGCATAATAACAAATGAAAAACAACAACAACAACAACAACAACAAAACTGTTATCAGTGGCTGAAGCAGAGTTTAGTACCAGACTGTTAACCAAACTAACTGTCCATCATTTAGTGGACTAGGCTGTATCTCCATTTGGCAACTACTATTTTCTACTTCCTCTTCTGTATGGTACCTTTGTGTATAGTGAACATTTGCTCCAGGATAAAGATCTTTATCATTTCCTTCTTACATTCTGGGATTGAAGACCGCATTCCCCAGCTCCCAGAAGCCTGTTGCAGACATCAGGCTGTTCAGCATGTAGATACTGACTTTCCACTCTTCCTGGTGAAACGATGCTGCTGTAGCAAACAGAACAAGATTCAGGACAAGTAAGAAAAGTTACAAGAAGTAGATCTTGTAGGTCAGTGATATCGGTAATTCCCAAGCACAGAGGAGACCTATCTGCTAGACTCTGGTCCTGGCCCATTGGAACGAGAAATAAACTCAGACAGTTAAGCCAATTTTAGACATGCAACTTCTTATTTAGGAATTTCAGCCTCCTGACAAATGTTACTGCATTCATGCAATCATTACTGCATTGTTTCATGGCTGCAGGTGCACCAACACTGCCAGGCTATAGCAGTAAATACTCAGCTGTGGCACGAGGCAACAAGTACTCTGTCAGTCAGTTCAGGACACGATCCAGAGGATGGTTGGATCCCAATAGTCAGGATTGAGTAGGTCATCTGTTTTTTTCAGGTAGAAGAGAGGTTAGTCATAGGTGACACAGTTGCTCTCAAACTAGCAACCAGGCCCAATATTGCACTCCTTAGTACAGGTCTAGCCTATGAGATCAAAAAGGGGAGTCCCATCTTGAATAAACAAGAAGCCTCTGTTGTTTGGGTCTGCTAAAGGCAGTTGACTGATAAATCCAGAACAGATGAAAAAAAAAAAAAAAAAAGAGTAAAAGTTATTTCAAATTATCCTCTATACTTACAATCATAAAGAAAAACTGTATGGAATTGAACTGTACATCAACATACTGATGTCAGTGGCCTCTTTACAAATACAAGTATTTCAGGACCATGCCTCAGGACTCCTGTAGCTAAGGGTAAAAGGAGATTCGTCATCCATACACACAACTCAAAGGTGTGGCAGAATGTAATTATTAAATTTAGTTTGGAAAGAAAAGTCAATTTACTTTGTTTTTTGTTTTTTTTTTTTTTAAGGTAAAATTAACAAAGATGTAATCCTGGTAATTACAGAAATTGATGAGAGTTCTGAGTTCACTAGGCTACTAAATTAGATTAATCTTCTCAAAATATGTTGCACTGAAATATCTAATGTCTATGCATTTATGAACATGTGTTCTATGGTATAATTTTGTTTAATCTTCAGAGGCCTCTCAGAGGCCTCTAAATTTAATCTTAGGCAAACTGGCAAAGTTTTGCCTGACTAAAGAATGCCAAAAAAAGCCCTAAAAAGGGATTGCTAGGATCTGAATTACTTGTTGTTTCCAGCTGCTTTGTTCTGCACTGGTATTGTAAAGATGCCATAAATTCAGCTTAATTGGAGAGTTAAGCTAGGTTTACAGCTGTTTTGCTTATTTGAAGAAGTGCAAAACAGCTGAACATTCCAGTGAGTATGGGCCTTCATCTGACTGACATTTACATTAGAAAATCTCCAAAAAACAGCATCTAGTCCAAGCTTCCCATGTTCTTGTACAAATCTAATTTTTTTCTCTTTCTCCTTATGGCTCTCTTCCAGGACACTTTTCTCTTGCATCTGTGTTATGACTCATTCTGTGCATTAGTTTTGTTAAATTGTATCTGTGATGATGCAAGAGGTGTGAATTTCTGCATGAAAAAGACCTTTTTCTTAGCTTTGTGGTAGTTAAGTTAGGCTATGTAAACTCAGGTAGATAGCCTACTGTGCTTCAGTGTACATTTCTGTTGTAAGAATATGCTCACGCACCAATATGAGGAGATGAAGAAAACTCAATATGGCTTCTTTTCTCCTCAGGCAATATGGTTATTTTTATGCTAAGGCTCCAATGCAGTTTCTTTCAGCAGGGAGCACTGTCTTGCCTCTCTGCAAGGCAGCAGCTACAGCTGCTGTCTTTTAATTTTATTAACCTGCAGCGTTACACTTCACTATTTTCTTTTGTGTCAAGCACTGTTTGAAGAAGGTATGCTTGTTCTGTAAGAGAAGAAAAAGCCTGCATCAGCAGTTGGTTATTTACAAAACTGTGGTCAGTTACATTTATTTAAGCATTACTTACTGGTGTTACTTTACATTCATGAAGTATATACAATATCTTTCACTCTGTAAATTACCACTCTAATTAATCAAATTTGAATTTGCAAATGTTATCAAATGATTCTAAGCTAATAGAAGATTTTTTTGCTCAATAGATAATTTATGATTGAAGGCTCTTTCTATACACCTTATAGCAGGATATATAAAAAAACACAAACACTGCATTCCCAAGACCAGAAGTTGCAGTTGACTAGCTGAAAGAGAAAATGATTTAGTAATTCCTATAATTCAACATATTATGTGATGATGTATTTTCTCTTCCTTGGTTATGCTTATGGGGTAGTAAACTTTCAAAATTTATCTTTTTCATTTAGATTTGTTAAAAAAGAACTGATTCTTAATACTAATCTGGAATACTTGGTTGTTTTCCTGTTTTCGGGGGGGAGGAGGGTATATTTTATGCTTATTGCTGTTTAGAAATGAGATTGCACATTTGAAAAGGGCATGGTACAGAATTATATTCAGGAAGATTTCAGGGCACTCAAAGATAACACAAGTGTTTCTACAACAAAAGAAAATAAAGAATAATTCTGTCTTTCTCCAGGGAGTTTATTCTCCAGTATTACAGAATTGGTATTAAAATTTTCAATCCCTTATTTTCCCAGAAATAAAAAAATAGTTGCGTTCTACTCATACTATCTTTGACAGATCATATTTGATTACTAATTTATTAACATAATTTAGAAGGCTGATGATTTTATGTCTGCTTGTTAAAGAAGGCAGATCACTGATGGATGAACTTTTTTTGTGATAGACTGTTTTGTATGTCTTATACAGCTTCATTCTCAGTGGCTTTCCTCTAAGCAGTAAACAAAACCTCCTCAATTCCAAAATCCGCATTGAAAACGTATATTCACATTTCAGTCTACTTTGAATTATTCATATTTTATTTGAAACTGTCGTTTTTAAACTCCTTTACTGTTAATGATGGTAAAAGGTAGAAAAAAAAATGATTTCCACTACTCTCATTGACTGCATAGTACATGACTATTTTGTGCACTACTGACCACTTCTATTGTTTTTTAGTTATTTCATGTACTTGGAAGTCAATAGTCAAATTTTTGCTTTGCTGTCATCACTATTCTTTCTTCTACCGTGTTCACAAACAATGATAATGCTGTAAATTTGCTTCTGGCACACAAAGTAGGATTTAAATAATTAGCAATCAACTCACCTTATTTGAAACCTAACTGATCTGTCACTCCATAGGTCCTCTTTGAAGTTAGTTTGCTGTAATTATTAGGGGCACTGGGGCAAGCTGGCAGGTAGGCATCCCACTGGTTACCACTGATTGTTTATAGATTTAAAAAAATATTTAACTGTATTTATGTTTTTGTTTAGATATATGTTGTGATGAGTTGCTAGCTGGCTTTAATGTTGACAAATACGCATGTATATACCTTTGTGTTAGGCATTCATAAGAAGCATGCAGTCCCAAGCCAGAAATGGGCATTTTTCATTTCAGGGTCTTCATGACCTGTTCCTGAATTATTACTTAGGATTTATGAGGAGAGGATGAGCAGCAATTAGAAACAGAAATAAACAGCTATTTTATTTGGTGCAGGAATTGACATCTCAAATTGGGATCGCCTATTTTCCTCTACATTCAAGGCCAGATAACTGATAGAAAGAAGTACAGCAAAGCAGGCCTTTCTGCAGTATATCATTCTGCATTTGAGAAAGTACGTAACCTGAAGGAAATCAAGAAAAAAGTAGGAAAAACCTATTGTGCATCAGACTTTGAGGGGTTTCTTTCTGACTGAAAAAAAAATCCCAATGGAGGAAAACACGGTCCTTGTGGGAGGTGAATGTTAACATATCTTCTAGGGAGGCTGAAAGACATAGTTATCCTTCATGAGAAAAACAATGTGAAGAAAAAAATACCTTCTCATGATCGACACTTCCAATCTATCCTTCCTGATAAAGTTGGCAGATGAATAGGATGTATCTGTATATTAATCTTTCTTTCAATTCTATATTGATACTACACATTACCATTCATCATATTATGTTAATTTGATCTGCTTTCAGACAGATCAGGATATGTCATTAACTTTTTCTGCTCTCCTTCTCTGTTTATCATGTGTGTGTATAAAAGATTTTTTTTGGAGGCAGATAACAGGTATTTTTCGGAATGTTGTTTAGGTTTGTGAAAGTTTCTCAGACAAGGTGTTCTTTTTTTTAGCAGGTCTGGATTAGCTGATCCAATTAGAGGTGGCTGAGGATCCCTCTGGACTGCATGCAGCCTTGGAAGATGGTAATTTGAATGACTAGAAATTGAATGACTGACAGGAAATTGAATGAGTCTGCCTCAGTAAATACAGAACCATAACATAAATCTAAAAATGACACAACAAAAGTTACAGGAATGCCGTCAAAGTGGGTACCTGACAAAATTTATTTATTTCTATTATTTACTCAATGTTATGAATTCCACTGGAAAAAATCAGAAGTAAACAACTTTCTCTTACAGAATTAAATGGAAATAAACATTGTTGTATACACCTGTGTAAACCTATATGTGCATCAATGTGATTCTACATTAAATTACTTTAAAAACTGTGTAAATGTTATACATTTTTTTATAGCAAGTATGTAATATCTCTACAAGTGAGTGACTACTGAGCTGCGATATATATGCCCTTAGTGATTTTATGAATGCAGTTCCAACCGTTACAACGGGCTGAGGGACAGTCTCTTGCCTGTACACAAGTCAACTGATGTTAGGCAGGCAGGCTCAGCACAGCCTTCAGAGATCTGATATACGCAATATCCTGAAAAACTGAAGCTTAAATTGTAAAACCTAAAATCAGCAAAGAGGGTGAATTTCAAATATAATTTATGGCATTGTGCCTTTCTGATTTTTCACTGTTTAACACCGGTCCTGAAAATAGACAGAAATAAGGCAAAACAAAAAAGAGAGCTGTCTTTCCCTTTGAGCTGCTAGTACTTACCATTAAAATCATATTACTGACATATTATTGATAGTAACAACCACAAGAGAAAAGTCTCTTGTCAAAGTTGTCATTTCCACCTTCTTTTACTAGCAGGAGATGTGCATGAGTTCCATGGAGGAGAGAAAAACATATAATTTACTCCTCTGAATTCTCTTTTTCTGTTTCTTTACAGATTTCAACCACACCTGAATTATCCTACACTCAAAAGAAAGAATACACAGGTGTAATAGGAGACTCAGCATGCATGCCTCCAACAACTAAGATCAAGCCTATCAACTACATTATAGAAGAGTTTACTTTTGCTGAATTGTTATGTTCTGTTTTAGAGGTATCTTTTCATCACTGAAGAACACATGAAAAGATTTTAGGCTTTGACATTCTTATCCAGGATACGTTTCACAGTCTTTCATCAGCCACTGAAACTGGATTAGCACCAGAAAATTTTTAACACACACTGTATGTGCAGAGAAGAGACCAAGGGACCTTTGGCTTACAAAGAATCTATAAAATGTGATTATTAATTTCAAGGTATCACACATTTAAAATAGAGCTCTTCAGCATTCTTTATAACTAAAATTATGAATTGATGAAGAGCTGATGAAGAGCCTGCCTGAAGATAATGTCAGAATCCACAAATAACTCACTTAACAACTGAGACGGACTCGTCAAAACTTCAGAACAGAAATGAAACCCTGATTTTCAATTTAATTTCCAAACACTACATTTGCTTCAATTTACAATGTATTAGAGGAATGGGTAAAATTAGTCTTTAAAATCCTCCATTCCATTACAGAAATGGAAAATAAAATGTTTACTGGGTTGTAGTTCAGTAGTGATGGATGCACGCTAGGCCTCTTAGTATGTACTGGGCTGTTTTCAAGAAATGCACATAATCTGGAAGCAAAGCTAACAAAACTATGTTTCTGAAATTGCTTTGATTCAAACACTGCAAAGGCTGTTTGTTTACTTGAAGAAGTCAGAGCTGGATGGTGCAGTTTTAACTACTATATTTTCCAGTTCTCACCATCAGTATTAGATGGTGTATTTAGTTCTAAAACACAGTTAAATACTACTGGAAATCTCGGACGATCCTGTGCTGCAGCTGAAGCCACAAAACACATCCAGCTCACGAAATGAGTTACTCTGTGTTTTAAAATTACGATTTTTGAAAAGTGAAATCCCTAAAATTCTTGAAATATTGCTTGTTGAAGTTCTCTGAAATATCTGTTTGAAAATAACGTTGCTGCATGTAGAAAATGGTTGCAAAATTGCTATAATTTTGAAATAGCAACACATTCAAATATATCTATATTGCACACGATTACCTTTTATGAAAAGGCTGTAAGAGCATGACAAAATTAACAATTTCAGTGTTTCAAGAATTAATTTAAAATACATTTTGTAAGGTTCTTTTAGCTATTTATATATTCTTTTTCATTACAGCATAACATTAAAGATTCTACCAGAAAGGTGAAAAAGGAAAACAGTTGTGCAAAATCAGAATATAATGTGAGTTTATAGTTGCTCTGTGATTCACTGTAATGCATTATTAATCCATATGGTAGTACAAATAAAATATTTTGAAAATTGTGATTTTTATGGAATTTAGTTTAATTTGTAAAATCATTTTGTTCATAGCAATGAATATGTCATGTTTTCTTGTACTACATTTTTTCCTGTATTTATCTATTAAAAAATCATATTTACAAAAATATTTATGGACAAAGGGAATAAAGTAAAATACATTCTGAAGGAGAAATTTTAGCTATAGAAATTCATGTTCACTCAGTAGACCAGAATCTATAATCTGTCATTTTTCCATTGGACCTCTTTTCTCAATTGCTTGCAGTAATTAATATCATAAATTTTTCAAACTGTAAAAAGAAAGAAAATTCGGTACATGGATAGATTTGAGGCAGCACTCTAAATTATTATTTTCTATAATTAAAACCAAAGAATAGTCTGTTAGAAATAGAAAACTGTTAGAACCAACACAGGTCTATTAGACTTAATAAGAGATTTCATTATTCAGTCAATATTATCCATACAGCAAACACATGACTGGAGATGTAGTTACAATTGTTGTTTCTCAGTGTTATTTTACACAGGTCACTTCAGAGTTTCAAATTTGTATGGTATATTTTAATAGCTTTAGACTTACAGTGGAGTTCTGCAACTCATACAGTTTCTAAAATGATTGCCCACACCAGTTTCCTACTGACAGTACAAGACTGCAAGGCCCAATTCTCAGCTCAGTAAGGTCTCGTGAATTATTGTAAATTTGAATTTGTTGACATGCTGAATTATTGTCGATCCTGATGCAAGTTTCTGTGTGTAGAATGTATGCACCACAGTGTACGACCGTATGTAGCTCTGAGTCATATGCATTTAGTTAAGTGGCAAAACAAATGTTTACTTCTGTCAGTGCTGCTGAGCCAGTAACTGTGATTATTATTAAACTGCGGGAAAGAAAGAAAGAAAGAAGCTATGTTTTAGTGCTTATCCATTTACAGAAAAAATATGAGACCCCGATTTTAGGCTCTATGTTGTTGATGATTAATGACCAGTGACAGTCAGAGCTGAAAGAACAAAGCATGATTTTCAAATACCCAACACAGTATGAAGAACTGGCAGATCTTAAATCCTCTCCTGCTGTCAGATATCATACTTCTACTTGGACCACATTTTGTGCAAAATTAACTAAAATACAAAATCATGCAGATCTAATAGTATACTTTAATGAAACCAGCTCGTCTCTAGGCGCTGATAATTTTGATATATTAAAATGAAGGTAATATATTTATCTCATTGACTTAACGTTTAAATTTGCAAACATCTCATAGGCCAAAGAAAACAAAAAAAACTAATAAATATGCTGAAAAGCTCCATACCTCAGTATGAAATCCTGACCCTTTCTCCAACTAAGTACACAGAGTCCAAATGCAGTGAGAATGCCAAGCTACAGGGGCCCCTCGGTGGGGAAACCTGTATTCAGTCAGCAGCATCCGTCCGCCGAAAGAGACGTGCGGGGACGGATGTGAGAGAGGGGTGTCACTTTAAAGTGGTGGCTGCTTTGAGAATGAGTGTGTCTATGTGTGTGGGTTAGATTTGGGTATGGTATTTTGCCCAGGTGTTTGTACAGAGCAAGACCACCTCTCTGGGCTCATTTCTGTGCAGGCTTACAGTGCTAATTCGGCCCCAGGACTTGTAGCCTACACAGGCCGCACTCTCTGGCGTCACATCCCCCAGCAGTGTGACACTGGGCAATGGTGTAGTGAACACACGTGTTGTACAGCTCCCTCCACTTTTGCAGCAAATAAACTCAATTGTACGTGTAAAATGCTTGCTTAAAACCCACAGGTGTGGGTCCAAGGCTTTGTTAGGAGGCCTGATGCTGGCACCTGTGGCACATTCCCGCTGTTCTGGGACCTTCTGCACACGGTGGCAGCCAGCTTTCAAGGCCAGGTAAAGGCGGTCAGGAGATCGCCACGTTCTTTTCTTTCTCACTGGTTAGAAAGGCCAGGGTGGAGATTTTGGTTAGGTGTTCAATCAATGCTTTAGCAACTAAGCTTTCAACTAGCTTATAAGGGAAGCAGCTGGCACTGCAGGTTCTCGTGTAGCAAAGGACCGCCACAACGCCCAGCCGACCAGTGTGACCCCATCACGGGGTCTGGATTCTTCTCACACCATCCGGACCTCCCGTTCGGCCACCGGAAGGCGACGTGCAAGCCGGCAACTACCGGCTTCGGGACCCGAGAATCTGCGTCTCCGCGGGGCAGGGGAGAGCCGGGGTTGGGGAAGGGGCAGAGCACACAGCGACGGCGCGGTGCTGCTCAGGATAGAAGCGCCCTCCGCCTCCCCCTTTCCGACCGTGGAGCGGTTGCCGGGGCAACGCGCGAGCGGCGGAGGGCAGCCCCGCCCCGGGCGCGGCGCAGCGCTCGGCCGTTGGGAAGTGCGTCACGGCGGGAGCGCGCCTGCGCCAGGGCGGCGGATTCGAACGGCGGCGGGTGGCGCTGAGCTCTGTCACGGCAGCAGAAGTAGGAGAACGGGGAGGAAGAGGATGAGGCGCACGGTGCCCCGCGGCACTTTGCGGAAGATCATAAAGAAGCACAAGCCTCACTTACGCCTGGCGGCCAACACCGACTTGCTGGTGAGGCGGGCGTCCGGCGAGCCAGCAGCCGGCTGAGGCCCCGGCGGTTAGAGGGTGGGCGGGGGTAGGATCCGCCCGCTCCGTAATGGCAGCCCTGAGGGTCGTCCTGTGGGGCCGGGATTGGCGGTGCTTTTGGCTGCGTCTTTTCCTGGTTGGAACCCTGTGGGAAGGGCGATCCCGAAGCGAAATGGCCTGGGCCGGTGGGGTGTGCGTGCTAGAACGGTGGGAGTGTGGAGAGTAATGGGATGACAGGTGATTATTAACAGCGTTGATGCAGTGTCCTACGAGCTGAGGAAGCAGTTTTGGTGGGACGAGGAGCTTAGGGATTCAGGGACAGGGTTATGTGTGAACATTGTGTCACTCCACAAGTGTGCACTGCTGTTCCGAGAGTTTGGTGTAGGTGGATTGAGAAATAGGAGTCTGCTGTAAGTAACATGCAGAAGTTTGTTGATGCAGAGTGGTTTCGGTGTGCAGGTAATATTCAGCAGAACTGTGATTAATGAGTTGCTAAGCTGTCAGTGTGTCTTGAAACAGTGTTTGTTTGGGAGGCCGTCTCAAGTAACTTCAATGTAAAACTAAGGAGTGGAATGTCTGTTTTGTCATCTGATGAGAACAAGTGTTGGGATCCTCCTACCCGTGGGTTAAAAGTATCCCTTGAAAAGGTGTAGGGGGTAACAGAGCCTTATGGAGCAAGTCAGAAAAAGCTGACCCACAACATTTTGACCTGCCGTGACAGATTTGTCACAGGATTTATGTTGCTGGAATAATGCCCAACTGTACAAAAGAACCTGACCTTTGGAGAACCTGTGGTAGCTGCAGGGGGAGAACTATCTCTGCATAAAAATATTTCTTTGAAGTGATTTAATTGCCTGAATTAGTTTGACTGTAATGTGTTTATTGTTTTTAGCCATGTGTGATTCTGAGGGCGGTAATGCATATTCTACATTTGTATGATTTGAATTATGACTAATCTGAACTACAAATTTCGTATGAATAAAAGCTGTCTTGCAGAATCTTGAAGGTTGGTGGCTGGCTATGTGGAGCTCAAAGCAGATATACCAAATAAAATACATCCATGCATATGATTATTAATATGGTACTTAGATGACAGCATTTACATATTAATGTAATCAGTACCTATTTTTCTAATTTGCCTAATAACAGAATGTCTTTCTATTGCTGCTGCTATCTGTTGGTATTTTGTGGACTAAGGACCTCACCTCTCTCTACTCCTGCTCAGAACCATTCAAAGCTTATTCAGGGGGATGCAGTAGGAACTAAACAAACTTGCACAATCATTAATACATTCTTTGCAGTCATTGTTAATACTTGGTCTGTGTTCCCATGATCACGTGTTTCCTTGGCTGCAAGGAAGTGTGGCTGACTGAAAAGAGGTAAGTGGGTATCCCTCAAAAATTTCAGCCATTGATTCGTATCTCTGCCTCTACTGGCAGTAGTGTTTTTTGGTCTGCAAATACAGTCAGTAAACTGCACTGACTGAGACTAATGACCAACAACAATGTGACCTAGCTTAAAATATGACTGTGCGAGTACTCTTTCCTACACAAAGGATGAGATTAGAACAAGTTTTCATGGTGTAGTGGAAGTTTAGAGCATGTCTTCTGGTGATGTTGAAGTAAATAGGGGGCTTGCCTTTTTTATTTTACCCTTTTCTGAACAGGGATTTTCAGGGGTGCTGACTATGCATGGTAGTCAACCAGGCACGTGGCTAACAGCTCTTTCATTCTTTTTTTTTTTTTCCTATGAATAAATAAACAAAACTCTAGCTGTGTTAATCTAGCTTTTATCTAGATTTTTAAATCTAACAGTTTAGCTTCTATACTAAGAGAATTAAGAGGTTTTGAGTGCAGGTGTTTTGTTTTTTTTTTTTAAGCTTCCCTCTGTTCTTCTCTACAAATCTTATAAGATTGATTTGACGGCATGCTTCATGTACTTGTTATTTTAATGAGACAAAGCTCTGAGCAAACTATTTGTGTCTTCCGCAGGAAAACAGAGAGAATTGGCTATTTCATTTATTTCATTTCCAGGACTGTTTTCCTGAATGATACCAGCTTTGTTTGAATCTATTGTCTAAACAGTCTAGTGTGGAGATTTTCCTACATAACTGATTATGTAATAATTGATTATTTTTTTTCCTGACTCTTAAGCGATTATTTGTCTTCTGTAAATTAGTGGCATCTTCAATGATTAGTCTTCCAAACTCGTTAGGAGCAGTCATAATACAAATGTTTTTGTTACATGTCTAAATTGAATCTTTTCTTTCCCCTTTCAGATCTCTTTTTGAACTCTGATGCTTCATCAGAACCTATTTTCTAAGTAACAACATCTTCCTCTGTTTTACTGAAGGAATATGACAATATATTTGAAGTGACAAAAATAATGTTGAGGTTTCTCCAATGTGTTTAGAAATCAATTACTTCCCTTTTTGAAATTAATAGGTAGAGGCTCAGATTTGAATGTTATCTACTCCCACCCAGCTGTCAGAGATAAGCTGTGCAAAAGCTGTGTTTTAGCTTGAAATTATAGAAGAAAAGCAGAAACTCAGCTGCTTGCTTTTTGCTACAAATGCAGGTTTGTACTTACATTGCAGAAAAGCTTGAGCTACAGCACTGAGTGACCGCTTTTGTCTTTGTGATCGGTGTGGAGTCCGATGAGCATTGAAAGCAAAATATTTTCTAAGAAATTGTTCGTAAGTTGTATATCGTCAACAGAAAATGGGGGAGCTCGCCTTCATCAGTAGTTTGTTAGTCCTGGCAAACAGTGTCTCAGCGTGAAGAAATGAAGTATGGAAAGATTTTGTTCCACCTTCTCCCCTGGGTTGTTCCTAGGAACCTGAGCTCTATATTAATGAGTCTAATAATGAGATTTATAATGTTTGATACTTAGTGTCACTGCAGATATATATTTTTTTCCCCCTGAGTTGACTTTTTCATGAGGAATAAGTTAAAGCAGCTTTGACATTTTGCAAAGTGAACCTGCCTGGGCATCTGCTATGTGTCGTAGATGCTTCCAAATACAAAAAATATAAATGTATCTATTGCAAAATGTCATTCTTTTAGTTCAGCAGACTTAGAAAAGAATTGTTTGTCATATGAGTATTAAAACACCTCTTACAACAGATTTTCTGCCGGACTATTTCCTGTGAACTCCAAATTGTAGCTTGTTATTTGGTCTAAAAAGATATGATGGCAGAGCAAGGATGTCACCGAATTCATAAACATAATTGCTATGTTCCAATAACATTTTTGAGCTCTTGATTGAAGAAATACTTTGTGTGCTCTACAAAACAAAGTTAATGTTTGAAGGTTTAATTGACAATAGGTGCTGTTGCCAGTTTTCAATGTTGGACTGTTAAAATGCTTCATTTAAGGCTAGTATGACGCTAGGTGTTTGTATTATAGGCTACGCAAAGATGTTTTTAAATGGTAGTTTTTAATAATATTTTTTTGCAGTTTTTTGGCTGCTGAAATTCTGGTACTGAACAGAGCAGGATTATGTATCGAACTGGAATCATGTAGAAAGGTTAGATGATGAGCTGGGAGTAAATGGATGGAGCTTCCTGACAATGACATGTCAGTGTGCTAGAGAAATTCATGTCAATGCTCCCTTACACTGGAAAAAGGCAGAAGTCCTTGAACTCGTCTGTGGTGTGTCTGGTGATGAGGCTGGGATGGATTTGCTGTTCATTAACAGTCTGGCTGGTTTAGTTACTGGAAGCTGATTAGATCTACTAGTACACAAAAAAGACTTCTGATTCTGCAATCGATCAATTGGTTTACAATCTATCAAAAAAAAAAAAACAAAAAAAAAAACCCGCAAATATAAACCAAATCTTATTTCTGTTAGATGTCTCTATAACCTCCTCTAAAGCACTCTTTAGAATTTAACAAGAGTCTTGTATTAAGGAATTTAATGAGTATCTATTAAGACTTGAATACAGTGAAACTTTGTTTTCCTGAGAGGACTCTTAAGGAATTTGAAAATAATTAAATATAGGAATTCTGTCTCAAACAGGGAACCTCTAACAAAACTATGTCTATGAGCAGTTTGAATCCTTCCTGATTTTTTTTTTTTTTTTTTCTCTTCTTTTAAAGGTACATTTGAGCTTCTTGTTGTTTCTCCATCGGTTAGCAGAAGAAGCCAGGACAAATGCTTTTGAGAACAAAAGTAAAGTAATTAAACCTGAGCATACTATAGCTGCAGCAAAGGTAATAAGGCATTTCTAGTGTTTTCATTTTCTGTGCAATGTAAAATATATTACAACAGCATATGCATAAGTTTTCTGAGTGTTAATGTTTTTAACTATAATCCAAAGCTTGTAAAAATGTCACCAAGACATCAAATGAACTTGCCAATACATATAGTCCTGTTTTGATGAAATTATTCTATGTTTAAACTCACATTGCAATATGGGTGTATGTCTTTGATGAAGTCTACTGACACATTTGTGGGCTGAAAGCAACGTGGTTGTGGCTGGCACAGCACTGGCAAATGCATTAATAACCGCTCTGTGTTATAAGACTGTTTAGTCCTATAGCTCCCTGCCACTTTGACAGTGAACGCCTTTATCCTGAAAGTGTGGCAAGAGTTCACATCTGCCTATGAACAGCCGTGACTAGCAAAACTAAAACTTATGACATCAAGTAGCAATAGCTTTGGGATGGGGGAAGATGAGTCTGAACTTTATGAAACTGGAACAAGTTCCAAAGTTGGAGGGTCTTTATTTCAGATGAATTTCAAATTAATATCAAATTAATATCTTTACTGAAATTATGTAAATTAAACTTCATGGAGCAAGTGGAGGAGAGTTCAAATCTGCATCTTCAATTTTTACCTTAGTCTGAAAGATGTTTTAGGTGGGTTCTTGTAGCCTTGTGCTGATACTGTTTGAGCAGACAAACTTTGCGATGATAGTTTCCTACAAGGGAAGAACTATGAGAAGATTAAGATATGAATTAATATGTGGGTTCAGTATAAATATTGCTGTGTGAATGTATGTGAAGGAGGAACTGTCTGTGTTACAGAACTCTTGAGTTCTGTGTACGTGTAGAATAAAGCAAAGGTGAAGGGATTATACGGTCTTTTCTCCCTAGAAAGAATTAATGTCAAAGTATGCCTGAAGTCCAGTTGTATTTTGCAGCTCACTTCACTTGGAGGGATATGTCTGCTTTAAAATTTTAGAATGGCTTTCTTTGGAAGGGACCTTAAAGACCACCCAATTCCAACTCCCTGCCGTGGACAGGGACCCCATCCTCCAGATCAGGCTGCCCAGGGCCCCATCCAGCCTTGTCTTGAGCGCCTCCAAGGATGGGGCATCCACAGCTTCTCTGGGCAACCAGTGCCACTGCTTCACCACTCCAAATTAAGAATTTCTTCCTAAAATCTAACCTAAATCTTCTTTGTCTGGGTTTTCTGAAGGAACTTGGTCTAATGTACTGAGTTATTTGTTCAACCACCTTCTGCTGCTGTGTGAACTAGAAGAGTAACACTCGGTGGTATCTGATGTCTTGGTCCTGTGGCTTCTGTTTATCTTCAGTCTTTCTTTCCTCTAGCAAAATGTTTAGTTTGATAGTTTCTGTTACTATAGAAACAAAAATATATACAGAATGTATAGGGTAGCCAAGTTAATGTTGCAGTTGGAATCTTTTGCATTTGTAATTTCTTTTTAACTGCAATCTTAATGTTATTTGAACATTTCTTGCTCCATTTATATATGTTTTTTTAAGATGAGAAGAAAGGAAAAACTGCCTGTATTTTAATAATGTTAACACTTAAATGGTCTCACTTGGGCTTTGAAGTTCATTTTTCAACTTAAACTCCAAACCAAAAAATGTCCTTCCAAGGGTCTGGGCGCCCTTACTATGGGAAGAACTAAGGCACTGCAAACGAAAACTGAGCGTAATAGCTGTACAATTGCAAATTCTAGTTTTTTCTTTTTGTCTAGGTCTAATGGGATAAGAGCGTCAAGCAATATGCCGAGGACTTGAGAGTGCTATTGATACTTCTTGGCATTGAATTTATTAAAAAAAAAAAAAAAACAACAACTTTTATTTTTACAAAGTTTTTGGTTATGAGTTTTAATATTTTCTGATATGGCATATTTATATATGTTTTTCCTTTATTCCTATCATTTTCCGTAGACTTCTACCCTTAGTCACTCTACTCTTGGAAACAGATTGCTTGGCTAGAAAACCACTGATCTGAATATCTTAGTATTGTTTTGGATCTTATTGCTGCCTGGATTGTAATGTAGATACAAGCAATTATAAATATACTTTTCTCTTTTTGCAGGTTATTTTAAAGAAAAGCAGAGGCTAGAGGAGAAAAAAAAAAAAAGAAATGCAGAGGCTAGTAAACAGCAATGGAATTTCCAAACATTTTTCTGTGTTTTCTTACTAACTTGAGATCCTGCGAGCCAACTTTGCACCTGTGAAAGTGTTTAGTCTTATTTATGTCCATCTCCTGACTCTGAGTATCTTGCTTCTGCTTTTGAAAAATACATACATGCACACACACTGTAATATTTTCATACACTTGATAAAAATTTTTACAGACAATAACAATTAGTGATAGTGTAATTTAAGATTTGCTATACTTCATTTCTCCCACAATGGAAGGATCCCTACTGTTCATATTCTTCAAGTACATGTAATTTATCATTAAAAGTGTGAAACTTTTTAAGAGGAACAGCAGTAAGGATACAGATTTCACTAATTCCATTATGCAAATTCAGAGTAGATTTACTAGATAGGCAAAATCTTGGCTTTCAAAATAAGTGTTGTTGAAGCGAGTATACTAAATACTTTGGCTTTGATCTGTTTATAAATGTCTGAATGGTTTTAAATGACTGAAAAGTAGATTAACACTTTCATGTTGTGGAGTAAGTATACATATTTTATGTTTAGAAATCATGCTCTGAACTGTTAACCTGGTCTGTTTTTTGATGTGGTGCATGGGACAAGTTGGTGGCCTGTAATTCAGTTGCTGTGAACAGACACATGTTGGAAGCAGGGTGGAATACCAGGCGTAGCTGATGTTTTGAAGTTATCTTCACTTTTACACAGGGTCTAAGTTGGCATGGTGCTTGAACCACTTCTTTTACCACTTTTGGAATGTCATTCTAACTTGTCAGAACTCTGGAAATGTATGTTACGTAAAATCTTGAGTTAAAATCTATCTTTTAAATACTTCTAGTTTATCTTTTAATAAAGTTATAGTTGGATCTAGCTATTTGAGTTGATATTACTGTTTTATGGAATCTATAGTAGATAATATGCACAGTGAGATGCTTTCAAAATAAAGATTATTTTTGTACTAGTATGCGTTGAGTCATTTGTTTGACCCATTATGTAATATATTCTAGAAAACCAGTGAAAAAGATTGTGTTTTTGTAATCTAAGGAACCTGTAGTGATGTCAGATCTTCAGATTTTGTATTGTCCATGAATTTGGTAATCCTGCACAATCTGCAAAATGTCCTTTTACAACATGCAGAAAGAAAGGATGCTAGATTTTCTTTCTAGAACTGTTTTTCTATTATTTTTTCTTAAGTATTTTAGTTGCATGTCTTGAATGACTGTGTACCTCTACTCACTGGAGAGATCTGAGTTCTGTGTCCTGCTTCTTTTGAATCTTGTTTGGATAGCCAGCTTAACATTCTTTTTTGATTTGCAGATAATAAAGATTCACTGAGGGCTTTATGTAGTGTTCTCTTTCTCAAGTAGTAAATAGATGGTCAGCTACCATTGGTGAAGGGAGGCAAGGGATTTTTTGGGCTGTATTCACAACTAAGATGATGTTGTGTTTGATTATTTTTTTCTTTTTAGAGGAAAGGGACATTTTTCTATAAGCCCTGAGAAGTCCATGTCAGAGTGTGTCAAAACTAGATTGCCACTATTTTGTGAATATTTTGTCATAGCTGAAGCAGGCAGATATTCAGTTTTCTCTCTTAAATGTTTACTGAAAATTAAGATAGTTGATTCATGATCATTGAGGTCCCTTCTAAACCTGGCCGTTCTGTGAATGCTCACTATACTTATAATTACTTATATTCATATTTGGCAGCTCTTGTGTGCCCCTTTGTACACACGTAGTCTCTTCATTTTTGAGTATAAACTCATCGCAGCAGTATTGCCTAAATACCCACACTTCAATTATTATAGCATTGGTGGATGTACAAAGGTAATTTCCTCGGTCAGTGAGTCTCTAATAAAGACAGATGGCTAATGACAAAACATTAAAAGATGTAGCTTTAGAAAGCATTCTTTTAAAACTAGATTTGTGGTAGAAGCTTAATGATGTTGGGTTTTGTAATTTGAGTTCCTCTGTGGTTTCTCTAGGAGGAAGAAGAGAAGGATTGTTGAGGGAAGAGCTATGCTGATGCATGAATAGGGCCTCTTAATGGTTTTGATAAAACCTTCATAAATGTAGATTGAGATTTCTCTATTGAATTTTCTTCAGTTGCAAAGGTAGGATTCAAGAGATTTTGGGAAGGAGAAATAACAGGTATTCAGACAACAATTGTGAGTCTTCATTTCCTCAGGAAAGCAGCACAGAAGGCTTAGAAAGTTAAACCTGTACTGAGCAGTTACTTGGTCTTTCCATTCTCTCATTCTCTTTACAGTTTTTGCAAGTGTTCTGTTTCACATACTTCTCCACACCTTTACTGTGACTGTCAACATAAGGGAGAAGAAGCAATAATGAAATGGAAGAATTTGACAAAAGTACTTCTAGTGGCCCTTGTCTTGTATTTCGTATTACAGAGTAGCTAATGTTAGTCTCTTACCCAGTGGGTGCAAGTGAATAAGGCACTATATACAAGTCACCTGATTATTATACTTAAAACTACAAAATATAGGTGTGAATATTATGAATGGTATATCAGTGAAGGTTATCTCTGTGGAGAGGTCTAGCTGTTCAACTCTTAATAGAATACAGCAGCAATATGTGAGCCTCTACACTTTTGAGGCAGGGCCCAAATAATCACCTTTCTATGTGAATCCAAACTTAGGCTGGAACTTTGCTGTTTTGATTCAGCAAATTAACTCAGGTGCTAGAGAGGACATTTATGTCTTGGAGCTTCGTTCTTTCAAGTGGAGAAAATGTGTGATTATTAGAATATTAAATTCTAAAGTACAAGTAATAAATATTCTCTGGTTATAAGGATACAATAAAGGGGATAAAAACTCAACACAGAAATATGTGTGAGGAAAATACTTTTCCTAGCCATAAGGTGGAGATAGAGCAAAAACTGCTGACTTTTCTTCCCTGCAGTAACTTCCTATTAAGTGAAAATGTTGTTTATTCTTATTAAAAAATATACTTGTGATGCTTCCAGATCTATTTTTTAAAGGCTAGAAAGCCTGTATTGCTGACACGTGAGGAGCAATTACAATTAATAATAAAATAAAAATTATTTCTCTTCAAAAAATAGTATGCTGTTCATCCATGCTGAGAGGGTATGATATTCACAAGACTTTAATGGATTTTGATCTTTTTTGTAAGCTTAATGTTGCAGCATTAGGCTATTTTTTTTTTGCTTAGCTACTGATCTATAGTTATTTGTGCAACAAAGCTTCATATTTAGAAAGTGGCATATGGTGTCAGCTGTTTACCATAGGATGTATTTATAAGATATTGCACAAGCAATCTTATATGCAGAGATATAGCTAATAATGGTTGAATTGCAGATTCAGCTGGCATTCCATTACTCTTTTATCAGCTTAGAGCAGCTAATGATAGGGCATCACAACTCTTAAATGCTTAGGTTTTTTTTTTATATGATTTACCATTATATGTTTAAATGATCTGACTGGTAACTCAAATAAAAGTGCTGATTACAATAAGACAAAATTCCTTTTTCCATTGCTGTGAAATATGTCCAGTCTAAGTTCTTCAAACTATTTCAGAGAAGTGCCTGTAGTTGTTCAGTTTAATGTATTATAAATGTATGTATCGTAGTATAGTTTCTTTGATAAATTAATGGTACTGTACTTCTGATAAGGTGCTGTGCTGGCCTATGTAGATATGACAAAGTGTAACTGAACAAATTTCTAGCATGTTTAAGTAGTTTCAGATCTAAGGCAAGAAGATGCTGACAGCATTTGTACTGTGTCAAAGATAAGTCCTAACTTTGAAGATGTATGGTGTAAGCTCTTGATTCTGTAGAGTTTGTCAGTTGAAATCGATTCATTTGCTGTTTGGTTATCCATGGTGAGGATACGCCATCTTTGCAGTCTCCACTCATCAAATTCACACAGGCTTTGGTACGTAGTATTCTCCTGTGGACTGGGATGTTAATATCCTGACCAAACTGCTGAAAGACCTTTTTGGGTAACTAGATATTTATAAGATCAGATTTCTTATTGAGAGAGTCTTTTCTGTGAGAACGATTTCAGTGGGTGGAAAATGGGCAAAGCGTAGAAAAACAGGTAAGACCACCTAGACAGCCTTAAAATTACTTCTGTTTTACAAAAGAAATGTAGACGACAGAGTTAGTATTAGGTAATTGCTGCTGTGATTGCAGTGGTTCAAGAGAACCAAGAGCACTTTCTACAGGACTGGCTTGCTGTTAGCCTCCTAGAATTTACGTAGGTCAAGCTCTTTCAACTGCTGCTGCAGAAACAGACTCCTGTTTTCTTTCATAAGTGTCTAGTAGACACAGAAGGATATATATTTTGGCAATTGAACATATCCTGAATAAAAAAATCATAAAGGGTTCTTCCAAATGAATGTAATGAGGAATAGGATTGAATTATCCAGACTTAATTCCTTATATCAGGTTTAAATTGGTCTAACTGTCTTTAACTGTACTAATCTCTAAAATTGTCAGCCTAATGTGTATTTTTTTCATTTGTTTAACTTCATCAGGTAAGTACACGCAGATATTAGGTTATATAACTGAAATCAATTTTAACGAGATTTCAGCAAGTTTTATAAATAAACTAGATCAAGGAAAACATTTACATAGTGTGAAGCCAGTTTTTAAAATTCTATTGCATAAGCTAAGCTGAAACCTTAGTACACAGAAGCCTCTGGTCCCAGATGTTTGAGGATACTCAGAGTAAAAGCTGAAGTTAACATACTGATGATAGATTGTTTAAACACACCTACATTCTTTATTCCTTAGTTTTTACTCTTCCGAGAAAACTGTGTGTGCACAATGCTATTTCTAAAATATGTGAGCTGTTTAAATCTTACTAATTTCTGAAGGTTGGATAGCAATTGAAAGAAGACTAATTTAAAAAAGAAAAGAGAGCAGTAAGCAAAAGGAAAAGGTGGCACATGGCATAGTGATTGCCTGGCTGACCTTAACTGTGCCTTGTTGCTTCCAATATCTCTTTTTTCCTAGTTTCTTTTTCAAGTTGAAATATAACTGTGGATTCCCACAGTTTCTGAATACAAAGGGTTTGAGGAATGAGGGCAGTAGTTTGCATATAGTCTAACTAACGGTGTTCTGTTAAAACTTTTTGCAATAAAGTTCTATGCCTGTTCAACTTTAACTTCAGTTTAACTAAGCTTTTCTGGTATATGGGATACCTTCCTAAATTGTCATCAGAATTCCTCAAGGTAATACATTTTGACAATGCTTTTCCTGTTGCCTGGAAGATTTTTCCAAAAACTCATTTAAATAAACATTGAAAATTCAGTCAAAAGTGGACAAGAGGACTTCATCTTGCTTGTTGGAAGAGCTCTATAGGAAACTCTTCCATAATCAGTAAAATTCTACAAAATACATGAGAGTAACTAAAAATCATGATGTGCTTTTCAGAAAATTCACCTTGATTTTGTTTTCTTTCTTTCCCTTTCCTTTTCTTGATAAGACTGGACAACATAATGATGTTTTATTTTAGGGCAGCAACAACTTTTGAAAATACACTTTTTCCAAAAGAATAAATTAACTATCAATTTCACTTGAAAGCACATTTATATTATTTATTTGGGTATGAACAATAATGTGCGTATTGCTTAATATCCAATAGATGTTTGTCATAGATATTGTATATATAAGTGGCTCTGGAAATTAAGAATGAGAATTTCTGTTCATGACTGCTTGTGGTGTTTTTTGTTCTGTTGTTTTTTGTTGTGTGTTTGGTTTTGATTGTTTACTTGCTTTTCCTTTTGAAGAAAGGAAAATTTTCTTACGATGCTTAGCTTGATGAACAAGCACAGCTGTTAATACAAAACCTTCAACAGTCTGTTGGCTTTGAAATGTGTACTGATTTCAAGAGAATTTAAGGAAGGAACTTCAAAGGAGCCATCAACAACCAGGTGAAACATTCTTTTTCACTCTGACTGAAGTTTATAAAATGGGGAGAATGGAACAATTTGCTAGGAGTGCTTCCAAGTACAGAAAAGAATAGTCTAACCCTATCACTAGTATTGTTTGGGAAATATATGATGCCTTGTAGATGAATGAACCCAAACTAGTTTGGATCCAGAAGATACCTGTGCAGGAGATATCTTCAATCTCTGTTAAGCCAGAGTATGGCACCTTGCCTTGTCGCAGCTGTCATAGCTCTGAGGCGTATGCTCTCCTGCTAAATACTGTATATTGTGTAAGGAGGTGCCTTGGACAAATATCCAGGTCGTAGCAGAAGCACTGCTGTCTCCATAGCGCCCTGGGGGAAATTCTTTGGACATCAGCACTGGAATGGCCATGGTACCTTTCCATGTGATTTTATAACAGGTCTATCCTAGAGCATTTTCCATTTTTTTTTCCAAACCTATCCTGTATTTTATTATTTTTTTATGGACGTTAATATAGAATATTTTAGTTTATTTCATAGGATCATAGAATGGCTTGGGTTGAAGGGGATCCAAGGATCAATAATTGGAACTTGGTGATTTAGTTTCTTAAGCTGTGAGTAAAAACCAAACATAAGAACCAGTGACCCTAGCACAAACTTTCTGAAATATCATCATTTATGTTTCCCCTTCCACTTTAATATTTCTCTGCATATGTAGCATAGATAAAAATATTGTTAGGTTGTGAATATAGGACCAAGTGTATAATGGCACTGTTGACTGCAACTTTTAAGATAAGTCTTAGCAATATATAGAACAGCTTATAGGCTTAAGAAAGCATTGCTTGTACCATGATTTTGTACCCACAAACACAAATTTTATTGTTACTGTTATAACTCACACTACCATGCCTTATGTTGTACTTTTCCTATTTGCTAAACAGCTAGCTGGCAATGCAGCGGTAGCCAAGAGTTGGAAGAATAGACAATACTAATAACAGAGGATGAATGCAAGCATAGCAGTTTTACTTTGGCATATTATTTTCATGAACTTAACATATTATGCAAGGCTTTCCTGGAAATAAAAAGAAAACACCTTTCCAAATCATCTTTATTTGGGTAGAATGGGTGCATAATTACACTTAACTTCTCCAAAACAAACGTTCACTTATTGACCTGAATTGTGCCTTGGATACCTTTGCTAATGTTTTTTTTCCTACTTCTTGTTTGCTCACTTCTGTTCACAAGGGAAGAGGATGGAGATGTGCTGGATACTCCATTATTCTATGGAAAACTCTCCTAGTGACTCTTTTTTTTATGTGAGCTTCCTGATAAAACAGAAGGCTGTAAATCTTTAAAATGATGTAGTAGATAATTGGTAATTTACCAAGAATGTCTCTCTACCTTTGATTTAAAAGATTTGATGTTCTGATCTCTGAGGAGATTTTCTGCAAGTACTGGACTTTATAGCTTGTAAAAAATTTAGATTTTTTTTTAATTTACATTAAGAAACTTCAGATCTTATCCACAGTAAAAAGCTCCAGGAGAGACTTAGCCTACTTGTGAATATGTTTTACTCTCTGAAGAAGCTATCAATTTAAAACATCAAAGTATTCTTCAGTCAAGAACGGAGATGACTTTTTGTTAGATTTTTCTTAATTAAATCATTCTCATTTTTCTAATTTAGACCTAGTGGATTTTATACTTTTTTGTTCTATTTTAATTTTTAAGACCAAGCAGAGTTTATCCCAGATTCTTCTGTTCCTCCCTTCTCAGCATTTAAATCCTCTGATTTAAATGCTAAAAGGAGAAAAGAGGAAGGGTGAGAGGGAGGGAGAGAGGAGAGCAAGGCTGAGGATGCAGTTTAAAGGACATTGTGTGCTGGTTGTTTTTAATGCAAATTTTTGACAGATGCATTAAAACTGCATTAAAATCAGAGCATTAACACTGTTACCTAAGTAATAATACCAGTGGGTGCTGTGCTTTGGTAATGAAAATAGTAAATGAAGCAAATGCTTCATTTTCGTTAGCAAACTTGGATGGCCCTTTGGGAAAACAGCTCACAAGATGAACCTTTGTTAGCAGTGCTGTAGCTTTTGATTAGTAGTTATGAAAGCTGTTGTTTTGGTTTTCTCTTAAAAAAGATAAAACTCTTTGCTAGGTAAAAAATAAGGAAGCAACAGCTATAACTTAAACAAGAGCCAAAACAATTTGGTTTTATTTCTTTACAATGTTAATTATTGAATGAAAATGAAAACATTCATTATTCCTTATATTTTTCTCTGAGGAACATATGATTTTTGAGAAGAAGCTGTTTAAAATAAAAACTGAGTATGTAAATCTATGCCATAACTGGGATTATAAAACTCTAACAATATATATATATTTTTTTTTTAAAAGACATGAAATTATTGTACAAACAGGCAAAATATTCTTAATAGTAGAAGAACACTTTTGAAATACAAAGTTCTTTCAAGTTTTCTCTTGCAAAGTCCATGTAAAATTATAATGTTGTTAAGAAGCTTACATATAATATTTTAAAATCTTTTGTAAGTTAAGTTCCTGTCTGCATCCCTCTTGAAAAGAAATGTGGACTGTTTGAGACATAATTTGTGTAACAAAATATCTTTATTTCTGAGTTAATTTAATTTTTACATGCCTCTGTTACACAGGAAGTATACTTTTAATAAAAGTCATGTGTTTGGAGCAGTAATTTTTGCATTCAACAGAAATTATTTTCTAGTTGTTTGATGTGAACCCTACTTTTTCTGTGAATAAATATCTTAGTAGTTATAGTATGAGTCTCATCTTAGTGTATCAGTACCTATGTGTTACCAGTCATTATACAGGAAATAAACCTTCAGGGATTCATATTCAATTTTGAGCAAAACTGTAACCGCACTTTTAAGATATACTCTCAGTCCTTCTTCACCTAGGTTTCTTGTAGCATTGTGTGACTTCATCCCCTCCCCTTCCAAAAAAAACAACAACAAAAAAAACCAACTCCTGTTGTAATTTCTGATTTAAATAGAGTCTAGCACCGTATGAAAGACTTTGCTGACCTTTTTAGCAATGTCAGAACATGAAACAGAGAAGGAGGATATCCTATGGTGTATAGTACGTTAAGGCAATTACCTCATCAGCATGAAAGGTCCATAACTAATCTACACCAGAGACATGTGAACAGTTGGAGGGGGACATCCTTAAGAATGTGAAGAAGCACATCACATGTTTTTATGAGAGTTGTTCAGCATCTAAGTGGAACAGTCAGCATGTGAATTTTTTTCTGAACTTCTGTGTCATATTTGTTGTCTGTTTCCAGTGTTTTTCATTCATTTTCCCTCCCCACTAATTATTTCAAGGCTAAGGCCTTATGAAAGATATAATCGAACTGTACTTATGGAAAACTAAATTGGGGTGAAGGCTTTTCCTTATATTTTCCTTATGATAAGAAGCAAGACTCTCCTTACCTTTTTAACTGTGAAGATCCAGTAACGAAAACTTGTGGATTGTAACAGATTGAGAAGGAAGCATTTTTTTTTTCCATTCCTCAAATTTCTATACCTGTTTGAAGTTGTACCTCTACACTATTATTATTCTTTCTCTAGTCTTATCTGAGCATGTGTGAAGCCAGAAGAGAAACTAATTATGAAGATTCATATTCTGGGCAAATAAGATATAACTCTACTTATCCATTGCACACAATTACATAATTGCTGCTATGGTAGACTTCCATGACTTACAGCATATGTTTTTACTTAATATTTGCTTTTCTGTATAGGTTCTTTTTTTTCTAAAACAATTGTTTTTGGATAGATTTGAAATATCACCCCAAACCTCTAAATGCCAGATGTAATGAACTCATGTGAATGAGTGAACTCAAGTTTTATTAGCCTTGTTTAAAACTTGCAAATAACATGTTTTTAAATCTTTTGGTTTGAGAACTCTCTTGTAATTTTTTTAATGTTTGCCTTTGTTTGAAAGTATTCCTTATTATTGAGGAGAAAAGAGTCCAACAATAGATCTGTGGGCAATTGGTAAAGACAGTTTCTATTATACTTATTAGGTCATAGTAATCTATTATTCAAAAATATGCTAGAATTATTGGCTCACATAGGAAAGTTGCTCCAAAAATAATGCTATTTCAATATGTTGGCCCGCAATGGCGGAGGCAGATGTTGGTATTATTGTAGTAGAGTTGAACATTCCCACCAATATCCCATTAGATTTTGTTGCCATATGACAGATTGCAGCAGAGGAGCAGTCTGACAGAACTGTGTCTGACATGGAAGTGTGTCTGAAGCAAAGATGTGGAATAGAATTCCTCTATGTGGGAAAAAACCTGACATTCATCTACACTTGCTGAACATTTCTGGAGATCAAACAGAGAATATGAGCACAGTGAGGCAGTGGGTGGTGTGTTTCAGCAGTGGTGACTGTGACATGAAAGGCAAGCCATGTCTTGACCAAATTCTGTAGTACCTCTGATATCATTAACCATCCCTTTTATTTATATTTCTTTTAAAACCCAGGTGTGTCTTTCCTAAAAAATTTCTTACTGCCTGCAGTGCTATACAACTTCTTTAAGCAGATAATTAATAAAATCTCTCCTCCATGGATTGTTGGTGATTAATTTAGTTCCTTCAAGTTTGTCAGTCAGAATCTTTTGTTGAATATTCTTAGAGTTTTGGTTTTGAGCTGACTGATGAGCTGCCTGTTTTTGCTGATTGGCATTTGAAATGTAACAGCCTGTAATCAACCAGTTAGCTTGTGAGTCATGTTTCTTTGTCCTGACTGAATGAATATATGTGTGTAATAATTCTTAGCTGGAAGATTGCAAAAGATGGACGTAACATTTTCTCAAGTGTACTTAGATTACTTATGTCCATATTCCTGATGATAAACTCTGTTTCCTCAACTTGGGGGGAAAAGCTGAAATGCACTTTAAAAAAAAAAAAAAAAATCCAAGAAATATTTTTAGTTGATCAGTTCTAGCTGCAGAACTATAAAAGTGTTATAAATAATACAGCTTTACTGAAGTTCAATTTTTTGTTGTTGTTGGAGTGGAATTCCATACTTGTACGGAACATAAGTAGTAGATTTGACCAAGTGCACTGGGGAAAACCTCTCCCCTTAGGAAAAGTCCAGGAGGAACAACTGTAGTCTCCAGAGTAAGTGGTTCTAAGAATTGAAGACCTTTGATCTGAAAAGAAGCCAAGTACTAAAAATTTGCAGACAATAAGTTCACCATACTATGCCCTCTGTCAGGATTTAGACAGGCTAGCTACTTTCTCTGTTTATCTTCCTCGCAGAAAGATCCAAATCTCAGTTCAGCTGAGGTTAATAACAGAAGTTATTAACATTTAAGACATCAGTATGAAAAAATGTAGAGTGGTGTATCTTGTCTCCAGTAATAAGAACTATTCTTGTCACTGTCTTTAAGCATTATATTTTCTTAGCGTCTCAGCTGACTGGGCTTTGGAGTTACTGAAGGCAAATTATAGATTGGATGAGATAAGGAACTGCTTAGGTGAACTTTTCATACTATTCATCATTTTATTTTAAATTTGATAACATCTTTTTTTCTCTCTAGGGACATTCTGGGCCAACTTCTCCCTATTTAGACTGATGTAAATATGAAGTCATCTGAAACAAAGCATGCTGCTAAAAAGTGGGAACAAGATTTTGCCCCACTATATTTGCCTTCTGCATTTACTCTGAAGCACAACCTGTAGACTGTATTGATTTTTTTCTGTGATACTGGATATTAACTAAGTAATGGCATCTGCACTACTGCTAAAGTGAGGGTTTTGAATACTAGACATCTACGCTAGCAGATATTTTTGGCAAGTATGCACCTTTACCACAAAGTTGTTGCTATTATGGGATTGTTTTAGTCATATGCTGAAACTCATTTTCTTAAATGCACTTTTAATTCTTTCTTTGTTTTGTTTTAAGAACACCACATGCTAATTCACCACATGATGTGTATGCACAGTCCAAATATCACAAAGTCCGTTCCAAAGTCCAGACATTTACCAGTCTCCCTCTCACAAAGCATATAATGGCAAAGTCCTTATTCCAAATTCAAGTCAACCAGAACTTTGGAGTGTCTTCAGAGTAAAATACTTTTCAGAACAGCTGCAGGAATCTTGATATATAACCCACAGTAGGGTGGACATAGCCCTCTAATACTGAAAATATACTACATAATTTACACACGATGACAAGATAAACGTTTTTATAAAAATTTCTTCAAAAGAAGGAGGAGTAACAAAACAACTAAAAATAAACAGAAACACTTTCCTGTTCTATTAAACCCACATTGGGTAAGGCCATGATGGCAGCCAACGCCTTGTTGGCACAGTGCCCTGCCAGTTGCTTTATCCCAAATTCAGAGAAATGTAAAATCCAACTCCTCTTCTGGAATTTTTCCAAACTTTTTGGGTGTTTGCCTTCCTGAAAGAAGCTGGGGAAAGGAGAACTTATAATTCTTCTCTTGTTTCCTGCTTGTTAATAAATTGAAAATGATATATAGTCTACAAACATACACTTGGGTGCTGTCTTTTTTTAGCTAATTTCCTCAAGAAGCATAAATCATCAGAAATTTAAGTACTATTAAATATTTCTATAACAATTATTTTTTCCAACTTCACAGTTCTCTTATATAGAGGAAAATCAATGCATTTTTAGATTGTTCACTGTGTTTATGCATAGTGTGAGCTAGGTAGAATATATATTTACTTGAGTTAATGTCAAGGGGAAAAAGGCTTTTTTTTTTTTTAATTGTCTGATGTTGCGTATGGCTCAGCCTGCAGTAGAGAGCATCTATAATCTGATAAGGATTTACTGTGTAACCTTTCAAAACGGTTTGATCTCAGTGTGTTAGAATGATAGATCTCAATAAATTCTCAAAAGCAAGATATTTAGAGAACTGCTACTACCAAAAAACAACACTAGAGAGTTCTTCTAGAACATAGTTTTTAAATCTATAAATATTGTAACTTATGTGGAAGAGAAGGAATGGATTTTTCATTCACGTGTACCTACAGAAGAATGCATATTCATATCCATGCTTCTCAATGTATATACCTCAGAAGATATGTCTATCCAGCCTGTCAGTCCTGTCAAGATGCAGCTTCAGATTTCAGTCCTGTATTTTCACTCTTAGAACTGAGAGCTGAAATATACTTCTGAACTGAAGGAAAAGCAAAAGAGGTGTTCAAATGTGGGCTCTTGAGTCCCAAGGGCCAGGTACTGCTATGTGCCACAACATGAAAAGCATTTGGTCTGTTTCTCTAGTTCACTCTGGCACTCGCACAATCAGCCCATCATCCAAAAAGATTCAAATTTTCATCTTGGGATATAACCACATCTGTGCCATCTCTTCTAACTTTTCTACACCAAGTGTCATAGCACAGAGAGAGGTACAAACTGCTGTTATTGTAGTTACTGTTATCTGCTGAATGGCATTTTGAGTCCGAATGATACACATAAAATGGCAGATCACATTCAAGGCTGCTCTGACCTATTTCAGAAAGTCTAGACTGAACAGTCTTGATCATGTTTTTTTGCCTTTTCTAAATTACAGACTGTCCATTTGTGAGCAGAGCAATGCTATTCCATACTATTATTCCATATTATTAAGGAAATCTGGAATGTGTCCTAGTGAGAATCATTACAAACGCAGTGGAAAGGATGACTGACTTTACCCCAACTCCCTCACTTCAAACCTTTCATCTCCTGATACAAGTTAATTTTTCGAATGCCAGAAGGTTTTACAGTTCTTCATAGTGAGTAAAACATCTTTGTTTTGCCAGAATATGTTACTCAGATATGCTTTTGAATTGGATCATAATTAAAGCAAGATACTGTCTAGAGGGGAGGTGAGTCCCATTGAAATCTGTCTCTGATCCTTCCTCTGAAGAACAGGACCTAATCATGCTAACTGCAGGGATGCAAACTTTTTATTCTGAAGCCAAGAAAGGAAAAGCTAATTTGGTTTCAATAAGAGGTGCTGGAAGCTGTCTTGTGTTCAGTTACATACAGCTGAATTTTATTTTGAGGCCCCTTTCTTAAATATAATTCCATGCTGTCCTGCTTCTATTTCATTATATATCCGGAATATTTGGAAAAGTCTTGTGATTCTGAAAGGATGGACTGAATAAAGAAATGCTTCTTTGTTTCCTTCTAGACCCATTTTTAGCAAAGTATTGTACTGAATGCATAAGGTTTCAGGGCTATGTTAAATTTTAAGTTGGTTAGATTATTAGGAATTACATTTTTAAAATGTATTTGGAGGATCTTGCTGTTAAATATTTATATTAACACCTGCTTATCTAAATGTTTAATTTAGGTTTATTTTTTTTTCCCCACTTTCTAGAAACAACAAGTGTTAAGAACATTGTGTGAAGGAATATGATGAGCTTGTCTACAAACATTAAGAGTCTGATTTAAACAGTCAGTGCTTTCAAGTCTTAACTCCTAAAACAGAAGTGCCTAAGTCAGATTTGGATATGTTAAGTGGGATTTTCCTTAATGCAGCATTTTAAAGATGGATCTAGACTCTGCTTAAATAAAATATGCATGGTATACAGAAAAGAAACAGAAGTATGGACCTAGACACAGCAAAACATTAATTGCAATAGTGTAAGTTCTTCTTTCTTTAATGGTGTAAGAATTTCTTTCAGCTTACTATAGATTTGAGACAATTTGCCTTTCTTCTACATTCACGCTGAAGCTCATAGAATGAAGTCAGTTTTGAAGCTTTCATATATTGTCACCAATTTTGATCTAATTTGTATTGATCAGTTTAAATCTCTCTTTAAAAAAAATCACACAATCCTGTATTGCCAAACATAAATTTTCTTTGGATATATTGTTCTTAAGATATATAAAGGAAGGTTTTTCACTGTGTTGACCTGAGTTATGCTCATTTGTTTTCCATTTCATTCTAAGTGGACTAATAGATTTGTTTACCCAGAATTTTCAAATTTTAATTAACAGCCCAATGGAGGTGGGTAAACGTGGTTTTTCGTAAAAAAGAGCAAATGCTGCAAAGCCATAAAATTATTCAACTTCCTTGACACATTCTGTTCATTTGAAGTCTTTTTTATCTGTAAAGATAAAGGAAGAAGATCATCACAAAACAAATACTTTGCAAAAGTATTCTGATGAAATTAAATTTTAAAAGCATACATTTTCACATGTAGTTTCTTTCCTTTTATTTCTCTCCATTTTCCCTAAGATATTCAAAGGATTGCTAGCAGGATATTCTTGGTTCAGGATATTCAGGTGAGGCTAAGCTCTGAATCTTGCTTTATTCAAAAATCTCAATTTTAGGGCTTTGCTAGAATTCCTGAAAGCTTTTAATCAGAGCTGGGTATTGAAATGGATATCAAGACAGAAGAGATTAGTTTAGTGTATAAGCCTTGTTAAAAGTTTTCTTTTTTTTTTCTTTATTTAAACTTGCTGTGTCTTCTTTGACTCCTGGAAAGTGCAAGAAATAATAATAATAAAAAAGTTCTGAATCTGGTCAGACTTACTAAGGCAAAAGCCCCATTAGGTGACACATTCTGATTACAGGTATTCAAGCAAAGCAGTATATTCCACCATTTAGCATTCTTAAAACAGCTTATTTGGGTTAAAAATATCAGTAAAAGCACTAACATTTGACCTGGCAAAAGGATATTCTGATGTTAGACTTCAGCAGCTTTGTGTACTATCATAAAGATTACATAGATGGCTTAGCTATAGCTCATCATTTCCAGAGTCTGCTAGACCAGTAATTTACTGAATCTGCAAAACCTTGTACCCATTTTGAGGTTTTCATTACTACTGTAACTAAACATACTAGATATAGAAAGAACAGATAAATTAAAAACATTGCTGGGGGCAAGTAGAACATGCTGTAGTGTCCTGTTTCAGTGGGCATACAAAAATAATGGATTACAAAATATTGGGAAATATGGACTTTTAATTCAGATGATTTTAACTTTCCCATCTCTGAAAAAGCTTCCATATTCAAACCAAAAATAGTTTTCCTGAAATAAGAAAAACCAAGCTCTATCTTTCCAATGCAGTGTGTATATTCTTTCAGAGACATGGGAAGTTTTGGGTTATACACAAATCACTGTCTTTCAAATACAATGCAAACCCTTCGTGCCAAGCAGGTGTAAGAAAATAATTGAGTCGCTTGCACTCTGCATTCTTTACGATAGATAAATCTTCTCTCTGTATGCAGATGTTTTGTAGCGAGAGAATGGTCAAAAAAATAGTTAAGGTTCGAAAACATATTCCAGGGACTGTTGGTATGGGAACCAAAAGGAAAGATGACAATTATTGTTTGATCCACATGCCGTAATTTTGATATAAGATGAAGAAACATACAGTGGAAGGAATTTTCCCATGCGGGATTGCAGGGAAATTGGACTAGATGGCCCTTAGAAGTCCTTTCTAATTCTAAGGTTTCTATGATTCTATGAATCTTTCTGATAGGAGTTGAGGAGCAAGAAAGTACAAAAAGAGGAAGCAACTGTTTGTTAAGGACAGAAGTTTTCTGTAAGTTCAGGGAAGGGAGGAACAGCTCTGCTGCAATTTTTGTCCAAAATTTAAAAAATATTGTTGATTCTCCCAGGGAATTTCCCCAGGACACAGGGCTGAGCAACGTGCTCTGGGTGTCCCTGCTTGAGCTGGAATTGGATCAGAGAGCCTTCAGAGGTCTCTGCCAACCTCAATCATCCTGTGATTCTTTCCCGTGAAACAGATTCTCTAAGAGGGCTGTTTCCCCTTATTTTCTTTTGATTGAAATTCTGAGTTCTGTTTCATAAGAAAAGCAAGCACATCGTAACTCTACTATGATGGGGATTACTTCATTTGGTGGTTTTGAGCAGAAATTTCTTTCCTTTAAAATTTTCATTCTAATTTTTCAAATTTTACAGAGTTTGATAAATATGCTGTTAATCAACACCAAGATTTGTAGGGACTTCACTGGTTGAGGAATCTCCAAACATTTCTGTACTAATTTTCTGTCTACCTTTCTGGAATTTTGATCACAGTTCATGAATACATATTTTTTTTCAGCTAAATGTAACCCTTTAAATCAGATGAAGTAGATTGCAGATTCAGGCCTTGTTTTAAAAGTATAAGTATCTTATCTCCTGTTACACTTAGCTGAAAGTAAATCAGGAAAAAATATCTACTTCAACCATTTAAAGGCAGTTGATCCTGTTCATCTGGAGTAAATTTACCCCTTGAGGGACTGCACAGTACAGCCCTTATAGTAATACCTCATTAAAAAACATGTATTGAATATCCACATTTTCAAAAGAAGCACTGAACTGATTGCAGAAATTTAGCTGTCCTTGCAAAGTCAGCAGGCAAGGGAGGATCATGTCAATTAGCAGAGACATAACAATGTGAGCCTTTTGGGTCAATTTAAGGAAATAGCAAGAGTCAAAGTAGCTGGATGCACACCTAGTCAATGAGACCACATAATCTTTTCAGTCTGATGATACCATTTCACTGGCATGCTAGTATTTAAATTGCTTTTGTTACTCTTCACTTTTTACTCATCTAGTTATAGCTTTCTTCAGACAAGTAAAATGACAGAAGAGATCCTGCTGCCCCACAAATAAGAAAGAATGGTATAATATCCCAAATGATCTGCATAAATCTATACAGTGCAAGGATCAGACATGCAGGGCTAGGGGAGAAACTGGAAAAGAGCTGCTTTAGCTACCACTGCTACCCAGTGCTACCAGAATTCATGTATTCCATGCATGAGTTAAACCCATGCCACTACTTTATGATTTGTGACTAAAAACCTTTTTGCAGTCATGATTCTAGAAGGAGAGGAAAGCATGGTGCTGCCTTTGGCTGCATACTTGCTTGTTCAGCACTACTGACCCTGAGCCAACAATGTTTTGTCCACTGCTCTAGAGCTGTTCAGCCAGTAATTTTAACAGAATCAAAATTTGCCATTGACAGTAAGGAATTTGACCAAAGAATTCTGGCAAAGGCAGTAGAAAGTGAAAGGTGTAGACACTACCTCTCCTTTTACCAAAGGACTTGCGAGTATATGTCTGATGCTAAAAGTCAGGCAGTGCTGTGATCTGCCCAGTGAGCCATGAAGGGTCTTTGCACTGATCTTTCAAAGAATCATAGATCTTTCGATTTGGAAGGAACCCTTAAAGGTCATCTAGTCCAACTCCTCTGCAATGAATAGGGACACCAACGGCTAGATCAGGGTGCTCAGAGCCCTGTCCAGCCTGATCTTGAATGTCTCCAAGAATGGGACATCCACCACCTCTCTGGCAATCTGTTCCAGTGCCTCACCCCCTTACTGTGAAAGACTTTTTCCTTATACCCAATCAAAATCTCCCTTTTAGTTTGAAACCGTTTTTCCTCATCCTATCACTACAGACCCTGCTAAAGAGTCTGTTCTTTCCTGTAGCTCCCCTTTGCTGAAAAGCCACTATCAGGTCACCTCGGACCCTTTTCCAGGCTGAGCATCCCCAGCTCTTTCAACCTGTCCTCATAGGAGAGGTGTTTCATCTTTTGGATTGTTTTTGTGGCCCTCCTCTGGATGCACTCCAACAGATCCCTGTCTCTCCTGTGCTGAGGACTCCACCTCTGGATGCAGTACTTTTACAGACTTCATTTCAAACTAAATATTTAAGTGCTCCTTTCTCTTTCACAGATACTGGAGTTCTCAAGCACATTGAAAAGGCTTTTTCTTTGAATGTGATGAGTTTTGGAGATTATTAGTAGTCTTTATAATACCTAGGTGATGCAGTGCTTAGTGAAAATGCCTAACTGCATGTTGTGGAAGTTTTAGTTCTAGGTTATATGTCCAGGCTTTTAAATAACTGCTGTGATGCAATTGGACACCCAAGGAAGTGGACTGAAAAACAAATAATGAGTTTCTTAAGCTGCCATGAGAGGATAAGGTAGGAATCTTCCTTCAGGAAATCTTTATCTTCTCTTTTTCTGGACAAGCTGAAAGGTAATTTTCCCATTTCTGAGAAATGAGTGTCTTAGTAGTATGGAATCAGAATTCAGTTTGTTTCCCCAGTGAAAAGAGGTCTCTACAAGTGTAAAAAAATCATCAAGGAAGACTAAGAAAAATCCATTCTTCAGTGGCTGCTAGTCCACCAGTTAAGTCAACCAGCAAGGTCCAGGCAATCTGGGACCAAGTTTGTGTCCCAGTTGGAGTATGGCAGAGGCTTCAAACAGATCACCAGCTGTGTCTCATCTTTGTGTATACAGACCTGCAGAAATTTAGATCGTGCCTGGATTAATTGGAATACCTGAATAGCACTGAAAATGTGTGAGTGCAGGCACATATTTTAGATCCTGAAGGATCTAAACCTCAACATTTGAACTTGTTGACTGCTTAATCTCCTCAGCAGAAAGGCACTGCAAACTGCAGCATCGCTTGGATAAATTCATAAATGAATGTTTGCCATCCTGTACTTAATCAAGTACTCAATTAATCAAGCAAAACTTTTTGTCCATTATTGTCTCCATTTTGTACTGCTATTTTATGATCCCAGCAAATTACTTGTTTTAAAACTATACAGTAAGCCAAATATTTAATGGGATCATAATCTCCAATCTTTGCCACAATGCACTGTGGACAAGTAATGTTGTTGGAAGAATCAGCAAATTGAGGAATTGCTTCCAGCTTGTTATAGTACTTTCTTGTTCCGTTTTTCCATACAAATATAGTATATATACAGTCATGATCCACAGGAGGATTTGGAGATTTATAAAAAAAACATGATAAATATTGGGTAAAGTCCCAGTTTTATGAAAATGGAATAATCTATGGAGTGTTATTGCAAGACTTTCCCCCCAGTTATGCTTATAGGTGGCAGTTTCATCTCATTTGCTCAAATAGTATTTGCAAGACAAAAAAGCTGATATTGTCATTTGTCTTGGAGATTGTGTAAAGCTCAAGAAGACGGGAAAAATATGACCCTAGAAAAAGAAAAACAGAAGGTAAAATTTTCTCAGAGAACATGGCTAAATCTTTTAAAATTTGAGGAATTAGACAGAGGAAGTCCACATTAAAAAATTGATTATTTTAAAAGTTTTTTATACCATATGAACTTTTGAGTTCATCTTTTTCCACTCCCTAATAAAATTTTGCCAACTCACAATCTGTTCAAACTTACTTGCTTTAATTAGCTAGTGAGTGTATTTGGTTGTTATGCTCCTGCCTCCTACATCTTTCCTTTCCACAGGCATGCATACAATGAAGGTAATTAACTGTTAGAAGATGGACAACTTTTTGTGTGGTTCATTATCCTCGACAGTGATGCTTTTCTCTTATTTTTAACCAATTGTCTGTTCCACGAAGAATATTAAGTTGAAGATTTTTATTATCATTTCAGAACATTCTTAATCCCAACTGCTTGTTGCTCTCCCTTTCTCTACTAGAGACTTTCAAGTCCTTTCTTGTAGAAAAACTGCACTAGAATGTTCACTGGACATCTGGCACAATGGGAAGGCCAACAATAAAAAGATGAGGATGTCCACCAGCAAAGCCATTTCACATTCCTCCAGCAAATGACTCACTTTAGTCCAGCTGCTTGTTCTGACCCATCTTTCCATCAGAACAAAGGTGGCCAGAAGGAACAGGGAGGTGATTTTCTCTCTACTCTGACCTAGTGAGGCCCCATCTAGAGTATTGCATCCAGATCTGGGGTCCCCAATACAGAAAAGATATGGAGCTGTTGGAGAGGATCCAGAGGAGGACCACTAAGATGATCAGAGGGCTGGAGCACCTCCCCTTTGAAGACAGGATGAGGGAGCTGGGCTTGTTCAACCTGGAGAAAAGAAGGCTGTGAGGAGATCTCATAGCAGCTTTCCAGTATTTGAAAGGGGATTATAAAAATGATTGTATCAACTTTACAAGGTTAGATAGTGATAGGACAAGGAGGAATTGTTTTAAGCTCAAGTAGGGAAGGTTAAATTGGATGTTGGGAAATTCTTTACAGAGGGAATTGGTAAGGTGCAGGCTGTCCAGAGAGGCTGCAGATGCCCCATTTCTGGAGGTGTTCAAGACCAGGTTGGATGGGGCCCTGGGCATCCTGGTCTATAACCAAATTTGGAGGTCAGTGGCTCTGTCTCTGGCAGGGGATTGGAACCTGATGATCCTTGGGGTCCCTTCCAACCCAAGCCATTCTACGACTCTATCATTTTGGGGGGCTCTGACAACTTCTTGTTTACTCTCTCAAACAGATAAATTATT
Organism: Meleagris gallopavo; assembly: GCF_905368555.1. Lineage (NCBI taxonomy): Eukaryota > Metazoa > Chordata > Aves > Galliformes > Phasianidae > Meleagris > Meleagris gallopavo. Next base: position 58,798,529 of record NC_139405.1, on the reverse strand, counting down.
ACTTGAAATTTATCAATCCTTGTTTTTATAGCTAGGGTAAGTAGTCAGGAATGAGATTGTGCTGGTCTTGTGGTTTACACAGAAGAGTAGAGATGCCATGAAAGCTGATTTTTTCTGCTCTCACATTTATCATGCTATGTTCATCTCTAAGGATGAGAGGACAGTTTAGTCTGCTTTTCTATTTGTGTAGAAGGAGAGAGGAGAAGAAAAATGAAGACTTCCAGGTCCTGCCTGTAGTTCCACAATGGGAAGCTTTTCCCATTTGTCTGGCTGCTCAGTGGCATCACTGATGATGATTTTATGAAAAAACACACTATTAAAAGATGCAAAATTTTGCTTAGCTGTCCTCTTCATGGTGATCAGTTTTGTTTCAGAAAGAAAAATCCTTGGGGGAAGAGTAGGGAATAGCAGCACCTCTCAGCTTTATTACCAGAGTTTTTGCAGCGTAGGTGAACAAGCACTTACATACTTACAATACTTACAATAAATAAATAGATAAAGTACATTCTGCCAGGTATGCATTCTGCAAACCTGAATTTATTGGTCTACCTCTATTAAATTCCTACAATCAGATTATGTTATCTAGATTTAAAATAAATAAATAAATAAAATTATCTCTGTTGTTAAAAGTTGATGGACAGCTATGAACACGATGTACCCAGCATTACCTGGATGTCTCCTGCCACAAAAAAAAGTGTTTGCACTCAAGGAGCATGTCAATACCAGATACTGGGGGCAGGAAATTAAGCCTAGATTTCTGAAAGATCCTTAAAAAGAAAGACAGGATGTTGAATTGGGCAGAATGCCCAAGGACACTTTAAATAACAGATTTAATTGTAGCATGGGAATTGAACTGATTTACAGAATATATATGTGTATGTGTGTGTGTACGTGTATATGCGTATATATATGTATTTGCTATTAAGTTTATAAATCTGTATAAAGCTTTATGAGAAAAGTGGTAGAATACCCATCCTTGGGATGCTTAAAGAGAGCCTGAACAAAGCTTTCTAACCATAAAATAAGGAAGAAAGTAGCACAGACCTGCAAGATCGAAAAAAGTAAGCAAATAACTTTGTCAATAATTAAGTACCACACTCTATGGGAACATAAAACAAAATATCTAAAAAATTAAATGGCACAGAAATATCGTTGAGAACACTGGAGATTTTCTGGAAGGACTAATTGGTTGTTGATAAATCAATTCTGTGGTGAGAAAATGTCAAAAAACATTTTTATATCATGAAAGTGTTCTGAACTTTAAAAAAAAAAGTACGCATTTTTACCTATATATTCATCAGCTGTTATTTAAATGTATGCTTTCATTCTTCACTGAGTAAAATGCTCCTTTTTTATTCCTAATGGTAACCAGAGGAAATGGTAATCTCTGAAAAATCAGTAGTGCTTTATGAGTAGAAAAAGGGACTTTTGGAATACAGAAATAAAGGTCTTTGTCTCTCTTCATAATATAAGTGGACGAACTTCATACATCTCAGCAGTATTCAGACTGCTTAACAGTCTATATATCGTACAGGACAGTAGCGTGAAAGAGTGAGATCAGAGTAAGTCTTAAGCTTACTGAATGCTGCCTCTAGAGATACAATATCTTTTTCTTTTTTTCTCACCAGGAAATACAAGTGAAGGAAAAATTGGCATTATGAAGCATCAAAATAAATATATTGTTAACTTTTCAGTGTAGGAAGAGCATGACAAGAGTGAGATATGAATACTCAGAAAGCAGTTACTGCAAGTGCTTTGAGAAATCAAAACATCTCCTTTATTACTTTTTAAAAATATGAATATTAAAGATAGAATTGTAATTTATTGATGTAGTATGGAAAGCCTAGAGACACTTGTTTTTTACGTTTCTAGCATGATTAAATGGTAATTCTTTTTGTTCTTTTCCTGGACTTTGTGTCATATAGGGCTCACCCCACCAAAGATGTGGCCTTGAATCTCCTTTGCCAAAGGGAGAAAACAACCATGATTTTTCTTGAAACCCTGTGAGGAAGTGGTCCTAGAATGCCATTATTAGTGAAACATTTTCATTTTTTGTGGTATGAATTGAGAAAGTGCTTCTGTTGAAGTGAGTGAGTAAATTCTCTCCAAGGCTATATGTATCTCATTATCCATTAATTACATTAAGAAAAAAAAAAAAACAGAAAATATAACTTGAATTAAAAAAATGAAGTCATGCTGTTTGTCACATCAGCCAGTCCACTAATTGAAAGAGAGTAGTCTGTGAATTTTCACATCTCCAGCCTGGTAGGAATAGAATTTTAAAGGGTTTAAAAAGTTTAGTTTAATAATATTAAAATGCTTTAAAACAACTTTTATTATGATGTAGAGGATATTGACTTTTCTCATGATTTCCCAGTTCCAGCAATCTATTATTAATTAAAACATTGTGTTCCATGGTGTTCCATGGCTTAACTTTCATTTCCCACTTCCTTCTGCCCTTTACTTTTCAGTTGGCCATGAGTTTTATATATTCAGACATGAAAAAACCAGTTTATCCTCATTCCTGCCATGACAAGCAAAAGCTTCATCCCAAAGGGGAATAAGGATGTTTAAAAATAAATATTCAGTGTGGATAGCACCAAAATGATGATTAAAAAAATGCTTGAATTGCAATGGTGACAATACATGTAAGGATTAGGAAAACATTGCAATCCTAAGAATTATGAATTGTTGGGCTGTCTTGGGAGGTTGTGAAGCTTTCACAGGATTAGAAGATTTATGGGACTGGTCAGACTTTCTGTCAGAAAGACACAAGTTAAAGCTGATCTTGTTGTAGGGCAAAGAATAATCTAGGTTTTTGAATCAGCCTTTGGACCTAAATTTCTTCATTGACTAGAGAGCAACCTGCTGACTGGGTTAGCTGTCCAAAGCCAAGTGATATGAATGCAGGTAGGTGTAGCACTTAGATTCTGTTTCTGCAGTATATAAGATTGTAAAGGTGAACTATTATAAAATAATGACATACAAATATCTTCCTGTGCAGCTCCAATCCATTACTCTTTTGTGTGGTTTACCTAAGTACACAGTACTGTTTTCAGAAGTTTAGTCAATTCAGTACATTGAGTGGAGCTGCTCTGGAAATGAAACAGGCTTGAGCAGGGACTATCTAAGAGACCTGGGCTTTGCAGACAGTGTAAAGCACATTTGCATTATTAAGGTGCTTGCCTGCAGTTACAAAAAGAAAAAAAAAAAAGAAAGAAAGAAAGAAAAAAAAAAAGAAAAAAAAAGGATTCTATTTTTCATCTACTACAAAAGAATAAGTTAGAAAATAAGAAATAAAAATTGAGTTCTCATATATGTCTTTGGAATCACTGATATCTGTGCTTTCAACATATGAAACGGTATGCCATTCTTAATGTATCAAAAAAGTCATCTTAATTTTGGCACCAAAAACTAATGGGTTGTTTTCATTGTTTCTCAGACTCAGTTACATGAAAGGGAGCAGTTACCATAGTTATCAGTACCACAGAAAACCTCATGAAAAATAAGAGTAGACTTTCAAATTTGGTGTCTAAAAATAAATGCCTGTTGCATACAAAGAACAACATTAGCTTATCTTGTCTTAAAAGCCACTATCCTCTAGAGGGAACTGTACATAGAAATCCATTCACCTTTTCATGAAAGAGCTTATCTTTTTCCTTTATCTGGCTGAATTTTGGAAAACCTTATCAATCAGCAAATGTTTTTGAGAAGTGCAGTAAGAAATAAGTGTATGCACTGAAGAAGCTAAGATGTAACTTCCATTTACCAACTCTTCACCTGAAAGACTGAAATATTGTTTTGTGTACTTTTTTGTTTTCTCTGAATGCGAAGGCACTTGGAAATAAAGTGAATTGCAGGTCACCTTAAGATTATCCTAAATTGACATCTGCTCAGGATTTTATTATTCCTATCCAGCAAAAACTGTTGTCTGAAAGTCCTTGGCAAAAAATTTGCAGGGAGCACAAAAATTATTTTGCCTTTGACTATCTTAATTACTTCAGTTGTGGTCTTCTGAAACCTCTGTGATTAGTTGAGTGCTTTGGTACTGCTGACAATCCAGAACTAGATTTTGAAATGAAGGTTTTGGTCTAGCAAATTATGCAAGTGTTTGCAAACAGCAGCGTGGAGGGTAGCTGTAGCTTGCTCAGGGAAGGTGTATGGGAACTGTTGAGTCATGGCCTGATTGAGCACCTGGGGAAAGGACCTAATCAGCCCTGGGAGCACAGGTGACAGCAATTCACCTGTGCAACCGGAAGGGGTGGAGCCTGGCTGCACCTCTCTTAGACCTCATGGTGACTGCTACTGGGGAAGGATCTCTTCCTGGAGATCCTTTCTTGATGAAGCTTTCTCCTACAAACCTAGACTTCGTTGATGCTAGTGAGCAATCTTCTTCCCTTCCTTTATAGCTCTCTCTGTTGTGCCAGTGCTTTTGTCACCACACTTTTGTGGTAATGCTTTTCCCACTGTATTGATCTGTCTGATGCCTACAAAAGGGCATATATTTTATACATGGGTGTGGGGAAAAAAAGCCTCTATCTGGCTTATCTGGGCTGCCTATTTACACTAACTAGAAATAAGTATGTTGGGTTTTTTGTTGCTTCTGCTTTTTGAAAAAGTATTCTTCTAATAAACTTTCTTGTGGGTTTCACTCAAGTGAAAGACCTTTACTGTATCATTTTCTAATTAAACAGACATGTGAGTGTATTTATAAAAGCTTAATTTAAGACCCTGTTTTCTTCTGCCATGTTCTCCTCTGAACCAGATTTCCTGTAACTATGGCAGCAATTGTGTAAGATGTGGTGTCTATCACCAGTAGTGTTGCCATCTTTTAGTTTTCAGAAACAGCCTTTTCAGCAAATCTTGGCTCTATCAGCTCCAAGAAAGCTGTATCTTGTCAAATTTCCTGGCTGATTCTCTTCTTGATGTGACCTCTCACTTCGAGATGCGTCACTGGCATTGAGTTCTAATGCAAAGAGTACTATAAAGTTGTGGGACTGTCACAATGTGACACCGAAGTGAGGCTCTCTCAAAACTGATATTTTCTTAACTGATGAGCTAACAAGATGATAGACCAAAAATATACTGGAACAGATTTAGTTCCATATGCTGGCCTCTGTGCCTCAGGAATTCAGCTGTATCTGGCCAAATGAAAATTTCCCAGCAGAAAGGAGCTCTTAGTAGATATTAAAATGGCATAACTCTGAGTCTTACCGGTCCCAATCTATACAAAAATAATGCCGAAGGCTGGAAGGGATGAGTTTGGATGGCTACTGTGCTCCAGATAATTCCAGCTAGCAGACTGCCACCTTAAGACCATTGTCATCTGGTGTAGGTTAGGATAGCCTGAGTGCTGCTCCAGTGTGCACTGAATCTGTGGCCAGTGCTGGTGGAGAATTGGAGAGTCATAACCAGATCTTCCTGACTACAATCTGTCCTGTACCCACCAACTCTTGACTACAGTAGTGATTTGCCTCAGTGGGTGCAGGAATTGCATTCCAGACAGTTGTAGCTGTTCTGTAATGTAAGTGCAAATTTAGGGGTCAGAAGTGGAGGTAGGTGGGAAAAAGGTTTTTTTGGTCTTGCAAAAGGTATATAGATAAAAAGGCTATTTTCTAGTCTAAGAACAACTAAAAGTTTGTGATTAGTAAGAGGACAGTATGTATAGACTGCACCAGGAATTATGACACCCAAATGAGATGAGATTTTGCTTGTCTTTGACCAGGAACTGGAATTAGATCTGCCACACATACTCTTTGGCTATTCTAAAATTAGCTGTATCTCTCTTTACTTGTCCATACCTGGAAAACTGTCCTACAAGTGAGAATCTTTCTTTATTCACCAAAAAATTTTGAACTTTATTGTTTCTAAAAAATTTGATTTAACTGAAGTAATATGTTTCAATGCATGTGCAGAAAAATTGACTTGTCACAGAAAATGCCTTATTAGCTCTTATTTGAAGATCTGGAATTTTTTCTAAGTAATTTATCCTAGGTTTCCTACAACATGATTGTATCTCATCTGTACAAAAGAGTGTACAGGCACCAGCATTTCTCAGAGAAAAGTCAGTAGTTCTTTAAATATTGCGACAAATGGTGAAGGAATCCAGTTTATCCTTTCAATTAAAAAAGAACAAAATCGAGCGCCGCTTGCAGTGCTGGAAATAGAGGGAGGAGCAAACTTCAGACGTTTCTGCTTTTTGATTAGATAACTGTAACATATACTGACAGAAAGATTTTTCTAATCTCAACTCTTTCTTTCTTTTCAAGGTGGCTCAGCTCCCTTCTGCCTTTCCTGCCACTTTCCAGCATGTTGGTGGAATCTATTGGGCTTACCTTGATGCCTCAAACAGGAACAAATTACCTTTTGTTCCCTTCTTGTGTGAAACAAGAACTTGCCCCATTCAGTCCAATACTTTGTTACCTGCTTTAAAATTCCATAGCACTTTGATTTCTATGTAGAACACGCATTTTAGCGTGTACGTAGCCTTGGCAATGAATGAAAATAAGCATTTTTCACCCCAAGGGGTGTGAAGTCCAACAGCATAGTAAGTGCTACAAATTACACAGACAGTAAAGCTATTAGTGAACTGAGCCAGAGAGTTTCTATATCCGTCAGCAAAGCAACCAAGCAAGTTCTGAAGAAAAGCTGTGATAAGAAGGGACTAGCTTCTCTCAACTGTAGTTCTTCAAAGGAAGGTATAAGGTATTTCTCCCTTCCTCATAATATGAAGAAGGATTCCTTGTACTGTTCAACCCAAGACTGAAGAATTGATACCACATGTTCATGCTTCAGCTACTTTTGAAAAGATCCATATGTTTTTATAACATGCTCTCCATCTAAACTAAGAGTCTGTACTTCTGAATTCTTAGTGGGGTTTTCAACAGTAGATTTCCATGTCCATCAGAAATGAAGTAAAATTTATTGGGAGTTCTTTTTAGCAGATTGTGATTCAAACTCAAGTTCAATGCAGGTTTATTTTTTTGGACTTTTTTGGATGCCTAAAGCCGGATAAATAAAAAAAGCAATAGCACGAAGAACTATAGATGATTATATCACAAACCAACAATACATGTGAAATTGATATTTTAAGCTAAAATTTTGTCCTAAATATTTCCATGTAGAAATACTTATACTTTTCTCTTATGCAGAGTGAAAAGCCAGAATAAATTCTGGTTTCCCACAGAAATGTTATATTGTGCTTCATGCTGCTGAGAAGCATCAGTTGAGATGATTACTTCATGAAATGGCAACTGTGTTATTTATGAAGGAAAGTGAGCCTCGAAGCTTGCACTTCATAATTCTGAAAACATTTCTACATTAAAATTGTAGAGTCAGACCAAGACATTGTAGCGCATAGGTAGGTCTTTACTAAAGTTTGGGTGTTGAGACACAAGTTTCTGCATTGACAATTGAAAATGTAGTTGAATTTAATTGTCAGTATTTTCAAAACTCCTCCAGTTCTGATAGACTTAAGTCCTAATTCATGCTTGTTTAGGGAAAAGTTAAAATCATGGCATCTATATTAGTAAATTAGCCTATGTTGAGAATGTTCCCGGACATAACTCAGTTATCTATTAAATTGTTAAAAAGGTCCCTAGAATGGTTTTGACCTGAACCAGCTGGCACTATCCTAAACAAGTACTGAGTACAGTGAGGATTTTCAGAGGCTGAAGGTCATTCAAAGATCATAGACAATTTGTCTGCAGCCAGCATGTTTTGGAAGAAGAGAATTCAGCAATATGGAAGCAGACTGCTCCATGCCAGTTGGACTCAGTGACAGAAAACAGTTCCATGCTCATTTGATTTAGTAGTATAGATTTAGCCAGCATGTTTTTTGATGTGTCCTGGAGAGGCTTAGTTTAGTAGGTGTTGAGAAAACTAAACGTTTCCCAAAGTTGGGATCTTTAGAAAACTGAGTTGTTGATGACACTGTATTTACACAGTGTTCCATTTTCCACTTTCCCATAAAAAGCATTCCCACTAAGTTATCTTAGTGTGAAAGACTGCCTCCTGACTGAGTTCCTAAGAAAATGCAAGTCTGCATTCCCAACCTGTTACTATATAGGACAATCCTCAAATCAGTCTTTAGAGGAAGGCATTGGAAGGCTGAGGCTGAGATAGTCTTAATCAACTGTTTTGGATCTGCATCACTATGTAGGGAAGAATTTGTTCCAAGTGAGAACGTAAAGGCACATAGGCACAAATCTTGACATGTACTGTGGCAAAGAAAAAAAAATTCTTCCCCAGTGGGAAGACTGGAGCTCCAGGCCTTGCTTCCAAAACTGTTCCTGTATTTTTACTGTGAAGTAGGGCAGATGCTCAGATCTTCGTACCCCTAACTCAAATCTTGAACATGTGGGAGTTTCTATTACCCAGAGTAACCTTGTAGCTCTGGTTCTGAGTTTGACTTGCAGCCATGTCCATCTCTGTTTTGTTGAAGAAAATGCTCCTTGGGAAGCATACAGAAAGAGGAGAGTGGTACAAGGTCAAATGTAAAAAATCCTCCTAGTTAAAGCCAGCACTACATCTATTTCAAGGCAGATTTTTTCTGCCTTCCATTACTTGTACTGTGTTATTTGCAATAAGGTTATGTGTCTTGTAGCTCTGATGTCACCTGCGTATAGTTTGCATCAGCAATGCTTTCCTCATATTTACATCTGGGAGTTCAACGCCTGACCTTGCTTTTACAACTCATTTTACTGAGAGTTGACTTTTTCTTTATCTGTTGGTTTAAGGTAGATGCTGAGAATATATATATTTGTCCTGAGACTACACACCACTATTTTTTTTGACTGATCCAAAGCACCTAGTAAGTTGAAATCTCAAATGGTAGATGTCCATGGCAGCATTAACAAATCCAAACCATTCACTTTGGAATACTTTGTTTAATTTCAACACTGATTTTTAGCAGGATTCTGATTTGTCCCATACAGCTAAAACCTGGAAACACAGCAGCTTGCATGTGTTATTCTTTCCAATAGAGTTTTAACTCATACAGTGTGCAAACATTAAAAACACAACCGAATAAGTACAGAAAAATGAGACTGATTTGAAACTGTTTTTTTAAATAAAATTTTCCTTGCTAGATGTACATCATGTAACACTCCTCACAACATGATAGGCTAATGTGTCCTATCCATGTCTTTGAGTTTGACCCAAGTGAAGCTGGCTTCTTAGCTGCAGCTGCAACACCCCAAAGATGGGCCAAAGCAGACAATAAACATGAATTTCTGGCTCCTTGGTCACTTGAATGATTTTTGTATCATTGAACATTTGGTTTGAGAAGGAAAACATATTCTGAAATAGCATCTCCTGGATTTTTTCACCCAGAAATGACCAAGAATAGTAATAAATTCATGTATTTACTATATCATCGAGGCCCAATTTAGTAAGTGTTTACTCTATGTTTCCAAGAAAAAAAAAGTTGTACAAGTGGCTACTATGACAACCACTGGCTCTAAAAGAGTATTTAGCTTTATAACCTTTTGATTCTCATTTTAAATTATCCTCCCAGATTTTGTTCTGGTCATAATTCAACTTTGTGTGTCAGTGATCGGCTGGGAAAGGATTTTTCTACTGAGAGAAGTGCCTTGGTTTAAAAGGCAGTACTTCACACATCTGCAGTTGGAGTCATATTGCAGGTGGTGACAAGAGTGTGAAAATATGTGGGTATGCAGTTCATACCTTACTCTGATCAGATGGAATGCAGAGGATGTGACAGCTATTGGGATAAAAAAGAAAACGAATGTCTTTAGGAGACATCTATTGAGTGGTTTTGTTTGTTTGTTTGTTTGTTTTAAGATAGTAGTCCATAGAGCACTTGAAAATGCTCTCTTCTGTAGACTGAATTTCTTTGGATTTCAGTTGTGTACTAACTTGTAATGTTTTGTAGATGTGATTTCATATGCACTATCCTTGAACAAGTAGAAAACAAGGAAATTGGTGGTGGCCAAATACACTCCTGGTTTTAGAGCTTCCCTCAATTACTTTTTAAACCAAAATCCATGGGTGGGGCTAAGTGGGTCACATCCTTGCTAGGTGACTAGTAGGTCCAGTCATAGCTGTGTCCTGACCACAAATCAATAGTTGAAGTACTGCTTAGTGATCCAGGCTCCCTCTGTTGTCTGCTCTCTTCCTGCAAATGCCTCAGATCTACTCATTAGTGGATGACACACATATTTGCTTTCTGGATCTACTCCATCTCCGACTAGATCCAAGTCACTTTTTGGATACTCCTCCTGATCAAGAGGCAGATTATTGCTCTGTGTAAGCACACTTCCTTTGCTGCACCCCTTTACCTATGCTTTCTTGGATGTCTCTCCCACCCTGTCTGGTCAATTTTCTTCCTCCATCTGAAGCCTTAGCAATCAGGCAACAATGAGAGAGCAGAATAATCTGATCTCTTCACTCCCATGGCAGGTGTGCATTAGATAACTAGAGCAAACCATACCCCAGGCTGTCCAAAGCAGTTTCCCTGAAATGACTCCCAAAGCCTGAATTAAGAGTATATGTAAAGTACTTCCCAAGTATGTTTGAAGAGTGAGATAGTTTCCCCTACTTTACATTCTTTAAGAGATTTAATCATAAGCTTTCATCTCAGTGTTTTCCCCCTACTCAGGAGCTTTTAAGAGTTGGATCTTTTAGCCTATGGAAAACTCTGCAATCATTGCCTATTAAAGATCTGCATTAATCTCTTGTCAATTGTATCAACTGTCTCACATTAACAACTTCACCTTCCATTCAGCAGGCACAAACCCAAGCCCTTCCACATCCAAAGACTTTCCAAAAGAGAATCCAGGCTAGCAGCAATGAGAAAACGTGGTGAAACTCAGGCAGGTAGGTACAACCTAAATTGGAGATTCCGGTGGAACACATTCACATAAGATTTTGTGTATGCATTTATGCAAAAATTAACAGTATCCTATACCAAGCTTTATTTTTCACACTGCAAACATAGCAATGTCACAGCTACTAAAAGTAAAATGCTTTGGTAAGAAACAAACATTTTTGTTGAGTAGTAGTACTTTTTAAACATCATGTACTTAAGGAGATACTGTCAACACTGCACATTCAGTAGATAAATAAATCACCTTTATCTCTGCAAGTCAAAGCAATATATGGGCCAAAGTTTCCATTAAAAAATGACTTGGGAAGGTCTGCCTGCAGCAAGTTGATATTTTCAGATTTTAGGACAACAACAACAAAAAAAGCAACACCACATCGATTAGACTCATTTGGAGCCTTTCTTAGGGAATTTGTCTAGGCAGTAGCAACTTGTTTTAAAATAAATGAATAACAGAATTAAAGCCCCCACAGAAGAGAACATCTGGCTGGATTTACAAGTCAAAAAATAAATCAGTTATGGACTCAATTTATAGGGAGAAAAAAAATAGGGCTGGAAAGCAAGAAAGCATGACTTGCAACCTTTGGAAATGATTCTCTGTACTTTTCAGCCAGCTTGCCAGTGCAGCTAGTTCTGCTGAGACTTTAGCTGTGTCAGGAGGTTTCTTCACAGTCAAATGCTGGTTCACCTACTCTTGTTTTCAGAAGTGTCCTCCAGCCACATACCTGTATAGCGCTGAATGTATTCATTGTTTTTTCTAGGAAGTGAACTTCCAGTTCATAAATACAGAATCCCAGAATAGCAGAGGTGGAAATGGATCTCTGAGACCATCTGGTCCAACTCAGGTAGGATCACTCAGAGTGCAGTGTTCAGGACTATGTGCCATTAGCTTTTGGAGATCTAAGGACAGAAACTCCACAGCTTCTCTAGGCAACCAAATAGTTGCATTTTGAAGACTTATCAACTAAACCTGGAGACTAGCTCAACAGTGCATTTTTGCTGTTATTACCTAACTTAAAGGTTCTGGGGTTTGGTGTTTATAGTGATAGAAGAAGGTGGAATGGTTTTAAACTAAGACAGGGGAGGTTTAGGTTAAATATTAGGAGGAAGTTTTCCACTCAAAGAGTGGTGAAGCACTGGAACAGGTTGCCCAAGGAGGTTGTGGATGCCCCATACCTGGATGCATTCAAGGCCAGGCTGGATGTGTCTCCAGGCAGCCTGGTTTAGAGGTTGGTGACCCTGCCCATGGCAGGGGGATTGAAACTAGGTGATCTTTGAGGTCCTTTTCAACACAGGCCATTCTATGATTCTATGAAATTCTCAGTTGCTAGAAAAAGAAATAATTAAGATCAGATGTCTACTATTCTCTCATCACAACCTAATTAAAAGCCTTAATTGTTGATAAATAGGTATAGTGCCTTGATATTCCCTGTCCTCTGCACAGCAATGAGGCAACATGCAGTTTTTGGTGCAGTGATAGTCCCTCAGGGATCATGTTTCCCAAGAGCAGGTGACAGCGTGGTGAGGTGGGCAGTGGTGGATGTGAGGGCCACAGCGCTTTGTGAGAATTGTTTGCACCTGAGCCATTGCTGTAAAGTAAACCTCAGGCATGCATAAGCTTTCCATACATATGCATTTGAGAGCACTTACTGTACAGATAAATACTCAGGATGAGTTGTTCAAAGAATTTTCTTGAGCACAGAATATGAGGATAAAGTAAAATAAGTTTCAATGTTTCTTCTTTTTTTCTGACAAAACTAATTTGAGGAAATTAATTTTGGTTGCAAGTCCTCACCTTTTCCACCTCATGATCAGCTTCACTGGTGCAGGGCAAGTTAGTAAGATCCATCTCATCGGATTCACCAGATCTTTGTGGGGACTTGACAAGATTTTAGCTCTTGGGAAAGGCACTAGTCACTGAAAGGAAATCAGGATCAGAAGGAGGTAAGAAATAATTAAACGTATGTCCTACTATTGTCACCATAGCCCTTTCCTGCATCAAGCTCCCTCTAGTACCTTCAGTTTGTTAAGTTTGTTAAAAACAGACCTACAAAAACAGACATGGCTGTTTTTTGCACCGAGGCACAACTGGCATGCTTACAGGAAGTGCTATGAAACTGTTTGAAGTCAGTGCATTTGCCAGTATCAGTTTAGGCTGAATATGCTCTTATATATTTTATATACATATGAATTTGCTAAATAATAAATAATACCATATTCCCAGTCCTTAGCTTTGTTTATTTGAGGAACACTGTTTATTTTGTGATTTAGTGGATATTATCAGTATTTATGGTGGTTTTTTTAGATAAAAACTTTTTTTCCAGTGTTAGTACATCTAGCTTAGAAGGAAAGAAAAGAAAGATTGCTATTAAAATAACCTTTTAAAATTATGTTTCCCAAAGGAAAATTAATTAAGGATCCTGGAAAATGTTTCAGTCCCTTTCTTGTACCATAATCTAATCCTGAAGGACACTCTTTGATTCCCTTCTATACTACTTTGTTTTTTTCCCTCTTGTTATTTTATTTTACTTATTCCCACAGCCAGCTTCAAATGACCTCAAGAACACAGGGCAGCTAAAAGATTGCTTAAACTTCTTAATACTTTTAATCCTTACTTGTTATAATTTGATTACTGAGACAGATTTTCTCTCTGGGCCTCATATTAAATCACTTTCAAGTTGAAACAAACCAGAAATCCTTTCAACTTAACAGAGCTTGTGTTTAATATGAGCAAGTAAGAACTAGAGGCACTGTATCATATGCCTCCTGCATTTTAACTGCAGTGAGAGTAAACTTCAATCAACATTTCGTATGAACTTACCTTTCTAGAGTATCTTTTTTTTCCAAGAACAAATGTGAGTAACTACAGTTTTTGAAATGCATGAACATGCACGTGTGTAAACGTGTATGTCTGTAGACAGGCATATATAAATGTATATGAATATATATATTTGCTGATAATGTAGTCTTGGAGTTGAAACATCTTGTTTATTGTAATAAGAATGTCCCTAAGAAGCTTTTCTCTCGCGAAACCCATTCCTAACCTCATAAATTATAACAAACTAATACCAACCCCACCTTTTCTGCAACAGTTATTCAATTAACTGCATAGAATCATCTAAAAGTGATTTCTCATTTTATTGGGAAAAACATACTAAAAAAAGAAGATTTGGAATTAATAGTGAATAGGAAATCATATGGAACCAGTGGCTACCTCAGAACAAAAAGTTGGTGATTTGCCATCATGTTTCATTCTGAAGCTTTTGCAAGAAAATGTTTGTGAGAATGTGGGCTTTGCCATCTCAGCTTCCTGCATAGACATGCTTTCCTTAGCTTTGTGACATTCAGAGACAAGGGGCTTGCCAGCTTCAGGTCAGGTGCAAACCTTAGTCAAAGCTGCATTCTGCTATGGAAAGGCTCAGGAAATAAGTATCCGTGCAGGGGAAATTGGGGAATTCTAGTGAAAACTTAAGGGGTTCATTTGCTGGAGCAGTCCCTGGGTCAAAGGAATTTCAGGAGCTGAAACGGGCAATAGCCTATAGATAAATTATTTTCAATGAGTTAAAGTTCATCTTCATACGAATTTTAACTGAGCGCTCCTGTCCCTTGTCTCCTTCTGAGCACCTCTGCCCCACTCCTGTTCCATACTGGGTGTAGGGCACACCTGCAGCATAGGCTGTCAGTGCTGAAAGCCAAGGAAGCTAATGTCATTGTCTCACCTATTGAAAATCTAGTTTTAAAGAACCGTAAGTGCAGAGCAAGAACTTTACATTTCAAAGAGGCTGAATCTCTTACTGGGACACAGGACACCAATACCAAAGGCTTGGGCTGCAGGGATGTTCAGGGTGATGCGGAAGCATCACAGCAGCACATTCTCCTGGTTCCCTCTGACCTCATGCTGCTGCTGGCAAGGCTCACTCTGCCTCTGAAGGCCAACTGTAATGGAGCACTACATCACAGTAGAGACCTACTTGAGCTAAGCTGTGTCCAAAATCGAGGCCGTATTTGCTAGTGATGTCTACAGCTGCAAGAGAAAAGTAAATCCCTGGAGCCCTATACTCTCATCTTGGCAGAAGAAAAGCCCTTTCACCTTTAAAACACATTACAAGAAATGGGCTCAGATTAAATCCCTCGATTCAAAACCACTCAGCTCTCTGAATGATCGAATCCAGACTCAGTCATTGCTGGTTGGGCCCCTCACTGATGTCTCTACATCACTTATAAACACACACAGGTGCTCTGTCAAAATAGAGGGACTCTTAGGTCCGTCAACAAATATGCTAATATACATTCTACAGTATTTCCATCCATGCATGAGTTGTATCAATAATACCAAGTAAAACTCCTTCTTAAATGTTAACTATGTGTTTCCTTAGGTTCTGTAACTTAAAAACAACCAAATTCCTTTGAAATTGTTAGCATAAAATTTATTTCTAGGCCAGAATATTTTATACCAAATACCTCTGCAGTCTAAAATGTAGAAAAGAGGAATTGTAGTGAAAGCACTGACCAACTGTTAAGTTTAATGTTTGTTGGTAGGTGTTCATTTACCTTTTGGGCTTGAACTAGGAAAAAGCCAAATAATCAGTGACTGCAAACTGTAGGTAATAGACTCAGCACTTTGATTTATGTTTGATTTATGCAGTTCCTTCATGGGCACAACTATCACGATGTCAGCTTACTGGACTCAATATTTCACAATAAACCAAAAAAAAATCTAGTTTTCTAAATATTTAAAAAGTACTGAAGTTACTTGTATTTTTCTATCTGTTAACTAGGAATTTAAGCTGGCTGTGTAAAGCCAGTGTATTTTAACTTGAGATACTGAAATTAAATTGGATACTTTGTTCATTGCATTGGTTCTTTTTCTGCACCTTCCAATAAGCAAGATGAGTGTTTCTATATGGCTTCCTCCTGCAGTCCTTCTGCACAGCATGGAGGAAGAACAGAAAGCAAGACAATGAGAAGCAGGATCACAGCTGGCATAGTGCAGTAAAATTAGGGCATACCTGAATTTAGTCGGAAAGAACTGGAAGTGCAATGCTACATATACACCCCCAAGTGCTTACAGCCCACCTAATTCCTACTTTTGTCCTTTAAATTCTGCTAGCCCGTGCTGATGCCATTTATTTCCAGTAGTCATGAGAGATGCCTTTGTTAGCACCAGTTGTGTTGCTCTGTCACCTGAAGGATTTGAGTCAGGGTCAGTTCAGAAAGGCCTTCAATCCTCTGCAGTGATTGCACAGTCACTAGATAAAAGCAGGCAGCTGTGATGACGCAGTCTTCTGACATGCTGGCCTTGAATCTGCTCTGAGTGCCTGAAGACAGACAGGACAAGACCAATCTGGAGAATATCTGTCCTCCTTACAGAACACATTACAGTGCTTACTGTCTGACCATGTCTGCTGGATGACAGCTAGTATGGCGTACGTCCTGTGTCTGTTGTTACCACTTTCTCCACTCTTGTGGCTCAGTTAGTTTTAACAGTATCAAAGCTACATGCTGTGTGCACTAGAGATTATTCATTCTGTAACTGGGATGACTAACACTCTTCTCTCACACTGTGATGTGGAACAGGGAACCATCTATATTTGTGCTGTCAATTCGATACTATGAGCGTGATTAAACAGGTCACTGAAATAATTATTAATTTGGAAGAAAAGTCTGGTCTCTTTCAAATTTCTTGTTAAATAGTTATTCCTTTATGGCTTCAGGTCTGTATCTTTCCTCTGCCATGTGTATATCTTAACTAAGCTAGAGAGTTAGCTTAGCTTCACTTCTTATTCCCTTACCATTTGTATATGAAAGCATTTTCTCCTGTCTTTGAGCATTTGTTGTTGTTTTTTTCTGCACCTTTTCTACTGTTTTGCTGTTGTTTCTAAAACATGCAGTACAGAATTGTACACCACTCTAAAAGAGTGTGTACAAGGGATAAGCTCATCTCCAGAGTCCTGGACAGGTTGCCTCTTTATAAAGGTAAAGATTGCATTAGCCCTTTTACTACAGATCTCATACAGCGTTCAGACTCAGCTCTCCATCTGCTAATTCATCAGTTTTTCCCAGGCACTTGTTTCGGGGATCCTCTCTGCCATTTCTGGGTCTCAAGTAAGACCACTGTTTTTAGAAGTCTACGTTTTTCTGTTAACAAATATAAAAATGTACAGATGTTTTTATTTACATCTGATGAATGTTTTGAATATCACCTGAAATAATATCAGTCCCCTGGAGTATCACTAAGAACAACTTGATGCAATTGTGATATTCTATTGGCAGCCACGTTTTGAAATCTCTCAGCTATTTCATTCTTAAATTTCACAGGTGCTATTGTATGGATTTGGAGCCCTTCTTTTCTACAGAAGTTGAGGAGTAAGCATTTTGAGAAAATGGTAAATTCCTTAAGTCAGCAAGAAAGACTGATTGGTGGACAGAGATTGATGTTTTTGTAAAGTTATTAGTTCTTTAACAGGTTCCCGGTAACTAGGAATGAAAAAATCCTGCTAGATTATTAATTGTGTCCAGCTACCTGTAACTTCATGTATTAATCTGATAGCGCAGACTGATGCCTATAAATGTTTAATCTCAGAGAACTGCTTTGAAAACAAATCCATGTGGTATAAAGAGTAGGATATTGCTGCTAACCTTCGCCCTTTTACATGCTTTGTGATGAAATTATGAGCTTTTTGAGATATACCAGTTATTCAGATATAAACTTTGCTTTCACTGACTTCTACTAACAATTTGTCTTCCCAGTAGACAAACAGAGTTTATGGGATAGATAAAGTAGCAGTTTTATTTCAAGTATGTGTTTTTATTAGACAGGACTAATAAAATCTTCAATAGATTTTGTGTATAGTTGTAGAAATCTCTAAATGCCACCAAAATTATGATTCAGAGGTGATCAGAGTTAAAAAGCTTCTCCAAAAGAAACTTGAAACTAGAAGGTCTTCTTACATGTGATTTAAATTAATGTGAAATACTAGGTTCAGAGAGAGAAAAAGCAAAGGGCAGAGAAACTGAGAGATTTCTGGACTTCTGTGGAAATGGCATACAGAAGGGTGGCTAAAACCTGTAACTTCATAGCACTTTCTAGTATCCCTTGTATTAAATCAAGAAAGAACAGGAAATTATCAGAGAATTCTTTCTGATTTGGTTTAAAAATTTCTTTGCTTTCTCCTACTATTTTTTCTGTTTTTCTCATATTTAAAACCAGCCTATGTCTGCATCTTAATACTGCATGCTATGTCAGGGATCACTTTCCAGGCTTTTAACTTTTTTCAGTCTGTGAAAATGTGCAATACTTTACTTGATCATGAGATTCAGATCTTAAGGTTCTGTTGAAAATGGAAAAAATGTGGAAATCAAAATTTCACAGGGGAGGAAAAGTATATTTTCTACATTCAAAAAGCAAAATAGTAGGAAGCTGACAGAAATGAAAACATTACACGAAACTGGAACAAATATTTACATAAATAAATGCAAACTGAAGATTGCAGGTTTTCATCTCTCTAAGTTGTCCTAGAATTTCAGTGTTATCTTCTTTAAGCAGAGAAATAAAGTTATAGAATCAACAGGACAAGTTTTTAAAAACCTGGCATGAAAATCTATGTAGATATAGTGTGGCTGACAGAAAACATGCTGAGTTGGAGTTTGCTTTCAACATTTGTGTGGCTGCCAGAGTACTGTACTCAGAGATATTTAGGCCAGAAGGGACATTAGATCATCTAGCCTGACCTTCTGTGTATCACAGGCCATTGTATGTTACCTAACTGCTCCTGTATTGAGTGCATCTAATCTGGTTTCAGCTGCCATCACTGCTTCTTGTTAAACCTGTCTTTACTAGCTCACAAAGAAAGTCTTTGAGCTATAGTATTTTTCTTAAATCCTTAGCTCTGATTTTTGAGCTACATAAATTTTATTGTTCCTTTTTTGTTCTTTTAAAGGTTTATTTCCTTGTTATGTTTACAGAAAGTGGATTTATATAGCATCAAAACCACAGTACAAACATGGTATGACCCTGAAAAGAACATAGAGAAGAGCATACTGTGTCAGAACACAAACAGATCTCACCCAATGTCTTCCTTCCAAAAGTGGCTGTAAGCAAATGCTCACAAAAGAGTAAGAATGGGGCAATTGTGTTTGATTCTTTAACTGACTATTGTCGCAGATTGAATTAGTTTCAAGTCAGGAGATTTTCTGAGCCTCTTGTTGTTTCTATTCTCAATAGATCTGTCTCTGAGTTCTACCCTGATTCACCTTTGAAAAATAAGCTCTGTAGATCTACTCCTTTTTATTTCAGAAGTCACCATCTTTTGTTGAATTTGAACCTGACTCCCATTAGATTCACTAGATGGACCTCTGTTGGTGCCCAGCAGATCCTGCTCCACTCATGATTTTGGCAGACCATGGTCATAATACCCCTCCATGCTGCAGTTGACTGCTATGCCATCCTCTTTGCAGGAGCCATGGTTACCTCTGTGGATCAGCTCTAAATGTTTGCCATTTCTACCATGCTCCCAAAGCAATACACTTAGAACTGCAGGCACACCAGGACTTTATACAGATGTGTAGCTATGTTTGTTCTCTAAGTCTTTCCTAATAGTTCCTGACATTCAATTTGCTTTTCTTATTGCTATGAAGAATTTGTTTTCATAAAACATAATCCCAGGATTTTTCTTCCAAATGGTAACTGTTAGCTCAAGCCTCAATATTTTTTACATGAAGTTGAGATTATTTTCCCGATATCACTTTTATGTATCTCTATCAAATTTCTTCTGCTGCTTTATTGCTTGCTCAGTTTCACAAGATCCTTCTGCATTATCTCAGCCTGATCATACAAATGTTTTCATACATGTTTCACTTAACACACTGGGCAGAGTTTTGTTGATGTGGTGGGAATGACATTTATAGGCAGAGGTAAGGAATTTCAGAGAGCTGCACATGGCCGGCTTGCACTGTGGCTAGGAAAGCTGTCATAGCCTAAGTAAGCTGCCAGCTTGTGATGCAACCCTCGAAAGTAATTTAGCCCAACCTGCCAGTGAGGATGTCCGCCTTGGTATATTTATTGTGCTTTGAGACATATAGCAAACAGCATATTTGTACGTTATGAAGACAGAGCCAGGCCACTCACAGTGCTGCACGTTAGGAGAATTAGAGACCATGAGCGTAAGTTAAAATGAGAGGTTCAGCCAAGATACAGGGAGAAATTTCCCCTCTGTGGTACAGACTGCCCGAGGAAGCTGTTCTGGCTGCATCCTTGGGGTTTCCAGCCTCAGCCATACTCAGTCATGAGCAGCCTGGCCTGGCCTCAGCACTGAGTCTGCTGCAACACTGGGCTGCGGGCATCCTGAGCACTCAGTCAGGCCCAGCTGTCCTGGGATCCCAGGATCTCAAACATGCTAATAAGAGCTTGAGAATAGCACAGTGAAATGCCACTAAATCACTTCTGTTTTGAAGTCATGATGTATCTGATCCAGTTGGATCCATCGTGGCCCAAACAGCTTGTTCCTGTACGTACCTCTGTATAGGCATACCCTACATTTAGCTTAATATTTGGAAAAGGATAGGTTTAAATTAACCCTTGGCAACATAAGGGAGTTCTTTGATTTTCCCATCTCAGAAGTGGCCAAAGTGGATAAAAATAATACTGGACTTCAAACAGATTTTGTTTCAGAAAACAGAAGTGTGCTGAAAGGCAGATTTTATTTTATTTTTTCCCCATGCCTAAAAGCATATTTTCTATGTTGCTAGTGAGACATGATTGCAACCAATAGAAG
Organism: Meleagris gallopavo; assembly: GCF_905368555.1. Classification (NCBI taxonomy): domain Eukaryota; kingdom Metazoa; phylum Chordata; class Aves; order Galliformes; family Phasianidae; genus Meleagris; species Meleagris gallopavo. The sequence goes on along the minus strand of NC_139405.1, from coordinate 58,777,910 downwards.
TGTATGTGTACGCAGAACACATGATAAAATTTCCTTTTCAGCTAAGTAGCTTTGAAAATAATATCAGATGGAAAATGTAGAAACAGAAAGACAAACTATCTGTCTGTACACCATCTCATCTAGCTGCTCTCTGAGGCTATCTGGGACAGTCCTAACCTACTTTACACTGATTATAAAAGTCTGAATAATTGCCTGAACTAGACGAAGCTTTTCTCTGTGCATACTGTTGTATCTTTTAGAAATTCATCACTTTAATGATTGTGTCCCTGGACTCCTCTCCCCAACATTTCTGGATATGAGTGCAGAGGAAAGGGAGGCTATGGATGTCTTCCATAACAAGGTAGGAAAGTTCAAACACAATTCCCACACTTAGATTTGAGAAAAGTTCATCAGAAAATTTCATTTCCCAGAAATGGTCACAAGCAATGAGTTACATTTGTCAATTTATTATCACAAGTTTCCTCTCCATGACATATGATACTCAATATGTTTTGTCAGAACACTGTAATTTTGAAGAGCATCATCCAGACTCCACTGCTCTCCTCCCACCCATTGTCTCCCTTTTAGTAACAGATTCCTGGGAAAGAGTACTGATGTTTTCTCTGAATTCCACAGTGGTGTAATACCTATTTTGAGCCACTTCTGATTGTCAGTCAGCTTTATGACTGCTGCGTGCTTCACAGGATGAGAACAGTGCATCCAGATGGTAAAAGACTCAGGCACAGTTTTGGGTCTGAATTTATAAAACCTGGTATTTTGTTAAGAGTTCATTCCTGGGGAGATGTAGAACTCTTCTTTCTGAATTTATTTTAATTGAAAGATGTAAAAGTATCTGCCACAGACTAGGAAAAGTCAAAATTTTTCCAGATTTTGATGTATCCATTTATGCTAGACAAATCCACTTTTCATGGGCAGCTTGAGAAATTTTGTGTCTCTTCAGGTGCAGCTGGAACTGCACCCTGTATTCACTTCAGCTGAGCTGATAACTCAGCTTCTCTCAAGATGAAAGCTGGAGTTCTTCTGTTTGGATGCAGCATTCTTAAATGTGGCCTTAACGATTTTGGAGTCTCAGTTTCCCAACCATAAAGACAGATAATTGCCCACACATTGTTTGATTATTTATTTTGAAGCTATGTTTAATTGTGGTTGTAGAGGGCCTCACAGTCCTCTATGTGAAGGTGCTATAGAAACACAATAGTATTATTGAATAAGCTCTTCAGGGAAAAGCTGTCAGGAGGATTACAGCTCTCCAGCAGTTAGTCATCATGAAAATCTAAAGCTACTTCTTAAATTCACAGGGATCAAACCTGCAAGGGCAAAGATCTACTGCCAATATCAACCGAAGGGCAGGGGAAAGAAGCCAAGGCAAAAACATCTCAGCTGCATTATAATACCCTATGTCATGGACATTTTGATCAATATTATTAAAGTTAGCTTGTGTCCTGGCTGTTGGCAAACAGAACTCTTAGAATTCTTAAGATGGGAAAGAAGAACTAAAATGCTTATTTGGGTATGTTCATTGGAGTGGTGCCACCATCACTAACAATTTGTCTTTGCTTGTCTAGGTGGTGAAAAGCGGTTGTAAACAGAGAGAAAATGAGGTGCCATGTGGTGGCAGGGCTGTTTTTCAGTGCTATATGGCTCATGGGAAAGTCTCTGTGGAGACCCTATGGACCTAGAGCTGAAGGCGGCACTGAGGCAGGAGAAGTTCTCTTTATTCAGCATTATGTATCCAGAAAGCATTGCTGGTACATGAGCTTGAAAACCATAGAGCTGGAATGAACGGTATCTCTTATTCCACTGACTGTGGCCCTCACTCCCCTTGTCAGTGCAACTGAAACAGAAGGGGAAGGGAGAGGAGCAGTAACAACAGCTGGGATGGGCTGAACACTCAACCCTCAAGGGTCCAGGTACTGAATTAAGGCTACAGCTAAGATGGGATGGCTGCTTTATATACTAGAAGTGATAGAAAATATTTATTGATATGCTGTGCTTTTCCAGCATGATGCCATGCTTTTTTCCCCATCCAGTTTTTGTGGGCCTTTCCGTATACAGATTCAGAGCTTTGTAGATAAAGAAGCATTTACTTGCAAAAATGGGTGCATAGGCAGGTACCTGTTTTTCCTGTTATCCAGGTTCCTCTGGGGTAGAGACTGATTTCAGGAAGCTGATTATTTTTAACGGAAGTATTGGAAAGTCTGAACCTGGTATTTTATTTTATTTTTTTCTTAACAAGAGGGAAGCAATTGTAGGAGTAGACCTGAATCTGTGTCCTAAATCCTAAAAATGTTTGTTGTGGTTAGTAAATCAGAATTTGAATGATGTGATTTTAATCTGACCCTAGTACTACTTGTTTCTGATGTACAAAGCTGAACAGCCTGGTTTGTACTATATATCAAAATGTAGTGGTTTCCTTCTAATTTGGCTATATCTCCGTATCTGCAAAAATTTTACATACATCTGAAGTTTCGTAAAGCAATTACCTACATATATTTTGGTTCACAAAAATCAAGCCTTAAGAACTATCAGGAAAAACTGTCATTACATACTCTGATTGCAAATGATTGCCTATGTTTGAATAAAAAAAAACAAGTTACACAGAAAATTTATAGTTTTGGGCAGTTCTCAAATTCTTAAAGAAATTTATTTTTTAATTTTGTTGTTGAAAATGTTTTCAGGAAAGCAGATTTGTTGCTGGAGTAGCAACAAAGTAAATTGAAAGTAAATTTTGAATTTCCCTTCTATGAAATTTACATCAGAAAAATATTTACACACAAACCATCCAGAGGAAGAAAGCACATCATGAGATAATTGTAACTTTCAACTTCATTTAAGGTGAAGTGAATGGTAAAATCGTGCTTTGGTATGATCAACATGTTCTACAAACTAAGAATCTCTTTGCTGTCTTCTGATTGTGAATAGAATAAATGAGGGCTATCAGATGACACATGCAAGGAAATCCAAACTGCTTGGAAGTGGAGTTTGTGTGAAGAACAAAGAAATTGGCCATTTCTCTGGAGTGGCTGAACATGCAGAAGGCAGCAGGCAGAACTGATCCATATATGTGAACTGGTCTAACCTGGGGGCTAGGACTTCTCTGAAACTTTTCATTGTAACTTGATATGCACCAATCCACTTTTTTTGCAGGTGAGCTCACATCAGTCTTTTAGGATTTCCTTTTGGGTAACTAAACCAAGCAAGGCTTTCATATTAGACTGCTGAGTTGCAGAAACCTGCATACCCATCATCAGTTAATTTTTTCATCATTTATTCTCTTAATGAGCATGAGATATGCTGAAGCTGCTTTTCAGATTTTTGTTTGGTTTAGCTTGTTCTTTACATGACTGGGAGCACTGCAGCTACTTTTTCTAGTTAAATATTGATACTGAACCATCAAACATACTTTGCAGTAAAGAAACAAATGATTTCCATATGAATACAGAATCCCTAAACAAATTCATCAAATATGTTGTCTCAACTATTTTTCTTCCAGCACTGAGAGAATACTGGCACAGAATTAGTATACAGCATCTGGTTAACTGAAAATGCATCAATATCTCAGAAGTTTTAAAACTTTTTATTTGAAAAGCAAGACTTTCCCACAAATTACAAAACAATTCATCTACAGTGTTTGACTGTGATTCTGATTCCCTAGACTTTTAGTATATTTGACTGAGAGTTTAGGTAAATTTGCAGGCAGAAAGTAGAAAACATTATCAGTATTTTCAAAAATAGATATTTTTGGACTTTATTCTTTGGAAAATTATAATTGCTTTATTAAATTTTGGTCAGGGCTAGAGAAAATGGTATGTTATTTGTGAAGAAGTAGACTATTCTTTTTACTTTATGAGCGTTACTATTCTAAAAAGGAGTTTTTGGCTCCTTTGTTGAAGGAACTCAGCAAAGAAAAAGGAATTGGCTTTGGTGAAATTCCCACAGACTTCAGTTGGCCTTTTTTTCACCCTAGGAAGTTAAGACTGAATTCCCAAAGGGGATCTGACTGTAGGTCCAAAATTTAGATCCTCAGAATCTCTGCTCAGCTGGTGACTAAATTCTCTAGGCACCTACATTTCAGTTGTTAAAATTCTCCATCTGACTATAAAATTCTCCATCTGGATATTACCTACACCATGAGAGCATTAAGCTATTTGGTTCTTATTTTAGTCCCGCTCCTCAAAAGAACTGCATTATCCATACTCTCTTACCCAGTGCGCTCTGTCTGGTAGCAACTTCAGGGAACAGCTGAAATTTGATAGACTGGTCTGTGCATATGAGGGTAAAGGTCCTTCCCTCATATGCAGCTCTAGTTCCCTGTTGCCATTTCTCTTACATTTTAGCACAAGCTTAGGTGTCGTAAGAGCATGATTTTGTGTGGGCTGAGTGGAGAGAGGACGGAGAAACAGAGGAAGAGTAATTCTAAGTGTTGTGCTGGAAGGACACCCCTAACTCTGCTGTATGTGCTTTATTCGGGGAGGTTAAGTGTAAGACAATGTACACTGTGCTTGGAGAGGGGACAGAAAGCTTGGTCTGATTCTCTGACAAGTGCTTGCTGGGCTCCAGCATTACACTAACACCAGCTCTGTATCTCTTGCCAAATTTATATTTAATTATTCCCTGTAAAGTAAAACAGCTTCCTGTCTCCAAGTACCCAGAAGCTTGGCAATTAATAATTCAAGCATTTTTGCAGAGTGTGGGTTCAAAGTGCTTAAGGGTTGGAAGACGAATAAACTTTCACCTCCCCATCTAACTGCTGGCGGTGATGCTGGGGAGAGCAGCTCCCACCATGCTCCGGGGTGCCTGGAGGACCCCTTGTGCTGCTGCTGGGCTTCAGGCACTTTTCTATATCCCCTCACTGCCTCCAGTGGTGGGCACAACCTGAAGAACAGCAGCAGTGTAGTGAGAACTTGGGAATTATGGAGAGAATGGGGTTGCAGAGAAACAGTTCTGTGTGCTGGGAGGTGTGCGGGAAAATCCTGCTGGAAGGGACATCCGGATGCCAGCTAATGCTTACCAGACTTTCAATTCTTTCTGTTTCCAGCCTTGTCGAGATCTTAAGGCACCCCAAAGACTACATTTGGAAACTACCCTGTAAGCTGGTACCTTTAAAGTGCAAACAAACAATGGATCCGTGGTCTAATTATCACCAGGAATTTTCCAGACTTTTCAGCTGTTATGCAAAATATTTTTCCGCCCTAATAATAATTATAAACTTCTTAACTTGACTGATTTACTCAGGAACAATAAAGCTGAGCTGAAATTTATATGTTATTCAAAGGAAAGCTACTCAGGAACTTGCTGTTCAAAGGGAAATTTGTAGTGCTGTTTTGTGCAGAGCTAAAATTAAAAAGAAAGAGAAAGAAGTCTGTGTTTTACATTAAACCAAACCTTTTTGATAAGAATGCTGGCCTGGAGCAATTTAAGCCATGAAAAATGAACTCCTTGAGCTCTCCTGTCAGAGTCCAGTGATGGAAGGATCCCTGTAAATTCTTAATCTGCCTTTCTTCATAGCAGGACAATGTAGTCCTATAGAAAGGAAGGTCAAGGAACTGAACTCCCACAGTAGGTATCCAAAAAAGCAATCAAGCTAAACTAGCAGGGAGTGGATTCCAGCTGAACTCTGTGGTGAGGAGCTTTTCTCTTCCACCACAGGTACCTTATAGAAGGGAAGATTCCTAAACTAGTGGTTTAATTTCTCTGGCTACCATTCTAATCACATACGTCCCATAATTACTGTCTTTCTTTCTTTTCCCCAGACTGTCATTCTTCTGTCTCTTAGCTCTGTCCAACAGGCAGACAATGTGGACACAAAGGCTGTGCAAGCTGGCGAGGCACCTGATGGAACTCCGAAGCTCCGTGACACACCACCCCGTGCCCCGCTCTCTCTTTCAGATCTTTAATTTGCATTCTTTCCCAGCAATAGCCAAATGCTCAGGGGCTGCTTTCCATTTTCACCTCATTAGATTATATGTCTGAACATAAAAATGACTGAGAGCTGTGAACCAAATCAAGCTCCTGCAATGTGTGCTGCAAACATGCCAATCATAGTGATGACACAAGGCGAGGATTTGGCAAAAGTCATGCATTACATTAATGTTAATTGTGTTTCTGCAGGTTAGACCAGTGTGAGTGTTATAGCAAACTCATTATTTTATTTACTAGTAATGATGATTCCCCAAAAGGCAGATTAAATAACCCCACAGTGGTCTGCAAAGAGAAAGGGTCTCTGACCAGAGATGCAACACAGCACTGGTCAAAGGGAATGGCAAAGGAACAGAGGTTTGCTTTCATCTCAACAGAACATATGAGTTGTGCACCTTCTCTGGCTATGTATGGCAGAGGAAAAGGAAACAAATTAGACCAGACCCTAAAAGATGGTAAAGACTGTCAAGTCTTCAGGTAGGTTCAGAGAGAGACACAGCCTCATGGAAACTCTTCTTAGGCAGTGTAAGGGCTATGGCTGTGAGTCAGAATGCTGTCCTCATTCTGTGTCCTTGCCCTGAGTAAGACCTCTGGCACTGGGTGCACCCTGCAGACCCAGGCTGCACACCATCCTGCACCAGCTGCAAAGGGTCTATGGCCACTTCCAGGCAAACCAGAGCTTGTAGATAAATACACCAGAAAGAGCTCTGTGTCTGGGAAGAGGCATTTGTTAAGTCTGCAGAGACTACTTGTGAATTTGAAGAAATGTGTTTCAGAGATGATTCTTTACAGCATGCTGTCTTACACAGGGTCCTCATGGTGAAGATTCAGGTATGCCTGAGTTTTAAACTTGAAGAAATTTTAATAAGCTGAAATATGAAATACTTACGCAGTGAATCTTTCTGTGGCCTGATATCTCCATAGAAAGATCAATTAGGAGCTGTGCAAAATAGTATAATTGCATTTAAAATGTGTCAGAGAGGTTTTTTCATCTTTCTCTTTCCCTTATTGAGCTGGATACTTCCTATAAATAACATCTGAAAATATCAATGCTGGCTCCTGTGTGGCATAGTATTTGAAGAAGTCAATTTTATTTCATGGAAATGAGAGAAAGAAAAAAAAGAAAAAAAAAACTGCAGTAAAAAGAGACATGTTGTATATAGCGTTCCTTGGGAGAAAGGAGGCAGCCTGGAATGCAGAAGGAAGTATTTGGGGAGAAACTCTCCCTGCATCTTGCCAGCCCTGCACTCTGAGATTTCATAGCGTCTGTAGTCAGAATGGCAGGAAAGCCTTTCTCTTCATCTTCAAAAACAGTGCCTACAGCCTTCCAGGGAACCCTGATTAGGCAGCTGATTTGAAACTAATCTGCTGTGTGTGTTAACTGTGAAAATATACCTTCAAGCATTTGACAGTTTTCTGCCTGACTTATGGGAGAAGCAGCTCTCAATTTGCACATTTTGGATTGCAATTTTCCTGTAGCTCTAGGATATGTGTATTTAAGGCTCTGATAAAAAGTAGCTTCTGTGCATCGAGTCAGAGTACATTGCTGGAGAAAGTGTAAGAAGATGGGCAGGAGGTGCAGGGGAGTTCAGAAGAGGCAGCCCCCACTTGTCCTCTGCTGGTTCATTCAAACCATATCTGTATTATTAGCATCCAGAGAAATATCACCAGAACACTTCTATTTAAGAGCCTGAGAAGAATTTCAAAGTGTGTGATCATTGCAGTTGTGGAGTTTTTTATGTCTTACATTCCTGACAATGTGGCTGCTTCCAGCCCTTGCAGGCACAGCCAGTTCACTGAAGCTTCCCCACCGACTGCAGAACTGCTTGGAGACTGACATGTTTAATTTAGCTCTCCTTGTGGGTGAGCTAAGCCAGAGGTTGTGATTCACAGAACTCCCCACCAGTGACAGAGACAGGTTCATGTTTTTCTGCGTAAGAGCAACTGTTTGCAGGGGTGCTTCCCCCTTGGCTCCTTCCAGTGTGAAATTGGACAGTGTTGAAGTGGGCACAAGCTAAGGACTTTGCATAAGAGGACTGATAGCAGAACTTACAGTTAGACTTTTAAATTTTGCTGCTTTCATATAACAATTTTTCCTGCATGTTAGTTAAATTCCATAGCGTACAAGCCTAAAGAGCTTTCTTGTTAGGAGAAGTGCCTGCTCGCCTACGGAGCATTCTCCAAGCTTGACTGTACCAGCTCTGCTATAAATCTAAGCTCCTGCATTTTCTTGTATATTCTTTGGCAAGGACTCACCCGTGTTCCTTGATTCTTAAAGCCAACTTGATGGAAAGAGCCGAATATGTAAATGGCTCACTGGCTCAGAATCTAGGCCAGAAATTTCAAAGACAGCATTGTCAAAATCTTTTAACTACAAAATCAGAACTCAGCTACTAACAAAAAATAAGACTATCTTCTAGCATTTTAGCTTATCGCTGAGCATTATCGTCTTTAAAGTGACTACTGAGACTGACCAGCTTTATTAATGACCTCATGGATGATAAATTTTACAGCTAAGTGTCTTACTCTCTATGAGGTAACGTTGAAGAAACAGATAAGTGCGTCTGTCTGAGTGGCTGCAAGAATTGCACTTTTGTGTGCTTCCTCCTTAATTCTTTCATTTAAATAATGAGAGCTTTTTTTTTTTTTTTTTATCTACACTATTAAATACAGTTCTCTAGGTTGTGTAATAAACAGAGCATATAACATATTCGGTGTTCTGGTTGAACTGTAGATGGGCTCCCTCATAAATGTAAGAAGACACTCAACAAGTTTTAAACAAGGGGAGGAAATGTTGCTGAAAGGAATGAGCAGGCTTGCAAGCCACGACATAAAAGTCGTCTGAATAAGTAAACACCGTAAAGAAACTACAAAGAAATGGCTAGACCTGTGTTAGCAAAGGAAACCGGGGACCTCTGGAAACAGTTTAGTGAAAAATATTTCCAAAAGAGGTCTTTCCAGGCAGCCTGATTACAGATGAATATGTTGCTGGACTGTGAGCAAAATTTCAAATGATTCTGGAACAGCAGATGCTGTCTGGGGAGAGACTGTGTGGGTAGAAGGGGTCTTCTATCAGTGAAACCAACAAAGTATCCCCCACATTTATTTTAGGGTGCACAGTAACAGAGATAAGGTCAAACAGCAGCAGGCCAGCATCTATTCATATACCACTTTTCTCTGTGTGGCACTGGAAACTTCACACAAAGTGCATATAATATCATAGAAGACAATCATAAATTGCTTTTTTTTTTTTTTTTTTTGGGACAGAAAGTTTCCCCATAATCAGTTAACACTTACATGGTAGATGATATCTCTCCCATTGTAAATGTTTTGTTTAGCAGCTTTGCCTACTCACTGTCTTTTTAAAATATCTCATCTGGATTTGATTCCCATGAAGATTCTGGATTCAATTGCATCTTATGGCTGTACTTGCTTTTATTGGTGCTAAATGTTTTGTCTGATAATTTTGTTGGATATCCTACTTCTTTTTTCTTTTTTTTTTCCAAATGAATGAGTAGTAGGAATATAGTTGGCCAGAGCTCTATTAATAAAACCAACTTCAAGTAGAGAATGTATTTTTGCTGGAATTAATATTGCTTTATGAAACTGTCAAATTCACTGTAACTTTATTACAAAAGAAAATTGGAAAAAACATTCCAGAAGCACAAAAAAAATAAAAATAAAAAAATAAAAAATCCCATCTTACATTTCACTTTGAAATCATGTTTCATTTCAACATTATTTGATTTTGTACTATTATGTTTCTAGATTCTCAACTGAAATACTCTAATGTGCCTGGATCAAATTGTATTTTCAGAACGTCCATTTATAATCAACTCAGAAATGTTCAGTTCATACTGTTACTCACAGCAGCAGTTTCACAATACTAAAAAAGGCATCCCGAAATGGAGATCTTACCTCCAGCTACAAATCTGCTTAGATGTAAAGAAAAATGCTAGTATGCATTGTTCACATTGTTTAGTCTCTCTCTCTCTCTCTCCTTTTTTTTTTTACTGCTTCACTGAATGAGAATTATTCTGCATGTTTAATAATAGCTAGCAGCCCTCTCTGGATTTCTGTTTTAACTCAGTTATTCTGGTATTAATTGGCCAGAACTGAAGAAAATTATTCAGTTATTCATATCTTCGTACATTTCTGTCATAATTTCTATACTATCTTTCATTGGTATGATTATATAAGCAAATGCATACTTATAGAGCTTCATTAAATAAACTTTGTAGCATGCACACATAACTCAATAATTTTACTGTCGCAGAGGGAGGCAAAGATATTTCCATTGGCTGCTTATTCATGGATAACATAATTTTTATCTTCTTTGGATATTACTTGACATTTATCATCTCTGACTTCTATGTATTTTTTGTTGTCAAGATGGGAAAAAATTTGAAGTGCTACTTCTGAGGAACAGCAAGACCATAAGAAGATTCTGGCTGTGTGCTAAAGGGAATAGGTGAACAAGGAGTTGTGCTTTTACTGCACTTCCCACTTTAGCATGTTCCACCTTCCCAGTATTATGACATGGTTTGCATTTGGTGTTTCTAGCCTCCTTTTTGAGGTTGCTGACAATGGTTCTTGTTTTTTTACTGTCACAGAGTACTGAGTAGTGTGATATGTTCTCTCTCTTCAGGAACCAAGGCTGTTACCAAACCCCTCCCAGTTCTACAAGTGAATACTTCTCACAGTTTATCTAGTCTAGATCAGAAAAATAAGTTGCATAGTATAGCTATGTGAAGCTAATGAGGGCATCTACAGAAGATGACAGAATATAGGTGCTGATTTAAGAATATCTCTTTAGAAAGTAAAAATATAAAAGTTAAGAATTGATGTTTGAGGACGCCTCTCAACTCCACCTGGGAAATCCCTTCCCAGAGCTAGTGCATTCCCTCAGAGCCAAACATGAGTGCCCAGGCCACTGCCTACACTACTGATCAAAATTGTCTCTAGCCTCCCAGCACTCCCTTGTCTGCTTTAATTAGTTTGTAATCTTTCTGGTAGGATGTAGCACAGTGCTGGATGCAATGGGATTCCTGTCTCCAAGCAAGGATCCGGTGTGAAGCACTGCCATAAACAGCAGTATTTTTCTGACAGAAAAGCCTGTAAGCCATTTCATCTCTCTCCTTTATAAATCCTTAAAGTTCATGGCAGCAGCATCCTGTGAATAAGCACAATCCTGATTTTCTGCAGGGTTTCTTCCATGCAGTATTTGCTCTCTCCCTCCTCAAGAGCAGAACGATGACAAGAGCTAAAGGTGGGTATTTCTGGGCAAGCCTGCAGAGTTGCCGAAGTCTGCTTTCTTCTGCCAGCTGAGTTAGTTTGGTTTTGAAAGCTATAGCTTAACTAACCTGAGGTTGGTTCTGCACTGCTTACATGTGCGTGTCTTTTTCAGGTCAAGTGATGTTTGTTGCACATATGGGCTGGAGATGGTGAAAAAGCACTGAGCCTGAACTAATAAGCTCTGTCTGCAAACTGCATAGAAACAGAGAGGCCCAAACCCAGAGCTTTATGGGGAAGGGAGGACCAGAATCCTGAAGAGCTGCAGTTTTTCTGTTTTCTTTCAGAAATGACTCTGTGCCATGATAAACCAAGCCACAGGTTTGCCTCCTGATTTAGAGTGCTGTAGATGTGAGCTCATATCTGCCTGCAGTCGCTGCTGTGGACGCATTCTACATGGCTCCTGTACCAGGGTTGGCTCCTTTCCACTTAGTTTCAGACATGGGCAGAGCTCACCTGTGTCCCATCATGCCCACTCTCATAGGCACACCAGGATCGAAGGAATGCAGGTTCTCTGGGCATTGGTCTGTAAGTGGTGTAAGATGCCTTTCTGGGTCCGGCAGCCATGTGAATTCAGTGAATTGGGTTGTAATTAGGCATGTCCTGGCTTGTTTGCACTCTTAATACAACAAAGAGTTCATAATTTGACACAGATATATCCCATTTTGTCAAAATGGTAGTTTGCCAAGATTTATTCTTTTAACAAGGAACACAGATTCTTTTAATGTCTGAAAGCTAATGAGGAAGTCTTTTCTAAGTGCAATGTGTTTACTCAGCAATGCCAATTTGTTCTCCCTTTCCCTCTCCTCTCCTCTCCTCTCCTCTCCTCTCCTCTCCTCTCCTCTCCTCTCCTCTCCTCTCCTCTCCTCTCCTCTCCTCTCCTCTCCTCTCCTCTCCTCTCCTCTCCTCTCCTCTCCTCTCCTCTCCTCTCCTCTCCTCTCCTCCCCTCCCCTCCCCTCCCTTCCCCTCCTCTCTCCCTCTCCCTCTCCCTCTCCCTCTCCCTCTCCCTCTCCTTCTCCCTCTCCCTCTCCCTCTCCCTCCCATCCCTTTCCCTTCCTTTCTTTTCCTTTCTTCCTCTTCTCTTCCCTTTCCCCTCCCTTTCCCCCTTCCCTTCTCTTTTTTCTCTGTCTTTTTTCTCTCTTTTTCTCCCCTCAATCTACCTCTCTCCTCCTACCCTCTGTCTTGTTCTCTCTCCAGACAACACAGCTATTGCAGAAGGATCTGGGGACATACTTCTCTCCCACCCCCCCCTTTTGTTGTAAGCAATAAAGTCTCCCACTTCCTGTACTCTCTGTGAACTTTTTGACAAATAAATGAACCCATATTTGATATGAACTCATAAATGCTCCTTATATTGCTCTTCGGAAAAGCTGGTAAATCAGCATACAGAGGAGACCTCAATGATTACCCAGTTTATGTTTCCAAAAATAATCTTTCTTTCAATATTCCAGAAATTGGACATTATAGTGTGAAACAATGCCCTATATTGGAAAAAGTGATTTTGCAACCTTTGTTACTGCAAACATCAATAAAGAGACAATTGGCACATGAATATATTTTAATTTTCAAAGCCCTTTAATATGTTTATGTTAGTGTGGATTTCTATACTCTTTTGGAGTTTCTCCCATTCTTTTTCAGAAAGCACTTCCTATCTTTTTAACCCTGCCATTGTTCTGCACTCTTTTAGGTTGGCTTCTCTTGACTCCTCAATTCCTTTCAACCACCACTGATCTGAGTATGACCTTCTCCTAAGCTTCTGCCGTTCAAAATATCCTTGTATCTCTGCTTCACTGCCTCAACTGTCATTCCAAACATCAGCTGTATGCACAGTTTACTTTTTTGGCTATATCAGTATCAGTTCCCTCAGACACTGACCTGTAATACAGTGCTTTAATCTTTAATATATGCAACATGCAGTCCTACTTATTGTAAACCACCACCTTGCAAACTTAAATGTTTTTTTTCTACAACTGAAAAGCTGTTTGAACATGCAGCATTTGGCTTTTTTTTTTTTTTAACATTTTTTTAAATTGTATATTTGATAGATATGTTGTGCTAAGACAAAAAAATTGGCAAGCTCTGGGCTGTTAGGTATGTGCAACTGCCTTTCTTTCAGAGGGAGAAAGGGGGTTATCTGGTTCCTTGCTATTTTGCTCTGTAAGCAGGTCTGAAGATTTCAGAAATAGCTGAAGCATATCTTTTGCAGGACAAAAAGCAACAGTGTTTCTGACTATTTTAGAGCCAGAAGCATAACCTCCTGCTGCCATAGTGAAATTATCCATCTATAGGATATGGATGGTAGAAGGATGAGAAAGAATATGATACAGGGCATGTATCTAGGCTCATATCCTTAATGCTTTAATGCTAAATGCTATTGTACAAAACTCCTTGTTGGGAATTATGTATGTATTTTGTTTAAATATGGGGGGAGATCCGTAGAATAACTTACATGAAGGAACACAGTGTTGCACACACAAAAAAGTGGAAACTTCTTCAGAGTACAAAGTTTTGAAGGTTGTACATGGTGACTGTAATGATGATTTAGGTAAAAGACAACTCAGAGCAGCATTAGGTGATGTCCCTTAATACACTAACATTAGGGAAAATAACTTTTTCAACTAGAAACAAAATTTGATTTAGAAATCCATTTTAATTTTTGTTATTTGGGCAGCTGGGAACCTATACATGATTGGGAATTGATAGGTTCTATGTTTAGACTAGATATCAGGAAGAAATTCTTTACTGTGAGGGTGGTGAGACACTGGAACAGGTTGTCCAGTGAGGTTGTGGGTGCCTCCTCTCTGGAAGCATTCAAGTCTGGATGTAAGCAACCTGCTCAGGTGGGAAGTATACTTGCCTATAACAGGGGGATTGGAACTAGGTGATCTTAAGGGTCTCTTCCAACCCAAAACATTCTATGATTCTATGATTCATGGAAATGTGCATAATTTCCAAATTTCTGTCCCATCAATATTGAAATGAATTCCAACAGAATTGAAGTCAGGGGAACTTCAATAACTTAGATGATACATCTAAGGATGTTTCATGGTGGTCTGATAAAAAGAAGCTCAAAAACAACCAAAGACTAAATGAACTAGTTATGAATCATAGAAATTTCACAGCCCTGTATTCATCAATTTACAAGAAAATGGAAACTGTTTGCAGCCTTTCTGCAACAGTATCTTGAGGCTAAAATGTTGTATTTGAAAGAGAGAAATTTGTGTGAGGTAATGAAAGACAAAAACTGCTGTGCAAGAAATGTCATTTAGGATGAATCCAAGGCGATGAACAAATTTTGGAGGTGAGTTTGGAGAAATGTATGGGATCCAGTCTGTATCTCTGTTCTGAAAAGTCTTCCCCACTGTCTTGAACAACAGGATTCTTTGTGATGTTGATATTGATCCTTATCACACTGCCCTTTCTCCTTGGTTTGGAGCAGGTCCAGGTGGCACCATGGTGAGTAAGTCTATACCCTATCTTTCTGCATGTGAACAGGAGCATTTCCATAGTCAGTTGTTTGTGCTGAGATAGTACAGAAAAAAATGACAGTGTAAATTATTTGAAAAGAATACTTTTTTAAAAATAGAAAAATATTGCAATGTTTACAGGGTATAATTCAGGCTTTGGTATTTTTCATTGCCCCTCAATGGATCAGTTGTGGCTTTTGACATGATACTGTGTTGAGAAATCATATCCTGATGTCAGGAGTCTTAGTGGCATCTGCAGGGTGCTGGGCTAGGGAGGGCAATGATGCCATAGGTAGAGCAGGCTTTCTGGGCCACAGCTCGGTCCCTTCCTCATCTAGTGCCCATAGGCCTTGCTAAGCCAGAGCTATTTCTTTATCTTCATGTTGTGTGCCTACTTTTAGGGCTAAAATAATTCTGAGTTTCTGAGATCCATTCCTGGCATATTTCTTTTTCCATCATAAATGCAATATAACATTTTTCAGGCTCTTAGTGTGTCTGTTCTATAAACTGAAGTCTATCCCTGGAGCACAATGTTCAAGCAGATCCAGGCTGAGATCTTTAATCTCCTGAAAGGAGAGCAAACTTCCCACCCACCCCAAATTCCTTATCTGAGTTAGATGGAAGATAAACTCAATATTACTTGACAAGGTGGGACCCTCTTTCCTTACTCTGCAGTGCAATGAGCCATGGTACAACTTAGATTTCAAAACACTACCACCATTACATAGAGGAGGTGCAGGCCAGGGCTTTCCACAGGTTTCTGGTTGTGTGGAGCGTATGTGTCGTGGGGATGCCTTTATATTAGCAAATACTTTTCTATCTAGAAAGCATTTGAGCAAAACCTCGTATTTTTTCAGACAAATTTTTCCGAAGTAAATGATCTGCGGGCATTTACCCAGAATATCATTAACACAGAAAGGGAAGCCAAGTTTATTGTGCCCAAATGTTATGGTGGTGTTTACAGGAATTCTGATCTTTAAATTTCTTGATAAACATAATCTATTTTGTGTATGTTTAAGTAACCCAGTCTGAGATTTTAAACAATAACAGAAGACTATAAAAAGTAAAAAAAAAAAAAAAATCTTTTTTCAACTCATTAGATGCATTTATAGATTTAGAATATTTTTGTATACTCAATTTTCTATTTCAATATACAAAAATTAAAAGCCTTGGAATTTAACTGGTAACAGAGCTACACAATGTTTTGTTCATGGCCCATGTTCTATTAACATAGTTGTTTTTCATTATAGAGTGTTGCTGGAGAAGTGATGAATTTTGTTGACAAAGTTATCAAATATGTACTATCAAAGTAAAGATTTGCGTCTTATTAATAATGGGGGAAAACTGGGACAAATTTGAGTTGTGTAGTATGACTGAACCACTTAAGTCGTCAGATTTATGTCAAGGTTGAGTTGAGCTGAATCTGCCTTCACTGAGCAGAAAGCTCTAAACTTTTGGCAGTTAATTAGGAGCAGCACACAAAGATTTAAATGCTGCTCTTAAGCAGGATTAGGCAGTGAGTACAGAGTTCAGCCTGTGTACTAGACAAACACTGACTGTGAGGCTCCTCTTACAGGGCTTACCAATTGACCAAGCCCTGGAGATCTGCCCGATGGGAGGATTTCCTCAGTAACCCTACACACCCTCCCCAGCTCACGAGGTCATGGATCACCAGAGCGGCTGCGTGCTGGGCATCATCCTGAGTCTCAGATGTGCTTTGAAAATGCAGAGTGCTCTCATAGCACAGGCAAGGCAACCTGAATCTTTATCCCTTTTGCAAAATGGAGATGAAGCAGGATGTGTGCCAAAGGTTGCTTTGTTGTCAAGAGACTTTCACTTCTGAGAACTTTTTTTTGCAGAGTTCAAAGACTTTTGCAAAATCATTTAGTCCTGTATCTAGATGTCCAGGAATGCTTCCCCACTCCCATGTGGGGAAGCTCTGATGTATGAGCAACACACATAGAATGTCTTCATGGTGTCTTTCACAGCTTTACTTCTGAAGGAAGAAAATGTGGGTATGTGGGTTGGAAATGTGCTACAGACTGGTTCATGATCTACATGATCAGGAGCAGGCTGGTAAGAACAGAGGAATGTACCTACACAGCTTGCTCTAGGCATGTCACACCATCATATAATATTCTTCATAATCCACCGTACGTGGCATATTTCCCACTACTCCTAAAGGAAGGTAGCTCCATAAATTCACCTCTCTGAGAGCTGGAAACCTACACCTAATTTACAGCCTGAATTTCTTAAAGGTTGGCTTATATCTGTTTGTTCTTGTGCCAGCTCATTGTCTTGCTATTTTCCTTTTCTGGTGTTTATCCTCCAGCTGTATTTGCCAAGAGTGATCATATCCCTTCTCAGACTTCAATCTGTTTGGCCAAATAAGCTATTCTCTTTTGATTTTTGTCTTGTAAAATAAACTCTCCAATACCTGGATCATCCCAGCAGCTATTTTGCACCTGTTCTGGTAAGAATCCAGTTCAGTGCGGGTGACCAAGAGGCAAACACTACTTGAGGTATCACAAGGTTCTTGTAATGGGTGTCTTTAATGCTCCTAGAAGTACCTTGATGGATTTATTCTTAAATCACACAGCCTTTTTCTTAAGCGCAACCTGTGGTTCATAGTCACCTTTTGGCTGACTAGTGTATCCAGATCTTCTATTGCTGAAGTAGCCGAAGAGTCAACTGTAGCATCTAGAAGTTCACATTAAGCTTCCAGCTTTAAAACTTCGGTTCTGTGATTCTCACTTTCAAAAGCTACATCTAGCTACATCCAGTTGCAGATGATGAACCAAAGCAATCAAAATGTAGATGCTGCATTAATGGTATTAAAACAGTTTACAAAGTGTCATGTTAGATCTGGCAGCATTTCCATGTTTGGAGGTGTAATTTTTTTTTCCTAACTGACGTTAGACAAACCCTGAAATAATGGTATTCATTTAGAAATAAAGCAATCAAAGTCAAATCTGTGTGAGATGTAGATAAAAAGCTAAAGGTAAAGCTTCTGGTATCCCAGTGAACCCCTCCCACAAATTGAATTTTTTCTTGACTGCACTTGGCGTGCCTCAACCAATGTAAGCCATCAGCAGGCTCGCTTCCCATCACTTCGTGCTTCTCCGTCACTGTAATCCAAAGTTCAGAGATACCTGTCTTGTGCAGTTTATGAGTGTTATGTACTGTTTAGGATTTATTTTACAGCATTTGTGTGTGTGTGTGTGTTTAAACAGAGGACATTTCAGGTCAGCCAGTGGTCTCCCTAACTACTTCAATCTGTATCTCGATGGTAACATTGCTAGCATAAAATTGTTTGGTTTTGTTCAGAATTTCAGTATATTTCATGTGATGATGGATTTAAAAGCCAAGTATTACTATTTAATTAGAGAAACCCTGATCAATATTTTTTCAGGGTGTTACATCTATTATAGAGTTGACTCACAAATATCCATGATATAAACAAACCTGAAATGCCGTTTTTAATTTATGGATCCTTTTGGGCTTGTAATTTCTTTATAATCCAGTAGAAATCCAAATTCATGTTTAGTACCATATGTACCGTAGCGGAATCTTAGTTGGAATTTACTTCCCATCCAGTATCACAATACATGTTATACAACATAGAAAAAATGTGTAATATTTCTTTTTCCCCTTGCTGTGGCCCCACACTTTCTCTGCCTTTTTCCTCCTTCCAAAAAGTAACTCTATATAGCAAATATTTGAAAAGTACTTGCTGCTTGATAGAGAAAGTCAGGATAAATGAAAATTCCAGAATTTGATCAATTGTAGACATGCTAAAATATTTGTATATTAGAAAGGAGTTTTAATATCTGCCATTATGGTGATGACTCAGGTGGGAGAGAGGAGTGTGTGTGTATCTGTCTCTGTGTACATGCACAAGTATATATATGTGGTTGGAATGGAAGACCTTGCCATTTCCCTGCTGACTCCTTATTTAGCTGCAGTCATCACAGACAGGATGAAGTTTCTGCTGCAAAAAAATATAATTCAGATCTTATTACCATCCGTAATAATACTTGGTGGTATTAAAAACTCCTAAAATCTGGTCTGGAAAGAGTAAAAATAAACAACAGAGCATATAATAAGGGTGCTAGCTGCCCATGCCAGGAGGAAATTACTTGGCAAAGAAAATATATGAAATCCTTTAAAAGTTGTTTTGTGTACCAGTTTCAGAGTGACATTGGCCTGACTTCCAACTGACTAATGGCAGCTCCATGCAGGGTAACATCAGTGCCCATTCCTTAGTTATTACCAATAATATATCACTTGGAAAATAAACAGAAAGATAAATGACAGGACAGATGTCTAATGAGGCAGAGGTTAAGGAGTGTTAAACTGCACTGGACACCATCCGACATGCCGGTATTAAATTATGCTGAATGCCCTGGGCTCCCTCCCCATAAAAGGTCAATGCTCTGGGTATGTTCCCTGGATGATTTATGAAATCAAAGAATGGCCCACATGCCTATCTCTCTGGGAGGTGAGCAGCTTGCAACACTGTCAACTACAGCTCCATAATGAACCAAATTTAAACATCACTCAAATCAATCAATCTTCGTCAGTTGCTCCATTGCAAGACCTCTTCTGTCTTGTTCTCACCAGCCAGCCATGATATGGTATATTGTTCTTCATATATGTCCCTGTAGCTATTTTAGAAACCTATTGTTCTCTGCTAAAGTTAGAAACCTCCTGAAAATGGCTGTTTGTTTTGGACCAGGTCAAACTTGCACAAATTCTTTTTTCTGTTTCCTTGTTTTAGATGAACAGGTAGCTGGCATTTGTCTGTTTTCCAAATGACTTGTCTTGTATTTTTAAGTCGTCAGATAAAAATATAGTGTTTATAAACCACCACCACTAAATAAATAAATAAACAAACAAACAAATAAATAAATACTCTTTGAATTTAATTGAATTAAATCTGGTATTTAAATCCACCTGAATAAGATAGCTATATCCTTCATATATGGAAAGTTAGATTCCCTGAATTCTTTTTGAAGTGAGTGTCGTACTATGCCGCCGCAGAAAGCTATTTGTATTTCCTGCACTGACATCTCTCAAGGCTGAACAGATCCGGTTCTCTCAGCCTTTCCTTATAGGTGAGATGCTCCAGGCCCTCTATCATCTTTGTCCAGCCCTCTACTGGACTCTGTCCAGAAGATCCTTGTCTTTTTTTGTACCAGGAAACACTATCTTGAATAGTCTGACAAATACTGAGCACGAGTACGGTGGCTGAGGGTGAGTGGCTTTCCCTTTCAAAGAAATCCTAGGTACCACCTGGTTGCAGATGCTTAGAGTGATTCTATCTGTTGTACAACAGGGCAGCAGAAAGATGACATTCTGACACTTTCCTGGCTTTTTCTGCAGGCTTTTTGCATAACTTGCTAGTAAAAATTGTGTGAATTCAGTAAAGGAGGAGTCATAATTGGGGCCTTCATGCTGTGTGTGTGTTTTCTGCTGTCCAGAGGGACTTTCTCATAAACAGGGTGCGGGCTCCTGACAGCCACTGGAAGTACTTCCCAGAAGGGAGTGGGGACATTCCAGATGGACGAAATTATTTATTACCAGAATAACTCAGAGGGGTGTGACTTAATAACTGCTATAATTGAAAAATGGGAACCAAAGGCACAGAATTTGCTAGAACTGCTTGGACTCAAGTTGTGATAACGTTTCATTGCCAGTAATGTATTATTTTTTGTTATTCTCAACTTTATTGGTTACAGGATCACAGGACATCCATGGGAAGGTGGAGGAGAATGAAAAATGTCTTAGATATGATCTGGTCTAAACATGGAAAGTTTCAGAGGACTAGTAATTCAGTGGAGAAGATAGGAGAAGGACTGAAAATATTCTAGAAGACAGAATTTTATTCTCTGCTAAGTCAGTACCCACAAAAAAGCCTCTTGAAAAATGTGCAAGTGAACTGGTGCAAGTATCTACTCAGTTAATTAAAGGACACTAGAAGCTAACTTGACCTGAACTGAGATAGAATATTTGTAAAAAATTAATAAAGAGACCAAATCAATAAAGGCTTTCTCTAGGATAAAAAGGACCTTAGTTTCCCTATTTATCAGTCAACTGAAGTTTAATGTGAACATTGAAATCTACGCCAAAAATAAGAACAAGTTGATCCTTCCTTCAAAATGGACTACTAGTTGTGTTTAGTTGTATACAAGTAGGAAGGTATTTGCTTGGGTGGTCATGTGAGACTAAGAACATTATCCTTTTAGATGCCTTACTGTAGAAATTGGCATTAGTCAGTCATGCTAACTGAACATCTATAAGCAGACAGTGAGCAACCCCCCTCTGCTTTTTCTGTTTTCTCCCTTTTGCTCACATCCTTTACTTACTTGTGAGGCACTTTACTCTGTGGAATCACCACAACACACTTTGGCCCATCTCCAGGCAATAAGACATCCTATTACTCTTGTTTCTCTGATTTTATTCCCACTAAGAAAAAACCCTGCAGATAGAGCATCACGTAAAGTCAGAAGACCTGAAATAGGATTTATATTCTAATGGCCACCAAGAGGGAATCTTGCTAGTGTCAGAGGTCAAATACTTATGTCAAGAACACTTTATTCAGTAGCAATAAAAAATTCATCCATGCACCAATAAAAAAGCCCTCTGGGCCTTCATACAGCTGCGGGTATTATATGTGTTCCTCTATATGAGAACAATAAGTATTTTCCTGTGTTTTGTTCCACAATGGCTTTATGATTCTCTAACCTTTTTGTGTTTTCAATGAAAAAAAGATTAGATGAGGCCAGTTGAGCAATAGCAATTCTAGCCGCAATCTCATTGCTTTAAGTCTTTTTTCAAAAAAAAAAAAAGTGATTTAGAGGCAGTCAACAGATTTGAGTGTCTTCCAGTTTGGGGATACAGGTCATAAACATTGACACATCATAATGGTATGGTGAACTATTATAATGGCGCCCGGTAGCATGGCTGTAGCTAAAGAGCTGTCAGCAATTTTAAAGCTGTGTGAAGAAATTTTGAACACAAAGTACAGTGGGTGAATTTTGGCTTTATGCCTGCATCATCAAAGAGCAAAAAAAAAGCACTTTTTAAGAATTCATTTTCTCTGGATGTATTTTTTCACTCCTTTGTTTGTTGCCAAAAGGGGAGCTATTACTTTAGTGAAAAATACTTTCCTCTCTCTTTCTTTCTTTTTGAGGAGAGCCAGTATCATACTATAGCACTGGAGCTCAGGACAGGATGATAGAAAACCATTAAATGGTAAGGCAAATGGATAGACAAAACCTTAGTAATGTAATCAATAGTGCTCTTAGCACCTGTAAATAAGAAAAAGGATGCTCTGTATTAATAAGGTCAAAAGGAAAAATGCTAGGATAACGTAACAATGTAAAAAAAAAATTGTTAATGGTCCCCGATGAAAAAAGAAGCAGAAAGTGTTTACCTGTGGAGGTCTTTCTCTTTTAGCAGCATAAATACTATTGGGTGTCACTAGTAATAAAACACTCAGCAGCCTTTTCAGATGTTCTTGCATGGAGAAGTTATTTGAAGAAAAGATGCATGTTGTGCAATTGTGCAGATGCCTAACAAAGCTTTGCATCTTCCTTAATCAAGGCGAATAAATTGCTATAACTTTGGGATGACATCCCTTCTCATTAAAAGTAGTGTTAGTCAGATCTCCGTGTTTTTCCTCTCTCCATTTACATCTTGAAATTTGATCATCATCTTCTCATAGAAGCAGATGGAAAAAAAATCCTATTGATGGTAATACTAGAGTTTTGGGTCCTTTTTTTTTCTTTCTTTTTTTTTTTTTTTTTTTTCTTTCCCCAGTGAGAAAGATTGCCTTCTTGCTTAAGTCTTAACTAGTTTTGTACTCAAAACTATAAATCTTTCAGTCCCAGTTTCCTAATGCACTCAAGTGGAAACAGAAAAATATCCTTATTTTAACTTTTATTGCATATCAGATTTTGTAGAGGTTTCTCTGCCAAGACAAATGACTACAGATTGGGAAGCAAGAAATGTGAAATGGTTGAAAGCTGGTGATATTCACTTAATGAGCAGCACAGTGCTGCTCTGAAAAGCTTTTCTGATGGCAAAATTCAAATCACATACTTGTAAGCCTGTTCAGAGAGAAGGGAAGGGAAGGGAAGGGAAGGGAAGGGAAGGGAAGGGAAGGGAAGGGAAGGGAAGGGAAGGGAAGGGAAGGGAAGGGAAGGGAAGGGAAGGGAAGGGAAGGGAAGGGAAGGGAAGGGAAGGGAAGGGAAGGGAAGGGAAGGGAAGGGAAGGGAAGGGAAGGGAAGGGAAGGGAAGGGAAGGGAAGGGAAAAAAGAAGAAAGAGTACAAGTGAGAATTTTCACGGCTTGAATTAGCACTGTCAGTACAGATGTATGTATTTGTGATCATTTAGAGTTGTTCGGGAGAAAAGCTGAATTATGAGTTGTTTCTTCAGATTCAGGGAGGGATTTTGTCTGTTATTTACTTCCACAAAGTTAAATAGTCTGTTTCCCTTTTTGTGGCCCTCAACTATCACTCTGTAGAGTCAAGAAACAGCAATAAAAGCATGTAAAACAAAATAACAGGGGAGGACATGATGACAGTCTATTGGGCATGTTCTGTGCTCAGCAATAGCTCATGATTTCATAATGAGACCCGTTTCAAGATGATCCATCTGTAAATGATTACCTGCTCATGCAGGCTGGAGAGTCAAAGGTGCTTGTCCATAGTGTTAAACAAATAAATCACTTAGCTTGTTGAAATGTGTGGAAATAAGTGGAATTTTTTTTTTTCTGAAGAAGCAGATTAAAACTTCCCACCTGACAGGCAGCTGCTTGGGCCACTTACCAGAGCAGTGAGTAGTTATAGTAGCAGAGACACAATACTGCAATGGATTTTTTTATTACTATTTTTTTTTTCTTTCTGGTTGCTTTGGGAGGAAAGGAAAACCACCTAGAATATTGAATTTAACTACAGTTTTATTGGTGTTGTTGTTTTGTTCTCAATTTCTCTGCTGAACCAAATAAGTTTATCTCCACAGAACCTGCATGTTACTAGGCAATTTCTGACATAGCGTGATTTCATGTGTTTTTCTGTGAATGCCCAGGCAAGCTGCTGAGGCTTCACTTACCAAAGACCTTAAATATTATTTTGAGGGTCTGTTGCATGCTTAAAATCAAACAGCTGGCTCACCTGCATTACTGAATTGGGGCTGCAGTCTCTAGAAGAGGAGTATCTATGTATCTATAAAATAAGGATTGCATTTACTAGCAGTAAATTACACGTGCTCTGCAGCTTAGACTCAGACCCCAAAAACAGTTGATATCTGAGAGAAGCACTGACTGGACAGAATGCTATTAAAAATGTATTTTTGTGATGACTTTAGGCAGTAGTTTCTTTGCTTCATTACCTGTTTTTACAGTGCATGGATTTTATTCGTCCAGGTCCATAATAAGGAACAAGATGCTTGCATCATTAAATCTGACAGCCCTTTGCATAATTTGCCAAGGATTTGGAGTGGTTGTGTGAATCAAGAACAAATGTTTTTACACCCCGGAGTGAGAAAAGGCTCAGGGCATTGAATGGAAAGATATTGAATGTTTTTCTTTGGCACTATGTGTTTCCAAATGAGTTGCTCTGCCAATTATTGCATATTAGACCTATAAAAAAGAAATTAAATATTTAAAAGGTGTTAACTTTAATTGCATTGTGCTTCTCTTGCAATTGCTTTCTGAGTAGAGGGAGCTGGAAAAGGTAAATTCAAGGGCTCAATTTAGCTGAATGTTATTTCTGTGAAACTGATGAGCTAAATGGAAAGTACAAGAATATATCTTGAGATGGCAGGAGCCAAGCTGACAGTTTTCCCCACCCTCCTCCTTGAAAAATGTCTGCAATAAAATTTCTGGGGATGCTCTGAGGATATTCCTTCTCTGGATTGTAAACTCCATTTGCTCTCGGTTCATACATCCATTTCAAACTTGGAACCAATGCTCCATCTCCTCTCCAAACCACCACAAATGTGACAAGTTATTCCACGAATAGCTAAAAAAATAAAGCCTATTTTGCTCTGTATGTTCATCTCCCTCCCTTTTTTACCACAGCAATCTTTATTCTCCCTGAAACCCTCAGTCTTTTCCACTTGCAGTGCTTCACATTCTTCCACTCACCTGTACTCCATCAGTTATTATTCTTAGATCTTTCCTACAGTCCCCATCACTTCCACCCTTGCAAAACTTTCACTAGTCCTTCTCCCGCACCCTTTAATATGGTTTCCTTTACATCTTCTGTGTTTCCAAACTGACTGAATGAACTTATACAGAAGCCGCTCCCAGCTGGACACAAATGTTAATGTTTTTCATTGGTGTAGTTACTGACTTAAGTGCACTTTGTGGGTGAGGATTTCTGTCCCCTCATGATGTTTATTTGAAACGAACTATCACATTCCAGTGTTATTTGGGTGGTATGTTTGACCACATAAGCCTCTTTCTCAAATTTGCTAGGATAATAGGAAATTAAAGTGTCTCAATGTCCTTTCTGCTGCATAGTGACCTTTGACTCCAGAGTGGATTTGGTTTGAATTACTTTTTCCAACCATACGCTTTTGTATTCAGAGGTTATATACCTTGGACAGAGAGAGGCAGGGAGAACAGATGCAGACCAAATGCTGTGCCAAATTCTTTCAAAGGTGTTAGACAATAGATCATTGGGTATTCTTGCTCCTTGAGTCTGTCTCATTTGCCCACCAGTCCTCAAAAGACTTTTGGCAATAGCATGTCTCCTTATATTCACTTTTCTCAGATGGAAGGTGGTTTTTAATGCTTCCTGTTTACAGGTCTGCAATTGAAACTAAATAATGTTGGCAATAGGACTTTGTTTATTTAAAAATATTTATTTAAAGCTCCTATTTAAAAATATTTATGTAAACAACTACTTACCTTGTAAGATAAAGACTGGTGTGTTAAAGCTTGCCAGTATTTCCACATAAAGACTTGGATACTGCAACCACATTACTGCACTAATTTAAGAGGCAAACAGCTGCATCGCAGCCTAGTTCCTTGCATTATTTGTCCCTTCAGTTAGAGAAAGCTTACCTGCAGATTGTAAAGGCTCAACACTGCTTTTGCCTGCTTACATCTTGTCATTATTCTCAACCTTGATCTCTCAGCCTCAGCCTCTGGGACACCAATTCCCATCATAGAATTTCCTTGACAATGTTTCACTAAGCAACTTTTGTTATGACAGTTTCCATGAGGGAATTGGCAGCATGTTTAATTTTTATGTTTTGTAGTACTGCATGAAAGTCAGGCCTCTTATAGTAGGATATAATTTGACAAGCATTAATTATGTAGGAAAAAAGCAAAATAAAACTGGAGAAAGTATAGTTGCAGTCACTCCTGGCTGCATATAGAAAGCTTACATTCTGTAAAAATTTAAAATGAAAAAAATAAAAAAAAAATCTACACACATTGGGAGCAAAGACAATTTTTTTTTTCTTTTTGAGTGAGCGAGTGAGAGAATATCTACAGTATCACTCATGCTTCTTTCTTTCCTCTCTGGAACAATGAAAATATTTTGAGTGGACATTTTCTAGTTTTCTGAAGCCATATTGGTGTCCACGCAGTCAGTCAAATTTCCTTCTTTTTCTGTCTGAACAAAAACTGAGACCATTCCCTTTTTTTGGTCCTTTTTCTCTCTCTTATGTAGGTGCATTTGGATTAAACAAAACTGTATTGGAATAATCATAATACTGTCTGGAGCCTATCAAGATTTTAGGCTAAGCCAAAGTGAATATATTTGAAGTCCATTACCTATAAAATTGTAAAGATCCAGTGATCCAATGACTGCTTCCACATGGTGAGATGTGAAATACAACTGAAATCAGGACTTTCCTGTTCTTCTGGTTTTCATTAGAAGTAACCTTACATTAGATGTTTTCAACAAAGCCTTTTGGGCCCACAACTGAAAACAACTCCAAATAAAATCCTAGCTCAAATATTTGTTCTAATAAGCTCTTAAAGAGCAAAAAATTAACCCCCAAGTCTATCCCTCTCTCCTCCTCAGCTGAAACATTTTGGGTAGAGATTAAATGAATCTATAACAGGAATGAAAGAATCAGTCTAGTTAATTAAAATGGATTATCAAATGTTTGCATTCATTGCTACAGTGGTCAACAGTATAAATGAGTTCAAAAACAATGCATATATTTAGGGTCAATAGATCTATCTGTGACTATTACAACCAGAGGTGAGGCTTCACCCTCTGGTTTAGCATGCCCCTAAGTTATGATGTATTGAGAGGAAAGGCTGTTTTAGAAAAGCTATCTTCTCATTACATCTCCCTCCCTACATCCATTACTGACCGATTTATATACATGATACTAGACTGAAGAGATTTTGTTCTGGCATGATACTATCATTCTTATTGATAAGAGGCAGTACAATCTAACATGTAACAAAATAAGTTTTTGAGCTAGCATCCTAATAATTTTCTGAAATCATATGTGGTTATAAATAATTAAATATCTGTAATCTCTTTGGATATTATCAGTTCTTATTAGATGTGAATGATGTTGTAGTGGATGTTTCCTTGAGTTTTCTAACTATCCTACAGTATTCCTAAGATGAGTTTTGCTGTTATTGTGTAATTGGGAAATTTTCATAAGCTAAACTTACTTCATCTGCTATAATTATTATACATAAGTGTAGGCTGCAAGTATGGAGAACAAAAAATCTGTTTTGTGGAGAACTTTATAAAGTTGCTCTAAATTCTAGTGCCAGAGTGTCAATAAAAAGCTGAAAGATTCTTTTAGTGGTGTTTTTTTTTTTCATGTTGACTTTTAAAAGCATGTACCTCAACATAAAAAGTTATTTGTAAAAGAAATATGAATATCTTCTTCCCTAAATAGCAAAACAAGCACCTTTTTTGGGAAATTTTTAGAAGTTTTTCCTCCTTCAAGACAGTTTCACTAAATAGGTGTTTTTTTTAGTTATAACATCATTTTCTGACATAAAATCTGTTCTATCAAAAAGTAACTATAAGCAGAATCATAAAGAAACCTAGAGCTAAGTCCCCTGTCATTTTGTATTTCTCCATTCAACATCAATGACTTTTGCCAATCCAACATTGAAATTCTGTTAATCTGTTATTAATAACCTCTCAAAACAGATTGATTCTAATGGCCAAAACCACAATCACCAGACTTTGCTACAAAATCATATCAATAATGTTACTTCTATGATTCATAGCAGTACAGTCTTGTTTCTGAATCTGTTTTTTTTCAAGTTCCCAGAAAATAAATCCCTCTCCTATTTGCTAGGAAGGTAGAGCAGAATGTTGCCTGAATGATTTGTTCTAAGTGGAGCTTGTAGAGAGGTGACATTTTTTATGTCAGTTTGAATCTTCTTTCCTGACCATGACTGTATTGTGTGGTGTAATTGACACCAGTGGATTAGTGAGCGGTCTGCTTTTTCTGCTTCTATGCTTCTTAGTTTTGGCTAAAAGAAGTTATTTAGACAAAGTTTAAAAAGCTGACAAGAAATCTTTCCTTCCAAATGAAGGCTCAAGGTGAATGGAAGCTACTATATGATTGACAGTCTGAGCTGAATAAATCCTATACCTTAAGCTATCTATGGTTGCCCTTTGATAATCTTTCAGTG
Source organism: Meleagris gallopavo (assembly GCF_905368555.1). Lineage (NCBI taxonomy): Eukaryota > Metazoa > Chordata > Aves > Galliformes > Phasianidae > Meleagris > Meleagris gallopavo. The sequence goes on along the minus strand of NC_139405.1, from coordinate 58,749,589 downwards.
AAGGAAACACTCATATGCACACATGCATGCATTGTATTATAACTTAAAGTTTTAAAGGCTGCAGAGAGAGTTGATGCAATTTCTATTTTGTTTGGGAAAGTTTCTGTTTCAGTGTGCAAGAAACTAAGAATGTATAAACATCCATTACAAATCCTGTTGTACGTAGGTTACTCAGAAGCAAATGTAAAAGGCTATTTTCCTGTCTTCTAGACACACCTGTGATCGTAAAATCTTGAATTAACTTGACATCTCTTCTACTTGGACTTACGTTAAGGAAAGTTGATCCAAAGCTACTGAAATTAGGAAAAATCAGTTTATTTTTGTTAGTTTTGTTGTTTATTTCAGCTATATTTCTTCTCGTTTATTCTTCTTTTAAGCAATAGGTGCATGGGGCTCTATTTGTAGAGGTAGGATACTTTTGTGGACAAGGTGTTTAATATCAATTAATGATAATCATGTTTTCTGTCTTTCTGATGCTTTAAATCCTCTGGCCTTATTTAGTAGTACTACTTCTAAGAATCATAGAATCCTTAGAGTTGGAAGGGATATCTGAAGGTTATTTAGTCTAACTCCCCTACTGTGAACAGGGACACCACAGATAGATCAGGTTGCCCAGGGCCTGATCCAGCCTCGTCTTTAAAGTCTCCAGGGATGGGGCATCAACAATATCAGTACGCAACCTGTTCCAGTGCTTCACCACCCTCACTGTCAAAGATTTTTCCTTATATCTAATCTAAATCTACCCTCTTTTAGCTTGAAAGACCCCCAAAGGTATGTGCTCACAGATACTGATCGGTGATGTAATTCATCTTTTGTAGTACTGATACCAAGGAACCCTCACTTTATTATCAGATACTGAAATGCAACTAAAATTCAGATAAGACATTTGTAGAGAGAGGGAAATTGTGGATAAATGTGATAGTTGTTTTTCCATCAGCTCCTCTGCTGATATGATCTCATGGTAAATTCAAGATCAGCATATCATACCAACATTTTATAAGTTAATGAGTGTCTACATCTTAATAACAGTATAATTTATAGCAATTCCACCCCATTTTGGAAAGTTCAGTTATGAGAATCTGTAGGCATACAGTACTCTAGGTTTTTAAAAGGAAATATCATACACAGATGTCTTTCAAAAGAGGACTGGAATTTCATTTTGAATAATGTTCCATGCATCAGGAAAGAAATACTGCTTACACAGTGCTTTCCCAAACAGAAAGTCATTTGCAAAGTGGTGCAAAAGAAGGCAGTTAATCAGTTTTCCACTGTGTGTTAACAGCATGTCATCAGGAATGCTGTTTCCTGGTGGTAGTACAGATTCTTGGACTAAGGAGGTATTTTCAAAGGACTATCAATCTGATCTTTTGCATCACAATGATATTTTGACACCCTAGTGGTCTAAGTCATGGTACCTACTTCCTTAGGGGGATAGTTGCCCACTACAGCCAAGTCAGCTAGCCATGTCAGCTCCTTACACAGTGGACAGGGAAAGAGATCCAAGGAAAACAGCATACTGTAGTGTATTAATCAGTGAGAAATGTAGTCAGTATAGATAAGCTAAAGTTGAAGGACAATAATTTAGAGTACATCTCTAAATTCTCTCTTAATTTAGCTTTTGTAAGACACAAGAGGAGATGGTGGTACTCACTCTCTTCCCTTAGCTTCCAGGTAGATTTATGAAGCATGCAATTTTCCAAATACGGGAAAAAAAGAAAGCACAAATAAAGACTATTATACAGTAATGAAGGAATTCACCTAAGATCTATCATCTTATTTTATTACCAGGGTTCATCTGATGATGATTGTAATCTCTGCCTGAGTCCTCTTGGTGAACTCCTTCACCATAATGCTTTAGTGGCAGTGTTACAAGCTCTCCCTCATGTCTTTGCTCAAAGACTAATCAATTGTTCCTTTGTAACTTGGTATGAAACAATTTCATTGTACAGCGTACAAAAATGGAACATGCCATGGCCTAATAGATGGGTACTTTTTTGCTGTCCAAGAAGAACCAGCATCTAAAGATAGATCCTCTAGATCGTGACTGCAGTGTTCAATGACTTATCAGTTTTGAGAGTGTGCAATGAGAAAAGAGGACACTCTTTTCCTTATGTATTCTTTGTGTGTTGGTTTTTTTTTTTTTTTTTGAGGGGGGGGGGAGGGGAAAGGGAATGGGGTTCAATTAAAGTTAGTAGAAGAAAGGGAATGGAGTTTTGTTGTTTGTTTTGGGAATGCCCAGGAACACATAATTGAATGCCATGGGATCATCACTGACAGCAAATTTCAGGGTTTGATGTGACATCAGACAGACAGTACAGCAATTGTCTCATTGAACTGTAATCCACACGTAATCCATGACAATCAAAAGACCTCATACTGTTGGTTGCAGCTGCCCAATTAAACTAGTTTACTGAGTTCTGACCTTACAAATTTCTCCCACTAGGCTAGCCCTTAAGTGGGTTAGAAGTCAACAAGCAGAAGATGAGGTCACATACTGTAACTCTACAGTTGTCATGGTTTTATGATTTTTTGGTTATCAGTATTCCACATCATAACGTCATGTAATGCACTGGGAGTTAAAAAGTTAATGCTCCAGTTCTAGGTACCTGTACCAGAAGAGAAGGACTACACGCTACATACCCCTCTGCCCCAGTAGTCACAGAATCAGGCCAAACCGGCCAATAAACCTGGCAACAGTACTGATCAAGAAATAAGCACTCTTCTACTTAGGGATATAGATATTGCCACCAAACAGACATTGAAAACATTTATGTTGTTGTTTTGTTTTTTTTTTTATGGCCATAGTGTTCTAGTTAAGTTGTAATGGAAACAAAATGCTTTGTTGCTTGTGTAGAACTTCTCTGCATTTCTCTGATATGGAAGACAGAATGGAAAAATCATTGTGCCATTACTCTGTTTTCAAAGTAGAATATCTAGTTCACAGCGTCCTAGTAGTACCTAGTAATATATTATATGTAGGTCTCTCTGAAACTCACACTTCCTATTTATTTCCACGGAAACTACAAGAGATACAAAGAGCGCAATAACACTATTTGATAGAACAAATTCTCAGCTACAAAACAGTATTTTTCAACATTGACACCACCTTTAGCTGATTTGTGAGGATGAACTGATTGAGACAATACTCTTCATTTTGTGTTGTGACAGCTGCACATGACCACCCCGAACGTGGTTTGTCTTTCACATTGCTTTCACCACTGCTTAAATGTACCACCCAGCACCTCAGTGTGCTCGCACACATTGTTTGACTTCCACAAAAGTTCAGCAAGTGTTAATGAATGTCAATTGGTTCATGGAGGAATTCAATTCCATACCTTGCTTCATATGCATTTCCATGTCAGAGTGCCCCTCTGTTGCCGTCTTTCGTCTGGCAAAAAAAAATCACTCCAACTGGAGTGGAGGATGAGAAAGGTAAAAGAAAGGTAAAAGAAAAGAAAGAAAAAGAAAGTATTCCTTCTTATTGAAAAATATTCTTAAATTGTTAGAATTTGAACAAAACTAAACAGATGGGATCAAAACTTGAAAGAAGCAAACTTTGATCTAAGAGATGATGAAATATTTAGAGAAATCTTTTTTTTGTTAAGCACTGCTCATATTTAATGAACGCAAATGAGCCACATTATCCACATATTATCTTGATATATAATGAAGCAGATATGAGTACTTTGTACTTTTCTGGTTGCCTGGATATGAATAAGTATTAACATAGCAAGACATCCTTTTGGGGGGCGGAAGTAACAAAATTGATAGGTCCTGCCTTCTTTTTCATTAGATATCATTAATAGCAAAATATGATTCTGAATTTGAAACTCTTCAGGTATTTACTGGAATTGCTGACAGATTGATAAACTCATATAGAACTAGGTATGAGTATGTCACACCTCACACCTGTGTGTTGTACTTTGATCTAAAGGTACACTGCTCTAATGGGACAAGAGCGTCCTTGTGCTAGACTACATCTCCAGTGGAGAGAATGTATGCTGCATCTAGTCATTCTGTTGCCCATTTATTTAGTGCCCTTGACCTAAAACTTTCTCCAGTTTTCCCTTTTGTTTCTATAAAGAATTAATTCCCTCTCTTCCCCATTTCATTTGGCAAACCTTGGGAAGATAGAATTTCTTCCTCTACATTTCAGTATACCTTAGGGAGACTGGGCTTTCTGTGTCTGTAAAATTCAAAAGTTTTGTACTTTCCATGCTTTGGATTTGGAAACTCATTTCAGACTTCCTCAGTAAAAGAACCATGAACTACTGCAGTGGATACTTCTGCTTGGGTTATGTCAGGATATTTCAGCAGTGGCAATCCTGTCAAAATATGTTCAAGAACCAACAACATTTTTGAAAAATGAAAGGCTTTTTTGAAAGAATCTCTTTTCTGCAGAGAATGTGGGACCTTCTACACATGCACACACACACAAAAAAATATCACAGGGGAGACGTTTTAAAGAATTACTGAATATTAGCACCTGCTGCCCCTCTCCTCAGCCATGCTTTTGTTCTTTTGTATACGTTATGCTTTTATCATTCAAGGATTATGTCTGTAACAGAGTTTTCCTGTAAAGACACTGGCGTTTTTCAATGCAGTTCCAAAAGATGCAAGAGCAAAGAGCAGAAGTGTGCACAGTGTAAAGAAGAATTTTCTTTTGAGTTCATTGCCTAGTGGCAGATATTTTTTATGTCACCCACTTTTCTCTGTCCTTTCCTCACTTCAAACTGTTCTTTCATATAGTTCCTGCTGTATGCTATCCTAGAAAGAAGTCCCAGTAAGCAAAAAAGCTACATTCTCTACTCAAGTACAGACTTCTGCATGGATATCTGATCGTGGTCTTCCTATTTAGTCCTAGAAGGACCTGATCCAACACCTTGTGTAGACTCTGACAAATCTTCAATAGACTTCTATGATTGAAAAAAGGTGTTCCTATTTTGTCTGGGAGTCTTTTAGTCATTCAGTGCTACAGAAAACCAAATTCACCAAGTTCTTGACTAAGAGTAATACAGAAAAAGACGTTTCATTTAGAGATGATTTTTCTTCTATTTTTAAAGACATGCAGTGTGATATTATGAAATACATAGAGTCATAGAATCATTCCAGTTGGAAAAGACCTTTGAAGGTCATCTAGTCCAAATTCCCTGCAATGAGGAGAGACACCTACAGGTAGACCAGGCTACTCCAAGCCTCATCCAACCTGATCTTGAATATCTGCAAGGACAGGGCTTTCACCACCTTTCTGGGCAACCTGTTCCAGTGCCTCATCATCCTTGCTTTAAAAAACTTTTTCCTTACATCCAATCTAAATCTCCCCTCTTTTAGTCTGAAACCATTTCCCATTGGCCTATCAGAACAGACCCTGCTGAAGAGTCTGTCCCCTTTCTTAGAGCCGCCCTTTAAATACTGAAAGTCCACTATCAGGTCTCACTGGAGCCTTTCCTTCCCCAGGCTGAAAAGCCCCAGCTCTCTCAGCCTGTCCTAATAGGGCATATGTTCCATCTCTTGGATCATTTCTGTGGTGTGTGTATAAGAATCCCGGGTATATGAAATAAGGTATAGATGAATATATATGGCATAAATCAGGAACATAGCATTTTTATAGACACACACATATATATACATGCATATATATTACACATTCATAAATGTGCTTCATACGTGCATGATACTGACTGCATGCTGTTCCGTTATTACCTCCAAGTCCACTCTGCAAACATGATCCTTAAAGACCTTAAATCTTTGTAAGCATAAAGCTGTTAGCTATGGTGTAAATAGCTAAGTTCTAATTTGGCGGAGGTCTTGTTTTCTACTTCAAAACTCCCTCCCACACATACACATTTCCACTCTGTTTCTTTTTCTTTGTTTGTTTCATTTCAGTTCCTTCTCTAGCTATTTTGTAATATTGCAGTGTTGAACACAGCAGCTGTTTCATGAATCTTAAAGAGAGCAGTCTCACAAATAAAGAGGAACAAAGAAGGGAAGCAGACTCTATGTGGATTGCTTTTTGAAGTAAACAAGAAGGAAACTGTAAATAAAAACACTCATGATGAGCCTAGATGTAGAAACTCATCTGGCATTCTACCAGTCACTTGTGTCAAGCAGTAGGAAGGCACCTGCCTAGTGCTTTGACTAAATGTGAATTTAAGTTTTGGTAGGATCAAGCCGTTAGTGTTAAGTTTTTCAAATGTGCATTTAGATCACAACACAGTACTTGTGACTGTCAGACATGTTCCACAATGACTTTGGACAAGTATGCAAAAATACCCAAGGTGTTGGATTCCATGACCAACTTACTTGTTCTTTTTTTGCAACATCCCCTTCTGACTCTTTCTTCTCTTTTGTCCCTGCCTCTGGATTTATTTAATACTCCAGTTTTCTCTTTCTACTATATATTTTAGTCATTTATGGATCTGATCCAAATGCTGTTGAAATCCCCAGCACTGGCTTCAAGCTACTTCTAGGATCAGGTCTTTAATAGGCATTTAATAAAGGCATTGAAGAAATTGCTCCAGGGCTTGAAGTCCATTAGATATCCATAAAACAGGTATGATGATTTTTTGTCTGCCCTACTAGGATTAATATGCACTTCATTTCCCAGTCTTTTTTTTCATCAGAAGTTAATTCTGCAGGACACTGCATGTCTGTAATAGCATTCCTTCTTAATTATTTTGCGTTACCAATGATGTGCGAACAGTCATGAATCATGTGGGTTTTGGAGATTAACAGCTTCTTCCACCTTTCCATCTTCTGTTTCTAAAATGTGCAGTAGGAAAGTATAAGATTTTCAGACCACTGTCAGAAAGTGCTTAAAGAAAGGGAGGCAGCACTGCCGGTTTCTCAGGCATTCACATCAGTAAGTTCCACCTTGACAGGCTTAGGCAATGTGGCAATTGCTGAAAACGCTGCTCTCATGATCCAATTAATCTACTCCTAAGGGACCCACAGCAACTATAGCAGTTAGTGAGGCCCAAATGGAAAATCCTACAGACAAGGGAAAAGCAAGAGACAGCAGACATTTTTAGGACTGTATATGAGCTGTGCTGTAAGCTTTCCTCCACCTGCAATTTCAACCAAGAGGACTTGATGCTGAGTCTGCAATTGCACCAAGTGCTCCCTTTACATATTGTGTGGGATCTGATAAATTTTTGCAGGATTTTTTCCAGCTGTGCTCTCATCACATTGATTTAATGGCCCTTAAGAGAAACCATAAAAGTGCTTTCTGGTTAGTGGGCCCCAGCTGTTCCTCATAGTATTGCATAATACAGCAGGCTGAGTTAACTATAGATTAATGATTATGAAATGTCTTGCTTAACCATATAATTTTTCAAGCATACAAAGGATTGGACAAAATGTGGTTCACTGAGGTAACAAGATGACTAGTTTCAGGAGTGGAAAAGGCTTAAGAGGTGAGGTATATCTTAATCTAAACAAGAGAAGATTTTCCATAGACTAGTCATAGCCCTGGACAGTCATTCTGGTATATATGTGAGCCATATGTGTTTGTGCATGCACATGGATGCATACTTGTGTGCTTCTCTTCACATGCGTGTTTTTCCTTAAGGACTGACGGGTGATGGCTCACTGCTGGAAGCATTTCTCTATTTTCATTACCAAGCAACAGTGCAATAAGCCAACAGTATCATTTGAGGATTATCATGCTCTCTTCTGAAGCTGAAAGTATTGCAAGACTGTATAAAACTGAGGACTCCTACGTCATCTGAACTCCTGCTGCTGCTCTACAAGCTCGACAGCAGTTGAGCAACAAGGTAAATGGTAAAGAAATAGGACTCATCCTACTTCCACTGACCTCAGTGGCTAAGCTGCTGGTGACTTGAGTGGAGAGGCAAGGTTACGCTCTGTGTGAAAAAAATATGCCCTGTTGGATGCTGCTGTACCAAGAGGCTTATCTACAAAGTTTCATAAGAGGTCAAGGGCCTTTGCAGTCCCTGATCATCATAAAAGGATAACATGAGAAAAGGAAATTATAAAAGCAAGCGAGGGTCCAGAGTTTTGCTTTTGGGTAAGTCAAAAACAATACATTCAGGAAAGATGCAATTCAGGAGATGCAACATAAAAATATTTGCCTATTTTTATAAAGAAACTTTAATGCTAAGAACTAAAGTAGATCATGTTCAAAACTGGTGAGTGCTTCCTCCACAGCCCTGATATTGTTTCTGTTGCATTGCTAGCTGAATATTACTGCATAGATCTCAGAAACAGTATGCTCAAAAGACCATCAACACACTCAGACAGTAGCATTAGCTGCTAACAACTAAACTTCTTAACTAACACCACAATTACAAGAGCTGATTCTGTTGACCCTAAGTAAAGATTTGTACATGTGTATTAAATGAAAAATACTGTACTAGTAGTTTGAGGAAAAACTTTTGAGTTTTTCTACAGGTTTTTCTACAGATTTTGCCCAGAGAGGTTGTGGATGCTCCCACTCTGGAGGTATTCAAGGCCAGGCTGGATGGGGCTTTAAGCAACCTGGTCTAATGGGAGGTATCCCTGTTTATAGTAGACAGTTTGGAACTAGATGATCATAAAGGTCCCTTCCAACCCAAACCATTCTATGATTCTATGATATAGAAGGATTAAGTATTGTTGTAATCTCAACTTGTTAGTATCATCAAAATTTGTGCTACAGACGAGAGAGTTTTGCATTACTCAAAATAGATGTATGGTATGTGTTTCAAGAACTACAGTATGTTAGCTGTTGAGTATAAATTTCATGTTGAGTTACTTGAGCACAAACTCATTTCAAATACATGCAGAGTAATCTCAGTTTTTTAGGATTGAACTGGCTGCAAAGGGACATACATGGCTTAGACACTTTTCCTTATGTTTACCTGTAAAGAAGCAGCTTCTTTTATGCACTTGTGGGAAAAACCAATTGTTTCCTTCCTCTGGAACTCACAGGAAATCACAGTCTGTTGATTCTGGCAAGCTGCTGTGACTGGGCATATTCCATCCACAGCTTCTGCTGATGACGACAAGGAAGAGTTTACTCTGGACTTCTTAATGTGATAAAGTTTCAGGAGGTTCAGTAATTAGCACAGAGCCATTTGAAGTAAATTCAGAGATTGAGTTTCAATCTCACCTGAATGCTTCAGAGGTGCATACAGCCCAGTGACACTCTGAGGTGGACTTCGTTACCAGATGTAAATATAAATATTTGGGGAATCTATTTGTAGACAACCTTTGTGCAGGTATTATATGAACATAAAGAGAGGTAGCACAAAGGAAAGAAAGTTCAAAATGTGATCCATTCTGAATGATGGGATTGGAAGAAGTCCATTCATTTGCATCTTTTCACTCAGAAGTCCAACCAGACAGGATCACATGCAGAAGCATTTCTCTTTCTTTAATCTTGTGCAGCCTTTTTCATGTACCAGCCAGACTCATAAAGTATTTCCTTTGAGGGTTAGTATAAGGAGGCAATGCAGTTGAAAACAATTGCAGAATGGTTTAATCTTCCACAGTCACAGCAAACAGTGATTATGTATGAGAATTCAGCAAAGACTAGTTTGCAGACTTTACCTGTATATTCTATTTGTGATTCTCAACTTCTTTTCTGTGATTCTTTGATATTTTTCAGGCTAAGATTTCTACTGTATATCTGGAGTAGTTGTAGTTATATAATTTTAAGTATCCTAATGATGGCATGAGTTGGAGGAAAAGCAAGATGCTGTCCTGAGTGCACTCCTTTGTTAAAAACTGACAATGAATGTGTAGTGCTCTGACCAAGTGAGTGAATGGTTCTTAGTTACTGTGAGCAGACTGTAAGGCAAATTCCTCTGTAAAAAAACTCAGATAAATCTTCTGAGCCAAGGAATTTGAAATAAGAAGAATAATCAGAAGAAAGTTTGTCTCACATGATGCTGGCTATATGACTTCGCTTTGAGGTGATCTTTGTATTTGGTTAGTAGATCACATACAACGTGATGTATGCAGTCAAGCTCCTGAGTTTCTATAACAAACAGAAGAAAATAAACAGGAGTTTGGGATATTGTATGTTTCAACAGGACCATTACAATCAGCTAGAGGAACCCGCAGGAGATATTGAAATATGTTGTCTAGTTTGGGTAGAGCAGTAAAACTACTAAGAAATTCTGTTTTAGCACATATATATATATATACATATATATATATGTATATATATATGCTACTATATGCTACTATATATGTTACTATATATATATCTATATATCTATATATATCTATATATATATATAGTACAGTGAGTGGAATCGCACACTACAAGCAATATAGCAGTAAGTAATGTATCAGAAACATTAATCAGACAATTTATGATCATCCCCACAGACAAAGAGCATCCTAAGAGTGTTAATTAAGACTAAATCTACTGAACTGTGTGACAAACTTAACTTGCCACCAAATCAAGAAGAAATAACACATTATGAAGATGAGTCATTCTCAGGAAATATTTTACTGGTAGTCTAGATCTTCATTACCTGATGATCAATTAGTTAAGTCTTATGATTTATGAAAGAAATATTTTCTATCAACATGCCCAAGCTGTGTGTCAAAAGATAAAATACATGTGAGAATAACACCAGTGCTATAAATCTTGATATTAAGTTGAGATGAGTTCAAAGGTAATGATTTTGAATGTGAATTTTAATGGAATTTCAGCTCAGTGTTTGTCCACATATTTACAACACTTCTGCTCTATTAAATTTCCACTGTCAGATGGATGAGAATGAAGAATGAGAATCTTGAACACAGGGACCTAGCTGTGCTATCTCCTTTCAAAATTAAGCAGTCTAATACTAGCTAAATTCCAAAAGGTTATATATATACAAAAATGGCCAATTATTGTCCTACTACTTTTAATTGGCTTTGAGAATCCAAAAAGTCACATTGGATAGGGCCTTCTCAGCACAGAACTAAAATGCCAGCATCTGTTTTCTTTCAAAGACAGCCAACACTATTGAAACTCACTTTGATTTGTAGGTTTACCGCTGTGCCAGCCTTCAAAACAGCAGAGGCTTGAAAAATTAATTTCCACATTGAAGAGCAGCCGGGCTCCATTTTTATCAACAAAACATGTTACATTTTTAGCAAAGAAAATACCATTAAGTGAATAGTTGGGCAAAAATCTTTTCAGTAATGGAGAGAATGATATAATCATGAGAGAAGGCGACTTCATTACGTTGTCAGTATTTAATGATTTAACAATTTGATATACTGTTAAAGCTCCTCTAAAAGAATTGAAACCTGCTGAATAGATGAATTTTTATTATTAAAAACTAATTTCCTTAGCATTTTAAGAAATATTTTTCCTATATGACCAGCCACAATGTTTTCATAGATCAGAATCACTACCCTTCAGTGTATTTAAACTGTTCCATTCTTCTCAGAGATATGCCAACCAGTGAAAGAAGATGAAGCGTGAATATAAGCAAGATGCACATGTAATGGCACACATGATTTTCATGTGCTGTGGAGAAATTATATGCTGAATGGCTGGTCTTAAAATGGTTTAAAATCCTGAAGAATTCTGACTATAAGAACAGTTCTGGTAACAAATTTCACTTTTTAATTGTTTAGTCTTTTTGAGCATGTAACTCAAAGGAAAGTAAGAGTCTTGCATTACAGAAAGAATGTTCCAACTCAAAATCATTATTTAAAATGTACTTTGTTTTAGAGAACTGATTTTATACTACTACATGCATACCATAATAAATAATATAATGGAAACCATAGAAAATGCGTGAAGTTCCAGAGGTTTTAGGGGAAAAAAAAAAAAAAAAAGTCATTACAACTGCAACTTTGTCCAAATTAATTATTCGGGTGAAGATTGATCATATTTCACTAAAATCCTTAACCATACCATTTACTTATCCGATAAAACTGAAAGGCAATATGAACACAGTTTGGTATAAATTTTATCCTGAACTAGAAACACTGTGAGGACTCAGAAGCTTCATGAATATATGAGCTAATGCAGCCAAATGAATTTGCTGAATATGCATTTTAATAACATTAACAAAATAACTTGTACTTAAATTTTGGCTAGATATACTTCAAATTATTTGTGTGTGTGTGTGTGTGTGTGTGTGTGTGAAAAAAAAAAAAAAAAGCAGTATAAATAATCCAGAAAGCAAATATACAATTTGTTTTTCGGGTCCTGCTGATAGCAGACATGATCTTAAAGAGGTTTTAGTGATGATTTTTAATTAAAAGGTTTCACATTAAAATACTTTGCATAATATAAAACAGATTGGCTTGGCTGAAGCCCAATTTTCAAGCAGTTTAGAGAGCTATTGTTAACAGAAATGATCACTTTGGTAAGTTAATGGCAATTGTATGCAAATTCTGGAGCATGCCACAGACTTACTATTTGTGGTAAAATTGTGGCAACTTTCTTAACAAGACTGACGGAAAATTGCCAGTAGCGGGAATTGCTGGCAACCTCAAAACTGCAGCTGTGGTTATACTCTCAGATTACTGAGAAATTATAGCAGAGTTTGTAACAAAACTTGAAAATACTACATTGAGAGAGAAAGTGAGAGAAGAGAAGCTGAAGAGATAAATACAAAAGCAGTGCAGTCCTGTTTCAGTTTAGTAAAGAGAAAATGGCTACCATCTCAAAAACTTTCAAATTTGATAATTTTAAACAATTTTAAATAACTCATTTGTAATCACATGGCAAAAATGCATCTCAGCTTCTTTACAAAGGAGCTGGAATGAATTTTTGCACTTTGCAAGGATGCACTGAGCATTCAATGATCTCCATAGTTCAGGAGGATTTCACAGTCACTTGTTATGTCCCAATCCTCCATTAAGATCTCTGCTATGTCCTGAAAGGTATCCTTATGAAACTGACTGATGGTATACTAGAATCAGGACCTAAAAAGGTGAGAAGGAGTAGATCTAAGGATCTCCATCTTGTCCTACACATTTGAATACTGAACACTGCAGTCACTGCAAATTAATCTCAGAGTGCCTCTGAAGAATTTCCCTGTGTTCTTGCAGAGAAGGATTGTAGCAGGAGTTTCTGTCAAACTTGGCCAATTCCCTGGATCTCAATTTCCTCTGGCCTTTTTCTTGAGCATCATGAATAAGATTTCATGGAAATAAAAGAGAGCTGTGAATGTAAATCTAATATAGCGCTGAAGTAATTGGTTTACTGAGGAATGAACACCAAGTGCCTTGTAAAGAGAATGAGCATGAGAGAACCAAGAAAAACAAAAAATTAACAAAGTTTATATAAGATTACACACATCAACTTTTGTGTTGTTTTTTGTTTGTTTGTGTGTTGTTTTTTTCCACTATAATAAGTTCAACTTTTAACCTCAGCACTTCTTTGTAGTACAGTTATTTTCATGGGTAGCATTCATGAAAATCTCTGGATAAAAGTAACAATTTTCTTTATTCAATTCTTTAAAATCATACATTTGATTTAATTTTATCAATGGCTGAAACTAATTCCTACTGATTCTAAAAAATAAAAGTGGCTCTTTTTTTTTATCACTTGTATGTCTTCTGCAAGAAAAATTTGCAACTTTACCTAAACTCTGGATGGTTCTTATTTCATAGAGATTATCTATCAAAATTTGAAATTCCTTAGTACAGTAATACAATAATATTGAAAGCTCATGGTTTAATATATGAAATAACTCTTTCAATATGTGTAGGAGAATGAACAGGTTAATCTAAGCAAATTCTAATGACAAGATTCTCTGCCTGGGAGCTGGCTGGAAGAGTTGTGTGTTGATAAGGAAACACTCTCCGAGACTCTTGCACTAAAAGACACAAGATTTGGCAGTTCCTACTACCAGCGATTCTGGATATCTGATGGGGTCAAAAGATATATTGCATACAATGGCCTAGCCAAATGCTGTCAAAAACTACATGTAAAAACGCACATGAGCCAAGAGCTGGGTGTAGATTAGAAATGTCTGAATTCATAGCAGCTGCCCTTCATCTACCTACCTACTGTAAAATCAGGCATTGACACTGGTGCCTCTTGTTTGCATTTGTATGCTGTTCCTAAATATGCTTCATTTCTCGACAGCAAAGTTAGATGCCTACTTGAATACTCAAGGCCTTATTAAACTGCTTGTTACTGGAGATGTGAATTAAAGTATACGTTTCAAAGAAATGGTCTACTTTTGCATTAGTATTTCAAAAGAATAAACCTTTCTCCTTATTCTGTCCCTAGACTCACAGGAAAGACAAAATGAGAATCAAACATATTCTCAGTGCTTAATTCAAGTTCAAATTCCAAACTGAAAGTTCAGGCTCTCATTATCTTGTAGTTTTTGCCTTCCAATAACTTCACATGTGTTTTTTTCTGGAGCCTAGGAGCAATTCTTCTAAAAAAAACATCACTGTCTCTCAAGCTTCTGTGAAAGTTATTGTTTAATAACTTTTCTCATTGAAACTTAGCATAGTTGTATTTCATTGGAAAATGTTGATGAACTAAAGCCAAATATATATATTCTTGTGGAAGCGTATAGGATTTATTAAAACATTCATTTGGTCTATACGAATTTATTCTGTCCATGTCTTGATTTTTCAGGTCAATAGCCTCAAAATATGTGTGTTAAACCAAGGTTGTACACCTTCTAACCACCCAGATATTGAGAATTCAAGGGTAGTTGGAAATAAATAAACTTTCATAGGGACAGAAAAGACAAATCAGAATGAATTTCTTGTTCAAAGGCGAGTGAGTGCCCTCTCCAGGAAAACAGGATGTTCAAAAAGCTCTTCATACTCAATTAGACTGGCCAAACTACGGGCTACATGCCATCATTTTCTTCTCTGGTTGTTTTGCTTTGTTTGTTTTTATGAAATAATCTTTAATGTGCCTTTTGAATCTAATCCAGATAAGCAAAACATTTAATTTTGGAAATGCTGAAACGAACTGTTTTGAAATTTCTGCATTTCTTTCTTATTAATCATAAATGTCTTTTCCCTTGAATTTACTCTAATTATAAAAAAAAATAATAATAAAATAAAGCAAAACAATGCAACAAAATAAATAACATCATCAACATCAGCAACAACAACAAAAACACAACAGCTTTAGACCAAACAGAGTTACCTTTTTTTCATGGTTAAACCAGTAGTGGTGCACACAAGAACCTTTGTCTTCGATACAGGTGGTCCAACCATACCATACACCTGTACCATGCAGTATGGCTGCTTGACTACAAATAAGTAGTATGTAGCTCTGCCCAGGCAAAGAGAAAAGATTCTTGCAGATATTCAGGCAAGATTAGTAGCTTTTTGCTTTGCAGTCTGTCTGGAATAGCCTTTGGGGTCTAATCCATCCATTCCTTTTTTAAAGGTAGATTCTCTGTTTATGAAAAACAATGGCTTAAGAAGTATCTGACCTGCTCTGACAGTCCTTCAGAAGGAACACCACAGAAGAGAAAGATGCTGCTATGACACTTTCTACTCATTCTATGAACAAAAAGAGGATGAGAGTGCTACAAGAGTGTATGGATAAGCCCTCTAAATGAGGAACTAAAAAGCCTTTCCCATTGGAGGGTTGAGCTCCAATCCTGGCACAGACTCTGGCAGAGGCAAGGCAGTAACTTTGAGATCTTACCCATGTGCCTGCTGCCATTTCAAGGAGGACAAGTTCTTGCAGATCTCTTTTCTCCTGTAATCACAGTGGCTGCTCCCAGATGTCCATATTTCATTGAGTTGAGCTGGTGGAAGAGACGTGTCTTTTCCAGGGTGAAATTGGATTTCTCTGTTGGAAAGGTGTCATGATGGCCAGGGCAAGCCCCTAGGGCAAGCACAGGACACAGGGCTGTACTGAGTGTGTTGTAGCTTATTACTAGGTCAGATCAGTTTGACCATATGTTTTGCTCAAATCTCTGTAGGCAGACTTCTCTCTTTTTTTTTTTTTTTTGGTTTGTTTTTGTGGAAATGTGCTTTAAAATGCATTTGCTCTTAAGCTAAAGATTTCTCTGCCAAGTCTTACCCAGAAAACATTTTTGCAGCCAAGTTATAAACCCCTCCAAGTATGAGTATGCAATGTAGCAAAGGAAAGAGCCTAAAGCATAATGGCACCAGTTAGCTCCCTGAGAATGCCACCTTTGTGATCTGTTATCTTCCTTTGCCAGCTTCAGTTTGACATTTCATGAGAGCTGGGCTGGGCAATTCATTTTAAGCTTAGTTTTGGACTTAGTTATCAAAATAGGACAGTAAAGCTCTCAAACATGCTGTATGTTCTTGGAAAACACTGCAGAAAGACAAATATTTCACTTGGACTGGAAGGAGATATAAATCTCACGTAGAATGCCTGTCAGCAAATTTCACTAATATGCTAATTTTCTGAGGAGTGGACTGATGGGATATCCTATCTTAAGACCTTAATGTGGAAAAGTACGTCTGTTTTATTCTGCGAATGCCATGTTAAGAAGATTCATACATCCCCTGAAATCACAGAAATAGTTTGGGCATTTATTTATTTAATTTTAAGGAGCTAAACCATCAAGTAATTTTGAACATATTGTTTTAATTGATGAGAGCTTGCCAGCAGAGGCAGAATTTATCTAGAGATTATAGGGCTAGTGCCAGAACACAGATAATTCAGCAGTCCCATTTCCACGGATTATACAAATGCATCCCAAGAGACATAATTACTGGTGCTTAGTTAGTCCTTTTTCTTGTAGTTGAAAGTATGGACTCCACCAAATGTCATTCCATAGTCAGCATGTGCAGGGTAGCTTGAGGTGATGCTCGTAATCCTTTCCTGTGCGCACCCAGCTGAGCTGCCTGTTTGCAGCCAGATAGCTGCTATTCTCTCTACACTGCAGAGATGGTTGCCTCCTCACCAGTGGGAGCCCATCTGACAAATGTATGAGCATATGTGACTGATTTTCACATCCCGTACAAGGGGACGCCAAGGTTTGTGACAGACCTGGCTGACAGTGTGTCCAAAGAGGACACAAGGGAAGACTTTACAGTGATAATTTTCCAAACTGAGATGCTTCAATGTAACCAACCGTTCCTCTGGTGGCTTCAGCACCACTATGTTAACTTCACTTATGCTCGTCTTTTCACTAGGAACTGCACACATAAAGTAGAACCTGGAAATAAATTTCAGGCGCCCCCTCTGCTATTTGAGAATTACTACACTGGCTGCAGACATTTTGCATAGCTTGGCCTAAAGGCTGGAAGATTTATCTTAATATTTACTTTAATAATAGGATAAAAATATTTATCTGCAGCACAATGGACTTCCAGAGTTACTTTCTCTTCTTTATGGGCATTGAAATGATCTACAACAATATGATCATGCTGATTTTTTTCAGAGCTGCAGGGAATATAGTGCATTTTTACATGTCTGAAAAAGAAGAGCCTTATTCAGTCAAGCATATTTATGTCCCTTATCTTAGTTAACCTAAGAAATATTCTTGAAGTCAGGAGGATTCTGTTTGAGGATGCACAGCATGTATTTTCAACTGCTTTTACTTTTATCTTTTAAAATATCTTTCTAACATCTGAAAAGCATACACGTTTTCTGAGTCACTTCTGTGACTATTTTAATGTTATGTTAATGGAGAAACAGAAGGAGGCATTTTCTTTAGCTGTGAGGGTAAGCACTTTGGTTGTGTCAGGTATGAACAATTTCCATACAAGAATGAGAATCCATTCTGAAAGAGCTTCTGTGTGTGTGTGTTGGATTTTATTTTATTTTTTAAGTGTAGAAAGTTATATAGGGCTGTAAACGAGACTTGCAGTCTTACTAGAATTTGCTTTAAAAAACAGTTTGCATGTTCTCATGGACTGCTACATGCATTACACATTTTTCTTCCAAGAAGCCACCACAACTACCAGAGCAGACAGTAGATGTCAAATCATCTTTGCTGCTTTTTTTTCCAGAACAATAATAGTGATGCGGAAGCAGCACATGGTTTTTCTAAACTTATATTAAACATATCTGATCTTCATGTTTGCAGTAATCTGACTTTGGCAGGCTTTTTAAAGACGGGTTAGGGAGTATTGCATTAGACTGTTGTGCTAGGCAGCCAAACTTATGATATTTTGCAGTTCCAGAAAAGAAAGCTCAACACAGCCAAAATCTGAACAGAACAGATATTATATACTGAAGCAGGCTGGAAAATCTAAGAGAGAAACATCCAAATGTTGCCCAGCTGAGTGCACTGGCAACTTGCACAGAACTGAAGGTCTAAATCAGATATGCATAAAATAGGGAGATTGTAATCCCTTTAATATGGAAAGTATGCTACATGGGGGACTACTTCTCCCAGCATGCAACTGCAAAATATCACAGATCTCAGTGACCCTTGAACGAGATAGATGAAAAGCACGCAAAATTGCTTTGACACAAATAATGGTATATACAAAGTGAAGGCCACTGCTTCAGATCTGCTGGAAAATAAATCTCCTGTCTATGTCCAGAGGAGATGACAGAGATGTGAAATTATGCTGATGAATACTTTTGTCTAGTTGTACATAATTTATAAAGCTGTTTTGAACTCATCGCAGTCATCTGAGTTATGATGTTCTGAAGGAGAAATTTATTGCAAAGGTACTGAGATTAGTCAGCTGAGAAAGTCATTTTTATTTTTGGCAGGGTGATCATTGTAGAAAATTGTATATTCTAAAAACAGAAATAAATGAAGAAAATGGGCAATGGCTACACTTTAAAATGGAAAATAGGCAGTTTCTTAATAACAAATTAGAAATTAAGGGATGATGCAACAAGTACAAAATGTTTATGGGTATGGCTCTACCAATTACACTGAAGTCAATTAAAATAGAAGAAAACTTTTAGAAAACTTTTTCCTTCAGCTGAATTATCTTGCTGTTTGAGCATACATTTCACCTACCAAGATAATTGCAAGGGCAGACATTGACTTAATGCAGGTACCTATGCTTCTTGCAGTGACAGGGTTCTCCAGTTGCCTGTCTTTGGATGCATCTATTTAGGAGACAAGATCATAATTCTTTAATACTGAACATAAGTTCCCTGATTGTTTTTTAGCTGTTTTGCATAAAGTGACTGAATGTACATGTGTATTTTCAGATAAAATCTACAGTGAAGTTGAGTACATACACAGTAGTGATGGTAGGCATGAAATCTTTTCATGAGGTTGATGAGGTATTCCTAAAACACATGCTATAAGACGAAAATATTATGAATATAAAATTGAAACAAAACCAGGTATAGCAACATACTTATTTTCACTTGAAAATCTACCAAATCTTACCTATTACCCAGTGTAAGATGGCATATTTAGGTAACTGTCTCACATCTTACTGATTACAGTCTGAGGTTAGATATTAAAGCAACTTCAGTACATATTATAATTCTATCCTGCTGGTATTTATGGAGGATAAAGTTTACATTGCTAGGTGTTCTCACATAAAATAGGTCCTGGAATATTAATTTTGATCCATTTCTGTGAACTGCCTGAATTTCTAATGTGGTTTTTCTCAAGTTCTTCATGCAGTAGTCCTAAAGATTAGTAAATTAAAAAAGAAAAAAGTTGGCAAACAAGAAGATTTAGCTGCACCCCAGAGTTTCTTTTTGTTGAAGAGCTTCCTTTAAAAACATGTGTTTATATCGCCTTTGTGAACAAGAACTCTAAGGAAGGAATTCTAGAAGCTCACCATGTCTTATTATTTAAGACAGCATTTCCCTTTCAACTCTGTTACCAGATTTTACTCTTATTTACTCTTTCAAAGTGACTTTGTACAAAGCCTGGCTTCTGGCTGGAGCACTACTGACTCTTCTGTTGGAATCCTCTCCAATTCACATGGGATCCTCATTGACTTCATCCCACACTGCCTTCTCCACCTCATTTTTCCCCATGTAGCGTGTAACTTCTTCCTGCCCTTCCAGACCAGAGTTGCTTTCTTTTCTCATTGCTCCATTAACAGAACTCAGACCAGGAGCATTTACTATCTGAAATCTTCCTCAGAAGGCCAAAACTGCCTTGCTCTGAGCAGCACAGTGCATGGGAGGCCTTGTCCAGCACAGGGCACTTTCTGCCTCACGGCAAGGGCTGCCTCCTGTCTATGAGGCCACCTGCCCTTGGTTTTGGAAGGCTTCAAGTAGCACACGAGGATGGTGCACTTTTCCACTTAAAAAAACTGAACACTGAGCTATGGGCCAGTACACAGCTGGGCCTGCGAATGGAGTGTCCTCAGACCACCTCAATTTCACTGATGATCATGTGTAGTAAGAAACATCGCTCTAAAGAGGAATGATTCTTTGAATTATTAAAAATGGAAAACTGATTTTCAAATTGGAATTTTAAGTTATCTGATCAATAATTGCACCCTTCTTTTCAAATCCAGGAACAGATTTGTCCATGTGGTTATCAGGTGATCGAACTACATTGAGTGGACATGTCAGGTAGAGGAGATGTACTCAAGACACAAGGTTACATATTCAACATTATAGATGGACATTACTGCAGACGTTCCTAAATGTAGTGTAAACTTGCAAGTAGCTTTGTGTAAATCACCCTCTCAAGAATCTCTCTCTTCACATAGTAATGAGAATTACTCTTGGCATGGCTTATTTTTTGAAACTTTCTCTGACTTCTGGCATACTCTATATTATCCAGAACCTTTAAATCAGGACTGGATACTTTTATAAAATACATACTGTAGTTTGAAGAAGTTTTATAAGCTTGATGAAAATTATCCAGTGAGTTTCTTTAACAATGTCATTTGGTAAATAAGATTTTACAATCATGATAATCCCTTTAGACCTTACAGTTTCTGAAACAGCGTTATCAGCATAGCCAATAGAATGTATATGTCTAATGTTGTTTTGCTGATTTTCCACACTTCTCAGGAGAGATGCCAACTGCCTTCTTGGCATCTAAAATTGGACCTGTATAAATTTTAGGTGCTTTTCCCCAGGAAATTCATTTGAACATCCTGTAACTGTATGAAAGCCTCAACCCAAATGCCTTTAAAGCTTGGTTGTATGTCCCTGCCAGCCTGTTCCCTCTGTGCTGTAAACTTGGTACATCTGAATGAAGTTCCCCTCTATGAGGGACCTCTCTAAACTGGATCTAGAGGTGCATCACAAGATAAGCCTAGCTTTCATTTGACTGCCTAGAGAGATATGATGGCATGCCTACTATATCTGGGATGGGGCTAAGTCCAACTTCAAAAACAGACATGGCTATTTTTATTTAAAAAAAAAAAAAAAAAAAAAAAAAAGTAGTTGTAGTAGTTGGTAGTTGTATCTCAGGTAGTTGCATCTGGTAGTTGTATCTCAGGATGCTGAATCATTGTAGCACCTGAATTGGATTTATGCTACTTAGGCATAGTTAAACCTCTTACTTTAATTTCTCACTTAATTCTGGTTTAATCCACCACAGTCTGGTTTCCCAGATAAGGGGTGAGTACCAGCCAGTTGTTGAAGTACTCAGAAATGGTAGGGGATGCAGCACATGGTGGCTGTGGTTTGTGTATTGTTTTGAAAAAGGGCGCTTTCTTGAATGGGAACCATAAGAAAATTACATGAAAGAAATTTCAGTGTAAGTAAGAAATATATAGGTCATGAAAGAAAACATCAATGAAATATTTTACCATGGTTCAATGAAAGGAATGAAGCTGTGGGAATAGGCAAACCTGTTCCTCCTTCAGGAGAAGAACTGACTGACTGAAACAGATATTTTAGACTGTCCTTATGCTTCAAAAACTCAAGATGAAATCACAGCTGTATCAAATACAATGACTACACTTCCTTTGACTTTAGTGGATCAAATGTTAGCTCAAGGAAACTTGTCAGATTTCCAGCAACTTACCTGACTTAAGCTGCAAGACAAACAAAAATTGTTTCTCTAAATATTGCTTCTTTTTTTCAATAAAGTATACTACATTTACAAAAAAGGTGAAGTTCTGAAATGGGCTATCCTCTTCATAGCAGAGAAGGTAAATTTCCCTTTCTACAGAAACCCAATGGAAACGTTGTAAATACAACCTTTCCTTCTTATGGAGATAACAGCAATGAAAGAGAGGTCAGTCATGGCTGTATAATTGTTTAAAATATAGCTTCAGGTCTCTTGACATCTGCATAGACTAAATGAGTTGTTGAAGGATTTGAACAGTTTTACAGAGTATATTAAGTTTCATGACTTGCACACAAAAAAAATATTCGTTTGATTACATGTTGGCAATATAGATCCAACAATAACTTTGGGATTTATTAAAAGCAGGCCACTGTTTTAATGGGAAAATATTTTTATGCTATAAGCGGTAATGACTTTTTTACTACTCTTGTAAAAACTCAAAAGAAGAGAAGATTCTTGGGATGGATGGACTTTGCTGTTCTTGAGTCAATAGAGTGAAATATTTGTTTTCAAATGCACAAAGCACCTGTTTCATTAACTAGCAACTAGCAGCAAAAAAGAGAACCTTCCTTAAACTGTGGAAATCATCCTATAAAAACTAAAGATGAGCAGGTGTTAACTGATGCTGTCTGACATACTGCTTGTGAGTATCTTCAAATTGCTCATTTCTAATAGAACCATCAGCTACCTGGCAAGATTCCGGTAACACAGCAAATTATTACTTGAACCAGTGGTAGATTATATTTCATTCTGTCTGTCACACTGCATTAGGCTGCCATTGTAGTGTCTCTCTTGGAACTGCCCCTTTGTCTGGATTTCTCTTGATATAGAACAAAGTTTCCAACCACATTGAGACAGGATTTTAGTTATATGGTTTTGTTCAGACAAACTATTACACTCCCAGTGTGTCTGCGAACAGGTTCCCTCCCATCCTGTTCAGCTGAGCCAGGTAATGGAGACTTGTGCCCACTCCTGAACCACTTACTGAAAATACCCAGGCTGTCACGAACTACTCAGTGTAATGGAGTCCAGCCTTGTCTGCAGCTTTCAATTCCAAGCCCATATTTCAAAACTTCTGAAAAGCAGAAGAGAAAGAGGGAAGGGAAGGGAAGGGAAGGGAAGGGAAGGGAAGGGAAGGGAAGGGAAGGGAAGGGAAGGGAAGGGAAGGGAAGGGAAGGGAAGGGAAGGGAAGGGAAGGGAAGGGAAGGGAAGGGAGGGAAGGGAAGGGAAGGGAAGGGAAGGGAAGGATACAGGAGGGGAGGGGAGGGGAGGGGAGGGGAGGGAGGGGAGGGGAGGGGAGGGGAGGGGAGGGAGGGGAGGGAGGGAATTCTCAGATATCTTTACGTTAGTATTCTATACTTAAAGTGACTTGTCATCTCCTATCTATCAGAACTTATCATTCAGTATGGCAATAAACTCTTGTTAAGTGCTACTTTTTTCATCACTTTGCTTTCTATCATCTTTGAAATTTACATTGTAATGTAACAAGCTAATGGTGAATCTCTACAGTCTTCTGTCTGAACCAAGCATGAAAAATTTCATTTTCTAGGGAAGGGTCACTGAGAAACTTAGTATGGTGCATGCTGCTCCTAAAGTCCCCAAAGGGACTTAACTGTGTAAAATTAAATGATCATTTTCTGGGGAAAAAAATTAGGTGTTATAGGCTTCCTTGTCAGATTTACCTATATCCATCCAACTGCTTCACAAAGCTTTGGTACATCAGTACTGGAGAGCAATATTGGTGATGGATGGCTGGCCTAAGTGATCTTAGAGGTCTTTTCCAACCTTAATAATTATATGATT
This sequence comes from Meleagris gallopavo, assembly GCF_905368555.1. Lineage (NCBI taxonomy): Eukaryota > Metazoa > Chordata > Aves > Galliformes > Phasianidae > Meleagris > Meleagris gallopavo. The sequence goes on along the minus strand of NC_139405.1, from coordinate 58,725,941 downwards.
CTGTGATCAACAAATATAGCAGAGTTAGATGTGAATTTGCATTGCAAAGGTTACTCTTCTCAGTAACAATTTATGCATGTCTTTGTACAGCACAATAAATGTGGGATGTGCATTCCTGTGGGCAGCTACTGCTAGGCACCTGATCTGAGCTTTTTTCATGGTGATTTGTCTGTGCTCCTGCATCTAAAAATACCACTGATACTTTCTAGATGTAAAAATGGAAAAATATTTTGTTGTTTCAGGCATTGAAGTTGTTTCTTTAATAGAAACCATTGTAGAAGACAAACATGATGAAGCAGCATTAAAAATGTTTCCAAAAGATCTTAACTCAGACTTGTACAAGGAACTGGTTTGTGGCTGATCTGTCTGCCTGTGAGAATGAAGTTAGGAATATAAGGAAAAATGCATATTCTTTTTAGAAGTTATTGTGTATTTCAAAATATCCAAAGAATGAGGTATATATTTTAGTACATTTGTTCATTGCTAATGAATAGAGGGGGAGCAGAGGCCTACTGCCTGGGAGAAGATCTTTTGCTGCTTTCTCACTCAGTATATATTTCACATCAGGATCCAGTTTTTACAGCTATATGTGACTTTAAAAAGTCATTTGGATGTTTAAAGGTGCACACAAATGCTCTGCATGCACAAGGACATTTTAGATTTCCTACATACATATTTACCCCCCACACTGCGAGTATATGCTTTTGAATCAATGTCACATTACTGGACTAGGATCACTGTGTATGCATATATCTGTTACCAATTCTTTCCTATTCCATATTAAAAAATACACACCTAATATTCCACCTGAATTAAAATGCACAGATCTGTATAATATATGTTTATGTACTTTGTAATAAAATCTAGACTGCTTTGTGAGCTTTTTTTTTTTCAGATTGCAAAGTCACAAGTACAAATATTAAGTGTAATCAGTTGTACTTGTATCTCTGCTTATAGTGAATGGCTTCAGAAAATTGCTGAGATTTGTTGAAGACCTGCATATCTTATGCTGAATAAAATAGCTCATGGACATTCTGCAGTTCTCATCACCACAAAACCTCTCAAACTAAGATGAATTAGAGGAAATATTGTTAGATTGGGATACAAAAAGAGAAAGAGGATATATGGACTGCTCCAAAAGTAATGCCTCCTATATCATTATGTTGACTCACAACATCAGAGGGAGATGTTGGTGATATAGCAGTAGAGGCTGAACCTTCCCATCAATATTCCGTTATATGTTGTTGCTTTGTGGCAGATTGCAGCAGAGAGGCAGTCTAACAAAACAGTGTCTGACATGGAAGTGCACGTAAAAGACAGATGTGGAATTGAATTCCTCCATGCAGAAAAAAATGGCACCCATTAACATTCCGTGACACTTGCTGAACATTAATGAAGAACAGTGGGTGTGAGCACAGTGAGGCAATGGGTCATGTATTTCAGCAGTGGTCACAGTGACAGTAGGTCACCTCTACTGGTAAAGATTTATGTGAGCACAACATGCAGGTTCATTGCTAGTGAAAATGCATAACTAATGGTGGTTACTGTGCTGAAAAATACTGTTCTGTAGCTAAATATTCACTCTATCAAATAGTGTTATTGTGCTCTTTGTTTCTATTGTAGTTTCCAGGGAAATAAGTAGGAGGCATTACATTCTGTGTGACCTACGTACTTTTTCTCTAATTTCCAGTAAACAACACTAGTAAAAACAAACAAGTTTCAGTAGCTTCTTCCTTTAAGCTTCTTACCCTTAAGCTGGTACCAGATACAACGGACTACCTTTGTTACAATCATATTTTATATTATAGAGCATACAGATAATCAATCTGAAGAGAAGGAATAACCAAATAGCTATAGTAGAATTCTGTAAGATAAATACATTTACAGTTGTTTTGGTATCTCTACTATGTTTCCATATGCTACAGTATTTGGGGCTCTTGAGTTTAACCTTAACCATAAGAATACAGGTTTTTCTGTAGTTAGAAAGCTAGTTTGCAGATAATTGCAATACCTTTAGAATAACTATTGCTTTTTTAAATTAAATCTGTTTTCTTATAACCTTCATCCTCAAAAAGAAAGTAAATGATTATTAATTTTTGTTTAAGTAGATATGTGCTACCAGAAAGGCGTGAACACTGTCAAGATGGAGTTAAAGTAGACTGCAGATATGAGTAAATATAAAGCAAAACTACGTGCTTCATGATCATGACATCTTTTCAGTACTGCAAAGAAAAGCTGCCAGAACCTCCAGGCTGATTCTCAGAGGAGAGGTGTGGAGAAACTTCTGGCTCTTGATTGAGAACTTCAGCTCAGTGAAAGTTAAACCATTGAAGCCCTCAAAGAAGCTATTGCCAAATCCACAAAAATGGGACTTTTTGCTGAACAGAGCCCACAGAAAGTAATCTTTCATTCTGAATTTAGAATGCAACAGATATTTCATTTCAGCTGAACTGAAAATTTTAGTTTTACACTTTGCATCTGTCAACTGCTTTAAAAAAGGAAGATCTTAAGTGACATAGAATCTGTCACCTTCTCTGTGAATTTCATTTTATTGTGAACTTTCTCCCACAGATGACAAATGCACAGTAAGTTCACTCTGTGACATTTGTATAGTCAACTGTAAAGTAACCTATTACTTCGCTTTTGCCTCCATAAAGGTCACAAGTACACAGCCAATTTAAAAAGAAGAACTTAGCCAACTGAAGTGTGGTAGAAGACTATAGCTTACCAAACAGAATGATCTCCAGCAATTTGAATGAATCTTTTAGTTGAGATCTTCTGAAGATAAATACTCATCCATCCAGCTCCCTTCCTGTTTTGTAATGTCTCCCTGTCTTATTTAATAAATGCTTTCTTGCTGTTTCTTGGCATCTTCCAGAACAAGGAATGTAAACTGAAAAGACCATGGAGACTAAAGTTGGCCCAGGATTCCATAATGAATAATATCGGGAGACACAGAGACGAGTCTGTCAGCCCATACCTCTTGCCATGGCCTCTACTAGGAAAAGTTGCTCAGTGCTATATGAAGTAGGATCTTGTTATGCAATGGTTAGCACACATGAAAATTAGAACAAAAATGCATGTTCTCATATGTACTGCTGAGTACTGTAGAAGAAAAATTGTCAAAAATAACAATAAGAAAAGAAATGCAAAGAGAAAATAGTACTACACAGCAACAATTGCCTAAAAATTACTGTCAAAATGTTATGATACTTTTGGTCAGGTAGAAAACACCATAAAAGGACAGTAGCTGCTGGTAAAACATTATTTATTTATTTATAGTCTGTAGCCATTTATTATTGTTTAAATGAATGAAATAAGATTTGCATTGTGACAGTTGTCCTCCAGAATGAGTACCTCAGCCTTTGACGTCTAAACTGTTTAAAGTTAAGATAATCCCTTTTTAAATAGTATATTTCAAAATATATATGTGATTAATCTTCTCATGTAAAATACACTTTCACATAGAAATCTCTTGAGATTTATTTTCTGTTCATTCATGGAAGAGCCATTGCTGTAGGTACACATAAGATGGTGTACTGAAAACTCATTAATTCCACTTCTGGGTGGCCCTGGAAATCTCTTAAGTCTCTTCAAACTCTAATATTTTGGCTCCATGTAGATTTCCCCTTCAGAAATAGCTCACTGTTTTCTACATGCTCATACAACCTATTCTTGGATCTTTGAAATATCACAAAAGAGTATTGTATTCATAAAAATTCAGTTCTGAAAAGCATTCATCTGCATGTTACTGAGCCCTTTATTAAAAAGGAGAATTTTAATGGGAAAAATGGCTCAAAGTAATGAGTAAAGAACAGCGTGGTTTCTAGCATTGTTGCTGGGGATTAGGTAGCTCTGAATTAGTTCAGTTTGGTGTAGATTTTCACCTATTTCACCAGGAGGGCAACGCTACTGTTACTTGTTGTGAAATTATTCAAGAGATATGAAAAGAAACTAATGCATTCTTTATTATTCATACCACAGTGCCCAACCCTAACTTTATGAAGCCATTCTGACTGTCTTCAGCAGAGAAGGGCAGATCCTTCAGAAATCCTTCAAAGTACGCCCAGAGCAGTAATGACCTTAGAGGTAGATAATTGCATTTCTTGATCTTTCCTTTCCATATGTATCATAGGTGTTTTGCTCTTATGGTCCACTGGGTCAGAGAACTCTTGTGCTTCTCTTATTCTGTCCAACAGAAGTAGTTCTAAGGTTTCTTAATTATTCTCCATTATTACATTGATTCTGTCCTCCCACTATTTTGAACAGCAAAGAAATAGTAGTAGCTATGCATATCATAGCAAAAAGCTGTAAAAAGTTGACTGTCTATCACAGTTGAGCAACTTAATAACTGCAGTAGGGATTATGTTCCCAAGCACTTTTTGCATCTATATGCAGAACTTGCAGTTTCACTAGATTCAGAACATGGCACTGAAGACAGTTTGCATAAAAACTGCTTCTTTGATACCAAAACCAGAGATGGTAATGTATCCTTGTGCTCTTCAGTTCTTTGATATCTTAAGGGCTTTGCTGGTCTTTTCTGTCTTTAAAATGTTCATCTTTTTACTCAGCACTTCTAATCCTGAGCTTAATTTTAGGAAATCATTTCCCACGTGGCTCATGTTTTATTGAAGTATGCACACTTTATTTTCTCACATTGTTCTTTTTGATGATGTGGAAAGTGCCAACTTACTAACCGATTGCTGAGAAGTTCAGACTTTATGAATCAGATTATATGTTTTGATTTCCTGACAAAACAATGACCTAGGCCATCCATACCAGACCTACTGTATGCCTGTGAGATGGTAATGAATGCAGTTCTTGTTGAATGAATAACTTTGTTCATCTTACCTCAGGTATTCATTTAATATCCAATTTTACCTTTACAATTTTCAAATGCTTGCACTTCAGATTTTCTTCTGAAAACTGTTCTCAGAGACCTAAACAAACACACACAAAAATTCCCAAATTGAAACAGAGCAGCATTTCTCCAGAAGTGGCAATTTCCATCAAACTGAGGATTCCTGAAGTCATGTAAGAATATTTACTGTGTAACGAGGTCACCTCATCTGGTCTTTTATAAGCTAGAAGCACAGATGAGAGGCAACATATCAAACAAACACCCAGACTTTCCCAAAGAGTGCAAATCAAAGCTTTACAGACTCCTAGAACATACTAGCATGTAGGATGTATAAGCCAAGTGAATTTTAAAACTTTGCTTTAAAACTCTGCTTTAAAACTCATGTCAGGAATGGATTAGAGTTTTCAAAAAAGTTTTGTGTCGTTTCATATTTCATTACTCTCAAAACAAGTTTTTAATGCTGTGTGAGCGTTCAAAGAACCCTCCAGGGGCAATGCAATATGACATCACTAGCTAGAAGTGGAATTTTCACTTGTCTGTTTCTGCTGGACTAACAAAAATCTTGTAAAATTATTAGACATTTGATGTGGAAAAAGTAAGTGATTCAGAACAGATTCCTACCTGTTACAGACTGAATCTGAAATAGTACTGAAGGAAGAAAATTAAAAATCAAAGCTTAAACTTAAAGAACTGGATTATTTTTTAGACAGCTTAGTTTTATATATAAGTGGAATCTAGAAGAGCTCAGAATGCTCTTATATTTGAGTAAATCTGCAATGAAAAATGACTGCTAGCTTTCATATAACACCAAATGTAACAACAGAAGTATTTTATATCTTGCATTCCATTAGAAATTACAGCTTCTGTCTAAAACCTTCCCTTGCTCCTGCAGCTTGGCTTCCTCACATTGGTTGTACAAACAGTATAGTTCTGCTTGTGGATGAGAAATGGATTAAGGAGAAGATCTGAAGCGGTTTAAGATGTCTGAGAAGACCACAACAATCTACCATTTTTCTATGTAGATGAGTTTTACCCAAAAGATGATACAAATATTATTAGGCAATGCTGTTAAGCCATTTTTAAAAAGAACATGCTTACATATACTTTTACTATAGTACTGCGTCGCATTCAGCATTTACGGATATTCTCATCATCATTATTGCTATAGCAGTGTGGTTCCTGTAGCATCTTTCAAGGTTCTTCTTGTCTTTATTTTTAATGCTTTGGGATCCCTAAGCCATCATTAGGGACATTCCACTAATTATGTGAACAATCTTGCTGCCAGTTATTGAGTCAAATGCTTTGCCACCATGACACAGACATTTTGAGAAATTGCATGGTTAGACAATAAGCTGACAAGTTAAATTATTCTGATCTGCAGTCGTGGATGTCATTTTGTGAATGGCATAGCATTAGCACAGAATTGTAGTCCCTCATCTTGGTAATGTAGACACTGTTGAGATAAAATTTACAGTAAGTCTTAGTGTTCTTGTTATGTAAGTATAAATGCAAAATTCAGGCCTTTCAGAGACTGTGTTGTGTTTGTTTTTTTTTTTAAGAAGATTGTAGCAAAAGTCTCCATTACTGTCAGCCACATGCAATAATACTATAAGAGCATGGTGTGCTCATTTGTGTTCCTTAAAAAAACTGTTTGTGAGCTTGAAGCACTTAAGCTGAATGAGGTTGTGGCGACAGATTCCACACTGTATGAATAGCAGTTCCAAACCACTGTCTTTGAAGTAGATGTGTTTAAATTACTTGTTGTGAATAAAGTATCAGAACTAAGCCTTTTTTCTTCCTGTTCACAAAGCTTTCTTGAATTTAAGATCGTTTGTAAGAAGAGCTTCATATTTGTATTCACTGAGAAGTTTATGTGTAACCTTCTTCTTAGAAGGGTCAATTGTAGCTGTTTTCCGTTTCATTCCTGGTTGTTATCCACATATTATTTGTGGCAGGTGACTGATGATCAATATTGTGATACGTTTCATTACATTCTCTATATTGTGAAGAAGTATCTTTAGTTAAAATATGAGGAACTGAAACCTAAGAAACACACAAAAAGGAAGAACATGCAAAAGATTTAGCATTAATGGAACACAAAACCCAAAAAATTAGGACCTTTATCAGCTTTTGATGCTCAGTTATCCTAGTGTGCAAGCCTAATGAATATGGCAGTGGTTGATGCTATGAACTTTCCATTGCAGTTCAGAAGCCTGCCTTTCACTATGGCTCTGCAAATTCTTATCTAAACCATTGTGGCAGAGACCTTCCAAAACATGCTCCATTAAATGCTAGTAGCACTGAAAGTGAAAACAAAAAGGGAATTGAAGTGGCTCCTGATTAAAGCTACATGGGAACTTTGAGTTCCTATGATGAAAGCACTGGAGAGGAGAATCACATGCTGTACCAAAGAATTTATCCAGGAAGGATGCTAGCCTGGGAAGATCTCATTGAAGCCTTCCAGTACTTAAAGGAAGCTTGAAAACAAGATGGAGAGCAACTTTTTACTTTTTTTTTATGGCCTGATAGTAACAGGACAAGGGTGAACTAAAAGATGTTGATTTTTTTCTCACTCAAAAAAATTCTATGTCTAAGAAAAATTAAACACATGTTTTAAAATGTTGAAGCCATGAATATGAGTCAGTGCTAGTATTATACATTATACACAATTTAGCTAATTGTGATAGAATATGCTGAGGGTATACACTTTCAATATGGTATACAAAGAGACTAAATCACTCCAGAAAGTTAATACATGTGTATGCATGTATTGCACTGAAAGCAAAAGTGTATTGCTACACAGTGTCTGTAGAATAAGAGTAAATAAAGGTACTTCATTTCAAATAGAAATACTTATTTAATATTTCCCTTTACAAAGGGAAAATTTTTGACAATTTGACTCAGTGTATTACAATAATAAGATCTGTTAATGAGATATATATCTGTATATTTATAACTTGATTGTCTAGTTTGGGTTTTATGATGCAGAGTTTGTATCTGTAGATGGGCACTGACATAACTAAGCACCCTGGAAGGAACTTTACGATTAATATTCTATATCATGGTGGACTGTCTACTGGCATATGAATACCAGAAAATGTGCATTAACTTAAAATTATTTCATGTGCAATGAAAGGAATGTCTCAGTTCCAAATGTACTCAGGAAAGAGGCTTCACGTTCCAACATGCTGATCATGGTGTGGCAAATTGCAAGTCTTGGACTATAACTCCAATACAGTCCCTGTGTGTGCACAATACTATGAAATATTATTACTAGGTGCTCTCTGCATGCAGTATCTTTGGGAGCAGTTTATTGACACAGCTACCTAAAATCCACACATACATTTGTACAATGCAACTGAAAAATACTATCCCCTGGACAGTAAATTAGTCTGAGGTGTCTTAAGCAAAGAATATTCAAGATAGAAGGATCTCCAATCCAAAATGTATAGCTGAATTCATCAGCTGTTAACTGGAATGAGAAAAATACTGGTGCACATTGATTCTCCATTTTTTATGTGTACAGGACTCCAATGACTGAGTACATGCTATAGGATTTCTACTAATAAATTATGTCAGAATATTCTGACATATTCTTAAATATTCTCTCAGCTATCCACATAATAAGTCTGTGGCTTGTTAGTACTGCACTGACATCATTTGTTATTATGTTTTATTTAGATGCTTCTACTTTGTCTGTCTTGTAGTTCAGCAGCTCCTCGAGGTAATTAGTTATCAAAAATGCCAATGTTAGATGGAGAAACTATGAGCATAGCTTCAAGAAACTTGCTTTTCAGAAGTAGGCTGTGTGAACTGATTTTCGGTTTCTAACTGTGGTCTTAGTACTTCTTTGCCCATAAGCACACAGTCTGCAGATCTGGAGGGCAACCTGACCATTTTTTGTTTATCTACTTATTTGTGAATGGGCATCATATAAGCAACTGAAGCTTCTATGGCGTAAGGTGTCACATCACCATACTGCCATGAAAAAAAATTGCAGGGAATAAAAATCTCTCTTGAAAATGCTGGAAACTTCTACCTCTCATCTTGGATTGCTTAGTTGTTCTGTCATAAATTATAGCCAGCTTGTGAACAGACATTGCTTTCCATTTTTCATCAGCACGTTCCATTGTCACGCTCCACACTTTTTGTGGAATGGTCATAAATTCAAGTATTACTTAAGGTTGTCCCAAACACTTTCACTGAGGAGCTATGTTAATAATTTTAACTTTGATAATTCTTACTTTGTTCTTCTATTTTCTGAGTTCTAAGATCTTGTTTTTGTTGAATCAGTTCCCTTTACCATTTTTTTTAGCTCTCTGCTTATTCCTCAAATCTCCCTTGAAGAGGCAACTTTTTTCAGTCTGGTCAAGAGCTTTTCCATTTGTGTTTGCCCTTTTCTGATGATGGAGACTTGTAACAGGAAATAGATTCTCCACTTCTGCTCAAAGAAACACTGGATTCTAAGTCTTCAATACCTTCTCATGGGGAAAATCAGAATACCAATAGGAAAACAGTTAGTGTGCCTGCTTTCCCCTTCCTGACAACAGCTGTAGGATAGAAATTTCCCTGTTCTTTCTTCTTTATTCTTTGATCATTTCAGGTGGCATCAGTTTTCTTTCCTCTGCTCTGGGGGACCTTCCAGTTTCTTGTAATGTCCTGATCTAACCTTTTGTTCTTCCTCAAATTAATGTTGCCTCTTCCTCCTGAAGCCAGTGGCTAGAACTGTTCTTTCTACTGAGATGGGATTGTTGAAAGTATAATGCAGCTGAGAATAGTACAATTTTATTTTCTTTGAGTGGTTCGGAGAAAATGCTTGCCAAGTAGTTTCATCACAATCCGTGATGTCAATAAAGTGACAATTGCTTGAACAGGAGGCATATTGTCAGGTAATCAAGGAAAGGGGAGTACAACTTCACTGCATTCATTGCCTTTCAAATTGTTCTTGAAGTGGCCTTCTAAGCAAGTTTGCTAGGGATGTCTTGCTTTCAGCCTTCCAAGCAAATACCACAACACTTTGTTCATGAACCTAAGTCTGCAGGAGTTTTCCCAAAAGAATGTTTGCTCCTTATTTCTCTTCTTCCCTCTATTTTGCCATTTCTGGCTTCTGGTATGAACTTTCCAGTCTATTCTAAATGTAATTTGCCCTCGGTTGTTTTGTTTTGAGTTCTAGTAAGTGTAAATAGGTAACATTGTCAAAAGCATTGCTGAAAAACCCTTTTAAGTTTCCTTCTGTGGGACAGATGTCAGAGCAAGACAGCTTCACAAACAAACCATGTCTACTTACTCATTAAACATATAACATAATTGTTGGGTATATTATGGAACTTATCCAAACTGAAGACTCTTCCTCTATGGATATTATTACATTTATTTTTGTCTATAGTAACAGTCATCTTACAGCACAATAATTCACAAAACTGTGCTGTTTAAATGCAGACTTTGCTGTTTCCAAATTAAGAGTTTAGAGTCATGGTACTCAGTCAGTTGTATGTGAGAGATTCCTACATCTTCTATGTGAGGAAAAAAACAAACCCAAGTCCTAAATCAAACAATTGAAAAGACACTTTGGTCACTCTTAAGATTGAAGTAATTAGAAGGATAACTGAAAGTGACTGAGTATATTTAGGATTTCCAGTATTTCAGTGTGAAACAGAATTTCATTTAAAGTAAAACTTTACTAAATATATTGCACTTTTATGTACTAATTGCAACACAGAGGTCATCCTTCTCTCTTCCTTTTGACATTAGTAATCACATTAGCACAATAACCCTGGCATCGTCATGTGTGTAAGCATCAGTTTAAAATAACACAGATGTCAATTAGAGGGTTAGATATTTGGAGGAAGTTTTTCACACAGAGGGTGGTGACACACTGGAACAGGTTGCCCAAGGAGGTTGTGGATACCCCATCCCTGGAGGCATTCACAGCAAGACTGGATGTGACTCTGGGCAGCCTGGTCTAGTGATTGGCAACACTGCCCACAGCATTGGGCTTGAAACTAGATGATCATTATAGTCCTTTTCAATCCAGGCCATTCTACCATTCTGTGATTCTCTGATTATTCCATACAGTTGTGCTTTACTGGTTCAAAATAATGTAAGCATTCAAGGAAAAAGAAAAAAAAAAAAAAAAAAACCCACGTAGTTAACTATTAAAATGTGTTTTTTAACATTCCAATATTGAGGAGTAGATGCTAGTAGCTTTTCTGTATGTAGGCAAGTCAACTGGAGTACAGAACTTTTCGTATTTTTAAAAGTCATGAAAGGAGAAAGGGACTCAGAGTACTAAAAGCTTTAACAAGAACATATTTATTTTTATAACCTAAAGAATAAACAGTTGATTGAAATTACATGAATGAAAGTTAGTATTGGATTTCAATATTTGATTGCAGCTAGTCGCATTCATATTGCCAGGACAGCTAAAAAAAAAACAATACACACATTGAACCAGAAAAATAACTTTGATGAGCCTGTAAGAGCTTTGTACAAGATTATTGGAAGAGGATGCTTCAATTTAGGCTCTAAGTGACCAGAAGTTTAGGAAAGTGATTTGCATCCAACAGATGCTGAATGCCCCCAGTAGGTACTACTACTGTTACACAGTTCTGCAAGAAATTCTCTTCTATTTACCAAAATGTCCAATTTTACACATTCATTTTAGGAAACCACATTAAAATATATGAAATGAAATTAAACTATTCTGCATTATAATGAATAAAACAAAATGAAACCTTTCATTCTTCTGTGTAAAGACTGGAAATGTTATTCCAGTCTATTCATGTTATTATGTTATTACAAATGGGAGCCTTTTGGTGTTGGAGGACAGGAACATACATTCCCAGGGACATGTCATCGCACTCCATACCAGGGATTAGGCTGGACGTGTGAGGTCAAAGGGAGGAGAGCCAAGAATGATTGGAACTGGCACTGGCTGGTCCTCAGAGGAGCAGTGGGCAGATGAACACAGCTTTGCCTCAGCCATAGGAGACAGAGATGGATTTTATCAAGGGACATAGAAGGAATATGGATAACTTACTGCATCCCAGGAAGCCACTAAACATTCCTGATGTGGGAGAAGACTGGGGGAAAGTATCTCATCCCACCAGTAGGTGAGGGGACAGGTGGAATTTTATTTTGCTTTATACTGTCATTTCCAGAGGAGTGAAATTTTGGCTGTTTAGAAAGTAACTTTGATTCAGTATGTAATAAAATAAAATCAAGCTTCAGAGTTTAAAAATCCCCCTGGCATGGTTGTTTTGAGGAAAAGGTATAGCCAGAACCTACTCAAAACTTTGGCTTACACACGGTAAAAAGTAGAATGGCTTTGCTGTTTCTACAGCAATTTAACAAGAGGGAACACTGCTGCTCAGCTACTAAAGCCTGCAAATACCTTAGAGAATCTCTAGCTCACTACAGGAGCAGCTATATCACCAGAAAAAGTTTGCTCTTCTTCTTAAAAATAAAGATTCAACAGTCTTTCAAATCAATTTGTTCTAAGACTTCACAGTGGTTTGTGTTACAAAATTTTCCCTGGTTTGTGACTGAAATCCCCCTTGCTGTGAGTTTAGTTTGCAGCCCCTTGTCTTATCCTTACTGGACACAGAAGACGGCGCATTACCTCTGACTTCATAAGTATTCTACATGTATTTGAATAATCATAATGTTTGTCCTAGTCATTTTTCTTTGAGTATATAACTCCAGTCCCTTTGATATTTCTCTGTTTAAAAATCTTCGATCATTCTTACTGCTGTTCTCAGGGCTCTCTCTAATCCATTCATGACCTTCTTGAATTAGGCTCCACCAGCTGAATGTGTTAACTTCAATTGCATCCTTGCCAGCAGTGCATGAAGCAGAACCACTGCCTGTGATTTGCAGGCATTGCCCTTCTTCATACAGCCCAGTGCAGTTTCCTTTTGCCACAAAGGGGATGCACTCTCAACTTGCGTTCACATAATGATCTATGACAGATCAGATACTGATTTATTTCATAGGTATATACATAGTAGATAGAATACTAGAATATGTAGGCTCTTGTTCTACAACTCAGCCCAATCCTAGTTTTTTTATCCATCCAATATTTACACGGTGGATTACCCCTATACAGGAGACTAGCTTCAAAAACAAGTAAAACAAGAAGTAATTTTATTTCTTTTTTTCCAGGCAACACAAATCTTGGCAGCAGCTGTCATTATATGGCTGAACTATATCCCTGAAGGGAGCTTGGCTGGCATAGAACAAGCTCTATTAAGTGTACAATTGCATATTGACCCCTACTTGCTATTCATTGTGTCTCTAGGATTTTAGTAATGATCTGCTCTTAAGGATGAGTGGGAGTTATTTGTCCCTTGCTCCCTCATAAATGATATTGCAATAACAGATTGCCAGGATTTTTTCCTCATGTTGGAAAGCTAATTAGTTTCAAGTATTTTAGGGGAGCTCCAAGTTTACAAAAGAACACATATGCAAATGCATGGTGGGAGGAAGGGAATGATAACAGTCTGGAGCCACATCTTCAGCACCATGATTGACAGACTCAGTAGACACATCTGGTAAGTAACTTGATGGCAGGGTCTACAGACACGCTGTAAAATTGTAAATGTAGTCTGTAGAGGATAAGGGCTCCTTAGATCTGACATATTTGCCAGGCTCACGCTTTTTGAGCAGGAGAGGCCCTTCACCTTCTACTGTAAACATAACGAAATCAGAGGCTCTCTCACGCAGGGTTGTTGGCAGATCACCGTGAACTTGTTTCAGCCAGAGCACATTTCGACGTCATGGTCAGTGAAAGTATCTGAGCTTCAAAGGTAAACCCTGTGCTCAAAGAGAGACATTGCAATGATCCAGGACTCCCAGTGGATTTGGTTTCAGTTACTGGAAGATTCTCAAAAAATTCAAAGGCACTTCAGCTTACTTGAAACTTCAGCAAAGAGCAGTAGATCTCCTAGACAAAGTGCAAAGTGTAGTACTAGCAGTCCAGGGAAAGTCTGCATCTTGATTTCACTAGAACAGATGTTATCTGCAAGCAATTAACATACTTGTCATCACCAGTGAAATAGATACAGAATTCGAGTTTTTTTTATCTACCCTAAAGAAAAGTGTTTGTGCACAAAGCAAAATTTCCACATTAGTATTAAAATAACATTCAGTGAGGCGAGCAGCATGTGTCATTTTTTCAGTTTCTTCCAGTTCCATTTTTTTTCAAAGAGCGATGCTGTAACACTTAGATCAGAGCTAGAGAATACATTTCACCATAGACATGTATCTTTTAACAGCAGAATGTTTGATGGCCCTATTTTTCACTTTATTGTTGTTGTTTTGAAATATTCCTCTTTGTTATGTACAGAGCAGTAGCCCGTACGTACTCCACTTTCTCAAGTTTCACCTCAACATGGCTTCAATGAACTCCAAAGAGCTGCTTTTTGTTTATATGGGTATAGGAGAGATTCAGGAAAATAGCCCTGTATCATCAGTTCTTTCTGTTTCTTAAGTCCTCTGATTGTACTTTGCAGAATTTGCAATCCTAGTAACTGGAAGACCGTGTTAAGTAGTTGTTTTAAAGACTGCATACTAGCCTGCCTTCTGAAGAATCTTCTGATTTGTTTAGTTGAAAGATGAGATCTTCTCCACAAGTTCTCCATACTTCCTCTTAGTTGCTTCTATGTCTCTGTAACAACCTCTTCCACCAGATGTGCTTTGCCTCCCAGTAATATAGACTTTCAGTTGTGTTTGTCCGTGTGGAACACGGAAAAGAAAACTGAAACCCTAGCAGAATAGTGGGATCATTCCCATTACACCACTGCTCATTCTCACTAAGCTGATTTGCTGCATTCTTAGAGAAACAAAGTGATTCTGAGATGGTGCTGGAGGACGTGGAACGATGTCCCAGTTATTAGGAATGCCGCAGGATTCTTGTGCTATCTTGGTCAAGTTGCTTGATCCCGAGTTAGTTACAGAAGCCTGTTAGTCACTTTCTCCATCTAGGTAAGCTCTTCGGATAAATAACTGCCTATTACATGTTTCTGGTGTGCCAGAATTAATGGGGCAACTCTTGACTTCTATATGTGATACAAATAATTTATGAAATAAGGTATGAAACTTGAATTCCTCCCATATCATTTCTGAAAGGTTACTTATTGTCTCAGCTTCTCAGTTTAATACACTTCTGAATTAAGCAGTCAGCCTCATTTACAGAAGGCACTTGTTAGAAGATCAGACATAGGCAGTAAACTGTAGCATCAAAAGCAAGAGAGAGATCGAATTTGGAAACAAGCTGCTCTGATTCCATTTTATTTAATCTGTCCTACCCAAATATCCCCTAGGCTCTGCTCTGCAGCAGCATCCTTGTTGATTACTAATAGAAATTGAGTAGAAAGTGGTTGTCATGTCAGAAAGACTCAGGGCACTGAATCTGCAGTGAATCACAGATATTTAAATTTAGCTAATATAGTGACATCTTGAAGTAGCCAGAGGTAGAGAATTTCCTCCAAGCAGAGGTTTTGTAGCTCACAATTCCTTGAATATTTTTTGTGAGTAAAGGATCCTGTGGCATGTACTCTAATTAAAATCATATTGGAGCTGTTCCATATCACCCAGCATAATCTTTGGAGTTTGCTTCTTCACCTTCTTCTGCCTTGCCTGACAAGACCTCCTTATTTACATTCCAGCCATGCAGACTGTCAATGCTTCCAAACCCATTTAAAATGAACCACATGGACAGCATGAGGAATGCCTGAAAGAATGAAGTTGCTGTACTTCAGACTTTGTGATATATTACAGCCCAAAGATGGTCTGGCAAAAGAAGTCATGTGTATAGCAGTCCTTTAGGTAGTATGATGAAGGGTGGAAACAGGGAAGATTAAATGATGGCTCCTGAAGTTCTAATCACAAATCATGCTTTCCCTTTGACTCCGAGTGATGCTCTAGTCATGACAAGTGGGCTAGTTATAAAGCTCTAAGATTGACACAGGAGCTTTACATTAACATGCCTTTGTTTCAGCGAGCAGAGAAAGAACCGTAAATTTTGTAGTTACCTAATTGGGAAGAAAAAGATGAATCAGTGACCTCAGTGGGGGTCTGCTTATTTGAATGGTGATATATAAAAAAAACTCTGCTTCTCTTGTGGAGACATAGCAAACAATTCAGACCATCTACTCTCTTATAGTACCAATCTTCCTTTCATCACTTTCTGAAAATTGCCTTTAAATTTTTTATTATGCTCCAGTACGTTAAAGCTATGCTGGACCTTTATCATTTTCCATGTTCTCTTTTTGTGTGTAGAAACGGTTATATCCCTCCAGTGAAGGGGAGAGTGGGAACACCAAAAATAAGCTTTGGAAGCAAAAATAGCCATCTACTACTTTTTACTGTTTTCATCTTGTAGCTTTTGCTGATACGAAAATATAATTAGAAATGTTATTACTTTCTGGAACTACTTAAAAAACAGCAAAGGAGTTTCAGGACTCACATTCATTTGGGTTAATGCCAAAAAAAAACAAAGCATGGAAGACAAAAATTGCATTTTGATCAGGCAGCTATGGATCTTCAGTGCCAGGTACATGGGGATGCCAAAAATGTTAGAGCAGTGGAAAGATTAATAATTGCATTATTACTAATACAATTAGTAATAAACAAAACTGCTTGTTTTGTGACTGGCTATGTTATTAATACTTGGAAGACTGCCATCAATAAAGTCTTCTTCAGCATGGGTAGGTTTTTGTGTACCAGGGAATCCAGGTTGCTAGAGGCAAATATTTCATTGTTATTGAATAGACAAGGTTTGGACTGTTCCTGGGACCCAACACTATACCAGTGACACTACGGACAAAAGAAAAAAATCACCTGTAGATGTCACAAAAATACAGAAGTGGGTGGGGGAATAGACTTAGTAATATCATTTGGAGAATACCTCTAGTTGAGACAACAGTTCGAGATCATAATGAAGTTAAACTGGGAAAAGATTGAGTCTGAATTGGCAAATATAAGCTGGAAACATCCCTAGAAACTTTCCTGTTTGAAGGAAGGATTTTCTCCTCATAACTGTGGTTGAAAATTTTCCTTTCAAGCTTTTGCTTCTTGCTAATAGCCATATTCTATCCAAGATGACTGAGTTTGCTCTCATAGTTAGATGTCACTGAGGAATAACAAAAGAACTTAAAAATACTTTTAGAAGATTTGCAGTGGGGATGCACATGGCTTTTGTTCTCTTCAGTTTTGTTAAGAAGGAGAGCTGAGCTACAGGTTCAGAATCCTCTATCCAGGTTATTGTATCTGCTCCATTAACACACAAGTGACATCCTGTATTCCTTCAGAGTCCATTTCAAGAGCTTAATATGTTCAACATCAGAATGTGAATTCAGTTTAATTACTTCTAAGTATAAATGCACTGACAGGATCAAGTGAGGCCATGTTACCTCAAATGAAACCTATAATTCACTGTTTCCTTTCAATATGAGAAGCAGTTGACTATTGGTTATCGCTCTGAGTACTGTAATGTTCTGTGCTATGCTATGGATAATGCTCCTAACTGCTACAAAGATGTTTCTAGCGGATACCATCCTGCTTTAGTTATGACTGTAATGAGTTGAATCAAGTGATATTATCCGGGAACACAAAAATTAGAGATACTATGAAAAGCAGCAATCTTCATTTTCTAATGGTAGTCTATTCATTTAAACTCCAGACTACTTTACACAGTTGAACAGACAGCTTTTTTAGGCTTAATGAAAATCCTGTAAAAAGAGGGGCCTCATTCCAGAAAGAAATAAATAAAAGAGCTTGACTAACCAGTTGATCAGAAATAAACATTACAATGGCAAAGGACATTACAGAACCACAGAATCACAGAATCATAAGGGGTTGGAAGGGACTTCTGGAAATCATCTAGTCCAAGCCCATGCTAAAGTAAGATCCCTCCAATACGTAATTATCTCTACACATACTGAGCAGAGAATACTCCAAATAAGAAATTGTATTATCCATGGGAACTGCATTAATTAAATTAATTTTTAACTGTTGTGCTCAGGATTTATCATGGTAATTTCAAAAGGAAGCAAACATGTCAAAGGGAGCAACAGGAATGACAAAAACTGCAGAAACTTGTTAACACACTAAATCTAAGAAGTTCAACTCATTTTTGTTTATTTAAGCCTGATGGTAGTTTGCTCACAGCCCATTAATACTGGGAAAAGGTAAGATTTTTATCATGAAAATGTATATAACAAAATTAAGTGGCTGAGTATTAGCTGAAATCCAACAAAAAATCTACCTCTCACTGTCTGCTTCCTATAGCTACATCTGCATGTGAGTTCCTGGAGTTAAATGATTCAAGACTCTTCCTGGGATGTGTTAAGAAAACACAAATGGCTGCAGTGGTTTGGAAGTCTTTTGGTGAAATAGTTTGATGAGAAATAATGATTTACTGAAGCTAAAATCTTTTGCAAAAATATCCCAGGTTTGAGGAATTGTAATTGAAGCATGGACATTATTCCAGCAGAGCAGGACTAAGTTTGTTCTAGTAAGTTCAGGGTTCGTAGGACCATTCTCTGGCACTAAAGACAACTGGCATGAAAAATCTCTTATCCATATTATTAAGATCTATTACTCTCCACTGCAGGGTAGCTATTTACCTGTCAGGAGCATTATGTAGGGCATGTAGTTTCCAGACCATAAACAGATATGGGGGAGGGGGAAAGACAGTTGTTTCTGGCAAATTTTTTTGGGGGGTTGCACTGCTTTTCTGTGGGCAATCATGTTTCAATGCCCAGGAACAATTCCTGGCACAGTTTGGTTAATTAGAGCAGATGACAGTTGAAGTATTTCTGGAGATTTAAGCCACCAGGGTCTGTGGTTTCATGATTTCTCAAACAGTGAACAGATCTGTGAGCTAGCTGCACCCCATAACAAAAGACTATAGAGTCCAGCAGCAGCACCTCACTGATGCAGACAAGAGATAACTTTGGTTGACATCTGCCAGTAGTCATTGTGATGTATTTCACTTCCCGAACATTCTGAACCTCTTTTTTCAAAATTGAGAAGGAAAAAACGATAGCCTTAAAACCACTGACCTCAAAAGTTTCATAGGCTACCAAAAAATCACAACTGTTGTAAAACTCTTGTAAAATCAAATTAGCAATTTTACTAATGATGCTCAGAATAAAAGATGCTTCAAATGAAATTCAGAAGAGTCTGATGACCTAGACTACTTCCACTTCGGAGTGTCCAAACATAGGCACTTCTGATCTTGATTTTCCAGTGTCTTGATCTCCTAGAAACAAATTGACTCAGAATTATCAGTGTTTTTTAAACTCTGACGCAGAAGACATTAGTTTTTATGCTCTGTGGGATCAGTGCTTTTCTCTTTGGTTTGTGCTGCAGTGACTTTGTACACTGAATTCAATTAACTGAAGAATGTTAGAGACTCCTAACTGGACTGTGTCTTAGATACAAGATAGCATTATAATATGAAAGTCTGAGTGGTTGGCGGCTGAATACACAAGTCCCGATGGGATGTGTCACCTGTAGCCTAAGACAAGAGATCACACTTGATATTTGCAGCTTATGCACTATCCCACACAGAACCCAGCAAGATACATTTTTTAACAAGTAGTTTTATGTGCCACATCCTCACCATTGATCATTCTGTCAGAGACTGAAAAAAAAAAAGGTTCTTTGAACTTATTTAGACTGCTTTCCCATGCTAAATAGCATTTGCATTGTTTAATCATTTCAACTCTTACAGCTAATGTGATAGAATGCTTTTACATAAGTATTATTTAATTTTTTTTTCTCAGTATGGAGGAAGGAAAATTGGACATGGAAAAATTTAAGGAAATTAAATTTTTACTACCTCAAACTCGGTGTAGAAAGCCATGAGGGTTATGTCTGAAAAATTACTAATATTAAAAATTCTCTTCAAATTCCACTGGGAGGGGTGCAAAAACACTTATTAAAGTGGGTAATCTCTCTGTAAAAGAACTGGTATCCAATACTAGCTCTCCTTTCCTTCAGAACTGTTTGGGCTGCCTTCTCTTTTATGCACACTCACATAATACCCCTGCGGCAACTGCAGTGGTTGCTTACACAGAAAAATAATACTAGGAAAGTATTTATGCATTTGTACTGTATTGAGTGTGATAAATGTTATTCACTTTCTGAAAAACAAAACACTTGCATTGTCTGCTTTTGTTTTTCATCTCCTCCCATCCATTTTGTTTCTCTTAGCTGGAAATGAGAATAACAGCTGACTCTGTGTGGAATGCCAGTGGTCTATAGAGAGTTTGAAGGCCACTATAATATTGTTGAAACTCCTTTTTAAAAATAATTCTATCCCAGTTCATGTGAAAAGCTGTATAATTCTTTCACCAAATCATAACTGTTGCAGTGAAAGGACTTTGCTTTCTATCTTTGAGGTTTTCGTGGCCACATGGCCCACTGGACATCCAACATCTTATATTTCCAACCACAGAAAAGGACCAGAAACATTTATCTAAAGTGAAAGTTTGATATAAGTGATAAACTGATCTTCACCCAATGTAGCAGAACCAATATATCATTTCAGATTGCAATAAAAACAGAAACATTAGCTCACTTGCCTCAGAAGCATTTGAACACGTCTCACAGACATGCAAATTCAGTCACTCTACGTTATTTAAGTATCCTATGCATAGTCTTAAACAATATAGGACTTTATGGCTATTAGAACCCATGATTTTTCAGTAGAAATCTGAGATCTTTGCTGTGGATCATTCTGTTGTTGTATCCTACTCAGAGCAAACTCAGAACAAAATTTAACCGAGCACCACAGCAAGTCAATCACAAGTTGTTGAAAACACCAGCAATACAACATGAAACTCATAAGCTACTTTGTATTTAGTCACAGAAATTAAATTGCTAGAAAACATGGAAATTTACAGATTGTTGGTTTTATAGGAAGAGAGTTATAACTAAGTCCTATGAAGTTTCATTAACACTGAGTGATTAGAGGCTTAGTAAAAGCAATTTATTTTTTCTAGAGCTGAATAACTCATGCTATTTTTTCTCCTTGACAGTATTATTAAAAAGACCTAAATATGATGTTCCTCAGATTAGCACTTTTTTACATTCAACAGTGGTTTTGTTTTCTTTTGTTGTTGTTGTTGTTTTGTTTTTTTTTCCCCCACAATCTTTATCATATCTCAGGAGTGGATTTTCATTAGCAGATTGATTTGGTATGATTACTAATGTAAGGCACTATAACCTAACTGCATCTGGCTAAGCCATTTACAAGGCAGTAACTACACAAATTGGAGGAAGGGCCTAGCCCATAAGGTAATCAAGTTATTTTAAAAGTAATATGTCCCTTTTCCTTTCTATTAAAACCAGAAGTGGGAAGACAAGTTGCTTTATGCCAACTTCAGCAATGAATAATAACTTTTTCATTTTATATTAAAAACTGTTTTTTAAATTTTTAGTTTCATAATAAAGAACACAGAGAAATATTCTCTATTTTATGAGCTGCACCAAAGTCATGTTGGCAAGTGAAAAAATAATAAAGTAAAATTGTTTCATATGTTTCCTATTATATAATAAGCTGGTGATGCAAAGGTTCAAGCCTGCATCACTCACTAGCCAATCTACCAATCACAAAACTCTGAACTAGAAAGTTGTCATCTTTTTTTTTCCACTGGAAATGGCTGAAGTGTAAGTGTTTAAGATGAAGACATGCCTGTTTATGGGTCATATCCCAAATTAACATTGAGGTAGCAGTGATCAGCATTCTAGCATGACACTGCCAAATAATGTTTTGTCTAATCTTGATGAAAAAACTGCTGTTTGCATGCATTACTCATTATGTGCTAATATGCTCTAAACATCTAATGCATGTAGGGCACTGTGATTTTGCTAACAATCATAAAATCACAGAAAGATTTGGCTGGAGGGATCTTAACGATCATCCTGTTCCAATTGCCTTGCCATTTGCAGGGATGCTACCCACTAGATAGTCCAGGGTCCCATACCTGGCCTTAGACACTTCCAGGGGTGACATGTCCAGAGCTTCTCTGAGCAACAAGTTCCAGTACCTCACCTCTCTTGTGCTGAAGAATTTCTTACTTATATCTGATCTAAATCTATAATCCTTTAGTTTAAAAATGTTACCCCTTGTCCTGTCACAACTATCCTTTATAATCTCTTGCTATCTTTTCTCTAGGCTCCTGCTCTCTCAGCCTGCCTTCATAAGAGAGGTGCTCCAGTTCTCTCATTATCTTTGTGCCCTCCTCTGTACCTGCTCCAGTAGGCTCATGTCTTTCTTATGTTGGGAGCCCCTGAGCTGACTGTTCTACTGTAGATGGAGTCTCACAAGAGTGGAGTAGTGGGGCAGAATAATTTCCCTCAACCTGCTGGCAGCAATTCTTTTGATTCAACCCAGGATATGATTTTCTTTCTGGGCTACAAATGCATACTGCAGGCTTCTGAAATGTTAAGCTTCTCATGAACCAACTCCCCAAATTCCTTCATCTCAAAACTGCTTTCAATCCGCATTCTGCCCAGACTGCCTTTGTGCTTGGAACTGCCCCAGTCCAGGCACAGGACCTCGTATTTGGCCTTCTTGATCTTCATGAGGTTTGCACAGGCCTTTAAATATCCCTCTTGATGGCACCCCTTCCCTCCAGAGTGCTGGCCACATCACTCAGCTTGGTGTCCTTGGTAAGCCTGCTAAGAGTGCATCCAATCCCACTGTTCAAGTCACTGACAAAGATGCTAAGTAATATCAGTCACAATACGGACCCCTAAGGAGCACCACGTATCACTGATCTCCATTTGGACATTGAGCCATAAACGGTAATTCTTGAGTCCTACCATTCGGCCAATTTCTTATTCACTGAGTGGTCCATCTGATAAAACCATCTCTCCCCAACTTAGTGACAATAATCTGTGGGGCATTGTCAAATTCTTCACACAAGTACAGGCAAACGACATCAAAATAAGGCTTTTCTGAAGTTCTATTTAGTTTGGGTAATACAAGTTTTTGTTTTTTTTCTTTTTAGAGTAGATTTTTTAATTGAAATATTATGGTTCTAACAGTATCTTTTGCCAAAAGCTTCTACTGAAACTAATCTATCATAAGAAAGAAGATCTTCACACAGATAAATATCTTGTTTAAAAATAGGAAGAAATGGTCAAGAAAAAAAAAAGACACTTCTCATTCTGGAGAAGGTTATGCATAAAATACTACAGGCCAAGTTCGGATTGCACAGGCCAATGTATGGATTTCATAGACGGTTCATGGAAGAAGTGAACAGTGAGATTACAAAGTTTGTTGATGATGCAGACTTATTTAAAGTAGGTAGTAAAGCAGTCTGTGAAAAAGTACAGGAGTCACATGATACAGACAGCTGGAGAAATAAATGGCAGCAAAAAAATCAAAGTAGATAAGTATGAAATGACAGAAAAGTAATAATCCTAATTTTATTTATAAAGTGATAACCTTTGAGGTGACTATTTCCATTCAGGAATACTTTTGTTTCTCTCAAGCATTTTTCTCTCTATTCCCATTCCTGAAAAATGCTTGAGAAAAACAAAAGCGCTAGTTCAGTGCTTATTCTTGGACAGGAAACACCATTATTCTTTTAGTATTTAAAAAAAAAAAAAAATTAGTGTACCCCCATCCCCTCCAAAACAGTGTGTGCAGCCCTGCTTCTTCTCATTAAAGGGGATGCAAGAGAACTGGAGAAGGTAAAAAGGTGGGTAACATGATGAATAATAAAATGTTTGAACTCTTCTGCATAGAAGTGAGATTATATAATATGGGTGGTATTGCATAGTCTCAAAAGTTGTGATGGAAAAACCTAAGAGAAATGGTCAGGTACACTGTGAAGTCTCTGATGATCGTTCTTTAAATGATTATTCCATAAAGGATCAGTGTGTTTAAATGTGAACCTTCTTTCTTGAGTACATTTAGAATTGAGACATTCCTCTCATTGCACACGAAATAATTTAAATTTAATGAACATTTTCTGGTATTCATATGCCAGTAGATAGTCTAATTATCAAAGTTCCTTCCAGGGTGCTTAGTTATGCCAGTGCCCAGCTACAGATACAAACATGCTGCATCATAAAATCCAAACTAGACAATCAAGTTATAAATATACAGATATATATCTCACCAACAGATCTTATTATTGTAATACATTGAGTCAGATTGTAAAAAATTTTCCCTTTGTAAAGGGAAATATTAAATAGGTATTTCAATGAATATGTACCTTCATTTACTCTTTTTCTACAGACATTGTGTAGCAATACACTTTTGCAATACATGCATACACATGTATTAACTTTTTGGAAAGATATAGTTTCTTTGTGTACCATAGTGAAAGTATATCCTCAGCATATTCTATCACAGTTAGTTAGATGGAATGTATTATAAAATTTAGTAGCACTGACTCATATTCATACCTTCAGTATTTTGAAATATATGTGTTTCATTTTCCTTGGACGTAGAGATTTTTAAGAGACAAAAAAAAATCACATAACCTGAATAAGTTCAAAAATTCATTTTTTGATATCTTTCTTGGCAATTTGAGGCTGTATTAGAAAAAAAAAAAAAAATCATTATTAGTCTCAGCTTCTTCTGTGCCAAATGAAAAATGGACACATTTCTTGTTTGGGAGCTCAGACAAGGATCAACATAAAAATATAAAATCAGAGAACTACCAGCTTGTTTTATACAGTCATCATATGTCAGTGTTGTAATAATGGCTGAAGCAATTCTCATGTGTATTTTATGTAAATCACTGAAATTTCCCTGGGCAGTTTGTACCCCTCTCTCCCTGAATATGATGTCTATTTTCCAAGATATTGAGACATTTTTTCTTAAGAAATCAGGTTGTCTGTGGTGGCCAGCTGTTATGCAGATAACCTCTCTTCTACCCCCCATAAGCAAGAACAGGAAAAAGTGTTAACAACCTTTTTGTTTGAATCAGATATTTATGTTGAGATTTAAAAAGTGTGATAGAAGACGTCAACAATAAAGGAGAAAACATTGAGAACCTAAAGGACACTGTTTGACTTTTGATAACTCTTGGATTCTAAATGACAAGGGATAAATTTTGCCATTTAAAATGCAAAATAGATTAAGCCTTCAACCCTGATTTTGGAAGGTTGTATACCTGTGTGGCACACAACCATCTTCTCATCTCTGATCATGGCTAACAAATTCATCATTTTTTTCCACCAGTGATGGTGGTGACTGTGGTATTCCACAGCAACTGTTGAGCTTCATATAAGATTCCTTTTCTAGCTTCACAACCACAAAAGCCCAAATGTTAAAGAGATTTTGAGACTAGATTTGAAGGTTTCGTTTGGTTTTTCACTCTTCAATTCCTGTGTCTGATCAGGACTGGAAATTGAAGTGTTGAAAGACTATACTTATGCATTATTTATTGAGCACTGACACTGAGCTCAGAGTTAAATAATCCAGTGAAATACCACAAAGAAGACTACTTTTACGGTATTCCAAGCCCAACCAGAAAGAGAAATTACTGGAAGTTTCACAAGAATACCCTGTTTTTGCAAGACTACCAGGCTAGTTTAGTAGATCAAAGATGGTCAGGCAGTCTGAAACTGAAATGAATGTTCAAATATTGGATTCTTAGCCAAACCAAAGTGAATCTCTGAATCATAAGGTTTATGCTCTCTTCCATCCTTTGGTATCGGTAATATTCAGGTTAAGCCTGCCTTATTCAACCTGGAGTTTCCATTTGATGCCCAGGTTATGTTTTGAGCCCTTCGTGTAGACTTTTTATGGTTTGCTAGTGGACTTTCAGGCACCACTTCTAAATTATTTGGTGTGAAATTTAGCAGCTTACAGATATATACAGACCTGACTGATATCCAAGTGAATGTGAATCGTTTCTTCAACAGATATCAGAAAGAATAAGAACACTTTTCTATCACAGGAAAAAAAAATCAGTATCATAGGTCAGCAAGAATCATGAGTTGTACCTTCTATTTTGAGTTGATTTATTATTCCACACCAATGGCTTTTGAGCCTATTTTTGTTTGTTTGTTTGTTTGCTTGGTCTTTGCTGTTGATTTTGTTTTAAGTTTTCATCCACATACTGTAAGTGTTGGTAGAGAATTATCATGGTATTTCAACTCATTCTAGTTTCATGCCCAAGGTTGTCTGAGTAGCTGCATTCACATTTTTTTGTTATAAAAGTAATATAGTAAATATAAAGAGCATAAATAAATTCAAAAGTAATTTTAAAACAGATAAAGTCTTGCTCCCATGAAATGTTACTTGGTCCCTCAAATTTCCAGCCCTTGTGAAGTACCGCCCTTGGATGGTTGTTTCACTACTGAATTTTTTCATGTTACTTCTCCTGTCGATCAGCCTTTCTGTGGTCCTTCAAAGCTGTCATCCATATCATCTCTGTCATCCCTTCAGGAACTTCACTGCATACCTTGACATGTAACAAAAGCATGGTTAGCTGCTTCAAAGACTGTATTATCTGCGCCTCTATTGGTACAGCTGGCTCACACAGAGAGTAGCATATACAACAGGATGCTACTCTGCTGTTAGCTTTGCCTCAATTTGCTTTATGACTTGGAAAAAGATCTGTTGGTTTCATGTGGCACAATTTCTTCATCTTTGAAGGCCAAGTAATTACAGTTCCTAGCTCAAGATATTTTGAAACCTATGTCTGTAAAGGGCTCTAGGAAAGCTGCATACTACTATTCTGTTTTATTATATGAACAATTAAAAAAAAAAAGCTAATCTGATATGCCAGCAACAAGTATTTAAACCTACAGAGAAAGAATCTGACTGATTTGAGAAAATGATATCCGGGTTTCTGACTTCAGAGACCAACTTCAGAGGAGGAGAAAAAGTTTTAGAATCTTAATACTGGCTGTTTTATGATACTCGTGAAAGTAAAGTCAAAGATTTAAAAATGTTTGAGTACTGCATTGTAAATCTACTGCTATACCTCTAGCTTTAATGAAAATGAAGCGTGGGCCTGGCTGCATATATTCATCACATACTGCACAGTAAAAAGTTGCTTTTGCATAAAATCAATATTTAGTGATCAAATTTCCCTCATTTCCCACTAGTAATGGCTGGAGTCATATGGCTCAGTTGTAAATCCACCAGCTGGAAGTAATGAGATGAGCTGTCCATAACAATATGAAAGTTATACATGCCTATTCAGAGTCATCCCATCTGTGGAGATGTGTGGAGAAGGATAGTGGGGAATTCTGTATAGACACACAGTAAACCAGACTTCAATGACACTGTAAGAAGCTATGGGGGCCTAATCTTTACATTTGACTATTAAATTAGGAAGGGCAAAGGCTACACAATACCAATGGTATTAGTCATGTCTGGCAGGGCATCCAATACCAGATGTCACTTTTCTGATCTTTCATGCTCAGCCCTTACTGTTTTTGGCACGTCAGAGATCGCATCTGAATACAATTTAAGTTATAACAATGCAATCAGCATGTCTAACTATTTTTGCCTTTCTCCTTGCTATTTTAGGAGCTGGGTGAGTCTCTGTTCTTTAACCTAAAAGCCTTCCTTGTCCCCGTTCTCTAACCTCTTGAGGTAATATAAGGGGATGTTGGAGAGTAGTGGTGAGGAACTGTTGTTTGACAGGTGCTACTGGTTTTAAACAGAACTGCTTGCTTATGCCTGCACAATTATTTGTCTGCTAGTGTAACATAGAAAAAAATATTCTATTAACAATAGAATAGTAACATTTGTTGGTAGAAGCTATCTCACC
Source organism: Meleagris gallopavo (assembly GCF_905368555.1). NCBI lineage: Eukaryota > Metazoa > Chordata > Aves > Galliformes > Phasianidae > Meleagris > Meleagris gallopavo. Next base: position 58,698,317 of record NC_139405.1, on the reverse strand, counting down.
TAAATGAGTGACTCACTGTTTGAAGGTTAACGCCATGCTGTATCATGTAATAGGAAATGTTTGCTTATTTAACAGGCACACAAAAGTGCAGTGTATGGTCTTTGTGATCAGACAAAAGGAGGAGCATAGCCTGCTCTTCCAATTTGCTATAAGATAAAGCCATCTCCCTTTATGCAGATTATTCTTTTCTTTTTTTTAAAATGAAATTCTTTGAAAGGAAAGGCACACAAATGCCTTGGGGCTATGGCCAAAAGTAAATAACTTGTCATAATATACCTTTCAAATGATAATATAAACCACGGGAAACCCAGAGAAGAGATGCACCTACATTCCAAAGCTGGGAAGTTATTGAATGTTTAGGCTCAAGGAGCAGATAGTTTTGATTGGGGATATTTCCCTTGTTTCTGTCTGTTAGATGAATGACTCTGCATGAGTGATATCCATTGTACTGTGTTTATTCTTTTCCGCTTTTGTTCACCAATCATTATGATGTCTGCTCTTTTCCTAAAGATGTCCTGTGTAATAAATATGTTAAGTCTGACAAGGAATGGATAGTAATGCAGTATCAATACCCTCTGGGGATATTGAGTGAGTGCTCTGGTTATTTTTACGTCTTTGCAAACTCATAATCCAGGCACTTCTGTAGAAGCAGTTTTCACTCAAGTTCAATACAGAGAACTTTCCACTAGGGGAGCTGGTAGCCTGAGTTTCAGCAGTGATACCAGGAGCTGCATTTTGCTTTTCTTGACATTTTCCTTGTTGCGTTCAGACTTGTTGCATTGTATTCCAGTATTTGGCCCAAACTCATAAGAGAGATCACATGAGATGAATTCATTTACTGTTTTACTTCTGATTATGTATATACAGGAACTTTGGACTTCAGTAGAGGCAAGATTGCCTAGCTGCTATCTCAGGAAAACTATTTGCTAAATCTAAACTTTGGTGCTCTACAGTAAGACATAGAGTTGGAACTTAGGGCCTGTTTACCGTACTCTCATATCCCAGTCTTATAACTGGATGACGTGATTACAAGTTTGAATCTTGAGCCAGAAGTAGGTAAATCGTTTGTAGCCACTTTGCCTACCTTTGTACTAGTAGATTAAACAGTGCCAGTATTCTGGCACTGGATTACTTCCACTGTTAACTTGTGACACTTTTTAGTCCAGTTTTGGCCTATGTCAAAAGGCACCTTTCCAAACAGTTTCCAGACACAGTTCAGGAGTCAGCAGGAGTGAACGAAAGACTGATAGGAAGTTTGGATACAAAGCACTTTGTTATACCAGCTGGGTAGAGAATGGTCCCTAGGGCATTTTATTGAAAAGCAAGATGTAGTCCTTGAGCAGAGTATTGGACACTTATTATCTACTGCATAAAACACATAGGTGTGTGCTTTCCTTCCTTCCTTCCTTCCTTCCTTCCTTCCTTCCTTCCTTCCTTCCTTCCTTCCTTCCTTCCTTCCTTCCTTCCTTCCTTTCTTCAAGAGTTTTCAACTAACCATGGCAAGAGAGGTTTCACTTCTGAGGTCAAATCTTCAGGAATTTTGTTTTTAAATATATATAGGCATTCACCTTTCCTATGATATTTTATCACATCCTGTTGCTTTGTTTTGTTTTTCCTGTATAAGAATAATGCTTCTTTATATCTAGGTTCATTCACCTTATTATCAGGCTTCTGAAAGGCATTTCAACCTCTCCAGCCTCTGAACTATCCCCTATATGTACTTTCCCCTCTAAGCTAGGCTAGGGAGGTTTCAGTGGAACAATGCTCCAAGCTTCTGCTGCCATTACACAGTCTGAATCTGAGTGTAGTTTTGTTGTTGCTTTTCACTGGAACAGTTAGCACAACACCATTTTGAAATTAGCTGGAATGCATGGCATTTCCTGCCGCACAAGTTGATAATAATAATTTTTGTGAAATATTTACTTGAATATTCCCTGTTGCCCTTTTTTGTTTTTAACTTGTCTACTTAACATTGCAAGTCTGTAGAGTTGGAGTTGGTACAGGGTGATTATCATATATAAAGAGTCTAGACAATGGAGAGTCTGGCCTGCTGTCCTCATCCTCTATTCATATATCACACCAAAGCCTCTATCTCTGCCCTGTTACTACAATTCAAAGGCTGCAAACCTGTTTGTAAAATAAACATCATGCTGAAAATTTATCTATGTTCTTCTTCTTTGCTCAAGTGTCTGCAGTAATGAAATCTGAAAGGGATCAACAGTTCTTCAATGAAACAAAATGGTGTATTTTTTTTAAAGAGAACATCAGTTGCTGATAAATTGATCTGCAATACAATCAGAAAAGGAAAACAACAATATGATTGAATTGGGTCTGAACTACAAAGCCCCAAGACGCCTATAACTGGCATTTTGACTCACCCTTCCTGAATGCAGTAAAACAGCAAGCCATAACAATCTGAAAGTACTGAAAGAATATCCTGGAGTGAACAAATTTCAAATATGACAGTCTACCTATTTTTAAGATTAAGGAAAGAAATTAATTCTCTCCGTCCTGAGAATTAGAAGCCAGTATAGATTTCTTCTAGTGTGCTCTGCAATTTTTCTCCCTTTCCCTAAAGCGGTAGGATTATGTAACCCAATAAATTGGTCTCATTACAGAGCCACTGACAGACAGACATATAGGCTGCTGCCAACAGGCTGAAGTGAGCTTGCTGAGATGGTGGTGGAAGTTAGTAGTGGGTGCAGCACTCAAACCATCTGACTGGAGGAGGTCATGCCCATTGCATAAAGGAAGGGTAGATAAGAATGTCAATAACATGGAGGGTGACATCCATCAATCAACTTTTTCATTACAGTCAGAATGAGCAATGTGGGTTCTTGGAAGGAAGAGAGAATTAGTTATCCCTCAACTCACAGGTGGCAATTCTAATCTTTCACATTTTCAGAAGCAGGAAGGATGAATGTATTTTTAATGAATTACTCATAATCACATACACACAGAGATCTACATGATATTCTACTTCCATATATATATTTCTCCTTCAGAATAATAACATGATTATAATAATTTTCTGTAATAAAATGTGGAGAACTATTTTTCTGCATTCCTATTTCATTCTAAAGGATGGAAGAGTGGTAGAAAAAGAAATATGCCAGAAGGTAACGTAGCTAAATAAACACTCATGGCATTTTTACTCATCCTGACCATGAATTAGATTATTAATTAAATTACAAGCTTCAGAGTCTGAAGTAAGAAAGACTCTGGTCCATGCATTCAGAAACACATCAGAACATATAGGGGAGGATTTTGCATTTCCCTCTGAAATTGCACTTACCATCAGAGACAGTATACAGCACACATTTTTAAAGGTGAGGAACAGCACAAAAACATTTTGGAAGTATCTTTAGGCTCTCCAAAGAAGAACAAGAGAACATGACTTACAGAGCAGAAAGTTTCTTGAAGATTTGAAGTTATTTGTGTCACACTACACAGGGAAGAACAGGCCTGAGATCAAGACTCTTCATGCTGTGAGATAAACTGTCTGTAGACTTGCAAGTATTCTTACATACCTTCAGGCATATGAGTGAGATGTCTTATCTTGGCAGGCCAATAAATGTCTGTTTCTTCATCATACAGCAACTGGGAGTAACTGCTTCCAGAGGGTGGATGAAGGCATGGATACCCTGAAGTATCATCTGAAATGGAGAAAGCCTATATCATAGAATCATAGAATCATAGAATGGCCTGGGTTGAAAAGGACCACAATGATCATCTAGTTTCAACCCCCTGCTATGTGCAGGGTCACCAACAACTAGACCGGGTTGCCCAGAGCCACATCCAGCCTGGCCTTGAATGCCTCCTGGGATGGGGCATCCACAATCTCCTTGGATTCCAGTATGTCACCACCCTCTGTGTAAAAAACTTCCCCCTAACATCTAACCTAAACCTCGCCTTGTCTCAGTTTAAAATCATTCCCCCTTGTCCTATCTATTCAGAGAGGGTTTTAAGCCTCCATTTGTTTCTCTCCCTTGATCATTCAGAGAGTCTAGAGTAGCCTTCAGTACTTCAAAGGAAGAGTGATAAACACAAGGTCAAGTAGACTGACTCATACAGGGTCCAGCATTCTACACTAAACTTTGGAGTCAGCTGATAAGATATTGATGCATTGATTTTGTTCTGTAATTCTGCACGATTTTTAAGATCAAACCTGCAGTCATTATTCATACAAAACTCATACAACCCATTTCAACTTTCTCCTTCACAAAAAACTGGTGTTTGGCTTCGCCTGCAAATTGACTCCTTAACTCCCAAAGTAGCCAGAGAAGGGAGAAGTAAGTCTGTAGGACAAGGAGGACATTTTTCAGTCTCTTCTCACATGATAGCCATGTTTTGGCAGTTGCAATGGATCCTGTAAGAAAAAAACATTACTGAGAAAAAGGCCACTGTAACAGGGAGCAAAGTTTCTTGTGCATCATTTTTATCTCTGTGTTCACTTCAGAATGTGTACCATAGATTAGGTTCACCTTTCTACCTCCAAAAGCATCAACAATCAATCAGGTTAGAATTGAGAAAGAACTAACAGAGCCTTTATTTTTGTAGATCATTAAAATTGACCCAAGGGATCAATTTTCTGTGCTTTTGCTCAGTTTCCTTCTGATTCCAGCCATTAAATATGAGATACACACAGTTGTACAGGGAAAAAATGAACGAAACTCTCCTCCTACTTATTCCTATAGGTTGTGTTAAAGCTGAACAGGGATAAATTAGAGGAACACTGACTTTCTCTCAGCAGCTTTAACTCAAGCACACAGGAAACTAAATTCATTTCTTAGCGAAAGGTACCTTAAATGAAACCTGAAGTGATTGTATTAAATTGCATTATAGCCCTGCAAAGATCAGAAGGTCAAATTCAAATTTGGTACAAGCAGTGGTAATGAAGTTGCCCATACATGAGCTGTCCATTCTTTGTCTCAAGGCTCTATCTAAACTCAGGTATATGGTTAATCAGAGGTATAAGCTTCTTTATACCAATGCTGTTGAACTATATTTTTCTCTAGTAGCTAAACCAAACTGAAGTACTGGAAAATAACCTGGCCATCCAATTGCAAATATGTATATAAGAAATATTATGCCACTTCTCTTGAAATGTACATTTGTGTGACTTAAAAAGGCAATAATTTTATACTGATATTTTTCATTGGTAAAGGAGCAAAGGGAAAAAATGTGTTAGCTCGTTCACCAAAGGGGTAATTGAATTATAAAAGAATTATTTCTCAACTGTGCACATTTCCATACAGTAGAGTCCATGATTACATCTGTCTGCACATGGCAGTTTACAAAGTATATTTGTTTAAACAAACCTCAAATTAATAAATCACACTCTGCACACTGAATGCTCTGACATTACTGAGCCCTGAAATGATCTGTAGACTCAGCCATTTGGACGAATGTAGTAGTAATGATTCAGATCTGATGATATATTGCTGTGCTCAAATGTAATCTGTCATGCAAGAAGCTTGCTTCTGTGGTAGGACACTGTGCTAAGGCTGGCATCATGACTGGGGAAAGAAACTTGTAAACATTTTCAAGTCTCAATTATGTATTTCTGATGAAAGAAACATGAAATACTACCTCTGTCAAAAAGCTTTTTTCCCTTTTATTTGTTAAAAAGAAAAAGGTTGTGGCAAACATATTTGAAATCTATCTGGCACATTTCTATGTGAATTCCTTCATTTCTGAGTCCAGGGTCATCATCAAATTCAACCAGTTTGGCTTGAACACACATACATGGATGGGCACTGCAGAAGGGGAGAGGAGGAGGAGAAGATAGAAAGAGAGGGCAGGAAATAAAAAAAGAATACAACTGCAAACATTTCCTGCAGACATGTGTTTTCTAATCCCCTTAATCCACAGTCACCCTTCCTCCCCTCAGCAACATTTGTAAGCTCTAGTTCCTACTGAAAATTGATCCTATGCGTGTCTCAGCTGGGCATGTGAACCATGCCAAATCCTTATTGAATGTTTTAAACCCAGAGGAGAAGTATACCTTGCCATTAACCACAGAAACTTAGACCACACTTTTACACTAAGCAATGTGGAAAACGTGTTGGAATGAACAGGAAAGCAGGCCTATATGGTACACCCTTTGTACAGTCATACTCATCTCTCACTGTATGGAATACACTGCTGTTTCAGGAACCACTTAATTCCTGAAGCAATATTTTAATGTTACACTTCAAGTATTGCAGTATATTGCAGTGTGTTGAATGTAGCAGTCATAACTCTTTTGTTAACACTGTTTTCCTAACCACTGAATAACAGCTGTATCTACCCTGAAAAATTCTCATTAGTGTGGTAGGAACATGAGTGAAAAAACACTAGGTGTCCAAGATCTAAAAAAAAAACTAATCTGAGTAATAGCACAGTCCTTTAATTATGCTGAATCAATAGCCTCAAACAGGCTGCTAATACCTAACAAAAGCTTCTAGCATCCAAGATATTGCAGGTGACAACATGAAGCAGTCATGCAGAGATTCTTACTGCCTTAATAACACCAGATATGTAGTTTATTATGCTCCCAGACACTTGTCTGGTTTCCTGTTCTGCTTCTACCTATCATGATTTCATGTCAAAATCTTTAAAGCCAGTGCATAAATCCAATGGGTTCTAAATCCTAGTTAACATGTTTTAGAAGGAGTGGTATACGTTAGATCTAGATGTAAGATGTAGTATGTGGTCTTTCTTCATCTCTTTTCCTTCTTATTTATTTGAAGGAGTACAGCCAGAGCTCGTCTGTGTAACTTGCCAAGCATCCTACAAAATGAAATAGCAGTGACGAACCAAGGAATCTGAAATCTTATTCAGAGGCAGAAATCAAACTAAAATTGATCTTGAAGGGAGATAAAACATCTGAAAAAGCTGGGTTTTTTTTTTTTTTTTTCTGATCAAAGAGAATTCATGCTTCACATATAAGAATAGAATACAATTGTTCCGAATTTGCTACTTTTTGAAAGTAGTTGTGTTTTCTGTGGAAACTGCTGGGGACCAGTAAGTCTTACTGGCTCAGTTGTGTAGCTCTAAGCCATTCTCATTAGACATTAAATTTCTGGCAATAACTGGCCTGCTATGCATCTCCTGGGAAGTTTGCCCATTTCCTTGTTTATCGAGAGATCAAAACTTTTATCTAAATTACTGTCATATACTCTTTAAAATTCAATCTCTTGTGTTAATTAGTTATTAGTTATTAGTAATCACATCTAACACTTTTGGAGATGGAGTGGAACAAGATTGACTCGGTAGGTGAGAAAAGATCAAAGCAATTCTCAAACAAATTATTATGGTAATTAGTGTTAGTCTTGTAGTTGATCTCCAGGGGAGCTTTTAACAGAAGCAGTGAGAGCATGGGAAAACCTGCGTGAAGGATAGGCATACACTTGAAGAAATAAAGCTTGCCAAGTTCACGGGGCAGTCTGGCAGGGAGACCAGAGGTGAGTGTCACAAGGGGAAATTAAAATGCATACTAGGTAGTAAAGGTGAGAAGTGATCTGAGTGTGCTATACAACCTTCAAGGCATGAGAGCACCACTGGAACTTCGCATTCCTCGGCAAAAATCTCTAACAACCCTTGGATTTGTTGAGTCTTAGGCAAAAGGGCAACCATTGCTGGAGACCTCATCAACACTAGAGGCACAAATGTCAGAGATGGATAGTACTCCTTTCCCTGCCCTTTCTTGACTGGGAAGATGCAGCATGTGCCCACCTGCTTCTGTAGTGCTACTCTATGAGCTGGAGAATACCAAGAGTATAAGTGACTGCACTGGAGAACCTTGAGAACACCTTTCCCTGGAACAAGTTCCAAAGAAGGCCCAGATGTGGCTATCAATACATGGATTTTGTGGAGATGGAGTTTGCATTGCCTTAAACCCACGCTGTGCAGATTCTTGCCCAGGGACCACAGTGAAGCGGTCAATAAAATCTACACGTGATCCTCCATTTACAACCCAGCTGCCTCCTGCAAGGAAGAACCAGTTTATTTTGCAGTACAGCCTCCATCTGTGGGCAAGGATCTGCTTCTCTTGGTGCTACTCTGCGTGTTATTGCAGGGTCTGTAGAAGTCCCCTGAGATCACTCTCTTAGTGATAAAATCGTTTCTTATGTTTCCCAGGGGGAGGGAAGGTGATGCTGTTTGCTGCTCTAGAAGGATGGTGCTAATGCTGATGACAGCAACAGCCCTGTAAGGTCTACAGGGGCTGGCTGGCTGCCGAGCCCACAATCTGCCCAGCCCTGCAGTCCTAGCAGCCGGCTGGCTGACAGTTCCACGGGTGGGCTGCCACCCCCTGCATTGGCAGGGCTCCTTTGCCAGGATGAGAACTGCCTGCAGTGAACAGCTCGTTATTAGTGCTCTACTTTTCGCAGCAATTAAGTCAAGAACCATGGCACCTGTTCATCTCACCTCCCTCATGGGAATTAACATGCCGTATGGGAAAGAGATTTGCGTCTGTTAAAGGCAAAAAGCAATGAGGTTCTTCAGGGAGCAGGAAACTTGATGAATTTACAAGATTTTTGAGGAGAACTGCTTTTACCCTGGGGGTGGTGAGAATGTCCTAGATAATTTGATTTTAAGTAGATGTTCGCTTTCTGTTAGTTTTCTCCACGGCTAAGGAATACTTATGCCTCAGTGAAAACCACTGAAGAGACCCTGGCAACACCTCAAATCTGTTTGATAATGAGAATATAACTGCCTCAGTTCGGATGAACAATGTTTAATCTGTACTTCTTCTATGTACAAAGGCTTTGAAATAGACCTTGGTTTTGCCTGGGGATTTGCTGTGTGTATCTACTTAAGCAGTGAACCTGAAAAACAGGCATAATTGTTCATCTTGCAAGGGATTACCTCATTCTGTCTAAACAACCTGACAGGACAAAACAAACCAATCTTTTAAAGAGATGTATTTTTTCCATGAAGATGTGGATATTCAGATGGCATGTAGATGCTGTTGGTTCCAATTAAAATCAATATCTGTCCTGATTTGCGGCTGTTGTCTCTGTGACAGCGAGGGGGCTAGATAAGGGGACCCATCTGCTCAGCTTTCCCAATAGGGCTCCAAACTAGTGAATGACCTGCAGTGTTTATTATTAAGTTTTCAAAGGGAAACTTGTTTTGATCTAATTGAAGGAATAATATGAGAGAGGTTATTTCTGGTCAGTTCCCTGCTGTTTTCACTCCAGAGAATATATTCCAGGTGTTAGCTAGGCAATGCTATGATACAGTATTGACTTTCCCTTGTTTTTAGGCATGCTAGTGCCAGAGGACCAATAAACTGTAGTTATGAACGTAAAGCCAATCCTTTCAGAAGAACTTTTTGCTAACTACTTAGTAAGCCAGATGGTTAATGACTGCATTCGTTTTCAAAAGCACTGTTCCCCAGGAACAAAGTAGTGTTATTTTTCAACACCTTAGTCTTTATTTTTCATCTAGTTTATTTCTCCTCTTTTCTGTCATACTCGTAGCAAAAGATTGATTGTGAGAGAGTGTCATTTTTCATTAACTCTCACGGAAATGTAAGTTGCTAACTGTTCACCCCCTTTCTGTGACAACAGATCTCAACTGTCTAAACAATAGGGAAAGTGTGGATCTACAATTACGTTTTATTTGGTATGGGGTATAGAATAGATGATCTTTATTGATGATGTTGTAAATTAGCATGCCATGTCATCCTTTTACTATACATATTAGATACTGTATGTGCATCTTTAGACAAGCAAACAGAAAAAGCCAAGCATGTACAGGGCAATGACTCAGCCTGTCTGGGAAAGGAAATGGCTACAGGCTCCGACTTCATTTCTACAGGCATGGTCAACCAGGTAGGATAGTAATGTACTGAGAAAAGCAATCTCAGATCACAGATTATTTTGTGTTATATTAAGACTTGTGAGGATCAAGAGATCTCCGTTTAGTTGCTGGACTGAACAATTGGAAAAAAGATTCTGAGTTTAGGTGGAACTGAAATAGAAAGAAACTCTTAGAACTTTCTGAAGTCAATATGAAATGTTTTCTTTCACCTTATTTTCTTTTAAAATACTACTGTAAGTATTTTAAAAAGTAAAAAAATAAAATGGGCATTTCAAAAAATATCTTCTTTGACTACAAAATTCCTTCTGTCTCCTCTTTTTTTAATTTTTTGTTTGTTTGTTTGTTGCATATCTTAAATGGATGTGATTTGATTTGACAACTGCATTTGATTGTTGAATTAAATTCAATATACTGGTAAGATACTGTAAAAAACGTGAATTCTCTGAATGGGAAATCTAATATAAATTAAATTGTCAGAGAAATTACATGAACAATAGAACAGAGATTGTTTTTGTTGAAAATATTAAATGTTCTGCCTTCAAATATGTAATTTCAGTCATCTGTAATGTATTCAGGGATTTAGATAAATTTGTCCGTATTGTTTTGTTCCAGGAAATAAGGATGATCAGGCCAAAAAACAGCAAAATTTCTTGTAATCTCCCCTCTGCCTCTATCTTTATAGTCATGGCGCTCTCAACAAACAGAACACCCTGCTTCCTTCCCTTCTTTACTTGCTTGCCTTTGAACCCTCTCTCCCCTCCAAAAAAAAAAGTGCGGAAAGCAGTAGGTTACACACAGCTAAAGAAAAAAAAAAGTTCTTAATTTCTCCTAGTGATGCTTCTACTTATAAAAAGCAACTGGACTCATGTTCAGCCATTCCATGTATAAGGTCATTCTGGGTGACAGCAATAGCCCATGAGCTGTTGGGTAAAACAGAGATGTTGTGCCTCCTTCCTCTCCAGTGGAAAAATCTTGTTTTTCGTTCCCCTTGCTTTTAACTTCACTTCAAACCAATCTTCTCCCTCTCTTTTTTTTTTTTTTTTTTTTTTTTTTGCTTTGGTTGCCTGTCTGAAAAAATGTGTTATTCACACAAACCAAATGAAGCCGCTAAATGTAATCCATTAAATTGTTCTAGTTCTTTCATAAGGAGTGGGTAAAGTATTCCCTGGCTTTCAAGCAGTTTGTTTTATTGCATCAGGCCAGTTGCACCGCACCAAAAAGTCTTTACTAATCAACAGAAAAATCTCTAATTCTCTGTTGTGTTGTTGTGAGGAGATGGGGAGAAGCTGTGATCCGAGGCCAGCCATTGTTTCAGAGCAGAATGTTTAGGTGATTGACAGTTGCAAATTAATGGGAACGATTTTGAGAAAGGCCTTGTCACATGAGGGTCTGGCCATCCTGGATGTGCTGTCTGTGCTTTAACTTTTTAATTCCATCTGGAGTTTAGATAAAGAGGCCTGGATGAATCCTGCTCTCTGTCCATTTGGCTGTCATCATTTTGATTAACCTGACTCTTCAGCAGGAGCGAAAAGTAGCTGGCTTCAGTCCACACAGACATCAGGAAAATAGCTGCCGTAATGACCCAATGATCTCCACAAAAGAGATCCTGGGGCTAATCTCCTTTTTCTCCTATGTCTAATTAAAAGCTTTTCTTCCTGTTTATACTAACAATTTTTGCAATATTTTGATTAAATAGTTCTTTTTGGAGCTGCAGATAAGTCAGAACAAATTTTTTACAGAACAGGTGTTATGTAGAGAGGCAAAAAAGCAGAAAGGAAGAAGTTAGAAGGAAAATCTACCGTGTAAAGGAAATAATGGTTTCCACAACTTACTACCTACAAAAAGGAACTACCCAGGATTAGGATCTTCTGCTTGCCATTTTATGGCCCAAAAAAGATTGCTTCCTGCCCATTCCATAGGATCTAGAACATGTGCTCAATTTATTACAAATTACTTTAATTTAAAAATGTAAAAGAAATTGCAATATTTACATATTTGGATAGCAGTCATTTTAAGCACTTCTAGGTTCCCTCCCCCCCCCCTTTTTTTTTTTATGCTTTCCTGTAGTTCCAAGTTGGCAGATCATACCAAGGTGTTTTCTCTGAAACCTAATCCACCTCAGACTTGTCCTTGCTGGAAATACTGGTGTATTCTTCTTGACAACTAGCTAGAAATTGGGTGCTGTACACTGCTCATGCTCCACGCAAATTACCAGAAAAAAGTGTGGGTAGTCCCTTGTGTCATTCATGTCCCTTTACAATTCATTGCATGGTCTCCAAGCAACTGTACTTAAACTGCATGGGTAGCTTGTATTTCTTCTTTCCAAAGATTTGTCAAGAGTGCAACAACGCGTAGAGCACAAACCCTCCCAGCTACTGTTAGGAAGTGATTGCACCTACTCCATGCCTTGGAGCTGTCTGGTGAATATAAATCTGTGAGAGAGAGGAAATTTGTCTTTGGCCCAGGACACTGCAGGAGTAGGTTATTCTAATCTGTCATGCAATGTGAAAAATGCTTTTGTCTTCCTATAGGGTCAGCCACACTGCCTAGCTGCCCTGTGCTTTCATAGGCCAACCAAGCCCTGCTTCCCAGCCTCTATGGCTGTGACAAGAACCAAGGCCACCCAGGATCTGCTCCTGGCCTGCAGCCAGCTGTTAGCCAGCAGTGCTCACACAGAAATATATCAGGCAGAAAAGAAATGGAAAAGGTAGAGGTCCTCCTAAGAGAAATGCTGATCAAATGTCCCCATTCTGCTTGTTGCTTTCAGTCCAGGAGGCAAAAGGTCTGCTGCTAGGGAGGCACTTTTTATGTGTCCTTCCTTATTTCTTTTCCTTTTCTCTCCTCTTTCCATAACTCCTCGCTCCTCCTTCAGCACGAATAGCTCTAGATTTAATGCTGAAGAGTCATTTTCTGAACCTAATTACACAGCAGCAAACTGAAACGCCTCTGGTCTGCTTTGGACAACTTGGACTCATGTGGATCATGCAAGTGGGATTTGGCATGGAGAAAGAAAGAAGAGTAAAGAACATGATCACTTAAGGTCATGGTCATAAAAAGCCATAGCTCTTCTGCTGCAGATTTGTCAAGGTTTTGGCTCTTTTGTACAGGTTTCAGTGGAGCAAAAATACAACTTATTTTTAGTCAGCCAGTAAGTGATATGTCACAGTGGAACGCTATGGACAGTGTTCAGCCGAACTGAAGTGTTGATGACTTTGGGATGGCGTCTCAGCCCTAGCTGCTTGTTCTGACAGACCAGCTATGCAATTTAGGGGGTCATCAACATTTTATTCTTATTATTTCTGAATAGAAAAGACACCAGCATGGATGATACATAGAGGCTTTCAACAGACTGCTTGCAGATAAAGTACTCATACCTGAGAGAGAGAGTTGAGGTTAGGTTTCCAGTTCTTTGCAAATGAATAACATAATCTTGCTTCTGTTTTTCCCTTTAAGTGGTAAGTATGTTTAATACTTTGTGAAAGGTACAGTGGAATAAGTAGCAGAACAGCCTTTAAATAGCTGGAAATCTGAACATCAGTCTTGGATGACCATACAAAAATTACTTTCTTTATTTTCCTTTGCATTACTCAGACTCATTAATTACTGATATGTGTTTTAACAGTCAAAAACCTTCTGGAGGTTCTGGTTGTTGTATAGCCCAGGCTGATGACCACAGGGTCCTCACTAGTGATGGGTGGGCTGGCTGGGTTACAGTTAGTGTCTGCTTGTTCAAAGGTGGTAATACTTGGTAGGTATAACATCACCTCCCACCTGAGCCTTCATATGAAATTTACTGGGAGCAGAGTGGGATGCAAAGGGGATGTTTGTTGATATTCTTAAGTACACTGGTATGACGGGGACAGAAGGAGCACAGATTTCAGTAGTTCAAAGCCACAACGGAAAGAGGCTGCAAGGAATAATTGTTCGGACCACAAAATGAAAATTACTGTGAAGCAGAGATGTTCCACCTAGGCATGGAGCTGATCCAAGCCACAGTTTCAGACATCCCAGAAGTGCAAGGAAAGTTCAGCATTAGTGCTCTCTTCCATGGATAGCTTTTCTGCCTCAATAACGTGGCATACCAGAACTTTGGATTCAAATATCCATACAGACTTAAAAGTATTCAGGTCTGGGTACAGAGTCTCCCTTCCAGTTCCCTCACCACATGCTCTTTCACTGTCAGCAAAGTGCCTGCCTCAAAACCCCACTGACGAACACTTCTGATGTTTGCAAGCCTTCATTTCCATCTCCTAGCTTTAACACACAAGCACAGACATAATCTTGACATGTACTTTGGTGAAGTTAACTGAGCAATGCCACTTAATAAAAGTCCCATAAAGGTACAATCTTGTGCTTGGAGGAGATTTTATTTATGGAGACACAGAGAGCGGTGTGTGTATGAGTATGTACTCTGTAAAAAGTCCATTAGCCAAGGTGTAAGTGAAATGAATCTGACCTCTGTGTCATTAACATGCTGTCTGCAAAGGTGCCACTTCAGAGCATTCCTGACCTCACCCCAAACCCTCAGTGACAGCTGAAAGTGAGAACAGGGTTAGAGGATGATTTTTTTAAAGTGAATCAAGCAGTGTTTTGTCTGTGGAGTACAAGAAGAAAAAAAAACAAGAAAAAAAAGTAACTCAGGCTCATGATAAATCTTGGTCTTTTTCCAAGTCTTACTGAAAGCTCTAGCCAAAAAGTAAGAAACAGTATCTGAAATGTTTGTGAAGGAAGGCGGCTGTGCCAGCACTTGTCCAGCAACATCTGAGAGAAGAGAGAATTTTATATGTGATTGCCTTAGACTTGTTGCCATTATCAATTAAGCTTAGAAATCTCATTTGATATGCTCGACCATCCTGAGTGCTTGCCAAAAAGGCTGGACTTCTCCACAGCTGCGGCCCTGAAGATCATCAAATTATTCAAAGGAGAAGAAGTGAACAAACATAGCCAGCGAGGTGATACTGAATGTGCTGTACTTTTCCTAAAGAAAAGCCACCTTGGCTGCAGGCCCAGAGCTGGCACTTGGCACACATCGCGTGCCGCTTGTCACTTGTCAATCTTCACGCCTCTTACACGTACAACAGCGCCTGGTAATGAGACAATTTTGCTGCACCCTCATCTCTGGCAGAGGGCATGCTACTCCCAGCACTAAGATGTGCAAAACAGTTCTATTATGAGTGACTTATGTCTCATTTGCATGCCAAGAGATTTGACATACTGGATAACTATATCATGGAGGTAGCAATGCCAGCTTCAAACATGGCTTTCGCTCTGTGGCTTTGTTCATGTGAACATTCCAGTGCTTTGAGGTTTGTAGACAGCTCACATATAGCTTCATTATGTACTCAGGGTGAGAGACCAGCCACATATCCAGAGGTGTCACTTTACTTCATATTCTGCCTGTGACCTCAGTTCTCCATCTCTCCCTGTGCTTCAGTACTCCGTGTGGTCTTTTAGGAAAGGTGCTTGTGAGGAGCCCAGAGCACTCTCTGCTGCCATTTCCAGTCCAAAAGGTGGTGAGGGAGGCTGGTTCCTTTACTCACGTGTAATATTTGTCCATACTGTTGGGAATAAAAATATATCTGCTAAGGGATGAACTCCTTAGGAGCTCTCCCAGTCTAGCTAATTCTATTTCACAGCAGTGAAGATGGGCCACTGTGGACTTAAATTAAATAGAAATAAAAGTTAATACGGCTTCTAAAATATTCACAAACGTTATCCCATAGGGTTTAACCCACATCCTCGATTAATTGAGACCTCCACGTTGGTCTCTTAAGTGTCACTTATGTTAGGTAATAGAACAGCCCAGCAAAGATAATTGTGAACACTTCTGTGAGAGTTTAAAAATGTGATTGAGCTCTTGAGTTGCTAGGTTCTGGATCTGCTTCACTCAGACCAACAAATGAGGAAAACTGTAATTGAGGAGAAGAGAAATATAGTTCTTTTCTAAATTCCCCTGTAGTTGAGCCCACAGGGCTGGTGACAGCTGCAGCAGGAGTGTAACAGAAGGACAGGATGGCCCTAGTGGTGACCCCGCTGCTCCTGAGATATAGTGTGGATGTGTTTCACTGACAGAGGCAAATAAATGGGTTTCAGAACTCTACCCCAGAGCATGCTGAGGAGATGTTTTCCAGCATACCACTAGGAGAGAGTTACAACAGTGCTGGCAGAAACCTTTCTGCAGGAGCTAGTACAGCATCCACCTTCAGGGAGGCCTTACCTTCTCTGGCATGTTTTATGATCTGGCATGGCGACAGCTCTTTTACTGTGCTCCTCAATGTGAAAAATAGCAATAAGTAAATCCTTCTGTGCAGGAAACTTTTAGATCTATTCTTTGGAAGCAATCTGGCGATAGAAGGGCCAGGCAATATCTACAGGCCCCTTTTAAATGGATTCACTGCTTACGCCACTGAAACAAGCAGGAATTTTGGTCCAGAAACTCCACGTCTCAGGCATTCTAGATGCTGTGCCTCTGGCACTAATGCATACCAGTTTATCTGTGGAAATGTGCACTGCAGACAGCTACCAGCAGCTTGGGGTGGCTGCTTCCCTTCCCCAGTATACTGTGACCCTCTCGCCCTCATTCTGTGTGCCCCACGGAAGAGCAGGGGTAAGGCTCTTCTAGAAAGCACTGCTATACCCTTCTTCCCAGAAGATGCAGCAAGTGCAACCAAACAATACTGGAGACCAAAGAGAGGAAATTTGGTCCCAGTCCCAACACAGCTAGGGAAATGATACCTGCCCTCAGAGCCCCTTTGTCTCCCTGTACTCTCATGTTTCTTGCCACTAATTATATCCTTTTTAAGGCCTTTCAGTACAATTAAAAAAAAAAAAAAATGTAGGGAAAGTGGCAGGGACACCCCCTGAATTAATTGATCTTTGAACTTTATTAATGAAAGTCTAATCATGCATCCATTAAAACATCTGCTCCATTCATGTCCTACCAGCATTTTCAGGAGATGGGCCAGGGGAGTATTTTCAGGTCAACCTCAGAGGGAGGCTGAGCTGTGAAATGCAGAAATCCTAGCCCAGACACATAGGTCCTAATGTAAAAAATATGTGATCTTATCAGCGGGCAGCCTCCTCTCTGCTTTCTCGAGACAACTAGGCAGGAAGAAAAGAGATAAAATCCATGCAGATAAATGTCAGTGGTGTCTTGCAGATAAATGCATTCAGCAATACAAAAGATAATGCTTTTGAGTGTAAATTTTCAAATAGAGGACTCATCAACAGGATTTCATGCTTAAGCATTTAAGTATTAGATCCCTAGAGAGACTGTATTGTGAAGTGCAAGAAACTGAAACCATAATAATAATAAAATAATCTTATATATTTTCCTTCCGGTAGGCTGAGTATACAGAATAATGTTCTCCACACTTCCATAAGCAAAGGATCCCTAGCACAAGAAAGATATGGAGCTGTTGGAGCAAATCCAGAGGAGGGCCATAAGACAATCAGAGGGCTGGAGCACCTCTCCTAAGAAGAGAGGCTGAGGAAGCTAAGCTTGTACCTCTTTGTACTTCTTGTAGTTTCCATTGCTTGTGGTATTTCGCCTCAAACCTCATAGAATGCAGTTTCCAAATATGATGAGTATGACTATTTTGTTTAACTCAGATCATAGATACAGGAATCAGCCACAATTTCTCTTCTTCTTCAGCTTACCTGGTGTTAGGGCTGATGATCATGTTTTTGATAAAAATTTCATGGTGGAAGTTAAAGTAAAATGCCGTGCTCCTCTTAATGACACTATACATGATGTCAACATGATGGAAGAATGTGACTTGCTTTTCATATTGTACCTTGGCTTTCTGCTAATTAGATACTTTTCTAAATTCATGGTCATTGACCTTTCACATCCATATTGAAATTTCAGTGAAATAGCCAGCAGCTATTTATTTTTCAATCACACATATCTCCAAACATGCAAAAGATGAGGATCAGAAACAATTTGGAATAGAAGTAAAATAGCAAGAAACCCAGACTTAAATATCTGAAGAAATGGATCTGTGCTTTTTTAACTAGAAGGAAATGTTCTAGTTCAGAATTTTCCCTAAACCGCTAACACTTAGAATAACATACTTATGCTTTTTTTTTTTTTTGTCTATACTATATGATACACTTGTGAGAAGTCTATGCTCTCTTTGCCATGCTTTTTCTTTCCCTGAACAGAGAAAGGGCTATAGCATATAGAAAAGGTGTACGCTGCAGCTAGCAAGACTTGTTTTACTTGTTTAAAGCATCGCTACTTGTTTGTTTCCTTGAAGCTTTTCACTGGAAGAAAGTTCACAGTCGACATGTTTCTACATATGCCAGTTAGAATCTTCAAGCCCACACTTTCTCCTTTTCCTCTCTTTTTTTTTTTTTTTTTTTGAACAGATTTTTCTGCCTAGAAGCTTCCTCGTGGGCCTGGGAGGCAGATTACACTTTTCTCCGTGGGATGCATCCAGCTGGCTGCAGGAGATCTGGATCCTATCGTTATTTCTGCTACTAACCTACTTTGGGCAAGCTGCTTCCTTTCTCTGTGCTTTTGTGCCCTTGGTCACCAACTGAGATTAGAAACGGTTCAAGGAAAAGCATGTCTGTAAAAATTACAATGAGTTTGTGCAATACTTTTAGCACAGTGGGGTTCCTCAGTCAGTGATGGCCTTAAACTATTGCTAAAGGACAAACATGAGTAAGATCCCTACAGCTGCTTTTGATCCACATCTCTCAATGACTCTTCCATCTCATCCCATATCATCCTTTAATCCCTTTATCTTCTCATTTTTGTTGTTTCCTTTTGTCCACACCAGCTTATGGAGGTTTTAATACGCTTTCCTTCCCCACAGCTCTGAATCCCTGAGCCAACATTGACATATTCTCACACTAAAAATCTTCCCTTAAAAACTGCAGTGTCACTGTAATGGGAGCCCAGATAAGCACCTGCCTATACCAAAACTATAGAAGTGAAGAAGGTTAACACTTGGCTTCTTTTTTTTTTTCCCATTTTTTATAGTAAGATTTTTCCAAGGGCCTGACTCTGCAGCTTTGCTTCATGCAGGGTTGCTTTCTGTTTGCAACAAGGAACACTGGTTGTGGAGCAATTGAGACCTTAATGATGACACTCACCACTCTAATTTGCATGGCAAGCAAGCTGACCAAGAAACAAGTAGGGTATAATCTGTCTCATCACAGGCAACAGAGCAGATCTGCTGGCAGGTGGACTAGTGTTTGAAGCCCTACAGAAGGTTGTGTTGGTGTTATCTTCCTCTGGCTGAGCGTAAAGCTAGGTCACAGCCAGAAAGTACATGAGGCCATAAAGAAGCAAAGATTTTAGCTATGTGTTCAGGTCAGTAAGCTATTGCCTGTCCTTAACTCTGTCTGTATCTTAGTGATGGTTTTACCTGAAAAAGTATGTCACTAACTGTGGGAATACAAGAAAAACTGTTCAGAGCAGCAGCTGTGGAGCAAGATAAACAGCATGAAAACCAAGGACACCTCTAGAAAAAGAAAGAACATCTCACAGATTTGGTTGGATAAGTGCCTGCATGAACGGTTGAAGAGTGTTTTGTGGAATGCTCTGTTGACATGTAAAGGTGGATGGGAAGGTTGTAGGGATGAATGTGAAAACTAGAAAAAGAAAACTTGTGAAGGTATATAAGTGATGTGAGAACTTATAATAAACAATTTGGATCATTCACATCTGAGTCTGTGCATCAGACGCCGCAACTAACCTTTGCTGTTTTAGTGGTCATTATAGCTGGTCCTGTCTTCATGCAATCATCTATTTTTGGAGAATATAGATTGAAATTCCTGGTATAATTAGGTAAACCAATTTTAAAATAAAGGAAAGAAAAAAAAAAAAGAAAAAGTAAAGCAAAAGGAATCAAAGGTCTTCATTCAAAACACCAATTTTTTTTTTTATTTTACATGGACTTTGGACACTGAACCAGTGTCTATTTTTTATGTCTATACTAATACCTCTGAACACACAATTTATGCAGTCAATCGTTTGCCATATCCAGAGCTGTTCTACAAATAACTCAGGGCCTCCTGACAGACAGCATGAGTAAAAATTAGCACAAGATTATTGGAGGCACCACATCACGCCACGGACTTGTTTGGAGAATAAAGTTCAGAGGTACAGAGGATAATCTCATCAGAGAGACAGGGTGACCAACTCTCAGTTATCATCCCTCTGTACACTTCCTTTTTAGCTAATTAAAACTTAATTCTTCACAGGAAGCAGTTTCTGCACATTCTGCAATAGCTTGGCTTCATATTGTTTAACATATCTCCGTTGTTTTTATCTGGAGAAACAGGAAAAGTAAAGTTCCAACATGTAGACCTAAAGCTTTATCTTTCTGTTAGTGTATTATTAGTTCTCATCTGACATAGTACGTGCTCCAGTCTTTGAGAATAAAGATATGTATTTTAAACAACTACTCTAGGATAAAAATGTGAATGAGCTTTGAAGCTGGGGAGTTTCACTATACACGCTATTTCCTCTCTGTAGTATGATAGGGAAAGCACTCTGACTCTGGATTTTACTTTCACATCATTATTCACTGCTTTCTTTGTTTGAACAACATTATTTCAATGTTTCCAACTTCAGGCGTTCATAAACCATCACGTTCCTTAAAATACCAATAAACTCAGCGTCTTTTTGTCTTCTGGTGGCCCTGTCAATAGGATTTATATTTTCAACTTTTCTTCGCAACCACAAAAGGTAGAAACTATATCTTCCAGGGGAATGGAACATGACAGTTTCCTGTAATTCTATGACTTCAGAAGCCCTGGGTTTCAGAAAAAAGCTAGCTCTCTCCTAATAAAATCACAAGTGTTGGCAACTTTGTTCCTGACTGTGACCACTTAATTTTGTAGCAGGGTCTCACAGCACAATATCAAAGCATAGCTGACTTTGCTTTTCAGAAAGAAAATTTTGCTTCACAGTCAGCATTAAAATTTATGGAAGAATCAGTCCCTGCTGCTCACCAGTCTTCCATGTGCTCCAGTTCAACAATATATTTGCAAATGTTGTGTTGAAATGAAGAATCCATTTATAACAATTCATAAGTCATGTTGGAAATTATGAACTAGCTCTGTATATGAATTTCTACAGGAACACCTTTCTGAGATGTATTTGTTTCGTTTAGTTTTGGTGGTTTTTTTGTCTATGTTACTCAACCTAACCTGTATCTGGGGTAAAATTCCTCTCACTAGTCAAAGACTAAAAATTCTAGCAAGATTTATACACTTTGCCTTCATAATTAATTTACTTCAAAAAAGAGAGTAATTCGCTCAAGTGAAAAATTGCATTGGGAGCGAATTATCTGTCAGGGGTACACCTGATAATTGTCCATGACACCTCCAGGGGCTGACTTAAGAGGTCTAATGACAAATGAGGGATGTTCCTTACTAAGGATGAAGACTGCCGGAGTCAGAGGCACCCTGCTTTCCTGTCCCTGGTGTCCTACACATATAGGTCTACAGGGAAAGAATTAACAGAGGAAAGGATTTGCATTCAGCTTGTTCATTTGTTGGTTTTTAAGGGCTGTATTGTTTTATGAACTGCAAACCTTGAATATTTTATGCACCACATCTTGATATTAAACTGGGAGGGATTTGCTTGGCTTCTCCAGATAGTCAAAATGAAGCTAAATATCCAATGGTGGTCCAGAAAGAAGCATAATTTCATTCAGAAATGGCACCCTGGTTTGTACTAGAAATAGCATTGCCAGCAGGAGCAAGGAGATGATCATCCCCCTGTACTCAGCTCTGGTGAGGCTGCTCTTGTGTTCTGTGATCATTTTTGGGCCCCTCACTACAAGAAAGACATTGAGGCCCTGGACCATGTCCAGAGAAGGGCAATGAAGCTGGGAGGGGTCTCGAGCACAAGTCTTACAGAGAGCGTCTGAGGAACTGGGATTGTTCAGTCTGGAGAAGAGGAGGCCCAGGGGAGATCTTATCACTCTCTACAACTACCTGAAAGGAGCCTGTGGCAAGGTGGGGCATTGATCTCCTCTCCGACGTAACTAGCGACAAGACTAGAGGGAATGGCCTCAACTTGCACCAGGGGAGGTTCAGGTTAAATGTTAGGACAATTTCTTCCCTGAAAGAGAGGTTAGTTTCTGGAACAGGTTGCCCAAGGAGGTTGGTGGAGTTGCCATCCCTGAAAGTGTTCAAGAAACATTTAGATGTTGTAGTAAGGGACATAGTTTAGTGGGAAAATCTTGGTTGTAGGTGGACAGTATGATCTTGGAGATCTTTTCAAACCTCTGTTAGTGTATGATTATGTACTATGTATGTAGTTCTATGACTCCAATTTTAAATTTTACACTTTAAAGACAGATGAAAATTCTGATGCTACAGTACTATGGATGCTACAAATCAATGTGCTATTTTTTTTAGAAGTACTGTTAACAAATATAACATCATTGAATAAACGGTTTCTTTGGTCTCATTAAGAAGCACACCAAAATCTCCTGATTTGTTTGAAGCAGAAAACATTACACTAAAGCAATTTTCTTTAACCTTTTTCAGCATATATAACATAGAATCATAGAATTGTTGTAGCTACTGGTGACACCTCAGTGATGGTTGGTAAAGAAGGATTTATAAAATTAATATAAGATGATGTAATTTCCCCCACCAATTCATTTTTTATTAAAAACAGTGCATAGCAAATCAAGAAAATTTATGTGTGAAAGCTGTAAAAATGGATACTGCCATGCAAATCATCATCAAAGCTGTGAATTTCTTAAAGTCCAAGGGATTACATCATTGTCAATTCCAAGACATCCTTAAAGTATGGATTCTGATTATGAGAACACCATTTACTTAGTGGCTAAGCCGGGGTAAAATGCTAAAAAGGTTTTATTATTTGAGAAATGAAGTCAAGTCATTTCAAAAACAAAAGGAAAATTTGTGCCAGAACTTGAAGATTAAAAATGGTCACAGATTTAGCATTTTTTTGGATTTGACCACTCATTTAAGTGAGTTAAACATGCTCCTTCAAGGTGAAAATTAACTTATCTTTTCTATGTTTCAAAACATAGCAGCGTTAAAAAAGAAACTTAAAATATGGTAAGCTCAAGCTATAGCAAATAATTTTATGAATTTTGATATATTGACTAAACACATTTCAGTTAACAGAAAACATATGCATCCATGCTTTCCATTTTAATAAAACAATTTGAGAATAGGTTTCAAGATTGCAAAAAAAAAAAAAAATCATCAATTCTTTGGCATGTTTGAGGCTTCATTTTCAGTTGACATAAATACATTGCCTGCGAATATTCAAATGGAAAATATAGAGTTCCATTTGATCAGATATTCAACTCAAAAATTTGACCATTATCTCCTTAATACACTTTGTAAGACCTATCTTACCAAAGGAAAGTATTCCTCACAGTATAACCACGCTGTATTCATCTTATCTTTTTTAGGCAGTAAATATATTTGTAAAAAACTATTTTGAAGAACGAAGCACAAAAAGAGTAAAATTTCATAAAAAATCTCTCATGAACACTTTGAGAATTCACCAAGAAATTCAGCTACTTCTATTGAATCAAACTAATGCATTAGTTTCACCAAATCAGAGTCAAATATCCCATTGGTTTTATGTTTTTGTTGTTCTCACTTTTTTTTTTTTTTTACATTTTAATAATATTTATATAAAGAAATAAAATAAATTTTGTTAGTCATTTACATTTTATACTTTAAGTGAGACCCAAGGCAATTCCTCTTCACTCAGTGCAACCCAGGCAAGTCTAAAGGTTGGAAACCCATAAGCTAAAGAAACTGCTAACTTTTAAGTACACAGAATAGTCACATAACCCTTTAGGTGATATTCATTTTTCCTTTTCTTTTTTACAGTTAAATGTTCATTGTAGTTCTTGAGTTTTGTTTTTTTTTAACAAACTGCTTATGAAAATTGTTTCTTTCCCTTTTGTATCACAAATACCAAAAAGGAACATTGCTTTCTGTATCTGCTGCTTATTAAATCTGTCTTTTATGAATAGCATAAAATCAAATCTTAAAATATTAATTACAACCAGAAGATGGTTTAGGAGAACATAGATTCCATGCTCAGTTCAGTCAACATCTCTTTTGAAATCAAGCGGAGATCATCCCCAGTTTCAGTTAATATTGTGGGAAACTTGTAACATCTGGTTTAACAAAATTTTAAGTGTCTCTCTTTGAAGTCCCCCCTTCTTCCCCGCTGACTGAATACATTCCCCTATTATGTGAGGAGTCCACCTGTACACTCAGTAAGACTGAGGAACTTCTGAAAGAGTTTACCGCACATCAAGGCACTACAGCTAATTTCTCTATCTTATAGTATCATAGAATCACCAAGGTTGGAAAAGACCTCTAACGCCCATGGCAGGGGAGTTGAAACTAGATGATCTTTGAGGCCCTTTTCAACTGAGGCCATTCTATGATTCTATGATCACCCAGTCTATTTCTGATACAAGCCAAGATGCCATTGGCCCTGTTGGCTACCTGGGCACACTGCTGGCTCATGTTCAGTTGAGCACTGACCAACACCCCCCTAGTCTATTTCTTCCACACAGTATTCCAGCCACTCTGCCCCAAGCCTGTAGCATTGCCTGGGGTTGTTGTGGCCAAAGTGCACAGCTTTACTCTCAAAATTTCTTTTGACAGATTTTCATTTTTCTACATTTTGCCTGGTGTAGTCTGGTGAGACAAACAAATTTTAGAAAATTCCATTTTTTGTCAGGGAAAATTATACGTTATCACTCTTACTAAACATTGCTTAATAAACTCACCATCTGTTTTTTGGTTGTTCTTGTTTTTGTTTTTTTTCCAATCAGATTTGCTACCACTTAACTAACTTAGAGTCCATTTGAGTTGTAATGTTTTAAAAAAGATTTTGTTGAGATGACATACTTTTTCAGTTCTGCTATTTGGCTTTACAAAACATTTGTTGATATGCGTGGAATTTGCCAGGAGGGTTTTGCATATAACGTCTTTTCAAATTGTAATCTTTGAAAACTGACATGATTTCCTTACAAATTAAGCCATATTATTTGTCTTAACAAAAAAGTACTCATCTGTTCAGTTTTCATTGAATGCTTCCTTCATCCACAATTTTTCTCATTTGGATTGTTTTCTTTTAAGATGACATTAGGTAGGCTGGATTATTATTATAGGTATTTACTGTGTTTTACTCACCAATTGGCACAAGCACACATAATATCTAAGACACATGTGTTTCAATTTGACTGAGTGTGTGTGGCAGGTGCAAGAGGGGAAGTTAGCACTGCACTGTGCCTTCCCTGTGCCATGGTTTCAGCCCAGATGGTGACAATCACACAATGATATTTGCTTGTTGCTGAGCAATAGGGATGCATCCAGGACTGGAATGGGCCTCTTGATGGAGAATACCCTTGCCATGATAGCGTGGTGCAAGGGCATGCAGACTGCAGGCTCTGGGTTGGGCATGCTTGTTTGAGATAGTCATCGGAAGAAGCTGAAAACCTATGTCTTTAAAAATGTGAGTATGATGAAGATATAAACGTGGCCTACTGGTTGTTTCATTACTACTTTATAGTAGCAATGCACAAGTGGTTTGGATGTTACACGTGCAATATAGACCTGGTTCGGATTGTTCAAACAGCATCCATGCATAATGATAAATCAGAAGAGACGCCACAGGGATATACACATGCAGTGACTTCAGTCTCGCCATCACCCAAATTTCACAAAAATTTCCAGAGCTACATTATGCTTTTTCTTGTGTGCACACAACAAACTTGTTCAACTCATCCATAAAAATTCAAATCTTTCTAATACGAATCTTATTTTCATAGTCTTCTGCCATCAGTTAGTTTTCTCTCTAGTCTTTCAACTCTTCTTGTACCTCTCAACCAGTAAACTAAACTTAGCTTCCCGTGGGGCCCTGTCCTATCAGCTCTCATTGAAGGATGTGACTAAGAATCTCATTCAACCAGTGGAACATAAAATAAAATTGTTATAAAATAATTGCTGTCTCGCTTAATAAATACTGATTATAAATAGCATTTTGTCACAATTCTGTTATGAACAGAAAAAGTCCCATGCTGGTCTAAAACTTAAAGACTAAAAATACAGTCAGCATACATATGCTTTTTAAAGAATTCTTAAGGGAATTATTAAAAATTCTCCCCAGAGAAGAAAAATAATAACAATTTAACAAGAATATCTAATGTTAGGTCAATCTAACTTTTAATTACTTTTTAGATCACATCTTATTCCAGAATTCCTTTTCAAGACTGAAACAGATTAGAGACCTAGTACCATGGAAAAGGCTGCTATTCTAATACCTCTCCCCTGGAAGCAGAAATTATAATTTAACATGTAAGAGAGGTTATATCCAGAGCTCTCCTTCTTCACTGTTTAGATCTAAAAGGATATGTTGCACCAGAAAAGCAATTGACCATTTCTATTTCATCAGGTGTTTCATATCCCTGAGAAAATCTTCCATTTGCACTGGACATATTGAGTGAAGCTGGTGATGAGCTCTTACACAGCCATACATTTGCATGCTGCATCATACAATAAAATCTATCAAAGGCAATTCATGAGTGAAATTTTTCTTTCTTTTTTTTGAATAGACAAGTTTGATTTTTAATCCCGTTTTTACCATGGCATGTTCATGAGGTATGGACTAATAACAGCTCTGAAGTCTTGTGTGCCTATGGGTTTATGACTCTCAAAATAATATAGAGAGAGTAGCACTAGACTGAATGCTGTTTGAATAGTGTTCTTCCCCTGACCTTAAATGCTGTATTTCATACCCAAAAACTTTACCAAATGAAAAAGGCCAAAGTATTAGAAATGTTGAATGCCATTTCCAATGCATTTAAAGAATGCAAATAGGAAAATAAGAATAAACCAGAAGATTGAGCCTCTTTTTTCTCTTGGACTACTGAAAGTTTATTCAGCTGTTTCTGATGTCTTTATACTAATTTTTCCTTCAGCCATCTGTGCTAGCTTTTTTTTTTTTTCCTTCTAAGGATATAGAATTCTCCTGCATGCTACACTTTTGTGAAATACTTATTTTAATTTTATGTTGATTTCATACAAAGAGAATGTAGGCTTTACATGAAATGAGCATATCAACATATTCCTCTGCAGCATATTGCTGTTCAAAGGCTTTGCTTTTCTAAGACTGTTTTCTTTACCCCTTCAGAGCTGAAAATATTACTCCTCCACAAGCACCATTTAAGACCTAAATGTCAATGAACCAGGCAGCAAAGTGACAGTTACTTAAACAGCACATGATTCGAGACAGTTTTAGGAAATTCCTAACACTTTGCGTCCCATTTCTTTCATGGATACAAAGGGACAGATTGTGCCTGACCTTGGGGGATGCACAAGAGGCACAGTGGGAGGAGGGGGAGGCCAGCAGGCACATGGTGCTTTCCCTTTTGCTTTCCCTTCTCACTCCATACATGCTATTCCCTTGTTGGGAGGATGGGTATGGTCTATTTTTTTTCAGCTATGAGCACAAAGACTATCTGGGTTAAAGTGGCTAGAATTAATATTGTTTTTGCCACTGAGTGCCCCATTGGATTCTAAGCACAGAACTGGTTAAAAGGTAGGGAAAAATTCACTTACGAACCCATTCTGTCATAATTTGTTCTGGTACATCCTGGGCTTCTCCGCAGTTAGATCTCCATGAACTTCCTTAATAAGAAACGTGGGCTGCTGAACTCAGCTTGTGGATCATCAAACAGCCTTGCCAAAACCCTTTTAACACAAGGGATAAAGAGAAACTGGCTTGGTAGCCTGGTGGCTAGGAAATCCAAGAGGATGGGAAAGGCCCACATTTAGGCTTATCTGCCTGATATAAAGGCAGAACATTTGATATCTTCCATGTTTGACATAGGATTTGTTGGTTTTAATTGGAGAGGGGGAAGAGTATTGGTTAAATCCAAAGCATATGCTTTACCTCTCATGATGGTTTTCAGCCATCAGAATGTTTCCCATTCAATCTGATTCCAACAAAGATGACCAATGAAACAAAAATCACTGAAATTTTTGTGAGATAGAATGTGTTCCACCATTCTATGGTCAGTGCTAAAGGATGAGTTTGATTATGATGGTTATAAAGACATATATGTGCAGAAAAAGCATGGAAACTGGACCACGAATATCAAGGCCACAGAAGGTAGGAAGAAACAATTCTCTTCTTCAGCTGGAGTGTCTGCCTTTTGTTACTCCAGCTTTGGTTCAGCAATCAGATGGATTTCTCTTTTCTTCCCCAGGCTACTGCTAATAGAAATTGCCCTTCGCTTATATTCAGACAGGTGGAACACAATGGTGGGCTGCAAAATTTTATGCAATGAACCAGGCACAAGTTTGCTTATTACACTGCAAAAGCTTCTGCTGTAAACTCTGTTTAGGAGCTACACTTGAACTTTGTATAAAAGTGCTACTGATACAAAGTGTATCACATTAAAAATTTCTTTGCACTTGTTTTTTAAGTAGCTGCTTTATATTTTGCAGAGCTTGTTCCTTTTTCTGACTAGCAGCTTTTTCCATTCATTTAAAGACTATCCACCTGGTTCTATGCATGGCAAGCAGTACCAGAAAAATGATACCGTAAAGCCAGCTCAACAGAGCAGTACATATCTAATGAGTGCATCATCCACAGGAAAAAGTGAACCTCACTGGTTGGCATATTATAAGGGCTTTTCCCTCCACTGAGCATGCCTGTGAGAATCTGAAGGATGTTGGCTTTGTCTTCTCACACATAAATGAAAGAGTGGCCTTGAGCTCCATCAGCTTGAGGCAAGAGCTTGGTATCACCATAGCTGCAACATCTGCCAGAGGGAAGTCAGTGAGCCACCTTCATGGTGATCCATCTCCTTGAAGAGACTGCCAGCTCTGTAATTCCCCCTATATTTTGCCATACTAAGAGATCTGTGAAAATGCAAAACAAACCTTGAAGGTGTTTTTCCTTTGAGAGTGAGAGGCATAGACTTATTTAAGTAGATTTTTTTTACAAGGAATGGATATTCTAGCAGTTTGGCCTAAGCAAGAATATTAAGTGCAAGTACTGTGGTGACTTGGGTTTTAAAAGAAATCTCAGTCCTCAGACAATGGGCACTTGTGTTCTCCAGTGCTCAAACAAACACAAATAGGAGTTGTACGAGGGCTGCTCTGAAAGTAACACTTCCCATTTTATTATGTTGGCCCACAAAGTCAGAGGTGTATGTTGGTGGTATGGCAGTAGAGGTTGAACCTTCCTGCCAATATTCCATTACATTTTGTTGTCATGAGACAGATGGTAGCAGAGGGGCAGTCTGACAAAATGACATTTGAAGCAAAAATGTGTCACTGAATTCTTCTGTGTGGAAAAAATGGCATCCATTGATATTCATCAAAGTTTGCTGAGCATGTATGGAAACCAAACAGTGGATGAGAGCACAGTGAGGTGGTGAGTGGTGCATTTCAGCAGCAATGACAGCAATGTGAAAGGTGAGCCATGTTCCAGATGGCCATGCACAGCTGTCACACCATGAAATGAAGAGTGTCTTAATTGACTCATCTGCACAAATTGGCAAATGGTGGTGACTATGTTGAAAACCAGTGTTTCGTATCTGAGAATTCTCTATATCAAATAGTATTATTGTGTTCTTTGTATCTGTTGTATTTTCCATATAAATAAATAGGAAGAATTACTTTCAGAGCAACCTATGTAGATTGGTTCTTATCCAAGATGCTTTCTTTTGCCATGGGAACACTAAGCAGATATCATGAATTAGTCCTGTCTCTTCTGACTGGCCATCAGCCAGTCCAAGATATATGCAGAAAACTCTTTGATGATTTAATGTATAGGAAAGGACTTTAAAGTCCTAAAATTTTCTATGAATTCACTCTGCTTTGAAGGTCCAGTAATGAAAGGGGAATATGCTTTGATTTAAAGAGTGGCTTTAGAACACCTGGCTTTGTATTTAGATACAATTAGGACCACAACATGCTGCCCATTCAGTTTTCCCTGTAATTATTACCTTAAACACAGGACTCTCTGGTCTTTTGTTCAAGCATTGTTGCTTGATATGATTTCAAGGATGCTACAGGTGTGCACGTCCATTAGCAGTAGCTGATAACTATGTACAGTTGCTCTGTTACATCTCCCTTTTTCTTAATCAGTCTTTCTTCTTTCTTATGTATTTAGTATTAGGTAATTTGTCGGTTTGGTTTCTGTTATGGAAAATGAAGTCAAAGATTTTCAAACCTGGACATGCACACAGGAGAGACTGCAGCTAAATTACCCTGCATGTTTCTGATAATCCACTGAAGTGCCTAATGAAATGTCTGAATTAAATGCTCTTTCTTTTCTCCCCAACACAAACTTGATAACATTGGCCTAATTGCTTATCTAAAACAAATAGCTCTAAGTTACTGACCCCTCCCCTTTGCTGAGACACAGCACTCTTATCAATCTCCCTGAAGTAACACTCCAGTCATCACACTTTTAGCTGAGAGGTTAATAACAAATGAGTGTTCTGGAGAAAAAAAAAGAAAAAAGAAAAAAAAGCAATTGTTAACACTCCAATCTGGCCTTTCTTACAGCTGTAAGTACAATGCTTGACAACTCTTAAGTGGCTGAAAGCCTAGGTAAGTTTTAATCTGAAGCATTATTAATTGGGACAGTTCTTTCTAGTGTATACAATGAAGAATAATAGGGAATTGAAGCTTTAGCACAGATATTTCAGGTGACTGGGGTGCTGGTGTTGCTGAGTGGTAAGACCTAGAAGACTGAACTAAGGCTTTGAGACAGGTCATCTGGAAGGGAGGACAGATATGATGGAGTAAGAGTTGTTGCATGAAAGATGAACTAAATTTCATTGATGGTAAAGAAAGAAGAGGCTGTTAGCCTCTCTGGTACACCATAAAATTTCATACAACTGCTCTGTATGTATTTGGCTACAAGAAGCATTTATCAAGTCCCTCAGACCTATTCAAAAGTTGAAACAGCAGTTTAAATGAAACTAATTTCATTTTTACTTCCCTTCACAGAAATAGAGCTTTTTCGGGTATTTTAGTGTGATGTGGCACAGAGCTGTGTAAAGATTCTTATGTAAGGAGCCTCCAGAGTGGGATCCAGCTTACTGTTAAGAACTATGTGTTGAGTTGTCAACATTTGGACAACACTGGGCTACACACAGATTTTCATGAAGGCTGAGTAAGTCTATTGATATTGGTGGAATATTTCATAGTTAAACAGCAAGATTGGGTCACTGGCCACTTCTTAGCTGTTCTTAGAACAATGAAAAATGGTCACTAAGTGAGCATGCAAGAAAGCTCATATGATCCGAGTAGCCTTTTTAGTATTCATCTCATATGCTAATGAAAACTGTTGTCTTATCATACTTTCCCCAGTGTTTACTATTCCATTCCATAATTTCCATACTATACACTGTGTTTGTACCTTAAAATGGTGGTATTCTGGGCTAGCTAGCTAACAACCAGCACACAGCATTGAACATGGTAGCTCTTCTGCAGAGCTTAGCTCCAACACCCAATCTTGGGCTCCTCTCTTCTACATCACTGGATTCTTGCAGTCTCTTGAGAATGCTTGTACTTGTGTCAGAGCCCTAGGCACATATACGGCTCCACAGTCTCTTTCCTGTAATTCTGTTCATTTAAAGTGATTAGACAAATTGATCATCAGATTCTGGTATCAGTTGTGGGCCAATTTCCCTTCATAAAAACAAGTTCTGCCTAATATTCATAGAGCGCTACAGCTGGATCTGTTTGGGATTTTTTGAACTAAACCCAAGAGTGCAAGACATTCCAGGGTTTATATGTCCAATGGTTTTTGAAGAAGGAGGTGCTCTGTAAAGGCTTTTTTGGACAAAAGGGTTTTTTAGTTCATTTGTGAATAATATTAGTGCCATCTGGAAGGAACGTTAGCAAACTCAAGCAGGAGAATTATGTTCCTGCTATAAGAAAGTACCAATAAGAGGCTTGACCACTTTTTTTTTTGTTGTTGTTGCTGTTGAGACTTGCTCTCTCAGAAGTGTCCTTGGCTTCACTGTGGACTAGATGCCCATCAGGAGGCTTTTGACTTGAGCCTGGAGAAGCAGGAGGGATCCTCTATCTGGGGGAAGACATTTAACTTGCTCTGAGAATCTAATTCCTGGCTTTCAGTTACTGACTGCTGGATCATTCACCGTGGTTTTCTAAAGCAGACTGCTGTTCCCCCAGGAGTGAAGCAGAGACTACTCATTTAACACAGGACTTGAGATTCAACTGAAAACCTGGATCCCAGAGGAACAAAGCCAGTACTCTATTCAACACGTCACTCAGCCTCTTCCCACATGCTATACTGTTACAAAATGAGGCTGTGGCTGGAGTCTTCAATTTCAACAGAAAACAAGACCCAACCCTGCCATGTGGTAGAGGAATGTCAATCTATTTTGATGTTAAGAACCAAAATGTCGCGGATGAAAGAGCATGTCAAGATTTACAGTCCTGTTTTTAATTCATCTGCAGGCACTGATTACTAGCAGCACTAAATCAAGCTCCATTGCCTGTCTGGACAGGGAACACCTGGGGAAGGAAACCTTGATCTGCGCAGTGGCTGTGGCAGGGAGGAGGCCTCAGCTCACCTGCAGTAAGGCCTCAGCCCTGCAGATGGCTGCCCTAGAGCTGCTGGTGTAAGCAAAGAGGAGTTGGTGACCCAGTTATCAGCGGGCTCTCATCCCACAGTGACACAGATACAGTAATGACCTGATAGCATGATCGCTGACCTTTGTTTTAAAAGCACAAATACTTTATAAATACAAAGCTGCAGACAGCCTGCAAAAGCTGTCTGCAACCCAGAACAATGCAATTGCACAATAACAATCCCATTTTGTTTAAGGCAAACAAACAAAAAATTCTAACCCGGTTACTCAACAGCTCAGAAGTGTGCCAAATAGTATTGAAAAAAGCCATTTTTTGCCAGAGTGAAAAGGCTTACCTACATATTGCTTGTTTCTGTGGTCATTCTGCAGGTCCATTTCTAAAATCCCATGCATCTGTGCATGATGTGGTGACTGCTCCGTGGAGCCACAGGACTGAAGAGGCAGTCTGAGTAAGAGGAGAGTGAGCTTCTGCTTGACATCTGTGTTTTGCAGTACTAAACTGGGGCCCATCCTGGTTCTTAGACTGGGAATTGCTTTAAAACTCCGAGACTGTTAGGTTGAAGCCATCCTTGCTTTGGTGCACTTCTCAGACTTTCTCAGCCTTAGCCAGCCCAGTCTGCTCCCCTGAGATGCTGTAGAACCATGTTCTTTAAATGAGCAATGCAAGAAAACTGAAGGAAAATCAAAGACAGTGGTAGTGCTGAGTTATTAAAGTGTTGGACGCAAAATGGAAATGTGTTTAATAAACTCAAGTATAAAAATATTTTCTTAATCTATATGCAAAGACAATTATTACTTTTACTACTTAGAGGTAGCAGGAGTTAGACTGAAAAGCAGCATGGGAAGGATGGGGAGCCTGTTCAACCTCATGATCCAGTATGAACATTTGCAGTAAGCAGTGTGAGGTAGGTATTCCCCATTTAAGACAAATTTTCTCAAATCAGAAGAACAGAATCTGGTGCTCAGCTTCACATTTGATTTTCATAAAATGGAGGAAGTTTGTATTCCAGGTTTTGTCAAAACATCTTCGGAGCATCAGAGCAAATACCTAACAAGAAAGTAGGTTGTCATTACATACCATCTGATCCATCCTTCTCTCCTCCAATTTCACACACATCAACCAACTTCTTTCAAAATCATTTAGCTTCCTCACAAGCCATCATTACTGCTCCCCAAACCTACTTTTGGCCATCTTCACCATCCAGTGAATCTCTGAGACTGCACGCTGACAATGCTCACAACATAACACAACTGTGATAAGCATCTTGCCTACGGAAACTGTTGTGGGCTTGAATTCTCAGAGAGTGACTCTACATATATTTGTTTGTAAGATTTCTCACCTTAGTTAGATTCCTTCTGAATTTTGGAGTCGTCATGGTAATGCTTTGCAGACAGTCTTTGGATCTCTCAAAGAAGTAAAATGAAATGGCTAACAAAGACATGAAGGAAATATTTCTTCATTCACGTAACGAAATATTTCTAAATTAGAAGATATCCTAACAGAAGATTTTCCTACCAGTGCCCACCAGAGTAACAGAGTTTGCAGGAGTTATATAATTATGAATACAAATAAATAATCCAGAAAGATATCTATTTAACTTTCTGTCAAGCTTAAATACAGTAGCTCGTCTTGCTCTCTAGTAAAGATAGGATTTTTATTTTCTTTTGGGGCAAATACTATGTTTTATACCTTTTTTTCAGTAATTATTTTTTCTTTACCTCTTCTGGTGACAGTTTATTTCCAGCAAAAGCTCTAACCTGATGATGTTTTCTCAAAACGGAAAGACAAACTGCAAATCTTTGGTAATGTTTAAAAAAAAAAATCCTTGGTACCAATTTGAACTATGTTGATATATACAATTTGTAAGAATTTCATAGTTTAAATACCCCAAAGAAATGGCATTTTTGTGGTATTTCTATTGGAAGAAACTCAAAAACAAATAATGTGGCAATATTACTAGCTGAAATAGTGCAATGAGGCATTTTTAGCTGGGATAGCAGAAATAACATGACTTAACTCTTTAGCATAAAAGGCCTTTCTGGCATTCTTTCTGTTGAAAAGCAGAAGGTGGGAACATTTTCAATGGGAGATATGGGAATTTCTTCAGAGTCAGCCTTCAGGGGCATAATTTTCCCTGAGTTCACATGGTTAAAATACATTTCTCTGCCAGTCCGTTCATTAACCTCAATGCAGGCCACATCTTCCTCTCTCCAAGGACTGGGTTACATTTAAATGAGGTCTCTATATGCCTGAGTATTTCCCATCAAATGCTCTCATAGCAGATTTGAAAACACTCAAAGAGCCACTTTCAACATCACAAAAACACTTAGCAAAATACTCAAGAAACTAACATCAGCAATGTTAAGTTATGTATAAGACAGATTGAAATATTTAGGCCCATTTAAAAATTTTCTCTGTGGCATATATAACCCAAAGCAATCTTCCACAGAACTGCATGTGAAATGGCATTGTGCAGAACTATCTTATGTCCAGGTGAGATATGAGGGTGCTCTTCTGAAAACTTGAACCTTAGTGTTGGGCATGTCACATCTAGCTCATTCCATTGAATGAGTTAATCTTACATCTTCTATGGGAGATGCAAGGACAATGCATTATAGAATATAGAATGGTTTGGGTTGGAAGGGATCTCAAAGATCATCTAGTTCCAATCCTCCATTGTGGGCTCGGTCCCTGCCACTAAATCATGCAAGATTAGGTTGCCCAGGGCCTCATCTAACCAGGTCTTGAATGCCTCTAGAGATGTGGTATCCATAGCTTCTCCGGGCAATTTGTTGCAGTGCCTCACCACCCCAAGTGAAAAATTTCCTCATAACATCTAATCTAGATCGCCCCTCTTTTAGTTTAAAATCATTCTCCCTTGTCCTATAGAAAATTGGTCTCTGGAAAACAAACACAAATTTACAAAATGGAAGCTGCATTCTTTGTGGTACACGTGAGATAAATCTGCTGACAGCACTGATTAGAGCAGGTTCCCCACCCAAGATGAAAAACAACTGAGGGATTAAAAATGTTAACACCAGAGCTCTTAGAGTGGATAAGCTATGGAATTCTGTTGTTTGCAGCAGAATTTGCGAGTGCTCACGAACTGTTCCCTTCAGAGCTGAGAGGGAG
The DNA here is from genome assembly GCF_905368555.1 of Meleagris gallopavo. Classification (NCBI taxonomy): domain Eukaryota; kingdom Metazoa; phylum Chordata; class Aves; order Galliformes; family Phasianidae; genus Meleagris; species Meleagris gallopavo. Next base: position 58,662,743 of record NC_139405.1, on the reverse strand, counting down.
AATTGGCAAGTAGCAGAATTGCTTCTTGTAAAAATAGGGGAAATCTTGAAATTCTTTGAAATCTGGAAAGCCAAGAGAAAGTTTTTGAGCACACCCACTACATCTAATGTTACTTGCAAAATCTGACTCAGTTCAGTTTGTGTTTTGGTTCTTAACTTTCTCTTGGAGAATTTTTCTTACACTGATTCAATTAAAGCCTGTACTAAATTCCAACATCAAGAACCTGTATATAGATGCTTAGCTGATTACATTGGGTCATCTAGGTCTGAACAATATCACTATTGGAGATGTGCTAAGTGATTACACTGAGGCAAATATAAACAATGCTCAAGACTATTCTAACACACTGAGCAGAGAAAGCTGACCCACAAAGAAAGCATAACCCACGCAGCCAAGAGCTTTCCTAGGAGGTGATTAATGAAAGCCCTGAGTCACTCAAAGTTAATAAGAATGATGAACCTTTCCTATAGTGATTAAAAACAAAAACAAAATCAACAACAACAACAACAAAAACCCACTAACCTTATAAGACAGATTTTGTAAGGAGCAACAGAGTGTCATTATTTTCCAGTCAGCCTGCACATGCCAGTAGCTCCTAAGCCAGTAACTAGTTTTTTAATAAAAATGTTTCATGACATGCAGCATTTCAGCCCTAGAGTCAGTATTCTTTCCAAGTGCCTGATGGTTTGTGTACCACTTTGAAATGGCATTTTTCTGACTTGGGAAAGCAGAGAAAATGGAGGAAAACTCTCAGATGAGGCCTGTGCAGTGATCGCTCTTTGTTCGGATGTAGGCAATTTTTCAAGTAGTGTCCAAAACCTGGCTGTAAAGCACAAACATGAGGACATTTAGATTGAATGCCAGAACTTAACCTATGATACCACTTAGCTTGACCTATACAAAGTGCCAAGGCACTCATTCTTTAAAACCTGCAGTGCATGGGAACAGGGAAATCTTTTAGCTTTACTCAACTGCAGCATACTTGCTTATCTGAAAGAAAGCCAAACTTTAGATGTTATTTAAATATATCTTTTTGTACTTAATTTGATCTTCAAACTACAACAGAGTGACTTGGTCATAAGGAATCAAATGCTCTTTGCAGTTCCTATCTGTCCCCCTTTCAAAAATTTGTCTGCAAAAAGGCCAGTTTTCTGGAAATTGGTAGCCTTTAGCTTATCCATAAAAATTTCCAAGCAAATGTTTCCTCTTTCTGAAAGGATTTATTAGGAAAAAGATATTAACAGAATAGATAAATAGACACAAGTTTTCCCTTCTCTTACTATTATAGGATCTTCTTGTAACTCAGATACCAGGCTCTAAAGGGTCTCGTGGGCATAGAGGGCATCAGTCTTTAAAGGAATGTTTATTCTTTATACAATTGAGCTCGTTTCCAGGCTGCTGAGCTAGTGGAAGACTCACTTTATGCTTTATTGATTTCCTTCTGAAGCATTGTTCTCAGAAAATAACAAGTGTTACATTTTCAGAAAGCATCTCAGCAAACACAGCCCCATCTTAACCAATAACAGTAAAATAATGATTTCATTAATTTGTTTGTTTCAGCCCATCACTGCAAAGATGACAATCTAGTCATCAAAAGGACTTGATAAGCTTATATATGTGATATCCTGAAGGTATCTACAGTGACTGTCAGGAACAGGTAGGGAAGGGCTGAAGCTACTCCCAAACATTCCTGGAAATGATGCATTTTGGGTAAGACAAAGCGCTTGTAGATGAACAGTAAAGGGACATAGCCCTTCACTTTGCCCCACTTCAGCCATGAAAACTGCTGACACATTTGATTAGAGAAGCTGAATAATCACTCAGCCAGGCAGGAGAGGGACATGGTCACTGCTGGTGCCCAGGCCAGGGCTTCCCTTGGGAAAGCAACTGCTCTCCCTAGCATCCCAGAGGTTTTCAGCTGGTGGACATGAGCACTTCCAGTAGAGAGAGATGTAGCCCAACCTGTAATCACTGCAGCACCGGCATCTTTCTCAGCAGGAAAGTCCTGGCAATGATGCCAGTTTCACTGATACAAAGTTGGGGTCATGAGAACTTATATCTGAAACTTGAAAGTTGGTTTGTAGGCACTGATAGTGAAGGCTGTAACTCATGATGCTGTTTCTACCACCATTTCTTGACTATTGGCCTAGTATATATTGAACTATAGATCTTTATAGATCCTTTTTTTTTTTTTTCCATTTTTTATTATTTCATATGAATTCTCATCCCATAAAGAATACCTGTGGCCTGAGATAATTGGTACTATTTAACAAACAAACATATAATGTGTTATCCTGCCATTTAAAAATAAGAGATCTCATGCTGAAAAAGTAACAAACTGTCAAAATTTCCCCCAGACTCTTTTGACCAATTTAATATTATTATTATTTTTTTAAGTTTAACATATTTCTTCCCTGAAGCACAGACACCAAAAGACTCTGGGTGTATTTTTCCTAAATTCCTGTGCTTGTGATGTCTTCTTGACAGCTGTGCTGAGGGAAGCTAGAACGAAGCAGAATCACACTATTGGACACTCCCAAGGGGTTTACTTCTATTTTCATTTCATTTTGCTAATTCATGGCAGTTTTAACAGCGCACTGAAATGAGACCTGTCAAAATAATGAACACCTGGACACAAAAGCCCGGACCTGACTTCGATCAGTAATTTCACAGATGTTTTGAAAACTGTTTTCAAGAGATAGTGCAGGCATTAATGTATCATGCTACTCTTGCACACTGTGCAATACGATACAGCAATCAGCATTTAGGAATTTTATGCATAGTCAGAAGCCTACATCACTCTCATAGGTAATTTTCTTCCAGCAGTGAGAATTTCAAGGGAGCAAGCATATACTGAGATTTTTCTTTAATATGCAGTTATTTTTAGACTACATATAATATTTTTCTCCTTCACTTATTTTCTAAATAAAAAATGCCTTTTAAATGTTCCTCTCCTTTGCATGCGTTGTTCAGTTAGAAAGCACATACGTAGCAAGGCAAGACTTTTGCTCATATTGACCCTAGAAAAGCAAAATTGAGAAGTACTACCTTTCACTGGGGCTGAACACTGTGATCAAAATATAGAATTGTTATCTGTAATACATGGGATCAGGATAGAGAAAGTTCCAGGGAGACCTCATTGTGGCCTTCCAATACTTGAAGGGAGCATATAAACAGGAAGGGGAACAGCTGTTTACGAGGGTGGATAGTGATAGGACAAGGAGGAATGGTTTTAAACTGAGACAGGGAGGAAGTTTTTCACACAGTGGGTGGTGAAGCACAGGAACAGGTTGTCCAAGGAGGTTGTGGATGCCCCATCCCTGGAGGCATTCAAGGCCAGGCTGGATGTGGCTCTGGGCAGCCTGGTCTGGTGGTTGGTGACCCTGCACATAGCAGGGGATTGAAGCTAGATGATCTTTGTGGTCCTTTTCAACCCAGGCCATTCTATGATTCTGTGATATGATTTGATGTCACACATTTAATAAGTTTTACAAGCTTTTTAATTAGAACATATCTAAAACATCTCAGAAAGCAGGAATTACTAAAAAGTGACTTTCCCAATCACTGTATGTCAACAGGAAGCAGAAATGTAATTAGCATCTTCACAGATATCTTAGTAAATGGCTGCTGAATTCCTATTCTGGGGATACCAGCCGAAGTAGATAACTTCTATGTGCCATGGCTCCCAGTCACTGCCTACCTCAGGCTCTGCTTCAGAGGTACTGGCCAGGCCTGTGTGCCATGGTATGAGAGCCCTCTTCCATTTCCTGATTCTGGGACGTTTATGGCATCTGAAAGCTTCCTGTTTTGTTAGTGGAGAGCTTCAGTCCATTTACTCCTTCATGCATGTTCCTTGCACTGTTTAGTGTCTTGCTTCATGTCATTGTTGTGCTTATTTCAAATTAGGATTTTTTTTTACCCATTTTCCAGGGTTTCTTTCTTCCTCTTTCATTTATGGTTATAGAAACTGCTCTTAAGAATAATCCCAAAGTTTTCTTATTTAAAAGACATGGATTTGAAAAGCATCTCTAATATTTTCCAATCCAAATGTTTCCTCATACCACATCACTCCAGAGGAAAAAGCAAGCAGGTATGGATATATTTAAAAAAAAAAAGCTAACACTGACTAATTTTCTGCCACATGTGGGGGCTGTGCCCTGTGATGCTAATTAGAATTGACCTTGTGAGTCGTAAGGTAGGGGTGTTTTTTCTTGCAAAGATTTATCTCCCTGTTTGTTCCCAGGGTTTTGTGGAGCTGTCTGTCTAGAATTTCCACATTATAAATGGCTCTTGTTTTGGTAAAGTTTGAATTATTTTCATTAGCTGGTCACCTGGGGCCTGACCAGAGTCAGGCTAAAAACTTCAGACAAGCACTACAGCTTTTGCAATCAGTCTCAGTCTCTCTCTCCTGTCATCCCCAAGGAAATGAAAGGCAGAAACGTTTATGCTTCAGGTTAATGTTTTAGAAGTGTTTGAGGCAGGAAGCAAATGGACTTATTCATAAGTTCCTCGAGGATGTTTTGTTTCAGTCATGAGGGCTGAAGCTTTCCTGAATAAAGGCCAGCCAGCAAGAAGTGACCGGTGGCAGGGTTTGCCTGTGAGACCTGCTTTGAGACCCAGGCACACAGAGGACATTCACCATTCACATCCTTTCTTCCAGTCTTCTCCTAGAATTGAAGCTGACTTTGGCTGCTAAGATTCAGTTGAGACTAGTATAAATCTCATCCTAAAAGTACACAGTAAGACATAACATTCCATTTGATTAAGAGTGACTGGAAATGTCTAGAGCTATATAAAAATCATCTTACGGATGTGAAAGAGAAGAGCTGAAAGAGGTCTGTTTCATTTACACTAAGGATGAGATATCATTATTTTGACTGAAAAAGCAAGGACCCTTCTTATTTTTGAATATCCAAACACGCTTATTAATATCCCTAAATTAAACAACCAGCTTGCTCAATAGTATTTCTTATGAGAATATGAAGCATTCTTTCTTTCTTGGTCTGATGGTGACATCCACACTGATGGTAACAACTCTGAGGGTAAGTCAGGAGAGACCATCTGAGGACAGTAGAAAATCTGAAACAGTTCCCTAGCGAAAAGATAGATATTGAATTTTTCAGGCCACTGAAATTAATTGTAATAATATTGCACTGTAATTTTTAGAAACATACGCAAAATATGCCATTTATTCTAGTGGCCCAGAACAGGTGCTTTTTTTGTAAAACTTTTTTTCTTTTAATAATCTACAAGACAAGGTTTGCATTTTAAAAGAAAACGTCAAAATGTCAATGAATATTGACTGAAATTACTTATTATTTATTTTCGTCTTACAACATCATGGCTTCACTTTTGACAGCATTCACAGTTTAGTATATCCTTCCCTCTCTTTTTATGTTATTGTGACTATGTGTTCTTCTTGTACATTGTAATTCTGTAAGACATTTGAGTGTATCTGTTGTTAAGTGAAACAACAATCAGTGAAGTAAGGTCAAAATAAAGTTATGCTCATTTATGTTTGCTACACCTACTTTCAATTATAATAAACCCTCATAATTTCTATGGCAAACCTTCATTAAAATTATAGTTGAATAAAAATTTCTACAGATAATCATATCCCAACAAAAATTGTGGTTCATGACTGCTCTGTTACTGCATGTCCTTGTGTACCAAAGCCAAAATCAAATGAGCAAGAGTATATATTGCAGGAGGAGCCCATATGAGGGAGCCCTGCAGCTTTCTCAGAAACCAGTTAGGTAACAACTTCCTTTGGAAGAATTTCTTTTTTCATGCTCACCCCTCACAATATTTTGTGTGCTGACCTCTCATGTCTATGTCTGGCTCTGCTTTGTATCTTCTGTCTCTTTGTCTATTGCTTTCTCTGTCTGCTTCTTTGCTTTGGTTGTTTCCTTTGCTCATTTTGAACTGAGGCATCTATTGTATTATTGTGGTCTCTAGGGCTATGTTCCAAGACAAGGCCAATATGCAGATCTGACCATTTGAAGTGCTGTGAAATATAACCTCAGCGGAACAATCACACTTTAGTATCAAAGACAAACTTCAGTTTAAAATATTCATTAGCACACAGAGTTTCTGCACAACTTCATGATTTCTAAGGGAAAAGTTTGTGTATCCCCAAAGCGTTGTTTTAGTTGATTTGACACACTCTCATTAAGCACCTCAATGGATTCCTGTAGTGCTGGGAGTATGCTGGTCCTCTTCCTCACAGCAGCATGTGAACAAAAACCTGATGTTTTCTCAGACTGCATGACTAAGCCATCCCCAACCAAGGAATGTTCTTAAATGTTGTGACCATGGCTAGAGGTCTTCTCTTTGCTACTGTAATACATATAATCTACAAAACAAAGCTCCACTTTTCTTGTGAAATCTCTTGGTACATTGGAAATCATGACAACTTTCCAGACTATCTGCAGGTTCTGGGTCAGTTTTGTGAAAGGATACAGAAAGTCCAATTGCTCTTTAAATTTAATGATAAGCAAAGCAAAAAAGTATATTAACTAATTCTTTTTGTTTTCAAGAATGCTTAATAAATATATCAGATGGGCCCATGTTGATGGAGGATTTTTTTTGTCAGTGTGGAACTCTTCAGCAGGCATGACTAGATCTAGAGGTTGGCAAGACAAAGCTGCCTGCTCCTTTAACTTCACAGGTTCACCACGACTCATAGAATCACCGAATAGTAGAGGCTGGAAGTTCTCTGAAAATCATCTTGTCCAACCCTTGGAAAAAGCAGATTCCCTAGAGTAAGTTGCACAGGAAAGCATCCAGGTGGATCTTGAATATCTCCAGAGGAGGCTCCGCAGCCCCTCTGGACAGCCTGTTCCTGTTCTATGTCACCCTCAACGTAAAAAAGTTATTTCTTCTGTTCAGATGGAACTCCCTTTGTTCCAGTTTGTGACTATTTCCCCTTGTTCAGTTGCTGGGCCCCATTGGAAAGAACCTGGCCTCATCAACATGACTCCCACCCATTAGATATTTATAAGAAGTGGTAAGATTCCCTCTCCGTCTTTTCCAAGCTCAACAGTTCCAAGTCTCTCAGCCTTTTACTCTGATGCCTTTGATACAATGGCAGGGCAAATACTAGTCAAGGATGGTGAGTTAGGCCACCACCTTCTCTCTACTTAAATTAGTTAAATGAAGATCTGAATGACAGATGGCATGCATCCTTCTCTTCCTTCAGATGACCAAATACATTGTCTTCTACAATACGTGGAGTCCATTCAATCTGCTCTAGCACATGACCCTGCCATCCTGCCCACATGATCCTTGCTCCAACCTCTCAGACTGCATGGCAGTGTATAGTGGCTGAGCCTGCCCAGCCAGCTAGCCGGGGTGAAACAACAAGCTGGAATTGACAAAACATTTTTTTCTGACATACTTAGAATATTTCACAAGGGAGAAGTCTCTTGAGATTCAACATCTGATTCTTAAGACTACTCTGGGAGATTAAAATAAAGGATAAGGCAACATTAAATCATGTATATTCCCATTAAAAACAAACACAATCGGTCAGATTCTATCCTCGATTGCAGCCACACTGAAGTCTCTGTGGTTGCATGAGTGTAAGCGAGGACAGAGTTTGACTTGGTGCCTTGAAACAAAAACAATATAATTGATAGACAAGCACAAGCTTGAAAACTATAGAGCTGCAGCATGTTTTCATCTGAGGAACCTTGAGAGAAAAAGATCTGATATCGGTGGGGATTTAATTCTTCAAAGATGAAGTGAGATAAGAAAACATTATTTACAAAATGTTAGTTTCGTCTGACGGAGTAAGGTGGATTTTTGTCACCTGATAGCTATGCATACTGTATAGCAAATGATTAAATAAACAGATTGCTGCTCAAACAAGTTGCTTTCAATTTGAGAAGCCAAAGCCACTAGAATAATCTCTACCCACTAAAAGAAATTTGCTTGGTCACACTGTGACCACACAGAAGGCGCTGTTCGTCAGCAGACTCTGCATGCAAGATGAACGACTTCATGGCAGAAGCATCTTCCATACTTGTTCAGTGCAGATAGCACTGGGAAGGCTGACAGCATCCAGACCTCTACTGACCAGAGGAGGCCTGTGTTGATTGAACAAGAAAAGAAGAGATTTCATGCATGCTTTTATCTCTCCACCCGATCAACTTTTTTTCCTGAATCCCTGAAAGAAGTTGGAGTTTAACAGTCTCAACTTCTGCACCCACAAGAGCTGTTTGATAACTGTTCAGTAGTAGTCCAGACCCAGATAGGCAGGCAAATCACTGATTATGACAAAGATGTAGAAATCACAGAAAAAAAGAAGAAAGTTTCCATGTTCCTAAATCTGATCTGTGACCCCAGCAGGCCAATCCTGAAGCTCCTGTATAATCTCTTGCCTGTTTACATTCATACCCGTCGACTAGCATGGCACTGCACCCACTCATCAGATACTCCATCATTTTCACCAGAGCTGATGATAGATCTGAAATGGCAGCCTGCATGACTTTATAAAAGGCTGTGATTTAGTGTGTGTCTGCTCATGTAGTGTCTTCAGAGTTCTGTATAGTATCATCCTATCTGCTTAATCTCACTGTCCAAGGGTTAGGATTTTTTGTTTTGTTTTGTACTTTCTAAGCGCCTGCTCTGTCATCTGTGCACCACATTGCACTCCATATTCATCAAAGATATTTAGCTCTCGACAGGGTGAGTACTCTTGGACGCTAAGATTTCTATAAAGCTCCATCCTTTCTTAAAGCAAGACCCTGCATTTGTTTCGTGCATGAAAAATACATGTTTTTCTCAGAGCCTACCAGTTCTGCAAATACAGCTTTCCTTTTTAGATTGCTTCCTTGTTTCATCCTTACTAACAGCTTTCAGAACAGGGAAAATCAGACCAAGTGTACAGAAAATGAGAAAAAAACTCGGCTGTTAACAAAAGCCCCCTAAAAACTCTCTGCATATGAAAAGAGAATTCAGCAGTTGTGCAGCCAGGGAAAGGTCTTTGGTCTTTCTTTGAATATTTTCTTTGGTTTCAGTGTGACTCTGTGTGCAGTTTTAGCCTTTGGCATATTTTCATCAGCTTCAAAACAGAAAGGAACTGTAACTTTTGCTCTGGATCATTTTACCTGTGCCATTAGACAGTTTCTGAGGTCGGGGCCCCACCATGCACTGAATGTGGGAGGTAATCCCAGCTGCAAAGTACTTACCACTAAATAGAAGAGAAAAAGGATGAGACAGATAAAAAATGAAAACTGCAGGGTCATGGAGTGAGGCACTGAACATGTTTTCCCGGCTTTCTTTTTCAGTTCCTTACATGCTGGTTAAACATTACTATTCCAGCAAGAGAAAAGCTAATCTGAAATCCCATTGATGTCAGTTACTGGAGGGTTCTGTCTAGAAGGCAAGCACCCTATAGTCTCCCTTCCATTTTTTCTCATCTGTTAGTGCCCATGACAAGCAGATGTATTCTAAGTGGAAATTTCAAGCCCGGTGATACTGTCCCTTTCCTCATCAGCTACTAGAGAGATGTGTACACTGCAGAAGAGACATGTGCCTCCCCAGAGCTGCAGCCAAACCTATCGTGATTTTCAGGACCATCAGCAAAGGTCAGAGCTTTGGTCACTTTGCCAATCCATAATGCATCTATCAATAGAAAGTCAAAGTCTCTCCCCAGGACTGCTATATAAATAATACAGGAACTTTAAACTGTGTGGTTCACACTGTGTATATATACAAGAAATTGAAGAAATTCAGAATAATTAACATATTTGCATTGTTCCAGCAGGAAGGATGGGAAAGTGGCTCCAAGAGCATTTGCAAGAAATGTTCTTAGACGTGCCTTCTGCAATGCTAGGCTCTCTATGGAAGAGCTCACATAAGTATACTTAGTGCTTTTAAGTCAGTCCTGCACTGAGTAGATTAGTTAAGAGAGAAGAAAATGATACTTAGTGAAATTGAAAGAACCATGTTAAAAAAAATAGATTAAATTTACAAAGCCCAAAATTTCTAAGTAAATATCTGTTCTGTATTTAAAAAAAAAAAAAGACTGGGTTCCCATCCTTACACTGTAGAGATACAGTTCCCTTATCCCTCATGTCTCCCTCCTCTTCTTGGCTGGGGAACGTGACTGTCACTGGCTCAAGATTTGTTGAAAAAGAAGTATATATGAAGTCAGTCATTCTTGTATCTTGCTTACCTTGTAGTGATGTAGATGTAAACATATAATAAGAGCAGTGGAATAAGACCAGAGTATCCTGATTGTTGATAAGAATGGATAAGAAGCAGAAAATAGCATTTGTGTTTAAATCAAAAGAAATCTAGCAGGTATGATATCAGGACAAGCAGGCCTACTGGTGTCCCTTTAAAGTACAGGAGAAGAGGAATAGCTAAACTTAGTTTATATTTTTTAATCAGCTTTTTTTTGTGATCCTGAAAACTCGTAATTATTTTTCACTACATGTGCTTCCATAAATTTTCAAAGTATGGAAAACTCAGTTCAGAATTTCATTATATCTCTTAGTTGGCCGTTTGCTATATGTACTGCAGAAGGGCTAGACAAATCATGTAACTTGTCTTTTGGTAGTAATAGAAATATTAGTGGCGTAGACCAAGCTGTTAATTTGTTACAACATTTCAGGTCCCAGCTAATAATTTCATAGCTCTGCTGCAGGGTAGAACTAAAAGTGCATCGTTTTCTGATAAAATGTAATCAGAATTGGTGAATATCCAGATTTGTATGTAAGCATTTGGTGTGATGCTGTGTGTTTGTGTGTGTATGCATATATCTATGTTTATCCATATCTTAACTGATATAATATAGACAGCACAATGCATTTTCCTTCAAAGACCTGTAAACTGAGCTCTATTGAATAGCTTATGATTCCAGAACTATCTTTTTTGTTTAATGGTGTAATGTATCTTCTTTAGACATGAAAATCTGAAAAATCACATTAATGCTAGGTTTAATTAGAGTAATGATCAAATTTGGAGGTTAGACTGGAAAAATACATACCCAGATTGTCAAAATTTCTTCATCAAATTTTCATGTTGGATGCTTGTGCTCGCTAACTTGCTGTCTTCAGAGGCCTTTCAAATTTGGACTAGACCTAGTTTGATGGTTAAAAGAGTGACAAGTTACTGGTATGAGATGAACAGTATTGAAGTATATTGTCCTACAGGCTTCTTTCTAGGCTTTAGCTGAGACACATATAGCTATATAATTATTTTCTTTCTTGAGACATCTTCACAAAACTTACAATAACAAATTTTTTTCTTAAACACTTCTACTTTTCTTTGAATCTCTGTATAACTTTGAATTATTAGGAACAAGAGATGAAAAGGGATAGAAAATATAACCATAGGAAGTTCCCTTCCCCAAGAAAACAGGTTTATAGTGTTTGCTAACAGTTGCTAAGACAAACAGTGTGGTTTATTGGCATTTCTTGTCCATTAACCAAAAAGCCAATTAATATTTAAGAAATCACTTTCCATCTGCCTAGTCCAGATTTGTCCATCTGCCAGCAGTGATCTTCATCAAAACTCACCAGGAGGATGAGCAGCAGACACTCTAAGACTGAAGGAAGCCTATTTCACTAGCATGGATAGCACTGTTGTGTCTTTTGTCTTCAGTGCCAATCGCTCTCTTGGACAGGGCAACATAAACGAATATGCTTCCTCTCACTAGTGAGTGGAGAGCAGCTGCTGATAAGGGGGATCATACAGTGGGAAGAGAATGAGTTTTTAAGTAATCTGGGCAATGACAGGCCTGAGGGTTCTGCAGCTTGTAAGCAGCACGGACACTTGCTGACCTTGCTTTCTTTGCCTCATTTCACCTGATAAATGAGTGTGGTGCACTGGGAGTTTGGGTCTACCCGCCCACAGCAGTGCAAATCACTTCAGTGAAGGGATAATTGAGTACGCGAGAGGCTCCGCTCAGAGAACTTTCACATGGTTGCAGTTGCAAAAGGTAACCACTTCCTCAGCCTGTCTGAACTCTGAAAGGTGAGTCAAACGGAGATCAGGCACTAACAGAGTAACTAGAGATGAAAGGAGAAAACCCCACAGCTCATAGAGAGCAAGCAGACCCACAGCTCTGGCACACTGACCAAGTGTGTGGTCACTCCAAGTTAGCATGATGTGAGTGCAAGTGGACATGGCTCCCATTTCTTTGTCCAGAAAATCACAGGCAGAAATATGTGTCTCAGTGAACCTCCTGCCTGTGCACTATGCAGATGGCCAGCATATGTGTGGTATGTCAGGGTGCATCAGGCTTGCTGGGCACATGCAGATAGCTCTGTACATCAAGCAAAGGCAGGTCTGAATACTTGGCTTCATCAGGAGGCATGAGGGAGTGGAGAGGGGGGAGGGGGTTGCAATTCTCCTATACATCTTTAAATTAATGCATTTCAGAAAGTACTTGAAACTGTATTAAGAGTGCAGATATATTCTCAGTGGGACAAACTGGAGTGTGAACACATATGTTGCCCAAGCAGGCAAGGTGATGGTGGTGCACACTTGTGCTCTCACTGCCTGGAGCATACAGCTGAGGGAAAGCTGAAGTTAAAGCCTATGAGCTACTTGGGCAAAGGCTCTCAGGTTCATTTTTTTCAGTATAATAATAGACAATTCAGTGTGAAATCAAAACAAATGTTAAAATTTGGAACCTGCATAAAGTGGAATTGTCATCATCATGTCAGCTTTTGTTTCAATCACCTTGAGTTCTAGTGAAATCAATAAGAAATGAAGTTGTTGAACTGTTACAGGATTCAGCCTATAGCAATGCAGAGCACATAGCACAGCTGCTGCTTGTGGCCATTCTTCATGACAGTCATTCATTATATTCAAATATAACTTAAACATGCCAGAAACTTTGGGGAGACTAATCCTTGGAGAAATGGGCTCCAGACCAAATTTTTACATTAATGGTAATCCTTTAAAATAAAATATTGTTTGGTTCAAACCATAAGAATATGCAAGTCCTTCTTTGGCTCTCACTTTCTAAAGAAAGAGATGAAATTGAAGTTTTAAGAAAATTAATGCAAGTAACCAAATGCTAAAACAATAATGAGTCTACAACATTAATAGCTAATGAAAATTCATGAGGAAAGAGCAATGTGTCTAGATATTTTTTAATAAGGGTTTGATTCTGTATACACACTTACTTGTGCAAGTAAGTAACTTTTAATCATTTGGTTGATCCAAAGAAATCAATAGCTTTATTCATTAAGAATCAATTTGCATGCATAATGTTATGTATTTGCAGAAGATGAAACATACTTTTATGTTTATGCTGAACTATAGTACTAAGGCATACCTGTGACTTAAAAATTTCTCCAGAATCATTTGGTGTTTCTGAATATGTTACTTTTTTTCTGGAACACTCTTTAATCACAGAGTCATAAAAAGAAGTGTAGCTCAAGACTGGAAAATGACAGATCTTAAACTGTCAAAACTGTCAATGGTTCCAGAAGATGTTCATCTTAAAAATGCCAGATAACTTTTGTATCAATCATTCTGCACAATCAAATGATTCATTCACTGGTTTATTAGCATTGCCTTGAAATAAATGGTTTCCAGTGGCTAAAAAAATTGATGCACTTTAGTTGATTGATAAAATAAATGAAACATGAAATATGAATAATGGAGCTGTCATTCATACAATATAGAATGTCTTGGGTTGGAAAGGACCTCAAAGCCCACCCAACTCCAATCCCCTGCTGTGGGCAGGGCTGCCACCTGCCAGCTCAGGCTGCACAGGGCCCTCACCCAACCTGGCCTTGAATGTCTCCAGAGGTGGGGCATCCACATCTTCTCTGGGTAGCCTGTTCCAGAGCCTTACCACCCTGTGAATAAAAAAATTTCCTCCTACTATCTAATTTAATCTCCACTCTTTTTGTTTAAAGCTGTTCCCCCTTGTCCTATCACTATCTGCCAGTGTAAAAAGTCAGTCTTCCTCCTGTTATAAGCTCCCTTATGCAGCTTTCTGTGATGATGCTGTGTGGGAGGAGGAGGGACAGTGGGAAAAATGTCTGACTGTACAAACTCTGCCTTCAATCCAGTGTCAGACTATGTTCCTCTCCACCTGCCTGCTGGACAACTTCCATCTGCAGCCTCTTTACTCCAGCTTCTGTTGGTGCATTGCACAAGCCCATTACATATTTTGGGTCTGCTGCCCGTGTTTCTTTACCCATCTTTCTATGAAGCATGTCTCATGACTTCTATGAGCATGAACTCATGTGAGGGACTTTGCCTTGGGTAAGCTAATTGATAACAGTTTCTTCTTCCAGCCTTTTCAGTTTTCACAGAATCACAGAAAAGTTGAGGTTGGAAGGGATCTCTGGTGGTCATGTAGTCCAACCCACTGCTCAAGCAGAGACACCTACAGCAGGCTTCCAAGAATCTGCCTGCTTGACTATTTGTTTGTCAAGGATGCTGAGCTGTGGGTTTCAGTGCAGACAAACTAACTGGGACAGCAAACAGACTGATTTCTTGCTAACTGCTCAATTTTAAATCTTATCCTAGTCACACTCTCCAGTAAAAACACTTGTGAAATTCTTACCAGTGAAAATGAAGGGATTTGAGTCTATTCTTTCTAAAGAAATTTTCTACTTTTAACTTTCAGAGAATTACTGATCATTCTAAATAATACAGAGACTAAGAATTCACAGCATAGCACACCATCTCAAAGACCTTAGTTAGGACCAAGCTGATAAGAGTTTTATATGCCCATAATTTTACTGGCTCTACTGAAACTTCTATGAGTATGTACCAGACAAATGAGACCAGAACAAATCCTTCAGCATCCAGTACTGCTCTTCCAGCTCCTAGTGAGGTCAGCAGGAACTGCAGCTGCTGTGGCCTCCTTGGACTGGGCCCCCTTTTCTTCATACAAAGAATTTTGGTAAAACAACTACAAAGGAGTTTTGAGATTTAGTAATTGACATATGTCGTACCATTTCAACATGCGTTTATCTCTGAGGCAGCCTAGATGTTCAGTCAGTGATGCAGCTGGCCCTCTTCCAACTTAAACAATGTGACCTATTCAGCTTTACCATTATCACAGGCTCTCACAGATGTAAAGGTAATGTGCAATCAGGTGTGTGAGACCATATTACATATTGGCAAATTTTTCCCCTTGGAAAACAAAAATGTTATAGGCCATTATAATTATTTTCAATGCGGTTAAATGTAAGGATGAAATTAATCCCCTGTGTAATTCTATTGATTTGAACAGAGTTGTAAAGGAATAAATGTGGTCTGAGGGAATTAGATCCATAAATATAGTAAGTTAAGGACTTGCTGCTTCTGCATGTTGAGTCCTGATCCTAAATTCTGCTCTCAATTACAGTTTTACTTTGGAGCTACCTGACCAGTGATAAAAGACTTACTTTTAATGAAATATCTATGTGAAAAAGACCAAAAATCTAGCTCTATAATATTTTTATAATAGAGGAAAATATGATGTCCCAAATCCGACACAATTGTCATTCAGTATTTTGCAGACCAGTACTCAGTGACTGTATCTAGAGAGTGAGGCCTTTGCAGCACTCATATTCCCAGCTTGACAGGAGAGGGAGAGGAGAAGAAGGAAATGGTCTCATGAAGATGCTCCAAATTTGGATCTGGGACATACTCCTAGGTCCCACTGATATAGCTACATATACAAATCTTGCCTTCCCAAATATTTGATGTCACCATTAAGCAGGAGCACCTTGCTTGTTGTTTTTTTAATCATAATGCAGGTCTCACTAATGGTTAAAGTTGATCTGCACTAGATATTTTTGTAGGAAGTATTTGGAAATTTTGGTTGTTCTTTTAAACTTATGATGTGCTATTTAATTATGGTAGAAAAGCAAATGGATTTTGAACCTGGCATCTGATGTCAGAGAGAGCCCTCTTGTGCAGCATTATCACAGAGGAAAGACCAGTCCAGGGGCATTAATCTTTAGCAACCTGTTATTGCACAAATCCTGAGTATTGTCAAAAAAATCCATCCTCAAGATGCCTTCCAAAATTTTTCTTTCATGAAATTGTTATACTGTTTTCCAGGACAGGCTTCATTGAGCCCGTTGTATTAGCTTGAGAAAATCTTCCTCCTCAAGAACCTCTGCAAGCAGGAAAGGAAGCCTCTGGAAAGAAATGACCTGGCATGCCATTACTCAAAACAGATGATATCTAAGAGATCTTGGACTTATTTGCACAGGAGCAAAGGCTTCTTCACTGATGCCTCATTCAGGAATCATCAAGAAAATTTTCTAGCCTTGACTTCATGGGCTACCACCATGTCCTTCCACCTGTATTTCTCCTCTCCCTCTTCTCCATTTCTTTTCCTCCGTATACATTTCTCCATTTTTAAGAATGGTAGAAAGGACAACTCAGGGGAACAACCAATGTTATACAAGTCAACCAGCGCATCTTCACCAAGGGCAGGTCCTGTTTGACCAACCAAGTGGCTTTCCATGGTGCCATAACTGCATCAATGGACAAGGAAAGTGCCACTGATGTCATCTATCTGGACTTCAGTAAGGCCTTTATGTGGTCCTCCGCAACATTCTTCTCTCTAATTCAGAAAGATATGGAGCTTGATAGAGAAGGAACTGGCTGCAAGATTGTATCCAGAGAGTGGTGTCAATTACTTAATATTCAGATGGAGAACAGTGACAAATGGTGTCCCTCAGGGGTCAGTATTGGGACCAAAGCTGTTTAATATATTAACCAATGACACTGACAGTGGGATTGAGTGCACCCTCAGCAAGTTTGCAGATTAAACCAAGTTCTGTGTGTGGTTAACACATGTGAAGGTTGGGATGCCTTCCAAAGAGACCTATACAGGCTCAAGCAGTGAGCTCAGGAGAACCTCATGAGATTCAACAAAACCAAGTGCAAGGTTTTGCATCTGTGTGACAGCAACCTCTGTAATTAGTACAAGCTGGGGGATGAAAGAATTGAGAACAGCTCTGACAAAAAGGATTTGGGAGTACTGGTGGATGGCAAGCCTGACATGACACAGCAGTGTGTGCCAGAAGGGCAACTGTATCCTGGGCTGTATCAAAAGAAGCATGATCAGCAGGTCAAGGGAGATGATTCTACTTTGTGCTGGTGAGACCTCATCTGGAGTACTGTGTCCAGATGTGGAGCTCTCAGTACAGGAGAGAGATAGACCTACTGGAGCATATCTGGAGGAGAGCCACAAAAAAGGGATGGAACACCTCTCGTATGAGGACAGGTTCTTTAGCAGTGTCTGTTGTGATAGGACAAGAGGAAAGTTTTCAAACTAAAACAGGGGAGATTTAGATTGGATATAAGGAAGAAGTTTTTTACAGTAAGGTTAGTGAAACACTGGAATATGTTGCCCAGAGATATGGTGGATGCCCCATCCCTGGAGACATTCAGGATCAGGATGATGACACTCTGAGCACCCTGATCTAGCTGTAGGTGTCCCTGTTCATTGCAGGGGAGTTGGACTAGATGATCTTTAAGGGTTCCTTCCAACTCAGATGATTCTGTGCTTGTATGATGCCAGTATCTCTGAAAACTAACCTGAAAATAATCGTGATAAAGCATTAAACAGGAGGATTACATGTAATGTTGAAAGAAGAAAAAAAAAAAAGAAGAAAAAAAAAAAGGATGAGAAAGAGGTACTAACGAGCAAAGAATTTTATGAGAAAAAGCTAAAGTAACTGTATTTCCAGTGATCTGAGGACTAGGATGAGGCATCGCATTGGGTACCACATACATAAAACAATGTAGATACTCATAGAATGCTTTGAGTTGGAAGGATAGTTAAAGACCATTTAGTTCCAAACCCCCCACTGTACCAGATTGCCCAAAGCCTATCCAACTTGGCCTCGAACACTTGGGGATGGGGAATAAACAACTTCTCTGGGCAATAATCATCTATTTCTTTGTCTCACAACTCAAATCAAGTTATTAAGGAGCTGATTGCTATCTTGCACATTTGGGAAAGACTCGCTTTAGCTGATTTAAGGGAAGAGAGTTTTTCAGTGATTTTTTTTATGTGTTGTAAGCTTTCACATCACCAATGTTGAATTTCCTGTCCCCTGTGTACTCAGTTACTGTAGGGGATGACATAAATTAACTGCATGCCCATAGTTGTTCCATCTCATAGTAAAAGTTTATAAGCTAAACAATGCGGTTTTTTTTTTTTTTTTTTTTTTTCTGTGCACATTATTTATTTTTCTGTAGAGGAAGCTGAGCTACAAAATATGCAGCTTCTCACTTTCAGCTAAGATTTGTAGATCTCTTTTTAAGCATCTGTAAAGCCGTGGAAACAGTTCATCTACTTGCATGTAAGTGGCTTGACAGGAGGCTTGGATCAGGCAATTCACTCCAGGCTATTCACACAGATCTCTGCCTTTTCTGCTGGTGACCTGAACAGGAAATGAGAATGGCATTATACGAAACGGGTGATGAAATAGATGAAATGGTCTTGGATATGCCCTTGTGTGAGTACTTGCCTTTCCACCTGGCAGTATAATCACAAAAGGAAGACAAGACAGTTCTGTGAGCAGTATCACTGGCTTTATCAATGCCCAGGCCTACAATGACATCCAGAACCAAACATCTGGCACCCAAAATTAAAATGCTGCACTCTCATTATGATCTTTGCATAGCTGGGTGTAATCGTCAACACAGGGATGTTCCCACTTTAATGCCTTCCTTGGCAATACACGGTATTCTGGTACTCTTTATGTCTGACTTTACATCTCATCTATGCAAACATATTTCAAAGGCTACCATTTAAAAAGGAGTCTTCTTACTCTCAAGAACAAAGAAAATATAGAAACACATCACCTGCAGAAGCACAGACCATTGCTTATAATTAAGAAGGACCAGTATGATGAATTTATGAACATTTACTGATAAAGTCATTCTGGATGGGAATCGTCTTTTTAAAAATGAGATAGTGTGGTACTGCAGCTACATTCTCTACTTAATTATTAACTTCTCCAGTAGAGCGGAGCCTGCAGTGTGCATGCACCATGCATCTACTGTAAACATTTGTGAGTATGTCTGCAGACACACAAGCACCAACATATAGATTGCTGATCTGTTTGCTGTGATCCTAACGAAGTCTAGTTTTGTTCTAAAGTTTGGGTAAGGCTCACTCCTCGGATGGACATCAGCAGATTTCAGTTTCTTGTTCAGTTTCTAGTTATTCCTGATCATCACTTTCCAGGAGCACGTTATTATTGCTTAAGTAATAGTTTTACAAAGGAACTACCTGAATGAATGTTCCATAGATTCTTCTATGACTTGTGGTTTCTCAAATCATTTTTTCCTCTGCCTAAGCACAAAGCAGCATGAGATCTCCAGAAATGGCAGATTCCATCCAGAGAGCATTTCTGCTAAAGAGCTTGGTATTAGGGAGGAAACATTTACTGTAGCTGTACACAACAGGTTATATAATAGCTGAACATTTACATTCCTGCTTCTGCCTCTTCCCCAGCGTTTGGAGAATACTTTACAAACTGTGAGAGGAGAGGAGGTATTTTTAACTCACATCCATTTTAACAACTTAGAACATTTTAATCCCAGTCACTGACCCTGCCAGAACGCTGACTTGCATTAGCAAAACATATATGCAGAAATGAATTTTGCAGTGCGAAATCATCTGTAAAACTAAACTTTCCACCACAAATACAAACACACAAATGCATGTAGACAAATGCACACTCACATTTTTGTTTGCTATACATACTTGCATATATTTTTAAATAACAACACAGAGAAGATTTCAGGGAATAGAAAATCAGCTAGTCTGGATAAATCATCAAAGCATAACTCACAGAATGTGGAGTAAGACATATCTCCTACCAAAATGACTGGTGCTTTGTGGGCTGAAATGTTTTTGTGCTGGTTTGGGAGACAGAAAGAAAGCAGTGGCAGAGGTGCTCATTTGAATAACGTCCTAAATCAGTCCCATATGTTGACTGTTGACCCTGTGACCAATCCTTGCCAGAAAAAAAAATCAAAACAAATCAGTGGTGTTTTTCAAATGGCTTCCAAGTAAGTCAGCATTCACCTAGACCAGGGTACACACACACAGAGCACTTTGCACCTGCATAAATAAGACATTGTCCTTTATTGATAGCGAGGAAAAAAACTCTGTTTTGATTCATGCATAGAAAAATAACTGTGTATAGAATGAATAGAGCTTGACCAAAGTATTAGACGTGGTTGTACCTATACTTCTATTTTCCTACCTTTAACAAATATAGCATTATGTATGTCTGCAGTTATTCTATGTGTGCTTTGGAGGGGATTGAGAAAAATTTGCATTTAGCCACCACCTTTGCTGAATACTCTTCTCCCACCTAACGTGAACTAAAATATATTGAAGTTCATTGCACAGTGACTGAACAGGAACTGAACAAAGCTCAAAACTGGCAATTTTTTGCATAGATATTTCTGTGTTAAGTTGGTGCCAGTTCAAGGCTCCTCAACAAGCACAGCAAGAACAGAGTTTCCCTTTGTCAGGGGACAAAAACATAAGAAACTTCTGTCAGGGAGAGCAAAGTAAGGTAGGGAAGAAAGCCCAATATGGTGAGGAGCCAGGGAAGACCCCTCAAGACCTGAGCTTTCTGCTTCTCGTCCATGAGGGGACCACAGGCAGTGGCTGCCAGGAGAGGCTGCCGCCCTACAATGCTGCTGGTCACAGCAGCTGCTAATGTACCTCTGTAGGTTCAGCACGGGATGGCTAAGCTTGTTTATTGTCTTTATTGAGAATATAAAGATTTTGCATCACCATCAAAAGAGATCAAGAAAACACTTTCAAATTTAGCTACACTCCAGATTTAGGAATGTAAATACTGTATTTCAGGATGTAAAAGCAAATTACCTCAGAACTCTTGCTTTCATAACTTCTCTGAACATTCAATGGAGAGTAGCTGTGTCTTGTTGTAATTTTTGTATTGAAAATAATAATTCTTGTGCAATCTCAGTACTTCTGTAAACTTCACCATTTCATCCCCAGGTTTATATCAATTTCCTGATGGACTTTCACTTAGTTACATATTTGCAAAATCAGTAATATATTTACAATCCACATCCACAGCATGCTCTCTGCAGTTTTACTTTATCTTGTGAGACTTTGCACACTTCAAAATTAGTTTGAAAAATACTCTTGTTAGTATTTTCCAATAACACTAATTGTAACAAGGGTTCTTTTATTTCTCTTGGGATTTCTCAGAGAGAAATGAGTGTTTCACCTACAGAAAGCCCTACATCCCCATGCTGTCTCTCAACACTTACAGCTGCACTCTGCAATGAATCTGCTGTGGGCTGGATAAGCAGAGCTGTCCAGATGGGAGGAAGCCTGATGCATTCAGTCTGCACTGAACCTCTTGCAAGTGCTATCTTTATGCATGAAGTAGGAAAGACCCGCTTGGGTCTTTTCTACTTCCAGCAGTTCTTTCTGGTTTGCAATAATATTACCATGAACAAAAAATTTGGTCCAATGTTGTCATAATTTCTGTACAAAATTTGGAGTTTAAGAGGATGTGCACATAGCAACTCAGGTCTAGGTGTACAGTGCACGATGACATTGATCTGCTTTGGTTCTTTAGGAGTCTGCTTCTCTCAAGGGTCTAGTTAATAGAGCCACTGGAGTGCATAACTTCTGCTTTGACTAACTGGTGTGATAAACCAGCAGGCAGTCTTCCCAAATCATCAGCTGTCCATTTTTTTTATATAGTGCTACACATTTTTTTATCAAAGAAATGTTCCTGTGCACATCCTAAACTGGGTCAAATGCCTGCTGAATGCTCCTGCCTTCTTCACTGAGTACAGAAGTGACAAAGACAAGTCATTTAGAATAGCCATGTGACCCTGAAATATTAATATTTTCACAGGCTTCTAAGAAGTTAGGTCTTGAGTATTCAGTCCATCTCTCTGTTTGTATGTATGTATGTCACTCTTCCTTCCAGCTACATGTTAAACTTCAACTAAGTTTCACATAATGGCAGAAGATTCCAACAAAATTACATTTCTACAGAGTTTGTGGAGTCAGCAGCTTGGTAATGGAGATAAGCCCAGTTTAAAATCAAAGCAAAAAGCTGTAGTTTGAGTAGTAATTAGCTGTCAGCTGAGACACTACATTGGCTGGTCAGTCACCACTGGAGATCATACAGCTCATACTTCAAATTCTCTACCCAAAATCCAGAAGATAAAGAGGCATCAGAAAACTGGTGGCTTGGAAGAAAACGATATATTGCAGAAGTTTGAATTCATAGGTAATCTCAGACTTTTTGGTGAAAGTTTACAGAAAGACATACTGTCTAAATCCATATGGATTTATACAACACAACTTGCACGGTAACATTTTCAGGATTCTATACAAATATATGCTACCATGTGTGTGATATATATACATACACATTATGCTGTTTGGTGTATCATATATGAACCATACGTTAATTTGGTAATGTACTATATAGAATATAGTGTACTATATATTACTGTAATTCTATATCATATAAATGCTGTATATTTTAAAATATAAATATAGTATGAAGAGTCACATTATCAATCTCCATTCTTCCAATAAAAATTCATCATAATCCTGTTTCCTTGTGTTCAAATTAATGAAAAGTAGGGGCAGAACAAATGATTCAAAAATATTTTACACAATACAGTTTACACAATAGCCAATAGGAAAGTAAAGGAAATATGAGGAAGAGAAGAAGAACCTGAAAAGCATACCTATCTCAGCAACAGATATGGAATAGATGTGTTTAAAATGTTGTGCACATCTAGGCAAGAGGATGATTCTAAATGATTTTTCAGGTGCTTTTGCTATCCAACTTTCCTCTGATGAAGCGCAATGATGCCCTTCAGGAAGAGCAGAAGGAAGCCAACACTTCTGGAAAAATCCAGCCATTGAGTGGTACTCATCCTTCTGTGGAAGGCCAGCATAGCTGTCTTAAGCTATCCATGGGACATACACCTAGCACTTGTTCAGAGCACAGAAGAAAGTGAAGAGAGGTACAATCATATCAAAAATTCTTCTTCTGGGCATGATTGAATAAATTAACATCTGTTTCTGAGTGTTAAAGATTTCCTTTCTTCTGGAAATGCCTGCTCTGTAGGATGAGATGCTTCCCTGTGGCTGGTCAAGTCTGGCTGGATATCAGTTGCTGACCGTGAAGGCAGAGTGCAGAGGCTTCCTCAGTCTCAGGCTGCTGCCTGTGGCATGTCTGTCCAGGAAAGAAGCCAGAAAGCATTTGAGTGAAAGTTTTAAGCTTGGTACATGCTGGGTGGTCCAATATGGTTGAGATTTTTCCTACATTTAATTCAACTGTAACTTGTTTTTAAATTTTATCTTTCAGTACAATAATTTTCTTTTCAAGGTTAGGAATTTTCATCTGGATTCTTGTGTCTTTCTTTTTTCCAGCTTCTGTTCCTCTCTGATTCAACTCTTCAAGAAGGGAGAAACAAAGGAACTACTGATGGGACATTCTCAATGTCAGGATATGTTTTTTGAGGTTGCTTTTGGAATTCATAATCTGCAATGCTGACCAAATCCACCAAATTCCCTAGGCATCCTGAGAAGTAAACAGGTAGATGAGGTATTTCTTTGTCCCTTATTCCTATATGGATAGCATGTCAGTTTTGGTTGATTATCTAGTCCACGATTTGCATTGTTGAGCTATCGTAGCGTGCGAAATACTATTTTTTTTAATGAATATTCAGTAGGGCAAGGCATTTCAGTAGTTTATTATATGAATAAATAATAAACCTTTAAAATAGGAGCAGGCATTTAGATGGAGGAGATGGCAGGTCTCAATCAGCAACTTTTCTGTGTAATGTGGTACGTACCTTCAGCAGGCATTTTCCAGCAGCACGTTCTGACTGTTACCAAATTCTTATCTCCTACAGTTCTCACTCCATTTTGTTGTTCCAGTGTCTCTGAGTTGCTTTCAAGTGCAATCTTTTTTTTTCTGCTTTTTTTTCCTTTTTCTTTTTAAATAGAAAAGGTTATACATAGCCATTTCACCAACGTAATAAACCACTTTAGAATACAAATCTGCTAATTTGGAGATGTTTTTTGGCATGAGTTGTGGCAAGTGGAGTTGAAGTTCACAGCAAATGCTTCTGGCTTCTTAACCTAACACCCTATGGCATCCCTCTAATTTTTACGATTTCAGTAAGATTAATTTGAAGATGGACATGTTGTGAAGCTCTTTTAGTAAAACAAATCACTCCTATGGCTCCTTTTCTCTCTTTTTGAACCAGAGCCAGTTTTGGTTTTTTTTTTTTTCCATCCATTTAAGATATATTTGCACCCACCAAATGCCTCTGCTATGTCCAACAGAAGATGGGGTTAACAACATCTGGAGTATTCATTTCTAAGTAATCTACAAGCTTGTTTCCATATTTTCTTGAGTCAGGCAGCCTGAGAAAAGCAAACTGTCACAGTCCAGCAAGGCCGTTTTGCAACATTTATTTGAAAGTGAGTTGCACTAGCATCAGATAAGGTACCACAGCTGATTCATTTGTACTACACAAAGCTAGATTCTGCAAAATATAAAAAGTGACCTAAATCCTGCATGAAATAACAGAACTAATTTTGTTCACAGGGACAATGGATAATTCTGACCACAACCAGGTTGGTTTTCAATGGTTCAAACAATTTACTGAACATGATATGATGCTTATTCAGTTGCAACTCCTCATCAGAGGCCAGAGCAGTGAGTGTGAGCCCACGGCACATGACCCTCGTCGAGAAAAGATCCGAGGGTGATCGGATTCACCAGCAATGGTGAAGCTTGGAGTAAAAAACTGTTTTGACTTCCCTAAGGTAGAACATTTGTCCTTAAGTCCCTAAAAGAAAAATCAAAAATGTCATTAAGAAGGAGAATGAAAACAGCTTTGTAAGAATACACAGCTCTTCTCACAGGCAGCTACATTATCAGCCTCAAGAGGCCCTCCTGTTTTCATATAGTTTCTTCTGATTAAGAAACAAAAAGATGCCTATCTCAGCAGGAGGTAGAAATGAGCAGAGAAATCAGGAATGTCCAAACAACAACAACAACAAAAATTGGTTGCACAGTTACCACTAGTTTTAACTGTAAATTACTGAATTTTGGATAGTCCTGTGTGAGCCAGAGGTTGAACTCCGTGGTCTTCGTCGGTGCCTTCCAACCTCATGATATTCTACAGTTCTATGAACTTGCTACTTCTCTTCCACCTTCATTTCCCTCTCCTCACAAGTCAATTAGATCCCCTCAAGTTTCTAACATAGCAGCGTTTGAGTTAGACTTCAGATATTAGAACTAACAACTCCATCAGGTACTTCTTTACTAAGGGACTCTTCTTCAGGATCTTAAACATCTTAAAATTGCCCTGGCACAAAAAATAAACCAAAGGCCCAGTGTCCACTCTGTGTAAGGAAAAAGTAATGCTGACTGTTCAAAGAAACAAACTATCATGCAGCTGTTTAGTACAGGACGTGAAACAATTAGTAATTTAATAAAATATGCTGCCGTTGCCAGTAAATTTGCTGGTCAAGAAACACAGCCTTCATCTAAACAAAACATTTGGAAAAATCTGCTAGCATGTTTTTGGTATGTTCTATTTTTTCCAAAAAATCAATTGGAGAAGTGAGTAATAATGGAATTAAAAAAAAAAAGTATTAAGATATTGTTATAACATCAAAAAGTTCATGTCAGGAAGCAACACAGCACCCGCAGATTAAGTAGGGCATCTTCTATTTTTTCTGAATTTTTTGAATCTAGTTTTCACTCTACAACTTCTACAATTTTTCCCAATTGACCTTCACAGAGACAGCACAAGGGGATTTCAATCTTCCTTTGAGGAAGGGGTGGTAGATGACATATGATGCAAGACCGGAACCTTGGATTTGTGTAAATAGAAACTGTGAATCTAATAATACCTTCCTAATAAACACAGAGTACTTAACTTCATCTAAGTGGGACACTGCACATTTCTGCTTAATCTCTCTACCATCCATTCTCACTCCACACCATACCACTGAACAGTGTGTCAGAAGAGAGGAATGCTGAGATTTTGTAAGGCAAATTCCTAAGCAGACAATTTTCTCCCAGTTTTCTCCCCCGGCACAACAAAATACAAGAGTCCCAAAGTCTACAGTTGTATTCTTATTTTACTGCACTTGTTCAGCCTATTTGAAGATATACAAATCTTGTATAAAAATCCTGTCTTCCTAATACCCTCTCAACAACAGATCTCACTCTTCCTGAGATTCAGTAAAAACAAAGACAATTCAGCTGGGGCTGATCCAAACCCTGCGGGATCTCATCACTGCCAGCAGCTATCTCCTAGAAGGCTTCTGGTCACCACTTGTCCTCTGGGCTCCCAGGAGCTTTGCCAGAAAAGCTTTGCCCAGGAGCTTTTTAGGATGCTAGCTTTCATCTGCCATCTTCTCCCAAAAACATCTTTGTTGCTTGCTCTGAGAGTAGTGTTCAGATATCTTCTTTAACAAAGGTGCTGCCAACTCTCATAATAGTATAGACCTACTTCTTTTACAGTAAAACCTCTTTTACAGGCAGATTTTAAGGCGGATGAAAGAGGACATAAGCAAGGCCACAGCAGGCACAGGATGAGAAGGATGCATGCCATCAATACTCTCAGGTGATGCCAGGTGAAGGCTGTCATGTCTGAGGCCACAGGAATATCTCGTAGCAGTGCTACTGCTTAAAGAGATGTAGGACAGGCCAGCACAAAGGGGAGGACAACGGTAGCCATTAAAGTTAGCAGTGGACATTTGGATAAAAACTGGGACCTTGGTCCCAATTTACAGCTCTAGGTACAAACAGTTTTTGTTATTTAAAAAAGAAACACTATATAAGTATAGTATAAGCACTTCCCCAGGTTTATAAGCAACCCAAAAGCACAGATGAGGTCAAAATTTTCTTCTCTTGATTCCAGAGGCAGCACTCAATTTTCTGGGCAGCACCTATGATGCCATATCTTATGTTCTGATATGATAATTCTCTTATTTAAATATCATTATCTATGAAGGGAAATTCAAGTTTACAGAATATGATCATCATCTAAGTTAGTTTGCAGTATTCTTTAAAAATTATTAAATGATTGAATTATTACCTCAATTACCTAAAACCTCAATTCAGTCAAGTGTTTTACAGAAGCAGGGACAAAGTGCAATTAAAGATGTTTACAGCAGAATATACACTTGATCTTCAGCAATAAGTGCTGCAGGTTTTAAAAAGCAAGTAGACAAGTAACATTTCTTCAGCTGACACTATGCAATGCTCTGCTTCTTATAACAAACCCACATAGGCATAATTTAAATAGCTTATTACCGAAGCAGATCCTCTTTGGTGAAATCCTTTTGGATGCAGAGCACTGCTAATGTTGGCAATTATGATTTATACTTTAGAAAGCAAGACAGACAAAACTTGCTCAGAACAGTCCTGAATATCTTTCACTTTGAGTCCTTTGGATGAGGGGTTTTCTTGCTAAAAAAACACACATCACCAAAGAGATTCAGTATTTGTTAATTCTGTATTTGTTATTCTTATTTTATATTTGAAGTACTCACGTGTAGGACAAGAGATGCTTGTGTATTTCTTAATACAATAAAAACATATTGCCAAGCTTCTTTGGAAAGAAACAGTCATGTGGACTCTCCTGCCTTTTCTATGCTATATAATTTTCTATATATATTTTCTGGAAGACAAAGCAAGAGACAGGAAGAGGTATAACAGGTGCTGGTAAATGAAGCATACAAATTCCCAGGACGCTACCTCTCCCTTTTTAATTATGTTGAGAAAAAAGTGCTGTGCTTATGAAAGAGGACAGGTTGATAATAGAGGAGAACAATACCATTAGTTTTCCAAGAAACTAGGTTCGGTACAAGAGGCAGGTGTATTAGAATTCATGAATTTTGCTTCATTATTTTTCCCTTTTTTCATTTGGGCCTTTCAGTGAAGTTACGATCCATGGCAAAGAGTAAGGGTTGTACCAATAAAAGACTTCTGTTTAAAAAGAAATGAGACTATGTCCCTATCTGTTCCAATTCGATACATCACTATTAGAAAAGCAGTCCATCATTATCAGTTATTGGGAAAAGTAACATTTTTTTTTTAAATAGATCAATATAAACGTAGATTAAGTTAGGTATAGATATAGTAACAGTTTTACCAAGATATCTTTCATGATTAACTCTAATTAGAAAATAGAAGAAAAATATTAGTGAAGGCTAGGATACCAGGAAATATGCTTCAATTCAGATGTACTTATAACACGTAGTGTTTTGCACAAAAATAATCCCCACATCTCATAAAAATGATAAACGATACAGTTACAGAGTATTTGCACATTCTCTTCCTGCCTGTGACTGCATATCTAATCTCAACATTAAAAAAAAATGCAAGATGGTTACAGGAATTTTCTTCATTCTGTTGCTGTTCGGACAAAAATACCTTTTCCAAGATAAGAGGGCTGCTTTGAAAGTAATGCCTCCTATTTTGTTATATCAGTCCATAACATCAGAGGCAGACGGTGGTGCTATGACAGTAGAGGTTGAACCTTCCCCCCAATATTCTTTTATGTTTTATTCATGTCTGACATGTAAGTGCACATGAAGAAAAGGTATGCCATGAATTCCTCAATGCAGAAAAAATGGCACCTATTGATATTCACTTGCTGAGCATGTATGGAAACTGAATAGCGAATGTGAGCACAGTGAAGCAGTGGGTGATGCATTTCAGCATTAGTAACAGTAACATTAAAGACAAGGCATGGTGATGCACAGATGTCACACCACAAAATAAAAACTATTATCATCAGCTCATCTGCACAAATCAGCTAATTACTATGTTGAAAAATAGTATTTTGTAGCTGAGAATTTTCTCGATCAAATAGTGTTGTGTTCTTCCTATCTTTTGTAGTTTCCATGGAAATAAGTAGGAGGCATTTCTTTTGGAACAACCTATGCATATTTGTACTATAAAAGTTAGTTCCAAAGTGCTCAGTGTCCACAGGGGGATTCAGATATTCAGAAGAGCAACCCACAGTTTCCACTCACTACCTCAGTGAAAGGCAATGGGTTCTCAACAGTCCTGGAAATCTGGCCAGTACATTTAAATGCCTAATTTAGGAACCTAAGTCCTGGTGCTGAGTCCTTTAGCAGGGCTTTTTTACATGGTCAAGTAAGTTGAAAATAACATTTATATTTTGAAACCTATGTGCAGTTCTCATTACCTGTTTCCAAAATGAAAGAGTAAAAGCGGAAAATTATGCAAAAATAACAATAGTGAGCAAAATTAGGCAATGACTTCTATGAAGTGAAACAGACTAGGAGTTCCCATGATGAAAAAAGAAATCCAGAATACAGAAGAATGTCGTTAACTGTATGGAGAAGAAGGATGATTATTCATTATTTTTCCCAGTCCAAAGGACTAGCAGGTATCAAATTATACAAATTAATGGGACCAAAAAAAAGTCCGTCGAAGATTATTAAGCACAAAGATATAGCTTTTGATTTACAAGGTCTTTAAAATGGAAACTGCTGAAAACTGAAAAATATACTGGGAAACAATCATTACAAGTTTGTTCTGGTTTTCTTTAATCTCTGTGGCTAGCTACTGTCAGAGATGGGATAGTGGCCTTCATGGACTTTTGGTTGGGCTCAGTACAGCCTTTTTAGTTCTTATAAATTGTTAGGCAATTAAAACAGCAGGGAGCCAGACTCATGATGCAAGGCCTCACTTCCTCTCTCTGCAATTCATGGCTGAATAAATAGGCAATCAGTGAGCAGGAGTTGAAAGGCAAATTAACTTGTATTTCACCACTGGAAGGAAGATACTACAATATTATTTCCAATTCTGGTAACTGTACTTTTAAGAGGATGTCAAGAACTTGGAAAGAAAACAAAAAAAAGACCCACCAGAAAGACAGGGATTAAATTTTACTGGGAATAATTCTTCTGTTTACATATCAAAGAGAGAAACAAGATTTTACCCCACACTTCTGAGAAAAAAAAAGTCACTCAAGGGCTCTTTAAACTACTGTGAAAAAGAAAGAAGAGATGAAAATTATATCCACACAAAATTAGACTGGAAACGATGAAGAACAAGAGGAAGGCTAGTGGTTTTTGTTGTCTTGCTTTTTTTTTTTTTCCCCCAGACTTGAGAACGTTAAACCATTAGAGAAAGTTACAAAAGAAGTGGCGGATTTTCCATCTCTTGATATCTTCAAATAAAGACTATATTTTTCCAGTCAAGCATGTTGTTGGATTTTATACAGGGATAACAGCTTAAAAACAGCACCACAGTTACGATATTTTGAAAGACTACTTATTTCTTCCAGTGGTTCTTCCCACTACAGTTAAATTGTTGACAGTAAAAAAAAAAAATCCATTCTCCTGTGGGTGCTCCCCTCCGTAGTTCCCTCCAGTCAGGTGCATCTCATGTCTTTCCACTTACCCTGAGCTGCAAGTACTTTTATAATCCAGCTTCTGTCTGATGGATTTGTGTACTTCATAAGTGTGTTTCCACCAAAGTGCAGAAATGTGTACAAGTTTTTATAGTATACAGTAGTCCTATTTTAGACCATTTCTCTAGTTCCTCTATATACTTTTGAATCTTACTCCTGGCTTCAGCATATCCATGAACCTTCTAAAAAAATCATGTTATCTACAAATGTAGTAACTGTTTTATCCAGCATTGACCATACTTACTACAGCACTGAATAGAACCTAGTAAGGTCACAATCCATGGAATTCCTTTTCATACATTCTTTCTATGGGAGAGTGAAAAATTCTAAATCTCTAAACCACTTACTCTCATGGTTATGGCTTTTCTAGCTTTCTTGCTTGATGTTACAAGTCCAGAATATATATTACCCCTCCTGTGGAGGGAAATTAGATTATTCATAGGATCATAGAATGGTTTGGATCTGAAGGGACCTTTAAAGATCATCAGTTCATTCCCTATGTCACTGGCAAGGAAATCTTTCCTTAAATCAGGTTGCCCAAAGCCTCTGAACACTTCCCGAAGTCTTGAACACTTTCAGCAATGGAGCATCCACAAATTCTTTGGACAACCTGTTCCAGAGTCTTATCACTCTAATAGTGGTTCTGCTCCTCATGAGTCTATACTGTTTGTTACATAACTCATAATTCCTCCTGAAGATATCTGTTCATATTTCCAGAATATCAAAATTAAAAATTAATATCACATTTTCTAGCCTTCCAGAACTTTGTCTGTCCTCCACTGTTTCTTCAATAATACTGCTAATGCTTCTGAGACTGTGGCAGACAATTATTCTGTAATGAAGTTCACTTAAGCTACTAAAATTGAAATACCTAATTTAAGATCTTTCTAAGAACTTCCTTAGTTTAGGCTAGATAACAATTTGAACTATAGCCATCTCCTCACAGCTGAGCTGATTTCTTCATTTGAAATACTTTGCTTTTCTCAGAGTGGAAATTCAGCACTCTTTTCTCCTTGCCAAAAGTAATCTGTTAGTAAGGGGCATCAGCATCTCCAGCCCACAGTGTACAAGACAGTGGTGTTACTAACATGGTTTTCTGTCATCTACTTTGTCATTTTGTGCCTTCTCAGGAGTGCATTTACAACAGGATTAGTTTGAGCTTCTTAATAATCCAGAACAAAATGCCTCAGTATAGCTCACCATAATCAGGCTTTCCTTTTCTTTCTACCTGCATTACAACCTATGTAAGGGAGAACTCACAACCTATGAAATCTCTCCCAGACTGCTGGGCTACTGCACACGTGGAAAGTATTTATCCCCTTAATTTTAAGCAAGAAAGGACTTCTCTGCTTTAGAAAGCTGACTCCACAGAAGAGAAACACTTGGAATTAGCCATGGTTTTTTTCATCCTTGCCTGTATCTGGGCTATGGGCTCTCCCTTACATTTATCACTAGGTGCTTTGGTGATCCTCCACTGTTGGCTATATCTTTCAGTAAAGGATGGTAAGTGCAGCTGGTAAGGGTAAATAGGCAGTAAGAAAACTAAAATTCATTTAATTCTGATGATAAACATTTTGAAAGGTTGTTCAATCAGTCCCTGCAGTGGATTCCCTACACGTATGAAACAGAAATGCACGTTGAGCCTTTCAGATGATCTCTGGGTTTGATTACACATCTTCTGCAGGAGGCAGAGGTAGAATTTGAACTTGAAGGTGAAAGCCTCCATCAAACTTGATTTTAGTGCAATTAGGCAAGAGAATAATGACTTTTGAAAGGAAAAAAAAAAATGCATTTGTAGGCCTAGCCTCTCAAGAGGACCCCATTTTGTCTGAAAGTAACATACCTATGTGCTCTATCCATAACTTTTTGAGAAGTCTCTCAGCCAACAGCTTTTACTTTCCTCCCATGTGGAGGAAGTGTTTTACTACTAAGAATTGAACTTATAACAAAAATAACCACAGAGTTCATGCTATCTGCACAGAAAGCATATCTGTAAGGTCACACAGATCCCTGGCCAACCCTGTTGAAACAAGTGCAGCTACCTCCAGGAGAGACCACAGTCATCTTTTTGCACTGCAGAGGTTCTTCTACAAGAGCTCAACAAAATCAAGGCAATAGCTCTATAAAAATTTAATCTACTTTATTTTTGCTTTTCATATCAAGTTTACCTTAGAGCATTCATACAGGAGAAACTCCCCCCAAGCTGGATTCTTGAATTACTAGAAAAACAGATTACTTATGAAACTATACATCTGCATTTAGGTATGGGAGTTAGATGCAATTTTTAGCAGAAATTGCTCTATTCAGTTAAGCTTTTTTGTTACAATCCAGGGAGATAATTTTATTATTCTATTTATATGGAATAATACAACCATGCAATAAAATTCTTATGAGCCTAGAGAAAACACAGGATACCTTTAATAATGGGTTTATTCTGGTCACAAAGAAGTAAAACTGCTTCTGATAGGTTCCCAGCAATACCAGGCAAACAATTTGCAGGTAAATCAACAGTCATATACAGAAAGAAGCTCACCCAACTGGTGAAGGGGCTCTCTAGATATGCAGCGCTCCCTCTCAAGAAGGAGCCTAGGTCAAAAAGATGACCTCATTTCTGTGGCTGGTCCTTATATAAGCCCAAGGTGGTTCCACCCTGGGTCCACTTCTTCTGGTTACATGGGCAGCACAGGTGTGAATAATTTGCCCATGCTCCCTGAGCCAGCTATGCCACTTCAACTAGGTGCTCGATCACATGTTCAAGTTGTGATGTAAGTTTCCCTACAGGCCTTCTATCAGTGAAAATAAAAAATGAATATTTATGTATAAATATAGGGTATGAAAAAAAAAAAAAGTACAAAGCAAAAGTTGTTTAATCGATTTATCAGAACTGCAGGCTACTGAGTATGTAGAACAACTCTGCAGAATGTATTTTCAAGTAACAGGGAATCCTTGCTGAGTAAGTGGCTATTGCAGTTAATACTCCTTAACGCCTTGGGAAGAATGAATCATGTTAGTCTATTGCCATTGTCAGAAAATTCAATTATCTTTTCCGTGTCATTTAAAAACAAGAATAAAAAGAGCTCTTTAATTTTGCATAATCCTTAATGTAACCATTTTGAGCAAGAGTCAAAAATATTTAGGCAGCTTTTATGGAATAAGTGTCAGGGCACTCACCACTAGGCAGAACCATGGTAATGAAGACCTTCCTCCCTAACAGAGAAAAGTGTTATCCATGCACCTACAATTTTTCCTGAACAATTTCCCTCTCCCAAATGAATTTTTATTCCAAAATTAGTTCCTAAATTCTCTGGCCCCATTTTGAAGGTGGTGGATATGATAGAAAAGAATGTACCCTGTGCGCTTGCTGCCTACTGTGATGAAGGATGGCAAGTCTCAAAATGGGCCAGAGTTCAGCTGGCATAAACCAGGAGTAGAAGTTTTGAAATTAGTGGATGTCTGCTGATTTATAGCTGCTTAGTTCAAAACTGAGACAAAAGCCTTGCTTCCAGCTAGCTGAGTTTCGGAGATGTCATTTGGAACCAATTCTGGAACTTGGGTTTCTACACATTAACTTCATAGCATGAGGGGGAAAAGTTAGATAAAACAGTTAAATTGAAAGTTCTTCTCTGTCCAACTCATTTGTAATTCTAAATGACTTTTCATTGTGGTCTTTCTA
Organism: Meleagris gallopavo; assembly: GCF_905368555.1. Lineage (NCBI taxonomy): Eukaryota > Metazoa > Chordata > Aves > Galliformes > Phasianidae > Meleagris > Meleagris gallopavo. The sequence goes on along the minus strand of NC_139405.1, from coordinate 58,628,620 downwards.
GTCACCATTGTGGTGCTTCACTATCACTTTACAAAGGTTAATAGTGATGCAGACAATATAATAACGAACGCATTCTAAAATGCTAAAGAAATTTTGGGAGAGAGAAAGAAAAGGGTTGAAGCATGCATACTGGGATCCACATTCAGATCTAGATGAACATAAACTAAATCATGGGAGACAATATCCACAAGAAAGAACAAGGATCCTGAAAATCCAACTGACTTGGTGAAAACAATAATGCTGAGGGCAGAATTCTCTGGAATGGTGTTTGGAAAGTAGAAGTTTGGGAGCCCTACAGTCATTATTGCTACATAAGTAACAGCTCTAAGACATGGTTTCAAATCTGATGCCTTTGTCCCTTTGAAGGTGGAATTGTCTTTTCTGCCATGATGAAATTCAGTCTGGGAATGGCTCTCAGAATCTTCAGCCCTTGACAAACTAACCTAGATGAGAGGCACTAGAGTGGCTTATATTGCATTATTTCCTATGACTTGCTCACTTGCATTTCTAACCTTAAAATGATTTCAAAATCAGTGTTAGCAGTTTCATGCAACTACTAGGAACAACACTTCCACCTGCAAGAGTCAAGTGAAAACAGATATTTCCACAGCAGTTTAGACTTGGATTTCGAATAGAGACTACCTATCCAATTATTGTGGTCTCTTTAGCAAAAGTTATCACACTGTAAGGAGACACCAACACACTTCTATTCAGGTCTGTTAAGATATTCATAAAATGAACAGTTCGTAAATTCACCTGTGAATAAGCAGAGCATCAGGCTAATGAGATTATGGCCATAGTGGTATGTAACCTCTTCCCTGTGAGATGAGGGAGGTCCTGATATTCCACTAGACAAACAGAGACAGCTATGGGAACTGTGGAAGGTCTCCTGATCACCCTCAAACCCTTGGTAACACTGAGCCTGTGTTGTTCCTGACAGACATTTATCTAACTTGCATCTGTAGGCCACTGCTGGTGAACTGTTCACCTCTTCCTCAGGCAAGCTAGTCCAAGGCTAGTCCCACCACTTTGCTGGAAAGTTATGGAATTTTTTTAATAGCTATAAAATTCATCATACTGCAAGCAATCATTTTTAAATCTTGAATGGTCTCTAGAAAACTTCTGGCCACAGCGCTGTCCTGTCCCATTTGACAGGCAAGGAACCAGAGTGATAGATGAGAAATCCAGCTTTCAGTGATTGTTTATTCCTATGAAATTGGATTTGCTCAGTCAAAACAGATTACAAGAAGAAAACATGCAATGCTCCGGATTTTGAGACTCAAAAAATGTAGGTGAGATGACACAATGGAAGAAAAACAGTGTACACCTCTCCCCTATTGAGATGGCATGGAGGGATATGTAAGAGAGATGTGTGGATGTGACACTAACAGGCATGGTTTAGCCATGGGATGCAGTAGGTTAGGTTTATGGTTAGACTTCATGATCTTGAACATTTATTCCAACCTTAACAATTTTATGATTCTATGACTTAATGTTAATCCAGCTGATGAAAAGACTTTTCATCCCAGGAAGAATACAGGGCAGAATATAATCAATGTCAAAATAGGGTTCAGAATGTGAAGAAGCCATTACAATCTATCTTTGGGAGGATACATTTTTTTCCATATCAAACAGAATTGTCCATCAAAAAAAAGCCAACCTAGCAATAAACTGTGGCAGAAACTGTTTGCATTTGGCACACACAGGAAGAAAAGTTCCCTGAATGTAGTTCTGGTAAAAAATTTCACCCACTGGTTGACATTTTTCCTCACTTTCCATCTCTCAGGATTCATGCAGTGGCCTTTAAGAAGCAGACAAGTGCAGGAGGAAGTAGAAGATCTTGGGTGATAGCGTATCTTCCGTTCTTTGTTACAAACCTGTTTGTGATAAGAATATTTTCATTTTGTTCACCAAATGTGTTCAGTGATGTTTTTTTCTGAGCAAATTTTTCTTGTGGTCTGCTCAAAAATTAATCACATCTTTTCCCATTGTGGCTCTTTGCTATTGTTTTTTGCAATCCCCGACCTCCTGCATCACTGTGCAATATTCTTTTTTGTGTCAAAAATCTTTTTGTCAGTGAAGCTTTGAACACCACGTGGCATTAAACCAGTTTGCTATGGACTTGTCAGGTTTCAACAGCTAAGTCATTATATTTGCATGCTGAGCAGTTGAAAAACAGTCCCTGGAAAATGACTGGCAGATGTCTGCAAGGTGAAGCCACCAGCCTGTTTTGTCACACTACACAACTGCTCAGAACATCCCAGGCTTGCATTGGATGGATGCCAGACCCATCTTACACTAAAATGAGACGCTGATTCTGTGGAAACCCTTCCTAAATATCTCAGTGACAAAGTTCTCGCTTCAGCACATCCCAGGTGAGTCCAGTGAACTGAGTGAGGACCCTCTCTGTGGCCTCTTTGGCTTTGATGGCTGGTCTGCACCAGCTCCCACCCAGCAGCGCAGTTTTGGAGCTGCCCATGCTCCTCAGAAGGCCTGGATCTAACTCACCTTCCTCATGCCAGGAGGAGCTGTCATAAACATGCATGATAGCAAGAGATTTCATGGCAGAATACAGAAAAGTTAGGTAAAAAGACTACAGTGAGTTCTTGGCAGTAATGCAGTGCTAGGTGCAGTAGAGGACTTCTGGGGAAAGCCTGCACAGCTCTCCTCCCTCCATCATCCACCACCACTGGCACAAGCTCCCATTGCCACCCACTGTGGCCACTTCCTTATGCTCTGCAGCAAACCACCAGCATCTAAATGGCATACTCAGCTACACATCTGTTAGCATTTAGCCAGAGTGTTGGCTGTCCTTCCTAATAATTCATCTTGAATAGGCTAAAGCAACAAGCGGGCGTTCTTTCCTCTCTTTTTTTTTCCCATTGTGCCATGCAACAGGCTCCAAAGCTGCTAAAGCCACAAAAATGTTTGAGTGATTATTGGCCCATGTCAAACTTATTTTGGAGCAGTTGTCTTATATTGGGTAGACATATTATTTACCTTTCTTATCTAAGTTTAATAGAGTTAAACAAATCAGTGTTTCCTGTTGAGAGACTGCTAAAATGTGATTAAATGAGTGGTGTCATTAGAAAAGCACATGTGCCCGAGCTCTGATGGCTTCCAATAGCTAATATCCAGTGCTCAGTTTTGGGACATTATGATTATATTTCCAGGCTCTCAGGTTAACATCATCTAATGTATCAGAATAAAGAAAATAGAAATGTAAGCGCATTTTAGTAGTTTTTTTTTTATATATATTTTGATATTTGTAATTGATTAATTGCTGTAAAATACATAGAGAAGCCTCAAAAATTCAATAAAAAATTCAAGAAAATAAAAAAAAATCAATTATTTTCCACTCTCAGATATTTTAAAGTCAGTTTTTCTTAAAGTCAGCAAAAACTGCAGCTAATTACACATGGATGTCAAATTAATAGAAAAGAGATTGTATAACAGTAATAATCAAGACAGTATCTCTTTCTACAGCACAATCGGTGCAGAAAAATACAATAGTGAGTTTCACAACAGAATCTTTAAACTTCAGTTTACTTCTCCAAAATATGTTTCAGAAGAGAGCTGGTTTGAAAAGGCCAGAAATCAAAACCATACTGATAGAAAGCTCATCCTATCTATCTATGCACAGCGCACTCAACAGTGAAGGATCTGAAATGTTAATGCTCTAGCTAATTTTACTCTTGCCCCATCCAGCAAGAGCTGGAATTTCCTGTTCATCATAAGAAACATTTATTGTCTTTGTTGGCCACTTGTCTTTAGAGAAATGAACAGTGCTTAACCAAAGCAATAGTCAACAAGAAGTTAAAAAGATTATGATAGTCGTTTCTCCAGACGGTTGTCAGCCAGGAGGTAGTAAAGCTTGTTATCAGTGGCATTCTGTGTAACGAAAAATTGATTTGTTTGGCTTAGCAATGGGACTGTTCTATCACAGAAACTTCTGAGAAAGCACCAGGCAGCTTGCAGTGGCAGATCCTAGCAAAATGCTGACAGTTTTCAATGCTTCTGGCTAAGGAGGTGAAAAAAAATATGCCCAGGATATTACTGTGGTGGCAGGGTACTGCAGATGACCTGCAGCTGGGGCATGCAGGCACCAAATAAGATCCTACCCAGGCTATGCTTGACACCTTTGCAGTTTCACCAAGAAAACAGAGTGACAGGGGAGGTGTCAAAGATGGCTACAGGTAGGTTTTCACAGTCAAATCACAGGCTAAAGTGTAAAGGGGCAATGCCAATAACTAGAGGTCAACACTGGCACCAGCACAGACATGAGATCTTCCAGCTCTGCGGTGCAGAAAAAAGGTGGTGAAACCCAACCAGCAAGTCCATGCTGTAGCGTATCACCAGTGTGGTGTTCATCAGCTCCTGCAAATGAAACATCCCTTGCCCTCCCACCAGGTAGAGCAGGTGGCTGCCTGGGGGACCACAGCCTCCCCAACCACAGTAGCTGTGCAGTATGTTCTGGTTCCCAAGCAGGCTCACCTTTTCTGCTCCTAAATATCTCTATGGTAGGTAGCTGTGTGGCTGAGGTCTAAGTGAGGAGCTCACTCAGAATCCTCTCTGACCCCACCCCAAGCCAGGTCTTTTGTCCAGATCTCAAAAACCTCACTCAGTCATCCAGTGAAGGATGATTTTGAGGCATTCTTGCAACACCAGGATGGTCTATGTACCTCTGCAGCAGTCTGCCCACGTGTGTTATAGGCCCAACTCACACCCTTGGGTCACGAATGAAAGGAGGGATGGTATATATATGAACTGCACCTACAGGCAAAATACTCAAACTTTTCATTGTTAAAAGGAACCACAGTCATGAAGACCACTAAAATACAAACTTAGAAGCACCTTCTTTGAAAAACTTTTTTTTTTTTTCCTCCTTTTGGTTACTGCTGAGCCTACTATTTTTGGTGATGCTTTTATTTATTATATGATAATCTGGCAGGGAATTGGTAGGCCACTTGCAAAAATGATTCATCAGAAATACCAATCTTGTTCTGATTTGCAGCATAACAGAAAACAGCAGCTTGGTCCTGTGCTACTCCCCAGTGAGTTACATCAGTATGTGCCAATGATGGAAAACATGACCTGCCTGTAAAGCTACAATTAGGGCTAGTTTCCATGGACATAATCAGTTGAACATAGAAACAAAAAAGAAGAAGAAAATGAAGGGAACGATATAAAATAACCATTATACTCAGTGACTTGTGTGCCAGAACATGAATGACTTTAAGATATATGTTTCTTCTGGCAAATTTTATCTTTTTTTTTTTTTTTTTTTTTTTTTTTTTAATGCTTTACAAAACCATCCAAGTTGAAAAGTTCACATTTATACAGGAGTAAAAGTAAAATCTGAAGAAGCCTGGAGCTTATAAATAAAAGGCCTGATACATTAATACACAGCTTCTGAAGTATTCAACGTCTTCTACTTCAGATAATTGGGGTTATACTCAAAGGGGGTAATATAAAAAAAAAAAAACCATACAATAATAAACAGCTGAGGAAGGCATAATATTTACAACGATTGAAAAGCTACTGTCACTACCATCAAGAGAAGGAACAGTCTGATAATTTTATACCAGCCAGTAATCACAAGACACCTTTTTATACATTGAGACTAATAATACTGCTTTATGCTGTTTCTTAGCCAATAGAGCGAAACAAAATAAAACTTCACAATAATGACAAAAGTTTTTATTTTTAATGTTAGGCATTTGCAGATTTGAAAAGTTTGCCTTTCATCTGCCAACAGTTCTTAGTATTTCAGGATTTCTGCCTCTTGTGTTGTTTGCCCAGATTTGAGAAATGCAGAGCTACCTCATGCACACCTTAAATACCATCATTCTTCTACAGGTAGTAATGTAGATGATGTTTAAACAGTGTAAGAGATATTTCAGTTGCCAATGTTAGGAGTGTTTTGCAATCCCACAGTGCACAAGCAGGGTTGTTTCTTACACACTTCCCTACTCATGCTAGCAAAACTAAAGCAAGAACTTGTCTCAATAACCTCCTTTCTCTCCTATGTCTGTGTAGGTTTTGCTTGTGAGAGAATGATGTTGGTCTCAGTATTTTTGTTTTCAAGCACTGAACTCGTCCGGAATACCTCCTGCTCTTTGCATTACGGAGTTAGACTGGCATGTGTCTCCAGTTAGGCAACCATAGATTTTTAACCCATTATAAGCAGCACATCTTAAGTGTAATAGTTCCTGGGAAGGAAATGTGAAATATAAAAATACCCCTAATGATTTAAATGTACTCTGTGTAATACTATATAACTCTGTGTTACTACTCAGCAGTACAGAATGATGTTTTTTACAGGTTGTTTCTCTGGCTCTTGACTCTCTTTTTTCCAGGCAACTTTTACCATGTACAAAGAGACAGGCTCTGCAAAGAGAGTATAAATGACCAAAGAAAAGCAAAACAATTATGAATTGGCTACTGTGTAAAAAAAGATAGCTAGACTGTAAGGAGCTAATCATTCACATTTGGTACAAGGCTAAGCCTTAGCATGCTCACCATCCCCAGTAAGACACCCAGTAGGATGCTGCTGGCCAGGATGCCATGTGTCAGATGGAAAGCATCACACATCTTGCTACTCTTGAATCCTTTAGCTGTTACCTATGCCTGTCTCAATGATCTTACCTCTGTCTCCAGTTTTACATTTAACTTCGTTGATAGTATTCTATGTACTTTGTCACAGTTCTTTTTCATAACTTAGCATTTTCTCTAAAGTTTGAGCTAAGGTTACACAGCTGGGCTATATCAAATTTAAGCCTGGGATCACAGGCAGCTGAACTCCTAGAAAGAGAGGGGGGAGGAGGGAAGAAAAGTCCTGTTTTGATGAGACTGTGCCATACAACTTTCCAAGATTTTGAGGAGGAAAACTGCAGTTCTAAGCTGGAGATGGCAGTACTTGCTTAGCTTTGCCAAGCCAAACATCTAGCAGAAGCATCTCTGCACTCAAATAGGATAAAATCAGATAAAATTTTCCAGACACCTACTGTTTCTTTTTCTGAAAATATAATTAATAGATATTAGTAAATGGTTACTGTGCCACCAACCCACAAATCCAGGAATCCAAGAAAGAAAATACTACAGAATTTTAAATTGTAATAAACATGCAAGCTCTCCCCCACTTCAGCTAAGAAAGAAGACAGTAACTCTGCAGGACCTGTATAGCTCCATATTCAGCTCCCAGCTTTTGCATTGATCTTTCTGTGAAACTTAAAAGGCAAGATGAGTAAATTCCAAACATATACACTGAAATAAATGCCTTGAAGATGACTATGTGTTCCTAATAACATTAGTTCATACATCTAAGATTTTAAACATGTTCATAAAAGGATGTAAAGCCTGAAAAAGAAAGATCCAGAAATTTTAAATGTTGTTTAAAAACAAGTCCAGATACCTACAGTTTTCCAAAGCCTCACTATCTACCCACAAGCTAAATACAGAATCATAGAATGGATTGGGTTGGACGGAACCTTTATAGGGAAGCAGGGGGAATACCTCCCTCTAGATCAGGATAACTCTATTTTTACTTACTATCAGCCTTCCTCTTAAAAAGAAACAGGTGAAACCTTTTGTTCATCAGTCTACTGGTGCACTACTCACCCACAAAAGGGAAGCCTCTGTTCCAGCTTCTTTCCTTAAGTTTCCTGAGTTCAAGATTATAGTTTTTATCCTGTTTGTAATGCATTACTAAAGTCTGGCTCTATCCACATAGTGTAAAAACACGTAGCTAAACAGACAAACTTGATGTTATCATTGAGGTCTTTTGGACTTTTGATGCATTTTTCAGTAGGCAATCATTTGCTAAAATAAAGAAATTGTCCATAGAGTGAGGATTGTTATTCAGGTTAATGTATAACTTGAATGCTAACCACTGCTGTAATTTAAAACAAGATGATCGGATGATCACTTTTTGCTAAATGAGGTGATTTTTGAGACCTTAGTTTAAAAGAAGATTTGAGTTATTAAATTCAGTGCTGCATAGGCTGAAGATAAGTGCTTAGCCTGCTGACTAGGAGAGATGTCTGTATGTCCAAGTGAACGGTATAGGTATGTCCCCACTCAGTGGCCTGTTGTGAATCCCAAACGAGGTTCCAGCTCTCCCTCATTTGCCACATGAGGAAGTGTCCAATTACTTTCCTGACACAGCCCCAAGCATTTGCTAACTGTTACTGTTTTTAGATGATGTCATTAGCTGTGACTTTACTGTCAAGATGTATCGCCTTACTTGCATTCTTTCTGTGGTAAGTTACAACAAGCTCACAAATGGGACTTAAATGTGTGTTTTAGAAAGCTATTACGAGCCTAACTCTCCCATTAATTTAAATGAGAGCTGTGCTCCTCAGTGGCCATTAGGTGAGTAGTTAGTTGGAGGATCTGGATACAGGCAGCTAGTTGGGTGTCGTGATGTCATGCCCAAATTCTCTAGTAGAGCTAGCCTTAAATCTATGAAGAGAGTAAATGGAAAGAATTTAGGTCAGACTATAGGCCAAAGCAGACTTGACAATACAATCAGTGATAGCAGGTGAAGTGATTTCACTTCAGCGCTTGTATTTTTAACATTAGTTAAAATGTCATAATTTTGAGGACCTCATTTCTTAATTTTCGTGAATAGGAGAATCTTGATGTAGTTTCATGCGCCATAGAAGGGCAATAACTTGTATGCAAGGAATGATTTTATTCTTCCTGCTTCTCTTAGACTACATTGAATCTCTGCTGAGAATATCCAGATTTAAAATACTGCACTGCACTTTATGACTGTTGTTCTACGCTTTAGGACTATTACTCTAATGCACCACATCACATGCAATTAAAGCGGCCACAAATATTAGGCTAGGCAGAACACTTTCCTTCACAGCCAGCCTGGGAGTTTCTGTACAGCCTTGTACTCCACTGATGGGGCTGAAGAGCAACAATTGCTACTGGAGCCACTTGAAAAGGCACCTTGCTGTCTTCCTCTCCCCTGTGGAAAGGGAAGGAAAGGAAAGGAAAGGAAGGAAGGAAGGAAGGAAGGAAGAAAGGAAAGGAGGAAAGGAAAGGAAAGGAAAGAAAGAAGAAAGGAGGAAGGGAAGGGAAGGGAAGGGAAGGGAAGGGAAGGGAAGGGAAGGGAAGGAAGGAAGGGAAGGGAAGGGAAGGGAAGGGAAGGGAAGGGAAGGAAGGGAAGGGAAGGGAAGGGAAGGGAAGGGAAGGGAAGGGAAGGAAGGGAAGGGAAGGGAAGGGAAGGGAAGGAAGGGAAGGAAGGAAGGGAAGGAAGGGAAGGAAGGAAGGAAGGAAAGGAAAGGAAAGGAAAGGAAAGGAAAGAAAAGGAAAGGAAAGGAAAGGAAAGGAAAGGAAAGGAAAGGAAAGGAAAGGAAAGGAAAGGAAAGAAGGAAAGGATTACTGATCTCTGTGTGAGAATGCTTGTACTAAAAATTTTCTTCTTTGCATTTCACTTTATATTAATCACCAGAGAGAAGAAAAGTAGATTTATTTATTTATTTATATATTTATTTATTTATTTATTTATTTATTTTTATTTAAGAGCCTGTGAAACTGAGTAGAACAAGCAGGATAATTTCCCATTTCTTTACTAGGTGTTAGACCAGGCCCACAGGACTCTTCAGTCTGTCTGCAACTGATTTGTATGGAGATTTCAGGCATCTATTCAGGCCCACTTCCCAAAGTCAGCACCAGTGAACACTGAGTAGAAGGAAAAATTCTCTGAAGGCCTGAACTTCTCTCCACCACTGTACCAGTGCAGGGCCCAAACTGGCACTTTGTAATTTTAAAGTAAAAACCAGTAAACAAAGAAACATGACAGAACTCGTGAGGGTGGGAAACTGAAAGATCAGCGTAAACAAATCTCTCAAACTGCTCACCAGCTCACTCATTCCCCATTGATATATATTTCCCCAAAACAAAAAGATGTTCCTGGTTTTCTTATCTCTTTGAGTTTTTGCATTGCTCTTATAGACACTAATTGTTTCCCAGAACTCAGTAGGAGAATATTTCCAAAGGAGCAAATGAAGTATATATTATGCATAGGATTGTAGCTCTCTTATGAGAGAAATATATGTTTTGTCTATCCTGGTAAATTAAATAAGATCAAAACTGTTCCTGGGCACTGCAGCTTGGTTGTCCATGATACTGGAAGTGTTATATTAGTTCCTGCTTTACAGCCCATCACTCCCCTGGACAATACCCACACACAGTTCAGAGGTCAGCACAGGTTGTCATGGGACATCTTTTGAAGTGGGATACGAGGTTTTGAGTGCTGTTGTTTCCACCTCAAAATCTCTGCCCTTCCCTTAAAAAGTGATATTCCTCTCTTTCAGGCTAATTCCTACTGTGTTTCAAAATCTCTTTGTAGTTGCTTGGTTACTGTTTATTCTGGTTTACGGTCATTTTCCTCTTTAACACTATGAGTTTCAGGGCAGTTTTGCATATTTGATCTGTCATGCTGTTTACAGCCACATGCTTATCTTAGCAGGTGGGGCTATTCAGGCCCTTTTCCAAGGGTGAGCTATCCAAGCACCCCCGCAGAGGGCTAAGGATCGTTTCAAATGGACAGTTTGGGACACAGCCATACTGTTTTAGAGAGAAAGAGTATTTAATGATGTGGACACACTCTTACATGTGTCCTGGGATCAGTCCCAGAGAACTATCCCAGGCACCTTTAATTTACCAATGTAGACAGAGCCACGATGATTCTTGTGCGGGAAGTGAGCAAGTAAACTTGGAGGTACACAAAAGATGCAGAGTCAAGGTCCTGATCTGGTAGATAACTGTTCTCCAGTTCTCAGTGGTTTATAGCTGGGATTTTTGTTCTCTCCAGCACACCAATAAAAAACCAGCCATAAATTTCAGAGCTTATTTCTGAGTTTAGATTCTGAAGATTTGTATGCTCAAATGTGGCTTAGAGCCAATGTTTTGGTTCAACACCATCTCTAAAACATTGTATTAGCTTTATGTCACATGTAATAAAAAGGTAAATATCTTTTGATCTTGGTCTGCATCCAGGTTATTCGAGTTTCCTCCCCAGCCTATTGGGCCTGCACAGGGTCTTACTGACTGTGGAGCTGATTGCAATAACTTGTTGCTTGTTCCAACCTATTAGGTTTCTTTTTAATGCCATTCTTAAAGTGAAAAAATACAGGCTTTGAAATTGGGAGTATCTTTTTTTTTTCCCCTTTGGTCTGCGTGTCTTACAGTAATTTCTCTGAAAGATGGTAGAGGGCAACTGACCTTGTAGTGAGGAGGAAGGACGTTATACAGTCAAATTTCTATAGAAGCCTCAGATTTTTACTGCTTATTTTCTCAGCAGTGAAATCATACAACCGTAAAGGATGAAAACTATAAAGGACAAGACACTGTTTTTATTATTACCCCTTTCTCTATCAGAGTTTTTTTCCCTTCAGGTGCCTCAGGGATTTGACACTTTTGTTTACATATAGGGGTACCGCATGCGAATAAAACATTATTGAGCTGAGCCTGTATCAGATGGAGCAAATACTCTATTATAATCTCAGAATAGTCCCAGGAGATTACAGATTGACCTAGGTAAACAAAACAGGGAATACCAGTATCTAAAGTGGCAAGCCTTTCCTAAATTAGTGATGGGGACCAACTTGAAGAATTTATGGTGCTCGGAAACTGTATTGCAACATATTACAGAAATAACTAAATATATCCAATCTTTCATTCCTAATTCCTTCACATTCCTTGAGTACATATGAATACAAGCCATTCAGAGCAAAAGTCAGACTGTTTTGAAATTCACATTAGAAGAAGAAGCTCCCAGTATAGTAAGTTTGGTGTCAGTTTTGGAAGGAAAGAAAGATGATAAGGCACTCTGAGGGGCAAGAGAAAATGCAAGAAAGGACTATAAGGAACCAAGAGCAGGAGGAAGTGCTTGGACTACAGGGAACGTGCTAGAACAGCTGAAGGGAGCAGCTAGGTAGAATAATGAATTAAGAGCTAAAGACTTCAAATTTTAGTCATTCACTGAGAAACTTGGCGGTTTAGTATAAACACGTGAAAAGATGGTGTTCTAGGAGCTGAGATTCAGAACAGAGATCCCACTGATGGCTACTTGGCACGTTTCTCCAGCAATATCTTATAAGAAAGAAATAGAAAAGAAAAAAGGGAAATAAAGAAAAATAAAAATCCTACTGTGTAGAAATAAAGAGTACAATGAGGAGTTAAATGTGGTAGCATCCATTTGCTGTTTATGTATGCAACTTGCCAGTAGTTGCAACACTACATTCTCTGGAAAGTAAGAAAGAAACAGAAAACTCCCTGAAGTATTTTTTTCTCATAATGTGCACAGCATGATGTCAGTCTGGCAGAGGAATTAAAAAATAAACAATAACACATATTTTTACCAAACATAAAAAATACCACTCACAAAGGCAATAAAATAGTGGGTGTAATACATTGTCTCTTGTTCTTCATGACCAAAGAGGAGGAAGTAGGTAAGCAGTAGCAAAGTTGGGGTTTGAGGGCATACATTTTCTGTGAGACTATGTGGTACATTTTTTTCTGACCACTGTTTGCACTGTCTTTATCTGTTTTCCTCATGCTGGAGCCAAGCAGACATTGTAAAGGTGTGTCCCTGAGGATGGGTAAAATGCTGCAGTAAGCAGCACAGCTTCTTTCTTCCCACAGCCACTACATGTAAAACTTCCTCCCAGTGACAGAATGTACTACTTTATATTTTGACTGATAGCAGTTTCCAGTTTTGCGTGAAGGGAAGGACACAGCTGAATTTTTTCATCTCATAGAATTATATCTCTTCAGAGTAATCCTGTTGGAAAATGATCACAAGCTGAAGCTTTGATGAAATCTTGCTCTTGCATTTGTGCCTTGTTTGGAGTAGTATTGGCTTCAATAAAATGTTCACTGGAAGTAATTTTTTTCTTATTGACTTTTGAAGGAAAATATGTGGATACTGAAAACCTGACTAAAATCTAGATGCTCATTTAGCGAATGTTTCCATCCAAGTTAATCATTCATGTGCTCTCACACACTGAGGAAAAAATGAAACTGAAGTGAACTTCTTTCTGCCTGGTGGCAGAAAGACTGATCTGATGCATATCTTAGATTCAGTCATTTTGTGCAAGAACTAGTTTAAGGAATGAATCCAGGTTTCAGATACATAACCACATATTAAAAATGAACACTAGTTAATTAGCCTCAGTCCACTTTAGAAGGACATAGTATACTGAGACTTCAACAAAGCCTTTGACACTGTCTCCCACAGTATTCTCCCGGAGAAACTGGCAGCCTGTGGCTTAGACAGATACACTCTTTGCTGGGTAAAGGGCTGCTTGGATGGCCAAGTCCAGAGAGTGGTGGTGAATGTAGTTAAATCCAGCAGGTGACCAGTCATTAGTGGTGTTCCCCAGGGGTTGGTTCTGGGGACTGTCCTTTTTAGTATCTTTACTAATGACCCTGACAAGGGGATTGAGTGCACCCTTGGTAAGTTTGCAGATGACACCAAGCTGGGAAGAGGTGTTCATCTGCCTGGGTGTAGGAAGGCCCAATGGAGGGATATGGACAGACTGGTTCACTGCACTGAGCCCAGTGGGATGAAGTTCAACAAGACCAAGTGCCAGGTCCTGTACTTTGGCCATGACAACCACAGGCAACTCTACAGGCTTGGGGCAGAATGGACGGAAGACTGTGTGAAAGAAATGGATCTGGAGGTATTGGTCAATGCTCAGCTGAACATGAGCCAGCAATGTGACCAGGTGGCCAAGAAGGCCTATGGCATCCTGACTTGAATCAGGTATAGCATTGCCAGCAGGAGCAGGGAGGTGATTGTCCCCCTGTACTCAGCTCTGGTGAGGCTGCCACTCAAATACTGCAAGAAAGACATTGAGTCCCTGGAGCGTGTGCAGAGAGGGCATTGAAGCTGGTGAGGGGTCTGGAGCACAGGTCTTATGAGGAGCAGCTGAGGGAACTGGGATTATTCAGTCTGGAGAAGAGGAGGCTCAGGGGAGACCTTACTACTCTCTACAGCTATCTGAAAGGAGCCTCTGGCAAGGTGGGGGGTCAGTCTCCTTTCCCATGTAACTAGCAACAGGACTAGAGGGAATGGCCTCAACTTGCACCAGGAAAGGTTCAGGTTAAATGTTAGGAAAATTTCTTCTCTGAAAGAGAGGTTAGCTACTTGAACAGGCTGCCCAAGAAGGTGGTGGAGCCACCATCCCTGGAAGTGTTCAAGAAACATTTAGATGTTGTAGTAAGGGACGTGATTTAGTGGGGAAATATTATTGGTAGGTGGATGGACAGTTGGACTGTATGATCTTGGAGGTCTTTCCCAACACTGGTGCTTACGTGATTTTATGAAGAGTGGATATGGATCCTAAGACAAAACATGTTAACATAGAATATTAACATAATTAGAGCAAGTGAACTGCATCCCAGAAGCATCTATATTTCTATCTAAAAATACTTGTGATTTTAAAGGGGGCCATTAGGTCATGTGTTGTAGGGTTTCAAAGTAGATTAAGTAAATCCCACTTGGTCTATCTATAATTCGCTACATTTTTCAGACTTTGATAACATGATGGAAGAGAGAATTCCTATCTGTTCTGAGATGTATTTGACCTGAAGGGATCTACTCTGAATTACGCACTGGAAACTCTAGGAAATGGTTTTGCATATCAAAGATGAATAGATAAGTAAACCACTTTTGCTCTGAAAGATGTATAGCTCACTTTCCAGGAGATTTAGTTTTCATTCTAGTATAAAATAAAAATTACTTCAGAAATCTCCAAAGGACTGGCCATCATATATCCTGGTCAACCCTCATGATCATTGATTTTCCCAAAATTCAGTACTATTTAATTATTCTAACCCTTTTCCTTAATGAATTTCATTAGTCCTTAACATAATAGTCCTTTCTTTAGTCCTTAATATAATATTTTTAAAAACCCACGTTTTTACTTCTTTAAAAATTGAAACCATGTATGATTTCTTTATCTTAGACCTTCTAAAAAGGAGAACAATAAGGATCAGAATATTCTTTCCACACAACAAGATTTTTGTTCTTTTTTTTCTTTCAGCAATTCAGGATGAGGCTCCTGAGATACCTGTCTCAGCTGTCGTAAGGGTTGGAGAAGATCTCAGGCCAAGGCACGAGATACCTTCTCTTAAAATAAGTACCACTGGACAAACCATCTGTAATATAAGAAAACATTGTCTCATGGAAAGAGGCTGATTTATTTCCCTCCTTGAAGCAGCTGATCACCAAGCAACCTATGAATACCAGGTTGTAAATTTCATAATAAAGAAACAGAAATTGTTTTCTTGGAGGGAATCTTGGGCAGCTCCAAATTTCACTGATGCCTTGGCTGACTGTTCATCAGTGCCACATGGTAAATACTCTAAGAGTTAGCCATCACCATCAGTGAGAAATGTCAAGATAGTTCATCACTTCCATTGACTCATATCTCTTTGGGATTACAGAGTATCCTTTATGGATCTCCATTAAATCTCAATGGCTATTTGCCATGCCAACAGCCCTGAAATATTCCTAGATCTCTGGCTAGTTTCATCCCTCTGTATTTGGATGAATAATATTAGTAGAACTGTGCAAACAGTGAATGACACAATGGTAAAAAAGAAAATAAAGCAATATCCCAAAATGGCTTTCAGGACTGGTGAAAAATTAAACTTTTTATCACTTTCATATTTTCTTTTACATCTGCTTCCTGCAGAGAGAAAAATCAATGCCAATAACAAGTATGCTAATTACTGTTTAGGCCATAGCTTCAACTCTTTAAGTAATGTTGAATACTTCTTTGGTTCAGTCAGGAAATCTGCTAAGACACATTTCTCCAAACTGCTGCCAAAGGGAATGTCTGTTTTTAATACTTGAAAAATAAACCAGATTTGCACTTTTAAGTGACCACATTTTTACAGCTCCTACTGGGCTCCTATGCAGCTTTTGACTTTATCCCACCTCATACTTTCTCCTTCCAGCCATCATGCTCAACTCATCTGCACTTCAAGGCAATACTGAAGATTACAGTACTGGGAGAAAATTGCTATAGTGTTTTGTGCACTTTGGTTAAATGTAGACCGAGGCAGAGAGAAGAGGTGTGGTGATGGCAGAGCTATTCTTTTCAGTGACTTTCAGCAATATCTGAGGAAATAGTAATGAAATGAAGAAAAAAAAAAAAGTGTGGAATAATGGGAAATACTTTTTCTGATATACAAAAGAAAGTACAGAATCTTAACTTCACTATTCTAGTACAAGCCACTTTTGATCTCTCTGGTCTATTTTGTTTTCTTTTGGTTCTTGTGAAACAAATTTGTTTGAGGAACACAGTAGCTGCTTTCAGTTTAAAAACAGAAATCAGACTCATATACATTCCAATCAAACTGATATTTCAGAATTTTTCCTGAATCATCAAGAGTGATGTTAAAACATAATAGCTCAAGATTCTGGAAATTCTTTTTCAGGATATTCTTATGGCCTTCAGCAGTTCCTTTAGGGACCTCTTGAGACAGAAGTGATATCTTCGCTTTTAATGACATTGTGTGAGCTCCTCCTCCATTGTTTTGTCCTTAGTCCCACATAAACTGTTACCATCCATAACATCTTGCAGCTAGGAATGCCACCACTCACCCATACTTCCTGGGAAGGAGCATCTCTTATTTGTTTCAAACCTTCCAGTTGGAACTATGAAAAAACGTTATGAACAAGCATAAAAAAAATACAGTGGGATGGGTTCACGTCCCATTAGCAGTTACTGTCCTTTCATAAGCTGCTTCTCTAGAGCAGTCAGGAGTTAGTCCTTTTTGATCCGTTGACATCGGTGCATCTGCCTACACATCCAATCTCTGAAGCCTGTAGCCAGACAGTAGTGTCAAGATGGTGAATTTAAATTCTTTTTGTAAACCACAGTCATCTTGAGACAATGTGGTGGGGTTTTTTTCATAAACAATTTTAATTTCCTTTTTTTTTTTTTAGCATTTTTTCCTACTGTTATTTATCATCAGAGCTCAGACTTGCTTTGCCTTCTTGTACTACATTCATTATTCATTTATGCCAGATCACGTTTACTTATGTCACAAGAAGTTGGTGCTCTTAACTGCTGCAAAATCCACATGTAAATTCTAAAGCATTTCAGTGTACTCAGAGTTTTTCAGAACTAAATCTACAGCACTTGGAAAATAACTTTTGATAGCCTTAGCTCTTCCAACCCAGGAGGTTAAAGTAGCAAGAGCAAAAATGGTCTGGGAAGAGGTTAGAATGTTGTTCAGGACTCAGCTGTGTTTCAGGCAACTATTGTGTATGGAAGGGGTAAAACGGGTAAGAGCCATAGAGACCATGGAGAATACGGTTTGCCCTTTGACCAAAACATTCCCTGCCTGCCCCAGTGTGCCAGAGCACAGACTGCTGGGTGGTCTTACTCCAGTCTCCCCAAACAGTAGTTCATACAGTACAAGAATAACAAAAAAAGCAAGTGTAATTTAACACAACATGCTGCCTCAGCTCAGACATGGCCCAGGCCTAATCTAGGGCGGAGATTGAATTACCTCCCTCGCTGGTGGAGAAGAAGCCCTCCCATCACTGGCAGACAACAGGAGGAGGCCTGGCATGCAGCTGCCTGCGCCTTATCTAGTCCAGGGACAAGGGCTTCAAATTCCACTGGTTACAATTCCTTGCTGACAAAATAAAGGTAGTACTGGATGTTACAAAAGCACAACACAAATGCTCTTTACAAAAGCTGCAGGCACCCTGCAGCACCAGGAAAGCTGGCACTCCAAGCACCTTGTTGCACTGGGAGCCACCAGGTCAGTGGCGCTTGCAGCATTCAACAGAGGGGTGCTGCGTTTGTGAGCGCTTTCCCTCTGTTATTTAAACATATTTTATTTCAAAGATAAATCAGTGTAAGTAAAAGTCTAGCTGGAGCTAGGAACACACACATTTACATGTGGAAAGAATAGTTAAAACAGTGTGTTTTCTGTTGTTCATTTTTTTCTCTCTTTTTCTCCCCTGGTTGTTTCAAAGTGAAATGGACTAAATTGTGTATGTAGATCAATATATTTAATTAAGGTAAAATACCAAATTGTGGTTGACTTTCTCTGCTCAAATGCAAAAACAGTTTAGGAATATGGCATGCTTCATTTTGTGGTACCCTAGCCCTGCTTAGCATCGAGTCCATGGAAAGCCACATCAGCTTTGTTTAGGATTATTCTTCTGCTTAAAGCTAAGCAGGACCTGTGAAGCAAGGTTTGAAAATTTATGGCTTACTATCTTTTATAAGGTGAAATAACTTTCTTTTATAAGGTGTAATTATAATATAATTGCATGGCAGTAAGCAGAAATTAGAGAAAAATATTGCTGAATAACTGGATGTAATTATGCAGATCCTGGTTACTAGGATTTGCTAAAATTGTCTGTCAGTCGAGGCAATTTCTTCTCCACAGTAACCGTATAATTTCAGTATGCTGAACTCCTAGTTTAAAAGACAGACTGATCATGTATTTATGTTGCAATGATACAGTAATAATTACCACATCCAGCGACTGTATGGAAGGTACTGTGCAATCAATTCTGAATACTTACCATACATGATAATTTGAAGATTGCTCACATCATACCACTGTTCTTTAACTTAAACATAGATTCTTTAAGTTTCTCACCAGTTCTAACATCTGTTGCATACTTGGAAAGGAGGAATGGGTTCCTTTTGCATAAGAACATAACCTTGTTTTGTATTCTGAATCAAAAAAGACTGTTTCCTCCAGATGTCATTTCAAAATTTCACTGCTTCAATTACATTTTAGTAACAAAGCAGAAAGGATGACTGTAACTAACAAGATTCCCAAGGCTCAGATATCTCCATAAAGATAAAAAAAATGCAACTGTGCTGTGGGTGATGGGTCAGGATTTTCAGTACTTAGAATAAGAAATTAGGATTAGAAACCAAGTGGTATATTACCCATCTACTTTTTGACCAACTTCTCTTTCTTGGTTGTCTAGCTCCTGGACTCTGCCCCCTCATCCCTTCTTAACATGTCCTTTTCCATCAGTCAGGGCTTATTCTTACCCCTGGATGTAAAGCCTGACCAGAGCTCCCTTTGTAGATCAGCCTTACGGATGCTCCCTTCACCCAGCTGTTCCTGCAAATCTACTTACATGCCCCTGTACCACAAACCTCTCTGTTCAACAGGAGCATTTTGGCACCTTCCAAAGCATTTGGCTGCGTCATGTTTGGCACCTTGCCGTGCAGACTAGAAACAGAGCCAGAATGCTTCTGCATTTCTTCTCTGACTCCTGGTCCTTAATTTAGCATAAAATCCTGTTTAGCCTCCTCACTTTTACATAGGCAGTCTGAAAAGAAGAAGCCTACTTTTGTGACTAATGAGAAGAAAAGGCTATCTATCATTTCTGAATATGGGCACTATTTCCACCAAAGAGGGGATATTTCTGACTTCCAAACAGACAAGAAAAGTATTCTCAAGACTTGAGCCTTTCTCTGTCTCATGTACAAATAGTATGTGGTGAAAACCTTACCTTAAAACTAGAATCCAGGTTTTAGATTCATGTTACCAATCTCTTTCCCTCTGCTTCACAAATGTTTTGCTGCAGAAAGTTGCTATTGGAACTATCAGCACTAACAGAGGAAAGAGCAGCTTTAAATAGCGAACATATAAAAAAATAACAGCTTTAGGTTCCTGTGAATTGTCACGTATAGGGAAAAGCTAATCCATTTCCTCCATAAACTATTATTGGCTCCAGAGTTTATTGGGAGCATGAAGGGTCTGTGAATTACAGAGCCAGAGAGGATTATTTCAGGGAAAGAGAAAATATGCTATAGTAAATGCAGAGAATGTTATAACAAAATGTTAAAGTATTGAGGAGATATATACTCTGGAGAACATGTTCTCTGTAGGAAGGGCAAAACAATTTTGGAGAGGAAAAGAGATTTTTGGAAAGCTAATTCAGATGTGAGGAAGAGATAAGAAAATGGATCGGGAAAAGGTTCTAAAAAAAATTTAGATATGGATTTTCCTGACTTTCCAAATTACTCAGTTTCTTTCTTTTCCTCTGGACTTGCCAAATCCAAAGCAAGACAGCCATAGCCCTGTCCTTTACTGCTTTTTTGGCACTCTGTTAGAGGCAGTGCTAGTTACAGGTTGTGAACTAGGAAAGCTGGGCTTTTGATGGCCTGGAAGGAAACCTAACCTGAGAATCCAAACTGAAATGTGGGTATAGAGGAAACCTATTTTGTGACCACATGGTCTTTCTGGCCTAGGCTGCATCTTTTCACATTCTCAATTTGTGTTCCTGAGGTAATAGTGCTCTTGGCACAGAAACTCAAAAGTCTCTGAGTTTTGCTCCCATTATGACAATATTTTTGGTTGGTTTTTGTTTGTTTGTTTGTTTGTTTGTTTTGTCATTAATTTTCCTTCTACTTCTCCATGAGTGAAATGTTATTTAGATTAATTCCCTGCCTTTATGCCTCACTGACAATTTTCACTTCAGCATCTACTGTCTGAAATCTTGTCTTTTTAACTACAAGGTAGTAGATTTTTACTTTTTTTTAAATCTGATCTCAGTAATTTTCCATTTGTTTTTGTTTTTGTTTTTAAACATATAGCAACATATTCTGCCCAGGCCTGCATTGTTTTAGGTAGCTACCAAAATGCATTTTTGCACTGAGTTTTCAGCAAGTGAGCGAAAATTTCTAATAGAATGGAACAGGGAGGTTGTGGTGAGGTGAGGGTCAGCCATATCTCTCATATAACTAGCAATAGGACTAGAGAGAATAGTCTCAAGTTGTGCTGGGGGAGATTCAAGTTGGTTGTTAGTAAAAACTTCTCTGAGAGAGTGGTCAGGTGCTGGAATGGGCTGATCAGGGGTGTGGTGGAGTCACTGACCCTGAAGATGTCCAAAACACATTTAGATGTTGTACTGAGGGACATAGTTTAGTAGGAAATATTGGCGATAGGTGGATGGTTGGACTGGATGATCTTGGAGGTCTTTTCCAACCTTGGTGATTCTATGATTCTATTCTACGATTTCATGAAAAAATTAAAAATGAACTCATTTCATGTCTTATAACAAGGGAACATCAATATCTCTAGCATATTCTGAAATATTTCTTTTGTAAACACTATTAACAAGCTAGTAGAGTGATTATACATCTCTTAACATTTTGAATGTGAAATTTTTGAAAGTTGAAACATAGCAGCTTTTCACGAGTTTTACTTTAAATGTATACCTTTGCTTCATGCATAATCATATAAAATAACTTGCAATTGTGTTAACGTGATGGCATTCCTTTCTTTTAGCAGAAGAAATTAGTATGCATTTATTTAACCTGTCATTACATCATACTGTACATCAGTCACTATGCAATTACAAAGGTAATGGTAACCATGTAATACTGACAAAGCCACTGTTTGGCTCTCGTAATTGGTAGTCAGTAAGATACATTTTCCACATGATGAATGAAGTAGCCAGCAAAGCAGTCAATGCTGCATGAGATTTGCCAGAACAAAGATTAGTTTTAGAGTCCTGTATGAGCTTGAAGGTACAATAGTGTGTCTGTTTCTTGTTTTTTCAGTTCTGTTACAAAACTCTATAGATTAAATTCAGTAGGGGCGAGCCATGAAGGGGAAAGGAGCATATTTCTGAGGGGAAAAAAAAAAAGAAACTTGAAGGATAAGAATTGCCATATGTAAAGGTCAATCCAAGACCTAAGTTAGTATAAATCACCTTATTTTAATTTAAACCCCTTCTCTTTCTACAGAAGTTTTGCTGTTGACTATGGCTCCCTGACAGAGCCAGAAATGCTGGGACCAAAGTGAGCCATTTATTAGCTAGAGCTGATGCTCAGGATATCTGCCCACTGATGCATTTATCTCTCTCTCAGACAGATGAAGACAGGCTGCCTTTACCTAGCAGTTAAACTTGGCTGTCTTCTTCCCAACACCTCTCACAGATTTGTTCCCACAAACAGATAAACCCTCACTGAAATCAGTGAAGCTTTTGTGAGAGCCGTATTCATAACTTTAGCAGGTTCAAGCTGGTTTTGTCAGGAAATATTGTCATAATGGAAGACCTATAGAAGAATCAGTTGCGAGGATTGTGAGGAGGGATTGATCTTCTATCTTGAATTACATTAATTTAATGTGCAAAAATTGTTGACATTGTGGTGGTTTCCATGTTTGTCTGTGTTAGATTTCAGAAGAACTTAGGAATCTGATTCTTAATATAAAATATGGATGAGACTACTTTTTAAATTTCTCTTAAAGCCCATGTGCTTAAGGCACTCTCGCTCCAATAGCTGCTCTTGCTACTCCTTGGCCCTTTGAGCTCAGAACCCTGAGAGCCTAGTGCCATTCCCAGAGGCACCTGGAGACTTTTCAAGGTGTCAGCTGAACAGCCACTTCAGTAAGGGATTGGGATGCTGAAGCCATAAAATAGGTGGATCCTGGAAGAGTGGAAACTGGCAAGCTAACAAGAGTGCTTTCTGTTTCTGCATTTCAGTGCTATGAAACACTCCATATTTACTCCAAGGAGAAAAAAAACCTCAGGAATATACTGCAGAATTGTCCATTAGCACCAATCACTTCTCACAGAGACACACCATAAGCAATGGAGTCTACTTGACTAATCCCCTCACTCCCTATAGAATAAAGCAGATTACCAGTTCTAGTCCTAAAAGGACCAAACAGGCAGAGTATGACTTTTCTCCTGTGGTGGGTTAAGCCTTCAGTGGCTCTGACAAACTGCAATCTGAGCTCTGCCTTCTGGGGCCCCGGCCACCCATACCATTAGTGCAATTATGACAAAACTAACCAGATAGGAAAACAGAAACACCTCTCATTTCTGCCCCCGACACAGTGCCTGTGGAAGTGCATTTCTTCTAGACAACTGTGAGTCCTGCTGGGGTCTCAAGAGCCAGTCGAGACTAATGCACAACAACCACAAATGTGCTCATCAGGGCCCAACTGCAGTGCAGCTAGGATTTTACCTGGTGTATTTCATATTTGGGCTAAGAGCTATTCTGTTACATCTCAAGTCACTTCCTTTTGGAATCTTCTCATACACCTCACTGGTGAAAGACAGTTTGCACAAAACAAGGTATATGAACAGTTTTGCAGAAGAGGGAACTTGGAAGATTAAGACTTAGTGTTTGGATTTTCTGTAGAACTAATCCATAAAGCTAGATGTTTTGAATACATGTTCAGTGTGATTTCATTATTATATATTACGAATCTGTACTTATAAATACACACTATTTTCTGTGTCTTTTAACAACACTAAAACTAAACTGTAAGCTGTTGGCAGTACCTCTTCTGAGCTATTTGCCTGAATTATTTCTGCAGTAAATCTCTAAAATGTCCACTTAAGCAGTAAGGGTCATAAATATCTCATGGAAGCTATAAAATACAACAGAATTCTGGAAGTCATAATTTTAATGGATAAAACTGTGCTATAAAAGAAGGGCCTCTGGGACTGAGGCTAAGGTAAAATTTATCTAAGTGAGCTGTGATGATAATCCATCTGCAAGCGATAAATTATCTTCTGTCCCAGGTGTGACATATTATCCAAAGGGTGCCTAGTGATTAAGGACACAAACGTATAGATGTGGCTGAGGTCCAAGAAAGCTCCAAACAATTAGTGGTGGCTGGAAATTGTCAACAATTGCTGTGAATGTTTGATCGTTTCCTCTATGCACAAGTTTGCCAAGCTACGTGGTCCCAAGTATCCATGATCTGTCCCCAGTGCATGCATAGGGTCCAGAGGCAGGGCTGGGGATTCTCAGCTCCATCCAGGATGTGGACAAGCTTTATGACAAGGTATAAAGGCACCCCTTTCCATCTCCCGTCTTGCACTGATCTCATAGGATCAGACCAACTGCTAGGCAAAAAGAAAGAGGGGAAAGAAAGAAAGAGGGAAAGGAAGGAAGGAAGGAAGGAAGGAAGGAAGGAAGGAAGGAAGGAAGGAAGGAAGGAAGGAAGGAAGGAAGGAAGGAAGGAAGGAGAGAAGAAACTGGGAATGCTTTTAAAAAGAAAAAAATAGAAATAATTCTGTTTGGTCAGAAACAGAAAAAAAAATGTTTCTGTTCTAAAGAAAGCAAAAGTAATTCTTGGAAATGCTGAATTGCATTGCGGTATCATTATAAACAGCTGCAATTCTGAAAGGTCTTTCAAAGGGGCCAGCACAGTCCCCATAAATTAGCAACAATAAAATGTTTAGCCAGCAGGCAGGGTGTGCTGGGCTGGCGACCCAAGTCGGTCCGTTTCCTTATACAAACTGATTATGTTTCAAACAGTAAAAATGGCAAGCTGTTAACGGCAGCGAGCGTGTTTACATGACTTGGTGTCACTAGAAGGATCAGAGGCAAACTGCTTGGATTCCTTTATTTGCAGAGGAGGTGAATGGGATCCAGCTCCTCCACTCCCGCAGAGGAGCTCAGGCTACATGCTGGAGGAGCTGCTCTGCTGCCCACACTCTGCATCCTCATTGGGCAGCTTGTGTAGAGGCTTCAATCTGCCTTATGCAAGGCTCCTTTTTGGGACAGTCTGACTACACTGCTGGCATCATGAGGAGAATGCTTTAAGAAAGGAAGAGCAGGGGCATTTGGGTTCATTTTCACCAGTCTAGAGCATCTGGTATAGAGGAAGATGATATGGTGAAGATGCCAGGCTTGTACCCCTTGGCAGCTCTCCTCCCGTGCTGACTCGGGACACTCACCAAATCCAGGGTAAACATGGTTATGCTGTCTACCTGTGGGAGTTCCCCTCAATCTGCCCTTACGACTCTCCTTGCCTAAGCCATTGGGTCTCTTCAGACCCTACTTTGACCACACATAGTTGATGTCTACTAGCAATCTGGTTGCTATTACTCATCATATGCCTCTCTACCTTTTTGCTTTTTAATAGTGTGAGCCTTATTAACATCTCTGTATGATATGATGTATGTACAACATGAAGGGTTTGGGCTATTTATTTGCCTCACTGTAGCTTCCCCATGCTCATGCTAGCACCAAGAAAGCCCTGTTCTCATTTCCTTACAATCCTGTGATTGAGTTACATTGAGAGAGTTATATTTCTTGCCCAAAAGAAAATACTGCCTATTGCATTGTTCTGTTCTGATACAGAGCTACAGTGTTACTGAAAGAAAACTTGTGAACTTGTGAATCATATCCTTGTTGATGGGAGCATGGAATATAAGCTATAAGCTTGTTAGGGAGGATTCTCTGGGATGTCTGAATAGAAACTGAGATGCACTGGTTGTTTTGGCTTGCATGTTCACAGAGCCATGGTTCAAGAAATTCACACAGTGCTGTAGATATCTCTGTAACTGTTAATAAATATTTATTTCATTTATTTCACTCCAGAAGCAGGAAAGCTATGTGTAGATGTGAAGGCATTTTTGCAAATACAAAATTATTTGTCTTCCTCAGTATATATCTATGAATTGAATGACTTGCTTCAGTCAAAGAGATGAAGAGAAAATGAGTCACTCGTAAGGACCAAATGTTTTCTTTTACTGGTCTCAGGACAAAAAGTTCAATTTGTCTTTTCAGGATACCAGTTTTATTTTGAAGCCCAGCTACAATTTCAAGTAAATGAGATAAGAGTTCAATTGCTTGAAAGACAGATGTTTTATATTGGGCTTATACAGAGTTATTTCGTTGAGTTATTTGGTGATGGTTGGTTCGGGACAGTTACTATATTCCTTGCACTGCATACTGTGTGTGTGGTATAGATTGAGTACTGGGAAACCAGAGTTGCCTTCTTGAAATCCTGGCTGTCCCAGAGATCTGCTCTGCCACCACAAGCTGTGAGCTCCCTAAGGACCGGCACTGCTGTCAGGCACTTCTGTAGTGACTGGCATCCTGGATTGCTGTTTACAAAGGTGATGTCAGTAAATGTCCTCTCTCTCACTCATAAATATTATTATAACTGTTGAGCATTTTAGAAAGTCCCACACCTGTCCTCTCACAAGAGTTTGAAAGGAGAAGGAAACATAAACCAGCTGCAATTAGAAACCACAAAAGGTTTCATCAGAGTTCATCCTTGAGGTAGCAGTACCAACCGTGCTTTTATAACCAACATTTGAACCTGCATTCATAAACAGAGCTGACATTTAATCCCAGGAGAGGATGCTGATATGTCATGCACATATGAGCCATATGGATGTTTCTTCTGACTCTCACACACAAGTCACAAAAGGAAAGTGGCAAACGCAGACTGATACCACCTTCCTGTTTCTGTCATGTAGATGCAGCAGGTGGCTGGCATGATCAGGCTTGTAATGTTTGATCTTCAGTCCCCCAAAATTAGCCATGAGGCTTCACTAAAAGACTCTGTGAACCACAATACAAAAATAAAGCATCAAAAATATTCCATACAAAAAAGGAAACAAAAGAAAGGCTGTTGTTATAAATGTAATACGAGCTTACTGATATCCAGGCTGCCACGGACATCATTGCTGTGGGTTTTAATATGCTTTGTAACAAAAGCTATTAGCATCTCAAGTATAACAACTCTAACCATACATTAATTTACAATCTTTTCTTCAGAATCTGTTGCATAAGTCACTAATGCATTTTACTACTATTTGGAGGCATTGGAAGAAGGAACAGGATGCTCTTGCTGTTTGCCACTATCCCCATCACTGCCACGATCCCCCTGAACACCATCATATGGCAGAAAGGGAGACAAATAGGGGCAGAGGAATCCAGTCTCAGCAGCTTGCACACTTCTGAAGGTTTTTTTTTTCAGTCTGTGGACATTCTGTTACTCCCAGAACGCTATCAGCAGCAATGGATCACAGCCTTTTTCCTTGAGACTTCTGTAACTGCCTTTAGTGTTTCCGCATGGTGTGAAATACACAGTCACAGGGCTGTGCTTCAGCACAGACGTAGGAGGTTTGTTCATCATGGTCCCCTCTGCTTGTTTTGACAAAAGGGAGCAACAGAACAGCCTGTCAAGCTGATCTAAGAGTGTCCCATGTCTGATTCAAACCGAGAAATTCACAACCAAGGATAAAAATTAAAACCTGGTACATAAATGCAGACTATGAAAAATGTGGTGTTATGGTTGGGAGGAATGCCTGTGCAACTTCTGGTAGGACTCTCCTAAGCTGCAAATCCCACTCAATCCCACCTATGTGATAAGTCCTCCAGACCACAGAACATGTATTTTATTTGACTGCAAGACCTTAGGCCAAAATTATTAAAAATCCTGGAAAAAAAAAATCATCAGCTTTGGGCTTTGCCATACCTATTTACTGAAGCTTTAAATTAGAATGCTTACTAGGGAAAGCCAGGCTAGTATGTAACTACATATTCTGCATGCTGAAAAACAGTGAAATAAAGATACTTCAATAGCTCAGCAAGGGATCACAAGAAAGAGGCTGTTCTATGTTTTTCCTGTGCCAGATCTAGGCAACCGTCCCTCTCCTTTCTCACAGAGTGGCACAGCAAGATACGGTCCTTCTGTAAAAAATCACCATATTTTCACGTTCTGTTTTTTCAAAAACCTTTACCCTTTACTCGTTCCATCTTGACTGTCAGCCATGTAAAATCCTCACCCCTCAGTCTGCTACTGCCATCACCCTTCCCCCATGTTCATCGCAGCTATCATCAGCCCATCAGCCCATTCTCCATCAAATCTCTTTCTTTCTTTCCCTAGTACAATTGCAGACCTCATTTCATGGGCTCCTCTCCTCTCCTCTCCTCTCCTCTCCTCTCCTCTCCTCTCCCTCCTCTCCTCTCCTCTCCTCTCCTCTCCTCTCCTCTCCTCTCCTCTCCTCTCCTCTCCTCTCCTCTTTCTCTCCTCTCCTTTCCAGCTAAAGACTCAAATGACATCCCAGAGAGTCATTTCTTTACCTACTTCCCCATGATTCACTGGTCCTGGTTTAAGTTCCTCACTCACCCTGAGTTGCTGACCTGTAAATTCTCCAAAGTCTTATAAATCAAGGTACAAACTTGGGTGCCTTCTGAGTAGTACTGGAATGCTATATCAAGGATTTTAAAGAGAAGCTTAGCTATAAAATCATCCATCTGTCTTGTTATGTGCTAGCTAAAGACTAGTCTATTACAACTGATTTTTATCTTGTTTTATTATGATGTAATCAATGTAGTCAAGTAAACACACAGAGAGAAATAGTATGACACATACTATTTCACATAGATAAGTAATGAACCGGGCTACAGTACAACTCTGACAATTCTAATTGAGATGTAAATCAAAAATATTCACTGACTCTTCCCAGTTAATTTATTTGTGTAATTCATTAAACTGTGTGTGCATGTGGGTCTGGAAAAGCAAGGATTTCTCAAATTAAATACTTAAAGACACGACTGCAGGGCAAAAAGTGAGATTGTCATGTGTAATGAAGATAAAGTAGCTTTGCAGTAAATTTAATTATGCAATGAAGTGCCATTGTGGTGTGCAAGGAATTTACTCAAGGTTCTCAGGGAAGACTTTCATTCATTTAACTTGCATTCTTGAGAGCTAGTAGTCAAGAGTCCTGAGAGAATAGATATGTGTATATGTGCATATCACCTCTCCTTATTATTTGACTCTTTAAGTTATACCAGAGACCACAGGTACAAGTTGGTTAATGAAGTTTAAGAATACAGTGGACAAGAAAAAATATGGAACTGAATCATGTAAATGTAATTATTTTTTTATTTAGTTTCCAGATGGCATTCAAACATAACATCTCAGTTGTTGTTTTTTTTAAGTATTAGAGATTTGTTTCACTGTTTATACACTTTCCTGTGAACTCATTCTCCATGTCTTGGGCAATCTGGTCTAGTAAAACAGATGTAGGTCTCACAGATACTTTATCTATGTGACAACAATGGCTGTAAACCAAGTGATAATGCTTATGTTTCTCTTGTATTCACAGTCAGCTGCTACAAATAGAGCACGTGATCAAAGAGCATTTAGAGAAACAAGACCATAACTGAAATTTATATTATTTTCCTTTTTTTGTATTTTGCTTTTTTTATTTTTATTATCTGCCTTTCAGCTCAGAAGTCCAATTGCAATATGTAGCTAACACTCATGCTGTTAAAAAGATAGATGTGTCCATCTTCCACCTGGTTTGCATCCTACCTGAAAGATAGATACTCCCTAAAAACACAAATCAACAGGTTTTGCCAATTTTTTTCTTTTTTCTCTCTCTTTATTCTTCATTTTTTCCCTTTTCACCCAAATGATTCCCTCCTACCACTTTTTACCACATGACAATGGTAGGTTTGTATGCATTTCTGGGTACAGTGACCTGTATTTTGTTTTGATATATTCTGGAAGATCCTCACTGCCTTCATCAGAGCTGAAATTAATTTGAACTCCCCAAAAATACAGTCCACTTTTCCTTAAGATCATTCATATATATTCCCTTGAGAAGGCTAAAATAGTCTTTAAATAGTCTCAGCATTTTCCTGTAATTGACAGCCCCATGTGCTGCAGCCCCTTCTGCTGCCTGTCATGTTGGTTATCACAGAAGGTAATCAGGTGGTCTATGGGCATCCCACATTTTGTTCTGTGTTTGGCCTGTAAACTGGTGGTATTCTGCTGTACAATTTTGTGGCTTGCTATATAAAGATTTGGGCTTGGCTTGTGCACACTGTGGTATAAAGTCATGTAGGAAGGATCAGAAGCAGACTCTCGAGTAAGATGGTTTAGAGCCCTATGGAGGTTTTCTTGTAAAAGGGGAAAAAAATCTCCCACACAACCAACTCTAAAGAAGGGATTACCTGTTTTCATTTACCACTGAACCAAACCCGAACATCTCCAAATGTTTTTGTGGCTGAAGTATAGCTGGTATTGTGAGAAATGATGAAAGTTGTGGCTGAATCCTGTTCTCAGCGATGCCCATGTAAGGCTGAAATAACTACTTTTTGCAAAGGAATCATGCAGTTTTACAGTAGTGAAACCAAGGGCAGAATTTGCCCCAGTGTTTAAATGTCTGTCTCAGTGAAGGGACTAAACATAGTGAAATCAAAGCAGCCAATGAGCCCTCCTTGGAGGTGTGCTCATTTACATCAGCTAAAATGATCCTACTCAGTTATCATTCTTGAAAGTATTTCGATATGCACTTATTTTATATCAGCTGAAGGCAGCAAAGCAGTTAAATGCATATTGAATTTCACACTGATATCTCTGAGATGTAGTGCTGGTCATGAAGACTTTTGAAGAGCTTCTACCATGCTGCCATGCAATGGAAATTAGGTGAATGTGTTGGTTCTCTGACTGTCCTTCACTCCTGCAAAGCAACCTCAAGGGCCAAAGGGATTGTATGTTAGTGTGAACCAGACAAGCCTGCAAGCATGACAGGGTCAGTGGAGAGCATAGTGGCTGTAGGCAGGGCATTGGCATGGTTGACTTTTGCCTCATATCTGTAACTGGGAGTGATTTAGGCGGGCTCATGATACATTCAGCATGGCATGGCTCAGGCCTCGTAGAAAGTTTCCATATTTTCTGCAGACCTTTTCCAAGATCCCATTTTCTGGACAGGTGGAAAAGGTGTTGCTGTGAAAACATAGCGAACTATATGTCTCTCCTTTTGATTTTTTTTTTTTTTTTTTGCTTTGTTTTGTTTTCATATAGGGCATGGTATTTGGCCCTGTAATATGGAAAACTGTATTTCAAAGAATATTTGTCAGCTCTTACACTGGTGTATGAAAGCTGTCAGTTGTATTAAACTGAATGTCCAGACTTGAATATCCATGGGCCCTTGCCTTGATACACAGCTGGGACAATATTCTCCCAAACTCATATTAAAAAGAGTTATTCCTTTCTCCACATTTTCACTTTTGTTGTATGCAGAAGAAATTCTTCCCTTGAAGCATCCTGTGAAGTGTATTCAGAAAGGGGTTGCATCCAGAATTAGCATCAGAGTAGGATTTTGGTAATATTTTGTTCCCTGCTGACTCTGGCTCACTGAGAAGGACCATTCATAGAATCATAGAATCATAGTGTCATAGAATCATAGAATCACAGAATCATAGAATGGTCTGGGTTGAAAAAGACCTCAAAGATCATCTAGATTGAAACCCCCTGCCATGGGCAGGGTTGCCAACCACTAAACCAAAATTCCTCCCAGTACTATTCCTTCCAGTACCCAACCTCTGAAAGACATTGATAAAGAAGATCTGTGAACCATGGATGTGAGATAGTGGAAAATGTAACTTAGGTATTATGGAGACCAGAGATTGAAGCTGGATGGGTTATTCAACTTCCAAGAGGCTGTAAAGTTAAATGAAGTGCCTACCTGTACCTGCTAACAGAAAAAAAAAAAAAAAGGAAAAAGAAAAAAAAAGAAAAAAGTCAGAAAAAAAAACGGGCTCTACTCTTTTCTTCTTTGCAATTATTCTGCAATATGTGGTTCCAGACCTCATACCTCTCTCTTCAGTAGGCAATATACATAAGGCAACATAATTTAATCATAGGCATCATAAATCATAGGCAACATAAATTTAATACTCTTTTGGCATCCCCAACTCCTTCACAAAGGAGGACTTGTCCCTTGAGTAGGTGAGGAGCGCAGAACTATATTGCTGTGCAGACACGCTTGTGCAAGCAGCGTAGTTACTTGAGACTATGTATGCTTTTAGTTTCATAACAGAGCTGCTAAGATCAGAGATGAAACTGCTTCAAAACATCTCAGAGCATCTAGAAATATTGGATCACCCATATTGTACCCTATAGAGCCACAGTTTTTCTTCAGGACAGTTAGTGCTGCTTAAAACAATGTCATGCACTGATCACTGTGCAGTAAATTCCAGGTTTTTTCCCCAGTCAGCTTTGGTTTTCCCTTGACACCCCTGATATTTTTACAGGCCATGACCTGTTTGTGTATCTCATGTTGAGGACTAGTTTTGTTACAGATGTTAAAATGGCATCATACTGACTGGGAAGTTTTGACACAAGCTCTGAAATCAACATTTGTAACATAGGTCCATACCCATTTTTCAGCATGCATGTCACAGCATGTATAGCCACACTTACCAAGGGCACTCATGGGACAGCACAGCACTGCTTGCAGCAATCAGCCCCAGAACAGTCCCTGATGGGGTGCTGAGGCTGTGCTGAAATCTTCCCCCCTTCTAGAGCATCCTTTCAGAAACCTTCACAGCATAACCTGAAGTCTACTTAAAGCAGTGGGAATCTTTTCAGGGTTTTACATAAGGGCATCTTGGTCTGGCTGTGAATTAAATGTGCTTACGTGGATGTGCAGTATGGGAGGGGTCTTTGAGAAAAGCCAAGATACTGCAAAAGAATGTCTGTATCAGTTTGGCAGTAGGCAAGATGAGTGAACTAACTGGACTTTGAGGAAGCACAGTAAAGCATGATTATTTTCACATGCAATTTTCAAGCTATGAAGCTCTCTGTTTCTATAAAATAGGTTCATAGGAATAAAAATTCACTGGAACAGGTTGCCCAGAGATGCAGTGGAAGCCCCGTCCCTGGTGACATTCAAGACCAAGCTGGAGGGGCTCTGAGCAACCTGATCTAGCTATGCATATCCCTGTTCATTGCAGGAGAGTTGGACTAGATGACTTTTTAAGGTCCTTTCCAACTCTAAGGATTCTATGATTGTATATCTTTTCAAAATTCCCTTCGGAAGTTGGCAAATTCTGCACGTATGGATTTTTGTATATAGCTGATTGTAATAAGATTAAATCTTTTCTTAGAAACATAGAGAGAGTTCCTTTGGAACTTCTCTACAGAAATACATGTATTTGCCTAGAAAACCATAGAGTAGATAACTTTGGAGGTTTTTCCTTTTTGTCCAGCTTGGCTTTAGCACCTACTCCAAGATGCTCAATGTGTGTTATCATTTTGCTTTCGCACTGGGATTGCATCATAGAAAAACGGAAGGTGGTGTTGTTAATACTAGAATGCACCATGTACAAAAGTTCTTCTTCCCCTTCACATTGAGGAAACGTGTTGGATATTTTAATATCTTCTAATGGAGCTGGTCTGAAGGCAGAACTAGTTTATATATAGTAACTTAGAACATGGAGGAAGGGCAGCATCTGTGCACAGGAGGGGCAAGGACAGAGCTAGTCAGAAACATCATAAATTAGCATACCATGATGACATATGAAAAAAAGGGACCTGGTTAACGAACCAAATTGTTATTGCAATGAATGTTTATTTTTAGAGTTACAGGAGGTATATTTTAGAGGCTATTAGTGAAGGGAAAAAAAAAGTGTGTGGAGGATTTCTCTAACCACATGCTTATGCCCTGCAATGCAGGGAAACAAGGAGAGCATTGGATTTCACAGATAGCACCACAGACAGCTATTAAGGTCTAATCCAGTGTCACATTTCTGCTCAGTGCTGGCTAACGACCAGCCCAATTTGCTGGCTTCTCTCTCCCTGTGTTTCTTCATTGTTTCAAGCCATGCAGAGACTTATCCTAATAACGGGTCAACCCTCAGCCAAATGTGTTCAATTGAAGGCCACCATGGGAGAATGGCAGGATATTGTCTTTCCAACAGCAAGTGAATTTCAGGCAGCTTAAGGCAGTATCCATTTCACTATAATGCTGGTTTATGTTACAGCCCTTTTCAAACTTCTAATTGCCCTGTACTGCTGACATTTATAGACATCCCCTACTTTAAATGAAAACACAACACTGAGGTCAGAAGGAGGTTCTGGGACAGCAGAGATCCCAGGTGAGGCCAAGGGAGGAAATTACTTCAAAACTTCCAAATGCCAAACATGTTGGGGTGGGGGAGAGGAGAAGAGGGAGGAGAATAAAATCCAGAGGTGAAGGAGACCTTGTTCACAGCCCCAGAGGTATGGATGAATAATAGTGGCTCTTGCTTGGAGAAACATTCAAGGCTTTGAGCACAGCCAACCCTCTCTCCCCTCATTTTGTCCTCCCAGGTACAAACATTTTTCACTGCTTGTTCGTGTGAATGCATGACTCTGTTTTCGCCTGACTTTTCAGCTTTGTTAAACTGGTGGATTCCCAACAAAGGTAGTGACTTTAGGACAGCCAGGAGCCTTGTCATACTTCAGTGAGAAAGAGGAGAAAACTCCCAGATTTTCTGTCCTGTTCTGGCATCCTCATTCAGAGGAATCTGATTTAACAGTTGCTGACGGTATAGATATTGTTGCATAAGTTGGTGCTTGCTTTCCAGCATGCTGTGCAACAGCCACAACATGAGGTGAAATCCTAGCCAGAGGCCAAGGTGAAGCAAGGCGACGTCTTTTCTTCCAGTAGATGGGGATCTACTGGAGTGGTCAATTTTGTGCTTTTCACATCATTCCTGTACTGTGATATTCCCCTACTGCCACTATTCCAAGGGAATAATACCTGGTTAGGACAAAAGTGAAGGTTTGCTACTGTGTTTCAGTGAAATGCTCTTTATTCTTCTATATCTACAACCATTCTTGAGCAACTCTGGGGAGCCAAAGCTTGGCAGCCTGGCTGAGCAGGGCAAGGTAGGGCAGAGTAAGGTAGCAGAAATCAGGGCAGGACCAAGGAACGCAAGTTTTCACTCCTCCCGTTTCACTCTTCTGTAAGGAGTTGGGTGTTGAGCACAGGATGCATTCTTGCCTTCAGGAGTGCAGGGCACAAGCTCACAGGTTTGTGGAACGTGGGGAACAGGAGGGACCCCTTGGTTCTCTATTCTGATGCCACAGCTTCTTAAGAAGCCTGAATGCATCATTGCTTTGATCCTGCTGGAGGGTTTCCTACTGCATCAAGGGAACAACCCATTCCTGCTTCTGAATGGAGAGAAATTCGAAGGGAGAAAGCACAGGGACTGAAGAGATTATGATCTTCTGGTTCTATTCATTGCTAACCACCACAAAGTGATGTTACATTGGAAATTTATTCTTCCTCTTTCCTTGTTTTATCAAAGAAATCCAAGGAATAAGCTAGCTTGGAGGTAGAGATTGGGATGTGAAAAACTGTACTGCCTGACCTGCTACTTGGTGCTCTCCTTGAGCGGACCATTTTCAGGACTGCAATGGATCAAAACAGGATCTTTACTTCTTCCCTTGTGTCAGTATCATCTTCTGAAAGACAAGATTATGAACTATGACACTGCAAGGGAAGATATATGACATTGATGTGAATTTGAACTATATACCTACATTACTATTCTGTAACTGGAAAAAAATAAGATAATTTTGTCCCAGTTATGTAAAAATATGCTTAATCCCAATGTAGACTGATGAAAAGCAGAGAATATATGGTTTATAGTTCAAATACTGCTTAAAACTTTTAGGTACATAATACTTTTTTACTTGAAATACAAGTACGCTTATATATAATACCAAAATTCTGTGATTACACGTTGCTATACTAAATATTTAAAATGCTTTTATACATCAGTATAAAATCTTCTAAACTGTCTGATATGTGCTGACTTTGAAGTCTCATGGTTTATCCTCTCCATAGATACACTTCCACACTTTTCCTGGTGTCTTGCAAATTATCTGGCAGTTATGTACTAGTTACTACACAAGATAGTCAGAAGACAGAAGGTGATGGGTTAGAATGTTTTGGATCAGTTGCTCATTATTAAAATGCAGCTCCAGTGATTTTCAGTGAGAGAACAGTGACAAATGTTTTTGAAAATCCTATGACAAACATCTCAATTGCTTTGATTGACCTTATAGTATCTGAGAGAGGGTATCTGCTATATAGGACTGGTAGATATCAATAGGACCTCATGGAAGTTCCTAGATTTCTGGACAAATAGCATGAATATTTTTATGATAAAAGTTGAGGGAAGAGGTGAGAATGCAGCATATTCTCCACATTTAGGGGAACTTAGCTCTGGGTGTCAGATGATGCCTGTAGATCTGACCTCTGTTGGTCATGGCAAGTTTGAGTTTGAAATTGTCAAACTAAGGGCAATTCCTGATAAAGAAAGTATACATTCAGTGTGCAGGTTTACTAACTTGGCAAATAAAATAAAACAAAACAAAACAAAATTAAGTTAAATTAAATTAATTGAGGGGAAGGAGTCACTTTATGCTTCTTTATGGAAAGGAAGCATGGATGCCATGTAGTTATCCAAGAAAATTTGGAGATCTGTTCACTTCAGTGGATGATAATCTGCAGCTCTTAAAGAAGCAGCCTGGAAAGATTCCTTTGCCTGAGTTTTTGCAACTTTGTCTTTGACCTTTCATAGGGTTAGACGATGAGGAAAAACTCAAATTCCTTTGATTTGGTATTTTCAGCAGTTTGGAAAATATAGTTGCAGTTCTAAATATCATCTTATCAAAACAATTAAGTTTAAGACCTTACAAGACCTAAATGAAACTTAGAACTAATGCAGCACACCTGGCACTAAAGTATCTGTTTCTCTCTATGTTTGCATCTGTTCCCATCTCCAGACATCAACAGAAGATAGCTAAAGTTCTTCCTAGTAGGCAGGACAGCCAAGTCCTGTAAGACTTAAAATCCTTGTCCTTCAGCATCCCATTGTCATGTCAAGTAACATTCATGCTATGTTAGGCTTCCTGTGGCTTTTCTGCTTATACCCTGCAATGCCTGTACCACTGAAAACTTATACAGCTTCAGTTTCTGCCTGGTTCATCCTGGTTCCGTGCTGCACAGAAAAGTCCATACCTGGAGAGAGAGGGAGTAGATAGAGAGAGCTTTTGCAAATGTGTTCATGCCATATCTTATCTTTGACCTTTTTTCCAGAGTGGTGACAACCTGAGTCCATGTTATTAATAGCTCCAATGCCTGCAAGTAATTTCACCTGTTATTGTATTCTATTTTTGTGAGAGATGATATTTCCACTAAAATTCACCAGTACAAATGTATTGCCTCAGTATATAAAGTACATTTTTTATTTCTTCTCCTCTTAATTTCTGTCAAGTGACAATATACTATCTCAGGAAGAAAAATGTCATTCTCCTAATGGGATGTGTCAGTCTCCTTAAGCCCTGGTAGGTTTTTATTTGAAGCTTTTGTTCCCTTCTGACTCTAGCTGTTCATGAAAAAGAAGCCACTTCCAAACAATGCTTATCATATATTTATGAATGGGAAACCCATTTCTAATGCAGCTCCTTGTTCTTGCACTATCATTTCTGAGCAGAAACTCTGACCTATGTTTCCATCGTTTTCAGATTTCAGCTTGTTAAAGGGAGTATTCGGTATGCAGCACAACGTTCTGCCAACATTTCATTACATTTAGGGATCCAATTACTCATGCAGAGAGTATTTTTTTTCTAACTTGGAGTAAGTTTCCTTTTTCTGGGGATGTTTTATTTTAATTCCCTTCAGCTTGCAATATCCTACAAGTATTCAGTGATATTTTTTAATTGTGGCAATGACAAAATAAACAGCTTTTTTTCTTCTCTTCTCTTCTCTTCTCTTCTCTTCTCTTCTCTTCTCTTCTCTTCTCTTCTCTTCTCTTCTCTTCTCTTCTCTTCTCTTCTCTTCTCTTCTCTTCTCTTCTCTTCTCTTCTCTTCTCTTCTCTTCTCTTCTCTTCTCTCTCCTCTCTTCTCCTTCTCCTCTCCTCTCCTCTCCTCTCCATCTCTCTTTTTTTTTCTTCTTTTAAGTGACTCTGTAAAAGAACCAAACCCAGATTACGTGCATCTACAGGATTTTTGAGTGAAGGCTACATTAAAAGGTACCTAATTAGACCTACAGTAATAACATCACCGTCCTTGTTACAAGACATATATCTAAAAATCTAAAGGCTTGTGATCTGCTGAGTTAGGAAGTTAGCAAGCTGGAGGGTCTACCACAATTTCTGAGGGCCCAATCAGCTACACCACACATTACACACACCATGGAAATTATAACCTACTGTACAGCTTTTGTGTAATCAATTTGGAATGACCAGATTTGCTCTCAAAACAAGACTTCCAGGATGCATAAACCGCAGATCTGAGCAAAACCACAACTCCCTATATGCAAACTGTCACATTTTTATGTAGTACAGTGAATCTAAAGAATTTAAAACAAGATGCAGAAAATCTGAAATGCCAGCAAACTAGTTGTGCTGTTTGCCCATGACCACAGAATATGAGTTTGGATGTCCTATAGAGTATTTTTAAAGAACATTTAATGAGTATATTGAAATTGCTATCTATGAATCCAGGCATATAGCCTCACCAAATCCTAATAAAGCATTTCTTTTTTTCTTTTTCTTGCTCTTGCTTGACTCCTGAATTCCAACTCAGTCTTTTAAGGATAAACTTCCTTATTCTCTGAAATGTTGATCTATGCTTGTGAATTTTAAGTAGCATCTGTTCTTAAGAATTTCAATTATTTTGTTTAGCATTTATATCTCCTTTTTTTTCCTTTTTTTTTTTTTTAAATTTTCCTCTTCCACTGTATCTGTTTGCCATTTTATGCAACACTGAGTATTGATGCTTTTATTAATTTTGGCAAAAGACAGGAAATGAAATATCATAAATAATTCTAGTCAGTTTAGAAAAGTCCATGACTGTCACACACTGAAAAAGGCCTTTTAGATGAATTCCATTCAAATAAACATACAAGGCAGCAAGTTACCTTGTAAAATCCCCCTTTATTTTGACACATTTCTGTTACCTTATCACATATGCCATGAATACAGTGAAATTAGTTAGAGGAAAATGAACACTGAATGATAAATTTATCCCAGGCATTGCAGAGATTACATTCAACGTATACCCTGGACTAAAACTTTTTCTAGGCAGTCTGTTTAATACTCTTTCCTTGCTGATATTTTAAAAGGAAATATTGTACTTTTTAGCATCCAACAAAGCACCTTTTACCAATGAATTTCTCTGCAAGTATGTTGTTTTTTTTTCCTTTATTTTTGTTTGAGTTATTGAAGTTTTAAGCTGTCAAACTAAATCTCAGAAGATCTGGAGTTACCCCCAGTGCCCCCTTATGTATCCTGGAGCTCACCAGATGATGGTGATAACATCAGAGATGGAGATAACAGAAAGTGGTGCTCTTCTCTCTTTCATCACATTGTCCTCCACCTGACATTATATGGGCAGAACCCTTCTGGCTTCTCTATTTAAAAGATGCAGTCAGTGTTTAGAACACTGCAAAGAGAGTCTAAGCTGATGGCGCTGAGCAGGCTGAGGCAAACCTAGAGAACTCATATGGGTCTTCCTGTCCTCCCAGAAAGAGATGTGGCAATCTCTGGTGAGCTTGTGGCAACAGGCTAACAGGGCAGACAAATGACACACTAGTCTGGCTAGTTAAGTACGAATTCATCCATCCATATCCTTGGTTCTTCAAACATAAATTGAAATTACGCCATTTCCCAGTCTGATACATATTAAGGAAAAAATCTATTGATACCTGTGTCAGTGCTTTTGTACAACAGGAAGATATTGGAAGAGGTATGCTTCTTCACAGCAACTTGCCCTCAAATTTTTGAGGTCAAATATTCAGTGTTCTATATTCAGTCAACTCACATTACACTATTAGTACCGTCATTAGAAGTTTCTTAGTGTCATGAA
Source organism: Meleagris gallopavo (assembly GCF_905368555.1). Taxonomy (NCBI): domain Eukaryota; kingdom Metazoa; phylum Chordata; class Aves; order Galliformes; family Phasianidae; genus Meleagris; species Meleagris gallopavo. The sequence goes on along the minus strand of NC_139405.1, from coordinate 58,589,166 downwards.
ACTCCAAAGTCATTTGATCATAGATATCAATCCATTAACTGCTTGTCCTTATTTCCCATTAGCCACTTGGAAGAAAAAAGAATATTTACAATGGAGGTTTTTTATGAGATACTTTATGATTAAACTCTTTAGGTTGGTGGTGTAGGAGAGTGTACAAAACTAGCTGGCAATTGCCCTTATTCAATTAACTGAACCTTACCAACTGAGACAGCTGGGATAAGGCTCTTGGGGGGACGCTGGTTAAAGAACAGTGATGTAGCAAGGGCTGAGAACAGTGGCAACTGAAGCTGTGATCTAGATGGAGGGGTGCACATCTAATGGCCACAAACATCATGTAATACAGAAGCATATGTTGGCCTGGCCAACAACGCAAGGAGCTAAAGCTCTCTCCTTTCCCCTCTGCAGTATATCCAAACTTGCAAGTTATAATTCTATAGGAGCAGAAAAAGAAAAGTTATACAGAGCAAGTGTCTGGTTTGAGAAACATCTGAGTAACCTGAATCAAATGGCAATGCAGTGGTGTCTATTTTAACACATACTAGCAAAATGTTTATAGATCTTCTCTAGGTTCCAGAAAAATGTTCTGTTTTCTGTTGCACTCAGTTAAATAGATCTGGATACTATGAACTCCTTCTGTCTATCTAAGGTATTTACGCTCCTAAACCCCCACTTCCATGAAGTTGTGGATCAAAATATGCGACCAAATCTTCTGAAACTTTAAACTGCTAGTCTGCAGTTGTTCCAGAATATGTCTGCAGATAGAGTCAGCAAGGAAACAGATTTACTACATGTGATGAGGGGATGGAGACAAGAATTCCTTTGGTGTTTAGTCCATACTGGATCAAAATACATGATTAATCCCAAATAATTTTTTCCTCTATCTTGCAATTCTTTGGAGAAATCAACACTTTTGCTGAGCAGTAACAGGAGCTTCTGATGCTTTACTGTTCGCAAACAAGACTGACTGCCCAAGGCTGGGGACCCACTGATCCCGCCCTTCAAGCAGAGCTGTCAAGAATGAAGAGAATTTGCAGAACATGCCTTTGCTTTGCCGAAAGTTTCCCAAATTCATTATATTTTCAGGAAAACAAATACACATATCACACAGAGAGCATTCTGCCATCAGGAAAATGTTGGCAGGATGTATTCACAGCAAAGAACAAGGGCATAAAGATAAATTAGACTGACAAAGACAAGTATTCAAACATATTGAAGTGTGTGTCCAGAGTCAGGCATCTCTGTAATTACTTTCTTGAAGTATATCCAAAATACTAAGCTAATTTACTTATTATTCTAGAAATAAAGATGGACAATACAGTCCTGGTTTTCTTGCATGCCCTGCTGTATCAACTACATAGACCAAGAGAATAAGTACAAAACCCCCTTCATATGACAGCAGTTGCACTTAACATGTAATTTCCATCCACAGAAATATATTAAGTTTAGAAAACAGATTTTATGTGTATGTATATGTCCAAACTCATCTACACATATTGAGTTTGCCTGATTTCCTAAACTGCTGCAAGGCATAAGAAGACAACACAGTCAACTAACTCACTATAGCACTTCTCCCTGTCAAACAGAATATAAGTAAACACTGCAGTACAGCTTCACACCATGTAAGAAAATGTATTAATTAGTGGTGAGGACTGATCGGGACTTAAGGTGGTCTTAATGTCCCTCTTATACCAGCACCATGACAGGACTTCCCCAGGGATGCAACCATGCCACCATGCCACTGATGAGGTTACTTGCTTCCACCATCACAGCACTGAACACTGTCATGTCTATCCATCTTCTCTCTATGCCCTGACACTTCCTTTCACCATTTTATAACGTACAAAGAATACACTGTAGTATTATTTTCAGTCTACAAATGGTGATGAGGGGTTGATTGTTGGACTGGAGATCTTAGCGGTCTTTTCCAGTCTTAATGATTCTATGGTATGTTTCTATGGATTCTGTAAGTACTTTAAGGATTTTGTTTTCTTGTACACCATAAATTCTGAAGTTTTTCTACCGCAGGCACTGTTTCTCTCTCCAATGACAAGAAAAGAAATGTAGCAAGTCTGCCTCTATCTGAAGTACACCTATAAAAGTCCTGAAATTAGATGGAATGATTATAGGTCATTTTGATGACCTGCTATAGTCCCTCTCCACTTGAATTTCAAAATGCATCTTCAATAATATGACACTTCAATCATTCAAATTAACCTTGTCCTGCCAAAGATTTCACATTGCTGCATACTGATTTGTTCACATTAGTCAATGCTACAAATGAGCCTAGTAGGTAGACTTGCACAGCAGTATGTGGTCACGTACTTTGGCCACATATCCTAAGACTTTTTCCTAGCTTTCACACTGACATAGTAGCTAATTATAAGAGCAAACTGTAAGCCTATCTGTTTGCCCTTCCCTGTTGCCAAGTAATGTTTGGTTTGACATGTGACAATAGTATCAAGATGCATGAACCAAGGTTGATATATAATAAGAGAATGATGTTGAGGGGAAACAATTGCAGTAAGTAACTTCCCTTATATGGTAAAGAATCAGGAAACAATAAGTTATACATTTGAAATGCTGTATCGCTTTAGCAGTAATTTCCATGTTAGGGGATAAATCACATTATCATTTTACCTTATTTGACATTTATAACAAATAAAGAAGTGCACAGCTTTCTTTATAGACTTTTACAAAAGAGAAGAAAAAGAAGAAGATAATGTATATATAAACTATCCAAGTATGATTTTGGATCCATGATTCCCGAGCTGTCTGATTACTTCATCTGTGACTTTGATCCAGCCAGTGTCTACAATTATGCATAATTTTACATATGTTGAACTCTATGCAACCAATGACAAAGATTTTGCAGCTAATTCATAAGCAATTGCAGATTCACTTCCTAAGCTTGTATCTCAGAACACGCAGTCAGTATCATGGCACGGCAGAGATAATTCTTTCCACTTTCATGCATCTTTTCAAGTTGGAATAATTTGACTAAAATTAAGTTACTTTCTAAGTCATCAGAAACAAACAAAATGAAGTCTTGCTTATATATATGTAATTATTTGGTGTCCTTGAGAATTCTTGGGGAAAACTGAATCCACTGATTCCCAAATATCTGAAACCTTTTCAAAATATATATATATATATTTATGTGCTATGCAGCGTTTTACATCCTAAACCCACAAGTATTAAATAAATCCCTTAGAAGCATATGGGAGAGTTGAGCTGGCATTTCTGTTGACACTACTCTAGTACTGAGAAGTGCCTCACATATACTCTTTTGCTTTTTAAATTTTCTTGGTTGCCTAACATAAGCAAATGTTGGAAGAGCCTGTTCATAATCCTCCTAAATTGTTGTTAACATCCTATTCTTTTCGAAGCCCTAAGAATTGAGAATAATTACTATTTTCTCTGCTCTGCAGTCAAAGTAAATCCCTATGAATTCTATTCAAGCCAGAACAGAATTGTGCTCAGAGGGTAAAAAAAGTGCACTGATGCAAGTATGTCTGATTTGTTGGAATAGTGATACTACTGTCAGTAGCAGTAAAGCATCCATTAATTTCTAGAAGAAATGCATTGTTCCTCAAAGAAAAACAAACAAAACAAAACAAACAAAAAACAAACAGGAAAGAACATTCTCTTCATTCTCTCCAGTTCATACCTGTTCCAGCTGTTTATGGCCTGTTCTTTCTACCCAAACTTTCGGAGGCATCCATGTTTTTTCCCTGGATGCCTCTATCTGTAAAGAAGGAAGTGGGATTACTTTTGATTGATCAGTTGAGTCTCTGGTGAGAATGAAAATTAATTCCCTATTATGAGTGGAGAAGGAGTGGTTTCAATGGCTTGACCTGACCTGACAGCCATCTATTTAGAGTGTTGTCTGAAACACTTACTTTGAGATGTCATCCTAATCAGTTGAAACTTTTAGTAGGAGACTAATGGAAAACAATTTTCTATTACAACTGATCAAAGTTTAAATAACAAATGACTAAATGGTTAGGTTTTGTAGAGAGAAATCTGAAGAAGAATGTATGATGCATTTTAATATTTTACTAACATTTTGTATTGTTCAACCTTGTTTAATTATGCTTCTAATTTAAATAAATAAATAAAAGATCATCACTGCATCCAGGAGAAAAACATCCTTCTACTTTCACCACATTCTGTACAAAGGCACATGGGTTCAAGAGACAACACAGTCTATTTCTGCATGGCAGATGCTCTGCAGTGTAATCATTTTTCATTGGGCGCAGGGATTTTTGGGCAGGCTGCCAAACATCCCATGTGACTCTGCTTATTACCACATTTCTTAAAGGAGGAATTTTTCTTGGAAGAGGTGAGAGTTTATGTTTGATTTGCTATGCAGTTCTTGACAAGTAGTTTTTAAAATTAAATGCTATCATATTTTTTCATATGTACAAAACTTCAAAGAATGTGATCTTCTGCCTCCCAAACAATCACACATTAAACTATAATTCTCTGCAGAACTCAGCTCTTCATAAGAAGATAGGAAAACTGAGGCCTGCAGCTCAAACCTTTAGATAAGCTCATGTAAAATGTACTATAAAGAGCAAGCAGTATGTTCACTAACATGTTCCTTCTCCAATACAAATTGATCTTATTAGTTATTCTTCCTAGGTACCTCTATTCAGACCTTTATGTTCATCTATAATCTGTACAACATACTCCTCCCAAATGGATAAAATAATCTACAGATTAATCTAGTTCCAGGATTTGATGGACATGACAAACACATGGTTTGCATACTCTAGATCCTGTCTGAGAATTCACAGCTGTGTAGATCACCAGATCCTTAAGCTTTGCTCTTTAGATATAGGATGTAACCTTATAGGGATGGAATAATAGGACTTCATTTTAGACAAATAAAAGGTGGTGAAAAGATGCATATATTTATTCACTGCAAATTTCAAAGGCCCAGATTTATATCTTTTAACTTATGTTAGGTTTGTAAGAGTTAAGTTCAGCATCTCCATATTAAAATGTCATTTAGACATGTAGATGTCTTAATAGGTACCTACTTCAGCTTTAGCTTACTTCATGTATGTGTCAGCAATGTAAATGTCTCATCTGAGCTGGTCATCTAAGCTCTCCTTTTAGATAGTTAGAGAATGTGGCACCATATAAGGTTCTTCTCTTCCTGAAGTAGATTTCTAGAGTAAATCTTTTAGCCACATCTTAAAAACAAAAAGTCATGTTGACAATAAAGAGAAGATAGGGAACTGACCCCCATGTAGATATCTGTGTTGTGGACATCATAAGTGCTAACATCTTAAGTACTAACCCACTAGGTAAATGAAACACAACCATGTTTAAAATGGATAATCTAGGAAAGTCAGAAAATGCTGGCATATGAATTCAACCTGGTTAAGCTAGGACAAAAATTCTCTTTCATGTTCTTCAGCAACACAAATACCAGGAAAGAAGAGGAAGCTTTCCTGATATGCTGGGACTGCCCAGCCTTGTCTACATCAGCTGACTGTCAATAAGACTGAGTTTGCCTGTGGAGTGATGGCTGACCCAATCTCTGACTGAGAGGAAGCACACCAGAGGGTAACAGCATCCAAGCCACTCTCTAATGGAGCCATGGGGCCTGTAGGAGCCACAGGCACCTCCTGTGCTTGCCTCATTCCACGAAGCCTCCTTCTTGGCATCTATCTTGGGGACAGAAGTTCCTTCATTCCCTTCTGGAAGCATGAGAGAATATTACTGGAGAACAATGGGAGGGAGAAGGCAGATGGACCCGTGGCTTGGGACCACCAGGAGCTCCAAACTGCTGCCCTACTCCCCAACTCCTCAGCTAAATAAGGGATCTGAGATTCTTAGGAAGAAAGGAAAAGAGCATCTCAGAACAAAAATGCCTTTGAAATATTCTCAGATGCTGAAGAAGTCCTTAGGGGAAAAAATAAAATAAAATTAGGTTGATAGCCTCTGGTTTGAATGATTAAGCAGCTTTTTCCATCTCTAATTTCTATGACTTCATACTGGTATGTTGAAATCCACACTCCACTGAAACTAAGGATGAAACTCCCACTGAATTCCAGGAGCCAGGCTTTTATCTGCAGTGATTGAGGAGATCCTTTGCTAATTCTAATAGTCCTAAGTGCTATTCTAGGAATTTCCCCACTGTCATTAAAGCCACTGTTGTCTTCCTAGTGCCACAAGAGTAATTCCAGTTGAAAAGTGATCAGCAGAAATACAAGTATCGTAATTGTAAAGCTCCCTTCCTCTTTCTTGCTGTCTTTAACAAGAGATGTTTCCACTAATCACTCTGAGAGGTAAAGATATTAACCTATAGATGGGATGTAAATCTTGGTAAGATCAAGTTTGGTCCTACAAGTCTCCATGGCCTATATGCTGCCTATCAGCTTCTTTTTATACTGACACCTCCCACTAGTCACAGCTGATAGCCTGAAGTGAAGCTCTCAGGCTTCTCAGATCTATAGATAGGAGAGAATGATGGAGATCTGAAGGAAACTTGGAGATCCCAGCTTGTTTCTCACTAGATCTATCCACTGCAACTAATACAAAACGCAGAAGCATTTAAATGATTTTTCTCTCTCTGTGCTAGACTCTCCTCAGTATGAACACTCCAACCAGTGTCCTTTTGGATATGCTCTCCTTCCTTGCTTGAGGAGGGGTCACACCAGGTTTGTGCAGCTGTTTCATTTTTGAGGAGCAGAGATAGTGAGGAGAATGCAACAAACCCTTTCACTTTAACCATGGCTGTTTAAATACATAAGCACAGAAAGAAGAATGCAGTGTGAAGGCACACCTCTGAGATTTAGTGCCTCTCCCTAGATGATGGGAAGGAGTGTCCTTCTCGTGGTATTTCCCTTCTCTTGATGATATCAGGTTCTGCAGTATTTCCAGCCCACCTTCCAATCCTGGAAGTTCTTCAGCTTGGAATCCTGGATAGATCAATGAGTCGTGTGTGACTCTTCAGTGTATCAGTGCCAGTCAAAACAGGAGGGCAGGCCTTTGTTCCCTTACGTGCTTCTGCTTTCCTCATGCCATCTGGGCAGCCTGAGACTTCAGTGGGTCTCAAGCTTCCAGAAAGCACCAAAAGCCCAAAGTGAATCCAAAGCTTAGGTGTTCTAAGTCATCCTAGTTTGAAATCAAAGAAAACTAACAATATAGGTATAACTGAGATGAGAGGCTGTCACAGTCCAGTCTAACATGGTTGTTATTTTTGGCTTTATCCAAAAGCTTTAATTTGGCTGGGCTTCATTGTGCATCAGCTGTATGGTAGTCAATGTTACTTTGCCACACTTTCCTTATGTGACAGTTTGGACAATATCTACATAGTTTTGTTCATATTAAATACTAACGGTGCTTGGCATTGCTTCTTTGCAAGATGCTTCTCCGCTTTCTTTCATTTATAGTGCTTTCTCTTCCTTGACTGCCTCAGATTTTCCCACATGCTTATAATTGCTTTTAGCAAATCCGTGCTTCCTGCATGAGGCATGCAACTCTACACGCTGGAGTGGTCCACAGCAGATAGACTGCAAAATTGTGTTTCAAATTTGTTGAGGTTTCTTTCTCTACCAACAAAACTAGAAAAGGATTATGAAAAGAACAAAGCTGCCTCCAGAATATCCTGATGGCAATTGTTTTGTCCTGCAGGTTGGTGGTCCTGCCTGTGGCAGGGGAGTTGGAACTAGATGATCCTTGGGGTCCCTTCCAATCCAAGCCATTCTATGATTCTATGATACTTGCATGTAACAGAAAGCAGAAGTACCAAAGAAGCTTTTTTGCCATCTAATAAACTAGTTTCCAGCAATAAGAAATAACTGAAGAATGATAGTAATTGTAAATAAGTAAAAAATAAATAAATAAACAGAGCTTAATAAATTAAGTTGTATTCTCACAAAATGGATGTAAATTCTGTGTTTATATTTGTATGTTTAAAAAAAAAAACACTGGGCCTTAATAAGTGGGAGATTTTCCATTGCTACCAATTTGCAGTGCCTTTGCAGATTGAATAGGAAATCATTAGAACAAGTCAAAATGCCTGTCTGTGCTTTCTGGAATTGTGTTTGCTAAAGAGAACTGGCTCACACTATTAAGCAGAGTTAAAGCTACTATGGTAGGTTTAGTAGCTAAACAGCAGAGAATACCTTGGAAATATATTGTGTATTTGTCAGCTCAATTGTGGCTTTCTGAATAGTTCTAAACTACAGACATGGAAAAAAAGCTCTGAGGAAATAAGATCTTGTTATACTCCCCTCTCCCTCAATCCCTCAGAAGAAAAAATGTAGAAAGATATATATGAAAGACTCTAATTTCCCTCTTCTGTAAATTATTGTTCAAGCTCCATACCCATAAGAAGCCTCAAAGACTGTATAGATTACAAGCTAACACATCATCTTTGCATGCAATGAATTATGACCTGGATGAACTTGTAAATCTCTGTGCAAGAAATCGTACTGTAATGATATCAAGGCTGCCTGGGAGGGCATTTATCTTTCTCTGCTGTGAGATTATCCCTTCCCAGCAATTTCCCACCTTGTTCAATACAAAATTGTTATCTTCTGCAGCAAAGGAGCCGGAAACTTAAATGGTAAAACATTTTTCTCATCGTATGATTCTTTCTCAATCCCCACGTAGGTACACTGGATTTGCCATCAAAGCTGTTCTTCTTGTAACTGTCCTAAGGAAACCTCAAGTTCTAACTATTAATTTCAGAGATCCACATAAATCTGAAGAGGCTGTTGTTTGCATTGTGATTTTTATTTCCAGTATTTTGGGGATTTCCAGAGCTACAATAAATCCACTAAGCTCAGAAAACTTGAAATCTGCTATTCTCAAATATTCCAATTCTCCTTCTAGTACATAAATCCAAAATAGATTCGGAATTATTGCTTTATATGAAACATAGAACTTCTGTTACTTGTTTTAATTTAGAATAGCAACCAATACATTTTTAATTTCATATCAAATGCAGCTTTTCTAAAATGATGTGATACTTACTTTGTCAGCTTGGCAAAATGCCATCAGAAGTGCAAGATTCCTCCACTTATTCAGTCTTTACTAAAACTTTCTTTTGGGCAACACGTGACAGCTCAGTGGCAGCTGTAATTTGTGTAACCCTAGTAAACTATTTGTCTAACACAAGACAAATAGATACATCATCAGCTTCAGTGAGTCTTCCTATCAGGATGAAAGCTATTTTACTGGAAAGACAAATACTGAGCTGTGCTCTCAGATACATTAACACAAAGCTGGAATTATTTCAGTTAAGATCAATGAAATTACTTTAGCTTCCCCAGAAAAGCTGCACTGTAATGCAGTTGACATCATTCAATTTTCAGTCCTGTGGAATATAAGAATATTGTTCACAATCTGTCACTCACTTCCAAAAAAGTAAAAAATCTCTGTAAAAATCTGTACATTAGAAGATTTTTGAAACATTCAATCACTTTGCCTTATGAATAGTAAAGTTTTCCTGCATTGTATCATAGCCATGCTTTGCATACCGAGATACATTAGTAATGGCCATTCAAAGATCCTGTCAGTTAAGAAACAAAATTACAAAATAGCTGTGACATTTGACAGAATTACCACTTGCAAGAGTAGAGTTACACAAATGCAAGAAGCTGAAAGGATGATCACTTTCTTTATTTCTTCGTATTAGCTTAATTGGATATTAATCTTCCTTCAGTGTTCACAACGCCAGGAATTATGTGGGGAAACTGTCAAAACGGTTTTCTGTCTGGTACTAACTGGCTTCTGTTGATGCTCATGAATTCAGACTTTAATAACAGACTGTCCAACATTAAGCACATTTGAAAATTGCTTCTGCAAGTTACTACTGACTGGGGAAAATGTTTTCTTCAGCCTGAGCCCTTCTTTGGTCAAGAATTGTCTCAAAATAGATCCCACAGTGGGACAAATGTGTGTGTTGCTTAGATATGGTCTGCCAGATTTCCATGTGGAATCTCTCAAGCCAAGGAGAGGGAATGACCTGTACCGTGCATGGGTGTTTAATACCCACAGTTTGAAACCCCAGCTCTGTTTATTTTCTCATATAAAAACCAAGTGCTTGTTTCTGGGTCCTAGGTTTGGACCAGACCTCCCTGCCAGTGAGGCCTGGCAGAAACGACTGAATAAGCAATTGTTTTGGGTCATGCTGAAGTAACCCTGTGTGACTGACTGGTGGGAGCAGGCAGAACTTGCAGTTGCTCCTGGGCTGGCTGACAACTGAAGGCTGTTATTGCTCGCCCTTCCCCTGACCTTCAGCTTATCTTGTAGCTACTGGCTTTGTTTGGTCCCTGAATCTTCAACCTAAGTGCTGACTTGCACTGTGTCTATCCTACTGCTGAAGCAAAGGTCATGTGATATGTTTACCAAGCATAGAGAGTAAATCTTAACAGTCTCTGTGAGTTCTTCAGAATATGCCACTCCTGTGAATGTCATTCAGAAGCTCCCTAGCATCTGGTTTAGCTGCATCTGGATGTGAACAGCTACAGCAAAAAGCATCCTCTAATCACTGCCTCCAGATGTGCACACCTCTCCTATGAGCTGCTAGGACTCATAAGGACATATCCTGTGACTCACAGTACTGCATGAATTGGCACTACTCTGAATTGTTTCCATTATGTGTTAGGAGAGATCCTGTTCATTTCCAGATGCCTACACTGAAGCACTCACAGCCCACCAGCTCAAAATTTCCTTCCTATTTCTTACGCTCCATATTCCTGCCTAGGATTCTTACTCCAACAGATGGCAAGACACAGACTCTACAGAGGGTTCAGACCTGTTCTTGCTGCTGACATTAATCCAGCTTTCATTCTGTAGCCCCAGAGCAGATTTCATGATGAGGGGTGTGTGCAGTAAAGCAGCCTGGCATCTGAAGAAGGCATCTTAGCCTTGTTAAGAAGATCACACAGATTGCAAGTGGATACAGCAGGCTTTAGTAACTACAGCATTTCCTTGTGCTGATGGTCGATACTGGAATAAAGTACCAAGACTGTACCACTGTGTTTTCTGGTAGAAAACATTCAGAAAACTATAAAACAGACATGCTCCCACTCAGATAAGGACATACAAGTCAGAAAGACTCTATCATGCTAGAAATGAGTTGTTATTAAACATAACATAAATGGCTAGAGGTTTGTGTTTCACAACCGCTGACAATTTATAGTGATCGTAACAAAAGGTATTTTTCAAGTGAGCTACTGTTGTGTTAGTGGTACTGATGAAGACTTCTAAAATTTCTGAAATATTGAAACAAATAAAATATCAGGGCTTTCATTTAGTTCATTGGACTTTGTGAAGCAAGAGGTAAGGAATCCCATACTAGCCTACAGTGCTGGCACATTTTGAGGATGAGGCAGAACTGGAATTGCTGAACTTAGCTGGCGGAAGCATATCTACCTTGTTTGTGGAGCTTACCTGAGATTTGGTGACAAAGCACAAAGCATACTGAAAGAATGCTAGAAGTTCATTCTCTGACAGTCTGCTCTGACACTTCTTCTACAAAGGAAATTACCCTGCATCACTGTACAGGCATTGTACAATGCACTTTACAATGCATTGAAATTAGTGTTTACAGGAACAAGGTGCTAAGTGAACTTGCGGGAGCCCTGATTATTGCATCCTGCTTTGGGATCTGCGCAGTTCTGCAGTTTCTTAGATTTTAAAATCAAGTCAACCAGGAGACTGAAGTTACACATTGAGCTTTCAAAAAGAGCTTCCTTCTTCTCTACATGGAGATCAAAGAATGATAGTTTAGGGCTGAAAAGACTGAAAACTGTTTCTCAGGTCCCAAGCTGCCAGTGACTGTTCCAACTCTTCTCATCTATCTTCTCCTAGATGAGTTCCCATTTCTTCAAAATGGAAATGGACTTACTTCTTAGACAGATTGTAAGTAATTGTTCTGGTCCATCAGACAGGTTTTGCTGACAGGTGAGTCAGCAGGCAAAGGCACTGACAGGGCTTACGTACACTAAGAATGTCAGATGCAACAGATTTGCAGTACTGTTACTGGGGCAAATCCAAGTGCAAGACAGTGCAGAGAGATTATTAGGAACAGCTCTGAGAATGTCTTGGATGAGATTCTAATCATTTGAATTAATAATGTGTTTCAGATTTGGCCAAGAGGCAGAATTGAGCCTTCAATTTCAACAGAAAAGTGCCTACCATTAAATAATGCATTCTTTCTGACACATCACTTTTTACCAACCTTATTGTTACAGCACTTTAATCACTGGTTACTTCTACTATCAGAGAGGTTTGTGTGCAGATAGGATGATGTGTTTCCTACAACCAAAATGTTTGCTGCAGGCTGTGTTTGCTGCTAAGTAGATAAACCACATCTGAAGCACTAATGCTCTTATAAACTGGCTTGTGCTTTCTGATCATTTCTTTTAAACACAGCTTCTACTCAGCATCAGAAAACATTAGCACTTTTCAGAGAAACCAGATCCCTCAGCTCTGACAAAATTTAGCACCCTGATCATTACACAACACATGGTTTCAAAGTGTCTGTTGCAATTTTAAACATGTGTGATGCTACTTGAACTACACTGTCTTTTTCACAAACTGCCCTAGGGAGTTTGTGGAACACATTTTCAATCAGGTTTCCTGGCACTTTAAGTATAGTTTTCTCAAATAGCAGGGAACATTGAAGTACAAGATGAAACAAAATAATGCAGCATGGAGTAAGCAGGTGCAACATTCATGGACTGTGCTCAGAGGTGTTGTGAATTCACAAGTGTTTCGAGTTATTCCAAGTTGGGTTTGATCTGTTTTATTCCATTTTGGCATTTGGGGAGAGTCTTCAAAAAGTCTATCACAAAAGCCAGGAAAGCTGTACAGCAACAAATTGTTCCCTGCTAATTTAATTTCCATCTTTCCTTTCCTGAGCCATTTTTAGGAGGCAAACTCCTAGCAGAGGCAGACAGAGCACTTTGGAGGAAGCACTTGGTCAGTATGAAATCTTTCATGCTCAAAGGAGTGGGTGAGAGATGGTTTTGCAATGGGATGCTCTCTTTGATCCAGCTCACCACAGAGCCACATATGTGCTAGTGATAGCACTAGGGAAGGCTTTGAGAGTGAAGGAGTGAGCCCACAGGACAAGATGAACCACCACTTTCAGCAACAGATTAGATTTATTTGAATGATCCTAGATCTGTGCTGTGCATTTACCCATTGCTCACGGCTACTGAAAAAAATCAGTGGACTACAGTCATGGCCAAGTCAACTTCTTTCTTGTAGCTTCAGAAACATAAAGTCATGCTGTCTGCCAGTCACAGGAAAGGGCAAATTGTAGATCAGAAACTGCAGTCAAGGGAGAGGATCACAGAATCACAGAGTAATAGATGTTGGAAGGGACCTCTGGGCATCACCTCGTCCAACCTCCTGCTAAAAAAGGTTCCCTAGTGCAGGTTACAAAAGAAGGTGTGCAGGCAGATTTTGAACATCTCCAGAGAAAGAGACTTCATGGCCTCTCTGAGCAAGCAATGCCAGTGCTCTGTAAACCTCAAAGAATTTTTTCCTCATATTCATATGGAACTTCCTGTATTCCAGTTTGTGCTCATTACCTCTTGTTCTCTCATTGGACACCACTGAAAAGAGTGTGACTTTTGTTATCTGAAAGCCAGCTCAGTGTTTTGTAGTATGAACTGGCATTTTTCAGCAAAAGCTGTTTCCTGTGAATTCCCTTGCTTGTGTCTGCCTTGCTTGCTTCATCCAGGCCAAAGAAACAATGGAGCTTCTCTGCTCTTTCTCTTCTCTCTCTCTTCTCTTCTGCGCTCTTCTGGGAGCGCAGTCAGTTCCCATCAGATTTAATACTGATGTTTATGCTAAATAAGAGGCAAAATTTAGCCCTACATATGCTAATTTTTGAAGGTACTATTTCCAGAGCTATTATCATGTGTGGTACCTGCCAAAATATCAATTCCCTTTGTCTTTGTGATCTTTCCCTGGTGTATGCCTGCTTCAGCAGGACTAAGCTAATAAGGAAGGAACCCTCTGCATTACCTTAGCCAGCTGAAACGGGGATATGGTGCCCTGGGGAATAGCTCCAGTCATCCGAGTTTTTCTGCAGACACTAATAGTAATTGGCCATGAAGGCAAAAGACATACCTGTTCTCCTGACACATAGCTTAGTGAGATGAGCAAATCACCAAGGGGAGCTTCAAACCCACTATTCCACATCTATAGACTGACATCTCCCCCCCTGAAGAACAAAAGTAAATCTCAGCTCTTGTGTAAACAGATGTAACAGTACCATTGTCAGTGATATTTTACTAGACAGACAGTTCTGTATAGTGAAGGCTCAACTGGAATACATACATTTACAGAGCTTAAAAAGATCTGGTTTAAAATCACACAAGAATAAAAAGCTGAAGAAAGCTACACAATAAATTAAATACAAAACTCCCAAATAGAAAAGAGCACTGTTAGTTTTCTGGCACAAACGTAATATAAAGGTCTGATTTAAACAGATTTTAGCTTTTCTTAAGCACAACATCTAGTCCAGGTATCTGCCACTGTGAAACTTTAACAAAGATTTTATTTAGAGTCATGCTCATAAAGTCTATTGAGCAGAATAAGCTATGACTGTTTTGGAACATTGTTGTCTGGCTCTTGGAAGCCTCTTTAAGATTTGTTATCCTGCTCACGCTGCTTTCTTCTCTTCTGTACATATCACTATCACCAGCATGCACACAAATTGACCTGGCGTTCTTTTTATCACATGGGAGAGATGTTTCATTGTAGACAGTCGTGGTGATATAAGACAATATAAGGTTCATAAGATAATAATCAGATCAATGAAATCGTCGTCTAGTTACAAAAGAAAGCAAACCATATGTGAAATAAATTTTAAGCCAGCAGAAAGAAAATCCAATGCTGTCATCACCAGAGTACTTTATCACCTGTATAGAAGCAGTGCATGTGTGCTGGACATTCTTGCCACCCACGTCCTAAAATCATGTTCATACAGACCAGTTCTACCATGCTATCATAAAGCAGAATTTATGCATGCTACCGCTGTGGAAAGAGCATAAACCATCCTCATTCAACATGCTTTGTCATCTTGAATGTGCAGAAGAAATAGTCAAAAGCTTCAGAAGTTTTTGGATCAGATTTCTGAGCAAGCAAGAAGCCTTCTTTGATATAAATAGCTTTATATGTCTGGAGTCTCCTTCCCACCTTCATAACTAATTCTCAGCTAATGAGGCCTGTTACTATTCTGTTGGGAATCCAACATCTGGGCAGTGGACTTCAATCGTGGGAGAACTATCAAAACTGAAGCAGCTATTTTTATTATTCTTTAGCATATTCTTTTTTTTTTTTTTTTTTTTCCATGAGGGATGGCACAGGATGATTGTGAGGCTGGGATTTCCCTGACTAATGTAAAAGCTCTGCCTGAGTGAGGTGGGCAAATGCTGACCAGAGTCTCACGGAAAATGTTGCTGGCTCCTGCTCTGACGTTTAACTTGTCCATTCCTCTCCAAGTTTTCTTTGCATCCAGCCATTGGAGCACAATAATACTAGAGCTCATCATCTTCCTGGCATTTCATCCACCCTCTCTCCAGTCCCTGCACTGCCAACACAAAGATTTGCAGCGTGCAGAGCGTTGCTTTTGGTATGTGAGAGAACAGGCTGAGAGATGAAAGATAACCAGGTAGCACATGCTTCCTCTCCAGGCATGCATCTTCCCTGAGAAAAAGGAAGAGACCACTGTGGTACACGCTGTGATGGCGTGGTCTTTTCTCTTCTAGGGGGCAAGATCAGACCTGTAGGCTGATTCTGCCTGCCTGCCTCTCACTGGGCATCCTCTGTGTTAGAGCAGCATTGAAAATCAGAGCTTGCTAAACAGATTTGGGGCTTGAATAATTACAGGGAGTATAGCAAAGTTTGTATGGAGTCACCTGCTGGTTTTGCACCAGCAGCAATAAAGGTTGTTTCCTCTGCACTTCTGCACAGGAAAGGACGCACCCATTGAGATCTTATGTCTCTACATTGTCTCATACTACATGGCACATCATGGCACCGTGCAAAGGATGATGAATGGAGCCACGCCATAGCCACTTATAGCCGTTATGCAGACATATAGTCTTATATATAATGTCTTGTTATATATAGTCTTGTTATGCAGACATATAGTCACATACATTAAGCCATGACATTTGCATCCATGACAGTTTGGTCACACAAGAACCACACAGATGAAGCAGCAGTCCTCATGTGGATCCTATCACCAGAGCTTGCTTTCTGCTGTTGATGGTAGTATGACTCATGTTCTTGAACCTGGGGGCAAATGAGCTGTGAAAACCCTGAGAAATCCAGAAGCAGAGGCAGTGTGTTGTGGCACTGAATGCCACAGAACAAACTCATCTCTGTGTTATGTTCCAACATCACAGTACTTCAGCTACACACTCCTAGAAAGCATCTACCATTAAGCCATCCATCACCAGAGGAAGCCTCTCATTCCTTTGCTGCAGAGGCAAAAGTAGGTAACTCGTGTGTGATTTATGGGGAAAACTCTCACTAGATGAGTGCAACACACACCCGGTGCCAGCAGCAGTAAATCTAACCCACTGTGCTCTCCAGGGAATGCTTCGTGCAGTAGCCTGAAAAATATGTGCAATGCCTTTGAAAATCTTGCGGTTGAGGGTTGGTGGAACATTTCTCACCGATGTTCTCTGTGGCTACCTGCCTGTGCAGAGAGACTGCTGTGGCTGCTGCCACAGCAAACACTGTGGTGTCAGGGCTTGTGTCAGACTTCCCACATCACCCTTGCGTACAGTCAGAAGGCTACAAAGTTTACCTGTGTTAATAAAGTCTGTATTTATAAAAGAGAGAGGGAGAGATGATTTTAACTAGTCTTGAAAAGAAGGATACTGTAATTGCAGGGCTGAAGTGTTTGAAAGTGTTATTCCAGGACTTTGGAAAAGTCCTGTTCAAATTCCTAAGAGGAGAGCAAAGCAAGCTCTGAGGTTACTGAAGAACTCATCTGAAACCAGCATCAGTAAAGCAAATTCTTCTGCTCCGGGCCCTGAGAAAGACTGATGAGCAGTGACTGGGGCAGGCAGCATGATGTTCTCAGGAAAAGGAGGAATTAAGCTAGCTGTCATCAGTTGTAAGTTGTTTTCCATTTTTATTCACTGGAGTGGATTAAAATAATCCCAAACTGTTAAAATACTCTGTTCAACCCCAAATAAGAAAAGGACCTCATCTCCTGCCATCTGAATAACCCCCACGAAGAGTGGAGAGACACACAGGAGGTGAATGAATGCCTGGCCTCAATGAACTACAGGGCAGCAGGAGAGCAGAAAGGAAGCAGGTCTCCACGGCACAGTGCTGAGATGTGTCTCTGCAACCTCCATCCCGCAGCAGGGCAGCAGCCAGGCAGCTTGTCCGTGGGGCAGGGCACAGGGCCGCATCCTTCCCCACGGAAGCATCTACCAGCTGCTTGGTCCTCCTGGGACCCGCTGCTGCTGCCTGCAGCAAGGGTTTGTTTCTCCCTGAGCTCAGCAGACTGTTCCAGGCGGCTACGTATAGCTGCCACATTACGAAATGAAGAGCATCTCAATAGCTCATCTGCTCAAATTGGCTAATGGTGGTGACTACGTTGAAAAATAGTGTTTTGTAGCAGAGAATTTGCTCTGTCAAATAATATTATGGTGCTCTTTGTAGCTGTCTTATGGAAATAAATAGGAGACATTACTTTCAGAGCAATCTACACATAATCACTACCTCAAAGGAAAAGGAAAGATTAAATCAATCTCAGAAATCTGGGAGATGGCAGGTGCTAGCCTTTTTAATGGGATTAATAAAAATAATGGCTGCTGTTAATATTAGGTATCTGATTTCCAGTGCTGAGCAAGGAAAGTGCAATACCTGCCATTTTAAATTACTCTGTCATGTTTTTATTCCTTCCTTTCCCCTTGGGATTTCAAAAATCTTGACGAAATGTGTATATACTCTTCAAATATTTCCTGAGGCCAGGGAGGTCCATATGCTCCTAGGAACAAATTTTTCACTCTGTGGGTCATTCCTGATGACATTTAGATTTTCTGATTGGTATATATTGGCAGCACAAAGCTAAAAGACGATAGGGATTTATTTCTCCTCACATATAATGTCATGCTTTCTACAGTTTAAGGGCAGCAGAGAAGTAATGTGGTATTTTACAAAGATTAAGCAAAACACCTCAGTGTTTGAATTTTGATTACAGACAAAGCTCCTAAATTAGACTGTCATTGTCAAGGTAAGAATGATATTTTATTTAAACTGCTGCTGAACATATGGTGTTATTTATGCATCAGACATCCACGACAGAAGGAATTTTCTAAGTCTAATTTATGCTGCTAGTGAGCAGCCAGCAAAAAGATGAGACCTCACTGTTTTTACCAGCTAACAGAGTGCTGGTTTAGATTAAAATAGTTCAGGGCTGTATTTTCTTGAAGGAAAAATAATCTACAGATTTGTACAGAAACCGTGACTAATGTAAGTATAGATCAGTATCCATCCTCCACTGTCAGACCTTGCCTATGACAAGGTCTCTGTTTATCCTCAGCTACCCATTGCGCATCATATTCCATGGCCTTTTTTGTTTCTTTCTTTCTTTCTTTTTTTTTTTTTTTTTGGTTAATGAAAGCATTATTTGCACAGGTTAGGACAGAGGAGGCTATGTGCAGGGAGGGTGGACACATCTGTATTCATCTATGTATGCACTGAGTTATTGAGATTGCTCTTTCACTTATATGGAATATGGAATATGAAGCTGAATTTCAAGTCATTTTTACTCCTAACTAGGGACAAATAGACTAGGAGTTAATGTGGTACATGCTGGGAATTATTACTGTTGTCGTTATTATTATTATTTAGGAAAACAGGAAATGAGACAGAAGTTCAGAAAAAGTTGAATATATTTCAGTTCTGAATCCTTTCTCCATTCCTCACCTTTCCAGTGCTGAGGAAGAGCTTGAGCCTGTTTCCATCACTTTGATGCATTTAGCTCAGCTCTGTAGTTGGCCTTTAGCGATACAAAAGCTCACTTCTTTTAAAGCATGATCCACCTAATTGCTCCTTCTTGTCATTGTCTGCTTCCACCAGAAAATAGATTTATTTTTCCTTAAATGTTAGCACTTGCTCATACTAGAGAGCCAGACAGGGATCTGCGATACAGCAGACTGTTAAATAAATGCAAGTGTGTGCTATGAATCACTCAAAGGGAGCTGCTAAATATGTTACTAGGTGGGAAATAAATGTAAGAACTTTACTTCTCAGTCAGAACTTCTGAGCTTTATCTGAATTTGTTTTTTTTTAAATACTTTATCTATGTAACAAACATACTTACATTGGAAAGACTGTTTTAATTTCAGTTGCTTGCCACACCCCCCCACTGTGCAGTGGCTGCCCCTGTGGCAGGCAAGAGTTCTCTACAGAATCAGGACAGACAGTGCCAGGCCTGATCCAGTCCTAGCTTCCAAATTGCAGCTTTCAGTCTTCTTCCACTTACAGGCTTTAAGCTTTTTCCAAGGATGCAATGAGGCTTGTTCTCCCCTGCCTCCACTCCTGGATCTAGTGGCACCATTGAGCCCTGCAAAAAGCATAGAGAAGCACTTGGTTTTCAGGCATGCTGTCATCTGCCTCCTTGATCAGCACAGAGAGAGATCAGCATGGAGCAGCAACAATGACCAGCAGGATGAAATAGTCTGAAATTTTGGGACAGATTGTTTGGGATAGAACAGAGGGAAATGGATTCAAAGTATAAGAAGGGAAAATTAGATCAGATATAAGGAAGAAAATTTTTACAGTAAGAGTGGTGAGGCATTGGAACAGGCTGCCCAGAGATGTGGTGGATGATTCTATGATTCTATGTTTCTGTTCTAAGGAGTGTTTTGTCAAGAGAGCCTATGCATAAAAAATAGGCACAGAGATGGTGCCTGTTGTTTGAAAGAAAATGCATGTGCTGTTGCCACTTATTTCAGCAAATCTTTGCAAAGTACTCAGGTTTCACTGTCAAACACATTAAACACGTGTTTATATCCAACTCAGCACCATTATTAAGAATTTTCAACAGGATATGAACAAAGTCAATAAATCTAGAAAGCAGCTATCTGACAAAGTCTTCTGAACTGAAACAGGGACATACAACAACAACACAGAAAGGGGCGGTGGTGCTTTCACAGGCAGGGTGTGATAACACCAGCCTGAACAAGCTGACCAATATCCAAATGGACCAGCATCAGAATTACGGTACACTGCCTTATGCTGATGGTATCTGCTATTTCTAAAATGGCACCATTGAACAAAGTAACTTTGGGTTAGTTCTCTAGCCTGTTTATTAGCAAGCTCCCAGCTGCACCCATGCTGGTTTTGCTAAGGTACCAAAACCAAAAGGAGATAGAATCTGATACCCCATTGTCTCTAATGCACAAAAATTGCTCTTTAAGACATTTATACTCTAACTCTGTGTTGATAGCACAAGTGTGAGACGCAGATGTGTGCCAGGGAATGAAGCAGAGGTACATCTGCTGACTCAGACAGCAACACTCTCTCAAGTTGGTATTTCACACATCATGATCAACATGAAATAGACCAATTTCACCGTAATGTTCAGTTTTCCTTATGCCAAGATCACCATTTTTTAAAATACCTGAATATTTTAAACTCCAGTAAGACATGACTATATTTTTTACTCTCATAAACCCTAAATAACTCTACTCAGTGGGCTGTTGATGCATACCAATAGGTGGGATCTTGCTCCGGCCAACCTCCTTGGCTGTAGAAGTGAATAGCAGTTTAAGATTGCCATGAGATAATGCTTCTCTGTTTGTTTCCCCTGCCTTGATGAGTGGGAATGAACCTGAGGCTTTGTTCTGACAGCAAAGGACTGATAGTGCGGAAGCCATCTGCAAACAGCCCCTGACTTCTGGCCTACAAACCCCAGCTATTCCCATCTCCAGCTTCTTCCCAGCAGATCCTGCCAATCATGACAAATTGTGCAAAATTTGCAGTGAATTTGTGATGTGGAGAAAAGTCCGCTAAGGGACTAATTTGACACCATCAGATGCAATTTTCCTTTATTACCCTAAGGCAAGATTTAAACTAGTTTCCAGGGGTGAGAGGTGACTCTATTAACCTGCTGCGCTTGCTGCCACCTAGACTGTCTTAAGCACAGCAAAGCAGAGCTTTTGCTCATTTTCTCATCTTTTCTGGTATTTTCATCTTAGGGAGGAACTTTTTATTTTCCAGTGGACATCTCTTTTCATATCAGGACTGATAGGCACCAAAGCCTTTCTTACAGCTGTTTCTCGGCATGAGAAAACCCAGATGTAGGCTCTATTGCTCCAACAGACCTGGTTAACCCTATGTGGTCTGGCACAGGGAGCCAGGGCCACGGAGGACAGGGACATGGGGGCCCAAGTGAAGCTGAGGAAATGAAGGAAGTTGAAGTGGGGAGAGATGTGGAATACGGAGCCAGCCCCAGTGCTGCAGGGCCACAGGGGCCAGCTCTATGAAATGGAGTCATAGAGTACGAGTGACAAGAATAAACAAGGACTTTTACACTTCAGATAAACATCTGTGTTTGTGTCACCATATCCCTGTTGCACCACATCCTCCTGCATTCTGGGACAGTGCAAGGCTCTCCCATTTGGCTCCACACAGCTCCAGCCCAGGCCCAGCAGGGCTCCTAGCTTAGGGTTCACACTCAATAAAGCAACTTCTTTGGTTCTGGATTCCAGCAGGCAATAGAGCAGTGAAGCCCTATTCTCTTGTAATCACCTCTGAGTTGTAAATCTTCCATGTGGTGCTTGTTCTTGTGTATGTTTATCCACGGTACAGTTACTCTACTACACAGACAAACTGCATAGCAGTGACATAAGTGAGCAGATATAAACTTCACATGAGATTGCAGAGCCACATCTACTGCCCATCTTACGATCATTCAGGACTCAGTTCCATCAAAATGCACCGTAAGAAGTCAATGTCACAAGTAAGGAGAGAGTTTGCAAAAAATCTGTCTGTATATGCTTTTTTTTTTTCTCCTTCAAATTATCTTCTGAAAAAAAAAATGAGCCTAGTTCTGTTCTGTGCCAGTGAACAAGCTGAACAAGCTGCAAAGGACAAAAGCAGTGCTCAGCAGTGTTTTCAGTGATCAGTTAGAAAAACAAGGACAAAAAAAAAAAAAAAAATCTTGAGCATGAAAGAGATACCTCTTCTACAAAGAGTGGTAAGTGGTTTAGCTGTAACAGGGATTTCTGGTGTAGCAGAGGCATAACCATCTTGAATTGGCAAATATTCAGTGTTTGTCTTTGGCAATAATTTGGAAAAGGCATTGCAGAAGCAGGAACAAGAATCCCTGGAAGACCAAATACAACACAATCTGCCCCAGTGCAGTATTCTCCATGATTTTAATAGACGGCATAAATTCTGAATGATGAGGTAGTTCCATCACTTTTCAAAAGTCTTTTTAATTATCAAGAAGAGCTGCTAAGTGAGCTAAAGTGAGCTAGTTTTAAGAAATGAAATCAAAATATTTGTATAGGGAATTGGATGGGTTTGTCTTCACCTATTTAACTAAATTAGGTGAAGCCAAAATGTTGAGGACTGATGATTATTGCAAAATAATCTGGATGAAGAACAGTTATAAATTTCAAGTTAATTAGCTATCTCTAAATAGTTTTACATATCTGTGGATATTTTTGTCCTGAGGCAGACAACTGGAAAGACTCTGCAGACTGCATCACCTGAGAGCACAAATCTGGGCCACCGTACTTCTGAGGACAGCAGTGCATTTCTATGGTTAGGTACCACCTCGTGTGGCTAATGCTACTCAGTGCCCTCCAGGAACTGACCAATATTCTCAATTTTTGACACATGCTCTCTGCTCTTTTCCCTCTCAAAGGCAGTGTGGGAGGCAGGCCTCATTGCCATGTAAAAATGCTTGCAACATCCTCCTCCAGGAGGGATCAACAATCTCTTTGGGAAGAAAATATAAAATAAATACAACTAGGAAAAGCTATTTGAACTGAATTACTGGCACTAATGTTTTTACCTCTCCACAACCTAGCTATGACTTGCAGAATATCCCAAGTTAAGAGTTCATAATTCCAGCTAAACTTAATGATAGTATTTACACAATAATTATGTTGCAACAGCTAATAGGCTTGGTTGTGGACAAATCTGTTTTGCTACATCTCTACTGACTTTGATCCAAAGAACGTTCCCACTGCTGCAGTTCTACCGGTAGGAAGGAACAACTAGCACTGATGCAAGTGACCACGGTTAATTCAATGATAATATTGTCTAATTGTAGCCCAGGGCAGGCTGCTGTGCTGGCAGTCCTTGCTAGTGGTTGCTGTTGGCTTGCCCACCCAGATCTCCCAGCATCAGTAGTACAATGCAAATTTTTTCTGATGGACAGCTTATAAGGAAAATTGTGAACAGATCAACTCTATCTCAGCTTTCTTCACAAACACAATGATAACAGTAATAGAGTTTCTCAAGGTTACCATGAAGACTAACAAACAAATGCATATAAAGTTATTTGAAGATGAAGAATTTTTAATATTCTATCCAGTTATAAACAGTTAGATGCAGCAAAGATAGTAGCCTTCCTTCTAATTTAAGTGAAGTGTACTTTTAGAAAGTTCTATAGGTGCTGGGCTTTGACTGTGAGAGAGAGCAGTCAATTGCTGTACATAGATGTGACTCTGAGAGATGAACTTTCTCTTCATGAACTTTTGAAAATCTGATTCATCTCATGTAATTAAAAAAAAAAAGGGATGGGAGAAAGATAAAAAGCAAGAAAAAGCAAGAGAGAGACAGAAAAGGAAAATACATTCTTTGAGCCAGAGTAAGGTGTAGGGCAGTGTTTCATATTAACCCCGGTTTCCTTTTCAGCTGATTTCTTCGAAAAACACAGCTATAGCTGATCCACCAGTCCTACGGCCAGCACTTTTTCTCAGGGAAACTCATTGTTATGGTTAGAAAGAGCAAGAGGAAAAATGTCACTCCGAAATTTGAACATATTTTCTTCAATCTAGTATCTTTGTAAGAAAAGGGGATGCACTGAAGATGAAGTTTCTCATTGCAATCTCATTTATTTATTAATTTATTTGTTATTTAGTTTAGTTTAGTTTAGATTATCAGGAAAGACTGGGAAATTTCCAGCCAGGCCTAGATAGAAATCATTGGACTGCATTGCGTTGAGTTGCGTTAAGCTTGATCATGGCATTTCTGAGGGTATAGAGAGCTGGAAGTCAAACTCATGTCCCACTGGTTTCAGAAAAGAATGCCAACGTGACTCTCCCCTACCATAGCCAGTGATTTCTGATCAATGGCTTCCTCTTTCCCAAATCAAGAGGGATGTTTCCAGAAAGGAGATAATCACAGAGCAAGAAAGATCTCCCAGCCTGCAGTAATAGGCTTGCTGGTTATCCATCTCTGGGGCTGATCACAGCAAAAGCAACCTGAGCTGGCTGCACAGAGCTCTGTTCTGAAGCTCAGCACCCAGGAGAGTATCAATGGTAAACTGCAGAAGATCAAGCTACAAAGTCCTGTACCAACATGGATGAGCTTATCAGGTAAGATGTCCTATTCAATTTCTCTCTGCAAGGTCTGTAGCAATTGTGATGACAAAGAGAGACGCAAGCACAGACTTCACATCACCCAGCAAGCTGAGGCAGATTACGGAGAGTGAGTAGTGCCTTCCAGGGGCTTCCTCAAAATGCCTCAGGCCTATGTGAAACAAAGGTAAAAAGAATCATTTTGGAAATCAGAAATATCCCGTGCTCTATCAGTGGCCTGAGCTTCCTTCTGTGCTTTCCTTCATACGCAGAAGCACAGAAAAAAAACTATTTCACTAATTTCAGACACCTACATGTCTTAGGGCTCAGCTCAGCTCTTTTAGACATCTATTCTAAGACAGTTACAGAAATCTCTGTCTTTCCGATGACTACAAAGGCAGTTTAAGTGACAAGTTCATATGCAGATATGTGATCAAATCAGTTCTGTCCACTGCTAACTACTGCCCCCATATCCTCCTCACTTCCCCATCAAAAAATGCAGATTCTCTGAAAGCACAAGGCTCAGCACAAACAGGGCTGTGTTCATTGATGAGTAAAACCAGGTTGAGATTCAACTGCTAGCTCTGGCCTCCCATTCATTATCTCTGCTTGGTGTTTAGATCTCAGGGAATTTGTGGAGTTTCTGGGTTGCCAGATACCAGATAGTCCTTTCTGTGAGACAGTGGGTGTAATTCCTTCAATGATTGTGGAGGAATCCCTAGATGGGAACCTCGTGAGTATTGCTCTCTCTCTTCTGAGTTCATAGGTTGTCTGACAAACGCTTATTTTCTGCTGATGTCAGAAAGCCAGTAGACGTTTAGCAGCTGTGAACAGTGAAAGCTTAATAAGAGCAGAAAAGTTTCCAGTCTGCTGCTGCACTGGTTATGTATGCAAAGTGAGGTTAAAGAGAGGTAGTTCTGCCCTGTCCCTCAGAATAATTTTTGAGGTAGAACAGTATTCCCTCTTGTCTATCTCAGTATATGTTTAATTCTTAAAAAGAGTTCAGTGATCCCTGCAATGCAAGGAAAGTAGGTAGGATATTCAGATAATAAATAAGTTAGTAGTGTGTGGCTGATGGGATGCTACATCCAATTCAAAGGTACATTTCAAATGCAGAGTTGTCATGCAACAGACATAGTGTGTCACCAGATACTGAGGTCATACAAAGCACTGTAGAAAATGATCTTCAATACAAGCAATATCTCCATTTCTTTGGTATGTGAAACTCTTATACTTTTTTTTTTTTTTCTTTTGTTTCTTAGGGCTAAGTTTCCTTCAAAGCTAAACTGGTAATTGCTGGTTTAAAGGGCTATTTATTGATGTGACAGTGACACATCGCTCTGAGTAATGCCCCGTAAGTACTATTAGCATGTATCTGATCTGAAAACACACAAACACATTCAAACAAAAATGCTGTATTAAAAGTCAGGCCTAAAATAAATAAACAGGAAGCAAAACGAACATCTTAAAAGAAGGAACTGTATTTGAAATACTTCAAAGATAAATAAACTTTTAGATTTGACTCCCTCTAGAGTAATTTTAAGGAAAAGCTTGATAGAGGAGGTTTCTTTTTTGGTTACAGAAACTCCCTCCCGGCAGTCCTGAAGAAATGTATTCCTTTCCAAGTGCAATCCCTTTGTGCTTTGTGGCAGAGCACTCTCCTGTTGCCATTGAAGCTGGGCCCTGCACAGCTCAGAGCAGCGTACGTCACTGAGGACAGAAACCCAAGGAAGACCTTCATTTTTAATAAGTACTGAAACAGCTGTTGTAGTGCATGTCGACATTTTCACGACAGGAGATCAAGTCCTGTCCATCTTTGTCAACCTTTGGTCTGTCCTGCTGAGTTTGACCATACTGGACCCATGTCTATAGGGAGCTGTAGTAGGACAAGACCTTCTTCACTTTGACCCTTGGGGTCAAGAATCTCCTGAGCTGAACTTTCAAACAAAGCGAGTGCAATACTGCAACATCTGCGTATCCCAAGGGTCTATTTTTCCTAGAAGGAAGATCACCTAATTCAAAATTAACAGTATCATTGTAGCTACTGAGGTCTACACAACCGCTTCAGCTGAACACCCTCATCTCCGTTGTCCATAACACAAGATCCAACATCGCATTGCCATGCACTTGTATCCTCTGCCAACCCCACTGCTGCTCACTCTGAGGGAGCTGCAAAGGATTAAGTAGTTGTCAGATATACAAAAGAAGAAAAGGTAGCACATAAAATAAAACACTCAATTTCAAGAAACCACATATAGTCTTTCCAAAGTGTTTACATGTCTAATGAAAACAGAACATGCAGTACATTCTGTAAGTTTCATATGTAACAAAGAAGAGAGAATAAAGGACATGAATGATTTTTCTTCTTTGCCAGGCACTAAGATGCAAAAATACCTAGAGGAAATAAATGCTTAAATATACTGCAGCTGCCTGATTTGAAAACACATTAAATATATTTTTCACTAACTTCTCAGCCCGTGATGAATTCTCAGTTGCTAGTTTTGCAGAAAACAAAGGAAAACAACAAAACAAAGCAACCAGCATCTTTTTAGCTGTAGAAATAAATAGATAAACTCAATATGACTACAGCTCGTGTACTACACTGCAGTCCCTTCAGGAATAAATTTGGATCAGTACGCCATAGACTCCAAAGGGTCAACATGACATATTGCATCATATCCCCCTACACAAAAAGGAATTCGCTAACAAACATCACTTCCAAAAGTGCTTCTTTGTTCCCCTTTCACATTATAGTTTCTTATGAAATATTTTAGTGGATGGCTTTGGTGCTTTGCCACATTTCTCTCAATCTATTTATAAATGTTTTGTTGGAAAGAAAGTAAACATTCTGGGACAAACACTTTATAAACCTTAGCTATTTTCATATAATACTCAAACTGGAATTGGTTTTGTTTAAAATAATAATAATCCTGAACTGCTATACAGAATGACACAAAATCTCCCAAGCTTATTAAAATGCAAGAAGGAAAAAATGAAAAAGCATAAACCAAAGGGTTTATACCACATCTACAAACACAGAAATGATTTATTTTATGAGGAAAAAAAAAAAAAAAAAAAAAAAAAAAAGAAGGCCTGGCAGGTAGACTGCATCCTGCTTGGTAGTTAGCTGGTAACAGCCTTAAGGGCAACCACCGTCGTTTGATTATAAATCGAATTGACTAACATCCCACTGGAAAAGCAACAGCAGAGGTGAGCCTGTGTTTTATTTCCTCTCCTCTCTCCCCTCCAATAGCGGATTAAACAAATGTTTCGCACCTGAAGACTCTGCCTTCACCCGGAGGAGAGCACACCCGGTTCCTGGGGGCAGGCATTCCGCGTGCTGCTGCGGCGGAGGGCTCCGTGATGGCCGCATCCTTCCCACCACATCGGACCGGGGGACTCGCCTCTTGTTTATTTAAATGACACTGTTGTTTGAAAAGATGGGGGTTTCTTATCCTCTTGAGTCATGCATTCTCTGTCTGGGATCCTCTGTTTAGGCACTTTTAGCACCTCATTAATTACTAACTGCAACTAAGTCATGCTGTTTTGCAACTCTATTGCCTTTGTTAAGAAATCTCAATCCTGTGTTAGAATGTGAAAGGGGACTGTTATCTACCATATGCCCTGCTTGACTCCTTCTTACAAAATTAGCTTTCTAGTTCTTAAAATCCTTATACAGGTGTTCTTTATACCCGTACCCCACGGTTAAACATCCGGGAGGTCACACTTGTAGAAGCTACAAGTGTCGGTAAAGAGCAAGAATAAAAAACTATCCAGATCCCTGCATTACATATAACGTTTTAGCCAGAAAGGCACAATTTCTTAACAACATTTTAAAAATCCTGGTATAAAACTCAACTCTAGATGCCACTTAATGGATCTGTGGGTACTTAAATACTCTCAAATAGTTAATTATTAAAGATGAATAACTAACAAACCGAGCAGTTGGAGATTTTATTTCACTTTTAGAAGAGAGGTTGATGGGGTGCTATCTTGTAAGGAGTAGATAAACTTCCCTGCTATGTGCTACATGTTATTGCTATATGTAACTGCAAGCACATTAAAGGAGGAGCCAGATCCAAACAGGGACTGTGATGGCTCTGCGGAAAGCTGTGATCTAAGAATCATCATCATCATCATCAGCTCAGCCTGGAAGCACGCCACATCCTTCCCTCTTTGGGGTGAATGCTCTCGGGATTCAGCCCTGTGGAGACCTGGAACCAACCCGGGTAGGGTTTCTGGGAGAGCAGTTTGAGGGCCAAACAGCAGAGCAAAGCGTAAATGCTCTGAGGAGCCAGACCTGGCTACCAGTCCAACCTCTGAACAAGCACTGTGCAGTAAGTTCTTTGTAAGTTAGTAAAGGGAAACTGTTTAAAAGAGGGGAGATTTAGCTTAGATGTCGGGGGAAAATTTTCACTGAGAGGATGGTGAGGTGCTGGAACAGGCAGCCCTGAGAGGTTGTAGATGCTCCTGTTCCTCTTCACCCTATCCTGTGCTTTTCTTGCAGTATAGCTTTCTTGTAATTTAGCTCCCCAAACCAGCTCCATGCAAAGTGCAAAAATGCTGGTATTAGTACAAAGGCAGTGCCAATAGCATCTGACAACGTTGGGACCAAAAGCTTACTATAAAACTGCCTTACACCTTTAAGCCTGAAGCGAGCAGAAGCCACCTACTACCATCAGGCAACCCCCTAGCTATTGCTACACTGTAGAAGACATCAATGTGTGACAAATCCACCACACATAACTTCACTGAATTGACTAAAGGAAGCGCTGGTGGTCTTCCATTCCAAGAAATAAACAGGCTTTATTCTCTTTTTTTCAAAAGAGAAAAGATTGTAACACTGTCAATGGCATGGTAACAGATAATTAACGATAAGAGTTTTGATCTGCTCATTCTGTTTGAAGTATGAGGGTGGAGCCTCAACTCTTGTGTTCTCTCTGGTCCAACAAATCTTAGATTTGAGAAACCCACAGCTATAGAACCTATCCCCTTCCTTCTGGGTGAATATTCTGTTTTTTAAAGGAAAATGAGATGATGTTTAGAAGATGGAGTAGTTTTACTGGTGTGTTTCTAAGCTTTCCCTGTGATGGAACTGGGAAGAGGAACTGTCCATGCCTGGGCCTGAGGCAGACAGAAAGGCTGTGCATGGGCATATGCGATCTTAGAAGCAGAGAGCAAGATCCTTCAGGTCACCGGAGCTGAACTGCATCAAAACTTCCTAGCAAGTGGAGGTGGCTGCTGAGGACAGCTTTAACAGCAGCACAGAAACACCATGCCATGCACCATTGTCTTTCCTCATGCCTGCCTATTGGCTTGCATGCATGCAGGGCAATATGCACATCACCCACACTACAGTGTGAGCACTCAGATGAAGAAACAGATTTCTCTATTCCCGGAATTCCTGAAGGATTCTACATCAATAATTTCATCAATAGTGTCCTTGCTAAATCAACACTTTTGAGACACTTTTTCCTGTCCTTTACTGTCTACTTTACATGTCAGGCTCGTTATTCCTTGCTCTTCATGCTGTACTAGATTAGGGAACCAAATGTGCTGAAGTGAATTTTTTTTTTACTTTTTTTTTTACTTTTTTTTATCCCCTCAGGATTTCACATTTTTTTCAGGCAGCTATTTCCCCAGTCCAATGTGCTACTGCTAATCGTTGGGTCAGCACCATCAGGAAGTGGGAATGAGCAAGTCATTCCAGCAAGTCAGAGGGATTTGTTTAGGGGAACATAACCACCATACAAATTCACTGGGAGCACAGCCACAGTGAGAAAACACCCAGGTTTATGATTTGGGTGCTGTGACTCGTTCTCCCAAATACTGGGATCACAGAGAATTCAACAGCCAGACGAATGTGTCAGAAAGCTCCGTGAAACTTTCATTGTTGGTTACTCACATCCTCCAGTTTTACTCAGTCACAGCTTTTACCTCATGGGCTGTCACCACACAAAAAGTACACTTGTGTAAAGTGATGCATGAATTCAGACCAGTGTAGTGATTCTGGTGCTACCCCCGTCTAGACTGAAAGCATTCTTTTAAACTTAGCATAGATCACGAAAGTATTTGTGTTAATCACCTCCATTCCAGGCTATTTACACCCAAACTACACTGAGACTTCCATGGCAATGCTGAGCTTTTTACTAGTAAATCACTGTTGCTCTAGGCACAGATTCTGCAGAGACAGAACAAAAAGTTGGTCTCCATCCCAAAGGCTTTACAATCTGATGGCAAGTCCAAGAGATGGCCATCTGACAGATGAACTGAGAGAAACAATGAGCTAGCAAGGTTTTGAACATCCTCGCATTAACTGCGACAGCTTTCTCTGTGCCAAAAAGTTCTCCATTTCATTTTGACGCCTTCCTGTTGGACTTTCTTAACCGAACTGCATCTGGAAGGTTTGTACCGTGGAATCCACCCATGCATTTTTCCCACAAATACTCTTTTTTCCCCTACATATAATAAAACAACAATTCAGATCCCTTCCAGAGCTATCCTGAAGACCAGATCCAAACCTCTCTTGGACTCACGAGGGGTCAAGCTGACGGCAGCGGGCTTTGGAGCTGGCCTGGGCAGAGGGATCGTCCAGACCGACATGCTAATTTAGGGTCTGATCCTGCAGGCTTTGATTACACTGAGATTTCATTACAATGACAGAAGTCATTGCACAAGTCAGAGATGGGAAAAATCAATTAGGTCATCCAGTCTGTTCTCTGCCAATGTAGGATTGTTCCCTATTGTGCATTTTATTAATGTTATGCCATTACGTCTTTTAAATATTTAAAGCATAAAGACATTATTAAAAATATTGGGATTGGAACTTCAGGAGCTAGTTTACTTTTAAAAAGCACACACTTTCTCACAGTTTTAACCTACTGTGAGTGAAGCATTTCTCATTACTCCCTTCTTTTGGTTTATTTAGACTACACAATTATAATCCTCTGTTTGTGATATTAACAGCTTTTGAGAATGCTAGTGATTTTACAGAAGATTAACCTCCCAAACTGAATTTGACTGAAGAACAAATGGGTTATGTTAGGAAACATTACACAGAAACGGAACAACTGTCAGATTCGAAAGTGTGGAAAAGAGCAGTAACATGGATACACACACATACTTACACATATATATGTGTATATTTGTGATTTGGGTTATTGCTTCGACATGTGTGCCTCTGCACGTCTTGCCTACCGCATGCTCCCCTCTTAGTTCATACAGAAAAAAAAATGTGGGGCAAAGACTGTCACGATTTGGGGTCCTGAGCAGTGCCAAGAATATTGTTAGTGATTAACAAACAGTAATGTGTAGGATTGTGCAAGTTCTGTTCAGGGTGAGTGCTGCAGCCCTCCAGCCTTCCCCACTTGGAAAGGCGTTGCTTCCACAGATGCCTCAACAGCAGAAGTCTCTTCTGTGTGACGCACACCCTGAGGAGCACCTGAAAAATAAGGATCTCATGTTTGATACTGAATTTCATTTCCAAATTATGCCTCAGAAGTAATCCATGGCCTTTATTTCTCTACTACGCTTCCCAAGTTGGAAGGCAATGACCCTTTTGTTCACTTACACAAACTATTTCCAGTCTAGAGAAGAACAACAAAGGGGGTAGCATTCAGCTGTCCTGTTCACATGGCTAATTGTGACCAGAGTGCCACTGTAAGCGAGCATCATATCAGCTATTTATTGAATATTATTATCTTAAAGTCTTAGTTTGGCTATAGACTGAGCAGCATGAGCTTACCTCCCATTTCCCTAACTTATTTACTGTTGTGAGAGTGAAAATTTTCTGGCTACAGAGAGTTGCACAGAGAAACTGCTGGGCAAGAGCTGCAGCAGTGAAACACCATACACCATTCCTCTTTGATGAATAGGCTTTATTTATTTATTTATTTATTTATTTATTTATTTATTTATTTATTTATCTATCAGCTTCAGTTCAAAAACAGCTCCGGGTTGATGTTACAGTCACAGATTTACTGAACTAAATGCAGTTCGGCAGTTTGGTCAAACGGAGGACTAAGAAATCTCTTGACTTCCAGAGCCGGTAAGGATCATCAGCTTCTCTTATCCGTTCCACAGACCCAGGCCCTCGGAGGGGCGCACAGAGCCTCCCGGGAGCCGTTCCGACCCACCGGTCCCGGTCCCGGTCCCACCGCCTCGCAGCTGCGCGGCCCCACTCGGCCGGGCTGATGTCGGCCTGAACTTTGCCACCGATATCTCCTCGGGATGAGCGACATAAACACGGCACTGCACTCCAGAGCATTGCTCTGGAACGAGCTCCTTCCACACATTTCAGTAATATCAGAACTGTCCCCATGCGCACCGACACGCGGGATGGCTCAATCTCCAACAAACCCGAACCCGAACCGAGGACAACGCGCTCCCCCCGTGCCCGCGCAGCCCCTCAGCTAGCCCGCCGCGTTACTTTTATGTTATGCCTCTCCGGCAATCCCACCCCATCCGGCTCAACTATCCTGAATTAGAAAGACTTTCCCTAGAGCTCTTTTCAAAGGGTCCTTCCCACCGCCCTTTAAATCCCCTACATTTTATGGTACAGATATTTCACAGCTCCGAACGGGGCAGCGAGGGGAGAGACCGAGGAACGGAGTTACGCAGCAGCCACTGCTCGCAGCGCTCGGGGCTCCCGATGCCATCGGCGCCGCTTTATCCGCCGTCCTTTCTACTCCCGGCGATAGCCGCGGAGATAAGGAGCGGAGCGAGAAAGGATTCGGCGAAGTCGACACTTTCCCCCTGCATCAGCCTCACGCCCCTCTTTGCAACCTCCCCCTTCCCCCAAAACAGCGTTCCCCGCCGCAGAGAGGAAACGCGATACTCCTCTGTCCAACAGCGGCTGTGCCCCGGCTGCGCTCTCTGACGGGATCCCGGCGGCGGCTGCGGACGCCCCGGGGCACAGCGACTCGGCCCGGCCCCGCGCCCCCACTACCAGCCCCGGCGGGACCGCTACTCTGCCATGCCTTGTGTCTTGCCGGAGGGGCTGTCCCGGTCTGCCCCATTCAGGGGCGAAAGGCAGAGGAGCATCTAGGCAGAAGCCCTCACTCCGGTCAGGCTGCAGACCCCGCTCCAGCCTCCCCATCCATCTCCAATTAGAGCAGGGATGCGGGAGGACAATTGCCAAAGGGGTGCCGCACTGTGTCCTCCGCACTACAAAAAGGCACGGCGCATCTACCCGGCCCCAGCCAGGGGGGCAACTCGGAGGGCACGGGATCCCGGGAAGGCCGACGGTGGAGGAGAGGCGAGAGGACCCCGGTCCCGGCCGGCCCCGCCGCGGGAGGCAGTACGACCGCGGGCTCCGCGCCCCCCGCCCGGCCCCGCTGCCGGAGGAGGACGCCCCGAGGGAGCTCCCCACGCGGTGCCGGGCGCCGCGGGCTCGCTTCGTCCCGCCTCGTCCCGCCCCGCCCCGGGGCCGCTCCCCCGGGGCCCCGCTCCGGAGCGACTGCCGCACGCGGCCCGGCGGAGGCTGCCCGTCGACGGGCGGGGGGGCCCGGCCCACCTGCGCCCGGCGGTTGCTCCGGAGCGGCGGCGGCGGGGCTGGGTCCTCCTCCTGCCCCCCCGGCGCTCCCGCCCTCGCACACTCCTCTCGCACCGCCGTCGGCCCGCCCGGCCTTGTCGGCACCTCGCCCGCCCGCCGCACGCACGGCCGCTCTGCCGCACGCCCACCGGCACCCCCCCACCATGCTGCCGGCATGGACCCCGGCGGCGGCTGCACGGCTCCTCTCGGCTGCTGAGTGCCCTCTGAGGTCCGCCGCAGGTAGCAGCGGGGCGGGCGGCGCTGAAGTGGTATAGGAAGAGCAGAGGGGCGAGGAAAATTAATAAATAAATAAAAAAGGAGGAAAAAAAAAAAAGAAAAAAAAAAAAAGAAAACGGAAAGAAAAGGGAAAAAAAAAAAAAGCGCAAAAAGCAAAAGAAAAAAATAAAAAAGGAAAAAAAAAAAAAAGGCCACCAGCCCAGCCAAGCCTGGCTTTGGACATCGGCGCAGGTATCTGTGCCGCTGTGCTCATCCCGCGCCGCCTCGGTTTTTTTTCGAAAGGAAAGGAAAAAAAAAAAACGAACGGAAAGGAGAAGCGGAACTCTCAAAGGGTTACTATGCAATTGCGACTGATTTCTTGGTTTTTTATCGCTTTGAACTTTATGGAATACATTGGCAGCCAGCACGCCTCCAGGGTACGGCGACAGGGAAGAAGTAAGTGCGAAGGGCTTTTCTGCTTTGCCATCCCCGCTCCCCGCGCCGTGCCGCCCACCTGCCCGGGAGCTGTCGCGGTGTTCCCGAGCCCCGCGCCGAGCGGACCTGCGCGCGTTCCGCGGAGTTCTGATGGGACGGAGCGAGGTTCGGTTCTTTCCTCTTTTCCATGTCTCCTCACTGGGATGAGCAGCGCCGGCTCCGGGATGAGCTGCGGGTGATCCTCTCCGTCTGCTAAAGGGGAACCTTGTTTTCTTAGCGCTTCCCAATGAGAGAATACGGTGCAGGTAACTTTTTGCCGCGATGTCCCGAGAGCCTTCGTCCCCCCTCGATCACACTGCGGTGATCGGGGGAGGCCGCAGAGGGCAGAGCCGGGACCCGCCGGGCCGGATCGCCGCCTCACAGCGAGCGGAGTCCCCCGCGGTGTGGCCGCCCTGGCAGCCCCCGGAGCAGCAGCGCTGCCTCACTCTCCGCGTGATTCCGAGTGGGCTGAATGCATCCTTCCTTTTCGACCCGGCCGCCCCGATGCACGCCGCGGGCAGCCGTGAGGGAGCAGCCCTCGAGCTGTACGGCTGCAACTCCCGGAGGTGGGGGACTCTCGGAGGTGGGAGACTGCTCCGGGACGGAGCTGAAGCGAACGGAGCGAAGCTCCGGCACGGATCGCCCGAGGCAGGGCTCCGAGCGCCGCCGCCGCGCTGTGCCCTCGCCGTGCTCCTCTCCGGCCCCCGAGGGCAGCGGCTGCCGCCGATCGCGCAGGGGAGGCACTTTTTGGACACCTATCGCTCTTATTTCCCCTTCCCCTGACAGCTGCGGACAGCGGGGAAATGCGCGGTAGCTTGCGTTTATTCAGCGAGGAATACATCGAATTACTTCCTCAGGGAGAGGACGCGGGGGCTGATATTATTTTTTGCTCCCCTCCCCTCCTCTGCATGAGTAGCGTTTGAAAGGCTCTTTTGTCCTCTCTGCACACAGGGTCCGATTCACCCGGCGTGCCCCGAAGCCGAGAGGGGCCGCAACACCCCTTCCCCGCGGCAGCGCAGGGAGCGAGCGCTCGGGGCTCGGATATTGCCTTTGGCACGGGACGGCTCCGCGGTCTCACGCGGTAACCGCTTGCTCCCTTAAGCCCTGCCAGCCGCGGCCCCTCCGCTCCAGGGGCTCCCCGACGGAGCTCGGCCGAGGGACACAGCAGCCCCAGGGGGACGGGAGTCAGCCCCCTCTCCACCCTCCCCGTGGTCGTTCCACGCACCGTTCTCCGCCGTCGGGGCCACGCAGCGGGGGGCAGCCCCGGGAGCACCTTGTGCTAGCCGCGCCGTGCCGGGCCCAGAACCGGGCCAGCGGCGACCTCTGCTGTCCTGAGCCGCGGCGGGCAGTCGGCGGCAGGTGCTCGGCTCGGCTCGGCACTGCTCGTGCGGTCCTACCAGGGTCTTAGCCCTACTCGTTGAGCTTTGAGATTTTAGGGAGTTAGAGCTGGAGGTGTTGGCTGCAAAAAAAAAAAAAACACCTGGATGGCGCAACGTGGAGAAGGTACCGAGAACTTGTTCAAAGTTTTCTGTTTAAAAGAGAAGAGTTGAGCTAAACTCACTGGTGAGCAATTGATGGAAAGAATTGCACCTAGAGATGGAAAGCTGGCCCTTGGCTTTGTAAGTGAAGGGCCATATCCATCAGAATGTCTCACCGGGATGTGGTTGAGGTCTGGTTGAGGTCCTTAGATCGGGATGGCTGTAAAACACACTGAGGTATCACTACTGCTTATTGGATGTGAAGCGAGAATTAAGAGTGTGAGTGTTTATGGAAGCTCTTAAAAAAGAGACTAGGGACACTATTTGCACGGATTATTTCAGCTGTAAATATCTGTGGATCTTTGTTAGTGGATGCTGCCACTTTAAAAAGTGACAGTGTGAGGTAGAAAAGACACCTGTTCGATGCGTCTATTATATGAAGACTTTCTCTGGATCTCTTGTCTCTTTTTCCCAGTCAGTCTCCTTTAAACATAAGTCCCAGACCCATTGCTTGGGAAGTGCTTCCAATTTTCCATCCCACCTATGTATTTCGAATGCAGTTTAAACTATTTTCATCGAGCCATGAACCGGTGAACTTCTGTTACTTCACTTTGTTAAATATCCGAAGCCCTATCCTGTGTATTAATACCACCACATTTTAAGAGAAAAGAATAACAAAACCCAAACTGACTAATCTGCAATATGCAGCACCAAGCTCAGCTAGTGCAAATTGAAATTTCTTTCTTAATTTCCCCCATCAGAAGGGCCTGGTGCTGAGGCATTACTTATTTTCTACCTATGAACCAAACTCCCATTGAAGTAACAAGTTGGAGTATCCAAAATTTCTATCTCGCTACAAATTGTAAATGTGCTGCTGATGGAGTAGAAGTAGAGGTGGATCTCATCCGAAGTCAACAGTGCGGTGCAGATGGGGGTTGTGTCCATAAATAGATGCGGCAGACGCGATCAATAAAAGTTCAAAAGCAAACATGCCATTAGCCAAGAGATGTGTGTGTTCGTTCTGATAAGAGCACTTAAGATTAACAAATTGAGTTGCTTGTTGGGGTCCTACAAGAGAGATTAATATGCAGCAAGTAGAGACTAGCACACCACCTCGTAGGAAATTCTGTGTATCTGCCAGTGAGTAGTTTTCTTAGAAAAGAAGTAGGATTAAGTCCATAGTTCTGAAGTGTTTTGGCTCTGCAGACCACCATCGGCCATCCACGCTCAGCATCGACAGTTGTGCACCTTTCTCATTGACCTTTTAACTGCCGGAAATGGAGCAGTGTTTGATGTGGCTCTGCCAGTGACCTCCAGAGCGTTTGCTGTGACCCCATGGACTGTGAACGAGCCAAGGGCTAAATTTGGGTATCACCAGAGTAAGCAAAGTGACAGCAGACAGATAGAAAGTCCTGTGCTTGTATCAGTCCTACATCTGGGAGTACGGCTGTCAGCGTGACTTACGGAGCTGCAGTTTGGGTGCAGAGCTGCCACGATGCACACTGCTGGTGGCTCATGGTGCCCAGTGTTGGCATTGCCTCCTGCCTTTGTCCTGAGAGAAAAAAGGAAAAATTACATTAGTAGTTAAAATAACATTGTGTTTTGGGAAGTAATTTTTTTTAGCAGTTCACCATCAATATGCATATTTCTAGCACTTATATGTATGCTTGGGGTCGGCACTGCACACATAGTGATACAGTATATTCTAAACATAATATAGGTGTTATTATTGATTTTATTTTATTTTTTTTTAAGAAATCATTTAATATCTGAGTGCAGTAACTGAGGGCAGAAGTTAGCTGAGCAGTAGTCGTCAATGAGCTGAATCTGACCTTGGGCGAGATTAAACTGTTCACTGTTAGCTCTCTTTCAGAGTATTTATGTGCCGCCGATGCATTTTATTTTTGGTGATGGTTGCATCTTTGAATAGTCAGAGTGAATACTTTGCTGTGACAAGTGCGTCCTTTTTTTTTTTTGAAGTGAAACTATATTTCGTGTCTGTGAATGAGCCCGTTTGTTTTGAAATACTGTGAAATTCCTATGACAGTCATAAGAAGCAAAAGCAGCCATAGAACAGTCTCATCGTACTTTCATAAACTGCGAACAGATTTCGTAGCAGCGATATCTTAAATAATCAAATAGGGAAAAAGCCCTACCCCTTGCTGAAAGCATTAGAAGAATTATAGGGTAGCTTGCTTGGGTTGTTTTTTTTATAGCTGTGTGTGTGCGTGTAGACTCGGGCTTGAAACATACCAGCTGCTGGTGGAGCGGCGCGTATCCCAAGAGTGTCGGCGTGTGAGAGTAAAGAACACTACAGACCAGTTCCCATTTCATACCTGACATCTGAAATGGTGATAATTTTCATTTCTTTTCCATCCAGCTCCTGAAGGCATTTCTTAATCTATTTAAAAGTTCTGCTGACCTGTAAATACACCTAACGCCGCCACTTCTTAAAGCCATTGACAGTGTATCAGCAGATATATAAAAAGTCATACTTCTCTTTGCAGACAGAACAAAACATTGCTATTATTAATGTGATGACTTTAGAGCTTGAACCTGCCTCCATAGTTTTCAGTGGAGAAAGTTCCATGGACTTCCCCGAGCTGCAGAGGGCTCTTTTTCCGAAGGACCTCAGGAAAGATTTTGAGTTTTGAAGGATTCCTGTGCCAGAATACTTGCAAAATATCATTATCCAAATATATAAGTTACCTAGATAGGAAAAAAACAATGCCCTGTGCCTTTCACAACTCTGACATATCTGCCTGGGAGGCAACCTCTTTCTTAAGCATATGGAAACGACAGCTATTTTACTACTTTCACTTATTGAGCCAATTGAAGCCAGTGCAGCAAATGCTGAGATGAATTTTTTCTTTTAAGCTTGTTTTCAGTGTATCAAGCCTTTGCAAATCCCTGGTACATTCCTTCTTGTTTTGTTTTTTTGTTTTTAGTCTTTTCTTTTTCTGGAGACAATGGAAATTCTAATAACAGAAATAGAGCTAGGACTTAGAAATGGGCCTTAGTCATTATCTGTTGCTTAGCCCGTTCATTTTCTCTTCCAGTTAATAAAGCAAGCATGCTGTCTGGACTACGGCTCTTACCCACTAACACTAATAAGCTGCCTATCGCTTCATATTCAATCATTTATAGGCAGTGACTAATGGGAAAACTCTCCATTAAAACCATGGGGGTTCCTGAGAACCTTTTTCCCCTACAATAAATTGTCCCATTTGCTCTTGAAATTAATTTAAAAGTTGCGAAAGTCTGGTGAAAGAGATGTAAAACTAATAAGGAATAATATTTTTGTCTCATTTCTAATTTTGGATTCTGAACAATTCAGAAATGCTTTGCCAATTTTTTTACCAAAATAATTCAGAACAAAGCAATCTTATCAGATGAGAAAAAGCAGCTGAAACCATACATGTTTTTAAAGAAAAATCTGTCTGCTATTACCACAAACAATGCAGCAGTATTTGTTCATGCAAAACATGCTCTGGCCCTCAAAAAAAGATCTACAACTTTTTTTTTATAATAATTGAATAACTGGGCTTCTGACAATGGCAAAACAATGACTTACTGGACACTTTATCATAATGAAATCCAATGGGATTTATTAACAATTCCTTTGGCCATATTTTTGTTGTTAGCAGTGAAATGAGCAATGCTACTTAAAGAACAAAAAGAACAACTGCGCTATGGCTATAGAATAGTTGTCGAATAAACATCCTTGTGTTTTGATTTCTAGCTTATGAGCTCTAGATCATGCACTTTAAAATGTTACTATTCACTCGCATCATTAAAAACAGCTCCCAGTCAAGAAAAGGAGCTGCAAAACTTATTCACACAAGGACTAGCTGCAGGGATTGGAGCCAGGGGGGGCCCTCACCTCTGGCTGGGGTGGCACTGTGCTCCTCACATTGTGCAGTATTTTGCTCCCCACAGCAAAAGCATTACGGGGAAGAACTTAACAGGATGCTTATGGTGATACTGTTAAGCAAAAGTAAAACCTGAACCACACGTTCTACATGGAGCTATAGTAGCATGCTGATACAGACATCACTCTTTCAGGCCTCTTGTTGAGTGTCATCTTCATGTCCTGACACATTTTCCATTGAAACACGAAAGGTTTGAGATGTGGGATTTCAGATGTTGGATGTTTTCTGCAAGATAAAGCAGATTTTGGGGTGCTGTAAAACTCAGGAGCTCACTGATGGGTGTTGGCAATGATGCATGAATTCTGTGGTTTTCTGTAAAGTGCTAGGGGAGAAACAGCAAGGCTCAGTCCAAGAGCGGGGCACAGATGCCTAAGGTGTGTCTGGTGCAGGATCAGAACACCTGAGTTCCTTACTTTTAAAGCTGAATTGCCACCTCAGCCCTAGAGTG
This sequence comes from Meleagris gallopavo, assembly GCF_905368555.1. NCBI lineage: Eukaryota > Metazoa > Chordata > Aves > Galliformes > Phasianidae > Meleagris > Meleagris gallopavo. The sequence goes on along the minus strand of NC_139405.1, from coordinate 58,548,526 downwards.
GACAGTTCTCAGGTGGTTTGTTGTTTCTACGTGAGATGTCAGCTTGCCCAGATTGAGCATTCACCTGGCATGGGAGACTTCTGAGCTCAGCGCTCTTCTGACATTTTCTCTTAAAGAAATCGTAGGTAAAAAAGGCAATAAATAAATAATGCCAAATAATAAAAATAATGAAACAGATTTCTTCCAAAGATAACACGGGTATCAATCATCCTGCTGGCGACTGCTTCTGTACACGGAAATATGGTTGTCCCTGTAAGCAGCTCACTGACCCTTTCCTCTCCTGTGCTGCTGGCTGCAGCCAAACCACCTGAGATGACCTGCAAATAAGAGTCAGTTTATTTGGGCAGATCAGCTTGAGCTAAAGGTATGTGACATAACCTCGTTTTCCAACTCCAGGTGAATATTTTTGCAGCTAAGATTTTAGATACATTAAGGGTAATAAGGCTGCTCCTTCCTTAGTTTCAAAGAAAAGAGTGAGGCCTCCTTCACACTGTTAAAGAACGTAGGCACACACCTAGGCTTGCAGATCTGGGTACCAGTGCCAGGGCACCAAACACCAAAGATAGCCAAGATGTGAGACAGTTTCTGGCCCCAGCTAAGAATTCCTTGCTCAGTGTGGTCATTTCTGTTCCCCCCTTTTGGAGCCCCCCTATGCTTTCCATGCACTGGAAGGTGACTTGGATGCCTCGCTCGGAGCTGCTAGCACTATTGACACCAAAGCATTGACTGAGGGCACCGCTGCTCAAAGCAGTGATACACAGAACTGCATAAATCCCTTACTGATCACCAGCTCATCTGCCTTGCTTCTCTCCAAATAACTCACCAGAGCAGCTTCCCTAGTGACAGTGTTGTGGTGGGAAGTTACAGCAGAGGTAGGCTTTTAATGTCTTTCCCTTGTCTTTCATGTGAAGCAAGGAATATCAGGAGCAAGGAGGAAAGGGGAGAAGGTTCTTCTGTGAACTTCAAATGCAGGAGCAACGAGCTGGTGGAACGAGATTTCCATTGCGTTTCTTGCTAACATTTACAAACATCCACATGAACCAGAGCTACTAAAACCTGACACTTTAATATGTTTACAGAGTTTATGTGTGTTATCAGCACATGTAATACTCCCGACAGGATTTATTATAGGTTCCTTTAGCAACAACATTTTTTATTCATAACAGCTCAACTGGTCAGAGAGGAAAATAGCCAGTTTCTTCAGAGCTTGCCTCCCACACACACTTGCCCTGCATTATTTGATTGCTTATTCATGAAGATAACAAATATCAGTGTCGGCAAGTGTTTCATAATCTTGTTTCCTAGAATATTCATAATTAATTTCACTACACTTTTTCTTTGCTGCTGAATAAGAGGTTACTTTTTTTATTTTGCTGTATGTTACGCTGATGAATGAAGAATTATTCCCTCAAAATAGAACCAAGTGAGACCAAGAGATAGATATTTATTTAACACGGGAGTCAGAGAATGTTAAATGCATGTATTTAGCAAATCCGAAGATTACAGAAAGTTTTAGTAAAATACAGAATTAAAAATAATCAACTAAGACAAGACCTTCTTGCAGTGGGCATAGCATCCACAGATGTCATAAAATATAATAGAAAGGATTGTAAAAGCAGGAAAGCTAAACAAATTACACAACTTGGTAATTTGCAACGATGTTCAATTTTGTGGTCCAAAATGAGATAACACATTTGTGGTTTAGGTTTCTGCTTTATGAAGAATTGAACAGTTAATGAGTTTCAGAGTTGAGTATGTATTAAAACTGAACTTGGAATTTTGTATGAGAGCATAGAATTTTGTAACTTGTGCTGCATTCTGGGCAGGCATTTTTAAGCCCATGGCCCGGCTAAAACATCTTAAATGTGCTATTTAACATACCCACTGAGGGAAAGCTTCAGTGGTGTAAGAATTTATCAATAGGATTCAAGTTAATATCAGCAAGAGGACATCCATATAGCTGTGGAGGTCACATATTATTTTCTAAGAAAAGACCAAAGTTATTCTGAGTAACAGTTAAATATAAAAACAAATTCCCCTGGACAGATAGTGGACAAAAGTATTTCCCTTTCTCTTTTGGTATCATTTATTTCTGCCAGCAATCTACAAAATTCATATGATTTGAGAATGCTGATTTTCTTCCACAAATGGATACCACGAGCTTTCTTCTCAGTAACTCACTTAGATGTTAATAATGCTTTAAAAAAACAGCTTCTTTCAAATGTCTCGGGACAAGTAAGCTGTTACATTTATATCTCTGAATTAAATATATTTTGAGAAATAGCATAACAAATGGTAAAGTATGTTAAAGTTACTTGGTCTCTTAAAGGTCCAACTGGGCCCGATCACTTCACTAACATGAAAATTATGGAAGAGATTTCACACAGGCTTTCCTTTGCAGTGTTTCTATGTGCTGTGTCTGGATGCTGATGAACACGAGTCTTCCCAATCTTCATAGAGGTTAGAAGCATGGGTTGTGGGTCTTATTCCTATTTTCTGGGATCTGGCTCTACACAAAAGGAAAGAATTGTACCCGTACAAGATGAGAACAGGCTGCTGTTCTCCTCTTTCTGAAGTAACACTTTCCAGCTAGCAGGAAAGTCCACTTCTTCCTCGTTGTAAATTACAGCTGAGTCCAGATAAAATAGATTAATCAAATGAACTGTCTTCTCTTGCATTGCCCAGCTTCATTGATTATGTAAAAAAAGTAGGATACAAATCATTACTACCACTAAAAGACCACTGAGCATTACAAAAGTCAATTCATAATCCTCTCTGAAACCTTGCATAACATGTTGAAAATCAGTTATTCACTTATGGAACTACTTGGTTGAGCCTTTCCTCCTTGTTCTCCAACTGCCTGTGGCTACTGTTGTGAGCATCAAAAAGGGCCTGAGTTTTTTATCTGGGGAATGCAGAGAGCTCTGACACATCTCATCCAAAATAGACCAGCCACAAAAATTGCAGTATCACATATAAGAGAGCTTATTCAGAAGAATCTTCCATTTCATGCTTGCTGGCTCCCAGTTCTCTGTTTTATGTATTTTATTCCCTAGAATTACACAGACTTACAGCTGTCATCCTTGAGGTGGAAAAACCCTTAACACACTGTTTGCCTATGATCTGCTAAAAAGATCTTTTTGGCCATTAGCACACATAGCACTCGACAGAAATGTCAAAAAAAAAAAAAAAAAAGAAAAGAAAAAACCAACTATATACTTACCAGAAAAAGCAGGATGGTGTTTAAAACTGTTTGCAAAATGTTAGCAAAATTCACGATTTTGATTGAAACTGTATTTATACATGCTCATACATTTAGTCAACTCTTCTTCCCTTCTCTGCTGTACATTCATATTTTAATCTACATATATGCATACAAACTCACATAGACACAAGCAAGAATTAAAGGTCTTGACACATTCTTAAAGTATTTTCACTTAGAAATTATTTTAAAATATAATAAAAAGGGTCCGTCACCCCAGGCACAAAAGGTGTAGTTTTAAAATCCTTTTGATCTGTCTGAAAACTTGTCTTCTACTCTTTTTATGGTCTGTTTGGTCACAGAAAACAAAATCTTTTAAATCAAACACTCAACTAAAACAAAAATAATTGCAATTGGAAGTTGGTATGGGAGCCTCTTCTCTTTTTCTTTAGCCTGGTGTGCATAAAACGTGTAGTATTTTATTAAAACGTGTAGTATTTTATTAAATTCCTGGTGTACAGGAATTTAAACGGAGCCTTCCTTCTTTGGTGGTGTACAGGTGAAAGCTATTTGGCTTTTTGTAAGGCATCTATGAGCTGGTTGGGAATTTTAGCCAGCAAGGAGAAAAAACAATGTTTCTTGAGATGAGCAGGGGAGATGAGTAGTGCTGGAGAAGGGTCTTCGTGTTCTACATAGCAACTGAACAGCACTGTTGCTAACATTATTTTGGGATATCCATGAATATATGTGTCTGTGTAAGCGCTGAGGGAACAGCGGGGAGTAGTACTTTTTGTTTCCTTTATGAGAGAAGTGTGATGATCATAAGTCACATGGCAGGTTAACATAGGGTTTTCAGTTAGAGTCTTGGCCTTGTTTTTATTGGGAGTTGGTTTAAGCAGAATAAACATCTCATAAAGATTAAGGGATTGATTCTGTTTCTAGTTGCAACTATTGTCAAGAAGCAAACAGATTGAAGATTGAAGAGCACTACCAACATAAAATTTGCATATTGTCAGACTACAGCTTAGATATTTATATAGGCCCCCCCATGATGGTGGGGGATTTTTGTTCTCACTCAGCGAGGAAAGAAGCAGCAATGCAATCCGTACTTTTCTTCATGAGGTGCTGGTAAAGGTCGTGAGGCTACTCTACCCTCTTTTGTCAAAGTACAGCTGCAATTTGCCATTTAGAAGTGTGGGAGGGATCCTTTCACTGTTTTCTCCATACTGTACTTTTTCACTTTGTTCAGCACTCATGAGCTTTCTCCTCCTCTGTTATCTCCTCAGCTACGATTGCAGGCTTCCCACTTCCTTCTCTTACTATATCTATTAATTTGGTTACAATTTCTCAAAGTAGTGACTGAAGTAATTCACAGAATGAAAACATCCACCACGCCAGGCCAGCATGGACAGTGGATAGCTAAAAGAGAGGGAGCATTCTCTTAGTGTTCCCATAACCACGCTCCCTATTAGTAACTATAAGCAAGTCTCCCTCTCACCATTCTCTTTTGATATAAAACCACATTTTACTGCACCTTGTGGTTCTGAGCACAGGGTCTTGAGGAAAAATGGTGAAAAGGGAATAAATGCTACTGAGCCATGGTATGGTGGTATTGATGCTAGCAGTGGATTTCTGGGTGAGAAAAAAAAAAGAAGTAGTGAATGACTGCTTTGATTTACAAAGCCTCATTGTAAAAATAAGCTATGAATCTCTGTGTGTACACAAAGATGCAAATTCGTGGAGCAATTGTCAAACATAGCCTGGTAGAAAAATAATAAGTGAGCTGGAAAAGTTTGTGTGCTTTAATGAAATACATAGCCCTGAGGGCCATCAAATGCAAGAGCATGAAAGGTCCTGTTTGGAAAGTGGTGAATGTATTAGTTGACATCAAACATAGCTGAGACTGTTTGATCAAGCACGAGTACCAAAACATTCCAGTTTATCTACTGATCTCCAAGAAGCAGGGCAGGACCCTTCGGAGACCAGCAGAAAAAGTTTACCAATTGCAAAAATATCTGGGGAAGGGGAAAGGAAGGTCCTCCCCTTAATGTTCTCAATACAGTTTCCCCAAAACATTGTCAGAGAGTGCTACTAAGTGCTCAGATACCAGAATAACTGGTCTCAGTTTAGCAGGAAATTCTCCTTCTCAGATGCAGAATGAATTGGCAGTGGAGTTTGACAGCCAAACTGCAATATGTTGCACTCCTTGAGCAATTCCCAGTTTTCATAATGCCTGATCATCTTAACTTTCTGTATGCCAAGCCCTTTCTTCGACACACTGAATTCCTCAAAGCTCTGCACATCTCTATTCTCTCTTGTGACAGCAGTTTAATAATGTCTACAAATGGAAATATCTCCTCCTCTTGGCTTGCTATAGAACAGTAACCCCCTCTCCCAGTACACTCAGTCTAAGTGAATTTACAGAGTTAGTCTGACAGTTTCTGAAACAGAAAACCTCTGGTTAGTGACAGAACCCAAGCACTGCTCTCCATATGGGCGGGCCAGTGCTTCTTGCTTCTCATTAAGATGGACTCCCTCTGATGACGTGGGAATGGAAGAGATACCACACCCCATCCAGCCGTCGGCCTCTTGCTGAGACAGTTATCAAGTCTGCCAGTTCTTCTTGAAGGTTTTACAACATGGACAGTTTGAAACAAACATCAGATGAAAGCAATTTTGAGTCTAAACCAAGTGCAGCCAGGTTTGCATTGGTGATTTATTGGTGAAAGTCATAATCTCCTATTACCTACTGCATGAGCCATCCAGTTCTTTGGCTTCCAGCCATTTTTAGGGCCTGATTCTGCTCTTATTGAAGTTAATGGGAGGTTTTATCACTGATTTCAATAGGAGGCCTTTAACTTTCCAGTATTCTGTCCACAGAGGCTTGAAGTGCTTCCAGATTTCCATCACAGTCTGCGGTTCTCCTCTTTAAGTAAATTGGAAATTAACAGATTGCCTGGGCCCACACCTTTGGATAAAGGAGAGCTATAGATCTGATTCAGCTCTCACTCACAGGCCAGTTTCATACCTCAGTAGAGTTACTCCTGATTTATACTGGCGGGAGAGTGAGGTCCAATGTTCCTTATGCCTGGGTCATTGCCAGTAGAACATGGAGAGAATTCAAATCACTTGTTATCCCTTTCCCTGCACCTCTCAAACACAGCATATGCATACATATATAGGTGGATATATTAGAATCATCTGGACTCTTTTAAGTTATTCACCATTGAAACTGACTTCAAATTCAAATTTTGAAGTTGAAATAACAAAGAAGGAGAAAAGAGCCAGAAGGGAGCCAGCTGCAAGGGTACTCACAATTTTCATCAGTCTACGGGACACTCCTAATAACATATTTTACTACTTTGTAGTGAACTTTCTTTGCTTCTGCCATAAATATATTCCCTGTGCTGTAAATGAATAGCTTGCAAGCTCAGTAAAGTTAATATAAAAGAATAAATCTTAACTACCTAATGTCAGGTCGGAAATATAAATCTTATCTAATATGCCAGGTCAGAAGGAAAGAATACTTTTAGCTGAAAATAGCAAATACTTTCCAGTGCAGAGTAGGAACTTATTTTTCTCTTTAAAAAAAGTATGCTGCCCCTAATAAGATGAGTTGAACAGTCTCTTTTTAGAATCTCCACAAGAAAAATAAACACAGAGAGCAGAGTTAATTTATAAAATGCTCCGAAGTTTATTTTGGCAGAACAGTTTTAGGCAGTGAGATTTCTCTCCCTCTCGCACTTGCATTCATACACACACATTCACATACACACACATTCACACACACACACACACACACACACACGTCTCAAAATCAGAGCAGGGCCTTACAATGGCAAATATTACAGAAAACTATTAGATCTGGACAAATTCACAGATCCTTATTCAGGCTAAGTTCTCATTTTAAAATCAATAGATTTTTTTTTCCAAAGTAAGACAACAACCCTCTGAGCTTTTCTGTGACCTGCTGTGTGACAGTGAGAGATAACAAGCTGCACAAGTGCCTCTTGCCTCAGGTTATACCAGAGACAGAGCAAGCAGTACAGCTTTCATCCCCTCCTCCTCCTGCCAGGGCCCCATGCATCGAGCATTTGTCTGGCACATGGGTCCTTTCCTGGGGCCACACGCTCTCCTTGCTTCCCAGTACTCCTGCTCCTCCTTCACACCTCCTTCACATGAACAGCTGTGGTTCTTGAGGCCCGTGTGTGCCTCCCACACTGTGAGGTGCTCGGTACCACAATGTTACAGAAGGCAGATCCCGACTGCTAAAACCCCGCAGAAGAGCGCAACGAGTAGGGTTTCTTTTCTTTTTCCTTTCTGGCTTCTGGGAAGATGCCAGTAATTTCCAGCATTTGGTCTGACAACTCTTCTACTGTAAATATTTAGAAGAATCCGTTAGAGATTAAACAAAGTGTAAGTAACTGCTCCTAATTGATAGCTCTTATTATTGTTTGCAGCAATAGGCGCTTTACAAACTCATGTGAACATCCTTACCTCTGGGTTACTTGTAGGGAAGGACAAGATAGAAGGCAGCAGGCAGAACGCAGTGTAATTTGAGCATCAGTGTGTTATCATTATAAATAATCAGTGCAGAGACAGAATTCTGTAATGTGTGCACCCTACTCACAAATCTTCAGGACAGCAATGGGCAGAGTATGCTAAGGAAGTGTCCTAACTGATGTATTTTAACTGATCTGTATCAGGCTGCAAAAGTACTCAAAGTCCTAGTTTGGACTTTTTTGCCTTTCTGTTTTCTGCCCTCTCAAAACAAACAAAAATACACAACTCCAAACCCTCTCCCAAGCCTACTTTCATCAGAAATAGCCTTTGTACTATTATCACATGATAAAAGGGAAAAGATGAGCACTTCTCTGGTGGAATATGTAACTTTCATTATCTAAAATTCTTCTGATTGTGCAATGTCTGAAGCGTTTACTGTGCAGTGTGATACTGGAAGCAGGTAAAGGTGTTTGTGGGCTGATAATAAAATTCTTAGGAAGTAATGCTGACAGAAATAACTTTCCAGTGGTCTCAGAATTGAGAATTAAAAGGGACACATTTACAGCTTTCTGAGATGAATGAAGATGCATAGGTGCACCTAGAGTCTAGCCAGTTGTTTTTTTTTCTTTCTGAAAAAATACATGGCATGCTTGGAACACAGTTAACAGCAGGTTTATTTCTGTGATTTGCATAGCACTGCAAGATTTTGTGTTCCAAGAAAGTCTGCTGTTACTGTTATTTTTTTCCTCATTTTAATTATATTATATATGTACATACAATACTGTCATTTTGCAGTGAGAAGTGTATGCTGGTTCCAAGACAGAAGGGGCAAAAATGGATTACAAAGTTGGACTCCAGTTTCCTCCTTGTTGAATCCTGCAAGAAAAAAAGGCCTGCAGCTCATCCAGGCTACTTGTGATGTTTTCCTAGGGTGGTAATATCTGATACTCAGAAATATCTGGCATGCAAGATAGTCCTCTTGGCATTATATATAATTTTTGAAGTTGGCAGCCTCCTTTCATTTTCCCTCTAACTGTCTTAAAGGAAATGTCTAGATATTCTCTGGGAGTTATTTGTGTTATTCATAAATTCATCTTAAGTTTCATAGTTACATCTGAATTTTCAGACTTTCAGTCATCATTTTCAGTATGCAAGTTTAGAACTTTACTGAAGAGGTAGTAAAAGTGATCTGGGTAACTGGGAGAGTTAGGTGAGAGCTGCTGAACAAGAGCATGCTGGCTCATTGGATGCTTCCATCACTTATTTCTGTCACTTATTGAGTCACAGGCTTCAACATCACAGAAGAGAAGGGTGAAACTTGTTAAAGAAAGATGTATCCTGCAGGTTGCTTAGAAAGTGAAAAGGTACAGTGCTTGTGTTGATCTGAAGTAAGCCTCCACAAGTTAAATAGAAGGGGATGCATCAAAATAAGTAATTAACATCCCCCTCGCAGAGGATTTTGGACTGGTGTCTAGACAGACGAAGGTGATGTTTGCTCCAGCTTTTCCTCTGTGCAGTTGACTAGTATCCAGCACAAATTAAGCAGTGTGTTGTTTGTGTATATGCACAAGCATAAGGTGCACTTGAAGTACAGGTGGAGATGTGTTTGACTCCGGTGAGTGCAGTGCATTTTTCCAAGTGTTGCTGAGGCAAGGCCATCTCTGACATTTGGCTGAAATCAGTAGCAATCTCTCAGAGAATGACTGCTATCGAGTAGGTCTTGGATGGAGCTCTGGTCTTTCGCTATCACTGGACATCATTCATGTCCAAAAGCAGCAGACAAAAAGCCGTATTTGGTCCTTGATCTGTCTGGGCTTTCAGGTGCTGACATTTCCTTCCCTAAGCCATTAGGAAGAGAGAACAAGAGTGTTTAGAGTTTCTTGACAGTGGCAAGGATGATGAATGTCAAGTAGCAGATATGGGGAAACAACTTCTATAATTCCATGCGTGCATATGGAGCTTCAGGATATTACGCAGAATCAAAGCTTATGCTCTGGAAAAGCTCTGGAAGGGCAGACTAGATGGTTTCTTCAAGGAAGAGGTACATGAGTAAGGAGTGTTTCTAAGCTAGTGGGCTTGGATAGCTGAAAGCAAATGGAGTTGTTCTACACAGAGCTCCTCTAAGCTGGAGGATTCAATTTCAGATCTAAGTGGATCTGAAATTGGCACCAATTTTTGAATTTCTGTCAGGAGAAAAAGCTTATTTTCTGACACATGTTGATATTGTAGAATCAAGATGGTCCAGAATCTTTTTTACAATTACAGACAGCAAGATTTTTAATAGCACAGTCAGATTAATTTAAGAGTTGAGCTTAGTAACACAAACATCTTTACTAGTTCCAGCAGTTCTGTTAACATTCTCCTTATAATAATAGCATTAAGAAACAGAAGTAAGAATGTATCTTTCAAAACCCATACAAATATGAGTTCATTTTTCATATCTATCCTCTTGAAATCTTTTTCAGTAGACTATTGCCATCGGTTTATGAAAAGCATGAAAGAGGAAGAGAAAGTATTTTCTAAGTCTAGTCAACAGTAATGATCTCATTTTAAGACACACGGGTCACTTAAAATTCTTGCTGAAGTCCAGAAGGTCATTCCTCTTTTGTTTGTTTTGGTTATCAAGGAACAAATCTTCCATTGGATAATTTGGCAGGTCTTTGTTGATGTTTGTATTTGACTGACCCAAATAAATAAAGAATTTGATCAATTCCTTTGGGTGCAGGGACTGAAAGCATAAATACCAACAACCAAGCTAATCATTGGACATAAAATGGCAGTTCTTGCACAATTTCATCCCTAGGTAGAGGTTTAATAAGATAATTCAGATGGAGTGAGGCCTAGAAATACCTGTTGCCTCCAGTGACTACAAAGCCTGATGCCCAAGCTCAGGGGACCTCCCACGCTCCATCTACAGAAGTGTTAAACCAAACAAGACCCAGAAAGATTCTTGAGGAGACAGGAATGCTGGTTGCCTACAAAAAGGGAAGGTGAATCCCTATATGGATCCCTGAGTGTAGGCACTTTGATTTTCAAAGTTGGGTATAAACCTTGCAGAAGTGGTAAAAAACAGTTGAAAGAGAGCAGAACCCCCAGGACTCCTAGTTTCTATTGTGGAGAATGCTTCAATGTCATCCTTGAATGTTAAGTGCAGCATACATTTTAATTCTCCATCACTTCAAGGGAATTGCTGGTATATTATCTCCCTTTTGATTGCGATGTGAAGGGCCATTCCTGCTTACCTTACGATGTTATGACCATGATGAAAGTGATTCTCAAAATTTGCTCCACATTACCATATGGGTGGTCATATCATAAGCGTATGCAACATGAGTGTGAAACACATGACTGAGGATAGGGGGGCATTACAGACACTTAGCCCAATTGTGAATGACTACTCTGCAACCAGTAAGAGCTGAGGTGTTCAGCTTTATATTTCCAGAACAGGAGCCCAGTTTGCTGGGGATGAAAAAGAAGTGCAAAAAGAGACTATAATAGTAAAGTTCATTTTTCTTTTTTTTTCTAAGAGCCATGCTCACTGAGTGGACATGCTGTTTAAGGCAACAGTTTATCCAAGTTGTATATAAAACAGCACCTTAAACACATTTCAGAGATGTTAGTTTGAAGAAGCCAAGTGAAATGCATGCTGTAGTTCAGACAAGACAAGAGCAGTGAATAACTTGGCTTGTTATTCCTTCTGCTTTTTGAGCAAGGAGGAGTATTCCATCATTTCATTCCATTAACACATGAAACAACATTCCATTTTTATATCCCCTTTAAAATACTAATTTATCAGTGCTTTCTTAAATTTCTCAGATACAGAGAATAAACAAACTGAGGAAGAGACCATACTGTTGAAAAATTTTAAATAAATGTTTAGGTTTTGAAAAATGAAAAGGTACTGTTAATTTTCTTTTGTTTTCTCAGTAATTTCATATGAATGTTAAACTACATTAGACAAGTGGCTAAGATTATATGAAATTAAAAGGATACTTTCTTGATTTCTTCCCTTCTCTGTCCTGCACAAATATATTGTGGAAAAATCAACAAGTCTCCTACCATCTGTTTGCTTACACTGATGCTTCATCCAGCAGATATGCTACATTGAAACCTTATGAGACATAAAAATCCAATTTTGTTCATAAGGCAACAATGTGGAGTTTGTTTTAAGGAAACTGAAGTTTATTTTATTTCTGAAAACTCCTGTGAAGCAAGTAGTTCTCAAATCACAAAGAAAATATTGGATCATCACTCTATATTAAAAATATGGCATTTTTATTTGCTTTTATCCACAATTATTTCACTCTCTTTTTTCTATGTCATCAAAATCAGATTGATGAGCACAATATAACTCACTATGAGTAAGAAAACGATGATATTGCTGATACTATCTGAAGACAAAATGCTAACACACTGCTGGGCCCTCAGGGTGTGCAGCCCTCAGCCAGGGCTCTGACTGCTCAAAAGGGCTCTTCAGATGGGCAGAATTACACACCTGAGAGCACCACCATGATTCTGTCACTTGCGCAGCCTGCAGTGCCTTGCAGACTGAGTTATCTGAGAGATGCTGGGGGTTTTAGGATTAGAGGGCCTGCTGGGAGAGGGTAACATGACCGCCCGCCTAGCAAAAGCTCTAGGACCTGATCAATGGTTCCTTTCTCAGGCGAAATAATTTATGGTTGAGCTGCAGCATACTTTCAGAAAGATGTCTGGCCTCTTATTTGAAGCACACGTGTGATCGAGATCATATGGCCTCCCCTGAGGCCACTGCAGTTATTAACTATGAAGGTGTCCTGAACTTGGCTTGGATTATGTGATCGAGACTCACTGATTCCTATTTCCAGCCACTGATCTTCTGTATCTTAATGGTTGTATGGCATCAGATATTTTAGAGGCAGCTCCTAATTACAGACTGATTGTTTTTTCCACCTAGAGAAAGATGGGCTTTTTGAGAGCACACGTCAGGTGAGGCTGGTTTTGTAGAAAACACGCCACTGATCTAGATACAGATTTTATTGTACATTTTTATCTCTAAAGCAGGCCTGACTGAAGCTTCAATGTATCTGTTCTCATGCCTGTTTTATGCCAGTGTAATTCTTCTGGTATTAAACTTTCAGAGAACTGTTCCTTGCTTATAAAGTCATAATAGAAGAAAGAATTGGAGAAGGATTGGGTTTACAAAAGCATTTTTCCTGTGTTGTGACCAAACAACTGTGTTCCTGATGTAAGTGAATACCACAAAACTGTGGGCTGAAAGCAGATATCCCAGTGCAAACCGCCTAATGGCTGTAGCCTGCCTCCAGCAGCTCTCAGACATTATGTACCATCCAGATACTTTAAAGCTTAGAAATCTTCAGAGGAGGAAAACAGCAGTGAAATAATTCACTGCTCTTCTGAATGCCCAGTACTGAACTCTTGCTTCATCCTAGGCATTGGGATGGCCACATCTCTCACGTAGTATAAAGCAGAATGAGGCCAACAGCAATCATGTTGGGTTTTGGTAGGAGCCTAGCAGCTCTACAGGTTTCCCAAATTTATCAGCTATGACTGGTTAGTTCTCAGACAGGCAGTGTATTCCTTTTCCAAACATATGCTGCTGAAAAGTTGCTTCAGTAAAGGAAGGGAAAGAAAATATCATCCCTAAACGCTCTCATGTCATGGAGCTGGATGTTACTCGATTGCCTTGAGGACCTTAGGATAAGAAGTCCTACAGACTTGCACATATATTTGGAGCATTATTGCTACAGCTACTGTTGAGATTAGATTATATCATGTTCCCAGGGTTTTTTAAGGATAGTTGAAATCACAACATGTTTTGTGATAATCGTATTTTTCTCTCATTTTCACATCAGTGAAAACACTGTAATCATTTTCCCTGGTCATTTGGCGTTATTTTCCCTTGGTTTCTCTTCAAACCTTTTTCCAGTTTTCTGTGAGAATACCTTTGTTGTACTTTCTTGTTTCCATATGGAGTGTTACATACGATGTTGGTATGGAAAATATTACAGGGTAAACAGTAGATTCGAGCTGAAAAGGATACTTAAGAGATTAAGGAATTAAGGAACTGGATTTGAGTCTCTCTTTCCAAAACACAATTTTTTTTCTTATTGAAATCGAAGAAATCTGATTTTATTCATACCAGAATATAGTTTAGGAGTTTCTTGATAAAATCAATAGGTAATCTCAAATTTGAAAATCTTTCTGTTAAAAAAAGCATTGAAATTATCATCTTTATTGAGCCTTCTGCAGCAAAGAAACAGAGCTGCTAACTCTAAGCATGGAGGAATCTTACTCCCACATATTATAACAGTGATTTAAAAAGCAAAACCATTAATTTTTAAGAGTTAATAAATTAAAATAATAGCAAACTCTTCTCATAAGCATTTTGAGTTCAGATAGCTTTTCTGTGTAAAATTAGGAAAGAAATTTTCTTAAAAAAAAGTCTTTTACCGAAAGGAAAAAAGCAATGCTTTTGTTGCTCTGAAGCACACTGAAAATATAATCCTGTTGCAAACATTTGAAGCTTTTTGTTCTTTACTATGAAATCTAAAAATACTGAAAAAAAATTAAAAATGAAAAATATTTTAGTCTTCTAATTATTTAAGGGATGAGAAGTTCAAGACATTATTTTCAGTGTTTGGGTTAGTGTGTTAAGAGTCATGCTTCTGTCTGCTTCAGGAAGATAAGTGCTAGCTACAAGCATAAGAATGTCTATTCAAGGATGTGTCCTTAATTTTAATCAAGCGTTTAAGTCTAATAGAAGTCAAGGGGTCTGTGTCACATATGTGAAGGTAACTATATGCTGATTGTGCTTTTGGCATGGGATGGAATTTAAGCATGGGCTTACATGGTAATTGTTTGGATTTTCATGCATTTGGGTCTGGATAAGCAGAAAGTAGCATAGAATGGATCAACAAACATTAAACGTTAACTTGGTGCTCAGTATATAGAAGAAAAAGGGCCTTTTATTTCCCTGAAATTTCTGACCTTTTTTGTTATTTTTCTTCTCCCTGCTGCTCTTTCCTCACCAACCACAGTTCTAGTTTGCTGTGGACAATTCCCAAAGGGAAAATTCCTTGCTAGAGTAACTTAACCAGCTCTTTTCCTTCGTTTACAGCAAGTACAGCACCCCTTGCAGAATGCAAAGCAGACCGTTTGGCCACAAGCCACCACTAATAGCATGTTTTCCAATAATCTAATCTCTTCAGCCACAGAACAGAAATCAGAATGTTAAAAGAACTGACTTCCCAACTCGCCTCAGTCTATCTTTGGAATCTGTGCTCGAAAATGTCATATGATTGACTAGAATAAATGGTTGCCACACTTGCACCCATGATTCAGTAGTTGCTTTCAATCTGATGTATATGAGAGAATCCCATATAAAGCAAGGCTGAACACAGTGCCAAGAACAGTTACATGTGTAGGCTTGTGTGTGCAAAGTAAGAAGCCAGAAATTTCAGCCAAACTTGAGAACATACTGTAAACATCCATGAATTGAACACCTCAACACTCCTAAGAGATAGGTATCATTTCTCCTTTGCAGCTGAAGAAACTGAAGTCCATAGTTACAGGGCCAAAACTTTTATGTTTGGCTCAAGGAATGAAACAACTACTCTTTGATTAATCTTCTACACAAACAGTTGCATTTTCAGACAGTCTACCATTTGCATCTTCCACTGGCATGCTGAAGTTCAGGTCGTGTATTTGGGAATGATGCGGGGGATTAATTAAGCTTGAGGCCCTAGATTTGAAAATGTTGATGCTATTACTTTCAAATTCATAACTCTAGAAGATAGAAGGTATTTCTGAAAGGAGCTGTATGCTGGTGACTTCATCAGCCCTGAATCTGCTAGCTTTCTCCGGAAACTACAGAACTGTGGTGCTGTTAGAGGGTCTTCGGAAACAGACAAATACAAAATAACTAGATGTTGAAAGTTTACCTACTGCTTTTATTTTCTTCCACCATGTTTGCTTTATTTTTTTCTGTACTGGAATGTATGCAAGTTTGCTTTGGCACTGGGACCTCATATATGTGCAATAATTTTTCTCACTTTCTAAAATGATGAAGATCTCTGTTGGTCTACAGAATACAGGTTGAAGCCTTGGTCCATCACTCTGCCCCAGGACATCACTCCTATATACAGTGTCAGTTGAATTCGGTCGCCAGCAGTGTGTGCTTGTGGGGAGCTGATATCTCTTTGTGACAGCAAACTGCTTGACTTGCTTCATGCCACTCCATGAAGTTGCAGAGTTGGTTAAGACAGATGTTTTCATACTAGGGCACAGTTCAACCTTTCCTTTTACTTCTTTCTTTTTGGCATCCACATGTGTCATTTTTTATCACAATGTCGCTGCAGCAGCCCAGCATTTGGAGTGGTGTTGTTGCGGTCATTTCATATCCGAGGCCTGTCTCATGGCAGCCCGACATGATGCCGCAAGCCACTAGCCACCAGTCGAGCTGCCAAACATTCATCGCATTGGATGCTTTAAAAATAACTGCTGTGATTTCATGTTTTTCTAATATCTGGAGGATGTTTGGTTTTCACTGAAGCCTAACTAATTGTTGGTATAACTTATATTAGACAGTTCTATTTGCAGCAATAGTTTCTATTTCTATCATTTATTCTGCATCATCTTAATTATTTTACAGTACGACAAAACAGAACAGTCCTTTCTTGTTCATTACTGTAGTTACTAGAAAAATGTTTTTCAACAGAGCACTGCTGCAAAGTGCCAAAAATATTTTGCAAGCTGGCTAAGGCATCTGACACCTGAAAAAGCAGCCATTTCAGCAAACGGATCATTTTATTATGGAGCAAGTTGGGTAGGAAGAGCTGCTTCACTAATTTGTTCTTACCTGTGCAGTGTAAGGTTAACATGTGCCCTCTGGACACTGCTGTGATTCAGCCTGAATTATATGATACATACTAGTTCTATTGGCGAAATATTTTAGCAAAACTGTATTTTTAAGACCATTTGTTCAACTGTACATAAAAAGTGTTGGAGAGTACCTTTGTTGTTCATCAGCAGTATTAAATAATATACTAGACAAATAAAAACTAGCTACCCATGTAAGTTCTAATTCCTAGACTAACTAACTAACTATTAATCTTTTCAAATGTTTTTATGTTCAATTTATGTCAAATTTATTTCAAAGGAAAAAAAAAACAACATTGAAACAGTTTCAAAAACATTGACTTTATAATTCATTAAAATAATTAAACTAGTAACAGTGACTCTAAGTTTTCTAGATGTTTAATTATAAGTTTTATATTGTACATATTTTTTTTGGTTAATTTTGTTTTTCTTTACCTTTGCCAGTAGATGTCCTCCATTTAATTATTTTTTCTTTAGAATTTCCTTTTCCTTTTAAATTTACCATATGTTTTACCATTTCACATCACATTGAAGTTATTATCGCTCTTAAAGATTCTGAATTTTTCATCCTGTTTCGTTTTGATTTATTTGATGGGATATGAAGGCCCTAAAAAGTGAAATTGAAATCCAATATTTCCAACAAATTAAAATAGGTATATATTTTTTTAAACGGAATATTTCATCATCTTTTCTTCTTATGTCAATTTTGCATGTATCCCACTTTCAAAAATCCTTGTGGAACAGCTTTTCCAGCCTTCAGTCCATAGGGGCAGACATCCGAGCAAGAAGTGCATACATCCTTTGGCCAACTGGGCCAAGCTCCCAGTGCTGGCCATCCTCTCCAGGCCATTCTCACCCAGCAGTAGTCTCTAGCATGGGCAGCTTGGTGCCTTAGCCTCTGCCTGAGACTCTTGCCACCATAGCATCCATCAAGGTCGCTACATGCAAGTTAACTGCAAGGGAAGGCGATGACTGATGGACCTGTTGTCCTGAGGTCATGATGGGCCTATGCCTGCCCTGTCCCAGGTCAGGCTGCTGTTGCCACCAGCGACTGCTGCCACCAGCGAGTGCTGCCATTTGCCCTTTCTCTTTCTGAATGCGGCCTCTGCATAAGCTTTTGATTAATTTAACTGTCTGAAAAGTTTGATGTATCGTCATTTTACTGCTAGTTGGTTTTAGGATGAAGAACATATTTCTGCAGATGTTACATTTAAATAATAAGAAAGAACAGCTTAGATTCATTTTCTCTTGTGCTCAGCTGAGCAGATTGTTATGCAAATAATTGAGAAGTGGTGGGACACACAGTGTGACATGCATTGTGTCCCTGCTTAGAAATAAAATGGGTGATAACCCTGCTTTCCTCACCAGCTCCCCAGTAATTCAGCCGAAATACTTCCCAGCATGGCTGTAGGCTGGTGGCGGGCTGCCTGCTGCATGTTGGTGCAGTGATGGTAGATGCATTACAGTTTTAAGGGAGAGAAGGATGCGTGGTGTGAGTGCAAAATTTCTTTCACGTGGGCCAGTGTGTGAGGCAGCAAAGCCAGTAGGGAGGGGAAGGCACCAACTTCAAAGAGAGGGCAGAAGGCACACAGAGTGATGAAATAAGCCCTAACTACATGCTATTCATATTTACTTCACAGGGAGGGCCAGGCGCACAGAGCTGTTGAATTGGGTCTGTTTGTCAGGAATCAGATACCTACATAAATTCCACACAACCTCTAACTTAATCCCATTCAAAGCAGGCCATCTAATCACACAGATCCTTTAAAAATCAGATATTGGTGCTTCAAACTGTGGGCTACTCTAAAGTTGTTGACTAATGAGTGAGATCCTCACTCCTTCTCTTAAGGAGTTTTGGCATTGACTTTGATTGGTCAGGACTGCAGGCAGGAAGCCTGAGCTGGCTGATAATGAAGTCTTTTGTCTGTTTTCGTATTGTACCATCCATTCTTTGCATTCAGAAACCTTTGGCATTTTTTTAACCTGTCGGTGTTCCCAGTGACAGAAGAGAAAGGTGAAGATAGTTGGATCATTTCATGGGTGTTGATAGCATATGCATCACCTCTCAGGGCTACAGCGAAGAAGCAGTCACTAGACCAAGTATTTTTACCATTAAATTAAACTTGAATTTTGGGCAGTATCTTGTATTACTGACACAAGATGAGTAGTTGTGTCAGCCTGGAGAATTTAACCTTTTTTTCCTCTAGGAAAATTAGAGATTGGTGATCATCCTTGTTACAAATCATAGAAACCAATGTTCAGAGACCTTCCATCAGTGTGGTATTTCTAAGTATCTGTATTCTGGATCCAATTCTTGATGTGAGGCTTGAATTTAAAGAGACAGGTTCTGATTCAGTGGTTGCAGGCAGCGATCCAGAATAGTTCCACTGTAAACAACATAATTTGGGGCTTCCACTTAGTTTCAGTATGGTATGAATTTAATTGTCATTCAGAAAAAAAAAAAAAATTCATTCAGTACAAAATTTTGATCAATACCACTTAGGAAAATATACAAGATTGAGAGGATATTAAGTAATTGACCGAAGACACATCTGAGCAATGCCAAGGTAGTTGGCTGGCTTTCTGTTTGGCTTATTAATTTTTTAGCACTGTAAACATGGTAGTAGAAAGATCATAACTTTGACATGGGATTACAGGCTTTTGCTGTCTAAATCCTTCTCCCTAGTCCCTAGCATGGAAAGTAAAATCGGTTACATCCTGCTGTTCTTTCTGTGGTTTCTGAAACAAAATTTTGAGAGAAAAGCTCTGGTCTCAAAAGACCCTGTGGGAAACGGGAAACTTGCAAATGCTACTGTAGTTGTGTAACATCGACAGTATGAGCCGAGTGATCCTTAAACAGCTTTGAAGTAGACAAGTATCCGTGTAATACGCAACAATAAAAGTCTCCAGGATGCTGAAGTAGAAAAACAAGCAAAATAAGCTGGAGGGACAGGCTGCTGCCAGGACAACATGACCACCAGCGAGCTTTGTTAGAAACACACCAATGATAGGCAGAAGGCTGGTACTGAGTACAAAATGTGCCTGCATATTTCAGGGAATGTGCATGTACAATATAAAGGTATGATTTTTTACCTGATAAAAAACTGTGCCTCTTGTAGGGAAGGGATCTGAGAGTCATGAGAATCACAATTACATTTGGCAACTTTGGTTTTAGAGTTCTATTCACCTACAAACAAGGTAAAATCAACTGGTAATTTTCATTATATCATCTTGAAGGATTAGACTGTTAAAATCCTGTTTAAACTATTTAGACACCAAGTAAAATCTCTTTCCAGAACTCATGTTTTTTTTTTCACCTTAACACAGACGCCTTCTGTGCATATAGCTGAGTCTAGCAAACATCATGAGACATTGCTGATACAACTATTAGGTGAGTCTCATTATGAGGGATGCCCTGAAAGTAATGCCTCCTATGTTATTATGTTGGTCCATGACACCAGAAGTAAAAGTTCATGGTATGGCAGTAAAGGCTGAACCTTCCCACCAATATTCGGTTACATTTTGTTGCTGTGTGACAGGTGGCAGCAGAAGGACAGGCTGACAAAATGTCATCTGACATGGAAGTGTCTATGGAGCAAAGGAGGGGAATTGAATTCCTCAATGCAGAAAAAATGGCACCCATTGGCATTTACCAATGCTTGCTGAATGTTTCTGGAGACCAAACAGTGAATGTGAACACAGTGAGGCAGTGGGTGATGCATTTCATGACTGGCAACAGTGCCAGTGGGTCACCTCTGCTGGTGCAGATTGTTATGAGCATGACATGTAGGCTCTTCTCCATTGCTGGTGAAAATGTGGAGCTAATGGTGGTGTCTATGTTGAAAATTATTGTTCTGTAGCTGAGAATCTATCAAGTAGTCTTAGTGTGTTCTTTGTATCTGCTGTGGTTTCCATGGACATACTCTTTATAGATGCTATATCTAGACAGTAAGGATGTGGTAACGTAATTCAGTTTCACGTTCTTAGAGTAGATTCATAACACAGTCTTGAAAGTTTGTTATTTGGGAACAACTACAGCTGACTCTATTAGTTAAATCTGTAATTGCTTATAGGATTTAGAACTTGATGTCAGAAGGTAATACATGACCTGGTCCTACTTTTTCCATAATCACAAGATTACTTAAAACAACTTGCCTCAGGAAGCCTGTTGGGTTCCTATGCTGGTTAATCTCACTGGATTCCTAAATTTTGGTGGTGATCCATAGTACGTGGGAAAAAAAGTCAATTTCCCTCTCTCACCATGAAAAGAATCTTTCAGTTTATTTACAAAACTCTCTGGAATGAGAAGGAGCCATTTGTGGTTGCTGTGGCTGATTTCTCTTGAGCTGAAGATGCTAGGAGACTGCACAAAACTCTGTACCCCTGGTGAGATTTTTCAGCCTATTGATGCTCTTTCTAACTAAATTTGAGGGAAGTGTGTTCTGGCAGCTAGTGCACTTAATTTTCAAGATCACTTTGCCAGACGTGTGTTTAATAATGACGATGCATCCCCCAGTGAGATTGCACCCATATTTAATGAGGTACTCCTTGCTTGTAGATACCAAAACAAAATGGTTACAGATACAATCTTAGGCTAGGAAATAGTCCCATATTCATGTATCTGTGGCCCTTTAGAACTGTTGACCCTTCATGAACAGAAGAGGTTGATTTCCTTTCCCTCAGATAGGAAGTGCCTCTTGAGGAAGTCAACATTCTGTCAGGCCAGACAGATGTTTGAGGATTCTTTCCAGTCCTTATGAGATCCTTTTCTTTCAAAACACAGATGGACACTTGAGGATCTTCTTTATTGCTTATTTTGTATCCTAGAAGACAGTAATACTCTGAAGTAAAATTGAAGTCAGCCAGATCTCTGGAAGAGATACCATCTTCTTAGAAAGTAATCTTAAGGTGGTTTTGACACAAATCACAGAGAAGAAGAAAAGTTGTTAAGACTTTAATAGTTGACTTTCAGACTAGTTTTCCCATTTGCTCTTTCCGTGGCTGTCTCTGCTTTCAAGGCTTCCTTAGACTATCCAGGGAAAGCAAAATGGAGAGTCCATGTTCCTCATGAGATCCTGTTGCATCTCAGTAAACTTATGGCCAATCAGGCATAGCAATTACTGTGCATGTGTCTACCTACCCTGTCAAGCCCAGCTGCTGCCCCATTGCAACACGTCCTTTGCCTTCTCGTGGGTGATTTAAGGCCAAGCCATCAAACGGAGCTTAGCCTGTAAGATTGAGCTCAGGTTTCATCTCAGCCAGGCTGGCAATCTCTTTAGTTGTGATAATACAAACTGATCAAACCCACGTATACTTACTCTCCCAGTGCTGTTCTGCCACTCCTGGACTTTTCCGATGTTCTGCACTGTACAGTACCTACATGTTAGTTCAATGTTTTTACCCTACAATTGTCTGTTCTATTTCTAATGCATTGCCACACAGATAAATGCTGTCCAAGAAAGAGTATGAGGAAATACGCTGTGGTTTGCAAACTGAATTCCTTAATGACTTTCTCATTAGAAGAGCTCACTGCCAAAAGCTGTTTGCTTTTGCCTGAAGGACGGTCCACGTGATTAAGAGTAATTCTGCTTTACACAAAATAGTGTTTTCAGGCCACTGCCACAGACAGCTGCTTCACACTAAGCAAGAGAGAGAAAAACAAATGCCAATGAACTCATGGAGCGATAAAATGACACAAGAACTCAAGGGATATCCTATTCCAAATCCCTCCATCACCAGAGCTGGTAAATATGGGCGTCCTGTTTGGTAGGTGAACCTGGGGCAGGGCTCAGGTCTTGCAGTGAGGTCCACCCAGGAGAGGCTTAATTCCAGGGTAACTGCTGTGAAAATATTTCCTGTGCGTACTCACAAGCCTGGGAAACCAGGAGTAACAACAGCTATTTAACAAGGATGGATTTCATATGTCTAGAACATCCATTTCAAGAATGAGCCTCTAAATTGAATTCTGGTAGTTGAAGATTAATGGTGAGACAGTGCATCTCAGCTGCAGCAAGTGGAAGAATAATATTCCTTCACACCGAGCTTGTCCTGTGACTGTCAGTATACTCCTGCCTGAATTCCTCATGTATCTATTTTTTTTTATTAATCCTATTAATTTTAATATATATGTAAAGTAAAACTGAGTGCAAAATTTCATTGGCAAGAGTTTTAGAATTTATTTGCTGCATGCTGTTAAAATCACTTATCATTCCACTATTTAAATTTCTGTTTCAAATTCAGATTCTTGTCCATAACTTTCTATTTTTGACTTGGAAATTGCAAATCATTGTTTCCAGAGTAGGCTAGAGTAAAACTTTGGAAAATATTTTGAGAAAGGAAAATCCCCAGTGATTTCATTTCCTAATGAGGCTGAAAACTAATAATCTGGACAAACAGTTTGAACAAAAACAAACAAACAAAACAAAGAAACAAAAAGGCCCAGGCAGGGGAATAGTTCAAGATTACTTTAGTAATCTCTCATCTCTAGTAGTTAGACTTTATAGAAGGAAAGATGGATTCTTTCCTTCTATGGGCTGAAAACCAGGCACAAGACTACTTACAAACTTCTGTATTTGTTGAGAGTCAGCAGCTCTGGCTGATGCTTGTATAAGAGGTGGGTAAGAACTTCCATGTGGGACTCTGTGCTTCCACCATGTACTGTGACCATTGCTGTGCTGTATTTTTCATCTTTGAGAGTGTAGGATTTCATGATGCTCACGGGGTGTTTGAATACAAGAAACCTGATTGCTTGACTGCTGGTAAAGCCACCTCTGCGCACCAACATTGCTCCTAGCAGCTCGCTCAGAGTATCTTCAGTCTAGCTTACGAAAATTAGTTCTGACAGTTGTGCAGGAATTTTTATATTGCATTTTATTTTATTTTGTCTTTATAATTAAGCAGTTTGCATCAAAGACCAAATGGTTACAAGTGTAAGAGTGTTCCTTGGACCTTTTTGCAGTGCCAGAACCCTGATCCTGTTCTGCAGCCAGCGCCTAGCCCATGCAGCCATAGTGCCTCCTGCTTTGCCAAGGCAGTAGATATCTCTCTGCCTGGCTACCACATCTAAAAGTTGTGGCTAACAGGAGTGGTCTGTGATCTCCAAGCAATTTTTCATCTATAGACTTCAAAGCATTTCTTAGGGTGGATGTGCATTAAAAAAGGAAAAAAAAAAAAAAAAAGGAAAAAAAAGGAAAAGTATAAGCAGTTGAAGCATGGATGGATGGATGAGTGGCTGGAGAAGAATAGAGGGATGTTGTCTGGATCTGCAGGGAAAGCCAGAATGCAGATGGAGTTGAATGTCATGAGAGATGTAATAACATGAAGGGTATCTTTAGCTGCATTGGGCAGAAGAGACAGGCAAAGGTTAGTGTACCATCTCTAATAAATGAAAAGAGAGAGGTGGCCTCCTCAGACATGGAAAAGGCTGAGGTACTCAATGATTTCATTGGCTCTGTCTTCATTCCGTTCAGGCTTCTCACACCTCTTGTGTTCCTGAAATTCCAAGCAGGGTTTCAGGGAGCAAAATTTCTCCCGGTGTGAGAGTGGAGCAAGCTCAAGACCATCTCATGAGGCTGAATGTGTACAAGTCTATGGAGCTAGATTACCTGTATTCCGGGGTTCTGAAGGAGCTGGCTGATATGGTTGCCAAGCTGCTCTCCATCATATTTGAAACATTGCAGCTGTTAGGTGAAATCTCTGGTGACTGGAAAAACATCCCTCCCATTTTCAAGAAGGGAAGAAAGAAAGAACCAGGGAACTACAGGCTGGTGAGTCTCACCTGTGTGCAAGGGAAGGTCGTGGAGTGGATCCTCCTGGAAGAGATGTTAAAGCACGTGAAAGATGAGGAGGTAATCCGAGACAGCCAGCATGGCTTTGCCAAGGGCAAATCATTCCTGACTAATCTGGTGGCCTTCTGTGATGGAGCTGTGGCAGCAGTGGACAAAAGAAGGGCAACTGATGTCATCTACCTGGACTTGTGCAAGGCCTTTCACACATGGTCCCACACCACATCCTTATCTCTAAATTGAAGAGATAAGAATTTGAATGTTGGACTATTAGGTGGATAAAGAAGAGATCAGATGGTTGTAGCCGGAGGGTTGTTGCCAATGGCTCTATGTCCAGGTGGAGGCTGGTCACAAGTGATGTCTCCCAGGGGTCCATCTTGGGGCTGGTTCCCTCTCACCTAAGCCATTCTATGATTCTATGGTAAGTATAATGCTTGTACGGGGTGTAAGATGGTCAGATTTACCACTTCTAGTTGCTTCCTCATGGTTACAGTGCGTGACTGCTGTAGTGCCTGAGATCTGCAGGCACCTACCGCTTGCTGCTCCAGGAGAGTTCTGTACTGTGCAACAATAAGTTCTCTCCCTGTGACAAAAGGGTGTTTTGATTTTCTTCATTTCCATCTGAAATCCATTTGACTTGGACTTCTCAGGAGTGCGGGGAGCAGCCCTGACCATCACTGATCTGTGTTGCAGAGCTCAGGCACATGCTTGGCTTGGAGCCTGAAATGGAGGAGACTAAGGGGTGAAGAGAACAAGGTTCTCAGGTAGAGCTTGGAGATGCCTTTTGTCCAATGGTCTCCCTTGTTTTCTAGACATGAATGCTTTCCCTCCACCATTTATTTTTCCAAAATTCAATGGCAAAACCCAGCGCTGGGTTTTCATACAGTACCACTTTCTGGGCACTTCACTGCCCCTGCTTTTCTTCTTGCCTGAGCCAGTCCAGGAGTCTAGATTGCATTCCAAGGAAGCATAATGAAGCAGTTTCATTGCATAGATACCAGGCTCAAAAAAAATGTCAGGCACAACGGGAGACTATAAAAAAAAGTTCTTTTAAATAGCTTTTAAGATAAAACAAAACAATACAAAAAAAAAAAAAAAAAACAAAAAACCCCTTAATTTAAAATGTCAGTTCTGGCATGAGAATTTTTCCCTCTGCATTTCCAACTACAGAAGCTTTCTTTGTTTCACACACTGAGTTATAACATGGCATGAAATCAGCCTTTAAATGGAGCTTGACTTACATGTTTTAACCTATTCCATGTTCCGTAACACTAACAATATGATTCAACGGTCCAGAGGATGGAAGAGCTCCCCTTTGAGGACAGGCTGAGAGAGCTGTGGCCATTCAGCCTGGAGAAGTGAAGATTTCGGAGAGACCTGATAACCGCTTTCCAGTATCTAAAGGGGGGCTATAAGAAAGAGGAGCACAGAATCTTTAGCAGCGTCTCTTGTGATAGGGCAAGGGAAAATGGCTTCAAACTAAAAGAGGGGAGATTTAGATTGGATATAAGGAAGTTGTTTTTTTACAATAAGAGTGGTGAAGCAATGGAACAGGTTGCCCAGAGATGTGGTGGATGTCTCTGGCATTTGGGGTCAGGCTGGACAAGGCTCTGAGCACCTTGATCTAGCTGTAGGTGTCCCTGTTCATTGCAGGGGAGTTGGACTAGATGGTCTTTAAGAATCCCTTCCAACTCAAAAGATTCTATGATTCTATGATTCGCCATTTAGAACTGTATGCTTTCATTTTTGCTGTCCTATTTGTATGAGATGTATCTGTGAGGAATAGAAGAAGGGAGAAAGTATGAAAATGATAGAGTACATTTTATTTCATATTTAATGCTGCTAGAAGTAAATTGGAGATGGAAATTGTTCATGTAATGGATCTTAGCTATAGAAAATTATCTTCTTTTGGCAATAAGGTACTGTCTGTCTCAAGGGCTCACACACAAATCTTGACCTTTGAGCAGTTGCATGTAGTGTCTTCTTTATCAAGCAAATTGATGCATAATGGTCTGTCACAGTACTCACACATTATATCTTTTCTGTCAAAAGTGATAATGCATATTTTATATAGGAGATTTGATGGCAAATATTTTGTACTTCTGCTGCTTTTTCTTCCCACTGTCAGGCTTAACGAAGGAAAATCATGGATAGTTTTTAAATAATGTCAACTTCTTCTATCACATTACCATGTCTGCCTTTGAAAGTAGCTTTCTGCAAGAGCCACAACATAAGAGTGAAAGAGAGAAAGACATTTTCATGTAGTTAACTTTAAAAAGTCAAGTTTTTTAGGTCTTAATTTCAAAATCAATATATTGTATACCTTTGGAGTCTTCTTGGAAAAAAAACTTTCTACACTTAGTGAGCATATTTAGTGTGTCCTAGTGGTAAAAACACTTCTCTTGAGGTTGTCCTACAAAGTAACTGACTCAGAGGTAGAGAGAATTAGGTTCTAGTATTCTTATTAAAATTGTTTGCCCCAGCAGAGCCAAAGTTTGTTCTTTTCCCACCTGTTCAGCTCTACTCAGGGAAATATTCCTCATTCTGTATTCTATCAATGAAAACGGTAAATTTGAATGCTGATTTCTCAGATTGTAGGACTGGTCAATGAAATCTCAGAGCATAGAGAAGTGCTTTTCCCATTCCTGGACTATGTCTTTTTGCCAAAACTGAACAAAGCATAGAGGTATTTCCAAACTTCCCCTGACACCAGGCAAACTCATCTAGGCTAGCAGTTAGAGTGGCATTTTTCAGCCTGTAAGCCGTAGATTCATATGGGCTTCTGGTCTGCCTCCAAGGGATCCACACAAGGGAGCCAACAAAAGCAAGCTCATCATTTGTATGAATTATTTTTCAGTGTCTGCTGATAAAAATAAATTCAAAACACTGAAATAGGTGATGAAAGTATGGCACATATATATTTACAGAAGTATTACAGGCCTGAGGACAAGGCAGAACAAGAAGACAACAGTATTTACACGTAAGATTTATAAATGTAAATGAGGTCTGGATTTCTCTTACACATGAAATATATGTATAACCAGATGTCTCAAGTTGAAAGATGAAAGCTTACACTCAGAAAAGTGTCTGGATTTTTCTCACAAAAAGAGGTAAAAAAAACCCCACAGACTTGAAGCTACTTGATATTTAATTATCAAACTCTTATTTAAGAATGAAATCATGAAGTAATTAGAAGTAAGTAAGAATTTGTACAGTACTGAAATATTCAAAACATTATTCTCTACCACTGAGAAGTAGTTCACTGATGAACTTCTGCTACTGAAAAGACAGTCTGCAATATTTCTCCCTTCTCTGCTACTTCTAAGCCCTCAAATAAGAACAGAACAGTCTTAAGCAGTGAGAATAATAAGTTTTCCTTTCGATGTCTGAAGATTTAGAACAATCCAATTGAAATAAAAATGTAATCCTACCTATGCTTCATGCTAGGATTAGAGCAGGGTAAATGCCATAGTTATGTCTGATCATCAGGTTGTGATTGTTAGAAATGCTGGAGAGAACATTCCAGGGAAAGAAGGAGAGTGAGAAGGATGGCCCCCCTGTGTCCTTTTATTAACACGAATTAGCATCAAATCTAACAGAGGCATATTCCTGCACAGTAGAACTCAATAAAATGTCACTTAGTCAGTGAAGGAAATGATAAACTAAATAGTTTTTCAATCATCCAGCTAATAAAAGTAAACACAAACAAACATGTATTCATCTGCTGAGCTGTATGTATACAAGGTTAATTGAAGAAGCAGCAGAAAAGCCACTGAAAATAACTTGAAAAATAAATGTTCTCTAGGATGCTACTGTTCCACAGTATCTATTTCAAATATAATTTGCTCTTAGTCATTTCTACAAGACGTGGGCACATCAGCTGAGATTCTCAGTTTTATAGAGATGAAATAATCATTGGAATGAAATGTTAGTTCATAAAAGACAGCTAAAAATGAAGCAGTCTGTAAGAGCTGTCAGAGAGGAGGATGGTCCACCCTTCTGAGCACAGTGGAACCATTATACCATGGTTATTTTGAAAGAAATTGTCTAACTTATTATTCTCTTCCCTCTCTTCCCTATTTTTTGATGCTTGTCTCCTCAGTGCATCCTAACGTGAGCCAGGGTTGCCAAGGAGGGTGTGCTACATGTTCGGACTACAATGGATGCCTGTCATGTAAGCCCAGACTCTTTTTTGTTCTGGAGAGGATCGGCATGAAACAGATCGGAGTATGTCTTTCCTCATGTCCAAGTGGATACTATGGGACACGGTATCCTGACATTAACAAGTGTGCAAGTAAGTGCTGGATAAGGGGAAGCACACAGCTTTGTTTGAATGCTGCGTCTCCTTAGGAGACAAGACAACACAGAAGTAGATGGACAGGCTGAATCTTTTTCTGTTCAGTTCTTTTACAGTACCACAATAGATATTAACCTGAGCAGGGAGTTTAGGTGAAAACCCACAAAACTCCCTAAATCTCAGGGCTTCCAGCTCAGCATGAATGACCTGCCTGGGTGTTGAGAGATGGCCTCCTCTACACTCACACAGAAGTGGAGCATCAGCAGGCCACAGGCACTGCCTTCCAGAGGCTGCTCAGCAAGTTGGAGTGGCAGTGGGGCTTAGGGAAAACTGAGGGCCACTGAACGTTGGAGCCTGGGGCAGTTTAGCTCATTGGCCTTCCTCTTGAGACAATGGTGAAATGGTGGCTGGTGGATCTCTGTGGAGATGTGTTTTGTTCTGGTCTGCTTATAGCTCATCTTGCATGCAATGTAGTCCTGTAAATGCCTGTACCAAAATACAAGGTCTCAACCTGGTTTGGAGAGG
This sequence comes from Meleagris gallopavo, assembly GCF_905368555.1. Classification (NCBI taxonomy): domain Eukaryota; kingdom Metazoa; phylum Chordata; class Aves; order Galliformes; family Phasianidae; genus Meleagris; species Meleagris gallopavo. Next base: position 58,519,338 of record NC_139405.1, on the reverse strand, counting down.
TTACCTGATTCGTGTTGCGTGCAGACTGGGAAGCAGAGAACTATTCTATTCTAAAGAATTCTCTTATTTATCTTTTGGGCAACATTTCGAACCCATTATGTATTTTGAACCATAAATGTACTGGTTTTGCAATATCCTTCCCATTCCCTTTCTTTTCCTTCCTCCTGTGATTTTTGTTGTTGAGTTCACTTTTTAACCCCACAGGTGATATAAAAACATAATTGTGACAGCCAAGACACTCTTCAGATTTTACCTGGTACTAAAAGTTATTTAATGAATAAACCCTAGAGCAAAATCTTGCAGAGTAACATGACACTGCAAAGTACTTGCTCAGTTTTTAGCAGTGTGTGGCCTTGCATATCAAACATGAGCTGTGTCATACACAAACTTTTGCTTGCTTATTTTAAAAGCACCTGAGAACTGGGAAATATATTGTTTATGCTGATTTTAAGCAAACTCTAAATATTTTATTTCTCCTGGATGGATGGAGATAGATAGTGTGGAACTGGGCCCAGGACCTGTAGCTATATGCACTACAACTAGTGTGTTGTTATTCTGATGAGCTGTGCTTTGTCTTCAGTTTGCATCGGTCTGCAAAGGAAGCATGTGATGATCCAGCATCAGACCATCCTTATTAATTTCTGACTCATACTAAATTCACTTGCTGTGGTCCTCAATGTATGTACAGGTCATAAGGGAGACATAAAAATAATTTGTTTCCTTTGAAGACTTTAACATTGCTAGAGCCTTCTAAAGTGATTTTACCTTGAATTCTATTGTATTTGAGTCTGTGGTGTTTCACAACAAAAGAGCATCAGTGTTGTGTCCTCTTTGCATTTCAGAATGTAAAGCTGATTGTGATACCTGCTTCACCAGAAACTTCTGCACAAAGTGTAAAAGTGGGTTTTACTTATACAGTGGAAAGTGCCTTGAAAAGTGCCCTGATGGGCTGGAAGCCAACAACCACACAATGGAGTGCACTAGTATTGGTAAGTCCAGCCCCATATAAAGGCCCAGCCCTACCTGGTTTCCTCGTGGGGATGGGAGATCTGTGAAGGGCACAAGCTGCAAGATCAGTTAGAGCTCTGGGAAAGGCTCAAATCCACCCAGGAAATGTTCTGCATCACAAGGTACAACAAACTTACATCACTTCATAAAAATCAAGCTCGGTTGTGCCCCAAAATACAGCCCCAATGCTAATGGCAGTTCTGCCTCAGGAAAAAAGGCCCATTTCATCCTGCTGACTTGGCCTGTGCTGAGGTAGAATGACATCTACCTTCAGCTTGAACTGTTACAGTGTTGGCTGCACCACTACCGTCAAAGGTATAAAAATGTCAATGCAAGCCTTACATTATCTTGAAGTTCAAAATACTAACTGCTCTGGTTTTAGTCCTTTGTGCTATCTGTGCCTTCACAGCATGTGTGCACCAGCATTTTGAATCTTATATTCCCAGAGAGGAGAGCTAGAAATTAAAATAGTATTTGTGCATAATCACCTGACTGTAGAAAGAGAGGATTAAAATCAGATGGCGAACAGCATAGCGCTCTCTGTGAAGGAGTGAGATTGGCGGCACTGCTCTGGTGACTCATGGCTGCAGAAACGAGAGCTGCTTTTATATCTCTTCAGCCTCTGAGTCACAAGCTCCAATTCTTCAGGCCAGGGCAATTTTGGAGGTCAACACACCTAGCTGTCTGCTTCATCCCTCTGCCACCCCTGCAGCCGAAAGCAGGAAGAATGATGTGTTTGCCTGTGGGCTGCTGCTATCCATGTCCCCTGCCATGAACACGCTGAGGCTGCAGCAGGGCTCAGCTTATTTTGGTGCACTGGCTGTGAACTGTGGTGGCTGCGGGCTGCAAGCCACAGTGGGAGCAGTAACTTCTTCAGCCACCTGCAACCAGGACGCACTTAGGCACAGCCTGGCCATACTGAAAATCTCCTCCTCCACAGCATCATGCACATAACTCTCTCTGGCATATCCCATTTGGCAGGGCAAGCAAGTCAGGAGTAAAAATAATGTGCACTGGTTCAGTGTTTTCTTTCTCAAGTAGCTATTAGTTCAGGTGGTAGTGACGGTATTTACGGTTTTATTTTCTAGCAAAGACTTTCATCTTTGGAAGCAATTCAGGGGATAATTTTTGTTTCTTGGTGGCTGTTTCCAAGTGCTGTAGACTTAGCTGCTTTAACAATGAGTCAGTCTTAACTCAGAAAAGCCATTTAAAGTTATGGAGGAAAAACAGAACCTTTCTGTGCACGTGAAGGCCAATTATTTTAACAGGAAAGCTCCAGTGTAATGTTAAAAACAAAATTACCCACATGACAGTTTACTGGAGGGAGGCTCAAAGATTGCCTGAGATCAGTAACATTTTTAAGTTTTGAAAAATTTTAAAGTAAATTCTGAATCAGGAAAAATGTTGACTTACTTATGAAATCCTCCCTATAAAGATGCAAGAAGTTCTTTCTTCTTTAGTGGAGGTTTAGGTTCTTAAGTAACACATGAGAAAGCAAATAATTACTACCTTTTATTAAGAGTAGGATACTGAGGAGGTGGCACAGCTATTAAGACCATGTTTTGAAGCTCCAGGTTGCCCACATTTTTGTCTATACTCTTTGGGCAAGTGTCCAGTGGCATACCTTTGAGTTCCCAATAGTATGGGGTATGCATTTAGATCACTGTAGTTTGGAAACTGCAACTTACACTTTTCTAAAAGTTCATTTACCACTAAATTTCCTCTGCTTTGCTAACTTACACCTTACATGTGTTCCAGATCTATCACTATTTAAGTTGAATGCCAAGCAAGAGATAACCAAAGATGCTTGGTTTCTAATGTAATGTTTCTGTAACCGTTACTTCATTATAACTCTATTGATTTCCAAATTCAATACCTCAAAGACCAGCTGCAGCATCTTGACACAGTGATTTCCTTCGCCTCTCTCCTGTTTAATTCCACTAAAACCAATAGGAGCTCTATCTCCACAACACCAAACCAACCAAAGAAAAGATCCCAATAACTGATTTCATTGAGACCAATTTGGTTTTGCTGCCCTGTTTCAGGGACAGAATTGCAAAATGGCAGGTACAAAATAGCATCTGACATAATTATTTGACATTATTGTATGCAATATACCTTCAGTAGTATAAATTTACTCAATTCATTGCTTTAAATCCTGATTCATTTCATTTGTGTTTGCTAGCTTTTAGCTGATGCAGAATAAGATGAATGTACCATATGCATAATGTATACAAAAATATACTGGCCAGGCTCAGCTTGTCTTATGTTTGTTGCAGTGCACTGTGAAGCTAGTGAGTGGAGTCCATGGAGCCCTTGCACAAAGAAAGGAAAAACATGTGGTTTCAAAAGAGGAAATGAAGTAAGGGTCAGAGAGATCATACAACACCCGTCAGCAAGGGGCAATCCTTGCCCAGCTACAAGCGAAAGCAGAAAATGTATGGTACAAAGAAAGAGATGTCAGAAGGAAGGAAAAGGTACCACGTTATCATCATCATAATTTCAGTTTTGTATTGTACTTGTTTAAATATTCGCATCTGAATTCTCAAGCCTCAATTGCTGGCTTCCCCAAAGCTCCCACTGACGTGACATTCATTGAGCTGGAGGGAACTGTGCACTTCCCTGGTGTAAATAAAGTCCTAATGCTGCTGAAAAAAATGCACTTTGTGTGATCCAGAGTACACAGGGTGGGTAGGATGGGAAGATGCACTCTCTGTAGGTTCTGCTGAACGAACTGCTGAAATGAGATGTTGCACGTGCAGCAAAAAGGTCCATTATAAAACACAGCATGGTGAAAGTTTTTTGTTGAATATCAGGCAGTCAATTTTCATGATTCAACCATAAGATTCCTCTGAAATGGTTCCTATGTCATGCTCCTATACAGGTAAGCCTGTAACTCCTACTATTGCAGCACTGTGACATCTCTCACACCCTGACCTCTCTGTACTAGCTCTGGTTGAAAAATGTGGCATGATCTTGCCCTCTACTTGCAGAGTCCCAGTGTAGGAGAAAGACCACAACACTCTGTGGCAAGCAAGGGAAACTCCACTTAACACCTCCAAGGACAAAGCATCCACAACCTCTCTGGGCAGCCTGCTCCAGCACCTCACCACTCTCTCAGTAAAAAACTTTACCCTGACATCTAATCACAATGTCCTCTCCTTTAATTTGAAACCATTCCCCCTTGTCTTATCATTATCCGCCCTTGTAAAAATTTGATTTCCCTCATGTTTATAAACTCTCTCTAAATATTGGAAGGCTGCAATGAGGTCTCCCCACAGCCTTCTCTTCTCCAAGCTGAACAAGCCCTGTTTCTTCATCCTGTCTTCATAAGAGAAGTGCTCCAGCCCTTGAAATCATTCTTGTGGCCCTCTTCTGAACCCTCTCCAAAAACTTCACATCTTTCCTGTGTTGGGGATCCCAGATTTGGATGCAAGGTAGAGCAGTGTGTCTGCCTCAGGAGAGCAGCCAAGACAAGCTATGTACAGATTTCTTCCTGTTTAGACTATATATTCAATATGTCCATGAAAATTATCGCTTTTGCATGGTGGCACAGCTTGAAGCACAAACCTGTTACTTCACTGTAACTGGAAGAAAAGAGTATTTTTTTCTACAATAGTTACACTACAATACAATAGTCAGAGCTGAAAATATAGTTCTGAACTTTAGTTTTGAGTCTAAAAACTGTTGCTTTTCTTTAAGGTGATAATGATGTCATGTATTTGTTTATGGTAATTTGGCAGCATTCTCAGATTGGATTTTTTTCCTTTGAGAATTGCCTGTATTTCATATGTAGTAAGTACTTTAAAAGAAACTCCTCACCTATTTTACTGTCAATCCTTATTTAACAAGATCTGAGCCAAGCCATATTTGAAAAATACTGCACACACATAGAATTCCTTTAAAATCTTTATTTTTTCTGCAATGTGCATAAAACCATTATTCTTCTCTTTTGAGCAAGTCACAGAGTATATTCTAGTCTGTTTCACACTCAGTAGACACTTTCATACTTTGAACTAAATGCAGTCAGATGTAACCTATGTTCCAACAACTATGTTCCAATACTGCTTACGCCTTTGGGATTTGCATGTGTATGGCTGAGAGTACTTTTTTAATGTTCTGAAAGACATCGCTGTACAATCCTCTGTAATATTACCCACAAATATCTGTCCAATTCATTTTTGTACACCTTCAAAGAAAGATGAGTTTATTTAAAATGAAATAAAAGGTAATCCTTAATAAAACTGAGGAAATTCACACATGAAACATTAGGTTAAAATACCTTGAAGGGATGGATTAGGCTCAGAGTTTCCTTATGTTCCTACTGGGATAGGGAAATGAGGCTTTCCAAGTTAATCTCCAGGCAACTTATCTTCCTTACTGCCACTGTCTATTTCTCCAAGAGAAATTTCTGTTCCCCTTCAAACAAGAGAGTGCTTGTATCAAAAGCCAAAGCAAGCTCTGTTCTTATGATAGCTAGTCCAGTCAATGAGATGAGAGGGAGTTAACAACAAAAACTCTTTTGGACAGGAAAGGGAAAGTAAATACATTTGGACTTACTGTTAAGAAATATTGAAAATGCTATTTTGCATTGTACAACTCCACACTGCCACTTGGGGATTGCTTTGGAGACTAGCTTCCACAGCATCAACTAAGTCTAGCAGCAGACCTAGCAAGAACCAACAGTGCTGCTATGTGTCATCTGCAATCAGACAAGTTAGCAGACAAAGTTAGTTCAGTCCGTCTTTGCCATTTCCATGTTGATTATATGTCTGTGGCCGAGGGAGTAAGGGCAAAGACCACATCATGACGGGGTATGCTCGTCACAGATCCCTCAGTGACTTTGCTCAAGAAGTTGAAATCAGAGACAGGATGTTAGTCATTTCAGTTGCTGCTATCTCAGAGAGGCAAGTGCATGTTTCTGGAACAGTTACACAGAACAAGATAAGACAAATGAAGATGGCTTTTTGTTTCCATCTGCTAGTATGCCATTAAAGCTGGTGTGATCCAGTATAACTCTTTTTTTTTTTCTCTCTCTCTGTCTAGTAAATTGAGTTTTACTGGGAGAAGATGCTAGAGTTTTGAGTGCATGTCTTCAGATGACTATGGTATGCAGAAGGAGTCCTATCAGGCATCTATTAAATATGCAAAACTACCTTAAATATGCAAAACTACCTGTTAGCTAAAAACCCCAGGGCATTTGCCAAGATTTTACTTCAGCTGAAAACAATGTAACTTCATACTAACAAGGTTAAAATACATAGGTCACAGTGAAAGTAATGCTTCCTATTTATTTCTATGATAACTGCAACCAATACAACGAGCACAATAGCACTACTTCATAGAACAAATTCTCTTAGTATTATCAATGTTATCAAATTCTCTCATAAAACCATGACAGCTACAAAAAACTAATTTTCAGCATTATTACCACCGTTAGCTATGCATTTTTGCAGCGATGAACAAGAGCCTGCACGCTGCACTTGTAAAAATCTGTATCAGCAGAGGTGACCCACTGTTTCACAGATGCTGTGATGGTGTCATTGCTAGGAAAATGCTACCCACACAGTCCATCTTTCATTGGTCCAAGCAGATGGAATTCAGAAGGAGTCAAATCTGTACTATACTGTGGGTGTGATAGGACAGTCCAACCAAGATTGACAATATGCTCCAAAGCAAACTGGCTTGGGGCCTGGCATTATACTGTTGCAAGAGGAAGGTTGTCTTCTTCTCTGGTCTGACTCAAAGCTCGAGTCTTCAACTTAGTCAGTGTTGTGATGCAGTGGTCAGAGTTGATGGTTTGTCCAGTTTTAGGAAATCTGGAAGGATCATTACTTTCATATCCTAAAAGACAGTGCTCATCACTTTACTCCTTTAGGGCTGCATCTTGAGATTTTTCTTTAATGGGAAATTCATATGTCGTCACTTCATGTACTGTCATTTTGACTCCAGCTTATGGTGGTGATACCACATCTCATGAATGGTAATGATGCGATTCAAGAAACTGGATCAGCTTCATATTGATTCAATAGATCCTGACAAACTTGCTTATGTTGTTCTTTCTGTTCCTGTGTGAGAATTCAAGGGATCCACCTTGTGTAAACTTTGTGATATTCCAGCATTGCCAGCATCATTTCCAACACAAAGTTGCTGATCTTCAGCTCTGTATGCAGTTTCCTGTTGTAAACCAACTATTTGTGGATAAAGACATCCTTCATTTCATGGTCTGACAGCTGTGCATGACCATCCAGAACATGGCTTGTCTTTAATGTCACTGTTGCCACTGCTGAAACACATCACCCACTGCCTCACTGTGTTCACATTTACCGTTTAGTCTCCAGAAACATTCAGCAAGCATCAGTAAATGTCAGTGGGTGCCATTTTTTCTGCACAGAGGAATTCAATTCGACACCTTTGCTTCATACACATTTCCAGGACAGACACCATTCTGTCAGATTGCCCTTCTGCTGCTATCTGTCACATAGCAACAAAACGTAACAGAATATTGTTGGGAAGGTTCAGCTTTTACTGTCATAGCACCAGCATCTGCTTCTGATGTAATGGATCAACATAGTAACATAGGAGGCATTACTTTTGGAGCAACCCTGGTATTACACAATAAACTACTTGTATTCAGTTAACTTAAACTCATTGAGTTACCCACCCTGATGTATACACTCTGATGCCACATGGATTCATGTAACAAAGGAGCACAGAAGGCTCCTTTAGCATCTCTAACAATAGCAACAAAATCTTCACTTAATGTCTTTTCAAGGTGCATTGGTTTTATTAATGGCCAGATAAGGTGTCCCAGGCAGCACAGAGAAAGAGAAAGAGAGCCTCTATTAAAACAAGAGAAAGTGTGTAAGTTGTATTACAGTTTTAAGGTGTACATAGAAGTAGAGTAGGGAAGGAAGCCATTAGTAGAGTTTCATACTTTGCACGAGTTTTGAACCATGGTCCATAAAATCAAGGTTTTGTAATCTCTACAATACAAGGAAACTCCTTTGTACCCACTTACACAAATATGTGCCACAGCAATGTGTTTGTTCCTGTAGTAATATCAATTTCCTCCTGAAAATTCTGGACTCTCAAGTAGTTGCTCACTCATTTTGTAGAATTTTTTTTTCATGCTGGACAATTTGAAGTTGATGTGCACTTGATGTTTACAACAAGAGTTTTGCCTTCTGAGAATTCATAAAGGGCATGACAAGATGGGAGTCATCACTGAGTCTCTGCTAAAAATTAGTTGCCTATGTCTAAGAAGGTCCTTGAAGTATCATATTAAAGGTGTGATACTGGGATACTGCTCTTGGGGAGAGGGATTCATGTGCAATTAGATGGATTCTGAAAAGAGCAAAATGATTTTTTTCTCCAGAGGGAGCTCCCTTTTCTCAATGACTGCTAAGGACAGTCCAGGGTGAATGATGTGGATCTTACCTGCTAAGTTCTTAAGCATAACTACATGGGAAAATAAGATATTTCTATCACAGCTCATCCTGAAAGTCAGATCCTCTCCCCTATGTATAGCTTGGTGGTATTTAAATCAAAAGGATTGGCGCATGTGAGCCAGACAGCCATCACAAGTGCACTGTTCTCTAGACTAACTGTGAGAGATGGGGTGTCCTGTGTGAAGGTCACTCGTGTGGTTGTGGTTAATGACCTTACTCCGTGGTGGGTCACAGGACTTCTGAAGCTTCAAGATGAACACAAAGCTAATTACTGCATCCCCGTGTTTACATTCTGCATACGCCAGTGGGTCATAACTCTGGCCTTTGCGAGCCTGACTTACTATAATTGAGGAATTGAGTTCGATTGTTTATTTTCTGTTTGTTTCTGCCAAGAGGACCTCTCATTTCCTTTCCTCGCAGGGGTTTTGACTCTTTAACTTTAACACATTTCCAGCCCCCAATACAAGGACTGTTGCAACTGGGAATTCCTTAGTTGCAACATCAAGGGAAATGCCTTTCTGGAAATACCTTGAGCAAGGCAGGACACGGAAAGCACAAGGCTGCCCACCACCGCTGGCCTGCACAAATGGTCACCATTTAGAAAAGAGATCTTGGGGGAGAATGGTTAAGAAGGGAAAAAGAGGATCAATATGAGTCAGAGAGATTTGTGAATCCAAAATAGCTAGTAAGCAAGTATGTACAGCTCAAGAATTCAAGGGCTGGAAAGGCAGGGAAAGCCTATTTTAAACTTTAGTCAAAGCACTTTCAAAATATAATTGAAGTTAGTCATTTTTGAATGTCGTATTATGTAACTACCTGCAAACTAAGACCTTAAAATCCAAACTAATTACTAGTAATGTAGCATTTTGCTACAAGTGTGCTTACTTTGTGTTAGGGTGAATAGCAAATTCTCACCGTATCTCCCAGTTCTGACAGACATACACACTGTGCAAGCAGGCAACATGAACTTGCTGCAAGTCTTTGCACATACAGTGCTATACAGTGTGGCAGTCATCGCAAAGCAGAGAAAGAAGTGGGTGGTCAGCACTTCCTGTGCAGTAAGTAATTCCGAAAAAAAAGCTGACTTCATTCTTATAATAAAATGTGGATGACATGGGAGCACTTCTCCCTAGATCACTGAACCAAATAAGGAATAGAAATCATCTCTTTTTCCCTTTCCAGTCTTCCCTTCTGGAGGTTCTCTCTGCTCCAGAAGTGGCCTGCAAACATCCTTTAGATGTCTGAGCTCTGTAGGAAAAACACAACATCACCAGTTCCTCTCCCTCCGCCCTTCCAAAGTGCCCATCCATTCAGCACCAAATTTCAAACATCTTTCTAGTATCTTCCCTCTTGAACAGAATTGTCTGGGAAGGTGAAATCCACAGCTATGTCTATACTGCTAAGGAAAAGCATGCAAAGATGCACTCTCCTTGGCCACAAGGCCAAGGACCATCTTTTGGTTTGCATCCAGACTATCTGGGCCTATTCTCCTGATTTGGCTGGTGGGGAGAGAAAGGGAGCTGGTGAAGGTCAGAGACCGAAACCAAACTAGCAGTTATGCAGTGCAGACACAAAAGGGCCTTCCTTCATTGCACTGCTGTACTGTACTAATCCACAGCACCTTCGTATCTGGTGGCATCACTTTACTGTTTTCCATGGAGAGGAAAATAGGAAACCGTGGCTACTGTATTCTCCCAGCTGCAGGGCAGAGATCACATGCAAAAGAACAGAATATCTTTTTCTCTTACCCTACCCTCTTTCCTTAGTCTGCCTGCATGTCCTCATTTATCCTTTTTCTCCACTTCTCACAGCTGGTACTTCCAAAGTCCTTGCCCTAACTTCTAGCATTGTAAGGAGCAGTGGGACTTATTTGTCGCAGCTGGAAAAGGAAATCAGCCTCTTGCAGGCTGTGTGCCATGGCCAAATATCTTGATACGTTTCTTTTCTCTACTCCCCAGCAGACCAGAGCAAGCTGTTTTCTTGTCCTTGGGCAACATTACCACAGAGTAAAGATGAAGGGAAGTGGCTGCAGGGCCCACTTGGTCCTTGTCATCTGGAGATCTAAAACTCAATTTTTGCCTGTATGACCTGGAAAGAAGAACAAATGCAAGAAAGCAGTTTGGTAGTACATCCATCAAATTTAGTCCAAGAATGCAAAATATTTGGTGTATGTGAGCAACAGAGTAAATCTGGCAGTGGGTGTTTCAAGTTTTAATGGTGACACACAGAGCACTGTTAAATCAGCTAAATCCTGAGCTGTGGAACACTTCCATGTATAGCAATGCTGTTATAGCACAGCAAATTGTGGAGACCAATGGCACTCATTCACTACTGTATTAACTGCCTAATTCTTTTAAAGGGCATTGTCCAAGACCCATTGAAATCCCATTGACTTCAGGGTACTTTGGATCTAGCTGTAAAGAAACGATTTTTCAACTTTCCTTTGTAACAAAGTGAAAACAAGCACTTTTTGGCTGCTGTTTCTCCTCATCTTACTGAATATTTGCCTGTTCTTCCCACCCAAGCAGCTCTGTTTGCTTTTTCCCACCCAGGTCTCTGCATCTCCAGCCTCTTCGTCTCTCTCAGCATATGCTCCCTCCTAGCTCTGACACCTGTTGTAGCCTTTGGTCTGTTTAGGCTGCCACTTCCCAGGTCTCTTCCAGCCCCTTAACTCTGACGAAGAAAACATTTGCTGCCATAGCTTTTCATTATAAAGAGCCAAAGGAGCTTTGTATTGTTCCCAATGAGATAACATCCAGTGTTGTTATCAGAGACTGTAAAGATCAGGAAAGAGGTTGTGGGAATCTCCATCATGGAAGATTTTTAAGGAGGTTAGACAAACATCCATCAGAAACAGTCTAAGAATAGCAGTCCAGCCACAGAGTCCAGAAAAGAACTAGATAATGCTTTGATAAGCTTCCCTACATTTCTAAAATTACCACAACATTTCCATAAATTTTTTTCATGCCTATTGCCTTCTGTAAGACAGACAGAAGACATGCTGCACATTTGCACAGCACTATTTCAAGTGTCACTTTCTATTGACACATTCAATGTAAAGTATCCTTCTGTCTTTACCAAGCTTAGATTTTCATTTGGGCCTGAATGAGGGCATTGAAACAGATTTTTCTTCCATTTTGTTTAGTCTCTTGCTGGTATATCTGCCATGCTCCTCTTGGCACTCACCAGCATATTCCTGTTTATATAGTTCAGTGGACTTAGAATCATAGAATCACAGAATGACTTGAGTTGGAAGGGACCTCAAGGATCATCAAACTCCAACCCCCCTGCCACAGGCAAGGCTGCTAACTTCCATATCTAATACTACAGCAGGCTGTCCAGGGGCCTGGCCTTGAACACCTGCAGGGAAATAGCATCCATAACTTCTCTGGGCAGCCTGTTCCAGCACCTCACCACTCTCTCGTCACACTAATTCACTAGAAATGAAAGCTACCACCACTCTGCCAATGAAACTATGTAAAATTTGATAGTAGACAAAGATGTGGTCCATCAGGGGAATATTGCTGTATGTTTAGCTTTAAAAAAAAAAAGAAAAAAAAAGTTAATTCTAAGGACAGATACAAACAAATATTTTCACTTGTGTTTGTTAAAGTAATTTTTAAGTGGCAAGAAATTAATGAGAAGAAAAAAAGACATTTGTCATTTAAAATTTTGGTGGCCATGTTTTTAATGAAAAAATAGGAAGCCATTTCCGAAAAATTCAATGTTTAGTTCCTTGAAACAAGAAATGGCTGTAAAAAGAATAAATCAGGGGTCCACAAGCTAAACATCTGCAGGCTAGTATGTAATTATTAACTCTGGGGATTTTTCTGGGATTTACAAGCAAAATGACCCAGTGATGAAATTTTTTGAATTTTGAATCTAATCTAATCCTCCCCAATATCTATAGCAAACAGTAGCCCTAGCATAAAGATTTACAACTACCGTTATGTCTCTGCTTTGTTCTTAAGCATGTATTTACTTCTTCCCATTTGCTGTCTGAAATTCCCTCTCTCATTTGTCATCTGAAGAACTCCGTTTAAAAGGAAAACAGACTTCAGACATGAAACACAACTACATTCCTGAAACATGAGATGAACAACCTTTAATTCACGCAACCTTTCATTTACAGTAATGTTTAGTGGATGGCCCAGTCTCATTATGAACGATGCCTCTCTCTGTCATTAGCCTACAGAAAGGTCTAAAACACTTAAGTGTTTAAAGTAGCCCTGTTTTAGCCCCTGTATTCTCTCCTTTCCTCCCTCCCCCACTCTCCATATCCCTTTCTGACTGCTCTTGTTCTAAGTGCATGATATAAATGCTATACTCTGCAAACTGCACTTACTGTTGGCTTCAGGCTTGGAAGGACCCTTCTGAACACTTTTTATACAAACCCTTGCAAGGTCACAGTTGGAAAAATCTCAGCTGGTGGACTTGGATCCCATGAGCTAGTGACCATTTATAATTAATATTAATGAATGGCAGACGACAGATGTTTATTGCTTAAGTAGAAATGTGCATTGCTAAACCAGAAGGATTTTGTTTAAATGCAGAGGAACTGACTTTATTTCTTGTGTGGATGTGGGTGGTGGGAGGGAATACCAGTAGGTGATCTGAACCCTGCTACCTTTAAGCATGAGCAAGGAAACAATACTCCATAAAGGACCTGAGCTCTCTGACTGATTGAAGCCTGTTGTTCAGTTCCTTAAACCGTTAACTGTAAAAGTAAGGATGAGTCTTTTCATCCATTTCATTGGCTTTAACTCGCACTAGTAATGGCTTTCATCTGTAGCTGTCAAAGCATTAACCATAATTAAGGAACCATTATCTCCGTTCTATAGTTGTGGAACATGAGAATGTCATAAAGACTCCACTATATAGATAAAAGTCCACCATGAAGATGAAGGATCGCAATCCCAGCCACAGCCTATTTTATTTGTTATACATATATATTTTTTCCCCAGTGCTTTTAAAGCAGACTAAAGCTATAATGGGTGAATTACTGAAGTTTAAATCTGACACTGTGGAAGATGCAATATGGAGATTGAAGAATCTCTGTGAATCCCTCCGAATGCTGTAGGGCTTATTCGGGTTTAAAGTTGATGGAACTTCTGTTTTCTAGCTGAAAGCAATGCACTCTTTCAGAGTACAAAAAATAACTTCCTGTGACATACAAGAATCCTGGGTAACATTTTCAAAAGTACATGAAAAGCAGTAAGTAATTGCTGAGAATTTATGGCTAAGGTTGGAGTGGGAGCTCTGGATTCTTTGTGTGGCGTGTTCTACTTCATTACTATCTTACTGTACTGTATGTGGGCACCAAATGTTTACTGTTTCTTTGCCCCTGAGAATTCTACACATCCATATGACAGTCTATAAAATGTTTCAGAGTATGCCATACCAGAGCCTTGCAAAATATTTTTGATTTTAGTGGCTACAGAGTTGGTCTTCGGTATTATAAGAAGAGTGCTTAAGGAGTTTCTAGCAAAAGGAGGAGACGGTCAGATTTTAGAAACAGTGAATTATATCATTTTTCACTAATCTGAAAACTCTTAAAGGAGGCAGGAAAGTGTTTAATTAATTGGTTTTAAAGACAGGCATGAGCATAATAGTTGATTTGTGTATAAGATCTTCCTCAGAAGGAAGCAAAAGGTGGTTAGAAGGAGAGACCTTTGCTGGTCCCCAGATTCTCTGTTTTCAGAGTCCAGAGAAGGTCCTGAGTTCTTGCCATACATCATACTAGAAGAAATGTCACTCGTGCTGCTTTCACTTCTGGTTCCGTAGAACCTTTTTGCAGCCCTGCAATATGGCTCTTATAACTGGCCCTATTTACAGACTGCACACACCCCACAGGCACACTCACAAGTGCAATGCCTAAGATTATTACAATTTTACCAGCAGTGCTGTAGCACTCCTAATTCATCCCCTGAGCACAAAAGAGAAAAAATAACACATGCTTGCAGCAAGTTCTGTTGGGCTGCCATTATCTCCTGCTGGCAGGAACTTGGAGCAGATCTCCTGGGGAGGTGGCTAAGGAGTTGCAGACATTCCTTAGCACAGCCTGGTGCTCTGTGCCATGAGAGGCTGCTTTCTCTTCCCATTGGGGGCTTCATCTCCTCTAACCTTTGAGCTATCTAACCTCATTTTTTCCTCATCTAAATGGGATGGTGGTCAGTTTATAAAGTATACTAAATAAAATGAAGTCCAGTGATGCATCATCACATGCAATACTCATTCTTCACATTCCACTTGAAGCTACTCATAAAACCGGCTGCTAACTTCAGTGTGCAAAGCCTGTGTTACTACAAACAGCTTTAGATCCAGTGTTCATTCTCAGAAGGATTTAAAAAGAATAAACTTATCACATTCTTGGAAAAAACAAGGAAAGACTAGAGAGCCTGGATAAAATTTACATGGACAATTTCTTCTATCTGTGACACGTTTCAAACTGAGGGTTTACGGGAAATATTAAAATAACTGCATTCAGTTTTTACTTTTTTTTTTTTTCATGCATGTCCTCCATGACCCCCTCAGAAATCTCCGGGTTTTGTTTTTAATGCATTTGAATTTTCCAAAGCAATGGAAAATGCCAAATTATGGAACTCATCATATGATTTCAGTGAGGACCCAGGAGAAAGCAGGCAGGTTTTGAAACAACTTTGCCTTTGTGTTAGGTTTCTGCCCAGTATTCTCTCAGCTTGTCTGCTGGGCTGGCCCTTCTCCTCAAGCTGCTTTTTGCTTGTTGATGTGCCAGGCATTCTTCGAATAGGTGAGAAAACCTCATAGAACCAAATGGAAATGGCCAAAGTGAAATGTCATGTCACTGTTGTTGAAAGGGGTCTTTTGGATTCGCTGATCTGAGCGAAATTTAGAAACCTGACCTGCCATTTTAATTGGGATGAAAATGTGTTTGGAAATACTAGCACTTCCTAGAGAGGAGAAGATCAATGTTTTGGCCAACAGAAATACTAGAGACATGAAACAGAAAGAAATGGTCATTTTTCAACACCTTGCTTGTGAAAAGTACCCTTGAAAGCAAATTATTTGTTCATTTATACCAGAAAACAACCTTGGTGACCTCAGTGTGTTTAAGCAAGTACAACAGAGGCAAAACCAAGCCTCTGGCATATTCAAGTAATGGCATCCTGGCTCTGGGCTGATGATTGTGCTGAGTGGATCCATCAGGAGCCGCCTCTCATGTGTATGTGAGCTACTGCTCACTGGCTGATCAATCAGTCATGCTGGCCAGGATTACTGCAAAGTGTGCACAGGTTCCCATCCACCTGTCAGCACAGGCATCACCACAGGTGGGAAAGCAAACAAATGGAATAGGGAGGAGATGGGACAAGTGAACCATGCAAAGCAGGGCCAGTGTTACATCCTGTTGACTCTCCATCTTCTTTCACCTTCCTGGGACATTGGATAATTAAAGAACTGCATTCAGATACTGCTCCAAAACGACACCTGGCACAGGACAGGTGATGGAAAGCCACCAGCCTTGAGAAGGAGAACTGCCCTTTGAAGCCTACCTACCTGGCACTGCTGTGCTTTACCCACGCTTCAAAGTGATGGAGTTATGTTTTTATATCTCTAAAGACATGTACTGTGCTCACACGTTTGTGTTTGCATGCATACACACAATGATGACACTGAATGAAGGTCCAGTACTGAGTGAGGCAGGTCCTGGTGTTAGAAACAGTATTAGCAAATCCACGTTGGGATCACCAGCATAGCCCAATATCAAACTGTGTTCATGTAGGGAAAAAAGCATTCTGCATTGACTGTGTATGGATGCATCCAAATATTGGATTATATGACTGTCTCCTGAACTGACAGGTTACATTAATGCAGTGATATAAGAAAATATAATGATATAAGGAAAGCCAAAGAAAAAGGCCTCCCTTGTTTATCCCTCTCTTCAAAAAACTCCAAGTAGAAATTTGAATACTGAAGAAAAAAAATTATTTGGATATTTTCTCCTTTTTACTATTGTACTAGAAAGAGTTCAAATGTCTGCTGAGGCACAAGCATCTGTCTCTTATCATGTATAACTTTTCTTGATTATTTCTAGAGAGGCAGACTAAACATGCAACTCTGACATAATGCAGCATCACATTTTTATTTCTGGTTTGCTCAAAAGCCTTCACCAGCTGAAGTAAGTCTCTAAAAAAGTCTATATTTATTATCTCAATGTGGGCTAGTGGGAGGGCATGGCTTATTGGTGTCTTTAAGGAATACAAGCTACTATAGATTTCTTTCAGTATCCTACAGCTACAACAGAGTAGGGTTTTCTGGTACCAATCACAACTATCTGCAGCCTTTCCATTGTCATCTGATTGCATTAGTCTTGAAAGAGAATTATACAGGGGATTTGGACACTCATCTACCATTTTGTAAATTTTAAAGAGCTATAAAAACTTAATTCCACTCAGAAGTAACTCTCAAAAATCTCAATGCCAGCTCAGCATGAAGGTCAGAGGGAGAACACTGCATTCCTAAATACCAGCATGGTGTAGGTCACTTCTCATCCTAAACAATTGGAGTGTTCTTTGCTCAACTAAATAGCCACGTGTTTCCATTCTTTGGAAACAGTGTTGAACTTTTATAAGCTGTGGGATCTTATAAGATGAAAACTGTTATGTAATTAAAAAATTGCCGTTGTTAGTACAACATTAGTGTTGATTAAAACAAGGCTGCTAACAAATTCCCTGAGTCCCAACAGAGAAGTGCAAAGGAAATAGATGCCTACAGGCTCTGTTTTGAACAGACAGCAATAAATGCTTCCATAAACAGCAAACAGAACTCATTACAGAAATCTTCCTCCTCTGGTTGCTTCTTTAACTGGAGGATATTCTTGATTTTCAGGCAGTGGCCATGTCTTTTCTACGGCACAAGAAAGAGCTCCAACCCATTTCTATTGCTAAGAGGTTGTCAGGAGCCAGTTATGTGAGGGACTTTCCATAAGCCTTGCTTGTGAGCTTGTGAGTGTAATTGTGTTATTTCTCAAGCAACCCATGGAAGAAACTATTTCCCATATACCTAAATGGGATATAATTCACTCTTCAACTGTTACAGCAGCAAATTCTGATATCTTCTGCCTCGGCATCATTCACATGCTCAGAATCCTTTCTTTCCTGTCTGCCTACTTTTTGAAACTGGTGTCGAACAGGTCTGACCTATTCCTGTATTTAGTCACAATGTTCTCATTCCTACATGCCCGACTCAGAGTTGTCCTTTCCTTGCAAGGACACGCAAGTACGCATGAGATTAGTAAGAATATTTTTCAAGTGAATTCAGTTTAGTAGTCCAGATCCTATTTTCAGATTTAGTGAAGATCAAGAACCCTAAATCTCCTGAAAGACTATTGTAGCTCTCAGGCTCTAATATCACCTTCCATCTGCAACTAGAGAAGTATTTCTATTCTCTAGAGGAGACAGAGAAATAAGTTAGCCACAAGTCCTCTTGTGCAGCTGTTCAGCCAGATGTCAATATCATTTGAGGTATCTTGATGTATCTAAGACTACCACACAGAAAGGTGGATACTGAAGATCTGTACGTGTCTGGAGTGGTATGTGAAGGCCCGGTAGGCTGTTCTTATACAGCTCAGCAGCAGTATAATGTATATATGGCCAAATGAATTGCTTCTTAAGTGCCTTTGGACCTTCGCTCCTATTAATTTTTTACCCAACGTTGCTTCAGCAATTGTTTAATCTTCAAGAGGAACAATTAAGGAGATGAAACGCACTGAGCCTGGTAGTAAGTAGGTAATTCTGACATAGGTGACCCTCACTATTCTGGTCACCTGCAGATCTGGTGACTATAAAACTAGGCCAATATAACTAGGAAATAAATAATCACTGATAAGAAAGTTATGCTGTTTAAACTTCATAGAGTCTTACCAGATGAATCAGTCGCTAATGGCTTGTGAATGAAAGGACAATGTCCTCTGCCTCACTGGGCAGTTGTGGCTTTGGAGGCTTGTTATCTCAGCAAATAGTGTGAGTACATGCCATGGTTTGTGTTCCAGAAAAAAATGTGTCACTTTTCATGGAAATGAGAGTGATCCATTTGCACAATATGACATGACTGGATTACAGAACTGTACAAAGTGATGTAAGAGCCTGGCGAATGCTTCCCTTACTGGTATCTTCACTTGGCACAGCTTCTTCCAGGTTGTCATGTTGTTGTCCAGGTAGAGTAGTGAGGAAGGGGTAACACCCCTAACAAGGCTAACAAATGTCTCTGAGAAAGATAAGAATAGGGAAGGAGTGTGGTCATGGAGTGGGGGCACTTAGACCTCAGATTTTGCCTCTACACGGGAGCACCGAGGGGTCAGCTGAGGCTGTGAGGAGTGTGAAAGAACATTGTGGCACGTTGCAGCTGTGGCTTGTGGTCTCTTATTATAGCTCTTCAGCTGATTACAGTGTAGTGGGGAGGGTTTGTGGTCCGTGGTGACATGCACAGTGGAAGTACCAGAACCCTTCCAGACAGGAGCTCATTACGTATGTGCCTGCAATCCCAGCAGACACAGTTCTGTTTCTTGTCTTGCCCATTCTGCTCTCCCAGGATGAATTTCTTCATAGGAGTGATGTCTCCCAAAGAAATATGATCATCCCCAGTGGATAACATCCCCACCCCTCTGGGATTTCCATGATACCTCTCCTGTGACAACCCCCACTGGAGCAACGCAGTTTGCACAATCAGCTTGCACTTATTCCTATGGTGGTTTGGGTTTGTCTGCCTACGGAAAGGAGAAGTGAACAAATACACTGCTTTGAGTTCCCTGTGGTAATTGCAACAAAACATAATAGTGTAAGACTAAGCATAAGACTAAAGAAGACAAAATCTGGAACCTGCAGTGGTTATTCCATATCAGCAATGATTTAGTATCTTCTAAATCATGAGTTTTCCTAACCCATAATCAACTCCTGCTCTTATTGCACCATAAGATACAGCTATAGATCTAGTGGAAACTCCACATTTGGTGTGACAATGCAAGGACTTCTCTGAAACAGCCTAATTTGCACATTTATAGATGTATTCCAGCATGGAGTATATAAATGCAGATGGGAGGATTTCTGAGACTGTAGGCTATAAATTAGATTAACAAGAAGTCAGCACCTTTAAACTGATTTGACATGTAATTATATCGGTCTCTGAATTAATTTCACCATCTGCATTTAATTTGAACTACTGCACTTCTCAGCATTACAGCATGTCTGTAGGCTTGTTTCAATATACAAAGCTGTCACTATTAGAAGTAGCAAAGCATCTCCTATCTACAAGAAAACTGACAGAACAGACAATTTACTCCAGTACAGTTGGTTATGTAAAGTTTCCGTTTGAAAGAAGAGCTGTTTTTATGCCAATTATTTCACGGAGCCATTTGACTCTCATGAATTCACTTTTTCATGAGCAAAACATTTGCTTGGAAATGTTTGACTACCTCCTATTTCAATAGACTTGTACTCTTTTCTTTTCCTTTTTTTTTTTTTTTTTTTTTTAAAATCATGTTTTGGAAGGCCTTTTTGAATACATAAAAAGAAAGAAATGATGTAGTGTCAGTGCATCACTATGAAAGAATTCCGTAACCCACGGGAAATGGCAATAATTCCAACACAGTGCCTTTTTTTACATCCTCTTCCTGGCATACTGAAAAAAAAAAAAAAAAAAAAAAAAAAAAAGCATCGCATACACAGTGTAAATTAAAAAAAAAAAAAAAAAAAAAAAAAGGCGTTGCAATAGCAAATAAAAGAGGCGGGAGGGAAAGTTCGGCTTGCTGACTTCCCCAGGCACCCGGAGGGTGAGAAGGACCAGCCCGGGCCCGGCTTCCGAGTCCGTTGGCGGAGGGGCCGTGCGCGGCACCACAGCGCCTCCTCGCGGCCGCCTCCGGCCCTGCAGCTCCCTCGCGGGGAGACTGTGACTTTTCCCCAGAATATTTTTTGCCTAGTTGATATTCTTGCATTGTGTCTGTTTCATTGGTGAGTTTCAGCTTTATTCCTGCCTTTGCCTTGTCTTCTCCAAATGCAAAGAATTATGTGGACAAACGTGTAAATTGAGTAGCCCGTATCATTTTTGCACTTTTCATTTAGCCAAATGCCCGGATTTCCTAACAATCTCTACCATTTCAGGAGTCCAGTTCAGCGTGCTGTAGAAAAGAATCAGGAACAAATCTCTGGGAAGAAGATAACATGTATGTGGGCAAGGAGAGAGGTGCATACAGGAATTTGTCTCTTGCTACACCCCAGTGCCAGCAGATGGCATAACAAAATTAATCTGCTTGTAGAATCTTCCTTTGGGCCCAAACTGACAGGATAAAATGAAGTAATATTATACTGACATGAAAACTCCCATTTCTAAAAATACTAGTGAAAGGAACTAAACAACCAGTTTGGGCAAAGGTCACCTTTCAGTGCTTTATTGCATTACCAGAACAGATCAGATCTAGAAGACAGTTGCATTCACAAACAGCTGCAATATGGAGATGTTGGTATAAAACCATAAAAATAAAATAAAATATTTAAAAAAAATTAAAAAATTGCACAACGGACTCTGAGTAGAAGAGAAGTAGCACTGAATTTTAAATACTTTACATAAATCAATTTTCCTCATATTATATAATAAAATATCAGTATGATTAAAACAGAAACAGTAAAATCATGCCTAGATGAGTCTCTAGCTTCATGTTAGGTCTTCCTCGGAACTTGCAGATGTGTAGCCATGTGTATTCTTAGTATATTCACACATGTATATAAAAATACATACATTTTGGTCCATGACACAAAGGGAAGCTATTAAATATTTTTCCAACATGCTTAAATTGTGGCTAAGAAGTCACAGCTGAAGCTGCTTTGGCTAGTCACTTAGTGAACAATGTCAAATGCTGACTACCCGGACAGTTTCCATTCAAAAAAACATTTCAACTTGGGTCAACAATATTTACGAACCACTGGAATGAAATGCCATACTGTAATTTATCCATTATTAAGAGACAGTGTTACAGCTGGGTATGATGCATGCTCATTCTGACTGGAACTCTTCCAGGGATGGCTAGCACACCCTGAGCCTGGCACACCCATTCTGCAGGCCTGCCATGCTCGTTCTGTCATATCTTAGGTGGCACTGTCAAATTCAGAGAGGGATTCTGCACATATGTGGGGTCATCTCTGATTAGTTACTAAAAAACTGTTGCATATAAAGCAATAGATGAACAATTCAGATGTTTGTCTCTTATTGGGTTGACTCAATAAATGTTAACTAGAATTTCCCTTGCTCTCCTATCTCAGTGTTGGTCAGGAACAGCAAAGCTGCAAAATTAGACTACATAGCTACACAGTAAGAAGAGGGTACAGCATATCTTCACATCTTAGCCTTGCTCTTTGCTTTCTGCCTTTTCTTCATCACCTCTGAACCTCTTTCCCTTTTTCCAACCTATCTTGGATGGTTGAGTGCCTCTACTCTGCCTGACCTTGGATGGTTATCAGTTTTCAGTGAAGCCACTGTACTGCACCTACTTCCCCACTGTGTCTTACTCCTGCAGAGACCGCAGGAGTGCCAAAAAATCCCAGCTCTGATTTTGGGATGGGAATGGTTCTCAATATTCAGCATGGGCAAAGTTCTGAGTATTCAGCATTCTCAACCACAGGAGCTACTGTCAAGTTTTTGTAACTCCCCCAGTATCTGTGTAGGAAAGTCTGGGTTATATCTGCTGATATTTAAAAACAAGAAGTGTTTTTGACATAGAATAAAATGATAGATCATTTGCAGTACTATAAGATTATAAGATCTATAAAGTTATATCAGTCAATAGTTAGTGTTACCTGGCTTAGAAGCATAGAATGAATCATAGAATGGCTTGGGTTGGAAGGGACTCAAGGATCAAGTTCCAGCTTCCCTGCCACAGGCAGGGTTGTCAGCCGCTACATCAGGTACCATGTAAGACTGCCCAGGGACCCCATCCAACCTGGCCTTAAACACCTCCAGGAACGAGACATCCACAATCTTTCTGGGCAACCCATTCCAGCTCCACACCAGTCTCTCAGTAAAAAAGCCCACAGAAGTTCCCATTTGTGTTTTGGTGGAGTACATGGAGCTGTGCCCTTGGCTGGGGGAGAGAGAAGTATGTTTATATTGGTTCTAAAACACTGATTGTCTCCAGGGAACTTTCAGCTCTTTGTTTAGAGCCAGGCTGATGGGAGGTACTAGTCCAGTGTACTAATTTAGTAGGTTGATGAAGAGTTGGACACTCCCGGACACTGGTACTAGTGCCCAGCTCCTAATGGGAGGTGCTAATCCAGGGCAAGTTTTATAGGCTGTGGCAAAGCAGGGGAGTCAGAAATTGCAGCCTAGCAAGTCTTCTAATGTGTCATCATTTTTATTTCAGGGAAAAAAAATAGGGAGGAAAAAAGAAAAAAGTCCAACAAAGACGAAAGTAAGGAGTCAAAACAGGAAAGCAAAGGGCGAGCAGCCCGAAGACAAAACCGAGAGCAGAGGGAAAACAACAACAAAACGCAGCCGAAGAAACGAAAAGCCCCCAGTAAAGAGCAGAACCTGGCACCCGTCGACACTGCACATTAACAGCCTTCCATGATTGTTTAAGTCTTATGATGCTGCTATCTCTACCAGATCGCCCTGATAGGTGTTCCAACCATTCAGGCCGCAAATGGACAATGCTACCAGTTACTATTAAACTTTAAACAACATTCCAAATACTTCCTATATTCTCCAAGCAAACATAGTTTATTAAAGAGATTGAGATGAGCCAAGAAAAAGTCTAATAATGGGATACTTTAGAACTGTTATATTATATGCTTCCGTGCATCTGTAAAAGGCAATTAAGAAATTTTGTATATATTAATAATAGGGTATAAAATATAGCAATATAATAATGAACGACATTCAGATGAACAACGTTCTTTTTCTTTGTAAAATATTTTTCAAGTTATTGTTTAAGTATGAGGCAAGAGATATGTCTAAATCAAAGACGCAAATCGTATCCCTTCATATATTGTACATAACTATTACGAGAAGGAGGAAAACATTTCTGAAGAGCCAGGAGGAACCAAGGTTTTTATAACCTCTGGTGGAGCAGAGTGCTATTGCCTGTGCTTCCCTGGTCCGTGCTCCAAATGTGGATGAGGGACCACAGGGGAAAGCCTGCAAGGCTTCAAAAGCTGAAGGAAGAGAAGCAGAAACATCTGCAGCTTTGAAGACTGAATCCCTGAGGCAGAAAGTGATGGTGCTGAGCTTGAGTAGCACTCTTATCTGTGAGACAACAGAATGTTTTCTGGTCTAAACAGTGGTACAATGTGTGCTGTTTTATGCTTTTTATACCTATGTGTAACTTAAGTCTACATTTCAAATCTTCTGGTGAATGACAAATCGTATTTGTAGGAGACAATGTTGAGTTAATAAAAAACAGAGAAATAGACCATGTAACTGTATTTCTCACAGCGATGCTGTCTCCTTTGCTGCTGGGGGAGGGAAAAATTTAGTAGCTTCACATAGAGAAAAAGAAAACTTCAGCCACAACGTGCACAGTATAACCACAACTTCAAGCATATTGATGAATAGGATTTGTCAACTTTTATCTAATTTTACTTAAATTCTTGTCCCAGTTCTTCTATCTGACACAGAAGAAGTGAAAATGTCCATTGCTCACGGGGCAAGCAAAACTCCTTGGTAATATTCCTGCTAGGGTGACACTCAAACAAGGCACAGGCTGTGCTACATGCTGTCTCTGCTTAGAAATGGATTTATTCTTTACAGAAAAACACTGAGGAGCCAACTGATCACATTTGCTTAGTTGCATATGTGGGGTATTTTTCACAGGAGTAATAGCCTGCGTAGTGTGCCCTGTGGTCTAGAAAATGCAGCAGGCAAGGCTTCCTTGCCAGTTCTCCAATGATTTTGACTCTTCAGTGACTTTTGGAAGAAAATACTAATTATTCAGCCAGTGATGCAGTACTGTTTCATACATTTCGTTTTATAAGAACTTTGTCTCTTAAATATACACGTATAGACGTAGTAGTTTGATAACAAGGGTGTTGAAGGCTCTCACAGCTTGGCTGTATCTTTCATGAAAACTAGTCAAAACTTTGTGTGACTGGACCCAGGCTGCTTTCATATTATATATTTGCTGGCTGGTTCTAAAGGCTGACAGTGCATAACGTACAATTATGTCTGTAAGGGTGAGAGAAAAGTGGGGCACACTGAATGCCTGTGAGAGGCACCTAACATTGGGAAACCTGAGTGGAGGTAGCTCCCTGCAAGTTCCCGGCTCCATCAAGTAACTTACCTACATCTTCCTTCACAGTGAGCTAGTCTCCATCTCATACTGCTGACCCTAGCAGCAGCAATCTTCCTGCACTTGCATTTTCCCATTCTCTCAGTAGCATCAGCTGAGGAGAAGTTGGTGTCAGAGAAGCACAGGAGGGCACAGGAGCTGTGCTCAGCACTGAGTAACCAGAGAACGCTGAAGGGAGGCAGAGAGAGGAAAAGGCAAATCCTGCTTCTGCCAGACTCAGATATTGCCACGGGAGGCTGAGTTGCAGGCAGCAAATTTGTTCTGAGAGGGGTTGACATAACAGCAGGAAGAAGCATTCAGTGTTTCAAACCCTCTTTGGCAGCTGCAATTACCAATCTGCCTGGGGTGCTGGTAGAATATTAAGTTTCTCAGGAAGAATTTACTACTCAATTTACTTCTTCCAGGAACAGGCTGATGGCCAGGTAAACTATTCCTAGCTGGATCCATCAAACAAGACCACTTGCTGGACAACATGGATAACTTGAACCCAAGAAAGCTTTGTCTGCAACTCTTAAAAATGTTCAGCAGGATGATGTCTTTTTCCTGCTGTAATTAAATATGGTAGTTAGATGACATGGGGACTTCAGATGGACGAATGGTTTTCAATAAAGGTATGAACAAAACCTATACAAATAATTTGAGGAGAGTTAAGTAGAGGAAAAAGCAAAATAAGGGAGCTAAACCAAGAATGTCACTGATCTCAGTTACTCTGTTACATCATTTGGAGTCAATGAAAAAATGCCATTTATCTGGCAAAGACAGATGGAAGACTGGAAAAGCAGTATTAAGAGCAACAGATTGAAGGAAAAAAGAGAGTGAAAGGAAAAGAAGTTAAGACAAATGTGAGCTTTGTCATATACTGCCATATAAACCTTTATTACAAACTCTGGTGTGTCTCTCCCTTCTTACACAAGTGCTATTGACAAAGATGGTTTGTCTTACCAAGAACAGGGCTTGGAATACTATAACATTTCAGCCAGGATAAAAGTGTAAAAGGAATCTGGCTTGTGCTTGTAATAATTTATAGCAGGAGTACCTGAAAAAACATGATACAACTTTTCCTGGAAATGATCAAGAAAGCTGCTGTCATGTTGTTCACTCCCACACAGGATAATGTTTGATAATATTTCCTGTAGCCATAGTGAAGCACTAAAAAGTATGTCCAACTCATCTGGGCAACTAAAAGTTTCTCCAGTCCTGGCACCTAATGAAGACTACACTGATTGTACGTGAACTACTCCCAAGAAACTGAGGAATAATACAAAACATTGTAGGCCAAATATATCATAATGATACTTCTTGTCCATCAAGCAATAAGTACGTAAAATCAGCAGTCAATGAGCTTACATGCAAACTGAGTAAGAGCTAAGGGAGAGGGGAGTCATTGGAAGCCGCTGGAGAAGGGCTAAGTCCTACAAATGGCTGTGACTAAATTTGTGTGAAACATACAATTATTTCCTGGTTGAAAAGTGCTCAAAATCTTAAGATTTTGATATATTAACATCTCCAACTATAAGTAATTCCCACAGAAGGATTGTGAATAGATTGAAAACCACTCTCTCAGTTGGCCAAACTGTTGGCCAAATTCACTGTATGCTAGCTTTTAAAGAACTGTTCTGGAATAAAATACCTAATATTAGTTACAATCAATAGGAAAAAAAAACCCTAAAAACTAAAAACATAAATGAGGTGCTATTATGTCATTAAAGCAACTCAGGGTATTATAAACAGTAGCAAAAAAAAAAAAAAAAAAAAAAGGACAGAAAATATCAAAAAAACAACAGTTACAGTCCATGCTCCAGATCTCACCAAGCTATACCTAGTTCTCTCACCTGGCTGCATGTTAGTATAGTCCTGAATAAGGGAGTCTAGTGGTAAGATATGAGAAACAATTTGAGCTCTGTACTGTTGAACACTTCAATGGAATTTTTGCAGCATCTTTATTCTGAGCCACCTCCACAGCAGAACTATCAGGCTAATCAATGCTGAATGAGAGATCCTCCACTTAGCTGGGTTTTGCTGTAGCAGAAGGACCTATCAGCAGGATGGGACCAACCAGCCCTCACAATGAAAGTCTTGTGTCATATCCTCTACCATCTGACTCCGGATATTTGTGGTTGTAACACTGATGGGAAAGCAGCATATGAATATTGTTATTAATTCAGAAGTATCCCTCTATTGACCTCATGAGTCACTGTCATTTCCTTTTTTTGTTTCTGTGGTTTTAGGCTCTGAAACTTATTGAAGGCTCAACTTTATGATGCAGCATGAACGCACAATGTCTTTTGTATTCAATTGCTATGCATTGTTATTTTCAGGGTCAGCACTGGTTTTTATGGTTTGTGTGAATTTACATCAATTCTAGCAATAAATCTGCATAGCATGACATAATAGCTTATTACAGGAATTACTTTTTACAGTAAAATTTTGCAAGTAGCTGTTAAAACTGCAGTTTCAGATTAGCTTAGATCCAACAGCAAGGTCTTGGGTGGAAGTGTCAGATTTTCAGCTCAGATCTACTACTTTGTTGTCTTAGCACAGTGCTCATACATTAAAGATCTCACACTCTTACACAGCAAGTATACCCCCTCTGAAGGGGGAGAAGTGAGAATTGACTTCAACAAACAAGGCAAAGGCTGAGTTCAATGAATTCTTTGCTCCAGCCTTCAATAGCAGTCAGGCTTCCTGTGCCTCTCACATCCTTGAACTTCTGACTCCTATTGGTCAGGGGACCAATATCTCTCCCCCTGTAAACTTGGAGCAAGTCCAACATCACCTCTGAATGCATATGAGTCTATGGGGCCAGATGACACACATCCCAGCATTCAGAAGAAACTGGTTGATGTGGTTACCAAGCTGCTCTCCATCATATTTGAAATATTGTGGCTGTTAGGTGAAGTCTCTGGTGACTGGAAAAAGGAAAATATCCCTCTCACATTCAAGAAAGGAAGAAAGACCGACCCAGGGAACTACAGGCTGGTGAGCCTCACCTCTGTACCTGGAAAGATAATGAAGTAGATCCTCTTGGAAGAGATGTTGAGGCACATGCGAGATGAAGAGGTGATCCGAGATAACCAGGATGGCTTCACTAAAGGCAGAACAATCCTGACCAATCTGGTAGCCTTCTATGACAGTGGTGACATCTGTGGACAAAGGAGTTTACCTGGACTTGTGCAGGACTTTGAGATGGTCCCACACATTGTTATCTCTAAACTGGAGAGACATGGATTTGAAGGCTGAACTATTAGGTTGTTACAGTTGGTGTTACAGCTGAAAAGATTATCAGAGTGAAAATAGGAAAAGAAACAAACAGGGAAGGAATGTTCACCTGTAGCCGAAGATTTAGGTTCACAAAAAGACTCCATAGAGGAGAGACCAGAAAGAGTGCCTTCCCCAGTGCCAGTCAGCCCTTAAATGGGGTCTAAGAGAGGTGCAGCCAGGCTCCACCCCTTCTGATCACACAGATGAATTGCTTTCACCTGTGCTCCCAGGGCTGACTCAGTGCTTGCCTCAAATGATCAATCAGTGATTCAGGCCATGACTCAACAGATCCCATACATAGGTGGATAAAGAATTGGTTGAATAGTCATAGCTATAGGGTTGTGGTCAAGGACTCTATGTCCAGGTGAAGGCTCGTCACAAGTCGTGTTTCCCAGGGGCCCATCTCGGGACTGGTGCTCTTCAACATCTTGATCAATGATATAGGCAGTGGAACTGAGTGTATCCTCAGCAAGTCTGCTGATAATACCAAGCTGAGTGGTACAGTTGACACAACAGAAGGAAGGGATGCCATCCAGAGGCACATAGACATGCTCAAAAAGTGGGCCTATGAGAACCTAATGCAGCTCAACAAGGCCAAGTGCAAGCTGTTGCTCTGGGAAGTCCCAGATATGTGTACAGACTAGGAGAAGAACTCATTGAGAGCAACACTAAGGAGGGAGCTGGTAGGCAATAAGCCAGCAGTGTGCCAACTGTATCCTGGGCTGCATCAAAAGAAGAGTGGCCAGCAGAGGGCAGATCACCATCCCCATCTACTCTGCCCTTATAAGGACCCATCTGGAGTACTGCATCCAGGCCTGCAGTCTCTAGCACAAGAAAGATGTGGAGCTGTTGGCACAGGTCCAGAGGAGAGCCACAGAGATCAAAGGGCTGGAGCACATTTCCTATGAAAAAAGATTGAGAGAGTTGGTCTTGTTCAGCTTGGAGAAGAGGAGGCTCTGGGGAGTCCTCATTGTGGACCAGATGTTTGAACTAGATGAACTGATATTTGGACTAGATGATCTTGGAGGTCCTTTCCAGCCTTAATAAATCTAGGATCTATGAATCTACGTGGCCTACCAGTACTTGAGGGGAGCTAATAAGGGAGACTAACTTTTTACATAATCTGATAGTGACAGAACAAGAAGGAATGGCTTCAAACTAAAAAATTGGAGATTTAGCTTAGATGTTCACAATAAGGTTTTCATTAGCTTTAAGACCTACAGAACTGATTCCTGTTACAATAGCGAAGAATTGAAGTTGGAATGTGCAGAAGTACTGTGATGCTCTCAACAGGACAAACCATGCTCCCAGGGAAGGCTCTATAAAAAAAACTACTTCTATGATTAAGAGTTCTAAAATGCAAAGATCATATGTGTTAACATTATTCAAGTACTCCAGTTGATAAGTATGATTGTATGCATGATCCATTCTGTTCCCTAGGCGTCAGCTATGATCAGTTCTGGTTCAGCCTGGAGAAAAGAAGGCTGAGGGGTGACCTCATTGCAGCCTTTCAATACCTAAAGGGAGCCTACAAACAGGAGGGGAATCAACTCTTTGAAAGGGTTGATAACTGCAGGACAAGGAGAAATGGTTTTAAGTTGAGGGAGGGGAGATTTAGGCTGGATGTCAGGGGTAAATTCTTTACAGAGAGAATGGTGAGGTGCTGGAACAGGCTGCCCAGAGAGGTTATAGATGCCCTGTCCCTGGAGGTGTTCAAGGCCAGATTGGATGGGGCCCTGGGCAGCCTGGTCTAGTATTAAATGTGGAGGTTGTTGGCCCTGCATGTGGCAGGGGTGTTGGAGATTCATGATCCTTGAGGTCCCTTCCAACCCTGGCCATTCTGCGATTCCATGATGTTAGGATGAAAGTTTTTTATTCGGAGGGTGGTGAGGTAATTAAATAGAGAAGCTGTGGATGTCCATCTCTGGAGTTAATCAAGGCTGGGTTGGATGGGTCCTTGAGTAGCCTGATCTAGTGGATCCATGGCAGGGGGGTAGGAACTAGATGGTCTTTAATGTACCTTCCAATTTAAGCCATTCTACGACTCTATGATTCTATGATTCAAGTGTACATAGCAATTACACAGTCCCAATTTACTCTCTCACTCAACCTTTTGTTAAAGGTGGATTAGATATTTCCTATAATTTTGTGATAAATTGTTATCACCTAAATAGACGTTAAGTAAGTATGTTTGTTCGCCATTCCAATAACCTATCTGTCACTTACATCTTTCTTTCCTACTTAGCTGCAATATTCCTGGTGGGTTAAGGTTTGCTCTTTCTGCTCCAGAATGCTAATTACATTTGCCAGTAATAAGCAAGAGTACACACTGATTTGTTTGGCATATAAATTTCTGGTTTAAAATGTTTGTTCATACTGTTCTATAGAGTATCTCAATATATTAATATCCATATCAAACCCTCACAATCAAAATGGTCATTCAATTTCTTAAAAGAAAGGTCTCTTTAGAAGTCTAGTTGGAAGAGCATCTTGATTGGGTAACATTTACTAACCATCTTTTTAGATATAAATCTGTCTGAGAATGATGATGCGCAAGAAAACAGACCTTTAAGGATTTTCAAAATTGGCCATTTGGTACTCCTTTTTAGAATGTACTAAGTATTTCCTAGGAGTTGCCTAAAATGTATTTCAATGTCTTGTGGCTCCAATTTCCAACTCAGCATTACCATGCCCAATCTGGTCTGTTCATGGGAAGGTTAATAATAAGTACAGAACTTTCCGCCTTGTCTTCCTGATACACTCACAAGCCTGCAATTGCACTGTGCACACAGCTGTGAGCTAAATTACGTTTAATTCAATACACCCTATAGAACCATTGACTCATAGAATGGTTTGGGTTGGAAGAGACTTTTAAGATCATGTAGTTCCAATCCCCCGCTATAGGCAGGGACACCACCCACTAGATCAGGTTGCTCAGAGTCCCATCCAGGTTGGCCTTCAATGCTTCCAGGGAGGGGGTGTTTACAACTTCCTTGGGCAACCTGTTCCTATGTCTCACTGCCCTCATAGAAAATAATTTCTTCCTAATATCTAGTCTAAATCTACCCTCCTCCAGTTTAAAACCATCTCCCCTCATCCTGTCACTACTTGCCCTTATAAAAAGTCACTCTCCATCTTTCCTGCAGGCCCCCTTCAGGTACTGGAAGGCCACTATAAGGTCTCCTCAGGACCTTCTCTTCTCCAGGCTGAAGAGCCCCAGCTCTTTCAGCCTATCCTCATAGAGGAGGTGCTCCAGCCCTCTGATCATCATGGTCCTCCTCTGGACCTCCTCCAGCAACTTCATGTCCTTCTTATTTTGGGAGCGCCAGAACTGGACACAGTATTCCAGGTGGGGTCTCATGAAAGCAGAATAGACTGGCAGAATCATCTCCCTCAACCTGCTGGTCACACTTTTCTTGATGCAACCCAGGATATGGTTGGCCTTTTGGGCTGCAAGCACACACTTCTGGCTCACATTGAATCCCAGAGTCTTTAACCATTCTCCTTTCTGACTGGCTTTCCTTCAGCTGCCTGTACACACCTTCAGATTTCCCTGTCTCCAACTGAATTTTGGAAGCTCAAGTCATTGTAGTTACACAGAGTGGTATCACATTCACCTCTAGTTTTATCTCTTCCTTGTGTCCTCTCCACTTTCCTACTAAGTGCCCCCTTCTTCTTCCCTGTTCTTCTTCTACACTACCGCCAATCCCTTCCTTCTTCTCTCTTGGTTACAGGCACATCTGCTGGTCAAATGGCAGTGCTCTCTTTGTATTTGACCTCCGACACTCTTCAGACTTTTTCACTCTCTTCACATCTCTCACATACTTATTTTACTTCATCTTATGAAGGCTGGGAAGTAAAGTTAAAACAGTTTCAATACCAGACTCCCTTTTAATGAAGGAGTCTGAGTCTGGGGACAGGGAAGTAGACTAAAAATCCTCTCTTGGATGAAATTTCCACCACAACTTTCTCAGTAATAAGTACTGTGGAAGCAGAAGAACATTTGCAGGCACCACAAAAATAGGACTCAATAAAACAGAAAAGGAAGGGAGAAGAGTTGTGAGCTGGTCTGTCAACTTCAAAAGAGCGATGTGAACAACATTCATCGAGCCATAGCTATTTTTTTTCTTGTTTCCCCATTGTATAATGAGAATATAGGACAAGGAAAAATGCTCCCAGAATGAAACTACCAGATTTCTATTTATTTAAGTTTTGATGCATCTATAAGAGAGTACTAGAGAAAAGACAAATTAAGGCAGATATGGGAACAGGAGGATGAGTAAGAGGCTGTAAAATATACTGTCATTCTTTAATATATGCATGAAATAATCTCTACTGATTCGTAGCCAGCATACCTATTGCTGAGCTGGTTAATAAAGTTCTACAGATGTTTGGGACAACCTGTATAGCAACCACCACCTTGCACTAGTGAGACAGGTATTCTTCCAGAGAAAGAGATGAAAGAAATGCTTATGGTTTTTTTTGTTTTGGTTTGGTTTGTTTTTTTTTTTGTGTGTGTGTGTATGTCTAAAGAACAGGACATACACAAAACCCCATTCTTTCTAGCCCATACTACAGCACAAAATACATGTTTTTTTGAATGACTCGTTCCTTATAAATACTATCAATGTACTTCATACTTCCCTAAAATAAGCTTCTAGGAAAAAGGAAAGATGAATGAAATTTCACAGCTAACAGCCTGTTCAAGGGTATTTCTTTTTTTATGATAACTTTAATGTTGTTTTAATCTGATGTCAAAGTTGAACAATGGTGCAAACTTTGAAAAACATCTTACAGCAAAAGTGTAATTTAAAATGATAAAGAGAAGTTTACCTCAGTGACATTTTGTTATTAAAATAAGCCTCCAGTGAGTAAATAACAGCAAATCTGTCATGCAGCTACTAATAATTCTATCCTTTGGAACAGGGTTTATAGTATCATAGAGCTGGAGAGGATTAAAAATGGGTAAACTGCCTCTACATGACACTGATGAATATCACTGCATGACTGCTACTTATTGGAAAAGCAATGTCCTAAACAGTGGTCATCCTACCATCTGTTTCTCCCCACTGTTACTATTCTACAAGCTGGTGGAAGAACATCAGGTTTTTCAATGCTCCTGGGCAAGGAGCATTCACTCACTCTGCTTTTAAAGCAGATTTCTTGAACAGTGGCAGATGTGTATGGTTCTGCCACTTTTTGTGACGGACTCCATGTCAGATGTCCTGCTGCTACGCTATTCATTAACAGTACCTGAGATATTACTGCTTTTCCGGCCTCTCCCTTCTACTGGAGAGTGACTTTGGCAGTTCCAAGCGTGCAATAAACATCTCATTTTTCAAGATTCTTGTTACAGTTTTCTAAATCACATTTCTACCCACCAGCCCACTATCCCTATGTATGTATTGACCATATGTAGGATAGTTAATTCATGCTGCTGACTGCATGCCTTGGAAGACCCATATGCACATGTATGCGCGTTAGGATCAGAGACAGAAGGACTGGGAAGGATTGGGTTTTCAATCACACTCCTCTAAAAAAAGATGAGATGCCGTTACAGTTTTAGACATCTTTAAAGCCTGAGAGGGAACATTTACATGTATTAATCTCCCCTAGTCATCCCTGAAATGAATCCCAAGAGCCCAGCCTGATCTCTTGGACTGCAGGCATGGTCCATTTCTATATGTTTGTAATATACCACATTATTTCTGTATCATCTTCTCCACACTGATGCTCAACTCATTTCCTAATGGGATCTGTAGTAACTTGCATTCTTCTTCAATGTTAATGAAATAGCTTGCATTATTGTTAATGAATAGTGAGTATTGAGCCACTCTCCATTCTCTATCCAGACAAAACTTTTTTGGAGCAGCTTTTGGTGATAGCTCTGCAGATGATCTGAAGTACAAGCACATATCCTACTCTACAGGGGTTCCTTTGCCTTATTGGCATTTTCTGAGCTTCAGTAGTGCATCAAATGATGTAATTACCATCTCTCATCTGTAGTTTTTTTCACATTCTGTTTCCTATGACCCTACATTTGAAATGTCTAACGCGTTACTGAAGTCTAGACGTACTGTGCTTGCTTGGTCCTTAGAGGGAAGGAGAAGAACAATCAAGTATTCCTAAGTTAGTGGAAATTCCTTGAGAAATCATTTTCTTGTTTTGATTTGTTTTGCTTTGTTATACAAGATAGAAATGTCAATATAAGATAATTTCTTAAGCACGTTAACTGTGAGACTTGCATTTTCAAGATTAATTCCTGGGAAAAGAAAAGCCTGGTAATTAAAAGTAAGTATTTGAAAGTCAGCTGGGCACCTTAAGCTGAGATTCTCATACACCATTAGGGGGCCACCTTAATATAAGATCTTAAGAATGAAGCTTTTAGAAAGACTTAGAAGTTTTATTCAGGCGAGGAACACTTGCTCAGGGATAAGTAAGAATTCCTTGCAATTTTCTCATGTGTCTTACAGAATCCTAGGAGCAATTTCATACATTAGGAAATGCAGGTCCACCTGCAGTTCAGTTACTATCAGTGGGTGGTTAAAAAGCACAAAGCCTGCACTGTACCTAAGCTGTAATTAAAGTGGTATCAACTATTTTTCAATATAGAAAGCTCTGTCTTCTGACTACAAGAATAAGTAAGTCATTGGTCAGGAATGCTGGATAGTCATAATTTCAGGCCTATAAATCCTGCTTAGTGTGTTTTGTAACCAGCCTTTACTGAAATATTACTTCATAAAAAATCACACTAATAGCATCACACATTGTATTGTATATTACTAAAAGCTAGAGCTGCAGAAGCGTCTTCATCATCCTTCAGCTATCTCCCTTCATGGAAAAGCAATAACTGCCATGGTTTCAAAAATGGTCGACAGTATCATGAGGAATTTCAATATGAATTTGAAACTGGTATGTTCTTTGCAAGCTATAAACAAGCATCTAGGCAGTAACTTATTTAGAAAATACACTGATAGCATTGCACGATTTCTTTAATAGTTTTTAACTTGATATTTTTTTAATATCTGCACACAGATCTGCAGTTAAGGTTTCATTGCATGTTATTTTTATGTAAACAATAACAATGACTTATCTATATAAAGCTGTCACAACTTATGCTGCCTTGTGTGAGATTTGCTGCCAGGCCATGAAAAAGTGCTTGGGACACTTCCTTGGCGTTTGGCTGGTCTGATGCACTAGGCATCAGTCTCTTTGCTCAGTGAAGCACAAGAAGGAATCTCTGACAAGTCTTCAGCAAAGTCTGAGAAGATTCCCATGGGTATCTATGAAGCAGCAAGAGGAAATTCTGCTAGGCCAGAGAATCATAGAATCACTTAGGTTGGAAAAGACCTTAAAGATCATCGAGTCCAACCACGACCTAACCACACTACCCTAACAACCCTCCTCTAAATCATGTCCCTGAGCAGAAGGTCAGATGGAAGGGTTACATCTTTCAGGTATGTAACAGTGGTCTTTCAGAAAGCACAAGCTAAAGAGATGATGTTACACTTTTCAACTACAGAAAGGGATATCTGGATGAGGCATTAAAAACAATATTTTATGACAAAAGGAGGGAGTCAATGGAAGCAGTACCGTAAGGAAACTGTGGAGCCTCTGACAATGAACTTCAGCAAACACAAGTTAGATAAATAGCTATTAAACACCAGAGGTATATGGCAGTCCAGCATTAGAAGAGAGGGATGGACTATGTTAATCTCCTAGAATTTTCTCTTGCCGTCTTTTGTTATGATTTTCCTGCATCTGATTGTATCTATGAAGCAGAATACAAATATATACAGCAATTCCAATGAGGCTGTGATGGACATGACCATGAATAGGACTCACTTGGAGGATAGCTGAAGGAAACAGAGCTATGGAGTTCTTTACATGTCTAACTCTCACTTCTCTATTTTCTGCATATACTAAACAATAACACCCAGTGAGGGCAGAGAGAAAAGTGCAACACATGACGAACACCCTGAAAAATCTAGATAGATAAAACTAAAATATCACTTCTATCCCATCTGTAGCCAGTTTGTAATTTTATTACTTTCTCAGGATGTGCAATGCTTGCACTCTTAACTCCCATTTTCATGCATTCAGACAAAAATACCCACAGTTTTTCTTATTATTTTCCAAACAAAACTTAAGTTTCTCTGTTTCTCAGTGGCTCAAATGATCAGCAAAGCCTCCAAATTCAGAAGAAAAATACAAAACATAAATTCTATAATCTCCTTTCTTACAAGAACAAAACTTGTACTGTCACGTTATCCACCTGTCAGCCAGCTGTGCCAGCAACTTTCCAGCTTGCTGGCCAGTTTAATCCTGACTTAAAAAAAATATCCTAGAAAATTAGGTTTATTCAATGTATACACTTGATAGAGAGGTCTTGGCTTGTCAGCCAACACACGCAGAGCTCCAGAGCTGTCTGCAAGAGGTGGAAAAAGAGTAGGCCTGGGGCCAGAAGACATGAATTAAAAGGAAATTAGGCCTTCTTATTTTAGCTGCTCATGGAGAGAATAGTTCTATCTTCCAAACTTAAAATTTGTAATTTTTAAAGGGATCAGTGATACCTGTTAGCAGACAAAGTTGCAGCTTTACACTGCACCTGAAAGATGCAGCCTGGAAGAGCAGAGCCCTCTCTGATATTATCCATGTGGCCACTCCTGCAGACAGCAACAGGATAGATTTGTAGAACCCTTTTAATGACCATGTCAGCCACACACATACCAAAATTCAGTCAGCTAAGGCAAATCTGCTCTAGCACAGACTTCAACACAACAGCTCAAGCACTGCTGCTTGCTCCAGTAAGTGTGAAGATAAAGCAGCAGAGGGAGCACAGTCATCACTGCCCTACTGACTCCCAAGGAAATCTACTCCTGTGCCCAGCACTTGGCAGAGGGATGGCAGTATAGAGGCAGCCTCACTGGTTGTTCTCTAAGCAGAAGGATGAAATTTTAAGAACTGTTGATTCTGGCATCTTAAGGTACTTGCATACATTATGTCTACAATTAATGAAAAATAAAGATTCTTCTGGATTTCTCAAAAGTCTTAGGCATAGTTTAGAAGCCCAACTCCTTCCTCCCGGTCACAGGTGGCTCTTCCCAATGCCAGAATAATTTACCTACTCAGCATAAGCAGCACAAGTAAAGAAGCAGCACTGAGGAATCAGTAATTAAAGGAGTCAAAGGCAGCAAAACAAGAGTCTAGTTATAGGCTTCAAGGCTGTGCTTCTCACAACTCACTGTGAAGGCTGACAGGTGTTAGCAATACACAGTGTGAGTCTGAGGCAATGGAGCTGAGGGATGGACGTGTTAACGCATCTGAGCAATTGCTGACTTCTCACACACTGAATAGATTACAACCTCTCTAGCACAAGAAACTTCCCAGTAATACATCTCCTGCCAAAAGACATTTCTTTACATCATGACTGAAGAATATGAACTACAGGAGAGACCCAGCATCCCAGATCAATACTTACCAGCTTTCCAGCTGGAAGAATCATCAAGGAAGAATGAAGCTACATAAAAAACAGATGGAATAGAAAATTTGGTGAGGACGGTATGTTAGTAAAACATACTTCACCTGAAACTTAATTGCTTCTTGCACTGGATCATGTTTTTCCCTGCAAGTTTCTATTTCAGGAAGGAAAAAAAAAAAGTCGTCTTGCTTTTGTTTTGGCCCTACACTTCCAGTATATTTCAGACTCTTTTGACAATTAGCTTCAGCCTGAAATTCAGAGCTAGGATGCGAGTGTCAAATGAAGACTGCTCTCCATATATTCTCACTCACTGCAGATTTGAATTTCAAAATCTGAAGTTTTTTGCACCTTCTGCCATTTTAGGTAATGTATCAAATGCTTTAGAAGTACTGTTTTCACTCATATTTTCTATGGAAGCTTGAGAGATACTAATGACCGATGAGGAGACTTCTTACTAACTTGTTTGTTGCAGTGTTGAGATTATCTGAACAATATTTTCTTTTTAAATTCAATTACATATTAATAACACATACGAAACATTCGACTTATGAAGATCTAGGCCTGAT
Organism: Meleagris gallopavo; assembly: GCF_905368555.1. Lineage (NCBI taxonomy): Eukaryota > Metazoa > Chordata > Aves > Galliformes > Phasianidae > Meleagris > Meleagris gallopavo. Next base: position 58,481,265 of record NC_139405.1, on the reverse strand, counting down.
ACGTATTTCAAATCTGTATATCCTCAGTTGTAATTAGAGGGCCTGCTTTGTGGCAGAAACTTTGAAAGATCACTTTTGTCTTTTTCACTCTATTTTCCAAGATTCTACATAGACACAATGATCAAGAACAGGATTTCCAGCTGCACCCAAAAGAGAGTCAAATGCAGCCCCAAAGGTCACTAGGAATGATTTCTACCTATTTTCATTGGCTCTAGAAAAGCCTGTGAGTGCTGTTTGTCAGTCAGAGTGCTGCTGTACAGTTTTCTGGGTTCCAGTTCCAAGTAGGGCCTTCATCCCCTCCCAAGGTGTTTGAAGGACATCCCAATGAGACTTTGTCTAACCTGGCAGTGTCTTGCTTGGCAGCTGGGTAACAAGAAGCATTGCAGTGACTTGGCTGGCTCACAGCACGATGCCTCCATAACCAACAGAGAGCCAAGCAAAGCTATCCTTATGTGGGAAAACTGTGAACCATTGATTCAGGGGTTGCTAATTGAAGATCTGAGATTCAGAAGGGCCTAACACTATCATTTTCCTCATTGTTTTGTGGACTCATGATAATAGCTTAATTATGGTTTTAATTCTCAAAATATATAGATCATTGTTCTTCAGTGCAAGGGGTAGACAAATAATGATTTCTCTGTTACAAGTCCAGCAGAAAACAATGCTTCTTTTTTACGACAGGGACTGGATAATTTATTTGCATGCAGGAGGTGGTTTGTTCCACTGAATACCCTTCAGCCTTTATTCTGCTTTTGTTCTGAAATAACACAGTATATTACAACTATCATTATATTACAATAAACTTTCAGTTATTGAGCGAATCAATTTAATCAAACAGGAGCATGGTTCATATATAGAAGCTATTACCTGTTAATTTATGGCTACTAGTTGTTAACAATACTGTCTTTCACTGCATCGTGAGAAATGGTATTTCCTAATTTAAACATGCTCAATTATCAGTAAGAGTGCCATTGTTAAGTAATATTATGGCAATTATTCTATTATGGTGTTATTCCACAGCACTACCCACAGACAGATAGTATAAAGATGGCAGCTTTGGCATTCCTTATTTATGTTGTACAGTCCCCTCATTGCCACCGCACAGCAGGAATTTCTATATATAGCTCATTATACATGAAAAAAGGTCACAAGGGTAAGCTAACATGATGCAATTCTTCAACAACTGCCATCAGGATAAAAATGCTTTTGCAACTTTGAACACTTTGGCAGCTGACAGCCATGCTAGCCGCAGCTTCTCTTTTGTTCACAGCCACCCTGAAGATCTTTGGCTTCTCTCAGCACATGCCTAAGGAGCACGGACAAGCATAATTCCTGCTAAGAAACACCAGTCTCAGGTGCTTACCTGAGCTTACCAGGCTGTACCCATCAGCCTCTCACCATGACTGTTCTAGTTCTGAGATAAAGGATGAGGTTTGGTCTGAGATGAACTTGCCCATTTCTCAGTGTCTACGCAGGCTAGGTGTCTAAACTCCTGTTACTGTTGTCAGGTGAGTACAGACAGTACAAACAGTGGACCCTGAAGAAAGACTCAACTGTCCAAATAGAGATGACCAGGGACATTTTACATTGCCTATCATACTCAGTGCAACTTCCAGAGAGGGCATGGATCTCCTGTAAGGCCCATGTCATACCAATGGCACACCTCCTACTTTATCTCTGAAACATCATAAGATGTCACAGTAATTGCTTCTGATCTTTGGTGTCCACCTTAGAGTAAGCTGATTTGACCCAGAGACTTCTCTGACTATCCTGACTAAGAACTGAGGGCAGCTGCCTGAAGCATGGAGTGCCATTTGAGATGCCCTGAGGTGCATGTCTGGTGTCTAGTTACTGCACAGAATGTGGGTATCCCAAAAGCCCTGTGTCATATCTGCCAGCCCAAAGTTTATGTCTCAGAAACTCCACAGCATCTCAAGGGGCAAGAGACACCTGTTCATGTGAACCTCAAGACTATTTACATCTCCACAGACTTAAGTGGGTAATTAGAAATCTATAGAAACCACCATATAAAGTCTGAATTATTTTTGAGACTCAGATTGAATCTTACTTGGTTGGACCTAGCTTTGATTTACTTCCTTCTGGTTTAAGAGATTATACAAAGACAATTATGGGTACTCAACTGAGATCATCAGCTCATAAGCTGCCATAACTGAGTTGTCTGTATGAATTAGTTTAAAGTGAGGTGACAATTTTAAATGGATTTAAAATAAAAGTCACACCCTATCTACACTACTCAGTCTAACCATCATCCCAGGCTCCTCTCCAGTATGAGCGTATATGTTTTCCATACAGATTTTGACTGCTACTGCATTTTAACTGTGTGATCAGCTAAAGAATGTTCCTGTATAAATGTCTTGCTCTTTATAAAGCTGGCTCTCTCATAGCCTTGTTTTAGACAGCTTTCTACCCCATTGCTGGCAACAATATTATTCAAAATACACCGCCATAGAATTTGGGCTACTAAAGATTCAGTAGCTCTTCAATGAATCAAAGAGGAATGAAGATAGATAACAGTCCCTGTACTGAAGGATGTGACCTGATGATATCAAGTAAAACTATGTAATGAGAAACCATATCTTTGCCAAACTTTTCAGCAGAAATATCCAGCTTTCATGCTCAGTCAGTAATCCCAAACTACCCACCCCATCTGTCCAGATATCCCAAGTCCCAACTATTCCTCTGCAGAGTTGGCAAATCTTTTTTCTCTGGCAGAAGTCTGCAATTTATTCCTCATACTATTATTTTACTAGTATCTGAAATAAGAGTAATGAGTTATAATAAGGTAGGTAATGCAAACAATTGCTCAATTAACACAATTAGTCGACGTAAAATCAAGCTGAACCAAACTCACCCATGCTAATTTACCTCAGCCAGAACATAAAATCAGAATGCTGAGCTAGAGTATCACAGTAATTTTGCCACATAACACAGAGCAAGATGCATCCATGACTCTATATATGAGGATGCACAAAACTGTGCACATTGCTTAAAAAATGGGTAGCTTTCGTGCTATGGAAATGCAAGTAAAAGTGTAAATGATGTTCTATCAAACCAAAGCACTATGCCTCCTTAAAAATGTACTGCTTAATCTTTGAAATCTATAGACTTGCAGAGTCTGTAAGATGTATCAGAAATAAATTAACCTACTAATTCATATATAGTAAAGCTCTTCAAGCCTTATGACATTACAATCCTATGCCACTCTCCCATTTCCCTTTCACTATCCCATTGTATTAGCTCTAATTGAGTCTTGGAGGAAACCATAGGAAATAATTTGTACAGCCCAAAGTTGCTTCACTCAAGCATAGTTATATTCTTACAACAGCAATGAATACAATACAATTCATACAAACTGGAACAACATAGCTGCAGCGTACTGCTTGACATGAATTATGAGGATGGCTTTGAGTGCTCAAGTAAATCGATGTCATAAATTTAGCCTCGGTACGAATCTAGGAATTTATATGGGGAAGGAGGCACCAAAGTCGTCTTGTTCACCTGCTCTGTGTTTTAAAGGCATTATTCACTGCTGATGTAAGCACCCAAAGGTCTGCTAAACTCCATGGAACTGCACTCAGCTAAGCTAGCTGTGAATGTGTCCCTATGGCACTATCCAATATGCAGCCAAGTCAGCAGTGCCAAATGGTGACACAAAAGTGAGACATGCAAAATCAGATTTGTCAGAGATTGTTTCAAAGTTATTGGAAAACTTGTAGCCTTTGCCTGAATTTAAAGAACCCCATCACAGCTTCCTTGGAGAAAGAATGGCAGAAGTGACCATCATACATCTGAAAGAATTAACTGACAGCAGAAAAACAAATTTTGGAGGAGAGTGCTACCCAGAGGAACAGAGGCCAGAACTGAGCTCATAATAACATCTTATTCTAAACCAGGTGGAATGGTGAACTGAGGCTCCTCATCTATTTGCAATATCAGCCCCTCATGGCCTTTGATGGCGCTGCCATAAGTCAAGAAACAGGAACAACCTTATTTCATTGTTCTTTACCCCAGCTTTTAACGCTTCACATAATTAGAACTCTTTTTAATATGCAGCTCATGTGAGAACTTAGAATAGAATAACACAATACCTAATCTGCTTACCTGAACATTTTGAAAGAATACATGTTCTCCCATATTAATGATGCATGAAAACATCAAAAGCTTTTCAGGATTAAGAAATCAGATCTAAAACCTCCAATTTAATATTCCAGATGCACCAAATAAATCTAATTGACACATCAGGAAGATCTCCCATGGGACTCTTTATCTCCCTTTACTTCAGTAATAATGAGTAATTATGAACTGATGGGAAGAAGTCCAGCTCCAGGTGTAGCAACTTCCAGGGCAACATTACCACAAACTGAACAAATGAATTTTTTCTTGATATTGTATCAACCAAACTGAAGAGAAAAAATGCCTTAAAGGAAATCCAAGCAGTTACAAGCTCAAGTATACATAGTAAAGTATAAATGTAAGTAACCACAACTGAGGAACAACAGCTTTCCTCAGAGCATTCCCTGATGATGCTTTGGAGCCTGGAGAGGATGATGATGTCAGCAGAATACTACCATTTTGTTCTTTCCATCTTCAAAGGATTCTAACTAACAAACCCAAATGAGGCCCCCATGAGACAGGTAAATGTTAAAATCCATCTTACAGAAAGCTAGATTTATTTATGATTTGGGAAAGCTCATGCCAGAGCAGAGATTAGAAAGCTGTACCCTCTGAAGTCTGAGTCCCAAAGGCACAGTAATGTTTTCGTGAACTTTTCCTCTCAGCATTCTGCTTTCTGCTTACCGTCTTCCTTTGGGTCCAGAGAGCAGTATGGCATTGTTGAAGCTAATTTTTGTCGTTCTTTGAAACCCACAAAATTGACTCAGACTCTATCAGAACAATTAGGACCACTAGAACTAACATGATGAGCAGGAAGTGGCCGACATTAAGGCACTAAGCAGACAGCGTGAAAGGGCATTGTACTCTGGGCTGCAGAAAATGCATTCCTTCACTTGAGATTGCAAATCATTTATCTTCTGCTGAAGTACCTCTTCCTGATAAATGGTGGTAGTGGGGGAGCCTGCTCATGATATTTTTAAACTAATTTGTCAGAGACTTCAACCAGAATGTCATTTTGTCCTTCTCCTCCCCTGGGGAAGATACACAGAAGGTTTAAAAACACTCTCTTGCTTTCAGATCATTTCTTGTCCTCTTTCGTAGGAAGGAGAGGACATAGAAATCTTTGTATGTGGCCTGGACCAGTGTAAGAGGATTGCAAGGCAGCAGCAGTAAAGCACACAGATATCCACTGGGCAATATACCCTGCTGGATTGAATGAGGCTACTTACAAGCATAAATAAGAGGCTGGTGTAAGTACTGTGTTGGAGCTGTGTGGATATCAGCATGATAAGCCTTTAATTTTATTCTTTTTTAATATTAAAATAGTGTTTTTGCTTCCCATAAGCACTAAGGATGCCTCAAATTCTCAATTAAATCCTGTCATTTCAGAGTTCATGCCACTAAGAAAGGAATGGTTTTGTATGCACTTACTCTGCAATCCAGGAGTCTGCTCAGTGCATTAGCTGGACTGGGAGAGAAATACCTGTATTCAACCAACACTGTTTTGAAGAGCACAGTTTCCCTACAGTTACCATATACCATCTAGTGATACAAAGGGAAACTGCAATTTCTATTTCATTATTCCTTAAAAGAAAGATGATGATCACTACAGCACATTTGTGATATTTTGCTTTCTTTCCATTAACATAAAATATAGGCATAATAGTGCTAGCTCTAATAGTTTTTCATCAAAATCTTGTGACTCCATCCAGTTTGCAAGATGTGATTTCCGAAAATGTATTATCATAGCACAAACTCAACTTCAACTACAGTTAAAATACAGTCTGCTTTATAGCTAATAAAAATTCGTTAAAAAGATGTAAAACACAGGGAATAAAATTAAAAAATCTAGAACCTAATCTGCTCATTTTTAAAAAACTTCATTATTATGAAGATCATGTTTTTTAAATACTATATTCTCTTTTAGTGGGAAGAAAGTTAAAAAGAAAGAGATTTTAGAGGTCTAGAGTCTAGGACACAAGATTCACTACTGGAAAAATCACAGAAAAACAAAATCACAGAATTGATTGAGGGTTTTGCATATCTCCAGAGAAGGAGACTTCACTGCTTCTCTGGGCAGCCTGTTCCACTGCTCTGTCACCCTCACGGGAAAGTTTTTCCTCATGTTCATATGGGAAATTCCCATATTCCAGCTTATGTCCTTATTCTGTTGCTGGGCACCAACAAAAAGACCTTGGCCCCATCCACGTGACTCCCATCCTTTAGATTTTTATAAGTGTTGGTAAGACTCCCCCTCAGTCTTCTACTCCCCAGACTGAACAGTCCCGGATGTCTCAGCTTCTCCTAAGAGAGGTGCTCCAGGCCCCTCATCATCTTTGTGGCCCTCTCCTGGAGGCCCTCTAGGAGATCCCTGTCTTTCTTGAAATGGGGAGCCTAGAACTAGACACAGTACTCCAGATGTGACCTCACCAGGGCAAAGCAGAGTGAAAGGAGCACCTCTGACGACCTGCTGGCCACATCGTTTTTAATGCACCAAGGAAAACCTTGGTCTTCTTGGCCACAAGAGCACACAGCTGGCTCATGGCCAACCTGTTGTCTACTAGGACACTCAGGTTTTTCTCTGCAGAGCTCCTTTCCAGCAGGCCAGTCCCTAACCTTTACTGATGCATGAGGCTATTCTTCCCCAAGTGTAGGACTTTGCACTTGTCCCTTGAACCTCATCACGTTCCTCTCTGTTCAACTCTCCAGACTGCCCAGGTCTCACTGAATGGCAGCACATACTGTCAAGAAACTTACTGAATCTGTCCATTCAGATCAGTGATAAAGATGTTGAAGTAGATTTTAATCCTGGAAAACTGCTGTAAAGAAAATAAAGGATTTAAGTACACTATATTGTAAGGCAGTAGTTGGGACTTTTTGTTGTTTTTCATTTTTTTTTTTTTTTCTTCATCTTGTCTGCTTTGCCATATGGATGACTTCAATTCAACAGCACATACACTGTGATATGATTCTGACAGATGGGGTTATGGAAAAAGTCAATGTTTACTTACTGGTGGAAGAACATTTTACCTTTTCTGCCAACTGGGGTAATAAAGTAAGTTTGTCTGTGTCCTGTGCGGAATTTTTTACTGCCTCTAAATGAAAGCAAAACAATACAGACCTCTCCCTGTGAGTTCACAGACAGAATGGGTACAGGTCCAGTGAGAGTCACAGGTTAGGAAAAATGAGAAAAAGAACTCACCCTCACCTCCTCTTCTCACACTTCTCCTCCTCAGCATCATTCAACTCTATGTTTTTAAAGCAAAATGGGATTGTTCCCATGACTAAACAGCACAATCCTTCCAAAACTGTTAAATAACAGTCTATTTGGCAGAAATCACTACATATCTAAATTACGTAAGAAAAATACAGAAATTATACAAGGTACAGAATTTGATGCGTCAATTCAAGCCTTAGCATTTTATTCAGAATCTACAAATGGTGACTAGAAATCAGCTTAGCTATAGTACAGCAAGACCGGTAAGTGAAGACTGCTGACACACCTCAATAGTTTCCAACTAGTCAAATTGAAAACCAAGTTGTAAGACCAAGCCTAGGCTTTGGAGGGCCATTGATTATCTCACAGCCAGCCAGGCCTCACACTTCACCAAAACAACTGCACTTTTGGGGAGTTGATGCAGAGATACATTTGTCTCAGTGATCGTCATACTGGTCCATCGTACTGCTGTGACAGTGCTCACCAGTGACTGCTCCTGAGAGCCAGTGCTGCCACGGACAGGGATCAATGGCCTGACACTAGCTGCGCAGCACAGGACCAGCTGCCAGGCCACTTGGTACTTCAAACACCTGCAGCATCAGGGACAAGCTTGTGTCGAGTACTGTAGAAACAACATATCTAATATCTAAAAAGAAAGAATTTTGGAAATTTTCCATATCTTAGCCAGCCCTCTGTGATGGTAACAACATATCACTTTCATGAAAATGTTAGAGGTGCGTGGGGGGAGCTCTGCAACAGCTTAGAGGATAGGAACACAGTGAGCTATAAGCAACAGGGTTTCATGGAACAAATGTGTCATCAAAACACTGTCAGGATTTTTTTGCTTTTAATATGTTTTTGCTTTGGAACTCCTCAGCTCCTCCTCTGACTGCCTACACAGAGGAGCCAGGGGCACATCTGCCACTCTAATGCCATTTTGGTGGCTCCACAGCTTCTTGTTTTGTACAGAGGTGTTGCTGAAGTTATAGGTGTGAGGAAAAGGGGTAATGATTCCATACCCTATCCCATTTATGCCCCACCCCTGGAGGTGCTCAAGGCCAGGTTGGATGGGGCCTTTGGCAGCCTGATCTGGTAGGTGGCAAGGGGCAAAGGGCTGGGAATGGGCTTTGAGGTCTCTTCCAACCCAAGCCACTGTGTGATTCTGTGATTCATATATCAGCCACTCTTTTGCTGCTATTGTGACTTGGAGAAGCTTGGAGCTTCTCCAAAATCTGTTTTGATACAGACTCAAACCACAGCAGGAGACTGTTTTCTCCCATCTTTCCCCAGTTGTGTCACCTTCAGCAAGGGTTGAGCTCATAGTGAACCTGCTTATCTGCAAAGGTTTACATAGTATCACACACATCTAAAGAAGCAGAAAAAAAGTCTTCGTAAGTAGAAAGACTGAAACATGATTAATAGCTCTCAATTGCCAAAGCATCAGCAAAATATTAATGGTGGAGGTGCAGACTCTCGCTAAAGGAGGAGGTGTTCTCTCAGGACTCGTCTGGTGAATCTTTACTTTTCAAGCCACTGTGTACATTAATAATGCAGTGGCAAGCATCAGACATGAATTCCAGATTGATGACACTGTAGGCAACGGTAACAAAGAGAAACAAAGGAGGGCACAGAGCTGTGAAGGAAGTAGAAGTAGAAAGACAGAGTGGAGGTGCTTTCAGTTGCAGTAGACAGGTAGAGCTAATACATGTTACAGAAACCACTGCTGGACTGGGGTAAATGTGCTGGTGCCACAGGAGCTAGTACAGAAAGAGATGTGCACACAACGTGTTCGGACTGAAATAAAAGCTGGCAATGAGGGCTGATGCTATTGTAGGTACCGTTCTTCGGTTACTCGCTACGGCATAACCTGATATTGCCTTTAACTATCTCTTCACAGAGAGTAAAATGAAACCGTGCGTTCACTACTGCACTTTCTCAGTCAAACTAAACTGTCAGACTCTGAAACACAGGCGTGGATTTATTTATTACTAAGAACACCTTATCCAGGGCGCTTTATTTTCCTATAATCTCCGTTCGATGGGGACGCCGAACCCCCAGAAGCTGCGGTGAGGGTGTGCTGCAGGCCCCGTCGCCATGGCAGCAGGACGGGGTGTGGCGGCGCGGCGCCATGGCGTCACCCGAGCGCGCCCCCCCAGCGGCGGAGCCGGTTGTGGCTCCTCCCGATCCGCGGCGTCACGGTGGCGCGGCCTCCCCCGCTCTGCTCCGCGCGTGACGTCGGCGCGTCCCGCGGAGGCGGCGGCAGGTGGCGGCGGAGCGGCGCGAGCCGGCCCGGCCCGGCGGGTGAGTCCTCGGAGAGGGGGGACGGCCAGCGGCCTCGCTGACAGCGGGATCGGGGCCGGGGCGGGAGCCGAGATCTGGCCGGGCGGTAGGCGCCGGCCCCAAACAAAAGGCCGGCGGGCGGAGCGGGCCTGCCGCGGCCCTGCGCCCTGCGGCGGAGGAGGACCGGCGGGTGCCGCCCTCGGGTCCGCGCTGGGGGCCACGTCCAGCGGCGCTGCTGTTCGCCGCCGAGGGAGGAGGCGGCAGTGCGCGGTCGCGCAGGGCTGCGGCCTGGGCCCGGCGTAGGGACGGGCGGGCAGCGGGCCGGCTCTCGGCTGCCGTCCGTCCGCTGTCAGCGCCGGAGCCTCGCAGCCGGAGGGGGAGCGAGGGATGTCGGCGAGCGCAACAGGAAGCGCGTGAGGAGCTGCGAGCGGTGCCGCCAGGTGCTTTTGTTTCCTTGTGGCTGATGGTCCGGGCTCGAGGTTTTTAATCGCATCCTTCGGGAGTGGTAAAGTGGGACGAAAAAATAGGTCCTGTGCTTGGTGCTATACGTATCGTCACCGCTGTGAAATTATTGCGAAATACTCGGTAAATACGAGATTTCTCATGCTGTGGATGTCCGCTTTCCGCATCTGAAGAAACCCCAATCAAAGTGTCTTATTTCCGTCTTCACATAACTTTCCTGCGGTGTGAAAGAGAAATAGGGTAGAGCTTATTGCTGGGAGCGCAGCGTGCAGTGTGCAGGGGTAATGACAAGGAAGAAAAGGGAGCGGAGCTTTAAAGCGTTCTGTCACATCGGTCGTGCTGAAGGTACAGCGCTGCGGCGTTGTTAGCTGCTGCCTCTGGGCAGTGGGTTGCTTAAAATTAGGCCTTAAAGTGCCTCTGAAAACGCACCGCCAAAAGTGAGCACTTGTGGTTGTACCAAAGGCACGTTAAAATCTGAATATTGATTTGGTCACTTGGAGTAAATCTTAAATATTTGATTATAAGTATTTGTGCAGGCTTGCTTTATAGCCCTGTGCGGTTAACGTTGTGGCTTCTTTTCAAGCGAACCAAAGTACCAGTTGTTTAAATGGCTGAGTGAAAGTTTTGTTCTTTTTGTTTCCTTTCAAATCAACGGCATTGGTGTAGATGTAACGGAATTGTCATTTGCCCAGAGAGATGGAGCTGCAGGACTTTTGGAGTTGAATAAGGTTTGGAAGGCTCTTGGAGTTGCTGGGGAAAAATCTTTATTGGAATTGATGAGTTTTTTTCTCCTTCTGTGCATGTTCAGTCTTCCTGTGCTTTATTTCTCTCTCAGAAACATTGATAGCTTCAGATGTGCCCATTTTTGCCTTGCTCTCCCACAGCAATTTTGTCACTGTCCTCTTATTTGAGTACGAAACGGAGGTTTTCCTCACTTAAGTAAAATGAAATAGGACACGGGCTCCCAGTTATAGCACAGCAGAAGAAACTCATTTTGAATAACTGTGTAGTAGTTCAGTACCAAAATGGTTGACTGTTCTGCACTTGACTGTTTTTCTGTAACCGATCCAAACCAATATATAAGCTTTTTTAAATTAACGTGTAGTAATGCTGTATAAGGAACAACAGGGAATTTGAAGCTTTATCACATCAGTGATTTCTGAAAGTATTCTAAGTTTAAGAGAGAGAGAGGAGACAGTGAGGTTATTTACCTGCTGTGCTGTCCAATGCTTGCTGGTAGTTACAAAAACACCAGATAGGTTCCATACCTTTAGCTAATACTGTATCGATGATAATAGGCCTACAGATGGGAGAACAATTTTTTTTAATTATTATTTTTTTATCTCTTACGAAACAGAACACCACCAGCATAAAGCAACCACTACCATCCTTCCTTCCTTTCCCAGTGTTTGGCTCATGGTGTCCTATAGGGAAAGTTCTGGGATCCTTTTTCCCCTACTTCTACCTTACCCCACCCCACCTCCTCAGTAACTGAGATATATTTTAGGGAGCCTGATGGTAACAGTCAAGTATTGAATCACAGAAGAACGTTTACCTGTTACCATTTCCTTTGTAGTGCTGCACCTGTTCAATTTTCAGCCTCTGGCAGACAAAGAATGAGTTTGTGGTAACTGTTGTAAAGTGGTCTGTCTGGTGTTGCAGAACTTGCGAGATCACCTTTCATTTGAGGCAAGGTTTAAGTGATAGCCTTCAGCAAGTGAGAAGCTGGCTTTAGTTGAATTTACCAGTGGTTTTGTTTTTTTTTTTTCTAAAAAGCTAAGCTTTATTTACAAAGATTTCCTAGGGCTGTCAGTAACAAACACTGCACTTACATTTAGGATCTGGCTTCTTATGTAAGTTTCTGGAAATATGTTTGTTGTTGCTATTTTTCCTCCACTCATGTCACTCATGTCTCCAAAATAGTAGAAAAGTGAAAAAATTGTCCTGGCTTTGATAGGCTACTGGGAATTTGATAGGCAGCAGCCGACTGATTTGACAAGAGATGGTTTCACTCCATCTTGGCTTAGTAAAAGCTTGATGCTTTTATCAAGGAAGACCTCGTGCCATTTTTGGATGACAGGTCTGCTAGGAGGGACATCGCTTCAGCATCCTAACATGGTGTGGAAGAAACTGGCACAAGGTCCCCCCAGCAGGCGTCCTGACAACCTTCCAAGGAAACGAGGGCGGTTAACGCTGGCTGAGCCGCACTGTGGGACCAGTTGTTGCCCAGCTGGTAATGCCAAGTTTGAATTCCTATTCCTAGTGAGTGGGATTGTCCTTCATCTGTTGTGGGCTGCGTTTCAGAGTCGGTGTGCAATAGGCTTCATGGGATTGGTGACTGCACAGGAGGAAGGGACGCTTGCAGGTTGCCACAGATAGCGTAACTCCTTGTATGAGATGCTCTTCTAGCGTAGGAAGTTAATTGCTATGTATAGAACACAGCTCTCAGCCACTTTACTTCAAAGGAGCAGGAGTCCAGGAAGGGGTGTGTGTGTAACCACAAGCATCTTTTATCCCGTTTAGTAAAATTTCCAGGACTGGCTTATTAAATAAATAACAATGTAATGAAGCATGGAGGTTACCTGAAGTCAGTATTTGAACTAGTTCCTTCTAATAGCTGTGCAGCAATTATGAAGTTGCTGTGCCATAATCCTATAATTATGCCCTAATTGGATTCTTCTAGGTATAATTACATACGTTAAGTACGTGCTCACATTTTTTTCCCCGAGAAATCTGTCAGAAATGACCCAACCTCCTTCTCCCATCTCCACGTAACATTTGATCTCACAATGCACTACCTCTAATAGCGGATTGCAAGAGGTAATAGATAAAAGGCTTCGAGTGAAGCTCACAGATGTACCACAGAAAGCCAGCCCTAAGATGAAGGGCTGAACGCCACATTCACAGCACTGAGCTTGTTGCAGCTGTCTCTTTGATCATAGCAAACACCATATCTTTTCTGAGCGGATTAGTAGAGCCAGAATTTTAATGTGATTGCAGCTCTCCAGATTGATGTGTAAAGAAATGGTGAGGGGAGATCTGTCTTTTGAAAAGGTGCTAGGACAAATGGATAGGCACATTAATTTTTGCATTTTTTTCCTTAGGAACGGTGTCTAAAAATAGCTGCACTGAATGCCACGTGAAGCTCAACTGTAAAGAAAATAATGTTTGAGTAATGTGTCTTAGAAGTTATCTGAACATTTCATTCCAATGTTATTAATGATAAGTGTTCAATCGTTGGATAGATTGTGGCATAGAAGACTATAATGCAAAGCGTTCTATGTTCTATCTGGGAGTTATTGCTCCTCCATTTCTCTCTAGTCTATACGTAAGTCTGATATGCACTGCATTTATGCTGAAATGATTCTCTCCTTGAGCAAATGTTATAAGGAAGGCCCTAGTCAACAGACTGCTTGAATTGTGGAGAGTGCCTAGGGAAAGTCCCATGTTCACATGCACTGTTTTCTCCTCAAACACCTGCCTGTTTAGAGACAAGAAACAAGACTAGATAGATAGTCCTTTGGGATAATGCGGTATGAAGTGTTTTTTCTGCATATGGATTTGGGTAGCTGTTGTTACGTTCTAAACTTCCAGAATGGAAGAAGTCATATACTAGAAATTAAATTTGCATTAACATAACATATTCCTATCTTTGATCTCATTTCTCCATTTGTGTACATAGTTACTTTATGGAAACGAGGCATTGACTTAATATAGCTAAAGATAATTGCCTTTTGTAATACTTTAGGAAATGATAACTTGCGTAAATTAAGACGTCAAAATAATTGACGTCAAACTGTGGGCCAAAATTGATAATTGCAAAAAATAAGACAAAGACTGATGGTGATATTTCTGTACATTGAAAATAGCCTTTGTCAGGTAAATGAAAGGCTAGTAATTCCATTCCTGTAACAGGACCGTGGTGGTGTATTTTGCTTGCTCGTACCTCTGTACAGCACTGTTGTAATGGCTATACTGTTTGCTTTCCAGTAGTGTGCAGAGAAGCCGAAACAGTAGTGTACCATTGGGCAGGACAAGTCAGGAATGAGCCAGCCTTTGGAAGGAAGACCTGCCATCCTAGCTGGAGACATCTGAAGAGAGGACATCTTAGTCCTGTGGCATGCTCCAGTAGAGATTACTTAGAAGAAATAAGCTGCTGTTTTATGAATGGACTTATATGTGCCAACTCCTTGACAGAATGCCTGCTTGCAGTTAGAATTTGACTGGAATCTGAAAAATTACTGTTTTGGGGTGGTTTTATGGGCATTTACTTTTTCTTTTGACAGTCCCAGTAGGCCAGGGGAATTCTCATACAGCTCCTATACATTACCTGGTCCACAGCAGCATACTTTGTGTGTTGCTGAAGGCACCGTACGCTTATGCAGTGAAATGTAGGTTTAAATATTAATTTAAAAGACAAAGATAATAGAGGGGAGAGGAGAAGATGTGAGAACTGGCAAGACTGTAAACCAGCTTCTTCTCAGTTGGCTTTGGGCTGTATTTGCGTTAAAATGCAGTGTTCAAATGCTTGTTGCTCCCTTTTTTTATACCTGAACTGCTTATCAAAATACTTATTTTTAGAAAGCGTTGATGAGTTTGATTTAATTTATTCAATAATGTAATTTTCCCTGTTTCCCAAAATGATTAAAGGAACTCAACTTTCAAAAAAGCATTTGAAAATGCTTTTTAGCATTTGAAAACCATTTTAATATGAAGCCTTTTTTGGTTAAGTCTTGTTCTAAAGTTAATTTCAGGGAAAGAGGTCTGTACTCAGTTATATTTAGTTATTAATATCACAAAGCTGGAAGAAAGTGCTTCCACAGTCATAGCTTAGCAGAATAGCAGCCCCAGATTGTTTTCCTTCCTTTCTAAAGGGGTATTTGTTTGATAGAAATCTACATATATGTCATCACGCTTGCTTATAAACCAACTGTGAACTAGGTCTGATACTTAAATAGGTTATCAATAAAGGATTAATTAGGATCTTTCTTTAGAAACAAAAAGGGAGACAGCCTCGGTTTAGTTGATCTAAATCTTCAGATGCGTAATTGTCCTGCATTCTGAGCACATGCAACTGCAGTTGTGCTTATCTCTTATTAAGAGTTTACGTTGCCGGGTAGTGCTTGCTTAGAGATAAAGGGTTGTTCCTTAGCTGTATTAATTTTACACACACCGTTTTCTTCCAAGTCATTAAAAATCACTAAAGACTTGAAAGATAAGACATTTAGCCTTTCTTCACATTCATGTGCTGTGTTGTGTTAAG
Source organism: Meleagris gallopavo (assembly GCF_905368555.1). Classification (NCBI taxonomy): domain Eukaryota; kingdom Metazoa; phylum Chordata; class Aves; order Galliformes; family Phasianidae; genus Meleagris; species Meleagris gallopavo. The sequence continues at coordinate 58,465,909 of NC_139405.1, read as the reverse complement.
GTTTTGATCTGCTAAAGAATCAGAGAACTCTCAGATTAATAGGTGACCAGTTGAACACAGTTCAGGTGTTACAGAATTGTGCAGTGAACAGGTGAGAACTCTTACTATTTCTAGTTTACTCAAGTTAACTTATGATACCAGATACAATTTGCTTTGTCAAAACGAACTGATTTTTAATCTCAGCAGTTTGCAAATTCTTAATTATGATACATAGTTTAAAAAGTGTTACTAATCTTCTGGTTGTTTCTCTTTTAATTGAAGCGGATAAGCTTGTAAAATGTATTTAGGGGAAGGAAGCCTTTTGTAAAACTGCAGCATGGAAACAAACCTCAGCTGCTGTGCCTTTTCTCACAGTAATATGTCATTATGGGAACATTTGAAAATTCAGATCTTCATTCCTCAGCCGCGGTTGGCAGAAATCAATCGATACATGGATTTCTCTTTCAGCTCTTTTGTTGTGAGATACTGATCAAATTGTTTCCATGGGTACTCTGAAATTTGAATAGCTTTTCTTCCTTCCTTTTTCTAATAAGTTTCTCATCATAAAAACAAAACAAAAAACTAATTCTGGTTAAAGTTTTGTTTGAAATGTGTGAGGCTGTCAGAAAGCAACTTGTTCTCAACACTGCTAGCATGGATCTTGCACGCAGATATGTGCTGTACAGTAAAGACAATTACCAGGTGGTAGAGCCCTGTCTGCAGCTGGCGTGCTGAGTGAAGAACTAGTACACGGATTAGGGTTTAATCTCAGAGAGAAATTTAGATACAAAACTGAAACATAGATGGACACAACTATGTGCTACTTCAGGAAAAACATGAGCTGTAGAGCTTTTAAAAATAGTTTGATTAAAATAATTGGATTAAGGAAAGGCATTGGACTTTCAAGAGGAAATTACAGCGATAAAGGAAACAGTATAGAGAGAGACATTTTAAGTGAATAGCACTTATATATGCTTCTGTATCTATATTTGTAATAATGTTGGTTTGTTTTTTTTTTAATAGCCTAGCATATATTTGTGTAAAGCAAGAAGGCTTTTACAGTTAACACTGGAGATTTTCTCCTGCAGTAGTGTGTTTTGCTAGAAATACGTCTAACATTGGAACAGGCTGCCCAGGCAGATTGTGATACAATATCCTTGCAGGTTTCAAAAAACTAATCTAGACAAAGCCATGACTGACCAGATCTAGAACTGTTGGTTGGATCATGTGGAGCAGGAGATGGGACTGCATCACCTCTGACCCCACCTTTCTGTAATTCTGTGATCATTTTGGTTTAACCATTCTCAATTGTTTGTACAGTAAAGACTAGTTTTACTGGAAGGCTATTTTGCTAAATATGACCCCTATTCTACCAAATTCCTTGGAGATTTAATATAGAAATGGTACTATTTTCAGGCCTCATTTCCCAAAGTCTCTTCTCCTCCCTCATTTGATATTTGGTGTTTTGTTTTGATTGCTAACATATAAGAATATAAAGGGAAAATTATCATGAAACAATGTGTAAAAAGATGGGCATGGCTAAAACATCTCTAAGCAGTTTTTTGCATGTTAAGGCTAGAATATTTCACCTACTGAACTGCTACAAAATGACAGAGCAGCACAGTTATGCATTCTTTGGTCTTATCCTCACTTTTCATACATTTGGTTAGAAAAAATCATCTTTAATGACAGAAGTAAGGCATGACCAGAGAAGAAAGTTCACAAACTAATCAGATTCTGGCTGTGTGTTTCATCTCCTGTGATACACTACCCCTTCTGCTGGGCTGGAACAATTCCTTTTGAGGTAAATCAGCAAGTTCACCTGTTCTTTGGGAATAAGAAATCCAAGATGCCTTTTCAAAAAATCACTTCAGTTTTCAAATCCAGTTCTTTCTGTAGCCCTGTGGCTGTTGCAAGCCAGTCTGAAGAATGGTACACTGGGGTGTGTGGTGATAAACAAACAGAGTGGGAATACAGCGGTGCTCCTGCCAAGTGCATTTTGTACTATGGGACCCTACTCTGAAGGACTGCTCCAATAATCTGCAAATCAAACTGACAAACACCAGTACTGTGAAAATAGATGGTTCTGTGGTTAGGTTACCCCCTTGGGAAAAGAATCATAGCTTCTTTAAATTTTCTGGAGGATGCTCCAAAATGGCTGGACATTTTGTAGTACCTTTAGGCTGCATGAAGTTCATTAATCAGTACTGCTTCAAGAAGAGGACCGAGGAAATTTCAAAGCTTGGCGTGGTATTTTATTAAAAATGAAGCAGAAAATTAAAGCTTAGTGATTACAAAAGAAATTCTCCCTAAATTCAGCTTAGTCTGTTGACTGAGGAAACAGGATGTTAACCTGTCAGTTTCTTCAGAAGTTGAGCTTCATAAACAATATCTTACCGTAATCTAAGGCAAACATCTCATTACATGGACTGCGAGGTAAAGGCACTAGTTCAGGTTGACACAATAAACTGACTTAAACCTCTCTTTGATCTTCTGCAGGATGGCTGGCTGTGGTGAAATAGATCATTCAATCAACATGCTTCCCACAAACAGGAAGACAAATGAGTCGTGTGCTAATGCTGCACCTTCCCTGACAGTCCCTGAATGTGCTATCTGTCTGCAAACGTGTGTCCATCCAGTAAGTCTGCCTTGTAAACACGTGTTCTGCTATCTATGTGTCAAGGGAGCTTCTTGGCTTGGGAAACGTTGTGCGCTCTGTCGGCAGGAGATCCCAGAGGATTTTCTTGACAAGCCAACCCTATTATCACCAGAAGAACTCAAAGCAGCAAGCAGAGGCAATGGCGAATACGCTTGGTACTATGAAGGGAGAAATGGTTGGTGGCAGTATGATGAACGTACCAGCAGGGAGCTGGAAGATGCCTTTTCCAAGGGTAAAAAGAGCACTGAAATGCTAATTGCTGGGTTTTTGTACATAGCAGATCTGGAAAACATGGTTCAGTATAGGAGAAATGAGCACGGACGGCGCAGAAAAATAAAACGGGACATAATAGATATACCAAAGAAGGGAGTGGCTGGGCTTAGGTTGGACTGTGACACTAACAGTGTCAACCTGGCACGAGAGAGCTCTGCTGATGGTGCAGACAGCACACTGACTGGGGGGGCTGCAGCTGTACAGCCTCTGGTGCCTGTTTCTGCTAGGCCCCTGCCATCACTGGATGGTCAGCTTATGAGTCCTTCGACACCCTCTCCTGATGCAAGCACTTCTCTGGAGAACTCTTTTGCCCACTTACAAATAAACGGAGACAGTATGGCTGAAAGGAGTCATAGGGGAGAGGGAGAGGAGGACCACGAATCATCATCTTCTGGTAGGGTGCCAGCCCCTGACACCTCTGTGGAGGAGACTGAATCGGATGCTAGCAGCGATAGCGAGGATATGTCTGCCCCCCTCCAGCAACACCCATCCTCTGCCCAGCAGAGACACTTGAATGCAAACGCAAACCAGTCTGGAGCGGATAGACCAGTGGCAGGGGGAGGGGTGGCAAATGCAAGCGTAAGATCTAGGAGGCCAGATGGACAGTGCACAGTCACTGAAGTGTAAATCTGGAGCCATGCAATTTAAAAACTCAGTCTCCTATCTGTAAATTTTCTGTCCACATTGGCATTGCACTCAAACCTAGCAGTGTGTTCGGTGGGAGGGTGGGGTGAAGGGAAGAAGCAGATTTGGCCTAACTTAAGTCTTTTAACATGTCTTAGCTGGAAGACTAACTGTAAGAAACTGAGTTGTCATTAATGGTTTGAAAGCTGCTTAGCAATACCCGGTTTTCTTGAAAATGTCTTGTGTTTATTTTGTAGCATTTTGCCCTTGAAGATAATCTATCCCTTTTTGGCCAATGTATATCTACTGTACAACTTGAATTGTCTTCATTATCTGATTGTTGCATTAAGTGTCTTACTACTTTCTGCATGGATTGATGTATGAAAAGAAAACTAAAGCAACGTGGGAGCAGGCAAGATGTTGGGTGTGAGCAGGATGCTTAATTTAATGTGAGAAAAATAGATGTGAGTTTGGAGTTAAAATGTGTTTTTACTAGACAAAGAGCAAGCATTTACCTTCCTTCAATGGAAATGTAAAAATGCTGTTAACTTTTGTTGCAAATTCTTACCTATACACTTCATGGCATTTTCATCGGCTTTGCCATCTAGTCCTTGTAGTTCTGTTTTTGAGGTCTTTCTTGATCTGTCTCGTTTTTGTTACGGAATTTATAATTTAATAAAACTACATTTTATCAGTAACCGTCTTAGATATGTCTCCAATTTAATTGAACTTAAATGGAGGAACTTTAAAGAAAACCATCATAAAATAGCTTCCTGTATTCGCCAAAAGCAAGGATTGGTTTAGAGTGGCATCTTTAAGTTCTTATGTTCCTGACTATTTCAACCAGAACACTGATCTAGGAGGAGTATGTCTTTCTAATGAAAAAAAAAAAAAATCACAAGTAACAGGCTTACTGCTAACACAGGCTTCACACTTCTCAAGTACTGACCAATTCACTTCACTGTTGTTGTGGGCAAAAGTATCACACAGTCTTATTAGCAGCAGAAGTGTTGAAATAAAAGACCAAAAATAATCATACTTGACCCTAAAGTACGGAAGAGATGTTAAGGACTAGATTGCTGTTATCTGTTCTTCATAGCAAAGCTCATAACTGCAGAGATCAGATAATTTGGGACTTGTATTTGAAATGCACTCACAAATTGGCCCCAGTTACTACAGAATGATTATTAGAAAAGTCTACAAGCCAGATCTTAAGTACAACTTGTTTTTTATTATAACAGTTATTTCTCATTTTTTCAAAAACATCTGTTCATTGTCTTTAAGATAAAGCTAATTAAAAGCCTAGTTCTTGGTGCACGTGATCCTGAATAGAAAGGGCTGATAGCTGATTCTAAAGTATTCCCATCCATCAAACAAAAAGGTGCTGTAAGTATACAATCATTTGAAGGGAATTAAATGGGCTGGTTTTTAAGAATGGTAGATTTAAGTTTCTAGAACTTTCTTACAGTAACAAAGGCTGACATGCAGGTGAGACAGTGGGTCAGTGAACAAAGGAAATGTCAACGGTTTACGGGCTGGTTCGGCCCGGTTCCGTGACTAGAAGGGCGGAGGGATCCGCGGATCCGCGCCCCCGGAAAAAAAAAAGAAAATAAGGGACCCCGAAATAATTGAAAACAGTGGCAACAATCTGAGGTAAAACAAAGTAATTTACTAAATATGGTATCAACAGAATTTTATAAGGAGAGAGAATGTGAAATTGATGGTGGATCGGCCTTACCACAACGCTGAGATGAGAAGCGCAGGCAGAGAAGCGCAGGCGAGAAGCGCAGGCAGAGAAGCGCAAGCGAAGCAGCGCAGGCAGAGAAGCGCAAGCGAAGCAGCGCAGGCAGAGAAGAGAGCATCAGGTGACCTTGCCGGGAGTTATATCTCCTCGCTGACCGCAAAGCCCCCTGGGGAAACGTAGCTGCTCTTCTCCGCTGGACAGGCACCCGGAACTTGAGCATCAGCAGTCAAACCCCCAGTACATTGCATGATGTTATGATGTGGAATACCGATAATGAAAAATCATGAAACCATGACATTCCACCCCTTATTCCACATCACTACATCATGCTTAATATAGACAAACAAAATATAAACACACGCACTAGGAATTACTGACTGCACTCCCTCAACATCAAGTTCCCTTGCGGTACACATTGAACATCCCCGTTTTCCTGCATCACCCACCAAGTGGACCCAGGTCCCTGGGCAAAAACAGTTCCACGAAGAGGTTTGTCCTTCTCAGAGGCTGGAATAACCCAAACTGCCTTTCCCAACATATTCTTTACATGTACAACAGGGACTTTATCTCCCTCTACGGTATGTAGGGAGCTGGACTGGGTTGGACCACCACGATTGATAGATCCTCTGGTATTGACTAACCAGGTGGCTTCTGCCAAATGCTTCTCCCAGTGCTTAAATGTACCGCCTCCCATTGCTTTCAGCATAGTTTTTAACAACCCATTGTATCGTTCAATCTTACCTGAGGCCGGTGCATGGTAGGGAATATGGTAAATCCACTCAATACCATGACCTTTAGCCCAGGTACCTACAAGAGAATTTTTAAAATGAGTCCCATTATCTGACTCAATTCTTTCTGGGGTACCATGTCGCCACAGGACTTGTGTCTCAAGACCTAGTATGGTATTTCGGGCGGTAGCGTGGGGTACTGCATAGGTTTCAAGCCACCCAGTTGTTGCCTCCACCATGGTGAGCACATAACGCTTACCATTACGAGATCGTGGCAAGGTGATATAATCAACCTGCCATGCCTCCCCATATTTGTACTTTTGCCATCGCCCTTCCTCCCAGAGAGGTTTCATTCTCTTGGCTTGTTTAATTGTGGCACACGTGTCACAGTCGTGAATGATTTGCGCAATAGCATCCATAGTTAAATCCACCCCTCGGTCTCTAGCCCACTTATATGTCGCATCTCTCCCTTGATGGCCTGAGGTCTCATGGGCCCATCGGGCTAGAAATAATTCACCCTTGTTCTGCCAGTCCAGATCTATTTGGGCCACCTCAATTCTGGCAGCTCTGTCTACCTGATGGTTATTTTGCTGCTCTTCAGTAGCCCTATTCTTGGGCACATGGGCATCTACGTGACGCACCTTTATAACCATATTCTTTATTCGGGCAGCAATATCTTTCCACAGGTCAGCAGCCCAAATAGGTTTACCCTTTCTTTGCCAGTTGTTTTGCTCCCACTGCTGTAACCACCCCCATAGAGCATTTGCCACCATCCACGAGTCAGTGTAAACATAAAGCATTGGCCACCTCTCCCGTTCAGCAACATCCAAGGCCAGTTGGACAGCCTTTACCTCTGCAAATTGGCTCGATTCTCCTTTTCCTTCAGTGGCCTCTGCAACTTGTCGTGTGGGGCTCCACACAGCGGCTTTCCATCTGCGGTGTTTCCCCACAATACAACACGATCCATCTGTGAATAGGGCATATGTCTTCTCATTTTCGGGTAGTTCATTATATGGTGGGGCCTCTTTAGCACGTGATATCTCTTCTGCTGGCGGTGTTCCAAACTTTTTGCCTTCAGGCCAGTCCATGATCACCTCTAGGATTCCTGGACGGTTGAGATTCCCCATCCGCGCTCGCTGCGTAATCAGCGCAATCCACTTACTCCAAGTGGCATCAGTAGCATGATGGGTGGAGGGACCCTTTCCCTTGAACATCCAGTTCAGCACTGGCAGTCGAGGTGCCAGAAGGAGCTGTGTTTCTGTACCGATTACTTCGGAAGCAGCCCGAACCCCCTCATACGCGGCTAAGATCTCCTTCTCAGTTGGAGTGTAGCACTCTTCAGACCCTCTGTACGCCCGACTCCAGAATCCCAGGGGTCGGCCTCGGGTCTCTCCTGAGGCTCTTTGCCACAAACTCCAAGTGGGACCTTTCTCTCCAGCAGCAGTGTAGAGGATGTTCTTCGCATCCTGTTCCATCCGTACTGGCCCCAGGGCCACGGCACGGGCTATCTCTTGTTTAATCTGCTCAAAAGCCTGCTGCTGCTCAGGACCCCACATAAAATCATTCTTCTTCCGTGTCACCTGATAAAGGGGGCTTACAATGAGGCTGTAGTTTGGAACATGCATTCTCCAAAAACCCACTACACCCAGGAACGATTGTGTCTCTTTCTTATTAGTGGGTGGAGACATGGCACTGATTTTGTTGATCACATCTGTTGGGATGTGACGACGGCCATCTTGCCACTTTATACCTAGGAACTGAATTTCCTGGGCAGGCCCTTTCACTTTGCTTCGCTTAATAGCGAAACCAGCACGCAGAAGGATCTGGATTATTTGCTCTCCTTTCTCAAAAACTTCCTTTGCTGTGTTGCCCCACACGATGATGTCATCAATATACTGTAAGTGCTTAGGAGCACCTCCCTGTTCCAGTGCAGCTTGGATCAACCCATGGCAAATGGTTGGGCTATGTTTCCACCCCTGGGGCAAACGATTCCAGGTATACTGAATGCCCCTCCAGGTGAAAGCAAACTGTGGCCTAGATTCTTTGGTCAAAGGAATGGAGAAAAAGGCGTTAGCAATATCAATGGTGGCGTACCATTTGGCTGCCTTTGACTCCAATTCATATTGGAGTTCTAACATATCTGGCACAGCAGCACTCAATGGGGGTGTGACTTCATTCAGGCCACGGTAGTCCACCGTCAGCCTCCATTCTCCACTGGCTTTACGCACTGGCCATATGGGGCTGTTAAAAGGTGAGTGAGTCTTGCTAATCACTCCCTGATTCTCTAGTTGGTGAATCAGCTTCTGAATGGGGAGCAAGGAATCCCTGTTGGTGCGGTACTGCCGTCTGTGCACCGTTTTTGTAGCAATCGGTACTTGTTGCTCTTTCACTCGTAGCAACCCCACGGCAGATGGATCTTCTGACAGGCCAGGCAAAATAGACAACTGCTTAACACCTTCTGTGTCTACAGCAGCTATTCCAAAGGCCCATCGATACCCTTTGGGATCCTTAAAATATCCCCTTCTGAGGTAATCAATACCAAGTATGCATGGAGCCCCTGGGCCAGTCACAATAGGGTGCTTTTGCCAGTCTTTACCAGTGAGGCTGATTTCGGCCTCCAACATAGTTAGCTCTTGGGAACCTCCAGTCACCCCATGAATATAAATTGATTTTGTCCCTTGGTGACTCGAGGGCATTAGAGTGCACTGTGCACCAGTATCCACCAGGGCCTTATATTTTCGTGATTCTGATGTGCCAGGCCATCTAATCCACACAGTCCAATAAACTCTATTATCCCTTTCCCCCCCCTGGCTGGGGGCAGGGCCCCTCTATTTGTTACCTTCATTGTCTGCAGCAACTGGAGCAATCACCTTTTTGGAGAAGTTCACCTTGGTGGTTGATTTGTCTTGTAACTCTCTTACCCGTGCTTGAAGTACAGGAGTAGGTTGTTTATGCCACTCCTTCATATCTTCTCCGTGGTCACGTAGGTAATGCCACAAGGCAAAACGTGATGTGGTCTTACTGTTGTCACTTGCTCGAGCAGGAGAACGTCTTCTTTTGATGGCTGAGACATTAGATGCCACCGGCTGGGAGGAAATCAAGTTGATGAGCCCCTCCAATAGGCTGTTTTGGGAATTCTGGTCCCCATTTGATGTATCCGTTACCTCCATGGATTTATCAGCTTCAGGCACAGTTGATAGTTTGTCTATTATATCTTCTTGTTTGTTTTCCATTCTGTCCAGCTTTTCAGCTACCTTTGTAATGGCTGAAACACAAGCTCGCAGAGGGCTTAAATGTAACTCAAAGTCTTGAAGTTTATTAACCAATTCACTTATAAGGGGTCTTCTTTCCCCTCTGCCATACATTGCTGCAAATGTGCTGGCGTACCTTTCTGGTGCGGTCTTTGTGAATGTACGCCACATGTTTGGTGTACACCTGACTCTCTCGGGATCATGCTCTTGGTCTGGCTCGTCAGGAATGAAATCGGGGCTATGTAGCATTTCCACCACAGCATATTCTCTTAAATAACAGATGCCTTCTTCCATATCAGCCCATTTCTTTTTCTCAGGCATCAGATCATCTTTGAAGGGGTATCTTTCTTTTACAGCTAACAACATCCGCTTCCAGAGGGTAAAGGCCTGGTTCTGGCATGTACTAATACCTCTGTCAATGGCTGAGTCCCTGGCAATGCCACCCAGTTGGCGAGCTTCTCTACTATCCAGCCACACACTGTTGGCCCCATTGTCCCAACATCGAAGTAACCAAGTGGCAATAGGCTCATTTGGGTGACGTGAAAAGTCTTTTCTCAGACTTCGAATTTCATTCATTTTCAGAGATCGATCAACAATAGTAACGATATCTTGCTCACCTCTTACTCTTTCGGGACTTCTTGTTGCCCTCATTGGCGCCGGTGACCGTGGTCTTACTGAGGGCCCCTCCCCTGGACTTAGGGGTGCTTCTTGTGGATCTTGGAGCCACTCCTCTGGACCTCTCTCCTCTTCTTTCTTCTCTTCTAACTGAGTCGAGATTCGTTTCATTTTCCGTCCTCTTACAGGGGCAAGTGACATCAATTGTGGTGCTTCTTGTAGTTGATCAGGTTGGTCAGTTCCAATGCTCTCATCCTCCAGTTCAGCTCGGAGCCTGTCTCGTTCGATTATGAGAGTATCTAGCTCAGATTGGAGGGTGTCTTGTTGAGATTGAAGACTGTTGAGTTTGGATTGCAGGGAGTCTCTCTCAATTCGGAGGGCATCTCTCTCAGATTGGAGGCTGTTTCTCTCGACCAGGAGACTCTCTCGCTCATTTTGCACTGTTTCCCTGAGACTCTCCTTTTCAATTTCACAAACTCTCTCCCTCTCCAGGATAGTATTGAATAAGGCCCGGTAAGCATTAGCCAGGCCCCAAATAATTTGGGCCTCCTCAGATCTTCCTGAGCCGCGACATTCCTGTCTCAAATATCTGTTTAAATTTTCAGGGTCTTTCAGGTGTTCTGGAGTAAAGTTCCATGACACCGAAGATTTCCATCTCTCTAAAGTCTCACCCAGGCTTCTCCACATTCCCTGCCACTCAGTATTTACTGGTTTTGGGGCAGACTTCCTCAAAATATAATAAATACTAATAATAAGTGAAATGGTGAGCAGTACATTCACGGAGATTAATAACGTGATCAGGTGAGCATTGAAAATCCGCATAAAGAATTCAAAGGAGAGGCTGGAAACCTGCTTAAAAATCCCCAACCCTGTAAAATTAGCAGCTCCCTCTGGAATGGTATGCCACATAATATGCAGATGCCACATAGTTATTTCCATCCATGTTTTCAATTGGCTATATATACCTATTGCTCCATAGAGCAAAGTGGTGAACTTAATTAAGGCCCAGTATGTTTTTAGCATTAAGAAAGAAGAGACAGTGGCATGCAGCCCCTTAAAAGGCAGTTTCAGTAGAGAAAGCATTTTTTCTCTTTTTTTTTTTTTCTTTTACAGAAACAAGATAGCAAGGCTCAAAGTTTACAAATATCCTAGAGTATTGGCCGTCCGCCTGGACTTTTCAAGGTCACGCTTTCAGACAGTACTGGTGAAACAGATAAACTTTCCCAATGAAGCTGTCTGAGAGCGGAGAGAGAGATTTGTTCAAAAAGCTAAAAAGCAACTGTTGCCCGCATTCTCCACCAAGAATGTCAACGGTTTACGGGCTGGTTCGGCCCGGTTCCGTGACTAGAAGGGCGGAGGGATCCGCGGATCCGCGCCCCCGGAAAAAAAAAGAAAATAAGGGACCCCGAAATAATTGAAAACAGTGGCAACAATCTGAGGTAAAACAAAGTAATTTACTAAATATGGTATCAACAGAATTTTATAAGGAGAGAGAATGTGAAATTGATGGTGGATCGGCCTTACCACAACGCTGAGATGAGAAGCGCAGGCAGAGAAGCGCAGGCGAGAAGCGCAGGCAGAGAAGCGCAGGCGAGAAGCGCAGGCAGAGAAGCGCAAGCGAAGCAGCGCAGGCAGAGAAGCGCAAGCGAAGCAGCGCAGGCAGAGAAGAGAGCATCAGGTGACCTTGCCGGGAGTTATATCTCCTCGCTGACCGCAAAGCCCCCTGGGGAAACGTAGCTGCTCTTCTCCGCTGGACAGGCACCCGGAACTTGAGCATCAGCAGTCAAACCCCCAGTACATTGCATGATGTTATGATGTGGAATACCGATAATGAAAAATCATGAAACCATGACAGGAAACTGCACAGGAGACTGAGATAGATGCAAGAGTATTTCTTGCTTTCTCAGGTAGGAAGGGATAGTCTTGGTCACAGATTTTCACCTTCCAGTTCCATAAAGAACAAAGCCAGTAATGTGACCTTTGGAAGGAAATAGTTTGGAGTGCTTTTTACTTTCATTTGTTAGCTGTCAACTTTCTTTCTGTTATGAGTTACCATACACTAACTCTAGTCAAAGTCTAACTTTGTGCTGTAAAATATTAAGAATGCTTCCAGTATTTGCATGCATTTCACTTAGGGTAAGGTCATGCCCTGTTAAAGCAAGATGCAAAGTACAGGACCTGCTATATACTTAATTTGAGGAGTTTCAGTACAAAAAAAAAAATATATATATACACACACACATATACAATTTTATCAGTGATTATCCACTAGGGTTTTTGACCAAAGCAGAAACAGATTTCTGTTCAGGCCAAACACCCATCAATACTGCTTTTGGCTCCCCAGGAACTGCTGACTGTATCTGTGAATTACTAAAATTAAAGTAAGGTTGATGGGAGTTTAACAGCTAATCATCAAAGTAGCAAACCCTCTCCCAGATCACGCTAGGAAGAAGTAGCAACCAGTAATTCCCACCTTATATTTAAACTGTTACCTTCAGTAGGAAGCTGCAGCTACACTGCATATATTTTTCTTTAATGAAGCAGGGGGAAACACCTAGCTTACCTGGGCTGTTCATTTGGTAAGTACATTCCTGCCAAAGGTTGGGTAGCAGCAAATATGGGGAAGTATCAATATTGCTAGAAGTGATCCCCAGTGTGACAGTATTCAAGCTTTCAGCTAAGAATCCATGCACTTGAGACACTCTTGAGTACTTAAATACACAGAGGCAAGAAGTAAGACAGGCATTTTCACGATGGAATAGAAAACCTTGTTTGCTGAGGAGAGGTGGCAAATCAGCCCCTGGAAAATACAAAAGCTAGTACTCCTTTTAATTAGGAGACCAGGGAGGACCAATTCTGAATTGGGTTTCTAATTCATTTTGTGCTTTTGGTGCTTGTTCAGTTTTAGATCATTTCTAAAGGAAAAGCAGCATGTAGTCTTTAATAAATTTAAAAAAAGATATAAATGCCTATTAGCTGCTGGTTACAGGTATTTGGCACTTCAGGATGACAAGCCAGCGCTCTGAAATTGACCACTTAGGCTTGAAATTTCTAAAATGGGATTCCATTTCATCTCAGTCTGGAGCCCTCATGATAGCACTCACAGTAATTTAGTTAGGCTGGTTTTCATAGTAAGGACTGTACTTATTTTTAAAGTGAAGAATAATAATACAGTATTAGACTGTGCACCAAATCTTTGATCAAACACCTATAATTACGAGAATCTCCTACAGTAGTGTTTGGTGCATTTGCGATTCCAACTGAGAGGGCAAAAATAAGTTTCCTGTAACCTTTTCTGGAAGTGTCTTGGCTGTTCTAGCACCAGTTAATTACTTGTCCTGTTCTTAGTAACAAACACGGGATTGCTGGAGAAAGGCATTTGCTGAAACAAGAAGCTCCGTGCCTATAAATCAAACTGGAAAGAGGACTCTCGTACATACAGGATGTACGTACATACCTAGCTTCACTTACTGACAGCACAGGTGTGGTTCAAACTGTGTACATAAAACAGATGCAGCATTTCCGTTGCAGTTTCCTACCTAATTTGTATCACTCAGCTCACAGTATATACTATTGGGCTTTATAGCACTTGGATTAAAAAAAAAAAGATACAAGTGGCCTTTCTTAGGTTCAAATATTCACAGCCATAAAAAAAAAAAAAAACACACAATATTAGCAACAGCAAATTCAGCAAATTGTTGTTGTGACCTACTAACTTGCCATAGAAAGCACTTTTTTTTTTTTTTTTTTTTAGTGACAGCGTGAGGTGGTATTGCTTCACAAAGTTGAGTAGGGCTTGAGGGGGGAACATGGACTGGAGCAAGCTTTGAAAGTACAGACATACAGGCAATCTGGAATCCCTCAGGGATTGAGAAACTTCATGAAAAGCACATCAGCTTCATTACAAATGAATCCCTTACTATATTAAAGCATCCTTATTTCTTAAGTCATAGGGTTGAAAACCTTTAGAGTATAGGAAAACACCCAGCAACACAGGGCTATCAAACAATGAGCTGCTAGATAAAAAAAGAGGAAGAGGGAAAGCACATAATAGACAATACCCTCTCCCTGTATTCCTATTCCCATCTCTAACTTGGAAGTAAAAAATTACAAACATTATTTTTAGGATAAAGAGGTGTGAAATCCTCCTCCAAAAGTAGTATAACATGCAAAGGCAGAAAGGAGGAATCAACAGGGCAAAGTTGTTTACCTTCTGCAAGGTGCCGGCTCAAAACACACCCCTTTCTTCAGCATTTCTTTTCTTTTGGTTGCTTTAGGCTACACTCCCCACTGTGAAAGGCATATAATAAAATACCCAGCAGAACGCAGCATATATACTCAAAAGCTACAGAATCTTAGCAGGCCACCTAGCCTGATTCCTGTCACTGATCTGTCCCCAAATCCCCAAACCTACATACAGTTTTCTCACCATCTCAAGCTTGGTAATCCTGCCACACTGTGAAAATCGTAACATGGATTTTCATGAAAGGAATCGCTTCCTTTTCCAAAGGAACTTTGGACCATGCACCTAGTTAATTGTAGTTAGAGCAAGAATGCACATCCATGCCAAATAGTCTAGAGTTTCCTCCTTAGCGTGCTCCCCTGGGGTACATGGGTCCCAGGTCCAGCCCTCATCATCACTGGATTGAAAAACAAGGTAATCAGCTGTACAGGAAATTCTTAGTTATGGGTATGCCTGTACATTTCTGCTCTCACAGATGTTGTACTCTAAATGAAGAACCATCAGCTAAAGCAGGGATTCTGTCTCAGTTTCTAATTTCTAAAGGAAAAACTCTCCCTGCTGAGTTATCTAGTAATTCACGCAGTCATTAGCATGGTGTAAGAAAGGTGACAGTTGATATAGTTGCCTATAACCAGTTTTGAATCACCCAAGAAATGTAACAGTCACAATCCAGTAATAAAGAAAGAATAGCTTACCCCTTTTCCAAAGATCAAGGTTCCTTAGAAACTCCCAAAGGAGATGATCTTCAAGTAGAGATACTTCCCTTTTGATGCCAGCCCTTAAATGAGGTTAGGGAGGGGCAGACCCTGGGTTCACCCCTTTTGGTTGCACTGGTGAATTGATTCCACCTGTGATCCCAGGGTGGGTTATGTCCCTTCACCAGGTGCTCAATCACTGGTTCAGGCCGTGACCTAACAGTTCCCATACACGTGGTTATTGAGTTCCAATGATCTGGTCTCTCACAGCCCAAATATGTACTACTAGTAAAAGGAAAACAAGTCTTTCCAGACATTTCCCCATGAATGCTAAAGTACTGAGAGCATCTAGCTAAAAAAAAAATCATATTTGGGAGCATTATACACCATAATCTTCTAAAATTTCAAGAAGATTCAAAGTGAAAAATGATGTCAGCAGCTTTGCATGTGCCCAGCAGCACAGACCCAAGGCTGTGGGAATGCGTATGTTGGTAGCTGGTTTCCAAAGCTGTGAGTAGACACCTAAATGCATTTAAAGATCTGGATCCACAATAGCAAATAAAGTCTACAAGCTCTTCAGTGAATTAGAACAATTTCTCTAAAAAAAAAACAAAAAACAAAAAAACTAAAAAGTAACACATCCTTGTATACTTTCTGAACAACTATACAAAGAACTGACTGAAGATAAAAAAACTATACTCTCACCAGTTATCAAAGCTTCAAAGTTGCTTTAAGGTTTCAGAGTTTTTAGAGCTTTGGGCACACCTGTTCTGTAAATAAAGAAACCTCTCATCTCTCACACAATTCATTTCTATATCAGTTAGAAAAAACAAAATTACTCCAAAGAAAATAATCTTCAGCTTCATTCCAAAATAATTAGATTCTATTCTAAGCACAGTATTTACCTTTACATACGAATTTCACTAATCTCCATTCAGTAGGTGATTAAAACCGTAAGGGATCTTCTGGGGATTACTGTGTGGTTGCAAACCAAATTATGTCTGCCAGACATGAATGACAGGAATGTTAAGAACTTGTTCCTTTAAACTGGCACTAAATGATTCAGTCTATTATCTGCTTTGGTGACAGCTTCGTGTGTAAAATATCAAGAATATTTATTATATATTGACAATCATTTATGCTTTTGTCTTCTAGCCAATGCCTCCAAATTGGCAGGCCCACCCCACACAGTTCCAAAAACATCCTTCTCTGTCCTTAAGGCAGCTACCAGCGGCAGTTCTCTTCCAGCTGTGACCACCTTTTTCACAGCTCGAATCACACTAGCTGGACCCTCTGTGTACTGACTCAACCAGGCTCGAGCTTCTTCCAGTGATCCAGTTTCATCTGAAGACGACAAGGTCCCCTCTGACAGCCCGAGGTGCAGTGCTCTCTCAGGGTCCACCCCATGAGCTCCACTCAGCAGCTGGAGGGCAGCTCTACTGCCAACGATTTGCACCAGCCTTGCGGCTCCTCCCCAGCCTGGCACCAGGCCCATGTGCTTATGGACAAATCGAATCTCACTGCCTGGCGTCATCAACCTGTCAATGAAAAACAGACATTCAGTCAGGTCAGTCTGGGCAGTGACTTCAGTTTTCACCTCTCTGGCATTCACTTTTCTATTTCCTCCCTTCTGCTTCCAAATGATAATGCAGTATGACAATTTGCTAATTACAGCCAGAGCTGTAAAATCTTAATTTTTACATCACTGGTGCTTCATTATGTTTTCTGTTGTTGTTGTTGTTCTAATTTAGAGAGTCCACCCGAGTTTGATTTTCTAAGTACTCACTGCAATAAGGGAGGTCAGGATGGATGTTCTATTTATGCCGCACAATGTGTAGCAGAATTCTGTTTATGCCTTACAGTGTGTAATAGAATTGCTCCTCTCCAGGAGATAGTCTCACATTCCTGTTTTCAAACATTTCACATCTTTACTTCATTTCCACAGTCTGTCACCTTTGCTGTTTAAGAACTCACCTCAGGGTTGATTAAGCTCTCTCCCTGAAGGAGCTCTGCTGCAGTGGATGGTACTCTCTGCATGGCATTCATACTGACACACTGGGTTAGTGGAAAAAGCCTCTCAAAATAGAAACACGAAGGACAGATGTACAGAAGCAGGCCAGTACTTCTCATTCTTAAGATATGGTTCTGCAGTGTGGTTGCTTGCTGCTACTTCTACCACAAAGGTTGTGAATTACACTTGTGAGGCAGATTAACTTCTATCCAAACACTAACTGGTTTTTTGAAGATAAAACATGTAATACTAATATCTACACGAGTCTATTTCCTAACAATGCAGTTTTCAAGTTGAACAGCTTTAAAAAGGGGAAGAAAAAGAAAATCTTCTTTGAAAGTGGAACTGCTTCTGGAAACTCACTGTTCCCAAATCTGCTTATTGTTAATTGTGAGTTTGGTTGGTTGCTTTTTTTTTTTTTTTTTCCTTAATGAGAGCACTATCAGCATTCATGATGTATTACAAAGCACCAGGGCTGAAGAGCTTACAACACTTTATCCCACCCCCAATACAATGCACAAAGGCAACAGCTGACATGCCAGATTGTATGAAGGCCATTTTGTGGAGATAATGGAGGAAGGTTAATGTGACAAAAAGAAGAGAATGGTGTTGCAGGGGAAGAAAGGCTTTTAGCTAACATGAGCAAGTGCTTCCCAAATGCAGCAAATCTCAAGGGGTTCAAGTCTCTCCTCTTCAAATTCTGCAAGTATTCCAAAATTCCTTTCTTGGTGCAGCTTTCTTTGCAATTTGCTGACACCCTATGTCCTACTGGGAAAGCAATAATGAAAACATTATTAAGGGCTTAATTCTAGCTGCGCTGAGCAACATAAAACATTAAAAAAAAGAAGTGGTCATACACAGCAAGTCACACGACGCTAGATGATCTGTAGGCAGTCTCATAACACAGCCACAATGGGTGAGTAAGGCGGTGCCGTGTTTGTTGAATCTGAGATTGTGCTGGCACTTGGGTTCAGGCCATAGGGACAGACATGTCAGTGAACACACTGTGGGAAAGTGCATGGATTCATCTGGTAAGGTCTGTCAACGCAGTTGGAAGTTCACATGTAAAACTGAATTTTATGTTAGAAGGATGGCCAATCCCCATCAAGAAGAAAAGAATTTACTGTGTGGGAAAGAATATGTGAACCTGCTCAGTTGTCACCCTCTTCAGAGAAAATGAAACCAAATGAGCTGAAAGGAAAATAAATGTCTGGCTGCAAGTTCCAGGCTCTCAAGGGATTCACCTCTCCATATAATGTACCTTTGAACAAGCTGCTCAGAGAAACCTAAGTGGTCAACAGAAGGTGTAAAAGTAGTCTCTGCCTGTCTTCAAACTTAAGAAAGATGTCTGTGGTTTTTCAGGCTTTTCAACTATGAATCCTCTCCTAAGTTATGTCACTTCTTTTAGAAACCACCCATCACACTCTCCATTTAGTTACTCTGCACAATTCCAATCCTTCTGCTCAGGGAAGTGAAGGAGACTTGAGCTCAGATTTTGCACATTCCAAAAGGCAAAGGTTGCTGCTAAGCTGCCTGGAACCAGCCTTGAAACATCACCAGCTGCAGCCTTGCATAAGTATTTCCTTCTTTGTTTTATGAAAGGAGTTGAGTCTGTCTTCTGAGACATGAAGATCTGATCTAACGTTAGACAAGTTTATGTAACAAAAAGTACATCAAACGCTACTAAACACAAAGATGCAGACATCAAAAAACGGGAGACAGAAGCACCATTCTATTCTTGAGCTGTTTATAGCTTATTCATCTATTACTGGCCCTGTCTGAAGCACAACAGGAGATGAATTCAAAATGAGTCTCTGATGTGACTTAGTATGTCTGTATTTGTCTTCTAGGTCAAGAGAATTAAAATCTGAGTCTCCTACATCCCAGGGGAAGGTCATACAACAAGGCTTCTGGACACATGCCTCCTCTGTCCTAAGAAAAATGAAAATCTGTTGCATGAGAATGCTGAAAAAAACATAATTTGTGTACAATGTAACTGAAGGACTTCAGAAGCAGAGAAACATCCTTCAGAACAGTGAAATCCTTGTATCTTAAAACACAGAAGAAAAGGTAATAGAAGCACTAAAGAGCAGCACAAATCTTCTCTAAGAACATTATAATCCCATGTTACAAACACTACAACACCTCTAGGAAGAGAGCACAGCTACCAGGGGCCATATCCAATTTTGGCTTCGTCATCTGAAGCAAAGGAGCTACAGCAAATATTCCTGCTCTGCATCTTAATGTATTCTCAGATCCACTAAATGTTACAAACCCCTCCGCACCTTTGATAGGATTCCTTTACTGACATCATCTTGTGGCCACAAACTGACTGTTACATCACATCACTAACAATGCACATGAGAAGAACACCATGTTTGCCATTACCAAGGCAGCCAAATGAGTCCCATCATTGAGCAGGCACACTTGCTTCCTTAAAGGCAGTGCTCCTTTTGAGCTAAGAGTGATGCTTCCTGCACTAATGCACCTTCCAGCTACTTGAAGACAGAGCATACTCAATGAAGGCTGGAAATGTAATACAAACTGAAATGTATTCTCTAAGTTTTTCAAATCTGCTTTTTATAGCATTCCTTTTACTGAACTGTTCCAATAGGTATAATCAGCTCCTTGGGTAAACACAAACTGTTTTACAGTCTGTGCTGGCCCTCACTTCCACATCTACTAAACTTAAGGAGTTTGAATTCAATTCAGCATTCTGACAAAGCAAAGGCACTAATGGCAAATATCACATCATGCATTTTAAAAGTTTCTGCCACTATGCTTCTGAACGTCATGATGGAAAAAAGGATGCCTAAAATGTTAAACATGCTGTCAGCAACCTGGATTTCGTTCCCAACTCTGCTTGATTCTCAGTGTCATATAAGGACACAGATCCTTACTTCCAGTCTTCTCCTATGATCTGGCCTGACACTGACACATCAAGGAAGGAGGCAGCCAGCATCACACAGGGCTGCATCACCTGGTTCTCAGCTCAAATTGTCCTGGAGAAGGCAGCCAGAACTGCAGGAGCTGACTTTCATCTCTCCCTCACATACTTTGGCCTCCTACCACTTCCTCTCCAATCTCCAGTCAATACAAATAACAGGCCTTTGGGTCATATAAGTTCTCTGACCAAATGTGCTAGCTAACCTTTTCCATATGTTTTGGTTACTCTATGAAATAAATCTATACATTTTGGTAAATCGATAAGGTGTTTTTTTTTTTTTTTTTTTTTTTTTTTGTTGTTGTTGTTTTTTTTTTTTACAAAGTGATAACTCTAGAAACAGTCAAAGATCTTAGGATGCTCAGTACTCTGTGAAACCACCAAGAATGCAGTACTGACATCAAAAGCTTTCAGACAACAATCCAAACCACATACACAAGTATTTTAAGCACAGAAACATATTAAAGGAAAAAAAAAAAAAAAAAAGCAGGAAAATGGTAACAGAAAGAAGTTAACCAAGGGCTGAACATTTGTTTTAACCAACAAACAATAGAAGCACAAAGTTAATACATAATTCAATAAAATTTTGCCAATGTATATGTTTTTCTAACACATTTATCAATATGCCATCAGCTTAATTAACTCTTGTTAAATTAAGCAACAACTGTGCAATGCTGACATAAATGCTGCTGGAAAGCTTAAGTTCTAGAATTTGTTAGAGGTCAGACATTACATTGCCTGTGGATGGCATTAATCATGCAAACAGAAACTGCTTCACCATGTGGGCATTAAAATTTGAGGACCTTGCTTGCAAGTGATAAAAGCTCATGAGTAACTAGCTCAGGATTTTGAATCTTTGCTTGGTAAGTACTAACAGGACTAAGAGAAGTTGCATTAGCAACTTCACAAATCCACATTAAACTATAAGTGAGCTTGAAAGTCCTGAGTCTATTGGCCACTTCTTCCCTTATTGTACTGCTGCTTCCCCAAAATACAATCCCCACCCCATCATCTCACCTGCACACTGTGCCTCAGTCTTACTCCACCTTCCTTACACTTTTCCATCATCCCAAGTGGCACAGAAGATCCCAGTATTGATGGTGGGTCCTTGCAGCCAGTGTCTGTGACTCAGACAGCAGACAGAGTTACACAGGTAATATCCACACTCTGACTTCCCTTCTCCTCTTGATGCTCGCAAAAGCCACAAAAAAAAGAAAGAAAAAAAAAGAAGAGCACTGCTCTTAATGCACAAAATGTTGCCAAAGATGTGCAATAGATTGGGCACTTTTAGACAACTAAGGTGTTTTTTAGACCAATAAGTTAAAATAAAGTAAGGGAGAATTGTGTCCATTGAACTTAAAGCATCAGAGTAATAAATAAACTACCAGTTCCTTTATCTGTGTAACAAAAGCCCTGATTTAGGACCAAAAGTCTTTTACTTCAGCTTGGTCCCTCACACCGCATAGATCAAGTATTATCTTCCAGACAGCATACTACATCTTTGGCTTTGCAAAGAAAATAGCTTTAAAGTAGATGGCTGAAAAACATTACTTTAGATGAGGTAAATGCGGGCAGTTGGACGCAGGAATATTTCCTTAAAAGAAAGAAGCCATATGTTTCTTTCACAGGAGGAAAAAGCACTGCCACAGGTCTCTAAAGATCTATAGGATCTGAGTAGATGAAATCTCCCATACTGCCCATGTTGGCACATGAAAACCAGAGTCCATCTGTGCCTGAGGAGATGCAAGTGTGTAAGAGGGCCTTCAGCCAACAACAGATTAAAGCTCTTCCTATAGCCACAAAAGGGCCAAGCAAACCCACAATCAGGGCGGTCAGCCTGAAGCTTGGGCAAGGCCATCACAGAAGCTGTCAAGCACTGCTACCACTGCATGCTACACTGAATGGTTCATATAGCAGCACATAACTGCAATTTGGATATTAGCTGTCTTCTCCCCATTTTCTTTAGCAGGAGGATGGCCCTGGAAGTGATCTCATGATCAGTCAACCTCTGATCTCTGCACCTCAAATCTCAGTCAGAACAATACTCCAGATACCACATACCTTCCCAGTCGATGTATCTAAACCCTGCCCACACGGACAGATGTTAACGCATGCAAGAATGTTCTTGGCATTAAGATACTACAAAGTCAAATTTTTAAGGCCTTGTATACGAATGTTCTGTGGCCATAAAACTCGTGCCTACCTCCTCCGGAATTTTTAACGACAAAAGCAAATTCTGAGTATAATTGTGAAAATAAGACTTGCCAAGGCAGTGGTTCATATTCATTTTCGCAAAGCCACACAAAGCCTGATATAACTGATAAAATAAAGGCTCAGTTCATACCAATGGAGACCTTACTTGGAAATTTAATACACTGCAATTTAATAATAATATCGTGTTCTATTAATGACAACTTGTCTTGAATAGTATTTAGTTTCTCAAAATATTCTCAGGACTATAAATCTTATTAGAAAGGCTAGGAATACTTTTATCAGTTTCATTTTTAATGGAAAAAAAATAACCAACCAAACAAACCAAGTTTTAGGTTTGTTCCATATTCTAACACACAAGCTTTCCATGGTTATTATAGCAACGGCTGGACTTGAGGCCTTTTCCAACCTGAACTATTCCACAATTCTACGGAAGTCCTACTAAAACAACAGCCAAATTAACCAGTTATTTTCGCAATGCATGCTGAAGTAGGAAGGTACTGCAGGAAGAATATTCTGCAGAAGAAATATGCAGTATAACACCAAAATAATTTAGGCATTCAGCAAAGCTGATGAAGAACAGTTTCCTGTCCTTGTTTCAGCTTTCCTGACAGATGCTGTTAAAATAAGACTGTGTCCTCCAAAAAGCAAGCTGGGACTAATTAATCCATCTCTAGCTATATAGTGCAAGGTCTCTTTACCACTACACCACCAAATAATTATCCAGGTACTCCATCAAGGGATTATCTACATAAAACAGCTAAAGATTTTTCTGAAATTTTACTACATACACTGTCATCAAGAAAACATCTCAGTTTTCTGAAAAGACTAACAAATTGATTCATCCTGAGAATACTTAGTCATAATTTCACCTGTCCTTCAATCTCACAGGCTTTAAAGAGATCAAAAAGCCCTGATTATAAACTTAACAAATGACTCCTTGCTAATTATATTTAGCAGATTTTTCAAACTAACAGTGCAGTAAGTATCGATTAGCCATAATTGCTCAGTGCTCTTCCAGCACAACTTACTAGTATTAATTCCCTCTGCTCCCCTCTCATATCCTCTGACTCATGGAGAGCCTCTCATATTTCTGCCCAACACAAAGAAAGAATAAAACAATTAAGCATCACAGCAATAGCTGCTTCAGAGCAGTGATAACATGAAGAGAGACTTCCAAAACGAAAATGTTGTAAAACTGATAAAACAAAGGAGTTGACCACGACAGTCCATGCAGACTGACATCATAAAAACAAACCCTCAAATCTTTGCTCCTTCTGAAAATCCTTTTGTCATAAATATACTCACAACAAATACCTAAATGGTAACCAGTAGAGAGAAGATAGTTTAAGAGTTTGGAGAAACCACGTCCCTTGTGCATGTATAATGGCTCAATATTGCTCTGCAATCCCCAATTTCACCAGGGTCAGAAGACATTGTGCATATTAATCATCTCTCCTGCTCATAAACATTAATCTGTACTCTTCACTACAGGAATGCAATGGAAAGATGTAGATCCAGTCAACTCTCTCAAATCCTTGCAGGGATTTAAAAAAAAAAAAAAAAAAAATCACAAACACCTCTTCTTTACTTGAGATTTAAATACATTAAAATTATATTCAAGAACCAAAATAAAAAAGATTCTCCCAAGCACAGAGAGTTCTACATACTTTCTAAAACTCAGTGTCAAAGGAGTAGGCTTAAGGACAGCATAACAAATCTCACCAGCAAGAGAACTCACTTTTCTTACAGCTCTTTTCAAACTGCCTTACAGATTATACAGAATGTTATTTATAGTTACTGAATTATTTTGTAACATGCTTAGTGCATCCGCTTCCCCCTGCTCAATGTTCACATAAAGTAGCCTAAGAGAAAATATCTCACATTTCACCAGCATGCATTGCCTTTAACTTTGTTGCTGCCCTCCAGTCAGACTTTTCCAATGCATCTTTCAGAATTCTAAGAATTAAGGTCAAAAACTGGACCCAGCAATAGACTCCTCATGTGTTATCTTGAGCAAGAGGTAACACTTCTGATTTGGCTAGGGAACCTGGGTCCAATTCCCAGAGCTGATAGACCTTAACAATGAGAAGCACATTTATGGGGAATCTTAACTGTTTTTAACCAGAATCCTATCATGCTTTCTCACATCAACTCAGAGTCAAGTAAAACAATCCGGGTAATTCCACCACCTATTGCCCAAACTTTGAAGCACTCAATGGAAGGTGAGCCTCCAAAAGCTACAGACTCAACTCAAAGAGATCACTAGTTTCAGAAGGAAGAAGCACAAAAGCAATACTGTTACTAGAAAAAGGTCTACTGAATAACAGGATTTAAAGCAGACCAAAACCAGAACATAACTGCATAAGAATGACTGGAGCATGGAAAAAAGTTTTATTTCTCAAACAGTTCACTGATCAGAGGTGAGAGGGTAAAACAGAGCCAGAAAGACTGCTGATTAGAAAGAGATTATGGAAGGAAAAAAAAAAAGCAAGGAGAGAAGTTGTTGCAAATACCCCCCAAGGAATCAGCCTTATCGAGGAAATGTAGATAGGGCCACTCAGAAGTCTTCTCAGTGATGTCCACTGTAATATCTGCTGCAATCCATGCTGATGGCTCTTCTAATCGTCTTCTGACATAGAATCTCCCAAAAGTCAGTTAAGGATGAAGGTTCAGCCGGTAGCTGTGAATTAAGGGTTTTAGATCCATTTTTATTTTTTATTTTTTACCTCAGGCTGACATTTTCTTGCCTGTGGCTTCACAGAGAAGAGCATGCTATAAAAAATTATATTTGTTCTAAAAGGTATAAATGAAGTTCAATATTGGAAATTACAGAGTCTTTTTTTCTGTAACAGGAATGAAAAATCGAATTAGATGACAGATCACAGGGCAAGAAATAGGCACCCAAAAAGCATAACTGATTAAAACTCCAAAAGCAGAATTAAAGGAAGCAAAAAAGAGGGTTTTTTTTTTTCTTTTTCTTTTTTCTCCTGTCATTTTTCAGAAAGCTGACAGGAAGGAAAATTATTTTGCCTAACTTCAAAGGAATCAATCCATTTCCCAGGCTCAGATGTGGTTCACATACCCCAGAAGTGCTGGGGCACAAGCAGAGGCTGGCCAGGCTGCTCAGCTCTGGCACAGCAGGTCATGCTGCCTACCATCACATCTTACATGCAGATATCGTGTGGCTCTGTTATAGGTTGCAATGTGATGGAAAAGTTGTACAAGATGTGGAACTGGTCCCTCATCCTCGCTCTCATGCCTTAGCACTCAAGGTAGCCTGGAAGACCAAGAAAGCAGCAGGAGACTTTGAAAAGATTTATGAAAGTGTGCAAGGCTCACAGCATGTTATAAAAGAATACGGAAGAGAGAAAACAAAACAGATAGCTATTCCAGGGATTGTAACTTCACTGAAGTGTATGGTATGAATTCTGATAACCTACCACAAATCACCAGAACAACAATGTGGGACTGAAGGCCCTTTATTCATAATGTGGTGCCTGGATCCCTTTCCCCTCCCTACAGCTGTAATATAGCTGGATAGTACATACCATGGGTTCCACTGCATTTTCCTTCTCTTGCTATAAGTACTGATGCCCATCCTACTAAGACTCTCTTCTTCTCCTAACTCCCAGCTATGACCTATTTCTGTTGCCCTGTTGTCAGTTCAGTGGGTCCCAGCCACACTGCAAGCTCAATTATCACACAATTATTTTGAGTAGTTTCCATCTTCACATAGGACTTCGGTCTTGCCCATGAAGCAGATTTCAGCTACTCTTAACAGGCTGCCAAAACCTAAAAACACGAGTGAAAGCCAAAATAAGGCTCACATAAAAATTACTCATGCTAGAAACCTAAAATATTACGTGTCTTTTCTTCTGAAAAAGGAACTAGAGTTGTTTGGATTTCATTCAAATAGAGGCTTTCAACAGTAGATATGCTTTTTAGACTGGAGAAAAAATTTCCATTAGAAAAGATCCACAGTAATATTTTCAAGATTTTTTTTAATGAAAAACAGCCATTTATAAGTAATATATTAATAACCTGTATTAATAACCTCAGTTTCCCAAATCATTATTTCTGTCATATGTTTATCAAGACCAAAGAAAGCCAAACACAATACTCCCGGACCAAACTCAAAAGCTTTTGTTCCTGATATATAAAAGGGGAGGGGGAGTTTTTCAAAAATCAGATTGGCATCTGAAATGTCAAACAGGCAAAATTCACTTTGGTCTACTGAACTCAGATAATTGGAAAGTAACAAAGTTTCTCAATATTGACCTTAAGAGTTGCAAAGTCTGAACCACTCTAATATCTTAGGATATGTGTGATACATCACATTTCTGCAACACTCAGCATTGAGGGATTTAAAAACTGTCATGACATCACACTAACAAACCTTCGCAAGATCGAAGGGAACAGGGTGCGCTGAAATTCAGCTCTGACTGCAGTGTTACTGATGCTGAATTTGCACATCCTACACAGCAATTTCTGATTACAGCAACAAAATCACTTGATATCACTAGTGATTAAATTGTTGCCCTTTTGTCAGGATACCACACTAACGAACTGAAGTTTTTTTTGTTTTTTTTTTTTTTAAATAATCACAGTGGCTTTTTCACGTTTTCCAGATATAATATGAATTCAGAGCTCATCTTTTTTTATTTTTTTTCGAGTTGGGGGAGTACAAGGACATATCAAAAAGGTTAAAATAGAAAGACAATGTTAACATTAACATTCAACAGTAACCTAGATTCTCCAACTTTTAACTTTTTTAATATGACAGATCAGCTACATTAATGAGGAAGTGCAGACAGCTTCAGATAATTAACTGGTGGTATGTTCAACCATTGGTTCTTAAACACACAACAATTTAAGGAAAACAGAGATTTAATGTAGGAATTTAAAATTTTATTTATTCCTTACTGTAATTGATGAGTTACAGCAGTAGCAACTCATTTCTTACAAACCACAGAATCCAGAAAGGAAGAAGCTGAATCTACCCATGTTTACAGGTTCAAAGAATCTGCATTCTTTATTACACAATTACACAATTTTAGATAAGTCAGGAAGTAACAGGGCAAAACTGAGGCAAATCTAACAGCTCCCTAAAGCCAAAAGACTGCGTTCCCATCCTCTCCCGATTGTCATCCTCTCCTAGATGCCTAGTCCCACCTTTACATTGGTTCTAGTCATTTCTAGCTTTCTGCAAATCACTCACTCCAGAAACAAAAAATATCTAGCCTTTCCATTACTTTTAGGTTTGATAATTGACTCATACAGGCATTTTCAGTGGTACTTGGCACATGAGTAAGCAGTGAGCAGAGAAGAACAGCAGGGACACTCTACCCCTCCTACATCGAGGTGAATTGTTCAGTCAGTTTGCCCTTTTTTTGAAATCATAGTTCAGTATAACTCCACCTCGTAGTCAGTAGACTTGAATACATAAGTGTCTCTCAGACTTTACATTAATCAACTTGTGGAGGTATCTGATATATAACAAACAAACAAACAAACAAACAAGGAAAGGAAGATTATTTTGGTAGCGAAAATCAGCAGTGGAGTGTCAAATACCTGGAGGCTGTTTTATCTACACTGGGGATGAATCACTTCACAGATGTAGTCGTAACAGATGATTTCCTTGCATTTCTACTTTTCCTCAACTAATTCTTCTTGAACCTAGAATGCTTCCCCACAGCTGAATGACAGCCCAGTGTCTCAGCAGGAGTTAGCATGGATCCAACTCTGCATTCCCTAAAATCCATTTTATCTTGTTTTCCACTGTCTGTCTGGGCTATCTCTATTATTCCTGCATGGCAGAGAATTAGCTGTACACAAAAAAGACATGAGGTTGCCTAGTGTTAGAGGTAGCGTAAAGGTAAATAGATGCTGAAAACAAAAATCTCATTCAATCACAATAAGATGGTTTGGCCTCCTAAAGAAAAAAAAACTGAATGAAGTAAATCTCTACAAAAAGATGACTTCAAAAAGAAAACTTCAACTCAAATTCACATTATGTTGCTGTTACTTATATCTCCAGTTAAATCAGTGGTCAATTTGAACTGCAGATATAAACAAAAAAAACAACTTAAAAAATTCTTTGTGTGGAAGACTGTAAATGCGTGAGATTCAAAATCCAATTAAAAATGGTAATAAAGAAAATACAGTACGAATCCATAGACGTACAGGTTTTCATGTCCCTTTTTAGTAGTACTGTGGTTATTTAATGAGATGCCCAACATTCAAGGGCAAAAATAAGAACAGCATTCTTAGTTTTAAGTGTTTCACATAGCCTGCTTCTATAATCCATTGCTCTGAAAATTCATCAGAAAATTGTACTAAGAAACCTCTTAAGGTTCTAAAACCGTAAAGTGCTGCATGACTGCAATGAAATTTTAAAATTGCCAACTGATTTGAAGGGCATTTTATGCGTGGATATATACACACACTCTCACACATATAAATGTGAGAGGGAACTTAAATATAGCTAAACAAGTGATCGGTGGCATCCAGTAAGCACCTAAAGTTGTGAGAACACATTCTTAGATTTAGCTACCGATTCTGTTCCTGACAATGTGCAGCAATGTTATTTATGGAGTCACATGTGGTAATGTCAGCCTGGATTTTGCAAGAACTCATGAATGTGTGAATTGCCTCCTGTAACACTACCATTCATATCATGTTCTCTTCAGTACTGAGGCTCTCTTTTTTTGTTTTGATGGTTTTTTTGTTGTTGTTTTAAAGGAGCAACAAATGAACTGTAAACTAATAAAAGGCTGAGTGCCTACAACTGAGAAGTCAGTCATAGTGGGCCAACATTTATATAGTGTCTGTTCTTTTCTTCGCCTGTCATTTTGAGTAAGTTACATTTAATTCAAACGCTTGTAAAAGTACATAAACTAATCATTACAAGAACACAATGAAAGCTATCCAATAATAGTGTATTTCAGTGCATTTCTTATGTGTCTAATGGAACACACCTATCACCTTAAAATACTAAGGAGCACGCTTACATGTTTCACAAAAATACAGAAAACACCTGATTAAAATGCAGCAAGGCCAATATGGTATCAATGCATTGCTACCAGTATAAGCTCCTTTCCTTGGTAAAAGCTTGATTCTGTCATTCCTAAAGACAGCAAGAGACTGCTCAGAAACCAAATGCCTCTTTAAATCATTGGTGCTGTTTATGAGGTAAAATACTGCTAAGCACAAACAAGAACAATGAAATTGGGCCCCTTGTGATTCAACTGCGCCACATCAGTTCCACCTTAAGAAGTTACAGTTGATTAACTTATTTTCTAAAAAAGGCAATTATACTTTGGCTTCTATCGATGAACCATTTTGACATTAATGATACAAGATGTGGGCGGCTTTTCATCTTTTTACTCTTGCTCTCTGCCTGGAGGTACTCCCTTTTACACTGGACTCATATGGAACTGCAACGTCTCTATCCTGGTTAAAGGGTGGTGTCAGGGAAGTGTATTTCTCAAACACACTCAGGTACAGTGAAGTCCATTCGCCAAGAGAGGTACAGACGGATTTTTACAGCTGTACAAGTAACAAAAAGACCTACACAGATTGTCTCAGTCAGATTGCAGCAGTGAGATTTCTCAAAGGCAACAGTGTGAAATAGGACAGTTTCAAAATGCAAAATTAGTTTTCCTGGCTATTGACTGCTAGCCTATTGATATTAATATGCTCAGAGATTACCATGTTCTGCTAATTGTACAGACAGATTCATTATCAAATTATCATTTCTGCTCCATACGTAATCATTAATTTATTGCCCAGCAACCCACTGTAAGCAAGTCTTGCTCAAATTCCTTAGCCAATGTGCAAGCTCCACGCACTGTGCAAATATATGACATATTTCAGGTTTCCACACATAGAATTCATTTAACTTTTTTGTAAAATTACATCACTGAATCAGGTGAAAGCTTCAACATCACAGCCATTTGTGTACTTCACTGAAATGGCTGCAGTGTTGAGCAGAACTGCAACATAGACCGACGGTAGGCAGCAGATTCCCCCACGTGCCTTCACAGATTCAGAAGAGAAAATGTTCAGCAGTGGCACACTGAAAAAAGTCTAGATTTCTTGAAACTACTAAAAAGCTCTGCTACCCAAACAAGTTTGATACATGCATGGTTTTACATTGCTCAGATTTACAGGAATAGACAAGTGAGATAATTATAGTGACAGAAGCTTCATCTTCCTAATTTTCATATCAGAAAAAAAAGTCTGAAAGGATTTTATTTACCTCATGCTTGTCTAGAGAACAATTTAAAAAACAAATTGTGTAAAAAACAAATGATCTTAAAAGGATCTTGCTCCTTATGGAGAGCCATACTGCAACAGTTTATAAGTAAGCTAAGACTGAAGATGCCTTGAGAAAACATC
The DNA here is from genome assembly GCF_905368555.1 of Meleagris gallopavo. Lineage (NCBI taxonomy): Eukaryota > Metazoa > Chordata > Aves > Galliformes > Phasianidae > Meleagris > Meleagris gallopavo. The sequence goes on along the minus strand of NC_139405.1, from coordinate 58,435,529 downwards.
TTCTTCTAGATAGAAGGTGGAATAACCTAAAATATTTTCTCTTCTCATTGCCCTTACGTCAGCAATAAATTGCCAAAGTTCATGCAAGACCTCCCTAATCCAATTTTAAATGAGCTGGTGGAAAATAGAATAAGAGACAACCACTGGAAGAACAGTCTATTAACACCAGTAATATCTTAAACCACATCAGCTATTTTAAAATTGAATTTGTCCACATTTCTACTTCAGTACAGATTGTAGCATGCCACCGGAACATGGTTCTAAGAGGGAATATAAGCAGTTTTCACTCAAGTGAATCACTTCAACAACATCAACATAACTATGCAGAACAGACTGGTATAGATAAACAAAGTTTTTCAGGCCAGGACCAAGCATTTTGGTAGCTTAACAGTGAAAAATAGTCAAGTCAAAAACCGAGAATCAAAAGCAGCCACAACTCACTCATTCTCTCTGACCAGTTTATTCAAGATAAAAACCAAATTTCTCTGATTTATTCTCAGGTTCCTCTTTTGGCATCTCCTGATTCAAGACAGAATTTCTGTTCCAGTAATATCTGCTCGTAGTCCTCAAAAGAACCATGATTTTGTTGCCAAGTACTGAAATCCTCAAATTCAGGAGCAATAACAGCACACAGTACTTTTCTCTAGCTTGTTTATGCTATTAATTAAGTCCTATTTGCTGCTTCTGAATTGCTATTATTTAGTTGCACTGGATGAGTGTGTTAGAAAGCAGTGGAAAATTGATCAACAACTGTAGTTATTGCAAAAATTATGGCAGCGCATCAGAAGAACTGCAGCTGCTCACTTATGCAAATAAGAGCTACTTGACAATGATTATAATTATAGAGTATGTCAGACAACAAGAGTTGCAGTAAGAGTAGAGTATATATTTTAGAAAGCCAAAAGATTCCATTTCATTATGCTCGTATTCCTTAAACTCCTCTTTAGGGATAACACTTTCTGGCAGTGGACTTGCGAAGGACTTTGAGGTGCATTCCAGCCAACACTACAGCTGTCAAAGACACCTTTTACCAAGTATTTATAATGCTGCAATACAGAGGCTGTAGCAAGAGTTCAGTGACAGTTCTTCAAGTTCCTCACTGCTCTCGTTTTACACACTGATTCTAACTCACTCAGCAGTAAAACATCTTTCCTTCGTATTATCACAGGAAAAGATGGAGCTTCCTGAAGTTTACTGACCAAGCTAACAGGCCTAATTCCTAATGCCTTGGAATCCATGGACATGACTCCAAGAAAAAGCAGTACCTAGTGCTCCCTACATTTCATAGGTACAGTCATTAAATTGTCAAAGCAATGTGGTGGCTACTCACACTGTTAATCTTACCTGAAATCACATGCTGTGGTAAGTTCTGCTCCTCCTCCAAGAGCTTTTCCTTGGACTAACGCAATGCTGATCAATGGCAACCTAAGCAAGAGAGTTTTGTGAGCAAAATTCACACCTGAAGTTCTAGAAATGATAAGGATTCAGACAACTATCTCTACAGTAGAAGCTCAGAAAAACATACTGCTTCATCTTATTCAAATAACTACATCTTTTGCAGATAATCAGCACAATACCAACTCCACTTACACAGAAACAATTATTCCACAACTAATTCAGGATCTCAAGATGAGGCAGCAAGACAGAAACAGCTAACAGAATCACAGCAAAGCAGATCATGTATTATGTTATGGAAAAATATATGCCACAGATTATACATGAAAAGATTATCTGCAAGAAGGACAGTGATACAAAACTAAACGCTAAGTCAGTATAGTACATAAAGCAATAGATAAGGACTGCACAGCTGGGTTATCTTAAAATAATGAGATTCAGTGTAAAAACCTCAGCAGCTTCTTCAAACAGCAGTGCTACCATTTCAACCAACAAAGCTTCTTAGAGGACAAAACTGTCCTTTGAGGATAGCAACAATCTGCTACCTTTGATGATGCTGTATTTAATCACATTCAAGGTAATTTAAAGGACAAAAGGAAGGAACAGTACATTGGGACAATGTCCTATTCTCTAATTGTGAAACTAATACTAATAAACAATGACTGACTTAGGATAAACTAAGTAAACTAAGAAATGAAGGTAACTAGTCTTAGACTTTTCATGCTGGTAAAGCGGTTTCATTTTTACTATGAAGAAACATTTAACTCATTGTTCAGTGTTAAAAATACATTCAGAAGTCAGCCTCCCCAACCACAATCATGTATTTGGTTTTATTTCTACTTTAATAGAACCACCACCAATTTCTTACAGCCCAAGTCCACTTATTGCAGTACACTTTACACAATAAATCACACAGGGGAGCCCACTAGAAGAAAGAAATCTCATTATTTCTACAGTCTATGGGGAACCAGACGATATGGTCCAAGTATCCTACATTCACAGTCATCTGTTTGAGGCACTTCCTTCAGGATCACAGTTTGCCTCAGCTCTCTCTGATGGAAATTGATCCCCTGTAAGATAGATTTGGCCAGACAGCAATTTAGTGCTCCACCTGAACCACAAATGGAATACAGTGCAAAATACCCTAAGTCAAAACCCTTGAGGTGAGGGTTAATCTTCATACACCTTCTTCGCTTTGCTACATCAATCTTTATTATACCTAGGCCAGCTTATACAATGGATGCTAATTCTGATCCTGAGGATTCCTTACAATACAGTATTAGTATTAATAAGTCGCCAGGGCAGTTATACAGAATAAAGTTAGCTCATAACATTTTCTCATATATATTACTTGAAAACCAAAAATAATTATCTTTCCAGGGCCCTGAACAGATAAAAAAAAAAAAATTGAACCTACCACACGTGCATGCAATAGAAATGTGATTTCTTAAAAGAAGCCTAATCTAAAGGAAAGAAAAAGAAACAAAAACAACAGAAGTACCAGATGGTAGAACTGAATATGTTCTTCTTATGAAGTGGGAAGATTAAATAAATACATTAGATAAATGTTACCTGTGTAGGCTGTATAAGCTAGCCCTGCTTATTTGTTAAGAACAGCTGATTTCTACTGAGTCAGATACTTCCAATATCTTGATTTCCTTAACTCTAGTTATCTCCCGGCCCCTCCACATACAAAATTACAGGTTGTTTTTTTGTTCTTTTTTTTTTTTTTTTTTTCTTTCTGTTCCAGTCTCTGGCAAGGCTAACAGTGCAAACTGTCAAAGTTTAATTTAAATCCACAAATACTTATCTGAATAAGATACACAAATACAAGCTCTGGGATTCAAAATTATATGCTTAAACATCTCATTAAGGAGTTAGCCAAAACAAATTTTAATCATTATAATTACTTAAAAAGAAGTGTAAAAAAATATATTACCTCATGAGTCTGGTTAAGGTATTTTGCATAAACATGCACATATTCATCCCATCCTACAAAGAATAGAAAATTTAAAAATGATAAGTAATTATAATGTGTCACAATTAAAAAGAGTAGATATTAGTATTCATTATATTCACTCTAACAGGGTTTGAATTTGGTTAATCTTGCTCAAATTTCAGCCCAAACCCATTAAGTACCAACAGAAAACCTAGTACGGATCGAGTCAAAAACAAACAAAACTCTCACTCACTCACTAGAATTTCAGTTAGAATTAAGACACTATTAAAACAATTGCAAGTTTCTGCGATGTGAAATTTTACAGCTTTTCCTCTTCTCACTTCTCCCAGGCAAACATCCATAAAGAGATTTAAAGGTCTACATAGGACCATGGATGACTGTGAACTCAATACTGTTTCAATTTAGTATTTTGGTTTAAAAACAGTGGCTTTTGTTATTCACTGCAGCCACCTTCTGTGTCCAGTAAGATCAGTAGCAATATTTCCACACCAAATCAAAGTTAATAAAATCTTCCATGATAGCTGCCTTAACATTTCTCATCATGAAGTTCAAAACTCACACAATTATCCACAGTATCAGTTCTCAAACATGTACTTGAACAGTTCCCATACTATAACCACAAGGATGCAGCTGAAAAAGAAGCTCTGCAGACAAAGGCAGTTTCAATTCATCACAGCTGAGTTCTTGCATTCAAGATGGCCACTTCAGTTAATACCAAAATTCGAGATGTATATAAAGAAAAATTGATGTCAGAACACATAAGCTTGATGAATGTAGTTATGACTGAGCTGAGGAAAAATAAAGATCTTCCTGTAATCAACTAGTAGACTGATTACTATGTATCATATGGAAAACTATTTAAACAGAAAACACCCTGAAAAAAAAACAAAATCAGCTAACTTGAGTCTCAGACAACATAATTTGAAAGTCTTCCTGATTAAAATAAAATAAGGTTACTGTGAAAAACTTCCCCCTGACATCTAACCTAAGTCTCTCTTCCTTTAGTTTAAAACCATTCCCCCTAGCCCTATTGCTAAATACCTATATTAAAAGTTCATTTCCCTCCTGTTTATAATCACCTTTTAAATACTGGAAGGCCACAATGAGGTCTCCCCACAGCCTCCTCTTCTCCAGACTGAACAAGCCCAGCTCCTTCAGTCAGCCTTTATAGGAGAGGTACTCCAACACTCCGGCCATCCTCATGGCCTCCCTATGCATCCTCTCCAAAAGCTCCACATCTTTCTTGTGCTGGGGGCCCCAGGCCTAGATGCAGTACTCCAGATGGGGCCTCACAAGGGCAGAGAAGAGAGGGACAATCCCCTTCCTCGCCCTGCTGGCTGCCCCACTTTTGATGCTGCCCAGAATACTGCTGGTCTTCTGGGATGTAAACACACATTAAGTTTTTCATCTACAGGGACCCCTGAGCCCTTCTTGGCAGGGCTGCTCTCAAGGAGTTCTCTTTTCAGTCTGTATACACGTCTGCGATTGCCTTCACTCAAGTGCATCACCTGCCATTGCTAAAAGTTACGGGCTGAAGCAGCCTCACAAAACAGAAAAAAAACAAAACACCTTAGAGACAACGTGTGGATAGAAAGCTTAATCTTCTTTTAACCTGAAAACAAACAAAACTCTCTGATTTGCAGCAAGTTAGAAAGCAGAGTTCAGCAAGACCAAAGAGCAGCAAACGCTATTCCCTATTCTAATAAAGTTTTATTTAACAAAGACTTAAATCCCAATAGATGGTTTAAGAGTATGCTATTGTGAAGGAACTTTCACTTCAGAAAAAATAATTTGAACTCTCCAAAAGAAACATAAAGCAATCAGGTTTAACTATTCTTAGATTATTTCTGATGACTTGCATTTTTATTTAAGTCCTAGTGTGAGATCTACATTCTCAGAGAAAGTTTTCAACACAGTTAGAACTAATACCAACATATTTCCTTATGCCCGCTATCTCTGATAGGTCTCATGTAAAGATTAGGAACCTTATCTCCCATTGCAGTGGCTCCAAGTAACTTAAATAAACATACAGACAGCATATTAAACATCAAAGAGAGGATGGAAGCAGAATCACTGAGAATTACTAAACGTAGAAGTCTGAAAGAAAGCTTAGACTGCAGATATGGATAAAAGAAAAGCCCATCCTTGGTTTTCTCTCCTTTTCTGTTTCTACAACACTATAAAAAAAAAAAAAAAAGAAAAACAGAGATTAAAAAAAGATCAATAATAATAATAAAAAAATCACCGAAATATTTCTATTTTAAAAATGAGCAGTGCTAATAAACACAGAAAATGAAAATTCCTCAAAAAATGTATTTATAAGGCAGACTGCTCCCCATCAGGAAAAGTACACCTCTCAGGGTGTTCCACAGATGAAACAAAGCCTACTGTACCTTTTGAAAGCTGGACCATCCTATTTGTGTTACCAGGCCAGAAATATTTCAGACAGGGTCTTTTAAGATGCTTAATTTCACCAACAGAAGCAATTACTAAAAGAAAAATACTAGGTAAACTAGTTTTTTTTACTAAACCATTCAATAAAGACTAATTTGTGTGGTCAAATCCTGTAACTGGAAATGGGCATAGAAAAGCAGCAGCCTATCAGTTACCATAATTTCAAATCAGGATGTGAGAGTATTACAGAAAGGCCCACTTCCCTTGCTGCCAATGAATTTAAACCATGCCAATAGCCATATATTAATCCATAAAAAAAAAAAATAGCACATGTGAAAGTTGTCAAGATAAGGTGGCATGAGTGAAAACCTGCCATCCAATCCTTACCTCTTCAACTCCCGACTTAATCATAGCTCCTTTAACTGGTCATAATCAATGCTAGGGCTCAACTGGACAAGAACTGCATCTCTCTTTTTATCCAGGTCCAGACACTCTGCTGACAAAAATGAAATGTTCCTGCAATAGAAGCCATGCTACTCAAATTTGTTTTTAGCCTGAGAATATGTGAGAAATGATTACTTCTCCCTGCTTTTGAAGGTGAAGCTACTGAAGGACATTTTTTTTTGAGTCAGTTTACCATCTAATCCATCTAATGTTCTGAGAAATTGAAAAGACTTTTTTTTTTTTTTTTTTTTTTAAGAAAAGGCTAAAAAGATGTTAATACATAAATTCAGGGTTATGAATCCATTACCATAATACTCACGTTGTGGATTAAAAGGGCTGCCAGCATTTTTTCAACCATGAAAAGCTCCATCCTGTGACTCGCATGTACAACTGCAGCATAACCACAGTGTAACACCTCTGTTTGAAAGAGACCTCAGAAAACTAGAAAGCACACTTTTTTCCAAAGTCTTTCTACCACTACTTGCCTGGGAATTGGATATTGCTTTGACAGCATTCAAATCAGATCCTGAACAAAAAGTGTTTCCTGCACCACAGATGATAAGGCCTTTGCCATCCTTCCAATTTTCCAGTTCAGTTACTCTTTCCTGGAGTTCTAGCATCATAGTACCTGTTACAAGAGGGGAAAAAGAACACTTTTAAAACAAAATGATTATGACCATTACGTTTCACATTACATTTTTCAATATCTACATCAAGTTAATATTAACACAAGAAAGGCTTAAAAACACAAAGGAAAGCATCATCTTAAATTCCTGTCTCCACTCACACAAGCACTGACTATTTTTACTCAGCGATGCACTTGGAATTCTGAAGAGTATTCTGCAATTTGCATTACACTCATCAAAGCAAAACAAAGAAGTGCAAGGAAGTAAACACAAATTGTACTTGATTTATTTTTGTTTGTAACTGCATGAATTCAGGACATCTGAACTTATTTGTGTCTATTCGGATCAGCTCTTCATTTTAGCACCACTGCCATTCCACTCTACATATTCAGCTGAAAATATTTTTAAAAATATATTTAGAAAAAAAGGATGAAGAGCAAAATATGTTGAAGGTCAATGACAAGCATTCATTCAAAAAATAATAAAAATAAAATTTGAAACTTGAATCAAATTTCATTTTCTCTTTTAAAAGAACAGTTTTAAAAGATGTTTCTGAAACTTCTTTTATTCCTTCTATGGTACCTGTCTAGAAAAGCTCTTTGGAAATTACACCCTAAGCATCAAATGCAGGGATTGAATAATACCAGCTCTTTACTTGTATCTTAAGCATAATACTCTCATACATTAGTTTAAGAACTTTCTCATACTACAGACTATTATAACTATGCTTATCTCCAGTGTTATGAAACAGATTTCTTTGGATTACTTAATTTCTGCTCTAAATAAACTGAGAAAAAGGCTGAAAGGTGGAAAATTATCAGTGCTATGAGACAGCTTGTTAAACCTCACATTTAAAGTGTAGAACTGAGAAGCTTGAAGAACAATTCAGAGGTGTCATCACAAGCTTCTGAGGGTGTAGTTTGTTCAGTGAAAACACTTAGTTTTTATGCACTATCCAAAGCATTTCCCTGAACTTGCATTGGCAGGCTCTACTTCCAAAGACTTTTGACCACACCTGTAGCCTTCATCAACTATATATATAATTTGATCAATTACTGCAACATTCCATCTCTGTGATTCTTTTTACCTTCTGCATAACGCTGAAGTATGAATTAATATTTGACATCCAAAAGAATTCATTCTTCAGCAAGAAAAGCTTTCTCTTCCAGTTAGACATCTCTGTTTTTAATCTACTTCACATAAACATATGATTAAAACCTGTTCAGTTGTTGCTGACTGACCAACTAGTGAGGACAACTTTCCCAATCTCTATCACACAGCTAATTACATTATTACTCCCTCACCAGCTCTCCTGTCTAGAACCCAAAAGGGTTTTCTACAGGCCACAATCCTTCCTGACACAGATTTCTATACTCACATTTCTAGAGCTAGTCCCAGACAGCAGCATCTTAGAATCACAGAAGCATAGAATCGTTCAGGTTGGAAGGGACCTTAAAGCCCCCTGCCATGGGCAGGGCTGCCATCCATCAGACCAGGCTGCCCAGGACCCCATCCAGCCTGGCCTTGAACACCTCCAGTGATGGGGCACCACAGCTTCTCAGGCCAATCTGTTCCAGAGCCTCACCACTCTCTTATTAGAAAACTTCTTCCTAATGTTAAATCTAAATCACCCTCTTTTAGTTTAAAACCATAACCCCATTTCTTATCCTCCATAGCAACGGAATTTACAGAATGTTAACTACAAGATCTTTCTCTTTGAACGTGTATAACTCTCATGCACTCTTAAGGCAAAAATATTTACAGAAATTAATTTCAAAAAACAGACTACATATATACAGGCTGATGATACTCTGAGCACCACTCTTCTTAGACAAAGATGTAAGTGGACAGGACTATCTTTTTCAGATATAAGCATGCCTAAGATTAATATCTCAAGTAATCTTTCTTCTACAACTCTTGACCCAATGTCTGCATGTACTGATCTTTTCTTGTCCTAAAATGGCCTGATAGCATCCATCCTGATGTGGAAGATTCTTTCTTCTTGCTTGTTTTCCTTGCAGCTCCTTATAAGGGAAGCATGTTAGCACCTGTCAAGAATACTCTGTAAGAGACATCCACCTTAGTCTTGCTACTTTTTAAAAATGTTCCTGAGGAAGTCAAGAATTAAGTGGACATTAAATATTCTTTAAATAGGTGTGTATCAATCCCCTGGATTTATCTTTTTGCATATAACTCAAGCTTTCTTATAATAAAGTTATTTTGACTGACATCAAATCTTTGCCAAAATCAAGATATAGCACAATCGTTGTTTGTGGTACTCTTAATAATCAGAGCAGTAAGCTACTGAGTCTTTCCACAGAGTATTATGAGTTAAACATCTAGTTTTTTCAGTTAACACTAAAAAATTGAATATACAAAAAAGAACTGTATCAGGTAGTTGCGTGCAATAGCAGGGGAGACTAGAGGAGAAGGTCAGCAACTGCTTCCCCTCCAGAGAGATGACCTCTTCCATTGCTGTGTACACTGACAACTACCATTATTTCTATTACTTCACCAACAGACACTGCCAAGTTTATTTGACTCAATGTGTTAGGACACAATACCAAAGAAAATAATCATTCTGCCAGTCTTAGTCCTTCATTATGTGATACTAGCAAGCTCATCCTCCTCACAACACTAAATCTACTTGGAATAAATCACTTGTTTACATTTTAATTATAATCTAATACTTTGAATTTATTTTCTAGAATTGACTTCATCACCATTATTATCTAATTCACGACTAGACTACCTTCCTTATATCTTAAATAAAGTTCAACATCAGTTCAGAAAGAAGTTGGGCTCCTGAAATTGGTTCCACTAGGCTTGAACTGACATTATTAACACTTGTTTCCAAAGAAACCATTTCAAACAGGTAGCTATCAGATTCCAATTAAGAAGAGAAAAAAGGTGTAACAACCTCCGCACTGCCCATTAGCAATTTGCCAATAATTTTGTTCTATTTTCAGTTCAATGTGTTGCTCAAGCTTAGAATAAACATAGTTCTCCTTTGAGATAAAAAGCTGCTGTGTAAAATAAATGCCTGGCAAATAGGATTTCTCTCAACAGTTTAATTATGCTTTGCATCTTTCTAAAGGAAGCATACATGTATCATGAATTCACATCTGCCATTTTCAAGAAGCTCTGAGACACAGCATCAACAGTATTTCACTTAGGTACTGTATTTTACAGGCTCTGGCAAATGAAGACAGCTGGGTCTTGTTGGGGCAATTTAAGGTTTGCTCATCCTATTCCTTTTCATATGTCTTGTAATACAAGAGTATTACTCAGTATACAGCAAACTGAAAATGATAAATTGCTTTCTAATTCTTCAGTATCTACAGCCTACAGACAGTAACGTTAAAATGAAATGAAGAGCAGTGTACATTAGTAGGCCATATCATCATTTGCAGTGTCCAAGGGGCCAGCATGACTTTGCTTCTGCACTCTCAGCTGTAACAGCAAAAATCTCTGGCAAAGATGCACAGTCAAAAGAAACAGTAATCTCCTAAACTGCCAGAATAAGATCTCCCAGAGCAAATTTCTGTGGCTGTTATGTAGCAAGATGAAGTACTGCTCTCTACAAGGTTTTACATACTATGATAAAAACAGTACCGCCTGGTCCTAGGCTCATTTTCAATCTGGGTTCACTACAAAAACACAACTATTTATTTCCTCCTGGGTTTTTATAGCTTCTTGCTAGCCACTAGAACATATAAGCTATTGGTGTATACTAATAATTTATTTTCATAGCAATCATATGAGGAGAGATTACATTACAGAACACTAACTGAGACACAAAATACCAGCTAATTTTGACTGTCTGATTTGAGATGTGTGATGTGATTTTAGAATATTAGCATTATATAGCACTCAGTATAGTCAAAACATAGCTACCAGTGGCCTAAATAGCAGCTGTGACTGCTTAACACTTCCACATATCACTTCTGAGACTCTCATGTCAAACAAGCAGAGAACAAAGAACAGTTTTAAGTTAAGTTTAGTCTAAGCAACATGGCTTATATCACACCTGATCTACACAGCAGACTGTGATTTTTCTGTCTTTTCTCTTTCTATTGCTGCTTATTTCTCATGCCCCTTTCAACTACCACAACAAGAAAGCTATGAACACACAGCCCACAGTTTGTACCTTGCACAGATCTATTTTAAGTCAAAAATAAGAAAAAAAACTGTAGAAAGAGAGCAAACAGCGTAATTGTGATTGTATAATAACATGCATTCTGACAGGGACTTATTCAGAGGGACGATCTCCATGCTAGTTCTTTTACCTGCATTTTCTCAAGTTAGACAATGATTTTATAGGAGAGCTTTTGAGAAGAAACAAAAGCGTAACTGCAGAGATATCTAGGTAAATTGCCACAGACTGTAGAAGCCTAAGTGAGAGATAAAATTTTAGGTAAAAAATAACAATACAATCTTGTCCTTTCTACATCATCTACAAATACATCTACATCATATCTTCCCTTCTCTGTAAAAATACCTTATGTTTCTAAAGCAGTAGAGGCAAAATGGAATGAGAAATAAGAAACAGCACAGCAGCAAAATCATCTCTATTGAAAAAAAGAGAAGTAGGTTCTATCAGACATTCCTTGTGTCATTGGGAACTTCTTATATTTATGATGTACAGGGCAAAGCTACCACACAGAACCGTGGACATTTACCATACCTCTGGTTAAATAATAAATAAATAAATAAAAAAAAAAAAAACATTTCTTCTTTTTCCTAAAGAATGGTAAGATACAGCTTTTCACCTTGTTTATGCAAAGGGAAGGGGAAAAGAAAGCAACCACTAGCATCCTCACCAATTGATTAATACCTGTGAAGGCATTCATTAGCCGGGAGTTGTTCAAGGTAAGTATTCCAATGCCACTATGTTCTTTGGAAAGGTTGACGGATCCACCAGCAAACTGCTGAAGTTTCTTCTTTATCAATTCTTCGTCATAGTCATGGGCACCATTATACAGTGATGCCCTTCTCTGCTGTAGTATCCTTCCCTTTGTAGTCTGAAATAAGTTTTTCCATAGGAAAACTGCCATTTCTGGAAAGAAACAGTAAAAAGTAATAATAATAATGATAATCTTCCTTTGAGATCCAATTCAGATCTCTACAGAAGGAGAAGCAGCACAGCAGAACCTAATATCAAAGTGATGCCACCACAGAGGTCTACAAAAATTTACTGAAAGACAGTACTCATAAAATTCTTAACTGGAATCTACTCCCACAAAGTTAACAGTTGAATTTATGCAGTGATTTCAGCAGTTAAGACAGAAATTAGCATCTTTTAAAATCTTGTAAAAATTATTCAAAACACGTTTCAACGCAGAACCTGGAAGAGGCTCAAGAAATGCAGTGAAATACTTGTATATTCCATTAGACCAGCTTACTCTACAGCAATGTTTCAGCTCCTTCCCTTGCCAAAACAAACCAGCTAACTAAAACAAAATGAAAAAACCACATCTGCATTGGAGGAGAAATCCTACCAAATCCTCTAGTTTTCAGGAGGTGCATCTCCAGTTTGTCTACAAGCAACTATTACAGCAATACTTTCCCAGGTTAATTACTTGTGGATCACAAAAATTAAAAACTGAAAACTTTTCCTTGAATTCAGTTCCCTGAAGCTGAATTCCATTAATACATTTGTCATGTTCCACCCAACTTGTAATACTGCTGAGGCCCTGGTAGCCTTAAGTTTTTCCACAGTCATTTTAGTAGCTTGTTCCTCTTTGAATTGATCTCACTTCAACACTGAGCACCAGAATCAAAGGAGTATCCCAAAGGAGGAATCGTACAACAGCATTATGAACTGAGCATAGCCCTTGCTTCCTACGCAGCTACATAACGTTGGAAGTCTGTTTGTATGTACCAGCACACCCATGGCAAATTCCTCCATTATCTCCACTCTAGTAAGAAACCACATAGAATCATAGAATAGCTCAGGTTGGAAAAGACCTTATAGATCATCAAGCCCAACAGCAAGCTAACTAGCAACTACCTTAACTCTAACAATCCACTGCTAAATCATGTCCCTGAGCACCACATTCAAATGGTTTTTAAACACATTCAGGCATGGTGACTCAACCACCTCCCTGGGGAGCCTATTCCAGTGCTTAACAATCCTTTCTGTAAAGTTATTCCTGATATCCAACCTAAACCTCCCCTGGTCCCCTCATCCTGTCACCAGTGAGAGGAGACCAACCCTACTCTCGCTGTAAGCACCTTTCAGGTATTGGAAGAGAGCAATAAGGTTTCCCATCAGCCTCCTTTTCTCCAGGCTAAACAGCCCCAGTTCCTTCAGTCTCTTCTCATAGGGCACATGCTCCAAGCCCTTCACACGCCTTGTTGCCCTTCTCTGGCTCTGCTCCAGCACCTCAATGTCCTTTCTGTACTGAGATGCTCAAAACCGAACACAGTACTCAAGGTGAGGCTCACCAATGACAGGGGCAGAATTGCTTCCCTGGTCCTGCTCACCACACCATTCCTGAACAAGCCAGGATGCCATTGGCCTTCTTGGCCACCTGGGCAAACTGCTGGATCATATTCAGCCAACTGTCCATCAGTACACGAAGGTACCTTTCCGACAGACAGCTTTCCAGCCACTCCTCCCCAAGCCTGTAGGGTTGCCTGGGGTTGTTGTGACCAAAATGCAGAATCCAACACTTGGCCCTATTGAAACTCATAGTTTACCTTGATCCAGTCTCTCTGCAGTGCCCTTCTGCTCTCCGTCAGATCAACACTCCCTCCCAAGTTGGTGCTATCCGCAAACTTACTGAGGGTGCACTCAATCCCCTCATCAACATCATTAATAAAGACGCTAAATAGAAGCAGTCCCAGCACCGAGCCCTGGGGGACACCACTTGTGACCAGCTTTCAATTGGAATTTAACTCCATTGACCACAACTCTTTAGGCCCTGCCATCCAGTCAGTGTTTCACCCAGAGGAGTGTACGCCCATCCAAAACATGGGCAGCCAGCTTCTCTACTAGAATGTTATGGGGGACAGTGTCAAAGGCCTTACTGAAGTCCAGTAAGTAGACCATATTGACAGCCTTACCTTCATCCACTAAGCAGGTCACCTTGTCACAGAATGAGATCAGGTTTGTCAGACAGGATCTACCATTCATGAACATGTACACCAGGAAATAAAAAGGAAGTCATAAAGCACTATTCTTGACGTTTGGCTCCACTTTATTCACTTGGGAAACATTCTAATGGAAAAAGTGATTTACAGGCGATTTGAAAAAAGCTGGATAAATTCTGAATTGAAGAGTTGGTCTGAAAAAGAAAGTGTGATCTTAGAAGCCACTCAGAGTGGGAAGTAAAAGAATAGGACACATAAAAAGGCTTGCTGTATTGCTAGACTAGCCCTATCTTTATCTCTGGTCCCTTTTTAATTCATACACCTGTGCACGAAACACGGTGAATGTTCAATTTTTGGAGAACTGGGAAAAGATCTCCTCTGACAATCATATTTGGCAGAAACAAGATTCTTCCAGAACTGGCAAGTAGCCCTGTGAATTTTAAGGTGAACAAAAGCAAAAATAGAGATGAAATCTGGTGAAAGATATATTTTATGCTGTGCCCAGGTCATCTCACAGCTAATAATAGACTAAAATTGTTGAGAACATTACTATATATATGTAAGAGCAAATACATGCTAAATACACACATTTAATTTTGTATTTTACAATGAAAGAAGAAAACAAACCATTTAGGTGCATAACTAGCTTGTATCATTGGATACTAAAGTGGAAAAATACTTCTGTTGGGGCAAATATAATCCCCACTTCAACAGAGCAGAGTCCGCACAGCAGCCACGTAACAGAATGCAAAATAGCATATGTCATATGGGGAACTTTCAAAGAGAGCCACCTATGCCAACAGATTCATACTGATTCTGCCACATTGCTATCTCACAAACATGCTGGTAAGGCCTATACAAAGCCATATATTATAACATCATATACATGGGAGTAGGTAAAGGAATCATTGCTTAACATCTGATAAGACATTCTGAAGTCTCATCTAAGTTCCTTATGAAATTCAAGGTTTTAATTTGTCATAATCAACTTTTGCATACTCATGTATAAGCTAATAAAAATGTATATAAAGCTAATTAAAATGTAATAAAATCTGATTGAATACAAGATGAATTATTCCATAAGTAACATCAACCTCCTGCTCTATGTCTACGCACATTCTAATATCTCCAACACCTCAGCCATCACTTTCACAGCTTCTAAAATTGCTTCTTTAAAATTTTTATTTAAGAGTGAGAACAGGTTACCAAAGCCAATTTCTCAGCCACATTCTTCTTTTTACGTTCAGGCTCTCAGGAGAGAAACAGGCCTTCCATGTTCTCATTCATTTTACCTAGCAAGGTGCTAGAACAGTAAATTAAATAAATAAATAAATAAATAAATAAATAAAGTACGTAAGGGAATAACGTGACAAGCTCCATTCATTCACTCAGCTTTGATTTATGGCAATCCACATAAAGCACTGAAAATAAAGTGTTTCTCTAAAACTTCATTCTTCAACATATGCATTCATACAATAAAACTCCCACCCAGCTACTAGTTTTTGTACCAGAGAGAACAAACACTAAGAACAGGGATGGGCGCAGGCTCCTCTTGCAAACTGTAGTTTGTACTATGCTTGACTCAACACAGAGCAATTAGTTTCCAATTTTAATGAATACAAATCTTCCCCATCTCTCCAAAGAGGAAAGACTAGAATTAATTATTTGGGAAACCACAATGACTGGCTTAAAACAACAAAAATAGAAAAAAAAAATGGAAAAGGTGAAAAAAGTCTGTACTTAACCTAAGACCCTGGCAATTCACAATTGTTTGATCACTTTTATACTACCTAGACTTTACATGTCAAAGAAGGTACAAAGCAAAGCAGACTTAAGATATGGAAATTTTATTCCACCAAAAAAATAACAAGTCTGTCATTTTTAACTGTGTGGTTACATGCATTAACAGCTCTTTAATATTATCACTATGGTAATAAAGAGCATCAGCAAGTGCTGGATTAAAAAACAAATTAAACATCACTGCATGCTGATCATGACTCATGATTAATGACTCATGCAAGGTATTATCACTGAATTACTCTTTTTAAATCCATCTCTTACAGCACTGGGCAGTACCCACTACTTTTCTAATAAATACAGGATTATTTTAACTGCTCAGTCCGAGAAAACTAATCACTCAGGAAAAGCGTGATATTTATGCTTCAATGCTCTCAAACTGAAGGAATTTCTGCTGATCTCTGATAAACAACATTCAAAATTTCACTAAGTAGGAAATGCTCGCAATCCACAACGTGACTCAAATGGACTTTTTGTAGTGCAAATGAAGGAGTGCGAGGCCAAATTGTATTAACCAGCACAATGCCACGGGACAAGACCAGATGCATTTATTAGACTGAAGTTTTCAGTTTAATATAATTGTCTATTTAGATACATTTACAGAAATGAAGTCCTTGTCTAATTTTAGAAAGTCAGGCATGCTAAATCCATTAACATCTGCAACACACACAATTTAGGCACGATTTCATAACAATCAACTTTCTGACAATACAGTATACTACGGACAATTACCGATTTTATGTTTGTAAAAACTCCTAGAGCTTTAACATATCAACAGTAACAATGGACAGACAAGCCACCAGGGTCGATATCAAGAGTTATACCATCCACAACCTGCAGCTACATCAGTAACCAGTTGTTTTATCTGTCACATAATGCAACAGTTTAAATCCCTGATAGTACTTAAATGATTTTTAATGCAAGACTGGAAGATCATAGATTAATACAAACACATGCTGAAAGTCAACAACTCAGCACTGTAGCGATGATACACAATGTACAGGAGCAATACACACATAACATACACAGACATGCATTTTCTATTTTTTGTGCAGATATTTATTTTATATATATATATGTAAATATATATTTTATATAAATATATATACAAATCTGTATCTCAGAGGCCTTTTGAAAGCCTCTGGTAACTGCTTAGTTAAAATTCAGCTCTCATGATGTTAATAAAAAATAAAATATTACCATAAGTAAACCATAACATTCCCTAATTGATCAGATTCACTGAGGAAATAATAAACCTCAAGATTCAAGCAAGTATTTTTGTCCTAGAAAATGCCATTATTCTCTTCCAATAGCCAGTTTTTCTCCAAAAACACACTACCTCAAATAGCAACCTCAGTCAGCACTGCCAGCTGCAATTTCCAGAGCATGAATTTGGCTGGCCAGAGCAGAGGGTAGGGGATATACCTAACAAACGCTTAGATGGGCATAACAACTTCATCAGTGACCTGGATTAAGAGATAGAATGCAACCTCATCAGCTTTGCTGAGGATACAAAGCTGGAAGGAGTAGCTGATACACCAGAAGACTGCGCTGCCATACAGTGACAGAGAGGCTGTGCAGTGTCATTCTTTGCTGATATTCAAAATCACCTGGATGGTTTCCTATGTAACTTGCTGTAGAGAACCTGCTTTAAAAGAGTTGGATCAGATGATTTCCGGAGGTCTCTTCCAACCCCTACAATCCTGTGAACTAAGACAAACCAGAGAACTAGATGTTGGGAGCCCAGATGAGAACTTGAGCTGCATGTATCATAGAGCAGCTATACAAAAATAATAGGCAAATTAAAATACGCAAGCAGTGGAAACTCCTAAACACTCAAAAATAGTGCCTGAATTATTGACACAAATAAGGAAAAAAGAAAGTATGCAGAGATGTGTTTTCACCATGCAGAGTTTACCGGGTACCTGTGGGAGACCAGAGAAATAAAAATGCTTATTCTTGGAGGCAGGAGATGACAGGTATGAAATGCAGATGCAGACCCACGTGTCATCTGCAAAAGGACATCAGTTGAATTTTTTGTCTTGGATAAAGGTATCCTGAGATAAAGTATAGCAGAAAAGAAAGGGATATAGCGTACAAAATCCACAAAAGAAATCAAAAGAGAAAGAAAATATTTAAACAGTATAACAAAAGAGCATTATAAAGGCACTTATGTGACACTGCCAATCACTTAAAAGGCAGCTGACAGTTCAAGAAACACAGACCTTGACAAAGACCTCCAATAGCTGTAATTTCAGTGACAAGCACAGAACTGTAAAGAAGGGGCATAGAGAAAGGAATAGAAGTAAACTGAAGATGATTGTGAGATGACTCATGGCTCAACATGCACGTGTGTCACCAGACAGTGTGGAAGGTATCCACCTGTACCAGGGTGCAGTGAGTGTGAGACTGCTGGATGCTTCACCAGCTCCCCACAGTGACTGGCTAATAAATGAAAACAAGTGGTGACCCAGTGCTGAGGACCAGCACAATGGCCTCTACAGCATGAAAGCAGGCAAAAGAGCAAGAGCAAAGGAAAAATATAACCAAAGCGAGACAGTAGTTCACTTGTACAAAAAGAGTGATAATTGTAAACACCAGCTGTCTGAAATCAGGGATAGTGGTTGGTGAGTGTTAGGGGAGAAAAAAAAAAAAAAAGAGGGGAAACACCCAATGTTGGAATTCAGAAACTGCAAGATTCAAGAGGGCGCCAGCATAGATGAAAATCAAAACAAGGGCATGGGCCTGGTAGTGAAGAGAAGTCAGAGAACCCTGGCTTTAGATGCAAGAGAGGTGAAGGTGGGATGTATCAGCCCAGCACTGGCTGAACAGGCCACTGTTCCAACTGTCGTCACAACCCCTCACCTGAAGGTTACTGAGTCCCTGTCTATCTCATCTGCACATACACCATGCTCCTTTCCTTCTGCAATGTGTGGTCAGGTTTACTTGAACACCTTACCTGACAGGTTCTTACCATTCCAGTAACCATCAGCTGAGGCAAGCTGAGGGCAATAACCTCTCCGATTGGCTTAATTCTGCTGGAAGAAAGCAGCAAGCAGATCTTGAGCAGGCTATGGGAGCAGCAGCACAAAACTTACCAATAAAACATAACCTACAAACAGAAAAAAATCTTGGAATATTCTACAGCCCTAAGTGAAAAGCACCTCATTATGGCATTTCTAGACAAAGTGGGAACTCCTACTAAAGCCAAAAGCAGCTACCTAAGGCTCATACCCTTCTCAAGGCATTCTAGCTCTTAAACTTGCTGAATACTGTTCAGACTTCTAGCATATTGTATTTGGTACCTATATGCTAGACAAGGCAGATTCAAAAATCCCTTCACTTCTGTGTGAAGATCCTTAAAGAGCTTTATAATTCCTATAAGAATGGAGTTTAGAAATAGCCTATAAAAGATAGGCTTTTTTAGCCATTATAGTACCACTGAGAAAAGAACAATTGATTTAGGTCTCCCAATTTTCCCATGTTAGCCATAAAAACAATGTTTATATTTCCAGAAGCTGAGAGAACAAGTGAGATGGCCAAACTAACTGAAGTTGCTTCAAATCATGTACACAAAATACATTTTGGAAAAAGCCTTTTAACATCGCAAGTTAAATTGTCTATGGTTTCAGTTTTAGTCTGGCTTATCCTTTATACCTGTTTTCTTTTACACAATCTCTTATTATTTTTTCCTTCTGCCTCTTTTTCCCCTTGTTTTTCCCTTGTTACTGAATTGCTCAATTTTGGGGATGACAAGTTATGTGATTTTCAAGTTATCTGTTCTCTGCTTAGCATTGTATTTTTAATGATCCCTGCAGGCTAAGGTTTAGACTTGAATTGTCTCTCTGTTCCTAAGCAATTATGCTCTCTTTTAATCAGGTTTCAATTACTTTTAAGATTTAGTAAATCAATCACACTTATCTGAGGTTCAGTGAAAAATAATGGCCTTCAAGGATAGGAAACAGCTCATAAAAGAAGCCCTTCAATAAAGTACATGCTACTACATGATAGCACTTGGGTTTGTTCACAGGGTAAGTACACGGACTGAATTTCATAGTAGAGAGTGAGAGCAAGAACCCCTCACCTTCTCTGATGCTATATTTCTGATGTCTTGATGTGAAGAGGTTCTATTTGCCTCTGTTAGCATAGGACCCCATGTAGTACTGTTAGAACCTAGGTTTCAAGTTCACACAAAGCTCAAAGTCCACTGGTGAGCTTTGGACACCACTAGATGAACAGATGCAGTGCTCCACAGGCACAGAAACTACCACAAGCAGGTTTTCAGTCACCAAACCCTAAACCATAAAAAGCATGAAGGTGAATTAATTCTAGCTGCAAACCACTGCAGCACTTCAGCTGATCAAAGCAAGCATTTTTGGTGCAGATATGTTTTTCTTCCATAAAACCAACAGCAAAGGAAGGGAAAGAAGGCCTGCACCCCACCTCCATGCCAAGCAGAGCCGGAGGGGCAGCAGCTCCTTGCAGAATAACACTAGAGATCTCCAGAGAAGCTGAGCAAGCGGCGGGATCCCCAACCCCCGACCAACATAGATCAGGCAGATGCCTCCTGCCGCGCGGACCGGCCCACTAACGAGGAGCGCACCCAGGCTCCTTCCGCCCGGCCCGCCGCCTGGCTGCGGTTCCACTGGGAGCTGCTCCTCCCGCACGGCCGGCCCCTGCAGCGGCCCCGAGCCCGACACCCCGCGGAGCACCTGCTCTCCCCACAACCCGGGCTGCCCGAGAAGAGGTGGGCACTGACCTGCCCGCGGCACGGCACAACACGGCCCCACCGCTCCCCTCCCTCTGCCGGACGGACGGGCGGGCGGGCGGTGCTGCGGTGAATGCGGCCCCACTAGGAACCGGCGCCGCGCCCTAAGAGCCCGCAACGCAGAACCGGGGGCTGTTGGGCTGCGACGGATATCAGGGCAGCCCCCTGCGGGAGATAATGGCGGCGGAGGGGCACTGGGAAGGGCAGGTTGTGTGCTAGTCTCCGCTGAAGGACGGCCCCGGCTCGGTGGAGTCAGCCCACGGAGCTACTGCCGCACTATAATGAGAGAAGAGCAGTGAGCTCCCCTCCTGGGGGAAGCGAACCCAGGAACATAAATGGGGGGTCTAGCACAGATCAGGTGCATCCAAAGCGATATGCAGATGCCAGCCGGCCTTTATTGTTAATATGCATGTGTGAGATGACTCACTTGTTTGTAGCATGGATGAAAAAATATGCTTGGAAATGCCTCTCCACCTTTATTAAAGCTGTTTTTCAACCGAACTGTCAATACAAATGTCCTGTTGTTGGTCTAGTTGATTATATATTATGATTAAAAATGCAAAGTATTTCAGTTAGTCATACATTTAGAAGAAACAAAATCTTCGCACTCTGAACAGATAGATAATTAAAACAGATTAAAAATTTTCCATTGTTAAGAGAATCCTGTAGGAATATGAAATACTCCAGTCCTGAGTGACAATATCTTCATAAAACGGAGGGATTCATTTCCTTGTTACAGCATTCCCAATAGCAAATAATGCCCCAGGCAAGCTTGTTTCTTCATTCAGTGTAAAGATTTTTTCCTCTCCTATTCGTGAAGATTTTTCCAACAGGATTAGGTACTGCATTTCTTTCTGATAATCCTCAGTCCCAAATTACACATCTGTGGGAAGGAAGCAGCCCTCAGCATGCCTTCCTCCAAAGCCTTCTCCCCCTGGATGAAACAATGCCCAGGCTGTCCTGAGGAAGGCAGAGCAGTGCCTGGAAGGAAGCTGGTGGTTTTCTAGGGAACATATTGCCACCTAGCAGTGCTTGAAGAGAGGAGCCCAAGCCTGACCTTAATTTTCATAGTTTGTCTCATTCTTGTATATTGTCATGATTGGAAAAGGATATATTACGACTGTGGAATGAAGACTGTAGAAACACAGACTAGTAAGATTCTCTTTTGATCCCTTACATGTTGAAAATTCCACCAGCAGAACAGTGACTCTTGTTCCTGCATGCTTTGTTTTTGTGCAATAAGAAAAAAAAAAAAAAAAAAAAGAGAGAGGAAAGAAAGACAAACAATCCTACAAATAGTTTTTCATTCTTACTCAAAAAATTCCACTAATTTTGGAGACACTTTCTCCTTGTATTGCTAAACCATAGGAAAGTCAGGTCATCACCTGAATTATTGAGCGTGTTCTTGTTTCCCATCACTGACCCCGACTCGACTCCATTATAGCTGATGGCTGTGTACTGGCTGAAAGAACAAAGCCTCGCTCTTACACTCAAGGCTGTCAGACTGAAATATTGAATTCCAATATATGCAGAGCTCCATGGAACTATTTTTACAAGCTCCTTTCAGAGTCATTGAACAAACCAATGACATCTCAGGAATTATTAGATACTAACCGACACATGACCTCATGGTCAATTCTTAAATAGTCCCTTGACTGTAATGTGTGGTATGAAAACGTCATCAACTTTGTTTGGAAGAATAAAAGGCCGATGGCCTAGCAAGCACTTCAAAGAGTAGACCCACAAAAAATAGCTTGGGTACCTGCATTGTATTTTGCAAAGCTTTCTCGAATTTGAATTTCTAAATCTGAAATCATGATACTCTGTTTCTCCTTGCTGATCAGCTGCCCAACCCTGGAGGCTCCCAAATCACATTGGTGCCTGACAGCCTCAGTTCACAGGGAGAGTTTATATCATGCTGGCTAACGAGATTGCCACCCCAGCTGTCTCTCCTGTCCCCACTGCAGATCTCTGAAATACCCCTGAGCTGTCGTAGCTTTCTAAATGCAGCTCTGCATGCCAAGTTAAATTTGGTTTGATTTCGTTGGATCAGGGCTGGTTGGGGACAGCACAGTCACTGTGTATACCTCAGGACTGTAACCTTATCAGTATGTGTCAGCCTGTCCCTGCCATGAACCAAAGCCATGAACACTCTGGCTGGGGTTGTTTCCCAACTAAGTTGCTGCCACTGGACATGTATACAAAGGGATCAAGTCTTCCTTGGGTAACTCCCTACCATCCCACTGTGTGTTGATTCTGTGTCAAAGGCCCTCTTCTCCCCAGGAAAACAAGCTCATTTCTCTGATCACCAGGCCACAATGTACTCTGGGTTAGCCAGGCATCCGTGCAAAAGCTATTTCTCTTGCTGTAGCATAATTAAATATTCATCAGGCCAGAGAGTAGGGGAGAGGTTCAGCATGGCCATAGCTCAGTGTTTGCTCAGTCTCTTGGTGACCCAGCAAATATTGATGTATTTAAACCTTAATGCCTACTTTAAGTTCTTGCATGCAATACAGAGCAGTTTAAAGAGGCAGGATGAAGCAAGTGATTGCTCCCCAGAGTCCTCTGATTACAGCTCAGTGCTGCAGGAGTGGGCTTGGTGTGGCTGCTGCCATAGGGCCAGGAGGCTCCTGCCACCTGGTCACACCTTTCCCTGCTACTAGCCCCATCATTTGGTTGGACATTTGTGTTCTGGCACAAAGTGTATACAATACAAAAATATGCTCGTGTACGTTCTACCTTCCTGCACAAGCTCCTCACAACATAACTCAATTTACAGTACAGCTTAAATGAGCACTTTTCCCTCCACCACCATCATAGCGGTGGTGGTTCCATGCTTCTTTCTCCTTCCTTGGAGCGAGGGTGGCTGCACAGCCAGCTGAGCTCACCCACGAGCAGTAAACTGCTCTAGTACAATTTGTTTTTGTTTTGTTCCCATGGCTAATGAATTGAACCAGACTGGGTTGCAAGCCTCAGGAATGCCAACAAGGGGAACAAAGACAGAGGAAATTTCAGGCAGAACTCTGTCCTGCCTTAGCAGCACCAAGCTATCCAATGGGCTCAGTTGTGTTGCTTTACTCTGTGGTGGACATGACAGAGAATTTGAGGAGTTGGAGTGGATTAGAAATATGTGCCTCGGGCCAAGCTGGGAGATGTGTGAGCATCTCTGAGGGGCAACCAGTCCAGTGGACCAGGTAAATTATACTGGGAAAGGCCACCCTAAGCCCCTCTGACAATGCTATTTCCTCTTTTTCTCAGTTGTCTCTCACCACTGTGTTCTATGAAATTTCATTAAAACAGGCATTGTACCTTTTTCTGCAAGAGCATTTGAATCACACAGAAGTAGGCCAGGTGATAATTGCACAGCATATTATAGTGCTGCTTAAATGTCAGCTGTTAATTAAAAGCCTCTCTGAAAATAGGCCATTAATTAGGGCAAATGCAGCAATTCTTTATGGGTTCTGACTAGCCGGTGAGAAAAATATATATATATATTTCAACATTGATATTGGAATAGTTAACTTTTACTTGTCTAATGTTTATCTACTATTAAAAGTATTTCATAACTTGCTGAACATATTGTTCTTTCTTTTAAAGAGGTTCAGAATAAGTGTTCTGGCACAAAAACACTCACAGGTACAGGAACTGTGGTAAAGAATATGTCACTGTTAGGTCCGGATTCTCTAGCAGTTGTAAAACCTTAGCAGGAACACTGTAGATATTAAAATGTAGCTCTGGCCTACAAACAGTCCACTGTGGCACTTCACTCGTGTCTTTCGTTTCCTGAACAAATAGCACTATCCACACAAATAATGTCACACAGGCACCAAAATGTGTGCTAAATTGGGGCCTGAAAGTAAGGCACATGCTCCCTAAACCACCCTGAATTGCTGGGGAGAATCATCCTATCAATAAAAGATCCAAATGTCTCAGTCTGAATAGTCTTGCAGCTTAGCATCTCACTTTTTTTCCTCTTTGGCTCAGATTCAGCAAGGCAATTAAGACCCGAAGCAGTCCTCTTGATGTCAGCGACACACAAGCACTTTGCTGAATCAGGCCCATCCTGCCTGCCAGACCTCATGGTTTCCTTCCTTGCAGTGCATTAAAGATTCCCAAAGAGCAGTCTCAGTAGTTATCTTAGCTGCAGCATGAGATCACAGGAGGTGCTGGCAGTTTCATGCCTAGATGCCCATGCTGGTGGTCCATCCACCAGAAACCGTGTTGTGACCTGCTTATAGATTTCAGTCTTCTGCAGCAGTGCCATGGTGTTGCATGAAGCACATTTAGGCACTTTGCTGAAGACATAAAAATAACAGTCTCATTTCTGACAACAGCTTTATCCATGTAGCAGCCAAATCTCATAGCTTTATCTCATACAGCAGCTAGAGCAAAGGCAAGCTCTTGGCTCTGGACTGATCTGAAACCTGACCACTCTAGAGGAGACCTTGCAGGAACAACATTCTTTTTGCTTTTAATATCACTGTGGTTCACACTTCATAGGTAAAGAGCATATTGTAAGAGTGAGGATTAAGCAGCAGGAGGAGCTACAGAGCACTTCTCTTTAAAAGTGGAGTGGTTTTACTTGTCTGAAGTGAGTGTTATGTAAGTGTGTTGCTTCTGCAGCTGAAATATTTCAAAAGATTGGTAACGAGGTTCTCAGCTGGACTGAAGCACAGCAGCCTGCCTGTTCCCATGGCTGCAGCATCACTGGGTCATTCTTTAAGGAATAAACAGCACCTGCATTTCTTCTCCTTTGAAAGCATAATCCTGTATGTGTGTATTATTCTAGACCATCACACTTTACAGTGTTAAAATTTACTGTTTTTATGGTTAATTTGAAGCTAGTACCAACAGAGAGATCTGGATGCAGAATAGACGTGTTATGTCACTGACACTTCCTGTGCTGACCCATTTCTCTTTATTGACAAATAACAACTGGAAAAATGACATGCAAAATCTCAAAAAACTGTATTTTTAGAAGTAGATAATT
Source organism: Meleagris gallopavo (assembly GCF_905368555.1). NCBI lineage: Eukaryota > Metazoa > Chordata > Aves > Galliformes > Phasianidae > Meleagris > Meleagris gallopavo. The sequence continues at coordinate 58,410,057 of NC_139405.1, read as the reverse complement.
TAAACCCAAAATAACAGCTAACTTGAATAACACAGGAATTTGAGTATCTTTGAGTTTCCTCATAATTTTTAATATGTTTTCATTAGCAGTACTGTCCATCCATATTTTATTTGTTTTGGATAGATGCATGATAGACAGCTGGCCCAAAGTACCAGGGGTGCAAAATCACTGGATTATCTGTGGGAACAGACACTTCCTAAGAAGACTAAGGAGCATGCTAGAGTCAGATATACCTCTCCTACAGCATTTCTGTCTCTTCCTCTATTGTCCAGTGGTACAGAACAGCATTTTGCCAAAGGGCTACAACTAACATACCCTTACAAAGTAGAAGAGCAGCCAAAGTACTGCTCAAAATGCATCTGATGGAGGTCTTTGAGATGAAGGTAGCAAAAGGGGGCTGAGGGACTGAATCACAGAATCACAGAATCACAGAATCACAGAATCACCAAGGTTGGAAAAGACCTTCAAGATCATCCAGTCCAACCATCCTCCTATCACCAATAGTTCTCACTAAACCATGTCCCTCAAGACAAAATCCAACCGTTCCTTGAACACCTCCAGGGTCAGTGACTCCACCACCTCCCTGGGCAGCCCATTCCAGTGCCTGACCACTCTTTCAGAAAAGTAGTATTTCCTAACATCCAGCCTAAATCTCCCCTGGCACAGCTTGAAGCCATTCTCCCTTGTCCTATCACCAGTTACACGAGAGAAGAGGCCGACCCCCAGCTCACTACTGTCTCCCTTCAGGTAGTTATAGAGAGCAATAAGGTCTCCCCTGAGCCTCCTCTTCTCCAGACTTAATATTCCCAGCTCCTTCAGCCGCTCCTCATAAGCCCTGTGCTCCAGACCCCTCACCAGCTTTGTCACCCTTCTTTGAACCCGCTCCAGGGCCTCAGGGTCTTTCTTGCAGTGAGGGGCCCAAAACTGGACACAGTACTCGAGGTGCGGCCTCACCAGAGCTGAGTACAGGGGGACAATCACTTCCCTGTTCCTGCCTGCAACACCGTTTCTGATGCAGGCCAGGATGCCATTGGCCTTCTTGGCCACTTGGGCACACTGCTGGCTCATGTTCAGCCGAGCATCAATCAATACCCCTAGGTCCAGGTCCATTTCCTCTAAGAACAAGACAAGACTGTAGGATATCTTTTACAGCTGTGGCAAAACTTCTTGGAAATCAAGTGAGTAGGTGCAGGCAGGTGCACAAGTGCTTACCTACTTCTGTGGTGCTGTGGGTTCAGGGAAATCTTGGCAATCAAGCACATTCTTCCCCATCTTTGAAGAGAAGAGTTTTCACTGTGAAAGCTTTGCTTTGAACTGGTGTCTCCACTGACAGCTCCTGCAGCTGACAGAGGAACAAACACTCACTGTGGCTGGTGCTGTAGGAGGAAGTTGGTAGCAAGGATGAACTTGGCAGCCCTTAATAAAGAGAGAAAGCTGGGTCATCTGAAATAATTAGTTACTTTTTGCCTTTTTCTCTCACTTCTATCCCTTCTCTTCTTAATTGATTATGGGACCAGTTTTTCTCTGGGCTCCTGCAGTAAGGGAGGTTCATCTACTTTTGCTCTGATTTGAAAACATAATGATGCTTTTGTAAGACCCCACCTGGCCAGATGGCTGCTGCTGATCTTAGTGCTTCAGCAAGTGAATACAAATTGACAGATTACATCACCCTCTGAACATACACAAATTTGCATACATTACTTATTTATGGCATAATAACTTCAGAGATAATTACCGATATAGCAAGAGAAGCAAGGCCCCGGAGCAGGGACCATTAGCATCTCTCAGTACATGTTGATTGGATCTACATGATCATGCAGTGTTACCATTAATCATGGTTTCAGAGATTAGAGATGCTGCACAAATAATTTTCTTGCTTTTGAGAGCAGTGCTGGTAAGGTTTACACAACACCCTAATTCCTCTAGGGGCTCTTCCCCAACTTAAAGCCTCTTCCATCGTACTGGTGTGAGGCTTTGTGTACCCAGATCAGGCACCAAGTCAATGTTTTGGTTTGGAAGAAAAGAAACATGGCCAGGTAAAAACAAGTTGGCTTTCAGACAGATAAACTGTCTGGTCTAGTCCATTGCATGACTGCACAACCAGTTGTGCCAGACCCAATAGAGGAGGGAAGTGCAGTGTAGGAGAGAAACACCAATGTGAAAAGAAAGAAGGGCGCACTTTAGCAATCACTGCAGCAGAATAAAGGCCCATGGAGTCATAATTTCAGTTGCTTCAGCAAAGATTAGCATTTCTGGTGATTTGTGCACCAAGTGTTATAACCTGCTTTGGTAAGGTATATAGAAATGAGACTTTCTTGGCTGATTTTCAGTCTCAACAATAAAGCTGTATCTTTTTACAATTACACAATATAATCTAGACATATATCTGAGCTATCATAACAGCTTTTTCAGCAGAATAAATATAAACCTTCCTGCTTTCTCAGTTCCCCGATATATTAATATCTTTCTGGTATTTCATCTGCATTGCCCTGTGCTCTGAGATTCTTTTCTGGACTCAATCCATCCAATACGTGGAGCTGTGTGTATCTCACAGCAGTCCAACCCAGGGAAACCTCTGTTTTTAATTTCACAGGCAATCAGATACACCAGCTTTTGGCACAACTTCTGGTGCATATAGCATTTCTCTGGCACTGAACTTAAACACATATGCACTAAATCATAAGACTGTATCTGTCTGTACCTGTCACCTACAAGCAGAATGAGCCCAGAGAAGGATTTTATTGTTGTAACACAGTCATCTGCCTTATGTATTGGGAGATTCTTGACACAGTTTCCCGGGTTTTGCAGCTCATGCAGTGTGGGTAGCCTGAGGACTCTCCAAGAACAACGAGGGCAACGTGGGGAGTGCAGCTCCTCTGCATGGATTGCAGCCCAGGAGTCATGGAGCTTTCTTCCCCTCGTTGCAATAACATTTATTTCTTTTCAGGGGGGCAGCTCCTCTGTTCTTTCCATATAAAGTAAAGCCAGGAAGGAACAAGGAGCAAGACATTAATAACAGTGGCAAGTTTATACAGTGAAGACAGAAGGTAAGTGTCAGAAGAGCAACAAGAAAACAGGAGGGAAGAAGGCTGGTGAAGTGTTTTGTGCAGATAACTGACTTGGTCGCACCAAGACAGAAGGCAGTCAGATCTGTTTGCAAAGATGGTATTGGCAAGTCAGTATTTTTGACATTGATCAGGAATTCTTTCTGTGGCTGTGCCTTTTGATGATTTTGTGCTGATAGGTGAGCACTGTCCATGTGGCATATAAATGCCCAGGTGCCTTCCTGTTGGGTGGGTGCATGACACTAGTCAGAACTCATTTACTGAGGCATATGTGAGAAAAGATGAATTACTCTAGTGTTTCTTCATAGTGACCTGTCTGGAAAGGAAACCAGGAAGCACTCTCTATTTATATAGATGGATAAGTGTGTGTGGCATACAATTGTATTGGTCCGGTTTTAACTCACCATGCTGTTTGATAATCCTGAGCAATTTGTTCTACATAGCCTTGCACTGGCATAAAACAAAAATGTCAGTTTTAGTAGCAGGACCACAATGATCTCAGACCTCTCTTCTGAGGTAAGAATGGATGCAGAGAGCAGACACAAATTATTGTCCAAGCCCATCCTTCAGCAGGGGCTGCAATGAGTTTCCAGAAGGGCTAAATTTAGTCCCAGGAACTGGAAGACTATAGAAAAACCATGATTCTCAGCAACATGCACAGTACTGCCTGGTTTCAGCCTCTTTCTGTCCCAGCCCAGGGCCTGGATTGCTGCATCCATTGCCAAGTGGATAGAACTTCCAGAGTTACTGTGCTGCTGCCTTTGGTCTGGGACAACAACTGAGAGCTGTGCCTTAAAGCGAACAGTGTAGGAGCTGCTGGGTGTCTCAGCATTTCTTGCAGATTAAACAATTATTGTTAATTAGTAAGAGGAGTGGTATACATTCCTGAAGTAACTGAGGAGTATCTTAACAAATTGTAGTGGAAATATATTTTTCCCACAATAATAAGTGAATTAAAATTCCCTGCAGGCTGAGACAAGTGAGAAAAACCCGCATCTACAGGAGGACAGAGGAGCAAATAACATAACAGCTAACACTGGGTGTTGCTAATGATTTAACTCCAGGGAAGGCAGCGCAGCAACCAACATACATTTTGGTTTGGCTGGTGTTTGTGAGGCAGTCTTGACTTCAAGAAGATACTAAAGCCTTGGTTGGGCTTACCTGAGACTTCAGGAGTTACAGTTTCTTCGTAGAAGAACACTACAACTCCTCATACACTGCTGTCTTCAACATATTGTGAGGGATTTCACGACCAGGTTCCCCCAGAAGGAAAAAACCACTAGCTTCCACGGGATGCTTCATGTCCCCATGGTCCCCATCACAGTGGGAACCAGTGACTGAGAGTCAGTGTCAAGTGAGTAATATTTCATGCCCTCAGGTGAGAAAATAGACACACTTATTTTAAGCACATGGGTAAAGTGAGGAATCATGGAGTCATAGAAACATTAAGGTTGGAAAAGACCTCTAAGATCTGCTACTCCAACCATCCTCCCATCACCACCATGCCCACTAAACAATGACCCCAAGTTCTACCCTTTTCTTGAAAACCTCCAGAGCCAGTGACTTCATTACTTTCCTGAGCAGCCTGTTCCAATGCTTTAAAATTCTTTCTGAGAATAAATTTTTCCTAATATCCAACCTGAACTTCCCCTGGTGCAACCTAACACCATTACCTCCCATCCTATCACTAGTTACCTGGGAGAAGAGGCCTACCCCCACAGCAACAAATGCCAAGAGAGAGAGCAAAGCTCTGTGTGCTTTTGACTCAAATGTTTTTGAGTCACATTCCCCAGTAATGTAGGAACAAATGGGTGGAACACAATGGCCCATTTTGTTCAAATGGTCAGGCTGTCCTAACCTCAGATCTCATAAATCAGTGTCAAGTATCATCAAGTGCCATGCTGAGTGCAGAGTGTTACAGCAGACTGAATGCTCCCCAGAGATAAAAACAAGTATTTTAAATAATATGAGTGCAGGCAAGGCATGTATTACGATATAGCCTAAAGGTCATTGGTGGAGATTTTTCAAGCTGCCATAGCAGGGCTGGGCTCAGCTTATGCTAATTATCCTGCTAATGCACATAGCTATAAAGCAAGTTTCAGGTTCATGGATGCAATGTGTTGGTGGTGTTACAAAACAGCTACAGCAGACCAATGGGTCTGACCAGAGTGGCAATCAAATGTTCGGGAAACTATGTGGGAACAAATGAGAGAGTGTAAAAACAGTTGACTGTGGGCAGGATTTTGTGGGAGAAGTGAGAAAAAAATATCCTGCAGTAGGAAAGACTGATGATATTTTGAAATTGCTCATTATGAGGTTCAGTTACTGCTCTGCATATCTATGCCAGGGAATACTCTATTCCCTTCCATACAGTTGCCAGGGAAATTAAATAAGAGGTTGCTACTATTTCAGGGCTCAGATTGAAAAATAAAAGAGATGGTTTGCTGTGATGAGTAAATTTGCAGGGAGTCCGTGGGCCTGGCTGCTGAACCAGACTAAAATGTGCCTGCAGGTCTTTATTTTTCTTTTCAAAAGCGGATCAAGGCTCTGATTGTCCAAGCACGAAAAACTGCAGTGTGGCATGCACCTCTTACCTTGCCTGCAGTGCTATGACAGAAGTTAGATGTGCAGATACTGTTCACTGAATCACAGCTCCACCTCAGTTAAAGGTGTTGCAAAAACCTCAGCGGGAAGAGCATTTTTTTTTTAAGCTACTGTTGTGCCTTGTGTATAACCCTGGTCATTGATCTGACAGCTGCACACGAATACGAGGAGGTCACCAAGAGTGGCTCAGTGCTGCCTACAGGGCTCAAAGAGATGCTGGGGCAGAAATAGCTATCAGAGCTCCACACAGGAATTTTTGTGGCACAGCACAATGGCATTTCTTCTTCTCTTCACCAGGCAGACTGCTTTGTTTTTCACCATGAACATAAGACAGCATAAGTGTGTATTGATGCAAAGATCTGGCATTAACAGTGAAGATGAATGTGCAGAAGCAGTCATTTTCTGTAAAGATTATTTATTTATGCAACTATCTGAGGAGGGGAAACTGAGGGAGCTGCTCTTGGTCACCAATGGCAGGATAGGAACAACACTAATCGGCACTGAGGAGGGTCAGATGGGGATTGGAAAACACTTATTTACTATAAGGATGGTCAGATCCTGAAACACGCTTCCTAGAGAGGTGGTTGAAGCCCCATGCTTGTCAGTGCTCAAGAAGCATTTGTACAGTGTCCTCAATAATGAGAATTACCTTTTGGTTAGCACTGAAATGGTCAGGAATTAAGACTGGATGGTCTTTGAAGGTCTTTTCCAACTATTCCATTCCATTCTTTTTTCACTACATGAAGAGCAATGGCAAGAAAAGCCCTCCCCTGAGCTATACTTTGATAACTTCCTAAAATTAATGACATGGTATTGCAGTCTGAAAGTCCCTCAGTTCCTCCAAGCTTCACTCACCTTCTTCTGTGCTCTGTAATGCACATGAATAATGCATCTTCTGCCATCACCACTCAAAGTCAGAGAGATGAACAATCTTCTGTGAGAAACCAAGTCTTCGATTCATTGACAGTGTTTCAAAAGCCTTAAGTCCCCAGGTGAACCCCAGAGCATCTCCTTAAACAAATTACAGGGCACTGGGGCAAAGAAGAACAGGGTGTTAAACAGATAGTGCTGAGCAGTGCCTCTTTGCTACTGCAGCAAGCTACAGTGGCTGACTCATGATTACTGAAGCAGAGTGAGATGAAATGGAAGACCTCAAGACCCAGAAAACAGGCAATGTCACATCCCAAGTGCAGCACTACTGTACCCTGAATTAATGCCAAAAGTGACAGGAGTCATTTTCAATCACTGCTTCAGACCTCTGCTTTTCTCGTTCTCCCTGCCAGCTGCTGCAGACAGCTCAGTTTACCCCTCAGCAATATGCAAACAACTGGCCACGTGTCTGTTGGATTTGCAAAATATTTACTGAAAATATCACAACTTGTTATTTTGATAGAAATTCACAAGGCGGAAGAATCATATTATTTACATGGTGGCATTCTTATAAACATTTAGTTTGTGCAAGCAAGACTAAGATCGCTCTAAATACACACTTTGTTGTTTGAGGCAGGGAGGGAATGAGGAGGAAGAGTAGAGTCAAACAAATCTCTAAGACCCAAGGGAATCTCAATTAAACTCTTCAAAAAAGTCTGATTCTGTATCCATTTTGGGCAAACTGATAGATTTTGCATCATACTGAGGCAAAATAGATAGATAGATATATAGACAGACAGACAGAAATCTGGGCCTTGCAAAATTGACCTATTTTGAAAGTAGGCATAGCTTTTCTGACAGACAAATTGTTTTTGCTTAAATTTGTCATTAATCGGTTCAAAGAAAGATTATAAGAGTTCAGTTTAACAGAATATCCAGCTCAACAACTAATTCCTCTGGTTGTAATAATATATCAGAGGAGACAGTCCTAATAAGGTTGAGAGAGTCACTACATGGCAGCATAGTTAGTCAAATTGCCTGTAGACTCACTGGATACAATTTTCATCTTAAAAAGTTTATTTCCCCATAATTCTGCCAATGTCTAAGCACCTTGGTGGAAAAATGAAAATCCCAGTCACATTTCAGGTTCTTTTCAAAGAAGTATTGCTTGCTTAGCAAGAAGAGCTGCTGCATGTTGTGCTAACACTGAGCACATCCATATGATGATAAAGCTTCACAGAAAAGAAGCAGAGGCCAAAACAATCTGCTGCTTCAGATTAGCACATCAGCTTTACAGCCTATGAGACGTATGTAACTGCTACAAATATTTATATACACACACACAAGCGTCATTATGTCCATAATAAAGACACGCTTTCGTAACGTCATCATCTGGATTCTCTTAGGTAGCTGAGCAACGAGACAGCGTAATGAAATACAAAGTGTGAATTGCTTTAAAATATTATGGGTTGTTCCCAAACTTTTTCACAAGTGATTTCACTATAAAATCTGAAAGAAGAAAGGCATGGAATTAGCATTCCTAGGAAATGAATAAATTGTTGCAACCTGATCAGAAAGACAGATGTAACATTTTCTCTCATCAGGAAGTAAGGAAAGTTAAGCTAATACTGCAAAATATAATGAGGAGTGTTTGTCATAAGTTAAAAAACAATGAATTCCAGCTGTTCTCTTTGTCCTGGAAGGTTTATATTCAAAGATAAAATATTTATTTCCGCAGGAACATTCCAGAAGAGATTTCATCCCCAGTGACAGCTCTTGAAGTCAGATTATATGTGACATACGTTTACAAGCTATCAGAGAAGCTCTCTGATGGCCCATTAAAAGTAAAAAATGATATATCAAAATGAGAATTTAACCTCAACTTCTACAACTAGAAGATAGTAGAATGCAACTTGCCTATTCTTTTGACTAGAGGTTCAGCCCCTGGGCACTTTCCATTACCAATCCATCATGCCAAAGCATTCTAGAGATAACTCAACTTCATAGAATTACCAAGGTTGGAAAAGATCTACAAGATCATCCAGTCCACCTATCACCAATAGTTCTCACTAAACCATGTCCCTCAACACAACGTCCAAACATTCCTTGGACATCTCCAGGGTCAGTGACTCCACCACCTCCCTGGGCAGCCCATTCCAGCACCTGACCACTCTTTTGGAAAAGTAGTATTTCCTAACTTCCAACAGAAACCAAGCTAGCCTTAGAGTGCCTCTAGTAAATCATTGCATTATTTGCCCAAGGAGATATCTCACAAACCAGAACACATGAATCACATGGCACTTGGTCTTTTCTGCCTTCCAGTCCAGATTTGCTTCCTCTTATCATTTGAGAAATCTTCCATCTGTATGTCTTGCCTCCACTTTAAGCAGGAGGAGTTACCTTGGTGACAAAAGGCATGCTAAGAGTCTGGATCTCTAGTTTCTGCTCTAGTCATAGATTATTCCTTATTTCTATGGAAATAAGCCTGTGTGATGATGAGGAGAGGAAATTGAATGTAAACTGTGCATCCAGGCAATAAATCTGACAGAACCCTCATTCCTGTTCGAAACACGTCCTACAGAAAGCCTGTTTGGATGGAAAATAAATTATTTCAGTTTCTGGAGTTCGTCACTACTGCGTTCCCCAGGAAAATAAATAAATAAATAAATAAATAAATAAATAAATAAATAAATAAATAAATAAATGTAGTGATATGTCTAAGCCTGCATTCATCTGAATCAGAACTAGCCAACATGCCATCAGAATCAATCATGTAAAGTCTAACAGTAAGTAGAGCAAGAAGCAGCATCAGAGTGACTTGCTCTTGTGTTCCCTTCATGAGCCAGCATGAGTGAATTTAAGCAAAAAACACACTGGAAAAAAATCCACCTGTTCTGCAGGCAAATAAAGGTCAGAATCATTTCTCACAAGCAATTATCCATAAAACTGAAAAAATAACTCAGATATTTAAATAATTTTCCCGTGTTAACAGGAAAGAGAAGGCAAGGGACAAGTTGCAGTTAAATCTTTGTTTCATCTTCTTCTCTTAAGCCATGTGAAAACAATAAATTTTCAGGGAAGACAGTAATACATGGAACTGTTGAAATGTCCTTCTACCCAGACTTCGTTCAAGGGATCCTAAACAAAAATGATTAGTGTAAGACAATCTGATTTCACCCATTGAGGAGCTCAGCTGCTAAAAAATAGCATGCACGTATGTAACCTTTCATGATTTTGGAAATTCTAATAACAGATATGAACTTAAACGTAAGCTTCATCCATCGGTTTAATGCAATCAGTTTTGAAACACAACATTCTGGTTTTAAAATCTCTGGCACTCCTGTAGAAAAGTCTATATGACCACATATTTCAAAAGTGTTTTTTAGCGAGGAATCATCATTGAATAGTGATTTATCTTGAGTGCTTCTGGTCAATGGTGGCAATAGCCACCATTTTTGTAATGGACCAAGAAATAAATATAAAATTGCTGCTGCTAAAACTTGTGGCTAAGACAAAACAAAATAGTAGATAGAAATCAAACTAAAACTGACAACCAGAATGATTTCACTCAGTTGGTGAACTGGACTTACTCAGTGAAAATGGCTTCCACACAAAATAGCAGATTTTCACATGAAGAGATACAAGCCAGATACAAGAGATACAAGCCAGATACAAGAGATACAAGCCAGACCAGCAGACTGAAAAACACTATCCTAGGAAACAAGCTAACACAGTGACCGCAAGAGTTAGATAATAAAAAAAGGTCACATGGCTACAACACATTTCATGAAGAAATACGTGGGGCTTAAGATGACTGTAGACATGATATTACAAGATCAGTGGCTGGAAAATGAAGCCAAATGTGCTAGAAGTTAGAGACATACCTATATCTGCACTGTGTATGTGTAAGGCTGCATTCATATATACATAAATCAAACAATCCAGAACAGATTGAATGGCATGGCAGAGCTTCATTCTCTCTCATCTTTAGCCTCTTCCCAGAAACATTAGCTAAACACATCAGTTTTAGGTCAGAATAAATCACTGAACTCAGTACAGGAAAAGCTGGATGAAGCGTAATAGTCTGCTATTTTGCAGGAAGACAGATTGGATGATCTAACGGTTCCTGTAAATCACTGACTCAACAAGATAGATCTCAGGTCTATTAACAAAAGTGTTAGCAACAATTATTCAAAAAGTCAGTCTTAAGAAAAACACTCAACACAAGCTCTCATGTTTTGCACTTGTTGCAGTGATGCCCCAAAGATTATGCTCTGAGTACAGCATGACATGGGAGACCATAGCCATGTGTTGAGAGGCATTTGGCTCCTCTATAACCAGACAGGAATTAACCCAGAGAACTTCCAGCCTTTTCTTGGCAGTAGGCCTTTTCTGTTATTGCCAATGTGTTCCTTTGTTTCTTCTCACAAACCTTTTAGAAGTACACTATGAACCCAAGGTAAAAACCTACTGCTCAAGACTGTATGAGAGCACATTGAGTAGTTTGGACTAGGTAACTTATCTATGCAATATATAACATCATTGATGGCACAGTAGGAGCACCCAGAAAGATTCGTGAGTATTGTAATCAAGGAGCTCACCTCAATTCAACAGAGCTCTTGCTCCAAGTACTATAACCAGTTGCAAGTGGGAAATATTTCCAAATATTAATTTGCAGCTCTGTTAACAGAAGGTTAGGACTGCGTTCCAAAGTGGGGTGCACAGAGGTAGTGGCCCAAAGAGGTGCTAGGAAAATCCTCTGTGCAGAAAAAAGACTAGAGTCTTTATTCACGTAAGTATTATGATTACAAGCACAGAAGTTGGCATCATCTAGAAATCCAAGCCACTCCAATACCTGAATGTCTTCAACTGTGGGCATATTGCTGTTTGAGATTTGGCCACACTAGAAGCTTAATGGGAATACACCGTGCAGGGTACTGGCTTTTGAATAAAGAGTTTATCAGAGTAGGAAATGACTGAATGGTGAACGTCCAAGGTCAAAGTTGGAGTGCAGAGGCAAAGAAGCCAGCAGATGGAGCAAATTCAGAGCATGATTTTGTGTGCCTTCGTTTTTCTGACTGCTGAAATTCTAGTGAAGAAATAGATCTGGCCATTAAAGTGAGAAAACAGCAATTTGGAGCGTGAGGAAACACAGTTATGTAGTAAAACTGTCAAAGTTTTCTTGATCCGTTCCACCTTAGTAGGTCCTGATTATTTTTACATTTTACTCCCCAAAGAACACAAGTTCACATTTATTTTCCACCTTCACACATACAGGGATCTGTTTTATTTAAGATCATTTTCCTCAGACTCTGTCAGGTTAGCTGCCAGTTGCAAATGTTGAGGTGCATTTGGAGCTGTCAGGGAGCAGAGGGACACAACACAACACCTTTGCCCTGTCAGCTCAGTCCTTAAGAAGAATGTGCTACAAAAGCCAAACTTACTGCCAAAACCCTCTCTCCAGAAGTGGTGCAAGTGAGCATGTGTTTTAAAGCCAGACAATGTAGTACTGAAAGTTTACCTGGCAGTAATAGGACAAGAGGAATGGTTTGAAAACAAAGAAGGGTGATTTAGGTTGGATACAATCACAGAATGTCAGGCACAGGAAGGGGCCTTGAAAGATCATCTAGTCCAATCCCTCTGCTGGAGCAGGAACACCTGGATTAGGTCACACAGGAATGCATCCAGGTGTATTTTGAGTGTCTCCAGAGAAGGAGACATTCAACAACCTCTCTGGGTAGCCTGTTCTAGTGTCCTGTTACCCCTACTGTGAAGAAGTTTTTTCTCATATTTATGTGGAACCTCCTATGTTCCAGTTTGTACCTGTTGCCCCTTGTTATATCATTGGATGTCACTGAGAAGAGTCAGGATCTATATTAGGAGAAAATTCTTTACTCTGAGTGGGGTGAGGCTCTGGCACTGCTGCTGTGGATCTGTGGTGCCCCATCCCTGGAGGTGCTCAAGGTCAGGTTGGATGGAGCCCTGGGCAGCCTGAGCTGGTGGGTGGCAGCATTGCCCATGTAGGGGTTTGGAACTGGGTAATATTTAAGGTCCTTTCCAAACTAAGCCATTCTGTGATGCTATGAATTTGTTCTTTTGCCAAAAGTCTGTGTTTCCAACTACTTGTGGAAGAGCCCAAAGTGACTGGAGGATAGACAGAGCTCACTCTACTGAATACACCCAATTGTATTGAATCACTTAGGGGATTACTTTTCTTAACCTTCTGTGTAAATATAAGTTAGCTGACAGCATATCTGAGCACATTTCACCTCTGGGGCTTGCAAGTAGCTGACTTTCTCCACCCTGCTGTACAGATGGTAGCAGGGGAAGGCTACCCACACACTAGCACATTACTTTCTAAGCTACACAGCAGGTAGTTCTTACATTAAGGGGAGATTCTGAGCTTGCAGACTCAGCAAAGTACTACAGGATGTATTGCTGAAAACAGCAAGATTCAGGGCAAACGATGGCACTTAGCTACGGATAGACTGACCAGAAATTTTGGAAATGCAAGAAAGGTTTATCTTTGCAAACGTTTGCCCCCAAATACTTAGATGCCCCATTTCCAAGGAAATAAAATATCTAGATATCCTGTTATGTAGAAGAAGCAGAAGAAAATCACCTGACTTCTCACTACTTAAAGATGCAACTCTACAAAAGCCTCACTAACAGGGAAGGATTAAAGGAGTAAATGCAAATCCCATTTCAAGGCCATAAACAACCTATTGACATCAGGAGGTGTTCTACCAAGCATTTAGTTTTTTTGCTGCAACTGATTCACAAAAAATCAGAGAACTCTGATCTTTGCCTCACCATTGCTGCTACATAATAGCTCAAGAAAATGAAAAGGAGAAGAATTTAATAATGCTCCCCACACAAATACTTACTGTTCTGTCTCCTTCCCGGATCCATATCATTGAAGAGATAGAATCTTCCCCCAGTGGGATCCAATAAAGCAGCATAGGAAGAGCACATCTATCCAGCCCTCTCCCACTTTCCTGAGCTGAAGGTTGCATGAGCCTAACTGCATGAATTCAGGGCCTTGCCTCCCTCAGGACTACTATATCTGTTTTTACTTTATTGTTGTGCTCAATGGCTTGTTTTGCTCTTGGCCCATCCTGTTCTCAGTCTTATCTTCTGCTGGAAGGTACTGAAAGCACCTGGGAGCACCAGGAAGCCTTGCTCTAAGTTGTGCTTACAAAGGAGAAGAAAAAAGTAGAAACTCAGCTATGCTCACCCTAGCAATGATGCCTTCCCTTGCTGTTAGTATTCAGCACAGCTGCTATGGGCTCATTCACCAGGGGCAAAGGTTTCCTGCAGGATCTCAGGCAAACCTACCACCCACATACCCCCATCCTCACACTCTGCCTGCAAAGTGGGAGAAGCCATCTCATACACTGCCTCTTTTTCACAATGATTAGGAAGTGCTTTGGATAAAAGCTTCACTGAAATATCAGGCCTTATACTTTCCCCAGACCATACCAGCTTTGGCTAATTATTTTCAAATCATTTAATTTGGAGTTTATTATTGTTTGTTTTTTACTTATTTCCCAAAGCTTAACTTTTTTCCCCCATCTCTCTTTTACCCTCTCTCTTTAATGATCCTGCTCTCCAGTCGTTTGCTGTGCACCTGAGCAATGCCTGCCCCATCAGGACAGATGAGATCAATCAACCCCATTCTTCCCAATTTAACCCAAGTCCACAGCAGTAGCCTGTGGCAGCCCAAAACTGTCCATGAGCATCAGGAGAACAGATGATGCCTGGTGTGGGATGAAGTTAAAATGGTGACTGGAGGTTGATAAAAGAAGAGACCACTGGTATTTGTTGAATACGTGGGAAATGGTAGAGTCTATCAATATCAGATTGGCTTCAGGTGAGAGATGGGCATCTCAACAGATCAAACTCTCAACTACGTTGCCCCTTTGGAAACCCTGCAATTGGAAGTCTGTTACTTTGTGCATTAATAAAGCATTTTTTCTTCTATGATGGCAGCACTGCTCTGGGACTGTTAATCAAATGCTGTGAAGGAAGGCTCACACACAGTGCTGCTTTCTGAGTCCCAGAAACCTAGTTGTAGTTAAAACAAAAAACAAGAATGCAAATCCACAAAACTTAGGTGTAGTGTAAAGATAGATTCTTAGAATTTAAAAAATAATAATAATGAAAGAAAATATAGAATTTAGTGGAAAGAACTATTACCACGATTACAGTTTTCATTTTCATATAGATTAGCTCTGTGGACAATTTTCTAGCTTTACATACGAAGTGAAATTAATCCATTCAAGATGCATACTCAGCCCTTTTGCACGAATAAAATAAGGCACCAAGTCACAATTTGACAACAGGAAACAATACGCGTGTTGCAAGCTGGCTGAGACTGAGTTAAATTTTAAATGATTGCCATCTGTTTCAGATATATGTTTATCATGGTTAAAATACTTAAAAGCACAGTTTTGTGATAATCCAAGATAATAAGCTGCCACTATACTTGGCTCTATGTGCTCTCTCTCCATTTCTCTTGCCCACAAAACTTACAGTTTTTATGCAAAGAACCTAGAAGCTGATGAAAACATGTGTTGATTTGGTAGAGGAGCTGAAGTGTATTGAGGAATGTTTGCAGTTTTCTACATCTATCTGACACTGTTTGTATCTGATAGCTTAGATGCAGCATGCAGGCCTGAAACAAAGGTCTTCCTAAATCTTCAGCAGGGAGTTGTCAAAAGCTGCAGCAGGGAGACTTTTGGCAGTGTTCAGCTGCAGAGGGAGCAGAGACAGACAGCACTGCCCTGGAGCAGGATCCTTGATACAAAGATCTGGAGACAGCAAATACTGCAAGAATAAAGGGGAAACCAATTTTCCAAGAGTACAGTGAGTAAAACAAGAAGGAAGGGTTTCAAATTAAGTGTGCAGTACTGGAAGTCCTGTTTGTCTTCTGGAGAAAGATCCCCGATGTTTGGGATAGCAAGGCATGAAAAGGGAGCTCTCCCAGGGGCTTCAAGTCTGGCTTGCCTTGATATTTGAGACTCCTCCTGAAGTTGCTTTCATCCCTATTTCTCATCATTTTTTGGAGTTAATCCAGAAAGCAACTACCTTTTCCTGGAATTAAACTAGCCTGATCAGTGGAGTTTTCTTCTCTTTCAGGCCTTTCATCACAAAAATATAACTTTTCTTTTATTAAGCATCTGGGAGCTTTCCATGCTATTCCAGATGCTAATGGTTTCAGTGCAATTTGCTTATGTTCAGAAATGCCTGTAATTCCCTGGGAATTCCTACCTTAATGGTTAATCCTGCATCAGCCAATGAAAGAAAGAATGTCATTGAAAGAAATAACATCTATATATGGCATTTAGTCAACATAAAGCAAAACAAAATCAAACAAACAAATCTCAGAACACAAAAACAAACAAGCAGAAAGGGGGAATGAGAAACAGCAGCGATAACTTTACAGCACATTCTGGCAAAGCCATTAGGCTGTAAGTTCACAGGCAGCTTTGCTGAAGAGAAGCTAAGATTGCCTACTGCTCTCCTTGTTTTCAGTGCACCAGACATTTCCATGAAGAGGAGCAGGTCTCTTTTTCTCACTTTCCTTGGCTTGCTTTTTCTTCAAAAGCCCCAAAAGTCCATTCACATTTTGTGCCACAGGTACAGCTCTAGGATACAGCTAGCTCAGAATAAATTTATAAGCAAGTTGGAAATGCAAGGATGCAGAAGGGGAAGAAGTGAACTGGTGGGATACTGGAAACTTGGCAATTTTTATGGGAATTCACTTCCCAATTAAAAATAAGCAATCCATATGATGACAGTGACAAGTAGCAGTTTGTTGTAATGGAGCACAGAACAGATGCATAGGGAGCAGGTTCTCTATGGCCATACACTCCAACATGGTACTCTTGAAATGGGGCCAGCAATACTGAAAACTCCATTTGACCTTTTGATTTTCAAAATGTTTGTGCGCCAAAAAGTGTTCCTGACAAGAGCAGGAACTGCAAGTGTCAGCATTTCTGCAAAATAAGGTTCCAACAAGTACATATGAGCTGTGACAAGAAACAGCCTGCTGGTGCTCAAGTTTATTTACAATCTATTTCCGTCAACAGAATTCTGTTTCTAATGAGATTCCATGCCATTAGCCAGACCATTTCCTAAGAACATTCAAGGAATAACCTATAAAATGAGATGATGATCTCAAAAGGTTTTTTGTTAAGACATTATGACCTTGACAGCTTTGAAGTAAACAAAGCTGTTTGTATGGAAAGATTCTGAAGTCAGATACACTGGTTATCTGGTATCTGAAGAAGAGAAGAATTTCTGTTCTTAATACCAGGTATTCATACTACTATTTTTTTTGTGTTCTATGGAACTAAACTAATATGTGTTCTGGTTTTTATGCTGTTAAGTGATCTTGTTATACCATCATGAAACAAAGCCTTTTCTTCCAGCTAGATTTTCAGAAGAGCTTGCTGTTCGGGCAAGTCTGACTTATACAGAATTCTGTTTTAGCTTTATCTTTAACTGAGCTGCTGCTATTGGCAATGCCTCCCCACTTAGCATTGCAGACAGGCTTCTCAGCACACCTCTAGTATGTTTGCAGTGCTAATGGGCAGTAATTATCTCAGTGCATGCTGACTTACACACCTCTTTGAATGTGGCATTAAAAACTGGCTCTCTAATGTAACACACGGTAAACGAAATATTTAAAATATTGTTGAGCACTTAACTGCTCAATATGCTATTGCTTCTTTAAAACTTTCAACACAATTCAGCACAGATAAATTCCTGAGCAGGATAGTTGCAGTATATGGTACTCACTTAAGTTTTCAGACTTGCTCCTTGGCCTTGGGCATCCATACCACCTGGAGCCTGAGTGCTAGCACACAGCTGCTTTGTTAGCAGAGTACATCCTCAAAACCACTGAGAGAGAAGCGCTGGCACATCTGGGAAGAATGACACTGAGTTGAGTCAGTGGAACCAAGTAGGGAGGGCTTTTGCCACAGTCATCAGCCTTGCCTGCCCTCTGTTCTCACTATATGTATATAATCACAGAATCACAGAATGGCTTGGGTTGTTAAGAATCTTAAAGACCATTTCATTCCAAAGCTCCTGCCATAGGCAGGGCTGCCACCCACCTGTTCAGGCTGCCCAGATCCCCATCCAACCCGGCCTTGAACTCCTCCAGGGATGGGCACTTCCAGCTTCTCTAGGATGCTTCACCATCCTCTGAGTAAACAATTTCATTCTAGAATCTAACCTAAGTTTCCCCTCATTTAGTTTAAAATGTTTCCTCTTGTCCTATCACTATACTCCTTGACAAAGAATCCCTACACAGCTTTGCTATAGGCTCCCTTCAAGTGCTGAAAGGCTGCAATGGTATCTCCCCAAATCCCTCTCTTCTCCAGGCTGAACAAGCTCAAATCCCTCAGCCTGTCTTTAGAGGAGAGGTGCTCCAGCCCTCTGATAATCTTTATGCCCTCCTCTGGATCCACTCCATGTCTTCCTTGTGCTGGGGGCCCCTGGCCTGTGTGTAGTCCTCCAAATGGGGCCTCACAAGGGAAAAGTAGAGGGAGACAATCACATCCCTCTCTCTGCTGGCCATCCCTCTTCTAATGCAGCCCAGGATACAGTTGGCCTTCTGAGCTGCAAGAGCACACTGCTGGCTCTTGTTTAGTTTTTGCATACCAGAACTGCAAAGTCCTTCTCTGCAGGGCTGCTCTCTATCCATTCATTGCTTAGCCTGTATTTGTGCTTGGGATTGCTCCGGCCAAGGCACAGGGCCTTGCACTTGCCCTTGTTGAATTTCATGCATTGTCCCACCTCTTAGGCCTATCCAGGTCCCTTTGGACTGCATCCCTTCTGCCCAGCATGTTGACCATGCCACTCAGCTTGGTGTTGTCCCTGAACTTGCTGAGGGTGCATTCAATCCCACTGTTCATGTCACTGGCAAAGATGTTAAGTTGTACTGGTCCCAGTATAAACCCCTGAAGAACACCATTTGTCACTAGTCTCCACTTGGACAATGAGCCACTAAGACTGCAACTCTTTGAGTGCAACCATTCAGCCAACTCCTAATCCACGGAGTGGTCCCTTCCATCAAATCCTTGTCCTTCCCACTTAGAGACAAGGATGTTGTGCAGAACAGTGTCAAATGCTTTGCACGAGATGAAGTATATCATCACCCCAGGCAGGCACATTGTAAGCTCACAAAAGCAGGACAACTGGTGGAAAGATTCCTCTGTAGTCCCAGACTTGCTCTCATAGCACTGCGTGCCCATGATTAAAGCCTCTGTTCTGATGCTTTGTCATTACTGAAGGATGCACAGAGCTGGCTGCTTTTTGCAATAAATTTCTTTGCTTTTGCTCATCCTGGGAGATGGACAGAGACATGCCAGTGGAATCTCTCTGGAAAGCACGTCCTTTCCTTCAGGCTGATGCCCAGGCACAAGTGGGGCATTGCTCCTCACTCCAGCCTCCTGGTTTGGCAGCACAGCCCACCCTCCTCATCCTCGTGAGAAGAATGGTGGAGGCTCTGTCCAGAAGCCTGTGAGTTGCATGTACAAGGGGAGACTGCCTCAGCTGATGCCAGAGAAGCTTTGACAGGGCTGGATTGCAGCCATGACTGAAATGTGGCAAGATGTGGAACACAGTATTACAGCTTTCCATTCCTTACTGCTTCAGCATATGTAGCAGCATCAAAAGTGTGCGACTGGCTGTACAGCCACAAGCATGCTGCCAGATGAAATCATGTGAGACTTTGCAGTTGTTTCAGCATAAGGTGATTTACCTCAGCTCCAAGCAACCCAGCTGCAAACAACCTCAGCATGAGTGATGTCTGACTTGCATGGGCTGTGGGACTGCTTGGTGGGGCCGCACGGTAAGTGGTCCTGCTTTTAGCTGATGAGAAAAAGGTTGTGCAAAGACTGAGGTCAACTCCACGATGAGTCACCCCGAGAGGTTTTTGAGCAGCCCAGAGGTCTGCAGTTCAGCAGAGGCAGCTCTGCAATGACAGTATGGCTAAAGCCCATGGTGAAACTGCACCTCAGCTCCTTACTTGCTGCCAAAGGACGTGTGGTGTAGGCATATATCCTACAGCATACAAGCACAAGTATCCAGCAGCAGGCAGGCTGCAAACACAGGTTAATCAATTCTTTATTGTTCTGTGATCTCTTTCATCTCTAGTGACAGTTAACAATAACAACAAAAGAAAAAAGAACGACACTTTAAAAATACTTCTACTATGTGAACATATGGTTGTAATTACTGTCGTTATGGACAGGTCTATTATTTTTCTTTCCTTACATATACTCTATGCTACAGAAAGCATAACATTTTTCAAACGCCTTGCTTCATTATTATCGGAAGTAAATTTTCAAAATGCAGAATTTGTTTAACATGGGTTCCTTAGCCCATCCTGAGAGTCGCCTTTAAGAACTTGGCTGGAACAAGCCTGAATGAACTGAAATCTTCAACAGTCACAGACTGTTCCTTTCCTCTCCATGTTAATTCTTTATTACTCTCCATTATTTTAACCTCCTGTGTGTTTTTATTCCCTTTTTCTTCTCCCAACTCTTCTCCCCAAGCCCAGTCTCCTTTCAGCCTCTCCCACTTGTATTTCTCTGGTCCCATCCCTCTTCTGCCCGTAGTTTTCCCACCAGTTCTCATGCCATTCCTGATGGTGCTTTGCTCCATGTGTCCCTCTGCTGACATCCTACATTTTCTTCCATTTCCCAGCATCTCATTTCCTTGCCAGGAGCCTGAAGTCACCCTCTCTCCTTATTTGCCTTCTTCTGTGTCTCATGGTTTCCTGAATCACTGTCTTCTCCCCATTCCTCTATCCACTCCACTGACTCCCTCCTCCCCAGCCCTCCCCTCTCTCACTTGGTCACCAGAGAGCCATGTTCCCACCCCTCCATGCTCCCACACCAGCTCAAGCTGTGGTCACACTGGCTCCACTGGGGCTCAGGATGCACTGTGGCTGCAGCAGTGCTGGAGCAGGGGCGGGTGACTGCAGGCTCCGTGCTACTCTGGCTCCAAGAGACTTGTTTATAATGAAAACAATCCTGCTGGATTAGGGGAAGCTTGCCTCTTCCAAAAAACACATCGGATTTCAATATTAGATGTGGAGAAGTGGCCAAAGTAACATGACCCGTGAAATACCTTTGAACTTTTGAGTTTCTGGCATGACAGCAGAGGGCACAGTGTTGTGTTCAGCCACTGGAACAGTCCTGCTTTCATGACTGAAACCATTCCTGTGGTAACCACACAATCCCATGTCCCAGCAGAGAGTTTTGGAATGTGACACAAATGGTAATTAATGAGTTGTCAGAACACTGTGAGAGGACAAATATTGTTCTTTTTCCCTCAAACACAAGGATCCAGACACACAGGCACAGGGTGGTGACATAGTGTTTCCAGTGCCAGTCGTCGTCTTCATTCTCACATCCATCTGGTACAAGAAAAATAGTCCAGTGGGCTGGTGTGCAACTTGGTATCCAGTTTTATTTTGTTTTGTTATATAACTTCTTTGCCAAATAATTGTCCTTGTGAGTTGCAGGGATGTTTTTTGGCCACTGAATGTCCAGTACTGGTAATTCTCAGCCCGCACACATACTAATGTTTCAGGCCAGTGCAAAGTGTTTTGCTGCAATTCAAAAGCACTCCCAGGAACCAGGCAAGCAGCCTCTTTGAGACAGAGGCATGCCAATGGGTGTACAGCAAGAAAGGCATGCAGAGCTGTACATAGACTTAGGGAGGTGACAGCTGGAAATGGCACTTTCTTGATAGACAAAAACATAGAGAAAGAAACAAGAAAACAAAAAATGTAGTTGAAGGGAACAGAATTGTAGCAGACATGAATAGATAAGAAAATCAGAACATATACACTGTAGAGCAGAAGCAAGTACATGGCGCTCATGTCATCCTGTGATGCTGCAGGACCAAGTCATGTGCAGACCATGAGATTGTTGTATTAGTGGGAGTGTTCACCCTGTGTGTGAGAGGAAGATAGGGCTGCTCAGGGCTGTTCCTCTACACATCTCCTGAAGTCCTGTTTTCTAGAGTGCACTAGTCCTGACCATCTCCTTACAATTTTTTTTCTGTCCTACAACATGATTGTTGCTATAAAATTGGTATTATGGCATGAGGGACATGACTGCAAAAACAGAGGTGTGCTCAACTCAGTGGGAACAATTACCAGTTGCTGTCAGCAAAGCCTCATGAAAACAAGAGGAGCAGCTAGTGCAGGCTGCACAGCATGCTGTGGCACTGAAATCTAAGAAGTCATGTGCCCAGGATGAGCACATGTGCTAATGTGTTGACAGCCAAAACCAAAGAAAATCCACTGTGGGATTTCTGGGGAGAAGCAGAAACCAGGCTTCATGGGCACAGAGCTCATTGGCATGGCAGGCTGTGGGTGCTGAGTATGGGAAGTACCCATTCCTTCCAATTGCCCTTAGGATGTCAAGGGTTGTGTTTGTACAGTAAATAAGATTACACTGAGGAACACTTGATTCATGTTAATTGGTTGTTCTTCCTGGTGGAAGTGATCCTGAACATCAATGGACTGCTTCAGCTGGAAAAGACATTTCTTATTTCAACACCTTCTGCTTGCTGTGCACCAATGGATAAAAAGCCAAGGATGCAAATCCATAGTATTTTTAGATGGAGATTATTTCAGTGAAAACTAACCAACACAACACTAGTAAGATCTAAGGCTAGAATTAAACTTTTCTCTGACTTTTTTCGTCTGTCACAAACCAGGTCAGGAAATGCACTGTTTCAGACCAAAAGGTGGCTGTTGTCATCTGGGGCTGTTGCCGCAGGTGGGAGCCCACATGAATTTAGTGCAGACTGCCACAGTTGCTGCTCTTACATACTTGCCTCTACCACTTTCTGATGACTATCAGATCCTGCACAAAAGGCATG
Source organism: Meleagris gallopavo (assembly GCF_905368555.1). Lineage (NCBI taxonomy): Eukaryota > Metazoa > Chordata > Aves > Galliformes > Phasianidae > Meleagris > Meleagris gallopavo. The sequence goes on along the minus strand of NC_139405.1, from coordinate 58,387,603 downwards.
TCAGTCCCCTATCCTGATGGAGGAGAATTTGTTTTCAGTTGGTGAGTTAATTTGCTGAGGCTTTAACTTGCTGAACTGCTCTGCATGGTCTTCAGCTGACTCCAGATCCATTGCAACAAGAAGACAGACATAGCTGGGAAGGGGCAAGTGAAGGAAAATGGGCAGGGATGGTGGGATAGCCAGCGATTGGTCTCTAAATTCATCTGTGTACCTAGGGAGTAACATTCTTCATGGCTAATGCTCACTTCTATTTTAGTCCAAAGGATAATCTAGATGAACAAATAGTCTCCTTGAAACAAACTTTCGAATTCTCCTCCAGATCTGACCTCTCTGAACCAGACTGGGGTTTTGCCTACAGTTAAACAGATCTGATTTCATACTGTCATCCAAAGGGACATGACTGGCCCCACTGCACATTCCCAAAGCTCCTTTGAATGGCCACCAGCTGAGGCAGGAACACAAGGCAAAACGCATCGGGAAATATCTCAGACTGGACATCAGTATTTGTTGTTCCCTCAGCCAGCATGCTGCTGGACATCTCCCCAGGTCCTGCATGTCTTTGGGGGCACAGTGATGCAGTTGTGAGCTGTCTGGGGCTGCATGTGCCTGAGCTGAGCATGAGTGGTTGTGTGCATGACTGTGTCCATGTGTAGATCCTTTCTCACAGACAAAACAGAGCTTTCTGCAGAGGCATGAAAAGTGGTACACATATGATTTTTGTCTGGACTTGGCAAAGCTTCCCCATCTTGCTGCCATTAGTGCATTTTTTCCTTCCAGTGGTCCAGCCCTGGAGACCACCCTGAGCTCTTCTTGGGAAATGTTTGGCAGAAATAGGGGCTTGCATGCCAATTGGATTATATTTTATATATCAGAAGCAGAGCCTGGAACAGTACCTCATCTCCTGGCTTCCTTCTGTAGTGACCTTCTCTTCTATTTGAGTGCTGCATTCTCTGATGCTTGTCAGTCTGTCAGGGCAGCAGTGGGACAGAAATCCTCCAAGAACGAATCTGCCCTTCGCATGGAAATTTGGGCACTACAAGCAGGCTCAAGAGGAGCAGGAGGCCATTCAGTGTCCTCTCTGTCCAGCATTGGGCCAAGAGAAACTCCTGCTTTTGGCTCACCTCAGTTAAAAACCATAGTCATTCTAGCTCCATCCCATACAAAACAGAGATCTCTTGTAATCTCTTGGAGATGACGTATGCCTTTTGGCTTGTGGCTGTGTGAAAGTTTGTGTGCCTGCACAGATTCTGTCCTCACTATGCAGCAACTTGGGTACTTTCTCTAGCACTCTCCTATGAGGCTATAAGACACCTCTTTACACTACATAGTACTCAAGATAAAACCAGTACCCCATACGTCATGGACCAAAGAATAGCACTTACCTTTTCACTGACCACAGGCTGCTGCTATCATCAAATCATTCGCTGGTGAGGAGGTTGTGGATGTCCCATCCCTGGAGGCATCAAGGCCAGACTGGATGTGGCTCTGGGCAGCCTGGTTTATGGTTGGCGACTCTGCACATAACAGGGGGGTTGAAACTAGATGATCATTGTTGTCCTTTTCAACGCAGGCCATTCTTTGATTCTATGATTCTATGATTTCATGTGGATCTGCATACTGCTCAGCAAAACCTCATGGACCACATGCAATGAGGAGTGGAACCCACAGGACTCTGATGAGATTATCCAGCTCCCCGTCACACCTCTTATACTTTTACCTGAGCAAAGAGAATGACATGCTTTATTCCCATTGAATAGAGATTTTGCATGTCACTGAGGGACATGGCTGCCTTTGGTGCCAGGGGACTGGTGTTCACAGCCACTGTGAGCCTTTTATACAACCAAGAAAGTACAAACTCTGTATCGGCTCCATTGTGTTTTTGCTGCCTATTTTGGTATTAATGAGAGGCAGACCCCTCAAAATATCCCATTTAATGTATCATACCAATATAATTTCATATTGGGTCATACCACGAAGGATAAATGAAGGGACTAATCCTGCAAAAAATACTTGGTACCTACAGAAAACTCTCAACACGACCGTTGGTGACTATCTGTAGCAGGTGCACATTGCTCCGTGCTGCTCTGATGTCTGGGGTCTGCTGCAGCTGATGGACGTGCAATCTGGAGCAAGCTGTAATTGCTCACATTTAGTAAATAACAGTTTGTTGTAGGATGCCACTGCTGTTTGCTACTCACTTCAATTTATGTGCCAGAAAACTAGACAATTACTACTAACAGTCAGAATAAATTCTGCTTCTGAAGTAATTGCCACTGAAATGCAGAGCCCTCTGAGGTGAGTCAGTCCAGCTGACCTCTGCATGGCTACTGCAGGGTGAAAGCAGGGGAGAAATAAGGAGGGCTATATCTGTACATAGTGACTTGAAAGAATTGCCACAAGTGTTTCCAGTAACACACTTCTTATTTTGGTCTTTAGTTGTTCCTTCACTGTGGCCTTCAGCTCCAGTTTAGTGAAATTCTTGACTAAGTGTTTGACTTCAAGCAGTTAATCATATGCTTATCTGCTTTGCGGAATGGTGGGCCTGATTCTGGCTACCTGTATGACAGTGAGCTCCTGCAGACTTGCCCTTGAGGCTCTGTGAGGTGACTGCACACATTAACCCAAAAGGAATAGTTCAGGAGCACTACATGTTGCTCTTTCCCCTGGAACCCATCGTGCTGACTCACCATCCATCTGGGCCAATGTGCACCTCATTCTTGAGAGGGCAACTTTATGCGTCCTCTGCAGAAAGCAGCCACTGTATCAGAGGTTTCAGATGACACTGTGCTGTCACCACCAGAAACCCACAGCACTGGGGATAGTTGTAGCCAAGTGGAACCCTTTGTGGCATTCACAGAGAGGGGTAGGAAGAACACGTTGTCAGCACACGAGTTTCTCTCTGATTGTGCACACACTTGCACTGCATTAGCCTAAAGGTACTTTCCTGCTCATGTGCCCTTTAATAGATTCCTCGTTCAATTGACGTATGTTTCTCTAGGTTTTTTTTTGCATTGTACTTAAGACAAAATGAATCTGGCAGAACACAAGCCTTATTTTCCTCTTTAAGCCAATTTGAGAAAGGCTTCTCCTGGGGCTGCAGGTCCACAGAGTGACGGAAGGGAAAGCTGTGGAGCTGGGCTTGGAAATGCTTTTGTAGGGAGAGAAGGCTCGTAGGGTGCCATCTTCCTGTAAATGTTTTGGCAGTGCAAGTGCACACCGTGTCTTCAACATGTAGCATTTCCCACATCGAAAATTAACATCCTTTGATAAATCCCTCCCCTCCTCTCCTACGTTTCTCTCTACTTGGATAGATCCTGATGGAAGTGCTTCCTCCTTAAAAGCTAAAGTCTTTGTTTGGCTTTAGTCCCTGTCATTTTTGACAGGCATGAGTTAGCGTGCTATCAGGAATGCATGTTTAATGCTTTGCTCATGATTGAGCACTAAGGATGGAAAAGCTGTAACAACTGTTCCATGATGCGGACACTATAAATAGAATGTATTAAAAAGAATGTTCTCTAATGCATTATGATCTAATCAATAACAACAGCCTGACTCCAATTATATTTTATTGTGTCTGATTGAGAGAAGTACTTAGGCTGCAGCACTGATGTGACTCACAGCAGTGGTTTTGTTAGGAGTGACATTCAATAAGGAATATTCCAGAATAATGGCTGTTGTTTCCTGCGTTCAGGCCACGTCCCATTCACAGGGCTTGTTGCAGACAACATGCAGGGCCCTTCTCTGAGCTCATACTGCCAACATGACCAGTTGTCTTCACGAGAGCACTCTCTAAGCTCATTGAATGAAAAGATTCATATCCTAGCTGCATGCAAACCTCAAGATAATAACTCTTTGTATGGGGGAGTCAAGAGACCGCAAGTACATATAGCCCTTCAAGATTTCTTAACTACAATAAACAGGAGAGAGAAAAAAGCACAAGGGAAAGAAGGAAGATGACAGGTCAGGAAAACTAACTGAACGTGATCAACCTGCAGGCTTCAAATGTTCAGAACAAAAGTAAATTAAATCCAAATACTGTGTGTTAACACAGTGAGAATCGGACTTAAAACAAGCACATAATTTCAATTTTCAGCAATTTTCCCTTTTCAAAAATGAAGTACTGGAAGTAATTAACAGTGAGAAGAGTGCAAGTTTTATCTTTTGTTCTGTGTTTGCCTCTGTGAGAAAAGAGTAGGAGCTGCCCAGATCTAAAAGCTTTAAGGAAAACCTTCAGTACTGCATTATGATGGTAAGCATAATGGCAATTATTGTAATTTCCTATATCTATTTTACATAGCAGCAATTACATCGCAGTTTTCTCCAGAGCACTTAATACTTTCTGACAAGAGTTCCTAATATCTGCATCCTCATTTCCAGAGAAACTGTATATTACTGGCATGGACATTTGGATGCTGCCATTCTTCAGAAGCTAAAATTCATTTTCCCCTCGCTATGGAAAGTCCTGGTAGTACTCACCCACAGCAAGGACAGATACCATGTCTTATGTCTACTAAGAGATGTCCAATGGTTATCCTGACATCAAACATGAATTCACATGACCAAATCATTGCTTCTTAAAGCTCTGTATCTTAACACACCAAATAGGCATCAGGTGTGCCAGGATCTCATGGTCAATGGGTGAGATCCTCTTCCTCTTCCATTTCTGGTTACACTATCCAGTTTCACAGGCAGTTCTGAGGCCCATAGGCACCAAATGACCACAGCTATGTATATATCATCACCAGGGTAAATATGTAAACACACAATGTTAGGAAGAGGTCACACACAATACTTTCAATACCAGACTATACTTAGTACCACTGCTGTGACCTACTCACTCAGAAATGAGTTACTGCTGATCTCTTAAACTTATTGAGTCTATGAGATCATTTGAATGAAGATTGATCTCGTTTTGCAGTAAAGTGTCTCTTAATATTTGTCTACACAGTTATAAGAAATGCAGGATGCTTCTTGGTGTGGAAAATTACACTAGGGTATTTGGAGATGCAGTAACTACACTTACTTTAGTTACAACAGTTCCAAAGACATTTTCTCTCTGATTCTGCCTACAGCAGCAACTTTCAGCTGTTTTTAATTGCCCTGTTTTTCCCATTTAATGTTGTATATTATTCAAGCCCACAAGTTCTGATGAGCATGTGTTTGTATGGAGCTGGCAGTATCCAGACCTGTTGGCTCCATAGATTTATGTTTTCCATGTTAAATGCATGTCTATTAGTATTGTGATGTTTCTAATCAATTTCCCAGTATCCCACCCTCTTCCTTTCGTCTACCCTGTTTTAAAGAATATCTTTTTCCAAATCTTACATTTGGCTGAACACTAAGTAATCTCTTGTTATCTAAGATAATGGCTCATTTTTACTGAAACAAAATTACCCACTTAAACACTTTTTAATCAAGTCAGGAATCACAGCACTGGACTGTGCTAAGCAGCAGGATTCTGTGTACTGCATTTGTGTATTTTGGCTGTTATCTTCTTTTTAAAGGAGGAGAAGGTTCTGCTTTACTAGCAGCTTTGAATGGGCTTGTATCACAAAGACCAATCTGCTTTGTACTGGTACAGGCTGAACTTGCAGCATCCCTGCTCTTTCAGACAGCCTCAGAACTCAGGCTCATAAGTTTCACATGCTTCACGGCAAATAGTTTTTTTAGGAAAAGTTAAGGATGTTTTTCCTTGGCATGACACAGGACTGACCCCTCTCCACCTGAGATCTGCCACTACCAGAGGAGCCGAGGCTAGGGATACTCCACGCGGAAGGGAGCTGGGCCGGGGGAGCTGCTGTAGCTCAGGGAACCCATTGAGGAGCATCATCTGATGCTGTGTCCCAGGGAGGGAGAGTTCAGCTCTAGGGTGAGTCTGGGGGCTGCTCTTGAGCAGCTGTGCAAGCCCAGACAGTGAATTTCTTATAAGGAAGACTTGCAGCTTTCAGCTGGGCTTTTCCCTATATAGTTTTACTGCTTGTCTGTCCCTGAGGAATGTCTAGTGTTTCTACTAGTCATTGGCAAAACTTCCATGGACTTCAATGCAAGTTATATTTGTCCACAGAAAGAGACATGTCATTTAGGCTGTGTGATGGTTTTTAGTCTTTCATTAGCATTTTCTGCCCACTGCTATACAAAACAAAATGACCAGTTTCTAAAAGGAAAGTTGATTCTTCTTTACGTGTGTACAGGAGAATAAATAGACCCAGCAATTTAATTGTCTCTATGTGAATGTCTAAAGCTTCTAGAAGAATCATCTTTCAGAGCCACCAAGTGAACATGCAGGGCTCATTACCTGTGACCCAAGTGCTGAAAATAGCTGATGTATACCAGAATACAAAAAGTGGAGGATAGAGAACAGTATGAAATATGCTCTGGGTCATTTGATAATCCATAGCATGCTGCTTATTTTGGAAGGACTGGATGGTATTAGAGGCAATTCAAAGCATAATCAGACATGGCAGAATTCACCATAAAGAGTGCATGAAAATTTGGAGGCAGTTCTTGTAGACTGAATAAGAAAGGTTGACGGAAAAGGAACAAGACTAGAAGAACATGAAACAATCCAGATCAAGAAAGTGGATCAGAAATTCACATTTATACAAGAGAGAAAATGAAAGAAAAATAGTTTAAAAATATACACATTTTCAACACATGCATGAAGAATCTATGTCCTTAAAATAAGCACCCCTGAGAAAGAAGTGCAGGTTAGCTGTGCTTAAAGCTGAAAACAATTTCAAGTGGTGTAACAATAGGAGTAGACAGGTTCCAAGTCCCATTCTTTGTTGGTGGGGATGGCTGGATATGTCTGTAATGGTGGATGTGAGAGATACGGGTTCAATTTCCTTCTCCACCCTGCAATTTCAGTTTGAGTAGGAAGGGAGGAAAGACAATAGAGAGCCAGATGCTGAAACTTGGTTTGGAAACCAAACTCCCATGAGGAGTCTTTGGAATTACATATGTTAGTGCCTTTAAAACATGGGTTTCTCTGTACCTCTGCTTTCCAGCTACAAAGTGGGAACAATGGCATTGTGCTCCATCCAAAAAATGCATAAGTGCCAATCCATCAATGTTTAGGAAGCGCATAGATACATATTCACGGGACCAGGAAAATTAGAAACATTACTTCACAATTAACTCAAGTTCCTACTTCTGTTTGTTCACTTTTTCTTCTTGCCCCAAATTACTGCTGACAACCAGCAAGGCAGGCAGGGCTCACACTGCAGTGGTCTTGCTCCTGGACGGGGATTATTTTAGTGTCAAAGAGGTAGGAGAATTCAGTGTCTCTTGCCAGTGACTCAGCATCCCTCTCCCCTTTCTGTGTTCTTTAAATGTTTAGTGATATCCACACATCTTCTCCAGAACAGACTTTCAGTGAAAAAGCATCAGAAAGGATAATAAATGTGAACTCAGCATGAACCTTGGAACCAACTGTTGGCAACACTGTGATGACCCTTTGCTTGTTTTCCATACACAGGTTACAGTGCTGAAACTACAGGTGTAGTTTCAGCAACATCACATCTTCCTCTAAACAGAATAGAGGCTGCATAGGAATTGAACAACTTGGTAACAAGATATCTATACTTATAACTGTGTGTGCAAACATTTTCAGATCTGGTATTGCTGCCCACAGGAAGCTGTGTTTGAGGTATCTAATACAGCAAAGTTCGAAGACCAGCAGGTCCAAAGCAACTGGCAGCCCCTGGAGCCCCACCAGAGGAGGCAAAATGGGATGCAGTGGTTTTTGACTACTTTCTGCACAGAGCTGATATACAAAGCACTCAGCAAATATCAGTGGACTCTGGCATCATATCTGACCATGCCTGAATAATCAGGTCAGTCATATTTGTTACTGTTCCAATCTCTCCTACAGATAATTGCTTCCTGGTTTTATTCTGGTTCACGCAGGCCCTGCAACCATCTGTAATTTGGCAGCTTCTACAGAGTTAGAAAATGTCAGCAGGAGAGGGAAAGGGTTACTAAAGAGAAGGAAAAAGACAGAAACTTTCCAGCCAACATCTTGCCCTCTTTTTCAGCGTGCTTTGTGTGAGCTCTGCTGGCAGCACCTACCACTTCTTTCTTTCATTAGAACATTTGATTGTGCAAGCTGTGGCTGCCACTGCTTGATTAAAAATGTGCTTTTAACTGAGAAGAGTGCAACTAAATGTGAGTCGTATGGATCCAAGACCTTAATCAGAGGCAGAAGAATAAAGAATCACAGATTTCACAGAATCACAGAATCACAGAATTGTAGGGGTTGGAAGGGACCTTAGAGATCATCGAGACCAACCCCCCTGCCAAAGCAGGTTCCCTACACCAGGTCGCACAGGTAGGCGTCCAGGCGAGACTTGAATATCTCCAGAGAAGGAGACTCCACAGCCTCCCTGGGCAGCCTGTTCCAGTGCTCCGTCACCCTCACCGTGAAGAAGTTCTTACGCACATTCGTGCGAAACTTCCTGTGCTGCAGCTTATGTCCGTTTCCCCTCGTCCTGTCTCCACGTACCACTGAAAAGAGACTGGCCTCACCGCTATGGCCGCCACACCTCAGATATTTATAAACCTGGATCAGGTCCCCTCTCAGTCTTCTTTTCTCAAGGCTAAACAGACCCAGTTCACTTAGCCTTTCTTCTTAGGGGAGATGCTCCAGGCCCTTCACCATCTTTGTGGCCCTCCGCTGGACTCTTTCCAAGAGATCCCTGTCTTTTTTGTACTGGGGAGCCCAGAACTGGACACAGTACTCCAGATGAGGCCTTACCAGGGCAGAATAGAGGGGGAGGATCACCTCCCTCAACGTGCTGGACACGCTCTTTTTAATGCACCCCAGAATGCCATTGGCCCTTTTGGCCACGAGGGCACACTGCTGGCTCATGGCCAACCTGTCGTCCACCAGGATGCCCAGGTCCCTCTCCGCAGAGCTCCTCTCCAGCAGCTCATCCCCCAGCCTGTATTGGTGCATGCAATTATTCCTCCCTAGGTGTAAGACCCTACACTTGCTTGTGTTGAACCTCATCCGGTTTCTTACTGCCCAGCTCTCCAGCCTGTCCAGGTCTCGCTGAGTGTCAGCACAGCCTTCAGGCGTGTCAGCCAATCTTCCCAACTTCGTATCATCAGCAAACTTGCTGAGTGTGGCCACTATACCCTCATCAAGGTCATTGATGAAGATGTTGAGCAAGACCAGACCCAGCACAGACCCCTGGGGGACACCACTGGTTACAGGTCTCCAGCCAGACTCTGCACCACCAATGACGACCCTCTGCGCTCTGCCAGTCAGCCAGTTCTCAACCCACCTCACTGTCCACTCATCTATCCCACACTTCCTCAGCTTTGTTATAAGGATGTCGTGGGAGACAGTATCAAATGCCTTTCTAAAATCAAGGTAGACTACATCTACCGCTCTGCCCCCATCCACCCAGCATGTGACAGCATCATAGAAGGCCACCAAGTTGGTCGAGCACGACCTCCCCTTGGTGAACCCATGCTGACTACTCCTGACAACCTCCTTTTCTCCCAGTTGTCTGGAGATGGTATCCAGCACAAGCTGTTCCATCACCTTTCCAGGGACAGAGGTGAGGCTGACAGGCCTATAATTACCCGGATCTTCCTTCTTGCCCTTTTTGAAGACCGGAGTGACATTGGCTATCCTCCAGTCTTCAGGGACTTCCCCTGTTATCCAAGACCTCTCAAAAATGATGGAGAGCGGTTCGGCAATGACCTCTGCCAGCTCCCTCAGCACACGTGGATGCACCCCATCAGGTCCCATGGACTTGTGGACCTTAGTACTGCCTAGGCGCTCACGCACGTCCTCTTTCCTGACTAAACGGAAGTCTCCCATTCCCCAGACCCTCTCACTAACCTCCAGGGTGTGGGATTCCTGCGGGAGAGCCTTTTCACTGAAGACGGAAGTAAAGAAGGCATTCAGTATCTCTGCCTTCTCAGCATCCCCTGTTACCAGAACCCCTCCCTCACTTAGTAAGGGGCGCACATTCTCTCTAGTTTTCCTTTTGCTGTTAACATACTTGAAGAAGCCTTTTTTATTATCCTTTATCACTTTAGCCAGATTTAATTCCAGGCGGGCTTCTGTTTCTGTTCTTTGGATTAAGACAAACAAGAACAGGAAACTAACAGCGAGTGCAGTGGTTGGGCCCAAAATATGAGTATAAGGGTGAATCTCTGTGGATGTTCCGTTTTAAAAACGAACTCTTCAACTTGTGAATACAGAATTACAGAATTACTTATCCACTGTTGCACATTTCCTAGCTAGAATAAGCCAGATAAAATTTGCATTACTAGACTATGCAAATTAGACTAATCTGAGCAAATTCAACATTGAGGAAAAAACTTAAAAAAAAAGCAATCTGAACAAACTAGACTAAATTCAGAGATCTGAGTCTGAAAACTATGTTCCTCTCCAACTTTGGATAAATTTAGTAAAGAGACAGTTTACTTTTGACCTCTCTGTGCCAAATGAATTGACTGACTCTAATCATCTTGAATTGGGAAACCTTCAATTTTATTCCAAGTCTTCTTCATATGGCCTATGTTTCTCCAAATCATAAAAGAATGTAGGCAGGGAAAAATATGAACATACTCAAACTGGTCCTATAGATACAGCAGCAAACCTACTGTGTTTGAACAGAATATCACAAGGAAGGAGTAGGGCTGCTTTAGCTGAAATGAATAATAAATGACATGGTTCAACTCCCTGCCCTGAAATATCTCAACATTTACTTTCATCAGGATGTTGGCTGAGATCCAAGGCCAATGTAGTACCATCGTTTGTTCCAGTTTAGCTTAGATTGATTCAGTATATGTGCCCCACTGTAGATGTTTCCATAGAGTGAACTAAAAGCGAAAGCAAGAAGGAAGCAGTAAAAAATAGATGAGTGCATAGATGCATGTGTTGGGTGCATAAAAGCAAAGCAAGCACTGTGAACTAGTGAGCTTTGATTTTTCTCAAATGTTACAGAGCCACAGAGATGATATCTCCAGCACTACATCATCCTGGTTCTCCCAGACATACAACAATGCATACCTTCTACAAAACACAGCAGTCTAGACCAAAAGACATATGAACTAGTGCTGAATGGCATCTCCTTGGAAAAAACAAATATCTAAGATTTAACTGCTCATAGGAGGTTGTAGAAGCAGTACAGTGATGTTTAAATCACCAGATCATTGTTTTTCTGAATTTTGAAGATTACTTCCATCATCACTTTCCACTCACTATCACAGAAACAAGCTGGTCTATTTCCCAGAGCCAAGCTTCAAGAGATCAGTCAGTTCTAAGAAAGCTGAGTTGATGGCAGATCACTGGCTGGAGATTTTTAAACAGTTCTAAATTCTTCTTGGCCCTTTATACCTCTAGTTCAGCTTTTGGCTACCTCTCAATACTGAATGAGGAATTCTTCACTTTCTGTCCAAGCTGCTGTAATTGCTGCAAAAAGAATTACAATGGCAAAAATCTATTGATGAGGGTTCTCCTGCACAGAAGAGGCAAAAGCTTTTTGCACAGAACAAAAGCAAAAAAAACCATAAAATTATTTGGCCCCAAAATAACACCTCTTGCCAGAAAAACACAAATAGACTTTTCTCTGGCTGCTCAGAGCATGGCTGTGGAAACTTCTCATGCCTTACAGCTCTGCTGACCTGCAGAAGAAGAGCTGGAAAGTGAAGAGAAGCTTCCAGGCAGCTGATTTCCCAAGATCCATTTCCCTTCAGCTTGGGTGTTTGAATCTTTACCTCCTCATGGAAGGAGTGGTGGTGAAGGAGTAAAACTACAGTGGGGAGAAATGCAGGTTCAGCTTCTCAGCATAGACAAGAGTGCAGTTTTGTTTGTTTAACATTAAGATGTCCAAGTACTACATAAGTCTCAGATCCACGCACAGGGAGACCAATACCTGTTATTTTGCAGTCCCTAAGCAAAGGATATTTCTAACTATCTCAGATTTCCACATTGTTTTTTCTTTCTTGCAGAACAAGAGGCAAAATTGGAATCAGAGTTGTACAGTAGGCTTACATTTGGAAGGAAAATGTGGCATCTATAAGTACTTTTTTGTCAGTAAAAGCTTTGATTGCCTTTACTTACTTAAAAGAAAATGAGCCCTCAGAAACTTCTGGGTCTCATTAACCCACATGCTGTTTTTAATGTATAAAGCATTTCAGTATCATTTGTAGGGTGAAGAGTCTGTTTACACACAGTGTTGGAGACAGTTTATTTGTTTGCAATATGTCTGACTGTGGTACCCATCTACAAATTGAATGGCATTTTAGAGCAAAACCAGCTACACTGAACACTGTGGGGCTTCCTTGAGGGAAAAGTGCTAATGTGTCACTTGGGATGTTATCATTCAATCCAGAAGACCCAGTACCTTTGCATATATATATGTATATGTACAGGAGATATGACAGCATAAGAACCAGAACATGCTACCTCTTTTGATAGCAGGCTACTTTTTGTTTCAGAATTCTCCGCGTGACTTCTTGTCAGGAGTAGCTTAGGTAGTTCATCTGCCTCCAGGTGATTTTGGAAAACCAAACTTCCACCAACAGTCAGAATATCTTTGTGAAAACAAGCATTCTGCAAAGGAACATACAGTCCATACACAAACATATATTTGTTTGTGGTGTACTTCCATCAACAACATTCTAAGCAGCTCTGCACTATATGTAATACCAGCAGAGATGACCTGCTGTAGGTATCTCATGATGCAGATGTAAAACTCAACATAATTTTCTGTGTCACTATGCCAACTAGCAGTATCATGTTCACACAGTGCACATGTGAGTGTAATTTTCTTTAATAAAAGTCATTTTCTGTTACGAATAAGATTTGGCGAAACTACAAATTCTTTCAGCTACTGTCAACTACTTAGGAAAATCTGATGGAACATGCTACTAAGTAGAAGTTCACTGAGACTGGAGTGACTGGTCAAGGGATTTTAGCTCACTAATTGGTATTAACCAGTACAGATTGCTTACTTGTATTCTGCATCTGTGCAGTGTTTGCTCTCTCTCCCTTCTATTTTGTATTGGGATCCCATCTACTCCCTAGTAAAGGGAAACCTCTCATGCAATACAGCCCAAATGTTTGAGACTTAAAAGTAAGACTTAAAAGTAAGTGTAATTTTTCAGAGAACCTTGGCCACAGTGATTTTTTGGCCACACGAAAGTGCATCACTAGGAGGAATCAGATTCTGAACCTTACCACAGAAACATTGTAGATTGCGATTACTAAAGGGATAAAGCAACACCGCCTGGATAGGAGTACTTCCTAGCACTTATAAAAATAAACACTAACTTGTTAGTACAACCAGTAGTTGGATTTTTTCCCCCACTTTTCCCTAGATAGTAAGAGATATAAGGTTACACGAAGTGGATCTGATTCAAATTCATGAGATGCTCTGTTCTGGAGCATGTGCCACACATGCTCTCCATCAGAAGAGGGGTGGCCAGCAGGGACAGGGAGGTGATTGTCTCCCTCTACTCTACTCTTGTGAGGCCCGTGTCCGGGTCTGGAGCCCCCAGTACAAGAAAGACAGAGAGCTGTTGGAGAGGGTCCAGAGGAGAGCCACAAAGATGATCATGGGACTGTCCCACCTCCCCTACAAAGACAGGCTGAGGGAGCTGGGCTCGCTCAGCCTGGAGAAAAGAAGGCTGAGGGGTGACCTCATTGCAGCCTTCCAGTACCTAAAGGGAGCCTACAAACAGGAAGGGAATCAACTTTTTAAAGGGTAGATAACAGCAGGACAAGGGTAAATGGTTTGAAGTTGAGGGAGGGAAGATTTAGGATGGATGTCAGGGGGAAGTTCTTTACAGAGAGAATGGTGAGGTGCTGGAACAGGCTGCCCAGAGAGGTTATAGATGCCCTGTCCCTAGAAGTGTTCAAGGCCAGATTGGATGGGGCTCTGGGCAGCCTGGTCTAGTATTAAATGTGGAGGTTGGTGGCCCTGCATGTGGCAGGGGGGTTGGAGATTCATGATCCTTGAGGTCCCTTCCAACCCTGGCCATTCTGTGATTCTGTGATTCCTTTCTTTTTCCCCAGATGTCCTTTGAGAAGGGCATCCAGCCACAAAAGATCATACAACTGTAAATTTTGTACCACTCTGGTGAAAAATATCCTGTACTGAGGAACTGACTTTGCTTGTACTCTTCCTGGCACAACCTGTAGAGATGAAGTACAGTCTGGCTCTGGTTGTATTTAAGCAAAATGTTGGTTTACATTCCTCTTCCAGGAATCTCTGTGTTTTAGCAGCATGACAGTGTCCCCTTGCTCAGTGCTGGGAATCCTGTGTGGGTGGAAGCTCCAACCTGTTGTGCATTCAGGAATGTTCATGCTATGAGCACTATCATGTACCTGCTGGTAAAACCAACTGCTGCCAATGAAAGGATTAACAAATAAAACTTTAAAATACTTCAATAATCATCATACCATCAAATATGGAAAGAGGAAGGATTGGTGTTAATCTAACATACATTTCAATATTTCTTGCTACTACGAGTTCACAGAATAGGAAAAGAATACATACAAAGATGCTGATTGAGAAAAGAGAGTACATTACTGGAGGTTTCAGGAGATATGAAATAGGCAGAACACATGGATCTTCCATTAGAAGCAAAGAACTAGCCACAGCATTAACAAGTGTTACACTCTCCTATTCGGTTGATCTGTTTTCCTTCTGACTTTTATTTGCACACTTTCACTTTGACCTCATTGAGGGTTCAAGCTCTCCTCCCCAAGGGAAAATCTGATACAGCTGATTTTAGGATAACACAACTAGCAAGGCACCCTGAGGTATGAGCTCCCACAGCCACACAATAACAGGATGAACCACATACATCAGAAAACACCTCTGCTGACACAAGTACTATGAAAAACAGAAAAGGTGTGTGGGCAAGGGTTAGAGGCAAAGCACATCCATCCTCATTTCAAAAAGCGAGAGCAACAAGTTTTATATAACATATGCCATTAACAGTTGATGAAAAAATTGTATTTTCAGTGATGCAAAACAATAGATTAAGGTGTAATATGTTTTTGAATGGCAATAACAATACCAGCATTTTTAAGAATAGGCTGTCCCAAAATATTTTGACACCAGTACAAGTAGAAAGTCTTATGGTATGGCATATACATAAAGAGCAATGTCAGTAAACAACCTTAAAATATACATTCACTGGGATCAAGGAGGGATGGAAAGGCCAAAGGGGCACTGACTTAGTGCACTGAGAGCAAATGCATTCTGCCCTCCAGTTTAAAGAGCATTTAAGCAATCAAAGAGACCGCAACAGATTTGTTCAATAGAGAATATCAACAGTGTAACAGCTAGAGCTGTATATTACAGATCTCAAAGCTAAAGGAATTCTTTGCATAGCAACAGTGTGAGAATTGCATAAGTTCTTGCATGCTAGGAAATTTAGGCTTGGTCCAGAAATAACAAAATTCCAAGGGAAATGGCCTGCCTGCTGAGCTGCTGTAGAGCTTGCTGAGCTGCTGTTGAGCCATTGGATACAAAATCCCTATTTACAGAAACAAATTCTTAAAAAAAAAAAAAAGAGAGAAAAACAACAACAAAAAACAACTGCAGAAATAAACTGGTTCTCTGAATGCTCTGGAAAATCACATTACGCTGCTTGCTGATTCTTCTCTATATCTAACTCCTTTACAGTATGTATTATAGTCAAAGATAATTGTATTGTTGATGGAGAACGTGCAAAATTCATCCCTCAGCAATATCTTAAACATACATAAAAATCTATCACTAACACTGTAGATGAAACATTCAGTGGGAATATACTCTAACTTTGAGAAATGATGTCCATAAGCTTAAAAGTACATTTTTTTCCTCTAGTCTTTCTGCCTCTATCAGAAATCATGAGCCAGCCCCGTTTTTGAGCTGGGATAGCCCGCTATGCTGTATTTGTAGGCATGTCTGATTAAGACAGTGTCTCTGCCCCTCCATGCTCCTCCCTAAGAGTTTGAAGGAAAGATAATGGCTCAATCTCCAAGCACAATGGAGAACAATCCCTTCCATCAGCTAAGCACCAGCCAGCTGATTCCCAGTGGTATCCCCTAGCTCTGACAGCTTGTAAACGTGTCAGTGAGCAGCTAGCTTTTTGTGTGTGAGAGGGCATTGATTCGAGTGTCCTCTCTGTACCTCCATTTAAGGTTTTTACACTTTGAAAATTTCCTGCTGCGTTTCAGTATTAATGTCCCTAACCATGCCGTAACAAGATCATCGACTCATTCAGAGCACAGGTAAGAACAATCTGTATCTGCATTAAGACTTCATCATAGAATCATAGAGTTATTAAAGTTGGAAAAGATCACTTAGTCCAACCATCAGTCAATTACCACCATACCCACTAACCATGTCTTTCAGTGCCACACCCATACATTTCTTGAACACCTCCAGGGAAAGTGACTCCATCACTTCCCCAGGCAGATGGCATGCAGATGGCATATTGAAGAATAATAAAACCTTATTTTAAAAAATAACTTGGAAAACTATCAGCTTCCATAGGTGATACCAGTATTAAAGGAAGGTCAATGCTTAGGTCATTAGTTGTTCTTCTATGAGTGTGCCTGTGTGCAGCCATATAGAGCCACCCTTGCCTGAGAGTTTCCAAGATAAATGTTTTTTCCTTTCAAAGATCATATGGGGGAACCTGGAGCTCTTCCTACAGCAAACACGTGCAATAAAACCAGTGCTATGATTCAGTAATCACTATTCTGGTAACAAAAAACTCACCATGGTACATGGGCCCTTTACCTATGGGTATGGTTGAAGAGAATTTTTCAACAGCCTCAGTGGCAAGTTTCTAAAATTACTATATCCAGCAAACTTCCTGCAGATGAAAATCACCAGTTTTGATACTTTCAGGCATCAGAACCAATGTCTGTAGTTAGACGGACACAGAAAATGTTGACAAAATGAACTTGTCCTTGACCTATTAGTTTATTTCAAAAATCTTCTGTTCATTAAACTTACATACATAAGGGAATGTTGTAGATATTTGATCCTTTCTCTGTTATTCAAAAATGTGATTATTTCAAAAGTGACCGAAGAAAGCTAAGTATGCAAAAGAAACACATCCATTGACTAACTGATGGAAATTGTTCTGTACCATGAAGGTAGTTGAGAGAAGTTTGACTGTAGTCAGTACTGACTGAAATTAAGAACCACAATTTTACCATTCTCTCATATTACCCTTTCCTCAGCTACAGACATTTAAAATCGCCTGACTACTTTGGCATTTGAAAGGTCAATTTGCAAGGTATTTTGGTATGCTAGTTTTCATAGTTACAAGAATCTTAATGTTCCAAATTCACTGTAAATCATCTTAATCTTTCTAGTTCTAAGGACTTCAATGGAGTGTAATCTCTAAATTAGAGCAGAGAGAAAAAATTATATTACTCTTTATTTTTCACTCAAACACAGATTTTTATCTCTGTCCAAATTGTATGAATTTTCTTCAAGGTCTTTTGTCCTTCTGTCTTTTCTAGTAATAACTTCACAATAAAATCTGAACTGTTTTTGATTTATTGTTGATCTGTTTGAAGCCTTCATATATATACTCCCATATAAAGTGCCAGAAAGTATAGATAGGCCAAATTAGTCTGAGCATGTTTTTGCCAGGTAGGGAGCCATGATTCTGTATGCAATTTTGGATTTATGGCTCTAAAGCCTGCTCAATCCAACTCTGGCATGCCTGAAAAGTTATTGATCCTATAATAGAAGATACATTGTTCAGAACACATAGTTGTCTGCTTTCTTACCCTGCAAAAAGGCAGTTGTGTGCAGAAAAGAAGAATATGGCCCTAAAAAGAAGAAAAAAGGTGAGGGTTCTCAGCATGACTGGGATAAGACAACATATCACTATCAGATTAAGCACAACTAATTTTCCATATATTGCCAAACATACAATTCACTAGGACAAATGCCTATACCCTCTCTGAAATCCTTTTTACATTAACATATGAAGACGCACATATTAATGGAGCTTGGGATGATTTTTGAAACTCCTTCGAACACACAATGTTTCTCCAGAAGAAGAAAAATTTGCAAGATAAGATTAGGCTGATGTTGAAGAAGGGCCTCTTTACTCCTTTTAACCTAGACATGCTGTTTAAAGGTACCATTTATCATCGTTACTACCCTGTGCATCCAGCAACAACCTAGAAAAGGGTGCAAAAAATTCCAGGATGAAGGACACCATCTTTTCAGCAAGAGTCTGGGCAGCATCTGCACTTCTTTCACACTGTGGGAAAGAACAAGCCAGGCTCTGTACACATCACTGTGATGGCCCATAATACCGAGTCAGGTGAAGGCAATAACACTTCCGATGCCATCTGTTGAGAATTTCTGGCACTACTGTGATGAGATCTCGATGCAGTAATTCCATACTAGATGTAGTTGTTGCTAGAATGCAAGTAAACTTCATTACTGACTGTCAGAAGTCAGTCAGGGAGCAGCACGCTGCTAGCAAGCGGCTCAGGCACTCTAGTCTAGGAGGAGAATAAAAAAGGAGTGTGTCTGCAGCACTGGGAACAACAGTCCTCATTCTCCTGCCTTGAGTGAAAGTAAACAAGTCCATTGTTTTCTGACTTTGCCAAACCTCAAAGTATAATGCTAGAAGGAAAAATAAGTTTTACAGAATTGAGCACATACAACCCTTTTCTTCCCCTCATAAATTGTATGTTACACTAGTTGGAACTGCTGAACTGTTTACAATATGCTATATATATAATGGCACACTTAAACGTTTTTAAAGAGATCAGAACATTTCAGGAATGTCTCTGGTGTTGAAAAAGGCTGTGTATTACAAATCATATAATATTTTAATTCAGAAAAAATATGTTTGGGTATTTTGACCTGGTACTATAAGGGTTAGGAAACTGAACAAGGATGCCATGAAGCATGACTGACAAATCAGTCGAGCTAGTCTGCTTTAGATACATATTGTGCAAGGCATTATCGCTGCAATTAGAGTCACAAAAATGCATATTTAGTTTTTGTACATTAAATACTACACCTGTGAACCTATGTAAAAGATATACAAAATATAAATGTTGTCAGGACTGTATATTTCAAACTTTTATAATAAACACAAAGTATATATATATATATATGTTGGCATATAAGTTGGAATTTCAATGTCAACACTAGCACAGTTTGTCTCTTCTAAGTACAGACCTGTATACTTCTTAGTCCAACACATGCACCTACAAACACATGATCATGCATACAGCTTTACGTTCTGCTGTTTGCAGAAGAGTCAGAATATACAGCACTATACATTGTTTCAACTCAAAATTGATTGGCGAATTAAGAAAGATGCCACTCAAAATAAATTCTCTGTGAGCTAGTATCCAAAAAAAAAAAAAAAAAAAAAAAGGAGAAAACCGGGGGTATCATTGTGTTCCTCTCAATAAAAACACTGAAGACCATGATGATGACCTAAGATTCAAAATGTTTTGTCCAGCATGTGATGGAGTCATTCTTGAACAAGATAGGACAGTGCAGATCTGGTTGCTACAACACATACCGAACACAGTTATAATGAGGTACAGAGCTTTCACAACACCATCCAACCCATTTCTGGGTTCAAACTACTGAGGTCTCTGACCGAAAGGAGACAGAGCAGTTGTATGCTGTCCTTCTCACAGCTGGAGGTGCTGACGGTGATCTGGATGCCCATCTGGAAGGTAGGCGTCTATTTGCTGGTCGGGCTGGCCGTGAGAAACCCTTCCCATTTGAACATTTAGCTGGCACAGATATCTAGAACACAAAAGCAACCATCTTTGATTTAATGAGTTACAACAGAAAAGTCCTTCAGGGAGTGCACTGGGAATGTAGGAAGACATTCAGGGTGACCACAGAGCAAGTGGTCTGAAGCTATTAAAAGGAACAAAGTAATGTGCAGAATGCAAAAGAACAGGCATTTCTATGTATAGGGATTCTCACTTCAGCTACAGTTTAAAATATGCAGAGACAAGTGTCAGACACGAGGAAAGGGACAAAATGTTAACGCAAGTTAAAACTGAACACTCATTTTTTGTTTCTCTTCATTGTTGGAAGTCTTGTGAATGAACTCTCAGCATTTTAGAGTATGGTCTACATACTTCTTAGGTAATTTTTGATAGCTTCCATTTCAGCAGATGCATTTTGCTAAGAACTCTCTTTCTATTAGCACAGCACACAGCTGTTTACAGTTGGTAAATAATTCAGAATGATTACTTATTAATGCAGTGCCGTGCCTGCATGCCAAGCCTTATATGTACAGGAGAAACAACAGATCTTGATCTTAGCTACAGAAATATAAATCTGAAATAATAAAGATAAAACTCCACACTTCATGCCAGATGTAGTTTTTCACATCTTTGTGGCATGAAAGCTGCTGAATGGAACCCCCTAATCAGGCAGTATTCTACTCTTACTTTATACAACATAAACGACATCATAAAGTGTGAGTCTATGGAGAAAATAATCCAACTGGCTTAGTAAAGTTATTCTGGGCTCGCATCAATGCAAATTCAGTCATTCTCTCATCATTATTTCTTCCTTACATATTTACTGACGAAATTCCATTTTCCCGTCAAACTTTCACTGGATGAGAAAGAAATCAAAGGCTTTATGTATTTTCCTCTGTGCTGTAACAAAGATGCTTCTGCTAAGCAAGATGTTGCATCACTGCAAGACTGACATAAAAACACGCAGAATAAAATCTACATGCTCACATTCTCAGCTGTTTAAATCCACATACCTCCACTGAAGTCTGTGAATTTGTGACAATGTAAGGCATACCAGATGACAGTCTTAAACCATCTAAGTTTCTCAGCTCTAAACATATTTGCCTTCTCATTTCTGAGACAGTGAGGGACACATTCATTTGTGTTGATGCCAAGGAGCTCTTCAGGAAAACAGATTTTTCCTCCTCTGAGGCCTCTTACAAAATCTGTAACTTATAGTATATTTAAAAAAACCAAACATCTGTTTCTATTTTCATTAAGAAAGAATGTTGGCAAAGGTAGCACTTATAAACTTTTGCAAATACAATTCAGCCAAATATAAATTAATTAGTTATGCCATACTCTTCTACCCTTGCGAGCCTATACTTGAATTTACAGGACAAGTCTGGAGATTTAAGTAGATGTCACTTCATTCCTGGAAGCTCTAAGAAAAATATAGCTGCCATTTTCATGGGCAGTTCCAAGGAAATCCTGAACCAAGAACACCCAGGACTCTGAAGGATGCTGCCTCAGCCCTCTAGAATTTTGACATGGTAGAGTGGTCTTAAGTCATTTGAGAAGGCTTATGAAACAAGCATCCAGCTAAAGGAAGAAGGGAGGGAATTAATATCTGATTTTCAGTAGTTCAAACCCCAAACTACTGTTAACATCTAGTTTTATGTAGCAGCAACGAAGGCTACAATCTGGCACATAATTTCACTAGTCACGCCTACTTACGTACTTCTGCCCTCTCACAACTCTGTTATTTTTAAAGGAAATCCTTCTGATTCACCTAGATCCTGGCCTGACTTACCAATTTTTATGTAATTTTTTACAGTATCATGATAGTCTGCCTCACTTTAAAACATGAAGCTAAGTATAAAATGGATTTTGTTCTTGCCATTCTTCTGAACCTTACCTCTGGTAACTTCTGTCTCTCCTTTCCTTGCTTCAGTTGCTGCCCAATATGCCTGGCTGAATTCCTCAGAAATTCTTGCTTTCCTTGCTCAGTTGGAAGCATTTCTAAATACTGATTCAGTGTCTCACAACATCCATCAGTAGATTCAGAGTTTGTCCTTGTCCACTTATCTTTGCAGTATTTTGCATTACATGGAGAAATCACTGCAGATTTTTCATAATTTTTCAAAAGCTTTTCAACAACACCATAGTTTGATCTTGAGTCAGCTGAACGTGGGCGACCGGATAAATTACTCGGTCTCCAGTCATGCTCATGAAGCATATGCCTGTAACCACTAGTATTTGAAGGTTCGTTTATTTGCTTTTGTTGTCCTACTGTTCTGACAACTTTGCTGGGGTTGCTAGTTTCTTGTTCTTTTGCTGCAGAGAATTTGGGATTTGAAACACAAGATGTATCTACAGTTTCTGTTCTGCTAATAGCAGAGTCACACTGTGGGCTGCAGGGTTTGTGATCTAATGCTGTCCAAATCACCTGGTTTTCTTGTAAAGTATTGTTACGTTTATCTGTGTGAAATACAGTCCGGTTAAACTCATCAATCTTTGCTGCTAAAGTTTCATTTCTCTGAGTCTTACCCAAAGTACAACTGGAGTCTCCCAAAACATCACTGTGCAGAGCAGCAGGGGCATAAAAGTCGTTACTGTAATAAGGACTGAAATGAGACTTGGAATTTTGTTTCTGGTGCATTCTGTTACTATGGGCCATATTTCCATCTGAACAACTCTTCTGGGCCGACAGTGGGGAAGGCTCACTTTTACTGTCTTTACCAACATCGTATGCCCATGTATTGTGGCAGAAACTTGGTACAGTGCACTCTTTTTTGGTTACAGGTATTGCAGCAGTTACCACCACAGGACCTTTCCCAGCCTGCTCCTCATCTGCACAGGCCATTGCAGTTTCATTTTGTTTTATAGATGAAGGATTTGTCAATTTCCTTCCACTCCTACTGTCATGAACCTTGCAATTGCTTTTGATGCCTGGATCTCTCATTGGTGCTTCAGAAAGCTGTACAACTGCGGAAAGTGAGTTTGTTAAGTGCCGAGAAGTGCTTCGTGGAGGGACTGGTGGAGCTTCTTTCTGTTGCCAAGGTCTGAAAACCTCTCCTCTGTTGCCAGTAAGACTACTGTAAGACATATCCTTCAAAACCTTGGTGGAGCTCATCAGATTCTTCCTATTATTATGCTCCTCTGTTTCAAATGCAACTGAAGACTGTGATTCATTTTTGGACAAATGGTTAATCTCAGGCAGGATAACCGTGTTTTGGGTTTCTTCAAACTCCCCCAGGAAAGGAACTGATTTCATTCTGGACATAAAAGCACAGATATTTCAGGGGTGAGCAAAAAGAATATTCCCTAAGGGGACTTCAGCATGGACTCTTTATGAGCAGGTATTTTATCACTGGCTGCTTAAAAGGCTTTGGGAGCTGTTTTGCTACAGCTGATAGAGTTTATTCAGAACAAACATGATATATTTAAAGAAAACTCAACACAGGGAATTTTGTGTTCCTTTCCCTTGCCACTAAAACTATTTGCTTATTTTCTTAACTATCCTATAGCAGGGATTCCTTGTCAGGCATTCCCTGACACATCTCCAATATTTAAGGCTAAATCTGGGATTAATGTAAGAAACTTCCCAGCCTAATATAAAATATTCTATAGAACCACACAGCAATCAGGGCAGACAAAAATATCTATTCCCTTTCCCGAGCCTCTATATGGACATTATAAACAGGTACAATTTAATCTCATACGAATACTTACTCATTTTGTAAGTTCTATAAACTTCATTTTACTAGTAAAATGTGTCCTGTATCATATTTCAGAACATTTCATTTGAATGATTTATGCTGTGTACCAAAATACTGAGAGGACAGAAAGTGATCAGCTGCTGATAAACTCAAGAGCAAGCCTCCCTTCAAAGCAAACAGAAACATAGACTTCTATCTGTTTTCTTCCTCTGAGATAGAGAGTCCAAATATGCCTTTACCTTCTGTGGTTAGACTTCTTCCGAATTTCCTCTTGATAGCTGCATAATTCTTCACTAACTCTGGCAAGTTCTTTAAGTGCCTTTGTAAATATAAGAATAGTTTTTTAACATAAGCCTTTTAAATAGCATCTCCAGAATTATTTTGAAAATTGTTGTGATTTTCATTTAATAGTCACAGCACAGGAAAGCAGTATAGGGAAAGATATAAAAATGGTTATGAACTGAGGTAAAGTGCATGCTATAAACAATTTAAACAGTGAGAAGATGCACATCATCAGCAAACTGAGAAGGAAGTAGAGACAGCACCTCTCTGGGAGAATAAAATCAGGTTAATCCTAGCAGTATACAGCTAGGGTATTTTCTTCATCCTTTTAACTGAAACATGCTAATACTTTACTTACCACATTGAGATCACCAATATAGCTCTTGGCATTTTTCTTGGAATTTTTGATGCTGATGTCTTCAAGTTCCTCATGGTTCTTAAAGGCCAAATTGTCCATTAACAGGGTATCGTTTTTTCTCTTGGCTCTGATCTCTTTGCATTCAGGTCCTCTTTTAGTCAGCAAACTCCCTCTTTCCATCCCATCATTTACCACATTGTGTTGATAGTTCAGTTCCACTGTGCCACTCTTTTCTGAAGTACGAGAATGCATGGACAGCTGCAGCATCTTGCTCTGAATAGCCTTATTGTCATGGACATTCATATTGTTCTCCCTTCTAAGTTTTACCTCCTGGTAAAGCTAAAAAAAAACAAAACACAACAGAACCTTCTATTAAATCACAGCACTTTGATCAACTTTTGAAAAAAAAAACCATCCACCACGTATTAATTTTCTATTTTGAATGATGCTTCACTTGGTAGCACTAAGTAGAAAAATTTGATACATGTGTTAGTAGAAAAGTGTTGAGTCACACAGCATGATAGTCCACAGGATGCTATTGTCACAGGATGTGGAACGAGAGGTTACTATTCAAAACTCTTTGCCATGGTTTTAATAAATGGCTAGTACACATAAGATGGGATTCCAAGAGATCTCGTGAGGCCACTGTTCAGCCAGAAGCTGTATGCTGCCTTCTAAGTAATATCAGTGCATTATGTTGTGAATCACAGAATCACAGAACACAGCTCTTACCTGCTGCATGGGGAATGAGAACAGATGTGAAGGGGAGAGAGGGCTCTCCATCACACCCTGGTAAAATATATTAGTTTAAAAAGGGGAAGTAAGTTCTCATCACATACAGTGCCATCTGCTCTAAAGCACTTCCCTATGACTTCACTGATAAATTAGTACTCCAGAATGGTACTATTTTGCAATGTGCTGTCACTGTCCTATTTTCTTTCTATCTACTGAGAACCAGTGGCTTTACTAGTAAATGAAAAGGTGCTAATTCCTGTCATCCAGTATATACAAACCAGAGTACTGTGATAAACTACAAAGTTGAAAAAATAGCAGCATCATAAAAACCTCTTAGGCTTACATTATTATTTCTAGTGCCAAGAGTCCCATGGCTCCTTATAAACATTCATTCTTAACTTTCTCTTATGAAGAAAGAACAGAGTAGGCATTTCCAAATAACCATCTACCTGCTCTCTTGTTGTGCACTGTTCTTTTGGAAGGACAATGAAGAAGAAAGACAATGTGAAGAACACGGGGTCATTTCATGAGTAGTGCTGTGAAGCAGAATACTCTCATATTCAGAGACTTGACACTTGACCTCCTCTGAGGCTTTCAAAATTCACTCTCAAAGCCCAACTATTCAAGAGACCTGAGAGCCAAACTTTGTAATATCCAGTAAAAGAGGGCCTCATTTGGATTCAGCACAGATACTAACAGGATGCTAACTCAGCAATATCATCTCTTAAACCATCATAGGCCTTTGTGGAGACATCCTTCAATGAAGTTCATATTTGGTGGGCTGAAGAAAATTACCAAACAAAATTACAAGCTGATAAGGTAGCACAAGCCTTGTATAGGAAAACCCTCTGCAGATGACAGCATTTAAAAAGGGATCTCCCCTTTTCTCCAGACATGTGGCTTTTAGTGAAGAACTGCCAGGAAACTGAAATCAAGGGCTGCTACAGTCATAGATTAGAAAGGACCTTAAGATGTCAATAACTTGGGGTATCACCTCTAGTACTGTCTGGTCCTGTTTTTCCCCTCAGATCCATTCCATTCTTCATCTCTTTTCCTGTTTGTCACATTTTCCTAATCCATATGCTAATAAAAAAGCTTTGAACAAACATGGTCTTCATGTCCATTGTCACAACTACTAATAATCTGAACACCTTTTCACAACACATTATGGTCATTCCAAAATAGCTCATAAACCTAACAATCTTACATTCACGTACATACACAGGTCACATAAAAAACTTCTGAACACCTTTACCTTGATCATGAAATTAGGCAAAACAGCAGAGAAGCATCCTAACACAAAAGACAGAATATAGTGGGGATTGTCACACCAAAGTTTGTAAAAACTTCAGGGAAAAGATAGGAGAGCTAACAAAGTAATACTACATGCTTTGGACACTATGGCTGCAGTTCTTTTTCCATCTCATACTTCCATGTGAGCAGTCTCTGCCACACATTCCTGTGTTGCTCAGCCACAGGGAGGTGTTGGCAGAGAGTAAGCAAAGCTACTCCATGTGTATATTAGCATGAAAAATGTGAAAAAACTCAGTGATGAAAAAGCTTGTCTTTATGTACTGCCAAGGCAGATTCAATTTATGTGTTTCAGGATGCCAGAGGGTTCTATTCAAGTGACAATTTGGGGATAAAGAAGCAATAAATAATTACCTAAATTATTTCTGGAAGGAGATGCCATAGAAATTGCAGAAAGTGAATGTTTGTTAATATGTGTAAACACAAGTGGTGTGAAGGCTTTCATGCTATTTACTGTAGCCATTTTCTCTACTAAACGTTGTCCATAAATGGAACAGGTTCTCGACAGAACAATTCTGCATCACACAGAGATTGATGTATTACATTCTTTTTAACATTACTGTTTATTCTACCAGACATGTGCCAAGTAATGCCTTTTTTTCTTTTTTTTTTGCCAGAGAATTGATACCTCATTTTTTTTTGTCACTAAATATGCATTTTCCTATACCTCATACATTCAGATCTATTTAGCATGTCTGTACTTGCAAAAAGCATGTATAAAATGAGCACCATGGCTCAATGCCAGAAGAACTGGCACAAGTATATACAGCCAACAATACAGCAAACTTGACACAGAGTTATGTTTAACCTCTTGCTTCATATTTCTGAGTATTAAATGAGCAATTGAAAATACTGATTAATCCCAGGCTCTGCATCCTACAAAATCCCAGTGACTGATAGGAAATATGATATAACTCAGAGAAAAATAAATTAAAGTGATCTCTAGTCACTGAAAATACTTAAGCAAAAATGTTAGTGTTCAGAGCTTTCCTTTAAAGTACCTCTTCAATTTTCTTCTGCATAACTTTCCATTGACATTCCCATTCTTTCCTCTCATTGTCAAATTTTTCCAGCAGTTCCATCTTCTCTTTATTCCAGTTCCTCTCGGTGTTCTCCAGTTGTTTACGCAGGTCCATGGTTATAGTCTGTGTAAAGGCAACAAGACAGCTCTGCCTTTCTCTTTCTTCCCTGAATGTTTCCTGAAAGATTATCAGAATTAGTCTTGTCTTTCATTCTAGCTTCCAGGAAAAAAAAACAAACAAGTAAACAAACCCTAAAATAATTAATTTAAATGTGTTTGCAGGAGACAGCAGCGCAAGACTGCACAACGTATATCTGCAGTGTGACAGGGATATGGAAGAACAAGTGTTGTAGGACAAAACTCCAGAAACAAACGGATCAAATCTGAAAATGAGAAGGTGGATGCACAACCAGCATCACAGGATTCACCAGACTCTTCCACATCAGGCTGTGCACCATGGCCTCTTCATATCTTTGCTGTTATATCTCGCTATAAACCTGCTTTCCTTGAAATCTGACTCTGCGTGATACTGAGTGGCACATCAGGACCTTGGGATCCTGTAAGGTCCGCCCTTGAGGGTGAAAGCTATATTTACGTTTGTTCAAAAGACAACCACAAGTGTAAAAGTATCATGTTTGCTCCTTTCACACAGGCATTTAGCATGAGAGAGACTGAAAATCTTTTGGCAATTGAAGACTGTAGACTTGATACATGAGATTTCTCATGGCTGCATGGATGCTTTAGAATACATTAAAAAAAAATGGAGAGAAAAGCTAGAAACAGGTAACAAGCACATGCATGCAGTAGAAAGCATCATTCTGATTACAGGCCTCTATTAAGATTTTATGTACTTTGGATTCACAAACACACAGCATAGGGAAAAAGATAGGACCAGCACAGGGAAAACTGGAAACAGTTATCTGAAAGCACTAACTCAAACTTATTTCAAAACCTCTCAGAACATTCAACTCATTTGTCTTCAGTTTTTTGATCCTTTTCAGAAGGATCTTTTAGTTTCTTATTAAGTTTTGATGAAAAATTATTAATATAACTACTAAATGTTTTAAGTACTTTGGATCAGCTCATTTGACTTTGGAACAAAACAGTTACAGATTTTATGGGTCTAATACTCTTCCTGCTTTGTTAGGCTCACAATAGAAGTTCCAGTACTGCCAGCAAATTCACTATGCCAGCAAGACCAAAACTACGCTCATTCAGTTACAGTGACTTCTGCAGCATAACAGCTGGTACATACGCATTGATGCTCAAGTCATTAACTTTGTCTCTCCAAGCATGCTATTGTGTTACTTAGGTCGGGCTGGAATCTAGTTCTAGTCACAAAATGCCTCTGCACTGCTTTGGTCTCCTTCCAGAAGCCAAGTGTACAGGCAGGCAAATGAACTACCAGAGAGTGAACAAGGGGTGAGTTCTGGTTTACCTTCTTGGAATTTGTTCACTTCCCTGACTGATAGACAGTGACTATCAGCTCACAGGAACTGCCCATTTTGCCACCCACATCTTCTTTGATGTAGTACATATTCACACTTGAGCTTCACACAAAGCTCTTCCTCATCCCAGATTTTATTGGGTGAAACTTGTTGATTCAGCTGTGGCTACTATGTAATCAGCACTTACTAGTGTCTGCATTATTTCAGCTGACTGGTAAGTTGATGCCAATCCTAGAGTCAGCTTCTTTCACGAGCAAGTGAGTAAAGCTCAGCTGAACACAGAGGGTACTCAGGTCTTGATGCCTCAGGAAGTCTTGCTGCAGCATCTCACCTGGCAGGCATCTTGGGGCCAGTCCTAGCCCCACTGTAATACCATTGACCCCAAGCACCTTGGGAGTGAGGAATCAGTCACCAAACATCTCTGTTAACTTGTTTCATAGCAGCATAGTCCTGTCACCACGTAACTTGTTTTTGGAGCTTACTCTTTTAATCTCTTATTCACACCTGTCTGGGAGCTCTGAAATGATCATCTGCCCTTCTTCTACCTGCATAAAAATGCATGGGGCAGCTTTACAAACACCTTAAACTCTCTGAAATTAAGAACTGCTCAAAGACAACACAGCATTCTCATTATAAAAGAAGTCAAGCACTTGTTCACTCACAGCTTCCTAGGGAAGATGGCCAGGCAGAAACTGCACCTTTCCAGGCCAAAACTTTGGGCCAGACTTCAGCATTAACCAAAAACAACTTACAAAAGAATTCCACTGCACTTGAGATCTGCTGCAATCTAAGCATCTATTGCAAAATAATTTTACAACTGTTTCCATACTTTCCCACCTTCTTAGTTCAAAGGTTGTAATTTTTATAAGCAAGTAACTTCTCTGCTTACTCTGCTCCACTGAAATCTTCAAATACGTGTCAGAAAGAAACAACAACAACAAAAAATACGTAAGCGCTGCAAAATCACGAACTAGAGAGACCGGCACAATCTGTCTGCAATATTAAGGAATAGTGATTTTACCAGTGCTCCATTGGTAATAATGGCTGTAATTCAATCAGCAGCATATTACTTGACAGACACTCAAGACCACACATCATATTTATATACATACATATAAGAACAGATATTTACTTCTTTCAAGCATGCATATAATATCAAAGAGGTCCCTGGTGGTTTCTTTGTGCTGGGAGCTTCTACTGCTTAACAATTTCCACGCTGTTTCATGTGAGGTTGTAATTATAAGGAGAATTGGAGATAATCAAAATGCAGTCAGGCCTTGGATATTGTGAAGAGTTTAGTTATAGAAGTTACTTGTTTCTTGTAGCGCTAAGGTCCATGAAGAACTAGCGCTGCTTCTTGTTCTCTGATATCCTCTGGATATAAATTCTGAAAAGAACACTGCTACTATTATATAACAGGTAATTTCCTCAGACAGTTTATCTTTTTTTTCTGTGGTTCTGTTTGCTTTTTTTCTTGGTCTTTATTATTTGTTGATATATTTTTATTTGCTTGCTTACTTATTTTAGTAGTTCTTATTCGTAGTTCAGACAGTGTACTCTGTCTGTCTGGTACACCATAATGTCCCCATGGGTATTGCATAT
Source organism: Meleagris gallopavo (assembly GCF_905368555.1). Lineage (NCBI taxonomy): Eukaryota > Metazoa > Chordata > Aves > Galliformes > Phasianidae > Meleagris > Meleagris gallopavo. The sequence continues at coordinate 58,357,398 of NC_139405.1, read as the reverse complement.
GGCTTATGCAACACAAAAAGATGTCAAATGCCACATTTTAATCAGCCATGTGGATCTGTACTCTTGCAGTATTGGCATATTCTGCATGTCCTAGACAAGGTCAGAAGCTCATTACAGCAATCAACTTCAAGCAAATAATCAATTTTGTTTTTATCAGCTGCATTTTCCCTTAACTTTGCCTTTAGCTCTACCTGCTCTCAAGAAAAAAAATGACTTAAACTGCTATTTGATATTACCGTTACTATTCCTCTACGTCTTACCTGTGTCCTTTCAATCTAACTATGCAGAGCAGTTTGAAATCAATGCTACTGGCTTCTCAAAATAATCTGCAGTGACATCATCTGAGGAGACTTGAGTTTTCAACAGAGATTAATTAGACTGGTCGTGCACAAGCATTTAGACCAAAAAATCATCCACTGAGTTTACAAAAGACAAACAAAAAAAGGCAATTGGCAATTAAACTATATTTCCAAAAAATTGCTGTCTTTTCAATGACTAAGACAATCATAGAGTAATTCATTTGTTCAATTGTAAAAGAAAGCCAGGTATCACAATACTGAGCATTTTATCATTAGAAAGAAACTGCATTTGAATGAGAATGAAAGAGAAGGAGAGAAAGAGAAAGAGGGTGTGAAGAGAAGAGAAAAAAAGTGGAAAGAGGAAAAAGAAGGAAAAAAAGGTTCTCAAAATGATACCTGTTGTCCCTGTTCTGTTGATATATCTGTGTCTGTGCTAAAAAAAAACCACTGAACTAATGCCAATTCTTTCTCTAAGAATAAAGAATATGCACAAGATACATAAAACACCACATAACATATGAATAGCAACATCAAAGAGATATTTAAATAGTAATTAGTAAAATGCAGGGTTTTTTAAATTTTAACTGCTCAAAGATTTCAAATAAGCCATAGCCATACCTTTCATGGAATAAAAAGTCCTTGAGAAGTTTTTCAGTCCATTTCTAAACAGCAGTGAAAGCAAGGAAATGCATAGCTAGCGGAGATCCAGTTCTGCAAATCTTGATCTTTAAAAGAAATAAGAAAGCTAAGCAATACGCAACTTTTCAGTTGGGCAGCATTTGCAACTGTCTGTGAATAACTCCACAACTTTTGCAAACTGAAAAAACAGTTCCGCTCAGCATCATCCCAGCAGCTGGCTTCCACGTGACGTCAGTGCACGGAGGATGGCTTTAAAGCCATCTCTTCCAACCCCCAGCTCTGTAACTTTATATCTGCTCATATTTTGTGTAAACAACTCCAAGTCCAGGACATTTTTAGGCTTTATAGTGCAGTCCAGTCTTCAAAGCTTGCCAAAGCAGCCAGTGTTAACATTACAGCTATGACAATAGGCAATTTTAGGTTGCTTTTATTAGAGTCCATGTTGTGAAGGAAGATTCTTTTCTGCCTCCCAGTCCCAGTTTCTAGGTTTATACTTTTTGGTATGATCATTCAGAGCTTTGCAACTTGATCCTCGTTAAACTGCCTTGTAAGGGGAGTGTGTTTAAAGCAGCAATTTTGTTGGTTAATAGCTATCTGCAAGAGCTAAAAGCAAACCACACCTCCCTAAAATCTTTTTTTTTCTGCATTCACGCACTAGCACTTAGAAAGGGCAGAATTACTGGGCATTGTGTAATCCTACTTTCCTGCATTCTGGAAATGGTGACAATGGTTTCTTTGGGATATACTCAAGTATTCCTGCTACTTTGTAAGAATTCTGGAATAGATTCTCTGGTCTGTTATGATACTTTGTGTCTCAGCAAAGCAGAGTGCTTGAAATTGGATAGAGAATCTCCTTTGCACAGGGAATCTCACCCCTGGTGTAAGGCTAGCAAGGAAGCTCCAAAAGCTCCACAGCCTGGATGTAGAGGATTGGGAGCGTCCACAACAAGTGTTGGCATGAAACATGACAAAAAAGACCAAGCCAGTGAACGTTCACAGGAAATCCTGAAGCTGATCCACACACAGAAGAAGCCCCAACTTCTTACATTTCTGCTGACCCCACACCTCATGCAGCAGAGGCGCATCGCTGCATCATTAGACTCTTATGCTGTGGCACAGCAAAGAAGGGGGACCCCAGCCATAGCTGCACATGTCCTGCTGCTCTGTCAGGTACTTGTACCTGTGGGCATTCCTTAAGACCCACCTCAACCATAAAACTCACTTCAGGAGTGTTCATCCCTGTGTGTACCTGGAGAAGAGCCAGAAAGTACTTGACTGAGGCAGTCTAAAATTCTGAACAAATTCTTTCTAATATCTGCCTTCAAATACACTAGGCAGAAGTGATATCTTTTTTTGTGGGCAGAGCAGCTGATGACAAGAAGATCTTTCAGATGGAGGACACAACATGAGGTTTCACACCTTCTTACTGAGTCAGCACTCTCTTCCTTAGAACAATACATGAGATCCATACTCAGCATAAAAACTGTAGTTCCGGGTGCATTTTATAGGAAATAGCAAAGCATTCTTCAGGGAAAACACATTTTTTCTTCTTATATGGTCTAGCTGTATTTATATTACTTGGGTGCTTATTCTGCCCCTATGTGACATAAATAATGGGACTTGGCCTACTAGTGAAAATTTGAAAGACAATCTCAAAGTGAATTAAGATGCCAAAGTGCATGACTGAATGTCCCTGAAGAAAAAACTTAGCTTCTAACAATGGGGGAATTACAATTTCCCGTTCATAAAGCAGAAGTGTGACACTCTTGGGAGGTTACTTCCCAGCAGGCCAGCTGGCATGGCTGGCAGCTGGGCCAAGTGCCCAGGGCAGCCTGGAGGCACAGCTGGAGTCTGGGTGCCACGGCTGCTCCTCCCAAGCACAGCTGCACCACGCAAATGGAGATGTGAGATAAAGTCTTTTTTCCCCCCTCGATTTCCCATCAGCATTGGCTATTATTCTTGGATATTTAATATTGCTAACTCAATGTCCCTCATCGTGCTATTTGAAGACTTTGAAGCACAACAAAGCGAAACTAAAGGAAATAACGAACTAAATCTCAGACTCAAGTTCTTACTCAGGCAAAATCCTACATTTCTATTGGTGTGAGTAATTAAAAACGCATGAGGCTTTGTAAAACAGTAGCTTGTAGTAAGCATTCCTTTAATTGACAAGAACATCCCTCTATGCTCCTCACACCTTCTGGTAACTGCAAAGACACTAGGAAAGACTTTTCCTCCTCCTTATCTGATGGAGGCCAGGCAGGACTACAGTTCTGCATGGCCACAGGCTCTGTTTCATTCACATTGTTTTGCAGGATGATGCATGGAGGAAGAAAATTTCTTGACCTACCCACAGCACTGGAAGGACATTTCAGAAACAGCTCTAGTCTGGGTAGGCAAAGCTAAACAGTGCTGTGCATAGGTCAAAGGGCCTCTTTCTATTAAGGGAAAGGAAAACAAACTGGGAGGAAAAAAAAGGCAAAAAAAAACCCAACCTAACAGAACACAAAACAAGCTATTAAAACCTAGATTAATTGAACATGATACTCCTAAGTGCAGTAATAATGGCTTCCTCTTTGGAGGAAAGTAAGTCATCCAACAGAAACAGCTCACCCTGCAGTGACACTAGAAAATGCAGTAAGAATGGCTTTCTGGGCTCTGGCACAGGCAAATTAAGTAGGAAGGCCATTTTAGGTTAATTACACCTGACACTCTGCTTCCATAGGCAAAGCGTTCTTTGCCATAGCTGGTATCAGCTCTGCTTGTGCTAGAAGTCAGCACTTCAACAGAACAAGCGCAAGGGCATTTTAAACAACTATTCTGAGCTAAATTTGTCTTCATTGTGCAAGACTGAAGTCAAAGAAGTGTGAGTTTCAGCATGGACTATAACCTGATTAAATACTCAACAGAGTGTGATGTGGTTAGCAGTTCACATTCAAGATCATTTCAGAGCATCTTTGGTCTTGCCATACTTGCTCAGGGACAGCATACCCATTTTGTTCTGTCAGCACGAACCACATAAGAAGAGAGAACAGCACAGCTGCCATTGTAGTCAGCCCAAACATTATATCAGATCCCTACGAAGTACGTTTTATACATCAATATTTTGGGCAAATATATCTCAGCAGTGGGTATAGGTCAGGAAACTGGCAGACAGGAATACAAATTCTGCCTTCTCTAACCATCATGCACTTCTGCAATCACATATACCTTGGCAGAGAAATAGAGCCAACGATGTGTTATGTCATGTCACTTCTCCAAGGGTACACTGGAAATCGGTGGCAGATACTTTAGATGTTTACTTTAAATAGACCCACTGTAATTTTCCCCATAGGCAACTGCATGTGTAATGGCAAAAGTTGAATTTGAATATCATACCCCCAACAGAGACAGAAATGTAAGCCAATGGGAGTTAGGCACCTGGTACTGACGTCTTTAAAGTCTCCTTCTCGCCTATCAAATTCTGAGGTGATTAAGGGGAACAGCATATAATATCCTAAAGCTCTGCTTGTTTTGTAAGCAACTCTGAAAGTTCATGTGCAGTTCATCTCTTTTTATAACACATATTTAGACAGCCACAGTTTTGGCCATTTTTTATTTTCCGACTGCAGGCACATTTCTGCACTGTAGCACCTGCTCACTTCTGGTTTTGATACTGAAGCAGTGGTGACACGTGTCAGCAGACACTTATCCTCTCTCTAACCAGCGCTTCAAGCTTGGATATTTTTGGTTGATAGAAAGATCACTGGATCCTGGAGAAGTTGATCTTTCTAATATCAGGGAATTCTTGAGTAAAAGTAAAACTTTTTCTGAATATTCAGAAATTTTTCTAAATAGGAAAGAAAATATTTCTCTGGTTGCATTGAAGGAAAAAGAAAGCATCTATATTCCAAGTGACAAAAATTCATCTGACTTATTTCCAATGTATACAAATACAAAAGTATCAGAATTACATCTATATTTGCAAGATCTTTATGAAAGGACATGGAATGCATTCTCTAAGAACCCAGGAATCAGAAATTTAATCTTTCAGAGAAACTAAGGCAATCTTGAGCCTGAAATTTAATAACCTTCTTTTACAACGATAGAATATTAATCCAGTATCCAACCCAAATTCAGACTTTATTACTTCTACTCCACAGAACAAAATTCGGCATCCATTTCAAATAGATTTTGCTTATTTTAAAGTTCTCTTCATTAATAGGTTCTGCAGCTTTTTTTGTGCACTTTTAAGTAAGATTTTAACATTTACTCCATAGTGTAATGTGTTACCACATTTATTTTAATTGCCCTATTAGCAGCAGTAAATATTACATCTCTTGTTTTTATAGGACTTATGCAAGTCCCTGGATGTGCTTCAGAGGAACTGGATTTCATCAGTGAAATGCCTTCAGCTGACTTGTACAGGTAAGCTGCAGTGATCTGTGAGTTAGCTACATACATATTCTTGCTGAACATCTGAGCTTTTTGCTATAAAAGCATATTTCAAAATATTAATCCTACTTTGATTAAAAAGAATCTATGATTTGTTGTTGAAGCACTTTTCCTTCACTTGCAAAAAAAAATAATAATACATATAACTGGTTTACCCAGCCTCCTCTCATCAGGAGGATAACATTTCTTTATTCGGCAATACCACTGTATTCTGCTATTGCAGTGCACTTCAAGAAGTTCTTCTTTGTTTTCAAAAATGGGATTTGTGAATCCACTATTGGTATAACTGATACTGATAGGCAATGTGCCAGGTAATGTGCCAAATCTGGCTTGTTGCCATATAAGAGCAAAATCTCCCGCTTTTCTTGCTGGTCTTCTGAATTACACACTATGCAGCAGATAAGATAATGAATCAGCAGCGCTCACTTTGGCCTTTCTCTGCCTAACTCCCACGCACTCCTGCTAGAGGATGCGGATGTGTTCAGCTGAATTTAACAGCTCATCTCTGAAATAGACTTTGTCCACCACTCCTATAAATGTGGTGAATCTGCAGCCTTTCTTGACAAGTAGAATTGTCACATTCGTGAGACCGAGCCACTTCAATTCAGCACAACACAGAAGACTTATATAGCTAAATGTTATCTTCTGGCTATCGACAGACTCTGCACTGATTTTATTAGCTTTCTCAGCAATTGTTAAAATAGAGAAAAACAGAGGGCTATGCACTTCTCTGCAATATTTGATGTGAAACAAATAAGCAAATCCAGTCTGTCCCTTAAAGCTGAATGCAGGATATGAAAAATAACTTTCATTTCTTATTAGGATTTTTCTGTATCGAGGTTTGCAGGGTACCTGTTTTGCTCATCACAGATTTAAAAACTGTGGGGATCTGCTAAAATGATTTTGGATGCTTCAGGATCCCTTTATTTCAGGTTGTAGGCTGTGCAACAGCTCCCTAAACGTCCCTAAAAGTCTCAGCTCTGACTTGTTTTCTTGATGCCTGACAGAACTAGGATGAGGAAGGTTTGGTTCACGTAAAGTAAACTTGAACCATATGCAAGAAAAATCACTGTGAACTAATCAGTGGGGTTATAACTGCTAGTCCTGTGCAGAGGGTATATCCCACCTCTCAACTCAGTAGATTCATGTACACTTTAACTGATTTCTAAGAAAGATGCATATCTTTTCCAAATAACTTCCAAAATATAGTTGATGTATGAATACTGTGCTTTAAGCTTTTTTGACAATATTACAGTAGCACTGTTACTGATACACTCAGTGTAAAGCAAACCCTTTCTCATCATCTTTATTACAAACAAGCTGAGAAAGGGTTAAAATCTGAAAGTCCACAACTTCAGATCAGGTTTGAGCATGATTTGTTGTAATCTTTGGGACTGAGACAGTAACATTTAAGAAAAAAAAAATAAATCATATTTTCTTCCCTCAATGGCAGCAGTAAAACAAAGGAATTTAAAAAAAACAGTGTTTTGCTAAGATTTGATTCATCAAGTGAAGCCTACAATTATGATATTTTAATGTCCAAATTGCAAAGCCCTTGGGAAAAAAAAAAAATAAATCTCAATTACTGAAAAAATCTGACTGAGAGAAAAGCAGCAAAAAGGCTCATTCCCTCAGTGATTTCAGCGCTATCTTTAAGATCACAGAAGTTCACAGTGAAGGGAAGTTACAACTGAGTGTATCTCACCATAACAGTTTCTAATACTTGCAACTCAACTTTAAGGCAATTGAGCACAAGAAGCTCTTCAGAATTCTGTTGCACCTGACTTCCTCTTTACCCAGGTCACCAGATGAAGGTAACAAATTATCTCTTTACTTATATATTTGTCATTGTTTTCTTTATCTGCATCTCAATAACCACAGAGTAAATAAGACAAAATTCCCTGATAGAAAAACTATTTGGATTAAATGAAGGTTCAGTGATTTAAGTGATTTAAATGATCAAGGCTACTATACTTGCAGAGAATACATGGACGGAGAGCTAGACAAATGAGGAAAAAAAAATTAAAATTTTGTTTAACACTGAATGCTGTGAGTTCACTATCTTCTTCATTCTCATAAACAAAATTCTGTTGTCCAATCTCTGCTTACCCATAAGTGGTTTCTCTCAAAACATTGTCTCTGCTGTTTCATACAGTGGGCTACAGCTCTTGGCAGGATTCTGATCAGATGGAGAGAGGCACGAAGATGAACTCTTCTCATATGGGAGCAGGTTAAGTGAACAGTGTGAAAAAGAATCTATATTGCCAGCTAGTAAAGCAGCTGCTTTATTTATTACCACTTATTTATTACTTTATTTATTGTTTTGGCATCAGACAAGGCAAATAGCATTACCACCCACAGTTCAAGTGAGACTATAATGTGGCCATTTTTCTAGAGCACAGAGATTGCGGCCAACCTACATGTCTTAGCAGACTCCTTGCTTGCTCTGCTAGCCTCCTCCTCCTTGTATATCTAATTCTCAGAGGCCCCTGTTCCTCACCACATTTCCACATACAAGTATTCTGTATCAGCCATTCTTATTCTGTCCCCTCCATGGTGTCTAATCTACATAACACAGTGCTGAAAAATACCATCAAAACCATAGAAAATGTATACAAACTGTGAAATACAATTACAGAATGCATATGGTTTTACTTTTCATTGGCTAGAATGCAAGTTATTTTTCTAGGAGTGGAAAGAGGAAAAGAACAGACTCCTCATACCCACTCCGGATGTTTCCATTTTTCTTCTGATTTGGTGCAAATTAATGAATATTACATTGGTTCCAGCCACTCGGGAATATTTCATTCAAAAATGATAAAAAGCAGAGAAAGTGAAAAATATTCTGTTTGCTTACCTGGAACACTATGGTGAGCAGGTTTCCTATTCAACTGGATGATTAATTTTTTTCGTATTTTTCGCATTTTTGGGTGTTTGTTTTGGTTTTGGCAAACAAGTAGTCTTCAGTGTTTTTACAGCAGTGGCTATTACAGAAATTATGTCTCTTGCACGTCTTATCTTGGAGGGTGGACAAAATAAACAAACTGAAAATAATACTACAATGAACAGTAAAAGATGAATGGGTTACAGTACAAAAAACAGTGTAAAAAGGAAGACAAGTTTAAATATTGTTGTGTATGAAAGGGATGAAAATAATACAAGGATGAGAATAAGTAAAATGATAGGCTGGAACATCTGGGAAAGTAAATACAAAGACAAAGAGAACAGTCAATTAATGGAATACCAAGTCCAAAGTTTTAAAAAAATAAGTAGTGATTCAGATTATGCTTGTAGAGGGACCAAGCGCCCGTCTCCCATTGACTTCAGTAGGAGTTCTGCATGGTTAAGCCCTGAAATGCCAATTTAACTATTGATGTTATTTGTTTAGAGAAAATACCAATTGGATTGCTGTTAATTTGTATGAACCCATGCAGTGCTCTGCCTCTGAGTTAATGGGAACTCTAACAAGCTCAGAACTATTGCTAGATCAGAAAGTGAGCATGCCAAATGTCTTTTCTGTTTGATTTCATGCAGTACATGTATAGTAATTGATTAACTTTAAACTCACTGCGTCTGTGACTTTCTGATACAAGGAAACAAAAGACTAATTAGTCAGCATAGGGACAAGAAATAATAGCTTTCAGCTTCACCTGGCAACTAATTTAAAATTGCAAACTAGCAGGACAGCACACGTAAATTAACACAGCAAGAGACTTACTAAAACATCAGGATAATACCGTGACCAATAACAGCATTTGCCAACTATAGGACTGCATAATAAGATAATGGGAGGTAATTTTCATTTTTCATGGCAGAAGATCTTGAGTCAGCAAGGAATTTGCTCCCCAAAACCTCTCTGGGACAACTCTGCACGTCACATGCAGGATGCTTGTTGGCTCTTTCCTTAGGGGATAAGAGAAGAATAAAAAAGAACTGCAGAAAAGATGCTAGTCACTGTTGCATATAAGCAGTGACCCATAACCTTTCAATGAAAGATACAACCAGTTACAACAATTCCAATAATACCAGTATTCATCACCATGCAGTCCATGTAGATTTTTCATGGTTTTCTTTTTTTTGGTGGTTTGTTATATTCTTTGCAATTTTTGAAATCGAATGTTTTCTACAGTTTAAAATTAATAAGATTTTGTTTTTATTCATTTAACAAGAACCCAACCACTAAGAAAAAAAACATGTTCATTAACGTGCCAAAAATGCTATCTGCATTGTCTTTACTGGTAATCACTACCGATTGATTGCCATTAACTCTGGCAAGTACAGTTGCAAAGCCAGAAGGAGGAAAGTCTTCCACCTCCTACAAGACTTGTACCTAGACTATAATTCTTTCACTTTCATAGAGACCATTTATTCACCATTTACAAATAGGCCCCATGGTAGAACAAATTTGCATATAGCCAAATAAGGGTTTAAAATAATTTAATAGAAATTTTTGTCCACATTCTAGTTTAAGAAATTTAAGGTGCCATACATAAAATTTTAGTCTTAATTCTTTTGGCCAAGGTTTTTTACCTGTAGGCCATAATAAGTAAAAGTCTACCTGACTCACTGACAAAGGTTCGTCCGCACTCCGATCATCCGAAGACTTCGGAACTTCGAGTCTGTCGATGAAAGTCTGGAGTTCTTTCCTGAACGCCTTCATCTGCGCGTTGATCCTGTAAAGAAGCTCATGCTCGCGTATCCTGCTGCCATCATCTTCCTCATCCATCAGTCCAAACAGGTCCCCATTAGCTACATAAATTCTTGCCTCTGTTATGATGGTGCTCGTGTCGGAAATCAAGCGATCTATTGTCTTGCCCAGTCGCTCAGCTTCACAGCGAATATCCTTCATCTGCTGCCTATCAGTGAAGCTTTTCTGCCACCCAGATGGTGTTGGATAAAAAGATCTCGTGGGTGTCAGGCACCGGATATTTCTCACCTCTTCTGAGTCACTTTCCCCACCAATGGGCCCTTCCCTTTTGCGGTGAGGGGGACGGGAATCATCATCGCTCTCCTTTTTTCCTGCATCACTTTCTGCATCACTGTCTCTGGGGCTGCCACGGATCCCAAGATGAGAGGCTAAATCATAGCGTTGCATGTTGGACATAAGCACTCTATTCTCATACTGGAGTTGCATGACTTTGCCACTCAGCTCATTGATCTGCATTCGTGCAGCTTTTAGCTCCTCCTGCAGTGCTTCAGTCTTGGCATTATCGTGATGCCTAGAGCTCTCGTGGGCTCCAGACTTGTATTTGTATTTGTTCAGCTCAGCTGTTATGCGTTTGTTTTGTTCTTCCAAGTCAGCTACATTTCTCCTCAGCAATTCTGTCTCATCTTCTACTAGCTGCAAATGCTGTCTTAATTCTGACAAGGATTCACTTTGTTCTCCCAGAAGTGGATTAGTGGCCCCTGAGAAATCATCTCCTCTTAAGTCATCTAGCTCTGCTTTTAATCCTCTGTTTTCTACTTCTAACTCCACTATTTTTCTCCCAAGAATGTTAGCTTCCTCTTCCACAAGTCTCAACCGAAGCTTGAGTTCAGCTTCCCTTGTGGTAGGTGGACCGCCTGCTTCACCTTTTGGCAAAGGGCTGTCCAAATCACCATAAAATGATCTATATTTTTGCAGCTCGTGTTCAAATCTGTCCTTCTCCTTATCGATCTTAGCCATTTTCTTCCTCATCAAAGCTGCTTCTTCTTTGACAAATTGCAGCTGGCATTTCAAGTCTTCGTTGTCCTCCTTAGAAAAAAAAGGAAAGAGAAGAATTTGAAGAAAGTTGATGTAAAACAGGAGACCTCCAGTGGATGGTCTTAAATTACAAGATCAACAATTAAAGGTACGTGGCTTTAGATACACAGAGACTTTCCTGTGACCATTTGTTCATCAATCAGTAAATCAAATAAAGGGAAATAAATATTTAAATTTGAAAAGAGAAAGACTATTTTACACGCCATTAAACCCTGTGCTGCCCTCAGAAAAGGCCTCTTGTGGGTATCTTGTAAAAATAACTTGCAACACTGTATTAGATATCACAGTGTTAAAAAATCTTGAAACGTGCACACAAAGGGCCTATACTCTTATTTCACTTGTGCTCCGTTTACTGATTTTGCCTAAAATATTTGGAGTACATGAAAGCTGGTGGGTTTTTGTTGCAGCACAAGTAGTTCATTTAGGTAGATCTTGACATCATGTCATCTCACTACAGATTTGGGATAAGAAGTCTCCATTTTGCAGCATGTAGAAAAACAAAAATCAGAGCAAACAAGTGTAAATCTGAAAATCACATTTCCAGAGTCGCTAAAATCTCCGCATAAGGATCCGGATTACTGTTCTTTCAACATACCTCTGTTGGTGTTTGCTGTGACTTTTTTTCTGATTTTTGTAGGTCTTTGCTCCCTCTTCTTTTCAATGACTGCTGAAACAAAAACAAAGTGAGAGGCACTGCATATTTCACTGAAGAGCTACATAATTTAGTCATTCTGTTTAAACATAGTGTGACAAATGCAAATACAAAGGCAGTAACCTCTTGCAGCTCCTGTGATGTCAAATACAGAGGAGAGACACTGCTGTCTAAAAATGACAGAGCAGAAGCACTGCTTTAGTGAAGTATTGGTTTAATCAGTCTGCAACATTTTTTTATTCAACACATTTTAAAACAAACACATAACAAATGCTTAGCATCCTTATCATCACATGAAAGGTAAGAAAGGAAATATATCCAACAGTAACCCCCAAAAAATGGAAAACTGAGGCAAGCAATAAAACCAGTCCCATAGGTAAGCCACACAAAGCATTGTCAGTGACTTCTCCTAGCTAACCTGAGAACAAGGACATCTTTCTCTGCATCCCACCCACAGGCCTCAAGCTTGCAGTATGCTGCTGCTACAGCTCTCCCAGGCATATACTGCAGACAAAGCATGCAGAAAGATGCACGTGTCCTGTTACTAGATTTGTTCTGTTCTCCAAACATATTCAATACCTATTTTAAGTTGCTTGGACTACAGATTCCTAGTGAAAGGCAAAGCAGATTTACTTGCAACAAGCACAAGACAAACAAACCTATCCACACCACACAAGTGAGCTACTTTTTATGCAGCCAAGGTGAAAAGAAATTGGTGAAAAGATATTCCTGCTTTTAGAGAAGGATGCACTGGGTTCAAAACTTACTAGGAAAAAAATCTTGTAACTGCTAGCAATGAAAAGTTCATTAGCGGGCAAGTGGTAGCAGTGGAAAACAACTGCAGCAATCCCACTGTCAACACTCAATATAGATCATCAAGAAAACAGCAGGGAAGAGGAAAGTGAGTTAATACATAACAATCCACTTGCAGCTGTTCCCAGGTTTTATGCTTCCCAGGTGAAATGTAGCTCTTGCAGCAGGCAGTGATATAACTACCTCTCTCTGAGACTATTCTCTGGTATGAGCAGCCTTTGTGCCACTGAGTACTGAAAAACATGCATTTCCCTGTGCCAGCCAGGGAAAATCCAGTGGTATATCCAAAAGTCATGCAGTTCCACCTAGTGGGAATTAAAATCTGTTCACAATCCTCAAGAAACAAAGCATAATGGGCAAGTATACCGTATATTGCTGCTGGTACCAATTGTTCTCCTTCTTCTCCAGATTAGCCTCAATACAAGTACTACATCCTGAGGACTGCTCCTCTCAAAGGAATATTTGATACCACAGAAGTGATTAGCACATAGATCTAAGAAACCATAAGAGATGAGGCTTCTTGATCAAATTCACTATAGAGTTGAACCAGAATTAAAATAACTTCAGATTCAGAATTAGAATTCACGTGTATAGCCACCAAGAACCAGAACTGAAACTTGTAAATGTCTCTTGAAAATACTCTCAGTATTTTCTGTGCTCCCAGTAGATAAAACAATAAAACCAAAGATCATTAGAATCTCAGCCGGATACCAATGAGAGGATTCCAGAAGAATCCAGAAAAGACACAAAAAATAGTTAAATTGATTCTTCCTTTTAAAATAAAGCCAACAATATAGGGATTCAGTCTGCAAACAAAATTATTCTTCTCCAGGGTCATCCATTAATTACCCTACGGCAGAATTGGTATGTGCATATGGAAAGTTTTTTTATTGCTTTTCTTTTTGAATTGGCAAATTTATAAACTTTCAGAAGTGCAGACTCCTGCTATATGTCACTGTTAATCATTCCACTATAAAAAGCTCATTTTCAAATCAGTTATTACTTTTGCTTGCACCAAGTTCTTGCCAATGCCATCCACTAATAAAGTAATTAGAGGATAATTAAGCTATTTATGTTTGATTACCTAAATTCCTTCCTGCCAAGCCCAGCATCTCTTCAAACAAAATGAGCTTCTAAAAGGCTGAGACACAACTTCTTGTGTGCCCTACAACATTTAAGGATATGAGATGTATGAAAAAGTTTTCAATGACAAAATCATTAAAAAAGAGAAAGTTCAAAGAGCAAAAATTATTTTTCTGAGTTTGATGCAAAACTAAAACACTTGTTTTCCCCCTTTCTCTCAATGTTTTTTATTTTAAAGTCCTTTTCTTCTTTTGTTGTCAGCATAATAAATTTTTAACTTCAGTAATAGTTGTGACTATTTAATGACAAGACACTACTTTCTATTCTGCTGTACTTGAATTAAAGCATCCTATACTCAGCTTATATTCATCAATGAAGTGATGGTATATAGCAATGCGATTTTAAAGCAGTAAACAGCGAAGAACATACACAAGTCAACAAGCTGGATGATTTATGTAGGTAGAATAGGCCCCGCTGGTATTGGCATAATCTCTTTTCCTGTGGAAAACACCAGGAGGTGATTTCTGATCACTAGAGATTCCACTCACACACCTCAGTTGACAGATGACACCTTCAAAATCACAGTGCCCCATAAACATGATCTCAGGACACTGAGGAATTAGTCATAGTGAATGAAAAATGCTACATCTCAATCAGCGTGTTCCGATCTAAATAATTCTTAAGGGATTTTTCTGGGGCACAGTTCACAATTTAGAGTAGCTACTCTTTCTTCCATTTCTCTCAAGTCCTGCACTACCGCTGCCTTCCAATTCAATTCTCAATATGTTAAACAATTTATTCCCAATAATTAAAAAAAAATACTTCAAAGCAAAACAGAAAGAAAAAATTGTATTCAAATAAACATACTGCAAAATGAAAAACAGCAGTCCAGACTCTTGCAATTGAATGTTCCCATTCTCCCACTGGATACTACTGAAACACTGCTTATTTTGATATACTAAATAATGTTACACAAGGCCAGTTTAGCCAACTTTATGTACAAACGTTGTCTGTTCAAAAAGCTTCATGTTTTATCGTCTTTTAATATATTTCTCCACTTGTTTGGATAATTCTCCTTTTTCCATGTCACAGTGTACAGCAAGGAATACTGCAGTGCCACTGAAGGCTGCCTCTGTTGTTTTTCAAGTATAGCAAAAAAGTCTGCCCATCAAATTCTAGAATTGTTTTGCAAGTTTGTAACAGAGGGTAATTTAAATTATATTCAGTTCAGTCTATTTAATGATTATGATTCCTAAATTAAAAAAAAGACTGCATTTGCACTATCTAATCTGCAATGTTGTCTAGAGAGCTTTATGGTTGTAATAATCTTAAAACAAGTCATCCATCTTCAGGAAAAAAAAAAAGAATAAGCAAAAAATGTACATCATACTGTTTCTACAATGGAGATTTTGCTAAACTGCTCAAGTAGTATTGAAATATTCCAAAAGTGCTAGAATAATAGGACCAGCAGCTGGGGTATGTATTATTGTGTTGTATAAGCTCTGCTTACCTCTGAATGCCTAGGAAGTACAACTGAGTCTGACCTGACTCTTCTAGCATTCACTGTTTTGAGCACACATAAGGTTACATTAATGTTCTGGCAATGCTGAAAAATTCCACAATATAGATAAAAACCATAGTTGCACTATACGCACACCTGATCACATGAAATGGGCAATCCTGTTTTGATTTTAAGAGCATCAATTCTCCAGTGACCTTCACTGGACTTTATCCAATGTCTTGCTCGAGATGCTAAGCACTTCTCAAGACCAGATGGCAAAATCCTTCTCTTGCCAGCCTTAAAATGCAATCCAAATGTGCAGTTCCAACCACCTACGATGCTGAGTGCTTTAGAGTACAAAAAGACCTGAAGTCTACTTTATAAAAACCACAGCTGAATGAAGTGACAGAATCATGCTGCACTGAATATCAAAGCTTTAAAATGAACTCATTTCTCACTACTTGACTTTGTACTACAGGAAATCTTTCTGCAATTAATAAAGAAGCTGAATAGAATATACCACAGCTTTTCAAGACTTCTAGGTTGATTATTTCAAGTCTGATCTGAGGATAAATGATCTAAAAAAAACAGTGTAAGCAAACACAAGAGGAACTGTCAAAATATAAGGGGATTTATGAGTTCACGGGGTTCCCCTGCCAGCCCTTATCCCTGCTCACAGAACAGGCCAAGGCAAAGAGTGTGCAGTTTCTGAATCTCTACAGGTGCAAGTTACCATGGTTGTACTGCACACACTTGTAGTTAGCTACCTCTTAAACACTGTGACAGATCTACAGAGCTTTCAAAAAATCAGAGCAAAACCAATGCCATCTTTACAGTCTTTAAGAGGCACTGAATACTGAACAAACTTGCCTCTGGCTGGCACAGAGTGACCATGATCAGGGAAATAGAAATTTGCCCTCAGACTTTCTCTGTTCTTTCTCTTCAGTCAAGTATAGTCAGTTAGCTTGTGGATCTGGATCAAAGCAGACACAAGACAGATTTTTCAGTTTACTGCCACTGATTCTAATTCAATGTATTACCACACATAGTTAAAACTAAATGGATACTCTCCATGTTGGTAAACTGAAATACACTTTCTCCTCAAAACAATCTTTGTATTTAAAATGTCCCCCTTACTCTGTAACTCTACCAATCTTTTTCAGACACAGACTCCTTAAACTATCAGCCACTTTGGTGGCTGTTTGCCAGCAACAAACTCCAGGCACTGGCTTTGTCATCGGCATAAGAACATAGAACCACACAAACACTTTTCTCTTTCCACTCTTTCTGAAGAGCAGTTACCACAAGTATTCCAGTATTTGACTTGCTTCCAAGAGCTGCAAGAAAATGCAGAGGATAAGGGAAATGCAAAGAAGCATGGCACCCAAGTCCAAGAACCAAACACAAAGCTGTAGGTCTAAGCATATCCCTATCACTTTAGAAACACTGCCTTCATATTAAAACTGGTATAACTGAAAACATTGCTGAAGAACAATATGAAATGAAGGCAATAAAAGAGAGAATAACAGTTCTTACCTAGTCTTTTAATGTCTTCATATTTTAGAAAAGAGTAGCCACCCTGCCATATTTGTATTATTTGCATTTATTTATGAATTACTACAGGTATCACTTTCAGATCCTTTGCTGCTATCCATTTGTCAGTTTTAAGAAAAAAAATAAGAAGAGGGAAAAATATATATTTGCTCTTTATCTAAAGAAAGCCCTTATATTTTGAAGGAAAAACAAATTGATGAAGCAAATAACGAGAACTGTGCAAATACAGGTAAAAAGATGAAAGCTGCCTTTTGAAAGCTCTTTATATAATCAGTTCAAATAGCCAGCAAAATCTGACACTTCATTCTCTGTGACTGTACACTTCATCTACCAGGATATCTGAAAGTAGTGAAAGCAAGTTCTCTGAAGAGGAAGCTGTCCTCTGCCATTTGAACCAACTGGACCTCGTTATAGATGCAGAAATCACAGGCAGCTTACACTCGTCTAATACTGAAATGCAAGAGTAAATCTCAGAACACCACAAATACTTTAGAGTGAAAACACTGGAATAAGGTATCTTGCTGCACAGTGATGCCAGTTAAACCTATTGTCCAGGACTTGTCTAAGTTGCTGTTTATCTGTGAGCTCAGTTATTTGTGTTTTCTGGGAGAAAAGAGTCAGTCTTTTTGTTAGGGTTTGCACAGCACCTAGTACAATGCACACCAGTCATTATCTTGGATTGTTACTGTGACAGAGAGTATGTCAACACAGTTCAAAACTCTACCAAACAACAAGAAGCCACGCTCATGGACACAGCAGTTACCAATTAAATATAATACACATTTCACTTAAGTTAAATAGAGTTTTCTTTCTTACACCTATTATCACAAATATTTTTTAGTCTTATCAGAAGAACGTCTTAGAGAAGATTACAAATCAATTGTCACAAGAACACAAAAGTGCCAACAACCAGATAAGGTTCACAGCCTTAGTTACAAAAACCCATGTATAGCAATCAAAGGCTAGTTATTCTCTCTCAACAAAAAGGCTAGTGTGAAAATGGTAAGTAATGAGATGGAAAAAAGGAATGACTCTACACATACAGTGTACATCTTCACACTACTCACTGAAGGAGTATACAGAAATCAGTTCTGCAAAGTTAAGCTAGTCATGTTTGTACAAATTGCACTCAAGCTTATTTCAAACTGAAGAGCTGTGTCATATGCACAGACGGTTCTTATTGGATTCACAGGGAAGGGTTACATCAAGAATACGCACATTAGGTTTGTAAGCACTCACCAGGAAAAGGGGCTCTGTAGGTCACCCTTCAAGACTATGCACCTCAGACAGCACTTCTAGTACAGGAACATCTCACATAAAAATCAAATTTTAGAATCATTTGAGAGGATGCAAAAGTTTGAGATGAATTAATTTAGGAAAAATGCAAGGGGCTGGAAGCTAAACTGGAAGGAAGATATTTTAGCAGTTTAGACATCCCCAAGCCCACCTTTCTCACTTTATCCTATGTCTTATGTTCATAAGGATGCACACAGTGCTTTTCCCATTATTTCTACCATGCAAAGGTAGCAGAATATGGTAGAACTGGCTGGAGTAAGGGTTGAGTAACTCCACTGACTACAAAAGGCTCAGAAGACCTGTGACTGGTCCCTATGTCACTTCCTCCTAGGTGAAACATGCTCAGCTTTTTAAGGGAGATGCTAATTCCTTGCAAGGGGAGGGGCTGTGGATCTTGGGCTGACTTGAAATGTTTATGTCTGCAGTTGTCTTAACACTCTTATTTAATACTTCCCTTTGCTGTGACTGAAAATCTCATTCTGAAATGAAATTTGACAATCTTCAGCTCATTAGAAATATCTGATCACTGGAATGCATTTTTTAACTAGCCTTCATGAACAAACACCTGACCGTTCTGCACTTATCATAAATGTCACTGAACCAGTGGATCACCTGCAAATTAACAACACAGCAGTGACTCCTAATGGGGTCTCAGACAAATCAATTCTTCAGCTAATTAACATTTTTCACTGCTGCCTGGAAAAAATTAAATTATGGATAAAATCTGCAGATAGAGTCAAGGCTGGAGAAATTATAAACAGTGAAAAGAACTATCACTCATGTAAAACTACATGAAGTGAAATAGCATCTGTTCTAAAGGATAATCAGTTGAAATGATGTACAAATGTAATTTTTTGACTGTATTAGACTTACATGGTAAAGTTTTTGTAGCAGGGGACTGCAGGATTAGCCTGGTGAGCAGAGCCCACCACTACTCTGTATTAGTTCAGAGCCAGCTCTGGCTGCTCCAAAAGGACCCACTGCTGCCATGAGCTGTGCTGGTTGTGCATGTGGGAGAGCAGACTGAAGAAATGAAGAAACTGCTGCACAGTAGCAGCTGGGGGAGAGGAGTGGCAAATGTTAGAGAAACAGCCCTGCAGGTACCAAAGTCAGTATAGGAGGGTAAGAGGTGCTCCAGGTTGAAGCAGTGTTTCCCTGCAGCCCAGGAAAGGCTTATGGTGGAGTAGATTGCCCCTCCCCTGCAGCTCACGGGCACTATGTGGAGCAGATCTCTATGTGCAGCCTTGAAGGAGCTGACAGTGCAGCAGCAGATGAGGCCTGAAGGAGGCACAGCCCATGGAGAGCCGCTGCAGGAACAGCCTCAGGCTGGAGCTGCAGCCCTGGAGTGGAGTCCACGATGGACCAGAAGAAGGACTGGCAGAGACAAAATACTGTGCTGGTGATGGTTACTGGTGGGTGATCTCTCTTGTCTTTATCTTAGCCCATGAGGTTTTTTTCATCATATTATATCCTCCTGTACTTTTCAGAGAGAGCAGTGTGGTAGTGCTGAAACCACCGCAGTCACCAAACAGCTTAATTTAGTTCTATAGTGTAGATACCAAAACTAAGGTTCCCTGTGCAGTCTCTAGAAATGACTGATTCTCCACAGTCAATCCACCTTCACAGGTAGTGAAATGAACCATTTCTAAGTACTGCCCATCTTTCCCCTTCGAGGAAGGACAATTTCCTGACTTAGATTAACATCTTAATTTTTAAACAGTTAAATGATGACAACCCTCAGCATGCAAATTAAAAAAAAAAAAAAAAAAAAAAAGCCAGGCGCAACAAATGAAGCATTGATGCTGGACTCTTCAGTTTAACACACTATTAGGAATAAACTTTGAAACTCTACTAAAGTCTGGGAACTGGGCAACACTACTCAGAAAAGCACGCCATAAGGAAAATGAACCTTTGAAGTGTATCTATGTTTCTGTATCATCAAGGCAATGTTCCAGTTCAGAACTCTTTCTGGGGCACTGTTACTGGTGCTTCTAATGAGTCATTTAATCAAAGATCTAAATTGCAAGCATCTGTAAAAATTAAAATAATTCAGCCAAGCCTGTATTATAAAACACTCTTCGTAATTAGGCCACTTTGATGTCATCATCAGTCATGCTTTACGGAGACGCAGAAACCTCTCATTACACACAACACTGATGGAACAGATGCCTGGCAAATACATTCTAAGTGCAAGTACTCAACTGTGACCTAAGCAAAGAGCTTGGTTATTATCCTAACCTGATTTGCTGAGAAAATCAAATTCAATTAACACAATCATACATCTAGGATCACACAGAGCAAAACAAAATTTGTATCCACATATCTCAATGTACTATTATTTATACTAACAATGGAAAAAAAAAAAAATCACACAATATGTCAAAACACCTCAGCAGAAACAAACACTTCAGAAAAATTTATCTGCTCATCTAAAAGGTTAATCCACTGGCCTTTACTTCGGAATAGTAAATGCACTCTTTAGTATTCATAACCATGTAATGTCATCAAGCCAGCAGGCTGCATTTTTTTGATGTTACAAATAGTGCAGTAAATGAGCAAAGATCAGAAGCCTGGTGTTCTTCTTCCTGTCTAGTATCAATTCCCCAGAGTTTGGTTGATCCCAGCGCTCAGCACACCCTGTAACTGAATATTCTCTCTGTCCATAGACTCATCTCTATTTAATATGCACCCACCACAGAATATAACTATAAACATATTCAAATACAAGAGTTTAGAAGAAGGTGGCTCAAGACACCCATTCTGCACTCTGCTTACAAACAGAGCTATGCTGCATGGAACACTAGTTGCACAAAACACTATCAGTGCAGCATGGAAAATGCCCAGTACATAGCTGGGTCTGATCTCCTGTTCACTGGCCACGTTTTGCCTAAGAAAACAGTTTCACAGACTCCAAAGCCTCCCTGATTTAAAAAACAAAAAACAAACAAACAAAAAAATCTGGAAACAATTTCTTTTCTCCCAGAACCTTACCTTTCCTATGCCTGTGTCCTCTGTAGCAAAGTGAGAAATTAGATTCTGCTTGTTATTTGTAATTACAGAAGAGAAAAATATCAAAGAATAAAAAAAATAGTTGAGGCCGAAAGCAACTGCTGGACATCTAACCCAATCCTCCTGGTCATACTAGAGTCAATTAAAGGAGGCTTCCTTGTGCCACACCTTGGAGGGTTTTGAATATCTTCAAGAAATTAAAGACAAGAATACTGGAAGAGAAGGACCAAGATGTTCTGTGAGTTACTGAAGAATCCCTGGAAGACAATGTAGTCATTGTTCAGAGCCAACACATATTTATGAGGAGAAAGCCCAGTTTAATGATCTTAATCTCTTGTGAAAAAGTAATGGGTAGTATACTGAATAGTAAATGCAGCAATTTCTGTGAGAGTTGTATTGCATATGGCTCTGTATTTGTTTTCCCATTTGAGGTCTTGCCAGTCTCTTTCACCTGTTTTTACACTGGAAACTACACTGACATCACTCCCTGAGGGCCCAGGACATGCTTCACAACAACCATCTGTATTATGACATGACAAGGTTATTATTTCTCATGCTGGCAGCTGAGTTCAGCCAGAACACAAGAGCAATGCTTACCTCCATGTTGCTAGATTCAGTCTTCTTACTCTCCTAACACTAGGACAAAACATACAGGGCCATGAAGCTCTACAAAAGAGCCAGCAGCAACACTGATGATTGAAGGAAGCACTGTCTATGTGCAGACTAACTAATAAATCAACTTGATGACAGAATGTCCAGGTTTCTTTTTCTTTTTTTCTTTTTTTTTTAATAACTGTAGACTTACTATTCCTAACATAAAAATAAACTCTAAAATTATTTCATGTGGATTTGCTAAAGAGCTCAAGACTATGAGAAAAAACAACAACAACAACAACAACAACAACAACAACAACAACAAAACCACAACCTTGAAGACAACAGTGAGCATCCACACTGAAGAAAAACAGCCATGGTAATTTTCCCCTCAGTCTGAAACAAGCTCAGCTTTGACCTTTTCAGCACATTGAAAACAGAGGTGTTTCTTGAAGGGACTGATGCACTTAAGCAGAAGGCTGAACACAGTGGTATAAAGGGCAGAAATCATTTATTATTCTTATTCAGAGCCTTAGTAGGACTTCCCGTAAGATTATGACATTTGGTTTATATTGATTCTGTATAACAGCATATATCTCGACTTCTCATTCAGCACTCAGAAAATGTCTATATTCCAAGAGATAGAAAGCAATTTTGCAAAGTCATCTGGGTTTCTCTAAGTCTATCTAGAGAATCCTATATTCCCCTTTATGTTCCTGTTGTAGTGCAAAGAGGTTGAATTTGGCCTATATTCCAATTACTTTCTTTAAGAAACTAAGAAAATCATACATAGTGTCCGACGAAAAAAAAACACATATCCAGGGACTTGTCAAAAAATGAAAAAATAAGCAAAAATAAAATTACAGTTGGAATTTTAAAAGCATAATCTATTATTTAAAAAATAAGCAAGATAACAATGAAAGTATCAATGTGGATTATGTGCCGCCTTTGCTACAACTATGGATACAAGCATGAAAGGTAGCATGATAGCTATTGAAATATCAGATAATGCTGGGGGTTTTTTTTGTTTGTTTTTGTTTCTGTTTTTTTTACACTCAGTCTTTTAAATTACCTGGTATCTTTTTCTTTCAATTGAGCAAACAAGCTGGTACCTCTATGTTTAACTTACACATTTGATACTTGAATGTCCACTTAAGCAAAAAAAAAAATAAAATAAAATACTGAAACAAGAAAATGCAAAACTAAAAACTTGTCTTTTGTAATGCTGCTCCAATACAGAGTTGTATGAAACAATGTCTTTTCCTAAAAAATACGTAAATTCAAACTTATAAGTAGCACCAGCACAAGATTACAAATGGCTGTATGTAAACCAAGTGACAATGGTTTTCCCAAACATTCCTCCATTTATTAATGTGTTACTGTACTTGGAGGCTGTTACTGAAGTCATTAGCAACACTGCCTATGTAGGTAATTTAGATCTCAAGAAAATCATATG
Source organism: Meleagris gallopavo (assembly GCF_905368555.1). Taxonomy (NCBI): domain Eukaryota; kingdom Metazoa; phylum Chordata; class Aves; order Galliformes; family Phasianidae; genus Meleagris; species Meleagris gallopavo. Next base: position 58,334,325 of record NC_139405.1, on the reverse strand, counting down.
CTAAGGTCTGAAGTAACAAAGATGACCATTTTCCAGCCTGCCCTTCAGTGAGTTCAAGCTCAGAAACCATATTCTCTGGTAACCAGTTACCATTCATCAGCCTGACCCACATTACTACATTGTTCATTACTTAGACAACTGGGCATACCAGTTCAGCTGGCACTGTAACTGCTGGTGATTGCCCCTTTCCAATAAATCTCACATATAGTGAATTCACATGACAGCCTTGGATTGGATTTGATGTTCTGTTTCCCTTTGCCTAGTTTTCACACCAGTAAATGAAATAGTCAGGAAACGTTCTATGGGTCTGATGCCAACTGACACTCCACAGTTAAGACTATTTTCAGCTAAAATGACAACACAGCTAAACCTTCCTACAGCTTCCTACCAAGCAAGCATGACTGCATCCAAACTGTCAATCAAGAATGAGCTCTGCCCCAGGCTAGACTCTGAATCATGAACAAACTCTGAAGCAGTGGTAGCTGACCCACACCAAAATCATCCAAGGGGTACAACTGGCAACCACATGTCAGTGTGTGGACCCATTCCTCAGCCCAGTTTATTTTACCAATACAGTTGTTGTATAATGGAAGCAACTCTACAGCAAAAACAACTTTGAGAAGCACGATCCAAGCAATAAAATCATCAAAACGATACAACCAAGTGTCTATCTCCAGTAACATATATGCACATGGCATGGGAAACAAACACAAGCTAGAAATTCATGTTCAAATACAGAGCTATGACCTTGCTGGGATCACATGGGAGACATGACAAGATACCTCACATGCCCGGAGTGCAGCCACAAATCTCTGAAGGTCGAGAAGTAAGGTTCTGCTCTATGTAAAGTTCAAATGCATTGTGCATAGCCTTGTTATCGGTGATGGGCAAGTTGTGAGCTATGGGTAAGAATCAGAGGACAGAGAAGTATGGGTAACACTATTTTGGGCGTCTTCCTCAGACCATCTGATAGATAAGAGGAAATAGATGAAGCCTTTTTCAGACAACTATAAGAAGCCACATGGTTTGTGCACTGTGTCGAAAGAGTTTTTTTCAGAGACATAGAGGCTGATACTGGGACAAGATCATCTCTTGCCAGTTCTTTTCAAAGATCTCCAGTATTGTTTTTGTGTGCATGTGTGGTTTTTTTTTGTGTTTTGTTAGTTGATTTTGTTGTGAAATCTCCAGTTATTCTCTTGATTTCTGCTCAGAGATCTGAGAGCACTCAGATATATGGAGATCTAAGTTGTGCCCACAGATTACATAAACAGAGCAAACAAACATTGCAACAGTAAGCAGAAACGTGTAATTACTTTCCTGCAGTCTCACAGCACACTAGTATCAAAATCAGAGATAGAATTTAGATTTCTCCTTGTAAGTCCTGTGCCGAGCTTCCTAGATCATGTTGCCTTCTTCCATTTTCACACAAAGTACAGAACAGTCTGACTGACAGGCAGGCTCCACTCCAAGAAAGCATAACACATGCAGAAAGATAAATTCATCTGCCTACATTATGAATTGAATAGGCACAAGTAGTCTCTGGCTCAAACCACGAAGCATTGGTTATCAAAAGCTATCTGAGCTAATAACCTAAGCTTACAAGAAGAGAGCACCAGCTTGCCAACATCACAGTAATCTTGCTGAAGAAATGAACTATCTTGCATCTGCCCCACTTGGAGCAGTAGCAGACTGATCTATATGTATTCATAAAGACATATAGATCTGAAAAACACTGCACTTCTGCATTGCAATGAGGAGTTGTAAAGCCCAGGACCCAGTAAATCTGTCATACTCTCCACCTATTTTATTTATCTCACCACATACAGTCTAAAGCATGGTTAACTGGGCATTTCCTACAAAGCTACAGTAAAGGAATGATTTTTCCCCCATATTTATTCATGAAAAGCTCTACAAGAGTTAATTAGGCTTCAACAAACGCTTGCTATATATTGAATTATTAAAATTTTGTCAGAAGGAATATTGTTTCCAGTTTGAATACTACCTTTGCTTAATGCATATCTAAAATAAGTGTAAGAACTAAAAACAAATTAATGAATATGTAAAGGAATGCAAGTCATTAGCAAATTCTTATATCTCAAAAATTATATATGCAAGAATAACACTACTAAATGAAATAGCTGCAGGTTGGAGGACTCCAACTAAGAAGCACCAATAGAAAACAGAGTTTGCTGAAACACCTTCCAACACCTTGGATATTTGCAAGCTTCTTCTGTCATCAACAACTACTTTCATTTATCATGCAATGTAATGTATCTTTTTTAAAAGCTTCAAAACAAGAAAGGAAATTGCAGATATGTCCCCAGACTAACGGGCAAATACAAGTGTACATTTACTCAAACGTTCAGCAAATAAATCTAACTTTGTCTCTAAACAAACATATCTGCTAGCATTTATCTTTCATACGTGTTTGCAATGACACATTTATTAAAACAATATAGAGTCTATACAGAGAAAACTTTGGCTCTCATCATGCTCTAGAGACTACCGGATAAAAAATGCTGCTTCTGCTTCCAACATTTTAACAAGTCTTTTAAACATTCTCTGTTATCTCACATTTTTCATCATAAGAGAAAAAAATTCCCACGGCAATTACAAATAAATAAATTTTAAGAAGAAAGGGATATTTTACCAACCAGCACATAAAATTAGGTATTTTTGCAGTACGCTTGATAATAAAAAAAAAAGCACAGAATTCAGTTATATGTACTCTAAGCACTGCTATAGTGCTGTAAAATAAAGAAATTCATTGACTATTGAGATTAAGTCTGTCATTAATTCAAAGCTCAATTAATTGAAGAATCCAGACAGAAGGCCTTGACTCTTCATTCCTATTCATGTTAAGCAGAAATTACTTAAGCAGGAAGTTCCATTGGTTGTAATGGGTGAACCGACATAAGAAAGGGTTGTAAAACCACAAAACCAGAGGAAACAACTCATAAGCAAATAGAAGATTAACATTGTAATTATCTGACAATTATATTTAAAACACGTGAAACCTCCATTTAATGATGAATAAGAAAAGGTATTTTTCACAGAAAAATTCTAATTCACTTTAGATTGGTTTGGGTTTTTTCATGGTTGTTTCACATTAACAATTTCATAGTTTCTTCACGGATTCTAAATTTCAAATTTCTAAGCATTCGTATCCTTCACCAGCATTGTTTCATTGGTTTTCCAAGTCATGGCACGCTTGCAAAGTGCATGACAATTTGGCTTTGCTTCAAACTTGCTTATATTCAACTTTTTTCACTGCAAACCACCTTCCAGCATCCCCTATCCTATGCTAAAAGTCTCCTAGACAGAGAAATAGCCTCCTTCTACTAACTGAGACACAACAATCTCTGCGAAATGCAAAAATGAAAACTCCTGCCTAATTATGATAAAACACATAATGACTGGTGATGGCCATTCTCTCCAGCTCCGTATAAGGACGCATTTCTGATCCTTTATCCACTCCATCTCTACTCTGATATGTAGAATCATAATGCATTTTTCCATTCTGGCTCAGTGCTCCCATTCTTTGTTAAAGGGAATCATTCATGTGTTTCAGCTGGCTTAAAGACAATTTTTTTCTGTCTTTCTGATGTATCAAATATCTTTCCATTGATATCAGTAACGACAATAGAAAGAGGGTAACACCTAAGCTATAGAAAGAAGAGGAATATGAGCAACTCTGCCTATGACAGAGGGGTTGGAACCTGATGATCCTTGAGGTTCCTTCCAAGCCATTCTACAATTCGATGATTCTATGAGAACAACAGAACCACAGTTCCGCCTAGTGGGCTGTAGGGAAGAGCCAGGATAAGGAGAAAGAAGCCACTGTTGGCAGAGATGAAGAAGCCTATTTATTGGGTTAATTTCCTGCAGGTACATAGCTCCCCCCAAAAAAGCAAAATATTAAACTGCCACTACACTTTACTGTAATCCAGATTTCTAATGGTTATAAGAAGAAGCAAGGCAAAAGAAAATAAAACAAAAAGAAAATACCTTTGTTACAACCAATTATAGGGTAGGAGGAAAGCATAGGAAACTACAAGAAAGTAGATTTTGAGACAAGAAAAACTGAAAACTTGGAGTAAAATCAAGCTTAACAAAAAGTTGTAAGCAGAATTACAGGAAGATCATGCTCCCATAAAGAAGATGGTCTCAGAAACTTAGTGGTATTTGAAGTCAGAGGCCAAAGTGAAAACAGAAAATCTCAGTCATAGGAAAAGGAAGCCAAATAAGGCTCAGATGTCATTGTGCCCTTTTAAAATCTACAGTTATCTAGAAAAGTAGCAGAGGTGGTGAAAACAGACCTATAATAAATAGGTCTGTAATAATAAATAAATAAATTTATTATCTACTAATATGTTTGAAATTTAGTTCCTGTAAAGAAAACATGAATATTTTTAATGCTATCTCGCTTAAAGTAAGCATTTGCAACTCTTAAAAATACTGTAACTAATGGAAAATATAGGCTTGGCTGGAATATTCTCCAAACCTTAAATGCTTGCAAGAATACAATTGAAAATCTCCTGGCTTTTTTAAAACTGAAATACATCCCTTCCGTTTGATATAAGAACAAAGTAGACATTGGCATTTCTGCTAGGGAATATTACTGAATGTGAAAATCATTGTCATGCATTGAATTTTAAACAGTGAACATGAGAGTTGTTCCTAAAATCTATTCTAAGAATTCACTCTTAGTCAACATATTCTCTTTTCACTGCATGCTTTATTATCTCTGCTGTCCAGGCTATCATGTTTTAAAACAATTTTCTGCATACTTAATGGGATTGCAAGTTACATCTGCATAATAACAAACTGAGTAAAGTTGAAGATGACTTAGATACAATATTAAATTATGCTAAGACTGAAAGTCTAGGTAGAGTCCTTCACTCTCCAATACTCCAGAAGAACATGCCGAGTTGCCCTGTCTCAGTGTGCCTGCTAGTTCCTAACAGTAGTTAACAAAGGAAAAATACTGTTCTTTGTAAAAACGTGAGGAATTCTTTCTATACATATTCCAACATAAGCACAAGGTCTCAAGGCTTCCGAACTCTGTTACTAGCAGTTCTACCTTTCATTTCTAGTACAGGAAAAGCTAAGCCACTAATTCCTTTCCGTTTCTCCTAGAAAGGACTGAATATTTCATTTGCTCTTCTTAGTTACCAGATGTATTTCAGCACTCTTTGCTACTTTCAACTTTTATCTGTCATATTTTATGCTCTCCAAACAAGTTGTTGGAAGAAAAATAGTCAGGAATAAGAATTTGAGAACTTCAAATATTTTACATGGAAATAAATAGCAATACCAACCTCTTTCATTTTTTCCAGTTCATTCTGCAGTGCCTGTTTCGCAGTTTCAACTTCTATAAGCTGTTGTCTTAGTTTTTCATTTTCATCTTCTGTTACAGTACGCTTTTCTTCCACATTCTCTAACTCATGATGAAGTCTCACTGATACATCTTTTGCAACCTAAATGTAGAGATATTTCAAAAGAAAGGGAAAAAAACCCCTACAATTACAAAAGAATCACTGCTGAAGATCTTAGTGTCTAAGCAACAATTTACAAGTTAATTCTGGATGCTTTTATTGAAGTGATATGTAAAGAAAAATGTAGGCAATGACATATACAAATAGAATTACAAAATATTCAAAATTCAAGACACCCCTACAAAAAAATTGAATATTCTTTCTATGGAATTTACTGGAAAGCATTGGAAACCAGCACTTTCTTAGGTTCTGTTAAATCAGCAATGAAAGAATATCTTCATTATTCCTAGAGACAGTGCAGCATGTTTTCTCTCAGCCACTGCCAGCTTATTCTTTTCAATGCAGTAAAGGATATGTCCCTGAAATACTTGACATGTGGAAGCCTCAGGTTAAAAGCACAGCCCAATTTCTCCAGGCCTACTGTACCTGGGAATTGTAAAGGACCAGAAATGAGAAAAACTTTATTTTCCGATCCTTCTAATTTCTCTAACTTGCATGGATAGCTAATCAAAATATATGCCATTTAGTAATTTGCTACTGGTTAATTTAAAAAGTATGAACAAACATTTTTGCTGACCTTATACTTATCTAAATTGTGTGTGATATTTTTATATTAAAATGAACACAAGCTGAATTAGGGGGCTTGACATTTTCTTTTTTAATTGTATTTTCACAGAAATAGAGTTAGAAGGAACGCAACAAGATCTAATTCCCTTTCTTTGGGTAAGACAATAAAAATTTTGCTATTTAAGCCATTTGCATTATATTTTGTGAAACCAGTAAAAACTCTAATCACACATTAAAATATTTAAATATACACTAATCACTGCTGTGGTGATGATTTAGACTTATAATTTGAACAGGCTAATTTGATGATTTATTTATTTATTTTTTAGAACACGAGAAAGTAAAATTAATCCTTTTTAGCATTACTTAGAGAAGCTCAGAGGGCTTTCACTGCAACAGTCCTTATGCTTACATGTCAAAAAAGTCTTTTTGACATACTAAAACTCTGGGAAAAAAAAAATTGCAAGCAAGCAGTCTAGAAGAATCTGATCTATCAGAATACAGCAGCAGCCAGTGAGTCAGCCTCCCCCGACAAGAAACTGCGAGTGCATTACTGATACAACACTGCAGTGTAGCTCAAGACCATTCAGTAACCTCCCCCACTGCACACATACTCAAGACACATAATGCCCAACATTAGGAGAGGAATTTCAATGATAAGCAGAGTCCAAAGAGACTGCAGAATGAGCTGAGAATCACACCATAAGGCTTATCTTGATGTCTTTTTCCCCACAGTCAGTATTAAGCTGCTCATCTGATTGACCAAAGTAAACAGAAAATCACTGGGGATATTCTTAACAGCATCCTACCACAGTCTGCAGCTGTACTCCGTATCAGCAAATACAACAAAATCATTACTAAAAGTGATTTTATGTCACAAAATTTTGGTGGAGTGGCAGTTAAAGCAGATAGATAACACAGAGCATTCTAGATCACCTGGAAATTTGAATTCATTTATGCAAGATGCATTTTAATACAGCTATATGAAAGACTGTACCTCTGAAGAACTAAGTCCTCTAATGTAACATATTTGTAAAATGGAGAATGTTATTTTAGATAGAAATTCTTCAGAAGCAGACTTGGGAAGACTACAAAGAATGATGCATAAGTTACAAACATGGCTCCCAGAACCAGGATTTCAGTTTGGCAGATATATGGCATTTGACAACTATCCCTACCAAAAGTAGAACACAATCGTGACCTGTGGGAAGGCTTAATGAAAACATCATTCCTTTTTAAGCAGTCAGTTGTGTAATCATTAGGAAAGACATGGGAGAAGTCCTAATTGAAAAGAGCACTTCGTTCAGCTTAACCTGTGATCTCCTGCAATGGCAGGTGAGCACCAAACTACAGGGTCAACTTCCTTCCCTGCCGGCTGCTTTCCCTGTGTATACAAAGTAGCATTGAGCCAACTCTTCGTTTCTTTAGCCAACACAGGAAGCTGGGATCACCCATTCAATTTGTAAGCGAAGATTCATATTTTGCCTACCAAAGTGTCTCAGCCATTCCCCTAAACACAATTTTGTCTGTGCAAAATGTCCTTTGCTTTGATCTGAATTTCCACTTGACCTCTGAGAAAGAGGCATTAAAAAAAAAAAAAAAAATTCCACCAGTTTTGTTCCTGACCAGGAAGACACTGGTCTGTTCAGAGCTATGTGATAGCTAGTTACAGAACTGTTGCGGCCAAAACAGCAAATGTAGCTTTTGAATATGCACAGAAAAGGAATATCAATAAACACCAAAAGGAAGTTATCATTTTAAATGGCATTAGTAAGAAAATTACTAGAATATGTCTTGGACTGGTGTCTATGTTTTAATAAGAATGATGGTAAGCTGGAAATTTTTCAGAAAAGATGATCCAAGTCTGAATAACAGGGCTGGGAACAACAGACTCTCAATCCATCACACTTATCAGAAAGAAGCTTAGCAATTGTCTATTCGTGTCACGAATAGCATTTCCAGCTGCAGTCCACAGAATCCAACATGAGTAACTAGTACTCGGCAGGAGGATGGTCAGTGAGCTCCAGTTTGCAACACAGAGATCTGTGGTTCCTTGAGAAATGGCTGGGAGATTCTTCAATTGGAAAAATTCTGAAGTGTTGACTTGGAGCAGCCTTAACAAAATCTAGAGCATGGAAGCAAAAATTAAACAGCTTCCAACTAGTGCAAGAGACTCTATTTCCCTCTAATTGGAGCAATCTAGAATAGAGATGATATTATTTACTAATGTTAGTATTTAAACGAATGCTGAAAATTCTCAGCAATGTGGTTCATTCAAATGTCATGTACTAAATACAGGTGATTAGACATGGAAATTTGATGGGCTGTGTCTGCTGTTTCATGGGGATGTGGCAAATCCTGTCTTTGCTGAAGGTCCACTGACACCAGCAGAATCAGGATTTTGAGGTTGCGACTGCAAGCATTCAGTCTAACAGTCCTCTGTGATCTTCACCAGAGAGGACACTGATCTCCTAAAAGTCAGTGGTGCTGTTCAGAGAGGTTGGTTTAATTTTGCAGTGGGAGAATATGGCCTGTGTTCAACATAAAAGACCCAAACCTCTGGACTCCAACTGGGATTTAAGTCACTTTTTGCACAATAATTTCACAAAACACGACTGGATTAAAGATGCAAACAGTCTGTCTGTGGGGCCTCACCGCAGAGCTGCTTGCTGGAGATCTCCCATAACTAGTTAAGCTGCAACCCTACGTGCAGCACTGAATGCACAGTGTACGACAGAATGGATGATAACATGAGAGTCATGAGGCCTGAAGAGCAACGTGTGCCTCTACCTCCAGTGCTCTGTCTCCCCAACGCTCCTCACACCCATACCTTGAGGTCCTGCTCCATGCTGCGCAGCAGCTCACCGTCGATCTCACCAGTCTGCGCGTAGCGGAGCCTCTTGCGCTCGGCCTTGCGCAGCCGGTACTGGAGGATCCGGCAGTTCTTGTTGGCTCTCTCCAGCTCGTGGCGCATTTCTTGAAGCTGACAAGCATCCTCCTCGAAGAAGCTGTCCCTCATCTCATCCATCTCAGTCCTCAGCTCATCTATCTCGTTCTGACACCGGGCCGAGAAGGGGTGGGGACACCAACAGGTAGGTCAGAAACAAAGGTCAGCAAGGGTGGGGGAAGGCACCCAGACGGAGCTCGGAGACGGCCCTTCTCCCCACGGGGATCCGCCTAGCTCATTAAAAGCACCGCAGCAAGAGAAGGAAGCGATGCTGTCCGCGTAAGCCGCGCCTAGGCCATTTTCCCTCCGCCCCAAGGGCTCCCCGGGCGGCAGGGAACCCCTCCCGGCTCCCCCAGCCCCATCTCCGGCTCCCCACCGCGTCCCCTCACCTTGAGACTCTCGTTCTCCTCCCGCAGCTTCTCCATCTCCTCTTGCATCTCGTCCTGCGGCTGCGGGCTCAGCGAACCCTCGGGTGTGCTGCTCCTGCAGCCCGCCTCGCCCTGCCGCAGCCCCTCGGCCCCGGCCGCCGCCATGGCAGAGGGCGAGGAGGCGGGGGCTGCCGAGGGAGGCTCGGCCGAGGCGGCGGCCGCGGAGGAGGCGGCGGCAGCACCGGCGCTGTGGTTGTTACCCTTGGTTTGCATCTGAGCGGCCGCCGCCAGCCCCTTCCTGAGGTGGAACTGGATGAGCTCACTCTGCAGGCATCCCTCCTTCCAGTACCCGCCGCCGCCGCCGCCCGCCGCCCCGCGGCCCTTCCCCGCGACCGCGGAAGATGGAGGCGCGGGGGCCGCCTCCCCCGCGCCTTTCGGCGGAGCCCGCCCCGCTTTCCCCCGCCACTGCCTGGGCGGCGGCGCCACCGCCCCCTCGCGCTCCCCCGCGCCGCTTCCCGCAGGGGGCGCCTCCTCGGCGGGCTCTTCGGCCGCGGCCCTCCCGCCGGCAGCGATCGACGCTTCAGCACCGGCTCCGGGATGGACAGCTCCCGGCGACGCCGCACTCCGCGGCTGTTTCTCGGCGGCGCGGCCGCGGGCGGCCCTGGCGGACTGGCCCGGCGGCGGCCGCGCGGCCCCGGTCTTCAGGGCGGAGGCGGAGGCGGGCGGGGCGCGGGAGGCGGCGGCGGCGGCGGCTACGGGGGGCGGCGGCCGCGCGGTGGCGTCGCGGGCTCTGGCCGGGGAGGAGGCTCGCTGCTGCTTCCTGCCGCTGCTGCCCTCGGGATGGAGGCGAGGCTCGGCGGCGGCGCCCCCTGCGGGCGGTTGGCTCATGGCGGCGGCTATCGGCGGAAGGTGGCCATCCCTCGAGGCGTCCTCCGCGCTGCCGGCTGGGGAGGAGAAGCGGAGAAGACGATCGGGCGAGTGGGGACGCGGTGGCGGCGAGCAGAAGCTGCCCAGCAACCAGCCCGCCTCGTCCGGCGTGCTGCCAGTCGGCCCCGCGGGCGTAGCGGGGACCGATGCTGAAGGCCACAACATGGGTCCGAGGGGCTCCAAAAGGCTGAGACTGAGAGCTGTTCCCACTCCTCTTTCACCGATTGCTGTTTTTCTCCTCTGATGCCAAGCCTACCCCTATACCTGCTGCCATACCACAGCTATATTTCAAATCCACACACTCCTTTCCTCATGCTCGTCTTCACTGCCTATCGCGGTACCAGCCCAGGTTGCTGCTGCACCCCTATGCCTCCCTGAAGCCTCCTGCAGGCACCTGTCAGTGGGCCAGGCTGCTTCACAAACGGCTGCAGGTGATAGTGGAAGCTCACTGTTCTTTGGCCTTGGCAGGAGCTCTGCCAGGGCAAAGCTAGACCTCCAGAGCACACCAACCAAGACTCCTGGAGGAAAAGAGTCCCTGAGCCAACTTATAAGGCCATCTGAGTTTGATACTGATTATACCAAAACAGGAGTGAGGCATAATAACTCCAGCAGATTTTTAAAGCAAAGGCAGTGAGGAATACATCCCAGCCCAACAGCAGTCATTACACAGCATTCACTTGAGTGTGCAAGGATGGCAGTTTTGCCACACAGCGACTGAACTAGTTTTCATGACCACAACAGATGATCAAAATAGGCTGCAAAGACATTCCTTAATGCAGTCTGAAAATATTAGCTATGATATATCAACTGTTTTTACATAGCCTTTGTTCAACTGCCCTTAAAGGGAAACTACAGGCCAAAGTAGAAGTGACAGCATTTCTAACACAGCCTAATGATCCCACCTAGACCACTGCAGGGTAAGGAATAAAGAAATCAAACCAGGCAAAGTCAGAGTAGACCTCATGCTGCACCCTGACAATTGCTTTGCTCTCTGGAACACACCAGGCACCAACTCTACTCCATGCTCCAGGGCAGTGGCTCAGAGATTTCTGCCAAAGTGCACTGTCATTATATCTCTCATTTAACCAATATGCTTAAAACTAATTCTCTCCTTCAAAATAATAATAATAATAATAAATAATAATAATAATATCTTTTAAAAGATAAAAATCAGCAGAATCTTCCCAGGCATTAAATAGTAAAGAGGTAGAATGGGAGTGTAAACCTACCAACAGTCATGCATGCACAATGCTGTACAAAAGGTTTGCTTCGTTTCTCTATTATTCGTCATAATTACTACTGTTCAGAGCTATAAGGTACCAAATATTGCTCTTGAAAACCAGAAACCCCTACAGAAGCTGAAAGAAGTTGGAACAGGACTTGGCTTAGATCCCACATTCTCCTGAGCAACTCTGACTCTACCTTACCATCTTCATGCCTCCAGTTTCAGGGCTCGCTATTACCTACAGTTTGCTTGGCTGTGGCTTGGGGTTTTTCTGTTTTTTTTGTTTTGTTTTCTTTGTTAATAGCACAATGAAGGCCCCGTTTGAGCCCAAGTCCAAATCCCGTGTCCCAAAGAAAAGCCCTTCCATACAACCTTCCCTCCAAGGCAAATCCACGTGGCGATACAACACCACATCTCCATATGTTTTCCCGTCGGGAACAAGAAAAATGCCCGACCAAAGACAGCGACAAAAGGCTCCACCCGCAGCGTCGGGATGCGGCGCAGGGCATCCCTCTGTCCTCTACTCCACGGGGCTCCGGACCCCGCCCGCCTTTTGTCCCGATTCTAGGGGCGGGGGAGGTTTTTCTCAGCTCCCCACTTCTACCCGGCGGTTTTGTTAGACCAGAACCTTGAGTAACATCCCCCCTCCCTTTCTCTTTTTTTTTTTTTTCCCTTTTTGAAAGAAAAGAAAGAAAGAGAGGCTCGAGCCTCCAGCAGCCGCATTACTCACCGTCGCTCTGTCCGCTGCGCGGCTGGTGAAACGCGTGCACGGAGAGGAGGGCACCGCACCCGGGGTACCCGGCGCTGCTAGAGCCTCTCAGGAAAATGAAGCAATATTCATGAGCTGACCTCACCGGGCCTGGGAGACGGAACGGGGGGAGGGAGGAGAGCGGCAAAGGGAAGAGAAAAAGAAAAGATTAAACGGCGAGAACCCCGCCCAGGCCTGGAGACGAGTTGCGTCTCCTTATCTGTTTGCACATGGTAGAATTGGATTACAGCACAAATGGGGGAAGGAGGAGGCTGCTTGCGGGAGATGTGCCCACTTTCTCTTCCCAGTCCATCCCGGCAATCGATTCCGATCTATTATTTAGCGTCCCCGTCAGGGAGCTGGCTTGGAGCAGCCGGAGATGCCAGGCGTCTCCTGCATCAGGGTAATAGGATTTCCCTTTGTTCGCTTCCTGTATCTGCGCTTAGAGGGCAGCGATCACTCCTCGCGTCCTGTTGACAAAAGCCTGGGGAAAGCTGGGAAAGGGAGAAACAAAAGCAAACCGCGGTGGTCTATTGAAGATAATCCCCCGGTGCTGTCTATTCGAGTGAGTGTAGGACTAAGGCACCACTGGCCGCACGCTGCGGGCAAAACTCAACCACATCCGTCTGTTTCACCTATAGGAGCTACACCTGTTCGTCTTGCCACCAGGTGAAATTGCTTTAGATGGCCCGACACACTTCGCACCTACAGCCTCTCCCGATTACAAAAAGAAGCCAAAAAACAAAAACAAAAACAAAAACCAGGTTTTCCTTCCTCTCCTCGCCTTTTCACTAGAGGAGGGTAACATTGGTGGCCTAGGGTTTTCCCCGTCCGACAGCCGCGTGTGGGAGTGCCCAGTCCCAACCCTGTGTAGATGGTCTCTGAACTGCAAGTTCCTCCCCTTTAAATGAAGATTTCCAACCTATAGATGTTGTAGATTTGCACATAAATACATGCATACGGCTATATACACAGTATATATTCAAAAATATTATATACATATAACATGTAAGTGTATGCATACACACTTGTATATGCACACACATGTACAGCACACAAAGTAGTATATGCATATATACTTATACATGGTATGTGCATTTGTATATACCGTTTGTATATATGTCTGTATACTTAACAGTAAGGTCTGTATTCTGGAGTTGGGGGAGGGCAATCTGAAGGCAGACAGCTGCATTCTTTCTAGCTGTCTCTGCCCCACCTCTTCTAAAAAAAAAAAAAAAAAAAAAAAAAGGGATCAACCACATCTGAAACATCACATCCTGAGGTGTGGAAAGATGTTCTCCCTATCTGCATGGCCTCTAGTCTTGAACCCAGGGACTACATGATGTGGACTTACATAGATGTGATAAGTTGAGCGCAATAAAAAATAAGATGTGAAAGATCTGTGCTGAAGGATATGTCTCCTTTGAAACCCATCATGAATATTGATTGCAGTCATATGCACTAAGCAACCAACATAATTGGTTGAAACACAAGGAACAAAAGTACAGAACAATTCTCTAATCAGATCTGAGAAACGCAACATGTTGTAGTTTTCCAGATTTACTGATAGATCCTGAAAGAACTAGGATTACATGCAGTAAACCAGTATAACTAGTAGGTGGTCATACTGTATTTTATTGGTCTGTTACTCCCAAAATTTCATAGCATTGCCCCTGACGTGGATTAGTGGGCACACTGGTGACAGATAGATGGTTGGGCTAGCTGCTCTCAGTGGTCTTCTCCCACCTTCATGATGAGTAGGCATGGCATTGATGGATTGATGGTTGGACTAGATAATCTCAGTGGTCCTTTCCAACCTTCATGATTGTGTGATTCTATGGAAGTATGGACTTTGTCTCCGTAAATATACAGAGTAATGGTGATGAAGCCATCACAACAACACAACACTTAATCTATACAACAATTGCCAAAACGAAGTACACAGCAGTTCCTACCTTTAAGCACAGAGCAGCAGATAACATCCTTTCTACCCTCTCCGTATTGTCTGGATAGATTTCTCTGTGGTTAAATAAAAATGGAATGCAATAGCCTCCCATGATGCTTACAGTAAGTTTTACTGCATAGTTGGAAAAAAATGCAGATCCTAAGTATCCTAACTGTCTTATGTAAGTGTCCAAACTGAAAGCAAGTAATCAGATAATCTCCCTGCCCTTTGTTGTCTGCTTTTAAATACATAGTATTACTATTTGTGGAAGAAAAACATGCCCATCTCTAGGTTTTATTCAGGATTATTTGCTTTATTCTCAAAATTTCTATTTTGGCTGAAACCTCACTGCTGACTCAGTAAAAATTTACATGGATAGAGAAATGCTTCTTCTCATATCATTCATGTTTTGGAAAGGCACAGATGTACACAGGTCTACACAACACACCTTTTGCTGATAAAGGCTGTATTTCCGGTAGGAAGTTGGTTCCTAGATCTCTGTAGATGTTCTGTATGAGCAGCAGACTGATTTTCTAGAATAGGTGTGGCATGAAGAGACTGACACAGAGATGTCAATATAGTGAAAGTTTGATACATATTTAGTTTTTTTTCTGCAGGTTCTCTGAACACCTGTTGGTGGAAATAATACCTGGTCTAGTATTAGACATGGATGCTGGTGGCCCTACCTGCAACAGGGGGGTTGCAACTTGATGATCCTTGAAGTCTCTTCCAACCCAAGCCACTCTATGAGTCTATGATTCAATGAATACATAGAAAGAAAGATCTTAACTTACGCAGAAAACAAGGGTCCCGCACCAGGAACGGAAGGGTGAAATGAAGCTGAACTGCTTAGGATCATCATTACTACTTGTTACAGTTCGTGTTACAGCTAGAAAGATTATCACGGTGAAAATGGGAAAAGAAAAAAACAGGGAAGGAACATTCACCTGCATCTAAAGATCTAGGTTCACAGGAAAGACTTCACAGAGGAGAGATCTCCAGGAAGAGAGCCTTCCCCAGTGCCAGTCAGCCCTTAAATGGGGTCTAAGAGAGATGCAGCCAGGCTCCACCCCTTCTGGTCACACAGGTGAATTGCCTTCACCTGTTCTCCCAGGCTGACTCGGTCCTTTCCTCAGGTGATCAATCAGTGGTTCAGGCCATGACTCAACACTTCCCCTACACTACTTCAGAACAATTCCATGGTACAGATAGATTTTGAATTCCTAGTGAAGGTCTGGTCCTCCATCTCATAACAGACATGATGAAAGGGGGTGAGGGGAAGCCTGGTTACGATGTGGCTCTGTGCAAGGAATGGTTTCAGGATGGAAGAGGAGACTTTGGGCTGGGAGAGGGATGACTGAGGAGAAATATGAAACAGATCTTTGCAGACTTTAGTAAAGTAAATAAAATTGTTCGTTTTGTGTTACTTATTCACAGTCTCCTTCCATGAAAGGCAAAGATGTAAATGTGAATGAAATCAACAAGTAAGTGACGCATTCCGAAAAATAGCAAGGAAGACAGTTCTTGTGGTTAAACTCTACAGTTCTCTGCCATGAGGTGCTTTGAATTTAAGGGCCCACATGATTTTAAAAAGTGATTGAAAAATTCATGGAAGGAAAATCAACTGAAGGCAATAAAGGCAAAACACATAACTTTAAAACAAAACAAAACAATACAAAACAAAAAAATAACCTATCCCTCTTTACTACCAAATTTTTCATCTGGAAAATAGCTGGGGAGAGCTATTATTATGTGACTTTGTGTTATCTTCTAGTACCCGCTATTGTTTGCAGTCAGAGACCTATCACTGAGCTAAACAAGTTTTTGATCTGTCTCTGAATGAAAATTCTTATGCTCTTTCTGTAATTTTGCTTCTTTCTTTTCATCCTTTTTGCCATTTCTTTCTTGCTCATCCTCCTTAGATTTCTTGTCATGCACAGCATTGATAACCTGCTGTACCCTGATTAAATGTGTACCTGATTATTTAGCACTTTTTCTTTAATAGATAAAAATATTTTGACCCAAATTAAAATTGTTAATGCCGGATTTTCTTGTCTCCATTACTGCTTGTTCACAAAGATATTTTTTTCATCCAGCTTGCAATTACATTTAGTAGTATGTAGTAGTTCAAAAGGCACTGGACTGAAAGAGGGGCAGAAAGAGAAAGGAGATGGGGAATTTCTCCTCCAAGCAGAGTTTTGGTTTAAGTCATGTAAGTGTTTTTTCTAAGGTGAAGTTGAGGATTGCCTTATAAAAGTATGCTCCAAGCATGGCCTCCTAGCCTGCAGTAAAAAAATACTTTACCAGCAGATTTCAGAAGCTTTTCAAACAGGATGCTT
This sequence comes from Meleagris gallopavo, assembly GCF_905368555.1. Classification (NCBI taxonomy): domain Eukaryota; kingdom Metazoa; phylum Chordata; class Aves; order Galliformes; family Phasianidae; genus Meleagris; species Meleagris gallopavo. Next base: position 58,317,761 of record NC_139405.1, on the reverse strand, counting down.
TTCCAGGAAGAGCTCTGGTTGCTGTACTTTGGCCACATTGCTTACTCACCTCTTCTGCCCTCTTGGGAATACACTGGGTTATGCTGTGGCAGAAAGAGGAGGCACTGGAGCATGCTGTGCTAACTGCATGGTGCTGGCACCACCCCAGTTGGCGCAGGCTCCATCGTATCTCCCTGCTCAAGGAGATGTGCTGGACACCACTAATTATACATCAGACCACAGTCCTTTTATTCTGTCCTTGGAAAATTGAAAGTCTGAGACTTCAATTCACCGATTTCTAATATGTTCACTAAATGGCACTAATGTCTATTGTACCAAGCAGTTATCTGGGGATAAACAACTAATACTTTATCATGGTCCATCTTTCCTATTTATCTGGAAATGGAAAAGCTTTTTAGATAGATTCTGCATAGCAGAACTGTGCAGCACCAAATTGAGATAATTGAAAAATAATAAAATAAGCAGCAGAAAATAGTTCTTTCAAGCTTGCTTATTTTGGCATATGCATTTGATCACATCATTATATAAAATAACAGTGATCCTGGTTATCACATCTCTCTCCTTCCTCCTCCTCCTCATGCTCTGTAGCAGCTGCTCCTCAGCCAGAGGCTGCTATAGCACGGCACATTGAGGTTGCACCTTCTGTTCATCTGCATCCTCATACGCACAAACCCTACCAAGGGCACAGGGATGCTATCTGCACCCTTCCTGGAATTCACACCAGTAAGAGAAGGAGGTAGTGCCACTTTTTGCCACTATGAAAAGGAAACTGTTAGATATGACCCACTGGTATCAGTCTCCATATTCATAATGGATCTCTCATATCCTGGCTCAGGAAGGCTGCTTGCCATGTGTTGTGTCACAAAGGTCTTAGTCTGCCCAGCTCATGAATTCCAACACCTGGGTGAATTCTTAGTATCATGATGGGTTACATGATACAAAAATTGAAATTAAGATTAGAGGAACGTTTGGCTCTGATGGTAGAGAATAAAACTAGATGAAGTTAGGGCTGTTGATTATTAGGACTCAATTTATTGTAGTGATAAAATAAAGGCTTTCTTCTATTTTTGCTGTCCAGTATTTCATTCTGGCTTTCTGAAGGCTGAAGTTTTATGTTCCTGCCTTTTATTCCTAGAGAAATCAATTGTACTTATTGTTCAGAAATGAGCATGCCCTGAAGCAGATCAGTGCCTCTCAACAATTCCTGATAAAAAAAAAAGTTCATAGCAGGATCTCTCTGCCTCTCCTGGACACATTATACCTTCTGCTATCAGAATGATTTGATTTTTATTTTTAATAATTTATAAATTTACAACTTCAGTTATTATTTACAAGAAAAAAATAAAAACAACAAAAAACCAGCAGCCTTTCTGTATTGCTGTTTCCTGTAACTTTCCTTTGAATCTCTTTTTTTTTCTTATTCAGAAGCTAGAATTGCACCAAACTTGCATAAAGCTTACCACGCATACATACATCTGCATAGGCTATATATTACATTTGTACCTAAAGCTCACTGGTTATTCAATGAGGCTGACAGAAGAGGAACTCTACAGAAAATCTAATGGCTGAGAATGTAGGAACAAAAGCCAAAATATAGAATATCTTTGGATTAATCAGCCTTGTCCCTTGTATCATTGCAATTTATATAACATGCCTAGTGACTGCTAAAGAAAAACAACATTCCTATATGAATACTAGCACGTTATCTGTAGACTCATGTAGCTAATTCCAGATAGAGGTTTCAAATTTGAAGGAAAATGATTGAAGGCAACCTTAGAACTCTTTCCTACTGCTTAAAGGATGTTCTTAAGAGAAGTTACTGGTAAGCAGGCTGTGTTCTGGAATTTGTCTTCTTTCTCCCTGAGGAAACTCTGTGGACCACTCTTCCTGCTTGTGTATTACCAGCCAGCACCGCTGCATCATACCAAGCAGTGACCTGTGTTCAATACACAGGAGTTGTTACTCATTGTAATATCTGAAGTCCTCATCATGACTTGTTCAATCAGGCTACAGATATTCTTATCACATTGCACTCCACAGCTTAAAGTAGGTGGTCATAGTGGTTACGGCACCCATGGGCATTTACAGGCTCCTTCTTCTGTGTCTGAAGAAAGGTTGGAAGAAACAAGGCCATGCTGTAGACTGGTGATGTTTTTTGATTATTCTGCCTCACTCCAGCAGTTGGCCACTGTGTCTGTCAGGTAAGTGTAAAATGAAGCTACCATAGAGCTGCTCTGGTGCCCAGTTCCCTCTGAGTATGAGGAGACTTACGCCTTTATCTTGAAAGACAGTGAACAGGTCAAGAAACAGCCTATATTTGTGTTGAGGGACATGGTTTAGTGACTACTATTGGTGATAGGTGGATGGTTGGACTGGATGATCTTTAAGGTCTTTTCCAACCTTGGTGATTCTGTGATATTTAATTAGTTTTATTTTATTTATTTATACTCCAATTAATTGATTTTTATTTCCTTTTTGTTAATTTGGGATGTTGATTTTATTACATATGGATGTGTATGATTATTCAGGCTGGGACCATATCTTGTTGCTGTGACTTCCAGGTGGCATCACATTACCAGAATCTATGGATCTTTGTCCACAGGTTAGCCATTTTTGAATGCAATGCTATTTTTTGGAGATAACTCTTGGATTAGAATTTTTGAAAATGTTGACAATTTTGTCTCTGTTCTTTAAGCTCCTGAATGCCTGTAAGAGCTCATCATAAGTCATTTTGAAAATAATTTTTTCATTCTTATGTCTTAATGGCTATTAAATATGCGGAGTAGAGCTTGACATTTTATTTGCTAATTTATATTTGCAAAGACTAGCAAAAAACCACTGTACTTACACAAGCTAAAAAATAATAAATCAATAGTGAATTGGTTCCTTTGTTTACCAGTTTGTTGGACTTTCTAGCATGTGTATTATGATATTATCTGCATCTTGGATCATATCCAAGCTTCTTACATAATGTCCTGTTGCTTGTTGAGAAATAAGAGAGCTTCTGGCACACAACAAAACAGTAAAACTAGGATATCAGGCTTTCCACCTGGTACATGTAAGCATTCCTACATGGAATAAGGTCCGTTTCCAGAATTACACATTAGGGGTTTAATGCATGGCTTCAGATTCAGGGAATGCATGTGAGAACAGCAATGAGAAAATAATTTAGCTCAATTATACTTCCTTTTGTATACCAGTAGTGCTTTGTAAGGCTCTGAGTTGCAGATAGATTATGCGTACACTGGCTTCTGTTTTCTCCCCAGGCTACTAGAGAGCAGTTTTGTGCAAGCAAGGCCAGAGTTGCGGCGGTTTCTATGGTGACTTCAATTGCACGTCACCCACCAGCAGCCCCTCTCCACAGGCCTCAGTGAGTTGTGTATGCCATTATGCCTTAGTGGAAGTACCAATGAGGGAGAACTGTTTCCAAGGAGCAGTGAGGGAAATTAGAGGTGGTATGTTGCCTTTGTAGCTGCTTCCGTAGTATCAGGTGGTCTGGAAATGGGAATAGGAGAAACCTCATTCCTGTAGGGTGATCTCTGGAGGACTGCTTTGTTTTACCACCTTCCTCTCTTGTGAATGCTTGGCATCTAGCAAAAGCATAGAGAGATAAGTACCTGTAGCCTGATACATGCCATTCCGAGTCCCAGTGGAATAACATTACTCAAGGCAGCACATTTATCTACTGCAGTTTTACTAAAGGTGAAATAGCATTTGGGTTTGTGGTAAAGGGGCAGGGCAGGCAAGATGGGTGCCAGGCTCTGAGAGCCTGTATCCCACTGTCACAGCAGCACTGCTGCCCACAGAGAGCCAGAACTCTGTGGAACAGGTCCAAGATAACACTTTACTGGGGACTGTGACTGAAGAGTACCCTTAAACTTAAGGCAGAGCCTTTGAGTTGGAAAGGGCATTGACTGAAGCTTTCTCTCTCCTTCTTAGAGCCTGAGCTGTGGAGTTTGCTTGGTATTCATCTTAGCAAAGGCAGTAGTAACTCTAAGTGCTTCTAACTGTCTAACTAATTAGTTATTAATGAAATATGTATACATGAGAGGATGACCTTCTGCTCATTCCCAAGGTATAAGGAAGCACACAAACCTACCTTATGTCAAACTCATGCCTGTTCAGAGCTTATAGATCCAATCTTTATAAATGTACTCTCTAGCCCCCTGCTCAAGGCTGTGTTGTGATTGTGAAAAAGGCAAGTGCAGGAAGCAACCACATATGATGTTGCAGGGATCTTCACGGTTCCCTTAAAATCCTCTGGAATTAAACTTTGAGTCTACTGAGGTCGATTGCAAATGTCACACTGTTATTAAAATGGCCAGTCCCAAATGTTAAGTTTCATTGTACATTTTACTCAAAGTCTTAGGATAGTTGGCATAGGATTGTTCACATAATTTGGATATTGACAGATTTAATTTAGAATTTTTACTAAATAAACTTACATAAAGGCAATGCATCTTTTCAAATCTCTGATTATTTCTGCCAAGATCATAAAAAAATAATGTTCAGTTCACTTGAAGTCCTTTATATAATCCGAGAAATGTTGTGAATCACATTATTGAATTATGCTACAAATTCTTAAAATGTCTTTACATATGAATTTTATTAAGGTGCAATTATCCTTGCTATATTTGTAGTTGGGGCATGGTTAGTGGGCACAGTTGTGATGGGTTAGTGGTTGGAATAGATGATCTTAGAGGTCTTTTCCAACCTTAATGATTCTATGGCTCTATGTAATAAACTTTTGAAAGAAAAAAAATATTTAAAAAAGTATAATCACAATAAAACTCATTTAATGTAGCACAGAAGATGTTCTAAATTTTATAATGAAGCTTTTATTTTGAGAGAAATTACTACAGCTTCTGGAAATGAAGGGTCTCTGTACTCACTTGGGACTGCCAAGTCTCATGCACAGAGCAGAGAAATTCCTTCTGCTCTCCTGTTTGATGCTGGGTGCACCAGAAATACTTTCAGTGTTACAATTTTGTAATCACATAACAGTGTTATCTAGTATCTATTCCCCTCCTACTCTTGAGATCTATTTCTGGAAAAAGTTATAAAAAACAGATTAACTCTAAGAAGTTAAGTCCTTTCTCTCATATAAGATTGAGGAACATTTTTTATTTGTGTGCTTTTTTTTTTTTTTTTTTTTGAATAATCATTTTTACCCAATTTTCATTTGCACACACTTTACGTTCATCTCTAATGATTGAAAAACCATGAGACAAAGATCAATTCAATTCTTCACTTAGTTTAGCATACTTGTAATAGCTTGAACTACTGAAAACTCCAATGCTGAAAACTTCATTGTCATTAAAGTCCACAGGAAGACCTGTGAATAATTCTTTTGAGTCCAGGATCTCTCTTTCAGAAAGAAGAATTGGCCTCTTCAGCTACTACTGCAGTGACGATCTCTCTCACTGCAGGACATTTTGTGAGCCACTGGGAGTCTGAGCAGTGATGCATGAATCTGATTTGATTACGTTTATTTTTTAGACTTTCAGCTGCAATTTTCTAGGCTGTGAGAATTTCATAACTATAATAAAACAGTTGTATTGGATTGCACATTGGGTACAGTTTGTATAATGCAATAGAGACTTATACCAAAACAATGTCACGCTTCTGCAAAGTGAAATTGAGGAGCTCTGAAGCAGTTTCATTTTATGACTTCAGAGAGTAAGGAAAGTTCTTGCTAGTATCATTCTTAGCATACTAGCAAAATCTGATAGTTTTCCCACACGTACAAAAGAGGACACTGATCTCTCCATAAAGCATTTTAATACATACAGAGGAAACTCTATGGTAGGTTTTTGACGAGTATTGCTGTTTCAGTAATATTCATGGAAGAGAAAATGGTATCTCCAAGTGCAGATAAACTTTATTTCCTATCATGGGAATCAGAAGTTTTATACAAGGATTAAGAGCAAAAGTTCATTTGCATATTAAAATATTTGCGATATTAGTGTGAGTTTAATACATCACAGATAAAAAAAGTATTGTTGAGAGTGAGAGCATGATAAATCAGAACTCTAGCTCATGAAAGAAGTAGTAATTTCTGTTCCCCAGTTACACTCTTATCATCATACTTCTGATCAGACTCAATTGAAAAATTTGACAGCAGCAGTGCCTACATGAGGTTCTCTCTGGTATACGATCAAGCTGCCTGAAATCAATATTAAATCAACTTCCAAAGAAGTTAGCAGCTCATACAATCGCTCCTTTCTCTCTGGGTGTTCTGAAAGAACAAGCACACTCTTTGTACTAGGATAATAAAAGAAATGCTGTGGGTTCTTCAATGAAAGCACAGCAGCAACTGGTCACTGTGGGCTGATGCTTACATGACACAACAGAGTGCAAGAGTCTTTTTGAAAAATAGTGTTAAAAATGTTGAATACTTTGATTTCCTGACAGCAGATCTGACAAAAAAAAAAAAATGGGATTAAAAATACTGTGATTACTAAGTTTTGAATCAGTGAAATGCCATAAGATTTTCATCATACACAAAATACTTCTTGTACGGGCACAATCTTTTTCCCATGTGTAAAGAAACAGAGGAATGCACATAAATATTTCTGTCTTAATAACTTAACAGTGGAAACACTTTGTCATTTCTGTAAAATATCATGTTGTTAGTGAAGGTTTTATTAACATTATTTTAATTAGATGTGTTTTTTATTTCTTTTCATAGCAACATAGTATTCAAGATATCTGTCTAAAGACATTGCTTTTTAGAAATAGAGGGCTCTTGAATGTCATTTAGCACCATACAGCCTTGCTCTGCCAATCAAGATATAAGGATGGTCACTCAGCTCCCAAATGTGGACAAACTTTACAAACAAGGATAACTCTATTGTAGTGGTGGTGAACCAAAATCTACCAGAACTCTGAAGAAGAAACACAGGACTTGTGGGAGCAGGCAAAGATCAGTACAGCTCTTTCCTGCTCCAGGTGTATTTTCTTCAACTCTTTGTGTGGGATTTAGAATCTGAATTCTTTCCCCACCTCCTGCTCCTGACTGGAGCAGAAACAGCAAGGGAAACAAGAGATGTTACTGAGAGGGCTGAGAGCACTGGACTGAAGTAGAGGAGTCTGGGCAGGAGCAGGCTCCCTCATCTTTCCATTGAGGAAGGGTCTGCAAGGAGCAAGAAGGGAGACAGAGAAGGTCATTCTGATAATTGAATGTGACAAGCAGGGAGTAGGGATGTTGCTAACTTACACACCTTGTTTGGTGCCATCTGAGAGCACGTAATGATGAATTATGCCAAACAAAACAACTGCAATCCAAGTGCCTTGGTACTTTACAACCTCAAGCAAATGAGCAGATTGCCTAAATACATTTATGTATGAGGGAAGAGGTAATTTTACCCACAAAGACCTCTAATATTCAATCTGTTTTATAAATCCCGGCTCAGTCATATTCCTGAAAACTAGGAATTTATTGTCATCCATCAGTGCACAGAATTTGACTGGTGTATTGTAAAGTACAGAAGATGAATAAGACTGCTATTCTTCAGCACAAAAACAAACAAAAAAGAATACCCCCTTCCTCCAGAAGAAAAAAAAAGAGAAATGTTTAGGTTTGATCAGACAACAGAAAACAAACTGTTTGGGAGTGTTTTGCAGATCTTGGTGAAGAGCCTTTTAAAGCTAAGCTTTGTAATCACTACCAAAGCTTTGGAAAATAATGACATTATTTTCTCAGGCAGATCTGAATCATAACTTCAGTCCATCAATTACCCTTCCAATTAGCCTGATTCAGAGCATTAAGATAACAGAGACCTTCACCAGTGATGTGAAATGACCACATCTATGAAGGCAGAGTGATTTCTGTGTCTGTCTGATAAGTGTAATAGTGTGTGGACAATTATGCCCCCTGAGCAGGGAGTTCTGGATATGACAGAGATCAATACCTGCCAGACGCAGAAACAGCTGCTAGTCTACTTTCCAGACAGTCAAACTGGGGACTGTCCTTCACAGTATTTCTTTAAACACTGAAAAGCTCGTGAATATGCGAACAAGGTCTTGTCTGTATCTCTGTTTCTATCCATCAGAGTCACTACTTGATTAGTGCTTGAACAGTGATACAATAATGTGGAATGCATAAAAAACACCATACATAACTTATCTCCTGCAAGTTTATCTGTCTTGCTCTTTGATGGCCAAAATCCTATCTTAATCCATAACGTAATATGTATTTTTCATATGTTTACTGCCTTGTATATCTGAAGTATAAATCATGCTGTAGATCAGCTGTTGCTTACAGCCTTTTGGATTCACTTTATGACAAGAGTATTGCAAAGTTCCTGTGTGGATTTGGTCATTAGTCCCTATCTGTCTGTGGTTTGTGTATTTATTAATACCAATACTGTGCACCACCACATTACTTGATAGTACAAGTTTCATCTGGATCACAGAATCACAGAATGGCCTGGGTTGGAAGGCACCTCAAGGATCATGAATCTCCAACACCCCTGCCACATGCAGGGCCACCAACGTCCACATTTAATACTAGACCAGGCTGCCCAGGGTCTCATTCAACCTGGCCTTGAACACTTCTAGGGATGGGGCATCCATAACCTCTCTGGCAGCCTGTTCCAGCACCTCACCACTCTCTCTGTAAAGAACTTCCCCCTGACATCCATCCTAAATCTTCCCTCCCTCAACTTCAAACCGCACCACTCAGCTTGGTGTCATCAGCAAACTTGCTGAGGGTGCACTCGATTCCATCATAGATGTCATGATAAAGATGTTAAAGAGCGTCGGTCCCAGGACAGATTCCTGGGGGACCCCACTCATTACCAGCCTCTACTTGGACATAGAGCCATTAATTACCACCCTCTGTCTGCAGCCTTTTAACCAGTTTCTTATCCATTGAGTGGTCCACCCATCAAATCCACATCCCTCCAATTTGGAGATAAGGATGTGGTGGGGGACCATGTCAAAGGCCTTGCTCAAGTCCAGGTAAATGACATTGGTCCCCTTCCCCTTGTCCACCAATGCTGTCACTCCATCATAGAAGGACACAAGATTGGTTAAGCATGACCCTCCCCTGGTGAAGCCGTGCTGGCTGTCTCAGATCACACGCTTATTCCTCATGATCAAGTGTGGGAATACAGGAAAAACTGTTTAGCGCAGCAGCTGTGAAGCAAGATAAATAGCATGGGAACCAAGGACACATCTAGAAGAAGAAAGAACATCTCACGGATCTGATTGGATAAGCGCCTGCATGAATGGTTGAAGGGTGTTTTGTAGAATGCTCTGTTGACATGTAAAGGTGGATGGGAAAGTTTATGGGGTGGATGGGAAAGCCAGAAAAAGAAAATGTGCGAAGGTATATAAGTGATGTGAAAACTTGTAATAAACAATTTGGATCATTCACATCTGAGTCTGTGCATCAGACGCTGCAATCAAGCATGTCATCCAGGATGAACTGTTCCATGATCTTCACAGGCACAGAGGTGAAACTCACCGGCCTGTAGTTGCCCGGATCCTCCTTGCTCCCTTGCTTGTAAATGGGAGTGATGTGATCCTTCCTCCAGTCATCTGGGACCTCACTTGACAGCCATGACTTTTCAAATATGATGGAGAGTGGCTCAGCAAACACTTCAGCCAGCTCCTTCAGAACCTTGGGATGCATGCCATCCGCCCCCATAGACTTGTACGCATTCAGTCTCATGAAATCAAAAGTAAGCTGACTCAGTAAAAGCATGGTATATGATGTTTAAACCAGCTTAAGGTTTTATCCTGGCTGCAGAAAGACTTGATACCTAATCTAGTATACAAAACTGCCGAACAAAGTTACTTTAAAAAACATCTTTGGAAGTTCTTTTGCTGGCAAAGGTTTGTTCAGACTTATTCAGTATCATGTTGCTACAATTGCTCTGCTAACACAAGGAGATCTAAAATCAGATGCACTCTTTTATTGCACCCATCTGTTTACAAATGCTAACTGGATTTTTTTTTTTTAAACTTAAATGCAAAGATTTAGCTTGTGTGTATATTTATCTGTGTATAAAAAAATAAGTTTTAATCTAGTCTTCTGATTTTTTTTCCAGTTACTTGTGAAAGTAATGGAGAGATTGAAAAGCTATATAGCATCATCTAGTGGCCATATACAAATCTACAGGAGCTTTCAATTCCACCATCCCCTTTCGCTCAAATTACATGACACCTGCCTTGATTCCAAAAGAAATTGGGAGCTAAATTCATTATTTTCAGCTGTCAGCCTGTAGACTGTAAGAAAAAAAAAAAGTAAGGATTAGGTTAGAAGTTATGTCATGTCCACGCTGTTATAATTTACAATTGTAGAACAAGTATCAAATACATTAAGGTGTTTTTTGGTTTTGTTATTTTGCAGATGAGCTTAAGCTAAAGCATTTTGGTGTGGGGTTTTAGTGTAAGGGTGGTAAAAGCCCAGGGTCAGGGCTTATTTCTCATTCTGGTCTACTCACTTGGCTTGACAAAATAAGCTAGAAGATCTTGGAAAGATTTATTCAGTGGCCCAGAATGAGGACAGGAATCCAAGTTTTCTGGCTCCATCACTGAACTTTTGTAATTGGATTAGATGAAAATGCTACATAAATCTAGGGGAGAGTCACAGACTTCAGAAACCAGCCCAAAGCTTGGCTGTTTACTGCTCTGGATCAGGCTTCTGCATCCTTCAAAGATAAAAAATTTCCAGATTGTGATTAACTGTGTGCTACATTAATGAGTGCATATTAGCTTGTAGTGAGGTCTGTATACTTAGGCAAAAATGCTGTCACCGTGGTACAGGCTGGGAGATGGTAAACTCAGCTGGTGTTGGAAATCATAGCAGCTACATGATAGAGCGCTGTATGGAAAAATGAGAGACCTTTGTATTTATTTTTTTTGTAATAAAGATTGTGATAATTAAACATGTTAAATATGACTCGAGCTGAGCAAGGTTGTGTGTCACATTCATCAGAAGAAATGGCTCAAACAAAAGGCCAGGAATATCCAGGAAGCCTGGCATTTTTTTTCCTCATGAAATTAGTAAGTCCTCAAAGGTCCTAGTTTGATAGGAATTCCTGGAGAATAAAATGAATTCACTTCTGTACAGTTGGAAGAGTAGCGGTCAGGATGGTACTTTACAGGTGTTATAGTTGGAAAGATTATCGTGGTGAAAAAGCAACAATCAAGAAAGAAAAGTTTACATGTGTCCAAGGGTATAGGCTCATGGTGGAAAACTCCAAAAAGGAATTATCTCCAGAAAGAGATCCTTCCCCAGTGGCAGTCAGCCCTTGAATGGGGTCTCCCAATCATACAGCTGAATCGCCTTCACCTGTGCTCCCATGGATGATTCAGTCCTTTCCTGAGGTGATTAATCAGTTGTTCAGGCCATAACAGTTTCCATACAACTTCAAACCCATTTAAAACAAAGTATCTGTGTCTCTATCACCTATCTGAATGTCCAGGACCTAATTTCTTGTTGATATGTGCCAGTGTATTAGAAAGCCCTGTCCTACAACATTTTCCCTCCTTTTGTTTGGAAGGATTTTTGTTACAGTTCAAACTTGAGGGCTTCTATGGCACTTGTGGTTCTGTTTCCTGTGTAACATAAGGATACAGGAATTACCATGACACTAGTTCTCACATGCTGTTATTTGTGGGGAAGTACAGAATCATAAAATCAGGATATTCTGAGTTGGAAGGAGCCCATAAAGACCATCAAGGTCAGATTCTGGCTCCACACAGGACCACGCAGAAATCAGTTCATAATCAGGTACATAATCAGACCATAATTGGGTACAATGTATATACATCAGTGTAACACCTATATTTCAAAGAAGTCTTTATGCACAGCACATTTGCATTTTGGAGTTGGTATTGATATAGATGAAAACATGGCATGTGAAAATCTCAGAAATGGAGTCCTTGGAAGCATCCAGTTATTGGAGTATTAGAAGTGATTTAAGAAGTGAAGGTGAATTAAGTGAAACAAAAGCATGAAGAAAATAGACATTATAATTATTTCAATTATGATGTTTTTCAGCAGAAGTATTTGTTTTAAAATTGTGTTCTGTCATCTTTCAGCTTGTGACATCCCTCCATATACTACTATCAGCTCAGCTCTCATTTCAAGATAATGCTAGTCTTGTTTTTCAGTTGTCTTTCAACATCTATTTGTTACGCCCGTCCCTCCCCCAATGTCTGTCCATGTATATGCTTGTTCCTTATGTGCCTTTCCTAGGTTTATAATCCCATGATAATATTTAAGAAATGACTAATAATATGTAAGAAGTATTTATTAAATATACATATGAATTAAACCAAATAGGTTTAGATTTATATTGTTAGTGGGTTATTTGCAGTCTTCTAGGAAAGTCTGAAATCTATTTTTCTTGAAAATCACCCTTATTTCATCTGTCATTGCAAATGAAAAAGCAGAGCCAAATTATGTTGTTCTGTACCAACATAGAATATCAATTAGAAACAACAAAAGTATTACTCTTTCCAGTAACAGAAGTAGAATTAGGCAATAAATGTAGGAATGATTTATACCTCCTGTATTCTATTTCACTACATTTATTTAAAGTTGATTTGTATCAAAATTTATTATCTCTGCTTACAGTATAAAAAATTTTCTCTCTTTAAAAATTATTTTTGCTAGCTCTACCTTCTTTTCTTTCTATAAACCTTCTCCACCCTGTCTCCCCCCCCTCCTTATTTCTTCTCTAAGGAAAATGGCTGCAGCTGGAAGGAGATGGATCACAATGCTCTGAATATTTTCTCTGCAGCTTCTGAATTTCAAAAGATGAAAATGTCTCCTGATTTAAATTTATGAATAAATTGTTTACTCCTTCCAATTGGCAAAAAAAAAAAAAAAAAAATAAGAAACGGCTTTGGCCCAAGTTTCTAATTGATTCTGTCATTTTGCATATTTCACATCAGATAATCCGGGCTCTAACATCTAGCTTAGATTTACTGCTTTGGTTGTTTGTGATTTTCTTTTAGTGAGTCTTTGCCACTATGCTGATTTTTTCTAATTAGTTATTCCCATTTATTCTCATTTTCATCTAATTAAAATGCCATGCTAAAAATGTAAGTGAAGATTCAGTTAATTTGTCCTATAAATGGATGTATAATTAATGAAAGATTGAAATAAAGCCAACTCAATATGATTCTAATACTTTTTCTGCAGTTTGCATTTTTCCTAGTGATACACAAATAGCCAAAAGATTTCCTTGAATGTACAAGCAGATTTAGTTCTGTATTTGAGTAACTCCCTCTGAGAAAAACAATATATTATATTGCAACTACCATCTTCCCTGCTTTTGATCACAACTCTGCTGCTCTCAAGAATATATCTGTTTTCTTTCCCCCATATTAACAAATTTATAGGTACTAATTACTACAGATATCTAACTCCATGGGCAGTTCAGTCTTCACAAGATGAGCTGAAGATACCTAAGTTACATGAAGGCTATGGTACCATTTGAAGTAACCTATAAAAAAATGCAGTTGCATAATATCATTATTAAGATAAGATGCCATTTAAGCTCAGCCAGGAATTAACAGTCTAAAAACACAGATAAATTAAAATTCTTCTGTTCCAGGTCTGTGTTTTTCATTCATGTTTGATTGAATATTTATTTTAAATGTATATATATCTTAACATTGATCCTGCAAGAAAGAGTTTCTTGTAGGTTTGATCTGAAATCATTATTTTCAGCTTGCTAGAACTTCATATTCTTCTTATATTGGCAATCAAAACTCTAGAAATATCTGATTTACACCTGTCTTTGTAAGCATTTATCTAGCCAACCATTCATGGAAAAATGACTGCTTCTTCAGGGAAGAATAAGCATATGGTACATATCCCACCGCAGCTATGAACTGGATCTTTTCTAGAACTGAAGTGTTTGTCTTTGATTGCAAGCATTTTTCATTATCGGTTTATTTTTTTATTTGATTTGTGCATGTGCATTACTGTGTTGAATTCAGTAGCTGTCTCCTGTTAAAAATACATAAATAAAAATAAATAAATAAATAATATCAATCAATCAATCAATCAATCTTACAGCAGTCCCTCATCCACAGAGATAATTTCCACAACTGAAAGCCCAAATTATCAGGATCTGCAGTGCAGACTATTCTTTCTGGTGAGACAGGATCAGTGCATATCATGAAAAGACTTTTGCGGAGGGTAGAACAGTATTAACGTATAACATAAGAATAATGTTTTCCAAAGAAGCAAAAAACAAGTCCAAAGATTTTTGGAGCCATCATATGATGGCTCCTTCACAAGTATCCCATCATGCCAAAGAATCTTCATGTTTTTATAGTATTAAGACCAAACATGGGCCACTGTTTCTTCTTACAGTGCACTTCATTGGAGCATGTCTTTAACCCTGTAAAACTGCTGGACAAAGTCCTGGTGATGGCTCTCTTCCTTTACACTCATTGAAGATACTTTGATATTTTATAGCCTTCATATGCAAGTTTTTTCCTGCCTTATAGACCTCAGGTATTGTTATATTCCAAATAGTATACTCTTGATGAGTAGGAGTCAATCAAACTGTTTGAAAAATAAAGTACAGCTGTTCAATCATCATCTACAGTAAATGGACAAAGATTGGCATGTCTAGAAAAAGATTCCTGGTAGCACCTCAGGAACCTTAAACAAAAAAAGTGTGCATCACGTACTGGAAATGCCTATTTTTTTGTACTGACCATACAATGCACCTATCCAAGTTAGACAAGATGCTTAGCTGTTTCTTGGTTAATGCTAGGACAAGGCATCAACATAAATGATGGTATCTTGCTGTATAAGCTTCTGTTCAACAGCGTGTGTTTCTCTATTGACACAGGAATAGTACTGTTAATACATAATCTCAGCAAATCTAATTTAGTATTATGCTTATCAGCAGTTCTGTATTTATCTTGAAACATAGTCTGCAACCCAGTGTTTTCTCTAGGAACTTGGTAACAGCTACAGGTTCAGTGCAGCGCAACACTACCCACAAAGTTTTCCAGGACTTCCTTCTGTTACAGAGTCTGCAAGGACACAGCCACGTTTAGTAACTTGTGGGAGACATATTAAAACAGTGGTGAAGAAAACAGTGATACTGACATTGCCAATAGACTTAATCTTTTGGTCATTTACAATGCCGACATTCCTGAAGTGCTGGTTATGACTCAGGACCTGCCATCTGCACTGCTTGTGTCCTGCTGACATCACGTGAATCCTCACCTCTGCTCAAGGTGACAAACAAACATGACTGGACTCCAAGCTTGAAATGCCTGTGTAATGACTTCTAAAAGGCAAGTTGTTGTCCTTAAAGTCTTTAAAAAACTGTACCAACTTATTTGCCTACAAAGGTAAGCAGGAAGATAGTGTAAGACTTATAAAATGAACCGTAATATTTTGCTGGAATATTTTAATTATACTAATTTTTAAGAATTGGATGCTTCAATGATGAATAGAATTGTTGACGTCTTTTTGTTAGCACAAGACAAAAGGCTCAAGCTTTAAAAGATGAAGGAATTTGACAGAGCCAAAGGCGTATTAATTTCTAGGCATATACATATATTACACTTATCATTTAGATTATAGTACAAATGCTTATCCACCAGCTCAAAAATTGGCATAAGGCAGGCATTAAGTCAGTGGTTGGCATTGTCTGACTAAATATCTTCTGACATGGAAAAGTCTATGTATCAAAGGGACATCGCTGAATTCCTCTGGGCAGAAAAAATGACACCCGTTGACATTCATTGACACTTGCTGAATGTTGATGGAGACCAAAGAATGGATGTGGGCACAACAAGGTGGTATGTGGTGTGTTTCAGCAGTAGTGGTAGTGACAGTGAGTCACCTTCATAGGTGTAGATTTTTACTAGCATTACATACTGGCTAATAGTGGTGTCTATGTTGAAAAACAGTGTTTGGCAGCTGAGAATGTGCTCTATCAAACAGTGTTGCTGTTCTCTTCAATGAAGTTTCTAATAACAGGAGGCATTTCTTTCAAAGCAACTTGTATATGGCATCTCTGTGAAAACTGAAGGTATTTATTCACATATCTTGACCTTAAGCAATGAAAATGAAATCATTTATGTATTCATGTACAATTATGAGTATCTCTCACCAGGAGAAGCCATAATTTCTTCTACAATTAAATGAAGGTGTAATAAAGAGCTCAGACTCCTAAATTAGACACTTTTTTTAGTAATGGTAAAAATAATCCCCATCATTAATTAGTTCTTCATGTCCCCAAAGCAAAATTTATTTCCTATTTATGACCTTTATACCCTTTATTTCATAAATCATATTTCCTCTCTATAACTTGCACTTTAGCAAATACCTTTCACCACATTTGCTTTTCAGATGAGGCTCACTGTTCATTACTTCATGTAGAGCCATTTATGTGTAAATATAAACAGCGCAGTTCTTGGCATTTACCTTAGATTGTTTTATATTTATGCTTAAAGTAAATAACTAAGTTTTAGAACATTTCTGAAATTATTATGTAAAAATAAGTAACGACAGTATTAATTTTATTTAATCTAAGAATACTTATTTATGTCTGCATCTAAGCCTGTAATTTCAACTCCCTCTGAGGTCAGCCAAGAGCAATACATCTCTCAGTGATGTATTTTAAATTATTTACATTCTGGACATGCCTGATTCTCTGCGTAGCTAGATTAATCTTTAAAGGTTCACACTTTGATGAGATAAATTCAATTCATTCAAATTTAAAAAGAGGAAAATTCAATTATTTTCAACTTCTACAAGGAACTGTAACTAGGAAAATTGTTCTCAAGTCCATTCTCAAGTCTACAAGTCTATGCTAATCTCTACTTTGTTGATCTCTGATTGTTTTTCAATAGCTTTTTTTTTTTTCTCTTTAGTGGAGACACAAATTAAAACTGATCATTGAAAAAAATGATGTTATTTACTAGAGAATCTCCGTAGTACACAGAAAAGATGGAAAATAATTTCAACTGAACTGTTACATTTCTTTAGGTCTATGGTTAAAAACTTGCAGCCAGTTTTGACTTGCTCTCATCCAACATGTTGGTTTAAGCTATTTTAAGCGCACAAAACCTTAACAAAATTCACAAAATTACTTCAAAGAAAATAAGCATTTGCAGTTTTTCTCATGTGAAAGCGTGACTATAGAGATAAGTATGTTTGCTGACTACAGTTTTGCAACTGTTGCTTATCTGAGAACAAGCAGCTGAAGATTATACAATCCCGCAAGTAGGTGAGGTGAAGGTAGCTTGACAATTTCATTTATGTTGAAGTGTAACTAACTCAAACACCAATTTTATCAGTGTTTGTATTGCGTTTGTATTGCATGTGGAATCTACAAGATCGTGGAGATGGAGTAGGAGACTTTAGAACTTCATAATTACCATTTCTAAACAAAACAGATGGTAAAAATACAACTAGCCCAGTACTGTACTGCCTAGAACAAGGCTTATTTTTTTCCTTCCAACACACAAACAGTTTAAGGGCTATAGGAAGTTGTCCTAAAGCCAAAATAGAAAGATACCTAAAGCTTATGCTACTGTTGCTTCTTGGGGGCACCCAGATTCTTCTCAGATCACTTTGTTTGGAACCACTCAGTCCTGCCTGCATCTATTTTAGAAATGAGATCTATGACATTGCTGTCTGCTCTTTACAAGGAAGAAATAGGTAGGGAAAGGAAAACGTCACAACTAGCAAGAAATGCAGGGACAGAAAGGTTCATATTGCTACTATACAAGCAGTACTGCAGCATGGTGGGCTTTTGGAAAATGTGGATATATTCTGTGGACAGCACAGATTTGAATGTTTTCCTGTCATACTGATCCCCCTTGAATATCTGCTATTGCTCCTGAAGGATAGAGGCAGGAGCATTAATCACAGCTTGTTCATCTGGCAGTGCCAAGCCAGGGTCACTGAAAAGAAGGAAGTGAGACAGAGACCTCTGCAGTCTGAGTCACCCTTTTTGCCCAGCCCTCACCTTGCATGATAAAAGCTCTGCAACAATGAAGATCTTGGTCACAAACCTCCACCATGTGGCCCTACTTTTCCATAAAGGCTCTTCTTCTCATAGTAGTTGTTGCCTTGAATCCAACAGCTGCCACAGCACAGAGTGACACAGATGACAATGGAGAAGATATCTATCCCCCACTGTGGGACTTTGCACCTGAAAACCTTCTGGATTTCCCAGTTAAGGACAACAACACTGTCATCAATCCTTGGAACTATCGAGAACGA
Source organism: Meleagris gallopavo (assembly GCF_905368555.1). Taxonomy (NCBI): domain Eukaryota; kingdom Metazoa; phylum Chordata; class Aves; order Galliformes; family Phasianidae; genus Meleagris; species Meleagris gallopavo. The sequence goes on along the minus strand of NC_139405.1, from coordinate 58,299,529 downwards.
CTGGGAGTGTATAAGAGCATGCTAAAGGCTTCAGCCAAATATTTTACGGCCTTTGGATCCCAAAATTCCGGCAACATTCTCTGGGGATTACCACTGCAGCATGGGTGGCAATTTCGTACAGGTATGAATTATGTCCTTCAGCTACTAGAACAGATAAGTGTTTACCAAACCAGCTTTGAGTCACTTTTTTACAAGGCTTCTGCCTCGCAAGACTACTAGACTCAGACTGTAAATTTTGACATACTATGCTAAGCTGCCAATTTGAAAGAAAAATTCTCACTGAAGGAAATATCTTACTTTTTTGAGAAATTACTATTTGACTTTCTAATAGGAAAAGATATTACTAGACATAGAACTGATTAGAATCCAGAAGGACTGTGGATTAGAAGCACTAACAGATCAAATGAGGAAGGCAACACTTCAGTTACCTGAAGATCTTTGAGAATGCATTCCCAGTCTTCCCAGTTTATTGCAGGTAGATGTGAGGGTGTGCACATTACAGTATTGTTCTTAATTTGTTAACTGATAGGTTTCTTTTGGCTGATAATGTTATGTAGAGTTTCATTCTCGTAATTACGTTTACCACTCCCACTAGTACTTTTTCTCCTTTTTGCCTTATCTGATTATTTTAGAAGTACCTTCAATATTTTTGAATACGTATTTTTCTACAAAAGTTGTTAATTCTTTTTTTTTCTCTCTTTCTTTTCCCCATTCTTTTTCTCTCTTTTTTCTCCTTCCCTTTTCTCTCTCTTAGTTTAAAGCAAGTGGTTTTCTGAGCAGTCATTCTTATTTGCTGGCTAGCCCATACTAGGGAAGCAGACACAGAAAAGTATGCCAAAGGTCCCTTGCAGCTAAGGCTGCAATATCGTATACAGGGCTTTGTTGGGGAATGTGTTCTCCTACATGCTGCCTCACATGCAGCATGACATGTATGAACTTGTACCTGGCAGTAAATCCTTCTTGCCTGATGTAAGCAAATGCATCTGTCTGACTTCTTTTGCTGTAGTTTTTGCTTTTGTTCATTGGTTGCAATTGTAGCTTTTTGAGGTCATAGGATTTTTTGAAGATGCATATTTGCCTGGAAGAAAATGTAGACACTGCAGCTGGTGGTGAAGGAAGGCTGCCAAAATATAATCACAACTAACAGAAAATTAAATACTAAGTCAAAATAAAGGAGGTAGAACAAATAGCAAAATACATGAAGGCCACTAGCTGGCAAACAGCACAAGAAGAATTTGGTTGGAGTTTAAGCAGGCTTTTTCCTCTTTTCCTTCTTTATATGTAAGAAAACAAAGAGAAGATAAAGAGGATGAATGGTGCAGGAGTGCTGATTCAGTGAATGGCTGAAACAAAGACGCCTTCATGCAGAAGTTACACTTGAGTGGAATGATCTTGGACAGTTTAAAGGAGGAAATGGTACTGGACAGCAGATTTTTGAAAGAACCACTGAAATATGTTGCCTTAACCATCCTGTCTGGGTGTGAAGGTTATATTGCTGAGAAAATATTTTTGTGAGTATAGTTCTGTACAAACTACAAAGAACAAGTGAAACTGCTAGTTTAATAAGAGTGGCACAAGTATTTGTAATGAGCAACTCATAGACATAAAAATAAATCATTAATTTGCCTACATTTACAGTAGAGCCAGTATTGGCAGGACAGAATATCTTGATGGGCAAGGCAGGATAGTTGATTAGAATGTGTCTGTGGAAAGAGAAATTGTTACTTTAGAGATGGAGCTAAACTGGAACAGTTCAACTACACAAACTGAGGGAACTGAATAGTCTCTACTCCCACATTTGCATATAGAATAACAAATCCAGAAGCAAGGATTTTAAGAAAGTTTCAGCTGGCATGACATGCCTGAAGAGTAGGAAAAGTAGTATCTATACATATAAAGAAGGAAAAAAGGGAATAATGGCACAAAAATATTCTTACTCTTACCTCAATAGTAGGTGAGACATTAGAATAAGTGTAAAGAAAAGAATAAGTAAAGACATGGAGCAAAGTAGAAAATTCTGTTGATCTGCATTCTTCTCCATTGCCAGTTCTTTCTTTTGGTGCTCTGCTATGCAAAGACATGGGTTTGAGCAGCTAGCATGCTCCAGCATGCATCCTCTGTCCAGTCAGCTGGAGAGGATGATTAGGATAATCTGTCTGCACATGGTTCATGAACTTGAGTAAAAAGCATTAAGAGTCTTAACAGAAAATTTGTTTGGGTTTTTAAAGAATGCAATGAAGTTCTGATCTGATCTGTGGAAGGAAGGGATGCCATTCAGAGGGACCTCAACAGACTTGAAAGGTTGGCCCAGGTGAACATAATGAGGTTCAACACAGCAAAGTGCAAGGTTTTGCACTTGGGCCGGAGGAATCCCAGGCATCCATACAGAGCAGAAGGAGCGGTGCTTGAGAGCAGCCTTGCAGAGAAGGACCTGGGGGTCTTGATGGATAAAAAATTTAACATGAGCCAGCAGTGTGCTCTTGCAGCACAGAAAGCAAATAGTATCCTGGGCTCCATCAGAAGAGGGGTGGCCAGCAGGGACAGGGAGGTGATTGTCCCTCTCTACTCTGCCCTCGTGAGGCCCCATCTGGAGTACTGTGTCCAAGTCTTGAGTCCCCAGTACAAGAAAGACAGGGAGCTGTTGGAGAGGGTCCAGAGGAGAGCCACAAAGATGATCATGGGACTGTCCCACCTCCCCTATGAAGACAGGCTGAGGGAGCTGGGCTTGCTCAGCTTGGAGAAAAGAAGGCTGAGGGGTGACCTCATTGCAGCCTTCCAGTACCTAAAGGGGAGCCTACAAACAGGAGGGGAATCAACTCTTTGTTGGGGTAGATAACAGCAGGACAAGGGGAAATGGTTTTAAGTTGAGGGAGGGAAGATTTAGGATGGATGTCAGGGGGAAGTTCTTTACAGAGAGAGTGGTAAGGTGCTGGAACAGGCTGCCCAGAGAGGTTGTGGATGCCCTGTCCCTGGAGGTGTTCAAGGCCTGGTTGGATGGGGCCCTGGGCAACTTGGTCTAGGGTTGGTGGCCCTGCATGTGGCAGGGGGGTTGGAGATTCATGATCCTTGAGGTTCCTTCCAACCCAGGCCATTCTGTGATTCTGTGATTCTGACAGAATTTACAACATCTGTATTCAACTGACTCATTAGAGAGTAGGTGCTTTTCAGGGCAGTAATTAAGAGCTTCTGAAACATCTTATGTCATTGAACCTGACTATGGTATTTTCATGTCACGTACTTAAAACAGATTTCCTGACTCCCTACATGGCTATTTACCATGTGATGTACATAACATAGTGCTTTACAGAGTTAGGCTACTCCTCCATGTCATGTGCTTAACGTGAAATATGTCTTACATGCTGTCACAAATAATTGTGAAATGTCTTGCACTTTTGTTACAGAACAGATGCTTGAAAACTCTGCTAATCAGATACAACAACATTTGCATGCTTAGCTTAACAAGAAGGCAATGTTTGTATGCATCATTAAACTGAAAGGAATTCTGTATCACACAGCCCAATTAGGTGATACAATTACTAGCACACTTAATTTGTACTATTCTGGTCATTAAACAGATATCCTACAAAAGCAGACTTGCATCTACAGAAAATGATGCATCAGCTATGCGCATGTTTATGGCTGTATGTGCATGTATATTTATGTATCTATAAAAATCTCATTGTGGTATCCCACTTTCAGGCAGTTCCCTAAACTCCTAGAATACATTTACAGTGAGCAATAAATTTAACTGTAAAACAAGGTCATATTACTATGTGCTGCATGAAGTATTGACTGAGAAATTCAACTACTGTAGCAACAGTAGTTTATGAAGCAGGACAACAGCAATTGATCTACTTCGCTTAGCAAAATTCTCAATGATTTACTGATGTATATAGATATATATTAATCTCAATTGGATTTCTTGTGTAAAAAAATTGAGAAATAATTGGTGCATTCTTTTGTTTTATTTAGGCAGATTAGCAGATCCTACCAATGGGACTTCCTGTGGCCACAGAAACCTGTGTATATCTGTAAGAAGTTGGTGGTCCTGTAAGTATACTCTATTACAATGTTCTGCAAAACATGATTTGTGTCCTAGAAGGCAATAGTTTGGAACCACCTTTGCATTAGGCAGTGCCAATAAAAAATAAAGTGACAAATTTTAGTGAAGGGCCAACCGTGACCTAATTCAGCCATGTGTGTTGTTGATATCACTCTTGGTAGGTGTGGTGGAGCACCTCATCCTCCTGTGGTAAATAAGGTCCACTGCAAGATTTTCTGCATGAATCATGGGAGAAATTACAGAATGTGAGACAGCAAGTAGTAGGCTTTTAAATAGGGAATATTTCGTCCTTTAGCTCAGAACTGTGCAAATATTAAAGGATGTGATCTAGTATGCTGCATGCAAGTCAAGAGTATCTATTGCTCTGCAGGGCAGCCCACCAAATAACACTTCCAGCATAAATAAAAAAAAACCAGTATTACAATGCTCTTTGTCTCAAATGGTAGTACACACATGTAGCTTCTTTCCCTCTGATAATTTTTACAGCCTGTGTCTATGTGGAAATGGACTTCTATGTGGAAAAGAACTTCTATGTGGAAATGGACTTCTTAAAGGACAATGTACAGATGGATTTTTCACAGAGTTGATCTTAAAAGACGATTTTTTTTCTGAGTCTGCACATAAAACAAAAATAATAGTTAAATTTTCTTATTTGATAAATCAAAAATATTTTAATAAATTTTCCTACATCAAGGAAAACTAAGTAATATAAACATGACTAGTCTAAATAGAAGGATCTTTTGTTTCCATTATCCAGAAAGCTGAATGAACACATTATCTAAAAGCAAACAAACAAAACAGCTAAAATTTTCCTTGTACCCAATTTGAGTCAAAGTCAGTATTTTTAAGCTCTTTTTTTTTTTTTTTTTTAATGAAACTGGAAATCTGTCTCTTCTGGAAAGATTAGCTTCCATTTTTTTCAAAAAATGGAACTGACAGATAGGAGGGGAGAAAAGAAAGAAGACAAGCTTGACTTACAGTCAGTACTTACATCTAAAGTCAATAAAACTATGAAAATTTCTTTTTTTTTTTTTTTTAATGCACTTCCACTCCATTGAAAAGGGAAAACCTTTCCCTCTTTTTCCTCCAGCACATTTTCACTCCATCACTTCTGTCCCTCACTCCCTCTGTTTCCCTGCTGTTCTGCCATGAGTGCACCTTTCCGCAAGACCTGCTGCTTGGCTGCAGTGAATTGCTCTCTCTCCCCATCACACCAGTGCTTTGTTGTGGAGGCTTCTGACAGGGAAATAGCAACTGAATTCATATCTCCTCATGTGACCAAAGCTGTGAGCACAGAGTAAATTAAAATGTAAATGTAGCACTAAACCAAATTTCACTGTGATACTCAATCCAAGTTCAATTTGTGTTTGTGAATATAAATAGCACTAGGTGCTCAGGAGAAGGTGTCCCATGCAGTGACAAGTAAGAGGGGTCACTGCATAGACCTGTGCTGAGTACATTCCTGGAACAGAAATCAGATTTATATTCAGTATTTGCATTCCTGCTCTTCACTTACTTTTGAACACTGTAAGTAATTATAGCATTTTTGTTGCCTCCAGGAAATGTATAATCTCAGCCTTGATTTACCCTATTGTACCAGGAATACACAAAAAGTATTTCAGACTGCAGATAAATGCCTTATTGTTCTGAGAATGTAAGCAGCTTGGTCTGGTCTCCAGGGCAACCCTTCCTGGCATGCACAGTCATACCAAGCTGGGAATAAGCTGAAACCAGAAACTCACGTTTAACACGTCCCACGGTATAAGAAACTCTGCTTAAAAGACTGCTGCTGAAGAAGTCCTGTCCTTTTGACCTAGAATAATATTCAGTGTATTCCTTTGTTGCACTGTTCTGTTGTCTGAGTTCCCCAAGCAGGTATAAATAAGTAATACGTGTAAGTATATTGAAAAGAATTTAAGTGTATTCTGGTGTGAAATCCAAATTTCAGCTTCTTTGGTGAAAATAATGAATGAAAATAAAGACTCAGCTTAGTAATGACTCCCAGTGAGACACTGTCTTCTCATCACTTGGGGCCTCTGTTTGGCTCTTGTCACTTGCTATACATCTCCTCTAGAATCCCTAGCAAGGCCCACATACATACAGGAGCTGGAATAATTATTAGGATAGGGACACATGATAGGTTATAATGCTTTGGTGATTTTGGTCCTCAACGCTGGAACCGTGTGCAAATATCTGGGCAATCTATGGCACTGAGATTAAGCATGAGCAAATGACCTCTTAACTCAATGGCTCAGAGCTACCTACCGAAAAAATCTGAGCTTTAGGCTGTTCTTTGCTGGAAGTCATTAAAATTTATTTCTACAAAGAAGGATATAATCAAGAGGAGAATCTAAAATTGTTCTTCAAACACGAAGAACATCAAAAGTCATACAAACACTTTCATAGAAGATGTGGTCCAACACAGGCAGGAGCCGAACTTGGCTTTCCTACATGCTTATGGCCAACATATAAACTAACACTGAAAGTTGTATGTGAATCAATACAAGTTACTAGTTATTACTACTAGAGGATTTCAGTACACACATCCCACTGATGGACATAATGGTATCAGTGGCATTTTGAAATGCCTGTATTTGCTGTTGTAGAGGCTTCATTTCTCCATGTGGGAATTGTTTGTTTCTCGGCAGTTAAAGCCTCCTCCTTTCCGATTCTTACTGCAGGTATGAATTACTACCTGGCTATCATACCCTTTTTGGGTGCAGTGGATGCTGGCCTCTTTGGAGAGCTGAAGTATGAGGTAGAAATGCTGCCACCAGAGGACCGAAGAGATGATTTCTGTTATAGTGTTGCTGACTGCCGTTCTCGCATTCCCAAGCTCATGGATGAGTGGAAGGCTTACTTTGAAGTAAACAATTTGACATTTTTAAAATATTTTGTAGGAGATTATACTAGAGTGTTTCTTTTTAAAGCACTTACTATTATTTGTTGTACCTTGGTGGCTTGATTTACTTTCAACAACAAAGGTAAGAATTGGAAAAAAGGAAAGCATGACATAAAATGAATGAGAGATGAGAAGGACAGGATTCTTACAGGTTATTGTTTCTTTTCCTTCCTTTCAAGCTTATTTTGTATTTTAGCATCTGTTCGTAGAGACTGTTAATGGTTACACTTGTTCTCCTAATGTTAGCAATTCCAAATTATGCAGGTGAGATAGATATTACTGTTGAGAAATGGTCTTGGGATGGTTTTATAGGGCATTTTCATTCCTTTGAACATCAAAAAAACCCTGAAATTCAGGAGGATATTTTTAATACATCTACATACTCTGTTTCCACCTCATTCAGTTGCTCTCCAGTCACAAAAATGACTGTATTTCTTACTTCACAGGTTCAATAATGATTTTTATAGATAACCTTCTTTATTCAACATTTTTGTTCACAGTCAGGTAATAGATAATGATCAGCAAATTAAAACCACAAGTAACTTGGCGATTGTAAGTAGAGGAATAGGTTTTAAGAACAAGACTGCATTTGTTTTCTTCAGATTCTTTATACTAAACAGTATATTTAGGAAGTTATTATAAGTGATCACATAATCACAACCATTAAGGCTCATTTTCTTATTTTTTGAAAATTTTTAGCATTTGCAACTGAAAGAGTTACTGTTTTTCAAGAAATTCAGTATTTTAGCATAGAAACTTCCACCACACTGATACAAGAGTCCAGGTTACTATGACAGAATACCTAAATTATGTGGGAAAAACATTCGCTCTGTTGAAGCTAAAGAATGGCAAATCCCATTAATTTCAGTCAGAATAGAAATTCATTCTAGAAATCTATATTAATAATTTCTCCCTCTGTCAGATAGTACAGTTATTTACAAAGTACAAGTAACACATTCTAACTACTCATAAGCAGTTTTCTTCAGCTTGAAAGATTATTCTATTGTGAAGTATGTATGTAAGTGTGAAAAATGGATTGATTTCAAAACATCCTCTCATTTCTCTGCCTTTTTCTCCCTATTGCTGCAGTATCTGCAGTCTGCAGAGCAAAAAACCATGAACTCGGCGAAGTCCTTCTCCTTTGTGCTGGATGATGCTCTCCACTACATGTGGAAGGCACATGTTGCCTCCATTGCTTACGCGCTGCCCAAATTCCAGGACAGGTACGGGAATGAGAGAGGTGACCAGGGGGACCTTCTCACCTGCATGCCTATTTGTTAGAATAGTGCCTGAATAATGCCTGTATGAGGGTCCAGACTTTCCCTCACTAGGAGCATGAGATATCTGGCAAGAGATGAAGCGTTGGCATAACAGGTTGTGATAGGCAGGCAGGCTATGGGCTTACACAACATGCTGATTCCTATCTGAAAGCCAGGGCCCCAGCCAGGAGCTGAATCTAACCTGTCCAGAGATGGTTTTGCCAGGAGAAATTATACATTAAGTGCTGCAGGAGGCTTTAAGTCACTACTAAATTGAGATTGCTCAGGATTTTACACTGATCAAAACTCATTTGGAATAAATGATAGATTACTGTGTTCTACTGTGGGTTTCAATTATCTGATCATTTTTTACTTCTATTTCTTACAGTTTAAAATATCTTGCTGTTCCAGAAGCAAATTTTGGCGAAGACTGGGCTAATGGTGTAGATTTCATTGCAGCCACACATTTCTCTACAGATTTGCAGACTACAAACAACTTCCAGGCTTTCCTGCCCCAGAGGATGCTTGTTGAAGGGGATGTCCTCCCATCCATCAGTGGCTTCAGTTCACAGCAAAACAGAGTTCTTGTATCACTGAGAGCTCTTAACAGAGCAAATCGATTGACAGGTATGAGCCCCACCTGAAGAAGCTGGTCCATATATATGTTATGTCTTCTGTTTCTGTACCTTTCTCCACATGAATGCAGTTATTTTCAATATACGATAGTAAAATCACTTCATAGAGATGAACAGTAAAACAGTATGGCTAAAAGTACAACCACAAATGAATAGTGCACCAGAAAGAAAGTACAGCAGTGAGATAACGCTGACAGTATGTGATGAGGATTTCACATGAGACAAACGTTATGTTTGTAGAAGCATATGATCTTACTGTTTTTTTCCTCCAGTTTACCCAGGGACTTTAAAAATGAGCACTAGCTTGCATTTCACAAGTTAAATCTGAAACCACCAAAGTGTAAATCAATTTACTGGACCAATTGAGGTCATTATAAGAAAAAAAAAAAAAAAAAAAAAAAAGATAAAAAACAATGGTTTGTATGTCCACAAGTATTCTGCTTGGTTGTTGTTTTTGTTTTTGTGGATTTGTTTTTGTTTTCCATATCAATCTTTGGTTTTATAGAAAACATTATGCAGAATCACACCGTTCTTCTCTCCCAGCAGAGCTCTATCCTTTAGACGGCTTTAACTAAAATAAGTTCTGCATCACCATCCAGTGGTGAGACATAGAATTACAGTATTCTGATAGGCTGATACTATTTATTTGTTCGTCCTTTATGAAAGGAAGCTATTTAAATGAAAACACAATGTAAAGTTACACCATAAAGCTAGTATCAAGAGCCATAGTTTGGTTTTTTTTTTGGTGTTGTTCTTGTTTTGTTTTGTTTTTGTGATCTCCTGTCTATATACTTCACTGAAAATTCTCTCAGTAGCTGTATTTATTGTTGGAAGAGGCTGTTTAATGAAGATACTATGTATTTCAAAAGATCATCTTCACACCACAGATTGTTTTCTTCACACATAATGGTGAACATTGCTTCATAATTTGAATAAGGATCGTAACAGCTTTGTCATATGACTGGTAACCTATGTCACCAGTTCAGGGTTTCTTTTAAGGGCTCTGTCCCCCTGCATGGTAGCCTATGCAATGCATCATGGAAACATAGATTTCTTTACCAATCTAGAATTCATCTCTCCACTGTGGGGACAGCAAGGGAAAGCAGGACTTGCAGGGTAGAAATCAGGGCAGCAGAGCAGATAAATGCAGGACTGAAGGGAGAAAGAAGAGGCATGGATGCTTAAAATGTTCTACATGGGTGTAACCATAAACAGTGTGATCTCTATCTGAAATCCCTGGCTTTGCACGCTGGAGATTTCCCTGACTCTGCTTTGAAGGGCTGCTTTGCTTTCAGTTGATGGTTACATGCAAGCTAGCTCAACCTGCTGATAGCTGTGCAGATCAGAAATGGAGCTTTAAACTATATTCAACTATATTTGGCTCTGGACTGACAGCCTCAGACTGGATCTGAAAAGCTAGACCTTGTTGTTATTGCACTCGTGACAAAATGAGATATACTGTTTTGTTGAGCCAGATTCTTCAAACTTTTAAACATATTCTGTGAGAAGTAAAGTCCTCTTCTCGTGCTGTAAACCACAGCAGCTGAGTGTGGATTTCAGTACTTCGTAGGATGGGTTCCTGATTGTCCAGAAAGAGATCTGATTTCTTGATTCAGTTTGCTTACTCTTCATTTCCTTAAAGCTGCCTCTAGCAGGGAGCTATATGAAGACAGTGCTATGTATATTGCCATGGTGGTTTCACAGTGGTGAGCAGTTCAGCACCACTGTGCTGCTCTCTCATCCTCCTTCCTCAAAAGGACAGGAAGTGAAAATATGACCAAAAAAGCTCATAAGTTGAGACAAGGACAGGGAGATGGCTCACCAATTACCATCATGGTCAAAACAAACTCAGCTTTTAAGGGATGATGATGTAATTTACTGCCTATTGATAATAGACTAGAGCAGTGAGGACTAAATGCAAACTGAAAATGCTTTCCTCTTCTACCTATTCCTCCCAAGCAGAGCAGGGGAATGGGGAATGAGGACTATGGTCAATCCACAACATTCTATCATAGTCTCTTTCTTCTCCTGGTCCATCGTGGACTCCTCTCCAGGGCTGCAGCTCCAGCCTGGGACTGCTCCTGTGGGGACTCTCTATGGGCTGTGCCTCCTTCAGGACTCATCCACTGCTTTCTCATGGGCTCCTCCAAGGCTGCGTGTGGAAATCTTCTCCACATGGTGCCCATGGGCTGCAGGTTGACCTTCGCCACCAAGCTCTTCCTGAGCTGCAGGGAACTCCTGCTCCAGCCTGGAGCACCTCCTGCCCTCCCTCTGCACCGACCTTGGTGCCTGCAGAGCTTTTTCTCACATTTCTCTCTCCCAGCTGCTGCTATGCAGCAGATTTTACCCATCCTTAAATCCGCTCCCAGAAGCACAACCAGCATCTGTCATGGCTCATCTCTGGCAGTGGTGGGCCCCTTTTGGGTAGCTGGAGACAGCTCTGACTTGACATGGAGTAGCCTTGGGTTCTGCTCTCAGAGGCCACCTTGCATAGCCCTACTACCAAAATTTTGCCATATAAACACAATACAACTGCCTCTAAATGTTCTCCACTAATGGACAGTGAGAAGCTTTACTCACTGAGTGCTCTTGCTCCCTACGGATATATGAAGGCAAAACAGCAGCAATATGTGGGTTGAGGCCTCTCCTACTGCCTCACTGGTCTGCCAGGAGCACCACAAGGTCTCCCAGGCTGCCAGACTGCTGCCTTCTCTTAACTCCTCATCTCCCTGTTAAAATATGATGGAAATTCAGTTCTTACATGTTGTCTTCTATAAACTAAATCATGTTTCACAAGAGAATAGTTAAACTCTTGGTTTTCTTGTAGATTCTTCTTTTGCCTCAGATTTTCTCTGTGGCTCCTGTATACATCATAGAGATGAGTAGAGGGGAGCAGGCAATGAGCATTGTACAAACTGGTGCTGAAGCAGAACTGGTCAGGAATGCTTCATGGAGAATGATTGCTAATTGCCTTGATGAAAGCATAGGGGTCATTCGCTTCTTTAGCTTGAGGCCTCAGAGGGATAGAAGAGTAAATTCTTTGCTAATTTAGAGTAAAAACAGAGATCTGCATGACTGTAGCCATCAGGCCATTGCTTCATAAGCTATGAAGCTATGTGCAATTCCAGAACAAGGCCCTGACATGCGTCTTCAATCATTTTGATTTGCAACACTGGTGACAAGGGAACAAGCCAAGGTGTCTATCAATACAAAGGAACCTGAGCTGAATGAATAGCCTGTGTCTTCCTACAAAGCTGTAGGCAATTACTACACCATTGGCATGCTCCACCCTTGTCTACATTTCACTATCCACAGGAGAGTGGTTAGGTGTTTGCAATCAGACGTGTGCTTCATCCCTTGTGTGCCTCGAGCTGTGTGTACTCCATGTTAATCTGACAGTGCCACATTGTGTTTCTTTCCAAGGAGGATTGTTGCTGAAGCTCTGGCAAAAGGCAATGTCTACTGAAGAGGCAAGGAAAATTGGCCGAAAACTGATTGAGGACTTGGCTTCCAGTCCTAGTTCTGACCCACTGGAATATACAGCGATTTGAAAGGAGCTGATTTCACAGCATCCTCTTTCCTGAGAAAAAGCAGTTCCAGCACTGATTGATTTAATATTTTAGCAGTTATGTATCTGGTAAACTGGTCTTGGTAGTTTCTTTACAGCAGGATTTCCTGAATAGCCATGTGGGCATCTCCTTTATATTGAATCAATACTTCTATCCTTAATTTTTCTTAAATTAGCTCATTTGTTCAATTCATTTCCTTATTAATAAAATGCCTTACAGAAAATCTGAGTTTATTACTTTTTTGACTTCATAAATGATACATCATTATTGGAGAGAAAATTGAAGGCAACTTACATTCAGTTTCAGACTGTTTCCTTCCCCCTGTGTACAGTGATCCCAGCAGATATGTACTCAGGGTCTTGATGGTCTAACCGATGATCTCCCAAAACATTTATTTGAGTTATGATCCAAAGCCAGTGCTTTGACAATTTCCTACTGAAGTTGCTGTTTTACAGAGCAGCTGCAATTAAAGATTTTAGGCTTTTAAGATTACATACTTCAGTACAGATGAATTCCTTCTCTAAAATGCTATGCAACAGGTAAGTGCTGCACCTGATGCTAAGGAGACACCCCCGAGAGATCCTGAGCCCAATGTGCTTATTCTGCACAGCTCTTAAGTGACTAACAGAATTTCTGTTATTTGGTTTGCTACACAGATTTCAATAAAGTATTGGTTTATCCATCAATTTCTGTGATTAGGTAGTCCATATAGCTGTAGAGTTAGTTTTCCTTTTGTACATTAGATATGATTATTAAGAAAGAATTGAGTTTGCATTGTGCATCATTACAATGTCTAGCAGAATCAGATCCAGATGCTGATCACACTCTTCCAGATGACAACACAATATAGAGAATTAATTAAAAAAACTTGGCATCAGAAGTTGAGGAAAACTGGGACAGGGGGCCTGAAGGCAGAAGTTTCTCAGGAAGTCTGCTGACTTGGGTCCTCCAACTTTATAAAAACTTTACCTGGAAAATGGGAATGGCTGGAGCTGCCTTCCCAAGATGGAGAGCAGAGGATGGCAACACAGCCACTGCCTGCTGCATCTTGTAGAGTTACAGCTTGCACTGTATAACGAACAATATAGCTCAAAATAACACAAGCTTTAGACTCATGTCAAAATAAAAGTAAGCAGCTTAGCTTAGCCACCACTTCAGGGCTACCCTGCCTCTTTCAGTCATTCCTAGCATCTTGGTTGGTAACTGTGTCCCATAGGCATCTCAGTACACCCTCATTTAGGGTGAGAGATGCATGTCACTCTTTCTCTTTGTTTTCTGACACAAGCATAAAGCACAAGGAATCAAATTTTTCAATGTATATCAGTGAAAATCTCATCCTCTGGCTGTGCACAACCTTTGCACTGGGAAGAGAGGAGGATGCTGCAGGTGGAGCCACAGCACACAGTATCTCAGAGCTTGCAAAAAGCTCTGAGACAGGCAATCAGGCCAGGCAGCCTGCAACAAGGCTAAAATCACAGTATTTCCACGCTCAAAGGCCCGTTTCCACACACCAGTCAGGTCCAGACCAGGGTGTCTCTTTGTTCTTGAAGTTGAGCTCCAGACAGCCTGAGCATTAACATATAGTGGTGCTTCTTAGGGGTCTGCTTATCTCACTGGAAGTCCTGAGTTATTTTATGGATACTACATAAATGAAAAGGAAAATATTTGTCTTTCCTGACCACTTTCCAATTCAGTTTGTTCTTTCTCCCCAAACTGGCATGATATTTGCACTGTAAATGAAGAAATAGCCATCGAGACATCGAGCAGTTAAACACTATTTTGTCCTCTGATGTCCCAGGACAAAGGTTACAATTATTCATTGTCATTTTATGGATAAACTCTTAATGTACCATCATTAGCTAATGATTTTCAAAGGAAATAAGTTAATGAGGTCTAAGAAAATGCCGGAGTTTTTACCTTAATTACCTGGTTCATAGATCAGAGTAATTAGATTTCAACAGACTTTAGGTATAATCTAAAAGTAATTACTGCAGCTGCCAGCTGTTAAAGCATTAGATTAATTGTGTTTCAAGAAAGTTTGAAAACAATTTTCAGTCTTTTCTGTGGTTAATTCAGGTTTTAATCTCAGGTGGGCTTTAAGAAAACAAACAAGCAAAAAAAACCCCACAAACAATAAGAAACAACAACAAAAACCCAACCACTAATGCAAATAGAAGACTTCTTACAAGCTTGCAGATTGCTGCACTTGAGGGGATATTTCTAAGAGATTTTTTTTTAAAAGACTAATATTTTCTTAACTGAGTTAATGACAACACTAAGAATTACTTTATTATTTTGAAAAAATACTATCTCTCTTAATAAACCTTAAGGCATTAATGCATTTCAAACACTGTGTCTTAACACAGCACGCCGATCAGTCAAGTACAGGCTCTAGGAACTGGACAGCAATTGAGCCTTGGGGTCTGAGGCACATATAAAAGTTTAGACAAAGCATAGTTTGCTTTCCTGAAAGTAGAGCAGATGCAGATAATCTGGAAACAAAACAGATGCATCCTAGTAAGAAAACATCTGGGTGTCAGAATGTAGGGAAAAGGGACAAAAGGAGAAAGCAGTGAAAAGGAAGCAGGATGGGAGAGTACTGGAAAGGTCTGTGCTTGATAAAGCTGGCAAAGGCTGAAAAAAAACAGTCAGAGGTGAGGCTATTGCCCTTGCCTAGGTGGTTGTAATTGGGAATACAGCTGTTGCATTTAACCTAGCCAGGATGTGTGTGTTAACAAATACTGTCCCAAACTGTCACATAACGGACATACATTAAGGGTGAAGCAATCTCCCTTCTTGTTTGATAAAAGGAAAGCCACTTTTAACTTTTTTTCCCCCCATATTTATTTATTTATTTATTTATTTATTTATTTATTTATTTTAAGAATAAGGCATAGAGTTTGCAGGGTTTGCATGCAAAGTTGTTAGAAAAAATGTAGAAAAGTATTTTTCTTTCAAGATGGATTATTGAATTTCCCTTTCCCTGTGATTCCAAATCTGTTCAGGCTCCTTTACTTTCCAGCCCGTGCTCTCTAATACATAATTAAGTGCTCTTCCGTAGTGGGAAAAAATGCTTTCCTATTAGGTATGGAAGGAGAGCAAAGATGTTCTTGCCCAGAGCAGCCTTTAACCCAACAGTTAGTGGGTTCTGCTGGGAGGCAGAAGAGGTCGATTTGCAGCCTGCAGGACAGAAAACCTAGCATACTCCTTTGACAGCTGGTGCACAACATGAAGATCCACCTTTCTCCAGAACAAACTGATCACTTACTTACATTTTCAGACCAGTTTGTGTTATCTCCTCCTCTTGCCAGAGCGTTCTTGGACATCCGGTTCTTGATGCTGAAGGGGGAGAAGTTCAAGATGAAAACTCATTTTTACAATATTTCCCTCACCCCAAATCCACTGGCTCCAGGAACAACGTGTTTCTTATGTTAGATCTAATGTTGAGCTTTCATATAGGGAAGGCAAGGAGCAGCACCTGAGAAAGGTCTGAAATCTACTTCAGATTAATTTCAAAACAAAAATTCTGCCTCTTCCAATGCCATTTCATTTCAGCAGTAGTGCTGAGCAGCAGAGCTTTTGTCAGGCTTCGTCTTGACTTTTGCAGTATTTACAGCACACACCCACAAAGGTATGTTGGCTGCTAATGCCCAAGAGAATGTTTTCAATGTGATTGAAGAATGTGAATGTGCTTCTGGGTTGAGCCTGAACTTACGAAATTCCTGTACTGCAGAACAGATGAGATGGGCTGTGAGCTGTTTTGAGAATGGCTTTCAGCAGGGCAAGGAGCCTGGCAGAGCCAAGGGCCTGCAGAGCTGCCCACTTGCCCCCTAAGAAAGGGGATGTGCTTCATTTGGGAGCACAGATGGTCTTTCCAGATGGTGTTCAGAGGGCAAGGAGTGGAGGCAGAATGACATCAAGACTTGTTGCAAGGTATTTATACCTACTCAAAATATGATTCAATTTCTGTAGAATATTCATCTACAAAAAACCATATGGTGCTTTTTTTTTACTGATTCAATCTCAGCAAAAATATCCAGGATAAAACTGTAGTGAAAGTAAATCTTTGCTGTCTCTTCCTTCCTTTTACAAACTATTTGTGTGATGTTTGCAGGAAGAGACTGCAGCAGGTACAGCTGAAGAGATCAAGGTCATATAAACCATCCTTGGGAACAGCTTCATTTAGAAAGGTTTTTTTCACCTCTCCTTTTGTGCAATGTTTGGCCTAGAAATGCTAGCAGACCTAAGACTTGTCTGATGTGGTGATGGTGGATCATGGAAAGAGCAGAAGTAGAGAAGAAGATCCCAAATAATTCCCCACTGGCATCAGCCCCTCCAGCTTCCTCAGCTTGAGAGTCATACAGGGTGTCCTAGGACACACAGAAACCCAAGGAAAGAGAGAGGAAGCTTGTCAACGAGATGTATTACTGCCAAGCACAAGAACACTCCTAGCACACACAAGTGCTTTTGAAAAAGGAGAGAGGGGAGAAAAAAGCAACCTGCCACTAATATGTGAAGTAAAAGCTGGAAAACTATTCTCACTTCTGCATCTACCAGCTTTAACATGGCACCAAGGAGTTGTAAGTTAACAAGGTACAGGGGAATCAAAGTGAAAAATGTTAGGAAAACACTTGAGTAGACTTGGGAGAGGTATAAAAGTATCAGATGCATTAAGTGAAGAGATAGCAAGAATAAACAGTGGCTTCTTATTGGGAAGAGTGTAATAGATAAGCATTTGTTTGACACGTTGTAGTTAAACAAAAGGGCTTTTGGCATTTAAAGAAGAATGCTGAGGGAAGATTCTTCTTATCTTAGCAGACACAAAGGCTGGATATATAAAAATGTGCATGTTGATCATCCAAACATAAAATGCCATCTCACTAAGGGCTTAGGCACACATGGAGTGCTGCGGAAGCAGCTGCTCCTGAGCAGGCCTGTATTGAGAGCACAGTGGAAATACTCCTTAGCATTAAAAGAGATAAGCCCTTAAGCTAACAGGTCTGTGCAAAAGCTTATGCCAATCTTTTGAAAAGCAAATATCTTATTATTTAAATACACTTGTATTTTCTTCAGGCATAGCGAATGCGGTCTGTGTTCACCTGAAAATGGCTTTCTCCTCTTCAGTGCAGTCTTCCTGAGCATCAGAATCTGGGAATAAGAAACAGGTCCCTCGAGGGTCACAGTGACATTTCAGTGTTGTCAGACATGTATTAGCAAGCATGTGGTCATCTGTACAATGTAAGGGAACTGCAGCACTGAACACAAACCTTTTACTATATGATCTTTCTTCATGCCTACTACCTCCTCTCCATTTTCCCTAGCAAGATTGTGTGTCATCTCTCCCACTCCAGTAACTTCATGCAAATGCCACTGTGCCTCTGCATTATGGCAACTGAAAGGCCAGTTCTCCTTCCTGTAACGGGATATGATGTTAACTGATGTGTCTGAGGAAAGGAGACTAGAGACATCTCTGCTACTGTTGTAACTACAAAGTTCATAAAATCTTCCATCTTTACTCACATGAATGAAACTCATTGAGCTCAATAACATTGAATATACAGGACAGGATTCTTGCACATGACAGAGGTGGCAGGATGAGATTCCTTATGTAACAGAATCTACACAAAGAAGAGAAATTTCTCCAGAATAGCTTTAAAAGGAAGAAGCTGAAAAAAGGGCTGATATGTTTTGGTTGGCGTATTTTATTTTTACTTTTTTTTCTTTGTTACCTTTGCTTCTCTCTTCCTTTCCCTGCAAACTACGTCCCAAATGCTTTTACAGAATGTTTAAAAGGTGCTAAGGCTTGTCATTAAAATAGCTGCATCTCACAGTGTTCATAACTATCCTATCATCTAGGGCAACTAATCAGAGCTTTTTTTATTCTAGGCTCTCTCAGCTTCTTGTTGCATATCAGATACTCCAGCCTGACTTACTAATCACCCACATGATTCTTTGCTGGAATCTCTCCAGTGTGCCCATATCTCTCTTGCACTGGGAAACTCAGAACAGGACCCAGCACTCCGAGTGTCCTGTCAGAGCTGAGCAGAGGATCACCTCCCTCAACCTGCTGTTGACAAAGTGCAGCCCAGAAGGCTGTTGGCTTTCATCTTTTCCCCTACAGCTGCATAATTCAGGCTTCGTACTATTCAAGGAATCAGAATCATGATAGAAACATCTCATAACTTTCAGACATTTAACAGAGAACAACATCACGTTAAGCAGAGAAATTAAATAGTCAGTAAAATATGCAACAAATACCTTTTATTCCCTTGCCAGTCTGCTTTTGCTGGCATAACAAACAGGGCTGTTTTGAACTGCCACAAAGAGAAATACAAATTTTTGTGCAAAACACTTGAAATGTATTTCAAACACCCACAAGCGATTTGCCAGCCAGTTACAAGATTTGTATGCACCTGCAATCTCCCATGTTAACAAGTGGTATGCTAAATGCTGTATGCTACATATGCATGGAATCAAAGCACTCTGCGCTATACAGTTAATACTTAAATGGTAACTGACTTTAATGAGGATGAACATTTATCTTGAATAAATTAATGGAAGACAATATTGAGTTATTCTAGATTAATTTGCATTAGTGAAAATTAATTATGCAGTGGAATTTTAATAGGAAAATCTGAAGATGCTACGCTGTCTGCTTGAAAAATCTTCTTTAAAGTGTATCAAGGCATTTTTTTTGTGAGTGTTTACTTTTTAACTCATCAGTAGAACTAAAAATACGATATGTGTAGGCTTTCTGAACGTGTTCCCTGTCTCCACCCTAAAACTGTCTGGGAAGTTTGACTGTTGTGCACAGCTGTCAGGCATTTCTGGATATGCCAGTCTGATCAAGCTGCTGTGAGTCTGGAAACTCTTGGCACATCAGATACATGTTTACACATCAGTTCTTAGTAATTTTCCATGAGAACTGAAGCACTGCCAGAGGTGTATGCACTTTCCTGTGATCTACCAAATCTGGATACACAGCACTCACTATACACACACTGCCCAGAAATAGTGGGTGTCAGACTCAGACTGCAGACATCCACAATTCTGTTCTCTGCCAGAACATGAGGATTAGGTTCAGTGCCAACCAAGGATGTTAAAAACACTGTACCCATGCAGTTCATATATGACTGTGCATTGGGATCCCAGACAGGATACAGCTGCTCCAACACTACGCCTAGTTACATGCTCTCTGCCAAGTGCACTGGGATGCTCATCCATGTTATCAGAAGCCCTCACTGCCGCTGCTTGGCACTAACAGAGTATAAATAATGGTACCTCCTTCTAGGCCAAGGTTTTTTTTAATCTCAGATACTATGTAAGTATTTGGCTCTTAATTTTTGTCTTCAGAAATATAAATTAAAGGGAAATCTTTTAAAGTGAACAGTTGTGCTGTTTTGCTATTTGTTTATTTTTTTTAAAAAAAGAACAAATCCAAATAAAATATTCTGCTGCTCTTCCTGTGCCCTCTTTCCATTGGAGCAGTACTGACCATCAATATTTGAAGCAGAGAGGCACCTTGCTCCTTCAGCCCCAACTTCTGTCCTTTATTACTAGCTGTGTTTTCAGCAAACTGCTGAAAATATTGTCAAAAGCTACAGGTCTGGTGTGATTCTAGATAAATCTGGAGGTGATGTAAGAAACACTGAGATGTTGTGCTGAAGCACAGGGTTTGGTGGGAAATATCGGTGGACTGGATGATCTTGAAGGTCTTTTGGTGATTCTTTGATTTTATGAGACTAACTAAAACTGTGCAAGGGGCTGTGGAAATGGCAGTGTTACCTCATGTAGGCACCCTCAGTCCTACTGAGAAACACTTCCCCCTGGGAGGAACGACATTGATTTCCATGGTGAATTAGTTGTGGTACAACAGCATTGCTTGTGCAACAAAGCATTGCTCATCATCAGAAACAGTGACAGAGTCTTGCTGGTTGTAGCTCTGGGCCTTAACCTGTAGCATATGTGTCTGGGTGAGGAAATAGGAGTTCATCTTACATAACCCCTCATCCTCCTCTCTACTACTCAATTCGCAAAGAAAATCTAACCAAACTAAAATAAATAAATAAATAAATAAATAAAAATAAAAGAGATTTTCCTTTTGCATATGCCCTACAGAGGTTGAGAAAATAAACTGGCATTTCAGGTACAATAGGAATGAAGGATTGGACTTGACATCATTATATAACTACATGAATTCATGAATAAATACATACAGGAAGAACATTGTCCCTTCAATGGGTGTAAGAGATTATTCTTTTACATTGTCTCAAAGCTTGCTGGGGACACAGATAACAAGTCCAAGTAAGCCCTGGGCAAGGGTTGAGAAATCCTTTGTCTGGAGAACACTGATGGACAAGTCCTGGACAAGAGTTGTGAAATCCTTTGTCTGAGGGACACAGATGGACAAGGCCAGGGGCAAAGAGAGGAGAAATAAGCTGCAGCTTAATGGCCATAAGGCAGTTTTTGTGCGGACTTATCTCAAGGAAGATGGCCATCTCGGGGGTACTCACATGATCTTGCTCAAGCACTCAGGGATGTCACGTAGGCTGGCAGAAGAAGAAGGATAAAAAGGGGACCTATAACCATGATGTTTTCTGGCAACAGATTCCTCATGAAGAAGAGGTTTCTGCCGTGAGAAGCCTCACGACCTGCCTCTGTCCCTCCTGGACTTGCTCTGTGCTCTACCACGATGCTGAAGGAGAACAAAGGTGTCCTCCATCAGATTCCTCACTATGGAATGCCTGCATGCTGACGGACTCTCCTGGGCCTGCTGCTTCCTCCCGGATTGGCTCTGCAACTTCTTCCTGCTACCTGCTTGCTGCCCAAGGCCAGCCACGCTGCTGCTCTCCCCTCTCCCCTCCTCTCTCCCGTTGCTTTTGCCTCGGACCATCGAAACGTCGTGCAACGGGACCGCTGCTGGATGCTGGTGGTGACTATCCCTGCTTTACGCTATTCTTGCTTCGTTCCTATCTTTTCTATCGCCCTCCTTCCCTTCCCTATCTCCCTGATGAGGATTTATAATAAACTGGTTGGACCAATATTTTAACCGTTGTTTCTTAATCTCATGCTGGGTATATGGATATTAAAAGAACTCATCTCCCTCCTATAAATTGGAGCAATACAATGGGTCATGAGACATTAGCTGGTTTGACTTCTTACTTAGGATGAGTAAGCAGTTTAGTTTCTAAACTTAAGGGGATTCTTACAGTTAAATTGCAGTCTCAAATGTTCTTTGTGAGACAAGGACAGCACTTTTATATGCAGGTTTTTTTACTGTTGCAGTTGATTTTAATATGTGAATGATGTAGCTTTTATTTTTTTTCCAGTTAATTTCATAATTATTTTGCTTCAGATGTCTCTGAAAAACAGCAAAATATCAGACTGAAACAGCAAACCATTTTTCTGAGCTTTAAAAATTATATGAGGAATGCAGATGAATGAGCTCTTGAGTCAAATTAATGACTGTGAATTAGGGCTTGCTTGAGCCATAAAATGGTTTGTCAGCACAATTATACCAGTAATCCCAAGACTACACAAAATTAAAGCTAATATATGACTCTGTGTCCTGGTTTTATCAGTATTCTGTATCGTAACATCACGCAACAGACTGTTGGGTGAGGAGAGACAGTGCACTGTGGAGCTGTGTTTACCGTTTATCTCTAGCAGTCTCATGTGAATTCTGATTCTCCAAGGCAAAGATGCACTGGGATGCACTGCATTTTCCAGGAGCCTCCAGCTGATTTCTGATTCTGGGTGATGGTCTTTTTGAGGAAGTGAGCCATAAAAGGCCTGCTGATAAAGACTCAGACTGACCCTCTCTCTCAACCGTTTTTATTTTTGGTTCATTTTGATTTATTACTCTTTATTATTCTGTATTATCTCACATTCCTGTTAATAAATTATTTTCTCCTATCTCTATCTCTTTTTTTTTCCTCTTCCTTTCCAACCCCTTTCTCCTGAGGGGAGGGAAGGGTGTTGCATGATTAACTCTTTAAACCACTGCACTCTGATACATCTATTCCAGCAACTTTGTCTAAGTATGTGAAACTCAAACCAGTAAACTTTTCTTTTACCAGCACAGCTTATGCAATTTAGGGAAATACTTGACCTGTACAGGCAAAAGAGCTCATTTAGTCCATATAAGGTGCAACTCCACCAAAGAATTCTCCTACTGTATCTCCTACTGTATCTCCATCATTACTGTACCCATGATGTTGCTGGTCTGAGAAATTGAGGAGAAGACACATCATCCTCATAGTGATACTCCCAGAAGTATCCCACACTGCTCTAGTGTTGGATAACAGAGTTGAAAGCCTGAAGGGAAGTTGTTTAGCACTTAATTAATCATAGAATCACAGAATCAAAGAGTGATCAGAATTGGAAGGAATTCTTAAGTCCCCTACCACAGGCAGGGACATATTCCACAAGACCAAGTTGACCAAAGCCACATCCAATCTGTTCTTGAACACCTCCATGGATGGGACATCCACAACTTATCTGGACAACCTGTGCCAGTGTCTCACCATCCTGCTGATAAAATTTAACAACAATATGCCAATGGGCCCAGAAAGTGGCAAGCAATGCCCATGCACATTGGATGAACAGGTCTCAGAGCAACAAACACCCTGTTTGCTATCTGCCAGCCTTTCCTCCAGTAATCACAGTTGATTATTCCCAGGATAAAAGGCTTTAATTTGCACATTAAGGAAAAGTGAAAGCACTAGACAGTAGAAAAATTACCAAACAATGAAAATTGACAGAGTAGGATATGCCCCCAAATCAGTATTGAAAACTACTTAAAATAGGAAGACTTTCAGAAGTGGTGAGAACATACAACTACAGTTACAGATTTGACTTCCTATCTCCAACGTCCCCAAGTCTGGAAAGTTTGCCTCAACCCAGGGATACTAGAAAAGGAACAGGTAGTTGGAGGGACAGTGGTGTGAAAGGCACAGAGAAACGTCTTAGGAAAACAGCATTTAATTACATAATATGCATTTAATAAGTACATGATTAATGGAGGCGTGGTGTGGTCAGGAATGTTGGTTTTCATTTGTAGCACTGTCTTCAACTTGCCTTCTTCATGCAGAAACCTACCTCTCAGTATAACCAAAGTAAAAAGTTCAACCTCAATCTCTCAGATACAATTTCTTTTTTTTAAAAAAGCACAAATTTAAAACAATAATAATAATTATAGTAATAATAATAATAATAAATTTGTTCAAACAAAGCCACCTAAAATGTTTAGTTTATGGCAGGAAGAAAACAAAGATTGTTTATCCTCTGCAGCATTTTCCTTCTCTTTTCTACTTTTTGTTCCCCACCGAATAAATGCCCAGACTTAGTCAACTGCAGTCATTCCTGTAGCAGCACTCATGTGAAGTTCAAATCCAGAAGGCAACATCCTGAAACAGTTAATGGCTGTTGTTGTTACAGCAAGCTAAGGCATGTGTAGTCAAGTCCCTTGCTTGATTGCTTACTGTTCTGGAGTGATGAGGTCGTGTTAACATCATTGACCCCCTGGGCACATTTATTCTATCAAAATTAACATAGCAATGACCCGAGGCAAATCTCCTTCTTTCTTACTGCCTCTTGCTTTGAGTGAGGGCTAGCTATTACTAGAGCCATTCTAGCACACTTTGGCCTTTACTGTAGAAGGATTTTTTTTCTGGCATTGATGAAAAACTGCAAATAATGAATACTGGTTTTCTCATAGCGTGCCTGACTACTGAGGATTGCTTTTGTATTTCTTTAAAATTCTTTTTCCTAATAATTATTTTCTGCCACAGTTTGAATCAATGGATTTCATTTTGATAGCTCATATATAACAAAAATATTAAAGGAGTGTACTAATGAACAGCATAAATGCCCTGTAAAAGGGTGGGATCAGGGTTGGAAATTGTTGACTGCAGAGTTCCTTAAGCAGAACTGACAATCTCACATGTTAGGCATTTGACAGAGGTGCAAGATATGCATTATTTTCCTGTAAGTAAACTTAAAATTTATTTGGTTATTTTTAATACCTCCTTTAAGCAGCGATGTAGCATACATGCTCAAAAACTGACTTTTAAGCTCCATAAATCACTTTACTTGGAAAGTTTTATATGGCATTTTCCCACATTAATAGTTAATATCATATGCCTACATCAAATCCACATTTCTTAAAATGCTCACAAGTGCGAATGTGGAAGTTAGATAGAAATTATAAATGCTAGTTTGTGAAGCAGACTACTTTGCTTCATTTTTCAATTATTCCTGTAACTTCTGAGCTTCTGAGGCTGTGAGCAGAAGAATAGCTGGTCATGTGGATACCATAATTGCACTGGAAGGCATGAAAATTACTGGGTAAATTACAAGAAGCTACAACATACTTCTGCCACTGCATAAGGAGAGGTTGGACATCTCATGGATGTGCTCCCACCTACTGAGGCCTGTCTTCCAAAGGCTGCCAAAGCTGAAATACAATAAATTAGTAGAAACACAAATAATTTTCTCAAAGCTTTTTAAGAGACAGATCTTATTGGCTAGAAAGTGCCCACTTCTAAAAAGGGGACAAAGATTGCAGTTACACCAAACTGATACAAATCAGAAAAATTAGGCAAGCTTTCAGATACAAAGCTTTTCTCTCTGTGTTTCCACGTATTTTTGTATTGTTAGTCTAATTAAGGTTTTAGCTCCACGTATGCACTTATATTACCAGAACAACTAGAGGTATCACTTTGACAAAGGTGGCATCACTAAGAGCAACACTGGGTCACAAGTAGTTGTGTCTAACTCAGGTGTGCCTTTCCCACATTCTTCACAGAACATATGCGACAATCAGTGATGGTAGTTCCCAGAGAAAACTTTTTCTCATGTTGAAGGATAGTGGTTACTGGAAAACATGAAAATCACTCTGACAACATTTGTTTGCATCAATATGTGATGATAGACTACAACCACACACTTTCTTCAGAGGCTATCCCTATTTGGAATTGTAGAATCATTTGACTTGGAAGGGACATTTAAAGGTCTCCCTGCAAAGTACAGGGACACCTACAGCAAGATCAGGGTGCTCAGAGCCCAGTCCAGTCTTACTCCAGGGGCAGAGCATCCACCACATCCCTGGTTTCAATGCGTTACTACCCTTACTGTATATGTATTTTTTAACTTATATTCAGTATAAATCTCCCCTCTTTTAGTTTGAAACCATTTCCCCTTGTCCTATCACAACAGACCCTGCTAAAGAGTCTAACCCCTTCTTTTTTACAGCACCCCTTTTGATACTGAAAGGCAATTTTCAGGTCTTTCCAGAGCCTTTTCTTCTCCTGGCCGAACAGCCCCAGCTCTTTCAGCCTGTCCTTGTAGGAGAGTTGTTCCATCCCTTGGATCATTTTTGTGGCACTCCTCTGGACGCACTCCAACAGATCTGTGTCTCTCCTGTACTGAGGACTCCACATCTGGATGCAGTACTCCAGGCAAGGTCTCACCAGAGCAGAGCAGAGAGACAGGATCACCTCCCTCATTCTGCTGACCATGCTTCTGATGCAGCCCAGGATACAACTGGCAAAATGTGCCGTCTTGAAATGCTTTCCTTATGTATTCAACTATGTTTTCATCCACGTACTCATAGTCGTGCTCTTCTTTCTGTTCCTTTTCACCTTCACACTTTCCAAGTGTCTTATTTGCTAGACCTGAGAAATCAACAGATAATAATTGTAAGGAAACTGAAGGCTCTGCACTTGCCCAGAAAAAAATGTACAATTCATACAGACAACCACAAAAGTCAAAAACAAAGGAAAAAATATTCTCTTCTCTTTTCTGATATTCACAGAGATCTTAAATGACTTGTACGCATTTCTGAACATCATCTGTAGCAGATCAAGAATGAAATCCAGCTGAGCATTTTATAAAATAGTCTTCACTTTTTAAGAATTCCTCTTTCAATTTTTGAGCAATGCTTGTACCTAACGGTCTATGAACGGACCAGATAATCAAAGAATTATTGAATCAGCAATGTTAGAAAAGACCTCCAAGATCATCTAGTCCAACCATCCACCTACGAGCAGTATTTCCCGCTAAACCATGATCCTCAGTATAACATCTAAACATTTCTTAACCTGTTGTCTACTCCCTGGCGGTTGTCCACGGACCATTCAAAGGTTTAATAAAATGCTTTAGAAGTGTGATCACTGAGAGTGTAAAAGCAGAATTAAACTGTTAAGAGATGAGCAATTCATGTGCATCATGCAAAACCTACAATCCCCATTGCAGATTTGCTCCTATGTTCTTTGCCTGAAAAGATGAAAATGTAGCTAGGAAAATGTGATGGCTTTTCAGGACTTCCTGAAGCCAAAATCCCGTTTTCTCTTATTCAGAATGTAATACAATAAACAGAGATGAAAGCTGGAGAATGGTATGAAGTTTAGGTGAAAAGCCTTGAAGTTCATTTCTTTGTGTCCACGTAGACCAACCTTCAGCCATACTGACCTTTCAAAAAGAGGTGGGTTTCTCCCACTAGTGCAAAGACCCTCACACGAGGCCTCTTAGCAGCTCCAGAGTGGGGTGGGCTCTGCTCTAATTCCTTGCATGGCAAGAGCTTGATGTTACTCTTCTCATGTGTGAGCTATAGCCTGCTGCCAAAACACCCAGTGGTCTCCTGCCTTGCCCATGTATTCCTATTGCACTCCTCCAAGGAGTAGTGCCCCACATTTTCCCTCTGGAGCCACCATGTTTTTTGTCACTTGCAGGAGTGGGAAAGAGATGTACAACAGCAAGACAGGAGCAGCAGGAGTGGGAAAGAAATGTACAGCAGCAAGACAGGAACAGCTCAGGTTTGTCACAATGCCCCATGTTTAATGGAGTTGAGAAGGCATTGTGTTTCAAAAGTAAATCTCATATGAAATGGTAAAACAGTGTGAAATACTGCTTTGGGAACAGATGTTTCTGTTTGATTAATTTACTGCAGCGTAACTAGAAACAACTTGCAAATATGTACAAACCCTCACAGCCTATTTGATCTCTCTGCAAGGCCATGCTTATCGAATACATCCTTCCTTATGGCACTGAGCTTCTCAAACAAAAATTCTCCCAAGCTTATTCTTGGGACTACTGTGTTCCCCTTTTCCAAGAAACCAGATGTATAGTTGCTCTTATCAGTTTGTTCTAAGATTCTCCATGGCTGAGGTGCCTCTTCCTGAGAAATGGACAGGACTCATTTTTTTTCTGAAGTTCTGATTCACTCCTTTATAGAAATTTTAAGGCCAGAAATAACCATCACATTTATCAAGGAACTGTCTACCTGAACCAGGACACAACTTATCATGGACAGATTTGCCTTCAAGTACCCCTGCTTCTTTGCAGGAATGACTAAATGCAATATATTTCCAGATCTAAACATCAAAAGGGAAAGAAATCCACCCTATGATGAGAAATTCAATGGAGATCTTACAGCACTCACACAAGTAGCCACTATCCTCTTAACAAACATTTCCAGGTCTGTGGTTCATTTTCAGGTTGGCTGTGTTTGTCATCAGTAAAAGTAAACTAATGAATAAAATGGGCACTGAATGAATAAGCTAATCCTTGTGATTCAGCAAGGAAAATATTATTTGTGCAGTTAGACTTGCTAATACAGATATAAAATACAGGTTGCACATAGATAGCATAGCTAGACTTTCTTCTTTCCCAAACACAGAAAAACAAAATGATATACTTCTAAGCAAGACAGCTCAAGGAGAAAAGGAAATTAATGTCATCAGGCTAGAGTAAATCAAAGTTGTCTCCAGTCTAAAACAAATGTAGGATGCATTCTGAAATGTATATGTTTACACTTCAGTAAAGCATTAAGCAATGAATGGGACAAGCTGAATGATCCCAAGGGGATTTTGAACAGTGAAATCAATGCAATTTTTTTCCTACTTGAAAAAAATCCATCTATCCATCCATCTGCCAATCTCTACAGTACTTTTTAAAGTTTTTCCTTGCCAATTTCAGTCAAATTTGAAAAGGGGGAAGAAGTCATAGCGTGGTTATAAAAGAGAAAGTTGAATTAGTTCCTCTGTTGAAAGAGAGGCATGCAGAACACAGCTGTTACACTCTCCATTTGGCAGCAAACAGAAGGATAAATCAGCGTGTGTGTATTGGTTGGCCACTCAACACACACATAGCTCCAAACCTTCTCTTTTTCATATAATAGGAGTACCATAAGGAGAGTTTTGGTTATTATCAGGGAAGGAGGGAGAGGAGCAGCAGGGGACAACAGACCTGAATCCTTATTAAATCAAATTTCATTAACTCCGCTCTTCCTGGAACAATTTGTATAATTATGTTTGCCTTTATAGTGGAAAGGGAATGTTCTGCAGACTAAAAATTTCCATTTGTCTCACTCACATCTTCAAGGGGGTAGGATTTTTTTTTTTCTGAATATGCTAGCTTTTCTTTCACAGACTTCAAGGTCACTAATAGTTGCCATAACTCTCAATTCTGCACTCATCCAAAATGCAGGCACAAAAGTAACCCATCATCTTAATGCTGGAAGGCAACCAGTGCTAGAAACCTCAGTTCATGTATATAAAAGGTTGCACAAGTAAACACTCCTGGCAACAATCATAATAGAGTTTTATAGCTGTGGTAAATATCTCAGCTCAGGATTTATGCTGCACAAACTAACATTCAGCCACATTAATAACACTTAGCATTTGATATGACTAACTTGAAAACAATAGTTGTGAATTATTATGAACAATAATATTGTGAACCAAACAAGGTAGAATAACATTCTCGTGTCTGAGCATCACTTCAGTGAAAAAGCACAGAACGGAAGAGTGTATGCATTAGTCAAAGAGTTTTTATTAACAGTAATGTTTTATTTGTTGTGAGCCTGGTTCTGATGCTCCTCAATCCTAGTGAAAGTTAATTCCTTAGGGAGTGCTACTGGAAGCCAGTGAGCAGAATAAGAGCCAGTGAAATGAATGGACTATTCCCTGGGCTGATATCCATCAATCATTCCTTCTAGTGATGGTTTATAATGTCTTTAAAAACTGTTAAAGTAACAATCAAAATATTTTCAGATCTACTGTAGGGTTAAAATTCATGTATTGTTAACATTTATCTCTGTAGGGAATGTACTAGCACATTGTTTTGAACAGTTTAATCTTAAATTCAATTTTTAAAAAATATATGAATTTCCTGAAAGATACAAACAACTGTTGACTTATTTCGCTGTCCTTTTATTTCTAACTTGTCTTCTTTACCACTTTTTTCTTGTCTATTTTGCTGGTTTTATTGAGTCCTTACAGTCATTACTTTCTGTTGTTGCACTACTGTTGATAAAAAATTTTTTAATTACAAATTAAACACTTCATATATCAATAACTCTCACAGAAAACATTCGTCACAGACTTTAAGGAGTTGCATATTCCAGGTCACATCATACATCATTGCAGGAGAGCATAGAGAAGTATAGAGGATCTGTGTGGATATAGAGGGAATAGAGGCTCTGTATGGCATCATGCCCCCTACCCAATCCCATCTGCTGTTCTGCACACCACCATCCACCTAAGGAAGAAACATAGAATATCTTGAGTTGGAAGGGACTCATAAGGATAATAAGTTCCAACTCCTGACTCTGCACAGTACCATCCGAAAATCAGACCACATGTCTGAGCGCTTTGTCCATATGCTTCTTGAACTCTGGCAAGCTCAGTGCCTTGGCCACTCCCTTGGGATCGTGTTCCAACACCTTACCACCTCCTGGTGAGGAATCTTTTCTTGATATCCAGTCTGAGCCTCCTCCGAAAAAAGGACCACCACCTAGCTGAAGAAGCACCACAGAACCACGCATGGGCAAAAAATGGGAGGGGTGACTCATACATAGTCCTCTTTAGTTCCCTTCATGTAACACTGCAACACTTTCTCCTTGTAATGAGTTCTATATGCTCCTGCCCGGAAACTGATTTTTATTGCAACTATATGCTGTCAAATCTAATAAATAAGGGAAATGTGTAAAGGATGTATAGTCCATGCTTTCTATCCTCTGCTGTACAACCTGGATATTAGCTAAGAATAGAACTAAGTTTAACTAAAAGTAAGTGTAATTTACCAAAGAGTACACATAATCCTATTAAGTGATGCAACCTGCTTATTTTAACTCCTTATCTCAACATTTTTGGTTAGCTTATCTCAGAAGAATCATCAACATAATAATAATAATAAGGTTTTTGATATGGCCCAAAAAATAAAAGGAAAAATAATACAGTTATTGTTCTAAAGACAATTACAGGACTAAAGGAGGCAAAGAAGGTAATAACAATTTTGCTGTAGTCAAAGATGGAAGTAAAGGGAGAGAGTTGTCATTCACATATACAGCATAGGATTCCTAATTCATGCCGCTTATCCCTATAGTTGAATTCAGAAAACTAATGCATGTTCCCTGCGATATTGCCAAAGAACTTTTTTAAAATGTAATTCAAAATTCTTCATTTTGCTTAAAGCTTTTGAAATTGCTATGCTCCATTCATTTCAGTGTTTTTTTTGAGTAAAACTCTGTAACCAACAGTATCGCCCTAAATTGTACATCAAGAACAAGAGCAGAAATTTCTTAAAACATCTTCATTGCCAAAGAGAGTATACGTTTTTTTGTGCACCCTGAATTGCAATCAAAAGGCCCCTTGTGTATTTTTTCCCAGCCCACAGCCTTCCTAAATCAAGTGTTTAAGGACAGAATATTCAAATATCTTTTCTAAAGTGTCCAGATACCAATTAAAAACAAACAAACAACAACAACAACAAAAAACTAAAACAAAACAGTATTTGGTAATGTTTCAGAAACTCCAGTTAGAAGAAATTTCAAAATTAAAGAAAAACAACCAATACAGCAAGTTTCAGATGAAGAGTTATGACTTTGCAGAATTGTTACTATTTTTAACGAATTCAAATTCAGCAAAATCTAAGAAAATAAGATTATATCTTTAGTGGCCAAATAGGATTTTGTTAAAACAGTAGAATAAGGATGAATTTTTTGGAAACAAAGATAATAAATGCTACCTTTACTAATATGAACTCTGCAAGGAAACAATAGAGGCGTTAACGCTGAAAGAGAACCATGTTGCCTTTCTTTTCAGAACTACCTAGCCTTTGATAAGAAATGGCAGTAACTGTTTTTTTTTTTTTTTTCTGAGAGAGAGAGACAGCATGGATTCAATATCCGTATTAGGAATTTGAAATGGGTTGGTGCTTTGGAGGTTGGCTTAACATTCACAAGTAGAAGTTTAAAGATTAGTCAGTGAATGGTACATTTCCTCCCACTCAAAACCCACAGGAGTGTGTCTGTGTTGTTAGTCTTGACATATTTTCTAATCCATTATCCTCTGAATTAACAGAGCAGAATACACTCTGGAACAGGCAAGCTTGCTGCACGCAACAGTGGACTCCTGGGGATCCCTTGACTGACCAGGAAGAACTGCTTTATCTTCTAATCAAATCTTTTGTATAATTTTGCAGTTAACTTTGAATTAAGCTCAATAATTTGGGCTTAACTAACACACAGCTTTGAGAAAAACCTTCAGCTTTGATCTGGGTGTGCCAGTGTACCATCTATCATCACTCTTTGTTCTATGTTATTAAATTTACCTGTCTCCAACTTTTAACTCACAGTATACTCAAAGTTAGGCAAAAATTGTTCAGGGATATAC
The DNA here is from genome assembly GCF_905368555.1 of Meleagris gallopavo. NCBI lineage: Eukaryota > Metazoa > Chordata > Aves > Galliformes > Phasianidae > Meleagris > Meleagris gallopavo. The sequence continues at coordinate 58,267,425 of NC_139405.1, read as the reverse complement.
TCCAAGGCAGTTAAACAAGAAGAGGCTTTGTAATCTTGCAGAAATGCTTTATGATTCTGTCGCTTGATTTTCTGTGTGTGCTAAACAGAGGTACTAAGGATTTGATAGGACAGTGGGGAATGATCTTAAGCTCAAGGAAGGAAGATTTAAATTGGATGCCATGTTCTTCATAGAGTTCTTCATAGAGCGAGTGGTGAGGTGCTGGAACAGACTGCCCAGAGAGGCTGTGGATGCGCCATCCCTGGAGGTGTTCAAGAGCAGGTTGGATGGATCCCTGGGCAACCTGGTCTAGTACCAGATCTAGAGGTTGGTGGCCCTGCTTGTGGCAGGGGGTTGGAACATGATGATCTTTGAAGTCCCTTCCAACCCATTCTATGATTCTATGATTCTATGATTGTTTTGTTTGAGAATCCTGAGTATCAGAGTCTCACCTAACAGTCTATGTACAATGAGCTCAGATTTAATTAACTGCAGCATTCATGAGGGATAAGGTAAGAGAGATATGATCTATGAGGTTTGAAATCAGAAACATGGCTTAGAACTGGACCAGGTGGAAGGAATTAGTATTGCAAATCTTTACAGGACCAGGAGCAAGAAAGTCTTCAGCTGCTCTAACTTCAATTTTTTCTTTAGTGTATTTGGGCATACAACTAGAACTATTTACAAAGCATGTGTCTCTAGCCATAAGCTTGGGGTAGGAATAAAAACTGAGATAGGAAACGGTCAGGAGAAGAAAAAGAACCTGACTGAATCTGAAATTTGAAAGAAATATTTCCTCTGGAATCAGGAAGAACTAAAAAATTAAGAGTAAGATGTGAAAACCCAGATTTCAGAGAAGGGACAACAAAACAAAGGTAAGGATCTTAATGGGAGAACACCGAAAAGAAGATAATTAAAAAAAAAAAAAACTAGAAAAAAGTCACTAGAAAACTTTCCTGTCATAGAGAATCTGGAGTTGGGAAGGACCCGCATGTGTCATCAGCTCCAACTCCTGGCTCCACACAGGACCACACAAAATTCAAATCCTATGCCTGAGAGTGGTGTCCAAAAGCTCCTCAAACTCCAGCATTGGAGCTGTGATTACTGCCTTGGGCAGCCCGTTCCATGCCCATTGCCCTCTGGTGCAGAATCTTTCCCTAACCCTCAGCCTGACCCTCACCTGACACAGATCCATGCTGTTTTTTCGGTCCTATCACAGTCATCAGAGAGCAGAGCTCAGTGCTGCTCCTCAGCTCCATGTGAGGAGCTGTATGCCACCATGAGGCGTCCCCTCATCTTCCTCTTCTCTGGGCTGAACAAGCCAAGGGACCTCAGCCACTCCTCACATCTTGCTCTCAAATGGCAAAGAAAAATAGAATTACATAAAGTTAAAAATGGTGAAGTTCTGGAGATTCTATGTTTATTGAGGACAAATAAGACTTAGTAGGATGGACAAAAGAGTAATTTTACTAACTCAGAATGAATAAAAAGTGAGAAAGCAGGCAGGCTCTACCCAGGGCAGATGGCACTTAGTAATGATGCCTTATTTTGCTGTGCTTCTGAATCACAGTATGTAAAAGCTCCAAAACAGGAACAGCTACAAATAGTCCAAGTTTGTCTTTATGATTGAAAATACTGAACACCTGAGCACTACGTTTATAGAACACGTACCTCTAACTGTGAATTAGAAATGGGCTGGGAAATCTTTGTGTTGTGATGAAGTAGAATAGAAGGTCCCATGTTAACCATGAACACCTCGCTCTTGCTTGCCTTACACCACAGGCACTGGATCACCATGGTGGTGATTCAATTGCTCCCTGTAGTACGGACATCGGTTGTCAAAGTCAAGACCCAGTTATGTGCAGGTAGTTCCCTTGGCACAAGAGAGTGCATCATTAACTCATCTTGTTAACAATATTGTCCTGGGGTTTAAACAGAGAATGCTGTTCTCTACAACTGCCAGACTGGAAGCTTCACCATTTACCACTATAAAATATCATCAGATCATTAAGTTGTAACAAAATGGAACCTACAGGGAGATTTTTCAAAGCCACCAAATAATAAATATGAGATTATCTTTCAAAGCAGCCTGCTGCAAACCTAAACACTGTTAGAAAAACTGTTCCCAAACAATCAACATCCACAGCAGTACAGATCATTGAATATTCAATACACAACAGTAATTTTTAAATATAAAGGTTGTTTATGTTGCATTTGCATAGTTTCAGATAAGCAGTCTTTTTTAAGAGATTGGCACACTGAATGAGAAGACAGTAAAGAGGAAATTTTATGGGAATTTCTTATACTGATATCAATTATCAGTAAACAAATGCTGTGAGGATGAATATTTGTGCTTTAGTCTTCCAAATGTGCCGATATTATAATTATTGTCATGTGTTCATTTTTTAAATATAACTCACAACGGACAGATTAATGAAATCAACTGAGTTTTTTATTTTTACTTCAAAGTCTGAAGGATTTGTCCTCATATCATCTGGATTCTCAACTTCAGTATGTTCTGACAAATTGAAAAGTTGAAAGAGAAGTAGAAAGCCTAACCAGTTATCAAATATATTTGTGAAATCCAAGCAAATGGTGTACTTAAAAACAATTAATAGCCAGGTAATTTGCTCAATGCTATTTTTTCTTCAAAATAAATAAAAAAGTTGAAGACATCTTCATATGTTTAATATAAATGGCTTGCTTATCCTTAATATCTGTAGGAATTAACTGGTTTTTTTTTGTGTGTGTGTTTTTCTTTTTTTAGTAACAGAAGATGTATAGATTCCTAAGGAAAAACAAAGTGCATATTTCCACACAAGTTTGTTTCTAAAAACTACTGAATATTCATGTTTCAGTGTCAAACAGAGTTTAATACCATGCTGCTGTTGAGAGCTTGGATGAATTTGCCTTGCGGCATTTATGGAGGAGGAGCAGAAATGTTCATCACTTTTGACTGAAGCACAGATTCCAAACGAAATCACACAAGATAATGCTGCATATAAGTTATTTATCAAGGCTGGAGTTAAGTTTTGCTATAATATAACTCAAATCATAAGTCTTAACTAACCTTTAATCGCACGGTTTTCCACTAATGTAGCTTTCCCAGTCACGTCCTTCTCATTGTCATGATGCACCAAATCATTTTGACAACTAACCAAAACATCAGCATCTTGATTTGAGCACAATTTCTTCTTGGTGTCTACACAGAAATTCTGAAATTATATAGAAGAAAACATTGACTTCACATGTAAATCTTTACTCCAGACTGAGTACTTTTAGAGATGTGACAGATAAGAGCAACATTCCTTGGGTCACTTCTCTGAAATTTAACCACAACTCTTCTGTTTGCCAAAGCAAATCATCAGTCACTATATTCTTAAATTTGAGACAAGTACTTCACAAAATAAGATGATTAGAAGGTGCTCTAGGTAAACAAATACTTTTTAAAATATACCTCCCATCTCTTTAATTGGTTATGTAGAGTCAAACACAAGGAGGAAGTTTATCCATCTCTTTTGGCTGGTGCAGAGTTCTCTTTGAATATGTACTTCTACTGTATTGATGATTGATGCAACGAGATATAAAATGAGTTCTGATATACACTATATCACAAATCTGTGTGAAGTCTGACATTTCAATTACATTTATTCAGTAGCATTCATAGCATGGAGAGATAGTAAGATGATAGGAATAGACAATTATGGTGTAATTAATTATAATGCTATAACGTGGCAGAAAATAAATTTCACCCCTTGAATTTCATGCTTGATCCACGCATTTTCATAACTCTATTTTTTTAAACTGTGATCTATTCATATTACAAATATACAGTCAAATAAATGTTTTTTACCTGTGTAAGTAATTGCCAATTTAAAGTGTCAAAAAAGTTTATCTTTATTGCAACTATGGAGTAGCTGTAGTAGCTTACAGTTCAGTTGCAATCACTATACCAGAAAGTCCTTTTTTTTTTTTTTAGATAAATTGTACAGGTTTTCCATAGATTTTCCTCAGCGAAGATAAAATCATTCAATTCAGAGACTGAAGGTCGCTTTGGTAAAATTGACAGTAATTACAGAACAGTAGTGTCTGATCTTTTCAGGATCAACCCACAATTTGTGAAAGTAGAACATGAACTCAGTTTTAAACAAAAATCTGCCCCTTCTACAGAAGACACCAGCTAGCAACAAGAAAGTCACCAGTAACAGAAATATTTGAGAGAGCATATTAGGCAGAACAGCTGAGGATAAAATCTGTAAAATACATGGACAATTTTCCTCAGGTCATGACATGACATAAGTGGAAAATACTATTTTTTTCATTTAGAAGAACCCAGAGCAGTTCTCCCTTTTCTGAATTAACACTGAAAGCTCGAATTGCAGGGGTTGACTGAGTTACAGTGTTTGATGCAAGTCTGTGGTAGAGTCTGTACAGTGCTGGCTAGCACTCTCCTTGATTGCAAAAGAGCCTCTGACACCAAGCAAAGCTTGAAACAGTGATGTAATTCAAGGAAAAAATACAAGCTGGGGAAAATTTTTCAAAGAGAATGGAAACATCAGAAAAAGTCCTTAATGGCAACAAAGAAAAATAATCCAATGGAAATGATACTAGAACTTTAGTTAGAACTAAAACAATGCTGGAGTTGTGGGACCTTTCTTTCACCAGCAGAGTATGGCCTTTCTTTGATCTCCAGTTCTTTTCTTGATCATCTGCACCCAAATATGCCTACAGATTTGTTGCCAGCCTGTCCCTGGTAATACGAGCACACTCTATGGGCACTTATTGACTACCTTCTGCGTGAAGAAAATACATGCTTAAATAACAAATTTCAAGGCTGTCACCACTTGTCCTATCCTCAGTACCATTTGTGTCTGTTTATCACAATTGAAAGGTCTTGGGAAAGACAAGGAAGTATTGCTGGCAGATTGTTCGAGTTATTGGGGATAATTGGCACACAGAATGCTTCCACTTGAAAGTCAGTTTTCAGGAAAATAAATAACCTTAAGCTATAGAAATAATAGTAAAAAATAAATAAAAAAACCCAACAACACTGACATACTCTTATTTTCTGTTCAGATCCTTATTTAGCATATTAATCCTTGCAATCAAAATAATGAATTAATATGTTTAGATTATTTATTTTGTGTTGCCTTAAATAACTCAGAAACAAGTCTTTGTGTCAAAACAGAAATATTCTCTCATTAGGAATAGTGTAAATGGAGTTTGTACTGATCTTATCAGTCCACAACAAAGACAAACATTGTGATACAATAGTTGCCTGGGGCTCACTGTAAATAAATTAAAATATGCATACCTCAAACACATAAGAACCAACAGGATAACAGGACTTGGACTGTTACTTCATTATCTGCTGAGATCTGATATCACTTTAACATCCTTAATGGAGCTACAGATAACAGTTAAACCAGAGACAAGCAGAGATAAGAAGCTTTTTTAAACTGCACAAAAATTACAAAGTCTTACAGTAATCTTCCACATACTAGGCAGGTTTAACAGCACAGTCTATATGGAGGCTCACTCACTGTCCATAAATAACTCAGAGGGCAAACAAGGTTGTAAAGGTAAGGTAGCGTAGCAAAGTCTCTCTCAGGAAATAAGAGGCGTTAAATCAAACAGGATGAGTGTGTGGCTCATGTGAGAACTAAAAGACCAGAGATGCATCATTTTGGTAAGACAAAACTTGTAACATTCTGCAGACGCTAAAAATGAGTGCAGAATTTATCTAAGATGTACAGATTGAAGTAGAAAACTGAGTTTCAAAGAGAGCAGTTGGAATTAATTTCCCTTGATTGCTTAAAGAACATAATGCATTACACTTGCGTGTGCGTGTGTAAGTTCACCTCAACAGGCAGCTCTCCCCTTGCCCACCCCAGAAGCAGTGACATCTGCACACACAAAAGTACTTTGCCCTTCTACAGCACCAGAAGCAGAGAAGCTTTTCAAAAATGCCAATTGCCCTTGCAATTGTTAGCTGCTGCTTCTCATAGCTCCAAGCTGAATTCTTATCTGCCTTTAGAAATTCAGGCTATTAATAGTCCCTGAGAATATTTCTTCCATTAATATGTGCGATTGCTTTTTGAATTCATTTACAATTCTGATATCAACATCATGTGCCAATGAGTTCCAGAGCTTACTTCTGCATTGTGTAATTTTCCTTTTTTCTTTAAACCATCCTACCAAATAATTTCATGCAGCTTTTGTGTTCACTCTCTATTCACTTTCTTCCTGCATTCAGGTTTTTACATATATCATCTCTCTCCTGAGTCATTTCTTCAGGCTGAGGAGCTCTAAAGACTGTTGCATCTCTCCTCGTAGAGGATCAGAATTGTAATCCATGATGCACAAGATCCTGACATTTCTGCTTCTTTGCAAGCAGAAATGTCTGCTAAAAACTACTGGAGGCAATCTATATACCACACATACAGCCAACATCACTATTTGGTCACAACTTCTCAGTAAGACAAGGAAAAATAATTGGAAGAGTGGCCCAGCAAAACAAGTATAACCTCTGAGGCAGAATAGAAGACGGAGGAGCTCTTAAAGCACACAAGAAGTAAAAGCTGTTAAATCTGTATATAAAGAAAGAAAATAATACATGTGTTCATAATATGCATTACTGTTTTGGTTGCTTTTCTTGTTAAAAAAAAAAACAACAAAAACAAAACAATGAAAGAAAGCTTCAACTGTATCTAGAACATTCAGAGTAAGGAAGAGAAGCAGCATTTGTTTAAAGTGCAGAAAAGTGTGGGAGTAAATATGAAACCAACAGCTGTCATAGTCTCTGAAAATGCTGTGAGAGATGTAGTGGCATAAACCAGTTTGACAAAACTATGCCTTTCCAGACAGAAAGTCAAGCTGTTGTATGATTACGAATGACTCCAGTGAAGAGGAGTACTCATTTGCTGGAGCAATCAGTGCTGGACGTGGCACTACACCTTTGAAGTACATTTATTATGAGTCACCCATGCTAGCAGATACAGATCATAAACCTTTTACTACAATCTTTAAAGACAATTTGGAGAGGCACACTTTACTGCCTTCAGAAAATCAAGCCAAAGCTCTAGACAGATATCTTTGCTTTGGCATATTCTACGGTGGTATATTTACTTGTAAAATGCTTAATTGCTACATGCTACATTGCCAGCAGGAAAGAGCAAAAGAGTGGAAGTGTGATAAAAGGCTTCTCAGTCCAAATGTGTTGTACTCCCTTCAAACAAAAAAGGCCATTTATCAGCGCTACAAACTAATATTCTGCAAGAAAGTCTTACAACAGAGTGTTTATGGAGAGGCCCAAACTAGGCTGAAAATTTAGCTTTTAATATTTTGGAGTGTGTTTTAAAGATGAGAGAAAAATATAGAAGGGCACATCAGTCTGACAAGGTAGCCACAGTTGCTGATATATAGAGATAATTTCATGAGTTTCAGAGCATCCTGTATATGGACAAACTACCTAGATCAATTTGGCTCCAAACTTCATTATATCTGTATGTCTGTCTATAGGGAAAATTAAGAGCTGTAGCAAATCAGAGAAGAAACTCAGAATTTGACTCCCATGTGGTATCAATACAGAACCAGGGTAAGAGCTATCTCAAAGCCGCAGGCCCTCCTGAAACATAAATCCAAATTCTTTCCTGGTTCTTGAGTGTCTAAGCTGGAGTAATAAATTACTTTAAACTTATTCAATCCAGAATTACAGCAACGTTATTCAAAATAAAATTTCATCCACTATATGAATAGAAGGAATGGGTTACTTCCATGTAACAGATGGGAAGTGCAAATTCAAATGACAGAAATACAAAAACGGAAACTGCTGACATGTCTCAAGAAATTTGCATTATTATGGCAGTCAGTTACGACTTGAAAGGAAATTATTGCCTTAGGATTATTACTCATTTGTATCCCAAGGTAGCCTTCTTACATGATCCATTGGCAAGGCAACTTATCTTGCAGACCAATGTACTTTTTGCAAGGGCAGTGTACCTATGGCTAAGGGTACTGACAAGGGTCTACGGTTTAATACTGAAAAATTTTAACAGCCTTCCCCATTGCACTGATTCCAGTACATGATATCAAGCCTTCATTTTCCACAGGCCAGTGGACTGTGGAAAAGAAGAGCTAGTTAGAAGATGCTCGAGAAAGGCCATGAGCAATAAAGAAGATCCTCATTTAACCTCATTAACATACAGGACAGAAACACATCAGAAAATTATTTGCCTGCAGAACTCATAAGGTACTATAAACTACAGAAGAACTGTTTTTGCCCAAGAAAGGGTCAAGATTATATTATTTCAAAGGCAAGAACAAAATCACATTATTTAATGAGCTCTTTTTTGCCTGGAAGGGACATGGAACTCTGACTAAATTACTTTTTCTTTTATTTTTAAATCAGGGTTCAAATTCTTAACAGGTTTCTCCTGCACAAGGTACTCTCCGGATATGCTTACAACATCACAGTTAATTTTATGTTGTCAGGTTTTTCCAAAGATTACAATGGAGATGCTATATAATAAAGTCATGATATACTGTAGGCAGATGCCACTGTAGGCACAGAGTTCAAAATGCATATTTAAAAATAAGCATTTTCGTGAAAGTGGAGAGAACTTTAGCTTATCTTTGCCCAAAGCTTGAATAAGGATTTCAAACACAAAACTAAGCAGAAAGTCACGCTACAGTTACATCCTTTTCTAAAGAAATAGAAACAGATAGCATATCAGACTGAATGGTCTTCAAAAAACCAACAGCATGCAGAACACGCCGAGCTTTGCCCAACACGCAACCTATTTGTGAGCTTGAATGAATATTCCGATGGCATAGTGACTAACAGTGAATAAACAGCCAAGGAAACGGCATTTCTGTAAGAACGGAACAAACTCTTCTGCTTTGGGGATCTTTTTCCGGCACGCGACGAGGGTGCTTGCGGCAGCCGCTAGATGGCTGTGTTCTCTGCCTTATGCCCAGCCTGAGCACCTTCAAGTTATTCGCAAGGGTGTACAATCCAGCAATACAAAAAAAACAGCTGAACACTTAGCGCCTCACCTCTCACCTGACAAAGATGTCTCCCTCCGGTCCACCCCTTTCCCCGCATTTGAAACCACATGCGAAACAAATTTCACAGCTGTAGCAAGGCTAGGCAGAAGGAAAATACTCATCAAAGTTGATCATTTCTTGGGGTAGTGTTATGCGGTGAAACGCTAAAACCTGTTACCTAAACAGACCGAGGTTTGATCGTTTACCTGTTTAGCAGAGGAGTTGGAATTGATGATCTCTTGAGGTCCCTTCCAACCACTGCAATTCTGTGATTTAGGAGGAGAAGCAGCAGTAAATGGGGAAAAATGAAGTGTCCAGCCAAGCAGCATAACCTTTAAAGAAGGGCTGCTCTGTGTGCATATCACAGCTTTTCAAGGAAGTCTCATATGGCTTTAAGAAGATAACTAAAAACTGCTGCTCTTTAAGGGTAGTTCCCACATTTCAAATAAATAATCTACAGAAATCTACAGCTGATTTAGCTACAGATGAATTGCATCATGTTATAAATAAAAAGATGTAAGTGTGTCTTTATTACATTCTGCTAAAATTCTTTGCTTGCTCCAGAATTTCAGAGCCTGAAGCTTTCTGTTCTTATGCAATAACTTTCATGCACTCATTCAGAGCTCACAGTATTCATCTAACCACTTATTGTTGAATAAGGTCTTTTTCTTTACCAAAAATCTGTCCAAGAATGGTATAGAGTGTGTCTCAAAAGATTTTTAAATGAAGATTTGCTATCAAAGGATCTCTTATGTCTGTGGCTAACTAGAACTGTTGGTCTCTTTTCTCAGGCATTCTTTTCTTGCTCTGTTTGTATGCAAGCAAAAGAACAGAAAACAACGTAGGATATCTTTGAGTGTTCTGGATTGAAACAATGCCGTATTTAGCCAATACAAAATCACTGGGCACATACCTTCAGATATTAGTGATGCAAATCCAAAGAGTATTTTGAAATGTTTAGCAATAGTTCAAATGCCAGATATAGAACAACACATTGTTTCAGCTCTATCTCTTCATTCTCCTATCTCATAAAATACACAAAGGAGGAAGTGCTTGTTTCCCAGGGCCTCACCGCAGAGAAGAGAGTTTTTTCCTCCTTAGCTAGTGTATATGATATTTGTGTTCTGTTTGTTTTTCAGATACACCTGCACCTCAAAGCGTGCTTTTTCCTGGGTACTTAGACTGTGGCGGCACTTCCTTTGTTCAATGTCTCGTGCAGAAGAATGCATTTTTTTTCCCACATTTTACATGCTGGCATGTTTTTGTCCTCATATCTTCAGAAAATTAGTGGGTATTGTCTAGGTTTCCCTGCTGTCCCCCTCCTGCACATCCCACTCCTAGCCATGTCAGTTCTGCTGCAGCACTCCCTGCCTGCCTGCCTGCCTGGCCTACTGCTTTCAGCCATGCTGGTGGGTGCTCAGCTGCAGAAACCAGGCCCCAGCTGCCTCAGGTTGCACAGGGAAAGGCATTTAGCAGCCACCTGTGAAAATTCTGGTTTCCATGGCACTCACTGCATGAGAAAGTGACTGTAAACTGAAGCAAGAACTGGACCCCATTGCTCAGGATTCTTAACTATGAGGCAGGCTCTGCTCTTCTCCAGGAAGGCTCTTGGAAAAAAAAAAATAAAAAAAAATCTGAATATGTGAATAATTAAGATCTGCTACTATATCACAATTGCATCTGACCTTGGCAAGTGGAAGTGCTTGTTTGCTCAGAGTCTATGAAATGTTGCATTTTGTGAAATCACCACTTAAAAAGAAGATGCGAATTCTTCTCATTTATCTTAATGGGACATTAACTGGAAATTTAATTACAAGGAGAACTAATTATCTGCAGGTCTGCCAAACTGCAGATGTAATCTACTCAACAGAGTGAAATCTGAATGCTGGAGTGAAGTTCAATTTAATGTGGGAATATTTGAACTGAAACCAAATGAAAAGAAGAAAATTTCCTGTAACTCCTGATAGAGATCTCTCAAATGAAGAGTCCCTCACTGCACCATTCTCCTGGCTGTCTCTCCCTCAAACCTCAGGTCTTCTCTGCCAAAAAAAAAAAAAAAAAAGAAAGAAAGAAATATTAGCCACTCTGGTCCAGATCAAGATGTCTCAAAATCTCTTCACCATTGTCCTAAGCAGGCACTGTGCAAAAGTAAGGACATAGCCTGACTACCTGCTTCTTCCAAATACTCTCTCAGTCTCTATTTTCAGCTCAGGGAATTTCCTGAGTTTGATGCAGTTTGTCTATTTGTAACCCTCAACAGGTCCAAGCATTTGTCCGTTCTCCCCTTGAACTCCTGATCCACTTCCAGCTTTGTTCTGGCTCCCCTTGGTCTGAATGTATCTTGCCCCATTTCCTGTAATTGTGGTCCTGCAGAGAGGATTGGGGAGGAAGAGCATGAGTTTTAAAATAAATCATTTTCAAGTTTTGGCTGTTGTGCTTCTCTTCCTAGCATTAGTCTGCAGGTCCAGCTGCAGGGCTCACACTGTGCTTCCTCTTACCAAATGACAGAAAATGCTGTGTGTGGCAGACAGCAGCCTCAGTGAAGCAGCGGGGCATCGAGTTGGTAGGAATTAAATACTTCAGAGAGGATTCTGATCTTAGAAACTGGATGTAAATCTGGACCCACTCCATGTAGTTCATAAGCATTACCCCGACTTTACTCAGTACTATGTGAGTTCAGAATCAGGCTTCTTGTTTTTGAAAATCATCTGGTTTCCAGGCCACAGTGGGGAATGTAACAGCAGGAGTGAAGGAGAAATGGGTTATTTTATTAGTAAAATGCATTCTTATTCTAACAGGTATTTTTGTAAGAGTCAAACCTCTCCAAGAATTTATCTCCTCATATACATATATATATATGTATAAATGTATGTAGAAGTATGAGTATATAAGTATTTCACTAGAAGCTAACATGTTTTGACAGAAAGAAACTATTTTGACCCTATTTTTTTTTTTCTTTCTTGTTTATCATCTGACATAGTTTCAAAGTGTGGCACAGAATTTGCTTACAGCTGTGTTAAACTGCACACCGGTGGCTACCAAACCTGACTAGGTCATTGGGGTTCTGGCTGATTATCAGAGTTGAAGAATACAGCAGGAAGGAGCTGCATTCCTTCTCAGAAGGAAGAAAGTTTGAATCCTGATAGCACAAGTATTTACAAAAGCCATTACAAGAGACATTTCAGACTGTTTTGACAAAGTGAGCTATTAGCAGCTTGGATTTTGAATTTCTTCATTTCTCTGTGGGGAACAAAAGATAAGGGGAGAGTAGGCTTGCAAGCGAATGCAGTTTCTGTTACCAAAATAAAGTGTGTGCAATACAAAATGCCCACTTCTTCCTCTTCCACTCCTCCACAGAACATCCTCCTTCTGGGCACAGCAGGTGCTGAATGTAGAGGGGTCTGAGAGGTCTCCTGGCTTATCTTCTTCTCAGTTATGTGGCAATTATATGTTCTCATACTTTGTGGTAACTGTGGCAGTGTCTTTAACATATTTTTGATGCTCCTAAAGGAATATTCTGGAGATGGTAGTTACACATTTTCACCATGTTCTGTTTATTTAGGATACTATTAAAAAATGAACATAAAAATGTAGCCTGTGCCTGTACTGTGATACTATGGCTTAACTTATGGCTTCAGCTCAGGTGAACTAAAATTCTCCAAATATTGCCTCTTAAAATTATACTGACTGTCACACAGCAACTTGATCTAAATCAAATGAGAAAGGACTAAGTACAATCTAAAGCTAAACAATATAAAAAAAAAAAAACTGTAGAGAGAAGAAGGAAATTAAGAGAGAGAAGTTCTGTAGTTGTAGTTATTTTTTTATAACACAACTCCTCAAAGTTATTTCACGAAGGGAGATAAGCAGCATATTATTTTTGTCAATGTGAACACTCTTGCGTAAACCATGTAAATGCATGCATGTGCTATCCCTTATTTTGTCTTGAACATTTAAGAGAAAGAGCAGAAATGTGAACTCTAAATAGTTTCCTTCCTCCTTCTTTTTTCTTTTGTGAACATTTTTTTTGTATTCTGAGTAAACAGCGTGTCTATCAAGGATACAATGTGGAATCTTGTTAGACATATCATATATGCTCCCCCAGGCTGTGGGGAAGGGTAGGGACTGCCCATGCAGGGTTTCAGAGCAAAGATCTCTTCAAGAGGTCTATAAGGAGACACTCCAGTATTGCAGGTGCACTGCTAGAGTTGTGTGCTGTACTGTCATTTATTTTTCCTGTAATCCAGATCATTGTATTATTGTATTAATGAGTATCCTAAACCTGTGGCTTAAAATTAGAGGAACTATCAGAACTGGGTTGTGGAAATATCGGTTTATAAATGTAGAACACTTCTATCTTGGGCCTTCATGATACTGCTGAACTTCCACACAACCTATAGAAGTCTGCAGTGGATCAGTTGTGGCACAGTCTTTTGCAAGCAGGGAAAGACCTCTGAGGAATTTTGAGTTGCAGCCAGTTTTCAGCCTAGATCACTTCATTTTTAAAGACTGCCTGAAACAAAACACAGTAGTGAGATGAGAGAGATCCATAGCAGTCAGATGATATAGGTCAGATCCCACACACCACCAGAGATGTTAAGAAAAATTTGGAGGTATAAGCAATTCATCTTGTAGATGTAACGCACAGAACATGGAAGTATTTCTAGTTGACACAAATGGCCTGGGTTATTCATGTACAGGTGAATGTGAAGTCTGTATTTGATGATCTTGGTAGCATCCTCACTTAACTTTTGTGGAATATTATTCTTCAAGCTTACAGGAAGCACCAAAAGATCTTTATTTCATTCTCAGTTCCTGGGGCAGTCTATTGCTTATGCTCTCAGTGTGTAGCATCATCAGGTTTCACCTTGTATCCCGGTGTGCCTTTCCAGCACTAATCGCAAAACTGACAAAACCATGTTCAAATCAAATAGATTTTGACCAGCTTGTTGGGCCAACCTGCTTTACATGGGTAGTTATACTCCCAGACAAATGTTCTGAGCAGCTAATTTCTCCATTGCCCACTTATTGATGACAGTATTCTTACCATAGCTATGGTAGATTGGATATGGGCAATCCATTAAGCAAAGATTGATGTATTGCAAGAGTTTTTTTAAGAGAATCATACTTTTCCAGGAGTCAATATCTGTGGGGGTTCTTAATGGACGCAGAAAGGTCTATGATTTAATCTTCTAAGGTATTTAAATATTTAGGTTATTTATAGAACTTGGGGGCAGATTTTTTTCTCAGTCAGACAGCATACTTGACAAATAAGTTTCCTTTCATTGCTTCTCTCTTTATGATATGGGACAATTCATTATGGAGTGATACTTCCGCTATAACAATGGTTGGGTTAAAAGTAGGATAATCAGGATTTCATTAATGTCACTCAATAGCTTATTCTCATATCTTCTCAGAAGGAGAGAGTGAAACTTTACCCATGTAAAGCATGCTTTTTTCTTAAAAACTAATCATACCCCAATCATGCCTGCCATTCTACAGATGATACTTGTGACTAGGCAGCCCTGAAAGTGGATGCTGTTTCTCCCCAGTTCACATTCAGTTTTGTTCAGTATATGTCCAACTTCTTGAAACATTGTCTGAATTTTGCACATAGCCTCAGTGTGCTACAGCAGTCTTTTCAGTCAGCTTGTTCAGCATTTTTCTCGATGCCCCTATGTGAAGAGGACAGTCTGAATGGTAAGTGGCTTCAGGTCTTGACCAAAATAATGAATTCCCATTTTAAATTTTGTAAGAAGATAGCATATTTTTTTTGTACTCTTGCAACTGTTATGAACACTGCTGTTAAATGCTGAGCTGCCAAGACAACTACACATGACTTCAGAACACTTTGCCAAAGTGATAACAGATACATATCAGATGAAAGATTCTCTGATTGGATTCATAATCATTCAGAGGACAATGCTTAGAAATGTTTCTTAACAAGGAAGCACTATTCAGTTTTTTCTGGGACCAGAGTTGTTCATCTCTTATAAGTTCACATACAACTGTTTTGGTTTCCTCAGTCCACTAAATTACCTTGGGAATATAGAAAAGCTTTTATTTCTGCAGCATAAAATTTGGTCTCATTCAGTCTTTGAATGAGTTTAATCATTCGTTTACGTTTCAATTCAGCCACCAGCCTTTCAAAATGAAATGCAATTTTCTCCTGAGGCTTCATTCTCAACATTCAGATGGTCAGACGTATTTTTTTTTTCTGATATAGACACTTTTATGTCAGGAGATGGAAAATGAAATAACCCTAAGCAAGCTCACAGAATTTTATGAAAGAGATTATTATGTCATCAATCATGTCAGTTTCGAGGGTAATATTTGTAGCCCCATTGCTTGCACAAAGTAGGACAAGTTTCTCTGTCTTAATAACAGCAAGTAGTTCAAATGTGTAGACCTGACCTCCCCTAAACGCTCTGTGTCACAAGTCAGATTTTTTGTAGATTATTGTATGTTTCATCTGCACCTTGAACAAATCTGATCAACGTCATCCTGGCAAAGAGTGGAATCAGGACACTGAACTTCAGAAGAATGAACTTCAGGCTGATTAAGAAACTGTTGGATGAGATCTTCTGGGAAGCTCTTCTTAAAGACTAAGGAGTGGAGCAAATCTGGCTACACTTTAAGGATGCCTTTCTGTGATTGCAAGAGCTCCCCATCCCTTAGAATAAGGAAGCAGGCGGGGAGGCAGGATGGCATGGCTTGGCAAGTACCTACTGGTCAAACTGAGGGAAAAGAAAGGCATGTACAGGCAGTGGAAACAAAGACATGTCACCTGGAAAGAATACAGTGATGCTGACCGGACATGAAGAGAAGGATTAGGAAAGGCAAGGGACAGATGAAACTGAACTTGTCGAGAGATGTTAAAAACAAAAAAAAAAAGGATTTCTATGGATACAGTGGTCAGAGGAGACAGGCCAAAGACTGTACTTTCTCCGATAAGTGAGAAAGAAGAAATAATTACAACAGACACGGAGAAAACTGAGGTACTAAATGAGTTATTTGCCTCCATCTTCTCTTGCAGCCAGGATTCTCATTTTTCACATCCCTGAACCTCACCTCCCCAGACCTCTTGGGAGGAACTGGGGGAATAAACTTCCCCCACTGTAAGGGCAGAGCAAGTCTAAGTCCACCTCATGAGGCTGAATATATACAAATCTATGGGGCCGGATGACATGCATCCCAGGGGCCTGAAGGAACTGGTTGATGTGGTTGCCAAGATGCTCTCCATCATATTTAAAAAGTTGTAGCTATGAGGCCAAGTCCATGGTATTTGGAAAAAGGGAAACATCACACTTATTTACAAGAAAGGGGGGAAGGTGTACCTGGGGAACTACAAGCCAGGGAGCCTCACCTCTGTGCCTGGAAAGACCATGGAACAGATCCCCTTGGAAGACATATTAAAACACATGAGAAATGAGCAAGTGATCCAGAAAGTCAGCATGGCTTCACCAAGGGTAGGTCATGCCTGACCAATCTAGTGGACTTCTTTGATGGCATCAATGGACAAACGGAAAGTCACTGATGTCATCTACTTGGACATCTGCAAGGCTTTAGACATGGTCCCCCACTACATCCTCATCTCTAAATTGGAGAGATATGAATTCAAAGGGAAGACTATTTGGCAGATTAGGAATTGATTAGAAGGTCAAAAACAGAGGGTACGGTCAATGTCTCTATGTCCAGATCCAGGCCAGTGACAAGTAGTGTTCCTGTGGGGTCTGTCTTGGGACTGGTACTCTTAACGTCTTTGTTGGTGACATATATGATGGGATAGAGTGCAACCTCAGCAAGTTTGCTGATGACACCAAGCTTACTTGTGCAGCTGAGAAGGCGAAAGAAGGGAAGTCGTCTAGAGGGACCTTGATAAACTCTAAAGGTGGACCCATGTTAACCTAATGAGGTTCATCAGAACAAAGCACAAGGTTTTGCACTTGGGTTGTGTTAATGCCAAATGTGTACACAGACTGGGAGAAAAACTCCTTGAGAGTAACATTACTGAAAAGAGCTTTGGAGTCCTGGTAGATGAAAAACTTAACATGAGCCAGCAATGGTGAGCTTCCACCCCAGATGCTCAATGGTACCCTGAGCTGCATCAGAAGAGCAGTGGCCAGCAGGGCAAGAGAGGTGATTGTCCCTCTGTACTCTGCCCTTTTGAGGCCCATTGGAGCACTGTGTCCAGGTCTCGAGTCCTCAACACAAGAAGGGTGTCAAGTTTTTGGAGAGGGTCCAGAAGAGGGCAAGAAAGAAGTTCAGAGATCTGGAGTACCTCTCCTATGAAGATAGATAAGCTGAGGGAGCTGGCCTTGTTCAGTCTGGAAAAGAGAAGGCTGTGGGGAGAGGGCTTTCCAAATTTAAAGGAAGATTACGAATAGGAGGGAAATTAATGTTTTACACAGGTTGGTGTGTGCCAGCCAGCTACACACAATTCAAGCTGTTCCTACAATGCGCTGAAGATAACTTTCTGACGCAGATGATAGAGGAACTGATGAGGAGGGGTGTGCTGTTTGATCTTATTCTTACTAACAAGAAAGAGCTGGTTGGGGATGTGAAGGCCTCTTTCTTCTGTCACATTAGCTACACCAGGGATATTCTACTGTAATCCCCAATACAGCACAGAAATCTATCCTCCTAGTGCAACTTCAGTGGCAGCAAACCAGATGACTTCTTAAGCCCTTGCCTTTCGCAAGGGAGAAGATTGGAACAGGCAACGACCTGTACAAATTGAGGCCAATGTCACAGCCAGAGGGTGTTCGCATTCTACTTCAGCCAACTCTGAAATTCATCCAGATCCTGGGGGAGTCCATTGACCTATGCTTACTAACCAAGCCCATTAAATTGCAGCAAACATTATGATTATTGGGAGAGGATTCCACCTACAGTCAGACTTTGTTTACGCTTCTCTTGCCCCAACCTGGTTGTGACTGTAGCTCTTCTGTTTTGCCTTGTTAAAATCTTGCTTCCAGAGTCCATAACTATTGAGCAAACAAATATTCCTAGAATCAAATACAAATTATTTCAAGAGGAAATAGGAATGCATGTATGTCTTTACTAGGTAGAACTTTGAGGCTGCAACTGGCAATGACAGCTATCAAGTAAAGTGTCAAATAGGAACACTCCCTGCCTGTCGTTATCAGTTTTCCATCTTGGGTGCTTGCCTGCTCCCTCCTGCTGACTCCAACTTTTCATACCATGGAATTTTCATAGCAATTTCTGTGCTTGACTAAGTTCTAAGGCAATGCACACAAAGATGGGTGGGACAGAGTTGAAACTGCCTTAGAAGAAACAAAATGGCAAATCTGAAATGATCACCACCAAGTCACAGAGATCCTGATGCCTGATATTTTTTTCAAGCTGGTTGAAAAATGGCTTGCTGTGAGTTTAATGAAAGTAACACACATTCTTAAAAGCATTTGGCTGATTTGGGCCACTGTATACTTCTTGCTCCAGTGAGTAAAGTTATGCATGTGCATGAGTGCCTACAGAACCAGAGCCTTAGAGACTTTGACCCTGCCAACACTTTCACACATACTTAAGTTTACTACAGTGACTAATCCTATTTGGCAAGTGGAAGTCTCACTGTGGTGTTGGACAAGCCTGAGAGCTGGGAAGAACAGGAACTTGGACTCTGTTTTCTACAAAAAACACCCACATATTTTTGGCCCTAGGTACATTATAGCTGATAGTCAGATATTCAAATCCTGTAAGTCTTAATCTGAAAGTACTCAGGGAAGGAACTATACTTTCCAGAGATAAAGACAGTGTTTAACATATTTTGAGTGCTACAAAAAATCAGATAATAAATAAATAACTTGGTATCATTTATTTATTTCCTTCTTTGTGGATTTATGAGAAGGATTACAAGAATAAAAGAATGTACAGCTTTTCATCATTAATTCTGTTGTTTAATAGACATTTATTTACTTCTGTGTAGAAAACTTCAAAACTAACAAATACATCTACGATACCTGGGTGCCTGGTGATGTTTGAAGAAATATATAAACAATGCACACCGAAGGTTAGCCTCAACCTCCAACACTTATTGCAGCTGTTGGATAGCTAATAAGCTTGACAGCAGTCAGCACTACATGTGACAAGGCTTTTGAGAAAAAAGAATTAAATCTCTAATCTACCTAGAGATGAACTAAAATCTCTTATTTGCTTCACATGGATCATAAAAGAGCATCTGTGAGATAGAGACAGTTTCTGGATAACAAAAGAGAGCTTGCTGGCAGAAGTCGTCCCTTCAGCATTTATTTTCTAAGGTATGCAGTCCTAAATACAACAGAGTTGACTGAAATAATGAGAGGAAATTCTTGTAAATAAAAAAAGCCATGACATAGACAACCCAAGGGTACCTCCAATGGCTCCTTCCAAGCCAAAATATATTGGGTCAGCAACTTCTGGCTCTTCCTAGTCCATATGGTCATTTCTATAACTGGCATGATAGCAGGAGGAAAGCATACCCCTTTTTGACAGTAACCGTTTTGAGGCCCCTTTTTACATTGGCATAGTAAAACCAGACTTCAGTGCAAATAAGAACGAGCTCCAGAAAAAAAGGAAGAAGCTCTGCTTGCAGTGTAGAGCTCTTTGAAGCCCATGTGTTTCATCACACTCCAGTTTTAGCACTTCCTTACAGGAAGTGGTCTGTGTGGTTTTGTGACCTATTTGTTTCATTGTAAGCTTGAGGGTTGGTTGGAAGAATAAAATTGGGAAGGTACTGTGTGAAAGATTCACATACATCTATTACAGCTTTACTGAATCTTTGCTGAACTGCCCAGTTTCTAGTCCAAAACGGAAATTTTCCTGGAAAAAAAAAGCTTGTATTTTGATCCATTATGCATATGTTTGAGATTAAAAAAGAAGCAGAAAGAAAAGATGATGTGTTTTAAACTATTTGCATTCAATATTTCCAGTTATCCACCTGTTTTTCAAATTAATAAAGTAAAAATTATAAAAATACTTCTCAGTGTCTTAGAACTGTAAGTCTGCAATGTTTATTTTCAGCAGAAATGGTTTGCAGTATTCATATAGTGAAAGGCAGAAAGCAGAGGCTATAAAACACCCTGCTGACAAAAGCAGTGTTACTGATAGAAATTTCTAGGTTCAGATTGTCCTCATCATATCTCTTACAAACTTAAGAATGTTCTTTATAACAATTTCGTAATATAACTCTCTAAAACTTCCCTATTAAACCCTGGATTCAAGCAGGTATTCATTTTTAGTGACTACAGATACAATACTTTGCTCTTGGCAGACTGGCAAGATAGCACACAGGAATTATCTCCTTTAACTGTAGATCAATGCCATGACTGAAACTATAAAATTGTAGGCAAATTGTGCAGTAACTACAAGGTTATTATCAATCACTTTTAGCTCTGCAGTGGCACAGGAGAGAGGATAGATATTGTAATAGGGTCTCTGCTCAGTACATTTTGTTAATATACTCTGTTTTCTTCCAGAGTCTTTCACATCTCTTGGTCCTGATGGCTACTTTTGTCTTGCTAGTGATAAAAGAGAGGAACTCAACTCAGGTTCAAGCAGCACAGTAAATACATCAGGAAAGTGAGGTTTTTCTTCTTATAGATGATTAGGTTTATTTACCTACACAGTATGTTAGTATATGCTTTCATTTGGTAATTAGTAGGCCTCTGCCCTAAGTGAAAGATAAAAAAATCAATGCCCTTTTTGTAGATTTCCAATTTAGGCAGGTTACTGAATCCGGTAGCATTACAGAGCCATAAAATCAAAAGGCTCATCAAATTGCCAGTGTTGTTCCTCAACAACCCATCCAGTTTTAACAGGTACTACACAGACACATGAACAGAGCCATGTTTTTATCACTGCTGCTCGTTATCAACATCTGTAAAGCTATTTAAAGTTATTAAAAGTTATTTAAAAGTGAGGAGGACAAGAAGAGGCTGATTTGCACTTATTGCAGAGAACCAGAGAGCCAGAAGACAGGATGATGGGGTTGGTTTGCACAGTTTTTCCCCCCACACTCCCTGCAAAATCTGCACAACCCTCCCTGAGCATTCAAGACCTTTTGTTACCCCATCTGTAAAATGTTTATGTGGGCCATATGTTTAGGTTTTCTGTGAATGACACTGTAGCCAGAGAAACTGTCCTCACATAACTTCTACACTTCTGATCATGCCATCTACACCCAGCCACTCTCTTTCTAGATTTTGCCATGCAGTCAAGCTTAAGGCTACTTTCACACAGTGAAAAACTGGCCAGATTCAGATTGGAAGCAGCAATGCTGGAGTTTACCCTTTGTTAAAATAAATGGCTT
Source organism: Meleagris gallopavo (assembly GCF_905368555.1). Lineage (NCBI taxonomy): Eukaryota > Metazoa > Chordata > Aves > Galliformes > Phasianidae > Meleagris > Meleagris gallopavo. Next base: position 58,246,091 of record NC_139405.1, on the reverse strand, counting down.
TTGCCCATCTGAAGTAGTTCCTATTAACATTATCCTGTTATAAATATTTACTTAATTTCTGATCAAAATCCTTCATTGCAGGCAATCCTCAGACTTCAGTGCTCTCAGGGAAACGATGGAAGTTAATGTTCTGGGCAAGAGAAACAGTTATAATGTATGCTGTCACAAGAGGACCTTACTTCAGGAAAACTGAGTATGACAGTCACTTGCTCTAGAACTCTTTCTTGCCTGTATTTTATCATTCCATGACAGAGGGAGAGAACAAGGAGGAGTTTCCAGGAGAGCAAGGTGGTAAAATTTATTCCTGCTTTCAGGACAAAATGAGGGTCATTCAAGATCATCAGCTGTCTGCTGATGATCTTTATCTACTTAAGGCTAATTTTCCAATAATAATACCTTATAATATTTCACAAGGTTATTCTAACACAGAATTCACTAAGCTTTGATATTGTTTTGTAGGGACACATTACATCAATGTGACAAGTGCATTCTTTCAAGGGCAGCATTAATTCAACCCATGCGACAAACCCTTGGTTAAAAAGTACAACAGTTGTTGTGAACTCAATTTGTAGGATAATGTCTCGACAAATATTTTATCTGGGATCTGAGTCTATTATCTTCCCCAAAAACTTCAGAAAAAAAAATCCTGTCTGGAGAATTAGTTAGGACAAAACAGGACTGCCAAGATATCTAGCCACTAACCTGCTGGGTGTCTGCAGGCAAGTCATCTGCTGTTTGTTCTCTCTGCCATACATTCTCTGCCTATGAGGGTATCTGCTGGGACTACTGCTCGCTGCATCTTTCTGTAGGGCTCAGAGACCCCAAGATTCTCGCTCCATATGGGCCTGTAGCTGATACAATGACAGTAAATATCCATGTAAGGGGTTTTTACTATTACAATACTTCCCAGTTGAATTTTGTTTCACTGAAATATCCCAATTTTAATCTTCAGTGATTGTTCAAATCGACTCCCCAAATATGAGTAGCCCCTCAGCTGCTTAACAGCTGAAGCAATAAGACAGCTGCAATAGTAATAAATACTTCCTCAGGATCCTTATAGCTAGCACTAGTCTTGTATTCTCTTTTTGAACTACTCGTATTCAGTTTCCTGGGTAATTGATGCAAAATAAATGTTAAAAACCAAACAGAACAAAGCCCATAACAACAAAATTCTTTGCCTTAATTCATTTGTCTTGATAAATAGACAGATGCAAACACACATTTATATTTTTATAAAACATATATATTGATATATATTGTGTATGGAATGCTTCTAAGTAAAGCAGAGGTTTGAAGTCAGAAAACTTCCACCAAGTTTCAGTCTTAAGGATTGAAAAATTAGTTAATTTAAATATAGCCTACCAGTAAGGAAAACTATTTAAATCTCTTTACGTACCATGGAACAAATCCTGTCTCCAGCAATATACATGGTTATCATAAAAACAAACAAACAAACAAACAAACAAAAAACAAACAAAAAAAACAGTGACTCTGCTTTACATGGCTATCATAAAAAAAAAAAAAACAACAGTGAATCTGCTGAGATATGGTTTACCAAATCCCAACATATTAATAACTCTGAGAAAAATCAAAACTGATTTCTCAAGACAAAGAGTTATCTTTCTTGAAGGTTCACTGTATATGCCGGTCACCATGACAATAATCACCAAGCCTCTCACAGTGTTATCTGAAGCACCACAGGAACATGCCTTACACAAAATAGAAAACAGAATGCAATACATTGCATTCCAATGTACAGCAGGTCAGTATGGATGAATACCGAGATTAAATGACAGTACAGATTCAATACTAGTAAAGCAGTAGGATCAGTCCACAGCTTCCTCCACTGTCCATAACATCTTCATAGGACACATGAGTTTTCCATTTCATTTACATAATCTTTAAAACAACCTTAACCTTGATGCATTCCTTGCTGCAGATTCTTTTTTCACATGGCAAGGATCATTCTTCAGTGTTTGTGGCCTAGGCAGCCCTGTCTCATGTTTAGCAGTATTTACACACCTACATGTCTGTTCTGCTGACTTCAAATTAATTTTGACAGAGAAAGAAGCTAATGTACAAGACTTGCTGGATCGGGGTTATATGGGAATAAGACTAAGGTACAGCAAAGATAAATAGAATGGCAATTAATGCTGAAGAGAACAGACTGTTGAAAACAGAACCCAGCCTGTGTAAAATTACTAGCAAGAGACCTGAAAAGCAGAGGCACATCACTCGGTGTAATTGCATGACTCCTCTGAAATGAAGTGCCCCATTAATGGTTACAAGTCCAGTGTGCAGGTGAGACTGTTGTCAAATCTGTTGCTACTCAGTCAACAACCCTAGGGTAAAATTCAGTGCTGTGCAGCAAAAAACCTTACAGCTGAGAAAGAGGGAGCTCCAATGGCTTTAAAAAAGTCTTCTTATCATCCAACTTTTAGCTTTCTCAGAAGCTATAAATGACATTGACCACTTTTATGCCCTACTACCTCACTTTTAATCAAGGCACTTCAGGACTGAGGGAACACTGCAATGAAGTACTTGAGCTACCATGCAAGGATGTATTTATTTCAGTGAGATATAAGAAGAAAGCATGCTCAGCAAAGGAAAGGCAGGAAATAGGAGAGAGAACAAAATTAGGGAAGTGAAGAGGAGCTGTTTAAATTAACTCATTGCATCTGTCTTAAGTCATACAAAAAGATATAATTTTACCCAAGAGCAAGCCTTGCAAATGGCAATTTATTTCCTAGAAATAATTTAATGACACACCACTACTTGAGTGCCTGGTACTTTACATACAAATAAAAATGGCAAGTCCCTGCACTTCAGCATTGTCATCTAAATTAGACTTTTGAGACCAAGTCCTCTGTGGGTATAAATTAGCATAGCTCCACTAACAGTGGAGGAATTATTTATGCAGCATGCACCAGAAGGGGAAGGATACTGGGAAAAGACATTTTTTTGACTATAAACTGCATGGGAAAAATATATTTCTTGCCTGTAAAATACCAATCCAGTTTTGATAGTCTTTATTTACATTATTAATACTCCAGGCATCTACAATAAGCCTGTGATTTTGCAGCATTTGTAGATCTGAGCATTTGTAGATTTGCAGAGATGAAATAAACAGATTCATTAAGTCACTGGAATACACCTTGCAGGTCTCTCAAAAAAAAAAAAAAAAAAAAAAAAAAAAAAGGTAAAACAAGGATGAGTCACATAGAACAAAAGGATTCAGTAGTCAAGGCTTCTCATCTGCTTATGTGAAACTCTTGAATTTTTTTTTGCATTAAAAACCACAAACATAACAGGGTAAATGGCCATAAAAATTAGGTATGCTTACATTTAAAGCAAATTTTAAAATCTTGTCCAGTGTATTTTTTGAGCTGTCACAAACCTTGATGGAGAAAATAATATATCATTCTAAAGAGAATTAAAAAGCAGTAGAGTGGGCATGAACATGCACAACACATCACTGATCTGTGCTGTTCACATCCACATGTAACAGCCTGAATGGATGTCAGTCACAAAAAGTGGGAAAAGAGTTAATTTTTGCTTTGATAGAATTTAAAATGTTGTCCTATATAAATTATTTAAAAAAAAAAAAAAAAGTGATACAAATTGCAGCCACGTGGAATCATGCCTTTAAACTCTAAAAGAAAAGAATCCAAGATGCTATCCATCAGGATCACAGGACTCAAAGAAATGGCTGTTTTCAGAATTGCCTTGGAGCCAAAGCATATGTACTTTAGTGCAACCAGTTGTGATTCCATCAGAGAGACTACAGCTGGTCAATTCATCTCTCATTGAAACACACATGGCTCTACAAAGTTGATGAAATATGGTTATTTATTGTTTTTCTTTTCAGGATATATTCAATAATGGTACTTTCACCTGGTGATATACATCAAGATGGTTCACTTGTGAAGCCTTCCTAGTGAATGCTGGGAAGCCTAAAACTGTGCTCCACTTTACCCACCATAAATTCATTTATTTTAAAATATTACCAATGTGTTGTTTCTTCCCAAAAAGTATATACAAATGGACTCACAAAAAGCAAATTGTAAAAGCAAGAAGCATGGGAAGAATACTTCACTTAATTATATTTAATTATTTGAAGATAAATAGATTTGCAGTAGTAAGAAACATTAGTGCTATAATTGCAGTAACTGCAGTAGTGCTCCGGACATAGGAACTCCCAGATGCTTCATCCTCTGGAGTTGTACTGAATCTGCTCTATAAGGAGCATTTTACTCATCAGTCATATTCTGCAAGTTGAATGACAGTGATGTTTTCACAGACTGATCAACTCACTAATGGAGGTTATCTATCACCTTTTATTATTGTAAAGTATACTAAAGTGGCTAAGTGGCTAAAAAAACTTTTTGACAGGTGAATATTGCATTTCTTATTTGACAAGGCAAAAGTGAATCAAAATTCAATATGAAAAAGCATGCTTTTTGGGGGGTTTGATGTCTTTCTCTACGTAAGTGCTGTTTAAAACAGTAGAGAGAGAATCTTAATTGAACAAGCTTTCAAATGAAATGCAACTTTAAGTGCACAAATGTGCTCTTAATGGTGGAATACCAGTAAATAACCCTCTCTTTTAAAAATTCTTATCCAAAGTTATCTCAGATTGGAAGACATTCCAGAGGAGAGGAGAGGAGAGGAGAGGAGAGGAGAGGAGAGGAGAGGAGAGGAGAGGAGAGGAGAGGAGAGGAGAGGAGAGGAGAGGAGAGGAGAGGAGAGGAGAGGAGAGGAGAGGAGAGGAGAGGAGAGGAGAGGAATATGCACAAAGTTTCAGTATACAGTAATCAAATTCATGGCAGGAGTACAAACCATAAATATTTCTTAAAATGCTATTCTTTTTTTTTTTTTTTTTTCTTTCTTTCTTTCTTCCTTGATATGGAAACCTCCAAATCCCATAAGACTCTAAGACACATGCCACATATCTGGGAGAATTGAAAAGACAAGGCTCTAGAACAACTCATAGGATTGGGATGAAAGTAATCATCTGAGAATGTGGTTTTTTCCCACAGTAGATGGGTGTGTTGTAGCTTCCAGAAGGACATGTGGACTCCTAAGCACTGAAGAAGTATGCATGCTATATTCCTCTCTTTTCTTTCTCAAAATGAACCTTCCCAATTTACAATTCTTGGAAGAAATTTCAGTTTCATTAAACTGAAAGGACCTGCATTTTCTTAAATTGTCTGCACATGTCCCGGGAAGCCCATCTATCCAAGCACAGACAGCCTAAGACAGAGCATGGGCATCAAGATACAGTCACAGCTGAGAAGCTAAAGTAAAGCAGTCAAAAGCATGCCGGTAATTGGGGGTTTCAGAATGGAAACAATTTGGCACTGCCTAATGAACTGTGTCAACTAGAAGAAACAGACCTTCTTGATAGGCACATTCAAAGTGGTGTGGAGGTTTATTTGTAGTTACAGCTTAACAATGATGCATGTTGAAAAAATACTAAGCAGGACATTTTGGTTAGGGGTGCATACAATGTGCACATCTGAATACACTGAACACTCCTGAAGGATTCTTGAAATGAGTGAAAGAGTGTTTCAGAGTGTTCTTGTGTCATTAGAGCTGCCCTGTGCCTGCCCGTAGGTGCAAAATTTCATTTACTTTTGAAAAATTAATGAAAAATTTGATTGCGGTGTCTGGCAATGTGTCTTTTGAAATAAGCTTAAAGCTTCCATTAATTTGAAGTTGTTAGCACATCCATTTTATGTTGTTAGATATTGTTGTTAGAATTACATAAGATATCACAACAAAAAATAAAGAAAATGTGTTCAACTGCTCAAGAAAAACAAACTAGTCAAAACTGTTGTTCTTTGGAATTTTAGAGTTACACAGTACTTTTAGTCTTGATCTTTTTGAAAGCTGCTATGATTTATTGCTGTAACTCAATAGCCACAAATTGAAAACATAGATTAAAATGTCTCGTGCTTGACCTCTTCACAGATAGTCCAAGAATATGAATATTAACTCTATGCATTCAAGAGCTGGTGATTGAGTTATATATTGTGAAAGGTATTATTTCAAATCCTATTTCACCAAATGAATTACATAGTTCCACTGTGAATTTTATTGTTGTTTTGTTTGTTTATGGTGTGCTAATAGGCATTTTAGAAACCACTGGGCAATCTCCACAAATTTATAATACTGAGTGGCCATGGAGACATATGAGTGCTCCTGGTCCATGACTGGATGACCTTTGTGCTTTAGCAAGAAGAAATCTGATCTTAACTAACACTTCACCCAAAGAAAACCTTGACTTTTATTTACTCTATTAAAGATTAAATATCAGTCAGCTACTCATGCACAAAACTTTGAAAAGAAATGCGCAATAACCACCACAAAAATAAAAGCACTTTCCACATTCTCTTGGAGTCTCCTGTTCACATTTGTAGCACTGTCAGTCTTAGCCTTATTCTTTCTCCTCTCAGGCACTGTAGTCTCCACGACGACTAAGTTTTATTCGTGTGGCACAAAGTAAAGACAATGCTGAGCTATCCTGACTGAAGACAAATAATAGAAGAACATGTATTTCCTCAGTAAGGCTCTGGTGTAGGTAACAGCATATTTTCTCTTCTGTCTCTCGTCTGGTTGAGCCATTAAGGGGGAAAAGATTGCTTACATCATCTTTTCAGTGTGTGTATCTAGCATAGGATCAAACACACAAATTCTAAGTCCTTACACCATATTGAATTCCATTAAATTAAACTTACACGAGCCCTATGAGTTGCAGCTCTGGAAAACATGGTCTTTACACAAGCTGTGACAGCTTCCCATCAGCTACTTTATCCCTCTTTACTTTCTGTTGAAGTAGATTGATGATTGCTTCTGACTTCTTCAAAACTAGTTACAGGACTCTCTTTGACTTCTTCTAATAGGAGCTTCCTATACATTTCTACAACCCGCAGATTTCTTTCCTAATTCACAGCAATTTTCTAATTTGTACTCAGGCCTGATGGCATCAGAATATGGTTTGCAGCTTGTCCTGCAAATCAGTGCAAATTGTTTGGCCTCTCCCTGTTTGCTGGCTTTAAATGATGCATTAGAAAGCTACTTTAAGTTCCCATTTGTTGTAACCAGAATGGTTCATTAGTAAACAAGAATGCTTTCAGGGAATTATCATTTCAGTTCTTATAGGAAAAGTGCTTTCTGTACAGGCTTTATTTTTTAAATTCAGCCTAAGTTATGTTTACCCCATGCTTCTGCATCCTTTATGAACTGTGGCTCCGTGGAAATAAGCCACCTCCCTCTTACACCCGTGGAACTGGAGCACTTCAATATGCAGTTTGTAAATTTTACCCATTGAGTATTTTCTAAATGGCACTGTTTTTTTGAGATGCTGCCCCAAGTCCTTTCAGCCTCAGTCTGGATTTTTGTTTGCCTTTACAAATCTCTCAGCTGTTTGTCCTGTATCTGTCCTTGTTTATAATGATAGTGCTTATAAAGACAGTAAGAGTAGGAGTGTATAGTTCCTTGCCACTAAGTCTTTGCAAACAATTATACAGTACATTAAATTGCCTTGGTTTGAGGCAACTTAATCCTCAACTAATAGCAAAAAATATAACTAAGACTGTTTACATACGGATTGTCTGTCCACGGCGGTGGGGGAACAACAGCAACAACAACAACAACAACAAACCATGCAGAAAACCAAAGTAACTGCAAATTCTCAGCTTAACACATTTCTTTATGTAGACAAGCTATCTATTTTAGTTAATTCTTTACAACTGGACTGTAGCGGTGATATACCAGCATCCATAAAAAAAAATATTATTTACTCATTTTGCTTTCACATCCATTGTTATGATTCTAAAGCTGGAGCCCAGTCAGTGAGAGAAGCTTATTACAGTAACATCCAAATGTGACACACAGCAAGGATAAATGTGTTATCCAGCTTGTACATGCATAAGCAGACTCCCTGGAAATAGAATTCAGACCAATATTTTCATTTTCAAACCTGCATTTTCCTGCATCTGAGCAGTCAATTGAGCATCTCCTTTTTTAAGTAAGATCCAATTATAATGAGAGCTTGGATTGACAGAAAACATTATTATAACTGAATGAGGTGTCAAATCCATGATTAATAAGGTTCTTCATTTAAGTTCAACAATAGCAGCATCAGACTACAGGCATATAATTATTCAATAACATAAAACATTTTTAAGAAGTTTTAATTTCCATTTTGAAGAGTAAAAGGCAATGTCTCACATTTGGATGTTCATGTGGGGCAGAACTAATTCAGTATTTCAGGAGAGGATTTTATCTCTGCTTTCTGAAGATGCAAACTAACAAAAAAGCCTTTTGCACAATCTAAGCCTGCTGTTTGAGGAGTTAGCTTCTGTTTTCCTCCTAGCTTCTGTATTTTTGCATCCACCTTCTTACTGTCTGAACTGCAAGAGCAGATTGGGAACATCTGTAGTGTTGGAGGTTTGTGGCTTAGGTGTCCATATGGTCGTATATAGATGGACTATATAGAGTACGAGGCAAACAAATCAGCAGATAAAGAGCTGACATTTCTTGATAACCACAGTTCGTGTAAGTGGTTTATAATCATTTTGTGTGGTTCAAGATTTTTTTCTGTTCAGTACTATTTCTTTTTATGTGAAACGCAATGAAGGCAGGATAGTTACAAATTAGCATATTCACAGGGGGAAAATGTCATATTTACAAAGAAAAATTCCTCTAATAGGAAAAGCTTTCTTGTAACAAAAATGCAAATCCCTCCATCCTACATAAATTCTGCTTTCCAAATTTCACAATTTGATAGAACTGGATATTGCATGTTTCATTGCTTCTCAATTTCATCTTCCTAGCCTACCTTCTTAATCCTCTCTTCCATCCGACTGGTGGTGCTGCTCCATCACTGCAGGCAGAATAAGTGATTTGGCTGTATAAGCTTTGTGCGAGGTTGACTTGGAAAAATGGCCTCTCAGGTCAGCCTTCATTTATACATCATCAGTTACATCCCACTACTTTTTATCCAAATATGATCTATCAATAAAAAATACATATATAACCCATACTGTAGCAGGCTCATTTTCTCATTTTCCTCCTTCCCTGACACCTTGCATGCTTGCACAAACTAACCTTTAAAACACAACTTTTAGTTTAATGCTAGCATTTGTCAAAGTCCCACAAACTAGGGAAATTTATGGAGGCATTCTGAGAAACATCTGAATTTCTAACAATAAACCCCCATCTCCTGAAACTCGCTGCTAAATTCTGCAAGCTGCCAGATGAAGACAGCTTAAGACACTAGCTAGATAAACAGCAGCAGATGCAGATAACAGGCACAAAAGCTCTTGCCTACTATGAGAATATAGTATGAAGTGGTTAACAGCAGATCAAGCTCAAAAATGTTAGTGGGCCTCAAGGTTACCACCTTGCAATGCTATAAGGGATGAGTTTGCACCACTTCTCTTTCTTGTTTCTTCTGCTTTCAAATAACCACACTTCAGAATTAAGCTGTCCTAGGCAACAGTCGGTTTCATTTTACACCTCTTAAGTAAATTCATTTTCAGATGAAAACTTTTAAGTGAGGTTAAAATGTAGTAGTGCCTGGGAATTTTGGTGCTATTATTTTAATGTTGTTACTGCAATTCCTATTGTGGTAGCCAGTGCACAAAATGCTGTATACAAGCAAAATTGATGTCTGCCGCTATAAATACCCCAGAAAATGGGAAAATGAAGCATTATGTCCCATTTCATAAAGGAGACAGCTACATGAACAAGTTGCTACAAAGTAAATGAGTGTGGATTTCCAGCTCATTAACTACTCCATGGCAACTGTCTGGGTGGTTATGGCTCCAGAGTAAATGTGAGGCAGCTCTGACCCTTATGGAAGTGCGGTAATGTATCTTGCATTTACCTGAGATTTAAGAATCCATATAGAGTAACTAATGAGCTGGAAATCTACACTCTTACTTCTCACATGGCAGTTTCTTCACGTATCTTGAGGCAATGATAATTATGTGATTTGTCTCGCGTCATGAGACAGACAAGGGAACATAACCCAGACTTAAAGATCTGCAAACCCCAATCTTTGCATGGCTAGAAAATTCTTGTAGAGCTGCAGTTCATCTCTTTAGTATATCTTCCTTCAAATGGGATCACTTCACAAGCAAACTCAGCCATTTTTCCCCCCTCATTAATACTGCAGAACATGCATATACCACATATACAAAATGGATAGGTAAAAGTAGATTCCAGATAGTTTATTCACTTTACATATATGTCCTAAACATAATTTACTTTTCCAAAGACTCATAAATAGTAAAGTATGATATCTAAAGTAAAATAAATATAAAAACAAATAAACAAGAGGATGCTTTGAGAATAGTCTTATTCTGCTTTATGCTTCAGGTTTCAATCTCATCATGGCAGGAACTGCCACTCCCAGTTTTTCCCTTAGAAACAGTCTGGACTTTATTTTCCTGTAGTCTAAGCATTCTTTTGCCCCAGTACTGTCCACCAGGGTAGTTCATAACATACCACAAGCAAGCAGAGGCTTATTTCCTTATACATATATATTTTTTTTCTGCACTGACTCCTACCAACTGATTGTCTGATAAGACTCCATCACACTCTTTCAAGTGATACAAACTAATGCCTACAGCCTTTGTAAAACCCCTGCTCTGATTTTTCAGAGGCACTACTGGAATTAAAATAGCTATAACTGCAGAATAGACTGCCTCCTCAAACTTCCTGTTGCCATCAAAAAGAAAAAAAAAAAAAAAAGTTGAGCCAAAGGGAGGATAATCTGAACCATTGTACCACAACATACTGTCATTAAAAATATTTCCCAGTATAATTATTAAGTGACCTAAGGTAGGACAACAGCATAATGCTGTTAAATACCTTGACAAAGTTCCATATAAAATATACATTTCTATTCATAGAGAAGGGAAATACATTTTCTCAGAACAAGCATTAAAAACATACTTCTTAGCTTTTACAAACTCCCTCACAAAATAACAGATAAGTTTCATTACTATTTATATTATCACCATAGTTCGTATGTCACATCTATGTACTAACACATTCAAAAAGCAGAGAGGGAAAGCCCATGACTCATAGTGTCTTTCCAAGCTTTAAAGGACTTAGTTTTTTTTTTCTCCATAGCATTCTTTTTCCTGATAATCAGTTCCTCACTGCAAGGACTATAGAAAACGAGAGTTGTGCCATTGGGTCCTTCAGGATTTGGATGTACTGTCACACTGGCAGCAAGTTTTTGTTTCATAGGGCAGTATATTTCAAAGTGTAATCCCAGCCTTCTTAGATACTTTCAGTTCTGGCATGCCTGGCTGTGACAGTAGTGCAAAAACTTGAATTTCATGAAGGAAGGCATAATGGAAATGGAAAACATCAGTACTATCTTTTACATTGACCATATTCAACACTTTAGTGACTCCAATGTGCATCCCTTTTCTGCTAACAGATTGGGAATTTGCGTATTTGCCCTTGCATCTCACTAGGATGTCTTATTCTCTTATTAAGTTATCCTTGTGTTCAAGTAAAGCAGACAGAGAATTACTCTCTTAACAGAAGATTCCACAGCTGGATATCAAACTGCTCAATGCTGTCTGAACTGTGCTACTCCATGGTAAATATCTGTGCTTACAGAGTAGAAAATGAAGTTTTCAGAAACTGGACTCTGCTCCTACTGCTTCAAATCTTGTCTGTCACCCTCCCAGGCTCAGAGCTGGAGCTTGTGCACAGCCCAGCCATCAGCAAGGCCTACACAAACACTGCTGGTCTGTACAACTCCTGTAAGTATTGTTGTGGAAACAAGCATTTTCTGAAACTGTTCCTGCTCACAATCTGAGTACTCGAGCACCTCCAGGCTCACTCCAGAATGCAGTTCATGGGCAGCCACACAGATTTGGAGGCTGGGAGAGTTACTAGCAGTGACATCAGGCACCTCATGCCAGATGGTCATCAGGGCGCAGAAAAGCCCCTGAACATGTTTAAGCAGGCATGTGACGAGCAGCACTTCAGCTGCCAGCTGCCCCTGGGCTTGATTTTCTGACCTTCTTGCTACAAATAGAAGGGCAAAAGAGGCAGTGCAGCCTGGAGAACAGTGATATGGGAAGTCAGGCTGCAAGGAACACAAGTTTGAGAACAATGTATCGGGTTTCTCCTGTGTTACCTTTTTGGGGAGTTATTCTGCTGCACTACAGCAGAATTTCGATTTTTTTATTAACTATTTCTTTTTTTGCCAGTCAATTTTTCTCCTACTGACATCAATGGCTGTTGGCTTAAGCACCCTATGCAGTATTTTCCCTCTTCTTATCAGGGGTGCCATATTTTTTTCTGTGCTTGATTTTTTTTTTTTTTTTAATTTCTTCTAGGCATCCCTTTTATTTTTATATTTCTTATCTCTTTGTTCTCTAAGTCATTCACTTTTCATCCTAAATTATGCAATTTTCTTTTAGCCAGTTGGCATTTACATCAGTCAGCATACACAAATGTTCGTCTATACTTCCTTAATTTCATGTACTATATCAGCAATTCCTGCAGCAGTAATGGCTTTCTGCAATGTGACTTACGCCTCAGATTGCCCTGCTAGCTTTTCAGGCAATTATCTACTGCCTGTCCTTCTGGCAGGCACATTGCTATCTTCTCCATTTTATTTTGGTTTTGAGAGTAACATCAATCCACAGTAAGTGCATACTACAGACTTGATGCTTCTCTGTGGAAATTTTAAGTGTTTCATATTGTTTAAAATAGAAAAACGCCTTAATACCAGCACTTCATACTGAGAAAATCAGGAAAACTCCAGTCATTTATTTGCTGGGGCTTTAGGGCTCCCTGCTTCTTTAACTCCTTCCTCTTGGTTCATCCAGAGTTTATCAGCAGACCTGATCCCTTACCATCCAAATCACAGCCAGCATTGTTTGGTTTATTTTGCATAGAAATCTGGGACACAAGGGGGGGATGGCACATAGGCAGGAATCAGTCCAGCATGGCATCAAGATACATAAAGTGTTCCTGGGAAATGGTCATGGGCCCCCAGGTACAGACACAGTTATAACGATCACTGCAATGGCAGCAATACAAAGTCCTTCAGTTGAGGCTTTCAAGCCTATAAGAGAGCATGAAGTGGCTTGAGACCAAACAGTACCTATTGCTCACTCCAGTTTTACTCCTAAAAACCTAGCTGAAGACAGATGCTCTCCTGTTTGGAACAGATGCTGCTGGGGAAGAAAATGAAAATCCATTTGTCGTTTTGGCTTCTGTCTGAAAATGGATGTGGCCTTGGCTTCAGCCCACTGCCTGACTGCAGGGAGGAAGAAATGTGTTAGAAAGATGCAAGCAAGAGGAAAAGCCATGCTTCTTTGAAAGCAGTGGAGAGCAGTGAGGAATCAAAGCTACAAAACTCTGGAGTCTGAAGGGCACTGGCAAGTATAGTCTGGGGATATTCAAGACATGTGGTTCTGGGGAAAGTCAGACCCTCATGTGACAGAGGTGGGGTAGGAGAGAGGGACTCTGAAGCCCATTGTGCTTATAGTACCTGGAGGAATAAGAAGTGGCAGCACACAGGATTTCAGGAAACTGGGAGCTTGACTCACCAGACCAGGCTGTGGTGGGGATTGAGTTTTGACACACTTCAAGAACTTGGCCACTGTGATAAGACGAGTTCATAAATCTGTAAAGACTGCACTTTACAGTATCATAGAATCCTTAGAGTTGGAAGGGACATTTAAAGGTCATCTACTCCAACTCCCCTGCAACAAACAGGGACACCTGTGAGATCAGGTTGCCCAGGACCTGATCCAGCCTCAACTTGAAAGTCTCCAGGGATGGGGTATCAACCACATCTCTAGGCAATGTGTTCCAATGTCTCACCACCCACATTGTAAAAGATTTTTTCCTTATATTAAACCTAAATCAACTGTCCTTGAGCTAGAAACCATTTCACCTTGTTCTACCACCACAGACCCTGCCAAAGAGGCAGTCCCCTTCTTTCCTGTAGCTCCCCTTTAGATACCAAAAGGCTGCTATCAGGTCATCTTGTGGCCTTCTCTTCACCAAGATGAGCAGCCCCTGCTCTCTCAGCCTCTCCTTATAGGACAAATATTTCATTCCACGGATAGGAATTCCAGTTTTCCCATACTATTTGCGAGGACTCACAAAGAAATTAGAAAGCAACATGAAGAAATTATGTGAGAAGTGGGGAGAGATGGTGGAAGATATAACTCCAGGAAGAGAGGAGCTTCCTCTTCCATGGAGACAGAGAAAAAGGGAGAGGAAACACAACCGCAGCATTAAGAGTCACAGTGGTGCACTTGTAGAAAGAAACCCTTCTTAAGTTTGCACATGTGTATTTACATCTACTAATAAACCAAACTTTCCTTCCTTATTTCTAGTGCCAAAAGATCGCAGTCTGTTCTTATCTGTTCCTTGCTGGCTGTCCTACATCTATTTTCTAATATTTATTTATTTAGGATGTTAAGTTACTTGCCACACAGTAAAAATATTTGTATTGAACATGCTGCAAAAAGGCCCCAAACCCATGATAAATGCTCTGGAAACAGAAAAGAAGTAGTTGGGAGGAAGGAAAGGAGGCACTGCAGGAAAACTCATTTGCTGAAAAATGCAGCTTGTGTCTTATCAATTTAATTCCAGATAAGTCTTCATTTTGCTGTGAAGACAGATGTGATAAATATGTTAATGGCAGATTTCAGTAGTTCAGTTTGTAGAACTGCAAAGCTAGATGGAAGTGATAATTTTTCTTTCGTTTTAATTTTGAAATAAAAAGCAAGAAGGCAGGAAATTTCCTGATATCATAACACTGTAATGACTTTTTGAAGGATAATGGACTTCAGCACAGGATGACGATTAACTATCGTGGCCTGATCCTCATTTTTTATTAAATTCCAGTTTGCCTGGCCAGAATTTTCTCAGCTTTCTTATTAAGCTGAGCAGATTACTGCCTGTGACTGACTTTTCCAGTTCCACATTCATAGAGGCATTTAGCATCAATCCTTACTTGAAGCTTGTGAGTATTTTACTGATACTAATGTTCCTCTGGCTAGATACATGCTTAAGCAGGCTACTGAAAATAGCTCTGCATGGAGCTATCCTCTCTTACTTTTTTCTGGAGGAAGATGCTAGGGGAGAATCTTTATTTATTTATTTATTTATTTTTATTTTTTAATTCATTAAGAAGCACATTTAGTGCCCCCAGGGAGTATGAAGACTAAGCTGTGGCCTTCCGTGCATTGATAACCATTTTCCTATTATTAACATTCACTTAGAAATATTTAGTGAGAAGTCTTCTTTGACTATTCAATTAAAAATAGTTTTATAAAGACAAAACACCCAAATTACGGAGGGATATACATAAAGCTTCCTAAATCTGTTGCATATTTACTGCTTGAAACTCAAACTGTGTAAACTATAATTTCTTTCAATCTGTTGATCACACAGTAACTTGTCAATATTTCGGCTGAATGGATAATTCTTATAAGCAAAAAGAAATCTAGAAAGCATTTGCTACCTTGCATCTTTTCAGGAGGAGGAAACTGCAGGCATCAGAAAACAAGCCTGAGGAAATTTTAGGAAACACTTTCGGAATTTCTTCTGCCCACCTGGAGATACTAAACAAAAAACTGAGTTTCTGATATTCACAGCGGTGGTTCTAACTGAAGAACTTTCCGTTGCACATCTCGTTTGTCCTTTTAAATGAATCCTAATTTCAGAAAGGTGATGTCCTGTCTGATTCCTCCCTGAAGACTTCTCTCCAGGCAAGTGAGTAAGTGCCCCAAATTTCAAACTCTACCATTAACTACTAGGATTTTATCAGGTCATCCTCATTCTCTAGCTAAGCTCACCATTCAGAATCTGAATGACTTTAACTATTTAATTCAAAATGGCAGTTAGAGCCCCCTGAGGACTTCACTCCAATGGCTCAAGTGAAGAAACATGGATTTTCTCTGACTATTGATTTTTCCATTCAACAAAGGGTACCATTGTTTTGTCAGTGCTGTCCTCAGCTGGGGTACAGAACTGCTATGATTTGAAGAGGTGGATAGAGATGATATTGTTTATGAGATAGAGTTTAATTATTCTGAAATATCAGATTCATTCCAGATGCCTATCATTGTATTTCGTTCATTCATTTTGCATGGATTTTTTTTTTGGGGGGGGGGAGGGGGGGGAGAGGTGGAGAGTGGGGGAAGGGTATGGCACAAGCTTCTTTCTTCATTCAATTAACAACTAATACAAAACTTCAAACGTATGCGTGCTGAATGTTTGTTTTTTAACCAGAAAGAATGATGAGGTGAGAAGAAAAGCCAAAGTCTGCAGGGCCTTGTGGAGGTGAGAGAAGGGATCCCCAGGCTCTGAAAGAGAAAGCTGTGTCAGCAGGAGCTGAGCCGAATTAATTAGCCCTTTGAGGAACCTAGGCATAGGGCTTGGATAATGCAGCTATGTTATTTTTGTCTCTGGACTTTGCTGAACTGTGCAAACATAAGTGTCTCTGTAGTACTGCACCTTGCATGCAGAGGCTGTTCTTGCACTCATGTGAGGTTCCTTCCAGTCCACACTAGTTGCCAATTTCATACAATTCAGTGACTAAAATGGCCAAAAGAACACAGGGAAACACACTATACAGTTCTGCTCCTGGCCCTAGTATTCTCCTTACCAAGGTCAGGGAGCAGCAGGCAGAGGCAGCTGGAGCCTCCCTGCTCTCACAGTCTTGCTGGAATAGGTAATAGGTGTTCAAAGCACAAGCCATAGATAGAGGTAACCCACTCTGGCAGAGCATCCTCCACTACTGACATAGAACAGCCATATCTTAGACTTCTTTGGACTCGTGCTGCAGCAGCATTTAATCCTGGAGTACCAGGCTCCTAACAATTCGGTAAGGAACTGACCACCATCCTCCAGCATGCAGCCGGGCAGGGAGATGCCTGTAGAAGAGTGGCAAATCATGTAGCACTAAAGCTTATTCTAGGCTGCCACCTTGTCAGGGTTAAGTTCAGCTCATTAAAACATTTGTCTGTTATTTATGCAAATAAGCCTATGCAGAGTCACAAAATATGCTAAGTGAGCTATTTATCAGTTTGGCACAATCTCTAACTTTCTGAGACCTCAGACATCCCTGCTAGATTTAGAAGAAAATGAAGTCTCTGTACTGCTGTTTCTGGCAGAGAGGCCAAGGCAAAGCCTATCAGCTACGATCCACATCCTCTCAGAGGACTTGCTGTGCTTGGGATAGAACAGATAATGTATTCTGTGAGACTTTAAACCTATTGCATTAACTTTCACGATGTTTAATCTTATGAATAAGGGAACTCTACTTGTTTCGTCTTTGCAGGGAAGGAGATTTATGAATCTGCATAATTCAAATAATTCTAACTCTAATTTATTATTTATTTATAACTAGCATGTGACAAAAAAGATGATGTTCTCTGGTGCAGTCTGCTTACACATGCCTCTTTGCCAGGGCAGCTGCAGTCTAAGGTCACTCTCACTCATGAATGTGCAAAAGAACCTCAACTCTTCCCTCTCCTGTCCTTAATGCTCGCTCCTCTCTTCAGAAAAAATACTTTTACTGCACAAGTCTGGTATGGATTCAACAACCAAGCCAAGCCACCAGTCACAGCAGGAAGTCTGAATCCTCATTACCATACAGGTCTACCAGAAACATTGTATTTACGGAATTCTTCCCCTGTTCAGCATCCCAAGCCAGTGCTAGGCTGAAGACTTCACTGTTAATTCCAGGGTTCATCCTATCTGTCCTCCCTAGCACAGTAGAATGGCATACAAAAAATAACTTTCCCTGAGCCCACCCCAAAAGCAATGCCATGAGTTCTATTGCATTTAAAATGCAGCACAATTGCTCTGCAGTCTCATACTGAGGCCTCATCAGAGTTCTGAAAGGATTTCTAGAATATAGTTTTCTTTCCCTGTAGGGAATTTGCATTTGCATGTGGAAGAGAGAAATTGATAGACATTATGTATCTACTGGACAGTCCCTTGTTGAAATCCATCAACCTGTCCTTCTTTAATTCTCTCAATATTTAAGAAAACTGTGATGGGTTGGCAAGCAGCTGAACACCCATCTACCTGTTCATTCACTCCCATTCTGATGTTAGGATAAGGAAGAGAAAAAGTGAGAAAATTCTTGGGAAGACAAAAAGACAATTTAAAAAGGAAAGAGGAAAAAAAAAAAAAGTGATGTTGCTCAGCACTTTCCACAAGAAGAAAGATGGCTTGCCATTTTCTGTTCTATGGCCACTCTCCCAATCACTCCTATCTTTTTTTATGGCTGAGCATGACACAGAATATTCTTTTGGCCACTTCAGGTCATCCGTCCCAACTGTGTCCACTCCCAGCCTCTAGGCCACCTCTTGGCCTTCTTGCTTGGAGGACAGAGTAGAAAAAAAGAGAAGGCCTATTCTCTATGCATATACTACTCAGCAACAGTCTAAACACCAATGAGTTACCAACACCATTTTAGTCACGAGTTCAAAACACAGCATCTCACAGGCTGCTATGAAGAAAATAATTTCCATCTCAGCCAGACTCAACAGAAAAATTAATGACCAAATACATTGGCTTAGGTTAATCACTAAGAAAATTGTCCTAGAAGGGGTAGTTAACTTTCTCAATGTTGAGGGCTTTTCTAAAAGTATTGCCCTTTTTATTCCAATCTATTTGCCACTTGGGTAAGTGCAAAAATATGCAGTTAAAAAGATCCATACAGCCTGACTTTCTGTGAATTTGATTCTGCTGTTTCCAGCTGAGCAAAATTCTCTTGATATATATAATGAAAACATATGTTACCCCTTAATAAATGTATGAATATAACCACTTTATGTCTCTCCATTCACTTTTGCTTTGCTGCAATTAAGGATTGTCTGTCTAAAATTATAAGGCCAAGCTTTCTGCTGTGAGTCAGCATGGTTCTGTTGTTTTTCATGGATCAATTAACACACAGTGGAGATTTTAAACATTGTTGTCTATAATGGCTAATTTGCCTATTATAAGGAATGGAGAGCCATCTGTGTACAACACCACAAGGATGGTGTCAAGTGGAGACTATAAACGACCTATGTTTGTAAGAGATTCAAAGACACAGACATAGCACAGTATTTTACCTTTGGAGCCTGTAGTACATCAGATACATCTTGCTCAGAAACTGCAAAAACAGGTTGTTGCATAAGTGTTGCTGGCTTTTTGGGAGGTCTAGGGGGTGGAAGTACAGTTTGGTTTTCATATCTTCGTACCATATAGTATTGCTCTTCACTGATCTCTTCCACTGTTGTCCTAGTCATGGGAGGTACAACTGTCTGGACATCTTTGCTGAGTAAATGAACCAACATGTTGAAGCGATACACAGGAATTTCCCAGCTCTCCATTGGACTGCTGGCACTACTGATCAGCAAATAAGAGTCTGTGATTTCTTCTTCAAGCTGCAGACCAGGCACAGCAGCCAAGATATCCTCTTTCATGGAAAGATCCCTCACGGACACTTTGACATTAAAAGGCAAACGAAATTCTTTGCAAATCTCAGAAAGCTGGTACTGCTTCTTGTCATGAATCACTTCCACAAAGCCACCTTCCATGTACATAGGGAGAAGCACTTTCTTGTATGCATTACTTAGTATTTGTTCACAAGCTAAAACATCTATGACTTTCTTTCTTCCCTCATAAAGAACTTCACTAGTCTGACACTGCTGAACTAGAAACTGATCTCCAACTGAAACAGAAAAAAGCTCTGTATGAGGAGAGTCAAAAGCTTTGGTTGCTACAACATGAAGCTGTTCCCTTTCACTTCTCGCTATCTCTAAGTCATAGGCAGTTGGAAACTCCCGAGGTCTTCTCTTGAACTTTCCTTTATAGGTCATAGGGATTAAAAAATGTCTTTTGGAGGAATCACTTCTGATCTCAGAGGCTATAACTCTTGTAGCCTGGTACTTCTTATAGATGACAATCTCTTTCCCCGTATGCAATAAGTTATAAGGTTTCTTGCTTCCTAAAAGTCCATCCATTATCTCAGCAATCATGGGAAATTCCTTGCTTGTTCTCTCAAATACATCTTCCAAAGACAGTGGCTGAAGGAAAGAGCTGGTGTCGTAACAGTCTGTTATATCCTTGACCTCGACATCTAGATCAGAGAGGATATGAACTACGTCCTTACGAACTGAAAAGAATAAGAAAAATATTTGGTTGTCTTCAAATTGATATAAAACTAAAATATTCATGCCCTGTTCGTCAAATATGAAATGTACCTTTCCTGAGATGTGCGATTGTACAACTGGTAGGCTAGTCAAAGTCTGTTTTAATTTGAGATATATGGTTAGCAGATATGTAGAAGATCTCACAAAAGAAATGAGAATAAGGTATTTCTGGGACAAATTAAACATACTTATATATTTATAACAAGGAAAGCACTGATAATTATTAAAAATTAATGTAGCTTTCCTTAAAAGGCAAGATCTTTGTATAATGAAGTTTATTCATTATTACTAGTGAAAGAGGAAGTTTCAACTATAGAGGTCCACTTGTGGAACTTTAGAATCTTTTCCTAAGTTACCTGGTTATATTCACAGGTAGAACTGAGCTATTGCCTTTAGCAATCTGATAAGCAACGACAATTCTAACCAAACTTGCAAAATTTTGGATGTAAAATTTCAAACTATATAGGATGACTGTGCAACTATGTTTTGTTAAGAATTTAGCTCCAGGTCAATGATACCAAAGGCCACTAACAAATGTAGCAAAATTTAACAAGTAAATATTATTTAATGATTCTTTATTAAAATTCACTCTGCAGAGACCTTCACACAGGTATACTATACACATACCTCCTTCTAATATGGAGTACCAATATTTCATGCCTTAAAGATGGCATCAGACATGTATTTTACATAATAACTTCTATGAAAGTAATTCAGGGTCTGTCTACTCCCACTCTGCTTTTGTCACATTAACACCTTCAGGTGAAACAATCCTAACCACCACATGTGGAAGTCAAGGAACGTGGAACAGTTAGTGAAAATGAACATTCTCTATGAACAACTAAGAGAGGTCTAGACACAAAATGTTGTTATTTATTGAGACTGAGAAGTACAGAGGATTCCTGACCACAGCCTGTGAAAATCTAATCAGATAACTCTCTTATCAGGGATCCTTTTTATTTAACTGTGGTTAGTATTTCTCATACTTCATCTTGGATCTCTCTACATCTATTTTAGTTCTTCTAAAATTGGTGAAAATTCATTTTTCATTGTCCACAAAAAACTAGTTAATATTGCACCATAAAACCTGATTTTCAAGTTGTATCAAATTGTTATTTAGGGCTCATTTAATGCTTCTTAAATGTAGAGAACACTATGAAACATGAATAAGAACACAAAATCAACAAAAAAAGCCCTCACTGGAAATATCTGTTTGGAAAATGAGTGAATACTACATACTGCTGAATCTTCTAAAAGTTTTTTAGAAATATCGCTTTGATATTACCACTTCTTAAACATCTATATGGTCATAAGAATATACTGAAGTGAATCCAGATGCAGGACTAGGATTAGATCTCTGAATATAGTTAGAGCTGTAGAAAACTTTTTTTCTTTTCTTTTATCTGGTGAAGATATACTTTCCAAACTCACATTTTAAATCACATAGCAAGAAGAGTGGAATATCTCATGAAAAGCATTTAGCAGCTATGGTATATTGTGCTGAAAGTCTCTGCTCGCTTCATTGTTTACTTATGCCCTTGCACAACTTCTATCTTCAGTTCAAAGTAATGCACAGCTATAAAAATCGGAAAGAACAGAAACAACTAGTTTCAGCTTTTTGGTAGAACAACTAGAACGGTATTTAATTACCAAGGGAAAAAAAAAAAAAACCTTTTCTTTTCTTTTAATAACTCATAACACAAATTACAGCTTTTAAAGATACTGGCTTTCTAATTCTTTCCTATTTCCTCAAACCCAGAGGCTTCAGAGATCATCCATGAATCATTATATCTATTGATATTTGTTTCTATTATAAAGTAAAATAATATTGGTTTTCATTCTGCAAAAACATCAATCTGAAAAACACAGTGTAGTTCACAAACTGTAGTCAAGTGTCTTATAAAATGTATATCACACAACAGATAGGGTTCAAAGGGATCATAAAGCCCAACTAGTTCTATTTCCTTGCCATAGGCCGAGTTGCCACCCACTAAATCAGGCTTCTCAAGGCCCCATCCAGGCTGGCCTTGAATGCCTACAGATATCTGGTGACTTCTCCGTGGCCAAAGAGATACAAAGAAAGAGGATCTCAGAACTGAACTGAACTCTTAAGCTTTGCTTTTTTATTATGTAGTATATCTCCTTTTGAAAGATTATTTAATTTTAGTGATAAGTAAAATGACAACAGAAAGTAATACTAGGAAACTATCTGTATTAATATATGACAGAGAAATACAGATGGCAATACTATTTTTATCTTTCTGCAATTTGGAATAAGCATCACTGGTAAAGATGCCCCAGGAATTCTTGCTCAAACATAAGTCTTCCTTGAGCAACTTGTATGAATTTAAGAGTGCCACATCATACATATCACACACATACACATATACAGAATAAATAATTTTTTTTACCTTAATTCCTACTTACATTTCATTACTGCCTGCACTTCGTAGACAGGCATGAGAACCAAGTAGCCACCAAAATTCTCAGGAAGTGGATTAGAGGAGTTCCACATATGTAAAGCATTGGAAAGTTTGACAATCCGGCTTCTGCACTTAGGGATTTTCCATTCTGCAATCTCTTTTAGGGTGTATATCTGGTCATCTTCACACTCGTAGAATTTTCCTTTTTGTGATAGGGGCAAAATAAAGGAATGAGACTGGTTGTTTCTGACCATAACACAGCTCACAGCCATTGTTCCATTGATCTCTTCCACAGAATTGAAGGTGATCTGCTCACCCTGTTTGATAGTGAGGTTTGCCAGTTTTATATCCTCACGGCTATAGAAACATGGATGGCCAAATCTTGTTGGCCCAATAGCAACTTTTCTTGTAATTTCTTCAACGCTGACATATGGTGTTTTGTCTGCCACAATCTTATAAAGACCTAAGAACAGAAAAGATGCATTATAAGAAGGAAAGTATACAAAGCAAGACGAGACAAATTGCAGAATCAAAAACCACACGGTTTGGAAGGGACCTCTAGAGATCATCTAATCCATCTGCCTGCTAAACCATGCTCCTTAGAATAGGTTACACAGAAAAGTATCCAGGCTGTTTTGAATACCTCTGTAGGAAACTCCACAGCTTCTGTGGGCAGCCTGTTCCAGTTCTCTGTCACCCTCAAAGATTTTTTTTTCTCATATTCATATAGAAATTCCTGCAATCTAGTTTGTGCTCCTTGTTCGGTTGTTGGACACAGCTGAGAAAAGCCTGGCCCCATTCACTTGACTCTCATCCATTAGATATTTATAAGGATTGATAAGATCTCTGATCATATCTATGTCATGATTTCAGCCATGATAATGATTGTGCCATGGTGCCATGTTTTTGATTTATAATGAGAATAATGATGACAACACACCAATGTTTTAGTTGTCACCGAGCAGTGCTATACAGAGCAAAGAATGTTTCAGTTTTTCAGCTTCTCGTGCTGTTCTGCCAAAGAGGGGGTTGGGGAGCAGAAGGAGCTGAGTGAGGACAGAAAAAGAACATCTGACCTAGCCTGGCCAAGGGCATATTCCATGCCGTATGGCATCTTGTGTAAAAACTATAAAACTCAGGGAAGTTGATTGGGTGCTGTAGCTGCTTCTTAGGGACTGGCTTGATGTCAGTAAGTGGGTGGTGATCAATTGCATTGTGCTTCACTTGTTTCACATATTCTTTTATTATCATTATTATTATTATTTTCTTTCCTTTTCTGTCATATTAAACATTCTTTGTCTCAACTCATGAGTTTTACACTTTTTTTCTGCTTCTCTACCCCATCTCACTGCAGAGGAGTGAGCTAAAGGCTGTGAGGGGCTGAGCTGCTACCAGGTTAAACCACAACAAGCAGATTGTTCAGTTGCTAGAAATGTAACTGCATAAAGATAATATCAACCACGTGATACAAAAAATAGATAGATGGAATTAGCCCATTCTACTCTACAGCTACAACACTTCTGACATCCAGCATTTTTATGTCTATGATTTAAAAAAAAAAAGAAAAAGAATAGTTTTTGCTACAGAAAAAAAAAAAACAAAGCCCACCAAAAAAAACCACCCATATTCTATTAAATTCTCGTCTCTTTCCTCAGGAAACCAGACCTTAAGAAACAAATGCAGACATGACACGAGAAAGAGTGACTTTAATGTGATCGGTGGGACACAGAGTGAATTTTCTCCCTAAACATCAGTACAACACATCCTTCTACATGCAGACTGGGAATTCCAAGAATGAGCATGTTTGAAGATAAGAATGAGAAAAAGAACTTGATCTTAGCATCTCTGATAGACCAGACCTTCAGATGGAGTGCTTCACAGTTTGGATGCTGTGGCCATAGCAATGCAATTAAAGTGCTGAAATACTGTACTGTAAGGCAGAAGCTGCATCTGTGCCTCTCTAGCCCCTGGGGCCATTATTATTTCATGTTAGTCATGGCCCTTGGAGCTGTCTCATTAGGAGTTTACATCAGAAGAAAAATGTGTACATTTCTATATTTGTGTGAGAGTTTTCAGAGAGAAAAATGAAGTAGACAATTTAAAGGACTAAACAGTAGGGTTTAGCCGAGATATGTGATTAAGCTATCCTCTTCCCAAGATGCAGCAGTGTAAATGCTGCCTCATAGAATTGCATTACATCTTTTATGTTCTAGCCACAGCTACACCAACAGTGAACCCAACCTCCCAGGGCAATGAAGCACATTTTTCCATCATCTGTACAAAGCCAAAAAAGCAGAAATTCCATGGTTTTGTTACTAACTTCTTTTGCCTCCTCCAGACCATACAAGGGGTATCATGTCCTTTGAGTAAAAGAATTCTCCCATCTTTGCTGTTATGAAGGAGGAATAGGATGCAGAGTCAAGGAATGTTGCTTGGCACAACTAGAGACACTTTCTCACCAGTTCTACATCTCATGAGTGGTTCACGCTTTATCTAAAAAGTTTTAACTGTTCTATTTGCCTATCTCACCATTTAGAAGGGAAACTGGGACAATGCTGGCTATGACTCCCTTTCTGGTGGTGATCAGAGTGAGAAGACAGGCCGGATGCCACAGCAGGTGCCCAAACCTCAGCCAGGTGTGATGCTGTAGGACTCAGTTCCTACTAGCTGCTAGGAAGATACTCATTCACACCATCTCTAGACCCCTCTCAAGGGATTTGCTTTGGTTAAAAATTGTTCTTTTTCTCCCACACCTTTTCCATTACTGAGCTTCACCCCAAATACACAGTCAACACAATTCAGGGGCCTGGAGCAAAGCAGGAGATCCTTAGGATTTCAGTCTTTAGAAAGGATATATAAATCATTCCCTAGACAATCTTTTTTTTTTTTTTTTTTTTTTCTTCTTTTCTTTCTACGTTTTTCCCACAGAATCTCTGAGTGTCTTGTCTCACTGTAACAAAAACTGCTACATTCATTTCATAGCTTTAGTGCACTTCTTTTTAGGTACATTAAGGACACAAAGTTTCTGTCTGTTTTCACAGGTTTTATCACCAGATTGGGCGTGTTCAGTTCTAGGTACCCCCATGAGATCACTAGTAGCTGGGGCAACTAACAGCTCTGAGCACTTGTCAGCAGCCGAAACTGCAGCAGCCTGTTTGATTTACTGCAAAAATAAGTCACTAATTTGCACATGCTGTCTGCAATTCTGTGCCTTCACATTTGCCTATGTGACAGTCAGCTTTTTGTGTGAAATCAGTACCTTAACACACATACATCCTCTGTGTCTGTCCTCACTGCAGCACTGTGGTTAAGTCTCATGACTTTTTTCCAAGCTGCAATATCCATGAATGTAACTGCACAGGTAAAAATGCACACACTATTTTTCTCACTAGTATTTTTAGTGCTTCTGACAGATGATTTTAGCAGTTATTAGCAAGCAAGCTAGCCACTGCAAACATAATCACTACTGGAGTTGTCAGTGTAGATCAAGACAAACTGGTTCATCAGCATTTAGAAAATATCACAGTGACAAGGCACCAATGACAGTCTGAAACTGTGGACAAGACAGCATCCCCAAACACTGCTCCTGTGTCATGCACTGCAAGCACAGAAAGGAAGGACATCATCTCTTGGCAAGGCTTGGAGAAAAGAAATAGGAATATTCTTCATTAAAAATGTATTCAAATAACATGTTATGTATCCCAAAGGCAATAACTATGTTTACAAACTTGTGATATAGGTACACATGCAATGCCCCTAGAAAACCTCTAGAATTACATTTAGAAGGCTCCATAAACTATGTTAAAAAACATTTCCAATTGATAATATATGGCAATGCACAGTCATAAGAAACTTACTTCTCCTCTGTGAAGTTGACACCAGACCTGGGCTCTAGGAATTTCCCTGGGATTGCAGAGCTATTCAGAAGCGAATTTTTTTCAGCAACAAACTGGTGACCATCATGGGTTGGAAAACAGGTTTCATGTAGAAGCATAATTACCAACTCTCACACAAACCAGACAACAGATTATCCCCTTGAGCCCAGGCAGACTGAATTTGTCAGGGCTGGAAGAAGAAAAACATTCATATCCCATTCTGCTTATTTTCTTAATTTCAGTAACAGAATGTTTGCATAGACAACTAAAGGGCCATGTGGACTTGCATTCTTAGATTCTGTATTGATGAGACCTGAATTATAGGCCCCTAGTAGCCACCTGTTTATGTTTATAAGTATGTAAAGTTCCATATGTTTTTCTCTCTATAGAAAGGAGGTGGATAAATAAAAAGTTACTCTGGTATGATGGGGGAAAAACAACTGCAATTCCTAATTAACTGCCATAATCTGCCACAGTGCTTTCTCATAAATGCTCTCCTGGCCATGGCATGTTTATTTGTTTTTCATGTGGAAATGTGCTTTTAAAAATGTTATCTGGAACTATTCAGAATCTCATTAAAATCATTATGAGTCAAATTACAAAAACAACTGTTCTCCTAATACTAGATAGCAAGGAATTCTCCAGAGTAAGGAGACATATGGCAAACTTGAGATACTAAAGTTTGGACATTTTGAGGTAAAAAAATATATATATTCTTTCATAAATCATAAAATGACTGAATCAAAACATCTTGGACTTTCATGTCCAAGAGAGTGCTTGGTGGAATGCTAGGGGGAAAAAGAGTGAATTAGGAAAAAAAAAAAACAGCAGGTTTACTGAGAGCTAACATTCTTGCTCATATAGATCTATTTTTTAAATAATTTGGGCTATAATCAAACACATAGATCTGTTGGTCTACACCAACATTCAGCAAGTGTCAGTAAATGTCAATGTGTACCATTTTTCTACATGGAGGAATTCAATTCCACATGTTTATTTCACATGCATGTCTAGGTCAGATGTCATTTCGTAAATTTGCCCCTTTGCTGCCATCTATCACATGGCAAAAAAAAAAAAAAAAAGGCAACAGAATTTTGGTGGGAAGGTTCAACCTCTACTGCCATGCCACCAATATCCTCCTCCGACATTGTGGGCCTAGATAATACAATAGGAGGCATTACTTTTGGAGCAGACCTCATACATAGTAATTAGTGGAACTTATTGGCATTGTTACTCTTCAAGAATCCATATCAACTAGAGAAATGCCTGCCTAGTTATCATTTCAGAACTATTAAGCCCTAAATCTAAACAAACTATAGTTTACAAGAAATGTTTTAGGTAATGGTGTACACATTGATAGAGGAAGAGGGTTTTGGAGTCAGAAAATAATTTTTACTGGTATGGGAGAGAAAAGAAGGCCCGGGGATGATTCGTTTCATCCTGTGGAAAAGCATGTTTATATAGAAGGATGTTTTTCCACATTTGTATGTAACAATATATTCAGCTCCCTTTAACGGGTAATACAGAGTTTTACATACGCCCCATTTCCAGCCTTAATAAGAGTTCTGAAGAAAAGGAGCATCCATTCTATTCTCTTTTTCTTCTTTGTCCAATAGATTACTGATGTAATCAGGCTCACCTACAATAGCAGCAAATAGTCTTCAAGTTAAAAATAACAGAAGGATCTTCTGTCCTAAACTAGAATCATAGAATTCTTATGGTTGGAAGGAACACTCAAAGGCCATCTAGTCCAATTCCCCTACAATGAATAGGGACATGCACAAGTAGATCAGGGTGCCCAGGGTCCGATTCAGCCTCACCTTGAAAGTGACAGGACAGGACATCTACACATTTCTAGGCAACATGTTTCAGTGCCTCAGCACCTTCACTGTAAAAGATGTTTTCCTTGTATCCAACCTAAATCTATCCTCTTTAAGCTTGAAACCACTTCCCCTTGTTCTATCACCACAGACCCTGCTAAAGAGTCTGTCCCATTCTTTGCTGTAGCTCCCCTTTAGATACAGAAAGGCTGTTATCGGGTCACCTAGCAGCCTTCTCTTCTCCAGGCTGAACAGCCCCAGCTCCCTTAGCCTGTCCTCATAGGACAGGTGTTCAACCCTTGGATCATTTTTGCAGCCATCCTCTGGATGTCTTCCAACAGATCTGCATCCCTCCTGTACTGAGGACTCCCCATTCTGGATGCAGTACCTCAAGTGAGGCCTCACCAGCACAGAACAGAGGGCAGGATCACCACCCTCAATCTACTGGCCATGCTTCTTCAGATGCAGCCCATGATGAGCTGTGAGGGTACATTATTGGCTCATGTCCAGCTTCCCATCTACCAGTACCTCCAGGTCTTTTTCAGCAGGGCTGCGCTCAATCCTTTCATTCCCTATCTTGTATCAGTAGTGAGGATTGTCTCAACCCCGGTGCAAGATCTTGCATTTGGATTTGTTGAACATCATGAGTTCACCTGGGCCCATTGTTCAAGCCTGTCTAGGTCACTCTGGTTGGCATTCTGTCCCTCTTGTATGCCAACCGCACCCCACTGCTTGGTGTCATCATATAGTTTCCATTCCCCAAACTATGGTAGAAGAATGGAATCAACTTAGTTCGTGCCATTCTTCCACCACCCACACTTCTTCCTCCTCTGTTCCATCTGCTGCAGCATCTTTTTCCCGTTGTGTCTCAAAATCTAACTCTCTACTATGATCCCTCATCTCCTGCTGCTTATTTCACTCCTGAGGCTGATGGGATTTTCCTCTGTATTATTTTCCCAATCTGTGTCACTGATAGTCGCAATAACATTTTCATCAGATCACCATAGCTCAAACTTGGCATCACCACTGGAGAGTCATGTATCTGTGACCTCCTCAGCATGGAAGCCCAAGGACTGATTTTCTGTTTTGCAGGGCATTCACTCTGCTACATGGAAGTCTTTCAGACTGACAGCTCTTAAACTCCTACTAAGGTGAGCCTTACTATGCCCAGTCCCAGCTCTTGCATGCATGTATGGCCACAGGCAAGTCTCCTGCCTCATGGTTAGCAAAGGCTGAGAGCTCAAAGGGACGGTTGTGATCAGCTACATCTGTCAGGTCCTGTAGGAATGAGCAGCGACAGCTGTCAGAGACATCTTGAGAACAGGGACAGACAAATAATATTTTTGCAGAAAAGGGAACTTAACAGAACAAAATGAAATCATTTGTTCTGGCACACTGTTCAGATGTTGTGTAAATTACCTGTCTCTGCTAACTTGTTAGCAGTGAAAATTGTAGTTCAAAATGCTGGTATATATAGCCATCACAGTGTCTAGAGTAGCAGCAGATTTCTTTTTGGTCCAATGTATGAACACAGAAAGAACAGCCTGCCCTCTGAGGCATGAAGATGAACAAATTAGAATGAGTATAGAATGAAATAACACAGATAGTGAACTTGCAATTGCAGTGGTCTCACTAATGCAAAGGTCAGATTAGGCCTTTATCAAGAATCTGATTTGCCAGAGCAGAAAAAAAAAAGAATTCTGTAGGTTGCAAACACATTCAGAAAGACAAAGAGGAGGGCTCATTTAGAGCCAGTGAGCCCAGTTCTTCTCTCAGAGAGATCATCCCCAGAGTTATCTAAACAGACGAGTGGCTTGCTTATGTCAGCATGCATACAGTGAAAGAGTAGATGGTCTCATCACATGCAAATGACAACTTATAATGGAGGTGGAAAAATGGAAAACATCAAAAAAGTTTTCATCAATACTAGCAAGAAAGCCCTGCAATGAGAATACAGTGACAGTCTAGAGACTTGTGGATATTTTTACAGAGGAAAATCAACAGCAGTGTGAAAAATATCATCAGCAATTTGGTTCTGTTCTTCATTGTAGAGATAAGCCAACAACATTGTTAGACTAGTTTCATTTGTTTGGATCTAGATTTGGATTTTTAGGCCCAGATTATCAAGTCCAACTGTTTCATTGAAAACATAATGTGTATACATAATTGTGTACATTTTATAGAAAACTAGTCAGGAGATAAAAATATAAATTGTAGGTATTTGACTAAATTTAAAGATGTTCTCAGCAGGGCCATGATATCCAAATGCCAAGTTGTAAAACTGATCACTTGAGTGCAAACAAATCCAGACCGATCGAGTTCAATTACTCGAAATCACAAGTCATTCTGTTCTAAAAATCATGAGATTCAACATTAATAAGCATAGGATTACTTTTAATGCTTAGTTGTGCTGTATGTTTTAGGATTCAGATGTTCAACCCCATCTGTCAATCAAGATACAGACTATAATTTACTACATGTATGTATATTTTAGAAATAATAGAAGAAATGTTAATAATAGCAAAGAAGATTGGAATTCAAGAAAAATACTAAGTATTTTGAGAGTTCACAGTACCACAGTACTTCAGTATCTCTAGATAGCCACAAATAATTAAAGTGTCTTTGATCACTATTTTTGGGCCCTATCAGTGCTTGAAAATGACATTTCAAAAAAGCCTTTTAATAAGTGGTCATACAAACAGTTCTGATTCACTAAATAAGAAAAACATGAAAGCATATTGAGAATTCACTAGGGAAAAGAGCATTATATGTAGTACTACTTCAGAGAGAAATGTGTATTTTAGAGATGGAAAATGAAGGCATGGCAGAAGATATTTTCCTATGTAATTCAGATGAAACATTGCTTTTCCATGTGCTTTTGCATTTTATTTGCTAAGGAAATGTGCCTTGTCTCCCTCTGAAGAACTGCTCTCCATTCTGGGGGCTGGTATAACCTAAACCTTTTATACGTGCCTGCATACATTCTTACATGCACTGTGATGCATAGAAAAACACCAGTGATGTTACCGAGTCAAGAAATCAGTCTACTGCTCCTAGGTTCACTACTTTTCAGTCAGTTTCTCAACCTGGTTTGTCTCCTCCACTTCCCACATGCATAAACTTACAGTGTTTCCTCCTCTGCATTTCTGTCATTCCTCTACTTAACGCAGCCAGGCCCTAAAAAGCAGATGAAATGAGATGCAGTACTTGGCCACCTCTCCCTAACAAGGCTACATGATTGGAGGATGATATTTTCAATTAAAATATCAAGCCAGTATCAGATGCAAAGCATCAAGTCCAAGTTCAAAAATGTGGGTATTCTGGGACATCTCTATAGAACTGTCTGGTTTCCTCTGTTCTAGTTTCCAGGCCCAAAGCAGCCACTTTGGCCACAGGAATTAAAATAAATTATTAAATTAAAAGAAAACATAAGAAAATATTTGAAATCATTGCTACTCAGAATGATAATGATATACCAACAGTAATTAAATTATGTTCTCATATATGGCAAAAAAAAAAAACCCTCAAAATTCAACAGTCACAAACAACTGAATGGATGTCTTTGTAAGAATTCTTACGCTGAGTGACCTCAAGTATAGAGATCATTTCCAAACATTATAACATGAATAATTTCTATCCAGATTTGAAAGAGAACTATAGGAATGGAAATTTAAAAATGAGTGGGTCATGTTTTGTGCCATCTGATAAAATTGTATCCTTGACAGCTGAGACGAAAGCTCAAACAAATATCAGTGAAGACGGTAAATAAATAAAATGCAAAAAGGTGATTGTAATTCCTCAAAAACATGTATTCATGAAATACTATACCAGGAAAATTTAGTGGTAACTCCACTTTGGCAGAAAACTGGCTGTCTTCATTATTCTCACAGATACTTGCTATGAGCTTATTAATTTTGAAGCCAATAACTTTAATCACTTCTCCTGTTGACAGGCAGCATTCATTTCCAAACATTTCATAGATGGAACCTAAAAAGAAACAAAGGAAAGATGTTCAGCTTTTTCCTCACATTTATACAAAGAGATAAAGATACTTGAAAAAAGAAAAAAAGTACTGGATTTCTATGAAATATACTTATCCTGCAATAACTAATCTAATCTTCCTTAGGTTCATAAGAAAATTCATCTGAGACTTCAGTCTCTCTAGGTCAACCCTGTGTATGCACTGTACTTACATGAGGGAAAAGACTTCAAAGATCCCGTTTCAAAGTTGTAAAAGTGAAATGTAATGAAGCTGAGCACAGGATCATGTGGGTCCTCAGGAGCTGCCACACAAAATCAGCAGGTGGTGGAACTCAGGTCTGTGCCTCTGCACAGCACAGGGCATAGCACAATCCATAGAAAACAGTAGTTTACAACAGAATACAAATACTGCAGACCCTACAAGGTGTCCAAGGAGAGACTGGGAGAGAATGAAGAACAATCTACAACTGATATTCCTACAGCAACAGGAAATCTGAAGAAAGTATACTTAGAAAATTTGAAGTCTGATATGCTAACAACAGTAACCATTGCCACACAGTGAAAAAAATACATATTGTTTCTGACCTGGAAGAAAAATTTTTTTTTTTGGTCTATGATGTTCAGAAGTTTGAGTGCTGGAACAAAGCAATTCAACCAAGCATTTCAGAACTTCCCTGGCACAAACTGGAAGTGCAGCTTGACCTTCCTTTTCCATTCAAGCTACGTCCTCCGGTGTTTCAGAAATGTGTACATGTCAGAGTGGAATAATAAAGCAAATGAGTAACAAAAGCCAAGTTACACAGAAGAAGGAATTTTTTTCTCCTGGTCCCTGCAGGAGATTAGCAGAAGCTTTGAGGTATGGAATTTATTAATTACATATACAGTGCAGCAAAAACACATAGTGATCAAGTCTTCTTTGAGTTCCATTTGTAGATAGTATTACTTTGAACACAAAAATTCTCACGTCAGAAATGCTGACTTGAACACTAGCTTCCATTCTTCTGATGCAGCACAGTTCCTACCATAAACTTATCAAGCTCTATCCTGAATTGATATGGAAGTGCCTTGCTTATCCTTCCCGAGTTTCATTTCTCTCATGGTAAGAAACCTTATTCTCATTTCTGCTCTTTTTTTTTTGCGACTGTTCCTTCCTCATTACTGACATTGCTCCATAATTTAATCTTTTTTTACTCATTTCCATTTTCCCCATTCTGAGAGTACTTGCAAGGTTAATTTTGCCCCTACTCTGGTTTCATTATTGACAAAATTCTCAAAGAAACAAATTTTCTTTATCATCTCTAAGAAGATAAATTTTCCTTTCCACAATCATTTTAATAGCTTTTTTTTGCATCTTGTTCAATTTAAACTCTTGCATTTTTCTCTGTTCTTTTTAACATAGGTTGCCAGAATGATCTCAAGCATAAGGGATATTTAAAACCTGACCTCTGGCTATATACAGCAATCAATAATTTAGATGGCCTGTACAGAAATATTGCCATTGCCTGCAGAACTCCCTTTATACAGAAAGTATGAAGCTCTACTCCACAGCTTTCCCTGTAGTTGGAGGAGGAAAAAAAAGAAACAAACCAAAACAACTCACTTTTTTTAATCAAATGTCATATAGAGAATGCAGCTGTTAGGCCCAGTGATTTTCCTAATGCTTAGTCAAGATCAATTCCAATCACACTGAGTATGAGATATATTTATCATCTTTGCTGCAGCACTTGCAGGTAATAAGAACTTGGCCACCACCTCAGCCTCACTGGAAGTCACTTGGAGACTGGTCTGAGCAAAAATCACTCAAGTTTTAGCTTAAACCCAAAGCCTGAATTTGGGTTTAGGCTAACCAATAGGTTTATGTCAGAAAAGGAGAATGAACAAAAGCGACATGGAAAAACTGATTGATTTTACTCTGTCTTGAAGACACGTGCAAGTAAACATTTGTTTGTTGTGTGGTCCTCTCACAGTTAAGATGGACACCAGGGAACCCTCACTTGCTCCACTGAAAAATACATGAGCATAGGTTTTAACTTTATGCAGAAGGAATCTAATAATTAATTAAAAAAACTAAACAGACAGTCCAAACAAAAATCTTATGACAGTTGATTCTTGTTGCCTGTTTCCCCTTCCTGTAGTACTACATGGGATGAAGAGGGCTATTGTACTTAGACTCTAGTATTCCCAGAAGGTTGATGACTTCCTGTTGCACATTAGTACAATGGTCAGTGCAGAGTTCTTCTGGATTATAGGGCCATACAAATACTAACCACAGTCAAGAGGAAGAACATTCTGTTTATGCATCCATTTAATCAATCTGATGCCAAGCAGAAGACCAAAAAAGCTGTTGCTCTCTAATGATAAAAAAAATTTAGTTTTCTTACTGTAAAGATACTGTGCAGTTGTTTACTCTGCTTTCAGGCTCTTAGAAATTCAACACTGACTAACCCACTTTCTTCCACCAGATATTGCTACACTTGCAGTAGCCACTGCTCTAATAAACACATGAGGAATTATCATAGCACTCATTGATTCAGTTGAGTTCCATAGGATATTTTATGACAGTCAGAACTGTGTGTGCAATACTTATTACACATTAAAACGAGAGGGAGAGAAAAATCGAGCAGCCATGAAGAGGGTAATATCCCTTTTGTGCTGAATCACCTCACTCCTCACATCAGACGGTAGATTTCACAAGCAGCCATGATATTATTAGATAGAGGGAATCCCACAGGACCCATTGAGCTCTGCATTATAGAAGTGTGGAAAAATGAGAAAAGAATTCCAATATTTTCACCCTTGAATAAATATTTGCAAAAACATACTCAAAGTGTGAGCTTGTGACTTCCAGAGGCCTTTTTTATTCAGTACAGCTTTAGATCTAGCTTCTTCAGTTTACTTCACTTGAAAAGAGACCCCTAGAAATCATTTAATGCATTGAAAGTAACTCCACTGACTAATTACGGGCTTCAGGCACATTTACTTTCATCTCTGTAAGACAGCCTTTGCAAGCTCCCCTCAGTTCATCTGAGACCCACCACACACCCAGATGCAGGCAACATTGCTCCATAAGAACATAGGCATTGAAGGATGAAGGTTCAGTGGCCTAGCTGGCTTGAGGTGATTTCCAAATAACACAGTAGTTAGCATGAATCAAATCAAGCACCAATCCTGAGGCGAAGAATGGAACAGTAAAGAGGCTAAACTTCTTAAAAAAAAATAATAAGGTGTAATTGAAGAAGATTTAACCACTGCTTCAGTCTGTATCTGCAGCAGAGTGCTACCCTTAGGAATCATGGAGGGAATGCAGAGGTTGTCACTGATTATGGCTGGTTTTGGAGGCACTACTGCTTTTATCAGATTCGCTCTTCCTTGAGCGCAATAGTTTCACTACAAATTATACTGCAGAGAATTTCTGCCCTCCATATAGAATATAAAATATAAACAGAACTTTAAAAACAGTGTTAACACTAATCAATTATTGGTAGGCTAAAAAAGACTGAAGAACCAGTCTAGCAGCACCTGTAAAATGAGCCTAGTGCTGCCAAACACTCAAAAATAGATAACTAGATGGCTCAGAAATACACATTTGATGAAGCACTCAAAGTTTTCAAAGCACGAGAAATGCAGTGAACAACCTACACACCCCATACACCTATAGGGTGTATAATCAATGAATATACAGATGTCATAATTATGAAATATACTAGAGAGTTTTACTAAGCAGTTATTATACCAAAAGAGAAAAGATAGACCACTTACCCATATCCTAGGCTCACTACGAAACTTCAGAAGAGGGATCTCCAGAAGAGATCCTTCCCCAATGGTAGTCAGCTCTTAAATGGGTGTAGGAGAGGTGGAGCCAGGCTCCACCCCTTCCGGCAGCACAGGTGAATTGCCTTCACCTGTGCTCCTGTGGCTAACTCATTGCTTGCCTCAGGTGATCAATCAGAGGTTCAGGCCATGATTCAGCAGTTCCCATACAAGGAGATAAATAGAAGCCCAGCTCTTCAGAGATAGTAGGGAATCTAAAACACTACAAGAAAAGGGTAAAATACACAAGAAAAGAAAATCCACACTTATAAAAGAAACAAAATACCTGAGGCAGACAAGCATATGGAGTTCAAGCTGGAGTATACAAAAAGCATTACACGGAGCTGCAGGCTCAGTTTGAAACATCAAGGGCCAAGATAATGCATTCAGAAAAAGATAGATTATAAACACCAGACTGCAAACCACCAAGGAATGTGCACAGAAAGACACACGGGGCTGTCACAGCACCTTAACTCCTACAGTCTTTAATCAGAACAAAAGCGTGTAGAGGAAAACAAATGGATTGTTCATACAAAAGCATCGGTTCCAGGAAAAAGTTATATTAAAATTAAAACTTAAAAGAAGTCACAGTTCTAATTAAGAGAGAAAAAGAGAGAGAGAAAGAAACAAAAGAACAGAAGAACAAAAATCCAAGGGAGAAAAAAAAAAAAAAAAAGAGGAAGAACAAAAGAACTAACAAAAGAATGAAAGGGAGCTGGTTATCCTACCATTAAAGAAATAAATGGTTACCTGAGTATATAATTAACCGGCAAACATAATACTTTGTAATAAATAATACCAAGGAAAATGAACTCATTCTTATGTTAAAGAAAAAAAGGAAGAAAGGAAAGACACATTTTTGGCACGATCAAGAAGGGTATTAAGCAGTTAGGAAGAATAATTTAAGTCTTCAAGAAAAGAGAGAAGTTTAGTGGACTGAATGTAAAGAGCACCTCAGTATCACAGGTCTCGTAGCTGCAGGA
The DNA here is from genome assembly GCF_905368555.1 of Meleagris gallopavo. Taxonomy (NCBI): domain Eukaryota; kingdom Metazoa; phylum Chordata; class Aves; order Galliformes; family Phasianidae; genus Meleagris; species Meleagris gallopavo. The sequence continues at coordinate 58,208,980 of NC_139405.1, read as the reverse complement.
CAGCACTCTGCAGCCCTGAAAAGGGGCCAGATAGATTGTTTGTAAACCACCAGCTGAGGTACATCACAGCATTTTCCATCAATTAAGGAGTTCAGAGAAAAACTTTCAACAGCTTATAAGCAAATAATATTCATGCATATGAGTGGATTGACAGCTAGAAATGTAGATAAGCATGGGGATAGACATCTACCTAAATGACCATTTTCATGGGCATCTTGTAGGACTTTAATTACCTCTTCCTTTACCAGATTCATCTGAAGTACACCAAAGGTGAAAGAATATGAGGTTGAAAGGCTGGGAGGAGAATGGCTAACAGACTAAGACTGTGATTGCAGAAGCTTTATTTTTAACAATACCAACATAAAAAAAATCATTAAGAAATGAAACTCTGCCAGCCATACAAGAAGAACAGATTAACTTTTGGGGGTGCAGTTGCATATACGGTATTGATTGTAATTACATATTTGTCTGCAAGTAAATTGCCTTAGCCCTGATTTTAGCCCTTGCTTGGCTGTTCGCCTGGATTAGTAAAATGAAGATTTTGTTCAGACAAGAAAAATGTTACTTATGTGATTTGTCTCAAGGCATTTGTAGCAAATATTTGTGCTGATAAAAGGGAGGGAGGGAAACAGCATGGTTTTCAAAAAATGACAAAAAAATACTTTCTCTTTTAAAAGCAACAATAATTAGTCTTAAAACTCTGTGAAAATGCCCACTGTGTGACTACATGCCCCTGAAAGAGTTCACTGCAGTCTATGTGAAACGGACACCCCCAAAATATATGGAAAATTAAAATTAAAATTAGAGCAGACCTTTCAATATGTTAGTTTGCTGTGAAATATAAAGTCACTATGTCTTTTCCATTTGAGTCGCAAAGAAAGAGTTGAAAATGTAAATCCAGTAAACTTGAGAACTGAATTTTTTTTATTTGAGAAAGATGTATACAATATAATGCAAAATACATTTTAGCAGAACACAGAATAAAGCAGCTTATTTGCAGTGATCAAACGATGCCCCTGAAGGTTGTAATTAAAGGGCTTGTTGTCTTTGAAACCACCTTTTTTAGATTGCTACTTTGTTCAGCAAAAAACTCATTTCTATCCTTTCATAAGCTCTAGTTTGACAATCTATATTAGCAACTGCTGTGATCACATCAAAGCAACCGTAACAATTGGTTCAGTATCTTTCTCCTCCATCTTTCCCAAAATGTTAAGCAGCCACACCAGCACCCTCCCTATCATGAGCCCTTTATTTGAATTATTTCTCATTGAATGTAAACAAAGAATGTTTTCATATTAAAAACTACAATAAAAAATACAGAGACAGCTAATGCATGAGGTGGATCAAGTCGCTCTTCATATGAGGGCTAGTGACAGCACCACTGAGATAAATATTTTATAATACAAGTTAGAACAGCACAGCAAATATCTCAGTAATAGTTCCCATTCTCTCCCAGTAGCTTAATGTCTATTTGTTGACTGCCCTAGGAATGAACAATTCAGTGACCCCAGTAGGGAGTGTTGCTCAAAATCAGGTCCATGACTAGACACTGATAATATATCACTTTTACTTAACTCCATTCAGTCACAAAGGTCTGGGCACTGCAGAAGGGAGGAGGACCCGTGAGAGCAATGCAGCCAGACAAAAAATGTGATCAAGATTGCACAGAGGACCATTCAGCAGGGTTGGAACTCAAGCTCAGGCTGGCCAACTCCCAGTCCAGCAGTCTGTCTGCTTGAGTGTTCTGTAAAGCATTTCCAAATATCCCCTATTCTTCTTTTAACAAAACTTAAACTTTTCTCTAATACAACCAAATGACTTTCTGGGCCAAACATGAGGCATCTATTCCCCATCCCCATGAGTTTGAATCCCTGAAGGAAAAAATTCTTCCTTTTTATCTCTCAGTGGCACCCACTGAATTCATTACAGCTGGCAGGCTCAGAGGTCTTTGAAAGAAGATCCAAAGAACCAGGAGTCTGGCTGCTTTGCTAGGAGATGAAAGATCTCTTGACATATATTGAAAGAGGAGAACTTTGTCCCAGTGTCCTTCTCCAAATGTTCCTTTCTCCATTATTATTTTGTCATCAGTTGCCCATATGGATGCTGTCTTCCCAGATCAGAGGTGCCTGTGTTTCAGTCACTGGTGACATGATTCTGCTTGCCCAGAAAGGCATAACCCTTCGGTGTAGCCATTCAGTCAGAACTACAATAGCCTGCTTTTGGCTAGGACATAGCTGGGCTGAAATTGCAGTTTTATTAACTGCAATTTCTTTTATTAAGGCTGCTACAGGCACCTAAAGTAATATGAAGAGCATAATGTATCTGTAATTAGTGTCAATAAAAAAGATATCATTCTTTATGAGTGTTATGTGAGGGTCAGCTAATTGTTCAGAGTTCATGCTCTTTAGTAAAAGGAGAGATCTATTTTGAAGTTGCAGGTTGGAGAGTTTTGCTTAATAACATTAATGGCATTAAACCCTGATCAAGCAGTAGGAAAAAGTAACTGGCTTCTGACAGAGAGAAGTTACTTATCTTTTTTCATTCAAATATCTCCCGAGAGCTGGAGAGGGCAACCAGCATGCTGGACTTACCTCACTAAACCCCATAAAGTAAATACCTTGTGGGAAAAATACAGAGGCTGAAAATATTATATGCAATCAGTGGCAGGCGAAGAATTAAGCATGCCCTGGTTTCTCTCTCCAGTCTCTGGCTGTGGATACAAACATTACGAAGCACCTACATGGCTTTTATCTACTCCTTCCTTCCTAACCCTGTACCCACTGAGAATGAGGGATCCCCAGCGTCCCCATACTCACACCATGCTTGCAGTGGTCACAAAGCAGCACTGTGTGTAGCAGGACCCCCACCAAAAGACATAACGACTTACAGGGCTATGTAACAGGTCTTCTCTTTCTAATGTGTGCTAAGCAACAAAAATCTGCATATTTGGTCAGTCTTGGACACAAATTCACCAAGGAACTCAGTAATTAATTTACCATGGAGGTCCCTTCAAAATGCTGTTTTCTAAGCATCTTATCTTGATCTCATCTACCTAGACTGCAGAGGGTCTGGTTTTACCGACACAAAACCATCAAAAAACAAAAGCTGTGAGATTTATCTTTCATCATATAAAGTCAAACTTTAAATGTCAAGTGCTTTAAGCCATTTCAATCATAATGGAATTTTTAAAAAATTACTTCTGCGGTTTCTGATTTATTTCTCTCCTGATAGGTTTATGTGTTTTTTTTTCCTCTTTTTCTGATTCTCATCTATCCTGAGGGCTCATGCTCGTGTATATGGCAGCACAACTTTGTATGTGCAGCACCCACTATAATGGAAAGAGCAAGTGAAACCACAGTTCCAAATACAACATCTTTGACCTTTTGTTGGTTTTACCCCTGCAAGTCAGAATTACAGTAGTAGCAAAAGCAATGCCAAAAATGCTTTTGAACTGCGTGACTCACTGCTGTTTTAACTGTTTGTGATTTATTTAGTCTTATTCATTTGGTTTGCGGCATTAATTAGTCTTAAGGTATGCTTATTGAGGTAGATGTTTAAGAACATATGTGCTTTGATAGACTGGGTTTAAGAAGGTTTCTTAAATCATGTTGCAGGGTCAGGCTAGAGTGTTGAGCGTTACAGATAAAACCCCAAACTGGCAACTTGTTTAACCACCTTACCCACTGAGACCATTGCACACTGCCCCTCTGCCCATTACTGTCTGCCCAAGGGAGCTGACTAGTAACTACGAACCTGAACAAATGCCACATTCCCTCATGCATAAGTCATGATGGGAAGAAAAGTTACTGAAAGAAAAAAATATCCCTCAGCAACCGAGCAACAGAACATGGGCTGAGACTTGCATGGGAAGTGTGTACTAGGACATTTCCACTCCACTTATTTGCTGTAGTCATACAGCTATCTTCCCAGAGCCTGAGTTTGTGTAAGCTGTGGTGGTACTTTTATAACATGGTAGGAACACATTGGAACATGGCTCCTCACACCACAGGCCTCCTCCTCCCACTCTTAGAGGTCTCCAACCCACTGCAGAAAATCAGCACATGGGGGAAGGGTTGATCCCTGTACTGAAATAAGCAATTTGGATATCCTTCCTATCCCTTGTGCCTTCAACAGAGAGGCCTGGAGCTGAATGTCAAGGAAAAAAAATGCACATAGGAATCCTCAAAACAGCTTTGCCCTCAGAGACAGCTACTGAGGGTCAGGATTTTTGCACTGTATGTGGATGAGTCATCCTACTGGGGGCAGCAGCATGAATAAAATGAGCAATATTTGACCCATAAAAGTCAGGTTTCATTCTCATATTGCATTCATTGAAAGGCACTTTCCTTCTTGTTCAGAATAAAAGATGTTTTTGAAGCAATCTGAGCAAGTACAGCAGAGTTTCAGTGGTACATATTAATAGAGAAAATTCACTAACATCTCTGACTACTGACCACAAAAGAGAATTCAAACAATCTGTAGTTCTTGTTCTACCCAGGGATCACTTTCTTAAATGCTGAAACAAGAGGAAAGAAAATAACTATCTTCAAGGGAAGAAACCCTTCAATTTTCATGGAAAGATTTGGATTCTCTCTCTGAAAAAATGAGAGAAATCAGCAAGAAAAAAATACTATACCACAAAGTTCTACAATTTCTTACCCGGTTCTGCCTTTGGTATTCACTCATATGAGACTCCACCTAGTAAATGCACAGGTCATTTTCATTGATCTTCCATCTCCAAGAAATACATCCCTAATCATCTTCATCAAAGTGTTTTGAAACTGTCCAGTTGAGATGATCTATCGGGATTCCTCTTTTAGTCAGTTTGCAGTTTAGGGGTTAACAGGATGTTTGTAATTAATTGCAGTGCTCTGCTAATGGCCAGCAGGACCTGTGGCTCTCCTGCAAGGCTTGCAGAAGCTCACTCTGGAAAGAAGCTTCTTCCCAGTAACAGAAGCAGAAAGGGTGAAACTGAAACTGCCGAGAAGGCAAGCAGATGTGGATATGAGGTCAGCAAAAGAAAGCCAAGAGAAACCATGAATCTGACCACGTTCATGTTCTTCAAGATTTGCAAGAAAGTTTTTAAATGGAGCAGTTCACATTAACCAATGAAGGAGCATGTCCCTGTGAGTTCTGTTAGGCATTGCCTCTTGCAACCGTTAGGGAGCACCAAACAGCCTGGGAGGATGGGGGTGGGGAGTGGGGAAACCCCCACCTGGCAACATCGGGCACCTCTTAGATATACAAAGACATTAACCTTGGGTGTGCATGAGGCTGCAGTGATATCTCTTCTCACCACTTTGTCCCTGAGGAACTTTTCAGACCCCAGGAGAAGGAGCAGAGCACAGAACTGCATTTGTAGCTTTCTGCCTTGCTGAACTTCAGGCCTGTAGAGGGCTGGGGCTGCTGGCTTAAAGATCCCTTCTCCCCATAGAAAGAACACACAACATAAAATTTTCCCAATGAGTTTCATGGTTCCATCATAAAGAGGAGGTGGTCTGGCACTGCAATTTATGAAACACATACTGCTTTGGAACAGTTGAAAAGAGATGAGGATCTATCAAGTCTCCCTGTGCTGTGAAGTGTTCCCGATATCCTAATTCCCATCACTAGTGTGAATATTTAGCTTTAGGGGAATAAAAAAATACTATGTGGGATTTCTTTTTAGATGGAGTAAAAGCTGGGAAGGTTGTGGGTAGAAGGTTCTTTCGTTAGTGGAAAGAAACACCAACAGAATAGATGCCTTGAGCAGTTCTACATTTTTCACAATTAAAATTTGACACATTTTACTATCCTGCCAGTGGTTAACTTAAGCCTGCAGAATATTAAATTAAATTACCCATAAAATAATTATATCAGTATTAAAACAGATGTAATTTTTTGCAACATAAAGATGAAAGCTCATACTGCATGCCATCTGTAAAAATCAGTGGCCATACAATACTTAGCTCACTAAGCATCAATATTTACTGAAATGTTCAAAGAAAGACATTCAGTCAATCAAATCATTTTCCAATGGAGTTTCAGTAGTTTAATTTGTTAATAACATATTTTAAGAAGCTATTAAACTGTCATGTACTTCAGACTGTGCTACAGTTGCTTTCTAATCAGTGCTGATTACTAAGATATTTGTATCTGACAAATTTGCTTTCAACTTATAATCATCCTTTCTAATTCCTCCAGTAGTTTAGCAATTTGATTTCTGCAGCAGTGATATTATGAAAAGAACAGTGAACAGAGTCCTAAACAGCTGCTCTGAGAAATATCCCTGGGGCCAGCAGAACCATTCTCTCCCTTCATTGGTGTTTCTGTTTTCAGGGATGACAATAATTTCCCTTCTTCAGTATGGCCCATTGAGTGTGATGAATGAAAAGCACTTTAGAAAAAGTTAGAGTTAGTTATTACCAAAAACCCATCTTCCTGACTCTGCACAGTGTTAGTTGTAGAGAGTAACTGCAGGCAGATGCACTGGTTTGAGCCAGCTCCTCAAACCTTGGCCATCCTTCGCAAGGAAAAAAAGATAGGTCTTCAACTCACCCCTAAGTCCAAGTGTGGCATGAAAAAGAGTGTAATTTTGCTTCTGGTATCATCTCAATTATGTAAAGCATTACAGGAAACCCAACCCTTTGCTTCAAACCAGGAACAAAAAAGAGAACTGTTCCTCAGAGAAGTGTCTGGGGTGTAGCACACCACAAAAGGCAGCATTTTGATGTTCTTCAACTTTTCTAGTATGAAGTATTCTGAACTGAAACAGGATCTACACGGTCCTGTCCACTTGCAGTTTTGGTAGACATGGTTAAACAAATCACAATTTTATTAACAGCAGCAGAGACGGAGTTTTTATAGGCTGATGGATAAACTAATGGTGGAATGAGTACACAAAGCATGTTTCCAACATTCTCCACTCAGAGCTGTAGCAGGTAGACTTGCGCCTAAGAGGAACTTGAACTGTATTTGGTGCTACATGGTTATGAAAACAGAATGGGACATTTTAATTATCATCATTAGAGCTTTGCTCTTGCCTAGGGGCAACCAAATTCCTACTCTTACTCTGGAACTTTGCAGCTTCTAATAAAAACACTTCCCACCATGGAAAAAAAAAAAAAGCTTCTCGTCTTTATAAAGACCTGTAACATACTTTTCTTATGCTTGTAGAAGTACTGAAACTCTTAAGAGCAGCAAGCCTAATTTGCAAGTCATATAGTTGTAGAATTGTTTAGACATAGATTCGTTTTCTGCAAAATGTTGCTTCCAGATTGAGTAAATGAAGAGTTTCACCATCATGGTACATCAGTGGAGCACAAAAAAAAACAGAGCATGAATTAAACTTCACCATCTCCTTACCAGCTATGTGGCTATGACCTTTATTTGTTCGTTGCTGCAGCTTTGATTTGACAGTTCTAATGGATTTATTGGATCATTATTTATTTTACTTACCATTCAGTGGTTTTAAAAAACCCTTGTGTATTTTGGTTGGTTTTTTTTTGGGGGGGGGGAGGGTGGAGTAAAGCATAGCATGTATCTTTGTATATGTTCACACCATTTTAAATTCTCTTGCCATACAATTAGCTATCCTTTGCAATTGATCAGTTTCAGACAAACCCAGCAGTCTGATTTTTTCAAAGTATATCTTCTTGTACAAATGCTCTGATTTGGTCCCTGCAACCATAGCAATAAATCCGTTCCTGTCAGGAGATATGGCATTGCCCACACCATGATTACAGGTGTACTGCCTGCAGTACAAGAAATCAAAAGGGGCTGATGGAGGCGAGTGGCAGTCTGGCCAAGTAATGACTTGGGATGGGTTGTCCTAATGGAAATTCAAAGTGCACAAAGTGGCCAACTCTCCTGTTTAGCAGTATAACAGGAATTACTTCAGTCTCTCTCCGAAGCACTACTCTTGCTTCAGAAAATGCAATATAAATCAGAATGCAATCATAGAACAGTATGTTCCCCCCTGCTGCAAGGCACAGATGGAAGTAAAGTGCTCAGGAAAGATGCAGTCCGGACAGCAGCTGAGGGAGGGAGGGAGCATTGGGGCAAGAAGACCTTTTGTAGCCCTAGATCTCACAGACCTCTTAGACAAAGAGTGTCTTGAGTGTCTTTAAGCCTCTCTTGAAACAAGGAAGAAGAGAGAAGAAACACTGCAAGCCTGTTAGTAGGCGTCAGAGTAGTCAAGTACTTTAAAATGTTGGGGCCCCATGCCGTGCATGAAGGATGGAGTTGAGCTGCACTTGTGCATCAGTCTAGCTTGTTGTATATGCAAGATACACTGGCTGTGGAGCGGAGAAGAAAGCACTAAGAGCAGAGAAAAGGAAAAGGTGGTGCTGCCAGGGCTGAAGAAGAGAAGAGCAGCTCAAGGCCTCACCCTGCCAGTGCAGATATTCATAGGTCACTGTGGCATGTGCCACTCACTCCCCAGGTCAGGTAGCTCTTTTCTGAGAAACAAGTGCCTCACACATCAGTGTGCACTGCTGCAGCATGGCCAGGGAGCTGTCCCTCCACAGTTTGCCTTCTCCTTGTGTGCCAGAGCAAATGGAAACCTGTGCTGAAATACTCCATTCTCTAATGGTGTGGAGTTTTACCACCCACCAGCAGCTGGATGCAAACTGTAGGGACTCAGAAACCTGCTGACAGTGGGGCTGCTGCAGTTTTATTGCAGTCTTTGTATATATATACACGTATCTCACAGTAATTTGTGTCTATATACTCACAGCATAGAATCACGGAGTCATTAAGGTTGGAAAAAAACACTAATATCATCTAGTCCAACCATCAGCCCACCATCACCATGCCCATTATCCATGTCTCACAGTTCCACATCTGCACCTGTCTTTAGAACCTCCAGATACATGCACATATTGTATTCATACCTACTCAAATTCAAGGAAGCGATCTTCTAGTTTTACTTTAAATTCCACTATTCATCACTTAGGTAGCAGCCTTATCACCAAGATTTTCATTTAGTTCAAGCTGAAAACAAGTTCTCAGGCCGTTTTTAAAAATGCAATTTGAACAATACATGAGCAAAAGTGAGGGAAGGCCAGAAAACCATATTTTCAAAAGTTTCTGGCAATTTTGGCCACATAAATCTCTCAGCGTGCCTTTTTGCATGCCGGTCTTATGCATCCCAGGCATGCTGTGCCTGCAGATGAAGAGTGCCTTTCCCGTTCTTCACCTTCTCAGTAGTGGATAGGCCCCGAAAGCCCTGGCTCAGACTTCCCGCGGCTGCAGAAAAGGGCAACCGTGTCCTACCTCCTTCTCCTATGGAGGTATGTGGGGATTTTTAGATCTACATAAAGGTAGATATAATGAATTCCCAAGCTTAAGCTCGTTCATAAAGTCCCCTCTCTATTATCTAGCATAAGCCCAACTTTTCCTTCTTTCTTCTTTGAGGCAGGAATTTGTAACACCATGCATAGTCCTGCTAGGGAGTTTATTTACACTGGGGTCTTGCTTAATCCCTCTGCAAACCATTGATCTGCAGTGACAGATAAGTTCTTTTCCCAGACTGATACATGGGCTTGACTTGGTGTTTTCATTACATGCAGTCCATGCCTCGACCAAGCACAGAACTTCTCTGCAGCACAAACCTCTTTACCTCTTTGTTTTGTGCACAAACTTAGCCCAGTATAAAAACAGCATAGAAACACCTGACGCAGCAAAAATACCTATCAAAATATTGCCCCTGTCGTGCTCATAGCCATCCATTCATAATGGCACATACCTGAGGTACCCTCAAACGTGAGGCAAAATGTCAGAAAACTGTTTTTCCTTACTGTTTCCCACATTTGCTTTCCAGTTTCTGTATTTCTTTATTTTAGAAACAGAGACTGCTTCTGCATGCCAATCCCAGGAGAGCAGAGCTAGTGCTAATGAATTAACCCCTGCATTGTGATTTGCCATTGCTGGACTGATGGCTCTGTGCCTGTGCAAAGCAAATTCATGCCTCATTCCAATACCCTTTCCAGAATATGATGAGCTCTAACTACATGGCCTTCCTCATAGCTCCAGAGAAGAGCAGATATTCACCGTACCAAATACACTGCCAAAAGCCATTGATGCTTATATTATTTTCTTCAAAGGAGAGAGAAAATTAAAGGGAAACTGCCAGGAAACAGGGTTGCCAGCATTCTCCCTCTGCCTCTCCCACAGCTTCCCAAGGGAGAACCCAATGTCCAAGGTGAACTTGGAAAGCTGTGCCAGAAAGTACCCATCACTCACCTTCGAAATAGATGCCTGACTGAATTTGGAGGACCCTCGGAAGGGTTCTGGGGTCCAGAGAATGAATGAATTTCTCCAGTGTAGATGCCATGGTTGGCCACAAGGCAGCATGTGGTTTTGGTGCTTGAAGACCAGAGAGGCTTTAGAAGCTGCAAGGCTTACAGCCTGGTGTATGCTGTGCCTGGTGAGTGTTGGGGGTGTGGGCATGAGGAGGAGTGGTGCAGGGAGGTACTTCTGCTTCTTTGACCTGCAGGCTTCTTCCTCCCACAGCCGCAGGTGGAGTGCTGTGTTGTGGGGATGCTGAGCTGGGCTACCTGACTCCACCAAGTGGTATGGGCATCAGTGTGGGTACTGGACTTGGGAGCAGGCAGGGGTATCCACCACAAAGCTCTATCTTATTGATTGTGGCTATTGGTTTGATGCTTGGAAATATCAATTCTGTGGAAAAAAAAAAAAAAAAGGCATTTAACACCTGCCCTACCTAAAATGGGAAAAAAGGTATCACATCTGGGTGGGTTGAAGTTGTTTTTTTTTTCCCCTAGGAGCGTGGCAAAAATAACTCAGTGTTTGTTATCTTCAAAACCACAAAGACTTTTTGAAGAGAAAAATGAAACCATTTTGTTCTGATACTTTTTCTTCCTTAAGCACTGTAGCTGGATTTGAGTTATAAAAATGGAGTACCTGAGTTTGCCATGTAAATAGACATTAAAACACAATGTTGCTATGCAAAATGATCAGGATGTTTTTTGTCACCATCGAGTCGTGGGGATTCCAATTTGAGATTCTGAAACCAGGAATGAATTTTAAGAGGCTGCTTTCCAATACAGTGTGAAAATCTGACTGCATTAAAGGAAAAATCCCAGCACTTGTTCTGATGCTGCTGTTCAGAACCTTAATGAGTGCTGCTATTGAAGCAACATTCATTGGAAGAGTGAGACATGCAGCAAACAAGTGGTAGAATCAGATCACCAGGAAAGCTGAAGCGTGTGCTCTCATGTTCCCCTTGCACCACTCACATGTTGCCCTGAGGTGTCAGAAAGCAGGAAGTATGTTAGACAAACTGGTAAGCGTGACAATAACCAACTGTTTATTTTCACAAACCTCTGAGGCTGTACCTCATGTTAAAATTCAGAGGAAACAATATAAGCTTTATGTTGTGGTTTACCTTGGCAAGCAGCACACAGCCTTTCGCTTACTCCCAGCGCTCCCAGTAGGATAGGGGAAAAGAATCAGAACAAAAACGTAGAACTCATAGGTTGAGATAAAAAGTATTTACCAAAACAGAAAATGGAGAGATAAGTAATAGTAATAATCATTATACACGCACACACACATATATATATTTAAAAAACAAGTGATGCGCAACACAACTGCTTACCATCTGCTGACCAATGCCCAGACATTCCTGAGCAGTGGCTGCCCCCTCCTAGCCAATTCCCCTTAGTTTACAGTTTTTTTACATGATGTCATACAGCATGGAATGACCCCTTGGCCAGTCTGGGTCAGATGTCCTAGTTCTGTCCCCACTCAGCTCCTTCTGCCCACCACCCAGGTGGCAGGGAAGCACAAGAAGCTGAAAAACTGGAATGTCTTTGGCTTTGTACAGCACTGCTCAGCAGCAGCTGAAACATCCATCAACACTGTTTTTCACCAAAAGCCAAAACACATACCAGACACTATGAAGAAAATCGACTCTACCTTAGTTGAAACCGGAGCAGCTTCTGCATATGTTTAAAAACCCAAATGCTAAAAGAGGATGCTTTTGAGGTGCCATTTTAACTGTGGTACTTGGAGAGTTCACTTAGTCTTAACAAATGTTGCTGCAGACAATGAAGGCTTATAAACAGAGAGACTGCAGGTGCAGAGCTTGCTATCGTCAGTTGTTAATGCTGCAGGTGCTGCAGGCTAAACAAATAACAGGACTTTAGGTTTATTAGTAAAAGGCAAGGTAGACAATATGCAGATCCAGTGACTCATGCACTACTGTAACACCCAGAATTCCTCCCCTCTTTCCTCCCAACAGCACGTGTGAAATTAAACAAATACCTCTGATCTGGGAGAGAGCTGGGGAAATCATACAGGTTCAGTGGTAATCAAAAGATCATCTGTAAAAAGCTGACAATTCCAGGGTCCAACTAGGATTGCATGCATAATTTTTAAGCACATAAAGATGTCCTACTGAAATAGCTGAAACTACACATATTTCAATGGAACATTTTCGTATGTTGAAAAATTATGCACATAACTCCAGTGAATCAAAGCCAATTTTCTGCATATACATGCTCCTGAGGTTGTCAGGGAGTGTGTCAGTGCAGGAACTTGGCTTTACCTCTTCACATTGTTTTGGTCTATGGATAAAGAGCCCTTGGAGCCATTTTTACTGTTCCTGAATTCACTTGTATTTGGCTTTTCAGTTTGTTAAGACTGCCAGAAACACAAAAATCATTTAACATGGGCTGCAAAGGCACATACAAATTAATAACTGTTATTGAAATCATTCAAAACCAACAAAGCAAGAATACTAACATGCATGGGTTTTGTGTAAGATAAACAGGCACAAAACCTGCTGTAGGCTGATGAATCCAGTAGCACAACAGCAGTGAGATTGTCACAGCTCCATGTCCCCAGTACAGCACCTCGTGTCCCCAGCAGGCACATAGACCTAAATACAAATACACTGTTGGCCACAGAGCTCAACTCAGAAACACAATCACACGAGCACCAACTGCCTCACTCTTATCTCCTATAGTGGGGTCACCCCAGCACTCCCTATGATGCTCTAGTGTGCTTTGTGCAGGATCTCTTTTCTCTGAGGTGTCATTTGGGTTCTTAGCTGCTTTTGTGCCTCTCTGCTTCCTCCTGTGGGCAGATGAGCCCTCAATGGGGTGATGGCCCTGCTGTAGCACACCTGGGAATACCCAGATATGATACCTTGTGCTTCTTTGTATGTGTGGAGAGCAGCTCCTTGTCACACAGCCTAACAAAATTCAGGAATACTACCCATTGCTCATGTGTTACCTGAGGAATCTTAACGTCTGTTAGCACCAAGAGCAGTTCGCCCAAATACTTTGCAGGAGCTTTTTCCAGATTGATGGGTGATGGAAAGTGTTGAGAAAAATCATTCATCACCTCCAATATATTCTTCATCCCAGAAAGGAAGATTGCCACATCATCATCATGGACTGCTGGTAAAAGTGGGGGAGGTGAGCTATTGAAGATTAAATCCTGAGGAGGATCTGGAATTGGAAGACAAAGACAAGCTGGATAAAAATACATATAGACTGTATCGAAAAGAGCCAAAATATGAGACCATTCTTCTCAAACCAAAAGAACCAATAGGTCCCAAACCTATCCTTACCACAACTACTTCTCTATTGTTTTCTGTATTAAGACCTCCATGTTGCCCGCGTACTCCAGCAGTATGTAGGCAGCATTTCGTAGCCACTCCATCCCCACAGTTCCCCAGTGGGATATTTTTACTAGTGAATATATATCTGTTTTACTTCCTGATTTCCAGGAAGCCAATGCAATGTTTGAGGTTTGCAAATAAAATCAGTTCCAAATCTGCAAAAGTTTGTGGTTGTTTTTGTTTTCTAAGCTCAGACCTATCTCCTCATAAATGCAGTCATTAGTTGAGCTGCTTGAAGAGAATCTTTGAAATGGTCCAGTAAATATGAAACCAGGCATTATATCTGCAGGAAGATATGCCCCATTTACAGAGTTTATAAACACAAGGGAAATGTATTTGATATTTGAGCTGGCAGAACTATAATTCCAAAGAGGAGGATGCTCTAGGGAAACTGGGAACAGCCAAGACCTGGAAGGCAGCTGTGAGTAAGGTTTGTATTGAATGGTTTTGCTGCCTTTTGAATCAAACTCTAGGTATGGCAACAGTTCGGTATGCTTATGTGTTTACTCCAGTGCAAGGTAGAAATTCCACCTGTCATTGGAAATAAAGCCAGACTAAACCGTAGGGAATTCTCCCTGACACAAGCGCAATGAGCTGTGAAATACTCTCCCAAGGGAACAAATGGACACTTGGATGTCTAGGCCTCAACTAAATACAGGACTACACGAAGGTTAAGAACAGTGTTCTGATAAATGAAGGGAAATAAGTCATCTGTTACTATAGGTAACATAGCAGTTGCAGAATTGTGCTTTGTTTATAAGGGTCTACTGGCTCTACAGCTAAGTGGACTGAACAGCATTACACTGAAATTCATCCACAGGCCTGAATCCAGCATGAGAAGAAGCCACAGAGATTTCAGGAGCTGGGATCTTCCTCTCCCCGTCAGCAGTTTTATAGGACCATTAAGATTTTATAGAGCCCATCTGAGCTGCACTTGACTCACAGCTGACAGCCAGGTCTTTTCAATGGCCCTTGTGAAATAAACTGGTGTTCTCAGCAGCTTCTTCATTATACACGCAAAAAAATCCATCCCCTATAGTGATACCCTGGGATATCCTGGGGATACAGGGATAGAACAGGCTGAAGATCTAATTGCCAAAATGGCATTACAACATGATAGATGCATCTCTGTGTAAAAGTTATTCTACTGCTTCTGTATGCGTAGATTACCCAGTAAAGCCAAAATTATTGTCCCCGGAACATTGAAATCTTCCTTCCAGTTCTCTTAGCCTCACATTTATGTAAAATCCTCCCACACTTGTAACAATCACTTCTAATTTCACTTTAAAATTTAAAGCATTTGTTGCACAGTGTATTTCAATGATTAAAAATACACATATATACTTCAACATTCCTACTTCCACATGCAGTCTCTGTTCATACTCCCCTTGGGATGAGTCAGTTTGGGTTGAGGACTTTTTAATTCTCCAGACAAAGTCATAGCAAGATCCTGCTGAAAACTGAAATAAGGTTCTGTGTTAAAAATCAAAGATGATTAAACCCAGAAATGTATAGTATTTCACTATCAACTGAAACCCATAGACAAAAATAAAATCTACACTTCTAAAGACATTATCTTGCTCCACTCCAAGTTGCTGGATTTGGTACAAAATGATTGAGTGAAAAATCCTAAAGCCTTCACAAAGCAGGCAGTCACCCCAATGGATTATGACAGCTCCTGCCTTTAAAATCCTGGAACATTTTAATGTCCTGTGATTGCATTGTGAACTTTCCTTTATGTTTTCAAGGACTACATTTTGGGTTCTTTGACTTTTCTTTGCAGCTTGGCAGAGAGATCTTAGACATGCTCTTCATATGAAATTTAAATGGCTTAGCAGGTGTGAACAAAAGTCTGTTAGTAAAAGCTCATGAGCCCAGAGGGTTCTTTGCCAATGTTTGACTTCAGTGAACAGTCTATTGAAGATCTAGGATCCCCTAGTGCTTTTAAAAATACTGAAGCAAATGTACACAAATTACACCTGGAAAAACTGTAAGTTTTTGGCTGACCATGCTCATGGACTGAACAATAATAACCTGTGGGTATTTCCTGCATTTTATTGAACAATTCTGAATCTACTGGAGTCAGAAAGGTTTTTCATTATTTTAATATGAGTTAACAGATGTTCTTGATAAGGAGGAGTTTTAGCTTTCAGTTGGTTCTAGCAGTGTGTATGAATTTGGCACTCATAACCCTGAAACATTCATGCGCTGCACAGGCATGCAGCTCCACAAATGCATTGTGCAACCACACAAAGGAGGATGTGATCTGAGATCTGTAACCTCTGCACTTGTGTAGACTCAAAATATAAAGCTAATGACTCCCTCATCTACAGAGAGTTATTAATTAATGCTACTTTCTTTTATAAATACATTAAGAGGAGTACACTGAAGATGAAGTAAAATGCAAAGTTACAGTAGGAATTCTGAGTCCTTCCAATGCAAAGAGGAACCTGTGAAAATTGATAGTTTTTACACAAAATGGGCCATACCGATTATCTCCAATTAGCAGTGCTACTTTTTATTTAACAATGCAGTATATAAGATTGGTATCCTCTTGGGAATATTAAGATGTCTATATATGGCATCACAGTGTAAGATCTATTTAAAAATCCAACTTCATTTTCCAGTGGCTAAACAAATGTTAAGCACTTTGGCCTCTATCTTCCATACTCAGTTTGAGGCATCGTTTTGCCTCAAAGACAAGAAAAAGACTCAAACCAGAGAAACCATGACTTACCCAGGGCTGCATGGAATGTCTGGGAAAAAGCCATGGATTGTGTCCAAAGCCCAACTTGAGCACAGTCACCACAGAGCTAGGGTCCCAAACCATCAGATCCACATAGCTCAGCTAACTCCATTAAATATCTGGTTTCTGCAGATTGCTGATTTCTGTGGAAAAAACAAAAAGGAAAAAAAAGACATCAGTTTTGGGGAAAAATATAGTTCCATTAAAGATTTACTTCGGGAGGAAAAATTACTTGAGATATCTTCAAATTACAAAAAGTGTTTTGAAATATGTTTGGCATATCTTCAATGCATTTTTGACAGCTGGAGACATGTTGGAGAAATTTTTTGAATTAATTTTAAATATCACTCTCTCCCTTTGTGATTCCTTGAGTGAGGTGTGTTGTAATTTATTTTTAAAGAGGCAGTGTAGGTTTCTAGATGCTGTTAAAGGAATCCAAAGTACAATTTTTGTACCCTGCCACTGTTCAAAGAAAAGGACATTGAATTCATTTAAATACATTTGTGAAAGATTGATTCACCCAATGGAATTTACAGTCTTCTTTCACTAATTATTCCTGAAGTTTCACCTATCAACTGACAATTTTTTTAAAGAAAGAAAACAGTTTGACTTTCTCTGACAGCAGAGAGCTTAACAGAGCTAGAATGTAAACTGGCATCTCACCCTCCTTGCCTCTCTAATGTCTACATTACAGGAAGAAAGAGCACTAACAACTCGTTTTTATGTGAGCTTTAGAATCCAGAGTTTAGTCTAAATAGATGTGAAAAGAAAGCAGAAAAACATCTATTTTAATAATAATTACCTTGCATTTTTTGTCTTCCTTAATATTTATCTTAAATTACATGCTTGTGTTATTTTGAAATTAATGATAAAGTGATGGCACTGAATGTGTTTGCTGTTTTTACTGGAACAGAAATATCAGCTGCCACTCTAAAATACCTAGAACAACAAGCATTTCTCTTTTTTTTTTTTTTTTAACCATTAATAAGGAACACTTCTGAAAAAAGTACACAGACGCAGTCTGCCAAGCACACAATTTTATTGGCCTGATTTTGGAAACAGCTTCAGAAAGTTGGAGAACAATCTTAATTGCAATTACTTCCGCTCTGTTTATGAAGTTGAGTCTAAAAGCAAATTGTTTCTGCAGCAAAATTGGGTGTTCATCAAAGAACCAAGACTCCACATAAAATGCAGTTAACACTTGCCAACATATCAGTTAAATTGATTCTAATTTTCTACTTTTTTCAAGGCACTTAAATTACCCTGCCGCAAGGCATTTTGGCTATCATTATTATAACATGTGAAAGATTAGTTGTGTTTGCTGCTTAACTGTTCTGCACCAATGGCCCTCTTCCAGGTGTCCTTTGTTCCTTTTTAAGAAGAGGCAGTATAAATGTTCAGTAATTGGTGGATCTCTTTCTTTTTCTTTCCTTAATTTATTATTATTATTATTATTTTGAAATATATAGGAGAATGGAACGTAGGCAAAGGCATTTTAAGAAGCCCAAGAGTATTGTGGGAAAACTAAGATTTTTAATAAAGAAAGGCCAGAGGGTGATTTTATTGGAAGAGGCAGCCAGGCTCTCAGGCTGGCACCTGCCAGAGTTTTAGCTCTTGGGATAAGAGAGCACCCAGGGAGTTCTCTGTCTCCTCTCACCACTCCTCATCCCCAGAGGCAGCAGGGTTGGAGGCCAGGACATGTCTGTATTTTGGCATGGACATAAATGCAATAATTCTGTTGTTTGTGTCATATGTTTGCTTTTTTTACTTATCATTCACAAATTTTTCTGCTTTCAGGTAAGATTGTAGTTAAATATGTACTAGCTCTTAAAGAAAAAAAAGAGAGAGAGAATAAAGTACACACACACACAAAAAGCCATTAAAAAAAAAAAAAAAAAAAACTGGGTCCAGCATAAACAACATATATCTGCTTCACACCAAGCAGAAAAAAGTTCTCCCCTCTTTTCCTCTTACAGACCTATTTCTCCCTTCCCAAGCACAGAGTGTTGTTTTCTCCTGCCTATCTGGGACCATTAACATAATCAGAGCCATCACCAAAAGCACCCTAAATTCCTCAGTGATGGCACACATTCAGTTCTCTACCTCACACAAGAGGAGAATGCTCTCGATGGCTGCTAGCCAGCATCTCTCCCTAAACCCTCATATTTGTGGCAGATTATAGCAAACAGGGAGAGCACTAACACAGCATGCTTCCCACTGCAAAAAAAATTAAGCTTTTAGAGCCGCAAAATAAATGTACTTCCTTCCTGAACTGTTCAATGAGACTGCCTTTCCAGCTATGGAGGAGGAAAGGGCACAGAGGCTCTTCACCAGGACATGGTATAAAAAGACTGTAAAATATATTTATTTTTTCTTGAAGAATCCTTAGGCCATATTTACTGTAGCTTCTCTGAAGAACTTCTCTAACTTCTCTCATGTTTTAGCCTTTTCCTATTAAAATAATCAGTCTGGATTCTTCATAATTTTCTCACCCATCTTTCCTGCTTTCCAAAATTAAACAAATCTCATTGCTTCTTATCTATAGTGGTAACTTATTGAGAAGCATCTACATCCATTTCTCGTTATAGGCAGCACTGCAATATGAACATATGTTATAACCCTGTCAAAGCCCTCTTGCATTATACTTCTCCACAAATTACCTTTAAATTATCTACGATTTCAAACGGTCTGTAAGAAAACATCCTGGGGCTCTCACTTTGGACTTTAAGTCTTTCTGCCAGCCTTTCATCTTCCTTTCAGTTTGTTACATCTACATTTGTTTGGCATCCAAGAGCATTTGTGACCCTTGGGCATCTCCTTCAATGTGTTCCTAGCACATGTTCTCCTGGGTAAAGCATACAGCACAACAGTTGGATCCTTCTCTTCACCATAATGCTAGGGACCCTGAGCCAGAGGGTGCAGAGAGCCCGTGGGGCCTTACAGCATCCCAGACCTTCTGGTGCTGACCACATTATGAGTTCTAACTAACAGCCAGACAAATAGACAGATTCATTTTGAAAAATGAAAGACTACAGCTCCCTTCACATCTCTCTGAAGAATGTATTTATAAATGTGCTTGTAGCTTTGTGTCAACAAATTAATCCAAACAGACTTCCCACATCTAAAGGATGAAATCTGGAAAGCTGTCATTTACATCAAAGTCCATCTTACAACAACAGAATAACATATTCTGCTCATTTCTTTTCTGCAATCCATTCTCTGCTCATCTACAAAAATCAGTATGGTCAAAGACAAGATTTTCAAGGAAGATATAATATATCATATGAGAGAAAGACGATAAAAAAGCTTCCAATCCAAACACTTGAACTCTTCATAGGAGAATTAAAAAAAATCAAAGCAAACAGAGTTTCACCAAAAATCAGCCCAAAGATTGAACAATTATTCCAGAGAAAATTTGCTGATTTCTGTCTTTAACACACAGTTGAGGATTCTGTACATCTTTTTGAAACCAGCAGGTAAGCAGATCCCTTTGTTCATCCAACCTGCCCTTTGATGGGCACTCCTCAGTACGCCCATATCCTGGGATCAACCTCTCTTCTTGCTTGGACAGTAATGAAAAGACCAATCAGCTCAAGAGATGCTTGTGAGTTGGGGTGCCTCAAAGTTACGGTTTTCCTAGACCACTGTATGTCTGAATTCTGTCCAGGAACAATGTGCTTTAACCCAGCACCACGGCTAAGAGATGAGAGCCCCTCTCCCAACTTCCATGTGTAAACCAGTTAGAGTAACATTACTGGAAGCTGCATGTGTGGAAATTATTATTATTATTATTATTATTATTATTATCATCTTTGCCACAATCCCTTCACTAGTTAAAAGTTTTATTTCAAAACTTCTTAATTGTGACATTGTCCAGCAACTGCCATGGGTACAAAGCCGGTTATACCATACACACCAGAATACATATGACCAGAATCTGTATTTCCTGTTCCTTAAACTAAAATCTTTTACTGAGTTAACTGATCTTTCCCATTTTCTTCAAGTGAAACATACTTCAGCTCATCACCAACCAAACCTTTCTCTGCACAGCTTCACATTGCTTTTAAAGCCCACAGATCTTTCAAGAACTGGAAATCATCAGGATTTTCCACCTCTCCCCTGACTTGACAAGCTCAAAGGAACAAAAGTGAAGTTGCAGTTGTATCACTTTGCAATTAAGTTTTTGTTTTCCAGTTTAACACATTCACCAGACTTTAATTACAAACAGTAGGATGCTTGCTTTCAGGGCACTAACTGATCTTACTTAATGTAAGTTCTTGAGCTGCACTGTGTCCAGCCATTTAGTGCAAATTTTTAAAATATTCCTTGAAATCTTTTCTACCAAAATGCAAAAAATTCTTTTCTATCAAAATGCATTGTGGAAATAACATTATGTCCCATCCCAACTGCTATCTTTGGCTTGTGAGAAGATGTAGAAAATAAAGAAAGAGCAGAGTAGTTAAAAACAGTAGAGAAAACATGAATTAGAAAACTAAAATTAAGCAGCATAAACCATAATTTGAAAAGGGCAGTATCCACTTGTTGGATCCCAGTCACGTGCTAAATCCACTGGAAGAAGAGCAAAACCAAGTAGATATGAGAAGTTACGTTATTCTGAAAACCGCAGAAGAACAGTTGTCCTTCTTAAATGTTTTTGTGGCCTTTGACAACTCTAGAAAAGATATCTCCTTGAGAAACTCATGGTAACGAGCAAAAATAGCTCATGATACTGCAATGAGTTGTTGTATGACCAAGAAGGTGTCGAAGACCTAAAAATAGAGAAACAGAAAATGTATATTTCTATCATCAATAAATTGTTCGTGTTTTATCCTCTTCAGGGCCACCTGCTTGTTCAACTTTTATTTTGGTGTGCTGGACTGTAAATGCAAATAAACAACTTGCAGGGGCATGTGCTCCTCTCCCACCTTAACTCTGTCACTTTCCCCGGACACTGAGTGGTGTAGGACTCTGAAGCTATTCCATTTACCAAACCGTGTTTGTTTTCAAGACACTCAGAATTCCTCGTCTCTCTGAAACCTTCCTTTATGATGGCTCCTTTGAGGCCATGGTCAAGCAGATGTGCCTCAGCAGGCTCTCCCATATTGCTTCCTCTCTTACCCACAGTCTTGAGTTCTGTTTAATTTTCTCAGTTTACATTTTCTTTTTCAAAGAAAGGGAGAACAAAACAGAACTAAAATTATGTAGATTGCCCTGAAAGTAATGCCTCCAATTTATTCCCCTGGAAACTAAAGCTGATACAAAGAGCACAACAACGCTATTAGATAGAGAAAACTTAGCTACAAAACACTATTTTTCAACATGGTCACCATTGATAGCTATGCATTTTTGTCAACCATGAACAAGAACCTGCATGTTGCACTCTTAAAAATGTGCATGGCCATCCAGAACATGGTTTAACTTTCACATCACTGTTGCCACTACTGAAACACAGTACACATTGCTTCACTGTGCTCCCATCCACTGTTTGGCCACATTTGGGTCTTGATTAAGAGTAGACTAGGAGCTGATCATCCTGTGGAATCATGCCTGAGCTGTAACTTCCTGTCAAATTTACTTTACTTTTCATCTGTTCCTTGTCCTGAAAACGAAGATATAGATTATCTGAACGATCATAGCATCATAACGTTGTTTTCTGCTCATTTTCTTGATGAACAATGAGAACTATTGTAGCACAAACATTGCACCTTGTGGGTTTCAGGGCTGTTAACTGCCTGAGTCCTAATATCAAGTGGAGGTCATTTGCCATGAAATGATCTGTATGAACTGTTCCTCAAGTCTCTTGCCTCTTCTAAGCCCATCTGGGGGGATTTTTTTTCTTTCATGACACATACTTTGATCTCTCTTTTACTTACTGAAGGAGTTGCTCACAAAAACTGCACTTTCCTTTTCTTGGTATCATCCCTTACTCAGTATTTTTAATCCCCAGTGACACATATAATATGTTCAACCTTGCTTGATCACAGCCACAACACACACTCAGAATCTGAAAATTCTTCACTGACTGAGGAGTTCAGAACTTTTATTCTTCCATTTCCTATCTGTAGCCTTTTGGGGAAGTCCCCATTTTGTCTCAGTTCTTTACTCTTCATCCTGTCTGTGCTACATCCAAAACATATGCTGCTGCTCAAACAACTGGAAACGAGGTTTCTATCCTCTTGCTAGCCCCAGCCAGTTCACAGGTTACTCTTCTACAAAGACTACAACTCCCCTTATGAAAAAGCATTGTAGTTCCTCCTTGAAAGCAATATAGCATCTATCTATCATATCTGTGCAGCTTACTTCTGTTTTGAGCACAGAGAGTGCTATGGGCTGTGACTAACTACTTAAAGGACTATCATCTTAGAAAGGGTTTGCATTAAGTGAGACTATTATTTGAAGCAAACAAATACCTGAAAGGAAGGCATGCTGAAGTAGAAACAAAGCCTGCACTTCTATGCTTTTCTTTAAAAAAAAAAAAAAAAAAAAAAAAAAAAAAAAAATTATATATATATATTAAAAGCCTTTGCCGCAGACAAAACCACACAGCTATTTTCTCACAGCTGTAATTACAGCTCACTGTCACACCAGCTGAACCAGCTCGTCTTGCTGGAGGAGAAATATTAGATGAACCTATACAGTGCCTAGTGCTTTTATGCTCTGCTTTTATCCTCATCCCTGAAGTTGTCTGACCTGTGGAAGTGCTGCTGAAACACTGCCATATTTCTTAATGCAAGGTAAGCTGGAAACCTTGATCATTTCAGAAGATGAAGCTAAGCAGTAACCTATTTAACAGTTTAAACTGCATTGACTGAAGCTTCAATGATACAATTTTGTGCAACAGAAAAGGTTGCAGCAGCTTCCTAAGTCTGTGATTTCTACCTATCTCAAAGTGAATGCATATACCATTTCAGCAGGTGGTTTCAAGCACTTTCAGTAAATGGAGGCAATTTTGTGTTGCTATTCTGTACCATCAGCAAGTTTCATAACAACTCCATCCTGAAACTGGGGAAAAGAGCTACAGAACAAGAGTCTGCTACAGATCATTCAGAGTGTCCGTCTGGATGCATATTGTGCCTACTCTGATACAGCAAGTGGATCAGAAATGCTAATGAAACCTGGCTAACGAGACTTTTACCCATATGTCCTTGACTGCAAATGAACTGGATTTCACCTATTTGGACTGAGGTCCACAAGAACAAATTTTAAGCACAATAAGCATCTTTCAAAACTTTTCTGAAGCTGATCTTAATTAGGCTTTGTGGTTGTGTGAAAGGTAGATTGTGTTTTTGCAGTGGAAATTTTCAGTATTTAGGTATGTAGCATAGGATAAGTTGCCTTTCACAAGGAAAGTTGCTGAACAGAGTAAAGTTGAGACTGGGGCGTTCTGACCTAGGTAAAATTGGCATAGGCACTAGGTAAGGTAATTACATAGTGTAGGGGAGAGTCCAGTACAGAACAGAACTAGTATGCAGATTGTTTAAAATATTGCCCTCCTATCACCGTAAAAAGTACAGAACATACCCAAAGACAATGGATTGGTAACAGACATTGTGTGGAAGCGTAATGTAGCTGTGGAAGCATAACGTAGCTATGGAAGTGTAACATAGCTATGGAAGTGTAATATAGCAACAGTGTTGGAAGACTGTAAGCCTGGGACGCTCAACCAATGAGTGCCAGGGGAGACTTTACCTGCGTCGGACCCAGGGCATATAACACAATGGATTTCACTGACTAGTTGTGCAATTTCTCCCTTGTCAGTAGGGGGTATGTGCCCATTATTGCAATAATGAATAAACTGCTTTTCACAGAGATCTCTGCCTGGTTAGAAATTTTTGATCTTGAGCGTGTTCCTCACAGTTGCTACAGAAAACAACTCAATTTGCTTCCTCAGGAGAGAAACTTAAAAATCTAATTATATAACTACTACAACTACAATCTCCAGTTTCACATTCGCTATTGGATTGCAAACAGACAATAATTTTCCTCAAAGTTTCAGACTCGGAAAAATACTGTGTCACTTCAGTTCCTGCTCTACAAATGATAAGGCTCAGAAATGAAAGATCAAAGTTTTCCACCATGAAATGTGAAGACCTCACACTGCTTTGCACCTGGCACAAAAGTACATACATAAAAATCTGGAGTTACTGAGTTTTGCCAGATACCATTTCATGCTCATTACCAAAGAACTCCAGGATATTCCAATACCTGCAAATTATATCATTTATATATATATATATATTATATTATATATTATATATTATATATATATTATTTTATATATATATTATATCATTATATCATTATATCATGAAAAATATCATGTTTTGGCTCCAGGTTCAGAAGATGGGCTTTGTCACTGTTTTTGTTTTTTTTTTCTTCTTCTTTTTCTTTTTTTCCTTTTTCTTCTTTCTCCTGCTTATTTAGTGGAGACGTGAAAAATATCTGAGCATATGGGGTTTTCAAATTTATCTTGATATAATTCGTCAACACAGAACTGTTTTCTGATCCAGATGGAAGCCAGAAAGGGTTATGAACGTCTACAGAAATCAGCTTTTGCATCTCAACATGGCACAAAAGCACCTGTTCTTTGCTGGCCAAGACACAGTTAATAAACATTATTATTAGGTAAGGATCCTAATGTGCCTGTCATCATACACGTCAATCTTTGCAGAATTAGGAATCTGAACCCAGTACCTTGGGATCAGATTAATTTCTGAGAAAAGTAGGGCAAACTAACACGTCTGTCAACTATCACCAACTTTTACACAAGTTTAAAATAATTCAGAAACACTTTTACATTGCGAGTCTGTTTGAAAGGATGTTCTAATTAAAAGAAATCATAAATACAACGTTTTGCTGCATTTATCTGAAGGCAAACTTAAGAGACGAAACCTTTGCATATTCTGAAAGCCACCCTCTGTATACAGAGCTGTTGCTAACAGATATTCAAGTCCAGAGGTAAAGACATAAGTGAATAATCACAGCTCTCCTCGACAATCCTGGATCTACAGAGGTTAGAGACCTTTGTCTGTTTAACAAAGGAAGAGCACCAGCAATAAAACACCACAAAAGCTCCTTTGTGAGATTAGGATCACTTAACTCAGGTCAGACCTCTACACGACACAGGAAAGTACAGCAGAAAATGAGTTACTTTTCAGCACAGAGCAGAGTACTATAAAAGCAGCTTTTACATTTATTGCAAGGTCTCTGGGTTTCCTCTGACAAAGCAGTAGAATGAACCTTAAAAAAGGCCCTTTATGTGGTCATTTGTCAGTCCAGGTGGCCTGCCCGCGCAATGAGTCTGCAAAAATTTTTCTCAGACTGTCCTTTTCTTGTCCTTCAACACACCAATTCACTTTGTAGACTCAGTGACATAGCTTTTGCCTACCGTTGCTTCCTTTGTTGGCATTTTTAGATCTTGGATTTTGGAAATTGAAATATCATACTCCCGCAGCAGCGTTTACTTTCTTATTTCTCTGATGTTTCTTAATCTGGCACCTTGGGCGAGGCAAGGATTTATTTAGACTACGTAACTATTTTCTGAGTGACCTCTTGAATGAAATAAATCGAGGTAACTGCTTGCATATTTTGAGCATACTAAGATTCAAGCTTCATGTTTACTTTCGATGTAAAAATAACACCAATTGTCTCTGAATCTGTGTGAACTGGGTGATTCTACATAATGTTGCGTTCTGATTAAGAAGCCCCGAAGATATATACACCCTTACTGGTGAATGGTTTTTCTGAGGTGCTTTTCACACTCTGCATTCCCTCTGCTTACTTTTCCCTAGTCTTACAAGCAAGAACTTCCTGCAGGTTTTTCATGAGCTATTGCAAAGCTCCTTAGGTCAGCTATGTAGTTAGTCAGAAATTACACTCACTCCCATATTACTTAAACAACATAGGCAGAGTACTCATTTGTAGAACAATCACCTGAAATATCTTGCAGCTGATGGAGACTGAGGACTCCCATGCAGGCACCATTCTGCTCAAGTATGCTGCAAAGCCCAGCTTCAGGTTTCTGCACGCACCATTCTTGCTTGGTGCACCTTGGAAATAGGACACAAATTGCTCAGCGAGGAGTTTGAACTTCTAGTGAGGACTGAGCCTATGATCCCTCATGTAGGAGCTCTCTATGAAAGTTAACTATTCATTCAGCCTAATGCTACATTTTTGGTCCGGAGAGATAAAATAAAGAAAATCACTGCCATCAGTATGGAATTTGGTTTCTGCATTCCACAGCCCTAACAGCAGCTCATCTCACCTGCCAAACTTCTAAACTAATATAGACTTCTAAACTAATATAGTTTTCTCAGCAATCTTTAAGGGTAAGGAGAAAGGTTCTTCCAGAACCCAGTTCACTTAACCCCAATAAATGCCTAAAACATGCAGGATGAATCTGTCTGTAGAGATGCTGCATTGTCTTCACAGAAGAGGGAGAGCAGAGAGCTGGATCAAGCATTTTGAGAGCTGGATGCCATGTCCTTACAGATAAAGTTGAGAACATTATAATTCCATTCCATGAAGACTAAAATTCCCTTTACAATACAGCAAAAAACAGAGTAATTTTGAGTACCAAGACTCAGTGAACTTTTTCAAACAGTATTTGTTTACTTTTCATAGGCAGGAACTACCATTGCACAGCAAAAGAAAATGATTTTTTTAAAGATCTGGAACAGGTAGAGATGTAAACAATACAGAGAGGAGCTTTGAAAAAATATGAGAAAAGAATTCCTATAAACATTTCCCTGCCATAGTTTTAGGAGGGTAATTCCATGTTCCTGAAGTAAAGAAAGAAACTTTAATGCACTTGTTTTCATGCATATGATATAGAATCTTTTCAAACACTCCCTGAAATGCTGAAGTGAAAAATAACACAATTTCTTTTTGAGATCTTCTTTATCCAAATATATCTATCTTCACACAAATACAACTCCTCAACAAGGACAGTGAGAGCTTGCTAAAATAGGAAATAATAAAAAAATAATATTTAAATAAAAGTTTAATTCACTCTTACTTTACAGAATATTTATAAGCACCTTATCATTTTACTGTCAGTTCTAAAAAAGACCAACAAGAGACTGAAATGATTTCAACTGATGAGATATAGGAAAGCTTTTGAACAAATGGATACATGCTAAGCAGAAGAACAGTAATATTTTGTACACCACAAGTATAATGAGAATCTGGATTTGGTTTATTCAAATTTTGCTTTCTTGGAAGCAAAGCGTACATGTTCGTAAACATCAAAATAAACATTGCTTATTTTTTACAATTTATTAAACAAATGCTTTTTGCACTAAAGGGCATTTGTAGAGCCATCTATTTGCCTGATAGTTCTCCTGTTGACCTGTGCTTCAGTATCTTTCTAAACAATTGGATCCCTTAGAACTCTAACTTAAAAAATTTCTTCCAATGATATGCAAGTTGTAGGCAAGGTCGATTTGATGAGCGCCCTTCCTTCCACAGATTTTAATCAATATTTAACTAATGCAAATGTGAAAAACTATACATTTTCAGCAAAATGTTTTGATTTTGGTCCTGTGGTTAAAGACCTTCTATAACTGTTTACATGGATCTGATTCACAAGCATGTACACAACAAAACCACTATACCAATGTTTCTTGGTCTAAGCATAAAAAGTATGTCTTCTACTTACACTAAACATACAAAAAATAAACTACAAAAATTGTTTACACTTGATTTCAGCAAAAAAAGCTTTCTTCAAGAAAAATGATTCTTCTTTTTTTTTCAGCCATCAAAAAAGGAATGCAAGTAAACAATAAATACATGTGCTTTCTCCATATAGACATATTTACACTTGAGTCTTTGGCTTATGTTTAAGTTTCTTTATAAAGATCTTTATGTGATCCAGCCATCATTGCACATTAAAACAAAATAAGCCAGTTTTTTTTTTAAACTATATATAATATATATATGCAACACTTGAAACGTATAAAGAATGAACCTTACTATCAATCTGCACTGTTATTATACTTTAACAATGTATCAAAAGGAAAAAAAAAAAAAAGAAAATTAATACCATATAGGAAATATTGATACATGCAACAGATGGTCGCTCTACTGTAATTGAGAGACGGCTGCATATACAAACACTGAAAAGTCCTAAT
The DNA here is from genome assembly GCF_905368555.1 of Meleagris gallopavo. Taxonomy (NCBI): domain Eukaryota; kingdom Metazoa; phylum Chordata; class Aves; order Galliformes; family Phasianidae; genus Meleagris; species Meleagris gallopavo. Next base: position 58,180,470 of record NC_139405.1, on the reverse strand, counting down.
TTGCGCAAATCTCTTCTGACTCTGGTTTTCATTAAATAGTATTTATGTGGCACTAAATGTTGATACTGTATACAAGCATAGAAACAGATTGAATTCTTTTATTAAGATACACAACTTCATAAGAAAAATACTTTGCATTTAAAATTTAAAATCCCCCCTCCCCCCTCTTCCCCTAAAATCTTTCTTCACAGGATCAAGAACTGTTGTCAAAACAGCGTAATGAGATTCAGATATTTGGTGAACTTTGTCACATCCATTCCAACTAAGAGGATTCCAGATACTCCAGTGCAACGTCATAGCAGAAGCGATACTGCTCCTTTAAGAGAGAAAGGGAAAAAAGTAATAGAGAAAAAGTTAAATCGAGGTTCTAAGTCATTAAACAGCAGCAATGACTACAAACAAGAATAGCCTTTTCTGACTACTAAACAATTTTGAATTCAAGACTGACACACTTGGGTTGGTTTTCTTTTTTTTTTCTCTTTTCACTTTTCTTCTTTCACTCCTCTATTACACAAGCGTATTACCAGCTCTAACTTATAAACAAACCATAACCAACAAAATATAAAAAAATAAACCTGACCATGAAATGCAATGATTTACTTCTCCAATTTTTTCAGCTTTTGAACTGGTTATCAAACATGAGAATCTCTCCTATCAGCCAGAACATTCTTGCAGAGAAGCTGCTCAACTCTGAAGCACAATTTACATATAAGGTAGCTGATATTCAGCAGGTGACTACTGCTTGGACAGCTAGGGAATACAGAACTGTGACACCATATTGCCCTGGGTCTGCATTTTTTCAATAGCTCTGATGTAATGCCCAGGATATGAGAATGCACATTTAAAAGAGAAGTTAGAGCTTAAAAGTTCAACATACTTAGTATTTCCTATAACAACCCTGCTGTTCAGAACTAGTACTCGGGGAGAGGGAGGAGAAAGGATAGAGGAGAAAGCAGCAAGAAGACAAAACGAGAAATGAACTCAATCCCTATTGTCCTTACCACCAAACAAAACAAACCTGCTTTTGTGATTCATTTTTTGTTTCAAAGTAAGCCAGTGTGATCAATTAGCAGGAAATGGTAGGGATATCTTAAAGGTTTTATTGTGCTGCTCTTTTGTGTTATCTGATTATGGTGCTGAATGTAGGGCACACGACAACATTGTATATTGGTTTTCCTGGTTTGTTTTCTAACTAATGTCTCAACAGCTGCTGCTGTTCAAGAGTTTTGAATAAAAACCCACAGAGCACAGAAATACATAACTATAGAAATTCAATATCTGCAAATGAAAACTGCACTGGAATTCAGGACTATTTTGAAATTAAATATAAGTTTTCAGACCATTTATCAGAAACACAGACAATCTACCTTGGCCTCTCTTTATAGTGACACAAGTAATTTTCCATGTGATCAGACCAGTTTTCCTCACAGCAGTGAACTGAAATCCAGGCAGCAATTCAATATGTTGCATCTCAGAAGCCCATAGCACAGCAGATTGTAAAGTATTTGCAGCAAAACAAGCAATACCTAGACCAATGTTACTGCTTCTGCAATATGTTCTAGTTGTTAACATGTTAACCATTTTTTTAATTTATGCAGTAGCAGTGCATGGAAGTGATACACATTAATTAAGCAAATTGTGCCATAGAAGCTACTTGATACTAAACAAGCACTGACACCTGGAAAAAGGGCAGTGTAGGAAAAGACAGCTACAGCCATTTTGCTCAATATGCAAGTTCACAAGGTCAGAAGCAATTTTCAGGATGTATAAACTGCAAAACATTTTTAATTCCGATTGGCATCCCTGAATTTTATGCTGTAGGCAGCCATCTGGCTGAAAAGTGACACTGGCTTCTGGCAGTGTGAGAGTCAAATAGCAGAAGCACCAAAGCACTGTCTAACCTGCTTTCACATTCAGCTACAAGGGGGGAAAAATGCATTTGGGAGACAGAGGAATTTTTAAGCACTTTCCGTGACTGAAGTGACTAGACAGGCAGATATGCATTCATGTATATACACACATTCATCAGAAGAGTGAAGGACATTTTGAGTTCTGCCAATGTACATACAAATACTTTGTTTCATCTTGTGGTTTTGCTAATTCAGGCTTATGTTGTTTATGTGTTTCCATACTAGATCCAATAGTCTTTGATTTTTAAGTGCTGAGATATCATTTTTGACTACTAAAGGTAGAGTAAGAAACACTAGCATTATTCAATATAGCTTCCAAAACAGCATTAAACAGAAGTAAAATATAAAGATCTCCTTTACAGCTTCTTCCTACCAAGAAGAAATGCTTTGCTCTATGAAATTTCAGGATGGTTTCTGTGAGCACAATGTGCCACAACCTCTACTCTAATAGTCCAGGTTCTTTTGAGAAATTAAAGATCAGTCTGTTAAATGAGAATGTCCTGTGAAAGTAACAGTATCACTACAAGATAAGTAGCATAAATACTTAGCCTGGCCCTTCATGATGCTGACTAATGTGTACACACAATAAATTTCCACCATAAGTTGTAATGTTTCTGAACTTATGCTCACACTAAGAATCAGATCAGCCTCTGCTCAATATGTACTACAATAAGGAGTGTAAAGACAGGTCACCTTCTCTTAGCTGAAGTCCCACATAGGTTGTTTTGATTTATGGACACAGTATTGCATGCAGCTCACAGAAGACAAGTCTCTGGCTCCCTGACCATTTGTAGTAATTCTGATGGGCTTTTTTTGCTTACCGGAGTTTCTACCATGTTGGGTTTACTGTTCCTCAAAGTCTTCACAGCATGGAAAACATCAACCACATTCTGCCTTTTTACCATCTCAACCACAATGCCGATGGCACAGAACATCCCACTCCGGCCACCACCGTTTCTGTACATAAGGAAAAGAGCTGATTAAATGTCACTATAACATAACAGGGCACCCAGCGCATACTCCTGTAAGCATGAGTGACTTGTGACTCCCGCAAAGAGACTAGGTTTTGGCAATCATCTTGCAACTCCAGTGGGTTTGGTTTGGTCTGAGACAGTCTGTGTTTCTGACCTTGCTCTCAATAACTTCTTTTGAACTCTGCCTTTGCAGACCACCATGCCATCCACCTGTGTTATAGCTCAGTTTGCATAGACATTACAAATTAAAAAGCAAATTCAATGGTAAGTACAATACTTTCTATTTAGTTCTGGAAAGAGTCTCATTTGAATTATTTTAGAATATGGGGATTATCCAGCTAAAGCATTGCCAAGGCACCACTGATTCGGTATTTTGTTGACCTTTGTGGATACTTCTGAACTATGTTAATCTTCACTTTAAAGAAAGTCAGATAGGTGCTTTTTCTTGCCAAGAATAAATAAGCCAAAATGTTCCATGGATACGAGGATGAGTGGGTGGAAAGTGGCCACAAGGTAATTCCAAACATTTATGCAGAAGCTTTTTTTTCTCCTTGTAAAGGAGAAATTTGTGATCTACTTTTAAGGTTTAAACTTTTTACTTATTGATACATATCAAGGAAGGAGATTGGGAGAAAAAGATACTGTGTTTTTAAAATGTCCGAACTAGATTCTTTTTTACAGGAATTTTTATTGCTAATACTTTTAATGAACAGAGCAAGTGTTCTTTTTTTTTTTTTTTAACTTCAGAGAGGATGTCAGTATTAATATTTTTAGGATCATATTGTAGAATTTTTTCTAGATCTAGTCCTTCTGGAATGAAAAAAAACACAAGCCAGAGGTACACAAAAAACATGATATAAAATACTATGTATAAAATATAAAATACTATGCTATTGTCAGAACTTAAACTGAACTGCAGAAATTCATCTGTACATATTTTGCACTTGAAAAACATGCTGTAAGATACAGAAGACAATACACAGTATCACTGTAGGATCATAAAAAAAATACTCATGGTACTTTGACCTGAAACAAACCTGATAGTTGACCAAACCTGAAAGTTGACCAAACCTGAAAGTTGACCAAACCTGAAAGTTGACCAAAGGTTGGCCTGCAGTACTAGGAGTACATTTTCTTTCTTTTTTTCTGTTTTTAAGCGACAAAGATGTGCATAAGAATATAGCTATTAGAATACCATTTGAACATGAAAAAAAAAAAGGAGTAATTTATATGTATTTGTTTGAAGAGCCGTTACTGAGTTTCTCAAAATCACTCACAGACAATGAATGATGGTCCGGCCCTCCCCTTCTTCACATTCCTCTTGCCATTTTTCAACTTGGAGGATTAATTTCAAGAAGGATCTCTTGGAAGCTGGTACATCCCTGTGAGAAGCCCATCCCAAATACTGGAATTGCTGCACCATTAGATAGCCCTCTTGTGGCTGAAGGAAATCAAAGAGGCTTAGGTCAATATGGCTTTCTTACATCTAGGTTGAGAAAACCCATATATAAAACTAATATGGTACAAAAGTGTTTATATTATTGACAGATTACAACATGTATACTTTGCATATCATAGGATCTCTACTTAATTAATACTTCTTGGGCTCAAAAAAGATTTAAAAAGGAAAAAAATGTAAATATTTTCAAGATAGAGTCAATGCTTATCAGTCAGTACTGCAAACTATCCTGGCTTCTGAAAGGCAAAATTCTCAAGAGTCAGTGTATTAAGGAGTTTCATCCTTAGCTTCAGAACCATCATTATTGAATTCCCAGACCTAGAGAAAGGCAGAGACACGCCTTTAGCTTCGTTTTAAACCTTCCCATGCATGAACTGACCCCATTATAAATAAGCAAGTAATATTCAAGGATCTTTTTCCTTAAATAATGCCTTCCCTTTTTGCCAGGCTATTACAGTCATGAGGGTCTTGTTGCCAGTCTGAGCCTTCCACATGGTAGATCCTTTAGAATTGAATTAAGATGACAAGAGAAGCCTAAGCTACTGGAAGAAGCCTGTTCAGCTTCTTGGAGTGGAGGCAGGTGAGAAGTAAAAGGAATATGCATTTTGTAAGAGGAAGATCAGTGTAATAGGGAGAAATAGAAAAAAGAGGTAAAGGCAAAATGCATGGAAAATGAAGAGAAATAGAGAACTAGAAAATCAAAACAGAAAAAAAAAAAACTGAAAAAGTGAATAAGAAATGAACTGGAAAAAAAAAAAACAAAAAAGGAAATTAAACATACACCAACAAAAAAGTGTTGTAGCATAATATTTACCACCGTCCCCAGTCCTCTGTAATTTCCCCTCTTCCTGTAATTTCCACACAGGGCATGAAGAGTTGTTTTTGTTTTTGTTTTTTTTTTTCCCCTCAACTCTGAATGTAAGCAAAATACAATTTACAGAAGAAGCTAGTCACACACAGACTGCCCTTCTTACTTGGAAAAAATCAAAGTGTGACCAAAATATTAGTTAAAAAAGAAAAAGCTTTGTATATACTCTGGTTGCTGCAAAAGTAATGCCTCCTATTTATTTCTGTGGGCACTACAACAGATACAAAGAGCATAATAACACTGTTTGATGGAGCAAATTCTCAGCTACAGAATCAAAGAATCATAGAGAATCATCAGAATCACAGAATCATATAAGACAGTGTTTTTAGACTCAGACACCCCTATTAGCCAATTTGCATCAGTGAGCTCATTGAAACGCTCTTCTTTTTGCAGTGTGACAGCTCTGAATGGCCATCCTCAACATGTCTCGTCTTTCATGTCACTGTCACCACTGCTGAAACGCACCATCCACAGCCTCACTGTGCTCACATCCACTGTTTGGTCTCCATCAATGTTCAGCAAGCATCAATGAATGTCAGTGGGTACAATTTTTTCTGCATGGAGAAATTCAATGACACCCTTGTGCTTCATATGCACTTCCATGTCAGACACCCTTCTATCAGACTGCCCCTCTGCTGTCATCTGTCACACAGCAACAAAATGTAATAGAATATAGGCAGGAAGGTTCAACCTCTAATGCCATAACATCAGCATCTGCCTCTGATGTTGTGAGCCAACATAATAACACAAGAGGCATTGCTTTTGAAGTTCGTCACAGCAATTGTTCAACATTAATGAAAGTTAAAATTATACTACAAACCACAGTTGGTGGCCAATACCTAATATTAGATGGTGGCCTGATCAGTATTAGCTGAATGATACAGTATGTCAACCAGGGGCTGCTGGTTAAGTGCACACATGCATCTGTATCTTTTTACCTGTAGGCAACATAAATAAGTGATTTATAGAAGTGAGCAAGGAGAAGAGACACTGTGTTGCAAGGTTTGATAAGATGCTGTGACAATGTGAAACAGTTTGGAACAGCAAAGAGACAAGACAATGCAACGTTTGAAAGAACTGACAAGACTGCAAGACTGGCATTGGTTCTGAAGTCAAGAAAAAGTGACAAAGGTAGGTTAAGGCACAGTGGTGCAGAGTCCTCCAGAGGAACTTTCAGAGTTTTTTCACACCCCACTTTATAGGATGTGTAGTTCTTGGAGCTAAAACTGAGAAGATGCTGGTTGCATAACCACTTTGAGTGCTGCAGTTCCCGATGTAGGATGGGAAACATCTCATGGAAGTTGCAAACAAAATGCCAATCACTACATGCTCTTTACATACGGATATTCCTTTCTCCATACACTGACTAAACAGAATCCTTTTCATACAACTTTTGCTTATCATGGAGAATATTACAGAGCAGTCACTCATCTCACTATTTTCTCTACCTAATGGGTAGCTCTAGTAAAGCCCTGGAAGCTAGCATTAGATTTTGGTACTTTAATTTTTCTGTTGTAAGAACATTAATATTTTACTACTATTCAAAATTAAAAACCAGAATAGCCAAGAGAGTGTTAAAAACTGTTACATGTTGTTATGATAATGCTTACTCTTGTTAGATTGCATATCCTGAAAATTCGGTTTATTACATCGCAGTCCATTGAACAAGATACGCATTCCACTTGAATGGGACCGTAACGCAGTATTCCCTCTTCAGGCCAGTATTGTGGGCAGCCCTGTATAATGGGTATAAATAAATGTTAAGTTACAATGGGAGCATTGTCTTGCACCACTGTAGACACCACACCTGGCCTTTACTTGTATTAATTAGTTGCTGTAAAGAAGAGCAACAGAAAAACTGTAAAACAGCTGCACTACTCAACATTCTGATCATGTAGTGGGTGCAGAGATATTAAAGCATGTGACAGTAAATGGAAAACTCAAGCCCCAAACTAACCTGTGCTAAGTCGACCTCGTTTAACATCACAAGAGAAGTACAGCCGTAGTCATACACTAATCTCCAGAAATCTTTCACAGTGTTTGGTAAAGGATGTTGCGTGACAATAAAAGCTGCTGGCTGCCTGTAGCTCTGCAAAGGCAAACAAATTTATTAGCAATTGGTAGAGGAAGTACTTCTTAACTTCCACTCAAACTCCACAACAAAAATAAGCTATAAATAGAACAAAGGTGTAACATCAATTACAGCAGATTTCACTGAAGCTGATGTTAAAAATACATCACTGCATCAAGTAAGAACAAGGACGCTGCTGTGCTCAGGTCTGCGACCTCCGGTGATGGGCTGTGTACCACAGTTCAAATGCGCAGATGGCACAGCAGTGGCTCTGGAGGGCTCTGCTCAGAAGCTGAGGCTTGGGGCCATGCCATTTCAGGCACTGTGCCAGGGAGACTCAGGAAACAACCTGTTTCCATTCTGCACAGAGAAGTGTAAAGGTAAAAGTCCCAGCTAGTCACCCTGCACACACCAGGACACATGCAAGCTCTGTAACTGAGATGCAGACAAAGCTCATCCCTAATAGTATACTGAGATGCAATCCCAAGCTGATGGCAGCTTTTACTAGACTTCAGTCCTGGTCATCAGAATTACTGAGCTGATTTCCATGACAAAGCAGAGGATAAACAGCAAAATACTATTCTCTGTCAGGACAGAAGATTCTGTTTTATGCTTGCTGCGTTATGCGCAAGTACACAGGGTTTTCCAGACCAGCATAAGTTGCCTCAGATACAACTAACAGCAGAGGGGTTAAGTCTCTTTAGGATGTGACTTGCTAGCAGCAATCAGAAGAAAAAAGAATGTCTGCATAAAACTTCCAATCTGCAACTATGCATGGCAGAGTTCTGCAACAAGGGAACTGGCAAGAAAGCACTGATAGGTTCATCTGAGAAAAAGAGTAAGGAGGTGATATCCTTGTTAGGCTTATGGGAACCTAAGTGTCGAGTTTGAAGTCAAAATTCTGGGATTTCTGTTCACAATGCAGGGATCACCACACTAAGTATTTCGCATCTGTACTGGTACAAAAGCATTTTAGATGCATTTTACTGAAATAGAAGAGGGACCTGGCAGGGCAGCTATAATACTTTTCTTGCTTGCAGATTGGCATGAAGGAACTTCATATGCAATATATTAATATGTCCTCAGAGAGCACAGTTTGAGTCCAGGAAGGAAAAATACTTTTTTCCTTTCTACTTACTGTAAATTGTGAAGATAACAAACCTTTAGCATCAGTACTTATTTGACAATAAAATAAGGAAGAGGACAGTTTTTTCCCTATAGTTTGCTATCTTTTCCCACTGTGTGAAGTATGCTGGGTTGCAGCCTATGTCCTGCTTCCTCCATCTACCCAGGCAGCAAAGAGGAACATCAGCTGTCAATTCTTCCCTTATATTTTTAAGAAATGAAGCATGTAGCTGATGCTTTCCTAGCCCTTTTCCCATCATTTCTGGTTTCTCCTGAGACAAGAGCTCATACTGAGATTAAGATGATCAGACCTTCAAAAAGAGCAGGCAGGGTATCTGCTGTCACACTGGGAAGCAGACACCTTTTTGAGGGAACACAGGAACAAATACACCGTGGAAAGAGAAGAGTTTCTATTTCTGTTTTGCTGCTGAAACTCTCTTTTCCGGGCAATGAGATTCTCTTCTCTGACTAAATCAGTATTAAAAAAATCACACACACAAAAAAAAAAAAGAGCAAAAAAAAACCCCCTTTCATCAACCAAATTTTTAACTCTGTACTTACAGCCTTGTTATATGCCTTCTTTGTAATATAATGCTTTCTGCTGTTTTCTTTCCCTTTATTACTATCATTTCAGTCTGTACAAACTTGCCTCCATTAACACACTGCTTGCTTTCTCTCTCTGCCTGCACACTGTTACACACTCAGATTCCTTCTGCCATACCACCTTTAGTCTATTGTTTCCCTTTCTCCCCAAACACTCCTTCACATAGATGTGCTGGTTGGTCTCTGTCACATCAATTTTATCCAGGTGCTTCATGTAATTTTAGCTGCAATTCTAAACAATTTCAGTTGCTACCAAAATTCTACTCACTACTCTAATTCATCCATTCAGCCTCTATGACTCTGTAATGGATTAGTGTCACACATGCTACTCTATTTTTCTGGCACAATAGCTAATTGTGAGATTAGGAACTGTATTTTGCTAGCAGTTCAAATATTTCCTGCACTAGTTCAGGCACAAATACCATTCAGTCCTGTTGACTTTTGATGCTATTTACCATTTTATTCCAGAATCTCTTCTTGACACTGCAGTTTCTGACAAAAATACATTTTTGAGGAAAGGGAGATGTTCTGAAAATCAGGCCACTTACTGAAGTATTTACACTAAAAAGAGGCTTTAGAGGCCTAACTTTGGCAGTGTTAATGGAAGGCACAGGCAGGTATCTGACAGCATGTCTGATGAGCCTCTTTATCAACAAGACATTTATAAGTAGGTTCACCTCCATTCTTTCCATTACTCACCTTTTTCCCCCGAGAGTACTTCTGCCACTCAAACTTCAAAGATTAAAAATCTTTATATGAGAGCTACAAGTCAAAATACAAACAACAAAAAAAAACCCACTCTTCAAGCATACCAAAGAAACATTTTGCTTCCTCTCTCCCTATCTCTTTTACTTCAACATACATAGATTTTCTCCTAAAACAGATAGTAACCTCATCCTTAGGTTGGTAATATTTACTTCCAGATAAGCATAAGATTTTTGAGGTCTGGAAACTAAACCTTTATTGAATGGTGTTGAAATGGAGAGCTTTTCAATGGGTCACATAAGTATGCAAAAGACTGAAGATACCAAATTTTCTGAACTAGCAACACAAGAACACAAGCTGGTGGGCTTTCCTTCCCATTTGACACCTTTCTTTGTTAAGACTGTTTTACTGGGCACTATGCTAAGAAAGAATTACTCTTTCTTATACTAGTAAGCGTTCTCTCTCATATTACACAGCTTTCCATGGCACAGTATGTAGACAAAGAAGACAGTCTCTTACATCCATAAGAGCTGCATTGATGTAGTTGCTGCTCTCCCCATCAATAGTAATTAAGAAGGGCAGACATCTGTCAGGTGGCAGCATATCCATGAAGCGGTTCTTGTCATGGTTCCTTGGCAAGCAAGCTATGCTGCAGTCCTCGGCTTGCAGGCGAGGGGTAACAGAATTCAGGGTCTAAGAAAGAGAGGAGACTTTCTTTAATACATCGGCCTTACAGACAACATTCTCAAGATTCACTAAGTTATTAATTTAAAATATTGCAATGCAAGAAAACATAAAGCATTAGCAAACAATTTAGCAAAGAAACAAACAAATCTTATGTGTTTTGATGAGAATAAAAATACATTTCAAATAAGAGCTCCTATCTGTATGATAAGCATACTAAGGCTTTTTGAGGGCATTAAAGATGCTCCAAGTATCACTGAATGGCTTCCACCAGACGCCATCCCCTCTGAAAAGAATAAAGCAAAGAGGATCCTTTAGAGTCCTAAAGAGCTACGCCTTCACTGTGCAAATGCAAGCTGAAACTCTCTGGTTCTCAGCCAGTGCTCTTTATTCCAGACAGATACTTACTGAAATGTTGTTCAAAGAGCAGTATTTCATATTTAAAGTAACTCTGCAAAGCATGTAAACATGGATACTTTATTTTGTGGAATACAAGTAAGAGATAAAATGCTATAAATATGATATGAAAACTCTTTCCCTTAAAATAAATTAAATGTATCTACGGGCAAAAAAAAAAAAAAAAAAAAAAAAAAAAAAAAAAAAAAAAAAAGTTGACACGTGAAGAGTTAGTAAAAGCTGTGAATACCTGAAACTCATCTTTGAGATGTGAAGAGTTTGTCTGAGAGTCTATTCTAATCATATCAAAATAAGCAGCTTTGAATTCACAGACAGGAATGGCAGTTTCCCCACACAGGCAAGCTTCTAGAATGGCATCATGAATAAAGATGTACTGCTCCTACCAAATTACACAAAAAACAAGAATTATTGTCATTTAAAAACAACCAATCTTTCCTTCTTTTCAGAAAAAATAGATCTGCACACTGTAAAACTCAAACAAGGTACTGTCCATCAATCCATTAAATACTGCTTTGATACAAACACTCTTGTCATAATTGGGAACCAATTTTAAGTTAGTAAAACTTAAAAGCACAGACACAGCAAATTATTTGAGGGGCTCATTTTTCTAGTGGTGCTTGTGGGTTTCTGTATATATGCCAGGGACTTGCTGTCTTTTTTCATTTTATTTTTCAAAAATAGCTTTTCTTATAGTACTAGCAGAAAGTGTAAATTGCTTCAAGCACTACCTGTGATTAGCAATTATTTGGCATGCTGTGTTCTCCTTGTGTGTGTATGTGTGAGCTAGTACACCAATTACCTAGTAGCTAGGTTGGTTGTAAAATCAAGTGTGTCTCAATAGGAAGTATTTCTTCCCATTATTTTTCTGTCTTTCCCTTTGTTACAAAGTCAGGCAAGTACTCACTTGTATGATGACAGAAAGAGCTGACAGGTTTGTTGCATGACCTTGGCACACAGCAGTGCCTCCCAATGGAGGCAGCTACGCCCCAGCTCTTGTCCACTGTCTGCTCTTTGGCTAGTAACAGTGAAATTCTAACCAGGCATATTTCAGAAAGCATCAGGTGCTTTGAAGGAAAACTACTATACCTCTGTCTGTACCATGTTGATGCGACGGGACCGTAATGCTTTGACACAGTTGTAGATATCCACAACGCCTTCTCTTTCTGCCATGTCTAGCATGATATCAATCACAATATAGCAACCTGTGCGTCCAGCACCAGCACTGAAGAGGAGCAGTAAACACTGTTAGAAACAGCTCCATGAAAACACCTATAAAATTTATAAACTCACTGCTGTGAGCATTATTTGTAAAACCATTCAGTTCTTTTTTCATCACAATCATTACCAAATATTTATTTTCTCTCTTTCCTAATGTCTTTTAAAATTTTTGGCGTGCCCCAGACAACCATTTTTAATAAGATTTGATTAACTAAGTAATAGCAAAAAGCATCTGTTTTTCTCTTTTTATCACCTAAATCAATACATAGAGTAAAAAAAGAAGTTTGTTGAAACTGAACTTGGAAGATGATTAAGCTCACGCTCACTTCAAAATATGACAGATCTTGTCTTTATTTAATAGAAGATTAGGGATGATTTCTAAGTGATACCTTACAATCAGAAATTAAAGTGTTCATTTTATCAGCCAAGCACTAAACTGGTTTAGGCAGCACAGTGTCCCACAGATTCTCGCTTGATTTATTTCATTTTTATATAAAGCTAATGACAATTTTTGCATAGAGAATTTTAAAATTTTAAAATCTGTAAGGAGTTAGTAACTTTATCTGTAGTATGTAATTGAACATTTGACATGCTGAAAGGAAATTGTCAAAAACCTGTGTCTTAACAACACAACCCTTGCAAAACTTGCACAGGAAACAACAGCCTGTACCTGTTGCCACTAACCTCATTCTATCTTCATTCATCTACTTGTTTACATAGATTAAATTAATAGTCTGTTCCAACACTATATATAATGCTAGATTATCAGAGAGCTGTATCTACACTTCTTGAATGCTGTCACAAAATTAGACAGTAGGTTACCTAATGGTACCCAGGAATATAAAATTACTTTAGCTCGTGCAGTTCTTGCAGGAAAAAGCAAATCTTTGGCCATACAGTTAGGAAAGCAGTATTAGAATTCAGCTATTTTCAAATGTTGCTGTAGACAACCAAATCCTACTGCAGTGTGAATCAGGTAATTCAAAATGAAAAAAACAAAACCCAAAACACTTCAAAATGATGAATGCTTCCCAAGAAACTATTACAAATGCTCACATACGCAGCTGTGGAAAAAATCAATCTACCACATCTGCACACACCTGCAGTGGACGACAATAGGTCCTGCACTAGGAGGATTAGATAATTTGACTCTTCGTATAAATGAAAGCAGGCCTGTAGCATTGTAAGGAACTCCATGATCAGGCCAGCCAGTGAAATGAAACTGTTTGACTTCACGGATTTCATTGTAGCCTCTCTGTAAAAGGCAAAAAAAAAAAAAAAAAAAAGGTTATGAATTTCAAAGTATTTCACAGATAAAATATACTTTGACTCAAATAATGGCATCAGTGATAGAACCTACATGCCATTTTCATCATTTCCCCAATTATTTAAAGCAAAGAACATATAAAGTGTAAAGACGTTATTGTATTTTAATTTCCATTTTGAAGTTCATCATTCTTTCTTTTGCTGGTATAGTATGCTAGTTTTGCCTCATTAGACAGTTTTTCTATACTTAGATGCAATTTGCATCAATTTTCAGAACTTCTGCTCATTGACAGTAAGTTCTCAACATCCACAGGCAAGTATAATAATATATCAGAGGACCACAGCTGTATCATATATCTTGCATTCACAGAGTTTGTTCTTTGATTAACTGAGATTGGCTCAGCTGCATTCAGGGCAGAGTGAAAGGAGATGAATGGCATGATTCCTAACAGAGTACTTGAGCTCAACTCAGAAGTCTGGCTACAGAGAAAAGGTGAATGTAAGAGTGGGGATGGTAGCAGTCAACACTTCTGGGGAAACTGAAACCCAGAGTGACATGAGTGGAAAGACCTGGTGCTATGGCTGCCTATGCTTGGGCTTAACCAAACAGAGGGATTTTATATCCCACCTGAACACATGGAAACACAGTCCCTGACTTACTTCTTGCCATCAGGGAATAGTATTTTTCTGTGCCCTTTCAAAATGTGCTCACCCTTCCAAGAGTGAAGGTCCTGACCACATACTCTGCCAGGGGCTCCATCTCTACACAAGTCACCTTGAAGTCACCATAAACTTCTGTGTCGTCAGGCCAATATTTGTAACACTTGACCTAAATAAAAAATGAGGAACCACTTTACATCCAAGAAAAATAAAACCTTGAAGATATGTTACTGCACGTACTACATTACACCATACTTTTCGAAAATGACCACAAACTCATGTGACTTGTCACAGCTAATGGTTTTTCTGTCAGGCCAAGTACTAGTTACAGGGAGTTTATGCTGCTTTATATAGCTGCAGTTACATACCAAATTCATTTCTAAATTAGCTTTTTTAAAATTTTCGTGTCAAACTATGGGATATATTTCCACTTATGTTAAACTGGGATGCATTTCATATCAGTAATCAAACCATTGCAAATAATCTCAGATATATTATTCCCTGAGGGATATATTACTGATATGCTGTAAACAATTTGCTGATCTAGTCACTTATATAGAAGTACATTTAATCACTACTCCACTTACTGTGCTCATTTCAGTTACCTAATATGCAAAAATGAATTTTGTCTTCAGAAATTTTTTCACTCAACAAAAACAACATAGCATCAGTTAGCTTTGTTCTCACACAATACTGTAATCTCCAATGATGTGTGGACTGTCAATTCTCCCCTTTTCTCCTCTCTCCTCTCCTTCACAAGACTTGCCTACATTCTGCTAGTGACATGTTTTGTCAGCAGGTTTTTCTTTAGGCCTGCATTATCAGAAGAAACAAAAACTTACTCTTCCAACTTCCACTAAGTTTGTGACCATCACAACACAAGCCGATTGCTCCTGCCATATCATTCTCCAAAAATCATACACAGTCTCATGAACTGGACCTGTAAGAAAAATGCCAGGTGACACCACGCAGCAAAATAACAGACAAAGTGAATGCTAAAAATAAAATCCATTTCTTTACAGAGCTGGCATGCCTGAATGCACTTGCTCAATGATGAAAGCTTCATGAAACCACATTATCACACCTTCACAGCAGTTTCCGGCCTACATTGTTATTGCTAACCAGTGCTCAGTTTTCTCAGTTTAACTGAATTACCACATGAAATAAATGAATCACTGGAAGTGGCTTGAAAACTACAAGGACACAACAACATGTGACTAAATTTATACTAAGTTTGCTTTACATTTTTTAAATAACACGTTGAGTATGAATTTCTTCGGATGTTCACCAACTGGTAGTAATATCAGCAGTGGGAGAGTGGCACAGACTGCATTCACTGCCATCTCAATGCCAGCAAAGTGAGCAGCCATCAACAGATGCTGAAGCACAAAGGGCATTTAAACTTATTTAACTACGTTTCTGAGAAGAAAGCAAGAAACACTTGTTTTGCCTCCTGCTCTGCTGCAGGGATCAGATGCATTTGGTTGAGTGACAGTGGCTTTTACCATGTTACACCTATCTCAGAAACAGCACCCTACCACAATGTAGCAGTACTGCAGCACTGCTGTGCATGACATGCACCAAACTTGGTCCTTCATGTATGTTGTGGTTTAACCCAGCAGGTGGCTCAGGACCATGCAGTTGTTCGCTCACTCTCCCCCTTCCCAGTGGGATGGGAAGAAAATAAAAAAAAAAACACAATGAAGTAGAAGGTTGAGATAAAACTACTTACTAAGATAAAGAAAAGAAAAAGTATAATAGTTGTGACTATATATGTACATATGAATGTATACAAATTGTGACAAACTGCACAAGCAATTCCTCTCCAACCCCTGACTGATGCCCACCCAGCCCCTCAGACAGCAGAAGGGAGGGAAATGAACACCCACTCCTTTCAAAGCTCTCTTTCCGAACAATGTCATATGATATGGAACACAATATGGAATACCACTTTGGCCAATTTAAGTCAGTTGTCCTGATTCTGTCCCCACCCAGCTTCCTGGGCTCCCCCCATCCCTTTGCTAATAGGAGTTGAGAAGCTGGAATGGCCGTGGCTCTGTACCACACTGCTTTGCAGCAACTAGAAACATCAGTGTGTTATCAACATTGTTCTTCTAAAACCAAAACATAGCATCATACCAGACACCTTGAAGAAAACCAATTCCATCCCAGCTGAAACTAAAACAATAATGTGTTACTGCACATTAAAGCAGCAACAATTTTTTGTGTCCTGTACACAAAACAGTGTGCTATAATTTACAGAGTAAAACAAAAATAAAATGCAAATGTAGACTTAACCGTAGAAATACCAGCTTAAATAGCACTCGCACATAAATACAAAAGTGTGGACTGAAATGTACACATCTTGCTTTAAAACTAGCATTTAGTTTGCCCCTTCTCGTGTGGACCTACAGTCAACCAAGGGCACTCATAACAAGATATTTCCAGCCAACTATCTGATTGTACTCCCAGATGAAATAATGACACTTCTAAATCTAATTATTTTTATTTTAATTCATAGCTCCTGGAATTTCATTGCAATCTTAGTCTAATCTATTCATTTTTCCTCACTGTGAGGAGTTTTATCAGAAATACAAAATGAATAATCTCCATGGAAATTCAATTTTTTCCTTTTACTCCCCTTTTTATTTAGCGGCATGTTATACTATAATGATTTTCCTCATTTCTTTCTACAGAGATGCTTTGTCCACCTTGGGTCTTGCATTACCCAGATTTGCTGAGATAGGGCTAAACTTATCTTTCCATCTCCATCCTGGACTAAATCCATAACAGTAAAATAAAACCTTGCAATGTAGGGAAAAAAATGCCTTAAGACAGGTTGAAACCATTCTCTGTCCACATAGTTCAGCTCTCTATTCATCTTCATAATTGGAAATCACAGTAGTAGCTAGTGACTTTATCAGCTGAATTTATCACTGAAAGAATTGCTCAATATATAATTAACATGACAAATAAGAGCAATTTTTGCATTTATTCACATTCCTCCTAAACATGCTATGTTAATTTACCGTAACACAAGACAACAACTCACAATATTGGATATACTTTATTTTAATCTACTTTCATTTTAGAAAAATGTTGCTGGATATTGCAAAAGCACTTATTAGGTTTGATTAATACTGACGGATTCTTACCTTGGGTTGCAATGTAGTGACTTGGTCTCTGATATCCCTAAAAGAATAATACAAGTAGGTTTGAGTATCATATTACTATCAGGGAGGAGAAAATAAAAGCATGATTTACTACAGAATTCTTACGTATAGACAACCTTTTCAGAATAAATCAATATTTAGGAATAGCATGAAGCTCAAACCCTAAAAAAGCTGTTAATGCTGAAAAGGTTTGAATGATAACAGATAAAATGGAAATAACATCTGACTTAAATAGACACTGGACCTAAAAACTAGTCCTCTCTTGACAGCTGAATACAATGAGGCATTTATTTAAAATTTAGTAAAAATTGTCTTTGCCATCAGATTATCTCAATAGTTGATCAGTGTACTCAACTCTTTCAACATTAAAAAAATACAAAACAAATCAAAACCAAAAATCATAAAAACATAATTTTGCCTTCTCATAGAGTTACTATAAGGCACAAAGAGATTTATACTCAATCCATAAATAAAATATTTCCCATGCCAGAGCTGGACAGTGTGGTGTGTGCACATAATCAAGGTCATACTGCAGGGGAATTAGCTGCAGAATTTTACACTACTGCACAAAGTGTGCATGTACTGAACTAGACATGATATGTACGAGTATATACACATACATATTTATATTTACATACGAATATAGATATACAACTTTGCACAATAATCAAGCTTTTCCAATTAGCTGGGTATATGCCAATACTAACTATACTGCATGGCATGAAACAGTAATTGTTTGCATGAAAACTACAAGACAAATAGATTCTGCTCTTGAGCAAGTCAATGAGACTATATTTTGATCAGTGCCAGCAACATTATAAACAAAGATGAAGGAAATATGCATTACTGGTAAGAAGACAATACAAAATTTCACTACATCAAGGAAAGGAGTAACTCCATTTCCTAAGTTATGGGTTTATTAAGTGACTTGAATCAAGTATCGTACTATAGGGGCTCAGGAGTCCTTGGATTCTCAATACACACTACTTACTAAACTGAAGGATTTCAGTGTACCCAAGGAGTTTATATACTTTCCAATGGACTGCTTCATTATCTTGTCTAGATCGAAAACACTTTCCTCTAGGACTTGTGAAATGACTTCTGAGCATCCTACTCTTGACTTCGCATGAGGACAAGACTGCATCAAAGTATTGGAAAAAAAAATTCTCCAGGAGTCCATAGGATCAAACCCCAACTTCAAATTATTAAAGTGCAACCTGCGCTACCCTCATTTAGTAATTCTTCCCAGAAGAAGGTAAAAGTGTCACTTTAAAATTGCAGAATGCTAGTTTTAACTTGTAGCCTTCCTGTTTGGTTATAATGAGATTCTATTTACTTCTAAATAAGAAAAACAATGTCCTAAGGGAACTAGAATTACTACAAAATTGGGAGAATTTTCATGTTTAAAGCCCCAGGCAAAACATCACAGGCCTAACACTTCAGAGGGATTGCCATATAAAGTATGAAAATAAAAAGATGGTGGTATATCTGGAGCTAAATCTTTTTATCCATAGAAGCTTAGACAGTTTTAGACAATTCATTGACTAACAGTGGACAAGAAAAATGAGTAATATGCAATTACAAAGAAATCAAACCCATGTATTTTAAAAACACTTTTAATAGCTATTTCAGTATGATTTGAATTGCTATGAATACCACAAATCTTTTGTTCCTCATGTGTTAAAGCTTTTTATTTTGTTAACCAGAACACATGGCAGAAATAGTTCAAATTTCCTATTCATAACAGCTTCTTTTTAATTTATATTTTAATCAAAGTATTGAATTTCAATCTTAGGACTTTTTTTTTTCTGCAGGTGAAGAAATTTCTACTACATTAAATGTATGTATCTATATGTATGTTTGTGTATATACTTTGTAATATCTAAATTAGCACCTTACAAAAAATATCAGCTAAATATTCATTTTGTCTACATTGTTGTTAAAAACAGACAAGCTAACAAAAATCACAAAGGCCATCATCACTCCCTATTTGCCAAACAGATATTACAACTATTTCACAGGCACATATTCAAATGACTACAGAACAGTATACTATCCAGTTTCTCACATATAAATGGGAAGGAGAAAATAAAAGCTAGTGGGTGAAATCATTATCATCATTGAAAAAAGAAAAAAAAAAAAAGAAAAATAAAGAAAAAAAGAAAAGAAAGAAAGAAGAGTACACTAAGTTTTCTTTAACAGACAGATTCACCCAAATTATCAAACAATATTCAGTGCTACGTTACAAGTCTAAATTAACTTTTCAAAACATGTACAAAACATATTCACACCAAAGGAAATTTTTTAAAGAAAGATGATATAAATTAGATGAGGCATGCACAGTTATCTTACGACAAAAATAGAAGAGCAAACTAATTAATAACAATATCTATATTAAATATTTACAATAGGATGTCGTTATTCACATATAGTGGTACTTACATCCCTGTACAGCCAAATCTACAGCCCAAACCAAAGTCAGATGTGAAAGAAAGCACAACAATGTCAGTGAGTACTAGGACGTAGAACAAGGAAAGTGTACATTTTGTTCTTAATAAAAGAAAGCTTTCAATAAATTTGTAGGCATAACATGCAAAATTTTCACATAGAGAAGGTAGTAGATTGAGAGAGAGAAAGCTGTGCAATCCACTCACATCTATGTAGTTGGCATTAATGTAATCTGAAGATGGATCATCTTCAACAGGTTGCAAAATCACCCTGGAGTGGTCATCTGTAAAAACCAAGTGGTTATGGTGCCTTTTTGAAGTGTGATTTTAAACTAAAATATTATGGTAAGTCCTCTAGAAAATGAAATCTGCTGACATGAGCACAATACAATTTTCAGTGTTTACACAAAACTGCTAAGAGTCATTTTGTCTGTGATCTCCAATTACTTGAAAAACATCCATTAAATTTAATTAAGTGTAGCTGAAATGCATCACAGTGTTACATGCAGTAAAAGGACACAAAGAACCCAGGTTACTTGCTCAAAGTCCCTTTCAAAACCAGATCCACTGATGGGCATCTAGAAATCGAGAAATAACGATTACTGTTTCCTTATTTCCAACCCCAGTCTGTTTCAAGTTCATACTGATATTTTAAAGAAAATAAGAAAGTCACAAAGTATCCATGAGCAACACACTTTGGATTTGATGAAGACAACCCTACCAGTTCAGGGGCCTCTCCAGTAGCTTCTTTCCTGTACATTCAATCGCTTTTGTAAAACAATAACAAATTGCATTATCCCAGATGATGAATCTAACCTATTGAAAGTTTATGCCTAAAGACAAGAGACAGAACTCTCTGATTTTAATCATGTTATTTTTAATAATCAGCTTTAAACAACTGCAATTCAGATGTATCAACGACAAATAACATAAACCAGATAAGTTTTGAAGCTGTTAGTATTACCTGAAATAAATTATGACTGTAGAAAACTACTGTAGAATTAGAACCCCAATGAATGTTAGTTTGTCACCGTTATATGCTTACCACAGCTTGTACAACAGAGAGGCAAAGAAAAAGTAAGTTGAACTGTGAACGACAAAAAAAAGTCCCAAAAAAGGCACTGCCATCCTTCTCTGATTGGGATATTTAGCAGGTATGCCACCAGGGACTTTTTAAGCGGAAGAGAACATTGAATAAGTACTACAGGAATATGTCTATCACTAAAACCATGCACACTGATACTCACATGCTATAATGTTTCCATAGCGATTCTTTGCTCTGTTTTGATCCTTCTTAGCGACATCCCAAGAAGCTGACTGCCCCTCAAAGAAACTCTATAAATAAAAATGTTCCGAAAGAAAACATTCCGACCATTAATTTACCTCCAAAAATAACCATTTAAAAGAACTTCCCTACCATAAAGTAAGCTGGCTCTGCTTGTCCGCTCTGGTCAGCCAGACGGTACCGCAGTCTAAAGAGGGAGGAAGGCTGTTCCTCCCTGTGACCGATATGGGTCAATGGGTAAGTCACTGAGGGAATCCAGATCTCAAATGCTGCTGGAAGGCTAAACATGCACAGACATCCTTATTACAGACGAACCACTGCAAGTTCAGAAAAGACAGGTAGATGGATCACCCTTCTTACAGAATGTCATAATACGTAGCCTGTTTACAACAACATTACATTACTTTCCTCAAGTTTTGTGCAATGGCTTTTCCTTCTACAGAGCCATCAGAAAGCCTCCTCTGTCAGTGTTTAATGTTCATGTTGTTTTTACTCATGTCCCTCCCTCTAGCCAACAGCAAAATTATTTAATATTTTTGATCTCTTCTTAAGAGTCTGATCTCTCAGTAGTGATAGATGTAGACTTTGCTCCTCCTGGGATTTTTCTTCATAGCCTGTAGATATTTTACAGCTGTTGCAGGTCTATACTACTGCCTCCTTCCAGATGTTCTCTTATCCTGAGCTGGACAAATTAGCTTCAGAAAGTACACAGCAGCCATGGAAAGAAAACTTTAATGCACATGCAGAAGCACAAGCCAGGGCAAAGATGTCATGTATGGCAGTAGAGAAAGTAGTAAGCAGGACAACACCTGATATGGGATCAGGGACAACCCTCCCCAAGCAGTCCTTGACACTGAAGGTAGGCAGAGTGTAACGAAGTGTATTTAAGTAAAAGAGAGGAAAAGAGAATAATATTCTTTTAAAAACCACACATTTATTTAGTCCAGTTCTTATGTTACAGTAGAGACAGCTGCAGAAAGGAGAGAAGGTTGAAAACTGAGTCAGAAGAGATTGCTTACTCAGAGAAAAGTCATTTTAAACCTAGCTGTATTGCATGCGACCTTGGCAGTATCATTCCCATCTTTACTTTGTGCACTGCCTGATGTTCTAATCCCAAAGAATCACAAAAAAGGTTTAGCAGTAAGAAGTGAAATGAATCTGTACTCATCTTCTGCCCCCAGTGCTGAAAATTTTGGGTTTTTCTTTTTAAATTAAAGTTGCAAGTGGACATGCTCTGGCAGGTCTAATAAGGACCTCATGAAGTCACAACTCTCAGAACTTCTTTACTGCTTCTCAGCTGGAGTTTAGCCCCAGTACTGCCCTACTGAGATGTCTAAATAAATCAAAGGAGTGCTTCCAGTCTGTGCTTCTGGCAAAACCAGCCACGTTAAATCATCACTTTAACCTAATCTAGGAGATCTGAATTGAAGATGGCTAGGAAAACTCACATAACTGATTACAGATTTTCAATTAAGAAGCAGAAAAAGGATGGCAAATCCTTACAATATCAAAAACATTTAGCAGGGCATGTTTCCTCACACTCACAAGAAAACACATAGTGTTTTTTCCAGGCACTTGTAACAGCTCAAACCACTGCTCTCCAATTACTTTTTTACTTTTGGGTTACATACCAAGGAATCTTATGCCTGCTTATTTTTATTTTATTTTCACTTAGTCCAATGACATTTAGCTGCATCCTTTTGTAATGGAGTGCAAACTAAGGGCTGCAGCTTTAAAAATACTTTTTTGCTAGGAAAATGTTTTGCAAGTTAAGCCACTAAAGATCTCACCTCATACTCCTCTTTAAATCCATAGCTGTCAGAAGTCTTCATCAGGTTAATGTGCTGCAGTAGATCAGCCACTCTGATGGCAGGGTGCAGCTGCCCGGTCTGGTAGGGGGACTCTGTGCCTTCACATAGGTAACGGGGGACATCCAGGAGGCGACTGGACTCTGCTGTTGCGCTGTGATTTTCATCTATGATCAAAAGAAATCAACACATTAGGTACCCATGGAGCAATATCTGCTGCCAGACGTATCAATATCTATTTTTTCAGCCTCTTCCTTCAAAAATATGTCTAATTTATGTGAATTTAAACTACTTACTCTCCAACACATAGATCTTGGAAAGTACATAAAAGAATTTAACTTCAAACACATACAAAAGTTTGCAATCCTTCATTCTGCAATAGAGAAGTCTGAAGGGCATTTTATTTGAAGCTACAAAACTTTATGACATTACTGTACTTGTGAACTCCAGACTCTATCATCCAAAGTAACTTTTTAATGGCTAATATGTATCATCAGTAATTCTACATCTTAAACAATAAATTTTAATAGCAATGTAGATTTATCTGCACATCATTTTTCTAAAGCCAACAAACAGCAAACTGAGAACCAACTAAAACACTGAAGAAATTCTGCCATAGCTTGAGAAGACCAGCTCTGTCTGAGGAGAAGAATCAACAGTTCAGAGTGCTTATTTTAACTCAAATCTTTAGTAGAAAAATAAAACTGCTGAGCACGTTGATTTTAGCTGCCATTTTTACTCTACACAAATATAGAATCTCCAATGAAATCTTCAATGCCCTATATCACACGAATCCTTTTATCAAAACCAAACATTAAAACTGGGTGAAATGATCACATTTAGCCAATTTCTTCTGTGAAATATTGTAAATCAGCAATACAGAGGAACGAAAGTTCCAATTGAAATCTTTTTGGAATGTAACTATAGAAATGAGCAGGGAATACCTGACCTGATCCCACATTCATTTATTTATTTGCAACCAGTCTACAAGTTTCCTTGCAAAGAATCCAGATTAAGAAGTAAAAATCAGGAAAAAAAAAAGCAGACACTCCAAGGGTTGGATTTACTTCAATTCTGCCAAAATGCAAAACCTGTTAATGTCTTCTGGAATGAGATCTCCTAGTAGGAAACCCGATTCCTTGAACTGTCACACAAGTTGCTAATTTCAGTGTATTAATGCCTCACTGCATTGCTTAATAATGTGAGTGACATGCAGCAGTCAATCATATTAAATTATATACAATTCAAAACAATTCAGGATTTTCAGTTTTCCCCATTCCATGCTATATACTTACCAGTAATAGGCACTTTAACCCATTGAAGCAGCAAAAAACAACAAGTGAACAGAACATAAGAAATTTATTTCAGGACTATATTAGAAAATGACTAGAATAAAATGACATTAAAAGTTGTTAAAAACCTTCACAAATGAAAGCAGTTTTAAAAATATAAGGCCTACATTATGCTATCAATGTAATGATAGGGACTTGAAAAAAAAGCAAAATTGTCATACTAAGTTTGAGCTAATGTACACAGAATGGAGTGTGGTGTTAATAAGCTATAGGCGAAGAAAAAGAAATCTAGTACAGCTACTAATAACAGCTTCACACAAAATAAATCTGCCTCTAATTCAGAACCATACAATTTTGTTCATCTCTAAATAAAGCAGATGAAATTGTGATGCTGTTGTGTTGAGCCAAGGAAAGGTTATATGGAGAAGGAGCAAGCCAGGTGATCTCAACTATCCAACCCCTTCCACATGGCGTGCCCAGAAGGTTGCCTACCTCTCTTCACTGTCAGTCTCTGTAATGGAAAATATTACCGCTTCCAACTAGCACTGTTGTGCTTGTATTAGGAGACTATCATGCCCCATACACCATTACCAGGAGATAGAGATTTGAACAGGAATTGTTAAAATGTTCTTCTGTTCATGTCTTGTCCTTGCTGGTCAGAGCTGCCTGTGTCTGTGTCTGCCCCAAGGCAGTGACAGTGGACTGACTATTGCAGTGTGCTCACAGCCCAAATAAGCTATTAAAGGTAGTTTGCCTGTATCACTGAACAATACCTATGTAAATAGCGTGAGCTTGACATAAAGCTGAAGGATATGAAAAGTCATACAAGAATTTCAAGAAAAGACTCATTATTAAATGAATTTTAAGTCCACTGATCTTATTTGGTAAGTATTTAGAATCACTAAGTCTAACCCCTTGCACTTTCAGGAAACTGATATTTCACCTCTCTTCACAAACATCTTAAATCACCTGGTTACATTTCCATAGGTCTAAAGTGGACAGATGATTATAAATCTTCCTAGGCACTACCATACTTGATTGTTATTTTAGTTATGAGAATGTCATTTGCAACATTTTCAAAAGGAAGCAGAATATGGCTTGTAAATCTTCTACATTGTGAGTAGACACCCTCTTGACAAAGATGAGAAAGCTCTCACAAAGTAGCAGATAACGATTTGCTGTCAGTCTCAGAAGACAATTTAAATGAAGATCTGCAAAGGCTCTATCAATATTTTCACGTACAACTTGCATAGTGGAATAAAAAATACCTTGATTATATTGGATTTGATGTCAAAGTTATCTTGATTATTTGGGACAAATGCATACATTAATACAGTGAACTAAACAAAGAATGTAAGAGCTAGGAAAGGGAAGTAAAATATATCACTACAAAATGGACCAGTGGATTGGGTAATGATAGTTGGAATTTTAGCAGATAATTGAGTACAAGTCAGCAACATGAGCACAGAAAAAAGGACAAAATATGGTTCAGGTAGTAGTGAGTAGGGCATGTGGATACCTATTCCAGTCAACTTCAATTGAGACAGCTCCTAAAAACTGTACCTGATTTTGGGCACCACAATTCAAAAAATTTATCTATTGGTTGGAAAGTGTTCAGAGAAGAAGAGAGAAAAACTAGAAAACATTAACTATGAAATAATGAGTGAAAGAAGTGGGTTTAGTTCAACTGGAAGAGAGACAGTAGAGAACATAGGAACCATTTATTGTGTAAAAGACTGTTTTACAAGGACAAGAGTGTGTCAGTTCTCCTATCTTCTACGAGTCTCTCAAAAGGAAATTATTCAATCTCCAGCAATGAAGATTCAGTCTAGACAAGCCTAATTAGGAAAACTTGGAGTGAGTAGTAATGACACTCAGTTGTAACAGTCAGTTAATAATCATAGAATCATAGAATCTCCAAGGTTGGAACACACCCACAGGATCACACAGTCCAACTGTCCACCTATCACCAATACTTCTCACTAAACCATATTCCTCAACACAACGTCTAAATGTTCCCTGAACACCTCCAGGGTCAGTGACTCCACCACCTCCCAGGGCAGCCCTGACCATTCTTTCAGAGAAGTAGTATTTCCTAACGTCCAGTTAGGACGTAAGTAGTATTCGGTGAGAAAACTGAGTTTTGGTTGAAAATTTTTAGAAAAAGTAAGACAACCCATAGCCAGAAACAGTCTAGATCAGTCTAGAAAGTATACAAATCCATCTCAAGATAGAATAGGGATTAAATGTCTTTGCATTTTAGATTTAAATCTAATTCCTAAAAGAAGAGCTTTCAGCATTAGATATGGCATAGAAATAAACGGGTTGGCCACTCCCAACATCTGTTGTTCTTTTTAAGGCAATTATGAAGTTGAGAAGCTTACTAATTAAGGTCAACTGAGACATTTAATTAATACGGGGATATTTGTATAGAATGAGCAAACAAAGCATTCTTCTTGGATCTACAGAAACTTTTCCCTTTTCTATTTTTTTTTCCTTCTTATTACTCAGTTAGAAAACTGAGTTTTGGGTGCCAAGTAACACTGATACGGATCTGAATTTTTTACATGTGTCTTTTAAGAGAATTTTACTTTCACACGTTAGTTCATCTAAACTCAATTTGAATGCTTTGGGGAAAAAAGTTTCAGAACTTTCAATTTACCTATTTATTTATTCTTCAGATAGCACTGACTAGAAGTAATTTTGTGATAACAGCATAGCTATCTTTTACATAAAACAAGCTGTTTCAACGTTCAACCATGCAAGGAGATGAAACTCATGCAGGAATGGATAATGAAGGACTAGGGTCCTCACCTAACACAGCTGTCGGCACAAGTGGATCATTGGGCACTGCAGGAAAACAAAGCTCATGAAGAAATACATTACCTTCAAATTGTGTATTTTTAAGAATAAAAACAATATACTTTAAGAATAAAATGTCCAAGTGGTAACTAAATCCTATTAATTTTTTACAATAGGAAAACAGAATGAATACAGAGTTACAGAATGTATCCTGAATAAAAGAGAAGTGAAAGGTGGTGATTTTGGTTTCAGAAATGTAATGACAAAGAGATTCTTGCTGATATGAAATAAAGAAGATATTGCGTGCAATTTAGTTTTTGAAAGGGCTCCTCTTTCAATATTGTTCTTTTTCTTCACAATAAAGATTCATATTCATAGGCCCAGGTCTTTTCCTTTTAAATTAATTCTCTCATGTAATACTTGAATAGCATCTCAAAATAAAAAGGTATTCCTTCAAAAGACTTAGAAGTAATTTAAAAGAATTACATGCATATTTACAAGCTACTAGCTTTTTTTAATGCACAATAATAAAGATACTGCTTTTAATGAGTTTAAACCAGATACACAGATTTAACTGCTTGTACAAAATTCACAGAATTCATTCTTACAACTAGAACTGTGCACAGACATATATACTGTTTTGGATGGGAATGGCAGAATCCAAAATTAATTTTGTTCCAGTATGGAACAAAACATTAAAACATCTATAGCTCTGTGACAAAATGGAGCTCCAATTCTGAAGCAAATTGCCTAATAGTGTGTCTATAGCTGAAAGCCCGAAAACCGGAAAGGTTGTTTTTTAATTTGTTTGTATTTTTAACTTCAGAACATATAATGATCAGGAGAACTGAATCCTCCAACATCCCCAAAATCACACACCTAGGATGCTGGAAAAGTGTTATCTCAAACTCCTTTGCCAGTCAACTAGGTCAGCTACTGTGGCCGGGCCTTGTGGACTCATGACTTCAGGTCAGTTCATCCAGAAGGCTGCCCAAGTGCCTGGCAGTCCTGCTCAGTATAAACCACGTAGGTTCCTGATGGATACTTTGTCCAGGATCTACAATAACAGCCCAAATTGAACTGTCTTTGTAAAGCTGTCTCCACAAATTTCAATGCCATTAAGACATCAAACTTTGGAGAATTTTCAAACAGTTCTAGCCAAAACAGCACAAAACCTCACAGGCTGGTACTATTATAATTGGTTATGAGACACCTTAAATGTTAGCACTCTGCAGTTTTGCAGTTTGGTAAGCCTCAATAAACTAAGCAATAATCCTTCTCCAAACTCCATTTCCCTTAAAACAATCAGGAAAAAAATTTACAGCCTTAAGGGATGCATTTTGCTGAAGCACGAAAAGCAGTGTGGGAGGTGGGAGAAGGGGTGCTATGCCCAAATGACAGAAAATTCAGAAGCAGCTCAGACTTCAGACCTGTTTAAAACCAAATCCATGGTGCTATGGAGTCAGATTCCTGCCAGCTCCAAGGCAGAACTAGTTTAGAGACAAAGTTAGTGGAGTGTCTTGTTTTTGTGTGTGCCATGCTGCAGATGCTGGAAGGCAGGCAAGGCTGGACTTTCAGTTGTAACTACAACCCAGACTCTTAACAGTCAGAAGCTAAAACTGTCAAATTTTGTCAAAATAAAGCATCTGGCAAGTCTACAACAAAGAAATACAAATATAGAGCAAATCTGTTGATGTATTAACAGGCTTTTCCCTAAATTTCACAAACAGCCATGAAATTTGTCAATGTTTCCTTCTGTTATAATGTCCTTTCTGCCAAAAGAAAGAATATTTTTTGGACCTCATATTATTATTCATTACAGACATGGTGTTATGCAGTAATATTTAACATTTTAGTATAAAATATCCTCAGAAAGGAAAACTATTTCAGAATTTAATTGAGACATTTCAGGAATGTAATTTTTCCCTGAGACCAGTATCTGAAACTACACGAAAATATTTAAACAATTGGCCATACATCACCTAAGGATAACATGTGAATGTTCCTACTCAACATCCCTTTGCGTTTACTGGTCCTCCTAGAAAGCCTAGAGCTTAGAATAATTTTCCTAAAAAACAAGTAGAATACCTATAGAAGAAAATCAAATTACTTACATCTGGGGCTGAAGTTATGAGAGTCCATAAATGTGATTGAAAGGGGATCCTCTGCATGCAAGGTGCTCTGGTCAGCGTAGCTTCTATCCATCGCATTCACCATGTGTGTCATCTCCTGACGGGTGGTCCCCATGGCATCCTTGCGCTTCTTTGCAAGTTTGCTGCCCAGCCAAAAAAAAACACCCATACCACCTTAATATTTGATGAATACTGATGTCTACAACAACAATTATCTATAATCCAAGTGACAGAGGAGTTTGACTGGTTTTCCTATATAAGCCTTTGCCGGTATGAAATTGATAAAACTACGTACCTTGCTATAAAAGAGTTATGATGGCATGTTTTAGATACACACACAAATGCTGTAATTAAAGTTCTAACTTCTGTACCCTGATCATATTTTTTCCTGCAGAGTAATTACACTAATATAAACAAATTAGAGAATATAATTACATTTTAACTGAAATGATAAATAAGAAGCATCTGTGCATGCAGTTCTATCAACCATCTCCATTTAAATCTGTGTTTTGATTTTATAAATGGATAATTAATTCCTCTTGCTTTCCATGTTAAGAAGAAATCATTTATCTTTCTAAATGACTCCGTTAGTCAAAAAACCACACTAAGAAATAAAAAGAGAAATACAATTATTCAAGATCAATTCATATTACCTTTTATGCTAGAAGTTGTTCCTCACATTCAGTATATAAGACACAACATGATACCACCGTCTTTGCTCTTGATACCAAAATTTTGTTCTTTAAAAAACAAAAAGTCCCCCACTCTCATCATTCTACATGAAGTTTGGGAATATCTCACATCTTGATATTAACAGCCTTACTCTGTATCAAAGCAAAGCTGTTAGCAATCTAACCTGTGAAACTAACCCTTCAAAATTAACAGGTAGTATCCTTAAAGGGACATTTTCTCCTTTGGATGAAGACCTGAAAGGAATATCCATTCTGAAGTCCTCAGAGACAGATGGAAGTAGATGCTACATTTTAATTATCACTTTAAGACTACTCTTAATAGAGTAGCACAAAGTCTGTGAAACAGCATGAAATGTAGTTTAGATTTTTAGGAATCTGTAACATACACTGAATTGTTTTGTAATCTTAATATTTTCTTCCTGTTTTCAACCGAAGCTGTGATAGCAATTTAAAGAGAGCCAACCTGCTTCTTTGCATGAATCTGATGTTATGTGGGAGAAACACAATCATCAATGAAAATATCACACTCTCAAAAGAATATATATTTAAAGCACAGCATAACTTCACGAGTTTTTTTTTCTATAAACAATCATATGAGATATCCTGGTAAGTGTTTGTACAGTGCTTATCCTATATTTCTCTAAATAAGAGGACATCAGTGGAAATTATCAATTCATGTAGATCTTAAGTCCTGGGAAAACCCACCACAAATATCCTATACCATTCTCCCTAGGGAAAGGAGCACTTCATGTCTCGCATACTTTCTTCCTCAGTGTTAGAAGACCGCTTTTCCAAGCTAATAGTCTTAGTTTGCAGTAAGGGGCTACACAAAGTAGACTACACAGAGACAAAGCACACCTCAGAGTAACCAAGTTCCTTCATTAATCAGACTTATCTTAGATCTTTTTCCTTTTTTCTGTTTTTCCCCCTCTCTTTCACTATTTGTCTAGTCGGTTAATTACAATCAGAATCCCAAAGATGGGCTCTAAATATATAATTTTTCACCTTGTGGTGTACATGAGAATTCTGTTTATTTTAG
Organism: Meleagris gallopavo; assembly: GCF_905368555.1. NCBI lineage: Eukaryota > Metazoa > Chordata > Aves > Galliformes > Phasianidae > Meleagris > Meleagris gallopavo. The sequence continues at coordinate 58,149,840 of NC_139405.1, read as the reverse complement.
TTGTTCGGTGAAAAGTAAAAAAAAAACAAAGCAAAAACAACCCAGAAAACTGAAAAAGTGACAGCTAGACGCCTTATTTTATCTTTTCTCCAGACATTCATGTTTACTTAAAAAAAGCTGGTTTAAACAATACTCTGGTTGAACAAATGTTTTAAGCGCATCAGAACTTTCAGGTGTGAAACTATTTGAGCTCTATAACTGGTTCCCAATGCTATCAAAGCTTTTGCAAAACTGGCATTTCTAGATCAGACTTTTTATTTATTTATTTATTTTTAAAGTTTCAAAGCCTTTCAGATATTCTCCATACACTGAAGATTGCATTTTTCTAAAGCCACCTCAGGAATGGAACAAAAAGACTATTACGTCTTGTCTGTCGACTGCATTAAGCTCTCCTTTGAAGAATCACTTTGTAACAAAACTTGCTAGCTATGCTAAACAAATCAACAGCTATTAAGCTTTCAAGTTATTAGCTTATTACAGAAACAAGGTTTATAATTCTTATGCTCTGCTTTGACTTCTAAAAAGGCCTATTGTGTTCTAGTATTGCTGCTCAATGTAGGACAGTTTTATTGTTTAACAGCTCCTAATTCCCCCTGGGCTTGATTTTTTTTCCCTCTCTTCCATATGCAATCTATGCTTGATGATAGTTAAGCAAATCACTGTGCAGCACTGGAGGCTGAACTGCAAGTGATTCTCATTACACGCTGAAGATTCCGTGGCCCGAACCTGTGCAGGTGTTGGTGAAGGGGAGCTTGAAGGGAAAAGTGCTCAATCCTACTGTGGAACTGCACAGTTAATTATCTCTAGCTGAAGCAACTGTTATTTAACAAGGAAATTAAAATTCATCACAATATACCAGAGAATGGTAGTTAGCTGAAGTCAACAAATCTGCTTAAAAATGTGGAAGAGCATCACTATCAGACACAGCAGCCATCAGAGGACTGGAGTGCACTCTTTGATCCCTCTCTGAAATCAAGGGCTTTCTGCATAACTTCAAAAATAAGAATGCATTTTCTTGGTCACAGTCAAAACCATTGCAGCCCTCAGAAAAACTCACTTGGTCAACACCACATAGAAAAATGTTAATTTTACTTCAGTGAAGCAAAATCTTATTCAAACCTTTGTCATACAGTGAGATCCACACTTTAAAATCTGTCTGTAAAGCTCTCGATAAGCCAGTAGGCAAAGGCTTCGTTACAGAAACATATTTCTGTAAAAAAGATTAATAAAAATCTCCAATGTTCCTAGCATTGGAACAGAGGTGCTGCTCTCCCAAGGGTAGGGCACTGACTTGTTTATAAAGGGCTGGCACTCATGCATTTATGAAGGAGAAGTGGTGCATAGGACCACTTCTGACCTGATATGTTACGAAAGAACACTTGTGATTTATAAGCACAGGACTCTATCTAGGAAATGGGAAAGGAGATTTTTTTTCTTAGTGTGATGCATCACTGTGAATCATAATGCAAATTAAATTATGATTACAATAAACTGACACTCATGGGAAAAACTAGCAAAAAGCAAAAGTGTCAATATACAGTTAGAAATACAATATCCCTTTAAAAAAAAAAAAGCAGGGAGTAACAAAAACCAAGAAAGCACATTTTCAAGCCTGAGAATAAGGTGAAATCACTATCAATAAAACTTTAGGAAAATTATAAAGACTTTTTCTTTTTTTAAAAAGGGATACTGCATCATTAAAACATGTAAAATAGTAAGTCACCCGTATTCTACTTACAGATAGTAGGAGTAAGAATAGTAGCTCCTCCTGGCAAGCAAATCACAGACAGTGGAAAAAGAGAAGCAATGGTGAATGAAAAGCGTGACTCTGTCACATTCAATAAAGCAGAGAAATGTGCGTTTAAAAAAAAATTGAAAAATTCATGTTTCTTTGGTTAGCATTTCAACTTGCTCATGCACAAATTAGCCTTACTTTGCCATGCAATTAAAAAAAAATACGCTAGCATATAAAAATGATTGTTGTTTTTAGAAAGATCACTTGAGAAAATTACATGCTGAGGTTTCATTTATTGCCAAAAAATTTGAAAATTAAATGGATTGTGTACTTTCAACATGCAGTTCAGCATAATATAATGATTACCACCTAAATGTCATGACAAATGAACAGCTGTGTACAAGTCTTGTGCAGTAAATATGTGTTTTACTTTTCAGTTACAAAAATAAAGATGGCATTAATAAATACATTTAAGCAGAAAACAAGTTTCATGTCATTTAATTTGACATCGTTATTGGTACACAGGTGTAGATATATATGTTTGCATACATATTATATGTAGCTATATGAGTACACACATAATAGAGAACGTACAGATATGTGTGTACTGACATATGTACCACACATTTCCTGAATGCAAACATATGTCTGATTTTAAAATCTTACAATTGAAAATGCTGATGTATTCATGCTAAGCATTAAGAATATGGAAGGGAAACAAATGGAAGGAAATGAAGAACGTTTGGAGATAGTCCAACAGTGATTTGAAAAAGAAACAAAAAACAAAAAACAAAAATGGCATTGCTTGTTAAAGATGCAGTATCCCTTTTCTTAGTTGGTTTGATGACTCCAGTAAAACTCTGTACGAGCTCTTAAGAGCTTAATTCAGTAAAACTTCAAACCAATTTGCACAAAATGATCAGGCGAAGCCCATGAACAAAACTGCTTAGTACTCTATTTTTCTATAAAATGTAATGCTGCATTTAATCCGATTTAGATAGCTATGGCAGGGCACAAGGCTTAATAAAGCAATGAAAATGCAGAAACCGTTGTTTTATTGATGTTTCTGTGAAATAAGTTGAGGTCAATTCAGGTACCAAAAGGGATACTACATAATGGATCAGCAAATATGTACACTACAGCAGATGAATAAAACTGATCAGTTTTCAGCCCCACACTCTAACTGATGTGTGCTTATGTATGTGTGAATGTGTCAGTGTTGGTACCGCTGCTCCTGGCTTTGTTATACGGATGGACCTGGCTCACTAGATGGACTGAACTCACTCAGGTATGTAACCTGAGACCTTGACTAAAGCTGAAATTAAAACAGTGGTCCACTTTTCCTAAAGGGGGGGACTGACACTCCTACAAAATATGTGACAGACAACCAATTAAACTATCACGAAGAAAAATGACCAGACACTAAAGATTTATTAATCAGGCTTATTTCTCACCTATTTTTAATACAGAATAGTACAGGAGCTATTTCTTTTGTTACCTGCAGAACTAGCCAAACCCATGTGGAAGTGACTGACAGTACAGAGTAACAGACAGTCTCACACACGCACACACACAGGCATCTATTAAACACCAGGGGAGCACTGCAGCACACAGCCAGGAGCTGATATTCCTCAGCACATCTCTCACAATGATGATAGAAAATAAGAGATTTATTCCTGAAAGCTGAAAAACAACTTCTTGTTGGTTTTGTTCTTCAAAAGTTGTGTAAATAAAGAAAATTGCCTGACTGTGTGTCTTTTTTTTTGGTAGTGATGAGTTGGATCTTTTGCATATGTGTTAATTCTCAACCACAGAGTAAACAACAGAGAAAAGTAAAAGCACTTTTGGGAAAAATCACGTATGTAGCTAACTAACACAGAACACTGTAAGCATACCTAATGTTTCTAATGCAGACGTTTCTTCTCCAAGTTATATATCTCCAGGGATAATTGTAAAGAGGCAATAAATTAAAAAAATCTAATGGAAACCAGTGATTATAACATATAGAATGATCTTAGGCACAATTGTAATGTTTTCTTACTCTTTAAAAATAATAGAAAGCTGTACTTCAGAGGAACATTTGAAACATTCACGAATATACCCTTCATCAAGGATTCTAAGGAGGGAAAGGGAAGGCAGCACACAAACACCTGGAAGACAAAGGTCTCATTCTATGCAGGAGCGATCTGCACACCAGGAAGGGGACAGGCTGGGGAAAGGGCAAACAGAGAGGAGGAATTTCTATTGGGGAGCTACGGTGCTACGACTACAGATTTACAGAGCCACATTATGAACTTTTATGTCAGGTTAAAAGAGTTGCAACTACTGGGGAGCGAACACTCTTAAAAAGCGCCCGAGCAGCGCTGGAGCAGCAGCTCACACTCAGCAGCAGCAGCGCGCTGTGCCGAGCTCTCGTGTTACAGTTCCCGCAGATGGCGCTATTGCTTATTGTCTAAGAAAGCACTAAAAAATTAAAATTCATTCAGATTAATACACTTTTAAACAATTTCATGCACTAAGGAGTCACTAGATAATTTTACAGTGATGTGGTATGACTTTTAAGAAAAAACTAGGTTTACAAGAGCATAAACAGAGGTATAAAATTACATTATTTTGCAAGTTGGATAATATGAGGATACAAACAACTCATTAGAGCTGCATATGGCAAATCAAATTCATTAGCTGATTACAACATAAAAAGTGCACTAAGTTACTCTTTTTATTTTTCTTCTTCATAAATAAGACCCATTAATTTCAATTCCACCCATTCTAATATTCTGTACGTTCCTCCAAGTGCAACTTAAAACTACCCAGAAATGAGTAGGTTTGAGAAAATGTGTAGTTATCGTATCCCAAATATCAAATAAAACACTCTTTAAGCCCATCACAAGAACCGAGGAAAAAAAACCAAACAAACAAATAATCCAACAGGAAATACAATGAACTCATTCAAAAGCTGATGTGAGCTACTGGGCCCTAGGCTACTTATTTATTTATTTATCTAAAGACCTGTAAAAAAATTCCTTTTAGTCATTGTTTGATATAGAGGAAAAAGCAAATAATCACAAATCATTTTCTTACCTTTTTTTTACGATTAATACGACAACAAGGAGAAGCAGGATGAATACCAGAATTCCAGCACTTATTCCTGCTATTTTCACCACCCGATCTGTCTGCTTTGCTGGATCTGGAATCACCTCAGGTTCTTCTGTTGCTGCTGCTAAATTAATAAAAAAATAAGTTGCTTATATTGGTAAGTACTAGAGACATGAAAATTAACGTTGATGATAATCTCCAAATCTGTGCTCATACAGAAACCAGAATACAGACACATGTATTGTGTTTACACACCTACATACATATATATAGAGATTTATGTACTTCAATCAATATGCAATACAAATCTGCAAAGTCTGTAAGTGACTATGTGTTTGTATACAGGTGTGTATATGTAATTTTGCATGTACAGAAGTGTTGTACACATCTGGGTTTACAAAGCAGAAGTGCATTTTTACAATCTATCAAATGAATCACCCCACTGTTAGTTTTACAGATACTAAATATGGAATATTTAACATGAAATAGCAAGATTATATAACTTCCAAAGAGTAAATCAACCTGCTGCCAGCACCTTACACAGTGTAGTCCTTTTCTCTTACACACTGTTTCAGTTCACCTTTGCTGAATAATTCTCCAAGGAGCACCTAGTCTGAGTTCTGCATTCTATACCATAAATCCATTTTATTGTAAGTGTGGCTTGAAGTTTTGATTCTCCCCATAAAGCCATCCACAAATCCAAGCCTAGATTCAGCAACAGTTTTATTTCTGTGTATAAAAAAAAAAAAAAAAATCACTGTTCTACACACAGAGATGAAGTCATTCTGCAATTCAGTTGAGCAGGCTGAGGCCACAGGTTACAGCAGAGAGGAAAGCAGAATATTTCAATGTGCACAGCTATTCGGTCTACACCTTTCTGCATCACAGTCTAGTGTACAAAGGATCAGGAACATGGGATTTTTCAGCCCGGTGGAAATATCAAAAAGTATAAATAAGTTTCAGCTGGGGGTAAAATCCCATGAGGTGTTTACTTGCAAAACAGCAAATAGCTTCTCAGTTTCCTGATTCCTTCTTTCTAACTCCGTGGGGTTAATGCTTTGTCTTTCCCCTGCTCCCAGAGCGAATGTGAGCTCGCTCTCTCTCCCTCTGATCAGTTCTCTCTCCTTCTCCAAATGGCACACACGCAGCAGATGCCACTTAACCTCTCCCCTCTCACAGCAGTCGCATGTGAGGTATTTACAAGTCACTGGTAACATCATGTGTACATCGTTACACACAAAACAGCCTTTATGTTGGAACTGAAATGCTTCTCAGGAAATGAACAAAACCAAAAAGAATGATAAACTAGGTAAAGCCCCCCCAGAGAAAGACTGTAATTCCCTCAAGAGCTAGACTCAAGTTTCTCTCAGAAAATCACTGGAGTTGAGATCTGGGGTGAGTACAACCCAATACTTTCTGATTTTAGCCACATTACTCATAACACTTCAATTTGGATTTCCTGTGCAGGAAGACATTTTAGGAAGAGACGGAAGGATCGGGTAGTATTAAAAAAATCATTTTTTATTACTTGCTTGTGTACCTGCATCTCAGCAGTATCTGAATCACTCACTAACACCTTATTCTCAGGTAAGAACATGCTGACTTCCAGACAGCCCTGCAAAAGCCAGGCAGACAGTGAGAAACCTGGCAGTGCTTTAAGCTTAAGATTTCATCACCATAATAATCTTTCTCTCATACAGCTTGAATTCTGTCCACTGAGACATATGAAATGCATCATAGAATCATTAAGGTTGGAAAAGACCTCTAAGGTCATCTAATCCAAACATCCACCTACCACCAATACTGCCCACTAGACCACAGCCCTGAGTATTTCCTTCTCCTTAAATACCTGCAGGGATGGTGATTCCACCAATTCCCCGGAAAACATGTTCCAATGTCCAAACACTCTTTCTGAGAAGAAATTCATCCTCATATCCAATCTGAACCTCTCTTGGTGCAATTTGAAGCCATTTCCTCTTGTTCTATCACTGTTACCTGGGAGAAGTGGCAGACCCCCATCTCACCACAATTTCCTTTCAGGTAGTTGCAGAGAGTGATAAGGTCTCCACTAAGCCTTCTCTTCTTCAAACTAAACAATCCCAGTTCCCTCAGTTGTTCCTCATAAGACTTGTGCTCCAGACCCCTCATAAACTTTGTTGCCCTTCTCTGAAACGCTCCAGGGCCTCAGTGTCTTGTAGAGATGGGCCCAAAACTCAACACAGCACTCAAAGTGCATCCTCATTACAGCTGAGCACAGGGGGACAATCATTCTGTGTTCTTGCTGATTGCACTATTTCTGATACAAACTAGGTTTGCCATTGGCTTTCTTGGCCCCCTAGGTACACTCACTGCTGGCTTAATTTCTGCAAAGCATCTATCAGCACGTACAGATGTCTTCCTTTGGTGCAGTTTTCCTGCTACTTTGACTCAAGCTTATAGTGATGCATAGGATTGTTGTGACCCTTCCCCTCTGCATAAATACATGTCATAAATACACGTCCATATTCCCAGTGGACTCAATACTGGATATTTTTTGTATTATATGTTGTTGAGGTATCTCGGGCAAGAGTCAGAGTGAGGAAAGTGATGTGTGTAGCTGCATATACACAACACACACACACAGGCTAGAGCTAGTGCCATATAACCATATGATGCCATCTAAAAGGACGTGCTAGAGATAATTTTTAGTGTGGAATTAAAAGGTGTTCACAATTCTAAACACTTATAACTCACCAACATGATTCACTGAGTTGGATATAGTGAACATGAATGAACATTTGATAAGCAGCAGAGTCAAAAAATGAATCAGTAGAATCAAAACATCATTGAAAGCTGAACTATAAATGGCTTTATTTAGGAATGGAAAAAAAACTTCGTTCATATATGGAACACTGAGAAACAACAAGGACATGGGAAGGGTGGACAGTGAGAATACTGGAGCACAGCAGTAGCTGTGGGGTTTGGAGTCACCATGAGTACCAAAGGAGTGTAGCTGAGAAGCACTGAGCACACAATGAGAAACATTGCTCAAGCTGCAGAACAAGAATAGCCTGCACAAGAGATTTAGTTGTGTGGATGGATGGAGATTTGAGGCCCCGTCTCTGAGACATTTCAAAACACAAATCACAAGAACTGGATGTGACCTAAACGTGCATTTTGAAAGCCACAGACTCAAAGATCTATCCAAAGCACACACTTTGAACGACATAAGGATGATGGTATTTCCACAGCAGTATTAATGAGAGATGAGAGAGTAAAGGGAAGTGATTAAGAGACCTATCTCAGCTTCTCTGCAGAAAGATATGACAGTTGAATTTGGATACTCAGTAACTGTTCCAAATGTAGTTTTCTGTCCATGTACTTAGAATAATGACAGGGAATCAGAAGGATATCAACTGCTTGTCCATTTATTCTCGTTTCTTTACACAAATGGGTTTGAAATACGAGACAGTAACTCATTCTGTTGACTTTAATACTGTTCAGGAGACAAAGCTGCTGCCCACTGGAAACATACGAAAGAGTCCTAAATTAGGGGAGAAAAATTATACTAAATAGTCTTAGGCTAGGCATGCATGTACCAATGGTTGAGTGCCATATACCCAAAACATTGAAATTCACTGGCAAAATGCTATCCTTCTCTCTTGTATCAACAATGAAATTCCTTTTGATGTAAATGAAGCCAGGATTATTACATGTATGTTTTCAGCCACAGATAATATATACATTCTCTAACTAATGATAAGTTTAGAGATTATATGAAAGTAATTACAGATATAAATTTCTGCAATATATTACATGTATTTGCACTGTGTGCACATCTTTTTAGTATTCTGAGAAAGCCATTGAATGTAGCATAGTATCCTTTAATGACATTCAGAAATTTGAAAGCTTTACATATTATTTTTGTTTTAATTTTGATATTTTATTGATTTATTTCTCCTATTGCCTCTGCTATAAGAAAGCAATTGTACAAGCAGTCAGACATATGTAAGAGGAATATGAAAGGAAATAAAAATACACAGGGAATTTTAAAAATTCTGTATACATAACTGTGTTAATTAGGAGATGCTGAAGCAGCAATGTTCCCGTAACTGTGGTAAGGCTGCACATTTTGATGTACTAAGAGCATACAAAGACTTGCCATAACAATGCAGCCCTGCCAGAGACAAAGAACCATATGAGTGTACAGCAAAACTGCAGTGACTTGTGTGAACTTACACATATAAACACAAAGAAAGAAAACAGAGAAACCTTGTGTTTGTTTTAACCCCCCACTACAAGATTGCGCTTTCTGGTTGTTACTTGCTCAAGAACAACCTGGGAAGAGAAACTCCTGACATTTACTCAGAATTTGCTCTCTATGCCTTCTAGACTACAGGACTGCTAGGAATTCTCTTTCTCTTAAGCGGTTGTTACACAGGCTCAGTTGTTGTTTTTGCTAAATGAAACAACTCAACAACAGCAGGAACAGAGCAGCTTTCAGGCTAACTTTTGATGCATTAGTTCCCACCTGAGTACATGTTATTCTTAGTGCATTCAGTCTAAAGTTGTTTTTTCTTCCCATTTCTGATACGGCAGCACAGTAGATGACTGTAGTAGGTTCCTAAGTATATGTTGGGAAGACAAGTTTGTTCACTTATCATAGCCATATTCTTTATGATTTTCTACTTCTTTTTCATCTAACACTAACCATTAATTTTTTCATTTTTCTGCTTTTATCCATTTCTTCCTAGAAAAGAACTTCCCTACATTACTGTTAACATATTTTCTGCATAGGACTAGATAACATTATTTCACAGTTTCTCTTCTAGTGATTGGGGCCCTGCGTGTCACAGGGCGGTTGGAGATTCATGATCATTGAGGTCCCTTCCAACCCTAGCCATTCGATGATTCTGTGATTTGCGAACATAAAAATAATAAAATTTTCAACTACTGTATATTTCTAAATAAGGCAAAAACTGTAAAAATTATTAAAGTTATACAAAAATCTTGCCATACTAATTCCTAGCATTCTTTTTTAGCAATCTAGTCCTACAATCCCTTCTGATACCTTGAACAGCAGACTGGATTAAAAGACAATTTATTAGTTCAAAAAAGAACCCAGCATAATAACACAATAGTAACAGTGATCATAGGAAAATGAACTCTGTATCAGCTTTTAATTCCTTTGGCCAATCTTACTCTAATAGGCATTTAAATAAGTATTACATTTTACAGTATCATCTCACATTCGTGTATTACTATCTTTTATACAATTTGACCCTTCAAGTCTTTACCCATCTCACACAAAATTTAAAGGAAGATTTTTTGATTTGACATAGGGAGTAACTATATTCTCCCCCACAAGAACAGCTAGCTGCACAGATTTACCAACCGAATAGAGAGGGGGGAGCACTTGATTCTTCCTCTTACCAGTTTGACTTCCATACGACCTAATGAATAGTAAAAGTAATCATATTCCACAGACCTATTCACAAAATTTGTAAAATACTTCATCAAGTGATGTTGGCTCTGTACATTACCAATAATTGTCACCAAATAAGTAGTAGCTTTCCTCATTCTTTTATAGATACTCAAAGGTTAGTCAATCAGCTGACTTGCAAGAACAATAACATGAATCTAAACTGTAAACAGAGACTAGGACTGGTAACATTCTCAAATACAGTAAAATTGGTGAGATAGAGTCCATCCCATTCCCATAAATTTGTTGTATTCAATTCCTCTAAAATTTCTTCAGTAAAATTCCAACACCCACTTCTAAAACTGACTAATATTCATATCTAACTCTTAAAGTGTGGCATAAGGAATTAAGTAACGGCACATATTGCTTTCCCGTCTTCTCCTTCCTCCTGTGGCTCAGAATTTACAAACAGCCTTGGAAAATTGTCAGAAAATTTATGAGACTCAGCACAAAATCTATTCACCTACACCTTCCTAAGGAGGTGGTGTTGGAATGAATATAATGCTATTCTACTCCATCATCCAAATGAAATTATTCAGGCAGAAAACTCTGGTAGAATTTCACAGGGCTGTTTGTATGATCCCACTTGGAGAACAGCCAGCCTTCGAAAAGACAGCCTTTAAATCAGAGGTTTTGAACACGATTTTATATGTAACCTTCTTAATGTACTGTTTGACTCTCTTAACATTCACAGCATTTTATACTGAGTTTCTTTTCTGTGAGTTAGAGAAGAAACTCTGTTTTATGCATGGTTAAATCTTCTATTTGAATATACTGTATTTTCTTTGAATGTTAATTTCTGTTTGTGGCAGGTCTTTGAATTCTCACAGCTAGTGTTACTGCTGCATAGTTTGATATTCAAAGTAACTGTTCAAGATAATCTGATCTGCATCTTTGTTATGTGGGACTCAAAAACTTTTAATTAAAACTGGGAATGACGTCTGAATGAGTTCAATAAGGTAACATCAGGATAACATCAAATAAAATCAAATGAAATTGGTGCTCTATCCAGCTCTGGCAAAATGTCAGTCTACCACCTGAGAAAAATGTTCTTTGAGAAACTATGTGAGATTTTCTGATAAATATTTTCTTTCAGATTGGTCTGCTGTACATTATAATCATCAGCCCAGAAAGACCATTCTGTCTCTATCAGTTTTGTTCTGCTGTTGCTCTGTTAAAATGATAATCACTGTCTAATTAAGAAAAAGTTTAGAAGTCTGAAAGTTAATTAATAAATTCAAGTTCAGAGAGAGGAGATTCATTACCCCTTTTAGCTTAATTACTTAAAAAAAAAAAAAAAGTCTCAGCTGATTTTATGTGTTGAAAACCTTAGAACATGCTTTTGTAGGGATCAGGGAGATGAGCTATACACCTTATTCCAGCAAACATCACACACAGTTTGGCATACTGCTGGCATCTTTTGGGAAAGGTTTTTCACCAGGTCATAAATTGAAGATACTGATGGAAGCAAACCCCTACAATTCTCCCTTCTCTGCTTCTTCCAAAGAGTTTATTTTTCAGAGTCTTACTTCTAGGAGATAAAGTCATGCCAAGAATTCACCAGAGTTTGAATACATCTAAGCTGCTGTTTTCAGAACTCTAAATTACAGCTTTTTAGAGTAAAGCTACTAAAAAGAAAAAGTGTATTTGATAAAGGACTGGAAATATGATTCCCTCAGTTATGCTGTGAAGTGTCAGGCATCACCAAGGTAACAAGGGGCTGCATTTATCCCAAGGAGAAGAGTTTAACAAGCTCTGCTTGTGGAAAGAGAGATGGCCTGCACCACCAGCCTCCTGGATCACGCTCATCCTCAAGGAGAATGGGAATAAGCTGATACTGAGATGAAATCTGCTGCCACCACCTCACTTTGTTCTACAAACCCAGCACCTGTTCTTGCCCTTGTATGCATCCCCTGCTACAGCGTAACAGAAGCTACAAGTTGGGTCTAGCAGAGGGGGCTTCCAGACCTTAAAGCTTTATGATATTATAATTTTAGCCCTTGAATGGACAAAAAAAATTCAATGCCACCATTCTCCATGTAAAAGTCATTGCTGCAGAAATTTCATCGACCTATACTGAAAGAGCTTTGTGATCCCTCTTAAAAGATGGAAGGAAATAAAGCTTCAAGCTAGCCTCTAGTCAGATCTGGAATGGTGTAAAATGTCATAGAAGTTAAGCACAAAAATTGTCACAGGTGGCCTCTGCATGTAAATGCAGTATCGTGTAAACAGGTGAACATCTGCTTACACAGTCTGCTTCCAGATAATGCAGAAAAATAGTTTGAACTCATGTTACTAAATGTTCTTTAAATTATGCAACTCATAAATACTCATTTGTATTTTTAATAAATTAAGCAAACCAGCACATCATATCTTGCCATATAATAGTGAGAATGCTAGCTGGAAATTCCAATATATAATAAAGGGTTATATATAAAAGACATACATTATTTTGATGAGTCACACATATTGAAAAAAAAAAACACAAAACCAACCAACAATCTTTCCTTCTCCACTCTCCAGGACTTCCAAATCAGTCCACTGATAACTAGTACTTTGTTAGAATCTACAAGGAAAACAATGTTCGATGAATTGTTTTCTCTGCTACTAGGGACTGATACTAAAATTAATCACAGAATCATGGAATTGCAGGGGTCAGAAGGGACCCAAAGAGATTGAGGACTTAAAGTTTACAATGACTACTTTGAAAACAGCAATGTCTATGAATTTATAACCAATCATGAAAGAGTTGACCTTAAAAGATTCAGAAGGATCAAGTGAAAAAGTGCTGAATCTGTTTGCCAAGCTAACTGTGAAACCCTGGACACCTGCAGATGAATAGAGCCTAAGTAGGAACAATGCTGAGAAGACAATGTTCCAGCAACACACTCTGTGCCCTGCTGTTCACAGGTCACATTAAAGAACAGATTCGTGCCTTCAATATATTTCCGCTACATCTGCCACTAAGGCATCCTACTCATGCATGTGCTTTGTAGACACTTCATTATCTTTCATAATATCACAAAGACAGGATTTAGGTACATCAGATGAAGATGTGTGGTGCATCTTGAAATTTACAGGTTGTACAGTTTTTGGTTTGTAAGCTGTTACTCTAATGCAAGAGGCGGCAGTTTATGTAGATACAACTAAGCTAGCTTTAAATGAGCTGGTTAAGAAATGCAGCAATATTTTCAGGACACAAAAACCTCTGGGTGAAAGCAAATGTCAACCATGACAATGTATTTTACACAGGGGTATAAAGTAGAATTATACTTTGTTGTTTTAACCAGGAGAAGACATCAGGCAAAAAAAAGTCAGCTAAGGCTTCTGAAATGCCCCCTTTCAAAAGCATGCTGGAACAGGACAGATGAGCATAACTCCTTGGTGTGTCGTAGCAGCACTACCAAAGAGACGGGAGACTCCTGATTGTGGCACACCACTAAGTCCTGGCAGAGATGCACTTTTGTTTGGAAGCATCATTTCCAAAACGTACACAAGTAATACTAAACTGCAGTTGGGTCTCTGCAGTGGAAATCTGATTCTTCTGTGAAGGAATTAGAGTCTATTTATTAATCTATCTGACATCTTAAAATCCATGAGATAGACAATTTTCACCCCTTCCCTCCTATTCTATCCTACCTTACCTTCAAAACAAATGAGAATAAATCTTCAGGAGAAATCAGAAGATCAATAAGAACCAGAACATATTTTGAGACTCTGGTATTATTTTTTCAGTCTTTGGAGTCCACTCTGATTTTAAATTCAAAATTACAACCAACAGCAAAAAATATTAATTTGTGCCAGAATGCAGCCATAGGGTTTCCTTGGGAATAGAAAATGCTTGCTTCAAAGCAGCAGGTCTCATTCCATAACAGATGTATGTTTGAAATGCTGGAGAAATTCGAAGAAAAATGTATTAGTTACTTCTCTTATATCAAATTCAGGTTAATTTTCTGTCTTGGAAAAAAAAAATCAGTTTTTAGAACAAGACTTCCTTGCGCCAGTTGATGTAATTCTTTCAGTAGACAATACTGAAGAGAACTAAAGACTCACACGAATGCTGTAAAGTATCAAAATGACACAATGGAGTCTAAAATGGCATTTTCCCCAGATTGTCTGGGAAAGGATATTGATAAAGAAGGTCCCCTGATACTGATCCACTTAATAATCACTTGTTAGATGGACTGCTATCATTACTTCAGGTCGCTGCGATTACTTCCTGTGAAAAATTAAGGCAATGTCAGGTTTCATGGCTTTTCATCAGCATTCCAAATCATAACATCGTGCACTGGAAGTTAAAGAGCTAATGCTGCAGGACTGTGGATGTCTATATACTTCATAAGTTCTAGTCTCTTGGTCTCAGAAGAGAAGAATGAACTACAACTCCCAGAAGACTTCATTTTTCCATTTCCGTTTTCCGTTTGGAGGGAAAGATAAAACAGACTGGGAGTCACGAGACTTCTCTTTTTGCTCCCTGGCCACTTCTCCTACAGCAATAGTAAGGACTTCAGTTTCAGAAACTCTTTTGCATTTTATTTAATAGCTTCAATTTCAATCATATTATATTGTATTATCTCACATTGCACTATTATACTCAGTAAAGTTTTTTTCCAGTAGCTTGTTGCTGCTGTTTTCCTTGTCTAGGTTCATCTTCCTACCTTTTCCCTTCCCCCCACCCTTCCTGGGGCATGTATCCATAGGTCCTTTCACCCTCTCGTCATGGAAACCAAGCCTAACTGTGACAGCTAATAAGGAGAAACAGAATTAGGATGGTTCCTTCATCTCAAAAAAAAAAGCATCTGACTCCTGACCAACATAAATGGTGCCAGGAGAGAAAAAAAATCCTCTCCAAGAAAACAAATTTTAAATTTTTCCTTTGTGGGTGTGTCCCACTTTTTTTCCAAAACAATATAGATTAAAGTTGATACAATGCTAAATTACTATTTAATAGTAACTATCCTTTAATAATATTCCAGATTTTTATTGTCACAACTGCCAGCCTTCAGGATTTTTTTTTCTGTAAAATGTGGTACACTTTCCAAAGAACATTAAAGGTAATTATAAGCACCCTGAAATAATAATAATAAAGACATTTTCTTTCACATTCATTCTATTCTTCCACCTAGAAGATTTCTTTGCAGCTTTTTTAGTCATACAACACTTTTCTGACATGACTCCATGTCCATAGGAGTCCACTAGGATAACTAGGATCATCACAGGATGTGATGGAATGCAATGCCCATGTCAGAGAACTGACTTCTCTTTAAAATCTTCCCATTTGAAGAGCACTCACTCCCAGAAAGTCATACTGCTAAACTCCAGAGAGGTTCTTCTGAACTTCTTATCACTAATAGGTGTTAAAACAACTGGAGGCCTACAAATGCAAGGGAAAGGCAAATATCCTTTTTCAAACTAACAGGATGTTACGCTGTTGAACATCATGGTGCAGTGGGATGCAAGTACTGTCTCAATCATTACTCTAATTATGCTGTTGTCCCCAAATCTACTTATCCAAATGCATCTGAAAGCCCTTTTGCCAACAGTTCAAGCTGAGCCACCTGATTTTGCATCAAAATATTCAAGAGGCAGTGCTTATACATGCTTGTCTACCATCTCTGACGTGGGGGCAACAGCATTTAGCAGATTGAAAGCTTTGACTTTTTCAGCTATATCAACGATTTGCAAAACAAACATGAACCCAAGCCTTTAAACCCTGTGTAAGAAGTCACAAGCCTGTTTATAGGCTTGTTTACTGCATTTGACATCTAGAAATGGAGCCATAAGCACAGTGAAAGCATTCAGCTAATGCAATGATGACTATGAAAAAACATTGGTGTTGCTAGCTCTAGGTTGATTGCCATTGAGTAGCGAGTTCAGATCAGGGCCTGTAATGACATTAAAAGCATTTTGTACTGTGCCATTGCCTCTCTTTTCACAGTTGCATCTCCCTATATTACTAACATTTCAAAGAAACTTTCAAGCCAGAAAAAGAGGTGGCAGTTGGACAGACTAGAAGGCAGATCGCGTGCTCTTGAAAGAACACAGATTGTTCATATGTGTTGCCATTTTCTGAATCTCTGGCTTTATTTTTTCACATAAGTCTTGTTGCCTTCAAACCTTAAACTCCAATCAATTTCTCTTTTCTGAAAGAAATGAGACATTTTGTCATTTCCATTATTCAAGAAAATACACAACACTAAGATGGGAGAACCAGATGTAATAAAAAGCCTTGATGATTGAAGTCAGACAAATTTTTCATATCTGGTGCTACACTGCCTCATAAAAAGTAAAGAGTCAGTTTTTAATTGCACAAAGCTTACTCTGGCAGAAGGCAGTCAGGCTGTATGAAAAATCGTACTATATTGTGCAGTATGCAGAACTAAAAGATATCAGTTTGAAAGTGGATTTGTGGTCCCCTTGGCTGCGTGTTTGGTGTGTAGTGGAGCATTTAGTTGTTTTTATCCAGAGGATGAAATTAGCTGCTCTGTATTGGATATGCCTTGGGCTTTGCTTTCCCAGCTAGCTTCTCTGGGAGAATACAACCGTAACAAAGAAAAAAGAATATATCTCGCAAAAGCTTCAAATCCACAAGGAAGTCAAAATAAATGAAGCCAACTATAACACACAAATATTGTATTATGATTTATGTAATGGGTTGCCGGCAAAGAAGATTACTAGTATTTATGCTTTAAATCTGGTTTTAGGGGTTTTCAGACAGTTGTGATCTGATTAAAATGTGACTGATTTGGAGGAGAAAATCACCTTAAACTAAAGGAGTGCCAAGAACTCTCGCAGATGAGGTGGCAAAAAATATCTACATTGAGGCACTGAATTTTGCGAAAAATGAGCAAAAACAAATTTGTATTTTAAAATAAATGTTGAAATTGAATTAAACTAGGATTGGCATGAAAACAATGTGCTCTAGTATTCAGAGACAGAAGCTAAGACACACCTATACATAGCTCATTTAAATTGTCCCTTAGGCATAATGTGACTTGCAATTCAAAACACACAGCCCACTCCAGTGTGAGCTCCTATTTATAAGCAGGAATTCCTGATCATCCATGGTAGATACAGCTTCCTTTTCTTAAAAGAAGTGAAAAATGGCTTTATTCAGTGACTGACTTGATATGACTATAATGAATGACTCACTACAGCAGTTTTTCCCTAAATACTAAGCAGTGTTATCTATCAGTTTTCTTAGAGACAACCGGCCAAAATTTTCAAGTTTGTATAGAGGAAGTCACCTTGCCACACTCAGACAGCACCAACACAACAGACGATTTTTATACAGCTTGAGAAAGTCTAAAGAATTTACTCTATAGTCATGTTCTAAATACCCACATTTGAAAAGTAACAGAGAAACATGCACCTGGGGAAACATTAGCCAATAAACGATGCAATGATACTATCTACAAACAACACTTCTTGTTTATGTTGTAATAACTCGACTAATAAGTATTACATTAAAATACAGTGCTATTCTCTATGATTATGTCTCTGTTTACGAAATATCTGAAAAGTAAAAATAACAAAGTTTGCGTACCTCAAGAATTCAAGAAATAAGAAGTAATAAAA
The DNA here is from genome assembly GCF_905368555.1 of Meleagris gallopavo. Lineage (NCBI taxonomy): Eukaryota > Metazoa > Chordata > Aves > Galliformes > Phasianidae > Meleagris > Meleagris gallopavo. Next base: position 58,131,970 of record NC_139405.1, on the reverse strand, counting down.
TGTTTAAGAATTCAACATTAAACAACTTGGTGGGACTACATCAAATTTCCTAACAAGAAAAATACAAAATCAGTTTTTGATCACTAGAGCACTTCAGAAGTGTTTAAAGAACAGTTATTTTCAACACGACAAAATGAGAAGAAAAAGGAAGAAATGAAAATGTAAGTTTTGATCTAAATTAATATATAATGCTACACTGTTTTTGCTGCAAAAAAAGTTCAAATAGTAGAAAATCTATAGTATTTAAGCAAAGTTGACTAATTTAGAAGTAAATACATTTACCATTACAGTGCCGAGAAAAGAAATACTAATCTTTCATTTCTGTAGATTCAGGTAAAAATTTTACTCAGTGTATCTGATAAAGATAAATGTGGCATTCAGTGCTCCCAGACTTGTACCAGAACAGGTATATTTGCACTTAGCTACAAGTGACCTTCTAGGAGAAATTAATTCTAACCTCTTTCACCTACAAAGACTTGGGCAAAAACTGCTTTGAGGGAGGCGTGGAGAAAGGAGGGAATGGATCCTGTTGTACATCTTCAGCTGCCTCATAAGAGGATGAACATGGACCTAACAATGAGAGACTTGCAGGTGCTTTGATAGATGCACTGCAAAAGAATTAGAGGCAACAGACTTAACAAGGAAAAATCCCAAGCAGACAGCATAAAAAAAACCCGAACATGACACAGTGAGTATGGTCAAACACAGCGAAAGGGGTTGTGGAATCCATGTTCTTAGTAGACATTCAAAGCTCGAATTGACAAGGCCCCAAGCAACTTGATGAAACTTAAAAGTTGGATTGATAACTTAAAAGTTGGATTCACAAGCTGAATCTGCTTTCAGCAGAGATTGGATTGGAAGACATCCACCCTGATTTATTTCAAGATTCCTAACTTATACATGAATACACAATCTGAGACTTTGTTTTTCTTATTGTCTAAGTAGTCATTATTACTTTGTTTTCATAAATAAATATGCAAAGCAGTATTTCCCTGAAATGCAGTTTTATTTTTGTATTTCTCCCAGTTTCATTATTTCACTTAGATTCACATTTGAGGCTTTTCAATGCTCTCACAATTTAAAAAGCAGTCATCTAAGGTCCAATGAGAGCACGCACTTCTTAAAGTCGACTGTAGCTTTAAGCATCTGGCCCCAAGTACTCAACAAAACACTCATGTTCGGGCTTTGTAAAAGATTCTCAGTGGTCAATGATGGCCTACAGGGATGAATACTGCTCTCTCATGTCCTAGCTCTACATTCAAAGAAGTGCAGAAAGGCAATGGAGAAGAGAAAATGGCTGAATTAGTTTTTGCTTTCCAGAACACCTTGATCAGCTGAGCTTTCATTAACTGGAGAACAGGATAAAAAGCATCCTTTTAGGCTGCTGATAATACGGCCACATATCAACCAAAAAAATTTACTGCCTGCAGCACTTGATTACTTTCCTCCCTGGAATGCTGTCCTCATTTCCTTGTGGACCTCTCCTTAGGGGCTTCCCAGGGATGGAAAAACCCTGCCTTAAGAAAGAGTGGGGAGATAAAAGAGTGGTGATTCAGGGTTTAACAGCAGAAAGGCAGCTTGTGGTTAAAGGAGCTGCCCTAGGTCTGACAAGAGAGTTAAATCGCAGAGACATGATACATTTAATGGCAAAGGAAATAAAAAACAAAAAGAAAAAATGTCTGGAAAACAAATATGTGGAATGAGGAAAAGAAGATGAGCAAAGGAATTAGTCTATAAGAAAAACACACAAAAAAATCAATAAATCCAGCTGCAAAAAGGAAAACATCAAAATAAAGCATGCTGATACGTAAAAGCAAAAAGAGTATCAATTAAGACAGAAAATGTAACAAATTCTTTGGAGTGATAAAAATAACTGTTTTTTGATTTAATTAATGATTTTTAATTGTGTGTGTCAATTTAAATTCTACTTGATTTGTATTCTGTTACTACATGAATCTGAGAGAAAGTAGTACAGTGGAGATGCCAATGAAAACAGAAGCAAAACTAATTGTGAGATCTCAGTGAGGAAAAGAACAGACTTCTTTCTTTCCTGCTGTCAAAAGGTACAATCTCAGACTGTTAAAAATGCTAAATTTGTGGACTCCAAAACAGTTATTCTCTGTGCTGGTTAGAAATGAGAACTCAAGATGCTACCATACATGCTTCCACAACACAAAGTTACCACATAACTCCACATAAACTGTATTTTTTTTTGAGATAGGCAGAACAAGAACATAAATAGCATTTCAAATCATGGTTGAAATGTACTGTAAGATCCGTGTGTAGTGATTTACAGACCAACCTCTGTCTGGTATTTATTACCTGTGGTCACAGCTACTAATTCCTCAACTTCAGTTTTTTTGAAATATGCTCCTTTCTCTTTCTTAGCAGTTCAAAACAAAACTGCTTTTACCCTTAGTGCTTTTTAAACCTGTGTTACTTTCTCTTTTCCTAAGCATAAAGAAATTATTTCTCAAAATATTAATCACTGACCAAATCAAACTGTCTGAATAGTCTACTTTTTAATTTTTTTTTTGTTGCATGCATTCTAAGCACAGAAAAGTTTGTTCATTTGCTGTAAGTATAAACAGTTTTTTAAATTCAAAGTGTTCAAATTTGCCTTAGTTATCTTCTGCATTTGTCTACTCTTTTGAGATCTGGGAAATCAAACAATTACACATACATATTACATACTAAGAGCCATCCTTCAAGTGAAATCTGTGAGGCTATGCCCGTATGGAAAAAAAGAGTGGTTCAAGCACTCTTAAAAGAAACCAAACTACTAAAAGGAATACCTCATATCTCTGTACTCTGCTTCATCACATGTAGTAAATAAAGATGCCAGCTTAAACACTTTCAGTTCACATAAAAGCAATGCCTACTGCAAAACTGCTTGATAATTTGTTAGATATATTGGCTATATGCTCTTGGCAGAATCATGCAAAAAAAAATCTTATTTTCATTTATTTACAGCAGAATGTACTTATAGTAATAAAAAATACTGTATTAAAATTTCACAGACATTGCAAGTAATTATTAAATCTGTTTGATCACCAGAAGATTTTTATGTTTCAATTTTCTACCTGTTAACTGAGAGCTTGTAAAACCTCTTCCAAGAAAGTAAAATACATGAAGTGTTTTACTGCATTGCAACATGCTAACTAAATTTCACTCTTACTCAGCTCAATGACTTAACATTTACTTAGGGAACCTGAGTTCAAAATAGGATTCATTCCACTGAACTGTCTTATTCCAGTCTTAAATTTTGGCAAAGTTAAAAGCACCAGTGATTTTTAAGAAACTTTAATTACAATCGCTGACTGAAAATTTAGTGACAGCAACAGCCAAATACAAACTATTTTTCGGGAGCCGAATTTTCCTAGGTTTTTGTGCTGTTGTTGTTGTTTTAATAGAGGCGTGTATCCTCAGAAAATTTCCATTGGAAGTCAACACTGGTGTAAGAATGACTAAAACAGTTTTATGTGTTTTTCCAAGTCTCTGCATGTGAGATGTGAGAGGAGGCCTGCCAGGAGCAATGCAGGTCTTCATAAGCTGCCCTAGGGCTGAGCAGCTTTCCCTGTAAGTACTACCCTGAAAAAGCTGCTATCCACTGTAATCCTATGATACACTTGTACTTGATACTACATCGTTAAAAGCAAATGTCCTTCTCCCCAAGTAATGCCACCACCAACTGACCCGAGGCTCATGCTCAGTGCCAGGCACAGATATCTCCTTGTGTTTGACCCATCAAATGCTCTATAAATGAAACAGAACGCAGCTTGAATTTCACTGCAATCGTAAAAAGATTAGGTGAAAGAAAATTCCAGATGAGCTGGGAGTGAATTAGGTTCAGAAAAGGCTACCCCCTCCTTTGCAGACAGGGCTCCTTGTACACAAGGGGTCATTCCAGCCAAGATGAAATGCATAGAGGTGGTTTTGAAATCACTGCCAAGATTAAAACAAGCACTGTAAGATGCTATGTTTTGGATGTGTGACTAAAGCAATGTTGATAGCACACCGATGTTTTAGTCATGGCTGAGCAGTGCTTGCACAGGATCAAGCCTGCTCCCAGCAAGAACACTGGGAATGGGTCAGAGGTGGGGAGGAGCTGACCTAAACTGACCAAAGGGATATTACATATTATATGAATGCCAGAGCCTGGCAACAAAACCTAGGAGTTTCATTTTCCTCAAGTAACCGTAGCTTAGAGACTGGCTGGGCATCAGGCTGCCTTTGGGAGGTGGGGATTGACTGTCTCTGCATCACTTTTTTGTTTTTAATGTTTTCCTTCACTTACTAAATTGTTCTGTACCAGTTCAAAAGTTTTCCTGCTTTTGCTCATGTGATTATCTACCTCAATTCTGCTGGCAGGGGAATGAGCGAGCAACTCTGTTGCTGGCTAGGGTCAACTCACCACAGAAAAGCAGATAGATGAAAGAAATGAGCAACTATGAAAATAGTTTCAAATTTTTGAAAAGCATCAAAGAAATACAACTTATGCCACTAGCCATTCATACTCAGGTTGGTCATCTAAAAATTTAGAAAAGTTATCTCCTCTCTAATTAACAAAAAGCTACTTATACTGCTCTATTCAGTCAGTTACTACACTATAGTTCATATGCCAGCTTCTTGCTGAATCTTTAGACAACTTTTCAGGTATTAAATTGAGACAGAGCACTCCTATTTAACAGCTGAAAAAACTGGAACAGAAATAAACAAGCCTGAGGTAACAAGGTTCTCACTCTTGGGCTAAAAATATTAGCAAATAAAGGTAGCGTTTAGTTTAACCTACATTTTTCCAATATGCCTACTGTTTCCCCTCTAGACCAACACATACATACTCTGCCACTTTTACACCAAGGTAATGTAAGTTCATACCAGGCTACCAACCTAAAAAAAGCAACCTAGATTTATTGGCAGTTCTTCACCCTTTTCTTTTTGCTACACCCAATCTTCCACCTCCTTTTCTCCCTCCCCCTTTTTTTTTTAATGCAGTATTTCAATCAGCTTAAGATTAAATGACTTGAATGACAGATTTGAAAGGTAAAGCACTCCAGTGTGCCACTACTTTTTTTTTCTAGAGCAACAGAGGATGAATGAAAAGGGAATAAATGACACAGTAGTCCTTTTCATACCCCCTTCTTTTTCCAAGAGCATGCTTTTTTATTCCCTTTGCTTTCAATTCAATCCATTCACAAAGGATTAGCATAACACATCTTTTTATGCTTGTAAGGGTTACAGTTGTAATCGCTTCACCTCATCACTTTACTTAGAAAACCTGTCTCCAGAGGAGTAATTCGATTACTCACGACAATCCAACTTCTGCCTAACCAAATAGAAATTCATTATAATGCTGAGCTTGTGCATCAGTTTACTCTGACTGGATGAGAAAATAAAACCCAGCAATATGAATAGTTGGTGTGAAAGGAAGAAAGCTATTGTTGCCTAACAAAAGACTAGCAACAAAAGACAGAACCACTAGCAGAAATTCTTAGTCCCACTGGCACAGTAGCCTCCAAACTAGTAATGACCTGTATCTTATAAAGGCCTTGGGTTTCAAATGGGCACAGAAAGATAGGAGCATCAGATTTCTTCCAATTGACTAGTCTTTTCCAGGTACTTGGCAAGCATATATACAAATCTGAGACAAAGCATTAGAACAGACTGAGGAATCAGATAGGAACAACTTCCGTTGAGGGAAAATACCTGAGTATGCACACATCCTAATCCTTGCAGGGGCTTCTCTTGCCTTCTGCTTCTGCAGTTCTACAACGTGCATACGCAATCTGACTACATACTGCTTAGCAGTAAAACTAGTACCATCCTTAGCAACTGGCAGTTGATAAGGACATATGAAAAAAAAAAAGAAAAAAAAGAGGACAACTGGCATCTCCAAGTGACTTCCATTTGTCCATATGCCCACAAGCATGAATCTAAGAAAAGCTCATGCTGATCGTGGCACAGAAGGATAGCACTTGGGGGAGAAGCACAGATGCCAGGATCATGCCTTCTATTTAGAAGTAGAAAATTTCATTTATTTTATAATATTTCTTTAGAATGATTTAAGATGCCCAGACAGAATGGGCTAAGTTCTCAAAGGCAACATTTGTTATGCCAAAGGTTTAGGAGTATTAGGGTCCAGTTGACAAATCTTTAGCTGTTAGACTGGCTTAGGTTTGTTTTCAGCTTTCAGAGCCCATAACTATCTTCTTGATTGTTGTTTCAGCACAACATATGGGCGGCATTAAGGGCTTTAAGGATTTATAAATTTGTATAATCGTGATAAAAACATATAAAGTCTGAAATATAGTTGGGCTTAAAGTCAGTACTACTTGTGGTCAAGATGAACATTGACATGCCATGTTTGCATTAAGAAACAAAAATAAGCATCGCATTGGCAGTCATGAAATCAAGTAACTGTTCCAGACCTACTCATTGGAAAATAGATCACTGTATTTACTTCAGTCTGATTTCTTTTTAATCTGGATATTTTTTACTTAAACTTAAATACTCTGCTCTTTTGCATTCTCTTAGGCACTTAACCTTTATTGTGATGTGTGTGTACTTTATGGTGACTGGAAATCAATAATCATTCCTTTTTGTCTTGAAAAACTTAGAATATCCCTAAGACAGCATCTTTTTAAAATACCACCCATGGGAATTTACTAATAATCACATTGGTAAAAACAGGAGAAACTAGGTATGTGGAATAAAAGACAGACATTAAAAAGAAATAAAGTCCTCAGAGCATAAAAAGAACAGTTGGTTATTGTTTGCAAATTCCTGTTCAACATATTCAACAATTGCAATAACTATGCTTACTCTGTAAGGATAATGTATTGGCATTTTTCTCCCTTTACTCTTTAGTTAAAACAAAACAAGACAAAAACAAACAAACAAACAAAAAACAGAAGGGAGTAACTCTCCAACAATCTTACACTCTGATCCTAGTGAAATGTCCAGGTCCAAGAGAGAAATATACAGCTAGATAGTGAGCTGAAATAGTCCCAAGTGTTCAGCCTCAAATTCAAACATATGTCCAGAAACAGACTGAATAATTCAGATACAGGAGCATATATTCTCTTTTGCTTCCAATGCTTTTTAATTTGCTTTTTAATTTGAAAATTAAGTTAGAATATTAATTTCTATAGCAGCATGCTGTTAATAGAAATTTTGCTTACAGAAGAGGATATTTGACACAGTGTGCAGAGAACACAGACACAGTAAAGAAGAGCAATGCCGTTTGTCAATGGAAACAGAATGTTTCTGTTTAATACATAACTCCCAACAAAAAAGTTGAAATATATGCTATTAAATGAAACACTAATAATAACAAAATATGTTCACAAAGAACACAGTCCTTTTGGAAGACACAGTGAAAAAGCCTCAACACAAACATGAGAGCATAGATTCATATTTCATCTGCCTTAATCCAAAATAGAGGTAAGTTTTCAAGGATGTTTAACCAAGTTAAAAAAATCATAGAATCACAGAATGGCTTGGGTTGGAAGGGACACTAAGAATCATCAAGTTCCAACCTACTGCCACAGGCAGGGCCACCAATCTCCAGATCTGGTACTAGACCAGGCTGCCCAGGGCCCCATCCAACCTCATCTTGAACACCTCCAGGGACGGAGCATCCACATACTCTATGGGCAGCCTGTTCCAGTATCTCACCGTTTTCTTGGTAAAGAATTTCCCCCTCACATCCGATCTAAACCTTCCTTCCTTGAGCTTAAAACCAATCTCCATTGTCCTATCACTGTCAACCCCTGTAAAAAGTTGATTCCCCTTCTTTTTATAATCCCTTTTTAAATACTGGAAGGCTGCAATCTCCTTGCAGCCTTCTCTTCTCCAGGCTGAACAAGCCCAGCTCCCTCAGCCTGTCTTCGTAAGGAAGGTGCTCTAGATCTCTGACCACCATCATGTCCCTCCTCTGGACCCTCTCGAACTGCTCCACATCTTTCCTGTACTGGGGAGCCCCAACCTGGACACAGTACTCCAGATGGGACCTCACAAGAGCAAAGTAGAGAGTGACAATCACCTCCCTGTCCTTGCTGGCCACCCCTCTTCTGATGGAGTCCAGGATATCATCGGCCTTCTGAGCTGCAAGAGCACATTTCTGGCTTATGTTCAATTTTTCATTTACCAGGACCCCCAGGTCCTTCTCCACAGGGCTACTCTCCAGGAGTTCTTCTCCCAGTCTGTATATGTATCTGGGGTTACTCTGACCCAGGTGCAAAATCTTGCACTTTGCTATGTTGAACCTCATTATTTTCACATAGGGCCATCTTTAGAGATTGTTGAGGCCCCTCTAGATAGCATCCTTTCCTTCTAACGTGTCAACTGCACCACTCAGCTTGGTGTCATTGGCAAACTTGCTGAAGGTGCACTAGAGCCCATTATTGATATAACTGATAAAGATGTTGAAGAGCATTGGTCCCAAGACAGACCTCTGTGGGACACCACTTGTCACCAGCCTCACCTGGACACAGATCCATTCACTACAACTCTGTCTATGGTATTCCAATCAGTTCCTTATCCACTGAATAGTCCACCCCTCCAATTTAGAGAAAAGGATGTGGTGGGGGACCACACTAAAGGCCTTGCACAAATCCAGGCAGATGAGATCAGTCTCCTTACCTTTGTCCACCAATATTGCCACTCCATTATCAAAGGCCATCAGTTTGGTCAGACACGATATTCCCTTGGTAAAGCCATGCTGTTTGTCTTGGATCACCTGCTCATCTCTCAAGCGCCTTAACACGTCTTCCAGGAGCATCAGTTCCATCATCCTCTCAGGCACAGAGTGAGGCTCACCAGCCTATAGATCCATGGATCATCCTTCCTCCCTTTCTTGTAAATGGGTTTCCTTTTTCCAGTCCCTGGGGACTTCGCCTGACAGCCAAGACTTTTCAAATATGATGGAGTGCGGCTCAGCAACCACATCAGCCAGCTCCTTTAGGACCCTGGGATGCACGTCATCTGGCCCCAAAGACTTGTACGCATTCAGTCTTGGACTTGCTCTGATCCTACAGCGGTGGAGAATTTTACTCCCCCAGTTCCCGTCTAGAGGCTCAAGGATGTGAGCTTCAAGGATATGAGAAAGACGAGAATCCTGACTGCCAGTGAAGAACAAGGCAATAAACTTTTTTAGTACCTCAGCCTTCTCCATATCTGTCATAACCTGTTTTCCTTTCTCATTTACCAAAGGAGGTACACTCTCTTTGCCTACCTCTTCTGCACAACATACCTATACAATCCCTTGCTGTTTTTAACATCCCTCACCAAGTTCAGTTCCACCTGTGCCCTGGCTTTCCTAATGCCCTCTCTGCAAGTCTGTACAGCATCCCTGTAATCTTCCCATATGACACGTCTTTGTTTCCACAGCACAGACCCCTTCTTTTCCCTCAGTCTGACTAGTAGGTCCTTGCCAAGCCATGCTGGTTTCCTGCCTCTCCTGTCCACTTTCTTATTCTAACGAATGGAGAGTTCTTCTGCTCTCAGAAAGGCATCCTTAAAGACTAGCCAGCTTTCTTACACTTCTTTGTCTCTAAGACAGCTTCCCAGGAGATCTCATCCAACAATTCCTTAAACAGCCCAAAGCTCATTCTCCCAAAGCTCAGGGTCCTGACCCACTCCTTTTCTAGGCCCACGTTCCTCGAGATGGCAAACTCAACCAGGGCATGGTTGCTGCAGCCTAGACTACCTCTAACCTTAATGTTTTTAATTATCTCTTCTGCATTGGTGAGCACAAGATCGAGCAGCGCTTCACCTCTTGTCACTGTATCCAATACTTGAACCAGAAAATTATCATCCATGGATAAAAAACACATTGCAGAACTGCAAATATCACAAGTTAGCCATCTCATGCTTGCAAAATACAGCTTTTTTGTGTATGTGTGTTTATGATGATGGTATGTTTTCTCACTTTGTTGTAGAACATCTGGTTAGATATTTATTCAGGAGACAGACCACATCATTCTAAAAATTAATGATACACAAACACAAGTAGAAAAATGGCTAAAAGTATACCTCTTCTCACTAAAAAAAAATTACAATCTAAGACAGCAGTCAGTTTCAAAGTGGAAAAAATAAATTATCTTAAATCTGTATTTAATGTCCGGTTTAGGGAATTTTCATGTACATTGTCTTAAAACACTCATGCTGTAGCATAAATTGGTTCTAACCACATCCAAAGAGGGAACAGCTACATCGTGAGAAGCAATAGAAAAATTATCCTGCATTTTTTAATTTGCTTTTTAGCCTAACAAATGGGCAAAGACAAGTGTGTTACCTTCTTAACTCCACATAAATTTCATAGGAAATTAGCCACTCAATGACTATTAAATAGGTTTTGCAAAAAAAATGGATCAGTATCATTTCCATTAGCTGATATCTCTAAAATTGAACCATTTGGAATTGGAGTGTGGACACAGACTCTATTTATCTTACTCTTACCAAACTACTGTTGTGAAAACAAGTAATTCAAATGCTTATTGCTACTGCTGTTCCTGTTTTTCTGAATGTGTTTAAAAACCATCCAGATGTGGTACTCAGGGACATGATTTAGTGGTGGGTTGTTAGAGTTATGGTAGTATGGTTAGGTTGTGGTTGGACTTGATGGTGTTTAAGGTCTTTTCCAACCTGAGTCATTCTATGATTGAGATTAGCCTAATAGGCTCTAATAGCTAGGTCACCAGTCAGTTATCAAATGTACAAGACCAACACTCTCACATTGTACTCAAAGTGTGATCCAGCTATGGTTTCTCTAAGAATGAGGGCTCTACTGAGCTTTTCTAGTCCTGATAGAAGATGGTCTGGAAGGTCTGGTGTAAAAATTGAACCAGCCTTCCTGCAGCTGAACTTCTACAGGTCAGCCAAAGATGCTCCAAACACTGCAGCACTGTGTGCCTAGTACAGTAGATTAAGGATCTACCCAAGCACACCACAGACTTCTTCCTCGAACAAACCAAATCATTTTATGTAAACAATCGCTTGTAGTTCTTGTATTTGCCTGAAAACATTCATTGAATGAGTTACTAAAAAAAAAAAAAAGTATAAAAGATTTGTACTTCCATCTTTCCTATAAAATTTCATTGTCTATATTTCACCCCTACTACTCAAAAAGGGATGTGGAGGAAACAACAATTTGTGTTGCTTTATTCTCTGCATACACAAATTGATTTCATTTTCTGAGTCTGAGAAAAATGTTCAGTTTGAATTCAATTTGTATTAGCTAGCAAAACTATTTGATTTAGCTAAACAGCATCATGGTTCGGAGCTTATGCAGAGCAAGCAACGTTTTTTTTATACACAAAGGCAACCAGATTACCAGCTTTCATATTTGGACAAACATATAATGAGATTCAATTTGCCCTCTCAGTCCCTAAACTGTCACCTAGTTATGTTGAATGAGTATTCCTAAATATTGTCAAAAAGCTAAATAAAATTCATAGATTTTTAAATAGGTTGTGCCTGCTGCAGATAGCCACAATACATTCCCATCTTAGTGTGTGGCATGATCTAGGCTGAAAAATATAAATGGTTGGTAACAGCATTGGAATCTTCCACCTTTAGATATCTGTTCCACCGGTCAAATGACGAACCAAAAATGTGATCTAACGCTGATGGTTAATATCTGATGGCTACTAATTAATAAATTCCTCAAAAGATAATCTGAAAAATCAGCTTTCCTATCTGACATCTATAACACAATTTTCTGTAAAGATGTGAGTAGAAATCATCCTTGATCACATTCAAGATATAGAAGAGAGAGACCCCTTCCACATATGCCACTGAGTAGATAATGAAGCCTCCAGTGCCCAGGATTCGAGGTCCAGTGTCTTAACAAGTTTTACACCAGGATAAGGAATGGTAACCCTTTCCTTCGGACGTATAAAAGGAAGAATTAAGGGAGATGAACACATGAACATAAGTACCTACATAAACACTGCGGTTCAGTGAGTTCAAATAGAATGAAAACTAGCTGACAACCTTTCTAACTTTTGAAATAACATCAAATAGTAAGACATTCAGGATTAAATCTTTAAAAACTACCACAAGTGAGTAACACCGAACAACTGTGAGTAAACACCTTTGCACCTTCAGAAAATTATGACAGCATGTTAAATTACCAGTCCTGATAAAATTTGTTAGAAAACTCTATGGAATGCAGCAGAGTAGATTCAAAACAGGTAAAACAGCCCTTTTGCACAATCTGCAAAAACATGTTAAGGATTAATCTGAGGTTTGCTTGTGTATTTTCTACTACAATAGGTCAATGAAACAGGAAAATATTTTAGATAATCTTGACGGTATAAATAAAAATTAGGGATCATGTAAAAACAATGCCAGTACTTGTGCAAATAATTGCTTCCCATATGTTGAGGCAACTTTAGTGTCAATTATGCTAACTGTAGAATTCACCTTCCTCTTCTCATATAGAAGAAGTCATCCTTCCACTTTTGTTAAAAACATGCTCATAGTAGTAAAAGCTCCTTCAACAGTTCCTCCAGGCCCTCAATGATCTGCTTGTCCTGTCATTGCCTAATGGTTCAAACACTAAGATGCACAAACAGCAAACATTTTAAAAATGCATCTTCATATCAGATTTAAAAAAATATATAATTTACATCTTTCGTATGTGTTCCTTTTAAATGACAGTCAGAAATACAATAGCACCAGCGATGCAAAGGCTGTGATTACGATGCTCGTTTCCCATCAAAACATAAGGATTTGGCTTTATTATCACAGAAAAAGATTCGTTTTCATGATACTGCAGAGTGTACAGATGTAATCTCTTTCTCACCATATTCACTTATGCCACACAGCACCATTTTGATTTTATTTGCATGATATGATAGTGTAAGTATCCATTCTCTATCAGAGCAGAAAATGTTCAGATGTAATTTCCCACACTATGATACTGCTGACAAATAAGTGAGCATTTGCCTTAAACTTATCCATTTACCACTTCATTATGCTACTTCTGAGGTTTCCCTTCATTTTAGCTGCTCACAGAAAATGGCTTTGGACAAGTTGTTGCCCAACATGAGAAATAGCTAGATCTGGAACAACTAGACCTACCATAATCTAGCTTCAGCATCAACAGTTTGAAAGCAATTTAAGAGCACAGCACACGAGGTAACATCCTGCAGTTTTATGGTAGCAAGGGCCTGAAAGCAGTGCACTGGAAATGGTCTGGATGCTTGATGTGGAGACTATAACCGGTCTGAGCTTTGTAGCCATATAAAGAGTGGCAACAACTAGCACCTAATAGATGTTTACTTTTGTTTGAAGCCAAATGTCTCTCATTTCAGACATGCTGCTTTAATGTCTTAAATACTTCACAGGCTTTTGCTACTCCCTGTGTGACTTTTCTCTCAACTGTGCTGTTTTTAAAAAGTATGCTGCTGAAGTAGCAGAGCTGTTAGCACAAATTTCTGTAGGGTACTGTCAGTGTAGACTATTGCCTAAGGATATTTTCCACCACAGCAAGGTTAGAGCAGGATCTTTTTTTTTTTTTTCCTCTATGCTAATGGGCTGACCAAATCACTTTGCAGAAGGGGTGGAATAGTCGATAACATGTTGTCTGCTTACATATATGTGAATAACCAATATTCAGTCATCAGCAAAGAGCAAGTAACAAATGTCAGTGGATATGTGACCTTTGATTTAATGTTCAGGTTAAATATTCTGTCGTCTATATGGTATTGAATGTGGATACCTTTCGTGTTGACTCAACAAATATTAATCAGAAGTGGTGAAGGACGCAATCTGTTTTGTGACTTTGACAGTGAAGGGTTATGGAACTTCACTGTGATCAAGAACCCTTTTATCACCACATCACTGTGAAACACAAAAAATATTCTAAGTCCTTCCCAGACTGCTGAATTTGCACAAAAACCCCTAGGTGCTTCCAAACCACTTACACTTTGTATTCACCTGGCTACAAAAAAAACACAATACCTGTAGCTGTAGCCGCTCTCTGTTCTGATGGGCAGAAACCAAACTGTTTCTACAAGGATTTTCCCTCCTGTAAAGTCCATCTGCATATCCTTCTGGTCAGGATTTTTCTAGAAATAGCCTGGTTATCATGCAGCTGCCCATCAGAGTGGAAAGCAGTTTCATGCTCCTGTACTCAAGAGCAATCATCTTCTTACACAGCTGACAAAGTCTCAATCTCCGTATTTGAGCAACTTGGCAGCAGTTCCAATCAACCATACCAAGTTGCTCTGCAACACATTTGACAGTCTTTAGGAAGCACTACTACTTTTGGCAAAGCTGCTCCTTGTTTCTAGGTGGCTAACTGTAGAACTTCATTTAGCACTCTGTCAGAGATGACAAGCAAATAGTTTAATAAACTGTTGTAATGTTCCTGCCAACAACGTGGAATTACATTTCATTTAGTTAAAAGTGTTTGAATAGATAAACATAGTGATAATTGATTTTAGGGCCATAAATGGCTTTCATAAATATCAGTGACCACACTTCTAATCTAGATGTTGCTGGAGTTCTATCCTCTTCTGTAAGGAAAAGACCTGCTTGTACTTCCTGTCCAGATGCACTGTAAGCAGCTTTACTGCTCAAAAGTATTTTGTCTTGTACAGGCAAAATGGGGCCAGTGAAACAAGTCCTCTCAAAAGATGACAGTTCATCCTCTCTAAACACTTGCAAAATTATGTCCAAATTCACCTTAAGCATGACACAAAGATAGAGAGATAAGAAGAGACAAGTAAGAAATGATGAAAGAACAGAAAAAAGGGAAGATAAAAAAAAACACTGCTGCCCTGGCAACTAGTTATTTTAAAGGGTCATCTTAATGGTATATGTATTATAAGAGAAATCAAAGATATTCTATTGAAGTTATGATTTTAATAATTTTTGTAGGAACAGTAAGTTTCTACATATTCTTCAACAATGGATGCAAAACACTGACTGCTCCCAATATGATTAATAATGAAGCAATATTCATTATAGCTAAAGAGACCAAAGAAACCAGGAAATCACTAAAAAGTATATGCGCTTAGATGCTCCTCTCTCACTTAGAGCAGCAAATGATATATCAACCATTTTCTAATATTTGAATGTTAACTAGAAACACCTGAGGTCTTACATTTGAAATGCTTACACTTTGGTTCCTTCAAGGTTTCTAAGGATTCAATCTGCTTATAGTAACCACACGAAGTAATTTGTTAAGCATCTATGACAAAAGCAATAATGCAACATCTTGAAATCATGGAAAGCTAATATTTATTATATCTTCGGGCACAAAATTCTCTCATGCTGATTGTTGATTTTTAACATACCACAATAGTCTATTTCCTCTTACAAAGTTACTAATTAAAAACCAAAATGTTCAAAGACTAATTAAATTAATACAGGAATGTTTGCATGCAAAAAACAGGTTCCCTGTGCAATGTATCTAAAAAAAAAAAAAAAGAAAAAAAGGTATCTAAGAAAGCTGTTAGATTTATTCATTATATTTATTCTACCTTTTTTTCTCACCAAAAGTTGTCAACAGCTCTTTCAAAACATAGGAATAGAACCAATGTCTTGAATACTTAGGGAAGGGGACAGAAACTAAGAATTACTTCTGTTCACAATTACTCTCAGAGGTAGAATATACGGCTTAGCTTTAGTTCAGGGACAAACTAATGAAGTTGATTGTACACAAATATAATCGTATTATCGGTTTCGTGTCTGGAAACCTGGAGGTGCCCCTCAGTTAACTGCTAAAACTGTTTCCATTTTTGAAAAGTTCAGCAAGCAAGTAAAAATCTCTTCGTGAGACAAAAATTACGAAAAGGATCACCAAAGTTTAAACACGTTGATGTTTCTACTATGAATGAATGAAAGGAAGGATGTGACTTTGGCAACATCTGCATTATTTCCTAGATTTAGATTGTCACTAAGGTCTCCAGAACTTATTAAGATGGTACAGCCAAAAGTCATTTTAGAGGCATTGATCCAAAAATACAAACAGCACAGACAGGAGCTTCATTTCATATACATTTAACATCTGATCATCTTCCCTCATTTGAGCATTAATCAGTAAAACATACATATGTAAACATTCCACTACAGGAGGTGATTTTACTTTCACAAATTTCCCTGAGAGCAGAAACATCATCAGGAACAATTTCAAGAAAATGATTATGGTCTAGACAGACTTATGACTTCTGAAGACTTAATCCAAAGCACATTAATGTCAGCAAAAGACTCCTATTGACATCAGTGGTCTTTGGATCAATCCCCAACTGCTATGGAAATTAATTCAGAGCAATAATGAGGGTGAACTAAATGCACACTTGTAGTTGAAATGTTACCACCCAGACCTTTTTATTTCTCAAATCAGATTAAAAAGTCATTTTCTGCTATTTCACAATTACTTCCAGATGCGCATCATCTCAAATAGCATTTTCATCCATCTGTATGAACCAAATGTGCTGAGAGATGGAGAGTTTCTATGTTGCCTGAACTAGTAATACAAATGAAAATCAAAAGGGAAAAAAATTTTGGAGGTGATGAATTTCATGTTTTAAATGCAGAGTGATAAAATTTGCTCTACATTTATCACTTCTAAATACTTTGGAATAGAGCTGCCAATTCCACCACCACTTCTTTACTACTACAGCAGATTTCTTCTAATTATTTTCATTTCTCTAGTCTTCAAAACAAGCTAATACACGTAAATCAGTGTTAGCCTCAAAGTTGGCAGCCTAAAAACTGTCAGAAATGTCAACTTCATATTTCCTCTGCTTAATAACAGTTCTGCTGACCCTCTGTCCTCTTAAATGTCTATTTACATGCTAAATAATTTCAAGCATCACTGTTCTATGACCATGTTAATCAAGGTTCATTCTGTTAGCAGTTGATAAAATTTTAGATTGTAAAATCCAATGTAATGCGCTGGTGGAAAACCATTCAAATTTTTACATGTTCAAACTCAGCTCTAAAATAGTACTGATAGTTTTCAACATTATGTGCTACTCTCAAGTGCCTGTCATGGAAATGGTGCATCTTGCATTTATTCCTACAGCAGCCGTTTGGTCAGACAGGTCCGGTTACCATATATTCATTGTGGTATGAGCATACAAGTTGAACTCTGCCTAATCAAATTAGTTTCAGTAAGTTTGAGGACTTTATATTGGAAATTAAATGCATTACCTTTTAGCTGAGCAATGCAACATTCCCCATCTCTTAATAAAGTTCTGACCTATCACCTTAATCTCTATTATTTGCTACCTTAATCTCTATTTGCTAAAAGTATCCAAGTTCATTTTCTGGGCCATCCTTGTAATGGAAATGGTGATTTAGATATATTACATCCAACATCTGCACCACAAGGAGTTGTTTTTAACAAGATTTCCTTTAGAATCAAAGCTTTCATTCCCTCTCACCACATCTATTAACTTAAGATTCTCTTGGTCAATTCAGTCCAATTTGCAAAAGGGCAAAAGTCACAAAATCATCAAATTCTTAGAAGCTTTTTGTGAAAACAGGTGCCCAGATATAGAGGAAATCCCATATTATACTAAATCAGGAAATGCTCTGGAGAAAACTTTTCAAACTGCTGTTTCAATATTTTCTTCCAAAAAAAATTAACTCAGTGTTTTAATACTCCAGACTAGTAAGCCTTTCAACTTATTCTAAAAATATTTTTTCAAGACATGCCAAAAGCAGCAAAATATTTTAATAATGATTTGGCAATATCTTTTAGACAAGCTCACACTTTAGTACATTTTGTTATCAGAAATGTATAAGATCAATGCACCTGCAATACACAGATTGAAAAAGTATGAGAACTTCAGTTTAAATGTGCTGACTTTCATCCGTTTGACACAAGTAAATAAACTATTTAATCAGTTCACAGAGGTAGAAGGTAAATCTTGGGAACGATATGTGCAAAACCCTTTATGCATTAAAAAGGTTTGAACAAATTTTTGAGAAGTACATTTTAATTTTCAGTTTCTCAGAAAAACACTTTGTTGCAACCAACTCATTAGAGCCGTAAGCTTTTAACTGGAACAAGTATTAAATTGAAAGAAGCAATAGAAAAGATGGTGCTGACGTGCAACAGCAGTACTTTAAATGCCTGCCTGCTTATATTTAAATTTGCTTTTACAGTGCTTATCAATATGCAATTAGAAAGAGAGTGTAAGCATTGCTGGGCCTTTGCAGAGTAGTGCACTTCAGCATTTGTTAGGTCCTTTCTTATTCATGCTACTAGAGTCTTTCAAACAACTCTCATGTTGTTTCAATCAAGCAACCACAATGAATAGCTACATAAATACAGTCAAAGCAAAAGACAACAATAAGCAGAACGACTAAGATCTTGTTTGAAGATGAAACTGTATTTTTGAGTGAGTAGTATGTGATTAACCTGCTGTATGTGAGGTCAATACGATTTATTCTAAGAGCTGTGCAGTCAGTTCAAGCCTTGGCCCACATTTGTTATTATGCATACAAGCTTTCCTCAAATCAGCCTCCCCTAAGCCTATCTAACGCTGTGATTTACTTATGAAAATTAACAACTGTGTCCTTCATTTAAATGAAGGAAAAAATCTCCATTGCCACTGGCTGGAAATAATTGTTAGCATAATGGATGGTTTAACTAAGTGTTCTTACTAGTCTTCAGCCTACCTATCTGCTGCCTGCAATGCTCCAGCTGCCTAAAAGTAGATCTTGAAAACCACAGATGGAAGGAGAAAAAAGGAAAAAAAAAAAAAAAAAAAGGTGCCCTGAATTTGTTTAACTTCTGAGTATTGCTAGAACAGCACCCTCTTGATGCAATACCAAATAAAAAGCAGTAGCCTATTACGTTTTAGGAAAAGCAAGTGTTTCAAAATACAGGAATGGTAGTGACTTTGGTTCCATCATTTAACAAAAACTCCACATTTCATTAAAAAGCTATTTTGCTTGGGGGGACAAACCTCTTACCTTTGGTAGCTATTCGAACACACTGAGTTTTGGTTTCCTGTTGAGAAGGGAAAATTAAAGAAAGAAGTCAGAGCAGGTTTCTTTTTCATGCCTTCCCCATTCCATAAATTAGTCCTAGACCTGCCGATCATCTGAGGACACTGAATCAGGAAGCTCGGGGCATTGGTCTCAGCAAGGGAGAAGGCTGAGTCATTTTGCCTTTACAGAAGGAGTAAGATGGATAAAACCTGCCTAGGCACTAAACTGCACTGTCCATGATAATGATGGGGAGAGAAGATGTAGCAAAATTACAAATTATTCAAATAAAATTAAAATCACATCATGAGAATCCAGTGGAAAAAAGGGGAGAATTGTTGGTCATAATTATTTCATGGCAATAAATGAAATACAGCAATATGGTACATTTGTTCAGCACTGTGCCCAAACTAAATTCTCTTGCTGCATGCAGGCATGCTCAGAGACACCTGAAGCATACTGTCATATCCTCTCCTTCCTGCTTCTGAGGGTGGAATTAGCAGGGAGGCAGCCCATGTATCTGTTCACCTATGACATACTTGAACTAAAACCTATATATTCTGTCCAGAAAAGACAGTGATTTGACAGGGATATGCAAGGATAATTTTTATGTAGTTTATTACTTTTTTTCCTTCAGAAATTTGGTCAGCAACTGAAACAATTAAACATGACTTAGGTAAGCACGCTCCAGACAACTTGAAAAAATAAGAGTCATCCATAAAGGTGTTTTCTGATCCTTTTGCAAAATGTGTAGCAATTTTAACGGCAAACACACTGAAATAGCGTAAGGTTGAGTGACAGGATGCAGCTGTTGCTATATCATCCTAAATGATATTATTATACAATTAGAAAATATCTTAATGTCAGCTTCATTTTATGACATATGCTCCATGTAGGCCTGCCACCAACAGCACTGCCTCCTCAGTGGATCCCCTGGGCTCTTTCTCCTCCTGAAGATCCAAGAGTCACTTTTGGAAACAGTATGTAAAGGATGAGCCAAGTCATGAGGTGAGGGTGCTCCACAAAAACAACTTTTCAATCTAACTGAAAGCTCCATGAAGGCTGTCAACCAATTTTGCCTAACTAGTACTGTTCCCAGTGACTGGATTTACTGGTATACCCCTGTTCAAAACATCTAATAACATCACAGTGTAACCCTCATCCCACTCCCACAGTTTATTTCAGAGCACACTATACTTTCTGTTGACTCTTTTGGTGATCCTCCTGGTTTACAGTAAAACATCTGTTTAAATATTCTATAGCCAGAGGTTGTATTTCAACCACTAGATCTGCGTCCAGGCAGAATGTAGTGCAACCCCAGCTTCTAAAACATCCCTTCAAATCTCTCTAGAAACAGAAATCTGATCCTAAGTCTTAAATCACACCAGAGAAAACCATTTTAGTATTAAACCCTCTCACAAACTGAAGTTTGAGGTTCAAGTAAAATGTAATTTGTTTTTTCCTTATCTTCTACTGTCTGTCAAATTGTAAACATAAAAACAAAGTCTTATTTATATATTTAATATTTTTTGTTCCTTCTTGCAGTTATTTCTTGGGGAAATTAAATGAATTTCCTCATTATTTAGTCTGCTGGAAGCCAACAACAAAGGGAATTACACATAGAAAGTAAGGGACATAGTAACTAGCCATTGCTTTTTATTTTGCATTGTTTGCTTCCTAGAGTTTTACAGATGAAAATCAGACAGAACTTCCATCAGAAAAAGTTTTCAGTTTTCAAACAGCTCTAGTAAATAGTTTCTGCTTTTTCCTCATCCTGACTTGATGCAAGTGGTTTTTATAACAGAAAAGAAAAGCAAGATTGTCTTCAAAAGGCACCAAGGCAAAGCCCCTTTGCTAACGATGGTTTGTTTGATCACAGCACAGACCCCAAAAGAAGGGCACACATGGCTCCTGCTTCCTTCCTGGTCCTGGTGAGAACCAGCTGCTGTCAATCTTGCTATCAGGCAGCTCCTTCCTGGGCTGCCTGGATACTTCTTGTGGAGAGTCTTACAGCAATGTCCTCCAGTTTTCTAAACTAAAGACTGAAAATCTAAATTTTTAATTATTTGAAGTTTCTGTGCCTACCACCTTTACCCTTACTTTCCTTTGCAAGAGAAAAACAATTCAGGAGTAAGAGCATGGGGCCTGCAGAGCCATGGTGATCCTCCCACCTGGAGTGCACTGTGATGTTTAACTTCCTGCCGCTTTTTTCTCTTTCATATGCACAGAGCCAGCCACAGTGCTCAGCAACAGGGCTAAAAAGGAAGCACTGGGGAGGTAATGAAGGTGAGCGACAGCCACACTTTGAATGCTGCACAGCAGTTGAGCAATCCTGAAGCAGACTTTGGTATAAAGGCTCTCAGAAACACACCATGGGTATGGAGTTACTTTTGCTCAAGCCAATTTTTTTACTTTTTGAGGTTCGGGTGAGACTCTCCATAAGTTTACAACTCTTCATCAGCTTGCTGAGCAGCCTGATTCTGTTTATCCTGCAGTAATAAGAGTTGCAGTTGGGAGAGTTGGGGAAAAAACAGGGAATGCCATTTACCAAGAAGACAGAGAAAAAGCGCTCATAATACTACACTTAGACAATAACTGTTTATAGTATATAAATTTATAGTATATCATATATACTATATACTAGTATATACATATATACAGTATATATATACTAGTATATACATATACTATATACTAGTATGTACATTATAAATAAAATATATATTACATATTACTAATATGCATATCAGTAATATTGCTGCTTATATTGTTATATCTACTATATTATATAAAGTACATAAATATATAGCATACAATACATACTATATACTATTAGTATATCATTATGTTACATATACAATATATATTACTAATATACAAATCAGTAATATAGTTATTTTATTATATTATACTAATATGTTATAATTGGTATAAATATTAATTTTAATAATAACTTATATTACTAATATGAGAGCTATAAAACTTTCAACTAGTAACATTTACCATGACACAAGGATGGCATGAAATGTGAATAGCAAGCTACCATACTGTCATAGCATGGAAACGAAGGGTGCTACTTCCAACAAGCCCAGCCTGGACAGCTCTCATAGTCACAGGGGCACATCTTTGTCTTCCAGGAGCAAGGTGTGGTTGGCACTCACCTTCTCAACGCTGCTCATGGCCTGGAAATAGATGTTGTAGCCTTTCCGAGGAGCCAGTGGTGGATTCCAGAAACCCTGGTAGGTCCTGTTGTCACCCACAGTGAAAGGGGCAGGCTCCGGCAGGTTTCCAGGGGGCAGCTCAGCAGCAAAGTAATATGGTGATCCCCCACTGAGAGCCGTCTGGTAGGTGATGGGGATTTGGTAGCATTCCATGGCACCTGTCTCTCGCTTCGTTCGGTGCGGGTGCAGCTCCTCAACAACGATCTGGTAGGCACTAGAGAAACAGAGGAAAAATGTACCTTTAAAGTCACCTGCTATGGCCAAGTGTCTAGTCTAGTAAAAATGTTTACCTGACTGCTTTGCATGAACTTCTTTGCATGAAAAGTGGAAAAAAAGAACAGGAAAAAAAAAGGAAAAAAGACAGTGGATGCATGGATACAGAGAAGACATAAAGATACAAAGATTAGATAGCAAAGCTGTCTAATTCAGACACTGAAAAGAAGCAGCGTCTATCCTTCCAGGAACAACAACAATACAAGTATATCTACACCATTCCCTAACAATGATTTTTTTTCCTTTTGAATAAACACAGGAATTAATCTGACTTTAAACTAGATTAAACTCTTCGTCTGATAATCAGAAACATCTGAAGTTAGCATTTTCCTTTGCAATGATATTAGAGAAAGCTCAGCTTCAAGGCCCAACATAATGACTGCCTCCAGGCTGTTCTTGAAACACCAATTTGCAGTTGTCATATCATTAGAGACAGAATGTGCTGACAGGCTTCTCCACCTCTTGACCTTGCTGTGGCTTCTATCTTGGCTCAGAGCTATGCAGATCTAAAGTACAAGTGACATGCCATAATGCAGGCACAGATGGACAGAAATCTGTCCATTCCACCAAGATAGACTGCCTCATTCCTCTACAGTTGTCAATGATAAAATGTTAGAAACTGCTGAAGCAGATGGCATTCGGCCTATTAAATCACCATCCCAGCCCCCCAGTACCTGTCTTGAAATGGTCTGTGAGTTGGTCACTTTTCAAAAATCACCTTCTCAAAATAGAACAGGTAATGATAATTCTTCTCTCTCCTTCAGGGGAACTACCTAACTGCAGTATGCTACCAACTCATTATCATCTCTCCTTGCTCTGCAGAAGCAGAGCTTGGTACAGAAGTTGTGTACTGAGAACAGGAAGCAATTCTTCAGTTTATAAGAAAGAAAAAACCCAGCTGTTTGTATTCTAAGAACTGTATGAATAAGTATATATGTATGTATGCAATACATATATATATATACACACAGTTAAACTCTCATCTACATGTAGATACATGAGAGGATACATGAAAGACCTCCTTCTTACAAACACTCACCTCATTATCAAGGTTAATAAAATAAATATGTCTAAGAGCACAGATGAGACCTGAAGCATCTCAACTAAATGAATATAATTTTCTGTTTTGGTAAAGATTTCAAAACAGAAAAACTGAAATCAAGGGGAGTTCTGGAAACTTCACTGCATTGCTGCAGGAACTCCAAAAGGCAAAGACAAAGGCAAGACAATCCTCATTTTTTCAGAACTTATGGGGCAACATTAAATTATTTTGTCAATTTTCTCTGCTACCAGTGCCCAGAAAACCTAATAACTGTAGTGGCAGAGATGAAGTGTGATACTGGAGAATGGAATAAATGAGAGAGAAAAAATAAGAAACTAGTCCAAAAAGCTATCCTCTTTGGAAAGAATTTCTGGCAGTATTTTCCTGCAACATTGTAGGCTAACAAGACACAGAGGAATATAACCATTTACCTCTGGGCCCTTGGTGATGCCATCTGTTAAAACCCATTTACTAACACTCTGATGGTTCCAAAGCAACATTCTATGTATGATATGTTACTCTGCATACTCATAACAGAAAGGACACTCCACTGTAAGATGCAAAGAAAAAAGCCAGAGCTAAGTTTGCATAATGAAAAGTGAAGTGCGTGCTGGCTGCAAAGACCTAAGGGATCAAGGTTTAAATGACAGTTCAAAGGTAACTCAGTTTGCTTATCCATGGTTTTTTTTTTTTTTTTTTTTTAACATATATTACTAGACCTAAATAGGTGAGGAGCCCCCCAGCTGACATTTTGCATGAAGAGATTATTTTTCAGATCAAAAACCTTTTTCTTTATTGAAGAAAATCTGTACAGTCCCTCTCAACCAACGTGATAAAGGACAAATTAAGATGCCCCTCCCAGCAGAACTTTCTTTTTACCCCTCCCCAAAAACCTCGGCTCAAATAGGTATTGCAGTGGTAAACGTGTTTTTTGTATTTCATAGGCATTAGTATCAGCTAGAAAATTCTTTCTGTGCACCTAGTGGAGACAGAGCATCCTTTGCTCAGACAGGTGCCAGACTGAACAACAGCCCAAGTTACAACCTTGATTGACAGCTATGTTTTAGCTGTTTCCTGTAGAGGCACACTTGCTCAATTTTGTTGCGTAATGAAAACAACCTAATTCTGCATATGGAGGTATTGGGAACATGTTCCCAAATCACAGAAAATCTCATCATTAAAAAGTTGTCTACACTGATTCTGATCTATGCTTTCTCTAAACCTCATTTGAAGCAGGATTTGAAAGAAGGATGTACAGGAGATTGTTTTGCTGATGGTCAGTCAGAATGATCCTTTAGAAAAACTACAGTGGTAAATCATGTCTTTAAATGAATTACTGAAGCACCATTGATGCTACTGACTGGGATCTAATCCACCAGACTGATGGCAAAACATCAGTATTCTTTACAGAGTCCAAAAAGTCCTGTCTACTTTTGGATTTCTAGTATGCAATTTGATTTAAAACTTCAGAAGATCATAAAACAAGCTAGAATAGATTAAATGATAACACTTGAAGAGGAAGATATGATTAGAGTCACATTTACAATTGTGATGACTATCGCATGTAGTGTCTTAAAGAAATGACTGACTGCCACCTGGAAATTTCAGTTGGGTTAAGGAACATCTGTTTCGTGGGGGCTGTGCTGATAGAGAAGCAGAAGTACAACAAAACATGACTATAGTATAATTCATTTTGTAAAAGTGTACTGGACTGTAAGCTTTTCTTTCTCTATAATTTTATTCATTCATGCATTTATTATTATTATTTAACATGGGCCTACTGCTATTAAATAAATTGATCGTTTGACAGCCTGCAGCTCCAGGGATTAGAGAGCTGGGTGCAAACAAAACCTTTAAAAAAAACCAGCCGTATTCTTCAGTGTCAGGCTGAACAGCAGCATTAGAGTCCCTGCTCTACTCAATCACAGCTTCAGGCATGCTGATGCATTTTTGCCATCTACCTGGTAACACTCATTATGATAGCAAGATGGGCTTATAGTAGAAAAGCAACTGCAGTGTGGATGGAATGAAGCTTCAAAATCTTTAGTGAAATCAGTTCTGAATTTGCGTACTACATTTCGGTCTCCTTTTAAGAAGCTGCTGAAAAAAACTGATTGCAATATACAGGGAAGGAACAATGTCTTATGCATTTTCCTGGAGAACATTCCTCAGAACAAAGAATAAAACACCTATTTTAAGAATAAAGCTCAGCTTCCTTGTTACAATGGAGGATTTATTTTGTGTATTTCCTGATATTAGAAATTCAATGTAATTTC
Organism: Meleagris gallopavo; assembly: GCF_905368555.1. Taxonomy (NCBI): domain Eukaryota; kingdom Metazoa; phylum Chordata; class Aves; order Galliformes; family Phasianidae; genus Meleagris; species Meleagris gallopavo. The sequence continues at coordinate 58,106,198 of NC_139405.1, read as the reverse complement.
CTAGGTATTCAAAATCAATTAAAGTTGAGAGGGAAGATGGGAGACTGGAAGAAAGATGCACTCTTTTTTTGAGAATATACTCAAATAATAGTTACTAATACTTTATTCAGCCATCCCTGTCAAACTTTTGATTAACTTTTAATACACAGATCCTTTGCATCCCCCTCATAGGCCAGAATGACAACCTCATGCCATGGGACTGAGGATGCTGTAAGGTAAATTGACAGAATAAGTCAGAAGCGTTGTGGTGCAGGTTTCCTTGGCAGTGACTTACTTTCCTGTAAGTACAGTACAGAGAGGCAGAGCACTCTGAGTGCATATAATCCTCTAGCCACATCCCATCATGTTACCAGGTTATGAAAGAAAATCCCAAAGAGAGAGCCCTGGGATGAGATACTGATCTTCTTGAGTGTAAGCAATGGGACTAAATGTGGGAGCCCCCTGCTGTGCGCACAAATATGCTGCAGAACAGTCTGTGTAGAAAAGATGGGCATCACCACAATCAGTGGATCCCAGTCATGCTGTTAGATATGCTCTGGGCAAAACTACTCATTGGTTCCTCTAGGATCCAGGTGCAAGGCTGGAAAGATTTGGTACTGCATAAAGAGAGGTATCATGTTTTTAAAGAGGGACAGCTTTGCACATGGCCAGCAGCAAGAAACCAGGGAGGTTTTAAAAAGTACATATAGAGAGTTTAAGCACTTGTGTATCTTGGGAGTGTTTTCAGATCTCAGGTCTGGTTTCCACTGCATCAACTTGAAACAAACCCTGCCTTAGCAACTAAGTCCTGTACACCTTAACATTCTCCACTTTGCACAAAAATCCTAGGTTTGCTCCAGGGGATTTTTCAGAAACTCCAGATGTATAAGGTTACAATTTTATTGACATCAATATCTCCTTCAGAGGAAACTAATTTGGATGATCTTCTATGACACAAATAAATAATTGAATTATATTGATCATAAGGATGACTGTGTGATAAGGATATAAAAATGCTTGTAGACATGTGACTGACCCACACAATATCCAAGTAAAACAAACATTCATCTTAATAGAAACAGATTCATAGGGCTCAGGCACATTGCTGGATACCAGTTGAACCACAGTAATTGACAATGCAACACAGAACAAAATGCATTAGCCCATATTTTTTCAAATGTCACAAGGGTAAGAGCATGAAAAGGTTTTGATGCTCAGTAGCTAATTAACCCCCAATTACTCAGCTCTGTCCCTGAATCTTCCTGATGCAGTTGTATCAGTAAAACACAAATGGAATCAAATAATACCACAAAAATTTTGCACTAACAAGTAAAAGAAAAAAGTGGGATGTGGACTAATCTTTGCAAACAGAATTAAATTATCTCTCAGTAGAGAGCAGAAAAGGAAAGACCCCTGAAGTTAACGTAAATGACATATTTTAATATGATTATGGGACACGCCAAATAAAATTTAATAGCTTGCTACATGATTTCTACTACGAAGCACTCTGAGGGAAAAAAAAAAGGTCAAATAGTTTGTATTCATCAGTATTTTTCTCCCATTTCCTCTGAGCTTTCAATTTTCCAATCATACATATGTGCTACAGAACTGATGATTTGAAGCACTGGAGAGGAAGTGTTATTTTCAAATCCATTTTCTGACAAACACCTTTCAACCTCATATTTCGCAGACACCGAGAGGAAGTAAAATGAATGATAATGGATAAGAGGTAGTCCTGAGGACCCTAAATCAAACAAGATGGACAGCTGGATGATTAAGGTCATGAATATCTTTTGGGACAAAAAAAAAATATCTCTCATTAATTATAGGTCTATTGGCAAGCTCAATTTCACTAAGAAAAACAACAGTAACATCAAATGAATATCACTTAGAAATGAATAGCTTTATCAGCTTCAAAACAGCATATAATCAGGTAAAGATCAGCTAAAGAACCTCTTCTTGATTTCTTTAGTTTTTACGTTTTTTTTGCATGTGTTTTTTGTTGCTTTTTTTTTTTTTTACCTGATAGGAGCACCTTTGGCCTGTGCTGGTCTCAAGAGCACAGTTATTGTAGTAGCAGTTTCATTGAGAGACGCATCAACTCCTTCATAGTCCGGTAAAGTGGGAGCTGATTAATGTTGAGTGGGAGGGAAAACAATAAGAAACAAATCAGCGAAAAGATTTTAAGTTTTTATGACATTGTGGCTGTTCACAGTACAATAAAAAAGCATGATATTCATCAGCTATATGACCCTTTTTTAATTATTTGAGTCAAGCACTACTTTTTATTAGAGCAACAACTGATAATCCTGCTCCCCATCAAGTCTCCCTCTCTCAAGTGAGGGAGGATTTGACTGCTAAGAAACCCCAAGAACACAAAATCTATTCTCCCTCTTTCTTTCAAACAAGTATACTCGCAATCTTGAAGACCTACATCTACCACCTCTGTTCCTTCTCCAACAATTTAGTCATCCAGTTCAGCTATGCTACTTTGGTCTGCCATCACAAACCTGTCATAGCACTGACTAATTATACTGGTGTTCACAACAACTCTAGTGTAAGGAAAGACACAGGATCTTCTGTGTTTCAGAAAAAAATACATATCTGTTAGATAGTAAACTCTAACAACTTGAAAACTATCTTCATATTTGTGTGTTTTTTTTTATCTCTTTTTTTTTTAGCATGTAAGCTTACCTTTATAAAATTTTTAATGATGCCTTTGTGTTTCAAAATTAATTGTCACAAAAAGGTGTTTTCTAGCAGGATGTCAATCATTTAAATCACAATAATTTTGATTAAATTTAATTAATAATTTTAAGATAATACATCAATAGATGGAAGAGCAAAGACAGACTAAAAGCTATACTTCATTAGTCTCAGATCCTAAATGCACATTAAAAATTTATTTCAGAAAATATTATTGTTTCAAAGAAATCATGATTGTTGAAGGCTCATCCAGGAATTACTCTTTATACCATATTCAGTAGGTGTAAACAACTCTGAAATTCAGATAAAAGGGTGTGACAGTTTACTTCTAAGCTTTTCTAGTATTAAACAAGTATTTTCCAAGTATTAACTAACACATATCCATACTGTGTCCAATTAGTTGTGGTTCAGTGGATTCTGGACAAAATTCTCAATATTTTGAATGGAAAGAAGATAAATCTGAAGAAGTCTGAATACATCATAGCCCTAAATTACTCAGGCGTTTTGAGATGCTTCTTAAAATAGCAAAATGGCTGGGACACAGGCATGCTTGCAAGATATTATACTGTTATAACTTTTTTTTCCCTAATTTTCACAATTAGAGGAGAAGTATGTACTTGCCACATGTCCATCATCTCTGAATGTTTATGACCTGGAATTTGTTGTAAAGTAACACAAATACTTCAAAGAATCAGAGTAAAACATCAGACTGCAAAACAACCTCGTAGGCTAGATGAACAGAACATAGCATTTGTTTTTGTCTGTTTTGCTTTTGGAAGGGGCTGGAGAATGATGAATGCTAGTACTTATGTTCTGGGATGGAATTCAACAAATTGTTGAAGTTAACTACAAATACAGCATTTAACTTACTTCAGATTTCAAGAAGTTCTACCCTGAATTTTCTCACATTTCAATTCACGTGCATGTTTTAAGAAACTGGGTGAGAAGAGTTGGTGAATAGTTTTCCAAAGAAATGGTACATGCCTTTCAATACATTATTAACACACCTTTACAGAAAGATTTAAGTTTCATTTTGGCAGATAATAACGGAAATAGCTTGCTTTGTGCTGCTTACATTTTTAAATGACTGACTTTTTTGTAACCTGCTAAGCTGTGAAGTTATCATACCTTAAAATCAACAGTCTCTATGGATATAGCATTGACTCATTTTCTGCTTGACAACTGCATAAGCTATCTTATGTTTTGAGAAAATTATATTAAAATTTAAGGAAATCAAAATATTAAAGCATTCAATTTGACACTGCTTTTATTCTAGAGTTTTCAGTGCATTATTAAGATGAATAGAGTCATTCTTAGCACATTGCAGTAAGTGAAAAAAAGGCACAAACTAAAAGCAGAACTATTGAAGCTGGCAGAAGAAATGCACACGTAGTGTTAACTTCCCCAGTTCTGTTAGTCATATGTTGGTAAATATGGCACTTCAAGTCCCAGAAAAAAAAAAACAAAACTTTAAAAAACAGTGAACACTGCCCACTCTTACCCCACTCCATTTTTCATTTTTTTTTTTTTTTTTTTTTTTTTACCTGAAATGTTGGTTGTTACATTGATTGTGGTTGCTGGCCCAAACCCCTTGACAGTGCTTGCACGTAAAAAGAACTGGTAAGTAGTCCCAGGATGTAAATGTGAAAAGACGTGGTGTGTGCTGTTCCACAGTTTTGACACAGTTTGTGGAGGTCCTGCCACTGGAACTGCAGGATCAAACGACCGTATACTGCTGTAGCTCACCTGGAAAAAAAAGATTATTTCCAAAATTTTGTTACGGTTTCAGCACAAGGGGATTAAGTTAGCTTGGATGGAAATGAAACAAAAATCATATATTCAACTAACTACTCACTACTCAGTTTTCTCAGAGATACCATGTGTACTTGATGTGTGTTACTGTCCAGTCTGCTTCATTTGAAAGGGCATATGTATGTGCTTCATTTCTCACCATTGCAATGTCTGTCTCTCTATATAGAGGTGATAAAGCCTCGATTTCTTGGAAATGGGTGAACATTTGCCTGTCTATGAGAAAAAGTGAACGAGCTCTTTGTTTTTCTTTGCTTGTCTGTGCAGCTTTACTTTACTTAGTAAACTGTCTTTATCTCAACCTATGCTTTTTCTCACTTTTACCTTTACAATTTTCTCTTCCATTCCCATCGGGAAGAGTGAGTGAGAGGTTGGGTGGTGCTTGGCTGCCTACCAGTATCAAACCACAACACTTATTCAAGGGGGGTCTGTTTGGCTTTTTAGTTTCTCTGCCTTCTAAAAATCATTGCTACACAAAATTGTAGCTTTTGTTCCTTAAAAAGGCTGATGGAGAGGATGGCAATCTTTTCCCATATCAGTTCATTTTTAGAAAAGCTACCTGCCAGTCTTCTGCAGAAGTCACCAGAAGGCTGATGTATTAAACACATTCTAAATTGAATATATATGCAGGTTTCTCTGAGGGATGATATCCAAAGATCTCACAGAGTTAAAAAAGGTGCTTCCAAATTTAATAATCTTCTTACCTTTCAAGTAACCTTCTCTTCCAACAAATAAAATTTCACAGGTTATGTTTATCATGGCCTTGGAAGGACGAATAGTAACGATACAAGATTTTTAAAATTAGCACTTGCCATGTGGTTTGTAACACTGTTACATTCACTTGCTGAAGATATTAGACAGGGCTACTCAGGCAACAATGCATACACCACAATTATAAATTTTGAGCATCTATTCCAGTATTCTTTAAGTGAAGGCAGTGTCTAATTGAACAGTCCGCCTTCAGAGAAGAAGCAACCACCACCAGCCACCTCTCCTAGTCCTATCCTGTATGCTTGTCAGCTGTTTGATGATTACCTCATACTGAGTGATGATGCCATTTGGGTCCACAGGTTCCTTCCAGTTGAGGAAGATCTTATCTTCGAAAGGAGTTCCTTTCACTGACTTGGCAGGTATAGGTCCTGGAACTACAAACAAAATAAAACTTAAATTCAGGAGACAGACAAATTAAAGAGATGGCAGAACATCCTATTAAAATTGAAAGTCAGCACAGGTCTATTTTTATTAGCATTCATTCACATGCAAAAGATAGTGCTAGAGAGTATGAAAAGCACTTCAAAGCATATTTTGTCATTCACAATGAAGACAGAGCATGAAGTTGAAATGTTATCCCCACATACGGTTTTCAAAACTTAATGCAAAGTCAAATTCTCTTGTAATATAGCCAGGGGAAGTGGTTCAGGTTAGATTATTACTTCAGGTGTTCAGGGAACTCTGTAATATGCATATCATAGGACAAGGACTACATGGTTTTAAAATCCTTTTAAAAAGAAAAAATCAAAGGAAAGAAAGCCTATATATACAGCATGTTTCAAATGAGAGAAATGCTTACAAAATAATTTTCAGTCACCCCTTCTTATGATTTGTTGTCTTAAAGGGGAGCTGGGCATAAGAAAACAGCAGTTCAGCTGCCACTGCTTTCAACAGCTACAGCGCTCCCACTGCAGAAAGATCAAAACCGCTTACTTCAAATCTGTCAAATAAAAGATATTTTCAAAGCTTTGAACTGAACCGCACTAAGATGACCCTACTTTCTTATTTTAAATGGAACCAATATCCTTGCTGTAATAAAAAGTCTGAAGTGTCATCTCAGGCCTCTTTGCCTGAGTGATTCGCAGTGCCCGGTAATCCTATCAATGCCAGGTGGGAGTGCTTAGTTATCTCCCCTTCCAGCTCACAGAATATTTTTGCTCATACACATGGTTCCTTTTTAACCACAGCAGCTCACCTATGTTTGCAGGCATACATGCTGAAGGAATAAGGATAAGACTACCTGAAGAAACCCTAAAACCAAAGAAACACCCTCCTCCCTCAAAAAAAAAAGCCAAATTGTCAAAATCTTCAGTCTCTCAAGCTGTCAATATGTTGACATATACTCCCTCTCCCCCCTCCTCCTCAATTAGCTTGTCTTTTTCGGTCAAACATCCACTGAGCCCAGTGCATGACATTTCCTGAGCATTAATTTTCAAAGCATATTCACATTTTACAAAGAGTAAAAATAAATTAATAATCACTGGATCAAAGGAGGTGCAGGGCACTATGCTAGCAGTACCATGGTGTGTGTGGTGTGCCCCAGTAACATGTTTCATTTCAGTCTGCAAGGAAGTTGTAAATGATAATCTGACCCTTGGTACAAGCAACATCGTTTAGTACATTAATAATAAATTCATGGAGTCAGAGGAGCTAGCAGTAAACAGAGGAGAGCTTCACAGAAACTGTTTACCCATCTGTCAAGCTAAGACTTGGGAGAAGTTAACTAAAATCACACACTGCTGTTTTGCTTCAGTGTACTGATATGGACTGGGGACTGGATAAAGGCTGATATGCCATGACAGCCCCTTTGCGTTGTTTGTGGCATTCACAGATTTGCTGTAGGCAATGCTTTGTTTTGCACAGGAATGCTTCACTTTTTTTTGTCTCTACATCTGAAATGAGGTATGAATATACTCTGTTTTTTCCTAGATGTGCATGTGTATCTGTATGCACACGTCTGTGTTTAAGACAGACCATACAAATGCACCAGGACATACACACAAAATACGAAATTTGACAATAAAGCATATTAAAGCATATGACATTAAAAAATACAGACATAATTGCTCAAAACCCTGTAAAATACCTTTTTCTGTGATGCTTTTAAAGAATATGCTTCACATTTAATTGAATCTGGGTACAAAGCTCCAAGTTTCAGGCTTGCATAAAGACTCCTACATTTCTGCCAAGTGGGAGAAACCTCTGAGCTCTTTTCATTGTATGGCCCTATTTTTCTCTTCTATGCTATAAAATTATTTGCTTGTGGCAGCAGCAGTGTTAAACTGACAGGAATATCATCATCCCAGTTATTTTTATGCTTCTCTTCCTACTGGCAAGAGAAGGCCAGGAGAACAGAAGCTAGGATAGTGATGAGCAGCTTGCTGAGAATCCCAGTAAAAACAAGGTCAGAAAGCAGAGAAAGTATCTAGAGAAAGAGAGCAATAATTCCCATGTACCTCAGCCATCCCATAAATTCACCAAAAATGAAGATTGTGAACAACTTCAATTATTTGAGAGCTCAGCTAGAGTTAAAGCAAAGAAAGAAATATATGTTGAAATGGTTAGAAAAAGGAAGAGAAAGCTTTAGTTTGAAGGACACATTTTGGTGGGTTTGAAGCATCTTCTTCCCTTCCATTTTTTCAATTAAACCACTGTAACAACATATTATTTGCATAGGTTTACCAAAGGAAAGTGAGGAAGGTGTGAAGCAGAAGTATTTGCTTAAAAAACGCGCTGTGAGCAAGCACACATATTCCATTCATCTCATTAGTCAAAATAATATCTAATCTTCCATGTTTGTATTTTCATGTCTTTGTCCTCAGGCTAGTACTAGTTACACACAAAAATTAAAAAAAAAAAAAAAAAAGAAAAAAAATGGGAGAAAGTCATAAAAAAAAGCCCCAACACCACAAACAAAAACTTGCCCTCAACAACAAAAAACCAACAGCAATATGACCAGACGATAACACTACAGTGAAGACCCAAACTGCACTCTTCCATTTGGGTAGCCATTACTATCTATTCCCTCCAACTTCCAAAAGGATTGCAAAGGTGTTAAGAAACACTTCAAGGTTTGCCTTTTGAAAAGCAGTATTCAGAGCCTCCCACTCTTTTATACAATCTTTAAGAAGTACGCAAGTGAAAAACATTCAGATAAACATCATCTTTCTGCTGGCAGCATCTTTCAGAAGCCACCACACAAGGAGCCCAAAAGATAGACTCCCTATGGGTATGTGTGTGCATCTCTAGAAGTCCCATAGCTCACTTTTGGGCATCGTGGCTACCTTGTCAGCCCCCTTTTCCTTTCTAAGTGAGCTCTTCTTCTTGTCTTTATAGATAGCCTACCGTAAATCAAATCATCCATGACTACTACAAGTGTATATTTAAGAGAAGTACATTACTTAAGATTCCATGTCAATGGCCAAGTATCTGAATAATTCAAATAGTGTATGTAGCTATCAAAGAAGTTGTGCTCTAACATTTTAGCCTCTGCACCCTCTCTTTAAAAAGATTCTGGTCCCATTGATTTTCTTTCCATTTGCTGACTTTGTGAAGTGTGAACCCACCATCTCTGAGTGACAACAGCAAACATTCTTATATACATTATTCTAGGTCAAGCTTCCACCAGGTTCAGACTTACGCTTAGCAGAGGAAAATAAATTATTTAGGAGGGTTGTGAACTATATGGTTTACAGAAAAACTTTTTACAATAAGGATGGTGAGGCACTGGAACAGGTTGTCCAGAGAGATGGTGGAATGTCCATGGAAACATTCAAGGCCAGGCTGGATGGAACACTGAGCATCCACCCTGATCTAGCTGTGCATGTCCCTGTTCATTTCAGGGGAGTTGGACTAAATGACATTAAGGGTCCCTTCCAACTCAGACAATTCTGTGATTCTGTGACTCTAAAAGATTATGATCTTAAGCAAAAAAACAAACAAAAAAATCCTCACAAAACAAAACCTCAAACTGTTTTTCTATTAAAAAAAAAGGTATACAAATGTAAAAAACATGAAAAAAACAAACAAACAAAAAGGAACATAAAACTAATTTAAGTTTTAGCAATGTTTGTATAGGGGAAATGTTACAAGTTCATCTTTCAGGATTTAGATGCATTTCCAGAGCCCTATTACGAAACTACGTATTTGTATAGTGAATAGCTGATAAATTTTTGTTCTACAAAAGTAATGTGGTGGACTTCTGTAAAAACTATGCAGAACATAATTACAAGCTATCAATCTGACATAAAACCAATTCATTTTTGAGTAATATATTTGCATTAAACTATGTCACAGACACAAATAAATTTTTATTCACAAATAGTGTCACTTAAACCTTGTTGTACACTAACTTAACAGGAAATTTATAATACTTTATTTCTGGGAGAACAATGTACAAACTGACACCAGCCTCTATAAAATTGAATTTATATTGCTTCTGTTTTCCCGCTACATAATAAAAAAGTGCATGTAAACAGAGCATTTTTATTACCATGCTCTATGAAAGTCATGCAGAGTATTATTATGCAATACAGTAAAAGCTGTGTGTAGATATATGCACAGGTATAGGAAAAATTCCTTTGTAATAAAGGGTTTACTTTGAAGTAAAGTATACCAGCAACAAAGCTTATAGCCATCCTCAGAAGGCAGATGTTCTGTTTCCAGGAGATGGTGAAAGAGAATCTCTTCTACCATTTAAGTGTTATAAGCAATTAAAATGTCCAGCCTTTACATTTGCTCTGAGGGAAAAAAGCTAGGATTTATCATATTAGCTTATGCTTCCAACTGGCTCACATCTGCAGTTGCCACCTCCAGGCCCACGTAACTTCCCCATGATATAAAAATACAAACACAACAAATATAAATGCTTATGATCAAGCTATTTGCTATGCCAACTGGCAGTGGCTCTTCAGTCTCAGTGGTGGCAGCATTTGTCATAGATATGGATACAAATATCATGCAGGGCTGAACCTGCATATTCAGCATTTGCTGAGCTATGGGCGTTGGGCATGGCTGCCCAGTGCATTTTGCTGTTTAAAGCCTTTTTGTCTCAAATATGGACTTTGGCACTTCTCAGCTCTGGGATTTGGAAACATTTGTTCGTTTTAGGGTAAAAATAACCTTACAAACTGACAAAATGGCAACTGCACAACTTACTAAAACCATGCAAATCAGTACTTGATGCCAGATTGAAGTAGCACATGGGCTGTCAATGAAGGCAATTATAAGGCCTATACATTACTCCTCACCCCACTGCAGAGAGCTTCAATAACTGTTAATCCTGGCCTGCTTTCAGGTGTAATTATGTCAAACACACCATTGCCAAAAAGCACCTCATACTGCATATCACTTTTTCAGCTATAAAGCTTCTAATATAGGCAACTAAAGGAAATGAAAGTAGAAAGTTGTTTCAGCCAGCGTAAATAATTCTGTGTTCCAGAGCCAATTTTTCCTGAGGTATTAATATAAAACCTAACTTGTACTTCTACTCCCTGCAATAGCTTTAAGCAACTTATTTCATTTGCTGTTCATTCAGTGTAAGTCTAAAATAAATCTGACCTAAAGAGTCAATAATTTCAATATTTTTCTTTCTTTCTCACAAATCAAGTTTTCTGATGTTTTAAATAAAAAGTGTTCACATGCCTTTCTACCATCACTTTCCTCTCTTTCAATTACATGCTGTTAGCAAATCCTACCTATCATCTGAAAAAATGATTGGGGTTATTTTCAGGAGCTGATGGACAAGCAGGTCATTCCAGGCTCCTTTTATGAAGGGCAGTGGAGCATTTATAACCAGTTTCCGTTTGCTGCTGCTCAAGATGTAAAACTTCCTTCCTATTTGATTATATCAACACTAAGTTTTGCCACGACACAATAAATGTAGTGCATTTATCTCCCTTTTTCGTCAGGGACTGAAGTCAGTGCTTTTAGTGAGGGCATACACGGATAACTTTACATCAAATTCTTTATCATTTCATCATGAGTTTTACTTTATTAACTGTAACTACCTGCCAATTTCCAGTAAGATTAGTATTTGGCATTCACTTGACATCTGTGCACGTCACTCAGCTAAGTTACACTTTTTTTCAAGACAGTTTGCTATTTCAAGTAGTCTTTGCAACCCTCCTTTGCTGCATCAGGCTTACTCATCTTGCCTGCTCATCTTGCTGCATTAACTTTTCTCCCAGGTGTGCTATTTTTGTTACTTGAACTATGTTACAAGCAGAGTTTTATGTCTATGTTCTTCCAAAGCTCCTTGAAGCATTTTTTGTTTCCTTTGATCGAGACATATATCTCCTCTTTTTTTTTCTCCAATATTTTCCTGGGGTGCCAGAACAGCTTGAAAAAGCACAAAGGAAACAATCCCTTTTATAACAAATGCTGAACGTGGGGAAAAAAAAAAAAAAAAAAAAAAAAAAGAGTATATATATGTATTTCTAAAGGCAACTTACAGTCTACTAACAAAAATGGAAAAATAGTAGATGTCAACTATAAATTCCTCTCTCTTGCAGTTGGAGGAACGTATTTCAGATTTTTGTATTATGGTAATATACAAAACATTTTAGTTTTTCTTTTCTTTTTTTTTCTTTTTTTGGTCCTGTCTATGTAACATTTCCCTCTTACCCAGCTGTTTCTCCAAATGGTGAGCCAGCTGAAATTTTCCAAGAAGTGAGAATAGTGGTAGAGTTGTATACTGGGTGTCATAGCCCTGTGCTGTAGTGCTATGCATCTCTATAGAGCTGAATGAACTACACCCTCCAAAAGATCAGGGTGCCTCACTTATTTCCAATGAGTGTGTGACCAAAGCTTTGGTACACTTTACACCCCTAAAAGGGCACTTATCCTATGACATATGACCTTTTTCAATTAGTCGTTCTTTGGTATTAGTTGTCATTCCTTCACTAGGTACAAAATCATCAAATTCACAATTTGCTTTCTCCACAGTTGTTCTCTCTAAATGACTGTCACTATTTCTGCTAATTCACCATCTTCTGCATCTGTTTCCAACTAAAAATTAAGGAAACTTCTATATTCATTAATTCCATCCACCATACATTGCTTTTAAAAAGGGCTCCTTTGAGTTTGCAGCACCTGTGTCATGCAGCTCCGAGAATGTGCATAGATTGCTGATTTATGTAAAATGATAAAGTCATGGATAGTTTTTGTACTTTGTTCAACATGTCTTTGTCCTGCATGCATGCATCCCCAGATTTCAAAGAATCACAGAATTGTAGGTATTGAAAGGGACCTCTAGAGATCATCGAGTCCAACCTCCCTGCAAAGCAGGCTCCCTACAGCAGGCTGCACAGGTAAACCTTACTTCTTTTTTTTTTTTTTTTCTTTCTTTTTTCCCCTGTATTGAGTCTTTCAAACACATTCAAACCCAAGCTACACAGCAAGAGCTTGTTCCAAATCTTAGTGGTCTCTCCCAATGAAAGATGGTAATTCAGCTGTAAACTAGTCAAATATTTCCTTGTTTTCTTATTCTTTTTGTAAAAACTAGCAGTACATTGCTGGTACTTCAAGTTTTTGTGGAATTCAGCTCCACACAAATTACTACATTAAAAATTAATTTTTACCGACTCCAGTTAAACTGAAATACTTAAGTCAACAAGTATTCAGCTCTAGTCAGAAGAAGGGCTATTTTGGGGCTGTTTGATACTCTTGGCTTTCCTTTCATCCAGGTTTTGAATAATAAGCTACTAACAGCTTCTTCACTTGTCAGTCATGGCTCAAGAGGTCTGAAGAGCTTCTGAAACTTACCCTACCCTTTTACTAAGCATTTTCTGAATTAATTTTGCTCCTGGCATGATATGCTGCTCAGTTATCACTCAGTGCTCTGGCTTTTGTGACACCAGAGATCCATATAAGTCCAACATCCTCTGAATTTAAAGAATCCTAGATTTTCAAAAGTGTAAAAAGTTTCTGGCAGGGTGACAGAAGAAGAGATGAAGGGTAACAAACAAACAAATAAATAAATAAATAAAAGAGAAGGGAAAAAGACATGGAAGCATGGGGAAAATGGATAGAGCAACAGAAGATGAGGTCAAAATGGGAAAGAAGAAGAGAGGAAACCATTGGGGCAGGTATCTTCAATTTCAACAATTTACAGATTCCAGAAAGTGGTCATGGCCCCAGATTGTAATGAAAATCACGTTAATTCTACAAAACCTACAAAAAGCATGATTACAATGAGGCTACTTCTGACTGTATGTGAAATATGTGGGGCACAGGACTACGCATTTTACTGTAGCTCTCATGCTTCTAGTTTGAATCCTGCTTTAGGCAGCAAACTGTCTTTTCACACAGTTTAGATGGAAACTTAATCACTCAGATATTAGACTGAACTCACACCCTACACAAATACAGTTAACTACGGAAATTAGTTTAGTACTGCTGTAAGATCTCAAAGAACCATGCAGGTGTGAATATCTCTTTGACCCTCTATGATGGCTAACAGCCCTCATGATTGCATCTTGCTTACATGTCACGTACTTTGAAATATATGACTAAACGGACACACACTTCCAATTTAATCAATAGTGCATAATCAAAAACGTGCATTTTACTCCCAACAGAATCACTGACTTGGTCTCACAAGAGGGTATTTCTAGGTTACAAGCATAACCATCACCACTGTGTCTGACTATACCCTTCAAAGTGCATTAATTCTTCCATGAAAATAGCACTTGCTTGAAATAGTGTACCTTAGCAAATTCTGTTCCCTGCTGACATGCTACTCCAAAAGACTGCCTGATGTGTATAATTTTCGATGAGTATCCCACAACAAAAACAGAAGACAAAATATATGCACCTGACTCTGCTCTTCACAATCACTTCTGTGATGAGCAACTACCATCACTGCATACCCAACTACATAAAGACTATCAGAAACCATAACCCTCCTTGAAAATGGAATTAAAAAGAAAAAGAAAGCTATTTTTCCATGGACACTGAATATTGCTACTACTTTTTTCTTTTTTTTTTTTAACCTCAAGGAAAAGAGCGACCATAAATACATCGTAAGTACAGATAAAGAAATAATTCATCATGACTTATATTTATAATTAATTTTAAATAAAATAATGCTAAAATTTGAATAGCATGAAACATTCTAATTTTGAACTTGTCAATAAATCTTCATGTGATGCATCCCTACCACTATAGCTTTCTACAGCTCCTCATACTCTGACTATTTTAATCAGCTGTTTTTCTTTCTTTATTGCAACAGTAAACATATTCTTCTTCCATTTCTTGTAAAACTGAAAATATATCGCAAAAAAGTGCCACCAGTTTCTAACCTTGCTATCCATATATATAGCCATATATTGTTCTCATTTATTTTATAAGCAAGGAATCATGCTACTTCTTAAAAGTTTATCTTTTTATGTAGCTATGCTCATACATTACCCCAAATAATCATTTTAGTTTTTTTTAACCCCTACGGAAATACCTATTTTGATTTTGTTGTTGACAATATTTCAATAAAATCTAAAGATAAAAAAAGGAAACTCAAATTGCTCATTGTTTCCACAGCTGTAGCCTTATTAAAGAAAGTATCTATTTTAATTTCTTTAATGCCAGTATTCTTAGAAGAATGTCACCATCACTGTCTACGTCTATTCTTTATTTCTCTCTGACTGTGGTAAGTTAAACCTGCCTCGTGTCAATGAAATTTCATCCAGAGCATTTTAAAGAGGAGTTGCTGAAATATTACTTTAATCTGGTAGGTGTTTTAAAACTGTTAAATACACTATACTGTAACCTAGAACATAAATAAATTATTGGTCAAATAGAAGACTAGTCTTCTGCAAATCTTGAACAGTCTTAAGCCATCAAACTGCATATTTAAATACCATGTACAGATTATATTCTTTTTCAAATAGCATGCCTAAAATGACAATGAAGAAGCCTTTACCACCACGTGTTTCTTGTCACCTGCATTAACACATTTTTGCAATGACTGGGAAATGAACCTTTTTTTTCTTGCAAGACAGAAATTCAGTTTCACTTGAGCTGTAGGGACAGTTTGGGCTACGTATGCAAGTTGACATTTATAGTATTTTTAAAGCTGTTGTTTTAGGGCTAATTAATACGTTTAAAGAACAGAACCTCAGTCTTTCAGGCTACATACTGTAGCACACAAAGTCAATTCCTTCCACCTGTCTAGACCAGACTTGGACATAATTTCTGTAACAACGTTTATGCATACCATCTTCATCTGTCTGGATAATGGTCTCCTCACTTTCCTTCCTCCCTTCTGGGTTGGTTAAGATCATTTTGAGGCTGACATTTGTGTATGGAGGCAGATGATCCACAACATGCTGGGGTGCTTTGGGGTCCATGTCCAAGCAGTCTGCCTTGCTCTCGTTGCGTCCACAGAAGTAATGGTAACATATTGTGACATTGAAAGTGTGGCAACGAGTGATATTGTAACCCAAAGATTCCCAATCCACTGCAATGTGTCTGGCCTGAATCTCAGCAATCTTCAAAGTTTTAGGTGTTCTCATAGGTTCTAGAAAACAGAGTAAATAAAAGAAAAATGTTAACAATGTTCACTCTTGCACAGAATAGTAAGATTCTGTAGATGATAGCTACAGAAATGTGAAAACAAAGGAGATGCACACAGATGTATTACTGGAAGAAGTACCATCCTTTGTGCAGGTGCCTGAAAGCAAAAAACTCCCACAGTTTCCATGCTTTTATTTCCTCTTCAGGGTCTCTTTCCAACTTTCATTCAGTGATTAAGACTTATTAACAGTGAAGAATTGTTATTAATAGTGTAACGATTCAAAGCAACTGAGAATACAGACAGCAGATGTAAAATTGTCCAAAATGCCACCCAGTTGTCACCACTGGCTTTCCTTCTTAATTTTCACCCTTTCCTCCCATTTTTATTTTTACCTGAGAAAATTAGATAATATATCATAGTGATGAAGAGTCAACATTCACCGCACTATGATTTATCATGCCACAAAGCAATGCTGTATGCTAATTAGCTAATCACCTTACTAAGCCAGCAATTACAAAAAATGATGCAGATATTAACTGATGTTTATTAATTTTAATAATGAGGCTATCCATTCAAACAAAACCCCTGAGAAATACTGTAAAAAAACCTTTTGGATATTCCGATTATATCCCTCTTCTTTCAGATCCCTAAAACTTTGGCCACTGCTCTGAAATGGTAATCTCTGAACTGTGACCCAAGTCCCCCCGCCAAGCAAATTCAATAGGGGAGGACGTGACTGTCCCCCCCAAGCTGTCATCAATCCTTCATCATCTCTCTAACACATTCATTCCTCATGCAAGGCTAACTTTTATTGTTGAACTTAATTAAAATGATTACACAGTGAAAATCATGGCCATGACTACATATACACTATGTATATGTTTCACTAGAAATATATCAAGGGGATTTTTGTACCTTGCTAACACATACTTCTTCACTACAGAAAATAGAGCCTGCTGTAGGTACAGCTGCAGCCTTGTGTCCTTGTTGGTGTAAGGTCAAAACCATTGAAATCATCCAAGAAAGTGAAACACAGCATTTCTCTTTCTGGACCTAAGTGTCCTGTGTAACTTGCACTTATGAAATGAGAATCCCAACCATGGTAACAGTAAGCCAAAAGCACAGATGGTATACTGAAACAAGGAAATATCAATCAGTATAATCTATTTAGACAAGGTTTTCAGGGCAAACCACAGAATTTTAGTTTCAAACACCAGAACAAACAAATTCTAAATGTAACATAAAGGTATTTCTTAAGAAAGATGATAAAATGGGAGGAGCTGTTGACTTTGTCAAGAGTAGAGAAATCTTGACCTAGAGGTCCGAACAATTATCAGGTGCAAGAAGTTTAACAAGAGCAAGTGCTGGATTCTGGACCTGGGATGAGGCAGCCCCAGGTATATGTACAGACTTGGTGAGGAGAGGCAGGAGAGCAGCCCAGTGGAAAAGGATCTGAGGGTTCTGGTTTGACAGCAAGTTGATTCTGAGCCAGCAACGTGCCCTGGCAGCCCAAAGGACACCAGTACCCTGGAAAGTATCAGGCCCAGCACTGCCACTGAGCAAGGGGAAGGGTTGTACCACTCTGCTCTGCACTGTGCAATCTCACCTCAAGCACTGGGTACAGTTTGGTTGCCACAACATAAGAAGGACATAAAACTATGAGAGGGTCTGGAGGACAAGATGTATGAAGAGTAGCTGAGGTCCTTTGGTTTGTTCAGCCCAGAGCAGAAGATGCTAAGGGGAAGCCTCATGGCAGCCCAGAGCTCCTCACAAAGGGAACAGGTGGAAAGTAGTGAGCTCTGCTCTCTGGTGACAGCAACAGGACCCAAGGGAATGTCATGGATCTGTATCAGGGGAGGGTTAGGTTGGCTGTCAGGAAAAGGTTCTTCACCAGAGAGTGGGGGGCATGGAACAGGCTTGCCAGGGCAGTTGTCATGGCACTGAGCTGCTGGAGTTCAAGTGTCTGGACAATGCTCTCAGAGATAGGGTTTGGATTTTGGACGGCCCTACGTGGAGCCAGTGGTTAGAGTTGATCCTTGGGTATCACTTCCAACTCTTATGATTCTATGATCCTTCTGAATCCTTTCCAGCTCAGGATATTCTACAAATCTTTTAGTCTGAAGGAAAAAAAAATTATGCCTATTTGCTTCTATGATCTCTCTCTTTCTGGGTTTTGAAAAAACGTGTTTGCTTTGCCCTTAGATACCAATTTATCACATATATGGGAAAAAATACAAATGCAAAAATAGACATCCTGGGCAGTAGCCTTCTGAACATATTGTATAATGCCACAATAGAGATGTGAAGCTGAAAGATACCACTGAAAAGGTCCTCGAGAAATAAGAGACAAGAAGAGAAGGAGGAAAAAAAGTTTTTTATAGAATAGACAATGACACTTCACCAAGTACCAACAGGTGAGAGGCAGTTGTAAACAAAGAAGCAACACAGCAATCTACTGAAGGACCTGGTAAGAGTCTTCACAAAACAAGTATTTCTTTGGCTACACTAAGTACTCAGAAAAAAACCTAACACATATTCAGGCACTGCTTAGGGGGGGAAAAAAAAAAAAAGTATCTCTAAAATGGAAGTAATAATTGTTAAGCTTTTTACACACACAAGTGACAAGAAAGTTACACATTCTCTGATATATTTTGAGGTCTAAAAGAGTAAATATTGTTTTGAACTGTAGGCTTCTTTTTCTTTTTAAAATGGATTGGTTCTTCCCCTATTAGCAATTCTGTATTTATTCTACTAATCCAGGTTATGCTTCCATCCACCACACCAGAAGAACCTGAATTTAAAGTTTATTAGAACTGCTAAAAGAATTATAATATGGTACAAGCCATTTGACCATGAAGATTGAAAACAGTACTGTTTGAAGCAGACTAATCAGTAGCAAAAAAAGCACTATATTTTCATCTTGCTTCTTTCCTGACAAGCCGTACAATGCATTTATACTGTGCAATACAGAACTTGAAAAGAAAAAAAAAAAGTTTTGTTAATCTTAAAAAAAAATAAATTACAATTTATGCAAATTTTACAAATGTGTCACAGCATCAGAAGAGATACTGAAAAGAATCCTTTATTCCACAGTCAAACAGGAAAGAATGAAAGACAGAGTGTGATCTCACTTTCTCACAACTATTCCCTTCTTTGTCAGAAATTAAACAACTTCTGCAATATTGAGATGGTAATTAAAATCTGCCGAGTCTCTCAACAGCTTTGGTAAACTCTGCCAACAGTCCCACTGCTTCTAAAACGATGCTCTGAAACAACAATTTTACTCCTGCCTCCAGGCAACATTTATCTCAAGGATCTCTAGAGGTAAAGACCAGTTGTTTTATACGACCACATCACAAAGCCTCCATCTGTAACACCTCACTAGAAAGCAATCTCCCAATAATTATTTTTCTCAGATAATATATTACTGAATTTTTGAGCAGGCTTCCCCAAAATCCCAGCATCTCATTAAGAATAATTCTATTCTAGATAGGAGCAAAAGAGACTGCTCATCTGCCACTTTTCCCTTTCCCTATCTTAAGGGGACTTGAGTTTACTGAAATATTTTCTTTATCCTCCTGTGGTTTAATTTCAATTTATGCATTCTCTTCTGATCTCAGGATATTGTTTCTGTACCACCAAACCTAGTGAATTCACTTTTACCCTGCCTTCCCAATTGTTGTTTCCCACTCTTTCCTTTTCAGCCATATCTAGAACTTTTATTCAAAATGCCTGGGTATTCAAGTCCATAATGTCTTGCTTCTTTGATGACTTAGTAACGTCAAAATGGCACACTCTGCTGAAGAGGGAAGAAATATGACTCTCTCAAAATCTATTCATTTCTTTACCTATCAGCTGGAGTTTTAATAATATTTAATGACAGCAGAAAGTCTGTACTATTTTCCAAACATTAATTTACCAATTAGCCTTGTGAGACAAATAAGTGTTTATGCTAATTCTGCAAGAGAAAAAGACACTAAAAGGTTAATAACTTGTTCAAAACTCCAAGGTCATTTAAGTGCCAGCAGCAGAAAAAAATGAGCAGTCCTCAGATTCCAGGTAGCAGTGACTCACAGCAGCAGTCCTTCAGAGACCTCATTTACACTCGACCTTCCACTGCCAACACAGAAATGCAAACTCCACTGCACGCTCCTAACCTGTAGCTCCTTTTTAGAAGAGTTCATGCCATTTTTCCTAGACCAAATTTGAAAGCGTAACAGTGGCTTACTCATTTCCAAGATAATATTCTAAACCTATCACCTAGTTTCAATGAGGGGGAGGATTTTGAAAGATTTTTTTGAGTTTAGAAATTGAGTGAAGCAATACTTCCTTTGTTTTATAACTAATTCTGTTTTCAAAACTAAAATAAAAATAAAAAATTAAAATTAAAATATTTTTAAGACTTTCTCTATAATGGAAAACACATTTAACACAGAAGATGGTTCCTTGTGGTGATGGCATAAAACACTTTGGCCTCCTGTTGCTGAAATTCAATATCCTGAGATTGTCTCAAGCTCTTAAGCATGAACATCCTGACTGGCAGAGTCACATCCTCCAAAAGAAACACAGCCATGAGACATATGGAGGGTTTGGTGATGGTGTTGCAGTGCAAATTTTTAGATCAGTGAAAATATGTAATTTGTTCTTCATATGAGAAGCTGAGGAAAGGACCAGTTCAAACTGAATCTTAACTGGGGACTGCAGGGCACAATTTGTACTATTTTGCCTCAGAATGCCCTTCAGTCTGCATCATTTCTTCCACTAAACCTACTGCCCCATCCTCCCAAGCCCCTCTCCCGGGAACATGCTTCCCTCCACCAGATCCACCTTGTCCACAGCCACTGCTATTACCTCCATACATTTCTCACTGCTGTTTACTGCCTGTCTTTTGCTGCACCCGAACGCCATTATCTTTCTCCTCATCACCCTAGTTGCATGTCTTTTCTAACAAATACTACTATTTGCTCTCTTACTCAGATCCATCACCCAGTCTGACTGTTGTTACATTTACCAATTAAAAACAGAAGCACTGAGAGAATATAAAGAGAACAGAAAAACAAAAACAAAAACAAACAAACAAACAAAAAACAAACAAAAAACCAAAAACCAAAAACCTGAATAGTAAGAGAGATTTCTACATTTATACAGACTACTAAGTCCTCATTTCTTATTCAGAAACAGCATTAAGTAAGAGAATTACATGCACATGGTATTCACTTGCAACAATTTATGGATCAAAAAGATTTAACTCAATGTTATGGGATAAAATAAAGAACAGCTTCAGAAATTCTCCAAAGGTTAATAATCCAGGGATAGCTGGCAAAAGAGACAGAACCTGCTGACCTCATACCATCTCTGAACCGCAGGATGATTTAATAAGAAGCTCCAGATAACAGATAAAATGAAATTCAATTTCTTTAGTACTTGATAAGCAACACGTGATATGACAGGTCAATATCAGGGCCTCTTTGTAGAGATTATCTTCACTTATACAGAAATGGCAGTGAAAAGAAAAGAACTTCAGTTACAGAAGGAACAAGGTGATATCATGCATTTCCTCAGAACCAATTTTTAATGATAAAACTTATTACGTAAATTAAAACTATCCCATCAAATAAGATTAATGAAGCATGATAATTCTTTTTGGTTTCCTGCCTTTCATCAGAAATCCTAAACTTTGTTTGCAATACACAGTTACATGCAAGGGAAAGAGGATTAGATTTTCTGACTAACAGGTAAAACATTTTTTTGTTTGTATGAAGTGGAAAATTACCAAATTTTAAAGCACAGACAGTTAAGATAAATATAGTGCTTCTTGAATAACACCATATGCTGTCATCCAATGCATCCTGCCAGAACACGCAATTTTTAATTGGAGTTGGCTTTCTGATTTGTACATTTTTTTGCCCTCCTTGCCTCCTCGTACTCTTTCTGGTACAGTAAAAGACTGTGGGGCTGACTTCAAATCTCTACTTTACCTGCACTGACTGAAATTCATACCAAGTTTAAGAGTATCCAGTCACTCCCATTAATGACACAGAAAAAAAAAAAAAGGAATCTTAACCTTAAGAGGGAGATACAATGCATAAATCCACAATGCCACTCACTACATGAAAGACATCAAGGCTCTGGGATGTGTCAAGAGAAGGGCAACAAAGCTGGTGATGAATCTGGAGCACAAGTCTTACAAGGGCAGCTGAGGGGACTGGGATTCTTTAGTCTGGAGAAGAGGAGGCTCAGGGGAGACCTTATCCCTCGCTACAACTATCTGAAAGGAGGTTGAAGCGAGGTGGAGGTCAGCCTCTTCTTCCAGGTAACTAATGATAGGACTAGAGGGAATGGCCTCAAGTTGCAAAAGGGGAGATTCAGGCTGGGTATCAGGAAAAAGTCTTCTCCAAAAGAGTGGTCAGGCACTGGAACAGACTGACCAGGGAGGTGGTTGAGTCACTGTGCCTGGAGGTGTTCAAGAAATGTTTAGATGTTGTACTAAAGGGCATAATTTACTGGGGGAATATTGGTGGTATGTGGATGGTTGGACTAGATGATCTTGGAGGTCTTTTCCAACCTTGGTGATTCTATGATTCTGTAAGTTTTGAGCAACGTGGTGCTTATATCCAATAAAAGCTCCTACATACAGAAGTTAATGTGTGACAATTACTAAAGGATTAGTAGATTTAAGATAGCAATCCTTAATTTGAAATGCTTGTTTATGACCGAACCTCCTTTAATTATCTTGCCCTGACATTTAAAAATAAAAAAGACAAATTTTTCTGCTAATATTCTCAATCTGAACACCCACTGGAATTCCCCAGACTTTTTTTTATGAGAACATGAGCCTCTCTGTCCTGTGGCTTCTCCTGACCTTTCCAGAAAGAGTCTTTCCTTGGCATGTGGGAAATAAAAAGGAATTATTCTTAGATGTCACTGTGGATCCTGCTGCTTCCTCGGTTCATGCAAGGTCCTACAAAAACAAAATGTTCCCCAAACTCACAAAAATATTACAGTTGGGCTGCTGTAAAGAATTCCTCTAAAAAGACCACTAAAAAGAGCACATAAGAATGGCATGAGCAAAAAACACTGGAGGAAGTACAACCAAAACCAGAACAGCTGTGAAATGTGTAGTAAGAAAGCAATCTTTCTCATTTGCTTATTTCAGCTGCTTTACTGTCAATTATTACTTCTGTTATTAGTGAACAATGAATTTTAGAGAAACATTTTACATAGACACTAAGTTCCCTCTCATCCTAAACTCAGTTCAGATTGATATATATGAAAAGCAGATCACTCACTGAACAGAACTATACTGGATTTATCACAATTTTCAACAGACAACCAAAGTCTGAGCACAAGAGAACATAAACTCTGATCACTTCTGCATTTCTTTAAGTGATCTGCTATCTGTCAGCATCCTATTTGCCTTTTTGGTCACTTAACTTTAAGCTTCTAGTATGTAAGCACGTGCTTTCAAGATAGTCATCTAAATTCCATTTATTATTAGGTTAGAAGGATTAAAAACCAAGCATACATACAACATGACCAGTTGAAGAAATTTAGGAGGAGAGAAATGACCAGCTGAAGAAATTTAGGAGGAGAGAAATTGTACTTCAAAAGTACTTGATCATTATCTCCACTGATTAAGAAGGCAACCCATGACAGTAGTGGATATCTACAGATATCTACAGCAGGTCTGATGACTTTCCTAAAGGCTGCATCTATATCAGCAACATGCATTTTGAGTAGAAGAAAAATACTGGGGCTTGAGATTTGACATCCACACTGTAAACATGTTGCACGGTTTTACTAAATGTATTTTGGATTCTTGAATCAGTAGTCCTTCAGTGGCTGGACATGCATCACAGAAACCTATTTTCCAGTTCCATTTCAAAGAAATCTGGTTTGCACATTCTGTGACAGCCCCGTGATACAAAAGAATGTGTATGAATTGGGGACAGTCATGAAATTTCCATCAAAAGTGCGTTCCTTTACCAAAGCTAAATCACTAACAGATTGTCTCTCAGTCTCCATTAGAAAAATCCAGGACAACTTACTTGAACTATAAATAAATTATGTTATGAACAAAGAAAATCCTAGGTAAGGTTGTATGTTCTAGAATATACATGATGAAAACCCTGTGTTTCAAGGATCTACAAATCGAAAAGAACTAAGTTATATAAAGCCCCTAAGGAACACAAATTATACTCCAAATGCCTAAATTACACTGCAAATGTTGCATGGAAAACCTGGATCCTACTGAGGTATGACTGTGGATGCCTAAGGGTCATGCTTGCCAGAAGATTACCTACAAATGTAATCTGGAATTGGATATTGCTCTTGGCAGAGTTTAATCTGTCTAAATATGGCCCTGGTGCTGGAGGAACATAATAGCTATGAAATATCTAAAAGCAACACATATTTCTTTAGGATCTTCTAGGGAAAACAGATCTTAAAACTAAGGTGATGTAAGAATATATGTTAAACAACAGTACGATAATACAGGAAGGTTCAATTTATTCAGTCATCACAAGAATGTCATGCATTTCATTCTAATTTCCTTGAACCTTTTTTTTTTTTTTTTTTTTTTTTCTTTTTTAATTAAAGAATAGTTCCTGTTTCCTTTTCCTTTCTGGCAGATTTTTGACTAAATGCAAAATCAATTAACATCACTGGCTTCATCTTTTAATAACTACTTAATGATAGTTCATTAATTGTTTATCTAGAGTCATGGACTGCCAACTTGTGTGCATCCCTACCCAAAACCACACCAAATTATATTACTAATTGGATCAAAACAGATTTTTCATATATTATTGGAATAATAGCTTCATATCTCAGGTAACTCCACTTTTAAAATATGTGCAATCACTCATTTTTGAAGCACACATAAGCGGGACATCAGTCACATACATGAATACAGGTAGGAAAGTCTAACGAAAGTATTGTTTTTTTCTGCTATTTCCTCAAATCTTGTTCCATATTCCATGACTTTTGTCAACCAAATCTGAAAACTCGGGCCTTTAATCTTTTTAAATTTAGAAACATAAAGAAATAGTGAACATCAAAGAAAGGTAATTCAAATGAAGTTGAAAGAAATCATACAATTTGAGGTAATTTCAGCAGTCAGACACAAAATGAAAAATTAACAGGTATGTATTCTCACAACAAAAACAGACTTATTGAACACCTCCTTTTTCAGATGTGCAATATATACAGAATACAACATAAATACGGATACAAACACAAAAGGAACCTGCTTTGTGTACTTCAGCATGTTCACTTATTTCTTATGTGAAATATGCACCCAGAATAAGTCAAGCAATAGCATTTATACTGTACTAGCAATACAGATTTATTTCGTTGCTAATGAAGGTTATAATGGTATTGCATGAAAATCTATGAGATTTTTCCCCTTTCATTTCAGTCAGCAACTGACTTATTAAGCCAGTTTAGAAATTTCTTATATACCTCAGGGAGCAGAAGAAAGCATCTAAATTATTACATAGATGATCAGCTATATTACTATATTACTATATGGCTGATTACTGTAATACAGTAGTTTCAGTAGCAACAAGGGGATATTCAATATAGTTAAGGAGATATCTTTTTGGATGCAAAAATAAAGCTGTCCCTCCTTCAGAGGTATAGTAAACAATGAAATATAACTTCACATCTGACAACTATTTGCCCATTCCCTCTTGATAGAATGTTTATTCTTTTCCCTACATGCACGATTAACTGTTTGTGTATCCTTCATGTGTAATCAATAGCTGTGAAGCTTTGTATTAGCTTTAGAGATTAAGCATCCCCTGATAATAAATTCCATTGATTGTTCAAGTTTAGTTTAGCTGCAGGAATCCCACTTTTTATTATTATTTTTTATTCTGAGAGTTTAAATTAAAAGGAGATATATAGTCTAGGAAGAGAGAGAAAAAGCTTACATGACCTCTTTAAACTCATTTTTCCAGATGAACTAAATTTATCAAGTGTTGTAAAACATGAATCAGTGTGTCAACAAGCATCAAGCTGCAAGAGAAAACACAGGGATACCAGAGATTTTAAAATTCCTAGGAAAACTGTCCAGGGCTGCAATAGTGGAGATTAACTGTCACAAGTCAATTACAAAATTAACAGTGATGGGAAAAATAAACTTTTGACTTAGTAAAAAAAATAAATTACAGGAAGGGCTATATTAAATCATCATCTAAAAAACAACAACAAAAAAGAATAGACATTTATGCACGTACACAAATACTTAACTTACCAACTCAGTGAACCTAACCACTTAATGCTATGAAGAAAGCATTTACAAACACTTATTTGAATGCAAATCACCGGTTTGGTAAGATGATACATTTTTCACTTCTCTCTGATCCACATTCATAAACATTACTTTATGGCTTTGTTTACGGCCAACCTATTTGGATGCTTAGGATGTTATTAGTATTGATGCAAAATACTAAGTTGGAGGAATGTAAATAAGCAATACAAGTGTTTTCTACGGATATCATAAAAGTTTCAGTTCCTTCCTCTGGAGTATAAAAACTTCAGTTCTCCAAGTCAGGAAACGCAAATATCACCATATGAAATAAAGTGGCCAAATGTAGAACACAGTCAATAGTTAATAAATAGAAAACACAGAAGAAAGATTCAGGAATAAAACTACTGTCACATTCACCTCTGATGACTAAAAATTGCAAACTGCCTGCAACTTTGTCCTTCTGATGCTGT
Source organism: Meleagris gallopavo (assembly GCF_905368555.1). Taxonomy (NCBI): domain Eukaryota; kingdom Metazoa; phylum Chordata; class Aves; order Galliformes; family Phasianidae; genus Meleagris; species Meleagris gallopavo. The sequence continues at coordinate 58,079,695 of NC_139405.1, read as the reverse complement.
TCTTATAGGGTAACACCTAGCAACAGCTATCACGGCATGCTCTGGCTCTTCTACTTTCACCAAACCAACATATACCATTACATCTCTATATATCATTATATATACCACCTGATCTAATACTTGATTTAGTGGCTGGCAATCCTGCCTGTAGTAGGGAGGGTTGAAACTGGATGATCCTTGATGTTCCTTCCAAGTAAAGTCATTCTATGATATACAGAATCACAAATATTTGGATTATATATCTGTCATCTAATGTATGATGAAACCTGAGTGAAACAAAAATTCATCAAGTGGCTTAAAACATATACCATAAATGAAACACAGCGGTATCAGTAATATCCCTTGTTAAATCATTACTGAGTTTCTACTGTGTGTACATCATACCTGTCTATTTCATAGTAACTCAGAATAAGAAAGGACGTATGAATGTCCTTTACCACCTGCAAATGATAATCTGTCTACAGCAAATCTCAGTCTTCTCCTCCTGGAATACAGCTCATTTGTTGCTGTTATGGCTCTCATTTAAATTTTAGATGAACAGCATATGTTCAGCAATGGTTGGTACCATGCCACTATAAAGTTATGAGACTGAGATTCTGATCTACTTAAGCTTTACTGCAGAGAAGAATGAATAAAAACCAGATTTAAAAAAAATCAGGCAAAAATTGCATTTTAAAAATTATTTTTCTGTAAGAAAGTGTATATGCCTGAGATAAATTACTAAAGGATTGTAAAACTACATTAAGGTATAAACTTACTGTTAGAGATTCAAATGATTAAAATAAAAAAAATTACCAGTGAGCTCCCTGTAAATGTTTATGAATTAAATCAGGAAGATTATATTAAAATATATACAGGATCAATGAAAATTAGAACGTTTAATGTCAAAAGAATGTTCATAAATTTACCACTGCATTATATAATGCCTGTTGTCTATCTCGTCTCTTGCCCTTGAAAAAATACTGGCATTAATCTCTTTTTCACTCCAAATGGCAAAACTTGTTGGCTTCTATTGGAGAGGAAAGTATTCCTCAAGTACTTGGACATTTATTTAGTAAATTGTCTTCATTTTTTTCATAGATTCACTCAAAGCCAGGATTATATGTTGAAGAGTGGTTACTTTTTTTCATAAATGCAGACAAAAAATAAAACAGGTGGGCAAAAAAGAATTCCTCTAACACTGAAGTCTTGAAGAAAACAGAAACAAGTTTCAAAGATGCCTAGAACTCTAAAATGCTGGAAAGGTGCCAAACAGGAAAATTCTTTTTATAGTTGGGTACCCAACTATCATGAAACTCATCACCCTTGAATTCTGATGAAACACTGGGACGTAAGTGAATTACCAACCTGTAAAAACTTGAATAATGCAACTAAAAAGCTTCTTAAATTATTGCTCAATGATTGAAGCTGATTCAATACCGTGCCCATTCTCTTTCCTACAACCATCTGGCTACCCCAAGGTTTGTAAGGCCATTTTGGGAGCCTGGACCCAGACCAGGTACTGCAGAAGCTTAGTTCCTTTGGACATAAATACTAAGAATAAGTCCAAGTCTGCAGAGAAGAGCTCTTGAGCTATTTTTTCCATGTAATGGAACAGGGGCTTTGTGACAAAGAATGCAAAAGTAAAGAAAAAGTCTCACTCACAGAAGGAGGCACAGGCAAGCTGTAAAAGTGCTTTCTAAAATATGCTGTGTAATCTAAATAATATATTTCCATTTAATATTTAACTGTATAGGAAACTCTGAAGGAAACTTGCCCTACTACTTCTCGTTCAGCCAACTAGTGTTTCTCCAAGCTATTGTTTTCTGGCTAAACAGACACTTGGAAATTTGGAACGGATAACTACAATAAACTAAGATAATTTGTTTTAGAAACAATTTTTCTGCATACTTCCTGTGAGCACCTCTGTTTTATTCCATGGTTCCAGGACATGAAAATGCTACTGAAAAATGGTTTAAGAATGTTTGCAGACAACAGTAAAACTGGGTAGGTGATAGTATAAAAAATGTGGCAAAACCAGACATTTACTGGATGCAGCAAAAGGAAAATGATTTTAGATGCTGTTGATAGTAACTTATAATCCTTTTGAAATTAGATGTTTTGTATAGAATGTGATTATTTAATGAGCAATTGATCTTGCTTTATACAGAACAGATGGTGGTGTTAAATGTAAAACCAACAAACCTAGTTTTCATTCACATGCAAATGTAAAGGATTAATTCCTCACTTGCAAAAGAAGTCACCACTCTGTACTATGTCTTTTCTTATTCTAGGTATCTATCTAGTCCAACTGTCAATCCTATTAAATAATTTTACAACATTTTGACTTTCAAAAAGATATTGTACTAGCACAGTTGTCTTGGCTGCATAGTTACAGCAAAGCAACTGCTGATGTGATAGTGAGACCAGCACTACTCTAACAGTCACCCAAGAGAGTGTCAATCATGCTTGCTGAGTAAGTGGAGCATTAAATTATTTTTTTATGCCTGTGTTGTACATGCTGAATCACTGTCATCATACAGTCACAACAGAATACAAAAAAGAAAAGCAGCCAATTAGTCAAGTCAAGGCCACACAGGCAGACAGACTATAATTTGGAAGTGTGGGCTAATTGCTGGACACCGGTATAATGTCACAAAACAGATTTATTGATGAATGCAGTAAATGCTTAAGAAAAAAAAGAACAATCTCCACCATTCCAATGTATTACTAAAATGCTTAAAAATTCTGCTGAGTGTCTGTTAGTAATTTTAAAGCTAGCTTCTCTCTGCTGTAATTTTTTTTTAATCTCTTCTAACTCTTAACCTTTAGGGGACTTGCATAATAAGCACACATGAAACCTACTACTGTCACCTCTTGTTGCTAAAATCAACCCACCAGGTCATAACTGACAACCGTGATAATCTGCTAGATTAAAAATTCCTCAGAAGTAGTTTGAAGACTTAAGATTTTTCAAAATTTTTTCTGCTTCCCACTTTAAATATATGAGATTCATGATAGCTTTTGTACACCCTTCTGTGGCATGTTCGTATTAATACCTATTAAGACTACCTAGCAATTACTGGCCTTAATCTTCTGCTACTGGCTAAGTTCTCCATAACTATCTTCTCACTTTCTCCTTGAATTGACCCTTGCAGTTATGGCAACTGCTGTCTCCCCAAGTTCATTAAGGCAAAATTATAATACATAATAACTTGCAATGCCATAATTTCAGTGAATACAAGTGGTAATAAGAAAACAATAACAACCACCAAATAGTTGTTTACCTTTACCTGTCCCTTCACCTGTTCCTATTGATATGAATATCTGGAAGAGAGACTGAATGATAGCATGATAGAAGAATTCTATTTGGAAAGGACCTCTGAAGGTTGTATAACCACACTATAAAGGCAGCAGCTCTGCTTGCCAAACACCCAGGAGTGCACCCATTACTCAGTACCAACCGAACATTAGTGCACTATTAACCCCATCTGAGCTGAAAACAGTGGGGAGGACACAGTGCAGTGCCACCTCAAGTGATGGCAAATAACGGTATGCACTTTGATACATTGCCTAAACACAGTTCTGTGAATAACAAATATATATATATATATATACATGCAGCTGTGATTTCTATTTGGATAAATTAATTTGAAAATAGGTTTCAAGATTGCTGAAAATAATATCAATTTTTTGTTATGTTTGTGTTTCTGTTTTCAGTTGACATAAATACATTACCTGCAAATTTTCAAAACGTATATACTGAGCTGCAATCATGTACTTTATTCAAACAAAAATCTGATTATGTCTCTTTACTAGACTTTTCTAAGACCTATCTTACCAGAGAGAAATATTCCTTGTTCACAGTCATGCCTTATTCATTCCAGTTTGCAGTATGTACATTTATGAACAACTATTTTGAAAAATGAAACATGGGGATAGTAAAATTTCATCAAAAATCTCTGACAGCAGCTTGAGAACTCAATAAGAATTGCAATTACTGCCATCAAATCAGACTGGTAGGTTAGTTTCACAAAAACAAGGTCAAATATCCCACTTGTTTTATGGTTTTGTTGCTCTCTCCTGCTTTTTTTTTTTTTTTAATATTCTAATATAAATATTAAGAGTTAAAAAAAGTTTTGTTACTTATATATTTGACAAGGGTTGATTTGAATGTAATGCCTCCTGTTTAATGATGTTGGCCCATGACACCAGAGGTGGGTGTTGGTGGTATGGCAGCCCATACCCACCAATATATTGGTATTTTTCCATTACGCTTTGTCGCCCTCTGACAGATGGCAGCAGAGGAGCTCTCTGACAATATGGCATCTGACATGCAAGTCTATGAAACAAAGTGCGAAATGGAATTCCAAGCAGAAAAGATTGCAGTCACTGATCTTTATCAATGTTTGCTGTATGTTTATGGAGACCAAACAGAGGATGTGAGCACAGACACAAACAGAGGATGTGAGCTTTGTGTGGTGCATTTCAGCAGTGTCAACAGCGGGTCACCTCTGCTGGCGCAGGTTTTGACAAGCACAGCACATTCAAGTTCTTGTTCACTGATGGTGAAAATGCACAGGTAATGTTGGTGACTATATTGAAAAACAGCGTTGTGTAGCTGAGAATTTGTTCTATGAAACAGTTACTGTGCTCATTGGATCTGTAAAAATTTTCATGAAAATAAATAGGAGGCATTACTTTCAGAGCAGCCTATCTATCTATATATAAGCAGCCCAAGATTATTGCTCTTCACTCAGAACAGCCCAGGCAAGCCAAAAGTTTGGATACTCATGTTCTACATCCTCCCAGGACTACATGCGTGGAAGATACAGAAGTTCCAGACACAACCTCAAAGCTTGAGTTGATTTCTGACCACTTAGTGTTCAGGAACAAGATTCCAAAGGAGCGAAGAATTGCACAGTCCCCTACAAAACCTGAAATTTTTTTGAATCTTCCTTCATTCCAGCACTAGCCTCTGATAGATGGCGAGACTGCAAGCATTTCACTTTGTATGACATAAAACTTTGCAGGGTTTTTTTAATTACTTTGATTTTTATTGCAGTATTTAAGTTAAATGCTGAACAGAAGAATTTCCATACTGCCTGATGGCTTCCATACATACCTTTCCATACTGCCTGATGGTTGAGAACAGAACTGATGAAGCCCCTGTGATCTAGTCTGTATACTTTCCATCATAATTTAGAGAAGTTTGACAAGGGGTAGCTATTGAAACAAAATTGGCTGGGATGTTTTTAACTTCTAATGGACTTTGTAACAGAATTTAAGAACAGAACTCAATCATCACAAGTGTTCAGTGATGAAAGTGAGCAAACTAAGTACTTGGTCAAGTATTTAGACACAATCATTCATGTCAGAGTCTAGCTAATATCCTTACACTTTTCTGATCTTTTCTGCCACTGTAATTATTAAAATTTATGCTTCTTGTCTGCTTTTAACTGGTATACTACCATGTCCGTGCAGTGCTCTTTTCTGTACAAAATAAGGAATCTGTGTTAACTGGTGGTGAGCAAAGGTTGAAGAGGCTAATACAATATATGACTTTCACATCTAAGTATTTAAATGAAGTCAGTAACTGACAGGAAGAACTAGCTTATTTAATAATTAGGTCTATCATCAGATATTTCTGCCAGATATTTCTGCTACAGCAGGGCTTCAAGACTGGATTATCCAAATGACAGTCTGCAAGAATGGGAGGTATGTACTCTGAAAGAAAAGAGCACAGGCTGTATTTCAAGCCTAATTCCTGAATGGTTTCACAGAAAAAAGGTCACAACAGCAAAGACTGTAATCCATGCTCTTCTTGTAGGATTTTTTTTTCCCCCCCAAGGAATAAGTGTCCCTTCAAGATGTTTTCTGCATTTGTTGAGGCTCTTAAAACTACTCTCCATTAAAATTCATATGTATTTTTTCTAGAGAGAAAAATCCTTAGGGAAATTTATTTGAAATTTCTGGTTGCTGTCTTTGTTGCTGCTGGCTCTGAACACTTGCATAGCCATCTTGAACAGCTCAGGACTGAGGAAAGTGCCAGGAAAAATGCCATCTACCATATAAAATGTCCAAAATGCAGAGTCGGTATTAATTATTTTCATGTATAATTATTTTTATTAGGATTAATAGCTCCTACATCAATTCAAATTTATGTAAATATAAAATATCTGAAGAAGCTATCCATAGACTTAAGAAATAATTTCAATTAAGTAGTCTACAAACATAACAGTTTGGCTTTAACAAAACTGACTGGGAGCAGTTCTACACTGCCTGTTGTTTACCCAGCAGTTAAAAAGCCACACAGTAACAACCAGAATTTGGCAGTTGAGAAGGTCAAGTAGTAAAGCCAAAAGATGCCAAAGTATGTTGACAACAGAATAACACAGATTATTTGGAAAGGTATGTAAAGTTGTAAAGCTTGTTTGACTGTCATCTCCATGTGAGCATGAAAATCATGAAAGTTTCATTTCCTTGACACTCCTTGAAAAAAGAGGATAAATCATTTCAGCAATGCTGTTAACAAGTAAAAAACAAATGGCTGAACTGTTGCTATGATCATAATTAGGACTGTACTTTGGTACTGCACAGATGATAATCTAGCATTATGTGGCTTGTGCTACTGCTTCAGTTCAATTTCCTTAAGATAATGCATTTGGATTCCATAATATGCCTCTATGGTGAAACCAATAACTGAGTCCAGTGATAATTCCTTTGGGAATTATAATTTATGGCAATAGACTGTTTCCACCACTTTTCTCAGTAATTTGTTTCAATGATTAATAGCTTCACTGTTAAAGATAAATAAGTGTGCCTTCATTCTAATTTGAACAAGTCTGGCATCAGCATGCAGCCATTAGAGGCTTTTCCTCCTTTACAGTAAATAAGCCTTTTGTATTATAACCTGGTATTATTTTCCCCCCATACACTCTACAAGATATAGATATAAGCTGCAGGCCTCACCTTCACTCTGATGGACTAAAATTATCATCTTTGCGTCAGTTACTCTAAGACTATATGCTAAGCACTAACTTCTGTTCTGGCACTTTTCTCCATTCCTCCCAAATATTCATCTCCCAGATGAAAGCATGGATACAGGATGTACATGCAGTGAGCGTATCGCTATTGATCATACCCACAAAGTCAGAGTTTTCTTTCTCACTTTTTGTCATAGCACTATACTAAGAGCTATTGTGAACTACTTATCTGTGTCTACCTAAAATTCTTTTCAGGTTTCTGTGCTTCTTCTTCCAAATACATTTATTTATATTTGTATGTAGATAGTAAGCCACAATATCTAGTATCTCTGCCTTGAACTACTGGAATGGAAAAAAAGGCAACAATGAGTAAACAAACTTAATTCTCAAGTCAAATTAATAAGTAAACAAAATTCTGGCAGCTGTAACATCCTAAACTTAAGGAGCGAGCTATCTTGTCTTTGCAGATTCTCACTTTACAGCTCAAAATGCAATCATAATATTATGATGCTAAAAGTTTCAATTAAAAACAACAGGCTAAAGGGAAGGGCAGAAAATCTTATCTGTAAATATTTTCACAAGTATATTTTGCTCATTGCTCAAAAGTAAGAATGTGCACATACGGGTCTGTGTGATTTTGAATACCACAATTATGTCATATTATCAACTGCAGAGAAAAACAAAACAAGAAGAGAAAAGAATACCAATGCAGCAGGAAAGTGGGTCACGCTGTCTCCCTACATAAACACCACAAAAAAGAAGTCATGCTTGACTGCAAAAAACAATCATACTTTTTTTTTCTTCTTAAAAGACTAGTGTCTCACTGAAAGTCACTGAAGCTTCCCCAAGGACAACTGGAATTAGAATCAGAGGCCAAACATAAAGACACCTCTCTGAAACCTAATCCCCTTGTCCATTTAAAATACTCCTGCAGTTTCTGATCAGGAAAACACACCACTGGGATTTCACTGGCAGTTTTGCTTGTTTTTTTTTAGTGTTTTCAAAGCCAAATAACTCAAATATCCGAACAAGTATCAACACAACTAAAATAAAAGCAGATGGGTTCAGTTAATCTTCCCCTTTTGCAACTCTACACTAGCTTAGATTTTTTTCCCTTCCAAAATACAATCTCTTCTAGCATTATCAACATAACAGCATTTAGAAGAGAAAAATTCATTGAAAATTTAAATGTTACTGCTGTGAGTTTAAACAAAAGGGAGATTTTAATCCTATTTGCTTGTTTTTCCACCATTTTCCTGAGATGGACTACACCTGTCCAGGCATGGAGTTACATGAACTGTGCCTTTTCAGATAAAGGCTGAGCCTCAAAGTGCACCTTTATTAACTCCACTTCCCCATGAGAACCAGACAACTTTCTGGTTCAGAAATCAGCTCTACAATAAAATTAAAGCAGGAAGTAATTAGAGGTAGGCAACCATTTAAAAGTAACCTGGGTAAAACCAGCAGATTTTCATTCAGAGTACCCTTTCTCCATTCTTTGCATGTCACAAGATAAAAACTGCCCAGTCTTTCTGGAAGTATCCTATAACTCATAGTGGTCTTGGACAGAACCTGCACACGCTCTCTCTTCGTTTTCTCCTTAAACACACCTCTCCCCTTATCCCACCTGGCTCCCTTAATCCTCATATCCCAGAAACATTCCATGTTAAAGGCTCAGGTGTGTTGGACTCTACTGACACAGCAGCTGGAAAAAAAAATTCCAGCTTTAAGAGCTTGATCTAAGAAAATTGTCAGAAATGCTAGATACAGATACAGTAATTTCAGACACTTGGCTGACAGATCAATGCAAAAAAATCTGAAGTATTTTGCATTTTATTACTCACAAACAAAAGTTACAGAACTGAGGCACTTACTGTGAACATAAAAATATCACAAAATATGTTTATATTCTTCAGAAAAGCATCTTAAAAGTTAGGATTAACAAACGTGAAATTTTCCACTACCTCCTTTTCATCAGTGCCTGGGCCTCCCCTGCCTATCCCATGTTTCTAGGGTTCAGCCCAAAGAGGGCATTTCAAGAGAATTCTTGTCTCAGATGAACAAAACCAGATGGGACATAACACTACCCATTTTTTGAGACTGGAATTGTATCATTCCATGCCCCTCTGCCCACCTACTTTCCCTACCAAAATGAGACATACCAGCAGAGAGGAAACAGCCGAGGTACTGGCTGCCTTTGGCTTAAATTATACAAACCACTGAATCGTCTCCTCATCCATTCTACTTTAGTCTTAAAAATGAGTATATCAATAAACAACCTCTTCAATTTAAATATATTTGCATATATTTAATCAAGATTTTAGATGCTGAACTAAATAAGCTTTAAACAAAACAGAATTCCATCAGAGGAAATTTCATAGTCTGAATTAATACAGTGAAGGAATTCCCCAAGTTTTCACTCTCTTCTACACTGGGAGTTGAAGTCCAGGTAAAGCATGACAAAATATGTAGTAATGGCACATTACAAACTTTCTTTCATAGAAAAACATATATTTATGGCTAATTTATAAGATTGCATAAAAATACGTCTAACTATTCTTTGTGTTTTATGCCTCAATGCTTCTCACTGAACTTCATTTGTTGATGCTTTGATAACCAACTAACCTTTAAAAAGCGACTTTTGGAATTCCTCTGAGTGTTTTTACTCCACTAAATGAAGCAATTATTCCAGCTGTAAATTCAGCCAACCTGCTTATCCACCTCCTCCAGCAGTCAGTATGTGTACTCAAAGCTTATTAATTATCACATTTCAGAATCAACTTCTTGCCATTTGAAGGATGAGGTCTGCATTTCCATCTGCATCTTTCAGCTGCTTAACAGATATCATGTCTCATGTCATAGTAACCGAATTTCCTGGAAAGCCTCCTCTGACACATTCTTGTATGTGTCATTAGCAATATCAAACACCAGTTTTGTGTACAAATATTGCTGTTAGCTTCCTTCACAGGTGTACTACCCACAGGGTAACTGTGAATAAAAGGAAAACATTGAAATCGCTTCATTTTTTTTTTAACCCAAACATGCAGAACAAAATAATACTTTGCAAAATGTTGGGGTAGAAGTAAAATAATGTTTCATAGGAATCTTAATAGGAAAAAGGTTTTTTTGCTAGTGAAAGCTGGCTAAAAAATTTGATAAGAGCACAGAGTACAGCATAGATGTATTAACTCACATTAAATAATCTACACAGACTATTCATTAATTCCCTGGAATAGAGCCAGAACTAATAAATCACTACTAAAGTCCTGATACTGGGTTTCTAAAGCAGATTATATCCTGTGAGCCATTTCTTTGTCTGAATGCCAGCCCAATAACCGCAAAGCAGCAGAAGGAAAAATGCTACTTTGGACTGAAAGTAATCTTTACGGAGACAATAGTTGACATCTTTTCAGATGATGTACATTTTGTTCATAAACAGAGTCCCAACACACATCCACAGAGGCATACTCTACATTTATTCCCTAAGAAACATTACAGTGATTTTATTAAAAAAGCTAAGAAAACCATGTCAGAAGTCTATATTGCAGTCCCAGGGACAGCGCAAGCTGGAGATCTTAGGTATTTGTCATTTTTTAATAACTAGTGGAATTATATAAGAAGTAAAACTACAAACCATATAAGACAAATATTCCAGTTCAGGATACACAGTAAGCACTTCCTAACCCCGAATGTGAGTTCAGTAGACCTACTTAATGCTATAAAAGTAGGAAACAATTTTCCCTTAGTACTAATTCAGAAAGTAATGTGAGTTGCTTAAACCAACTTTAATTAGTTTTACTGTGTACCCACTGCATAATAAAGTAGCCAACCTCAACAATTGTATTGTCATGCATGAAGAACAAATGAACAAATAATTAAAAAGAAGCAATGCAAACATGAAAAAACTTGCATGTTTTTTGTTTCTTCTTGGAATGTGGAATGTGTTTAGTATATTTAATTATTTCCTCCTATTTCCTATTGCTCTACGCTTTCAGGCTTTATAGTACAGAAATAATTCTTTCCTTTCCCTCAATCATAATGGATCAAATCCTCAGCATTATTTTATTTTATTATGGTGCTCTTGCAAGACAACAGTGCACCATCAACAACTCTGCCTCTAACGCACGACTGGTGAGTCAAACACTATTTGTCAAAACTGTTTAAAAGAGATCCAATTCTGTATGCTCAGGATAGCCTTTCACTTTTGGAGCATGTCATATTATAAAGCCACTTCACTTTTTTGTTGAAATGCTAATTCATTTTTTTTCTGTTTGCTAGCCAGAATAAAAATAAATAATAAAAAAAAATATTTCAGGGTATAAAAGAAAGAAATTAAGATATAATCCTCTCACATGCTCGGATATTTCAAAACTGCCAGAGATAATCAGAGATAGAAGAGATGAAACATCTGTTGTGGCAATAGAGAGATTCAAAATGATTGAGTTAACAAGAGCAACAAACCCACAGAACGAAAAAAATAAACCACAGCCTGGTACATTCCTTGCACATAGCATGTGTTTTGCATTTGGTATTTATTTCCCAGCCACTCCATAGGAACTGCTACTAAATAGAAGCCTTCACGTTCGAAATGCCAGGAAACTGCTACTATTATTCGCTGATAATCTTGACAGCTATTGTTGACCTTTTGCTATCTCCTGTGATTTTGCGTAACACGAATAATGCATGTGACAATTTTACTACAGGAAAACTTATGAAAAAGATAAACATTTCAATGACCAGGAAGGCTTCTCTAGCCTCCAAGTCTTGGGATTCAAGTGCCCATTGGGATGGACATGAGAGACTCTGGTCATGCAACCCACTCTGTTCCCACCACAGAGAGTGAACCAACTGCATGAAATGCTGCACACCACCCAGGCCTGCCAATTCTTGTCAGCAGCAAAACAGCCTTTTGTACCACACAAATACATACAACCTCTGCTACTGTGTTCATCTAGCGGTGTCTACAGACATTATGATTTCCCATTCTCATCCACTTCAGTTTATATCAGAAATTCTCACGCTCTGTTGAAGATCAACCCTTGCTCTCAATCCTGTCCCCTCCAGCTGTGGAAATAGCAAAATTTTACTTCTTATTTACATGCCAAAGAAAAGTATTAGATTTTTCATGTTTTCTCTCAGTTCTTTTTGTTGAAGGCAAACACTAAATGTAAGGCATAAAATAAAGAACCTTTAAAAAAAGACAGTTTGCTGCTTCTGTGAGTGTTCTCTATAAGCAACTTATCTGTCGCAAACTTTATTACATAAAACTCACAGTAATTTAATATTGGTTGGTTCTATTTATAAAAAAAAGAAGTTGTTACAAAATGAGCATAAACTTACAATTTGTTTATTCATTTTTCTCTTCTGGCCACAAATCATCACAATCTGTACTGGAATCCAATCCAAATTACATTCAATTTACTCTTATACATATGAAAAAAAATTAATTAAAAATAAAATAAAATCAAAGGAATTCTTCATACCAGCTGTCTCTTTCTCCCTGAGTGGCTGCCTATTTGGACTTTGCATCTCTCAAACGTCAAAGCGAATTTTAAACACGTTGTAATGTTCGGTGGCTTTTTCCAAAAATCACTGTAGAGATTATATAACACCTGCTCATCTCTTTCACTTGACTTTCTTGGATTTGGTATCAGACCGAACAAGGAGCTGTATTTAGTTTTCCAACACCACATGCAAAGGGAGAGCTGTTAACCTCCTTGTAAGTTTATAACCACGAGTCACTTTGCAGATTCCCTCTAGTGCTTGGGGACATCTCATTTCAAGATACAAGGGCAGTTAGCACCTGTAAAGTAATTATATCTACCAAATGTTGTTGGCCTGAAATATGAATATATAATTGTTCCTGCCATCTGTTAATTACACTAGTTGAATCACTTATTTAATCATATACATTTACTTGACATCCACAAACTTTTTAATAGCTTCCACAAACGCTGTCCTGGCAGTGAGGCAGAACAAAGGCACTGCCATATGCCCCCAGAAACACCGTGGCTCCGTACGAGGTCGGGCTGCGCAACGGCTCGCTGAGACAAGATGGCACTTAGCACTCACCACCTACCTGCATGTGCTGGGAGCCAGCCAGGGGCAGGCAGGGAGTTGCCAGCAGTGGCACCACTCCACAGCAATGGGAAAGCTCGTGTGGAAACACAGAGAGAAGGGAGGATGCTGATGAGTTGGGATGAGGAGGGAAAATCAGAATTAAGAAGACTGCTCAAGTGTGTTTCAGGTAAGCGGTTTCTTTTTCTGAACAATGAAGGAATCCATGCAGGAAGTTCCATGGTACATCTGTAGATTACTAATCATATTTCAGCTTTGGTACTGAGCTCTCTTTATCCTCTCCTGTGTTGCTCAGCTGAGGTTACTTTAATACCTTGCAGAACTGCTGGCACAAATTGAATTCTGCGCTTCTCCAAGGATAAGAGAGGACACAACTTGCATTGCCTTTGCTGTCACCAACAGTGAGATTTAGTTATGTGGCAGTGACAGGACAAGTTCTCAGGATGTGACACTCAGTCACACTGAGAAGACCCTTTAATATTTCAGGAAGGGATAAAGTAGTGGAGGGGATCATGGATATGAGATCTGAACTCCACCCTCTATGTCTACTTCGACTTGACAGATGCATCCCAGCCCAAACTAGGTCCCTTCTAACTCTTGCCCCATCCCTGTGGCACGGAATGCATGAAGAAGTTGGTAGAAAGGAAAAGCAGACTACAACTTGTCTCCCTTTGGCTAAGAAGGAAGGGGCTGGAGATAAGTCAGCGTTCCCCTCACAGACACAACTCATGCTCTCAGCCTTGGGTCACAACTGAAGCAGAGATGGGCAAGAAGACAATAAAATCCATAATCACACGGTTTCCCGACATCTTACATGGCTTGCTACTCTGACACTAACTGCAGCCACCTTGTTGCTAGTAAACGTGTTTAACTATATTCAGCCTAGGAAAAGTGAAATGGGGAAAATTAAAGAATTTACTAGAACATGTAGTACAATATTCCTGAAAATTGCTTTACTAACAGGACAGGAAGAAATGGTGCTGTGCTCACATATTTTAGAGGTATGCAACCTAAATTACTCTGAAACTTCTGATGCAAATTTCAGCATCTCTAAGATCAGTTCTCTGACTTTCTACTACAAATGCAGAGCTATTACAATACAAACCAAAGCACTGCTACTAATCCAGCACTGCAGGAAAAAGAGTGTCCAAGTTACAAATGAAAGAAAAGGAAAAAACGGAAAAGAAAATAAAAGTTTAGTTCAGATTCTTATAACTTGCACATTTAAATCACTATTTTAACAGATTCCCATTTCATTCTATTTTTAAGGAAAAAAATGAACTTGAATTAAGGGAAACAAAAAAAAAACCAAAAAACTTTTGTATCAGTACATCATTGAAACTAACGGTAGGTAAAAAACATAAATTCAAGTTCATGAGTATGAGAATAAATGTTATCTCAGAGAAATACTTGATAAACTGGTACAATAAGTGGGCTCCATTTTGTCTCTTCACCCTCAAAGCTGGTTAAATTCCACACTGCTTAAATCTGCTGACCTTTCCTAAACTTACCTAAAAATTTCCACTGCTGCTTGAATATTAAACCAGAGCTCACAGTTGAACCCTGTTACTGATCACGTTCAAATAGCTGGGACATTTCCAACCCAGTGTAGTGGTTATATTCCAGTGCAGGCTATATCCCACACGCAGCTAAGCAGAAGAAGCCCAGAAAACATATCTTCACCCTGTAAGAAAGCAGCTCTGGCTACCAGGCAAATGTCAGCATTTTTAGTGTGACAAATGCAAATTCAGCTTGCAGAAAATCAGCATCAGCCTTATGCAGGACACAATTTGAAATGTTGCCCTAACATAAAAGCAAAGTAGTTTTCTTTTTTTTTTTTTTTTTTAAATAACAGTTCAATTGAAAACCCAAATTTGTATAAATGTACTTTGCCTAATTTCTAGTAATTTGGAAAATTGCATTTTCCTGATTGTTGAATGATATACAGAATCTTATAGATAAAGAATGCAAAAAATTACTCTATTGTCCACAGTACTCATAAATGGGCAACAAAAAATAGAACCCTGTTTAGATCAGAGCTGCAAGTACAATTTTGCTTGGAAAGGTAAGAGAATAGATGTGAAGGAGTTGTCACCCACCTAATGGAGACTCAAATTTCTCCACTTCCCCTGGGAAACAGCTATAAGAAACCGCTCCACATTCCAGACAGAAAGGGAGCATACAAGTTTGGAGCCAAATGTCAGTAAAAATGCTCATCTAGGGATTAGAAAAAAACAGGGCAAGAGCTGTCTATCACTGAAAAAAAGTCATGAAAATGCCAGAAGTGGTCACTGCAGCGTGTTGTGGGGGCTCCTGCGGGCAGTCAGGCAGGGCTCAGCACTCCCTACATACACAGATCCATTCTTTCTTTGCCCACCACATGGACCTCAGATACCCTCAGAAACATCTTTAGACATGCAAGTAATGTCTCCACACAAACTGGGGAAAAGATTAAGCACATTTTATTTTAAACAATTATGATAAACTCAAATGTTGCAATTAAGAAACAGGTCAGCAAGTAGCTTAAAATACGGTAAAAGAATGCCTAACTACACAGACAAAGCCCTAGACCAAAACTGTCTCTCCCCATTGCTCAGATTACAATTTGTTCTAACATCAAACTTTCTCTGAAGAAATGAAGAGAAATAAATCGAAGCCACACACTGTGCTTTTTCAGCAAGGATTCAAAAAATTAAGAGGATTTCATTGAGTATCACAAATACATCACAAAGAGCTGTGAGCTCAAAATCTAACATTCCAGCTATGCCTGTATTGATCTTACCATTTATTTTGATACTACTTTTTCCTTTTTTCTCAAGCGTCACTTTAAAAGCATGTGAATTGAATTTGGTGAGAACAAGCTCTGATGGGCACTCTGCCAAGAACTGAATGCTCAGAGGCAGCTGGGAGAGAGAAAAAGGCAACAGTCTGAAAAAGAGAAAACTAGCCTGAAACTAGAGATTCACTAGAGAAATTGGGAAAACTCAGTGTGCCAATGGACAGTCAAAGAATCCTTTTAAATGCACTTACAATACACTGAAGTAGCTCAAGGAAAAGCAGACAAGTTTTCATTGCCCTTCACCACAGGAATTTTTCGCATCATTAAAGACAATAAAAGTGTAGATGAATTCAGGCTTAAGTTATCAGGCTTAGAATTGAACCACATTCTCTCTTAGACATCTTGGTAATTAGTGGAAGACTGTGATGCTAAACTACTTAGTTCCTATTATTTCCTTCCATATGCCAAAACAGATAACTATGCATTATTTTCACATTTGCATGCCATGCAGGTATGTAACTAACCATATCAAGTGTATTTAAAATGCTACAGCAATATTATTAATTTTCTAAGTCGAGAGCTGTTTTTTCCCCAGAACATGCCGCTTCCATTCCTCAGCCCTGCTGCACGAGTCTCTGTATGCACAAGTATTTCAATTTCTCTCCCTCAGGGCCCGCAGATCTGCCTGAGCTGTTCTGCAGGCAGCCCTTCATTCTGAGGAGGGTCTTGCATGCTATAAGCCTTGTTTGCTTTTCTTCAGGTAGACCACTGGGCCTAATAAATTTTATCATTTTTCCTCATAAAGCTACCTCCCTACACCATTGGCTATCACAAATACAACAGTGCTACTACTAAATATTTCAGTTTTCCATACAGGCAGTGTAAAGTTTCCGTTAAGAACAGTCGTGGAGAAAAATGAGCACTTTTGTAGGGCCCTCCCTAGAACTCTGTGCAGGAGCCCAAATTAAAATCTATCAGTGACCTCTTTTGAAATATCTGGTTTAAGAAAGGCCTATTTAGAATGACTCCAAAATTTCCAAAGACACTTAAAATCATATCATAGAATAGCTTGGGCTGGAAGAGACCTTAATGATCATCAAGTTCTGACTCCTTGCCATGGGCAGGGTTGCCAACCACTAAGTCAGGCACTCAATATGGTTGCCCAGGGCAACCAACCTGGCCATGAAAATCCATGGAGAATCGTTTTTATTTTATTTATTTATTTTTTGACAGCAGAACTCCATTTCATTTATGAAAAAAGGCAGTATTTCTCTTCCTCAAGTCTTATGCCTTGTTTGTTGACAAATACAGTAAGTGTCCTACTACCATGAGACCCCTTAATTAAACAATTGACTCCTTGCTAGACACCCTAGAGCACCATCTTCTTCCATGAATGAGCTAAAGATTACTGCTAACAAGACAATTATCTTGGAGCACACCCTTGTGGTGTTTTCATGCGGAAGGGCAGCTAAGCACCACCATGCTGCTCTCTCACTCCCTACTCACAAAAATAAGGAGAAAATATGATGAAATGGTTGAG
Organism: Meleagris gallopavo; assembly: GCF_905368555.1. Lineage (NCBI taxonomy): Eukaryota > Metazoa > Chordata > Aves > Galliformes > Phasianidae > Meleagris > Meleagris gallopavo. Next base: position 58,062,333 of record NC_139405.1, on the reverse strand, counting down.
ATTAAGACAGGGAGATCACTCAACAATTACTGTCATGGGTAAAACAGACAGAGCTTGGGAAATTAATGTAATTTACTACCTACAGACAACAGACTAGCACAATGAGAACTAAAAGCGAAATAAAAAGACCCCTTCATTCACCATCTTCTGTCTTCTCCCCCTGAGCAGCATAGGGAAATGGGGGTTGCAGTCAGTCCATAACGCTTAACGCTCCATAACTCTCCTGCTCCTTCATGGTCACTCTCTGCCTCTGCTCCAGTGTGGGGTCCCTTCCATGGGATGCTGTCCTTCCAAAATTGATCTCACGTGGGCTTCCCACAGGCTGCAGCTCTTCAAACACTGCTACCACATGGCTCCATACCATGGGGCCCATCCTTCAGAAGAAGACTGCTCCAGCACAGGTCCCCATAGGTGGCAGCTCCCCCACATCTCCTGCCCCACCAATGGCTGCTTGCCATGAGTTGCAGGTCTGGCCCAGGCTCTACTCCTCTGGGGGCTCTCCATGGGCTGTGCATCCTTCAGGCCTCATCCACTGCTGTGCTCCGTCATAGCTGCACGTGGAGATTCACTCTGCATGGTGCCCATGGGCTACAGAGAGACAGTCTGCTCCACCAGGGGCCTCTCCTCAGCTGAATAGAACCACTGCTCCAGCCTGGAGCACCTCTTGCCCTCCTTGTACACTGACCTTGGCTGCAGCACTTTCTCTCACATTTTTCACTCTCCTTGCTCAGCTCCTGTTGTGCAGCAGTTTTTCCGTTTCTTCAATCTCCTCTCTCAGGAGCACACCTAGCATCTCTCATAGCCCAATTTCGGCAGCAAGTCCCTTTTGGGGCAGCTGGAGATGGCTCTGATCTGACATGGGGCAGTATTGAGCTCTGCTCACAGACCCTCCCTGTCTAAACCTTGCCACATAAACTTAAAACAATCCTGAAGATAAACAAATAAGAGATTGTTAAAATCAGGCACTGTCTAACAAATAGAAAAGCTTAACTTCGACACCTGTGTGCAACATTTTTTCCATTACAATTTGTGCTATGAAGAGATACCCTCCAAAATCATCAATAGCTTTGAGCCATCAGTTCTCCAGCAGAGACATGTGAGTCTTTGAAGTGAAGGGGTGATAGAGAGGGACTGATGACCTTGTGTAGATGCATGAATCATCACTTTGATGTGATGACACACTTTGTTGTCACAAGTTCTATAGCTTTATATTGCCATTTAAAATATAGTGACACACAATGATCTTGGACTATGTTTTGGGCTCACTTCTCAGTTTTCTCTAAATCTGATCCTTTCTTCTCTATCCTCTAGGCTGTCCATGACCCACATCTAATTTTAACCTGACTCACTCCTGTTGCCAGTTTTAGTTCTCTCACATAGACTCTTTTGTTTTGACTCTAGGCTTGTCATCACAGTGCTTGTTTTCCAGTCTGCCCCAGTCACAGAATTGCAGAATGGCAACTCGAGATTGTCAAGACTTACCTTCTGGCTCCAAGTGTGGTTAACCAGTGCAGGCTGCTCAGGGCTCTGTCCAACCGGGTGTTGGGCATCTCCAAAAGTGCAGATCACAACCTCTCTGGCTAACTCAATCCAGTGTTCAATCATCCTCACAGTAAAAGATTCTGATTTTAACTGTAACTGTAAATTGTGTTGCAATTTGTGCCCGCTGCCACTTCTGCTTTGACTGCATATCATCAAAGAGAATCTAACTCAACTCTTACACATGGAGAGCCTTTCTCTTCTACAAGCAGAACACTACATCTCTCTCGGCTTCTCCTCATATGACAGACACTTGAGTCCTCATGTCCACAGTCATCCCACTGGCTTCCCCTTTCTAGTCCCACATTTGTTGTCTGTCCCAGCTTCTAACATTTTTGCTCTCTCAGAATCCACTTTCCTTGTCTCTTGCCCAGATATTTCCAGTCCTGATCTTTAGTTCCTCTGTACTGGTCAATCTCATTCACCTTATGCTCTATTGAACTGACCTTCAGTCTCGGTTCTTCAGTTCCTCTTACAGACCTACAGCTTCACCTCCCCCCCCTTTCCTTCCCCCTCCCCCCCAGTTTTGCAGGCTCATCTCTTTTTCTTTTGACTCATGATGCCAGGAAACTGCCAGACTTTGAAGAACGCAGGGACATATGTGTCCTACTCTGTTTCACTGTCTAGATGCAAACTGCTGTTAGCAGTCCAGAATGACAACAAGAAAGATCTTGACTCCCTGCAGTACTGGTCAGCAATGTGCTAGTGTAGGCAGAATCTACAAGAAATCAGACACTGAATTCTCAGCAAGTCTCTGCAGACAGGATTCTCATAGGAATAGAAAAAGTCACTCCCTTGATGGAAATTCCTTGCTAAGAGCCAAGACCTCTCTCGAAAGCCCAAGGACATCATATTGTTTTTGTATTTCTGGTCCAGATAAAAAACATATTCCTTATTTATCTTTCTTCACAAATTTCTAAAATCTTTTTGCTGACTTTTCCACTGGGAAAGACAGTTAAAAAACAAAACAAAACAAAAAAAACACCTAACATTGAAAATTTCAATCCAGTGTTACATGTGACTAAGGACTAAGATCAGGACAAACAATAAACACTTCTGTAACTAAGGGAAGTGCCATTCATCTTGGCATACACAACCAAATCTAGCTAATAGTTCCAGCATGCTTCTTCAGTCCTACCCTTACTAAAGAAACAGGATTCTTTAGTAGGCTTTTATTTATTTATAAATAAATAAATTTATAGTAGGGTTTTATTTATTTTAAAGTTCAGTCAAGACCTATAATACTAATCAATCATAGGCAGAACCAAATACAATCCTAAACTAAATGTGTAAAGATAAGGACAGATTGCTACATAGATAAATTATGATATACAGTGATCAGTAAGTTCTCCTTTCTCTCTAGAGGAGAAATCTATTATTTGAAAGAAGAAATCTACAATAGACATGTTATGCAAAAGATCAAGTAATCACAGCAGCCTTTGTCTAATTAAAAGCAGTTCTAATTCTGGCTTTCTTTCAAGCACTAGAAGACAAGCAAGTGTTTGTAATTATGGCAGTTTTCCAAATAGGAGACGTGCCTGACTTCTTTCCTTGGTGACTAAACATGAACTATTTATTAACAGTGGCGGTTTGAAGGGAAAGCTGACCTAACAGAGATCAATGAGAAAATTTGGCTGTTTGTATATGTGCTATACTCTGCCTGTTTGAAGGATGGATGCAAATAATTAATTGGTGTCATTTCTGAAATTCTGCTTTTCTCCTGAAAGACTATCTCAGCATTAACCTCTGTAGTAGATGACAGCACTCTTATCACATTGATATTTTAGTTGAAGAGTTTGGAGTTATTTGGGAGAGGAAAAGTGATGTCATTCCTCAGGTGCTACAGCACAATTTTGTGATAAAAATCTCCACACAAGTAGTATGTATAAAAGTAACTGAGTTTTGTAAGAAGCGGATAATTTCCTTTCTCTTGTCTTACAAACAAAGCATACTTAACCATTTAAACACAAATAACATGCACATAGGTTGCTCTGAAATTAATGCTTCCTATTTATTTCCATGGAAATGACAAGAGATACAAAGAGTACAATAACATTATTTGATAGAACAAATTGTTAGCTACAGTGTTTGGTCTCCACAGAAGCTCAGCATGCATTGACAAATATCAGGGGGACTATTTTTTTCTGCATGGAGGAATTCAATGACACATCTTCACTTCATACACATTTACATGCCAGATTCCGTTTTGTCAGACTGGCCCTCTGCTGCCATCTGTTGCATGGTAATAACATGTAATGGAATACAGGTAGGAAAGTTGAATTTGTACTCCATATCACAAACATCTGCCTCTGACATTGTGGGTCAACAAAATAAAATAGGAGGCATTACTTTCAGAACAGCCCTCATACCTATCCATGTATCCATGTCAAATTAGGGGGTAACTAATGCAGCAACATCTTTTAATAGGATTCAGAAGTTGTAAGTGGTGGTATTAGTTCTTCCTTTTCATTCTGATCTTTTCCCTAAAGTATACAATTACCCTATGCATGCAAAACATTTAAATAAATGAGGCTCATTAAAGAAAATGCATAATTATAAAAGATTAAAAACAGGGCTTTTCCTCATTCAAAAATGATAAAGCACTTCTGTTATTATAATTTACCACGCTAATTTAAGACAAAGCAAAAAAAACACAACAAATTGTGCACAGTTGCAGGGATATTCCATTCAAAATCCTATGGTATTATGTTGTATTTTTTAATAGTTCTGTGTTTTTCTATAGAACTTGAAAAACTGAGGAAAAATGAATTCAAAGCGTATAATTTCAAATAGAGGTAAAAAACAAACAAAAAAAAGAATAAATGAAAAAAGAAAAACAAAACAAAACAAACAAAAAAAAACAACAGAGTAGATTGCTGGTTAATATTTTATCTCACATACACTTTAAATTCCGTATGTGTTGTTTTCCTGAAAGTTAATGTTTGACACTGGACCACTCTAAGTTTTAAGTTTTAACAGTGATTTATTTTCAGTGTCACTGCATGACTAATAGAGAAGAAACAATTCTATAACCAGCTGCAGTCACAGTCAAGCAAGTACAAAAAAGAAATAACTGAAAAGGTCTTTACTGATATTTATAGCACAAGTACAATGAGCTTAGGCTTGACACACATATACAAATGATATTTGTAATTATTCTGACCAAAGCAAACTTTCTTTTACTACATTACCTTAATGTTCTTAGAGAGGAAAAAAACAAAACAAAACAAAAAAAAAAAACAGTTTTGAAAAGAACAATTTGATTTTCCATTTTGGAATCCCACCAATCAGATAAAAAAAATACCTTACTGCTACAATAACAGCGGGGAAACAGTGACATTATACAAAGGTCTGTGAGATAAAAGTTAAGATGTGACTCTCCTTCCTTAGCCTACCTTTTAAGAGGCAAGTGCAGCATGTGACATTTGAAGTACCTGTGGAGCTTTTCTTGTAGACAAAAAACCATCAATAAACTAGATAGCTTTAGTACATATTGAGAAAGTGAAATGACGCTTACAAAGATCCTTTTAGAAAGTGGTTTTTTTTTTTAAAAAAACATAATCCAAAGAAAAAGCGATACAGTGTTTCTTTTATTAACTTGCCTCTTTCCACTACTCACTAGACAGAAAGAACTCTCTTGATGTAAAACTGGCTTGCCACAAGGTCAACTCAAAAATCTAGATAACTTCTAGTCTTTGGAAAAAAGCTAATGCCATTGGTCCACTAGATTTCCAGAGCTGTCATATCAACATCTCATTAATCTTTAGCAGCTACCAAAAAGAATCCCTTCCATTCAAGCACCTACCAAGTAAGGACATTTTCTTTCTTCAGTAAAAATGTGTAACACACTTACAGAATAAATACACATGCAATTGGAGGAGCAAAGTCAAATTCAGACTCTTTACTTTCCAAGAACATGCATGGCATTGTATTCATGCTTGTACAGGAAGCAGAAAGGTAAACAACCTATGATCAGGGTTCTCAGATGTCATAGCAGTGCCAACGATACATATCTGGTAGCAACTGCCATCTAGCACTGGTTAATTCAAGTAGGACTATTGGTCATTGCTTTCTCTAAGCATTTGCATGCCCAAAAATTTTTCTCAGGATTTCACTTAAATGCTGCCAGCACTTAATATTCCCCTTCAGTCTGGAAAGAAATCCCCAAACTCTGAGACACCTTCCCTGAAGCCTGTGTCAAAGCCAATTTATATGGATGCTAACTAATGCTAACTATTGACATTCACTCTCACATTCTATCCTCTCTCTCTCTTTTTTTTTTTTTTTTTTTTTTTTTTTTACTATCTAGCTATCACTTTATAAGTGTCTCTTTAGAGTTAATAGAATTGTCTCACTTGCCCAGAAAAATCAAAAACTGGATAAGAGACCTCAAAAAATTTACTGCTTTAATACCATGTTTTTTTCACATTGCTTAAATTTTCTACTGGAAGAAAGACATCCTGTTGTTCACATGAAGACCAAGAGTTTTCTCTTGCACTGTCGACAGAAGAGGTTGACACAAATAAGATGTCACCATTTGACTGACAATCACGCAATGAGAACCAATGTTAAGCAAACTGTGCAGAAGATGATTCCTTTGGCTTTGTTATCAGATTGCAGATGTTAAAAGAAAGAAAATGTTTTCTAGCAGACATATTCCTCCCTAGTTTAGTACACACTGACTGGGAAACCTCTTCACAGGCACGAGGAAGTCCATCAGAGTGGAGAATATCAGTATTCTTGTATGTAAGGGACAGAAACTTATTTTCTATACAAATTACAAATTTAGACACACTTGGGCCAAAACCAAACAAAGAACAAAAAACAAAAACAAACACCCCAAAACCAAAACACACCGTCAAGCCTCGGGAACAAGGCTTGGTTTCTACTGCTGTGTTGTAGTCTGCAGCAAAAGATTAAAATAACGTAGTAGCATTTTCTTAGCCTTAAAACAAAAACACACACACAGAAAAACAAAAACAAAAGACCCAACAACACAACCACTGTTCTTAATAAGGATGCTATAGCATATAAAGGTCAGCTCACTATAAAGGTCAGGGCAAAGAACAAATGTCTTTTGAATCCAATTAAGTCACATACTTTGCATGCAATTAGCTAGCTTAGAAAAAACTGTCATACTAAGAAATTGTATGTACTGTTTTGATTAATTATTCCTTTCTTGAAGCAGTAAATTTACCAGGGAAGGTGCTTCTCTGCTGAATGCTTTGCAATATACCATCCCTGAAACTTTTTACTGCTGATTATCTTGAGTATATCGTGGTATACTGATAAAGTTAGAAATTAAATGCATTCACAGGTTGAATTTGACTTTATATTCATAACCCGCTGTTCTTGGGATCTCAGACATGCCTCACAAAGGAGGTGAAGAAATTCAAGAGTACTAATAGTACATTCCAATAGTGTTTAGCAGCTTCTTAACTATCTACTTGACTTGTAAGCATGTTAACATTTATCTTAGAGGATAACGAAATGATGGGTTTACATGAACATTGTTTATAACTCAGACAGTTGGGCCTGGACCATGACTCTATTATTATTATTTATAATTATATTTATATATGTTTATATTATATTAGAATTAGAATTACCAATTACTTTTCTTCTTCCCAATGTCTTTATCCTAGCCAACAGATCTCAGACTTTCTCCAAAAGGAAAAGAGGTGGAGGTGGGCAGAGAAAACAATACTAAAGTAGTTGCTGATCAGAATAAACTCATAAACCCTTCAGTCAAAATCAGCAACAACCTGAAAATGTGATATCCTTCAGTTATCACACCAATAGGAAGGTGCAACAGTAGTTCTGTGCACAAGCTCAAAAAGCAGCACAAATTCATTCATTTTCAGTCTCAAAATTCAAATTGAGCTGCCTGCAGAGACACTGATAAGCCCTCTAATAGAGTATAAAGTATACAACAACCTTAAGATCGAGCACAGGTGGATTATGTGTAATGAAGTAAAAGAAATAAATATCATCTAGGGTGAACGAATCCATCACAACTCTTATTCATGCAAGCAAAACAAAGCACAAAAAAGCAGCCAGAGTTATGAATATAAATATCTCAAATATATAAGCATTACATTTACAAGAATGTGCCTTCGATTTCTGAGCAAAACATAGCTCTATGTTACACATTATATTTTTAAGAGAATATTTAGCAGAAAGGAAGAATTTTTTTTCCCTCAGCTATTGAGTTAACAAACAGTAACCAGGAGCAAAAAAAAAAAAACAAAACCTTTTCAAAAGAAGGTAATCTGAGGAGCATGAACTGTTACAGTTCTCAAAAAAAAAAAAAAAAATTAAAGAAAAAAAATAAAAGGTGAGATATCTATACATTAAACAAAATATCTGTTAACTGATCAAATGTAATACTAAGCACTCATATAACATGCTTCTGCACAGCATTTAACTTTCCTGTCACCAAGTCCTTATTTATTTTAAGCAGTGGATTCCTCTAGAATTGTTGATGTTCATATTTTATTACACAGTTTACCTGAAAAATGATTTCTGGAGGAATTCTGATTCATAAAGTAATACTAAGAGCATATTACAGATTGTTATCAGCACTATCAAAGCCTAACCAAAGAATGCCATCTTACATGCTAATTTTCAAGACAAAAATGATAGCTTTAATGTAGAACTTCTTACACTGAGTCACCAGATATGGTAATAAACATTTTTTTTTTCCATTTGTTGTAGCATAGCAAAAAGATTATATATTAACAAATCCAAATTTCTCTAAAATGAGAATATCCTATACATATTTTGCAATACTTGCTGCAGTTATCTTTAATCAGATCAACATCAGAGGGAAATGTACTACAGCAAGCTATTAACAGACTGAAATGCAGTGGAATCAATGAATGAATACTTACATGCCATCAAACAGAAAACAGAAAATCCTAAACCTCTCCTCTGCCACAAAACTGGGGTGAGTTCACAAAAAGATCTCAAGTTACACCACATAGTGGTGTTGCATTGTGTGCTGAACATTGATTACACCAAAGTCAAACTGCAAGAGCTTTGGAGTTGCTGTCAGATGAGTATTTTATGAAAGCATATTTCCCTTCATATCTCTCCTATTTTTCTCATCTCACCCCTCAGCTCAAAGGCAGCTGGCCCACTCCTACTGTGTAGCTAATAGCAGCCTATACCGTGCATGCAAACAGCTACCACCATCCCCTTCAAATGCACCACCATGCCTGATGGGGACTAGGAAGTATACAACAATAAGGGGAAAGGTATTTGAGGACCAATGAAAGTAGTGAAGCTGCTGTCACTGCTGCTGAAGGTTGGAGGGGGTCAAGAAAGCTGAGAATGCTGCTGTGACAGTCCCACTGTCATGGCAGAAGCCTAATCTTGGCGCTTGATGATCTGCACCTCCTCTTCAAGGACAATAATTAACTTTAAACAAGATACTCCATCTTGTTCTGTTTGATTAAATGCTTATTTATTGCAACTTATGTGCACATTCAAGGTTATCACACACTGTCTTTCATGTAAAATTCCATTTCCAGCACAACCACAGCTGTGAAGTTGGTAATAAAAGTATTCCAAGTTCCAGAGTGCTTTCCCCTGCTGGCTTTGGTCCTGTACCCCATGAAGAAATACAAGGCTCTTTACTCAAAGTATTTCTTGATCACAGAGTCAAAAAAATAAAAAAAATAAAAAGACAACCATCAAGCTAAAGTAGATAAGCCAACAATGTTACAGATTTCTTTGCAATTTCACCTCTACCTATGTCAGTCTCTTGTTTTAATTTTAGCTTCCAAATTCTTTACAGCTGACTTTCTTTCCTCACATTTCTACTGGGTATAGCAGAGAGGAGTCCTATCCAGTTTCAGAGGAGAACTGATGATTTTCTGCAACATGAATGAACATCTGCATCTCTGAACACTGGAAGTGGAGCTAAAAATGAAGACCAATAATCACTGGTATAATTAGCTGAAATAAATATCAGTGAATGTTGTTCACAGCAATAATTCACAGATAGTAGCAAATACTCTAAAGCATAGGACTAGCATTTCAGGAAAAGTTATGTATAAGTGAGCTGGAATATTAGTTAATATTCACTATAATTCTATTCCATAAAAATTGTTTTCTTGGGATTACTACATATGAGCAAATTCTCAGAAAACTAGTGTTTTCTTCCCGTCGTATTTGCAAATGTGCACAAGAGCAATGAGAAGTCGTAGAATTAATACTTTAATATTCCTTCTTAAGCAGTGAAACTAGTTTCATATCTTGTTTGCAAAATCTACAAGCAGTATGCAATTGTTTCAACTGCGAATATTTTTCAATACAAATAACCAACCTAGAAAACAACCACCAGAGGGGTAAAATGGAAACATTCTGTTTTGTGATAATTAGCAAATCATTTACTTTAGCTTAGTACCATTGTTGTCTTTTGAGATATAGTTTCTATATTCTTTAATCTAAGCTGAATTTTAACTCTTGCATACAAATGAGCAAACATGCCAGAAGTTCACTGAAAGAGCAGATTTGGCTTTCAGATTCTCAGCTCTTCCTCAGAAGGAATTCTATTTTAGCATATATTCACAAAGATCATTCCCCTAATCACTTAACCTTTCTCACTCCAACTAAGAAAATTTATTAGAAAGGTATTAGCAATACCTAAAAATACCTGTTTTAACATGAAAAAAAAAGGACAGTGGTATGCTGATTTTGAAATTCAGAATGGCCAAGCAGTTACAAATATATAAATATAACTGGAGGAAAAAACTTCAAGGTAGTTCTTAGGCTGGAAGACAGATGTTCATGAGTATGATAGAAAAGACATTTTCAGGATTTGAAATAGTGCATGAAAGATTAAGATCATGAAACCTCTTCTAGGGCTTCAAACTATCTCACTTCTTTTCACATAAATCATTTATAACAGCATATTTTTATTTGAAATCTCAGGTGATGTCCATGCCACCATAAAATGTTGTTGGACTACATTGTACTTTTATGCTAGCAGTGCAGGTACTTGTGCAGAAACAGAAGTGAGGCAGTTCCAAGCTCAATTGCAGGCAGGGAGCCTTTGATTTTGTCCCTGTACTTATGCAGGTTCTTCAGCAAAACTTACTGCTTCTTTACCAACATGCCCAGCAGTGCACTCAGAGACTATTTTAAACTCTGCCCAGCTTTATGCAAATTTCAGTAAGACTGTGTATTTCTGTTAGGCAGACCTAGCCTCAATAGGAAGTTGAGAGAAATCCCCTGGCTATCATATGAAATACATATTACTTAACCAAACCAAAGTAAAACAATCATTTTTGAATGTTACAGGCCATTCAATACAAAAGTTAAAAACTTCTCTTGTCTTAAATGCCAATAGTTCTAAGCATTGTCAAGCCTTTAAGCTTTCTTAAGTTACTTTGAAATATGGTGTGGTTGGTAGTGACACATACTAATGTCTAAAACCCAGCTACTTTTTTCTTTTTCTCCCAGTGAGATAGGTGTTCTGATATAGTTTTTCAAACAGAACTTTGGTATTGCTAACAGCTCTAGTCATGCTGAGTACAGCCTCTGCAGCTCAATCATTAAGAGCGTTCCCTTTAGCAAAGAAAATTACTTGCCTGGTACCTGTAATTCTGTACCATGCCAGGTACCTGTATTCAGAATGACACAGAGATGGTGCTGATAACCTGAAGCAATTCACAAAAACTGAAAATTTAAGTACCAGCTCTGGCTGTGCTAATTAAACAAGACAGGTAATTCAGAGCAGAAACCTGTGTTGGCCAACAACTACAGACTGCCAACAGCCACAGACCATGGAGGCATGGCCAAAGTTGGTCTAGGTGCTGGCCTGAATTGCAGAGCATTACTGGCCAAGGTTAGTTATGCACAGCTATACAGTAAAACAACCTTGGGAAGAAACATTTTTACTTAGAGGACAGCATGGCATTGGCCATGAGAAGTTGTGGATGCCCCATCCTTGAAGGTGATCAAGGTCAGGTTGGATGGGGCCCTGGGCAGCCTGATCTAGTGGGTGGCAACCCTGCTCACAGCAGGGAACTAGATGATCTTTAAGGTTCCTTCCAATTCAAGGCATTCTATATGATAACTTAGAAAGCTGTTACTTAGAATATATAAAAAGGAAGAGTGCTAAGCAACATGAAACAATTCAGTGGATCCTCAAAGCTAAAAATTTAACAAAATAGAAGAGTGAGTTGGCAAAGCCTGAAGTGTAAACAGTAAATTTTGCAGTGAATAATGAGGGAAAAAAAGAAAACCAATTCTCTGTCAGACCCTTCTGGAATTGCAGTGATCATCATGAAATCTGTCAGCACTTCTGAACAGAGATTATGCATGATTTCCCTCTGAAGACCTCTTTACAAGTAGACAGTCCAAAGCATGACCATAATCCATATTCCAAAATAAGTGTAGGAAAGGAGAGGCTGTATTACAGATATGATTATGATAGAAAATTCTCAGTAGTCAACCAACAAAATAGGTTAAATAGCCTAAATATATATTGATATTATTTTTTCTATTTTCATTCTTTTTACTCTTTAAGCAAACCGATTGGAACACTCAATGCAAATGCAAATCAATCTTGAAAACCTATATATGCCTTTTTTCTGTGCTCAGTGGTATCTGAATTTACTCATATACCATACTCAGTAACAACTGTATTTATTAACAAGATTGTTTAGGATTTATGTCTGGAAAACTATAATTCTATCATCTATGGATCACTCAACCTCTGTAACAGAAAATTTCATTCTGTTTTTGAACTTTACTGGACCAGAAACCACCAAGCCTGCTAAACATTAAGCCTGATCTACAGGACTGTTAAAGTAAAACATGTAATCCAAGTCAGGCATGAATCCAGCGCAGGAAGCTCAGCCTTCCTTTGGGTCTTATTTCCTTCTTTCTTGCCACAGCAGAAGCAGCTTGCTTGTTCTCATTATTCTTTCACTTCACATGCTCATTAGCCTATTAACCAGCTGGATCTGAAAAGCAGCCTTCAAAAACATGAAAAAAGCCAAGGGCACTATGAAGCAGCAAGGCATGCTTTTTCATGGCACTAGCAGTAGCCCTGCAGCATGGCTTTTCCAACATTCAGCAGAGAGGACAATGGATGCCGTGTAAGGGATGCTGGGTTTCCGTGGCAGACCCAAAGGGTCACAGAGTCTATCTGGGCTACTAAAATCAAGTCAGGAGTAATAGTTCAAAAGACATTTAAAGCAAAGGTGATTTAAAGTAACTTGAGGTGGCGGACATAGGGGAGAGAGGTAAGTATACTCCAGGTGTTCAATTCTGACGCCTAGCATATTATTGTTTTAATTCTCATTTTCCTTTTTTATTTTTTCTTCTAGTTCTTTCACAACTATTTTGCTCCTTTGAGGGCTTACAGAAAATGCAGAAATACCATGAAAATAAAATGAAAAACAAACCATGAAAATATTAGCATATCCACTGAAGACCACCCACCTCCTTTTACCATGAAAATCTCAATATAGATTTTATCTTCCATGGTACAGAAGGGAAAGGAATGAGAAAATTCTGTGGGCTTCCTGATGCACAGAAGACTGTGAGTGTTCTTTCTGGTCTTTCAGATGCCAACCGTTGCCTTTAAGAAATAAAGGCTGGTGGAATATTTTAAGAAAGTCATGTAACAAGAGATAGACTTGTTCCTATGCAAGAAGTTACTGATTAGTAACCATTTTAAATAACTTTAGTCACCGTTTCAAGCACAAAGCAAAACTAACTCAGTTTCACATGGTAGGATGGCCAAGGAAGTGAATCAGCACAACTTAGAAAGCAGGACTCCTTTCAACTATCCTGCCCACTGAAGAAAATAAGCATGAATTGCACTCCGTTTCATAGTGATTACTTAATGCTAAGTACAAAGCAGTCCTCATTGTGAAGATTTCAACTGAAAGAGTTGCTTTTAAAAGCAGAACACGCAAATTATACGCATTATCATTTCTTACCATTTCTGTAATGAACTAAACATATACATTCAGATTCTGATGTGTGGAGATGTCCATATTTCCATACTGAGAACTAGCCCTTCAGCCATAGACATTCCTTGCTATTTGATTGTAGGAGTTTATCCTTCTCTTTTATCACTTTCTCTCTACACACGTTGAAAAGGAACCAGTGGAAGTTAAAATAAATGGTATCTACTTTTTCTTCTTTAGCCTTGCTTTGTTAAGCATGCTCTGTTTTGTTAACCATGTTTCTTTCTTCATTCATTCAGCCATCCAAGGAGATCTGACAGGATCATAAACAAAGGTCTAGTCTTTTGGAGTTCATTTCCAGGTCTGTAAAATACCCCAACCATTCAACAAAGCTAGCAACACGTTTGGTCTTCACCTTGCATACAGAGTTCAGCTGAATTGCTATAGTTCTGATGGGACTACTCAAACGAATAGTTACAGACACTTTCATTTGCAGGGCTGATTTCTAAGGATAACACCACCTGAATTTTTAGAATGATCACAGACAACACTACAGAAATTCTGACAAATGTGTGAAGGAAGTTTCAAAAGCAGTTCAGACACTTGGGGCTTCAGAGGTGTTTTTTCAGCAACCCTACAGATTTTGTATTCAATTCTATACTTTTGTTTTAATGACAAAGACCACATCAAAATTGCCTGTGCCATGAAAAACAGGTAAGTTAGAGAAAGCTGAGATATTCATAATAAATAACACAAAAGAGATGTCATATTCCTGTAGTCTGCACCACAGTCATACAGTGGTTTTTGAATGACTTCTTTGCAATATTTTTCTGAAGGCTGTCAAAAACACAGCCCACTCAAGGTAACTGTTCATACGCAAGAATCATTAAGGAAAATAGCCAGTGGAATGCATGAGCCAGCCTAATTATGTTTTTCTACCATTAGGGAACAGTCAAACCACACTTTTGGCAGTATTGGAAGTACTGTACAAGCTCCAAATAAATGACTAAAAAGCTATTAATTCACTATAAAAATCCTACTAATGCATGAAACTCCTCTTTTTTTTTTTTCTTTTTTCTTTTTTTTAACCAGGGCCTTAATGTTACATTTTTTACTTTTGCAGTCTCCTCAGAAGATTTAGCAGAGAAGAGGTTACGGTGTTTTGCACCTCTGAGAGTTTGACTGCTCAATGAGAGAGGGGGCTAAAAGCAAAAAATGACATGACAGTCACCTAAATAAAGTTACAGATGGAAATGCAACACAAGCATGTTGGAAATGAATAGTTAAAAGAAAGATTTGCAAATAAATTTGTTCAGAGATTTTTAGGGTTTCATGACGACCAGATCTTCCACTAAAACTTCAAAGAAAGCTTTCATTTTTACAAGGGCAAACTAGAGAGTGAAAGCAGCCCAGGCTTACATTCCAATAAATTCAACAATTTAATAAAGATTAGGAACATGTTATAATTTTCAAAGTTCATTGTTCCCAGGATCAGATTGCGTGTATTGCATGGCACCCAAGAGGACACAATTAAGCAATAAGACATACTGGGCATTAGTTCCTGAGCAATCAGATAACACTGTGGATTTCAGTAAAAACAACAACAAAAAAACCAAAACACCCATGGTTTACTTATTTATCACAGTTTGTACAGCTTTTTAACTGCTACATGAAGCTTGCATAATATCCATTCACTCTGCTGTAAGGTTGTATAAAGCTATGTCCAATCATATCCTATAAACCCTTAATTACTTCTGTTGCATAAGTCAAGGGTAATTTTGAAGAGTATCCAAAAGGCAAAGCCTTCTCTGTTCAGATTCCAGTAATCTTTATGCTAAAGCTAGGTATTATTGATGATGAAAGTAAACTTTAGCATTCACTAAACATGTACTGACGCGTTTTTATGGTTGAGAAGCACTCTGTCCCATCCTGTAACTGTTTTGTGCTTCCTACCATGCCGTGCACAGGAAAAAAAGACAATGTTTTCTCCACAGGTACAACAGAAACAATGAAAACAACAGCAAGACATTTCCTTTTAGAATGTGTTCTGGAATATGCCCCGGAGTTTCATTTGTTACAAGTGAGCATCAATTGTTTATTATAACTCAAACAATTTATATTCCACTGCAAAGTTATTTCTCTGTATTTTACAATTTAGTTTAAGCTTCCACAACCCCGGTATGTTCCTGAAGCAAAGTAATTTCCAAGCAGATCAAGATCAAGTAGCAGTAATGCTGCAATAACATTTGAACATATATTCTTACACTCCTCTCAGAATAAGGGAACTCTGAACAAAATGAGACAAAACGCAAATGTTCCATTTCTCCACACTGAGGGGAAAATGCTGTCAGGGCCCCCAACTTGACACAAGACTGAGGAGATCCCACCTGCTCATTGCTATCAACCACAAAGGCTCCTGCATTTCAGGAATCGCCTGTGCAGGGGTACCAACATAACCATGTATGCACTGCGCTGCAAAGCTGGTCAATGAAGTCATATGGCTTTCAAAATACAGCAAGCACAGATTTCATGTATTTACACCAGAATATCCCAGGATGCGAGTTGTGGAGTATCACTTCTAGTTATGCTGAACGGTGGAAAGTGAAATGCACATACACAGAGAAGCAAAGCTACAGTAATACCTTAAATGGAATTGACACCAAACACTTTGCTATGAAGCTCCATTGCCAGGCAGCTCTCTGTGCACTGGTCCTTCAATTAACTTTTGTTCATATGTGTGACTACTTAACACAAGGATGATTTTTGTGCTTTCCAATTTATGAGCATCCAAGATAAGATTCCGAAGAGAGCAACGTACGTCCTGTTCAAATCCCTCAACAATCCAGCACAATACCTATCCAATCTGGTAGATCTTCACTTCTATCTCTCCCTGCTAAAGCAATCATGTGCAGAGGTTACATTTCATCACAGTTCAGTCAAAAGCATGAAAGCATTCTCTCCCCTGTTGCTCCTGCACTAGGCAATAGTCCTCTTAAAATACAGCAGCCAACACAAACAGAGAAACCAGCATCTGAAAAACTGCCTGGCTATTTTTTCACTAAAAAGACCTCTCTATTGACTTACATCTCCTCACCAACTTTGCATATACTACAGGGAAATCCCAGGGCTTAATTTGGTGTTGGAACATAGAGTTATGAGAATGGATTCAGGGCTTCAGTGCCCATAGGTAGAAATTTGCATTAATACTGTCATGGTCTGAAAGCAACACCAGTTTTACTTCCTTCCTGGTTGTTCTATTCCTGGTGTTTTACTCTTCACCACACCACCATCCTCAGCAGAATTTACCTACTGTTTCCAGACTGGGTTGCAGGCTTAAAGAAATGCTTCAAGGCCATTGTCTAAGAGAAATAGTGGCTCACAATTCTAAAAGATTTTGCAAAAAGGCTCCATACTAGTATGCCTCATGGACTATACATGCAAGAATTACTGTGGCACTCAATCATGTCACAGCCTGTGTTACCAATATTGCACAACATGGGCTGAAAAGACTCTAGGAATAAGCAGTACTTACATAGGTTGCCAGCTGGTATTTCAATCATGGGTTGGCCCCTAAATTCTTAGTCTGAGAAATGTTTCCTCATGAAAAACACAATGTCATCAAAATTTTGCAAACGCATCAGAAAATGTCTGGATCACAGTGCCAGGGAATAATAATTTGAGATGTAACTGCAATATATCATAACAGATGTAATTTTCTTCTGGTGATTTTTTCAGCAATTTACAGCAATATACAGTGTGTACGGGTAATTCTGAAGTCTGACCTCTGTTACCAGGAACAGCATTCCTATAAAATATATAGCCATGAGTGCCAAAAAAAATACTCTATTAACAACTTGAAAAAATTAATTCTTAGCCCCACTATACTTAGTCCCATTACATGCTAACAAACACAATGCAGTTTCACCAAAGTAACCTTTCTGCTAGAAAAAAAAACATTGCACAGGCAGTCCCTGCTCTCCCTCCAAGAAGAGGCAAGCTCTGGCAGATCTCAAAAGCAGGGCAATAGTCCTTGGACAGGTGTGCATGGCCCTGAGTTGCTGCCCTGCCTTTGATCTGGTCACAGGCCAAGTTGTTCTTTTCTTCCTACATGCTTAACGTCAAAGATTTCTGGAGCGCCTACAGAGGAAGGGGAAGCCTTGCAGACCATACACAGAAAATCTCTATCTATAGATAGACCTCTTCAGAAAATGTTATATGTGAGCCAGGAACTCAACACAAGTACTTCTTTGCTCAATTCAAGATTAATAGTCTTTAAAACAATAGAAAGATACATGCCGAATATGCTGTGCTACTTATTAATAAACTTCTCAATTTCACAAGTGAACCCCAGAACCAACAACATAAAGCTAGAAAAAAGCTCCCTGTTCTTCAATGTGACTTACACAGATCGATGTAACTGATGTTTTGCAGACAATGCAGCGTACTGCTAGCTCTCAAGCAGTTCTAACAGTGGTATTTCATTTTTAAATAGTGTAAAAACTACAGTTTTCTATTGCTGCACCAAAAAAAAAAATGTTCACTTGTGAATGCTCATGCTTCATATGAAGCATACAAGGTGCCTCATGTTGACAGGAGTAGGAAAACAAAGTGGATTCTATGTCTGGCTGATGTATGGGCATTGCAGCAAGTGAAATTCATTTCCTTGCTTTTTTTTTTCTTCCCGTGCTAAAATGCAAGTAATGTAGTTATTAATCTTCATCTGAGTGATCTTTTTTCTATAAGAAAGTGAAAATTTGGACGTCTGTTTTAGTCAAAAGTAATCCAAATGATGAGGACTCTTTCACGAAGAGAGAAGACAGACAAGAGCTATGAATCCCACGGTCCAGACAGGCTCAGTTGTAGTCTCAGAAGCACACAGAGCAGATTGTGATCTCTGGATGAAAGATAATGTTCCCTTGCTAAATTCTATTATAAACACTTTTTTTTTCCACAAACCTGCTCTAAGCTCAGTTCCCACTGCATTTAGCCTTTGCATATCTTCATTGAATAAGGAAAGGGTCAGGAAATACATACAAGGGATTAAGAAACAAAACAAGCAGACTTCTATACTGTACAGTCCTTGACCTTGCAAGTTCCCCATGTATTTCTGATTTCTCAGAGCAGACAGAAAGGGTAAGGCTCTGAAACACAATGTATTCACTGTCAGACAGAAGTGATAACATCATCAAAAATAGTTCTTAGAGTATAATAATGACAGTTTACAAAAGGATTATGCTCCAGTCCTCCTCACTTTTAGATCCAAATGAGAAAAAAAGAACCTGCGAGTGCCTCAGTATTCTGTTATAGCATCTATGCCTTTCTACAAAGAAAAGAAGATTAGTCACTGTCACAAAATTTTCTTTTCAATACCAGTTGTGCCTTCACTCGTGAGTCATTCATATTAACTTCTCAGGACAGATGGTAGTTTTCCATTATCTCTCTTTATTTAGACTGAGCATCTCTTGCAGGCAGAGCACACAGGTTCTCTTCTCTTATGACCCTTTATTCTCAGCAATTCCCTGGCTGGATAGCAAAAGATACATACAGTGACAAAAAGAAAAGGAAGAGAAAGAAACTGCACAAACAGTGTATGTCAGGCATTACTTAGGAATGAAGCTGCTTACTGAATGAAATCTGCTTGGGAATGCCAGATATTGCTTGCTCAAGAACAGGTGCTGGTAGGAAATCATCTCCCAGATTTCTTCCACACACTGTTAATGTTACCAGTAAAGGTGACTATGCAGTATTTATCCATTCATACAGTAGAATTTAGTTCCAAGAGACATCTTGTGAAGCCATTACTCCATGAGCAGGTTACCACAATGGATTATCCTGGAAATTCGTAAATGGTGAAATGGCTTGAGTGAATGATTGGCAAGTATTTTAGGGAAATGGAGCTTTGGCTACCTCTTTCCAAATTTATGCAGATAGCAGCTGTTATTCTTTGTTTCATTTGGATTCAAGCTTCAATTTTATTTATCAAATGCTTGAGACTAAGAACAGAGGATTTCAATTAAATGACCTGAAGAATCCTTAAACTCTGGTAGGGAGGAGATGGAGGACAGAATGCTTTGCATGTTGGTGCTGCTAAGATTCTTGCTCATTCCCAAATGCAAAGTAGGCTAACCTATGCTACTACTATTACTCTCCTTTACTTTTATTTTCTTGTTTCTCATGCATGAGACAGCAAATATGCATGGCCTCATTTCTCTCCTCTGTTTTATTTTTAACGTCTAGAGTGAAGTATTCCACCAGTGCTCTGAAGATACACTGGACAAATGTTTCAGAATGACTTTGAAACAATAGTGTACTTGCATTTGCAGGTAACACATTTCATACACCACCATCCTTGCTATTTCTGGGCACTGCAGTTAGAGGTTTTATCTGCCTTTAAAAAAAATTTTCAGATTCAGATTTTATCTTGCACTCACAATGAGAACTTTATTCTTAATAAGTTTTGGTCTGCTTACAGTACGATATTTTATTTGATGTGCTTGATGCTTTATTTGGAGCTAACAATTCACCTGAGTAATTTAGATTAATTTTGACCATAGCCTGCGGTCTCTAGTCAAAATTCTTCTCCACCCTGTAACAATCCTCTATACTCAAGAAAAAAAAAATAAATAATGTGGACAGGCGAGTATAGCCAAATTCTCCATTCTTTTACCTTCACTATTGATTTCTTTTTTGGAGAGCACGTCCTGTGTGAATGCAGTTACTTCACATTCTATAATGGGATTTCCAACCATAATTCCATAGCTTCCTTAACAACTGCTCTCCTACAGTTGCTCTTTGCTACAGTTAGAATGAAGTGCTTTGAATCCTCTCTTAGCCATCCCCATTTCTATTTGCTTTTCTGTGTGCTGGGCTTTTACGATCTGAATCCTTTTATTCCTAATGTTGAATGAATGACTTAATGACTTACCATTCTATTCAGAAATTTCTCAGAGTCAAAGAACTGGGGAGAAACACATTTTCTTTAATGTCAAAGTTTAATTGAAGCCCTATCTAATGTAAGATATCATACTACATGACTAGCTGTAACTAGTTATCTTAAAAGACAAGCATTACCATAAAGCATTAATATTTTTGGTAAAACAAACATTGACTTATGCACTAGCAGAGTGGTTAATCATGTATTAAAGTAGCAAATGAATGCACAATTAGCAATGAAGTTATACTAATTGATCACATTAAAACATAATTCAAATTGTTAGAATTGATATTTCATATACTACTACTAAACATACTTGTGTAATTTAAATGCAGTTATGCTTTTAAGCATATAAAGTAGTCATTCAAATATAACATTTCCAGCAGTCTCTTTCCTCTGCTTTGTCAAAGATGAAGCAAGAAGCAAAGTGTTTATTTTTCACCTTTTCTCCCTTCTGAATCAGTCAACAAACGAAGAAAGCAAGAATTTCTGGAATACCCTTCATTTCCATGGCAATAGATTGAGAGATCAAACAAAGATTTTCACTTCACTGCTAAATTTATACAGTAAAGGAGAACAGGTTACTCAAAACAAAAAGAAAGAACTCCACAAGTTCCCTTATTCAGATATAGTATTTCGGAATAACATAATAAAAACCAAAGATTACAGAAATCTAATCAACCTGAGATTCCTTTTGCATGTGAACAGTAGGTCTTAGAGTAAAAATGTCTTTTGAAGACTGACAATTGGTATAAGCACTACTAGCTTCTAGTATCTCAGTTTGTATATAGGTGCAAAAAATTATTCAATTTTCAATAACACCACTTTTCAACATTTAACTACTAGATATTAAAATGTTTATGATATTAGCAGGAAGCAATTTAAAATATTCTATTTCAATGCTTCTTTGAAATGATAACATATCCTAATTGTTTACTGGGATGTATTAATATTAGGTTAGTATCAACAATTAAAAAGTCAACCCATTACTTATTGAATTGACAGGAGACATGACTTGTTTGTTAAATACTGTTTCCTTTTCTAGTTTCTCTGTTTGCTTGTTTTTGTTTTCAATGTCATACTGTTCTTAAGCATTAAAATGTTTGACTTTGACAAGTCTCTTATCTAACTGGCCAGGCTGTACATTCTGGAATAATAAAGTATCCTCAAAGGTATATCAGATAAAGCTGCCAGTTCATTGCCAGTCATAAAACGATACTAACTATATTGCTAGCACTAACTTTATACTATCAGAGAAACACTGGTTTGGTTGTCAGAGATGACTGCTGGATCACCTGCACTGAGCTAGCCTGCATACCATCTCTGGAACTGAAATAAGGCTTTCATATGTAGAGCTGTGAGGAAAATGAGCCCATTTTCCAGGTGATTTCCCTGGATGCTTAGGTCTGCATGCACTTTTCCCCAGGGACATGACAACCCTGGGCACAGAATGGCCTGTTAAACATTAGAACTTTAAAAATTCCCTTACTGCTACATTAACTACTGCTTCTTAGAACAACGAGCCTCAACATCCAGGTTTGTGTACATGCAAACAGTCCTCTGAATCGAACAGCCACAGAAGCA
This sequence comes from Meleagris gallopavo, assembly GCF_905368555.1. Lineage (NCBI taxonomy): Eukaryota > Metazoa > Chordata > Aves > Galliformes > Phasianidae > Meleagris > Meleagris gallopavo. The sequence continues at coordinate 58,040,343 of NC_139405.1, read as the reverse complement.
GCAAATACTTGTTATTTCTGTGTCATTTTTTCAGACAAGTTCAAGAGTTCAAAGCCAAACTACAACTTCCTCATCATAAAACAGGGTGTCAGAGAGTGTCAACAAACCAGGAGAGATGTTCTTCCTCCTCAGCATGTTTCCCCAGGGAGTATAAACCCCACAGGTCTTACAACAAAATTAACTAGGCACCAGTGAAACACTGAATGTTGTAGTGCAAGCTGGAGAAGCTTGCAGACTTGTGAATCTTTTCTCTTGTATTTTTGCAAAACATGATAGGTGATTTCTCCCTTTCCTTTCAAAAGAAAGGGTTTCATTGTCAAGGATTTGTTCACACAAACATCCTCTATGAATATATTTAGGGCTTTTCATAGCAGGTGGCAGTGGAAATATTCAATCAAATACACAGAAAGGCTTGGTCTTCAATCAGAGAAGGCTTTCCCCAGGACAAAAGCACTCATTTGCTGTGTTTTCAGGTCCCCTGAAAATTATGAATGGCAGCGAGTTACCTCCTGTCTGTGAAACAAACTGGAAAGTAACACAGTACTGAGATGTATAATGAAACAGTTCTGTGCATAACCCCAAGGAATACTCATAGACAGGGCTTTGAGCTATTTCCAGTTAAAATGTTAAATAAATAAATAAATAAATAAATAAATAAAGCAGGAAAAAGAGGGAGTACGTGAAGGAAAGAAAAAAAAAGAAAACTAGTTTCAATAAAACAAAGTAAAAGTTTTGCTCCATATGTCACACAACTTGTTTGTTGCCAGGTAGTTTTTAGACTTAAAAAAAAAAAAAAAAAAAAAAAAAAAACTTAGCTCAAACAAAACATTGTTTCAAAATCAAAGAAGTAGAGCTATTTCATTTTGAAACCATTAAAATTAAATATTTAGGCTCTCAATATTTTTTCTCAGCTGAAACTACTGGATGAATTGCATCAAAACAAGAAAATAGCTTTGATCAATACAGCACTGTGCCTTTCAGTTAATACACTATTTGCATAAACAATTTCATCAAGCACTACTATGAGTGCAATTGAGACCACAGAAATGAGTCAATCTGCCTGCTAGGTAATTTGCTGTGGGATGAAAACAACACTGTTGCTTAAATTCAAGGACAAGAGATGGTGTAGCCAAAGAGAAAATGACGTTTCCCATGGCCTCCCTGTCTCCCCTCCACCTGAGGACACAGTCAGAGTTATCATCTGTGGTTCAAAGAAAGGAAAGACCAAGAGTCAGCTAGAAGCTCATGGGGCTTCAAGGCTGGCTTTCAACTGAACCACTGCCAATCACACCAGTTGGCATGCATTTCCACAGGCATTCAGCCCCACCTTAATGAAAAGGAACTCAGGAATGGAACAATCTGAGCGTCTGCCAAGAGGAGCAGTTACCTATTTCATACAGAGGGCACCTCACTCAGAAGCAACAAAATGAGCCATTGTTCTTTCCCTCAAGACAATTGAACCTCACCTGTGCCAGGGCACAGGCAAATACAGCTTTTGTGTGCTGGAGTTTGGGAAACAAAGCTGAGGCATTTTGAAGCATTTGGTTTACGGTATGAAATTTCTTCAGAATAACAAATATTGGTTGGCTTCATAATTAACAGTTTAAAAGACCTTCAAGAATATGAATCAGAAGGAAACAAAATTTGAATAATGCATTAGTGAGAGTTCATGTGCTAGTAGCCCTATGTGGATTGTCAGTGTGTATTCCAGTAGCTCGTTATGATTTATCTTCATCAGCCATGGGCTGAAATTACCAGACTCCAATTACTTTGCTTCCCGTGTTCAAGAGAAAAAAAATAATGTCAGGCCTACCACAGGAGATGGTTTAAAATGCCCGAGGTAAAGAAAGTAATCTACTGTTCTCTGACATTCACTGCCTGAAAGTCATTCACATTAACAACCATTCAAACTTGTTTAGTGCAAACCAATTGCTTCTATTTTCCTCTTGTCAGTAACATTAGCTTCAATTCACATTTAACTCTTTAAAAATTTCAAAACACAGAATGAAATTCACTGAGGCTTGACAAGGATGTGTAAGGGTCATGACAAAATGCACTGTTATTGAATTTACCTTCTTTAATCTGTTAATTTTGAAATTCCTGTTTTCAGGAGAGAAAACTGATGATACACACTTCTTTCTGTACCTTGGCGAAGGTAAGAGATTTATGCTGATGTTTACCAGATTCACATTTCAATACTATTCCCAATATAACAAGGGCTGTAGAGGCAGAAAAATAGATGCACTCAATTTAAACTAACAAATTGTGCAGTTATTTATGAGCACAACTTGAGGTTTAGTTACACAGCAAAGTACATTTAATAACTTAATATCCCATCACTGTGAACACTTAGATTTGTATAACAGGCCATTAACTTCTAAATACTTAGGGTTTATAAGGTTAATGTCTGCAGTGAGAAGGGGAAGTGGTTTAGATGGCTGAACAACAGTAGCTGTCAGGCTGCTCAAATAGACACTGAGGAGACTCCCTTTCATCTATACTCTTTGTGTAACACTTTGTATAAAATGTGGAAGATCTGAAAGAAAGCTTTTACAGCTTCTCTTACAGGTAAATAAAATAAAAAAAAGACACCCACACACCTTCACTTTTTTGGCATAGTGTATGTAAGAATAAGTATGCAGATTTATTACTAATGTAAATTTTGACTGTATTCAGCAAGACTTTTCATATAGATTTGGGAGCAGTGGTGAGAACAGAGGAGAAAGTAATTTTTATTGTCTTCTGTGTTTGTGAAATTAGAAAGAAAAAACATACAGGCTCTGCTGGCTGTGATAAATCCAATCACATTTCAAGAAAATTAGTACTGCTATAGTCCTTTATGACATGACATAATTCAGCTCAAGAAAAAGCCAAATCATATCCTACATGCTGCAGAAATGAAAGTAATAAAGCTTGGTATTAAACAGCTAAATGTTTCTAAGCAGTACATGCTCATTTTTAAACTAGCAGTAAAACAATTACAAACAATAATCAACTTAGAACAGTTTGAGGGCAATGGTTGGCTTACAGGCTAAATCAGATGGGCTGGTAAGAGCTCAACGTCTGCAGCTCAGACAACCAATCCAGTTAAACAATCATGACATTTCTTTACCCAGCCTGACTATTTTCTGCTTTTTGCAGCACACATCAAAATTCTAACTTCCTTGGGAAGCTTCACTGTTACCTTAAGATAGGAGAGTTGGCATCATCACAACATTTAGAATACATTCAACTCCCAACATAACAGTTAATGGCTATGAAAAAGTTTTACCTACTGCTTTATATTAAAAATAATTCCACTATATTTACTGGTGGGTTCAGTATGAAGCTGAAAACTAGAAACCTGATGTACAGTTCCAGTTGTACCGTTCGTGGCAGTTGGCCCGTATTGCTCGCTCTAGGCAGTTTCATCACAAGTAATTTTAGTATCATTCCATATGCCATCTTTTGTTACATAATTTAAAAATAGGCACATTTCAGCTTCTATACAGAATATACTTTTAGAGATGTTGAAGATAAGGAGAGAGAGCTAATCAAAACCCTGATACTGCCCTTGAAAGTATTAGCACTTTGGAAGCTAGCTAATGCCCATCAATTCCCTGCCCAAAATGTCAGTCAATGCAATGAGCAAGTCTAATTTTCTACAGTACAGTCATGCAACTATGATTAAATCACTAAACAAGAGGGATTCAAGTTAGTGTACATGGATGACTTTGCTTCACAGTTGGCAAAGAGGCCTCGTGATCTTTTCTGCTCTCCCTGTTAAAGGGAAGGTTCAGGAAGGTGAGGGAATACTACTCCAAGGATATGCAAAGATGAAAAATATGAATCCTCCAAGCCAACTATATTTAAAGTTTGTAGTCAATACATAGCAATAAAGTAAGGTAAAACTGCTAGAAGTAATTTAAACTTTGTTTGCTTTCAAGGAAAAAACTCACTAGTACTCAAGGAAAAATATTACAACATAAAAATGCATACAGGAACACACAATGGTATTTTTGGAAGCCTTAAGAAATGTGATTCTAATTATATCCATACAACGGATGTTCTCTGCACTTCTGAAAAATAAAACCCAGGAGGCACTTTGATTGATTTTATTTCCTTGCTCTTCTGAGTTAGGCTATCTCAAGTACTCACGTGGCTGATGCCACATTACTTCCTTACTTCCACATTACAAAACTTAGGAACCTTTTTAGATGACACAGATCAACTGCTGTCAAAAAGTTTTTTAAGCACTCAAGCTCTCTGGCACTGAAACAAACAATATAAAAAATCTTTTTCACAGAAACTTCAAAATATAAGAGCATTTGAAATTCTCAGATATCAGACATGTTAGTGCAACATTTTTTCATGTCTTACAGTACATTACTGCTGATTTTCCAGGCATCAAACACTAAGATTACTTGTTCTTTCATAGCAGTAATAACTTGGAAGTTGATTATTCCAACTACGTTTTATTTTTTCCAACTTATTATAACACTGGATAAAACTTCATTTTTTAAAAAAGGCAATAAATCTCAGGTGTTACTTTATTTTTTATATTCTCACATTTCAGTATTATGATCGAACTTCATCTTTCAAAATGCATCTCATACAGAAATCACTGCACTCATTTATTACCTGTGTCACATTTGCAGTAATTCAATCTACTCTCAACCCACATAGTTCCTTCAGATAACTGAACGTAAATGTTCTTTTATATCCTTGTTCCAGTTTGTTTATTTTTGTTTTTTTCCCTCAGCAAAATGGAAAAAATGGGAATTTTTGGAAAAACAAACTGTTTATGATTTTCCTTCAGCTGCCTGAACTGAGCTATTCAGAAAGGCAAGAAATGGCTTTTTGGAACTTATTAACTTGACACAAAAATTTTACTATCAAAATTAGCAAAACCAATGGTTTTTCAGAAGTATGTTGAAGCAAAGCTCTTTGTTATGTACATGTACAAACAAAGCAGAAGTTCAAACCATTATAAAGTATATTTTTCCTAAAAGGAAGCAAAGTGTAACATCCTCTAAAGAGCAATGGCAGTAATGCAGTCTCTACTTCTTGAGACTGCATGTGATTTCCTGAAGAATTCATGACCCAAGGATTGCACGCTGACAAATGAATTGCCAAACATTTTTGAATAGTAATAACAGTTAACAATTTTCAGCATCAACTGAAAATTCTGCCAAAGAAACGTAACATTCTCCAAATACTAAGTTTTCTCTATAGTAAGACAGTATTTTCAAATAAAATTTCAAAACAAATGGATCAGACCTGATGCTACTCACTGATGTCACACCCTGACTAAACTGAAGGTTTAGCTACTCCTAGGATTCTACAGCCACTGAAAAGCACGAGGCTTATGTCAGATTTCAAGCCAACCTTATGTTGGCATTCTGTTTATGCCTAGCTTAAAGCAAAGAATAAGAATCATAAAAATCACATTATCGAAAACACAGAAGTTATTACTTGGAAGTCTCTTCTTCCTATTTTCAAAAAGTATTGAACACATCCTTTAAAAATCATGAACAACTTAAGATTGTCTAATTGAGTCAAACTGACACAGTCAGTCAATAGGTGCTATTTTAAATGGGTTTATTTTGAGTACATTAATTTCATTGTTTCTTTTGCATCAGAAGTTGATCAACAAGACAAGGAGGAGTAATGCCCCCACCTCCCTATCCTACCACCTCCCTTTAGTAGCAGTGTTTCTCCTGCTATGTTATCAGAGGATAAAACTACATAAAACAAAGAAAAACACAACTTAAAAATTGTATGAATTCCTAAGGCATTTTGGGACAGCTGTAACAAAGAAGAATGAATACAAGAAATGTAAGAGCAAATACCAATACTGGTGAGATAGAACCACAAACTTCATTTAATTCAAAGTAGCCCACATCCAAAGATGCAATTCCATTTTCACATTCAGGAGCAGATACTTAATTGGAAATTGAAATCCAAATACAACAGAAAGATGAAAAGTGAATAACGAAGGGTTGGATAGGTAGATGTGCGAAATGTGAAGTGCTAAAGCATATACAATTCATTGTCATCAATATTAGAGGAAAATGGTTGAAAAGAAGAAAATAAGGTACAATAGTTTTGCATTCTCTGCCTTCCTCTACATTTTTGAAACAAGCACCAACCTCCCCACTCCTACTATCCCCTCCTAAAAAATCCAACCAAATACCACACAAAACACACGAAAAACATGCACAAACAAAATGAAAATACCAGAAATCCACAAATAACCAAGCACCTAATAAAAAAAAAAATCACTTTTCCAAAGAAAAAAAAAGGACAAAGGACTGGGAGCTCAGTATAAGAACATTCCAAAGACATTTTTCCTGCAATACTCTCTTCTAAAACTGTAAGCTGAATTTTTAAAGTGAAAATATACTTTTTAAAAGAAAAGGAAAGATATCTGAAAGAAAGCAGTATTGCATAGAAGAAAAAGGCCATGTGGTAACGTAAATGCTTGTGGAATATAAGATGAAAGAGTGCAGGCTTTTATCTTGTATGTTGTCACTTTGGACCAGTGAAAGTTAAGCTGTATTTCACATATGGGATATTCCCAATATTGAAATTAAAATAACATAATTACTTCTATTAATAATAAAATACTTAGTATATAAAGCTAAATTCCTTTAGTACCAATTATATTAGCAAACTTAGTAGCAAACTTGTTAAAATTAAATATGCTCTTCAACTTAAACACTAACTGCAACAACGCAAAAAAACTCAGCTTTATGAGCTGTCATAAGAAATAGCTAAAAGTTAGCACTTTACTTAATTATACAAAATATAACATGAAATTAATTGTGCCATATTAGTGCCTAGCTTATTACAAAATATTTTTGTAGTGTCTTTGTCAACATAAATTGGACTTCAACAATTGTTTTAAAAAATATTTTTAGTTAAATTTAACACAACGCAAAAACAGTATAGTGTTTATGTGCTTTGCAAGTATAGCACTTAACTGATGAAGTACATCAGCGTGTCTGAATGATATTAAAGTATCATACTTCTCTATTTTTTAGTTAAAATGAACATTAAATTATTTTTTTAAAAGGTGTTCTTAATAACTTGCATTAAGAACAACTAAACCATCAACTTGTAAAAAAAAAATTGCATCCTGTCTATAAAACTTTGGAACTTGCAAGAACTCTTTATTCATTAAAAATCAAATAGCAGAGAGAATGCTACCAGCAATTAATTTTCAGCATGGCTTGCACTATCATTTCAAGGTCAGGTTTCACTGGCCATGCCTCAGTGGGAGCTTGGTTTCAAGGAGATCGCTGAACACTGCTCACAAGGGAAACATCATTAAACATGTACTTGGAAAACTGAAATTACTTGCAATATCAATAACTGAAAAACTCAGCTAGCCTGCCTCGACTCATTTACCCTCTAGACAGAAGCAAATACCATTCAGTAAGTGTTCACAAGCTACCAGATACGCCTATGGAATATGTAAGTTTCCTCATAATATAAGTTTGACCTTCTGACCATACATCCGGACATTGGTTCGATCCCAAAGATGCCAGATGGGAACACAAAACTGACATCATGTACATAAGACCAAAGCACATAAAAGCGAAATTAGGCATTAAATGCTGATGAGGGCGGAGGAGAAATGGCAGTCACTCTTGGCCTCAGCAGAGATTAGCAGAAATACTGACACAAAGGATTACTGCAACATGTATATAACACAGGGAAATCTGATCTCTTCAATATCAGCAACTGGGACAGCCTAACACTCGTTTCACAAGCATATTTTCCCATTTCTAGCAATTCTCTCAAGTTTTCTCCAAAATTCCCCCATAAACTTTAATAAGACCTTTTAAAAGACATAAATAGTAGGTTTCTTCCTTCCCAATCTTTAAATGGAAAACAAATCTCAAATTTTACTTCTCTGACTCTTAAAAACTACTTTCTAACTTCTAAACTACATTTTTAATCAACACAAAAACTATTTTTACATTTAACACGATTGACTTGTCATGTAATTCTCTTGAAACAATTGTTAAAATTTATAGCTTTTTCTCTCACTACAACTTACCCTTACGATGCAATGGTTCTAAATACTATGGTAAGTTCAGGCTGCCTTGAGTATTTATGTACTATACACTCATGATCGATTAAGACCAATACACACAAATGATCATTTGGAAAATGCATGGAATATAAATTGCTGCATCCTTGTGAATTATACTTGGCAATAACAAAGACAAAACTCTGCTCTTCCAACTTCAACAATACTGCAGGCATAGATATTTTTCTGTCATACCTATTGTAATACACCGGGGAGAGAAAATGGTTCTAACCATCTCTCTGGTTACTAAACATATTATTAACAGAAAACATTCCAGTGAGTTGAAACAAATTTTATTTTTATAATGCTATCAGAATATTTTTATTGAAATTGATACAAATTTCATTATAAACACACCCAAATCTAGGCATTTCTGTACATATACAAAGGTTTCAACGTCAAAACAAAAATTCCTTTCTTTCACATCTTTTTGCAGAAAACTTTTCCAGTAACGACTCCAAATGTCATGAATGGTAATGGACATCTATAAGCAAATTCTGAAAGCCATCAGGGAATGCAAGATTTCAATTCAGTGTTCAAGTCCAAAGTTAGATCTTCTCCTGTCCTTGAAGACATCAAAGGATAATGGCCTGCCTGCTTTCTATTCACTGATTGATTTTAAAAGGAATCTGGCAAGAATAATCAATTTTGAAATATGTATTTCACTAAGACTCCTACAGGAAGTGTTGCTGTTTGTCCTTCCATTTATGCCTCAGACAACTTCCATACAGAAAGCAGATGAGAAGATATTCTGCCACTCTGTAGTTTCTTCACCAAGACTTCAAAGGCAAACTGCTTCCTGGCTATGCCTGATACTCAATTACAGCAGCACCTGTCAGACCTCCGGCTGCACTACAGCAACTACTCAAAGGCTGATTCTCACATCCTGCAGTGCCTTCACTCCCTGCCTCTTCTGCACCTTTCCAATGTGAACGTTAGCTACTGTATCTGGGTCTCCCCACCTTGATCTCCTCTGCTGCCTTCAGCCTACAAGTCTTTACCCCGCACATTGTGAAGGACCTGCCTCTCCACGTCAATGACCTCACAAAGAAAGTAGCAGAGTCCATCACTGTGCCAGACAACTGAACACAAACCTAGAAGCAGCTAGTAGAGGGGAGCTTTAGAAGTTATGTGAGTTTAAAATCTATCAACTAGCTCATTCCTAAGAAAACCTTGAAGACATTGGTGAGCATTTGAAGACTGCTTGCACTTTCTCTGTATTTCTATTTTGAACAGAAAATAGTATCCTCTTGCATAAGGACTTCAGATGATGGGGTATAACAGAGGATGTGGAGGAAGGGTTTTAGTAAGCAATTGCTGGCCTCACCACTTCTGAGACAAGTTCTGTTAGTATGTAACTGTCAAGGGAGCAGAATGATCCTTCAAACAAAGCAAAAGGTCTGAGGGCCAGCCACCACAGAGGATGCATTGTTAACTCGTAGTACATACACAACACCGCTACCAGCACAAATCCAGATGCTGCTAATTGCTAGAAATAAACTGACTTTAAGATACTCCAAGAATATCACAAAAACAGCAACAACAAAAGTGGTATGGATTGACAAGGTGGGAATTATCTATGCAAACTCAAAATACAAGAATTCACAGGGACACAACCCCAGTAATGTCTGCCTTTACATGCAAGACCTACAAAGAGTCAGGAAAGAAGTGTCACTGACAAGGAAATATCCACAGCCTCTTCAGAGTTGGAAAGGCTACTTGTCCTAAAGTGATCCAGCTACTAAACAAAGGTGAAGGCTGCTACACAGAAGCAAACTACACATGTTTTAGCTTATCTAATAAGCATCAATCACAGAGTAATGCTCTAAAACGTGCAAACTCAACCAATTTACGTTTTTGCATATTTGATGCATTTTAAGACAAATAATTCTCTTTTAAATGTCAAAAATGAATTTTTGATTAATTTTCTTTTTCTCTATCTGACAGCAGAAATTTTCAAGACAAAGAATTTCAAGGATTTTCTCATCTGCTCTTGTTGCTTATAGCAAATTATATGCACAAATGCTACATTACAGTAAAAGAGCAAAACCTTTGAATGCTTATTCAGAAGTTGAAAAAAGTCACCTTTGAGATAAAAGAAACAAGCTTAATTCAATTTCCTTATGCAAACGCTTTGCAGTAGATTTAAACACATGACTTTCCATAAGAGAGCGCGGAAAATCTTTGCAGCACAGGCTGAATAAAACAACAAATACAACTCTGTATGAGTCTTCCCTGAGATCCTTTTGCACAGCTTTTTAATATTCAAACTAGGCGGCGAAAGCCTATCAGGAAACACACATTACTGATAGCTACAGGAAAAAAAAAAAAAAAAAAAAAAGGTTGTCTTACTGCATGAGTCCTCACACACATTTTATACAGAGAATACCATGATACACAAGAAAACAGTCCTGAAAGGCTTGCCTGGACAGGAAGCTACTGATGTTTGTCACAACAGCAGCTTCAGAACTTTATCCAATTCAGTACTTGTTAGGGTAGCTTATCTACCCATTTTCTGTACTACTGCAGTCATAGTACAGAGGAAGTATCTCTAAGCTGCTGCAGGTCTAGAGGAAAAGAAAGCATAAAAGAGAAGAAAAAAAAAAAAAGAGAAGCAGCCACCAAAAACCAAACCAAAACCAAAACAAAAACAAAATGCTACAGTTATCCTTAATAAACAGTTATCTTCAATAAAGTGATCATTTAATTGTACTAAGATATTATATTGCTGATTTAAAATGAAGAGAACAAAACCACAGAAACATGCATACTCCGAAGAAATTATGTTCTGACAAAAGTGTTTCAGGTTATGGATAAGATTCTGATGTTTTAAAATTTTGCTTACATTTGTCTCAGACCAAGTATTTTGAATTTTCAGATCCTTCAAATATAGGAATAATAGCTTGTTCCTGTACTTTAGGAAAAAGCAACAAGCTGCTGTAGGACACTATCATTGGAGGGCCATTGTTAGTTTGTGTTTTTTTTCTCTTTTATATACTGCAAAGAAAAGTATTTCCTCATTTTTCACAGATTATCTTGATTACTTATTTAATTTCTCCTTACATATAGAGAAATCTAATGGTTCCAACCATAATATTTAATACTTCATGCAAGTTTACTATAAAATGCACTTAATCAATAGGCAGAACATACAGTGAATACTGCAGCTGAAGAATAGGATTTGACTGATACAGAAAATGTTGAGCCTCTCTATAAAGTATTGCAAAAATGTTCCCGCAGAGAAATTTAAAAAAGAAAAAGTGTGATATTCTGCCATAAAAACCAGAGCACGCAGACACCACTGGGATGATAGGAACAATAAGGACTGCCTCTCTTCAAATGATTCTGGGAATTAGCAAGTAGCTAATAGGCTCCTCAGTTCAGGTTGAAGAGCAGACTCTGAAAGAGCAGCCAACTTGAAGAAGGGCTCTACTTTTTCCTGTTCTACAATAAGGCTACCAAAAACAAAGCTTCTCTTCCCTAGCATATTCTAGACACCTCTGCAGCCAGCAAAGGAAAATGGATAAGTACTTCACCCTTTTCAGTCAGTATACAAAGCCCATTCAGTATATATTAGCTCAGCTCCAACAGAGAAACAACTTGACAAGTCAGAAGCTGAAGCAATATGTGTCAAAGAGATTGAATTCCACTTTCATATTAGTACAGAAGAAGACAGTGCATGATTATTGCTTGGAGCATGTGGTTGTTTAGGGGATAATGCTAGCACCTTAGCATTGAGAAGTAATGGAAATTGTCTGTCTTGTTCTCATTCTTTCTGAGACAGTCACTTGTGATATGTCTTGTTACACTGCCAGGTCATTTCTCTCTTCAGGCTCCTTAAATATCACCTGTCCAAGTTGACAATACATCTCTCAAACGATGACATTATGCTTTGTCCCTTGCTAAATAGCTAGGCTCACTTTACAAAGCACAAAAAGTTACACTTTTCTTGCAGAAATTAAAACATTACAGGGCAAGCACTGTGCTAGTGCTGTGCTTCCTTACACTGCCACCTGCACAGGAATGCTCAGCCCCCTCTATCCAAGAGTCTCCAACCTAGCAGCCCTTTTTTGTGGCTCTTTATGCTCTTATTCCTCATAAACACTATGCCTGGGAAGGTTAAATTCAAAAGGGTGGGTTAATATATTAAAATTTTAAGCAAACAATCAGAAAAATATATAATAACTTCACAGACTTTTAAATACCATCATTTTGACCACGAGGAACTTACTATTACACAAAGTGCACTGCTTTGAGTAACTCATTTTTTCTCACCAACAATTATTCTGTGCAGAAGACAACTCAGCAAACTGCAGACCTTCAACACCAGAGACAAAAGAGTTTCTTCTAGGAGCTGGCAGAGCTATACTTAACCTCACTACAAGCCCATACAAGACTGAGTAAGGCAAAGGATGAAACACTGAAAGAAGGATGGCAGGGGTAACAGGAGTGATCCAAAAACAGATTTTCTGTATCCAAGCTTGAAACACAATATTATAAAGCCAGTAAGTGCTTTCTGTTGTTTGCTTGTTTTCATAGTAGTTCCTTATTACAACGGCTGCAAATTTGTTTCTGGGTAATGGTCTAGCACAGGCCAAAGGAAGCATGCCCAGTACCTGAGAGCTGTTCAACAGGGCTACAGGTATAGGATGGCTGCTTTTCAGAGGCTGAAAAAGCATACATATGGGTACACATATTTACACTGAAAAAACAGATGGAATCTACCATAGATTAATGTAGGTGAATGAAGCATGTAACGAGAGCTCCTGACATTTTCTGATTTATGTCTGTCCGTAAGGCAGATTTTCAGACTGAATCCAATAGAGTGAACAGCTTCCATCACAGCACCTGATTGGTGTGTGCTGCAGTATCTCAGTTGAAACTCCACACCTTGGAACCAAAAGCAAATGTATTTTCAAGAGATCTTTAAATCACCTAGAGTGAGACTCAGAACTCTCACCTTAAACTTGCAAATCCCTTCTTAAATACTGAGGCAGTAAGCTGATTTGTGAGGGCAATATTGAAGCGTGGTAGCACTTCTGTGCCCGCTGTGGGAATCAGATCAAATTATCACAGGGAAAAAACAGTAAGTTTGAGAAGTGACTTTATTTAAAGCATGCAATAACTATAAATTCAGGACTAAATAATTCACAGTAACACATAAAGATCATGAGTATGTATGTTTGTTGATTTCTATATAATGTTACTTTTGTGAACATTTTTTTCCTCTCATTCTATAAACAACGGGTATCTGCTCTGAATACGCCCAGCAGTGAAGTGACAATGAAAAATGTCGACCATCTGAACTTGTCTTTCAAATGCACAGGCACTATCTTTCCCTACACATTATTTGCTATATCTGAAAATCTTTTTTCTTGTTTCTTTTCTGCATAGATTCTTACGCACTGGATGATCTATGAGCTTTCTTACAAGCACATACCACTACGGGAAAAACTTCTAGGACATACTATTCATTCTCTCATCCATTCCTTAAGACAGAACCATTGGTGATTTTACTTCTAACTTTAAAATCTGCTTCAAAGCTGAAGGGAAGGCTTGGGAGGGTTTCCAAAAAGCTTAGAGATACAGAAAGAAAACATGGCAATGGTAAGCTAAGGAGTCTTAGAGGTAAAGAGGCACACACACACATAAACATAAGGAACACTCTCAGCTAGCAGGATCCTTAATTATGGCCATTCAGAGAGTAACATGGAAGTGATAGAACTGCCTATATATATATATTTCAGGCATGAATTGATCTCTACTAATTTCTATATAATATTATTGTTCTACTTTTCCCTCACTCCCCACTGCATCCCATAATGTAATCAGTGAAAATCAAGAGTGGATTGGGCATGGACAGAGAGAAATGTTGGTTATGTTAAGAACAAAATGTAGAGCTCTTTATTGTCATGGAGGTTGTCTCCCTCCAGAAGACCAGAAAATTGCATCAGTAAGAAAAAATTTCACTGAATGAACAAGAATTTATTCTCCATATTATTAACCTCTATTATACTAAAATCCGATCACATTACTTATCTGTGGAAAGCCTAGGTGTCACTGCAACAAACACAATAAAATTAAGAGAAGTGTTTGCTCTGAAAAAATCACAAGGTAAACGAACTTAACAGAAATTGCTGGCGAAACGTTCGTATTGAGCCCACTTTCCAAACAGTACTGAGACACAAGGTTAAAGGTGGCAAAATAGCCACAAACAGAAAGCACGTTTCTAGAATTACAGTCCAGAGCTATCTTCTAAGGTTGTTACTTTTAAGGAAATGTACTGCACCTGAAATAGTTTACTTGTTTGTAATCATTTGAAGTGCTACAAGTTGTAAACTGGGAATGTAGCGTATCCATGTTTTCAGTGGGTGCTCATACTCTTGACATTTCAACCTAATTGGTAGAATTCATTTGATACACAAAAAAGTGCATGATGTCAAGTGTATTTCTACCAATCCCTCATATTGAACTAATTCTACAAAACAAAGGTAATAAACTGAAAAAATATGAGCTTGAGGTATTGTTTTACTGAGTATTGGTAAATTATTTACTGAGATGGTTAATTATTTGAATGCATTTTACCATTTCCAAGAGAAATTAAATAGTTTTCAGCAATTAATATTGACCAGAAAAACAAAATGCATAAAATGAAATAGTTTGAAAAGGTAAAATGAGAAGAAACACACTAATAAACAAATGAAATTGTATACAGTTTATTCACTGGGGTTGGAAATATCAAACAGAGAAAACTCAAGCACAGATTTCAACCACACGACTGACCATATTTTTTCTAACAATAATATTAATTAAAAATAAAAATAATAAAATAATAATATTAATTCTGGTCTCATCACACCTCTTCAATAACAAGATTTTCTTTCAGGAATCCAGTTTTCTGCTAGAATTCTTTTCTTTTTGTTTCCCAGTTCTCCTGACAATAAGCTCTTGTGTAACATCATAATTTGATTCTATAAAACAGGACATTGCACAGAGTGGGGGAGATAAACATGGAAAATGTGGGTTAAAGGGAAAC
Organism: Meleagris gallopavo; assembly: GCF_905368555.1. Lineage (NCBI taxonomy): Eukaryota > Metazoa > Chordata > Aves > Galliformes > Phasianidae > Meleagris > Meleagris gallopavo. The sequence goes on along the minus strand of NC_139405.1, from coordinate 58,025,227 downwards.
CAGTGAAGTAGTAAATTTGGAAGTAATTTCAAATATGTAACTTCAAAAGCTTTAAAATATTTTCCAATATTACGGAAAGGGTGAGATTTTTTTCTCTGGTTTGCACAGCCAAGGACTGGATGAGCTCTTTCAGTAACCATGCCCAATGCTCAGTGATCCCCAAATCACACCATCCCCTACACAGTGACTGAGCTCTATTTCTACTCTGACATTATGGTCCACTATATTTTTGATATATTACAGCTCACCTACTTGAAATATAGAATAACGGCACATTAAATCAGTAACCTTATTTTTTCTCTTTGTTTTTAACCACTTACACAGTCTTTTTTTCCATTTGCCTGCTTATCTTTGTAAGTTACGTAGAACTGTTCCTGATATCAATAGAAATGCTTATTCAACTAACCCATAAAAATGGTTTTAGATACAACAGCTAGTTCTTCTCCATTTGAGTTGATTTTATTTTGATTTCTTAATCAAAATGTTTTTTATCAAATTACAGAAGAACAATATTGCCTTTATTAACCAAATCTGTAATCTGATTTTAAAACAAATCAAGTTATGCTGACAAGATCAGTATTCCATAAACCTGTTGACTATCTCTAACTATATTACATTCTTAATTCTTCATTAATCAGCTCTTGTATTGGCAGTTCCATTATTCTGTTTAGAATTAAGGATGACAAGGTTTTAATTAATTGGGTGATCCTGATCCTTTATGTCGGTTTGTTTAATGTTACTTTTCAAACCATGGGGAACTTTCCAGGACTGCTCCACATTTATTTATTTTTTTAAACACCAAGCAAAACCAGGTAGTGCTAAGAGTCCTGACAAGCCATTTTAGGATTCTGGACCTACTGATCACCTGAAGTGCAACTTGACATTATCTACTGCATAATGTGCTCTCAACTGATTATTAAAATGGAAGCTATTTCATTATCATTTTATACAAAAGCATCATCTGGTCCAGTCTCCCTCACAGTGCCAGCAGGAAGATTAACTGAGAAATAAAATTAAGAAAATGAAATTCACTCAGTTCTACCTCACATAACCTAGCCTCCAATTAGGAGGAAACAATTATACTGACTACACTTACAGTGAAACAAAACTAAAACAAACAAACAAAAAAAAAACACACCCCAAAAACAGGAATTAAATGCAAAATAAAGATTCAACTAGCAAATAAAGCTCAAAGAATTAATGGCATTAAGAAGTAGGGCTTTTGGGAAGTCTGTCCTAGCCTTAAGGAGGATGCTAACCTGAACTTGATCCAGATCTCACACTAGCATGAATAACATGATATTGCCACATAATTTTCAAAAAGACAGACCTATGGGGAGAGGGAAAGAACAATGAATGCATCTGGGAAATCTCATCAGCATCCCTTCCCCCAACATACACTGCTGGTACTACTTTTCTCTTCAGCCCATTCAAGCTACAATCCATGTTACTCACAGCCCTTCCTACACACTTCAAATTATTCTGCTAATAGTATCAAAACAGCACTGAGAAATAGCATGCTTCCAAAACTGCACATTTAAGTACTGCACTGACCAGAGTAATTCCTGAGATTTCAGGAATTTTTTTCTGCTTAATTTTTAGTAGATTGACAAATGAAGGGAAAGAAAAAAAAAAAAAAAAAAAAAAGATGGTCCTATAAAACTGAGCGTAAAAAAAAATTGTTATATTAAGGTACTTGAAAATTCTCAAGCACCATAAAATTAATACTACACTTTAAAAATGTAAAGACCCTAATTATGAAAGCAAGCTAAAGTATCAAGCACATTAATTAATCACATTCCAAAAAGATGCTTTTTTTTTTTTTTCCAGTTAAAATTAAAAATAGAAGTTTCAGTTACAGTTCTACAGATAATAGAAACTTACGGGGTAAGATTAAATTAACCTGCAGTCATGCTCGTTGGGAATGAGCACAGACCAAAAATCTGTGAACATTAATCCCCAAACTTCAGAGAAGTTTTAATGGTTATCTAGTGTGGGTGCACCCATAGCATTTTCAAGTGCTGGAATATGAATTATTACCCACGTCCACTCTTTTACAGCTGCAATTGATGCCATGGATTAATGCACTGCAATGCATTTTCTTGCCACAGACAGTGCTCCTCTACAAAGCGTGATCTATTGACTTGTTACTTGCACTTGGGATAAATTGCTAGCCTCCACGCTGCAGCACTCTGCTTCATAAAGAGTTGAACAGCCTGAGGTGAAACTAGGGTTGGCAGAACCACAGGTAAGAGAAGGCAGCTCTGGCAGATTGATCCCTTCCTGCTCAGCCAAGGGGAAGCAGTCTGCTCCATCATATGGTTGATGGGCTTCAGTCAGTGAATGAGATTGGTTATCAATACCAGAGTGCACAGGCTGTGACTTGCCAAGGACCACCATCACTTCTTGCAGCAGGCCCTTGACTGGTACTGCCCACAGCTGGGAACCTCAGAAAGCAGGCAAGAGAGGGCACTGCACCAAACAGTGGCTTTGAGAAATGTGTGGCCAAGTTACAAGAACCCACCAACTGAGGTCTGCTACCTCTAATCACAGGTAAAGAGACAGAAAGTGATCTACTGCTGAATACATCCTATAAAGAACTAACCATGAACAAAAGTCACTCCCAGAAGAAATCTGGGGAGAACTCAGTAAAACGGCATCTCATTGCACAACCCTGGAAGAAATCTTTCACTTAGTACAGAGAGCTTGCAGCTGCAAATATCAAAAAAGAGATACTAAGCAACACTGAATATAGCAAACACAAAAAGCTGAAAACCAATTTAGCAGAGGTCAGTGTCTGAACTTTCAGTTTAATGCCAATTCAACTGAGTCATCAGCATTGCAATTCTTTGAAAAAGCGGATACCATGCTTAATTCGCACAATCTGACAGGAGCTTGGCTAGGCACTCTGCCTAGTCTCCTGCTAGGTAACTCAGCTGTGCAATAGCCCTTTCTTATGGATATAAGCATCATTAGAATTCTATATGTGGCAATCAGCACAATAAGCAGAGTACAGGTTGAACATGCCAGCTGATGGTTCAAATCAGATAGCTGTTCTACAGGATGCTCTCTGAACAACAAGCATGCAATTTTTCATTTCCATTCCAAAAGGAATAAGATCGAGTTTCTTTACTCCAAACTTTAAATACTTTTTTTTTTTTTTTAATTCCATCCTACATCACAGCAAACTGGTAAACCTTTAAAGAGCAAGAGACTGGTGCATTTGGAATCTGCTAGTGAGATCTTCAGTGTTTCCAATTACTAGTTGGCCAAAAGCCCAGAAACAGTCGTAAGTGCCAAATACATTTTTAAAAACAACAGCAACTTATAAATATTGGTGTAATGTGGTCACTTCTGCAGTGACAAATGAAAAATATATTTTTTAAAAGTATCACATTTTAGAAGAATGTTCAGCTTGTAAACAACAGAAATTTGAGTAATAAAAATATATTATTTAAGCACTCTGTCTTGAGGCTCTACTCTCAGCTGTATTGTAAATCTCTAATAATATCAATTGTGAGGTTAAAAAAGTAAGGTTTTGCTTGAAACCTTAAGATAACTGTTCTGCTGTAAAGGTAAACATTCTCTCTGTCCACTTCTTTGTTTTTAAATAAATGATTGTGAATTACATATCTTTCTGTACTTTTATTAACTTTGAAAGACAAAAATAAGAATTTAAGATGAACTGCTTCAAGACACAAATGAATAGCCCATCTTATATGCTCAGAACCCATCTCTGATGCTGACTGTATCTGGTTTCCCAAGTCCACTGCCTCCCATTCCACCCTACTGAGCCCTCATGCACAGCACACAGCAAAGGCTATAAATCAAGCTTCCTGCCTTGAACTCTCCACCTTCACCCTGAAAGTGCAGAGGGCAAACAGCCCAAACCTAAGCAACACTGTATACATCCCATATCAGCACAAGTGAATTTTATTCTGCCATGCACCTTTCACTTCCCTCATTCCAAAAATCAAAATGAATTTGCATGGAACCAGAACAACAATTCTCCAGATGGCCATGAAAAGTCAGTTTATCAGTGTCAACATTGCAGGGGTCTTACTGTTGGAGAAAAAAAAAAAGCAACAACAAAAAAATCCCCAACAACCTAAGAAAATAAAAAACAACCCCTTAAGCTTACTTTTGTTTTTCAGCGTTTGCCCACATTTGCAGATGAGCAGTTTGCACTTGCAGCAGGGGGACAGAGAACAGCCCAGCTCCCCAGCATTTACCTGCAGATGGATCTCAGGAACATGTACTGTGCCCCTGTGTCTGTGGGCTGACAGCTACTGATAGCCAGGGCTATGTGACTGGTAGCTGTTGTGAACAACAGGATAATAATAATAATAAGCATCAGTATCTATTCCATTTGCAGCTCTGATTAAGCTGTAATCTAGAGTGTAAAGCTTCCTGTCCATCTATTATTATTTAAAACTAATACATGTAACAGTTTATTATAAACAAAACATTTGTGAGAGGAAAAAAAAAAAAAGCACAACAAAAACAGGACTTTCCCCCAGCGGCTCTACAATTCTTCACATTTTACTGAAAATCACAGCCTGGACTTCTGTAGAGCAAGAGTGAGTAATTCTGCTGTGTACATATATTAAGCTCTGGACAGGCTGAACTATTGACCTCCTTTGCTACTAAAACATCAGTTAATCATAAAGCTGAGCTGTTAGCTGTTACTCAGAAGCAGTAGCAAATGTAACAGAATAACTTATAACTTACAGTTGATAAAGCAGCCTAAGCAGACAATTTTAGATTACAAAATATTTTCTACAGCTCCCCAAAGGAAAGGCAGGGTATGCAATCAGAACTCAGACATACTACTCAATAAATAAATAAATAATAAAAAAATCAACCAGTCTCAAAACAAAATAGCCACAGAAAACTACCTTAGAATTACTTGCAATGAAAATGCTATCCTTGCCTTTGGTTTTAGAATGCTTAAGAAGTGAATAATTACAGGAACAACAGCAGGCAAGAGGTGCAGGTATCATTGCCAGCTTGGGTGCACCACGAGATGCAACTGGAAGGATGTAGACTCCAGCATCAGCAGCTCCTGATTATTTCTAAACAGCACACATGGGTACACAATGCTGTGCTTAGCACAAATTTTGTCTGTGCTCAAAAAAATGGAAGAACAAAGACTATACCTGGCTCTTAAGGAAGAGAATGATGGTTTGTTTAACATGTTTTAAGCTCACTTCAATCCTTTAAGGACACTCTATTGTTTCGTACATTTCATTGCTCAGCACTATCTTTAATTGTGGATATAGAAATGCAAACTGACAAAACAGCGTGCAAGTTATCTAGCAAAAACACAGCCGTGTAGCTTCAGCATAGAGAAATATTACTTCGGAAATTGCAGTTAGATAAACAGGCTTCTGGAAGACTTAACTATTGAAAGAATTATCCCTTCATTAGAAAACCATTTTGTTTGGTATTATTGGAAACGTTCACTAAGTCACTAGACACTGTTCTTGCCATGAGGAAGATGGAGAATGATGAAAATACTGAATAATAAAAGTGCATGTCTGATACAGAGATACATACAGTCATTGGTTAAATTGTTTAGAGGTAGGATACATCTCTGGCAAACCACAAGCTAACTGATCAATAATATGTAGTTACCAATGTCCAGAAATTATAAATACTAAATGAATTCTGTGGAAAATCATTTTCAATTTTCATTCAAAAATAACACTAATATTTACTTAGGTATTAAATAAACAGAAGCAGAATACTAACCCATTCCTAATGATGTGTCAGTGAGTTAGCTGTTACCGGTACTTGGAACACGAACACTAACAACTCATCAGATCAATGTTCACTAATGTGTGCCTTTTAATCTATACAGAGAGCAGTCAAACTTCATGCTGAAAAGTCATTTATTTCTCCCTACTTCACTTGACACTGATCAGATAATCAATTATAATTTGTTTCAGAATTTGAACTAATACCTACACAACTTGTAGAAATACAAACTGACAAAGAACACAGAGAAAAAAAAAGTATTTGTTTGAAAAATAAGTGATCTTGTCAGAAACAAGAATTAGGAATAATCGAAGAACCTCCAGAAAGAAGACATTGCCACAGAGAATGTCATCTAATATAGCACAGTAAATCACCTGCCAGTCACAAGTACAAAATCAGGAGCAGAAGAGATTGCATTGTTAGTTATTCAATTCTTAGCTTTACCTTTTCTTAAAAATCTTCTCTTCAGAAAAGACTTTTTTATCATTTGCCTTTTAAGAATAAACTCTTAAAAATAAAATTAGTATCAGTTGGGGTTTGCAATTATTGACAGAAGTCTTGGGAAAACACTGTAAGTCTTGGGAAAACACTGTGGAAAAGGAATGCCTGCCTGCATATTCCAGCCAGGAGAGAAGGCAGCAGGGTGACACTATGTCCAACCTGATGCCTTGTGTTAGTTGTCCTGTGACACTGAGCACTGTTGGGCTCAGTACTCCAGCCTCCACAAATCCCTGCCGGCTCACCTTCTAACTGAAACTGGTTAATAGTGATATTTATTCATTTTTGCTTTCCTGGAATAAGAAGAACCCATCTTACTTCAAGGTAAACAATGCAAAATCTTACTGTTACTAAAACAATGTTACCATGAAAGTTCACATTTTTTAATGGTGGTTTTTTTTTTTTTTTTTTCCTTTTTTTAATGTGATGCATTTCAGAGACAACTAAATTGAGTTGAAAATTTGTCTCAAGTCATACTAGATGTTGGTGTCTTACATGCAGATTTTTAATTTACAGACTTCACAATAAAGCTTCCCCTTAGTTGCTTCCAAAAATATGTCAAGTCTTATGCAAATCATGATCTCCTTTCTTTTCCTTTTTCATTTAAGAGCTCCTGTCTGTCACATACCAGGTAAATGAAATATTTTTCAAGTGCTGGGGAAAAGGAATCCAAACATTTGGGATTTGTTCATCTTGGCTCAAACTCTTTAAAATAGAAGATGTTTTCAAATTTCTACTGTTTCAGAAGACTGTCTAAAACAATTCAGTACCAAAAATCAATGCCTAACCTTACTTAGATCTCAACAACTGTCATCTTAACTGAGATAGACAAAAATATCTTTTCACTTCACAGGAAAGAGAGATTAAATTATAAATAAGATCAAAAAAATAAAAAATGCCTTGTTTCATTTTGCTCCAGCTGCAAGCTTATTGGTTAGGGTTAAACGAACAGTGTGCCTCAGCTTCCGACAAGATTCTGCCCAGTTTCAAAACAGACTGTCTAATTTTCAAGGAATTCATACTTACTGACCTAGTTGACTTGAAGTATTAGCTTGTGCTCTAGACATTGACTCTCTTCTTCAAATAAGATAAATGAATGGTCATAAGTGATTAAATGAGAATTTGAATAGCTGTCCATCTGAGGTCTGTGACCAACGTATGAAAAAAACATTTTGTCTTAAGTACATATGACGTTGGAAATCTGCCACTGAAGCTCTTATTTCTTGCTATTTTAATGTAGTTTCGAATAGATAGTTATCAGCACCTTCACTAAATCTACTACAGCGTAAATTTTCAAAATCTGTAAGCCAGGCCCTATAAATCTTAAGATTAGAAGAAAAACCCCACAATTTAAGTTTCCTTTTATTTACTTCCCAGTCTGATGTTCAAACCTCTAATTTTTCTCCTCTGCAACTATGAGAGGTAGGCATTATCTTTTTTTATGAAAGCTGAGATTAAAATAACTCTAAGTAGCTTTGCAAGGAAGATCATATAACACAAGTTGGCAGTGCTTAATCTTCTTGGTGCTGGCCATGCAGAGGTACTCAGAAAAAAAACACAGAAGCAGACTGCAAAACAGCAACACATGTTTTTGGTGGTAGTAGGTCAAAAATGGAGAAGAGAAAGCATTCCTAGTGATATTTGCACGTGTACTTTAGAAACTGTTAGAGATTCTGGCAGACCTTGCATATCTGTTTGGAAAAGAGATAGTGAAGGACACTACCTTTTCTATAAAATCCTATTTGTTTAACAGATAATTTTTCTATGCAAGTTCCTTTATGTTAAAGTTGATTTACAACGCAAGTGAAGGGTGAAAAAAGAGGTCGACTATCCTTTCCACAGATGATGAGGTCTCTTTTCTTCCATGAAGAGAAGTTTTCTTAGCTTTCTATCATCCCACCTGTTAACCTGCCTCCCACAGTTAGCACTCATCAAGAGAGACAGTGGCCAAGTAAAGCAGTGGATGCAGCATGCCCATATTCAGACAAAATTTGGATCCTGGAGTTTAGGATCCTCTCCATGCTAAAGAATCCTTAATTTCTGCTACAAGTTAATTAGAAGCTAACAGATCTGCAAAACAATTAAACAGAGTTTTTTGGTTTATTTTTTTCTGAGCAGCACTCACCTGCACACTTGGTTCTGGTGATGAGCGGTGGTCCTGGCTGCCCGGTGCCACCTTCACCTGGTCTGGTAAGCAACACCCGAATCTCATATTCAGTGTCCGGATCCAAGTGCCAGAGTTTGTAGGTTGGGGCATTGACAGCATGGGTTTCAGTCCAGGTCCCAGATGTCATTCGGTACTCCACTTCTTTCAGAATAATGGGTCCATCACCAATAATTGAATTTGCATTGAGCTGAATTAGCAAATATGTTGGTCCAACACCCAGCAACTGTGGAGGTGCTATTGGTCGAGGAGGCTCTGTATGGGAGACAATAAAAAATTAAAAAAAAAATTAAAAAAAAAATCAGTAATGAAACATTAATAGGAGGTCTCCTTCTACTGAAAAGCTTCTGGGTCTTGGTCTGCAAAGATTTAAAAGCTGAAAGCAAAAGCAAGCCAACATCAAGTGAAGAAGAGCTGAAGAGGATTTAGCTCGTAGAGGCTAGTGGCACACCACAGGTACCTGACCAACATTATGTTTTCCATTTAGAAGTCTCAGATTATGCATATCACTTTCTACAGCAATAATTTGAGTTTTTTAAAAAATAACTGCTATTCTTTTATTAACAGAAGCCACGTACATACTTTCCTTAAAGAAATAGTTAGAATACATACACTAACTCTACACAGAATATTCTTAAAAATCACTATCACTGCAAGTCTACCAGATGTAGTTATGGTGAAAGATACAACTACCTATTACAGGCTTTCAGAATTTTCAGAACTGAGCAAAACTGCAACCACGTATTTCATTATTTTACTCCAAGATAACTTATTGCTGATTTAGAAATTCAAACAACAGGACATACGCTGGCTTTTGTTTTCCTCTATTTGAAGCTCCTTCCACCCCAAAATTTAGACAGCTGCTATGTGAGAAGATAGCAACAGACCAAATGGAGAGTGAAATTTCCCTTACCCTGAGAAACATGTATGTAAAGTAGGACATCGCCTAAGAATGATTTATTAAAAAAAAAAAAAAGTCACTCACAACATGTATTTCTCTATTAAAATGAATCTACTGATAAACATGGAAGGTTCATCTTCAACCAGATGGCTCATATTTTAACTAATTTGTTTCAGTTAATTAGGCAACAATACTGAATTCAATGCACACAGCGGTTTCACGCAGCAGCGATGCAGAACTAACAACACGGCAACTCTGAGCAGGTAAATTGGATCTCATGGCCAGTATATTAGAAAAAAGACAGAGCCCAAGATCCAAAGTTTTCCCAAGGTCTTGGCCCTTCTCTCTACCATTGTCCCTCACCTCTCCAAACAAGAGAGGTTAACATGTGGAAGTATTGCATATATTCTGCCTCCCAGGAACGACCCTACCAATGTCACTTAGAGAGCATGTGAAGAGTGATGATTGAGAACTTGCAGAAGGTCTCCCAGCCTTCCTTTTCCATCCCACCCTAACTGTATGGTGAAGGTCAAGCTGGAACTCCCAAGTTCTCTATGTCCAGTAATGAAGATTCCCTTCAAAGCACGACAGTGTATTTACTAACGCTGCAACTGACTTTCCCACATTTTGCCACAGAGATTCCTCTCTTTCAGGCTTTTCTAGACTAGCTGCATACCAATCCACTCAGTTTGGAGACAGGGAACCTGTGAATGCTCTATAATGGTCACAAGCAGAGATCTTTTTATCTTCTCAGACTGAAAAGGTGCATCTTCCAAGGTATCTAAATTCCAGCTTCAGGATATACAAAAACCCTAGTAAGTATCACAATTAATTATTTACATGTTTTACTCTGTTTTGGCAAGAAGAGTGCGTATGAACTAATTCAAATCCCTAACTGTATCATGGCTCAGAAATGCAACTGGGCTTAATGAAGGCAGTTTATTTGCTGTGAAACTAACACATTAAATGTCAAACTAATGAATTCTAAGGTCAGAGTATATTACAGTAGAAAACATAAATGTTGATGAGCATGAAACACTACCAGCTCCAAGTTATAAACCTCTAAAACATAAAGCTATGCTTAGAAGTATATAATTTGATTAAGAGCATGATTATTACAAATAAAACCTCATATTAATGAAACTAATATACCATTGCATATTAAATTTTTATGTTAAGAGGTAAAGTGTATTCTTATATTAGCATATGCATTTTGTTTTTAAGCTCTTGAGGACAAGGAGACTTATTTATAAAGTCTCTCCCTGTTCCAATAAATTATGCATGAACTTTAATCAGTTAGCAAATGAACAAGTAATTGTTCTGCAGCATTATTAATATTCTTCGTAATACAATATACTATCAGAACCAGAGGTGTGGTGCAACCAGAAATCCCAAAAGTACACTAAGTATCAACTGAAGCATGCAATCCCAATATAGTAGATAAACTTTTCTGATGTTACCCAATTAACTTTCTATTAATTGTTCTCATTTGTTATTCTATAACCAGATCCATCAAACGTTTCCCAATTATAATTTCAAATTATATAATTTCCTTTCTAATATACAGTAACCTGAAACTTTTATGGCTTAGAAAATTATCATTAACAACTAAAAGAATGAACAAAGCTATTATTAACATTTTGGTTATCATTTCCATAGCAACTATCACATATATACAATACTACTCTATTCATGGGATTTTAAATACAGTACACATCCTTGCATCCAAGCAATGTTGCAGGCTTTTCACTGTAACAACTTAGGTCCATCTAGGAGTATATAACACAGTTTCAGAGTGTCTTAAGAAGACAGCCTGTCAAAAATGAAAAGTCTTTTATATGAGGAATGAAAGAAAAAAAAAAAAAGATGCATGAGAGAGAACCCCAAGAAAAATCACACTCTCAGAACTTTAGTCTGGTTTCCAAACACCTACAATCTTAGCATCAGCCATAACAAGTGAAAAGTTTGGATCAGAGGTAACATAGCAGGAATCTGAGAACTAACAGCTCACCACTGTGCCAGAGTTCGCCCTGCCTTGCTCTAAGCTGGCTGGCTACAGATGGCCATGTGGAAAATGCATTTGGTGGCTTTCAGCCACCCATCCTGGCAGCAAGTTCAGGCATCCTGGTGGGCTCCCTCTGTCCTGGCCGCAGCAATCAAACCAGAGAATAAGACTCTTTATTTCTGTCAAAAAAAAAACCCCACACAACTCCTCCAGTTATTTCGAGCAGACTTTGAAGTATCTTGACGTGTAAGGCACAGAGGATTTCTGGTAAGCAATCTCCACTGAATACAGTTCTGCTTTTTCTGGTCATAAACTTTCTCTCAGCAGTTTTAAAGTTTCTAAACAACCTTATTCAAAACTATATTTTAACCCACTAGCTTATACAGAATCATCAAGGCTGGAGAAGACCTCCCAGTCCAACCATCCATCTACAACCAATACTGCTCACTAATCATAACTCTGAAGTCCTGCCCAGGCTCACTGCCCCTCCAGCCCCTCAAACATGGGGTATTACAGGAGTAAGAAAACTCCTGCAGCTCTCCTAGCTGTGTGCAGGTGTCAGAACGTATATAGCAATGGGAAGTGATGGGACAGGAAGCAGCATCCTAACTGCCATAACGAAGTGCCAGGTCCTCTGGTCACAACAACCCCAGGGCAACACTATGGGACTGGGGGCAAAGTGGCTGGAAGACTGTGTGGAAGAAATGGACCTGAGAGTGTTGATCAACAGTTGGCTAAACACGAGCCAGCAGTGTGCCCAGGTGGACAAGAAGGCCAGTGGCATCCTGGCTCGTATCAGAAACAGTGTAGCCAGCAGAGCCAGGAGGGTGATCATCCCTCTCAGCTCTCGTGAGGCCACACTTTGAGCATTGTGTTCACTTTGGGGACCCTCACTAACAGAAGGACATTGAAAATCTGGAGCACTTTCAGAGAAGGGTAACAAAGATGGTGAGTTGTCAGTAGAATCACTGGTTCAATGCGTATTTAAAAGGAAATGCTGAATAGTTTAACAATGATCCCAACCAGTGTGTTTCATTTCTCCCTTTGTTAGACCCCAACTTCAAAATCCCTTTCCCAGCGTGATCAGTTTAACTACAATTTTACTTTACGACAATATTTTTAGCCACTGCTTAAAGGGAGTAAAAATAGTGAAATCCTTTCCACTATGTCTGCCCCCTAACATCTCTGAAAGACTATACAGAAAGAACACTTGTGCATCTACAACATGAAAGAAATGAACGGATTTTTATGCACAGCATTTTGCAGTATTTGGACAGTCCTGGTTTTGACATGAAATGCCCACAGCGAAGTTAATCAAAAATTAAGACTGACATTTCATCAGTACGAAGTTCCCATTCTGCTGAGCTACTAGCAGTACATTATGCTCACATCAGTATGTATGACATTATATATAAAGTGTACTGTGATATTTAGGCACCAATGACTAGAATGAGCATGCAGCATCAACTCCAGCTTTAAGCCCTCCTACAGTTAAACAGTTGTGTCATATTCTTAATAAAAAAAATGCATGCAAGTAATTATATAATTATTGACAGAAAAAATAACCCAAAAAATCACTAGTGTTGTTAGTGTATTAATCAATATACAAATAACATATGCATACTACTTTGTTTAATATTATTTACCCAGTCTAGGGGACAATAGACTTAATAAATAGCCTTTCAAGTCCAAATAATTCTTAAATTTAAATCAAAGGGAGTTTCATTAGTATTTAAGTTAGAATATATACTGTTAATAATCACTTCACAGCAGGAAAAAAAAAAAGAAAAAGACTCCAAGCAAAATCCTACTGATTGTTTCAGTTTAGGAAAAAAAAAAAAAAAAAAAAAAAAAAAAGAAAAAAAAACTGGCACTGGATGCATGTTTGATTAAATGTTTTTTATTCATATGAGGTTATGCTTCAGTCACAGGAGACTGTTTCCTTACTCATAGAGCAGGTTTTGGAGGGAAAGGCTGAGAATCATACAGCCCGTTCACGTTGATGATTTTGTTACTGCAACTCCATATCCCCTTCACCTCCACATATGAATATCTTGCAAGCTTCCCCTGTTGGATCTCACATTAGATACTAGGAAGAATTTCTTCTCAGGGTGGCAGGGCATTGAGAAAGGCTGCCCAGGGAGGTGGTGAAGTCAGCTTCCCTAGAAGTGATGAAGGAAAGGATAGATGTGGTACTGATGGACATGATTTAGTGGGCAGTATTGGTGGTAGGTGGATGGTTGGTCTAGATGATCTCTGAAGTCTTGTCCAACCTTACTGATTTCTATCATTCTATGTGCTGAGTGTACCTATGCTCTGACGATAGCATGTCTAGTCTTCTTTGTCAAATACCTTACACAAAGCTATGCAGTTTTAGGACTATGGATATCAACACTTAACCCAATACATAACAGGGATTCTAAACACAAAAAGCTTGATTTTTACTGTTCGAACAAACTATTATTTTACCATTCATCATCCCTCCTGAAATTAAAATCAGTATATTTTAGTATATCATAAATTGCCAAGATGTGGGTAAGCCATAAGAAGCAAAATTTCTTTCAAAATTTGTCCCAATTCAGAGAAATTAACAAATAAATCAAATCCAGAAAACCTACAGAAATACAGAGTTATAACTGAACTCACCAGGGAGTACAATGGAGATACTTCCACAAATGACTCCAGAGTGACTCAGCTCCCACCTGAGCTGAGTCCTGACCATCTTCTAGGGGAATTTTTCACAAAGCTAGTTGAATATAGATGCATACTTTTGGAAGTACACCAATTATTATTACTATTTTTTGTACTGGTTCAGTTTTTTTACTTACATTGACTACATATATTCAGAGCATGACACTGTACACAAACTCAAGAGACCAGGGAACCCAAGGAGCACAGTCCAAGTCATTCCAAGGTTCCCTGAAGGAGGCAGGGTATGGGCCCAGTGGAGATCCCTGCCTGGCAGGAGCCATCCCCTGCAACAGCTCTGAGTGCTGCAACAAAGCTGGACCAGGAGACCCAGAACCAGCCAAGAGAGTGTGGAAACAGGCTGCCATCTCCCTGCAATGGCAACGCTGTTCTGATATTCTTCCTGTACTGAAAACTTACACATCGTTTTAGAATTTGAACATTTTAAATAATATTGGAAAAAATAAGTGCCAGGAACATTTGTTTAAACACTGGAGAAAATGTATGGTTTAGCAGAAGGCATTAAGGCAGTCAAATGTTTGCAGGGAAATAAAATTATCCATCTTAAAAGCTTGTTAATCCAACAGGAAAAAAAAAAAAAAAAAACAGCAAAGAAAAACCAACAATACAGACTTTTAACAGTAAGCGTAACTGAACACTTAAATTCAAATATGGTATTAAACCCTAAATTTAACAGTGAGAATAGCAACCCATGAATAATAACTGCAAATACTGTAGGAAATACTGCAGACTATAAGTGTTTTCAGTGGAGGCTGGATGCCTTCTAGTAAAGCACATGCTAGAATTAAAAACAGAAGACAATAACAATACATAAGGCTCCAAAGACATGCAATTGAATGAAATTATGTGCTTGTTAAGGAGTCACAAAACAAGCTATGAGAAAAAAAGAAACAACCATGGAAAATCTCTGCAGAAACATTGGGTTTCTTTTTATAAAAATCATTCTATGTTTGGCATATATTTATTTAATATGAAATAGAAATATTTTCATTCAACTTTCCAAAACGGTTAGGAAGTACAGCTCTGCTAAAAAATGTCAGAATGTAGAAAAAAATTATTTTGGACTTACACTTGGCTGTAAGTAGTTAGGTCCTTACTGGTATTGTTATCTCACACAGAAGACATAAAAAGGCTCAACAACCTACATAACAGTGAGACCGCCCAGCACAATGAGGACAGCTTATTAATGGAAGCTGAGTAGTCTAGTGAGCTGAGATATGACATGTCTGAAAAATGTCAGAATAACTGAGCAGGTGCACAATTAAGTCTTCAGCTGCTCTAGTGCTCTTCCTGGATATTGGAGGAGTTGAAGTGAAAGGCAGCTGTCTCACTTTCTTTCCCTCAGGGGCTATGCTTCTGGCTTAAACTGTAAATCAGGTACACTGCCCCAGTTACACCCTGCCACTGCTCAGCTTGTGCTTCGGTCCTGCCTTATCCCAAAGGATGCCCAGCTGCGGTGGCACCAGCTTCCACCACAGCCATAGTCTGTTCCTGCCTCACCTTTCTGGGCACTCAGGCAGCTCTAGAAGCGAGGGATCAGCTGTGAGAGGTAGGCAGCACACTGCACAGGCTGCATGTGCAACCAGCTCAAACTATCAGAATAACACACTCAGGTGTTATTTTGCCTTTGCAACTCTTTGTTTTTCCAGTGGTCATAAACTTCTTTCTGTATCAAGTTTAGCTAATTTTATCAGCCACTTTTTTTTTTTTTCTGCTTTGCATTTTTTTCCTTCCTTACCAAATAGCTTCTATTGCAGAATCCTGTTGTTCTGCAGACAACTTGGAGAAAGCAGTTACAGTGGGTTCCTGCTGTTTATGCAGGTTAGCAACATCTCTCCCAAAGCACACTGAAGAGGAGCCAGAAAAAAAAACCTTGATGGCAGATTAGAGGCTTTAACATACTGCAACAATAGCAATACAATAAAATTATGTAGAAATGTTTAGATTCTTACAGAGAAGTATCCCAAACATCCACGTCCCCCTTTACGTTTTTCTGAAAAATAATCAAAAGCTCATTCAAACTACGCTGCTGTCATGAACATAGAATGGCTTGGGTTGGAATGGACCTCAAGGATCATCAAGCTTCAACCCCCTGCCATAGGTAGGGTTGCCAGCTGCTAGATCAAGTACTAGGTAAGATTGCCTGGGGCCCCATCAAACTTAGCAGTGAACACTATCCTGTGAATGTAAGTGTTGCTAACTATGTGAAGACATTCAAAACAGTTTATGACTCTGCAAGAAAGGCCTTTTTTAAGGTTTTTTTTTTTCTGAATGATACTTACATAGATGCAATGTCTATGACTCTAGAAATATTCCCTATGTAACTTTAAAACTCAATTTATCATAACTGTCCAGTACCTAGTACCTGTTGCTTGCCCCAAGGTTGATACACAATATCTAAAGAAAGTTGGTATTTAATTAAAAGTTATTTACCAGGAACAAAAGAATTCTAAGCAATAGCTTAGTGACAAGACTGTATCAAGTGATTTATCCAACTCACCTATAACAGTCTTGTACAACCATTTTAATTGTATTTTATCACTTGGAGTAGAAAAACTGAGAAGAATCCATTCTAAACAAACATTCAAAATAAATATCTATAACACTGTAAGGTTTTGGCTGTTACATAGAGAATCAGTCAGAAAGAAACAACCAGAACAGAAAACTGAGCTGCAAGCTCTGGGTTAGTGAGGATATTGACATATTTCACTGCAACAACATTTCTAATTTTGAGTCTGCAAATGGGGATACTACATCATGTGTTTGCCTCAAACTGCTGATTTATCTTTGAGCACCTGTCTGATATATCATGTTTATGTATTAAGTACCACAAAGTCTGCAACTTCATATGGCTGAAATGTATTTAATGCAGCAGTTACTGACCACCTGAAGTGCTGAAACAAGAATTATTTCAACAGTGAAAACTGCTAACTTCTGCATAGTGATTTCATATCCCATGCATCACTGTGCCATTTTATTCACCTTGATTTGAACCACTACTGCATTCATTTTATTATCCTCCTTTAAATAAAAGGAACAGTTGCAGCTTTAGCACTGTCAGCAGAAACTGTAAACAAGGTTAAGTCATGCTCAGCTTACACATAAAAAAGTCCTTCTAAAAACTGGAGCATGTCATCCCTCTACACAACTTTTGAACAGAACACGTGCCTATTTATCTTAGGACAGTAGGCTATGATACTCCAGAAATCAATTAGAATAGTATGACATATTTTGTCGAAAAGACTGCATTGCACTGAAGATATTCATAAAGTACACTGCAAGAAAAATGAATACATGTAAGAAAAGAAAAAGTAGTGCCTGCAAGGAGAAGACATACAAATCTAAAATAAGTAAATAAATAATTCACTCTGTACAAGTGAGTCAGCTATAGCAAATCTCTGATCACATATCCACAAATATCACTAATTCCCCTGAGATCTCAGTATTGTGATTACTGTTGGAAAGAAATATTTTATGTACTTCATTGTCAAGAACCAGGAGGTTGAAAACAAAATTGAAGAACTTCTTCAAAAATTGGTACCTCCCAAGCAAGAACTATTTTCAGCTCTAGAAAGCTTTACAACAGGATTTTGTCAATACTGCATTCTGCATGCACGACCACGTGCTGTGAACGAAGAGGAGCATTTCAGTCAAAAACAAAACAAAACAAAACCCACAACAAAACCAACAAACTATAGGGGAGTTGCAACTTAATAGCTCTATGCCTTTAGCAAATCTAAAATAAAAAAAAGAAACGCCACCACCTAGAATTCCTGGAACTCAGTGAAAGCTATCCACTCAAGAGCATGAGATTAATGCTAACTAATAGAAATTACCCACATGCAGCCTAGCTGTACTTCTGATATGAACAGCACTTCCCTTTCTAATGGTGAGCACTCTGGGCACAGCTGGTGACATAAATCAACCCCCAAGGACCTGCCCTGTCCTGGTCACCCATTCATCCTTCATGGTGCATGTTTGCTTGCCCTGAAAGATCCAGGGCATTTCACTTTGGAAGATACCTTACATCTGGCCAGAGCTAATCCAAATTTTTATCAGCTTTCCTGTGTGCCTTTTAAATGGCAGAGAAAAACATTTCACATGTTGGAGTAACATGATGGTCAGGCAGAATTCAAAACTGCATGACCTTTAAGTGCAATGAGCTGTATACATCACTGTACCAGAAGTAAGCTGAAATAAAAAAAGCCCGCAACTGAGAGGAACAGCTGACGTAGGTGAGGCTTCCAAGCATTTACAGTTTTATTTAATAGTGATTACAGAACCTTCAATCACATAAAAAGATGAGCCATGCATTTCTGACCTTCCTAATCCTCCCCATCTTCTGCAATAGAACAGTTCACCTGGCACCTGAAACACCAGGAATATCCTTAGAATTGTTCAGTGCCACTTTTTTCAGGATTTGTATATGGCATTGAACTGCCTGCAGGCACTTGACCCCACATGCCTAGCAACACCCACCGTGCAAGACCACCCATGCAGCTCCACTTCCTACATCACTGTCTTTAAATCTTTCTATTGCTGGCTATTTCACTCACCAAATGCACTTTGTGGAACAATTTTACCATAAGCATTAACTCCAACTTGGACCTTGACATGTGGAGATAGGAGGAGGAAGTAAGAAAAGCAGCACATTAACCATAATACTAAGGCAAGGTAGACCAAAACCCTTAAAAGCATCCAGGTGACAAAGATGAACTTGAGAACTGCCACTTCAGACTAGTAGGGCACATATATCTACGTAACAAGATAAACAGCATTTCCTTTCTCCAAAGTTCTTCCTCAGGTATCCCATTTCTTAGACCTTAAAAGCCACTAGAAACCAAAAGTGAGCCCTATGCAGATGTGAGTTGTATATTACCTGAAGTCTACAGGAAAGGGCAACCATGCTCCTCTGCTTCCCACCACCAGCATCACTTGCAGTGCCATTTACCTATTTTACAGAAGTTTAGATTTAAAGCTGATATTTTGTGGGCAAGGAGGGTACAGAGAGATATCTTGCTTTTCTAAGTCCCTGCAGAAGCTTCTAGTGGATCTACACAACAGCCAGGCAGCAAAGCATCATCATCATCAGCAGCAGCACAAGTCCAGGTGCTTGGGAGGGAGGAAAAGGACAGTGCAGATATAGGCCACATTTTTGGCAGGTGCTAGCCATTAAACCTGCTCTGCTTAATCATGAAAGCCTCCCTCAGAAAGGGGGGAAGGGACAGGCAAAAGGAACCAACATCCTTGCTGCAGCACTTAGACAGATGGGAAGAAATACCTACAGAACAAAGGGTATAGATAAGAACACAGCTGCACACATCCCCTTTGCCAAATGAATTTTGACTGTGATTAAAAGCTTGGAAGAGCTTCCTAGAAAAACAGAACAAAATAAAAATCCTTGCTGTTTCTGCATGCTAACAAGAAACACATTGTGATATATGTTTCATTAAAAGAATGAAAGTAGCATACTGATTTATTAGAGTTTTGATAATGAGTGTTGTAAAGAAGGAAGATTTAAGTTTGTGATAAAACTCTTATTTAGAAGTAACAGAAAGAGGTGAGCATCTTACTTATTTCATGAGAACAACTTCACTCCTCAGAGGTTAAGCAGGGCTGTGGGATCTTTTTTCACTGATGCAACAAAAAGAGAGAATATTTACCTTTGTAAAAGGAAGTAACATACTAAATTAACCAAAATAGCAGTCTTTTGACTGGAAAGTGTTTATATTGGTTGTATAGGGGCATTTTTATAATCTACTTTTCAGGCTGTTCCAGCATTGAAGTTTGAAAAAGTATATACTACCATGTGTGCTGGTGTTGCTGTGAAGAGGACATCCTTCTAATTAAACTGATACTCTGTGAGCAAAACACCAAATTCACTACAAGAAATAAAAGCACAAACTTCAAAGTGAGCATGTGCATTAAATGATTTGGATTATAAAGACACGTTTAGAGGATTGCTTTTTCAAGGTTTTCCTTGGTTGAAAATATCTTGCTTATCTTCATCTGCAACAACAATGCAGATAAGGAATATAGCAAAACATTAACAACCATTTACTCTGGAAAAACAACTCTTTAAGAATATAGAAGCAAAGTCTATATTTGCACCTTATTTGTACTGACTTACAGTGGGGAAAAAAATGAGTAGAAAGTCACTATGCACCTTTTTCATGAAACAACTCACTCAATCTCAGCATAATTGGACACTGAATAAGAGTCAGATCAAGTGCCTGTAAATCTACAACACAACTAATCCATAATACTAGATGTACTTTCACAAGCAACTAAGAGATACGTGTACCTTAAGATACGGTTTGCAAACAACTTATGTGCATATACACACACATTGATTATATTTTATATCTAACTGTCACAAAAGAACATAGAGAAAATGAACAATAGTAGCTGTGAAGTTGCACTTAATTTGCAAGATTTTGTAAGATTTAATGGAGAAGGAAGAGCATTTCATTTCTGTTACAAAATTATAATGTAGTTAGATAATAATGTGAGATCCCAAATGCCCAGGTAATAGCTGTTTACATGAACATCTTAGGAAAACTATGCCTGTTTTTGTCACCTCCTTGTAGCATTTCACATAAAGTTGGAGATACTCTAGGAATAAAGATGTTGCAGAATATCACATCATGGCTCCACTACAGCACTGCCAGTGCCTCTGCACTCATACCTCAGCATGACTGCCTTCCAACAGCACTGCATGGGAAGTGGTTTTAAATGCCATCTCAACACCTCTTAACTGAGAGATGTAACCTTTAGCATAGGAGTTTGCAGAACTACTCCCTCTGATCAAATGAGTAACGTGACAGCAGAACATGGAGTAAACTTGGCCCTGGAGTTCACACAAACTCAAAAATAAAGAGAATAGTCACAGAATCACAGAATCGTAGGGATTGGAAGGGACCTCCGGAGATCATCGAGTCCAACCCCCCTGCCAAAGCAGGTTCCCTACACCAGGTTGCACAAGTAGGTGTCCAGGAGGGTCTTGAATATCTCCAAAGAAGGAGACTCCACAACCTCCCCGGGCAGCCTGTTCCAGTGCTCTGTCATCCTCACCGTAAAGAAGTTCTTGCGCACATTTGTGTGGAACTTCCTATGCTGCAGTTTCTGGCTGTTTCCCCTTATCCTGTCTCCACACACTGCTGAAAACAGTCTGGCCTCACCACTCTGCCCCCCACACCTTAGATATTTATAGACCTGGATCAGGTCCCCTCTCAGTCGTCTTTTCTCAAGGCTAAACAGACCCAGTTCACTTAGCCTTTCTTCATAGGGGAGATGCTCCAGGCCCTTCACCATCTTTGTGGCCCTTTGCTGGACTCTTTCCAAGAGATCCCTGTCTTTTTTGTACTGGGGAGCCCAGAACTGGACACAGTACTCCAGATGAGGCTTTACCAGGGCAGAGTAGAGGGGGAGGATCACCTCCCTCGACCTGCTGGCCACTCTTTTTAATGCACCCCAGAATGCCATTGGCCTTTTTGGCCACGAGGGCACACTGCTGGCTCATGGTCAACCTGTCATCCACCAGGACACCTAGGTCCTTCTCTGCAGAGCTTCTCTCCAGCAGCTCATCTCCCTACCTGTACAGGTGCATGCAATTATTCCTCCCTAGATGCAAGACTTTACACTTGCTTTTGTTAAACTTCACCTGGTTTCTTACTGCCCAGCTCTCCAGGTCTTGCTGAATGGCAGCACAGCCTTCAGGCGTGTCAGCCAATCCTCCCAACTTCATATCATCAGCAAACTTACTGAGGGAGGCCACTATCCCCTCATCAAGGTCATTGATGGAAATGTTGAACAAGACCGGACTCGGACCCAGCACTGACCCCTGAGGAACACTGCTAGTTACAGGCCTCCAACCGGACTCTGCACCACAGATGACAACCCTCTGTGCTCTGCCAGTCAGCCAGTTCTCAACCCACCTCACTGTCCACTCATTTATCCCACACTTCCTCAGCTTTGTTATAAGGATGTTGTGGGAGACGATATGAAATGCCTTGCTGAAATCAAGGTAGACTACATCCACTGCTCTCCCACCATCCACCCAGCCAGTGACAACATTGTAGAAGGCTACCAGGTTGATCAAGTACAACCTCCCCCTGGTGAACCCATGTTGACTACTCCTGATAACCTCCTTTTCTTCCAGTTGTCTGGAGATGGCATTCAGCACAAGCTGTTCCATCACTTTTCCAGGGACAGAGGTGAGGCTGACTGGCTGTAATTACCTGGATCACTAGTCTTAGCCTAGCAGCACCTTTTCCAAACAGTTCTGCAAACAACCTGAAGTTACCCCTTCCTAACTAGACAAAGCAGAACATACTGAGGAACTCATCACTGCTGAAAGGAATCAGATGCTGAGAGCATCTCAAGGGTACCAAAATGTATCATTATGCAGTTTGTTCTCCCTTGAAGTCCTCTTCTGACCATTTCTTGAGAAGGAAACCCAATTTACTTGGATCCTTAGACGGACCCATTAAGACTATGCCTTTTTGTGCTCCCATGTTCTGTTATTTAAATTCGTTTAAATACAATGTTGGTCAGGACAGAATTTTGATATTGAGTGACTAAACTGAAGAGAAAGTTATAAAAATACAGGGAGAGAAAACAATCTTTTCTATATGCTGCTCTAATTCACACAACAGAGTATGAACCACAGCTTTAACACCTGAAATAAAATATACTTCATGGTCTAATCAAAAGAAATTTTGCTATCATGTTTTTATCACTCTATGTTATCTTATTTTAAAGGTAAACCTGAGAAACTTAACAGCTTCTTCTTCTTCTGTCACATTTTTTAATTCTTGAATACGACACTAATCAATATATCTTCATTCAGCCTGAGCCAGCACATCGAAAGTTCAGAATTAGTGCTGTATTCACATGAGAAATACAAGCAAAATCAACCACGCTACAAAAATAATGGGGAGGAAAAAATTTACTATAGCAGAAATTGGATGGTATAGCTTTCCACTCCAAACAAAACATCTGCTGTTAATAATGTAGTTTTAATAATATACACTATTATCAGATTGCTACCTTCAAAGACTGCATAAGTAAACTATATTATTTATTAAGTTCAGATTGCTTGTGCATACAGAGATTTTGTCTAAGATTCCATGCAGCTGATTCTGCGTGTTGAACCAAGCTCCTAATTACAGTAGTATTTGGAGACAAAAACAAATTGCATACACAGTATTACCAGCTAGACAAATGGAAACAGTATCTTTGAAAAGCTCTTAATTTTGCATAAGTTTTAGAAATGAATGCATGTAACCATAGGAAAAGATGTTGCAAAATTTTTATCAATGAGCTCTGTTTAGTCACATTACACAAAGCTAGTAACACTTTTTCAGGTATTTTAACGTACTACTTTTCATGAAGACAAGGCAGTCATAACTTTTCCTGACAGAGACCAAAATCCTGTTTCAAGCTTCTGATAGAATCATAGAATCGTTCAGGTTGGAAAAGACCTTAAAAATCATTGAGTCCTACCACGACCTAACCATACTACCTTAACTCTAACAACCTTCTGCTAAATCATGTACCTGAGCACAATATACGGATGGTTTTTAAATGCATCCAGAGATGGTGACTCAACCATCTCCCTGGCCGCCTATTCCAGTGCTTAACAACCCTTTCCATAAAGAAGCTTTTTTTGATACCCAACCCTAAACTTCCCCTGGTGCAAGTGTGCTTGAGTGCTCTTTTCAGGTTTGTTTGTTTAGTAACTGAAAGCACCACAAAACCTCTCTCATATGACTTTCTACCCTTCTTACAAGTATTGTTTCAGAAAAAGAATAGTTCTGTGAACTCAGCCTGAGGACTGGAGCTAGTAAGGCCCACCTGCTTTCAAGAAAGCCTCTGTGCAGTATTCACACTCCTCACCATGTCATAGAAAAGCGAAATGAGGTTTACAAAAACATTTTGAACACATGCACACAACTCCTTTTTCCAATTGTAACAAGCCACAACACAGCATTTTGACATTTAAAAAGAACCCCTAAACTTTTCCCTTCTTATTTAAAATAGCATTAACTTCCAAAGTTCACTTCATCTTGACTCAAGAAGTTAAACGGTTTGGCTGCTGAACTGAAAAGCCAGCCCTCAGACAGATGTACATCTCTGAGCCTTTTGTGCTGGCACACTGCCACAGTCTTTTTTCTTGACTTGTGAGACACATCCTCACAGTGCAGATACTTCTGTTTGATACTCACATCCAGTCTGTCAAAATCCAGAAGCTAAATGACCTCAAGCACAAAGCCAGTTCTGGCTTTTTCTCTGTTCCACAAATAATCCCCTAGTACTTTTCTCTAGGCTGCACAAGTGAAGAAACCTATTTCATAGTTAACTTTAGTTACAGTCAAGATTATAGAAGCTCCACAAATCAATCTCACACATATTTTCTATCTTCTTAAGTACAGAGGCTTAGAAATTGACAAAACAGAATAATTCCACATACAAAAATTTTCCTTCTCTTCGGGAATCAAAAGGGCTAGATAGGCTAAGTTTTGTGCTGGATTATTTCTTAGGGAAAGGATGGGATGGAGTAGAGATGAAGCAAAATACTCAAAAAATTAACAAGAAAAGAAATTGAAAAATGCATCAGAATTCAACAAATAACAGAAATAAAAATATTTACATCTGCATTATCAAACAACAATTTTTGTTTTCACTTTTTAGTTCAGTTACATGTGAGGCATTAGATAACGTGAGCACTCGGAAGGTAATTCACAACTCTAAATTCTGTCTATATTTTTAATATTTAAAAAAATATTAAAAAAAATAATAACCTTTTTTAAAAAAATAATTAACAACAAACAAAACAGAATAAGGAAGTTCCACATGCATTCCTCTTAACTGAATTGGAGCAAGAACTTCAGCAAGTGCTTCCTACTTCCCAGGACTGTGTCTTAACCTATGTGCTCAGTGATTTTTGGAAGTCTCTACAGCTCTCCTTTCTGAAGTTGAACCGTTTCCTGCAACACTCATGAAGCCACTTACTGGAAGGTCAGTTTTTTAAACATGGCTCCAATTACTCCAGCAATTACTTCACCATAGTCACAATAATTTGTGACTAGATACATATTCTGTACCTTGTTCTCCTTAAAATACTAAAGAATTAGGAAATAAAATGGCAAATGAAGCTAAAGTTGACAAATACAAAGGAGAATGTGATGAGAAGAATCCCTCATACACTTTATATGAGTATAATCAAACAGAAATAAAACAGACAAGAATAACATCCCCATAGGGAATTTCATAACCATATCATCTCAATTCTCCATGCTGGACAACAAGCCAGACAAAATATCAGTGATTATTAGGAACAGCACACAATAGAAAGTCTAACAGCTTATACCACTGCAAAAACCACTGCAAAAACTCATGCTGTTTCCACGTCTTTAACAAAAGATACCGATCTGGTCTTCCTATCTCCTCTGATGGATGAGCTAGAAGATGAGACAGAAGAGGTCAAAGAGAAGTCATAAGAATCCTAGGACAACTAGGATTCTAGAAACAGAAGTGAAGAAATAGTAAATAAATCTGGATTATTCAAGATGGAAGAATGGTGATTGAAAGAATATGTGCTAAAGGCTTATGAAATAAATGTCATTAAAAAAAGAAGAATATGGAATGACTTGCTATTTTGCAGTGAAAAATGATGGTGTGCAACAATTTAATAAAAGAGCGGCCTGTAGATTTCTCACTAAAGAAAAACACTTCCTTCCATCTAAAACTCAGGTTAACTGTGGGAATTCATATTTCTGCAAGACAGCAGGCAACAAAACAATTTAAAAAAATCATTTGACAAATTCCTAGAAGGAATCATCATCAAAGATATTACTGCACAAATACTCTACCTTAAGAAGTGTTAAGATGTAGATTGCTAAATGCCTTGACAACATACAAACAGAAGAGTGTATCATAGAATTATACATTCACCAAGGCTGGAAAAAGACCTCCATGATCATCTAGTCCAACCATCCACATACCAGCAGTATTTCCCCAGTTAACCATATTCCTTAGTACTACGTCTAAACATTTCTTGAACACAACCAGGTAACTCAACCACCTCCTGAACAGCCTGTTACAGCATCTCATCACTCACTGTGTATCACTGTGTGCCTCTCCCATTCTTGCACCTTCCCCTGTGCTAATCTACTGAAGTATATTTTGAGGCCCGGCACTAGTATTTTCTTGTTATGCTATTCTTACGAGGGGGGGGGGGGAAGAGTAATGCGTAAGTAACAAATTAAACTCTGGACAATGAGACATGAGCACGGACTTTACCAATTTTTGGTAACTTGTTCCCTCTATTAAACTACAAACGTTCCAATTTCTCCTATTCTATTAGGGTGTGAACGGTGTGTTACTACATGGATATATTTTCCTCCCATTTTATTACAATGATGAAGTTTCCTTTTCTCTAATGCTTGAATTGAAAGCTTTGGTTTAAAAGAAAAGCTTTTTTTGCAGAACTAAAGAACTATAAGACAGACATCTGAAAAAAGAGAAATTGATTTTCTGTCAATTTACAACCCTGAATAGTTAATACAGAGATTGCACCTACACTAAGTCATCCCACATACATAATAAGTACAAAAAACACCTTCCCTTATTCTATAATCTCTTTAGAATTAGAGTAAAAATAATCAGCAAAGGTAAATAAAGTCAGTACATAAAATAGCTTGCATGAACCTAAGTTTTCCTCTCACTGCAGACCAATCCGTAACTACTGTTGGAGCTCAGAATTGTTAAGTACTTGAAAAGAAGATAAAATTACCACTTGTCTACACAGTCTCTCCTGCCAAGGCAAAATGTTTTGTCCTGCTGTCATCTTTGTTTCACAGTCAGTATAAACAGTTCCCCCACTGGTAAGTATTCTAACCCTGTGGTGTTTAGATTTTCATTGGCTTGAATTATTTATCATTCCTTTCTCTGCAACACATAAAAGTAAAAATGTGTAATGGAAAGGGGCCAGTAACATCATTGAAGCTCAAAGTACCCCTTGAAAACATTAAACCAATCTGGAGATTTCCTCTTTGACACGTTATCTAGTTATTCTTAAGTTATTTAATAGAGTGTTCCTCTATGTAATGCCTATGTAATTTATACCATGTATTAACTCACTGAAAAACAAAATCAAACCAATTCTACTTAACTGTCATTAGTCTTGCCGTCACCTCATCCAGGTTCATAATCCTTTGCTCTTCAATATAATACTTTTGCCTTTGTATTGCCTTCTCTCTTGTTTTCTGAATTATGAACATTTTAAAAACGCTCTCTGCTTGCCTTCTCCCTTTTGAATTTCAGTCTTCTCAAGCAACTTGTACCACTTCTAATATCACAGTCACTTTTTCTTCAATAGAAGGATATTTTATTTTAGATTCAACAAATCAATCAAGAAGAATGCAATTTCTCCCCATCTTATCTTCTTTTTTCAGGTTTACTGCAGATGAAAATTTCAAGTACACTTCACAGAAGTGCAGTGATGTGCCCACAGCTATCTTGTTACACAGATAATTATAAGTGTGGCTTAACAACTACTCAGTATGCTTGCTTTTGCACACTTCAATTGATTGTCATTCGGAACTTGAATTGAACATTCAGTTTAAAGAAGACATTACTACTTTCTTTCCTTGATCTTTGAATTCAATGTTTTTGTGCTTCTTTTCTGAGAGATTCCTTCCTACTTCACATGAAACTCACCAGTTCTATTTCCTTAACAATCCTAACATGAAGCTTACTGTGTGTTTTTCTATTCAGAGTTTTTACTTTAAGGCTGATCCATTCTGGTACTTGGTTATCTCCTCTTCCAGAAGATAGTGTCAGCTTGATGGAACATATTAGTTTACCCTGTCAGCCCCTCTCTGCTGGAGAAAAAAAAATATAAGAAAACAAAAATACCAAGACAACAGCAATTATCTCAAGAACCATTCTCAAAAGGCACAAAGATGCTTGTGGTTTAGTGTAATCCACTTGCAAAACAGACTACAGTCATTCTTTCGCATTATAGATAAGCAAAATTAAACCTGACCACATCATCAAGGGAATGAACCATATCTTCTCTGATCCTTCAATCTTTTCCAGGAATAGCACGTTGCTGGGAGTGGGAGAGGGAAAAGAGAAGTATGACCATGTCTCTTGGTGTTCTTGCTGCACCATCAGATACTGACACATGTGTATCAGGTCTCCTCTGCACTGCAAAGAATCCAACTTCTTGCCATTAGAGGACCATTTCAGTGATTTCCTCAAGTACTTGGAATTCCAT
The DNA here is from genome assembly GCF_905368555.1 of Meleagris gallopavo. Taxonomy (NCBI): domain Eukaryota; kingdom Metazoa; phylum Chordata; class Aves; order Galliformes; family Phasianidae; genus Meleagris; species Meleagris gallopavo. The sequence goes on along the minus strand of NC_139405.1, from coordinate 57,996,903 downwards.
AATTCTTTTAATTTTTAATGCTCCAGAGTAATTCCATGAGTTCTTCTAGGCATCTGATGAATCCTATCAAGTTTCAGTAAATAAACCTCAGGTGCCAAAGCCCTGAAAGTTTGGAGAGCTGGAAGCGCAGGAAGTACAAGGACACCAAATTGACATGTGCAGGAAACAGACTGTAGGTACCTGGTCCATTAATTTCTGTTAATTGCCTGAGAGCTCAGCTGAGCTTCATCATTTGCTTCCTCTGGGCATCTGCTTAGTCAGTTGACCAGAAAGCTGTCTTTTTTCTGAAAAAATAGTTCATCTTGATTATTAGAAGTCCTAATGGTGCAAATGTCTTAGGGAGCAGAGTTTCTTCAATAAGGTGACAGTTTGCACCTACCACATATTGTTTTGCACATACACTATTTCCTCTTTTTTTTCTTCTACAGCAATAGTAGCAGTACAAAGCGTTCACCTTAAGGAACAAACACTCTCTTCCTTTCATGAAGCATGTTTTAACACATTCTTGTTCCAGCCTGGAAATATCAATAAGCCACTACATTTCTACTTATTCATTTATCTTTAATACAATTGCACCAGAATATGACCAAACCTAAGCATGAGGCAAGCCTCTCTCGTCTGTCTGTTACTCCAAAAAAATATTTGGTGAACTTCTCAAAATAGCCACTTGGCTTGGCCTGAATGAAACCAATCTGTGTTTCCTCAATCAACTCTTTCAACATCAGTAGATCACTCTATTTTTTTATTGTAAAAGTGTCACTGATAACAAGGGTAATAAAGAAATAAAAAGTTTCACCAGGGTATAATTCTTTCTGTTGCAAAGTTCACATACTTAGAGGTCAAGTATTTGAGGTATTCCTAGGAAAAACAAAACTTGTGATATATTATTTTAGGCAACTACGTTGGATGAAAATATGAGAGAACGGTCAAAGACTTTCCTGGAATGGCATTAAGAAATATTTGAAGTGAATGAAAGCAAACAGTAAAAAGAAAGTGGAAAAGGTGTGGGCACATTCTCACACAGAACAAGAAAAACCTCAGGAAAGAAAGAAAAGTCTGTAAGTCTAAAATCCAAATATATCTTAATCATGTCTACAGTCAAAAAGTTGACACTGCCCAATCTTTTACTTGAAGAGTCCAATAATATTTCCTTTACCAAATCCTTCAGAAAAAAAAGAGCCATTGTTTCTAAGAAAACTTTTTTACCACCTTTATTGGCATGTGCAACCTGACAGCCTTTTCTCTGCTTCACAGACAAAAGTAATAACCAGCAGGTAGTATACAAAAGTTATCCTAAAAGAAACTCTAATAGGTACCTTTGGTGCAAAATGAAGGAAAAAAAAATCAACGGAGGACTGCAGCAGTCAGAGAAATGAGTTAACTGCAAGGTGTGTGAGTTACATTGCTTTTAGATAGCCAATGTAGAGTTGAGAGGTGTGGAAACGCTGGTGAGACTCTCAAGAGCTGAGGTTTGATCACCTTGCTTCTAATAATAGGTTAATGCTGCTATTGGAACAACTAGAAGAAAAATATCTTTGCAGAAACACTGAAGGAACTTTGTGCACAAGTTTTTTTTGTTGCTTTTTTAAGTTCTTTTTCTTTTCCAGAAACGTCTACTTTATCAGCTTCTTAAAATACATGCAATGTTTCACCTAAGAAAAAGCAAAATGGAGATAAACATCACAGACAAGGACTCTGCCTTATGTACTATGAAAATGCAGAGTTCCATTAATGTCATCCAAGTTGCCTGAATTTATTCAAGAGCTGAGCATGAGTTGTTGCTTCATTTATTAAGGTCGGGAAAACTGTGCTTATTTTCTTGAATCTTTATATTCACACACAGCAGAAATCACAAGAGTTGGTTTGAGAACACTGGAAGATGACCTGCTTTTCTTCTCCCTGTACACCCCTCTCTTGCTTTCCCTGCACTGAGAGAAGTTATCTAGAAAGTGTCAAAAAGACACAGAAATACAGGAAAGGTTCCTGGCTGGTTTTCAAGAGGAATACCATATACTGTAGGAAGATGCAAACCTTCAAATGAAATAACATGCGAGATTTCTCCTCCTCCGTGACCTAGTGCAGACAGAAGTTGCATATATTCAAAAGGAAGGACTATGCCACTACTCCATCTACAGAAGAAAAAAAAAAAACTAACAAAGCAAAACCCACTGCTACTGTACCCACTTCTCTGGAAGTACCTGGTGGCCATCATGAATTACTGCTCTACACACTGCCAAACAGCTGCTCCTTTCTATCCACAATAAAGGGAAGGGGAAAATATCACCACGTCCTGGTGGTGCAACTAATTTATTGCCAGCTTGATCAGTTAGCACGTCTTCTTTTATATAAGACAAGCAAGGCAACTAGTCCAAGTTAAGTGGAAAGCCAAAGAATAAATTGCTAGTCAAGACATTTCTACCTGCTGTCAAAACAAAGCCAGAGTGAAGTTCAAAGAAAGCATTAAAAATGACGAGACTGCAGCCTTAATTTTTAAGTCAAAGGAAAGTTCCTGGTTTATTTATATCTCCCTTCAAAAGCAGCTGCCTTTTCAACTACATTTTAAAAAACAACACCACAAACAAACAATTTATATTACCACGAGGATATCAATGTAAAAATAAAACTGAGATTTTCACATGCATCGTGGGGAAAAAAAACCCAACACATTTAAATGTTAATTCACATTAGCTAATAAAATAGAGCAGATAATCAATATAGTACACCAGCCCTGACTTACTCAGGAAATAAGTAATCTGGACTATAGACAGCTTTACAAAAAACATGCATAGCACTGACACTTTGCAGCAGTCTTCTTTGTGTACACAATCAAACACAGTTCCATATGGTTCGTGGGAACTACCACAACAAAAGCAACAAAAAGATAATACAACACTCAAACATTTAAATGATACATTCCTGCTACGTTACAAAAATTCTAATATGCTTGGTAATTTCATATAAAATTTAAATTTGATTATGTTGTAATCCATTTATTTGGGGAAAAAATTAAAAAAAAACTGTGAGATTTAAAAATATTTTTTTCTGTTATTTATTTATTTTAAGTAATTTAAACAAAGTTAGCATGATCACTCAATACTATGTCCCCACATTGGACATGGTTCCTATTTTATGAGCCTTGAATCAAAGTCTAAGCCTATGAGAGCACATGTCATGGTTTTGTGGTTTTTTTTGGTTTTCAGTATTCCATCATAACATCATGTAGTGCACTGTAAGTTAAAGTGTTAATGCTCCAATTCCAGGTACCTATTCCTATACATCATGGAAATCATGGGATCTGGCCCTTCTGGGTGGGGTGGTCTCTTACTGCCTTGCAGTGGGTGCTGGAGGGTGCTTTCCTAGCTATTCCAAGCTTTTCAGGTTTGACTTGGTCTCAGAAACACTCTCTCTCTCATCTCTTTTATTTGATTTATTAGTCTCAATTTCAATTAGATTGTATTATATTGTGTTATCTTGCATTCTGATATCATAGTAAAATAAGTTTTCCTCCATAGATCGTTGCTGCTGTCTTTTTTTTTTCCTTCCTTGAGCCCAGCTCCCATCTCCCTATCCCTTTTCCTTTCCCATTTTGTGGGACTGGAGGGGGGGGGTGGGGAGGGGGCAGGGCCTACTGCCCCCTGTCACAGGCATGGATTGATCTAGTTAACTCCGTGACAGCATACTGGTTAGGAGTTTATTCTGTTCTGCTTTCTCAGATGATAGAGGTAATGTGTAAAGTTAATTTTTGAGAGATTTCTACTCTACCATCACTCTTGATCATTTTTACTACACTCTTAGGCACTTCTAAGCAATTTTGAATTGAAAAAAATGTACTTTCACTTTAACTTGACTCATGGAAATTTGTCTCAGTTTAATTCACAAGCCCATTATAGGGAATTTCTCTTTACCTTACTAGTAAAGAATCCAGTAAAAAAGAAAAACTTCAATTACTACTAGGTAATGGCATCAGCTGGAATGACAAACTCAAAGCATTTGGCAGTACAAGTACACAAGTAAATGAGTAGGAAAAAGGACAGGAACAAATACAGTAAATGTTACAGATGTGGTCCAGGATACAGAACAGTTTTCCAAAGATTATTGCACAACGACAACGGAAAAGCTGAAAATTCAAACCTCAGTCTTCACAGTGTCATCCCTCCTCTTGGGAGAAGCGGGAAGAACACACACTCTGCCAAGAACAATGACACAAACATAAATACAAGAACACGCACACACCTGGGGAGGAAGGGAGAGAAACACACATTTTCCTTAGAGCACTCCTTAAAACTTCTTTAGAACCACATACTACAGAAGACAATGAGAACTCTCAATGACAACCTCACTAGCAAACCAGCACTTCCAAATTCAACACGGCATCTCAGTAGGAAGAAATCTGCCTTTCTGCATGTATCAACACATCCCTCTTCATCGGGAAAGGCGAATAGATTTCCCACCATTTTCTATATAACTCTGCAAACGTGCCTTCTAGCACTTAACACTGCAGGATAATCCTGTTCTGATTCCAGCTATGAATTATTAAAGAAACAAATATTTGAAACTATTTAGGAAAGAAATAAACTCCTATTTAACTATTCTGAGTAAACTTTTTGTAATCTCTTTAAAATTACCCTCAAATAGCTCCCCCGCCAAGATGATCAAAGGTCACTAGTACATGGCAAAGCACATTTTTATGAGATAAATTCCATTATAATTGCAAAAATGATTACAGCCACAATTTAGACATAGGATCCAATTATCCATTTCATTTTCATTTATACCTCATGCGCTAGATCATTTATCATGTTTCATGATAATGATCTGAAGGCACATGGAAAATGATTTCTGGAGGTAACAAATTATCTACCATATTAGCATAGCTTACAAGGTCCTGTCAACAAGTACTATGCATAAATATGAGGTAATTAAATTCACAATGTGCAGGAGCATCTGATATGTTACTTGTTTTTCTAGTAACTGCCAAAAAATGCAGGTTACTAAATTCAACATACCAGTTCAGTTGTTTAAGTAGAGTAATTTAGCTCCTCATAGCACATCAGGAATCATTATGCCACTAAAACATCAACAGGTAGAGAGCATGCAGCAGGCTCAGGATCTGGAGATGAATCTCTCATCATATGGCATTACTGCTTCTTGCCACCAAGCCATCCATCATGTCTGTGAGACAGCTTGGAATGATAGCACTGGACCCTCACATTACCTCTCCTTGGACTCAGTCTCATCCATCTTTTGCATCATTCCCCATTTGTATCTGAGTATCATCTCTCTGCTGCAAAACTGAGTGTGAACCTGTAATGCCTTTAACCTGCAGTGCCACTCTAATAGTAATTGATTTCTTTTTATCGCAGAGACAGTGCTGAGTGAGACCACAGACAGTAGCAGAAGCCAGGAGATGGTCAGAACAGCAGTGCACTACAGGCATTCTCTGTCTTTCAGACATATGACCTATTTTCAAGGAAGTATTGCTATAAGTTCATTGACAGCTATTTTATACTGCATATAAATTTACCAATATATAAAATTGGTATAGGGATATGTATGCAATTTGTGTTCCCACAGTTCAGCTGCAATTTAATAGCAAGACTGCCTCAAATACAGGTGAAAATTAATGTCAGTGGCGGCTTCACTTTTTATTTTTGTTAACTGATTCCATATTAGAACACTATTAGATTTTTAAATATGTACTAAAGCACACAGGTGTGGCTGCCTTCAAAAAGGAACTTAGATTAACTCTACATTGATCATGGCAAGACATCACTAGCATGATGACTTGTGTACCATAAACCACCCAAGACTAAGCGTTTTAATTCAGCTTCATCTGAATGCTGTTATAAAAGTTTAATAAATCAAAATGATCAAAATGCCCCCAGTGGCAGGTTGGGATTCAGTTTCCAATTCAAATTCCCTTTAATATATGGCTTCTCTGACATCCTGCATTTTCTGCCATCTATGTTGAATTCCAAATGTACTCCTTTTCATCATTACCATGCATCTACTCATCGGCACACTGTTTAACAGCCCTGCAAAAAACACAGAGATGTCAAACCTAGAGGGGCTTTTCCTTTCCCCAGACTGCAAAAAAATGGCAGGTAAGGGAACTTTGTCTTCCATTAAGTAAATATTTTCTTAACCTCGCTGCTAACATCAGTGGCATTTAAACTGAGACAGACCAACCTGAGCTGCAGCGTTCAGATGAAAGTTTTGATTTAAATAAATGGACAGACAGGGCAGCTGCTGCAAGTGGAATTAACCAAGTGAAATACAGCATTGATGTGTGGGGCAGTCTGGAGTCATTTTAATTAAGTTGAGAAAAAAATCATGTTACCTGCAGATGATCTTCATCACTGCACTTGAATACAATTGCAGATATGAAGAAAAAAAACCAAACCTCTCATTTCCTCCCCGAAGCCACACTAGCTGACAGCTTTTTCCTCATCTCTTTCTCTCTTTCACACTGGCTCCTCCAACAGCCCAAAGATAACTAGGGTTCTCACCCCTGCGAATTTTTAATTTTTCAAATATTTTCTTAGCTGCTTGGATTCACCTGCTTCTCCAGTAAGGAGGCATATGACAAAATTACAGATGGATAGGATAACATCTACAAAGCAAGACAATTCTTAGGAATCATTAAAATCACCTCTCTGTTATCACTGGCAACAGAATTTTTACATGGGCTGAGCAAGACCACATCTTATCTTGCTTTTGATGGATTATGCAGAGCATGCAATGCACAGCTGATGCTGCCTCTAAAGAACTGATAGTACCTGATCTGTCATACAGGCAGAAAGCCCCAGCTGAACACTACCTGCAGCCAGCACTAAGCCTATTGGCACAGAGCTCACTTTTCTGCAACTGTGGTCTGCTGGCCAAGCTCTCAGCTCAGTATTTCACATTATAAGCCTTCAGCATTTTTGACTGAGTAGTACGGACCCATAAAGCTGTGTTTATTTGACTGCCAAATTATAGTACGGTTTCCACAAGATCCAACAGGAGTAACAGCTCAGTGCCTGCCATTCACAACCACCATTGCTCAGACACCTCTGTGAGCCAGTACAACTCACTCACAGCACAGAGAGGTAGCACAGCCAGCAGTTTCTTGCCTGTTTTGCACATTGAACCAGGCTATGCAGAACTACAAACCTAACTTTAAAAGTGCTTCCTCTGGGTCAGTCTTAGCCTGGCTGCCCAACTCACTTCACTGCTGCAGGAATGCTTCTGCACTGGTGCACAAAACAAAGGCAGAGGAGAGGAATAGATGGAAGTGTTTCTTTCAGCAGCAGCAGCACTCTTTAATGTAAATCTATGTCTGGTATCTGAGAATTTTTTCATGAAATGCCTGGTAAACTGTTATTACATGTTTAAGATATATTCTTGAAATGGTTCCCCTGCCTAGCAGGCTGGAATCTAAACTAAAACAGATGAGAATTCGCCAATTGCATCATAGTTTTATGAAATCAGCATGAAGTATTTTTTTAAAACCAGACATGTAATTCAATTCAGTTCAGAGCTTATAAAATAAAATTGGAATCAGAAATACCACAGTCAAGTTTCAGGTGCCCCATTTCACGTCGGCAATTCCCCTTAGCATTCCCCTATTTCTTACAAGTTATTTATAATACGTTCACACAGATCAAAATAAAAAAAAAATAATCCTGTCTGAACACAAGACTTATTTTTAATTTATTTATTTATTCCCCACCATGAGGGTTGTTAAACACAGAAACAGGCTACCTAGAGAGGCTGTGAAGTCTGTCCTCCAAGATATTCAGAACACAGCTAGTCACATTCAAGGGAAACTTGGTCAAGCTACCCTGCCTGAGTGCTGGACTGCATGACTTCCAGAGGTATCTTCCCACCCCAGCTATTCTGTGATACATAACAAAGACATCAATGGTATCAACAGTACTGGAAGAACCTGCTGCCTGATTCTGTGAGCTGTAGAAGGAAGCTGATGGACAATTCAGAGATTCACTTTGCGAACACGTTTAAGTGTTTATGTACGTAGCCAAAGACAACCTTTGGAAACCAATCAGGCACACTACGCGATTCATTATGAAAGCAGGATGTGACTTACTAGCACACAAGTTTTGTCCCTAATAAACATATAGAAAAAAAAAAAGAAACTCAACTATTTGTAGTTATAAAAGAGACTAGATAGCTAGAAATGCATTTGCTTCAAATTTGTATAAGACTCAATAAATCAAGAAAAACAATCATGACTGGTAAACGTCAAACTGACTCACAACCAGCATCTCTAGTCTTCCTTCTCTTTCTCACTTTGCCTGCTGGTTTCTGTTCAGAGATATGTAGGAAAAGATTTTCATCACAGTTACCACGGAGGAGTGTGTGGAAGAGAGAGAATATGAAAAGACTTCCACAGGGTTGGATAGCCACGTGCTCTTCATAGAGGCTAGGTGAAGAACGTATGAAATGGGAGAACAACTGCTAGCTGCTTGGACTGGTAAAACTAAGTGCCACACAGCATTAGTGCCCACCACAAAGACTGAGAAAAAGCAGGCAATGAAAACCATATAGACAATGTCCCTACTAACAAAGCTAGTTAAGTAGATTTAATCTCCCAGGAATATTTTCTCCTTGTCATATCTCTACATTAGCTTTTGTCTGACACTGCTCCCAGCAATGGACATGGGGCTACAGGGCTTTGGCTCTGAGCCAGATCAGCCGCCTTAAAGTTCACGGAATGCTATAAGGAGGCATGTAACAACCCAAAAGAGGCCTAATGAGAATGTTATTCTAGCCTATGTCAAGTAGCACAAAATTTGTCTTGAGATAAAAGCAAAACATGTACTGTATCTTCCATGTTTCAGATCTACAAGACCAAATCAGAGAACTACAACAAAGCAACAATGCACATTAAAAGAATTTCAAGAGGATTATAAAGAGACAGAAGCACTCTCCACCCAAACTAAGTCAAACGCTATGATGAAGCAATTTGATGGGCAGTGTCCAGGACAGCAAACAATACAAACGAATCTTAGTCAAAAATGCAAGGTTTTGCTTTTTCTGTTAGTGCAACATAAACTTAAAAAAAAGAAATCGTACACACATGGAAAGACTTCAGAACAAGAACACATATGCCTCAAAAAAAAAAAAAAAAAAAAAAAAAAAAAAAAGCAAGACTTACTGCTATCAAACTGACTGCTGCAAAGCACTTTTATATTTCAAATATAGCCCTGCACAGCCAGGATTGCTCAACACAGAACTTGAGCCTGTTCCAAATACTGTGCATTTTTGCCAGCTCCTGAGAATCTACACCTCTTTGGCTTGTTTTTTAAATCCAGTTAAAAATATTTTCTTTTGTTTCTTCACAAAAAGTGATTTCCCTGCAACTTTCTAAAGAAAGTGGGCAATGCACTTAATAATTATATAACTGGAGAGAAATGTTGCCTTAGGAGATGAGCAGAGCCTGCTGACATAAGACTTGCTTCGTGAGAAAGTGAGGCTGCAACCCTTTCTGGTATGGTTGATCTATGTACAAAAAGCTTATGACTCCTTTCTGGCTCAGTCTATTAATTATGAACACTTAGAAGGAATTACTGAGGTATTTTCTTATGTATTTGCTGCATTCTTCATATCTAAAGAAGGTACTTGCCTTCACAGTGACAGCACACCTGCTACAAGAAACAGGACTGACAGTTAAGAAATTTCTCTATTTAAAGAGAGTAAAAAATCTTAACATGGCAGAGAACTTAAAAGCAGAAGCTGTCACAAAATGAGCAAGTTAATTGTATCTTTCCCTCTTCGAAGGATGCTTACAACCTAAATATACACCCCAAAATACACTTTGTGTTTTATTAGTGAAGTTTGGAAAACCTTGACAAAATCATCGCATAATTTTTTCTACAGCTGTGAAGTCATCTAGACATTATCCTCTGCTTCTCCTGTAAGGATACAGCTGCAAGAAAATTAAGCTTGGTATACTAAATAAAGCTTGGGATATAAAGTAGCTTTGAAGAAGGGTTAAGGGTTCAAAACAGCAACAATATTAATATTTGTATTCCAGGAATGCACCTTGTAGCAGCTACACAGCTTTTTCCAACTCACAACTACTAAAAAGCCTGCATACTCCTACAGAAGCTTGGAAATGCTCCAAAGAGGCATTAAGCCAATATAATAATGCCCAGCAATGCATTGTAGAATCTCACTCTATTTTCTCCTCTGCTCTGAAATGCAGTGAATGCAGAGAGGCATACACCCAAAGCCCTATTACGTATCACCACTGTCTAAGGGAGATGGTATTTCTCAACATCTTGCAATATATCACTAAGAATCTGATTTTTTTTGCATTTATGGAGCTGATGGTGGGAGATACAACCAGAGGGAAGTAAAATCTGTCATTCAGTGAGACATCTTAATACTGGAGGACAGAGATAAGTATCATTTTCCAAAACTGGTACAAGAAGAGTTAACCTGTTTGCAAGCAGGCAGTCTATGAACATTCAGACAACATTATTTTCCTTAATCTGCCACCTAGCACTCTCCTGTCATCAAACGAGTTTTATGTCCACCTAACATACCGAGTAAGTAAACCAGGTAGCAAAATTCAGGACACACATCAGCAACACGTTCTTTCATGCTGAAATTTCAGCAACGCTGAAATTTGGAAAGTGAATTTCAATTTTCTCAACTGGAAAGACTACAGTTTTCTTGTCACAGAAAAAAAAGTAAATAATAATAATAAACAATGCTCTCATGAGAAATATTTGCCAGGGGCAAACACCATCTTTGAAGTATTCTGGCATCATGAGAAGATCAGCCAAATTGCTGGTTTTCCTGTGTAAAATCCCTAAAGGGATTTCAGATGAGAAAGACAGATGTATCAGTGCCAGAATTATTTCCACAAGAACTGCTCCTGATGGCAAACAATTCCAGCAAAGGGAACAAAGACAATTATTGTCACAAACCCCCCACCAATACTCAAACCAAAGGGCTTAGAAGAGAAACCACTTGCAAACCCGCATTTGTGAAGTCAGGCGAGCACAAGGAACAAACGCACAAATTTTCATATTAAAAAAAAAAATCATACATGTAGATCAGTGTATCACAGCGTGTGGCATCTGGAACAACAGGCAGAAGGCACAAGCTGGAGGAAACCATCTCTTCTTTTCTCCTGTTTTTATTTTGGATTCTCTAGAGACATGAAGACAATTCCGTATTGAAACACTACAAATCAACGCACAGGCCTCCTTGCTTTGACTCCACCACAGAACTGTCGTTTGATTTGGAAGAAGAAATGATTAATAGAAAAGAAAACCTACATTTACCCAGTGAAAACATCAATATTTGTTATAACTTCAATAAAAGTTACAAACAGAGCAAGTATAACCAGACATATGGTGACGATACTCACAGATAATTAAAAAACATTACAGTTGATGCATATCAATAGTTTTTTCTTTTTTTTTTTATTTTAATATTAGTCTACAGTTTATTCCAATAGATGTTACAGAAGAAGCTAATAGAAACTAATAAAGATACACTACAGAAAATAATATGCAGTATATTTCCTGCTGTTTTTGCAGTATTTAATAGTATATAAGTACAATTAGTCTGCTAGTGGTATGAAGCTACTTCAAAGGAAAATACGCTCAGGAAAAAGTACAAACCTACAAAAAAATTCATTTCATTATTCTACCATTGGGGGGGGCAGTTTTTAAGGGTTTTGTTGTTGCCCTTCTTGACAGCCATAGAAACACACAGCTGTATTGTGAAAGCAAAACAAACAGAAGCAAAGATCATACCCATCTGGATCTTTCGTGCACACTGCAGCCAAAGAAACCAGTGGTTTCATTCATATGGTCCCTCCAGGAACGTCTGACAAATTAAATTGGGATTATTCTAGCAAGTTTGCTTACAAACCATGTATGAACAGAGCATTAGTTTCATCTCCTCCTGACTGATAACCACCTTTAACACACATCAACCACTAAGAACTATATCACAACTGCCACAATGAAAACTGGCTTTCTTCTTGATGTAGAAGACCAGTTGGCAGATAAATACTGCCAACTTTAACAAACACTCCAGTTGTTTGCTTTGTTTTGTTTTTAAACAGTTCTGAACAATGATACCACTTCTTCAGTTCTATGCTGAGTATTAAAAGGAGCAGAAAGACTGAGAGCACAATGCAGTTGCTCTCAAAAGTGAATAAAAAGAAAAACCTAGTTTCTTCTTCTTCACTCCTACTTACATATCACACCTACTGTTGCTCCCAATCCTGAAGACCTCAAGAAATTATCTTTCCAGAAATTGCCAATTTACCAGTCATCCAAGGAAAATATAAATAGACTATTAATCTCATGAGCCTGTTCAAGAATACAAGCCACCTAACTGTATTGACAGTGCCAAGTTTCCTGTACAAGGAAGAAGAGAGTTTATTCCACACATACATGAGAACAGCAATGCCATAGATGCTATCTAGAAAAATAAATAAATAAATAAATACTAGACAGTCACTGAGCTGGAAGCTGAAGACCAGCTCTACGCAAAGGTGAGACATTTAATTATTGACTGGAACTTGGCTTGGTAAAAATGATGCAATTGAATTACAAATCCTATGCTAGTCTGATTTTTCTTCCAAAAAAAATGATTCCGAGTAATTGAGTTGTCCTTTTCAGGATCTTTAAACATATCCCATCCCTCTCAGGTAACTCCATTTTTAAGAAATTTTTAGAACTCAACTGAAAGCTATTCTACTGATAAAGTTCACCATGAAATAAAGATGTTTCACTATGATGGATGCTATATAACTGGAAACTTTTATTACCAAGACTGGCTTATGAAAGGCTCATCAGAAAAGTATTAGATGATTCTATATTACTATTTATCCATGTCGATCTGCATAGACATGGAACACGAGAAGATTTCAGTCATGTAACTCCCAGATTCTGAGCTGCTGAGCAGCAAGAGCTGTTCCTCATTTCTCACTTTTGAGTAACCAGTGCTGTCAATGAAGTCTGGTTTTGGCAGACCAAAGACCGTACCATTACCCAAAATGATCTAGAAGCAATACTAAAGCCATGACAAAGTAAATTGTGTTTCATTGTATTTTTTTTTTTTTTCCCCATCCTCTGGCTGTGAGAACACACAGATCAATACACTTCAGCATGAGAATTCTGCAGTGAAATTTTCATTTGTTACAAACAGCAACAAAAAGGCCCCAAGCATGCCCTGTCACTTTCAGTTTAGAAGGAAATGCACTAATAAACTCTTACCCCTGGGTCATCTTTGACAATGGGCAATACTATGCCAGCTCTTATTAAAGGCAATTCGTATCAGTGGCCCAAAAATTTCCTTTAAAATTATCATCTTTTGTATCCATGTAGCAGGATGTCAGCTTTAAAGTGCCACCGAGATATAGGACCTGTCATTTTGGTTAATTTTCAGTACAGTTTTAACACCAGGGTAGCCAATCCCTAAGGGTATGCTTTTTGGCTAACAAGATTTATTTAGTGGTTATCCAGACAAACAAGAAAATATATTACTGTATATTGCTTTTCAAATACAACAGCAAGCAATAAATCCAACTATAAAATATAAATCCCTGTTCTTTACCATGATGTCAAATAAATAAAAATGCTTTAGATAATTTTTTTCAATTTTTAAAATTACATATATAATGTATATATGATATGTATATTGTTAGTCTTGTTAACAATTATTATTGTTAATCATAATATATATATATGTAATGTTAATCTTAAAAAATCAACACTTTATAGGTGTTGTGAACATAGCTATCAAGTTCTGTTTCAAGGCATAAAGATGACATTCTCAATCAAATGACCTAAGCTATTCAGCAGAACATACTGCATTTAAAACAAAAGTGCTATGAAGTTTGATATTGTTACCTCATTTTTTTAGAGAGAAATAGAGTTTTAAACACTATTTTATTGCTCTATTATAACAGGAGAAAAAAAGGAAAACTTCATTTACTGCATAAATATAGCTATTTGTCCTGCTTTCCTGATAACATTGTATTAGGATGAAGACTGTTTTGCAGTTTCATAGACAAAAGGGTACATCAATACAAAAAAAAAAAAAGCTGTTAACATATTGTCTAAATCCTCATATGTTCCGTGGAGTTTGTTTTTATTGATGTTATATAGGAGATATAAAACCTAGCTGACCTCAATCTGCTGGTCTCCCAGGAAAAAGACTTCTGCCAGAAAATGCCAGATATCAAATATCTTAGAGCATTTACTAGGCTATCTTTATTTCTATAAGCTGAGGATGAACTGGCTTTCCTTGCCCTGGTTCCAGACCCAATGGCTGATCTCAGATGACAATTGACCAAACCTCCTGTGGTTGAAGCAATGAGTCAAGCAGGAGTCCTTCTTGTGCCCAACTCTGGCACACCTGGCCCAAACTACCCCCATGCTAGGCATCACAGACAGGCTTTTCTATGCCCATATAACTTAGTCCACACTTCAAAACGCTAAGTCTCAGAGCAAATGTAAGAGTCAGGTGAAACAGGCAATTGTACAGGTGACACAGGCAGGCAAGGAGAATTTTGATAACTTACTCCAGGCCAAACAGCACGGGAATTTGAGAATCAGAACCTGAAATTCTATATTCAATCATGTCTTTCACCAGTAGGATGACATAATACCAGAACACAAACAGAAGTAATAAAGTACCAACTCAGCATTCCTATACTTAATTCATGGTTTTGTTCCAATAGGCTTCTGAATGAACTGCAACAGAAAAGCATTTCTTCCTACTCCACAAGTTGGAAATCATTGCATAACATCTCCATAATACTTTCAGTCCCTGGATAGGTAAAGTTTAAAACTGTTTTTCTACACCTGTCTTCCAGAAGAGAAATGTATTATTTTACTGAACTGTCAGGCTGCTCAAGGCAGCAGATTAGAAAGGCAATGTTAACTAACCAGAGTGCTTTTCTCATTTCTTTAAAAACACTTATGAAACATTAGGCAGTTTTCACCTTAAATTCAACAATCTACAGAAAAAGCATATAGGATACTGCACACGTTGTAAGATCAGAGACTTTACACAGATGTGCTCTATAGAAAGTACAAGAAATTTTGCTTTATGACAATTCCAGAAGCCTCACAGGAGGACTACGTGTGTATAAGTACTTCAGATCAAAGCATCTGTAGACTAAATAAAAGATATAAGGAGAAAACACTGGTACTCAAAGCATTTAAGCAGATAAAATGACCCAAACCTTACCTCGAACAATAAGTTGAGCAAAATTTGACACTCCAGAACCTCTCTCTGATTGAGTTACACAGCGGTATAAATCCTGGTCAGTTTTTGTCACCTCTTGCAACTTAAAGGTAGCAGCAAATCTTCTGTGATTTATATTTTTAGTCTGAGCAACTGGTATATCTTCCCCATTTCTTCTCTGAAATAAAAAAAGAGAAACCAAAGCAGATATATCTTGTAAGAATAAGCATTTATCATTGTCATCATACAATAAGTACATTAAAAAAAAAAACACAATAAGAAATGTGTTCACCCTATGGCATGATTTTTGTGATACAAGAACTCTGTTTTTCACCCCCAAATTTGACTCAGTCAGGCTTTTGCAGTGACACAAGACTGACTGTGCCATACACAACTGCCACTGCTTCATAGCTAGGACTCCCATAGGACAGACCAGGAGCAGCAGCTGCATTCCCAATAAAAATCATTCAACTTAAAAAGAAATTATAATAGATACACTGGATTTATTGTAAATAATAATAATTTAAACAAATCCAGCATTAAGGATTTCACTGGATTTCAATAGCTCTTTTTCATCAAGCAGCCAACATTTCCTTTCTAATGCTAGCTTTTATCTGTTTAAATTCAATACCTTCTAAAATTGTACCTCTGTTACAGTAAGCAACAGCTACCTACCTAGAATTAGTTGAAATAAGAAGAGAAGGGAAGCAAACTCTTAAATGGGAAGATCTATTTTAAAAGCAGTTATTAAGAAAAAAAAAAAAAAAGCATAGCTACCACAAGTCACCGAAGAAAACTAATCTGTCTGGAGCTGTGGGAAGGAGGACAAGTCAGAAAGCAGAATTAGTTTCAGCTCATGAACGGTTGTTCTTATCTCCACTCACACAAAATACTTCATTCCTATTTTAATCAAAAAACAGATCCTCTATGAAAAGCTAGCATTTGAGAAAAAAAAAAAAAAAAAAAAGGAAAAAACAACAACAACACTAACAGAAACTCACACCAACCGAATAAACAACGTCTCTTCTCTCTACCATGAATCAACTGCATGGATTTCCAGCTCAGGACACATTTTCTGAAGGCACAGCTTTGCTCAGTCACCAGAAAGACATCGTAATTCCCTTTGTAGCTACATTGCCTGCTTTGTCCAATACACAACAAAACGAGACCTCTGCTCATGTTTTTAGCTCTAATTGACTCCTGGAATGAGAATCTTCACTGAGGTCTTAAACTCTGAGCTTGCTGTCTAATGCAAGAAGCAAGACTGCTGAGCAATAGAGTTTAATAACCCAACAGCCCATGAAAAGGGGAGAAATAGGAAACAAGTTAATGCTGCTCATGTATACACACCGGCCTCTGTCACAGACAGGAGTTCTTTGTAGCATTTGGACACTTCATTTCCACATCTACCACTTGTGATCTCAGCATGAGTTAGTCACTCCCTACATAGTTTTGCTGCAGATTAGCCAGGGGTTCGGCACTGCTTCAAACTAGCTAACAAGTGTTTACTTTCAGCAGTAGTATGTTTAAAAAAGATCTACATTAGGCTCTGTCACTTTTCTTGTAGCAGACACAAAGGACCTATCCCCTGCTTCAATGCAGGCCTTATATTAAAACATTTGTTTACATGAATATTTCAGCCACTGGTATTCTGCCAAAAACGCTGTGCTGTCACCTGCATCAACAGCAGGTTTATTGGGGTGACTCTTCCTCAGTTCATCAGGAGAGAAGCCCCTGCCAGCTCATCCCACCACTCTCCCTTCTCCTAGGCCAGAAGGGGCCAGCAGCCACCACTGTGCTTGGCCAAGTCCAGGTCATGCTAAGCCAGTGGGGTAGAACCAGGCTCAGCAAGACAGAAAATGTGCACACTGACCTCCACAGGGAGATGGAGCATGAGCTGCTCCTGAAAGGCTCTCACACAGTTCCAGCCTTAGTCAAAGTCCCTGTCCTGTAACCTTCCAGACTCTGATTATACATGGATGCTGCATGAAGGGCTTTCACAAGGCATCTGCTTCCTGTGAGAAGGATGAAGGAAGTCTGCAGAGGCTCACAAGGACTCCTGCCTTCCTGTCAGAAAGGCCTTGCTGAACCTCAAGAATCAATGAAATTATTAAATCCCAATATCAAGCAAACAAAGGGTAATGTTAATGGCTTTATTTGAGCACTGCTTAAGCTACAGCAAAACCATTTTGCAGGAGATGCACCTCCCACTCCATGGAGCTGGCATCTCCCAGTAGGAAAGCCATACTGTAAAGCAAGGTTCTCTTCTAACTTTTCTCCCTCAGTTTCGACTAGGGTCTCAAATAAGCCATGACTCAAGCTCTGCAAATGTTGATCTGTTTTGAAATGTTATAGTTGGAACAACTATAATAAGCAAACTCATAGCACTGTTTCCTCTCCTGCTCAGCTGTGCCCCCCACAGTGCATGCTTTCCCCAGTGCAGCATGCAGGCAGCAAGCCAGGGGATACCAGGCTGTCCTGGAAAACACAGACCAGCCATGCAATTGTTAAAATGACCAAGCGGGATATAATGAACAAAAGGCTTATCTTATTGTTAAATATGATGTGATAGTAGAGTTGACAGCAACCCATGTAATGCAATAATTCTTGTTCTCTTGTAAAGGGATAAATAAACATCAGAGACAGTTTTCTAAAATTAAGGACTCCCTGCAATAAGTCCAGTGTTTTTAATTTCAATGCCACATGCAGCCTGCAGCAGAGAAGCCCATCACAAAGGTTAATGTGTAAAATTATTTACCCTCCAAAGCTCCAAACTTGCTTACTTCAGCTAGTCTGCATGCTTTATGTTAGAGAAGTAAAAGTGAACAGGGCTACTATTTAAAGTTAATTTTAGAGCAATTAATCAAAATGATATTTAATGAGCTTTGCAGTTCTGCTCCAACAACAGAACCTAGGAATTATTTTTTTTCATTTACATCAGTGATTTCTGACTACTTAATCTTACAAGACTCAGAGTAGTTGCTCAAATTGCTCTGTATTAGAATTTGTTTCTTGGGAATTCAATGGTACAATTACATCTTCAAAGTCAATTTTCATGTACAGCTTACCCATTAAAATGTTTTTCAGTCATTAAAACCATGAGAAGTTCAAACAGTAGAGAGTTCTCACTTAAAAAACAAACGTTAAAGAAAATACTTGCATTTATTTCCCGTGCATGTCCCTTACACCAGCAAACCATTAACCAGTCAGAGTTCAGATGCACTGCCACGATCTCTTAATTAAATTCTTCTTTTTAATGTCAGAGCAATATTACTGATTTTAAAGGAGAGGAAAGAAAGGCAGCAGCACTCTCCGCTTATTAGAGGGCTTCTGGTACATACTGTTTCAATTTATGTCCTGCTCATACTGCACAGAGCTTGAAAACACTGCTCAATTAGGTTTTAAAAATTCAATTTAAAATTAATGTGGAGTTATACTAATAGGTAATGGCTGTACCCTGTGTGATTCTCAGTTCCTCCAGCCCCTTGCTGTCTGATTTGATAACCCCGAATTGTTCATTTAGGAGAGGTCAGCAGCAGTCAGCTCCTCTTCTTTGCTGGAAATAACTCTGGGTCTCACCAAGAACTACAGTCTATGAACACTCGAATAAAATGAAACATAAACAGGTGAAAAAGCCTCCTTCTTTCCAGCATTCCAGACATTTAAATCTATGACGTTAAATTAGACTCTATAACTTCATGCTTATTTTTAATTTGATGGTAACATTTTTTTCTTTAAAGTTATTTTCAAGTAATGAAATGAGAGAATATATTAATTAAAAAAAAAAGTCAACAATGAAGACTGTGCAGCTTAAAAACAGTCACAGGCAAATTAACAATTAGGAGAGGCCTTAAAATTTCTCACTTCTTCCTCATGAAAGAATTTAAGTGTTTAATTAATATTAAATTATATTTTATTGAGTCTTCCAGAATGGGACCAGAAATATCCTGATCTTAACATCGTACTCAATAAGCACAATTAAGGTACATCACTAAGTTTTCTAATACAGACTTAAAACTTACTTCACTTTTTGAGAGATAAGATTAAGTCTTCTTGTTTGTTTAATTTTTTTTGTTGGGTTGTGTGTGTGTGTGTATTTTGCTTTTAAATGTTGATAAGATATCATACATTTCTGTGCTGAAGTTTCCTCTGAATTCTCTTGAACTCTTTTTTTTTCATAACAGTGATTTTTATCAGCCTGGACAGCTCAACCTTACACATCTTGGTCCCTTTCTCAGTGTAAACATCTTAACATAAGTCCACTACACTGCTAACAACTACAGTCAATCCTGTTTGCTTTCTCAGGCTCTCAGCTGGACCCTGGTATGCCTCCAGAGATCAGAAAATGTCAACACCATGGCTGCAGTGACACACACATCGTTTCAGCAGCAGTGCCCACCACAGCACACTCACTCACCCTTCCTTGCCTATAACTCCTACCTTCCTTCCTTCCTTCAAACAAACAAACAAACAAACAAAAAAAAAAAAAAAAACACATAAAAAAATCCGTCCTTGAAAATACATTCTGTCTCTCATCTTATCATCAACAAGGAATCCCTGATCTAATTCACTGTGTGGCCATGGAGAGCAGGCAGGATCTGTGCAGGGTGCAAGAGGAGAGGCTCAAGCAACTCTGCTCCCAAATAAGAAATTAGAACTTCACCAGAGAAGAATTCCCCCAGCACCTGGGGAGTTACAGTGAGACGATTAGAGAAAAAGGGAATCTGTAAAGGATGTAGTGACATTACACTTTTCTTGTGTGCTTTTACACATTGTGTACAGGCAAAAAATATCTTGCAGTGGGTTTTTTGTCTGTTTTTTTTTTTTTTTTTTTTTTTTGCAAAAGAAAAAAAAAGGTTGAATGAGGATAGCTTCAAAGTAGCAAGAACAGATGATGTCAAAAAAAAATTTTGGTAAAAATTAAATAACATAAAGGGGGAAAAAAAACTAACCTAAGTTACCATCTTTTAAAATTTTACTTACATGCAGTTTGTCAGGCAGTTTTTGACACACAGAGCGTATGCTTTAACAACATTTAGAATAAAATTTACAAATACAGAAACAAATGAAAAAAATTAGTTTTGATTTTCTGTCTGATTTGTGTCTTGGGATTTTCAAATTAAATAAACATACTGCAAATAACAAAGTATGAAACTACTTTATCACAAGGTAGAGCACCTACAATAGAGCAAGTGATCAAGAAAGCAGGATTCATTTATCTTCAGTTGTATTCTATTCCCAAATACATGATTTTAGCTAAATAAATAAATAAACAAATTTGTATTTTTAGGTAGAATAAGAACTGGAACCATTGTTTAAATTATATGCCCAGATAGTCCTACCTTTCTCTTCGTATGCAATAAGATGTAGCTTTTTCTTTTCCGTCAGTTTGCTTTTCAAAAAAAGCATACGGTTATGGGTTGTTTCTTTTTCTTCCCCTTTAAGTAGGAAACTAATGTAACCAGCTTTAAGCTGGCTGGTCTCCCCAAATGCATGACAAAACAGACTAAAAGAGCACTACACATGTGGGAAAAGCTTTTCCCATGCACACATATACTAAAAATCTTGAGAAAAGTGCAGAGTCAAATTCTAGATTGCAGTGCCGCTTAGAAGAATACAAAATTACTTCACATATTTTAGTTGCATGTACTTTTGTTAACCAAACTTGTCCACTTAGAGGTAGCTCAATTTCCCTCCCACTGCACTGAAACTCCTATGGAAGAAACCAACTGTTAGCAAGAAATAGTCTAAATGAGAACCATCTGGTATCTTCAGAAGTGGGAATCCTAGCCTGTAATAAAATCTACCAGAGGAGGAACAGCAAAATACATTCTACAGTGTCTCTGGCCATCCAAATACAGAAATGAAAACCATGCCTGCTTTTAACACCCCTTATTTTGAATTTATCTAACACGTGGCACAAAAAAAATACATTTTAAAAACAATGTTTTTCAGAAAGCTACAGTACTCTAGTTACAGAACTAAAATACTTTCATTTTTTTTTTTAAATCTGGGCACAATGACTAAAGATCAATAGCACTCTGAGAAGAGCATACCTAACAGCAACATTCAGCCTGCAGATCTAAAAAAAAAAAAAAAAAATCTGATTTTGCAAGAGAAAAAAAGAAAAAGAAAAACCCGCACACTACCAAGACCAAAATAAGATAGGATACCTCATCACATGCTTCTTAGCAGATGATTTTACTCTTTTCCAACAGGAAATAAGTGTAGCAGTATTTATGTATATATGCACACAGACATACATAAAAATGTTGTATATACAAGTGTGTATATATACCCCCTCCCTCCAGTATTTTATTAAAGGACAAGTTTTTTAATCATTCTATAAATCTCATAGCTATTTGAGCAAACTGTTGGAGTACAAAGGTACCTATTGCACTTTGCACCTCAGAGGAGAGGATCTAAATGTGTGGATTAAGGAGCAAAGCTCACAGGACCAGGTAATATTTACTGTCACAAATTTACCTGTGTTTCAGGCAGATGCTGATGCTCTGTAGTCAGTTGCTTCCCAGCAGGCCAGAGGCTGGGGCAGCCTCACAGCAGTATCCCAGCTGCCTCTGCCCCTCTTGTGGCCCCAGCAAGACACCCTGGCTTCAGCTTCTCTGCAGGGCCAGCAGGCCTGTCCCACAGACTTCAGTTCAACAGCAGAGTTGTCAAACATGACAGTTGACTAAGAACAAAAACGAGACCAAAAGTCTCCATCACAGTTCCATAGCTGAAACCCTATGGGTGCTAAAAAGGCATCCAGAAAACACTTTTTCTCAGTTTCCCTTAGGCCACATCAACGAAAAAAACAAAAGTTTCTTGATTATTTGGAGCTTACTCAGCCTCCCATAACTTTCAGGGGTTGTAAAATCTGTGAGAACCAACAAGAAGCATTCTTCCAATGTCATAAAGACAGGAAGCAAAGCCTCCAAACATCCAACTGTAGTTTGTAGCTAAATGTTTTATGCCCAAGGACCAAGCCCAACTCTCAAAACCCTACTGCTGGGTAATGATCCATGCCTTCAACTTCTGGACACTGAGAGATTAAAGGAACTGCATAGCACAAATCCCTTCCTGACAGGAATTACTGTCCTTTCATAAAACACAATAGTCATCAATGCTGCATCCCTCAGCCCTCTGCTAGAGACACAGGTTTGCATGTACACTCTCCAGGTTAAAATCCTGCCGTGCTGTATTGGTTCTACAGAATGAATGGCCTTAGGGCATCATCAGAGGATACCATCTGCACGTGCTCAGTCCAAATTTGCTTTTAAGTGCCCACACATACACTATCTAGCAGTGAAAACCCCTGAAAGACAGACAAACGTTGAACTTCAAATCACACTCTGTGGCAACAAACACCGCAACCCAAGAACCTAGCAAAAATGGCATTATAGGCTATGGCAGCTTCCTTAAGAACAGGACCATGATGCCGCAGAGCCAAACAGCCATGCAGATGGTCTTTCATCATCCAGTAACAGTTGGTATTGCTGGGAGGTCAGCCCCACGCCATTGTTGTTCCAGCAATTTGCATTTTATTTTCCATAATGCTTCCTAATTTCACATTTTCAGTTATTACTTTCAGGCAATTGCTTTAATTATCTGTTATTCCGCAAGGAACGACATACTTCTCTGGTGGCGAGAAGGTCTGGATCTGATCCGTTCATGCTGACGAGTCTCTTCAGGGGCAAATGCAGGATTGCCTTGCCAGCCCTGGCAGCCTAAGTGGGGTGGCCTCTTGCCAGCCCCCACAGCCCCTGCTGACAGATTGGCCCACTCACCACAGCTCCAATGACAATCTGCACAGGATTATCGGGCACACATTAAACTTTTAAACACGTGCACTACCCCTCTGAATTTCAGATTCACCAGAGCAAATGGCATCACTGAAGACTGTGGCAAAATACATCCATCTGCAAAGCCAGAAGAATCCGCTTTCCCTAATCCAATGCTATGTTAATGCAGAGCTCAGCGATGATGGATGGACTCATTAGTGCCGCTGTTATCACCATCTGAACCAGGTGCCAAGACATATGGTTTAACAGATGTTCGAGCAAAAAGCTCAATTCTCTGTACTGTGCAAGTGTCCAGTTAAACTGGACATCGATAAGACACTGAAAATCATACTGGACTTATGAGAATCACAATTTTTCTCAGCTCAGGAAGCAGTTAAACACAGCTTGATTATGCAAAAAACCCTTTTGCTCTGATATCCCAATCAGATCCACAGAACAAATACTGAACAATATGTACACTGCTTTCTAGTCTTTGTGTCGCAAAATGTTATTTACACTGTTCAGACAATATTTCTGTACTTTCTCAATAAAGGAACAAAGCTTAAAATCATGGAAGCTTTCCTCATACTAAAAAATCATATGGGTAAAAAGACCCTCTTCAATGTTTCCATTTTAACGTTTGTATTGTTCTCTGTGTGCCATTCTCACATATATTTAATACTTAACTAAGAAAATCAACACACAAAAAAAAAAAAAAAGAACGAACTTTGAAATTCTTTCAGAATTTGTCAATAATTGTAGGTTATAAAGAAAATACTTCAGCTCATAGCCATAACAGACTGGATACTAGATTATGCTGAAAAGATGAAAAACACTAAATCTGAGCACTGCACTTCTGTCCTGCTCTCACACCCAGTATTTATTTTGCCAGGAAAGTATGTTTTAGATCATCTTGTTCAACCAGTTAAATCTCTTTACCTGCTCAAATATTTGTTTTACATTAACAAAGTTGAAAATTTTAAAGACTTGTGTTATCTTCACTGCTTATCTTTCAATGTCAGAGCCCTGCCTGTCCCCAGCTTTGGTCCAGTGGGGCTGCAAAATGCAGGGGTTGGTGGATAGGGTTGTGAAAGAGGACAGGAGACAAGATATAATCTAAAAATAAACAAACTAGCAAAATCTACATTAGTAAAAGTCAGAAGAAGTTCAATGTTAATTCATACTCATCTGAAATTCTTACAGTTATGCTCTTATAGAAAATGAAGATGATGAAAAGACAGTTATAAACACTCAAAAAACAATGCATTGAAATGTTGTGTCTATTTTCATCTATTTCTATTTTCAGTCACATAAAGGCATGTGCACTTCATTTATAGTTGCAAAGAAAAACATGGAGATGCGCATGCACACAGATCATTTGTGTAACATCAGTGGTTTTTCCTGATTGGCAAATTAAAGTTTATACAGGTCATGAACAATGAGACAATCTACAATGAGATCTACTCTCAGGTTGTTAGAATCTTTCTCTCTTCCTTGCTCCCAGCCAAACATCCCCTTTGCTGGGGATATAGATAGGTAATTCAGACATGAATCAAGCTAAAAATGGAACAAAAAACGTGCACACAGCACCATCACCCTTACAAACCAAACCCAAAAATCCCTCTTGCTCTCAACAACAAGTAGCAATAATTTACGTCTGGGGACACAATTTTTTTCTGCCAGATCAGTTTCCTCAACTAACTCAGTGGAAAGGTGAGTAAAAGCTCCATACTACAGAAGAGTTGAGGAGGGAGAAGCTGAGATTGCTGCAGCTCAGTGCAGCTGGATTGCACTCAGAGACAGAACTATAGAAAAGAAAGCAAGGTCGCTGCTTCCCACAGCTCTGTCTCACTCCTAAATTTACTTCAGCCCTTGGCTGCAGAGGGCTGGGAAAGCCAGAGAGCAGTAGTAGTTTCCGCAGTGGAATTTATGTCTGCACAACTCTATTACTTCAATGCAAGCAAATGTTATCTTAGATCATTTCAGATACAAAAAGTCCCAAATTGTACCTTAGATCTTTACTTATCAAAGACTGTTTTAATAGCAACCTGTATGCTACTTTTTTTTGTTGGGTTTTTGTTGGTTTTTTTCCTTTTATTAAGGAAATATCTTTTCTCTTTCAATAAGGACATGACCAAAAGCTATTTTTTCCAATAGAGCGTACATGAAAAATGTCCTTTTTTTTCCTCCCAATGCTCTTATTTTCTTTTCTTATTCTTTTTTTTTTCTCCTGCCCCTATCAGTTTTTGTTCTTACAAGAAAAATACATTCTTGGAATGTTTCAGCTCAGGGCTCTCAAAAACAATTACTTAGGTATTTTATTTGATCTGCTTGCTCTTCCTTGCTGGCTATTCACCCTTTACGAATCTCTGGTTTGGTCAAAGGCTAATTTTAGCCTGTTTCAAGTCATACACTTTAGTCTCATGAGGCCCCCATATATATTCACCCTGTGTTTTAAGGATGAGGAGTCAATTCATTATTAGCTGAGCAAAACAGCTGTAACATCTGTTTAAGGATGAATTCAGAGGTAGGAAAGTTCATGACTTGAACTTATGTCAGGAAGGTAAGATGAAGTGTTGGAATAATGAGAGAAGAGGAAAAAAAAAAATATGGGTCATCTTTAAGTTGGTGAAAAATTGGGATTACTTAAGGGAAAACAAGAGGGGGAATGTAAGTCCCAGCATATGAATTTAGTAGCAAAGTGTCTTGAAGAATATCAAAGCACTTCACAAACACAAGCAGAGTTATTTGAATGTCAAAGACACCTTATCTTTTACACTGTGAGAAAAATACCACATCTGTGATCCCCACACAAAAAACCACCCATGAAGTACTTGAAGGGACAAAATAGATGTTTTCTGAGTTGTCTGTTGGATAACTGGCCTTCTCAAGGGAGTGCAAGTTAGCAAGTATAATCTGTCCGTTATCTGACCCAGAGGACCAAGTGATGAAGAAGACTTCCAGCTGGCAGTCCCTGTCAGCCTTTTCTGACCAATTACACATTGAAGGCAGTGCTTCACATTTGTTCTTGCATGCACCTTTTGTTATGCTTCTGCCTTTGGTATAGTAACTAAGCTCAATTTCAGTTTGTGTGCTTTATGTGATCTATTTGGCAAGCCTTTGAAACTGTACTCCACTTCCTCAATGAAGAAATTTTATATGTGCTCAGTTTAAACAAGTTACTACCCAAAGACATGGAATACCACATCGTTCTGACTGATAAGACACCTATTTGATAAATGCAATATCCTCACTGCTAGATTTGTGTCACATTTTAAAATGTTGCAGCATATTTGTCTGGCAATACATTCAGTGTATCAGATTTTTATAATCTCATACTCCTATTAAAAATATTCTCTTTTACATTTGAAGTTTAACACATGCCTATATGCAACTGCTACTGAAGGTTTGTCATCCCACATTCTATTAAAAGAAAATCAAACAGATTGAAGTAACTGATTATAGTTCATTTCAAGAGCACAACACTTTACAAAAAAATACATACTTTAAAGTTCTGATTATAGTTAATTTCAAAGTACAATCATTGCCAAAAACTTTGAAGTTCTGAAAGCGTATAGAAATTCCCTATTTTTAAGAAAATGAGATGTAAAACGCATATTAAGAAATGATTCTAAAGCATTGTCAGTGCTTAAGGTTTAAGCATACACATACGGGTATTACGTGGCAAAACTGTTTTTAAAGAAATAAGTGTGAACCTTTGCAATCTTTCTACTTGGTGGTCTTAATTTTAAGTCTTTCAACACCATTCACACAAACCACAAAGAAAAGTTTTCATTTTAAAATTGAGAATATGTACCTATATGTACTTCATGGTAATAAATGGAGCTGATTTATAAGTAGAGAAAAGATCAAAATGCCTTAAAGAACAACCTTCCTCTATCGGTCATAAAAAAAAAAAAAAAGGTCCCAATCCAAGCTTTTAAACACTACAAAATTGATTACCAGTTTCACCATTTAAACAATATAGCATCTTATTTGAACTAGATGTTTCACATGCAAAAGAAAAAAGACTTAAGAATTTAAATATTTCCCTTCCAGAAAGCATTTTGTCCTCTAGGCAAATAGGCTTAGATGAGTTGGCCTTACCTGGAGCCATAACTTGTTATTCACTGCATCTCTCCCTGTAGCAATGCACTGAAATGTAGCATTCTGCCCTGCATTGACCTCTACATCCCCCAGCCTCAAGAAATGTGGAGATTTATCTGCAGAGTTAGGAAAAAAAAAAAATTAAAAATAATGCTTATTGCTAGAAAAGGTGCCATTACACTGTCTCTGCAAAGATGCATATTATAAAAACCTTTAGCTGGAAAATACAAACAAAGAAAATGATTTGTTTCATCTCAGCTCCAGAAGAATGTTTTCAGTCCTTTCCCTTCTCTCCTTTTTATTCCATGCATGAGTTCTAATAAAGTATTTTAAGAATCAAAGTCCAGAAAAGATCAAATGCTAGAATGTCAGTACCACATTACAAAAATTATCCTTATGAATTTCAGTTGTATGAAGTCTTTCATACTAGGAAAAAAACAGAAGGATACTGCTCAAGTAAAAAAAAAAATAGGTATTATCTAGATAATTTGCAACGTAACTTTGAGCTCCATACTTTTACTAAATGAAATCATTTTTGCTGTTGAGCATAATATTTCAATATTCAGGCAAATTATTTCCTTTTCTGACAAAGCCCCTAGGAAAGCTCTGTGGCACAACCACCTGAAGGATTTATTAGACATAAGAAATCTGACAGACGTATTTGAGGAATGGGCGTATTACACAGCTCTCACCCATTCCTTTCTCAAGAGCCACCAATTACAACAGTAGCTGAGCTGTTATTTCTTTGTGCTTAGTTAAAAAAGAACTAAAAAAACACCAGAAAACCTCTCGGAAAAAGAGCCCAGCAAATCAGAATGAAAAAATGTTTAAAGATCAGTACAAAAAACAGCTTATCTGAAAAGTGTAAGATTTTGATTATCTTCTGTCATGGCTGCACCAAAGTGCCTTTTAGCAATTAGAAAATAAGTAAAAAGAAAAAATAAAAAGAAGAAAAACAAAGAAGCAAGGGACAATACAAAGCCAGATACTGCAGCTGCAGAGAGTTCTGCTGACTACTGAGATCAGACAGCCAGGCTGGCAGAAATATAAAGAGGTAAATTACACAAATACCCCTTTATGCTTGGTAACCTATGAGAGTTGTAATAGAGTTGTGGGTGGAAGAAAGCAGGATGCGATGTTGCCACTGCAACCATCTTTTAAAAATTTTGGAGAAAGATTGTTGTGATGTGGTCTTTTCAGAAAGTAATTAAATTAACAGCCATGAGGTGCACTACAGTGAAATTAAATTTGAGAAAGGAAATTTGAGAAAGTCTAGAGAAAGATCAGAAAAATGGAATAGAACCAAAGTAACAAAAAAAAAACAAAACAACCACAAAACCACAACTAAGAGTGGTGTCAGAAATGTACAGTAATAATTTCTTCCTCACAATGTTTACTTGTACGACACCTGAATTAACACAATTTGTGTTCGAAGTGTATAGTTTTACTCAGAGTTGAGTAGAAAAAGGCAAATGTAAATGTTCACAAAATAAACCATAGCAAGAGACCTCCCTTCAATAGTTCAATAGCTAGAAGCCATTTATTAAAAAAAAAAAAAAAAGGCATGAAATCCAGAAAGCCATGTCATATTTCTGTAATATCTGTGGATATAGTGAACATACATATTAACAAAAGACAGCTTAAGACACTGAAGCATTTCTGCTTTTATATTCATGCAATACTTCTGGTAGACAAAGATTTCATCCAGGTAAATCACTTGCAACACTACATTTTGCCCTGGAAGCTACAACACAAATGCTATTGAAAGAACAAAGAACATCAGTGATGAAGTGATGAAAACTCAGCAGGCCACAGCAATATCAAATATGTCCTGAAAAGACAGAGAAAAATGCAGCTCTTAATCATTACTTACCACAAGGGTAACTCAGAACCTGGATGTCATCAATGGCAATGTAGCCATTTCTCCCATCTGAGACTTCGGCTTCAAATATTACCTGTCAAAATGAAAGAAAAAATGTTTACAACATTCATTTCTGCAGAATTCCCACAGTAGCAGGCGTGTTGATATAAGACACATTGCCTTTTTCATTTAGCTGAGGTTCCTACAAGGCTTGATGACTGAATGGAATATTTATTACCTAATGGATTGCAGTTCCATTCTTTTCATATATATCACTTGCTTTGGATTCACTGCTTATAGCACAACAGAAAAGCAAGTTTATTATCTCAATTAGCGGCATACTGTTTTCAATTCACTAAATCCATAAACATGATTCAATTCTGAAAAAAACACTATTACTTTCAGACAGGTTCAACATCACAGCGTACAACTGAACAAGAATTTTAACATTTGTATTCCCATTTGGGGTCTTCTGTAGCCCACATTCTCATGTAACGTGCAGTGTAATTGTACAGGAAAATATGCAGCAGCACAGAAATAAAGTGGCACTGCCCAGTGGCAATGAAAAGAACAGCTGTAGGAGATTTACGCAGTAGCCATTACATTCTTTATTTCTTGCAAGGCAATAGAGAAATTGCTGGGCATGAAACAAATATGCAACAATGTCTTCACACCCAACTTTTTGTCCCACTTCAAACATGAAGTAACAAGGAAAAATTGTTCTCAGAACATTTGAAGAGAGAGCTGTTTCCTACAGATGTACCAACATAACATCACACAGTCCAGAATAAACTGACAAACTGGCAGAAAAGTAGAGGATAATGAAAAGGAAAGCATATAGAAATGAAAAATAAAGTATGAAGCAGGAATGCCTAAACTAGCTGCGTTGTTCCAAAAGTAATGCCTCCTATTTATTTCCACGGAAAATACAAGAGCTACAAGGAGTACAAACACACTGTCTGATCGAGCAAATTCTCAGCTACCAAACACTATTTTTCAACACAGTTACCACCCACTAACTTTGCATTTTCACCAGCAATTAATAAGAGCCTGCATGCTGCACTCGTAGAAATCTGCACCAGTAGAGGTGAACAACTGTTTCACAACTGCTATTATGGTGCCATTGCTAGGAAAATGTTGCTCATGAAGTCCACCTTTCATTGGCCGGAACAGATGGAAATCAGAAGGCACCAAATCCAGACTATACGGTGGGTATGGTAGGACAGTCTAGTCAAGATTGGCAACGTGCTTCATGGTCTTCAAACCAGTATGGGGCCTGCCATTACTGTGCTGCAAGAGAAAGGCTGTCTTCATCTCTGTGCTGAAAGTTTGAGTCTCCAGCTTAGTCACTGTCGGCAATGCAGTGTCCAGAGTTGATGGTTTGTCCCTGTTCCAGAAAATCCAGAAGGATTACCACTGTCCTATCCCAAAAGACAGTACACATTCCTTTACCCACAGAGAGCTGCATCTTGACCTTTTTCTCTGATAGGGAAATCATGTCACCGCTCCATGGACTACCATTTTGACTCTGGCTCATAGTGATGACACGTGGTCTCATCACTGGTAATGACGCAATCCAAGAAAATGTCACTTTCAGTCTTGTATTCATTCAGTAGGTCCTTACAAACTCGTATACAGTATTCTTTCCGTTCCTATGTGAGCATTTTTTTTTTTTTTTTTATGGGACCCATCTGGCACAAACTCTGCAATATTCCAGTGTTGCCACCATTGATTCCAATGCATTGAAGTCAGTATTCAGCTCCACACACAGTACCCTGGTTGTTATCTGAAGATAAGCTGATCTAGATGCCTTCCAGTTCATGGTGTGATAGCTGTGCATGGCCATCCAGACTGTCATTTGTCTTTCGCACTGCTTTCCTTACTGCTCAAATATGCCACCTACTGCCTCACTGTGTTCACATTCACATGAACATTCAAGAAGTGTCAGTGGATTCCATCCCTTGTTCTCTGAGACAATGCAAAGGAGAAAGACTGATAACCCAACGTTCCAGGTAGGTGGGGAGGAATGCAAGCCCGGTCAAGGACCTTTCTTAAAGATTTCAATTAGAGCACTATTTGACAGCACCTTGCAGCTCCTCTGGCTTTCTTCAGGGAGCTGGCACTTGTTACTTGTAAGGACATCAGTGCCATTTTTTTTCATTCCCTAAAAACTACATTTAGATCAATTTGTCTTTTTGTTGTTGTTTTAAAAGGTTATGCGGTGTGAAGACAATCAGACATCTCAGTAAGAAATAATGTTATATTTAAAGCCCTTCCAAATGATTGATTTCTTTACATTACAATACAATTCTATCACGTATGTAAACAAACTTGCTTCCCCAGTTTAAGTTGAGAACTTTGACAATTGGTGTTAAATCCAGTGGCCTAAATTTACATCTAACTTCAAACCGGGGTGTTATTCATTTTAAAACAGTTTTGATTCAGCTACCAGAGAAGCCTGCCCTTCACGTACGTTAACAGATTCCAGGCAGTCCAGAGGGAAAGAATTTTCCTTACTTCGGATACAGGTGGGAATTTACATTTGTTTTGTTTGGTTTTTTTTTATTCGTTTCTTTCTTTCTTTTGCTTTTTTTCTGTAGACTGTATATAGTAAAAGATGCAGTACAGTTACAAAAGTCTCACTGAGCTTTGATTTGATAACATCTGCTCACATTCAAAAAGGGAAACAAAAAAAAGTTGGTTATATAGATGAAGACAGCACTGAGAAACTAGACCAGAAACAGAGCTTTTCTCACACATACACACAATAAATGAGAAAAAACAGACTATTCAGCTATTCCTTTCACCAGATAAAGTTTATCCTAATAAAACACCGTTGCATTCAGAGTGAATCCTGCATTTTACTTCAATGGCTTTTCAGTTTATAATCCTAGAAGGAATGTCTTAAACACCTGTATTTAGCTGAAAAGTCATTCAGACTATCAATCTAGCCAAAAACCCTTACTTGACTGCACAACTACAAACGTCCTTTCACTTACCACAATTTAATTGCATGTTCATCTAGAACATTTCTGAGACACACTTGCTTCCTTTAATGGAGAGGACAGAGTTTCCTGAGGGATGAATCAGGTTTGCACACAATAGTTCTGAGACAGTTATCCTGTCTCGTTTGTTACAGGAGTGAATGCAATGAAAAACAACAGGAAATGCTGAATAGCTCAGGTAATTCAAATGCTCAGGGGAATTACATTTCATCCTGGATTCTTTTATACACTTCCTATATAGTGCTCAAATGGTTGGTTACTTCTTCAAATAAAATTACACGCTCTTGTTTACAAGTACTTGAATTTAGATAAAAATAATTAAACAACAAATGAAACGTCAAAATTCCCTGAACTGGGCATGTTCCTATGTCTGTAACCATCCCCCATTGCACTTCTTGTCCATATATTTGTCCATTTTGCCCCTAAAACCACATAAACTTTCAACATACACAGTATAATCTGGGAAAATCTGTAATCTTACTACTGACAGTATTAAGAAAAAAAAAATCTACTAGTTTGTATCGTACTTGACTTCCTTTAATGACCAAATCAGTGACAAATTGAACCCAAACATCCTGCTATATTATGCACAACTTTAAAGACCTCTATTATATGTTCCAAAGTAATTTTGTTTTAACTTTGACGAGTCCCAGATTATTCAGTCAATCCTGTATAGAAACCATTCCCCTTTCTTTGATTGTCCTTGTCATCTTTCTTTGAACTTCTTTCTAATAGCACTATACTCTTTGAAGATAATGAGAGCAGAGATTGCACACAGTAATCAAGACGTATAAATCTATGATTCATCCAAAACAGAATTACCTAATTTATAATGAACTTCTTTCTTAACCATTCCTAAAACTTCATCTACCGCCTTTGACCATCACTGGGCTTAACGTTTATGTTATTGTGAACCTCAGGATCTTGCTGCAGATTGCTGATGGTAAACAGAATCTATCATTCCATTAATGAAATTCAGATTTTATGCAGCATGCATTATTTTCTCTCTCTTTATCGACATTAAAATGTGCCTGCCATTTTATTTCCCAGTTACTCACAGTTGGTGATTTTGTGATGGTCATCCTGCAGGCCCTCACAATTAGACATTGTCCTTGCTATTCTAAAGAAGCTTTCATATGCAAACTTCTGTCTCTGTCATCTCTCTATCCTGGTCATTTATAAATGCATTGAAAGAAACAAATCTCTGTAGGATTCCCCCTGCAGTGGCTTCTTCTGAGGATACGGACAATTTATGTATTTTTTTTCTCTTTTACACAATTGTCTATTTATGAAATTATCTTTATTCTCATAGAATAGTTTTACTACAAGGTTCTGTAGAGGAACCTAGTTAAAAGCCTTTTGGAAGCCAGTATCAATAATACCACCATTACGTATATGCTTGCTGACTTAAAGGGACCCAAGGCTGAAACTTAAGCTGATGTCATCTTTATTGCATGATGTGCAACACAGAGCAAAAAAAAGCCAGCCGATTCTAGTTATCTCATGTCAGGTACAACAAAATATCACATAGTTCACTTTCACATCCCAGTTCTAAAACACTGATGTGACAATCACCCTTCAGCTAGTTTTAATCCAGAAACACATATTTCAGAAAGACTTAAATGCTCAGCAGTATTTGAATACAATGCAGGAAACAGTAACTTCTGTAGCTGTGATGCCCAAAGGGGGGTAGGGGTGGAATCTAGTTGCTGAAGTTGAATGTTTAAGGACTACACAAATACTGCACTCCCACACGGCCCTAACACTGCATCCTATAAGCTTGCATTTGCTGGAATACACTAAAGGAATGGACTTGCCAAATTTTTAACTCTTAGCGTGATTAATTTAGGTATCCTCACTATTAGCTCATTTAACGCACTGATCCAAACAAACATTCTCAAAGTACATCTAGTGAATTATGTACAAAAGGCAGACAGGGAATAGGGAGAACTCCATAGACCAAAGCTTAGAAAGAATATAGGAAAGTTTCCCTCCAGTGCATGTTTTACATCAAACATCTTTGTGAGGAAAACAGGATGGAATGAAAGATTTCCATTAAAAAAAAAAACCTGACACTCGCACACAACTCAGTTGGAATGTGCTCCTATTTGCATGTGTAACTCAGCTCTTTTCCATCTACCAGGAAAGCAGAAAATACTTGTTCCACTCCCTAGAAAGCCCACTGCCTCTTGGGCTATTTTGGAATATTTTGGAATAGTAAATAAATAAATAAATAAATAAATATGTAAAAAAACCTAAATAGCCATTCTTTCTCTGTTTCTTGGCTTACATACTTATATATCAGAAAACATTCAGAACTAATTTTCACATCCTTGAGTTCAGCATTTTAATATTCCATTTTTTGTTTTATCTGATGACTATCTTTAGAATACAACTAGGTTTTGTAAAAGCTGTTTTCTTGATGTAAACCAGAAACATCTGCAGAGTATTTCTGCAGTTTGAGACTTGCCTTGTCCCTTCTTCATTTGACTATTTCTGATCACTTACACTATACGATATACTATACTTATACTGTACTTCTGATACTGATGAATGGTTGAATGTCTCAAAGGATGTTAGGCAATCTTATCATACAAAAGGAGCAAACATCTCACATCAATTAGATAAAGTCAGCCTTAAAAACATCTTAGTTAAAATAGAAAGTCAGTCTATTGGCTATTTTTAACTCCTTAGCCTTAAAATGATCTTAAGAATAATTTAAGATTGAAATAGACAAAAAAAATTTAGATCTTGCAATTTCCAAAGTGCATTCAGCTTGCAATACATTTTTAATTCAGCCATAGGAAGCCCTTCTATTAACTAAATTATCTGAAATTAAACTTGTAAATAGATTAATTCCAATATTTGGTAGCAAGCTGCATTAGAGAGCTATATGCAAACAGAAGGTATAATTTGTGATAGCAGTACATAACAAATCAACCAACAAGTAAAATAGTAAGCCAGTGATCTTCAAATATAGTACACAATGACTTGAATATTTGTGCCTTTTCCACAATACTCCAGCATGCACAATCCTGATAGTATTCATGTTGACTTATTTTTGGAACCTCTCACATCTTTTCTATTCAAGTATGAGTAAAACAAATGAAGAAATGAGTTAGAATGAAATTGAACAGCAGAATTATAAAATCAGTCTTTCATAAGCATATCAAATGCAAAAATTTCAACAATTTTTTTTGTATATACTCTTCTTCCTTGTTTAATCTTAATTTTTGAAAAAGCACAAAAGTGACTTCAACTATAATGTAACTTAATATTTATATTATAACTGGTTAAGATTAAACAATACTCTTTTGTTTTATACTAAAATAGCTTTCCACAGATGAAAACCGTAAAGAGAAAATATATACACAAAATGATTAAAAAAAAAAACAACAAATCCTATTTGTTTAGAAGATTCTAATTATATCTAACGATTTGCAATTCAAAAGACATTAAAAAACTAAGGTGGGAACTTCACTTAAAAAAACTATCATATTACAAAAGAAATACTTAATGAAGGCCAGTTGAAAATAAGAAGAGACAGCAAAATAATTTTTTACTTGACATAACCAAAATTATGTTGACATAATAAAAAGCATTTCCCTTGTGAAAGTTACAGATAATTTTGCTGAACTAATTTAGAAATCATGAAAACATAATTACTTCCATTTGAATGCTTAAGTAATGCTGTGAGGCAGCCTTGGCTGCTGACAGGGCCCAGGAGAATTTCCAGTACTGTAACTCAAACACAAGTGAAAATCTTGGGATCTAAATTGTGATAAGTCAACTAGCATCCAATTGTTGGTTGGATTTTTTTTTTAATTTATATTTATTTTTATTATTATTTTTTTTGTTCTCAGTATCAAACCTTCTGAGAATGAAGGAAGAAGAAGTTAAGGCTATCTTCTCCCTAGCAACCTTATCAGCAGAGCTGGTCTGCAATTGCTTATGGATTCTTCAGCCATCTCAGAGTTATCCACAGGGACAGCCAACTCCTCTAATCCCCAAACACATATTTAATGTCCAGGAAACGCTGAGAAACCTGTACTTTCAGAATTCCATCTGGTGAGAAACTCCCTGTCAGGAGTGTCTTTGGGTAATCTTTCAGAATTTATTACTCAGAAATGAGCTAGCTACTATATTCAATCCTAGGAACAGCCCTAAAATTTTCTCTTTATACATAAGTGAGAATCATAGGTAAGCTATGGTTAAGTTCTTAATGATTTAGGCTTAAACATACTGATAATGCTGCAGGACGTTTTGACTGTTTAGCCATGGGAAACAAAACCTGTAATAGGACTGCAAATCATAACATTTACATGCTAAAATTGTGACAGTCACAGTAACGGACACTAGCTAAGAACTGATACGAATTATTGAGTATTTATTATTATGATATACCTAAACTTTAAGAAAACACTTTCCATCAGGACAGCAGCAATCCTTACTACAACAGAAATGCAGTAGTACAAGTCCAGCATGATGCCACTGTTCTTTGCTGAGACTGAATAAATCAGTCCTTTTGCACTCCAATGACCACTGGTAATTTCCTATCACGTGGGGCAAAAATAAAATAGATTATTTACATATTTAAATATAAATATTAGTTAATCCATATACATGTGTACGTATGCACATATATATATATATTTATCACTAATATGCTCTTTCTCAGATCATATATACCCCTAGCCAAAATAAAGACGCATTTGAATAACTCTCAACTCAGTAATGAGAACCATTACACCTTGAAGCAATATGTGTATCATATAGATCATTAAAATTCCCCGTTTCTAAACCATGAGATGTTTTCCTTATTCAATTAAAATAAAATGACAGCATCTTGGAGTTAGTCTTTGATGAACAACACAAAAGACAGCATGACAGAATTAAATCAGCAGACAAAATTCATTGGTTTGTGTTGCATCCTATATATTGCTTTCTAAAGAACTTTTTTCCACTACATATCAAACATCAACAACAAAAAAAGCTAAAATTGCTTATTTTCAGAACAGCTATGAAAACAATTTGAAGCACCTATGCAGAGCATGAAATCCAAATCCATGCATTTGCTTGCTCCAGACAAAGACGCTGCTGAACTACTTTCCAATTCCAGCAACCACCAATGTGCTGATTGGTACATACCTTCCTTTCCCACTCCTCTATAATAAAACTCAAATGAACTACAACTGAAGCTATCACACTCTTTCACTTTCTCTAAAAGTGTTCATACTCAGCCTATTTAAAGAAGAGCCTTCCCCAAAAGAAATTAAAGTGTAGAAATGCACACTGAAAAGGTATGTTTTAGAATGAGGTCACTCTTGCAAGAGGACAACTCACAGCAGAGTGCAGGTGAATATAAATTCAGAAAGAATGGAATAAAAATAGTACCTAGCTTATTTCACAGACAAATGTTCAGGAAAAAAAAAAAAAGGCTTGATTGTAAGTTTTTGCTGATATTAGGAGAGAGAACAACTGCAAGCAAAACTGTCCTAAATTACAACAGTTGCTAACATGATGGAAACAAAGAAGAGGAAAGACTATGCTACTCCCTTACTCTGGGTCATCATGAACAGAGGGTAGGATAATGACAAAAAGCCTTAAGGCAGGAAAGCTAACACCAAAACGCATTCTAATACAAGTGGAGGCCTATCTATTAGGTACAGTTTAACATATATATAACAAACGTAGATCAACTAGCACCAAGAAAAGAAACTCAATTAAAAAAAGTAATTCACCCAAAATAATGGATGGTTTATATTGAACTGTACTGTGGAAATACTCATTGCATTATATTTATATATATATAATATAATATATATGTAATATATATATAAATATTATATTATAGTATAAATAGTTGGAGCAGCCTATAATACAAATATATTATATATATAAAATATTATAATATAATACAAAGAGTGCTAGTTTCAGTGTGTGGTGTGCAGGTGCTAGAACAAGCTGCACAGAGGGACTGTGGAGTCTCCTCCTGGAGATTCCTGAATACTATGGAATCAGGAGATTCCACAGTACAAGAGATACAGATTCAAGAAATTACACTGATGTTCTCTTAAAAAAAAAAATACTTAAAGATACAACCACAATATTTAAACCCCTAATTCTGTATATAATCTTATTTAATCTTCTATATGTTTGCACTAATTGATGCTGGACAAACACAGAAGACAGTCATCTGTACAAACAGCTTATGCCTGAAGACACAGGAGAGATGACACTGGCATTTTGTTTCTCTCAGTTTTGCACAATATCCACTAAGCTGAACTGAATGTGACAATGGATATCAAGAGCAAGAAGATGGACTTCTGTAGGTAAATAAGGAGCACAAGTTAGACTAGGAAAAATGTAGGCCTGCTGCTGAATGTGACAATGGCCCTGATGTCCCAGGACCAAGGCTAGTAAGACTGGCCTTCAGAAATCCAAAGACCCTGAGATCAAGAGGGAAAGTCCAGAGCAAGGAAGAACATACCCCAGGGGAAAGAGGATCAAGTCATGGAATACCCAAAAAAAAAAAAAAAAAAAAAAAAAAAAAAAGGAAATATATGAGCCCATGAACAGGATGCACCTATGAGCACTGAGGATAGTGTCATTGCAAGGCAACTCTCAATTACATTTGAATGGCAGAAGTGCCTGAGGATCATTTGCTGGAAACCAACTGCAGAAAGAAGCTTTCTAGAAAAGAAACTGGGAGATCTGGTGGACAGCAAGTTGAACATGGACCTCTGCAATATGCTCCTGCAGCAAAGAAGGCTAACTGTATCCTGGTCTGCACTAGAAGCAGCATTGCCCACAGGCTGAGGAGATCTTTTACTGCTTCTGCTCAGCACTGGTGAGGGCACGTCAAGAGTGCTGGGTCTAGTTTTTGGCTGCCCAGTACAAGAGATACAGACATAAAGGAGAGAGCTTAGCAAGGGACACTCAAGATGATGGGACTGGAACACCTCTCATATGAAGAAAGTCCGAGACGGCTGGAACTGCCTAGCCTATGGAAGTCCCAAGGAGGATCTAATCAATGTGTATAAGTAGGCACGGTGCAAAGAGGATTCAGCCAGGTTTCATCATTCACATCTGCTGTCAGGACAAGAGGTAACAGGGAAAAACTAGAACACAGGAAGTTCCCTCTGAACACCAGGAAATACTTATGTGCTGTGCAGGTGCTAGAACAAGCTGCACAGAGGGACTGTGGAGTCTCCTCCTGGAGATCTCCAAAATCATGCCTGGACATAGTCCTGGGTAACCTGCTCTGTCTCTAGAGCATGACGTATTGAAAAATCTAGAGAAGAAAGAGCATAAACCAACTTATATTTCTGTCTACATCAACTAATATCCTTTTTAATAACTAATATGCCATAGACACACCATGGTATTTTAAATTTATATCCTTGGGACCAAGTTTTGATGGTTATGCCTTTAGCAAGGCTACCAACGTGATCAAAGAGAAAAACCTTGAAAAGGCTCCTAGGTAAACCAGGTGTGCTAGACCTCCAGACACTCACATTTCATTGGAATAAATCTCTTTAGAAATTATATTTAATTTCTCAAAATATTTGACTAGTAACACTGAAATCACTTAAACTGTCACTTTTAACAGTAATGCACACTATAACATGCCTTGATTAACGAAACTAGACAAGTTTGATTAATTTCCTAATTCACTAGTTAAAGCAGAAATTTCTATTTGAGATGGGGACAACGAAATATTCCTTTTTCAAAGTAGTTTTAAATTAAATATTTGTGATAAAAACGTTAAAGCAACATAAGTGATAGTTTTGAAATCTGTCAAGAAAGATCTGTGAAATCAGGAAGAGGAACATTAGTCAGAAATAATACAGATGCTGTTTACACCACTAGCAACTAAGGCCAACTTCCTATATTAATTCGGAATGGATTTTTCAGATACATTCTGGGATTATTTTAGGCATTACATCATTAATAATAGGAGAATTGAATACAGAATCTTTATAGTTTATTCTACTCATTTAGAATAGAAAGCTACAGTTATTTGTTTTATACCTGTTTGCAAGTATGAAAAGCTAGATGTTATTAAGAAGCTGAACAAATGGAAGTGGATCTGAGCAGGGAAGACAAGTTACTGACAAGTCAATCCAGGCACATCACAGGAAGATAAGTATCAACAAGGCATCAAAAAGAACCTTTTCTGTACCCCATAAAATCCTTACCTTGAACACACAACTAAAATCTTATCAGACCTTCTCCCTTCTATCTTTCCTCTATCAATCAATCTGCAAAGACATTTGCTAAGTCAACTTGCCTCTGAGCAAATAAACTAAAATGAAAAATCAAAGGAATGATGAATCCTAAATTTAAGAGAAAAGGTCTCTCCTTCATTCTGAAAGAAAACTATTTTCATTTTTCAAAGTGTTGAAGATTAATACTAAGTAGACATTCTTAACTTTCTTTATAGGTGTACCTCATAAGCTACTATTTCAGCGGTTTTAGTCTGTCAAAATGAGTAATGCTCATGATCTCTGGCACTGTCCATGAATTTATCTCTTTCTCCATAGAAAAAAAAAAAAAAAAGAGGGCAAAATCCTCACAACCAGAATGAATTGCCTCTTGAAAGACAGAAATAACTAAACACTATTCATACACACAATCTTAGGACTTTTTTTTTTTTAGGACAAGACATCAATTTTTCTTTTCTTTTTATAAAACACCTATTTATTTGAAAATACTGTTCAGAAAAATAGCTATGAAGCACCAAGTAATAACTATTCTTCATGGAGCTTAAGTTTTTAGTCAACAGAACAAATCTACTGTAGTTTCTTGTTCGTGATTTCTTCTTTGTCCATAGTTTGTGATATATTTTTTATGTTCCTGTGAAATCTTCTCCTAATAGATTATTAAATGGCAGAAGAAGATTGCATAGATGAATATGAACCTTTCCCCTCATAAAATGACAACTTTTATCTACAAGGAGCAGATAAGGGAGAAGGATGTCCTTACTAGTAACCTTCTGGAGATAAACTTCTATCCCAAAATAAACATGCTACAATCTCTGCTCTCAAAGTTCATCTTGCATTATTGTAAGGCACTGTAAGTTATTATGTGTCATCAATAATTAAAAGAGAAGTCAATTCTTGTGTTTAAGCTGCCTTTCTTCTCAAATGGTAGGCAGTGGGAGCCCTGTCACCGAATTTCAGGATGGTTTAAGTTGGAAAGAACCTTAAAAACCTTCCAGTTCCAAATCCCTGCCATGGGCAGATTTGTCACCCATTAGATCAGGCTGTCCATGATCCCATTCAACCTGATCCTGAATGCCTCCAGAGATGGAGCAAACCACAGCCTGTCTGGGCAGCCTGTTCCCATACTTCACTGCCCTCTGAGTAAAGATTTCTTCATAGTATCTAACCCTAAATCTGCTAGATTTCTTTCAGTTTAAAGCCATTACCCCTTGTCCTATCACTAACCTCCCGGATAATGAGTTCCTCTCTGCAGCTTTCCTATAGACTCCTCTTTCGGTACTGGAATGCTGCTATAAAGGTCTCACAAATAAATCCCATTATATTTATCTCATAGTCTCATACGTTACATTCAACATAGTTGCTTTTCCTTTAAATGATATAAGACAAAGATAATTCCAAAACAGGAATAAATTAGGAATTTATATTGAAATGGTGATTCCTTAGTCACTAGTCAAGTTTCTGCAGTCGCAGGCAATTATTATCATATTCAGTTCACTAAGGTTCCCCACAGGCCTACAACTACAGATGAGATGCAAGGAAAAGCCTGGGACACTGCTCCACCAGAACAGATAGTGAAGGCAGTGCTAGTGTCTACGCAATGAAGTCTCTACTGCTTCCTATTAAAACACACATGTAAAAATAAAATAGTAAAAATCACTATGGAATACACATTTTGTTATTCGTATTTAATTATCCTTAATTTCCACAATGCTGAGGAACTACAAAATTTACTCAAAATTCATCTCCATATGAGAATCTACAGGCCTTCATCTGCTTAGAGAACTACTTCTGGACACA
This sequence comes from Meleagris gallopavo, assembly GCF_905368555.1. Lineage (NCBI taxonomy): Eukaryota > Metazoa > Chordata > Aves > Galliformes > Phasianidae > Meleagris > Meleagris gallopavo. The sequence continues at coordinate 57,954,896 of NC_139405.1, read as the reverse complement.
AAACTTATCTAATAACATTGAAAATTTGTGGAATTGTTGGATACTATTTTCAGTTAGTAAGAAACTTCAGTTATTCTCATACATACTCAGCAATCAAATAGTTGGAGCAAGTAATCTGAATTGCATACAAGTCTTTAGTGAAGGAGGGTCAAAATCTAGCTTTCTTTAATTGCTCAACTGATCTACATAGAAGTATCAGTTTCCTTTCTCTTCTCCCTCAGTTACAAGGGATGCAGTTTCTCTCTGTATCTTTTCTACCTAACTTTATGCTCGCCTACCCCAAGCTTCCTTGTTGCTTCACATTAACTACTACTGATGTTTTTATACTTGAATCTGTCTTAGAGCACTTAGTGATCTCTTACACTCCACAAAAGAAACACTCGCTTAACTCGAGGTAAATCTACACAGTATCCTAGCAAAACGAACATGGAAATCCCTAATGTAACTTTCAATACATGCTTCATATTAATGCATTCTTTAAGAGTTCCTTTGTATCCCTTTGTGTACAAACTTCATTTCTTCTCACTATTCTTTCCCTTTTCAAAACATTCTCCTCTAGGAGGCATTTCTCGAGAGCTTCTTTGGTTTCCAGACTATTTCCTCATCTCCCTTTACTTGCTACATCACTCATATCGTTTTTCCCACTCTTTCCACGAGAGAAGTGCCCATGTGAAAATAAGGTTCCCGCCAACTACAGCTCCATCTATCTTAACCCTTTCTTTTAAATACTGTGCAATGAAGTTCTCTTTGAAGTCAGAATTCCCTTTCTCCATTTCTCTGGTTCATTTTCCACTCCTTGAATCCTTGCAAAACTGCCATCACATAAACCTATTTCCAGACAAAACTAAGATCCATTTAAATTCCCACCCGTCAAGTCATCTTGCTGTCCTAAGAATGTCCTGCTCTTGGCTTCCATAATACTGTTTTTTTGTTTGTTTGTTTTGGGGGGTGTTGTTTTGTTTGTTGTTTTTTTGTTTTTTTTGCATTCTCCTCCAGCTCAAGAATGGAATTGAGTTCTTTTTTTTTTTTCTTTCCATTTTTATATTTACTACATGAAACAGTACAAGCTCCTAAAGGATTTAAGTGGGAACAAATCATATTTCCTGCCTCTAAGTGTAGTTGTAAGATAGAGTTCAGCACTAGCAGAGCTGAAGATGGAGCACCCCACATGAGATGCATATAACCCAGGCAGCTGCAGCACAGCTTGCTTCTAACATTCTCTCAATTTCTTACCTCTAATGGACCATTCCAATATGGCAACGAGTCTCAGAAATAAGAGCAGAAAATATTAGCTCTTTGTCAGTACACACTGACTGAAAGCCATTTGCTTCATCCTCTGAGGAGAAAGTTGGCAAACTAGGCCAGTGCAGAGCTCCATAGCTGCCAGTCCTTCATCACAGCACTATGCTCTATAAGTCTGACCACACTACTGAGAACAGTCAGTGAGACAACCACAGCAACCATTATAGTACTGATACCATCAGATAGTAGAATAAACAGATATCTACTATTTTTGAAGTAGAAAACTGAAATAGTGAGGAAAACTTGAAGTAAGTAATCTTTTCTAGCAGATCAGTGAAATCAAAAGGCAAAGGCCATGGTATGGATGAATTTAACAGAACAATAAGGCTGGTAAGCAACATTGAGACATTACAGGGCAACAAAGTCACCCAAGTATGATGCAATTAGCACTAATCTCAAACTTCAAGTAGTCTACTATGTCTCAAAATCATACACAGAATTGGGAATCATCATTTTGGACAGAAAAAAACAACACACACACTGCCCCTAGATAACTCCACAGATAGTCCAAGGTTTTATACAGCTTCTAAAATAGCCACTAATGCAGCAGTCCGTACTTACAGAGCTTTGGAAAGACAACAGTCAAAACATTCACCAGTTATCTGCCCAGTTCATATTCTTCTGATTTCTTTTTATTAGTCTGTCTCTAATTAGCTTAGAAATCGAAGTTGCACTTTTCTTTGCTGCTGCTTCTCCGATACTTTCTCTAACACTTTCTGAGCTGACAGTACTTTCCTAAGTTGCTCTGCACATTTCTTTTCCACCCACAGACAAAATTGGAACTCAGCCTTACATACACATTTCACATTGCATACAAAGAAGGCAGCTTCAACTCTCAGTTCAGAGGAACAGGCTGAAATGCAACAACTTCACACATCAGAGTAAAGTCCTGTAATAAACACCAGATAAACAGGACTTCCCTTTGCTTCCAGTTACTTCAGCATGTATTTCAGACCCTCTCTCCTTGCAACTGCAAACATGTGAGACCAAATATGCAGACCCTCAGCCCAAGGTTTCACAGATTTCCAGTTACATTCCCCAGCTATTTAGAACCCAGAGATGCCAACAAATCTTATCTCCCTGAGCTGTTTGTACTGCAACAATTATCTTCTCTCAGAGGAGTCTGTCAGCTCTGTTTTTGCTACACCCATCCTATCACAAACCAGGGCCCGAGACACGCTCAGGGCAAAAGGCCAAGAAAGTCCATATATTATCAGACTTTGAAACAAGATACCAGAACAGACACACATGCAAAACATGCTGACTCACGCACTGCACCTTTTCCTCAGTTATTCTGACCTGAAATGTCAACCCTTATACTTTGCATTTAATTACTCAGTTAAGTTATATTTTTACTAAGAGTGTTTACCAAATAGGATGAAGAATAATCATCCTCTCATAAAACATGAAATAAAAAGCACTTGAAAGATTTAAGAAAACTTGTGTGATTAAATCTCCTGTCTCACAGTGGTATAAAGCTCTAGAGAGATCCACTCAGTCATCTGTCAGCTAAAGCAGCAAGACTTTATTAATTCTGAAAAGCAGTCTACAACTGTAAACCTGAGCAGTGTATTTATCTCTTCACCCAGCTTTACTTTCTACCTCAGTTCCTGATATTTGAGTACTTATTCAATTTAACTATTTTAAAACAAACATCACACAAATAACTTTTTAGTTTTTCTTTTCATAACATTTGCTAAAATTATCTTTGCACACCTTGCCTAGAGAACCACAGTTCGATAACTTTTATGGTCAACTCCTTTACAGGTGGTAAAGAGAAAATGTTTTATTAGCTAAGACTAACACCCCAAAATATCACAAAACATAAACAAATCATCATTTGATGATAACTATAACTCAGGGATACTTCAAAGGATAGTTTCTCCGCTATACTTCAAGTATGAAATAACCAACATAACTCGGCGGAAGATGACATTCACTCTAATCATGGCAAGCCGTGACAGAATAGGGCTACTCGAAGCATTTCCATTCCTCTCACTTAGAGCAATTACTGTTTAACAATGGTGATCATGACATGCTGAGTAATAGGCATTTTGTCCTTTGGCACATCCAGCTATCCTTGGCTTAAGTTTAGTCAATTTTGTGCACAAAAACAAAGCCAAACATCACACTCTTGACAAAACTAAGTGATGAATAAGGACAACACCACTAAAAGAAGAAAAACTCCGTGATCCATCTCTGTGCTGTAAACAAGTCTTTGGATGTGAAAAAACTCAAGGTATTTGGAGAACAATAAATTTAGTGGATGTCAGAATATCTAGGCAACTCAGGCACCATTCGTCTTGAGCCTGAAAGGTATGTAGAACAATCCCTTACTAACAGTCATGACTTCCTTCCTCCTTCCTCTTTACCTTTTATTTACTACTTTACTGTAAATTGCTCAGTGTTTCAGTTTGCATATCCAGGATGAACTTCTGAGAAAAAAAATGCTTTCATTGTAACTCATTAATTTGTTACATATGTCTTTGGGTCTTAACACACACACACGTGTGCATACACAATTTTTTCTACTTGTTTAATGCCACCATTTCTGGTCACACTGAAGACTGCAGGACATTCACAGAGTCTCAAAAAAGATCTTCATGTTGTCTCTAACAACTTCACCTACACACTATATCAAATTTCAGAGGACAAAAGAAAGCAAACTGTTTTCATCGCAGTTAACTTCCCAAATATAAGGAAACATCAACAGGTAGTATACAACATTCAAGTGAAATGCATTTGTAATTGGTCATTGTATGAGTTTCTTAGTTCAACAAACAAGAAAGCTTTACACTGCAGAACTAAATGAACTTACAATGAGTATCAGAAACTAAGACTCACGTAGTTACACAGTTAATGCCAAAGTAGTCATTAAGGTGTTCTAGGGCTTTGAAAAACTTCTACAGACAACAAGAGGTTTATCAGCATCTCTCAATATGCATCTCTCAGTATGCCTCAGATAGCACTCTGCCTCTATCATGAATTAAAGAAAAGTAGATAAGCTGAACATATGTTAAAAGGCTATTTCTGATCTTTGTGAAAGATACGATCTGAACAAACTTATCAGGCAGTAAGTACAGACAACAGCTTATATAGAATATCATTTGACTGTAATAGAAATGCATAGAAGATGCAAAAAGAGTTACTTTGTAATTACCACACACAAAAAAAAAGTCACATACATACAACGTATCTGAACAGCAGGCAACCAGGTCTCACTGTGCTGTTAGTAAAAGTACCTTGCCAAACATAACAAACTTGAGCAAACTCTCCAAAGGTTTTACATAGCGTTTGCCCTTCTATGTGATGCCTATTGGGCATCACATGCTGACATGACACAAAGACCAACTTTTTTCCACTGCACCTCTGCCTCAGTGTAGCACAGCTCACTTATTCAATATTCATCATTTACAGTCAAATATTCGTATCTTTGCCCGTATCTTGAAAATATTTGCACCCATCACTGATTCTACTCTAATCTTCCTAAACTACATGCCTTTGAGCACACATAGTTTTTCCCTTATCCTTTCCACTGCTTTGCAACAACATGCTTGTACATGATCTGTTCTTGGAAGCAAAAGATTCATTATATTCTGAATAATGAAGCCTTCCTTGCTCCTTTTCTAATCCTTACTCATGCTAGATCTGAATAAAAAATTAAAAAAAAACAACAGACTTTCATCTCCTGAACTATTCCACCTGTAAGTCAGGGAAAAAAAGTGTTTTTTAATACACTTATTAATTAAACCTATTATCTCACATTTATATCAATTGTAAATATTATACTTAGAAACACAAATGAGCAATTCTTAAAAAACACATTTCAGTCTGTGTCTAAAAATAAGCATGACACTACAGGCAAGGAAACTACTTTCTTAGTCAAAATTTTGCCAACCTGAGTTGAATGTGAATTTAGCTGTGACGTTAACTTAACGATTATGTACTTAATTGAAGACTTCTATTTACAAAATGAAAATATAATAAAAAAAACAGGGATAAAAATAATCAAATGGTGTTACTGTATCAGCAAAGAACTCAAGAAGCGCCAAATTTGTCTCACTGAAGATGAAAACCAAGTTGCTGGAGTTACAGACTTACGCACTACGAGTAAAACTGTACAGTCTGAAAAGTCTAACAGAATTTGATAACAACCACTATAGTGGTATTAAAAAAAACAATAGCTAGAAATAATGAAGTAATGAAAAGCAATCAACTTGATATCAAGTCATTCAAAAGTAGTGCCTGAGTAAAATTCTTCAAAAAAAAAAAAAAAAAAAAAATTAATAGCTGATACACCAAGTCAGTTACCAGAAGCAGATAGTTGGCCCTGAAAATAAAGAGTATCATAAAGCCTCTATGTAAGAGAGCAAGTACCTTCTCAAGTACCATTTAGCTATAAGTGATATAGTTCTTGTGATGCTATAAATACACTTATGCATACTAATGATCACACCACCAGTTAAGTGACTTAAGTCTATTCAGTTGTTAGGTATGCTCTTGGCATTAGTTAAAAATATTACTTATGAATAATTTGTAATCTATCTGGAGTACCATCTACCCAGAATTACTCCTCCTTAATCAAAGAATGCCCAATGCATAAGCTTTCAAATACACTGTAAGCAAACAAATTAGTGTTTATTTTACTGTCATTGTTGTGTTTGTTTCGGTCTCTACTTAAAATACCAAACTGCTCTCTTTTCTGTAATGGTTTTCTGATTCACTGTCATTTCCAATACATATTTTCCCTTGGTAAATAAGTTTCTCACTGTTACAACAACAGGCTTACTATGAATCTATAAAATATAAATCTGTCTTACACAAATCAAAGAGAAATCACATGTCAATGATTGCAAGGAGCACTGCCTACTATTTCTGTTTTTCAGCCCACCCGTAAAGATCATAAACAGACTAGACTCTGCAACCTCATACAGTGTTCAATTCTAACATGTTTGTTGTAAACTACTGCTTTCAAGAGTCAGCTACTGTGCTTTATATACAGAGTGTAAAAAGTACAGCTAAGTATAGCATAGTTTTTTTTTTGTTTGTTTTTTGTTTTTAAGTTCTTTATTAACTTTATAATTATTTTCCAGTCCATCGTGGAAGTAACACATAAAAGCACCAGCGGCTTTGTCAACATTGAAGAATTTATTCATTCCTTCTTCCTTGAAAGTTGACTGATGATTTCTTTACATAATTATTCCACAAAGATTTTCTCTACTTCTTCCAACTATGAAAAACAACATAAGCCTCCTCTTTGCAGCTGACCCAAAACTGAGCTGTCAAAATTTGGCTGGTCCAGCAGCAGTGCCTGAGGCTCTGGGGAATGCTGGGACAATTCCATCTAGCGATTCCATCTACAAAATCTGTCCACAATAGGGCAGTACTGCAGCAACATCTTTTTAAAATTTTGCAAATACAAATAAATTGTAATTACTTCTGAATACTCAAGACCTTAATTAAGAATGCTCTAATGATTGAATTTGGAGTACATAATTGTCTCCTCCTTTAAGAAATAAAGTTAGGCAGATAAAGGTACTGCAAGCAAACTTATTTCAATATAACTTTTTTTTCCTATAGGTTCAGCGAATAACTTGGGGTGGAAGAGACCCTCTGGAGATCCAGTTCTACTACCTGCTCAAAGCAAACCAACTTCAAATGTTAAGATCAATAACAACCTAATTACCCAGTCAAGTTCGGAAAATCACTAGGGATGGAGATTCCACTACCTCTTCAGGCAACTCACTCTGGTGCTTAACTATTTATTTTTCCCTATAACCAGTCAATTCCTCATGTTGAAATTCATAGCTGTTGCATCTTATCCTCTTACTGTGCACCTCTCACAAGGATATACCTCAACACTAGGAACTTTAGATAGGTGCATCCATTCAGCTTGCAGCTTTTTTTTTTCCACACACTTTAGAAAGTATGCTATACATCTATGCCTATCCACATACATAAATACTTTCTGAAAGCCAATCACTAAAAGTAAAGAGAGTCACAGTCGAATTCTATTCACACATGGGGGAAAAAGAGGGAAGGGGAAAGAAAAGGTAGGAGACTGACATTCAGTTATTTCATATCATTCAGGAGAAAAGATGCCAAGTGATAGTAATTTTTTAATAATGTTTGCCCTTTAAGTAGCAGTTCAGTTGTTTCTGTCTAATAGTTAATGAGATGTATGCTTCCATAGCCAGAAAATATTGTCAACAAATATGAGCAAGAATAAAAGTTGATTATATCCACATTTTTTTTTTCATTCTCAGTGTGATTATTTACAAGACGCTACATGACAGGAACCACCATTTTATCACTTATCGCTTAAATTTAAATTTCAGTGTTTCTTTCTTCCTCGCATGAAAAAGATGCCAAGCATGTATACATTGCAAAGTTACTCTACACCAAATACCAAGCAAAATCTTAACCTCATATGTATGTTTTGCCTTTCCTAAGAACTCTTACTGTATCTAAATCTCCTGTTGGCCTTGCACTTTCCAATTCTGATAGATATGGTGAAAAAAGAAAGGAAGTGTACAATGACTATTTTCATTTCCATCTATTAATATGAATCAAGTTTCTACTGCTGTTTTATATTCAATTTGTCAAATCTCACCTTTTTTTAGTATTACTTTCATTAGAATATGACTTCTGCTGTTTAAAAGATGTCCTCTTACCCTCATTCTTGTAATAGTCATTTTCACACTGGCCTTAAAATCAAACAATTTTGGGTTTAGTGGTGGTGGTATTTGTGTATTATCGGTCATCATTTCCTCTGTTTGATCCAACTTACAGAGAAAGTACAGAGAAAGGTTGTTTCATATTACCTACAATAGCTCTAATTTTTCATCTCCTCTTTTCAATGAATGTTTTTTTTTTGCTGTAGTTGCAGAAAATACTCACTCTTACTATATTGAGGAGCTGAAATGCAAATCTCTTGAGAGGGTCATTCTCACAGAATAGCCGTTAAGATAAACATAACTCTTTTCTTTGTTAGATAGTTTTCTCTCTTGTGGGTTTCCTAAATACCTCAAGGAGCTACCTCATTCATGGACATAAATCTCATTACCAAAACTTTACTCTCCTTGTTGCAAGTTAATGGTTACCCCACTTATTAGTCTTACAAGCTTAGTGTATGCCATTGATAGCAACATCCTGGTGTGGGCAGGAGTATAGTCCTATCCTAAAAAGTTTCAATATCTTGTATGTTTTGACAGATCTTCTCTGAAAAATCACAATTTTAAGGTTTTTAAAGGGCTGACTGAAAGCCTGATACTACCCTGTGAACAAATTGGTGCAGAATTCCTGCACCAATTTAGTTAGTTACAGATCTTCAATGAAATATTATTTAGGAGAAAAAGATTCTTCTGACAATAATTTTACTAGAATATTTCTTCAGGAGTTTAGAATTTTTTTTTCCTTCTGCATTTATTGCTCTTTATCTAAATTTTAATAAAGAAAACAAAGTAAAAATGAACCTACAGATTCAGCAGAATAAAAGATTCTGAACTTGTCAGAAGATGACTCAAAAGAAAAAAACTCACATGTAAAGTCACACTAATTTAAAAAAATCCCCAATTAAACGTACTCTACCTCCATTAAAAAAAAAACCTTCAATTAAGTGTACTTTATCTTCTTTTTAACAAAACCCTTAACAGCCAAACATTATAAGACTTGGTTGCTATGACAAAGATGATTGTAATTAATATGGTTGGAAGCCAAGTAAATGCTGCTATGCATTGGAGAAGGTATTGTATCAGAACACAAGGATAAAAGGTCATTCAGTACTGTGGCTGATAATAATTAACTTCTCTGAAAGGTCGCCAGGAGAAGGTTTTTTTTTTTAGTTACTGTGTTCTCTAACATTCATGTATTCTCATCTCTTGCAAAGAGTCCAGTGGAGGGCCACAAAGATGGTGAAGTGTCTGGAGCATCTCCCCTATGAAGGAAGAAAGGCTGAGTGAGCTGGGTCTGTTTAGCCTCGAGAAAAGAAGACTGAGAGGGGACATGATCCAGGTCTATAAATATCTAAGGTGTGGGGGGCAGAGTGGCAAGGCCTCTTTTCTGCAGTGTGTGGAGACAGGATAAGGGGAAACAGCCAGAAACGGCAGCAAAGGAAGTTCCACGCAAATGTGCGCAAGAACTTCTTTACGGTGACGGAGCAGTGGAACAGGTTGTCCAGGGAGGTTGTGGAGTCTCCTTCTCTGGAGATATTCAAGACCTGCCTGGACACCTACTTGTGTGACCTGCTATAGGGAACCTGCTTTGGCAGGGAGGGTTGGACTCGATCTCTGGAGATCCTTATGATCTCTTCCAAGCCTTATGATTCTGTGATTCCTCAAATGACAATTGAAAATTAAACTAAAACCATGGTCTTAACATCTCATCTACCATAAGTAAGATAAAACAGCTCTCTAATGCAAAATTCCGTTTTTTAGTTCTGCAGTATTATTATTCAAGGAATAGGAATGCAACTTCCTCCTATTTAACAAATTGTCTTCATCGTCATGAGTTGTCTCTCTTCACATTCTAATATGAAAAACATTTAAAAGTGTCTTTTGAAAACTCATTTAAAAAGCTCTTAATTAGAGTTTATTCCATTATTAGCTTTCCCATCTTTACTACTCGATGAGTGCTTTTCTAAGTGCTTTTTAAGGTTTTCAGGCTTTTTAAAAATAATTCTTTGGATAGCAGTATCTACTATTAGGATAGTTATAGAGAGTAATAGTAATTCTGAAGGATAACAATTTGAGTGTTAAAGCCTTAAAAAAGTGGAAACCAAAGACTACGTTTAGAGACAATGATATAACATACAGCAAAACTTATTTTTTCCAGACCAAAATATACAATTTGATATTACTTTGACACAGCAGCTTTAAATGTCTTCTGTTAAATTACTTGAGTAACCAGTAAACTACATTGTGAAGCCCATTTAAAAGGGGGGTGAAGTTCTGAAAGAGAACACTTAAAGAATCTAGGATGACTGACATCGATTGATTAAAGAATCTCTATATGACACAGCACACATAATAAAAAATTAGGACAGTGCTCCATTTTTAATACATAAGACCATGAAATATCATTTAGTGTTCTTTAGGAACCCCAATAGCAGATATCTACCCATTCCAAAAACACTATAAAGAAATACTATAAAACACAGATACTATTTCAAAGGAGTATTTATATATGTTCTTTAACAAGTCTCAGTATTGCAATTTCTCATTTTCAGCTTTTGTACATAGATGTTAAACACTTGGGATGCGTAGCTAGGTAAAAAATAAATGTTTTAAATGGGCTAATTAATTATAACACACACAACTAAAAATACAAATTACTTCTCGAAAACCTGGTTGGCTTTGCAACACTGTAGCAAGTAGCTTAGCCTACTAACAGTTTCCCATCAGCAAGGGCAGGTTTCGATTTCCCTCTTAATCTGGTTGATTCTGCCTGCATAGCCCATGTCCAATCTTCTGCCAGCACTGAAGCTCACCAGATCCTTCTGGAAGCCTGCTCTGACAACTTGGATAACAAGCTTAGGGGTTTTTTTGTTTTTATTTTTATTTTTTTTATTTTTTATTTTTTTATTTTTAACTAGGTAAATGAGTTAAACCAGCACTGCTCTGAAGAGTGCCAAAGTGAGCAGTGATGTTGGCAGAAACTACCCTCACTATTCCTCCAGCGCCAATTTCCTTCAACACACAGTACACACAAAGGAAACTACTACTTTAAACAAATACAAACAGTAGCAAGGCCACATTTTCAGGGCAACAACAAAACTGGAATCAAAGATGAAACAGCTTCATGCTTTCCCAGGATTAGGCAGTGTTTTCGTATGAAGCACTGGGAGGCTGGCTGTAGCTGAGGAGCCCCTGGCTGACCTGCCCTGGGGAGGTAGTGAAGGGAACATGTCCATAAAACAAAGAAAGCCATCAGTACATTTGGCTGTTTCTTTGTATGACAATATCCTTTCTTTGTATGACAATATCCCAGCAGCGCTCCTACTCCTTGAACAAGTGAAGGCTCTTTCCTGTCTCCAATTTGAACTACAAACCCTGGAATTTCCAGATGTTAGTCTTCAGGCAGTTATAACCTGTCTGCTGATCTCCTCCTGTAGATCCTACCCACAAGGTCTCCTTTATGATGAGGCAACTGAGTGACTGAAGTCTTCTCATGGTAGAAAATTGTTTCAGTTCTACGATGTGCTCTGATCCAGGCAAGAAGCAGAGAAATCACTGAACTACTTTTATCCAATTCCATATACTAAACCCATTGCTAACTCTAACTTCAAAAGGAAAAAAAAACCTTCAGAGAAAAGAAAAAATACAAATTCCCAGTGAAACTGAAAAATTAAATCTCTGCAGAAGCCACAGGGTTCCCAAAATTCATCTCTGACAGCTAATCCTATGCAAGTTGCTTAAGAGTAATTGCAGCTCACAAAACTTAAGGAGATGGCAATCCATATCAAATATTTTCAGTTACTATCATCCTCAATCCAGCTCAAATGTTTTCTATTTAAAAAAAAAAAAAGAAGTACTTGCATGTTTAAATAAACTTTAAAATTAAGATCACCTCAAATGAAGGATCAAAACTGTAGATGATTAAGCAGCTGCAGTGTACAGAACAATGACCAAATGACCCTTCAGGCACAGTGACTGATGAAGAGGTGTACTGCTTCATGTGCTTCAAGGAAAGGTTTTCCATCATCTCCTTATAAAAAGTTAGGGGATTAAGATTTCGTATGTTCCTCAAAATTGTTTAGCAAGCATTGTTCTGTATAGCATGTTAAGTATTTCAATATCCCTGTAACAAGCAGAATGAAGTACTTCTCTATTCAAATGAATAAAAAAATTCACTTCACATCATGATTGACGTTCTGTGTTGCAACTACCTCTGTTCTTCTCTAATAAATGACAAAGAGTTGCTATAATGTTTTTCTTGGAACTGTTATTTAACATCTTCCAACCCTGCAAATGTACGAGAACATTAGAACACTTTCGTTGGGAGTACATTGTTTGAGAGCTTATTGGCAGAGCAGTTACATCCACTTTTCAAAAACACATGTTAATTCTCTCTGTTTTCCCCAAATAAAGGAAAAGGGAAGAATGCAGAAAGACGGAGCATCATGTATATTATATTTTTACTTCCATATGCCATCTGTTAACAGCTTCAGCTATTTGAATAAATATGTATTTATACTCATGACGAAATGTTAGTGTCTTGTCTACATGTAGTTACCTAGTACAGCTGATCACAAACATATCCAAATTGAGGGCATTCTTACTGAACCAGTGGTTAAATGCGCATAGAAATACATTTGGGAATAAAAATATACAAAATGAAAAAGTATTCAATAGTAGGTGCTGTTGAATAACTAAATATAAATCAATCCACATCATTCATTATAACAGGTTGTACATACGTACTCACCACCTGCTACACAATGCAAAATTTGCCAGTATGACCTTGTCTTCAAAAACCAGAGAGAGAAGAAATTACATGTCTAACAAACGTGGCTATGTGGACAGACATGCATAGCCATAATAGGATCTTTTTACTGTTTTGTTTCATATTAATTTGGGAAGTTGGCTTAAACATATTGAAAAAAAATCACATCTGTCTCAGAAGGCTCTTTTATCTTGAGAAAAGTAATTGCTTTTTCACTATATTTCAGCTGTGTCTTTGGCAGACAAACTGCAAAACTCTCACAGCTCAGATTACTACAACTGTCATCTCTGATCCTTCCCGGCTTGGCCTTTTGAATGAGCGAAAATAATCTGAACTAAAATGACACGATTGGATGCCATTTGTAAATACACACCTGGAATAATGATCTTTTTTTTTTCCTGGTGGAAACTATTTTCAGATGAAAAGTGTCAACTGTACCTTTGTGAGAATTTTTTAGTTTTCTTCTGAACTTGCTACTCAGCAAGTAATAAATACAACACAGGACATAAATGGGATGAATTCATTCAAAGCAGAAGAAAGCCTCCAGGTCATAACAGAAAGCCAATGGTGCCCTGATGCATGAAGAGCTTTTCCTGAAAGCAGCCCAGAAAAAAACTACCTAGGCCAGGAGGCTAACTACTTTTACCAGATGTAACGTTCAAAAAGCATGCAAAAGTACCAGTGTACATAGCAATTAAAAGCATATAGCTGTTAAATGAGAATTAAATTTGTCTCTGCTGTGAACTGGTGAAATTACAGCAGCAGATTAATATAAACAAATATCTCCTTCTGACACTCCAAATTCTGGAAATAGCAGTAACCACTGCAGAACCCTAAAAATGCTAGGTCTCACAGCTGCTAACTGACATTGTGTATTGCAGTATTAAGTTTTTTTTTCCCATGGGCTCCAGTCCCATATAGCAGCTGAACATACAAAATAAATGTGTTTTGTTATTTTCATTGTTTGCTGAATTAAAAAGTATGCTGAGTAATATACATCTCTTACCAAAAACCTTCACCATGCAGAAGGTTACATCAGTGTTATAAATAATTCCTTTATTCTCCAGCTGCATTGAGCTTAGCATATGTGTATTTAAGTCTTCCAGTGGACTAAGACACATAGCAGGGACAATGTATCTACCTCCCTTGTCATGTTAAGCAAATCTGAACTGTTCAGTGCATTACCAAGTGGAACAGAGGCTGAACAAAGCACAGTGGACTTGGGGGACCTGCTGAAGTTGCAGTTTCAATGCATGAACATAGCTGTCTGTCAGCAGCTACATCATACCATATTTTATTCCTGGCTCAGGTTTACATACTTAAGTCAGATTTTATTTCACTGGCAAGGTATTGATGGACTACTTTTAACATCCTCCCCCCCCCAGTCATCTTCAACTTTATAGCACACTGCTCACACAACAGATTTTATCATCTTTTCTCTGCAACACTGACAACACAGAGCTGCTGCAATGATGCATGTAGATATAGAATCTACATTACCAAATGCTCTAGCAGGCTGAGTTCAGCGATGCATATATACCTGCATATATGACATGACAAGGATTAACAGCGTACAGAACATCTAAATCGGCTATCAGGGACCAGTTCTTAAAAACGGTTTACATTTCACTTTGGGAAATGTACATCCTGGGATGCTGCAGCTAACCAGAAGAGACAGAGCAATTGCTGCTCAGGCTGAGTTGTTGCTACTTGTTTTCAGGACCATTGTTCTCCTCAGTCTACACTAGCAGCAGCGTACCGACTCAATATCAATCATTCTTAGAAAAGAGCCTAAAACAGCACAACGGGAACAGCTCATTCGAAAGGAAGAAAACAAGTCTGAAGCAAGAAATTATTCAGCTGAGAAAAATAACACAGATTCATTTGTAGTACTAAAATACTGAAAGCTTAGTACAGGTGATGAATTTGGAAATTTGGTAAAAGATAAAAAGGGAAACAAAGCAGAATGTGGCTGCCAGAAGTTTGAACTCAGCATAAATTGACAGAGGAGGTGTCTTACACTGCACACAGAGCTACCTACTACCTAGTATAGCAGAGAAGAGATGTTGCCTTTAATTACTGCTACCTGCCACCGGAGTAAAAATAAGAGAATATGAAACACTATTCCCATTGCTACATGGGAACTTGCATTAAGTGGCAGCCACTTGATGTGTTTTCGTAACTCAAAGAAAATCAAAGCTTGAGTACGTTATCTAGCAATCACTGAAAGCATATTAGAGCCCACAGATAACCACACACAGGTTTGCTAATAAAATCTGCAGAACACAGCCTCATTTTAAATAGGATGAGAAAAAATTCTGTGGAGAATGCCAGGAGAATACCAATCCTTTCCTGAAAAAAATATTACTCAAGAATATTTTTCTCAATAGAGACTCATTAAGTACCTTTTCCATGTGATTTGAAAATATTGTGCCAAAAAATAGATCTACAAAACTTTTGTTCCTGAATACATAGTATCTGGGGGCAGGAAAACACTTTTAGCTTTGCAAAAGATTTTTATTCTTATTCTCTAAGCAGTCAGTTTCAATTGTAACTAGAATGGAGCAGAGGTAAAACAGTTTCAACAGCTCTAAATTGCACACTTAATCTTAAATATCATCATTGTGAAACTACAAGAGGAAACACCTGCAAAAAAAAAAACAACAACCCTCAACATTAAATAACGTTGTTAAAAATTATACATCAACTTGAATCAAAATATTTATATGAAGTCAAAGCATTTAGAAAAACAATTAAGAACTCCTGTAAGGCTCCTTTGTACACTATGAAAATTTACTACATTTAAAATTACTGTAATTGAAATAATAAAAGTAAAGCAGTGAAATGAAACTGCATTTTAACTTAAATGCAAACTGCGTTATTTCTTTTAATAAACTATTATGATTTTAAACTACAAGAGATATCAGTGGAAAACTGTAAGCCCACCTTTAACATCTGGTAATTTTTCTTGGATAACATTGCAGATATTCATCTAACTCTTACAGGAATTGTTTGAAAAAAAAAAAAACACAACAATTTCAGCTTCATGATTTTACACAGTTCCATGTGCAGGTACGCAATTTCCATATGTGACTGTCACATATGTTAAGTATTTCTCCCTTCTTCTTCTAGAATACACAGAATCTAACAAAAAAAAGTTCAAGTTATTAAACTTCCCAATTTATATGCTTTGACCCTTTTTTTCCTTTTCATGAAAAAGTTTGATTTTATTCTGATTTTTAAAGGATTAACATTAATCCCAAATTCAGATTTCAGACAAAAAACATCCTGAACACACTGACTACACTTAAAGCAGATCTTACTCTCATTTTGATATCTATTGTCCAAAAGCAAATCTCTTATCATCAACTATTACTGCAAAAAATAAAGTGTGCCTCAGAAATACTCCTGCATGTACTTTTAGCTATCAGCGTTCCAGAGGTAATTTAACTAGGCAGTAAATAATGCCTCTGGAAGGATTTGCTGCCCATTATTAACGTCCCAGCATTGAAAAGTGGGAGCCAAAGTTACAGCTTCCCATTGTTTTTTGCCTGCCTTCACCTTCTGGTTTTTAGTACTCCAGCCACTAACGATCCCTGCTAATAACCCTCTCCTCTTGCAGCCTTTTTAAGTATTCAGATGCTAAGCTGTATCTTAGGCCAACTTCTCAGCACATGTTCCAGTGCAGCCAGAAACCACCAACAAAGCGCCATAGAGATGATGATGATGATGGAGCATTTTTCCTATGTGGTAAGGGCTGAGGTTCTACAAATACCTGAAGCGGGGGGGGGAGGGGAGCGCAGAAGACAGAGTCAGACTCCTTTCAGCAGCGCCCAGACAAGAGATCATGGGCTCAATTTCAAACGCAAAAGGTTCCACTGGACCATCAGTAAGCACTTCTGTGCTGTTCAGGTAACCAAGCACTAGCACAGTTGCTCAGAGGCTATAAGTCTCCTTCCTGGGGATCTTCAAAGCCTCCTAAGAACGGTTCTCAGTGCTCTGCTCATGCTGGAGTTGGGCCACATGAAACCCAGAGGTCCCTGCCAATCCATTCGGTGACTGAGTAGCCTCTGCCATAGCCAATGGTTTTACTTTCTCCAGGATATTCTGTTGTCACAGGTGAGAGGAATCCATCCATAACCATGAGGTCTGCTATGGAACTTGGAGTTAACCTGACAAACCTGGGCAGGTTGTGCCCTGCTTGCACTCACAGAGACTTTCCTGAAATTTATCACCCTAAAGATTTCCAAGAAAAAGACCTTGCAGCAGTTAGCATCTGTTACATGTTTGGAAAATTACATTCCCAAGCACGAACACTGGACACCTACATAATGCAGACTTGTCTCTGAACAGCTCTAGCACAAGCTAGAGCTACCAACCATTGCTGAGAAAATAATCTCCCAGATCTTAACTTCTTGTTAGTTCTTGTTCTTGTTGCAAATCAATAGGGAGTCTGAATTCCAGCTTGCTCTCCTGTAGCCCTACTTCATCAAGTCTGGTCACAGCACTGAAGGTAGAGCAAAGCTGACCTACTGGCTACACAGAGGCCAGGCTGTCTCATCCCAATCACATCCCAGCTACACAACCCTGCCCTGTTCCCCACAGCATTTGGGGAATCATCACATTTCTCAGCAGACATAGCAAACCCACTAACCTCACATATCAACATTCTTTTTTCTGCTTGGTTGAGCTGCGTTTTATTTTGGCAGTTTACAATTTATTATTATTTTATTACTATTAGCTATTTTGTTTTCCTGTCATGGCAAGAATCTGCTGAAGGAGGAAGCAAAAGAGTAACCAGGAGAAGAGCAGTAAATATATCGGGTCAACACATTGCCTCCAAGGCTCATCCAAATCAAGCAGCTCTGGTTTTGCCTGCACAGGCAGCCATGAGCCACAGCAAGGCTACAGTCTTACATGTGCACTGTGCCAGCTAGCTGATATCACTGGAAAAGAGGAAAAATGGAAGAAAAGCAATAACAAAAAAACCAACCAAATAACAAGAAGAAAAAAAACAAAACAAAAGCTACTTCTCAACTAGATCTATTCTTCGCTGTTCGCTTCAAAACTCCACAAGCTCCTTCCCTGCCAAAAACGTAGAGAGAAGCACGAATTTGGAACAAACCAGAAACAGACAGATGATAGCAGAAATTGCCTATATGAGAAATGCCACCAAAAAGTATTTGCAAACCAGCACAACAAAAAAACAAACAAGCAAAAAAACAAAAAAAAACAAAAAAAACCACATCTGTGTTGTATGCTTTGCCTCCATCCCAGCCGAACCCAAACTATTTTCCATAAACTTATCAGGAAAGGTCATTGTGAAAGTACAAGGATTTGAAATGCATTAGCCAAACAGGGCCTGGTAAATAAAACAACCAATGTGCTTGTGTTTCAAGTGTTCTTAGCACAAAAACAGCTTTGCAGTCTTGGCCACGCACAGTTCTTATACAACCAGTTTTAACCCCACAGTTGACCTACAGTAGCTAAATCAGCATGGATTTTAAAATGAAAAAGCCAGTTTTCTCATTTTAATTAACAATTTAATTAAACTGGAGAAAAGGATGACTTCACTTTTGAGTAACATTATAACCTTACACATAGTTATTAAAAGTATCTGTAACTGGATTATGCTAATGGTTTTCAGATTCACAGAAAAAGACATGAACATTGCCTGTATTGATACTGCCACTCCATTTTGAGAGCAAGCAAAAAATATATATGCCGAAACTAAAATGCTCACTAGCTTTAGGAGTGGAAACTTGAAGACACCTATCTGCATTTCAGCAGACTTCCCTGTCCTATATCTGACCACAATCAACCAGATCCTGAAACAAGCACACTTTTCACAATGTTGCTTTATCACACGATACTCTTGAAAAGGAAAAGTGTGTATATATTTCCAGAGTATTCATGCACTCTGGAAAAGGAAATATCTACTGTTACACAGTTTTGAAAAAGAAAAAAAAATAAATTTGGGGAGGCAGATCTTCAGTCAAATATGTTGAAGCTAACTTATGGGTCCATAAAGCTGCAGCCAAAGAAAATGTGTAGTTTAGCTGTTTTGTTGTGACAAAATACCCACTTAGCACATTTTTCAATTTCAATGCAATATTTATCTAACATCTGTAAACAAGTAATATATTTAGATGCACGTCACATTCTATTTCACTTAAATTTCTGAATCAAGAGAGAGATAAAACTGAAACCAGTTGCACAGTTTTGTGAAAGATACTGATAATGCTACATGTTATCCTTTGGACAATTTAGTAATAAATAGACACTTGGGCAATGTAATTCAAAACAAATTCAACGCTACCAAGAATATCTGATGTTGTAGCTCTTTATGGAACGCTAGACAGCTGCCGTTAAGTTCTCTTTCATTGTTCAAATACATGCGGTTCCATAACTGAGCCCAGGACCAAAAATAACATTTCACTTCAAGGTTATTTTTACCCTTATAAAAATGAAAGCAGAAAAAACTAGGCACATGGATAGCCATGTTCATGTATACATGTACCTCCATGACACGGATGCCATCATCAGATTTGGAGTTTGCAGCTTTTGACTAAAATGGAAACATTTCAAACAAACTTCATTCTGTGATTTCTGTGTTAAGATGGGCAGAAAACAATTGGTCTTCTCTCAAGGTCTATTATTGCAAAAATATTCTTTGGCAGCATAGAAATTTGACTACAATGCTTTGTAAGTTGCTTGGCATTTTTAATTTCTAACAACAACAACCACAAACAACAACCACCACACTGACAACTGACAGCTTATCACAAGTTTTGGCATATTACAAAATTGTTTACCAATTCCATCCATGTAGCACAAATTCTTATTCAGCGTGGTAGGATATTTTATTTTATTTTTTTTAAGAAATCTGTTGTTGTTTTGGTTTGTTTATTCTGCAAAAGTACAAGCATAGCATAAAGGGCAGCATATATTTGTTCTGCCAATAGAGAAAATCAAATACCAGACTGGAAATGTGTGATTATAAAGCAAGGAAAGGACCTGTGACAGTGTAGCGGGGGGGGGGAGCAACACCAACATTGATCTCCCTGAGACCCCTTCCAAGGCCAGTAATTGAGAAAACATGGAATGGAATGGTGGCACAGCAAGAACCAGTGTCACAATTCCTTTGTCCGAAATTGTGGGTGAAGGAGAAGAGGGAAGCCAATACCACCATATTGCTGCCCACCCTGCCAGCAAATCAACCTGCAGCACAGTCAGAAAGAAGTGCATTTCTCACTTATGCAAATGTAATGCAACTCAAAAACAAATGAAGAGGCATAATTGTGAACACTGCAATTGTTTCTTAGCTCATTTTGTGAAGGTTTTACTATAATTATCTAACCACAATAAAGATGACACGTGAGAGAAGTAGGGTTTTGTGTGAGAGTACATGAGCATGTGTACCTATAAAAATCACAAGAAGAAAAAAAGAGCAGAGGAAAGATTACCTGCTTCCTTTCCTGCCTTAAAGTCCACAAAGTTAGAGACTTTATTCTTTATTTTCAGATGAAATTAATTTGAGTTAATCGGTAAATTTTGAAGATAAACAATCCTAACAAATCTGCTAATAATCAAACCTACCAAAGCTACAGGATGTGAGCGTAATACATGCTTAAAGGGCAGCCTCACATATTGCCACACATATGCTGGACATAAAGCATTTTGCTGCTGTAGCTTATCAGCTGGAAGATACAACACACTCATTTCTTCTCTTCTGTTGTTGCCAAAGCAAACTAGAAATGTTCCAGCAGGCAGTTTGTACACCTGCTACTGAATGTGGTGCAATCTCTGTTTCTTCTGACTTCTGCAAAAGCCAGTAGAATATCACCAGAAACCAACGTAACCGCTGCGTTACAAAACTTTTTAGTTCTGTCTTATAGTTCAAGAACACCATTAGAATGCCATCATAAAATCCTTAACATTTGATTTCTCTTCCAGTGCTTCAAAATTACACTGGAAAGGCTGGCATTAAAGGACTTTTTTTTTAAAGGCTTATCTCAAAATCATTCAGATTGAACAAATATACTTTCCTACCTTGAAAATGATTTTGCTCTTTAAAGAGCAGAAAAATTCTACTGCCTCCAAGGTGACAACCTTATATCCCATATTTGAAGAGCTAAAAACCTGCAGCATTGAAATTTTAGTCCCTAAACATACCGTTGTGTATATAGCACAATAAAAAAAAAAAATAGTATTTTGCACCATTCAACAAAAGAGAATAGACAAAAAACTTTGTTTTTTCACAGATAACACCTAGAGAAGAATGCACAGTCCAATAGATAAATTCATTGCTTGGCACACAAGCTAAGTCTACATTTTGCTCTAATTGTTAATTTTCTTATCCAAGCAAAAGCTCAATCAGTCAACACAAAAATCTGATGTTAGAAAACTTCTGAAGCTAACTTACATGGGTACAGTACAGCCACATGACATCATCCCCAGTAAAGGCAAGAACAGCTATCCTGCAGCAGGGCAGGGAAGTGACATAGCCAAAACCCCATAGCAGGGTGCCCACTCCACCCATGCTCTGCTGGGGGCAAATCGATGCTCCCCCTACACTGCCTTTATGATGCCATGCACCAATGTTGTTGCAGCCCCACATGGAGGCAGAGCCATGGGTTGGGTTTTCACTCTGCTACTTGGTCGAGGCGCAGGCAGAGCTGGGGGCTACTCAGGCACAGGTACAAGCAAAAACAGCAGCTGTCTACCCAAAACATTTTCAGCTACAAAACTCTATTCTGAAAAAAAAAAAAAAAGTACATGAAGGACATGAAAAGGTCTAGTAGACCATACACAAAAGACATTAGCAGACCTTGAAGACACAGTTTAAAACTAGAAGAGGGGAGATTTTGATTAGGTTAGGAGGTAATTCTTTACTGAGAGGGTGGTGAGGCAGTGGCACAGGCTATCCAGAGAAGCTGTGGATGCCCCATTCCTGGAGGTGCTCAAGGCCAGGTTGGATGTGGCCCTGGACAGCCTGAGCTGGTGGGGGGCAGCCCTGCCCACGGTGCCAGGTTGGTGCTGGGTGGGCTTTAAAGACCCTTCCAACCCAAGCCTTCTGTAATTCTATGACATTATGACACACAAAGCCATGCAGAAAACTAGACAGGCTTACAGGACTGCTCAGAGCTTCTTCTCAGCAGCCATAGTGCTTTGTAGAAGTAATCCATTCCAACCAGTTTTATAACAATTCTTTAAACCTTCTGGGAGATGTACATAAAGACATTTAGAAAATAGTGAAGGAGCTGCATGACTGACAGAGAGAGATCTTTCAAAGAGTGAAATAATGTCAGGAAAGGCTGCAGAGCAGTAGCTCCTGGCTTGGAGCCCAGAGCACTCTCCGCCTGACGGCACCACTGTCTAACATCCCACAGGGCACTGATTAGTCTGCAAGCTTCCCATCACTACCCCATAGCCAGAAAATTGTTCTCTGGTGTTTCAGAATAGCCAGAACTACTATACAGAATAGCCAGGGCTACTATTTACCTCATTGGCAGGAAGAGGCAAGGGCAATGGGGAAAGAAGTGGCAAGGAGCGATCTTTAAATTCTTTGTAGTACCTTTTGGACAAAGTGGAAAAATCACAGAAGCACAGAAATGTAGGGGTTGGAAGGGACATCCAGAGATCACCAAGTCCAACATCCCCTGCAAAGCAGGCCCCTACAGCAGGCTGCATAGGTAGGTGTCCAGGCAGGTCTTGAATATCTTCAGAGAAGGAGAATCCACAATCTGGGCAGTCTGTTCCAGTGCTCCATCACCCTCACCATGAAGAAGTTTAGAATCAACAGTACTGTTTAACACAGAACTTGAATAATTGATTGGAGTGTGATTCCAGTGCAAAGAAACTGAGACACTTTACTCTCCCATATTGGAATTAAGAATATTTTTTCCTTCCTAACAACCACCTCAGTTAGTTTGTCAATGTCACCTCAAAGTCTAAACTAAAGAACAGAACTATGTACCAGATAGAGAGAATTTGAAAGATATGAGGCATTTATTTCCCTATGAGAAGGTCATATCACCAGTCAACAAAGGATTCCTATCAGACACTTCTGTGGATGAAGAAAACCTTTGGACTTCACTCTAAGCCTGAGGCTTGTTCACCACTTAGCATTAAAAAAAAAAAAAAACATTAACAAAAATATATTAAAAAAAAAAAGAACAAAAACCCCTATAACACATTGTGCACACCATGCTACAAACTCAAAACAACTTTCCTCTAGAGCATTTATCATGCCCTAAATAATAGAAGTCAAAAAAAGGACAAAAAGATAGGTGGCTGCATAATTCTCAGCACTTTTTTCAACACTAGCATTATTAGGAAAAAAAATAATAATCCAGGAAGCATACAACATCCAGCAAGAATACCTAGCAATACTACATCTTTCCAGAGCAGCAACGAGTTCAGATTTTTAAATCAAAGTCCTTGACTGTTAAAGGCAAAGCTGTTTAGAAAGTGAGTTGGTTCCAGCTTTTGAATATCAGAGATTTTAGTGAAGTTCTGATACTGATTCAACACTGCCTTATTATCCTTTTTCTTTTATTTTCACTTACTTGTAGTCTGGAAACCCCTTGCACTATGCAATTAATTACTCTCAATCTTTCCAGAATCTGCATAATGAATTTCAGAGTATTTCCAGTTCCTACTTTCTTCTAACAATCTACTTCAAGTGTCTATCATTGATTTTTGCCATCATCTCCTTCATTCATTTCACTTTGCCCGAAAACAAAAACATCTTTTATGAGCAGAGTGGGAGAGTGTACCATTGCTGGCTGCCTGATACTGTGATATTCACAATTTTTCTTAGACTCTTTTCTTAGGATCTTGCAAAAACTGTTAAAAGGATGACAAAACTTCAGCTGCTTATGTAAGGAGTACTTATGCCTTCCAAGTATAGACAAAAACCTAAAAAAGAAAAATCTTGACAAAAAGAACCATCCAGAACTTTATTTATACACCACAATTTAAGTCAATTTTGTAACTCTGACAAGTTGAATCAGGCACTCCAAGGTAGCTGATTAGCAATAGTGTGTTTTACACTTCACTGGCTGACAGACTTTGCTGTATGACAAGAAGGGGAACGCTACCAGCTTTTCATAATCTTGGTAATCAAGGAATTAAAAAAAATTAAAAATAAAAAATTTGCATGCCACCTTGCTGATGAGTAGAATGTTTCCAAAAAAAGCAATGAGGTTAGTCACAAACTTTTCATGAGAAATTAAGCACTGGCTGAAAAATATTATATATTTATCTCAAAGAAAGTCTTCATGAATTTATAGACAGCCAGTTTTCCACCTGAGACTTTAATGCAATTAAAGGAAATTTATAGCATGAACTCATACAGCACATTAACCTCCAAATTCTTTCATTGCTTTTGGAAATGCCAAGCATCTGCTAAATTTTCATCACCTTACCCTGAAGATAGCTTCTATCTTGCAGAGAACGATTAAAAAAAAAGTCAAAATACTCATCAACTTCCTAGAAATAGGGTTATCCAGTGGAAAAAAAAAAGTTCTGCATTTTATATGTACATAGGGTTCACTGTAATAAAGCATTGCTAAAAGCACATTTCCACACTAGTTTTAATAAGTTTAGATCATACTTAGTAAATTATGTAATACTTAATATACTTAGCATACTTAGTAAAGTTAAACACAGAGCATGGTAGAACAAAAAGCTGCTCACAGAATGTAAAATAAGAAAGCAAAACAGTGGAAAAGTAAACTTTAAAAAATTTAAACAGTAAAATAAAAAGGGAAGGGGCAAACTTAAAGAATTATGTTATTTTGTTAAGAGCTAGATTATTTCTAAAATTTGCTTTTTAGATGTACAAAAACATTAGAGACAAAATTCTGTGACTTTATTCTTTATTCAGTAGAAGACTAAGGGCAACTTCAGGTACTGTTCAGGCTCCCCAGTTCTTTAGCTTGCTAAAATTAAGACAGTCTTTTCTTCTCCTTGCTGCTGAAAAGGCAGCCTCTGCAAAGTGCTCTCCTGCTTGCAATGGAGAAGTACACTGCGGTCACCGATTTGGATTAGGCTGACAAATTTTATTTGATAAACAATAATATCAGCTATTTTTATTTATAAAATTTGATATTTATTATTTTTCTCCTTTTAATATGTCCCCAGAAATTACATCACAAAATGACTAACAACATTAAATCCATCAAGCTAGTAATTATATAAGTTTTCAAATGACAATTTAGAAGTATTTCAGTTTTGTAGGTCTTGAGTTCTATTCCTAAAGAGAAAAAATTAGGGACACACATATAATACATATCTTAAACATTCACTTTCTTTCCCACCACCATCTTCCTATCACTCAGCCAGTGCTATGCTCACAAGTAATCTCCAGATTGAAGAAAAATACCACATTTACAGCTAACCATTTATGGCAGAACATACATGACTGAAAATACACCACAGAAGGGTTGAAGCCAGCACTGTCATTTGTAAGAAAAGTGAATGAGAATCAGTGAAATCTCCAATAATCATGGTGGGACTGAAAACCTAGAGGCTGACATCTTAGCCATGATGGGACTTGTTGAGGCAACGTTCATTTTGTACGCTATAATTTCCCAGCTTGATGACTGGAATGAGATTGACTGAATTGGAGAATTCCTTTGAGAGCTATAAGTGCATTGCGATTTACACAACTAAATTATTAAAGTCTTGCCAGTAATCACTTTGCTGGAACTCAATTTTTTTTTTGTCCTCGCCAGATTGATAAATATCTCACAAGAAATGGGATAGAGATATGATGGATATGCTTACACCCTTTTCATGTTTATCCTAAAATTAAAAATATATATTTGTATTGAGAAGCAGAAAGAACGTTCATTACCAAAATGCATTTTTCAGAGTAACTTTTCAACAAACTATATTTAAAAAACAACAACAAAACAAAAACAACAAAAAAGTCTTAATTGCTATCTACCAGCAGCAAAGAGAACATTCAGCAGTTTACAAAGTGTTTCTGACACGAAAGCAACATTATTCACGTTTAATTATATTTCCAAAGGGGCTCAATTTTTCATCATTAGTGATAATGATAAAGTGATAAAAGTGTTTTTATCAAAGAAAAAAATCAGAAAGATGGAAACAGACAAAATATTTCATTGTGTATTAATAAACCAGGAGTGAAATAGCTAACGGACAGCCATTCTGAATTCTGAGGAGCCTCTAAGTATTCTCAAAGGCGTTTCACAAAGTGAAAAATGATGAACCTACATAGGAGAAGCATTTCAGTGACTTTCATGGAGTCGCAGAATGGCTTGGGTTGGAATGGACACCAAGAATCATCAGGCTCCAACTCCCCTGCTGCAGGTAGGGCTGCCAACCTCCACACTTGATACTAGACGTGAGAGCAATCTGGTTGCAACTTTCACCACCTACCAAACACAACCTGTTGCAGGTTTTAAGAAAAAAAAAACAAACTTATAGAAAAAAGACCAGTTAATTTTTCTTTAATTATAGATTTAGTCAGCTTTTTCTAGCACATTTTACTAAACAATCCTTATATCTCTGCTAAAAAAAAACAAAAAAAACTAGTCATTCCCTCAAACTAAAGTTGTAATTCATGTTTTGTTTCTCAGAATTCTTAAGAGATTGGAAAAACTTTTCATAGTATGCACGGAACAATATTAGGTAAATTTATGAATAAAACATTTTTCTTCTCACATTGATACCTTGGCTTTCTCTTCTCCTGGTAGCTCAGAAAGGGCCAATTCAGCTTAGTGTCTTAAGAGGAGCCCCTCTCTTACTTCACCAAAGCTCAGATATTTTCCTTACTGTTTTCTATATCTGTATTTTTTATCTAACTTTTACCTAAATCAGTCCAGTCATAGTCTTTTAACCAAAGAATGTAAAATTTACATTTAATCTGCCTAGGAATAGAGAAACAAATTAAATGCACATCCATTTAGACAGAACTTGCCTCGTCTCCTTAAGCCTCCTACATCTGACATCTACAACAGCTCCAGCTCCAACCAACACAGACTTCCAACAGTCTACAGTCTCCTGTCTGAACCGCTTTTTCTTTCTTTTCAGTCTGGTTCACCAAAGAGACTGAAAAGGCCCGTAAGTCTCGTAATTCTAGAAGTAGAAAGGATTCCTCTTCTTGCTAGTCCTGGTTTTGCAGATGTTAATTGTACACCCCTGAACCCATTATTCCAGGCGAAAGAAACTTAGCTTTCTGAGCATTTCACTCCTGCATGCCTGCAAGACTGCTCCACTGGCATTGAGCTCTTGCTCATGCTGGGATTTCCATAAAGCTCACACTGTTTCACAACCCAACATTCAAGACTCGCAGCAGGTTTTAACATGACCTTTGTAACTATTTATCAGTGTGTTTCTTAAAAAGCTCAAATACTATTCCTATATTTAATTCTTATGTAGTCAACAAAATCACAGTATTTCTAAGTTTTATTAACTCAACATATCTTTGATACTATTTTAAGTCACTTTCTGTATTCCAATTTAAATGAAATCCTTTAAAAATACCAGTCCTCTGATATCAGTCTGTTCTTCACAATAACTGCTTCTTTGAATTTTCTGATTCTGCTTATCACTTCAAGGTTAAATCTTCTTGATTCTGTAGAGTTATCTTAGAAATAGGAGGTGGGAGTTAAGAGGGTTGGGTTTCTTCTCAACCTGGCCTGTAACTTGGTTCTACGGAGTTCACAAAGGCTTTATGTACTATTGTGCTTTCTACTAGCATTTCACTTGTTGCTTCCTTTCAGCAGTATCAACTAAAGCAAATAACATCCACTCCCTGCCTTCCTAATCTTTTTCTCACATGTACACTAACAATCTCACATCTCTGCATGTTTAGAATAAACTGATTTCATATCCAAACAGACAGCAAGTTTTCCTACTTCATAAGAAACTTACCTAGCATATGACCTGAATGTATGTGCCATTAGTTAATGGTCAATCAATCTGTCACCCTCCCATTATAATTCTATCATTGTTTCAAGACTTTTTAAGATCTTGAAGCAATCTTAAGGGAAAATAACATTTAAAGATCTTTGAGCTACTGAAACATTTATAAATCATTAAATCATCAAAACTAAAATAAAAAACACACCCATTGTCCAAATTAGGATTTACAGATCAGAAAAAATAAAATGATTAGTCTCTCTAGAGTTCTCCTTTTAAGTGGTTCTGTATCATTACTATTCCTTAACTGATAAAAGAACATCTACACTTCAGTATTTTTAGTTTGCTAGTTACATTTCTAAGTGTAATCATCACTCTTATCAAACAGGTACCTCAGCTAATCTATTTTTAACCTATAGAACACCATTACTGCATAATGAAGTTTTAAAGATTGAAAAAGAAACCACATAATTCTTAGCAAGACACAGATTTGTGGTTCATAGTCAAGTTTCCTAATCAGTTTCTGATCCTAGGTTACTGAAAAACAGAAATAGGTAATATAAGACAAATCAAGAATTCCATGGTTCACATTGCAAATTGGACCTCAGCAGTGATTGAGCAAGGACACGATGTAGTAGTAGCAACAGGAACTTACTTAGAGGAAGATAAATAATAAGACAAAGAACATGAGAGAACAGTGTTCAAACAAAACAAAACACAACTCCCTCCTTTATTTAAAGCAACAAAAAAAAAATCAAGGAGGTTTACACAGGTGATAATGTGATAATGATGGTATCATGGTGATAACGACAGCCCTCAGCAGTTGTGCAGTCCTTACTTAAGAGAAGAAACAGAAGCATCAGACAAAACAACACATCAAGACAGGACTAAACATCTTAACTGAAATAAACTAACAAGCTACAGTAGTACTGTATAACAATTTCCCAAACAATTATAAAATTTAAACAACAAAAGTCCTCAAATACCTTTCCTTTGAAATAAGCTTTAAACTGGTCAAAGGTGGAATATTTCCAACAAGAATGACCAGGAAGTTCCAGAATTAACAAGCACTAAATCAAATTATGTCTTCAGTCCCAAAGAATTTCCTAACCAAACTCTTTTCCTTGACATTCATTTCCATGTTAAACAAACAGAATCAAAAGATGCAGATGCCTTGCTAGCAGGAGAGAAAAGGCAAACTGCATCATTACAGGACTGCAGAAATTTCCTGACCGCATGTCACAGTTTGGTATGTTTCCACAACAAAGGAGTGCCCCACATTGGACTGCACATTCCAAACAGAAAGTGGAAAAACAAACTCATCTAAGAGTTGTAGTTTGTTCTTCTCTTCTGAGACCAGAACTCATGAAATATATTGACAATCCATGGAACTGTAGCATTAACTCTTAGCTCTCAGTGCACTACACAATATTTTGATGAGGAATACCAATGAAATACCACGAAACCATGGCAGTGCAAAATATCTTATTAGAAGAACTGTAAGTCCCATGCTTGGAGAAACCCACAGGAATGGCTCTAATACATAATCACCATCAGAATTTCATGTAATATAAACTGCAGTCACTAAAAGCTTAAGTCAACGCAAAGAAATCCTGGACTAACAGAAGTATGCAAATGGACTCTGTTGGTTCTTTGCTCCAACCACAAATTAGGTCAAGGCTGGAAATCTATTCTGGGAAAGTTTGACTAGGAGTTTGTGTTCCTCATGTACTCAGCTACATACTTCAACTGCTTTCTGCTGTTAGAGATAGGCTACGTAGCTAAACAATTTAATTTGATCCAGTAAAGCTACTGTACTAAACTGTACTATTCTTTATCAAGAAAAAAATATATCACTTAACAGTACAGAAGCTAATTAGCTTAGGCGCAGCACTGTATGAGTATTACCACACAGCTAGCCTGTTAGCATCCAGCCCACCATGTCAGACCTTCTCATGACAATTTGCGCTGCTCAGACCTTTATTGATCTTTAACCTCTCCCTGATTTCGAAGTGCATGCGATTTCAATGCAGCTGACCTGGTGACCAACGTACAAGCACCCCAAGATCTGTAGCAGTGACCTTGCTGGGCAAATCAGGGATTATCCAGTCTCCCTTCTAGCAAAGGGCCTCTTCTGTTTCATTTTAAAAAACACTGTGCATTTCCCTTCAATGTAAGCAAAATTCATGGTTCAACAGGTAGATCAAAGTGATAAAATAGATAAAATCATGAGCTAGAGCTCTACAACAAAGAAGTCCTATGAGACATATGAAAAAAGACTTCCATGCTGATGAATAACTCAACTCAAAAACTCTAAACAAAAAAGAAAACCCCACACACATCCATGAAGAGCAATATGACTATGGCCTCAAAGGACTACTTAAACTCATAAAAATACCAGCCCATTTGTGTGAACAAGCAGGCATGCAGTGTGAACATTTCCCCTCCTGTTCGTAAAATAATTGAAATAATTGTGCTTTACAACTCACTGCATTAACAATTTACCAGTTCTCCTCCAGATTTATTTTTAATTTAAAAATCAACTGTATCATACATGATTTCAATATTTTGCTAGATGACTGAGCAAGGAAAGAATGAATTTTAGCAGAGTCTAACGTGAGATAATGTGAAAGCTGTAATGTAAGTGAAAAATGGCCATGCTGCTAAGATAAAGCCCCAGCCACCAATCTCATTGTCAAGCCTGGCCATCTGTCAACAGAAACCTGATTTACTGCATATAGTGCTGCTATACTTGATTACTACTATACTGATATAAAAGGCTCCTCGTTTTTTAAGCACACCAAAAGCTACTTTCTAGCCACATAAAAGGGTTAATAAAACACCTCCTCAGAAGCCAGGCTTTATGAAACCAGGTTTCAGATCTTGAAATCAAATTCCACATCATTTCAATGTCATGGATAAATCAAATTGTTTTATGAATAAAAATAAGAAAACTAAGGAAACAAAAGAAAAAGCTAAAAAATAAACATCAGTTTCACCTTCTAAGTAAGGTTACTAGCAATTGCACTGATGTTTGTTTGTTGTGGAGATTATTTTGATGATGGGCAATAGCAATGCATTTTAAATAAGTCCTTTTAAGAAACATTCCCACAGTACCTCTCGTCAAGAAGACCATCAATACAGAGGCCATTTTTCTTCATTTGATAACTAGTCCAGATACCTAACCTGTTTGCAAGAGCACTAGTGACCCAGAGCATCCTCAGACGATGGCCTGTAAGCACTTCACACCACACAGTGTAAGAGTTCACAATGTAACAACTCAGAGGAGCATGCCTAATACCACTCCTTCCCCTTCCCTGTGCCAAGACAAAAATGCCTCTGTACAAGATTCATACTTCACATCAAATACCCACTGAGTGAAACAGCTGCAGGTACTTGCTGAGGTTAATCATACAAATCAAATAACAGCATCTAGTAATAACAAGATAATTTTTCTCTTAAAACAAGAGGCCTATGCCACAAGTGGTTTTGTCCCAAGCAAGAGGAAAAGTAACATGCCCTGAGCAGCTGCTCATTAGGTGAGCACCATTCTGCCTGAACAGCAAATGAAACAAATGTCATGTGGAAAAAACAAATTTACAGTCATGTAAATTAGACACAGTAACACAGGCATATCTAAAAGAGGAAGGAAGACAGGTACAAATTACAGTTGCACAGGCAATTTATTTCTGGGAGTTTATCATTTTTGATGCCTCTGAACTTGGACCTCATCACTTTATTTAATGAGGCTTGTTTCCTGTTAATTTTTTTCTTATTATACAATAACAGATAACCTTGACTAATCAATTCCTATTAAAAAAAAAACTTATATCCCCAAATATTTATTTGAAATCAAACAGAAAATTAAGGGCACCAAGAAAATAAAAGAACAGATCAAAATTAATGCAAGCCACATAGGATCTAGCTGTAAACATTATATAGAGGTGAGAATTTGTTTCAAGCCTACCTGATACTCATTGGGCCAGAAGGTGCTGACAGCCAGCTCTGCTCGAAGCCAGTCTTTGCCAGTGGAGCCAGTGACATTCCAGATGGGATTAGCCAGTGGCCCTTTGTTCACCCTAACCAGAATGTTCAGAGTTCCTGGGTTTGCTCCACTCTTGCTATACAGAAGGTAACTGAAATCGATACAGTGAGTATCATTTTCTTTCATTGTTGGAAGCTGAAGTCGAGTCTTTTCTCCAGGGTCATGGTCCGACGAAATCACTATCATATATGACCCTAAAGAATGTGGGAATGGGAAATAAGAAAAAAAAAAGTAGTAAATAAAGATAAATGCCAAGAAGCTGATTGTTCACAGTAAAAAAAAATAATAAAAAAAATTAAATGCATACATTTTCATATCGCAAACACTCAAGATTCACACATGAAATCTAGCTAGCTATAAAATGCCTAGAAATGCCACTGAAGTAGCATCTACAGAAGATATATCTCTAAAGACCTCTGATGCTTCCAACTAGAAACATTTTTCTCCCCTGCTTTAGGATCAGATAATTGGAAGTAGGATCACAGGACTCAAAAGTAACGAGAAGAACAAAGGAGAATCATTATTTTGAAGTCATTGGGGCCAAAATTCTCTCAATTTGCTCAACTGGTTTCCTGAAAATGAAAAATATGTGGAATAATAAGGCCCACATTCCTTAGTGCTGCTTTACCAAATCTTCCTCCACCCAGAAAGAGGCTTGAATTTTAGATATACTTGCAACAGAACTAGATCACTTAGGACAGCAAGCCACATTTGTTGCTCATTTGCCAAATGGGTTTGAAATGAACACGAAGGCTTCTATTGCTGGAAGGGAGCCATCCTATAAATTTCTTTTACAAGTACACAGAAGACAGAACAAGTTGAGCCTGTCTAGCTACAGAGGCAGAAAGCAGAAAACAGATGTTTAACAAGGTGATACAGGACATAAACAGTGAAATAGTGTGTCCACATGTTCTGCAGAATGGATAGTAAAGACATGGCTGCCAGTTTGTTTTACTGTATCCCAGCCTTACAGCATCCTCATTCCTTCAAGAGCAATGACTCCATGTCAGTGTGCTACCTTGCAAATTAATCCAACACAACAAGGCTGCTGAATACCGCATGTTTCAAGTGTGCAAAACTTCGCAGCGAGGTGGAAAAATCCAGCTCAGTATAGAACCTGAATCCCTGCCACAGTCTTACTTAATGGTTGCAGAACATTTATATTGATAGATTTTGCTTCTGTTTTACTTAAGAGTACCATTATAAAGAACCATTCTTTTTGAACATTCAGATAAAACCCAAACTTAGTTTCAAAATTAGACTAAATTTAAAAAAAATTACAATTATGAGCACTTGTCCAAAATGAGTAGTCCTGAGTATGTACATAAATATTATTAATTGGAAACCTTCTCTTAAACATACATTTCTGTAAAATTTATGCACCTGAAGTTTTGTCTTTTGATTTTTATCCAACCAGGAAATACTGTGTTCGAAGATGTTCTAAACAAATGTACCAACCATTCTGAAAACTGTTGGCATGCAGTTGATCAGAAGATTATGAAAACTTATGCATGCTGATTAAATTATCAATGTGAGATAGTAATTTACTGGCCTGTGAGTCAATTTTTTGCTAAAAAGTTTGTAACAAAAGAGGCAGCAATACAGTAGAAATCAGCTCTTATTGCAGCATGGTTCAGGGATGTTTTAAATACTCCTCTTCAAAACAATAAACAGTATAACACAATAAGCATCTAGTTAGTATTTAGAATTACACGTAGAAACTTTGATTGGATTTATTTTTGAAAGAGAATTGGCAGACTATCAATTAATTGCTATCTTGTTATCATTAATAGTCACTTTTACAGGCACAAAGAATTGCATTACACTATGTAGGTTTGCTATTAGAGAACTCCAATGATTATGGTTTAAAATCAATCAACAAATTTCACACAAGCTCTTCCAAGAAGTGTTTCTACAGTACAATCACTGGTGGGCAGTTATTATGCCTCCTGACTCTAAAACAAACTTAGAGAAAACCTGTTTGTAACCTCTGTCTTAACGCATACTGTCTTATAAGCACCAGATTACTCATGAATGACACAATACAGGATATTATTTTGCAAATTTGGGAGCAAATACTATGCATTTGGCAGAGGAAGGATATGTCAGCAATTGTGGGATGTTCTTCCTACATGAGTTAGAAAAGCAAAAAGGATAAGAAAAAGATTACAAAAACTGCTTTCCACAGCATTAAGCACAGATTCTCTTCATTGCCTCTTAGCCTTTGTTACATCCATCTTGCAAATGTATTTAAGTAGACAAAAAACAAATTTCCAAATTTACTCCTAAATAATATTTTGTTTATTTCTATAGCTAAAAGAAGGGAGCAGCTATGCTCTTCAACTTTTCTTTTTTCCTGAAGGGAATTTGAGGGAGGGAATGAAGGAACAGAATAAAAGAAATGAAGTTTGCAAAATTTTTGAAATATTTCTTTCAATTTGTCTCCAGATAAAAATAGAACTACTAGGTGGAAATGAAGATCAAAATCAAACAAATTAGAAATATTCCAAGCCCTTGTTTCTATACTAAGTTAAGCTACAATAGTCTTTAGAAGCACCAACATGCATTTTTCAGCATATACGCACGTTTTATAGTACTCTACTTCTCAATCTCATTTTTTATCATTTAAAAATAATTAGAAGTAACCTTGCATATATCCATCTATATGTTCTAGTCCCATAGCATTTCATGAAATGCTCCAGACAGCATTCATAAACCATTTGTTATAAAGCCAAAGCATCTGTTCAGCATCTTGCTAACTACTTCCCCTTTCCTCCCCCTTTTCAGCTTCTTACTAGGCTATCTCCATGAACACAGCCTCACTCTTTCCACTGTCATCCACTTAGTCCAAGAAAATTAGAAGCCAATGCCAAAGTCAAGTAAACCTCAAATTTTTATTTCTGAAAAACTCAGAAAATATTTTCTTGCACTTTTGATAAGAAAGGCATTCTTTATTAAAAAAAAAAAGCTATGTTTTAAAAGAATATTGAACAATTTTATTTTTTATGCATGCTTGCAATACCTTAAGTCAAAATGTTATTAAAAGTTAAGTGTAGTAGTAATATATAAGTAAAAAAAATATTGCTCTGCAATGAATTATAAAATACATAAGGCTATGTAAATGTGACTAGAAACTAAAGAAAGAACACTGTTACAAACAAAAGATTTAGAACCATAAGTCCAGTAACAACTGAGATAGCACAGCATTGATAAAGTTTGAAAATCTCAAAAATACGGACTAAAGAAACACAAAGCCCATTGGAAGAAAGATCACAATGTAAATGTTTCCCTATAAAGATAATCATTCACAGAATCAACACCAGTCTCCTGTCACTTACCAAAATAAATGGTGTGCTTGAAAAACATTACTAGAAATGAAAGGGTTAAATAGCATCAGTACAACAGTATTTCCCTTCATATTTTAAATAACACCTAACCATTAAAGCATAAGATTTCTGATAAATACCACGTAGGTACAAGTATTAAAAATAAATAAAACACCTTCAACACCAAGGGAGAGACTTTTTATAAGGCTACGTACTGACAGGATGAGGGGAAATGGCTTTAAACTGGGGGAGGGTAGATTTAGACTGGATGTTAGGAATAAATCTTTACTGCGAGGATGGGGAGACGCTGCTCTAAGAGGCTGTGGATGCTCCTACTCTGCAGGCATTCAATGCCAGGCCAGATCGGGCTGTGAGCAATCTGGTCTAGTGAGAGATGTCCCTGCCTATTGTAGGGGGTTGGAATTAGATGATCTTAAAGGTCCCTTCCAACCTAAATCACTGTATGATTCTATGACAACATCCACTCAAGTATGCGTTCAGATAGCAGAGTACAGAAACCCTAGACAGGGAGCAAAACATCTGATCTAGTCTCATGCACAGTAAATGTGGTGCTCAGCTGACCATGCAAACGGGCAGACAACATACACATTGATATACAAACAATTAGATGTAGCTCCATATAAAATGTTATATGTATAAATCTATATAAAATAACAATAATAACAACACAGAGAAACAAGTCTAAAATACTGTATTATTATCAAGTCAAAAACTTATTTAATTAAATAGGTGCATTAATAAAGGGATGACAAAACAGTCAAGAGAACGCTTAGCTAACCAATATCTTGGATTATTATTAGTGGTAATATTGGCAGGGTATAAAAGCAAGTGGTGGGAAGTAAACCTCAGCAAATCACTTCAAGTAACAGGGAACAATTACCCAGATATTTAATGCTAAAAGAGGGAAGTGAGACAGGAGATCATAAGCCATACAGTAATATATTACTGGACTTGGCAGAATTGCAAAGTATAAGCAAGAGAAATTTTAACAAACCCTAAGATTAACTAAACCCTCAATCAACATTTTCAGCCAAGAGTATAGAGTAATTATTGGAGCCAAGTACTCAGAGAGATGTCCCATGCTGGAGCAGGAAATAGGGTACAGATCCAATGGTGTGGACAGACTACAACCTCTATTTCCCACATTCTAGTTTTTGCCTCATCATCCACTTCATTTCTAATAAATGGTAAATAAATTAAATTTTTCCTCAAGTCAAGTCTGTTTCACTCATGGCAGTAATTACTAA
This sequence comes from Meleagris gallopavo, assembly GCF_905368555.1. Lineage (NCBI taxonomy): Eukaryota > Metazoa > Chordata > Aves > Galliformes > Phasianidae > Meleagris > Meleagris gallopavo. Next base: position 57,918,612 of record NC_139405.1, on the reverse strand, counting down.
GTGAGGTCTCTGTCTTTACCTCAAGCGATAAGATTTTTCGTTTCCTTATCTCTCCCCATTCTGATAAGAAGAGGGCAGAAACCATCCAGGTAGGCAGTTAGATACAGCACACACTAGCTATTTTACTATATCCCAGTGAAAAAAATCTGTGATTTTTACCATTACACTGGTTGAAGAGATCACAGGTAGATAGAAGTAAAACACTATATAAGCCTATTTTCATTGTAGACAACAAAGAAAAGGGGAAAAAGGAAAAAAAAAAAGTACCCCATCAGAAACAGAGTACAGGTTTTTACAGGAAATAAGTCATTGCAAGTGAGTTGCACGCACTCCTAACAACCAAAACAAAACAGTACCAATTTTTTTTTTTCTTTTTTTAAGTAAGATGGAAGAGCAAGCTTTTCTTGTTACAAGAGAGAAAAAGATAACATCTTTGGTTATTCTGTAAGAAATCAGAGGTGAAAAGTATCCAAAATCATCATTTACTTTTGGACAAAGAGTCATTGTTCTTAACTGCTCCATTCACTGATCATTTTTCACCATGTCTACGTGAAAATACTTTAGTAACTCTGGCAGGAGAACTTACAAAATGCATCATAACTCATAAGCAACATTCTTCTTGAGCTTAACATTTATGTTGCTTCATCTTCCTTTCAGTAATTCCCAAAAGTCTTATCCATCAATGCAAGTTTGCATTCTTTAAAATGAACAAACAACGTTCTCTTTCTCCCATACCACATGCTATTTCTCCTTTTTATATATTATTTATATTTCTCCCAAACTCCACTCTTCATTTTTGCTTTTCCTCTGAAGTCCCTCTAATTTATTTGCCAGTTAATAGCTCCTAATATTATCCATGATATAACAAGGCCAATACAATTCCCACCTACACTGAACAGAAACATCAACAGAGCATGAAACAGCTGAATAATACTGCTCCCTGAAGTTGCTGTGACCTCATGTCAAGAATTCATCTTTGAGATCTACATTCCAGGAGGTTTTTGATGTTTACACACAGACTCTCTGAAAGGCACCTACACGGATATGTAACCAGGGACATGAGACTTTTTCTTAGCCATACCATTCACTATGTATTGTAGCTTTCTTTGTGCTTTGTTTACTTAGATAATGATTGAACCTGATTATCTACCTCAGCAGCAAGGACAGATCAATTCAGAATAAATTCATGTGATAACTAATAGTTTGAGAAATAATTTAGTTTTATCCCCTACTGAAAAACAAAGCTTTTTTAGCATCTAGTAGTTAATTTGCAAATTAAGAAATCACACATAAATGGAATCCTTAAGGAAAATACATTTGACGTAATTTAACAATGGGGCAGGTTAGTTTCCCAATAAAATTTTCTCCCACATCCTTGCTCCCTGAAAAATGGGCTTCTACTTGAAGCGTGAAACTTGTAATTTTCAGCAGTCTGGTCTTTGACTCCTATAAATCCTCTTCCCTTCAAGTATTAACCAATCTCTATTTAGAGGGTACATAGCGGTAACTTCTGTCTTCTATTGTGCTCTTTCAATTTTTGTAACATTTCTGCATCACCTTGTTGTGGTTTAACTTGGCTGGCAGCTCAGCCTCACATGACTCTTCACTCACCCATCCATCACCAGTGGGATGGAGAAAGAGAATCAGATATAAGGTAAAACTTGCAAGTTGAGATATTGACAGTTTAATAGGATAGAAAAGGGGAAATAATAATAATATTAAACAAAAATATATAAAATAAGTGAAGCACAACTCAATTTCTTACCATCTGCTGACCAATTCCCAGCCAATTCCTGAGCTGCATCCGATTCCTGAGCCAATTCCTCTCACTGGCCAACTCCCCCAGATTCATAGTTCCGCATCATGCCATACAAAATGGGACATCCCTTTGGCCAGTCTAGGTCAGCTCTTCTGGTTCTATTCCCCCCTCATACCTCCTTGCTAACAGGACAGTACAAGGAGCTGAAGTGTCATTGACTCAGCACAAGCACTGCTAAACAACTAAAACATCAATGCATTATCAACGTTATGCTCATGTAAATCCACTATATAGCAGCATATCAGCTACTAGGAAAAAAAAAAAATCAGCTCTATCCCTGCCAGAACCAAGATGCACCTCCAAGTGAACATAACAATTAGGAAACTCTGAATTTCATATGCAGCCAGATTTATGGATACAGAAGTGCATTCAACTTCACAGTCTGTTAACGGGAGGGGGGGGGAGGGGGGGAATATACTCAGCATTAAGGCATAATGTGAAAACACTTAAATAGATTTATGTAAGATTAGATCTAAAATCTTCCACAAAGTCAAAAGAAGGATCTTTCTTTACTTCGTATCACCATCAGTGACGTAAGGTAAAAAGTCAACGCAATTAAGTGCATTATTCTAAAGCTCAGGACCCACGTTACCTCTTTCATTTTTAATACTGACTGCTTAACTTAATAACTCCCATTTAAGTATCAGACAGTTTTTATGAGCAATATTAGGCAATGAAATGATATGGAAATAGATTTTCAACTCAGAACAGACTGCAAACAGGAAAACTTCAGAATCTTCTATATAAATTCACAGAAAATGTGCATTTCCCATGCATTACTGTTTATGCATTTTATTCTTCAAAGCATAATCTATGTAACTATTTAACAAGACTGTATACTTCTGTAATTTGCAAGAAAAAATATAAACCTTTAAAAGCTATTAACCTTTTCTCTTTGCAGGAATAAAATTCCTTTTAAAAAATTAAAAAAAAAAGTTAAAATATAAACTAAATGTTTTCCAAGTAAATCCCATCTGCTTGGGTTTTTCAAAAAAGCATCAATTATAGTCTCTTCTCCTTTCACTTTCCACAACCCAATATTTAGTGAATACATGACACTCCAAGACAGAGGAAATTAAAAAATTAAGACAATACTGATTAAATTCTTGAATTTTCCTGTCCTTTCCCACATGATCAATTCCATGCTTCTATGCCTCAAGGAGTGTATGTAGAAATGAACGTAAAAGCAGTGTAATCTCACTTCAAGCACACTACTATATGCATGTGCAAAACACTGTCTTTACATCCTGATTTGACTGCCAATCAGCTGATATCATTACAAAGTTTACACAAAAATAATACTCGTGAAATAACACGAGGTCTTTAAAATGCCTTTAATTTTTATGGTTCAAGTGTATCTTAAACATAAAACCACTATCTACACACCTCACTTGCTTGCAAGTATTATCCCCTACATAAGTCACAGTTATTGAAGGCTTACGATTGTCGAAAGTGAAAGGGAAAAAGTCAGGACTGCCAATTTCAGCTTTACCGCATAGCTCACTGCCAACATGCCACAGCTTATATGCAAGTCAAGGCAAAACTGAATTTACTGTAAAGACAAAGAAAAAAGAACAGAAAAACAAAGTAAAAAAAAAAAAAAACACAAAGGAATACAGATTGACAGAGAATCCAACACTTATTTTTTTCTTCTACTTACCAAAGATAGGGAGAATTTTTAAAATAACCAAGCTGAAAGAGGTCACTAAACTACACAGTGTATAGGCATGCGTTCACTTATTTAAAAAGAAAAACTTAGTGGACACTAATAGCTCAACAATTTTGCACAGACACTGCAATTTCACTTAACATGAACAGGTACCTTTCCCTCCATTCAGTACACGATCACACAAAAAAGCACAGCTCTACAACAAGCTCATGTAACTGGGATCCCCCTAATTTCTTCACCCACAGGGGGGAAGCACCCAGATAGTTAGACATGGTCACACAGGGTGAGACAGTCTCAGCCAAGGTAAATCAGAGCAGCACCATGCTAATCACAGGGTTGGTATTGTGGATGTCACAACACTTGAAGATTATTAACACCTAATAACTTGCGGCATGAAGCTATTATCATTCATCACTTGCCCACTTCATAACAAGAACATTTTCACTTATCAAAAAGAAAATAAAACCAAAACAACAACTACTTCTAAGGTATAATAGTATTTAACCAGAATCTCATTTGAGAAAGTTTTTGAACAAGTTTTGACTGACAGTCATTCCTCAGGCTATACGCAGTTCAAGAGTTCTGTTCCCCTTAGCAACATTTATATGTGAATATACAATAAATATAAACACTTTTGAAGTGCTTAAATTCCTAGTTTTCTCATATGAGAACCAGCGGCCTGTGGATTTGTTTGTACTCATGCAGAGAAAGAAAACATAGTATCAGTTTTTGAAGTATGATACCTTAAGTCTTTTCACCTTGCTTTCCCTTGTGATGGATCATTAGCAAATACACAGGCTCTCAGTACTCCAAAGTCTGAGATAAAAAATGTCAGCAACCAAAATTTGATGAAAGCTTGCACTGTCTGCACAAAAGAACATTTACGTTAAGACATGCTCCTCCAAACAGCTTCTTCCAACAAAGCATTCAGAAAAACAAATTTGATACAGTGCATCAAGCAAACTTACAAAAGCACAGTGTTACTGAGCAGTAAGTTGAATTCAGAAAGGCACAAGGAATACTTTAATATTTATTTGGGAACTAAGCAAGGTGCTCTGTTATAGATTTGTAACATCAGCAATCACAAATGGATAAAAGCTAATATGAAAGTAACAACATCTCTGCAAGGGACGGTGACCATATGATGCTCTGTCAGCCAGGAGTCGAGTGCAAGAAGCAATATATTGGCCCCAGCTATTGGTGTGCAAAAAAATGTATTTTCTAAGTGTGAACATTAAGAAACTCCCAACTCCAATTCAGTGCAAAGTACTCTGATTGGGACATCAAGCATATGGGTATCATGCATCCTTTCTTAGCCTATAGCCAAGAAGAAAGATACTCAATAACAAGAAAGATGTAATGTGAAGATGTACTGAAGACAACAAACAATTGCTATGACTTCCTAGTATGAAAAACTTGCATGCAAAGAATGTGAAATCCATTTTGCTTTGCTATTACTATCAATTGCTCTGTTTTCAATTGGCTAGATATGATCAACAGTACTGCACAGTTTTGTTCTGTATGTTTCTGTCATGGAGTTTCCAGGATGAAAGACAGGTGTTAGCTATGTTGCATCTACCTTCAGGACCTCATCCTACGATGTCAAGTTATAATCACCATTACTGAACATAAGCTATACACCTAAACAGGAGGTGGCCCAGGGATAATTCAGATTCTCATGATGATTAAAGAGTCACAGTTTTTCTTACTGAGAAAATTATAAACAGAGTTCAAGTTAACCAGTTCCTGTTTGGTATTCCTTATTTGAAAAGAAATTAAAAAGAAACATAAAAGAATTATAAGTATCCCAGAATAGACTGTGATATTGAAATCAAGAGTGCTGAGCATTTGTGTAGGTCCTAGGTGTATCATGCACTTACTGCAGCGTGTACTTTCATGCAGAATACATCAAGTCAGCAAAGGCAAACCAAAACCTGCCTGCTGCCAGAACAACACACAAGTATACTCCCTCTCAATCCATGCTTATCAGACCCTTGCATGAGCCAAACCAACACCCTGATCCAGCAGGAGACAACTCAGATCTCCTGTCCCAAGGAAAGGTGATGATGAAGATTGATTTGTTTCTTTACAGGTGAGTGAAACAAAGCCACTCCTGGGATGGCCCGACAAGCACCAAAACCAATTCAAGATATGAGAGGAGGCTGAAGCTGCTATACTTATATAGGTAAGATTATTTTTTTCTTCTCAGACAAAAATTTTGATTTAGTTAAAAATCTTTCAACTAGTCATAAAGCCTTTCTGGAAAGAGAGCTCAACAAGTAGCTTTAGCAGTATCTTCTTTTCATCACAGATTTAAAAAAAAAAAAAGTCTTGCAAATTGTGTATGTATTTTTCCCTTGTAGTAATTAGTGGTATTTAGATTTTATCAGAATGAGAAAATATAATTTTTGAAGCAGCATTCAGGTTCAGATTGCCTTTCACATTCATCATCCTTCCAGAAGAAACAACATTTAAATTGTAATGAAAAGATACTCATTCAACAAGCTTAAAGCATGGAAACTGAAAATAGAAATTAAACTGGTCCTTCCCTGAATGATAAGCATACGACAACAACAATCTGCTGAGGGTACAACTCACAAGAATCACCCAAAATCTCAGAGTTAAATAAAAGTTCATAAGCTTTTATCATTACCATATGGAACAGAAGATTTCAGACGTTATAACAGACCTTTCAGAAGAGAAAATGAAATTCTCTGTATTTTTTGAATGTAGTGGAAGAACTTAAAACATAGGAGGCTTATAAAATAGCTTCATATGATTTTTTTTTTTTTTTAACTAAAAGAATAATGATTCTTTTATTTTAGATCAATTCCTGGCACCAAGTTGTAATTTTTTTCCTCCTACAAAAATTTTTTTTTTCAGAAAATCACTTCATGCAACAACTAACTGGAGAATTATCCTATCCTTTTCCTTTAGTTTTTTTTTTCCCTTTTATAGGCTGTCTTGGTTTTTGCTGAGATAGATTAGTTTTCTTCATTATATTTCTATGGTGCTGTAATTTTTCTATGTAATACGAGTAGTGTGGTGATATATTGATGGTTTAGTTGCTTCTGAGCAGTGCTAACAGAGAGCTTCTCACTCCACTGCGCGAGTGAGCAGTGAGGAGGTGACACAACCATGGCAGTTGACCCCAACTGACCAAAGGGACATTCCCTCTGACATCAAGCACAGCAAGAAAAGCTGGAGGAAAGAAGGAGGAAGGAGCAGATGCTCAGAGTGATAGCATCAGTCTTTCCCATTAATTACCAGGCCTGATAAGCCCTGCTTTCCTGGAAGTAGCTGAACACGCATCAGCCAATGAGCAGCATTGCTCACTGCTTCCATGAGCAGCATTTGCTCCACCAATTAAACCATCTATATCTCAGCCCATGAGTTTTCTCACACCTTTCTGGTTTTCCTTTCTATCTCACCAAGGGGAGTCAGTGAACAGCTGGGTTGTTCCTTATTTCCAAGGAAGTGTCTTCAGCCTATGAGCTGCATGCAGTCATATGTATTTGTTAAAATAAAATCTTAAGCAATTTAACAAGCATGGCACGTTAATACTGAATGCCCAGTGAAAGCTCTGAATTCTAACAAAGATGGAAAGGATACCTGAGTAGATCTTGAGCTGGAGATTGGACTAAATGACCTCCAGACATCCATTTCTATCTCAGCCATTCTGTAATTTTGAGAAAAAGCTAGAAAAGAAGTCTAGAAAAAGCTACTCCTTCAATTTCTTTTGCTTTTCCAGTTACTGACTGCCATGTTGATCTTGTGTTCCAAACAGTCTTATAATGTATCTGCATTATAACCATAATAAATTGTTCTATGCCATCTAAAAAGAGCACTGAAAATTCACAAACCATACATATTAAAAGAAAACACATTGAGGAATGATATCCAAGTATATGAGAATATATAATCCATCATAATCCATCACATCAATTTAAACAAACAAACAAAAAAGATTTGAAAAAACTAAACATCCACTGTGTATCAGAATGAATTCATACAGGCAGAAAAAAATGATAAAAATAGACACAAAATCCAAAACATGGTTGAAACATTGGTCTTTATACTCATGAGAGACCAATAAAATACATTAAAAAGTTAAAAAAAAAAAAAAAAAAAAACAGAATTCCTAGCACTCCTAGATGGCTGTAGCTCACTATTTTTACAGTATACGACAACTCTCCTTGTGCTTCACCTCTCACTAACAGCTCTCCTTTCTACAGGCAAAGCTACCCTAGTCTCCCAATTACTTTAACTGATTAGCATTAATACATTATATGTACAGTAAGAGCGATACCCTGTACTTAGTTCAATGTTTGTTGCAACTCCATCTGACATTACAGAGACAACCATGCCTGAGAGATCATCATATTTTCCATTCAAATCAGTTGCTTTAAAATAAATATAAAAAATAAATAAACTTCCCCTATAATCCCTTGCTTCTCAAATAATATTAGTAGCTCAATTGGTTTTACACTCTAGTACACACCATCTTTCTTCTAGAGGGAAATACTTTTGAGATGGATGGAAACAACCCTATCTATTATAAAAATCACTCAAGCTAAAACACCAGCATTTTTTGAAACTGTTTTCAAAGAAATAATTGGGCTGTGTTCAACAATGAGAAGAATAGCAAGGAGAAAAAGGGCATAAAAACTAATAGATAAAACTTAAGTTCACAGCTATTAATGGTTTTTGTGCTGTTTTTGTTGTTGTTGTTATTGCTTGGGGATTTTATTCTCAGAAAAAACTCAGCTTATGGAGATCAACATCTTTCCTCTTGACACTTGGCTTACCAATTAAAATTTGAAACCAGTTTTTTCTTTCCAAGTAGCTATTTTATATATGCTAATGCTATTTAAATCCCCCTTTATTTTGAATATTGAAGTTCACATGTCAACAAAATATACTAAGCATACTCATCTGAGCTGTTACAGCACTGTTCACAAGGCTACCAGATAACACTTGGCACTAACTAATGTATTACTAACCTACAGTTCTAAAAAGAAGGGGAAAGCAAAAAAAGAACAAAAAGAGAGACCCTACTTAAAAAAAGACCCTACTTAAATGAGAACCTAGTCTCAGTTTCAGGCAGTTTGTGATCTTTAAACATCCAAATGTAATTTCAGCAAATTTTTTTTTGTGATCATTTTCCATTCTGGTTTCTCCAATGACAGAATATCAGAGTATCAAGTCATCCAATGAGCTATTTTTCTTTCTTACATTGTAATTAAGCTTCTAAATGAAGATTTTGCAGTTGTACTTCTTAGAAAATGTGTAATTTTTACTGGACTAAGAAGGCATACCAATGAACAGAGTACAATCCTTGCCTCGAAAGCTTTTCCTTCACAATTAGAATTCCTGAAAACATAAAATAACTCTAAAGTTAATAACTATAAATTGTAACACTGCTTTAACATTTTCTGGATGTCTAAATAAAATGCAACTCAGAAAATGAAGATAAAGCATATTGCCTTTTAATATCAATCTTTAAAAAAAAATTCTATGAAGTGAATAGCAAGTTAATTTATAACACAAGCACAACCATTTATCAAGAAAATTTCTAAACAAAAAAAAAAGAAAGATGATATAGTTTTTTCCTCTATACCTATCAGTCCTCATAAGACTGATCAAGAGTTAACAGAAGTCTTTCCAATATGTAACGGGATACACAGTAAATGGAGAAAGAAAAATTTAGACTCTTTCCAACAAAAATAGATAAAACATAGGCCACAAAGTCTGTGTACTGTTAGCTGACAGGTTTTTTTCTTGCATAGTAAAGACGCTTTTCCTGGTGTTTTTTGTTTTTTGTTTTTTGTTTTAAATAAACAAATACATTTCAGGGGAAAAAAAAGAACTGCAACAGTAGATAGCAGAACACTTTTTTAGCTCACATAAGAGACAGCTACTAAGCACTCAATTCCAGAATTTAATTAACATTTTAGCTAATCTCCAACCTGAATGTTATTTAAAATTATTACTACTCAACATGTCAACAGTTGACAAATAAGGTTACCACCTTCTCTTCTGCAGTAACATCTTATTTTTTGAAAATTTCTAATTCCTGTTTCTCTCCTGTAGAAAAGCAATTTTAATTCCTTCAGTCTTTTTCTGTTTCCATAAGGAATATGCTGTCTAACCTTGTCATTTCTGCACCTTTTCTATGAGCTTTCCTAGCCTGGGAATTCTTGCATGCTCCTAACTGAATGCAAGTATCTAGTCTTCCAACACAGCAATAAGGGTTATTTTATATATTTTCATATCCCATAGCCTATAGAAATTAATCACAAAGGCTGCTTTTTTTCCAGAAGAGCATCAAAACTCTGACTCACATTTAACAGTAATTCAAATCACAAAAAACCATCTGTGCATTTCTACTACTTCCTCTTGTATTCATACTGCTGACTATTCCACCTAGCCTTAGTGGGAGAGCTACTGAGTTTTGCAGAATCATTTCATCTGCATTGTTTTTCACTTCCTCTTGATGAGTACCACAATTTGTCATGAACACTTTATACACCAAACTATCCTTTAATAAGCTTGCAGGTTCAGTAACCTGGATATACTCAGCAAACGCAAAGAGTACTTGTTATTCCATCATCCACTGCACAAATGAAAACATTAACAACGGTCAGACACTAGAGTTTTCCAAGAAGTTTTTCACCTAGTGTAAAGAAGTTTAGCTTCATCAAGACACTTCTACTCTAAGCTTAAATAAGTTCCACAGGTTAAGACGTGGTATCTACTCCTTCAACCCTCTTCTCCTTATATATTTTAAAAAGTAAATTAGTACAAATATTACAGAATTTCCAGCTTTCTCCATGCTCTCTATCACATCTACCTTTGCTCACTACTACATATAACATACATCACTGGGTGCTTAAAGAGAAAGCACCCAGTGCTTACCCCCCCCCCCCCCACTGGACAGAGGATGCCTTGTTCCAATGCCTGTCATTAGGTGATCAAGCCAGCAGTAGCCCACAGGACTCACCACTCAGACTTGACAGGAGCCTCTTGGTTCACTTGTCCCCAAGTCCCCATGACCTTCCTAGTAGCTCTGACACAGCAGCCTTCCTGCTTTCTTCCTGGTGCTTTTTAAGTTCAAAACAGTGGGGGTGCTAAAGGGTTCAGTTTCACAGCTTTTACAGAACGCTGCCAAGGCTACTGCAGTATGCTACCTCTTCCTGGGAGGAGAGAACATACTAAAACACTGCTGGGCAGAGTTTACCATAAAGAGAAGAAGCCCAGCGTCCTCTGTGCCAGCCAAAGGCAGAACTGCATCTGGTTTTAGCTGAGGTGGACTCACAGGAAAATTGGTTGGGGCAAGTCCAGATACATCTACAAACTAAGAGAACTCACTGACAGAAACCCTGCACAGAAAGACCTGGGGGTCCTGGTGAATAAAAAGCAGGACAAGAGCCAGCAGTGTGCACTTGAAGCCTGGAGGGCCAACTGCATCCTTGGTTGCATGAGAAGAGGGGTGGCAGCAGGGAGAGGGAGGCAGCTGTTCCCCTCTGTTCTGCCCTCATTAGTCCCCATCTGGAGTATTGCATCCAGGCCTAGTACCTCCAGCACAGGAGAGACATGGAGCTTTTGCAGCAGGTCTAGAGGAGAGCCACAAAGGTGACCAGAGGGCTGGAGCATCACTCCTATGAAGATGGGCTAAAGGAGCTGGGGGAAGAGAAGGCTCCAGAAAGATCTCACTGCGACATTCCAGTATCTAAAAGGAGCTTATAAACAGAAGGAAGACTGACTTTTTACAGACTGATAGTGACAGGACAAAAAAGAATGGTTTTAAACTAAAAGAGGGGAGATTTACATTAGATATTCGACAGAAGTCCTTTACTGAAAAGTTGGTAGGGCACTAGAGCAGGTTGACCGGAGATACCAAATCTTCTCTCGAGGCATTCAAGGCCAAGCTGGATGGGGCCCTTGGTACCTGATCCAGTGGGTGGCAACCCTGCCTATCACAAGGGAGTTGGAAAAGACCTCAGAGATCATCTTGTTCCAACTCAAGCCATTCTATGGTTCTATGACCCCCATAGCTCCCTGGTTCCCACTGTCACCAGGATCCAGCAATTTTTATAACACCTGTCCAGTAGGTGAACCAGCATCATATGAGGTCAGCAATCTTCATCAAGTACACTGTATTGAACTATAGAACTATGGCATGTAAATAAAAGAAATCTATGGCTCTGGAAAACATTAGCCCCTACTTTTTTTTACTGTGGCATAGGTATTTTTACTGTTAATTCATGAAGTAAAATTTGGATATTAACAACAGAAATTATTGGGGTTTTTTTGAGGAGTAGCTAGTAACTGATTGCAGATGAAGAAGAGGTCAGGTAGAAAAGGATTCCACCAAATATAAATACAAAAAGCCATTCCAACTCTATACCTTCACAATCTCAATTCCCTCCATCCTCTTTTCCAGTGGTCTCATTACTTGAAACATAAATAAATGAGGAAAAAAAAATAAGCTCAGGGACCCAGAGGAGCAATTACGCTGTAGAGACTGAGCTGTTAAAACTGCTTTGTCTGAACTAAAAGCAAAACAAACCTTAAATACCTTCAGAAGCTAAAAATAATTATAGAAGTCTACACGGCTAATAAAAATCTATTCATTTCATTCAATGTCAGGTACTAATTTCGATATTAGTTGTAAATCTACCAGAAAACTTATCCAAATAAAACAGAGATGCAAGAGAACTTCAAAGCAAATACTTTTTTTCCTTTATTATAATCATGCATTTTTGTAATGTGCAACATGGGGAAGAAGCAAGATTTACAGCAAGTCTAATAGCTCAGAAATGTAGCAAAATAGGAATTAAGGCAGTACAGGTGGTTATGGAGGTATTCAGTGATGTTTAATTTTAATGAGCCAATTTGAACAATATGCGATATAATCAGAATATAAATTGATGCATATTGCTAGAATTATCAAGAGAAATGCTTTTTCCCTGCAAGGCTCGAGAGTTTTATACAAAAGGCACCTTCAGAAATTGTGGGAGTACAGGAACATGGGAGGCTAAAGCCAAGAGAAGCAAATAAAAGCATATACTTAATAAACATAATATCTACGCTTATCTAATGCCAGATGCCTGTGGACTATCTAGAACAATTACTTCAAACTCAATCCATAATTTTATGCTTCTCTTTTGCCAGAACATGCTCTGTCTCATAGCAACTAATCAATTGTCATAATTTATTTATGTAATTTAAATAGAGAAAATGTATTAATTTTTGACAAATTAGCATTTGCCTGGGAACGCTAAAGCTTTCATATTATACAATACCCAAGTTCAATCAATATTTTTTACAGTAAGTAACTGATAATGCTACCTAAGCCATGCTACTCCAAAGTTCAAATTCATAGACGTGCAACTTTTAGGGATGCAAATGACCAACAGGCCATAATTTTTAATATCTGCCACATTTTCTCCTTTAATTCAAAGGTCAGCAAGCACATTTGCTACTCTGAGTAATCAGTGTCTTACTGTTCTTATAAGGTACAATTATTTGGAAAGCTATTTATCACCTCTAGCAATTAAAAAAATTGTTCCTGCCTTCAGAGCAGTAGAAGTTAGAATTTCACTTCCAAGTAAAAGCCTTAATTTGATTATTTTCTCCAGACTGATAAAGGCATCACTTTGGTAGGATAAGACTCCATACATTACTGAAAGTGCCACACTGCCAGAAAGGCAGAGATACACCTTAAAATTAGACAAAATTTTACTTGGTTTAACAGTGAGTCACATAGCAAAGCTCTTATGCTTTCATTTCCAACACAAACCAACCAGATGTACCCAAAGTAATGAAATGAATGTGGTCATCCTGTATCACCTCCAAATACATAGTTGTACCCTCAGATTCAACAGAAATCATCTTCACTTTTCATGAATTGTTCTGGGCACTGTATAATTAAACCAAAGTAGGAACAAGACAATAATATGCACACCTACACACAATTACATCGGCAGACAATTCAGTATTGCTCTTCATTATTTCTGAAATTTAGCCAATTTAATAGATAAGTGTAATATTGCACATTTCTCTATCAGTTTTATTAGTTTCATCTCAACACTATTCATCACTACAAGTATGCAAAAAAAAAAAAAAAGAAAGAAATCCTTCATGTCTCAGCCTTATCTTGCACTGTTCTACAGCAAGGTTATTGTCCAGAATAGACTAAATAGAAGAGGAAAAAAAAATAGTCAACTCATTAAAAGACAATTTATAAATATGTTTTTCATCCTCCTTAAACACTTCACAAAAATCTCATCAGATATGCTGGAGAAAAAAAAAAAAGAACTACAAAACCAAATGGAATAGCAGAGATGAAGATTACTGTAATAATCTATATTACATTTAAAAACCAAACTTCTTTTTTAAAAGGGTGACGATTAGGCTATTAGGTTTACAACACATTTTTGCAGAAGCAGCTCCAGAATAGACCATAGTTATCAAAAGACAAAAAGCAGTAACATCTTGTGAGATTGCTTATGATACAGCTCTCGAGACATTTCAAAGAAATGGAAAACTACAGCAATATATACAAAGAAAGGCTATCAAAGGAGAGTAACAGGTGAAATACAGTTGTAGAACAGAAGACCAGAATTGAGAGGCATCAGATAACTCCAACAACTCAAAAGAGGGAGAAGAAGGAAAAGAGGGGTTCAAGAAAGATGGACAAGTGCTAAGTAGTATAAAACATCAGCAAGTCCAGTTACAGGTTACGTATGGTTTGTACAGCTATCTACAAAAAAGAAGATCTGTCTTCTGTTATAGTTTTCTGCTTATAAACAAATTGAAGTTTGCTATTTGGAAGAAATAATCACAGACTTGCCTTCAGAAATCACATTAAAAGCACTGCTACAATTACTGGACATGAAGAGTACACTGAAAACAAGTGGGCCATACAAGATTGAATGGAACTTTCAGACAGCTACAAGAATGATGGAGGACATCTACAGAGGAAGGCACAGACAGTGGCAGCGGTGCTAGAGAAATAATCATTCATGCCCAGGGTTTGATAACTGACTGTGAATCAATTATACTCTGATAAGTGGGAGTTTTAAAAAAAAAAAAAAAAACAAAAAACAAATATATGATACAGGACATTAAAGCTCTCTTAACATAGAGTTATAATGTACAAAATAACTATTCAGATGTCTGAACAAGCACCTTTCTCAACATACATCTTCGGACACAACTTGTTTATTTAGAAAGCAAAACTTCTCACTTTTAGGCTTCCAATTCAAGAACATGATTGCTGTGGCAACAAGTAGTCAAGTCTTTGGCAATATAACATTTGGAAGATAGCATCAATTCAGTGACTTCAATACCACTTAAGGCCAGTATCTGCATCACGCAAACACTGTCTGCTACTCTAATTTCAGTAGAGAAGCCATTAAGCGAATAAGCAATAAAAACAAAGTACTGTAGAGGTTTTTGTTCCACATAAGTAGATGCACAAGCAACACAAAGAAGACTACATTGGAACAGCTTTCAGTCCTCCTCTACGGAGAGCTACATAATTAAGTCTCTGGATTATGAAAAACTTCAATCATTTCATGAGCAATGAAAATAACCTTAAAGCACCCAAACAAGCCCCATGCTGGGCCCTTCTCAATCTTCCCCCAGAGAGAACTGAAAGGACAAAGAAAGCACATGCTGAGACTAATGCAGACAGTCTGCATCAATAAAAAATCCTGAAACACTACCAAATGTTATCATTTGCTTTCCACCAAGAAAGAAATGTCAGGAACTATGAGACCAGCACTATGAGTCTGACTGGAGATCTGCACTTAGAGAAATAGGTCCCAGTGGACAGCCCTGACCCACTAATTCTATTATGTGCCTGTATAATCAATGAATATACAGATGTTATAATCATGAAATATACCAGAGAGTTTGGCTAAGTTGGCTAAGCAGGTTATTATACAAAAAGAGAATAGGTAGAGTACTTACCTGTGTCCTGGGCTCACTCTAAAACTCCAAAGGAAGGATCTCCAGAAGAGATCCTTCTCCACTGGCAGTAAGCTCTTAAATGGGTCTAGGAGAGGCGGAGCCAGTCTCCACCCCTTCCAGCAGCACAGGTGAATTGCCTTCACCTGTGCTCCCATGGCTGACTCATTGCTCACCTCAGGTGATCAATCAGAGGTTCAGGCGATGATTCAGCAGTTCCCATACAATGCCAGACCTTCAACTAATAGGCCATCTTTTCCAATTATTCTTAGATTCCCTTTTTGTGAGATGAAATGAAGATATCTTCTACCACTTCAAAAATATAATTTCCACCTTCTATCTTCTTATCACTCTATAGTCCATATGTCATGCTACCATTTTGGCCAAGCAATGTTTTGCCACACTGCTTGTCTGCAACGGCTCCTTTCTGGTTCACACAAATCACACGAGGTCTCCTACAAAAAGATTTTATCCATGTAAACTGCTTCCCTAATAGTCTGCTCAATATGCAATGTTTTTCTTGTGAAGTCACATGGATTGAACCAGGACCTATATGTATTAACTTTAAATAAATGAAATTATTAATATCTCTGAAAAGATGTATTTCAGAGGCAATTAGACAAATATTAGCTCATATGCCATGCCAGTTATATAATACATGAAAGATTTACTCATATGAAACCTCCAGCTGTTTTGCCAAGCCTGGATTCCCTATTGAATTTCAACTGCTGAAAAATATATAAGAGCCTGCACTCTTGGTAACTGCCTCCTGAGAAGGGGGACAAGACAACATAAACAAGGACTGTCAATAATGCACCTAAAGCAATTTCAACATGTATTTCATGAAACTCCCCATTGAGCAAATCTAAACAAAAACCCTTCATCTAATTGAATAACTGATAACTTAATTTTATTACAGGTTGAACTCTTGTTGCAAAAACAGCTTAACTAAGAACCTATGCCATTAACACTTACAAAAAACAATGCCTATCTAGCAGAAACACCCTCTAGACTGCTCCAGGGAGTCAGGTTAGTGCCAGGGAAGGTTAGTGCTCACAATGCAAAAACCCATTACTATTTTCTATTTATTATTTGTTACTTCTTATTACTACTTCTATACAGTTTAGTACTTCCAATTGATCAATCAATACATTTTGATAACAAAATTAATGTTCAAAACACCTGTGCAAATACTCTAAAACCAACGAGCTCCTACTTCTGCACACAGGCTTGTTTCCTAGCAAGGAACTACATTTAGAGAGAAACACAGTAATGGGAAAAAATATGCACCAAAGCAAAGGGGTAAAAATATTCCTCAGAAAGATTGAAGACTTAGTAGTGGCAATAGATTATTTTATGTCTGCTTGTTTACTTTTTCAGTGCAAAGGAATGAGTGGTTGTTGTGGTGTAACCCCGAAGCGGCTCGCACCTCACAGCCATTCCCCCACTGCCTCAGGAGAAATGAGAGAGGGAACTGGAAACAAAGCAGGACTCACAGGTTGAGACAGAAATTATTTACTAAGACAGAAGAGGAAACCAGAAACAAAAATACTTGAATTATATATACAGCTGCAGTCATTTGCCACCCAAGGCACAGCACAACACAAGACAATGCCCCACAGCACCATAAGGTCTCATTCCCACCAACCAGCACCCCACAGACCTCAAGCATAGGCCATCCCAACCACCTGCCTGCAGCTCTGTAGCCTCCACATGGTGTCACCTGATATGGAACAGCTCCTGGCCTAATCCAGGCACCTGTGCTGGCCCTGCCCAGCCCCTGCTGCCACACCATAAAGGCTTCATTCAGGTGTGCTCCCATCACTCAGCAACATCAGTGAGCTAGCGATGCTGTTTCCGCTGAAATCAGGACAGTGGTACATATGTAAAAACTTCACCACTTTTGAAAATCTACTGGAAACAAGCCTAGGATACGCAGATGAGCCAGCTGGCTACCAAGCCCTTTCCCCATTAGCCCTCTCATGCTGACAGTGCTGAGATAGAAGATATCTCCCCAGCATTGCTGACAGCAGCGCCTGTCTGCTGCTGCCTAAATCTCCCAACAAGGCAGAAAAACAGAAGAGTTTTTTCCATAAACTCTTTATGAGACTATCAAATCAAATCTTCTGTGAAGAAGAAAGGGATGTAAAAACATGCCTGTCCGTTTGCAGCTAGGCAACCTGTCAACGCTTGCATTTTTTTAACAGAATATTTTTAACTGAATCAAAATTCACACTTTAAATGAATGAAAAGGAATGCTGGATGTGGCTTTCTTTCTTTCCAGGGGGTGGGAGAAATAAAGAGATTACTCTTTTACGTATAAATTGGAACGAGACAAACGGTAAAAAGACAATTACTTTAAATGCACTTTAAAAATTGTTTTGTTTCAATTACATCATTTTACCAACAAAAATATATTTTTAATCCGTTTTAGACAGAAAACAGTACTCTTGACTATATGAAGAAGCTAAACAGCAATTCACACTGGGTTACTCAACAACATTTCTACAAATGTAAAGGCACACATATCTATGTAACGTACAACTCAGAAAATAAGTAACAGATTGCTCCATAAACTGAACACAACCTTGCAGTTCCCTTCTGAGTTTCTTCAGCTTCAAGAATCCCTAATCCAAGCTGCTCAAGGAGTCATGTAAATTATTGGCCACTAAATTCAAAAAGGCCCGACACCGTTCAGAAGATTTATATGAATAACAGTAGCCCGGCAATAATCCTAGTTGGATTATTTAAAGGAGCACATCCAAAGTCAATTTTCCATGCTTAACAAGAAGGTTGGCTATTAAACCAACATCAGTGACTACAAGGTAGCTCCCACTGCACCTCTTCCAGCTCCTACTACAGCTCCTCTAACCCATGCAGCACAGAACTGAGACTTCAGATCCTGTTACTGCCCCCAAAAGAAACAATTATGGTCTCAGAGTAATTTCCGTTTTGATTGGAAAACTGCATAACTTAAGAAAAGCTACCTAGATAGGGCAGCTTCACAAATCTTTTTAAAGCTACTTTTACTATCCATTGGGCTATTTGCACTCCACGACATACCCAACTTCTGGTAAAATCAAAAACAGAGTATTGAACTAGCATGCCAACAACTGCACTTTCCAAAGGTAGTTTAGAATCAGCCACAACTACAAAACCATTAGTTCTAACAGCAGCTCTTTCTCCTAGTTGTGCCTGGATAGAGTTGGAGAAAGAAGTGGACACTTTTGAAAGCATATCACAGTAACTGTGACACTAATCACTTGTGTTTAAGAAACAACAGAGGAAAAGGACTGATCTTCTCCTAGATCCATTATTTCAGCAAGCAGATAAAGAACTTCATGAAGCACCACTTGTAACTGAACCCTGGTGCTCACAGTCCTATCATTCACTTGTTTATCCAGCACTACTTTTAATCCAGCTGCATTTTTGTCTGTCAAAACTTTATGTCCAAACATGCATACATACATTGTGATGCACTGCTTGATTTCCTTGTCTAACTCTACTTCTGCTATTCAAACAGTTGTTCTGCAATAATTGAAGTTTTTCTGTATTCCTATGTATGCTAGAGATTGTAAAACCATGAAAGAAAATACATGTGCTCTTACTTCTATTGTCCAAGTTGTCCTTGAGTACTCGGTGCACTTCAAAATTCATCACCAACAGTCAAGAACAGAGTTATCACTCTTTATTCTGCTTTGTTATCTCTTCAGACATGATGTATCCTTTCAGATAATAATACAGTTCTGATCACGTGAAAAGATGAAACTACTATTGATTTATATAGACATCTTGGTAAAGAAAGTTGTCAACCCAAGCTCATTGCCTTCACCCAACCATGCTCTCCTTAGCCACATAACATATTTCTTGTGTATTCACAACAGCAGGGCAAATAAACAAAAGTAAATGCTATGAAAAGGGGTTTATAAAATATTGCAAACCTACGGTTATTTCAAAAAGCAGTATTTTAACAGGTATGTTACAGCAGCATACAAGCTGTACACCTACAAAGGGAATTCTAGAAAAATTGAATTGTACTGGAAGATTATACCACCTGAGAAAGGGTCAACTAACCACTGGCTCTTCCTGCAGCCTGTTGCAAACTGACATGCACGTTAATGTTACCTAAATTGCCTAAGACATGGGAGTGCCAACAACTGTCATTTTTCCTCTCATTCAGTTAAAGAAACACTAGTAAGACCCATCTCTTTCTATTGTCTTTATCCTGAAGTGAGCAAGGTCCATAGTGCAAGGCTATAATCATCTTGTAGATTACGAATGCTTTGTTTTCCCACCCAGTGACTTTCACAGTAATGTAATATTTGACTCAGTATTTGCTAATGACTTTTTACAGCAAACTAAGATTTATGCCCAAGCAAATGAGTGTGCTGTCCTTTATGCACTTTAATATTTAGTTTAAAATCATTCGGCCACTCAGTAAGAGCCTTCTGCAACTTCCTGGAGCAAACAACAAATTTAATCATCCTAAGTACCTCTAGTTCACACAGAAATATTTTTAGCACCATTTCACAAAACATTTCTTATGTGGAAAAACAAAGATGTCACATGACTTGTATTTTGGAAATTCTGCTGATAATTTTTCCCACTGTGAAGACAGACTATTTTTCCTGCTTTCTGCTCTTGTCCTTTTTAAAGGCTGACACCAGACTTGTTACCTTGGAATGTCAGAAATGGTCAGCACACCAGCTGTTACTACCACAATTTCACATCAAATTGTCTTTCAAATTCTTGGAAAAATCATTTGCTGCTGCCATTAGTGATTTTGTGTAATTGACAGTACTTGTTATAGGCAATTCTTATAAACATAGCCATAGATGTTCCCAAATTAAAAAAAAAAAAAAATCCCCTACTGAAGAATCACAGAACATCCAGGATTGGAAGTGACCAATAAAGACCACTGAGTTAAACCCCTGATTCCACATGTTCACCTAAAATTCCAACCCTATCCCTGAGAACACTGTCCAAATGTTCCTAGAACACTGGCACCTGGGGCTGTGACCACTGCCTTGGGGAGCCTGTTCCCCTGCCTGACCACCCTCTGGCGAAGAACCTTTTTGTGTCACATGTATACATTCAAACAGCACAATCAGCTTTCCTGTAATAATATCCGGAATATTCTTTTTAATTCATCACTATTTGTATCCTCCAAGCCCTCAGTTCCTCAGAGCTCTCAACAAGTTGAGATTTTAATTAACTTCTATGCTTTTAGCAAGTTCCTACTAAAATTCTGTCTTGCACAGTCTGATTGCAACATTACATTTAATGTTCCAGGGTTTGTACCCTCTTCCAGACTCCTCTTGTTGATACATGATTTACACTTCTAATATATTTTTAAAAAATATGACCTTGAGCATTACCAGTAACCTCACTCTTCAATTACTGCTAACAAAGCTCAAATTCACAGCTCAAACCCTCTCTGTCAGGCTGTCAGCTTTCTTTCAGCTTAACTTTCTACTTTTCAAATCAGCAGAAGACTAATGTTACCATACATCCATTATATACATTAAAGATCACACTTACGAACAGTAATGATCTTTATCTTATTCTAAAACATGCTCTTATTAGAAAAAAAATGGGAGGGTAAATTTATTTTCAACTATATTATTCTAAGTAACACAAATCTGGGTTTAGGAATATCAAGCAATTGCTTATCCTTGCCAAAACAGGAATACAAATCCAAAAATTTTAACATCAGTAATGATATTCACAAGACATGGACAAACATAACCCAGTCTTCTCCAGCACTACAAGAATTTTAAGAAAGACTTGAACAATTTAGTTCTACTGATTTTCTAGGCAAGCTATACAACACAGTTCTAGCATACCTGGGAAGAACTAAGACTTAAAGAACTGAAGACACCACATTGTGAGTAACATGAGCTGGAAGAAGAATTAAGTACACCTGCTCTGCTTGTTTATTAATCAGGAAAAACTTGTCAGCCAGAAAGCAGTGCGCCAAACATGTTTAACTAAGCTGGAGTGACAATTTCATGATTTTTGAGATGGGCAGAACTATACCTCGCCTAAAATCTCTAGTGCCTTGCCAGAGTTCCTCCTAGAAGAAATTTAGAGGACTGTACCTAAGCATATCTTTGAAGAAGTTTATTTTCCTTTCTTTACCTCCAACAGCTTCATACTCTTTTCAAATAACTGAGGTACTACCTAGCTTCAGTCTACTGCATTAAATAATTGGTAAATTCCAAACTAGAGCAACTATCTTCCCTTATTTGTCTTTTCCTTGCACAGATGATGCAAAAAGACCTTTAAATGCCAATAGGCAAAACAAGGTAGAATTATAATTTCTTATTAAAAAAAAAAAAAAAGCATTAAAAAAAAAGAACTGGCTCAAGGTAGATTACACTGATGTCACATCATGACCACTTCAGGATGGCTTCTAAACACTAAATCCATATATTAGTGTTACTTTTATAGTGATTAGATCAAACAATGGTAACCTATACAAAAAATCCTAAAATGGATTGGTAGAACAGCATCTGTAAATCTATTTTATCTCTCCTAGCATTTATTACACAAAGATTCAAAGCAAAAATTGGCTTCAGGAGGTGCCAGGAAGAATACGTTTGCTCTCCCTTTAGTGACAATTAGAGCAAATACGTACACTATGCATTCAGGTTATTATTTTTGTACATTTTCAAAGGCTTTAGTCTCCTGGGACAACTTGTGGGAAACAGTATGATTTGCTTGATTTCAAAGTCAGGAAAATTCATGAAATAAAGCAAAGCTAACAAATATCCCAGGCTTTCCATTTTTACATTGGTTTTACAAGTTTAAGTGAGAACAAATTGCTTGGTATCAAAATCATGTATAGTTTTCCTGTGTTTTATTTTTCAGATTTATCCGACTAAGTTTAAGCTTCTTGTTCACTGTAGTTGTACAAAAGTGAAAATATATTGACGTTACATAATCATTTAAGGAATATTTCAAATGCTGAATATTTTGGAAAATATTTCAACTTTCAAGAAATACATACATTGAAGAAAAACTGTAAAATGCAATTTATTTAAAGTTGGCAGCATTGTTATTATGTAATTATGGGACTAAAATGTTAGTTGCCATAACAACTTGGAACAGTTCTGCATCCACTATAAATCTTTTTCTCTCTCTTCATATGTATGCTTATTTTTAACCCTGTCTTCCTCCTGATGCACTTTTTGCTAGGCAACCTCATTAACTGAATTCCTACTGTGTCAGACTAGCAGATACAATTGCAGGCATAACCACAGCTAAACAAACATTGTCAACATAGAAGCTGCCAGATGCGCCATATATCTTATAAATGTGGGTTTGTACCACCTTTAATTATGTTCTCTTGGAAAGCAAAAAAATTCCAAATTTTTCATTCCTTAATAAAGTGCTTAAAGACATGAAATTACTATATCACGCCAGTTAACAGCACAATGCACTGTAATTTGTGCAGATGCTTATTACTATACGGCAAGTCATAAACTTCAAACTTTAAGAACACTAAAATGAAATTGTATCTGCTTTCTACAATTTTACAAAGTTGTGCTATCACAGAGTACATTAATTCCCTGAAAATGATTTATTTTACAACTGCATTTAAATTGAAAACATAGGCAAAGATTGAAGAAAATTTGAACGAAGTTGCTATTTACCTCCTCTCACTCTCTCTCATAAATCTCCAGCATTGTTGTGTATGCAACTTATTTGTAGAATTCTCATTATAATAAAAAGCCGTAACAATAATAAAACTGTCTACATTGCCCCAGGAAACTCTATATAAATTAACAGTACCAGTGTGAGAAATCTATCAGAAAAAATCATGCAAAAATTGTGATTATTATAATAAAGAAGTGGCATGAGGTGCAGACATTAGTTAGTTACACTAACTGTGAGCAACAGGGCCTGCAACAGAAAAGTAACACAAGAATCATAACAGTTGTGTAACGCTTCAGAACAAAATGATTTTGAGTGATCTCCTAGTCTCACTTTCAAGAGAGATCATGACAAAGACAAACCCGCTTTCATATATAAGGACCGCAAGCCAGAAAGTTCCTTTGTAGCACTGCTCAGAAGCAAGAAACCTTATTTAAAACGTATTTCATTCTTAGAGAAAATAAGAAAAATGGATTTAAAAATTTCACAAAATCATAGGATGGTTTACGGTGGCAGGGTCTTCTGTTCAAGCAGGAACATCCAGAGCAAGGTGCCCAGGACTATATCCAAGGGGCTTTTGAAGATCTTCAAGGTGGTAACTCTATAGCCACTCTGGACAACCTGTGCCAATGTTCTGTCATTCACTCAATTAGAAATAGAAAATAGAAAAATGCATTTCCTGATGTTCAGGTGGAACCTCTTGTGTTCCAGTTTGTGCCCTTTGTCTCTTGTCTGGACACTGGTCACCGCTGAAAAAAGCCTGGATCCATCTTCTTTGCACGCTCCTTTCAGGAATTTATACACATGGGTGAGATTCCCCAACTTCCTAAATCACTGATGCATAACATCAAGAATTTGGGCACATTTAAAGTAACATGGTACTAATGATAGGCATGGAACCTACCAGATTAAAGAAAGACCACGACTGAAAGCAAAGTATCAGGTAATGACTGTGTATCTAACCCAACAGTCAAGAAAGAACTCCTGGCTGGACTTACTCTTCTAAAACTAAAAACACCCATTCGTGGTAAAAGCATCTAATGACTTAGTTAGTGATCTGCTCTTTTATTTCATTCAAAAGTAAAAGACAGGCCATGACATTATGAAAATCAAAGCACTAAGAGATCTGGCCTTCACTTCTTCAGTTATGCAAATTTATCACCGCATTGCATCATTTTATTTTATTTTTTTTACCAGAACAAAATGCAGGCCAGAAAGCTGAATGTTCTCTTTTCTCCCTCTTTATGATAGGGCCATAGAATCCAAATCAGACATAATCAACCTAAAATGCTGCCATATATGACTAATATTTATTCCATTATTCTCTGGCTTATAGAGCAATAAAATAATAAGATGTTAAGTCAACCTACTGTAAAATAAAGAGCAAACAAATCATCCTGCAAATTCCACATCATTGTACGTTGTGCTCCAGCATGTCCACCTACTCAATGGAGACACTGATCTTCAGGACTGCTTTCTATGAAATTCATTTGGTGAATAATTTTATGATATTTCAAAGGTCAAGTAAGGATTCATGATTTCATGATTAAAACTTGGTATTTTTTGTTCTGTTTTTAATATTAGCAATCAAATGCGTATGAAAATGCTTGCCTCTTCTGTTACTTCAGACTTTCTTAGCATGTTACTTTGTAAGCACACAAATGCGCTAGGGGAAGGAGTAACATGAAGTAGATAGTACCATCCCTTAAGATATTGTGTATATGCATTAATTTAAGCAAACTGATTGCAAGCACTGAAGCCATCTTGCTGCAGCTTTGGATGCTCTTTTATTGTATGACCTTATTCTTATATGCATAAAGACAGTTTAAAACATTACAGAAGAGTGGAGGACAGGTGAAAGAGTCAGAGAAAAAAAGGAGAAGGGATGGCTAAGAAATCACTAAGTACAAAATCAGTGTTTTTCATCATTTAGGTGATGAAATAGATCTAGAAATAGTTACCATTTTAATTAACACAGGAGGTCAAAGAAAAACATCATTAAATGTAATTTTTCTTCCTATTATAAATTTCCATCAAGTACAGAGGCATTAGAGAAGCATGCAAATTAGCATAGGCTTTTAAAAAAATATTAAACTCACTTGCTTATACCATGTAAAAAATATTCCCTTTCCTATCAATTCCAAACATGGAAAGAATTAGTATACAACTTAAGTTCAGCTTTTTGATCAAAGTTTGTTTTCTTCAGATCTATAGCATTTCAGATCTTACAGGAAAACTAATATGCTGATGACATTACAGAATAAAGGGTTTATTGTGATAATTGCTGAATTAAAAGTAACTTTTGTTTAGTGCTTAGCATAAAACATTCCCTAACATTCTTGGAAATGATCTGAGGACGGAACATAGAGAACCTCAATTCAGTAATGGAAAATAGAAAACCTTAGTTGTCCAAAATTAAAAAGAAAATAAGAACTTTATTTTCAAATTGGACCATTCTTTTTTTCTGTCTTAAATTTTGTTAAAAATTTATATTTTATAATAAGAATTATAAAATATTTATGAAATCAGCCAAACAATTTAAACATCTAGTCTACCAGCTTCAGATCTTGTAATCTTGTCAATAGAATTCCTTCACTTCTATTTTCGGTTTGAATTAATTGTAGATTTTCCAATTGTAGATTGGATATATGGAAAAAGTATTTTTTTACAGTAAGGGTAGTAAAGGGTAGTAAAGCACTTGGAACAGGCTGCCCAGAGAAATAGTGAATGCCCCTTCCCTGGAGATATTTAAGATCAGGCTGAAGGACTCTGAGCACCCTGAGCTGGCCATAGGTATCCCTGTTCATTGCAGGGTAGTTGGACTAGATGACCTTTAAAGGTTCACTTTCAACTCAAAACAATTCTATGATTTTTTCTCTGTAGGAAACAGTTTTTTCACTGTTTTTATAACTAATTCTTTTCATTTCCATTCTAAGATCTCAGATACAAAACACTACTTCTCAGCAGTCACAATCATTAGCAATACGTTTGTGCCAGAGATGAATAAGAACCTGCATGCTTTACTTGTAAAAGTCTGCACCAGCAGAGCCCATTGTCACTGTTACCACTGCTGAAAAAGCACCACCCATTGCCTCACTGTGCTCACGTCCATTGTTTGGTGCCCAACAAAATTCAGCAAGTGCTGAAAAAGATCAGTAGGTGCCATTTCTTCCACTTGGAGGAATTCAATGACACACCTTTGCTTCATGTGCACTCCCACAAACACCATTCTGTCAGACTGTCCCTCTGCTGCCATCTGTCGAATGGCATCAACATGTAACAGAATATTGATGGAGTGGTTCAGTCTCTACTGCCATACCACCAACACTCACCTCTGATACTGTGAGCCAAAATAATAAAATAGGAGGCATTACTTTTGAAGCAGACCTCAGAAAAAGAAATTAAAATTCAATTCAATTTAAGATTTGAGATTTAAGTAAAATTTCAAATTTATCTTTTCATGTGTTCCTGTAATGATAATAGATGCTGGTGAGTAATATCACAGTTTACTTGAAGAACAAAAGTGACACAATCACAAATGCTATTATAATTAAGACTTCAGTTAAGGATCAAAGAGATGGAACAGATGGAATGCAAGAGACGATTAAATGCAAACACCATTGTTAACAGGAAGCATGTTAAGAAAAGCTGTGAAGGTACACAGAAGATAAATGTTCATCTACTTAAGTCAGATGTATTTGAAAGTCTCTCCCAGCAGGGAAGTAATTTAATGTCTCCATGCAATCTGGTACTGGTCAGCACATGACTCTTAAAAAGCAAAGATTTTCCCCAGTTGCTTTTTCAGAAGTGAATAGGAAACACCTAGCAAGGATCTGCGTAGTACTGCTTACCTGTTCTCCTGACAAACCTACTTCTGATTTACGCATGGGAAAAAAAGTAAAAAAATCCCTCACTAACCATTAACTATGATTTTCATCTGTCTTCTTGTAGCCCATTAACTGATACTTGAGCAATCTGTTCAAATGCCTGGCTTAATGAAGGTCTGGTCAAAGTACACATTAGCTACAGCTGTCAAAATGGCAAAAAAAAAAAAGTTATCCTCTGACTATTGTATCACAAAATGGTTGAAATTCCCAAGTATTTTAACACAGACCATAACACATGAAACCCCAGAATGAGGAAGCTAGTGATAATGCTAGTATAACTTCGGACAATTTGATATGCTGCTTTATATGCTTTTTCTTTATTAAAACCTTATAAAAAGTACTGCCTAAATATTTATATATAATACCTGGAGCAGCACTATGTCTTATTGCCCATCGCATCTCCCTCAAGATGTCAACTCTGCTTCATAAGAACCAGACAGAGAAGTATCCATCCTGGCAGACAGCAAGATTAAGTCCCATTCTGGGTAGCAGATCCCTGAAGGAGTCACATGCCTCTGTCGACAGCACTGCTGTGACCTCTCACATTCTAACAGCCAACTAGACCAAGGAAAAGGAAAGAGGTGAAGTGTTATAAAGTGTTCTAAGAATGATCACAGCTGTAGTGTCAGGTCTTGACTCCACTCTTAGGACCGATTGTTGGTGCATGTAATGGAGAGTGTGAGTTCATTCTTTGGGATCTAAGAACTGGACAAAGCTTGAAGCGAAGGGAAATATGTCTCAGTGAAGGATGAAGCAGCTAAGTTTGAGGATAATCACAGCAAAGTGGAGGAGTACTGAGGGATCATCCTGACATAGAGATGCTGCTGAAGTCAACCACATCACGATTTCCCAAATGTCAAATCAGAAGGTTTAGGCCACCCAAATACAGGTTTTTAAATGCTACCACTTTTCTAAATATCTAAAATAAAGTCTCTCCACCAAGCAAATTCCTGAAAATAAATGTGAAATTTAATCTTCTCTAAAAAGACAAGGTAAGGCCTAGAAGGCCTAGCTGCCTTTAGGATTTTGCATTCCACCTCACTACTCACTTTGTACCTGCACAGCACATGCACATGAAATTAATTCTCCATTTCAAATTGCACTGATCTCTCCGAGAAAAAAATCTTTCAGATTGTATATGTGGAAACACAAACCTGTAGATTAAACCAATATCTGAGGTAGGCCAAATTAATCACTGATAAGTGGTAAACAAAATCTAAACTAACATTGTTTTAATGTTAACTTCGCTTATTGGGGAAAAATATACTAAAATAGGGTTAAGAAGAATATACATCACTTCTGCTTGTAACTAATATTACAATGTTGTCATTGGTTGGACTTAATAGCTATAATCACCAGTTCAACTCTTTCCTCATGCAGCCACATTCTGGTCCAGAAGAACTGAAATTTCTTTAACATTGACTGGAGAAATTATTATTCTTTAGCCTAGGAGGCAACCGTTTGAATCTCTAACCTGCTACTGTCAGCATCTGGTTTTGAAATGGATAAGATTATAAGGGTAAATGTTCACTGCAGATACAATTATAACAGCCTACCGAAAATTTTACACTCCAACTATTAATCACATCCATGCTCGGCTGTAAGACTGCCTGTGACCCCCAAGAAGTTAACAAGTCACTGCTTTTCAAGTCACAGTGCTGCAAATGCATTTAACCAAAAGGACAGAGATATTGAAAGAAAGAATACTTGTTTAAAAAAAAATTAGTTTCAGAATAAAACTACTTTTGATGCCACCTGGGCATTCTATCCCCCAGTCCCCAACCAGCTTTAGTAGCCTTTTGCTGGATTCAGTACTCCATGTCCATACCCCTCTCTATTCTACTAAGGAAGCCCAGAAATGGACAGAGAACTCCAGATGCATCACACCAATGTCGAAAAGAGGAGAAGGACCTTCATGAAGTTCCAGCCAGTCAATTTCTGTAACTTGTTCCTACCACCTGTCCAGGTCCCTCCAAATACAATCAAGTACTCCAGTACAACGAAATTAGTGAACTATATTTTCCCCCATACTATCCCTTGAGGGATTTCCTGACCACCAGCAGGATTTTGTACAGATCACAGCTCTGACTCCAGCCAATATTCTACTAATGTTATCCACTTTGACATCACTGAACTGGTGAGACAATAGCTGTACACTTTTAGGAGACTAGGTCAAAGGCCTATTCCTTGGCAAATCTATATTAGATCAAACAATATTGTCTGCCATTCCTGTTCTTCATTTGTTCAGAAATGGTTTCTAAAATCACCTGCTCCATCACCTCCACTGACCAGCCTGCAGTTCCCTGTAACCTCCTTATTGGCCATTTTAAGGATGGGTATGATGTTACTTTTTCCCAGTTCTAAGGAGCTTCCCTCTGAAGATGTCAAAGATCAGCCCCAAAATCACGTCAGACAGCTCCTCCAGCACACTCATGTGCATCCCAGCTGTTCCTACAAACCTGTGCATTTGTAAGTGAATCAGTGATCCCTAACTCTGTCTTCATGCCTTACATGTAAACTGAGGAACCTGTAAGGCCTTGGGCACAAGTCACAGTTGTTAAAACTGAGCCAAAAAAACCATTCAAATATATCCACTTTTCACTAGGTCCCCCTAACCTCAATGAGCAGTGGGCCTACCCTTTTCTTAGCCTTCCTCTTGGTGTCAATATAGATATGGAAACTGTCCTTGTTTCTCTTCACATCTCTTACTAGCTTCAACTCCAGCTTAATTTTAGCTCTCCTGACTCCATCCTTGCATAAGCAAGCAATGTCTCTGTATCCTCCCCCAGCTAGCTAGTCCCTACACCTGCCTTTGTGTGTTTACTTTTTGTACTCAGGCTCAGTGAGGAGCAACAATTTCATCTAAGAGCTTTCTGCCATGCTTGTTCAGCACTCTGCACACAGCAATAGCCCATCCTTTATGTTCTGAGATGCTCCCTTTGATCAACCAGCTCTACTGGGCTCCTTTGCCCTTCCAGGCACCTCCCTGCCAAGCAGGTCCATGAACAGGTCCAAATCTGCTTTTCAAGAGCACTAGACATGAATTCTGCTGCTCAGAAGCTTAGTCACTTCTCTCAGGATTGTAAACTCAAATCACATGGTCACACAGTTGGTTAAGCTCAGGCTGTCCTCAACTATCATCTAGTAGCTCTTCCTCATTTGTGAGGGTAGCATCTCCCGTACGTCTGTGATGGTGTCACTTTCATCTGCCATATAAAGAAAATTTTATCTACCTTCTGTTCTTGATAGATGAGTATAGCAGACACTCAATAAACATAACATCACTGGTGTTGATCTGTCCTCTGATCCATGCCCACAAGCAATCTACTCTTTTGTAGTTTCACTTCTTTCACCCTCCTTAATCAAAACCTTTACATAAATTCTACATGAACATTAAATGAATGTAAATTCATATTTATATAAATTATACATGTAAACTAATTTCATAAATATCAGTAAAATGAATTTTATATAAATGTAAGCAAATTTGCATAGTAATTTTAATGTTTTTTTTCTTTCTATATTAGATCAGCTGACAGGATTGCAAAATTTATTTATTCTTGAGGGAATCATCTGCTTTTATGTATAAAAAGTTCCCGGCACACATGGGATGATTATTCCTTTAAGCTATCGTATACAGGACTTTTTATTGAGTAGGCTGCATTTGCCAGACTCAGCAGTTTTCTTCGTATAGTCACTTGCTTCCAGGTAGCCATCACTATTTAACTGATGATACCATCATGTTCCAAATCCATTTAATAAACACGAACATATCACAACAAAATGTTTACAACACAATTGAGAACTTTTTGGATTACATACCTGAGAGAAATCTACAAAGACGGTACTTAAGAGTTTCTCCACATCTTGGGAGGGGACTTATGCATGAACCCATATACCCATTGTATGATTACTGACATGAATGGACTCACTTCTTGATTTCACACAGGATCCAACCAAGGGCATTTGGCAGGACCATACAATGAAAAACTTGGGGCTGACAGAGTAGAAATTAGATGGCATTAATCAAGAAAGACAAACTGCTGCTCACAAACAGGTGGGATGACCTAAACACCCTGCCAGCCTCTCATTTTTATGCAACTCCTCCTTCTAGCTCCATCATTCTCTAATGCTTCTGGCTCTGATGCTAGTCAGACCTTTCCATGAGTCAACTTAATTCACAAAGCCAGCTGAATCCAGGAAAACAACAGCAACATTTTCTCTGGGATAATGAGTTACATCAGCTCTCAGTAAGCTCTGATGAGTAAAGTTAGCTAGAGAAGCTAGCTGAAGCATGAAGGTGGGAAAGAAAGGGAGTAAAGAGAAGCAAAATAATCTCTTTTTAGCAACAGTGAGGTGTCTCGCTGCAACCTGTGAAGCTGCAGCCTAATTGGAAGCCTATATCAGCTTTAAGTCTACCTGCAACTGTAGCCTGTAGCCTAATTAGAAAGCAGAGCTGATACTGCCAGTAAGAAGGAAAGTCACAAGAGCCCACCCACAAAGCCCAAAGCCAAAGTACCCTGCTCTTAAGTCACCAAAACAAAAAAACAAGCAAACAACAACAACAAACAGATACAAATTGCCCAGGCAAAGCCATCTAGTACCTGCACAAGGGCACTCACATCTGGAATTGCAGATTTTACTCTGTTGTACATTTCTATCTCTTTTACCAAAGTCCATGAGTTCAGAGATATCAAAGTAATCCGTAAGTTTATCACTAACACATGCACAGTGGGAGGTGTGGGTGGATAGAATGTAAAGGCTGGAATAGCAGACAGAAGAAAAATTAATGAGAAGAACAGTTTCTTCTGCATGAATGTGTTGAGCTTGCTGATCCATCATTCATGGGAATTAGTTAAGAGAATCCAAGAGCATGACAGAAATGCTTAGTTCATATTGTTTGTTGACTTTCTCTAAAATAGTACAGCGTGTCTGATTTGTGTTTATACACAGCTACATTCTCTTCATCAAGGGAGTTAAAAAAAGGTTTGATCCAAGGTACAGTAAATAGCTGTTACATACTGATAACTACTTCTTTCAGAAAGACAAAGGAAGAGGAAGTTTTCGTTTGTTTTTGTTCTTTTTTTTTTTTTAACCATAAGATACTGAAGTAGTGACAAAGTACTCAAAAATCCCTTGCTAATCAGCATTTTGATGCATACACTTTCCACACAACATATTAAATTTACAAAAATAAGCACATCCTCCCAACGATGTGCCACACTGTCCCACTGCCAGCTTGGTGACAAGTGGAAAGCTGAGCCTCCTCTACTACTCAGAAATATGAAGTTAGCTGGTATACTTCTGACAGCCCTGCACTATGTTTTGCAAGTGTACCTAGAAAAGTGTGCTTCTTTTTTTTTTTTTTTTTTTTTTTACTTTTGAAAATAGACACTAACAATGTAAAATGCAAATCGAAGGAAAAACACATGATTTAATTCAAGTTTCCTTACTTGCTAGGTTTAACTAAAGGTTAAATCTGACTACAATCCACCCATCTCTAGACGGAAGCAACACATTTTGGAACAAAAAGTTGCTCTGCATTTTAAAAGACTGTTTAGTTTTTTCTTGTCGTAGTGCTTTCATGTTTTTCATGAATTTAATTCCTGAATACTACCATAAAATCAATACTAAAACAATTTTAAATGAGATTACACTGTCAGGTTCTGAGGGAGATTGGAAGAAAGGAAAAGAACTTCGAATATCACTTTGAGACAGCAACATCATCCAAAAAACATCCAGAAGTAAACACAAACTTCACTCACAAAACAAAGCAACAACTGCATCTGTTTCCATACCTCACATATGCGCACAGACCTGCCCCTTTTCTAATAAATCCACTAAAGCAACTGCCTTTTCACAGTACACATACCAGAAAGTGATATTAGTGTGACCCCCAACTCAAAGGACTTGCCTTTTCAACGTATCTATATAGAATGCTGGGAAATGAAACAAAAAAGTGCCAGCCAGGATGCCCCTCCCTCTGAAAGGAAAAACAAGCTTTAGTCCACACATACTGATCCTGAAAACAGCAATTTGAACATGTATCTGTACAAGTAATGATAGAAACTTAGAACTTAACTTCCTCACAGTGAGGATGACAGAGCACTGGAACAGGCTGCCTGTAGAGGTTGTGGATTCTCCTTCTCTGGAGATATTCAAGACCCACCTGGACACCTACCTGTGCAGCCTGCTGTAGGGGGCCTGCTTTGCAGGGGGGTTGGACTTGATCTCTGTGGTCCCTTCCAGCCCCTACAATTCTGTGATTCTGTGATGCGCCCAAATAAAAAAATCTCAATGTTTCCCAAACAATTGCCTCATTTGTTCACCATGACTTTTTTCTTAAGTTTAAATCTCAGTTCAGTCAGAATCTGTTCTGTAGAATAATATACTTTTATTCTTACCGCTGCTTTAGTTGCCATTAGCAAACACCAATGATTGCTGCATCAGCATGGACTTGAAGCAAAAGGACAACAAAGAACATAAATTACATACTGAGCAGCAAAATGGTCAGAACTCAGAAATCAATATTAAAGCAGACAGGAAGATTTCAGATACTATGCATGGAAAAACATAGAGGAACACTCCTCTTTCTTTTCTGGCTATTAAGTGGCTCCCTGAAATTTACTTCTTAAGTTTTTTGTTGTCATTGGTTTTAGAGACATTATCTCTTCTCTTGTTTGTGTTACCATTGCTTTGGTTATCAGTACACAGGTAATATAAATATTTACAGTTGTACAAGGTCCCTTACAAAAAGTGGGATTGTGAACACTCTTGCACTGCACTGAAATCAAAGCAGCCCACAGCTTCACTTACTCTTCCAAGACTCTTCATCTCCCCTGTGACACAAATGAAAAGTTACCCATCCACAAAGAATTACTACAATACCTTGCCCTCTGCCTGCCCCATTTCTGGAGATTACTACTTAACAATAATCTGTATTAGCAACCACTGTAAATTACTCATTCTACTATACTTTTTTTTCCACCTCATCTTGACTTAATGCTATTATTATTCTTCATACACGGTGTTATTACTTCAGTGCTTTCCCCAAATAGTTCCCATATCATTTCTATTTTCCCTCTTATAGGTAGTAAAGTTATTTATTTTCCATACAACTAATATGGTTTTTTCTACATCTCCTACTGAGCAGCCTGCAGTTACATTACAGCTTCAATCTGGCATTCATTAGGCTACTAAAAATTACACACAGGTGAGTAGGAGGGAAAAATGAGGAATAAGGTTTCCGATCAGGTCAATTGACAGAAATGTCAACACTGCAGAAAGGAGCAGCCAGAAACACGTGAGCAGCAGTAGAAAGGCCACCAAGACTTGCAGGAGATAGGAGCAAAAGAAGTACACATGCAGTATTTGTCCTTGTCTTGTGTGAAAGAGTCCAGCCAAACAGTGCCAAACAAACAGAACAAAATCACTAGATATGCTTGCACCATGTCATGTTCTGTGGACAGAAACAAGAGAGATGTGCCCATGCTCTGAGCCAAATGTGGCCATGCATGGCCATGTAAGAGAAACAGAACTACATTAACTCAGAGTTGGCCCCTCACTATGCTCCAAGATACCCAAAAATCCTAAGGACAGGTAAACAACTTAACTTCAGAAGGTGAAAAAAAAATGTTTAAAACAAGAAAAAACCCATACAAAATAAAACACACCCCACCCCCTCCACACCAAAAAAAAAAATAAATTAAAAAGTCAGGCTCAGAGAGGAATCAAAAAAGAAATCAATGGCAGGACAAGGGCACAACAGCCGGCAGACACAGTACTCATAGCACTTGAAAGGTGGGCTGGCTTGGTCCTTGTTATGAAGGTAAGCAGGGAGAATCCACACCTTGGCTTCCAGCCTTGCACATTCTGAACTCTAAATGCCTCAAATAAACTGCAGCATTTTCCAAAGTGACAACATGCTATTCAGACTCTTTGCCCTTAACACTGAATGGATAGCACAGTACCATTTCGCCTTTTGTGCTCGCTTTGCAATGCTATCAAGATAGCAGCTTCAGGTAATGCCTCTTACTGACAGTTCCCCCAGGCAGTAACTTACTGCATGTAAGCCAATAATACATTTCTACTTGGAGCAGTACATTTCCAATTGGAGCTGTGATGACCAGTGCTATATGAACTTCGTGATGCTGAGACACAAAGCTAAAGAGCTGCATAATGGACAAGAATACTTTCGAATGCTGAGACAACATCAGCATATGGCAGTATAACTTCTGGTACCAGCACGGTAGAGGTAGATTTGGCCAAGTTTAACCTACTTCTTTGTATGCTTACTCATAGCAAGCTTATTTTTCAGCTCACTTTAATTAATTAACCCAGAGAAAGAAATGAAATAATGTACTTATCATATTACACAAAGAAAAAAAGAAGGAAAAAAAGAAGGAACGGTTTTTCAGAGGCTAGCATTTTATACACGTTCCACTGGAGTTTGGTTACACTCTGCTCAAAATATCTGACAGGTTCTTAAACACAAGTGAGAGCAGTAAAATACACTAATTTGAAGAGTATACAAGCAATAACAATTTCTCAAAAACAAATGAGCTTTTTGGAAATCAATATTACATGGAAGAAATACTATGATGAAACAAAATATAATCTTATAACTTCAAAGGTAAACACTTTTCTTTCCCTAACTCTGTGTCTAAATTTCCTGATTAAAAAAACTGGTTTATCTAAAAGTAAAAGAGCACAGCTACACACTACATTATCTGTTAAGCCTTTTCTGCACTCTTCTTCACTTTATACCAAGCTAAATATTCTAGAGAACAACAGGGAACCCTTGAAATTGGTCAATAGATTGATTAATGCACTGTACTGAGCAAGCCAAACAGGATCAGGATGTTTACAGGTGTTCTTTCGGTAGACATTAATTGCATTGCACTAACAAGATAGGTTTCTTTCTGTTAAAGATGCTATTTACAAAATAATTCAGACAAGAAGCCAACCATAAAGGTTACTGAGTAAGAAAAGCAGTCAAATATGCTCTGATAAAGTACGTGCATAAAACTGATTCAGCTCTGTAACATACTTACAAGTTAAATAGGAAAAAAATACCAGTTAACTTTTAGGGCCAAGGAGTCTACAAAGAAAAAAGTCTAAGTAAAGCACATCTACCCATTACATAAAGAAATACAAAAGGAAGCAATCAACAATTCTTACTAGCCCCACACGCAGATCCAAGCTTTTAAAATTCATCACATATGTAATGACTCAAATAAGCTTTCAGTGACCAAACTTCAAACCACTAGCTTCCTGAATTGCCTTTGTCAATACATGGATCAATAAACAAATTCTCTTGTGCATAGTTTGTCTTGTCTACTACCTTTATACTGGCAATGCAATCCATACAGCTGCAAAACCTTAAAGTCAGTAGTCAGCTGTCAGTGGGCTAGTAAACTTTGCTAGTTTGTCTGCTAAAATAGGGAGACTTGGAAAGCTGATGAACTGGCAAAATAGAAAGTGTTAATTAATGTTTCTAGGAAGAGCAGGGGATTGCTGGTAGGGAATGGGCTCTGCGTTCCATACATAATTGAAAAGCAGTCTTCTTTCAAAAGCCTCAGAAGCACCCAGCTTTCATCAAGCACTACTTCCCAGTTCACATTTGTTTTAGAGCACACATACATAAAAACACAATTTAAATTTATTTGTGGGTTGGTGGTTTCATTTCTACAGGCAAAAATCCAAGTTAAAGTGAAGTAAAAGGCCAAAAGTCTCATCTACACTATATGACCTACACATTACAGCTTTCCTTCCTGAGCCATGTTCACACAAAAAAAATCTGTATTATAACAAATTTCATGACCTTCTGGCTCTTCTCTCTCATTTACACACATCATGAACATGCTGGTCCCTGCACAGAAATTTATTTTGGGTCATGCGGGTGACATAAAAGCTATTTCAGTTCTGCAGAAGACAGAACTTCAGTGGCACACAGCTAACCTTCCAGATCACAACAAATATCTCAGCTCTAATTCAAACAGAAAAATTAAAGTTGCACGCAAATTTAAGCGTGTAATTTTTGTATTTCTTTCAAGCACCCCAGAGGTTTATCTAACCTCCATGCCCATACACACCACCACCAGCTTACGCACCTCTTTCATCAGCTACACCGGAGCAGTAACTGTTTTTTTTTTGTTTTTTTTTTTTTTGTTTGTTTGTTTTTGTTTTTTTTTTAACATCCACACATCAAATTGGATTAATAAACTGTCAAATGCCAAATTCTTTTTTTTTCCTCCAAGTTATTATTTTAAATCCATGCTTGTTCTCTGACCCAATTTGCTGCACAACCACATGCATGTCAGTGCAACTTGGAGTATGCAACAACATGAGAATGCATCTGGGAACAACAGGATATGGAAACGAGCAGCCACAGACATTCTGCCTAAAATCCATGCAAAAGCAATTACCATGAAAGTGTGGCTTCAGACTACTTGTCAACACACTTGTCATTCACATTGCCCTTCATAGCCTATGGTCTCCATTCTGAGTTAACCAAGCAGTCTTTCACTAGGGAGCCCAAAACATCAGCCTAAGCCTGAATCCACAATGTTTTATTGTTCAGGATTGGGTTTTTATTTATTTATTTTCCAAAGAACACAGAATTTAATTTTGTTCTTTAAAACAGGGCAACATGCAAGGTCATAAGTCATTTCTGCAAAGTGAGAATTAATTCCTTCGATATTATTCACTGTAAAGAAATAAATGTTTCATTTGTGAAACGATTTAATACTGAAGCACATCTTCAGAGAGGTAATCTGTTTTCCTTTAGTCACGCTAGACAACAAGTGCAACCAGGGACCTTTCCCACTACTATTAATGTACTTACTGTGGATTTATAGAAGAATGACTCACAAAATTACTATATATCCAATCCAGGCACATTATCTATCTGTCTGAAAGATCAGAAACAAAATGTCCATCTCAGGACATTGCTGTTGTCAGCTATAATTTAGGCATTCTTCAAACTGCATTTGTATCCCAGAGGGTAATAGCCTTACATTGAAAAAGACCTTCATTAAATGGTTCCCCATCATGCAGGCCATTACAGGCTCTCATGCCCTGATCCGGCATAGCCTCAGAGTAATTCTGCTTTTAACAGGCAAACCAAACAAGGTAAATAAACTATCACCTCTAAGGGTAGAAACATCTGTAAATATATTATTAACACAGATAAAACCACCCCCTCACTAATCTCCAGTGACATAAGAACGTGCAATTATTTATGTTTTCTTCTACAGAATGAAGTTATTCTCACATAATGAATAGTCCCCTAATACAAGTGGAAAAAAATCCATACCCAAAATTGGATTTCATCTTAATAGCATTCTCTAATTTCTATCTTGTCCTGTACAATGTATAAAATTCATACATCTGAAAACACAGGCCTGCTCTAAAGGACTCATTACAACATACAGAATGTGCCTGTCTCCCTAAGAGGTTCGAAGACAATTAGCTAGATACTTCAACTTCATTTTCATCACTGCATCTACAAAAATACAACACTCGGACACCAACCTCACCTCACACAAAGTGCAAGTTTCATGTTGTAGAACCGTTTCTACAAAAGGAACAACTAAATAGACTTGGGTTATTTAACCTAGGAAAAATGATGTTGGAGAAGGGTACATGCTTTATAGTAAAAACATTAAAGAACAAAAAAAACAACTACAATGGAACGGCATGGAGAAGATTAGAAATCACCTTGGCTCACTTCCTATTAAGTATAAGACACTAACACACATCAAACAGAAACAGCATATAAAACAATTAAAAAGAGATTATTCTTCTCATAATCTGTAGCAAACACTGGCACTGTTATAGGAGTCCACTGTAAGCTGTATAGGAGCCCACCGAGAGTAAAGCGAAGGCGAGAAGGGAAAAACATTAACTCATTGAGAACATCAGGAACAGAGAGTTTCTGTTTGAGAAAATTCCTTAACGCAAAGCAGTGGGAAACAGAGAGAACACGCTGAGGACTTATCACACACTTGTCCCTCTTCTATAGCCTTCTTTAAGCAACTACTAACAGGCTCCCTCAAAACCAGCCAATCTTTGGCTTAATCTAGCACAGTCACTTTTATATCACACATTTTATATCATAGACAACAGAAGTTTTCCAAAGTTTTAGCAGGTAATCCAAAGCTTTTTGGCATGCAAGCAGCAGTTCTAACAATTTAGAAGTTCTTCTTTGAAGCTGTACACAACCACCTGCTCTACACATTCATTTTATTTCTAAATTAATCATCATATACTGCACTTTTCCCATAACAGAAGTGGCTTTTGCCTTCACTGATAATTTGGGAAATGCAATGTAGATCATTACAAAAAATAATAATAATAATAATCTGAAGTTGCATTAGTTACTCAGACATAATTACACTTGTCTTGCCAATAATGATTACTATGCTTTCCATTATGAAATGCTTTCACATTTTCAAAGTCTTCCAATGTGCAATTAGATCTGAAATTTTCTATTTATCCTTCTCCAAAGCAAAATAGGGAAAAAGCAAAAAGGGAAAAGTTAAACTTTTCCCTTAAGTCAAAAGAAATAGAATAAAATTCAATCCCCAAACTCTCCCACTTTCCATTTAAAAACTGAAAAAGAAACAAAGCAAAGCAAAGAGACAAAAAGGACAGGTTCAAGAAAGACATTTTGAAGCTACTGAAAATTAAAAATTGACATTTGAAAATCGAATATGTTTTATGACTATAATGATTCTGAGTGAGCCTGACACTATTACAACAGCACACCTTATGAGACAAAGGAATATATATTTCTCCTGCTAAAGACAAGGCTAAGATGTACTGGTTTCCCAAGAGATCTAAGAGACGAGGACTCCACACAGTATGAAGAATGACCATGAAGAAGACTTCAGCATGGGTATTAAGGAGCTTTGTGACCCTCAGAAGAATTACACAACTTAGAAGAGATGCAGGGACAACAGTCCCTACCTGAACACCTCTTTCTCCAGTGCTCTGAGAAACTCTTCTTTCATTCTCAGATTGCACTGGAAAAGAGTGGGCTTACTCTGGTCCCTAGGAGAGTCCTGGTTTTACTAAAAGATTGGGGGAAAAAACAAACAAACAAACAAAAAAAACAAACACATTTTGCAGAAGTCAAAGCAGCAGCAGTTCAATTTTACCTGTACCATCATTACTATAACATTCTGTACTTGGACAACTGTTTAATGAATGGTGTTTTCTAACCTACAATTTCAACAGTAATCAGGTAAGTGGCAAGGTCAGCCATGCAAAATACAAAACAAAACAAAAACCAGAAACAACTGCATGGAAAATTATTACATGCAGTTATTTCCCTTCTGTCTTTGCTCGAACTTCCTAACCTCCTGCTGCTCTACTTTCCGCAAGTCCAACAAAGGAACTCAACACACTTGAGTGCTACCTTCTTAGACTTAATGTAAAATTGAAGATTGTCTAGACAATGTGCTATTCCAAACAAAAATGAACTATAGTATAGGGACACAGCATAACTCTTCTGTCCAAAGACTGAACTTCTGCACAACGTAATCAGATGAGACTCACTTGTAGTCTGGATCTCAACTACAAAGCATTACAATTTTTAAGCAGCGATCCAAGAAGTATTAAATTTTAATAAAAATCAGAGCCTCTTCTGTATCTGTTTTGGATCAGTTCCAAAACATCCAATTGTTCTGTTGTTTTTTTTTTTTTAAATCAAATAGCCACAATTTCACACATAGTTGTAAAAGAAACCTTCCTCCAGAAGAATCTGCATGTTACATTCATAGGAAATGGTTCTGTAGCAGAACTAAACAGAAATCAGTTCCCAAATTCAGAGAGCACTGTGTCACTTCTCTCTGAAGCCTGTCTAAAGATGATAGGTATGGTGTTAGGGAGATGCAAGAAGAAACTATCTTGTCATTTAGATTTATTCAAGATAAAATTCCTCAAATTCCTGTTCTTCCCATACAGGATGTACCTGAAGTCTGAGAATACCAGATTTATATTTTTTACAAAATGCACTGCAATTAAAATACCCACATCATCTTAACAGAGTGCTCTGAAAAATGTAAACTGGAAAGTTACTAGTTTCTCCCTGCTTAAGGGAGATATTATTTTGAATTTGTTAATACAGGTCTAACAGCATCAGGAACACTGATGCTTCAAGGCTTAAGTTTACACCAACCTGGACCATCAAACAGTCCATTAGTTGTAAAATGGAGCTTGGTTAATCCATTAACCTCTTAAGTAACACATGGGTCATGGTAACAGGCACAGTATGGGAAATCCAGATACTAAGTAGTTAAAAAGCAAAATTATATATACACTAACATCTATTAATAATCCAAAAGAATACATTAAAAGAAGGAAAGAAATGATTAAGTGGTTAAGTCACGCCTGTGTGGCAACATTTCCCACTCCTCCTCCACACATACCCCACTTCACAAAACCTTTTAGATACAAATAAAATAGCCATGACCTTTTTTCCTCCTCTGCATGATTAATTACTTAATGTACTATTAATTGGAAAATGTAGCTGAATTTCAAATGCTTTCATTTTCTCAGCATATCATGCTATCAGGGAAGCACCGATTAAGCTGTTCATCAAAGGTGAACAGACAAGGTCATGTAGGCTGTACCTCTTCAGTTATTCATTACCTGTCCTAAATAGTAATTAACAACAGCAATATTTCCATAAATCAAAGCTTTTCTGATTACCTTCAGATGATGATCAGATTGGGGGGAAGAGAGAGGGCAGAACGAGTTTTTGCATTTATTCTTTTTTTTTTTCCACCATTTGTTCTATTACATGCCTGAATTATTCAATCAATATATTACCTGTCATTTAAGACAAATTTCACTGCAAGTCAACTGGAATTCCATGCAGAACAAAAAAAAAGTTTTCACTTCCTTTCTCCTTTTGCTATGTCCCCCACACTGTGTACCCCACACTCCCACTTTAAAAGAGGAATTTCATCTAAGAAAGCCTCTCAGTTTCCAAGATTTATTGCTATATTTGTTATTTCTGTTTTGTCTTATTACTACCAGGAACAAATTTAAAGTGGAGATCATAGAGCACAGCCTTAAGGCCATATTCAGTGAAATCTGATGTTTTTAAATATAGAAGCCTATTCTGTCAAGTATCCATGTGATTTCTCACCTTGAGGCATCTCAGGTGGCAAATAGTGAGGCTCTTGAGCACTGACATGTACCCAGTCGAAGTCATCATACAAATCTTGATGGTAGTCACAGGGCCCTGGACCATCATCGAAGGTACATCCCCCTAGGGAAGAAAGATGTTGTTAGTTATAAATGCTATACTTATTTAGAAGTAGAGATCCTCCAAGATTTTTGCCCAGGCATTAGCCCTGGGTGCACAACTAAGGAGCCCACACATCTAGTAGCACAACTCTCAAAGTTGTCTGCACATAGCTAAAATCCGCAAGCAGCTCATTGATCAACGTTCCTCTCTTTGTAAGACATCTCTGCTTCATGCAGACTATTTTCCCCAAGAGCATCTCCCATCACAACAGGAAATCACAGGCTGAGCCCAAGTGAAACAGGCTCAGTGTCCTCAGGACAGAGAGCAACAGGCTGTTCAGAGCAGGGCAAAAACAAAGCAACACATTAGGCTAGAAAAGTAACAGTTCAAGTCAACAACCTTGATGGACTGAAAGCATAAACAGTCCAAATACCAACTATGAGTAAATAAATACAGTGCTCAAAACAAAGGCAGTCAGCACAATTAAAGTTACCTAGAAACGAAATAGCTACTGCAGAATGTATTTGGCAATATTGTTTTATTAAATCAATCTAGTATAACAGAATGCAAATTAAAGGCACTTTTTCAATGGCTTTACAATACCAAGCTGGGAGGGAGTGTTGAGTGGAGAAGGGCACTACAAAGGGACCTGGATCAATGGGCCAAGATAAACCATAGGAGTCTCAATAGGGCCAAGTGTCTGGTCCTGCATTTTGGTCACAACAACCCCAAGCAACCCTACAGGTTTAGGGAGGAGTGGGTGGATGGAGAGGGACCTTGGTGGACTGACGGACAGTCAGCTGAATATGAGTGAGCAGCATGCCCAGGTGGCCAAGAAGGCCAATGGCATCCTGGCTTATATCAGGAATGGTGTGGTGAGCAGGACTGGGGAAGTCATCCTGCCCCTGGACTTGGCATTGGTGAGGCCTCACCTCGAGTACTGTGTTCAGTTTTGGGCACCTCAGAAAGAACACTGAAGTGCTGGAGCAGGACCAAAGAAGGGCAACAAGGTTTGAGAAGGGCTTGGAGAATGTGCCAAATGAGGAATGACTGAAAGAACTGGGGCTGTTCAGT
Organism: Meleagris gallopavo; assembly: GCF_905368555.1. Taxonomy (NCBI): domain Eukaryota; kingdom Metazoa; phylum Chordata; class Aves; order Galliformes; family Phasianidae; genus Meleagris; species Meleagris gallopavo. The sequence continues at coordinate 57,875,263 of NC_139405.1, read as the reverse complement.
CTGGGAAAGAGGAGGCTGAGGGGAGACTTTATTGCTCTCTTCCAATATCTGAAAGGTGCTTACAGAGAGCAGGGTTGGTCTTTTCTCACTGGTTATAGGTGACAGAACAAGGGGAAATGGCCTCAAGTTGCACCAGGGGAGGTTTAGGTTGGATATCAGGAGAAACTTCTTTACAGAAAAGGTTGTTAGGCACTGGAATAGGCTTCCTAGGGAGGTGGTTGAGTAACCATCCCTGGATGTGTTTGGAAATCATTTGGATATAGTGCTCAAGGACATGATTTAGCAGTGGGTTGTTAGAGTTAGGGTAGAATGGTTAGGTTATGGTTGGACTCGATGATCTTTAAGGTCTTTTCCAAACTGAGCTATTCTATGATTCTATGATTCAGAGTTACACTAACAACAAGTATGAAAACTCTACAACTGAAATTATGAGGAATGATTGAAGGAAATCATACAGGAAGTTATGAGGACAAGTGACGGGAAGAAAGAAGGAGGGAAGAATACAAAAGGTGGAGAAGAGAAAACCCAAAACTTATGTAACACAGTAACATCCATTCTACTTCAATCTGTAAGTTTTTTCTTTCTGCATTCTTTACTGAAAGCAATTAAGTGGAGTGGGAAAAAGAAGAAAATGTGATGATAAGAGGAAGAGATCAACATTTGAGACAAAAGTAACAAAGGAATCAAAAGAACACAGTCGAAGAAAAAGTGGAGTGTAAATAAAAAAAAAAAAACAATTACATCTGTCAGGCATACAACTTTGAAGCATCTGTTATTCTCATTCACAGTAAGCAGCCCTTGAGCACACTACTTCTGCTCAGAAAAAGCAGAAGAGATTGAAACAGTGAAAGAGAAAAGAGACATTTATCATTATTTAGACAATATTTTGAAATCCAGGAAGACTTATTTAAGAACTCAAGGGATAAACATCCAGAAATCTGAGGAGAAATTTCATGCATCCTCTCCTCCCTGTGCTCAGCAGTTGGTTATATCAATCCCATTAACAGCTATTGTTGCAACAAAATTTGCTCCTTCTTCTGGCTTAAACCAGAAGATACACCTTAAAAATAACAGAGTATTTCTTATTTCATAGCTCACTTGACTTTAAAACAAAATATGGGACAAATACTATAGCTCTCAAGAACAAACAATAAAACATTATGGTAAATACCAGTTTCACAGTAAGATGAGGCACCTGCACTCCTGGTAAATGCTCTCAGCCCACATTACAGCCCAGAAGAAAACATGATGCAGATGGGATACGGGGAGGATGACAGTTAGGAGCTATAGTCATTGCTGCCTTCTGTACAACACACCAACAGCTTGGAACAAGGACTGGCCAGAAAACAAGGAGAGAACTGGGCATGCATTTCATCAAATTGAGGTTAAAATATTTTTTACCTAATCACAGAGGAGTATTTAACTTTCATATGAGGGGCACAGAGTTTGCAAAATCAAAGTGATCGTCTCAAGGGATTTGCATTATACTAAATTTCATCAACAAATCCTGATCATGTTCCAAAATGAGATTATATTTCATCTTCACTGAGAGTGAATTTCAATTCCCACAGTTCTGAAATTCATTCAGAACGTGTCATATATTCAAAATGACAAAACAGCCTAAGGTTTAGCTAATTCTACTCCTCCCTCCAAAATCACTGAGGACACCCCTTTGCCCGCTTGTTAACCAATGTACTGGGTGCTTAAGGACACCAGGAGGGGAAAGAAATCTCCGTGTTGTAGAAAAATTCCTGCTAATACCCTGTATCATGAAACTTTACAGCTTAAAGTTCAGCTTCATTTCAGCAAAACTTTCTCAAATGTTACACTGTGACAACATAAGCACAACAACAAAAACCGAACCCGCATGTCACTTTCCATTTTAGGTTGATTACTACATCAGTGTCACCGTCAGTGCCAAGTGCAAAAGGAGAAATATTTATGCAGAGTAACATTTATGCCTTTAAAAGTTCCAACTCCAATGCCCTATTATCACCAAGAGACTTTTCTAATTAACATCTGTCATGATAAAGCCAGAAAGATTTAGAATATAAATCTTGTTCTTTGATTTAACTTACAATACAGTGCCATGATCACTCTACAGCAAAAAATGTACATTTCCTTTGGCATTTAATTGATAAATGAATAGTAGTTTCCCTTAAAGGGAAGTTATCACTGTCTGCCACCCCAGCACCAAAATGACTTATGGCTTTGAAGCACATGCCTGCAGGGCACCCATTACCCTTTTTAATGGTTTAAGTGCCCTCAGTATATAAATTTAAACTACCAATGAATCTTGTAGACTCATTTGGAAGATGAATGTTCTTAATTGCTCATCTTTGTGCCCACTATTAATTTTAGTTATCAGGACTCTGATTAGCAATAACAATGAGCCTGTTTTTAGGCAGCAAGCAATGGGAAGCTCCTCATGTGCAGCATACCACTGCTATACCAACAAAACAAGTGTTCATTTATTGCATCCACACCAACAAAGTTTATCAAGATGGATTACTGACCAGCTGCAAAATGCACCCTGTATAACAACTGCCTAAACCAGTGGCTTTCCCTCTTGGGGGTACATCTCCTCCTCTTACCAACAAACTTCACTTACCTACAAATGTCAAATAAAAGCCACTGCTGTAGCTATTTATTCAGCATAACACGGCGAGGCATTTTAAACATTTGCACATTATTTCTTATTACTTAAATCACTTTCAGATCTCCTCTGTTTTAACTGCCCCATTTCCTGCACCCTATTTGAGCAACCCTTGGTATTAAGCAACAAAGTACATGGAACATGTTGCATGGAAATCACAAGGAGAAGAAATGATGGGTGGATGAAACCTGTAGTAATAATATACTCTGTTCACAACATACGTTTAAAATCTATCTTTAACCACTCAAACTTAAAACCACATCTGACAGAAATACTCCATAGACCAGGATTTCTTAGCACCCTAACTCACCTCTTGAGCCACTATTCACAATAGTGTACCAGCACTTTTCACACCACAAAGCAGATCAACTTGATGAACGTTCAGTACCTTCCAATGAGGATCAGCAGCTGAAATCAAATGCACACTAATATCTCCTGCTCAACGTTCTGCAGTCTGCTGATATTCTCCCAGTGACAAGCTAGAAATCTTCAGCTCAGACAACTGCAACTTCCCCTAAAACGCAATAAAAAGTTACTACACTACCAACCACTTTCCAGTTACATATCACCACCACCTTCTTTTAGCTACAGCTGACGTAGCTGCAATTTATCTCCAACACTACCCTGCTACTGAAATGTGTGCATACCTATCAGCACACGCAGCACGCTGCAAACATTGATTTGTGTACCCCTGCTCAATATCCCAGCAGGAAGTACACAGCACTGACATTCAAACACCCTTGGAGCTTGCAGTGCCTAAATCCAGATTTGCAATTCTAACATCATGCTGAAGGAAAAGGAAGCACGGGATTCAAAGCAATACAAATGATTGGTCCTATTTCAACAGCTTGGCATGGGCTTGGGGAGGCATGAAAGCAGGTAGCAGCTCCTCCCATAAACAATGATGCTATTAGCTGTGGGCATGGTCCAGAAAGGCCAGACAGGCTTTCTGAAGGGCAGCCACAGACTAGGCCCCAGAGAAGCAGAGGCCATGACTGCTGCACTTCCAATCACAGTAGTGGCACCAACAATGAATTCAGCATAACGAAAATCAAGCAGTCCAGCAGAGACACAGTCAGTCAACAGCACTGATAGAACCAGAAGCATGGAAAACAGAAGAAATGTTAAATGTGGGTGGCTATATTGTCAAACTCGGATCTATGGATGAGAAAACTATAAAACCATGACATTATGTTAGATTAACTTAATTTGTTAAGTTTTTGATGAGGTATTTGTGAAATGTTTACATTCCACAGAGGCAAAGCAAGCCAACAATTCACCATTCCCATCACTTTTTCCTCTAACCTTCATTATGTCATGAACTTGAAGTTAAACATATACCTAGAACTCTCACATTTTCCTTGCCAACATCCTTCAAAAACAGAGGTGATAAATCATGCCAGCCAGGAATAAAAATTTCCTGACCACATGCCCATTCTCATTTATAAAAGATAATGAATCTTTAATGTTCATTATAGGGGAAAAAAAAAAAAGAAAGATGAATATCTCATGCTAAATTCTAGAAGAAGTGAAGCTCCACTAAATAACAAGGTCATTAAGATTAAACTAAATTTAACCTTAAAATCCCTAAGATTAACTTAAATTTACTATAAATCATATTATTCAGGTTTAAACATCATCTTTAAAAATATTTAAAGACACTTGATTTTAAAGACAAACTTAAAACATTTAAGTATTACTGAAATATTTCTTTAGAAGCAATCCTTAGTGCTGGCACTGCTCCAATTCTGATTTCTCCTATACCTTTTCATATCAGCCCAGAAAAGACGAGTCAAATCATTTTTTTCCTCATCAGGAAAAAGACTAAGACAAGAATGTGTCAGTAACTCCCGTAAATAAATGGATCTCTGGTACAACTCTCCTGTGGCCTTCCAAGTCACCAGGTGATGTCAGAAAAGTGATTCAGACTTTGAAATAATTGTCTTTAACAAATCAAGTGTTGTCACTATAGTCCTTACAGGTCACATAACTTCTACTGTTTAGAACAGAAACAGTCAGCTGCACATGACTTGTACATTAAAACTGCAAGAAATTTAATTTATCTGTAAAAGTTATTAGAAACACCACTATAAGATTAATATAGTGGAGATCTAATGACTTCTGGATGAACAAAACTACTCCCACATACCACCTTAAAATTCTGTATGCCAGTTTTCGTATTTAATTAGGCATTAACAACTCCACTACCCTTTAAAACATACTCAGAGAAGCCATACAAATATATATATATATTATATATTGGAGATTATATATATCTCCATCCAAAACGTTCAAATTATATGAACAAGACTAGCTGATGAAGAATAACAATATTTACTGGCCATACTTCATACCATCTTTAAAAAAAAAAAAAAAAAGATCTTTAAGAACTGAGAGTAGGAGGAGGGAGTGTATGTCTGGCCTTAACATTTCTAATCCAACAAAGAATATATTTAAGAAAATATTTTTTTTGTCTTAAGTCATCCCATTTAGAGAATTTTTTTCTTTTTTTAAGGATATATTATATATAACAATAGGAACTTTGAAGTCTACTACAGTAACAGCATTGAAGCACTAGAAGTCTCAAGTACATACTTGCTAAACCTGGCACTAAGTTTCAGAAACTAGTCATAAAGCCATGAAAGACAGCCGTACCTTCTAGTTGTGGCATTGAGATAAAGAGATGGGAAATCAGTGTACCTGATTTGGTTTCTAAAGCTAACGGATTTTTATTTTACGTTGTACTTTTTTTTAATTAGTGATCACTACCTATCAGCATTACAAAGGATTTTTTCTGCCACAGAATGACACGTATAGAACAGCAACTGAAAGAACCCAAGTTTACAGTTTACTTCTGAGTAATCTGTAATTAATTAATCTGTTAATGCACATGACTATTTCTGGTGTTATGCAAAACCTACTAGTAACATCTAAAATGTCACATTCCAGTTTTAAAGGGCTAGTTATAATGCCAGGGGTTCATCTGCCAAAACCAAGCAGATGACTAAGAGAAAATGGAAAAAAAAATCCAGTATGAAAAAATAGCAGTACTACAGGCACACAACAAGATTTTCTCATCACAGCTTTTACTTTACACATGGCTCTGTTACCAATAGTTTCTTTGAGATTCATGTATGAAGGTGTCATACCAGAAATGAAATACTTTTTTCTCATACAGTTCAAATGACTAGTTGGAACAAAATGCTCCTTTTATTCAATAGCATGCTTTTATTTTTCTCTACCACCTGCTGTAAAAGCCTAATGACTAGCTCTGAATCTATTGAAATAGATAGCTCCATGGTAAGGACTCAGTAGAAAATTATGTTTATCTGGCATGCCAGATAAAAGTCCTGTGAAAATTTAATTTTTTGCTGACATTGGTGAATTCAGTGCTTGAAGAGAAAAGAGGCACTGCAACAGGTTGCTCGTCAGTCATATATACAGGAGCAGGTATTGCTTTAAAAAAAAAATATTCACTCATCTACCTGTTTCTATCATAAAACACACTGGAAGTTATCATATTCTCAAGGCAATACCTTACTGCTATTACAGTTGTTCTAAAGCATGCCAAATGCTGAATATTCATATACCTGTTAGGAATATACTAGGAATCACTATTTAGCAATTTGAGAATAAGCATTAAGGGCTTACGTTTAAATGCTCATGCTCAGCATCACCTACTGAAACACAGCTGAAATAACCCTAATTAACCTATGGCATGTAAAAATATAAAATGTCAGATAAGTTATTTAATGAAAAAAAACTACAATGAAAACAGTAGCTCTTGAAGAAAATGAGAAGATCTCCTTCACTACAGAAAGAAGTCAGACCAAGTGCTCACAATATTTATCTTCTCCGCAACAGTATCTTATTTCATTACACAAAACATGACTGATTACATTTAAGAGCAATGACAACCCAGGAAACTCAATTACTCGCAAACATCTTTTACGATTTTCTAGCTTTGTTTCTATTATCAGTATGTTTTAATCACCCTCTTAATTTGAACATGCAACTCCAGGTCTCATCTGGAAGCACTAGTGGAAAACAAATGCCAGTAGCTTAACAGGAAATATGCTCAACTATTCCCAGTTAGAGTTATTTTATTTCATCACTAGACTTTTTTTTTGTAACAACAGTCTAAGTGATCTAAAATATCACTGCAATATTTCAGAAAATTCACAAAATCAATGCATTATATGAATCATCCTGATACTAAAAACCAGCCCTACCCTCAACAGCCATAAAGTAGTACCATAACTAATAAAAGCAAACCAATAAACCTAAAGAGGTCCCGCCTATACTTTTTTCCATTTTAAATCTGCCCTTCATATTCCTTATTAATAACATGTAGTAGCTTATTTTAGAAACAAAAAGATAGGAATTTGAGAAATATTAGGTACATCTAATAAAGAATGCAGATAGCCTCAAGCAGATATCCTTTCCTACCACCTTCAGGAAAAGGCTTCACTGTTAACTGCAACATTTATTCTAACTTCAAATTCTAGGAAAGCATGAAGACTTTCAGTTAGATGTGGCCTACCTGACTATGCCATTTATTAGATACCTTCTATTAAATTATTTCCCACTATATCAAGTCTGGAAAAGCTGTCTTCGCTTCCGATTTTATAAGATACAGAACAGAATCTGCAGGAAATTTTTCCATGCTTTACCAGCAGTGAACACAATGAAAAAAAGGAAAGAGGCAAAAAGTGGAAGATCAGTGTCTATTACACAATTTGTCTTTCAGTTTCTAAGTTAAGCAAAACCTAGTCTGAACAACAATGCCTTTAAATTTCCTTCTGTTCTCCAGGGAAGAAAAGCTTTTTCTTGCAGCCTGGAAGGCCAACTATGGTCTGGGCTGCATTAAAACAGGGGTAGCAATCAGGGAGAGGGAGGTGATTGTCCCCCTCTACTCAGCTCTTGTGAGGCCCCATCTGGAATACTGCATCCAAGCTTGGGGCTCCCAGTACAGGAAGGATGTGAAGCTCTTGGAGCGGGTCCAGAGGGTGGCCACTAAGATGATGAGAGGGCTGGAGCACCTCTCCTGTGAAGAAAGGTTAAGGGAACTGGGCTTGCTTAGCTTGGAGAAGAGAAGGCTCCAGGGAGACCTCATTGTGGCCTTACAATACTTAAAGGGAGTGTGTAAACAGGAGAGGGAACTGCTGTTTACAGGGGTGGATAGTGATACGACAAGAGAGAATGGTTTTAAACTGAGACAGGGGAGGTTTAAGTTAGATATTAGGAGGAAGTTTTTCACACAGAGGGTGGTAACACACTGGTTGCCCAAGGAGGTTGTGGATACTCCATCCCTGGAGGCATTCAAAGCCAGGCTGGATGTGGCTCTGGGCAGCCTGGTCTGGTGGTTGGCGACTCCACCCATGGCAGGGGAGTTGAAACTAGATGATCACTGTGGTCCTTCTCAACCAGGCCATTCTATGATTCTATTAATCTGTTCTTTACTGTAGAAGCAACAACACAGCTAGCTGTGGAGAGACACAGTTGTTTGTTTCTTGTGATTCTTTCATCCTTACCTGGCATAAGCAAGGCAGTAGAGAACAAATGGTCATACATCTAGAAATCATTTAAGTGATTTCAGGTATTTCTAAAACTATTAAGAGTTTTTAATGATTTCATGAAATTATTAAAAGATCTTCATTAATACAGAAGTGTTAACATCCACAAAACACCAAAGATGTTTGGTATTTCCACTCAGAGGCTACAAGCTTTAGTATTCCCCTTGTGCACTGAACAGACTTCTGACCAATTGCACTGATGACAAGGAGTTACACCATTTGAATACAAATGACTGGGGACAGGGTAAAGGAAAATCATGCCATATTTTCATGACTCCACCAATAATCATAAAAATGCCAGTAAGTAAACTGCATGACTTCAAAGACAATCGAGAGCTCCAAATAAAAACTTTGACTTTTTATGGACATATGATATTACAATGCTACTTCTGAAAATAACACCTTTTTTCAAAGCACTGTTAGTGCTTATTTATAGAAAATCTTATGTAGATATCACAGTCTCTGACATTTCTGCTAAGTGTTCTCACAATTTGCTGCTAAAAGTGAATGGATAAGAATGCGATTAAACTCAGTAGGAGTGCTGAATGAAGACAGCCTAATATTCATTACATTAAATCACAAAGTTTTCTATAGATTCAGAGCACTAAGCTATTTCATAGCCTGCTCTCCAAGATAAAAAGCTGAAAGGAGGAAGGAAAAAGTTTACAGCTAATCTTTTAACTCTGCTAAACACGTTACCAATTCAACCAAAAAAAGTAGGCCTAATATGAACATCTGTCGTTCTATTAAAACACTGACCGGTTAATCATAAAATAAGGTGATAAAGGAAAAATAGGTTAACTAAAATTTGCACTAAAATCATCTATCTTTAGCAAATACAGGTATCAAAATTTTGCTCAAGAGACAATAACATGAGTTTACAGGTGGGAGTAGGAGCAGCCATTTCAAAATAAAAAGGAGACTTATATAAGGACAATGTAAATTATCAGAAGCTACAACAGCACCATTGCAGAAGCTAGACAAACAAATGAGGAAATGAGGGAAGAACACATAAATTAAACAAAATGAACTATAAAAGGGTCGGTCTCAAAAATCAGAAGGACAAAGAGCTCATAAGTAATACAGCCAGCATGAAAGTTGAGGACTTTCTAGGAGGAGGTAAGGATTAGGTGAAGCAATTACAAAAATTGCTCTCTGTTCCTGCCATTACTGATGATGGGGAAATAGAAAGCCCAGTAACAGGACAATAAACTCCTGAGTAAAAAGAAAATGAGGATGGGGTGACAGATGTGGAAAAATTAAAAAGATCACATGTGAGGTGTGAAGATGCAATAGGACAAAGCAAGGAACTGAGGTGGAGAATGGTGACAATTAAAAGATGCTACTGGAAAACTCAATTTATGCTCTGAGAGCTTAGGAAACGTAGTGTTTTTAATAAAATTGAAGACTTCTGATTTGATGAGATTGTGAATAAAATTGTAAGTGGTCATGCAAAAAGGAAGATCAAATTAAATGTAAGAAAGTGGAAAAAGCTCTGATGATAAAAGTAACATAAGCTGTTACAAAAGGTCATTTCTGAAGCCACTGAAGGAGCTAAGACCATGAAGCTGGAGAGACGATTGAAGAATTCAGCCACAGTATAAATTCGGAGTCATGGGAGGAAAGGATAAAAAGAATCTCTCTGAGGAGATCTTTGAAGATATGGCATGAAGATATAAGACAAATTATATTAGCAATGAATCACAGAAGTCAGGCAAATGAATGAGAGGGGTAAGGTGTAATATTGAGTTCCATTACATTTTCTAGCACAAAGGCACCGCTAAACTAAAAATCAAATATTTCTTACATTACAAATGCCTGTGTCTTTTGCAGTTAATGCTCTAGTTTCCCATTTTATAATAAGAAAACAGTCATTTTAACCAATATCTGGCACTTCAAACCTCCACCAAGATTACCATGAAAGAAAGGCCAGGAAGAAGAATAATGTAAAATGTTTTCTGAAAACACATATAAGATTTCTATATCCATAGGAAATAACTAAGTCTCCAAATTTAGACAGATTTCAGAAATACAGACCGCCTATCTACAGAACTACAATATGGCTGAGGTGTGAGGGACTTCTGGGTTCAACTGCTTCAACCTGCCCTCAAGCAGGGCCACTCAAAGCAGTTGCCCAGGACTACATCCAGGCAGCCCCAAGTATAAACCAAGCATAAGGGGAGTTGCTGAGGGTACACTCTGCCCTATCATCTAAATGATTAATGAAAATGTTCAACGGATCCTGTAGAGACCTCTTGGGTACACTGCTTGTTACTAGCTTCCAGCTAGACCAGATTTTTGGAGCTGCCCATCATCTGACTGGAAAAGGTTTTTAAGATTAGTTGTCCCATCACCTTCGCAGAAATCAAGGTGAGGCTGAACAGCTGGTACTTCCCTCAATCTTGCTACTTGCCCAACCTACTGTTGCTTATAAATACAATCTCCTCTTACGTTTCTCTCAGTAATACTTCATGTTTTTGCTGACAGCAAGATGAAGCCCTGAACAGCCTTATTAGTTTTAACATATATTACTCAATCACATAGGCCAATACAGTATAGTCCACTACACTACGATGGTTATACATAGGATATAAAGTATATCATATCATATCATATCATAGAATGACCAGGGTTGAAAAGGATCACAACGATCATCTAGTTTCAACCCCCCTGCTATACGCAGGGTTGCCAACCACCAGACCAGGCTGCCCAGAGACACATCCAGCCTGGCCTCGAATGCCTCAAGGGATGAGACATCTACAACTTCCTTGGGTAACCCATTCCAGTGTGTCACCACCCTCTCTGTGTGAAAAACTTCCTCCTAATATCTAACTTAAACCTCCCCTGTCTCAGTTTAAAACCATTCCTCCCTGTCCTATCACTATCCACCCAAGTACCAGAGAAAAAAAAAATGAGATAAAACACACAATCATACAAAAACTTTTCATATTAAATCAGCTGAGAGAAGTAAACACATAGAAATAGAGATTTGTCTTTATCTTCTACCGTTCCTCTTTAGCCTCACAAATCTAAGTCATTCTTCAAAGGCACACTACAGAATAAAATGAATGTGAAATTGATGATTCATTTCACAAGCTATTCTTTGTATTAGTTCTTATTTCATTCTTCAAAGTAACATTTATCAAAATATTTCACAGACTATCAGGATAATATCTGAGGTAGATTTGATTAGTAAAAAGTCCTCTGGCAGCAAAACTAGAAAACACTCTCAGCACACAAAATGGATGCTAACAACTTTCTTCCTTTACATTGCATCAGAATTTGTAGGCAAATCACTTCCTAATGCTGTAGACTGACTTATTACAAACTCTGCATGTAACCATATAACATATCTCTCTTCACTCAACATCATTACAATTAGTCTTCAACAAGACCTTTGACTATTTTGGGCAAAGCTTACTGGTACGCTATCAAACTTAATTCATGCAATAAAAATTATGCTCTCCAGAAAAACTGCAACGTAAAGCTCTAGCAAGAAATCACTATTATAGGGTAGAAATTTTACAATCAGAAGTGTATATCTACTGCAATTTAACCAAAGAGAAAGTTATTCTGTGACTCCCCATGAACTTTATTGCAAGGATTGGAAACTCGTATTTTTTCATCTCCAAATCTGCACCATAGTTTCAACAAAAATAAGTTATACAAGAATGCTTGAATGGATTATAGTATTACTAAAGCAGGCTCAAATTGTATTTAATCCCTCCACCTCTTAAATGCAGAAATATTCTCTCTAGAGTAAATTTGTGAAACAGCATATAGGTTAAGTCCAAAGGCTAGATGAATCCTGTGCTAGACTTGTAATAAAGTTGTAGCACTTTTGAGCAAATCATCTCTCCACATCAGAAAGCCAAAAGCATTACAGAAGAATGAACACTGAAACATGATCCATACAATCTTATAATTTCAGCACAAATAAAAATGTCTCCACTTTATGTACTGAATACAAGTCTAGAACAAAAACATTGGCTTGTCTTTGTAAGCACTGCTAGGCTACCAAACACAGGCTCTGAGCAGATAACTACTATTCAGTCTTTTACAGATGAATTAGATATTTTCATGAAAATATCAGTTTGATTCTAAATAGCAGGTAAGAAGTAATTAGAAAAGTCTTCAGAATGTTTCTTTCCACCATTGTAACTCCCACAGAGCTGCCTCATTCAGAAATTACCTCCTGCTCTGTTTTTGTAAGCTCCTGAAGATTACAGCACAAATGAATAAGGCTTAGAGAACAACCAATAATGGCAATATTTAAAGTAGTATAGGGGAAGAACGTCATGCAGGAAGGCATTACAGAGTAATAGTAGAATCACAACACAAACAAGTAGTAAAGGATTCATGTGTAGTCATGTCTTGTATACACATTGTTATAAGAAATCTAGTATCTGAAGGTGTCTGCTGGTCATTTCCTATTGCTCTATCCAGCCATAAGCAATCATCAGCAGGCTGCGATGCTGGGCAGCATATATGGGCCTCTGCAAGAAAACAGCTGCAGTATAGTTCTGAGAAGGGGTTCACAATATAGTCGTAGACCCAGTGTGACAAAATAAAGTTAAAAGGTACACAGGTGGTACTTTCCTCAGCAACTGTTATCATATGTGTATATTTACAGCCCACTAGATATTCTTTTCCTACTTGAGAACTTGGTAACTGACGTTGCAGTCATAGAACTAATTAAACTCCGGAAAGGATGATGTATTTTATGCTTTCCATATGATTCACTCTTCAGAGTACTGAAATATATTCTTTACTCCAAGTGCCCATTTTATAATAATGGGAAGGAGGGAGGGAGAGCAGGGGGAGGTCTTAAAACTAGCTCTTCTTACTACTTTCTCTTTTTCACACAATCACAGAATGGCCAGGGTTGGAAGGGACCTCAAGGATCATCAAACTCCAACACCCCTGCCACAGGCAGGGCCACCAACCTCCACATTTAATACTAGACCAGGGCCCCATCCAACCTGGCCTTGAACACCTCCAGGGACAGGGCATCTACAACCTCTCTGGGCAGCCTGTTCCAGCACCTCACCACTCTCCTAGTAAAGAACTTCACCCTGACATCCAGCCTAAATCCCTCAACTTAAAACCATTTTCCCTTGTCCTGCTGTTATCTACCCTTCCTGTTTATAGGCTTCCTTTAGGTACTGAAAGGATGCAATGAGGTCACCCCACAGCCTTCTTTTCTCCAGGCTGAACAAGCCCAGCTCCCTCAGCCTGTCTTCGTAGGGGAGGTGCTCCAGCCCCATGATCATCTTTGTGGGGCTCCTCTGGACCCTCTCTAACAGCTCTCTATCTTTCTTGTACTGGGGACTCCAAACCTGGACACAGTACTCCAGATGGGGCCTCACAAGAGCCTGCTGGAAAAGGCACTTAAAAATCCAACAAGAATTTGTAGAAATATTACACGCCTATAATTTCACATCTTTTCAGTCACTCTTTGCTAGTGTAGTCATAAAAATGTGTACATCACAAAATATTCACTTCTTAGTATGTCACTAACAAAAATGATGCAGCTTGGTAGCGAATGGAAAGAGATGTACCTATCTTCTAAAAAATTAGCAGATGACCAAGAACAAGTTAAAATTTCTACTACGTGTCATCTGACAATGAAATCTTTGTGGAAGGAGAAAATATCTGAAGAGTTTTTTAAACCTCACAGAATAAATGTAAATAATTTCAGTGGTCTGTATGCGTCCTGCAGCCTGCATTACATGTCAATAGATATATTAAAAGCAAATAAATGAAATCACCCAACAAAAAATATATATTCCTTTGACGATTTTTTGAATTTTTCAATACTATAACATAAATAAAGCTAAAACTTGGCTCTGCACTACCAAGATATCATTTAAAGTTAAAGTACAGATCATAGCGCTGAGCTATACAGTCAGAAGAAAATATTTCATGAAGAGCAGAACCCAAGAAAAGCATAAAAATGTTTAATACAATATAAAAATCAATATTTAATAACCAACACATAATCCAGATGCAATGAATAAAGTAACAAGCATAATAAAAATTTTCTGGTTTTAAATTGCAACACTGCAGTCCCACAAGAACCTATATAATTAAAAAAATAAAAATAAAAAGCCAGCCTTAAGGTGTGACTAACATCTTCCCCTCCCCCCCCCCTTCTCTTATGCCATAATACCCTCCCCTTTCCCTCCCAAAAAGCAGGAAGCAATAGAAAAAAATGTTTTGTTTTACCACCACAGTAGGACAATCACGTTTCCATAAGCAACAAGAAGCATCAGATTTAGACAACTGAAATTGCTGGATTAAATTCAAACAGAAATTTGTATCACCCATTGGCAGTGTGAGATTCTGTACCCTTTTGATTCCCACAGTTCTGAAGATTTGCATACACTTCAAAAGGACAAAGATGGACTCCAGGTCTTCTCATTTGCATCTTTCTTTGGGTATACTCTTTTACAAAGCAGCTGCAAACATTTTCTCTATGCAGCTGACTCCAATATGCCCCTGACCCAAAGCTTTCCCCTTCTGCCTAAACAATATCTCAGGCTGTTTTCCTGACAATGTCTAGCTATCGTAAACAGCACAACATAGTTAGAACAGCCCTTTTGCTCTTTTCCTCGCACCTTGAACTCAGGTCAGCACCTCTCCTCTCAAGTGTTATAGACACTACAATGCATCATTCACATCTGCATTTAAGCCTCTTCCTATGAACTTTCGAGCTATGCCTCATTTTTGAAGGGTAACTAAAGCACTTCTCCCAGACACTTTCTCTGCAACTCTTCTAGCTTTCATCTCCCCTTAACCCAATCACTTCAGCATCTCCTCTATATCCTTGACTAATACATCTTCTCCCACTCTTATCTATTCACAGTACTGCTGAAGACTCTTTAAGCCTGTCACTTTGGCTGTATTCCACTTTCACTTCCTTTCTCCATTTTAATAGAAAGAAACTTAATTCTGTAGCCATTCACTGTTTATGCCCACTTACAGAAAGCCAGTCAATTCATCTCAACAGAACTAGTGGCAGCAACTGCAAAGAAATTATTCCCATTTTTTTAATTGGATTTATATTTCCCCTGCTTTTTAAAAAATAAAAAAAAAATAAAAATAAAAAATAAAAAAAAAAACACACTGGATGGCAAAGGAGTAGGGGGAATGAGGTGCCAGAAAAAGGAAGTGACACAATACTGTTGTTAGGACTGAGAAATAGGGCACATAATATGCACATAGAGGGAGGCCAGAGAGCATCAAGTGTTGAGTATGGGCAACAAACCATGTGGCTGGCTAGGTTTCCTGCTTACAGTTAGAACAGGTCTCCAATTCACAGAGTCCCACCTTGTTGAGTTGCCAACGTTGTTCACTTTAAGTCAGAAAGTCTCATCTGGCAAAATGAGCATAGAAACAAAGAGTCACAGAACAATTTGGGTTGGAAGGGACCTTAAAAATCATCCAGTTCCAACCCCCTGCCATGGGCAGGGTTGCCACCCACTAGATCAGGCTGCCCAAAGCTCTATCCAACCTGGCTTTGAACATCTCCAGGGATGGGGCATCCGCAGCTTCTCTGGGCAACCTGTGCCAATGTCTCACCACCTTCTGAGTACTGCCAAACAACAAAGTCACTGCTCTTAAAAGAGAGATTTTAAGCAACTACAGCTGCACTAATACTGTCTCTGGGATCGAGTAAATCTCAATGCTGGTAAAGCCAAACCAAGAGCCAACAGTGTTATTCAACAGTCTTGCACTGCTTCCATCTCCTACCAGCTACAGTGCAAACAGTACCAAACAATAGAACGCTTGCCAACACACGTTTTTCACTATCTGGAGTTTAAAAAATAAAAATAAAAAATTGTCAGTACTTTTTAGTATGAGACAACTTCTCACAATGCTTACATGTGTTAAATTATCACGTTTAAGATTTCAGGAAAGGTACAATTCAATAGTGATCAGTCAGTTTGTCTTTAGATAGCAAGTGGGATCTTTTGCCTAACTGTGCACGTAGCACCCATGAACCGTTACACCTGTTCTTTACACAGTCCAGTTTCACAGAAAACACTCCTGATCTTCCAGTCCAAATTAATTTCCCCTACAGTCATTTAGCAAATAGCATTATATATGCAAGTTCTAAAAGACATTTTACAACTGTTTTGAAGACTATTCACAATCACAGAATGGCTTAGGTTGGAAGGGATTTGAAAGCCCACCCAGGCCATGGGCAGGGCTGCCACGCCCCAACTCAGGCTGCTCAGGGTCCCATCCAACCCAGCCTTGAGAGCCTCAAATGATGGGCACCCACAGCTTCTCTGGGCTGCCTGAGCCAGTATCTCACTCCATTCTGAGTAAATAATCTCTTCCTAACATCTAATCTAGATCTCCCCCCTTTTAGTTTAAATCATTCCCCCTCGTTCTATCATTACAATCTGTACATAGAATCAGTTCCTCTTCTGCTTATAAGCTTTCTTCAATAACACAGTAGTTTTAGATGCATCTGCATATGTACTGCAAACCAGGAAGAAATGTGATCGCTGTGGGGCAAGGGAAACTTAAACCATATCAACACTGTTTTTGTCCCATCAACTCCACCTTTTGCTTGTCCACAGACCTCTCAAAGGTAAATAAGCACCATTTGGTGACAAAAATAATCACCCTTAAGTCAAGATAAAAATCATTTATATTTTGCAGAACTAAATTGCTGCTCAGAATTGCTGCAAGGCACTCTAAAAATCAATCTCATGGACTAGTCAACAAGATAGAGCTGGCTTTGTACTGAACGTCTCAGTTGGACATCCCACCTCACAGTGGACAATGCAGATGATTGATGCTGAGTTGTCCTATTTAGAAGATATGCTGAGTCTACTAAAAAGGCTATCTAGAATAACCCCAAACAATCTTTCCACTGTTTAATGCCCCTGCAACTAGCCACCCTTTTCATTGTCTATAGAAACAGCTGTAATAAACAAACCAGAAGAGTCCATATGAATGTTAATGCTTCAAAGATTCAAAGCTCTTATCAATGCTACCCTTAACTTGCAGTACAGTTATCTATGATGATGACACCTGCCTAGGTACGTAATCTTAATCCTTTTCTTATCCTGAGGGAACCAAGAGTTACAAGTCAGTAGCTACAGCAGACACTTAACTGCAGTTGTCATACTTTCCACCTCTAGTAATGCTTTTGTGATTCGGCAGCAGAGCATTTCCAAAAAAAAAAAAAAAAAAAAAAAAAAAAAAAACCACAAACAAAAAAAAGAGCTCCACCAAAACAATCCACATCTGTTCCCTCTCAGCATCACTCTCAGTAGATCTCTGACTTTCCACGGCCATCTGATATAATTGGACGCAATCCCCTCCCTGCAAACCCAAAAACATGATAATAGTCTACATGCCAGCAATATTGGGTCTGCTCAGGGATCACTCATTCTCTGGACATCTGCTCTTGAGCACTGTTACTCCACAGCCTGAATATCATGTATCACTCTGGACCCACCTACCCTACACGCAGCTAGCTGTCACATAACTCCACACTACTGTGAGCATCATTTCAGACTACAGATGGCAACTCTACTCCAGCCTCCATTGCTGAATCATACTGCTCTGCCATTTGTTCACTTTGAATACATATTTGCAAAAATAGTTGCAAAGATTGAAAGCTCATCTGACTTATTGTACCCAGATCTGTTTTGGTATCAAACTTCACATTTTTCTCACCAACAGCTTTGTCACGTTGCTGTTTGTCAGAGATAACTCACTAGAAGAAATGATGGGACGTGCTTGAAAAGAATTAATATAGGTTCTTCTCTTCCTTACTACCTCAAGATCTCCCTCAACCATTTATGTGACCATCAGATGTGCCCTAGCAGCAGAGAGGAAGTGCTGGTCCCAGCTGGACTCCAGATGTAAAGAAAAGCTGGCACATCTGCATGCAGTTTCAGCAAGCAGCCAGCCTCTCAATAGAGAGGCTTCAAACCAGAGGTCAGGAGCTAACAGAAGAAATTTCATTTCCAGAATTGCTACAAGTTGGTTTCAGCAACAGCAGTAATGAAATTTGAAACTTACTTACCAGAAATATTTCACTACCCTTTCCTAGTCCATGTACTTCAATTAATTCAATACTACTGCATTTAAAGCATTAATCAGGAAAATATAAAATTCCATAAGAAAAAAAAAAAAAGCTAGAAATATAAAAAGCCTGTATAAGTTAATTAACATGGAAAAAAAAAAAGAAACAAAAACAAACTAACTACCAGAGAATATTTTAGCTCTTCTAGCATTCAGATCAGAAAAAAAAGAAAATCACAATCCATCATCATACTTCATAAACAAAATGTTAAGCAAGACAAATATTTCCAAGATAAGTGACTATCACACTACAGTCATGCAATTAATAATACTAAAAAACAATGAGAATCTTAACTAACATGCAGTCAAACAACAAAGACAACTGCTGAAAGTTAGCATCTCATCTAATCCTCAAAAATACTTTGTCATGGTAGGAATAGGAATATTAAGATACAGTGGGTTTTAAAAAAAAAAAAAAAAAGATTAAAAATTAAAAGTGTGGGGCAATTCCTGTCATCATATTTGGACATAGCACAGAGGAAATATAGAATTTTATATTAACTCTACATCACCAAAACCAATCATACTTCATAAAAATATTGAAAGACAATTAGAAACAGTTAACATAATTAAAAAAAAAAAAATCAGGAGAAGCTATGTACTTTTTTCCTTAGATCAGATAGTTTTTATTTTAAGTATCAGTGCCACTGTGATGAGGGTTCAAAGTTCTGTGTTTAGTTTAGTTTTGCCACCAGAAACAACTGGACACCTTTATCCCTTGATATAGTCATTTACTTTGGTAGCTTTAGGTCTAACAAAACAGAAACTCACAATTCCAATTTAAGAAAGTAAGCACAGGAGGATCTAATTTGAGTTTTAAATTACACAGCTGTAAGTGAATTAGGATTATGTTTATTCAATCAACATTTTCAGGTCACCTTTAAATCTCATGCTACTGATTCATATGCTAGACTAATTGCTTCGGTTGCATATTTCTTTCCTCTGAAGAGATAATTTATATTTGCAACTGTAGACTCTGAAGAGTAGAAGACAGAAAGACTTTAAATGAAAAAACAAGTAAGTCCTGTTTTTTCCATTGAAGCCACAAGTTGCAGTTTAAATAGTTATGGTCAGTTTACAGTTTTAAGTACTTCTAAATATTAGATAAAGATAACATAACATAAGTACAGTACAAAATCTAGGAAGACAAATCTATTAAAAACATAAATCTACTAAAGAGCCTAACATTTAGGGACTGCAGATGAAATCATCATAATTAGCAGATAAATTATTTCATTTGGACAGTGAGTTTGTAGTCCCCAAAACTGTGACCTTACTGAGTTCCAAAACTCTTCAGTGAATCAACACATCATTGGTCACATTCTGCAGTAGCCCCAGGAATGCCTTTGCTTTAGACTTTCTACCTGCTGCCATTACACATTATTTCATAGTGAAAAATAAATATATACTACATCTCTCCAAGAGGCAAATATCAGCACTGTAATATCTAGCTGAAAGAAAAGATTCATCATAGATATGGACAAACATTTGACTGCCTGTCGGAGGGTCTACTGAACATTGCTGCTGATGCAGAGAACTCAAGGAGAAAGCATCAGTTGAAGAAGAGAAATAAGGTGAATAATATAATTTTCCTTTAGGAGGGAGTTCTGCCATAGACTTCACTCATCATCATTAGTTGTAGATGTACGTAGGTCACTCCAAAAGTAATACCTCTTCTTTATTTCCAGTGAAGCTACAAGAGATACAAAGAGCATAATAACACTATTTGATAGTGCAGATTCTCAATTACAAAATACTACTTTTCAGCACAGACACAACCATTAGCTATGCATTTTTTCCAGCAATAAATAAGAGTCTGCAAGCCATGCTCATAAAAATCTGCACCAGAAGAGGAGATCCACTGTCACTACTGATAAAATGCACCACTCACTGCCTTACTGTGCTCACATTCACTGTTTGGTCTTCATAAACACTCAGCAAGCATTAACGAATGCCAATGGGTACCATTTTTTTCTGCATAGAGGAATTCAATGACACACCTTTACATCTTACACACTTCCATGTCAGACTGTCCCTTTGCTGCCATCTGTCACAAAGCAACAAAATGTGGTTGGTGGGAAGGTTCAACCTCTAATCCCATACCACCAACATCTGCCTCTGATTTTGTGGGCCAACATAATACAAGAAGAGGCATTACTTTCAGAGCAGCTGTGAAAAAAGTGATGTCAAATAAGTTTAGCTGTTACTCAGGACTAAATACAGTAGGAGTAAGTCCAGATTGATGATAAATTTTCAAGAACTTCTGGAGATTTTCTTTGAGCTGAGATGTTATGTGTACATGGACTATTCACATATACTAATGTTTCTAAAGCAGCAACCTTCTTCAACACAAGCTGCTAAAAATAGAAGGAAATGGGTAGGAGGGGAGGTCTCTCCTCTATCCAAAGCATCTTAAATTAATACAAGGAATGAAAAAAAGGAAATGAAGGAAAATGAAAAATGAATTCTTGAATATGAAAGAGAAATATACCAATAAATGTACATAAGATGTTACATTAGTTTGAGTGTTGGTTTTTTCTAAGCAAAATTTTAAAAAAAAAAACAATACAGAATTTATTTTTATATAAATCATCAACACAGACGAATATTTAAAAAAGAATATTTTGCAGTTGTCACTGTCACTAATGACTTCATGATCAATTATCAAGTTACAATGTCGAACTTCCAATTTAAGAAGTAACTCTCAAATCATTCAGTACCAAAATATACAAATTACAGCACTAATAAACAGCTTCAGTCAAGTTTAGGCCAACTACTTTATAGAAAGTCTTCAATATTCTGCAGAAAAAACATACTTAACATGCTAATATAAATAAGGGATCAAATAGCTGTAAAATGTCTGTATTTCTTTTGTTAACTAAATATTTACTATTAGAATTAATAGAAGTATTATAAAGTACACTAGTATATTCAAAAAGATACAACACATCCAGGAGGCTCTGACAATAAGGCACTTTCCATAACCTTGGTAGATGTCCCTGCTCAGCTTCACTCCTTTGCCTCTGCTACTCAGAGGGCTGGGGATCAGACTGGAACAGCTACTGCCTCAGTGTGATATGGCAATACACATCTTGTTTGAAGTACTCCCTTTCAATTACTTCCATTGAATTGTATTTTTCATCAAACACAGTGAAAACTAAAACAATCCCAGGTTTTATTAGTACTGCATGTACCATAAGTTGTCACTCTTCAATAACATAGCACTGTGCTTAAAATGAAAGTTATTCTTACAGGCTCATTTGTTTTCAAAATCCCTCCCAAGAGATAGGTACGCGAAGCCTGCTTTCTAAGGAAGCTATTGGACAGGACGGACTAACAATTCATAAACAATCTGAGACCTGTCACACTGTTCATCTCTGAACCCATGAAACGTGATAAGGTTCGCTGCCTTCAACTGTTGTAGCAGATACTTGTTGGGCCACTGCTATTACTAATCAGGTTTATCGGTGCATCAGAACATAAAATTTCCACTGATGATGGTCACAGCCATGCTTTCAGCTATGCATCAGTCATTTATGACAGTTTCACAATTTGTTAGCTGAGAAAAGAGCAGCAGACAGTCAGCTTTGACTTAGTACAAAAAAAATGGGGCCCGCTTTCATTATTTTTACTTTTATAGAAGCATATAAAATTAATATATATTCTAGAAGCTTGGGATGCTCAGCTATCATGGTGCAAGTATAAGAACTTCTCGAAAGAAATAGAGAACATGAAGTTTCCTCCACATAATATAAACATCAGTATAATCAACTTCTTTACAATCCATGTTCCTAGGAGGTAAATCAAAAGAATTAACCTGTCATTAAGGGATTCAAACTCAAATTTACCCAACATTCTTTCTCCCCAAAATCTTTCTTTCTTACTAAGCAGAGAAAGAAAGCAAAAATTTAGATGTAAAAGGAGGTAACCATCATTTTTTATTATAGCTTCAGAATCTTCCCTCTATTATATGCAAGTCATCCAAGGACCAGAGCTCTGAAAGCAAACACCTACCTCTTAAAGATTTCTGCAGTCTGACTTTTTCTTTCAAATGTAGCATTTGTAATTGTCTTTCATCTTATAAGTCTATTTGCTAAGAATTATAATTTTATTTTTATTATTCACTCCTTAAAAAGTGAATGAGAAACAAACATACAAGAGAGTATGTGCATTTATTTTGTCCTACAAATTAAACATGCATCCAGAACCACCATTTCTCATTCCAGAGGATATTAGCAGCTGGCATTAGTTCTTGATTAAAAGGAGAGTATAGATTCAACCAAAACGTAAAAGATACATGACCTACTGCTACTAAATAGCCAGAAGCAATAAACATTTGTCATGTTTGACAAATGAGATCTTACCTACACAAGATTTTCTGTAAATTACAGAAGTGTTTATAGATATTCATCACTTCAAAAGATTTTTGTGCTTTGTCACGCAATGAAAAGCAAATTCAATACCTCAACATCACCACCTTAATACTTTCTGAAATGTAAAAGTTCAAAAACTTTTGAATTTAAGCAAGTGTCATTTTAAAGTTTTATGATTGGCTTTTTAGGGCTGGGGATTGAAAATTTGCCAGAAAAAAAAAATTAGAATTCTACATCTATAAAGATCTAAAAGCCACAAGAATAAAAGAGTCGAAGACAAGAATAATAACCGTAACTTGCTACGTACTGACTAATATTTTCTTTTTTCCCATCAGTGTTTTATGAAAGGAGCTCTGCCATTTTAGTTTACGAGGCTAGAATTTGGAGTACAGAACAATAAGTCTAATTATGCCTTTTATAAATTAAACGTAAATTCAGAAGAAGGTTTCTCACCATTATCTGTAAACTGTCTACTTCATATTTATGAGCAAATTCCACAAATTACAAAAAAAATCTAGAATCTTTTTTCAAAGAGCATTGGCAAGTCCAGGGAAAAATCTTTCTCCAACAATTATAAACCAAAAAGATTCCCTTTTCTAACACAAGAAACTATCTTCCTGCTGCCATTTAAGCATTTTACTGTTTGCATCCCCAGTGATACTCTGGAAATGAATTGTTTTTTAGGAATGACGTTCTTTTTAACAACTTGTCTAGGCCATGGTTTGATCCCTCTGACTTCTGCAAAGGGCTCTCCCCCTGGGCCATGCCACGTGTTGCAGCAACAATGCAGTGGTTAATGGCAAGGTAGCCATTTGCCAGGCCCATCAAATGCACCTCTTGGGCACTGGAGTTCATTCCACTACGACTGCTGGATGAGCTGACTTGATGTCCCTCTCAGGCTTAGTGCATGCTCTTTCAGGTTTGCTGCAAAATACTGTATGGGGATATCCAGCACTGACTGCAGAGAAGAAATGGCACTTGAGAGCTGTCAGCAATTCTGAAAAACGGTCATAATGGCTCACTAGAAAATAGAACTGCTGTACATGATATGTTAAACACTCCTAGCAAAATAGGGCATCATCAAGTGCCTAATATGAAACCACAAAGCCAGTAAACAATCATTTTGTATCAGCCTAGACAAAAAAAGTTTTCAGTCATGGAGACTGAGGGCTTTCTTTATAATAGTGAGAGTTGAGAAGAAAAAAAAAAGCCACACCATGATGCTTCTAATCCATGGAGACAAGATAACCGTTCTTTCCCTTCTAGCAGAAGGCATAAAAACTTAAAAACATTCTCCTCAAAGTCACAGAACATTCTTAAGCAGTCTATCACTTCAAAAACATGAGTCTCACCTCAGCAGAAGGCCAACAGAACACAGAAAAACAGCCATCTCTAAATTAGCGATAACGACAGTGGAGGGAAGTGAACCCTGACCTCCCATCCGGGGTACTTTATCATAAGTTAAACACCAGATTTATGAAGAAACCTTTTGACAGAACATGTTTTCAAATCTGACCTAAATTTGCACACAATTGAAGTCAAATATAACTAAACTTAGTAGCAGATAAATACATCAAATAAACATCTTCTACATACGTTTTCCAAATTCCCTTTCTGAAAATTGTGCTCACACCTGCAATTCATTTTGACCTTTAAGAAGGCATGCTTGACATCAACATACTGTACTGAAAAAGGAAGAAATAAACGCAAAGTGATTTTAATCGTAGAGTAATATGTGAACGGCCTTTGAAGAACAAAAAATTCCTACAGTTTATGGAGAGCAGTAAGCAGGGTATTAACCATACAGTCTATGGGAATTTGCTGAACTATTTCAATAGTAAACAGGTCAGACAAATCCATATAATTAAAAAAAAAAAACAAAGCACGAATGATCGACAGTACTCCTCCAACCAGTTTTAAGACTGGTAAGAAAATGTTAAATGTGTACAGCCCCAAAGGCAAAATAATCCATTTTAAATGCCCTGGGAAGAAACTAAGTAGTCAAGTTCAAGCTGCTTCTACCTGTATCAGACAGATTCTCAAATCCAGCCCTAGTAGTACACTGCAGGAAAACAGAGAGAAACACTGATGAAATTGTAATGAATAAATATACATCTCACCATAATAGATTAAGAATAGAAAAATAAAACTGTACCAAAGAGCCTTACAGAAATATTTTTATTAAAAAAAGGGAAAGAAATAGGAAATTAACTTCCACACATCAAAGTAACCATTTATTCTCTCGAAAGGCTAGGGGAATAGCCCTACACATGATTGACAGTTCTTTACATGAAAGAATTTGATTCAAAGATGAAACAGAAAAAAAAAAAAAGTATAATTCCTAGATTTCACCATGATTTAAAAACAAAAAGAAAACAAACTGTCTTTCCACAGTAATTCTAGTATTTCTTAGCTATTTTTTTCTAGAACCACAGCACCTAAGAACCTATAATAAAGTTCCAGCATGTCTTCATAGTTATAGAATGTGACTAAATCTTCCCAAATATATAATTACATTTCCTTCCACTAGGCTGCTCTGAGCGTCTTGGATTAATGAGATCTCCTCTGCATCTGTGAGTAAACTGAAAATATTTCATGTAAATAAAAGATTCAGATAAAGATTCAGATTAAGTCACAAGATTAAGATTAAGACAGACTATAAAAGGTAGCCCACAGAGGTTAAATAACAGTCTAAAATGATAATCACCTTAGCATGCCAAGTCTTTAGAATATAGTTGTGCACACTTTGGGTTTTTTAACATCTGGTCTATTGCTGTTGGCATACAAGACTACCTTATCTCACACAAACTATTTCCAAAAGCAGATAGAGAAGACAATTAAATGATTATACAACTGCATTGCCTATAACACATGCCTAGAATCTGAGGAACATTCATTTCTGTAGAAGCCATCAGCCATGCTAAAAGTCTCATAAATGGAAATGTCCACCTAGAATGATAACAAACTTTTACTACAGCCCTGCCAAACTGCCTCATCCTGGCATCATTCTTAGTATTTCAAAAAGTTAATCTTCTTCCATATTTATTTTTCCCCTCAATAAACTTGCCTGCTTTACATATATGCATAAATGTTTTACAACTTTATATCAATGTTTCAAATCATGGGAATGTTATTTTTCCACTTACATGAAGTACAAGACTCTGACTTGCTACGAGTTTTCCTGAACAAATTTCCAAACAAATGAATAGCTTTCACAATAGTTTCCATTCCATAGTGCAGGTATGCTTATTTCATAAACACAGCTACAAAAAAATTGACTCTCTTATTTCACATTTTTAGAAGCATATAGCTATATGCATCCTCTTCGTTATGTAAAATTAACATGCATTTTATCTTTTCTCGTGAACCTATTAAAGCCAAAGTTTCTATCATAATACAAAGATGCAGCTTCTTAGATATCAATTACTGTCTCCAGTACTATCAGTAGATACTCATGCTCTATAAGTCAACTTCAGAACAAACATTTAGACATTAATGTCTTCTTTGGGAAAAAAAAATAATAAAAAAAATCACGGGGTTGTTGATGTATATGTCCAGAAGCTACAGCTGAGCCATGGCAAATATATTCATTTTAAAGAAAAGACTCAAAGAAAAGACTCAAAGCACATGAAAATCCAATCACTGGAAACAATTTCTGAAATCAACTCAGGCTTTGAAGCTTGTTTTTTTAAACAACAGCATGTCTACTTCTTCTAACTTCAAAAGCTTGGCTAGAAAGTCAATTGTAAAAACAACTCAGTAACAAACACGTATTAAAATGATTAAGGTCATTCCTTCCTTCCTGGTAGCTAGGGACTGAAGTGGTTCAAGGAGACAGGTTGCTGAAGGGCTACAGATGCACTCCTATCAGCCATTAGCTTTTCTGCAAAGCCTACGCTCTTATCTGTATCTCTTGATATTGACTGTCTTTAAGTTTTCAAAATAATTGACTGGAAGCTATGTTGAAAGAACCACACTGCATCAGCTCTTTGATTAACTGGCCAAAGGGAGCAAAGAGGGCTGCACATGCAGCACAGACTGGGTTACAACCTGTGACATTAAGCAGCTCTTCAACACATATAGAGTCATTTATGCAAAAAAGGAAAAAAATGGATGTCTTCTGAAAGCTAGGACTATACTGTCTTATTGAGTCATTTTAGATCCTGCTTTTCACACAGCTAACAATCT
This sequence comes from Meleagris gallopavo, assembly GCF_905368555.1. Taxonomy (NCBI): domain Eukaryota; kingdom Metazoa; phylum Chordata; class Aves; order Galliformes; family Phasianidae; genus Meleagris; species Meleagris gallopavo. Next base: position 57,848,357 of record NC_139405.1, on the reverse strand, counting down.
TCTTTCAAGTTGTTTGACCCAAACCTCCTAGGGGTGGGGTTTTGTTTTGTTCATCTGCAACTTCTAGCAATGATTCAAACCATTCCTAGCAATTACAAAGGAATAAACAAAAACAATCAACAAACTAAAAAGACAAAAAACAAGTATCCAGTATTTTACACATCTGCCAAAATCTCCACACCTCTTTAGCTATGTGTATAGCCACTGGTTCAGCTGTGAGAACTCAGATTAAAACAAGGCTTTACTATCTCCAATGCTATCATCAACAAGTTGATTACATTCACAGTGTTATAATCACTGAGTGGTTTCAACTTAAAATACACCCATCCCTCTGCTTCAGTTCAGAGGCAATTTTCCAGTTAAGAGGCTAGCAAGTTGAATACGCTCTCTACAGGCAATGAACACATAAGATCCAGCCTGGGATGCACCGAAAGCATTCATACAGAAAAAACAATTTTGCATGCAAAATCCAAAATGTCACAGAATGCTTGAGCAGCATGCTTTTTGCTGTTTACAAGTCATGATAGTAAGAATCATGTCGAATTTTGAGTCCTTCACAGCAAATATCTACTTTCCTGGTTCCAGATCCAAGAAGATGAAAGATTTCAGTGTAATCCATTGACTACCAATGGCAGCAAAACAGTAAAGAAAAACAAGTGTATTGTAAATAAGCTACTATTTATTATTCTGTGGTCTCACAATGCAGCAAAATTCTTAAGAATGTATAAAATAACAGGTTTTACAAGCCATTGCTTTTGGGAGAAAAGACCAAGAGCTGATCATATCAAAAGCAAAAGCAGCTGACCACTAAGTATGCTAAAATGAAAGTAACGGAAAAGATTGCAAAACCACAAAAGACAGCAAAACCACATCCTAAGGCTTTCAATTCTATTCCATTTCTGAAACAATAGCCCTGATCTCATCACTACTGCTTCTATCATGCATCTTTTGATTGGTTTCAAGAAAGTAGCTTAAATATCTTAACTACCCTGCAGCTGGCAGATTGATATAAACAATCCATTACTGCAAGGAGGTGAATCTTTAGCAAGTTTAAAGTAATGATTTTACACGAACGCAATATAACAACTACAGCCAGTAGTTGCCAAAATGAGCCAGCATGCCAAAAGAGCATTCAAGAACCTGCATATATTAAAGCAAGAACCCCAAAGGACACTGAAAGAAGCCTATGCTTTTATATATATCCATCAAAACTAGTACAGGCACACATATATCCAACTCACAATTTAACATGAATAATAGAATTTTAAAAGAACAATAGTAACACCTGAAAAACCATACTGATTTAATTGGAAAAAAATATATATTAACAACTAGTATCCCTACATATTATTGACGAGTGGCTAAAATTGATAAGATAGATGCACAGCTCAGTTTAAGCAACTGGGTCAGCCCAGTGACAAAGAGGAGTACAAGCCAGCACACCCATTCATCTATTGATTGACTACTGCATTTGTGATGGACTCATTTTGGTAATTAGGGTCGGAAGTCCATTAATACACTATCCATTAGATAATGATCCATAACCCTAATGGCTAATTTGGAAAAAAAAAAAATACATTGTGGAAGGCATTCAAATTCAAATCATCATCAACAGGAAATGTACTCAACATGCTACGTATTCAAGGTTTAATCATTTCAGCTTTTTGTTATTATTATTTTATCTCACAACATGCTTTCTACCTACAAAAGAAGTGCAAACAACATTTCAAACCTAAGAGTTGCACTAATACAATATAAAGCTATTTTGCAAAAGTGCAACAGCCTTTAAATATTTATGACAAGTTTTATAAAACACTGTAAGACTACGTGGGTATTTTAAATAGTCCACTTGCATTTCCAAGTCTTACCAAAGAAGTGCTCGAAGCACACCGTACAGATGTTTGGTATTCATTACACATTTTTATGTCTTTATGTCTGCTGTATTACAGATGAGAATTGGCATGAACAAACTGAGTAAAAACAAAGCCAATAAGCATTAACATCATTTCCCATGTTAGGGGTGATTATACATCAATACCACCATAACAGCATGAGTCAGAAGAGAAAGGACAGCAAGAACTGGTGACCCCTCCAATCCCATGGAACTACCACAGCATTTTTGTCAGGCCCAAAGGAAGGCACAGGCTGTGGATGAGGAACACGTTCCATCCACCTAATTGCAAAAAGCACTGATGTGTAACAGCACTGCCATGCATAGGCTCACAGCAATCATGTCTGCAATGTCACACATCCCAACACATTCCTGCTGCCTCCTCATCCAGCAGGGATTTTGGCTAATCTTAATAACAGCAGCATATTAGGATAATGGCATCATGGAACAGTCTATTTCAAAAGCTACTGCACACCATCTCTTCACATGCCTGTGTAACCTGGACAATGACAACTTCACTTGGAAGCCACTAGACCATGCTGCCAGTTCCTGAGGCTGTATGATCCACATTCAACTTTTACATTTTGCTTTGGAAAGTAATCCAGGTAAACAAAGGTACATTTAAGCCAGCCCATAAACAATTTAACTGTTGTCTGGTAAAAAGTCATTCAAAATCTACCTCACACTACCTTAAGAGCATGGAAACATCGCCAACTATTTCAATACAATCAAGATCTCGAAGATTAGACTGTTACTTTTTACCAGGCTAGCAAAGAAAGCCCTGACAAAAGACTCCAGCCAGGATATAACTAAGAAAGAATTCAAAAACAAAAAATTATTATGGGGGGAATGCATTATTGGAGGAAAAAGAAGGCTTAATAATTGCTGCTTTGCTTACTGAAGTTACATAATTCTCAACTAAATAAAATAAGTTTTTAACTAGCAGAGGAAAGAAAAGTGATAGTTCCCTGATGCTAAAAGGCAAAGCACAACTAGAAGCATACCTAGAAGAATGTTACACTTAACTCACTGGTAAAGGAGAAAAGACTTATTCATCTTCAACTTAACACACCACCTTTTCCAGTCAAACAGCTCAGTTCACATTTCTCTGAAGCAGACTCCTATCTTTAAGAATCAGAAAGAAGTGTAGATTGATATTCCAAACTCCAACCATACTTGGCTAACTATGTATCAGTTTTCCATACTCCAAAAAGTAAATCACAGAACAGTAAACTAAGTGAGATAGTTAAAATCTGTTGTATTCACACTAAGCATAATAATAACTCATTTATCAAGGGCCTATGCCAATACCTATTACTAAACTTAAGGCTGCCTTTCAAGTCAAAAGGTTCGAGTCATAAGGTATAAATGAGCACATACAAGAGCATTATTCTCCATTCAGTAAGAGGAAATCTCCCTGGAATATTTTTTCTTAATATGAAAAAAAAAAATTAATTCAATTTAAACAACTATAGTTAAGTATATACTAAAGAATTTTTATTTAGTTATTTAATGAGACAAAAAGTACTAGAAGTTACTGCACTGACAACAGTACAGGATTAGTAAATAGAAGCAGAAATTTGCCAAAGTAGTACAGCACAAAAATGATTCAAGTTGGGAGACAATGAGAGGAAATGCAGGCAAGGAGTACAAAGTACTAAAAAGACTCTGTCACAAAGGAGAAAATATAGCCATATACTCTCAACATGGAAATAAGAAGGAAGAATGGGATATATGAGATAACAAAGAATTTTAATTAATCTAATGAGATAGATTTTAGTTCGAGACTACTTTAAAACATTCAATTGCAAAAACCAAATTAATATACTGTATCACACAAGCTAAATCTAGGTAAGGCATCCTTATTACTGTATGGGAAGAAATAACATTGACAGCAATCATTATCAGCATAAACTCATGCCAGAATATATTTTTAAAAGAAGCTTGGTCACTTAAAACTATTTTAACAAACTTTAATCTATGGCGAGCTATAAGTTAGAACACTGTATGCTGATAGTTCACATCACATAAGCAGACTTAAATATTCAGACAGCAGGCATCAGAATTCTTTTCCATTCTGGTTTTTAATATACTTGAACATATACTTTTAAGCCAAAATCAACTAGACAAAATAAGTTGTCACAAGTTGCAATAGGGAAATATTCTTGAGGAACATTAAATATATATATATATATATATATTTTTTTTCCTAAAATAAGCTGAAAACATTTCTTCATTTAATCACCTTTCTTTGTTCACCTTTGAAAGTGCCATCTACTTGCCTTTATGCAGTAAGTTACTAAACATAAGGGAAGATGCAGTTCTGCAACAGGGATAAACAGTACTTGCAACACAAACTTTCTGGCTCTTAAGAAAACTGTTTCTCATACTGATGAGCTTCTCCTTTCAATTACCACCACTTCCTTGAAAATAAACACCATCCGCCTTAGCATTTTGTTTCATGTTTCCTTTTCATCAAGTCTAAAGCTCTACTGGCGGCAAGCACCAACATATAGTGGCCACTTGCCTTTTTAAATACATACACCCATACATAAATAACTACACCACAGCAGGAGAAACACTGATCTACATTTAGATTTCAGTGGCTTAAGCTGTGCCCACAAAAACCATAGGAGAAACACTGTCACAACCACAAGGCCTACAAAGTCACACTGTCTGAATAGACTGGGCTTGATCCAAGCAAGTGAATCCACCCGTGCTCCTTACTACCCAGGAATTGCTCATAAGATCTGAACAGTATCTACAGCACCAGTTTGCAATCTGGAGATCCCAAAGGCCTTTGGTGCCAGGAGCACAGCTGGAGGTCTATCACATCCACTTGCCTTCAGCCTCTCTGCAGCCATTCTGCCCAGCCACCTTTCCTTCTCACTTACAAAGGGCCGTCCCTCCATACAATGTGATCTTCTGCAGGCCTGAATTTATTTAACTACTGATTCTACAGAACCCAACTTCTAAATTACTGAATACAATATGTAACACAGTAGCAAGACTTGCAACCAAGCCTTGCACTACTTGGTCTCAAGCACTGAGAAGGCTTTCATGCAGACAACAAGTATCAGAAGACTGGTATGTCTGGGCTACAAGATTAACAGGCAGTTAATTTAAGTGAATTTAGATTTCAATTTAAACTAAATTACAAGCCTTGAAATTAGCTATGTTACATTACCCTGAAACTACTAATTTCCTTCTCCCCCTCAAATTTAATACCTCGCCCAACTCATAAATAATGAATATTGCAAATCAAAAACACAAATTCAAAAAAAGATATTTAAGAGAGGTCTCGTTTTCCTTAAACAGGAACCCATTCTACATTCCAACAGTAACAAGAAAATTTCCAAATGACCTAACAAAGCTATCTTCGTAGATCTCATCTTCCACAATCAATATCATGTGAAGTGTTATTTCAGGTGTACTCATCTCATAAAAGGAAGTCTATGTCATGCAAATGCTTTCAAGACAAAGTTCTGTAAAAGTTATCTTAGTGTGTTCAACCCGAGAAGGATCAGGCCACAAAAGAGCATCAAAAGGACAAGCAAAGAAGAATAGAGGTTTCACAACCTTCATCTTCATCGCTCACTCGGCTTGTTCTCCCTGTTAACAGAAGATTCCATGCAGAAACCTGCTATTCTTTAAATGAAGGGCTTAACCTCATGCTCACTTATAATTATATAGTGCTAACTCAAAGTTTGTGAAAGCAGTCTTGTTTCACTGTACTGCTATAATCCATCTCATGAAACCTGACTCAAAATGATCATCACACATATCCTACATTCCATCATTCCATGAGTACTCTGCAGGTTTTTTTGTTTGTTTGTTTGTTTTACGGATTCATATTTCAAAAGCATCTAAGAAAAATAAAGAATAAACCAAAACTGGTTGGTTAAAAAATAAAAAGAGCAGGAAGACACATAATATCTTCACAATTTAACACACTTATCTTTCCAGTATCGCAACATATACACAATGCAAGGTTTCCAGATATTAGACAAAAGGAGAAAGTCAAAAATTCTATGTCACTTAAGTGTCTTTAGGAATGTACTGTAAGTTCCCAAACACACTAACCTGCAAGTATTCCAGATAACCGTGGCGATCAGATAGCCCACTTATTTCTTCCCTTAAGCAAGCAAAATCAGAACACTAGAGTTAAAGCTGTGACAGGCCACTGGAAAAACTACCGTACATCAGCAAGCATGCAATTACTTTTTCCATTGCTAACTCAAATTTAAAACAAAGCTCAAGCACTTAATAGACAATTCACTCAAATTCAAGTCATTTAATGAATTTCAACTCTACAGAGAATTAGCAAAACCACAAACACTGCTTTTTCCTTGTGTACATACACGTACTAGTTTAAGTTGCAGAAAAATCAATATAAGCCAATTTTAGTTAGAAAGATTTAGTGACTTCCCCTGGTTCTTTTAGAACCACTTTTTAAGTGTTCTAAAATTCTGCCAGAAAATACCTACAGGCAAACTTTCAGCATGCTTGCTATTAACTCAGTTTAAGATATACTGAGATATTGACTTTTAAAAGTCCTTTTAATAAAGAAGAAATCTGGAGAATTAGGAACACTTCCGTTTCCATTTTCCCCCTAGAGAAGGAGGAAAAAGAATCACTAGTAGGGATGCCTCACCTTTTATTTTAACAATCACTAATACAACTCTACTCACTTTGTCAATTTTAGTATCTTTAAAACAGAAGGAAATTTTTTCACAATCACAGCATAGAGGTTGGATGGGACCTTTGGAGATCATCAAGTCCAAAACTCCCCAACAAAGCAAATTCTCTACAGTAGGGTGCACAGGAAAGCATCCAAACAGGTCTTTACTATCTCCAGGAGAGGCTACAGCCTCTTTGCACAGCCTGTTCCAGCACTCTGTAACCTTTAAAGTAAATAAGTTCTTTCTCGTGTTTGGACTTCCTGTGACCTAGTTTGTGCCAATTACCACTTGTCCTGGGCACCAATAAAAAGAGCTTGACTACATCCACTTGATATCTGTACTTCAAGTATTTATAAGCATTGATAAGATTCCCTCCTCAATCTTCTCTTTTCCAGGCTGAACAATGCTATGTTACTCAGTCTTTCCTCATAAGGGAGCTGTTCCAGGATCATCTCTGCTGGACTCTCTCTAGAAGTTCCCTGTCTTTCCCAAACTGAGGAGCCCAGAACTGGACACAGTATTCCAGACGTGGCTTCACCAGGGCAGAGTAAAGGAGGAGGATCACCTTCCTCAACCTGCTGGCCACACTCTTTTTAATGCACCTCAGGATACCACTGGCCACCAGGACATACTGCTGGCCCCATGATCAACCAGTTGTCCAGTATATCTAGGTTCTTCTCTTTTGTTAAAGAAACTTTTGAACAATGCAAAAAATAAAAATAATTAAAAATTCTCTTATTTGTTGAGTTCAATTAAGTATTATATACACTGCTCTCTTTCTTCTTACCTCCCTGCCTTGCTTTCATTAATAAGAGAAACAAACAGATGGAAAAGAAGTTTTAAAAATAATTTTTCAGTATTCTCTGAAAAAAAGAGAAAGCATTTGGTTTTGCATGATAGAACATGATATAAAAAGAATATGAAAAACGCAAACAGCATTCAAAATGCGAACATGTGCAATGCTGCGCTTTTAAGCATTACAGAAATCTGCCTTCAGCCAAAAATAGTAAGAGCATCACTGCAAACTACAGCCATTCAAAACAAGATTACTATTCTTCATCCACCCATTAAACATAAATCCTACAAGAATTAAACCCATATTGCTTCCACAGGTTTGAAGTGGCCTTAGTTAAACACTAAACACTTATCTATATTAAGTGCAAGAAACCCTTTTAGAGTCAAATGAGAACACACAAGGTTAAAGCACTTTGTTTGTTCAGCCTGAAGCTAATGCACATAAACTGACAAACTTCCCTTTGACAAGCCATGAAATGTTTTAAAATTTCTAGAGATAGGTATATCCACTTACAAGATGCTATGAAATCACTACTGAAGCTCCTAAGGAAATTCTGACATCCTGCCCATGACCAGAAGCCAGGTGCACCATCTCCAAGGACAACAGAAATACAGAGCTGGGGAGGGAGGGAACACTTTTCTGTGTTACAAAGACAGGTGATATGTTACTTGAGCACTTGTAAGGTAGCATTCTTTCCCAGTTTCTGTTGGTAAGGACAATGCTATATTCTTGGCTCTCTTGTATTATTTCTTTTCTTTCCCAGTCTGAACTTCCTTATAATCCCATTCACATTCATTCTAAAGCTTATTTTCACCTTTATTTTTTCCTTCAGATTCAGCTTTTTCATTCACTATTTCAGACAATCTCACCTATGAATCATCCTCTTTTTATTTCTCACTCTCCTATAAAGTTCTGTTGCCTCAGTCGATCACAGTTCTGCAATTCTGGCTGAAACAGAACATCCTCATTCCCTTACCTAAAGACACTCTCTACCACTATCAGTAGTTTTTTTATTTATACAACTCATTTTATTGACACAAAGCTTCAATAGAATGAAAGGTTGAAACATACAGATGTACTCAGCTGGCACAACCATTTGCTTCAATGCACTTCCCAAGCCGTGCTGCTCCACACACTATTCACAAAGCCACAGGGGGAGAAAGGAACAGTTCCCAGCCTAATAAAGACCTCCCTCCCAACGGCTCTCAGTGCATGCATTGAAACCTTTGAAATAATAACAGTAAAAAAGCAGGTCCATCATGTGTTTTTTTGTTTTTGTTTTGTTTTAATCAGGATAGAAGTTGAGTTGAAAGGTTATGCTGATAACAAGGCTTTCATGCTTGAAATTGACACTTTCATTATACAAATTTAGGACTAAGTATGTTATCTTCTTTTTTTGTGAGTACTTAAAACTCTGTGGAGAGGGTGGTTTTACTTATAAAACAGGGGAAAAAAAGGCAAAACATATTTTGAAACGTATCAAGTTTTTTAAAACAGCACAGTACAAATGGCTCAAGCTATTTGGATCACAGAGTTTCTGCTCAACTTCTGTCCACTATCACAGCTAAATGGCTTTTCCAAATTTTTTTGCATTAACTCTTTTACACGTCCCCAGTCTCCCAGGAAACAGTGACAACACAGTGCTTCATATTCCCAGGCACAAGAGGAACAAGCCACAGTGCCAAGCCAGACAACAGAGGACTATTAGTACTACTACTTATTTTTATTTTATTTATTTTTCAGTCTTTCATAGCAGGCATTTGGCTCATTTGCCAGAATTTGAAAGAAAGGGGAACAGTTATATAAATATTAAAATCAAGGGACGTTATTGCTTTCAAGTAAGTTTAAAAGATGCATTTAATCAATAAACTTTCCTATCCCTTTATTTTTATTATATCAATCTAAGATTTACATTTTGTAACTCTTGACAATGATTTCATGGAGGTTTTGTGAAGTGTGGAGAGCTTTAAGATAAAAGAAAATTGAATTAGATCACTTCCAGAGAGATACTGGAGACACAGCTTTTCTTAGCCTTGTCTTAAGTACTTCTACTAAGAAGAAAACTAAAATACAAACACTGACTTCTCTTACAAATAAAGAGCCCATTAGAGAAAGTAATTGGGACCAAAAAAATACAAATGTTACTCCAAAAGTAATGCCTCCTATTTATTTCCATGGAAAGTGCAGCAGACAGGAAGAGAACACTGCATTTTTGTAAATAAGTCTTTATTTAAAAACAAATTGCACACTCAGTTCATAGAAAATGCAACTCTACAGCTGAAGCAAGAGCACACCAGTTTTCACATAATATTATGCAGACCTCAGAGAGAAAAAAATTATATATATCTCCGCTCTGAGTTAGTCCTGGAGTTCGAGAGCTGGAGGCTCAGCAGTGAAAGCTGAACAGTAACAGCAAAGATAGCAGCAGAGAGGACACATTCCTTACCTGAAACTCACTGTAACATGTAGCACAAGAACACTTGCCAAGAGAACTACTTGGACACCATGAGTAGCAGGAGGACACTCCAATACCTCAACATTTAATTCTTCCCAATACCAGAAAAAAAACAGATGCAGTGAACATCTGTGAAAATCTCCCAATTCATTTTTATTTGAAAGAAGTTTATCATCACTGTTTCTCAAATTTTGATCTCAAAAAAAAAAAAAGCTAGGAAGAAGCGTACATCTTCTTTCATCTGCTTTTATTAAATACATTTTTTAATACATGTCCACAAACATCTTTCAAATGAAAGAACAGCTGACTTGGAATGACATTTAACCTAAATCCAACCTTCTTTCTCATTTATTAAAATGAGGTACCTAAATGTCAACTTCAGTGCTAAAGTCTTCTCCAAAGTAGGAATTAAGTGAACTTCCAAAAATATCTGTAACATTTTCCATTCTACGCAATATCCTGAAAATGAAACACTTCAGATAAGAAAAAAAAATGCATTCTTATTCTTTTTTCGGCTTCTTATTTTTTTTTTTGTTTATTTTCTTATTATTTAATTTTTAGTCCCTCCTGAAGAAATAATAAAGATAATTTTAAGGTCTTCCCTTTTCACACTCAAGCCCTTCGACTTGCCCATCTGCCTAGGGGTCACAGGCTACTTAGGCTAGTGCTCACATCTTTCAGAGTCTCTGCTGCATGGTGAACACTCAAAATTAGAAGAAACTTGCTTAGGAATTGATACCAAGAAGTTTGCTGCATACACTTGCGTGCATCCTTTTCCCAAGAGTGAACCACAAGCTCTGCAACAGTGGTCATCTGCAGAAATAAACTATTGCACATTTAACATATGCTTTGCCAACCTGACTGACATTCAAGCTGTGGTGACAAAAACATACCTTGACTTCATGAAGAAATCATGTTTACTCAGGCACTTTTAATGGAAAGCCTATTTAACCTTTTTTTTTTTTTTAAAAAAAAAAAAAAGCTACACCCCTTCCCTCCCTCCCAAAGAAAAAGAAAACTGTTATCCTAATGGGCCACTAAAGGGCAATTATCTTATTGGCAGTTAAATCTTGATTAGAATAAAAATCTTCTATAATATTTTTATCCCCTCACTTTATTGCTTTCATACAAATGAAAACATAGTTTACATTTTTCAGATGACAGAGTTTAAAAACACTTTGTAGACAGTCATCATTTAGGTTACAATCAGAGAAAAGAACTAAATATACATATATATTGTTCTATGAACATTCCTAAAGCAGCACTTTCAGGCTTAAAACTGGCTACCACCAAACCGTAGCGTTTCTCATCCACCTCCTCTCACAGGAGAAGGGCAATAAGGAGACTTGAAAAGTAAGACTTACATTTAGATTAGAAACTTGGTGGGGGTATTTTTGTTGGCATGAAGACAACATAACATATTGAGAGACTCTTTATAGTTTCAAGTGGATAAAGGAGGATACAGATTCCTGCAAGGAAACAGAAGAAACTAAATTCTTCAAAACCAAGAAGCAGCTATGGCAGCACAACAGAAAGAGCCTCTATGAGCAAAAGAAAATAAAACTAATGTAGCAAACCTAACTACTTGATAGAAAAAAAGAACATAAAACCATTACTGAAAAGATCTGCAAAGCACTTTTTCTGCATATTGTACTCACCAATGCTACATACTTTATAATAAAAAACTACTGGACAAGCCATTTCTAATCAAAACTGGAATTACAGATGTAACACAATGGAAGGCACAGCAATACAGCAGAGTAGCAAGGTCCTAGGCTGCAGCAAGTGAGGATGTGCTCAAATGCAATAGCTGGGGGCAGAGAAATAAAGGAAAGAAGCTGCTTACCTTTGGAGGGCCTCAGATATGCAAGGATCTCCAACAAGATACACTTGCCTCTACTGCCAACCCTTAAATGAGGTCTGGGAAGGTGTGGATCCTGGCATTGCATACACCTGAGCTCCCCTGGGTTAGCCCTGCCTTCCCATCAGGTGCTCAATCATCACTTCAAGCCATGACTTAGCATTTCTACTACAACAAGTAACTAATGATCTGGATTCAAAACATGAATAGTTGCACTAGAAAAGCTAGAATACTTAGATATCTGTTCATAAGTATGCAAAAGCAATGCAAAGGGCTTAGAAACAAAATGTAAACCTTGATCCAACAGTAGTTTTGTCTCCTTCCAATTCAACCCTTCCTCCTCCCCCTTCTGTTGCTATTCCTTTTTCTCCAGTTTTCATTTACATCAAGTTGTCTTTTTCAATCCAAACCCATATAAGTAGCTTGGAAAATCTAAACTGAACTGTTGCTTGCAACTTTATAAATAATGACTCCTGATCATTTTAAAATATCCCAATCAAGATAAGCTCAAGGGGGGCGGATGCAGAAATGAGAAGAGAATGGGCTTCAAAACTAGAACACGTGGGGTCTGTCACGATCTGGACTTCTTAAGCCCCTAACCATTCCTTGCTCACCTCTAGCACACGCTCGGGGGAGGAAGGGCACATTGGAGCTCTCTTTCCCTATAACTATAAGAAGATACAGTTGCTGTCTGCCAAGAAAGGGATTTTCTATTTTTGATTCCCTCACTCTCCCAGATGAGCTTGGCAAAAATGTTGAAGAATAATTCAACAAAATATTTTTTTCCTTATGAGCTACTTGATAAACAAAAATATAAAGAAAAGAGGACAGCAATTGGAAATGAACTATTATAACCATACACTTCATGCATTTGTGTAAACACACACTGCAAGCCCTGCCAATTTAAAAGACTTCTTCTACCACCCACAACTACTTCCTTTTATCTTATCAGAAAAAGAGCTGTTCGCCGCTGTAGGCTAATTACACCATCTGTTTAGCCCCAGTGCAGCAACACTAAGACATAGCACATTAACTCCTTAACTTTCCCACATGGCAGCGCCTGGCACTGCCCTCATGCTCTCAAAGACATGGGCTGAGCAGAGGAAAAGAAAAAGCAGAGCAGAGCAGAGGAAAAGAAAAAGCAGAGCAGAGCAGAGGAAAAGAAAAAGCAGAGCAGAGCAGAGGAAAAGAAAAAGCAGAGCAGAGCAGAGGAAAAGAAAAAGCAGAGCAGAGCAGAGGAAAAGAAAAAGCAGAGCAGAGCAGAGGAAAAGAAAAAGCAGAGCAGAGCAGAGGAAAAGAAAAAGCAGCCTCACATCACTTGGATTCCTTCTTCCTCTACTGCAGGTCTGCTACCAGACTTCACAGGGATTTAAGCAACCTGACAGCTTCTTTCTAGCTCACCTCAGTACAATAGTGCGAGTTGTCACGACTAGCAATGAAAAACATCAATCACTCACACACACACAATGCAGGAAGAAGAGCCTGGGCAAGCCTGCACTGCTTGTCACATCAAGCAAGCTGTCTTTCCTCAGTGGTCAGAGAGTGCTGAATTTCAAGGCCAAGCCAACCAGGACATCAGAGGCGTCCACACTTACATTAAGCAGCAGAATTTCTTTAACTCTGGGAGAAAAGGACACCTCCCAGCCTTCTGCCTCTCTAAGGCACATCATGGCCCATCCACCTGCACCAGACAGAGCCCACGAAGCACAATCTTTCACAAAGGCACCACTCAGCAAGTGTCACAGGCTGACATACTGGGAGAGTATGTAAGTTCACAAGATCCTTCTTCCAGTCCCTCCTCATCCTCTCCTCCACTCCACAGCACAGTTCATTTAGGCCCTTCATTATGTTGTTCAATCATCAGCAGCCTGAGTTTGCTCAAGGGTTTGCCCCTTCGGGTGGGAGGCCACCACTCTTCACTCCCTTGCAGATCAACTGGGAACAAGGCCATTTAGCCTGTCTTCTCACTGATAAAACTGCATAGGAAGCTGTTAACCCATCTAATTCAGACAAGTGGGCTTATGGCAAGGCAGCAGCCACGTGCAACCAGAGAAGCTTCAGCAAGGAAGGAAGGCCTGTCTGCATCCTTGCAACCTGCAAGAATTTTCAGCCTCAGCTCTAAAGTTATAAAACTTGTAAGCAACTGGGATTCTTCATCCTTCTCTCCCTTTCATTTCCTGGCAAAAGTGTTCCCACATTTGTAATGCAGGACTGCAACACACCACTACAGACACATTCCAGTATAGAAATTGTTTTCATTGGAATATACTGCTTGTGACTGATAACCACTAAGATTATTCCAAAGGTGAAAGGAAAATCTGTAGACATCTAACATCACTTCACATTGCTCAGTGTTATTTATAGTTTCCCGCTTCTGCTATGGTCACAGTTTCAAAGAAAAAAAAAAAAAAAAAAACAACTTGGAGAAGCTGGAAAGGGGAAAGCCAGAACTAAGCAAATACTTCATCTTAGACTGCTCAAGAGAACATTAACATTCATCTATAGAGCAGAAAAGGTGGGGAACAGCCAGTACAAACACTTGAATACATAAAAGTGGGGGAAAGGCAAAGGTGAATTGAGCCCAGTTCAGTTCAGCATCTCTGCCCTTACTTCCATAGAAAGTTAACAACATGAACATGGATGGGATGTGGGGGACAGGGGGGAATAAAAACAATTACACAAATACCTTATTAGACTGTTATGCTTCTTTCTTAGCTTATTATTTCAAATCTAGAAATAAAGTATGCAGCTATTTTTCATGCAGTATACAGAAGTTAAAAGTGTTTCCATCAATGTATCTGACCTTTTCAGTGATTAAACTATTCAAAAGGGAAGCAAGATAAGAATTTAAAAAAAAAAAAAAAATCAAAGCAGTAAATTACTTAAATCAGGTATTTGCAAGTAAAGAAATGTTAAATGCATAGACAAAAAAAACATCTAGACTGCATCCCATGATTTAGTAGTGCTCTATACAAACCTCACCTATGCATAACAACATTTAATACAGTCACAGCTCTGTGAAATTGCTGGAGGAGTGGGTTGGCTCAGATTCAGGGCCTTGCCATCAGTAAGGTCAGAGTATACACTATGTAAGTCACACTTCATGTGGCATTGTACTTGCATCTATTCTCTGAGGCACTTTCCTATCACTGGAATAAAAATGTAAGACAAAGCATCCAGTGCCATGACAGCTGTATCTGCCTTCCAGCTAATGGAAAAGTACCAAACCCCAACACCAGCCTTGCTGAGAGAAGGACCTCCCTCAACCACTGCTGTCATCTAACATGATCTCTTCCCAGCCACGGTCAACAGCAAGTTCAGGGTAAGTCATTAGGTAACTTTATTAACGAGGTAATCCATTAACTTCAGCTGGAAGACTGAAAGCACAATCTGCAGTTAACAACACTGATGAGGTGTTTAGCTTAGTTTTTCTATTTTCAAAGTTGCTTTGATAAATTACATTTGTAAAGTTTTCCAGATGACCCCTAACTGAAAAGCAGTAACTACTTTGAAAACAAGTAAATTCAAATCAGCCTAGTAATGTCCCTTACCTCACTTTATAACACATACCTGTGACGTTTAACGTGGATGTAAACAAAACATTTTATGTATTTATATTTTTTATATTACAAGTAAAACAACATTCCTAATTGCTTTGAAGGCAAGTCCCTGCAACAATCAGCATTCCCTATATGTACTACCAATTTGTTCAAAGAAAGAGTCCACAAAGAATTCCTGTACCACAATACATATTCAGTTTAAACTAACGATCTCCACAGTGGCAATTTAAAAAATAAATAAATAAATAGAAAGATAAAGAAAAGAAAAAAGAAAGAAAGAAAAGAAAGAAAGAAAAAGCACAATTCCCTCCCGAGAATACTGTCATTCAGATATAAATGAAAGAAGGCAGTTCTGTTTTCCCATAAACTGTAGCTCATTAAAGTACAAACAAAACAAGCTTTAGTTTTGCATGAAGAAAGGGATTTATGGCTTGATGAGAAACAAATTGCCAAAAACCCCCAGTGCAAACTCACAATCTAATTAAACTCCTTCTGTTACACATAGAATGAAAACTACCACCACTGCTTTTTATGCCTATAAAACCACTCTTCCTTCTAACTGTTATTTACCTCCTGTTGACCAAGTGTAGAAAAATACTGGCATGCACCCTTCAGGATTTCCCCAAGCTCCTGCAGACAGCATAGCACTGTGCACTGCCACTCTTGTGCTAGCATGCAAAGAAACAGTCCACATGCTCAAAGAGAAAGGCTTTGTTTCCAGGTGGCACACATCTGCCACTCAAAAATGCACTGAAAATAACTTAATTACCTCGGTAAGTTACATCAAGTGTTAACTTTTGGTGATATGTATTACTATATAGCCTGATGCACTCTCCCCAAAAGCTTGCTGGAGGAATCAGACTTATGAAAGATGATTCCTTTGAAACATTTGGCAGTCATACAGTCAGATTAAGTAAGGCACTTAGCATTCCATGTATACTGTTTAGAATTTCAATATCTCCTTGGCAAATAGTGGCCTTGTATCAGATACAATGCTTTATCTTGTGCTTTTTTTAATTCTGAAAGCAAGCATCTATTACAATTTGAAAGGATTTAAAACAGAATTCCTAAACGCAGATGAAATATTTTAGCTGCACATGAAGGCTGTAAACTAAGACAGTTAACTAAAAGCCTCTCTCTGAACTCAAAAACAGAAAATGAGAGAAATATATACTGAAGTCTAAATAGTACAAATCTTAATGTTTTCCAAGATTCTCCACATAAAGTCAGATTTACCACTTCAGTAGTGAATCAACAAGTCTTCTGAGAAAGTTCCTTTCACCAAGGGTGCAGTAATAATTTGGGGTTCAAGGCAAAACACAGGAGAGCACTTCCTCAATTCCAGAAGCCCCTAGCAGAATTCAAACACTCATTATCCTAAAGAAACAGGATCCTCTTAAACTGTCTGAAAAATCATAACCATCATGTCAGCTAAGAGACATAAGTTTTGGTAAACTCTTCACTAAAGAGTCAGCTAAAATGAACAGGAGACAGTGGCTTAGCAGAGGTATCATAAAATTGAGTAGAGAGGACTAGAGAAGGGAAAGATTTCTGTAATAAATGACAATGCAGATGGAAATCCCATTTGCTATTTTCCTCATAGGTCAGGTTTCTCCAAGTAAAGAAAGTAAAGAAAGCTCTCTAAATTCTTCCTTCTGATAACTCCTAAGTATTACAAGAACTCCTGGGGAAAAAAAAAAAAAAAAAAAAAAAAACACCACAAACAATCTGACCTTTAGTACAGTGCAAAGTGAAATTTCTGCACCCTGACAAAAGAGTTGGGTCTTGTCTGAGCAATGCTTCCTGACTCAAAAAGATCCCCAGAAAAGGCTGCCTTTAACTACTCTGGAAGTTTTAGCTGACAGTAGGAAATAAATAAATAAACTAAGATAAAATCATAACAGCTAAGCAGAGGATACACTTTCTAGAAGCAAAACACAGTTGAAATCATCCTCCAGTAATCTTGTGGAAAATAAGACAAGATGTAACAAAAACACATGAATTTGCACTCTACATGCAAATCCACACATGGAATACTGTCCTGATACAAGGCTGCTTTAAATTACCTTTGGAAAAGTCTGAATTTACATCACAGATGTAGTTGCATCAAGACTTTTAACACTGAATTTATCATACATATTACAGGTTGTTCACGAGACTTTTTTTTTTAATTATTATTATTTTTAAGTCATACACCTTCTCCTATTATCGTCACCACCTCTTCTATTTCTTCATTCCCTGCATTTTCTAACACAAAGAAGCAGTATTTGTAGAGCTCCTATAAAGCTATCAATACACAATAAACAGATAAGGAAGACATGACAGGTATCCAGAAATCACATGTCAAACAAAAAAAAACCTTCTTCTACTCTAAAAAGATTTAAAAAAAAATCCCATGTCTGACTATGTTGGGTTCAAGAGGACAGCCGTAAGTCTTTCTACTAGTGCCATTTTATAATCCTACACTTGTGAGTTTATGTGTAAGATTTACATTATCTCATTTGTCTCTATTTTTTTTTTAAAACACCACAAAACTTAAAAGTGCATTACAAAGATTATCTCCAGTTTTATAGATCTTCTTCTCAAAGAACTTCCCTAGAAGACCACAAAGGTAGTGCCATTTTGTGTTTGATTCTGGAAGTGTAGAACTATTTTAAACTGTTGTTTTTGCAGCAGAAATAACCAGGGGTATTGCTACCACCTCCTATACAAGATCATAGGCAGAGAGTACAGTCCCAGCCCTTCTCATCTCTTTCTGCTGCTGCTTCTCCCAGTACATCCTCTTCAACTCTGTGCTACACTGACAGGAAAAAAAAAAAAAAAAAAACACACAAAAAAAAAAACACCACCACAGACCAATCTGGTTGCTTCTGTTCTGTCTGTTCTGTTCCTGCCTCCTTGGCTATCCATTAAATCCTGTTTCAACATAATCTACTATAAACTAGATTGTCTCCACAGGTACCACAGCATACACTGAGTACACAGTTGCTACAGTCCTTGTCATGCTAGGAGTTCATGCCCTATGTTATCGTGTGACAACTTGTTCAAATACCTATACCTTTAGCTGTACAGAGAAACTGTAGGAAAAGTGCTACTAAGAAAAAGGGAGATTTAAAAAAAAAAAAAACCCACGATTTACAATTCATTTTCCTTTCTCTAGTTGGTCTGATCCATTACAAGAGTTACCAAAAACATCCGTTACAGAATCAGAACCCTCCAAAACATAAATTACCATGCACCTGGAAACAGCTCGGGCCCAACCTAATCTAATCATATTCAGTAACTGCTAGAACAACACTCAAAAATCACATGCAATATCAACAAACAATCATTTCATACTATCTTCTTGAATTTTTTTCTGTGTTTTTTTTTTTGTTTGTTTGTTTTTAATGTAAATATTCCAAATTTCCATCTGAATCAACTTCTTCCTATTCCAAAACAACATCAAAATGAAGGAATGCTGAATCTGGGCCTACCTGTGCAATTGATGAGGTCTGTTCTCTTGTAACAACTCTGCCCAAGTATTATTTCAGCTGTGATAGCTAGCCAGAATACTGGAAAATTTGGGAAAAACAAACAAACAAAAACAACAAAACAAAATGGAACAGTGCTTACAACTGTGATTCTAAAAGCCTGTACTTATCCACAAAATCTCAAAGTCACACTGTGGCTCAATTAAGCTTTTCAGCATATTAAATCTTCTCAAAAAAAATGAGTAAAAGTGATGCTCCTGAAAGTTGTTTTTAAATATTTAGAATGAGACTCTGATCTCAGTGATTTTGGTTCATTTGGTAGTATCCCATGATACAAGTGTGGCTCCTAAACATAAGATTACTGCTTTTTAATAGCTCCATTAAACATGTTTCAAGATACAAAACAATTTTGTGAGGCCCTGGGGAATGAAAAAATGAAAGGTAAATTATGCTATATGTGACTCAATTATGCAATCTGTGACTCAACGTTAGTTCCCCTTCACTGTTTGAGTATATTCAAGAAGACTGTTTCATAACTACATTTTGTCTTGAATTTTCTTAAATAGCATATGACCATTAATTGATCCTTCCTCAAACTTGAAAGGAAAATCTGGAGGAAAATAATAGTTTTTAATAGTTTGTGGTAGATCCTACATGAACAACTTACTGTGGATTTGAACAATATTGCTTTAATTCTAATTATGTTAGAAATTTAAGGTTGAATGCAGCATTATCTACTAAGGTCTAAGCCAATTCTGTTTATGAAAGCAATATTTTTATTATATTATATATATTATTATATTACAATATTCTATTCTAATATTTTATTATATTATTTAACAATCCCAATCAAGAAACTGACAGAGAGATTCATTCTTCTATTCCTAAAGGACTAAACCAATATGGGAACTAGGTGAAAAAAGCTGTGTATTATCTTGATGCTACAGCTGCCACGAGGAGAAAAACTGCAAAACCAAGAGGATAATTCAATCTCTCTGCATTTCTTCTTTCATTCCTCTGCAGTTGAACAGGAATCTGGATTAATCATACCAGCATTTCGCATGACCTTACTTTCCATATCATATATTAATGCCTTTTGAAGAACTCAACCAGAACCATATAAGCAGCTGTGATCTCAAAAAGAAAAGGCCCAAATGTCATTAGCTGTGCCATAGGAAACAAATTTCACAGAAATTCACAATAGTTTATTTCAACTTGTTTTTGTCCACTCAAAGTAAGTCACACATTTATACAAGCTAGCTTCCTACAACTCTACCTGTTTTACAACCAGGATTGCTATAAAAACTAATTGCTGAAATAAACATATAAATAACAATAAATTGCTGAAACAAAAGCTGAAGCAATATGATTCTTCATGTTTGCCTGTATTCTTTCAATGTGTTCTCACCAGGATCCTTTAAACTACATGGTTAAACTGAAATAACTGCTGTCTATTCAAGAATGCTTTGCCTCCAAAAGCATTTTCACACATTACTCATCTTATTCCTTAAGAAGCTCCTCAGTTTCACTGAACATGTCAAACAGAAATGCAATCTAATAAATCTATATAAGGTTCTGTGTACATGCAAACTTTGAGTAACATTATTATAATCCCCATCGAACACTTGCAAATCCCAGACTACAATAGTTAGTAATCCTGAGTACAAAATACCCTAATGGAAATAATGCAGGCTAGTTGAACTCTGGAAAGCACCAAATCTCTTCCCTTTAGTTCCTGAGTGAGATCACAGCTTAAGCCCTCACTGATCTGAAATGTGTTGAAAATAGTCTATACGCTCCCACAAATGTAGACCACTGGTAATGGCATCTCTCCACTGGAGGTCCGCTCCAATATGTCAAGTACATCCTAAATCATCATCTTTCTAACCACACAAATACATAAATCTCATTTAAGTGATCTGCCACCATACCTTCCAGTGCATTAGTTGCCGAACTTGAATTGAATAAAAGGAAAACAAAACCAACAGACATTCTAACCTGTCGTATCTGTCCTAACGGCACATCTACTGATGCAAGACCCATTCTGCTGATGCCAACAAGCAGAAATAATTCTTGACAAGGTGTACCCTTCTTCCTTCCACTAGCATCACCAAGAAAATACAAATGAGGAAGACAGAAACAACCTCCAGTTCTGGCAGCAAAGCACAGTATGTGCAAACAAGTTTTTGCTGCCCAGTAAGAGCAGATTATTCAGGCATCTTCTCCACAAGTACCACCACGTCCCTAGTAAATTTTCTACTCCCATAAAACTTCCTACTACTGTATGAAATAAAGGAGTTTGTTGTTGTTATAAAGAGGAAGGATCTGCTTACATAGCACATAAATCTTTCCTTTTGTGGCCGTGCAAGCTCATTCATGCCCTTCATTAAGGGAAGAACATGAGTCCCAGACAAGCTAGTACAGATCAGTATAAACACCCAGAAGACAATCACAGAAGGCAAACATCATCACACAGAGTTAGTGAGGACTTCAGAAAACATTTCAGAAAGCTCTGGGCTTGAACTGCAGACTATTACAGGCACACCGTTCCCATCACTTTCCCTTTCCTGACTGCTACTGCTACTAAGTCACTTATCTTACATTTCCCCATTTCTTAATCTAAACAACAGGAACAAAGAAACATATGTATTTTCTATGTCAGATTGCCTTCTTTTAAAAATAAAGAATACCTTTTTCCTTTTTTTTTAAATATGTATTTCACAGACTTAGTGTAAGAGCAGCCAGGTGAAACCAGAGGATTTGAGAGCTGAAAGGTGAAACTAACAGCTGGAGACTGTAATCACCCAACTGTGATGGACAGCAGATGATTAGCCTACCTGTCTTAATCCACCATGAGAACAAGCAGACTTCAGCTCAACTGAGGATTCCACTAGAAGCAAATATTAATTCCTTTAAGCAAATATTATGTGTGGAAAGGTATAACACTTCCTAATGCAAAAGAACTTTAACCTTTCCCTAAAAGACCACATTTAGTCATGGCTATTTTACAAATGGAATCAGACAACTTCCTTGCTGAGATAAGCCAAATAGCAAAAGGCTTAGCTGCAATAGTGACTAAGTGCTTCAAGTTTCCTAGCTGTTGCTAACTGAGCAGCTCAAAAGTAGAGCTGCTGTGTTAAAAGATTCCATGAATTTTAACACTGCATTTTTAAAGTATCCATAGAAAGGACATGCCCATTAATAGCACATAGATTATTTTTCAAGCTCCAAAGCTTTTAGCTTAAGCAGAGAAAGGGAATCTTATTTACAAAACAAAAAGATAACAAAAGGCTAAGGAACAGAAAGAAAATCAAATATTCAACAAGACAACATTCATCACTTTATGCTTTCTCCTTTTTTTATAACATCACGTCGACCATGGGCATATTACATAAAAGTACGTGTGTATATATTTATAATTATTTTTTAAACCTACATACTAACCTTCAGTAGATAATAGGAAATAAGCATATGCATACTATGCATACATGTGCACACACAGAGGCAACCACTGTGGTTATTTCAACTTTACTGGAAAAAAAATTCTGGAAAATATTCTGCTAATTTTAAGGGGTTGAATTATATAATGTTGCGGGAAGAAGTGTGGTTCTAGGATTATTTAAAATGTTCTAAAGACTGCTTCCAAAAATAGAGGAAAGATAAACATAGCTTGAAGCACTTTTCATAAAACAAATATATCACTACTAACTGGTAGGAAAAGCTTTACTCTCTGTTAGCATCTCCGGTCAGGGGAACTAGCCATACACAAGAGAAGCAAGGCGCACAAGTAAAAAGATACCATCTTTTATTAGTACGAGACAGTTTTGAGGGGAAAAAAAAAGAACAAAATCAAAAAGCTAACTGCTATGCTAGCCCTTAGCTATTATAGAATAGATATTAATACAGCTTACAAGTTAACTATTCGTCAGCCATTCCTCAGTTAATATAAATAAAACTCAGAGCAAGTAGTTTAAAACTTCAGCCCAGTTTGTAGCTGACTTGCATCTGAAAGTGTTTCTTTTCAGATGCCCACCGGTGAAGAACATCCACCGCTTCCTCAAGGGAAGAATACTGTCTGCAGATTGCATGGAGTGATTACCTTTACAGGTTAGCATATTGGCTAGGAGACCAATCATTTTAAGTGAGGGGTGGGGGGAAAAATCAAAAGGAAAAATGCGAGTTTCATTCTTCATGGAGGTACC
This sequence comes from Meleagris gallopavo, assembly GCF_905368555.1. Taxonomy (NCBI): domain Eukaryota; kingdom Metazoa; phylum Chordata; class Aves; order Galliformes; family Phasianidae; genus Meleagris; species Meleagris gallopavo. The sequence continues at coordinate 57,825,437 of NC_139405.1, read as the reverse complement.
ACGGAAACATTATTTTAAGGCTACCACCTATATATTTAAGGCTGGTAAAGATGCATAGTCTACAGTGATAAGCATAACTATTGATACATTTCAATTTATCCAAGACTTGTTTGCCTTAATAAAAAACTGTTAAGAAATGCAATTTAATTCAAGATATAAGGCTAGCCCTTAATTTATATATAGGTTAAAAATTGCTGTAGACTGTTCCAAGGAATTTACATTAATACATTTGACTGATACATTCAAGGTAGAAAAGGACATGATAAATTAAAAGCTAGAATCTGAATAAAGAGCACAAAGCTATTTCTCAAGATATAATTTTCAAAGGCTGCATGAACTTGTTAATGGGTCTTACAATATCACCCTGAAAATCCATACCTAGAGCTACATCAGAATTGAGCCCTACAATAATGCACCTAGTGAAAAAAAAAAAAAGGGTTCAAAGGAAGTAACTGAATGAGGTCAGAAGAGGTTTGTTCTTTACTGCAATCAAATTATGACACCAGTTATATCAAAGCCAATTGAATTTAATGATGAGCCATCTCCCCTCCTATTTTACTGTGAAAATACAAAATGTCAAACCAGCTGCATTTGTGATTTAATCACTTGTTTTACCTCTCAACACAAGCAATCTTTACGTACTGTGTTGCAGTATGCAAATAATAAATTGATCATCTAAGACTTCATAACATCAACACACAGTAACAGTAAAAAGTAGTATTTAATCATTCTATTGTCCTACCAATTACAACTCATTTCCTTTTAGGAAGACTATTCTATCAAATGCAATAGCAACTGCTATCTTGGCTCTCTAATAACAGCTCTTCAGTTGCAGGATACGAGCATGCAGCTTACTTGGGTAAAATCGTTGAATGGTGTGTGTTGGAAGGGACCTTTCAGATCATCTACTTCCAACTCCCCAGCTGTAGACAGGGAAACCTCTACTACCAAGTTGCTTGAAGCCATGTCCAGCCTGACCTTGAATACCTCCAGGGAGTAAGCATCCACAATCTTGCTGGGCAACCCATTCCAGTGAAGAGTTGCTCATAGTAAAGAATTTCCTCCTAATATCTAGCCTAGATCTACCCTCCTCCAATTTAAAGCCCTTTCTCCTCATTTTGTCGCTACGGATCCTTCCAAAGTTATAAAAGAAGCAAAAAAAGCTTACCTGTAGGCACCCTCCAGGTACTGTATAAGATACCCCCAGAGGCTTCCTTTCTCCAAGCTGAAGAGCCCAGACTCTAATTCCAGCCTTCTGATCATCTTTGTTGCTTTCTTCTGGACTTGCTCCAATATCTCCATGTCATTCTTAAGTCGGGGGCTCCAGCAACTAGATGCAGTACTACAGGTGGTGTCTCATGTGAGCAGAGTAGAGGAGCTGAATCACCTCCCTTGACCTGCTGGTCACACTTCTCTTGATGCAACCAGTTGGCCTTTGGGCTGCTAGTGCTCACTGCTGGCTCACGTTAAGTCTTTCATCAACTGACACCCCCAAACCCTTCTCTCAAGCTGTTCTCTCAAGCCATTCTCCTGTCCAACCTGTACTTGTGCTTAGGATTGCCACAATCCAGGTGCAGAACCTTGCACTTGGCCTTCTTTAACTTCATGAGGTTGGCAAGGGCCCAGATTTCTCTGGATGGCACCCTTCCCCTGTTAGTATGTCAACTGCACCACTCAGCTTGGTGTCATCTACAAACTTGCTGGTGGGGCACTCAATCCCACTGTCCGTGTCGCATAGAGAAATGTTAAATAGAACCAGCACTGATCCCTGAGGAATGCCACTTGTCACCAGCATCCACTTGGACATCAAGCTGTTGATTGCAATTCTCTTCCATCAGAAGAGGGGTGGCCAGCAGGGACAGGGAGGTTATTGCCCCCCTCTACTCTGTTCTTGTAAGGCCCCATCTGGAATACTGTGTCCAGGTTTGGAGCCCCAGTACAAGAAAGACAGAGAGCTGTTGGAGAGGGTCCAGAGAGCCACAAAGATGACTGGGGGGCTGGAGCACCTCCCCTACAAAAACAGTCTGAGGGAGCTGGGCTTGTTCAGTCTGGAGAAAAGAAGGCTGAGGGGTGACCTCATTGCAGCCTTTCAGTACCTAACGGGAGCCTATAAACAGGAAGGGAGTCAATTCTTTGAAAGGGTAGATAACAGCAGGACAAGGGAAAATGGTTTTAAGTTGAGAGAGAGAAGATTTAGGCTGGATGTCAGGGGGAAGTTCTTTACTAGGAGAGTGGCGAGGTGCTGGAACAGGCTGCCCAGAGAGTTTGTGGATGCCCCGTTCCTAGAGGTGTTCAAGGCCAGGTTGGATGGGGCCCTGGGCAGCCTGGTCTAGTATTAAATGTGGAGGTGGGCGGCCCTGCATGTGGCAGGGGGGTTGGAGATTCATGATCCTTGAGGTCCCTTCCAACTCTGGTCATTCTGTGATTCTGTGTGCAACCATCCAGCCAATTCCTTATCCAGTGAGTGATCCATCCATCAAAACCATTTTTCTCCAGTTTGGCAACAAAGATGTCACGCGGGACAGTGTCAAACTCTTTGCACAAGTCCAAGGAAGATAAGTATGACTCGAAAGCCCTATGTACTAAAGACTGACAAAATCAGCTCTGTGCTGTAACTCACAATCACACCTTGTCCACCGTAAAGCACGCTTTGCCATACTACACAGTATATTGCATTCTTATTTACAGAAAACAGTCATTCATATTTTCCAACATCTGAGTCATCTCTTAAGTATTATAACGTTAACTACATTTTATTATTGGCTCAAGTTCAAATTATTTTAGGCTAAGCTTTCAAAATTAAGTAATTCACTCCTCTCTGTCAGGACAGTAACACTACCGCAAACCTTTTGTTATCTCCACAGTCCTCGACTCATAAGTGATCACAGAAAAGATTTGCCATTTCCAGCTGAGTCATTACATCCTCCTCTTTAAGCTGAGGAAAACAAACACTGATGACAATCCTTAAGAACTGCTTGTGGAACATACAGTCTCCCTGGGACTAAGTCTTAATCACTTTTATTTCATTTCCTATCACAATCAAGTTGTTTATATAATAGATCAAAGTAAAAAATACAGGATGTCAACTTCATGTTGCTTGGCTACTAACCACCATATTTTTTCATATTTTCAACAGTGACTAGCAGAGGAATTTCAAAAATTCATTCTTACACTAAGGCATGCTACCAGTTATCATCGAAGTAATCCTGGTAATCCATTCTGTTTATATGCCCTACTGCATACAATAAGCACTTGGAAAATATTTTAAATTGACTATGGTAAGTTTTCTCTGACTGCTGCTATGAATGCCTTCTTAACTCCAATAATTCCTTCACCTTCAAAGAGAATCAAGTAGTTAGGACAATGTACGCTGTCACAATCACAGATGAATATATACTCAGTTACAGAACAAAGTAATTTGTCTGACTGAGCCATGAATGTAAAGGTATTTTTTCCATATCTTGACCAAATAGAATAGTTAGAAACCCCAAAAATAAAACCCAGTTTAAGTACCCAGGGCTTAAACTTAAAGTCATTCTAGTGGCAATAATTTTGTAGATATATTGAAAATACTTCTTCATAAACACTGGCTTTATTCCCTCCCCCCCCCCCGTGAAAATGACAGACTTGAACATCCTATGGTTTCTCTCAAGGTTTCCACTGCAATATCCCTCCTTGTGCCCTTTTCCCCAGAAGTGCTAAGTCATTGCTCCTCCGATCAACACCACCTGACATCGCCACAAATTGCTTACTTTTTTCTTCCTCCTTCAAACAGCTGAGTTACTACAGTAAAAAGGATCTGCAATAATATTTAATTTACAAATCTAAAACTTGACTCTTTTGACTTTTTCTGTGGCTCTGGGCACCACAGGAAAATAGTGCTCTACAACTACAGTAAATTTCATCTTCTAGGAGCTAAGACACTGGTTTACAGGGCCTCCACAACTAACTTCACGTGTAACAACTTCCTCATTTAATTTATCCTCTCAATAAAATTTGTGTGCCATGTTTTCATAAGCCATGAAGATAGTGCTGATTACTATGAATAGATTAGTACAAGCATCATAAATACTGCCAAAAGGTCTTTTTTCTAACCGTGGTTAGAAGACTTCCATGACTTTTCTATTCAATATTAGTCACTTTCCTGCTAGGCTTTGCAGAGTTGATTTCAGAATCACTCCAGGTTTATGGGAAACAAACTTCTCTTCAGCTGTGAAGCTGAACGTCATCTCACTCATAGCAAATAGCAATGGCAATTCATATTTTACATGAAGCAAAACTCATACTATACAATAAAACCTTAAAAAAAATTGTTGTATTATTCGTCTAATGCAAAAAAATTGAAGTAATTGCATACAGAAAGATATACTGAGTTCTTGCAAAAATAATGAAATACTGAAGGAGCATTTACCTCCCCTCCTACTGCTATCAAAATGTTTCTGAGTGTATTCCAAAACATAATAAACAAAAATGTGCCAAGTATTTACTCCTTATATTTGACACAGTATGCCTTCAGGACAAGCTAGCTATCAGTCCACAGTCGATACACAGTTCTCATCTTCACGCTCCAAGGAGTATGGATATGATGAATATTGCTAAGCTAAGCTAACCACCCTTGGTTTAACAATGTTTTTTCTACCACCTGACCCCATAAGGAAAGTTGATAGTATCTTAAGGAAACAACCACACCCTCAAACAGCAGTACAGCATTACTCTTCACCATAGTGTTCAACCTCTTCATTTGTCTTTGAAAACATTCTGTAGAAGGAGCTGTTCATCATGGTAAGTACCTTCTTCAGTTGACTGAAATGAATGCCTCTATCAAGAGGATATTTGTTTATCTCATCTCTTCCGACAAACTTTGCTGATTTTAAGCTGCACCATCCTCATTACCTACATTATAATTGCTCTCAGCCAAAACACACTTTCCTCCTAGCACCAGACCTCACTAGTCAATGCTGACAAGAAGGTTGTGAACTGAAACATCCTGACAGGCTCATTCTAGCTTTAAGAGGTATCATCCCACAGACCCAACTATTTCAGAAACACTTCAGTAGTAACTCTTCTCTGTCTCCTTCCAGGCACAGCAAAAGTCAGAAAAACAGCTCTTCAGCATCCAAGCTTGTCTTCATTAACACGCATACCCACATATCAGTGCCATGCATTTGTTCTATTTATACCATGTGACCTCTCATATGCACAGGATGAAATCCACTCCCAATACAACGTTTGAAAACATCAGTCATTATTAACATCAAGGAAAAAAGGGAAACCACACTTCAGGAATTGCTCGTTTTGCCTACAGTAGCCACCCATCATATCTCAAATACATACTTGGATAACTCTTCTTTATCTTTAGCTCATCAAAAACTTACTTTACTAGTAAACAACTACACTGGTCTTCGCTTCTACCACATTAATTGTATCTGTCCTAGGAGCACTCAGGAGAGTCTCTGTCCAATGCAATTCTATCATGTACATTAAAGGCAAAAAGGACTACTTCAGAGTAGTCACAGGCCCTGAAATCACTTGAAAGATACCTATTTGAAAGGTTCTGGAAACTATTCAAATTAATTAAAAAAGAAGAAGAAGAAATGCTGCTAAATGGTTTTCTTGTTTCCTGAAACAAGTTTAATGCCAAATATTATTAATAATACCACCCCCAAAAAAATCTGCAGTTTTTTTTTTCCATCAAATCATTACAGCTCAAGATAACCATGGAATATTCCAAGTACCTTTTTGCTTTCTGGCAAAGAAGCATAATCTACGTCACCAGTTCTCCTGAAAATACATACAGCAAGCTCGATAAGTGGGCTGTCAGCCCTGCTGTACCATATTAACTACAAAAGTATTAATTAACATATTTTCAGGAAGATAATTCACTATCCTATACAGTGTAGAAAACTAACAACAAAAAGAACTGTCAAGAAAGCAAAACATTTTGTCTAAACTTTAACATGCTACAACTTAAATGACTTTCTATCTCAGCTTTCCCCTGCAACATAAGAACCAGGCAGCAATTAAAAAGCAGTAGCACCTCTCCTTTAAAATGTTCTGAAATGGTGGTGAGTTTATTAAATGTAATATAAAAATGACTAAGTGCAACTTTGGAAGCATTGTACAAAGTACTTGTGCACAGAACTACTGAAATGTTACTCTTGACATGTTATTCTTTCAGAAGAAATGTAAATACTGAAAACAAACCTAAATCCCTTCCTCTAGTAATAAAGTTTTTCACCGTATTTAGTATGTCTGCAAACACACCATTTAAGCTAGAGAGAAACATTCCACAGCTGCCTGGACAAAGGACACACAGCAAGTGTTAAGTATTAAACCAATACAAACAGTGAATTGATTTTCCAGAAGAGCTTTTTATACAGCATTTAGAACTTCAAAATGGAGGGAAAGAGGCAGGAAATGGGAACTATGAGAACTGAACTGCTTTGCTCTTCTCTAGGTAAATGATTCAGCGCTAGGTACAGATGACAGACTAATCTAAGATATTGAAGTTATTAATTTATAATGACTTATGCTAATTATGAGCTTGAATAATTCCCCAAGTCCCTGGGCATAAACCAGCACACTGCTCAAAATACACAGCAAACTTTCCATGCAAGGCAGCACTGGTGCCTGTGTTAGTAGATAGTATTCTCGAAGTGCCTGTAAATGGCTGAATCTTATCATTTCACATGCAAAACTACTTTTTACTGCGTGTGTGCCGTCCCAATACAAACAAATAGAGATACAGCACATGCAACCAGCTTTGCCCTCTCACCATCATGTCCCCCACATATGGCAGCAACCTGCCAACTATATCCTCCTCCCAGGGAGCCTTCCCCTCCAGAGCCGTTGCCTGCAGTTCATCCACCAAAGGCACAGGAGAGGTTTCCCTGTGCAGTGGCACACGTGTAAGGCATGGGCCATTTGAAACAGTGTGGATGCATCACAATAATACAGGCAGTAGTCATGCACCACAGAAGTCATTTTTCTCGTGCCCAATCACAGATTGGGAGAATTTGCTAATCACAGTTCCATAGGGCAAGCATTTTCTCAGTGAGCAGATGTTCACACAGCGCTTTGTAACAGAGATGATAAATGGTGATATTGGAGGGTTTTGCAGTTTTGCAAAGGGCAGAAGTTGGAATGTAATGCTCCCTCCCATCTGCAGCAGACACACTGTAATGGGGAGCCCTAAGCACAGGCCAGACACACCTTTAGCTCAGTGACAAAGGAATGTCAACATTCACAGGTACAACTGCATGCAAGATAGCCTCGCCAAGCCTGCTGTGGGCTTGGTAGAGACAGAATGCAAAAACTATTACTCATACACAGTGCAAATTAGTTCACCAGCTTGTAAACTGGTCAAATAAAACATATGTTTTCATGCCAACTTTAAGACAGCTTTAGGAGTGGGAGGGATGGGGTTACTGCCAATGGTTCAACCTCCAAATTCCCAACAGCTCCAGCTGCACCAGCTTTACAATAAAGCTAATAAGCTTTTCCTATCTTTAAACATTTCTCAAACTTCAAACCTCGAACTCGTGAATAGCTAGAAACGTGTGGGAAAGAAACAAGGCCTGGTAAAATCAAACCCCAAAGATTCCAGTTTTGCAAGCGAGAGGTAAAGAGTTCAGAAAAGAATCTAAAAAGAACTCCCGGCTCCGCGCGTTTCTTACTGCCACCTGCTGGCCGTAGCTGGGGCCGGCGTCCACGATGCCTTCATCTGAAATAATTTTTAGGATTTGTTTTTTGTTGTTGTTGTTTTTTTTTGTTTTGTTTTGTTTTAGTTTTTTATTTGTTGTAGTTGTTCCACTATAGAGGCAAAAATCGAAGAGAGAGAGAGAAATTAAAGATGGTCCTGAAAAAGCTGACAGCGGAAGAAAATATCAATTTTTTGTAAAGCTTTAATATATTTCTCAAGCTTCTTTTGCAAAGGAGGAAAAAAGGCTATAATAAAACAGGCAGCAAACCATAGCACTGAGGCCACACAAAGATTGAGGGCTGAAGTTCCTAAGCTGATGCCAGCAGGTCCCAGTGATGTGGAAAGGCAACAAAGCACAAGACCACAAGGGTTTCCCCTAGACTACATTGGTTTCTATTGAAACAGTGAATGATAAAGCAGCTTTTCATCCACATCAGTCACTCAGTACCTACAGCATTCCTGCTCCATGACAAGACTAAGAGCCTAGGAGAGCTCACCTCCAGGCTTCTTACCATTCACCTTCTTGATGGCTCCAAGAGGGCCCCAAGACAAGACCTACATGAGCTGTGTTATCAGAAGACACATGACGGTCACATAGTGACAAGTCAATGGCTTTCAGTCAATTCCTTGGCTACGTGGGTTAACCTGACAGGAATCTTAGATCTCACTGTAGTATGTAGTAGGTAAAGTCTACGCTCTCCCACCATCCTGTCAGAAAAAGACAGCCTAGAGACAAGACCACAAGGCACTTCAGGTTTGCCCTCCACTGACTAGAGAAGAAAAGGTGGGGAGAACAAAGCACTGGCTTAAAGCCTTCTCTCTTACAGCCTCTTTTCTAACACTTCTTAATCATATTATTTCCTTGCACTTGGCCACTGATTATTGACAAAAGGGATATACATGCTTCTGTAAACAAAGTGAATACTGTTTTATGGCAAGCTCCTGCATATTTGACTATTTGAGTTCCATGAGAAATTAAAGCTCTGTGTCAGAAAATTAATGCATGAAGTTGCATGCGCTATACACAAAAACCAAGAACGTCATTTTTGTGCTACATTTCTTTTTATTGTAACTAGCTGTACTTAAGACTACCACTCAAGGCTGTATGTCAACAAAAAGGATATATAACTTGTATGTTTAACACAGGTGAAATCACACCATTTAAAACATCTGGCAAAAATAGCTTTTGTGGTTACATTGAGTCAACATTGCATTTATAATTAGTTAATAATAATTACACAGAATTTTTTTTCTTAAGAAAAAAATAACTGGTTCTTTTAAAAGAACACTTGTGGAATTTATAAATACAGCTCTTAAGCATCTAAAAATGAACAATGTTTTCTGCCATCTCCAATGTAGGCTGCTTATATAAACAGATTTTACAACAACACTGCATGTAAAACAAAATGTGACCAACTTTGTTTATTAGAACAACTTACATGCACTTGCGTGACACCATGCTATGAGCAACTCAACTCTGCAATCCTGTCCAAACAAATCTAATCTCTTCCTTATAACAAGCACTCCAGAGCCATCAAGTTGATTTTACCCAAGAGTATTTCTGGGCTATCTTTGGAATGCTTGAAGGGGGGTTGGGGGGGGGGGGGGGGGGGGGGGGAGAGGAAGCAAGGAGGGAGATGAAGAAAAAAGCAATAATCCAGTTCAATGGAAGTTAAACCTCCAGCATTTACCAAAGAATTATACCATTTCTTATAAATGACTGCTTGGCTAACACAGACCTTCAATAAAATGTTTACAAAGTTAATTCTTTCCTGTACATCCAATCTCTGTGAAAAATGGCACCTGTATCTTCTCTAGCTACCATACTCTTACCATACTCCATCCATCCATGCTTGCACATTGGGTCATAAATTATGAGCTCATAACCTGCTCTATGTGCAACTTTTATATTTGTCGTAAAAACTGCTACTTCCAAAGGAACAGGTAGAGGCTTTTCTGATGAGTTTAATTAAAACAAACAAACAACAGAAAAAAAAAACAACTGAAAATAAAATCAGGAACTTTACATCAACTCAGATGAAGATTGTCTTTTTTCCCCAACTCACACTTTTATTTCTTTGGTTTGAGCTACTGATCACAGCTTCTTTATGTTTCAGATCATAAGCTTTTTAGAGGAAAATTGACTTTTCTACACAACAGAAGTCTTTCACAGTTGCAAACAGCACACATGCAAGTTTCCTCACAAACTGCTATAAATTTTTTTTTGAAGTTTTAATTAAAGTTCTAATCTGTTCTAAAATTTAGTAATGCACTTTAGGTTTACTTTTTGTCTTCTCTATCACTATTGCTCAGAGTAGAGCAGACTATGAAAACCCCACACTACTACGGCATAGAAATTAGAAATCTTGGTTACTTGAAAATTTTACTCTACTATTTGCAAGAACAGAAGATCAGTTAATAAGATATAAAAATCAAAGAACATAAAGAGCATTTTTTCAATGGGTTTCTTCCACAGAGATCTGTAGCAGTCAGTAAAGAAGTAGATATTTTCTTTACTGGTCTCAGCCAGAAGCTTTTCCACTACAGAACCAAGAGAGAGTAAGTCTGTCTGCTGTGAAACTAAGTACCAGTCCATTAATGAGAATTAAGTAGTTTAAAGTGACTACATTTCAACTAAGATCATCTCTAAATTCCAAAAGGTTGTTTGTAACAACAGCTTTTAAGGACCCGGGATTCCTGTCTTCTATCGGCATCAACTGGGAGGTTTTGCATTTGTAGAATCTAAGATTACGAAACAATCAGATTCATGAGTGAGACTCTCTCCCCTTCCCCGTCTCCCCGCGATGTGCATTGTTACTGATTTGCCCATATTCTCCAAAATAATTTATTAAATTCCTCAAACTTCATTTAAAAACAGAAAAGTTATAACAAAATTTCTTAGATTTCATAAACCATTCAGCCACAGGCTGCCACAGGAATACTCCAAGTAATTTAAATAAATCTTGCTCGTCTTTTCCTCCTTCCACGACTTAAGCGAAGTTTACACGGATTTAACGATCAACAAAAACAGGAAGATAGGAAGAGTGACAATATGCAGGCATCTATTTTAAGATCTTCCGGAAGAAATAAAGTAATAATAACAGTATACAATTACTGCAAAATTCAACTTTTACAAGATATTGAATCATTTGATCTTTCTGTGAGATTCAAGGTTGAGGACAATCTAAAATTTTAGCTCTAAAATTTAATTTTTTTTTAATCTTTAATTTTAGCTTGCAACAGTTAAGAATATCATGTTTAAAATGCTTGCCACTCTGTCTACACAGACACTGACCTCACCTTTTTCACAGCCCTTTTGCAAACATCTTGCAAGATATTTATCAAGTCTCTTGACAGAGATCCTATTTTTTTTAAAGTCTCACTTGTAGAAGAGCGGAATGTTTCAATTAACAGACTTGATAGTAACTCGGAGTTAGTCTTCTGTATGAATTATAAACACCGAACAGCATCAAGAAGTTGTGAATTTACACAACTATGGGCAAAACTGTATTTAGCATCATATTGATATACTATTTACAAGGTAGAATAGACTCAACTAATCTTTCTCCAATCCTCTCTCAGACACAGAACATTGTGACTCCTTGTCTTCCCAGTCAAGATATCCAAAATCCAGACTGTACTAGCATGCATAACAACCTCTCCAAGCTACGCTCACCTCCTCCTAGAGAATCTCTTTGTTTCCCAGAACTGCAAATCGAAGGTGAATGACTTAAACATAAGAATAAGTCAACACCACTCAGATTCAGAACGATCGCGACATCTTTCTATTGTTCTAGATACAGCCAACGCTTTAAAAGAAAAAAGGATTCAAATCTGTATCTTCACCACACCTCATTAACAATGAGATTATTTGTTAACTTCTAAGTAAAGTCTTCAAGATGCCCTTGAAGCCCAAAGTCCGATGTTTAGTTTAGGCATATAAACATACAATAGTAAGATTCAAGTAATTAAGCCAGGGAGGGGAAATAAAAAATTAAAAAAATCCAGGTGTGACCTGGCAAAATCCAATATTGGAATGTATTTATTTTCCCAAGGTCAGCGCTGAATATGACCCAGGCTATTCCTGACTAATCTTCTACCAAGTTTAAAGGTTACAGGAGCCACTGGCAAATAGCTTTTAATTTAAATAAAATATAAATACAAATAACCCATAGCTCTAGTAAATACAATTGTGATAGCATGTTAGGCATGTTAAGCACATAAGACCACCACTGGTAACACAAACAGGCAGTACAGAGCATTCCCTCACCATGTATTCCTGTTAACAAGACTACCAAGATAACTATAATTAGTACCACTTGTCTGCTTTAGAATCTTTCAAATTCTGCAGCTAGAGTCACACTTTTTGTGCCATGCAGTTAATAAGCTCTGGGGCTTTAATCACATAATGCTACCCCTCCTCAATCGCTCCGAGAAAAATACAGATCTGTTCCAAGTGTTATAGTTACAATCTGGTATGTATCTCCATCAAAACAGGCACAGAACTCACAAAATTCAGCTGGGGCTGGAAGAAGCAGACTGTACCTCCGACACACCACTGACAGAACCAATAACTCAGAAAACAGACCCTTGGAACCACAAAAGAAAGAATGACTGCAGACAATAGACATTGATCATTTGTATATTTAATGCCACCCAATAATTCTACACATGTAATTATATGGAAAGATATCATTATTATCTAGAACAGATAGCACTTTCAGTCTTTCGTGAAAAAGGCGGCGCTAACCTATAGTGGCAACCTACAGATCTGCTTTTACAGAAATATACTCCTGGTTTCAAATTCCTGCAGCAAAATCACTGTGATTCAGATGGTACTAACACTATCCAGAGGGTTTTCAAAGTTACTCTGAGTAAAAAAAAAAATAAAAAAAAAAAGTTTCACTTCAACTCTTTCATTAACCTGCCCATTTCAAGTCTCCCAGCATGAAATTAATGAAATTAGTAACACCAATAACAGATCACGCATCCGATGTGCTGGCATACTAAGTATAGCATGCTCGTGTTTATAAGGTTTCCACATGCTATTCAAATGAAGTTACAAACAGCCTGACTACTGTTAAATAATTTATAATATGGGAAGCGGGCCTTTGAGTTGGGTCCAGAAAGTGACACAGATTTGATTACCAGTTCTGACCTTTTATCACTTGAAATCACAGGAGAAAAATAATGTCATAACTACAAGCATGTAAAAACCCTTTCAGGTAGCGTTACAGCCTTTTTGCGTAGTTCAAAACAGATATTAATGCAGTGTAAAGGAAGGGAAACAAAAGACAGAAACTTGAGGATGTTTTCAGAGTTCAAACTTACAGAGGGTACTGGCATTTGATTTGGTCAAGTTGGCATGCGGCTGAATACAGACGTGCACCAACTCTTGGTGCACATCTATCTAGCAGGGAACGCTCCCAGGCGTTTCAGGATGAAATAAACTGCATCCCTTCCTCAGGAGCCAATGGAGGATTTGGGAAGATTTCCAATCTTCTAGCTGCGGCAAGTGAGGGGAAGTCCAGGGACACCAGGTAGGCACCCTACCCTTACTAACCAACAGCAGAGTGATGCACAAGGCCTTTAACTACAGCCCTACAAAGCTACCTAGTAACGTCTGATGGGAAAATTTAAAGAGCTGTCAGTAAATAAAAGGAAGATGAAGAGAAATCCCAGGGGTATGATTTGATATTTGTCACCCTTACTCAGTGGCCACACTAATTTTGGCTTCCTACCTTCGTGTCACCACCCACACCCACATGAACCAAAGTCATGATCCTAAAGCTCACCAAGATCTGAACTCAAGCCCACCTTCCCAGGCTCACCTCACCCCATAGGCAGCCAGCCCAGCCTCCCCCCACACTTCACCTCTCTGGCACCTCAGGGAATAGTTTCCAACTGGATGATCAGGCTAGACTGGCAGATCCAGACCAGGCAGAGGAGAATAGAGGGACCAGGGAAGCGCCAATTCAGATCAGCTGGCAAGGAACCAGCTTCTAACCTCACCTCACTGAAAACCCAGAAAAGAAAGTCTGTGTGCTGTTTCAAACCAAACATGTTATTAACATTTTGAAGTTACTGAGGTAATCGTCAGAGTCTGCTAAGGCATAAAGAAAAGTAAAAACTAACCTTACTTCCACATTCCATTCATAGTGTGAAAGTAGGCTTGGAGATGAGATTACTATAAACACCTACTTTCCAGAACACTAAACTTACATGTAAAGTTCAGCCCAAACTACATCCCATGACAGCCTAAAGCTACCGTGAGTATTACTGCCTTTCACAGCTCAGACACTCTTCAGCTAATCTGAAGACCCACTTTATGCTTTGCAATCTTCCCAAGGAAGTTGGCTACTGTCCTCAGAGCAAGCATGTCACAGAAACACTGCAAAAGAGCAGAGAAAAAAAAAAAAAAAATTCCTTGTCCCAAGGCAGTCCCATTACCACCACAGTTCCCATTTGAGAGGAATTCCAAGACTCCAAGCACCTACCTCCAGGTGCTGGAAAGCTTCAGCCACGCTGTGAGTTACCTTTCCACGAGTCCCCAAAAAGTGCTATAAAAACAGTATAATAGATAATTATACATTATCTATAACTACGTGACAGAGTCTAATTTGCAGCTGATTATCCCAGAAACATGCAGCAATGTAGACCCTGAATAAAAGGATTTCAACTCACCAGCATGAAAAGCAACACTTTGTTTACTTGTGCTTTATCTTCTGCTTTCATTTTTGCTTGCATTTGCAAAATCAATTAGAGTAAGTGCCCAAGAATTGGGAAATTATGTGGATTTCTTTTTCAAAATAATAAAATATGCAGAAAACAAATAAAAATTTTATATGGGGATACATATATGTACTTCATTGTTGGCTTTTAAAGTAACCCTTGTCTCATGCAAAAGGGAGAAGATGACACGTTTAATTCACAAAATTTCTAAAGAAAGAGGAAGGTATAGCTTCAGTGAAAATGGATATAATAACCTCTTGCAGCATCACTTAGGCAATGCCTGGAAGATTTCTCATTTAATTAAGGGATTCGTAGAATCACAAAGGGGGAAAATATAGCACCACTCTTCCTGAAGGTAAGAGGATTTTTTAAAATATTTAATCTAGCAGTGGCAAACTATATATAAAACTGCCGTTTCCCATATTAGGAGCTTACACCAACCTTGCACCAATCTTGCCTGAAAACAGAAATATTCACACTTCTCATTTTCCCCCTCCTCCTTCAGTTAGGAGTACACAGTATCCATAGCACACATGGCTCCAGAGTGAACTGTGACTACAGCGTACCACTTGACAATGAAGAAAGCCTCAAGGCCCGTATTTGTAAGAATAAACCAGATCACACTAATCTGACTCTAGGAATTTAAAGACTGGTATCATATTGCATCCGACTACCCACTTGAACATAATTTCTCCTCGGGTTTTTCTTCCTACTTGAAACGCCAGCAGTGTTAATCAACTCATTCAAGCAGCACATATCGCCACTGCAGAATCCAAGGAAAAAGCTCCAGCTCCTGCACAAAGCACTCTCAAATATACAAAACCACACATAATTTAATTTAATTAGTTCCGACATTCTTCTAAACAAACCAGTTTCCACTAGCAACTTGGAAGCCTATACACTGTATTCAAAGTCATTTTACACAGTCTCAAAAGCTTGAGAATTTTTGTTTCATTCAAAATAGTTAACCAAAAATGAGAAGCTTTAACTGGAAACCACAGAAATTATTCTAACTGCTTTGGGTCATCCTGAAGTGTTCTCTGAACAGAGTTTAACATTTCTAAGCACAAGCCACGAAAAAGGAATAAGCAAGGAATATCCTCTACAGCTGAAGCATTTTCCCAGAAATTCCAGAGAACTGTAGGAGTTTCAAGTATGCTCAACAAGACGCAACACTGCCAGTACTTGAAAATGGGATTCAAAGCTCTATGCAAACAAATGCTGTTTTGTTTATTTAATTAATTTTAAAGAGAAATCTCCTTGCTTTGGTGCTTCAGTTGTTCTTGGGCTTCTCATTCTTTCCTAATCGCTGCAATGACAAAGCCCTCAAAGATCAAATCTATGCAACCTGGGACTGAATGCATTTTAGATGGAAAACTGTTCCTTCAAATATGGCAAATATGATAAATACAGTAATTATTTGCAGTCTTCACAACATCAATAGTGATCTTCCCATGCACCAAGCATCCCATTTCAGAAAGCATCTTAATAAATACCACAAAGGAATTTTGTACCAGTTAAAATAATGGATTAAGACTTCTCCTTTGCTTAATCTTCCAGTTAAGCACCAAGCAACACATTAAACAGTGAAAATTACTTATTTGCACATTAAAACTTTACACTGAATCCAAAGCAAGTTGTCTATATAGTGCAAAGTTTTGTACTGATCACATCTGAAATGCTGAAGCTTCAGTTGCACTAGGAACAGCTCACTGTTTTGGTACAAGGACAGTATTTTTAGTATTGCAGAACAGACAAGTTGAATGCTTCCACTGGGGAAAAAAAAAAACAAAAAAAAACCATTGTGAAATAATTACTAGTCTTAGCTATGATTCCATTTAGAAAAGGATAATGAGCGAGTGACTGAAGTCACCAGACAGCTAAGCAAGACATCACTACCCTATAATATACCAAATCCATGGTTAAGCTATGAGAATGAAAGGGGTTTCCTTTATATTAAAAAAATATATCCAAATACACACACCATACTTGTTGAACAGAACTGCTTGTTGTAAACTCTAACATTGCAAAAATCACTCAATTTACCATAAATTAAAGCCAATAAAAACAAGTTGATTTGTATTCCAATTACTACATATTTTTTAATATATTAACCCCAAAAACTTTGACAAGATGAAGTTTGGTTTTTTACATATTAGTATACATCATATAAAATGCACAAATGGCTATTTTGTGGGCTATTTGCTTTTAAGGGATTGGGAGAGGGGGAACGTTTTCTTTGGTAAGCAGCAAAGCATTTCTTGATTTTATTATTTATTACTGAGAGAAGGTTTCCTGTAACAACTTCAGAGCAGAGCTTCAAGGAGACATGCTCATCTCTTACAGAATCCGCCGACACAATGCACTCAATGCTCCAACTCCCACTGGAAAGGGTTAAAGCAGCCAAATGAGTTAATTCCACCCCTTAGGAAAAACGAGGATGGGGGGAGGTCACAGCCCAGCACACAACCTGGGACCATTTGCAGCAGAAGCCAGGCTGCAAACTGAAGTGGAGGACAAGCTTCCTCTCTGAGATCCACACTTCAGGGTCAAGCTCTGCTGCGGCTCACCAGAGCAGGCAGTCGAGGATGGTAACTTCTCAAATTGCACATGAGGTACTGCTGATGATACAGCTGAATCCATACCTTTAGTTAAAGGAGTGCTGCTCTGTTGAGTATGCACCTTCATACACAGTTCCTAGATATCCTAAAGAGCAGCCTCGTTCTGAAAGCTGTACAGCCTACACAGCTCAACATGAATAAGCAAAATGCATCAAGTTCATTCCTCTTCTGATGTAAGGTAGTCAGATTATGCTAAAATTGTACCTTCCTGATCAACTGAGTAGGAAGTTCCAACAGTGCTTTCAGACGCTTCCCAACAGACAAGGATAAAACAGGAGCTCAGTTTAAACAGTGACTTGAGGTTTAAGATCCAGCCCTTCCCTGCTTTGCTGGATGTACATGCTTTCACATAGATTAACATCTCAGCAAAATGTATTATGTGCGCCCCAGGATGACACACTGGACACAATGAAAATTAGTCAAATCAACTCTAAAGACATTTATTTCACTTTGAAAAAAAACTTGTGTAGCCATTTTTTAATCCAATTTAGCTAATCCATCCTAAGGTGAATTATACTAAACTGAATTTTAATGTCATTTTAATACTGAATGAAAGCAACCCACACATAAGTTTAACACGATTTAACTAAACTGCTTTAAATTCATTTTTTATTTGAATTAGTTACCCTTATTGTTACACACAGACAAGTGACCTTCACCCACGCTTTGAAAAAAGGCCACATCAAATATAGAAGCTGGATCTGACAAAATGGGATGTCTCTACAGACACTGCTGCGGCAGGAAGAAGACTGCTGGAAAGGCAGCTTCTCACCTCCTGAATAAGTCAAGGATTAAACAGGTGCTACAGCTTTCACCTCAACAACTGTTATTGAATACAACTGAAAAACACTTTTTTTTTTTTCGTGGAACAGTGAAATCATGTGGAAATACTTGTGGATGGATATCCTCTTCCTAGCTTGCTAAAGAACAGAAGCAAGCTGTTTTAATTTTGAACTCCAACTGTCTTCACGCTCAGCTTGCAGAGCAACAAAAGTTTATTCACAAAGTGCCCAATTAACAATTTTAAGAAAAACAAAGTAAATTGAAATAGAATTTAAAAGAGAACGTACTTCTGTCTAACCATTCCCCTTCTGCAGCAAAAACTTCCTGAAATTTCTTTAATAACATGCTCTCAAGAGTTGTATCTCTTTAGCTAAAAAAAAAAAAAAAAAAAAGGAAAATCCTGTTTGACTGTTCAGAGAAAGAGTAAAGGTTACAAAGATTATGAAAAAATCTCTCTTTTTGGAGCAAAGACCAATAAGCGATTTTGCCAAGGTGTAGAGTTTTCGACCTGTGTCAGCCTGTTCCCACACCCATGAAATTGCAGACCACAACTCTACCAGAATCAAGGATATGTTTGTAAGCCACCTCTAGAGGCCATCCAGGCCAAACACTTTCCCAAAACAGGGTTGTCACCATCACGTCAGTGATCATGGTTTTGTCTAAAACTTGAAGTTCTCCAAGCACAGAGATCCCTGGGGAAGCATGCTCTACACTATCACCCTCCACAAGGGATTTTTCATAGCATCAAATCTGAGTCTTGCAAATTAATATTTGTGGCAGCTGGCCCTTGCTGTATTGGTTGCTGCTATCAAAACAGTTCACCTCCGCCATTTTCCTAACTGCCCTTTGAGTTTTTTTGTTTTTTTGTTTTTTTGGTTTTTTTAAGGTCAATCATTCCTCGTTAATTAATCATCATTAAGATCATCCGTCTCTTTATCTTTAGAAAACTAAAACAAGGTAACCCTCACAAGAGACACCATCCAGGTCCATCACAGCAGCCCTCCTCTCACCACCTCAACATCCTTCAGTTTCCTCACATCCTTCTTGACCAGGGAAGAGGAGAAAGCCTCAATACCCACTAAAATAGTTCGCATAGCTCACCAGCACTGAGTAGAGGGGCCAACAGTTTCCTTCAGTGTGCTGGATACACCCCTTCCAATGCACTGCAGTATGCCATCCACTTCATTCACAAAAAAAAAAAAAACAAACAAAAACAAAAAAAAGACCGGCCTATATTCAGTCAGGTACCTATCTCAGATAACACTTTTTGGCAGGGCTGCCAGTCAACGACTATTCAGCCTGTATCAGGCACAAGTTATCCCTCCTACTAAGAGGAAGAGTCATCACAGCTCCCTTGGTGAATCCTGACATTTCAATAATGGTCAATCCCTGTCAGAAACAGAAACACTGGTCATCCTCCATTACAAAACTGGCATTGAGAATGAAAGGGTGGGGGTCTCTCTGTTTTCATACATCCCCAAAGTGCAATTAAGTGTCTCATCTACAACTGTTCTTTAAGATCACTAATACCAGCAGCAAATGATAAATTGACATGCCACCAGGAGAACTTAAAGGCAATTAAGAAAAATAAAAAGCACCAGTTTTCAGTTCATATGTATTTCTAACCAGATTCTCATATATGAACCACAATAATAAAATATTAAATAAAAACTAGCTTGAAGTCAATTTCTGAAGGTGTTTTGCGCGCAAAGTATCAAAGGAACATGTTTTTCCTAATGAATTAGAATGAGTTTTAAGGAAAACTAAATATAAGCACACATCTCCCTTTAATGATAAAAACTCCTTAGCAATCAGCACAAACTGTAGTATACATTTTTCCAGCAGAGAACAGAGACTACAGAAAGTTTTCACTTGCCTCCTCCCCAAGAGAGATGCAACTTTTCAAACTTCCTGCTTCCAGAAGCTGTCAAAATGACAAAGGCAGAAAGAACTGTTTCATATGTCAATAATGACACCCATCTTTCGCTGTTTAAGCAGAAACCTGATATGCTTACTACTTACTTTGCAAGAAAAAGCATTAAATAGAAGGAGAATGAACATGCCATATTTCGCTTTGCAACATTAACAAAACGTTTGATAGCTCTGGTGCTAAGTTTAGTGTAAGATCTGCTGAAGTGAAATGGTCAGATAGATTCTTCAGAGGTCATTTGACAACAGAGCATTAGACTCTGAAAGTCAAGGCTATTTATTATGCAAGTGGTATAAGATCACACGCTTGGTATGGAGAATGCCTGTTCATCTTCTTTCCAAATCAGATTTTCCTTATTCTGTGTGATATTAATCTCCATGGGGGTGGACACCTCTGTGAAGGTGCAATGGTTCATCTCCCAGTTCTGGTCAATTCTTGTTTTAATCTCATTTCCAGATCAGAGTCTTCATGCATAGTGAGATATTAATCTCTATAGGGGCAGACATCTCAGCTGGCCCTGGCATACAGCTCCCCCTCTTCCGGTCAATTCTTATTTTCATTCTAATTTCCTGCAATTTATATTCCTCTTTCAAGTTTAATATATTCTATATTCTTAACAAGTTCCTCCCCCTCCTCCATTTCTTTGCAGAGATTTTCACAGGAAAACTACTGATTTTGTCCCTTTCAGCAATCATTTCCCTCAAAATCCTTGCAGTACAGATTGTGTTGATGGCAGTAACACCTATTTGCAGACATACTGCTAATGCTTGCCTTATTAGGGATTAGTTTTCTCATCAGTGCTTCGTTTTGTGCAGTTCTCCTCATACAAATTTTCATTCACCTGTTTCAGGACAGGATAGCCACGCAGTCAGGTAACAGATCAGAAGTTAGAATACATGAAATGAAAATATAATGCCTCGTCATGCTCTTTCTCATAAGCAGTGAAGTCTCTGGGCATGTAGTCCTACCTCTGCAAAACAAGGACAAGCAGTACAAGCATACCTCACATCGCCAGCGTGAGGCTGAAGTATTTCAGACCTCTCAAACTCTAGTCTCATAAGTGACAGCAGAATCACAAGGGAGAAAAACAGAACCAGAGATCTGAAGTCTGCGTTATGTCTGGCTTCAAACATTTTAAGACCTTATCTCTTCATTCTTCCCACTGAATACAGAGCACTGCACGAGTATTTAATTTCACTATCTAAATGAGCTTCCAATTTTCCCTGCAAGGTTTGCTCTTCAGCCTTGAACACATCAACATTACCATTTTACCCAATTAATACATATGCATCACTAACCCTCCTTTGATCACCATTTGAAAAACCCACCAGTCAAATGGTTAAAATCAAAACATATATGGATGCATGGTTGTAGAGAAGGCAAGAGACATTACTTCAGAAATGCCACTGCTCTTTAAGAGCATGTCCCTCTCCAGTACTGTTTTGGACCACTGATTTTTATATACTCTCTTGCAGGAAGTGTTCCTAACGTCCTACCTAATCACCGTTAATAAGCTATACCTATGTTAGCAATCCAGATCAAAACGACAAGAAAAAGTGAATTGCCTTCATATACTAAGCATCAGTTTCTCAAAGCAGTTCTTGCACACATGAACAAGACCCCTGCGTTCAAAAAAGAGCAAGACAAAAGCTCTGCTTCTGAAGTCCACTGACACTTCATGGGGAAGGTCGGTTGGAGTTAATAAACTATACACGATGAGGACTCTAGGAACACATTTTTGCGCCCACAAAACTTGAAGTGCAAAGCAGATCTATTCCACCCATAGGAAAAAAAATTATCTAATCTGAAATAACTTGCACACAACAATTCGGAGGTCCTTCTGTCTCCCAGCATTGTCAGCTTCATGACCAGTATCTACTGCACCCAATTACTAGCTAGGGCAGATCCAGTCCATCCTTAAAGCATCAGAACCACCCTTACAAATTCTGTCACAGATAAAACTGCCAAGACCCTTCTATTTTCTTTCCATAGCAGCTTGTAAAGGCTCAAGAGTAAAAAGGCTCTGCAAACAAGTATGCAGACAACCCTATCCAAACAACCTTGTTCTGCCTTTGGAAAACATTTTCAAAAATGTTTCTATTCACAAGCAATCAAGTTAAAAGCTTACATTTAAAAAAGGAATTTACCCACTTACCCAAGTGTGTGGGTTTTGAGAGTCTTACATTCAAAACTTTTAGCAACCCAAGTTGTATTACTCTTCACAACTTTTATCCAAGTTTTGACGTCCACTTATATATACTGTGCATTTGCTTTCTTGTACACTGATATTCTGACTATCTGCTAGGCTACTATCTTTTGTTATACATTAGCCGGTTTTCAAACACTGACAAGTCCTCCATTGACAGTATCATCTTCTCCTAT
Organism: Meleagris gallopavo; assembly: GCF_905368555.1. Taxonomy (NCBI): domain Eukaryota; kingdom Metazoa; phylum Chordata; class Aves; order Galliformes; family Phasianidae; genus Meleagris; species Meleagris gallopavo. The sequence continues at coordinate 57,803,287 of NC_139405.1, read as the reverse complement.
TGCACTTCATCTCCTGGTGTTATAGCCTTTCATTGTATCAGAATCTGTAAACAGTGTCTGAGAACAAACTACTCTCTGTCTTCCATGAACTGATCAATCTTACATAAAAGAAACCATAGTACCCCCAGGAGGCTCAGAGTATTTATATATTTTAACAGCTATAAACACATTCCTCCAACAGTCACTGGTTCCATTTACGAACCATATATCAATTACTAAACATTTACAAAGAAAATACAATCATCTGTAGTTTATCATATACACTGCTAAAGGTAAATTCTCTTAATTAAACTTTAGACAGAAATTTTCAGTTTGTACAACTGGTTTATTACAACATTAACATTCTTTATGTTGTTATTAAAAACATTTTAAAAAAAAAGAGGTTCTGAACCTCAAAAATATAAAGAAATAGGAAATATCAACTTCCTTGGGCCTAAACATAGCCAAAGTAATCTTTTACATAAAAAGGCTCCATTTTGCTTAAACAGTCAGTCCACACACATGTTTTTCTTTCTTAATTCCTCAATAGAAACACAAACAAGTGTAACTTCAATCAGATGCTTGATTACTGCATTTGGGACATTGTAAACTGTAAAATAGATGAGAAAAGATGGAAAAGAAAGGCATGAAAGGTCTCGTGACAAGGACAGTCGTCTCTGATGAAGAAATTCTCAGAAAAGATTCAAAAAGCAAACAGGAGTCAGTTTTTACCTGCATACCTCCCTAACAAGCTCTTTTTAATACAGTAAACTGGAGGACAAAGATATTGAAATTTGGGAGTTTAAAAAAGCACCAAAAAATAAAATCTGAGCAGAAGAAAAGAAGAACAGGGAAAATTTCCTAGAACATTACCAAAGACCCCTGACTTGCAGCTGGGAGCCTGCAAAATGAGGTCTTGGGTAAGAAGGTGTAGTCCTACTTGCAACCACATTGGTTTGTTTTTCTGTTCTGTTTAACCCGGCAATAGAATCAACAGCATGACCAGAAAGGTTTGGAATTTTCCTTTTACAGATAAAACATGAGTTATTCCTAAAGAATCAAAAACAAGAGACCAACATGGACTCAAATTCCTTTGGTTCTCAGTCCACCTTCTACATAACAATGCTGAAGAAACTCCAAAACTGTTACTTTTGCAACAGATTTGCAGCCCTCTCTGCCACTTTTAAAATTGCACTTCCTTCTTCAAACCTTTCACTTTACTACCACAGCTACAAGGCTGCTACCAGGTCAGGACTCCTTCCTCAACTGCAAGATAATCGTTGGTATAACTCAGAAGAATACAAGAGAGGATTTGAGATCTTCATGGCTTAAGATTTTTATTTTTTAATCAGCAGCGATGCCAGAAACCTTTATTTTTTCCCCTCCAAATAGAGGAGTAGTTGCTCTTCCTTAGGCTTAAGTCCACTAAAAATAATTATTTTTGTTACAACATTTTGATGTAGAAAAGTAATGTATTTATACTTCTCCTTAAAGCAAAGATTTTAATACATTTCTCCACTTTTGAAAGTGCTATTCAGGCCATGAAATTGTAAAAACTTATTTTTCACTACAGTTTTGTTACAAGCACTACCCATGCAGTGCCAAGAACATCATTCAGCAAAAACTTAAAACGTCCATTATGCATCAACATCAGCACTGCAGTCACACCTCAAAGGCGAATCAAATTTTGACTTCGTTTTGGAAACAACTAAACATTTACCAGCTTCATTCACTCATTCCTGTAGCCTCTAGGGACTAATACACAAACTAATTAAATTTGAGCATTTTCTTTGGCATTTACTTCATTTCCTAGTTGCCTAACATTTTCAGACTTAGGCTAATAATACAAATGTTTCACATCTAAGTGCAGGTTTTTTTTTTTTTAATCACACATTCATTTCCATTAAACAGATTTTTTTTTTCTAAATTCAATTAGTATCACAGAATAAGACTGTATAATAATAATAGTAGATTACTTAAGAATTATTTCACATGGTGGCAAGTGAAGAATGTGTGTTTTAAGATATATATGGCCAAAATGCTTTCATGAAACTCAAACTAAGACCCACTTTCATTCCCATAACACACATTTTCATTCTGTGTTCAAGAAAGCAGACAGAAGTGTTTATAGTTAGCATCTGGATACCATCACTCCACAAGACTATCCAACAGATTATTCCGGTATTTTGAAGGTCTGCAAATGTCATTATTAATCACAAATGCTACTCTTTCAGGTTCACAGCCTCATCATGTAGCCCATAAAAGAAATTTAAAAAAAGGCCAAAGATTTTCAAATACATGGTTTCTGTCAATTTGAAAGTAGTATACAGACTCCTCTCTTCTGGATGCTCATAAAGAACATCTGCGCAGCCTTGCTCAGTGAGAACATGATCTTGCCCTTCCCAAATGCTGATCACTTCACACAACTCTTTGTTCAACAGTTGACAGAAACGCCGATAAATCAACATAAGAGTTGCATATTCGAAGCACAAACTCAAAGAAATTCAGATAAGTGAGCCAAAGGGAACAACCTATACCCCCCCAAAAAGCTGTTTAGTAATCAGCATGTTTAAAACAACCCATAAACTGAGCCTGACAGCTAACTTCTGCTGCACAGGCAGAGGATACATACAGGGAGACGAGCTCACTCATCCTTGGAAAGGACTGCAGACCTGGAAGTACCTCATGCCATCAACATGACTCAGACAGAGCTGTTAGCCTACCCTGTAGTACTTAACCAAACCAGTACATAGGGATTTCAAAGCAACGTTTCAAGGCAAACAGGGGGGAAAAAAAAAAAAGTACTTAGAATAACACACCACCTAAGAATGCAATCTCTTATTACTCATGCAAGACATATCAAGAATGAAAACTACCTTTATCAAAGAAAAAGCAAAAGCTAAACAGCATCTGAACTCAGTAACTGGTGACAGAACTGTTTTTAAAATATTAAGTTAATATTAAAAAAAAAAAAAAGTAATTCGACAACTCCTCATTGCCAGGTTTCAGCTGACTCACAAGCAGAAAAATCATCTTAATGCTGGATTACATATTACATCCATCCATTCAGCCTGTGTTTACCGGAAAAATTACGTTCTCTTTCATTACTTAGCTTTGTTTCAACTGATATAGAAATCGAGCATTACATACTGAAGGTTTCACCCTCACCTGGAAATAGGCTGACCTTACTGTACAATTATATATGCATGCACATTACATGTTTATGTCTGAGTGGAGCAGGGATACTAAAGCTTGAGACTTGAGATATGTTACTAATGTGTCATTTTATTTGAAGGAGGAGGTACAAAGGAAAAGGAGAGCCAGCCAACAGAGACTTAGAAATGCAAGAAACTTAATGTAAATAGACCTTTGCACTAAGCAAGGCCACACACACAAAGCATTCATATGCTGAAGAGCTGGCAAGCCTGTGGAATAAGCTGACAATTTTCAATACTTTCAAAGTTAGGTCAGGATGGATTGCTAGTAAAAACTGACTGCAAAAAGAATATTTGTGGGGCTTTTTTGAATTGAATAAGGTAAAGACTGAAAAGAGCACTTTATGACGTTTTTGTTATGAAAAGAAAGTCTCTCACTGGGAATTTTCAAGCCTGAAAAACAGAAAGCAAGAATACACTGTCATGTGAACACAGAAACACAGAGAAACAGCTAAAAGGTGGACCACATACAAGCACACTGAAACATCTAAGGATATTTATACTCGTTAATCATTTTGCAGAAAGGAATTGCATACACCCCACTTCCTTTCAATTACAGCACAAAAACACACAAGTCTCCAGCAAAAAGCAAGGAAAGCCAAGGATACTAAAAAGGAAAAAAAAAAAAAAAAAAAAGGGGGGGCGGGGAGAGAAGAGCAGTGGGAACAGAAGAATCCAATACTTTTTTTTCAGGAAGATAGAGAAAAGGTTATAGGATTACTGGTTTTGATTTTTTGTTTATTATTCTTTAAACCAACATTATCATCTCCTCTGTAAAACATGAAATGAAAAGCAGAGAAGTTAATACACCAGTGTCTTGATCTGTTTATTCATTGTCTACCTAAAACATACACAACATTTGGATTTCAGCATACTTATTTGAGAGAGAATGGAAGAAATCTCTTCCATAAATATAAAAAGCATGTCTTCAGAGGAATGAGAAGTTGAACAAAATATAAAACTGCCTTCAGTATTTTGGATTAGTAGGTTTTAGCAACTTGTGCATTTTAAGTACTGTGACGGCAGTCAGCACTGATAACTTATCTCTGCTTTATGAAGCCATGAACTCTGTTAAATTTCTTCAGTGTTTTTTATGTTTGATAAGCGCCTTTGCATGCACAAAGAACAGTAAATGGGTAACACAAGAAGAACCAAGATTGACACATTTTGATCTTACTCCAGCCTAATACACAACTAGAACCGATACAGATACAATGAAAAGATAAAGTAGCAAGTTGGAGTATTATTCTAACTAGTATCTACAGGGTAAGTCTCAGTCAGGCCTTCAATTTTTCACTGTAAAAACAGATTCAGATTTTCAACATAGTCTTCCTTATTGCTTATATCCTTAATTAGCAACAGGTATCATACAGCACTCAAGGATAAGATTCACAAATAAAAGACAGAGATACAATGTATTTGGAAATACAGAAAAGGAAAAAAAGAAGCAAGATTTAAAGAAATCACTTATCCACTCAAAATTTTCATTCTGCACTGTTTAGCATTTACTTAAACTGTATCAACATTTGTTCCTCATGACACTTTTTTCTCCTAGTTAATATTCATCAGTCACTTTTACTGGTATAGAACAAGTGTTTATACATAAAAGAAAGCATACAACTGCACCTCAATACAAATATACTCTGGCTACTATAATAATTAGAATGAACAAGCCAGAATTGCATCGAAACTCGGTTTTAAAGCACACATCACCTCATAACTCAGCTGAATTAAGAATCTGACATGGTAGCTGAGAAACGGCTTCTTTTGCTACCCAATTAATGTATGTAATCACATCTTTTTTGTAAATGGTAGCAGAAGCAAATGACATTCTGGCAAACTGAAGGGTGCAATCTTTCACACACTGGCTAACAAAAATAACCTCACATTATTCATAGCATGGAATACAGAACTCAATCTTCATGGCACCAATCCTCAAGAAATTAATTTCTCAAGTTCTTTTTTGAAATTTCTTGAATCTCTTACTGAAGCATATACTTAATACATTACTGTAATCATCAAACAATTCCAAATACGTGTCATTTTCTTAGAAGAAATGTCCAACGTGTCAATGCACAAACACACAGTACTTCCTGTCTTAAAGCAAGCCTGTAGAAGTTAATGTATATTGCTAGAGAAATACTAATTTTTCTTTTTTCTGGATTATTTGAAAAGAAAACGTTGTTAAGGCTTCATCCATACCAAAAACACTTGGTTTGTTGTTGATTTTATTTTTGTTTTGCATGCCTTCCTAAGGAAGAACACACACAAACATACTAACAAAACCTAGCTATGCCAGCAAAAAATCCTAATGTAGCCCTAAGTTTCAAGCTTGCAGGAAAACAAGTTTACCATTATAGTTTATTCTGCTTGACAGCAGTACAAGGTCACCACATTGTTGGTTGTATGGTTGGCTGCCATTTCGGGGAGGCCCTCCTTCCTTTTAGCAGTAGCCAACACTTATTGCTTCTATATAAAGGAACTCTGATTTTTGTTAACTGGAGACCACTGTATCATTTATGTGTCATGTTATTACCTCATAGCAGTTCTCACTACTATATTCTCATGGAGTCAAATCATAGAGTGTTTTGGGTTGGAAAGGACCTTAAAAACCATCTAGTTCCAACCACCATCATGCTATGCTCTTACTCCAGAATATACGTACTTACACCTTAAAAATGTTTCAACAAATAGAGCAATTGAAATTTCTGGACATCCACACAGTGCTTTAAAGTCACATTCTCCCTGCAGAGACTCAATTCTACAGCCAATTTATACAATTTATATATCAACAACAGAAATTACTTTGATCAAAAATTTTGCAGAACTTTTTATTTGCAGTTATTCAGATAAAACACACCAGAGCTCTGTTCCAGTAGTTCATTGTTTTCATATTAAACTAATATACTGGTCCCAATATTTTTAAACTGTTTAAAATAAGACAGTGCAAGCACTGTCAGTCTAAGATTTGGCTGTGACAGCAATCACAAAAGAGATTTGATTAGATTGAATAAATGATTCCTAAGTGAAATACATGGAAAGATTTGTTAATAAAAACTCCAACTTTAGTGGAGATGAAACACCAGTATACAGAAAGTAAACCTAAAAACTTCTGTTGTTTCAAATTCACTGAATGATACTTAGCTCTTACGCCATGACTACCAAATCCGTGAACAAGCAAATGCAGCTCAGTGACAGATAAATATATAAGATACACAGTCAATGAAAAGAAGCTCCTTAAAGGTGCAAGTATTCTTTACAATGGATTATTGCAAGATTATTTCCATAATTTTAATGGCTATTGAGCAGCTTAACATTCAGAAGGCCAAAGCAGATTAAAAACAGTTTTTCATGCAACAAGCACAAGCACAGACTACAGATGACTTCAACAAGATATTTTTCACAGTTCTAAACGATTGAGTTTAAAGTCAACTATAGCCAATCTCACCAGAAAGAAACACAAAGTAATAGAATTGGCGTTGTTCAGCCTGGAGAAGAGAAAGCTCTACGGAGGCCTTAAAGCAGTCTTCCAGTATTAAAGGAAGCCTACAGGAAAGATGGGGAGGGACTCTCTGTCAGGAATTCTAATGACAGAACAAGTGATATCAGCTTTGAACTTACAGAAAGTAGGTTCAGGTTAGACAATAGGAAGAAATATTTCACTCAGAGGATGGTAAGGTGCTGGAACGCCTTGCTCAAAGAAGTTGTAGATGATCCATCCCTGGAGGCATTCAAGGGAATTAAATGATCTTTAGGGTCCCTTCCATTCCACACTAGCCTGTGATTCCATGATTTTCTGATTTACAAAATCAGCTGCAGCAGGACCTTGCAGCAGTTCTGCAATAAGCTCACACAAAATTCCTTTCGATGTCATCTATCACTCTTATAACATTTCCACTTGGCCTGCAGAAATCATGACTATTTTCCCTCTTCCACTGACATGTACACGTGTAATGTGAACTTCTGTTTCAAATTCTGCACAGCCCCATGCAGTCAGAGGATTCATGAAAGGATAGGCACTGCTCCTTGCTGCCACAGCAGGTCCCTACGAGAGCCCATACAGGGAAAGAGAAGGATAGACTACAGAGGGAAAAAGGCGAGACAGCACAACCAGGCTTTAAACCAGTTCCTGCTGCACACCAAACTGGGCGTCGCAACATTTTCTAATTCTAGGTTGGTATCATCTAGGTGTCATCTCCCCTAATTCTTGTACACGTTCCACCCTGTTTATTCAAATATGCATGTCAAGGAAAGAGAGAGTCCCAGCTGCCCTCATCCAGCCTAATTCCTGGAACTTCAGGAGTACATGGCAGTCTATGCTCTTCTGCCTCCTCTTTCCACTTGTTTGGGTGAATGAAGTGCCACACAGCAGGCACAGCCTAGAGTCAATATGAATGAAGGCATGACAGTTCACTTCACACCACCCCACCTCATTCTCCCATGCATCAGATTTATGAGGCTGCACAACTGCCAGTAAGCTAAACTCACCCATGGAAAGGTAACTAACACCACCTTTCCTCCAAGAACTTGGACGTAAAGCTAAATGAACTCACATGCAGGCGTATTGAGGCCAGATCCAGCACAAAGACCCAAGAGCTATTGAAGGGACGAAAATTCCCCCCTCTCTGTGGCAGCAGTAACTTAAATTGGCTTAATGGGATTGAGGATGGTAAATGAAGCTCCACGTCTGAGCGCACACTTCGGGGAGCAGCACTACAAAGGCGTCTTTCCACAACAATAATAAACGATGACAGCCAACATCCTATTAGCACGTGAAAACACGAGCCCTGTCCTGATTCACTTGATTATCACTGCTAAAGTAATTGTTCTGAAGGCTTCCTATTACGTATTCAATGAAATCTATGCTGCAAAAGGAAGAGTAGAGGTTTCCCCGAAACAGATGCTAATGTGAGGCAGAGCTGATGCTTAGTGAAGTACTCAACTCCTGAGAGATGAGATGACCCAAAGGTTTTCCAGCTATGGAGGTTATAGGGTTATAGACAGACACCATAAAGACTCCAGAACAGAAAATACCCAGATAACACCATTCAACATCTTTGTATTATAATCAAAATATTGCCAACACTTTCACATAAGAGGATAAACTCCTTTTATCTCATTTGTATTGCAAGCATTTCAGAAAGAGGAGAAAAATCCACAGCGTTAGGTTAACTCTCCCAAACACCAACAAGAGAGGTCCATCAAGAGCCTCGTTTAGAAGTTCTCTTCATCAAAGAGACTGTCCCCTTTCCCAGAGCGCCCGCTGGGATTGCCATAGCCACCTCATAGACTATCATTAAACAATGAGATCTCAGCTATTCAGCAGCAAACTAATTAGTCGCATGAAACTCTCAGCTCACAACCAGTAGTGGTACAAATGTTCAAGAAGGCAAAGCATGTGCCGGGAGTGACTGTGATACGGCTAAGGTCAGAAATCATTATTAAGCACTAAATAAATCCATTGGGCAGCTGTGCCTCAGATACTGTAAGGAACTTAGTAGAACTAGAAAAGAAACAGAAAGCTGATAAGAGATGAAAAATTAGGTGGAATAGTATCTTTTTAACAAAGAGCTACAACTGCACTTTTCACACTAGAAAATGAATAGTTGAGAGAGTGTAGAACACTACAGGATCCTGCATGGCATGAAAATAAATTGGGACCAATTATTAACCATCTTTTTCAATACAAGAGATGGAAGACAATAAACAAAACAACTGTATTCAAAATAAACAAAGGACTGTAGCTTTTTCCACACAACATGTAATCCACGTATTGTAAATGCTCAGTGATACAGATTGAAGATGTTATTAGGCACAATTATGGTTGTGAGAAACCACTTAATGACATTAAATACCAACACATTGTCTCTGCAGACAGACAGCAACCATACAAAGCCACTCACCTTACTCACCTTACTTGCCCATATCACTCTTCAGAGTGCCCACTATCAGAGACTGGATGCTGATCTCTACAGGTTGCTTCATTTTTCCCCTCACTTCTTTTTAATACCTAATGTAAATATTAAGTACTGGCAAGACAGTGCGTGGTTCAAGATTGACTGTTTACACTAACTAATCAAGCCCTGCCACGATTTTCTCAGAGAAAATAGACTAAGCAGGACTTGTACAGTCTGTGTCTTCTGGGTGCTTTCAAGTCCATTTTCCCATTAAAGTTTCAACTTCAAAAATTAATATACACTTTATATTTGTAATAGAAGTGAGAAAGTGGTCTCTCATGGAAGAGAGATGAACACGCAAATGAAAGTAAAACATTTGGGGAGGAGGGGGTGGAAGTGAGAAAATCACTTTTAATTCCACTCATCATCCCTGTAATTTGTCAATACGTTTCAACAGCTTGGTGGAAAAAAAGCCACTGAGAAGTCTCTTACACATACGCACCTCCCTGCACGAGTGTGTCCTGCGTATCATATGCAAATTGTAGTGCATCCAAAAATAAAGCATGACTGAAGTGACTTTTGTTGCTGTGGCAGCAAAAGGTTAATTTGAGTTTAAGTGCTTAATAAGGATTTTAAAACAATTATAAAGCATGCTTAATTTCTAATTCTACATGATTACAAATACAAAAAAATAGATGCGCTTACTGTGATTTGGTATGCATGTTTCTGCGTGTAAATATATTATAAGGACTTTGTGGTTTAAAAAAAAATGTTTTCTGCTTCATAATATCAAATTCTTAGTTATATCATAATATCAAATAACTTAGTTACGTTCTGTCTTTGGGAGAAATAGTCTACAATATCAATGGAAAAAAAAGTGTGTATTACTAATTGAGAAATATTTACACTTGTCTGTTCATTTGTTAGCACTCTGAATGAGGAAATATGAAGAACAACTACTTAAATCAAGGGCTTGGACTTGTAAAACATACAAACCTATTTTTTATCCTTAATTATCCTTATGGTCTGAAACACCACACTTAGATAACTCCAGGCAGGCTGACTCTTTTTTAGAACTTCTATCCTTGGATCTTTTGTTTAATATTAAAAATAAACCCACACACTTTCACAGACGCTGTCTGAAGCAATGCAATGCACTGACAAGCAGGCAGCATTAAAAAAAAAAAAACAAAAAACTGAAAATACTTCTCCCCCCAAAAATTGAAAACACTCAAATTGCTAAAAATACTATTAAAAAAAAAAATTCAAAATTCTTAAGTTGTGAAAACAAGCTGAACTTGTTCTTTATCGAACAGTAGGAGTCACAGATGAAAGAAGGTGCTATATAAGGAATAGCCAGACTTCAACAAAGTGCACGCTGCCAAAACATTTTGGCCTAGATTCTGACAGGCACACAACCAAGTTGAGGGGTCAGGAAAGAAGCAGTGTAAAGCAACAATATACAGAAGGCAGGAAAATACGACGCTGTGGATTACGGTTTGGCTCTGGGGGGGGAGCGAGGGGCAGAGGGAAGCTGTCTGCTTTTCCCTTTTGAACCCCGGGAGGAAAGACGGTGTTTCAACTGCATGCAAAGGGGGTGGAGGTAGCACACAAGTACAATTTTTGAGACAGCAACAAATTACAAGATGCATCTTGTTCCTTCTCCTAACTTGCCGCCACTCCTCCTCTCGCCTTCTGCTTTGCTTTCATGGAATCTGTAAGGAGGGAGAGCAGCTAACCAACCTCCAGCACACGCACACTCCTGAAGGCCAACTTTGTTCTCTGGCATTTGATCAGACCCTGAATAAATACACCAATTTATACAAGGAATTCCGGATCTGGCTGACGTTCGCCATTCAACAGTGGTGCAAAGCATCATAAAATGGAAATAAATATCAAATGACAGTGAGAGAAAAATCTGTGAAAGGTCCAAACAGAATTAATATCATTAATTAACATGAAAAATTAGCACCGTTTTAAATTGTTGCAATTCAGACAGTAAGAATACTAATACAAAGGAAGCTGAAAATGAGACAAGTTCAGGCTAACACGGAAATCCAGATGCTGTTATATTAAGGTGGGAAAGCAGGGAAAGACAGTGGAAGGAAGATGCATCACTCCTGCTAAAAGACAGATCACTACAAGAGAAACAAACACTCCTATGGTCGCTGTGTAGGAATCTTTGTAGGCTGCAGTGGGGCCCTCACTGAAATGGACACACAAACCCCAACCTCTGTGTCCTGCATCCACTGACGCCAGGGTGGGTGATAACGTCTAACCAACGGGCAAAAATAACAAAACACAAAACAAACAAAGTGCTTCTGGGACTTGTTTAGAACATAGAACAAAAACGATCTTTGTCATGATTATTAAATCCAAAGCCTTCAAATCAAGAATAATCATAAGAAAGCATTCAGCAGAGCAAAGCTCTACATGAGGACACTGAATGTATCTTATCAATGTCAGAGCATCACCTCACTTCAACTGAACATACTGCAAGCATCGACTCCCGACAAAGCCACTTCCCCAAACCTTCAAGAAAGTCTGACCTAGTCTGGAATTAATAACCCTCTGACAGTACAACACATCAGTATTTTTGATGCTTGCCAATAGAAACCAGTCTGTAGCTGCTGACAAGCTGCACAAAAACTGTATCTCATGTTTCCTAGATACGATTGTCCAACTCTTTGACAAGCTTCACCTACTCTGGTCAGAGCAACTCTGAACATTCCTCTCAGCTTACTTAATGCATACTCCAAGGTACAAAGCTCCTTTCTTGTATTCTCGGCTCCAATAAAGGCTATATATGCTACGTTCTCTGCATAAGATACCACAGAGCACGTAAGTTACCAGAACTTCCCACTCTTCTTCTGCCACTGAAGCTTGTAGGAAAATCTTTATGTAAGAATTAACACCGGTCTCACAAATTACAGTACAGCAAAACCACTCTGATTCCAGAGTGTTTGCAGTGAAGAGATGTTGTATATCTTGACATCTTTCATTTTAGCTGCTCCTAAAACACAGTGGTCCCACAGACAGTGAAGGTCCCTACCGTGGCAGAAGGGCTCTGTAGGTGCTTACGTAACCGCACAGTTCTGATACACAGACATTACATTATGGGCACCCAAGGCAGCCACGCAGGAGGGATGTAATCTGTTTGCAGCAGCATCACTTATCTTATTGCTTTAGCACTGTTCTTAATTGACAACGACACATCTCAAACTTCTCAATTAAAAATTAATTGATAGCACCAGGAAAAAAAAAAAAGGAAAAAAAAAAAAAAAAGCCCTTACAAAAACTGCACTTCAAGCCTTAGGAGCGCATCTATTTTCACTAGTGGCAGCTTTCGAGCTCAAGTTTTCAATTCAGTGTCCTGCATTAACAGGTTTCTGATACTTGGCCAACTGATGCACCCGGCACAAGTACTGTGAAAAATAATAACGAAATGCGGAGTTCAGCCAGACCGCCACACTTCGCACCACGAACAAAACCCACGGTCGCACCACAGCTTCAGCCGGAGCAAATCGAGGAAACCACCCACCGGCAGCGGCGGGGGGCTCGGAGCACAGCTAAGAAGCACGGCTCTGAGCACGGCCCTCCGCCCTCTCCCCGAGCGCCCACCGCCCGCTCCCGGCGGCTTTTCTCCCGCAAAGCCCCGCGGCGGATGAGAGAAAAGGGCGAAACGTTGGCGACTTTAAACAAAACAGACGCCGGCCCCGCGTGCTGCCTTCCCTCCCTTCTCCTTTTCTTTTTTTTCTTTTTTTTTTTTTTTTTCCTTTTTATAGGAAGGGGGCAGCGGGCGGCAGCGACGCGGGGCGCTGCGAAGGGCCGGGAAAAGTTTCGGCGGGGAAGCGGCGCTCCGCGAGCACCGACGCCACCTGGGAGGGAGGGAAGGAAGGAGAGAGGGAGGCAGCCGGGGGAGGCGGAGAGGAGGAAGGGGACTCCGCGAGGCGCCCGCGCCCGCTGCGAAACCCGCAGAACCCGGGAACAGGCGACGAACCGGACACCCCGCACCCCGGGTCCGGCAGACGCCTGCGGGCGCTGCCCCGTCCCGCCCTCACCTGGCCCCGCTCGCTCGCTCACTCACCTGCGGAGAGCTGGGCGCGGGCCGCTCCCGGCAGAGCGGGCGAGCCTCCGGCCAGCAGCAGGGCGAGCGCCGCCAGCAGCGGCAAAGAGGCCGCGGCCCCGGCCCCCCTGCCCATGCCGACTTGCCGAGAAGTTTCCCAAAGAGGCTGGGGCTGCCCCGGCCCGCGGCGGCGGGCGGAGCTCGCCTCGCCCAGCCCTCCCGCCCGGGAAAGCCCCGCGCCCAGGGCCGCCCGCCCGCCGGGGCAGCCGTCTGCGGCGCGACGGGCGCAGCACCGCGGCAGCACCGGCTCCTCTCGTCCTCCGGAGTTACTTTGCTGCCGGGAGAGCGGGGCGGGAGGGAGGAGCCGAGTGCGCGTCCAACCCCCGCTCCCCGGCACTTGGCACAGGGAATGTGGGACTCCGGCCCGCGGCCCCGGCGCGGGCGTAGCGGCGCCCGGCAGCGCCTCCTGCTGCAGGCGTGGGGGCAGCGCCGGCTCGCCTAGGCACGGCACGGCACGGCACGGCACGGTACGGCACTGCCTGGCTCGGCTCAGCACGACTAAGCACGGCACGGCTCAGCGAGGCGCTAACAGGCTCGGCTCGGCACTGCCTGGCTCTGCGTGTCTCCGAGCAGCTCAGCGCGGCTCAGCTCGATTCCTCTCGGCACGGCGCTTCCGGGCACAGCTCTGCGAGCCCCCCGGGTGGGCACAGCTTCGGGGGAAGGCAGAAGCTGGCGGAGCGGGGGGACCGGGGTAGGGGCGGCGGGTTTGGGAGGTCCCGGGCACTGTTTGCAAAGGGAAAGTCCGGCAGAGCAGGTTGTGCTTCGCTCGGTGCTCCTGGTTCTAAAACTGCGTCGTGGATCGGGCTGAGAGCGCTGCGCTCTGGCCGTGCCCCGGGCGGGCTGTGTCTTCGAGACGAGATTTTTTTTTCCCTCCCTTCTCTTTGGCAACACTCATCAAGCTCGTGGTGCCGGTGAAGTCTCATTGATCGGAATTGAAATTGTAATAAACAGTATTGCCATTTGCACCATTATTTCTGCATGTAATAAAAGCTGACCTTTCCGCCAGATCTGCGTGCACCGCGTAGGACCTGGGTAGCCCCAGACCTGGGATGTGCCGTGCAGCGAGGGCTGCATTCCATGAAAGCAGCACGAGTCTGCATGCTTTTGGACCTTAGGATCCTCAAAAGCACTTGGAATAACATATACAAGGGCGAGTGCTGCGATTTTTTGGGTTTTTGTTTGACTAAGTACAATTGCCTCCAAATCTTTTTTAACCATTTTTTTTTATTACTTTTTTTTTTTTTTTTTTTTTTTTTTTTTTTTTGAGGCAGCAGCTTGTAATTGGAGATGCTATATAATGTTCACAACAGAACCCGAAGCCAGTGGAAACGCACGGATTTTATTGCAAACTGGAAATTCAACCCAGGGTCAGCAAAGGTTTGCTGTGATTCAAAATCCTTTCTAGCCAATGCGTGGCGATTGATCGGTTTGCCTCAAAACCCCATAAGCTCTCATGTTTTCAGTGAAAAAAATAATAATAATAAAAAAAAAAAAAGGGGGGAGAGAGAGAAAGGAAATACCTGTACAGCTGGAAACCTTTGTACTTCATTTGGGTGGAGTGGCCAAAACCCAACTTGCATGCTTACCACAAAATACAAATGACATCCTTCAGTAAACACAGGCTCTTTGTTCAGTCCTAAAGAGGATGGGAGTTGCACGAGGCAGACCTCCTGATGCTGGCGTTTCAGGAAGGATGGGCCAAATGCTGGCTGCAAGTAATATGGGAAGTTCTGGCAAGGTGAGGGAAAGTAGAGTGAAATAAATATTTAGGAAGAAATTCTTTACTCAGAGAGTGGTGAGGCTGTGGGTGCCTCCTCCTTGGAGTGCCCAAAGTCAGGTTGAATGGGCCCTGGGCAGTCTGAGCTTGTGGGGGCAGCCCTGCCCATGGAGGGGGTGGGGATTGGAAGTGGATGGGCTCTAAGATCTCTTCCAGCTCAGCTTATTCAGTGATTCTCCAATGACCTGCACCACAGGTTGCCACATCCAGAGAGTGACAAGGGTAGCAGAGGTGGGTGGACATGCAGCACTACCTCTGCTCCATTTCCCTGGCCTGCAGCTCTGTGCCCCGCTGAAACACATTTGCCTGTTCTTTATCCAGATAACTTCTGTGTTTGCCAGAGGGAGTCTCCTGGGATTTCAGCCTCTTCCATTGCTCACATTCCTATTAAAAAGCAGCAAAGAGGATTTTGATTACTATTCTTTCCTTGACTGGAGAGTTCAAGCTTGAGAGGTTCAGCTAAGGTGCACACTTGACCCCACTTTTCTTCTAGGTACATCTCTGTTGAGATGTTATGCACTGCAATTCACTCTTTGGATCCTTCTAATGTGCTTCACACACTGACAAATACTTTAACTTACATATCAGGTTAGAGATTATTTTTATCTTACACAATATGAATGGATTTATTTTTTCCTATCCTTTATGTTTTTAGAGCTCTAAATGTTTCACTGTCATTTACATTTTCAATTAAGAGCAAAGCATTCTTATATTATCTCTTGCATGACTTTTAAAAATGATCCAAGCTAACACTGCATGTGCCAAATGTAGCAGCAGAAAAATGATGCAGGCACTCCATAGAAATGCCTTTCTCCTCAGCTCAAAGATGATTTGGAAATTAAGGAAGGTAGGGACTTTATCTTGTCAATTATGATCTCTAATTAAAGTGCTCAATAACAAGCAAATTTGTTTCAGGAACTCTGCTAGATGCCTGTACCTTCTCTGCATTCCCTGTTAAAACTTTCTCATTATATTTTTTGGGTCCTTCTAAGCTCATCACAACGTAATTTTCAACACAGACCATCACTGAGTTTGGTTCCTATTGTAGACTGACAAATGTCTACCATAATGTATTATCTCACAGAAAAACACCAAAAATCATCAATAATCATCATAGAATCATTAAGGTTGGAAAAGGTCACTAACATTGTCCAGTCCAACCATTGACCCACGTCCATCATGCCCACTAACCATGTCCCTCAGTGCCACATCCACACATTTCTTAAACACCTCTACTACTTCCCTGGGCAGCCTGTTCCAATCTAGCATGGTATTTTCCCATGGTATTTTCATGGTATGTAAAATATGTTATACTAAAAATACATATTCCTAACCAGCAAAACTATTTCTTTCTTCCTCTTTTTATTCGGGAACAGTCAACTATTCTCCTGAAATGTGAGGGGATACAGAGACATTTAAATAAACTTTTTCTAGCCAAATGATCAGATAGCCAATGATGCTCATTCTCCTGCGGCTCCCACCCATCTTTCCAGCCTTCTACATTTTTGCTTCCTTTGCGAAAGCCTGCCTGCTTATTTGGTGAGCCCTAACAAGAACCAAGGCCTCCTGAAAATCTGGCTTTTCAAACTTGGAGGTCTTTGCGAAAAGTGAGCGTTGTATTGATCCAAGCTTTCTTGATGTTAATCAGTAATACCAGCACTGGAGTCTTTGTTTCATTCCCACCTCTGAAAAAAATTATCTCAGTAAGATGCACTTCAGATTCCAGTTAAATATATTATTTTATTGCCTGGTACTCACGAAGGCTTTTTTAGACCATACTAATTCCAGCAGCCAATACTCTTGTCATAACAAACCATCACTAGAGAGAAAGAAAGAATACTAAGTGTCTTACAGATGCCTTTGAATAGCCTCCTGACATAAAGCTGCTTTTGGGATGTGAAATGGGGTATGTGGAGGGCCTAATAAGGCCAGGGATTCACTGCTGTGTTCTATGTATGCACAGATGAAAATAATGGCTTATACAGGGCTTATACCACGTTCACCTGCCTACCTGCAATTCATAGTGGGAATAGGGCATGAAACAGGAATTGTCCTTTGACTCTTGGTAGCCAGAAACTCTCCTGCAGCTCTTGCATACATTCTCCAGCCCCCCATCTCCTGATTTAGTGACAGGTTCTTGTGATTACATTTCCCATCTCAAGCCTCTTGTTCTCACTTGACCACCTTTCTCAGCAATGCTCTCCTGGGTTAGAATTTTTCATTCTTTACCTAAAGACTGGATATCATTTTGTTCTGCTTGTCATTTCTGCAGTTTTGATAAAATGGCCTGTGAGGTTTTTTTAAAGAGCACATTCCCTATTATTGACCAAATGCTTTCTTATTTTTTCTTTGAGCAGACAAAATAGTTGACAACTGAAATATAGCATGAGAATAGCTCTCAAGAAGGAGTGAGGCATGGCCCTGTTCTGAAATAAATTGTTTCGCTGAATTCTATCCCTTCAAAATTACATTGTAAGTGCATTTCTTCTGTCAAGGTGCAGCCCAGAAAAAAACTTGTCTCTCAGTTTGTCAAAACATCAAAGGTGCTATTCTATCAGAGGCTGTGTTGCAGTAGAGTCTTGTTCTGTAAGACACTAGTGAGTTAATGCAAGGGCCATTGAGAGCTAGTCTTTGGGAAACGTAATGGGTAAAGAACGGTGTATCCATCAGTGGTTATGAATGCATGAAACTCCTTAAAACTGCTTACTTTCAAACAAGCTCTCACAGCATGTTTCCTGTGTATGTGGGTTTAAGCAAATACGTCTTTCCACATTACTTAGAGGACTTTTAGTATGCTTCTACCCCCATACCTGTCATCACAGTTTCATGCTGATATTCCTCTTCAGAATCATAGGAAAAAATTTCATTTGGTGCTCCTGGAGAAGATGCCAACAAGACTGCAGAAGCTTCTGAGGACTTGCAGAGGTAAATTACATTTCTGTACTGATTAGTCAATTATTTTTTAGCTGGGCACACCTGTACCTGCTACTTGCAATCATTTCAAAACATATAGAGCTTCGAAGTCCACAATTCTAAAACTGAGCCTGAACTCAGTTGAAGGCAGTCATTCAGCCTTTGGGAGAGCTCCAAAAAGGCACTCCATATGCCCTTCAATGATTTGTAAGAACTTGGGAGAAAAATAGATAGATGGCCTTAAGGCATGTGTTGCCACTGAAATACAAAAGGCAAAGAGATCCAACAGTAGAGAACAGTAGAGTTGTATGAGGTCTTGGAGGTGTTAATCTGATGTATGAGAACCGGAAGCTGATAGAAAAAAAATGAAAGGGATAATGTAGAGATGGACCATCTAGA
Organism: Meleagris gallopavo; assembly: GCF_905368555.1. Taxonomy (NCBI): domain Eukaryota; kingdom Metazoa; phylum Chordata; class Aves; order Galliformes; family Phasianidae; genus Meleagris; species Meleagris gallopavo. The sequence continues at coordinate 57,784,981 of NC_139405.1, read as the reverse complement.
AAGATCATTTTTGCTGCATCTTTTTAGACTAAATGGTTGTGTTCAGTAGTATAAAGCACAGCCTATTGCTTCTGTTCCCTTATTAGGTAAATCTTCATACATTTGTGCTTAAAAATTTGTGCTTAATTGTGTAAAAATTCACAGTTAATATTCAGGGAAAGAAACAAAATGAAAGTACTTTACAGAGAGAGTGGTGAGGTGCTGGAACCGGCTGTCCAGAGAGGTTGTGAATGCTCCATCCCTGGAGTTGTTCAAGGCCAGATTGGATGGGGCCCTGGGTAGCCTGGCCTAGTGTTAAATGTGGAGGTTGGTGGCCCTGCATGTGGCAGGGGATTTGGAGATTCATGATCCTTGAGGTCCCTTCCAACCCTGGCCATTCTGTGATTCTGTGATTCTGTGTGATCCAAAAATATGTTGCACTCTTTATCCAGCTTTTATCTGGTCTTAGCATGTTGTGATTTGCACAAGCAACATTGCAATATTTTGTACTTTTATACATAAGGAGAAATGCAGACCCGGGTAATTTCCTCTTGAGAACCTTAAAAGAGCTTACAGTTAGTGAGTGTGTCAAGTAGTAGGCCTGGAAACACTTAAATCTCTCTTTCATTGGCTCTTTTTTTACAAGGTTTGAGTGATTCAAATGTCATAAAGGAGACACCTCATACAAAACAGACATCAGAAATGCATTTGTAATCGTCAAACTCTGGTCCCATTACCAACTGAAAATTCAAAAACTTCATTCAAATGCTGTGATTCGTCTAGGGAGAATAATGACGTGCAAGATGGCCATAGCCTCAAGACCTTTCACAATGCTGTTATGTCTAGTTGTGCTGCATCCAGTGATCAGTTTATGAAGGGGCCTTGGAGGCAAATTAATTATTTAACTGTACAATATATTGAGAATTCAGTTGTCCTTCCCGTAATGGAACTAGCATTCTTGAGATTACCATTAGATTCTCAGTACCAGATGTTGCTGAACTCTTATCTGAAGGCAGGTCTGTCTGAGAAAATTTTGAAATTGAACAAATAAAGGTTATATATCAGAAATTACTTTTAAGAAACATGGTGTGCTTAGCAGGTCTACTGGGACTGTCAGTGACTTTGGCTTACCCAGGCATAAATGTCCAATATAGATTACTTTAAAACCTGTTGCTGAAATGAAAAAAAGGCTAGACTTGGCTCAGAGGAGAGCAATTACTCTCCCTGTAATAATTGCTGGTGTTACAGTGGTGTATTCAAAACTCTTGTATGAGATCCAAATTCTTTCGCATTTCCACCTCTTCATGTTAATTGGAAATTGATGCATATGAGGGTAGCTGAGGAGGCTGCCTGAATACAAAATGATCTAAAGAAAAGAACCTTGAACATAAACAAGCAGGAGTAAGTGACAAAAAAAAAAAAAAAAAAAAAAAAAAAAAAAAAAAAAAAAGGTGTTCCTCTGGCACATTTATCCATTAAAAAAGAATATATTCCAATTCTTGCTGTTAACCAAGATATGGCTATGATTTGAATAAGAAAGGAGCTCAGGAAGCCCAGTATGTGATTCAAATTTACCTTAACTCATTTTAATGATAGCCAGGAGTGAAAGTTGGAATCTTCAGTCAGTCCATACTCAAGAGAACAAGAATAAGATTAAAGTCATTTCGAGCCCAACACTATGCTCATGTTTATTTTGCAACCTCACTGACTACTAGCTGAAAACAAAACTGCAGCCCAGGTATGTTTGCTTCATACCTGTAGCTGTAATACCAACTAGTGACAGCTCACCTGAAAAGGAAAGGTCACACCTGGCATCAGTTTTCAGGCATTACCTGCAGCAAGGGAAGGAAAGATGCTAAACAAAATACAGCCCTCTATTCTTCAGTCTACCTTGTAAATTTGTCCACTGAGATTGGAATATATGGCCTCTCAAAGAGCAGTGGAATAGATAGATACACTGAATTCTTTCTTCACCTCAATAAAACCAAGCAATTTTTAATGCTCTGAAGATACTTTTGCAGAAACAATTGCTAAAAATTCATGGGTGTCATTTTATCTACAGTTTTAAGCAGATTTTATCCTCGAGGGAAATTAATCAACTCACATTAATATACAATCAACAGATTCACAAGTCCTAACTGACGTATTGTACAGTGATTGCTCATGTCACTACACAAAAGCTTTCTCTTTTAGAACATCATTTTTTAACTCTCCTCTAATCTTCTCTTCCAAAGAAGAAAGTCTCATCGGATAAATCTCACAGCCTCATAAAGGGTTTGTCTCTGAGGTCCAACAGCTTTTCTTCTGGTTGCTCCTAGAATATTACTGCCTCAGTGCTGTGCAATTTAACTCCAGGATTTCAGCGTGACTTTCAGATATCTGCCATAAAGCCCTAGGTCTCCACTTTTATTTTCCTTCATTTCAGACCTGAACTATTCTCTTCAATTTCCCAGTTTTTAAAATAAGCCACTAAAATGGAAAAGGCTACTGACTCCAAGAATAGTGTATATATATCTTATCCAAAGCAGGTTAACTTCCACTATAAGAGTATAGTGGCAGTTGAATTACTCTAATTTGTCTTTTTTGCTGGATGGCAAGTGTCTCTGAATTACTGAATTACTCTGAATTACGTTATTTCAGGATGTTTGAGTCATGTTTAAAGTTATTATCTTCCTTTCCTTTCTTTTTTTTTTCCTGCATTTTAAATTTCAAACTTGTATTTCCTAAATCCATCTTAAGTTGTGCAATACCTAGAGTATTTCTTATTTCTCTAGAAAAAAAACCATAGGGAATATATCAGAAAAGTTGGAGAATGCAGCTTTGTGAAAGACAATGCAATTGGAGACAGAACACTGTAATAAGTTTAAAAATAATTTTATTAGACTCATTGTTGAAAAATAAAGACTGTGGAGTGGAATTGGTGGGGTTTACCTGGAAACCTGGAAACTTGTTATTCATTACAAAATGTATTGTTTTCTGGAAAGAGAGTTCATAAAGACTTTTGTATTAAAAAAATGTTTTACCTGTCGTTGCTGTACATTTCAGTTTTAAAAATATATTTCCACTGGATTCTGAAATTCTTTTCAATTTAATGTCAGATCCAGGGGAGATGTCAATACATTTTATATAAAATAATCTGGCGGTTTTATAATGAACTTAGCAGCCTTTTTTTTTTTTTTTTTTCTTTTTATTTCTGTACTAACATTATCATGGCTATCATCTGCTCAGCTGATTCATATTACTGTCTGTTTTATCTCAACAGGCTAGGGTACTGAAGAACAGTCTTGTAATACTTATGCCAAAATGCAATGCAAACCTTCATGAGCTATGAAAAATATATCATACTATATTGCCATCCTTTTATGTGCTTTAAATAAGCCCTTCATACAAACTTTGCTCTGCCTAACTCCTTCCAGATGCCATTTCCCTCAAACGAGTCATGGTTCTCAGGTTCTCAGCAATGTTTTCTTGCAAATTGAAATGTGTTTATGGATACATAAACTTCCTTTAGCCTACAAGGGGGTAGTTTCTCCTGGTATGATGACTGCATCAATACATCTTACTTTGTGCCTTCCTCTGTCCTATCCTGTTCCTGAACTGCAATTTTCAATTCAAACAGGAACCCTGCATTTTTGTAGGGCTGATAGCAGCATTAGCATCGATTCAGTTTGCAAAGTGGTCTTACCATCTAAGAGCTGACCATTTTTTACGTCAAACTTGGGACCATGTAGCTTATTAGCTTTGTAAATCACAAATGTTGCTGGAGATCTAGGACAATCTGTAGGGCCTCAGCTTGTCTTTCTTTGTGTTCCAGTATATTCCTCCCCTTTCTTGGCTGTTTATTCTTCAGAGAGGAAGGGCAGGATTCTCTTCTAGGCTGAGATACATTCAAGAGATGTCTAAAAATGAATCTGACTCCAAAAGTATATTACTGCAAATTTCAGTGGATCTGATCTTGATGCTTGCAAACTTGGTAGGATTTTGGTCTCCAAGAAGTTCCATATTACTTTTTAGGTCATGTTCTCAATAATTTGGAAGCTTTGTGTTGTTTTTGGCATCCCATCTGGAGGTTTACACCTTTTACAGTGCTCACTTAAGTGCTAAGACTACTGGCTGTGTGGCACCAATGTAACAATAGCACTAGAGATAGCACCACTAAAACAACAATACCATTAAATCATTTTCCCAAAAAAGATTATGGCCAACAATAGAACAAAAGAAGAAAAATATAAATATAAATGATGTAGAGGAAATCACTAGTTTATTCTTTAAGAAGAAAAAGACAACAATTATCAGAAACACTTCTGCTCCTGCAGATGAAGGGTTAAGATTCCCCTGAAATTCATTTAACTACCATTTTTACTTGGACAAAATATAGATTCAGAGAAAACCTGTCCTTGCACAGCTGAAATGCCCTTTCCCTGTTTCCTTTCCCACTGGAGTAATTAGCTATGTTAGCAGATCAGAAGTGGCTGTCTGGCATTTATGATTAGAATTTAGAATTAAATTGCTAAATATTTCATTTAATAAGGAGTATAGTTTGCTTAAAATCTCACTTCTGCCTACACTTTTGCATTTCTGGTTATAAGTAACATCTAGAAATTACTGTACACGAAAGATCAGAGAGTATTTGTTCTTCCTATTTTTCAATAGGAAGAACATTACTCACACAATGAATTTGATAGCATGTTAGGTCCAGTCACCTCATTGTTTTCTTTATGTAGTACCATAAGGTATGGTGAATAGTCCTACTGAAATCAGGGCCTTATTCATTATAACTGATGATAATGGCTTGCTAGATGGGGCCATATCTTATAACTTCTGTCAACATATTTTGAGTGCCTTTTACAAAGCATTTGGAAGAAAAATATATGTATGTTAAAACATGTAAACTGGTAAAAACACAAAATGCCTATTAAAATTGACAATTTTTTTAAGATTTAGTTTTTAATTCACAAAAAGTATCATTTCTTGGGTTTCTGTGTAACAGGCCAGACAGTATCATGCAAGAATACCTCATTTTAAGTGACAACAATAATGCTGACTAAATCCGTAGCCTAAAAAGTCATTCAGTTTTTATTTTTGAAGAGTCTGTCTTTAACTGACTCTGTGCTTCACAGTGGATTTCAATGACTAGTCAACTTAATTTTGATAATGTGTCAGGATTTAAGTTCCAAAAATTGCCCTAGACAATGTCTCTCTAAATTTGTCTTTACTTTTGCCTACACTAATTATTGTTTTATCCAAGTACTATAGATCTTAGAGGGGGTTGTCAGTAATAAATGATTAAAAATATGTTGCTAGCAAGCACTTTAGTTAAAATTATTTTTACTGTATTTTTTTTTAAATCATAAACTGCCAGGGGTATGAGTCATGCAGGATTTACAATGAAATTTGTGTTTCTAACACCTGGGGAAGTTGGGTTATTCTATTGATTTACGCTATTTTATTCCAACATGTTATTGAAACAAAGAAAAACTTTACTTATCCAGTTACAAATCACAAGAAATTTAATTAATTTATTTCAGGTTAACATATGGAGGTCTTTTTTTATAAACATTGTTGCTATAAGGTAGATTGCCTGGCAGCATTCACAGATTGCAGAAAGGGATGTGATCTTCTAATTCTACTGTGTTCAAAGTTTTAAGGTTTGTCTTGAAGTGAATGTTTGATGGATAGCATACATAGCTCTTCCATCCAGCACTGAGTCATAGCATTGTGTATTGTACAAGTTTATTCAGCTTCCATAGGCCATTATATCCCTGACAGAGACCTCTTTTCTTCTTCTCAGGACAAACTTTCTGATTTTACTTTAAATTTATAGCTTTTTTACTTATATTCATATACTAATAGCTTGTGAAGTGAAATAGGATTCCAAATGTGGAGATGGTGACTTACTTTTGATTTTTTTTTTTAATTTTTTTTTTCCATGTGGAGAAATAAGCCTTGATTAATGATCAGTTTCTGTTCACAGTGTTCTTTCTTTTAAAAGGCAAAACCTGTTCTCTGTGTACGTGAAAGATGACAGATTGACAGCCCTGGGAGACTGAAAGCCCTGTGTTTATCCCCAGCATCGATACAACACAACTAGCAAAAAAGCAACTCTCCATGAGCTACTCTGCCAATGTTTTTCAGCCCTGATCTACTGAGACAGAAAAGCATTCAGGACACTAGGAGTTATTGTAGTCATCCAGGCTGTGCAGTCCTTTGTCTTTGCAGAAGCTGCCCACCACTGTGATAACTGTTTCTGTGATGTGGATGTCTGAGAACATGAGCTTTAATTGAATAGTCATCACATGGTAGTGACTTTCATTTAAGACCAGTCTGTCTGAATTCGAACTGCACTTTATAAATGAATGCCTTAATGTCTTGTTTCCAATCATCTGAGCCTTCTAGCTACTTTCAATGTTGCTTGGTTGAAAGGAAATAAAGAGAGACTATGTTTTACATTTGTTGGACCGGCAAAAGGCTCTTGCCTGATGATACCTGGGGCTGATTGCCTCCATTTCAGTGCTTTGGTGCCTGTCTGAAGCTGGTAGGGATATGCCTTAATGTTTTTTTTTTTTTTTTTTTTTTTTTTTTTTTTTTTTTGAGTCCCCTTGCATGGCTATAAAGTTCAGTGACTTCAGAGGGAATATGAGTGAGAGCAGACTGAGCACATGACAATGACTAACACAGTGAAAGAGTGGTTGTTTGCACAACCCTTCACAACAATATTATAAGAGGTCTTCACAGATGCATATTAAGAGGACTACAGATCATAAAATATTTTAGTACCATTTTGGGAAAAGCTACACTGGAGATGTAAATTAACAGATATTTTTATTGGTTGGTTTCTTGGCACATCCCTGCTTCAAGGAAGTAAACATTAGCAGGTATTCTATGCTGGGTTCACAGAGTGGCTGGGTATATGGCTGTCTCAGGAGAGCAGGCATTGGTGAGGGAGATAATGAGAGCAAGGCAGGAATGCTCTTGTTATCAAAGTGAAAGAAAAGACAGGAAAAAACATGAAGGGTAAAGATGACCAAAGAAACTCCTTAAGATCCTTCTACATGTCCTGTGTCTCGCACTTAGCTTTAGCCATACCACAGTATTCAGAACACAAGTTTCAGACTGTATGACCATGGTAGATTTTGGTCATGGATCTGGTCAGTCAGCCCATGTGAAATTGCCTCTTTTTCTTTCTCAAAACACGGTTATGTACAAGCCTTCTAGAAGGAATTCAACAGTAGAAGAAATTACTGAAAAGACATTTGGTCTTCACAGACATGCTGTGAAGTGCAACCTGGCACTACTACAGTGGCAATATATGATTAATATTGCAATTAATAGCTCGTGTTTCTCCCCTGTGTACCCAGATACTAAGCTGTCTGAAACCTGATTCAAGTGATCTTACTGCAGTTGCAGTGTTCTTGGTACAAATCCCCTGTGCTTTATAACACAGTAACTAATATTTCAATGCTATTCTCATCCCGGAGCTCCCAAATCTCATTTTTTTCTTTCTTTTTCTTTCTTTCTTTTCTATTTTTTTTCCTACAAATAACATTATTGCAGAAGTGTGAATATTCCCTCTGGCCTACCTAATTGTGAGCTCTGTTAATTCTGTACCTTGTGCTGAGTTCTAGAGCATGACATCAACTCTCCTCCGTCCTCTGAAAAATGAAGGAAATTCATGCCATGAAAGGTCGAAAGAGTTTGGGACATTAAAAGGTTCTTTACATACTTTACCATCTGGCTCTAGAATCTGCACAAACTTGATTTTTTCACATATATTCTTCATGGAGAATTTCAATGCTGCTTTCAAGTGCAGTAGGATTTGAGAATGCTAAGGAGCTTTCTGGAAGGGCATTTAGTTATTCATAAAAGAAGCACAGCTGGGTTTTGTGTTTTTTTTCTTTTTTTTGTTGTTGTTTGGTTTGGTTTTTATATATGTGTATAAAACATATGTTTATATGTATATGTGTTTGGGTCTATTCATAAGAGTGCTGAGGCTCTAACTCATCAGATACACCTTTTCTTAATGACCCTCTAGAAAATATGTAAGATAAAGGGTACAAGTTTTCTCTCCCACCAAAGGATGTTTTACTCCATGAGTAACCAGTACAGATGTCTTTGTGCCTTATTATGAAAATCATGTCCTATCAGGAAAATCTCTTTTCTTAGTAGCTGAGAAAAGTATTTCTTCTATTTGCAGTTTCATGTGCTATCATGTGATAACAAGACTGTTACTTGGAAAATATCTTTTTCAATTATTTATTTATTTTTATAATTACAATGCTTTACATAGTTGTCTCTGTTGATTTTTTTTTGGTCCCCAAGGCCATTTTTATATAAAGCCATGGTCAGTAACAAGCATTTTTATGTCTTACTTGAACTGACATTAGCATATGAAATATTTTTGTATTTGTAAACTTTTCTATCAGTTCAGTTAAAATTTGAAACATATTTAGTTCAACTAACATCATCTGAAGTGTATGTACTTCTTTTTACATTCATTTTGTCAGCTATACATCCCCCGTGCCATATGGTATAGTACTCACAAAGAGAAGCTAAATTTTTTCTGCACAGTAATTGTTTTCATTTCTATTAAGAGAGAAAGGCACAAGTAATAGGTACGGTGCAGGCATGCAATCTTTGGCATGTCACTAAATCCCTGATGTCTATTAAAACCCTACCTAAACTTGCAATTCCCTTGACAGAGCACGTAGGAAGGCCTTTCTCCATCTGCTGTTCTTGCTGATGACATGCCAAATGTCTTTACAGATACTCTCATAGAAAAGGAAGGAAATGCAATTACAGGAATCATGCTCTTAAAAGCATCATTTGAAAAAAAAATATATATATATAAATAGGTGAGCTATTTAAAATATGTAGATCACCCCAGAGAATGATTAGAAATTATATTCATTTATAGTTGAACATAATCATAACTGATTTTTATATATTGGTTTATAAAAAGATGACACTTGGACTGTCCATCATTCTCTGCTAACTCAGCTGCCCTATTATCTTTAAACTCACTGTGTAGCACAGAATAAGAAAATAGATTTTATCAAGTTTAAATAAAACTATTGTATACCACTAAGTCTGGTTATTGTAATGACAAGACAACTGATCTAAATACTGTGAGAATATTAATTCTTAAAATCATCCTAATATTTGCCTCAGCTTCTTCTAGAACAGTTTCACACAATGCTGTTGTTTTGTTAGATGTACGAACGCAGATGTGCTTGCAAAACAACAGCAAATTGTTACAAAAGACACACTTCTTGTTTTGCTTGTTTGTAATGCACTGGAATGGAATTAAAGCATTTGCTTAGAGGCTGAAATGGTAATTATACTATTGTTTCTTGGTAATACTTCCAAATTAGCATGTCCAGAACCAATGGGGGGTGTGTGTGTGTGTGAATTTTTTTGGCATTTGTGTTGACTTATTTTTTTCACTTGGAATTAAACATGACAAACAGGATTTAAACTCTTTTTAGATGGAGATTTCTTTCATATTCACTACCATTCGGTTGAACCAAAGTGCAGATCTTAAAAGCATCAGGTTGCTGGAAGAGTGTCTATGAAAATAAAATTGTCTTTGTGAACCATAGGTGATACATTTTCTGTGTTCTCAAATATAGGTGTAAATTGAAACAGAGTAAAACTAGCAAGAGCAAACAGAAAAGAATTAAAACACTATGTCTTTGTTGCTTCATTTCCTTTACTACAGAGTGCAATCAATACTTTACAACAGGGTTAATATGGTCTCTTCAAACATGCTATTATTCTTTCAAAATAGCACAATAACTTTATTAGTTATGCTGTCTGCAGTCTTTCCAACATGACAGGCTTATGTGGGTGTTCAGATTGTAAGCAATTTTCTTGGTGCCCTCTGTTGGAGTATTTTCCATGAGCTCTAACAATTGCAGCTCGCACCATGCAGCTGCAGGAAAATTGAGTGGTGGAAGTTCTAATTCTAATTAGTATAATTAACACAAACAAAAAAAATCCCACACTGAGAGACTTACTGTTTCTGCTCTGTTATTGAATATTCAGGTTCCACATCTGTCAGTCCTTTGCTATTCAAGTGAGGCTGCGGCTGTTGGCTTTTTTTTCTGAGCTTCAGTGACATTTAGGTGCACTGAAAGGTACTTTAAATCATAGCCTCGAGGATGATCTGGTAACCAGTTTTTTGTATTCTTTCTTGTACCTTCCTTCTGCAAGCATCTGTTTTGTTAGTAAATACATGTGAGTAAGCATTGGCTGTATGTGGTTTAGCAAGAGAAAAAGCACATCTTTTGGTTTCAGATGTTTTTTGTGCTCACAAGGCAAAAACAGATTGCTTCCTTTGTGAGAGAATCCAACCTGAGAAAGTTTAGAAATGATCAAAGTGATCTGGCCACATGGCTGTAAGCAATGCCTCAGTCAAATGGCCTGTAGGCTGATCGAGCCCTTGGGAAGCAAATGTGTCATCATTATTTGTCTGAAGTAATGTCATCAGACATTATTTAAGGAGGTTTGAATCTCATTGACGCAGAGTCTATTATCTGATGTAACTTTGTCAACATCTTAATCTTGAGCAACTCTATTTTTTTTTCTTTGCTTAAAGCTTGCTCAGTTGTTGACAATCAAAGCTCATGAACACCACTATTTCTGCCTATAATCCCACCAGTATCCTGGCAGAACAATTTTTCAGTTGTCTTTGATCTTGCATATAACCTTAGTGAAAGGGAAGAAATGTGATGTTCTTGATTACAGTGAGAAGTACCCTAGCTACAAATAGCTGCATCCATGTAGCAAAGTGCTACTCAGCACTGCTTTAGAAACTCGGTCTCAGGATTACCTAACACAAATGAATAAAAGTGTTGCCCATGTGGCTGGTCTCAATGGAAGAAATAGGGCAGGAATCATGATGAATTTAATCAATACAGAAAGAACAGATATGTTGGCTATGTTGTGAAAATGGAAACACTGAAGAAAAAATTATCTTCTGCAAATAGGTCCATGTTGGGCAATCCAGACTGCCCTACCTGCCAAAGTCAGAAGTGGTCATATCTGCACAAAGTGATAATTTTTCTATCCCTTTTCTTGTCAAGATTGAGTCAATCACCATGTGACAGACCACCCATGTGTAAAAAGAAGTACGTCTGCTGGGAGCTGATATGGAAACTGCAGATGGGCTTACTGGCTTTGAAAAGCAGGTAATTTTCCATTAATACTTCCTGTGGAGGATAAGGCTCTGGTATCTTTCAGATGAGCTGTAATTAGGCCATTATTTGAGGTCGCAGATACTGCCTCTGATAACTGTGCTAGTCATAGTCTTTTTCTAAATTGCCCTTTTATCTTTCAGTCTGGCTTTATGTCTGTATATGGCACTCAATGAATCACTCATGTTAATTAATAGTCAACATATTAGATGCATCAGTTGTTTATATTTTTTCTCTCTCTGTCAGCTTCACCTCAAACATCCATTATTAATTGTAAACTGTTTTATAGAAGCACCCACTTGCAGCTGTGCAAATATGTCTAAAAAATCAAACTCACAAAGCATAGAAACTAAAGAAAAATAGAATGAATGACCTTATTACTCCATCTGTATCTCTGTAACATCATGTAACTCTCAACACAGGAATTTTGATTCTGCAACTTAACTTCTTCCTTAGAGATTTCATATTCTTTTTATGTGGTCCAAAGAATGTGTATTTTCTCAACTATTTTAAAATGAAACATATATAACATTTGTAATAGCCTTTTTTTTTTTAATGCAGAACGATCTAACTTTGACACATAATTACTAAGATTACAATGTCACAAACATATATTTCTCAATTATAATATTTAAAATATTCCTTTGGACTCTGGCAGTACATCTGTATTTCTTTTCAGATGTTTCTTACATGATAGCTTACCCCTTAAGTAATAATTAAGAATCTATTGATCTGAAATATAATATGTAGTTCTTGTTATGGATTTCCAAAAATTGGGTATTCTCCAAGGATTAGAAGCAAAAAAATGAGTTAGATACACAGAAAGAAAGAGTGAAATATACAGAAGAATGAGAAGTGCACAAGGGACAGTGAATTAATAGGTATGTACTCTCACAAGGAAACTTTCTTACTGGGAATTGCAAAGGATTAAGGGTTTGGAGATCAAGGTGTTTGCAAGAGTCTTGTGGAGCATGTAAATAAGGCTGAGGGCCTGAGAGGAAAGAAGAGAGTAAAGACACATCTCTTAGGGGAAAAGTCAGGAGAATTTCTCCTGGATAAAGAGAAAGATCAGCGGTTGAAAAAGTCTGCAAACATAAAATACTTTGAGAATGGAGTAGGACATGGGGGCAGTGCACCATATGACCCAGTGTGTATGATGAGGCAGTGGGAGAGCACTGGATGGAGAATCCCACTTCTAAAGCAGGATGCAAAGAGCTTTTTAAAATGGTTTTGTGGTTTTGTTTATGGCTAATCAAGGGAAATGTAAGTCAAGTTGTCTATGATTTGTCCCATCAAAAGCCCAGCTCCATATGTCAAGCATTTGTGCCACCTTAACAGACAGAAATATTCAGAATGCACACTCTGAATGTGTTTGTTTTCTCTCCAAATAGCTATACCCTTGGTCTAGAGGAGATAAAAACAATTGGTGAGATGTGTTGAGATGTATCTAATTACACTGCATTTCCACTTGCACTTAGCTTGATAGGTCACACTGTTTTTCTTAAAAAAAAAAAAAAAAAAAAAGATAAACAGAAAACATTTTCATATTTCTTTATTTCTTTGTTATTTATTCTCTCCAAGATGCTGCTTGTGTGGACCTCTGTCAAGATATACTTAACTATAGCAGAAAGATATCATCACCTCTCACTTCTTGTTACCAAGCTCTCACAGAAGGTAACTGTGTGTTCATTCAGTGCAGTAGAAAGTCTCTCAGGTAAGTGCATGCTGTCTTATCCTTAAGTCACTTGAATCAGGCTGAGGTTGCAGGCAAGCAGGTGAGATACATTCCTGTGCTCCACATTGCTGCTTCAGTAGAGTACAAGGAAGTGTGTTAAAATACTTAAACCTTTTGAAAATGAATGTATCTCAGTGTCTTTCATGGTCGTTGCAGTGCTGAAGAATTTTCTGATTAGTTCCTATTTCAGTCTTGCAGTAGTAATAAATAACTTTTGTCAGGAGCAGTAAAGACAGAAAAATGAAATTGTAGCTAGCATACATACCATATGTTGATCTGCAGTTAGGATGCAGACCCTGACTTCAATAACATCCGCGTGAAACAGTTCTGCTATCCAGCTGCCATCAGAGTTTTCTCTTTGGAAAAAGAAAAATATATTTCTATATCAGAATTCACTTGAGGTAGATGCTCTGGAGGGGCCAGCTCTAGTATAATCTTTTCTGAAAACTAATACCAATCATCAATCAGTACAACTTCAAATTTGCCAGTAAATCCTGTTGTATAGAATGGTGCTGTGCTAAATATTTTGTGTGCAACTTCTATGAAACAGAACTAATTTTTAATCCCTTAGTTTGGGAAACAAAAAATTTCTGACGTTGTTGTTTTCACTGAGTATTTACTATTGCATAAAACTGATCCACGCATCCTATAGTTCATAGGAAAGAGAATGCTTAAATTGGAGTAGCTTTAAAATTACCATGGAAGTACGTGTCATGGTCCTGCACCTGAGCTGGTCACAGCATTTCAGAATTACTTTTTCTGTTGAAACATGCTGTTACATGTGCATCATTTCAACAAAATATTCTGAGAGAAGACAGAATTGCACAGATGGCAATTAGTGCAAGCACTTGTCATGGAGGAGGTTTGATTCTCATTTCTGAGGCTTTCCCCATGTACTTCTCAATAAAGTCAACATTAAACAAGAAGAGATCCCTTGTCCCATGTAACTGTTAGAGAAAATTGACTCCTAATTGCTTTCTGAGTAGAAATGTACTTAGTAAGTCCCAACACCATATCAGTCACATGCAAGTGTTCAGAAAGTGTTTATACCTTGTAGGACTGGAATCATATTTAAGCCATACTCATTAAATAAATAGATTTTATAAACTGTAAGTTTTAAGAAATTCAAAAGTACGTCTGTTTTTTCTCTTTCTGAAACACAGGAAAAGTTTCTGTAAGAGATCTATTGCCTCTTTGTCCTGACTCAAAACAAATAAATGAAGTTCTTTCACTAGTTGTCTGTGGCCCTTAACGTGAGCATTTACACCATGTACATTGTCATATTTTGCCTTTCATACTATGTCTTACGATCATTAAATATATACATATATTTGTTTCTAAGATATACTCACCTCACACGATAGTCACCCTTCAGATACCCACTGATTTTAAATAGAGTTGTGCAAAGGATATTATTTATTTTGTTGCTGTAGATCAAGCAAAATATGTTGGTATGGCTTTTGGGATGTGTTACTAGTATTACAGCATCTCCCAGTCTCCCAGCCTTGTCATGAGGTAGATCCAGTTGGTGTCTCACATTGTATCCTCAGTGCAAAAGAAAAGAACCCCTCACTCAAAGATGCAATTTATAGTTTAGGACAAAGAGCACCAAACAGGAACACGCTTATATGGCATTAAAAGGAAATAAAGTCTGAGTGGCTGACCACTATTGCCCAGCTTGTTTTGAGAGTACTTTCTGTTTAAATACATCAAGTTCTGTTTTTTACATTCTCTGAAGAGGAAGAGTATCTTAGAAACAAATTTATCTGTGCCTGTAAGTTCTTGACTGCATTTAAATTCTATTTACAAAACACTTCTTCTCTTCCTAATGTGAAAGAGAACTTCTTGCTTACTCTGCTCTTCTTCATTTCTTTTTTTTTTTTCCCTTGATTTGTAAAGAATTTCTAATTTGTATTTATTTATGTATTTATTTATTTATGTTTGGATTTTCCTTAGATTGCCAAAAGGCTGCAAGTCATTGAGAAAAACAGGACAAAATGTCAGTTGGTCGATGCTCCTGATGGATTCTGTGACTAGCTGCCTAGGACAGACAGCTCAAGGTCTGTGGAAGCCCCCTTAAGCCCCTGCATGGTGTGAGATCATATTATCCCCACATATCCCGTGCGCAAGCATGTGCCCGCAAACAGCACAGCTCCAGATTGTACAGCCCAACTTCAGCTGATGTAACTCAATACTGCCAGTCAAGCAGTCCATATGGACCTGCTATGAATAGCCATTATTTATCTCTATCAGCGTAAAACTACATCTCTGCAATGCAGGGGCCTAAACAATAAAATAAAAGTTGCAGTCACTTGCTCCCCTTGACATAGGAAAAAAGGTGCTTCATTACATGTTTATTTTTAGTGCATGTACAATGCAACAAGAGGGACTTAAAGTTGCCATGGGAACCATAACTTTGAATCCACGACTTTTTATGCTTTTTTTTTTTTTTTTTTTTTTTTTTCCATGCTAAAAATTATACAGAAAGATCGTGGACAAAAATATTGGTCAGAATTGTACTCATTGGTACACTGGTATGACTTGCATCAGAGGAAGAATGACAAATCTAAAATTATGTCAGTCTCAAATAGCAAACAAAATTATGATTGACAAAATATGGTGAGTTTTAATACAGTTAAGTGGATTTGACAACAGGATCCCAAACTGCTGTATACATATCTGCCTTGAATTTCATATATCTACCCCAAATTTTATTGAACTAGCACCTGAGTGAACACTTGTCTGCCACTCTGCTGCAATGGAAAACAAATAGCTGTCAAAAGGAAAAGAAGAAATGTGAAAGAAGAAACTCCTATGTGAAGATTCAACCTTAGCTGCTGATGATGGTAAAAGGTTACTTTTTTATATCTGCTGATTTAAAGAAAATCTTTTTCCTCTATCTCAAAAAAGATTTATCCTAAGACAGATCTGTTCCACCCATCTTTATTGCACAGGCTACGCTGTATCCTATAAAGAAAGTGAGTATTACAGCCAGCGTCCTGTTCTGTAACTCCAGAAATGTAGAGATTCAACAGTATTTTTACAATCACTTTGAAACAAATTGTGCTTATAGTCATTTCCCATTAAGGAGTGCACACTTCCTTCAGCTGCACATTCAGACTCCCTGGGAGACTGAGAGTTCACTATCATCCTATGGGCTTACAAGAAAAATATACTGGAGATGTATAGTGTGTGTTTAAACTTGCCAAAGGAGGGGGCTGATACTGTTGAGGAAGGTTCATTGCTGTATCTTTGCTTTCCATCCAGCTGTAATCCCTGGCTGTCATAATCCTGTGTGAATTTTACACCTGGTACAGTTAAGAGCAGTGGGAAGAAAGTCTGACACATTATCTCAGAAGGTTTTATTTACAAACAGAGGACAAACAAGCAGTGGCCTTGATGTGCCTATAATTGCTTTGTCTGCCTTCTAAGAGTTTCTTAAATGTATTGAATAACTATTTACAGTGAATAAAATATTTCACAATTGATTGGAAGCATACTGGTGTAACCCTATGTGGTGGTTTTGACAGCTAACAAAACTAGCGCTTTATTGCTTCTGGTCTTGATTGAGTGGAGGGATCACAAAAGAACATTCTGGGGAGAGATAAGCACAACCTTTAATATAAAAGGATGCAAACAGAAGCTAGGCATAAAAGTTACTAGCAAATATGCAGGTGGTATTTAGAGTTCAGAGATGCAGTATAAAATCATTCTGGTTAAGTTTATTAACACCAAAGTAGAATCGGAGAGACTGTGTAGACATTGTACTGGACATTTCTCTGAAGAGTTCAGGTCACTTGCAATTGCTGATAGGGCCTGAGTTCCTTTAGTAGCATCACTAGTCTATCTCAGCAAGTATATTGTAGATTGAGAGCATAAATAATACATAAACAATATCCAGAATGGTGCTTATCTGTTCACATTCCCTCTGCGAATGGCTTTCTATAAAGGTTAGTGCCATTTTTATCAGGTGCAATGCTGAGGTATTTTACAGTCACCATTCAAAACACCTGTGAATCATCTCCCCCACTTGCTCTCTTAGCCTTTTTCTTCCCAGTGAGGACTGCACAGCTGTGTCTAACCTGGGCTGGCTGTCACATTGTTTCTCTTCCAAGAACATCCATCTTAAGACAGCATTTGTACAAGCCTGGGCATGATTTTACATTCCCTCTTCCGAGCAACCACTTGTGATTGATCTGTTCTGTCACTGTTGCCTTTCTCTAAGACAGTGTAACACACACAGTTTTGTGGTAAGCTACCTTCATGGAGAGATAGCAAGAATTGTTCACGGGTTTTGTTGCATGCAACCTTTTTTGAGAAACAACAATCATTTGTTGGTATTTCTTTGTAAGTCTACTGATAGCGCTCCATCTTTGGGAAAACAGCAAGGATTACGGTCTCCTGGTTTTTATATGCTATTTATAGTCTTATTAACTTTACTAAAATAACATCCAAGGAATCCAGGATTTCCTCACGCTGTCTGTTTCCTATCTTTGATCTCTATGGGAATTCTGTAGGAGGGAGAAATCTTGGTCAACAGGTCAGATTCTGGAAGACATGCTCTTCTCAGTCCCCTGTGCCGGTCTGATACTCCACTAGTGGTGCCACCAGCTCTCTTCATTCCCGCACAAAATGAAAATAAAGCAAAAAATTCACGTGGCCACTTTTAAAATCTGACTACAAGCATCTGACCGCTTAAACTAGTTTCTATTGTTGTGAAACAAACAAACAAACTGTATATGAGCATTTGAAGCATTTTAAAGGGATATTTTGCTCTGTGCTGTAACCCTTTTCCATTGTATTCATAACTCAAGGATCATCCTTCACTGCACCGCAGAGCCCAAGAAGAAGTTGAATATAATGCTATTTGGTGCTCTTCTACACCAGCTCTGGCTCTGTCCTCTCTCTGTTCCAGACTCATGTTTGTACACAGAGGCATAAGCACCATTTATAATGGCAGAAGCAAATCTGGATGAGCTTGGTCCCATGTGGATGTGGAGCCAGAGGGCATGATCAAGCAGGCTGTTGTTGTTGACTGATGGTTCATTCACATAAAGTGAACCCAAAGTAATTCTTTCTACAAGATAGCTTAGTTTATTGTTACAACAGAACTGCTTGGTTTTTATTTGGGTAAGGTAGCTGCTAGAAGAGGTGCGCATAAAACTTGTGTCTGAGAGCAGTGAAATGTATAGTATTATGCTGATCATGATGTTGTCTTATTAGACAGACAACTTGTCCTTTTTTGTCAGGGAATTGCAAAGATCTGCCAAGGCCCAGTTTAATCTACTCCCTGTAATAGGATTTGTCTGTAGCTTGAGGAAACAGAAGCTCGTAGTGCATACAGTTATTAAGACTGGGATGTAAGCTATTTGAGACTCTTTAATAAAATATAATATCAGTATATTCAATGAATATGGAAAGAGGGATCTAAATATTTCTTGTTACAACCTTCAGATATCTTGGGAAAGGAGAATAGTACTAATTAAAGCAAAGGTAAAAAGCAATAGCTCTCTGAATTCTAGCCTTCCTCAAAGTTAAATATTGATGTAAGCTAGAGTTCAAGAATCTCATTGCCTCTCCTCTAACCATTAAATGAAATGCCTGCCCATTCCAAGACAAGGTTAATGTATTTCAGGAACCTTGTGAACAACAGCTTTAGTTGCTTTCATGTACACCCATGCGTAGCCCTTTTGCAAACAAGGCAGTTTTAAACAAGGAAAGAGAGAGCTGCCAGGAGGTACAAAGTATTCTGCCCCTTGAATTGCCTCACTTCCGATGTAACAAGCTCTGAGACAGTTCCAAGTATTTGCAGTCTTAAAGCTCACTCACTTCCTCTCTATCTCTTGATGGGAAACACAAAAATCGAAAGATTTAATTGCCTCTTTTTAGAAGGAGTTTGGTGTCCAGAGCAAGCAATCAACACAGTGATTGATTTTATTTTTTTCTGGACAGAACCATTAGGAACAGGGCTCTGTTTTGTGTGCTCCTGAGTGCTTTGGCACACTGTGGTCAGAAAACGAATGTATGCGTAATAATAATAATAATTTGCAAACACAGTTACACCCATCACAGCCACATCAGGCTCGCTAACATGTACAATCAAATCCCTGTTTCTAGAGATTCCTGGAACTGGAATAAATTAAAATAAACTAAAATTGGCACCTTTTAGTCAATAGCACCTTGCCAGCTCCTCCAGAACACCTAATACACTGTTTATCTTGCTGATTAATATGACCTTGTCTGAGTTAAACCTAGACAGGTTAAATACCCAGATTATTATTCACAGCCAAAATGTCACTAAATCTATTGGACTGAAATCATAAATAATCAACCTGGGGCACCTCTGTTTCCTTGGAGCGAGTTACTCTACAAGCACTCCCTGGTATAGCACTCCAAAAAAGCTCTGCAGGGGGAAACACATTTTAAAACCTACTGTCCTTCCTCCCGTATCTCTGAGTACAAAGTCTAGATTCAGTTTGCTGTGTGCCTGACTTGCAGTCTCCACTGGCATGCTAAATATAGTTAATGCTCAGTTAGCAGAAAGAGAGAAGAAGGGAGTAAAAGGGCAAATTTTACCTCCCATCTGTTGGAATTAGGTACTTTTGGGCATGGAAGTCCAAAAATGTATGGCATGATTTTTCTTTTTTTTAGAAAATGATTATTTGGCATTTGCTGTTACAAAATTAAAATTCTTTGGACAGTGATAAAAAAAAAAGTGAGATGAGACAAAGAAGATTTTTCCCTAAAGAATTCATTTATTAGTTAAGAATTCACTATTAATTAACCTGAGCTAATGTGGAAAACAGAAAAGCTGGGCTCTCCTTGTAAAGTTATTTACTGAAGGAATTAGGCCTGGATTTTGTCTCAGATAAACAGAGGATGTGTGTCATTTTCCACTTAACTTTGTGAGAGACAAAACCATCCAGTGAAAGCTTTGGAGGCAATTGTAGGACTGTTATGACTCACATGTCATGACACTGAGTCTCTCCCCAGATCAGAAAGAGTGCAGCAGGCCTTCATGGCCACAGAGCTCCCAAATGGGTTTGTAATATGGTGTGTGGAGACTCAGCAGAGGGTTATTCCTGTGGCCTGGCTCATCCTCTATCAGAAAGTTTATTCACATTGGGAACTGAACTTGTGAACAAGATTGCAGCAGTGGGACTGCTCTGGAGGCTTAAATTCAACCTCACAAAAGTGAAGCACATCTCCATCTGTTCTTCCCCAAGACCTCTCAGGTTACTCCTCTGACTCCATCCTTCCAAAGCAGATATTTCCTTTTTAGTCTGTTTTGGGTCTTAAAGTCCTTACTTTGGAAGAGCAATAAAACATCCAAAACATTTCACAACTTTCACAATTGGAGTCACTAATTTTCAGTGAATTCTAGCATAAAAGAGTTTTGAACAGATAGAGATCAACTCATACAGGGACCTGTGGAGCACAAGACTGAGCAGTGCCAGGGCACAGTTGCAATAAGTGTTTCTGCAACATGGGGAAAGCTGCAGTTCTGTGAAGCCTTGGCTCTCTGTACAGTCACAAAACTTAGCTGAAAGAAAATATCAAGGGGGCAAAGTAGCATTTATTCTTTCCTCTTTTTGCAGAGATGAGCGCTTTCTCCCAGCTCTGTATCCCAGCTGTGAGTCCAGTCAGTACTGGGGACCTGAGAACCAAGCCCTTCCCTTTCTGAGTCACAGAAAGTAAATAAAAGACAGGTACATCTTTGTTGCTTCTGATAGCTGATGAAGCAGGGATAATAGTAATCACTGAAGACCACATACAGGGCACAAATCCATCCTTTGCCTGAGCTGACACAAGAACTTGAAGGTCCTTTCAGCTTCTCATATAGATATAATAATCACAGACTGTAGTACAATCCAGGGTGCACCTGTGACTAAGAAGCCTGCCTCATGTATGCTCTACTTGCTGGGCTGCAATTCACTCTGACCCAGCAGGTTTCTCCAGCTGTGCATAAGATCAAAGTTTCGAGGAAGAGAGCAGAAGGGACAAACATTAGAAACCCCTATAGCCTGGTGAAACGCATGCTTATTGATAAGTTAGAGATGAAGAATCAAGGAAAAATGAAAATTTTCTGTGTACATGTTAGTTTACACAGCATAAAGAAAAGAGTTATTTGTGGGAAATAGCTTCTTCCATCAGTGCTGGTGTGCAGTTGGTGTTCCAGCACTGCCAGGTATAGGCCTTTGTAACTCTATAATGCAATGGAAAACACAGCAATGACAGCAGGGCAGCTAAGTCTCAGGCTACAGCAAGTGAGGATAAATGCAAGTGCAGCAGCCGCAGATACAGGGAAAAAAAAAAGAAGAAGAAAAAAGCTGCTCACCCTTGGAAGGCCCCAGGTAGACAGGAATCTCTAGTGAGATACCCTCACCTCCACTGCCAACCCTTAAATGAGGTCTGGGAAGCATGGATCCTAGTTCCAGCCCTTCCAATCATTCAGGTGCACTGCATGCACCTGGGCTCCCCTAGGTTGGCCCTACCAGGTGTTCAATCACTGCTTCAAGCTGTGACTTACCATTTCTACTACAGCCTTGCTGCCAGTTCACCATGGAGATTCAGACTGTACCCAAGCCTGCACCTCTGTCCCAGGAAAATAACAGCTGTAATGGTTTAATAAGAGGGGTTACTTCCTTCACTCCTCTGATTTTTGGATAGTTGTGCCTTGTAAAAGCCATAATTAGTGACTGGAAAAAGCCCAGTTTTCAAATTCCACTGAATTTCATGCAAAACAGACTTTTATCAAAGAATTCAAACAGATAATGCAAAAAAGAGTTCTAGCCATCTTGATACTTAAAAGTTGGACTTAAGTGTCACTCTTGGGTCTTAACCTCACTGTTAGATTATGAGAAATGAAGGTCTAAAATATGGACATAAAACATGAAAAAGTAGTTTTTTTTTTTCCTAAAGGAGATCTCTAATTAATTAATTTACCATTTAAAATCTAAAGAGTATCTCACATTATAAATATGCAGGTTGATAAAAAAAATATACAAGCAATGATACAGAGATTTGAGGAAAAGCAGGGACTAAGGTAGGAACAAGGTGAAAATGAGGTTCTAGAAGTGAGTCTATTTTTGGCTAGAAATTATTTTAATAACGTGCACGAGAGAGAATCTCTTTCCAATACAGTTATTGAAAATCAATGCTAAGCTTAATGTGCCTAACCAAAGCCAAAAGAATCTGAAAAGACTTGAGTTTCCGGGGCTGTTACAGTCAAAAAGATTAGCACAATGGAAAGGCAATACAGGAGTGGAATAGCAAAAGTACAAACAGAAAATGAATACTCACTCATCTCTAAGAATCTAAGCTCATAAAGAAAAATTCCACAAAGAAGAGATCTCCAACCAAATATCCTTCCATAGTGGCAGTCAGCCCTTAAATGGGGTCTAAGAGAGGTGCAGCCAGGTTCCGCCCCTTCTGGTCATACAGCAGAATTGCCCTCAGCTGTGCTCCCAGGGCTGACACAGTCCTTTCCTTATGTGGAAATTAGTGGTTCAGGCTGTGACTCAACAGTTTCCATAAACAGGCCTAAACTTGTACTCAACAAAATCTCATATAATTTCAGTAGTAGTAAATGATTCAGCATTTAATCCTACAGGTTTCAAGCAAAGTTTGTAAAAAGATTCCTAACTTCAAAAGGCTAAGCATACTGTTGATTTCACCTTTCCAGATATCTCAAGACTAAATAACAGTTTCTGTTCCACACAGCTGCAAAGGAAATAGTGCTCTTTACTTATTTTTAAATCTTATCTTCAGCAATAGATATAATAGATATTTGCATAAACATGTGCACGTGTGATAGGTACTTTGCTAGTGAGATGTCACATGCCATGTATTGGATGCAGGGAAACAATTCTAGTAATATTGAACTAAATTTAGTAAAATTAACTCACAGGAAAAAAATACTAAAAAAAGGTCCTACATTGCAATCCATTATTCTGTTGACTAATCTATCAAAGGAAGGTGCACTTACCACACGTAAAACTATACTAGCTATTCTTCTTCCCATATAGGATTGATATATATATGAATAGCTAGGCTACAGATAGAAAACAGTTCAGATAACACGGTTTCATCTTGAAAGTTGTGCTGTTGGTACAGAAAATGCTAAGATTACTTTAACCCACAGGTACACTAAAAATTGCACAGATCTGAAAACAAACAAACAAAAAAAGAACAACCCAACACAGTAAGAGATAAGAAAATTCTTAGTAACAGTAAAATTTCTCTCAACTATTAAATCCCTTTTGTCATCAAGGGCAATAGAACTTCACTTTGTGAGAGGTGCTTATGGTTGGATAAGAATCTATTTCCTGCAGGATTTCTTTTTGAAAGCTTGAACTTTCCCTGCGGGAAATTTTTGTACAGGCAGTAAATGCTCTTCTGGCCATTGTACACTGGCTTGCCAAATTCTTCCTTCTTTCTAACTAACCAAGATAAAAAGGTGTCTGTGGTATTTTGAGAGATACAGACCTTTTTCTCCCTCTACAGTGGATGTTAGGAATTTTTCACCTTTATTTTGATCATCTACAGACAGCTGCATTTAGGATGTACCCAGAGCAAGAGAACTGTCTATTAGACTGTATCAGTGAACCATTCGTAAGTTCTAGAAAAAATATCTTCTGGAGATTAAACCCAGCATAACAATCTGCATGGTTGTTAGAAGACCATATGTAACAGTGGAGAAAAAGAAGGTTTACCCCTCTCAGAAGTCGCTATCTCAGCTGCATCTCACACACAAAATGGTAAAGAAACAGAGACCACTAAGATGATATGTTCTGTCAAGGAGATGTTGTTATTGTGCAAAGGAAGTCAGTGCTCAGAGAAAGTCATATAGCATTAGTATGAGATCTTTGGTATGGTATGGTCTACAACTAGTTTACAGAATGAGAAAGAAAGTAAGTGTTTGTCTCTGAACCCAGCTGCACAAACTATTCATTCTGAGATGAACTTCAGTTTCATGGCTAGTTTGCTTTATTGGCATCTTCGCCTTCTTCCTGCATGAAGAACAGTCTTACCAGTTCTGATAGTCATGGTGATTCTTACACCTCCTCTGAAAACTGGGATCTAGCTGGGGAGAAGTGAGAGTAGACCTAAGAAGCTTGTGACCTCTCTGGAAGCATCTTGGAGTACACAGTGCTGACTCAAGTTAGGCATCACATCACTGGGCAGCACTTTCCGCACTAGGCATCCTCTTCTGAACTTTCCTCTAGCCCTGTGCCTGTCAAGCACCAGTCAGAGATCAACAATTGAGCATTAGAA
Source organism: Meleagris gallopavo (assembly GCF_905368555.1). Taxonomy (NCBI): domain Eukaryota; kingdom Metazoa; phylum Chordata; class Aves; order Galliformes; family Phasianidae; genus Meleagris; species Meleagris gallopavo. Next base: position 57,760,795 of record NC_139405.1, on the reverse strand, counting down.
CCCAAATGTTTGTTGTATGTATGCTATCAGGTATTTCCAGATGTAGCACAGAATATTCCTGCTATTTTGCATTAATTAAAGCTCTTGCTTAATGAGCACTTATTTGCAATTCTGGAAATGTCTTTACTTTTCATTATAAAATGCAACGTAGTAAGAAATAAGCATGTGCACTTTTGACACATTTCATCTTAGGAAATCAGAGTGCTTCACAAATACTAATTAATCTAACACCCCATTTATTTACCAGAAGCTGTTAAGTGTTCTCAAGCCATAAATGGTGTTGTGCTGCCAGTACAGTTTGTGTTGGTGATCTCAGTCGGTGTGCCTGGGATTAATCACTCTGTTCTGAACTAGCCACAGAAGATAATTTGTCCTAATATATATGTTTGATAAAGATGATGTAAATTAATATTATTAATTATTTTAAGTGGCTTTAGACCTCCTAAGTGCAAGAAACTTCCTCGTAGATTGTAGTTTTTTTTTTTTCCAGTAATGATACTGCATTAAAGAAATTGTGAATGCAAATACATGTTTCACTGTACTAGACATCTTACATCTTAACACTGAAAGAAGTCTTGAAAGTTTCAAAGGAGTTACTATAGAATTAAGCACTCAGAATTTTTCCCAGATTAGCCTCATGTTAGTGAGTTTAACAGTCTAATCCAATAGTCAGTGCTTTTGATAATAACCTTTAAATATCCTTGATCAGGATGGTATCTGATACAGTATATACTCTTCAGCAAACCAGTTGTTAACATATGTGTAAACCTTCTTAAGAGCACATTTGAAGATAGACTGCTTGGATACAGTTTAGGGTTGCAACATGTGCTAATTTGATGAACTTTATTACTTCAAAGTATTTAAAACATTTTATTAGTAATCCTGAAATTAGAATGGTTCAGACAAATGATTCAATTCATTTGAGAAATGACTCTCTAATGTAACAACCACAAATCAAGAAAAAACAGAATATTTAATATTTTTATAGACATATGGTATGAGGGCTAGTAAAATTACATGTGATGGATGAAGAATAACCTTTAATCTATACCACAGAAGAAGCCTTTCCCTCCCCTGATACATTGGGAGTTTCAGGACAAAGGATGGAGATACCTGTGAGAAATAAGACTCAAATAAAAGTTCAAGATGAAAATATTGTTTCAGAAAAATTCCAGTGCAGACTACCTCCTACTCCTGAAGGTATCCAGGATATTGAGGCTTCCAGTCTTTCTGACAGACTTGGAAATACTGTGCAATTCTGGAGCATCCCAGCTCTGTGCTATGCAACCTCCAATCCCGTAGAGACCGTGTTCCATCATGTGATGCTCCACTTCCTCAGCAGTAGAGGGGATGTGCCCATCTGCTCTCCTGCCTGATCAGAGCACTTCTTGGGTTGTGGACAGTGCAGAACCTCTAACTGAGGATGCACTGAACAAAATATATTCAGTTCTTGAAAGCATGAAGCAACTGCTAAGTTGCTGGCACGTGAACAGAGGTGGCATCAACTCCCATGGAAGAGAGGTGTTCTAAATTATTTAATAGCAAGCAAACAAACAAATGCATGCTTTGCTTTATGCTGAATTAGGGATTACAAGTCCTAGTTAAATCCCAAACACTGGAGAAATTAGAATTTTGATTCTTCTTAGGACACAGTAGTATTTGGTGAATAGGCAATTCCATGTTTGGCATATAACATTTTCTGATAATAATTTAGAGTGTGTAATGATTCTGCATATGTTATAAGAAGCAAAATGTTGGGTGTATGTGTATTACTTCTAGATATCTAAATATTTTTTTAGATCTATTTCTAAGTGTCTGAAGTAATAAGTCAAATTCAATTTTATGTCACAGAAACTAAAGTTAAAATATCAACAAAACTGATAGAATAAGTAGGAAACCACCTGTTGGAGATTTGGGGCATACAAAGATAATTATTTGCTGAAGGATCTGAAACCATTTTATAAAAACACTCTGATGTGTCTTCGAAACTCCATTTCCCATCGAGATTGCAATCTTGATTCTCAGCTGGTATAAACTGTCAGAGCTACATTGAAGCCAATTTCTGACAGCTTCTGATCTGGCTCGAAGATATCATCTACTGTTATCTACACCACTATCATCTAGTATCATCTGCACTGGCTTCAGGACCAAATGCACATGCCTGCATGTAGCTGTGTATCTGACAAAGACTCAGAACTAGGCTAACGTAGAATAAATATTAAGATATGTGCTGAGAACTGAAAAGTTCTTTATCCATGATAATGTGCTGCTTACTTCCTAGTCTCTGTTATTATTTATTTAAAAGATGCTTTTCTTTAAACAGGCTGATAGCCATATTTGCTGCATTTATAGACTATTTCAGTGCAGTACAAAAGCCTCTTTCCTGCTACAGAATGCAGATATTGCAGAAATACATCTAATGTATGTTACAGCCTCATGTATAGTGGATAAAATATGTGATACTGTCAGAGAAATAGTGGTCAGATGTGCACTGCAATGTTTTTTTGTTAAAAAGGCAGTATCCTTTTCCTTCTTTTTATACTCAAATAAAAAAAGGGACACTTTAGAAATACAAAAATTTTCAACAAACCTGTTGGAATGCAAGGGCAATGTTGGCAACAGGAAGAGTTTTATTCTATGGCCTTTTGTTATGAGTCTTTAAGAGCCTCATAGCTCTCAGATAAGTTTTGGCTGGTGTTCTTCTTGCAGAAGGCATGTACGTGTATGTGTGTGCATACCTGTTCTCACGAGGAAGCTGCAGGAGTCTCCTATCTGTGGATGTAAGCTCAGTGATGGCAGCCTGGAGGGATGCAGGTCTGGAGATGTGAAGTGTGATGGTACTGGCCGCAGGAACACTGCCCAAGGTGAGAGATTCCGGTAATTTTCCTTGCTGTTATGGGAAATGTCATATGTAATTCCAGCTTTGGCAGGTTTTTCTACAATTATCTGACTATCAGACCTACCTTTTGCTGGAATAAAGTACTGCCCTCCGGCTGTGTTCTGGCAGTCTGTGGCAGTGCTTCTGCCTCTGCCTTATCAGTAACGTCAGTGTCTGCACAGCTCTGCAGGGGAACATAGCAGGGAATTGATCTGGTTTAAGAAAAGCAGTATCCCAACACACACACATATTTTTTTAAAATCTATATGAGATCTCTGTGCTGGGCCATGAATAGCAGTAGAAATACTTGTGCCAGCACAGGATTTGGGTGCCCTGGGAAAGAAGAGGTGGCAGCTCCTTGGAGTGACTTCTCAAGATACAAAGCCAGAGAGTATTGGTCTCTTTCTTGTGATCATAAACCACAAAGGACATGAACACTAGGGCTGCCACAGCAATGCCTCCAGGCCCAGGCAGGGTCTTTACATGCTAAATGCAAAGCTAAAGACTTGTCATCGGTATTGACTTGCCTACTTCCTCTCAATAACAGTGCAAAGAACTTGCCTTCGGTATTTGCATGAGAACGTATCCCTAGTACCTCTTCCACCATTCAGTACATGCTATTTTATGGCAAGCATCTTAAAATGGCTGTATCACTACTGCATTAGCAGGTATGCAGCTCAAGATAATATTTAAAAGACCTGTGAGCAGGATAACCTAAAAACTGGGTTCTGTGGTTTTGAGGGTGATCTGACTCCTTTTAACATGAAGATTAGAGAAAGGATTTTCACAAGCTGCGTGGTGTTGAAAATTTGATTCTTAAAATCACCTCTTCTGAGAAATTCTGACATCAGAATATGATTAACTGTGCTATTCCTGTTGTATCTTGTTTCAGGAAGTCAAGAGCAGTGCCATGGAAGCAGGCAAGTATTATTTTACATATCATGCAGATTTAATTTCAAGATGCATGCTGACAGACTATGTTACTCTCTCTATCATAGTAAAACAAGGTAATTAAGTTTGGAAAACATCAAATATTCTTTTTGCTTGATTTTACAGCTATTGAAAATACTTTTGCAGTCTGAAATCCACCTTCTTCGCTTGTGTGTGACAGTAGAGAGCTCTACTGGCCTTACAGTTCTGTTCTAGAGTACAAATAGAGTTATGCTGGAAATATGATCTATCTTTTAGTATAAGGTTAGACCCTGAAGACTGTATTCACTTTTTATTCCAGCACAGTTCTCTGCTAAGTCAAAAGAATTTTTCTGAATAGAACTGATTAAGCATGTCAGGAATTTGACCTGTATTTGTTTAGTGCGAACAGCATGTTCAGTACTGTCAAGTATGTAATTGTTTCCATTTCAGGCATTTAAAATGCTTTATATTCTTTAGTGCATACAGACTGGCTCAAATAACTCCAGGTTTTTGATGAAAGACTTTTTCAGATTTCCTGTAGGCCATTAAAATAAACATAATTTTTGGATGGGATTTCAAAAACCTTGTGAATAATTGATCTTCTTTATTCTGGTTCTACACCGAAACCCTTTGTGAGATTGTTTTTCTAATTGCCAACTTAAATTATCATAAAGGAAATATAAGTTTAAATTATGGAAAAGCAAAATGCTTTTTGTGGGAGTGAAGCTCAGAATTTAAATTATAATCCTCTAATTTCATGCCATACGAAGTTTACTTACTAAAGGGTACCCAAAGCTATGCTGCTACTCCAGCACCAGAACAGGTTTATTTGGCTCTTGAGAAAAAGGCTGTGATGCTCAGGACTGCAGTGAATGACAGCTGCCAACTTTTCTGGTCCCTATTTTGTTCTCATCAGTGATCTCTCCAAGCTTCAGTCCTCAAGCCCTGCTTTTCTGCAGAGGTGGGCATCCACAGAATAGAACCCACTAGAAAGATAGGGAAAATGAAGAGCTGAGTGTCACAGACTCAGTATGCAAAAAAGACTGAGCCAGATCCACTTTGGCCTGTAGATTTTACAAGATGACCTTCACAGGCTGCTTTCCAACCTAAATTGTTTGATGACTGCATTTTTGTGAACTAACTTCCGTATAGTGTGATTCATTTCAAAAGCCCGAGCAGTTTTTCATGTAGCATCTATTTTACAGTTATTGAATATTCTCAAAATTTCAAATAAATTTCAGAGCATTTCTACAACACAGTTCTTCAGACTTGCATTAATTGGGAAATATTTATTTTTTTGACTTTGTCTCCAAAAATATTCATATTTTTTGCTGTCCTGTTAGAGGAATATATGATCAATGAAGTTCTACAATTTATAGATTAACTATTCCAAGTAGTTGCTAAGACTGACATGAAGGAGGAGATTCCCCCATACCGATCATACAACAACTAAATGGTAACAAGTATATAGAGGTAACAACATATGATGAACAATCAAAGAAATCAAATTGTTTGCAAAGCAATAATGTATTTAATGAGCCAAATCCAAAGAGAATTGATTCTGCTTGAAACCATAGTTTAAAATAGCAAGAAAAATATTTGAGCAATTGAAAGCAACTTATCAACCAAATAGTGATACTTCTACCATCATTTTATTCCACAAATAATTCTATTAATTTGGTATAGCAGACATGATAGTATTGCAGCTAAGTCATGCAGCCTTGAGGTTTGTAAGTGAAAAACTGAGGCAAAGTTAGCTTTAGCAGCAAAATATGTCTTTGTTGGTAAGTTGGAAATAAATACTGTCTGCTCTGAACAGAAACAGAGGAGAGTAAGATGTGAAATTTTTATTGTGTATCCTGTTTTTAGTCAGCTTAGTATTGCTCTCAAAAGCTTGCAGTCTTCTGTAGGCTTTGTATAAACGGAAAATAGTCACAGCGCTTTTCTTTCACTTGCTGAAAATTAGTATCAAGCACTTCTACAATACGGTCTAGACAGGAAATTACCCTGTCCTTCAGCTGAAAATTGATTAGATAATTCATTATATTAGTCATTTAAGATATTTTATCCTCTGCAATTTTGTTTTCTGTGCCTCTGATAAAGGTAAGATCTATTGGTCTTCTATTCCAAGTAGGTGAGTCATGTTAGGCAGGGCATTTCACAGGTTTTCTTAGGATGGCAATTCTTCTCCGTGGCTAAAGAAAAACTTATTAATTAAACTTATCTGATTTAATTAAAAATTTAAAAATTAAACTTATCTGATGCTTATCTGCAGGGTGCTCAGAATACAGGGCAGAAAATGCCTCATATGAAGAACTTCTCATACTTCTCTTCCTCCTCAGTTCACAATCAGTGGCTTTTGTTCACATCTGAAATGTTTGTACTCCCCCAGGAGAATGCTCTTAGTAGATACCTGAATCTCTCCAAGCCCTTTTCCTTCCATTATTATCTATTGATTTTTATTTATGTTTGTAAATCACAGCATATGCATTAATTCTCTAGATTGGCTCAGAAAAATACTTGCTTACATGATTAATCGTTCTTCTGATGCATAAGTGCATCAGAGACCACAATTATCTGACTTTTTGCATTTACAGTCTGTGTGACATACGTGAACCTGAAAAATTGATCTTATGGATTCCAGCCAAAGGAAAAATAAAAAAGGAGAGAATAAAAAAAGTGAAGCAACTTATACCTAATTATGACTGGGAAAAATTCAGAGGGCAGGGAAGCATGAATAGGGAAGCATGAACAAAAACTGATTGCAATTATACAACATGGTAAAAAGCAAATTAAAATTAAAATAAATAAATAGGTCAGTCTTTTAAAATTGGTGAAGAAAAGGAAAAAAATACTGAACAAAAGATATACCAAAAGAATCCATATGAAAAGTTAGTAGAATTTTTAACAGGCATTCATAAAATATTTTTTACATTTTCTAAGTATGTAGTTTTATAAAGTTGATTTAGTCAGGAAGCAATGCTAAAAAATCTTCCAAAGAAATAACATGAATGATTAACGTATAACTCTAATGTTATAACACCAGGAAGGCTGTTATGAGGAAATTAAACAACCTAAGCATATGGAAAGAAACAAATTCATTCACATTTCATCGCCAAAAACAATTAAGAATCTAGGACAAGCTTACAGTATAAGTAATAAGGGAAACTGTTTTTTTATGATTTTAACAGAAAAGCATGACTTGAATGACTTAATGTTTACATTTTATCACTACTAAAATCAACCTTATTTAGATTATTTAGATTATTTAGATTTAGATTATTATTTAGATTCATTTTTGCTTATCATAGTTGCTCATTTGTCCACACTTCAACTCGGTATATAAAACCAAAGTCTATCTTTTTTTTCTTTTTTTAATATGAAAGTCAGGCTTGTGGTGCTAAGTCACCAAAATACAAGATGCAAAGCAATCATAAAAAAGAGAAAAGAGAAGAAAGAAAAAAGAAGAAAGAAAAAAGAAGAAGGAAAAAAAAAAAGAAAAAAGAAAAAAAAAGAAAAAAGAAAAAAGAAAGAAGGAAAAAAAGAAAAAAGAAAAAAAGGATTATATTGGGAAAACAACACAACGAACAGTGTGAATAAATAAGAGAGGCTAGGAAAAGTTGTCCCTGCTAGAGCAGGTGGCTTTGACCAATTGACGCCTTCCAACCTCAACTGATCAGCAATTCTGGGAAAGCACTCTATCTCTACAAAAGGTTTTCCAGTTGTTTCTAAAAGTCATTTCTAATGACTAATGTTACACAATGTCTTTTTGCTTTTGAAGCTTCCTACTTTCTTAAAAATATTTTGTATATATATGTAAGTTCTCCAGTCCTTGTTAGATACATTTATGATCTAGAAAGGTGACAGTGGAAGCACTGCTGATAGGGCTGTGGTTAGAAAGTATGTGCAAACAGGGTTCTCCATTGAGACATATTTTCATCTGTTCACAACAATCAAAGATAAGAAAGCACTTCTCCACTCTAGGTGTTTGCAGAGGAAGTAGCTCTTCTCATATTCAGGAGAAGAAAGGAGCAGATATGTTCTCATCCATCCTTCATCTTGGTCAACCCTTTCTTGCTAATGCATAGAGATGACTTGTGAACGATAGCCATGTTTTGGTGCTGAAGCACATGCTAGCTCTGATTACACAGAAGAACTTGACAGAGAAAATATTGACTTGATTTTCCTAATTCAGGATAAAGGAAAAAACTTTTTTATTTTTTCAATAGAGGTGAATTGAAATTGTACATAATTGAGGACCTGAACAGATCAAACAATGTCTTTGAGAGGCCTTGCATCAGAGAAACACACTTTTCAGTAGCTATCCCTTTTTCTCATTTTAGCAGCGAAGTGTATACTGGAAAGTGGAGCAGTTATGATCCTTTCTCCTCTTAGTTCAGTTTAGTTCACTCTTTTCAAAGGAGTACCACAACCAAAACATCTTCTTAGCAGGTAAGAAAGTAGTATTAAAAAATTTAAGCCATGTCCTAACAAGCAAAACAGAAGATAATGTGAAAAATGGCAATTTTTCATTTTTTCAATTAAGCATAGTAACTCAAACATAGGCCATCAATAAATATGTTAGGGAATACTTGCTAAACCTATAAATACTAATAGCAAACTCTTCTTCAAAGGAATTAGGGTTTGAGGGAGTCACCCTTGGAGTCATTAGGGGCAATTGACATATTTGAATTGAAGTTAAGATAAAGCATGAAAAGAAGGATTTTTCATGTTTTTGTACACTGGCTGGTCTTAGGAAATTCACACTCCAGAAGTCTATTTTACAAATCAGGAGACCCGTTTTAAACTGAAATGTCTGTGGAGGAGGTTATAGAACAAATTTACAAAATGAACAGTAGCAAACTGCCAGGACCATATGGTATTTACCCAGGAGATCTGAGAGAAATTGAGGATGAAATAGCTGAATTACTGTCTGTGGTATACAGCCTCTACCTGCAAACTGCCTTTGTACTAAACGTGGAAGGTGGTGATTGCAACAATAACTTCTGAAAAGCATCTCATTTAGAGACTCTGGCATTACAGACCAACGATTTTGATTTCTGTGAAGCAACAGACAATGCAGAAAAAATAATCCTAACTTTACATGCACAGTGAGGAACTCTGTACTAAGTGCTACAACTCACTTAAAAAAAAGGTCTTGGAAATGTAGTACACAACTCTATGAAAAAGATTGTGTTTTATTGAGTGACAGTGAAAGAATGAACTACAAAACACTACAATTTTGGAATATTACACTTATTTTTCAGCATATGGGCCCCTTCTCAAAACCAAATGTTTGTCTGATTTCTTTGCTGATTTGTTTTTGTTGGTGGTGGATTTTTGTTGTTGTTCTCCTCTAGTTATTCTGCTAAACATATTACCTTCATTTCCAAGATACTTACTTTGATATTTTTGGACCATCACAGCAAGAAAAATGCTACCAGAAAGACCAGGAAATTATTACTGCAGGACTGGAGAGCATAGCAGTGTGTCAAGCTACATCCCCTTCTTAAATTTTGTTACATTTCTGGCCTTTTTTCATATCTCTCATCCCAGAAGACACAGGGAAGAGCTGGAAAATGTTCCAAGACAAAGAATAGCAGTCACCAAAGGGATAAAATAGCATCTATAAGAGGAACAACTAGATTGTTTAGAATTGTTCAGCCAGGAAAAGGCAGGTTAATTTTGTACAACTATCGGGGTCTGTAGAAGGTGAACAGTCAAATGACTTTTTCCGTATAATGACAGTGAGAGAGCAAATAATACTTTCTGGGAACAGGTTGAAAATAAAGTTATTTATACTGTGGATCTTTCCCACAAGATATTTTGATTTTAAAATTGTTCAAAGATTTTCTGGACAAATAAGCAGAGGAAAAATCAACTAGATTTCATAAAATAATAAATCTCATTCAGGAAGTTGATGAGCCACTGGAGATTGAAAAGGTATTGTGGAAAAGTAGTGGCATGTTCTATCTTGGCTTTTGTACCATTATCAAGAAATCTGCTATGGGTCAGTGTCAAAGAGGTGTTATGCTCCCACATGGACTTTTGATCCAAACAGTAGGCTATTGTTATACTCCTTCACTTACATATTGAGATACCCCATACTAAGTTAGTTTCTGAAGTCTATTATGCCTTTGGTGCGTAGGCAGAGTCTCATTCAGAATCTACATTCTGTTTATCTTAGCCATAAGCATGGCTAGATTTTAGGTATGCAGGGAATGTCACAGCTGCTACTAATATTTGTTCTCTTGAGAACATAAGTTACTTCGTCAAATTGTGAATAAATGCAAAAGAAAAAAAAATGTAGGCTAAAATAATAAATTATCGTTCTGTTTTGTATTGATTGAACACAACATTGTGCCTCTGAGGATGTGTGTGAAATTCTGTGCAATAATCTTAATGAGAAGAAAAAGCAAGAATAAAACATTATAAAAAGTCCATAAGGAAAATGTCTACCCATGAATCTTTAGAGTAAGAGTGAAAAATAAATAGAATAAGATTATATCCTTTCTGTAGCAGGATTTTTTTCACCATACAATAAAATTAGATTTCCTCTCAGACTTAGAAACTGTAAATATTATGCATTTATAAATTCCACCAGGGAGGGTATTTATCAGTGCAACTGTTGCCAAATTAAAGCTGATTTTTTTTTTATTTAGAAAGAGGTCCATATGTGGCCATGTTCCACATAGTTATTGATGAAGACAGTAGGAAAAAAATGTTCCTTGACAGTTTTCACTTCACCCAGTGAAGAGTATTGACTTGTATTATATTTTACCTTTCTTTGTAAAGGTAAAAATTGATGTAAAGTATTACCTTCTGCTTGTTGCTTGAGACCTTACAAGAATTAATTCTACTCTTTTTGGTTTTCCAAAGCAATATTTAAAAAAAATCACTTGAACATTTACAACGTCACTTGTAGCCCCCAATTGCTGTGGAACAAATAACTGGAATCGGATATCAGTTTTTCTCCTTGGAGACAATTCCAATTAAAAAACTGCATGAATTGGTAGTTAGGAACCTATTCAGACAATTTCAAATATATGTCACTGTAGGAAGAATGAGTAGAAATTTGGGGCAGGATATAGAAAGATGGGACTTTTTGTTTTCTCCAATGTGAGGAAAATGACTTGCTTAGCTCTTTCTCTTTTTAATTTTCCTCTTATCTTTTGGATAGTTTTATATTTATTCTAGCAGAAGTATATTGCCAACAATATACATACTTCTCTATTTGCACTGCAAAAATTCCTGATAGCTATCAGGATGCAGCAACTCTAAATTAATATAAAAATCGATAGTGGTTTGGCTGGACCTCACTAATTCAGGGAGACTTCTCCATAAGACACTAACTGGTAACCACTTTGTAAACCACTGTAAATCAAATTGGAAAGCTTTGAGTCTTTCACTGAGGTCTGAGCATAATCGGTAACAATATACACCAGTGTGGCAAGGGGGAAGAAAGTTTTCTTTTGTTCGCTGAACTCTACATCTTCCTCATTTTGAAGGGGATAAGTAGGTAGGCTTCTCTTCTGGGACTGTGCTGAGTTCTTACAGTTGGTTGGTACATATCCTGAATTCTGTCCTCTTTCAGAAGATTCTCCTAAACGGAACTTATTTTTTCTCCCCAACATTATCTCCCATTCAGCAGACTAATTGAAGAAAGATAAATAATAGGAAAGCTCCCTTTTGATGGAAAAGTACCTCTGTAAAGTAAGAGGTGAAGTTAGCAAAGAGAAATTCAGTTTACTTTTTTCATTTTACTGCCAACGAATGTCTTTGTAGTAAAGACAGTATTTCTAGATCTAACCCAAGAGTATTTAATTTCACAGTGAAGTTAGTTTGATTCATTTCATGACAACCAGCTTCTCAAGTTGTTTTTAAAAAATGAAAAATTCTTCAAAAGACACACAGTTCTGACAACAGGCCAATGGGGAACAGCCTGCTACAGCCCGAAGTATGTGAGCCCTCACTTGCCAATCTAACAGTCATTCCCTGTTGGTACAATTGGATTATTTCATTGGATTATTTCCCAGATGGACATTAATGTGTTTATAGGGCACATTCAGTTAAAGGGTCAATGTTTATTAAAGCTGCAGATATTGCATTTGCTCTGTACACGTAATTAAAACAGCAGATTGCTCTCTGTTTTACCTTTCATACAGTAGGCTATATCATGAAACAGCTCTGGATAATTTTACCACTTGCTTTGAAAAGAGTTTTTAAGTATTCATATTATAGGCTTCTTATATGAAACAAAATAGTATTTTTCCATCAAGCTAAGGTTTTCTAGGAGTATGATGATACACTCTATCAAGGAAATTCCTTATTCCCTGTGAGACCTCTGTCTTGGTTTATGAATCTGTTGTACCTTCCTCCGTCCACAGTTCCCTGTACCTGCTATTGAATTTGTGCATGTGAGATCTTTGGTGAAATAAACATGATTTAGATTTATAATTTCTAAATAGATGATATTGTGAATAGCCACTCTTGCATATGAGTGAGATACTGATTGTATTGTAATTCAATCATAATTTTTAATGTGGCCAATATTAGCAATATTCATTGTCTTACAATTGCCTGTCCCAGAAATATAAATTGTGTATATTATGAGAAAGATACAAAATTATTTTTCCTACCTATCTTGTCCCATCCAATTCCACTCCGCACTTTTCATTATGTATTTTTATATATAACATATATTGTTTCAGTTCAATGGTGAATGAAATTATGGTTCTTACACATAATATATTATGCATCATGTATTAGATGAAGCAATCTTTTTATCAGTGTTTTTAATATCATTGAGCAGTAAAATACAGTGGTCTCAAGCATTAATATGCTTTGTTCTCTGCTTCAAGGGCATTATTTCTACCATACAGTCAGTATCCATTGGCTTTGAGAATAAAGAATAAAGTGTCAGAGCCTTTCCCCAGGTTCAAACAAGAAGAAATCAGCAGACTTGAAAGATTAAGGTAGAAATACTTCTCAGTTTTCAAAGCAACCTCTTAAGAACATTGTTAAGAAGCTAGATCTCCTGTAAGCCTCTTCCAATTGTACTGGCTTAGCACTGTTCCAGAAGCTTATCGTGTTCAATCACCCTAAAAGAATTCTAATCAAGCCTTAGGCTAAAATGCTGCATTGACAGTAGATCTGGACACTTAGTGAGATGTTCTTATTACTTCAACCAATGGCCACATCACTGAAAATAGAAGTCCTTCTTTTATTCTGAGGTGGACAAAAAATTTAGGCCAGCAAGTAATTCTTAGTAGTCTTGAATCATATAAGATGGTTTTAACATCTTTATCAGTGGCATAGATGACGGATCAAGTGCACCCTCAGCAAGTATGCTGATAACACCAAGCTGAACGGTGCAGTTAATACAGCAGAAAGAAGGGATGCCATCCAGAGGGACCTTGATAAACTCAAAGGGTGGGCCCATGTAAACCTAATGAGGTTAATCAAAGCAAAGTATAAGGTTTTGTACTTGGGTCAGGTATTCCGGGTATGTATGTAGACTGGGAGAAGAACTCCTTGGGACTAGCCCTGCCAAGAAGGACTTAGAGATCATGATAAATGAAAAACTTAACGTGAGCTAGCAGTATGCTCTTGCAACCCAGAAGGCCAATGGTACCCTGGGTTCCACCAGAAGAGAAGTGGTCAGCAGAGGAAGGGAGGAGATTGTCTCTGTGTACTCTGCTCTTGTGAGGCCTCATCTGAACTATTGTGTCCAGGTCTGGAGACCCCAACTCAGGGAAGATGTTGACCTTTTGAAGGGGGGTCCATAGAGTTGCCACAAAGATTATCAGAAGGCTGGAGTACTTCTCCTATGAAGACAGCCTGAAGTAACTGGGCTTATTCAGTCTGGGGAAGAGAAGGCTGCAGGGAGACCTCATTATGTCCTTCAGATATTTAAAGAGAGATTATATAAAGGTTTTACATGAGTAGATAGTGATAGAACAAGGGGAAATTCTTATAAACTAAAGGAGGGAAGATTTAGATTAGATTTCAGGGAGAAGGTTTTGTCTGAGGGGGTGGTAAGGTACTGGAACGGGCTGCCCAAGGAGGTGGTGGATGCCTCATTTTTGGAAATGTACAAGGCCAGGGTGGATGAGTCTCTGGGCAACCTGATCTAGTACTCAATCTAGTGGCTGGTAATCCTGCCTGCAGCAGGGTGTCTGAAACTTCATGATATCCTTCAGATCCTTCCAACCCAAGTCATTCTATGATTCTATGGTTTGGGTCTACAGTAAGAGCCTGAATCAACAAAATTCCAGTATGATATTTTGCACTAAACTTTTATCTAAGAAATTTACTTCAGAGCTGATTAAATTGATCATCCTAGAAGTATAGGAATTCTTAAGGACTTCTCAGACATCCCAGACCCTGGAGGTAAGAGAAAGAGCCTGGGCAAGAGGAAGGATCTGCTCAAAGAGTGTCTAGCCAAAACCAATGCACATAGATCCATAGGCCCCAGTGGGATGCATCCATGTGTGCTGGGAGAGCTGGCAGAAATGACTGTTGAACTACTCTCTTTCATCTTTGAATGTTCTTGGTGTACAGAAGAGTTGCCTGAAGACTGGAGGATAGACATTGTTACTCCAGTCTTCAAAAAGAACAAGAAGGAGGATCCAGGAAACTACAGGCCAGTCACCCTCACCTCCGTCCCTGGAAAGGTGGTGGAACAATTAGTTCTGGATACCCTCTCCAAGCAACTAGGAGAGAAGGTTATCAGGAGTAGTCAGCATGGATTAGCCAAGGGGAAATCATGCTCAACCAACCTGGTAGCCTTCTATGATGTCATCACTGGCTGGGTAGATGAGGGGAGAGCAGTAGATGTTGCATATCTTGAGTTCAGCAAGGCATTTGACACCATCTCCCCCATCATCATTCATTGTTCTGAAACCTAAAAATATGTGGGATAGATGAGGAGGAGGTGGGTTGAGAACTGGCTGACTGGCAGAGCTCAGAGAGTTGTCATCAGTGGCAAAGAGTCTGATTGGAGGTCTGTAACTAGCAGTGCTCCCCAAGAGTCACTGCTAGGACTGGTCTTGTTCTGTATTTGTATCAGCAACATGGATAGAGTCCACTCTCAGTGAGTTAGCTGATAATACAGAGCTGGGAGGCTGACTACTGTGGACTGACATACTGGAAAGTTGTGCTACCTTTCTACGAGATCTGGACAGACTGGAGAGTTGGGCAGGGAGGAACTTGATGAGGTTAAACAAGAACAAGTCTTGTACCCAGGGAGGAATTACCACATGCATCAGTACAGTCTGGGGGATGACCTGCTGGAGAGGAGCTCTGCAAAGGAAGACCTGGGTGTTCTTGTGGACAACAGGTTGGCCATGAGCCAGCAATATGCCCTTGTGGCCAGGAAGGCCAGTGGTATCCTAGGGCACATTACAAAAAATGTGGCTACAGGTCAAGGAAGTTTATCCTCCCCCTCTACTCTGCCCTGGTGAGGACAAATTTAGAACGCTGTGTCCAGCTCCGCAGTTCAAAAAACTCAGTGGCCTCGTAGAAGGAGTCCAGAGGAGGTCAGAAAGATGATAAAGAGCCTGGAACATCTCTTGTATAAGGAAACACTGAGTAACATGGATCTGTTCAACTGGGGAAAAGAAGACTGAGGAGGGAGCTGATTAATGTTTATAAATTTCTAATGGGGGGTGGGAGGCAATTGGATGAGGCCAGGTTCTTCTTGGTGGTGGGTAGTAACAGGACAAGGAGTAATGGCCTGAAGAACTAACATAGAAAGTTCCATACAAACACTCAGAAGGACTTCTTTATGGTCAGAGTGACGGAGCTAGGGAACAGATTGCCCAGAGGGGTTGTGAAGATCTTCTATCGAGATATGCAAGACCCGTACGGATGCCAACCTGTGTGACCTATTATAAGGTACCTGCTTTAGCAGAGGGGTTGGACTCAGTGATCTCTTGAGGTTCCTTCTAACCCCTGCAATTCTGTGATTCTATGTAATTCAGTGATTCCAATCCAAGTTCTTCACTTGCTGAGGTTTGTGGCCTTGACAGCTCTCAACATTCTTGCCATATTTCTCTTCTCGTCCTGTGTAGTGATGCTTCAGAACTTAGAAAATAGCAGTGCAGTAATCCTGACTCCAGCGATGCATGTGACACTGAATTGGAGCCCTCTATATTGTCAAGTCATGGGAATATTAGTAATTTTTTTTTTTTTTAATTTCTGTGATAGATTTTGAGAGTATAAGAAAGCATAAATGAGCTAGATTGATATTTTAGATTCTGATTATCTCACGTGCTTCACTCACATAACTGTGAAATGCAAGCACAGGTTTAATTTACCTTCAATAACTCAAGCAGATATATTTTATTTTGTAGCAATTTTTTTTTTTTTTTTTTTTTTTTTTTTTTTTTTTTTTTATTACTTCTCTTCCTACAGGGTGAAGGCTAGGGCCACAATGACAAGATATGTGATTAATGTGATTTGAAAGACAATGGGAACATTCACTTCTCTGCAATTTTCTATTCAACTGACCATCTGCGGTAACCAGACTCCAAGATTATTTTTCTGTTTGCAGTTTATCATGTAAAAGCAGCACATTAAAGCAGCAGTACTCAACTAGAGTTGAAAGGTAAACTTACCTTATATTTCTCTTGCCCTGGAAGATGCAGTAGGTTAAGACAGTCGTGAAGGACTGGGATTTTTTTATTTTATTTTATTTTATTTTTTTGAAAGCTGTTGAAAACACATGGAATGAGTTGTTTGCAATGTTCAAGCAAGAAAGTCAGCATGAGTTTTGAGTGAGATGACATTCAAGAACATTCAGGGAACAGACACCTCACTGGCTCATAATAGTGCTAGAAAACAAAATTTTCTGGAGAGAAATTGGAGATAGTGGAATTTGCTGCAATCCAATCTGATTTACAGGACTGAGGGTGATTTTGAAGGATAGGGCCAGCCCTGTGATTACACCTGAGACAGAGGAGGTATCTGTTTGTAAATCTATTTCTCTACTGCTTTATGTTCTTTGTTTATTTTTCTGTGCTCCAGTAAGATAGCTTTTGGAAATCAGTGTTCCAGAAATTCTGTGAACACTCACAGAAAGTTTGAACTACCTTCAAAATTTGACCCAGTTCATGTTCCCATCACACCGTTCTTAATAAAACTTTCTCCTGAAGTGCAATTAGCAAGTCTGAATGGATAAGATTAGCACTGCCTAATAAAACTGATAACTTAATGCCTGCTCAGTGTTCCCATCTGATGCCTCAGCTGGCAGGACATTCCTCTTTGTAGCCATCACTCCTCAGATTAGTTACCAGCTGATTAGTTATCAGGAAAATCCTTGCACCCTCTGGATTGGATGCTAGCCATGCCCCTGCAAGCAGGTGTGGGAGCAGATATTTTCTGTTGATGGGAGGGTTATGCCTTTGCCACTATACAGATCATCATAAGTGGTGGCAGCAGAGATGCAAGCTACAGATGGCAACAAGGGGTTGCAGCTGTCTGCAGAAGGCTTAGCATCCCTGAAGCAGCTGCACTGGGAATTTGGTAGATGTAGCATGGCTTATGTGTGCTGAGTGCTCACTTTTAATCCTTCTGCCTTCACCTTATCTTTGCTCATTATGTTATTATCACAAATTATGAATACTGCTAAAGTACTAACAATATGGCAACCTGTTGGCATATCATCTAGTCCTGTGGTCTCTGTGTTCCTGGAGTAAAGTAGACTACACTCTGCTTTCTTTTCTAATGATTTTCTTGTCACTGCTGTTTTGTTTTTGTTTTGTTTTCCAAACTGAATTTGAATAGTTCTATGTCCATATTTAACAACTTATGCCCAGTTCCTTGTGTAAATAGCATTTTAAATGATAATCTGTGACATAAGTTTAAACTATTGAAAGTGGACCTTTTTGAATCTATTACTGAAATCAGAAGATTAGTGTAAAAGATAATTTTGATAGATTACTTTAATTTGAGCTATTATTTAAATTACGATCACTTTTGCACAAAGAGAAATTATGGCTATATTTACATCATTCATTCTCTTTTCTATAGCACTCTTTATGTTCCTTTTCCCTTTATTTTTTGGTTTTTTTTTTGCTTTTTTTTTTTTCCTTTTTCCAGTCACTTTCAGATTGCTCCTTAAGATCCTTGTCCCATCCTCTTTCCCATCCCATTTATTTATTTGATCAGCTATTAAGAAATCTTTTATCTCTTAACATTCAGTGTGCCATTATTAGTGCTTTAGTGTTAGCAAAAGATGTATACAGTAATACTTCTGATCTTGGAGCAAATCTTCTCTGAGGCATCCATGAAGAATTTGGATTAGTAGTCACATTATGTCCAAAAGTTGCCTGATATTCCAGCTCAATATTACATACTCTCTGAAGGAAACTGAGTATTGCTTCTGCACTCTTCTTATTCTGAAAGGGCAAGCTAATTAAGTCTTTCATGTTCATGAGGATACTTTATGGATATCTTGTTGCACTTGAGGAGCAACAGAGGTAGAGTTATCCCAGGGTCATCTCAGCATTATCTTTACCCAGCTTAAGCTTGGCTGACATTTGCTAGCAGGTACCTGAGCAGATCATAACCATTCTCAAACTGGGAATTCTGTAGGAATATCAGTTGCAGTTCTAGCTTAACATGCTAGAACGTAATCTCCTTCTATGAGTGAATGACCAGTCTGGTGGATGAAGGAAGGGTTGTTGATGTAGTCTACCTAGACTTCAGCAAAGCCTTTGACACATTCTCTCACAGGCTTCAGCTGGGGAAACTGGCTGCCCGTGGTCTGGACAGATATACACTCCTTTGGATAAGGAACTGGCTAGAGGACCGTGCCCAACAGGTAGTGGTTAATGGAGTTAAGTCCAGCTGGTGACCCGTTACGAGTGGTGCCCCTCAGGGATCGGTACTGAGGCCCATCTTGTTTAATATATTTATTGACGACCTAGATGAGGGGATTGAGTGCACCCTCAGTAAGTTTGCAGATGACACCAAGTTCAGAGGTGGTATGGATCTGCCTGAGGGTAGGGAGGCTCTACAGAGGGATCTAGATAAGTTGGATCTCTGGGCTGAGGTGAATGGGATGAGGTTCAACAAGGCCAAGTGTCGGGTCCTGCACTTTGGCTGCAATAACCCCAAGCAGCGTTATAGGCTTGGGGATGAGTGGCTAGATGATTGTGAAGAAGAAAGACCTGGGGGTGTTGGTTGATGCTCAGCTGAACATGAGCCAACAGTGTGCCCGAGTGGCCCAGGGGGCCAACGGCATCCTGGCCTGCATTAGAAATAGTGTGGCCAGCAGGAACAAGGAGGTGATCATCCCCCTCTACTCAGTACTGGTGAGGCCGCATCTCGAGTACTGTGTTCAGTTTTGGGCCCCCTACTACAGGAAAGATGTTGAAGCCCTGGAGTGTGTCCAGAGAAGGGCAACAAAACTGGTGAGGGGTCTGGAGCACAAGTCTTGTGAGGAGCGGCTGAGGGAGCTGGGATTGTTTAGTCTGGAGAAAAGGAGGCTCAGGGGAGACTTCATTGCACTCTACAACTTCCTGAAGGGAGGGTGAAGAGGGGTTTGGCCTTTTCTCCCTGGCAATGAACAGGACCCGGGGAAAAGGTCATAAGTTGTATCAGAGGAGGTTTAGGTTAGACACAAGGAAAAATTTTTTCTCTCAGAGAGTGGTCAGGCACTGGAATGGCCTGCCCAGAGAAGTTGTGGAGTTGAGGTCCCTGGAAGTGTTCAAGAGGTGTCTGGATGAGGAGCTGTGAGATATGGTTTAGTGCTTTGTGGTAGCAGTGGTAATGAGAAGACGGTTGGACTTGATGATCTTATAGGTCGTTTCCAACCTTGTGATTCTATGATTCTATGTGCAAAAGACCCTCAATGGTGTTAATTGAAAGAGGACTTTTCCCATTTTAAGATCTTTTTGCACTGGCTTTGAAGCTGCAAGTTAATAACTGTTTAGACCTAGTGTATTTCTACATCAATGCTGTAGGAAGAGGAACAGTAAAGGATGCACAGAGAAATGGAGTTTACTGATAATAATTTATTTTAAATTTATTCACATTCCTTTGGAAAACATAAAACATTAAATTTAATCATAGCAATAATTCCAGAAAAATTGAGAAAATGTTAAAGTTATTTTAAATGTTTTGAATTCAAGAGAGGTAATTAAACTGTTTTTTAATTAAAACTGTTCACACACAATATATCAGCTTGTTTCAGTGGGAGAAACTTGGTTTGTGCAAAACTATGGAAAGTGTTTGCAGCCAATGTTATTCTGACATTAGCTGTATTTTCTCCTTTCCCTTCCTCTTCGCTCCTCCAGAACTTTTTTCTTTCTATGACCTTTCGTTTCCATTTTACTTGCTCATAATTCCTCACTTTTAGCTAGTTTCAAGTCTCTCACATTCTTTTTTCTTCTTCTCTGTCCTTTTGCCTTTTATTTGCACTTGCTCCATTCTCAGCTTCTATTCCATGTGCCTTCTTCCTTTCTAATCACATACTCCTTCCCTATGTATATATATGATTACATGGCTAGTCCGTTTCCTCTAAGTTCTTTGTATTTCCATCTTAAAAGATGAAATAAAAGTTAAATGTGAGATGCAGCTTTCATTTAAATATTTATGCTGTATAATGGGTTTTTCACTGTGTTAGATATCTTTATATTATCCCAATACATACTGGCAGAGAAAGAAAGCTTGAATTTAAAAAATGTAAAAGAAACTTCAGTTTCCAGAACTGCTTTCTGGAAAACAGCTACGAGGTCTTAAAATTTTATTTTTCTGAAAATTTGAAACTTTATTTAATGAAACATTGACAGGATACCAGACTTGCTTTATTTTTGTACAATCATATTTTCAGAGAAAACAGTTAATGCACAGTGACTTTCTTACACATAGTTCAGAATTCATTTTATAAGAAAAATGAAGTGAATAATCAAGGATGAAGATTTAATAAGGGAGTCTTAGCCCCAAAAACTTCTTTCAATAACTTTTCTGACATTTTTTGACACTTTCTCTAACCTATTGGTTACATCAACAAGGAAAATGCTTATCTCAGTGCTGAAAAGAGAAAAATGATGTGATAAGGCAAAAAATAAAATGACAGTCAAGCTTTGGTGTAAACATAACTTAAGCACTGTTAATGGACTATAGACATCAGAGTCTTGATCCACTGAAGCCAATAAATATAGTCACGTTGAATCAGTGAGAGCCAGGTTTCTGTGCTAACTTCAAATTCAGACTTTTGTAAGCTATCTTAAATAAATATGTGAATTTCCTCATCTTGACTGCAGCAAATACCTTAGTTTGTCCTACCTTTTAAATCAAGAGTAATCTGATAGGCTTTAATCTGCCTATTGTCAGAACTAGGAATTCAGGGTCTTCCCTGCTAACCCTACAAAATGGGAAAAGGATTCTGAGCAATGCCTGTGATAGCCTTGCTGTATGAAAAGAGGATCTGTTATTCAAATCTCTGCTAGCACAACAAATGAAGCAAAACTATTAGAAAATGTTTTATTTCAACAAGTAATTTGTTCCTTTGCATGATCACTGCTGTTGATTTTTTTTGTTTCAGAATTAATTTTGATAAAACACCATAAAATATTACAATGAATAATCCAAGAGCATCCAAATAAGAAATTAATAATATTTTGTCAGTCTATTACTTTTCTAGCTTCAGTGGTTCTAATGATTTGTAGTATAAGTTTAGAGACAAAAACACCTGATAGTCATTATACAGATGAATACAGAGCCTTCCGTTTTGCGATGCAGAATAATTCCACATTTCCTAGATTTTCTAATTGTATTCTATAGACTATGTTTTAATGCCTAGTACGTATGGTTGCAAATATTTTTTGTACACGTGCATAGGTTTTGTCTTGGAAAGTTTTCAGAGAGAGGTTTCTAACTAAAAATATGCAATTATGCATTTTAGGAAATGAATTTCAGAGAGTAGGTTTAATATGTGCAGAATACTATATCTGGGCTTGAACAGTAAAGGTCTCTTAGCCTTTTCAAGTTGGAAGGTTCATTTATCCTTACTGACCCCTGAAAGCAGTTTCTTCTGAGGATGTCTGGCTATGGCTTGAATGGGAAACACATACAATTTTTGTGTGTCCACAACAATCTCACAACATTCCTGAGTGCTGGTTGCAAAAAGCAAATCTTGAATTATACTTTCTCTCTTATTCTCGTAGTCTCTGCTAAGTGGCTTCTCAAGGCTTTTCACTTGGATGACATTTCTTTCACTTTTGTGCTTTTACAATTACATTTACTTGTTAATCATAGGTCCTGTTGATCTCTGGTGTTAACTGAATATATAAGGGCAATAATACTACTTACAAATCATGAATCACCTCCCTTCATAGGAAAGAGTGTACCTAAGTGAGAGAACAACGACAACTTTGGTTTGAAAGGGCTGGTGCTAACTTCCTGAAAAGGCTGAGAGGAGAAAGTCCAGTAAAGCTAGTTTTGAATCACACTAGCAAGCTAAGGAATTCCTAAAATTATCACATGAATAATCTGCATAACCTGTTTCCAAGCTTTCATCAGCAGCAAATGCATTGAGGCAATTCCAAGAACTTTTAGTGTCACAGACTAAACACATTCAATAAGAGTAGGAGATGGGAAAAACAGTGAATTATTTGTGGAGAGTTGCTAAGTAAATTAGCTGAAAGAATTCGTATAAGACTCTTTGGACTGCTTCCTGCTCAGAGATTTATGGAGGATAAATACAACAAATACTGTTCCTGCATGTTTGTTTATCTGTGAAACTTTTCCACACAAAAAATAATGATACCCTTTCATTACCATCATCCCAGTAATAATATCTTTCTGACTGTGTCAGAGGGGTAATAGCAAGCTTTCATCTACTTCACCAAGTACCATATCTTTGACATTCTACAAAAAAATAAAAAGACTTCTTAAAAAAATACAAACTTGTATTTGTTCCACTACAAATTTCAGCATCTATAAATTAAACTGTTGTGGATTAAAGATAAATGCAGAATTTGACCCACTGTACCAAAAAAGTGATCTGAGTTCTAAAAGACTTTCCTAGTTACTTCCTCAGTTTTCTTAATGCTTTGGTAATTGCATAATCCATTTGTTTTAATAATGATTTCATTGCTATTCTACACAAGACAAGAGTACATTAGAAGAGAAAAAAAGGAGCAGGGTGACAAACAAAGTTTATGAGAACTCTTCTTTCAAGTTTAATTGCAAGTTATTTATCATTCAGCAAATTAGCCTTGAGAGGTCACTGTTGTTCATGCAGGATGAAAGCACTCATGCTAAGATATTGCATAGAAAAATAGTTTAGTTATGTAGTTACTACTCTGCTCACTACTCTGTGATGCAGTCTTATATTGGTCTTTTCCTATGATAGAATAGAAAGTTGTATGAAATTGTTCAAAATAAAAAAGTAAACCTTTTCCCTTTCAATGCATTACTTTAATTACATAACATAGAGATTTAGTACAAAAAAATTATGTATATTCATTAAAGTACTCTGATTAGATTACTTCTTATCATAATGTTTAATCCCTAAAGTGAAATACATTGAAATGTTGATCTTTTTATTAAGCTGATATCTTTTAAAGCTAAAGATCTAGCAAGTTGTACAGGAACTTAACTGACAATCTGTTTACTGCACTTCATTTACTTCATTGAGCTTTTAATATCACCAGATAAAAAAAAAAAAAAAAGATCAAAGAAATTTCCTGCCTATGAGGGAAAGTGAACTGCAAATAAACATTTTCATGCTACCAGTGAGAATTCTTGTAACCCAACCAATAGAATAACTGCACTGCAGAGGCATCAATCTTTTCAATTACACTTACAGAAAAGCTGCAGTCATCAGTTATAGCTTCTATTAGAAAAAATTCCTTTTTCCATGACTATGAGTTGTTAGAATGCCCCTTTTACTCTGCCTGCTCGTGATAAAAGCAGGCTTTCAATGCTCTTGTAAACTGAGTTCTCTTTTTACTTACTCACTTAAAAAACAAGTAGTAGAACTTGCCTTACGTCAAATATGAAATTCACTGATTTGTTCTGTTCGCATGTTGAATTACATTCTACTGATACTGTGAAATCACATTTTATCAGTTGGCAATGACAGCTCTCTCAAACTCACATATCATATCCTGTAAGCTAGATTTGATAGCTTTGAGATGAGAGCATCTAACTCTATGAGAAATTCTGGTGAAGTTGGTAGAATCTCTTGCAGTAACTTTTTTAGTGCATGCAAATTATTAACAAAAAAATGTTGAATTATTTTATCATTACTTTAATGCTGAACCATCTCAAATGACTTTCTTCTTCTCAACGTTTTAAATGTGGGTCATTTTGTACATTTAAGCTATGAAGACTATTCTTTGTTTTTGTTAGAGCCACATATTTATACAAATCAAAGACCTGATCCTGCAAACATTTAAGCATATGCTTAATTTAACTTAGAGATGCAATCTCTTACACATAGATTAACGGGACAAAAGTGTATATAAGATTAGGGCCTTATTTGGCTTTCAGGAAACCTTTTTACCCCTCTCCAAATAGTTTGAATAGCCCTTTTATTGAGCAAATAATGCCCGCAAGGCTGCAAAGGAAACCCAAAATAAAAACAGAGATATCTGCACATTTTTCAAAGAAGGATAGTTTTTTCCATTTAAGCTTTAAATGGAAGAGAGAAGGAAGAAGAAAAGTCATAGCAGCACCTGTTACACTGCCTGTTAAGCCCATCAGCAGTGCAAAATGTGGTATGAACATGGCCATCAGCAGAGTTAACAGGAGAAATATGCTTCTTACACACAAAGCAAACAGTGGGGAACTGTAATTGGAATAGTTGCCTCTAGAAATACAAGCATAAACAATTTCCGTGGCTGCAAAAAAGGGCAAAGGATAAGAAAGAAGAGCCTTGGTTAATAGGCACAAACTCACTAGAGTTTGAAGAAATGATGGCAGGTTGTCAGTAACAACTTCCCTCGTCTCTTCACCCCAAGTTAAGAATGCAGACAGGGCAAAGGTTGTTTTCAAGATACAAGCAAAAAAGTGAGTCCAATTCAGCATACACCTAAATTCCCCTGGGTTTTTCATGTTACCTTCAAGTGTAGGAAGAAATATTTGAGACGTGTAACTGAAAATTATCACCCCCATGGAGACCAAGAAGTCTTCAAATTCCAGGGAGAGTCTGAATTTTGCCCAGGACCACTGATGTATTTGTGTGAGACAGTAAGTCATCACTACAAAGATGATAATGAAATGGACCAAGGAACAAAGCTGGCTGAGTTTGGAAACAATTTTTAGAGTTTTGATAAATACACAAGGCAGCAGTGTAAGAAATGCAATTACAGACCAAGTTTTCTCAGTCACTGGTACATATGAAAAACTGTGTGACAGCAAATTCCCACTAACAACCAGATACAAAATACATGTCATGATCAGTTCCATCACTTGGGTCACATTGACAACTATGCCACCTAGTCTAGGAGACAGCTTTTTGCAGCAGGCATTTGCAATATCTTCATACGTATCTCTCGCTCTTATGAGCTGCCCATCTTCATTTTCTTCATACAGGCAAGCGATTAGAATTTTGCCTGTATAACAGCATAATGCCGCAGCCAAGACAATAAGAAACAAGCCACTGTATCCACTGTGGAGAAGAGCATATGGCAATCCTAGGACAAAAATTCCCTGAAGAGGAAAAAGAGAAATAAGAGATAGCAGAAA
Organism: Meleagris gallopavo; assembly: GCF_905368555.1. Classification (NCBI taxonomy): domain Eukaryota; kingdom Metazoa; phylum Chordata; class Aves; order Galliformes; family Phasianidae; genus Meleagris; species Meleagris gallopavo. Next base: position 57,735,300 of record NC_139405.1, on the reverse strand, counting down.
ATCCCTGAGGCAAAATGTTTACTAGAAGTCATGCTCCCAAACTTGCCCTTCACTGAACATTGCTTTCATCAAATTGCATGGTGGAAGTACTGCTACATTCAGCGAAATAACCATGAGAAGTATGTTTATTTATGACAAATGAAATTATCAGCAAAAATAACTGCTCATACTGACACACATGTAATGATAAGCTAGGAAAAGGAGAATGTGGATGAATGATATAGTCAAACTCTTAGTTAATATTTAATGCTGATGTGATTTTACAAGGTTCCAAGGCAGTTACTCAGTCAACATGCATATTAATGAAATGGGTTTAATAACAGTAAAATTAAGCAGCTGTATCATCACCATCTCCATAATTTTCATTTAAACTAAAAATAGCACTGTAGATAGATCCAGTAATGACAATTCTCTTCAGTCTAATAATTGTTAACACACCTCTGGAAAGGAAAGGGCATTAAAGTAACAGCAGCATTGGCTTTAGCTTTCTTTGTGGCTTCTGAACTCCTCATACAACCTTTACAGTGGTTAAGTCCATTACTACAGCAATTTTGCTCAGAAGTTGAGATTCTAGATTGTGCAAACTTATTTAGGTGTCTAAGCCACACGTGAAAAATATAGACATACTTTTCTCCAACAATCTCAGAAATGGACATAATTATATATATATATATATTATCCGGTAAAAACTGTCATTCAAATTTCATAAAGCAGTTTAGGAAAAAAATACAGTTAACTAGTTCTACAGAAATTTTTACTTCTGTATTATAGCATTGGTGATGCGATGAAATAAGAACATTCATGATCGTGTTTGCTATCATCCAGACAAGACTTGATTTGTATAAATTCCATCTTAATTCTATTTCTGAACAAACCAGAACTTCATTCCACATTGCTAAAACTGTGAACTCTCAAGAGAAAGAGGTCTTTTACATCACATGGGCCATCAAGATTTCCACCTGATAGTTCAAAACAAGTAGGATTTTCCTGAAATTAATTGTACTCACATTTTTGAATAAAATCTTTGCTACTACGCACTCATCACTGATAACCTTCTGAACATTACTCATTGCCAAGTTTTAAATCTAATCATGGCTCTTTTCAAAGTAAATGGGAATTCCTCCAGAGAGCACCTCATTTCACAGAATATATATTGGCTGAAGTTTGAAGGGGCAAGTCCTATTCCTTAGACATACCTCTAATCGGAGAGGAGCTCTGTTCCCTGCAGTTACTACTGAGTACTACTGTTTACAGGCTCAGATACTTAAATTTTATACACTGTGAAACACGGCGGACCCTCCTGCTCTTGAAGAGAACAACAGGTTCTTTCTCTTTCACTTCCTAAGCAGGTAGTGCTGCTTATTGTTTTCAGGAAAAAGAAGTGAATTTGATAGTCTAAATCTCAGCTTATGAATTTTTCATCCATAATCTTGGGCATGAGATCATGTAAGGACGTTTCAGGCATGCTTTTGTCTTTGATGTTTTCTCTACTCACTCAGACATCAGTCTTTCTTGTGAAGGCAGCATAGGAGGCCAGCTCTGTTTCAGTTCATCAAGAAGGTTCGTGTTCACCTCATCTTCAGGCTTTGTACCTTGCTCCCCATTTCTTTTTGGTACAAGTTATCCCAGACTTGATTGATAAGGAGGGGCAATTTTTCAAACACTGAATAATCATCAATGTATATAAACTATTACTGTTTTCTTCTAGCCATGAGATAGCAGTCTTTTTCAGGCTTGCTACTGGCCTGAATCATCAACAAGAGTTGAAATTTTAGAGGCCCTGAAATTAAAACATTATTTTTTCTCTAAGTCAGTGAAATTGTCCACCGTATGAGCGAGAAGCATTGCCAATCTCACCAGACTTCACTCTAGATATAGATATCTTCAACATATAGCTGAATAAGAGCTAGAAGGATCATATTAATTATATGCCTTAGTACCTCTTGATTAAAAGGTCAACGTCTTTGTATATTGTAACAGAAGTACTTTGGTTATTACTTGCACAACGATACAGTTATTCACTTTCACTACATAACTATTTTGGTTGTTTTAAAGGCTTCACTTTACAGCAATGTTTTTGTATAAATCACAGGTGCTATTTCATTTAAAAGCTGGGACATTCAACTGCCTAGTTGATGGTACTTCAGTCACCCCAAACTCCCCACTCCATTACAGTAATGGCTTGGCTCCATTCTAACATGGGCCTTGTGACCCAATTAGCTCACAGTTAGTGTTTCTTACTTATATTAACTTCACAGAAGCACTCAAAAGTGCATAATATCTGTTATTTAATAAGCTACTTACTTAAAAATACTAAATATCTGACTATCTGGACTGCAGATAGTACATGCATGTAACTTCTGCTGTCTTGCCATTTTTAATCACAGATTTCACTGACTGGGAAGATAAGTAATTGCCTTAAGTACAAAATGTGTTCTCTTTCCTATGAAAACAATCCTTAGAGAACATTTACATAATAGGTTGAATTTAAAAGCATCATAAATAAACCAAATCTGTGAAAAAGTCATGAAGATAAAAGCCACAATCGTCTTGCATATTAACATAAGAACAATGATGTTTTCTCAGTTTCTTGCAATTTGTAGCAGGCTTTTCTCATTTGCTCCATATTCACAGCACCATTGTTTTGCCCCTTAACCTGCATTTGGGAGTTCAAATGGTATCTGCTGACCTGGAGGGTGACTGTGTAATTAAACTGCAGGTAAGTGTCAGAGCAGGCTTTACCACACAATGGCTTTTTTTTCCCCATGCTGAATTTAGGCCATTAGTGTTTATATGACTAGCCTCAAACTAAACCAAAGTGCAAGTGTTTCAGAGATACTATCACATTTGACAGCCATTTGCGGTCCTCCCCACAGGTGTCTGCATTTCCCAGCTTAATTGTTAGTTTAATCAGAGTATAACATAATTCTAACCTCTAACATCTACTTGCTGTTTGTTTATATCAATTTTATTTGGTACTTAACACACAGCATAAGATGAAAAAGGTTATTGTTGGTTGTTTTTTTTTTTCAACTTTTGAAATTTCAAACCTTATTAAACAAACTCATTTTTGCTCTCTCTATACTTTTTCTTAAAATAAACATAGAGCCATAAAATCCTTAGAGTCAGAAGGAACATCTAAATGCCATATAGTCCAACTCCCCTGCAATGAACAGGGGTATGCACAAGTAGATCAGGGTTGTCTTGTAAGTCTCCAGGGATGGGGCATAAATCACATCACTGGGCAACCCATCCCAGTACCTCTCCACTCTAATTGTAAAAGATTTTTCTCTTAAATCTAACTTAAAACTACCCTCTTTTATCTTGTAACTGTTTCCTCTTGTTCTATCACCCCTGACCCAACAGCAGAGTCTTTTGCCTTCTTTCCCGTAGCTCCCCTTTAGATAGTAGCCTATCTAGTAGCTATCAGGTCATCTCACAGCCTTCTTTTCCCCAGGCTGAACAGCCCCAGCTCTCTCAGCCTATCCTCATAGGAGAGGTGCTCCATTGTGTGGATCATTGATCGCGCTGTTGATGTGACTGATGAAGGTATTAAAGACTATTGACCCCATCACCAACCCCTGGGGGACACCATTTGTCACCAATCTCCATCCAGACACAGACCCATTGACCACCATCCTCTAGCCTGAATAATGCAGCCAGCTCTTTGTCCATCAGTCTACCCATCAAATTAATATCTTTCCAATTTGGAGAGAAAGATGTTATGGGTTATTGTGTCAAAAGCCTTACTGAAGTTGAGGTAGATTACATCAGTAGCTCTTCCCTTGTCCACTGATGCAATAATACCACCATAGAAGGCCATTAGATTGGTCAAGCAGGATTTGCCCTTGGTGAAGCTATGCTGGCTTTCCCATATCACCTCCCTGCCTTCTGTGTGCCTTAGCATAGCTTTCAGGAAGATCTGCTCCATGATCTTCTCTGGCACAGAGATGAAACTTACAGGTCGGTAGTTCCTAGGGTCATCCTTTTCACACTTCTTAAAAATGGATATGATGTTATTGTCACAACTTTTCAAATACTACAGAGAGTGGCGTGACACCTACATAGGCCAGTTCCCTTAGGACTCTGGGATGCATCTCACTGGGACTCATAGACTTGTGGATGTTCTTGTTGCTCTGGTGGTCACGAACCTGAACATGATCTTCTCTTATAGTGGGAGGGTCATGGTTTTCCCAATCTCCTCCTACCAAACCATATGTTTGAGATATGTTTGGCGAGTAGTTATCAGGTAAGATAGAGGAAAAAAGTTGTTAGGCACCTTAGCCTTCTACTTGTCTGTTGGTCTGTTGATACCAGCTCACCTGTGTTACTCACTAGGGGGGATACGCCCTCCTGGACTTTCCTTTTCTGGTTGAGATACCTGTAGAATCCTTTCTTGTTTCTTCTGGCATCCCCAGCCAATTTCAGTTCAAGCTGGGCCTTGGCTTTCCTGATCCCACCTCTACACAGCCTAGCGGCTTCCTTACACTCTTCCCAGGGGACCTGTTCCTGTTCCCACTGCGTGTGTATTTTCTTCTTACTCTTCAGTTTGACAAACAGGTTCCCTGTTCAGCCACACCAGTTTCAAATCACTGGTTGCCAATTTCAAATTAAATACACTGAGCTTAGAATTTCTAAAATGAAGATTTCTACAGAAAGTGCAAATTTTCCTTTTAGTTGATATTTTCAACATCTCTATTACTCTATCACTCTTCCTAGCTGGCCAGTAATGGCTTTTCTATTAAGAAAGAAAAAGAAAAAGAATAAAAGGAGGAGAAGGAGAAGGAGAAGGAGAAGGAGAAGGAGAAAGAGAAGGAGAAGGAGAAGGAGAAGGAGGAAGAAGAGAAGAGAAAAGAAGAAGAGAAGAGAAGAGAAGAGAAGAGAAGAGAAGAGAAGAGAAGAGAAGAGAAGAGAAGAGAAGAGAAGAGAAGAGAAGAGAAGAGAAGAGAAGAGAAGAAGAAAGAGAAGAGAAGAGAAGAGAAGAGAAGAGAAGAGAAGAGGGAAGAGGAGAGAAAGAAGAAGAGGAGAGGAGAGGAGAGAGAGGGAAGGAGAGGAGAGGAGAGGAGAGGAGAGGAGAGGAGAGGAGAGGAGAGGAGAGGAGAGGAGAGGAGAGGAGAGGAGAGGAGAGGAGAGGAGAGGAGAGGAGAGGAGAGGAGAGGAGAGGAGAGGAAAGGAAAGGAAAGGAAAGGAAAGGAAAGGAAAGGAAAGGAAAGGAAAGGAAAGGAAAGGAAAGGAAAGGAAAGGAAAGGAAAGGAAAGGAAAGGAAAGGAAAGGAAAGGAAAGGAAAGGAAAGGAAAGGAAAGGAAAGGAAAGGAAAGGAAAGGAAAGAAAGAAAAGAAAAGAAAAGAAAAGAAAAGAAAAGAAAAGAAAAGAAAAGAAAAGAAAAGAAAAGAAAAGAAAAGAAAAGAAAAGAAAAGAAAAGAAAAGAAAAGAAAAGAAAAGAAAAGAAAGGAAGAAAGAAAAAAGGAAAGAGAGAAAGAAAGTTTATTGTATTGGCACACTGTCATATTACTATGAAATAGCAAGAAAATGTTAATGATGGCCATGAGAGCTGAAAGACTTTTTCAGACTTACAAATTCTCTTTGGATTTCATCCTCTGTTTCTACCTTTTCAAAAGTAACACTTTCTGTTAGAACCATTTCCTGTACATCACCAAGTTTAAACAGTTTAATTTCAATGTAAAATATACCTTTAATAAGTGCTTAGATTACTGTCATTGTGATAAAACAGCAAAGGCATTGCGCTGTGTACTCTTGTTTAAAGTAGTTCAGCAACCTTAGACCATCTCTTGATCTATCTGTGGAAAATTCCTCCTCTACAGAGAAATTCTTTCATAGTGCACTGCTGTTGAACGTGTTTTTTGCACACCTCTTATGAGGACAGAGTGTGGACAGACAGAGTATATCAGCATTGCTTCTCTGCTACTGGAACATGGACACAGGTAACTTCCATGCCATCGATAAATCCACATTTGGACCGGTCTGAGAGCTCTCATCCAGTCTTCTTGTGTCCAAATTATGTATGGAACAGATAGCTTAAGCTGTGAGGATTCAATTAAAAATGAGCAGCCAAAGGAACAGTTTCTTAAGTTGTCTCCCAGATCTTTGTTTTAGTGTTTTGTCCAAGAAGTGTACCTGCCTAAGTGGTTTTATTTTCAAATATTCTACTGCGAGGCCAAATAAGCTCAAAAGTTCTCTTTTAAGGTGATTTACTTATAAAATAGAATAGCACAGAGAAAAAGCACTCACATACTCGACTATGAATGGAGAAGGAGTTTTTGAAGCAATTCGCTTTCACAGCTTAGCATGAATGGTTATTTGCCAGCAGGGGGGGACCCAATCTTGCTCATCAGGCTGACCCTTCCCTGGCTGTTGTCTCCCAAGATAATTTTAAGACTGTTATTTTCCCCCCAGACTGAGGATGGAAGTGCAGTGGGTATTGGTGTATGTTGCCAATGAGTGTTCACTCATTGTCTGGATGAAGGACCTCATCAACCCCTGGAGTAGACTTAGCCATAGGCATCTGGGCCTACAGAGAAGAGAGGACTCATGGATGAATTGGTGATCAGCCTTTAAAGAAACAGCCTTTAAAAAAACAGCAGTGGAAAAGGCAAGGTGAAGTCAGCTAGAATCTATTAGCCTTATCTGAATTTCCCCAAGAGGAAACTCCAGAAATTACTGATCCATCAAAAACACAAAACCAGAAGGTCGGAATTTCCAATTTGTGTCTTCATATTAAAACATTTCTACATTTCTTGATGGCTTGACTGGAATTTTTTAACTAAATAGTATTGTTTCTCACATCACCGGATTCTTGTTTAAAAAGCCAAGATATCTGGATTTGCATAGAATATCAAAATGGGATCGTTCACTTTCATACTGACTTTTTGACATTACTTCACCTCAGGATAAGTACATCTTCAAGGAATCAAATATGTACAGAAAAATGGAGAAATGAGCACAATTTAGCATCCTGAGAAAATATCAACATTTCTTAATGTTTAGTTTTAATATTTTTTAATCCCTCTCAAAATGCTTCATTTTATAAACCGCTCTGGCCTGAAATATGACACTTTTAAAAATAAAGCAGAATGAAAGGTAGTTAAAAGCAATGAAGATCAAATCATGGTCAGAGCTGAGATATGCCAAGAGGAAATTGGAGTAAAAATGATGCCACAATAAAAAAAATATAGAGAGATTTCACCTTACGACTTAATCAGATGAAAAAATAAATTAAGAAATGAAGATAAACAATGAAAATAACTCAGTACAGCTCTGCTATATGCAGAACACATGCTAATATGTCAGACTGCTGAGTGAGGTCTGATTGCCTTTCTTGCAATTTGCAGTTATGCCACTGGAACAGTTCAATTAAGCCAAACTGTATTCCCAACTATGCATTTGATTCTGTGCATGAATTTGTGTTAGGCATAGAAACTACATAGGAAAACCTCCTTCATGCATTTTCTTGGAAGAGCAGAGAGATAAATTCAAGAAGCATTTGTTTTCATTTAAAATACATTATTTTCCAGAACTGCTGTAAAAGGTTATTGTTGTGGTATTTGTATGAAGATATTACTTTATTAGCTCTAAATTTAAAAATATAGCAAATCTCTTAATCTCATGCCATGATAATGGAGCTACTTGTTTGTTCATGTCCTTGGCCTTCTACCTTTCTCAGGCACCACTATAATAAAAAGAGATTTTGTATTGTCTTCCAGGTCACTGTGTACAACATAGAATAATACTGGACAAGTTCCTAATTATTCTACCAGAAAACCTCCTAACCATACCAGAAACTCATGTAGAACCAAAGAATTGCAGAATAGTTGAGTTTAGAAGTGACATCTGGGTCCATCCAGGCCAACACCCCCTCAAGTAGGGAAAACCAGAGCAGGGTGCTCAGGCCCATGTCCAGATGGTTTCCGAAGATCTTCAGGGTGGGTGACTCCATAGAGTCTGGGCAGCCTTTCCTGTGCTCAATAGCTTTGACAATCAATCTATACTGACAGTTACTTTTTTAGGAGTTGTCACTTTGGCATTTATTAATCCGCTTAAGACGTATGTTATTGCTGTGTTAATTGTTAAATCAGAATGTTGTGTATTAACGTGTCAAAAATCCTTTTAAAGTCTAAATATATTATTTTTCACTACCTAAATTACAACAAAGAATTATATAAAGTGTGCTTAATAAGAACAGAAAAGACTTTCTTCAAAACCATGAAGATTGACACTAATTATATTCCTACCTTTTTATTCCATATCAATTAAAAAGTGCATTAGCATTACTTTATTTTTCTCAGAATTGTTAATAGGCTCAAATAGTTGGGCTGGCTTTTTAATATCATTATGATATCTATAGTCTACTGAAAATTCTAAATGTAGTAGCAATTGCGTATTATCAGATTAGATGTATCTTTAGCTAAGTCTCCCACTTGCATACTTGCTGGGCATTCTGCTTTCAAAATATTGATGACATTCATTTAAAATTCTAACTGTAGTTATGTAATAGTTAATTGCCCCAGTCTAAGATAATTATCAAATCTTCCTCTATAAACACTTAAAAAAAAAAAATCACCTTGCTTTCTAACTCAGCTACCTTAAGATATGTGGATAGTAGAGATGATATTAATTTTCAGCCTGTTTCTCTGGCTGGACAATGAGCAAAGTGTGAACAAACACCTTTGAAACTCTAAGAGCTGACTTCAAAATGTCTTATGCAGAATAGCATGATGCCCATCCTGAAAAATTTCAAAATGGCCCACTCTTATCCTCTTCTAGAAGCACATCTTGATTCCCTTGGATAGAGACTAGGAATAGTTACATTATTTTTAGAGTTATGAACAATTTTACATGCTCCCTCTAAAGCTAATAGAGGGAATCAGCATAGCAAAATTCAATGCAAAATCTTAGGGAAGAAGGTAATCTCATATTACCAATCTCAAAATTGATATAACCCACTCACAGCACTGGTATGTGTGACATTGTAGCCTGAGTCCACTTGCATGCCAAGGAAGACAAAGGATGCTGGCTGATTTTAGATTTACCTTTTATACTCATTTGGAGTAGATTCTGGTTTTATACATACATCCTTCTCTTAATTCTCTTGACACTTACCTTTAGGTTAGTTTTTCTAACTTTTCATTTAGTTGAAAGCACATATATAGTTCTCTGCAGTAGTTAACATATACTAATGCAGAACAGATAATCTCAGAATTTCAGAATTTTACACTAAACTCATCTTTAAAAAAAAAATCCTAAATACTGTCCTAAATCTGTGGAGGATGCATTTCTTCCTGATGTCTTCAGACTCCTATATCTCTTTGTTAGACTTCATAACTTATAATTTACAACAATTACACTCTATCTCCCTCCCTTTTATTATAGGTATATATTTGTTAAATTTTAATTGATACATTCATTTAATGACTGAAGTTGGAGGGGTTTTAACGTGTAGGCGTACTGCTTCTTAATTGTGAGATGTGACTTCTGGACACCTCATAAATTCTTGTTAAGTAACTTTCAAATTACTTCCTCTATTTGCTTTCTGTATTTATTTTTTCTAATCCATTATCTCTCAAAATTTTATCCAGGTTTTTAAAATTCTCTCCTTTGAAGTATTGAGTGTACATATATTACTGTCCTCTGTTTTCGCATAATGAATGCAATTAGATCCACTGATCTGTTCATCTTTATTCAAGGTAATGAGGCTCAAAATAGAATTACCTTATGTTAGGTTCAATGCCTTTTGTGTTAGACAATTATCATCTATCATTTTTAGAAACTTTAATGATGTTTTACTACAGACTGCATACAACCTCTAGCACAGGTCTTTAAAATGGAAGGCACCAAGAACAATACAATTCGTCTTTCCAGACAACAGCTCTGACACAGATAATCATCTCTCTAAAGTAAAGTGCTGTACTCACTTCTTTTACCAATGTTCTTTTTTGTAAACAAGCTTTATCTAATTATTTTAAAATTTCAGTCACATAAATGTATTTGCAATATCAATTATGTTCTATTTCTCCTCAGTGTTAAGAATTTTCTGCTTCTTTAGCTGGCTACACAGATTCCTGGCATTAATCTACAAGCGCCAGGAAGGGAATTCATCCTCTTTCTTCCACACTTATATGTTGAATTCACAGAGTTTGAATTCAAAAAATACTACTATTTCTTCTATGGAAAACTTCAAATATTGTCTATTGCCTGTATGACCTTGGCAGTTGATCCATCTCTCTTTAAGCCAATGAAAAATCTTCCTATAACTTCAAGGATGGTTGAAATGTACCCCAGCAATCTTGTTTTTCCTGGTTTGTCTTATTCTTTTTCTCTGCCAGTGCCAGCCTCCTTTAGCTTCAGGGAGGAAATTGAGTAAGGTGTTTATTTTGTGATCAATGGCCACAATCACCTCATATACTGAGAGAAATTTCAGAAGTGTTGGTCTGTCAATCCTTCAGGTCTCATAAACATTTGATAAGGCAGATAGACTGCTCAGGAGATGCCGTGATAAGATACACAGGTAAGGAAGGTGCACAGTCCATATTGTGAAATGTATGCATCCATTTGACTGAAAAGGAAGTCACTGTTTTTGTTCTCCTGTCAGTAGCCAGATTAGTCTTAAGAATCCCCTGAAGATTAGGTGAGGGAACAGAGGAAGGAAAATGTCTCAGCAAATAAAGATCTGATGTTATTGAGTCTGACAGCTGATCCCATTGGCTTTGTATTTGTTTAAATATTTGTTCTCAGACTGAAATAATATGTTGATACTTAATTCTGGTTTTATGGAAAATGTTAGTTTACATAAATTCATAGCTGTCTGTAAGAATGCTCTGAGCCAAACAAACTAAATCCCCCAAGCAAATTACCTTTTAAGAAAATATGTCATTTCCCTGGGTCTCAAAGGAGAAAGCAAGCTTTGGTAAAGGAATGAGAGCTTTTATTACGTATTATGGGGAGAAGAGGAAAAAGAGATGAAAAAATTAAAGCAGCCAAAACTAAAACTATTTTGAAAGTTAGTAGTGGTGAGTGATGTGGAGTCACTGACTGCTTACCTATTTCTCACGTCATAGCTCATCACAGATTCTCAGCTTTTCACTTGAAGATAGATAGGCACTCAAAACATCCAAATACAGGAAAATGGAATTCCTCAAAAGTGTGATTGAAAGAGCTTAAGGGGAGGCAAAGAGGGAACTATGGGAGACTGGAAGTAAAGCAAAGCAAAGCAAAGCAGTGAAGACCCTAACATCTTTATCTGAGTGTGCACTGACACAACAAAAGGAAGTGTGTAGAAACTCAGGCTGAGAGAAAGCATTCGGCTTGTTAGGATTTTTTATTGAGCATTGCCTACATTAGACTAGCAGCAATTCTTGTTACGTACAAAAGCAAGGCTGCATAGAACAAATCTTACACACTTCTGAGAGGTGAGAAAGAAGCCAGGCTATATCTTCTGGAGGTTGGGTTATGAGGCATAGGATTTATCATGATTGCATGCAGAGTAAAAGGTGACTTATACTTCCCCTGACCAATATTATCCTGTTTTTTCCTCTGCACAGACTCAATCACCAATTTTAGGTGGACTTTTACTCAACCTATAATGACTCCCAGAGCTCAGCATGCAAAGGGGAAATTTGTCATATTACAGCACTGCTAGGAGAGAACGCAGTTAATAGGTTTGGTGAAAGACCTAAATAGTGGTATACTATTATTTTTTGTGTCCATGAATCAGTGAACTGATAAAGAATACCACAGCATATTGTTGTATACATGAGAAAAGATACTCCTTACTACTTGGCTAAGTGTAGACAACAAATCTGCAGTGCTTTTGTTCACTTAACCTCAGTTAAACTTCAGTGGCAGTCTGAGGCTTCTGTCTTTAGGATAAAAGGAAGAGCAGTAGATTTCAATGCCAAAGTTTCATCACACACAGATATAGATAAAGATGATATTGCAGGTGAATTCCCATAGTGGAGGTGTCTCTATTCTGTAAGGAAATAAAAGATTGTGTCATTCTTAAAATTCAACAAAGATGGATAATTCAACTAATTTTGAGTAGATTAGCCAAGAATTCCCTAATTTTTATAGTTAATAATAAAGAGAAAAAATAAATATGAGAAATGAAGTGTGATTTTTTTTTTGCATCCTCTTTGTACTTTGTATAAAAGCAAAATTATTTAATCTCTCCTTTTTGAAATAAATAAAATAAAAAATGGTCTATAGTTATGTATTGTGAAAGCAAGCATATGGCATATTGACTGCACGCCAAAGATGTATTTTTAAGGTCTGTAGATCTAACATACTAAAACTGTTATCACTTGAGGAGAAATTTCTCATTATGGTTACACATACTGTGACACTGTGGTTCTTGATATCTGTTGACCCATGAATATGAGTGCTGAAGTTATAAAATTAGTCAGATTTCTTTTCTGCTTTCATTTATTTCCATTGTTTTTCTTTTTTAAATTAATTTTTCTTGCTTCATGGCAACATTGGAAAGACGTGGAGACAAGATGTTGCCCAGAAGTAACAGCTGAGAGTCTTTGGATGAACAGACTGAGGAATTTTACTTTCTCGACCTCATGATTACTCTAAGTTTTTAGATACGAATACTGTTTGCATAGATAGAAATATGAATATTTCATAGAATCATCTCATAGAATTTTTTAGATTGGAAAAGACTACTAAAATCATCTATCTCGACCATTAATTTCATTAGCAAAGCAAAGTTAGTTTAATAATTATTGTCAAAGTCTACATCTCTCTTTTTTTCTTCAACCTAGACTATTCTTACACAGCAGAGGAACTTCTCAGCTGCAAAGAGTTTCTTCTTTGCTCATACTTCAGTGTTGAGAGCTATAGTGATTTCATATTTGAGACATTTGATTAAGACTGCATTTAATTTCTGTTCTTTTCACCAAATTTTCGTTTCTTATATTCAAATATCTGGATGAAAGACTTTTATTTATTTATTTATTGTGACGTAAAGTTCATGGATTTTCATGAAAATTTAGTGCTGTACTGAAGTTTCTGAAGTAACTATTTCTTTAGTACACAAGGAAAAGAATGTTTCTTAGCATCTATGAACTGTATTTATCTCGCTCAAATACTCTGTCTAAAACAGATATGTAATGAATGAATACACATAGTAGCAGAAGAGATATGCATTACAAATCTACCTTCTTTGTGATGCAGTTAGGAATGCGATTCCTAACTTCCCCTGTGTAAATAAAGCAAAAAGACTCTGTTAGCTCTGGACAGTGTAGATAGAAACAAACATCACAAAAAGACTATTCATTCCAACAGCATAGGGCACTTCTTTTGGGACATATGAAGCTCCACCAGAGGTCCCTATCTTTCTATGTCATCTACAGAATGAGATGGATTCCTTTGTGAAGGCTGTGAGATTCTGAGGTGCCTGGGAAGAGCAAAGGAAGAGCTGGACAGCTTGGGAACAACACCTGCACAGGTGTTGTTATGTAACCTAAGAAATATTGCAATACAAGGTTATGAACCATATCAGGTAGCAACAAGGGATAGGAGAATATGATAGGCAAGAAGCTGTGAGGAAAAATGATATGATAAATATGTAACTGTAGTATAAGACAAGAATCAGTAGAAATCTAGAGGGAAAGCATGAATTATGCAGACGATTATCCTTTCTGATTAGAAGAAACCTTTAGGGGTTGAATGGCACCTCCTCACAATTTAGGGAACAGGAAAGAGCCTCTGAAATCCCATCTGAGTGGTAAAAGGAAGCCTACAGTTTTGTGAAGGTATTTTAGGTATTTTATTTTTAACTTGAGATGACAACAATAAAAAGTACAAAAGGAAAATCACTGAGAGAGGCTGGCTTCCCAGCAAAAGTGAAAAAGTCAGCAGGCAAGCAAAGACAGCAAAAGCAGGAGGAGAGGAGAGAACACATTTTAAAACTCCAGATCCTAATTAAAACTTGGAAGATTTTTAAGACCCTTGAGGGAAGGTGACTGGGGAAATGTCATTTGTAGTTGGAGATTTGATGCAGCAAAAGACACGAGAGAACTGCTTTAAAATGTGGTGAGATAGATCTCAGTGCCAACTCCTAAATATGATGTAAACAGTTAAATGAGGGAATTAGTAGTAACTATATATATATATATATATACACATATATATAATATCTTATAATATCTCTTTCATTATGCTATTATATTTCACATATCTGCAAATTCTTTACACTTCAGCGGAACTACTCATTATGTCTGAGATATGCAGTTTATTTTGAAGTAATCACACTAGAATGGTTTCTAAAACCGAAAAACAAAAAATTTGTCTGTTTGTGACCCTGAATCAACTTCTAGAGAGGAAAGCTGAGCCATGAAAGAAACAATAATAAATGAAAACACCTATGGGTGGCCAAGACAAAATCTGTCATTGCCACTAATATCATCAAATAACCAAATAATTTTTGTTCTAGGTAATTACAAAATATATTCTCTTAGTCCTGTTATTTGTCTCAGTTCAATAAATAGAATCAGACAAAATGAAACAGATAGTGGGATGTGTCTATAATTTGAAGTGAATGTTTCCTCACTTTGACTCATGTGTTTACATTTTTGAGAAGTAAATATTAAATTTATTCATATTTTTTTATTTGTTTGCTGAATACAGTGTTACACATACGGTAAAGCTAATGCCACTGGCCAAGAATACAGAGCTACATTTTCATCCAAGAAACATGGTGTGTGTGGGGGGAAGAGAGAGAATAGATGCAAATGGAAGCCATTATTTTGTATTGTGCTTTTATACAGCTAACAAGGCTGAAACTACAGTACAATATATCATCTTCACTACTGTGTGTAATCAGTGTTTATAGCTTTTTATATTCTCAAATAGTTCACTTTAGTCATTCAGACAAAGCTTGTGCCATATCACTGAATCTCTCATTGTCAGGAATTATACAGACTGAGCTAAATGGTAGATTAATCATCCATGGATTGTGAGAAAGAAGCTTCACAACTTGGAAAGTCAGCTACAGAAGCATTACTATTTCTGATTCTGTCAATACATTATAATTATTTGGAAGTCCTTTATTTTTAATATTAAATTCTCATACCTACAGATGTTGATCTTGTCCTAATATTTGTTCTTTGATGAAACTTATGGTTCACCTTTTTTTAAATTTATTTTTATATATATATAAAAACATGAGCTTTTTTCTGAAAAAATTGCTAATGAAAATAAAGGAATTTTATTTCCTTCTGGAAAGGACTTATATCTGGCAAAATATTTGCAGTTTTACCAGCTATCATTATGCTATTCCTGCCTTAGAAGGAATGTTATCTTGGGAGGAATTATACCTGTAAATGCTGTGTATTAAAGCAAATAAATTCTCTGAGGTTGTGCATCTCACAGGCTAAAGAAGTCAGATTGCAAGATTTTAAGACTATTTCCCATCAGGGATAACTAGTTAGTGATATGTGTGAGAACCTGTAAAAAGGCATGAGTGTGCACAACATATCAGCCATAGCAAGCTGGTAAGTCATTGTAAAAGGCAATATGGGTTTTATTTGGAAAGGTAGGTCAAACATTATCACAGCAATAATTAAGATGATATAACATACATATAAATTCAAAATTGCCAAATAATAATGTTTTTTAATGAAACCTCATCATGAATTAAAGGGGAAAAAATTATGTCACGTTTCTATTCTGCCTGTAGAAAATACTTAGGGATAAGACCAAAAAGCCTGGTAGATTGATTAGTGTAGATTGAAAGTATTTGAGCTATCCACTTGACCAGAGGGATACAAAGATCTTTGTTCTGCAACAAGTCTTGCTGTTTTGGGTTCTTCGGTGGAATAAAGTTGTCAGTTACTTGAAAGTGATGACAAGTGTTTGAATTTGTTTGGTATTTACTATTTCAAAAGGTATAACTTTCACACATTTATCTTTAATATCAGGTTTCTGTCATTCTCTTGCTTGACAGGATTTTTAAGATGGCATGCACATTTTAATGTCAGAATATTCTAAAAGTACTTCTATCGTGTTAGTCTGCTGATTTATTTTGTGCCCACAATGGGTCTCAATCACAAGTAGAAACTATGCTATATTTAAAAAAAAAAAAGAGAGAGAAAATTGGATCAGATACAGGCTGATTTATGATAGGCCACATTTAAATGATCATTGTTTTGTAAAGAGTCTCTAAAATAGAAGACTTTTTGAGACTCACTTTCAAAATTGTTTTCCTTATTGTAGCACCTGAAAGTCCTTGGTCAGAATCCCAATCGTCAGAATCGTGCGAGACACTGTTCAATTAGACTGCAAAAAGATGGTCTCTTCTTCAAATAATTTAAAATCTAAGGGTGAAATAACAGTAAACAAATGCAGTGAAGTCAACGAAACCATGACTCAATATCAGAAACTGCAAGTCAAGAGAAGAAGTGATGGTTTTACTGTAGCTTGTAACGGTGATATTTTCAGCAAAAGGATATTTAAAAGCAGCTCAAAGAAGGGCAAATAAGTATCTTCATATAAGCTGATAAGAATGCTTGTTTAAATTTTAAAAAATTGACGATCTTAATTTTAACTGGAAGAACTGAAATCAGTCAGTAGATGCAGAAAGGTAAATGGTAGACTGCTAAGGAAAAGATGTGTAGTTTCTGTTTGACTGAAAAGTTGAAGAGGTGTTAGCAAAGAGCTACGAATAAATTGTTTATAAATGAAGTATTCATTTTCTTATGAAAAAATTATTGCAGTGAAAAATGCATGCTAGAGTTATTTAGCATGTGTGCAGTAGTATATATCTCTGTATCATTGCAAGCAAAAGCTTTTTTAGGCATTAACACCTCTGGAGCAGGCCATCTCCTGCGTGGCTTTCCTAAGGTTTCCTAATGAAGTAAGTAAAGATAAAGAGGTCTAGAGGGAGTCACAATGTTCAGGTTTTCAAAGTATTACTCACAAGTAACATTTATTCTATGTATATGTCATGGGAGAAATACACACTGACAAACTGTTTTTGCAAATATATGTAAATATAAATGTAAATTACACTTCTGACACTTGGCAAGTTGTCTGTTGAGCTCTAGCAACACCATCGATAGTAGTTGGCCTTTGAAGACTGTCAAAGTTAAAAGCTCTCAAGTGAATATGTGCTTTCACTTCATTCATGTAACTGTTCTTGAGCTGAAATATAAAATGGTAGAAATACTGATGTGTCTGCTAAGAGTGTCAAAATACCTCACAAATTTCGATTAAACCAAAATTTTGCACTATTACTGGCTGGAGAACAAGGTTGTAAGGTGGAGAGCTGAGCTGGTCTCTTCCAGCTCCTCTACTGCAGCTCACACTAGGACTTGTGAGCCCTGAGTCGATCAGAGCTGCACAGAGCTCACTCTCCTTGTAGAATGGGAGGAAAGGGGCCAAAGGGAGAAAGTGGGAGATGCCCAAGCCATAAACAGCCAATCAGCTCCTGCCCCTCAAAAGTCAGTTCCTTGAAGTGCTAGCACTTACAGCTCAGAAAGCAGTAGCTGGCTCTGCAGGTTGGACGCTCTAAATAATGTGTAGCGCAGAGATACTTTGATTGATCATGATCTGTTTTTTACATTTTAAAATCTGAATAAAATGTCAGGTTAACATTGGACCATAATAGCTCTATTCATAGGCTTTCCTGAAAAATGAGTTAAAAAAGTGGTTGAAAAATCAGTCTCCAAATACTCAGCTCCGCCTGTACACTTTTCTTCTCTGTCCTGAAATGCACACAGGTAACAAAACTGCTTTCTTTGCACTGGCATGAAGAATTTAGACAAATGTACCAGCAAGGCACTGTGCTTTACTGCTGATATTGGGTTTCTGTTTCCAGGTGTTAGCGAGCAGGAGAGCTCTGTGGGAAGAACAGTGCTTTACATAGCCAGCTGCAGCCCCCTCCATCAATCCCACCACAGGATGCAGCTGGGCCCATTGGCCACATTTGAGGGACTTTTGAAAGGTGTATATGGAAAAGAGCAGAAAAGGCTTCAGAGGATGGCATCAAACTGAACATAAAAATTCAGGATAAGTGTATTATGCATTACAGTAGCTTAGCTACTACTTCTAAGAATAATTACCTACAATACAATGGCTCTGAAATTTAGAAATGAAATAGATATATTTTAGGGATGCTAGGCAAGAAGAGCTTCAGTTGACATGACTGGAAATTATAAATATTTGACAATGCTAAAAATAAAGCATCAAATGAATAGGTTTTTGAAATATAAGATTATAATACAATGTTCTGAACAGAACAATTCAGATTTATTTAAGCACAGCAGTGCTTCTGGCTACTGTTATCAAAAGGATGTGAGGTTAGCTATGTCACTAGGACTCAAGTAGAAATCAGTTAAAGAGATTAAAGATAACAGTTAAGAGTAAACATTTTTAAATAAATCTGTTTGACATCCAGTGTTATCAGGATATTCACATTTATGGTTGATTTTGCCTATTAAACCTCAAATGTTGAAGTGTCGAGTGCGGTATTTTAGAATGTCTCCCTTCCATCTGAAATATATGTTAATTACCTTAAAGTGTATCAACATCATAAATTATAGATTACTGTATATTGGTTATAGCCAACATATAAAGGCTATTAGAGTCATTTATGAAGGGAGAAATGTAAGGGTAAGAGAGAGAGAGAGAGAGAGAAGCAAACTTCCTTTAACTCTTTTGCTACTCATCGAGTAGGCAGTGGAATTTTGTGCCCATGGTACAGACAAGCATAATCTAAGGACTGCATTAACTGGTAAAGATTTTTAATGCCCAAAGATGTCTTTTTGGCATCTAGAAGATTGCAGGAATTGTAATACTTTGACCAATTACTTCTTAAAGCCATATTTTTAACAGGTAGTATAGTGCTTTCTGAACCAAGGGTCCATAAGTTGGGAATCATCTGTATGTCCAAGGAATAATTTGTGGAGTATTTATTCTATTCCACAGATCCTACTTGCTAGCAAATCTGACACAAAAGGACTATGGAAAACTGATTTGCCACTCCTATCATTTCCATAGTAGTTATAGTAGAATATGCTGATGTAAATCCATTCAACACTCCCTCCATCTGTTCATTGCCTAAGTGATGTAACAAACAACAAAAAATGCAAAAGCTACAGAACAGCAACTTAAATCCCATGAGAATGATCCAACAAGGAAAAGTTTAGGAGTCCTGTCTCCATAACATTTCTAGTATTTACAACGGACCAAGGGAAAAGTTGGCTGATACAGAACATTCTCTAATTAGATTTATGGGAATGGCAGTTAGTTAACTTAAAATAAATCCACTGCACAATCTTTATGTGTCAAATCAGGAGATTTCTGTGAAGTAGATATAATCTCATTGCTGAAATATAGCACATTTTTGTGAAAAAAGTAGAGTTGACATGAGAGAATATGTATACTGTATGCAGCATTTTCCATGCTATGTGAATAATGAAAGTAAAGAACTATGCTGCAGAATCTGAGCTAAATTTGAATATGAGAGATATGAATAAAAGGTTGAATATAAAAGATTGAGTTTAGAAGTGACATGTCCAGAATCTTACTCCCTCCTTCTTTCTCCCCCCGAGAAAATCGAGGCATGAACATTAGTTACACACAAAATGCAACTTATATTCTGCATTTTATAATGGTGACATTCTATCAAAGGAAAAATGTATTTAAATTTAGATGGCCCTCAACATGTTCTAAGATTTTTTTGATCTCTAGTTGCAGCCATGTGAGTTTGAGATTGCAAACACATTAGGAATAAATTTATCTAGTGCTGCAGGTACATTTTAGCTAAAATTTTATAAATTGGCATTTTTATGTGCATCATGTAGACATATAGTTTTGAAATTTTGCTTTGTGCTGTCACTTTTTTACTAGCTCTATTTAGAAACTTAGAATATTTGCTATTCCTAGATTAGATATGAGCATCAGGCATCTCTCTTTAATTCTCGGTACCATCTGAGATATTGATATGAAATACAGAAGGTTGTTTCACTCAGACGTCTATAATTTATTGCAGAGTATGACTTTAGCCTCAAGGAATTTACTGCCCTGGGCAACTGACAGAGTTGACCCTTGTTCTCACTTTTGGAAAATAATCACTTAAGATCAAGATCTAAGTGGCTGTTTAGCTTTCTGAACTCATAAGAATGTACATCTCTATATTTATTAAATACTTTTATTGTCAGTAAATCTTGATGAAAGGCGTGCTTAGACACTTTTAAAAGATGTTTACCTGTATATCTTAGGGACATGCCTGTTAATTCTGCTTTGGTGTCACTCTGTTTTATACTTAAGACTATGGGAGTTGTTGATAATAAGCACACTGCAGATTTAGTTGTATTAGCAGGTGGGTAACTCAGAGGAATCATCATAGAGAAACAAATATGAACTATTTGATATTCTTAAGTAAATATTATAGTCTCACATAAATAGAGATAAGCCAGATTAGAAAACAATTTGGAAATGTATCTATGGCCCAGCTTGAAGGAAATACAGAGATGGGTGTGAGCACAGTGAGGCAATGGGTGGTGTGTTTCAGCAATGATGCCATCACACTAAGTATGAAGCAGTGGGTCATCTCCACTGGTTCAGATATTTATGAGCACAGCAAGCAGGTTCTTGTTCATTGTTGGTGAAGAAGCATGCTCTGAATCAAAATACACCTTTAGTATGATTGGATACAGTGTCATTATTTCACCAAATATGCAGGGGAGAATTGTGTGCTTATATTACTGTCTTTTAAAGACTATACAAGCATCATGGAGCTGAAAGTAATTATACTTTGGAATTGCCTGGTAACGTGGGTGAGTATTTTAATTGTTAAACTTGCTTGTCCTGATGAGACCGAATAAGGCAAGGTAGACTTATGGTGATGTAAATTACAGTCATAATAACACAAACTTTGGTTCTACTATGAAAGGCTATAACATTAGAATTTAACTGCTATTTTTCCTTGCTACTGTTGCTTTGCTCATATATCCAGAGTTACTGTATAAGTTAGTACAAATTTTTTTGGCCTTTTACTGCTCTACACAAATACCACTTGCATCACTCTGACAGATAATACTGTTCATTTTCCCTTTTGAATTAACTCAGGTTTATGGTCTCTGTCATTACTCAGATTAACTGGATACAGATTTTCATTTGCCTATGCAGTGTTGGAATATGAAACGTGTTTCCCTGGAAACTTTAAATGTTTCAGGCAATCATTTACATAAACAGCATTGTCATCAAAGCTGCACAATTTTTCAGTTGAAATTAAAAAACAAACAAACAAAAGAACTACATCATTGATTGAAAACATTTGCATTTTAAACAATCTAAGAAAACACTTCTATTTAATTTTGGGGACCAAAGATGTACTTGTTCTCATTATAAATATGAAAATAATTTCAGAAAATACTTTCACTTATAGACTAAGAGTATTCTGGAATATCTGTTTAAAATAGGTCCGAATTCTGCTTAAATATTTACCTCTAATTTTAATGCAAGACACTGCTGCCCTTTCCTCTGGGTAGGGCAAAAACTACTGTCTTTTTCGCACAGATTGCTTTCACCAGTCAGGAATGTCTGGATTATTTTTATTATTATTCAGATAATTCTAATCTTCTCTTCGAAACTATTTACAGAAATTTCTTTGATCCGTTATTTTTTTTCCTCACAGATACCCAACCAATATTCTCTTCTCCTGTTCTGCCTTTCCCCTTTCCCTTCTCTGCTGTCTACCCTTTTGCCTAAATGGAATGCCAATGTATTGGGAAATAGGCAAAGTGCATGCACCTGCACACATGTCCTCCCATATGCACTCAGCACTGCACTGTGTCATTAGAACATTTTGTCAATTCTTTTAGATGAACTGTAGCTCCCAGGTTTTGCCATCTGCTTTAGAATGAAAGCTCAGTATAACGGTAGCTGCCTTCTCTTTTAATTATGATTTCTAAAATGTTTGAGATCAAAGAGCAGCAAGCAAAGCTTACAAAGCTGAAAGTTTTAACTCAGGCCATAGTTACTGATATGACTGGGTAAGTTAGCTTGAATTTCTCCTGTTTTTAAATGGGCATTTTTATGTAACAGATCTATTTTTAAGCTGGAAGCCATAATATTAATGATCATTAGTAATTGTCTACATAAAGACATTCGGGACTTTTTAGGCAATTTGATGCATTACGGAGACATTATTGCTTTTGTTTTTCAGAAGGAAAAACAATGAGTGAGGGAGAATGTGACTTCTCAAAAGGTCATACAGCAAATATTGACAAAATTGAGTTCCAGAATGAAATCTTGGCTTTGGTTAAATCAAAGGCAAAACTCACAGAGATAGCAATGGGCTCTCAACCCAGGCTCCGGTTCTGACTAGATGCTGATGAGAGATATCAAAAAGTGTTATTAAAAAGTAGTTCGGCTATTTTAAAACCTCTATTCACAGCTGAGTACTTTCTGAGTATGATATGATACTGTGCCCTAAATGTTATTACATTGGCTCTCGTGTGGTGGTGCTCACGTCTGAAAATAGAGCTAGGTTAAAATATGTCCTTTCTCTTTTACTCCTTTGCAGAGCTGAGGGATGAACTGCATACATAAACAAATGTTCATCAGCATGAACACAGACTTATGTGACATTGGAAGGATTATTTTTTGTATAATTGGAGTGCCATAAAAAAGTCAAACAGTTACTGGGACTAATGTATCTGTGGGTACCACTTTCTTCTTACCATGTCAAACACAAATTCAGTTGTAATGATTGAATTATGTAAGGAAATGAATCATGAAAAGTGAGACAAAGAATCTGAAACATTTAATGCTAAATTTAAGGACTCAGAAAAGGGACTCACATCCACAGAGAATGGTAGGACCGGATCTCTTAAGTCTTTCCAACTCGACTATTTTCTTTAACACTGAAGAGTATTATCACACTTTGTGTGTTTCGTGCTCCAGTTCATATCTAATGTAACTTACACATCAGAAAATATTTGACTTCAGTCTAACTCTTATTGTCCTATTTCTAGGAGGTATTTATCTCAATTTTCTCATACTTCTCCGTAACTGAATTAAAATATACTAACTAAATAAAATTTACAAACTTTTAAAACAGATGCAATCACCACCTTTTCATTTTCTACTAGTTTAAATATTTCTGAAACCTTAAGTAACACCCCTGTCTTTTTTTATTCCCTTTGGAGCAATATTTTTACAGAGTGTTAATCTTATGCAGGAAGATTGAAATATATTTGTAATAAATTCACAGATCGTTTAGAAAATTGCAGAATGATGGTAAGTTAAAAAAACAAAAACCAAAAACAGGCTAAATGATGACCAGATTTTAAAAATGATAGTTTTAATGAGTAGAGCAGTAAGAGTTTACCTGAATAGCATTGGTCACATTCCATCCTGCTTCCCAACTGGAGAGCAGTTTCACCTGGGCCTGTGGCAGTGGAGCTGGAGTCTCATATCCTGGATCCGGATGGCAGATGCCAAGCTCAAAATTCAGGGGTCCATCTGGCTTCTCTCTCTCCTCGCTGTGAACCCTGTTCAGTTCATCTCTTCTAGCAAAATTCACATTTTCTTCATCAGTGTCTAGGCAACTGTCCCATCTTACCATTTGCAAAAAGAAAGATGGAGTTTCCCTAAAGCAAGTGAAAAGAGATGAAAAAGTCTGCTTCAGGTGAGCCATCTTGAATACCAAATATTAAAATAAAATCTTTCTTGAATACCAGATATTAAAATAAAATCTTTCTTGACTTGTCTTCATTTTGATCTGCAGCTGTACATTGTTAATCCTTTCGCTAGGTTTGCACAGATACTCAGTAGTTATGATTAACAAAGTTTGTTGTTCATTTATTTATTCCAGTTTCAAAAGCCAGCTAAAGAAATATCTCCAGCATCTTCAGCATGCTGCCCAGAAAGGTCTGTGGTGAGGTTTAATAGTTTGCAAGCTGCAATTTAAAATTCAAATCATTTTTCCTTCTACCTATTGTATCTACATACATTAGTCAGTCATTCATGCAGCATCTACAGGTAGCTGCAAGAATCTTGTTCTGGAAATTATGCATGTTTCTAATACAAATAAATAGTTCTGCCAAAAGGAAGAAAAATGCTTCATTAAAACCTAGAGTTGATGGACTGACTGCGAGGTAAATACATGTAAACAAGTTCACTTCCCCCAGTGCAAGAATTTTCGTCTATGTTTTAGTGTCTACAGAGGTCAGTAGAACTTTAAAAATGTTCTTTAAAAAGCTCAAAGTTGCAAGAAAAAAAACAGCTTGCTCATAACTGTATTTAACAGGGGAACGACACAGAGCTGTGATTAAATGCTTACTATAGGGACGTAAAAGTGATAATTATGATTATTCACACTACAAAATCCTAAAAATACCTAAATATCCCTGCCCCTTCTTGTAAGGAATTTGTGAAAGAAAGGTTGCACAGTTGTACAATTATTTATCCTCATTTTCTTTTGACGTTTTCCAAGCTAGCCTCGTGTTTCTCTTCCTTCTTTATTTCTTTAATAAGAACACTAAGTTTTAACAGCAATATTTCTACATTAAAAATTGAATATCTAGGACAACAATCATGCTGAAAAACAAAAATATTTGCTTATAAAGGGTCTGAATTTGACCACATGAGATGAAGTATAGTCCTTTTTTGCACAAGCATCACCACTCTGTTAGCTGTAATTTCAGGAATTCTGAAAAGAAGTTTCTATTTCTCAGAGAGAACATTGAATTGATAACTTCTCTGCCAGATAAATGTAAACCTCAGACTTAGTAGTACTTCTCAGTTCTCATACATTTTCAAAATTAAATATTGAAATACCAAATAAAAATGCAAGTTTATATGTCTCCAGAAATAACTGATTTTTAATTAAAATATTTCTTTTAGATCTCTTGGGCTTGGTGTACTGTTGG
The DNA here is from genome assembly GCF_905368555.1 of Meleagris gallopavo. NCBI lineage: Eukaryota > Metazoa > Chordata > Aves > Galliformes > Phasianidae > Meleagris > Meleagris gallopavo. Next base: position 57,710,401 of record NC_139405.1, on the reverse strand, counting down.
AACTATCAATTTCTATGAAATATCCTTATTAGTCTCTGACATACATCATAGCACAGGACATTATAGACTACCACATTACAATATTTATCATTATTTATAGGACTACCTAGAGATCTTAGCTGAAGTCAAGATTCCTTTGAATTAAGATGTCCTAAAATCTGATTAGTAAGAGGCAGCCTCTTTATAAGAAGTTTAGAGTTTAAGAAAAGACAGATAGAAGCTTGGCAATTTGGGAATCTGTTTTCCTTCTTTGCCAACTAGGCATAGATTTTTTCATTCTGTATATTACCTGCAGCTTTTATTTTTGCAGTCAGCGGGACAAATTATGCTCTTAGTTAGTCACATTGGTGTACATCTACTGGATGTTTCACTGACATAAGTAATGAGCAAAGGAAGATATATCAAATCTTGTTTTATTACTGCATAATAAAGCTCTTATATGACGGCAGAGAATTTAATACTCATTGTACTACTTACAGGGCACTGGGAAAAAGCAAACAGTAAAAGCAATTACTGAGAACTAGACTCAATCAAAGGGTAGCCTCATTCTTTGTTTTTCCCATTCATTACTTCTGCTAGTCATTCTTTCTTAACATGTTCTTTATACACACAAGCTAATATTACAAGCTTCATTAAACCTATTATCTGGTTTGGGTAAAAACTTCCCAGTTTATGGTAGGATACAGTCATCATTGTCCTCGTCAGCTATTTATATATTTCTATTTCAGTACCTGAAATATGATCAAAATTTTCTTATCTTAGAGAAGCAGGCTGTCGCTGTGATTCATAAGTGTGGTAGGACTGGATTTCAGGAACAGGAAGAGTGGTTGGATAGGCATGTAAATGATATATATCTTGGTCAGTAGGATCACAGTATAACTTTATGCCCTCAAGAATAACATCTTCAGAACTGCCAATTGCCTCAGACTTTTTTTTTTTCCAGTTTTCCATTGTCCTTCGAGGACGATGCTTCAAAATAGTAATGAAAAGTGGGTCAGTGAAGTTTCATAATTCCATACACTTTTATTTTAGACAGAAGTGGAGTTACAGATCGTTTTATGTGACAGTCAATCCTATCTCTTCCTTATAGCCTCATCTTAGCTATGGGACATAGATTTGTTTCAAGTACAAGGATGAGTCATGGCTGCTTAGTATGCTCTTTCATAAGGAATAAGATCTATCTTCAGAAATAAAATAAGTTTCTTAAAGATTCACCATTCTTAGCCAGAAGACTAGCTGGCCAAATAGAGCACTTCTATATATATATATATGTATATACATATATATATATATTTTTTTTTTCTCTAGAATAAATGCCTGCATAGAGGGTATACACTACTATTACTTTCCATAGTGGAGTTACTTCACACCTGTAGGATTTTTTCAGACTTTTCCATGACAATGCACTAGATCCATGGGTAAATCTGGGTCCAAGAGCATGGAAATTTTGGATTTAGGCAAAGATAGATACGTGGCATACTCTCACAGAAGCCTAAAGCTGTGTGATGGAGAATACTGCTGAATACCAATGTTGTGCAGTTGAGGTACATGCTGGCTACCCCACTCCCCAACACAAGATCAGCAGGGATCTTTTTTAGTAAAGAATAGTATCAGCCTAGCTCTCTGAAGTGCCTGAATGACTCCAAACTAAAAAAGAGATTAAAGTGCAAAATGAAAAAATATACCAAATAAATCAGTGCTCACTTTGATAAACAAATCTAGAAAGAGTGTCACAGAATATTTGCCAATCCTTTGCTTTATTCATAGTGACTGAGATGAGTAAGGTGTGTAAATTTTTTGGTAGTAAAATAAGAACTTCAGTTCTGGTACTATGGTTCTCTAATACAAACATCTGCAAGATTTTTCACAATTGCAACTGGTACTTCTTACTAATGCTCAGATTTCTGATCAGAATTCATTTTATCCAGGTGTTTGTGCCAGTTACACAGATTTGGGAAGTTGGTACTGAGAGTGCATAGCATATAATGAAAGATAATGTTAGTAGTTGACTGTATATTTAAGAAAAGTCTTCTTTGGCATATGTTTAGATTTATTTATGTTTTTATAATTTTCTATGTTACTTTCTCTATGCATATTTTTATAACAAATCCTTAACTTGTTACTCAAAATGTTCATGCACACAGGATCATACTGTGATCTTCATGCATACAGGTCTTCAGAAATGTATGACTGTAAATATGTATGCCACTTTAAAAATATATAAAGTTCCTTACCTCAGGAGCCAAACTCTAATGCAGACAGAAAACAGTTTAAATCAAGAATAGATAAATAGAGTAGTTAACAGCACTCATACTGGAAAGTTCTTTGAATGATCTTGATTCTTGGTCAGAATTTATAGAGGATGATTTTTCTCAGAGAATGAGTATGAAGCTGTTCAAAGCCTAAGGGTCATGAGAGGAATTAGTTCACTAGTAGTGCAAATAAAGGAGACAGTACAAAAGAGGATTGTAAGAAATACACATCTCAATGGTGTAAGTGAGAGAAAATAAGAAAAAGTATAGAGACAGAAAGGAAACTGGAATGTCCAACTGGTCCAGTGCAGGATGTCACAATAATGAGCTCTTGTTTATGTAAAACAAAAACGTCAGAAATCACCATGTGACACCAGAATTGTCAGTCCTTTTTTGACAGTCTCAAAGTCGGTATATGTTGACTGCTTATTTTTGTTGCAGTAGAGGGAAAGAGATTCTGGCAATTTTCAGAGTTAAGAATATTCTGCTGGACAAAATAGTATAATTTGTGAGTACACAAACGTGAGCACACTGAGGAAAAAAAAATGTTTCATTATTTCATCAAGAGCAGTTATTTAAACATATTCCCTTAAGGAATGTGTGCAGGGTCTCCAAATAAAGATCACAGGAGATGCTAGTACCAGAAGTAAGTGTTAATATCAATTAACTGTAGCTCATTCTGAGCTACATCTTCAGGTCCCTTTCATGTACCTAGCAAAATAAGAAATGTAATTCTAGCAAATGGCTTATCTCAGTCTAAAGCTGGCATCTGAAGCAGGTCAGCTGCCACAGGTCAGTGCCATGAAATCAACCATTTTCCCCCCTCACCATAAGGGAAGTCCATGATCACCAGCTTACATGTGAATAAATATCTCTACGGTACCCATACTCAGTATATATTTTTTGAATGCCTACTTTGCTTTGTGCACTGCTGCAGCGTAGCTCCTTGCAGTGTTTCTTCCAGATACTAATTAAATTTTGCATTCAAATCCATGAAGATTTTTGGCAATTTTGCTGATAATCTCTGTACTTTTACTCAGCAAATTGGAAGGGATCCACAAGAATCACTGACACCAACTCTTGGCTCCATACAGGACTACCCATCGTACAAACCCTATGTCTGAGAGCAGTGTCCAAGCACCTCTTGAACTCCAGCAATGCGGGGCCATGACCACTGCCCAGATGAACCTGCTACAGTGCCCAACTGCCCTCTGGTGAAGAACCTTTTCCTAATCTGCTATCTGACCCTCCCTTGATGCAGCTCCACGCTGCTCTCTCAGTCCTACCTCTGTCACCAGAGAGCAGATATCAGCACTACCCCTCCACTCCCTCATGAGGAGCTGTAGGCCATCATGAGTCCTTCCTTCAACTTCCTCTTCTCTGAGCTGAACAAACCAAGGGACTCTAGTTGTTGCTTATACATCTTGCCTTCTAAACAGTTCACCATCTTTATTACCTTTGGAGGCTCTCTAATACTTCTATGTTCTTCTTATATTGTGGCAGTCAAATCTGCACCCAGTGCACAAGGTGAAGCTGCACCAATACAGAGTAGAGCAGGATAATTCCTTCCCTTGCCCAGTGGCAGTGCGAGGCCTGATGCACTCCAGTTGGCTCCTTTGGCTGCCAGGGCACACAGCTGACATGAGTCAACTTGTCAACCAGAACCCTGAGATCTCCTTCTGTGGGACTACTGTCCTTCTCATCCCCTAGTTTCTGTACGTATATGAGGGGTTGCCTCATTAGAAGTGCAGAATCTGGTACTTGCTCTTGTAAAACTTCATGCTTTTTGTGATTGCCCAGTCCTCCAATTTGTAAAGATCTTTCTGCAAGGTTTCTCTACCCTTAAGAGAATCAACAAGTCCTGCTAATTTAATGTAATCTAAAAGCATACATATTAACATAAATATAAGCAAATAGAAAAAAAACAATTTTCAAAGGTTATAAAAATAAAACTTTTTTTTATTAAGATGTAATAGCAGAATCTTAAACAATTTAAAATTCCTTTGATCACATTCATTTAGAAAGTTAGAAGATTAAAAGTCTTAAATGATAGCCTTACAGATAGCAGGAATTCCATGATGATCACTTCAATCTATGTGAGGACTGCTCCAAAAGTAATGGCTCCTTATGTTGGGCCATGACATCAGAGGCAGATGGTGGTGATACGGTAGGTGCAGTTGAACCTTCCTACCAACATTCCATTACATTTTGTTGTCATGCAACAGACAGCAGCAGGAGAGGCAGTCTGACCAAATGGCCTCTGACATGGAAGAGCAGATGAAGTAAATGTGTGTCACTGACTTCCTCCCCGAGGGGAAAAAAAAAAAATAAAAGGTACCCACTGACATTCATCAATGCTTGCTGAATGTTTATGGAGACCAAACAGTGGATGTGAGCTGTAAAGTGGTGCGTGGTACATTTCAGCAGTGGTGACAGTGGAGCATCCCTACTGTTGCAGATATTTACAATCATGGTATGCAGTCACCTGTTCATCACTGGTGAAAACGCATAGCTAATGGTGATATCGATGTTGAAAAATAGTATTTTATAACTGAGAATTTGCTCTATCAAAGCGTTATTTTGTCTGTTATAGTTTCCATGGAAATAAGGACACATTACTTTTAGAGTGACTTACATAGTTTGGATGTTGTACACTCTTTTTCCATAATGTTCTGCACTGAGAATGACCTCCCACTGATCGCCAGCCAGACACTGAGTGACTGAACATTACACACTGGGTACAACCTTGCAACTATTCCCTTGTCCATTGAATAGTCCACCCATCAAATACATATCTCTTCAATTTGGAGAGAAGGATGTTGTCGGGGACCATGTCAAAGGCCATGCAGACAGATGACATCAGTAGCTCCTCCCTCATCAATTGATGCAGTTATGCCATCGTAGAAAATCACTTGTTTAGGCAAGACCTGTCTTTGGGGAAGCCATACAGGCTGTTCCACATCACCTCCCTCTTCTCCATGTGCCTTAGCATAGCTTTCAGGAGGATCTGTTCCTGAAACCTCCCTTGCACAAAAGACAAGCTGACAGTTCAATAGTCCCCCAGGTTGTCCTTTCTACCCTCCTTAAAAACAGGTGTGTCATTGCCATTGTTCCAGTCACTAGGGTCTCCACCTGATTGCCACTGTTACGTTTTCAAATACCATTGAGTGGCTTGACAGCTACTTCAGTCAATTCCCTTAAGGCTCTGAGGCCCATCTCACTGGAACCCCCATATATCTTAGAAATCCATCTTCTATGACTCCTTTAACTTGAGGCCCATCTCACTGGAACCCCCATATACCTTAGAAATCCATCTTCTATGACTCCTTTATCTTTGAGGGAAGATTCCTAGTGGGTTTTATTGAACCACCTGAAAAGTTGAAAGTTGACTTTCTGAAGTTTTAGCATCCTGATTTTATTGCTTATATCCCTCATAAGTATGAGCTCCATTGCGACATGATCAATGCAGTCCAAGCAATATCTAATCCTGATGTCACCCATCAGTTAACTTACATTGGTGAGCAACAGATCCAGCATCACATTCCCCTCGTAGGGCTGCACTGTTCTCACAAAGAAGCAAAATTGTTTCTGAGAGGTTCTTAACAGTACCAGAAAAAGAAATTTGCAGAGAGATCAGTAGAAAGAAGAACTGAACTCAAAGTAGCCAAAGTCCAAGAAATGCTCTCTTTTCTGTGGCTGGTTCTTGTAAAAGCCTAGAGTAGCTCTACCATGGGTCCTCCCCTTCTGGTCACAGGGGGAGCACAAGTGTAAACAATTTGCCTATGCTCCCTGGTCCCACCAACCCTTCACCAGGTGCTCAATCACCAGTTGAAGCTGTGACCAAACAGCTCCCCTGTAAGGTGTCTGTTACTCAGCTCAGAGATTTATCCTTAATGCATTCCAGAAACCTCCTGGATTATCCACAGCTTGCTGTGATGCTTTTCCAGGGGATGACAGGATGGTCGAAGTCCCCCAGCAGGGTGAAAACTTGTGTTTGTGATGTCTCCTGTAGCTGAAGGAAAAAGGCTTCAACAGATAGCCTGTAGTAGGTATCAAGCACAAGGATCCCTCTTTTTTGGTCTCAGTCTTTGTCTCTCACCCATAAGATTTTGACTTGCTCATGGTCATTCTTCCAGGACAGCTTTTCACGCTATTTCTTTATTGGTGCAGAAGGAATGCCTCCTCTCCTCCTTCCTTGCCTGTCAGCTGATAGCCATTGATAGCTGCACTCCTATCCAGGTTTCAATGACTGCAACAAAAAAAGCTGAGCATAGAAGCTGCTGTGTAGTGTTGTGTCTATTAGCTGTCTCTGTTTGCTGCATTCAGGGCATGCTTTGAAAGAGGAAGCAAAGTTAAATAACTCAGTATTACTTGTACAGTCCAATAATGTATATTTTTTGAGTAGGAGGGGGTCTTCTGTTCTGTGCTTTAGTGGAGTATAGTACATCTAGATATAAATAACCCTATTGTCAAGAGATTTATTTAAACTCCTTATCACAAAAGGGGTTTTTCATCTTCTGCATGAGCAGAATGCCTGAACATTCTGCATTTCCTGACAGTTATAAAAGTTATGCAGAAGACAGCATTGAGAAACTCCTCTCCCATACTGAACAACTTAGATGGTTTCTCTTAAACAGACCATTATTAATTGTCTTCAGAAATATTTCAGAAGATTGATTCATGCATAAAAATGCTTTTAGTCAAGGATTTTCTCTGCTTAAAAAGCTTTATAATTTTCTTCTTGAAGAAAGATCTTTAATTACATTGAAGCAATAGAGTGGAATTTATGCATATATTGTAATTATGTACCAGTAAAACTGAAAAGCTCTTCGTTAAAATCATGTGGAGAAAAATCAGAGACATGCCAGAACTTCATTACTGAGAACTTAAGAGGAATTGTGTGGTGGCTTATTATCAGCATTACCTAAATAGAAGGGCACTCTACATATTGCATATGTTGACATAATATTTTAGATTAAAAAACACACTGATTTTGAGAAAACAGAAGAGGATACAAATTAACTCAGTTAGTTAAGCCAAAGAAATTAATTCGACATAGTGATAATAGCACCTTGTTACCTATTTAGTAGACAAGTGTAATAATAAGCATGTTTTTTTTCTAATTTAAATTTTGTATGCATAGATATATATATGGAGCATACAAGATGAAAGATCAAGGTTAGTTCAACCGCAACCTAATTAAATCTAAGTGATCACCAGATTTTATAATTAGTTCATATAATAGTTCATAAGAACTACATGCTTAAAGCATGAGCAGAATATATGCCACACTTTCCGTTTAAACATAAGCCTTTGTGATGAAGCAGAGTTTTCTCATGCTGTAAACAAGAACAGCTGGTACACAGGCAGTCTTACAAGACACTGTAACAACAATACAATAGACTTATTGTTAGTTGTATGTTTGTGTATAAAGAAGTTATTCACGTTTTAAGCACAGAATTGCTGAGCACTTCTGGCCAAATTGCAGACCTTCATCAACAATTCCCTTGAAGTCACAAGCACATTACTTATTATTTTTTAGTGTTAGTCCATATTATGATAAAATATTTAAGTCTTATGAGAAGGGTGGGTTTATTCAATATGCAGCTGCTGACTGCAAATTGGTAGGAGGGAACTGAATAACATTTAATTTGATCAGATCAGGAGGATAATAGTAGAAGGTAGAAATGAGAAGGAAAATAACAGTATCTCCTTATAGTGAATTCCTTTGCTGAAACTCACATATGGCCAACTCCTGCAATTCATCCTTTGCTATCAAGTTCCTTTATATTATAACTCTTCCCATAAAAATAGATAAAAAATAGAAAGGATATTACTGCATATTCTAAGTGAACTAGCTCATTAAACATGAAGAAATGTGACAGTGATTTGATCATGGAAAGTTCACAACGTGATTTGTAGTTGTGTAAAACATCTAGTTAATTATTTGTTAGATAAAAAAATTTAGCATGCATATAAACAACATTCATAATTTCTTAATATTTTCAATATTTCATTTTTTCTTCTATCAGTAACTACTTGCAATGACAGGCAATTAATCACTTTTTTAGGATGACTTTGAAGTAAGTCACATATGAATGGAAGGGACTTCCTCTGTCATCAGGCCTAGTCTTGTTACAGACAAAAGTCTCATGTAATCTGGTACTTAAACAGATCTAATTTGATTTTAAACTCTTACGATTTCTTATCTAAACAATTCCTATGAGAAAACAAACAAACAAATAAACAAACAAAACAACAAAAAGCCACATTGTTATTTCTAGTTCAAAGGTTAAAGGATTGAAGGATCACAGAATTGTAGGGACTGGAAGGGACCTCCAGAGACTGCCTACATCAACATTTCTGCTAAAGCAGATTCCCTACAGTAGGTTACAAAGGAAAGTGCCCGGGCAGGTTTTGAATATCTCCAGAGAATCCACAGTCTCTCTCATCAGCTTGTTTGGGTGCCTTGTAACCTTCAACGTAAACAAGTTTTTCCTCGTGTTCATATGGAACTTCCTGTGTTCCACTTTGTGGCCATTGCCTCTAGTTCTGTTGCTGGGCAGCATCAAAAACAGCCTCATCAATTTGTCTCCTACCCATTAGATATTTATAAGCATTGATAAGTTTCTTCACCTCAGTCTTCTCCAGGTTGTACAGTACAAAGTTTCTCAGCCTTTCCTCATAAAGGAGATGTTTCAGGCCCCTCATCTCTGCTGGACTTTCTCTACAGAATTACCTGTCTCTATTGAGCTGGGGAATCCAGAACTGAACCCAGTACTCCAGATGTGTCCTCATTGTGGCAGAGCAGAGGAGGAGAAGAACATCCTTTGATCTTCTTGCCAAGTTCTTTTTAGTACTCCCCAGGATACCATTGATCTTCTTTTACACAGGGACAAATTACTGATTCATGGTGAACTTGTCCACCAGAACACCTAAGTCCTTCTCCACTCTCCAGCAGGTCAGACTCTAATCTGTACTACTGCATGCAGTTATCACTCCCTAGGTGTAGAACTCTACACTTGCTGAACCTCATAAGGTTCCTCTCTGACTAGCTCCCCATTTGTCCTCTGAATCCTGCCCATTTGTCTCAATGAATAGCAGCACAGCTTTCTGGTATGTTAGCTACTCCTTCCCACTTTGTATCTCTAGCAAACTTGCCGAGAGTGCATTCTATCCCTTCAAGTCATTTATGAAGATGTTAAACAAGACTGGAGAAAATACAGCTTCCTGGGGAACACAGCTACAGGCCTCCAACTAGACTCTGTACTCAAGTTGCGCCCAAGGGAGATTCAGGCTGGACTTTAGGAAATACTACTGAAAGAGTGGTCAAGTGCTGGAATGGGCTGTCCAGGGAGGTGGTGGAGTCACTGAAGCTGGAGGTGTTCGAGGAATGTTTAGACATTGTGTGAGGGATGTGGTATAGTGAGAACTATTGGTGATGGGTGGATGGTTGGACTGGATGATCTTGTCGGTCTTTTCCAATCTTAGTGATTCTATGATCACAACTGTCTGAGCTCTGCTAATCAGCGAGTCCACTTCACTGTTCACTTACCTATCCCACACTTCCTAATCTTACCTTTGAGGATGCTGAGGGAGACAGGGACAAACGCTTTTCTGAAGTCAAGTTACACAGCATCACTGCTCTCTCCTCATCTATCCAGCCAATCACAGATAGCTATCAGATTGATGATTTCCCCAGGGTAAATCCATGTTGACTACTCCAGATAACCTTTTCTTCCACTTGTTTGGAAATGACATCAGAATAAGTCATTCCATTGTATTTATCCTTACTTAACTTATACCAGTTTCTAGTAACAGAAATTAGCTGTGTACTTTTTTTTTCTCTGAGAAATACTAATATTTTCTGAGAAATCAGCAGTAGAGCTTTTTAGCTTTTGTGTCTTTTTTTTTTCCTGAAAGAAATTAGTGACCTTTAAACTGTTCCTATAAATTCATCTAATAATCTTTAGTCTGGTTTCATTTTAAAGCATTTTTTCTTGAATATGAGCTATCAAAACTGTGTACAGTATCTCACATGAGTTCTGTGAGAGCTTGAACAATGTTGTCAATCTTTTATAGAAAACATTTGAGACATAGAAAAGTGTATTTTACTTTTTTTCATGATTTCATCATCTTTGTGAATCATAGACATCCTGCGATTGACTATCATGTGTAAGTTTCTCATCCTTTCAGTTGTATTCTGCAAATAACACTTTTTCTGTAGACATTGTTAGTCCTAGATACATAACACTGCACTTCTATCCCATTCCTACCATCTCTTTCTTCAAGGTTGTATGGGAACTGCTGAATCTCGGCCTGAACCTCTGATTAATCACCTGAGGTGAGCAATGAGTCAGCCATGGAAGCACAGGTGAAGGCAATTGACCTGTGCTGCAAGAAGGGGTAGAGCCTGGCTCCACCTCTCCTAGATACATTTAAGAGCTGACTGCCAGTGGGGAAGGATCTCTCCTGAAGATACGCTCCACTGGAGTCTACTACACGAGCTCAGGATAGGGTGAGTGTCCTTCTTTCCTGCTCTACCATAATAATTATTATCAGCCAAACTCCTGGATATACCATATCATCTGTTTAATCATTGATTGTACCACTATATCATCTGTTTATTCATTGTTTGTACAATTGGTGAGCCAGGCCAAACATATTAAGGCCTATGAACTTATGAAAATCCAATTTGCTCAAGTTCTCCCTGACCTGGTCCTCTTTCGTACAAGGTACATCTTCCTTCATCCAGCCTTTCATCCTGCACTCTGAGACCTGGGATTCCCAAAGGCTAGTCTTCCTGGTAAAGACTAAGGGAAAGAAGGCATTCAGTATCTCAGCCTTTTCAGTGTCCTGGGTAACAAGGTTTCTTGTTTCCTTCAGGAGAGGGCTCACGCTTCTAGTTTTTCTTCTGTCACTGCAGTACTTGTAGAAGCCCTTTTAGTTGCCCTTGATGTTTCTGGCCTGATTCAATTCTGAGCTTTCTTTTTCATAACTTGATCCCTGGCTGCTTAAACAGTGTCTTTGCATTCCTCCCAGGTTACCTATTGTTGCTTCCATCTTTTTTTGTGTGTTTAAGTTTGGCTGAGAACACCTTATTGGTCCATGCAGGCCTCCTGGCACATTTGCCTGACTTCCTCTTCGTTGAGATGAGCTGCTTCTCAGCTTATTTTATCAAGAATTCCAACTGCGATTATCATAGTCATAGTGGGACTGGAATTATGTGTTAATATGTTTTTCACAAAGTATTTTCTGACAGAAATAGACTAAGCTGGAAGAGTAACACTACATACTGAGATCAGCTCAGGAATGAAGAGAGAGAAATTAAGAACTAATATGTATCTGCTCCTCTATTAGGAAAACATTTAAATAACCCTCACTTTTCCCAATCAGAAATTGTTAGCTGCAGCCAAGAGGAAAACGGGTTGAAAAGAATCATAGGATACATAGAGACAATGTTCCATGTAAACAAAAGAATTGGGGGGAAAAAAGTCCTGTTTATATAGCCAGGACATAACATTCTTTTGTCTGTCAGATAAACTCAATTTCTCAGATTTTTGATAAGATTTCTCATTATTAATTTGTAATAAAAGGAAGGTAGGTTTCTTTGGTATCTGCAGAAAATCTATAATGAAATGTTAAAGTAAATTGTGATTTACTTAGTACAGGCACAGCAGAGTATAAGTATCCTTATTATCTGCATCATAGTTTATCACAGTAAGCTATTGAAAGGAGTAAATCATAAATGCTGAAAATACAATGTGACTAACTCAACTCTCTTTTCATAGACAGGAGCCAGGAAAATATTTGCTTCTACTAAAAATAGTTGTGTTGGTATAGGTTGTACAATGTCTATTTGCTCCAGGATCTGCTTGAGCCTTCTGAAGTGGTCTTATAAAGCAAATGTTTTTCTTCTCTCCAAAAACTTGTGTATTCTGCTCTCACTATTCACTGCTCAGCAAGTCCTGTTCACCTGTAATGTAACATAATGTAACATAATAAATAGACCTGGTTAAAGGCCTTTCTCTGAAGTGTGTTAGAGGTTAGAAATAAGGATTCTCCAGAACTCTTTCTAACTTCACACAAAATGATCCTCAGGTTCACTGTATCTTGACATAAAGGTAAAAGTTCAGCCGCTTGTTCTCATAAATCTACTGATTCAGTTACTACACTTAAATATAATTTAAATTCTATCATTGCAAGCAAAAGATCTAGAAACTTTCATTTTAGAGAAAGGCTGAATATTTTCTTTGCTTCTAAAGCAATGCAATGCTCAATCACATTAAAAAAAAATACTAGAACATTTTATTTTATTCAAAACATGGGAACAATATGGAAGTTAGTTTATATATAACAGTTTCATGAATGTTCAATCTTATTCCACTGAGATTTTCTTATTTCACAAACAAGATTATTTTCTTTTTGTCCTGAAGAAATGTGTATGAGTTGCTTCTATGCAGGCTAAATATAGGCCTTCTTGTCTGACCTAGCGTAGATGCACTTCAGTGTTGATTATTGCTTAAAATATTGAGCTGCAAGCATAGCCTGGGTTTGTAGAGACCTACCATTGTCCATCATAAAAAGATGAATCCCCTGTTTAGAAATAGAGGATATTTCCAATGTTTCCCAGTCTTTGGTGAAGATGTCTTCTGCCTTGGAAACCTGTGTTTCTTCAGTTTGCTACTTTCTCCTAATCAAGTAGATGATTAGGAAATTATTTCCTTCACTCCAGTCATTACATGTTTATCTCTTGGCACGCTGTTTAAGAAATTGTCAGGCTACTGAAAAGCGCTCAAAAGAAATTGTAGATGGCCAAGGAACTGAGTTTCTCAGGTCATACTGTGCCTTGAGTCACCAGAATTAATTCACTACAAAAGACAGGTTGTCACTTGATAGCCAGGAGCCTTCTTTACAGTGTTATGTCTTTGCCAATGCTTGCTAAGACAAATACCATCAGCCTGAAGCTGGGATTTCAAGCAGGCATAAGTGGACCCCCAAAAGACAGTGCAATATCAGTGCTACATCTTGTGTTACTGTTTCTTCTTCCAAATTACATGACTAGAGTGATCTGGAAAAGAACGTGTACTTCTCAGGATTCCAACACTAGCAAATAATCTGTGCTTCTGAAGTGTTGTAAAAGTGCCTCGAGAGAAACCAGACATAACTTGCTCTTCAGGCACTGATACCTCAAAGCACGTCTCTCTGTCCCATGTCCTTGTAAACTCTGCAACAGGGACAAAAGTCTTCCAGGAGTTTCTGCTGACTGATGGAAACGTGTACACATTCTAGCAGTTTGTTAGCATGGAATTATAGATGTTAGGGAATATGATAAAAAGAGCAAGGTAATATGTCTAGGCTTCTGGTTCAGAATAGCAGCAAGGTCTCCAGGGAAGATTGGGAAATGCGTGGGAAGCATCCCACAAAGAGTTTTTTGAACTTGCTGCATGTCTACGCAGCCATTCACTATGTCTTATGTTAGATGCTGAATAAAATTAATCTTTTTCTTCAACTTTTACAGGACCTGGTCTTCTCTGAGCATATACAACAGTAGGATGATACATATAGTTGTGATAAGGACTTGGAAGTGGTTGGGCTTTGACACAAATCATTCTCAAGTGCAGAAAATCCAACTAGAATATGGGTAAGTGAAACTTATGTTCCACTGTGCTGAGGAATATATTTTACAAGTGAGGTACAGCAGAAAGTTATCGACTAGGGTACAAATATTATTTCCTTAATCTAGCCACACTAGTTAATATGCTGCCTGTTACAATGAGAAGAAAGAAAGACATCAGTGGCTTCAGGACAGGAGAAGAGACAGAAAAGATGGAGAAAAGACTCCAGGGTCAAGTAAGGAAAGTGGAAGAAGTATAAGTGCAGAGGATGTTATGGATAGTATTTTCCTCAAGGAACCAAATCAGCAAGTAGCAGGTGAGCAAAGGCGTTAGAAGTGCTTAATCTTACCAGAACTATGAGAATGAGAAAGATTACTCATTTGCATTCTATAGCTCAAAGTGTTATTGGTGTTATTATAATACTTTATAAACATTTTATAACCCTCTTTGCAACAGGGTAATAAAGTATGTCATCAAATCAATATCTCTATAAGCTGTGGTGGACCATGAAACTTTGTATTTAGATTACTCCAAGAGTAATGCCGCCTCTTTCATTATGTTGGCCCACAACATCAGGAGATGTTGGCAGTATGGCAGTAGAGGGTTAATCTTCTTGCCAGTATTCCTTTACATTTTGTTGCTATGTGACAGATGGCAGCAGAGGGGCAGTCTAACAAAATGGTCTCTGACATGGAAGTGTGGATGAAGCAAAGGCATGCAATTAAATTCCTCTGTGAAGAAAAAAAAAATCCATTGACATCCATCTGCAGTTCAAGAACGATAGGAAACTTTTGGAAGGAGTCTAAGAGAAAAACACAAATATGATGAAGGACCTGGAATATCTCTCTTACGAGGAAAGGCTGAGAGACCTGAGACTGTTCAACCTGGAGAGTAGAAGACTGAGGGAAAGAAACTTAATGCTTATAAATATCTAATGGGCAGGAGACAAGTGATGAGGCCGTTCTCTTTTTTTGTGCTGCCCAGCAACAGAACAAGAGGCAATGGCCACAAGCTGGAATGCAAAAAGTTCCATATGAACATGAGGAAAAACTTTTTTTACTTTGAAGGTTACAGGGCGCCTGAACAAGCTGATGAGAGAGACTGTGAGTCTCCTCTGGAGGCATTCATAACCTGCCCAGGCACTTTCCTTTGTAACCTACTGTAGGGAATCTGCTTTAGCAGAAATGTTGGTGTAGACTATCTCCTGAGGTGCCTTTTAACCCCTAAAATTCTGTGATTCTGTAATAGCAAATAAGTACTAAATGTTAACAACAAAAGTAAGAATTGCTATGCAACTAATCTTGGTACAGAAGGGTGAAAAAGACTTGCTTGTTTGGCATTCCAAAAATCCTGGCACCACGAACATGGCTGATGTGTCTAATGCTGGTGTTATGTGACTGTGAGAGCACAGTGTATAGTGAACAGCCATCTCTTCTTTCAGTTAGTTATAGCATCCATGAATTCTTTTCCATGGATGTTAGAAGGAATGTATACCTACCTAAAGACCGGAACAGCTGGGCATGTTTCCCTACTAAACCTGATAATGTTGTCTTAGATTTCACTTTGGGGGACAGAAATAACCGAGCCTAGTGTTATCTCCTGAAGATGGACTTGGGTGTATTGAAACAAGTAGCTCACTGTTGATCACTTCAGAATTTGGAAAAGGAAATGGTACCATCAGTAAATGTTAGTGTTGGAGTTCCTCTCAGCCAGGACTGTGAAGTCATATCAAGTTGTGATATGCAGAGATCTCAGAAATTCAAAATATGAATGTGAATGAATAAGTCACCAAAATATTTGTGCTAGGACAGTTGTTGAAGTAGCTCTAGAAGAGCACTGTAAACGTTGACATAGGCTTTGTTTTTCAGTTGTTTAAGTGCAACACTAGTTACAAAATAAATCAACTTTCTGATAAAAACTGTCAGAAAGTAGCAGTAGGATGCGTCACAATGTAGGTGAGATATTAGCTCATGACAAACTGAGTTGAAAAGCATATAAAATATGAGGGAACTAATATTTCTTAAAAACATGTTTCGGGCTAAAAGGATTCTAGTACCTGGTAATTGGGGATGAAAAAAAAAAATTAAGCATCTTTTGTTCAGACCAGAACTGCAGCAATTTCCCAAGAAAACCACTATAGCTCAAGTGATAAATAGGAAATTACGTAATTCCATGCTTAATATGTTAACTAGAATTAAGAAAGGAATATTTGAAAGTTTTGAACTGGAAGGATGGAACAAGAACAATCACTTATTAAGCATATCAATTTTTTCATCCTGGGCAATGAATGAAATGACACTAGTTTGTCAAAAATAATTAAACTCCATTTGCTTTTCAGATATGAATATATATATATTTTGCCAAAGTAATCCTTGCTTGCTACTCAGATACCGAAATGTTCATATCTATATTTTCTGAATCACAGTTTTTCTTTACCCTTTATCAGGCAAGGCAAAAAATATTTAAAAAAAAAATAATAAAAAATCGCTGCTTTCATCATGCTTGTTATAACTGCCAGTGTTGCTCACATTGATCTTACTAAGAGAGATGTATCAGGTTCACATGTATCACAGGGATAAATTAAAGTGGAATTTTCTGTATTTTTGATAGTGCTAATTTCTTTGATATACTTTCATTTGTTATCAACAACTCTGGCTATTGGTTTACAAAATGTAGTAGGTCTGGTGATTTCGGGTATTATACCATTATCAGGCTTATTTTGTAATTTCTTTATATCTGTGGGTAGTTATCCACATGTATTTTTCACAGATTTTATTTCCTTCACTGGTAACAACAGTGTCAGTTAATCAAAGAAGATTTTTTGCTATCTTTTGCAAATCCCCTGTAGTTTCTGCTGTGACACTGCTGTACAGATCAAGAGTTTTAGTTTAGTACTTTAACAACCCTGCACACAAAGCCCTCCAAAAACCCTGATGTCAAACCATACTAAAGAAAACTGTGAAACTGGTTAATTGTACTGAGGCACAGTTAGTCTATGCTTAGGTCATAGGAAGATGAAAGTATTTCTCAGTTCTTGTCAAGGTTCTGAGTGCAACCTGCTCTCAGCACATGCTCTAATGTGACTTGGCCGCATAACCTCAAGTCAGACTGTGGTGACCCTTTGTGAGCTGCACAAGGAAGAAATAAGCAAGGTTGAATGATTTCCCGGTAAATCTCTGATTTCTTCTCAGTTTTTTTATTTGTGAGATTTGTGTAATTTATTTATTAATGAGATTTAGGCTGCCTGAATAGCTCTTACTGAGGGCTAAATCTAGGACAGACTACAGTAGAAGTATGCAGCAGCAGGTATTGATAGTATATGGCAAACACAATGTATTCTACAGTAATTTACTGTGGTGTTAAATACACACATTCAAAGAAAATCCCTCAAATCTCAACTATTAAAAATATGCTTTGCCAAAATTCAGGATTCCTTTCTCTTTTCCTACCTCTTGTTTATCTTACTCATCCTTATTCATTAGTCCTCCACGATAAACACTGTCTCTTGTTAAAGCTATACTTTTTACAGCCTTCAGTCTTCATGCTGGAAGACACTATTCTCAATGAGTTAAATGGGTTCATGTCCAGGTGGTCTGATTCAAGTATTTTGGTGCAGGGTTTCCATTCATTCCAGCATAACATAATGGCCAAGAGGGCACTGCAACTCAAGGACTGCTTCATCATCTCCTTCATCTTGACAATATGAGCCTTCCATTATACAGTTGTGACCTACTCCTAACTCTTGACAAGGGGACACAAGGCTTCCTGGGACAACCTTTATACTGAGATGAGCCAACTCAGGTCATTGCCTTACTGCATGCAGACTCTGAAAGCTTATGCATGCTATTATATCATTGTCAGGGAGAAGCAAGAGGGTGATGCTCTGCAAGGCAAACCTGAAGCTGAGGATAGCATCAAGGCAGAGAAGGCAGTGATCTCAGTGATGAGCATGTGAGTGAGGGGAGCAGAAAAAGCCTGGTAACAGTAGTCACATAGCCTAATAATTGCCAAATAGGTCTGTAGTGAGAAGATATGTCTGGGACTAGGACAGAAAGTCAGGTGTTTGGCCCAAGGAGATAAGCACAAGCATACCTCCAGCATGTCTCAGGCAGAGATCCAGGATAAGAGCTGGAGCTTTAGCCCTGCTCCCAACAGAATTGGGAAAGGCTCCCAGGGAGGCTTCTCACAGTTCTCCTCAAGGATTCTGCCAAATTAAATCCAGTCCTTCATTCAAGAAGCCAAATTCTCAGGATGGATGAGGATGCACGTAGTTCCAAGTGTCCAGCTGCCCTGGTAATCGAATGATTTAGCTTGTTTTGGAGTGTGAATGCATTTTGTGCTAACTCGGGAGTTAGGAATATTAACTGGACAGTGTTGTATGTGTATGAATACGCTGCAGAACAGGACATCTTAAGTATCACTTCAGTATTCTCTACCATAACTATAAGGAATCAGTAATCTTCTCTCACAAGTTTGAGTTAGCCTAATCTATGTTTTAACATATTCAGGTTTTTTTTGTTTATATTTGACCATAAGTTATATTTGACCTGTAAGTGATTTCATAAAAAAATAGATTAATCTTGACAAACTCCTGGTGAGATTTTGTTACATTTATGTATACTTTAGTTTTACTCGTGCATTGAAACGTAAAACTATGAGACAGTTGTCTAAACTACTCAGCTCCCTAAGGTTTGGAAATGCAATAAATTTTCAAGGATCTTTTCAGTTTTTTCCATTTCTGTCAGGAAAACTTTCCATGAACAGCATTACAAGAGCTCTTAATAATAGGATAGTTTTTATATTTACAAACATTAATGGATGTGATTTTCATTAAAGGCAGTGTTTAACATGCAGCAAGTGTATATAGACATGCATTGTTCTGAAAGTAATGTTTCTTATTTCCATGGATGCTAGAGCAGAATCAAAAAGCATGATAACGCTGTTTGATACAGCTACTTCTCAGTTATAAAACATTATTTTTCAGCATAGTCACCACCATTACCTATGCGTTTTTACCACCAATGTACAAGAGGAATCTTCATGCTGCACTTGTTAATATCTGCATGGTTGTCCATAATGTGGCTTGTCTTTCAATGTTGCTGTTGCCACTGCTGAAACACTCCACACACTGCCTCATTGTGTTCGCATCCACTGTTTGGTCTCCATAAATGTTCAGCAAGTGTCAAGGAATGTCAATGAGTGCCATTTTTTTCTGCACAGAGAAATTCAGTTAAGCACCTTTGCTTCATATACACTTCCTCGTCAGATGCCATTTTGTCAGACTACCCTCTCTGCTACCATCAGTTGCTCAGCAGCAAAATGAAACAGAATACTGGCAAGAAGGTTTACCCTGCGCTGCCATACCACCAACATCTGCTTCTGATATTGTAGGCCAACATAACAAAATAAGAGGCGTTACTTTTGTCACAGACCTTGTCCTTGTATATCATCAGAAAATTAAAACCATATATAGCGACTGTTAGAAGCATGTTTGTATGTATACACTTAAAATTGTCATTTAAGTGTTATATTGAATGATGTTAAAGCACAATGCTTGGTTTCAATATTCATTTCAGATGTATTTTAAGATTTTATTATCTAATATTCTAGAGACAGAAACAATTTATGTCAAATACCTCATTATCCATTTGTAAAAAGAACTGTTTTATAAAAGCTGTAATTGGATAAAAAGATATAAAATATAGGTTTTGAAACAAGTCATAAAGGGAATGGTTTGCACTACATTAATTCTAATCCACCAAGGAGACTTATTTTTTTTACATTTCAATTTATGCAAGTCTTTCTATTTTTGTACAGGATCATTAAAAGTATCATATTCTTTTAGTAACAATAAGCATGCCATTCAAATGTGATAAAAATCACAGACAGAAATGTTGATTGGATAAGATGCTCTACTAGTCAAAACTTCTGCCTGATGCAGCAGTTTTGCCAGCATAAGATAAGGTCAGCCATGGCTTTTTCCAGGTTCTTGATTTTTCCAGCTCTTGACTGTCTCCAGTTCTCTCTCTGAACTGAAAGTCTACCAGTTTTTGTGTCCAATGTCTCACCGAGTCCAGTGTCGTCTGCAAATCTGCTTTGATTAATGAATCAGATGTTATAAGACAATTTCAATCTATTGGTTATTTTCCTACCAGATGCTTTCTGCTCTTCTGAACAGCCTTACATAAAACAAACCTAGGAATGTATTTTTTTTTTTTATCTTAGCCAAGCTGTCAAGCTAAATCTTGATGAGATGTGATCTGTAAGGCATTCAGTTTCTTGCTGGTAAAGATAGAAAAAGATCAACAGTTTCATTAACATAGTTCTTTTCCATGTGCCTGTTTCTTCCTGTTTTATTGGATCTGGATATCTGGAACATGCAAATTATGCTACTATACTTTGTAAAGAGATCTGCAGAAAACAGATAGCCAGGTATAACTATAATGAACACATCTAGAGTTCATTTCATAGACTAACTTTATTTCATTAAAATCATTTTCCAGCCACAAGTAATACTGCGTAGTTATCAATAAAGATTCTATGATTATATAATTCTAAATTTAATATATATATTTTTGGGGGGAGGCTAGAGAAATATGGCCTTCAAATCTATATCAGTAACTCTTCACATCTTAACTGAAAATGATCTAATGCCAATAACATACTTACAAATCTACAATGTTTTACTATTTTATGAAGTACTGTTTGCTGTACTTTTTTTCTCTTACTAGTGTAATTTCAAAAGCAAATCAAAGAGTTTATCAAACAAATTACTGCAGATAAAAATCTTTCAGTTTAAAAAGAGAGAGAGTTAATGCCTCTATTTTTCAGGGTATAAATTGGTATTAGTCTACTGAAGTGATCCTTGCTCTTAGATTGCTGCATCAACTTACTTTTGGTGGTCTTTGAATGTGACGTCACTGTGAAGACAAATATCACCTAAGCAACCTTATAATGCTAAAAAGCCTGTAGCTGAAATGTGTAGAAGGAAGCAGAAAGGGCACTGTCTGGAATTTTTATTTGTCAGATATCGCCCATCTGTTCTCTCTACCTTCATGTTTTGCAGTAATTTTTTTTTTTTTTTTTTTTAGGATGACAAGTCAGTATAATTCTATAATTCTATAGAACTGGTTTAATCTTGTTTTATTATCTTTATTTTTATATACATATATATTTTTAATAATTCATTAGCAGCTGGCAGGAAAACAAAGCCCACAGTGATGATTCAGCCAAACAACCCTCATCTCCTTTAGATGCAAAGTTATAATTCAGGGCAAAATTAGTAGATACTAACTCTTCTTATTAATCAGTTCTAACAGTTTTTGTAGTTTCTCACATGCAACAGACCTCCCAAGTAAATGAATAATATAGACTATTTTTAAATGCATTCTAAAACTGAAAAGATTGTGTCATTTGAAATTAAGTTCTAACTTTTAAAAAATATATATATGAAATGCAAAATAGCAGCAGAGTCAGAAAAACAAATAGTTCAAAAAGGAAGTTATTAGAAGTCAAGAAATGAGCGGCTCTTACAAATACTACACAGAATCCATTATCAGGCAAGACCATGACTCTTGTCTGTTCCTTATGCCCATAACTGTGATGTATTAATAGATAAGCACTTGGCTTTGTTAAAGTTAATAAAAAATAATGGCAGTAGATGGGTTAGGTACATGAGATTCATAGTCCAACTAATTACAGGGGTGGTGAGCAAGGCAAAAATGAAGGGTTTGAAACGAGAGTACTGAAATATAACTGAGCTCCATTCTAATGCCATTTGTATCTCTTAAAATTGTAACAGCTCTGCCCTTGACTCTAGCCTCCTCCAGATGCAGTCACTACTACTGTCATCCCTCATATCCTTTCTTATCAAATTATCATATTTACATGTCCTCTGATTCCTTGGCCTGGATCTACTTTTCCTTGTTTTTTAAAGTTTGTTTTCTTTTCTTTCCCCTCTCAGTTTTACAAGATTATGTCCTGACCTGCAGTTATTTGCATCTGCTAGCATACTAGCCT
This sequence comes from Meleagris gallopavo, assembly GCF_905368555.1. NCBI lineage: Eukaryota > Metazoa > Chordata > Aves > Galliformes > Phasianidae > Meleagris > Meleagris gallopavo. Next base: position 57,688,512 of record NC_139405.1, on the reverse strand, counting down.
GTAAACTGAAAATACTCGATGACTCCAGCAATAAAAAGTCTCAGAAGAATGCTTTCCTACCAGTGTTAGATTCCTACTTATGTCCCCTTTGATTTTGAACTTGATTGCCTGTTTTGATCTTGATTCAGCCCTGACTTTTCTTCCCCTTCCTTAATACCTGCTTTGAGTGAGCAGAACCCTGGCATTAGGATATCAATGGCTCTTCCTGATGTTAGTCCAAACCACTGATCACATCTCACCTTGACCTTAAAATGGGTTAAATCTTTTATTGTTGTGATTCACATATTTCAGCTCCTCCTAACTTTATACATTGTTCTTACTTTTATTTTCTTTGCCCTTTGATTACAGTCCTCATAGGAATGTAGGACAGAGTTGCATAGGTCATAAAATTCATTTATTCTGTCTTTTCCTGCCAAGTGTGTCATAGAACTACTTTCATAAATCTGCCAACTTATATCTTTAAATACATTTTCTCGTCTTGTTCTTCTAAGAGAAGGTTGTTTTTCCGCCTAATGATTAGAAACTATTCTCCAGCCTGATTTATATCTTGCTTACGCTTGTTTCCTTTTGTGACAATTCCATCTATTATCATCACTGATATATTTAGAACTGTCTCGCATCTTTCAGTTTTCATTTTACTAGGTTAAACAAATCGAAGTTTCCTAATATTTATATCTGAGATATAAATATACTCCATTCCCTGGAGTCTTCTGTTCTGTTTGAGTTTGAATTCATTCTTCTTGAACATGGGTGATCACAATTGCCTATGATATCCAATGTGGGATGTAATAGTACAACAGTATTAATTTTCATATCTTCATGGGAAATGTTTTATCTGATCCTAAGCTTTATGTATCCTAGGTACTAGCTTATTTCATAGATCTATCATTCTGGTGACTCAAAAATGCTTTGTGAGTCATGTTCACTCAGGAATTTCACCTGGTTAGTCTCTCTTGTTAATTTTCATAACAAGAAGTTACTCCATTCAGTATGTGCATGATACTGAATCTTGTATTATTGAGCATCAGTGCTCTCTAATTTTTTGTTACTTCAGTCATCAAGAACAAAAATTGTACACATTTATTATCCTCTGCAATATTCTCAGCAAAACTCAATAAAAAAACCTCTCATTTTTAATGCAAAGTTCATGAAGATATTAAATGATGTTCCTCCCTGGATAAGCCATTACCTGATTTGACTCACACCCTTCTTTCATCCCAACAGTTCTCATCTCATCCAGTGTTAGAGCTGAAAAGCTTCATAGCAATCTCCATTTTGCTAGTCATGGCACTAAGTACATCAAGAGTTTCTTCACCCCATTTCTATGGGTTTGACTGCTTGTGCTCAAGGCCACCCGTGAACTGTTGTGGCTATGTGTTAGGCCACAGTGACAGAGATATGCAATGGGAGATACCTTGTTGGGGCTTTGCATGGGTGATACATTGTTGGGGCTTTGCTCTTGGTCTCTGCCTGTGATCTGCTTGCTTGCTTTGCAATGACCCTGATCTACAGGGTTTGCTTCCTGGCTTGACTTCAGAACTGTCTCATTGCTGTGAATATGGTTCACTCTGGAGTGAACCAGACTGGAGATCTGAACTCTTGGCTGTTCCTAGTTATTTTCATCAGATCTGCTCTAGTTTCATTTGGGTGCTGTGGAATTGAGCCCTATTAGTGAGACCAATGCCCTGTCTGTGGTGTTATCTTCACTTTCCAATATTCTTCTTTTCAGGAGCAGGCCCTACTTGCTGCTGCTTGACTGCTGCTCAGCATTTTACAGTACAAAATTATTTCCAGTTGTTGAGTTAAGCCAGTAGGTTATCCTAACATATCTTGCCTTTCTGTGTCCTCATACAATTACACTTTGCAGCTCTGGTGTATGGTTACAGAGGTGTTAATGTTGGCTCTGAATGATGATTAGGTACCTGAGAATGACAATAGTGCAGCTGAACTGGAATAAGTTCTCACAATGCCGACTCACATTAAAGACTATGCAGGCTCAACAACAGGAAAAGCTGATTTGGAGAAAAGGTTAGGTAAATAACAAATGTTGAGTTTAATATTGGTGTAATATTGATATTTTTGGGAAGCAGAGACCCCTACAACCAATCTGCTGTTGATCTGATTAATTCATGAGTCATTGGGAGATTTTTCAGAGACCTAAAAGGAGGAAAACATACTGGAACAGACACTGAAGTAGTGCTAGATTTGTTTTCAGGAGTAACAGCAACCTTATAAGCTGCATTGACAACAGTGAAATTGACTCATCTCAGGATATGAATGAAAAGGATGACAAGATCTGAGTGACATTTGAACACAAAGCCAAAATTATAACCCACTCATCTCTGCAAGAGATGAATCCATGTCTGAGCCTACGACTTAAGATCTGATGGGACTTCTGTATAAAGCAGAAGAGGATCCTGCTTTGCAGTTTCTACACTGTCTCTGGAGTTTTATCTTAAACTCATCCCCTGTGCTTGCAGCTAATGGAACTCTGGGAAGGATTTCTCCAGCTGAGGGGTTCGCAACCTGTGCTAAGGTGGCTGGCACACAGCAGCCACCACCATGTTTGATTCAATAATCTCAGCATTGCTGCATCTGACGAATGTGCTTCTGGACTCAAATTGGTGTAGATGTAGGCAAATCCCTTCCAATAAAACCAGCACTGAATTCTCCAAATTGCAGGCGTGAGGTTGAGGTGAAGTCGTTCTAATAAGGTAAATTAGCACTTATTCCTTTCACATACGCATGCAATTCCTCACAGTCAATTTTTTTCTTTCTTCTTTCTTTCTTTCTTTTTTTTTTTTTTTTTTTTTTTTTATGTGAAGGGAATTAAAGAGGAAGAAGCAATCAGGAGAAATTAAGAACAGTTATTACTGATATGGAAACATTAGATGAACTAAATAAAGCCAGAGAGAAAATTGTGGATAGTACCACAAAAAGCAGCTCCCTTTCTGTCTCTCATATCTGACTGTATGCTTCCATTACAAAGCAAATAGTTCTTGAGATGAAAACCATCAAGATGAATCTTGAATTTGGGTTTCTCTATAAGAAATGCAGAAGGCCACTCTTGGCAAGGGAAACTGAGTATTTTCCATTTGCTTGTGTCAAATGGCTGAGCTGCATAAGAGCATCATTGTTGTTGCACTCTCCTGGGAGGGTAGGAGCTGTGGCCTCCAGACGGCCGCGGAAGCAGTGGGTGCCCTCTGATAGGCACCAGAACTGAGGCCATCTGGGGTGAAACCACAGAACTGAGCGGCTGCAGTGAAGAGAGAGAACAAATCTACTCAGCACAGAATAAAAGGCAAGGGAATAAACAGGCTGTGTTGCTGGATGCATGGCTCTGTTGTACGCAACATGCAGTGTCCCCATGAATTTGGGTTTGGTGTAACAAGAGAAATACCAGCAGAAAAGACTGTGGTTTGAGAAATGAAATAGGCAATGCATCAAATTCAAATGTGATGTTCTGGACACCAGATGTCTCCGTAAAAGTTGTTTAACGTTGACTTCAGCAAGTAAAGATGTGTTTGTGTGCATACATACTGCAGTACTTATATGAGGAAACATGCACAATTATCAAATCTCGGTGTGAAATACAAAGAACGCTCAGCTGGTAGCACTGTGCTGAAGAACTGCGGGGATGCAGGGTGGCCGTGCAGCCAGAAGCAGGACTGGGCTGCTTGGCTTTGCACCTCCTGCAGACACCGCGTACCTCAGCTGAGCTTCGCTTTTCTAGCAAATGCCATCCATTATCTCCTACTCCAATAAGCTTACACGCAGGCTCGCAGCCTTGTTGTGTACTTTCTTCCGTTCTCAAAATGACTTCCGAGAAAGCCGGTGTTTTTCTATCTTTTAGATAACCTGATGTTCCCAGGAGGCCGGGTGGGCTGTGAGAGCCGGGCACCGGCGGTCGCAGTTACGGCACGTGCCTCCCACGGCGCGCGGCCCTCGGCTGCCCCGCACTGCGCAGCTCCCCCCGAAGCTCGGCGGTCCCTTTGGCTTCGCGTCCCGTGGCGGTGGGGCGGAGAGCGGCGGGCGGGGTGGAGGGGGCAGGGGTGTGTCCTGCTCCTTGTCTGGGGCACCGGGGCCCGTTCGCGGCTCTCCGGTAGTTCATCTCGCCTGTCGGGATGGGCCGGCAGCTCGGCCGTCCGGGACCGATGGCATGGGAAAGTTTGCTGTTCCTTCTGTTCCTGGCTGCTCTCTGCAGCCGGGGCCAGCCGCCGCCGCCGCCGCAAAGAGGTACCGGGGAGGTGGGAGAGTGACGAGAGAGGGAGCCCCGCAGTGACAGCTGCCCGTGCCTCGCTCCGGGGCAGTGGGGTGGGGGGTGGCCGTGACAACGGGGAGAGGGACGGGTAGCCCCCAGTCTGGGGGATCGGCAGGCACCGCTTGCTGGGACGTGGTCGGGCCGAGAGGAGCTTATAGGAGAGCCTTAAAAACCATCTTCATTTCTCAGTGCCCCTTCTGGTGCCTGCCTTGATGTTCTTTACGTTTTTAGCCCTGCTAAAAGCACTTCAGTAAGGATAGACGATGGGTACAGTAAAATAGTCATGGGAATAGAGTCTGGCTTCGAGTAGTATGTGATGCTGTGCTGTAGGCTGAACGCTTGGCATTATGAATTTTTGGTCAGTTTAGGGTATATTGAACTTTAAAAATATGATGCACTGTTATTTGGAGGAGGGGGGAGAATGTCTCAAGCTCCTTAATACTAATCTTACTGCATGAGGATAAATGACCGTTGATGAAGTATATCTCTGTGGGTGCTAGAATAACCCAGGGAGAAAATCCCTCCCAGAATTACACTTTGGTTAGTCGATGAATTAGTGGCAAACATGGAAGACTGAAAAATACTGATTTGGCTTTTTTAATTTTTTTTCCCAAACCTCTACAGTGAAGGGATGTGATCGTCTTAAGTGAGAAAGTGGGCGTCTTGGGCTTTCATATGCTGCACTGTTGCTGCACTCTTATAACTGAGTTCTGGTGTTTCAGAGAGGAGCTCTAGCACGTCTAATTTCATGTTAATAATGTGATGATGGGACATAATCACAGATGAGTTCAAGTGCTGGCCTGCCAAATTTTAAAGACGTTTACTGTCTTCTGAATTTCTTTCTGAGATCTGTCACAGCTGCTAGGCGGTGCTAGCACAGTGTAGAACTCACTGTGTTGCCCAGGCAAAAGGCACTGAATTCCTTTGCGGTGCAAAAAGTTTGAAAAATGTGACTTCATCAAGTCCTAGAGGAGATACACGATGTACAAAAGTATTACCAGACCCTTGATTTATACCTTCAGACTTAACAACTCTTGTTTTTCCAGCTACAGTTATTTGGCAATACCCGTAATGCTGGATGGTGTTACTCTAATTGTTAGCACCAGTCAGATGTCTGTGGAGAAGATTATGTAACAGAGCTGCAATGCTTTGAAAAACAGAATTTGAGACATCACAATGAATTCCCATGTTGTTTCTTAGAACAGAACAGTTCAAGAACATTTTGCACCTCAAACATGAGAACAATCTGTAATTCTGTGGGTTGTTTTTTTTTTTTTTATTATTATTATTTCTTCCGTTTTTAAGTCAGTAGAAGATTTAGTGTGGTCAGAAACCTGGAGTTAATTTTAAGTTTTTGTTTCTGCTACATGTGTTGTTCTACTCCTTGTATGAACGCTAACTATTCATGTAGAATTTCTCATAAAGTAGTAGTATGGGAACCAGAAAGACATGCACATCCTCTAATGGTGTTTCTTAAAGATACACCTAACTTATGGCCCAGGCAAACTTACCAAAGCACTACATAATGTTACTTTGAAAAGTTAACCCTTGGTGCATGCTCTTTTCCATAAGATGTGAGAGAGACAAAGTAGCAAGAGTTTAGAAAGGAATAACCAATATTAGGGATGGGGATAAGGAACTGATATATTGTACTGTAACCTGATCTGTGGTGTCAGCTGCTGAGAGCAACAGAGATAACTCAGGAAGTGCAGGTGTTCCTTCACATCACAAAAATCCCAAGTGTAAGTTGACTCTTAACAGGTGATGTAGATTAGCTGCTCATGAAGTCAAATGGAAATGAGGGGTGAACATCACAAATATAGAATTATAACATAAAATTAGCAGAATGTCACAATGGCTGGTTGGTCAACGTTTTTTTAGTTTGTCTGTGGACATAGGTTATTAAAGTGAGTTTTCAGAATTTAATTTAAAACTGCAGTATGGTATGTTATATCTATGCCCTTTTACATTCATTCATTCTATATGCTACTAGTAGTTTTGCAGGTAAAGATATGTTGTGGTTATTTGTAACATTTTACTTTCAAATTTTTGTCCATCCTGATTCCATCTAATTTAATAATTGCTTGAGAAAGTGAAAGCAGAGTATTTAGATGAGTTTTAGGTTTAAAATGTGAGAAAGGAAAACACAGTATTTAAAATTCTGGATAAGGTGTTGGAAATAGGTAGAATTGTCCAGTCTGACTAGAGCCATAAATCTCCTTTTTGTGTACACACTTTGACTTGAATAAATCACAGCAAAAATGGGAGGGGTGGATCTTGTACAAGAATGTGTGACTTTCTCTAAGCAACAAGTAAAAACATAAGATGTATTTTAATATAAAAATCCTTAGTATTCATTTTTCATCTTACAACTTTTTTTTTCCTTTTTTTTTTTTTTTTCCCAGGAGTCTTTCTTACTAAGCTTGAAATACTAAAATCAGAATAGTGAATCTTTAACCTGTTCCATAAATTCCCTTTAAAATAATACAGCAAACAATTTTATTTTTAAATAATTTTTAAAATAATATATAATTTATAATATTTTTTATAAATATATAATTTATAATAATTTTTTAAATAATTAATTAGTTCAGGCTGGAGGAAGGTATTCACCCACACATGTTCTGATTTCTCATCCAGCTACTTGGACTGACGGTTTTTGGAGATTATCACACTTTGGAATAAAAGGCAGTAATGAATTCCCAATGTAAAGATTTTTTGTTTGTCTTTCCTGAAGTCCAGACTTGTAGGTCAGAAATGGTAATAGGACACAAAGACAGGCAAATCTAAATCAGTCTGGATACCTGATTATTTCCTGTTCTTTCCCTATTTTTATATTAGTTAATAAGCCCATACCTAGTGAATATTTTTCTTTCTGAATGAAAGCAGTGTCCATAGTACCTGAGAGCTCTTATACCACAGGCTATATTAACAATAGTACAGCCAACATCTTGCCTGCAGATGTCAAATACAGACTTAAGTTGTTTGCAAAATTTATACTGACTCCATTCATATCATCGAAATAGGAAAGAGATTTCCTTGATGCTTGCCGTAAAGTTAGTTAATAAGTGCACTCCTGCTGATGACTATGTATTATTCTCTTATACCAGCTGCTGTAGTTGCTGGCTGTCTCATAGTTTCAGCTTTAATGCAGCTTTGATATTCTTAATCCAAAAGAATAGATAAGAAAGATAATGAAGAAACTGATAATGAGTTTTGGACTGCTTCTGTACCATGGTTAAAGTAGAGATTAGACCTTACTTCTTTTTCATTTTTAGGATCTATTTTGGCTAGGAAGTGATAGGATTTCCAGACACAGTAACTTGAATTATTGTGATATTTGTCCTGAGGAATAAGGAGGGTGTCTCAGGATTGTTGAACAAAAACCAAACGATATAGCAGTTACAGCCCTCAACTTTTTGATAGGTTCAGTCTCTATTAGTTGTTCCATAGCATCGCATGGATTTGCCTTAGACTGTTCTCCCTGCCAGATTCCTCTAGCAGACATTATCTTTGAATCAGACCTTGTAATAACATTAAACTCTAAAGCAGCTGTAGAAGTATTATGCCAGGGAGCTCTTGTGAAACCTCGGGAAGAATGATGAATATTCCTACAGAGTGAATTGTCCAAATGCCATTACAACTCTTTCTTCAGTCACAACCCACATGTGTTTCTACTTCTGTCATAATGGATCTAAGATACAATAAAAAAGATTACCAAAACTAAATAAAATGTTTGTTTTTAACATTATTTTTATAACTATCAATTTTTATAGCATATGGATATATCTTGTAATTCTTCACCTATCTGATGAGTAGGGCAGTGTTTGAGGTCAGTTAGAAATAATAATTTTTCATCAGAAGAGTTTAGAGAACAGTTTTAAATGTAATGTATTTTTTCATGCTGCTATAGGAAAGTGGAGCAAAGTTGTGGGTAGGCAGTGAAAGGTGCAAGAAAAATAACTCAGAGGCACTGGTTTTCTGCATGCTTCCAGTGAGAGTTGAATAAGGATTTATTTTGCTTTTCTACACGTATACAACCTCCTCAGATAAACCCTTAGAATTGTAGATGCAGTTTTCACTTGGACAATCTCTGTGTTCTGCTGAAAGACGCTGAACACAACTATATGATTCCTCTGTTCATTCTGGAACAACAGACTGTAAGTCTGTTCTACAGAAACATATGGATAGTTCTATTATAGGGAAATGCATCTATATTAACTTCCTTGGAGTGTATTGTGCACTGAGAATGAAGAACTCTTGTACATTTGGTATTGTACTTCCAGGCTGGGAGAAAGAATGAATTGAATGGCATTATTTATACAAATTATTGTGCTTCTAAATATTTATGATAAAATACGAGGCTGTTCTGAACATGTCTCCTATTTTGTTATGTTGGCTCATGGTGTCAGAGGTGGATGTTGGTCTCATGGTAGTAGAGGCTGAAACTTCCCACCAACATTCCATTACATGTTGTTGCCATGAGACAGATGGCAGCAGAGGGGCAGTCAGATAGAATGGTGTCTGACATGGAAGTGGGTATGAGGCAAAGGCACGTAATTGAATTCTTCCATGCAGAAAAAAATGGCACCCACTGACATTCATCAACACTTACTGCATGTCTGTGGATGTGAGCACAGTGAGGTGAGCACATCCACAGTGGATGTGAGCACAGTGAGGTGGTGGTGCAATTCAGCAGTGACAACAGTGGATTACCTTCGCTAGTACAGATTTGTACAGATTTGTACAAGCACAGCAAGCATTTGTACAAGCTCTTGTTCATCCCTGGCAAAAATGCATAGGTAATGGTGATGATCATGTGGAGAGATACTGTTCTGTAGCTAAGAATTTGCCCAGTCAAGCAGTGATATTGTACTCTTTGTGTCTGTTGTAGTTTCCATAGAGATAAATAGGACACATTATTTTCAGATTGACTTGTGTACTTAGGTTGCAGTGATAACTGTTTCATGCATTTTCTAAACCTGGCTGCAATACTAGGGAATGTGGATAGTCTGGAATTCTCTGAAACCAGAAAGTTTTATGAAACAAGGAATCCATGCTTGCTAAAGAATGCAAAGTAACGTGTTAAACATACAGAACTTTTCTATTTCTGGTGTTTTCAAATAACAAATTCAACATGTGTATGCACAAGTTCCGGAAACAGTGATTTGGGTGTGTTTCAGTTGCACATCTGGTTTAATTGTATGAATTTTGTGTGTATTTCTTATAGTGACAACAAAAAGATGATTGTAGAGTGTCAAAAGTACACTAAGAATACGTGGAGACAGGACGAGGGGAAACGGACATAAGCTGCAGCACAGGAAGTTTCGCACGAATGTGCGTAAGAACTTCTTCATGGTGAGGGTGACGGAGCACTGGAACAGGCTGCCCAGGGAGGTTGTGGAGTCTCCTTCTCTGGAGATATTCAAGTCTCGCCTGGATGCCTACCTGTGCGACCTGGTGTAGGGAACCTGCTTTGGCAGGGGGGTTGGTCTCGATGATCTCTAGAGGTCCCTTCCAACCCCTACAATTCTGTGATTCTGTGATTCTGTGAATGAATAAAAGAATCCCCATATATAAAGTGCATAGTCTCACCGGCTCTTGATACTAGTTAGTGTAAGTGGACAAAGATTTCTGTTAAACATCCCTTCTCAAAGAAGAATTGGACCTCACACAAAAAGGTATTCTTTACCATGGAAGGACATCTGCCAACTTCTGCCCATTTTGTTGAAAATTATATTTATAATATGTGCACATCTTGACTATAGTGTCTTTCTCCAGCTGGTCACAGCTTTCTATCTTAATTCCATTGTACTAAGGTTGTGTGTGGGCTTAGGGTCTGTGTAAGTTGGATCAGCTTCCCCCTGTTACTTTTGTTATGGTTATTAGTAAATATGACAAATATTTTCTAAACTCAGAGTTGCTGGGAAGCTTTTACATGCATATCCTATAATCACTGATTATGCATGCAGCTTCAGTTTCCCCCCCAGCTGCAGCTTTGACACAGAAAACAAGGTGGTCATTTGCCAGCAAAATTAAAAGTTAAACACATGTACTGGCCTTATAGCATGTTAACTAGAGGGGAAAATGCACTGAGGCTACTTGCTCCATTGGCAGGAGTTATTTAAAAGGGACTTTGAAGCTCAGTTTAATTGATGAAAACTTTTGTGGTACAGACAAAGATGAAAAAGACAATAGTAATAATCAAGAGTCACTTGGGAAAAGTAAAGTATCTTAGAAGAATAAATTGGAACTGAAGTAGTTATGACTTATTTGCTTATTCATGGAAGACATGACTTATCTTTTGGTCAGTATTATTACTCTCTTTTTTTCTTTTCTTGCTGCCCTTCTTAGATGATAGTAGCTGAAGGGATAAGTGAATACAGCTGTGTTCTAATGTATTGGTTCTTCACGTTAGTAACACACATGTGGTTGATTATATAGTACTTTGCTTCTGTTTAAAGTACTTATCTGTCCTAACATTCCTTTTTAAAACTTCAGTGGTTCAGAGGTGGTGTAACGTAAGAGCACCAGCACTTCCATGTAAGGGTTTACTGATCCCTAAGAAAGTACACGGAGGCAAGTTAGCAGATACCTCCAGATAAGCTTCAGTATAAACTTGTGCCTCTAGATAATCAGTAATCTGATTAGGGCTTGCACACTGCTGAAGTCAGAACTGTCAGCAGCAACTCAGGAGATTTATCTTGAAGTTTGCTGAGTTGCTGGCTCTATATGTGGTAGAAGCAAATATTTATAATATATATATCTACACACAGAAGAACAGTGGACATCGTGAGGAAGGATGCTGAGAACAAGATGGTAGACATTGTTTTTCAATTAGTGAAAACTTTGGGTTCTTCCGTATCTTCTGTGCTGTGTGTAGCTCTTATCTCTGCATCTCAAGAGTGATACAGCGGAGTTTTGGAAGTTACTGAGAAGGGAGATTAAAATAACTAAGTGCTTGGAGCAGTGAAATTAAAAGAGAGACTCAAAAAATCAGGATCCTTGGGTTTGGAGAGGAAATAGCAGGGAAGGGACAGAACAGGTTGCCCAGGAAAGCTGTGAATGCCACTTCTCTGTTCAAGGGAAGCTTGTATGGAACTTAGAGCAACCTCTAGTGCATGAGTGTCCAACTTTTTTGATTGCCTGGGCTCCTCTGAGTGAAGTGGAATTCTCTTTGGATGCAGATACCTTAGTCACTCCAAAAGTAATGCCTCCTATTGATTTCCATGGAAGTTACAGCAGATACAAAGAGCACAATAACACTGCTCGATTGAGCAAATTCTTAGCTACAAAACACTATCTCTTCACATAATCATTACCATTACCTATGCATTTTTGCCAGTGATGAACAAGAGCCTTCATGCTGAGCTTGTAAAAATATGTACCAGTGTAGGAGATCCACTGCTGTTGTCACTGCTAAAACGCACCACCCACCACCTCATTGTTCTCATATCTGATGTTTGGTCTCTGCAAACATTCAGCAAGCATAGATGAATGTCAGTGGGTTCCATTTTTTCCTATATAAAAGAGGTCTTATATAAGTCTGGTAAAGAGACGATCAATTTTTTTAATTGCAACTCTATACCTTCCATCTGACAATGTGCAGGTAATGTGTTTATGTGAACTGTAAATAGAATCAAAAGTATACCAAAATTATGACTTTTTTTTTCAGCAATCTTGAAACCTATTTTCAAATTTCTTTATTAAAATGGAAAGGCTCAGCTGCGTATTTTGTGGTGTTCACAGGACTGTATTTAGCCAGTGTATCAAAATACATAAACTTATTTGCATTAACTGGAGCTGGTACTACAATGCGCTCTCCTTGTGCCCTGGTTTCAGTTCAGTGGGGCTTATAGTGCCCTGTTGTTCAGTTGGTGCTGAGGGGCCAAGCCAGGCCACTTGATGGGGCAGAGACAAAGCTGCTACCATGATGGCATGGGTCAGGGGGTGGCCACAGTGCGAGCTGTGTTAGGCTGTGGGCTGGACATGCCTGCTCTAGTGGAAGTGCCCATGGTAAGGGACCTGGAACTAGACCATCTTTAAAGGTCCTTTGTAGCCCAAACCATTCTCTAATTTGACTAAGGTTCGCAAAGGCAAAAGTGAAGGTGAACTACTATCTACCATGTGCAGAATTTAGGAGCACTGATGCCAACTGTGTGGAGGTTGGCTTAAAAATGATTAAAGGGTAAAATGCATCTTACAGAATATTGAACTTCTGGAATTTACTACCACAGAAGAGTATACTGATAGAAAACGCCAACAGTTTCAAGAAGGAATTAGACAAATTCATGGACAGAGAGTCTGTAAAGAGATGCCAATAAGGGAGCGCTTAAAAACCCCTCACTCACTTTCTTTGTGGGATGCTGGGTAACATGCAGAGAATGACCACAGTGTCTCAGTAGTCTGTATTATTTCTCCTAATTGAATGTCAGAACTCTGTTTTGGAAGGAGTTGGAGAAAGGACTAGGGAAAATAAAATCATAGAGAAACCAAGTGAAACTGGAGAGTAACAGATAAAGTTGAAGAAAGTAAGTGGGGATTGAAGCATCAAAAATGGAAAAGGAATTAGGGGTGGGTGTATAGCAGGACAGCTTGAAACTTCCCAGTGCTTGCTGAATGATCAGGAAGTTGAGATGATACTACACCATGAGAGGTCCGTGAAACAAAAAAAGGCTCTCATTCTGGAATGTTACTGCTCCTTTCACTTCTATCCTAGCCCCTCTTGAGTTTCATGTCCTTATGATTTGGAAGGTAAGATGTTCATGAGGAAACAACACTTTTTATTATGAAGAAACAAGAGCATTGATTAGAATCAGAGAGACATTTCTCAAAGCTAAGCAGTTCCAGATTTCTTACTGTCAGCTTGTAGAACAAATGCTCCATGCTCCAATTATCTTTGTGGCCCTTTGCTGGCCCGGCTCCAAAGTTTCCATACCTTGTACTCAGCATTTGTGTGTTTGCACACAGCAATTATGTGTGCATTTACCACTGCTGAGCAGAGATCACCTACCTCATGCTTCTGGCAACTCTCTTCCTAACGTTGGCCAGAATTCTTGACATCTTTCATTGTGAGGGCACGTGGCTGGGTCATGTTCAGTTTGTCCACCAGGACCTTCTCTGCAAAGCTGCTTTCCAACTAGTTGGCTACCAGCCAGTACTGTTTCATAAAATTCAAAAATTAAGATACTACTCCTGATGAAGTACTAACTAAGCATACCCTGACTTCTCGAAGATGGGCCACACATATGACAGGAAAGTATTGCTTTGTATACCTGTTCCTGCCTTTTCTTGGACAGTGAAAATCTAACCAGCAAAGAAGATATGGGGATATGTAAACCATTTTATTAAGCATTATGATAATTTTTATTTTTTTATTTTTATTTTTTGAGTTTAGACTAAAGTTAGCATATTGCTAATGCTGGGAGAAGATTGAAGGACATTTTTAAAAAAGTTTTGACAAGGTGTATGCCTGGCTTGGGATATCATTAACCTTAAATTGATGTGATAGAGCTGAACAATATTGATACTGGAAGCTTATCTGTAATAGTTATAATACTAGTTGTTATCTACAGAACCTGTTTCCTTCAAATAACAGGACAAAAAGCAATATTCAGGTGAAGAGGATGCAGCCAATTTCTTATGGCTCAGTTATTAGAGATCCAGTATGAAATAAGTGTTCCTCTTTATCTGTTAGATGCTATGACTATTCAGAAATTCCAGTTCTATAGAAGATTGTTTGTATACGATCTATATACTTTTCTTGAGAATCTCTGTGGAGGATGGGAAGATTTGGAGGAAATGCACTTCAAAACCAATCCACTGTACCTCCAGTGTAGAGATTCTTTTTTGTTCTGTGCAGTTGTGAAATGAACCATTTGTGCATTTGTCATACAAGAAATTCTAATTGTCTTACTTTTCCTTCATTTTAGTTGTAAATATTTTTCTAAGAAGTCTCATGTCTAGGAACATGAAAAATCATTGCACAGAAAATTCTACTTTGAATAAGTTAGGAAATCTGAGTATTAACAGCAGTTGTTGGACTAACTGTTGGTAAAAGCCATGTGAAAACAATCCTTACTGTAATATGTTAAATATGGACTTAAACTATTAGCCCTCTCTATCAGTTGTTACTAGTCTCTTTTATATTGCTGTTACGAAAACTGAGGTTTTTTTCCCCAGTAATTGTTGTATGAACTATATATTATGTGTAATGGAGGCTGAGGGGCCTAAGTAATGCATGCCTATGAGTACTTGGCATTCCCCCAGTGTCAAATGTGACTGGAGAACCATTTACACTGCTTAGGTGCATGACTTTGATTGAGGAGTCTGAAGGGCATTTTTCTTGACTCTTCTTGCCCACAACTAGAACTGTTTCTAGAAAACGGAGAAGATTTTCAGCACATGGTTTGAGCATAATATTTCCAATTAATTGAAAATACATTGATAAATGAATCTGTTAATTGATCAAGTACTTCTGTAAAAAAAAAAAAAAAAATTCAAAGTGAGTCAGTATTATTAAGGCCTTCTAGAATGAGATGAAGTTACTCAGCTCAATGTTTCAGAAATTTTAGTAATTATTAAATTTCATGTTAAGAAGTCATTATATTCTAATACAGCAGACCTTTATTCATTGAACTCAGTTTAAAAATGTGGCATTTGTCTAGAGTATGACAGTGCCTGTACAATTATTTTCTAGAAGTGAAACAGAACTTATGTATTCCTTGCTAGACCATATCCACAGAGAGTCGAAAGAAATAATTTTCTGATTACATGGTTTTTATTTAAGGCTGTTAGTTTAAATATCTGATTTAAAATACCTGATATCACGTAATGTGCATTAATTTTTGTGTGAAAACTAGGTTTGTTTGAAGTTACAGCAGAAAATCTCATTGACTTCTTTGAGACAAGAGTTTAATTCCCAGTCTTCAAAAGGGGAGCATACAATCCAGGAAATAACATTTTGTTCGATCTTAATGTTGTTCTGAACATATGTAAGCATAAGCAGTTTATTTCTGCTGACTGTAAGAACAAGAGGAGCTGGAGGGTCCCAGGGCTGTCAGAATGAATAGCTAAGTTTCCAGCGTGAGCTATAGTTGAAAACTAGAGACTGAGTTCCAATAGTGAGCTTTTAGTAAGTGTTCTTTTACGCTAAAATGAGACTTTGTTTCATCAGTTATTTCAACTTCATAGTGGTTCATAACAGTAAACAAAGGCAGTTAGCTTTTAAAGTAAACTTATTGTTGAAATGACATTAAAAGGGAAGTTTTAAAAAAACAGATTCATCCTAAACTTCATTAGGAATTAAATTTCTGTGTCCGAGCTGAAAACTCTTCACTTTATCTTTTGGGTGGAAGAAACAGCTGTTCTGAATCCGTAAAGATCAAAGCATCGATTGGCATGTCATCGGATGGTATTTCTAGAATCCCACTCATCTACTTCATGAATGTTAATCACTCGTACACATCCAACTTATGAGTATATGTGTATTTCATGAAACACTTGACCAATGGTAATTTCAAACAGATATATAATTCTTTATAAATATTTCTTGTAATTTTTACTCAATTTTTGTCCCCAGTGTGCCATACCATACACTGGAGGACTTTTATTTCATCACAATGTACATTACTCAGCCAAAGATGCCACTTACTGTTTAGAACTGCTATTTATTACTAAGCTGCATTAAAACTTCAAACTGAATTAATTATCTTTAATTTGAATTTTAGACTATGAATATGCCTAAGATACAGACCATGTAGTTCAAAGCAGACAGATGGGCTGCTAAATGTGGTCTAGCTGTGATGATATAGATTGACTGACTGTAAGGAGAAACAGGAGAGGAGATTGTAGCTACTCTGCCATGCTTTGATTTAAATAGTATTTTTAAGAACATTGTAGACTATAGACATGGTTTATTTATCTCCTACCAGTGCATGGCTTGGACACTGACAGGTATGCTCTTTATTGGGTAAAGAACTGTCTGAAGGTCCAGGCCCAGAGAGTGGTAGTGAATGGAGCTAAATCCAGCTGGTGACTGGTCATGAGTGGTTTTCCCTGGGGGTCAGAACTAGGGGAGTGTCCTGTTAAATGTCTTTATTGATGGCGTGGATGAGGGGATTGAGTGCACCCTCAGTAAGTCTGCAGACAACACCACACTAGGAAGAAGTGTTGATCTGCCTGGGGGTAGGAAGCCCCTTCAGAGGGATCTGGACAGGTGGGATCACTGCGCTGAGGCCAAAGGGATGAAGTTCAACAAGACCAAGTGCTGCATCCTGCATTTTAGCCACAACAACTCCAAGCAACACTACAGGCTTGGGGCAGAGTGGCTGGAAGACCATGTGGAAGAAATGGACCTTATGGTGTTGGTAGACGCTCAGCTAAACACAAGCCAGCATTATGCCCAGGTAGCCAAGAAGGCCAATGGTATTCTGGCTTGTATCAGAAATAGCGTAGCCAGCAGGAGCAGGGAGGTGGTTGTCCCTCTGTATGCAGCACTGGGAGGCTGCCTTGAGTACTGTGTTTGGTTTTGGGCTTCTCTCTACAAGAAAGACATCAAGGCCCTGGAGTATGTCTAGAGAAGGGCAACTAAGCTGGTAAGGGGTCTGGAGCACAAGGCTTATGAGCAACAGCTGAGGGAACTGGGATTGTTTAGTCTGGAGAAGAGGAGGCTCAGGGGAGACCTTACTGCTCACTACAACTACCTGAAAGGAGGTTGTGGCAAGGTAGAGGTCAGCCTCTTCTTCTGTGTAACTAGTAAAAGTACTTGAGGGAATGGCCTCAAGTTGCACCAAGAGAGATTTATGCTGGATTCTAGGAAAAAATTATTCTCCTTTCAGGTGCTGGAACAGACTTCCCAGGCGGGTGGTTGAATTGCTGTCCTTGGAAGTGTTCAAGAAACACTAGATGTACTAAAGGACGTGGATTAGTGGGGAAATTTTGGTAGTAGGTGGGCAGCTGGACTAGATGGGCTTAGAGGTCTTTTCCAATCTTGGTGATTCTGTGGTTAACTCATCACTCAACTTAATTGAAAATATTCTGTAGAGATACATATATTTCAAATATAATGTTTTTGCAGTCTTTCTGAATGCAAATGACTAGCTCCCCATATATATATCAGTTGACAAAGAAAACAGCAACATGATGAGTGTATGTTTTTGAAAGGTGTTATTTGTATTTAGGGGATTCTCAGTGGTGTGGAGAAGAGGGTGAAGCTGGAAGTAGTAAATGCTCTTTAAATAGTTAGAGATACTGTCCTACACTTAACCTGCTATGTTTTCAGTGCTCTTATTTTGCAAATGCTTACATGTTCAGTATGGGATTTTTGAAAAATATCCACTTACAGTTATTAGTTCAGTGCATTGTTATTATAAAGTCAGACAGTAGAAGGGCAAGTAATAAATGAAAGATTTAGAAGTTTAGTGACCTTCTAAGTCAGACAAAAATACATTTTTTTTTTGTCTTTGCTAGTAAACTACTGCAAACACAGTATTTGTACAACATAAAGAGGAAGGTATATATAATTTAATAAAATCTAAAAAATAATGTCCTAGATTTGCATCTGGATTTTGTTACCAGTCTCAAGATGCTACCCAGAGCAACAGCATGCGGCATGGGAAATCTGATAATGTTGTGCATCTTGCAACATCATGCATTCTAAATTGAGCATGATTTCCTGTAGTACTGCTGATATGCCAGATAAAACAATCTTGGGTCCAAAATCAACCTTTGTTATAAATGGATGCTCTTTGTTATCTGTATTTGTGCTGTGATGTGTGATTAACTGTTCCTTATCGAAAGAGGGAGAACATTTTTGTTTTTGACATTGTGTGTAGACCTGCTTTTAAGTGATAAGGAATTGTAACTTACATGATTGTTTAGTTCAAATGAAGTTAAATATTATTTTATGCTATGTTTTAAACGTAATAGTAGTTTTATTCAAAGCACCTTTATCTTCTACTCTCATACCTCATATTTTTCATACATTAAATATGAATATGTGTGTATATATGTATTTAATTGATTCTGAAAAAGTTATAGGTCTTTAAGGTATCCTCTCAGGAGACCCCAGTTTTGGTAGTAAGGTTAGAGGCCTATATTTAGGAGTTTGAAAAGTCTGTGTTAATAATTGTATGGGAACTGCTGAGTCATGACCTCTAATTGATCACCTGAGGTGAACAATGAGTCAGCCACAGGAACACAGGTGAAGGCAATTCACCTGTGCTGCCGGAAGGGGTGGAGCCTGGCTCCACCTCTCCTAGACCCATTTAAGTGCTGACTGGCACTGAGGAAGGATCTTTTCCTGGAGATCACTCCTCATGGGGAATATTGCAAGCCTACAACATTGGTAAGCATTTTCCATTTATTATCTTCCTGTTGCAATAATCTTACTTAGCCTAACTTTCCTGGATATTTCTTAATTATAATATCTGTATATTCATTGAGTGTACACTAATCTTGTAGTATTTTGGAATCTAGAATTGTGATTCATTTGGTTATTCCACATTCATTTAAATAAATGTCCTTAGAAATCTGGAGACTGCTTCCCATATCCAAAGCAATTTGATTTAAGTTCTCATGAGCAATGTGAGGCTTATAATGGATGAGATCATTCATTAGACAAACTAGTGCAGTTAGGGAAAAAATGTGAGAGCTTCTTGGGTGTGAATCTCCCCTTCAGATATAAAGAAAGTATCTTACTAATGCCTTTATCTCCATGAAAGACACAAAACAACATATGTCTCTGAACCTTGTAACATTCAAAATTGTTTGAAACCTCAGTAAGTACTAGTGAGGTGACATTTGTGATTTACTAAAAGCCACCTTCCTTTACTACAGGAAAACAAGGAAAAATATGAGAAATGACTTGCAAGTTGGGAAAGTGGCCTTAGAGGGTGGCAATATCTTTAAAAAGATGAATTGGTGTAATTTGGGAGAGAAGTAGAAACTACAGGAACATGAACTTCAAAAATCTTCTAAAAAGGTAGTGAATAATAATAACAGGTATATTATGGACAGAAGACAACTTTAGTACATGCTGTAGATCTGTCCATTTAAGTAGCAAATGTGTATAATTATTTTCCCTCTGGGTGCTATTACTATCTGTGTTATCCTGGATGTCTCATATATTTCGTCTCTGACTAAGGTACTTTGAAAAACTCTTAAATATAAGATGCTCAACTCCATATTCCCAGTTGCATTAAAAGCAAGATATGTACCTGTTTGTCTTTGGCTTTTGCAGTCATACACCTATAAAATTAAATAATATTCAGGCTTGACAAGATAGTAATCTAAGTTAATATGGCTAGACTTTTTCAGGGAGAATATTCTGCTACTTGTGTTGTTTCTTAAACTGCTTTTCTAGGAATATGGAGTGACTGTAATTGCAGTCGTTCAATGTATTGAATATTATAGCTATAGTTTGTTGAAGTTTACCCACATTTGACAAAGTCAGCAAATAAATATAATACTGTAACTTTTTCCTTCTCTCCTTTATTTGGTTAGTGGTAAGCATAGACATGCTGCAAAGGATTGTAGAATGGCCTGGGTTGAAAAGGACCTCAAAGATCATCTACTTTCAACCCCCCTGTAATTTTTTTTTTTACTGTAATCTAGAGTCATGTAAGCATTACAAATTATAATGGGCATTTCAAAGATCTTGATCACTTACTAGTCACTTACATATTACTGAAATGAATGTATTCTTAGTATTTTTTTGAGTTTTTTGTTTGGCTTCCAATTTGTAATGAAAACTCATATTTTGGAATATGATAGAGGTAATACAAACATTGATGAATGTAATTCAAACACTTGACTGTATTAGTACTGCTTCCAAATGAAATGAACAGAATATCACAGATACCTCTATATCATGAATATGTACGTGTCATATGTATTTTGACTGACTTTTTGTGCTTAATCAGTCGTAAGTTTATTATTAGCATGAATGAGAACTCTTCTGATGCCATTCCGTTGTCTGGTTGCAATTCAGGAAGGTGAAAGAAATCCAGAAAGTAAAATATACTGGGAGAAAAGGCACCATGTACTTTATCACCGTGCACTTACATGTGGGACACTGCTTAATACCTTGCATAGACATTTAGAAATTAAGATTCTCTTCCTTGTCTTGGACTTTGTCTTGTTCCTTAAAAAAGTAGTTCTTCTTTATCAGCTTTTGTAAAATGGAAATTGCCTTTACAATAGTAAAAAACTGAAGTTGAGTAATTTTCTTACAATCTGTAAAACCTGAAAAGTTAGAATCCAGTACCAAATGCAGATTCTTACAGGATACGTTCTGCAATACTTGTCCTTTTATTGCTTGCCCTAAGGCTGAAAATTTCTTTTCTTGTCAAGTGGCGTGGTGGTAGGTACGTGAAAATCCTTCAGTGCTGCACTTGCATCCTGGCTCCTTTTGGGAACTGAAAGCTTTAGGGTGGAGCTGAAAGGTCTCTTCTATAACCCTGTTTCTATAATTGAATGTTATAGGCTTATGCTGTAGGAAAGAAAACCAAAGTAATTGGCACGTGAAGACATAATAGTCAGCAAGTATATTGTGCAGCTGAGAACTGTAACATATTCCAGATTGCACTTTGTTAGCAGACAATACATGAAGGTGTTAAAAAAAGGGCTTTCTTTAGTTTCTTCTTACATAAGATTTATAAGAGGTTTTGAAACCACAGGATCAATAATTACTTAATTCTGAGGCTATATGTACAAGTAGGCTGTAATTTTATGATGTAAATTTAACAAGCCAAAATATGCTGTAGGGGAACTGGATAAACTTTGTGGTCTTCTCCTACTGATAGAACTAAGATTAATTTATTTGAGAATACAAATATATTAAAAGTGTATCTAAAATGAGCTGTGATATGGGAAAACATCCTGGAATACATATAACCATGATAAATATAAATATATAGAAGCTCAGATGCATACTGACACCAAAATCTGGAGATAATTTGAACAAATATTTGGAGACTGAAAACAATGCTAATAAAAGGAGTATTGAATGCAGACAAAGTTTATATTGGATTTTGACATTTTATTCAACTAATAAACAAGAATATTGAAGCAGAAGACTGGAAAACTATTGTTGATTTGGTGTGGTCTTTTCCTCAGTCTTCTGGGATACTTAGTTCTTGTGTCAAACCTCATGCATTACGTGAAACATGAATTTGATGCAATGAATCAAATCTTATGTTCCTAAAAACATATTAAAAGGAGATCAGGTAGCAGAAGGAAAACAGCTAGAGGAAACTTGAAATAATTCCAAGCTCATAAGATTTTCTCACTTGTATACCTGTTGTATAAATAATGTTTCTTCTGGTAGACTGAAATCCCTCAGTAGGCTTGAGGCGTGATGGAAGACTGTAAATCTCCACCTCCATCATTTGCTTTGATCTTATAATTTACTTTAAAAAAAAAATAACAGCATTCAGACTGTTCTAAAAAAGCTTTTATCTTGTGATTTATGTGCTGTTTGTTGTCAATAAACCTTTGAGACAGGAAAGCTTATTTGATGCCCAGTAGGGTGCTGAAAATATTAAAATGCCTAGTATGTTAATAAAAAGCTTTTTTTTTCTTTTTCTAACAATGTTACTGAATTTCTCTTAAAAAAGAATCTTAAAATAGCCCTTACAAAAGATTCTGCTCTGCTGAGGTGGAAACCAAAACTCCTTCTAGTTGTCTAAAGAACACAAGCTGGAAGAACATGTTCCTTACATTCCCCTGTCAGCATGACCTAATCACCATCTGACTGCTTGGCTCAAGACATGAATTTTTATTGTCATTCAGTATTTATCCTCTTTGGCTTACTGAATGTTAAAGGAACTTAGCCTATCCTTTGTCTTGTACAGCATCAGATGTCCTGAAACTGTCTCTTGTTACACGACTCTATAGGCCAGCTCTCAAACGACAGAGATCTTCAGTCAACTGTTCTGATATGATTTCTCTTAGATATGAAGAATTTCTTATACTTTCTATCTGAAGTATCACAGTTGTATTTTAAAAATATTATTGAATTACCAACTTTGGGTATGAACTGTAAGTGAAGAGAGAGTATAGAGCGTAAAAACAACTGTCAAAAGCAGACAGTACTGATTGAGCATTCTTGATAGAACATTTGTCATAGTTTCTGGCAATCAATCAGGAAAAAAATGTCATAAGGAAAGTAGGTGGGAAGAAAAGAGGGGATGGAGAAAATAAATTTAACCTGAAAGATTAAGGAATGCAATGGTTCTAATTCGAATAAAACTAAATAAATAAATGCACTTAAATTTTATGGACATTCAGAAACAATGAAGCATACGTGAAGGCTAATAGGGAATTTTTTTCATAACATTATAAAGTTATAAAACAGTGGGATAAATGTACTATTCTGACAAAGAAGGATTCAGTGTGCTTTTTTGAGAAAGCAGAATGATTCATGGAATGGTGCCATGGAAGTCAGTACTTCAACGCAGAAGCTAATTTCTTGCACTTGCAAGTTGGTATCAAAGGCTAAAGAAGTCATCTGTTTGTAGCTAATGTCAACCTTGCTGTCTTTTAAGGAAGCTGCCTGCCATATCTTAGTGAATTTATTTTAATGGTCACTCAGCTAATTCAGAACTACTTAGATGCTGTGTCAGCAGAGAAGAATATGCCAGTGGCTTCTTGCTCAAGCTTGGCTTAGTGTATGGTTGTGGTCCTTAAGGCTTTAAACCACTCAAAACATGGTAGGCTGATGGAAGGGGAATTTCCCTTCCAATTCCTGGTAGAGGAAGGCTCAGAGGAAAGGGAAAATCTAAGAGGTTTTCATGCCTTTCTTATTTTTGGGAAGTGCTTTTATGACAGGATTTTTCTCTCTTGTAGACAATTTATACACCTTAAAGGATTTCATTGGTTTCTTTTGTTCAGCTAATCTAGGAGCCTAGGGACCTTACACATAAGAATATACCAAGAATCTCTGTGTCTGACTCGCATTTTCTGGCAGAAATGTAGGTATGACAAAATCTTAGGTAATTAACTCTACTGATTAAAAAAAAAAAAAAAAAAAAAAAAAAAAGAATGAAATTGGTAAAGAGGGCTGTTGTTTGTTGTAGGCTGTGGTAAGACTTTTTTGGACCTTGTATAGACTTTCACATAGGGGCATGGAGTTCAGTTCTCTGCTTTCTTGTTCCTTTATTAAATTGTGGGATAGCTTTCATACTCATGCTGGTTTTCTTTGTTTTCCTGTTTATTTGTTTTAAGACAGTGTATTTACAAAATTACTTTGAGTGGGCTGTTATGTTGACTATGCCATTCTTTTCTAATTTTCTATTGCATTTCCTTCCTCATAGGGAAATTTTATACGTGAAGCCTTATAGTTCACAGTCTCTCCGAGTTTTAAAACTTGCCCCACTGATCAGTATGTTCTTTATTTCCCACTGAGCAATATGTTCTAATTGCTCACAGAAACTGTTAAAGAAGCAGCATATAAGAAGCAGTGACATATTGACAATAATATGTAAAGAAGACAACAGAGGCTTGATTTGAAAAGAAAACCTGTGCTTTGTAATGACACTTTTTCTTTATTGTCACTGTGAAGAATGGCTGTCATCTTTACTGTTAGAAAATAAAGGCATCAGTGAATATTAAAGTAATATCAGCACTTAAAGTAATATATAGTTAAGTGATGTGAAGACATGAAAATTAGTTTGTGATTGTGCATGCTTAAATTAGACTTTGGGGGTCTTGGGAAAAATTGTCAGCTATGTGGTAATTTTCTGTTTGAGAGAAGGAAGCACCTTTGAGAGTTTGTAGATACATACACTTTTATGTAAACCTGGTAATCATCAACAGGACTGGACTAGCAGCAAAGATGTTCTCCTCCATCCTGGTCCACAAGAAAGCAGAACAACAAAACTTAAGACCAAATTTGCTATAGAGAAAAAATATCTCAATAAATAGTGCTTACATTTTTTTTTATCAGATTGCATAGAAAAATTGTTTTCTTAGAGGATTGTGGGATTTTTTTTTTTTAACAATTAAGTTGCTGATAGTTTCTTTAGATCTTTATTTTGCATTAGGTTAATTGCATTGGATACAGTGAAGTTTTTGCAGAAGCCAGGCATGTCAGATACCAAACTCTGTAGCTGACAATGAAAATTTGGTTAAATACAGAGGAAAATTTAATATTGCATCTTTGATTTTTCTTTATGAGGGTAAGGTTGATTCTCTCCATCCTAATGACCAAGTAACTTGTGGCAGTGTGTTGGTCTTTAGGCAAGGATCGTGATTTCTTAGATAGGCAGAACAGCTTAGAGCTATACAAGTACTTAGGTGTCAGTAGGATTTGGCCCTGATAGTAAAGTGTCTTATGTGTCCCAGCTGTGGTCTGGAGCTGTGAGCTGTTCTCTGATTCAGAGAATTTGGAAAGGGGCAGCATATTCTCCCTTGCTTATCTTTCTTGGGAACACATAGATGTTATTGTTCCTGCCTTCAATATTTTTACACTGCTGCCTTACAAAAGGCAGTTGATTAACTAAAGTTATTGGAAGTATTCCTTCGTGTCTTCTTTGCAGTTCTACACAGTGCAGCTTTACATGTAGACCATCTGCATAGTTAGACATTTGATCCAAGTGTAAGGGACAGTCAGGGACTTGCATCTGAAAATGCATGTTTACCTTAGTGATTTTTTTCTACATGAATCAAACTGTTCTAGTGCTAAATCTTTATGGAACTACAATAGAACTACAACCATAAGTGTAGAAATAGAAATTAAGGCAAATTAAGTGAGACTCACAGTGTGAAATGACTAATCCTGGCTAAAAGTGCTTAATTATTGTGTCATGAATAGCACAATATAGACATCACATCCTGAGAGAACTGTTCAAATAAATACGATTTAATTTTGTCTGAGGTGGGTATAGGAACCTTGTATTTAAAGGAACATTATTAGTATTTGCAGTTTTGATATGATATCTATTTTTCAGTAAATAAATACATTTGGAAAATATACATACTACTAGGTTTCTGCCAAACACCTGATCCTGTGTTTTGTTGTCATTGAAATGCTCCTGAGGACATCTGTAATAATAATAACCCATCTTGGAGGAATGAGCATCTGCGCTTTATTTTTTTTGAGTTTTTAATCACATTGAAAATAGTTATGTCTTTTTAGTGTTTCCAGTAGAAGAACAGGTTTTAATAAGGTCTAATAGTCATTTTTTAAATGAGGGTACTAGAAAAAGATGCAAGAAAAAAATTACTCTAGATTACAGAAGATCTCTTGATAGTTCCCTTCATATCAGGACTGAGTAGCAGCTGATTAAAAAATAGCTAGTTTTTATGGAGGACGTTTTTAATTTCTGCAGAGTGAAAAAGAATATCAATTGTCTTCTCACATTCAGCTATTGTGATTATGTCACTATGGAATATCTAACAATATATGTGTAATAGCACTTCCTTTTCCTTTTAAAGAAAACTCTCTTGACTCTATATGTTATGGAAAAGCTTCTACCTACCAGATACTGCTGTATTTAGCCATAAAATTATATAAACAATTAAGAGTTTTCATTCTCAGCAATAGAAACTGCAGAATAATATGGAGAAAAAATAGTACATTATCTGCATGAACTGAAACTGTACAAGTGTGCCCAACCTTGCCTGTTGGGCCACATGCACCTGGAACAGGTTGTGCTGCAGCCACCCCCTGCCCCACAACATCATAGCAGCAGCTCTGTCTCTGCCTTCATGAGTGCCCAGGCTTTGCTCCTCAGCACCAATGAAACATTTATGCACTGTTGACCCCATCAGGGCTTAAACCCTCTCACAGGAAGGGCACAGTGCAGTGCTAGGTCAGGTTATGGCAAACAAGATTATGGATTTCGATACATTTTTAAACACAGTCCTGTGCACATCAAAAAATATGCAGCCATGCTTTTTCATTTTGATAAAGAAACTTGAGAATAGGCTTCAAGGTTGCTGAAAAAAGAAGTCCAAAAAATTAAGTTCTGTTACTTTATATACATTAACTATATTTTTAATGACAGCTGCAGCAAAAGTAATACCTCCTGTTTTATGACATTGGCCCACAACATCAGAGGTGGCTATTGGTGTATGGCAGTAGAGGCTGAACCTTCCCACCAATGTTCTATCACAATTTGTTGTCAGACAACAGATGGCAGCAGATGGGCAGTCTCACAGAATATCTGATATGCAAGTGTGTATGAAGCAAAGGCACATCGCTGAATTCTTCTATGCAGAAAAATTGGCACCCATTGACAACAACAGTGAGTTGCTTCTTCTGTTACAGATGCTCTTGTTCATTGCTGACAGAGATGAATAGGTAATGATAGTGACTCTGTGAAAAGATAGCAAATTCTCATCTATAAAACACTCAGTCAAGCAGTGTTAGTCTGCTCTTTGGATCTGTTGCAATTTCCATGGAAATAAATGAGGCATTAATTTTGGAGTAATCTACATGTATATATGGTCCAAGATAATTCCTCTTCACTCAGTGCAGCTTAGGCATTGAAAAGGTTGGAAGCTG
This sequence comes from Meleagris gallopavo, assembly GCF_905368555.1. Taxonomy (NCBI): domain Eukaryota; kingdom Metazoa; phylum Chordata; class Aves; order Galliformes; family Phasianidae; genus Meleagris; species Meleagris gallopavo. Next base: position 57,661,741 of record NC_139405.1, on the reverse strand, counting down.
ATGCTCTGTGGGGTTCAGATAGTTGATAATATATATATTTTCAGAAATGAGGTGATGTTCAAAGCAGTAGTGGAGTTCAATCAACTGCATAAACTTACACTCTGCTTTGAGAATTGAGGATACAGAAACTTCCATACTTTTGCTTGAAAAAAATCCTATGAAGTACAATTTCAGTATAATTGTTATACATATTCTAAATACAGAGAAAGTCAATGCTTCTCTAGCTGGTCATTCTCAAGTGTGACATTTTAATTGGTGAGTGAGAAACCTCACATGGAGAATGAATGATAAATGAATGGGCAGCAGTCTAAGATACTTTTTTCTGACATTATTTTAAAAATGGAAGTTTTATTTATTCTGAACTGTCATTATCATAATCACACTGTTATGGCTGATACTCAGAGATCACATTTTACCTGTAACTTGGAAGTGACAGCATAAGATAGTCACTACAACGTAGTTAGGGATGCCCTCTGTGGCTAGTTGACTACAAGTATTAGTTCATTTAAAAATTAAGACAAGTCATACCACAGGACATCTTCACATTATAGCATTGTTTTGGGGTTGTTTTTGTTTGAGAAGGCACAGGAAAGTTTCCAACTGATATTAAAATAATGGGAAAGATGAAGAAACTGAGATAACACTTAAACATTTAGTAAATGAGACTTCAAATATTTGCCTCTTCTGTTATCCCTCCCTCTAAGCCACATTACCACCTCTCACTTACATTCTCCTATTAAGCATTTATTTTTTCATGGATTCAGATTCCAGCCTAAAAGAATTCCCGAATCCATAATTTCATGACACCATTGTTCTTCACATTGAAGCTAGTGGTGTCATAGTCTTGTCCCCATTGTCTTAGTGGTGGAATTAATCTAGATCTTTGTTGATTTTGCCTAGTCTCACTTTATAAACAGTTATTACACAGTAAGTGTTTAACAGGGGAAAAAAACCCACCACATTTTGCAAAACCAGTATTGCAAGTGTGAAATAAATCCTTCTGGTGCATTCAGAGTTTACCCTTGTGAATAAGTGCGGGAAGAAACTTAAAGCAGTGTAATATGAATGACTGAAAAAAATCTCATTAGATACCTGAAAAAGCATGGCTTTAAAAACATATAAAAAATGTAGTTAAGAGAAATGAAAATGGTGGTATAAGCAAAAGAGTACATAATAAGTAAAAGAACATACTCATATGAAATAACATTTGAATAGATATCTGAAAGCTAAATAATCTGCAGAGGAAAAACAGTATTTTAATGCTGTGAATAAAGACCAAGAGGAGCTTTTTGAGAAAGAAAACAATCCACAAAATCCGTGGGACAGTGCAGATGTTTTTTATTTAAGGATAGGAATGGAGAAAGTTTTAAAGAACATCACACATTTTAATTTTTTTTTTTTCCAATAGAAAAACAGTGAAATGTCAGATGTTGCACCAGCATTTGAAAAGCAGAAATATAACATTCCAGGTAGTGGTAGGCTGATTAGCATTACCTCTAATGCAAAGAATAATCTTGCAGCAGATTGATAACTGGAGGCTATCAAAGTACATTGTACTTTTGTGATTAGATTAGAAATTAACTAGAAATCCAATTCTGAGAAATAGTCTCATGAAACAACTGTAATAAACTTTAAGTTACGCATTCCAACAAAGTTGACACATTTAGTTCTCTAAATTATTTAGTTTACTTTGATCAACTTAACCTCATTAAAATTAGTATTCTCTAAAGTCCAATACATCTCAGATTTAATAACTTATATCCCAGAGAAACTGTAAATAGAAAATCAGGTAGTGTGCCAGAGTATCTTTTCTTGTGCAGAGGCTGTTTATGATCATTGTAACAGATCTACAAGGAAATCCGAAGTTGTTACTAGTAAATATTATAGGTGTCAAGCTTTAGTTAAGCAACCATTAAAATAAACAAATTCCTACAGAGTTTTACAGCACAATATATAATCTATTGCATAGCAGCCTAATCCGATTTGATATTTATAAACAAATATAAATATACATATACATCATGTATAATCATTCAGAAAGTTGTATTTGGAGATGCAAAGATTCAGCAAAGAATTTAAGATTTTCTTCCACATAAAGCAATAATCCTCATATTTTAGGAGAAAGAAAAATCTTCCCTTTTAATTTATATGCTTTAAATATTTACAAGTTTAAGTAATTCATTACATTAATGAAACAAGTAAGAAAATGTCAAAAATGATTTAAGTAATTCAACAAATTACATCAGCAAATCCAATATAATAATACAAAGTTTTGCTTCAAATCTGACCAGATTCCATTTTTTAAATATTTTTGAGCAAAGCAAAAGACTATTCATGATTGTATATCTTCCTTGAAAATATCTTGCTAGCTCAGCTAGTTAATACAGTACTGGCATCATGTGAAAATCTATAGCCTAGGAGCTGCATTTGATCAGGCCTAATGAAAAAGGCTTCTCTGTGCCTCAAAGTATAGAACTCTGTTCTGCCTTTTCTGGCATCATTTGTAGAAATTAATGCAAAAGGATTCTATCCTCAGAAAGAAATTAATTTTGAAGCCAGACTCAAGACATAACTCTGAGAGCTTGCTTGTTTTTTTCTTACATTTTTTTCCCCCCATAAATAACACTTGTATTCTTTCTTTGTGAGATTCTTTAATCTCCTTAAGTGGTTTTTACTCTATATTAGATGTGTCCTTGATATATGTATGGTACTCTCACTGCCCCTTCAGTTTGTAATAATTCATATAATCAGACAAGTATTTGTGACCAATGTTCAATTCTGCATTTTCCTTATTTTCTTAAGAATAAATTCTGAATACATTTCAAATCATTAAAAAAATTCAGCCAGAGTTTTTGTTCCTGAAATTCTGACATGAATTTAGGATTTGTATTTCTGTTAAGATTTGAAAGTGCTATCTTTATAAAAATCTTAGTGCTTCTGAAAATCTCTTGTGCTTCCCCCCAACCTTTTTTTTCTAGAAAAATGTCAAAATAATTTAAAATGAGTTGGATTTTCTTCCCATGAAATTTGCACAACACAATTCCAGTAAGGGTGATGATCATGATTGGTAAATAATAGAAAGCCGAATTAAGCTAGTGTCTCTGTATTTGTTATGAATATGCTTTTATGGGATTTGATCTGCATCTTGTCCTGTTGCAAAGCATTTCTGTTGTGCCAGAAGAACTTATAAGCAGGAGTCGAAGTCGAATTGACTCAAACTTAGAGCTTTTGCACAAATACTAGTAATTTGTATTGCAGCTGAAAGATGGTGAATGTCTTCCAGCTGTTTAGCATTTTACTATGAATTATTTATTATCTGACACTTCTGTTCTTTCACTGATATACAGGAAAATTGATGTTGAAATGCAAGTGTACTTATGCAAATAGAGACTCAGATTTTAGATTAACTCAGTGGGATATGTGTTCTATAACAAGAATATGTTGTGTTTCTTTTTTTAAATGAAAAAATTTAGATTTTTTTACCCCTGAATTCTCTTATGCTTAGCAAAGTAGGTAGTCACAAGAGGGTCTTCTATGAAATGAATGGTACAGTACACTAGACAAAGATGTCTACGGTCTTTGTTCTACTTACGTATTTTTCCACCTCTAGAGAAACTGCAGTATTTTTCAATTTGGTTTCTTCGTTTTTCCCTTTTGATTTTTCAGATGACTTTGAGTTCAAGTGAGGTATATGCTACTGAATTAAAATACTTCTGAAAATATTTATGGCTTTGGAGTGTGAGTAAGCATTTGGTGTCAGAATGGATTAGCCCTACCTTTTCTCCTTAACACAATATGGAAAACTGTCCCTTTCTTTGGTTATGGCTTAGAGTATTTCTGTCTCCTCTATGGATCTTCCTCAGAGGTTCTCTATGACTATACAGATATCATTGAACCTATATATAGATTCTCTTCAGTTAATCGTACTCTTGCTATTTAAGTGATGCAGAAGTGGATTGATTAATTTTAATTAATTGAATAATTTATCTATTGGTTATTTCACATGTAAAAGGCAGAAGTATCATTCACATAATCACTGAACTTATATCTCAATCTAGCACAGATATTCAGTTTATTTTTATAAGCTAAAATGCTAATGTATATTGTAAATCATAATTAAGAGTAACCCTATACACATCTGGTAACATTATAGAAGTCAATAATCCCCAGTATTATTAAAATCTGGGCATGATGCATAAATATCATTGTAGCAATTAGACAGATTAATACAATGAGAAAGGTGTTATAACAAAGGTGTGGGGGCAGAAAGACTGGCACAATAGAAAGGTGCTATAAAGGAAGGGAAGAAGATTCTCACCCATATCAGAAGAGCCTAGGTTCATAGGAGAAAGCTTCACCAAGAAGGGACCTCCAGAAAGAGATCCTTCTCCAGTGTCAGTCAGCCCTTAAATGAGGTCTAAGAGAGGTACAGCAAGGCTCTGCCCCTTCCAATCACACAGGTGAATTGCCTTCACCTGCGCTCTCAGGGCTGACCAGGTCCTTTCTGCAGGTGTGCAATCAGTGGTTCAGGCTTTGACTCAATAGTTCCCATAAACCATAGAAAACAAAATTAGTCATTTATATGGGGATAAATTTACTAATGTTAAAACGTTTAATTTGAGAAACATTACAAAAGTGCAGAGTGCCATGTTGAGAATAACTACTCTTAGACTAGACTGCAAGCTGAAAGCAAAAATCTTCTGGAAATCTATTACGTGAAGAGAATGGGGAGAAAGAGCTCCAGTTTAAGCTTCAACATGCAATATGAAGAACGTACAGCAGGTAGGAAGTTGTCCCAAATGATCTGATAGCCTTACAGTATTTGTACAATGTTTTCATATTCATGTCAATGTGATTTCTGTTGAAGTGAAGCCAAACTTTCACCATTCACCACTATGTTGTTAAGGTGAAAGGTCTGGAGAAATCTGTATGGAAAAAGGCAAAACTGCCTTCTTGAACTTGCTGGATTCTTAAAAAGTACCTTTGTGTTAGCATAGTTAAATTAAAATACCTTTTTTTGAACATGTTTTTGAGAAGGTCTAGATAGTGAGATACCTAGTACATATAAGTTTCTCTATTGTAAGTATCAAAATGTTATATAAGTATGGAATTTTGCAGAATTCAGATGAATTATGAAATTATTGTATTTAGATAAGACAGTAATAGTCTGCAAGGGAAGGTAAATTACTTGGGTCAGTTTAGAAGATTATACTTTTCCTTTTTTTTTGAGGCATCCAATGATTCATTGAAGGTTAAAGGCTAAAACTGCTTGATCTTGAATATTTGTTGCTTACTCAGTCAACTGGATAGGATTTCACAGAGATAGAAGTCTTTTAATCTGACGGTAGAATGTATGAAGTAAATCAAAAGATGATGATGACAATATGCGTTCAAAATACTGGTAAAGCAGCCAATTCATACATCTTTCACAGTTCAGTGGAGTCGTAATACTTGCCAGTTTAACCCGTGTATGTTTTCAGTGTAGCTAAATGTCTGCAAATGCTTAACATATATTGGCTTAAATACAATAATAATAATAAAAAAAAACCAACAAAAAACTGTTAAATGACCATATTTTTAATTGAGAAAGCATTCAGTGGAATTCTATCACTATGTTGCACTGGAAAATTAATCATTAGGATGATGAATGCACTGAGTTAAGGAAAAATTTATCATAATCCATTGGGGTTGTTGATTTTCACAGTTTTAGATTTTTGTTTGTGCATTCTGAGGATTTCATATCTCTAGTTCAATTCAGAAGTTGCTTAGTTTGTGGTTGTTTCAAGCTTTCTTTTTAGTTCAGAGTTACTAGATGAATGACAAGTGATAAGTGATTTTGCTTTATTGTATTTTCTATGCAGATGAGTATTTCTCTTTAAATAAATAATTTCCCTTGACAATCATCCTCCTTCTGAAGGGGAATACATTAAGTCCAAGATTTTACTAAATTACTTACTAAATTTTATGTGATGCTTGACTACAGTAAATAAGCAAAAGTAAGTAAAATGAGAATCTTCATAACACCTACATCAGCCTACCCTGGCAAAATCCTGCTGCAAGTTCCCTTTAAGGATTTTAGAAGTGTTGAAATTGTATTTACTTATACAGGATGATACACGTCATGTTTAAAAGTACTCTTCAGTCTTTATTTTAATTTCACTGTTTTTGTAAGTAGAGCTGTAGCAGAAATGCTTAGTTATAGCTTGAAGCAGTGATGGAGCACCTGGTGGGAAGGCAGGGCCAACCCAGGGGAACTCAGCTGCATGCAGTGTACCTCAGTGATTGGAAGGGGTGAAGCCAGGATCCACCCCTTCCCAGATCTCAGTTAAGGACTGGCAGTGGAGGCAAACGTTTCTTGCTGGAGATTCTTGTGTACCTAAGGTCTTTTAAAGGTAAGTAGATTTTTTTGTTTGTTTGTTTCTGTGCCTATAGCTGTTGTGTTTGAGCATATTCTTGCTTGTTGCAGCCTAGAACTTTGCTATTCTGCTGTCGTTACTGCATTTTCCATTACAGTAGCATTCTTCTATCAATAATGAAATCAAGCATAGAATATGTAATATTGCAAACTAAAAAGCTAAAAACTTCAGAATTATTATCTTCCAAAAAAGGATACGCGTTAACCTCTTTCATCTGCTTTACAGTACAGTCTTCAGTTTCTTAGTCATATCCTGCTTTTATTTATTATTTTTTTAATTTTAACATGGTTTTATGGAAGTGTAAAACTTTTTTGGCTTCTTTTATTCTCCAGATGTGGCCTTTTGTCTGGTTACTTTCCCTTTCTACCTTGTTCTGAACACAAAGTAACTAATTTCTTTTTTTAAAGTTTTGTGTTCTGAGTATTTGCTCTAGCTTTATTTAATGATTAAATAGTTCTAGAGAATTAAGAAATTAAAACAAATGACAGCTGCCTCTTAAGTCAGGTAGAACCATTACCTTTATTTACTACCCAATAAATGGCATTACAAAAAGCTTGTGAGATTTGCTCATTAGCTCTTAGGGCCCACACAAAACTTTTGGAGCGCTTTCTTCTCCCTCACAAACACAGGAAACTACAGCTGTAATACTAATTCTACTGCTGAACTGTAGGAGCTCTCTTTTTAACTATGCACAGCTGAAAAACTACATATGAACAGGCTGATATCTGCTCAACTTTCCAACAAGTCATCAAAGGTACACTCTGTATAGCAGTTGTATTCTGAAGTGCCAAGATGTTGAGCTAACCTTTATGAATGTTATTGTTAATACTGATGCAACAATTTCTCTTTGCCCCACTTATTTTTCAGTATCCAGAGAGCAGTTCTGACTTGCAGGAATTTTACTAAAATTATTAATCTAAAACATGAAAAGATCCCTTAATCTGATCTACTGAGTTTAATATTTTGGATTTAATTAAAAGTTAATTGCTATAGTAAGAAAATCAGTGAAGTTCTATCACTTAGTTGGTTACTCTTTGGTCTATATTTGCTTTTCCTGATTTATATTTTATCAAATAGTAGTCTGATTAAATTGATAATGTTAAAATAACTGTTGTGAAGTTCTTTTGTAGTAATTTTACAGGCAGCCGAAGGCTTTTTTTTTGGTCTAGACAGAATGTCCTGATATTCATTCAGCCTATATTCTCAGGAGTTCCAATCATGTCCTTGTTTCCTTGTTTCAAGCAAAACAGTTCTAATATGATATTAATAGCTCACCACTGATGTTATTGAGCAATGAGAGCGCACCTGGTGCCCTTGAAGTACAGTGGCAGGGGATGGGCAGGGCAAGCACAGGTGCCTGAATTAGGCCAGGGGCTGTTCCATACTAGGTGATGGCATGTGGGGGTTGTAAAGCTGTGGGCAACTGTTTGGGGTGGCCTCTGCTTGGAGCTGTGGGGTGCTGGTTAGCGGGGCTGAGGCTTTGCAGTGCTGTGGTGCCTTGTGTTGGTGGGTGGTGAGTAACTGCATTATGGCCTATATATGTGGGGATAGTTATTGTATTTTTGTTTTAGTTTTCCTCTTTTGTTTTAGCAAATAATTTTCATCACAACCCAGGAGTTCCACTTTGTTTCCAGTTCTTTTCTTTGCTATGGTTGGGGATTAGTGACAGAGCATCCATGTGTGGTGTGAACTGCTGCTGGGTTTCATCACAATTTTTTGTCTTCTGAAAAGTTCCATAACATAACAAATGCTCTGGTCTCACTTTGGACAGATTTATACTGCTGTTTCTAATCTTAGCTACTGATAAAAGTTCTAATATGAGCTACTGAGACATAGGAGCTGGATAGACTGTACCTCTAATTAGATGCTATGGGATGATAATCACCTATCTGTAACTATGTTTGTTGCATGGAAAACTTGCAATCTGAGGTCTACTGTAGATCCTGTATGGAACTGCTATCCAGTAATAGCTCCTCTTCCTGTGTTTGTGCAGCTGATTATTCCTGTCAAAGTTTTGGAATTCACTGGATTTCAAGTTCTGCTTCTCAGATTCTCTTGCTACTAGTGTACATCTAATCCTGTTTCCCAGACTGCCAGTACAATAAGCATTCTGTTTGTTTGTGTAATTAATAAACATATTACATATAATTGTGGGATGTAATTTGAGATATATTGCTGTTTGTATTCTTTTGTTTCTGCAGTAAATATTGATTAACAGTCTGCCACTTTCATATCTGAAGTAATTTCACTTGGTAAAATGACCTAGCTTCAGCTGTCTGTGGGGGGAAAAATGAGAAATATATGTAATTCATCATTTAATCTAAAAAGTATTGGTGTTTCACTTCATTTCTTACCTTTCATTTACACCCTGGTAGATGACAGGTTTGTTGTAAATAAGATTTGTTATATTTTCTACAATAATACTACTAGTAATATTAATAATAGTAATAAGAAAGGGAAGCATTACTTTCAGAGCAACCCTCATAATAGTAGTAAGAATAAATAAATAAAAGATGTCGTCTAGTTGTTTGCCACAGTGAGTGGTTTGGCTATCAAGGTTCTGCTACATTAGGAATATCTCAATTCCATGGTGGAACAATGTGATTATTGCTCTTTGTTCACATTATAGCAATACAGGATCTGATTCTGGATAGAGATTTTATGTATTAGGGTAAATTCAGCTTACTATAATAGTTGTATTGATACTATTTGATGATTCATGTTCTTTGCTATAGAAGCAGGATAGTTAACAAGAGTATGCATGAATGAAAAATTGGAAAACGGAAAGTAGGAAAACAATTTTCTTCTTAGAATGATGATCAGGTTCTATTTCCTTTAAAATTGTGTAATAAATACCTTTTTGCATTGATGACTTTCTGAATTTCTTTATGGATTAACTTTGAGAGATAGTAATAGAGCTCTTTAAAAACACCAAATTATACTTAATTTAAAAATCAGTAAAACCAGATAAGACACTTGCCATTACATCAACTGAATATTTGGTTAATAGATACAAGAACATTTAAAATAAATAAATAAAAAAAATTGGTCCAGTTGTCTTATTTTTTTTTTGTATTAACTAATTTGAATAATCTTTTATGCCATTATACTTTTTCTTCATTTTTAATTTTCTGCATTTAGCAAGAAATATATACAAACAGCTTCTAAATTTCACTTTACTTTTCCCTCTATATCTCTTGTAGGTAAATCCTTCAAACTGACCTTTTTTTGTAAATTCTGTTCTAAGGGAGGAAAAAAGGTAAAAATATCTAAGCCTGTCCAGTAGAGGGGGGGGGAAAAAAAAAAAAGGGAATGTATACTGACATAGAAAAAGGAAGAACTTTTCTCAGAAAGCTTTAGGACTATTTAGGACTTTGACTGCTTACATATTATAGAGATTATAAATAATCTTGGGTATGAGAAACTGAGAACATTAAAGCCTGATGAATCACAAGAAGAATTTTTTCTTGAGAAAAATGTAATAGTTGCAAAGATGAAGCACGACTAAAAAAAGAATGCTCTTCTAACCTCCTAATATTTTGATAGCCTGTGCTGGGTTCAGCAGAGGTTCGTCCAGTTGACACAAACGTTGTTTGGAAAAGTAAATGTTTGCAAAGATTATTCAATGTGATTGATAATTTAAAAGTATAAAATATTTTTTCCAAATGAAATTTGTGATCTCTAATTTGTGATTTTTACAGTGAGTGATGTTGTCAGCACACCTTTCTATATTTGATAATTAGCAGCTTTATTCTTGTTTTGCTAATCTGTTGTCCAAGTAACGTGTGTGTTTGTACACAAAGTATGGCAGCAGCTCTGAAAGCAGTGCCTCCCACTGTATTACTTTGGCCCATCAGAGGCAGATGGTGGTGGTATGCCAGTAGAGACTGAACCTTCCCAGCAGTGTTCCATTACTTACTGTTGCTGTGTGACAGATGGCAGCAGAGGGACAGTGACAAAATGGCATCTGACATGGAAATGCATGTGAAGCAAGGGTATGTTATTGAATTCTTCCATCTGAGGAAAAAATGGTAGCCATTGACATTGGCTGATACTTGCTGAATATTTACATAGGCTAAACAGTGGATGTGGGTGCGGTGAGGTGATGGGTGGTGCATTTCAACAGTGGTGACAGTGGATCACCTTCACTGGTGCAGTTCTTCACAAGCCTGGTATGCAAGCTCTTGTTCACCTCTTGTGAAAATGCCTAGCTAATGGTGGCAACTATGGAAATAGGAGGTATTACTTTCAGAGTGACCTATGTGTATTAAGTCAAGAAGTTTCTATTAAAATCATCTAGCTGTGTTTGGGTTCAAGCAATCCATCAAACTCAGATGACTCTGCCAAGGAATTAGATGTGCTATACAAGTAAGCCTTGGCATTTTTCTAATTAGTCCTAAATAATAGCAGTTGTTTTATCGGATCAGAATAGTTCAGGCTATTTTAAATAGTATTTTTAATAGCTAGTTTTAATTTATCCAAGTGGCCAGAACACGAAGTATACATGTCGAAAAGGAGCTGTGAAAGATCAGGGTTCACAGTCCAATTCAGTTAAAACAAGGCTTTCTTTGTAGTTAAAAACATCTCTGAAAATTGGGTGTTTTTTTCCCCTCACTGATGCAGTTTGAATCCCAGCATGAAATACTAAGGAAAATATACTAGGACTGTTCTTTCTGTCTCATAATGGCTCACATATGATGATGTCAGTACCTATTTTACAGCTGGAGGAACTGATTTTTTTTTTTTGCAAGCGTAGTGAGTAGATCAGATAATCCAAAATGATTTGTGTACTTGCTTAGCCTGCTGATACTTCAATTATGTATACACCTTACTTTTTAATCCTTAAATCTTTTATTTTCTTTATGCTGTAAAAACTCAGTCTTGATATTAGATAACAAGTAATAATTATATCTAAGGTCCAAAAGTCTGACACACAAGCTTTGCAGGCATTTCAGCTGCAAACATGAATTTGCAGCTCATCTCACCGTGTATTCTCAGAAACACTCTTAAGCCAAAAAATAGTGGTGACTGCACTCTTATTTTAGAGCACCTACACAAAAGCTTTCCTAGACTGAAAGCTTGCATCTGTTCTTATTGAATGCAAAAATTAAATAATCATTTGGCTCTGAGGAAAGAAAAAGATGTGATCATAGCTTTGTAGATTATGATGATAAAAACTGTCCACTGGAAAGAACAAGGCTAGTGTTCCAGAATCTTCCTGAGATCTGTTCTGTGTGTTTTACATGTGTTTATAGCATAAAATGTTTAAAAAAAAAAAAATAAAAATCTTTGCAGCATGATCTTCTCCCAGATAAGGGTACACACAGTGGCTTCAGAAAGAGGAATTCCCTATAGCAATAGTGAGAATGGAATTGTGAGTAGAGTTTTAGGGGACAACTGGAGGCTCTAGTTTTGAAGTGAGAAAGGACACTTTATGGTTTGATAGTGAAAGCCTGCTAATCTGTATTTTCTCTCCTGTAAATTCCCTGAGATGTGGATTGTGACTTACTTTGTTTCTACTTTCAGTAACACACTGATTGAGGACTTTTCAGATATTGCTCTAAGTACTGCAGTAATGTGACTTTTAGGTCATGTTTCATCACTGTATCCAAGTACATGCTCTACTTCAAACATAGCTCTAAATTCCACAGCTTGCAGTGGAACTTAAGTAAACATTAAGTGTCCTTTGGTTTTAAATCCTTGCAAGTACTTCCTGGATACTGTTCATAAACTACTGAAGTAAAAGCTAGCTCTGGAATGGCAATAGACCGTATATTATGATATTGATAACAGTTGGGCTGTGTAAGGAATTCATCTAGTTTGCAGACTTGGTGTCAAACACGGTTGTGTGTTTAATTTTTTTTTCCTTTTTTTCTTTTTAAACATTGCCTGTAGAAGATAGTTAAATGAATATAATGGAAGTCAATATTGAAATATCTTCAAGATGTACCTTAGCCAGTATCTGGCCATGTACCCCTCTGTGTGTGATCTGTTTCCAGTTGTTCAGCTCCAGAAACAAAAACATCACATACAAAAGAAATTGTGATTTTTTTTTCTTTTTACTTTTTTATTCCAAGTGAACTGATGAATGATGACAAAGACCCTGTGAATACTGTAATTCTGTTACTGTTCCCTTAGTGTCTAGTAAATTTGATTTAGAACTGTGCTGTGATATCTGAGTTAACTTTTAACTACTCAGCCCTTCCCTATCCCCACTTTCCTTACTCCTCCCGCCCCCACCCCCCAAAAAAAACCACACACAAAAAAGGAAAATAGATGTTAAAAGGTAAAACTGACATCATATAGTGGAATTCACTCCCCCTAAATCCCACAAAACAGTCAGTCTTAGTTTATTTTTCCACTCCTCATATCCATGATTGCTTTTTCTCTAGAAAAAGATCTATACAGTTACTAATTACATGCAACCATGTTTGCATAAGTAATAAAAAAAGGCTTATACTATTGTGTTGTGGTTTTACAGGAGGATTTCAAGCAGCCTATGGGAAGGAAACAAATGAATTTGTATTGTATGATTTTCTTGATTTCTTTCTGAAGTCACAACCTCAAACTGAGCTTAAAGCTGATAGCTTCCAATCTTTTCAAAATTACTTGCAACATCAGTTGCTCTATTTTTTCTTTCCTGAGTCAGTTTTTGATTCTCACTACATGCTGTATTTCTAGAAATAAGACCATGCCTGCAATGGTAACTTGATGCAATTAAAAGTCCATTTTTTTTATATAGTTAATCAAGCTACTTTGTTTATGTATAGTTTTACTATAGAAGTAAACTCACAGCCTTTTAGTGGCTTTTTCACTTGCAAAAGGGTTCTTAAGTCTCATATCAGTTCATAAGAGTAGTAAAAGGTCTTCCTTGTGAATGAGACATAGACTCATTGTGTTGGTGCCTGTACTGTGAGCAGAATCTATTGAATTTCTTCCATAAAACCCGAATGTCTTAGAAAATGGGAGGGAAAAACTAACCTTGAGACTCAATCACAGATGCTTTTGTGGTTTTATTTTTTTTTTTTTAGGTTCATGGCTGTATGAGTAAATTATGTATTAATATTTCCTGACTTACAGTACAAAAGTACTGTTATCTAGGTAAGCTTTTTCCTTTTATTTGTGGTAGAAATCTCACAGAAGAAATACTAGAAACTTTTGATAGCATCCCTTCAGCCACTGTAGGGAGAACATATTGTCTTTCTGCACTTCCTGTTTTCTTAGTTATTGATTGATCTTGATGCCTCTAGTAGTTATCTAGAATCAGACCCCATTGTCTCTATCTATTTGCTGGAGAATACCAGTGACAAGAACTTCACGTATTTTCCAACAGAGTTTAAACCAAAGCCTACCGAGAAACATAGGGAAGTTTTAAATTAGCTGTTATGGGCTTAGTTTTGTTCTGTGTTCTTACTAGTAACGACTAAAAGGCTCTTTAATACAGAGATGACCACCAGATTATTTACTGGCAACTATGTGTCTAGAATATGAACTAAGTCAATACAACTGCACTACTACTTGTAACTGCAGTAGCATAAGTGGAGCTAGCTATGTTCTGTGTGGCCTTGTGTTATGTAGGCATACTATAAATTAAACTGTTTTTGTTTTCCTTGATTCAAATTCAAGAGAAGAGATGCTATTCCCTTAGTGTATAGGAAATCATAAGTTCAGTCCATGAGCCCTATTGATGTATGCAAAGTGTTTTGTGACTTTGAGCACATAAATTATAGGAAGGGCAAGCTATTCATCTTCACTATTTCTTTTGGCCTTGGAGTATTTATAGAGGCTCCCTCTGGAGCTGCACAGTCAAGCATCCCCCAGCTGTGGAAGAGCTTATGAACAGCGCTCTGAGGAGTATGTATACACATGGAAAACTCATTAAGACGTACCCTGGAAGCAAGAAGATTACTTCTGCAGCTTCACTTTATCTGTAAAAATGTTGGGTTTGTTTCTTCATTTCCTTCTTTGGAGTACTTTTTGTTACTGCTCTAGGTTAATTTCAAGTGGGAGTATGTATCATTGCATTCATTGTTCTAACGGCTAACAGGCATTCAGGATCAATCCTGTATAGGATATTCAGCTGTTTGTAAGCCCTGCAGTACAGATTCTAAAAACACCTGGATGAGTGGGAAAGGGAGCTGTAAATAGGATATATGAAAAACAGAAGGCTTATATTCTATGGCAGGGGCAAGGTTTGGTGCACAGAGTAAGAAATAGGGTATAATAACAAAACTATTAAATAGAGTTATAAACACTTTTCATCTATATGTATAGATTTCTTTAGTTACAAAGGACAAGCTGAAAGAAAGAAGGACTGGCAACAGGCAGAAAGGCAAATGTGTATTAAAACTGTGATGATGAAACAAGGCCAAGAAGAGTGAGTGGAAACCAGCAGGTAGGCTGCACAGGACAGAGAGAGTCCACAGGTCCTTGATGGCAGTGGTCCCAGAAGGGGAGAATCTGTTGCTTGTTCTGTGTGTAGTGTTTCTGAGAAAGTCCTAGCTGATCCTAAGTTTTTCAGAATAGGGCAACCATTCTGCAAGTCTGAGATATATATGTTGACTATTTTTTATTCAGTACATGGTATTTCACTTAATGAATATTTAACATCAGTGGTCACTATTGTGACTCCTTTTTCCATACATGTTGTGTTTTTATTTAGATCCAGAGATTCGTAGTTCTAGCTGTAAATCTATGAAACATTTTATTGCCATCTTATAAGCTATAGATATTTCAGCTACCTGAAGACCTTTTTAAGATTTTCTTTCCTGTTTCAGTGAGCATCTACTCGTCTTACACCTGATCAGGAACAAATTTTAAGCGTGTATACTCATCTTTTCAACTTGAGGAGATTTTGTTTGTATCTCAGAGTACACAAACTGTATTCCTTTCTGACTATTCTAAACCAACAGATATGTGACCTGACGGGAGCTACTCCAAAGTGCATTTACTTCTTTCTCAGAATGCCTATAACACAGTTGTGTTATGTGTCCTTAGCACCAGGTGTTTTGCTCTACATGTCTCTTCTTATTCCACTGTGCTCCTTGTTACAGCTGATGTTAGATGTAGAACGAAAAAAGAAAATGAAGACAAGTTTCAATTAAAAACAGAAATGAAGCATTGAGCTTACAGTATTGCTAGAGCCCTTGAACCCAGATAGTGAACTTGTGTGGCTCCTTTTAAACTGCAATTTAAGAACCTCTGTTTGGAATGTGAAGCATTTTTGTGTGAAATTATTAGCAATTTTTTTGTTTTAAACTTTACCTGATCATGTTCATGTAAGGAGCTACCGGAATATCAGTAGACCTGGAGGGTCCAATTTATCCTTCCTTTTCTCAAGGACATTTAACTTAATGAGAGTTATCCAGATAATGAACAGAAGTGATTAAGAAAACATATATATATTTCATCATGATATTTAGGTGTAAACCAGTATTTTTTTCAGAAGGAACACTGTTAATATTAATGGACCTGGAACATGTGCTAATTCTTTGCTTAAGTTATCTTAAATACCATCTGCTCCTGTCACTTTTTTGGACATTTTTTTTACCATCTGAGAAGCGTCTCTCAAGGCAAATTTCCATCAGTTTCAAACAGTTACTTCAGTTTTTTTTTTTCTCTTCCTTTATGACTTTGCTTCTTGTTAGGTCATTTAAGGTGCAGCCCTACAAAAATAAATTACTTCTTGCTCTTCCATAGAAGACAAACTAGGGATGAATTTGTAGCTTTTCCATACTGGATGAGATTCTGCTTTTCAAATAAGTACTTTAAATGTAAGGTCTTAAGTACAACCCTTCTAGTTAGCCATCCTTAAGGCTAAATAAAAAGATCTGAATTGTGCAGTTTTGGGGTTTAAAGCTCATCTTCGATTTCGTACTTTTTGAAATGCTTATTGGTATTCTGGATTAAGAGCTGTATTTTGCATCTATTGCTGGTGGTGCACTGCCAAAGGACAGGGCTTGCTGAAAATTTATTTAAGTTCAGAGCATCCAGGTTCATTAATTAAAAAAAAAAAAAAAAAAAAAGTAAAACTGGTGGAAGCCATTCCTGGCAAGAAGCTTGGTTGGAAATGGCCTTTCCATGCAGCAGTTTGGGGAAACAGGTTAGAGATTAATCATGTATGTGTTCCTGGTGTTAATACATAGAGACAAGATAGATGTAGGCATAATGTCTCTACTGTCGTGTATGAAATCACGGAATTGCTCAATTGCAGATGTTGGAAGGGACCTCAAGAGATTGTGGAGTCCACTCCCCCCAGAGATGGATTCTGTAATTCATTAAGGCAGAAAAGTCTTGTTATTAGTAAATAGCAAAGTAAATAGTAAATTTGCATTAAATTTGAAGTTGCTGTGTTATTCTGACCCTCCCAACTGATTTAGTAAATGAGACTGTTCTTATCATTTTAACCGGTTGCATGTTCTCACATACACCTTTTCATGTGTTATTAAGAAACTTGGAGTCAGTGTGCAGTGAACTGAGATAATTTCTTGTGAATTTCTATTATCAAAATAAAGCTGTGGAGTGTCCTTCTAAAGGATCTACAAGTAAAGTGAAATGAAATGATCTACAGATTACAAGAGGGAATGGGTACTAAAAAAAAGCCCAGACTAATAAGACCTTGCTACAAGTGAGATCACATGGGAGGTGAACGTGGTCAAATAATACATTAACTCTGGTCTTGTAATGGGAAGCTGTATTAGAAGGTTGTATTCCAGTCAGCCTGACAGACAGCCTCTGGGGTCTCCAGAGGGTGGATAAAGATACAAGAAGTATTAGGCTTTGCACTGTTACTTGTCATGAAAAGCCATGTGTTCTGATGTTCTGTAGCTTGTTCTGCTGTGAGGAAGCCATGAGGGAAGCAGTGCTGCAAGAGAAGACTACTTTTATTTTTCTTTAGTTGTTACTTTTAATATCTTGTAATGATGACAGAACTTTGCACTGTGCGAGAAACTGCATTTATACTGCTGTTCTGTCTCACTACAGAATAATCAATATTATATCTCTGGATTCAAAGCCTGCCTGTAGCAAATCTGTTCATAGGCAAGATGCTCTAAAACGAAGGCTGGAAGCTACAAAACCTTTTGTTTAGGAGGAATTCTGTCTATCACTAGAAAAGGCAAATTATTGCTGCTCTGCATGCTTCAAAACAGGGTATGTTGATTTGAGTGTTTATGCTTTCTCTCCCGCTGCTTATGCGGACTTGTTCTAAGGGCTCAACTTTTCTCTGAGCTGTATCTTTTAGTTAGAAGTTTTCCTTATTCAACTTCTTAATTGCCTTCTGTCTGTCTAACTTCTGTTTTTGTGCTGTTTCTTAAGTGTGTGATAGTTATATTTTTTCCAATTTTTTTTTTGTACAACTTTAAAGTATCAACAAGAAACAAATAACAAATGAACAGTAACTCAATTCTCCTTACAGGTAGTACTTTGTAGATTTTTGGGGAAAAAGAAGTGAGCCCTATAAGAAATTACACGCTCTAATTACTATCAGTCTGGTTGCATATGTTATCATTCATGGAGTAGTTATTTGAAGCAGGTACTATGACTTGATTTTACATATTGATATTTTTTAATAACTAAGTACTTCCATGCTACATTTTCTAGGAGGAGATAGTGGAGAATGATAATAGACTAATTTGCTTTATTCTATATCGTAATGAAAAGAATGAGGAAAATGATATTGAACATTTTAGCCACAGTGAATATTTGTCTGGAAGTTCTTTTGAAATTGATGCCATCGTAATAAACCCCATACTATTATGAATTCCTCTATAATTTACTTTTTACTAAGGCCAACAAATAGAATGAACATTATTACACCAGAATTCCTGTAGTTTGGATGAGAATCTCTGATTGCCTATTTCTTGACTTTGCTTTCCTAACATGAACTTATCTCGTAGGATAGTAGGTTGCATTTGATGAAACATAAGAAATATATGCTTGAGCTCTTCAATGTATCTGCTAAAGGCATTACACATGTAAGAAAAAAAACCTTTATGCACTGTGCCAAAATAAGTGAAATAGTCAGATTTCTTGTAAACAGCATTACGGCCATCTGCAGCATCGCTCTCTGGTTATTGCACATAGTCTTTGTTTTGGTCAGTTGCTTTACTCTTCCTTCTGTAGAAAAACATTTTCACTTAGATCACCAATCATCTTGAAGGACTTGAAAAACAGGTTTCCGTATGTGTGCAAGACCATGTTTTTGTTTGGGTTGTAAGGAATTGTTTTTTCTAAAGCTCCAAGAATGCAAACATGAAATATGAATTCAATTTTAAATTATTTGGGAGGATTTTTTTTTTTTTTGTAATAAACATGAATGTAATATTGAAGAAAGGTTTTAAGCTAATGGCTCTGGTAATTGATTGCTGCTAACTAGGATTGATCCAAAGGGTGTTGTTGACTTAAAAGATCTCTGGAATTAGGTTTCATGACAGCCATCCAGTCCACCTATTCTACTGATCTGGTTTCACCTGATGTATTTTGGTTGCAGTGTTTGTTTAAAATGCACGTGATTTTTCTTTTATATATTTTGCAAGTTTTTTTTGAAATAGATTTGACAATAATATGAGAACAAAAATTATTTGATGTGAAGGGGAAATTTTTTCTGAGTGTTGGAGAATAGATGAAATAAAGTCCTACGTCAATAGGAATGGGTAAAAAGTTGACACTAACTACTAGGCTGCTTGCTGGAATGAATACTGCAGATACCCTGAACAGATACAAACTGGTGACTTATTCTGTCTACTGGCTCTGGAGAGAACAGGGATCTGAAAATTGTGGCTAGAATCGCAATTTTTTTTTAATCCAAAAGCCGTGGTAAATTTCAATTCTTAAGTTACTACCAGTAAACAGTGTGAATAAATTCACGTGATGTAGTGTGTTAGTTTGAGGTTGATTCAAAAGTAAGTAGGATTATGTGCTTCTGAACTTGAGGTATTGTCTGTATTTGTCATTTGTTCATTTTTTTCTCATCCATTTTTTGGGGGTTTTGCAGTCTGCAGGGGCAGTGTTAAGTTCCTGTGAATGTGAGATTAACTAAGGTCTGCTTCATTTTAGTTTAGTTTGATGTTGGAGCTTCTCTTCTTGGCACTTCCTCTTACGTTCAGCTGACATTTTATTTTCAAGTTTAACAATATAGAAGAATGAATGTTGTTGATGCACACAGTATTGATCCTTTGCAACTGTGACATCATGTGTATTGTAGATAATAACTGTGGAGGGCATGTTCTATCCTGAAAGCATAAAAAAAAAAGTGTGAGTAGGGGTGATATAGTTGTTTTAGTATTTTGTGTTCCTCGTTCCTAATTTTACCTTGGCAGTTCAGCATCCACAAACCAGAATTAAATCCTACCTTTGTTTCTGAAAAAGAATTTCATTAGTTTTCCGTACTGTTTGCATTCTAATTTAGAATGTCTTGCATATTTTTAGTTTGATTAGGTGCACGATAGACTATTGCGGGGAAGCTAAAAATGGTGCATTCCTAAAGGGTGCTCTGTCATACAGTGAAAAATTCTCTTTCCCAAAGTTTTACTGTACAATTTCAGATCTTCGGATGCTCTTCTTCCAATAAAAGTCAGCATTTCAATGGCAGGATTTTTAATAAAAATGTCATTTAACAAGAATTAGTGAAACAACTATTACAGCTTCACGGTTCTTACTGAAAACAACTTATCAAATTAACGTCAAATAACCTGTTTAATTGCCATTAGTATTTTAGAGTGTATATATTAATAATGTAGGGAATTTTCTTTTTATCATGTTGTTTAGTTAAATATCAGATTATTAATGTTCTGTTCTTATATTGAAACTCCTAATTCAGTGTGATGTTAGGGCAATACAAAAAACTTCTGAATAGTGAAGGTCATTTTGAATTCAGTAAATAAGTCTGATTGACCCAATTCAAGCTTCATGAATTGCTAGAGGTGAGAATCATATCTGGGTATTCATAGTTGTTTACTGAAGTTAATAAATGATTGTTTGAACTAGTGCCTATAACATGCCTTACATTTAACACAAAAAGAGGCTTCGTGAATTCAAAGAAGACTAAGAGAGTACGAAAAAAGAAAAAGAGAACTTAGTTTAGTTAGCAACATCCATGTAATGCTTCCAGCATCATAAGGTGCTCCTCTAGAAAGAAAATAGGCTCTAAGCTAAGAATTAGCTTACATAAACAAATAAACACGAGCCCTTTAACCTCAAAAGAAAAATCCAGAAGACAACTATGGCTGAAAGGAGATAAGATAATCCTTTTTTTTCAGTTTTATTATTTTTATCTATGCTAAAGGAAATAACACAAAGTGGGAGTTTTTTTTGCTTTAAGTAGAGATAAGGTATCTTGTTTTTGACCTCTGTATTTCTGACTCTGTACAGAGGAAAGAAAATGAATTACTGCATAAATCACTTTCAGAGGGGGCAATGCTCTGCTCTAGATGCTCTGCTGTATGCTAGAAATCTGCTAATATACACTTGAACCTCTAATTTCATCAACTAGGGATGTAATTTCTTTATTTCTCTGCTGACTATGATTTCTTTTCTGTTTCTTGTGTTCTATAAAACTGAAGGGCTTAGGTTCAAGTAATGGTGCTTTGGGATCACCTGTTAAATCAATGGAAAATCATTTTAAGTAATACTCTTGTTTTTCTTCACTTGGAAGAAATAATTTCTTCATGGACTGAACATTGTTTTCTTTTAACTATTTTCATTTTATATTCTTCATCCAAATAGAACCCTTTCTAACGTGAGAATGTTCTGCCATACTTAAGAAGCTGTTGTTGAAGCATCAGCTCTGTGAGGAAAGAACAGAACAGGATATTTTTTCTTTTTTTATTTGATGTTAGAATGAAAGAGGCTGTGTGGTGGGGACAGAACATTTCAACCTCAAGCTATTGGTTTCCATTTTCAAATTACACTGTACTTTAATCCCGTGAACCAGTCACTAGCTGCAGACAACCCTGTTTTGGATGAGTTTGCTGTTGTGTTCTATTTTTCTGCAGGGCTAGCCAATGGTGCCCATGTTACTGTTACAGAGCATAAATTGCTTTCCTGAACTTTGGGAATCACTTCAATATACTTTGAAGAAGCAGTACAGGATTTTTAAATGTACAAGTATTAATATTTCACTGTTGTGGTGAAACTGTCTCACTTGCTCTTCTGTGTAGCATATTCTACAAATTAATTACTTAGCCTGTCTGAAATACCTGTTTTTATTAGGCATTCAAAGACAGAATATCACATTTTATTCTTTTGAAGTAAATCACAGAGCACTATTCTGTAAGTATCTTCCTGCTAAATTTTTCCCTCACCACCCCTGTTTTTTTCATAACCTATTTCATCCTTTTTTGATTTATGTCTGTTGCCCGTGTCCATGAATACGAAATGTATTTCTATGAATGGAAATAGGTCAGTTGCTTGTGCAGATCTTGGAATAAAAACACCACCCTTTTTGGTTTCTCATTTGAAGAATTCTGATACAAAACTTAGATCAACCCAAACTAGAAGTACTGCTGCTGGATAGGAAGCCTAGAACTGCTTTGCAGCTTATGTAGCTTTCATGGTTAGGAATGTATACTTCATATTCAGAGTTACCTTTTCAAGACATCTGGGATGGAGAGCAGATAATACTCTTCTCTTGCATTTATTTACAAATATTTGATATCTTTGTTTATGTTTTTCTTTTAAGCCTATATGAATATTACTTTCCTTGTCTTTTTTATAACACTTCACTTCTGATTATTAAAACCAGTCCAGCTTCCCAATAATTTCTTTGTATATCAGTGAATTTCTAGTAGTAGCTATGTCACTTCTAATGTAATATCCTGGTTTAACTCTAGTACCAAGCAATAGCAAAACCTGAAAACTGCATGAAAACTGAAGGTAGAAATTGATATCCTAGAAGGTTAGCTGAGAAATATAGTTATGCACTTCCAGGAATAGTATTAAATTAAATTGTCTTGCATTCTTAAAAGTTCATTAGATATAAGCAGTGGCAGACTCTTTCTTTTAGGTATAATCAAACAGCTCAAATTAACTAACCTTCATGTTCAAGGTTTTATGTGCTGTATAATTTGCATGTACAGAGATCACAATTCTTAAGCAATAGAACTCAAATATATTGCTTTGATCTGTCACAGGCGGCTGTGATGATCAAGGATTTGGATAATATTAATAGTATTTTGAGAGACCATGTTTTTGAAGAATCCTTTATCTAAAGAGGCAATTGGAGTTAAGAAAATTGGCTTCATCTATGGCTCAAAAATCTGTTCAATGCTAGTTATCTGTCCAAGAGTATTTAAAGTTTCTGACATTTGGAGGTAATTACCGAGTCAGGGAATTACCTGCTTTTTACAGCAGTAAACTGACATGGTGAAATTAAATGATATTCAGATAAAACTTAAAAATGAATTTCAGGTGTGTTTCTGGAAACATAATGATGATACCTTGGAAACAGCCTCTCATAAGATAGCATAGAATAGAGCTTCACATTTCTGAAATTTCTTGAAATGGAAGAGTGTGCCTGAAGCTCTGGGAAGGCATGATTTCTAGTGTGTTTTAGCCTCAGGGAACTGAATTTAGGTGATACTTTTTCCTTAGGTTATAATATACTCTACCTTTTGATTTACTGAATGTCCCTGTAAGTCCAGGAGTAATTTGTAATCTGAGATGAATGGAAACTTTGTTTGGTAAACTGACCCTCTATTCTGTGAAATTGTGTGAATGCAGAAGGTGGGATTCACTTGTGAACTGGTACTTGAGGTGAGGACTGTTGATGTCTGTTAATGTTCTGTATCAACTTCCTGTAACCACTGAGCCTTGAAAAAAGTCCTTCTCACCTTGAGGGAGACGTTGGGAAATTACTTTTTCAGAAGCTAAGTTGTGCTATTTTAAATGTTCTTTCTTGATATTGCCACTTAATGTGCGTTCTGTTCTAGGTGAAGATTTATTTCTCAATGTGAAACTTTTTCCTAAAGAGGGCCAATATTTCAACACCATTAAGATCTGAATTGATGAATTTACCACATAATTAAAAGGTTCTCTAACACCTGTATAATGTGAATGGCCCAACAAAAGCATCTTGAAGGCTTCTGCAGCATGCTGAAGTGGGTTTGTGTGGCATATGCGATTCATACTTTGCTGACTAGCAACAGTTAATTTTTTGTGAATACCCACTCTCCAGTCATCTACCCATTGTGTTGGAAAGTACTTTTCTTCTTGGGAATCCTATCATGTTGTCACGCTGAACTTTAATCTCACTGTTTTCCCTTCTGTCTTTGTTTTCAGCCTCTCGAAAAAGTCAAGCAGTGCGTATACTAAGTGCTAGAGGAAGTGCCAGCATTGAGAAAAGTCTGCCATTTGAGGTCCAAAAGCTTTACTAGTTGCAGAATGATCAGAATATCACAATTTTGCTTAATGTTTGAAAGCCACTGAATGAGAAGTGATTTGCAAAGTACATTACATATAAGTCACTATGATGAACGTGGTATACTTGATTAACTGCATGTGGAGTTTTGCATAGTATGTTAGTATCAAGCATGAAGAGATTTAAGACATCTTTGGGAAAGATTGCACTGCTGAACTTGTTTGTTTGAAACAGTACATAATGGATTGTGAGAGTATCTCAACTCCAAAGAATGTAGAGCCTAAAAGCTGATTGGTAGCTCCGAACTTTAGACCTCAAAAGAAATCATGCTGAGAGCAGATTCTAAGACATTTTTTGTAGCTCACCATCTGTACTGCTTGCTGGGTCTCCCACTCCCCTTTAAGCCTATGCTTCCTGATTCCAGCTGGATAAGCATACTGCTTCTCTGTACATCTTTTAATTAGGAAGGGTGCTGATGAAATTAGGGCATTCATCTGCCTGCTGTGAATAAGTATATGTATAATCCTGATCTAAGTACAGAGCATGCTTATTTGTAGTACTTACTGTGAGCTGTGGAATACATCTTCCCCATATTTAACCAGCTCCATCAAAAGCTCTTCATGTGAGAGTTATTGAGTCTTGCTTGAGGCATATGTGACAGCGCAACACTCTCAGGCTGCTCGAGTCCCCCATTCTGCCTATATTCTTCATAGAAATGAAGGACCTTGAGGAATGACGTTTGCTCATCTGTGATAGTTACTTTTGTGAGTAGCTGCTGTGTATTCTGGAATGAAATTTTTTACTGCACTGCTAGCTAACCTTTGAGCTGTCAAGACTTCAACTGAAGAGATGGGTTGGACAGTAGAGGGTATGCCATTGCTCCAAAGGAGAGTGAACAGGAGCAGGAAACATATTTTTGCTTAAGTGTTCTTACAAATGTAATGATGTCAATAGCACAGTTGAGAGTATATTCTGCTGCTTCTTAGGATGTTAGAAGCTCCCTTTTGGTATCAGACTGTGGAAAGGCTCTGATGGAAATGCTGTAGAATGTGTAGAGGTCTTACAGAGGTATCTAACTGCAGAGAAGCTGCTTAGCTAAACTCTGAGGCCATGAGAACAAGATTTCCTATTTCCTAAGATACATAAATTACTCTTCTCTGCAGGCGAGCACTAGGTTCCCAATTTGCTTCCAAAATTACTTCAAGAAATACTCTTTAACATGCTATATATGTCCTGAAAGACTAACAACCAAGAGAAATCTAAGCATTGTTGATGTCAGTGGGAATTTGATTTCAAAGGAATTGAATTCATCAGGGTTACAATCCTATACATATACACATACATAAGTATTTTTTTCATATAAATAGTTGAAGTGCTTGTACAATGACTTTTCCATTTTGCAGAAATGAACTGAAATGTTGCTTGGCTACTGATAATATCTTCTTGTAGTAGTCTTTAATTGATAAAAACAGCCTGCACCATTGAGTGTTTGAATAAATTTTCATGGAGATGACTAGTTTTCCTTAGAGCTGTTTAATATTTTATCAGACTAATCTTTTTTTTTTTTGTTAAAACATGCAAGGTATTCTGTGGTGTGAGTGATGCTACCTTCTGTAATCTGTTAAAGAATAAATAAGTGGAACCCAAAAAAGGAATGCATCTAACTAGTGGTCTTCAACTTGATTATTACTGAGGATTTAAAGTGTGATTTATCACTCACCTGGCTCAAGACTATTTCTCTTATGGCAAAATTGATCTGACTGTGGTTTGCTTATAGATATCACCAAAGCCACTTAATTTTGTTGTCTATTATGAAGCTGTTATACAAAAAAAAAAAAAAGGTTTATGGCTCCATCTGCTCCAAGAAACATTGCTGAAACTAAATTTAAGTGAATGAAAGCCATGCAATCTGAGGGGAAAAAAAAGTATTTTTTAAAATTTCTTCTTTTATAAAGGGTTGTATTGTTTAAGACTGTAGAGTTCATAACTGTGTGAAAAATCTAGAATTAGTATTTCTGAATTATAAATTTTGTGAAAAAAATACTGTATTGTGAAAATACATTTTAAGAACTACTCATAGGTTGAATCTGTAAATCCAAGTGTTACTATACAGTAAAATACTTCTGAAATCCTGAATGTTATAGTATTGCAAAGTACATTGCATTTTCCATTTTTGTATTTTAATACATTTAATACATAATTAAGGAGCAATGCTACCATTGAGATGAAGTTTGCTTCATTTTAAAAACTTCATTTAATTACTTTCCTGAAATATTACTCCTTAATAACAAAAACATGTCCCCAGACTTGTGGAATTTTGTCCTTGGTTTAAAAGAGCTAAGTTCAAAGATTAATGGTTTACAGAAGGTTCCACTTTATACTGTGGTTTAAAATTGTGTGGCTTTCTGTAGTGTGCAAAACCAACTACATCAAAATCTTTGCACGCATATCTCAACTGGAAAAATTAATAGAATATAGACAACTTTAGACTGATATAAGAGAGCCAAGTATTTTTCCTAAAATCTTTGTTTAAAAAGTGTTTTTTATTGCTTTACGTACAAAAAGTTATGAAATGTTCAATTTAATCTAAAAGGGTGAAATTCTGCTTTGAAAGTTGTGTAAAAAACTTCTTTTGCCTGGAAATGTTTTACCTCTGCATTACAAATTGGAGAATTTTTTAATGATATTTGCAATGAAATAGTCATGAATATCATAGAGTATGATGTTGACACTGATTTTTGAATGGTTTCAAAAATTGATGACTTGTCTACAAGGAGCTGTAGTCATTCTAGGTCACGTGTTCCTCTGTAGTGGAGAATTCTAATATTTGGAAAGAATAATGTGCTCTCCAGTAAAACTAGAGACTCCTTGGTGCTGCTAGCTGTAAAATCTGATAAAAATAGTTAAGCTTATTGTTGATATCCATTGCTTACTTCTCATCTGCTGCAACTCAAAATTCATTACCTTGGATATTTGCTTTTTCTCTGAAGTAGAAAGTAGGAACTCTGGTGTGCTCCGAGTATCTAGCGTGTGACTGCTCAAATGGAAAAGTTCAAAACATGATCAACTTTTGTATACAAGTCTGAATATCAGTCATCCACAAAGCTTTTACTTCAGTGCTATCCACACGGGTTCTTTTTATTCCTTTAATGTGAGCAGGTAAGATTGGCAGTGAAATTGGCTATGATAATTAGTTATCTTTTTTTTTTTTTTTGGTCATCTAGAGGATAGGATGATGGAATATATAAGTGTATTATAGTACGTGGGTTTTAGTCACCTCTAAGCAGTGACAATACTGTCAGGTCTCATGGAAAATTCTGAAGTTACTTAAAGAAATTTTTCTAGGAACTTTTGTCAGGAACCTTAACTCTTATAGAAGAAAAGCAAAAATATAAGTGTTAAAGAATACGCAAGATAACTGAGCACTGAAATTAAATTTGAATGTAATAGCCTCCTTAGTTTTTTTACTTCTTGTGCAAGGAGCATTTGTGTCATCTGAAATGCAGTGAATCATCTTTTATGGAAAAGTAGTTGTGGTCTGCCACTGTTGTGATTAGGAAAAAGTAGATATTCTTAGGCAGCTGTCCACTTAGATTACCAATTACATTTTGGTTACTTTATCATAAGTGACTTTGAAGACAGAAGACCAACTGATTTTCTTCAAAGCTTCTATTTATGTGACCCTCTGTACTGTTGGTTTATTAATTATAATCTCTAACAAGTTCTACGTAAGCCCATATTCCTGTGCTATAGCAGTCTGTTGTCTTAGATCACATCTTGTCTGTGCTGTACCCTTCCATCAGGTGCTATTCCTCTATGCCCTGAAATATTAGAAATTTTACAGATTTGTTTTGGGCTACAGGGTGCTGGATCTCCATTAAAACCTTACAGGCTCAGTTGTTCTGTGATCAGTTTACCTTTAATGAAATATTTATCTGTTTAAATCTTGAGTTGTTATTTCTGTTGAATTAGGTAGCAGGTGCCCCAGATCTTTCCTCTACTTGCCAGTATCAGTCCTGCTTTTTTGTTCACTAGGTAAATTATAGAGAATTGTTGCTAAACAACTAATTCCTAAATTCTTGCTCATCAGTGACTTGAACTTTTTTATTCCCATTCTCTTTTTTGCCTAAATCATTTTTTCAAGCAATTCGTATTGTGTATTGGGCTACAGCTTGATACATCCTTGCTAGATAAAGAGGAGGGGAAGGGGGGGGGGGGCAGTGGTTGCTCCCGATTCCTCATGTACAAACAAACAAAAGCTACAGTAAAAATTGCATTAATTCTGGATAACTGCATGCTGTTCATTTATTATTTTAAATAGATAGATTTGGGCCATAGTATATCTTTCATTCCAAACTGCGCAATTGTTTTCTTCATTTAGTTATTTATGGAGAAGTATGTATTTAAATAAATGGACATTCCAGTATGATGTAAAGGCAATTTGTATGTAGAAGTGCTACTTTACTTTATCTTGCAGCTTTGGGGACACTGTCTACCTTGTGTCGGAATATTTTTGAAGTTAGTTGCACCTGGCTAATCTTCTGGAAATTCTTGCTCTTCTGGTAATAATTTAATGTTTAAAATAAATATGCAAAATCATTGAATATCAACTGTTTGGGTGTGTTGCTTTTTCACTGATTGTGTCTTTATTAATATTAGTCATATGCTTCAACACAGGAAAGTTAGTCATTGCAGTTAAATTCCAGAAGGAGGGAATTCTCCTGGGTGGTATTTTCTCATCTAACTGTGGCAAGAATTAAACATCTCTGTAGTATGATTCACTCTGCTTGTATTAGCTTCTTAGGAGGAATCTCTTGAGGAGCATAATTTAACTCTATTGATGAAACTTAACTAAAAAAATACCTAATGTATGTGCAGTTGAAGTTGCTTCTTTTCTACCTTTCAAATTAAATTTCCAGAAGCTGATCTACGCATAAAGTGGAAGATGAAATGTTATAGACCGTGTCCCATTATATCTCTGTCTGTCTGAAGACAGGATGGTTTAATAAGGTTTACTGTGTAATAGTTATCATTTGAAAAATAGATATTCATCTATGGTTATCCTGATAGATTTAAGAAATATAACAAATATTTTTGTATTTTGCTTTTTGAATACTTGGGTGAATCATGTATTATATTTTCTGTTGCAGAACTGTTCCTGTGTGTTGGATTACTTCTATAACTTGCACATGCTTCTCTAAGTTGTGCAGAATTGTTATAACTGATAAGTAGCATTCAGGGCTACTGGAATATTGAAGCAGTTGTTAGATAAAATGTTTCTGTGGTTCTGAAAAGAATCTTCTGCACATACTACTTCCAGTGATAAATTTAAAACATTTGTAGCAGGCTACCAATGGCGAGTGAGTGTGCTCAAGAATTTAATGAAACTCAAGACACATCTCAAGAGTGTTTTGTATGTTCTAAATTCACTTTACTGCCTATCAGTTGCATTCAGCATTTAGAGGAAGAATTTTGCTGTAGCTTCCCTACAGATCCTAGAAATTGTGCAGCTGTAGAAATGGTAATTCTGATAGGAAGTGATTTCCTGATTAAGGTTTTGTATTCAATCTAAGTTTGTACAGGTTTTTAAAACTAATAATAAAAATACTGCAGATATTGTTTACCTGATTCTAACAGTGAAGGAGACAAAACTGATTTCAATTTAGAGTACTGTATTTCAATGTTATTCAGCAGTGTCTGCTGGCTTACAGTTGTTTAGGATTACTACAGGTTTCTCAGTCATGAACAAGGAAACTAGGATAGTTTCATGAACTAGGATAGCAAATAAGATTTAAACTGGCTACTGAGGAGGCTTGTCTTAAAGATTTGTTTTATATCTGAGTAAGTTTTAATGTTAAACTAGGAACAGCATACACCAGTAGACTAAGCTATCTTGGTAAATATACAATCCTTATACATATACCAAAATCTGTAGAATTCTTCTTGTAGCCTGTATTGCAAAATCATTAGGTTGGGAAAAACCTTCAAGAGAATCAAATCCAGCTGTCAACACATCGCTACTGTGACCACTAAACCATTTCCTTAAGTGCTACATTCGCACATTTCTTTACATCTACATATTACATGGAGGTGAGGAAAAAGCAGAGTTCACCAAGGCCAACAAAAAGGAGCATCTTTTTGTTGCTTCTCAGACCAGATAAAAAGAGAGGGTATTGCTTTGTGTAATGCACTGCACTGTTTGTATGCCTTAAAGTTGAAAGGATTGTTTTCAATCAAATCGTATCTGTGTCAGAGTTGCTCTGAGGTGGAATTCAGAGATTTGCTTGAAAACTGGGGATCATACCTACCACTTCTATTTGAAATATGAGTGTTATTGCTAGAACATTACGAACTAAGTCAAAACTTTTGTGGTTCTACAGTAACTATTTTTTGTATGTTTGTTGGAAATGAGAAATACTGTTAAGAGCTTGTTATCCTGCTTTTTGTAAAAATACACAAAGAGAAAACTTTGGAGAAAATCTCCAAGGACCTCTCTCATCCTGTATTTTATTGGAGAAGCTAACACTTATGTTTTTTCCTACACTTCATGAATATACATCTCGTGACCCAAGATAATGGTACCACATTTTCTTTTTTCATAAACTTTGGGAGGAAGATACTATTTTGTAGTTGTATAGGCTCAGAAGTGCTTAATGAGTTCCCTGTGAAACCACATCTGTTCTTGCTTACTTTTTGTTCTTGAATAGCTATTGTTCTACCCCTTAATAGTTCTTTTACTAGCTGAGTCTACAATCCTAATGCATAAAAAATCTCTTCCTTAAGAATAACATTAGCTAACTACATTCATTGTTTCACTCACAAGTGACTGGCTAAATCTCTGTTACTTATTTAAAGGTCCTTGCCCTTACCAATTGCCTGAAGGAATGTCTGAAAGGAATATTTTTATTTCAGTTGCCTTCCATTCCCACACCCTGTTGTATCTCTCTAAAGTAATTATGCATTTTTTGCTTCCATGACCTAAATAGCATTCATATGGTTAGTCTTTATGTGGTGAATATGGTACACATGAAATATGTAAATAAGGAAAATTTCTCTTTTGCTGTGACCAGTTCACCATTCAGTACTGAGTTTTAACAATTTCAAGCAAGGAAGAAGTCTCACTAGGAATTGGAATAATGTTCTCCAGCATTAAGAGCTCTGCTTTTATCTGTATTCCTATTTATGTAGTTGGATATTTTCAATATTACCAGAGAATTTGGAAGGTGGACATGGATGTATTCAGGTAGAGAGGTTACAAGCAATCTGCAGGGATTACGTTTATTATACCTGGAACCAGCAACTCTGTCAAACTGAAATTATACCTTAATTTCTGATCTTTTATTTCTCAGTGATTTCTCAACTCCTTCCTTGATTAAATTTTAAAATGATAGCATCAGCCAAGGTAAATTACATTTCTGCTGCCAGAGGTGTTCATCTGTGAACTGTAAGGCTTCTGACTGATGAATGAGTTCCTGAAAAGAACGTCCGTAAGTATAGATGAGTGTGTGCCAGTGCTGAACTTGAAGATGAGCAGTTGAACTCTTAACTGTGGCTCCAGTGCAATTATGCTGTAAGATATTCAGATGAAATTCAGTAGTTTTCCAAGATTGGTGGCCTAAACTATCTAGAGATTTGGCTGCATTTTTTTGACAGAAGTTTGAGAGACCAAAAGTGGGCGAGTGACTGCAGGTACTCACGGCTGTAAGAATGTTAAATAAATGGAGAGGGTAACACTTAACCACTTAGCATGGCTCCACACACTGACTAGCCTGACTTTGTCCTGTAACAGTGTGTACTTTCAGAAGAGGGGAACATGCCTATTCCTCTGGTTTTCCCACAGGCTTTTCCCTCCTTTTCTTTTGTGGTCATTCTCCTTATTGAATACTGTTTCCTCAGGTGCATGTGTAACTAACTTAATGCACAGTTGACAAAAATATGTTGGAAATATGTAGATGCAGGTAGAAGGAGATTCTGGAGTTTCCAGTGGTAGGACATGCTTAAGATGAGTTTAAAGCAGCTGGGTGATATCTGAGAGAACTTGAGTAGAAAAATGAAGTGAAATTAAATGTCATGTAAAGGATCACTAGGAAAGAAAGTTGACAGTAGGCTTTTCGTTAGTTAGGTACAACATAATTGATCTTGCCATACACTTCCATATTGTGTTCCTGGCAGATATAGCTTTATAATGAGAATTTTGAAAACCATAAGATAAAACAAAAATCCTAAAATTAAACCTTGCCAAACAAGGAAATAAACCAGATAATTAAGCAATTACTCAGCTGAATCTTGAACCATTTTGAGAAAAGGTATCTTTTCTGATAACAACAGAAGAAATCTGTATGGGAGATGCACTGTTTTTTCGAGAGAGGGGGAGTGGGGGAGAGGGGGAGAGAGAGAGAGAGAGAGACTCAAATGTATGTATGACTTTGATAAGAGGAGTAAAGAGGAGTAGACTGACAGTTTTTTCGTGAAATCAAGTACTACTTAGGCCACATTTATGGGAAATACTCCATTAAACCAGGTCGGTGCCATCAGTTCCAAGCTTCTAGGTGAAACTGGTAGGTGTACTTTTGTTTGTTCTTATGTCTAAACTTTTTTTTGATGCTTCTTCTTTGTGTTCTTTATTCTTCTTTTCTCTCCCCTTTCTTAATTATAGAAATACTGGTGGGAAGGAATCTCTGGGATTCAAAGTGATAAACAGATCTATACACAAGATATATGCAAACCTTTGCTTCAAATATACTTCCATGTCTGGTGCTACTTTTTTCATGGCAACAAAATGAATAGAATATTGGTGAGAAGGTTCAACTTCTACTGCTATACTGCCAACATCTGTTTCTCATGCTGTAAGTCAACATAATAAAATAGGGAGCATTGCTTTCAGAGTAGTCCTTGTACATTAAAGAACAATACGTCTTAGTTTCTCTGTCTTAGTAAATAGTTTTACTTCAACTTGTGAGTTCTACTTTCTTTCGTTTTTTGTTTTTTTTTAATTATCTCCCCTACCCCAATGGAAAAAGATGGAATGAATAACTGTGGTGCTGAGTCGCATACTGAGTTAGACCACAGCACAGTTCTCTTGCTCGGTAATGTTTTCTTGCTATTTTTGTTGGACTGGGACTATTTCTCAGTGACCGTGGTAATATGGACAAATGACTGTTAGCAATAGGAATGTGTTACTCTAAAATCAGAATGAAATAAGTGGAGTATTTTGTGCTGGATTTGAATCTATTGTATTTGCCAGGTATGTTACTTTGTTATTAGTAACAAATCAAACAAATATGAGATTGTTATTCACGTCAAACTTTGCATAATTCAATGCCTTTCATACTCAGTTTATTTCTAACTACATATTGATTTGCAGTTTAGGTTAATCCATATGCGTCAAGTTATTTTGAAGTTCTCAGTTCAAAGTAATTCTTTTTATATCATGTTCTTTTTTTTTTTTTTAATGCACTACTTTAGTAGGGGCTTCCCCTGACTGTTACAATTGCTGCCATCTCTATATTGTCCATTCTTGGACCAATAAAATAGACTCTTCCGATTCACTATGTAACATTTGCACTCAAATGTTCAAAAAAAGTAACAATGAAAACACACAAATCATTAATAATAAAATAAAATTCTATATTCTTAAATCAGACAGTGGTGTGAAAATGACTGCAGTCTTGAGCCTGTATGATTTGCACAGGCCAAACTGTAGTAAGATTTCTCATTAATGAGGAGATAGTGATTTGATCAGTGTTACAGGAATATGACGGATTTTTTATGGTTGATTTTAGGAAAATATAGCACAGAATAGAAAAATTAGTTGTTTTCATCATTACTATGTTCACTGTGAGTATACATTGTCGGAACAAAATGTTAGTATAGTTGCTCTTGTAATACAAAGCCAGAACAATACTCACTGTAGCTTTAATGAACACTTACGAGGGAATTTGCTTGCTCCATCAAATGACTGAGATTTTATTAAATATTTTGCAGGCTGAATAATAAGTTAGATAGGGAGGTTGAAGAATTGTTTCACTCATGTCAGACTTCTTTTATTCATTTTTGTGTCTACTTCTGAGACAATGAAATGAGCTGAATAGGGACACTTACCACGGTACGCACCAGATTTGGCAGTTATATCACCACTATGTCCCACTTTTCTGCCAAATGCTACTCTTAACTGAAGTGGTATTAGCTATTTGCATTTGACTTTAAGTGGGAATTATGCAAAGCCTGTGACAAGAAGAAAGGTATCTCCAGAGTTTTCTAATGATATTTTCTGATTGTTGGTTCTGCTGCCCTGGATCTTGTTCCTTGATATATAGGCACCAAAGCTAACTTTTGGTGCTTTGATTGATATCCTGAGAAGATTCATTCTGAAACCAAGTATGGTTTTGTGGCTTTCAGACAGAAATATTTGAGTTAAGCCAAGTACAATTTCTGTCTCAGTTCCTGATTTGACATTTTGGGTAAATAGGAACATCTTTGGTTGAAAGGAATCTGGGAGGACAATCAGGTATTATGTAATAAAATCCAAGTCATGTATCTGTTTCAGTAGTATGTTCTTCATGTTCCTGGTGCAAATGTATGTCTGTATATACAACAACTTGAATTCCATGAGAAGCCCGCA
This sequence comes from Meleagris gallopavo, assembly GCF_905368555.1. NCBI lineage: Eukaryota > Metazoa > Chordata > Aves > Galliformes > Phasianidae > Meleagris > Meleagris gallopavo. Next base: position 57,627,348 of record NC_139405.1, on the reverse strand, counting down.
ATTAAAGTGACTTAGACAAAGCATTTATACATATTGAGGTAGCTAGTCAGAGAAATAATTATTTCGCTATGATGTAAGTGGAGTTTAAGAATGAACACTGTGCCCTTTAAGTTCTTAGTGGATTTAAGTTAGAATGTAGAATTAAGATTATGGTACACAGTATAGCTATTCAATGATGCTGAATAACTCTGGAGTCAGTATTTTACTTCTGGTATCTGGTGTATGGAGTCACTAAATTCATTTGATTGCTGTAAGTAGCTGATCTTTTCATGTGAAGTATACATTCTATCAAAGCATATTATGGAACTGCATATGTAGATTTAAATTCTCTTCTTTTACCCGTTAGCAAAGAATCATTGTGTCCTTGATACTTACACAAAAATGGTCTGAAAAATAGCTGAACTACACAAGACCTGTTGGTTTGTCTTCATTTAGCACAGTTCTTACTGGATTTTTCTAGCTATTTTTTCTGTAGTCAGCACAGTAATATCTAAGTGTCTATTAAACATGAACTGTTGGGGTAGAAATTTCTGGCAAAGAGCACTCAAGTGAATTATGTAATATTCACTACATCCATTTGTGAATCTCAAAATCAATCCTTTTGGAAAAGGACTTGGAATCAATATAATCTTTCCCACTGATGGTGCTGGGATTACAGAGGGTTTCTTATGCTTAAAGAGAAAATGAAAGAATCTGACAGGTTTAAATCATTAGATTTAAAAGAATACATCATAAGAGGTATATTTGGAAGTTCTACCCTCTCTCTCTTAACCAGACATGTGTTTTTGACCTGCCTGTATCTTTTTATATTCTATTTGTTAAAAGTGCTGAGACCTCTTTAGGTATTGCCAAGCAGTAAAAAAAAAAAAACCTACAAAAACAAGTACATAGGTAAATATATATTTTGAGGTTTTTGTCCACTTGCAGACTTCCTTTTCTTTGAACTTCATTACCCTATTACTTATAGGGCAGAGATCTCCATTTTACTAATGTGGGGTCTTGGAATAGACCAATGATGGATTTGGAAGCAGAACTTTGGTATCTTGACTTCCAGACATTAATGTGATTGATTCATCTCTGTATACTTTGTGGCAGAGAATAGTTTTTAAAGCTATTTCCATTTATTTTAACTAACACTTCACAAAAAAAGCCAGAAATGGAAGGAGGAAAAATCCATTCTTCATGGGATGCCACATGAAGGAAATCTGTGCAGTTTTTTGTTATTATTTAGGGAAGGCATTCTAATTAAAAAAAAAAAACTCATGCTCTTAGAAGTAGGAATACAGTGCTGCTTGTTCTTTTTCTTTTTTTTTGGAAGTAAAATGGAAATTGTGTAAGAAATATGTATGTGAAGTTCATAGATTTGTTTCCAAAGGAAAAGTACCTTTTGTTATCTACATAATGTAAATGTGAGTTCCTCAAAACAATGGCACATTTAACTTAAATGGAAGAACCCTTAAGCGCTCATACTCTGCTAAAATGTTTTTTTTCCTCAAAGTACTGGCAGTTTTGTGAGAAAAATCTCACTATATATCTTTGTATTCCCCTACTTTTATAAGATGTTCCTCTTATAAATATCCTCTCTTTTTCTATAAATTAAGACATTCCTTTTATGTGCCAAAGAAATATTTTACACAGCTATGCCTATGGGTTTGTGTATATATATTGTGTGTATATGTGTGTGTATTAAAAGTTGGCTATAAAATGTGTGTGTGTGTGTGTGTATATATATATATATATATATACATACAGACTTTTAATAGATTCTCTGCCTGATACAAACACCGGAGATGTTTAGTTGTAGGTTAATTATGTACATATTTATATACTTCTATCTTTATTCCTTCTATTCACTAAATGAATATTTTGTTTTACAGTTATGCCTGAACTCTTTTAGGGGAGTGGGAATGTTCATGTGGCTGTTTCAATTTTTAGAAGCAAGATGACTGAGTAGGCAGTAGTGTAAATAGAGGCTGAATGGAAATGTTGAAAAGAATTTCCATGTTGGCTTATACTCTCCTATGAACTGAACAATAAGTTACAGTTCTTGAGACTTAGATGGCAGAGGAAGTAGTTCTTCAAAAATCCTGTTCCATGTTTAGACTCCATTATATTAAAGAGTGTGTCTATTGCTACAAGCTGTACTGTGTGTAGGAACCCAGGAGGAATGGCCAGAACCTGAGCCCTGAAACTGATGGAATAGGATGTCACAGACAACAGCAGATAAGTGACAGCATTAAGATTTTTAGAAACATCTCATAAAGATCTTGTATAGTTGATGACTTCTTCAGTGATACCATTTTAGATATTGCTGTGTTCATAGCCTTGTCAATTTAAGTTATCAAACATCAGAACTTTCAAGATAAATTATAAAAACATGTGATGTACACCATAAATACCACGTACAGTGAAGGGCAACAAAGGCTAGTGTAGTGAAGGGTCTGGAGCCTTCTTATGATGAGTGACTTAAAGGAACAGGGGTTGTTTAGTCTGGAGAAAAGACGACTTTCACTTTCTCCAACTACCTGAAAGGAGGTTGTGTTAAGGTGGGGATTTGCCTTTACCAGGTAGCTAGTGACAGGACAAGAGGTAATGGCCTTAAGTTACACAACAGGAGGTCCAGTTTGGACAATAAGAAAAACTTCTTCTCAGGCACAGTGGTGATGCGTGGAAGCAGGCTATCAGGGAGAAGGTGGAGTCACTGTCCCTGGAGGTTTTTGAGAAATGTGTAGATGGGGCACTGATGGGCATAGTTCATTCAGTGGGCATGGTGATGGACTAGATGATCTTAGGGGTCTTTTCCAACCTTAATGATTCTATGATTCTCTGTACCTTTTAGTTGTCTTTGTTTGCAGAATTGTCACGTGGGAGTGGCTACACATTTGACTCAGCTGTAGTGAACACAAGAGACTGGGAGATAACCACATCTGAGACACAACCAGAATGTACCAATAGCCTTCATGATAGCTAATTCAAACTTTGCTTGAAATGGTCTGTCTCGAGAATACCTGTTACCTGAAGTATCCAGATATCTGTAAAGCTGATGATGCCTGTGACAAAATAAGTCTCCATTCATGAAGAAGTGTATCCAATGTAAGCATTTCTCTTCAGTCCAACCTTGCTAGACAAAGATGGAAGCATTTACAACATAACTGACCAGATTCTGTGGTGCTACAGGGTATGATCAAGGGAAGGGTAGTATGGAAATACGGTCTTTGCAGAATGAGAACAAATTTTTGTGTGTAACAGAATAGTTATAATGTTGCTACTTTTGCTATTAAAGCAAAAGTTTTAATACATATTAATCCATCCTTGCCTTTCTCCCCTCTAAAAAAAGCAGACCATACAATGGCTTTACTATATTATGTAATGGTAGACTGACTGAACGTAAAACCAACTAGAGGAACAGGAGTGGAATCAGAAAAAGATTAATGTTAAACCTTTAAGTGTTCTAAGCAGAAGTTTGTAAGTGTCTGAGGACGTGAAGCCACGTTTTCGGCCTTGAGGTTTTTAATATCAAGTATGCTTGAAATGAAAGGTTCAGTTCTTGTATGATTGTCTTGGGAGTTCTGTTTCTCTGAGGAAGCTGCAGTATTCGTCCTGCACATTACTCTTTTCTGCTTGTTTCAAAGAAAACCGTAAGTACTCAAGTCTAGCCTGTATATACAGATTATAATCCTGTGCTGCACAGCAAAATATTGTTTGTTCTTTCCTTCCCATTTGCTTGAGATCAACTGAACAGTATAAAGCCAGTAGAATTTAATTAAAACAGATGTGCTGAAACACAGGCTGAAAGAATAAAGTTGGAAAAAAAAACCTAAACACCAAAAACCCACAAACCACCACTACTGCCAAACAACATCAAACTAATAAAAGCAAAATCAAGCAAGCCTCTGAAATATTAATGTTCACCCCACAAAAACCAGCGGAAAAACAAAATTCTGCTATTTGACAGCAAGGGTGCTTTTCTTTGATCTCAACTGTATTAACTGTACAATTGAGGCATTACTTAAGAAAAGACAAAGCCTGTCAATATCACTTTACAGGGAGAAAATACAACTATGGAAAACCTGTCTACCAACCTATATGCACTATGTTACTAAAATATTTGAATATCCAGATGAGCAGAAATCTGTGAGGAATATTTGTGAGTAGTTCTATGGAGTTAAGTGGTTGTCAGAAGATGACCCCAGGGGTTGTTTCAGAATATGAAGTATTAATTGAAATATGCATATCTGTTATCTTTCCTGTAAGTGGATGAGTACAACTTTCTATGAATTTAATAATTGTCTGGCATTTTAGCTTTAATTTTTTCTAACAACTGGATAGGCAGTGCATAAACAGGGGAACACTTTCAAGCAGAGATATAAAATTTATAAGGTGGAAAACATGATGCTGCTCCTTACTATGGTGCAGTATACCCATAATTTGTTCTGGTACATTAATAACTATCAAAGGTCTGTAGTAAGTTTCAACAGTCTTTGCCTTAGATTTAGTCTAGCAACAACTGAATGCACTGCAAATGTGCCAAATTAACTGTTTTTATATATGTAATAGTAAAACATACTTTTTTTTTTTTATACCAGTTACACTGGAATTGTGTACAATCCTGAAGCAATCAGCGCTTTGGTTGTATGAAAAAGGGACTACATGGATTTAAGGATCAGTGTTTCAAGTTTACAAACAAAAAATTCAGACGTAAACCGTATTAAGATGGTTACTTTGCGCTCAACTTTTACTCAGATTAACTACCTAAGACAAACATTGGAAATTCATATTTAATTGTAGATTAAGTATATATTTATAGTATCCTACTCTTTAACAACACTTTCTAGTAGTCATATCACTGTGGAAAAGGTCCAATCTTTTAGAGGTTTTGATGTGTGTATTTTCTGCAGAATTATTTTTCAACTCCTTTGTGTAACACTTCAAAGAAATTAAAGACTAATGAGCAATTGTTTACTGTTATATTGCTTAGAGGTTCAAATGTAGTTTTTGTAAGGACTTGAAATTTTAAATATATAGTGTTAGGAAATTCTACAAGAAAGAAGAGACTTGGAATTTATTACTAACATGTTAGAAATTTTAGTTTAGGATTTTATAATAGTGTTGTTAGAACAGTTCTCTTAGAATTCAACACTACAACTTAACAAGAGGATAGATTATATTTGTGTGTGATAACAACTGAGATGTTTGCAGATGCAACTCCACACCTTACTTTCACAGTAACTGATTCCATGTCCATAGCTCACCTGGAAGCCTTTTCTGCAGAAAATTACCATGAAGAAAATCCTCTGTCTATGACGCTATAGAAATCACACTTATTCAATCTTGTAATTTTATTTTTTATTTTGAAGTAATGGCTTTTGTCATAGCAGATATTTTCTGTTCATAAGGATTAGATTGTCTTCACTAGTATTTCCTCTGTATTTAGGATACACCAAACATGGTAGATTTCCTGAATGTTATTTTATCTTTTTCCATTATAATACAGTTTCACTCATCTTATCTGTAGGGATTTTGAAGTTTTATCTATTCTTTTGAAAAAGGCTGCATCTATTTCCTTGTTCTCTCTGGCCAAGAATCTTTTAAGGATACACTACCATCCCTGTTTCATGTATCAAAATCTTACAAATTCTACGTAAGTTGAGAGCTACATTTCATTGCTACTTGTCTCTGGAGTCAAAGTCTTTTCTGTGGTGTTCAGCAACAGGACAAGAGACAATGGGCAAAAACTAGAACAAGGGAAGTTCAATTTAAACATGTGAGAGAAATTCCTTACTTTGCAGGTAATAGCACTGAAACAAACTGCCCACAGGGGTTACGGAGTCTCCTTCTCTGGAGATACTTAAGACCCACCTGGATACTTGCCTGCCTACTGTAAGAAACTACTGTAAGAAACTTGCTTTTTGCAGAGGGTTTGGACTTGATCTCCAGAGGACCTTTCCAACTCCTATGATTCTGTCATCTGCAAATTCTTTTCTCTACTTACCATAGGTCTCAGTACATATTCTCATTCCTCTCTACTTCCAGTTTTTCATTGATCAAGAGGCAATTTTTCTTAAGTTATACATTCTCTTCATAACTGGACTGTATGGAATGGATAGCCAAATGTACTATCTGGAAAACACTAAAAAGTGTTTTTGTCAGGCAGTTCTGTTGTGTGGATTCATAGATGGCCATTACAGACAGTTAAATCTGCTGCTCTTCTAACTGATCTCACTCTGATATTTTTTTTTTTGTGTGCACCTGTGCGTGTTCTTCCATCTTTGCCATGCCAGTAAATAATTCAGAGAACTCTGGAGGTTCTTACAGTCAGTAATTATAGTATTTGCAAATGTTCAAAGATGATAGCAACTTAATATGGCAAAGAATTTACATTGCAAATTTTTTTTTTTCCAGGGATATTTACTGTCAACTGTGTGCTGTCAACACTAATGCTAAAAGTCTCACTGTGTAATGTAGAACTATGTGTGTCAATATGTAGTTTATGTGAACACAAAAAGCGTAGAAAATAATGTCTCAAAGAACGGAGTAATCTGTCACCTGGAATGACTGAAATTAGTGTTAGTCCATCAGAAGATTTGTACGAAAGTTTGTTGCTATAAAGTGTGGGGCATTTTTTTTTTTTGTATTTTTAACTTTCAAAACAATAAGACTAGCTAAAGGAAAACCTAAGATATGTATAGTTTGTCTGAAACGTTTGAAAAAAAACAATCTATTAGCTCTTCATCTGAGAGTCCATTGCTAAAATATTTAATTATTCAAATTAATATTGCAATGGTGACAGTAGTATCACTAGCTAGTTTAAAATCCTACTGGAAGACCTGAAGGATTCCTTTCCTTCATGTGTTATCCTATGCATTTTTGCAACAATGTGTAAGGATTCATCTGTAAGTAGTCCTCATTAATTGAATATAAAGATGTGATATCTGTGACAGCTCTGAGTCTACTTTTATAACGAAGAGTAGGCTTTCCACTAATGCGGAGAAGTATTAAGAGAAACTGATGTGATTTAATTTTCACAAATGTTGAAATAAATATGTATAGGAATGTTCAAGCTGACATAATCTAAGCCAGATGTCTTTGGCAGTCACAAGCAGGAACTGTATACCAGGGTGCACATTTTGTCACTAATTCTAAACTGTAGTATGTAGACTCTGGTTTGCTGAAAACCATCAGCTTAGACCTTTTTTGATCTAACTATTCAGTCACAGTTGAATTTAGGGGACAGAAATCTATTTAAGGAAGTTATTAGGCTGTGCTTTTTTTTCTCTGGAGCGTTATGGCTTTTAAATAGATTTTTAATAGATTTTCAATATCTATTAAAACGTACTGAAATAATGAAATCATTTTAGAAAGTGTAATGCTACTGTGACTACATACACATGCAAACATACAAGGCAGTATATAATCTATATTTTATGGAAATTATAATTACATAAATATGCTATTCCAGTATCTTGTAGCCCACTTGTCCCAAAGCTTATGTCAAAGTAGTGCATATAATGCACAATGACTATTTCGATATGCCAGAATAAAAGGAGATAGTTAAACTAACAGAGGATGTTCAAAATATTTCTGGGGTCTTATACGTAACTGAGCAGTTCTTTAACTTAATGTATAAGAAATGCCAATCTGTATTACAGCACAATACACATTAAATGCAAATTAAGTTCTTTTTAGTAATGTTTCTGTTATTTTGCCACTTCATGCCTCAGAATACTGACTGTGGAAATGAAATCAAGCCAATGTGTTCTATTCAGTGGAAAGTTGAGAGGCTATATTTGAGTTGTGAAAAACACATTTATAGTTAGTGAAGACCTAGATCTTACTGTTTTTTACAAGCATTGAAATTGAATGGATCAAAAATTTAAGGCCTTACGATGTTATCTGAGGTGACAAAATTCTTAATAAAATAAGAACTTATTTAATGTAGCCTGGATTTCAGTAATGCAGGCATGTAAGATGTTGAACGTAAATATTGCATGCAGTTGAAGGGTGGATTTTAAGACCACCATGGATGGGAAATCGTGTTTAGCCAACCTGATAGCATTTGATGTAGTGTGACTGACTTGGTGGATGAAGAGAGAGCAGTATGTGTTTATCTTAACTTTATTAAGGCCTTTATTAAGGTCTCCATAACATCTTCAGAGAAAAATGATGAAATACAGGCTAAGTTGTCAGGTGGATAAGAAACTACATCCAAGCCCACATAGCTGTGAACAGTGGCATGAATTCTAGTGAATGACTGTGAATATACTAAGGGATTTGCAGCATCTGTCCTATGAGTAGAAGCTTAAAGGACAAGAGAAAACATCATGTTTGAGTAAGTCAGCTCCACAAATGAGAATTAAACTTGATTTTTATTCAAGCTCACCAGCTGAGAGAAATAAAATTTAAATTATTTTCATCTGGTTCCTCAGGGCAAAAGTAAATGCAAGAAGTCTTTTTCCATTTTTCCATTTGCGGTTTCATAACTCATTTTGGATTTTTTAAGTGTAGAGGATGAGTAGGTGTATGTCACTTATTAAACTCTGTAACATGACTTCATTGACTAGAGCAAACATTTCAGTCTTTCTGTTTAAGTTGATAATGTGGAGACTTAATAGTATTATCTAATTCTGACCCTTCAATATGGTTTCAAGAAGGCTGGTTGTACGGCTTGTGGTTTTGTTTCTGTGGTATTTTCTCTTTTGTTTTTTGGTTGTTTCTCTTTTTTTGCCTTACAAAAAGTAATAGCTTTGTCAAGAAAGAAGTCAGGAGTATAATTTGCCTGGAGGCTTCAGTTTCCAAAGCTCTCTTCTACCATTGAGAAAATTCTCATTTTGTTTTTTCATTTTTATTCAGTGTCCTAATTTTTTTTATTCACCTTGTTAAGCGGGAAGGAACTAGGAAGACTAATCGTCTTCACTTATATTTTTCCTGTTCTGTTTATCATAAATTTTCTTTGAGAGCTGTAGGAAAAAATAAATTAATTTTAAAACTAGGAGATGATTGATATATCTTCCACATTATAACATGGGCATAAGCCAATAAGTTTTTTCACACCTTTTCCAGTATCTTTTGTTTTGCTATTAAGATCAGAGAAGTCATTAGAGGTTTTTTGAGCTGTAGAAATGCAAGATAATATAACTATGTAATCAATGACCCTTCTTCAGGTGCCTCTGTGAGGCCACCTTTGTTATTGAGGTTCTTTAGCTTGGGGTGTTATTTTATTCTGGCTCTTACACTGAAGTTGAATACGTGGTAGGGTGTGTATTGTTACACAGTATGATGAGAGAAAATCACCTGAAGGTAAAAGCAAATCATCTCTGCAACTAAACATCTGAAACTACATTTCTACTTCCTTTTGAAGAAAAAAAGAAAAACAACACAAAAACAAGGATGACTACATAGTAATACTGTAATGTACAATAATTAAGGAAACAGATGTAAGTGGGGACTGAAGTAGTTGTTTTTTGACTTTGTTTTCTTCTGGACAACGGGCTTAGTGTCATGTTTTCTTCAGTCTGTGAGCTCTGTTGTGTCTGGGAAGCTATTTCTTCTATTTGGACTTATTTTCCAGTTGTATAAAACTCTTCATCTGCATTGTGGATAGAGTGCATTAAGTTATTCCCTGCAGTGCACTGCTGGAAACTATTCTTTGCTGCAACATCTTGTTTTGTCCCAGTTTCTTCTCCCCACTGTGTTCCCACACGCTATCATAGCTTTGTGCTGCAGCAGACAAGCATCTCTTTTTCCAGTGACACATCTTAGATGATCAGAAATTGACATATTGTCTTTTGTCGTCTTAGTACACGTTCAGTGGCAAAGAGCTCTGCTTGAATATTTCAAAGTATAGACCAGGAAGACTGGCTGGAAAAGTTAGACGTATTTAGGTAGGCTATTTTATTTGCTTTTTTGAAGAGAATAGGGGTATTTTGAGAAGACTGAAGGAAATACATGGTGCTAAATATTGGTCTGTTTAGAAAAGAGGAGTATGTACATCTTAAAGGAGCTTTCTTTGAAGATGAAAAACACTTTCTCAGTTCTAATGTTTTAATAAGACAAAGAAATCTCAAAGCTGCTAAGCTTAAGTTTGACTTGTCTTGGAAGTGTGCTTAAAATACTATTAAAAAAAAACGAGTTTTTTAAATTATCATTTTCATGGTGTGCAGGGATTGCTTTAATTTACATTAATTTTTCTCTTAGAAAAATGCACTGCTGATCTGATTGTGTAAAAACAATCTAGGTATTGAATAATATTGCATGCAGAATTTCACTGGCCAAGCATTATCTGTCAACAAGATAAGTTGGTCTTCTGTCAGCGTCTAATATTACTATGGTCTTTCTCTTTCCCAATCTCCCCCACTCATCTCCTTCCTTCAACTTTGTATAGTTGCCTGCTGCAGTCTATCATCTGCTATTACTAACTGATGGTTCCTTGTTGCTCACTCTAGGCAGCTGCTGCTTTCTCTGTGCTGTAGAATAAGTCTAACAGACTTCATAATCTCAATTGCGGTTCTTGTTTCCTTTGTGCTGACAGTGTCCTTCTAGAGAGATGTATCCCACCAGTTATGGTATAATTGTAGGATGTTGTGTTGAGATTTATCATTCTCCATGGGTTATGTGTAGGGAAGTAAAAAAAAAATATATATATATATATATAAAGTAAAAAAAATAAAAATAAAAATCAGAACTGATAAATAGTAGAAAGACTAACGTACAAAGTAATTATTTCATTTACGTTCTCAGTACTTTTCCTTTGTTGTAGCTGTTCCTTATCACTTTAAAAGTAGATTGCCCCAGTGAACATCCCCACTTGATAATGAACCAGTAATCACCATTCAGCAGCTCAAGTTATAGTTAGTGTCCATGACCTTCCCACTCCTTATGTGTCCTCTCTCAGCATGGGAAACCTGCTAGGACTTGCAGTGTGCTCTGACGGTCAATCAAATAGGGCAGTTTGGGAGGAGAGTGAGAATGAGATATAAAGCCTATCGGCTATTAGATTCTAAAAATGTCTTGTACCTGCTACTTGTGTATCACATGCTTCTGCTGATCCAAACATCCACTATTTTTTTCTCTTTAAAGTTGATGTTCAGGTCTAGTTTGATCCAGAAATCATTAAATAAAACCAGCATTGTAGCTAACACTAAGGTAACAAACTCTATTTAAATATTTAAGATTGGTAACGCAAACTCATGTTCATCAGAGTTTGTAGGCAAAAGCGACCTATCTATTCCTCCTTATTTACTGCTGTTCAGTTTAACAGTTTTTAAGCGTTTCTGTTGACATTGTGTGCTATGCTTATCATCAGTAGTTTGGTAAGAACTGAAGTTTTGTTTTGTTTGTAGACTTTGACTACCTTTGTTTGATGTACCATTTTAAAGAACTTGATTAGTTTTTGTGGTATTTTCCTTCCATTTATAATTATCTGTCAACACTAGAAAAACTGGCCAACAGGCTTCTGTGTGTAATTACTCCATGGCATATGTTGCATCTTATAGATCTAAGTCAAAAGCAGAAGGATGGTCATACCTATCCATTCACAACCAAATGTTGAGCCCAAGTTGTTCAAATCTAATTACTGTCTATTTACATGCCAGACTTTCTCACCTCTTTTCTCCTTTCAATTTCTAGGATTTGGGAATTTTTTTAAAGGTAGAAAGAAATGTTGTGGTATTTTTTTTTTTTTTTAGTGACATAAAGGAGGGAAAAGATTAATATAGTTAGCAGTTAAAAGGATTAGAATTTATCTGCTTGCACTTGATCTGCACAAAATAGAGAATGTCTTTCTGATTCAGATGTATTTTACCCAATCTTTATGCTGGAGCAAGTGTTTACTGAAAATATTTGGCAATAAAGAAGGAAGATCTGTCTGTAACTGTAGTAGATCAGGATTTGAAAGTATTTCACAGCTGACTGCCTATATAATTCAAGATTAGATTGATAACTAAATAAAATTTTAAAAGAACAATTGAAAAAAATGCATAAAATCTGTATACTTTAAGTGTTTGTATTGCATCATTAGAGTCATGAAAAAAAATTAAGGAAAAACTCTCAAAATGAAATGAGGTGTTTTGAACTTTCCTGTCTACTCCTTGGTGGCTATGGTTGAATAGACAGTATATATTAGCATCATAAGCACTCCTATTTTTATTTCAAATTCAAAGAGCCTAATTTAAGAATTAAGGACAGCAAACGTTTTAATCTTCTGCATTTCTGGAGTTTCGTGCCTGTTTTGTTGAAGCATTATTAATTGATGGAAAGCAATATGAAAAACATTGTTTTCTCCGTTCCATCAAGTTTGCACATCAAGTACACTTTAAAAACAAAGCCTTATTTTTGGCCTATGTAAAGCACTATGTTCCAGAACTAGTATAGAGCTTAGCTTCGCTTTTCAGGCTGATGGGTGGAGTTTTTGCTTTATTCACCGCTATACGTTACATTCCTATGAACATCTAAGAAAACATGCAAACTGACGCAGAGGAAAAAATGATATAGGAATCAAATGTATGCTTTGTATACCCCTTCCCTAGTAGGCAGAATAGAATTTCTATTCCCCCTGATCTGGTTTTGATTATGCCTCAGGTAGGTTAATGTCATCAATGACTTCAATCTGAGCTTTGTTGTAAGAGGGTCTCTTTCCTGCACTGGATAGGTCATAGGATAACTAAGCTAGTTGATAAAGAAGATCTGAGTTTTCTATCTAAAGAATCTATAAATAACAATAAACATTGTGAGTAATGTTTATTGGAAATAGCCAGCTATCAATAATTTACAGTTCAGGAAACAACGTGGCAGAGGAGGTCTCCTTTTAGATAAATGTCCATTTTACAACAGTTAAAAATTACATAAATGTTGTCTGAGTCTTGATGTTTAAAAATGACATCTCACGGCAGGAAATACTAATTTAAAGGAAAGAAAGTATGAATTCCACTTCCCACTCAGGATAAAATGAATCGTCTCGCATCCCAAAAGGTCAACCGGATGCAGAAAATTTCCCTTCAGTTCCTTCAAGAAAAGCTCTAGGTCCAAATATAAGTAATATTTTTTTCATCTTTATAACAGAAACTATTTGAAAAAAAGTTCAAGTTGGCGGTTGATAAGTGTGAATTTAAACTTGTTAAAATTAATCATCAGTATAGAGCCTGAGTGCTGGCTGTGGTGTTGGAGTACCTTGAACATCTCTTGACCTCTCCCTGCCAGATTCATTCCTGTGAGGAATTTCTGCAGGGAGTGGAATGTGACACACATGGCACAGTCTCTTCAGTGAAGTGGTTTAGGTGCCTGTGTGTATACTGACTATGCAAAAAGTTGCGTGCTACCTGTGGCTGTGTTGCACTGCACTTTAACGACGTTGCCTGGAAGTCTATTTTTGTTCTAAATGATGAGCTTCTTAAGTACACTATCTTTATCTATGCCTCTTAAATTAAAATTGTATTAAAATTTAGAACATGTATATGATTTGTGTATAGGCATACTATGTGTATATTTTTATAATTCTGTGAATAATGGAGGCTTTTTGCTTGTTCTTTTTCAGCTGTTCCATTGTTTTTTCAAAAGAATTTTCTTGCTGTCACATGTTGCGGTTTGCTTCATATAGTATCACTGGCTTTTTTTTAGTAGGATCCCTTTTGAGGAAATAAACTACTCAACTCCAAACCAAATGCCAGACTGTGTTAAAAAAAAAACTAAGTGATTACTAGCTTTTAGGCTATTAGCTTTATGCAGTCTAAAAGAGAATAATGAGGCTGTAAGTCAACATAGGAGGTTTCACAGCTATTAACTCATCTACTCTCCTTATGCTTACACTGTTTTTTCCACGTATCCCTGTTGCAGAAGGCAGCAAATATCACTGATTGCGTTGAATAAAGATGCAAGAACAACTGTATAGATTTTCAAATGTGGTGAAATTGGGCTGGAATCTGTACAAAATCAATAGAATTTAAGCTATTGATTGACTGAACAGACTGCACAGGTTAGTAACTAATTGGTTGCTTTCAACAAGCAGGAGGTTTAATATGGTTTTAAAGTGAGTTGTGAGTCACTAACTCACAATGTCAGAGGACAGCTGTACCATGACCACCCAAGCTTAGTAATTAAATGGCATACAGGTTAATTGCAGACTAGAGACTGCAGTTAAAGTATTGGAAGGAGTCTGCTGAATAATGCTCTTTATCTGTGGATGAGAAAAAAGTCATTATGAAGAGAGCTTTATCAGTGTATAGTAATTGCAAATTCAGTTTTTACTGGAGCCTTATTTTAAGGTTATAATAATGCAATAAGTTTATAAATTGAAAGTATTTTGTAAGACCAATGTAAACTGTCACCAAATACACCTGAAGTTTATCCCAGAATTCCTGAGAATTTTTTTGTTGCCTTGGTTTAACATCCAGCCATGGCAAGTTATGCTTTTCAGGATGCAAAACTGATAAATTTCATGTGAAAGGTTAATGTATACATTCAAACCATCATGTCAGTCTGTCTTCATGAATCAGTTTTATTATAGCTCAATGGTTTTGATTAGTGTTTATTGGAAGTGAGAGTAAGCCACGTTAATGATGGTTCTTCATATGGATTATTATTTTATAGCTTATTGCCACCCAGAAGTCACTTCAGCAGAGTACTCAGATGCGCGTAAGTGCTGTGCTGAATGACAATTATATGACACAGCATGTGCACTTGGAAAAAATAACAACAGTACTGCTATAAAAGACATGAAGTTGCATATATTATCCTCTTCTTGAGGAAAGGATGGCAAGAAGCAAAATGTACACGGCAGATGTTATTCCTGTTGCTGCATTAATTACTCAGTTCATCTGATAGTAAGGGTAACTATGAGGTCTTAAGCAGAACAGTAACACAGTGCAACACAAGTGATGTAGTCTGTGAGGTAAAAGCTTTTTCTTGGGAATGCAAGCAGAAAGAAAGCTTTCATAAGTAGTTTGTTTGCAATGATTTGAAGTTCAATTGGGTAAGTAGTCATGATAGTTATTTGATTATGAAAAAAATATTTGGAAAGTGCTTTATATGTTCCTGTACTTTCTTTTCTCCTCTGGCATCCTGCTGCTCAAGGATACAACCAGAGGGCACCAATTTGAATTTTAGAAGGGAGTGAGAAAGAAATCACTAATATGATTGCTTTAATCTGAGTTTTGGATTAAAGCTGAAGTTGCCGGTAGTTTTTGTGCTTCACTGCTTCCAAGGTTGTTGAAAACAAAGCGTTTTGATTTGATGCAAGAACAGGTGTTATGTTTGTTTGTGATTTTATGGCTTTGTGTTTGTTGCTGTTGTTGATGATTTTGTTTCGTTTTGTTTGCAGGATTGTTTCCTGCAGTGCTGAACTTGGCTACTAATGCTCTCATCACAACCAATGCTACCTGTGGAGAAAAGGGTCGGGAAATGTACTGCAAACTTGTTGAGCATGTTCCTGGACAGCCTGCAAGGAACCCTCAGTGCCGTATTTGTGATCTAAGGAGTAGGCTTCCACATCGTAAGTGTGCCCTCTTTTCATTTATTTCTTTTAAATGCAATTTTTTTTCACAACAGTTTCAAATACTCAGCAGACAAAGCTGTTTGTCATTGGCCTAATTACTATAAAATGACTGTCTCATTCTTGCTGAGAATGCTTGTTTTTTCTACTAGTATTTCAAAATCTGTTATGTGTACTCTAACTGAATCTTTTAAGTGAAGCACTGCGTTCAGACCTAGGACAATTAAGTATCTTTGAGTATCTACAAATATTTTTGAACTCTTCTGCTGTATGCTGACTATTAATGAAAACCAGATTACTATCCTCTGTATACTTGCATGCTGATTTTGAAATTTCAGTCTGCAACATCTGAAATCTTAGCTAGAAGAGGAAGGGAAAGGCTCAACTCCATTTATGTTCAATTGTGTTTTGAAGCTTTCTTTCTTAGCTTGATGCTGATTAACTTTCACTGAGCCAGCAAATAGGAGATAAGCAATTAAACCAAGTAATTTTTCATTATCTTAAGTTTTAATATGAAAATTGATCAGTGCAATCATGGCTTTTTTTCTTAAGGCTGTCAGCAATCAAAGTAATTTTTCACATAAATTTATCATCAGATCCAGAGATGCATGTTGCTATTAATTATTATTAGTTTGGTAGTTTGAAATAAGAGAACTTCATTCTTGATCATACAAGTCATAGGAGTGTAATTTCACATGGGCTTGCAGTGAGACTTCAGTAGAACTAACTTTGTCAGATTTTTCTGAGTATCTCAGCCAATAAAGGGAATGGATTATTCCCAAAACTCTTATTTCTAGAAGACAAAAGTTTTTTACTGTCTTGTTTTTATACTTAGCTATCCCTTTTCTATCTTCCTCCACTTTGATTGTGTTATCTAGAACTAAGCAAGCTGCAGTTCTTGTAGTTCTCTTGATGTTTTCATCTTAAAATTTACCTGAGCTTTTATCAGCACTGCAGAGCGATTCAGATTTTCTTCCAAATAAGCAGATGATATTCCAATTTGTAATCTTAGATATGTCACCATTTTAATAGTTTGATACCATTGAGAGACATTTAGCTAGTTGGCCACTGTTGTCTCTAAATACTCTCCTGCTAAATGGTTACTTATCTATTTGCTTCCCATCTTGTATTTGCAAAGCTAATTACAATTGTTCCAGCATAGACAACTACTTTTGTCTGAATACAGTTATGTTGCAGCATACTCTTTTCCCACAGAATTTTTGTTCAAATTTTGTCGTCTTCAATTGTAGTAAATGCTGCCTTCTCTGGAAAGATCAGACGATTTAATTGCATTCAAATGACATTATATCATAGCAGTGGGTGTCACTTGGTAGATTTATGGTGTTTTGGTAGCATTTTAGCTGGTAGAAGCACCATGCAATAGATTCTGTCCTTTTCTCTTTATGGAAGTGCATTTGGATGTGCATGCACATCATTCATACCCCATTTGAATAATGTGATTCTCCTCATTCATACCTTCTTCTAAACTTGAGTCTGCCTGAATTCTGAGAGACTCTTTTTTGCTGCCAACATCATCTCATTTTAAGGTTTTTAAATGTTCATTTGGCAGAAGGAAGTGCTTTATTTAAACAGAGATAGCTTGCTAATAGGAGAACCACGTAATATAACCAGACTTTAAATGATCTCCCTGGGACGTGCAAGTCTGGAGTGTCTCCCCTTAATTACTGTTCGAGGAAATGAACACAAATTCCCTGGTTAATCGCATGTGAGCTTAAATTAAAGAATAGAGTTTGGGCTCATTCTAAATTCCCTCCCTTTGTCATCCACCAGAGAGGCTAGTTCTTGAACTGCATTTGCAGTCCAGTTCATTTTGAAAATACTGTGGTGTTTTCCCTTCCTTTTAAAATAAATAAAATGTGCTAGCAATTAATCAGTGTTTTCAAATTAATTATGGTTAAACTTTCATAATGATAATTACAGTTAATTATTTGTCATTTCACAACTGTCTTTCTCATGACTTATCTTTATTATCAATTTCTCCTGAAGAGACTTGCATCAAAATTTCCAATTGGACAGTTTGTCACAACCACTCAGATTCACTGAGTTTGATTTACAGATGGATTTTGCTAGTTCTCATTTAAAGCTAAGGTTTGTGAATATGATCAGAGCTGTAAGAATTGACAAAATCTAAATCATGGGTATTTTTTTCTTTACAATAAAAAATGCTATTAACACCACTTGTAACACAAGGATTGTAACTTTAAAGGGTTGGTGCTCACTGATGCCATTGAATAATTTGGTTTTTAAATTATATATATATTTTTTTACATTTCCAATTTTGCAGCCTTATGCTTTCACTTCAAAGCCCTTTAATTATATCTTTAAACTTGTTCAGGTATTCTAGCTTTCCTTCATGAGATAGGGTTCCTGTCCTCCACAGGTGGCTGATGTAGCAAGAAAACAGAGACACAAAGACTATCAATCTGAGTGGTTGATTTAAATATTAATTAAAATAACAAGTAAATTAATCAGTTCATGAATAAGTTCTTTGGAATCCTTGGATGAGCTAATAATGAAGCATATTCCAGTTTTATACACTGTTGTATTTTATTATCTTTGGGTTATTTTTAACCATGATGTATAGGCTTGCTCTACATAATTAAGGAGTTCAAAATACTTCAGGTTCTTTTCTTGAGGCTTTGATATTCTCCAGTCCATACAGATGAGAATCATGATTTGGACATAAAACCCAGACCAGTGTGGTATTTTTCTCAGCCTAAGTAACATCAAAATACTTTATAAGACGACTTCAGTAACTTAGAAAATCTGGAAGTCTAAGACTAATTCTCTTCTGTAAATAAATTTATGGCCAAATTACTCAAGATTTATTTGGGACACTGCAGCACAGTATGGGGACATGAAAAAATGCATCTTGGATTGTGATATGAATGTTTATAAATCTTTGTAGACATATATGATGAGTAAGACAATTTTCCAATTGAGAAATATATTATGTAAGATGATATGATCATAAGTTACGATTTCTAAATTACTGCCACGTGTGCTTAGAAATATAACTGCCATAATTACTCTAATTTCTGCTTTCTCTGCACAATGCATATCAAGATTCTGATTTGTTACAGCATTAGAGACTTAGCAGTACTTAAGTGTGTAAAGTGATCACACCACGTGATTTAGAAACTTAGATTTCCTACAGAATCAGGAGAACTTCTAATTGTATTTAAGAAGTCTTTGTTAAGCAAGATCAAAGAACTAATGTTAGATTAGCATTGCAGTAATAACCATAGAGCTGTGCTCCAAGAGAAAAAGTAGTTTCCTGTTTTATTTTGATGTGCTCTCTCATTTGTTCTGTGATCGTAATTTTAATCTAGAATTTAGGTCTAAAACCATTTAAATCTTTTGATCATTCTTAGATATATTGACACATTTCTGTTGCTCTAACAGAACGACATCCAATAACAAATGCAATTGATGGCAAGAACACTTGGTGGCAAAGCCCTAGTATCCAGAATGGAATCGAATATCATTACGTGACTATTACACTGGATCTCCAACAGGTAGACTTATTCTGTTTGCTTATTTCCGCAAGCAATTTCTTTTTGCACAGAAGCTCACCTGTTTTTACTTTCTTCTTTGCTCTGTGTTGCTTTGATGTTATGAAAACACTCTTGGCTTCTCCTATAGTGCTTTGTCATTTATATGGTAATGTGTATTTTTGGAAGTCATATTTAAAAATATTTTAAATATAGCTTTCTCACTTTCAGCGTGACATCTAGTTTGGCCCTATAAAGTGAATCAAAAGAAGGGCGGAATATTCAGAGGAATATTCGTGGGCACAATTTAGTTTTGACTAGTGTTGCTTATTGTTTAAGTAACACAGATTAATATAGTGCTATGCACTCAACAGTACTTTAGCTGTACCAAGAATATATGTGCATATGGTGGGGTATTTTAAGGGACAGTTTGGAGAGTAAAGGGGAGGAGTTTAAGAGGTCTTTAAATTACCTTTTATCACTGAACCCTTACTTGACATCTATAACCCTCAGAATGAAGTTATTTGATACTTATAAAAATGCTATATAAATTCCAGGGATTTATAAAGTGGGTTTGAGGGATGAAGCAAAATAACTTTTTCATTATGCAAAATAAATACAGAACAGTTATCTGTCAATCCCCATGTTATTAAACTCGTCCATTTTGTATTCAACTGGCTAGATAACAAACTATGTACTCTTTTTTTTTTTTTTTTTTTTTTTTTTCCCCGCTTAGATTCTTCTCTGCTCTGTGACTGACTCATATTTGTCTGTAACTTTAACTGAAAGCATACTCTGTTTTCCAGGTTTTTAGAGAAAAGTGGAGGCCCTTTCCAGCTGTCCCTTCCTCTGTGATCTGTTCACTGAGATCAGTTTTTTGATTTGGTTTATCTATAGTAGTTTACCAGTTTCAAAGAGAATAATAGCTGATTACTAGAGAGGCTTGAATTAAAGCATGGCTTAATAGGAAAATTAAATCTAAGGTGTTGTACAGAGACATTTGTGGGCATGCAGACAAAATTTTGTTGCAGGAGGTGATAGTCTTAACTTAGTCTGGAACTCAGAACTTCAGCAACATGTAATGAAGAGCATAGTAGCTTAAATTTCTAGTTTTGCCTTTTATTTCTTGAAAACAGTCATCCAAATGATCTGATGGTAAAAGTTTTCTTGAGAACTTTGAATCTGTGGCAAGGAAGCATTTGAAGGTCTCTTTACTACTTTCTTTGAATCTTTAAAGAATTATTTGCATTCTTGCTTTGGAGCACTTGTTATTGTGAAAAGAGAAATCCTACATATGTGTTCTTGGCCTTGTATCCATAAAAGTATTTAATGCTCTCTTCTGTTTCAGTCAGTAGAACTAAACTTTTAAATGGAAGCTTGATCTTAACTTGCCAATTTACAGAAGCTTATGTTTAAAATGTCCTTCAAACTTTAGAGTTAATTTTTTTTCCATATAGAAAGAGTTTGGGCCTCCTGTAGGCTTTGATCTATTAATATACAAGTAGCTCTATCATTAGAACTATATTAGTATCTTTGTATTTTTTTTTTTTGTCACTGCAGTTGTTCTTGTGTGGTTATTTAGGCCAGATCTGTTGAACTGCATGAACAAAACTGTTTACTTGTGTTTTTTTTTTGCTTCTTGTTTTATTCTTGCTGTGTTAATATCTAGATGGTTTTAATAAGTATAGAAGTCTGCACATCCTAAAATTTAGTTACTTTCTAGTATACTCAAAACTTGCAACTACAGCATCAGTGGCATGTTGAAGAAAAAGTACAAAATGTTCTAATGTATTAAAAAGCTTTTTTGTATGTTGTATGGAAGCAATCTGAGAATACTGCACTCTTTTGTGGCTTTGTTTTATTGTGTGTGGTTGTTCTTAAGTGGGACAACGCTTAAATATGAGCCTGCATTCATTATTCCCCCCCCACCCCCCTTGCTCTCTTGCTTATTGTTCCAAGAAAGCTTGGTGGTCCTCTTCCAGGGCTAATACTGATGCTTTCTCATAAATCCATTCCATTGTATTGGCTGAAATATGGAAGGAACAGTGTTGAGATTCCTGGGTTGATCAAAAAGGTAAGATAAGACCCTACTGTCTGGCAATCACTTTGTGAACATAGCCCATGTAGTTAGGCAGATATGTTTACTTAGACCTTACGTGAACAGAAAACAGAGGCTTTGTTCCCCCAAACATAGCAAGAATACATTGCAGTTCACTTGTCTTCCAGTATTTTCATTAAGAAATGTGAGGGGTCTGGAACTTTGAACCTTGGGGCCCCTTCCAATCCAAGCTATTCTGTGTTTCTCTTGTGTTTCCCTGTTGCCTTCTTATACTGTCTTAGTTGTCCCCGGCTTGTTATTTCAACTGTGCTGCAGTGTTGCCAGCACATCTCAGGATAGCAGATAGAGGGTCCCTTCTAGCACCCTCTTATCTATCTGTGCTATCCTGTGCCCTTTTATGGGCAGGCTCACTGCTTTCCTTCTTCCCCTTCAAATTTAATTCAAAGCCTTGCCAATGAGCACTGCTAGCTTTTTCCCACAGACCCTCATCCCCCTGTAAGAGAGGTGAAATCTGTCTGGTGACTGCAAGCCCTGTGCCATGTAGGTCACTTCATTGTCAAAAAAAAACAAAAACAAAAATAAAACAAAAAAACAGTCAAAGTGTGGTGGTGTCATTAGTCACAAAGCCAAGTGTTTATAGATTGGATCTTTTCACTTCTTTCAGTGACCTTACAGGAAGCAGATGTAAAGATGATCTGTGCCCTTGATTCCTTCAGCAGACATCCCAAGGCTTTGAGGTCCATTTTGATCATTCTTGAACCACGTGTAGCTGCTTTGTTACCTCATCATATGGAAAAGCAGTAAAGGGTAAACGTGTTGATAGTGATCTTTGTAGGGTCTCTGGGTTTGGCTTTGAGTGACGGGTTTGTGTGCAACCAAACTAACTCAGGTTTGGTGAATGCAATGTTCACAGGACAGAAAGTGAGCTTTCTTTTTAAGTATGCTCCTTTTGAAAAGCTATGCTCTTTCAAAAAATACGGGAAAGATATGTAACAAAAGAGAAATGATTCCAGGAAGAAGGTATTCTGTGTGTTCGTACTGCCTGAAATCCTCAGTTTCATGATTTCAGTAAATTCAATCTTTAGAGGAAGATTGAGGAAAACCAGTTGCCAGTTTGAGTTGATGTGGTCAAGCCCATCTGTTCGACTTCTACGAACGACAGAGCACTTTCACTAACTAATTCCCTGATATTGTGGGGAATTGTGGTCGAACTTAATTCTCTCGTTGTAACTGATGGAAGTAGTATGTATGTTTTAATTGACTGAGATAGTGGAAGAACACAGAGACCAGGAAATCCTTTCCAAACATATCTTTCTAAAGAAGAAGAAAGTAGTTGATGTTCTTCAGAGCCTCATCAGATCAGGTGTAAGAGCAAGAATCGCTGTATAGTTGCGCTCTCTGTAAAAAGTGCTCTATTTCACATGAAGAGAGCAAGGATTCTAACAAGGTGCACTCTGCTTCTGTGTAGAAATCACTGAACTCCCACTTGCCCTTTCCAGTCATTTTTAGAATATAAGTTTGGAGTAGTATGTTACATTTTGTAAAGTGACATGTCTGAAATTATACGTAGAACTGAATAACTGGAAGAAAGAGAAGAATGCTCGACCCAGTCAGAAGCGTTTTGAGAAGCATTTATGAAAAGCAGACAGCACTATTCTTCTAATGTTGAGCTCCATTCTGTAATTCTGTCTTGTTCAACTATAGTTTTCATGGAAGATTTGATTTTTGAATAATTTATTTGATTTACTTTAATGTTCATGAGTGGAAATACATGCTTATCAGTATATCTGTGTATGTATCACCTATCCTTAATGAGGATAATGCCAAGGAAAAGAATTGCCGAACTGAGAGTTTGCTTGTGCTTTCTATCTTCAGAATTGTACAGCTAAGTTCTGTAGCAAAAGACAGAAGTGATAGGACCAGGAAACTGTGACAAGATGAGTAGAGATTTGACTTTGTACAGAAGAATGACAGGTTAGAAGTCAAGAGTAGCATTATGATTACTCAAGAGTAATATTTCATAGATAAATTATGGATATCACATGTATGACACATCCTGTAATCCAACACTTTGATACAGTTTCAAAATTCTTGATTTATTTTTTTTAATTTCTTTGAGATATTGAATTTTTGGTTGTGTTAAGTACACAATGTATTTATGCATGTACTGCTATGCTGAGAACCACCATACACACTACAAAATGTTGACTTATAACAGGAACATTTGCATGTAACTTGATACAACTGAGAGAAAAATATAGACATTGATGCTTCAATTGTTCTTTGGTTAGCAAATAGTGTCTTATGGAGAAAGAGGGAAGCAGATTTCAGGGAGGACTTGTTTTCATTTGCTGGTAAGGATTGAGCTCACTTGAATCATGATCTGAATGTCTATTAGCACCTAAAGTTAAACAGTTAAACCAACAGTTTCTAAGCTTTTTTTTTTTTTTTTCCTGAAAAGAATACTGTTTGTGAGAGCAACAAGATATATTTATAATGTTGATCAAAGCTTACTAAATGGGGGCGTCTGGGAGATAGACCTCAAAAGCATGCTGCTTATCCACACTAGCTCTTTAGCTCAGATATACCACTGTAAATTCTGTCTGAACAGAGTCCAGATTTTATGTTCAGTCTATCAGATGCTACATGCACCAAATTCCCCCATGTAATACTGCTAACCTGCATCGGGGAAGAGAGAAGTATGAGAGAGGAGAAAGCTTCTGTGAAGAAATGTTGCTGTGGAACCTTGCTTTTCACCTGCTCCTTAACTTTGCCAGTATAACTGCTGTGTTGATAGCTGTTCAAAGGAAATGTTATTTTCACCTGTCAGTTCCCTTGATGCAAGACATGAGCCAGATTTCTTGGGGGAATGCAGCTCTGTTTCAGAGTTCACCACTGTCACACAGCAGCAGAGATCACGTGCAAGGATAAATTGAGGCAAATATGACAAGTGCTTTCTTGCAAAACTGTGATGAAGAGATTGCCCAGATGCGTGACGAGATGAAGGCTACCTATTCCTAAAGTCTTTAAGTAACGTATGTTTCTAATGAAAGATTACATGAGTAATCCAATTCTTATTTCCATCATCATTTCTGTGCTCACTTTTAGCTCTCTTCCTCTCCTTTCTGGTATTTTACTGCAGAGGGTTACAAAAAGATGGCTTTAAGAGGGATTGGCTTGGAGTACTTGAGTAGTCTCAAAAGTAATGTTGTCTTCTTTCACTATTATTGAAGAAGAAATAAAAAAGTTTAAGTCTTGACTGCTTAAAAGTTGGGGCATGGTTTTGAGTTCTGGAACCACATCCTTCCAGACTGGCAAAAAAACTACTGAAATGCTTTGTTTAGAATTCTATGCAGTCGAATCTCACAATTAGAACCTATTGAACTCATCCTTTAGTGAGCAGTCATTCTTGCAGCCACAGTGAAATGCAAGGCACACTGGATGATAAGGAATTTCACTTCCCTTGATGCAAAACATTAACCAGATCTTTTAATATATATGAAAAGTTTATTTTAACTAAGCCTACAAAAATTAGTGGCTGAGGAATCTGGCCATTTACTTCAGTACAGCCAGGTTAAAGGAACCTTTATACATTGTGTATGCATCCTATATGCAATGGTAAGGGGAAAATGTGTATCACTAGGAGATCTTTGTTTTCTGCTGTGGAAGATCAAATATATTTTCTGGGATGTACAAGGGAGTTATAGCTAACTTTCTATTGGGAATTTCTGATATCAAGTATCAGAATAGCTAAAGGAATAAACAAAATTAATTTTCTTTTTTATATAAATGGAGGTTACAGGGAAAATGGAGACAGGACAGTGGTTTCAAACTGGAAATATACTCTTTCCAGATTAGGAAAATTAAGCTTCAGTTCTTGTTTCTGTGTTGAATTTGTGTATATATATCCAAAGATTTTGCATAGGTTTTCAGTTATTTTCTCTTTCACTACAGTTATGTGCTTTAAATATCCCCAGGCCAAAATGTAATTTAATGGAAATGAAAATTGATCAAGTTTTGATATCTCACCAACAAATGTCAGTCTGTTTTGTCCATCTTCTCAAAAAGTTTGTCTAAGGAGAGAAGAGTGAACAGAAGCATAGCCTGTTCAGATGACAGTAATGCAGTTTCATGGTTATGATTTTTCCTTTATCTCTTTCTAAACAGACTACCTATCTCTCTTGGTATGGCACTAGGTACTTGAACTAGATCAATACCTTGATTCTGTAACATAGTCTTGTTTTTTGTGGGTTTTTTTTTTTTGTTACTTTTGGAGAGGGGGAGGAGGTTGGCTTTCTGGCAGTTTAATTTGCTAGTTTTGCTCCTTTTGTGAGGATTTGATGCCAGTAGAGGGGAAGGCCAAAAATTTCTGAGGTGGTGGGGAAGCAGTCCTGCATCTTGCTGGAGTAGCTGGCACTCTACTGGTTTCAGCTGATGATAAAGCTTGGACATATAAAATACTGATCTGTGAGCTTTAGGAGTGATGAGTAGTGAGGAAATGTTATTTTTACCTGTATTCTATGCCTGTGAAATGGACTTGTAATCCCGCATTTAGCATTTGTACTTGGCATTTCTAGCACATGAATCATTCTGTTTTAAAATAATGTAAATGTTCGAGGTTACAAACGTCTTCCCAGCAACAACAAAGTCATAAGCCCAGGCTCAGTCTCACCTTAGTGAGAGTGCTAAAAAAAAAAAAAAAAATGCAGCTAGAACTATGGAAACAAGAATATGATCCAGTGCAGAAGAATGACATCTGTTCCATTTCACTGAAGTCTCTAGCCAATTTTTATGCATGTATCTCCATTAGTTGTGAAACCAATTCATTTTTTTTAATAACAACTCCTTTCATTTCTTTAGTCCCATAATTAGTTGATAATGCAATAATCTGGAATCTACAGGATGAAATAAAGCATACGTTACCCTCCAGGTATTCTTTTTAACCAAAGCAAAGCTAATGAGTTTTAAGATAGTTTATAATGAAATATTTTTTTGGGGAAAAAAAGTACAGAAAGGAAAAAATACATAAATATATCAGTGATGATTTATGGCAAACATACCATAATTATTAGTAACTATAAAAACAAACAGACCTTCATAAATATTTTGACATCACAGTAAATGTGCTTAAGAACTACATGGTTTATACAAGTTTGAAGCTTACTTTACATTGTGTTGTTTTCCACCAGGCTTCTTGGGAAGCAAAGCATACACATGAACTGAGTGCATGCTCTGACAGTGTAGGATTCTAGTGTCAGATATCATTGAAGCTTCAGTTATTGTCTCTGAATGAATATTTTACATATTCACATCACTCAATGCTAAAGTCTAAAGAAAAATGAGTGACCTTTGTCCTTAGTTAAGTGTCGTGTGTGTACAGCTGTGCTGACCATTACTCAGTAGGAACTGCTGCGTTTGGCTTTTAGATGTACTTTACAAACACTTGTTTATTAGAATATCCAGCTTGACTCTCCTGCAGCATTAAAAGAGAGTTTTCCCTGGGCACTGTGAATAATATGTGGAGGAAGCACTCTTCAACAATTTTAAGCAGGCATATTAGTCCTGAAAAATCATTTCTGATTTCCCACCATA
Source organism: Meleagris gallopavo (assembly GCF_905368555.1). Taxonomy (NCBI): domain Eukaryota; kingdom Metazoa; phylum Chordata; class Aves; order Galliformes; family Phasianidae; genus Meleagris; species Meleagris gallopavo. The sequence goes on along the minus strand of NC_139405.1, from coordinate 57,600,701 downwards.
AATACAGTGCTACTATCTAGGCTGGGTGTTTGTATCAAAAAATCTCCATGGGATTATTTTCACCAAATGTTTTATTGCTCCTCATTAAATTATGCTCTATTGTTTCTTGGTTGGTAAAAAAGATTATTGAGCAAGCGATTCCTTTCAGCTTCACGTCACAGTACATGCAGACAAAAATATTAAAAAGCTTCAAATATTCATGGTTTTTCTTTCTTGAGATTACTTGCCCCACCTTCTCCCTGGATGACTACAAGAAATATACAAATGTTTTTTTCTTTATAGTTCTAGCTGTTACTGGCAGAGCTGTTCATCTTTCCATCTTTTGGACAGTTTCAGGATATAGTTCTTAAATGTTGTTATAGCCTTTAAATCCAGTGGCACGTGTACATTCTGACATAAATCTGGGGTGATTGTATGATTCTGTACAATTAGTGATTTTGATGCGTATGAAAGTCAGAGTCTGGGGGACTGGTGACACAGTATATAATAGGATGATAAGAGACTTAGTCTTGAATGAATTGTGCTGTTTGCTGGGGAAAAAAATAATGAATAGTTCTTAATGAATTTTGCAAAAGCTAAATTTATAAAATGAGTTTTGTGGCCTATAGAGATTGTCATCAAATTATGCTGCTGTTGTGCTCACCTTTTTTCACAGTTACTAAAATGTAAAGTCTATGCTACAAGATGAGCAAGTTTTTTGTTACACACGATGAGAAATTTGGAATAAGGAGGGCTGCTGAGTAAGTGTTAAAGATTATGAATTGCCCAGTTTTTAGTCATGTCATGTTTTGTGTGTGAGAGTTAAGATTTTGGGGAGTAGATCTCACTCTTCACAGTAAGAAGGTACTTTGTCATACAAATGCCACATTGTACTTAAAAGATTTGTGCTAATATTGGTATAATGATTTGATGAAATATGCTAAAGTTTGTTTTCAATTTCCCTTTGATTTACATAGTAGACTGTAGAAATATTCAGATATTGGCATAGGGCAGAGGGGAAAAATACTGGTATGCTTAATGTGTACAGTAGGTCAGAGCTCTCAAGAGCACTGAATTTGACTTGTAGTTTTTTCTGATGTATGCGATGATCTTCATTTGCTGGTGGATCTAAAACTCTTAAGAAACAATAACAATGTGAATAATGGAGATGCTTAAATAGGTCTTAGGCCTGCATAGTCATTTCTTCTTCACTGAACAATGAACAAAAGTATAAACACATTCCTTTTACCATGCTAAAATAAATCTATTCATGGCAAAATAATTTTCTCTCTCTTCAGTGTGAAGTCTATATACAGTAGGGTGCATGCTGTGTAGAAGCATTTAAAGGCTCGCATATCAGTGATGTAGTTTATATAATTAGTAAAAGCAGTCCCTTTTGTATTTGTTTGATTTGAACTAATGTGGACTAAATGACTGAACAGAATTAAAGAAGGGTACATACTGGATCTTTCCAGCATGGCAGAGTTGAGATTTGTTCTGTTCTTACACAGAATTTATCATTTCATGGTGAAGATATACAATTTTCTTGGTTTTAAGTCCTAAAATATTGTTTTTCCTAAATCCTGAAATTATTCATGTCAGTATCCACTTTGCATGTTTCATATATTGCTGTGCTCCACCGTACAGCATCATATCCGTATCTAAAGCAGGCTTCAGGAAGTGTGTGTGTATGTGTAAATGTATATGTATTTTAAGAACGAAGTGCAGAAGTGAAAACTGAACTTGCATACACTTAGATCAGGGCATCAGAGCTATAATCTCACTTGCTTTAATTTTTTTCTTTTTTTTGTGTAAGTTTTTGAAGTTTCCAGAGTTCACTGACATAAAATGTTGCCAGAATTTATTTTTAAACCTTTTTAACCAATGAGATTTTTAATTAAATAAAGGAAACATGGAATATAAAGAGAAAGTGGAAAAAATAAAAATCAAATAATAGTTTTCTAAAATGTTTTAAGCTTTTGGAAAGACTCTATTTTTGATATGAAATTTAGGTCATTGCTTAATTCATGTTCCCATTTTTCAAATTGTTTTTAGTGTACAGTGTTTCCAAACTGAGATGGACAAAAGATTGTGTCATGTTGAGGGAATGGGCATAAATTATTGCATGCCTATTTCACATTTGGATTAATTATTCAAGTTTGAAGTATTTACAATCAATACTCCAGGCCCTCAAGATGATGTTTATTAACCATATAGTAGCATGTTGTTTTCCAGAGACCTCTCAAAGTACTAGCTTTGCTATGATTTAATCGGGGAAGATTTAAAGGTTTAAACATCAGTTATGCAGAAATTACTCTGTACTAGTGCTGCAGCACTTTCAGATATTAATATCCCCCTCCTCAACATGGGTAGCAGATGTTGCCTCACTGAAAAACAAGTATTTACTTGTGTACTACTTAGCATTTGTAGAGAAGTACAGAAATTGTAACAGATCTTTAATTTCACATCCATAAAATTAGTGCTGCATGAATTTGCTATCTGTTATAGCAAGGGAAATCTGAAAAGTTTTGTAATAAAATTAAGGGTTCTCTAGGAAAAGCACATTCTTAGATACAAGAATACAAGTCATTTTATTGATACTAAAGATAATATTATAATACTAAGATATTAAATATTAGGGTAAATACTTAAAATATAAAGATTCGATGCATTTGTGACTGATTAGGAATTTAATAGAGTTTGGCTGTTTAGCTTTCATAGTTTATTCTTTGTTGAACTCTGAAATGGAGCCTAAAAATTGGTGGTAGTAGATCTTTGTCAATGGAACACTTGGTCACTGTGAAATTCAGCTGAAATAGAACACTGTATGGCAATCCCCAGCTCATTGAAGGAAATGAGAATACCTTTTTACCTGGGATACCCATTTCACTATGAGATCAGGCAAGGCATCAGTTCTTGTAGCAATTAAAAAAAAAAAAAAAAAAAAGGATGAAATATTTTAGCGTTGAAGTAGAAGAATAATCTTTTCTGTCCTTCCCTTCTGGTGTTTAACTTTGAGGACTAAAAGATTGAATCTTACCATTTTCATCCATTTTCATTTCTTCACCGTGGTGTCTCTACATGGAAATAAGTGATTAGCCTTAAGAAATGAAGTGAAGGAAATTGCTTTCTGCTGTTATTTAAAAGCGCTATGAAGAGATGACTGATTTTAGCCTTCAGTTCTGGCATACAGTAGCTCAATGATGAGCAGAAAATATGGTCAAGAGGAAGCAGGTATTCATTTTCAGGCCTTCACAAACAATTGAATAATGAGTAATGGAGAACACCAACAGAGAAAATTACTAAGAACAAAGCTGACATTGCCAGCAACTTTGCAGGTACTGACTCCTGTTTGGCTTAATATATCTCAGATGTTCAATTGCTGGACAACTTGAGAGCATTACAGCTTGACATTTTATAAAGTGCACTGTTCTAATAACATTTATTTTTAAAATGACATATAATAATCATTTACTTACGAGCAAAAGTGGTGAGGTATTAATAAAATATTTGTTTTTCACAAGAACAACATATTTTTAAAGGAACCTGAGTCTCCCTGGTAATAAAATTATGAAGAAGAAGGAGAAAACCAATATTGCTCAAAGCAGAAGAATTTTTAAACTGTTCTAAAAATGCCTTTTGAAAGTAACTGTTTCGCAGGTATTAACTATGAATGGGACTAACTCAATTTTTCCCCACTGAGAAAATATGTAAATTTCTAAAGCTGGGTTTTCTTTGGAGATGGACCCCCCTTTTTAGCTTCAGAAGATACGCCATGGTGTGGTATGATTCTCAGTTTTTCCCACAGGGTGATGTAATCATCCTGTTCTTTGCATGATGTTCTTAATTTCTTGTTTGTTTGTTTTCTGAGATAGATGATGCCCTGCTAGACAGTAACTGAAACTGTTTGCAACATTAAGGGGAAAAAAAAAGAATCTGTGATGTTGGAATCAGGTATATGCATCTTTCAGCCCAAATTCCTCATCTGGCACCAATGTTTCTGTTGGAAGCAGCTCTGATGATCATGAGAGACTGTCATTAGAAGGCAGCACTGCACGGAGCTGTTCGGCTCTCTAAATTGGTATTAGCTGAATCCTGCTAGGCACCTTTTTATCCTGCTATGCCAACATTTTCAATTACAGTATTTCTAACTGTGAGCAGAATGTTTGAAACCAACATCACTGTCTTTCAGGCCAGTGATAGAGATGAATGTTGGATGGTAGTCTAAGAAAATTGTAGAGCCGCTCCAATTCTAAATAAGGCTTTCCTTCAAAGTTGGATGCTAGACAAAAATAATATGATTAGTTATTTTTAAATAGTCAAGCATTTGATAATTATTGCAGCAAAAGTGTCTATTATAAATAAAAATAAAACACATCAAAACAATAACCCATAGCAGCATATGTAAATTGAAGTATGACTGACTATATAGAATCAGAAGGAATTGGTACTGTCACTTGAAAACTGTTTCTAGAATTCATAAAGCCTCTACTTCAGCTCATTAGCAGAAGTAGTTGTATTTTGTTGGTGTTTCTCATCTCAAGTGCTTAGAAGGCTATTCCAAAATGGAAAACTATGCAGATGTAATAGTTAACTTGAGATGTGTGATGCCTGTGTAACAGTTGTGATGTTTGATTGCTGGTCATGCTAGATACTATTTAACATGGAAGTCTGACAGAAGTGAGGCTGTGGCTCTGTGTCTTCGTGTTCAGACTGCCACCAGGCAGAGAAGGAGAGGGAGACAGCTAGTCACATTAAATGGTTCTTTTTATCCTCTTTTACTTCTGTCTTGCACTTATTTCTCCTTCAACTACCTTGATTTCACCCTTTCCCCCCACCTGTGGTCCCTTCCCTAACCATTCCATTGTGCCACCCATTTATACAATCCCTTTAAATCATCCCATATTAAGTTAGACTCAGTCCAAATATATATTCTTTCCTGTGCATCTCTCAATAAGTTATGACCCTTCAGCCAATAAGCCTTGTTAGTCTGCAAGATATTCCAAAATAGTTGTTTTGATTGACACATCTAGATGGATTTCACACTGGGACAATAGGTGTTCGCAGCATTTTGTCATCCCCTAACAGCACTTGTAAATGACAGGTTAAAAAAACCTATAGAAGTTTAGGGCCACAGGTTTTGTCAGTTGTTTATGATACTCTCTGAGGAAACAAACCCTTGCCCGAATTCTGCATTCTCAATAAAGAATATATTTTTTTGACCTCTGAATTGTAATAATATTCAAACATATAGACATGGTAAAGAAGTAGATGCATTTTTGCACCATGTTCCTAATGGAAGCTTCCCCTAGAGACATTACTATCCTCTTTTTGAAAAATGAAATGGAAATACTGAAAATCATTTACAGAGTTGTATGGTACCATATTATTTTTCTGATGATTTTCTGACCTATATGAACAGTTTCTAGCTGAAGGATCTATTTATTTAAATATTAGTGCAGGTGGGAGTCAGGCACAATGAGATTTCCTGCTTCACTAGCTAGCCCTTTGCAGACTAATGTTTCACTTCAGTTTTATCTGAATAATATTAGTGTAGCAAATTAGCCGGTGTAGCAGGATGCAGTTTTCTATGTCTTATGAGGCATTCATAGGAACACACGATACTATAACTTATGGAACTGTACTTCACAATTTGTGCTCTGTAGATCTCACTGCTGACACAGTTACCACTGAAAATGAGACCCAAGACTCATTCTGTTTCTCTTCTTAAAGACTGTGTTGTCTATTATTTGAAAATAGTACAAAGGACTATTTAGACTATTTCCCTCCCACTCTGGTAATTGCACTATGGTCGTGTAAGCAGAATAAGTAGAAAAAATGCACTAGCTGTACTTTAACAGCTGTGTTAATGGACTATTACTGCCACCAGACAGCTTGGTATTGCTCCATTATCGCATTTGTATCAACAGACTTAGTTCTTCAGATTACTTTCCACTGGACTTGCACAAAGCCAGATGTGCTCTAAGATTATACAGTTATTTGACAAGTGTTGTCTTATGGATGCTATTTAAAAAGTAAAGTATACATCCGTCATGAATTACTCTGTGGGAATAAAAACTCAGTATTACTATTTATTAAGAAATCTAGTTTCAGAAAAAAGAGCAGTTTCACTTTTTCTTAGTTGTGAAAACAAGTAGAGCAAAGCTCAGTGATACATTAGGCTTTTCTCATATTAGTATTCTCATGCCACTAAGCTTAAGCTGATTGTATTATAATAACCAAAACATGTTTTTGCTAAACAGCTCCAAATGAAGTAAATGAAGTTACTCATGTGCTTGTCAAAAGACAATACTTCATTTGTTTCATTCATGGCATAGACTTGCTATAAGAACCATCATTTGTTGCAATCAATTTTAGTCTGTTCTTTATCTTCACTAGTTCTTTTTGTCAGTTTGCTTTAGGATACACATTAACACATGGACTTGCACTGAGTAGGTAGTAATGAGTACAGCCCTGATTCTAAGCTGAGACAACTGTCATCTTGATTCTGGCTAAAAGTCTACTAGTTCTACCTGTTCCCCGGAGAAAGGGCTTCAGAGAAGCGTGAATTTGCTTCTTATAGTTTCTTCAATCCAGTATTAAGTGAAAAAGATTAAGAATATAATCCAGAGTGTGTTTCTGATGTTTACTCATCCTTCCTTAACTGCAAATAACATTAACAGTATACCTGTGTTTTATAGTCTGATCTTCAATTCCAGCTCTGTTTCTCTGAGCAAGGTTATTTCATTTTATAGAAGTCAGCATTTCTCTTATGCTTCTTCATAAGACATGAAGAGAGAATACCACAAATCATTGGGCTGAAGATTACAGAAAATACTACAAGAATTCTGAGAGGTTAAGACAATAAAAATGCTCTGAATCAGGCCAAAAACCGGAGAGGAGAGGATGAAAACAACTCTTCATGTGTACTATTGTATTTAAATTAATGAGCTTTTTTCCTTGCCAAGATTAGATAAAAATAATGTCCACTCCACTATGAGCTGCACTTTGCTGTTTCCGCTGCCTTTTTTTAAGTTTTGTTGGGGGAAAAAACAACACACAGAGTATGTGGAAAAATAATAAAAATAATTGAAGCCAAAGGCGTTGTATAAATTACAGTCAAACTGTATGGTATCTTAAGTATAAAGTAAGAGATGAGGCTTCAAGCCAGAATGTACGTGAGAATTTGCTAAAATAGGACTGGTATATCAAAGCACACAAACAAAAAAGAACTTCCTGTTGGTTATGATGCCACTGAGCCAAGGTATCTGAGAAGTCTGAAGAGAGAAACATTACTCATGGCCAAAAAAACATTTAACAATGAATCTTTTGTATGGCTTTGGAAATTTTAGAGCTTTCATATAAGAAGCAATGTCTTCACACTTAAGATTTAAAGTTTGTTGTCAACCGTGTCCTAAAGTGCAAATCCTCATTGGAGAAATCCTAGCAAGGAGTTTGTTAGTAGACATTCAACATTTAAGGATGCTTAAAATGTTCATTTTAAAATAAAAAATTTTAGAAGTAATCTGAAATGAAGTCTCTAGTCTGAATGACTGAACCTGAATTAATTTGTGGCTTCACTGGACCATTCTAATACACATACAATTTACTTATGGATTTGTTATTCAGGCAGAGGACAATGTACAAAATAACTCTTAGTAAATGAGTCCTTAAAGTATAGCTCTTGCTTATTACCTCCCATAGGAAATAACGTTTAAATAATGTATAAACACTCCAGATATATTCTTCTTCATTTCAAAGTAGTTAATTGGGTGAAGGGAAACAGTTTGGAGATGAATATTCACATCTTTTTCTGTGTACTGTAAATAGTGTTTGTGACTGTGACACTATTTATTTAGTTAGTTGTGGTCACAATGGAAAATACGTCAACAATAGTTTTTAAGATAAAAAGGAGTATCTATGAAATGAGTCCTATTGCTGTTTCTCTAAATTATTACTGTAATATTTTCCTAAAACTAATTATTTCCTAAAATATTACTATTTATTTAAATATTCATGTCAGATTTAGTGTGGACCAATTCTGAATCTTTCAGCTTTGCAATATAGAAAATCATAGAATCACCAAGGTTGGAAAAGATCTCTACGATGATCTGGTCCAACTGTTCATCTATTGGCAATATTTCCCACTAAACCACGTCCATCAGCAAAACATCTAAATGTTTCCTGGATGCCTTCAGGGTTAGTGATTCCACCACCTCCCTGGGCAGCCTGTTCCACCACCTGACCGTTCTTTTTTTCTTAACATCTAGCCTCAAACTCCTTAAACTCCTTTACTGACTCCTAGGGATCACCATTCCTGAGTGGTTGTCAGCTGGATTCAACTCTTCACCACCACTTTCTGGGCCTGGTCCTCCAGCCAGTTCTTTATCCCAGCAAAGATTGTACCCATCCAAGCCACAGGCTACCAGCCTTCCTCTGGAGAATATTACTGGGAGACTGTGTCAAAGGTTTTGCAGAAGTTTATGTAGACTATGTTGGTAGCCTTTCCCTTAAACTAGACAAGTCTATCATAGTAGGAGATCAGATTTACTAAGCAGGACCTGCCCTTCATGAACTTGTGTTGGCTGATTTCTCCAGTTGTCCCTTGTGTGCTGTGTGATCTCCCTAAGGCTGTCTCCTCCATAACATTCCTTGGCTCCAAGATCAGATTGGCAATTCAGTAATTAGCTCCCCCAGATCCTCTTTAAAACCCTTGCTGTAGATGGGAGTCACGTTGGTAAGCCTCTAGTCGTCTGGATCAGGAATGCTGATAGATGATGGAAAGTGGCTTGACTATCACCTCCACCATCTCCATCAGCACCCTCAAGTGGATCCCATCTGGCCCCATGGCATTCCTATGGACTGTGGCAGTCCAGGTGAAATAGTAGGTCTCTAACTATTTCCATCTGAATTGGGGGTGGGTTCGTTCTGCTCTCCATCTGAGACTTTCAAGTTGTGGGGTAGAATATCCTGAAGTGATATGAACTGATCTGACTTTTAAAGACAGCTGTAAAGAAGGCATTGAGAACTCAACCTTTTCCTTATCCACATAGTCACTTTCCCCACCACATCCAGTAAAGGATGGAGATTCTCCTTAGTCCTCCTGTTACTGTTAATATACTTTTAAAAAGTTTTTTTTTGTTGTTCTCTTTTTTCCCTAATGGCTGAGTTAAGTTCAAGCTGGGCTTTTGCCTTTATAATTTTTTCTTTGTACATCCTAAGAACTTTGTGCTCTCCTTAAGTTTTCTGTCCCTACTTCCCCAGGAGTTACACTCTCTTTTTCTTTTGGAGCCTCAGGAAAATCTCCCTGTTCTTCCCCGCTGGCTTATCTTGCTACAGGGGAACTGCCTACTCCTACACCTTTAAGGCTTCTTTCTTGGGAGCAACCAGCCTTTCTGGACCCCTTTACTCTTCAGGACTGAATCCCAAGGGATTCTCCCTACCAGTGTCCTGAACAGTTCAAAATCTGCCTTCCAGAAGTTCGAGGTAGTGCTTTTGCTGGCCCCCTCCTGACTTCACCAAGATTTGAGAACTCTACTATTTTGTGGTCACTCTGTTCAAGACAGCTCTTGACCTCTATGTCTCCCACTAGTGCTTCTCTGTTTGTGAAAATCAGGACAAGCAGAGAACCTATTAGGAGAGGTGCCCCTACCAGCTGCATCAGGAAGTTATCTTTGATAGACCTTCTAGACTTCCTCTATGCTATATTGTATTTCCAGCATGTGTCAGAGAAGTTGAAGTTCCCCATGAGAACAAGGGCTGGTGATTATGTGACTTCTGCCAGCTGTTTGTAGAACACCTAATCCATCTCTTTATCCTGGTTAGGCAGTCTATAACAGACCCCCACCAAGATGTTCACCTTGTTGGCCCTGATTCTTACCCATAGGTATTCAACCTTATCGTTTCCAGCCACGAGCTCAACAACATCAAAACTTTCTCTAACATAGGGAATATTAAGTATTAAAGTATTACATCAACACTTATTTTCATGATGAGCTGTGGCATCCTCATATAAAGACTCGTGGAGTTGCATCTTAGAAATATAAATTCACTGCATTTTCTTTTTTTTTTCTAATGGGAATAGTTTCTTCCTCTCCTTAGCTTCAAATTTACCTCAGTAACACCTAGTTGTTACTTGGCTAAAATACAATAATACTGTGTCACTAACATACATCGTTCTGGAATTTAAAATGTATTGTTTTTCTTGCATTCCAGCAAACCTGTGAATAGAAACAAACCTAGATAAATCAATTGAAAAGACGTGCAAAATGGACCATAATGAGCACTGACTACATGCTTGCGTTCTGCTTATAGTGATATTTAATGCATCTCTACCGTATAGAATTTATTTATAGCTACTGTGCTGAGTCATGTGATATAAGTAATGTTTTATAGAATTATTTCAGTCAGGTATGATTACTTTTCAGTGGCTTAAACCTATGTTTTTACTTAAGACAAATAAAATTGCAGCACAGTTTAGTACCTCTCAAACACTGCAGGAAATATATCTATATAAATACATAAACAGAAACAAAATCATTTATTCAAATTGTAAATATATGAACATAAGCTTTGCAACCATATGGTTGAAACTGCAGCTCAGCAATTATTTACTAAGTTACATTAAATTTAAAATGCTTTGAAATTCTATTTGTGAAGTTTATCCTTTCCTCATTCAGCAAATCTTTTTTCCAGAAAAGATAATGGAGGGTTTACTTCTGTAGTTAAAGATTTTCAATAGAACATGTGACCATATTGCATTTTTAGGGGAAAAAAGAACAACAAACCAGTGAACTTCTATTATATTTCATTTTCTTAGTTTTGTAAGTATTAAGAAATTTGAATAAGTTTTTAATTTAATCTTTATATATATCTTAACACTGTTTCTATTTTTCAGATTTTCCAGATTGCATATGTTATTGTGAAAGCAGCTAATTCACCTCGACCTGGGAATTGGATATTAGAGCGTTCTCTGGATGGTGTAGACTACCAGCCATGGCAGTATTATGCTATTACAGATAGTGAGTGCCTGACACGCTACAACATTCATCCCCGTCCTGGAACTCCATCCTATATAAAAGATGATGAAGTTATATGCACCTCTTATTATTCTAAGATCCATCCTCTGGAGAATGGAGAGGTAAGATCAGATATTATATCACACACATTTGGCATAAAAAAGTACTTGGCTTAATTGGCAAGTATCTGTCTTGCATAGAGAAAACATACCAATAAGCTTGGAGAGGTAGCCTATTTGCAGTTGTACAAATGATGTTTTGCATGGTGCTGCACAAACGTGTAAGGTATATACTCTGATCTACAAAGTAAACAAAGAGGTGAGTTTAGGTAGAACTAGGCACTTCAGATGCTGTCATTTGAGAGCAAAGGTGACAATACTGTGAAAAATCCTGGACCCAGTGAAGTCAGCTTTTCTTTGAATTGTTCTTTCAGTCACTGTGTATAAGTTAGGATATTACGTGGTAAGGATTTTATACTCAGAGTTTAATTTACTGCAATGTAGCTGATTCTCTGCCTCTGTGCATACCTATTCTTTCTTCTCCTGTGTGAGATGTCTGCTAAATCATTGAGGCCAGGCACATGAATCATGGGCTAGTCATTAGATTTAACTGAAGCAATAGCAAAGATGCAATAAAGATGAGAATAAGGAACTGTAGTTGAAAGGACTTGGCCTCTGATACTATCACAAGGCAAATGTAACAACTGTAACTGAAAATATAGTAATTTCAGTTACTTACAGTGACGACAGGGAAAGCTATGTGTACCAAATTCAAACAACTCTGTTTTCTCCAATACTTGCTTTTCACATTATTTAGTAATTCAAGAAAATAACATGAGTTCAACAAATCCAAGTGCAAGGTCTTGCACATGAGTCAAGGCAACATCCACTACTAATACAAGCTGGGATACTGAAAGGATTGAGCACAGCCCTGCCGAAAAGGTCTTAGAGGTAATGGTGGATGGCGCTGGACATGAGCCAGCAATGTCCCCTCACAGCCCAGAAAGCCAACTGTATCCTGGGCTGCTGCATCAAAAGAAGTGTGGCCAGCAGGTTGAGGCAGGTGATCCTGCCCTTCTGTTCTGTGCTGGTGAGGCCTCACCTGGAGTGCTGTATCCAGATGTGCAGCCCTCAGTACAGGAGAGACACAGACCTGTTGGAGCGCATCCAGAGGAGGGCCATAAAAATGCACCAAGGGACGGTACTATTCTCTTAGCTTGTCCTCCCAGGAGAGCTGGGGCTGTTCAGTCTGAAGAAGAGATGTCTGCAAGGTGACCTGATAGTGTCCTTTCAGTATCTAAAGGGGAGCTACAGGAAAGATGAGGACTGCCTCTTTAGCAGGGTCTGTGTTGATAGACCAAGGGGAAATGGTTTCAAGCTTGAAGATGGTAGATTTATGTTAGATGTAAGGAAGAAGTCTTTTACAGTGAAGGTGGTGAGGTACTGGAACAGGTTGCCTGGAGACATGGTAGATGCCAGATGCCCTGTCCCTGAAGACTTTCAAGGCAAGGCTGGATGTCCCTATTCATTGCAAGGAGGTTGGACTAGATGACCTTTTATGGTCTCTTTCAATTCTAAGGGTGCTATGATTCTGTGACTTAAATGTGTTTTAGATCTGGAGTATATATTTGTTTACAGATTTTTTGATGTTTGTTGATGCTGTGTAAAATTTTAGCCTCAATATTTATCTTTCTGTTGAATTTTTGTTCCATTTCCTTAATGGTTTATCTTCAAGTAAAGACATACAAACTTTTTCTCTTTTTCTCCTCTATACGCAAAGGAACATTCACATGCAAAATTGTTATAGATATTTTTGAGTACTGGATATAGATATGTATTCTATTTTTACGTTCACAGACAGTTTCTAACACCAGCTGCCAAAATGTAAAAACATGGTTTTGAAGGAAAATGTTTTCCTGAAACACTTTAAAAAGATGTAAGTTTGGGTCCAAAATGTGCTTGTGTAGATAATCAGACAAAATATTCTAAATACTTTGTGAGTGTATCACCTGAATGCAGATAGTGATAGCACAAGCGGAAGGAGTTTTAAACTATAATAGGAGAGATTTAAATTAGATGTGAGGAAAACATTTTTCAGTCAGGAGGTGGTGAGTCACTGGTACAGGTTGCCCAGAGAAAGTGTGCATGCCCTATCCTTGGAAACATCAAAGACCAGGTCAAGTGGGGCTCAGGGCAGCCTGATCTGGTGAGTGACAAAACTGCCTGTGACAGGGAGTTGGAACTGAGTGGTCTTTAAGGTTCTGTTTAACCCAAGCAATTCTATGACATGAATCCATGATGTAATTGTCATTCTTGCATGCAGATGTGGATTTCGCTAGTCTGCAGTCTTTTGGTTTAACTAGTGCCTCCTTGTATTCTTCATTGTCAGAGCTGAACTGAATAGGGCCTTTATTCAGTACATTTGTATATATCTTTGATAGATACATACATAGATACATATATATATATATATATCTTTAATTGAAATGTTGACTTGAGTAGAAGTTAATTCCTATCTTAAGTGGACAATTAATCATTTTTCAACTTGTCTTTATGTGCTGGAGTTGGCATTCTGCACTGAACTTAATAAATAGTAAGCTTCTGCTAAACAGTTTCCTTAAACAGGAAGAAGACGTGGAGGGGAGGGAAGAATTCATTTGTTCAGTTCCATGCAGAAGAGTGCAACTGTTATGTAAAAGCATAGTCTGTGAAAACCATATGATTTAAGCCCATTCTAAATTAATCTTACCCCACATGTTATCTGAGATATCACCCTAATAAAGACAGAGTATATTGAAATTAAAACTCCAAGGCTTTGCTTTTATTATGACCAAAGGAATTCCACATGAATTAATCTTCCTACATTTTAAACAATATTTTTTTCACAAGTACAACACTATATTTAGCTGGTTATGTAGCTATAGATAGCATTATCAAATACGTTGCATTAGCACAAAAAAATTCTTTTATGTTTCTTCAAAAATGTAATGTAAAAAATTAAGCAATTCATATCTATTTCGGATTTACTTGCAAATGTGTTGGAGGAGATATTTCTTGGCTCCTGATCTTCCAGTGGAGCCACATTTGCATATCATTTATTTCTGCTCTATGCACCAGATATTACAGAGAAGTTGTAAGACTGATGGAGTTATGAAATGTGTGTTATGCACCTTTCCTTCAAAAACCTTGAGTTATTTAGACAGACAATTCTTATACCTGCTCAGGAAGCTTGATGAACTGCAGAAGGAGATGTCAGCAAATGAGTACCAAAACCAAATCTATGTTCACTCACTTTAAGATTTGCTGTCTAAGAAAAAGAAAAATATTCTTTTCATGTATATTTTCATTTAAAATTTTAGTCAGCAACCTGATTGATTAGGTTATTTTAAGCAAAATAATTTGGGCTTTTCGTAGTGAATGAATGGAGAGATCAGTGTGTCTTTAGATCACACTGGCAAAAGTAGACACATAGCATAGATCATGTTTCTGATACTCATCAGAATCTAAATCTAAATGCAAAAGTTTTCGGAATTGCTAATTTAACACTAAAAATTAGTGTCCTCAAGCCAGAAAAAAAACTGCGAAAGTGCTTGCTAAAAGTTGAGTAGTCCCTTCATAGAATAGAATTGATTTTTCTTTTTTACCTTAAAAGTAATTTTTTTTTTTTTTTTTTTTTTTACACTAACTGAGAAAGTGCTGTTTATAAGGTGTAGGATGAGGCTGTTCCTTTAAGGAAAAGAAGGATTTTGCGATGTTTTCATCTTTACATAAGCACCATGTTGGAATGATATTTATTTTATTTTCACAGATTATCATTAAGTGGGTCACTGTAGTGATTTTTTCTCTTTCTTTTTTTTTCTTTTTTTTTTAATGCAGAAGCCTCTTTTAACATCTAGTTTTTTATGCCATTTTTATTAAAATATTTCTTGTTCTGCTAGTAAAAAAAATCATGTCAAAGCTTCTGTATCTTGATGATTGGGCAGATGTAAGCTGCTGGATATTAACTTTCAATTTCATATGTTTTCTGTGAGGTATATGGAGATTTCTTTAGTAAACACTTTTCTTGAGCTAGTATGTATTTGTGCATTAATGCATGAGAATCTCCCTTCTTGCTTGGATTGTTTCAAACTGGACCCTCTTAAGATTTCAGGTGCTCAAGTTGACCACTGTAACTTGTTAGAAAGTATTCTGCCTGACTGTGGTCTGAGACAATTGATAGTAAGTAAGACAAGAAAAGTGTTCTTCAAGCATACAGAGATGCTGAGCAAAAAGACATGAGACAAATCCAGTCAGGATAGGGAGAAGAGTTTTTAACTTATCTGATAAAAAAAACAATTGTTTTCAAGAAGATAAGACAAAATATATATATATATATATATCCCTAATATTCTGGAAAACATTGAATTCCTTCACATTAATGTTTTCTGAAATTATAAAAGCCAGGAGGAATGTGTGAATTCTCTCAATGTAAAATCTTAATTGGAGTAACCAATTGACTAGTCTATGTGATCCTCAATACATAGAGGAGTGCTGACAGAATTTTTCAATAATTATGGAGTTTTTCA
The DNA here is from genome assembly GCF_905368555.1 of Meleagris gallopavo. Classification (NCBI taxonomy): domain Eukaryota; kingdom Metazoa; phylum Chordata; class Aves; order Galliformes; family Phasianidae; genus Meleagris; species Meleagris gallopavo. The sequence continues at coordinate 57,585,140 of NC_139405.1, read as the reverse complement.
ATAATTGTAGTCATCATAGTTGCATTATAGTAGTTATGTAAACTCATGAGCAGAAATGCTTTCCTTCCTGTGGGTAGAATATCAATGGATATGGGTGGAGTTTTGGTTACATATGTTACAGATACAGAGCATGATCTGCCTGTTTGGTTGGAAGATTTAATGTGAGAAGGGGGAATTAAGATAGTAGAAGCTGAATTAGTTGAAACTGAGTAATATTTTTCATTCAGAAAAGTTAACTCTGTGTGTGGGCATAGCTAATGGAAAAATCTCTCAGCAGAGACATGGAAATAATATTATCAGATACAGGGTGTTCTCTTTAAGTTCTTGCTCAGGTTAATACTTCTATCCAGTTTTTATTACTTGCTTATGTACTTGTTTTTAATCCCATTGCAGAGACTAGATGAACGGGAGAACAGTCTTGAAACTCTTTCTACGTGTTTTTGAACTCCACCCAAAAAGGTTCATGTTTATTCCTTTAAAGATAACAGGAGAGGCAGATCACCAAAACAATAATCTTATAATTGCTTTTCAAGCAGGAACCCTATTGTTTGGTGTAGGAAAAAAATATATATGCAGAAAGGGAAAAAAAATTGCTACAGTCAAAAATATTTTTATAATTGAATTCTGAGCATCAGTTTCTAACTTGATGTATGCTGATAAGCATAATAACATTTGACTCTATTTTTTCTGAGTGCTCACCTATGTCCGTGCAGGCCTCCACAAGACTTTTTTACTTTTTTCTAAGATTTCTGCAGCATAAAACCTCAACTTTGTTTTGTCAAGGAATTCAGCCCACAAAAGGTCATTTTTTCATAGTGAGGAGATGTAGAAATAGCAGCTTATTTTAACAAATTTGGTGAGGGGAAATTTCACACAAGAATTCCTGAGCCGAGAGAATACTAGGTAGTGGATTTACTTCAGTTCAGCTTCCTCAGTTCTTTTTTTCTCTTTCTTTTTCTTATTAACCATGAATAATGTTAAATGGAAAATACTTGGCAGTATTTCCAGAGAGATGCTAACACTAATACATCATGCTTCTGAAGAATTTTTGGGATGACTGATTATTGATCAGTAGAACTGCATAGCAGTATTTGAGAAAAGTTCAAAGTCAGAGACCAAAAGAATTTGGGAAGTGTTTTCTGTGTGAACAGCATAATGTAAGATTCTCTCTTTTTAGCAAGGAAGTTCTCCCTGTCTATTATGTTGACATAGCCTGCACTAGCACTAAAGCTAGGGAATTATGGTGGGAGTTAATAACCTTTCTCCTTCCTTTTCTACAAATGAATTTTCCTGTTGTTATTATTAAAGTGGTGAAAATGATATTGCAATCAAAGTGATGCTTGTGTTGCTCCTTCAAACACTTCATATTCTGCTTCTTCTGTGATGGTAACAATGTAAATGTGAAATCAAAGAATAAAATACTGTTTCTACAGTTAAAAAAGCCATGTGCACACATTCATTAGTCTTTACTTTCTTCAGTCAAGTGGAAATTCAAAGAGTGTACTAAGCATATAAAGAAGATAAATAGCAACAAGATCCTTAGCAATAGTGTTTTGTTACTTTCTTAACTTGACATGCCACTTGATTGCTGTTCCTCTGCTTCTGTTTAAATACCTCTTTGTGCTGTATATCTCAACTCCCATTGGCCTTTCTCTATACCCTGGATAATTTTCTGTCCTGTAGGCTAATGTCAGACAAATGATGATGGGAGCATTGGACTCTGCTACTTCCCAACGTTCTCTTGCTAGTTTTCTTCTTTTTATACCATATTGCTTGTCCTTCTCTTTATGGTCTCATTGATTCATAGAGAAGGAAGGGGAGAAAAAATGACTTGCAAATGAATTTTTAAGTTCAGTTCTCCCCTTGTCCCATAACTAGATTTAATCTGAGTCTGAGACTGTGAACAGTAAGACGGCAGAGGATCAGAATTCTTGGAAGTACACACAGAACTGAAATATATTCTGTTTCAGACAGAAAATTTTAAGACTTTTTTTCTGGTCAGAGATTATATAGATGGTACATAACGGTGTATATACAGTGATTCAAACAAATTTTGAACAAGTTTTCCGATAGCAGTATTGATGCTATTTTTAGTTACTATTTTTCACACTTGACCATCTCAGCAGCCCAATCTGTGTGCAGAATTCTTGTTTTTATTGCAGAATAATAATCTGCCAATTTCCATCGAATTACAATGTTAGGATTTCATTTTCGATTGGATGTGATATAGAAAAGAGCTATTCAGTAAAAAGTAATACTAGTAATATCTCACTCCTTTCCCTCAGTTGAATCACCCAAGGCATTTTGCACGAGTTAGCTTAATTTCCCCATACTTGATATGCATCTCTGTAGTTTTCCTTAGATCACTTGAAGTCATGGCATTTTTCTGCACCAGGGTTTTATTGATATATTGCAAAAAAGGGGTGATAGAAAAAAACTAGGAAATAATCTATTATTTGTAGATAAACTGTACAGAAATTTAAAGTGGTTCTTCCATCATCATGGTTTAAGCAAAGATTTTTGTTATAGAGTGGTAAATGAAGCCAGAATCAGAAACTTGATAATACAGTTCTGTGAACAGCTTTTTCTTAACTGGACATCTGAACAAGGGACAATATCAGAAATCTTAAACAATTCCAGTTTTTTAAAACAGTGAATAGGAGGTTTTGATATTGAACAATATGAATTGTTCCAAAATGAAAACATTTTGTTGTCATCTTCATTTTTAGAAATGTGCAAAACCAGTGAAAACAAATTGCACAAAAATGAATGGGAGATTTGATGATCTTTTTGCCCAGAATGCAAAAGAAAGCCTCAGATGCAGTCATTGCATCCAAGAGTATGCTCTGCTTCCCAGATTGTTAGCAGACTCTGGGTGAAACTGTGTGATCAGGTGCAATAGCTTCATTTTGTGGAAAATAATAAGTTTAGTTTCTTTAGAACTGTCCCCACCAGGGTAGGATTATTCTCATCTTCTTCCTTTTCCATTTTACTTGCAAATTATTATTTTTCAGTGAGCATAATGTGAACTGCCAACAGAATAGCCAACAGCTTAGATAAAGGATGCTTGTTATTAGAGAACTTTCCACTGAAGCCAATATCCTTTGGATTAGTTTGGTTGGTTAAGAATTTTTGTATAATTTAATTTATGTTCCACTTCACTCATTAAAAGGTCACCACTTAATGTTCTGGATGTTCTGGATCGTGACATATATTGCTTTCCCTTTAGCCCTTTTTTAATAGTTTTCTTGCTTCTCTATCGCACGCTTGATGACAGCAAATTCAAGAAGTCCTATGGGCTTGTGGATATCACCTTGTGTATGATTTGTCTCACAGAAATAATGGCAATAACTTCTACTTTTGAATTTTTAACTTTTATTTGTGAATTTCCTTTTTTGAGTGTTTTGAAGGTATAACTTAGCCTAAAAAGTTATTTGTGCCTGCTAAGAAGGTTTAGAATATGAATTGTCTTCAAGAATTCTGGCATAAGCTTTCAGTTGGCTCAAAAATTTTAGTTAGACCATTTCTTTCATGATGGTTATGGAAAATACAGACTTGAGATTTGGACAGAGATCCACATCTAATTTCTTGATTTTTGTTTTGTCTTTTTTTACATTTGATTGAATAATATTAAGCGCAAGTAGCCGATCTGAGGACAAGAATATTTAACCAATAATTTAGAAATAAATAGAAAAATTTTGCATATTCTATGTACACAATGTGCATGCCTTGAATTGCAGAAGCTATCAACTCCCTTAGTGGTAGATGTGCCTTGAGGAGAGATCTTGACAAATTGAAGGTCTGGGCAGTCACCAACCACATGAAGTTTAATAGGACTAAATACCAGATTATGCACCTGGGATGGGAAACCCTAAATACATGTACAGCCTCGGTACAAGAGACTGGAGAGGTGGAAAGTGATCTGAGGGTTCTGGTTCACAGCAAGTTGAATCTGAGTCGGCAGTAAGCCCTGGCAGCCAAAACGGACAATTGTATCCTGCCAGCACTGTCAGCCAGGAGAGGTAAGTGACTGTCCTACTCTACTCCGTGCTGTGATGCCTCACAGCAAGCACTGTGTGTAGTTCTGGGCACCACAATATGAGGAGGACATGAAACTATTAGAGAAGCTCCAAAGGAGGGCTGCAAAGATGCTGAAGGGTCTAGAGAGCAAGATGTATGAGGGGTACCTGAAGTCCCCGGGTTTGTTCAACCCAGAGCAGAGGAGGCTGAGAGGAGGCCTCATGGCAGCCTGTAGCTCCTCAGAAGAGAAGCAGAGGGGCAGTGTTGAGTTCTGCTCTTTGGTGACGGGAACAGAACTCAAGGGAATAGCATGGAGCTGCGTCACAGGAGGGTAAGGTTGGATGTAAGGAAAAGGTTCTTCACCTCAGAGCAATGGGCATGGAACAGGCTCCTAAAGGACAGAGGGCATGACCCTAAGTGCTGGAGTTCAAGGAGTGTTTGGACAGCGGTTTTGGACATAGGGTTTGAATTTTGAGTAGTCCTGTGTGGAGCTAGGAGTTGGACTCAATGATACTTGTGGGTCTTTTCCAAGTCAGGATATTCTGTGGTTCTATAATGTATGATCATTGATTAGCATTTCCTAACATACATTTGTAGATACATGTAACAAGAAAGAACAGTGTAAACATTTGATACACAAATGCAATAGTATTGGAAAACTTCTGAAAGCATCTAGAATTTAAGTCAACTTTAAATGATTTTTTTATGAGAACAGTCTTTGCAATATTTTGTTCAAATATCACAAAACTAAACTTGAAAGTCAGTAATTTAATTGCATTTTAACAATATTTGCTATTAATATTTACCTGAGAAATGGGAAATGTAATAGTTTCGAGTTGACAGTTCCTATTGAGCTTGAGTTTCTGATGTTTTGTATTATAGGAAACAAAATGCACATAAAATGTATAATGTGCTTTTAAATTGTGCACCAAAGAGAAAACAATTGTTGAAGCTATTTATAACACAGCAATCTGTCATTACTGTAAAAAGAAGTCAAAGGATATTCACTGGTGCATCTCTGTGGTCCAAGTTGGAATTAGAATTTCTTTTGTGTAGTTAATCTGATATTCTACTTTACTATCTTGGCATGTCTCCTGTGATATCTGGGGGGAAAAAAAAAAAAAAAAAAAAAAGATTTATTGTCTGAATTGCAGGACTTAAAATGCAATAAAGTGACAGTATATAAAGTATATGTTATACACAACAGTCTTTCAAATTGATTAAATAACTTTTTTCTTTAAAATCCATAATTTATTGATTGCAATCCTTCCTGAAGAGGTGAGAGCTACTCATCTCTACATAGATCTGTTAGGTTTTCCAAATTATGAGAGGAGGACTGTGCACACAGTTTTCTAATTCAACGCATTCTTTTAATGTTGCAAAGGAAAGTAGTACACTTAAGTCGTGGTGTTTGCTTGTAATGATCCAAACATGCTTTCTTATTGAGTCTGGTAGCTGATTTTTGGATAGTAGTAGATTTGATTCCAGGAGAGAAGCAACACTGTACTTCATAACTCAGTAAGTTTTGGTTTTTTTTCTCTTACTGCATTTGACAGTGGGAAATGAAGGTTCTCAGTAGATCATTGTCTTGGGGGTGAAGGAACTTATACGTGTAGACCTTGCCCACATGATTGAAATACTTCATAGAAAACATTTAAATGAAGTACTACTTGTAATCATTTTTGTCTAAGAGTTTAAATCCCAAACATTTATTTACTTTGGCTACCTATTGCATTTTATAGAACCACTTATCCTGAGATGAGAAAATGCAACACAACTTTCTGAGTAGCTTGTTTATTTTGAGTAATTGCTAACTCATTAATAATTACTAGAATAATGGCTTATTTCATGTTTTTAATTAGTTTAGGGACCAAAGGGCTTGCAGACTTGGTAAAAGATGATAAGAAACTGGGAAATGTGCAATATGCAAAGATGAGAGAGAGAAAATACAGTAAAGTTTGTAAGGTAACTTACAACCATAGACTGGAAGAAATCCAGTGAATGCTTGTTACTCCAATGAATATTCTCTAGTATTAGAATAATAAAACCTTATATTGTCCCGTATTTTTAAAAAGATAGTATTTGTTAAACTCCAGGTAAACTACATGGCGAAATAATTTTGATCAGTAAAATCTCCCTGAAACAGAGACATAAAAATAGATCAGCCTGAGGTCAAATGTAGGTATGCTTTAATGCAGGCATGTTCAACCTGAGTCCCCCCCGCTTGGACATGGACACTGTGGCTGACCCCAGCTCTGTGCCGTCATGGCAACAGCTCTGCCTCTGCCCCACCAAGTGGACCAACCCAGTTCCTCAGCATCAACTGAATACCAGAGCACTATCAGCCCCATCTGGGCTGAAAACAGGGCACGGGGAGGGAGCAGTGCAGTGCCAGCTCAATTTAATGCAAATAAGTTTATGGATTTTCATAGAATCATAGAATCATAAGGTTGGAAATGACCTATAAGATCATTTAGTGCAACCGTCTTCTCATTACCACTGCTACCACAAAGCACTAAACCATATCTCGCAGTTCCTCATCCAGACGCCTCTTGAACACTTCCAGGGACGGCGACTCCACAACCTCTCTGGGCAGGCCATTCCAGTGCCTGACCACTCTCTGAGAGAAAAAATTTTTCCTTGTGTCCAACCTAAACCTCCTCTGATACAACTTGCTGCCATTTCCCCAGGTCCTGTCCATTGCCTGGAAGAAGAGGCCAAACCCCTCTTCACCCCAACCTCCCTTCAGGAGGTTGTGCAGTGCAATGAGGTCTCCCCTGAGCCTTCTCTTCTCCAGACTAAACAATCCCAGCTCCCTCAGCCGCTCCTCATAAGACTTGTGCTTTGATATGCTGGGTAAACAAAGACCTGCAAACAGCAAAAATATGCAGCTGTGCTTCATGTTCTGATAACCGAATTTGAGAATAGGCTTTAAGATTGCTGAAAAAATCATAAATATTTCAGTTTATTTGCGACTAAATTTGCATTCATTATAAATACATTCCTCGTATAGAATTGCTATTAAAAAATTGGTCATGTCTCTTTACCAGACTTTTGTAAGCCTTCTCTTACCAGAGAGAAATAACACTCACTTCGCAACTGTGCCTTACTTGTGGAATCTCTTTTCAGCAGTATGTACATTTGTGAACAACTATTTTGAAGGATGAAGTGTAGGAATAATAAAATTTTATCATACAGCCCTGAGGAATACTTTGAGAGCTCACTGAGAATTGCAGCCACTGGTGGTGACTATGTGGAAATTTGGTGTTTTGTAGCTGAGAATTTAATCATACAGTGTTATCGTGCTCTTTGTAGCTGTTGTCATTTCCACAGAAATAAATAGGAGGCATTACTTTTGAAGCAACCTATATGGCCCGAGACAATTTCTCTTCACTTAGTGTTGCCCAGGCAAACCAAAAGCACCCATGCTTTATTGTGAGTGCTAAGGGGTGTGTGTAAATGAAAATCAAATCCAAATAACATAGTTCATCTGGAGTTTTCATTTTAAATAAGTATTGCAACAAATTGATAGATGGGTAGCAAAGGAGACATTGTAATACAAATGTACTAATTCTTTGAAAGCAATCCAGAAGCTAGATGAAAGGGATGGGAAAAGCACTGAGCCAATTTGTGTGAATAAACAAACTGTATCAGCAACCAACTCTGCCTGACAGGACTGATATTTCAAGTTTTAATAAAAATAAAAACTTAGGACTACACTGCCTCATAACCAAGGTGATGGAACTAAAAAAGCTGTAAAAGCAAAGATGAAGGCAAGCATAAACACTGTGGTGGAAAAAAGTAAACTACACATAGTCGTAGGCCAGCAACCTGTCCTCATGGAGCAGAAGCTGATTTGGAGTGCTCTTAAATGTTACCACAGGAAGCTGTTAGTTGACAAACTTACAATAGAGGAAGGAATGCAAAATTCTGTGAGGAGAGTGTAAACTAGGATAGTGTAAAATGAATGCTGTTGTTTAAAGGCTGTTCCGTGAAATGGCATCATATTCTCAGTATTTGATTTTTGTCCAAAGAAAATCTGCAGACACAGGGAGATGGATATATATTGTATTTATATTGTATATTATATATATATATATTGTATATTGTATATTATATATATAAACAACTAAGAGTTTATGCATGCTACTTATAAAAAATATCCTAGATTATCACACGCATATATATAAATATAAGAATAAAGTATCAGAATATATAAGACATTAGTAAGAAAATAAAACACCATATACAGAATTTTGGTCTAGAAAGAAATTTAGGATTTGTGTAAATTAATATAAAATCACTGCAATGCAAGCAAAATTTAGGAAAACCAAAATGCTATCATTACATACCAAGAACAATATGAGAAGCTTGTTAAAGCACATTAGAATAATTGAGTGGAGAGGATATTGAGATATAATACTGTCCTTTGAGGGCCAAGGTCATTAACTACACAGCATGTACCTGGAGAGAGCTCCCTACAGAGGAACTTGTTACAGTAGAGCATCTCTTTGTTTTAGAAGATGTTGGAGGACCTTCCAAGGGAAGTATAGAATATAGAGAAATTTTTGTTCGAAAGTACAAAAGGAAAGTACCAAAAGTGCTATATGAATTAATGAATTATTTGTGTGGTTAGCCGTAGCAGAGAAATGGTTAAGTGAACCAGTTCTACTGAAGTGTTTCACAATGACTCCGAGTTTTCTTTTTGTGCCAAATAAACTAGTAGAAGAATAAAGTATAAAAATTAGGAAGCATGTGGATAAATGCTAGCATGGAGAGCGACTAACAGAAAAACAGAGAACTCAGATCTATTGAAGTGGTTGAAATGAATCAAAGAGATTTACAGATAAGAGTGATCTCATCAATACGGTCTTTCAAGACCAGTGACCAATCCAGTGGTTCTTGATAAGGTAATTTATCAAAAATCTGAAGAAATCACAGTGTCAGGACAGAATTAGGACAGAATAATCTCTTACTGATTGCTTACCACTTAGAAGATGGGAAATGAAGGAGTAAATGTTCATCTAGAGGAAGATAACAGCACAGGCAATAATTTTACAACTAATTTAAAAGTGATTTAATAAGGTGAACAAAGTTTTAAGACATATATAATAGGAATAATTACTTTTTTAGTTTTACTCTGTGAACTGTTGCAAGATCTGTTTGATGTGATTAATGTAAAATGCACTGTTGATAAATGCTATGTGTTATGTAAGAAGAAATAACTCTGCTTGCATGTATGCATGGAGGGGGTTATCAATTAGTTAACTCTCGCTTAGAAAGGAGATGTTTGGTGAAACATTCTCCAAAAATCCTTTCAACATACAGTTTTCTTCAAAACTTAAATAAAACTTTTTTTTTTTTTTTTTTTAAGGAAAAAAATCTCCATCTGCAAAAGCAAAAATCTTGTAACATTTTGTATGTCCTAATCTGTGTGTTCATTTTATGAATTCTGTGAGGGATTTCCCTCTCCCCACTCAAAAAAAAAAAAAAAAAAAAAAAAAAAAAAAAAAAAAAAAAGTCTGGTAAAACAAGGAAATGCAGAAAAAAGAGTGAGAGTATTGGAACATGTTTTTTTATGTGAGAAATCATTAAATCAGGAATGAAACATTAGACATGAAATGATCAGGGACCTTTTCAAAACAGTAAATGCACTCGTTTTTGCACAGAATAAACTGAAACATGTAATCAGTAGTGCCCAAATTTAAAATGAGATCCAAACCTGTTGAACAATTTCATGGGAATTAAGTCCATTAACTGGTCTTAAAAATTCAATTACATGCTCCTGTTTAAGATGCATTGAGGCTGCAGGCTGTCAGAATATGAGAAATGAGTACTAGGAGCAAAAATTCTTCAACTGGCATTATTTCCCAAAACATCCATGCTGGCTGCCATAAGAGAGGAAGTTGGGCTAATTATACATTTGGTGAAACATGCTCTGTCTGTTTTAGTGTTTAAGGTCTGGTGTGGGTTGGCAACAGGTGACTAAGTGGGGAAAGAGATGGTGAAAACACAGTGTGACAAAGTAAAAAAAGCAAGCTGGTTTAATATACGAGTCATTATTTTCAGTAAATGAGATCTGAAAAACCCAAGTACCTGAGAATTTGACAAAACCCTGCCAGGTTTAGTTTCTGTAGCAAAAATAATGCTAGTATTTCTGTATCTTTACAACAGTTATTCATGGGAGCAATGAACAACAAAAACAAAAACAAAAGCACACCTGTTTTCTTTTATCTTCTCTACGTTACAGAAGCTTTGTTATGTCATTCCTGTCCTTTTTTATTCATTCTCTATTACCTTTCTTTTCCTCCTGATTTTTTTCTTAGCTCCTGTAAAATATTTTCAAGTTAGAGAATATCAGGTTAGGAATAAGAGAAGAACCAAAATTTCTTTTCTTTTACACCTCAAAATCCTATTTTATCTTTCTTTTTAAAACATTGTAAATGTTTTTAAGGGCACTATGTAATTACCATTCAAAGGTATTCCATCTGGTTTTCAAACGTATTCTAATTATTATAAGGTATTCCAAATGATATGACACAGCCTTTACTAGTTGTAATGGGCTTTACCACATGTAGGACTAAAGCAAAAAATAATAATAAAGTTTTATTTAAATTTCCCCAGTTCAAAAGTCTTCAGATTTGTCATTCAAAACAAGAATGCTGAAGTAATGTAAAGCATGTCACTTCAGTTTATTTAATGATAATGTTCAGGAGCAGATGTACTTGTTTACTGTTTTTAACAGAATTATTTTTATATCCTGAAACCCTTGCCCTTCATTCAGGAACAGATTAAATCCTTGCATTCTCACCCTTTTACATCAGCTGTTGTGTTTGGCAGCCTGCTGCAACTGCTTACAGCTGCACAAATTCCTGTGGGTTTTCTTTCTGATGGTCCCCATTCTGTGCAGGCTAGAATTTGGCTGTAATTCCACAATGCACTTCGCAGTACACCTCATTCAGGAACAAGTCTAGTGAAAAGTGCCATGAGTTTTCAGGATAATCAGATAATAAGAGAAATTATGAGGGCTGCTCTGAAAGTAATGCCTCCTGTGTTATTATGTTGGCCCACAACTTCAGTGACATATGTTGATGGTATGGCAGTGGGGCTGAACCTTCCCACCAATATTCCATTACATGTTATTGCGTGACATTCACTGATGCTTGCTGAATGTTTATGGAGACCAAACAACGAATGTGAGCACAGTGAAGGGTGCATTTCAGCAGTAGTGACAGTGAGTCACCTCTGCTGAGGGTACAGGATTTTATGAGAATATCATGTGGGCTCTTGGTCATTGCTGGCAAAAATGCATACCCAGCTGTCATGACTACGATGCAAATTAGAGTTTTGTAGCTGAGAATTTGCTCATCGCATAGTGCTATTCTGCTCTTTGTATCTGTTGTAGTTTCCTTGAAAACACAGAGGAGGCATTACTTTTGGAGTGACCTACATAATAATGGGAAGATGTCCTCTTACTAGAACATACCATTTTACTTTAGGCCTTTAAAATAAAAATGAAGAAGAAAACACCATAACTTAGATTTTTGTTACGATTTTTGAGTACATATGAAGGATATATTTGATAAACCGTTACGTTTTACCCTTTAATAAGGTAATGGTAGCTAACTCAACAATACCAGTGTGTGTCACTTCTACACCAAAACATAGCCTAATATAGTTTTCAGAACTGAACCGTAGTTGGAGATGATATTGGCATCAGCTACTGAGTGATCATGCTTCATTTCTTCTTCTAATCTGCCTGCATAATAGCAACCAGATTAGGCCGCAGCTCTGTGACTTTAAGAAAATGCAAAATGGAATGACACTGGTTGAACATGCTTTCAGATATGGGAGATTGGTCTATTGATGTTTTAAAACAGCTTTCATTTGTTGATTTGAAATCACAAGCCACCTGTGGCCGTGTGTTTAAGAACTTCTAACATAGTACTAATTCTAGTTCAAAGATAACTTAAAAGTACTGGTTCAGTGTTTTTCATCTTTAAGAATGTTCCTGCAGCAATCTTATTACTAAGCACAAAATATGTCTTTATATAAGGAAATGGTATTTCATTTCTGTTTAACACTTTGAAAAGGCAGCAGAATATAAACAATCATTGCTGCATAAAAGTGCATTATTCCAGGCCTTGCACTGCGTTGTCTGAGTCATTTATGACCGGTGGTATTCTGAACTGTTGTTGAAACTGCAGCATGGCATAGTGCTTCATTTAGTTAAAGCAATAACAAAAAGAAAATAAAATCTTGAAATGACAATATACTCTCAGAGTAATCAAATTCCTTATTATTCTATCATTTATAAATAACCATTGTTCTGACAATGAACAGTCTGTTTAAAAGCATGCAAGATGATGTCTTTGAAAAATTGTTTCTTATCCAAAAATGACAAGCCTGAGAATTATTGGAACAGTACAAAAGCAGTGGCTAGAATAAACAATATCTGTTTCAGGTGAAATTGGAAACAGTAAAATGACAAAAATGTGTTAATCAGAACTGAAGAGATGAAGCTTCATTTAGGCTAAGAGGTAGAGTATAGTTGTCAATGACACAATAGTATTTGCTAAACAGTTCGTTGAACTGACATTTGTCTGTATTCTTTGGGGGAATTAGTAGAGATAGAGTTTGATATGCACAGCCCTTGACATTTTAATGCAAGTTTAAACACTGCATTTCAAGCAGCTCTTTTACTCATTAGTGAGGCACAGAATGGAGTTGTGCTTTCACTTACTAAACTATTAATAAATTAAGACAGTAAGATATTTATTAGAACTACAGAAAACCTTGCCAAATACGCTATTTTTCATACACAGTTTTAAACTGTATACTTATAGTGAAAAATAGGATGATGATTTCTGGCATATACTTTCATCTGCTATTCTAGTTTTGAAACCAGCTAGGCTCGTGCTTGCACTAAGAAAACAGAATTTTTGTCTGTAGAGATTAAATATAAGACACCAAGACATTAGTTAATCAACAGCAATTTTAAATCTACTGCAACAGATAATTAAAGCCAGTATTAGGTAGGAAAATTATAAGAACTACTGAATCACCTGTAGAAAACTGACATTCATTATTGTTCATCTTCATATTAATGTGCTTGTGTAACTTGAGAATGTAAATCATGGAGTACCATTCTCATTAATTTTAAGATTGATTTATGTCTTCTTAACTGCTGATTAACAAATAGCAAGTCTTTTTACATAAGACAGAAGATTTTCTCTCCTTTATGTTGCCTTCTGATGTATTTAAGTGAGAAACTGACCTTTTTTGAGAATATTTTAGGTTCAGACTACTGACTTACACAACCACTATTGATATGATAGCTAAAATAATCTACTGAGTACTTGAAGTGAGTTATTGACCACTAATAGGCAAAAATGGTTGTGGAGAGCTGGTCTTCCTACTACTTCCCCATGACAAATTGCAGTAAGTTGCCTGCAAATATTATGAGAGAAGTATGTTTATTGAACATACAGTATATTGATGTGTCTCAATGGAAAGCATAATGACTATTGATGCAGTTTTCTTGTAAGGAACATAACTCCACGGTATGCAGCTTAAGCCTGCGGGTTTTCTTTATATCCTACAAACAGTTTGATACTGACTGCATTCAAATTGCTTGGCAAAGTAACTGAGTTCAAATACCAAAGCTCCAAGTAAAAAAAAAATAAAAATACAGCACTTGGATTCATATGTGGATATTTTATATTTGAAATTAAACATAGTGCATGCTTAAAATTCTTTAATTTGTTGAAGTGTGTTAATAAAAAGTGTGTGCACATCCATTCATGAAGGAAGGTGCATAGAAGAAGTAGAAACAATGTGTGTGCTCAGAAATGTTGGTGACACACTTCTGTTCACAATCCTAAGCACTGTCTGGGGCAACTACCCCACTACAGCAGAGGCTTGACTCTGAGATCCTGTGGGAGGATGCATCTCTTCACCTCTGTGGCTCTTTGTACAAGGAGATAATGTGCCTGTCTGTAGAAAGTTTGCTCTAGTTGGGGATTTTTGACACCAAGCAAAAGAACCACAGCAGACTGCACATCCAGTGGTGACTGGAAAGATTTTAACCAACTTTTCTCTCTGAAGCCTGAACTGGCAAATGCACCACCAACTAGGCAGGCGCAGTCTTTGCCTGTTGGCTGGCGACCCCCGGAGGAAGACTCCTCTACCTCTGGATGGGCAACTACGGAGTAGATTCAGAGGCTGGTATCAGATCAAGGGCTGGGAGCTCTTTTAAGTGAGGCATCTGAGTAAGCTAAGCCTTACCTCACTCAGAGCATCAATAGAGGAGATAAATGACAACCAACAGTCTATGAAGAAGTCAGTGTGAATTTAATGGTAACTAGGACAGTGAGATTTAGTGCAACCTTAGCAAATTTGTAGATGACATCAATCTGAATGGTGCTGCTGACATGCTGGAGGAAAGGGGTGCCATCCATTGGGAACTTATCAAGAAGTATACCAATTAGCAAAGACACAGAGTGGTCAATGAGTGCAGCTTGTAAATAAATGATTTAGTGCAGAACAACACACAGATCCTAGTTAGGAGTATTTCTGTTTAACAACTGTCATGTAAAAATAATCAGATTTTTTTTTTTTTTTTAATCTACTGAGGTACAAGTTAAAAATAGAATAGCTCAAAGATTTCCAGGCTCCCTAGGGTTTGTTTAAAGATACTATCATTTTACTATCATGTGCACTTGGAACACATGCATGCTACATTTAAAAGTGGTTCCAACAATACTGCAGAATACTTCAGCCATAAACTAATTAAACAGAAGATATTAAAAGCAAACTAGCTTCTTTTCTAAAGTCACATCTTTTCTGCCAAAAAAAAAAAAAAGGAAAATAAAGAGGAAAATAAGCTCCAGCAAATGAAATGTTAAACCACAATAAAGATTCAGAAAATATTTTTGTCTTACTGAGTATGAAGTTGAAATAATCTTTTTTCAAGCATATCAGATTCAAGAAGTCTGTCAGAGAATTGGTGGGCTGAGAGATGATCAAAGAGCACTCCAGGAAGATAAGGTCATTGCAGAAAAGCTAAATTAATGATTTGAATCAGTTTTCGCTGTAGAGAGTGTCAGGGGAGTTTCTGCACAGGAAACATTATTTACTTGATAGGAATTGGAGAATTCACAAACTAGGTTGTTAAATGAAGAGGAATAGAAATAATTGATAAATTTAATAGTGAAGAGTAACTCAGGTCTAAAATAATTGAATTACAGCAGTAACTATTTAATTCCTCACTTAAAAACAGTCTCAGTAGCAGAAGAGTGTAGGGTGTCAGATTAAGCACCAGGGTTTTTTTTTTTTAAACCTTCCTGAGGAATCTAAGGAAACTACAGAATTGGAAGATTGAAAGCTGTGCCAACCTAATTAAGAATTCAAAAAATAGTCTAATAAAGAATAGATCTGGTAGACGCATATATACTTGTTTGTTCTAATTGAAGAATGAGAATTTATTAAGAGCCAGGGTTAATACAAGCAAAGGGAGACTTTTGATTATTTTTCCTACGACACGCAAATCAGGTGAGAAAATCATTATTACATAATGGGTATAGCTTCAAAAGATTATCTGGATTTAAATTAGACTGAGTTCATGGAAATCCCTCGAGGCTTACCAAGTGTGTGGAAACTATGTGCGAGGAATGATTAGGTATGCTTGCCTTTGTGCTATCCGTAGCATGCTACAGTAGTTTTGGTTACTGTATGACACAGGTTACCACAGTTCACTCACTTCTGTCACAGTACAGAGATTCTAATTCACTGAGATGTATTTGAATATCTTTGGTATCATCTGTGTTGTTCAGCCTACTGGAAAGTAAAATAAAATAAAATAACGTGTAGTGCAGTTGGTAACACAAAATTAATAATTTTTTTTGTATGATGCAAAAATGAAAAATGTGAAATTCAGTGTTGATAAAAAGTAATGTAAAAAATTATTTAAATGCTGGCTGAATATTTTGGATTAAATGGATTAAATTGTCTTCAGTTTAGAGAATCGTCATTCTCAACAGGTTTCTGAAAAGCTTATTGTACTGATGTTCAAAAATTAAAAGAAATGGAGAATCACAATTTCATCAAGTATAGAACTCAAACACTGCCATTGAAACAATTTATGATCTGATCTAGGTTTAAAAGAGAAAAATGTGTATCTTTATATATAAATAATGCAAACACAACAAAAAAGCAACAAAAAATACAGGGTTTTTTTTTGTTTGTCTTTAAGAAAAAATAGGTTTCTTTTCATTATGGCAAATGTCTGTAATGAAGAAAAATCTAACAAGTATAGTGGTGGAAGAAGGGAATAGACTACTAGAGAAAGATACAATTGGTAGACATTGATCTCTGTGGCTCAGATTCAGTATGTAGTTCACGAAGCATTTAGACCATTCAAAAGAAGTGAAGATGTAGCAGAGAGATTGTGTGCCCTGTTTTTTATGTTCCTTTCAAACAGTTTTCTACTTGGAGACAGGACATTGAATTAGATGGATCTTTGGTGTAAGAAAATGGCTTTTCTGGTTTTCCATCTAACTGGGTTATGTATTTTTCAATAGCTGCTAGAAAATTTTATTCCAAACCAAATCCAGGAGATAGGTAAGTTAGTAACTAAAATAAGTTTAATACATTTATATGTATTAAAATATATGTAATTTGAGTCCAATTAACATCTTCATTAATGTTTTAGATGATAGGACAGAGTGTGCCCTGAGCTGCATTAGGCAAAGTATTGCCAAAAGATCAGAGGAGGTGATCCTTCCCCTCTATTCAACACTAGTGAGACTGCATCTGGATCACTGGGCTCAGTTCTTATCTCCCCAACGTGGACATGATGGAGAGAGTCCAATGAAGATGATGAAAGGGCTGGAGCACCTTCCCTACATAGAAGGGCTAAAGAGAGGTGGGACTGCATAGCCTCGAGAAGAGAAAAAGTTCAGGTGGACTCTGATTAATATGTACAAATACACCAGGAAGGGTGCAAGGAGAATAGAGCCAGGCTCTTTTCAGTGATTTCCAATGCTAAGACAAGAGGCATAAGCTGAAACATAAGAGATATCATCTCAACTTCAGGAAGCACTTCTTTACTCTGAGAGTAGGTAAGAGCTGGTAAAGAGAGGTTATGGGAATGTGGTCCTTGGCAACCTGCTTTAGTTCTGACTGTTAAATTAGTTGACAAATCAGATATTGTTCAAAATGATCTTACAAAATGAGAATTTGGCTTTTGTAATGGTAACTTTTAGGTGTTTTGAAAGGGATGTGCATTTTCCCACAAAATTCCATTTACTGGTATTTAATCCTGGAAGATTTCCTGATTCAAGAAGAATTTTCTGGGGTTGAAAACCATATTGCTTTCATTTAGAGTCCGAAGTGGTGATTGCCTCAAACTTGGAATTGATAAATAAAAGCTGTCCATAGAAACTGAGGAAAATTTGAGATTGTTTTCTCATGGAGACTTGAATTATCAAAATGATAGCAGCTCAACGGATGGATTAAGTTATTAATACTTTCCTGGTAAAATCTGTAGAATTCCTGCATGATTCATACTGCAGTACACATAGATGTAGTGCAGGACATTTGTGCCTTAGCTGCCTATGTGAAAATGCGACTAATCTGCGCAGGAACTATAAGTGTTCCAACTATGATGAACATGAATGATATAAAGGTAGACAATTATTGAAGGCTATGTTCACTGTAATAGTTTTCAAACCTGATTCAAAAACATTTGGAAGATAGGGGCCATGTTATTATTTTGACTGAAAACTTGCTGTTTTGCAAACTGTATCTTACTAATAAGAGCAGGATTGTGCTGGCAGGTAAGAAGAGAAATTAAGTTCTTGAAAAACAGCTATGTGTTATTGTGAAAGAATCATGTTGAATATATTTTAAGTCCAATTTCCACTCAAACTTCTTTAAAAATGCTATTTATGATTTGTACTGTTTAATGACAGATGTTCCCAAGGTACACTTAGTTTCTTCCTTTTTCTCTTTTCAAGGAGTAGGAACAATTTAAATAGACAGTCTTAAAGTTCATTGCAAATGTTTCTAGGGGAAATTAATGATTTCATCACAGATGTTGAGAGGAGGAGAAATAGAGTAAATAATTTTGCCTTTGTAAAGATTTCCCTTTGGATTTATTTTTTGTAAAACTACCCAGTTTAAATTTCCTGATCTCAGTGTTGTGGGTTTTTTTTATGTACACGCTTGAGCATATGCCACATTTAATGCAGGACACTGCTACATTTCAGTAATTATGGCAGATTATTTGTTGTTTTAAAATGAAATTGTGAACATTTCATCACAAATATGAAAGACAATATAAATGAATGTTATCATATTTGTTAGGTTGGTTCTGCCAAATAGGTGTATTGCTGGGAAATAGATCTGTAGCACTTTTTAAAAAGGGAGTCTCTTTTGAAAAAAATGCTTTTGGCGATTTTTGATTAATTTACATCTTAATTCTGTAAAGCTGTTGCTCCAGAATATATTTTTTTTCCCCTAACAAGTGTCTTAGGACTAAGTCTGTTCTCTCTTAAAAAAAAAGGAAATAAAAAAAATTAGAAGATATGACTGCTATTTGTCAGCTCTGTCATTTGGGGTCAAGCTGCACTTGTGATTCATACACTTAACTCTCTGTGGGCACTTTCTTATTACAGTACATGGGTTTTTACCTGCATCTTTCTCCCCAAACACACCAAAATCGTATTTTTTTTCTCAATTTTGACAAGGTGGTCAGACTGCTGCTTATAACCCTGATGCTATTGTTCTTAAAAGGTTAATGACAGATTGTTTTCAATGCTACTTTGTGTGTATTCTTTCTCTTTGACTGGAATATCAACATTCAGTTTTCAGTATTCCTCTGTTTAAGACCACAACCCTGATGCATGATGCCTCTAAGAAAGGAATCTCTCAGATCCTGTTTAAGGAAGGAGGTCATAATACAAAAAATAAAAATAAAAAGGAAACAAAAAGGATTTTCTTGCTCACTGGTAAATGTGTAAAGAAGTCTTAGGCATCTGTTATTCCTAAAATCTTGCTTGTTTTGGAAAGTTCTGTGGATTTTCACTGGACCTATTGTCACCATCTCCCTGCTTCTTTTGAAGTTTACTCTCCACACATGTTCACCTCTCTATTTTCACTGGGGACCTGAGCAATTGGCTTGCTGGCCATGTATTTTTGTCCAGCTTATAGCCAGACATTTCTCATTCAGGAGCTCCTCTTTATTTCCTGCAGGGGTTTTAGTATAATCTTTTTCTGTATTCTGCCTTTTTCATGGCATTTTATTCTGTTTCTTTTCAGCCAGCTGTCTAATTTAATTACTTGTAGTCAGGAGCAAAACTGAGTCAAAGTTCAAAGTGAGAGTGTTGTTATGATCTCAGGAGGAGGTAGCAATATCACTTCTTCCTGGAGATAACCTGGATCTGTATTTGGGCAAGAAATGATGGAAAGTTTCTCCCAGCAGAATGGCTCAGTGTGCTTTTGTGGATACAATGGAACAGGATGCTGAATGTGATGAGGTTTAGGGTTACCCCGTTGGTAATGAAAATAAAAAGGTAATAGTTATCACATAAACAGTGCAAAACAGCTGTTACTCAATAAGCCTTCTATTCAGTGCCTGCAAAAACTCTGCAGGGAGTAAAGATTTGGTGTTTCTTGCCCTGGCATTCTAAACGTGGTTGTTTTCCTGAAGCAGTGGCAATACAACCATGTTCAATGACAGGAAATGGCTGGGTGGTCTGACCTTTCACTTGGAGTGCTGAGGTGAGATACACAACATATACATCATGAAGAATAAATTATTATCTTGTTCATTCTAATGTTCTGCTTGTGTAGCTCATCACCAAAACATCTTTCAGTGTACCAGCCTGTAATAAAAGTACCCCAATTAAAATTTAACACTTCAGAATACAGGAAACTTATTTTCCTCCCTTCTACTAGACGTTCATTACCAATATTTGCTATACCTGACATTTTTCTTCTTCTAGGACTTTTCTAAGAACACTTTTGTACCAGACCATCTGTTTTGTTCTGTTAACAGCTACTCTATGTTGCACAGTGACCAGCTGAAAAGGCTTCATCTTTGCAGGAGAGGGAGAAAATTGCCTATTTTTTTTGCCTTACCCTGGTTGCTGCAATTGGAGTTTTTGGAGGCTTTCTGAAAGAGTTACAAGGCACACTTACTCAGATTTCTAGCACTTAGGATATGAGGAAGAGAAAGGGGGAAAATCTTTATGGAAACCAAACTGTAAGTGGAGAGCGGATCCTTGGAAAAACAAATATTGAACAGCATTTTATTAAATTTTAAAAGCTTTTCTTAGGGACAGGGTGAAAACTGTTGCAACCCAGAAAATGAACTCAGCTCATTGAGAACAAGATTCAAAGGCGATGTTATACTGTGTGAAGAGACAGTGGGAGGTGCTTATGAATGCTTATTTTATCTCACCCAGCTGTTGTAGTTTTCAGATTTCAGAAGATATCTTATTGTGGCTTTACAAAAAACATAGTTCAAGTCTTTTGATAACTACTGCTGTAAAAGGTGCAAACTGATCCCTGGTGAATTCCGAATCCCATTCCAAGTATCCATTCCTTTAACTCAGATTTTCAATCCCTTCAGTTGTTCAACAACTTGAAAATA
Source organism: Meleagris gallopavo (assembly GCF_905368555.1). Lineage (NCBI taxonomy): Eukaryota > Metazoa > Chordata > Aves > Galliformes > Phasianidae > Meleagris > Meleagris gallopavo. The sequence continues at coordinate 57,564,463 of NC_139405.1, read as the reverse complement.
TTTATTTAATGTTGGAAGAGAGGAAATGAAATGCCAGGAGCATGAATGTTATTGTAGGACATTGTAGATTTATTCAGTTTGTGCTATAATTATTCTATAGCTTATGGCTTTCTTTTGCTCAAAAAGGGATTAATGAGTATGTGGAATATTTTTGTGGAGACATCTGAGTTATATAGATGAAGATATTTTAGGCTTACAAGGCATTCACACAGTGCCTTTAATGGTATTTAGTGGCATAATCACGGCAGCATTGCTGTCATCTAATGGCTAGTTGCTTTTATAATTCTATCTCCAGATTCACACTTCTCTAATTAATGGACGGCCTAGTGCTGATGATCCTTCACGTGCGTTACTGGAATTCACCTCTGCTCGCTTTATTCGCCTGAGATTTCAGAGGATACGAACACTAAATGCTGATTTAATGATGTTCGCACACAAAGATCCCACTGAAATTGATCCCATCGTTACAAGGAGGGTAAGTTCTGCCAAGACAGTAGAAACACATGTTCTTTTAGAAATTATGTACTTCCTTTTGCTTAGCATAAGAAATTTTGGAAGATTATGTCGAAATACTGGTACTAATAGGATTTCCTCATCTTCTCAGTGTTTTGTATTTCAGAAATCAGAGTTTAATGTTTTCTGCTTAATGGTGTTATTAACATATGTAAACATAGAGCTCCCTTGAATGTAAATATTCTGATGCAGGTATAATTGGCCAATGGCAGCTGTTAAATAACGTTCTCCTGCATCTTCAGCTGCTCAATCCTTTAGCATTCCTTGAACATTTTCTCTGAGTACAGTTTCTAGTACTGGTAGTATTAGTAGCAGTACTACCTGGATGCAACATATTTTTGACATTGTTATATGATTATTTCTAGCAGGGAAATTTTAGATCCTGTTTTTGTTTAAAAGAATGGTTGCAGTATTCAAGCTCACACCATAGCTATCTTCTCCACTGTTATTTGTGTCTACACACTCCTGACCTCTGTCTTTCCACATTCCATACTTTCTTTGTATGACAGGTGTCTGTCTTCCTACTGCTCCAGTGCTGCATGTCATTCTATAATAACATTTCTATAATTTCTATTAAAAAAGCAAGTTTCTGTTTTTCCTCTGCTTTTTTTTTTTCTTTTTTTTTCTTTCTTTCTTTCCATAAAGCATTCTTTAAAACTATTTTAGGGAACATATACCTGTCCACATTTTTCATTTCTGTTCACTTCTTTCTGTTGATCTTATTTTAATTCTGGAGAGTTGCTTAGGGTACCACTATAATAACTGGCATTCTTGGCTTTAATTACTGTCATTTATCATGATGGATAACTGTAAAGAGAAAAATTTTTTTCTTCCACACCACTTTCATAGTATTCATTTTTTCCTCCAAATTCCTAGGAAGCAGGATACTTCTAAAAGTTAGGAATATGGCATTCTGTTAAGTTCTGCAAACCCAGAATAGATTTCAGTTGAGTGTAGTTATTGCAGATCTCACTAATCCTGAAAATTGTGTTTAAGTATATAGATTTAGTGATTCCAAGTGAGTAGAATCACAAAATTGAATTTAAGATCCCAATTCACATTCTAAAAATCACTATATACTCAGTAAAACCTACTGCAGAACAATCTACCAATTTCTCAAACCAACAAAGAGTAATGGCTTCTGTATGACAGGTTTTCATGAGATTTTTGTAGAGATATGTTTCAAAGGAACAAGGACTAATTGAAACTTGCAATACTTTTCTGGCTTTTCCTCTAGATCAAAGCATTCCAACAAATAGGAAACAAAGGATAATCATAATTGATAAATTTTCTGTGTTGTAGACTGTTAATAATGACAAAAGTGGACAAGATGTCATCTAACGTTTGCTTTTCAAATATGTGTAATATATAAGGGTGATGAGGCACTGGAACAGATTGCCCAGAGATGTGGTGGTTGCTCCATCTCTGGAGACATTTGGGGTCAGACTGCACAGGGATCTGAGCAACATGATATAGCTGTAGGTTTCCCCGTTCATTGCAGAGGATTTGGACTAGATGACTTTTAAGGGTCCCCTCCAACTCAAATGATTCTAGGATTCTGTGTTAAATGCTTTTTCAATCTCCTTTCTGGTTAGAGTGTTAATCTCCACCAAAGAGAGATGGTCACATGTAAGAGCAACAGGTCAGAAGTTACTTAAATCTTATCAAAGAAGGTTCTTCTATGGCCATTCTGAAGTAAAAAGCAGTTCTTTCCACAGCTCAGATAATGTCCAGGTAATACTCAAGTAAGGTGAAGAAAGGTGTTCCTAACCTGAGTTTTTTTCCTAACCTTTCCTTTCTCCTCATTATTGTGCCTTTGTCTTTTGATGTTTTCCAAAGGGATTAAATTCTACAGCATTTGAATTTTCATCATCCACTGTGCATATTACCTATGTTCATATTTGGTGTGTGTTGTGTATAAATTGACATGGCTGCTCTGGCTTCAAACAAATGGAATTGTGCCAATTTATACCCTTTCTTCTCACTAAGCCTGAATCTGTTGATCAAAATGCACCTAGGATTATACTTTATACTATGTTTGTAATAGATCAAAAAGAGAAGTAAAACAGGACCTGGCAGTTTTGTCACCAGAAATGAATTCTGTACTTTGATGCCTGCATTTTACAATTCACTTAGCAATTCAATTTCTGTTTTGTCTTACAGTATTACTATTCTATAAAAGATATCTCAGTTGGTGGCATGTGCATATGCTCAGGCCATGCGAAGGCTTGTCCGCTTGATCCAGTGACCAATGTATGTATTATTTTTTCCTTCTGTCTTTTCTTTCTTCGGCTTCCTCCATCCCTCCCTCCCTAAATCTACCTTATTCACATGGTTGAAACATAAGAATCTTGATTCTGAATTCCTCAGAGTTTTGTGAATTTATGTTTCTTCTTCATCTAGAACATATCTCATTCAACCCACTTGTTTTAACTTTGTGTTGCCCTCTTTATTAATGTTTTAATAACTCTTTCTATATATAATCTTTATTGTTTATATTCATTAACTATATTACTTATTTAATATGTGGCCTAGACCAATTTCTTTTCACTCAGTGCAGCCTAGGCAGTCTGGAAGATTGAACACCCATGACTTAGAAGAACAGTCAGAAGATGTGCCAGGATGAAATAGTGCTGGCAACAAGAAAAATTGCCATTCATGCAACATCAGCAGAAGCTTTCTCTATATTGGAAGAATAGATTTCAGATAATTCTGTTCATATTCAATATTTTCCAGAAAAACAAACAAACAAATTAGGGTTACATTATGTATCTGTAGAATTGAATACTGTCAGTTTTTCTTATTTGATATTAGTTTAGATATTTCCTAAAAAACTTACAGGTATTTAATCCATACTTGTAAACAAACAATTATAATGGCATATTTACTATACATGAAATATTGAGTGATCAATCATTCTAGTTTTGAAAATCACAAACTGTTCACTATTTATTTTAAACATGTAGATCTCCTTTTACACTGTTAATAAACATGTAGCTGTTATAACAGAAATATAGAAATATAATTTATTATTGATAGTCAAAATGCACACCATCACTAATACAGAATTTGCAATCTACAGATATTACTGGTGTGCCACAATGTGAGAGCTCTTCATATGCTGTTCACTCAATTAGAATTTTTGTGCAGTATAGGAGGAAATCTTGTTTCTGTATGATACTGGACAATTGGATAAGAACTCCTTAAAAACAAACAAACAAAGAACAAAACCAACCAACCAACCAACCAAAAAAAACCCCACGAAATCTGACAGATATTGCATTAGCATTTCTGAGCAATTTCCATGGTACTTTTAAAAAATTTTACAAACTCCTTGGTTTAATCCTTGCAAGTCTTTTCGGAAGTGATATGCGTAGCAAGCAATGTTTCAAATACATAGATGGTCTTCGTTATCAAACTGCTGTGTTATCTCTGTGCCATGTGGCCCTACCTCAAAAAAGAACAGCTATTATTGCAGATGAAGGCAGACTTCAGATTGTTGGGATACTTGATTAAAAGGGCATTTTGACAAGGGTAGTATCATCTTTTACAGGATGAAAAATATATATTATCTAACCAGTATCACAAATACAGTAAATGAAACAACTCAAGATATAAGAGATTTGGAATATTTGGTTTAGATCTTCAAGGATACTCTCTATAATGAGCCATACTGAGATAGGTAGACTTTGGCTTGTAAAACATCGTGACTCTATAAATTTTCCTCTAGCATTAAAAAGAATAAACTTGCTTGAATTTACTGCCTTGCTGTTCTGAAGCATTCTGTAACTTGTCCTTGTTTTGCAAGATTCATACTTTGCCTGGTCAGCCATAGAATTCCTCCGGGTAATCTTGCTATGTTGTCCTTGAGAGGGCTCTCATGGACCACAGGATATCTGCTCCACTGAAAAACAGTTGGAAAGTCAGTTTTTGTTCCTGTCTGTAAACAACTATTTCTTTCTTTCCCCGTCTTATTCTGAGGCTTGGAGTTTGTGCACTGCCTACAACAATATTTTCATGCTGAGACTAAGCTAGGACTGAGGTGATCTGAGAAACTGAAAGACCGCTGCAAGGGTGGTGATCTTCCTCCCACTTCCTGTATAAACCTTCACTTGCTGCCCTCGTATGCAATTTAGTTGTACAATTAGAAGGTTACAAACAAGATGAGTTGAATTATCCAGCAAAAAATAGTCATCTTTTCTTTTAACTTTAAGATTATTTTTATGGAATCAGTCAGCAGACCTGATGTTACTCTGTAGCTGCAGGAGTGCTACATCAAGGGAAGGGCGGAGGTTGGATCACCCTTCTAGTGTAAGCTAGCAATCAAGTTAGTTTTCCTGTAATGCGAAGCTCTGAGGACTGCCAGCAATCTGTCTTATTTGCTGCACTGGAAAACTTTCGTTCTCCCATTCTTCTTGCTTCAGTAAGTTGGAAGTAGATACTCCTGTGTTCTTAGATTCTCCTAAGATTCTCTGGCCAAATTCCTCCACGCTCTGGCTGCTTTCCTAAAAATTGAACTATTCAAGTTAAACAAACTTTTGTCTCTCATGAGTGAATACAGGATGCATAAATAAATAAAAATGAGTAAGCAAAGGAATTACAGATTTTAGCCATTAATTATAATGTTTTCATAATTTCAGCTGGAATGCAGATTACATATAGGGACAAATCTTCAAATCATTGCATTTTGTAATTATTTGTTTTTCTTTTAAATTAGAAATCTGTCTGTCAGTGTGAGCACAACACTTGTGGAGAGACATGTGATCGGTGTTGTCCTGGTTTCAATCAAAAACCTTGGCATGCTGGGACTTTCCTGGTTAAGCATGAATGTGAACGTAAGTTGAAAGCAGAACAGAAGAGGATTACTGTAGCTGCTGGTGAAAACTAAAATTGAGTCCCAAATGATTTTGCAGTTTATATCTAACCACATTTATTGATGAATCAGTGTTGTTCCCTTATTTAGACTGACTCAAAAAAAAGTCAGTAAAAAAAAAATAACATGTAGAATCGTACTTTTGTTGAACTCAGAATATTTCAGTTTAGATCTGAACTTCTCAAAAATTTTACGGGAAATCTCTTTTGTTCTGACCTAATTCTTATATATTTTATTCTGACCTAATGCTTTTTGGACATCTTTTAGCTTTCATGGAAGTTATTTTAATTTACTCATACCATTCTGTTAATTTTTTCTTATGATTCCTCTTATTTTAAGTTGCTATTTTATGACCTGTATGTGTGCGCACCTACTAAAAAAATTCTAGATCATCAATTTTAAAAAGGAAGACATGAGGAACATGAGGAAGACATGAGGGACATGAGGGAAAACTTTTTCTCTCAGAGAGTGGTCAGGCCCTGGAATGGCCAGCCAAGGGAGGTGGTGGAGTCGCTGTCCCTGGCAGTGTTCAAGAGGTGTCTGGATGAGGAGCTGCGAGATATGGTTTAGTGCTTGTGGTAGCAGTTGTAATGAGAAAATGGTTGGACTAGATGATCTTATAGGTCGTTTCCTACCTTGTGATTTTATGATTCTATGAAAATAAAAATGGAATTAATTTATATCTGTCCACGACATTGTCCTCTAAGACAAAATATTAAGAAAAGAATACAATATGCAGATTTTCAGGCCGCATTTGTGACTAGACCACATTGCTTTTTGTAGATGAAGTAGAAAATCAATGCCTGAATGTGTTCTCAGTTATAATGCCTATGGTACAAATGAATGAAATGCTAAAAGACTGATTGTAATAACTCGATCTTTGCTAATATACTTCCTTCTCTTTTAGCATGCAACTGTCATGGGAAGACTGAGGAATGTTACTATGATCAGAATGTGGCAGACAGAAATCAGAGTTTGAATATTTTTGGAGAATACATCGGGGGTGGAGTGTGTGTTAATTGTACAGGCCACACTGACGGCATAAACTGTGAGACCTGTGTTGATGGCTACTTCAGACCTAAAGGGGTAAATGCATGTTCTTTTATCACTTCCCTGTAATTTGTTGTGTTCAAACTATCACTTCAGCATGGAGAATTTAGTATTAAAAAAAGAGGTGACAGAATTTGGATGCTATCTTATGAGTGTTAACTTCTAATTCTGACAGTGTAGAAATTGCTTTTCACAGCTGGAAATCTCTAATGTTAATGTTTACAGAAATATGAAACTAAATCTTGTTGACGAAAGAATGCACTGAGGTCAGAGACTCCATCTAATATTTCAGCTAAAAGGTGGATGTAGTCCTGTAAACAGAACTTTTTCCTCAGTAATGAATTTCAAGATGTGTTCTCAAAGACTAAAGAAATATTGCAACACTCAATATTGGAGAAAGTTTGTCTATAATTTTTATTTTTAAAAGGTAATACAGAAAAAATAATAACTGAAATGTCCCAGGAATGCTTTTAATTTTTAGTGCAACAAGAATTGGTTTTTGTGCTTCAGCATAGAAGGTTGTATTTTATTCTAAAACGAAGCTGTCAGAAGATGAACGTTATATTAAGTTGTATTGTCAATATAGGATGTGCCTGTGCTTTAAATAGCTACACTAATTGTGTGTGCTTAAATTCCTGACATTTCGTCTGTGTAGTTTCAGTTGAGGAAATCATGCCCACTGGTATGATTGCTTTTCAATCCTCAAACAGAAAACATCAGCAAATAACAATAATTACATTCTCCCTGATACAGTGTTTTTAGTCTAACAGCTTGTAGAAGAGGAGTACTGATCTATTCAACAGTATGACACTTGATTTATTCATTAATCGGTTGCCATCTGACTAATAGGAACTATATCTCTCTTTATACATTATAGATATAGATAAAAATATATGTAGTTTATATCCTCAGTGTAGTATTAAACTAAAGATCAATTTTGTTTAAGATAACCTTTTCTGGAAGGATAGGAAATTGTTTGCTTTTTTTCACTTCCCTTTTTGTTTAGTTATTGACTGACAAACAGCAATTAGTTATTTGAATCATGTTGACCAGAAAGACTATTTGTCAAGGTTACTTTAACTGGTGAATGTTTAAAATCTACTTCAAATGATTGATATTTAAAATCTACTTTAAATTCAGAGGGCTAGAGCACCCCCCTACACAAACACACTGAGAGAGCTGGGGTTCTTCAGCCTGAAGAAGGCATTGAGGGGACCTTATAGTGGCCTTCCAGTACTTGAAGGGAGGTCTACATGAAAGCTGAGGAGGGACTTTTTATAAGGCTAGGTAGTGACAGGATGAGGCGAAATGGCTTTAAACTGGAAGAGGGTAGATTTAGACTACATTTTAAGAAGAAATTCTTTACTGTGAGCGTGGTGAGACACTAGAACAGGTTGCCCAGAGAGGTTGTGGATGCCCCCTTCCTAGAAGTGTTCAAGGCCAGGCTGGATGGGGTTTTGAGCAACCTGGTCTAGTGGAAGTTGTCCCTGTCTATAGAAGGGGATTGGAACTAGATCATCTTAAAGGTCCCTTCCAGCCCTAACCAGTTTATGATTCTACGATACTTGATTATTTCTTTTAATGGTACAAGTCGCTGTTAATAACTGTATACTTGTTTTGGTTTCGTTGAAATCCTAATTTTATCTAAACTTATGTGTTTCTGTTGAAAATCTAAAATGGAACGTTTAAGTCAAGACTGCATGGGCTGAGTTAGGCAACCATCCTTTTTTGTTTAAGTTTCCTACACAGAATGCAGCTCTCTCCTAATTTTTGTTTAAAAAGTAAATAAGTGTTTCCACTCATTAAAAGTATGATTTTGTTTTGTAATATCTCTCTTTCCATAGGTATTGCCAGATAGCCCATATCCATGCCACCCTTGTTCCTGTGATCCAAATGGGTCTTTACATGAAACCTGTGTCAAAGATGAAAAACATGCAGAAGGAGGTAATATTCCTAAAAGACAAGGATATTAAAGCTGAAATTCAGCAGTGGTCAAAGAAAAACTAAGTCATATTTTTCCTTCCTCTTTAAAAAAAAGAGATTCTAAAGATTTTTTTTTTCTTGTTGTTTACTCATATGGATAATGATACACCTGCATTCTTATGATAATTTTCTTTGGAAATTCAGACTTTATATTTCCAGGTTTTCTGAAACTTCCTTCAGATCTATGGCTTGTAAACGTGGTACATTTGGGAGAGTATTGCCCATGAAATATTTGGGAGTTTTCTCTTTACAGTGCTCTCTTCTTTTACATCAGAGATTAAAACTAGTACAAGTGTAATCTTTACATCACTTTACTTCTCCATGCATATTTGAATTTGAACCCTAGAAAAAATTTGCTTGAAATGTGATATATCATCTGCCATCTATAATATCTATATAGGATTACAAGCTCTTTATGCTAGCCATGAAAAAAACTATCTTCTTATATGAAATAAATTCCTGCTTTGTGCTTTGGAAACAATGGTTTGCAGTATATTTCTGCTGCTTTTGCTGACAAACTTCTGAAAATATAATAGGAAGCCAATAAAACTCAAGATCAGTTCTTATGAGATATTTTAATTGGGCTAATTGGAATCTATTGATAAGAGATGTTGTAGCAGTCTTTTTGTGAAACGGAGATCAATGAAAATATACTATAATAATCAAGTACTACCTAGCTCAGTTCCATAAAACTAAAATTTCTGGATACAGTGATGGAGCCTGATTACTATTACAACAATGATTAGTATCAGATTGACCTTGGTCAGTTGTCAGCTGTCAGTCCAGCTGTTATCTTACTCCTCCACCTAAATAGGAAAAGGTAGAAAATAAGATGAAAAATTTCCTGGCTGATGATAAAGATGAGGAGATCTTTTCCCAGTTACTGTCAGACTTGACTTGGGGAAAATTAATTTTATTTATTGCCAATTTAAATAGATTTGGATAGTGATGATCACAGACAAAAAGTAAAATATATCTGCAGGCTCAATCTCATTCCTTCATTCTCAGCTCCTCTACCTCCTCACCTGTACCACATCTGGCAGAGGGAGCTGGGTCAGTCCTTAACAGCTACTATCTGCCACCCATTTCTTCTGCCACTTTTCCCTTGTTGTTGCGTGGGTCTTTTACAGGGGCTGCAGTCCTTAGGAAAAAATTATCTGCACTGTGGGTTCTCCACGAGACCTTGTTCCATCAGGATCATCAGGATCTATCCCCACTCTCCTTCTTGAGGTTCTCTATAGTCTTTAGCATGGACACCTGTCCCACCATAGTCTCTTCCAGGTTGTAGGGGTATTTCTTATAAGTCTGGAAAATAAACTAGTTTGTAAGATAAAAACCTTTAAACTAAAATGGAAATATAATAGTCATTGGGATATAAAGTCACTGTGAACTGTTCTTAAGGAAAATAAATCTGAATGCTGTATGTTTCATAATGATCTCACTGATCATTCTGAAATGAAATAGTATTATTCATATTTTTATAGTATATTTTCACTTTGCATGTCCAAGAATGTTTTTCATATATTGTTTCATAGCAAAAATAGATGATACTTTCAGAAACAGTATAGATAAATATTAGAGCCAAAAACTTTCTATGAATCATGATATGTTTACAAATTGTGGTACTGGTAAAATAACTGACAGGTAATCATGTATTGTATTTTAAAATTAACTTGTTGACTTATGTTCAGTCCATACTAATAATAGGTAATAATAGACAACTGTCTATTGCCTATTCTTGTGACATTGAGATCACTTACAATTGTCCATATGAAAGTGAAGATTGAATCTATGCATTTTGAGCTACTTTATCTATGACATTTAGACTTCCCTTGTAAATCATTACTCTTTTTTTCAAGCAGTACTAACTAGATTTTAGCAAATAGCCATTTTTATTGTCTTTTAAGTACCTTCAAGATCTGCAAAGTTTGCAGACTTATAGAATTTCATAATTCAGATGCTATTGTGCACTGAAGTGTTGTTTTTTTTTTTTGTTTGTGTGTTTGTTTGTTTTTGCTACTACCTCTTTAAGTATAATATAAGCCCAAATTGTGATCTTTTGCTGAAAAACTTTCTCAGACCTTGTAGCATAAATAAGGGCCAGTCTTTATTCAAGCTTAATAGACCTTTGTTCAGCAGGCAGTCCCACCAACTTCCATAATATTATTTTTGAAATATATATGCTATTGAGTAGGAATGAGAATGACAAGGCCAGTCTCTGGATTGCAAGTTTTTTCAAGGTTTTGGAGCATGATTTTGCATGGGTTTATTTTCATATAATTTTGAAAGATGGGTAGGCTAGAAAGAAGCTGATAAAACTCAAGATGACTCATCCTCCAGAATGAATTTTTATATCTCTGTACATTCAGAGATATGTCAGAAAATGATAACATTCAGGTAGAAAACAGTGAAAAGCCCTATTCAGACAAGGCCTATGAAATAATAGACCAAAGCCATAATGTATACTGAAATATAAGTTCTTTACAATGGCAACAAAAGAAGGACCTGAAACATTTACTATCATTTAGAATTTAATTAACCTGTTGACATACTAAGCACTACAGAAGCTTAGTAAAGATAATCAAGGGTACACCAACAAAGAATTTACACACTGTAAAGAAACATGAGCCTAAGTTTTGCCAGTATGATAGTGTTGTAAATTAAAGAAGGTGAGCCAAATGTATCATACAGACTTACTATATTAAGAATCATAAGATCTAGAAAAATATCTATTAAGTTAAAGTCTCCATAGCTTCCTCCCTCTGTAGCATGTGAGGCTTCTTAATGGGTAGATACCAACTACAGTATGAACCATATGAGAAAGGAATTTACTAGGGTGGTGAAAGTTGCGTTTCAAATCCTGATCTCTCTTCCACAGTTGCTAAGAAAAGAGAGGAAAGGAAGGTTCTTGATGAAAATCTAAAAACAATGGACTGACTAGGCAGTGAAGGAGAGTCTTAAATTTAAATGAGTATTCGGGAGTTTTATTCCATGCTGAAACATGTTATTGACTTTGAATTTGCTGAGACTTGAGTTGTGAAATTTAAGAAAGGATACATTATACTTCCAATTAAGGCAGGACCTTTTATAAAAAGGCAAACTTGCCTGTGTCTTTTGCTGCTCAAATGGGATGTACAGCACAATTACTTCATCTGAATCATAGGATCATGGAATGGCTTGGGTTGAAAGGAATCTCAAAGATTATCTAGTTCCGACTTCCTTGTCATGTGCTGGGTTGCCAGTCACTAGGTCAGACTGCCCAGCAACCCATCAGGCTTGGCTTTGAAGGCCTCCAGGTACAGGGTATCTGCAACTTCTCTGGGCAACATGTTCCATTGACTCACTACCCTCTGAGTGAAGAATTTCTTCCTAACTTCTAAACTAAACCTCCTCTCTTTCAGTTTAAATCCATTCCCCTTCTCCTGTTAGTATCTGCCTGTGTAAAAAGTCAGTCCTCCTCCTGCTTGTAAGCTTCTTTCAAGTATTGGAAGATCACAGTAATGAGGTTTCTCCAGAGCCTTCTCCAGGCTAAAAAAACCCAACTCTCTCAACTTTTCTCCATGGAAGAGGTGCTCCAGCCCTCTGATCATCTTCATGGCCTTCCACTGGACGCACTCACAAAACTCTGCGTTGTTCTTGTGCTGGGGACCCCAGGCCTGGACACAGTAGTCCAGATGGGGACAGGGACAGAGTAGAGGGAAACAGTCACCTCCCTCTCCCTTTTAGCCACCACTGTTTTAATGTAGCCCAGGATACCATTGATTCTCCAGGCTGCCACACCTTGCACTTGGCCTTATTGAATTTCATTTGGTTCTCATGGGCCCATTTTTCAAGACTGTCCAGATCCCTTTGGATAGTATCCTTTCCTTCTATTGTGACAACTGTACCACTTAGCTTGATGTCATCAGCAAACTTACTGAGGGTATACAATCCCACAGTCATTGATAAAGATGTTGAAAAGCATCGATTCCAAAACTGATCCCTAGCGGACACTACTTATGACCACTCTCCACTTGGATGTAGAGCCATTGGCAACAGCCCTCTGGCTACAACCATCCAGCCAATTCTTTATCAACTGTACAGTCTACCCTTTAAATCCGTATCTCTCCAATTTAGAGATAAGGGCATGGTGCAAGACCATGTAAAAGGCCTTGCATAAGTCCAGACATCGGTTACCCTTTCTTGGTCCACTATTTCCATCCATGATCTTCCCAGGCACAGGTGTGAGGCTCGTTGGCCTATAGTTCACCAGATCTTCCTTTCTCCCTTTCTTAAAAATGGGAGAGATGTTTCCCTTTTTCCAGTCTCCAAGGACTTCACCTGACAGCCTGAAATTCAGATACAATGGAGAGTGAGTTGGCAACTGCATCAACCATCTTCTTCAGGACAATAGGGTATATATCGTCTGGCCCCTTAAAGTTATACACATTCAGCCTCCTGAGATAGTCTTGAATTTGCTGTGCTCTTACACTGGGAGAGATGTTGCTCTCTCAACCCCCTCCTGGAATTTCAGGGACACGAGAGACTTGGGAAGCCTGACTGGCAGTGAAATCTTAGGCAAAGAACTCAAAGTACCTCAGCCTTCTCCGCATCTCAGGAGGCCAGTTTTCCCTTTTCATTTATCAGAGGGGATACACTCTCCATTGCCTGTCTCTTGTGGACAGTGTACCCAAAAAACACCCTTGTTGTTTTTTACATCCCTTGCCAAACTTAATTCCATGTGAGCGTTGGCTTTCCTGATCCCATTCCTGCACATCCTGACAGCATCCTTGTATTCCCCCCAGGCCACTCATCCCCGACTTCCACTACTTATACTTTTCCTTCTTTTCCCTCAATCTCACCAGCAAGTCCCTGCTCAGTCATGCTGATTTCCTGCCTCCTCTGCCTGATTTTTTATTCTGGAGAAATAAGACTCTTGTATCTGGAGGAGCAGGGTTTTCTTTCATAAACCAAGATTGTGCATTGACCCAGTTTATAAAAGACCCTGAGGTGCAGGGCCTCACCAGTGACTAGCTAAGAGAGTAACTCAGAAATTTGGGAAGCAGCTAGACCATAGTCAAAATCCAGGGAGCAAATGATTTTGTGATAGTAACACAAATAAATTAATGCACTGAATTTCTATATATAAGCAGTGATCAAGATCAAGAAGTGATCTGTGATGTGCTATGGGCTATCAAATAAGCAATGAGATAAACTCAATTTCAGTACAGTTTAATAGGTAATATAATTTTAAACTCCTGTAAGTGACTACTATTTCAAGCTTTTAGTTAGAGAAACCATAAAAAAAAAAAAAGAAAAAAAAAAAAAAGAAAAAAAGAAACCTGGTTTATTCATATGGAACTGGTTTAAAATATTTTCTTGAAGAGCCATCAAATTCAAAATCCTTGTAGGACTGTAAAGGCCACCCTGAAATTCAGCTTATTTAAAACAAGGAATCTTTTAGAAACTAAATAAAAATGAACAATCCAACAAATGGAAAGCATAGAGTTTATAGCCTGGATATTAGGTGCAGGTACAAGGAAAATACATTCTTCTAGTTCAATTCAAGTGACATAACTAAGCTAGGAAAGAAAAAAATCTATTTAAATTCTAAAAAGAAGTTCCTTGAAAAAAAGGAACAGAGGATAATAGAAAAGGACGTAAATACTGACTGTTTCCGTAAGGTCAAAATTTTAGCCACATGTTAAAGTATTTAAAAAAATAATATGCAAATATTTAAATGTTGCTGAGAAGTACTTCTTTAGATAAATCAAAATCTAAAAGATGACTGGACTCTGAAATTTAGTAGTTTAAAATGATTAAGGTGTAATCAATTTATAACAGGAGATATCAAGGAAGAAATAGCAAAAAAAGCTAGATGAATTCTCTGTATCGGTGAATAGAAGAACTCAGTGAATTTCCCATTTTTTTAATGGAAACATTGGGCAAGTTGGAAGAAGTGTCTCAAACAGATGTGTCAGTTTTAGAGCAAGATGACGAATAATAATAGAAGAGCTTTAGACATATATGGCATGGCGTATGCATGGTATCAGGAGGTAGTTAAAATTGAAGTTGCTGAAGCATTATAAATGAAGTTTATAGCACTTCGCAAAATCCAAATTAATCTTATATAATTATAAACTGTTTATCCAGTTTGTAAAAGAAAAGTAGAGGGTTCCAGGAAATTAAAATCATGAAATCTGGTTTCTGTATCAAGAAAATCAGTAGAACAAAAATAAAGATTTATATTTTTAACAGTCTGTGGCTAAAATGGGCAAAGCTCAGGATCAGTAGTTTTGGTTTTTGTTTGTTTGTTTGTTTTGGTTTGTTTTTTTTGTTTGTTTGTTTTCTTTTTGTTTTTGGTTTTGTTTTTTTTTTTGTGAAGGGCAGCATTCCTTATGAATCTGTTTGAAGAAGTCAAGGTTACCTTGACTAATAAAATCCTTTGATGTTCAAAATTTTTGTCAAGAGTCTTCAGCAAATAGCATGAGAAAAGTAGAATAGAAAGAGGAAGAAAAATTCTGTCACAGATGAGTACTTGGTTAAGAGAATAAATGGACCATTTTCACACTGATGATCAGTATGAACTGCTGAGAATATTCATATTTAACCTGCAAAGGGGACGAGTAGGAAGGTGACAAAGTGACAAAGTTTGCAAGTACAAAATCTTTCAGCACAGTAAAATGAAAGAGCTGCAAAATGTTCAGAGATCTTAAGATAGTCAGTGGATGGGTAATAAAATAACTGATGAAATTCTGTAGCAATTAAATGAAAAGTTAAGCAGAGAAAAATGTAGTTCTACTTGTACAGTGACTGCAGTAATTTTTGAATAAGACATTAGCAATTGTGAAACAGCTCTTACAATTACCTTGGACTGTGCCTTGGAAGTATCAGCTCAGTGCTGGCTCAGCAGTAGTAAAAGGTCAACACAACCTTAAGAAATATTACTAATGTTTTAAAAGCAAAAGTGAAAAAACAATCATGCCATTTGTAAGTCTGCACTATACCTTCTCCTTAAATAATTTATTAGAAATGGAAGTGGAGAAGTAATAGGGATTTTCACCTATTCAGAACGGTTTCTTTTTAAAGACATTAAATAGGCATAGAAGTTTTTGACATGCAAAATAAAATTTCATGTGAGATAGGATAGAAATCACAGATTACATGGAGATAGTGAGAAGGGAACATTTATTTGCTGTTTTCTATGATATGACATTTAAAGGACAACAAATACAGTTTTACTGTATATCGGTATTTAATTTCACACTACACATGGCTAAATGCAGAACGTACTGCTGTGGAGCTTAATGGGTTCAGGAAGCAAAAGCATATTCAAAGGCAGTTAGGCAAGTTAATGGAAGAGGTGCTTTTTCTATCTGCTATATGCAAGTTACAGTTTAGTAGATCTTTAATATACAGATTTCAGGAAGCTCATAATAGTTATACTCAGCTCTCAGACAGGATACTGAGTTGAGTCGTATAAGTCTGAGCCAGAGTTTGTTACACCTACATACCAGCGTATATATAAGTATGTTACACCTGCAAACAGTGTTGCTTTAAGAACTCTAATAAACATATCCAATAATAGTGATAATAAATCAAAAGTGTATCATGTTTTTTTCCCTCTTCCATAGACATGTTGCCTGGCTTCTGCCACTGCAAGACTGGCTATGCAGGAGAGCACTGCAGTAGATGTGCACTGGGTTATACAGGATATCCTGACTGCCTGCCCTGCAACTGCTCAGTGGAAGGCAGTGTGAATATTGACCCTTGTGTAGGTCTCTGCGTCTGTAAGGTATGAATATCAAATTCTTGTGAGCCATAGGATGATATTAATGATACTGAAAGATTGCAATCAATGATTTTCTATCATATAGCGATGTTCCACTGTCCTACCTATGTGCATTAATATCTATGACAGTCAGTACTCATAGAACTGTTGTTCTTGGTCCTGTGAAGCCATGGAATATTCTGTATCACCCTGGAACTCACTGTAATTAAACTAGGTATCTAGTAGCCCGTTGCATGTCTTAGAAGGGAGTTTGTGAATTATTTGCAACGTCTCATCTGTCTAGAATCTACATGTTTGAAGTATTATGGACTCTAAAACTATCCTGAAATATGACCTCAAATGAGAAAATCCTTTGAACAGGTGGTGTCTTAAAACAGCATTTTGGCTGTTTTAATTCCATACAGAGGGTGAATTTCTTAATTTCTAAGAAGTGTTGTTTTAAAATGTTTTTTTCTTTTGTTTGTTTCTATGTACCTCCAGCAAATTATACATTGATAAAAGAAAACACTTTTAAATAAAACAATTGCATCTACCTCTTACAAAATAAAAAAAATGCTTTACAAATGGTGATATTCTGTAAATCAGTTTACTAAGTTAGCATGAACATGACCAAAGGACAATTTATGGTATAGCGGGTCAGTTTTTGTGTTTCATACTTGTGGAAGTTTCTTTGCCAAATTTAATTAACAGGATTAGAAAAAAATGTGAATTTTAAAATACTTACATAATATCCCTAAGTACAAGATGTACAAGAAGTACTTGACTCCATCAGTTCATGCAGCATGCACTCTGGTGTGACAGCTGAGCAGCACTGAAATCTAATCAGAGAATTAACCTTATCCTCACTTTATGTAACAGTTGCATGCTTTCTGTCAAAAATAAAATCTATCCATATTAGAGTTCTAATAAATTGACTATTAAGTCTAGAAGGCCAAAATTTACTACATTCTAAATTAAAACAATGGTTAAGATGTCATATGCTAAATAAAAGATAACTATTGCTGAATAGTTCTTATTTTTTACTTTATTTGTATAATACCAAACTGACTTGTTGGTAAAATCAGTCTAAAATAAGTGAATAAGTAATAGAGATATTATTCCTATCCCAAAGCATACACACTTTGTACACAGTTTTTTTCTTCCTTGGTTATTCTTTACCTCATTTTTTATTCCCGTAACCTCCTTTTAAGTGCATATAGTAGAAAAAAATAATATCCTTTGAGACAGCTTAGATACTGATACATACACATTTATTTTCACTAGAAATCTTCAAACTCAAGTCAAAGAAGACTATGGTCAAAAGGACACTGAAATCATCAGATTAGCTATGCTCCATATGAAGACTAAAGAGGGATGTCTGAACAAGTTAATAGTAGGTCTTAGGAAAAACACTTCCCCTCTTTTAATCACATTTTTCAATTACATATAATGAGGTCTGAAATTTACTGAAGATAGTTTTCTTGTTAAGGAAATTGACTGCTGAAAAAAGTTCTTAGGGTGAGCAGCAAAAAGTAAGTGAGCATTAGATTGTTATTTCTACCACATTAGCCAGAATAAACTGATGTACAAAAAGATGAGGGGCAAGTATACATGCCTGTTTTATCATGGATTGGTGCAGAAAATTTTCTGGAGATATATGGTCAAAGTTTGGTATCAGTTAAAAATGGACTAAAAATCAGATTGAGAAACAAATTAGTCTATAGAAACATTGCTTCAATACCTGAAGGATAGGTTAGATCTCTTCTCCTACTTCATGTGTCCATTATTCAGTGAACTTCATACCTACTGAAAAGAATTATCCAAGTTTTACTCATTGATTCTTGTGACTGCAGAATAGGACAGCTTTTCACTTGTACAGATATATCTGCTTTTTGGCTCTCTTGTGGTCTTTTGTTTATTTGTTTTTTCCACTTCCCAATCTGTACACACTGAACACTTCAGAAAGGTCTGAAACTTTTATGAGCAGCATTCACAACTGTAGTTTCTACATTTGAGCTTGAGAGCATTTGCATGCCTGCAAACTCCCATACGTTATAATACTGTTATTTTTCAGATGAATCACGAGTATCTGACTGATTTCAGCAAACCTATGACAATTAATTGATTTATACTGAAATTGGTGGTGAAAATGTAAAAATATCATTGTTAATGAGATGTCAAAGGTAAAAGCTACTGACTCACAGCTTTGAGTTGTTCTACGGAGGTTTTTGGTTTGTTGAAGAGACTTTTATATTAAGTTATTGAAGAGGAGAATAGATATAGTACAATAATAGAGATGGAGTAAAGATACTTTGCTAAATATGTTTTTAATGTAAAAGGCTTGCTCTGAAAGTAATGCCTCCTATTTTATGTTGGCCCCACAAAATCAGAGGTGGATGTTGGTGGTGTGGCAGTAGAGGTGGAACCTTCTCACCCATATTCCATTACATTCTGTTGCTGTGTGACAGATGGCAGTGGAGGGGCAGTCTGACTAAATGACTTCTCATATGGAAGTGCCTATGAAGCAAACAGGCTGTCGCTGAATTCCTCCCTGTGGAAAAAAATTCACCTGTTGGCATTCACAGATGCTTGCTGAACAATTATGGAGACCAAACAGTGTATTTGAGCACAGTGAGTTAATGGCTATTGTTTTTCAGCAGTGGTGACTGGTATGTGAAATTCAAGCCATGTTCTGGATGGCCATGCAGATTTTTATGAGACTGGCATGCAGGCTCTTGCTTTTCATTGGCAAAAATGTGTACGTAATGGTGGTGACTATGTTGGAAAATAACGTTTTGTAGCTGAGAATTTTCTCTGTCAAACAGTGTTCTTTCTATCTGTTGTATTTTCCCTGAAAATAAATAGAAAGCATTACTTTCAGAGCAACCAATGTAAAAGTGTTTTTTATGTACAGTAGTGACAGTCTATTCATTTTTTAATTTTTTTTGTTGTTGTTCTCCATATTTATTTATCACCTTCCCTTTTATTGCCTCTCTTAATCCATCTCCTATAACTTTCCTTTTTTTCCTCCATCTTTGCAGCATCTTAGCCTGGAGGCTATCAAATGGCTTTTGTTGAAATTGAACTTATTTCAGAGCAACAAATTTCAAGCAAGCTTAGACTACACTGTGTGGGCAGGCTTTTCATAATGTGTTCATTCTCTGCTGACTTGCAGCCAAGATTTTGTCCTATGTGCACACTAGAGAGCACTATCTCCAGGATTAAAGAAACTGTATATGATGCTTTAGAAATGGGAAAAAAAAAAATCTGTCCTGTCTATATTGAATTATTAAGCCATAATATATTTATTTTGCAATGTATTTCTTGTTGAATAGAATGCTTTATCTTTCCTATAGGACAAATTGATTGGGTAAGGTAGGTAGGACTTACTGCACAATGCAGGTTTTTCTCTGAAAAGCATAATTACAAAATGCTAAGTTTAGAATTTTCAAGTTCAGTGCCTGCTTTCTATGGAGAAGAGTTTGTAACTTGGCTGCATGGCTGTCAAACACATGCGAAAATGCAGCCCTTTCCACTCTTGAATTTAGCTTGGATTCCACCATTAGTCATTGGCCACTGAAAAACTGATGACAGAATGACTGGTATAGCTAACACAAAGTACTTGTAGTTTGTGTCACCTGTGAATGTTGATTTCTTCAGCCATACATATAAACTAAGGTTGTTGAGGCCACAACATTTTGTCCCATACTTCCTTCCCTTCTCCCTCCCTTAAGCATACAGGAGATAAATTAGATTTGTCTGTGAAAGTACATGTATTCATATAGAAGAAGAATTAAAAATCTTATGAAGTCCAAATTCTGTCTTCTGCCATTTATAGGTAAGTTTATTAGCTTATTGTGTAGAGGATTTAATTTTAATATTTACAAATAAGAACAGCAATTCCTATAAATATCTTTGTAGTTCTGCATTAAAGCAAAAGAGAGTATGAAGCTGGTTATCTCAAGTTCTAATCCATGACAACTGAAGTAATATTCTAATGTGCATTTTCAGGAACATGTTGAAGGAGAAAACTGTGATCATTGCAAATCAGGCTTCTTCAATCTGCAGCAAAATAATCCCAAAGGCTGTGAGGAATGTTTCTGCTCTGGGAAAACAAATGTCTGCACAGGCTCTCACTTTACATACAGAAATGTAAGAAAATTCCTGCTGTATATGTCATTGATTCTGTGTTTTTGTGGGTTCTCACTTTCTGTTGGCACCAGTGTGCATCTTATTATATAACACGATGTATCTTTTTTTATGTCCTATACATTCTGTCATTTATCATGAAGAAAATACTTTAAAACTTTGTATTTTCTTCATCTGACAAAGTTCTGAAAAATATGTGATTGAATAGGGAGGAGTGCAGAAGAACTTATAAGCATCACAAATGAAGCCATGTGCTTTAGTCCTGGAATATGCCTCATAATCAGTACTAAATTAAATGTAATATATCCACAGAGCAAGCCTCTTTTATAGGTCATTATTAGATTTCTAGACATGAAATAATTAAGAATTTTGAAACATTCTGAATGTACAACATTTAGCTTCCATAAGGAAGAGAGTTACCTTACAGGGGGCATTTTAAGTGTATTTCTTTTGCATACTGCATCCCTAGGAAAATAAGTGAAAGTGAGACAAAAGTGTTCTTCTTATTTGTACTCTAGAAAAAATGTCTTCAGCATCAAATATACTCTAAACTTTACATTAGTTCTCAAAACTTACACACTGATTCCACTGTAACAGATGTATGATACATATTCATATCTGTAGATCTAGTTTGGGAAATATGTTTCAGATCTGGTAGCTTCTGGTCTTGGCTGTACAGTATGCTAGAAATCTGAAAATAAAATCATATGCCTAGTGTGTTCATCTATGTGCCAGCATCTAGAAAAATTTCTAGCCTACAGTTAAACTAGTACATTGTTCTGCTCATATCCAGGCTCCAGAAGCCATTCTTGTATGAACAATGTTCATCTCTGCTGATGCAAAAGTTTTGATGCTCTCCAGCTTTTTTTTTTTTTTAGGTTTTCTAAAAACCCTCTACATTTAAACTTGTAAATTGTAACACTTCAGAATTACAAATTAGTATGAATTATATTCTCTATGATAATCTCAAAATGTATATCCATTTGTCAGGTCATCTTCTGTACTCTCTTGAGACTGATATTATTTATTGTAAACTCATTTAATATATTCAGAGGAATCATGCATAGTACTGTAAGATTGAACTTCTGCCTCCTTCTGGATGATATTAGGCACACAATACTTCAGACAAACTACTCAGGAGTTCTAGCTGCAAAAGATAAGAGGAATTTTTATTGTTACTTACCCTATTATTTCTTTTGTTCTTAAATTGCCTTTAGTCATATTTATAAACCTAGTCACTTTTTAAAAAAATGAAAGAATTAGAGATGGTGACAGTTGAAATGATTGATGTCATAATTCTGATTGTAATATGTTTTGTTTTGTTTTCTGTTTTCTGCCATCATAGATAGAAGACATGAATGGTTGGTATCTAGTTGGCTTATCTGGTCTCATCAGAGTTACTCCTAAGCAAAAGAGTATTGGTGGGCGTCAGCAGCTCAGTATCAACAACGTGTCTGCACGTAAAGTACTGCCACAGACTTATTATTGGAGTGCACCCAGTTCTTATTTGGGCAACAAAGTAAGTGCAGATGGTACTTGCCTCAATACTAATTTGGTTTATTGGGGAAAAAAAAGTAGGCTTTGAATGGGGGTGGAACTGAGATAAAGCTGGATAGCTATCTGACCAGTAAAATTTCAAGCAGGAAGGAATGAGGCATATGGAGTGTTCTTCAGACGCAAAAAATAGATAAAATTAACTAAGTATCTTCGACCTTCAGCCTATTTTGGGTTTCTGGTGTCAAGTATTAGAGTAGTCTTTATAGTTTGCTGTATTATTATTATTTTTAATTATTATTTTTGAATGAATTAGTTGGCATGTATTTCATCTTGTCCTGTTCCCACTTTTCCTACTTCATCTTCAGCTCTGAAAACTCATTCCTTCATCTGCTTTTCATAAGATGCAAGTTGCGTATCAGATGTTGTGGGGGTGTGTTACAAAACTTTAATGTTTAGCAAGAGATTTGTGTAGGGAGTACTTTGCCCTAAAACTCAGAAAATCCTGTTCTGAGCTCTACACCAGTTCTGGTGCATATAATTGTCCAAGTCTACATGTGTGCATATCTGCGCATACACAGATATTCATGCTTTGCAAGTTTATGCCAAATATTTGCTTTCTAAAGTCATGAGTACCTTAGTGGTCTGACTGTTGGTCTTTTAGGCTTCCTATTATTGCAAGTGATACCCTCAGAAACCCCCCTTTTTTTTTTTCTTTTTTCTGGAAAATAAGATTAAGGTCTGAATGAGTTTTAAATGTGAAGAAAGATAAATAGCTTTCCATTTCTTATAATGTTGATTATGTTAAAAAACTATCTAAAGTATTAACATAACACAAAGCATTTTTCCCACTGTACTCTCTTCAAGCTAGTCAACCTCTTATTTATTTATTTTCTTCCTGCTGGCTGAAAATCAACATGACAGAAGGTAAGTGAGCATGTAGAAACTAAATAGAATCATTGCAAAGAATTGGGCATCCTGTTCAAGGCAATAATTTGTTAAAGGTAGTCAGGCCTGTTTCGTTGGTCAAGGGAGAGTTTTTCTATAATTTTCCATATCTAGTGAACTTACCTTGTGATAAGAAGTGGTACTTTTCCAGACAGAATTTCATCCTGCTTCTATTCAGTGAGCAAAATAATGATAAGAATGTGCACAAAGTATTTGAACATGGAAGATATTTTTTCAGTGTAATTTGGAGGTCCTTCGTGGTTACTCTCAGACATCTCTGTATGAATGAAACAATTTCCTTAATAACAAAACTATATAAATTTTTGATACTACACTAATACTGAAAGCAATCAGAAATTACCACAGTACATCATAACTGTCATGTTGAATCATGTAAATTGGAGTCATAAAGACCTGCTTAGCCCATATGATACAGTGGGAATGGAATACTGTATGCCTTATTTGTAAACTCAAACATTTCTCTAAACAGCTGCAGCTGGATAAAACCAAGCAGCTGAAACCTGAAGAAAACAGTCTTTCCTGAGACTGATTGCTACCTGTAATGTAGTATGATAATCGGTATTGCAGAGCAGGCGAGTTTCTTTAAGAATTTTTGTCTTAGAAATTTTAGGAAATCTCATAGCAAGATGTACATTTCCATTGTAATTCACCAACCTTGTGTCACAGAAAACCATGGTCTTTTTTGTTGTTAAAATTACTGTTCTGAAATGGTACTCCTGAAAATAGAATTGAGTTACAAGACCCAGTAACCATTCTGCGTTTTCCAGTTTTCAAATATATCTCAAAATCCTTATTTAAAATGTTTCTTTTAATATAAAGTTGGCGTGTTGTGAATAAGCCTCCACAGTATTGCTTGCCATATGTACACTATCTGCTTGTTCTACATTTCTCTCAAAATGCTTCTTCTGGTTTAAAAAAAAAAAAAAGAAAGAAAAAAAAAAGTGGGATATTCTGAATGTGCAGCCTTCAGCACATTTTTCATGGATTGTAATAGACTATATGAAACCAATCTTTATGTCTTCAAAGAGGGATTACAAATAACCAGAGTTTATAGATGATGCAGTAAAGTTTTTTATGTAAAAGTGAGACTAGAACATAGATTATTTTAACATCACTTGTATCCTCTCATTCTCCTAAACATACACAGGTTCAACTGTTTTGTACTAATACAGATAATTATTTGGGGGGAGGAGCCAGTTATTCTCCATGCCTATCTAATGCTTTTGAACTAAAAGCCATTTTTGAAGCAGAATGCATTTTGGAAGTAATCTGGGGGAATTTAATTTCTAGAAACCAGTGGGTAATTGAGAAGAACAAACTTAAAGTGGCTAGTATTAAGTTTTTACTAAGTATGATAAAATAGTTTATCTTCCTGCTTGCTTTGTAATAACCTACTGAACTAAGAATTAGAGCAATTATGGGAACAAGTGGCCTGTTAAAACTTGTAGTTACTGAAAAATTTACTTATTCTATCAACTCTAATTACATTGTTAGATGTTTAAAAGCATCATTTATTTTTTTTTCAGCACTTTTTTAACAACCAACCTGTACATGTATATTTAATGCTAAAATATTTTTATAAATTTGTCTGAAAGTGTTGAGTTACACTCTGATACTATTTGACCAGAGCACTAAAAGGAGAGTATAAATTAATTAAAAATTAGATACCAATCTCAGTGAAGTGGTTTGAAAGTATCTGTTATTTTAAAGACAGTATGGGAGGGTTAAGTGTCCATGTTTCAAAAATCTTACAATATGTATATGCTCTGCTTGATTTCCTTTGATATCTCTGCAAAAAATAATTTGATAATTTGTACACTGAGAAGAAGCCACCTACAAGTAGTCAATATAGGTAATAAGCACAATATAGAGTGTATAGACCAGATGAGACACCATGAAGAAACATCCATCTAAAGCTTCTCTTTATTTTCTGTCTTTTGCAAATATTTACCTTTATTTGCTAAAGTCCAGCTTTAACCATGATGGTGCAGATATAACTAACCCCCTTCATATGGTTAGAGCACTGCTTTTGGTCAGCAGTCACATGTTAGTTCAGCCTTTAGGCAGAAGATGTCTTAGAATTCAGGTCTCTGAACATTTTAACCAGTATCCAGTATCCATATGCAAATTAGATAAGTATCCTCTAACTCCTTTGGTTGGGTTTTGAACAGTTCTTACTGTTGCCATTCACACAGAATCACACAGAGTTGTAGGGGTTGGAAGGGGCTTCCAGAGATCATCGAGACCAACCCCCCTGCCAAAGCAGGTTCCCTACACCAGGTCGCACAGGTAGGCGTCCAAGCGAGACTTGAATATCTCCAGAGAAGGAGACTCCACAACCCCCCTGGGCAGCCTGTTCCAGTGCTCCGTCACCCTCACCGTGAAGAAGTTCTTACGCACATTCGTGCGAAACTTCCTGTGCTGCAGCTGATGTCCGTTTCCCCTCGTCCTGTCTCCACGTACCACTGAAAAGAGACTGGCCTCACCGCTATGGCCGCCACACCTCAGATATTTATAAACCTGGATCAGGTCCCCTCTCAGTCGTCTTTTCTCAAGGCTAAACAGACCCAGTTCACTTAGCCTTTCTTCATAGGGGAGATGCTCCAGGCCCTTCACCATCTTTGTGGCCCTCCGCTGGACTCTTTCCAAGAGATCCCTGTCTTTTTTGTACTGGGGAGCCCAGAACTGGACACAGTACTCCAGATGAGGCCTTACCAGGGCAGAGTAGAGGGGGAGGATCACCTCCCTCGACCTGCTGGACACGCTCTTCTTAATGCACCCCAGAATGCCATTGGCCTTTTTGGCCACGAGGGCACACTGCTGGCTCATGGCCAACCTGTCGTCCACCAGGACCCCCAGGTCCCTCTCTGCAGAGCTCCTCTCCAGCAGCTCATCTCCCTACCTGTACAGGTGCATGCAATTATTCCTCCCTAGGTGTAAGACCCTACCCTTGCTTTTGTTGAACCTCATCCTGTTTCTTACTGCCCAGCTCTCCAGCCTGTCCAGGTCTCGCTGAATGGCAGCACAGCCTTCAGGTGTGTCAGCCAATCCTCCCAACTTCATATCATCAGCAAACTTGCTGAGGGTGGCCACTATCCCCTCATCAAGGTCATTGATGAAGATGTTGAACAAGACCGGACCCAGCACAGACCCCTGCCATTATTCAGACTGTAAACACCAATTGGCTTGCCAGCAGATTTTTTTAAGATTGAGCAGTTTCTTGTATCAAATGTAATTTTACAGTTGTCATTTGGACTAGTTCTACAGCACGATCCTATTCAGTGTGAGTTCTTCATGAAGTCAGACTATATAAAAAATTAAAGCAAAATATGCTAATATAATGGGCTTTGTTAGATAGAAAATATTCTAGTACATCATGTTTCTCAAGTCTCATATACTTGTAAGCATCCATATATGCATTGTCCTTTCTCCAAATGCTAGTAAAAGTCTGGACAGCAGTTGAAAGTTTTGAGTCTGTGCATGCAGAACAATAAGGGTATTTTGTTCATCTTAACAGTGTCATTTCATTTCTTTTGCCTATTCTTTTATAATTAGCTGTGTAGCCTGTTTGCTGGCTTTAAAAAGTCAACGTTTCTTTGATTCTAGGCATGAAGGCTGTAATAAGCCTGCAGCCAGTATGTACAAACTTCAAAAAATCTATTGGGCTTTAAAAAGTATTTTAGTGTGGAAAGATATAGATTGAGATGGGGTGAGGAGCTGAGGAGCTTTTTTTTTTTTTTTTTTTTGTGACATTATCTGCTGCAGACTGCCCAGAATACTTCATAGGATTAAATATTGAATTCTATAATAATCATAAGCTAGGTCTTTGTGGCTTTTATGTTCATTTCCTTCCATTTGTTTTCATTTCTTAGGCAACTGTGGTGCAAAAGGCAGAATAATGCAGAGCAAATTGCAGTCTACAGCTCACGGGGGGAAAAGAAGGAGTTGAAACCCAAAACATAAAGAAGCGTAAATAATACAATAATCAGCTGGAACAGAAATGCCAGGATCAATTGTCCTAAATTATTAATGCATCTAAAACCAGAAAGCTTCATCTAGTATTGTTGTGGTGTCAGATGTCAAGACTTTCTGGTCTGTAGGACATGATTGAATTAGATAAATCCCCAAGTCTTTTTCTTGATTTTACTTCCTGCCTCAAGAAGGGGAACAATCTAATGCTTTTTGATATAAATGGGTATCCAAGATGCAAACTAAAAAGTTATTGGAGGCTACTTTTATCTGCCATCATTTTGTTTAGAAATTTATTTGCTTCTCAGGAAATGCAGTGACTGACTTAGTGTACAAAATTACAGTCAACTCTGTCTTAAATTTAGCCTGCATTTGTCTGTATGAGTTTTTTCAGGAAACTGAGGGAGTGACAACTTAAGTTGTCTAATGTTTTCTTCCATAATGTGCCTTTAAAAAATAGTTCTCTCTTTCACCATGTTGTATGGGGAATTAGGCCCTCATATAGAAGATTCGTTAGCACAGATTCATTGCCCTAATCTAAATGTAATATTTTGGAAATGGCAGTGCTTGAAGTATCTGCTGATTATTTGAAGGACTTTTTCCAATAGTGATGGAAGTCTATCACTTCATGATGAATTAGCTTTACTTATATCCTGTGCACAGAAATGAGTTTCAGCACCAGATTTGACCATGTAACAAAGAGCATCTACAATAGGAAAAATAAGGAAGAGATGTGGAACGACCGTGTCATTTATAATTTATCAAAAACAATTTTCTGTGGGCATTAATTGATTCTTAACCTCTTGTACATTTGAGTGAAATAGTTGTGTTTAATACACATTATTCACATGTGAAATAAACATGAATAGGCACCAGCAGCAAATCGTATTCCAGAAATCTCCATTTGGTGTAACATCCCTGAATTTATTCACAGTTTCTGCAAATCCTCAGATTTTTAAAAAATTGTTTCTAGCCAACATATGGCAGAAAATTAAGATGGATCATTTGAACCTAAATAAAAATAAAAATACTTCAACTTTCTTTGACTCTCATATTTGAATACATACTTCTAAAAAAAAAAAAAAAAAAGCTGGCTTAGTTTATTGGTATGTTTTTATTTTCTAACAAGTAAAACCTAATCTAACTTAAAGAACATAACTTTATTATACACCAGAATCTAAATTGATTGAAATTAAAATTAAGTCACCATGGTAAACAGGTTCAGTCAACAGTATGAATTGGTTTTCAACTTTCACTAAGCATGCTGCTTAGTTTATTAGCACTTTTTTTCACTATAGCTTTTAAAAACTGAGGCAGTAGCCAAATTCAGATACTGAAAGGGAAAGACAAACAACTGGAGTACAAGTGAAGTGCTAAACATTTTAAAGATAAGAACCACAGCTGACTGATTCTTTAAGTTTGCTAAACTTATACTACACAGTTTAGATTGTTTAGCTTTGATAAAATATTCTCTCAGCATGGCTCCAAGAAATGTGACAAAATTGTATCTGTACTGATGACTAGCCAAAAATTTGCTTGATCCTCAGTAGAAAATAAAACATTCCTGTACTCATGGACTGCCTTATTTGTAGTGTTCAGCTACTCATTACTGAGGAGAAATACACCAACCAACCAAAGCATATTTCACAAACTTTTTTCCCTTTTAATTCTTTCTAACAATGTTTGGATAGTCCCTTGGGACTGTTGAAGTACAGCTTTTATTGTGGAAACTACAATACATTTTAGACTTCTTTGAGCCTCTGAAGTCAGTTTGAACAGCACTCAGAATCTGACTAGCTGAGTCCACTAGTAGCAGTAGTATCATGTATCCCATCACACATTTAATTTCTTTCTGCTAAAATCATCTTATGCTGCTGTAAAGAAAAGAGGAAATTTATTATAGGTGAAATTATTTTATAAATCCTAAGTTTCCTTTGCTTTAACTTCTTGCCCGAGTTTGCCTTGAAGGTAAGGATTTTAATCAATAGAAAATCAATAGAAAAGTGGAGAAACAAATAAACAACAACAACAAAAAAACCACAATAAAAACAAAGCAAAACAAAACAGAAAAAAAAAAAACAACGAAATAGAAAGGATGTAAATGTTAGAGAAAGAATACTAGGAAGCAGTAGGAAATAGTGATAGTAAATTTCTTGCTAGATTAAAAGGTCTTATTCTTCTTAGGTCTGATCCAAAAATTAAAATACTGAAGGATGAAAGAAAGCAGAAGAAAAAATCTGCAACTTAGAACTAACATGTCAGATGATTTGCAGTGAGTGCTAATGAACATCCAAAAAAAAGCATGGTGACAATGGTTTAATATGCCTGAGCTCAAGATAGCTAAATTAAATGGTGGCTGCTTAAGACTGCAAAGGAATTGACATTTGAAGTGAGGACATATGGTGTTTTTTATACATAACATACATTTTCAGCAAAGAAGCTTTTCCCTTGAAGATGATAATTGGAGTTACTTGATCATCATAAGTTACCTGGAAGTAAATAGTATTATGGAATGTTGTATGTAGTGTCATGTCCTATTTATACATTTATATGTAAATCTCCCTTTCAAGCTGCGCTGGGGAGATTCTGGCTGGATGTTAGAAAATACTACTTCTCTGAAAGATGGTCAGACACTGAAATGGGCTGCCCAGAGAAGTAGTGGAGTCACTGACCCTGGAGGTGTTTGAGGAACGTTTGGACATTGTGTTGAGGGACATGGTTTAGTGAGATATCTTGGTAATCAGTGGATGGTTGGACTGGGTGATCCTTTGGGTCTTTTCCAACCTTGGTGATTCTATGATTTTAACCAGTTAATAGGTCTGATAGACCTAATTCAACTTTGTTAGTGGTACATTACAACCATTACCATTAGAAAGAAGTCCTGTATTTTTTCAATAAAATATTGTTCTACTGAATATTTTAAAATTTGATTAGTAGTAATTAAAGTCAAAAATTGCCCATTTTTAAATCACAAAGCACTATGGCTAACTAGAGTGTAGAAGAAAGGAGAGTGGCTCGTCAGCATTTTAAAATGTACATATTCAATTATGAAGTCATTAGCAAAAGGGAACTGAAAAAGGCATCCAAAACTATTATAAAGTTGCTTTTCCTTTTATTGTACATTTGCTTCTGGGAAGTAATAACTAGTTCCACAACTAATTCTAATAAAAAAATAGATGATTTCAAATTCTTGACTTCATAAATATTGGTGAATTAAATAAATATAAATACTTGTAAGTTATACAAATATGATTGGTGTGTGGTAGCACCACTATGATGAGTGCTTTACAAGCTCTATTTTTCAGAGTGATAATCCATACTTATAAATTTCCAGTTAGTCACCAAAAAACAAAGTATCAAAATCCTCACTTTTGTGTACTTTGACTTAAAAGACAGAGAAAGGCAGACTGTCTTACTCTTCAGATCTTTTGATATTAACATCAGACTTCTACAGTTTTACTGGGACTGTCTGGGCTTGAGTTAGCTTTCTTCATATCAGCCTATATGATACTTTGTCTAAAACAGTGTAAATAAAATGCTAGGCTTTTGACTCTTGCCAAGCGGAGTTTGTACAGCATCAAGGCTTTCTCTCCAACCTCTAAGTCAATAGGCTGGGAGTGGGCAAGAAGTGAGAGAAGATACATCTAAGATTGCTGATCTGAAGTGGCCAAAGTGATATTTAATATCCAAATAATATCCCTGTTTAATATCTTTATTGATGATCCAGAGGGGATTGAATGCACCCTCAGTAAGTTGCAGATGATACCAAGTTAGGAGGAAGTGTCCATCTGCCTGAGAATAGAAAGACCTACAGAAAGATCTGGGTAAGCTGGAACTCTGGGCTGAGGCCAATGGCAATGAACTTGGCTGAGGCCAAGTTCAGCAAGACCAAGTTCTGGGTCCTGCACTTTGGCCACAACCACTCCAGGGAGTACTACAGGCTTGGGGCAGAGTGGCTGGAAAACTGCACAGAGAAAAAGAACTTGGAGGTGTTGGTCAATGCTTAACTGAACATGAGCCAGCAGTGTGCCCAGGCAGTCAAGAAAGCCGATGGAATCATGCTAATATCAGAAAAAGTGTAGTTAGCAGAAGCTAAGAAGTGATTGTCCCTTTGTGCTCAGCATTGGTGAGGCCACATCCTAAGTACTGTGTTCAGTTTTGGGCCCTTCACTACAAGAAAGACATTGAGGCCTTGGAGAGTGTCCAGAGAAGGGCAAAAAAGCTGTTGAGGGTACTGGGGCACAAGTCTTTTGAGGAGCAGCTGAGGGAACTGGGATTGTTTAGTTTGCAGAAGAGGAGGCTCAGGTGAGTTGTTATTGTCCTCCACAACTACTGAAAGGAGATTGTGGTGAGGTGGGAGTCAACCTATTCTCCTGTATAACTAGTTTTAGAATGAGAAGGAACGGCCTCAAGTTGCACCAGGGGAGGTTCATTTCAGGTATTAGGAAAAATTTCTTCTCCAAAGGAGAGGTCATGTACTGGAATGGGCTGTCCAGGAGGTGGTTGAATCACTGAACCTGGAGGTTTTCAAGAAACCTGTAGATGTGGGACATGGTTCAGTGAGCAGTATTCGTGGTAGGTGGACAGTTGCACTAGATGATCTTTTCCATCCTTTGTGATACTGTGATTCCACTATATTCTCCTAGCATGTGATGTGATATGCTCAATAGTAAAAGTTCAGGAAAAGAGGAAGAATGCGACACAGGTTTGACTATGGCATTTGCCTAGTTGGATGTGATTTGGCCCTCCTTTTCAGGAATCTGCCTGCCTAAGTGTAATAGTGACTAGATTCCTCTTGTTGCTTTGCCTTCATATACAGCTTTTGCTTTTCCTTTAAAACTGTTATTACCTTGATCCATTAATCTTTTTCCTTCTAGGAGAGGGATGGGGTGAGAGTTAGAGTTGTTTGGCTGTTGTCTGGGGTTAACTCACCACAACTCCACTGAAAGTTATGGATGAATCTTAAAGCATTCGATAAAAGAAGTTTGTGCCTTAAGGCATTTGGCAGAAGAATTTAGGAGTATGGCTGCAATATTCTTTAAAAAATTGAGAATCAAATGGGAACCAAAGCTGACAAGAATGAAGCACAACAGCGATCGTATGTTTGAAGTACTGATTTAGTTTTAATTTGTCTTTTCATACATTCATTATCCGAAATATTTTAATATCACGAATTACTCGTGTTAATCTAATATCTGAACATCCTTTAAATCCTGTAGATCCTCTGTATTGTGCATACAATTCTATCTGTCTCATCTATTCTACCATTACCTGACTGCTAAAATTTTTTGAATGGATCCATATTGCTTCATTTAAGTTCTAGCAGGCAAAATGAGCTCTATTCCTCTACATTTCCATAAGGTTTACATACTTTAAGCTGTTAGCAGAAATTATCAAAACAAAGATTTTATTTTCCAAAGAGAGACTCTAACTAACTACAATAAAATTTCTTTTGAAAGAAAAACTCAGTGGAAATTTTTAAATATTCAGTAAGTTTCTAGAAGGGAGGATTACTCTAACTACAGAATGAATTTGTCTTTTTCTTACTGAACCCAAGAGACAAAGGGGTTAAGACCAGGTATTTGGCACATTGAAAGACTAATCATGTGCTTGAACCCCAGTCTGAACAGAGATTAATTATTAAACAAGTAGTTAGTTAGGTGATTGAATATTACCTGCAAAGCACCGCTCATCTCCTTGAGGCCCTTCTATGGTTAACTGAATTGAGCCAATTAGACTGACTGTCTCTTCAATGAGTTGTGACCTATCAATGGTAATAGCTTATTATGATGATAAATGAACCTATCTCTCAAACTGAAGCCAGAGTATACACTTCAGCAGTTTCTCTGAATCACAAGGCCATTACCTCTCAACTTCAGATTGACAGAAGCATCAGCAATGGGAGTAAATAGTATGCATGAATAGACACGGGTGATTGTTGGACCCAAATGAATGTATTTACAATTATTCTTGGTGAAGTTGTTTTGTTTGTTTTTATGGACCTGCCTGAACACTCTATATTTGCTAGAAGTACCTAGCATTTCTCACAATATGTGCAATATCACTCCTGTCTCCTGAGATGGCTGGATGAATTTCTGATTGGTATCTTGCCTTTTCAGTCTCAGGGGCACTCTATATTGTGATGTAAGAGAATACTTTCTTTTTCTAATTGAAGAGTCTGTTTTATTTGTTTTGCCTTCTCAATCTTATCAATTTGCTGTCCAGAAATAATTTCCTCATAATAACACGAAAGTTAGAGGGATTGTAACACTACCAGTATTTTTCATTAATTTCTTTCATAGTTTTGAAATCTTCAAATGTCATGAAATATCTAGAATGGTTGTGGGTCACTTCTTTGTTTTGTTTAACTATTTTTGGGGACAGGAATTTTTTCCAATGAAAGCAGTTGTTTCAACAACTTTCTGTACAAGTTTTCTTCTGTTGTTTTTTTTTTTTGTGTATTTGTTTGATTGATTTATAGTTAAGGATTTCAATCTATTTTCATTAATTTAAAATAACAGTGCCCAGTCATATATGGTTTCAATTTACCATCCAAAAACAAGAACTTGGTTATAAATATCAAATTTTTAGTTAAT
Organism: Meleagris gallopavo; assembly: GCF_905368555.1. NCBI lineage: Eukaryota > Metazoa > Chordata > Aves > Galliformes > Phasianidae > Meleagris > Meleagris gallopavo. The sequence continues at coordinate 57,531,117 of NC_139405.1, read as the reverse complement.
TTCCCAAGAGAAATGCTTTTATAAATTTTTGAACTATATTTTGCTGATGAACAAGATAGCTACAGTCTGCTCTGAAAGGATGGCCTGGAGCAAGGACTTCATTGGATGAAGACTTTAAGCTATGCAACTGGCCAGAAAGCAGAGGAATACTATCTATATCCATCCTCCCTCTTTAATGTGTATTTAATAGGATAAAACATCTGCAATTCTAAGTTTGCTTTGCCATGAACTGGATGACACCATTAATATTGCAGCAATATTAATACATATAAATACTTTGAATAGTAGTACATAGTTTTCCATCAGTATTTTATTTCCCATGCTCCAGAAAGCCATAGTATAATATTTAATTTACATTAAGGGGATTGATTTTTGTTTGTTTGTTTGTTTGTTTTTGGTTTTTTAGAAATCAGGTTATCAAGATCTGTTATGTTATTAAGGGAACATTTTCTTCTTACATGTTTTGACTAAAATTAGACAGTAAACAGCTATGCATACGTCTAGTTTAAAATGTTTGCCATGTTAAAAGAGCAGACAAAACCCAGAAAAGTTTTAGCTATGGAAAACAATATTTCCTAATTTAATAAACCAAGACAGTCTAAACTAATAAAACAGGTGGAATTAAACGGTGGGTTTTTTTTTAACTTGCAAAGTAGATTTGTGTCAACAGATGTCCTTAAAGCTAATCAAATAAATAGAAACATTGTTTAGTCAGCTGTGTCTTATTACTTAAGTGTTTGAGTTAATTCTGTTTAGTCTACTGTGATGAAACATGCTTTTGAGAATGAATGTTCCACAGATTTATTCTTGTGGTTCACGTGATGCTATGTACAATCCAGTAAATTACTCCTCTCTTTCATAGATGATGTGGTAGTTCAGCTGAGGTAGATGCACAAAAATATAGTTTTGTCAGTCTCTTGTGTCTTTAGTTTTATGTCATAACACATATGCATTTGAATACAAATAGCTTTCTACATTTGTCTCAACTCTCCAATAGAAATATGGATGTATGACACAAAGTATTCAAGAGACTAAAACTAGCCACACGGAATTAAATACACTTAGAAAGTTAGAGATATGAGGATGATCGAGGCAACCTTTCTTAAGCAAACTTCAAGATTTTACATGAAAGCTAGCTCGGAATTCTTCATTCAAATACTCACTTGGAGATTTTCTACCAAACATTTTCAAATTTTCTTTTAGAAAAATTGCAGTGAGATATTTTTTTCATAGTTTGGCCGGTGACTTTGCCAGATCAATTCTTCTGAGCCTGTCAAATGTTAATGTAGATCTTCTGAGGTACTGCGGCATGCATTTGAGGATCTGTAGTTTGTATATTTTCTTTTGTTACTGGAAAGAGATTAGTTGCAGTTGAAAATTATTAATATTTGGTAACAAGCCCAGCAACTCAAAAATCTATTCTTCCCAATGTGACTGTGATCAAATAGATAACCTAACCAGCAAATCATCAAATGCATTACCAAGCCTTCACAGAACTCTGTGGGGAAAAAAAAATCATCTCTTTGTCTGCACATTCAAGGAGATAAATTGCATCTGAAAGACTTAAGAGAGTCAAAAGAGTTCAGATTCCAAGTCTCAGAGTATATGCTGACCATCCCCTTAGTGAGATGCAATTCCAAATTAAGTAGAAGTACATCCACTGTTTCATAGCAGTCTAACCAAACTCTGAAACCTTTATGAAAATGTTTGCTAAAACACAGTTGCTATTGCATTTCAGAATTATAAATCTAATGGTTTTGTGCAAGTTCCAGACAAAAGTATGTTCACATTAGAAAAGCATTTCCACATTTTCAATGTAAGCTTTTGTAAAACCAAAAATTCTCATGAAGTTCACACATTTTACTGTAGAGAATGAAGAATTTTCCCCTTCAGTTATACATATTTTGACTCATTCTGTACTTTTGGACTACTGTCTGTAAACCTTGCTCATTGCCATTGAGAGTATTGCTCTAAGCATAGGTTCCATTTAGAAAATGGTTGTTAAATGATAAATGAAATGAGCTACCACAATTGAACCTTTTATTTTCCTGAATGCTGCTAAAAACTAAAAAGTTCTAGAAATCTGTGGGTTTTTTTTTCTGTTTTCTTCCAAAGATTCCTGTTTTTTACCAGAAAATGCATTTAAATTGTTCTGTAGGTTTCCCTTGTGTAATTTGAATATTCAATTCATTTAAACAGATTTCTGTATAAAAGATATGCAGAACTTGTAGCTGTGTTCTGCGGTTTTATTTATGTTTACAGAAGACAAGTTAAACAGATTTTTGATCTTACCTACTAAACTCCTTCTCCTTGTATTTTTACACCACAAATACAATTTCATATTCAAATGACAAAGTCTTCACAAAGCTGAAAAATCATCTATAAGATTCTCTATTTACGTACCTGAGATTTTTTCTGCAATGATAGGGGAGATCAATAGTAAAAATATGTCTAGTGACTATAGTCACCCATGTCTTCAGAAATGAAGTTCCAGCCTCCCAGAACTTGAATTCTTTTTAATTTGGGAAGGCTCACCTTACATAATTACTAAGGCATATATATTGCTGCTGCAGCATTTCATAAAGCACTGAAAGTATGAGCTATTTACCAAAATGTGTTCACTTTACCTGAAGAATATAGTAAATTTAAGCTTCTATGCCAAAGCAGGATTTATTTTGGTCTAGGCAGGTAGTGACTGGCACTTTAGAATAAGTGAATGTTAATTAATGCTTCATTAATGAAAAATGATCCATCATAATGAGTATTGTTGTCTGTGCGGAATTATGATAAAATACTTATAAAGGGATAAATGACATCCATTGCAAAACCTAATATATATCATTATGTATATAATTATGGTCAGTGTTAAAACAATGAATACCAAATGAATGAGTAATAAGAGGGACACTAAAGCTAAATTTTATTCATTATTCATGATGGTAAAAATACGTAATTTTTATCACAGATTTATATCATAACATGTACGTATACAAGTTGACTGTAATGTGGGACCATCTGGAAAATTTGAACAGTGCAGTGAAAAGTTCTCAACCACTGCATTAGAAGGACTTTTTAATATTTTTTTTTTAATGCAAAATGTTGAAAGTTCAAAGGAAGTAGTTTGAATACTGCCCCATAGGCCATAAATCTTCTTTTCTTTTGTATACAAAGCAACTTAAATGGAATTCCCAGCAATATGACAGTGGCAATTAAGCAACCATTTTATTGTTGGTATGCTTTATTATCCTGTGTGAACAAAAGAGTGAATAGTAAGAGACATGAGCTTCCCTAATAAGTAGTACATCACCTTGGGACAGCATTCAATGTCTTTTTAAGAGCAGAGATAAAAGATTCAGTAAGCTAGCTCCAGCTATGAGTAACTGGTGGGTTCAATGAGCTCCTCAAAGTTCCCAAGATTGTAACTGTTGTCCGTAGCCCTAATTTGCCATTGTAAGCTTTCTGAGAATATGTAACAGGTTCTCTTAATTAATTCATTCATTCCTTGTTAGTTTTTGTTCCAATTCTCCACAAGAAGATTTAGATAGCTACATGCTGTAGAGATAATTGTGTTGTTAATGACTGAACCTAATATATCACATGTTCACACTGAGTTCTTGTGTTTAGGGAGCAGAAAGGGAAAAAGTGGAGTTCATGGGAGAATTGTATCTAGGAACACTGGATGCATATTTGTGTATTATCTGATTTTGATTTAGATAGTTAAGAAAAAAATGAAGTGATTATTAGGTAGTTTTAAAAGGTTTCTTATTTTTTTTATTTGTTTTTGTGTTTATTTTGGGTTTGTTTTTTTAAAGTAACTAAAGTGAAAATTCTCCCATTTTATTTCAGTCTGTATCAGGTATACAGTTACAGATCTTTGATCTAGATCTATATTAAGTTATCTGTTCTTTGGATCTGTGTTAGGTATTCTACAGTGGCTCTGTGGAAGAATTTTAACCTGCAGAGCATTTCATATGAAACAGGAACACAATGTGTAATAAAGCAGTAAACTGCAAACAGAAGAGGAATTTGTCCTGAGAGGGAGTTCATAGATTTAGGAAGGGATATCATAGATTCTTGCAAAGTAATTTTATTTGGTTCTTCAGGAAATACAGAGAGAGCAATATATTATCTTCTGAGTATGTTTTTTTTTATTAAGACTGTGAGGCACCGCAAGAAAAGTTTATATGTCCAGTTCTTGGCATAAAATAATGAACCTTCTGTATGTTTCAGAGAAAAAGACAAAGTCTGAAAAAACAACATATCATAGAATCACAGAATTACTTTGGTTTGAAGGAATCACCTAATCCCCTCCCGTGGGTAGAGTTACCACCCAGTAGATCAAGCTGCCCAAAGCCCCATACAGTGTGGCCTTGAATGCCTCCAGGGATGAGACACCCACATCTCCAGGGCTTCACCACGCTCTGAGTAAAATATTCCTCCTAACATCTAATCTAAATCTTTCCTCTTTTAGTGTAAAGCCATTCTCCCTTATTCTATCACTACCAAAATGTGTAAAAAAGTCTGTCTGCCTTCTGTTTATAATCTCCCTTTAAGTACTGGGATGCTCCAATGAGGTCTTCCAGGAGCCTTCTCTTCTCCAAGCTAAACAAGCCCAGCTCTTCTTAGAAGAGGTGCTTCAGCCCTGTGGTCATTTTCTCAGACTTGTCTGGACCCTCTCCAACAACTCTACATCTTTCTTGCACTAGGAACCCCCAGAACTAGATGCTGTACCCCAGACAGGGCCTCACAAGGGCAGACTAGAGGGGAACAATCACCTCCCTCTTTCTGCTGGCCACTCCTCTTTTGATGAAGCCCATGTTACTGTTGGCCTTCTGGGCTGAAAGCATACTGCTGGCATGTGTCCAGCTTTTTTATTTGCTAGGACTTCCAGATCTTTCTCTGCAGGGCTGTTTGCAAGGAGTTCTCCCAGTCTGTACTCATGTCTAGGATTGCCCTTGTCTTTATTAAATGTCATCAAGTTCTCATGGGTGTACTTTTCCAGCCTGTCCAGGTCCATTTGGATGGCATCCCTTCCTTCTATTTGTCAACTGCACTACTTGGCTTGTTGTCAACATTAAGCTTGGTGAGGATACACTCAATCCCATTATCTAGGTAAAGATGTTGAAGAGTAAATGCCAAGGAAAATATTCTTAAGAAGCATGTAAAGGCATGGTGGCACTTGATTTCTTACTCTCCTAACCTCATTTTCTGTCCTGGTTACCTCTGAACTGATGGTGGTGTCTTTGTATTTAAAAAGCTTCCATTATCCTAGCTGTATATTCAAGTCTTTATCATGTGAACATCCAGCAAGAAACGTGGGATTCATTTGGGGTACAATCTCAGTCTGTAACAGCCTACTCTTTACTTCTCTCTACCAATGTTATATGATTTTGAAAATGTTTTCTCTTGCCTCAGTGCAGCTATTAAATATCCTTTATTTTTTTTTTTTTTTCAAGTGACAAAAAAGTGCCTTTTTTCAGGTTGTAATGCTGCTTTACTCTAACCATCTACACTGGTAAATTGGATAAGTTGCCTAGAGGCAAAATCATCTGTAAAGAAATGTAATTATTTTCTTTGAATTCAAAGCACAAATTACTATATTTGTTTCTCATCTTCTTGTTTAAGTTGCAGCTTTGCTCTCTGCTACATCATATGCTGATCAGAAAGAAAGAAAATATTTTGAGATTATAACATAGGAAAAACCTTTTAAATGTCTCTTTTTTGGGGGGGAAAAAGACGAGTTATTTCTGCCTTCACATTACAATCTTCTGCTAAATAGTTAAAACATTTATGTTAACAGTGATTAGAATCTATATGTCCTAGGAGTTAATGCATTTTATAATTTTGCTGTCATAAAGACTTCAAGAAATTTTCAATTTCTCTGAGTCAGATTAGTATCAAAGTAAGCAAAGAAACAAAGTATTGTTATTGCTTCTCTAGTTTATCTAGTTAATGTATCATATACTAACTTTTGGGGTTGGATTATATAAAAAGCAGTGGGCCTTGGAAACAGATCTGAGTTAGCTAAAAAAAGACTGAAGAAGGGGAAGTAATAAATCAAATCAAGTAGAATCACAGGAGGATGCAGAAAAGAATAATTAACATAACTACTTTCTGAGACACAGTCTGGCTTTTCATGAGTGGGTTCATGCAACAGAAATAGTGGTTAAAAAAAACACAAAAACTGTTCTTACTTCTATTGCAGAAATGTGATGAATATTGCATTCTCTAAAACCAGCTCTTTTCTGACTGAGAAGTTCAGTTTTGTAGGATGGTTAATTGCAAAATAAATAAATAAATAAATAAATAGATTGTGAATACATCATTTTATTTGTCAGGTCCTCATGTGCAGCAGTGTTCTCAGTACTTCTGTAGAGATGCACCATTTCATGACATTTTGCACACTATCAGCATTGGCTATGAGGAAGATAAGAGATACATTGTTCCCTGATTTCTTTTTTTAGGCCTTAAATATCTTCTTGGGACAGGAAAGAGTAAAGCAGCGTGTGTACTCAAAACAGAGCTGAGATTTTTGTTCTTGAGTGTGTACTAAATCTTAAACTATTCTGCTTTGGTATTGTCTTCTGCATTCTTGTAGGCACCAGAGATTACAGCTAGCCAGTCTTCAGTTGGTGAACATTATTCCTCTGCTGTTTTTTGTATAGTGGGATCCAGACTAAAACATATAGATGTCTAAACATTTATTCCTTGTTGAAGTATCTAGTTTTACATGTGCATACATATGTTAGGTGACTTATTAAGCCTTTTAGATGTAAATACACTGCAAAACTGAGAACAAACCCCTCCACAGTAGACCTTACTGCTAGAGGACTATAATCAGTTATAAAGATCTTATAGATATGCTCAAAGGGAATTGTGGAGTTCTGGTACATTTTCTATGATTTTGGGAGGCAAGTAAGTGAATAGCTGTCCTGTGCAAAAATACAAGACAGAGGAACCTTAGCAAGTTAATCACTTCAGAGTTCCTCCTCCTTTCCAAAAATGAGCAATGTTAGTAGATTAGTGCTATGAAAACAATCTGACCCAAGAGATGCTTGTGCTGTAGGGACTGAGGATTAAGTACAGCTCCAAGAGTCAATTCACTTAATAACTTCTCATGTTTGAAGTTATATTATCCACTTTTCTATCTTTTATAGAATCCAGCTAAGCTGTATCAATATCCTGAGTAAATGTGGCTTTCTATTTTGGGATGACATTTTTCTACTTGGCAGGATATTATCTTCATACAACATTTGTACTGTATGGTACTAATTTGTGTTTGTCTGGGAAAAGTTGTCTTAAATTTTGCTCAATGAATTAAGACTTCTATTACTTTAGACATTTTTAAATGTTCTTAAAACATCAAACACCTCCTCGTTTTACTGTAAAATGATACTGAATAGAAGAAGTAGGTAGGAAAAAAGCAGGTTCTAGAGTAGTTTCTGTATTAAATTAAAGTACGAGTGTTATTTAGGTCATGAGCTTCTCATTCCAGCAGGCGTAATAAAAGTGATTTTGCTAAAATTGTGCACATAGACTACTGTATTCAGCCATAGAATGGCATTTGAATGGAATGGATTTTGAATACAGATTGCTAATGAGAAAAACTATTTGCAAATTAGTCCTTGAGATATTTTGTCAAAAATATTATTCATGTGGATGCTTTAAGAACACACCCGAATTAACAAAACAAGCATTGCCATGGACCTGTTCTCTAGAGTTGAGGCCATTAATGTGAGTATACTGTTGACACCCTATGCTGTTGTATCAGTAGCAACTATTTAAAAAATAAACTATGTAGTAGTATAATTAATAAAATTATTACTTTACACTACTTTTTTCTTCCATCTTCCAGAAGAGAATTGTCCCATCCAAACTATAATTTGAGAATGTATCCTAACCCTTTACTGCTTTGCAAATTATTTCCAGGAGAATTTAGGAGAATGTCAGTACCTGTTTTAATGATTTTTAAGTATAGCAATTAAGCTTCACTGCTCAGACCCATGCTTACCATTTTGTGAATGTTGCTGAAGAGTATCAAGCCACTTACACCTCATCGTTATGTTGTCTAGCATTTCCACCTCTGAGAATTCTCATTAGTATGTGAATATTTCAGACTAACAAAATACTTACATCCTGTTTGAGTTAAGCTACCTACTGTAGCCAAATAATTGTGCCTGAAAAGTATGCTACTGAAGAAGTATAACTTTATTTTTATTTTGGGTCACTCTCAACACACTGTTTTCTCATTCAGAAAAATACTCTCTGGAAGACCAGTTTTTTTTATCTGTTGATATTTAGAGACTACTTTTGATACTTTTTCCCTGAATACAGGCCTCTATGCTCATATTTTGAAATTGTCCAGAATTAAGCAGAACTGCAGTTGTATTTAGAAAAACTCTGAATTGCGTTAATTGTTTGATGATGACTGTCACCAATGAAAACACTTTTAAGCAGTTTAAACAATTCAGATTTGCTTGCTCATTGTGGAGATTATCAAATGAACTTCCTAAATGTGGAAACTTTGTCAAAGAATTAGTTCTATTCCGGTGTGTTCAGTTACAAGTCAGTCTTGTTGGCTCCTCATCAAGGGGAGAGACAAGTTTCCCGAAAGGAAATGAAAGTTTCTCAAAGGGGAATGCATAGTTCTAACTCACTCATGTTTGAGTGTTGGTATACTATCTTCTTCTCCATTGATAGTAGAGGGTTAACGATATTGTCAGATCTCTAAAAGTAAATTAGGCGTCTAACATCAGCTGGAGTTAGGTTACCTTCAATTCACACTTTGACTTTAAAGTATTTCACTTTCACAATATTCTAAAATGCTGACAGAAAGTAGATAAAAGTGACCAAAACCGCATTCCATTAATGAGAAGTACCTTAGTTTCTCATTTCTTCTGCTATCACCAATGTGATGTAAATGTTCCAAACCAATTTTAAATGTTCTGTGTTAGGTGTTAATAACTGAAATGCTGAAGACTGCTTCCAACCTTCAAGTTAACCCAGGTATCTCTCTATATAATAAGCCATTATTTTTTGTACAGTTTTGCACCAACTTGATGCCTTGTATCACTGAAAAATTCAGTATCATAGAACGGTTTGATTTGGAAGGGATCTTTAAGATAATCTAGTTCCAACCCCCCTGCTATAGGCAGGAACACTTCTTGCTAGACCAGGTTGCTCAAAGCCCCATCCAGCCTGGCTTTGAATGCTTCCAGGGAAGGGGCATCCACAACCTCTTTAGGTAACCTGTTCCAGTGTCTCACCATGCTCACAGTAAATAATTTCTTCCTAATATCCTGATCTAAATCTACCTTCATCCAGTTTAAAGCCATTGTCCGTCATCCTGTTGCTACATACTCTTATAATAAATATCTCTCCAGCTTTCCTGTATGCTTCCTTCAGGTACAGGCAGGCCACTAAAAATCACCCGCAATCCTTTTATAGGCTGAAGCCCCAGCTCTCTCAGCCTATCCTCGTAGGGGAGATACTCCACTCCTCTGATCATCTTTGTGTCTCTTCCCTGGACCCTCTCCAACAGCTTGATGTCCTTGTGTTGGAGGCCCTGGAACTGGATGTAGTATTCCAGGTGGGGTCTCACGACAGCAGAATAGAGGGGCAGAATCAACTTTCTCAACCTGCTGGTCACTCTTCTCATTTTGCAGTCAAGGATACAGTTGGCCTTCTGGGCTGCAAGCACATATTGCTGGCTCATGTTGAGTCTTTCATCAGCTGACTCCCCCAAATCCTTCTCCTCAGGGCTGTCATCCTGTACCTAGATAGATTCCCAGTAAACCTTAGTTACTTAACTTCTTTAAGAATTAATATAAATTAAATATGCTGAAACCTGCATAAATATTTGTGCCACCCAAGGCAGTATAAGAATAGAGGCAGTTCATGTCACAAACTCTATAATGTTCTGAGGCCTACCCCTGTTGAGCAGACATTTCTCTTTTCCAAGAGATCTGCAAATGTTACTGCACGGTGGAGGCATTTGTAGTACTTATTGAAGTAAGAAGCCAAATTATACAAATATACAACATTCAATTGTATACTCACTTAACATGGAAATTTAGCTTCGTGCATTGGCTTCAGTGAGATTTGAGATCTCTGGAAGATCACTTATTGGTGGCTGGAATGCTGAAGAAATAATTCTTGGATCTGATTTTTTTATTATGAATTAAATGCAGGATTTTAAAAGCCATAGGCTGCAATTTTACCATTTTGTTGATCAGAATATTTCAAAATAAAACCTTTACACAGAGCAAATATCAGACCCTGATACTTCTTTCTGAGCACCACTGTTTGTGCAAATTGCTGTGCATTTGATTACATTTCACTATAGAAATGAAGTATTTTGGGGAAAAAAAAAAGTTAAAACTTTCATTATCATATTGAGAATGCATGGGAATTTTATACGTAAGACTGTGAAATCTCCCCAGATAAACTTATAGAGAGAGAGAATTTCCTGCAAGTGTGTTTGTTAGTGGTATACAAATAAATGCTTAAAGTTTTATGTGCAAAGCTTTTTACAAGAATGCGACAGCGTCAAAGATAAAAAAATGCACAAGTGTTTGCACAAGCTGTTCTGCATGTCACACAGATGCTGTATATTTTTTTAAGTTTGTTTCCCAAGTACAGCATACTTAAATTTTATAGGCTTAATAATTCTAATAATCTGATGTCCTGCAGATGTTTTATTTTTGTAGATTTAAGCATAGCATACTACTCCCCACTGTTTTCCATTCCATTCTTTCTTCTACCTAACAATAAATCATTTAAATGTTTTGAAATTTATCTACATGCAGACTTAACTCATGAAATATACTGACTACAAAATTCTTAACATACTTAACAGACTTGATAGAGTGCAAAACAGTTAGAGGAAAGATCTACTTTTCCACGTTTTAAGTAATAGTAGCTCTTAGAATCATAAAATCATAGAATGGTCAAGGTTGAAAAGACTTCTGAGATCATCCACTCCATCTGTACCACATCTACATATTTCCTGAACACCTCTATAGTCGGTGACTCCACCACCTCACTGGACAGACTGTTCCAGTGCCGACCGTTCTTTTGGAGAAGTTCATCCAACCTGAATTTCCCCTAGTGTATCCTGAAGCCATTCCCTCTAGACCTATCACTAGTTACTTGAGAGAAGAGGCCTACCTATCCCCACCTCACCACAACCTCCCTTCAGATAGTTATAGAGAGGCATCCCTGAGCATCCTTTTCTCCAGGCTGAACAATCCCAGCTCCCTCAGCTGCTCCTCATAAGGCCTGTGCTCCAGACTCCTCACCAGCTTTGTTGCCTATTGCTAACTTGTCCTGGATACTAACTCTTCAGAGACTGTTAGCATAATCTCCAGCTCTTCAGATATCAAGAGATATCAGAGATATCAAGTTGGCACTTCATGTTTCAAAAAAATACTGATCTCCTGTTTGCAGAAATGCTCAGAAATCAAATTCATGGAACTACATCACATTCTCTCTGCAGGAAATCTGCAATATTTGATTCTGAAATGTCTTTGAAAAAATAAGCTGTAGTTAGGGAAAGGAATGGTCTGTCTAGCCTGATAAGTGGTCTGCAGCAGTGACCAATACTGGATATGTATGGAATAATATTAGCAAGCAAGCACTCATCAGTGTGGTCCAATGTACAGCAATTTGCAGAAAGTTCCTAAGCTAGAGAGTAGTTCTGTTATAATCTTGGGTAGGAGAATGAAGTGCATTTTGTTGTGTATATGTATGTTTTGTTCATAACTGATTTACTTCATTCTTAAACTGTAATTGGTAGTTAATGTTAGAGGTTGTGAAATAATAATGGATGGTTCAGAAAAACCAGGTGGGATGAGACGGGTGAAGAAAAGGGATTCATACATCAGTAAAGGGGATGATGCCTATGGAGGACTGAAAGGCATGTTGAAACTAATCTCTGTCTGTTCAAACTCTTCAGTAACAAAATCTACGAAATTTTGTTGTCAGCATTGGGGAGGGGAATTTGTCCTTTGTCCAAGTAAAATGCGGATGATCTGGAACGTGTTGCTGATTCAAGTCAAGGACTTCCAGCCTGTAGATAGATGTTGTGACAAATTAACTCCCTGACTATATAATTAAGTTCCTATGTTAGTATTATTTAAATATACGTTAACATTCGAGAAAGAGTTTATGGTGTTTTCCTACTGTGACTAGAAACTTGTATAACTTTGTGTAGGTCACAGTCCTCATCTAACATATTTTAAACAGCATTGAGTTAAGCTCAACATTTTAAATCATTTTTCTCCTAATGCTATAGTGAAATAATAGCTCTTTTATCAACATTTTATCTTCCAGCTATAAAGTTAATTGTTACTTCAGTCTACACCATTTGCATTAAATCTAAGGCAGCGTGAAACCCTGCTAAATATTAAAGAGTTTGAGATTGAGGCAGAGAATTTACATTGTTCATCAAAACTTGTTTTATTACGATCTAGCATCCGGGCTTACATTAGAAGTGAGCAGAAAACATACATTGCCAACAAAAATAAGGAAGAAAAAACACAGTCAACTAAATGAAATTTAAGTTGGAATATAAATCACATTAATCACACTCAGAAGACTTTGTATTTATATATTATATATGAACCATACACAAGGATATTGACTCATTGTGAAATTTATGGCTAATGGTAACATCAAAAATTCAAAAGATATTGAAGGGAAGTCAAGGTTGATATCTTGTCTCAAATGTAAAGTGAAAATTGTTTTTCCAACCTATCTGTTGAAATTCAGGATAAAAACTTTAAGAAATGTCACTGAAATAAAGTATATAGTAGTGAATAATAAGAATTCCTAAACTCTATTAAATTCAAGATTGAGGCACTGCTATTTAGCTTTAACGATCTTAGAGCATGTAATGAAGTTCTATTCTGATACTTCACTGTTTTAGGTTGCAAAATTGCAGTTATTCTTTGATTCTTTGTTGCTTATAACACTGAAAGCGATAATGATTTCATCATTCTTCTGGTCTTCAGCGCACACAAGATACTGTCACTCTGCATTCTCCATTCTCCAAGGATCTAAGTGAGAAAACATTAATCAATCAGTTGTTAGAAACTGAACTTGCCTTGAGAGAAATAGATAACTTAAAGTGATTGCTCTGCTTCTTGTAATACTTAATTATTTAAATATTACAGCTAGTATATGTTAAACATATTTGTCCTGACATTACAGTAGGCAATACTCTCATCTTTACAGAATTAATATATATGAATTTTTACTGGCATGAAGAGGGATATATTGTCAGATATTTTGAGGCACCTACTTTATGGAGAGCATCTCAAACACAAATATACTCCATATATTGATAAAAACACACATTTCCCCTCATGCACATATTTATTCTTCTCTCAGATTAGATTGTTATTGTGTCAAATGTTTTTGTAATATTCTACATCTGTTTTTTTTCTACCAAAACACTGTTTCAGTTCCAACATTATAAAGGATCTTCGATCTTTATTAGTAGGTATTGATGTATCCATCAATTTTCAACTGGAGCCCAAAGCAGAGTAAGACTTAAAGAAAACAGGAAGAACTGAGCCTATGTAACGGAAAATATACATAAATAAAATTTATGTGAACTGAAGCCACAGTGTTAAGTAGCTAACAGGCAGCTGCTATATGGAGGAAAGAAACTTGTTTTTGTCATGTACATGATGAATAGGACAAAAAAGAGTGAGCTGAAATAACAGCAACAAGGGACAGGTGACACATTAGAAAAAGTTTTGGCCAATAAATATTAATAATTCAAATACACAGAGGAAGTTACTGAAGCTTCATCACAGATGTGTTTGAGAATGTTTACAGAGGGACATATTTGTCTACATATTAATACATTTCATAGGAATCTACTGAGCTTTCAGTTTTACACCTCATATTTTTCTGATACTAGCATATTTGACATTTTCAAATGTATAATCTCATAGCCTTACTGAAAAAGGAATTTTTGGTCAAGATCTGCTGCAGCAAATCAGCACCACTTTTGGTATCAAGTTTACACAAGAAATGAATTTCAGGATCCTTAAGACTTTCAAAATTCTGTTAGGAGACAAATTGTAATATACCATATATATGAAGCTAAGAATTTGCCATTAGTTCAACTAGTGTTTAATGAAGGTTTAAATTATCTAATTAATATAGAAAAGCATTATTAATAGTACAGTTAGATTTTTTTTGTATGAGAAATCTTGCTTTCTGTTATCTACTTGAGGACTTATGCTGAAACATTCTGTTCCTGATGGACTGTACCCCGTTCAGAGGACTTATGCTGGAGCAGTTCTAGAAGAACTGCAGCCTTGGGAAGGAGTTCATGAAAGGCTGAATTCCAGGGGAAGTATCGCATTCTGAAGCAAGGGAAAAGTATGAGGAAGGATGAAGCTTTAGGAACTGATTGCAAGAATCATTTCCATTGTGCCACTCAGGGGAGGAGGTAAGAGTCACGTCAATAAATTAAAGTAACTTTCCCCAAGTTGGGTTTGTTTTGCCTGTGAGTATATCTCCATCCTTATCTTGACCCAAGAACGTTTTCATCTTATTTTATCCCTGTTCTGCTAAAAAAGGGCAGTAAGAAGACAGCTAGATGGACAGCTGGCAGGCAGGTAATGTTAATACATCAGAGTCTTCCAAACTCAGACAATGCCTTCAGTCCTAATATTTATGTTGGTAGCATTTACATCACCAGCCTTTCAAGACTGAGCATCATATCTATCCATCATTGTTAACACTTCAGCTGATCAGTTTTAGTTAAGCTCTTCTACCTGAACATCATTAAATATCCAATGGTGTGTTCTTGCTTTTAGGAAGGATCAAGAAAAGAACTGCAGTCCACCACCAAATTTCTGTTTTTCAGTTAGTTAACTGTTGCAACACTAGTATCCCCCTCCTTATGTTGATTGTTCTTTCAGGGTCTATGTGTATTTTGTCTTTCATTTAAATTTTTTCTGCATCCTAATTATATTTTGGTCCAAGATCTTGAGTCAGGGCATTGTCTAAAAAGTGTCAGATCTATCCTTCCTTCTTTCATATTCACAATGAATGAAATTAGAAATATCTATTTTCAAGAAGGCAGTGCCCAAGAAGGAAGCTGTCTGTCATCAAAAGTGTGAAGTATCCTTATTTATAATAACAGCAGCTAGGTAAAATACATTTAGTGCAATTTTAATGTAAGTCAAGAGATTTCTTTTTGAACAGTCCATAAAACTGAAAGAAGAAAAAGTGTGCTAGCATTCATAGAAAAAGTGAATTGAAAAGGTCTGTAATAGCTAATAAGGTCTAGTATATCCTTTGGAAAGATAAAAAAGTTAGTGTTGAATTAAGATGATTAATGTGAATATGCAGAAGAAAAATTTTCAGTAGAAAAAAAATCACACCATTTTATTTTCATTGCTGTATGTGAATTCTTACTTTGTATTCATCCTATACATACATTATGATAATGTCAGCTTTTTTTTTTTTGCAACACTAGACTGTGCATTTATTCTCATCTAAGATATGAGGATTATATTACTTTTTAGATGCCTCTGATATTTTCAGAAGATTAAAATAGAGTACATATAGGGCAATGTTATCACATAGTTTTCATGCTCAATTTGTTGTGCAGTGTATTCTGTAGCCAAAGGAAAAGAAATATCTGACTTTTGTAAAGTGTATTTATGAAGAGAATAGGAAGCTTTCTTTGAAATACATGACAGTCGCTTAAATCCATGTTACACCTTTTGCAAGAGTACTTACAAAATACCACATGATGAAGTGCAGAAAGATAACAGACCTGAGAGCGTTTAATCTTAGCAGAACTTTTACCTACTTGCATAAAACAAAATTCTTGTTTTAGTAATCACATTCACGCTCTCTATTTTAATATGCTTCATGGTTTATGACTTCCATGGAGCTTATGTCAACATAAGACTGATGTTGATACTTTCAGCAACTTAACCAGGGACTTTTTCTACTAGAAGACAAAGTACATAATTTGTTAGGAAAGATATACCTTCTAGTCTGGAAATTGAAGATAATGAACCTATAGGAACAGCTGACAATAAGCGCCAACGTGAATTGTCTTCCTGTAAAACAACATAATTTTTCTGATCAAGTAATTTAAGGAAGAGTGACATTTATTATGTTTTTCCTTTTTTAAGGAAATAAAACCTTAATTAATATAATGTTAAAAATAGCACACATGAATGTGAAAACCACAAAGATCATAGAGCTAGATTGTCCTCATTATGATGAATGGATTTTCTTTTATTTTTTGGTCAATTCCCACTAAGGCAAGTTGAATTGATGGAATAACTTATTTTCTGGAGAGTTCATGAAGAAATGCCATTTTTCCTTTCTCACTTAGAAACCAGTTCACTTGTCTACTGCCTTTCTTTTTTCTCTCTCATCTCAATGACTTGATTGCTCACCTTCCTGCCAGTCTTCTAAGAATAAATATCTTTTCTTTATAGAAGATGTTATGTAAGAAATACAAGTAATCCAAACTTTATGGGAAAAAAAAAAAAAACAAACACCAAAAACCTGCAAATATTTTCAGAGAACCTTGGGATGATTTGGGGAAACAAACTTGTTTTTTTTTCTTGGATTTTAAAAAAAGCAGCACAATTTTGTAGTTTTCAAAGATTAATGTTTATCAACTAAGAGCATATATGCAATGTTAGTATATGTGAACACATTGCCTCAAGAAAGAATAATATGCTGATTGCCATGTTTGGTGATAGCAAGTGCATAGTTATTTTCTTGATAGAATAAATAACAAATGACAGATTTTAACAACACTGAATTTTTTCAATTCTGTTTTAAAGCATGTTTAGTAATTAAGTGCTGTCTGTACTGTTCAGAAAAATATTTGCTCCTGGAGTAAAACAGTATTAAAATTCATTGCTTTTGTGTGATACTTACATATATTTAGTTACTATTAACTAGCATGAATCATGCATTTCTACTAACATCAAATGCAAGTTTTTCCTCTAAAAGAAAACAGAGATATTTTTCAAAATTATGTTAGTTTGTCATGAATAAGCTTAGCAGAAGAAAGGCTGCAAAACTAACAAGCCAGTAAAGTGGCAATGAATTTAATCAAGGGAAAGTATTGGCTCCATAGTCAAAATAATTCAATACATTCTGACTGAAAATAGTGCATTTTCAGGAAAAATCACAGGAGTGATTTACTGCTTTGTTTTCCATGCTTTGAAAAATCAAATCAAAATACAAGGAGGTTTTTTTTTCTTCTTTTATGATTAGTGTAAGTGAGTTATAGAGCATAAAGACATGTTTATACAGATCTATATCATTGTTTAATACTCAACTGTTTATTTTTACTGCTTTTATTTTGATATGTGATCCATATAGGTCTCCGTAATATTCAGTGAAATACTAAATAAGAATGTATTATTGTTGTGTTATTATATCAAAAGATAAGCCACCTCTGAGAGAGGAGAGAATTGGCTTTGCATATCACTGCATTTTGTTAGAAATAAAAGAATTCAAAATATTGATATATTTGCACACCACTTCATACAAAATCTCCCACTTCCAAAGTTAAAAACGCTGACAGATATTAAAAATAGTATATCCTTTCTGCTGGAAGAATTTTGCAAAACTGATACTGCAGTTGCACAACTCTTTTGTACTTGAAATATTATGATATGTTTCAATTTCTTATTGTATCCATAAGTGCTAGTTATGTCATACATTGCTTTGAATTATTTGTGCAGCCATCATTGTGGTACAGTATTGCTCATCGTAATGTTGCAAAACAGTTAAATAGAAGGAGGTAGGAAAATCCCTTTTGGTTAGAAAACTGACTAAAAATTAAGGCGTTTTCCATTATCTATTGAAATAACATTCCTAAGTATATTCCTTGATGTTTTACAAACGCAGAAACAAAAGACTCCAAGAACACTTAGAGCCTTTGTATAACCAAGAGATAGTATTTAAATATTTCTTGCTACTAGTTGCATTGCTTGAGTTTTTTCAGTAGCAAGTCAATATTTTAGGAAATATTTGTGGATTATGATTTTAAGATCATCATGTTGTTGCGTGTATTCAACCATACTGGATACAAATACTGATTACTCATTAATGCAATAGCAAGACTGAGGAAAGTATTTTTACTAAGGTTAGTTTTTAATTTGGTCTTGAACAATTGCTCTTGTGTTATACTCCTGCTTTTTTTTTGTTGTTTGTTTGTTTGTTTTTAGCGATCATTGCATGCTGGGATTTTGTTGCCATAGAAATATGAGCTTTCTTTAGTTTTGCAGAAGTATGCAAATTCTTGTACTTGGTTAAATATTCATGGCGGAGTACAGCCAGAGATAGGAGGGTAAGGGTTGGTCCCTACATCTTAATGGAATTCAACATTGATGTAAATGTTCTCATTAGTATTTTATTTTAGTATTACAAGAAGGAATTTATTGATTTGTCTCCAGTAATTATGATGTGTCCCTTTGGAAGACTATGAAACTGGAAGGTGAACATTTAATCAGTAAAATTAAGAATTACTTTTAGTTATGAGATGACAACTACAAGACCAGCAGTAAATAGTCTTAATTTAGAAACATTTGATGGGGATATGTTATTTAGAAAAATGAAACATCTACACAGTGAAAGAATAAGGAGGAATTTTATCCAGACCTATACCTTTAAACCATTCTTTTCCTGCTAAATTAATGCTTATTAAGATTGGAATAGCTGTTGTAAAACTCAAGCCATCCATTGGTGAGTTTAAATTAGCATTTTTTTTTCTCTCTGCACTTTAACTGTTTTCAGATAGGGGAAAAATTCTGCAATTTTAATGAAGTACCTAGTGCATTTTAAAATATATATCCCTTAATGATAATAGTCGGGGGCAGACACTCATCCTCACTGCGAGACTTCCAAAGTTTGAGTCTTGTTACCACAGTAGTAGGCATGAGTAGTAAGTGTGTATGAAATATGGTAACTATATAGTTACCATGTCACTACCAGAAGGATATGTACTCTCTTTTATATTTTTGAACTCTTGATCAAGTTACAGCAGCTTGGGGAATAGTGATTGGGAAGGCACAACCGCCAAACAATATTTGATCATATGGAAAGCAAAGGAGGAATAAGAAAATAAGTAACTTTTCTGAGGTTATATAATATGGTTACTATGGTTAAGTAGCTGTTAAAAAAAAAAAAGACCATATATTACACATTTGTTTCCCCTCTTTAGGGACAGGAAATGGCAAGTGTTCAAGAAATCTTTAAATGTTGTACTAAGGAACATGGTTTAGTGGGGAAATATTGGTGATAGGAGGATGGTTGGACTGGATGATCTTGGAGGTCTTTTCCAACTTTGGTAATTCCATGACACGTGGGAATGTTGGTAGGGATTTGAGAATTCATAGGGTAAATGTCTACATTCATAAGCACGTTCCAGGAAACAGCATATAACCTGGATGTACAAGTCTTTAAATCATGGTTTCATTATTTTTTTTTAGTATAATTTCAGAAGGAGCAAGATTTCAACATAAGTAAAAGTGGCAGCATGGGGCTTATAGGAGCACTGCTGTCCTTCTGTTTTTCTGTCTTCTTTAAGAACTGAGATTCTATTGATTTTTCCTTTCAGAAAAATGGTATCACTAAATGTTTTATATTCTGCGCTAAACACAGTGAATTGTTGAATATTACATAGATGTCTATCTTTTCTTTGCTTCCAAATAATGTAGTCTAGTTCATCTAAGGAGGAGGAGACCCAGAGTTAGTCCATAGCTTAGTGAAATACTAATGTAGTATCTCAGTAAAAGTGAGACTGATCTGAGTTTATATAGGTATAATTTAGAAATCCACAAAGAAGAGGCTTCCTTTTTAATTAGTTAATCTTTTCCATTGAAATTATTATTATTATGATAGCAGATATATAAAACTGAAGAATTGTGTATGATTTTAGTTGAGCTGTGTTGCATGTCACAAACCATTTAAAGCAGGAAAGGCCTGGAATTATCATGAGATTGTTGCAGTCATGATGACAAGAGTCATCCACAACAAAAATTCTGCAATGCTCATTCTAGACCAAGAAACAAAAGGCAGCAAGACAAAAACTCAAAATGCTTTTGATTTTCTGATTATTCTTAATTTATTAGAATTCTTGCAAAAAAAAAAAGGATGACTTATGGAACAGATGTTGGAATATACTACCTTTACCTTTCAGTGTCCTTTCTCTACTTACTTTTCAGTTATTTTTGAATCTGAATGTATCATATTCCTCTGATGGGAACCGGGGAATTCTTTCTACTGCTAGTGAACATCAGGAAGCACTTCTTTATTGTGCAGATGATGGAGCACTTTCACAGTTTGTGGAATCTCCTCCTTGGAGATGTTCAAAACCCATCTGGACATGCTCCTAGACAGTCTGCTCTGCGTGGCCCTGCTTGGGCAGGGGGATGGACAAAATGGACCCAGAGGTCTCTTGCATTGACCTGCTAATTCTGTGGTTCTACGAGAGCCAAAGGAAACATTAAAAAAAAAAAAAAAAAAAAAAAAAAAAAAAGGAAAAGAAGAGGCTCTATCATATTGTTTATACAGTTCCAGAAAATAATGAGTTAGAAATCTTCTTATGATTTTTTTTGTCTTTTTTTTTTCACTTTTCTTTTTAAGCTAAGCCACAACAGTACTATCATTCAAATGGAACATGATTATTTTGTTCCTTGCTTTATCAGAAATATTACTATACTGCTTCAGAAGTCCCTTATATCCTATATAAATTGAAGTTTGTCTAAGAGGGGAGTGTCTATTTACTCTCTAATTGGATTTTGAATAGAACTAAACGTGCAGTCTTTACTGAACGCTATTACTAATTAAATGAATAAAACTTTTATGCTTTCTAGATCATTATTTCATCGGAATTACTTTCTAGACCCTGCCTTCCTTCACTCTATTACAACATGAAGACCAGATCAGCCAAACACAATTAAATACCATAAATTTACATCAGGCTCTTGTTCCTAAAGAAGATAATAGTCCAGATGAGAGCTGGATTAACAGTGGAATATTGCATGAAACATAAGTGAATTAAATTAGCAAAAGCAGGCTTTTGGCCATTTCCTGCAGTTTGTGGGCTTGTTAAAAAAAAAACACATATGCATTTAGAGCCATCTGTTAAGATGATAAACTGTGAATTCACCACTTTGTCAAATTATATCACAGTGACACAGATACCAATCAATTTTGGACTAAATTGGCTGGAAAAAAAAAAAAAAACCTAGGAGATATCTTTCTTTTATTCTAAAGTATTTCCTACATATATTCAGACCTGGCATTCTGGTAGCAAATATCTCTATATTTGCTGAAATCTGTGTCATAAAATAAATGTGAACCTGGAGAGTTAGTGAAGGTGAAAGAGTCCAAATAAACTTTGACATTTTATTGTACCTCTATATCGTGGAAATCCAAGAAGGCTAGTAGGGAATGTTAAACTCAATGTTATGTGATTTTTTTTACCTCCAAGCACTGCATCTAGGGGTAGATATTGCCACCAAGAATATGATGCAGACACAGAAAGACTAAGCATTCATGTAATTTCTTAGAACAATGACAGAAAGCAAAAGAACATTCACTGATATATCAGGAATTTTTTTAATCTGTTCTGAGAATGCTCTCTAGGGTAAAAGAATGTTCCCTCTCTTAGCCTTAATTTACTATTGGCAACTTGCTATGGGACTCCTTCTTGGTTTTGTATTCAGTGAACTAGCATTCTCCACATGAAATGTTTTGCCCATTAATGTTTGTAACCTTTTTATTTTACTCTCTGCTATTTTTTTTCCTGGCAGCGTTTGTTCACTTGGCATAGTTCTAATGCCTATCTATGAGATATTGTTATAGCAGTCAGGGTTTGTCTTTCCAAAAAAAGCGTGTCCCTGCTCTATGTATGTATTATAGATGTATAGGTCTAATAAAAATACTAACTTTCTTTGCAATGCTTGTTGCTCTAGTAGGAACTTCCTTAACTATATTTCTGATAGAAAGAGTAGCAATGAGGATGGAAAATATCGTCCAACTTCTTAATATTTGTTGTGTCTTTTATTTCACTCATTTCTAATGTCTGGCTTTTTGTAAGTCTAAATCTAGCTTAATGTATTTTTGCTTTTGAAGGCATGATGTTCCCTTGGATTAGGCCAGAGAGCGAAGCCCCTTTAAGCTATATCTCTTGATACACAAATGAAACCACTTTAGATATAAACAAGGTGCATGTATTTGGCTTTAATAATAAACTTATCATGTAACCATTTACTCATCTTTGAGTATTTTATTTCTTCACATTATTTTTTAACTATAAATACAAAGTGAATTGGTTTGAAAGTCCTCCATTGGCGTTTCACTGTGTGTAAAAACATTTTATGCTTTGAATGTAACATGCATGGTCTACTATTGCCTCAGTGACATCTGGAGTGAATCTCTTCCAGTGTCAATGGCAAGTTCTGCGATCTGTTTGAAGATAGAATGTTCAGTTTTCTGCTTCCAGTTTAGAAACTGCATTTAATTCTAGGGAAATAACTATTTGGAGTCAAGTGCTGTTGTATACTTGTGTCTCTTCCATCAGGAATTTGTGACAATTGCAATTTCTTTAGTAATAGACTTCCTTAAGCAGTATGTTTTCTAGAGACTAGCATATTGTATTAAGAGGACAAAAAAAAACTTTCGCAAAACAGGTGGTGCAGACTAGTAGTAGCAACTTTCTTGAGTTATTTAAACAGAAGGGGGTTGAAGAGGTTATGTTCTTCTAGGCATCTGATACCATTATTTTATTATGGAAAGAAACACCTTTTTTCCTTCAGTTTTATCATCTGTTGAAATCTGTATGTAGTTTCCATAAATGTCATTGCCTATTTTACATCGGTTCTGTGTACTTCTTCTAAATATGTTAGATTATTTTTTCACAGTTAGCTAGCCAGATTATCTTAGTTAATGTTTTGTTATTTGTAATTAATGAGTTAGTTGGAGTTGCACTACTCTGTATTTGAATCTGGCCAACATGAATTACTCAGCAGAGTTAAAAGAGGCTGTATATCTTGTCTTACCTTCTTCCATCTGCTATACCTCCTGTAGATCTTAGGAAACAAGAATATTTTGATGGCCAGATTTATAATCTCTGCAACACCGAGCATATGTATTGTCATTCTCTGTTCTTACATGCTTCGGCATACCTACTAATCCTTTGCTGTATACTCATAAATATATATATACACATATATATTTTCTGACTACTATTATTGAATAATTTTTATATTTAACAAAATGATGCTTAGATTGATATCTACTTTTGAGCAAAGCATCAGTTATTAAAACATCAGTGTTTGAAGATAAAATGTTTTCTCAGAAAAAACTAAGCGATGTTACAGTCTTTGGTAGGGAGGACATGGAGGACATGGTCTGGATGTCTAACTTATTGAGAACTTGATGCATTTAAAAGAAATTTTAGCGGGACAGGCTTTCTTCGAACTAGTATCAGTTTGTCTACACATTTCTAACAGACTTTTTGTCCAAAGTTTGCACTGATGACTTTTCTATCTGAATGTATTGTAAAACACAGAGCCTTTCCTTTCAGTTTTTTCTATTTTTTCCAAATGACCTATCAATTCTCTGTGTTGTTCTGTAGTTGAGAAAAACTATATCAGTCTTGGTACCAATTTATTGGTTTTTATAGGTTTTCTGAAACCAGAAAATATTTTTTTGCATATTATCACTTTCTTGAAACATTGTAGTCAGCCTGAACTTGAAACAGAAAAGATAAAATTCTGTGAAAGTTATTCTTTTAAAGTATTTGTCTAAAGTTCAAAGCAATTCCAAAAACTTTTTGCAGTATTTCAAATAAACTTTCTCTTAGAGTTATAAAACAGTGTTTAGCCTTCAACATAGGAAAAAAATTGCAGAATCCTAACCAGTCTTGACATTATATGGTAAAACATCCAAGTTTTGGATAATGAATTGGAGTTAATTTTCTGCCTCAAATGCAGTACATGGATTTTTCTGCCTTAAAGAATATTTTGAAATTAGTTGATTCCCACTTCTTAAGTGCTGAGAGGTTCTTTTTCTTGTTAAAATAGAAACATTATAAAATAACACTGAATTAAGTCAATGACTTTCACTGCTTTGTGTTACTACGTGCAAACCATCTAGAATGATGAAAGCAGTATGTCCTTAGGAATAATCAGATTTATTATCTTCATGGAAGACTCATGATCTTGCTCGTTTGTCAGCAGTATGCAATGGAAGGACTGAAGTGTCCCTCTAATTTTGAACTAAAGTATGGGCTAGTTGCATTAAAAAAAAAAAAAAAAAAAAGAAATAAAACCGAAACATAGCCCTTGCAACCTCTGATTTACTAAAATGCCTTCCAACAATAAACAAAAAGGCACTGTTTTTATACTGAACACTGTCAAGTCTGCAATTGTTTATTTACAGCTTAAAACTAATTTACATTTTCCATTTTTTCATGACAAAGCTACTGTCAGCCCTCTGCTTTTGAGTGCTAGATGAGCATAGGAAAACTATGATATGACTTGAGATAGTCTGGTTAATGACCTCTTGCTCTGAAAGATCAATTGAACTGATGTGAAAGCCTGGAACATACTTTTAAAGTAAATTCATTTGACTCCAAGAGGAAAAAATCCTACTTTTATGTTACAGTTCATCCTAAAAAAAAACATAACTAGATTTTTGACAGGACAAGGGGGAACAGCCAGAATCTGCAGCATAGGAAGTTCCGCACAAATGTGCGCAAGAACTTCTTTACAGTGACGGTGACGGAGCACTGTAACAGGCTGCCCAGGGGGGTTGTGGAGTCTCCTTCTCTGGAGATATTCAAGACCTTTCTGGACACCTACTTGTGCCACCTGGTGTAGGGAACCTGCTTTGTCAGGGGGGTTGGACTCGATGATCTCTGGAGGTCCCTTCCAACCCCTACAATTCTGTGATTCTGTGATTCTATTTCTTCTTAGGCAGTTTGCCCCACCAGCAGAACTGAAGTTATTTTATCCTTTAAAGGTGGCTTAGGTTGCTGATGTAGAGGATCAGATTAAACGAGAACTATATATCTGAAATGTACCGAAAACCTAACGTCAGTATTAGGTGGAAATTTGCATAGATTTCAAGGCTTTTGTTAGCCCTGACTTTGTTAGTCAGTGTGTAAAAGTAATTTGCATTCTTCAGTAGATACAGAAGAAAAATGTCTGAGTGTGATTTTGAGATCCTTGAGAAAGAAGGGAATAGTCCATATAGCTGTAATCTGTAGGTATCTGCCTATAGCTTTTTGCACCAAAAGTCTATTTCCTGAAAATGCTGTCACTAAAATGAATTTGCCCTCAAACAGATAAAACCTTGTAATTAATTAATTAATTAATTTCTTTTTTTTTTTTTTTTCATTTTTTTGTCTTTCCTAGGTAACAGCAGTTGGAGGGCTTCTGAAATTCACAGTCTCCTATGATTTCACAAAGCAAGAGGAGGCAGCTCAATTGATGATCCAACCTGATGTCATCTTAGAGGTAGTGATTGCATTTTCAGTCACCAAAGGAAAAAAATATAAGAAAGAAAGAAGGAAAGAAAGAAAATTGCCTTCTCCTTCAGATGTTCAATGTGAAACCTGCTGATTGAGAACCATCACAAAACTGCAGGGTTCATGTAACTTAAGCTTATTTATTTTATCAGAAAATCATTATGCTTTAAATAATTAAAACCTCCTGCATCTAAAGGGCTGCCTATCAATATTGCAGTAGTTTATAAAACTATATTCCGTGTGACTGGCTGGCTGAGATAATACTTCTACGTTCTTTAAACAGACCTGTTCTGTGTAGCTTATAATTGTATGAGTTTCTTTGCATTGACTTTCTAATTAATCAGGCAAGCCCATTTTGGTTTATGAAAAACTAATATTATTCCTGATGTTCATTATTCTTATAAAAATATGTATTATTTAATAAAACCTTTACCTCAGTTGATTGCGATAATAGATCTTTTTTATAATTTATTTCATATATAAAAATCTCTTATGTCTCTCTCTAGGGAGGAGGTGATTTGAGAATCAGCACTCCAAAAGGCAGAATTCACTTGCAGCCTTCTGAAGTGCACACTGAAGAAATTGTGCTGAAACCAGAATCTTTCTCTTTGCATGGCACTGATGTTCCAGTCAGCAGGAGAGAGTTCATGACTATCTTTGCAAACTTAAAGAGGATCCTCATAAGAGCGACATACAGCTATGGGATGAATGCCATCTACAGGTGAATGGGGGAAATGTGTCTGTGTTACAGGCAGTTTCTCAAAATACTTGTTTTTTCTCTCTTTGGACTAAACAACAGGCCTTTAAAACAGGCTTTAATTTATTATCATTAAATACATAACATTTATTCACATGTTCGGTACCTTTTCTCATTTTGGGTATCAGCTGTGTAGGAAAGTGAAATCACAGGGACTGTTAAGATGTGAATGACAAACAGGTCCATAAATGTGATTTTTTGTAAATACTATAATTCTCATGTGTACAGTAAATCATGGAATGCAGTGATGACATGTCCAAGTAAGAAATTGTATATCGCTTATATCTTATTTTCCCTATTTAGTAATCACAGAAGACCGCATTAACAGTGGACTAGAGAATAACTTTCTAAACCTCTAAGCTGGCCAAGAGGGGAGTTTTGGGCTTCTTTAATGAGTACCACATGTAGAACTGGTTAATCCCAAAGTCTTTCCTTTGATTTATGTCAGATTGCTGCCTGGACTGCTTAAAACCATGATTGCATGTGAATTCTTTTGAGCCTTCTGAAAAAATGAAACATGCCATAAGAAACTGCGTAGTTGTTCTATCTCAGCGGCTACAGTGTGATAGAACCTATAAAGCTCATATTGCATTTAAAATTTTGATGAGCGCACATGTAAAATTCTTTTAAGTGCAACATTCCAGGTTGGCTGAAAGACCTGATACTGTGTAATTGCACTCTTGTCTACACATTAATAATTAAGTGGCATAAATAATACTTTTTAAAAGATGTGCAACAAAATTGATTGTGTAGTAGCTTTCTACTTACAAGTCATGAGACCTGAAATGCTCTTTAATGCAGACATCACTTGGTTCTGTGGCATGAGGCAAGTTGAAAAGGAGGGAGTTCATAGTATTTTAGTGGATATTTCTTGAAATAATAGATACAGTTCTTACCACTGTGAAATGTTTTAAGCAATCCAATAATCATTTTAATGCTTAGGTAACTAAATACATCCTAAATTGAAAGGCAGTTTTTGTTAATAGTGTGTAGCTTTCTTATTTGAACTTTGTCATTATAATTTTTTTTGCACTGCAGTAAGAATTCACTTTTCTTCAGGCTCTTTCCATTTCTGTGGCTTAATAGTGTGAGTTATATCTCTATAAATAAGTTTGCAGTTCATCACAGTCTTGAATTTGAGCCAAACTGATTCCTAATTTGCTCACTTGGTCATCAGCCTGAACTATTGCAATCCAATTTGAAGACTTTACATGTCCCAGAACTTTCCCATCCTGGTGTTCAAGGACAGTCAAACCACCAGGGCATATCTCATCCCTTACACAGTAGGAGTAGATAATGAAAAGCTGTTAATGAACAGTTTATAGAAAAAAAAAAAAGACAAAAAAAAAGTGCATTTGTCAGAATTTTCTGAATTAAGGTTACATGAACAATTTTGAGGTGAATGATAGGGGCTCTTATGTTGTTTTGAATGAAAAGTGTATGGTTAACTCTGGGCAAGTTTTACTAAGTTTATATTCCGGGAAATAAAACTTCATCTGTCAGGGGTTTACAAACATATGTATACTGACATTTGCAGTATGATGAGAAAAGGAGCTTTCCTGCAACAAACACTTTGGCTAGGCAGTTAAGATGTGGGAAGAGTGTACATTGCTGGACACGTACTGGCTTCACCTTGCTTGTACTGTTGAATACAACAGTGGACATGAGATGGTCAGGTCAGCACAGCTGTGTAGAACTGGCACAGTCTGTAGTTTGTACCTTGTAAGAAAGAAGAGGCAAACCTGTCACTGTCATGTCTGGAAGACCGTGTGTTGCCTCCTACACACCAAATTACTACTTTAGCCATATGACCATGTGTGTGGTACTTGTAATCTGTCATGTAGTCTGGCTCATACACAACCTTTTGAACCTTTTAGTGATGTATTATTAGTAACTTGCCAGAAACATGTCTTGAAAATATTCCTTAGGAAGAGCTCCAGGACTTACCTATAATTTGTGCTTTGCAAGTTGGCGGTGTCATCTTCTAGATATAGTGACATTACACTCTGGAATGTTGGTCCATTAAAGATAGTGATTTAAAAAAAGGTTCAGTGAAGGACTAAGATAATTTTGAGGAGTGCCTTGTTGGCTAGAGACGGTTTTACATTATTGCTACATCTAGTAGTCCCTCTGACGCCTTTTTATTTACCAGAAAAGAATGCAATGGCAAATGTGTTACAGAGATGTCCATCAGCATGCACAGAAGCCTCTGTAAATAGTTTGTTCTAAAGTAAACACATTTTGTTGACTGCTGTCAGGATGCTCATTCCAGTTAAGTGGGAGATAAGACTTGAGCAGGTTTGAGCAGTGGACCCAGGCAAACCTCATGAGGTTCAACAAATCCAAATGCAAGATCTTGCACCTGGGTTGAGGCAACCCCCATTACTAATACAAGCTTTGGGGGATGAAAGGATTGAGCACTGCCCTGCTGAAAAAGACCTGGGGAGTACTGGGGGATGGGAAGCTAAACATGAGCTTGGAATGTACCCTCACAGCCCAGAAAGCCAACCATATCCCAGGCTGCATCAAAACAAGTGTGGCCAGCAGGTTGAGGGAGGTAATCCTGCCCCTCTACTTTACTCTGGTGAGGCCTTATCTGGTGTACTGCATCTAGATGTGGAGTCCTAGGAGAGACCTGTTGGAGTGCATGCAGAGAATGGCCACAAAAATGATCCATGGAACAGGCTTAAAGAGCTGGGACTGTTCAGTCAGGAGAAGAGAAGGCTGTGAGGTGACCAGCCTCACAGGAAAGAAGGGGACACACTCTTTAGCAGGTTCTGTTGTGATAGATCAAGGGGAAACGGTTTCAAGCTTAAAGAGGGGAGATTTAGGTTGGATATAAGGAAAAAGTCTTTTATAGTGAGGGTGGTGAGGCACTGGAAGAGACTGTCTATAGATGTAGCTAATGTCCTGTCCCTGGAGACTTTCAGGGTGAGGCTGGATTAGCCCCTGGCAACTTGAGCTAGCTGTGCGTGTTCCTGTTCATTGCAGGGGAGTTGGACTAGATTACCTTTAAAGGTCCCTTTCCAATTCTAAGGATTCTATTACTCTAAGATTCCAAGATCCAGTTTAAGATTCCAGTCATAACGAAATGGATTCTTCACCTTCAATATCACTAGAGGAATAATAAATTCACCTATTTGGGTGGGGTTTACTGTATGTAGTTAAATTTCTGAACAATACAAACAGTACATGCTCCTAGTCAAATGATGTAGCGGCATCTACTGAAATCAAGCCTAACTTATGGTCAGCACCTACAGGCATTTTGCTGATCTTCAGTGTATGCTCCAGCTGTGATTGCTTTATTTTCTATTTGACTTTAATTCATGCTAAAACATACCCAAAGCTGTTCTCATAACTCTAATATTATGAAAAACAAATATTTTCTCATTATTCAGTCCCCTTAGCTCAGCTAAGGGTGAGCTCCAAAGGAAGACATTTTTGCTGAGAAAATAGATTGAGCATGTTTTAGAGAATATTTTTGGGGTCATTTTAAGCTTAGAAAATTACTAGCACTCTATGGCACAACTAGGAATCTTCCTCAAATGGGCTTTCATTTACATTATCAAGTAGGATACAAAAATGAGAATACAGAAATGCAGCAATCAATTTGAAAGTGATTACAGCTTCTGGGTTTCATTTGAGAAATTTTGCTCATATTTGACAGATCTTCCAAACTGTTGATATTGAGTCCATCTATGATAGGAGCAACAGGCCAAGACAACTCTCTTGTATCAAGTTGTTTAATCTAATGTTGTCTGTGATTCCAGAATGTTTAGTAGCACTGTTTCTTTAGGTTTAAAAGGCAGGGTGGCCAATAACAGTAACTATTGCGGTGCCAAAAGTAATGCTTGCTGCCACATGTAGAATTGGTGGTAGATGCAAACAGAAAGAGAGAAGGAATGGCTGAGGATTTACTTCCATATGCAGAGTTAGGTTCAAGACAAACGAGCAATGATTAGGTCAGTACTTCTTGTGCTTTATGTAGCTAATGTGATTCAGATGCCTGGCACAGCAGACAGTAAACTGCTGATACTGCCTGAAACGTCCCTTCCCTTTTAATCTTGTTTGTTTTTAGAAGTCAACAGTTGCCTGCTGACAGTAGCAGTCAGCTTAAATATTTGGTCTCGACTTCGAATCTCACATTGTTCATGCATCTCCAGGATCTAATGTCCCATTACTGCCAGCATAATATATTTCACTGAATGTAGAATGGCATCAAGGAATCGAAACTGCAACATCAAAATGAAAAAAAAAAAAAAAATTGCTTCTTTTTTCAATGTGTAACTGTTAATACTAAAAACTGTTAAACACGTTAAAATCCCATTTAGCAAATAACAGAACCTAATGAAAATTGGAACAATTCAGTGAATACAAATGTGGGATAATTCTGGATGGATGGTTTCTGTGTTTAAATGCTTCTCTTTGTTCCAAGATCTGTTACTTGGTGAGAGAGATCTCCCTGTGAACCTAGATAGGAATAGGCATCATTCTCTCAAAAGAGTTTCAAGAATCTTTTCCTGAGGTTCTAATATTAACAAATCAGATTTGCATTTCTTACTGCGTAATCTCCAGTGGTAGTCCCTCCTAATTATATATCCAGTCATCACAACATTTGTTTTCCTGAAGTTCCTGTTTGCTTTATGCTTTTCAAAGAAAATGGATTACTTTTTAATAAAGTTCATGTGGTGATAGAAATATATTTTCTGTGAAAAGATACATTAGAAAAAGACTTTCAAATTACTCTGGTAATCAAACACTCTACTAAGATTGGTAAGTGAAAGTGGATGTCACTGAGCGTCTGTAACCCCCTAATGTTTCTTTTGAATTCTTACCAGAATTAAATCCTCAAATTCCAAATAGTTTTGTCAAGTGATACTGTTGGAGTGAAAGTTCTGGCTTGGATATTACCTGTAGGCTTATGAAATGTTTTTTTTTATCTCTCTTTGTCATATTTTCATGTTTGTTTTTTAATAAAATTCATGTTTATTTTTTATCTAAACAAGAGGAGAGAATCCTACCATTAATTCCTTTAGGCAATAAGTTTTTTTTTAATTTTAAACTTTCTTTTCCCATCATCCCTTTGCCTAAAATTATATAATGGAAGTTACTAATTTTAGGACTAATTCCTACTGCCATAAATAGTGGTGATATCCTTGTTAGGTTATAAGAATTGGAAATATAAATAGATTATGATTCTATAGTATGCACTGAGCAGAAAAATCTCCAACTGTCTCTTCTTTGTCATTTGGAAAACTAATAGGACTAATGATAGATCTTATTCCATGTACATAACACTTAGATCCTCCTGGACAGAGCTGAAATCTTTTTTACAGAGACTGGCTCTCCAAAATAAAAAGACCTTATAAGCAAAGATAAGTAATGTAGTATTTTAGAAAGTTGGTGTAGTGTTTTAAAAATTTTGAAGACATTTCTTGGTGTCAAATTCTTTCTATATACAGCTGTAACACAAATTGCAACATACAGCTTCCTGGGCAGGATTAGCCCTCCTTCTAACAAAGTGCTGTGAGACTTTAAAATCTATTTTTACCAGTGTATGCCTGACCATGGTCTCCCTCACATGATAGCCAAAAATAGTAACAAGCCTATAGAGGTAGATTAGGAGAAATAGATGACTTTGAATGCCTTCTTATTTTTAAACAGAAATATGTATATATATATTTATATATATGTATAAGCAAGCCAACCAATGTCAGTATATGCTCTTGCATCCAAGTACACAAATACTTTTGTCTAATTCATTGTGTTAACTCTTTCGCTTCTGTTACACCCAGACTAAATGGTGTTAGCATTGAAGCTACTGACTACTCTTCAACTGGGAGAAAGCTGGCATCTTCAGTGGAGTTATGTGACTGTCCCCCAGGTTATGATGGTACCTCATGTGAGGTTAGTATCACAATACAGACTATATCAAATGTGCTAACACTGTGATAGTTATAAGTGACCAGTGGCCCTGTGCTGATAGAAATTAATAAGAGAACTGTCCATTCCTGTTATAAATTTGGATTATGATAGTTTTATTTCTAGGTAGCAGTTCATTAAATGTGTTATTTGAAATCTGGAGTTCTACACTGCTGTGGTGATTTCTAAGTTATAGAAGGAAAAAACATTTCTCTGAACAACAGAAAATGAAAACAGTATTTGGTGCTCTTCAACCACTTGATGTTACATAAAAATATCAATATTAGAAGAAGGATAGCAGTAACAAAATTGGACCAAATTACCTTATTTAACATGGTTAAGTTTTCCCGTTTTTTTTTTCTCCAGAGCTTTGCCATTTGCTGTGGAATCTTTGGGGATTGTGTATACTCCTGTGAGGATTATTTCCATATACACTTAATCACAAATTCATTGTCTGTCTTACAATGTATTCATACATGTACACATATTATTAATCATCTCTTATGTGCATAGTTGGGTTAAATAGAAAAAAAACAAAACAAAACAAAACAAAACAAAACTTCAAAAGCTTTGCCTTTAGGAAATAGTCCCAAACACCAAGATGCTCTGCTTCACAAAACCGCAAACAGTATGCCATTTACACAGACGCTCTAGGCATTTGCATGTCATCTCTCCTTTTCTTTAAAATCTTCAATGCTTATATGTGATATTTAGGGCCTAGAGTCTAGTTTTATGCCAAATGTATTTGCTTCTTGCTGAGGCTAGATAGACTAATCTAGAAAGAAGACTGGAGGCAGCAAATGGATATTCCTATCACTTCCAAAATGGTACAGGCAGGGAAAAATGTAGAATATTGCCCACCTTGGCTTAAAAATTAATTTTAAGTCAGAATTCTGTTCAATTGTCGAGATAAAAAATAGAACAAAATGTCACTGTGCTTCACGCTTTTATTTTTCTTTGTCTTAAATTCAGCTTTTGAAGTGATTTCTAAGAAAAATAATTGTAAAGGCCCAAACAGTTGGAAAGCCGGATGTTCCAGTATCTGCTTTTGCATTAGAAGCTGTGAGACTTGAGTAAGGTTTCTGACTTGGTGTTGCTGAAATTCTCTATCTGACATTGGGTTAGACTTGATTATCTTAAAAATCTTTTCCAACCTAAAAGATTGTATAATTCTAGGATTCAGTGCTAAACTGTCTGTCCAATTCAAAACAGTCCATGAATTCTGATACATTTTTAAGATCATATCCAGAAACAGAAAGATCGTATGTAGATAGCTGCAAATTGACAGTCTCCATGTTGTGGGCAGGTGCCCGTTCTGGCTGTGTGCTGCTGCAGACCCCATGAATTAAACTATGAAGGTTGCTCTCAAATTAAAGGCTCATACGGCATGGCAGTAGAAGTTGAACCTTCCCGCCAATATTCCATTACATTCTGTTGCTATGTGAAGATGGCAGCAGAGGGACACTGACAAAATGACATCTGACATGGAAGTGCCTATGAAGCAAAGGTGTGTCCCTGAATTTCTCCATTTGAAAAAATTGCTTCCATTGACATTCACTGACCCTTGCTGAATGTTTATGGAGACCAAACAGTGGATGTGAACACAGTGAGGTGGTAGGTGGTGTGTTTCAGGAGTGGTGACAGTAAAATGAAAGATAAGATACATTCTGGATGGCCATGCACAGTTGACACACTGTGAAAGAGCACCTCAATCAGTTAATCTGCATGTATCAATGGATTGCAACCAAGGATCTTTGTATGGAGCTGAATATTGACTTCGTTGTGTTGGAAATAATGGTGGCAACACAGGAATCTCACAAAGTTAGGTGGATCCTGTGAATGTTCACATAGGAACAGAAAGAACACCGTATACAAGATTGTCATGACCTACTAAAGGCATCGTTTCCAGTGACAAGATCGCATGTCACCACTATGAGTCAAAATCATATCTGCAGTCCGTGAAGTGGCAACATGTGAATTCTGCATCAAAGAAAAAGCTCAGGATGCAGCTCTGTGTGGGTAAAGTGACGAGCACTGTCTTTTGGGAAAGGAAAATAATGATCTTTCTGAATTTCTTGGAACCTGGGGAAACCATCAAGTCTGGCCACTGTATTGCAGTGCTGTCCAAGCTGAAGGCTTAAACTTCCAAAGTGAGTCCAGAGAAGTAGACAACCTTTCTCTTGCAGTATGATAATGCTGAATCACATACTAGTTTGAAGACAGTGGAGCACATTGCCAGTCATGGTTAGACTGTCCTACCAAACCCACCATATAGTCCAGATTTGGTGCCTTGTGACTTCTGTCTGTTCAGATTGATGAAAGATGAATGACA
The DNA here is from genome assembly GCF_905368555.1 of Meleagris gallopavo. NCBI lineage: Eukaryota > Metazoa > Chordata > Aves > Galliformes > Phasianidae > Meleagris > Meleagris gallopavo. The sequence goes on along the minus strand of NC_139405.1, from coordinate 57,496,557 downwards.
TGGGCAACATTTTTCTAGCTACAATGCCATCATAGCAGCTGTGAAACAGTGGGTTACCTCTGCCATTGTAGATTTTTGTGAGCATGGCATACAGGCTCCTGCTCATCACTGATAAAAATGCATAGCTAATGGTGGTGACTACATTGAAAAATAGTGTTTTGCAGCTGAGAATTATTCTATCAAATGGTTTCCTTTGTATCTGCTGTAGTTTTCATGGAAATGAATAGGAGGCATTACTTTTGAAGTGACCTATATATTTTGTATTCCCTACCTCTAGGTTGAATTTCCTCCTGGGACTGAAGACCCAAAAGATATTATAGGCTTCTGCCTGAATATACTCATTGAATTTCAGAACACTTTTGGGCAGCTCAGAAATGCCACTGCACAAAGCTGGCCTATTTTGGGATAGAAAAAACAGTGAAAAGTTTTCATTTCCAAGCATTTATTCACAGAATTAATTTCTCATAAGTCTTTTGTAGTGGAGGTTCTACATATGATATATGTGGAACAGTTCAGCTTGACAGATAATAATGTGGAAATATTTTTGTGTTCTGAGTAGATGGTTTCGCTTTTTATAACAAGAACGGGAAAGAAAAAAGCAAGGTTTTCAATTCACAGAGAAACTAGCAGTTAAAAAAGAATGCAAACATAAATTGAAATTGTGGAATTATTTAGAATACTATTTCTTTTTCTTCCAGACACTTCTGGACTTGTTCAACACTTCTTACAGTTTTAACCAATCACAGTGTTATTTTTACTGAATTTATGTGGGATTTCAGTTTCATTTTCTCTTCTTTTTATCTTAAAATTTAATGTATCTGTTTGTTTCCTGGGTAATAATATTGTGGTACCTGGCATACATGCTGCAGCAATGAAGACAACCATTATTTACTTATTTTCTTGATTTGAATGTTTTGGCATTATCAGTCTTCAGAAAACAACCACTACAATTTAAAATGTGCTGTCTCTTATGAGATTGTTCCATTACACATATTTGGAATTCGTTTTCTGCAAGATTGTTTGAAGAAAATTGTTATGTTTTTGCTAGTATGTCTGAGAATTGAACACATATTTTCATGAGCTTAGGCAAAACAGATAAAATTTTAGATTTCAAATACTGGTGATTTGTGATAATTACTTTGTTCTATTTATAGAACATATATATGTTATATATGTTGTAGAACATATATATGAATCTTAATTATTTGTACAATCACTGTTCTCTATTGGATTTATTTCCTTTCTATTTACTCCTTTGCTTTCCCTATGGAAGAAGTTATGTTTAATTTGTACCACTATGACAGTCAGATGGGCAGGAAAGTCAGAACTTTCCTGGCTTTTGAATGTTATTTCATGTCTTTTCTTAAGATTGTTATCTGCAATCTTTTATTTTAGGTCTGTTTCAAGTTTTGCTATTGACATTTCATGTCTAAGCCCTTTAGAATTAGTGACTTTTGGAGCCTTATCTTGTGCAATATTATGTATATATGCACATTAGGTCATTTTTTTTCAGAATCACAGAAAAAGAAAAAAAAATTTTAGAATGATTTTACAGTAACAGCTTAGACAATTGCATCTCATGCCATGGAGTGAGCAAGAATGATTTCTGCTAGCCTGTTTTTCTTTCCTGGATTTTATATTTTTTTTATCTTTAGTATTCGTATTTCTGTTAGGAATTCATAACCAAGAATGAAAAAAAGTTCAGGGATTTAAAAAAATATATTATTTTAAATTCATCTTCAAATTGCTTATACATTTTGCAGGAAAAAGACAGAAAAAAAAACAAACAAAAAAGAACAGAATATTGTATTTATTTTTGTAAAGGAGAATCTTTTTGTTATCTCTTTGTAGAGTGTGCATGAAGGGCAAGGAATTTTCTTTATTAGAGGATACTTTCAGTATTCTATCTCTTTGTATTAGCCAGTTGCCATTTTGTCATACACTTTTTTATATTATGCAACATGTTTGGGTCATGGGGGCAATCTTATTGAGGAAGGACAGTTCACAATAACTATAAGCCATTTCTGCGTTATATATTAAGGAAAAATGCCTGACATCATGTGACAAAGAAATAGGATTGCTGAATTTTCAGTGATGAGTCAAATTTGTATGATATCACATTTCCTAAGAAAAAAGCTAGCCATGCGTTTCCTGATTTAATTTTCACACTTAAATTTTTAAAAAAAAGAGAGAGAGAAAGAAAAAATTTGTAGACGAAAGTGTAGCTCTGTTACTAGCCTGTGACTAAGCAGTGTTTTAATTGCTCTTTACAGCTGAGTTTCTCAGAAGAGTTTTTTGTTGCTTAGAGGTTATTTTTTGCTTCTCCCATTTCCTTCAGTATTTTGCCTTCTGGCTGTTTTCGGTCTGTACCTCTTGCTTTGATGGTGTCATATTTCAGTTCTTCATTTCTCTGCTTTATTTTATCATTTCAGAAGGATGATCAAGTTAAGGCTTCCTCTAACCTCACATCTGCAAATAATGCAAGGTCAATCCAAAGCCATAGCACCAAGAACAAATTTCCAAAGAAATATTGGCGTTTCTATTCATTTGACAAGAATGTATTTTTGTGTGTGTGTATCAAATTCAACTATATTTTAAAACTCCAAACAATCTGTTGTACGTTTTCCCTGCAGTATTGCTGGCCACAACACAGACGTGTGAACGGCACAATCTTTGGTGGAGTCTGCACACCGTGTACATGCTTTGGTCATGCAGAGTCATGTGATAATATCACAGGAGAATGCCTGGTAAGTTACCTACATATAGAAAGCCTGATGGACCTCAGCAACATCAATTCAATATGCAAGTGTAATTGACTTAACCACCTCTGAGACCTGAAATATCTAAGCAGAAAAAAACAGAAGAGGTCTTTATGTTGAACTGTTGCTGAAGTTAAGATTAAATCCCCTCATACCAAGATATGGTAGCTTCTACAAGTAAACAAAATGAATTTTTAATTACATAGGATTTATGTTTTGAAAGAGAATCAATAGTACAAAATACAGTATGCAGAAGACAGCAAACATATCAATATTCTTTCAGGTAAGATTTATATCCCCCTCCTCCCTGTCTTCTGTATTATTTTTTTTACACTACAACTTATAGTATCTAGCAGATAAAATTGTAAGTTCTGTTCCAGCATGATATGAAGATATTACTATTGTCTTTCTTCATTTAAATTCCTACTAAATCTAGATAAAATTATTTAATAAATTATCAGGAAAAAGCAAGTTTGTAGCTAAATCAACTTTTTTTCCTCATAGTACAGGGAGATTTTATTGGGAGTTACCTATTTAGCAATTAAAATGCAAGATGTTACCCACAGCAAGCATACTAACATGATGCTATTTCCAGCCCATTCAGTAGCCTTTTGGAATGGGCGAATTATGCTGAATAGACTGCTCTGACTAACTCAAGTGCATTCTAGTTTCATATTGTCTGACATGGCATGAAGCTTGAAACATTTCTCATTTCATTAGTCTTGCAGAAATACAATTTGAGCCATTGCCAGATTAGTGGGATATCATGCTATCATTTCCCTGCAGAATTTCTAGCAGACTTTGTATTGTGCAAGTTTCTAAGTGTTCCCTCTTATTTCCCTAAGAAAAAGCAGTTGGGAAAAGTCCAAAATAAAAATTTAGGCTTTTTTTCCATGTAATTTGATATTTGGAATTATTGCTGGTCTTCCTGTTTTCCCCATACAAGATGTTTAATTGCACTGCAGTACAAAACAAGATGTCCTTAATGTGTAGATCAGTGAGTTTTTCAAATTACTTTTTCATGAATAGAAGCTTAAAATGAATCTCAATTTAATTACGCTATAAGACTTAAAGAAGCATCAAGGACAAAAAAAACCACTTATGACATGACAGTCAGATTTTGAATCCTTCCATTACATGCAGTGAAAATATTTATGTCTAGGGTAATAGAGATTTGTGTTTCTTGATAAAGATAGAATTTATTACATTAATGATTTTAGCCTCTACCTATGACAGTTGTAACAACAGTGTTAACATATTTCTATTAACAGAAAAGAAAGGGAAAATCCTGTTTAAGTTATATCATAACTCCTGATTATTTTGCTTAGGGGCTCATAGCCAGATGGAATTCTGGGGTTGCTTTCTTCTGAGTCCTCAAGTTTTAGCCCTTGAACGAGTTCTCTATTTTATTCTCTCGCACCAGCTAGGATGTGAGAAAAAGTTGTAGAGTTGCATACTGTTGTATTTTTGCAATTTCATCTGATATTAACTATTGACTGAGATAGCAACATCCCCCCTTCCAGCATTTCAAGGGGTGCTGGTGTAAAGATAACAATGCTGAGAAGGAAGTGGAAAATAACCAGTTGAAAATGTCCTTTAGTCTGCACGTGCTATCACATATTCTGTATTTCTTTTTTCCTGTCTGAGCTTACACTAGATCATTCTGTAAAGAGGAGCACAGGGAGCCTTAGAGTAGGTCTGGATTTTTTTGCAGCTTACTTTGAAAACACTGTAAATGAAGTTAGATTGGTTAGTATCCATGCAGGCTATTAAATGCTGCTATTCAATTTGGATCATAAGCCTTTTGAAGTGAAAGAGGGGGAAGTCTGAATGCTGAAAAAGAGAAATGTTTCACATCAAAGGCATTCTTTCTATTGAGGTTTACACACCCTTTTGGCCTCCTTATTATTATTCATGGTGTTTTTCCAGCAATACAACAGACAAGTTACGCATCTAATTTACTGATATGATACTTTTTTACTCTTCCTTAGCTTTGAAATGTAGTTGAAAAGCAGCTGAAATACATTTTTGACTTGTGATAAAAGCTCAAATCATCTGCTTTGACATAGGCCTGTATAAAAAGCTCATTTTAACACACATCTTGTAGTAACCTGTAAAGCCCTTTGATCCCCACAGCAACCATATAGAAAGCTGCGTAATATATAATTCACATTACCATTGTGATATACATAACTTCTTTGGCACATAGGGCAAGCTCTAGCATACGGAAACACCCTTCTGTAATTTTACACACATACATTCATGGTAGTTTTAGAAGATTGATGAAACTTAATCCTCATGAAGAGCAAAAAAAAAAACAACCATTCCAGGTTATTTCATTCATGGCGACATATTATGTTCTCACTAAGAAAAGAAAAAGCATATCTTTTGCACTTCAAGATCTGCTGAAATTACTAAGAGGGAAGTCCTCAGTTGTATCTATTTTGTATCTGATTCAAGCAGCATATACTGTGTAGACTGAGGATAGCGTCAGAGCTGGTAGTCAAGTTGTGCTTTTGAAAGTTTTCATCATGCAAGCAACATCTTTGGATATGCAGCAACAAGTGATGGATCCTCAGCTAAATGCAGAGTAGACCATACCACAAGTGAAAAATATTATTTAAAGCCTGTGCAACACTCTTGATTGCATTTATAATACCAGGAAAGGAAATTGTTGATATAATTTTGACATTACAGTAGGTTGAAAATGCCAGAAGAGCACATTCATGCTCTCAAAGAGATAAAACAATGAGTCTATGACTAGAAAAATGTATTTAAAAAGGTACCCAACTACATCTTCATTTTCTTTAACTATCAACTTCCCTGACTATGTGACACATATACTCCAAGACTGGGCTGCAACATGCCAAAGCACTAATCAGAGCGTTGGACGTACTCCCTGATTAAAGTTTTAATGTCATCACTAGCCCTCTATTCTAATAATTTATGTATTCATACACTCAGCTGCAGACCCAGATAAGCAGATGAGTTTTCCAGTGTGAACTTAAAGTTTCCCTGACACTGCATACAGATTTCCACTTGGTTTCTTCCAAGCTCGGAAAGCCATCTCAGTAAGAAGTGTTAAAAAATGCACTCCAGGACATCAGCAATTAAGTCTTTGGGCAAGAAAGTCTGATTCATGCATAAAATTTTTAATGAAAATGAATTCCACAATCTTGCTTATTCAGAGGCTAAGTGAAGTTTGATGGTGGTTGGATATAAAAGAGATCCAGAAAATTGATGCATTCAAAATAATTTGAGATCTAGTCATTTGAATATGAAGGCATAAAGATTTCAGCATAAACTAATTCCTGGTCATAAAGTCTAAGAATTTGTGGAATGGAGCACTGATTTTTTATTTTTTTACAAAAACCACCAGCTTAATGTGTTAGAATGCATTGTATTTCCAAGGGAATATGTATGTAATGTACTCTGCAGTTAGGGACAGTTGTTCATGATCATCTTTATACCCAGTCTCATGATACATTAAAGAATTATGAATATCCATACAAACATGAAATTAAGACTTCATAGGTTTAAGTCATTACTGTACATTTGGCAAGTTTCAAACTGAGATTAGACCAGTTAATACGAAGAAAACAGATTTTTTGTGAGTACTGACTGTACTTTGGAAAGACTAATAACTCACCTATTTTAGTAAAGTGATCTGGAAATTTGGCAAATGAGTATAAAATTTAGTGTACCACTGAACCGGTGAAGTATGTCACATGTGGACTTCTAAATGTTGTTCTTTGTCCTATAAGATCAAGACTGTATTGGGAAGAAAAGTAAGATTGCAAAAGATTGTTATTTCTCAGCTCAACTCTCAGTGCAACATTTGCTCTAATTTTGGCACTACATATGATTGGGGTTTTTGTTTTTAAATTTATAGTCACAGTGAGGAAGAAAATGGATGTACAGGTCTGATTGTAAGGAGAGTTGGGTGGCACATAGAAATGGCTAGAGTTAGGTTGTAAGAAAATAGTTAATCAAAGAGAAGGTAGTCAGCTCTTTGTAACGTGAATTGCTTTCTCCAAAAAATTGAAGGATTTTTGTTGCTTTCTTTTTTTCCTTAAAAAAGAAGCAGCTGCAAATACCGCTCTTAAGCTTTAAAATAGTGTGTTAGCTCTCCTTGCTTTAATAAGATCCTTGACATATAAGCAGTTCATATTCTTGAAAAACATAAAGATATGTCTGAGGGGTATTTAAAGCTCAACAGAAAAGAAGAATCCACTATTTTTCAGAAAAAGTACAAATAATTTGACATAATGCTTTTAAAAAATTGAATTGTAAAGGATTTTTCCTTCTGTATGATTGAAATTATTTTTTGTTATATCTTTTAAAAGCATATCTTAATGTTCACAGTTACTTTTTAAGCATGGCCTGTAGATTCTTTTCAAATATAGCACTTAAAGTAACAGTCAAATGGACTTAAATGACCTAATAAAATAGGATTTAGCCCAGCTGAAGAATCTAAAGCCATACTTCTATTTGACTAAGAGTCTCAATTGTTGGTACTAGTGCACAATCTACCAAATGTCTGATAAATTAATATGCCAACGCTTTCATTTCAAAGATATGCAGATTTTATATACACACAAGCAATAAGTATGCACCCTTTGTAAGTAGATACTAATTCTGGAGACAAATGCTGCCGTCAACAGCGTGCCTATGACTGAAAAGGAAAAAATACAGTGCTTAATTGGCTGCCCAAATACATGGCACCAGCTCTGCAGAGTACAATGCAAAATATTTATTTCCATATGGTAATATTCTGAAGAGAAAAAGAACTATTTATTAGAGCAATGCCATTTTCTTTACCCTACTGAAGATATGTTATGTTTCAGGCAGTAATACAGTAATACTATTAAACATATCAGCAGCATATACATGACTTTTTGTAAGTGATAAAGCAGTTTTGCAGATGTTCTTCAAAATGCTTTTGATAAAATGATAAGGTTAAAAATATCTACACATATTAACAAAACTTAAGGATTTTAAAGCAGCAGTTTAGGATGGCAGGGGAGCCAGAGACTCTAGAATTATCTGGAGCCTTACCCATTACTTAAACTTCATCAGATTGTATTCTATTTAATAAAATCTACTTCACAGCTTTCACCTTGGTTTTTTCAAGTTGTCATTTGCTTTTTCAATCTATATCTGAGCACATCAAGTTAGAATTTAGCAGTCAAAATCAAATTTGCTACTTCTCTGTTTGCTTTGTAAGGGATGCACTTGAGTTATTTGTATCAAATAATATTATATATATTCTATTAGCCTAGTGTGATAATATTTAGGGGGAAAAAAGGTGTAGAAAAGTTTAAGCCAGTAAGCTAATTGTCCCTGACAGAGGTACTAACACAATGGGAAGATGGTACAAAAGAAAGAGGAGAAATGCTCTCCTGTTTCTAAGGATCTAGGCTTGCAGAAAAAACTCCACAGAGGAGGAATCCCTAACAAGAAATCCTTCCTCAGTAGCAGTCAACCCTTCGGTGAAAGCAATTCACATTATAAAGAGCTGACTATCTTCTCTTTGATTAACTATTTTCTTACAACCTAACTCTAGCCATTTCCATGTGCCTTCTAACTCTCCTTAAAATCAGACCTGTACATCCATTTTCTTCCTCACTGTGACTATAAATTTAAAAACAAACAAAAGAAGGGTTGGCTCAGGCTCCACCCATTCCAGTTGCACAGGTGAATTGCTTCCACCTGTGCTCCTAGGGCTGACTGGGTCTTGTCCCCAGGTGCTCAACCAGTGGTTCAGGCTGTGACTCAGCAGTTCCCATACACTTATTTACCTGTGATGGATGCTGCCAAATTGTTTAGGAATTTTTAATCCTTTGAGGTGAAAGGGAAGAACAGAAAGGATAGCTTTCTTTAAACTTAAAAGCATATGTTGTTACAAGTCAGCATGGGAAATCTATTCTCAGAGTACTAATTCCTATTCTGAGAAAAAGAGATCATTTAATTTGAGATCAGTCTAAAGGCTATATATGAAAATACAGATCTACTTCTGCTATTTTTAAAGTGTGAATTAGATTACTGCTCCTAAGCTCTAATTTTTCATATAGTTAAATAAACTATTTCTTTTATTACAAGACCCAGTCACATTAAAGAATAAAAACTGGTTAGGACCTAACACATACAGTACATACTTAGCCCTGTTTCCACCTGTAAAATATAATTCAAACTTTGCTATCCTTCACAAATATATTTAGATGCTGCCAGATATACACCTTGTAAAATGAATTAATGCACATAAATGCAAAATATTCATTTTTATAAACTGTATTGTCTGAACTACATCTCAGATCAGCATCTGAAAACAGTTAAAAATATCTAGTCTGTTGCAAGACTGCAGTGCTAAACCTGTTTTGTGATACTCCGAACACTAGTTTTACTTAAATGAGCTAAAACACTATTGTGACTATTATATGTTAGAACATTTCTCTGTTTTATATAAAGAAAAAAATATTCAAAGTAGTACAAAAAGCTGATGCGTGTGAAGCACTAATTCTTACAGCTCTTCTCTGGAACTGGTTTTCAACTAACAACAGAAAATTAGGATGTATCTTGCAAGCTTCTTACAAGTCTGTTGAGAGAACGAGTGAGGTGAATGACATCCAGAAACTTTTCCACATGTATGTTTTCTATATGTGAATTTGTATTTTTCACCTTCTTTTTAGGATTGCAAACACAATACAGGTGGTTCATATTGTGATAGATGTCTTCCTGGTTTCTATGGTGATCCTACTAAAGGAACAGCTGAAGACTGTCAGTTGTGTGCTTGCCCACTAAATATACCTTCTAACAAGTAAGATGTATATTTATTATAAATTACACTTTTTCACTTAGTAAATTATATATACTTTTTGAATGTATACCATTGTAAGTATATTTGAGATTCTTTGTGCTTTAACTAAATTACATATTCTACAATGTAGGCTTTAATTCTCATTTTGCAGTCATACAGAGCACTCAGCATTGCTGAGAGACAAAAATCAAGACTAAAGCTAGACAAGAGTAGTATGGGAAGAAAAATTCTGTATTTTGGATAACTGCTCTTTTCACTGAATCAAAGACCACTGTTTAATTTTTTTTTGTTCTTTTTTTATAGAGTAGTTGTTTCTAGTTTTAAAGTTTAAGTTAACAGTTTGATATGTTGTTGTTTTTTTTTTTTACATGTAATTGATTTTAAAATCACATTATATTGAACAGATAAGACTGTTATTTCTTTTGCTTGTAGATTTTCTTTCAGTTAATGTTCAGTGATAATGTTGACTGATAAAAAACAATCATATCCTGTACTGAAACATTAGAGTTGTGGCTAGCAGCTTGAGGGAAATTATTCTCTTGTTCTACTTTACATAGAATATTACATTCAGGTCTGGGGTCCCAGCACGAGAAAAGATGTGGAACTCTTGGAATAGTTTCAGAGCACAGCCAAGTAGATGATCAGAGGGCTAAAGTATCCCTGCTATCCAGAGAGACTGAGAAAGTTGGGCTTGTTCAGTCTGGAAAGTGAAAAACTGGGGGAGGGAGGAACAGAATTCTGGCATTTAAAGAGAAGGAGAATTTACAGAAAAGCTTGAGAGGGTGTCTTTATAAGTAGTGATAAGATGTAAGTAGGTAGTGATAGAAAAATGTTTTTAAAATAATAGAAGGTAAGTTTAGATTAGGAAGAAATTATTTAACACAAGGGTGGTGAGGCACTGGCACAGAATGCGTAGAGAAGCTGTGGATGCCCCATCCCTGGAGGTGTTCAAGATTGGATGAGTTCCTGGGCATCCTGATCTAGTGGAAGATGCCCCCTGCCCATAACAGGAAGTTTGGAACTGAATGGTCTCTAACATCCCTTCCAACTCAAACCATTCCGTGATCATGTTGATTCATTTATATAACATGAAAACATTAATCAAATCTATCTAATCAATCTGATCTAAGAACAATTTTCTTTACAAAAAGTTGTTTGTGCTGCTTGCTAACTACAGTTTAAGGCCAACCTGAAACACTAATGAACCAGTTTTTACTCTCTAGTAGTTCATGCTAATGCCATAGGCAATAGAATTGTGTTATATTCCTTCTCTGATCTGTGCGATTTTAATCTGACAATTTATGAGCAGGAATCTCAGGGAATTGTAAGATGGAAATCTTCTATTATCACAGCTCTACAGTTGTTTTTATTAGATATACTTGAGTTTATGCTTACTGCTCAGGCATGGCTCCTTTGATGTTCTCATTTCTTTCACATTTGAGAATTTCCTTGCATGGTTAGTTAATCTTCCTATTGTTAGAGAATGCTGTACTGATAAAGCAGGAAAAACACTATCACATTTATATCTGGTGCAGATGTGCAACAAACCAAGTCAAATAAACCAAATTCAAGTTTTTTATTGGCAAAATGCCTGGAGACTTCTACTCTGTATTCATCAGAGTTCTGTCTGCTTTCTTCCTTTTTGAAATTGAATAAGAGAACTCTCTGTAATATTTAGCTTTCTTGAAAAGCATAGGTACCAAACAAATATAAATGTTCTTGAAGTGTGAAAGTTTGGGATTCCCGAGCCCTATAGTGTTTAGCCTTACATTACATTAGCTCTGTAATGGCATAGAATTTAGAAATACTAAAATGGAAAAAAGCAAAACTGCAAACCTCCTCAGGCTTTGTGGAACTCATACCATAAAGCTCAAGTTCTCGTTCCTCAACAGTTCTAGGCTTAAATTTGTTCATGAGGAGGAAAAAAAGGGATCTGTTAAACATTTTAAGTGTTCTCTGAAGACTTAAAAATAGTCATTTTTCTACCCTATCATTATAATGTAACTTTAGTTGGTAGTGACCTTAATGTGTTACGAATAATATAAATTATATATATTATTCAGATTCTTGAACTCATCCTTCATGTGAACAATTGAGAAATTTTCACCAAGTATATATCACTATGGAGATGTGATATATGCTATGCTATTCTGCACAGCCTAACAAGTAAATAATTTATGTACTAAATACCTAGAAATGGCTGTTGATATGTTCTAGCTCATATAGTATTTAATTTCTAATGTAGCACAACAGGGCATCTGTAGTTCTTTAAGCTCAATACTAGGCATTTGGTGCACAGAGAATATTGTTCATAAAATGAACCTCTGAGATGTATTTGTACTAATAAAATAGTGCTGACTTTAATAACAATATCTTACATCTTTATGATATTTGTACTGTTTTTTACAGTACTTAACTGTGTCTTTTCCTCTGCAGTTTCATACAAGGTGGAGGAGAAATGTTTATCCATTTCAGAAACATGATGGATTTGTTCCATAGTTAGTTTAAGCTGATTTAACTGCTGCTTATTATCTTCTCTGTTTCCTAATGCCATATATGTAATTCCTGAAGCCAATCATGAAATTTCTTTCTAAAGCATAGCAGTAATAAGTGACTTGCCAAATGACAGAAGACAGCTCTGGGCAAGATTAGGAAAAGAAAATTATATTTTCTAGATCATGGGATATATCTTCTTATTTTGTGTAAATCTCTGTATTTGTATCTGTATCAGTAAGACTGGAAAAGACCACTAAGATCATCTAGTCCAATTGTTAACCCATCACCACCATGCCCACAAAATGAGATCAATATCCGTATTTTAATTGACATATTTAATGCATGCTTGACTTCTTTCTTTTCATTAATTCAGCACTCTTCTGACATTCTTACTCTTTATGGAGATTTAAATAATCTGATTTTTTTTCATAGAAATTATCAGATATATTTTAATCAGGTATAATTTTTCCTACTAAATGCAAATATCTGAGATAATTACTGCTTTTCTCTTGAAGTGGCAAAAAGTTTACTATTTTCTAAATAAAGACTAGCAGAAATGTTATATCGCTAGAATTGAAATGGAACATATCTTGCTGAGCCTGTGTAGGTAACAAATAACATTATAGCATGTGAACTAGGAAATCTGGTTGCTTTCAGAATGTTAGTATTTTACTGGAGAATTACATAAAATTGCTAATACAATTACTCCAAACAGATGTTTTCTATAGAGTATTTGTGAGCTTTTTGAGATCTGTCTCCCAGTGTGGACTAATCACATACCTATACTACTTCTGATACCATCTCTTCACTGGTGTTCTGTTGTAATTTTATGTATCACTATGAAAAGACTGGTAAGGAACCGAGAGAGACTAAGATTTTCTGAATCTTGTTTTAACAAATCAATACATACTGCTTGTTAACATTTATTACTACTGAATAATGAGATTCTAAATCTCAGTAAGATAAACTCACGTTTTCTCATCTTGCTATCACACATTTCCTTTATAGCATGCAAATGGGAATTTCTCAATATATTAATGTTTAACATTCAGATGTAAATTGACTACCAAGTCAAAGAGCAGAAGAACTCTCAGTCTGAACATAATCCCTAAAATATAGAAATTATGCTATTAATGGTCATTGCTTAGTGATAATAAGTGCTTAGTTATTATAATCTCTACAATTTATGCATTTGAATTCAGAGTTCTCAGCGGATCTGTGGTGCAGTCAATCTTAAGCAATGCTATAATGAACTTTGATAGCATCTCCATAAAACTTTCTCATGTCATTCTTATGAAAAAATGAGATAAGAATGGACGACCACATCCTATTTGAAAAGTCAGGTGCTGCTGATTCGATTTACTGATCATGTGTACTTCAGTTTAAAAATGCATATATATAATTGCTATATAAAAATAGAACGAACAATTATTTCTTCTCCTCATACATTCCTGAATCTATTTTTAATTGAATGTCATTGCAAATAACAGAAATATAATCCTAGGAATATCCTAATACCTATCTGTGTTTACCGGAACTGACTTGCCCACATTTTTCTTACTGATTTCTGTCTATGGGAGATTGATTTATTGCTTTATGATAAATGGGGTATTTATAAGTGAAACTATTCTATAGTAGAAACAAAGGGAAGAGTAACTGAGTTCAGATCATAGGATGGGTGACTCCTGAATAGCAGAGTCCAGTTATCAGCAGGTAATTATGTTACATGATCCTAATTAAGCTCTTCTGGCCTCCCTGTGCCCATTATTTTCCAGAAACTTTCATTATATATCCTACTTTAAATTATCAGTTAGATTATGTCTATTTGTTACTGTAGTAGCATAATCTTTTACCTGAATATAACTTCTTTCTGAAGTATTTGTTCATTATATTCTTTCCCAACTTCTGTTTTCCTAAGTTATAAAAGCCATTTTCAGTGTCTTCTTTTCAGCTAGATGCTTTGTTTTCCTTTTGTGAACAGTCACTCCACCATGCACCTGCTCCGTTTTTTTTTTTTTTTTCTATTAGATTGACCAGAACTGTTTTCAGTTATTTAGATGAAGCTCTATAAAGGTGTTCATGTTTGTGCCTTTATTGATCGCTTCAGAATGATAGGAGAGCAGTGCACTTGTTGTGTTTTTTGGTTTTCTTTAAAGAGTCAGGCTGGTTACTCACAGAAGTATGTTAAGGGAGGAAGAGAGCAAAATGCTAAAAACCAAAGGAGCAGGGCTTGAAGTTGAATATGATCAGAGATAAGTAGAACTTGCAAATGCCAATGGTATCCTCATTTATCCTTATTTAAAACCACCAGCTAGGAATAAGAAAAGCATAGCAAAGAAGTAAAGCTCTGTACTCTGTAAGCTATTCTTAAACATCAGTCTGGTCTGATGTGTCACCTTGTTGGCACTCAGATGTACTCACTTGGAAGCTGCACCAGCTATATCCCTTTTGTCCCAGTCTTTTCTTGTTCACTGGATTCCTTTCACAGACCCGTATACACAAAGTTCAAATCAGTCATCCTTCAGAAATATTTATTTTGGGGACATATTATGACATAGCTTGTTTTGTCTGGCCCTAAGGGGCACAAACAAACAGCTGTACATTCCTGCCTTTTTAATGCTATCTAGGCCACTCAGTGGCAGGCTGAGGTCCCATAATAACAGGCTATTGGGATGCTGCCATCTGTTACTCTATATTCAGTGTTGCAGAAATAGCAGAGTCATTCCAAATTTTATTTGCTGGAGTCAAACTTAGTCTCCATGCTAGACTAGAATCACATTTCTAGGGCACTATTTTGCAAATTAACAATCTCTGAAGTGGGACAAGAACTATGATGCTGACAGTCTTTTCTTTATGTTTCCTCCTTGTCCCTCTTCTTGCCCAATATCAACAACACAGTTTTAGCCCAACATGCCATTTTGACCGAAGCCATGGATTAATATGTGATGAATGCCCAGTTGGGTATGTGGGACCACGCTGTGAAAGGTAAGTGAGTACCGTGTTTTTAACTGTATGAGATCTGAATCAAAAGTATTTATCACTGGGAACAGTTCCTTCCTTTTTTTGTTGCCTCCCTTTCTCATATCTGTTCCTGTTTTCTGAAACTTACTGAAGAAATTTCTGTTCATCTTCCTCTGACATTGCATCCATGTATTTACATACTTACATAGTCTTTATCTGCCTTTCCATCCTTTCCCAGAAAAAGTGATTGCTTTATTGCTTTATGGTAAATTACAAAGCTTCAAAGAAGCATTTGTTGAGGTGTAAGAAACCTTTTTAAAATTATTCTCCTAGCAGTTCCATTAGTCTTTTGAGATTTTTTTTTTTTAATTATTTTGTCTCTTTCGATCACTTGAATAGTTAGAGCGTGGTGAATCAAATGTTCAGTAAATTATTGTTCCCTCTTCTTGAAAAGGTAATATGCAATCAAACCACAATCATTGTGATAAGTTATTTGTTGGTTTTAATTATTTATAAAAGAATATTTTACCTTTGTTACTTCTAGTTTTTTGTTCCAGCAAATACAAGAAGATAGTTTTTAGCGACAACAGAGAGTCTATATTTGTTAAGTATGTAGAAAAGCTCGATATACTTCATGGGTTTCGTTATTACTTACACAAAAAGGCAAATTAAAAAAAAAAAAATCTCATGTTTTGTCTTTCTTTGGCTATGATAGGTCCAAATGACATGTTAGTACTCAGAGAGGAAGTTCCCTTCACTGATAACCCCATCTGCCTTCTCATATTCTATTACTATGAAAGAGTTAAACGTAGAATTTAAGTGAAACAGAAGGATAGTAGAAGCACTAGTGCTAAGCTGCCAGGGTCCCCTTTCCACAGGTGGTGAGAATGTAGAGACAGGGGAAATCATCGCTGTATCTGTGCACCTTCCTATCTTTTGGTATTTCATGTGGATAGAATAACTTTAAAGAGCAGTTAGTTTGCCAGGTACTGCTGCTAGTTGTTTGGAGGTCACAGTGAATCAGCACTGGCTTTGGCTCCATGATCCACATCCCACATGACTCTACGATTAAGACTTTTTTTAAGAGGGACTGAGGGATCCAGATAAGTCTATCGCCTGGCTAGATAGTTGTAGGGAATGAAAGTATGGCATTTCTGTATCTTAGCTGGTTTTTGCCACTTGACACCTCCATGAGCTGCTTGCAGCATTTTCCAACATATACCCTAAAAATATAAGGCTTCTGAATGAAGACTTTGTTAGTCAGGGAGAAGTACTGGATGGGAAAAAGTAGGAGTGAATCAAGAGAAAGAGCCAACCGGGAAAAGCAGAAACCTGTCCGTATGCCATGAATCACCCTCTAGTCGTATCTTTCCAAATTACATTTACGACTACTTCCTCTGAAATCCCCTATTGTGCTATATCTGTCCTAAAGTGAGAGTGTAGGCTGTCACCTGTTTCCACCCATTATCACTGAGACTGCTCCTGCTGAGTACTATTTCTGCTTGTCTTTTCCTGTCTGTCTTGGAAGTCATCACCTTTCTTTAAGCTAGTGGGCTGTGAAGTTAATGATGGCAGGAATAAATCACTTTGGTGCAGAGCACTTTGGTGGCAGTTTGTCAATGCAGGGTCATTGACAGCTTCCATTAGCAACAAGTGCTATTTCTGAGTGGAGCACACTCTGTAGCTGCGATATAAGATAATCTGAATAAGTGGCAGGCTTGGATTTTTAGCATTATTTCCTAAGGAAATAAGGGTTGTATGATCTTTTAGTGCGTGTCTGTCTGCCCACAAAAGCATTTGAACTTGTAGGTCAATTCCAACCAAATTTGACAGAAGGGTAGAAGATCTCAGAGATAGTAATTGTTCCTGAAAATTTCACGAGAAGTATCTGAATAGAGGTTAGTAAGTCAGGACACGTCACAGTTAAGGAAGAGGGTACTGTGTGATCTCACACCTAATTAAACAGCAGAGATTACAAGCACAAGAGAGCAGGAGCAAGTGAGAGAGTTTATTAAATGTTTTGCCCATAAGAAAAAATTTTACAGGGCAAGGAAGAGGCATTGCTGTAGCCTGAGGGTTTGCTCACTGCTGTACAGCAACATCCTGCTGCAAATAATCAGTCCTTAGCCTTGTAACCATGTGATATAAATCCACTGGAAATTAAACCATTAATTCCATTGCTCATGGAATGATTCTCTTTCATCTATAAAAGCTGCTTGGAAATGCCCACAGCTGTCAATAATAATGAATGGAAGAAAGCATATTGCCTTTTGCTATTATTAATAGTGATTCTATAATTGCTGAAAGTGTTTATGTAGAATTCTGGATCATTTTAGCAACTGCATAGCAACAACTAATCTGTGTCACACAGTTGCCTAACTGAACAGTCCTAAATTATCATTTATCTCTAAGTGTAGAGAAAGCCTCGTTTTCCTATTTAATCCTTTTCCCCAGTAAATGAGATTTATGTTCTTCCTTTGCTCATTACTCAATTTCCCAGTGGGTACAGGGTACAGTAGACTCTCTCCTATCTCTGTACGAAAGGTTTATGTCAAAAAGTTGTGCTTTGTGCCCAACATATTTACAGAATTTTGAGATGCATTCGCCAGCTGCACAGCCTTGATATTGAAAAGAGCCCACAGTTGGTTTTTTTTTTGTTTTGTTTTGTTTTTTTTTTTTCCATAGGGAAAAGAAACAAAGTGGATGAGTCTAGCTTCTTCTTTAGCGCTCCTTCATTTATGAATATAGTTGGAGAAATCTTGTCCTCCAAGAAGGGGAGTGGAAAAGTCTGTGTAACTTTAGTGGGAGGAAAAAGATGAACTGTTTCACATCCTTCCTCCCCTCTACAACCCAGCATCCCTCAAATCTAGCACAGAGTGCCACTAGGTAGACCCTTCTGAGTCTTTTGGGTTCAATATGCTGCTGCTGCTAATCTAATTCTTTCCCCGGTGCCAGAATTACAAACCTGTATTGCAATGCTGTTAGGAAAAGGAACAAACATTCAGAATGTTTTATAAATTAAATGTGTTGTGTGGGATTGTTTCCAGGTTGCAAAGAGAAGCACTCTGATATTAGAAAATGCAATATAGATTTATTCCAGTCATGGAACAGTAACATCTCTTTTGTGCATAAGTGGTAAAATTTTTAACAGCAAATTTGCAGGTTGTTTCCCCACTGGACTTTTACCCAATTTCATACACAAATTGGGTACACGTAATTTTCAAAGCAACTTTGAAAATACTATTTTCATATTTTCAAGTATTTAAATTTACAGTCCACGTTAACTCTGTCTTAAAGTTTGTTTTGTTTTGTTTTGTTTTTTCCAAGTAAGCATAAAGACATAGTATACAATAGGCATGTGTTTTTTTTGTGCATATTTGTATACATACACACAACCACATGGGCTGCGGTGAAGAAAATTACTTCCATTTCATCCAGAGACAGTACACATATTTTCATAATTTCCCATGCCACATAGATTTTTGAGTTTATATTGTGAACTTTCCCAAACATGTAGTGCTTTGAATCTGAGAAGAGTAGCTAAAATAGAAATGTCCTTAAGGGTGGAATTAGTGAAAGTAGATTTTTATATTTTTTTTTAATCTACATCTACAACTTCATGAGAAGTGGAAGAAAATGTTGAAGAATTTACACATAGATATGTGCATATGGTGTTCTGTTAAGTTTACCTCATTTCTCCCTAATCTTGGGATCTAATCATCTTGAATCTAGATTCAAGAATATCTATGTGTTTAAGTAGAATGTATGCGATGAGGGTCAGTTTCGCTAATATTAATTAGCAAAATCTAAATTGATGAGGGGAAAAAAAAAAGTGTTATCAAGGTCTCCTGCTATTAATAGAAGGAAATGATTATCCACGCATTTCTTGCAAACCTCTGGAGTGTTTTTTTTTTTCTGTGAACTGCTTGGTAAGTTTATAGGAATGCTGTAAGATACTGAAGTAATTCTTAAATGAAAGGGACAATGGAAAATGAGTGCACGTTAAGTGAAGTCAAATTGGTTAGTAGTACCAAAAGATACAGATTCATGACAAATATGCAAGTGGTAAATGAGAAATATCACAGCAAAGCATAGGTGAACTTCACATATTCTTCTTCTTATTTTGAGTAAAATAAGATCCTGCCTTAATTATCCAGTTACACTTTAGCTTTTCTAAATCATACACTTTAGCTTTTCTAAATCATACACTTTAGCTTTTCTAAATCATAGCTATTAACTGTTACATGTACTGAGAGATTCCTGGCCTTTGTAACTGAGGTATCATCTGTGGGGGAAAAAAGATGTCAAGTTGTCTTTGGGAAAGTAAGCTAAAAATTAGTGTTCTGTGGCTGCTGAGGTATTCTCAATACCTCCTTAATAAGGAAGAAACACCCATTTCTTTTCTGGGAATAATACAGGGAGGTACAATATGTAGCTACATTCACGACATGTTCTGAAAATAAAATGCATTAATTATTCTAATGACAAGATTTTGATGTACTGTTGTTATGGGGAAGTACTTGAGAGAGATGGCTATGTGAATGCACCGGAGCACAGTGGACTAGACTATGAATATTACACTTGTGTTAATGAATACTTACATTCACCCAAACCACTGGACTGTTTGTATAAATTATGCATCTGTTTAGGTCTGTGTCATGGATATTTTTAAAGAACAGAAAGAATTTTACATTGAATAACATCCTACTATTAAAAAATACTGATTAGTTCTATCTATTATTTCCTCTCTACTCTGTCATCCATTTTGATAACTTTTGCTACTGATATTGAATAATATTTAGGAAATGTTTAGACTGTTTTGTTTGGGAACAGACTGGAAATTTCGTGAGCCATTCAGGATGAAAGGTAAAGGATGAACTTAATGAGCATAAATGGAAAAGTGTAAAAGCGTAGTGGACCTGAGTGTTTCCTTTTTTGTATGCTATCCAAAATTATTTTTGGACTGTACCACCTTGTACTAGTACAAAGCAGGGAGGATAATATCTGCATTGATTAAAGTTCTATTTGAATCAACTTAAAATAATAGGAAATGTTTATTTATGTGATTTATGTATTCTATCTCTTCTTTACATTAATTCAAGTTCATCTGAGATGAGCACAAATAACTTCATTAGCTGGAACTGTGCATTTTTTTCCTTTTTCACTATCGATAAATTGCTTTAACTGTGAAGTGTGCACAAATGTAATAGGAAGGGAAACCAACCCAAAATATAAGTAGGAAATAAGCTCAGACATGTACAAATTTTCTTTAAATACACACTCATTTTAAGTCAGGTTCACTAACCTGTTTTACAAGATATTAACTGGAAATTGCAGGTGGCCAAGGTGGAAAAGGTGATATTTTTAAATGTATCTCTTAAAATAAGGTAGGGACTATGCTAGAAAGTCACTATCACTATGAATCCTATAATTCTTTTTCAAAAGATTTCTAGGAATCTTTTTGTTACCTTCCTATACACAGAAGTAAGCAACCCAATAGTTAAGTGACCATGCAGTAGACCAGCGGAAGGCTATATGACTGGGGGATCTTGTTGTGTAAACAATTTTATATCTATCATTCTCTAACCTATGGCAAACACATTATTTATGTGAAGGGAGAAAATCAACAGACTTGCTGGGAAATGAGTGCACACGAATATCTAGACATGGTGTGCTGAAATACAAAGCCTATCTAACGTGAACCTGAATTCCTCTAGAGTGCCAGTAGACAGATTTCTTATTATGCTTTGTCTTGTCTTCAGTGCCAGTGACAAGATTTTTCTCCCATTGAAATCTAATTACTAGCAGAACTGGCAGGATTTCAGCTGGTACTATATCTACAGTATTGTTAAAAAGGAGGAGGGAGAGAGAGAAAAGGCAGTTAAGAAATACTTGGAAGAAGATCAAGTAATTTTTAGTGACTAGTGAGAAATAAAATTAAATATTTCTAATAAGATTATTTAAGGGTCCTAACTCATGATCTCTTTTACTTTAGGTGTGCAGAAGGCTATTTTGGACAACCTCTAATACCAGGGGGATCATGCCAACCATGCCAATGTAATAACAACCTTGACTTCTCCGTTCCTGGCAGCTGTGACAGCTTGTCTGGTGCTTGCCTGATATGTAAGTCAGGTACAACAGGCCAGTATTGTGAGAGGTGTGCTGATGGATATTTTGGTGATGCTCTTGATGCAAGGAACTGTCAACGTAAGTCATGAATTCTTAGTACTTCTGACAGAATTGATCTATTCTGTATCTTTCTTTCTGAGAGGAAGAATGTGTCTCTGTATGCATGTGCAGGAGAATGATATGATGTGCTCATACCTCTAAGAATACTGTTTTACTTGCATCTGGTAAGGGTGAATTCAAAATAGAATGACGAACCTATTGTAAAGCTTCCTCCTGTAATTGAAGCAATAATGAAGCAGGCATGGAACAGACATAGGAGAATGGAAAATTGGTTGCAAAAGGTTATGATAAATGTCAGATCTACAAAAATAAATATAAATAAATAGAAATGCACTACAACATGCAGAGAAATCTCATTAATCCCATTGGTCATTTCAGTTTGGTACTGAAAGGAGGAGGAAAAGATATTTCAGTTACTGAAGAGTCCAAATTTGGCAAAACTCAGGACCTTATTGTCACCTATGTGACAGAAGTTCGTGTTGGAAGGTGCTTTACAGGACAGAGGCATCCTGCCAAGTTTAGCCTCCTGACTTCTGTTGAATGTTCTAAGGTGCTATGAAGTACAGTGCCTGGCACTGCAACAAGCCACCACTTCTCAGTAGTGTTGTGCAGTCGCATGTTGTTTAAGTATAAGCCGCATATCCAGCGTCAGACTTCCACACTGATTGCATGAAGTTGTGGAGAGCAGATAGAAGAGCTGGTAGGAGCAGGAGCTTTTGCTTCTGTAGAAGGCAGTAGCTCTTACTGAGTCCTTCCTGGCACAATTCGGGATGCAGCTCTTAAAATTCTATCTTAAAAATACTCACATATAATTTGCTATCAATTTGAGGAATGGAATAAAAAAAGATTTTTAGATCTTCTGAAAGAGCAGAGTACTTTATTTCTCTGTTAATAGAATTAAATCCTCTCCTTTCTTTGGAATAAATGCAGAGCCACTCCACTGAGTACAAATATGTAAAATGCTGGTAAAGGTCTTGGGCACTACCTTATTGCTCTTAGAAGCACAGGAACCACTTCTTGCAAGATGTATTCAAGCACAGAATTCTGATCCACTGGCATCCATTTCATGGATTTGCTTTGTTAGTGGGTGCAGTTTGACAGTTGAAATACAAGATCATGTTAGACTACCCAAGACAGCATTGGGAGCTCCAGAGATTTAGAACATAAACATAACTAGCTTTCTCAGATAAGGCTAATTAACATGGTTATATGTAAATTAATAGACAATCATGGAGAAACATGGCTGTATAAATGCTTTCTGTAGCTATGTGGTGCTAAATAAAAGTTGGACAATCACATACATTCTTTGCACTAGTTAAAAATTCATTACGATGTCATATAAGTTAGGGTGTTAAGTGTGTAATGTGATTTTTAAAAGCAGTGCATTTCAGAAATCGTAGCTTCAAGTAGCTCATCATCATTCCTGCAGCGTTGACAGGGCTCTTGCTTTGAACATTTTTACAGTTGTGGCAGCTGCATGGGAAAGAGATGTAGTGTGAGGAGAGTTTCAAAAACACACAATTAAAAATAAAAAGTATTAAAAATAAATACATATTTAATGTAGAATTACAAGCTTTACTTTTGTTTTTAGCATCACTGACAAGGAGAGTCCCATAATGTATTCATAGCTTTGTGCTCACAGTTACCTTACATTCATCTGCTCTCTGTCGTTCGTGTGGGTTTTCTTTTTTTTTTTTTTTTGCATATGATTTTTTTATTTCCTTTGCAGACTTCCATGAATTTTGCCCTGCAGCTACAATATCAGAAGGACCGTGCCTTTACTTTGTTGTTTTCAATTTCTTTCCTTATTAAAAAGCCAAAACTGAGAGTGTTGCAAAGCATGAATTTTGCTCTCGAATTATTGTTTGAAATGTTCTTTGCTCTTTCTCAGTACTGTGCTGTTTTCATGTGCATTAACCATTTCAAATGACAGTACAACTTTATATCACTACAGCTTCTCTGAATTTCTTGGTGTATCTGTACAAAATAATAGATCTAAGAACATGGAGCAAATGTCCTAGACTTATTTGATTTCAATTTTGTAGGTTGCTTTTTGCTGTGAAACAGCACAGTATGCTGAACCAATAGCTAGAGGTTGTGCTGATGGTAGAGCTAAGTGACATGAGATTAATTAAAGCAAGTATCCAAGTGTGCTTATGTGTGCCCAGTATCACTGTTGGAGGGGAATTAGTGTGTGGGTTCATTATAATTACAGACTCATAAATATTTATACAAATCAAGAGGGATTGAGAGAGGTCTTAACCAGTGTCATTTTGGGAGAAAGTAAGACAAACTTCTCTGACAGCTGTATTGTATTATAGCAACCATTTAGAATTTGGGACAATAGCTAATTTTCCAGTAGAGCTAAATGAATAAGAAGGGTTTAGGTGAGATAAATGTAATTTATCAGATTGAGTAACAGTTAGGTATATGAATAACCCTGACTGCATGTTTCTTCAGTGTGTACATAGTGCCAGTGCCAGGAAAACAATCAAAGTCTTAATTTCCAAATTCTGTTTCACCTCTGTATTGCACACAGTCATCTGTGACTGAGTAAAAACATGTCATTCCACTTGGGGTAATGTATGAGGCCTGCTCTGAAAGTAGTACCTTTTATGGTAATATTTTGGCACTTGACTTCAGAGGCAGATGTTGGCAGTATGGCAGTAGAGGTTGAACCTTCCCACCAATATTCCATTATGTTTTGTTGCTGTGTGACAGATGGCAGCAGAGGGGCAGCCTGACCAAATGGCTTCTGACATGGAAGTACATATGAAGCAAAAGGGGTGTCGCTTAATTCCTCCATGCAGAAAAGATCGCTCTCACTGACATTCATTGATGCTTGCTGAATGTTGATGGAGACCAAACAGCAGAGACAAGGACAGTGGGGTGGCGGGTGGTGCATTTCAGCAGTAGTGACAGTGACAGTGGGTCACCTCTATTAGAGCAGATTCTGACTGGCATGGCATTCAGGCTCCTATTCATCGCTGGTGGAAATGCAGAGCTAATGGCGATGACTGTGTTGCAAAAATAGTGTTTTGTAGATGAGAATTTACTCTATCAAACAGTGTTATTGTACTGTTCAAATCTGTTGCAGTTTCCTTGGAAATAAATAGGAGACCTTACTTTCAATGTGATCTACATATGGTATTAAGCTTGCCTGCATACAAAAACAGTGTATTTATTTATTTATTTATCAGGATCCTTGTGATTTTTACATTCCTGTTTAAGAAAAAAAAGATTCAAATAATATATTTGGGCTTTGAAATCTGTGTTGAAATGTTGGTGAAATACAGCTGTTAATTTGTATTGATAATGTTCATGTGAATTTGAGATTACACATTTTATTTTGACTAGTGACTGTTATAATTGAAATACAATGCAAATGTGTACATGTAATACCGTTCTATGTGTTCAGGTTGGATTGTCAATAGTTTTAAAACATGTATTATGGTAATGGGAAGGAAGAAATGAAAGAGATGAACATAATTACCAGATTGGCAAGAGAGCCCACAGTTATTTTGGGTTGTTATTTATTTATTTATTTATTTATTTTATATTTATTTACATTATTATTTATTATTATATATATTTATTTATTATATTATTATTATTTACTCTCAGAGATATATTTTTGCAAATGTTTGAACAATAAGGTCATGGACAGATTGAAGCAAAATATGAAATCACTTTCATTTGAAAGAAGCGATTGTGTATTAATACCTCAAAAATAGGGAGAATGGCAGGAAAAACTCCTTTCAGTTTACAATATAGTAAGCCCAATGAAGTCATGGTGAAGATCCTATTGTGATGGTCTACCTATAGGAAAAAATACAACTCTAGTGGCACCTTATGATGTGCAAGTATGTGACCACCATGCTGTTGGGATGCTTAAGTACTTCTTAAAACAAAGCTGTCACGTTGAGAAAAAGACAACACGTAGTCAGGGTAGTGCAAGAAGGGAAAATGTGGGCTGGGCCTGTTTTGAAGAGTAGATTGGTAATAAATATAGTGATGAGGATTCATGTCTCTGTGGAAAAAATGACAGAGAAGGAAGCCTGCCTCTAATGGCAGGAATTGGTGCCTGTATGGTCACAGTCCCTGTGACAGGTGATAACATCTCTCCCTTCCTTATTGCGTTTGCTGCATGCCAAAAGACTTGTGATCTAAAGGCATAAAGGGTGATAGAAAGCATCTCCAAAATTTCTTCTCAAATACGAAAATGCAGGAAACAAAACTTTTTTTTTTCTACAAGAAACAACAGTTTCTTTTTCACTGCTTTTCAAAAATCCTTAGGTGATTTGTGTTATGGGTGGGGCTGGTTGTTTGGGTTCTTTTTTCCTCTGTGAGGAATGCTGTTGCTGGAACTTGGGGTAGCATGTGAGGAGATTTTTTATGAAGTGGAAACAAAATTTCTCAGTGCAATAATTTGGAATAGAATTCTGCGTTTTTATGGGTAGGTAAATGCTGATTGTCACTGTCTGGGCTTTCCTCTTGAGTTTGTCCAGATGGCAAAAACCACGCTGTTAAAATTTGTCTGTTAAAGTCAGAATCAGTAGTGTAAGTGCACTGGAAACACATCAACAATTCCTTCTTTCTCCTTTGTAGCCTGCCATTGCCATGTCAATGGATCCATCTCAGAGATCTGTGACTCTCAGACTGGCCAGTGCGAGTGTAAACCCAACGTGATTGGGCGCCAGTGTGACATGTGCAAGGTGAGTGATGAGGAACCATGGATGTTTCAGTTTGCTTCAGTCTGGTATTAAATGGGTTTCTTTTGTCTTTTTGTTGTTGTTTCACTTAAGGAACAAATAGGAATTGTTTTTATGTATGGGGAAAATATATAGAAAATGGCCACTTAATGTTTTTCAAAGCTTTTCTGGAGCAAAACAAACAACAAAAGTAAATCTCCCTTTGCACTCAATCAAAATACTTTAAGCCTCACTGTATGTACGAATACATATTTTCGTATGGTAAATATAGTTCATATTTTGAATATTTAATACAAATAAGTAGGAATATTGCAGGTCTGGAAAAATTCCTCTATGAAGAAAGTTGGGAAATATCTGTTAGAATCTCGTGTTCAAAAAAAAGAAAATTGATTGTTTACTCCTACTGTGAATATTCTGCTCTTACATTCTTTTTCTCAGGAATTCTTTTGGTATTTTTCAAATACTGTATTTTTTTGGTGAAAATATCTTTTGTTTTGATGTTGTTTTGCAAGTCACTGCAAAAAAAAAAACCAACAGTGTCTTTCATGAACTTTCACAAAGAGATTTCTTTAGGCTGCTCAGGAATATCTTATAACCAGCCGAATGTCTTTGTTTCAGCATGAAGACTCATGGGTTAAGTCTGTGTCCTCAGAACACCCTGTGTGTGTGATTTAAAGCACATAAATAATTGTGCAGAAACCAAAAGGATCGTTTCACCCTTCAAGCTGCATAAATTTTGAAGTGGAATCCCAGGGGAGCACGTTTTCACTTCAGCAGTATTTAAATAGTCTATTCGAAGAAATATCAGTACTATCAATGGAACTTGCCACATAGAGTATAATATACACATAAAATATGTCAATAATTATTGCTAATACAAAATCAGCTGCTGTTAGGAATTAATCCTTACTGTCTATATTCTTGTACTCTTTTATTTGGTGCAGTTTCATTTCCTCTGCTTTATAACAGTGTTTACTTTTCATTTTTAAAGCCCAGCTACTTCTGGGCCCCAGATAAACGGTTTTGTATACCCTGTGGCTGCAGTGCCTTAGGATCCATGTCACTGCAATGTGATATGTCAGGAAGATGTATCTGCAAATCACGATTCACAGGCAAACGCTGTGAAATCAGCAGACGGGTGCCTAAATTGAAAGAAAGTGCACAAAGCAGTCAGCAGATTCGAGTCCCCCCTCGGAGATGGGGCTTCAGCAGTGCCAGTGGGTGCCCACGGGGTGCTTACCAGCCTGCTACTCTGGTAATCAGAAACTGTGTGCATTGCATGGGCTGAAACTTTGTATTTGCTTGTGGTGTTTTTTTTTTTTTGTTTTTTTGTTGTTGTTGTTGTTTGTTTGTTTGTTTTGTTTTTCCCTTTAATTTTAAAGAAATGTGCTTCAATACACAGAATTAACAAGGAAAGACAGTGCTCTGTGCTTGGTATTCCCCACATCCAAAGTTGCATAGGGCAATTAACCAAACAGGCTGGAAGTCAAATAACAGAATAATTCCAAAAGCAGCACAATCGACAGTAGTGTGCATAAAATATACACTGATGTTCATACATCAGTGTAATCAGTAGGATATTCACCTGTGGCCTTCAATAGAGCAAGACTTCCTCCTCTAATGATTCAAGAACCAAAAGGCTAGGAGCTCATGAGAAGAATCATCACCAGAGGCAAAATGTTAAGATCTAGCCTTGAAATATCAAACACAACAGATGTTAAAAGTTCTCATTTGTGAATATGGGCAGTCTTGAGACAGTTTTATTTTTTAACCAGAACAAGTGCAAGCTATTTGAATACAATTCCCAAAATAATAGAAATATTCATCATCACATGTCAACAAAACAGCTTATTTCCTAAAATGATATATTAATTATGGTTCAACTGCTTCTAACTGAGCAGTGTTTTAAGTAATTTGCTTTTTTTTTCCTCCTGCAACTCAAGACGTCCATAAATACTCCAAAATACTGGCAGTTATTTTTCAAATGTTTTCCTCAGTCAGGTTCAAGTACTTGTGCTTTATTTGCTCATATGGATTTCTTTCGAGAATGTGAACTTTTACCAATTTAATATAACTCTATTGACCACACAAATATTCAGAATACACCGGTGCAAGGTCGAATATAGTACAATATTCAGACGGTATTATGTTTCCTTGTTGTCATCCATGATTCTATCTATTGTTCAATAGATGTGACTCTTAATTT
Organism: Meleagris gallopavo; assembly: GCF_905368555.1. Classification (NCBI taxonomy): domain Eukaryota; kingdom Metazoa; phylum Chordata; class Aves; order Galliformes; family Phasianidae; genus Meleagris; species Meleagris gallopavo. Next base: position 57,468,417 of record NC_139405.1, on the reverse strand, counting down.
CTGTATAAACAAGGCTGGCGGAGGGTTCAGCCTGGAGTCTCATCTTGGGAGCTTGCATGACTGATCAAAATGTCTTTCACTGAACAGAACCCAGCATGCTAGTGATCTTTTCTTCATTTACGCATTGTGGAGTGCTAGTGATCAGGCTGTTTTTCTGTCTTTCACCCTATAAACAGAATTTATTACATCCTATCAAACTTTCTTTTGAGAACTGATCTGCATGCTGTGCATTGGTTGCTTCACTGTATTAATCTGATTGTCTGTCCTGAAGATTTTTCATATTTACATTTGAGTACATTTTCTTGTGTAATAGAAATCTTTAGAGATACACTGTATATTTAATTGAACCTTGAAGTTTAATTACATGGATTAGAATAATCTTTTCTCTCTGATGCACCGTATTTTGTCATGCTGAAGTATATAATTTGCAAAGCATTTCATTGTAGAAACTGGAAATGAGAATCAGGGTAATTCTTTATTATATGTATAATCAAGTGTTTGCTTAGTTTCTATGTTTCTTCAGGCCAGATTCTGACTGTAGGTACAATCCCGTATATTGATACATATCAATAGATTCCCTCTAGGAATGTGGAACATCAATATTAATCTCAGAGTTCAGATTTGTGGACTTTGGAAGCCTGGTAAAGTCTCTGAGATTTCACCTACATGGATTAGGATTTTAACTGTGGAAACAAATCCATGAGAATCTAAGTCAGTACATTCCCACTGATTTGAAAAATCTGTGCTGATTTGTACTAGGCAAAAAATCTAACAGCAAATGGCCGAGGTGCCCAGTAGCACATTGTAAAAATAAATATATTTCACTTCAGTCCATTTATAATCATTAGCAGTTAATTATTTTTTAAAACAGGTAATTCTTACTAGCTTGTAATGCAAATACATCCTATCTGTGTTCATCTAAAGTTATTCCTAAGAATCATTCAGAAGAAATGCCCTTGAGTTACAGAGTACTGTGTACAGGTAGTGCCCTTGATCATAGGAGACAGAATCTTCTTGTTCAGAGTCTTTCTGGTTGAATCACTGTCCATTTATAGCCGAGAATTTGAATTCATTTTCTTAGTAACCAATCCTGCCTAACACAGTCTTACAATCCAGACATGGTACACATAGATGACTCAGGCCATCTATTTAAGTAAAATAGGAAATTTCTGAAAGCCAGTCTGAAGACTGTACATAACAACCTTCTTGAAACTGTATATATGGAAACACAACCTTGTACAAAGTGTACTGTCTAGAGAACATTAGTTATAATAGCAGTTAACATTCTGAAATCTTTAGTCCTTTTGAGCTGTGTAGCTGTTTAGTACCCTTGCCAGTTTTACCTCTACAATTCTGTTTAAGAATTACAGAATCAACAGAAAAAGAAAGGATCACTCTGCTATCCACAGGCACTTAGCTTTTCATCTTTTCCCAGTAATCTTTCCATGTACTAACTGCTCTTCTTTCCTTTCTTGGTGGCAGCCTGAAACGTTTGGCTTACAATCTTCCAGAGGATGTGTTCCCTGCAACTGCAACTCTTTTGGTTCCAAATCCTTTGACTGTGATGGAAATGGACAGTGTTACTGCCAGCCAGGAGTGACAGGGAAGAAATGTGACCGCTGTGCTCATGGATTTTACAACTTTGAAGAAGGAGGCTGTACTCGTATGTAAATCCTTCATGGCCTATTGCAAGTTTATTTATTTATCTATATATTTATTCATTTTCTTACTAAGTTGGCTGGTTGTGGATTGCCTAACAATTTTTCCTGACAGGCAGTCATTTTCATGGGCAGCCCTGTAAATCTGTCAATTGGCAAAGAGAATAACTGGCAAGAACAAAAGACCCAAGCTATTTCTGCTATTTTAAGATTAATTTATGGCTAATCTTCCATGGATAGCTGTATTTACAAGGAACAGAAGTCTCCTTTTGTCCAAGTACCTTCTGCCCAAAATACATCTATGAAGTTTCTATAATTTAGTTTAGTAATATTGTAGAAGACTTATTCGGGTGCTTACCAAATCACACCAGCTTGATATGTTTTTTTTCAATTCACATCCTTTCTGTTTCTTCTAGTTTTATCCCAAACTTTTTCATTGTCCTTCCAAGGTCGATCCTCTTTTATTAAATTCTGTACACTTATATTTAGAATCTTGCTTGTATACTTTATCTGAAAACCTTGTACACAAAAAAACCTCTGCTATGTTCCATGTGTAAGCATAGTAAAAGTATTCTCCTCCAGATGCTGAAATCATAGCATCATCATGAAATATTTCTAGTTACTTCTTTATGATTGTTCTTTTGGACATAAAGTCAAACACTGAAATGAACACTCCCTGTCCTTAAATCAGTACAGATGACTAGGTCAAAAAGAATCTAATCCACTGATTCCTTCACAGAGAAATATCTATCTTTGCTAACAAGTCTCTACTTTTAATGTTTCATAAACTAGTTTAAATCCAATCACAGGAGGCATAGTTAATTGTCTAGAGTGTTGGCATGCCAGAGTGGCAATGGCCTCGCAGTGTTCCTTGCTGATGGCAGAGTGCAACTAAGCTGAGGATATTGCTGCTAATTTTCTTCAGGTCAGACCTGTAGAGTATTCTTTCCAGCAGCAGAAATGGTCTTTCCAAGTATTCTAATCCTCCGCCTTTTCCATAAGGAATAGCAGCACAGGTAGCAAGCCTAGCTCTCTGCCTTTCTTACTTCTTTAGCTTTAGTATGGAAGGAGCATCTACATTTTGAGACCTATACCTGTGCAGCAAAATTCAATTTCATCTGTTCTATTGACATAGAATCATAGAATGGCCTGGGTTGAAAAGGACCTCAGAGATCATCTAGGTTCAACCCCATTGCCATGGGCAGTGTCACCAACCACTAGAACAGTCTCCCCAGAGCCTCATCCAGCTTGGCCTTGATTGCCTCCTTGGGCAACCTGTTCCAGTGCGTCACCACCCTCTGACTGAAAAACTTCCACCTAACATCTAACCTAAATCTCTACTGTCTCAGTTTAAAACAGTTCCCCCTTGTTCTATCACTATCCACCCATGTAAACAGTCATTCCCCCTCCTCTTCTCTTCACCAAGCTAAACAAGCCCAGTTCCCTCAACCTTTCTTCATAGTCCATCCCTCTGATCATCTTAGTGGCTCTCCTTTGGACTCCAGGCCTGGACACAGTATGCCAGATGGAGCCTCACAAGAGCTGAGTAGAGAGGACAATCACCTCCCTCTCCCTGCTGATCACTCCTCTTTTAATGCAGCCAAGGAGATAGATGGCCTTCCGGGCTGCAAGCGCACACTGCTGGCTCTTGTCCAGCTTCTCATCCACCAGGACCCCAAGTCCATCTCTGCAGGGTTGCTCTTCTTCCCCCAGTATATGCCTTGAGACAGAGTGGTTTATAGTTCATAACGAAAAATTTTACTCTATGGTATTGTCTGCCATGTGAAGGAAGGAGCAAGAAAATATTTACCATTTTGTAAAGTTGGCACTATGGAAAAGGGAAAGATTTGTTCACAAACTCACTGCTGAGAAAGCTTGAAGTAAATTGCGAACAATAAATGAAGTCCTAAATTTCTTAGTGCATACTGGAGAGAAAAAATTACTGTAGATGATCTTCATGATTACACTCTTATAGTAACATTTTGCAATTTAAAAGCACATCGCTCATTGTGAAATGTTACAAAATGTTGTTAATTTTAAACAGTTGGGGAGGGAAAATGAGAAGGCAATTAACACATTTTCACATTACATTTTTAACTGCTCTCCTGATAAACATGGAAAGACTGAGTTAAGTGCAAAACTAAATAATATTTTAAATAGAAATGTATCTGCCTATGTTCATGAAGTATTTTAAATAACCTCAACAGATTTTTAGAAGTTTCAAAGTGAATATAACAGATGCAAAGGTTTTTTTCTTTTCAAAATGCTGTTTGTTTCACGTTTATTTTAGTAAGTCTTTTGCACTTTCCTTCATATGACCAAAAAAAAAAAAAAAAGAAAAAGTAATTAAATTATGAATTGCAGAGAAAACTCAGAAATTTAATGGAAGTGTATCAAATCATGCTTGAAGAAGATGCGCAAAAATGAATACTAGAATTGCAGCTAAGTATCTAATAAAATATTAGACTTATTTTATTTAGCATTTATCCAAAAGAAATATGTTGATTTTTTCTTAAGCAATAAAAAACATCAGTTAGATCAGTTATTATTGACACTCTAGCAACAAACAATACAAAATAAGTTTCCATTTAACTGTTTCTTGAAACAAATGTGCTGTATTTTTTCTATATTCTTTTAAATAATTATGATAGTACAAACAAAGAAATGTTGCTCTATTACTTCTTCAGCTCCGTACCTTTTGAACCAGTTTTGTCTAAGAACTGTACTTCCATAAAATTTGCAAAAGTTTCAATCTCACAATGACAGATGTACTTCTGAAACATCTTCTTGATGTGCCAAAAGACTGTATTACATGTTTTCACATGTCACATTTGTTATGATTGAGGCTAAACTTACTTGCATCAGTTACCTCATTTTGGGAGCATTTATGGGGAGAAGTAAAGATCAGTTCTTATCTGAACTATGAATATGAGTTCTATCTATGCATATCTTTTATTATCTAGATTTACTTGGAAGTAGAATAGAATAGTTGAATTGCAAGAGGCCTCTGCAATAGGGCATCATGTTACTCTGCCTGATACGAAGGGGCTGATTAATACTCAGAGTGATAGTTTGCTTATGATACTTCTGCTGTGATCTCAGGGATAATCTTTAGGGTGGGTATGAAAATAAACATACACTGGTTCTGCTCTTCAGAATGATGAAGTGTCTTGTTCCTTTTCTATTTATATACTTTTAATCTTTGTCACCAATGAGTTGTTCACCTAATAATGCTTTAATATCGAAGGCTCTTTTTGGAACCACTTTGAAAACCAAATTAGTTTTACTGAATAACGTCTGCCAAGAAATACAGTTTCATGTGAAAACATTGTTCTCCTGATAAAGCTTGTACTAGTCCTTGATATATAAGGGGGTAACTTTCACTTTGCTCTGTTTTGTTTCTGATTTCCATCAAGCCTGTGCCTGTTCACAATTTGGTAATAACTGTGATCCCATCAGTGGCCACTGTATCTGCCCCCCCAATACCATTGGAGAGATGTGTGACAAGTGTGCACCAAATCACTGGGGCCATGATATTGTCCATGGTTGCAAGGTGAGTGGATCTCTCTTTTCTCTGTCACATCATTCCCATCGGATAATATAGTAGTTTGTAGGTGGAATAAAAATTTAGCCTTGTAAGTCATTGTTTGTTCCTCCATTAGAAGTTTTAGTGTCAATCAAACTATGGTATAAATGTTGGTGATCAATTACAGAATCACAGAATCACAGAATTGTAGGGGTTGGAAGGGACCTCTAGAGATCATCGAGACCAACCCCCTGCCAAAGCAGGTTCCCTACACCACGGGTCTTCCTTCTTGCCCTTTTTGAAGACTGGAGTGACATTGGCTATCCTCCAGTCTTCAGGGACTCCCCTGTTATCCAAGACCTCTCAAAAATGATGGAGAGCGGTTCGGCAATGACCTCCGCCAGCTCTCTCAGCACACGTGGATGCACCCCATCAGGTCCCATGGACTTGTGGAGCTTAGTACTGCCTAGGCGCTCACGCACGTCCTCTTTCCTGACTAAAGGGAAGTCTCCCATTCCCCAGACCCTCTCACTAACCTCCAGGGTGTGGGATTCCTGCGGAAGAGCCTTTTCACTGAAGACAGAAGTAAAGAAGGTATTCAGTATCTCTGCCTTCTCAGCATCCCCCGTTACGAGGACCCCCTCCTCACTTAGTAAGGGGCCCACATTCTCCCTAGTTTTCCTTTTGCTGTTAACATACTTGAAGAAGCCTTAACATACTTGAAGAAGCCAATTACTGAGTTATGTTTAATTACTCCCTCTCTCAGATTTGTAGCCTGTAACACCAAACACCCTGTTTATACTGTAGTTCTGTCATGCTGAGTTTGCATACTGATTTTCTAGCTACAGCTGAATTTAACATGTTTGAGGAGATTTCCATATTTATTAGTTTCAGAGTTAATTATTTCTTCCCATAGTGTTTAATATGATGCTACATTTTGGAATTAGGAGAAAAGTAATGTAGATAGCAGACTAATGTTTTAGCTGTTGCTGAGTAATGCTGTGCAGAGCCAAGGAGATTTGTTTTCTCTGCTTCCCCTGTTGTTCTGGCAGCAAGGGGACTTGGAGGAGCTGGGTGGGGACAGAATCAGGACAGATGACTTAAACTAGCCAAAGGGATATTCCATACTGTATGATGTCATGAAGAAGGAAAGTTTGAAAAGGTGTATGTGAGGGGAAGTGTTCATTGGCTGTGCTGCTGCTGCTCAGGCACTAGCTGGGTATGGGTCAATGGGTGGCGAGCAATAGCTTGTGCATCACTTGTTATATCTATATATGCAAAGAGAGAGGGAGAGAGAGAGATTTATGTACATGATTGTCATAACTATTATCCCTTTTTCCTCTTCCTTAGTAAATAGTTTTATCTCAGCCTATGAGTTTTACTTTGTTTTTTCTCATTCCCTCCCTATCCCACTAGAAAGTTGGGGGGAATAAGCAAATGACTGTGTGGTGCTGAGCCACCTGTCAGGTTAAACCACAACACCACAGTATTATATAATACAGAAATGTGTCGCTACAGTAATTGACCTTACCTTTGCAGAACAAGTTTACTTTGGCCCTAGTTTTGATGTTAGTGGGAAGACATATTTGAATTTTACTTTATAAGGCCTTTGACTTGTGCATAAAGAGACAGTGGAGAAGAAAAGAAACAGCTGCCTTACCTATAAAATATACTTTCTTCCTATTTCCTTAAAAGGGAAATGGATCTTCTTACTTTCCTCTAAATCCTTTTTATTTTAGTTTTTGGCAGTTATGAAAGTCTTAAAAGGGGAGTAAGGAAGGACAAAAAGAAGGAAAATAATAATATGTCAAATAGGTTTTGAAAACTATTGATAATGTCATACTTATGAATTGAAGAGAGCAGTATTTGGTTGATGTTGAATACTGTGCCAAGTTTAAATGCCTCCTTTCTGTCTTCCTTATTAATGATGAGGCATTCATAGTACTGCTGCAATTACTTCAAACAAACTATTCTGTCTGAACATGGTCATATACCACTAATGTGCTTTCTTAAAAGACTGTCATGTAGCTCAGGTTGCAAACTAATTATTTCTGTGTGTATGGAAAACTCCTCTTGTGAAACCTCTGCTGCGCTGCTGTGATACAGATTCCTGGCTTCTGAAGCCAGCCTATAATGAGGTTGAAGACCTCTGTTTGAGCTGTGGAGTGTATTCTCTTATTGTCTTTTATGTGGGCACATTAATATGGCAGTTCCATGGCATCACCTAAATAAATAATGATCTATCAGCCTACATCTCTTTCAGTAATTTCTGCAAAGTGAGATCTCCTACTCACACTTTTTGTAGATTTCCGGGGCTGTTGTAACTCAAGAGGTTAGAAAGTGTTGCATAAAACAGTTTGCTTGCAAAACAAACATAATGTTTGATTGCAGTTGCACACTGAACTACTTCAGTGTATGGTGAAGAATTTGTTTTCTAAGCTTTATTTTCAAATATATCTTGCAGAACAAAGTTGTTTCTTTCAGAAGGTTTTATTTCTTAGGTTAGATAGTAATTTAGCAGTCTAATATGTGACTAGCAGTTAAATAGTTTATCTTGCATTCAGTAAAAATTGAAGTTGAATTTTTCCTACATATAATTACCTTCTTTAGAAATGGTCATTTCAGAGGAGAAAAAACATGCTGTAAGTATTCATACAATAAACAGTTTTTTTATATAAACTGAATCCGCATTTTCTTCAGCTCTTTTTCAGCTTTGTATCCTTAATTTTAGCAAGTCTATCCATGTCAGTTACTGTGGTAACCTGTACTGCTGGCACAGGGTTTGCTATTGCAAGCTGAAATTCTTCATATGAAATTCTTGTCACGTCAGTGATCAGAGTAAATGTCCTGGGCTAACTTTGTTGTACATTCATAGTAATAGCACTGAAGGGTTTTTCTGTTCTTTGGGAGACTGCAGCTTTCCCAGCTACTTGCTTCTATACTCAATATCTAGACCCCTTGTCAAATCACCTATTTCTTTCCTTACTTGCCTGTGGAAACTATCTTTCTGTAAGCAAGTTTGCTTCTCAATACACTAGAAGACTAAATATCTGTCCATTGAATGTAAATTGCTATTATCTAAGAGTCCTATTTGTAAAAAGAAGGTAGTTACCTGTCTTACAGATTAGTAATAATCATTGCACTAGCTTCCATCGGGACCACTGCCCCTGAGCATCTACAATTTTAGCAAAAGAGTCTGAACATACATACATGTTCAGTCATATAGGACTTTTATAGTAAGAAATTTTTGGAGGTCACTTACATTTCCTAAGTTAACTTTGTCTGCAGAGTATGCCAGTGCCTCACATCCTGTTGGATTTTTCATTTCACTTTTTAATTTACCAGTGATAGATAAAATATGTTCAGGAAGAACATAGTGTTTCTAAGTGTATTTAGTGTAATTTCTTGGTCTGTTTAGTGTAATTGCTTGACCCTTGTTGAATAAATATAAATGCCTATGTTAATAATTCAGATGTTGTCTTTGGACACAGGAAGTCCAGAGTGTAAGAACTCTATCAGTACTTGAAAGATGTGTGATGTTTTTGTTCTGGTGAGTTTGTTTGTTTGTTTTTTCACATGCACAACTGCAATTTTCTTCTTGTTTTTCTTCTTTTCAGCCCTGTGACTGTAGCCTCGTTGGAGCCCTAAGTTCTCAGTGTGACTTAAATACAGGCTGCTGCTTCTGCCGCCCTGAATTCTCTGGGGATAAATGCACTGAATGCAGGTTGGGTTACTGGAATTATCCACAATGCATTGCTTGTCAGTGTGTCCTGTCTGGCACTGATCCACGGAGCTGTGATACAGATTTGGAGACATGCTCATGCGTTAATCATACTGGCCAATGCAGCTGCAAGGTAGGGCAATGAAGACTACAAGCTGATCTCATACCTGCTGTGAAATTTACTCCAAAATTCTTTGACATTTATACTTACACAATATGCTACAGTGCTGACTTATTTTAGTGAGTTTACTAAGTGGGAATCACCAACAGTTAAAATGAGTAGAATTCCCTGCAGCAATATCTATTTTTTTTCTGAGTAGATTGTGTACAATTCAAGACTACTAAAACAGTGACTTCATGACTTCAGTAAGACTTTTGGTATCATCACCACAGCCTTCTTGTTTGGAATTGTTCTGAGGAGAATTGCATTGAAAATTGGCTGGATTTCTGGGCCTAAGAAAAATTTTACATACAGTTGGTAGCCAGCAAGTAGAATACACCAGGGCTCATGTCTGAAGAGTAGAAATACAGTCTGTGTGCTGCTTGAAATCTGACACTGGAAAATACAAAGTCATGAATTCCAGCAAGGACATGGGCGAAGGTAAGAACATGAAGTGGAACAACCCCAAGAGTCAGTATAAATTGGGAGGTAAAATGCTGAAGAGTAATCTACTGAAAAGCACATATCTGTTATGGGAGATGACAAATCAAATATAAGCCAACTTTTCACTTTCATTGTGAGTCAGAAAATCTGCTTACTGAGCTGGTTTGAGATCAAGGGAAGTCTTCATCCTAACGTGTTGCACTTGGGCTGCGGCAATCCGAGATATTTATATAGAGTGGAGGAAGAACTCCTTGAAAGCAACCCTGCAGAGAATAACTTGGAGGTCCTGATGGACGAGAAACTGGACACGAGTGAGCAGTGTGCATTCACACCTTGAAAAGCTAACTGTGTTCTGGGCTGCATTAAAAAAGAGGTGGCAAGCAGGGAGAGGGACGTGATTGTCCCCCTCTACTCAGCTCTTGAGAGGCTCCATCTGGAGTACTGCGTCCAGGCCTGTGGCCCTCAACACAAGAAAGACAAAGAAGAGCTCTTGGAACAAGTCCAAAGGAGGGCCACTAAGATTATCAGAGGGCTGGAGCACCTCTCCTGTGATGAAAGGTTGAGGAAACTGGGCTTGTTTAGGTTGGAAAAGAGAAGGCTCCGGGGAGACCTCATTGTGGCCTTAAAATACTTAAAGGGAGTGTGTAAACAAGAGAGGGAACTGCTGTTTACATGGGTGGATAGTGATAGGACAAGGAAGAACGGTTTTGAACTGAGACAGGGGAGATTTAGGTTAGATGTTAGGATGAAGTTTTTCAGTCAGAGTGTGGTGAAGCACTGGAACAGGTTGCCCAGAGAGGTTGTGGATACCCCATTCCTGGAGGTATTCAAAGCCTGGCTGGATGAGGCTCTGGGCAGTCTAGTTCTAGTGGTTGCCCGTGGCAGGGGGATTGAAACTAGATGATCACTACGGTCCTTTTCAACCCAGGCCATTCTATGATTCTATGATCCTTCCTCTTCTACTCAGAGTACTTTGAAATGGCAGTTTTAAATTCTGTTTTAAAAATATAGAAGAACAAGAGAAGGGCTAAAAAGAGACTTAAGGCAGGTGGTCTATAAGTATACACTGAGGGAGAAGGAACTGGACTCTTCTACTCTGAAGAAGGAAGAAAAGCTGACAGAATGTAGTAGCAGCCTACAGCCACTTCAAAGAGTAATCACAAATATGATAGAGCCAAGTCCTTTTTGATATTAGCAAAAGGTGTTATAGAATCAACAGATGCATATGGCAGCTTGGGAATTTTGGACTGGACATTAGGGAAAAAATCACTAGGACAGTCATCAAATAGATTATCCAGAAAAGTTGTGAAATCCTCATTTTTTGACATTTACATGTACTGACTAGCTGCTAACATGATCGAGTTTTGATCTTCATGGAAGATGTTTCTAAAAATTGCTTTAAGAGGTTGCTTATGCAGTTTTGATTCAGGGACTGTCCTGACACAAAGAGTAAGCAAAATTCATGAGTAAATTCAAAAGGTATAATTGCCAGGTAATTCTTTCATTAATTAGACAACATTCACTTCATTCTGAGTTAAAGCATAGATTCAACAGAGAAACTGTAAAATCAATTAGAGGAATGTACCTCTGGAGATTATTAAGGTCATCTCCTTCTTTGAAGGAGACTGCTGAGGTAATATTTCCGAGGATGGAGGTTCCATAACCTGTGTGAGAACTCCTTGGCCACTGTACTGTTTTTTGGTGTATTTGAATAGAACATGTCCTATTCTGTTTTCTAAATACTGATTCATTTTATGGTGGGACCATAAAAAAACGGAAGTGAAATGTTGACAAGCACCTTTTGAGAAAAAGCTGTTTCCTGGACTGATGAGCAGTGCTGTGTATCCTATGTCATCCACAGAAATGGAAAAATAGAAGTTCTTCAAATTTTTTTTCAGACTTTCTTCATGTGCTTCAGCTCCACTGACTATCTTGGTGTCTCTTTTCTGGATTAAGTCCACTGTACTTTCTTTCTTGTAGGTCTTCCAAGCTCAAAATAGAACTAGTGGAGTTTTACAGCATTTTGAAATAGAAATATTTCTTTGCTGATTATATTTCTGTGAATGCAAATTAATAATATGTATTCAGCTGATATGTACTGATTAAAAACTGCAATTGACACAAACCAGTATAAAGTAAGTAAAAGTCACAATTTATGACAAAAATGAACTCCTGTTATAGCAGGAGAGAATGGACTTGCGAACGCTCAGAATCTTCTTTATTGGCCCTGACTTAAAGCATTAAAATTTAAGATAAATACAATATAAGAGCATTTGCTCATGGTTGCATGTGGAAATGAGGTTAAAATGGTAAATCCCCAGGGAAAGTGTTGGTTTCCATTTATAAGGTTGATTTTCTTTTTTAGGTTGACTTCTTGGTATTACTGTGAAGAAAAGGAGAAGGAAAAAAAAAAAAAGAGAGAGAGAAAGAGAGAGAGAGACCACTGCTTTCATAGTGGCAATTTTTTTCAATACCTTGGTCTCTGTATAAAATGGCTTTAAAAGGCTGTGAATAAATTAATGCTTATCTAGCCTATCTAGGTTTGCTTTTTATTTGGACTAATTGAAAAATGAAAATAAAAGCATTGACATTATAACAGCGAAACTTTTCAGCCTTGTTAATACAGTTCAGTGATGTGGAAAACAATCAGATGAAGAGGGGAAAGCTTTTCTCCACAATATTACTATTAAAGTATGTTTCTCAGCAAGAATATTTAGTACTGTAGCTTAAATGTTCTAACTAGTCAAAACTAAATTCCTTTTAAACAAAAGGTTTGATTAATCCAGGCAGTTTCATAAGGACATATTGTTTTCTTATCAGTCATTTATTTAGTCTGCTGTATCCAAAGTACCATTTGATCTTTCTGTGAATGCAACTGTCACCAAGGAACCAGTGGATGCTCAGAGTTACCTAGTGGATACATCTGCAAGTGTTACTTTTATATTGATCTATATGTTTGCGTACACACATGTTAAGAGGCTGGAAAGCTTATTGAAGCTCCTTACACTTATACTATTATTAATATTGTTCCATTTTCTTTTTCTTATTATTGCCTGAATTAAACCTTGCATTATTTTTAATGTTCTCTCTATTCTAGGCCAATGTGGAAGGTGTCCATTGTGACAGGTGCAAGTCTGGCACATTTGGCCTCTTTGCCAGAAACCCACTTGGCTGCAGCAGCTGCTATTGCTTTGGCTTGACTACACAGTGCAGTGAGGCAAAGGGGCTTATCCGCATGTGGGTGAGTAGGGAACTGCTGAGCCATGTAATGAGATAATGTTGTTTCCTGCTGGCATATTTTAATCAAGCACTGAGAAGTAGCTAGAAAATGGCCAAACATTTAAGCAGTCATTTTCCTCCTTATAATTTGAGAAGTGGAAAGAGTAGAATCTTCCATTAGAATACCAGGGTCAAAGCATTAGAAGTAAGTAGCTAAGAAAACTAGTGATATGATAGCAGATCAATGTAAAGCTGTTAAAACCTAGGAGCAGACAAGTTAGTTGTGTAAGGGGAAATGATGCACCATTTCAACATAATCCCTGGTATGTGATACGCAGTTTACCCACATGTATTCAAGGATCATAGATACTTCTCCAGAATAGATTTGCTATAGTCCAATCTGTTTATTTCCATTACTTTTTCTAAAATTGTTTTTTTTAAGAGTGCTTAGGGAAGATGCTGCCATATTTAGGTCTGGGAATGGAAATCCCTTAGAGAAAAAAAAAAAAGAGCTCTCCACCTTCATGTGGAAAAGGATCTTGAGACCTATGTTAGACTGTCAAGTAAGACAGACTGAATGTCTTCAATTATCTTTACAACAAACGCAAAACACACATTGAAATCACTACTGTCCATCACATCACATGTGGCAGCAAAAAGAAATAGCGTTGTTTAAACCTCCTGATGATCTGGTTTGTCTCAGTTAATTTCCTCTCTTATTTATACTCACATCTAAGCGAGTGTGTGTACACAGCTCATCTGGTTTTTGGCTCTGTGATGTGTTACAGAATTGGAATTGATTCAGAGTTTTAAACTGATTGACACTGAATTCTTCCAGCTGCTAGTGGTTATTCCAGATGCTATTTCAGGTGCCTCAGATGACATTAGACATGTTTAGACAAGCGAATCTTGTCCTATATGACAGTAACGCTTTTCAGAAATTCAAATGTGTTGACCCCTTTCTTGATGTCTCAAATACAGTTATGACAGGAACACAGGAAATCTCACACAGGGCTAGCAATTGTCAGGGATGTTTCTTGTTCAGTCAGTCCATGCTGTAAATGGAAATAATGAAACACCGTAAATACAGCACAGAGCTTGGCTGAATTTCTCACAACCTGATCCCAAACTCTTGAACATCCTGTTGATGGACTGACTGTTAGAAATAAGTTTTTACATTAGTTTGCTTCTCTTTCCTCACTCTTTAGGAGGCAGCAATTTTGATATTGGTCTTTTTTGTATTCACACATTTCCTGTGATACTTCTGTCTGAATAGAATTACTAAGACACATGTTAGAGTTTTTGATCAAAATTACCCATAACATTGCATAGAAGTACAAAGCGTCAGATGTTGTTTCACAGTCAAGTGTTCACGAGAAGTATGCTGCATTGTAATTCATGTTTCTCACACTTAGAACAGAGGAGGCCCAAGACTAAAATAGTACTATGAAAATCAAATTAATCATATTAATGTAATTAATGGGATCTCAACTAAGAAACTCTTTCTACCAGTGCTAATACACTCTTTTTAGAATGAGGACAGAGTGCAAAATGCTTGAAAAATACATCATTATTATCACTATTTCTCCATACCTGTTTTTTGACAAGTAGTTAGTGATGTGAAATGAAAAAAACCTACATATGTGTATATGTATGTGTGTGTATGTATGTGATTTAAAGTGTTAAAAATTAAAGACAAACACTTATTTCCTTAATGGGGAGAAATAGATTTGATTTTCTTATTATTATTTTGAATTTGCATAGGTGACCTTGAGGCCAGAGCAAATGGTTCTGCCGCTGGTGGATGAAAACCTTCACCAAAGCACTCTTTCAGGGATTGCATTCCAGCCTCCTGAAATAGTAGCAAATATAGACCAGGTGATGCAGATTCTTCGTTCAGAACCTGTTTACTGGAGGCTTCCAGAGCAGTTTGAAGGACGAAAGGTAAACATTACAATCCACTGAATATGTACATGGCTTTTTTTTTTTTTTTAATTATTTTTTATATTTGTATTTTACAATATGTTCATTTCTCATCCTCTGGGCATGTCATTACACAGTGGAAAGAACTTGTCTCCAGTATCATGGAAATCTATAAGTCTGTAACACCAACATTTTTTATAATAGACAGTTACTGTCAGTAACATGTATGATTTTTCTACTGGACAAATTTTCTCATAAAAACCTTATTTAAGTAAAGTAAGCTTCATTAACTAATATATTTCTTGCTACTTTTTGTTTTTCTCCATTTTGCCACTTCTCTAAAATGCCATGTATTTTTAAGTGATGCAGGAGAAAATGAATGAAATAAACCTCCTATTGGAGGCTTATTATTATGCACCATGGTATTGATATTTATTTTGTATTTTTGGTACTCTTTGGTTGAAGAGAGTTGCATGTTCCTTGCTCTAGACATAAACAACTGGGCATGCAAAGGCAAATCAAATGAAAGAACTAACACTTTTTTTGTTGTTGTTTTTAATAGCACTGTATAATAACAAATTACTGATCGGTACTTTCAAGTGCAGCCCCTATCCCCAGACAGTTCTACAAGCATGTACTGCTATTTTATATCACTCATGCATTAATCAGGTTGTGTACAGGTGCGGAATGTATCTAGCTCCTACATATGCCCTGAGAATTATTTTTAGCCGAAAATGAGATTTATTTTTGAACTTTGTGTTTTGCTTTGTTAGCTGACTGCTTATGGAGGGAAACTAAAATATGCAATCTACTTTGAAGCACGAGAAGAAACAGGTTTTACTACTTACTACCCCCAAGTGATCATCAGAGGTGGCCCTCCCACTCACACAAGAGTTATTGTCCGGCATATGGCTGCTCCTCTGATTGGACAGCTGACAAGGCATGAGATAGAGCTGACAGAGGTAATGCTCCCATCTGCTCTTTCACTGCATCATAAGCACTGGGTTCTTTTCAATACTCCTAATAATGTTTTGTTGTTTTTTTTTTTTTTTTTTAATTAAACTGTTTTTCAGCATGAATGGGAATATTATGGTGATGGCCAAAGAGTGAGAAACATTGTACCCTGGGAATATCAGGATGACCCAACAGTCAACAAGACCATATCTCAGGCAGATTTCACATGGAAACATTATGCAGATGACTCGAGGCCGAGTAGAGTTGTATCCCGGGAAGACTTCCTGAATGTGCTGTATGATGTTCATTACATTCTTATTAAGGCTACTCATGGCAACATCATGAGGCAGAGCAGGTAACTGCTTCATACAGTCATCTGAAATAGTGTAGTAGTCAGAGATAAAGTGATAGAACTTCCTAACAGAATTTTTATTCAAAATATAAGCAGCTACTGAGAAGAACAGAAGGATTAGAAGCATAACAAAAGATGGAGGAAGATGAAATTTTATTTGAGAGATAATTTAAATCATAATAAGTAAACAAAATCTTTATTTTCTGGACCCTTTAACGAAAAACATATGCAAGTATACACATCCTGAAACAATCTAGAAGTATTTTTTGAATAAATACCTTCTTTTTGGAAATATACTGCTGTAATAAAACATAAATGAAAGAATTTTCTCTTGAAAGTTGAAACTAACTTAAATAGTAAAAAAAAGAACAGTATGTTTTCCTTTAACAAAACTTAACTTAATCCATTATATTAGGATAAATTCAATATTTCCTTTTTTATTTATTCATTAATGAATTTGATGATTAAAGAGAATGCCTACTAAATTTGAAGTGGGCAAGAAATTAGAAAGCAATATAAATATATCAGATGGCAAAATAATAGACATTGTACTGAAATCTGGCTGCAGTCGAATGGTCAAGTATAAGATTTTATGCTTTGAAAGAAGTAGTCAATTAAAGAAAATAGATAAACAAGGAACAACTTCTTAGTTACCTATTCCTCGAAAAGGGATCTGTTGTTTACAACATACTGCCAGATGAATGTGATTCAGTAACGATATTGTCTAGAAATGTAAATATTCTACCTGAAATATAAGCAGGAACATTCTGCAAAGTACAAAGAATTAATCTTTTAATTAAAACCAATGCCAGTAAAATCAAAGCATCCAGTTTGAGATGCTCTGATTCAAGAAATAATGATTAAAGCATTCTGAGAAGAGTGGACAACATCAGAGGTCACAAAACATGGTCTTTGAGGGAAGATGTAAAGAACCAAACTTGTACAGAAGTTAGACATTTTCTTAAGGGGCATAAAATGTTACCACAAAAAGAAAGAATTAATTCTCTGTTTCCATGGTGTGCACGTTTAAAATAGAAATGAGCTTGATCTTCATAATGAAAGATTTGCATTGGACATATGAAAAAATTTCCTGGGAGTTCTGGAATAGATTGCATAGACTATTCTTGAACTTTTTGATAAGGAAATTGTTATATCCTTTGTAAGCAAAAATTTAATAGCAAGAAAGCAGGGATAATTGGAGATAAACCCCGGAGGTCTCCAGAAGTCCTTACTATGATAGAAGTCATAGAAGTGATAGGCTAAAATCATTTCTAGATTGTTAGGTTACAAATTTGTCTATAAGAACATTGCTTTTGGAGCTTATGAGAGTGAATACTAGGAGCAGATATAATGCATCTTTGCAGTACTGTCTAAGAGGAAACATATAGAAATTGAATATGAGTCTGACTTGCACTAGGCAGATGCTAAGTATTAATAACAGAGGCCATAAAAGTTTTACACTGAGATTTTATTTATTTTTGGCATAATCTGTTTAGTATGTTGTATTAGAAGTATAAGGAACACCTATGGAAAAGAGGTATGTAACTCCAATGTAATATGGAAAAATTTGAGAAGTATTCTCTATGTACTGTATCTGCTTCAGCTCACCCTTCCCTGCAGGAACTGCAGATTCTAGATCAGCTGTGGAAGAAAAATCTGAATGCTATCTGAGTTTGAGCATTACAATAAGAGTTATTCAAATGGACTTCCAGCTTCATGATTTTGTTCTGAGATTCTTGTGATCATCATAATTGAGTTACACTTGCATTGTAATATGCCATCATTTCATCAGGGTTACCTAGTTAATGAGGCGTATAACAGAACAGAGAATGACTTCTGTTTCAGGGCAGGTTTGCAGAGTGGACTTATCAAACCAAAATTTATTTTTATAGCATCACATTTCACAGTGTAACATTTTATACGATAGCAGGACTTAGTGAATAGTTCAGTTGTTTTCTCTGACAACTCTCCACCCGAATTCAAAACCTGTAACAGAATATCAGTCTGGATTTTGTAGGTGGTTATATTGCAACAGATTTTTATGATCTCCATTTATTTACATAGGTAACACGCATCCCATGACATCTGAGTCTTTAAGCAGAAAATAATCATCAGGATATATGATAATTTTTTTCAAGACAGTACCTTGACTGATTTTTAAGGTAGTTTTGCTTAAGTCCACAAGGTACATTCCTCAGAATGTTCGCAGAAACTAGTGGGATATTAACTTGAGTAAGAATTGAAAGCTTATATTAAAAGCAGGCTGTGAGACCGTCTAGAGGACAGTATTTAGGTATGTGCTTTACTTTAAACAAACATTTGAATTAAATAACATATGATAAAACATTTGTTTAAATAGTGTGTTATACTTTCTAAACAAGGTTCTAAACTGGTAAAGCTTCTCTTTTTGACTGTGCATAATAGAAAAGTATAAGGTAAAGAAAATTAGGATGGGATTAAGAACATACCGTGTAATGTTCTTTTATTTCAGTTTCAGAGTTTAAAAGATGTAGATAAGTGATAAGCTGTAGGAAAAACATTTAAAATTCAAATTAGCATCAGAAGCTGAGAAAAGAAAAATAGCTTAGTCCTAGTATTGGCAATGTATTAGTTATATTGCATAGCAGCAATGCTAATATTTCAGTCTTGGTTTGGTTTTTTTAGTGTTTTTTGTTTGTTTTACTTTTCGCTTCTGAGCTGCAGCATTACTAGTGATTTAGAGATTTTTGCTCAGAATCTAAAGCCACAATTTTTTTTCCCGTAGTGTTCCTTTTGTTGCCCTCATTTTCACATTCAGTACTGTAAGTTGAAACATTTCTTTCATTAGATTTTGCTTTTCAGGCAGCCAGGTTGTGATAATAAATTAGTTTCAATTGGAAATACACTTTCAATTAGACTGTTTTGAATTATTTCAATATCCCCGACACTGATCAGGTAGCAGTTAGTCTGCTTCCTATTAGCTGCTTTCCAAGAGTCAGCCAAGCCTGACAGTCCTTAAGAAACATTTTCACACAAACAACATGTAACTTTGTGAGCATATTATTATGTAAATTCAACTTTCTGACCAAAAATAGTTTTTTGCAGCGCACCGACCATTGTCTCAGCCTTGACAATGATGGGGAGGCAGATTTCATTTAGTTTTTCCATTTAATATACAGAGATTTCAATGTAGGTTTGTATTGACACATCAGATCTAAATATTTTTGCCCTCTTCAGTCGTCGTCTTTGATCTGGCTTCATTTATTTGTTCTTTCAATTTCCTTGCTCTACTGAACTCATTTCTTCAAGTAGCAAGGAGAGAGCACAGGGTTAAAGTTTCTAGATGATTTGGGGATTTTGCATTCACACAAGATATTAAAAGATATATCTCTATTCTACTAAGCTCAGTCTCAAAAGTCTCATTTATTTCAACAGTGAGCTTTTACTTGTCTCATAGTCATGTTGACGTTCGTTCCTAGTGGCCAAAGTGCCAAACAGTGCAACTCAGTAATCAGTGTTTGGGAGTAAATGAGTAGACTATGAACATGAAGTAGAGATGAGCATTTCTTTGACCTTCTCTGCATTAAGCCTATGCACAGACACATATACAGACTGTAGCAGCACCATCTATGTTTATTCAGCTAATTATTCACAAGCTCTTTGACATTTTCTCTTACATGGACATTATATTGGAGTCCCTAAAACTTAACACCATTCTGCCCTTCTTATTTATCAAAGATTTTCAGTAGTGGAGAGGTCAGAGTTGTTGGGAGGCAAGGATAATCTTAACGCAAACAAGTATTTCAGAAATTACTACCATGAAACATACCCTTTCTGATAATACTGGATGGTTCTGTAGTACTGTAGCAGGATTTTTTGTTTATTTGTTTGCTTTAAATTGTTTGCTAGATTTCAATTATCTAGACGATCCTACAGATTAAAAAAAAAAAAAAAAAAAGTTATCTGGCTACAGATCTTAAAGTTCTTGGAAGGAAAAAAGAAAAAAAAGGAAATGTAACCTGTGGTTTCAAGTCTGTTTAGCAGCATGTTTAGGCTACTTTATTTGCTGGATATATATTTTATTTTATTTTAATAGTTGCCTCATTAAAAACTCATTTAGTAAACAATTTTATTGCTGTACCTATCATGAATTGGGACTGCATTTAATGTGTGTCTTTGATTTCTCAATGAGTCCTTCTGAATGAAAAATAAGATTTGATCTATTGCTAATAGTTTCACTAAAAAGAGATGAAGAAAAAAGAAAAAAGCGTTAGGAATAGCAAAAATGTACTCTTTTATCTCCTACAAGCCAAGAAGCCTACAGAAAGCCAAGTAAGGCAATATTCTGCCATACAAGATGAACTGGTTTTGAGTTAGTGCTTCACTACTCTTACTGAAGATGGTTGCTCCCTTTTTCTTTCAGGATTTCTGAGATCTCAATGGAAGTTGCTGAAGGTGGCATTGTTTCTGGAATGACTCCTCAGGCTAACTTGATTGAGCAATGTGACTGCCCACTGGGTTATTCTGGTTTGTCTTGTGAGGTACGTTAATAATTTTACTTTCAGTAAAAGTATTTCTGCGCTCTATGTTCCAATTCTTAGTAAGGTGTGACTAGCAAATATTGTGTAGATTCAGTTAAATGAGATAGATGCTCTCAATATCTATCTTACAAGGAATTTTAGCTTTTTTTTTTTTTTTTTTTTTTCCTATTAAGTAAATATGAATCACAATGTGTGACTGAGGCTGACCAAGTTGTTTTGGGCAAATGAGAGCTTAATACTATTGTATTTATGTACAATACATTGTACTATGTTGTTGTGTTTTAGTGAGGCCGTTATATGCAATACATCTATAATACCTTATCTGTCTAAAGATGAAACTATAGGCATAATTTTATCAAGGCCATGATTCATAGCATCTGTGGAGAAGCACAAAACACAAGAAGTCTCTATGTCCGTACACCTGAATGCATGTAAATGCACACACACAAGAAATTAGTGTTTCAACTTTTGCTCTAAAGTGCAGTTGAAGTGATTTGTTCTTTTGTTATTGGTTTTGTTGTTGGGTTTTGGTTGTTTGGGTTTTTTTTCGAACTACTGAAATAGACTAGATTTTCCCAGGAAAATATATGGTAATGTAATTAGAACTTTATTTTAATTCACACCCGAGGTAGAATAAATATATCAGTTGCAGCCTTCATACTTTGTGCCTAATTGTGCAATCTTCACATGCTCACAATGTCGTTTATTTTTCGTGTTCTTGGTGAAGGTTATGGTATATTTTTGAAAGATTTAATTTCAACAGGGAAAAAGCATTTGATAACGAGGCATTTTTTAAGCAAATGCTGGTAGAGTGCATGTATCTATTTCATGGTTTATCCTGCAAATCCATTGTGAGGACTAAGTGCAGAACAGTTTTTACTAGAAAGTGAAAAATTCAGAAATTTCCTATATTGTTTTTCTCTTAATTCAGAAGCAGGCTGAAAAAAACAGTGCTAAGAGTTTTCCTTCTGGTTACTTCTAAAAATCTTCCAAGCTAATGATGAAAAATATAGTCTACTACTTTATCTTTTGTAAATGTTCCATTTCATCTCAGAGTTGCTTACGTCAAAATAGATGACAAGAATTTCTGCTGCGTATCAGAAGGAAAAATACAGCTAAAGGTTAGATTTTATTTTGAGGATGTACCATATATTTTTATCCCAATCCTAAAGTCACTGAACTTGTAAACCTGTGCTATGTAATATTTTATATTTGGACAAGGATTTCTTTGGGGATGAACAGAGAGGAAAAAAATAGTAAATTATAGTAAGAAACAAAATTACTTTCATATGAGATTATTTATCTAAATTGGAATTCCTCGCAAACCATGAAAAAGCAGATAGACTCTTTCTATGCTTCAGGGATCTTAATGTAGTCTAAGTCAAAATAAAGGAGAAAAGCAGAAGTGAGTTAACGTGCTTTCCATGTGATCAAAAGAAAATAATTGTGTTTATGCTTTTTCCATAACTTACTCCTGGATGTTTTGGCAATGATTATAAAACTGTCAGAGTGGAGTTGTTTGAATAGAACAGAACTGTCAGACAGGACTTGACTGGAGAATCCAGATTTTGATAATAAAAAATTGCTTACTCCAAATTCCCTTTTCTTTATTTTGTATCCACTGTACTGCTGTGTGGAAAGGTATACTACTCACACTCTTTCCAAAAGCACAAATTGAGGTCAACAGTAGGAAACAACCACATCGGTCCATCCTAGAACCACTGGGTGCTGGGGTTTATACGTAGGATGAGTGACTTACCCTAATGGTCTAAAATATCAAAATGGTCTTGTTTCTACTTTTATGCTTTCTGGGAGTTATGTAAGCACTTTAATACACTTGCATAATAAGCCTGAAATAAAGATCAAGTGCTGGATTTTGCGTGTGTCAGCATCACTAACAATATTTGAGTTGCTCTTAAAATTTTATTGCCAAACTTGGGTAGGAGAGACTTTGACAGATAAGTAAGATATGGGGCTAAAAGTCTCAAGACATGGAAAACCTTTAATATTTCAAATTCTCTACTTTTATAGACTTTACCTTATATAGCTATAAATAATGCAGCCATGCAGTCATTTTTTGATTGTCATCTGGTTTTTGCTTGTTATCCATCAGGCAGTATGTAGGCAGATATTAGCTTGTCAAACCTGAAAAACTCACCAAGGGTGAAGGAAATGGAATCTCATGCTTTCTCTCCACAGTCCATGCAAAATTTTTTTGTTGAAAACAAACCTTATTCTTAAGAAATGAAAGGAAGTTTGCTTGATGCATAGTGAGAGCAGTGAGGTGTTCGGCATTTGAATGAAAGGCCTCTCAAGCTGTAATATGAAAAGTCTGGTGCCAGTGGAGTGCTCCAGGGAGTTTTCAGCACTGTTTCCAATTAGGGCTGGCTCTTGTTATCTGCAAAGTACTGTATATTGTTTGTAACACAGGTGGAAGCCTGTCAGGTTCTTTTCATATCTTGTAAAAACTGATGATTGGGAAGATAAGCTTGCAATGCTCCCTATACTCCATTCACTCCATAACGATCTGTTTTCCTGTGCATCTTTTTTTTTATTGCAGTCATGCTCTCCAGGATTTTACAGGCTTCCAGCCTCACATGGAGGAAGGATAACTAGTCAGTCCCTAGGTGCCTGTGTTGTGTGTCAATGTCATGGTCACAGTGCTACGTGTGACCCTGACACATCAGTTTGTCAGGTACATTTGTGAACTTAATGTAGGTTAATCTTAATGTAAAATTAATAAGTTGTGTAAATGAACCAAATTAAAATAGAGGATAATTTAATCCAGTTTTACTTAAATTGTTGCCAATTTACTGAATAGAAAAAGTGAACTGTCCATCTTTAAAGTTTTCTTTTTGTCTAGTTTAAGATTATGCAGTACTTTCTTGCTTCTGAATTGCTATTTATGTAAAAATCTAACCCTGCAGATTAATAATCTGGAAAGGTGCATGTGTCTTGCAATAAACACAATGTTGCTCTTAAATGTAATAACACACATGACCTGATACAGGAAAACTGGTTTTTAATTGATTGTTTTTCCTTCTTCACTGACTAGAACATAAAGGGATGAATGGGTTAAAAGATTCCTTGTGATACATTTGGCCAGCTACAGATCTTCATTCATTCACCTTGTAAGGCCATATGTATCACAGCACACGTTTGATAGATGTTCAAAGCAAGCGGCCCCACTGCGAATCATATCAGGAGGAGAAAAACTTTGAATCTCAATTCATTTGAATGTCTAAGATTGGGAAGAAAATGTTGTCTGCTTCTTTTTTGTAATTATCAAATGCTGCTTTCATTCTGGCTCATTTCTCTGCAGAATTGTCAGCACAATACTGCCGGTCAGCACTGTGAGAGATGTGCATTGGGATTTTATGGCATTGTCCAAGGATCTCCAGAGGACTGCCAGCCTTGTGCTTGTCCCCTATCCATTTCCAGTAACAAGTAAGCATGCAAACGTATGACAAAGAATTACCTTTCCAGTAAGCAATAACTTCATTTTGAGCTCACTGCGTCCTTTCAAATGGCTGCAGGAGGACTGCATCACACAGAGTAGTACTAAAATGTTTTGTATCTACTCACTGCTAATTGATCTTCCCTTAAATGTCAGAAATTGCTCCCTTGTTAATTTGTGATTAATAAATTAGTAAGTGGTAGAAAATGCAATATTCAACAGATAATGAATGTGTGTTATAGAGGTATTCTCAGCTAGATCAGAACTCAAGTACAATATGGCCACAAGGGAGCTATAAAAAGTCCTGTGCACATATTTTATGTTGGTATAAATGTATTACAGTGCTTTTCTTCCACCACTATGGAATTTATTGATTTCTTATTTAATGTTACATGAGTTTTAGACAATTTTTGAAAGATAGAATAATTTAAAAGCAATATAGTTATTGCAGTATAAATTTTATTGGTCGATTTATGCTAATGAGCTTGGCTATGATATCTCAGCATGTGCTCCTAATAGATGGTGCTTTAGCACTTTAGATTTGTTTGCTGCTTTGCTGAAAAGCTCTTAGCTTTATTTGGAATCATATCATAGTTCTGCTCTGCAAAGGTTTGAGTTTAATGATTGTTCCATTGAAAGGTTGCAAGTGTTCTTTAAAATCATTTTTTCTGTGTTTTGTTTGACCTTTAGGATGTTTTGGGAGTATTTCAGCCAGTGTATCTTTGAAGTTTTTTTTTTTTTCCTTCTGTCTTCATTTTATCGTTTTGAAGTGGTTTGAGGTTTTCTTTTTTCTTTTTTCTTTTTTTTTTTTTTTGAAGCAGGGCATTTGTTTTGAAAACATCCATTGCTAAATACAATGTGATCTTTTCTCCAAGCAAGTACTTTTTACGAAAAATTCCAAACTTTGTAAAAACCAAAAAGAAAGCAACCAAAAGAATTATAAAAAAGAGATTAAGAAAGTGCCCCTCATCTTAGAAAATTAGAGCACAGTCTTGACTATAGGTTTTTCTTTTTTGTTGTTGTCTCTTTTTTCACAAGCATGTTTTCTGTTACAACTTGGTTATTTGTTTTACTTACTGATTTTAGAAAAGGCATCCAAGTCACAAAGAGTAAGATTAACTTCTGTGTGTGCCTTGGGTGAGTAGGCAAACTACTGAGCTGCCTCAGGATGAGAGAAGATGGTACACAAAGTACCTGTTCTTCTTGCAGCCATACTGTTTGCATTAGCCTAGATGTTGTCAGGGTCATGACTCTATAAAAGTGATTCTGACCTTTTTTCTTTCTTCTGGCCTTTTTTGTTTAAATGCTGTTGTAGGAGATAAGTGAATAAAACTTATGAGCTTAGTAGAAACACTATTATGCTACTATCATGGTTGTCCAGTTTTTTAGTTTTTTAGTTATCTGGAGAGGATACAGATGTGAGCATGTCCAGAAACAGAACTCCTTATTTTTGTACTGCTTCACTAAGATGTTTGTAGGCAAGAGGGTGAGGCTTACTGCTTCTGTAGCTGTAAATCAACAATTTAAGTACCTGTAGAGTCAATGAACAGAAACAGAAAACATCAGAAAAATATACATCCCACACATGTTAAAAATGGAGGAAATCACCACTGCAGAGAGGGCAGAGGAGGATGTGTTTTGAATGAGTATGTCAATCTGTCTGTACGCTTCCATGTTTCCACTGTTGATAGATGATTTCTGAAGAGTTGGCATAGATTACATGCCTAACTAGGTGGGATAAATCTACTCCATAAAGCTATATTGTTATATATTAGAAAACCAGAGTATCACACATCAAATTTGTATGAGTTGTGCAAGTCAGTGAAAGCTTTTAAAAATACTATTAAGGGAAAAAAGAAAAAAAAAAAGAACTAACAAAATAACTAAATGCAAGTATTCTATGGTAGTTGATTAATCATAATCTGCATGAAATGCACATAGCTAATGAGCTGTCTTATTTGTTTATTATGTCATGGCTGACATGATAATATTTGTGAATGTATGGTGCAATTATTTTTATTTATGAAATTTTACAAAATTCCACTAAGGTTTTAAGTTTTAAATACTGTTTTATACTTCTGTATAAAGCAAAGAGAGTGAATTGTTTATAGGAGTGTGGATCAATTGTAATGGAGCTGAAAATTTGTAGGATAATGAATGTATGAGTAGTAGATCAATTCGTTTATATTTTTTGCAGGGGTGTAATGTTATTACTCATTCAAGCACTATTGATTTAATGCAGTATAAGCAAGTTATGATAGGATGCTGACTGTACTGTACCAAGAAGGAACTCTAGGCTTGCCACTAGCAATCTCTGCTTTTCTGGCTCTACTTCCTCAAGTAGTTGAGTGATTTTTTCACAGTATTTATATTCAGTTGTTTTCACCTCTCAGCATTGTTTTTCTGTTGTTATAACTGTGTAGGTACTTATCACACAAATGTTGATACAGCATCCTACTTTACACAGTTCCCATGGGTACACGCTGATGTCGCTAGTTATTCATATATATCATGACTTAATAAAAATAATTTGCTGTCATCTTTGATTAAGGTACGACCATTCCTTGATCATGAAGAAGATAGCTTTTAGGTTGTTTAGACTGTAAGCAGCCTTTTGTCTTCCTTATATTCAAACTAGTATTAAATAAGATTAGAAGAACTAGATATCTGATAGCTGATTTTCTTAATTCCATCTTGCACGTCCTTTCCTTAAGTTTGCTTTCTTGATCATTGTGAGTGACAGCACCATTCAGCCTTGCAGTCCTACAACATGGGTTTTGCTGACTCACTTGCCTCCTTGGATTCCCATCCTGTTGATTCTGCCCTTCCAGCATTTGTCTAAAGTTTGCCAGAAGCCTGAAGAGTTCTTAGTAAAAAGGAGGAATGTCTCACAGGTAGCAGATAAGAAACTGCTGTCATTTGCATTGAAACATAAAGCTTACCACTGACCCTCCTACAGCACAAGCTATATGATGCAACAAAGCACAAACAGTTACTTTTTCATTTGCTTTTCTTTAGTTTTAGCCCTTCTTGTGTTGTGGAAGGACCTAGTGATTATCGGTGTACTGCATGCCCACCTGGATATGAGGGCCAGTATTGTGAAAGGTAGGATGAATGAAAAAAGAGGCAAGTAACACGAGTGAGGGAAAGCAATGTCCTTCAGTGCTATGAGTGTATGTTTATTACGTTTAAATGCATACTTTCAAATAAGTTATTTGCTTTTTACATATTGTTCAAACTCAGCTGCAATAGACCATTCTTACATACTGTGAATTGTGTTACTTATACCACTGATATTGTCTTACTCTTTGTTTTTTTTCCCTGGGCCACAGAAGTAAATATATATATGTGTGTGTGTCTATATGTGTGTGTGTGTGTGTGTGTGTGTGTGTGTGTATAATATATACACTACGTTTATCCAAAATTACATGCAATGCTTATTAGTGTGAATTAATGTCATCCTTATCCTTTATTCAAGTGATTATATTGTCCCCATGACACTAACTGCAAAAAACATTTATATGTAAATATATTGATGACAAAACTGCAAACTAGTAATCTAGAAGATAGCTATGTTTCATCCATAGCAACACTATGGGATTAAGATGATCTCACAGAACTATCGAATCATTAAGATTGGAAAAGACCTCTAAGATCATCTAGTCCAACTGTTCACCAACAGCAATATTGCCCACTAACTGTGTCCTTAAGTACTACATCTACTCATTCCTTAAACACCTCCAGGAACAGTGACTCCATCACTTCCCTTAGCAGCCCGTTCCTGTGCTTCATCACTCTTTCTGATGAAAAATTTTTCCTAATATCTAATTTGAACTTCCCCTGTTGCAATTAGAGGTTGTTCTCTCATTCTGTCGCTAGTTTTGCAAGAGAAGAGGATGACCCACACTATGTCACAACCTCCTTTCAGATGGTTGTAGAGAGCCATAAGGTCTCCCCTGAGCCTCTCTTCTCCAGACTAAACAATCCCCATTCCCTCAGCCTCTCTTTATAATATTTGTGCTCCAGAACCTTCACCGACTTCAATGCCCCTGTCTGGACATGCTCTAGGGCCTCGATTCTTTTCTTGTAATAGGAGATCCAAAACTGTACACAGCACTTGAGGTGCAACTGTACCAGAGCTGAGTACATGGCAACAATCATCTCCCTGGTCCTACTGACTGCACTATTTCTGATACAAGGCAGGATGCCATTGGCTTTCTTGGCAACCTGGGCAAACTATCGGCTCATGTTCAGCCGAATGACAACCAGCACCCCCAGATCTTTTTCTCCATGCTGCTTTCCAGCCATTCTGCCCCAAAGATATTCGTTGCATGGGGTTGTTTTGACCAAACCACAGGATGCAGCACTTGGTCTTGTTGAACTTCTCCTACTGGCCCAGCGATCAAGCCTGTCCAGATCTGTTTATAGGGTCTTCCTTCCATCAGGCAGATCAGCACTTTCTCCCAGCTTGGTGTCATCTGCAAACTTACTGAGGATTCAATCAATTCCCTCATCCAAATCATCAATAAAGATATTAAAAAGGATGGGTCCCAGAACTACCCTTATTTGTCTGTATCTCATTTAGTAAGTGACTTCACTTCCAATGCAAAATACAAGCAGTTAATGGAAGGAGAAAAAGATCTTTAGATCATACATAGTTAATGTAGGAACTTCTGTGTCATGGCATAACAGAAGTTTAACTGAAATTACTTCTGCATACTCTTTCTAGATTGTTTCTAGATGCAGTCTAGATTGTTCCATGTCTTGGTTATGAGATTATGCCCATCATTGTTTCATTGGACCATCTGCAATATTTTCTCCTTCTATAAATGCATGCTGAGTGATATATTGCCACAGATTTTTTTAATGGTTCATGAATTGTTATTCCCATACTTTTTGTTTACAGTCTTGTCAAGTATTCATTATAGTACACTATGCTTTTCTGTTGGCCAAATTTGTCTTTTATTTGCAATGTCTAGATGTTCTCCTGGCTACACAGGAAATCCACAAACCCCAGGAGGATCCTGCCAGGAATGTGAGTGTGATCAATATGGTTCTATGCCTGTCCCCTGTGACCCTACCACCGGAGTGTGTACTTGCAAGCCTGGATTCACAGGGTGGAAGTGTGCTGGCTGTGAACATCGATATGCACGTGATGGCATGAAATGCATTTGTACGTATACTAACAAAATTTTGGAGAATACATGATTGTTTTCCATATTTCAGAAATTCAATCCTGCTATTGCAGTAGTCAATTATGTGGCTTCCTTTGAAAATGCTTGGCGTGTTTCTTACTACTTTAGCATTCTGGTCTATTTTTTTCACAAACCTTGAAATGTTAGGAAAATTCTCAATAATTCTTAAAATGTTCACTGAAAATTGTCAGCAAAACTTGGAAGGATGTTTTTTTTTTTTGGGCTTTTGAAGTCTGTAGTTTTGCTAAGGGTTGGCATTGGTTTTGTGAAAGATAAATTATTTGCTCTTAGTGATTTTTTTAGTATTGTCCTAAATGTTTAACCAGAAGTTGCAGTGCTTTATGTCACTAGTTACACAGAGAAACAGGAAAGTTTTTATGAAGGTTTTCTTGGTCATGTTGATTCAATAACCATTTATATTATTTACGAGATGTAGGGGATGGCAGTACAAGATATCCAGGAACAAATAATATATTTTACTAAAAAAGAAACTAGCTGATTTAGCCAAAAATATCAGGTTTCATCTTACAGTATTGATATGTTTTGCCTTATCTTCACTTTTGATATGTACTGATTGGTTTGTCTTTTATTATTGTTTGGATTTTTTTTCCATTAATTGAGTAATGCTGTTTTTGAGAACACAGACTTTTTCCTGTTATATTGTTATGCTTATGTCCAATCAAATAATAATAAAAATCAGGCAGCAAAATTTTTCTAGGACACATAATAAATCTTGACCGAAAGATAAGGCATCTTCTTTTCCATTCCTCTTCTCCATCTCCCCTACCCTGAGTAGAAACTAATTTGTGATATCCTTTCTTTTTTCTTTTCCCCTCAAGACTAACATTTTTCTTTTTAAAATAGAATATAGATACAGATCCAGGAAGCTCACAGTATTCTATACTTACTATATGCATCTTTAATATATATTGGAACAGAACAACAAACTAGTTTTCATGTTTTTTACCTTAAACTTTATCTACAATAGGATTTAAATTAAAGCTTATTCCATTTTGTAGGGCTTTTGGCCTGTGGGAGGTGCATGTAACATCAAGGCAAATAGGTATCATACATACAGCCTCTTCTTTCACAGAACGTGGTCAGTCTGTCTAAATATCCAGAGGTTTGAGAAGTCTACAGTTCTCTAACATTAAAATCAACTAGTACAGCCCCAGCAAACTGTAAGCAATTTAAAGACAAATTGGCAAATAGAGAAACACAGGAAGTGCAAAAAAAAACGAATAAAGACATCAAATCAGTCAAAAATGAAGTGTGGCTTTTTTGAGTAAATAAGCAGGAGACTATTAGCCAACTAAGGCTTTACATAGCCATGTGGGGCTATAGAGTGCAGAACATAGTTTCACTCAGCTTAATTTTTATGATCAGTTCTTGGATAGTGACTTGAGCTTCTAAGTGTGACTACCACGTTCAGTGCTCTCACATTATTAGTTCTGGTCTTAGGTACTATTCTTTTTTGAAAATGAGCGGAGAAATTACTCGGAATATATACATAAATACTTTTATTAATAATGTGGTGTCAGTTCATTAATGGAAATGTGATTGTACTTAAGGAAAATAAAGTTCTAGTTCTAGTTTGATGTAATTTAGGACTTAATATCCTTTATCTTAAACACTGTTTCAAATTACTTCAAAATGAATGCAAATAGAATAGATAGCTATTTCAGAGAAGTAGCTACACATTCAAATCCATCTCACAGCTTGTGTGTCAAGGAGAAATATAATCATGAGTTAAGTTCTTAGCTCTTGCAGTTACAAAATTTTAGAATAACTGTGTTTTCCAGAGTGATACCTGAATGAAAATAATTTTTTTTCTACATCCTGAATATCTGTTCAGAACTAATTCCTGGACTAGCCATTGTTCTCAGCCATGGACACTCCTAAGTATGTGTTTTATTCAGGATGGAACAGTTTCTTTTTATAAAGCAGGTTAAGTGAAAGTTTTCATTTGTAGTAGTTTTCCAATTTGTTAATCAGATTGTTTCATTGTGTGGATAATAAGGTTAAAAAGCTCGCTATCAATGGGAAAAGCTGTGTGCAGGCAAATCCAATTTTCCACTTTTTTGCTTTGAAAGCTGTGGCCCTCTTTAATTTCTGATTTAACTGCAGCATTATTGTGTGCTGGTGTTAAAATGTATCTGCACTACCTGGAGCAGCATTTTTGTTTCAGCTAGATAATTGATTTTCATCCAAAAAAATAATCCTTTGACTTTGCATACAGACATTTCATGTCACTGCTAGAAGGGAGGATGCAAATAAAGAGATTTCTTTCTGTTGGTCACAAATAAATAAATAAATAAATAAAAGAGAGCCATCTAGAGAAGTAGATGGGAGGCACCTAAATCTGCCCTGTAACACGGAAACCAGTCACTGTGGCACTATGTCAGTAACATCCCTGTCATGAATTGCAAAAGCTGCTTTCATATTTCAGTAGAAAATCTGTGATTGTTTGCTCTCATTGCACACAATTTATTTTGCTTAAAGATTCCTTAACCCCATATAGCTCCAAATTTGCCTTTGCTAATGCAGGGCAATACTCTTGGCACAGACTGATCGATAAACCACTTTTGGAGCACACATACTATGCTACACAAGGGTACTGTGGCAAGCACAACCTTGGTGGAAATCTGTCCATGGTTAATACTATCTCGTGTCACAGGCTTCAGACCACAGCCATGTTTTATTTAACTGTTAGAGATACATTGCTGCAGCCCTAATGTTCTTTAATAGTCACTGTCAAAGAACCATTAGAAACATCTTTCAGGGAAGCCCTAAAGATTTCTTCTGTTACTCCTGTAATATTTCTCTGTTCCAATCTGATTTTAATGCAGTTGAAAATTTGGTACTGTGTACAGTATGTTTTTACTTTTGTGTATCAACTACTTCCAAACTACTTGGTAAACACTCTTTTGACTACCTTCAGGTGTAATTAAGCCTTAATGGTAATAATAATAATAGTGATTAAGTACTTTAATGGACAGAAAATTAATGCCATATGTAGAATCCTGTTTGCATTCCATACTTCAAATGAACTGCAAGAACGTATCTGCTTTTGTTCATTTGCAGAGTTTAATTTCAAATACTGGTGCAACTGCTTTGTAGCTGTCAGAAGGATGAAAAAAACCCTAGCTAGGTAGTAAAATGGTCTGGTTTAACGAAAATGCATACAAATACAATTCTTCATGTTTGAATATAGTTGCAAGTAATATAGAACTGTGGTTAAGCTATTCAATATTATGTTTAGGAAAGAGAAAAAAAAATCTGAATATTTAGCAAAAAATAAGCATTTGAATAAAATTTTTTTTGAAAATTCTGTCAAAGGTCACACTGTATAGTAAGCTAAAAGACAAAAGCTGAAGAATACATATTTAAATCAAATCAGAGAGAGAATTAACCCACAATATTATAAAATCATATTGTTTAATATTTAAATATATCCCTTATTGTAAGTATTCTAAAGGTTTTAGAATAAAAAAGTACAATTTAAAAAAAAGTTCAACAGGCAACTTCATACTGATTAAACTGATCTATTTTTCATATAGCTGAAAATCTCTTTATCGCAGTCTTACTGCTGTTTTCTAACTTGCCATTTTTCAGTTGCTTTTTGCATGACATGTTTCAGTGCTCTGTTGTAACTGTTTTATTTTAGAAAACTGCAGCTAGAATAGAAAGAGAATATATTTTTTTAAAGCACCTGTGTGAAAGGGGAGAATTTATTTACTGCTAAGTAACAACAGAAAGATAATTATAGGTAAATGTCACAGAGAATTTACAGTCCATTATGTTTTTAGAATAGAACAACATTATTTTCTCTGTGTGTATTTAGGAGATAGAAAGAAATATCAAAAAGTAGATTTTTTTAAAATACGTTTTGCAAAGGTCTGAATGATCTATGATGCATCATAAAGATTGTAAATTTTTGCATTTCTATTGTTAATGACTGGATTATTTCCCAGCTAAAGTAACTGATCATTATGTAATCATAATAATTGGATGAGGATTTCCTTTTAATTTTTATCTTAATCTATTTCTTAGGCCTGCTTTCACTTCTGTATTGAAACAGTCAGTAGCCAATAGGAAAACTAGTAGTGACTACAAACTAATTTTAGTAATTCTGGTAACATCCTTGCTTAATTTTAAACATGACAAAAGTTCTCACAAATCTTCTCTGACATTTACAGATTTAGAATTTCATTTATAAGTACAAATCAATTGTCCTCTAAATGATTGATACCTCCTTATGCATCACCGTCATATTCACTGTAATAAGTGCAGTTCAGTGCATTTGAACACCTCAGTGTTAATTCTGATGAAAATTATAACAGAAGGCAATTGCTGACTGACCTATACGCAGCATAGTATTGAAGGCATTTAATTTCTTTCTAAAACTCAATAGTTCCATACAGGTGAGTTGTATGATGAGTAGGAGCAGTCACTTCTCTGTTCATCTATAACTAGCATGGTCAAGCAGGCTGAGATCACTGACCCACGTTTTGCATATGCATACGAACATTATGGAAACAAGCCAAAATGCATATTGCTTCTTCCTCACCCTTTCTAGAGACCTTTGATCTCCATGAAAGAAGGAGTTTAAAAGGAGGTTGGATCTTGAGCCTGTAGCATTGTGTGGGTTTTTTTTTTATATTAGTACTTCTCCGGTGTGTTTTTTGTTATACCCTGTGACATTCCACTTCAGTTGTTTATAATACGTAAAATGAAGACCCTTAAATTGCACTGCTGTCAGAACAATGACTGTGCTTGTTACTGTTCAGGGGAAAAAGAAAAAAGAATAAATCCTAGGGAGAACTTCAAGGTTTTATTGTTAAATATATGGCAAGTCAGATCTCACCTTCTGAATGATTTCTGAGCACCAGTCGTAACTACAATGGAGACTTACAAAGAATTTGACTTTAGCATTTTGAGTGTATTTGGAACACAAAACAGAGAAACCTTTCCTCAGAAGTATACTTTTGTAATAGGTTTTCCTCGGGGTCAAACAAAATCTCAGTATAGAGTAGTCAATTTGGTTCTGCTGTACAAGATTACAGATGAAATGGAATCAGTTGTGACATAGAGATATAACAGGTATTTCATTGTCAGGAATTTTTTTTTAATTCAGTCTTGAAAAAAAAATGGACATTCAGCTCTGCTACAGTCAACAAACTTAAATCTTTACAAATTTAAATATTCCTTATAGGTAAAAGGAGGAATTTGCATAGTCAGACAAAGACGGATGGGATTCTCTTAATGCTCAGTCTTGGACACTTAAATATAGTGCTTCAAGTTGACTGCTGTTTGCAAGAAGAGTTTTTCCCACTTGCCTCAGGGAACTTACCATTCTACTCCTTGCAGAATCAAGATTTTTCCGCTATAGTGGGCAGTAGCTCCATGATCATAGCCCTCCCAAATTCATAATTAGGCAGAGATGCTGTCTCTTTCCAGAGGCAGATCTTGAAGACTCTGTGAAAAGAAACGTCTTCTAGCTCCCATACAGTCCTTTATTCAGCAGAATCTAGAAACTTACTGCAAGCCTTCAGAGGCTGATCTGAAAAAGCATGTAACACCAAGTCTGTGAAATATTGGCCTAGCTTCTGCTATGTTGTGAGTTTAACAGAATGTGTGAGCCCTTATGACACAGAGGTAAGAATTAAGCTTTTCATTTCACTGGCCAACTGTTCTTCTGTCTGCATGAGGTCAATATGGGACCAACACTTCCTACTTGGCACGGAAGTTGACAATTTGTCAGTGGTTCTCTCTGTTTTGGTTTGGTTTTATGATGTGTGAACTCCTGTTGAGTTTATACCCGTATCCTAGTGTCTTTTGCCCTTCTCAATTGCTATATAACCTAACAAGTACTGATATGTATCAAAACCAGTAAATGGGGTTTTATAAACAACAAAAGTAAAAAACCTGAGACATTACTTTTAGATAATGATTTAGCTTAAATTTTGGAGATACATCACTCACACAAACCCCCTGAAATCAGTAGCATTTTCAATGTACCTTAAGCTTTTAGCAGTCTACCAGGGCTCTGTTTTGGGAGACTGTTGTGTTAACTGCTGTAGGTGCTGAAGCTTTACTCAGCAATTCACCCACTCCCACACAGCTTAATGGGAAATAGAATTGGATAGGTAAAAGCAAGAAAATTCATGGACTGAGACATGTTAGTACCCCAAACAATGCTGCATATGCAAGTAGAGCAAAATAACTCATTGCTTCCTTTTGACAGGCAGATGTTCAACCATCCCCAGGAGAGCAGGACTCCATCATGCTTAAAAGTTTCTTGGAAAGACAGCTAGCATAACTCCAAAGATCAACCCCCTTCTCCTTCTTTCCCCCAGATATAATTGCTAAGCAAAATGTCATCTAGTAGGGAGTATTTGGGTATACAGCTCTCCTAGCTGTACCCCCTCCCCTATTCTGCTTCCCCTATCTATTGCTGACCACCAATTTCCTCACTGTGGGACTGTGGCAGAAACAGGGAAGGCCTTTGTGCTGTGCAAGCACTGCTCAGCAAGAATTAAAACATGGGTGTATTATCAATGTTGTTGTGGTCACAAATCCAAAATGCACCACCATATGAGACACCATGAAGAAAATAATCTCCATCCCAGTCAAAATGAGTACAGGAGTGGAAAGAAGGTTGTTTGGCTTTAAATCAATGCCAAAATGGGAAAAATAGGGTAATGGCCAATAGTTAGGTAAGGCTAGTGAAAAATCAGCTGTTTTATTGGTTCCACAGGGAACAGTAATACTTAAGAGTTAGAGGCTATCATAAATTAAGACTACTATCAGAGGTTTCATGATTTCCCTTGTATCAGATGTTACCTAGTCATAACACAGATGCACTTTGCATCTTATGCATTTTAAAAGCAATAAATGTATTAAAGAAAAATTCTGTAAGGATAATTGCCCAGGTGGAGGAACATACTGTTGCTCTGTCGTTTCCTTTATTGTATGTTATTTTCTCTTTGTAAGATGGAGTAAGTGGCTATATATGCATACATTTGTAGTGTCTCTTATTTCTTGATCAATTATTTCTTCAAATAAAATTTGTTTGCATGCAAATGTTGGAGGTACTCCTCGCAAGAGGTAAGTCAAAATCATTTACAGGGCTTCTTGTGCATGGGGAAATATGGTAAAACAGGAAAAAAGTAATTTCCATTAGCTGCTCACTGCAGTATTGTGTTATTGACTGCATGATTTGCTTCTCACATGCTTGCAGCGTTGTAATGATCTGAATTTAGTGCTGCATTTATTTATATTAGACACAAATTCATCTTGACAGTTTTATAGATAAAGACACGGAAAAATTTTGTCTCATAAAATATAATCATGCTCTTGAAATATTGCTTTAGATCTAGTGCCTTGGAGGCTGCATACTGGAGTAGCTTAGTTCTGTCTCATCTATTCGACTGTGGTCGTCACATGACATACTTCATCTTTTCAATTGGTTAATTTATATTGAATGTTCATCACAGAATGCCAATTTTTAACTCATTGAGAATACTTCATGTCTTCACAAGATGTTATTTTCTTATTGTTGTTATTGATGTGAATTAAGTTTATTGTCAACATATAACAAATTTTTAGTGTTTTATTACCAATCACTGTGATAATTTTGAGGTTGAACAGATGTATCTTGTTTCATGGGTGAAACATTATGCATCAGAATAGGGGGAAAAAAAAAAAAATTTTCAGGTCCAGGATTATTTTTTTGCATCCTGCAAAGTGATTGCATTCTTGACCAGCTACAGAACAGATGTTTGTTATATGTAGCATACAGTTTTCTGTAAAACTTGTGTTAATTCTCCCTAATTTCTGAAAGCAAACATACAGATGACAAGAGCTGGAGTGGCATTAATTTTATTTATGCCTTTCCTGTTAAAGCATGAATCAGAATGTATCGTGAACACATTTAATGACTACAGAAAAATTCCAGTTCAGTTTGTGTAACAAAATACTGAGATAAAGGAGGAAGGAGTCTGAAATGGAAGAAGTGAAAATGCAAAAGGAAGTCTTAAAATAACATTATATAGTTTTCTGCATCCACTTCTTACTGCACTAATGCAGTATCTATCTTGTTTCCTTTTCAGTCATCACGATCTTCATAGTGTATTAAACTAGTATTCATGATTTTTACTTTTTTTGTATTTGACTCAAGGTCTCACTGTATTGGAGAGTCATTCTACCTAATAAGGAATGCATTTAAGATTGTTGTGGATGAAAACCTTAAAAAACATTCTGTGTGAACAAGAGATTTCAGAAAAAAAAAACCAAAATTCCTTGTTGAAAACTACTTACCTTTTTCTTCAAACACATACATATTTCTCACTGTTTTTCTGCCAGTGGGCTCTCTAGGAGAATACATTCATTGCTTCACAATTTGTTCCATGTCCTGAGGTGTTGCTTTACTTTGTCAGCCATATGCAGCATCTTTATGTCTGGAAACAGAAAGGTATTCCCACAACTCCTTTGGATTGGTTGAGGAATTTTCCTCTCTGCAGCATCCATAGTATGAGTTTTTAGTTATGAGATTGTCTTGTGATAGTTAATAGAAGGCAAAGAGGGGATGGAAATGCAAACTACTTTTGTTACATGCAGCCTCCTCTGATATTTTTCAAGTTAAAGAGTATTTGCAAGCAAAAAAAATCATACGTTAAAAATTTCTAAGCTGATTAGTGTCAGGAGATAGGCAAAAGCATTTCTTAAAAGAGAACTGACAATATCTTTTCCCAGACTCTCTTTACTGTTTGCATTACAGTTTAAACATGATTGGCCATGCTGTTATTGACTATAAAATGTATGAAGTGTAAGATTTCTGTAGTTTATCTTATGTCTAAATCCACAACTGTGCTATAGTTTTTAAACTACTCCTTAGATTTTCCAAATTACCTGTCCACTTTTCTCAGACTTTCTCCAAATTGCTTGTCTTTTTATAAGTTAGGATTTTATATGGGCTAGTCTGTAATGGGCAACATTAATTTTTCCTCTTTTTGTGAGGTAAACCTACCAATTTTTCCCTCTGTTTTATATTATATTGTCTTATTACTAACTTCCAAGCAATGAAGTCTTTCCTGTTCCCCAGCCGCTGTCTCTGCTTTTTATCACACTGTGCTTTTGGAGTAAATTCTCTGAAATGAGCATTAACTTTCAAAGAATGTGTGCCATAAAATATTTCTAGCTCAAACATATGCCTTAAACATTTATCAGAAATGAAATGGTTTTGCTGTTCTTCTCTCAGCTTGTGATGATGAATGTACAGGACTCCTTCTCAATGACCTAGATCGACTAAACCAGATGATCATGAGTGTTAACCTGACTGGTCCACTGCCTGCTCCATATAAATTGTTGTACAGTTTTGAAAACACAACACAGGAATTAAAGGTATGTATGCACATATATGCAAAGGTTTTATATTCACATACACAAATAATCATGCTCCAGTACAACTGTATATACATCTGTGCAAAAATGCCGCTATAAGTAGGTTCAGGGAATAGTTACTTCAAACTTGCTTTAGTTGGTAAGTAGTTATTAAAGTTATTGATTCTGACTTTTTTTAATATGTAAATCCTTGCAGCAGTAATTTGTTTACATATGTGCAAGGATTATATTGCAGACGCAGAAGAAGCAATACTTGATATAAATAAAATAGTGTTTATGCTTGTTGTCCAGAAGGCAGCTATGCATTGTATACAAGCTATGTTGCCTACCATGCTTACAGATGTTTCACTAAAATATGCCAAGCTGTCAAGATTCCTGAGGAAAATTCAATGGATGGATGTGACAAAAGGGTAAACGACAAAAGGGAATTGCATCATGTAATGAAAAGGAAATGCTTCTTGGTTGTTGTTTTTTTTTTTTTTTGTACAATATTTGGAAGCATGGAGAACTATAAAATACAGACTTTTACTTTCCTTCCTGTCCTTCCCCATCAGCATTTACTTTCACCTCAGCGAGCACCAGAGAGACTTCTTCAGTTAGCTCAGGAAAATCTGGATACACTGGTGACAGAAATGGATGAACTACTGACAAGAGTAAGTCTATGATCACATTGGGGTCTATGGGTTTGGTTAAAGCTGCATAATGACAGAATATGAATTAAACATGTATGAATAGATGAATTATAAGATGCTTCTCAGTCTCAATATTTGAAATAGCAGCAGCTTCTCTAAAAACACCTTTTTGTGAGCCAACTCACTGAGATATATTTTCTGTAAAGCCTTCTAATGTAAGACAGAACTAATAAAGACCTTCCAAGGATGAAGCTACTTGGAAAATCTGAGATCAAAGGAAATAGAGGTCTTGATATCAACTGCAGGTTATATTTCAAACTCAGTGTGCCTACCACATAGTTTCTCACATGGCTGGAGTCTTTGATTAGCTGAGGCTTTCGGAAACTGCGTTGCCTGGTTCCTGTCTTTTTCTTCTGACTTTTAGTTTGATCTCTGGTGAGACTATCTCATTTCTGCATTAACAACATCATCTCATAATACCCTCTTTTAAATCTGAGTTTGACTATCTCAAGATAGTTCTTAGTCTGTTTCCCTTGTAAGTTTGTCGCAATACAAGTAGCCTGGTTTCACTCAGATGTGCTTATTGTCCAGCCATCTCAAGCCCATTATAGGATTTATTTTATTTTATTTGCAGTATTATTTGCCATTAATATGTTGACATTGGCTAATTTGTTTGTTTGTTTCTTTGCTTGTTTTCTGGGAGCTCTAGAGGTGATGGTAGCCTTGTTTGATTCATTTCTTTTTAACAACTTTTATTGCAAGATAGTGAGATTCCTCATTTAACTTGTTCTCATTAAGAGTCTGTGAATGAGTAATTGAAATGGGGACAGGAGAACTCAAAGGAGAACTCAAATATTGTGGAGGATGTGTGCATTTATTTAAACATACACATTCTATTTTTATTTTATGAGAAAACTGAGAGTATTTTGGATTTCAGTTGATGTGCTACTTACTCTTTATATTGAAATATTGAAACTTTTTTTTTTTTTGTCAGAAGAAAATAGTATAAATTGTTCGACATAGTGGATAAAAAATAGGAAAATGAAACAAAGACAATAAAAACACGGTTATCCCAAGGGCATTAATGTGATGGTCTGACAAAAAATAATGTTAATGACTAGGTGCTCCCTGGCATTGAAATAGCAACATTAAGCAAAATATTCATTGCTGTGAGGTTGATATATACACCTGAGAGAATTTAGCTAAACTCCATGTAGTTTTAGCATACTTACAAAGCCAAAATTCTCAAAGCAATTGTTTTAATTGTTTGATATACTCAGTTTTGAAAATCTCTGTGAAACCTTGGATGGACAAGAAAGCATCTATAGCTAGTGTATGCATGTATATGCCCATGTGTTTGTGTACATACACACTTCCACACATACACATGCGCATATATATATATGTGAATGCATATGAGTTTATGGA
Organism: Meleagris gallopavo; assembly: GCF_905368555.1. Classification (NCBI taxonomy): domain Eukaryota; kingdom Metazoa; phylum Chordata; class Aves; order Galliformes; family Phasianidae; genus Meleagris; species Meleagris gallopavo. Next base: position 57,427,823 of record NC_139405.1, on the reverse strand, counting down.
AAGTTTCTTTTTTCACTTCTGCTTGATCTTTTTTTTTCTGCCAGAAATAACTACATTAGCTTTAAGTCTAGAAGTTGTGTGGGTTTTGGTTTTTTGTTTGTTTTGTTTTGTTTTGTTTTAACTCACAGGAGCCCTAAAAGCATAGAGAATTATATTTCTATTAAGATTTCTCAATCTTTTTTCTTTTGCGCAGTTGCTCTTTTGAGTAGCCTTTTCCAACTACTTCCCTCCATACTCTCTGTCCAGTGCCACCAAGCTTATATATATTTCAATCCATCCTGGAAATTACCTAAGATACGCTGCAAATTCTAAATTTCTGTGAACCAGTCTTCAGAGGAAAACTGTTGAAAATGTGATCTTAGGGAATTAACCAGGTTATAACCACTTTCCTTCCTGCTGTTTTCCCTTGTACAGTAAGTAAGTCACTTTATGATCTCCGGTTTAACTGGTAGAGGAATGTTAACTGAATAGGATGTTAGATTTTAATCTGGAGACTATCAAAATGTACTAAGTCCTACCCTTCTATTTCTATGTTTGTAAATAGGATTAATGTTTCAAAAAGAAGAATGGAATATTGAAGTCTCATTCCTAAATGAAGACATAGCATAAAACTACATAACATGTAATTGATGCACACAGTGCAACCACAGGTAGCAAACTTTCTGCCCATATCTGATTTTCAGAGTTGTGAAAGTGAAAGCAGTGGTGATAAGGATGAGGATTGTTGAGGAATCTTTTTCCATGAGCAAAAATTTCTAGTATTTTTATGATAAAATGTAGAAACAGTAGTATTTACTCAGTACAAAAAACTTTTCAACCACACATCTCATCTGTCAATGCAGCTTTTTTTTTTTTAATTTCTTTCAGTGACAAATTGTACCACATCTTCGTTATAAGACATACACAAGATCCTCATCTCTTTCTCTTGCACTGGTTACATTGTTATGTACTTGCGTACTGATTCCTACATCTGTTACCTAAGATAGACCTTTCATTTCACTATTTTTTATTAGAAACACCTCCTCCTTTCTAATGTCATACCTTCAGAGACCCTTCAGGGATCCTCTTGATTGAAGAGTGACTTATTTTGATTTTGTAAACTTCTTCATTTCTCCCCTACCATTAAATTTGTCAAGTTCAGAAATTTGTGGAAGTAGTAGTAGAGGCAACCTAGATTGCAACAATTGGACGCATATAGATGGTGAGCCAGGAGCTTCCATTTCTACAGTGGCATCCGAGTTTGCCTTCTCTCTGTTGTCTGCAGCCCACTTGCCACAGAAATGCATGTTGGGCTCCACTTCAAATGCCATCTTGAGGAGCTCCTTTGATGTGTAGCTGCTAATGTTAGTATAGTCTTCACATTAGATCAGGACATCTAATAGAACCTGTATCATTAAATACAAGCTGTGAATGTCACAAAGGCCGGCTTCACTGGTCTCAAATTCTTGCTTTATCAGACTTCTGTTGTGGAGATCTCCTTTATGCAAAGAGGTCTCATTTGTGTCCAAACAGATTCATTCCAAACCCTTGTTCTGGGCCAAGTCTGCTGGACTCTTATTCTTCGCCCAGAAAGAGACTGTTGCTTCTTTAAACTTAAACGTTAGCAGCAAGCTGAAGTCTGACTTTATGAAAATTATGAACAGTTGTAAACTGAATATATAGTAAATGAGTAGGATTTTATTAATAAACGGAAAGATTCAATTAGCCATGCAATGGCTAGGTGCAGTGTAAAAGATGTTTGTGATTTAATTTGGTTTATGGAGTTAAAGCTAGACCAGAAAATGAAGTGAAAGGTTATTTTTCAGCAAAGCAATTTATGGAAAAATACAGAAAGCATGCTGTGGAGTTGGATGAGATTTAAGTACTAAAGAGAACTGTTACAGAGTGAAAATGGAAACTGTTTGATGACAGATTAATATGCATGAAAATTTAGTGAATGCCACTCAGTCATAAATAGAGAGCTTAAAGTGGCCAATTGGAATTAACATGAATGCAAAAAAGTAATCAAAAATAAGAGAAGTCTATGCAAGCTTTTGATCGCCATTTGTAATAAAGGATGTAAAAATATATAATATAATGAATGTGAATGTGAAAATTCTAAAAAATAAAAATACAAGGCAAAGAATAAATGCCCGATTGGGGAGGATAAGACACTATGTAATAAAATTGTTCTCAATTACATAAAGAATGAAATTATATCGGAAATGGAAAGCTAAACTAGAGCAGTGGTACTGCAAGGCTGTTCTGTATTTCTGCCTTTTTTCTATCGCAGTCTCCTTTTACAATTCACTATAACGATATTTTAACTCCACATACAGGTAGGTGAAAGATTCCTCTAAGATATTTAGAGGAAGTAAGCATTAGCATGATTAAAGCTGCATAAATTTGAAAAAAAACTAGGATAAAAATAAAACTAACTCCCCCAGTCTTGTATGGGATCCTAATTCTTCTGGTGTCATCTGTTTAATTGTTTTCATATAAATTACTTGCTTAGTAACAACTCCAAAGTAAACCAAAATGGTAAGTAATATGATAATGCCAAGAATTTCATTGGAGAAACCCAGCTGTCCTGACATATCTTGAAGGCTTTCATGTAAAAGCTAATCAAGCAAAAATAAATGTCTTAAAGTGATACTATTTCTCTTTGATCGTTATTGATTCATATATATAATTACGTATCAATATTTTTATTTTATTTTGTTTTTTGTAACCTAGAAAATGTTCTTTACCGTTCAGTTCAAGTCAGTTTGCTTGGAGTTATTGGTTTCCTAGCCATTTCCCAGGGATCTGAAAAGCCATAATGCTCTGCTTCTAGTTCTATCTTGGGAGTGCAATTTGGACAGTCACAACCCAACCACTGGTTAAAGAGGAAAGAGAAGGAGTTGTTTTGTTGTTTTGTTTTATTCTGTTTTGTTTCACAATATGTCTTGACAAGCTTTGTTGCCTGAAATAGCTCACGTGTAATAAAAATGGGTCAATTTTGCAAATATAGATCTTGAAGAACTAAGTAGAAAGTATTAACATAATTCCTTTCCTCAACATGTTTTTCAGGTATGCAGCAGATGCCTGTCTTCGTACTACTTCATGCTGCTGTTATGATTCAATAAAATTATAAAGTCTTTAATTGCACAAAGCTTATGTGTTAGCAACCCTATAAGTTATAAGACAACAGCTTCAAACATTGGAGCTGAACAACTCTATTTCATTTCTTTTTCTCTTTTTCTTAGTTTAACTAATGTATGGATTTTAAATTCTCCTTGTTTGTTGGCGTAGTCTATTTGACAGCTCTTCAAGGGAAGAAAGAAAGAGGTCAAGATATCTGCTGCACATTGTCAATGGTAAAGTTCATAACTGTGAAACTATGGAAAGTGTCCCCTGAAGAATCTATTAAAAGCTTCTGAAAAATGTTTTTTTTTTTTAAGAATGTTCAGTGAAAATTTTCATCCTGTGTCTCTTTGTGTGCTGTGGCACATAACTAAAATCTCTAAGAACCTGAAGTAAAGTCTTCCAATTTTCATGAAGAAGAAAAGATAAAATTATTTGTGGAATTGTACAGAACATGTCATTTCCCATGCATCTGATCAATAATCCATTGCCTTTAGCCTGAGGAAAATTTTGTACGTAAATTCAGCCACTGGAGATTTTGCATAGTGAAGCCTTGTCCTGTTTACTAATTGAGCTTTTCCTGAATTTGCTTCACTAGGCTACCAAGGTGACAGCAGATGGTGAGCAAACAAAGCAGGATGCTGAGAGGACTAATGACAGAGCAAGATCTCTTGGACAGTTCATGAAAGGCATTCTCCAAGCTGCTGAAGGTATTGGAAAAAGCAAAATGTGCCAATTGTTTCTCAAGAAAGTTGAATGATGATGGGGAAGAGGGCCTGAGAGTCAGTGTGCAAGAGAGTTTAGCCACTGAAAAAAGTAGTCTGATTGAAACATTTCATTAAGAAACAAGCTTCTTATGAACACTGACTAGCAGAATATTGAGTATGTTCCTTCATTATTTTTTCAGATATTGGAAAAAAAGCTATTATGAAGAAGTAAACTAACAGGGCTTAGCTTTTGTTTCTCTACAAAGCAGTTATAAATATAGATTCATAAAAAGCATGATGTAATTTTAACACTTGGTCCATTATGATTTCATCTTATTTCCTCAAAATGACTTCAGAGATACATTTCTGCTTGCCATTAATGAACGTCTTCTGCTTGGAATTTGCAAGTGACTCCTAAGTAGTAACACGGAGCCAGCTTTCCTCCACAAGCTGATTCTCTGTATGTATAAAAGCAGTAAAAACTTATGAGTAAAAGTATTGTAGATGGCTTTGAGAAGCAAAACCTAAATACTGAATCACAGAATCACAGGGGTTGGAAAGGACCCCTGGAGATCATCTAGTCTAATCCTTCTGCTAAAGCATATTCCCTAGATTAAGTTGCAGAGGAAAGGGTCCAGGTGAATTTTGAATATCTCCAGGGAAGATTCCCTTCCCCCGTTGAACCTAGTTTTAAAAGTACTGCTAATCAATTCAGAACATTCTTGCCACTCTTGATCAGTTGTATCCTATCTGATGTCAATATGCCCAGTCTCTCAAAGGTGCATTCACGATTAATGAACCCGAGCCCTTGAGAATGACATATCCATGCAGCCAGTCACTCAATTGACCCATTCTCCACTTTCTACTTGAGTACCAGTCCCCAGGTAGGAGGGCAGAAGAGAAAAGGTGGCAGGAGACCTGTGTGGATGAGCAAGGAGCTCATGTGCAAGCTCAAAGGAAAGAAGAAGGTCCATGAAATGTGGAAAAAGGGTCTGACCACTTGGGAAGAATATAGGAATGTAGTCAGGGCCTGCAGGGATGCAACGAGGAAGGCTAAAGCCCGTCTGGAATTGAATCTGGCTAAAGTGATAAAGGATAATAGAAAAGGCTTCTTCAAGTATGTTAACAGCAAAAGGAAAACTAGAGAGAATGTGGGCCCCTTACTAAGTGAGGAGGGGGTTCTGGTAACGAGGGATGCTGAGAAGGCAGAGATACTGAATGCCTTCTTTACTTCCATCTTCAGTGAAAAGGCTCTCCTGTAGGAATCCCACACCCTGCAGGTTAGTGAGAGGGTCTGGGGAATGGGAGACTTCCCTTTAGTCAGGAAAGAGGACGTGCGTGAGCGCCTAGGCAGTACTAAGGTCCACAAGTCCATGGGACCTGATGGGGTGCATCCACGTGTGCTGAGGGAGCTGGCGGAGGTCATTGCCGAACCGCTCTCCATCATTTTTGAGAGGTCTTGGATAACAGGGGAGGTCCCTGAAGACTGGAGGATAGCCAATGTCACTCCGGTCTTCAAAAAGGGCAAGAAGGAAGATCCGGGTAATTATAGGCCTGTCAGCCTCACCTCTGTCCCTGGAAAGGTGATGGAACAGCTTGTGCTGGATACCATCTCCAGACAACTGGGAGAAAAGGAGGTTATCAGGAGTAGTCAGCATGGGTTCACCAAGGGGAGGTCGTGCTCGACCAACTTGGTGGCCTTCTATGATGCTGTCACATGCTAGGTAGATGGGGGAAGAGCAGTAGATGTAGTCTACCTTGATTTCAGAAAGGCATTTGATACTGTCTCCCACGACATCCTTATAACAAAGCTGAGGAAGTGTGGGATAGACAAGTGGACAGTGAGGTGGGTTGAGAACTGGCTGACTGGCAGAGCGCAGAGGGTCGTCGTTGGTGGTGCAGAGTCTGGCTGGAGACCTGTAACCAGTGGTGTCCCCCAGGGGTCTGTACTGGGTCCGGTCTTGTTCAACATCTTCATCAATGACCTTGATGAGAGGATAGTGGCCACCCTCAGCAAGTTTGCTGATGATATAAAGTTGGGAGGATTGGCTGACACGCCTGAAGGCTGTGCTGCCATTCAGCGAGACCTTGACAGGCTGGAGAGCTGGGCAGTAAGAAACCGGATGAGGTTCAACAAAAGCAAGTGTAGGGTCTTACACCTAGGGAGGAATAATTGCATGCACCAATACAGGCTGGGGGATGAGCTGCTGGAGAGGAGCCCTGCAGAGAGGGACCTGGGGGTCCTGGTGGACGACAGGTTGTCCATGAGCCAGCAGTGTGCCCTCGTGGCCAAAAAGGCCAATGGCATTCTGGGGTGCATTAAGAAGAGCGTGTCCAGCAGGTCAAGGGAGGTGATCCTCCCCCTCTACTCTGCCCTGGTAAGGCCTCATCTGGAGTACTGTGTCCAGTTCTGGGCTCCCCAGTACAAAAAAGACAGGGATCTCTTGGAAAGAGTCCAGCGGAAGGCCACAAAGATGGTGAAGGGCCTGGAGCATCTCCCCTAAGAAGAAAGGCTAAGTGAACTGGGTCTGTTTAGCCTTGAGAAAAGACGACTGAGAGGGGACCTGATCCAGGTTTATAAATATCTGAGGTGTGGCGGCCATAGCGGTGAGGCCAGTCTCTTTTCAGTGGTACGTGGGGACAGGACGAGGGGAAACGGACATAAGCTGCAGCATAGGAAGTTTCGCACGAATGTGCGTAAGAACTTCTTCACGGTGAGGGTGACAGAACACTGGAACAGGCTGCCCAGGGGGGTTGTGGAGTCTCCTTCTCTGGAGATATTCAAGATTCTCCTGGACACCTACTTGTGCAACCTGGTGTAGGGAACCTGCTTTGGCAGGAGGGTTGGACTCGATGATCTCTGGAGGTCCCTTCCAACCCCTACAACTCTGTGATTCTGTGATTTACTCTTGATCCCTTCAACAAAAAGGGGTTTGTCCTGGGACACTCAAAGAGCAGACTGATGTCATTGCAAGACCTTTTTCAATTATTTTGCAAGAGCTTTTCTTTGAACCAGCAAAATGCAAACATCATAACATTAAAGTTTTCTTCTTAATTATTTGCTTTAACCTACAAAACATGTGAATGAAATAGTATTTGATTTTTGGAAGGCAAGTTTTGATTTTTCCATTTTAATATTTAAGATATTCAGAAGTACCTATGCAACCGGGAACTCTTATTTCAAAGAAGCAAGTAGTTACTTGGAAGCCTGCTGCCTATGGAAAGACAAAAGTACTTTCTTAAAATTACAGATGGAACTGATTGTCATAAATCAGTTTTTTCTGGAACTATCTAGTTTAATATATTATAGTGTGATATGGTAGGAAAATTCAGTCAGTTCTTGATTATGATACCATATGCATAGCTATATCCTTCACTCTTTCTGTCCATTTCCGGATATCTGCTTCTAAACACGAGTTCACTATCTGTGGGTGACTTTCATTCCTCTTCCCTCCTTCTCTTTCCCAGATTTCCCAGTCGTTTATTCTTCAGATTGCTAAATCTGAAGCTAAAAATGAAATATTCTGAAGTTCTTCAAAAGTAATTTAAAATCTCATTTTCACTGTTTGCTCTTTAATTCTGTGAGCAATATCCTAGGTTATCTTTCTGCTATTTTAAATGTTAATTGCAAATTCTTTCTTCTGAGGGGAGGAAAAGAAGAGGAATGCATTTCTTATGCTGCATATAAAATCTTTTTCATTGTAATTATTGTGCTTAAAAGAGAGCTAGAATAAAAGTTTTGATGAGACATATCTCTCACTTGTTACTGTTCACAAGATTAACCACCTTTTTACTTCATAGCAGGAATAATCATTGCAAATTGCATTTGACTTGCTGATAGAGTTGATATGAAAGTTCTTAAGGCTTCTCTGTCCTTTTTATTTACTAACTCCCTCCATGCATGGTTTTTGCCCACTTGCAGCTGTAAATCAAGATGCTATAAGACTGAATGAGACGCTTGAAACCCCAGACAAGGCCCTGGAGAAGAGTCTTCCAGAACTGCAGAGTGAGGCTGACAGAATGGTCATAGAGATGAGAAGTAAAAAGCTGAATGTGCAAGAAAGAATAGCTCAAGATGAGTTCAAGTGAGTAGAGAGACCACTATCTTCATCCTCTCGGTGATAGTATCTGATTCTTGTCATCCATTCTAACCAAGGTTTCAAGCTGGGGCTTACAGAAATGTGAAGGAAAGCAGAGTCTAGCATTTCCCATCCATTAATGTAGCACTTACATTTTTTGAAATGCTTATGTAAGTAGAAACCGCTTCCTATAAAATTACTTCTTTACTCCACAGATACCAGTGATGTTTATAATAAAATTATAAGCAATTTTTTTTTCTTATTTTTAGCTTCTACTTCACATCTGATGAAAGGTTTTAGTACCAAAGATCTTGGAAAAAAATCTACGGGATCTATGTGTTTTCCTTGTTTGTTTGTTTGTTTGAAGGAAGACTAATTGGTCTAATAAAAATATTAGCTGCTTGAAAAGTTTGTCACATAGCATGGACATTCCAAGCAGTATAGAATCAGATTTGCACTGTCTATCTTATACTTTAAACATACTTTCAAAAAATCCCACCAGTAAAATATTTCTGCTATACTTCTGATAGTTCAGCTTTGTTTTCCTGAGAAAGGGTATACTGAAAATGTATTCTTCACTGCTGATTTATTGCTTTTACTTCTGATTTGCTGAGTCTTTTTTTTTTTTTTTTTTTTTTTTTTTTTTTTTTTTTTGTGTGTGTGTGTGTGTGTGTCTGTTTTCTACTCCCACACAGAAATAGGACTTGAAAAAAAATAGGACTGAGAAAAATGTAGCCAGACCTTAGAAAGTGCTGTTTGCAATTTTTGGCAGACTGGCAGAAATGCTCTCAAACATGATGTTTTTAGTCCTCAAATGCTGCAGCCAATGTGAAACTGTCATGCCAGATTGAAATCAATCCAACAGTGAGAGCAGGAAATGCAGTGCTGTTGGATTTTTTCGTTCTCTCCTTCTAGCCATTCTTCTTGAAATATGCAAAGCAAGTGTTTTCATTCCTGGTGAAGGAATGCATCTTTTTAATAGAAATACATAAAAATATCTACTGAATTAAATAAATGTCTAATGGCAGTTTCTTAACAATGTGGCCATTGAGATCCAAGAAATTTTTATAGTGAATTTATAGGGGAGGAAGAAAAGATCACTGGACAGTGTTGTCTGTTGCTGCCTTTTGAAAAAAAAATGACTTAAGACTGCTTAAGTAATGTAACAAGATAGTGTATTGAATGTTTACTTTAAGGAGAAAAAGTATAAAGAAAAAACAGTCATTTTTAAAACTGTGTGTATGCATGTGTGTGCACACATATGGTACAATACACTCATATTATTTACAGACACAACTAGAAATAGTTATTTATGAATATCTACACATTTTCTTATCACTTTGAGGTTGTTAATCATCTCTATTCTTTGGTGAGTTATCTCTTTGCAGGGATTGTGTTCTGCTTTCAGGATTTGGTCTATTAAATAAGGAAGGTAGATGAAGTAAAGACTTCTTACTTTCAGAGATGTTAAAACTTCTCTTCCATTTCTAGATTTTTTCCTCATTTGTTTTCCTTCAATCTTTCAAAATCAAGTATGTAATCTGGTTATCTTTCTGTACTAAAATGACATATCAGTAAATATTTTCTCTGTAAAGATATCATGTTAAAAATACAACAGTTTCTGCTCTAGACCCCTAATTTTTGTTATTTCTGAAATAAATATTTCAGTGTTTTGTAATATTTCAGTATTATAATATTATAAATGTTACTGAGTTTGTACTGAATGATGCTATGAACCAGAATTCTGCTTTTTTAGTTGATGTGCTTGGATAGCTTTTTTCTTAATGTCTATGTGTTTTTTTATCAATTAATTTGTCTGATAGCTTTTAAGCTACTGCAAACTCCTGTTATATACAGTTTCCTATTAGTAGTGAATTGGATAAGTCAACCATACACTCTTTAAAAGCTGCCTCCTGCATTTCGACCTTATTACCTGATATATTCACTTTTGGTTTTGGAGAGTAATTGAACAACTGATCACCTTATCCAGGGTATTCACGATTTTATAAGCCTCTATCTTAGATAATTTCCTCTATGCATAGAAAAATTCTAAAATATTTAGTGTCTCGTATAGATACAGCTTAATTTTGAATATTTTATCAGCAGTTTCTAATGTTTCTTTTGTTCCCTCATACTGATTTGAAAGATCCAGATCATTATACATTTCAGATATTAGGCCAGATGTTTGATTATTTGTTCTTCAAATACTTAGTATAGTTTGGATCTTTTCTAGGAAGATATCAAGTGAAAGTAGTATCGCTTGAATGTAAAAGAGAGTATTTTGGGAGACGTAATACAGACCAGTCACAACGAAATTCTAATACATAAAACAAAGAAATACATGGAGCAGTCATTGGCTTGTACTGTAGGCATCAGTACAGGTTAGGGGATGATCTGCTGGAGAGGAGCACTGCGGAGAAGGACCTTGGGGATTCTGGGATCCTTGTAGACTACAGGTTGACCATGACCCAGCAGTGTGCCTTTGTGGACAGGAAGTCCAATGGTGTATTAAAAAGAGAGTGGCCAGCTGGTTGAGGGAGGTGATCCTCTCCTTCTATTCTGCCCTGGTGAGGTCACGTTTAGACTACTGTGTACAGTTCTGGGCTCCCTAGTTCCCTTGGGTGTCTCATAGAAGGAGTCCAGCAGAAGACCACAAAGATTATAAAGGGCCTGGACAATCTCCTGTATGAGGAAAGATGAAGTAACCTGGGTCTCTTCAGCCTAGGGAAAAGAAGACTGAGAGGGGATCTGAAAAATGTTTATAAATATCTAATGAGAGGTGAGAGTCAGATGGATGGGGCCAGGCTCTTCTCGATTGTGTAGCAATTGGACAAGGAGTAATGGCCTAAAACTTTTTCATAGGAACATTCATATTAACATGCAGAAGAACTTCTATATGATAAGGGTGATGGAGCCCTGGAACAAGTTGCTTGAGGAGGTTGTGGGGTCTCCTTCTATGGAGATATTCAAGACCCGTCTGGACGCCTGCCTGTGCAACCTATTGTAGGGTACCTGCTTTAGTAGGGGAATTGGACTCGATGAGCTCTTGAGGTACCTTCCAACCTCTGTGATTCTGTGGTTCTTTGACTTGTATTTCATTAGACAGAGCAGAGAGTAAAATCCATAAGAGGTCAAAGTAGAATTGTTAGCTTTACAGAACCAATGAGTTGTCTTGAGTTTGATTACTGGTTAGATAAGCAGTTTGTGCTGTGCTGAAAGGCAAGATTATAAAAAGGATGTGTTGTATTAATACAAATAAATGAAATGTTTCAGAAAATCTTATTTACTACCAGATATTAACAATGTCAATTTACCTTCCTTCATCCCCCCCCCCCCCCCCCCCCCCCAAAATGCTCTTAAGAACAATCATAATTCCATTTCATTAAGCATGTGTTCTCTTGAAAGGTAAAGTCCATTTCATTACATGATGTTAAGAATATTTTGATTATTAGGTGTAAGAAATATGAATTCAATATATTTATGTTATGGTGTATTGCAGGAATGCTGAAGATCTTTTGAACAAAGTGAAGAAATTATTTGGAGAGCCCAGTGAGAAAAATGAGGATCTCAAAAATGAAGTCTGGGACAAGTTAACAAACTACCACACCAATGTTGACGATGCTCGAGATCTGCTAAGAGATGCTATGAATAAAATTAGAGAGGCTAATTATTTATCTGCGGTCAACAAAAATAACTTGACCATGGTAGAGGTGAGTGCTGACAAGCTGTATCCTTGACTAAGTAAATGTCTGATCAAAGTCTGAAACTTTGCATGAACACTATGTAGCTAAATCTTGAAGGAAAAAAAAAAAAAAAAAAAGTAAAACAAAAATATTATTCAAATATAACTAAACTTGATGTAAATATAAGCAAATGTATTCTTCAGAATCAGGAAACAATTGGCTTGTAAAAGGAAAATTCCTTGACAGCTCTCTTACCAAAGTAGTGCTTACTGCTTATATACTGTGGGGGATGCTGTTGAATTTGTTATACTGGGGGAGGTTGAATTCGTCCAAGTATGAGTATTCATGCAACATCAAAATAGAATTCAGTTAAAATCTTTGTTATCGTATATTTACTCCCGGGAAGTTTGCACTTTGATCTTCTTCTCCAACCCCTAGGAAGAGTATGCAGATATTACACAGTAATTAATCAAACTCTATCTTCCATGGTTAGTAGTCGTTATAAATGATCTCCCTCATAGCAAAGAGGTCTGCTTTTGATTTAATTTAAATTGCAAAGACTCAAAGAGCACATTATACTGTACATTAACAAGCATTTAACTGAGATATTAAGTGCAGAGTCAACTTAATGAAGATAAATTTTTCCACTGTTTATATCTTGATGAGCTTTCACCTTACGTGAAATGATGAGGTTAGAGTTCCAGGATCTCAGTTCTGTCGAGATTCGTGGGCTTGATTGAATTAAGGAAATACAGTGCTGTACGTAAGTTAGATGATCTCTATTCTCTGCATTTTATTCCCAAAGGTAAAAGGAGAAAGGCTGGATAATCAACTGCTGTGTCAGTTTTTAAAATATTATCTGTATCACAGTATGAAAATGCCTAAGATATCCCTTTCAGCAATCTTGTCCAAAACAGTGGTTTTGAGAAGATTTGTTGTTTTGTTTTTTGGGGTTTTTTTGTTTGTTTGTTTCTGTTTTGTTTTGTTTTGTTTTGTTTTGTTTTGTTTTGCTTTTCTTTTATCCCTGCTTTGACCAACAGACCATTATAGTGCTCTTTAGACTACAATGACATGGTCACCTATGAGGCTAACCTATGATACCTAATGGATCTTACACAGGAAATCACTAGTTGCTTACTCAGAAAACCACCATTATTACACAGTATGTAGTATTTCTACTATATGGAAAATCAAGAATCCAAAGGTTCTTCTGAACCATCATCTTTTATTTTTATATTTATTTTGAAGTGAAAAAACAGTGGACATAAAGACAAAAGCAACAGAATACTTTGACAAATTTTGCCTTCATGACTAGTGTAGATAATTGTCAAAATGAGAAACTTGTACATCTAGGTAAAGGTTAGGATTTCTAATTACTGTCTGATTCATTTTACCCTAGTACTACAGTCAATAGCCTCTATAATAGAGCAACAAAAAATGTACCATGTGGGAGGGAGAGGATACAAAGCTGGGGATGGGAAGAGAAAGAAAGATATCTTATGTTAAATGTGCTCTATTGCTGTTACTGTCTTTGCTCGGAAAGATCAGAGAATTCCAGAAGTCTGACCTTCTGGAATGGTGAAAAAATACACACTGTATTGGTTTCAAATGCTGGCATCGCTTTCAGCACACTCACATTTTGATCTATGTGAACACATCTTATAGAAAAAGAAGCAAGCTGTAGAAGATGGCAGGCAAGGTGTTGAGAAGAGTCTGCAGGAAGGGAATGATATCCTTAATGAAGCCAACAACCTCACAAATGACATCAACATAGCTGTAGAGGTAGGTGTTTTATCATCTAATTAGTACAATCAGTACAGAAACAAAGCGTTTAATTCAAGTAGCTCCTTAGTTTTGTTTTTTATTTATCAATGTTAATATATTTGCATTTGAAGGAATCATTTTTCTATTGCTTTATGACAGAAGATCAAACCTGGTATATAGACAAAATAAAGTTTGAGATTTAAATGATTCATTGGATTACACAAAGAGCTAGAAAAATGATGATTTTTCATTGTATCTTTTGAAAATATGGTATTGTGATTGTGGTACTGACTTTGTCCCTAGAATTGCAGATGCAGCAAACCTGTTCATAGTCTCACGGTGACTCTGTGATCTAGATGTAGATTTATCTGCACCAAGACTGTTCATATCAGAAGGAAAATTCAGAAATAATTTGTTGCCTGTGGCAACAATTTTAAATCTAGATAGATCAGAGAAATGACTGGATTGCAGTCTCATTTTACACAATGTTTTTGAAAGTTTTACCTTAAAAGTTTTATCAATGGAGTTTGCAGCCTTACCTATACATAGATATGACTAGTTCTGGCAACATTTCCATCTTGCACTGTAAATTGTTGTAATGAATGGAAATAAGTGTGGTAAAATGGGATGGAAAACAATTTGAGACATCTTATTAAGACAGAAATGGCAGGTCTCCAAAAGCATAATTCTTACTAAGGTATTTTGATATTCAGGAATACATTTGAGTCAATCAAATGGTCATGTAACATGAAACTTCTGTCATTGACTAGTTATTATTGGGAGGATGCTTATGAATTAATATAACTACGTATGCATCTATATCTAGGATATAAATCCAAAATTAAGTATTTAAACTTTCTAGTTTATTAATTGTAAAATAATAAATTGAAGGGCAAATAATTGTGGTATACTGTTTTGTTTCCCTTCTGCTCTCCAGTCTAACCATTCCTTTATTTTTTCCATATTAGTTCCTCTCAAGTGTTAATGCATGTGTAAGTTATGACTTAGTATCTTCCAAGAAAAATGTATAAAGGGCTACAGAATGCTTGCATTCAGATACTTAAAGGTATTATTATATCATTTTATGTCAGTACGTGGAAAGTGTTGCAGATAAGATACAGTCAATGTCTGATCAGCTGAAGGATAAAATAGATGATTTATCACAAGAAATTCAAGACAAAATGCTTCCAGAAAAGGTATTACAAGCTGAGAACCATGCAGCGCAGCTGAATGAATCATCTGCAATACTGGATGGGTAAGGCAGCCATTCATTGGTGATGGTAAAATCATAAAACAGATTTTTTTAAGACCACTTAACAGAAACTGAAGGGCATTCTTTTCAGGCTTTGATATCCTGCCCTTCAAAAACAGGAGGTAAGAAAAATTTTTTCTCTCTACTTGACATTCTCATTTCTATTTAGCCAAGCTCAAAGAGGAAAGGACTGTAAGAATGACATAACTCATCATGAATATAATTTTTTTGAAAGTCTGGAAGAGTGGTTTTCATTTACTGGGAGAGAATGAGGGGAGCGCATTTGTTTTGTTGATTGTCTGCATTTAAGAAAACAATAAAAAGGAAGTGTAATTTGCAGCTCTAAAATTTACAAATATATTATGGATATTCTGTGTCCCAGACTTCTTCCCATATAGTTCTAGAAAAGCACTGCATGAATAAAAAGCTTTCAGTTTTGTTTTTTAAGATCATACAAACATCTGAGTTGGAAGGGACCCCTAAAGGTTATCTAGTCCAACTCCCCTGCAGTGACTGGGGACAGCTACAGGTAGATCAGGTTGCTCAGAGCACCATCTAGCTTGGCTTTGAATGTCTCCAGGGTCAGGTCATCCATCACCACCCCAGGCAAACTGCTCGAGCATCTCACCACCCTTATTGTAAAAAAAAAAAAAAAAACAAAAAAAAAAAAACTAGTATCTAATTTATACCTCCTCTCTTTTAGTTTGAAACTATTGTGATAGAATAAGGGGAAATAGATCCTATTTTTCTTGTAGCTCCACTTTCTTATAGCTCCACTTTCAATATTGAAAGGCTGCTGTTAGTTCTCCATAGAGAACTAACCTTCCCTTTTCCAGGCTGCACAGCCCCAGCTTTCTCAGCCTATCCTCATAGGGGAAGTGTTCCATCCCTTGGATCATTTTTTTGGCCTCCTTCTAGATATGCTCTAGCAGGTTGAGATCTGTCCTGTATTGATAACTCCACGTCTGGACACAGTACTCCAGGTGAGGCCTCACCTATGTGGAGCAGAGGGACAGGATCACCTCTCTCAACCTGCTGGCCACACTTCTTTTGATGCAGCCCAAGATATGGTTGGCTTTCTGGACTATGAGGGCACATTGCTGGCTCATGTCCAATTTACGTTCAACCAGTACCTCCAAGTCCTTTTCAGCAGGGCTGTGCTCTATCCTTGTATCCCACAATCCTCCAGATCAATAACATGGTCTTTTTTTTTTTTTTTTAATTGTTGTTTACATCTTTTAAAGACTTCAGTATCCCAAAGAGTTGTGAACAGTCACATTTTTTTCTACTCAGGCTCTGCACTTTTGAGGAAGAGGCACAATTATCTTTAATAAAGATTCGAATTCTTGCAAAATTTTTGGCTTCTAAGTAGTCTAATTTATGTTTTAAGGACTACATAAAATAATGATAGCTGAGTAAAAAGGATTTAAAGGGTACTATTTCTAGAAGAAAGTGGCTTTTGTAAATGGTATACGAACTGTCTGATAATGATAAATATCATGCTATACGTCTGGACCTAAAGTAGATGACTAGTACTATATCCCCCTACCATAAATCTAAATATCCAAATACATGGAAAGCTGGGAGGAACTAAGTTAAGAAGAAGTGAAAATATAAGTATTTTGTCTCCTTAATAAGATGTTGACAAGATAAATTTTGAGATAGAGGTTTTTGACTGCTTAAGTAGACTTTTTGTGTTTGTATACATGTGCTTCTTTCTTAATGTAAGCCTTAGGGAGCCTAGGGTAATGTTTAAAGCACTTTAATACCCTTTAGGAGGGTTAGTGTAGCCCTTTATTCTTTACTATGATGTAGCAGTACTATGTATACTTCCATATGATCCAGACATCACCTTCAGTTTCTTAGTGTAGACAGTAAAAATGCAGAATAAAAGACATTTAAAATTATCTTTAAAAGCAAACTATTGAAACTTTAAATTTCTAGTGTGGTCAGATTCGTAGTCTCAAAGGAGAAAGAAATACCAATGTCTTTTGTCATCTTACATCAGGACAAAGAAATACCAATGTCTTTTGTCATCTTACATCAGGACAAAGTTGTTTAGTTCATGAACTGTAAAGCCATACTTTACAGGAATCTTCAGCATCTATCTATCTAAGGAATTCAAAAATGCATCTATCCTCACAACTGGCATTTGGGCATCTTTCAGATAATACTAAATTTGCTGAAAAATGACACTTCATCTTATAAGAGAAATTGAGGAAGAGCTCTTTCTCTCAAATCACCCCCTAAGGCTTCAAATAGCTTACTGATTGATGGTGACGATATTCTGGTAGGAGTTAGAACACGGAACAGATCATGAATTTAACCTAGAAAAAAAGATTGTTATTTTTCCTGTATACAAAGAAGTATTAGTATAGGCTTTTCCCTTGTGCCTAATAGCCCACTGATGAATAAATGTCATTGGTTTGTGGAAAATTCATTTTAGTTCCTTCCTAACCAGGTTTATGAAACGTATTTCTAAGCAGTACTTTAGCTACTATCTAGATAGCTATTGTAGGTTGCTCGTTTCTCTTAGTCAGTATCACAAAAAAACTTACTGCAACCTATTAAGTTTCATCTTTAGTTGAGGAGAGAGAAGGCTCTTCTAGGACTGATGCTGATGCAGCTCAATCATGTGGCAATCAAGGGAATTTATTTCCCCCTGTTCACTGCATGCAAAGTCCAGGGAAAATCCATCCCCTTTGTTTTTCCTGTTGCATTTTGTGGAAATAATTAAATACTCACTGAGGCAAGGATTGGAGCCCAGCTACCTCAGTTCTCCAGAGAATATACAAATTATCAGATTAGAGAATGAATTTCCCTCTTTTCCGCACTTTCTTTCTCAATGACTAAGTATTTTCTATGTGCTGGAACACATCCAAGTGAAGTAGTCCCTGCCTCCATTATGTTATCATGCACCTCAATACCCAGAACATTTCCTTGAGAGATAAAAATCCAAGTTCACATCCATTCTGTCTATCTCAAGTAGGAATTTGGACCCACGTAGAGTTTCTTCAGGGAACATATCATAAGTAGCAGGCTGTAGTGTATTCTGAGAGAGACATCTTCAAATTTATTGTGCATGCAGTACTTTTTGTAGATAATATTTGAATATGCCACACAGAAAGAGTGAAAGAAAAGTGATTTCTCTATCTTAGTGTCTAGAAATTCCCCTGAAAATGAGTTAGCTGAGCTCATGAGCACTCCATTCAGAATGGATCATTATTGGTTATATTCTTTATATTGATAAGCAGAATTAACTTTTAAGATTTGGTTTAGTGCAATCTCTGTGTTTGGAAGTCAGACCGAGAAATAAGTGGTTCATACAGTCTGCTTTAAAACATGCTCATAATGATCTCCCAGTGCAGATTTCAGTGAGAAGCCTGGTTCAACACACAACCTACAAGCCAATGTTACGCGTATACATACATGTTATTTGTATCATAGTTTTAAGTACTGCACTGTTAGATCTATTATTTTTGTCTCATTGCACCTCCTTGTTAGTAAACATTTAATGTCTTTCTGCACAGATAAAATTTGAATTCATTGAAACACATGATTCATAACTTTTGAAATTTCCAATGTAGCATTTCTCTCTAACACTGTGTCTTAGAAATATGTTTAACAATAAGGGCTGTTGGGTTTGAAAAAGTAGGATGCTATATTCTGTTGAGCTCTGATAGTAGACTTAATTGTATGTTTACTTTTTCTATCCCAACAGAATCCTTGCTGAAGCCAAAAACCTTTCTTTCAATGCCACGCTTGCTTTCAATGCTTATACCAACATCAAGGATTACATAGATGAAGCTGAAAAAGTTGCCAAGGAAGCCAGGGCTCTTGCAAATGAAGCTATGCAAGCGGTAAGAAAAATAAGTAATTTGGGAAAGAGACTTAGATTTTTGGTGGAACTGTCCTGAACATTTTCCCAGTTATGTATTTTATTATCTTCGAGAGACCCTTGCCACCACAGATTCTTATATATACAACAGAACAAAATGCCAGAGCTACGTATACCTTAACTACATGCCAATTTGTCCATAAATCCTGTACTTTATTCTTTTTTTTCCTTCTTGTTATTCTCCATCAGCCTTTTACCTTTCAGTCTCTGCCTAAGGATCAAGCCAACAGCTACTATGAGATGGCTTTGAATGAACAGTGTTAAGTCATGTGATACTTGATAAGGCCAGCTTGTATTTGTTAACACTTCACGGGCCAATTTGGCCTTGTTCCTTGATTAATGGGGCAAGGGGACCCATGGACCCAAGCCCGGGGAAAGAGAAAAAGGGGAATGGATAAGGAGATTGGAGATGGGCCTAGCAGTAAAACAGTGGCAATGTTGTGATGAGGAGAGTTGGCAGAACTTGTATTTGATACAGAAACTTGCAGATGAACAGAAACAAATTGCAGTAACAGCATTTGCACATGCATAAAAGTATCTTGCAGAGAGCTACTTCAATCAAATGGATTGCAAGAATATGAAAAGCACTAACATGCTGGAGAGGGATAAAGCAAACTAGTTGCACAAATACACAAATGTTTTTAGACAGTTTCGGTTGTCAAATTCTATTTCAAATAACATTAATTACTATATTTCTCTCTTGAAAGGAAAAAGTGTCACCTCACACATTAGCATGTACAAGTTCTCTGAAAACAGTTATTTGTTTTGCTGGAACTGCTAATTATGCTGCAGAAGTAAATAAGGACCTCTGGATTTTTTCTTTTTTTTAATGCATTAGACTTTAATGCAGATAGCATTGGACTTTAATGCAGATAGCTATCCTTTGTTCCTTTCGTGACTCACAGTGAGTAAGGCAAGAGGCTGTTTCATGGATTGATTAGGGGGAAAAGGCACGTATAGCAGTCAAGAAACAAAGCAAGCAATTACAATGTGACTTCAAAAGTCTTTATATCTGATGGTGAACTGGCTGATTATACCATGGAGAGGAAGTGGATAGATAGTTTGAAAGGGATGGTGGTGAAGAGACGGGCCGTATGGTGCAAGTGAGTAGCAATAAAAGGCACTAAAATATTCAGGAAGTTCAGGAGGGATTCTAAGCATCTCCTCTCTATGAAGAAGCCTGTTCTTATTATGTGCTGTGTATGTGCAACAGGAGTTGATTAAGAGGAAAATGGAGAGAGCTACAGCCCTTTAAATGTAAACACAGTGGTAATCAGTGGCTTACCATCACATTGTTACACAACATGGTAAAGTTTCCACATTATTTGGTAAATAATAATGAGATAATAATAGGATTCAGGACTAAATTTAACTGATATTTGTGATGTTCAATTATCCTTTCACTATATTTCATGTCAAGTCTGTTTTTATGGAAAGAGCTGAATGTCTGTTCACCTATTTAATAACTTAAAATAAATAAATCAGGCTCCCTCTTTTTGAGGACCCTGAGGAACTTAAATCTGAGCTTCAGTAGGAGGAGTGTGTCATTGCTGTCTGGAGCACTGTTGTTCAAGCATTCTCCTAGAAGGCAGTGTTTGTGGATTTGAGCCCACTCACATAGCAGGCTCTAGAAACTCCTCTCCTTCTTGAGTATATGCTCTTTGGGCCCTGGTGTAGAAGGCAGATAATTGCCCTTCCTTGTGAAAATGGAGCCATGTTCTCTTTATTATGAAATCTATTGTGGTTGCCTATCTTCTGTAAAGGGTTCTGATCTCCAGAAGCTAGCAGACACATCACCAAGATCAACCTTTCATAGTAAATTATAGTGTTGGGTCGGTGTGGGGAAGATTTCCCAATAGCAGCAAACTGGTGCATAAACTAGCAGTGGTAAATACTGAGCTGAGTTTTAGAGTGTATCCTGCAAGTCAGTGGAATGATTAATCTATGCAAACTGCAGTGATATCTCTGAATTTGGAGTTATTTTTATTTTTAATAGGAACAATTAGTTTGATTTTAAATTAAGCTAATGTTGCTTAAAGCACAAACAAAACGATGCTTCAAATCCATCGTGCTTACAGGAAGCCTGATAAATGACTGCGGAAAAAAATGTATTAAAAATATGACAGAAAAATTCTTCCTAAGCTTTTTATGATGGATTTGCTCTTCCCTTTAAAAGAAAAATAAATTTATCACAGATGAGAAATCCCAAGCATTTGGGGCTGCTTCAGTATCCTGTGACTTAGTCAAGACAGTAACTGACTGAGGGGTAGAGTCATGTTAACTGATCCTGCTTGTGTATTGTGGAACAGAATCATAGTTTTAAAATACATCTTGAAAAATTATTTTTATTTCATAGGCTTTTTAGAATAGTGACTGGTACCATAGGTGACATGGTAGGTTATAATGTTCTACTTCCTTCTTTCTTCTGACTCCCTTTGAAGTGGGACCCGAGCAGTTGTGTTGACTCCCTAAGCTTCCTTGCATGCTAACAGCATAAAGCTGCCTAGCAGTTCTCCTCAAGACATGAGGATGTCCTGAGAAGTAATCCATTCATAATGTTTTGGTACTTTGGAATTCTCAGCTGTACCCAGGACTGGTGAAAATTAACTGACCTTAACTCTCACAGAGGTGAAAACTTCTCAGAATGTAAATGTACATGAAAAAAGAAATTATTTTAAAAGTAAGGCAGAACTGTATTTAACAGATAGAAATTAGGGCTTAGGTCTGTTAAACAGCTTATTAGTGTGCAGATGAATTTATATACGTAAATCTCCTGGAGCAGTTTTGAGGATTACATATATACTTGAAGCTACACCTACACTTCTGTCAGTGACCAATATAGTACCTCCTTCATGCTTACATCCTCTCATGAAACCTCAGGAAAGAAAGAAAATACCTTTGCGCCAAGGCTTTATCAGTTTTCTGTCTGTGTTCAGACAATGTACTCCATCTCCAGCATCTACTGATGGGGGAGTCTTCATGGAATGCTTTGACTATGGCTAAACAAACTTGCAGCCTGTAATCTTCTCCCTGATAATGCATGAGTCAATGCTTCACACTGTCATCCCTGGGAGACTTGTAGGGATCTGCTCCATCCCAAAAGGGTGCTGTGGGCTGAAATCTTTCTTCTACTCTTGCAGAAGGTAAATGATTTGACAGAAACAGTGTTAAAGATTCACTGAAATGCTGGAAAGTCTAAGAGGATGTTTATTCTTAAATTTCTTCATTACCTGTAATAATTGCTAATTATCAAATCATGGAGCTTTTTTGTAATTTGATAGATGATTTTCTTTTGCTGTAAACCTTGTTAAAATTATTGGAAAGGACAAAACAGTCCATGAGGGATGATGTATGGTTTCTATGGCAGCATTTTGTATTAACTTAATATAGTGGCACTTATGCCTCTAAATCAAGATTAAGATTGCATTGTTTGGATACATAATGAGATCTCATTCCAACCACAAGATGCTACAAGCAGTCAAGATGCACGAAGATTGTATGGAGAGGATGGGGGTTGTAGTTGGAGGCAGATAGTGAGGAAGTTACCCATGCTATGTACATTCTTAGATTAGATACAGTTCAGATTCCTGGGACACAGTGATTTTCCAGTCTTGAATCACAATCATTTATTACTTTTTTTTTCTTCATTTTTACGTCAAGTATACACATTTAGAAAACAATATCAAAATCATTTAGCTGTCAGTCTTATTAAATCATAAAGGGATTCAACGTGACCCTGACTTGCTGATTTGCTGCATAAGTTCACCTCACACAGCCAGAAAATGTTTACTTTTTTCATTGTTATTTTCATCATAATTCAACATTTAAAAAAAAAAAGTCTGAAAAACTATATTTTGCATCAAATTTCTTGAATAATCCTTCCCTTCAGAATTATTTGAAAATAGCCGTAAAAGAAAGCTTTTAATCAGTGTGAGTATATTTGCCTCTGAAGGGACTTTTTAGTACTAACGTTCTCCTGAAATCTCTTTCTTAATTGATTGCCAGCCTGGACTCAGTTATTGTCTCTGATTTGATGAACTTGCTTTTGCATTGCAAATCTGGCCTTCCAGCTTCTTTCTATTGAATTGAAACTTCTTTAACAGCCAGTCAACCATGCCTGGTGTTTTAATAATTACAACAACAATTGTTTTGAAATCCATTCTCACATGGACCCAAGTTCTAATTCTAGTAGGAAAATTACAGTAGTATTATCTGATTTGACAGGTGTGTCTGCCACAAAATCTGGCCAGGCATTCTTTCTTCAATCTTTTACTTAACTGGTTGGTCTTTTGAGAATTTTGCTGTATTAAATAGTGATATTGTGCTCTTTGTATCTATCATGGTTTCTATGGAAATAAATAGGAAGCATTACTTTTGAAGTGACCTATGTATTATCAGTGCTACTTATATTAAGTATTAAAGATAAAATTTATAAACAAATAGTTTTGTTAATCTTTCAAATATAAAGCCTTTGTTGATATGGGGAAGAGTTTGCATACACTGCCTAATAGTTCAAGTGAGCTCAGCAATCATAAGGTCCAGGTTTAATAAAATCACTCATCGCATGATGAAACTTGAGCATATGTTTACATCCCTCATGACTATAAGGAATCTTTGATAGCTGCATCCCAGTGACATAAGGCTACTTGTGCCCTGAGATATCCCTTTAAAAAAAAAATCTTTTTTTTTGAGATTATCCAAAGCATTCTTTCAGATTTTTTTAAAGAAACAGGCAGTGATTGCAATATATGTTCCTTAATATATCATTGAAAAACAACAATTCAGCAGTTAGAAATATATCATCTCTTGCTCATTATATAATGAATAGTATTAATAACTGTGTCATTTAATTGACACACAGTTCATTTTTTAGTATATATCTGCCCCTGAAAATGAAGAATAGCTGCTTCTTAATTACACACTTGTAACAAGGCTGACCCGTGACTAATATAGAATGCTGCTTGTCACGAGTATTCTCAAAGAAATGCATTCAGTATGATATGTGACTTGAGTTCATTCTTACAAACTGAGCAGTAACTGGTTCAGCACCTAAAGCATTTCCTACCAACTGAAAATACTAATCAAATTTAGAAAAATAACACCACTAGTCTCTGCACTGAAGAGAGATTTCAAAAGAAAGATTTTTTTTTAATGACAGATAGTAGGATGGTTATTCAGTAATAAAACTTCTTCAGATTAACTGCAGTTTGCTCGTCTTTTTAAATTCTGTTTGTTTCATTGCATCTTCACTTTACTGACCTTGCAATTCCAATTCTTGACTTTATCTCTAAAGACATCTCTGTTTTCTGTATTAGAATTAAGATCATCAGGTCCAGCCTGCCTTCTAACAGTATTGTAGCTGCTCCTAAAGAGAAATATTGTAGCTGGAGGAAGAAAGCCATGTTGAAAGATTTTTGCTTGTTTTTTTTAGAAAATGTTCTGCTTCTATAGTCAAATCTGTTTCTGTAATGGTATAAACATTTTCTCTTCTTATTAAAGTCATAGCTGGTATTCCAAAGGAGAACTGGCTTCCCGTAAAAACAAAGGAAATAAATTGGAGAAAAAACTTTTTTTAGTCCTGTGAAAACCAATATAACACTAGTGAGATATGGTTAAGAGCACATTGATGTTCATTTAAAATTTAGATGATTGTTCACTTAGATCATTTTCATACATCTTTAATGACTTCAGGCATTCCTGTATGTATAACACTGTTTGTTTCTCTGCAGACATCTGGTCCTCAAGGATCATTGAAGGATGACGCCAAGAGCTCTCTTCAGAAAAGCATCAGGGTCTTTAATGATGCCATGGTGTTAGAAAATGATGTTAAAGGTATGTTCAATAGGTGGGATCCAGGTTCATTAAATGCAAGAAAAATACTGCGAGGCTGCTTTGTTACTGTTACAAATAAGCCAAGTCAGTAGAAAAATAAGTATATTTCATTTTCTATTTTAAAAATTGAACAAAGTATCAACTGAAAAGATTCTATTCCACTTCCATAATGCTTGGGACAAGCATCCCAGGCAGCTAGGGAGATATGTCCACTTCTGGGATAAGAAGGCTAAGATGGAGTCTTAGTCATCTCCTGAAGACTGCAGTAAGTGGAAATGAGAGAGGAAGGGAAAAAAACAGGTTCTGATTTAGTAAATGCTCTATCAGAAAAATAGCACAAAGCCCAGCCCGACACTATATTTTTGCTCTTGTTAATACAAAAGAAGGATTTGCAATGCCAATTGGAGAGAATTCATCTCTTTAGGATGCTTGTGAGATTGTGCCAGAAAAAGGAAGTATAGGGAGGCAATATGAAGTCGGATTTGCTAGTGGGAGGTGGTCTTCGAGGAAGACCAATTAGATGAGTCTTCCATACAGCTATTTTTGAAGGTCATTCATCCAAATATGGACTAATTTTCCTATTAGTTTAGATAGAATATGTTCAAGTTGGTAACTGAGTGCTTTATTCCAAATCAGTATTCTGTAATCTCCTCCCTTTTTTACTGTTATTTTAGTATATATTTTGAAAAGATTGTTTCCAGTCAATTTAATGTTACAAAAATCTTTTCATGCTGTGTACACTATGCTTTATTCTGATTCACTTGGCTGATGCTATTGTGCTATTACAGGGTTAATATGGAATTAATTACAGATTAAGTTATAGTCCTTACTCATTTAGGTAAGAAAACAGATCTAGGGCATGAAAGAAATTTTAAAAAGGATGGGAAGAAAACAGCTACAATATGAAACTTCTTGCTAATCAGTGTTTGAAAATTAAGCTAAATAAGTTTGTTTGCTTCATGCATCAGAACTAGAAAAAAAACACAAATAGTAAACATTCGAGGTTGAGATTTAGCTGTCTGTCACAGAGATGATACCTGAAGCCTGTGATACTGCGTAGGTAAAAATAATTTTTATTTAAAACAAGACAGATTTTTATAATGGAGCCTAATTTTTGAGGTTTTAGCATGTATAGTTTTCACTGGCCTTCTGGAATATGCATTACAAAAACCACACAACATAAAAAATTAGATCTATATAACACAAAGTCATCATTTGGCTATTATTTAACTTTCATTTATTTCTGGCTGCTCTGGGATGTCAGCTAGTTAACAAGTAAACATAATGTTTAACAAGGTCATAAGACTAAATTATTAATCATGTCAATTACGCTTCTATATCATATACAGTTTGAAAGTTAAAAACATTATTTTCTTTTAGTAGCTCTAAGGAGAAAATAACTGTCTATACTTACAAGTAAATCTCATATCTGTATTTAGATTACTCTTTATTGTGACATTGCTGCCAGATTCAGTACTAATTTAAGGCCAGCATGTTTCAGTAAATATTTCTCAGAAAATCATAAAACTATTATGGGAGGCCAACAGACTATCTACGTAACATGGCGGAAGTGGAAAATATATGGATATTGCTAATGCCCCTTGCTGGAAAGTAAACTGCACCAACTTGCCATAGCTAGTGTATTGGACACACTAAAAAGGCAGTACTGCCTCTCTGCACCATAGAGTGTAGTCTGTAGCTCTGTGTGCTCCACAGATGGTTACATCAGAGTAATTGTGCTCTTTCAATTCTGTTCTCAAGGACAAAATCAAAATGTCTGTACTTGGATATAAGTCAATGCTGTGTACTCACAAGTCTGTCCAATTTAACCCTGAAAAAAAAAAAGATGCAACCTCAATAAGACAATACTTTAGAGATTTTGGAAAAAAATGATGTTATTTTCCCATTTTACTCCAATGAGAATTTCAGTTGATATCTGTTTCAAGTTTCTGAAGTGATCTAAGCATTCTAAAGATTCATAAAGCAATCCTAATGTAACTAGGGAGCAGTGTTTATCATGCAAGCATTTGATCTTCATCTGGGCTCTTGCTCCATACTGAAGATATGTTAATGAGATGCAATTTTCCTAATGTTTTCTGATACACTTTAGATTTAATATGCTCCGTATACACAAACATTCTGAACTTTCAGTGTATGCCTTTTTCCAACCAATAAAACTTGTCCACGCTCCACGTGTTGATCCACATAGACATATATAAGGATAAAATGAAAAAAACAGCTTGTTTTTCCCACCCTCCTCTTTCTCCAAAGTGATGAAGTTAGTAGTATTATGAACATAATCTCTCTGTATGTTTTGACGTGTTCAGAATAAAAGTGAGATTTGAGTGTAAAACTAACAGGAAGAGATGTATTTTCCTATACTTCTTACAAAGCCACCCTGTTCAAGGTCTCTACTGAAAGTGGAGAATGGGTGATGGACACTCTGTAATGATCTGGTAGACAGAAGTGATCATTAGTTTAAAATTTCTTTGCCTGAACTACAGGACTATGATGGAGATGGGAGTGTTTTCTTGCTACATTATGACATTCCCCTGATTTGTGGTCAATTACACTAGGTATAAAACAGCTGTTAATCATGAAAATGCTTTATATTACTATCAAAAACTGCTGAAACTGACCTTACAAAGCAAAGCTTCTGACAGAAGCTATTAAAATGGAGATTTAATAATTCCATTCTCTGTGGGTATATAAGTTGGAAGGAATAACCCTGGTGGAAGGAGGAAAATTTGTATCTACTCCACTAGCAAAGAAGGAGTTTTGAAAATTTGGCTACAAATGAATGAATGCTACTGTCTGTCAGCTTCATTCTCTCTGTGCCTTGGGGGATTTTTAGTTTGCCAGGAGCAGTTTTTCTTCCTTGTAGTTTTGAATTTACTGTTTTAAAAATATACTTGCCCAGTGCAGTTTGGAGGCATTGTCAAAACTGATCAATGAAAAGTAAAAATAAGATGTAAAAACACCTCTTCAGTTGGAGACTGTGTCAGGTGGCTACTGAAATTCAACTCATGTCATTTCTTTTGCTTAAGAATTGACAGGTTGAGGAGTGTTGTTTTGTCTGACAACAAATGAATATTTTTAGCCAAAACATTTTCCAGCTGATAGGCACAGCTATATACCTTGGTTGTGTATTTTCCTCTGCTTTGGATTTTTACTGGCCTGGCATATTGCATTCAGGAAATTATTGCCTAATATTTGTACAAAATATTCAGTGTTATATTTGTACATGAGATGATACTGAAAAGACTATTTTTAAAAAGTTAACCATCATTAGCCATATTTCTCTAATTAAATCCTTTCTCCCTGTTAATTTGTAAATCTTACTTCATTTCAGGTTAAAAATTTAGCTTGTCACTCCTCATCCTCCTGATAGGATGAGACTGAGGGGAGCAAGACTGCTGCTTGCAAGAAGCAAAACAAACATAATAGAAAGGGATGCATGTAACTGCCAGTTAATTTGTGCAATATCCAATCAGTAAAAACAGCTGTGTGTGTAGCTTCTCAAGAGATTTCAACCTTTATTTTGTTTTGGGGAGCATACATTGGGTAACGTGGCCTTACGATACCTTCTAAGACAGTATCATCTTATGAGACCTTCTAACATAGTCTCAACTGTGTTTGGTCCTGCTTTCAGAATATTCCTGTTTCCACTCACATTGCAGTGGTGATATGCCATCAGTAATTAACCCATCCACATACGTATGTGCTCTGTGGAGATTTGCAAGAACTCGTCTCTTGTAAAAATAGATCACTGAATACAAATAATAACTAAGTTCCTTAATGAAACATATGAGTGTAAGGATATATTTTTTTTATTTGATTCACTATATTTTGTTCACTCAGAAGGAAAAGGGATAATACTTATTCTGTATTCAATGTTTAATCATGGAAATATTACCAGAAATTTAAAGTATTTGTTTACATTAACCAAGCCAGAAAGTGTAAAGATTCATACCTGCAGGATCTTCCTTACCCATTAGGGTTTAGTTTTAGTGATTCATAGATAGTTTTGTAGATTTGAACCAAAAAATCCCTGTATGTTGATTGGCATCTTGTGCCATCTTTGTGCAGATCTAATCAAGTGGAAACAGGAATGACATATTTTTCTCAAGATATTTCTCAACCAACACTTTAATGTCAGTTGACAGTGCCTGGCATCTTTCCGTACAGACTCACTAACCTCTCCCAAGTCAGATAAGGTATGCATTTTGCAAAAGTTTAAATTGTAGCTGCCCATATTTTACCTCGCCTATATGATAATTTGAGGATCTCAGGACTTCAAATTACAGATCTGGCATCCTTTGTTAATGCCAATAATTAAAGGATGGGGAAAACCTGAAGTGAATTTAGTTCAGTTTGTGATTCATTGTCAAAATTAGCTCAAAATTAGCAAAGAAGCTATCTGAGTTACAGTAGGGAAACGTACTTTAAAATATAGTTTCATGTTATGATCACTGTGCAAAGTAAACAATTTCCATGAAAAGCTCCCTCAAGGCACTTATTTATGGTTTCATTATTTTAATATTTAACAAAAACACAGTACATTTGAGAAATTAAAAGAAAAAAATATTAAGCATTACATTTCAGTATTCAAATTCAGGAGTCTAGGGAAACTTCACTTAATAAAATCCATAAAAATTGCTGTCACGGTTTCAAAGCTGAAAACAGAAGTGGGGAAGCATGATTCTGCAATTCTCTCTATAACTGAGAGATCATCTGAGAGATATCTGGCAGAGTAAAGAGGAGAAAAAGAACCTATTTATATTAATTTAATGCAACAAAGTTACTATACCACCACTTGAAATTAATCAAACATGTCAGGAATGTTAACACACTTCATAAACACTAGCATTACGAGAAAGCCACCAGAGATATGAAAGAAGTATCAGGCACCGTGATTTCAAAACTGAATGGAGGAAGTTAAAACAGTTTTGTCAGTATTATTAGTTAATGACAAATGAACTCAGATAAAGTCTCAGATCACTTAAGAGCAGAATCCTATGTGTTCATCCTAGTTTAACATCAAATTAGGAGTAGTTTCATTCATCTGCAGAGCCAAAAACTACCACTTAGAAATATTTTTGAGGAAAGGATAATCTTAAAATCTATGAAGATTCCTCCCAACTTTATTCTATTGTTAACTGTGACTTTCACACAAGACACCAATGTCCAGCTCCTCTGTTGGGGCGTTTTGCAAGAATTAAGACCTGCCTCTAGGCACACCTGAACTGTTGCTCTGATTTAAATGAGGCAAAAAGATCCCTTCCAGAATGGCATTTCAAAGGATCTAGCAACAAAAAAAATGATTCTCATTTGCATTCCATTCACCATTTCTTCTTGGAAATAGTCTTGGAAGATTTAGTTAATGGTTTCTTGGAGGTAATATGCATTTTGTTTCATTTTTCTAATTTCAAGTTGCTCTTTGCACATCTAGTTTTGAGAAACCGTTCTCTTTTAGAATCCATGGATTCCACAATCCCATTTTTAACCCATTAATTCTGTTTATTCTCTCACAAAGGGCTATAGCTCTGATGCTGTTGGAGATCTAATATGTCTAATTATTGTTCCTTATTTGAAAGTGATACTTTCCATTTTTCACAAGTATGTGGCCTATTCACTGAGAAATTTCTTCTCCAGTATATTTTCCTATTCCAGGACCTACTTCAATATGTATCCAGAAACCACGTGTTTATTTTCAATAACCTGTCATACATCTGAAGGTCACTGTCATACTTTCTATCTTAAACTACTTTTACAAAAATTATTCTCCTCCTTCTGCTATCAAGCACCATGATATTGAATTAGCTTCCCAACAAGGCATGACTTTAAGTTAATAAATAACCACCTGCCAGTTCTGAAGAGCTCCATACTGATATGAAGAAACGTTGAAAAATGTTCCCTAACATAGTTGTTTAAGCATTAAGCATTTTCTCTGCCAAACTTACATTATTTCAAAATTTTAATGTTATGTTTAAATAGCTGTAAAGCTTAGCTAGAATCTCATTTTTGAGAGTTTGTAAAATTATTGCTAATGCTGAATATTGTTCCAAAAATCCCTCCATGATTTTTATTCAAAGCAATCGATGAAGAACAGAAATGATCCATAAAAGATAACATCAGTTTGTTACAGTCTGTAATGTACAACTGTTTTGATTTATTAGGAGGACTTTTTCCTATATGTATATATATACATCTTTCATAATGATGTGTTGTTAGTGTAGTCTCCTCATATTAATGATAGGGTGATATGCTGTGTTTACCTCAAGTATTACATCAACATGGGTTATTTTTTAGAAGATTCATGAGAGCTATGCTTTGGTCATTCCAAATGGTGCAGTAAGCTGACATGATCTCTTTCCACACAGTGGTCAAGTCATTTGTCCCGGGCAACATCTTTAATATGAAAATGCGTGTAGTGTTTGGATATAAGAATCAAGGTTATGACTAAACTTCATACTTGAATCTTCCAGTGGATCATTCTTATGAGTCTCAGTAAATCATTCCATCTGTGATTGCAATTTTTTTTTTTTCTTTCTTCTGTAAACCTTAGGAAAACCTCTGACAAACAGAACAGTAAAATGAAATAAAGCATTTAGATACAATGGAATCAGGGAACTTAAACTGAAAATATTATTGTTGATACCTACAAGGGAATTTACTAAACTTACTTACGTTATTTATTATCTTAATGTTAAACAACTTGCAAATTATTGTTATTACAGAAAAAGAAGATAACCTGGACAGCATGCAGAACAGACTGAAAGATGCTGATGAGAAGAATTCTATTCTCCTGAAAACTTTGAATGAAACCTTTGGGAAGCTCTCAGCCATTCCTAATGGTAAGCTGGAAAAGTACTGCAAAGCTTGACTTATCTCTCCCTATTTCATCATTTTCTATCACCTAAAATCTGTCTGATTTTTATCTAGTCCACGTCACGTGCACTTTGACCATGGGCTGCTGTACAAGACACAGATGAGCTAGAAAGAATTGGCCTGAAAACAGATACCTTTATAAGTTTGTGTTTTGACACAGTAAAAGGAATTCCACTTCTGTAATTTGTAAAAGATTGGCTTCAGAAAGAATAAGGATTTCAGGAACTATGAGGCAGTCTTTCCTTTAAATATGGAAAAGCATATTTATGAAACTCATGTAAAATGAAGCATGCTTCTTATGAAACGTAAGAACAGTAAACACCTGATGACTTTTAAGAAAACATCAAAATGGAATCTGCTCTTTTTGTCATACCTTTCTAACATGTTCCCACTGACATATGCCGCAATATCAATTCAACGTCAGCTTGTCGTTGTGTGCCTTAGAACTGAAAGAGGCCTTCGTCAGTGAGTCCTAAAGTACTAAGCATACTTACTAATAGTTTTATCTACCACCTCTGGGGAAAAAAAAATATAAATAAATAAATAAATAAATCTGTTATATCAATTAAAATCCTTAAGTGCTGGGATGTTAGCTACTTTGTGTTGTGATGGTGAGAGACAGAGAACTAAGCTCTCTTAGTATTTTTCTTGTAATAGATGGAATGTTTTGGTTTTTTTTAGAGGAACTTTTATCAGTCATTTGATACAACTTTTATCTCTAACAGACCCTGCATTTTAATAAACTGAATATATGCTTAAGAAAAGTCTCTGAAGAAAGTTTATATTCTCTCTGATCTGTGTAGGTCTGGAAGGTCAACACTACAAGTAAAAACTTGGTGTGAGAAATTATTCATCTTGCACATTGTTGTCTTCATGATTTCAGATAGCAGAAACATTTTGTTTTAGATGTAGCACTCCTTGAAATCAGGCATTCACAAGAATTTGCTTTAATATGTCACCTCTTATGCCACTTCCTGGATTTTGACCACAGGAATTGACATAACTGCTACTCTTCTTGTGCGCAGATAGATGTCTTGGTCAAATAAAATGGATCTCGGAGGCCAGTGGGCCTTAAGAGACAGAATACTGAGTATGAAGCATGTAAAAGACACGTGAAATATGCAGCCATTAGCAATGTAATAAGCTCTTGTCAGATTAGAGTTACAGGGTGCTTGCTCTTGGGACAAGGACACTCTCATATGCAAGTAGATGTGTCATAAGAGTGAAATTCAGAGAAAATAAATGGCATGAATAAGAAAATACAGTAAATTAGTAATCCAATAAGGAAATAACCAGTGAGGACAGGAGAGAAAATGACCCTGTCATGTACTTTGTTCTTCAAGGTTTCAGGGAAACAGAGTACAGCTTAAACTAATAATTCTTGTGTCTATGCTATAGAAATAGCCAAATAAAATCACCAAACTAAAACACACAAACAAAAAAA
This sequence comes from Meleagris gallopavo, assembly GCF_905368555.1. NCBI lineage: Eukaryota > Metazoa > Chordata > Aves > Galliformes > Phasianidae > Meleagris > Meleagris gallopavo. Next base: position 57,395,168 of record NC_139405.1, on the reverse strand, counting down.
AGTCAAAATGAGATAGAGGGATAGATCACCTTTAGGACAAGGACCTACACATTGAAGTATAGATTGAAAATAAATATAATTGGTATGACAAATAGAGGGAAGTAACAAGGTAATCCCATTTTCCATTCTGCCAGAAAGGGGTGCAACCTGTAATAATGAATTAAAAAAGAGGTACTTAGATAAGATGAAAAAAGAAATTGGAAAAAGGCAATCAGAGAGCTCTCTTATTTCACTTCTCAGTATTGATGATGATAATGGTTGATTAAAGGTTCAGTTGTGTTTTCAAGGTGCTACTGTATCTTGGGGTATTTTCAAAGCCAAACTTTCAGAAATAAGAGTGGAGTAGTTTGGAGGACAGGTATAATATGATTTTGCTCAAAAAAGTCAAAAGGGTTCAAGACAAACCTTCCAATTTTCTACAGCCTTAGGGAGCATTGTCTTTTCTCTGGGCCAAGGCTTGATTGCATCAGACTATCCACAGAATGTGAAGAACACATCTGTTTGGAAATTTACACTCTTGATCCCCTGAAATGGAATTAGTGTCTGCGTTTTCCCGTGTCTTCATATAGTCAAGAGCATGGGGTCATCCCCAAGCAAATCTTGGTATAAACACTCTTATCAACCATCTCTTAGCCAGAACTGGGAAACAAACACATCCTCCTTTGCTTTCCCAGTACTGCAGTACAGTCTGTTAACTGCATGTCATGGTTTCATGATTTTTCATTATCGGTATTCCACATCATAACATCATGCAATGTACTGGGGGTTTGACTGCTGATGCTCAAGTTCCGGGTGCCTGTCCAGCGGAGAAGAGCAGCTACGTTTCCCCAGGGGGCTTTGCGGTCAGCGAGGAGATATAACTCCCGGCAAGGTCACCTGATGCTCTCTTCTCTGCCTGCGCTGCTTCGCTTGCGCTTCTCTGCCTGCGCTGCTTCGCTTGCGCTTCTCTGCCTGCGCTTCTCGCCTGCGCTTCTCTGCCTGCGCTTCTCATCTCAGCGTTGTGGTAAGGCCGATCCACCATCAATTTCACATTCTCTCTCCTTATAAAATTCTGTTGATACCATATTTAGTAAATTACTTTGTTTTACCTCAGATTGTTGCCACTGTTTTCAATTATTTCGGGGTCCCTTATTTTCTTTTTTTTCCGGGGGCGCGGATCCGCGGATCCCTCCGCCCTTCTAGTCACGGAACCGGGCCGAACCAGCCCGTAAACCGTTGACATTCTTGGTGGAGAATGCGGGCAACAGTTGCTTTTTAGCTTTTTGAACAAATCTCTCTCTCCGCTCTCAGACAGCTTCATTGGGAAAGTTTATCTGTTTCACCAGTACTGTCTGAAAGCGTGACCTTGAAAAGTCCAGGCGGACGGCCAATACTCTAGGATATTTGTAAACTTTGAGCCTTGCTATCTTGTTTCTGTAAAAGAAAAAAAAAAAAAAAAGGAGAAAAAATGCTTTCTCTACTGAAACTGCCTTTTAAGGGGCTGCATGCCACTGTCTCTTCTTTCTTAATGCTAAAAACATACTGGGCCTTAATTAAGTTCACCACTTTGCTCTATGGAGCAATAGGTATATATAGCCAATTGAAAAATCATGAAACCATGACACTGCACTGACTACAACAAGGAGTCAGTGGCACTATTGCTGCATGGTCATTTCAGAGGTGTCCAAGCTTCCAAGCTGCACTCTGAAATTTTCTTATGACTGAGGGACTCAAAGACATATTGGAGAACACAGCGAGAAAACAATTCCAAGAGCAATTTCATGATTTTGTGGGAAGCAGGTGGCAAAGAGTGTTCCTGCAAGTAACACAACTTACTCAACTTCACTGTGGGGTGTTTTCTTCTCTTCTGGAGTATTTGTAGTCTCAAATAACAGAGGATCAGATTCTGCAATCCAGACATACAATTAATAATGTCTTACTACATGTGAAGATCCTGAAGAGTAAAGAACTACACAACACAATTTAAGATGGTAGAATTTTGGCCCAACTTTATTCTTGAGATGTATGAAAACAAATTCTGTACACTAGGTAGTCATTTAATTGTCCTTTTCTACCTACAGATACAGCTATAAAGGTACAGGCAGCTAAAGACAAAGCAAGACAAGCCAACGATTCTGCAAATGATGTCCTGGCCCAGATTAAAGACCTCAACCAGAATCTCCTTGGCTTGAGAAACAACTACAGTCAGCTTGCAGATGATGTGGCAAAAACAAATGCTGTTGTGAAGGACCCTATCAAGAACAGTAAGTTATTTTTTGCTGTGGATTTTTTGTTGTTGTTGTTTTGGTTTTCATTTTACATCTCAAAATGAAACAGACACTCAACAATTTCACCCTTATAGCATTACTATGCTGGGATAAAAAGAAAGCTATTGTTTCTATTTCTGCTGTGTGAATTGTTTCACTATTCTGTGAAAAAAGCTTCCATCAGCAGGTTGAACATGTAGTGGGTTGGTAGGTCTGATCCACAGACTAGTCTTTAAACTAGATAGATGAATAATTAAAGAATCAGTCCTTGACTGACAATATATTACTTGATTCATGTAAAATTCCTTGCACTAATCCAGCCTCCAGTCAACCAGGTAAATACTTCTGGGTAAAATGCCGTGACGTCTTTCATACAAGTTACTGTTTCTGGTAGAATACTGAAGACGCTTAAGAAGAAAAAAGATAAAAAAGAAAATGTTTTTTAAGGCTGTTTTTCTGTAGTGAAGCCTATTATCAAATATAACAATTTCTTTAGCAAGCGTTTTAGCAACTTCTTTAGCAATTTCCACTATGGTTATGGTGGAAAACATTGAGTTCTAAACTGTATAATATTTTACTATAGATTACCAGAGCATATTGCATAGGTGTGTACAGCCAGGGCTGAATACTGTTACGAAATTACTGAAGGACTAACTTCTCAGCTAATCTGTGCTTTCCAGGTTGTGGTCAGCTTAGCAAAACTAGGCACCTTAAAACATCTAGTTTAGGAAACTGTTAGTCTCATTCCATGGACACATATCCCTTTAAAGTTCTAGCTGTACTAGCGAAATGATTGTTTGTCACTATCTTCCTATCTGAAATTTCTGAACCTTCATCGGCTGAAATACATGTGTGAACCTCAAAAATAACCATCAGACAGAAAGATCCCTTGAACTTTAGACAACATTAAAAACAGTTTTTGATTGAAATAATGTGGTTATATTATGGCAGGTTATGCAACAAGCAGATCTACAAGGTAATGACATCTGGCTTGGTAGTGATAACAGGCAAGTGGCCTAAACCTTGGCATTTCTGAGTCTAGAATAGGCCAGGTCTAGAATCCTGTCCCTTAACTTACTTTGCATTCGTGATTAGATCTTCAAAACATTTTCTTATGCTATGTTCTGTTTTTTTCTCTTTTCTTCGTCTCCCTATCTTGCCTACAGAAATAAGTACGTATGTCTTCTTTCTTGCTTTTTTAATTGTGCCTTTTCCAGTAGATAATGATGATTCACTGCTTACTGCCAAAGCTTATGCATGGTGTTCCACACTGCTCATTCAAATGGTTACTTTTTGAAGGCTCTGAGATAAAGTGGCTTGGTAACTAGCCTAACTTATGAAACTTGTAGGAAACATCTTGAAAGTTGGTCTGAGTTAGTATTCAAAAACCAGATAACTAGACTTTCATGCTCTTTGTAAGCATTACCCAATTATAATAATTACTATTTCCATTCAATCTACATTCTTTTGGTAAGTACTGATTTGTCCATTTCACGGTCATCCACACAATTCCATACCCTCACACTGGTCAAGTGCTGCAATCTTTACATCTCCTGAAAAAGTGTCAAAGAGAAGGCATTGTTCACCAGTCGTAGGTTGAAAGGCAAAAAAAATGTCCTGTGAAACTTAAAGAAAAATAAAAAAATCTCCTTTGTAAAAACATTTTTCACTTGAGGGGGAGAAAAAAGAAAATATTTACATATGACTACCATTTCTTAAAATCTGCTTTCAATACATATACATAATTTTAAGCTATCAGATAATGTTAAGTGATCAGAATAAAAAAATGTTGTTCTTGTTGCCATTATAGATAATTTAAGAATGAACTTCAAGTTAATTCAACATTTAACTGTAATCCTCTAGCTCTTCTGCAGAAATTACTAATGGAAACTAATCAATTTTCATTAATCTAGCATATTTTTTTAAAACTAGGGTTAGAAAAAACACATGTAAATACTTCATTCGTAACTGTATTTTGCTCCAGTAAGTATTTTCATTACTTATTATGCTGACACGAGGCATAGTTACTGCTTCAAAATTCTTGTTTAACATCTGTATCTACTTCTGTTGCTACTTTAACTTCATTCTAAATGTTCATAAATGACCTAATTCTGTTCAGGTAGCTCCCTGGTCTGTGTATACCTCATATTAGCATATAATATTGCCTGAGTATTGTCTGTGCAGAATTTTCTTTATTTATTTATTTATTTTTTTTTAAATAACTCTTTATAATTGCCATCTGACACCGCTCTAAAATTGTGCTTTCTTCTTCCTTATGAAGTTGCTGATGCAGATTCTAGTATAAAACACCTGGAAAAGGAGGCAGATCGCCTACTAGATAAACTCAAGCCAATCAAAGAACTTCAGGATAATTTAGGGAAAAACATTTCTCAGATAAAAGAGCTGATAAACCAAGCTCGGAAGCAAGCCAATTCGGTAAGCCTTTTTCTCAATAAGATGACCTTTTAAATATTAGTGGGATTTTATTTTCTACTTTTATATTTCTTTTCCTCAAGGTGAATACTTTCTAATAAAAAAAAAAAATGTGTAGAGAAAGCAAGTAATGGAGTATAATTTCTCAGATAAACAGAAAACTTTCTGATAATTTCCTCTCTGTGTTTTGTTTCTTCTTTTAAAATACAACATTGTTAAATGGATAATATCTGTTGGTCTGTATGTGGAAAAGTTACTATTTAAGAAGTATTGTGGTAATAGCATAGCAGAAAAAATCACTTTGTCATTGATGACTGAGTACTGATAATAAATCCCTGGTGTCAATTCATAGAACTTATATCACCTGAGAATGTGGAGTCTAAGGATGCAAGCTTGGGTTGAGAGTATATTTCTAGTTTGATTATTGAGTTTGGAGCCCATCTCTCTAATTCTAAGATTGAGGACCAGCTGAGTAATGCTAAGGTTATTCAGCTTGTAACCCAACAGAACATGAGAAATATGTTCCTGAAGATGGTATTTTAGGAAAATTCCTGAAAGGTTGGGGAAAAAAAGAACAACCTACAGAATAGGAGCCCAGAATGGATGTGTATTATGTATTTGCCCACAATAGATGAACAAGTCACAGTGATGCAAAAGTTTTCTTATGTTCTTCTGCCTGAAGGCTTCTAAGTACTTACCTGCTCAGCATTTCTGAGAAAAGGAAATAGCGTGTTTAGTCATATAACAGATCTCATTTTTTATAAAGTCTGCCCTAAGCAAGAGTTGATATCATTATGTACATCTACTCTAAAACATAAACATGTCTATCTGGCATTGAAATAGGATTGTACTGTCATTATGTCTATGCTGGCATTATGAAAGCAAAGAGTATACTTTTTTCATCTGTGCTGTTGAGCCTAAGGAAACTAGCACAAGTGTCCAAATGTATATGTCATTTGAGCAGAGAAAATGAAACCTAATAATGAATACCAGCTCCATTAGGGACTATGTGAAAACAGTGTTAGACAAAACTGTTGGTTAAAAAAATAATTATTAAAAGGTGTCTTAAATTAGCATAATCAAAGACATTACAAAGAAAAATAGATCATCATCTCTACCCCGAGCAATGAGTTGCAATTGCTTCAGAAGCACTGCATATTTTCCAGGCTACGTATCCTACTTAGAGTCTATCTCCATTGCCAGAATTCCCCAGCTGCTTGTGTTAGACCCACATATCTTCTAGCTATTTTTGATCCATATAATTGATCCTTTCAAAACCTGAATGCTAGAAAGAGTTTGTATTGCCTTTTAATCAAAACATAAGAAACAATCCCAGAAAGAAAATTGCATTTCTACCTACCTCATGTACGTATCCAAGCAACTACTTGCTACTTGTAGCATAGAAATGGTAATGAGGGAGAAAAAAAAGTTATATTTTTGTAATGATTTAGAAACATCTTTCAGTTTCTTCTGGAATAATAAGCAGTAAACTGAATTTTTTCTAATACACTTTTTTTGAAGATCAAAGTGTCCGTGTCTTCTGGAGGCAACTGTATTCGGACATACAGACCAGAAATAAAGAAAGGAACGTACAATACCATCATTGTCAATGTGAAGACTGTAGTTGCTGACAATCTTCTTTTTTATCTTGGAAGTGCCAAGTTTGTAAGTTTGTTTTCTGCTTTTCTTGTCAGCATTGCTCAATCAAATCAGGTTACTGACACACACAGAAGATGAAAAAGGCTTTTCTTTTTTCCTCTTCGAGGCTTCAAAGTAGTAGTAGAGGATCTAGGATAAACTAGACAGTTGCTTTGTTATTAATATAGGGACTTCTAAAATATAACTGGCAAATATTTTTTAGTATTTTAACTAGCTATAAAATCTAAGACTTCTACATGACCTACATCAACTCTTTAAAATTCACAGTGCAACCAGAGCATTTTGGGGGTTGGTTGTGGGTCTTTCCTTGGGGAAGAAGTGGCTAATCATCTTGCATCTGTCAAAGCTCCAGTTTATTACAATTTTACATCAAGACTATGATTGCAAGCACAGTAATGATGAATGACTCAGTTTCCCACGGGCACTCTGGCAGACAAGCTTCTAGAATAATCAACAATAATTCAGAAAATGGGAAAAATAGTGCATTTCTAACATTTTGAACTATATATTTTATATTTATATAAAATACATATTTATATATATATTGTATTTTACCTAATACAAAATGAAGAGGCTAGATGGCATCACATATTAGCCTACAATCCTGACATGTTTCTGCCATCCAATGGGTGTTTTACAAATAACGTCAGTCTGAGTTAAGTTCTCTTCTTAGTTGCTACAATACCAACGTTTCTGTAAGTCTAGCAGCTTACATGCTATGTATCACTGACAGAAGTCATTTGTCATAAGATTCCTTGTTTGAATCAAGGAAAGCAGGGAAAAGACAATCTCAGTCACTGTGAGAGTTAGTTTTTATACTTGTCTGTAAGTGAATTTCTATTGCCCCATTCAAATACCTTCTGAAATGTGAAGAGTTCTAGAGAGTTTTCTTTTATCAAAATATGAAACTGGTTCTGTTTTTATATTTTGCACACAGACTGACTTCTTGGCCATAGAAATGCGCAAAGGCAAAGTGAGCTTCCTGTGGGATGTGGGATCTGGTGTTGGACGGGTAGAGTATCCAGATCTGACCATTGATGATGGGTTTTGGTACCGGATTGAAGCCTCTAGGCAAGTACATATTTCACTTCCAAGATTTGGTTCCTAATGAAAAAACAGCCAAATTAAGCAAGACTTACTTACAATCCATTCTTACCAAGTTTCACTGAATCATAGGGGTTGAAAGGGATGTCTGGAGATCATGTAGACCAACCTTTCTGCTAAAGCAGATTCTGAACAGTAGGTTATACAGGAAAGTGTCCAAGCATGTTTTTAATATCTTCAGGGAAGAAGACTTCACAACCTCTACAGGCAGCTCATTCCAATACTCTGTCACCCTCAAAGCAAAGAAGTTTTTGTCATGGTTTACAGAACTTTCTATATTACAGTCTGTGCCTATTATCCCTTGCTCTGTAATTGAACAATGTTGAAAAGGGCCAGACCCCATCCACTTGACTCCCACTCATTAGGTATTTATAAGTATTGATAAGATCCTCCCCTCAGTCTTATGTTCTCCAGGCTGAACAACCCCAGATCTCTCAGCCTTTCTTCATGTGTGAGATGCTCCAGACCCCTCATATTCTCTATGGTATTCCACTGGACTCTCTAGGAAATCCCTGCCTTTCTTGAACAAAGGAGCCCAGAACTGGACATGATACTCCAGATACAGCCTCACAGGGCAGAGTAGTGTAGGAGGATAACCTTCCTTGAATGCTGGCCATGGTTTTTATAATGCACCCCATAAGAGAATGCATGTCAGCATTAAGGGCATGTTGTTGACTCGTGGTCAACCTGTGGTCTATCTGGACATCCAGGTCCTTCTCCACAGAGCTCCTTTCCAGCATGTCAGCTTCTAACCTATACTGATGCATGCAACTCTGCAGCTGTAGGACTTCACATTTGTCCTTATCTCAGGTTTGCACATCTCAGGTTTATGGAAGTGTTTGCTGTGTTTAAAACATCTATTTTTAATGCAAGGCAATATCATAAGCAATTGTAGGCTGGTTTAGTGGAAGGTTTTGAACCTACCTCCAGTAATACCAAAGTGAATAAACTGCAATTACTATTGAAATGTGAATTGTTCTGCATCAAGAATATATTTTCATCACATATTTTCCCTCATGTATCAACAATCCATGACTGCTTATATTCCCTTCTTTCTACTTTTCATTTCAGCTTTATGAGTTCTCTTCTTCAACTAGGATCCTTTAAAAATTGGTTACAGGTTTTGACATTCAGACAGATAACTGCTATTCTTTTCATCTTGAATTTCAAAGAGTAGCACCATTTCTGAATTTCTGGTCTTGCAGTACTGCAAATGAAAGGCTTGTCATACACCAGTATCTTGATTCTTACTCAAAATGCTGTTTCCATAGCCAGAATATCTCTTCAAACTAGAGATATTTAAAAAGATACAGCTTATGAAAAATCAAGGATAGAATATTCTGAATATGTTTCGTATTTCAGTCCAGTTGCTGAATGCTTTTGAACTTTAGATGAATAGATACCTTAATATTCAGTTTTCAAATTAGTTTCTTGAATTTTGTATTTTCCATTTAAATAGCATGTGACAGTTTAATAATTACAGCATAAGGATTATGTAACTTTATATCCATTATCCTTTCCTCCTGAATTACTCTCCTAATAAATTAGATAACATTGTCTATATTGCAATCTGATTAAAGCTGAATAATCCTTTTGCATCCTTACATGTTATATTTCACCTAGTATTAAATGTAGAAGTGATAGTACAGTCATACACTGAGAGAAAGAAGAAAGGGAAAAGAAAAATTCTAATCCAGTTACATCCATAGCTCTGAGAGAAGAAAATGGCATTCAGTTTAAATAATTTAGCAAAATCACAGAAATCAGACATTCAGGACAGAGAGAGAAATAAAATTATGGCACTTTCTCTAGTAGCTGGCTTAAACCTCGTTGCTTGCAAAATACAAGCTTGGTTATGATAGGAATTGTTGAAATCTTCATCACTTCATATTGTGCATACTAAAATAGCTTCATGATACAATAATGCCAGACTTCTATTTACAATAAAGCTGCTTCAGCAGAATATGGGCCAGGATATGGTATAAAAATTCACACATCCTACAAATGCACAGTGCCTATTAAGTTATTTGTTCTAGATATACAGGATGTGCATGCCATTAGTTTTAAACAAACTGCTGGATCAGCAATTTGGAACAATTACAGCTGCACAATTCAGGAGAATTACATGCAAAAACATTAGTTGGATTTGTGGGATCGAGATGAAGAACTCGGGACTAGTTTTATATTCTTTAGGCAGACCTCATTAATCATATGCCCTGCTGAAGATTTTCTGACTTCGAATATTTTAGTCCATTTGATAACGCTTCTTCATATGCTGTTGAAGAGTTTTACTCATTACATTCTATCATTTTTTTCTCTAAATTTCTTCTCAGTCCAGCTTTTTCAGCAAACTGACAGAACTGCCAGACAGCAGGACATCCACTTAGAGTGCAAGAGAGGTCAGAAGGACCATGGGGAAACTCTGGCCTTGCTAAATTTTGCCTCGCATTTCAATGATGACAGGCATTGAAATGTGTTCGTAATGGTAGATTTAAATATGTAAATATGGTAGCTTTAAAGACTGATAGCAGGTTTTAACTAAGAATCTCAAAAGGGCTTATAAAGAGATGTGTTGGCTCAGACGCCGTGAAATCCTCAAAATCATTCAGCTTATGGACTGAAATCTAAATATGAAACAGCTGACTGTTGAGTCATGATCAGGGATGTTCAATTCAGTTAACCACCAGGCCAAAATTTCCCATCTGCTAAGACCAATTTATTATCTACTCCATCTGTTTTCCATAGAAGCTTTTTATTTTCCTTGTCTTTTTATTTTGAGTATACTAATTCATTGCATTTTATCATATATACAGAGGCCATCATAGAAATCTTTAAAATTTTATTTGTATGAAATTGAAGTAAAATGTATTTATTCCTTTAATATACCATTTGCCTATGGAATAAGCAATTCCCTTTAGTTTGATGGCACAAGAACTTAACAGCTACTTACAGTTATTTACCTTCTTACAGAGATGAATCTGATTGACATTAAAAACTGCAATCAACTGAAGTATCAATTAATGAAGGAAAATATGACAAACAGTTTGTGACAAAAAGATTAGAAGCAGGTTTGCAACATGCAGAGTCAATTTTGTGGAACAGTCAAATACATGCTAGAGTATTTTTGAGGCACACTTGATCAGTGTAACAATGTCACTTGATGTCAGCAGGCCTGTTAGGAGCTGGATCTGATCAGTTGTGATTTTAGTTAAGCACATTTTAAATATTACCATTATTAATGGCAGAGTTTAAATAATTCCCTTCCTTGGAAAGAAGGACAGATGAATCACAAATTCACAATAAGCACATCCAGCTCAGCTCAGCAAGAATTCAGTCATAAACTGCTAAGGCAAATCTAAGCCATACTTTCCAGTAATGGTTTTCTTTGTAGTCCAGGTATCAAGGAGCAGATGTTTCTTCATGGTATTCTGTAATTTAATGTTGATAACTTGCAGAAGTCATCTCATTTGTATCATGCATCTCCTAAAGAGCAAATCCTGCATGCGTGATATTGTGCAAATGTATCAGATGATCAGCCACCAAAGTGCTGATATATCTTTAACCCAACAGTTCATCTTGCATTGACAACCACCAGAGTAGTATCTGCTAATCTGATGGCTTGTCATGCATCAGATACCAATGTCTTTTTGCTGCCAAGTTAGCCAAGTTCTTTCTTCGAGCTCAATTGTCCTTCCTAAGTAAGAGAGAATTATTTATGAAAGAGACTCTATAGTTAGCATTTTCATCTATTTGAAGATGAAAGACACCCATCCTACTTGTAACATATTAGGCACCCTAAAAAGTGTCAATCTGCTCAGTCCCTTCTATGTTATTGCATTTGAATGTTTTTAAACTAGAATCACTGGAGTTGTGATTTCAGTTTAATAGAAGCCACTAGTAACTGTTAAGTATTTCAGTAATTACTACATTGAGAACTATGTTTTGAAGTCCTTTATAGGAATTTGTTAATAAACTTGAATAATAATAAAAATGAACCTTGTTTTATTAATAAACCTGGAAAAAAAGAAATAAACTTTAGAATTTCTGCCACATAGAATGCTATCTACTTAACATTCCATTGATTTTGGAATAAAAGTTACAATAATTGTCATTAAAAAGAGTTTGCAACCAAAAAAAATTTAATTAGAAAAATGTGAATTGTTTTACCCCACTGCTTGTAAATGCTTGGGAGTAACTATGCGTTTACATACACCAGATATCACTAGGAGATTCCCTGGAACTCCCATCTATATGGTGTCCTGAATTACCAGATCAAGCTAGAAGTAATTGAAAATCTCCAGTATTTTTCTGCAAATATATGGTTTTCACATTGAAAGCTATGATATCCCTGTCTTCAGGGCAGGCAAGATGGCATAGATCTACAAAAACATTCTTCTTTGAATGGATACCCTCAAAATTACTTTTCAACCTTGCTTCACAGTTCAGGGTAAATTTATCAAAACTGACATGTCACAACTAACACTTTTTCTTTTTTTTTCTTCTTTTTTTTTTTTTTTTTTTTTTGCTTTGAATGACTTATTTCCAGTGAGATGTTATTTCACAAGAAAACTCTCAATTTGTTCTGGATGGGGCTGACAGATTCTGAACTAAATGAATTGTTGAAGAGATTTCTAGACATAAATGCATAGTTTTCTCATTTTTTTCCCGTATTTTTTCCATATTAATTGTGGAGCAAATATAACTCAGTAAACCTTAGAAAATTCATAATATAATTTGAATCTCTGCCTACCTCATTTGTTACATCAGGAAACAACTAGTCAAGACTAGTTTTGTTACAATATTAATATTAAAAAAAAAAAAAAAAAAAAAACAGTTTTCTTGTTTCAGTGAATGATCCACTCCATATGTCTATTGAATTGTGTGCTAAAAAAATATTGAGGTGATGAAAAGATGTTCTCTTTAAATTACACAATTCTAAGAGTCTGTTAACCTGTATCAAAGTGGAACATAGCCAGATCAGTAATACATGCCTCTATTAAAAGATGCCATCTAAAACAGACTACTTACCATATTTAACTATGGTTTACTGAACCTGTGCTTATTTTGTTAAAATGTCTAGGACTGGGAAAAACGGCACTATATCAGTGCGAGCTCTGGATGGCCCCAAAGCCAGCATTGTGCCAGCCACTTTCAGTAGTGTCTCACCACCTGGATATACCATTTTGGATGTAGATGCTAATGCCCTGCTGTTTGTTGGAGGTTTAACTGGAAAAATAAAGGTAATGTACTGTATGGCACTACTGTATTCCATTACTACTTACAGTAAAAATAGTAAGCGTTAGTATGCTTGTGTCATTGTTGGAGGTGCTTTAGTAGTATTTGTGCTCTTGAGAAATTATTAAGAACATGTAGGCTTTCTGTCTAGAGGCAACTAAAGGTGTCCGCTTGGATATGGTATGGTGTATGATGTCTGCCATAAACAAGAGCTCTTCAAACGTATTTTTACAATTACTGAATCATCATTTCCTAAAAGTGGCTCTATACTGCAGAGAACAGTGATCCTTACAAAACAAGAATGTTCTCACTAGCTTAACGTACTCTGTGCCTTGATTTGCATTTTCAGAGGCAATGGAAATAAACTGGAGAGAGTTGGTTTATATTCCACACCTAAAAATTATTCTTAGTTTTTTTCTTTTCTTTTTTTTTGTTTTGGTTTTGGTTTTTTTTTCTGTGTTTGATAAACATCAATTTCTACTGCTGTTTTTTTTATCAGTAACAAATATATTTACATTGGCATTTTATTGTGTTTCTTACTTGCCATAATGACTCAGTGGAATAAATATTCCACTGAGCAAAACTGACAATGTTCTGTGCTTGCAGTGCTGTGCAATGGCCAAAAGCTCAAAAAAACACCAGTCCATAAAGGCTGTAGGGTTCTTTTGGCCTACCCCACTGAAATGTGTTACTGTAGTCTGCAGTGACTGCTGACTCAGGATGATTGGCCCATGTACCAATTCTAAGTGCCAGAACTGATTAAGAAAACCCTTTCATCATTTCACATTTAGGAAAATACTTGAGAGTTTGGTTGATAAATTATTTACACTTCATCGACTGTTTTAAGACTGTAAAAAGTAAGTGATGTGTACTTCTGGACTGTTTTCTTTGGGTGATCCACTGAAGGAGTTGTGAAACTTCAAACTCAAATGCTAACCTAAACCCAAACCTTATTTGAATTTTAGAATCATAGAATTGCTCAGGTTGGAAAAGACCCCAAAGATCATTAAGTCCAATTTGCAACCTAACCATACCACCCTAACTCTAACAACCCTCCGCTTAATCATGTCCCTGAGCACCACGTCCAAACACTATCCAGGGATAGTGACTCAACCACCTCCCTGGGGAGCCTATGCCAGTGCTTAACCACCCTTTTGTTTTAGATTTCACTTGCAAGTTATCAAAGCACGTGTGGGACAAGTGCTGAAATGTAATTGCACCATTTATATACATTTATGTGTTTAATGCTGGCTCTCAGAGCTTTGATTTTCAATTCTACTTCGAAAAATATTCTCATGGTTACTTTAAAAATCCAGAGAATAGATGTCACGTGGCATAGAATGTCATGTCATAAATTAGTCTCATGACTGGTCCTAATTTCAATGGCAAAGTTATTACATTGGATTAATAATAATGTATATTTTCCTTGATGTCATTTTTCATTTTTACAAGTCTCTTATTGTTAAATAAAGTGCTCTTAGTGTTGCAGCCTAATGGTAGAAGAAGTGAGGCAAAGGTGTAGACAGAGATCATATCTACTCTTTGAGTAACCAGGCCCAAAGCTCACACCTACCACTCTAATGAAATGTCACCACAAAGGTCATCTCATTTAATTTAGTTTGAGTTTTAAAATATGTAATATTTTATCTAGTGCTTATTATTTCATTTTTATTTTTTTATGTTATTTGTAATTATTTGGGGTTTTTATTTAAATGCTAACATTGTTTAAATAATGCTCAATTACCAAGAATTGCTTAATGATGGAGTGTGTACTTAAGATAAAGAAGAATAGCAAAGAATTTCAAGAACAAAGAGAGTTTAAGGGCTCTTGATCTATTGGGATAGACAAAAGGGCCTGGAATGAAATAATGTTTAAACCTAAACTCTTTCCTAAATTTTTTTTATTTTTCTCTTAATTAGACAGTGAGGTAGAGGTGGGTAATGTGCACACTTACTGAGCACATAAGACAGTTTTAGGATAAAGTCTGAGGTGAAGTACTGAACCTGAACAGAAATTATAAAAGCTACAGAAAATCTGATGCTTGAACAGTGCCTTTCAAACTCAGTAAGAATTCTCCAGACGTTTTCTAGAGATTTCTTAATTTTTTTCAACTTGAGAAAACAATCATGATTCTTCCCCCCAGGTAAAGAAAGAGAAGAGCAGAGGTAGGAAGACAATGTATTGTACGTTCAATACAACTGGAATATTTCCTATCTAGGGTTTTAAACATTATCAGACTTGCTCTGCTCAGACACAGTCTGAATAAAAGAAAATAAATGGTAAATTTACTTTAAAAAATATATATTTATCATCAGTTTTCATGTTCACAAAATATTGCTTTTAACTGAGAATTTTGTTTAAAAATGTGAAGTGTTTTGGACATTTGGCAAGATCACTGACATAAAGAATGCTCACTTTCAGATTTTAAAAACATCTTTCATTTTACTTGAGTAGAAGACTATGATACTCACATGTCATGAATTTCTCAGAACTGACATTAAGTTCTTACTTGTTGCTAATTAAAACCTTCCCAATTACCCCAGGAAATATCATCAGAACATTAAGTCTTTTGAGTCATATTCTTGCTGGAATATTTTTAAGTTGCACTTCTTCATATTCTCTTGCAAGGTCTTAATATTCATAATTGGTGTATGGAAAACAGCAGGTGCTTGTCTGTTTTAAGTAAATAGTTTTTCAATCAGCTGTATTGATGAAGTGATATTTAAATGAAGTCAGGTATTTTTAGAAAGATCATTCTGAGATAAGTACTCTGTGTGTAATCATATATTACCTACCTGATCACAGCACCATGTTATGATCGAATGAGCCTTACGCAGTGTGTATGACCCTAACCTAATGAGTTTTAATGCCTTTTAAGTTAAAATTGCTTTGCTATCTGCATATTTTTCTGCATCCAAAATTCAGCATGACCTTTACAGGTGTAGCCAGCTGAGCTCACGTATTCAGTTTTTTAGTTTGGATACTCAAATTCCAGGCTTTTGAGAATTAAGAACAGGTGAATTTTGCTAGCTGTACTGTGGGCAAGATTCTTCGTAGCTCTTTCCATGATATCTCAAACGAAAACACAGATAAACCTCAAAAACAGTCTGCTGCTGGAGTAGCGCAAGCAAGCAGTTCTCCAGATGGCTGAGAAGCAGGTGGTGATGTGAAAGCCCGGGCAGGTCCCCATTCTTCAGGGATCATTCTGCGTAGGCCTAAGTCTCAATTAAATGAGCTTTTCCATCTTGACTGATACAAAACTTATCTCACCGTTTTGTCGTTCAATTGTTCTAGAGGATTAAATAGATTACATATTAATCTTGATATGTGAAATAATAAGAAACATCTTCCGGTATTTGTTGTCTTTGTATTAGTTTTGCTTTCACATATAGTAAATCACTTCTGATTTACACATATAGTAAATCACTTCTGATATAGAAATCACCACTGAGTTCTAACAGTGATTGTGTTTTCTCTTACAGAAATCAGATGCTGTAAGAGTCACCACTTTCACTGGATGTATGGGTGAAACCTTCCTAGACAGCAAACCCATAGGACTGTGGAATTTCAGGGATATCGAGGGTGACTGCAAAGGGTGTGCCGTCAGGTAGGTAACATATTGCTCCTTTCGAAGCCTGTCTGTGGGATGCTGTGGTCTGTTGTAAAAATTCTGCAGCAACTATCAAGTCCCAGTAGACAGCTCAGAAAGCTGAGTTGTGAGAAATACGAAGTTATGTTGAAATTATGTCAACAAGAGAAGCACACAATCTGCATTAAAAAGTGGTCAGTATATTAACAGAGTTCAAGTAGTGTAATGGTGCTGTGAAGCAAAGACTCCACCTAACTAGTGGCCAAAATTAGTCAAAACATGAGGGATGGTGAGATCCACAGTGGGACAGAGTCTGGCACACAAACTGGATTTTGCAGCTGTGTTGTGGGTCATCGTACAGAACAGGGCAGAGTGAAGTGTGTCAGCACAGCTTTCACAGCCACCAGCATAGTGAGCAGAGACACCAAAAGGAAAGTGGTTTCCTTTCTCAAAAAAGAAGGACCTTTCCAGTGGGTCTTTGTACTTTAAGGGTTGTGACCCATCTTCCTTCCTCTTTTCCACTGAGATATTTTTCTGTGCCATGATTCAGCATCAAAAGCAGCACTGCTGAAAGCCCCCATACAGATGTACCTGAGACTATTCCATAGATTGTCATTTAAGGAATGATTCTGAGTCTCTCACATCCCAGTTTATGGCCTTCACCATGACATATTGCAGAAAAGCAGTATTGCCCTGTTAGATACTCCTGATTTTTAGCAAATTTAGCAGTGCCAATATATAGTGTGGAGCTCACACTACATTAGGCAAAGTCACTGTAGACAGTCAGAGAGGTTAAAAGTAGACTTGTATTCAATTAAGCAGCCTAGTTTTTGAAACATCTGCTAAGGCTTTGCCCTTTCAAAATGATGGAAATTCCAGTTGTGAACACAATTTCGGAAATGCTGGAGGATTTCCTTGACTATAAATGTAGGCCCTTGATGCTTAAGTTAAAACTTACGGAGCATGATGATGTATATATCTCAGCTCCAAGCAAGTACTAGTAGTGAGATCTAAACTTTATATGTGTCTCTGCCTAAATTTAATTTTCTCATTTCACTAGTGATAGTGTAGATCCTCTTTGCCTGAAGTAGAGTGGGTGGGAGGAAGATTAAAAAAAAAAGAATACTAGACTTGAAATTCATAGAAAACTGTATTAAAATCTCACTTTTACCTTAACCTAATTTTCTTGTTTCAGAAAGTTCTCCTGCAAAATCTATTTGAAAAAACTGTTAAATGTAGTTATGTAGGGTAAGAGGACTATGTTCAACATCCTTGTGTGTGTGCCAAGTTAAATGAGAAACATTCTCCTAGCCAGTATTCCACATGTAGGTCTCTTGTTCAACTATAATTGTTTGTTATTAAACCAAAAGATTGCTGTCATCCAGCTATCTGATCTGTGTGACAAATGGCCAAGAGTCTATCATAAAAATCATATTAAACAATCTCACAGCCTCATCTTTTCTGTAATGACAGGGACTGATACTTGTCCTCTTGCAATGTTTGTAGCTTGTGGGTAAACAAAGAATCACAGGTTACAAAGTTTTCAGTGTGGGGCCCTCCAGAAGGTGTAAAGTCCCTAACAGTAACAAAACCAAGGTTTACTACAAGAATGTTATTTTATAATGAGGATTGCATAATGACCAGCTATAGTCCACAAGATGTGTACAACAGGTTCCTTTTCCATCTTCTTCCCAGTAGTGCTTTCTTGCTGAACATCTGGTGAGCTGACCTTGTAGCCCCACTTGTCAGAATGAGGGTTTGATACAAAATCAAACCAAGTTCAGGAAGACTCCCAAAAGGCATCTCCTTGCTCCCCTGCTCTGCTCTCTTCCTCCACCTCCACATGTTTTTTTCCCTTTTAATTTCACACGGCAAAGAAAAATGGTTTGAATTGCTCCTTTTCAGCCCACAGGTGGCAGATGGTGAAGGAACAGTCCAGTTTGATGGTGACAGCTATGCTGTAGTGAGCCGCCCGATCCGCTGGAACCCTAATATTTCCACAGTCATGTTCAAATTCAGGACCTTCTCATCCAATGCCTTGCTGATGTATCTTGCTACTGAGGACTTGGTAAGAACAATGAACCTCCACACTACTTACAGGTTTCAAGCTATCTTTGCAATGACTTAACTCATCATATCGTGAACACAAATAGGAATTTAGTATAGCACTCTATGGGTATGATGCTGCCTGATCTCCAAGCAAAGACAAGGCTACAGTGTGCATGCTAACTGCCTTCTTTTTACAGACCTGTGGTAGTTACTGAGTATCCAGCTGTTAGATTCCAGGTTTTTTGGTATTATTAATGAATTTAAATTTATCTCAAATGTTTACTTTTTCAAGCATTACCAACTATGGTTATAATTTTTATGGTTTAAAATACCATGGTGGGTAGCAGGGTGAGAGAGAATATGGGAAGAGACAAATCTCAGGGAGAAGTCCTGCTGATCTGTGGAAAAAGTGTGTTTAATGTAAGTGGTATTAAAGGGAAACTGAGTGGTGCAGCAAATAGCATGTGGCAGCGATGGCATTTTTTTAATAAGGTTTACAAATGGTGCCTTTTACTGCTAAAATAAAAACCAAAAATATTAGTTATGAAAGCTACATGGGATTTTTATTTATGCAGATGTGTGTGGATAATGGGAGAAGTTTTTCATAAAAACGTCTGGCCTGATCCTCTTGGGAAACAGAAGTAACTTGGTTTCAGCATCTCTCATCCAAATCGATTTGCAAGTCTGACTTGGAAGACAGTCCTTTCTTTGTCTATCTTTCCTTATCCTTTTCATATGGGTCAGTTACACACAGCAGTCCTCAGTGATGTCTTGAAGAATTATGGAGCCCTCAATGCAGGACAAGCGAGTGTTACTTCAGATTCCTGCGTTTTGGGAGAGATCATCAGAATTGCTGGAATTATTGAGGAGGAGAGTGCTGCCTCATTTCTTCTGACGGATTTTACTAAAATATAACATTATGATAATGAAGTACTTTTGTTGTTATAATTAATTTTATAATTGAATATTAGAAGTATAATTAGGGTAATTATTTGAGATTATTTATGTAATTATTTTGGATAATTAATTTATGTTATTTTTCTATGAAAAAAATTATTTAGCTGAACTTATGGAAAAACACTGGTATCTGGAAAGTAGGGGTCCCCAGTACAGTTTATAACTTAAAATATGGTCCCACAATATGAAAACACCGAGGATGCACTTTCTAGTGATGCATGCACAGCATATGTAAACATCTAGAACAAAGGGTTGTGTTCATATACATAACATTTTTCTCAGTTTTGCACAAGTGTTCAGCACACAGTAAACTATTTTCAATCCCTCTACACCCGATCATATGTGAAGCTAGCCATGAGCAAAATGATTATTAAACTTCTAAAACTGGCATGTCTCTGATACACTCATGTCTGGGGCTTTAGTTCCACTCTTACTTGCTTAATGCCTTTCAGGCTATCCAGTCCCCTGGCTATTTGTTCTTCTCCTTGTAATGTACCAGCTCTTTCTCTGTAGATACTAAAGTGTATACCACTGCTCCAGTCAGACATCTTAGTTATAGCTTAAGTACTATTATCAGTGGTTGATGAGAAGAAGAATTTAAAGCTCTATATGGCTCTTTGGAAATCCTGGTAAACAGTCCCATTTTACCATCTTTGCTCTTGTTTTCTACCTTGCAAGTTTAAATCTAGCAGAGATTTGTAGTAAATACACTGTTATTAGTTATGGATTTGGAGGGATAGGAAGGGACCTCTGGAGATCATCTAGACTAACATTTCAGCAAAAAAATCCAGCTAAATTAGCAAAATTCCAACTAAATCATCAATCCAAAGGGAAAAAGAGAGGAGAAAAAGAACTTGCTGGCAGCATGCTTTCATGCACTTCAGTCCTGGGCAGTAAAGACCTAAATAGATTTTTTTTAAAGCTTATAGGAAGTTGTATGTTGTCATTTAGAAAAAAAAATCATTTACTTAATGTCATATACATCTTATCAAAATGAACAAGAATTGTAATTTGTGTATCTAATGTATGTGTATATCTAATCCTTTTTTATTAACAGAAGGATTTCATGAGTGTAGAACTCAGCGGTGGGCATATAAAAGTCAGCTACGATCTGGGTTCAGGTACAGCTTCTGTAATCAGCAACCAAAATCATAATGATGGCAAATGGAAGTCTTTTACTCTATCAAGAATTCAGAAGCACGGTGAGCTCCTGTGGTGTTAATATGGGTTTCCCAGTTCCTTGTTTAGTACAGCTAAGCGTCTGATCGGGGGGCAGGAAATGTCTGAAACTCCTGAAATTATGAAATTCTAGTGGTTTAGCAACTCCTTTTGCTTAGCTTACAGGTGCGCTGGGATGCACCTGAGTGGCTGCAGCGTCTTTTATGATATTCTTTTGACACAGGTAGCTTAATTTTCACACATAATTCTGCTATAAGCTGTGTAAATTACATTCTACAAAGCTTCTGAGTGGAGAAATAGAGAAGCTTTTTCATCAGTTCACTGATGTTCAAATTAATAAAACAGTCCTGCATGATTTTTGTGAGGACAGCAATAGCATTTATGCTCTACGGTCCTTTCATACTCAGCATATCCCAAAGCAATGGTTTAAATATTAACAGTACAGTATCCCAACAGACAAACACAGCAGCCATCATAAATTCCCTAATAACTACAGAGTGCTGTGAATCTGCATGGAAGCAACTTGGAATGTCTTCAAGACTGCCAGTGACTCATTAACCTATTATTTACGCAAAATGTGAAGTGGTGGCATTCGATAGGACACAAAAAATGCTGGCTGACAAAACTCTGTTGTTGTTGTAATCTATTTATGGCACTGGTAGAATCTTCCCGGAGCCAAATTCATGTGGCACACTCAGTGCTTTTGTATTGCTAAAGTCATCTTGCCTTCTGAATCTCCTGGGTCCCCAAGGGTGCTGAAAAATGCTCTTCCTCCTCTGATCCCTACATTGCCAGCTCTCGGGCTGGCCTTCACATCTCCAACACAGACTCACTCTTGTCACTTGGATGATGTGGACCTGTGAGCCAGGCCAGCAGTCAGAATGACTTGGAGCTCTCACCTATAGATTTTCCACAGATTTAGAAGTATATCTTGTTTTCTTAGTCCCTACTTAACTCAGAAAATATTAAGATAAAATACCATGTCACACAATTGTAATTTCTTCATATCATTCAAACACACTATATGTTTGTATAGAATTTATTGGTATAGAAATGAAAATTATGTTTAGTCTGTCTACTATAAGACAAAGAAGAGAAGTCTATTCCCCATTCAATTCTTTCACTCCTGAAAACTGGGTAGTTTGGTTTGGCATTCCACATTTCTTCTCTCTTTAAAGGCTCTGTCCACAACAAGCTCACCTGTAGACCTGAAGTAATCTCTTCCATTTAGCTGCCTAAAGAAAAACGGAAGGATGGAAGAAAGAAGGAAAGCAGGAAGGATGAAAATTTCTTTGCATCCCTAAGTGATAATGTTCCCTTCTTCCTTGGAGGCTATTCATCACTTCTCAGTGTGCCATGTCTCTCTCACTGTACCTTAAATTTTGTGTTAATCCACACATTGAAAATGTGGATGGAATAATCATTTAAATATAATGATTGTATATTGTTTATCTTACAGTTCATTTGTGACTTCAGATTGAGATTAAACATGACAGCAACAGAGTGCTTTGGGTTGAAAATGGTTTAAAGTGATGGACAGCAAATCTCTTAGGCATATCATAATAATCCTTAAAAAAATTGTACTCTAAAACATCCTGCTCAAGTGTCAAATTTTGGACTGAAATCACAAATTAGATGTAAAATTATCTCTTCTGTCTTGATTTTGTCCTGAAATGTTAGTTCCAAATTTCACTGACACAAATACCAAACTGAAATTGGTTTGGAAAATATAAATAACTAAAGCATACAGAATTGCTATAGCTTCTGAGGTTGTTATGGAAACAGAGGAAAGTGTGGGTCTCTCCCCCTAATGTAACTGACAAAAATGGGGAAATCCAGAGCCTTAACTTCAAAATATGACTCTCCTTACCTCTTCCTTCTCTTGCAAATCCTCTAATTATTTATCCTTTTTTGTTTATTTTATTTATTTTAGCTAAGACATCATTTTTAATGTCTGATGTTTTGAAACAAATCTTATATCTCTTCCAGCCAACATATCAATTGTAGACATAGACACCAATGAAGAAGAGACCATAGCAACAACCTCTACAGGCAGTCACTTTGGACTCAACTTAAAAGGGCATGAGAAAATATATTTTGGTGGATTACCGACTCTGAGAAACCTAAGGTAACATGACTCAAACCAATTTCTTCATCTTTGGAAACGGGATGTAAATGCACTGTAATCCTATCTCCTGTATTCATTTATCAAATACATTTGCTGTAAGTAAATGGTAGATTCCCAGTGTACTCTATACTGCCAGACCAACACTTCATCACTTGCGCATTTCAATGCTACTCACAGCTCAAGTTACGCAGATACAACGCAAATAGATTTTATATGCTATATAGCTTTCTGATGCTGTGCAGAATCATGATGTAGTTGGCTTTAAGTCTATTTTCTTAATTGATCAATAGAATTTATTACTCCAACCATACAGAAACACCCCTACAACTGCATAAAAATTGAGCATGAGTGCTTAACATGTGCATGAGTAGAAAACTATTCCTTGTGGATTTACTGTTAAATTGGTACACATTTCTAGTTAAACAGGGTCACTATACATACTACACAAGAATACACCAGATCACAGAATCACCAGAGTTGGAAAAGACCTCTATGATCATCCAGTCCAACCATCCACCTATCACCAATATTTCCCACTAAACCATGTCCCTCTGTACAACAGCTAAACGTTTCTTGAACAACTCTAGAGACAGTGTCTCCACCACCTCTCTGGGCAGCCTGTTCTAGCACCTGACCACTTTTTTGGAATACATCTAAAAATATTGTCTTTAGAAAAAAATTATATTATTTATAAAAATAAGTTTGTAGACATAAACTCCTAAAATTCCTTTTGATATACATAATATTAAGAAGACTGAAATATGACCGCCTTTTCATTTTAAATGCCTGAACCTGAACTTTTACTCCAATAAAATTCCCATTATTTATTTTTTTTAATTGCATATTATTGTTGTTAAACTTTAATAAACTAAAGTAACTAGATAAGAGACACTTGAATTTAGTATTATGTGGTTTTAAATAGTTTTTAAGTTTCAAATGAATATTCAGCAGTTTTGCAATGACAGGAACAGAACAATTCTGTGTGACAATGAACAGATGAGCAACACAGAAACAAACTCATTAATCTATGTCACTTTTAGCTACATGGTATAATGACAGCCTTGAAGTTGTCTTCTGCACAAGAACTGTTGTAATTAGTCTACAGGCTGTTCTGCAACTGAAAGAATGGACATATTTGTTAATTTATTAGATTAACAGCTAGCCTCTGATGTCAAATCATCCAGCAGTACTAAGATGTAAGCTGTTTTACACGAGATTTAACACTACATTATGTAGTTGTAAAATCACACCAGCACATAATAAAATGTCTAGAGCAATTGTATTTTGGCAATTTTTTTGTGATTGCTCAGAAAATCAGCATACAACAATTACTTAGACCTTTGGTAATCGTTTTGCCTACAGCTACACTTCATCAGTCATTGGTGCAAGATGGATGTTATAGTAAATTAGAGTCAAACAGTGAAGAAGGGACTAAGGCAAAGCTGAACTGCTACAAACAATAGATGCTGCATCCCCCAGTTTTGTAATTGTCAGCTTGTGTCAGTTCTGCCAAATTCCTTTACGTTATTTGCTTTTTATTCATGACCAAATAAAGCAATAGAATATAAAAGCTTTCTGATGTACTACATTTTCAAGTATTTGTTTGCAGAATAACCTTGCTAATTACCATACACTGACAGTGTATATAGAATCTTACTATCCATTATGTATTGTTTACATATCTACTTCATAGTGAAATATTTTGAACCTTGTTAATAAGTGTCATTAGTTATAATTAACATAATTTTGATGTTTTTTTGTTTTTGTTTTTCTTTCTCGTCATAGTATGAAAGCAAGGTAAAAATAATCAGATTACTTGCATGACTTGCATGTCTAGTAAGTGTAGCTTGAATGCAGAAGCAGCTATGCAGTAGCAGCGTGTGGGTAGTATTTATACCAGCTGTTATGCTAAGGCTGTTAATTCAGCAAGTTGCTCCTGCTGCAACAAGCAAAGCTGCTTCCAAGTGCTTAACGCTGTCATGTCACATGCTGTGCCCACACCTACGCAAATAACTTCTATTTTCTTCACACAGCTGCTTAATTCAACTGTGTTTGTTTATTATCCTGGAATGCATTGGAAGCAAAGCTATAGCAAGCTGTATTTCCAAGTTTAAGATCTCTAGCTTATGAGAGATGCATTGTCTAGGGTCAGCAAAGGAGCAATGCACTCCAAGGCTGTGAATTAATTACCGAGGAGGGTATGAAAGCTAGGTGCAGACTGTGAAGTTTACTACTTCTGAGTTTAAGAGGTAGGGAAATGATTGAGGATGTCACCTGATTTTTACTGTAATTTCAGTTTGCAGCCATTTGCTTCTACTAGTTTTGTTTTGAGTTTTCAGAGAGGAATCAAACTTGACTGTCTTGCAGCTTAATTCCTGGCCTGATTTAGAAATATATAATTTCCCTACCACAACCCAAAAAAAATCACTCTTTCAAAGAAAAGATTATTTCTTCCCATGCTCCAGTATCTTTTCTTGTCATCACTTGAAAATGTTACTTGTGTGGCACAAAAAATAATGATAATAATCTGAGGTCTGAATGAACTTGCACCTTGTTTTGTATGTTTTGGAGGAGATCAAAGAAAAAAAGAAGTGTGAAAAAGCATTATATTAGATGTTTAAAAGGACGTAGAGGTCATATGGGTTAGGAATTATAAGCAACAATTACAGCAGCTGCCTGTAACCAGAGAGCATGAGAGCAGCCTAGAACTGGACAGGACTGAATGGCAACGACAGGGAAAGTATGGGCACTGTTCACAGGGACACAGCAAATGGGTTTTGCTGTTGGGAAACAGCAGCAAATAAAAGAAAAATGAGCACAACTTACTTACATGATTGTGAATATATCAGAATAAGGATTATTTCAGTAAGACAGACTGTTTGAGTCACATAGGGGCTGCAAACTTGCCAGAAAATACACTGCGCTTGCTAGGATGGCTATAATGCAAAGAATGGCTTTCAGTACCGAAACATGCAGCTATACAGTATCCGTGCAAAATGGTTTAATTTTGGAATTAACAATCTTTTAAATTTCTCTTCCCTTCTAGGGAGCTGAGTTATTTCTTTTGTCTCGCCAGTCTTAACTCCTTATTAATCTTTCAAATTCATTTTTCTTTCTTTGAGCTGTTCATATTATTCAGATATTCTACTAAACTGACAGCACTCATGGGTGACTATAATATTGTGAGGGAAATTAACTAGTGCTTCTTTGTCTCATGTACAAATAGCAGTTTTTTTGTTAATCACCTTTGTAAGGGTTTTCTTTTTGCAAATCTGGTTCAGAACTTGCCAGCAATTATGGTCTCTCTCTGGTGTTCCCACACCTGCAATCTGCAGATCAGATTTTTGCACTCAAGCATACAAGTTTTGGTGCAACTTTGAGGGGTTTTCTCATTTCTTCCAGCTTCCAGCTGATGAGTCAAAACCTGGAAATCTGCATTCTATAATAATGTTTTATGCTTTGGATGAGTAATCAGGTTCTATAACAAACCCAAGTGTTTTATTTTCATTATCTGCTTGAGAAAGTCAAGTGCTTTCCTATGTTTCAAACCAATATACAACAGTGTTCATAGGAAAGATACTCAAAATATAAAGAAATCTAATGTCAGTCCGCATGAACATAAAAGATTCCTAAAGCGTGAAAAATATTGAATGAAATTTATTTCACACCTTGGCAAATACTTACTCCAAAACTGTTGTAAGCTACAAAAGTTTCTTTCTTTAAGATCCAGCGTGCATAAAGATGAATGAAACGTCTTTGTTCCAATCAAAGTTTCTCCTCATTGTTATGGTTTCCGATACTGCTTACCTCGTCTATCTTTGCCTTAGCTTACTGCATTTGAACACTTAATGTGACAGCACTCCTTTACCAAGGAAGAAAGAAAGAAAGGGTCTGTTGACAAAGGCAATGAATCCTCTGTTACATCTTTGATAAGTAATAAACATTTTATGTGTGGAAAGGGGGTAGAAGGCAAGATGTATTTGTTTGTCTGTGTGCAATTAAAAACAAAAATCAAGCATCTGTGCATCTCAAATACCGCATGTATCTACGTGTTCACTAAAGTCTGGTTTTGAAAATAGATTGTACTTTTGAATTTTTTTTAGACCTGAAGTAAACTTAAAGAAATACACAGGTTGCCTCAAAGAGATAGAAATTTCGAGGACCCCATATAATATATTGAGTAGTCCTGATTTTGTTGGCCTAACCAAAGGATGTACATTGGAGGTTAGTAGGACTTTAATATATTTTGGTCTTAATAGGTATAAATGCTTTCTGGTTTCTAATTTTAGGACAGAACATGTTAATTCTGCAAGATGTGTTTAGATGCATATATTGATCTAATGTGAATGTCAGTACTGGTATATTTAAGAGAAAGATGGATGAGTCTGATTAGCATGCAAGCCAGTTTTCCAGATCCCTACTTCTTGGATATTGTTCCGGGACAGCTGATATAAAACTATCTACCCAATGTAGGATTTTCTAAAATGTTTAATAATGGTAAAGCTGAACAGTGAACAACCATATAGTTCAAATTCTTTTGCATCTTATTGCAGTTCAGCAAAAAAATTCTTTAGAATTTCATATTTGTTTTCATCAATTTTAGATTATCTCTTGGCAAGAAAGTAATCATACCTGTATTCATTTTCTTCTGTTTCTGTGAGTCTTAGAAAGAGCTGTTGGTTGATTGTTGTTTTGGTTTTTTTAAAACCCTTGAGGTTTCAGAGATTGAAAACTGGTTGGATTAAACATTTTACAGCAGGATTAAAACGTTCTAAATATACAAAACAGGATATGTAGGATAATTTAACGTATGTCAAGTTAAAGCATACAAAGAGACTGGATTAATTACATGAATGTCCTGGGACTTCAAAAAACAGTAAAATTAAGCAATGATTTTATCTGGTGTGCTCTTTTATCTCTACATACGAAAACAGCTCTATTGTACTGAAAAAAATGGTGAATTATTTTATGAAAACAATTGTTTACATAGGCTAGTCTTACCCAGATGGTAGAGTGCAAGAACTGGCAGAAATTACAGAAAATTTTCAGGAGTATGCATCGATTTATTATTTGATGACACACTCCACTCTTTAAATGGTGCTAGTGGCTATGAACATCAAAAAGAGTTAGGGCATAAGCAATGAATGCTTCATTTACAAGCCTGGGTCATCAAGAAGTCAATGCTGTTTAGCGAAGCAATTATGGTGTAGCACTAATGATTGAGTAATGGAGAGTATTTTCCAAGCAAGTTTGAAGAATAATAGAATCCAGTTTGTGTTCACATTAGATGTTGCTATCAATGGTACTGATTTGAAAGCAAAATATTACTGTATTAACTATATGGAAAACATTCATATTACAAAGAAAACCAGAACACCTCTGAGCAGATATTTTTAATGTGGGAGGATATTCCAAATTCAGATTAGAACTTTGCATTCCTGTAAGAAAAAACTCAAGAACTATCCTCATGCGGCAGATGTAAACAGATAAATTAACGTTTGCACAATATTTTGAAAAGTAAATTGCTTAAATTTTTTACTTTCCATCTCTTCACCCTAGTTATATTTCCATCGTTTTAGTTAAATTTTAGTTAGTAAATGTTTCTCTTTGTTCATACACTGTTTTTAATCCTACTTCTCTGTCCTCTTCTGCAGAATATTTATACAGTTAGTTTCCCCAAGCAAGGCTTTGTGGAAATGCCACCTGTCTCCTTTGATGTGGGCACAGAAATCAACCTCTCCTTTAGCACCAAGAATGAGTCTGGAATCATTTTATTTGGCTCAAGCGGCACAGTTGTTCCCCCCAGGAGAAAGCGCAGGAACACTGGAAGGAAAACTGCCCCTTTGAAGAGAAAACGCAGACAGACTGGACAGGTACAAGGCAAAGGATAAAGAAAACCCACAATTATACTGAATTTCTCCCATTCAGTTTGGTTCCAAGGCACTGCTGCAATTTTATACTTCACTTAAAATTCAATAATTGGAGAAAAAAGGTTTGTAATATTACCCTTTTTTTTAATTGAAAATTTGATAGAAGCTCAGGTAGGTTTTGTGGGTTTTGTTTTTTCAGCTTTCTCATAAAGAGTCACATTAAGATATCTATTTTTCACTCAGATGGTGGTGATACACTGGATCAGGTTGCCCAAGGAGGTTGTGGATGCCCCATCCCTGGAGGCATTCAAGGCCAGGCTGGATGTGGCTTTGGGCAGCCTGGTCTAGTAGTGGTTGGTGACTGCCCATGGCAGGGGACTTGAAACTAGATGACCTTGAAGTCCTTTCCAACCCAGGCCATTCTATGATTGTGATCTCTTGCTTGTTGTTAAACAATAGATTTGTTTTTCTATCATGTGTGTTTATAGCATATCTCACATTGTTGCTTCCATGTTGTTTTTATTTGTTTAAGTATTTGAGAATTTGAGTCCTCATCCTGAGTATTACTTGTGCACTATTTATACCTGGAAACATCTCTCATTCCTAGTCATATAAACACAAATAATAGCCATTTTGTTTTCACTGAGACAAAAAATAATAATAAAAAATCAGAGCAGCTAAGAGCAGCGCAGTGTAAGTCCCCTGGTGCTTAGGATTATTACTGTGGGATTTGTAATTCAGAAGTGCTCCAGTCTTTCTTCTTCTCCATTAAAATACTAATCTGCACTATAAATTCTTTCTGAAGAGGATAAAGTCAATCTATTCAGAGGAAATACCTGCAGAGTCTAAATGACTAACTGGAAGAAATGTGATGGATGTTAGAAATTGTTCAAGTCTTAAATAATTAAAAACATCATATATTGACATAGTACAGTGATGATAAAATACTTAGCTTCTTTCTTTTGGGAAATGATATTTCACTGTTTTCCTTCACACCAGCTTTGGAACAGAGCCCCCAGTGATCTGAAGGAATGTGCTGCAGGGACAGTTCTTTGTTAAGACTCGCTCACACGGCATTGACTTCAGGGCATGGGTTCCTTGATCATTATCCAGCTCTTCAGGTCACAGAATTGAGCATGACACGCATTGCTATAGTAACTGTAGGTGGTTAGATCCCGATATCCACTACAACATGTTACTGGTTGCTAGAGTAACTGTGAGTGCGATTTTCCAGCCCTACAAATGCAGAACTCACTCTGAGACCAATGCTATTCAGATTTTGATAGGTATAAATCCAGACATTGGAACATCAAAAATCGGAACAATTTTAGGTCCAAAGTCTCCTTCCTTCCTTGCAAATAAGTATGCAGAGAGTTAACTCTTCTGATGAGGTTTTCCAGAATTGCCTAATCTCACTCATTCATCATTATGAAAATACTATGGAATCTGAATGGGGCAGCAGCAGCAGAACTATAATTACAATATTTTGACTACAGTGAACAAATTAAAAACAAACTTGAGAAAATAAAGCATACATAGTAATGTAAAACTAAGTAAAATTGTGTCTTTTGAAATGTAACTTACCTTCGTACACCAACATGTCCATTGCAGGCTTACTATGCAGTGTTCCTGAACAGAGGTCGACTGGAAGTACATATCTCCACTGGAATCCAAGATCCCCACAGGATCACCATCAGACCAGAAGCTGTCAAGTTTCATGATGGCAGAGCACACTCTGTGAGGATAGAAAGATCTAAAGGGTAACAACCTAGCAGTGCTACAGAACAGACAGCACACATCATTTAAAAAATGAATGCACCAGTGTCATCAGCAATCCAGTCAAATGCTTCCACCAAAGAATGTGGTGTAATTCCTTCCTTATACAAATTTTTCAGAACTTAGTACTGACATGAAACTTATTCCACAGAGCAAGGTTGTAACTGCCTTTGAAATGCCATGTATTGTTGGATACACAATCGTGCCCAGATAAATACAGTAAAACATTAAAGATGCACAGTCAGAGATTAATGACAGTGTTGTTTTATTGCTGGAAAGCCATTGCACACCTTTTCAGACCCTTTTGTTTTAAAGAGAATTTCACTTAGCTTCCTTTATCCTTTCTCAGCTGTTATAAGAAATGCTTATTATTACTTCATCACTCAGGAAGTAATTAGAAACAGCGGTATTGAATTACCAAGTGTTATTTATGGCTTGACATTACCCTTGCTCCAAGCAGTTTGGTACAGTGGGCATTTACTGTACCAACATCCAATGGATTAGTGCACTGTGTACTACATTGTTCTTTCTTGCTTTGTTAAAAAGAAATTAGAAAGACAATGTAAAGCCAGCATGTTACAAAATGTGGTAGATGTAATTGAAGAGGCTTACTCAAGCACACTGAATGCTAAGCTTCACTATATGCTCGGTAACACCGCAGCCTCCTTGAGCAATAGATCTGGTCTGTCTAGTCCCCAGTTGCCCTTCCATAACTTCTATCCTCTCTCTAACCTGCTTTTTATTTCTTTTTTTTATTATTTTTTTTGGCAGTATGATTTTTTTTTTATCTCAATTTCTTTTGTATTATTAAATAAATCTCATAAATAATAAAACTGCAAATTCCTTGGGAGAAAAAATTACTTTGGAAATGTACTATTGCATTAGGCAAAACACTACATGCTGCTGTGACAGAACACAATTATCCAGTAATGATAATAATAAGCTCTCAACAACAAAGATAATCCTTTCCAGCAGCGCTATAGTAAGTACAGTAGCTTGACCTGTGAGAGTACACAGAGACATATTTGCTGCACAATGCCACCCAGTGATGATGCGTGTTAGATGAATGATCACGGTTTTTTTTTTTAAGTAGCTCTGTTACAACACAATTTGTCTGAACTTCACAAGTTTCTATAGGCTGAAATGGAGGGAAAAGACATCAATTAAGACTAACACCCTCCTCTCTGTGAACACAAGCTTTATTTGATTAAATATGAGGGATGTCATTTGAAAACTCTCCAGACGGCTAATTGCCCATGTAATTGTAAACTATTTGCTTTCTCTTCTAAAGTAATTATAGGATACTGTTTGACAACTAATGCACATTATTGTATGGTTCCACTTGGTGCCAAAATGTTTACTATGGTAACGGCTAAAGATAAGATAAAATGTTTGTGAGCTGCCAAAGATGTCAACAATCACTATCCATCCAGCAGCACAAAGAATAACTCAAGATCTGACAGGCTTGTTTCTCTATTCTTCCTCTGAAGGCATTGGAGACAAAAATCCTCTCTGGGACACTTCACAAAACCTAAATTATTCCCTTGACCCCAGAGAAATCTTTCCCTTTCTATTGCTGAGGGATCTGGGGAAAATCCTAGAGATTCCTTAGATCCCTCAAAACACTTAATATGCACTTCCTCCAATCCTCTGTAAAATGTACAACTTTCTGACTCTACATTTTTTCCAGACCAAATGAACACACACACACATTTATCAGGAAATTGGAAAGCTTACATGCTGTATGTCAGTTATTTAATTCAGGTACTTGAATAACTATCCAGTTCTGTGTAGAACTTGTCTAAATAACAAAGTCAAGTATTTTACGTATGAAAATTGATCTCATTTCAATCAACGTTTTCAATACTCCATTGATGCCCAACATTAGGAATTAAATATAATTCTACAATATAAAGAAATTATGCAAAATAACATTCTACATTCACATTCAAAAATACTGTAGTTATTATCCAACCTTCATGACTCAGCTCATCTTTAGCTAGATTTTCTTCAAAAATTGTTCCATCATTCAATAGTAAATGGCCTCAAAGACAGCATTTTTTTTTTTTTTTTTTTTTTTTTTTTTTTTAACTCTCAGTGCTATACCTTATTTTATAGGTTGGTTCCACAGAACTTATGTTAACACTGCTTTCTCAGTATACACATCCTATGGCTTGGAAAACTACTCTTTCAATTTCTTTTCTCTTTAACAGGTTTCTTCGTAAATATGGTACATACTTTCACATTTATATATTTTGTTTGCTCATTTTTCCCCATTTCTTGGCTCTGCTAGGTCAGACAGTGGTACTGTGATTTCAGAGGCCTACAGTTTATCTTCTTTAGGCCCTTAGCAGTGTATTCTGTGGGACAGCTTTGCCTTTAACTTGTAGCCTATGTTGTACCCATGAGAGTGAAGTATAGCACTTTGCATCAGTGCGTGATGAAGAATCAAACATTCTGCTCTGCCATCTCCCTTGGGGAAAAAAAAAAAAATAAATTAAAAAACCAATAGATCTTCTAGGAAGCATACAGTGCTTATCTGCAGTTGATTCCTGCAATCAGAGCAGTCTGCAGTTTGCCCCCCTGCAAGAATATAATAGCGTGTACAAACCAGGAAATAAGGAGCCGTATGAAAAGCAACCCCCTGCTGTTCCCATCCCACTGAGCACAGTATGACTATGTAGCATCACGGTATAGCAGGCTTGGTTCCTGCCATTCACTGCTGTCACACTACAAACCACTTCTTACTGTTCATCCAGAGGCTGATGTTACTGCCTTTCCGCAGCACCATTTTGCCAAGCTCTGTTGGAGATCTACCAAGGAAGCACAGCAGTAACTGGAAACCTCCTAAAGGGTTAATATTCATTTAGTGTAAATCACTAATTACAGCATTTGGGTTCATTCAGTGTAATAGCTGCTGCAGGAGCAAATAGGGCGTGCGAAATGGTAATGCCAATACAAGCGATAACCAGAATACGTATTTTTTGCTTTAAATGTTTGGGTTTTTTTCCCCCTACAGGATGTTCATTGTTCAAGTAGATGAAGACAAAGTCCAGTCTCAGAGACTGCCAACAGACCAGCCCATCTCCGTTAGGAAACTCTTTGTCGGGGGTACTTCTTCTCAGTTTCACACTGCGCCTCTCAGAAACATACCACCATTTGAGGGCTGTATATGGAATCTCGTCATTAACGCCACGTAAGTTGCGCTAATGCCAACAGATGTTTGTTTAAATGCCTTGGCTACCAAAAGAAGCCTCATTGTTGCAGCAAATCATAACAACAAGTTCTATAACATGTTCTGTTTTCTTAATATGACCTTGCATTTTTGTCTGTGATATGATGCACAATTAATGAACTCTTTTACAGACTATATAGTGCTTACCTGTTTAACCATAAAATAGACCTGAAAGATTCAACAGTAACACTACAGTAAGGCTTACCTCAGTGATAGGTATTTATGGAGTCCAACATTGTCTTTTATGTAAGTGAGGCTGATCTCCAAGAGCATCCAAATTCTAAGAAATACTGAGGAGATTAATTTACTTTGTGGAAAGTACTTACTACAATAATCTGGAAGGAATATTTAAGTGAAAAGAAAGAGGACACTGAATAAAGTAAAACCTCTACCGCAGGTCCATTTTTCTCTTTTTTTTTTTCTTTTATATAAAACTTTAACATAGATCAAGAACTTAAATTAGAATCTCATTAGTCCACACTCCAGCAGAGAGAGAAGGTCCCCTCTACCATGTGATTCAGCCTTCCTAGGCCAACAGAACTTGCCAGTGAGCATGCATGCCTCTGTACTAACTGTAGGCAGGAAGGCAAGTGATGACTTTCCCTTCTAATTTAAGTGTCTTACCTCAGTAATTAAACCAGATGGTTTAATCTTGGCAGTCGTGTCCTGTGAAATGGAAATGAACTGCAGTGTATAGCTATTTGATAAAAATAGGTGGCAAAGTAGTGGAAAAACTAATAGCAAACCTTGATTTCTTCATGTGTTCTCAGCCCCATGGACTTCGCTCAACACGTGACCTTTGAAAATGCAGATATTGGCCGGTGTCCCTCTCTGGAACCAGAGGCCAGGCCATCAGAGGAAGAAGATAAACCAATTCATTCAACAGTCCTGATCCAACCTCAGCCAGATGAAGAGAAAGAAACAGCAGAGACACCTCCTGCTAGAGGCTCTCCACCTCCTCCAACATCTATATCGTCCCCACTTGTAAGTGTAGATTACTTCACCTAGTTAAAGTTTGAAAAGTTTTTCTTATGAGGCAAAAATGAAAAATGAGCCATCAATAGTAATTTGTCAAAAAATAGTAACAATTCAGCAAGATGCCACATAGGGAACACCTTGTCAGCAAAATGTGTGGATAATGGAAATCCATTTGATTATATTTGCTTGGATTGTCTCAACAGTATTTTAAAAAAGGATGTAGCAATAATAATTTCATTTGGCTTGCATACTTAGCCCTGAACACTCACCAGGATGTAAATCCATCAATACCTGATCAGAATTGGAAATGAAATTTTCCTGTGGGAAATCCCTGTCATTATAACATTTCTTATGTTGTTCTCTGTAGCATGTGATAACAGCCAATTCAGTGACAGGATTGAAGAAACAGGTAGACTAAAGGTGTTTTATATGGCAACTCCTCCAGCACTATTTTATAAATTTTGTCCTGGAACTTTACAACCAAAACCCCAGTCAATGCTGAATCGAGCTCCATAGTGGTTGCCAGAGATCTTAAGAAGCTAAATAACAGAATCCTTATACAGTGACAGTTAAGATGAAACTTCTGTTGCATATCTTTTACAAGTTGGTGACTGTCCAAAACAGATATAAGCTTAAATATTTAAGTATTAAAATGAATAATATATCCACAGGAAATTACCCTGAGGAGAAAAGGTATTTGCATTTTGTTACATATGTATACAAACCATAGTTTTATACAGTATATAGTTTAGTTTGTGTAGTATGTACATACACACATATCAGGTGCAACCAAGTTAGTAAATTGGACAGTTTCTCTCAGATTGGCTTTTTTAACCATTTGTGAAGGAGCTCCCAAACCAGCTGAAAGTCAGGATTAATCAGGATGTAATTCTGTCAGCAAGAGAGAAATGAACTTGAATTCACTGCATCACTCATTCCATGTTACCTGCCTCATTTTCAGAATTCATACGTGGTTTTCCTGAAAATAAGTAGGATATCTAGCAATGTTTTTCTACCAAATTAATGGTACAAACTTTTGTCAGAAACCATTAATTTATGTTTGAGATTCACGGCCACCATAATTGCCCAAATACACACACAAGTGTGGTTTTATTTAGGACTTGTCAGGCACCAAAACACATGCAACCACCTGTGTATCTGGAAAGTCTCTTCCAACTCAAAAAATTCTGTGATTCCATCATACTTATACCTAGCTCTCTGGCCTAGAATTGCGTATACTGTCCTTTTCATACTTCAGGACAGCATTTTGATTAACTCCCACGAGGTGGAGTTGTTGTAATACAAGGGCTCTGATCCGTCTTTGTTTGTAGTTAAATGTTAGCAAATACACAGCATAGTGAGGTTATCATACAAAGATAAGGAACCATGCAATGACAAAGTAAAAAGGGTTAGCCAGTCTTAATGATCACGGTTCTAAAAGAGTGCAGTCAAAACAAAGAGCATGAAATATTTGAGAGAGAAAACTGGAGCATTATCTCTTTGTTAAAATGGAAATAGTTTCAGGTGTTAACTAGGAGAGTTTTGTATAAAGTATCTAGAACAGTGATAACTTGAATTGGTATTCAGAATAAAAATCCAAATAAAACACTATTCCACTTTCTTACTTGGAAAAACGAGACATTCTAGTGTTCCAAAAATCTGAAACTACATTAAATAAGGCAAGCTTCTGGACTATTTTTTACATTTGCTTAAGTTTTCCAAAGTATTTTTCTAGGAAATATTGCAACATAATAATTAACTAAGGTTTAATAATGAGACAATTACACTTAGACAGAAGCCCAGTTTAAAAATACTGTATATGAAGAACACACAGCATAAAAAAAATCATTTCCACTTAAGAGGTCTGAATGAGCTATCTGTTTCATTTAAGACCTTTTAGAGGTTCTTTTAAATCTCCACTGTGTATTTTTGCGGAGAGTGGGAGTTAAATCCCGAACAAACAAACAAAAAAAAAATTACATATCCCTACTAAAGGCAACATGATCTAGAAGTACAAGAGTTGGGAAATACATTGGTCACTACTCTGCTGTCACTGCTTCCTGCGAGTGCCAAAATGTTTCTCAGCTGAGACCAGTGCTTGGGTAATTGCTGCTTCTGCCTCATATTATTCACTGCTTCTCAGGACTCGCTTGCCGCTGAAATGAAGAGTGCCAGCATTACGCCTGCATTTGACCCCATGACGGTACCTTCCATTTTTCCAAGCGTTACTTCATTGCTTTATTAACACAATCCAAGGAGCTGTGAGTGCTGCTTCTCTCGTGTTCCCTTTTTTCTACGTTCCCTGTGATTACTAATACAGCACTGGCTGGAGAGAATGTGTGACATAGTCCACCAGTGGGCTTCTCTGTTCTTCATTTTCACTGTGATTCCTTCTCCTTGATTTACCAGCTGAGTACCTGATACCTGAAAATGCAGCTGAAGAGTTTAGTCTTGAGGCTCTCAGGTAATATAGGAGATTATTGAGCAGCCTCGTTTAAATGTAAGATACCTTAAAGCTGTTACAGAGAAAACAGAGCGAGAATATTTTAATATAGGCCAATAATCTGTGCTAACTTGGCAGTCTTGTGGAGGCTTTAAAGCTGTCTGTCCTTAGCTAAAATGAAAGTAGAAATAAGGTTCTAAATAAAACCTTCTAAATAAAACCTGCAAGCACACTCTATTGATATTTCTTTCTTTTACTGACATTTCCCCATCAACCCAATGGATGCTGACTTTTATTGATCAATATTTATCCATGATAAACTGCTATATGCTTGGTACAATTCCAACCATCATAGGTGTGTCCAGCACGTTCCCTCACATCTCACATTTCCGTACAGTCCTCCTGCTGAAATGCAGAAAAACTGTAGCTTTTGCTGCTGCAGGAGAGCAGCCACAGAGTCTGGGCCAGAGCCTTCTCTAACAGAAACCAGCCTAGGAGTCAACTGAATGTCAGAACGTGTCCTCTATAGATTAAATATGTAAAAGTGTTCCACAGGAAAGCATGTATTAGTTTATTTTTCTGTTCTTTCCTGTCATTCTAGTACCAGCAGCTAGTCCTTTTCTCCAGCTTTTAACAAGCCCAAATGCTACAGAAGGTATTATGTACAGATAGAGATTGATACGTATATGATCTATTACTAATGTAGCTATTAAGCTAAAAGACAAACTCATAAATATTAAACTAATTAAATAATTTTCAATTCTACCCGGCGCTTTTGGAATGCAGTTCTGTTTAATGCTCATTGGAAGTCTGTTATCACACATTCATAACTTTCTTTGGACCTGCTGAATTTTCCTTGTCCTCCCCCCCACCCCTACTCCCCTCTTGCACATTGATGTGTCCTAATGTATGGTGTTCTACTCTACAGAGCATTAATTGTGGAAAATTAATTTTAGAAGTTCTCTGCACCGTTGTGAAGGTCTCTATGACGTGTAAAGCAAAAAATACAACAGCACTGAAAACCTGACTGAAAGGGAGAAAGAAATTTCCTCTGCAGCTGAAATCTCAGTGCCTGATGAGTCACTCATGACATTTCCCAAATGTTTTGCAGAAAGAGTTCTTTGTCAGTAAAGCACTGCACTTTGTAATTTGCAGGTCCCCGCTGAGTTGGGCTCAAATAAGAGACTGCCACCAACTCCAAATGACATCAGGCGCAATGCTTAAAAACAGAGCTTGCAGCTATCAACAATTGTTTTTTTCCCTGTAGTATTGTTGTCCTTGTGTTAGATCTTCTAAGCGGTTTCTTCACAATACTCTCAGTGGGAGGCAAAAGCTAGGCATGAGTAGGAGCTGGTAATTACCATGGTCTCTCATTGCCCCAGGCAGCTGCATCCTAGAGCTTCAGGGCCAAAGATTTAAAGACCTGATGATGTTAAAAAGGGGAAATTATACTGGCAGAGGTGTTTTACCTGCTGTTGTTGTATCACTCTAAATTTAATAAAAATAAAGCAGGCAGGGTGGGGGTTCTTCATTTACATGCCAGGTAGTGTCTGCATTAGATGATTCAAGAAGTTTAAAAAGTTGTTACCTTCTATAAATCAATTAATTGCTTCCCTTACCGTTGGTGTGAGCCTTTTAGCCACAACAGAGGAAACGTCAACATATTAAACAAACAAACAAAAAAATCATAAAAAAATATAAATATGTATATATGTGGAAAAAATGAAGGCTCATTGACAGGTGCAAGATCTGTAGATACTTTTAGCTCATTATTTTTAAGTTAACTGGAAGTTGACAGGATAGCATCTCCTTAAATTTGAAGTCTGACCTCATTTCTGTAAGACGGATCCTATGGTGTAAAACTCAGTTATATGAGAGAGGAGTACAGCGAGCTGCCTTGAAATCACTTAAGAATCTTGTAAATACCCACTGATGGCATGAAAGCAGCAATGCTAATATATCACTTTTATTTGCTTTTACAACCGACTTAATGAGCTCTGCTTTTAAAGCAAGTTCCTGTCATACTACTTTATAACTTCACTAGCCTGGGGAGACATCAACACACCAGAGAAGTGCAAGGCCAGCGTCTAAACTAGCAGAAATATTCTGATTCCTGAGCTGTTGGAGGACTTCCATCCTGTACACAGGTGATATACAAAAATACAAAGTTTGCATGACCATTGTATATTTTGCAGGATTCCTGTGCTGCCGACACAGAACCAAGCATTTTGGAAGGTGGCAAGCAATTTGGTCTTTCAAGGAACAGCCATATTGCTGTAGCATTTGATGACACCAAAGTGAAAAACAGGTATGTTATTTTGATAATGAATTTTGATGAAATAACATGAAAATAAAATGCCACTTATAAGAGTCACAAAAGCTTCTCCCACAGTCATGGGCATAATCTAAAAATGACCATATTCCATGTCTAATTCCTTCCATTGCAAAAACATAAGTAGCATAAAATGTAAAATCTAGGCAATGAACTGCCCATCTCAGTAGCCCTCACAAAAGCATTTTAAATTTTTGTAAATTTTCAGGCACATGCAGATTCTAAACTGACTTTGGGGGGAAAAAAGAAAAAAAAAAAAGAAAAAAAAAAAGCAGAAAAGAATTTAACCAATTCATGTGATTGAGTTCATAGATCACTTTTCAGAAAGAAGTTTCTTGGTTCAGTAACTTAATTTCTTGTAATAAGACAACGTTATAGTCCCTTTCTTGCAGTAGGTAAGATTAGGCTTGCACAGTAAACAGACAAAATGACACTGACCTCCTAATGTACAGCTACATTTCCCCTCCCACCCACACTGACTCACAAAGGAGTTCCAAGAGCTTCTTCTAGAAATGCAGATGTTTTCAGCAGGCTTGGGAAGCTATAACTTGTTAATTGTTCACTTTTGCTGTGAAGACACATTATTAAGAAAAATGCTGTATTGCACCAGTGGGCATTTTTACTGCTGTACTAATTTACAAGTCCACCAGCCTCCTACTTACTTGTTACCTGTAGAGAGACTATACTGTATATTTTACTTATACTAGTTTTAGAAAACTAGGAAAACAATTAAAAGAAAAATATAATCCTATGGTCCTCACACATCTTTTCAAATCAGAATCCAGGCCTGACCAATTTCATGCAATGATTTTAGATATTTATATGATCAACTACTTTCAGGTAATTAGTGCCTAATATTCCAACTGTAAAGTATTCTCTCTGCCTCTTTAAAAGTTTTGTAACCTGTCTTCAGGCAGTAGAACTCATTAGACACTCAGCATTTGCTGAATGTCACTAGGGCCTTCTCCTCTCTGTGAACATTATGTGTCTGAATGATGGGTACCGCTGCTGGAATTTTACAAATGCTGGGATTTTCCAGCAGTGACAGCTGCAGCTGAGAAACTGAATCTCCAAATTCTATTCCAAATTTGCACTTCTGTATTTCCACAGTAACAGGGCTAATGAATGCTCACATGTCAAGAATCAGATGTACGTGAAATGCAACATACACATGACCAAATTATTTTGCCTAACCCCCGATGGACAAGTAAATCGCACTTGTAAACTCATTTTTACAAACTGTAAAGTTTTGTTAGATGAATGCAAAAAGGTATTTTCTCTACTGCGCAACTCTGAATAACCTTCTCTTTGACTCCATTATCTCTTTTGCTCTTGTTTGATTTTCAGACTTACAATTGAATTTGAAGTCCGAACAATGGCTGACTCTGGCTTGCTGTTTTATATGGCCCGCATCAACCATGCTGATTTTGCTACTGTTCAGATAAAGAATGGACTGCCTTACTTCAGCTATGATCTGGGGAGTGGAGACACCAACACAATGATTCCCAATAAAATAAATGATGGCCAGTGGCACAAGGTATTACAGTCTCTAATCTAAATTACTCCCTATATCTTAAGGAAAAACTAAGCTGACAGAGCTTTGTTTTGCCCTAAGATATTTGCAAAAATGTAGTATAACAAGCTAAGCCTTCAATTAGACATTTCTGTACTCTGCAAAATGTGTGCGTTAAGGCATAATGTTAGGAGAGCATACTGCATACCTATCAAAAAAATATTAGCGTTGATCTTTGAAATTTCTCCTCCAAGAAATGTATGTTACAGAACATATTTGGAATATGTCCCAAGTATTGTGAGGAGCTTCAGAAATGTTCCTTCCTCCTAATAGGACTCCAGTGAGCATCAACTTATCATGTTTCAATACACCTTTAAAGCCAGCTGTTAAAATGTTGATAATGTCACTGTTCAGACACAATGCTAAGAACAAGAAAAAAAGAAAAAAAAACATTCAACATGCAACATTAATTCAGTTCATTAGAGAATATATTTTATATTCATGAATGCATTTGTCAGCCTGTTTTGTGAATTTATGAGAGGACTCATTTATCGATATATGCCACAAGTGACTTTCTAGTGGTAAGGGAAGGAACAATAACACAACCATGATATTCTGTATTTATTGGGCCAAGGACAACAGATGCATATATACTTATTAGGTAAAATAAAAGCTTGAAAGCAACAATAAAGACACAGAAGAAAACAGGTGACTATGTATTCCAGTTATATGCAATAGTAGTTATTACATTTTGAAACTGATGTTGGTATAATCACTATCTGCAATTCTAACACCAAATGAGTAAATGTAATTGCATTTGGGTAAGAGCTTGATTTGGTCATACCACACCCTTTTTGTAATCATCCTTGATCCCTCTCTGCTTCATTCTCAACTGTACCATAGGAATTTTATTTTCATTGGATTTCAGGACCATTTTGGTGCAAGCAAACACCCTAAATACAAGGTAGTTTCATAAGGGGAAAAGATAAAGTTGTAGTCATTATTTCATGAGTTTTACCTACTGCCTTAGAATTCTGGCAGTGAACTAACACTCGTTTCTGCTATGACCTTCTATAAATACGGAACAAATGTGTTTTGCACTTTTAGCCTTGTTTTCTCTATATTCTAAATATACTAACTGGAATATCTATTTCTTAATGCAAGGCTATCCTCATTGGGAATGCAATTTGACACTCTGTGAGAGATGAACCCTTGTAGTAAAAGCCATTTTTATAGGAAAGAACGGAGGCCAGTCTAAATTCAGAACTCCCAAAAAGCAAATGAAAATCCATTTTGGAGGGCTAGGAGAAAGGCAATCTCTCTTTAATAAAAGATCACACATTGTTTTTAAGAAAGCAGAAAAAAAATCTTTGAAATAGTTTAAGATGAAATGTTTCCATCAGGCCTACTCTCTTCAAACAGAAATTAGCCTTCAGTTGTTGGGACAGAACCTCATCAACTTTGCAGCATCTGCATGTCTTCAGTGCAATTCACAGCCACAGCCCAATTTTCTGAACAGAAGCTTTGCAAACACAGCTGGCACTGCTCCAGCCTGAACTGTGATTTGAGGTACACTCAATCTAAAGGAATCACAATCTCAGTAATACCCTGACCATACCATAACAAAACTTTGCAACGCATGCTTTAATCATTCAGCATTTGCTATTTTTAGTACTTAACATTACTGTTTGACTCTAGGAAAAAGAATATTGTAGCGTGTCTATGATAGCAGTAATGTAGCTTTCAAAAGCAATCCCACATCTTTTCAGTAATTCTAATAAATAATACTCATGATGTCCCCTGAACCATGTCTAAATAAAAGGCAACCATGTTTTTGTGCAAAACCTTATACAGGAGCTCTGTTCCATGGACGCTATCCGTAATTGCTACTCAAACACTTCTGCTAACCACTACTTTGTCAGTTATTGTTATAAATTTTGTAATGAGCTCAACAGTCCAATCTGGAAGCTGTTATAAGGAAATTGTCTGTAATTGTATTACATTTGTGCTTCTTTTTAGATAAAAGTCATTAGAACCAAGCAAGAAGGAATCCTCATAGTAGATAGTGTCTCAAACAGGACTGTTAGTCCAAAAAAGGCTGATATATTGGATGTTGTGGGAATGCTGTACATTGGAGGACTGCCTGTAAACTACACAACTAGAAGAATTGGTCCGGTAAGTTTCACTAAGTATCCCAACACTCCTTAAGTATGCCTTGATCAGTATCCATGCCTTCCCAGTTTTGTTTTTTCAGAGACTACTTAAGAATTTTGATAAAGTGGACTTTACAGAAGATATATTACTTTCTGTCTGTGGGAGGACTGGACTTAGAATCCAGTTAATGCAAAAAACTAGTAATAGCAAGCAGTTATTGTTACAGAAAAGTAACTCGGTAACTTGATCCAAGTATCCACTTGGATCACTACACAGCCAGAGAATAAGATCCTGAATGCTACTTGCCTTTTCTCTTGGCCATAATTCATCTAGCATTAGGTAGCACAATAAATAGTGAAAGCATCTCCTAAGAGAAGCAGCAGAAGCCAAAACTATCCTGGATAAAGTATCCTGTGCTTCTGCTGCTTACTATAGTAGTTGGGTTTGTGTTGTTATTACTAACCCAGCCAAGACAACGTTTTGTAGTAGACCATGAAAACTCTGTTTTCCTCAAATGTGCATATTTATCACTGTTTCAGTTTAAATGCCCTGCTTCCTTGCTGACACAAAAGATAACTTTGTAAACAAATGACCAGAGAGGTCAAGCATAATTCTGGCTTAAGCGTAGTAGGATTAAATAGAAAGTGTTCCCTCACCAAGACCATGTGGATTTACATAAACATATCTGAGGCATGGAGAACAAAAACATACATAGCTACCCTAAGCTTAATTCCTAGTACTATCAAATTACATTCTTTGAAATACAACTGCAATTTACAAATAATAATCTAAGAAGAAAGGTAACACTAAATCCTTACCTATTGCTCCTTGTGAGAAGTAATAGAGGGAACCCAAGCAGATAAACAGCTCAGTCTGGCAATAAAAATCATGTCAGATTCTGTCAGTCTTAAGTGCTTTGGGATTTAATGAAGCTGTGACTTCAAATGTCATTCACAGAAGATAAAAATCATTGCCTGCCATTCAGTCATTCTCAGTAAAATACGTCTCATGATGTATTAATAGAATATTGTGTTGTAGGCTTCACATAAAGTCTCTGAAGCAAAGTTGAAAGCAAGTAATATCCTACTTAGGGCTTTCTGCTAAATAGACATCAACCTCTTTAGGCGTCAGTCTAGTACATACCAGTAGGTGAGCTGGCTTCCTCTTCAGTGCAGAGAAATGACACCTACTTGTTTGGCTCCAGCAGATGTCACATTTTTAGCACTCAAAATTCAGCTTTTTCTGAATTGTCACAGCCTTTTATATTAAAACGTAACCAGGTTTGCTTTTCTACATGGAAACTTGAGTTTTTAAGTACAGAATGTTATTAAGTTGTCTAAAATCTTGCATTTCTATGATTGATTTTCACAGTAAAGATGGCAAGATTTATTTTGTGGTATGGAGTTTCTTAGTAACAAAATATGTAGACATGGAGATGATTTTCACTTAGAAACTAGAAAAAGGTCTTATGAAAAATCTGATAGAAAGCATTACTCAGATCAGAACTAAATATATTCACTGGCATTTTTAAAGATTTAGTGAACATTTTGTACAGGTTTATTTAGTACTAATAAGCTATATAACCCTCTGCATATAATGTGGCATTGTGTGAAGAATCAAGACTTCCCTCTGCAGGTATATCTTCCTCCTTTCTGTATCCATAACATATCTGTACACATCTGTAATATATTTCTTCACAGCATTTTACATGTTGATTTTTTCTCTCCTCCTTCCTACTACTGTTACTTTTCTTCTTGAAAGTGTTTATCATTTTTCTCTCTTTCACTAAGTCAGGCCTTTATCTAAA
Organism: Meleagris gallopavo; assembly: GCF_905368555.1. Lineage (NCBI taxonomy): Eukaryota > Metazoa > Chordata > Aves > Galliformes > Phasianidae > Meleagris > Meleagris gallopavo. Next base: position 57,350,480 of record NC_139405.1, on the reverse strand, counting down.
GCTGAGAACTAAGATGCAGCTCCTGCAGAGCTAGGAGAGGAGAGCTCTGGGGCTGTTTAACTCTGTAGAGGGTTATGTGAAGAATTATGTGTGACCAACAACCCTTACATAAAAGCTCTGTTAATTTTTTGCACATGCCTATACTTATTAGCTCAGTTTCATCATGCAACAGTAGGCCTACAGTAAAGTGATTAAAAGGGAGGAAAAAAAAAAAAAAAAAAAAATCAAAATTACCAGCAGCGCAGAGAACTATATCCAATATCTTTGTCTACTTAAAAATGCCATAAGCTAGTCAATTAAAAAGGTAAAGTACAGGGCATTAAATTCCTGCATTGCTGATGTAATTTGCTATGTTTCATTATGCAGTGTATTATTTTACGTTCCCTCTATTAAGCCAAAAAGATGTGTCAGATCACATCTCTGGAAAGTAATGTTATTCATCCTCCATGCAACTGAGATTAGATTCCAATTACAATCAGATATTAAGGATTAGCCATGTAAAATTCAAGTTTCATTCAGTTCCATAAATCCAGAAGAGAAGCAGAGAAAAAGTAGTTTTTGATGATAAAATTTAGGCCTTTATGCTGAGCACTGTTATGTATTTTGTTTGAAATGTGGAATGCAGGTCACCTACAGCATTGATGGCTGCATCAGAAATTTTAAGATGACAGAATCACCTGTTGACCTGGATAACCCAACTTCAAGCTTCAGTGTTGGAAAATGCTTTGTCACTGCTCAGAAAGGAACGTACTTCGATGGAACAGGCTTTGCCAAAACAGGTAACAGTGATTTTGTTGACAGGGGAAGAACAAAGGAAAAAGAGATGCTATTTTCCAAGCATTCAGTGCTGTTGTCTGGAAGCAAGGTGAGACCAGCACTGAAAAAATATCACTTAGAACTTTCAATTACCTTGCCTAAAGATGGAATACATGACTTTCTAAGCAAGGCCTCATTCTCAGTACAGCCACCATTATCATTTCTCTCATGATTTCACGTGAAATGGAGTATCTTAATAGTGCTACATTATGGAGGGCAACTATCTTGCATTACTCCAGCAACACACTGTGTAATTATTAGGAATAATGTAACTGAATGTTTCTCTTCACTTCACTACACCTTCTCTTTTTTCTCCAAGTTGGTGCATACAAGGTGGGAACAGATCTGCTTGTGGAATTTGAATTCCGCACAACACGAATGAACAGTGTGCTTCTAGGAGTCAGCAGCCAGAAAATGGATGGACTTGGCATCGAATTAGTGGATGGAAAAGTGAGTAGCCAGGCAGTCTTGACTCCATATAACGGCTCTTGAAGCACATTTAGTTTAAATGCAAACTTACTACTCCAATCTCAAGATATATCATCAGGATTATTTTACGTGCTGGACTTGCCACTTCCCATACAACAAGATGTTCTTATACTTCTACAAACATTTTCTAAAAGATTTTGTAGCACCTGAGCTTACTAAAACTGCAACATCAATACTTAAATAGTAAGAATATGAAAAGCTTTGATGACAACACTTTTCTGTAAAATCATACAAATTTCTTACGTATATCTTTTACTTCAGGGTCCAGTGAAACAGTCAGTATTCCATCACTAAAGATAGCTATTTAGAGAGGGGACTCAAAAACTAAGGCAAAAATGAGAAAATGACAAGCTATATAACAATTTTGCACTTTTCTACTCATGTTTATCTGAGTGACATAATGCAGAGCCTCCCTGAGTCTATGAAAGCCAGCAATCCATACTAAAGTTTTGATTTAGTAACAGATTCTGTGTGCATAATCTGAGCATGTCAATTTTAAATACTCAAAAATGCAATAGAAATAAGAACTGTATAACCATTTTGAGAACTAGCTCACATTCATCTCCTGATATCAGGTGATGTTTCATGTTGACAATGGTGCCGGCCGATTCTCTGCTGTCTACGAGCCTGATGCACCAGCCAGCTTGTGTGATGGGCAATGGCACAAGGTTGTTGCAAACAAGATCAAACACCATTTGGAGCTGACTGTGGATGACAGACAGGTGGATGGTAACAGCCCAAACAGGGCCTCAACCTCAGCAGACACTAATGACCCTGTCTTTGTTGGAGGATATCCCGGTAAGCATTCAGTGCACAAATAATGCTTTACTTTGTGCTTTGGTAACCTTGTCTTGATAATGTCTTAAATGCAATTAGGACAAGCACACTAAAGCTGATGGATAAAAGCACCTGCATTTGTATCACTTGGCTTGAAATTTCTGGTTTCTGCATCCAGCTCCATTTCAGAATAAGTTCTGCATCCCTAAGGGTTTCTCACCAATCCCCCTGCACAGTCTCAAATGGAGATACTGTCAAAAAGAGCAGGAATAGTTTCTGCCTCTTGCTGCTCACAATGCACGCAGCCTCTCACTTAGTACCTTCTTGTTTAGTAATCAAGTAGTAGGAGTATTTGACAAATTTAAACGCACTGGAAGAATATCATTGAAAAAGCAAGGCACTGTGCATGTATCAGCCTGTGAAATTTAAGGAATTGAAAAGTGTACAACAGTCTGTACAGAGAGATGAGAGATCACCATCTCTTTCCAATAAATATCTTCTCTGTATAGTGATTTTTTTTATTTTTTTATTTTTTATTTTTTTAAGAAACTAAACAAAATTTGCTGCTCAGTAGCCTGGAAGTGTTTAGGGAACTTGCTTCCAGTAGAAGTAATTGAATAGAACCCCAAACTGGGCTGAGCTCTGCAGCAGCTTCATCTACTGCTATGTTGTTAATGAACGCTAGTTCATCTGTTCATAGACAATCAATCTTATCTGATAGCAGTTTGCTTTCTGAAAGCACAATTAAAGTGTTTGCAAATGGTCAATTCTCTTGTATTTATCATACTGTTTCCCTCCAGTTTGCAAACAAAAATCTGAGTAAAAGCCAGAAGTACCAACTCAAACTTATATAATTCCTTTTGCTTTTTTTTTTTCTCCTCCCTCAGATGGTGTGACTCAGTTTGGGTTGACCACTAACATTCGTTTCAAAGGATGTATTCGATCTCTGAAGCTCACCAAGGGTACGGCTAAACCTCAAGAGATTAACTTCAGCAAAGCTCTGGAGCTGAAGGGTGTTCAGGTGTCATGCCCTGCAAGCTAACTGTCATTCAGCTCATATGGGCCTGTTCATATAAGCATTTCAGACTAAAAACATAAAACCAACAAACAAAAAAGCCTATATATACACATTGCATTCATAATAAAATGTCTTCATGCAAGTATGCGGGTTGTGTTTGTGGTACATTCAAATGGCTGTTTCAGGGTACCTTCCAGAGAACATAATTAATCTTCTCCCTGCCTTTTATTAAGGGGGGGGGGGAAAGTATTGCTTTAGTCACCCCATGCCTTTCCTTGTAGTCTGAAATGGATGTATTTCAGCATACTTGTGCTGAGTGAGACCATCTATTATGCAGGGTGATTCTTTTCTGTGGTGCTTACATTCCTTTACCAGCCTGAGGTAAATACACGCATGTATATTCGCACCTCTGTCCTTCATTTAAAGGAATGGGTATTTACCTTGTTTCAAAAAAGCTTGCTTTGGTCACTTTCAGCATTTTTCAGAAGTAAGTTTTACATGGTTGCTGTTATGCAATGGTCAGAGAAGGAAAATATTTCTGCTTGTTTGGTTGATTTGACATTACTACAAAAACACATTACATCTAAAATTAGTGCTGTATTATTTGAACATTGGACTTAAGAGAGTAGAACCAGGTTCTACTCATTTACCTGGAGAGATGGTTTAAAATGGTCTATAATAATAATAAAAATGTTGATACTACCTCCCTGCAACAACACAATCTTAAAGTTACACATAGCAAAATTCACAGTCCCAGTTCATAAAGGATGACAAGAGCTGACACTACTACATCAGAGCAGAATGGAGATGAAGCAGGAGAATCCCAGAAACCACCGCACGGCACATATCGCTAATCTTTGCTGTCACAGACTTAATCAAACCCTTCCTAAACAAACAGATTCCAATGCTTGATGTTGTCAGTTTGTGAAGTATTCTGAATGCAGTAGCCAACCCAGGTCTTCCTGAAATAAAATTTAGAGTGTTCCACAAACAGCAGTTTTAGCATCAAGTGGAAAAGAGAAGTTACTTCTCTGATTCTTGCTGAAATACCAAATCCTCGTGATTTTCCATCTGTGCTCAGTGTGTTTTATAAGACTAATAATCACTAAGTTGTCTATTTTTTTTTCCTATGGATTTTTTTCAAATTGTCAAGCTTAACTTTTGCAAAGCTGATGCTAGGACATTAAGAGAACAGGACACCAACCTGTACTACCTATCGTAGGGTACCCACTTCAGAGCAGCCCACATATTTTACAAATAGCACCTTTGGAATACAATTTTTTTCTCTGAACAGACATAGAAGAAAACACTGCAGAAGTACAAGGGAGGATAATAGACACATACATTTCCACTCTGGTGATTTGGAGATTCTGAAATTCATATACTCAAAGAAAAATATCTGATTTTTGCATAGCCCTGAATTGACTTCAGCAGGTATTCCAATTTTCACTGGCAATTGGCGTTTCACTGTTAACAGTTAATGGCCATGCAACATTATGCACATTCCAAGTGTGAAGTATTCATTCATGCATTTATTTTATACTGTGTTCCCTGTATTTACCTGCTCCTAGCCCTGTAATACTTCAGGATAGTTTGAAAAGCTTATTAGTCTATTAAATTTCAAATACAGTTGAATATTTACAAAATTCATGAAAAAATATGAACTCAAAAACTGCAGACTGTGTTCTGTTATTAACATGAATTCTATACAAAGCCGGGATCAGCCAAGCCATTTTGCCCATTGCACCCACAAGCATTTGCTAGGTCAAAGGCATTTTCCCCTATTCTCATTTCTATTCAGCACATTGTATTCCTTTAAACATAAGCAAATTGTTTGCAAATTGTTACATTTTTTTCAGACTTCAGAGCTGAGAGAAATTGAGATAACTGAGACAAGAATGCCAGAAGTCAGTTCCACACCCTCCCTCAGAGGCAGGGAACTGCAACTGGCCTGCCCAGACATATGTCAGCAATGGTCTTTCACAAAGACAGCTTTGCCTTAGAAACAGATGCTGGAGTCACTGAATAAAAGAAATTGGGGGGGGGGAAAAAAAAAAAAAAAAAAAAAAAAAAAAAAAAAAAAAAAAAAGAGAGAGACCTTCATACTCTGTGATCTATTGAATTATTTCTTCCTTGTATGGCCTTGGAGGAATGTGTGGGACAGAGCAAAAACAAAGAAATAATGTACATTACTATATTTCTCAAACTTTGGAGTGGAAAGAATCAACCAGCTGCTGTCCTTTGCTAAAGGAAATAAATTCAGTAGGCTGAAAGAACCACTACTTTAGCAAATGGACAAATTAAAAAAAATTAGATAGTTTTTATAATCTGCTTTTAATAGATCATTGAATGGATGCATCAAGCATCATTAGAAAAGCTTTTTGACTTTGAAGATTCAGCAGAGTATCTGGGAATTATTTTTATTCATCTATTTATGCTGTACAACAGATTCATAGCTTGGTGGACAGACCAAAAATGCTGAAAATACCAGGCTTTGAGCCTCAGAACCATAATCAAACTGTTAGAGACTATGCCACTGCTTTCTGTACCAAAATCTTCCCAGTTCAGGGCTGCAAACTAACATCTATATAATCTGTATTTAAATGCTTATTTTGGTGGATTTTTTTTTTTTTTGTATAGTATTTATTGTCCTTTTTCTTTTTTTCCCCATCTTTTTTTGTGTGTGAATTAAGCAGTCTTCAATGCTAAACTGTAAAACTAAAAATTTCACACTCCAGTACTATAAAGACTGTACATAGGTCACTGCAAAAGTAATGCCCCATATGTATTTCCATGGAAGCTACAACAAAGAGCACAATAACACTACTTGATAGTGCAAACTCTCAGCTGCAAAGCATTATTTTTCAATATAGGCACTACCATTAGTGTCATGGTTTTATGATTTTTCGTAACCAGTATTCCACATAATAGCATGTATGTGCACTGGGAGTTAAAGAGTTACTGCTCCAGGTCTGGGTACCTGTCCCAGAAGCTACATTCCCCAGAGTACTGTTCACAGAGGGAAAAGATAAAAGATAAAAGGCCTTTGCAGATTGTTTGACCTCCCCTTCCCTTTTGATCTCAGCCATGTATGAGCTCCCTAGATTGTCGCGCCTCAGCATTAGAGTAAGGCCTTCAGGTTTCAGACACTCATTTTATTTGATTTATTAGCTACGATTCTATTTATATTGTAGTATGTTGTACTACAGTGTAATATCTTGCATTCTGATATCTTATTTAGTAAATTAGTTTGTTTCTCCTCAGATCATTGCTGCTGTTTTGTTTTCAGACCCACCTCTCTACCCTTTTCCTTTTTCCCCTTTTGGTGCATGGATCCAGTGTTCCTTCACCCTGCTAGTCACACAAACTGGGCCAAACCAGCCATAAACCGTTGACAGCTATGCATTTTTGTCAACAATGAGTTAAATACCTGCCTGCCATACTAGTGACAATCTACACCAGTTCTGGCAACAAAAGCCACTGTTGCCACTGCTAAAATGTACCACCCACTGCCTCACAGTGCTCACACCCACTGTTCAGCATCCATGAGCAATCAGCAAATGTTGATGAATGTCAGCGGGTGCCATTTTTTCCACGTGGAGGAATTCAATTCCATATCTTTGCTTCATGGGCACCATCATATCAGATGCCATTCTGTCAGACCGCCCTTCTGCTTCCATCCATCACACAGCAACAACATAGAACGTTTGCAGGAAGGCTCAACCTCTACTGCCATACCACCAGAATCTGCCTCTGACATCTTGGGCTAACATGAGAGGCATTACTTTCAGAGCAGCTCTTGTATTTAAGATTGCCCATTCTGACTGCGGTCACTTTCAGGCATTTATGACAAATATTCACCCTGCAAACAGGACAAATGCTTATTCAGCTCTAGCTTTAGGCAAACTGCTACATCAGAAACAGTTGCAGATTTGATTTCAAGTACACTCACTTTTCAACTTAAACTCTTTGTGAAGGGTAATAATATACTTGTGCTTTCAATCTAATCGTGCCTTCATCATTACATAGAAGCTCATAAAGAGAAAATTGTTTTGTTGGCTTATTATTTTTCTTCAGAATGCACTAGAAAAACTTAAACTGCTTAAAAATCCTATCATTTTTCACTTCTTTTAACTCAGGTATAGTACCAGTGATGCTAGTTCCAACTCTCCCTTGTTCAGCTATGGAACTTCTGGGAGATTCCAGGTACCCGTTGAAAAATTTCTCAGTACACAAAGGAAAAAATTTTACTGGCCTGTTTTGAACCAGTAAGAAAAATTGTAAGCCATACTTTCATGAGACTGCTGAAGGACCCATAGAAGTTCCCTATCCCCACAGTTTTTAATCCTTTAAAGAAGGCTTTGCAGTTTTCAACTGTCTATGGGTTTTTGAAAGAATTTTATGAAATTCTGACAATATCTTCTGCAATGAAAAATGTTACTTTCAGAGTAATTTGATGAGATGATATAGAATAAAGAAAAAAAAATCCAGTGATCCAGCTGAGACATTATTTTTAATCTGCATTTTCTAATATCAAATCCTACCAGTTCTTCAGCCATCCATCATGTCTTAAAGTACACACGTAAGCTAAACTCCTGTCATAAATAAGAACAAACATCACCTTTACTGTCTCATTGTCCTGGTTTTAGCTGGTCTATAATAGCTGCAGTAAGAGAAGCTGAAACATCCTTGGCTCTACGCAGCACTGCTCAGCAACAACTGAAACATCGCTGTGTTATCAACATTGCTTTTCTCCTAAATCCAAACACAGCATCATACTGAACACTATGGGAAAAAATAATTAACTCTGTCCCAGCTGAAACCAGGACATTCATGCTTTATAAACAGATTAAAAAAAAAATCATCCAGAACTTTCTGTAGAAGCAATCCTTAAATATATTGCTGATGCATCATGCAAAGCCAATATTATTCAGTCTACATATTGCTATGCTGTTACTATTTATACTCAAAAGTATAAATGACATCTTCAGGTAGATGAAATCCTAGATGATTCCTGATATGATGAATCTATTTTAACTCCAAAAAACCAAACTTCTTCCATTTCAACTTTAGTGGACAGCATAGCACAGCATGACAGTACTTTAGAAGTTACAGTATCTAGTTTAACAAAGGAATAATACTCTAGGGGAAAGAAAACTCTCTTACACGTCTTACGTTCCCACTGGCACCAGCATCAGAACATAGCTCAAATCTAACACTGTCTCAATTTTCACTTGGCTACAGAGTTACTTATTTTGAAGAGCATTGCTTAAAACTTTCCTAATGCTAGAGAGTCGTCTTCTTTCCTTTGAGCACAAATTTGAGCCTATGCTTTCTGCCTTCCTCTTAGTATGCAACACATTACTAAGCAATAATGATAATGAAAGCAGATGTCTGGCATTCAAAAGACTAACTTTTATGATGTGTAGCATTATGAAATATTATACAAAGTTGAATAACCTGTTGTGACATCTCCCATTCCAGTCATAATTTATTTCAACAACCTTTGTGCTTACAAGCAAGAAAGGATGACTGGCATCTGAGGCTCCAAAGTTGTAAATTTCCTGTGGCTTTCTTCACTAGGATTCTGTGCTACAATGCAACACAAATTTGATTTCACAGCTGAAGGCCTCATTGAGCTTCGCACCAGCAAACTCTCCTTGTGAAAGGAAGAGTCATCCATGAGCGTGCCCAGCACTCTGCACCAAGGGACTACAGAACACGTGTGAGGAATGTCCCCCAGAACAGCAATGTCCCCCAGAAGAGCAGAAAGGTAGAAGAAATTGAGGCCTCCCCTCCACAGTTTGGAACAATCAAGAATAGGATAGATTCTCCTCAGCACTGAGATGCTCAGAGGTGCAGACAGGCCTGAAATCACACAGGCTGGTGTCTCTGTAACTTCCTTAAGAACTTGAGCTTTCTTGCAAAGAAAGGAACTCCCTAGTGACCTGAGATGCACATGGCCACTTAGATCTGTGGCACAGAAAAGAAGCAATTTATGAAATTGACTTTTCATATGGATTCACCCAAGCCCACTTCTTTCTGTCAATGACTGCATTATTGCCACTATTCAGTCCATTTTGTGGATCTGAACAAATATTTCCATTGGTTTAATAAAGAGGGTGAGGTCAATGCGGCTGGTCGCAGCGAGATCTCCCTGTAGTTTTCTCTCCTCCAAGTGAAACAAGCCTAATTGTTCTACTTTGATACAGTCATATCGTTGGTTCTGAGAGGGAAATAAGCAAGTGAAGAATACTATTATAGCATGGCAGAGGAAAGAGTTGCTACTGCTAGGAGTACTTCAGCTAGAAACCTGTGCCAGGGCAAATGCATAATGTCTCAGTGGTTTGTTTCTGATTTTTCTCATGCAAATGACAGAATGAAGGAAAAAAAAAAAAAAAAAAAAAAAAAAAAAAGAGTACCATAAAATCTGCTCAAGTGCTCTGTATCCTCTGTACTGTGGTGCTCACACCTCTTGAAAATTACAAGTGTTCAACAATGAGCTGACATTTATGGGTATAGGTAGGTTTTCCAAATGTGCTTGGGGTTCTATTCTGTTTATATTTTTCCCAAATTATGATGGGCCAGAAAATTCAACACTGCTTCTCACACTAAAAATTTAATTAGTGCCCATCCCACAAAGGGATTAGAGAGAGGAAAATAACGCTGCTTTCTAGTTACATTAAAGCATTAAGCACATAGACTAAAATCCAGTAGAGTCACCTCAATCTTTGCAAGGCAAGGTTTCAAGAGGTACAGTGAGCTGAACGTACATCCATAACGTATCTCTAAGGTCAGGTCTGCAAGATGCTAAGTGCAAGATTAGGGCAAGCACAGCCACAAGGATCATGGCTTTTCATCCACCATTCAGCAGGGATGTCATTTTAATCTTCCAACTATGTTTTATATACCTAGCTTCAGTACCAGCATGCTCTCAAACACCAGCAGGCACTGGCATATTGTCTTTTTAAAGCATCTAAAATGTTCTTCTGTAAAAGATACTGGATGTTCCTGCTGCTTAGGAATTGATAAAAGTACTATGGCAGATGGAGAATTAGGTTTACCATTTAGCTGCCCAGTCCATGGACCAATTTCTGTCCACGGATCAATTTCTGTCCACTTTCCTTCAAAACATTTTAGTAATAAAAAATTCTCCTTGGGGGGAGGAGGGGGAGGGAGCTACCTCCTCCTCTTTAATTAAGTTTTATTTGTTTATATTTTTACTAGCATTTCTCTTATCCATAGTCATTTTGATTAAAAAGAGATAGTTCCTTTTTTACTTTGTGGTGTGACAGCTTTGTTTCATGTTGCAGGATGCTGAAACTAATTACAGATTGCTAGGGCAAAAAATTAGTCACGTTAGCGATGACATGTTCCTTTCTTCATAATGATACTTCTCTTACTCATTTATGAAATAATTAGTTCCAAATTAAAAACTTGTTTTGCTCTCTGCATTTTTCTGTTACTTCATATGTGACTGACTTTGGGCAAGCAAGAAAGCAAAGTAGATCTTCCTGTACTGTGGGGGAAACTCTTGAGAGAGACACAGGCATCCCTAGCTGCAAACCTAAAAGCAGTCTTGAGGCAAAGAAAACCCCAAATCTGAAGAAAAAAAAAGGAAAAAAAAAAGCCAGCACAGAATAGAAATGGCTTGAGAAGGCTACCTTGCTTATCTTCTCCTATTTGCAGAGAGATCTTCTACTTGGTGTTTTTAAACTCCAGCTTCGGGTAAGCTTCTCCCTCCTGAACCAATTCAAGACAAAAGGCTTAGAGCACTTCAGCTCTGTTGCCAGCCAAAAGCAAGCACACTTCAAGGTAAGGGCAATTTTACAATCCTGCTTCGTTTATCAAACCTGACAAGTACTGCACATTATGCTTTCCATGTAATAGTTTGACTGTAAATTTATCCTTAGTAAGACCCTCTCATATGCATTCAAACTAATTTACTTCTCAGTAATCAAGTCCTACCTTGTAATTTGCTTAAGTGCAGGGCTTAAATTGACTAAATCAAATGCATTTGCGCAAACTCCATAAACAGAGCCATTACCCACCAAAAAAGCAAGTTTAAGAGCATCAAATGCTCCCTTAGAGTGGGAGAGCTGGCTCAGGAGCCCCACATCACTCCAGCTAACAACCATGTTTCACTCTGCATTTCATTAGTCAGACTCAGGCCTCCGATATATTTTTTTCTATAAAGGAAAGCGTAAGAAGCATACAGATCTTTATTGAGTGCTGCAACCAAAGCAGCTAATTTCCCAGTGTAATGAAAAGGAACCAGCAGAGAAAGATGCATTTAAATACTCCTGCTAATGCATACATTAGCTAAGCCACAGACATTCTTAAAGATCTCATCCACCTAGCACACGGTCTCCATTTGCAGAGGAAGTCATAAAACTGCTGGAGCACTGTGTCAGTACATGACTTTTACAGCAGTGCAAACATGGCTGAGTCATTTTCATCAGCCTCCAGCACAGCACCTCAAAACTGACATGCAGTTGCAAAGTAACCATTCAGAAACTAACACGCTGCCTTCGCTCAACAGGGCATTCAGCCTTTTGAGCCTTCCCTTGAACAACATCCAAACCACAATCCACCTGACAAGGATGGACATTTCTATCACCTGCACCACAACTTATCCCAAATACTTGTTAGTATAAATTTAGTTCAGTGGCTTTACAATTTAAACATCACAGTACCGTTAGCAAATGGAAGCCAATATCTAGTTAGGGAAGCCTGTGTGGGTTCAAAAGTATTTAAAAACCTCATGCTTAGTGACTGCTGTAATGCAAATAGGGATTAAGCAGCTATGTTCGTTCTTTAAGTTTCAATCTATATTTCAACTATCTAGCTGCCATGAAGGGAAAAAAAAAAAAAAGAAAAAAAAAATTATCCAAATTAGTAAGATATTTTTTGTTAATACCTATAAAATAATCTCAAACTTGTATAACTTGAGATGAAAGCCTTAAAATAGTGGGCTAATTGGGAACAAGTGCCAAGTTTTTAATGCAAACAATTAATAAAACATAGCATTTATGAAATGCTTATCTTTAAAATGCTTTAGGAATTCGTTTTTCTATTAATAACCAAAAGTGGTAATCTGGGCTTACTGCAAATAGCATGCCTATGGCAAAGCCATAAAACCCAGGAAATTAAGTCATTCAACACATTAAGTACACCATTCATTTTCAACTGCTTCTCCTTCGCTACTTCTGCCTTCAGCTCCCTATATGCTAATCTCCATCAAAAATTAATAAGTAAGACACCATTGTGGCTACTAAGATAACACGCTAAATAATTATGTACAGATCTATCAAAAACAGGTTTTCCTTGGGCATACCCAGCAGTTCTGGCATACCTTCATATACATTGGCCCTGAAGAGCAATAGCAATAGTAATAGAAGGGATCTAGTAACTGAGAAATAGTTATATATTGCATGGGGTCTCAATGCTCTGTAGCTCAGATATAAAGCACCTGAACAGTATAAGAATTACCAGTGCTTTTGCAACAGCTTTTTTTTTTTTTTTTAAAACACTTGTATTAAGGATTAATTTTTGGTTGATAATAAATGAGGGAACTACAAGTTTGTGAGATGACTGTGAGCTGAGAATGTTGTAGCACATGCACCAGCACAGGCTACTCAACAAGGCTCTTCACTTAGGAAGCAAGGGACCATGGATAGTCGTGGATTTTATTTTATTTTATTTTTGAGACTTCTTAGAAAACATAGTTCTTTTCTTTTTTAAGTATTAGCTTTACTTTTTGTTGTCTTTATATACAAACTATAGTCCAGCACACAGCATACTTGAATATACCCACAGGAACAGGTCCAATATTAGTCACACTTTCATAGCCAGAAGTCTAAAACTTTCAGTTCTGAATTCACTTCCGTTACAATTAGGCTTGTTTAGTGATACAGGGAAATTTATATATGAATTCAGTGAATCCTAAGGAAAATTATTGAGGCAAAGAACTATCAAAGCCATAAAGTGCGTTTACTTTAGCTCTTCCACTGGGGGAGGTGCATTGGAACCCAGGTGCAGGTGGTCAATTGTTTATGTAAAACTAATTACTGCACTCAGCATTCCTCTGCCCAAACCCAGCTGGAGCACGAGGGATGCCATAGGTCTAGAAAATAAAATGAGCTGCAGTAGCTTAATTCCTTTATTTTCTCTGTAAAAGCATACCGGATCACATAGCACATTTTTTGCTGTCTAAGACAACTCTGGAAATTCTAACAACTGATGACAGAAGATACACTTTTGTGGTGCGCACAAACAGCAGTGAATGGTGCATAAAGGTCTCCACATGGACTATTGGCTGATGGTGATCTCATGTGTCCTCTCCGATCTCTCCTTGAAGAGAGGGTACAAGCAGAGATTTCCATTTTTTCCTTTCTGGATAGCTGGCAACGCAATCTGTGGCACACAGCTATTGGTCACATAGGCTCTTCAAGCATGAAGGAAGCTTATAGAATCAATCCTTATATTACACAGAGATGAAATATAGTCTCATATTCCTCATTGTGAGAGGAAACCTGGCAAGTATCTCTAAAGACACAGTAAGCCTTCTTATGCTCATACAGTACAGAGTGATGTTGTTTTTTTTTATATATAAAAAAAAAAAAAGATGAAATCAATGCAATTCAACCCCTCTATTTTCACCATTCTCCTTCCCTCAAAGTAGACATCCTAGTCCCCAGCAACAAATAATAACTTATTTAGTAGAGATGTGCTCTTTGTTTTTTCACAGCAGTTCAGACATGTACACAGTCAGTCCATCGCTTGTTCTAGTTCTTCTACCATTTCAGACTAATAGAATAAACATTCATTACCCGCTATCTTGTAACAAAGCCTATTAAACAGCACTAAAAGGACAAATGCATAGAAGAGTCAACCATGGTAGCAACACGCACAACGTTATTCTCTTCATGGGTCAGAGGACTCCTAGGAACTGATGACTATTCTACTTGTGATCTCCCTTACAGAAGAAGTCAGCGTTCACCATGTTAAAATGATTCCTTTCACTCTGCATATCGAGACATTTTATTTCTTCCTCAGTTTCTGACTTTCCAGTTCCCCATTCATCCCTTTGCCCCTACCCTAACTACATCTGCCATGCTGCCTGTAAATGCAGCCTATGCAAGCTGATAAGATAGCTATTGTCCTGTCACAGCAATCACATTAGAGGAAACACTGTACAATTACAAAATCAGAAACAGCAAATGAGTTTGATGTAATCCACTGTAAACAAGACTAGCCAGCAACAGCCATTTTACTAATGTGTTTCTAAAAGGCCTCCTTGAAGTTCATTAACAGATGCTTTGCTCACTCTCTCTGCTTTAAAAGCTTGTTTAAAAAAAAATAGAAAATAAAAACACCAGCAGACATGTAATCACTGTGCATACAATACATCTTAAACTTGTGGCAGGGTGCACCAGAAGGCAGACTAGCACAAGGCTATGCAGCCAGACTTCCTACTCAGCCACCATGTTTTTCCTTCCCCCAACAGCTGTTGCTAGATTCATTTTTAATTAAAAAAAAAAAAAAAACTCACTGTTCAGAAGAAGGAGATAACTTACCTTGTATGCAACACACACGATATTAGTAGTATCCAGCTGCCTTTCTTAAGGATGGAGTAAGGAAATAGGTGAAGAACTGACACTAAATAGGTGAAGAACTGACACTACCACAAGATCCTTAACACGAAGCAATGGCTTTAACAAACAAGGCTGAAATGTAGCTTCACTTCTGCCCCTCCCTCACTTACCCAGGTGCTCAGAACCAGGTTATTGCCTCCAGCTGTGTGCCTCAGTACTACCAGCATAGGGGAGAAATAGCAAAGGCTTTTGTATCTAGCCTGCCTCTATAGCAGCTGTAGCAATACCACCACTGGCATGGTTCTGTTCTCTCACTGGGGCCTTGGTGCTCTAGGTGAGTTGCCTGGGCTGCTGGCCTGGAATACTTATCTCCTTGGTTAGGAGTGGGTAGGGAAATTGACAAAGATGATAGGGGAATGGTTTCCCTTTCTGGTGGGTTAAATCCCTTTATTATCTCAAAATATGGAGGTGATTCCTCTTTCAGAACTAAAATGATAAACACTTTTGCTCTTTCACCTTCCCTGTAACTGAAGACAAACAGTCAAAAGTACCTACACTGGTTTTATACTTGGATCCAAGAAGGTAAAGCACTTCATAAGCATCCAATATTTATGTCTGTCTCTAGGTGCCCAGCTTGGGACACAGCAATAAGAGCTGACTATTGAAAAGCAAATACACGTGCATGCTTTTGAGAACTGCTCTGCTGAAGAAGTCCTGCTCAGGTATGCCATGTTGGGAAATATCAGCCAAGTACAATCACGTTTTGAAAATTCAGGTAGAGTTGCCTGCTACATAACCTGCCAGTAAGGTCCTTGTCTCATTTTCTGCCATACATTTCTGTGTATGTCAATTTGCAGTAACATCATATTAGCTGGTTTTTTCCATGATTTCTGCAAACAGGCTACCAAAATATGGTCAGGAGCCTAGAGGAAGGGCTACTCAAAACCAAATAATAATTCTGGATGATCTGTGTGCAGAATTGGAAGTCTGGCACAGGGTATTGTAAGTTCCTGTTGGCTCATAGCAGGGAGACAAGTCAAACAGGGTCAGATGTTACAACATAAAACTCACTTCTAGCTTTAGAAACAGTTATACAATAGGCGAAGAGGTGGGAAAAAGAAGCGGATATACATGAATATCATCTGCCTTTTCTTTGTCCAGTCTCTGGTTTAATAAGGTATTCCTACAATTCTCAGGTATGCTGTTTTTCCTGCTATTCTGGATAAATCATTGTCATCCAGATAGGTTGTCATGTCCTTATTCAATTCCTTCCAGGTAATTTCAGAAAGTACGGATACCACTGGTCCTAGCCTAGTTCTCCCAGAACCCTAGACTCTCTCCTTCAGGAGAAATGCTATATCAGGGCTATAACCCATTCCCCGTCCTTTAGCCATTGGGGTATATTCCCATTAAGGTCTGTGAAATCAGAAGAAAAACTTTTACCCAGCTTTCCCAGTTGTTCTCATTACTCTGAAAGCTTTTATCCCAGAAGACTCCTTCTCAACAGAACAAATTACAACAGCCTCAAGCTCCTTTCGAGTCTCTCTGAATGGGCTACCTTGTTCAGCTTGCAGCAAGCAAGACCCTTCATCATGTTGCTGTCAATTCCAGTACTCAATTCCAACCACATAACAAGCCAGTTCAAATTTCCTTTTGTTTTCTACAACATCAGTGCTTTGCCTTTTATATAAATATTCAACTCCAGATTTTGATGGATATTGATTTGTCATTGTTCAGTTTCACTGTCTGTTCCCTTCTGCCCATGCTGTAAAACAAGGAACAGGGATGCTTACGGTTTCATTCTGGATTACATTTCGCAACATGTATCTTTATTTTTTTTTAAATGTTTTTCTCCTGTACAAAACTGAGAAGTAGTATCACTTTCTACAGAGCTGAGCAAAGAGAACCAGAAACTAACTTTGCCATGCATGTCATTCAAAGTGAACACTTGTAAACTGCAGGATAGGATTAATGCTTGATCGATACTGCTGGATGGCTTGTTCAAAGAGTGACCATTAAAAAAGTGCTCAAGCATCTGTATTTGGAAATTGCTTGCCCAGCTAGTTCCCAAAGATATTTCCAATGCAATATGAATAAAAAGTATTCTTGCCAAATGTGGGTGCAAAGGACTTCAAAGTTTAAATTCCTTATAAATAATTTGTAATAAATTATGACAAACTAGTGTAAATGCAACAAGGGATCAAGAAAAAAGGGCTACTTGTTACAAGTTCATTCCTACAAAGAATTATTAACTACCTGCCAACCAGTCTTTCACTGCTAGGTATTATATTATTTAATGATCATGTGGGATCATGTTTTTTAGAGGGAAAAAATTAACACTCAGAACGAAGTTTCCACTGTAACATATTCAGTACAAGGAAGGCAGCACACATAATGCTAAGCTCTTACAAAAACTTGGCTCATAAAAGTTAGAACTGACCGTTCTGTTCCTTAATAAATGTCAATGAGACACCAGAGACAATTAGGCTGAATAGTTTTGCTTACTTCACATTTTCTGTTCTTCAGATATAAGGCTGTTCAACTTTTTCTGTTTTATCAATGGTATAAAGGTACTCTCTGAGGACAGTTTGAAGGGGAAAAGCAACAAACTGTTCCTGGCAGAAAGGACACATGGAAATGCTGTGCTGGGGTAAATTTGCAGGGAGTTCTGCTTTAGAAAACAATTTAATAGCCTTTTCCAAACTTAGTATCACATTTCTTTCTGTCTTCTCAAATTTCTTAAGATATCTCAGCTAAACCAGTTTTTCTATAATAACCATAAGTATGGATAAAGATGGATCTCCATTCTGAAGACCTGACCATTGGCATAACTTTTGAGATTAATGTCAGTACCTGACACTTAGAACTGCCATTTCCTTGTTCACACATCCCCTTGCCAGAGGGCAGACAGCAGGTGCATTTGTTGGGACCAATTAAACTAAATGAAGCCAAAAGCAGATAAAAGCTGCACTGAAATGTGCTAAGCCAAAGCATTCCTGACACTGTAAATACTTAAGAGTGATCCAAAAGGTCAGAGGATAAATAAATCAACAGCTTAAGAAAAGATCATTTGCACCCATCCTATTTCATTCAGAAATGAATGAATGGCATTTGAGAGAAAAAAGAATTTTAAAAAGACTGAGTAATTACAGAGGTTGTTTAACATTTCCAAGCAGGGCTTTGGATGATCACTTATGAAAATGAGAAGACAAAGCATAAGGACAAGGGACTGTTGGTGGCGTGCAGTCACTGTGAGCCTGAGTGTATGGAGCATGAGCAGAAGCCTGGCTGCTGGGTTACAATTAAAAGCTATACAGAGCTGCCCCTCCTCAGGTCTGGTGGCATCACTGCCTTCAAGGTCATGGGCACACTGAGACCATGGAAGGCAATAAAAATTGTGGGAGGAAGAGAAAGAGAGAAAACAATCAGCTGAAAAGAGCAGAAACTCTTTCTGAACTGTGGGGACAAAAAAAAGTAGTAAATTAGGATTCAAACAAGACAAGGAAAATGTTGCTATTAGGATTGTTCTTTTGTGGTAATTAATAATCAAACTGTCACTCCGAGTCACCCCAAGGTGAGGCAGGCAGCCTCAGCAGGGAGGATTTCAGCACAGCGCAGACCCTCCAGAGGCATTCTCATTTTAAAAAGCGAGAGAAAGCAGGCATGCTCTTCAGTTTTGCTGGTTTGGGTTCTTCAGAGAACAGCAGGAGACCTTGGAGCAAGCCCTTGGTAGAGGCAAGGATGGTGCCAAGCGTTTCTGTGCTCTCAGAAGGCAAGCTGCTGCAGCAAAGAGATGAGCACCAGCAGTAAAAGTGAGAGTGGTTCAGAATTTCCTCTGGCTGTTCTGAAACAGCCTGCAAGGAGAGAAAAACCTCTGCCTCAGGAAGCACTGTAAATGTTTTGCAGAATATTAAGCACAGAGATTATGAAATGCTGTTAAGACAGCACAACTCCTACCTTGGTTTGCTAAAGCACACCTTGACATAAACTGTTGTATAGTTAAGGTGTCAGGGCCTCAGCCACTTTCTTAAATTGAATTCCATAAAAGAATTGCTGCGCTTTTGTGAACTGGGTCCTGCTCCAGTTAGGAGTCAAACAGAGACTGGCTGCAAAACTTAAAAGAAAAACATTCTGAGAATACAGAAAAGCAATCCTGCCCACTGGTGGAAATCATCCTTTGAGTAGCACACTACAGGGGAGGTATTAGAGAAGAACAGAAAGGTCTTAGAGCTGCACTGACGAGGCAGAAGCAAAATTTACATTGATATACATTTACTATTAAGATAACATTCAAAGAAAAACTGTGCTAGGATCTGGACCCTCTTGAACTCCCTTTATCATGTACTATGTATAACCATACAGAGCAGCAGACCAACAATGCCAACGCTACAAAGTATATTCAAAATGCTAATCACAACAGAAGTCTCAAAACACACCTTGTGCACTACAGCAGGGAAAAAAAAGCTTAGAGGCAAATAGCAGGAATTCTCATGGCATCTCAAGACCCTGCTGAGGCTGGGCCAGTCAAGTGTCAGCAGCTGCAATGTACCCGGTCCCTGTCAGAGAAGCAGAGGTCGGGATTAGCAGCAGTTTGTATGCCATGACAGCTCTGTACCTATCCACATGCTAGAAATCAACAGAGCCCAGCTGAGCAGCCTAAAGTGTTCCTTAGCTAAATGGCTAAGTCTAGGTCTATCCAGAGGTGAGAGCTTTCTCTGGCATCTGCATGACTGCCATAGATAGAATTGCCTGTCCATTGGCTAAATGATGTGTGCATGCACTGCAGGAAGCTCCTTATCCCTGGAGAGGGGAAAAAAAAAAAAGAAAAAAAAGAAAAAAGAAAGACTTTATTTTGTATGGCTCAGGACATCTCAGCAGTACGCAGACTTGTGAGACAGAACATAGTAAAGAGGCCTGGTATACCAGTCCTGCCCTCATCAGCACACCAATATGCAGTTTAGTTGTACTATCTATGCACTAACGTATTTTTTTTCCACAAGCTAAACAAATGTTTTTAGAATTCAAACTATTCCATCATTATAGGTGCCTTGGAGGAAAAATCAGTTCTTTCTTAACCTTACCAACATTTTAGACTTGCTTAGCTAGTGCTTCTTTATTAAATCAATTTTTCTTAAAATGATCCAAGCAGATTTAAGCAATAAGGAGATTCTCTGGAAAAAAACCTAAGAGTTTTATTTCATTTATTTCATAAATACCCTCAAAACATCCACACTGTGGTTGTACAGAAATATTTCTTGTCTATAATTATGCTCAGTTTTCACTATTCCCTTTAAAGAGAAAAGATACCCAATTTAAAGAGAAGGAAAAACAAACAAACATGCAAACAAATCACACACACCATCTATAGGAGAACGTCTCCTCACTTCAAGATGGCTGAGGACATGAGTATTCTCTGCTTTCCTCTTCCTGGAAGATCTCTGGTGAAACAATTCTGCATGGGGATAACAGCAACATTTGGTCTACAGAACTCACTGTCTTATTTTCTTTACTTGGAAGGAACTGGAATAAACAAGAATCTTCTGAAGTACTCCATTTCATGATTGCACAGTGGCCCTTTATTGGTTATCTTAACAATAATGTCAACAGTAAGAATTATTTTATTTTATTTTTTTACACGATAATTCACTCATATCTCCTTCTACCATCCAGTCAAGCAGAACTGGGACAAAATCAGGAGACCAACCCTTTAGGGATCTTCAAATTAATAAAAATAAAGGCACTTTGTCCTGGTAGAAAAGGTTGTATGGCTGGAAAGGGTTTTGCAATGGTATGTTTTCTGGCCAACATTTTGCAAAACCATGTCCAAACTCAACCATGCCAGAATTGTTCCCTAACGCATTGCTAAACTCAGTGAAAGGAAAATCTTGTTTTGGTTCAGAATGGCACGTTGAAGGCACCACTGCAGATTTCTGCCAGGACTCCAAGACTGCATTAGAATGGTTTCAGAAAGTTGCTCTAATAGCTCTTGTCTCATACTCCCATGAGATACAGCTTATTTCAAGGTCAAGCATTTAAAAACAGCATTCCAGAAGGATGTCACCTGGCTGCATCCTACGACTTTAAAGTCTACAGAAGCAAAATGGTGTACTGAATATGTGTGAGACAGCTGAGAAGAAAAAGAGCCAGAGTGGAATACTGAGATGGGCAACTCTCAGTTGGTACTTCATGGATGTTTGGCTCCCCACAGTGTCACCTGGTCAGGCTGTGGTCCCTGCTGAAAGAAACTCCCTTTGTTCAGGCTCACCCAGACTCATAAGTAAGTTTGGTTTTTGGCAGACTATAGCAGAGGATGAGCATCCAAAAGAAGGGATTGGAAGCTCATTTACTTTGTAACTTACAGCACACACTGTAGGAGCATACTAGAATATAATTAAGGCAACTATATTAGATTAGATATTATTTTCAGACAAACCCAAAATCAGAAGGCAGGCTTTCAATCAAATGTCATTTCACAGATTAGGGGAAGAAGTGACTGAGCAAGAAACCAGGTCTTTATTGGATGCAGCCCAGGGTTTGGAGCCTGAATCAGATGCTTGAACATTTTGGAGCAACTACATATTCTCCCATTTACTCTGGGTCATTTGGAGTAAGTCAAACATTTGCACACTGATAAATAGCAAGGGATACTCCAGTAACTTGTGTATACTTGTGAAATTCTGCTGTGCAAAGCTGTCTGTCCTCACAGTTTCACCAGACAACTGTACACTGAAGTTGTGCATCTCTGAGACATCATGTCTGATGACTTCATGCTCTTGGGACACAGGAATTCCCATGGGAAAGAACCCAGAGCTGGCTTACCTGCAGGACCTCATCAAGTGACTCAACATGCAGTTGTAGGAGCTGAGACAGCTACACCAGAAACCAAGTGTTTTCAAGAGATGTAACGGTAAAATGTGATTCTGAAACAGTAAAATAAACAGACTTTGGCTATCAGCATGAATTAATGCTACTTATTGGTCATAGGGTGACACAGGAAGAATGAAGAATCCTTTCAATTGTCCCAGAAGTGAGCAACTGGAGAGAAGTAACATCTGTGGAGATTTTGAACTAGCACCTATGCAATGGAGTGGAAAGCTGCATTCCTATTACTGCTTAACACTCGCACATACGTGAACACTGCCATTTGATACTAGCCAATTTTAGGTCTGATCTTTGTTCAGGATGAAGGTGACTCCCAACAGACCTATGAGAGGAGGGCACAGGTGCACTGCTCCCACCTCACAGGTAGCTCAGCAGGGAGGGTGCTTACTGAGTTGCTGAACCCAGTAGGGGAGGAAGGGGGATCAATTGTGCTAACCAGAAGTTAGGAACAAGCTACATCACAAAAGCCAGCCCCGTATCTGCTCCAGTGCCTACCTAATGGCAGAATTTATGCTGTCACCCTTCCTTTGATCAAAGGGCTTGTTTTGCCTCTGTCTTCCTTCCAATCGCCTCCTTTTATGAAACTCATAGAAATTTAATTATTTTTGAGACGTTCTCTCCCTCTACTCTGTCTGCCAAGAATGATTGAAGTCTGCCAGCACATCCAGAAGTAATTAGGAGAAGACACACACTGGCAGCAAGATTACCCCAGACTCTTTCCTTTGGAAATCAGGCTAACACTCACAGTATTATATTTATTAAAACTGTCCCCTGAAGTCAGATTTATGATTGCTGAAGTCCCGTTACTGGTGATATGGCCAGTATGGAGATTTTTCGAATAGTTTTGGAGGATTATATTTGGTTTCTACAAATCAGACTGATTTCACCCCTTCAGCCCCAGGCAAGCCATCTAGGAACAGTTCTCCCATCTGCTAAATTGAGATGAGAAGTGCTTACCTGCTTCTTCATCTGCAAACAGAAACAATGGTTTGAAGATCTTGCAAGCATTGCCCTAGTAAAAAGTAATTATTGTAAACATTGCTGTAAAATTAGTGCATACACATTGTTTTCTTCTTGAACGGCTGCAGTTTTTTAGAAATAGAATTGCTACAGAGATTCAATTCTTATATGTATTGAGGTGCATTAAAGGAAATCACACACTTAGCAAATCTTCCACCAAGATTGCTTTTCTACCACAAATTAACTCTTAATGCTTAGTAAAAGAGAGCATTTTATTAAGCAGCTTCATTAACTTTAGGAAGAATATTTGACAAAAAAAGTAATGGATTGCAAAAAGTTTTAGGCAGGACTTCCTAAAGCATTTCCTCCTCAGTGGGCACATCTCCTAAGGTCCTGAGTTCAGAGCAGCCTCATGGGAAGCTTTGCCAGTGTTTAACACGGAACGGCTGAGATGGAAAGGGACCCGTGTGCCCATCTGCTCCAACCCCTGCCCAAGCAGGGACGCTCAGAGCAGGGTGCTCAGCATCACGTCCAGGTGGCTTCTGAAGGTCTTCAAGGAGACTCCACAGTCTCTGGTCAACCTGTGCCCGTGCTCCATCACCTGCATGCACAGTAGCACTGCCTGATGGTCAGAGCACACACCCAGACCCACTCACCTGCCCCCTATCTCCATGAATCCCCCCTGCTGGCCTGCAGCCGAGGGCCCCGTCACATCCCTCCTGCGAGCTGCTCAGGGAGGGCGAAGGTAGGATGGAAGGTGCCACCCTCCCAGCGCTCTCCCGTGGGAGGGGAACGCGAGGACTACGGGCGGAGGCGGGGCAAAGGAGGAGGCACGAGCCACCCAGCTACGAAAGGCCGGGAACGGGCAGCCAGCGGCACCTCTACGCCTAACATTCAAACAAAAGCATCTGAAACGCCTCCCAGAGCAGGGAACGCGCTTCGCACCCACTCTCGTAAGGATAACGTCTGCCCTCTCACAGCCGCGTAGGATCCAGTTCTGCCCGCGAGGGGGCGCCGTAGCACCGCGGCAGGGCGCGTTCCTTGAGGCCGTCCGCCAGCTGGGCGAGGGCCTCAGTGAAGGGTGGCGTTGGTGCCACCTCGGATAGGTGCCGAGCAGCAGCGCTCCTGTCGTCAGGCTGCAAGACAGCGTAACTGAGCGTGCCGCTTAGCAACGTCTCTTTCCACGCACAAAACAACGAACTGCTTGCAAAGAAACACGGTGTGAAATTAAAAAAATAATCCCCACTCGGTGTCATTTTGTGTTTGACGTGCACAGAAAGCTTTCACATAATAACTCAAAGGAGAAGAGCGGTCAGAAAAAAAAAAATAACATTTAATTATAAAAGAGCGTTTTAAATTAAAAAAAAATAATAATAATGGCACTAAACCAGAAACAAAGTTATTTAAAAGATGATAGCCAGCAGGTTGTAATGTTACGCCAGAACCATGCAGCTGTTCCCATCCTCTGCACTTTGCTCCTGATTCAAACAACACCTGGCGTCCCAGTTGCGAGCAGTAGCTTACAGAACTATGCGTACTACAACACATCATTTCTGCCTTACATGACAAAAACACCTTCTATTACATTAAATTAATAAATATTTTGCCTAAGCACTGCTCTGGTTTTCTGCTCTATCCCATAAAGAACAGCAAGTGAGTTTTGTTCTACTGACAAAGTGATTTGTCTCATGGGGAGTGCTACCATGGCTCAGTGCAACACCATGGGGGTACCCACAGAGGCAGCGCATTGGGAGCAGACCTGCTACAGCAGTCTCCAATTTCCTTCATCCTACTCTGGAGAATCCTTCACTGTATCCTCTCCGAGCCTTTTTAAAAACAATGAATACTTACACCCCTCAAATTATTTGTACACTGCAGATAACTAATCAGAAGGTGCCCAACTTTTTCCATGACCTGTCAGAATTCTACTTCACTGCTTGTGTATAAAATAGAGTTCCAGCGGTTTCTTTGGGAATAACACAGCCAGGGCCTGTATCCAAAGCTCAGTAGAAAGGCCCCTGATTCCTTTAATCAGCTTTGATCAAGTAAAAAAAAAAAAAAAAAAAAAAAAAAAAAAGTCAAATGCAGTTCTTGATTGTATATAGACATTCTCTATGAGGTCAATGTAATTCTGTGTGAATTGGAAGAAAATGCTTAGTTCCAAGGATATCATTTCACAGTAGTTACTTCAGGCGGTTACTTTAGCACGCAGGTATGCACTACAGCAGGGGTGAGCTAGTTTACAAATAAACTGTGAAGTGGTACACAGGTTTGTGAGCCCAAAGCATTGCTATGGGGCTGGATTCTGAAGCCACGGTCACAGCATGTCAGTCTATAATTCAGTATCAGTGAATTCCACAGGGAGAATTCAGTCCTTTCTTCCCCGCCAAGAGGAGGATTTGCAATAATTCACCATTGGACTATTAATTTTCAAGTGGTTTAACAGCATCTATCAGGGAAGGTAGAACTTGATTCTGGCCTCATCCAGGGTAGACCAGATGTAAAGCTGGTGTAGGTAATACCAAAGAGCCTATGTACAGCAGACCTTTACCCTGATTTTGAGTGAAAGATTTGGTGGTTTGCTACTGTGAAACTGAGCCTACAGTTTCTCTCCACAGTTATTTTATTCACCCTGAAAGTCTTCATTGTGCTCATAATTGGCAGATTTTGGCAGTTCACAAAATGCTCTGCAATCTATCAGATGTCCAAAAACCTTGAAATCAACATTTGCAACATATCCGTGTATCACTGCTGGAAAAACTCAGACATCTTTCTAGTGGTGACAATATCTCAGAAAGGACACTGCCAAGAGTGGTGAGCTTTAAAAATGACTCACTGTGTTATACTGTCCTACTTTAAAATTAAAAAAAAAAAAATAGTATCAAGAATACAATCAGCCATAATAAGAATAAAAATATTAAAAAGATCTAGCAAAAAGATGCATAGAAAGCATTTTCACAGTTGTTTTTAAATAGTTTCTATCAAAGTTTACCTAGAAAGTGAACAAAATTAGGACTTCCAAAAACAAAATATATATTGTACTGCAGTTTTGTCCTGCAAATTTCACACTTACTTGAGAAATGGTTTTAGGTATTTTTAATACTGTACCATTCAGAAGTGCTGATCAGGATTTGGTTCTCCAGTGTCCTATCACTGCAAAAACCTATGTGAACACACACTTCTATGCAAACAGATTTGAGATCTCTAACATAAAGAGGTTAAACATCTGTTTGAAAAATAAATTCTTCTGAAACCAGACCTACCAGATGGGAGTATCATCAAGGGAGATTAGTGCCATTAAAATGTTTAACTGACTTATTCTCATATCAAATGAGTGGGAAAAGTTCTTTCTGGTATCTTGCTGTAAGTAAAAGTGAAAATTTACTACTAGGGTTTCCATTGCCTTTCGTTTGTTTTTTTAACTAGGTACGTTTCTATTAATAAGTATAATACAGTTGAATGCTGAAAAAACACACTACCCCTTTGAAAAATTCAGCATTACAAAGTAAGTCCATGGTTTGTTCTTTTGCTATTTGCTTAGCTCTGCTTGGATTTTATAACCCACTCAGCATTTGGGTTGAGCTGGTAGAGGTCCTTCATGTAGGTATCATCATCAAGGCAACGTTCCCCTTAAAAACAAAACAAACAAACAAACAAACAAACAAACAAAGGTTATGTGGCTACATCAGTAAAGAAAAAAATTTAAAATAAGAAATTATTTTCAAAGTTGCTGGTTTATTCCATTTAAGTTTTCAAGCTATTTCTGTGGTATTTAACAACGGACAACATAGCTAACGCCTAGAAGTGCTTTTAAACTTCTCATCCATCTTGGAGAGGAAGGGATGCAGGTTGAGGCTATGAGGGAAGCTGTGGGAGGTTCCAACACTGTGGCACAGGGTCAGATTCTTCACAGACTATTTGCATGGAAGCTCCACTCTCTGAAGGTTTAATAAAGGAAAACAGGGCCCTGGTTGTCTTGTGGTTAATTCGAAATTTCACTGAAGCCCATTAAAATTTCTTTCTTTTCCGAAATGGAAAGTTTGAGCAGGGTTTGTTCTTGTTAAGAAGGTATTATTCCCCACTCTGCTTCTCTTGGTTAACACTTCTGCATAGCACTTCTAATGGTTACTGACAAAAGAGAGAAAAGTAGTAATGTTTTCGGTGCATTACGAGAAACTCATTTTTGTCTTATACCTATGATGAAAATAACATGCTGTTCCATCAAGATCAGTTTTCTCCTCCCATTTCCCCACAGGCTTTTGCATTTGCAGCTATGCACTACAGCCCCTCTCCTACTCCACCATACCAAGTAATTAAGGTAGATGACTGGTAGCTTCTTTAATCTGCCAACCAGATGTTTCTGGAAAAATACTCTCCTAAAGCAGAAGGCAAGCAGAGGTGTTACCCTGCAGCAGGGTCAGCCTGCCAGCTGTCTTCACACTCTGCTTAGAGCAGGCAAGCAAATGAGATTGTCTGCTCAAATAGGCTCTTCCTGATAAACCTCCATCCCCTCCCCATGCCTGAGGGCAGCCTGTTCTCTCTCAGGCATTTTTATCCCAACCTGTATGCCATGTACCACCCACACTCCTGGATGAGTCCCTCAGTGACAGCAAAGGATGAAATAAGTTGTGGATGACCCACCCCTGAATGTGTTCAAGGCCATACTAGATGGGGCCCTGGGCAGCTTGATCTACTGGGTGGAAGCCCTGCTTACGGCATGGGGCTGGAACCGGATGATCTTTAAGGTCCCTTCAACCCAAACCATTCTGAAATGCTATGAATTCTGTATCCAGTCGTGCTCATGAAGCAATAGCAAAAGTCCTGTTCAGTGCCATGAAGACCCACAGTGTACTGGGCACACCAAAAAATGCCTGGAAACTTCAGCAGCTCCATCTGTTAGGGTAAAGGACATCAGCATTGCTCAATTTACAAATGTGAGCAAAAGCATATGAGCCTGTCAGCTTGTTTGCCTTTGGGCTCCTTGTACATCAGCTACTTTTGGAAGATAGGAACTGCAAAGATCTGGAAAGCTGGTCTATGTTAACCTGCATAGCAGGTTAATGTCAGGGAGTGTTCTTGTCTCAGCCAAAAGACTGCGTGTATAATGGATATGCAAGAGAAAGATAATATACTAATCTGGCATCCAGATATCCAGATTTTTTATTATTGTTTTTTGGTCTTCAAAGCTACTAAAAACACTAAAACATCTCTCGCAGGGAAAATATGAGTGTTATTTTTAACTTACATTAAATTTTTCAGTTTAGACATAACAAAAAAAATTGAAGTAGTGATCAGGTTAAATGGAATAATGATAAAAATAGCAACTACACGTAGTATTTAAACATGCAGTGCAGACATACAGCATATTCATGGAATTTTATGCTTTCAAATACAGCTTAATGTGGAAAAAGTGAATGTAGGATGTAAGTTCAATACAATGCTATCTTCTAGGTTTTGGGGTGTGTCTTTTTTTTTTTTTTTTTTGCTCAGCATCTGAAAAATAATGGGAACTGATTTCTAACACAAAAATACTTTTGCGTTCATCAAAGGAAATTTCTGAACTGCTTTCAATGTAAACCTTTGGCCTTCACCTTGCTGATCTGCTCTTTGCTTTAATCAGTGGTTACACAGAGCAGGAAAGATTAACTGTTTGAAAATTTCATTACTTGGTCATTTTTCTGTTTTAATGGTCATTACCTCTTTGGAGCCTGCAAGCAACACTTCAGTGAAGAGCATAAGGGCTGTAAGTTCACTTACTATGCCTCAGTACAAAGAGATGAAGAAGATGAACTTCAAGCACCTTTCTATGCTTCTTTATTGTACATATGTATCAAGAACATCTGTAACAGTAGTCTTCCTCCTCTAGAACAGATAATAATGTACTACTAATATGATGATTACACCACCTTCTCTGCTTCCTTCTCCCCAAGGTTAACTTTCTGCTTTAGTGTCAGGATGTGAATAAATGTAGTCACACAGTAAATCCATGTATTAAGTGCTGAATGGTCTTATTCTAGCAAAAGAAGCTGTAGAGAGGCCATTCTTACCAATATTTCCTCCTATTTCATAAAGGAAGACCTCTTCTTTCTTGAGTGTTTGGACATTTCCACTGTCAGGAACAAAAAGCATAGATTAACTGTATTGCAGAAGAGCTTGTACACTAGCAAAGAATCTGTACGCCAACAACTGAGACATGTCTGGTAGAAGTCCTGCTAATTAAGATCAGCAGTGCAGCAGCTGTAAATCCTTTTTGTTTATACTCATTTACTGATAAAGTGAACAAGAACACCCTTGCATGCTAATGCAAACAGTCCTGCAAGTGAGCAATAAACTACAGAAAAGGTATAAATAAGATACATAAGTCGCTCCAAAAGTAATACCTCCTATGTATTTCCAGGGAAACTACAACAGATAAAAGACAACACAATAACATTATTGTTATATATAATTCTCAGCAAGAAAACACTATTTTTCAATGTTATCACCATGATTAGCTATGCATTTTTGCCAGCCATGAACAAGAACCTGCATACCATGCTTGTAACAAGTCCACCAGTGCAGGTGACCCACTGTCATTGTTGCTGTTGTTGAAACACACCACCTATTGCCTCGCTGTGCTCACATAAGACCATTTGGACTCCATAAACATTCAGCAAGCATCGGTGAATGTCAGTGGGTGCCATTTTTTCTGCATGGAGGAATTCAATTCCACACCTTTGCTTCATGGGCACTTACATGTCAGACACTATTCTGTCAGACTGCCCCTCTGCTGCCATCTGTCACACAGCAACAACGTGTAACAGAGTATCGGTAGGAAGGTTCAACCTGTACTGCCACACCACCAACTTTCATGTCATGAGCCAACATAATAAAAGCGGAGGCATTACTTTTGGAGCAGCCTTCACAGGCGTGAAGATTTTGTGGTTTTTAGAAAAGCATTCAATTGTTATTAGCAAGTAACCTGATATTTACCCTCTAATTTTTCTTTCACTTCTGCTGCAAAAATAAGTATTCCCCTCACACACTTCATATGTCTGAAAAAGCCAAGCGGTTGGGTACGGAAACCATATTCTTGCTGGTTTTAATTTTGCTGCAACTAAAAGAAGTGGAAAAACATACAGTGGAGGAATAAAGTCTCTGAATTACAAAAAGATTTTATTTTTCTCACTGTTTAATTCTAATAATATACGCTATGTTGCAGCCAAAAAAACAACTTTCTTTCAAAAAAATATCCCTGAGAACAGCTCTTAAGAAAAACTGCCTTCTTGATTTCACACAGAGCACTGTTACTCCTTCAGCATGAATAGTTGTATATGATGCCCACGTATGTTAATGATTTGGGGGTTTTTTGCTAAATCCATGCTGATTTCTTATTTTGCTCATGTGTATATAAAATATATGTAAAATCTTTTCTAAAACTTCTTCATTTCTCAATGGATTTGGATAACTAAAACTTTCCTTTTAAAATACTGACGAGCAACATTTTCAGATATCTATATTCCAGTACCTGTACTATTGTTATATATTAACGCCATTTTTATATGATGTTTTCTCTTTTCCTCATCTCTTTCTTTCTTAGACTTGTTTTCTTGGAGATCCCTTCTTCTTCTGAGAATATAACAAAAGTATTCTTTTAATAGAAGTATTAACCCATCAGACTACAGAGCTGATCAGTTTTTACTAAAAGTTTTTGTGTATTCCTGACGGCTTCATGAGCTTTAGAGGCATTAGAAACATGACATTAATTCCTCAAGTGTATATTCCAATGGGCTAAATTTGACCCCAAAGTTCACGAACTCACTTTAATTCAAACAATTTTTAAACTTTTTTTCTTGATAGAAATACACGTTAATATAAATGTATTTGTACCTTTTCTCACTGAGAAATCTGGCTACTATATCACTGGCTTTCAGGTCTTCTGTTAGCTGTATTGCCATGGAAACTTTCGAAAGATGAGGTGCTTGCACCCGTATCACTCCCTGAGGAACATCAGCCTGCAAAGCAATAACAGTGTTGGAACAAAGCTGTGAGCAGCTGGCTTTGATGAGTTACTCAAAATACAGTATGAAATAAGTAACAGTACGGTGCTCTGTAAGTGCACTTTACCACTTTCTACTACACTTCGCTGCAGAAATACGGTAACTACAGAGAAATTCAGTAAATTGCATAAGGCCTTCAAATCTCTTTTTACCCACATAAAGAATTTCAGAACAAAAGAATAGTAGTGCTTAATTATTTTTGAAGATGTTAGAAATAACAGCTACTGCTATATTAAGAACACACTCAGGTATGACAAAAAGCATATGAGACTGACACACAAAAGACAGAAAGACTTGCTGTAGGCATGAAAGCCAAGCAGTTCCTACATTCCATGCCCTCCTGAAACTTCCAGAAGTAACCTTTCCACTTTCATTCAAACTGAATTTCATGCTGAAAGAGAAAGGAAAAGGAAAAAAAAAAAGAAAAAAGAAAAGAAAAAAAAAAATATAACACAAAGTAGAATGATGTATGAATACTTCAAGTGATCCCTATTTCCAGGAAATATTTCCTATTGAAACAGATATTCACTACAAGAGCTTTCTATCCCTATTTTTTATTCTCTAGAATATCTCCAGCAAGTCAACCTACATAATTGATTTGTATGTCATTTCAATCCAAAAATCCTTGATGACAAATATCAATCATATCACTTATAGAGAAGGAGGGCTCCGCAGGATCGTTTTTCTGTTCAACTCATACATAGAATCATAGAATCCTTAGAGTTGGAAGGGACCTTTAAAGGTCATCTAGTCCAACTTCCCTGCAATGAACAGGGACACTCACAACTCAGTCAGAGTGCTCACTGAGAATTTGTTTCGCAGTAATCATGCAATCAGATTCATAGGGCCGCAAAGGATCTCAAAAAGCAATTTGGTATATCTACCTCTAAATTTGCCTGATCTATTGTTTAAGGCCTTCACCCATGGAAACAATGGCTGTAGCTATTGGATAGAAAACTAATTCCTGTTTAAACATTTTTTTTCTCTTCTTCCAGACTGTTGGGATCATGCTTCCTAACAAAAGGATACGAAACTTTTAAAGATGAAAAGGCTATTTACAGTTGTTCCTAAATGGTCTTTTATCAAATTTACTGTAAATTTGCTTCATTTTAGTATACAATTCTGTCTTATTTTG
Organism: Meleagris gallopavo; assembly: GCF_905368555.1. NCBI lineage: Eukaryota > Metazoa > Chordata > Aves > Galliformes > Phasianidae > Meleagris > Meleagris gallopavo. The sequence goes on along the minus strand of NC_139405.1, from coordinate 57,318,767 downwards.
TTTCAGTTGATTTTAATGAAGTTGTCTTCTTCAACTTCAGTTGGCTAACAGTCCTTTTCTCTGTACAGCAGGCATTTAATAAATGATTTTAAAAGCTGCCTGCCTTGAGTGCATGAGAGAAGAATGAGAAATGTCCGCCAAGAAGTAACATTACAGTCAGAAATCAAACAAGGTAATTACTCTGTTTATTTAAACAGAATCATTATTAGCTAATGAATGCATTTTGCCACTTTCACTACCTACATTTATTCATGCTCAGCTGAACAGTATGTTCATGGTGCCCAACTACAGAAGAACAGATAATGAACATCCTCTAGTCCATTCACTATACAAGCTGGTGGGACAGAAAAAGTGATCATAAGTCATGCAGGAGCAGTCTTGCAGAAGGAATTGTAGCACGATTCAAAACACTCAAGTTAGGGCTTTTCATAGAGACTTGACCTGTTTCACAAAAGAGCTGCAGGTACTTGGCTGTAGGATCTGCAGTGGGTCTCTTGTTGATTACTTTGCATAACATACTTGGATATTCATCAGGCTAGACAAAGAGAAGGATGAAGCAACTGCACAGTATTTTCACTTGCAACTCAGATGATGGATTTATACTTACCAAATGTGCAAATGATACCAACCAAGGAAGAAGCACAAGGATTATGAAGAATAAAACTGAAGTTCAAAATGAACTTGCTAAGTGAGAGACAAAGCCTGAAAGAATTGAGATGCAGTTGTTCTCTTTGAACTGCAAGTAGTACACCTCACTTGGGACAATCAGCTGTGTACAGCTGTATCAGATAAGCATTGCACTTTGCCACCAACATGGCTGCTCCTTTATTTTGGAACAATTGCAGTATAGAGAAGAATACAGTGACAGGTGGTATCTATTAGCTATTCTAGTGGATAAATTTGCAGTCATGAGGACATCTTTCTTTGCCTGGCTAGAGCACTGTGCACACCCACCATAGCATAAAGACTTACTCCCTAACACAAACTTGGGCCATAGAATTGTATGCTTAGCTGCCCCCAAAAGCTATCAGCCTTCATAAATCCCATTAACCACACTCAGCACTGTACAAAGATTTTGCCCCAAATCTGCTCTGCTTGCACATTGAATGCTGTTTCTTAAAAGGGGGAAAGAGTTTGACAGAAAGGCCTCGTGAGACATAAGATTTATGCAGATTACCAAATGAGCTGACTGCCACAGAAAATATTGAGATATTTCCAAAGATTATGAAAGTGACTCAAGCTCTGGCTATCTGTGTTTAATCACGTGGGGTGCCACAGCATGCATAACTTTCACTTACATCTTATTCAGCTGCAAGCAAGATAATTAACTTTCAACAGTTTCAAACAACATTCACCAGAGTGGTGATTCATCACAAGTTTAAGTGCCTCACTTGCCATCTAATGGTGGAGTTTAGTCCAGGAACTGCACAGTTAAATCACCTCAATTTCAAGCTAAGGCAGTACAAACTCATAATTGGGGTGGAAGGGGAAGCTTTTTTCTTAAATAATTGAAAGAGTTGAGGCAATTTCAGCCACACAGAAAAACGTATAAATGTCATTCACAATGAAGCCATATCATACCTGGCAATATGATTTTAAGAGTACTGTGTTCCCAGGCACCCTAATTATGGAAAGCTTTGAGCAGGAGTGAGAAATGAGTGAAAAATTCTACTATTTAATTTTGCAGGGAATCCCCAGAGATTTCTGGGGCTTAAAGAAAATTATTTGATAACAACCTTCCATTTATGTTTAGGTAAGAATTTTGGGTAAGCATTACATGAGACTTCAGTCATAACTCTCTAGTGGATTAAAAAGACATATTTTACTATAAAAATCATCAGCACTGAATTACAAAAAAATATTCTGATATGTGAAGCTGCAATAGCACTTGCCTATTTCAGCATATTTGCTGTTATTTCCATGTTGAACAATGGATGGCAGCATTCCTTTAAGTGTCAGCTCACATTAATTCCACTGAATTGTATTCAAAGAATCCTCTCCTTATTAGACAGTACACAATAAATGTCAATATTTAATTAGCTTTATTTTAAAACTGTAGATAACTCCTGATTTTGTGTATAGATTCCTTCAAGCATAGTCATATAGATATGAAAGTAAGGCAAAGTACTGCTCATGAAATTAATTCATTTTAAAGACATGTCACTACTGCATACAAAATGAGGTAGGAACACTTAAATATATGGTCCTAGCAGATGCTGGATGCAACTGTCCAAAGGATTCACGTTTTGGCAGACTCAAATATATATGCATATATACATTTATATATGTATGCAATACACATGCATATGTATATTTGCAATATCAATTCCAGTGGATATCACGGAAAATATATTCACACACCACATTCTAATTTTTGTCTTAATATGTTAACCATCTTTGCTTTTATCAGAAAATGACAATTCTTTTTTAACACTTTGCCGTACTCGTATTTGTTAAGATTCAAACCCATGTATTTTTGCAAATTACCACAAGGTGTCTCTAATTCACTGAAATCTTTAGTTTGATCTCAGCTCACAAGATTGTACACCACTTGTTCCCTCTACAAAAACAGACTTCATCTACTTTTGTTTCATTGTTCACATTGAAACAACCTATGTGATATCACTTTTCAGAATAGAAACATTTTGGAAAATCCAGGGAAAAGATAAACAGCTCAACCTTCCAAAAGTGTCATGATGGTAATCCATAACTACGAAACCTATCTATTAACCTCCTATTTGTTGAAATTATCTCTTAAATAAATATAGATATCCTCTTGGCAATATCCACTTTTACACTAGAGAGATGACAGACTCATTAGTACAGTATTTCAGATATATGTTTTCTTACATCATTAGGAGTCTTGTCCTGCTTCTCGTGCTTTTCCCGATCATAAGCCATCTTTTTCAGAAGTTTCTTCATAGCTTTGTCCTTTTTCTCCTTCTTCTGGTTTTCAGTGTTTTGTTTTCTCACTTGGTTAACAATAAACTTGGGAATCTAGATGAATATAGATAGTTAGCCTTGAATAACCTCATCATTTCCATCACTAACTAACCAAAATATTATAAATTTACAGATTGTCAAGTAGGAATGGAAAAAATAATATCTATTCCAAAGTAGTAATTAAGGATTCAAATAATATCAAGCTATGAAATAATTTTAGAAACACTGCACTTGTGATGTTGTATCTCTCTTAGTGGAAGACAAGTGAAATTATACTTGTTTTTACTTTCCTCGGCCAAAAAATTCATTCAGCACTTAGTCTGTACAATGGTGATAACTTTTCCACATTTGCAGCAAAGGTCAAGATTGTTTAAAGGTGCTGATGTACAGCAAAGGTTCAAGTTCTCCAGTCTTGTTTAAGGGAGAGTTTCCTTGAGACCATGACACAAGTTCATGTTTTTATCAAAACATACTTTATATAATGCAAAGTCTAGCCCAAAAGTCTGGATTTAAACACCATGTTCCCTGTGAGTATCTCTAAGCAGACAAGAGTAAATTCCTTGTAACAATGCATACCAACAGAACAAATAAAAAGATTCTCCAAGGATTTGTTTTTGAGTTCACTTATGGTACATACTAAATACTGAAACTCAGACCATAAGAGCTTAACTCGAGCATAATATGTAATGATTCTATTTCATTCCCAACAGAATCACCTATGAGAAAGAACCCAGCTGGACAGGGCTGACTGATCTTTCTCTAAATCATGGAAATAAGTTCACATTACTTCTTTGTTCAGATGCCTTGTTTGTGAAATTTATGGGATTTTTTTTTCCCCTTAGGAATATACTTACTGTCCAGAGAAGTTTTTGGTACTGAATCATAAAGCGCATGACATTTGCTGTTCCAGCTGCCATAGCAAACTCGCTCTGTTCAATACTCTTTGAGCCAAGCCCTTGAAATGTGAAAAGGTTTGGGGCCATCACCATCGCAACATTGTTTAGTGTCATTTTATTTTTCTCTCGATGATCTATTACCCTTTGGAGGAACTCGAGCAGTACCTGAAATCACAGCAGAATTTAAAGTTCAACTTTGCACATGAAAAAGGTTGAAACATGATACTACATGTTCTTGGAAAAATCTCATTATTCCTAACAAAGCCACATTAAAAACAAGAAGTGTGGATATGCTTCTTCACAAGACTGCAATACAAGTCTTCTTTATAGAACAAAGTAAATAATTCATGTTAATAATATTTTCAAAAGCATTTAAGTCACTCTAAAGCTCTGTACAGTGAGATTTTCCAAAAGACTTCTTATGTAGGTGTGTAAGTAGCATTTCCCATATGCTTTTGAAAACATTACTGCTGTTTTTTCTTAAAATGAAAGTGAATACAATAATGCCAGCTGTCATTGGAGAGTCTAGTTCTGTGAGGTACAGGAATAGTGGGTAAACCACTGAATTGTGAATGATAAGCGGCCAGTTACAAACTGTCAATCTTCAATTAATTCAGTTCCAGATATTTGTAACTCTACGCAGGAATCCTCCTCAGTGCTTCCACACGTTAAGTGAACTTAAAAAGGAAAATACATTTAAACAATAAAAACAAATAGGATATTTTTGGCTTCGTAGAAGATGTTCTGTATTCCCCAGAAATCCTGCAAATTCACTTTTGATAATGGAAATTTTAATAGCAATTTTTTTTTTCTGAAAGCGATTTCTGATAGCTCTGCTACAGAAGGACATGCTGAGTGATGTGATGCAAATCACATCCTATGAGTGATGTGATGCAAATAACAGTAGGAAGCGTCAATTTGTTATTTATGTAGTAAAAACAAAAGACAAAGATAAAAGTAGGAAATAAAAACAGAAAGATAAACTCATTTCATAAAAGCAAACACTAATGTGTAGGATTCTAGCACATTTTATTTTTTGCCCTGCAAATAATGACTGCTACAGCTAAGAAAAAAAATAGATAAGAAACTTGTAAGAGAAAAGGTCATTCACTGGAAGATCATTATTGCAATCTCCTGGAAAAAATTCAAGTCATACTATTAAAGCCATTTGGGTGGAATTAGGGTCCTAAGTCATGTTTTTTTTCTGAAGTTCTGTCAAATATGAAAAAAAGAATCTTTAGTTTCAGCATTAACTTTGAACAAAAAAAAAAAAAAAAAAAAGAGTTGAAAGACAACAGCATTCATTATAGTGAATTCAAGAAACAGGCAAAATATTCATGCAGGAAAAAACGTATTGGCAATTCTAACCTTCAGTGTGTCTCTGTTTGCTTCAGGTAGAAGGATAACCAAAAGATTCAAAGCTTGCAGCTGCTGTTTCTTCCTTGGAAGATCTGCCAGTGAAACAAAAGAGCTTCAGTATTTTAAAATTGTCATTTGTTCTTTTCAGAAAGCATGATTTTAAAGTGGAAACCTCTTATAAAATGCTGAATGCATGCACATGGCTTGTTGTCATGGTGTGACAAAGAACTGGCAAATCCTTCTTTTCTGATTTTCTTCCAAACAGTCTTGTGTGATTCAGTTGCTGTATGACTCAACTGTCTTTTGGCAGTATTTTTCAGAACCTTGTGATTTTCTATTTTGCAATGTTAAAAGAGAAAACTAGCTGGCTAATGGTTCCTCCCTTTTTGAGCCTGTGCCTAAAATTTCAAGAGTATGTTCAAAGCCTCATTCACAGTTTCTCTGATTGCCTGAACAGTTACACTGTCTTCCAAGTCACCCCCACAAGACACCAGGAGGAACAGCTGGAGTGGCAAACCAGTGGGGATAAAGCCAACAGCAAAGAAGCTGAATACTTATCTACAGCAGGGAGTGTCATAGAAACATAGCATGGCTCCTAAATCCTGGCAGTGTGGAACAATGAAGAGCCCCAACTCTCTCAGGTTTGTCACTTGTGATAAACTTCCTCCTGTCATACTCTAGGGGAAGTGCTCTGGAAAGCCTTCCCAGCAGATTCCTAATGAATCAAGCCATACATAACATAAGCAAAGAAAGACCTGCATCTGACACAGCTTAACGGATCTGGTTTTGTGCATTCCAATGGAATTCCAACAGAACTGCTATTTCAAATATATTTTATTCAAAACAATTTGGAAGATACAGAAAAAATAAAAATAAAAATAAATAGTTAATCCATGATATAAAAAACAGCTTGCTATTTTCTACCATAGTTAAAATAAATGATACAAATAAGAGAATGGTAAATTATACAGTCTTTTAAAACATGTGAATAGTGACAACAGTGTACTTGCCTGCTTAGAAAGACATACATTAAATTAAGAACTCAATAGTAAAACTAAGCAAAAAAAAATTAAGATTTATTACTTAAATCAAGGTTTTCCATCTGTTCATCTAAATAATGTTCTACTTTTATTTCTGCCAGTCACTTAAATTAACAAAATAAATTGTTTTAATTAAGTCATTTAAGTATTTAAATAGTAAAAAGTCTAATCTCACTATTTAAACACATTATCATGAAAAATACCATTTACTGTCCCAAAGATGGCCCTTTTTCTCTAATACCTAATTTTACTGTACTCAACCAATACAATGGCAGGCAATTTAAACAACTGGAGTCTACAAAGTGTTATGTCTGTTTTATATCAAATTATTTCTCTCCATGCATTTTGCATCCTGTTATCTGAGTATTTTCTGGATAAGTAAAACTACAAAAGTCTTGAAGACAGCCCAGAAGTGGCAAGAAAAACCATCCTGTCTCTGAACCATATCTGTTAATTGGAACAACCTTGATGAACTGTTAGCTGTCAGCATCATTGAAAGTATTCTGGCCTGCTTTAACTTTGTGCTCAGTGCTGCAAAATCAACACCACTATGTAACAGGCTTAAGCTCCAGCCCCCTACTCACACTGATCGAAGGTCTATGCACTTGAAAAGAACTTCTAACCTGGAGAATGGAACTGCCCACAGTTTTGAAGAATGACTGCCTGTCTGCTTGAGCATGGGAATTATCTGATAATACACTTAGAAATAAGCCATCATCACTGAGCCCATAAAAAGGCAAACTGTGTTGATGTATGTGGACTCTCACTCCTGATTCACTGCCACCAAGCTGCTTTCTTTATGTTACAGCTCAGCTGGTATGCTTGCTGTCTTGCGATCAGTTGGAAAGGAGGATGTTTCCACAGGAACTTGCTGATCTCAAGCGATTAGAGATGATCAGCAGTTTTGACAATTCTGTTGTAACTTTTCCTGTGGCAAATGGATAAAATAGTCTCCATGTGCTATGCTAAACAGTATACATTACCATTTTTTGAATTTTGTGTAGAACTATTATATTTTTGCTGTTGTCTTCCTTTAAACAGAGATTATAAATATATAATCTCTGTATATATACCCTTTTTACAAGGGTAGTGACAGGACAAGGAGGAATGGTTTTAAACTGAAGGAGGGAAGATTTAGATTATATGTCAGAGGTAAGTTTCTCTCTGAGAAAATGGTGAGGTGCTGGAACAGGTTGCCCAGAGAGGCTGTGGATGCCCCACCCTTGAAGTATTTAAGGCCAGGTTGGATGGGGCTCTGGGCAACCTGGTCTAGTGCATGATCAAGTGGATGGCAACCCTGCCTGTGGCAGGGGGTTGGAACTTGATAATCCTTGAGGTCCCTTCTAATCCAAGCCATTCTATGATTCTATGAAACAAATATTATTCATAAACTGATACCACCTTACACAATCTTCTTTTAACTCTTCTATAATTCCTAAAGTCCACTAGAAACATAACAAAAAGTGACAATGTGCTTTCATTTTACAAGTAAACTATTAAAGTAGATGTTCAATGAAAAATATTACTTTGCTAATGTTTATTAGCAAGATACACAGTTTTTAACTGATTATAAGTAATATTTGTGATTTGTTTTCTTTTACATATTATTAGTGAAAATGCCACTTATGCTAATTAAACAATTCTCTGCACTGTATTATTTCTTTGCAAGTGAAATGGGAAGGACACTACTCACTCTGTACATCTTGGAAAGCTTTGAGATATTCTACAGTTAGGAGAGGTTGAGGCAGTTCACGGATGAAGAGTTTTAAAAGACTTGCTGCATCATGTTGTTTTACATTTTCCCAGTTGAAAGTCCCTTCATAAAATTTTGCTTCCAGTTCTTGGCAAAGGCTCTGCAAGGCAGTAGATACAGACAGCATCAATAACACTTGCCTGCTAGAAGTCATGCATTATACACACAGCAATGTTTTCCTTACTTTGAAAGGGGTAAAGAAAAAAAAAAAAAGAAACATCTGAAATGTTGCTTAACTCCATCTGCTGCTGATCTTTTGCTACAAATAGATAAATTGAAGATCAGAAGCACTGAAAACAAACAAGTAGTGATGGGCAGCAGACTGCCAAACATATAGGAAGAAATCCAATGTGTCTGCCTCAGAGCCATCTGGAATAAGAACCAGATACCACATTCACTCGCATAAGGGTTATGGCCTCTCCTTCCCACAAAATATTAAGATGTTGCTGACATAATCAACTGTCTTGAAACTACATACCAAAGGGTACTGTTTTAATGTATGCATAATCTTTTTCACAGACAAATACAACAATTACACACGCTGACAAACACCTTTCCATCAAAATATACATTAAGGTGAGGCTGGTTCTCTACTTAAAGTACAGGGAAAAGTTTTGTTTGACTTGATAGCTGGGTATCTTGCAATCTGTAGGGAATGTCATGCTGCCAAACAGGCACAACTTTGCCTACCACTGGATGTTACACATGCTTTCTATGGAAGAAGATTCTACTGTAAAACATATGGTTTTACAGCAGTGGCAACAGAATAAACAGTACTGAGTGATACCTCGTAAGTCTGACAGCAGACATCACTGTACACCCACCCTGCTCCTGTAAGAGTGCTATGACTGGCCTAGAGATGTAAGAACAGAAACACTCTGTAATGAGTGAGTCAGTCTTAGTCGCCCTTAAGGAACAGCTCTTGCCCTGCACCTACTCCATTTGTTTGCCACTGGCAGAGTGGGAACCAGCCTCAGCATCCCTGTTCCAGTAAGGCCAGTGACTTTGCAGGCACCCCTCAACATGCCTCTTCTCCTCACCTAACTTCTTCCAAACAGAAAATGAGCAGAAAGACACTTGAAAGTTTTGCAAAGTATGTAAGATAAAGTGAGGGAAAGTGCTAAGGAAAAATATAGTCTTAATTACTTACCTGGACAAGAAGGGCACATTGGATATAGAATAACAGCTAATTTTTAGGATACTGTTCTCACTGAATTTAACTTTACCCAAATGGAAAATTGCTCAATTTGGAAAGAGAATGTGAACACTCAGGTTGATATAAAAATTAGATGTTCTCAACTATCCTCCAGAGAGAACTCCTGTCTCCATAGATTGTGTACAAGGGTCAGCAGTGTGAAGATACTAACTCAAATGTGTAAAGTCAGGTGGGTATCATTTTCTTCCCATCAACAACAAAACCAGGCTTTAGAAATAGATGAAAATTTTCCTGCTGAGACTCACCACCTCCTACATCCAAATTCAGGCTAAATCAGCATAGCTAATGCAGTATTAAAAAACTAGATAAAATGAATTGCTTTATCTGAAGGGCAAGAGCAGAAATGTCAACTACACATCCTAATGGACCTATGCTTAGGTTTTAAAGTAAAAATATTTAACTATGGGATATCATAAATATGCAATACATTATCTGAATTATAGCTACAAAATAATATTAAAATAAAATAGCAAAATATTTTCTTCCAATTATAAACTACATAAGAAGGATTTTTTTTATTTTTCAATAGGAGAAAAAAAGTTTAAGGAAATTAGAGATAATATACTATGCTGAGTTATTTATTTTTCTACGAAGGTTTCCATTTACATAAGTAAAAGTATGCAACATTTTTTCTAACAAAACAATTACTTAATTCTAAGAACCAGTTTCTGCAAATAAATAGGCAAAAATTTAATGGACAAATAGTTAATGATCTTCTTCCTAGGAAATTGTATTAATTTTATGAAGAATAAGGAGTAAACAAACAAAATCATCTCAAAGTAATTCCAATAGGCAGAACTGATGTAGAGTAGAAAAGAAGGAACGAAGGAAATATGTTTTTAAAAAATCTTAGTTACTGGTAAATAAACAAAGCCAGTTTCCATAATATTCCCTTCCTTCAGTTTCTAGTGAACCAGCTGCTGGACAAAGTTCGACATGATAGAGGCTGGCAGGCATCTTTGGACAGCTGAATCCACTTAAATTATCTTTTAGCATTTAAGGCCAGTTCAGACCATCTTTTTAACACATGGACTCTTGGCATGAATCATACTGTGTATTTAGTTTCCTGCACTAAGGAAAACACTGGGGAAGAGTCTGTGTGTAATTGGCACCCACTCTGTGAAGTGTCAGTGTGTATGAACGGATGTGCCTAACAAGGATGCGTTCAGAGAGCTAAGAAGTTAGTTTGCTGTTCATAAAAAAAAAAATCTGAAAGGTTCTTCAGCACATGCTGCCTGCCTTGCTCTGTAATGTAGGTTAAGTCTAGCTATTAAAGCAAGCTCACAATGCCAGAAAAAAACCTTCCTCCTAGGGTAGAAGACTGTGTATAAACTGTTCAGATGATTAAGCTGGTTCAGGGAAAAAAGCAAGAGGCTAGAAAGCTTGTGCCAAGAATTAATGAGATTTTGGCACAGCTCAATTTGAAACATAGCCTTGACTCTGCTTCCAACTTGAACTTTCCCCAAAACTACACTGGATCAAACCATCAGCCTCCTGGCTAATATAATTCATTTTTCTTTCTGAAAAGACTTTTCTTTATGATTTTGAAGATTTTAATAACAATCTGGCCTCAAAATATACTTCTGTAACAAAATAAAACAGGGAGATCAAATAAGCTTTTAGGGGTGCTAAAAATCTACATAATGTTTTACCTTTACTCTTGTTGCAACTCCTGGTATTCTAAGAAGTCCTTCTGTTTCCAGAGTTGCCTCTTCTATCTGGGAAATCAACTGTCAAACACAAACCAAACTGAATAAATTAAGATGTCATTTAAAAATTATTGGTAGATGGTTCTAATATATTGGAGCCTTTATGTATGTACATGTGTGGTACAAATGTACAACATATGAGCACACAAATGCACAGTTTAGAAATGGATTAGAGTTGTTGTAGATGTAGAATAAAATCTTTAGTATGGCTCTTGCCCCTTCTATGAACAGTTCTAAAGAGTTTGTCTCTTTTATTAAAAATAAAACTATCTATAGACCTCCTTCAGATGCTAAAGTAGTTATCTCACAAATATTCTTTTTTTCAACTTCACCAGAGGACATCCAAGTACTTCTACATAGTACTAAGATCTACTGGAACACACCAGTAATAATTCACAGTTATTATAAATTGCAGACTAGTTGCAACAACAACAAAAAAAAAGCAAACTATTAATTTACCTCAAAATATGTGTGATACAAAGCAAAGTATCAAGTTTACTAAATTCGTAGAATCAAAGAATCATTAAGGTTGGGAAATACCTCTAGTATCATCTAGTCCAACTGTCCAATTATCATCAATATTGCCCACTAAACCACATTCCCTAGTACCACATCTAATAAATTAATAAGTAAATAAATTAATAAGTAATAAATTAGTAAGTAAAGCTGCAAATAAAATTTTCTGTAACTTTGACTAGAGTAATATATTGTAAGCTTTGCTACAGAGAGAAAATAAATTCAGGACAAAATGTTATTGATTGTCATTTGCAGGTAGGTAATAAGTTGGCTTGCTTGTGCTTATTTACCTTTTGAAAAATCAGTGGGATCTTGGTGCCTGGCACCTTCTTCTGATCCTGTTCCAGTAAAACTGACAGTGGGACACCAAACAAGCCACAGTCTGAAGAATAAAGCAAAAGAAACTGAGATATTATCCGTATCTGTTCCTACACATGCGATGATGGCAAAAAAAAACATATTTTGGAAACAGTAAGCTTATTCAATACATTCATAGTGTTTGTTCAAAGTGTTTGAATGTTTTCATTGAGTTATTACAAAAAGGATTTTGGTTAAAGTGACTCATTCATCTCTTCCTTCAGTCATAAATCAGGACTTTTCTGTTTTGACTTCTGTCATCTGCATGTTCTGCAGTACAGCGAAGCAAATTGTGTAAATGAACCACGTGCATTGTTCTGGTTTATAGAGTGATTCTGATGATGACCATGGAATGCACATCTTCATGCATTCAGTGTAAGATAATATAGACAAGATGCAAAAAGACACGAGTAAAATATCCAGAAATTTGGCTACAAAAATAAAACAGATGTAACTATCACCCAGAGTTACTCTCAATGTCTCTCCATAAGAGTTTTGAAAAAAGAGATTTTCAACCCTTCATGTGGTTTTGCATTATACAAAACCATCATGATAGAATGATTAGCACCTTTCCAAATTGGTTTTTGTTTTGTCGTTTTTTGGTGTTTTTTTTTTTTTTTTTTAAAGAAGCAAAATTATCATCAAGTCTGGGTTGGAAAATGGCCTTTAAAAGGTGCTAAGGTTGCACAAATAAAAAATAAAATATTGTTTAGTCTCTCGTTAACGTATTCTTCATGCAAACTTTTATTAGTCTTGAAGTAGATAGGACACCCATCTGTTTTATGGCCCATGTGAATAGAAGAGAACGACTTCTGAAAGCTATACTCGCCAATACTAACCCAAAGCCTGTTGCCAAAGAATTTCTCAGCCAAAAAGTACAGATAACTGCTGCATGTTCAATTTTTCTGAAGCAGCATATAATCCTACATGTAGCTAAAAGCTGCTCATGCTACTCTCGAGCACAGAGCAGCAGCTGAAATTACTAAAAAGATGACAGCTCTTGAAGAAGTATGATATTTATCAAAGAAACATCATTTGAAGCACCGCATCAAGGAATTCTTCTCTATCAGAGTAAAAGGTCTACCATTAAAATACGTAGACTCATATATACATCCAATAGCTCTACTCCATTGCTCTATCACCTGAAAGATCTTGTCAATAATGAAAGTTCCTACTGAGACGTAGTTGAAGAAACAAACTGTAGGGGAGCAATAAAAAGGCAGCAGCACAGCATTGCACAGAAGAATCATGTTTTCATCATCTTTATGTACTCAAACACAAAGAAGAACAGCCAGTATATCCTCCACTGTATCAATCATTTAGGCAAACAACACTTCCTGAGTGAAGAGGAGGGGATCAGATAGAGCAACAAGACACTGAAATAATTACACTGAAGAGCAGATCTATAGGCAAGAAAATCTGACATGCCATTGTCTTTATCCTACACATTTCTATTTCACCTTTTTTAATCTTATGAAAAATAAGGCTTTTAATCAATGCAATACTCTTCACAACTGCTTGTCATTTAGACAAAGTTATTTAGGTAATGTACTCAACAGTAAGATTTGCTAAGAATGATCAATTAAAACTAAGACCCAAAATACAAGAAAGTGTTTGTCCCTTTCTGTGTATTAATCACAAGCAATTCTACAAGAAGAAAACACTTTTAGAGGATCAAGGTCTCATACATGTTTCTGTTTATGACATTTGCTCTTTTCTACTACCGAAAGCCAAGATCGTATTCTGAAGAATACATCGTACCTTGCTATATATATCTCAAGACTCCACTGCCTTCAACTATTTAAAGCGACCTACTGCACTGTCATACTGACTGAACCTTGAGGACAGGGTTTTGGCCAAAGCAAGCTTGTGATTAACTGGTAACACATTTCAAGCTCCTGTAAAATATTTAGCAGAAGCCAGAAATACAGAAAGCAAACAAAGCACTGAAAACCTCTAGCATCTTGAAATTAGTTTTCATGAGTCCCAAGAAAAGCACTGTGATAATATATACATATGTACTCCATTGGCTTGCAGAGCAAAATGGTACGTTGCAACTGTCTCAAAATCCTTTGCAAACGCCTCTCTCACACAGAATCACAGAATGGCCAGGGTTGGAAGGGACCTCAAGGATCATGAATCTCCAACACCCCTGCCATATGCAGGACCACCAACCTCCACATTTAACACTAGACCAGGCTGCCCAGGGCCCCATCCAATCTGGCCTTGAACACCTCTAGGGTTGAGGCATCCACAACCTCTCTGGGCAGCCTGTTCCAGCACCTCACCACTCTCTCTGTAAAGAATTTCCCCCCGACATCCAAATGTTTCATTTTGTATGTTGTGTTGTGACCTTAGGAAATACCAAATGGGCACAGCTATGTGACCCAGGAAAGTCTGTGCCAGACATAACAGGAAAGCAGGTGTCAAGGGTTGCCAGTGTCTTCAACCAAGATCAAGAAAAGCAAAAAGTCAGGAAGGACTTGCACAGTACCTACCTTCATAAGAGCAGGAATGACAAAAAGCACATACATCTGTCCTCCCAGGAAATCCCATAGAAACTTTTGTGCAGCCATTCCTGTTCAATATGCTAGTAAGGGGAAGGTCCCCCTTCCTCACTGCTTGGTTATCTGCTCATTTCTGGCCTGAGTTTTAACTTTATACAGAGAGCATAGTCTCTAGAGTGAATATGTGCATGAACTTGCCTAAAGTGTGCCCTAAGTTAAGATGCATAATTAAATGCTGCTCAATATCTGTTACTATTTATCAATTAAATACAAATTTTATGCTAGAAAATCATAAATAACCAGATACATTTGTTTTGTTAGATTAAAACCCATTTGTTTCAGTGTATGAAACAATAACTCACCTTTGGTTTTGATTTTTGCAGCTTTTTGTTGCTTGAATTCTGTCCCAAGTACGTCATAGAGAGCAGTCAATTCAATCAGTGCTAAAGAATAGACTTTCTTCATGTCCTGAGGGGCCAGGTCACCAATCTTCGTGGTTCCTGTTTTGTCCTTTGGCAGTCTAAAATTCTAAAGGCAGAGATTTGTAGCACAACAACAATTCAAGTCATAACAAATTACTTTGCTCGAAGGCTTCAGAGAACAACTTTTCATCATGAAGCCTGCTGCTACTAATGGAAACACGGAGGAATCCCCTGAATAGTTTGCAAAGCAGACGAGCTTTGAATCATAGGAGGATTTATGTTGCTAGTAACTTCTGGAGGTCATTTAATCCAACTGCACACTCAAAGCAAGGTTAAATTCAAAATATGATCAGCTTGCTCCAATTATTGTCAAAATGAATTTTGAAATCTTTCAGTGAGAAATTCCACAACTTCTGAGAGCAACTGCTTTGGTGCTTAACATGCTCATGGAGAATTGTTTTCTTTACAAAATGGGATTTCCCTTGTTAACACTTGTATCCATTGCCTCATGTCCTTTCACAGTGCATTTCCAGTCTGGCTTTGTCTTGTAATTTACACTGGTTTCCACAGTTGCCCATTAACAATTCTATGCATGTACAATTGGCATAGAAATCCCCCTGCACTTATTCAATCAAAATAACATATTTGACTATCATACAAAAAAGAATAAAAGGCTTTCTTCTTTCGGAAGGGGGAACCATAATTATGGATCATGTATATTGAAATAACTTCTGTACACTCAGAAGCTGCAATCGGAGATGAATATAAAGAAATGTGTTCAGATGGACAGGGAGACATTCCTAATCCACAGAGTTTTTTAACACTATCTTTCATCAGCAGGCTTCTAAGTTATACTATTTCCCGTGCCTGATCTTAGTAGCATACATGACTCAAAGCAGGAAGGGTGACAAGATCTCTTCTCCATTTGGAAAGAACAAACATATTCCAGAATGATTTTCTCATTCTTTACAGACTCAGCGATAGCACATCTGATTTGATTTGGTGGCTATGGTGAGTGGCTACAACTGTACATACTTGAAGTGTACATAAATACAATTTACAAATTGTAGATATGCAGTCAGTTCTCTCCTGCCTTGAGGTTTCATTGACTTGCACAATCATAAATGTCTAAAAATAGCTGCCAATGATGAAGGTGCAACAAATCAAACTGTAGCTTTTTAAATACGTAACTCCCTTCTTTTTCTATCATTTTGCCACTCCTTTCATCACTGAAGTAGAAATACTCTATCACAAGCACTGAGCAATTTTTCATAAGCTGAGCTAAAGGTATAGCTAAATCATGTAGTACACATGTAAATAAGTAAATACAAGTAAGCTAGACCATTATAAGCTGCATTACAGAAGTGTGACGCAAACCCTTTAGAATCCGTTTCTAAATATCAGTTAGTGTCTGATGCATAATGTTTAAACTAGAATAAATAGGGTACAACCTGAAGAACTGCATGTGTTTTTATTGAAATTAAGTGTTTGAAGAATTGAAACATTATTACTTCAGCCACTACATTTATTCAGATGTGTTTGGATTCGCTGCTAGACAAAAGAGATGTTCTTCACACGAGTCATTAGTTTGCAGGTCATACGTAACTGCACGTTCACAAAATGTTAGGCAAAGAGAGGTCCTTAGAGATGCCTGGGGATCAATGACAAAACATCCTGGAGGATCTTATTTTGTTTCTATTTAGATACTTTCAGAATTAGTCTTTTTTACTGAGTTGGAAGGTAAAACTGAGTAAAAAGTAATCCTTAGCTCCCTGCCACTTCACTTCAGACTTTTATAGACCACTCTGTTCTTCATATGCATTCTCCATCTATCTGTACCAGATAACTACACAAGGTTTTCACAGGCATCCAGTAACTCCTTTTAATTGACAAAAGATATTACCATTACAGAGATAGAGCATCTCACCTTGGATAACAGGAAAAAGAGCTGTAAACAAATGAAATAAGGACACAGGTTGTGTACAGTTACTCCACTATTCCAGCTTAACATTACTAGTCCATTATTTCGAACACATAAAGTGAGTTCTTCTAGAATGACAAGGACATACATAATGGTATAAAATAGTAATTTCCATGTTACTGAGAATACTATTCACAAAAATCTTGAGGTTTATCCCCATAAGGCTAGATCCAACAATATTCTTCTAAACCTAATTCACTCAGTGTCAGATAAATATCATTCAAACAGTACTACTCACCAGTGAAAACAATGATAGCAATAAATAGGAAACATACCGTGCGAAGAGTATCGCCCCCTCCATCCTTACACATTTTGCCTACTGAGTTGTCTTTGAGATTAGCTGCCTGTTCTGCAAATGGTATCTCCAAATTGATGTCAGTCTCTGAAAATGGCATGTCTTCAAGTGGGCTCTTCTGCTCATTAGTTCCAAGACTGAACTTCAGATCTGAAAACAGAGTAGAAAAAATAACAATCAACAGCAGCAGAATTGAGCATCACTCAACATATGAAAGCCAGGTAGAAATTAGTCCTATGCAAGAGATCAACATCTACTTGCAAATGCACTTACTCCTGCATTTTTCTGCCAGTTGAAAATGGAGATGGAGCTTTGTAAGAAGAGCCCTGTAGATTTTCTAGAAAAATTCTGCCAAGGCATGTGACCTTTCTATTATGAAAAAATAAAGGAATCCACTTCAAAGAAACAGCAGATTACCAAGATCTTCCAGAGCCAAATAGCTCTGGCATCAGAATTTTTTTGCCATGGAACACTTTCCAGACACAAAGATTGTAACACCTTGTAAGCAAAACAGCAACTTTTTTTTCTTTTGTAGTAATTTCAGAAGCAAAACACAAAGTTTATTTTACAACCCAAAACATTAACATCACAGAATCACAAAACATTTGAGGTTGGCAGGGACCTCTGCATCTATTTGGTCCAACCCCTGTTCGAGCTGGGGCATTCACAGTAGGCAGTTAGTTGTTTTTTTTTAAGATCTCCGAGGAAGGAATCCCACTGGGCAACATGCACCAGTGCTTGGTCACACGCACCAAAAAGAAGTGCTTCCTGATGTTCACAGGAAACCTCCTCTGTTGCAATTCATGCCCACTGCCTCTTGTTTGGGCACTGAGAACCACTGAAAGGAGCCAGTGCTGAGTAAAGGGAAAGGATTATCTCTCTTGAACTTCTGGCAACGCTCCTCCTAATGCAGCCCAGGATACTATTGGCCTTAATTTCCACAAGAGCTATTACTGGCTCATGTTTAACTTGTTGTCCACCAGCATCACCTTTATGCATAGATGCTTTCAGCTGGGCAGTACCCAGCATGTGCAAATGCATGGGGATGTTCCTCCCAAGTTGCAAGACTCTGCATTTTCCCCTCATCTCTCCAGTATGTCAAGGTCCTCTGCAGGGCAGCATGTCCCTCTGGTATATCAGCCACTCTCTCTAATCTTGTGTAATCTGCAGATTTGCTGAATGTACGCTCTTCTCATCATCCAGACTATTAATGAAGATATTACACAGGACTGGATACAGTATTGATGTCTGGAGTACACTGCTAGTGACTGACCTCCAATCAGGTTTCATGCTTCTGATCATCTCTTCTGAAATCAGGCAGTTCCCAATCCACGTCAATTTCTGCTCACCCATCTCATGCATTTGCAAGCAGTATTTAGGAATAATGGAGGCTACAAAGACATTCCTTCCCTCACATCTAGTCTAAATTTATCAAAACTGCCTAGACACGCTTCCACGATATTGGGAAGGACTAATTACAGAATAACCACATTACTTCTCTTTCTTTGTTCCTTATGTCTCAGTTGAACACTAGACAAATTTGGAATAATTTTTGCTTAAAACAAAACAAAAAAAAAACCAGAAGAAAATAGAGAGGCAGTTCTGATTTTACAGAAAGAAGTCTACTTCTACTACTACTGAACTTCAGTCTGAATTTTAAAAATATCCAAAGAAGCAAGAGGAAAACTATATTGCAATTAACATTACTTAATATAAAGTACCAAAATAATTTAGCCAGAGAAAAATTTCAATCTCTCCAGCATTGCTTGTGATATAATGCTTCTCAAAGGTCACCAGGGTGACTTTTGCCAGGGTGAAGTTCCTCCTACAAGGCATTCCAAACGCCTTGAAGTACTTGTGTTTAATTTCAAACTTTCCTAAAACCAGAGCAAGTGGAAGCAAATTAATACTGCTCATTTCAATGAGATCACACTTCTGACATTGGCTCCTACCCACAAGAATCTGTTTCCTGTTCAAATATAACATACAACAAGTGCAGAAAGAGAGGGA
Organism: Meleagris gallopavo; assembly: GCF_905368555.1. Classification (NCBI taxonomy): domain Eukaryota; kingdom Metazoa; phylum Chordata; class Aves; order Galliformes; family Phasianidae; genus Meleagris; species Meleagris gallopavo. Next base: position 57,299,763 of record NC_139405.1, on the reverse strand, counting down.
AGGATCATACATGAGCTGAGGAGAACTATCAGCAGTACATATGCTCTCGTATATGAATATAGTATAACTAACAGACTCCTTTATGCCACTGTGGGAAATTTTTGTATGGTCTAGAATAATCATGCTAAGCAAACACAGAAAATCTCCAGAGAATAGTTATAGCTACAGCAACATTTGACGTGAAGCAGTGGAAAGGCTGTGGCTAGGCTGATTTAGGGAGAAGGCATAGGGGAAGTGTTGCTCTAAACTGATATTTCCAGTGGCCTGCTAAAAAGCTGAGTTGCAATCATGCAACCCAAACAACACATGAAGCATCAAGTTTAAAAAGAACATGTAACAATTTTTTTCTGCATCATATCTGCATTTAATTGACAGATGACATTTAAAACATGACTTGTCACTGCTATGGTTTAGAGTGAATCCTGAACATTACCTCAAACTGCTAGGGCCAAACTCAGAAGACAGGCAAATGGGTGAAGCCACCAATAGCCACTATCTGGTTGGACACTGTTTAATGCAACCACTCCCATTTCAATTTCATTGATGTAGAGCTGAGACAGTTCCAGAAAAAGCAGTTGAACTTGAGTTAAAATGTTTGACACTACTTACAGCCAAGCAATGCTGTGAGAAGTAGAATAAAACAATTCCAGATTTTACTGGTTGTATATTTCCAGATTCTCTTTTCAGAGTGGTATCTACTCACTTTTGATGGATTCTGAAAGACTCCTGAGGCATATGCTAAAGATTAAGCTGATTGTGAAACTAGAGCTACTGCTTTCAGTAAATAGACATATGAGACCTCAGTACCAAACATATCCTAGGTCAAATTCTTCCCTGGTTTCAATCTCTGGCCTCTGTGTGCATATGACTACATACACCATGTAAATTGTTTAATGCATCCAAAGGGAAGGAAAATTTTCCCTGTCCACCCAAGACTTTTGTCATGCTAATGTAGCCTATATGTGACCTACATACTTCCTATCAGCATGAGACAGATCTGATGGTCTGACATTAACAAACAATAAAGCAGTAGCTCTTATTTCAGTCCTCAGGTACCAAGGTACACTTCAAAGCAGATGCCTTGGTAACAGTGTACACATTTTAAAAAAGTCTGAAACTGCTGCTGTTGTGGGGAGTTTCTTATTGATTGCACTGTATTGTTTCTATTGTGCACTTATTAACTAGGAAGCAGCCGTAGGAGGAAGCAGCTTCAGAATTCTGTCAAGCTGCCAACTGCATGTAGTATTTCAGGAAAGAAATGCAAGTGTGATACAGAAAATGTAAATATTGTCTATGAGAATGTGGTGAATATTTTAAATCAGACTGCATTCTTTCCTTGGTTCACAGTGCTATTTAAACACCACATAAAATTATGGGAATTCTTCAGGAATGGGATCTAGTGTTGAGATTTCTTTTTATTAAGATGTGAAAAAATCAGAAGTGTCAACCTTGCTATTTCCTTATTTTGACAGACAATCTAAAGTATACCCCAATTGTGCTATACTTTTAAATCCTAATTGGTAATTGGGATGGCTGATTCTTTTTTTAAACTGACAAACTATTTATCTATAATGTTAATTCATAGCTGACTTTTAATAGAAAGTTCTAAAAGCTCACAATCTTTTCACTAAATCTCTAGCACTCCAGCCATAAAATCCTTATTAACACACAAAATGAAAAGCAGAAGCAAATTCAGTTAAAAAAATGCAACTACATTTCAGTCTTTTTTCCTACCAAGAAGTACGTTCTACTCCTCCATGTTACATGAAGTACGTTCAGTTCTTTCATTCATTTACCAGATCATCGAGCTTTGAGGTTGCCTTTATACAAAGGTTTTACTTACTTCCCTTGTAGCTAACTCAGTGCATGGGACAACCAGAGTCTCACAGTAAATTGACTTTTGCTGATCCCATGGTAAAGTTAAAGCAGATGAGTAGCTAAATACTCATTATTCTTTTATTATTATTTCTTGAGATGTTTCAATGACATGGATATCTATTAATTTTCACAGGCATCCAAAGAGAATTACTTTTTTACTTTGGTAATTGTTGAACATATTGCTAGCTTTGGGGGACTTCAGTGAGGGTTATGGATTGTTAAAATGAAAATGCATATATTACTCCAAATTTTCTTTCTCTTTCTTGTAGACACTTTCTGTACCTACATGAAACAAACAAACACTCAAAGCCAGCAAGAATGGGTCCTTCCAAAAAACTGAAATGTGCTTCTATTAATAGAAGAAACTAAGGAACTTGCTAAACTGTTTTGTTTGATCAGGCAGAAAAGAATGAAAACGTACTGGTTTCGTGTTTCTCTACTCCCTGAGTCTGCATACAATGCTCAGGCAAGAAACAAGGTGTGCTGGACAGGCAAGAATGGAGGAAGAAGAACAGGTTCACACAGCCCATTTGTGTTCAGTCTGGCAGAAGCACTTGAGAATGCTGCACTCAAATACCAATTTAGGAACAGTCATCACCTTTGGAGAAGGACAAAAGGGATTCATTCACTCAAACAGTTTTAAGAAATCCAACATCTCAATTTAAGATCTGGATTTTTTTTTTTTTTTTAATAATGTTTGAGATGGTATGCATATTTTTCAATTAGAACTGGTACAACTTCTTTGTTAAAGGGGGTTTCCACTTTAAAATAATGCCTTTGGATTTCATAAATATTTAGTATCTCTGAAATACCAAGCACTGTTTACTTCTTGCCTTAAAATCATTCACTGTTTGTATAACACTAATTAGCCCATCATTCTGGAGGAAAGATCACAGTACAGAACTGAAACAGGTGCAGTGCTTTTAACACTGCTGAACTTGGATGGTTTTTCCTTCCTGCTCTGAACCTGAGAGCAGGGCCCACTTCAGCACACTGACAAGAGCAGAAGTGTATGAGAATGTAAGCAGGCTGCATTTGCCATCCACATCACAATCTGTGCTGTGGAGAGCTAGCATATTGGAGCTGCTTTTCAGAATTTCCTATTTCTGAAGGGTTCATCAGGGCCACTGGTAAAAAAGAACCAGATGTGATAAAAACTCTGTAATAATTGCTTGGTAATTTTCCAGCTCTGAATCCTACAGTGCAGTTTATTGACACAAGCACCAGGCATCTCTTCCTTCCCTTCTGCTGAACCAGCAGCCTGGCAGTCTTCCCAGTTTTTATACAGTTCTTATTCCAGTGAGGTTTGCTAAGAGTGAGAGAGGGAAGGATTAACAACACTTCTGGAAACACACAGTTTTAGTGATATTAAGAGCTGTTCTATATTCGTCTCTCCCAGTTCAGCTTCCAAGCATATCCTGTATTGTTTGTTGCTGCTTCTCTAGTTTAATCCTAAAGCAATCTTTTTTTTCTTTTTTTTTTTCTTTTTTAGAAAACTGAATAACTGTATACAGGTCAGAATTCTAAAACTGAAGAAGTTCATTTCATGGCTTAATTACAGATAAGTAACTAAGTAACTTGCAGTAGGAAACTTAATCTACTTTCCTGAGTATTTAAGGAAGCTGTAGGGTCCAGTTGACTCCTATATTCTATCCAGTCACCCAGAAAGAACGAAAAAGAAAAAAAAAAAGACACACAAACAATCCAGAAAAGCAGTGCAGTACCTTGAAGCTTAAATGGCTGCCAGATAATATGATCTAGACAGGCATGATGGTATGGCACATACAGTGCTTCCTTCATCTCTAAGAAATGTAAGATGACGATATTTTATTACTGTCACTCAAGAACATCAGAAAGCTTTGTCAAAGTCTTTCACCAAAATTCAGACTCTCAAACCGGAAACTTTGGATTCATCCAAGGACTTCTGTTTTCCTCTGTTCTACATGACTGGGAGATAGCAGGAGAAGTTCTGCAGGTCTTCCACATGTATTGCACCCTTTTTGCATAATCACACACTACAGAACACAACTCAGTCCAACCTGCACAGAATGCTAATTTCTTCCCATTTTCCTTGTAAAAGTAAACAACCTTTTCTTCCAGCTTTGTTTTTCTTTCATTATGAGCTGCAGACATACAGCCAGTTCTCGCCTGTGTTGTATGTTTATAGTTCATTTGTTTTTGTTCTCTTATAAGCTCATCAGTGCATATGTATACTGCTTAATTTCCTGTACTTTACAGCAGAGATAAACCAGAATAGATAAATTAAGGATCAGGAAAGACCTTAGCACAACCTTTGAGAAGAGACTTCTCCCAGGTGACTTACTTACAAGATGATCACAAACAAGGTTTCCCAGATGGCTCAAAAGATACAACAGCTACACTTAAAAACTTCACAAGTGCACAACACAGGCCAGAATACGTTTTCCCATTTCATTTTATTTTGCCCAAAAGTTACTTGAAATACTAATTTCTGAAGTAGATTGCAAAACAGAAAGCCTACAAACAAGAAAAAAGATCTGTCTAGCATTACCTTTTGTTTCATCCTGCATTTCATTTTTGTTCTCAGTTGTTCTTACAGCTGAGGGTTCACTTCTATCACAGACCTAAGAAAGGAACAATAAATACAATGTAAAAGCACACCTACATATTCCAGTCAAAATTCTTTTGCCAAAGACTAAGGAGATCTGAAATCTAAGTAATTAAGAAAGAGGTAATCCTCCTCTTCCTAAAAAGATACGACTTAACTTTCCAGTTTTGTAAGGAATAAGAAAATGTAGTCTTTCTACATTTCTGTGGTGCTGCACAACCCACTCCCAAGATTCCTCACATTCTATAAATTGTATTACAACTATCATAGAAACAATATTTCTGAACATATAGAAAATCTACATCAGTACATACACACATGGGTGCACATACATCCACTTATTATTTTTACCTCCATATAATTTGTATGATCTTTTTTGCAACTTAGATCAACAACAAATGTTTAGCACTCTGGATTTTTAACGATATATAATCAGCACTGTTTAAGTCCTCATTTGCTGATAATATAAATAAGAGTTTTAAAGTTTTGTCCTACCAAAACAAACTTTTATACACACTTCTTTTAAAATCAGATATCTTGAGAGATAAAAGGAAGCATGACTTCCTGGATAGACTGGATCGATGGGCCAAGGTTAACTGTATGAGTTTCAATGGGGCCAAGTGTTGGGTTCTGCATTTTACAAAAACCCCAGGCAATCCTACAGGCTTGAAGAGGAGTGGCTGGAAAGCTGCCTGAAGGAAAGAGATCTTGGTGTACTGATGGACAGCCAGCTGAATATGAACCAGCAGTGTGCCCAGGTGGCCAAAAAGGCCAATGGCATCCTGGCTTCTATCAGGAATGGTGTGGTAAGCAGAACTAGGGAAGTCATCCTGCCCCTGTACTTGGCATTGGTGAGGCCTCACCTTGAGTACTGTGTTCAGTTTTGTGCACATTAGTACAGAAAGGGCATTGAGGTGCTGGAGCAGGGCCAAAGAAGGGCAACAAGGCTTTTGAAAGGCTTGGAGAACATGCCCTATGAGGAGAGACTGAAGGAACTGGGGCTGTTTAGTCTGGGGAAGAGGAGGCTGAGGGGAGACCTTATTGCTCTCTTCCAGTATCTGAAAGGTGCTTACAGCAAGAGTGGGATAGGTCATTGGTGACAGGACAAAGGGAAATGGCCTGAAGTTGCACCAGGGTAAGTTTAGGTTGGATATTAGGAAACACTTCTTTACAGAAAGGGTTGCTAAGCACTGGAATAGGCTCTCCAGGGAGGTTGTTGAGTCACCATCCCTGGATGTGTTTAAAAACCGTTTGGATGTGGTGTTCAGGGACATGATTTAGCAGAGGATTGTTAGAGTTAAGGTAGTATGGTTAGGTCATGGTTGGACTCGATCTTTAAGGTCTTTTACAACCAAAGTGATTCTACGGTTCTATGATTCTTAGAAAATTATTAACGTTCCATGGATGAGTAGCAGCACACTGGGAAATGTACAGATAAGCAGACTTCCAACCTGTCAGAAAAGTCTAGCTTCTCTTTGGCAGGAACATAGCAGGAAACTTAACAGAAACATTACAACACTATTCTATTCACTAGTCTATTGTTTTACCTTTCCTCCTGCTCGCCCCCTGATGAAGGGAGGTTACAAGACTCCCAGATACTATTATTGAACTGGGATGACCTCATACAGCTGCAGATAGTTTCAGTCCTCTTTAGTTATGTAAAAGCTTTCTAATGATGAGGGTATATTAAAGTTACCTAGGAAGTTGTGCAAATTATCTCATGACCGGCTTTCTGTGACTGATAAATAAACCCAAGCAATGACTTCAGAATTATCTTGCTTTGGAGAAAGGTATGCAGAATAGGTTTAAGGGCCTAAATTTACATTATTTTATTTCAGTCAAAGAGAAACGTTTAGGAGAAACTTTTTTAAAAAAAACTATTTCTATATTTAATCAATATCTTGTTACATACATCTCACATGGCTATATTCATCTGTCTGCTTGCATTATTCTTCTTTGATATTATCAGCATCAAAACATGCAGTTTAAGAGAAGCAGAAGTCTACAGAAACACTGCAACATATGCTTTTCAGACATTGCAATGTCTGAAATATGAAAATATTCATGTTTAAACAGGAACATGAATATTTCTTGTACTTGACCAAAATAACAAACACACTTGAAAAGGAAATCACATACCCTTAGGTTACATGATATTTTACCTAAATTGCTCTACTATTAAATCTTGTAATTTTTTGGGGTAGTCAATTCCAAACCAAATCCCAGAAATCTTTTATGGAGTTTGTATTTCTCCTGTAACCACATACAAAGCAGAACAGTGAATGGGAACTTCTGCCTCCAGAACATACATTTGAGTTTACGAACATCCCCCACTCTGTTTCACCTTCGCTGAAGATGAAAGAAGCTGCACAGGGAGAAGAAGCAGTTAGGACAGGGAGGAAAAAAACTCCTCTCAAAATCCACCATGCTAATGCTTTGATGGCTGCATAGCAACAGCAGGAGTGAAAACCAAAGATGGGGCTGGAATTTGGTAAGCTAGTGGTGTACTGCCATCCAGCCAGCACCTCCTTCCAGCTGAAAGCCTGCTTCCCTTTGAAGGAAGAGAGAGGATATACTTCTCTGCAGAAGAGGAATTCTAATTACAGTCCTGTCTTCCTCCTTCCCCTTTCATGCATGTGGGAGAGCAGCTTTCCTGCTCAACAGCTCACAAGGGAAAACAGGAACCTTTCAGAACCCAGCAGAACAAATCGCCACACACTTTTAATGATGTTCAGGGGACCTAGGAGTTAGTACAGGGGTCTAGATCCCAGCTGACAAACATTAACACCTAGCCAGAAAAAAAAAAAAAAAAAAAAAAAAGGTTAGATTGAAGTCCCTTATTTCCTCTTTTTAAAGGGAAAAAAGTGTCCTAGTAACATGTATTGTTCCCTATATGGCAGATCTCTCATAATGATTGCAGGTTCTACCACTTACTAAGTGTGTTTTTGGTTGCTCTTTGAGTGTTTGCTGTCATGACTTTCATGCTCAGGTTAAAATTAAATCCAATCAGTTTCTAATCATGGAGTGACTGTTTTATTCATCCCCTTGGAGTAACATGAGGCCAGCATACATACTGCATTCTACAGACTAAAACTGCTTAACTAAAGTGAAGTCTGGACAAATGCTACTCCTATAAATGCTTAAGAACTTCCCTTGAAAATCAGTAAAAAATTTTTGACAAAAATCTTCTAGAAATAGCTCTTACGTGTTTCTGCTGCTCTCTCCTCTCCTCCCACTCCTATCTGCCCCTCTCTCCTCTCTGTCATCATCAGAGAAAACGACAGCCAGGAACTTACCTTTCCCTTTGGGTCACTCTGCGGCCTGAAGATATCTCTGACATCAGGAATCTGGTGGTGTTTGTTCTTTTTCCTCAAGGTCTGCGTGACAGTCTCTACTCGTTTTTCTACTGCTGCCTTCTGGGTTCGGGTCAGTGTGGACAGGAACACCATGCTTTCTTGGGAATCACCCGTGCTCTCAGCAAACAGATTGGACAGACCTGCCTCCTTCAGCCATTCTTCTTCTAGTTCTCCCTCTGAGCCAGGCAAAGGAAAAAGGGCATAAATACTGGCTTTCCAGTACTGTTAAACACACAGGTCTACAAGGACATGATATAGCTAGTACAGTTCACAGGGAGAAAAAAAAAAACAAACATGGAGATCCAAAATAAAGAGCAATTCTTTGCACTTATCACCATGACTTGAAAAAAAAAAAAAGTTGCTTCTGAACTACTTCAAAAGGTTAACATATCATATTAAAGCTTTTAAAATAGTTAACCCAAAAGAGATCACTATGGGACAATCTTTATCATAATTGACAGCACTTTCATTAAACAATACTCTGTTCCATAAATGTTACCTAGATACAAATATGTATGAGAAAGACTTAAAGCCTCTGATCACTGCTGCTTCACTGACTTTTAGCTCAGTTCTCAATCTTTTTAGCTTCCTCATTGACATGATTCTGCCCAGTTTTCTTGATACATTAATCCTATAGCCCTCCATTAGCTCAAATTATTGAAGGACAAACCAGGCTATAGGAGTCACCTTAATGCTACTTTTTAATCAGTTCTTCTGACATGGTCTCCAGACTGCTGACAGTTCATAAAATGATTCTTGCTTTAGTCTTACAGCTGGTAAGATATCCCTTATTGACAGATCGTTACACATGAAGGAGGAGAAAGCTATTAAGTGGTGCCATCAACAGCAAAACTTCTGCTTCTGAAATCAGTTATTCTCCTAATGAAAATTTCTTTTAAATACTGACACTAAGTTCTATCTGTAACTTCTATACTGTTACAAAAACCTATCTCAAACTTTCAAAAAACATTTCAATGCTTCAGATGCCTAAAAATGCTCCTGGGTTGGCAAGTCAACTTTACTACTGCTTGCAGTTTCCCTCAATGCCCTCCGCACATCCAAATGGGCATCTGAATTTTAATAGTACTAAGAAAATAGACACAACATTTTAAGTATGAATTTTGCTGCAGCTGTGTAGCCAAATACAGAGTCTGACAAAATTCTAGTACATTTTGGTATTAGAGCTAGAAAGGAGGTCTATGTCTATTCTCCAGAGCAGGTGTAAGAGAAGCATTCCCTGTCCCCTTCTTGCCTTGCATTTGTATAGCTGCATCTCAAGCAAGCCCGCTGCCCAGGCAGCCTGCAGGAGAGTAGCAATGTCCCACATGTTCAGGAGCACTCATTCAAGTGAGGTGCTGCACATAATACAAGATGTGGGGCACAGCAACAGCTGGTTGAGCTCATCAGCTCAGCTCAGCTGACTCACTCAGGCTTCTGCCAGCACAGAGTCAGCAGCTGGAGCTGGTGAGGAAGAAAGCTATATATAAGTAAAAGAGGAAATGGTGGGTTTTGGACTGCAGAGCCTGAAGGCGTATCAGCATCAGCGAGCTGGTGTGTTTTTTTTTAAAAAAAGAGGTTCATGCATTGCAGAATCTGAGAGGGGAAGTTACTGCAATGTTAAAACTTATTTGGCTTTGTGTGGTTTCTTTTTTTCTTTTTTTCTTTTTTTTCCGAGAGAAGAATGGCATTAAGGATCTTACATTTCTTATGTCTGATGGGACAAGAAAAGTAAAGAAACTGCCCAGCTTATTCTACAATCATGCCCTCAAGAGTGATGCTTCAGTGAAACAGAAGTAATATAATGAAACAGCCAAGATAGCTGTAAGTAAGCCTGGAAGTTACTTAGTTAAGTTAAACAGTTAATCATTGGCTTGTCCTTGTGAGGATTCTATCCACAAGAACTACAGTAGTGAACATCTTATACAAAATAAACTGCAAATGAAGATTTATGATTCTCACAGTCAGTAAGTACAGGCAACAATTTACATTTTCTGCAAGTACTGTTCAAAAGAAAAACAGCATTTTACTTATTTCCAGTGCAATTCTTTTTCAGTGCACTATGCATCAGAGGCAAATGAATTTTCAGTAATGCATGTTCAACACAGTAACTCCTTTTTTAAGCATGTTTGGTGAGTCCATCTCTTGAAAGAAAATCCCAAACAACACTTAAAGAAAATCCCAAATATAGCAAAATGCTGATCATTCACAACAGTGTTTTTCATTACCATCTGGCTCCTTTATTACAATTGCTTGTCGTTCCTCATGATTATTTCCTCTGGTTTCATGGATGTTTTCAACTTCCTTCCAAAAATCATCCAAAGACATTGCATCCAAGGAGTCCTGGGAACCTGAGCGATCAAATGACGCTCCATCTGGGATCCTCTTGGAATCATCATGATTCATTGTATACTGGCCAGAACGGCGGCTATTAACATAAAACAAAGAGCAAGTCTTCATTAGTCTTTTTAAATACATGATATATTAACACCTGCAAAGGCAGGTACTGATGAGCTGTGTCCAAGTATCAAAACAAACTGCTGTCAGCAAGTAAACTGAGATACTTAAAATTACTTTCAATATCTGGAACTTATGTTTTAATCTAACATCATCGTATATATGATAAACATATCTGCCAATCTAGAATGACAAAGAAGAAATAACCATTGCAAGTTCTAGTAATCTTAGTCACATATAATCTCTCAATCAATATACAATAATCAGTTCCGCTAACTTCATAGTATATACATGGTATAACTTCATGGTATCTTCCTAGCACCACTGTTTATGAAGAATTTTTGAAAAGCACCTTTCATTTTGAGTAAAATCTACTAGCTTCAACATACCCCTGCTGTTTTCCTCTACTTTTCTGCTTCTGTTATTTTATTAATGTTTATTCTGGTATCTATGACCTTATTTATATCTGAGAGAGGACAAAGTAGAATTACTGAGCTTATAGCTAGTGAACTGCTAACTCTAAATGTTTAATCAAGGTCATTCTTTATTTCTTTCTATCTTACTTCCTCTCTGACTGAACATTTACCATTTTTATAGATTGATGTTGCTAGTGTTTAGTACACTCTGAAAAAATAGTTTTTGAAGGCCTTAGCAAAATACATCTTTCATCTTAAGTATAGCTATAGCTGCAATTAAAAAAAAAAAAAAAAAAAAAACAACCAACAAGCTGGAATCTCTAGCTCTAACCTTATAAGTCACTGGCAAAAATTACCACTAACCTAGCAATGAATTCACCTTAAAACATGCAAAGGTTGTTATGATGTCACTTGTCACTAAAGCTAAACATCATTCCTACAGTCAAATACACCCAAAAATAAAAGCCACAGACTGATTCAGATTATCATGAAGAGGAGGCAGATTGCACTATTAGCAACCTGATCTAACTTAAAAATTGACCCTATTCTGAGTGGGGGAAAATTGGTCCGGATAATCTCCAGCAGTCCTTTCTAAGTTAAGGAACTCCACTACTACAGCAGTATAACAGAATTATTCTAGTATCAAAATATAGCCAGTCCTTAACATTTCAGGAACAGATTCAGCTGTCTTTCACAGAATCACAGAATGGCCCGGGTTGGAAAGGACTTCAAGGATCATGAATCACCCACCCCCCTGCCACAGCTGGGGCCACCAACCTCCCCATTAAATACTAGACCAGGGCCCCATTCAACCTGACCTTGAACACCTCCAGACATGGGGAGGTGTCTTGTTTCATGCCTGAATTTATCTCCATACTTAAGGAGTAGAGTTTAAGTTTGGGTTAAATAATAAATATCCTTTATTCCAAGAGAAAAACAAAGCAAAGATCAAGCTTTATAGATTTATCACAAGGTAAACCCAGCAAGGTAAGTCCTTCCTACCTTTCCATTTGGCTGACTTTACAGGTTTATCTAGAACTAAAACAAATCCATCTAGTCCTTACATTTTATCTTGGGACAACTAACGCTTGTTAGCTACCCCTAAGTAAAAAAGTCATACCTTTCTCTCTGAAGATAAGTCCCTTGTGTGTCCAACTCACAGATCCTTTCACTCCATTATGTGCTTGATTCTCTGATAAGAAATACTAACTATACGGACTTTGCCTTTAAAGGTAAAGAGCCCTATGGCAGGACAACCAGTTTCTACCCGCCCTGCCTCTCTGTTCTAAGTACAAGTTAATAAATGACAATGAATTACCATGCTCATATGCACCCCAACATTATTCTGGAACCTGTTGCTACATGAAAGCCCAGGAAAAAAAATACATAAAGGAGCATTTAGTCCTTGCACCAACGGCAGTAATATCTTACTGTTAAAGTACGGTGCTCAATAAATACGATTTCTGCTTGTAGGTAACTTGGTCCTTACACCTTTCTGCACAAACACATCCTGTTTCTGACCTGTGCAGCCTGTGAACCCAGCAGCAATTACTGTAAAAGGATGTTCACAGAGCTACATTGGAGGCATCCTCAAAAGCCAGAGCAGAGACAGAATAGCTATTTTCTGAACAAATGGTGTGAGCCTTGGGAAGCAGGACAGGCTTTCAGCCACAGCTCGGGCTTCTCGCCTCACATTGTTGAAGGTGCCCAGACCAGACTGAAACCTCTCCACATACAGGCTCTGCACACTTGAACTACAAGTAAAAGGAGGTCAGACTTCAGCTTATTGTCTCTCCAGCCAACCACCTGAAGCTGCTCAGCAGGTTTTCGATGGCCTTTCACCTTTGGAACAACTTGCTTCAACTAACCAACCTCTGCTGAAATTTAACCACCATAGCACACCATGCAAAAGGTAAAGCTGACTGATCTAATACAGTAAAATGGAGCACTCTGGGGGTGCCATGGCAAATTTAGGTGAGATAATCTGCAACAGGCTGTAGACCACACCTCCATGGAAACATTTATCCCGGTCTTCCAGAAAAGAAAGCTCCTTTGCTTACCCAGATCAAACCACATCTCAAAGAACAGAAGTTTGTGTCATCACATGCACAGCTGGCATCTGGCACAAAGACTCAAGGCCATTTTCAGGATTCTGTGAGCATTTGCTGTACAAAAACACTCCCTTAATCCTCAGAGACTGAACTCTTCAATGACAGGTTACAGCTTTGCTTTAGCTGACCAAACTTTTTCTTGTTCTGTTCTTTGTGGCTCAAACTCTTCATTTCTTGTTGACAAACCAGTATAGCACTTCCCAGCTTTGTGCAGGCCATAAAGCCGCTGGGCATTGTGAAGAATGACATTGTGAGAAACACACAATTAGGAAAACCCCCCAAAATAAACATTCACACCAAAACCTGGCAGGTCTATTGCAAATCTCTCCTCCGAATTTCATCTTGCATTCTTGCCTAACGAATCCCACCTATGGTGCCAAGCAGCAGCACCCCAGGAGCTGACACTACAGATCATCATACTGCCCGCACCTCCCTGCTCCTTTATATTTACTGCTTGGTCTATCGACCCCCTGTCCCCAATTTCTGTTTAGACTGCAAACCCTTTCATAGCTCTCTTCTTGTTCTGCATGTCTTCACCCCCACAGTTAATATTTCTATGGGCTAGGACACAAATAAGCTCACAATGAGAGAGAAAACTCCTAAAACTCCAGCTGACAGAGCAGGTCAGATCTTACATTTACTTTGCTTGGTTCCGTTTTCTTGATTTACATGCCCCACAAGAGAAAAATGCCAGTGAAGTGGTATTTGGAATGCAATCTGCACAGCAGAGGTGCCAGGCATCTCTGCATGTCCAATAACCCTTGTGCATAACGAGGCACAACCAAGAAAGAGCCATTGAAGATACTGAGCCCAACCTTGATATCATAAGGTTAGTTTTAAGGAAAACAATGAAAAGAAAAGAAAACGTACAGCACTGGTGTTTGTTTTCACATATCTGTTGACAAGACTAAAAACATTGAGACTTCCACTAAATTCAATCCAAAGATGCTTAGCAAGCACCAGCTGTATATTATACAATAAAAACACATAGATGTTGTTATAATCAAGTTAGGATTTTTTGGGTTTTGTTGTTGTTGTTGTTGTTGTTTTTTGTTTTTTTGTTTTTTAAAGAGGAGAAGGGAAAAAAGCCATCAATCTTAATATTAAGATACTAAAGAATCTGGAAGGGAGATATTTTTTAAAAAATCACAGAATCACATTAACACCAAGGTTGGAAAAGACCTACAAGATCATCCAGTCCAACCATCCTCCTATCACCAATAGTTCTCACTAAACCATATCCCTCAAGACAAAATCCAACCATTCCTTGAACACCTCCAGGGTCAGTGATTCCACCATCTTCCTGGGCAGCCCATTCCAGTACCTGACCACTCTTTCAGAAAAGTAGTATTTCCTAACAACCAGCCTGAATCTCCCCTGGTGCAGCTTGAAGCCATTCTCCCTAGTCCTATCACCAGTTACACGAGAGAAGAGGCCGACCCCCAGCTCACTACAACCTCCCTTAGGTAGTTATAGAGAGCAATAAGGTCTCCCCTGAGCCTCCTCTTCTCCAGACTGAGCAATCCCATCTCCTTCAGCTGCTCTTCATAAGCCCTGTGCTCCTCACTCCTCACCAGCTTTGTCGCCCTTCTTTGAACCCGTTCCAGGGCCTCAGTGTCTTTCTTGCAGTGAGGGGCCCAAAACTGGACACAGTACTCGAGGTGCGGCCCTACCAGAGCTGAGTACAGGGGGACAATCACTTCCCTGTTCCTGCTGGCAACACCATTCCTGATGCAGGCCAGGATGCCATTGGCCTTCTTGGCCACCCGGGCACACTGCTGGCTCATGTTCAGCCGAGCATCCATCAATACCCCTAGGTGCATTTCCTCTATGCAGTCTTCCAGCCACTCTGCCCCAAGCCTGTAGCGTCGCCTGGGGTTGTTGCGGCCAAAGTGCAGGATCTGGCCTTGTTGAACCTCATTCCACTGGCTTCAGCCGAGCTATCCAGCCTGTCCAGATCCCTCTGTAGGGCCTCGCTATCCCCAGGCAGATTGACACTTCCAGCCAACTTGGTGTCATAAAAAAAAATAATGAATCCCACATTCTCAGCAAGAGTCATAAAATAACAAGCTGGAAAAACTATCAGTAGGAAAAAAAATAGTAGTCATTCAAAACAAGAAAACAAACAACAAACCCCAACTGTGATTGCAGTTGCAGAAAATGTCATGTCTCCAGCACATTCCTACTTTTTATGGTGTTGAGATTTTTTTTGTTTATTTAAAATATGAAGAATGCTGCTACTTTTCAGAAGTAGCTTCGAGAAAATGTCTTTACTTCTTCCAGAAAACGTATACCACTAACAAACATAATCACTTAAAATAACACATTTAGCATTCCAGATTACTAAATTGTAAGCTTATTCTCCAGCAACTTTAAAAATAATAATAATAATAATAAAATGCTTATTTCCAATATGGTATTAGCTAACAACATAATCAAAACCCATTCAGTTCTATATCCAGTCACTAGTAAATTGTTCACTGACCAGACAGCTTCACAGGAAGCAGTGCAATACTCTTCTTTCCAAATTTACAGTCAGTTCTGACCTCTGATACTCAGACACACAGTTTGAAGCCATAAGATTTTTGACTGTTGATCTCAGCATATAACTGAGCCCCTGGGTATAAAATCCACTCTTCAATATAGTCAAACATTCCTTTGTTGCTGACTCTTACCAGAGTTATCTTCTTGTCCCACTCACTAGAGATGTATTTATTTATAAGAAACATCAAGGATGTCAGACAAAGCACTTCACCTCTTCCAGAAGGCAGCCATTAAAAATAATTCTAGTAATGAACACTACTCATTATACACTTCATGGAATTATAAGGACAAAATCTGGATGGAAAGGAACCAAATTTTGATTATTTCAACAAGCATTGAGGAACAAGATAAGCATATTGTAGCAAGAACTTAAGAGAAGATCTGTATATGTAACTATCTTCTTAGATGTTTCCTTTCGTGACCAAACACATCCTTTCTCAGCCTGCAAAAGAATGCAACCCTTCACATTGATCACTGTTATATACAGTAATTAAAATATGCTTTTTCTTAAAGTTCAGTCAACGTGGTTTTTATTTCATCAATAATAAGTTTATACTTGTGCAGTTGTTTTATTCCCTAATTTCTTTCCTATGAAATCTGTCTTTTCCATTGCCTTTTTAACTGCTCAAAACCTTTATTTGTCACCGGTAACCACAGCAGCTGAAGATTAAGCAGTTAGAAGGTGCACCTTTGCTGGCATTTCTGATAAATTCAATTCACAGAAAGCTAATTTTACACTAACTTCCATTCTTCTCACTTATGGAATATAGATTATGTTGTATTTTAAAATAGTGAGTGATGAGAAAAAGAGCACAGTTATTTCTGTAGTGCTGGACTTTAATTTTGGAACTGAGTATGATCTGTCTTTCTACATCACTATACAGGCCTAATAGTTGTACAGAATCCTTATGTACTACACATATATATAGAGAGAGATATACGCTAGATGTGCAAATACAGTAAAAGGTACAAATACTAAATGCAAGGATTTTCATAGAAAAAAAAAAAAAAAAAAAAACTAGGGAATATAAAAACACAGTTAAACCGAATAGAAAAGATTAACATTGCTGAAAGTAGTTCAATACTATCATTACAGAAGAACTCACTGACTACACTAAAGAGCACTTTTTCTAATCATAAATTAGCAATTTCTGTACAGAGCTCTTTTTTTCCGCCACTCATTTTTGACAAATTTTGGAATTTAAAACTCAGGCCTTGATTGTTCCTGAATTAAAATTGTCACAACTATAAAAAGTGCTGCAACTGGAACACATGAAGAAACCATCTGTTCACTTATTCTGTATGACCCCAGTAAGAAGTCAGCTCTTTGTGGTTAAAAAGAAAATTATGGTCTTTTTGCACAGCTGCCTAAAAAAGCCTATAGAGGTCTTAAACGTTGTATTCAAACAGGTCAATACTTTACCATGCAAATGTTTTACCAGAGTGTTTCAAAAACATTTGTTGGTATCAAATAACTTTCATCATTGAGAACAACACACAAAAAAAGCATTACATTATCAAGCAATACTTGTCAGATTACATCTGGTTTATTCCCATCTACTAATGCTGTACACCGAAAATAGTGACTTGACATTCTTGGCTTTGAAAGCTTCTTTAAGTAACCCCTATTGGTATTCCTGTAGAGGCAACATCTTGAGTTCTGTAGCCCCTTCAGATATACTCTCTCACACTACCGTAAAATAGCACCTTTGTTCCAGAGTTACAGAAAATAATTAAAACACATCTGACTACAATCGTAACTCAGCAGGAACTTGTGAAACGGCCATGCAAACAGCCTCATTTCTTCCAGAGACTGCGTACACTTGGCCATTTACATGACAGCTCTTAGAATTAAAGCCTTGACTGATACTGGTCTCACTGTCAGTGATCATCACACACGTGGTTAGAGTTAATAACCTGATAAACCAGACACACAAAGGCCACGAGGAAAGAAGAAAAAAAAAAAAAGGCAGAGATTTGGCCTGGAGAGGTGAAGCACGCTATTCAAATTCATGGTGCAAATCTGTGATACAAATAAGAATAATAGTCAGATCTGTGGAGTCTTTTCCCATGGACCACTGATCTTTCAAGATCAATATCTGCAAGGAGGATAAAAGGAAGCGTGTTTGTTGTGTGTTTCTGACTCCAGCACTGTGGCTATAAATAGAGCAGCTCTCTCAAAACAGTGTTATCTTGTTGACAGAGGAGTTACAAAGTCAAGAGTGATTCAAGCAGTAATTTTAAGTTTGTACAAAGGCTAACCAGATGTAAACAACTAAAAAATGCCTATGGATATCATGCTCATTTTGAAAACTATTTACTGAGCAATCTTAAATATAAATACAGGACTTCCTAAGTCCTTTCCAATCTAAATAAACAATGAGAAAGATAAGAAGAAACAATGTGGTCTCCTGTCCCACTTTTAATCCCGAGAGCTGCACTGCTGACGCCAGGGACCAGGCAAAGCTTCAAAACCCAAAGCTTCCCCGTTCTTCTACTTTCAGGAAGCCAAGAAGCACTGCAAGGTGCAAAGCCTTCTTAGCTGAATTAACCAAAAAAGCCTTAATCCAGCAGCTGTGGCACCTGCCTGGCTGGAGCTCCCTGTTCTTGGTTGGGACACATCTCAGGAATGACCTGCAGCCCTTCCCACAGCCACCTACCTAAGAGACATCCTGATCCCTCACAGTTTCAAGGCAGAGCTACAGCCCAAAGATCAGGCATGAGGATAATGAAAGGCCTCAGTTCCAAGGATTCTCTTCATTTTAGTTGGTTTCAACCTAATCTTAAAGAAATTTCTTTCTGTCTCACTAGTCCTTTGCCAAGTATTGAGAGCTTTGCAGTGCAGCTTTGAGCATATTTCAAAGTCCTCTGTCAAAGAAGTATCAAATTCTAATGGATATGCCCATCAAAGCAGGTTGTTCCAAAGTAGCTGTATTTTACATAAAGCCATGGAGCACTGACACTACCTAAGTTTAAAAAAAAAAAAGTCTTCGATGCTTCATATGGTTCAACATGTACTAAAAAGATTCTTTCTACTACATAGAAAGCTAAAACCTCCTGGCAAGCAGAAGTCCCTTTCCCCAGCTTTGATGAGCAGCAGGTAACCCTTCAGCAATACCTAATGAGACCCAAGTCTGGAAATTTGATGTTGAGAACAATGCAAGATATTCCTCACCCCTTTTAAAGTATTTTGTAACTTTTAAAAGGTACCACGAAAACTTCATACAGAGCTTGAGTTCTGTTTTTCTTGTAGCTCTTAAATCTTGTCATTCATTGCAACAACTGTATCCTTTCCTTTCTACCTTTTCTAATATTTATTCTTTCCATGACTGACTGCAAACTCTTCTGCAATACAAATCCTAGCAGTTTTGGTGAACTGACACACTCCTTTTTTCACAACTGAAATGTTTTCTTATAACTATTTTGTGACCTTATGGGACATTCTGAATGTCAACTGCAATCAAACTTGCCCAAATCCCCCTTAAAATCCAAAGCAAAGTAAAAAAAGAGGCAAAGTTCTGTTCTCCTTCCAAATAGCACATACAGTGACTGCAAAGACGGTGTAAAACACTGCTAATTTTCTCAGTGAGCATAAAAAGTGCTGAGCAAGGAGAATCAGGTCTTTTAGAGCTTCTTGTAGTACCATCATCTGAGGTGAATACCTACAGAGTTTTTTAAAAACCAAACAAACAAAACGCCACTACAGCCACTGGTATTTTAAACACCTCCATGAATAATAAAAGCAAAACATGGCAAAGTTAGGGCTGCCAGATTATAGGCCTAATACATATATATATACATATATATATATGTGTGTGTGTGTGTATGTATATATGTGTGTATGTATGTATGTATATATGTGTGTATGTATGTATGTATATATGTGTGTATGTATATATACATATGTATATGTGTGTGTATATATATATATATATATATATATATATTAGATTCACACTTTGTGAATCTAATATGCACATTATTATGACTGTTCTACTTTCAGTCATATCCTTATTTACATAAGATTTTTACACAACCTTTCACCCTCCTTTCCCAACCTGTAATTGCAGAAAATAGGAAAGAAACTATGGCAGTGACCAAGAATATTACACTTAATATTTATTCCATTATACCAGAGATAGGTGATCCCAAATACGATGACAAAAGCTAGTCCATCTGTAGCATATGTGTAGCACTTCTAAGAAGGTTAAAATATTTCATGGCACCTCCTTTAACAGGACATCTTGCTCCTACGGTCATTTGGACTCCACCTATTTTCTACTTGTGATTTGGTAAATTATAATTATAGTGAGCTGATATGCATACACACCCCATCTAAAATGGTGTTACAGATCACTGCCCTCTGTGTACATATATATGAGATAATTTATTAGCCAGAACATATGGCTCTGGGCAGCCTGGTCTAGTGGTTGGTGACCCTGCCCACTACAGGGGAGTTGAAACTAGATTATCTTTGAGGTCCTTTTCAACCCAAGCCATTCTATGATTCTATGATTTGCAGTTACTTGATATAACAGTCTAGATTGTTTAAAAATAAACATGATTTTGTTCCACTCTTCAATTAGAATTCAGGATCAACAACCACAGCCATGAAGCCTGTAACCCCCAAAACTGACTGGACTAGTTGCATTTCCTTGTTTTTGGGGTGCCTGCTGCATTCCAGTGTCTGTGCTGTTAAAAACTCTCACTGCATGCTTTTAGCTTTATTCTTCAGACATAAAATAAAGAAGCCTGCTTATTTCTTTTAGTTAAATATGAGCCTCACAGTACCCAGTTTTGGAGTTTTAAGTAAAAAGGATCATGTATTAACAGACTTGCAATATTATTACTATCAGCTTAACTGAGAAGTAGTATTAGAAGTTTTTTTTGCTTTGACAAAATGAGGTAGACTATTGTCTCAGGTTCTGCCACTCTGAACCTCTTAACTCTCATAATACTTGAATTAAGACTCTGAAAGACTTTGAAAATGTAATCCTATTGTTGGCGCATACATAGAATATTTTATTCAAAAGCATATATTTTATGAAGGACAATAACAATTGCTGGAAATCTAAATCCACCAGAAAGGAAAACAAGTAGATGAGGGCAGAGGGGTGACCACTACATATACAGTCACACCACTGGCACCATTTTAGAAGTACCTCAGCAACTTGTGAGCACTTTCAGAGGAGCTGGAAATCATTACTGAAGCTTGAGTTCCACTGAACGAAAACAGAAGTCAGTCTCCAAACTGAGCATTCAGTATACTTCCTTTTCACACAGTTCTTTGTTTAAAACTCCAGTTGTAACCAAAAAATATTGCACATTGCTAGGAAAACAAGGAAAAGAATGGTTTCACTTGAGTCTCCTCTGTCCTATTTTTGGATCTTTTCCATGATGATTTATCTGCTTTTCTCATTCCTTCTAAATGCTTTCTATGTCATGTTTCCATATGACATTTTTGTTACCTTCTGCAGTTTTAATTACTTCATTCTCTACAATTAATATAAACTAAAAATACACATGCAAAATATGCAAAGTATGTTCTCTATAACAACTCTCATACTGCTTACTAGAAAAATATTCAAAAATATCGCATATGTTTCTAAAGTGTCCTTTTTGTGTAATCTCCTAAGAGAATCATTGGAACTAATCTCACAAAGAAGAGAATAAAACCTGTGTGAGATTACTTCAGACCCTACAAATATCAAAGAGCACCAAGTAGAAAGTGAAATAGATATAGTATTTGTAATTCCATTACTGAGAGGCACAGAGAAGGAAGATTTAAATAATTTATTTTTCTTTTCACAGTGAGGAAAAAAAAATAAGCATGTCAACAAAGCCTGATTTAAGCTATCGTGGCAAATGTCACAGCCATCCAGTAAAGTACAGTCACAGCTTTGAAATGATACTGAGACACTTTTGTGCCTCTAAAAGCAATTAGCTCTGTAAAAGCACTAGCTCTTACCATGTTAAAGGACCTGCTAATTAGACCTATAACCCTGTTAGTTACGAATGCAAGACCTACAGCACATTTCAGTAATTTTGTTTGTGCTTGAAGGAAGTTGGCACACATTCCATGTTAATTTATCACAGTGTAATCCTTAAATTCAGAATAAATTGTAAATGAATTTGTATAAGCATTCCTAAATAGGAGGCATGAAAATCCCTGCAAGACTCTCAAGACATCTAAGGGAACTGTTCTCATTACCCAAACAAACCAACAAAGACCCACTAAGACCAAGCAGAGCAATGCTTTTGCACAAGCTGAAAGAGACAGGAGAGTAGGAAGCAGAGCTGCCTACAGAAAGAGGTGTGGAGGGAAGCACACTGATTCAATGGCCCAGTAAAGACAAATAATCTGGTGGTAGTTTTGGTTCAAGTATCAGGAAGATGTTTGCAACAGTGACTCTGAGGCCAAAGGACATCAACTTCAGAAGCGGTCACAGTGATGTCATCTGCTCTTGGAGAAGCTGACACAAAGAAAAGCTGCATACATCGCTGCATAAAGGAAATCTGCTCTGTGCCATGCTGAAAGAGACACGGCAAAGGCAGAGGACAATGCAGGCTTGCCCTGATCCAGCTATGTCCTTCATGCAGCCCCACCTCAAAAACCCACCACAGAAAGGAGACAGCAGAAAAATCTGGTCATCTCATCAGAAGAAAAGAGATTGAAAGTGGCCCCCACACACAATTCTTACATTTTATCTTCAAGGGCAACTGCTAATGCCATGATTCTGTAGAGCCTTTGCAACTTCTCCTTGCCTACTAAATCCTTTTTTCTAAGCTAAGATTCTCAGAGAATATTTGATCCAGATAAATTGTCGGCAGTTCTCTTTGTTACACACACTAATGAGCAATTCCAAAGGCTCAGTGTCCTATGACCCAGCAGGAACCCCACTAAATAAAACAAAACTACACTAATATACTCCCTCCCACCTCGTATTTCTGGTAGTCTTTACATGTCAGTAGACAAATAAGGAAGCAGGAAGCTACTTAGAAGCACAGATTCTGTCTACCTCTGCCTTTGCTATCATCCATGTTTCCCAAACACTGGCAGAGAAGATATAAAAATGTTCGTTTTTTCAACCAAGCTCCCTGCAAAGCTTTAGTGGTTCTTCTATGAATAAAAATGCCTTTTCAGTTACAAAGTATACAGATGCACAGCTACCAATTTGGATATACAAATGCTTTCATGAACAAGTTTGGAAACTAGTGGTAGCCTTGTCATAAAAGGCTGGTCTGTAATAAGAGCTCCAGCTGCTCAGTTGTTTCACTCTCACAGCTTAGAAAAACTTTCCACAAGTGATGGAAACGTCCTCTAATCCAGTATGGAAATGACACTGTAGAAGAAATGACAGGTTTTCCAGAGTCTGGTTCTTGAGGAACAACGGGGAGTAATTAGGTAGAGTAATTTATCTGTTCTCAGTTTGGGTCTCCTTTTCTAGGATCAGCAGCCACCTAATGACTACCACAGCATCCACAGCTGTGCTGCCAACAAGGTGTGGGCATCAGAACTTGAACACAGTGACAGAACTTCCAGCGATAAGGAATGAAAAGAAGTTTTGCTTTGTTCCAGGAGAGGAAAAAAACAATGAGAACATAACACAAAATAAGTGATTAAGAAACAAAACAAAAAAAAAAAAAAAAAAAAACCACTTGAAAAGAAGAAAGAGCAAACAGAAAACATGCAAAGTAAATAACCAATTATTTAATAGAACTAAGTGTTCAAAATAAAAAACAAACCCTACAAAACAATCCCATATGTTAGCTGATCTAGTATTTTACTCATGTAATCCCTGCTTTTCTTGCTTCCTCCAACAACATTAAGCTTTGTTTATACTCTTAAATCTGATTCTTGTTTGGATCAGAAGACTCTTCCATGTGGGTACAGCAAGTTCACCAAAACTGAACACCACCACAGAAGACTGTTGTCACATTTTAAGAATGCAAGAGGAAATGGTCAAAACTAGACAGAAACAGAGGGCTGATAGTCACAGCATGCAAAGGCTGCTTGCATCTATAGCTGGGGGGGGAAAAAAAAAAAAAAAAAAAAAAAGTGTTTTAAGAATTTAGAAACCGAAGAAAAAATTGCTGAAAAAAGAGCTCTTACAGTACATTAAACTAAAATTCATCAAAATGAAGACATAAACAAATCCATAAGAATTCGAGGACTTAAGTAGCACTATTTAAAAAAAAAAAAAAAATCAGTAATGTTTTAGATTCATGAATTACTGAAATGATAGTTCTTAATAAAAATTATTTAGGAAAATTGCTTCTTTTTCCTTCCTAACTAGCACTCCTTTCTTTAGCAGCATCTTACAGACATGAGAGATAACAGTTTCTAAACCACCATATCTGTAGTTCATATGTTTTTTCAGCTCATTCTCTATGTTATTGTTCTAAAAAGTTGCCAGTCTATTTCACGATATGGCAATCAGTTATATAGAGCAACACTGTAACAAAGCATCAATCAGCCTTTTCAGAACGAGTGTATCACAGTCATGAGCCGTAACTCTTACATAGCCCAACGCAACATTTGAGTGTAAGGCCAACGGCCAGCCAAAAAAAAAAAAAAAAAAAAAAAAACAAGTGAAAAATGACAGGGCACTCACTGTACTCTTCAAAATGTCCCCATGTAGTTATGGTTAAACCCCTGCCTTCAACTTTAGACATAATCCTTTGTGAAAAAAGAGTAAAAATAACACTCATTCATAACACTAAGGAGCTATGATAATAAAACTCAGTAAAGGAAATGCTCAAATAAGGTGTAATCCATATGCCAATGCTTCTATAAACTCCTATTTTCTTTTGCCATATATGCACACCGCTTGTAAAGAATAACAAAAACAATGTTAAGTACTCTTGAGTGCTACTCAACTGCTATTATAGGACTAATTTCCAAATTGGTCCAAAGACATCTTCAAATTATGAGGCGCATCTTCAACAAATAAATACCAGATGTTTTTATACCTGATCACATGTGAACAGGAAAAATAAATAAATAAATAAATAAATAAATAAATAAATAAATAAATGCAGTATTAAGTCCTATGTGAAAACTCCATTCCAATTAATTTGAAAACATCAAATTATGCCAGTGGCAAAAGCTTGCAATTTAAGGGAAAGGGAAGGGAGGGAAGACAGCCAGCCTGAATGAGAAGCCAAGAGCCTGGTTGAAGGCTCCCGTTACATTTTAGGTGGAAGCTTAGATTATAATACGCTATCTGAAACGCTGGAAAGGACTGTCATGTAAAATTGCATATGTTGAATCAGTGTTTATTGTCCTGCCACACCCTGCCCTGTTTCTCACTGGCGTGGCCCTATGCAGAGGTACTGATTGACAGTCTGGCTCCAGCTGCGTTTCTCACCCTGCCAGCTCCCAGCTCTCACCAGCTAAGTAGCTATAGCTCCCTTAGCACACTCTTCAGAACTATTCAACAGAAACTCAGTTTGTTCCTTCTCTGTATTTCAGAGATGAAACACCTACATATATTTAAATTGAAACTTCTAGACAGAAATTATGACAGTCCATATTGAGGTCTGTGTTCAATTAAATCTCTATCAATGGCTGCTTTGACATTTTAATTAGTACATAATATTTTAATGACATTTTTGTAATCTTTTATTATTTAACGCCTTTAGTCTCTTTTAGCCTTAAAACATTACTGCAGTGAAAAGTTAGGCTGTGTTTCTTACAGTAAAACAAATGCGTGGTTCTGACTATGAATCAAAGCACTATCATATATAAGTATTTTGTGTGTACTATGAAACTAAGGTGATGTTTGTGGTGCAAAGTTCAGAGCAAAGAAAGGTGTGTTTAAACAAAGCATCAATTAGCAAGCTTTCACAAGCTTATCAATCAACAACCAATTATAATTTAGAAGCTGCAATGTACCTCATTGTAGTACACTGGAATCAAAGTTGGGCTTTTGTTTCTTTTTGTGAAGCATGCTGTGCTATGCAGTTAGTCATGGAGAGCTTGCTTTGCCTTCATTATGACTCCGAAATAAGTTTAAGTGCTCCACAGTATTCCTCACCAGAGAATGCCACTGGATCCCAGGGATCTCTTTTCACACTGCAACGTCTTTTACAACTAGAAAACATGCATTCTCTACTGAATCAGTGAATGGTATGAGAATGGACAAAATTAGCCAGAAATACAGCCTACGCTCAGAGTGGCTGCTAAAGGCCAAACTGTTCCTGAACTGGCTAAGAATCCGTCAGTACAAAGCTAAGCCATCAAATACTTTTCAACAAACTTGAACCAATAAATTTATATCAGACCAATCTCTTAAAGAATGTGGTCATAGCCAGTACTGGGACTCATAAAAATGAATTATCTTGACAAATCACGGCTCCATAATAATCACATTAAGCTGATACAGATGAAGGTTGCTGCCAGTGGGTGCTGTCAAACCTTTCCTCTCCTGTGGGCCCCCATTACTTTTGTTGTGTCAGCATCGTCGCTGCCATTGTTTGCTGAGCCAGGTAAAGAAACCAATCTGTCTGAAAACAACATTTGCAAAAACAAACAAACAAACAAACAAAAAACACTACTGGCAGAGGGATTCTTTTCTTTATGCAGCTCACCTAGTTCAAAGAGATCAGAAATGCCAATGACAGGACAAGAAAAACATGTAGGTGAGAGGTGGAATCAAACTCCACTTGCAGCGATGTCCCCACTCCTTGCAACCTCCATTCATCTTAGCCTAATTTGACCACAGCCTGTACTGTCACAGCATTGTCACTGCATGTCAAAAATTCTGCTGGTTTGAGCTCTTTGAAATGAAAAGAAAAAGTTTCAGGAAATAGTGTGCACCTCTCCACTGAGAGATGCTCTAGCT
Source organism: Meleagris gallopavo (assembly GCF_905368555.1). Classification (NCBI taxonomy): domain Eukaryota; kingdom Metazoa; phylum Chordata; class Aves; order Galliformes; family Phasianidae; genus Meleagris; species Meleagris gallopavo. The sequence goes on along the minus strand of NC_139405.1, from coordinate 57,273,570 downwards.
CTATCTCAAAGAACAAAAAGATATTCCTCAAGTCTACCTGAAATAGGACAATACAGCTAGGCCATCAGAACTATATTAGTATGACACAAATGCCCATCATCTGCAAGCAGAGCTGATAGAATGGACTTTTCCCAAAAAAACAATGCTATTGCCTGTGTTCTCTTATCTAATTGTAGCAAAGAAAACCATGTGGTAAGGCTCTAGAAGCTATACAATGAATGCTGTCTGATCTATCATTCTCTTGGCAATGGCCAAGAGAGAAACCACTTTCCATTAGCCGTGGTAACCACAGCATTGGTCTCCCACTGTGACTGCCAAATGAGTAATGACTGTGTAGGTGACAGTGTTTACCAGTACTCCCTTGCCGTTCAGCAGCTGAGGCTTTCAGTTACTGTTCCAAGCTCCTTGCTTTGTATCTAGGATCACAGACCCATAACCATGGCTATAATCACAATCACTATATGACTATGTGGGAAATTACAAGCATAACAGAGCTTCCTGATCCATTTGTCCAGTTGAAATATAGCCTTGCACTCTCTCAAACAAGTCACAGATCTCCCCATTACCTCACAATATAGTATACTTCTGGACCTTGATGACATAATTTAATGTAGGCAGAGAATTTCTAATAGAGGGAACACTTCAATACTGGCCTCAAGTCCAGCCAGCTATTGTTCTGACAGTGACATGGCAATCAGATAAAAACAAACAACAATTAAAAATAGTAAAAAATAAACAATGTACTTTAAACATCATACATTAAATATTGACAAAACAATTCTCACCTATTCACTTCAGTATGTAAGTATTCCCCTGGTTTTCAAACAGGGAAGTGAAGTCAAAGTATATGACTTCCCCAAGCGCAGGCAAAAGCTGCCAGTGTGACTTTGGGTCTGGTGGACAGGAATAAGACTGGGATGCTGCAGGAAGCAGAGCAAGGAACAGCTTTACAGAACAAGGTAGAATGTGGAACAGATGATCATCTGGGAAGGTACGACCAAGTAACTGACTGTTTCTGTGCTCACTTTCATACTGTTGTGATAGAAGACAGCACAAAACAACAAGCAAAGAGTATGTGCACAGCTTCAGCTTTTGCTGATGTGTTAATTCATTACACTGTTTGGAATATCACCAAAACCACCTCAGAACATGGCGGCTAAAATTGTACTTTATAAAATCGGTTAAGTCACTTTGATTTTTACACATCTAAACACTTTAAAGTAGAAAAAAAAACTTTTTTTCCCTGTTTGGCTAGAAATATTTAAATTCCCTGCCTGTACATGATTATTTTGAGATCAAGATTCCAAGGCAGAGATAGGTTCACTGAAAAACAGTGAAAAGCAGCCCTCACAAAACAGCCCATTGTCACATTGAAAATACTCAAGGTTTACTAGTTTGGAATTTTTCATCCCTAGTCATGTTCATTTACTGAAGAGTACAAAGTGACAATCAGTGACCCATACAAAAGAGGAATCTGCGATACCACTCACACAAGTAACCTCTCTGTATCAGTAACTGGAATTATGGCCTCAGTTCAGCTGTAGTATTCTGATTTGTAGAAGAAAAAAAAAAAATGAAAGCAGATACTGAGTAACTCTAGTAAAAAAGAGCAACTGCAAGCTGGGCACTTGCACTGCAGACGTCGCTGAAGCATGTACCAACAGTCTTTAAAACCATGCCACTCTCAGCTTCATCCTCTCTGGGGACAGCTATGAAACAAAAGTATCGGCAGTACAACTGATTATCAACACGTTTTAATTGAGTGCCAATAGTAGCAGGTGGAAAAGGCCATTAGTCTTTTTCAAGACCAAATTCATCAGCTCTGCTCTTCAAAGAAAAAGAAGTTAGAGAAACAAACAAACAAAAAAAAAACATTTAGAATTAATGTTGAAGTTCAGATTTACAAGGCTCCCACAGTACTCTGTTCAGCAGATCAGTTGCATTCTAGCTCTGCACAAGGTTTACATGCTTAGAACAGCATATCTAGCAATGTCTTGTATTATTCTCTTTATCATCTAGATTTGTGCACACTTGAGAAAGTCCTTAATTAAAATGCTCAAAAGGCCCTTATGTTTCACATTCCTTATAGCTAGACAAGCATGTCATCTCATTCTCTGTACGTCATTAAAATAAAAAAGAAAGCCAGTGCATAGAGAGCCCTGATTTTCCTCTGTTCTGCTTTGCAGTTCCACTGATTCAGCACAGATACTCTCATCGAGACCTACTTAAGGGCCTGACTGAGAGTAGAACTGAATAGGCTATTTTCACTGATAGCAAAGGGCGTTAAATCCAATCTGCATCCATGACACAGAATGATCTAGGTCAGTTAGTGAACTGAGCTTATTGAAATAATGTTGTTTTATAACACTGACAGATGATAAATGGATATCTAAGTGCAAGTACCAGTGACCATGTCTGTACAGCAGGACTGACCTGATGAAGAGCTCAGGCAGAGCAGAAAGGAGATGCAACTCGAAGAGTTCCAACAGGATGCTTAGAAAAACAAGTGTGCCTGCAGTTTATACAGCTGAATGAGGGGCAAACTACCAGCACAAAAGTGATTTTAGTTGTGTGGGTGACCACTCATGAGACTGACACTGAAGTGTTCCAAGTAATTCAGGCTGGGAGGTAAAGGCGAAGCAGAATAATAGGACACATGTAAAGAAGGATGCTGAAACAGCTGAACAGAAGAGTCACACACACACACACACACTTAAAAAAAAAAAATAATAAAAACAAAGCAAAACATTTTTAGACTGAAGGAACACAGAAAATAAAAAAACAATTATTCATTCAAGCTACCAAAATAAAATTGTGCAGCAGCTCAACAATAGGCTAACTGACAGTAGGAGGTCTTCATTGGAAAAACACAGCAAACACCAAAGGCAGAAGCCAGCTAAATTCAAAGACAAAATAAGGCGCAAAATGAGGAAGGGGAAACCAGAGAAGGCAGGAATTTGGAATCAGGGAAGCTGGAAATATTGGGCTACTGCATTGTGCTGTCTGTAGATCAAGTTACTGGGATTAATACACTGGTAACTAAGCAACATGTTAGGGGTCTGCAGTACACCACAAATTTATATACCCGTATAGTACAGAAGACAAAAGTTACTCTAACTAAAACTTAGCACACTGTTGCCTATTAGCTCTATTCTAGTATGCTGACAGGTATTCGTACAACAAACATTCAAATTAGCAGGCAAATTCAAGGCAGGAACGATCTGCATTCATGTAGACTTAAACTCAGCAGAAAAAAAACTGCTATGATTTTATGAAGTCAGTTGTAATACGATGGATCTTTGCTCTGCATAAGCAAAGCAACACACAGCAGGTACTATGCTAAGCCACCCATACTGGTGTCATGGCAGACAGGTTACAGGGGGTAAGAACAACAAATGCTGAGATGATATATATATGGAAAATCCAAAATCTGTGCTGTACGAACAGACTGCAAAAGAAAATGCAGAAGGCTCCATCACAACACATCAGTTTCTGCTTGCATACTTAGTATTACATGCATCTCTCGCTGTGCTTTAGTTCTTTGTACTGGATTTCAACTCCAAGAGCAAGCCATTGGTGGGAAAAGAGATGGAAAGAAATGAGAGCTTTTCTCTCTGAAGGAATGAGAATGGAAATTGTCCTTCACAGAAGGTATGAATTCCTGCTCACCTAATAGATTTCTTTTTATGTTGACCCTCTCTGTTCCACTGCCACACATTGCCCAGCTTCTGCTGACATCTCCCAAATTCACATGGGTTCAGCAGTGAAGCAGAACAGTGAATCTCAGGGACCACGGATATTAGCTGGCAGGTGTCATTTGACAGAGGAGATCTGAGGAGGTGGCAAACTTCTCTTTTACAGTAGCCAAGGGTTACAGCACTCTTTCCAGAACTGGTCTGGGTTTTAGTTCCATCTAAAGGAAACTGAGCTTGTTGTTCTCATTTTGCAAGTGAGTGTCAGCAAACCAAATGCTATATTTAAATACAGCAAATAAGTGAGTGTGCAAATAAGTACATAGCCTCCGGGGAAGTAGAGCTACGTTCTAGTCTTTACAAAGCACTGATGTCCTTTTTAACAAGTCACTAGCAATATAAAGACACACAGGACCTTTGGGAGTACTTGATGTTAAAATGGCACTAGCTTGCAAAGCTGTGAAAGTCAAATCGGTCTTCAGCAGTAATTTTATGAAGTGGCAACAAAAGTGCACATGCTGGCTGCTGGTGAGAAAGCACAGGGACTCTTTGGAATCATACAAGGAGGCTGTGACTCACATGACAGTTTGGTGCAGAGAAGGAGATAATGCAGAACTGCAGCCTATGAGATACGACAAAGATGGGAGAGAAAAGCAAAGCAAACTCCCAGTGGCCATCACATTTAAACGCATTTCACTGTAACTCATTTTGCCCTCTTAGGCTGGGCCCTTGAAGATGCACTGTAGCAGAAATTTATTTTTTCTTGCACATTGGTATGTATACATTTAGTTCCACATACATCTAGTTGCTTGCAGTTTTGTTATATCTTATTTCGCATCTGTTGGATACTCCAGTCTTGTCCTTAACCATATAATCACTGAAACGATATTTTTACTTGCATACATATATATACACACTGATTCTTGAACAGAAATTGTCCTGTAGAGGATTGTCTGGATTCAGTTGCCTGAGGATAAGCACACACAGCCCTATGAAAAGACTGTTGTTATTTAAAATGTCTGCAGTCTGGCAAATACAGCATAGGACCTGCAGTTTTCTGCCACAGTAGATGAGGCAAAAACCCTAGCAAGGAACCTAAATGGCAATGGACGTCTATGCTTCAGCAAATGAACTTCAGGTTTCACATGAGGCTTACGTGCCTAAGGGGGCCAAAAAAGCCACTGAAACAGTCATGGGTTACAAGTTACTTGATGTACTCTTCTTTTCTACAGTTCATTTAACACCAAACAGTTCCATGGGAAAATCAAGAAAAATGACCCATGGGTAGACATCACAATGAAAAGGAGGTAACACAAATATGTGAGCAGCAAGGCAGCCAGTAAATATAGGGATAGTCGATCTAATAGCTTAAAGCTGAGAAGTGAGAAAATAGAAGCATCGTGGAAGGATAGAAGGATACTATTACCCTAGCTCTGTGATTTCACTAAAGAAATTCCTAGTTAAATACTTGGGTATAACACAGAAGTGACTCCTAATCAATATCTAAAATGCAAGATATTCTTTTAACCATTACTTTGACATAAACTGTAAAGTAAAGTTATATTCTAAGGTCAGGTTTGATGCTATTCTGTGCATCAACACTGCCATGGCCATATTGCTGAATTGTCACATTTCAAAGTGAACACATGGAGGTTTTTCTAGATTTTAGCTTGATGAGCCAATGATAAGGCAAGCCTTTCCCAAAGGCAGCACTTCACAGGCTCACTTTGCCTTTGAAGGGCCAAAATAGAACAGTGAAGTGAAGTGAAACTCTGCAGTCTCAGCTAGCAAAACTCCCCATGGCTGAAGACAAAAACAAATGGTTTGGAAGCACAGCCCTTTCCTAAGATGCGCTTTACATGGAGCACAGCAACACATCACTTTATCCAGGATGCACCAGTGCCACACTTCTCCAACATTCAGAAAACAATACAATCTCCAATAGTAATTGTTTTGAATGCCCTTGAAAATAAGAATTCAACATAGCTTGGCTGTTTGTCTTTCCAAAAGGGTTGCTTCATTACAGCGTAAACATGTGAAAATCCCCTGCCCTCTGCTCTAACTTACACATTTCTACCTTACAATTAAGAAGATCGCATCTCAAATTTATTCCCCTGCACACTCTCCTTTTATAACACCATGTGTATTGTCCAAACAGAATTATTTGTGCATGATCACTGCACATTGCAGATCGACAGAGCCCTTCCACATGCAGTTAAGACAACAATAGGAGCTACAGCAGAGTTGACAGTAGCATCACTGAAGAGGAATAGAGTCTCAGAAAGAACAGGGGCCCACCTGCACTGCTTAAACACTAGGTAGGCTGCACTTCTCAACTCCATTCTTGTTCTTGGAACTCATGGCATGACATACCGTGGTGCATCAGTTATCTTTACTGCATGGCAACATACAGTACTTCCCTTTATCTATCTTTTTTTAATGAGATTATAATCTCTTTGGTCAGAAGCACTCATTATGCGCATATGTAAGCACTGTGTCAGCGTCAATACCTTCCCAGTTTCAATTGGCTTTCCCGCATTAATAAAAGTCCCATCTTTATCAATGGGACCTTTGTTGCCCGTTTCAGCAAGGAAGGGACGGGACTGAATAGGCCGTAGGGACAAAGCACGCCAAAAAAAGCCTCTGGTTAGTGCTATGGGGCAATTGCATTTGTGTCGGCGTTAAACATGCCGCAAGGTGCGGGGAGACGCTCAGCCTTCACACCTATTTTCAATTCTGTATTTGAAGCAAAATGACAAACGCTGTGAAAAAGTTTATCCCGTCCCTACGTGCAACTTGCCTCAATCGACAACATAAAAAGAAAAAAAAAATAAAAAATAGCAAATCAAACGGAAAAAGAAAAAAAAAAAAGAAAAAAAAAAAAGCCACGATGATAAGTCAAAGCACAAAGCTTGACTTCCATCTGATCGCGCAGGGTCGGGCCGCACAGCGGGCACAGCCCAATGTTAACAACCGCGGGTTGCTCGGGCAGGTGCCTTAACGACAGCCGGCACCTGCTCGTCAAAAGCCCCGCGTAGCGTTAGGAGAGAGGAGGGAAAAAGCGAGAAGCACGGCGGAAAAGACGCCGGGCCGAGACGGACGCGCTCGGCCGCCCAGCGCAGCCCCTGCCGCGCCGGCTCCGCTCGGGCCCCGTCGCGGGCCGCACCTGCCCGGCCGCACTCACCCGCCGGTGCCGCCGCTGGGGTGGTAGGCGGTGAGCACCACGCCGCGGGAGCCGGACAGCCAGCTCATGGTGCGCGCCGCCGCATCCCTTCCGCGGACGCCGAGACGGAGCGAGGTGGCCCGGCCGCGGCTCGGCGCGGCACAGCCTCCCGCCGGAGCGCAGCGCAGCGGAGCAGGGTCTGTGACGGCAGCGCGGCCCCCGGGACCGTGCCTCTCCCGCTCCTCCTCCTCCTCCTCCTCCCGCCGCCTCGGGAACCGGGTGCCCGGCAGCACCAGCGGGAGGGTTAAGGCGGCCGCTTCCGGCTGCGGAGCTCGGCGGCTGCCCGCGGCCCGCTCCTGCCGCCACGCGCCGGCCTCGGGCTGCAGCTGGCGTGGAAGCGCTGCGAAGGAAGCAGTCAAACATTACCGCGCTTTGAGCGCCGCGTAACGGGGCGGGACCGTCGCTGCTGCCCGCGGACGCGGCTTGGGAATGGCTTTGATAATAAAACCGGGGTTGTTCCCAGTTTGTGGTGCTGCTGTGCACGCTGCCCGTAAAAATGAATCGCAGCAGATCGTTCCACGCTTGCTTTCACTTCTACGTGAAAAGGATTTTATTTAAATTATAATCTAGCATTATAAAAATTCCAGCGAGCAGCAGAGTCAGACGAGGACACCGGGAACCGGGCTTCCTCATCACTGCCATGTCCTTCCCCAGCTTCTGACTGCAGCCACTTTTGCCATAAGGAAATAGATTGGCTTCAATGTTAACATAATTATTGCATTTCTTTTTCCCTTTCAAAGGAAAAAAAAAAAAAAAAATCATGCAACAGTTTCGCTTGCAATGAAACATCCAAAAAATTTAGCACTGAGTGTCCTGGTACATCCCAAGGTCTGTATCCTCATTTATCTAAACCACTGCACCCTTAAATAGGAGCACAGAGATTCCAGCCTGTGCTGTAAGGAGCAGCTGAGAGAACTGGGATTGTTCAGTCTGGAGGAGGCTCAGGGGAGACCTTACTGCTCTCTACAACTACCTGAAGGGAGGTCATACTGAAGTGGGTATTGGCCTCTCTTCCCATGTAATAGTGAGAGGACAAGAGATTACGGCTTTAAGTTGTGGCAGGGGAAGTGTAGATTGGATATTAGGAAAAAATTATTCTTAGAAAGAATAGTGAGCATTTGAAACAGGCTGCCCAGGGAGGTAGTGGAGTCACTGTCCCTGGAGGTCTTAAAGAAACGTCTACATGCAGCATTTAACAACATGGTTAGTGCACATGGCATTGATGTGTTGACAGTTGGACTCAATGTTAGAAGTCTTTTGCAATCTTAATGATTCTATGATTCAGTGGAGCACTGCTCCCCATGGTCAACTGACCAGAATTGCCCTCAGGCAGAGCAGGGCCAACTCATCCTTCTCAGAGCCCACCATGCACTCAAAGCTGGGAACTATTGGCTTTGCAGAGTTCATGGGTGATGTCTAGGCATAACTGGACTTTGTCATTGACTTAAGCAGATAACTTTATCCAGGTTTCTTCTTAACAAAGGGTGGCCTTGTATGAAGCACCAAGCAGGCTGTCCTTTACTGCTTTGAAAAGGGTCATGTCACCATGACATTTCAAGCCATGACTGAGGGGCCCATTCCCTTCCTCCACCACTGAAGTTCAAGTTCAGCCTGTGCTTTAAGTAAGTGAAAACAACTGGGGACAAAGGTGTGTTTAGCAAAGCCTGGCTCTTCCATGTCTTATGGAGACTGCTTTATCTGTAAGCAACTTATTAGGTTTTTTGGACTTTTTGTACACAGATTGACTTTTTTTTTTTCTAATTTTGGGGCCTTGGCAGGATCCCTTTATATCCCAGCACACAGCTACATCATCTCTCAGGCCGTGCCTGAAAGGCAGAAATCGATTCCTCACACGCAGACATGCAACACTCAACTGTTTGCACTGATAATTTTAGAACTACATCAGCACGAGATGAGATAGCACCCTATTAATATATGTCACTACACCTATTTACTGTTGCCTTTGGCTCTTTATTTTAATGCATATGTGTTTAACTGTTGAACAGCTTATGCAGAACACAGAATTATTTTTTTAAGGACCCAACTTTTTTCTTTTAAATTGAAACAAGAAAACTGAAAATGTAAATTAAATGAAATTGCCTTAGGACCTGGCAGTTTCTAAAATTTTCAGCTAACTGGCTGCATGCCACATACTCTACTTGACTGTAAAACTACCTTCAAAGAAGAGATTAAGGAAGAAAGAAAGAAAGAAAAGTGAAATATCTAAAGCATTCTGTGCTTAACGAGTGCTTGCCAAAGTGCTATGCCAAACAGAATATATATTAAGTGCCATAAGAGCAAAAATATAAAGTGCTTTTTTCTTTGATAAGCATCTCAAAACACATCATAATTAGGGCACAACACATGGTATGCCCTCTGTAAAGAAAGAATGCAGAAGCACAGTGTAGCCAGTGTGGTGTCAGAAGGGGCTGGTCAAAGAAAACTTTGCTGCAAATGGAAAGTGGGAGAAGACTTGTATGCTGCCAAGTGACAGATGAAGAATGGCAAAATCTAGAATGAGCTTATACTTATCAATTGGAGAGTAAGCAAGTCTTTTTAAGCATATCACAGTGCTGATGGTGAAAAGGAAGGACATAGAAAGAAAGAAATTCTGTTAATAAGTGAGAATAGAAATTAAATTACTGATAACTCAGAAACACCAGAGATTCTAATTGCCTTCTTCAATCTGCTTTTAGCATGACGCACTTCAAATGTGCTGAGCATGAAATAGTTCCTGCGGATTTAGGAGCTTAGTTCTAGGCACACTTTTTTCCTTTACTCTGTCAGACAGCTTGATAGGTTCAGACCCCTTCCTGCTATGACAACCAAACTCCAGTCCAGTTTATTTTTCTTTGCAGAAATGATTCTGGAGGCAGCTAGATAACCTAGACCTACAGATGTTTTATTTCCATACACTGACAGGCATATCCTCACACTTTCACTAGTCTGTCCTTTGCCTAAAAAAAATAGGTCAGTAATTACTGAGTTTGTAGTTACTAGTCTTGTTCTTAACATGGTATGAGTATAGTAATGTGAAAAGTAAGCTTTCATATTATCAACTAGATAAGAAGGTACTGTCTGGGACACATAACTTTATGTGGTAGAAAAAAGATATCACTGAGGAGAGTAATTACTAATCATATTTTCTTGCTGCTGAACCCAAGACTCCTTCAAAGAGTTCAAATATTTAGATTAAGATGTCATGCAACGTCCTTCCACTTAATGTAATCAGTCACCAGGGCCAAGCAGATCACACAGGAAACATGCTTTGTGGGTTTTTTTTATAAAGCAATTACTAAAAAGAAAATGTCTCAGAAAATGTCTAATTTGTCACTGTTTTCACAGAATCTCAAAATGTCTTAGGTTGGAAGGAACCTTAAAGCCCACACAGTCCCATTGTGCCATGGGAAGGGCTGCCCCCACCAGCTCAGGCTACTCAGTACTCATCCAACCTGGCCTTGAGCACCTCCAGGGATGAGGCACCACAGCTTCTCTGGGCAGCCCGTGCCAGCACCTCACCACCCCTACAAATAAAGAATTGCCTCCTAACAACTAATCCAAATCTTCTCTCTTTTAATTTAAAACCATTATCCCTTGTCCTATCACTACCTGTGTAAAAAGTCAGTCTCCCTCCTGATTATAATTTCCTATCAAGTATTAGGACTTAACATGCATTTCTTTAACGTCTGCTTTTGAATTCTCACTTTTTTTTTCCTTTTTCTCCCCTCAAAAAAACAAACAAACAAACAAACAAAAAAATAACCAACACTGATTTCTTTTTATTTCCAGGTGATGGTTGTTTTTTCACATTGATGTTTCTCACGATACATCAGTTATCAGCAGGTAGAAATGCAATCCATTGAGAAGCAATGGTTTGAGGAAATTGTAGATGATAACCTTACAATTTCAAATTCACAGATCGACTTCAATAGCCTTACATGGATTTATTCCCACCTTGGAAGCAACACCAGAGTGTTCAGACAACAAATGCAGGGCTGCAGTGAATGGACAACTGTCCTTCAGGACTTGCAAAGTAGATTTGCAATGATCTGGTACGGGACATAATGCTAATCCCTGGCATTACCTACTGTAAAATTTGTTCAGATAGATTTTAAACCAAACAGAAAAACCCTCAGCCAGCTCACTGTATTTCCACTGTCCAAATTATGTTTTCAGGGCTCCAGCTAGCAGCCAGAGATGGAAAGAAAAAGAAAGAACAGAAAGCTTTTTGTACACTGTAAGATGATGTCAAACACTTGCTAAGCTTCTTACTCGATGTTTTACTCCACTACATGAAGACCCATACGTTTAAGTAGTGTTCTACAGCCATTAATGAATTATGTTAGCAGCAGTATGGGAAAGAAAATATAGAATAGGAAAGAATATTACATGTGCAGGCTATGATTTCTGCTGCTTAACTCTTGATGACTACATCCATGCAAGTGATTTTAGGCTCTGCTCAAAGGCTGTCAAACGTACTTTTAGCTGGTAAAATCATCTGGTTTATGTTATCCATTCCCTTTAGAACATAAAGATGAATCAGGCTCTAGAACTATTTGCTCCTTTCCATGGACTAGGAAGATAAACTAGATTATGTAGGTCACATACAGATATCCACATCTGCCAGATAAGCTCTATCTTTAATTTTGTTACGCTGCCTGTGAAAATGCATAACATGCAACGTTCAGTTGAAATGTGCACCATATGGCAAATAAAATGTGGAGTGTTCAGTACTTTGGAATGTACGGTACTAGTACGTAGGAGGTGTTTTAGATCAGCTTAGCTACCCCTGAATACCAAAGATAGGGACGAAGTCATACACTTGTACTCTGAAAGCAAACTCACATACAGAAAGCTGATAATATTCTTGCTAGCCAGCACATAGGGGACTTTTCTTACAGCCTGATCCTTCAAGCTATCATACATGGATCCTGTGTTCAAATTTTAATAGGATTGTTTATGGACAAATATGTCCATTACTACCAGAACACTGCTCAATAAGTGAAGGACTTATTCTGCAAGCAACACGAATTGTCAAGAAGTGACTGCAAGGACATAACCATAGGTAGGAGAAATAACCCCTCCAAGTTCACTACAGGTAGTGCTGGCCTTCCCCCTCACACCACCCTTCGCACACAGATCTGAGCAGCTGACTTGTTCCAAGCCTTAGCAAAAAAAAAGAAAAAAAAAAAAAAAAAAAAAAAAGAGAGCACTTCTCACCTTCCTTTCTTTCCTTACAGGTTACTCTAAAATGTATCTGGTGCACTCTGGTGGCTGCTTTGGTAATTCTTTATCTGAGGAGTGCAAAAAGTGACATAGTAATTACTGAGGCAATTTTGAGATTATCCAAAGCCTGATGAGCACATAAGTTTAGTGCAGTCTATTCAGTTTGATTATTCTCGAATGAAACCCCCTGAAGAAATTCAGGTCGCACCCACCACAGCCCATCTGTTTACCTCGCAGGAATGACAGGGAGTTTTGATTGTATGAGGTTCTCATCTCGCCTGCTTTAATGTTTTTGCTCGTGGTCAGACAGCTGCTCCCTTTTACCCAGAGGTATATCAGTTTTAGTAGTGATAATTTATCCACGTTTATTTACTATGTGACCTTGCACAGTCCTCATCCATGCTTGCCTCCTTTTCTATGTCCACATAATGAGGTTAATAATATCAAGCTCTTTGTGAAAATTATTCACCATATGGTGAATAGCATTAAAAAGTACTGTAAGTACAGTATATTACTTCCCGTTATTTATTATGATGATTTTCTGTTGGCATGTGACTTAATGGGGATAAATTTCATAAGGGCATGGTTTTCTGTATCCAGGAGTACAGAGAACAAATGATAAACTTGGTACACTTTGCAGCACCTCCAAATGAGGTATAGGACTATGCGAGAAAATCTAATACTACACCTGAAGTTTTACACTGCTTTTGGAAAATTAGCATTAACTGGGGGGGGGAGGGGGTGGTAAAGGTTTTTTCACTGGCAACTCTGAATGCCTTGTTTATTTTGAGCTAGTTTTGATACAATTTTAGTTTTTTATACTATTACTTCACATGCCTCTAATTGTAAAAAGAGTGTATTTTTAAAATAAATTTGTCTTAGTCTTTCTTAATTCTCTCTCAGTGTCTTAGAGGCAGATATACTATCCTACTGTATGAAAATGAAATAAATATAGAACTCCAGAGCACGGCATCCAATGTTCCTGATCAATCCTTTCTTATATTTGTGTGAAGCAACTCTATAACTCTTCAAAAAGTTTTTCTGGGTTAAATACACTACATGCTCACTATTCTGCCAGAGACCTTTCATTATCCATCTTTCTTATCTTTTTTTTTTTTTTTTTTTTTTATTTTTTTACATCTGTTCCAATTCGAATCAATCTTCCTGAGCATAAGAGTCTTGAACTCCGTAGAACAACTGTACACTATCACAAACACTTTGTTGTGGTGAACATTTGCCCTTCTCATGGCTTTGACACTCATGCTTACATTTCTCCTATCATAGCTTTCAACACAGCTGTGGATGATGCAGTTTGAACAGTTTGCACATCAAAGCATGCATAGAAAGCTCATTCTGAAAGGTCTCGTTAGGGATACCTGCTAACCTTTTGTCATGAGGTTACTGTCATATGAATGCCAGAAACCCTGATTTTATTCTCTTGGACAGTGTGACATTAAACCCACTGGGGACAGAGGAGTAGAGAAACTTCTCATAACCCATAACTCCAACTCTCTTGTTCTTGCAGTCAAGTTCACACTGTTATATCCTGCACTTTAGTGTAATTGAACAAACTGACCAGCCCACAAGCTTCACCAAGTGAAACAGAGATGGTGGCAGCAAGTGAAAGCCACATCCTGAAAACAAAACCTGTAAACCACAGAATGATTTGCTGTGTTAAAACCCAGGCTGTGCCTCACTCAGCATCATAGTCTGTGTCAGTTACTTCCCTAAACCATTTCAGGCCACGATGCAGCGTGGGCTGGGACAGTTTTTTCACTCTACATCTGGCTGAGAAACTGAAGCCAAGTTCTCTCATGCACATGTCCTCTACGTCAGCCTACTTTTTGACTCCATGCTCTTCCTCTCATTATCCTTCTAATTTTGCTGCTGTCTGCGGAATTCATCACAGCTGAATCTGCAGCACAGAAACATCTGGTGAAGCAAAACATACAACAGCAGTGCCAGAGAAGTTTTCTTCTTTTTTTTTCTGTTTAGTAAGAAAAGCTCATGAAAATGAAGGGAAAAAAAAAGAAAAAAAAAAAAGGAAATAAACCAGAGCTACCCAGAAATGTGGCTGCTAGCTGACAACAAACCCCTCAGAACAACGAAGGAAATAATCGCCTGAGTCATCAGCTGCTTAAAAGAAAACCTTATTCTGCAAAGGCTTTTGAACTAGAAGGTGCCCAGTAAAATGTTAACATAGAGCAAAGTATTTTTAGTTCTTCCTTATTGAAATGAAAAAAAAAATAATAATACTCATTTTGCATAATTCTTTTTGCACCCAAAACAAATAATCACAATTTTTAAAACCCTTCCCTCTCCCTTGTTTTACACAGTGAAATCAAATTCAGCCACACTATCTATGGAATAATGCAAGCAGTGTATTATTTTTACTACTCCGAATTCAAAACAGTCTTCTGAATGCAACATGAATTTAAAAAAAATGGTTTACATCAACTCAGAACTGCATTTTCCAGAAATTTAACTAAATTTTAAAAGGGCACCACACTTCAGCTGTATATGAAGTCCTAACTACAGTTTGAGAAATATGATGTTAATGGGACACCTCTTAAAACTGTATCTGTAAGAGTCCGAGGTAGAACCAGAAGGGAGTAAGAATATACCCATATTCTTGCTTGCTGCAGCTTTTTTTTTTTTTTAAATCAGCTTCCCAGGCTTGTTTCTGTTATTTTTATGATAGCTTTTGCATAAACCATCTTTAACAGCAACGCATAGCACTTTTGATTTTGAATTAAAGGATAGGACATCTGTGTTTAGAAATCACTTGCCTTTCCCAATAGCTTTGTTGTAACAAGGACTGGCCAAATTTTGTGCAAAGAAATTTGTAAACATAAACTGTAAGAATAAAAGCGATTATTTGTTTCTGATATTTTCCTGATGCTTTTCGTTTGTCCTTCATAAGTATTCAAAACATAACTCCATGCAGAACAAATACAAAGAAAATTGATGTAAACACATGAACACCTGTGCAAGAAATTTTAACAAGAAATAAATGTTTGAGCGCTGATTTGGTTCTTTGTGATTGAAAGCAGTCCATGCAAAAGCTGAAAAAAAAAAAAAAAATCAGTCATAAAGAAAGAAAAATAAAAACTCAAAGCAATGTTATAGCTATACCTATGCATATGCACCAAACAATAACTTAACAGTCCATAAATATTTTTAGGCTGATGCATAGCCACATATGTGTCACAAGTCATTTTACCGGTCATCACATCCATAGCCTCTATGGCCACAGTCCTCAAAGAGTACATTTGTGACGTTCACTGTTGACTAAATTTAGGAAATCATTTGTTGTGGCTAATCTCACACCTGGCTGCAGAGATTGTGACAGACTGAGCTTTACCATGAAGTTTGGATGGATCTGCAGAAACACAAGGCAAGAATACGCTACCAGTGCTGTGTACTTTGGAAGCAATAGCTGTTGTTACAGAAGGCTAACCTTGAAAGTTTGTCTATGACAGGATATAACGTGTGTAGTTTCTGCAGGAAAAACATAACATTTACAGTTCACTTGAAAACATTCACAAAAAGTGGTATTTGTGAAATAGCAGTCAGATTTACTTTGATTTAAATCAATACAGAATCTTGCTATTTAATAACTCTCATAATATACAGTAGTGTTCACCATATGTCTGCCAAAAAAAAAAAAAAAAAAAAGCATCCAACCACAAACAAAACCAAACCAGCAGAGCACAGCATGTCAGGGGTATGTGCTGCCTGTCAGGGGATACACCACACAGTCAGCACAGGGGAATGCACACCTGGGGCACAGCTGCCACCAGAGCATGGGGCTGAGCCCGCAGGCACCCACATTGCTGCTGGATGCTTGGCAGATTAACAGTCTCTAGTAAGAGTAAGCTGGCTGCAAAAACGCCTTTATCTGTTTCAAAACTACTTTTTTTTTTTTTTTTTTTTTTTTTTTTTTTTTACAATCTTTAAAATTGTATTTTAGCAAGTAAGCATTTTCAATAATTTTAGGAGGCTAGGGGTTCATAAATCCTCAACAAAAAGAGATTCGTCCTGTATGTGAGCATGCATGTGACAATGACATTTGCAGAATGCATTACTTACAGAGATACTTCTCATGCCCTCAGCTTTGCCGCTCTTGAGAGAATGTAGCTATTTCATTTAGTAACACATGGGAATGTTTTACAGAAGCACACGTGGGGACAGCCACCTGCAGGAGTGTCTCTCCAGTTGCCACCTGCTGGCTGACGTGCAAAAATCCCACACCGTGGATGCATCTCTGCTCCACGACAGTCTGCAAGTTGCTCAGAATTGTAATAGCAGCATTAACAAGTATCACAAAATTTCATTCATGTCAGCTCAGCAGATTGGAGTAATACTCATCACTACTCATATTGTTTGTGTTTTGCATCTCTCTGTGCTGTCGCATATCATCTAGATTTAAGAGGACAAGGTACAGGGGTAAAGAATTAATCAGAAACATGGCAAAAACAGCACATGTGACAGACAAACAAGCAAGGCTTGCAGGCTCGCATACTGTCCAAATGTTTTCTCTAAGCCGATGACTGTACATGCAGACATATAATCATCTGCTGTAGGAGAGTCTCATCCTCCCCCTGGCATTATCTGCTGCAACATTTGTTCAGGAAGACTTTAAGCTGGCTCCCAACAGGACCTCAGTGCCCTTCCTTCATCCTCTCAAGAGCAGCACTGGCTGCACTGGAGCCGGATGGCCCTCCATATCTTCAGGCTTGTGAATTCTCATCTGGGGACAGACTTCATACTTGTGGGATGAATTACTTTCTTTCTTTGAGTTTATAAAACATTTGTCATGTTTAAACTGCCTTTTCCTTGTTTACTGGGGATAACTTTAGGACAATCAAGTAAGTTCCAACTTTGCTTTTGACTTTTTATGTTAGATCTCCATTTTATTTAAATATCATTCTTTGCATTATATAGATATTTTACAAAACAGTGATATGATCAAATTTGGGACCTTCCTTTCCCCGGGTTAAAAACAAAAACAAAAAAAACAAAACAAAACAAAACAAAACAAAACAAAAAAAAACCAGGAGAGAGGAAGGAACAGAATGTGAAACTGTAAAGATTTGCTTGCTATTCTTCCCTGATGCCTCCACTGTAATGACAGGATTAGCAAGGTTTGGCTCCCTCTCATCTTCATGCTCAGGAAGAAATTTCCTGCTCAGACTCATCATAGCAGTACCCAATTTTGGAGCACTTCCCAAAGGTATTAACTGAAAGATGCTTTCTCACTTGGTCCTTCTATACTTTAATTATGCCTGTTTCACTCTTCCAGAACTGGTAAAGAAAAAAAAAGCAGGCCCTGGTGTAGATGAGGTTTTAGCAGTATAAAAGTATTTATAACTAATTTAATGTCCAAAAAAGTATTTAGGTACCAATCCAAAATGATGTTCTACTGTGTCTGCAGTAGGGCTTCAACTAATACAGCTATTGGAAAAAAAAAAAAAAAAAAAAAAAAAAAAATCACATTTCTCACTGATATAGGCTGGTTTTCAAGAGCACAGAAGCCCAGAAATCATCCACAGAATTTCTGAAAATTACTCTTCAGCCACTGAACCTTCAGATTTGCATCATTTTCAGTTTTACCAAAGGGTCAGCCCAGAGGCTACATGTCTCTGCACTTCTTCTGGACTCCTGATCAGATCTTCAAATGTGTGTCACTATGAATAAAAAGTTAAGGGGAAAAAGCTGCACATCTACCAAAATCATTCTTTTGATGTTTCTTTTCTTCTCTCCAATCGCTTTGGGGCATCACTAAAAATACAAAATTGCTACACAAGATTATTGTTGCTTGTGAACAGATTTCAAGCTGAAGATTATTTCCTTTTCATAGCCCCAGTTTGAGAGCAATCTATTTGTGGAAACATCGGGTTCTGCAATATTATCTATGCAAAGTGCATTTCATTACAGTAATCCAGGGAGAAGCTCTCACAAAGAATCCGCACAATGTATAATGTGTGCTGTAAGCTATTAGAGAATATAGCCGTAACAATCTTAAAAGTGCTAAGTGCTGCCTGAAGTACTTGTTACAGGAGTGAAAATAGAACTCTGGTTTATCAAATGACATAATTTGTTAGTCGCCAACAAGCTGTGAAATGGGAGTAACTTAGGGGTTACTGTATCCTGAACTGGGAATGCCAGCCTCTCCAGGCTTCAAACTGCTTTGGAGTCACTGGAGTTCACTGCATTGAGCTGCTCTGTTCAGAATATTGTAACAATTTAAGCCAACATAATTTCTCATTGGTTTGACTGCAGAAAATTACCTTCATGAAAAGCAAGGCTGATGCTTTAAAATGAAACTTTGTTGCAACTGCCTTGCAAGGACCCAAATGTCAAAACATAAAGCCTTAGTATGTGCTTTGCACTTTGTGCTACTCACAGTTTGGGATGGAAAGTGCAGTAATGTTGAAATAAACATTTATGTACTATTCTTTGATAGCAACACAGATAATACATAGGAACACTAGGAATATAGTTACAAATCTAACAGTGGCATTTTCTGTACTGTACTTTATGCACGTCAGAAAGTCTTTTAAGCCACAAATACATGCCAAACTCTTCCATCATAACAGTCTCTTACAAGTAAACTATGCATGCTAATAATAAAATAAGTATTAGTCTAAATCACACATTCAGACCACAGCTGCTGCTAACAGGATGATTGCTCCCAGCGACTAAAAAAAAAAAAAACAACATAATGGAAGCTGTGTTTATGATAAGCAATATTAATATTTAAATTATATTGAATATCTTTTCTTACTCAGGGCTCGTACAGGTAATCCTAGCAGTTTTTCTATTGGCTACTGTAATTACAGCACCAAATAAAAATAAAAGACGGGAAAGGCAGTCAGCAGATGAAGCCGAGACCTTAAGCAAGTAAGATACAAAACTTGAAGGGGAAAAAAATTATTATCCCAGTGGACTATTCACTGTGTTTCAAAGTGCAAGAACTAAGGGGTATTAATTATAACCAAGATGAAAAAACAGATCCCAAACAGACAGAAGGTGGTGGCATTTCCCAAGAAGTGTCATTAGGCTTGTCACAGGATGCTGTGTAGGCTAAAAGCTTGCAGGGGTCTGAAGTGAGACCAGAGATGGTAGTGGAAAAATCGATCTATGAAATATTACCAAACCTCTAGGAAGAAATCTGGCTCAGGATCTGCCTGGCAGCATATGGCTGCAAGCTGGCAAAAGCACTGTGTGCTAACACTGCTTTACAACTCTGTATAGGAAGTAGTAAGTACTAATAGGACACCATGCTGATGGATTTTTAGCCCAATCCAGTACAGCTACTGGACAGTATAGCGTTCACATAGTCTATAAATAAAAATGATTCTAGTTCCTTGCAGCAATGAAAGTAGTGTAAATGTGTATGAGCAACAAAAAGTACAAGTTATGATGCAGTATATATCATAGTAGTAAAAAAAAAAAAATCTTTATGATATTGCATTATTTAAAATTGAACTTGATTTAATATTTGATTTGTTGTTGTTGTTTGTTTGTTTTAAGGAACACATTCTTTTTAACAATGAGTGAATTACTTAAACTTATCAAGGATAGAATTTTCTCATCAGATTTTAAAGCATTTCCGTTCAAGGAAATTTAGATCACATTTAATCTGCTTTGGTCACAAAAAACTCCAGGAATTCAGCTCCCAGTCTGAATCCTGACATGTGCAGTTTGGCCTGCTCCCGAGATGAAGCAATTCTTCAATTCCAGCCGTTGTAGCTGAAGCATTTTAAACACAGAATAACATTGATGGTACACTTATCTGCAGAACACAGACCCTTTTCTCAATTGCAAGCCAAGTTTTTAGCTCACAGGGGATGTTCAGTGCTATCTTTATTCAGTGAATTATGTATTAGCAAAGTAAACCTGTATTTAAATTTTAATGCAGCGTTTGAGTCAGGTGAAACTGTTGTATTTAAGCCCTGTTTGGAAATGTAAATATAAAAAATGTCAATGGACAAAAAAAAGCAAGAAAGGATGTCCTTTGCATCACTCCAAATTTGAGAGTGATATTTTGAGTTAAACAATTACAACTGCCAAATAACTTTTGAAAGAGTAAAATGTAGAAATATTAAGAATTCCTCTCTATTGAAGACTTTCTAGGAAAAAAAAAAAATCTATTATCAATGTGTAATGTCAGTATATATCAATCCCCACATCTTTCATGAAAATCAAGTTTGAACACATCCCCAGAGCTTCTTGTGGTGATGCACACCAACTGTCCCATTGACTGTTTGGCTCTGGGGTTATGTTAGAGACAGTACATACTCGGCTTCCAGCTGTACTTCAAATAAACTGTATATCCTTCAGACTAAACTAGAGCAGATAGAACAAATGAAGGAAACTCTCTTGAGAATACTTACAAGAACTCACCTGTTTAAAGATAGTATTAAATACATTTCATACAACAGGACTTTATTCTAAGCAGAGTATTGCATATCTTGTTTTCTTCCATTTTATCTCTAAAAATTTGACCAGTATTTATACACTGTTCAGTGTCATAAAAGTGCCTGTAATATTTAATTCTATATATTAGAGCTTGTAATATTTGAATTTTGCTCCAGTCATTCATATTTGCACACACAGTCTCATTACTGGAGGCAGCTAATAAGAAGGAGCAAGCAGAACCCAGTGATTTGCTGGGCTAACAACCTTAGCATGACTATTACCAGAGCGTGTCCAAAGATCCACTAAATTATCAACTTGTGTTTGCATAGTCTCAGGAGCACAATACTAGTAATGAATGAGAAGTCCAGCCTCTGCCTATTTGATCCATGTCTTGTTCCAGCCATGGAGATCACTGTGTTCAAACATGAAGAATTCTGCTTTTCTAGCATGTATATGCTGTGAAAGAGCAGACAGCAGAGTAAGACCATTCGTATTTTCAGTCCTGGTGTTAGAAATACCTTGTGTTTTTTCACTTCTCAGAGCAGTTACTGGGCAGGTGATCTGGTGAGTGCTTGGCCATGTTCCCATTTCCTTCAAGCTGGGAGTCCTGCCACTGGATATTCAGAAATGACTTTGGTCATTTCTGCTGTCAATAATACGATTTTTCAAATTAATTATCTTAATCAAAGCAGAATAGTTCTCAAATTGACACTGACATAATCCTTAGTCTTAGTGGGAATAATGTCCTTAGCACTAATACAGAGTGCTGGGTAACTGTGAACACTAAACGGTGCCCTTCGTCACCTTCATCGCTCCCTGTCAATATGTCCATCCCTACTTAGACTTTTAAGGACTTCACCTGAAACTATAATTAAGTATTTTAGAGTTTCTTTCAGTTTTGAGATTCTGTTCTTGAGAGATACAATATTATCTGCCTGATCTGAAATATGGCTTTTATTTTCTCACCTCTATCCATGCCTACACTTTATTGTGTTCCCAAGCTAAACTCAAAAAGCATCCATAAAGAGGGATAGGATCTTCAGGCAATATTCTCTTACAACTAACACCAATCACTCTTCTGTGCACCACTGACTCAAAAAGAGATTTTTTTTAAAAAATGCTACTACTGAGAGTTAATTTATACACTACATTTTAACATTACAAATATTCCATCTTTTGTTTTCAATAAATAATTTGTCATCTAGCAATTTTTTTTTTTTTTTTTTTAAATCACCAATACCGGATGTATTTAAGATATAAGTGTTACAGTAGACACCAGTAAAATCACTGGTAATCTATCCCAAGATTCAGTGTCCTCACTAACACAGATCAGTTTAACTTCAGCCTTCACCTAAGTATCCCAGCAATGTAAACCTCAGGGAGTACCAGAGGCAAACACAGCCCAGTGGCAGGAAATTGGCACCTGGCAGGAAATGCAGAGATGTTGGCAACCGCTGTCCAGTCACACCACAGGATCTTCTACCTTCAGAAGCTTCAGAACCCTGCTAGCTTCTAGCACGGCCTACCACCAACAGTGCGAATTACAATGTCATGACATGCAGTGTTCCCCCCCCTCCCAATATGTGCCAAATTTCTGTTGTTTTGTGTGGGGATTTTTTTCCCCACTCATGACAAGTTTTGAATTCTGCCATCTCATTTACTCCTAACTATATATATATTTAAATTGGTGAAAAACATTGGTTGGTACTTTGGGTACTTACTTTGCTGAAAATAAACTATGCTATACATAATATGGTTATATATTAAAAAAGGTTTTATTGCAATAAACATGCACATTTATGGAAGTATGAAATACTATTGGAAGCACTGATCTTGCAGTAGCACAGCAGTATTCTACCAGAATTTTTAAATTA
Source organism: Meleagris gallopavo (assembly GCF_905368555.1). Taxonomy (NCBI): domain Eukaryota; kingdom Metazoa; phylum Chordata; class Aves; order Galliformes; family Phasianidae; genus Meleagris; species Meleagris gallopavo. The sequence goes on along the minus strand of NC_139405.1, from coordinate 57,251,128 downwards.
ATATAAAGAAAAAACGGCTGTTGTCAGATGGCAGCATGATGCCAATAGTCCAAAATAAGGGATTACATAATTTTAGTCATCCTAATCGTAGCACATAAGCACTAATAGAAGTTTCCTTTAGTAAAAATGTCGTGCAGGATTTACAAACCTGAGGTAAAGCCTTAGATGGACAGCAACATGAAGCCAAAAACATTAATATGGTGTCTCTGCATTGGCTGTAAAGGCATCTTGAAAAAAACATAATACCCCATGCAGCACTGAAATCTATTCTATACAGGTCATCAGGATTTATTTCCCCTTTAGTAAACTGAAATTGACCTTGTACCTTGCCAAGTGAAAAAGTACAATGGAAATTACCAACAGCGCAGATTGCAGAAGGGATTCAGCATATACAAGGGAGTTCTCTACCTGCGAACTGCTCTTGAAGTTCTGAAAGACACTTCAAACTGACATTTACACAAACATATCTGTTCTGCCCTCATTTCATCCCATAACACTGAAAGTCTTCCCAGATCCCAGATGTAGAAAGTGCTCATACATGCTTTCCAATGTTTTTCCAATGATTGCTCATAAGTAACTCCTTACCCTATATCACTTTTAACAAAGATATGTTCTAGTGTACTTATTATCTACATTTTGATGAGTGCCATTCAATAACTAGTTATGGCAGTGGTCATCTCTGTATTCTTCCAATTTTGTTTCTCCCAGTTGTTACTGACAACACTGGGCATGTCACACAGCAGACAGTACACTGCTGCTGTGGAGAACAAAAGCTAAGGACAAATTTTCTTCTGCACGTAATTCAAAAGGTTATCACACAGCCCAATCCTTAAATTTTATTAGAAATTGATCTCTTAACTGAATTAACTACCCACAGCAGGTTTTTATCCAAATTAAGTTTACTTCTGACATTTGCCTAGAGGCAGATGGCAGTCTTTAAAGATTACTGGAGATCTAAATCTTTCTCTCTCATATATGTAAGTACAAATCAGTTCTGGGTCTCTAATTCATAGAAATAATGTGCTTTTCTCTGGCTATGGAATCTGTTGTCATTATGCCTAGATCTAACTGCATTTACTGTTGTAGTAGCAAAATGTAGTACTTTTCTAAGAGATTAAACTGTTGCAAGTGTTGGCCACCTAATATGGCACCATATACTTCCCTGCTGAAAAGCAGAAAAAAACAAAAGTTTTTAAACAAAATTAAAATTTCCTTTAGGAAAGATTTATGGGAGACCAGCTCTTCTCCAGTACCTATGCTTCACTATAATTCCATACCAGTAAGACACGGGAGAAGATCCCACATCTTGCTTACGTGGCAGAGATTCCATCATCTATGACAAACCATAAATGTCTCCCAAATACATTTATCTCCTGTTTATGAGGACGTTACCACAACTTTAAATGTTTTCTGTACATGTATTTGCACATCTGAACAACCGGGAACACAGTGGATGTCTGCATGCAGGAGTCAATGGCTTCACTGTTCCTCACTGAGGAAACTGCAAGGAACGTGAAGTACAAAATAATGCACATTTTTTGCTCTTTAGAAAGTATATTTCCTATTCACAACAACTGTTGAACTTTCATTACTCCTTAACAACTGTTAAATGTGTTTTATATAACAGAAAGCCAAAGAGAACAGAAGAGGTACATTGCTACTCTTACTGTGTTAGTTTTGGTTTAGAATTCACATTCAGGTGTCTCTCCTTCTTCCCACTGAACACTGCTTGTACATACAACTTTGTTCCCTTTTGTGTCCGAACAAAAGTATTATAGAAGAGTTACTGAAGTAATGAAATACTGCATTCTTTAAAATGGCAGGGTGTCAGTCCTTCCCCGAACTGCTCTGTGCAATTACAATGCCAACCACCTACAGATAACGTTCAGGATATGTCTCTAACTACTTTAATATTTACGGGTAGATTCTGACATTCAATCTTGCATAAGTCATCTTCAGAAATTTCTTTTTTCTGGACAAAAATTAAAGAATTAGGTACTGCTATAGAATTGGCCATAGGGATTGCTTTGCACCTGTGAAAAGGAGGAGGGACTGTCCTCTAATTTCTGCCTGAGGCACAGAAAAGGAATGAAGAAAAATGTACGTGTGAGCAAGGGCAAGCAGGTCTGGGTCTCAGTATCTTGTGTATGTACATGCACACGCATTTCAACAGTGGGTAACTCCTTGGTTTTGATGCAAGAATTACAGTAATGTCCATGCTGTCAGTAAATTCTTCTGATCACCTGATCTGGAATCAAGGAAACAACCTGCTCCAGCACCTGATAATATTTTTACTTTGAAAACATTATTAAACAGAACAGAACCAATAAATTAATTAATTAAAATGACCATTCTCCTGCCTAGAATGGCTAGAAGGAAGAAACAAGCAGAATTTTTAGTTCCATAAATTGTATTTGTCTCAATTTTAAGCTTATTTTATGAGAATATGAAGTATGAGTACCTCTGTTCTTAACACTGCTAAATTTATTGAATACCCACAACAACTTCCATTTTGCTGGACATCTTCGAGTTGAGCTTGCCTCCAAATGTCATTCTTGTCACTTGTTTTTACCTGTATTCTATTATATGTTTTTAATTAGCATGCATTTATATCCTCTCATGTCTTGCCACTACTCTGTGGCAAGAAATATTTTGAACTCCAACTATTTACAGGGTTTGTTGTTTTTGTTTTGTTTGTTTGTACAAAGTCAACAACTTCTTGCTATAACATCCCTTGTCTTAAAATGACTCAAGTTACTCCATCTGATAATTATTCGAGTTCCCACCACCCAGTGGGAAGCACAGTGGCTAAGAGGTGTTATGGATTGTTGGCTTTTAGCCAGTAAAACATACTTGCCTGCATTGTTTTCTTGGCTGGATTTTCTACAGATGTATTTACCTCTCGTGCTTTACACCCCTGGTGTCATTTTGATCCTTTTTCTGCAGACAGAAAAATTATTTAAGTGACACTTAATGATTCCTTCATGATGATGGATGCCAATGGCCACATTGGTTTCTTCTTTAGACTGGAGAGTATGAAGATGGTTTAAGAAGTACAGGTTTTCAAAGTACTAAATCTGATAGGAAATTATAATTTGAACATGATAGGAATCAAGTTTGCAATGATTCTAACAATAACTGTTGCAGTAGAACAACAACAAAAAAAAGAACGTGGCTTTTCATCTATTCAGCCAGTTTTGCTGATGATGCTGTGGCTATGAGGGTAAGTTGATAAAGATTAGAAGAAATAAATATTTGAGAAAGAAGGAATAATGGTGTAGATGTCTAGCAGAGTTATTACTGCTTTATTTCTTAGCAGTCTGTGATGAGCCTCATTCCCCTTGATGGGAGAATCCTGCCACAGGAGCAGGAGCAACAGCATCTGTTTGCCTTCTTACAGCACCTGGCATGCCTGGTGAAAAACTGAAATAGGGTTTTCTGAGCTCTGAGAATCCTCCCACTTTTGTATAGATTCTAAGAGGCACTGCACACAACTGAAAGGGCAAAAACAAAACACAAACAAAAAAAAAGTGGTAGCAGCCTTTAGTCAGAGCTGTCCTACAAATACATGAGACTCACCACCATATCATACGAGTTTAATTGAATAAAAACAGCTGGATGGGCACTCCTACCTCAGTTTCAGAGTTTTCTGCCAACTGTCGTATATTGGTTAGAAAGTAGTTTAAGTTATTCCAAGATAGCCAATAAAACAAATACCACCTTTTTGAGTCAAATGTGTGATGAGACTGAGATCTTCGCAGAGCTGATACATCCTCTGTAATCCTCTTTAGTCAAAATGAGTGGAATTAACTACTTGAAACAGTATGCCTTTACTAATGCAGCATTTTCCTGAGCACATGCCTTTTATATCCTATGTCACTTTGAAACAAAAATGAGATTTACTGCTTACACACTGGTGATGTCTAAGTCTAAGACCTTGAGTCCTCTGTTCTACGGCTTCACTGTGGGATTCTCATACACTCAGTATCCTCCAAGGAAAAACAGGTGGCAACTTCATAAAGACAACTGACAAGTGTGCAGCATCTTCAATTGGAAAAAGAAATGGATTTATCTAAGCGCTATATTTGGTATAAGCAAAAATCCTACAAGAAAAAGAGGAGAGAGAATAAGAAAGCTCTGTCCTAGAGGCCAAAAAACATAGGAATAAAATGAGAACTGTCAAAAGTCAATCTGAGACCTGACAGCTGACAGGCCCTGAGACTCACCAATGTAAATTACAACAAATGGATTCTACTCTTTGACAGCATAGACAAAAAAGAACTGAAATTACAGTGAAGATGTTATTCAGAATAGAGATGCAGTTAAAAATAGAGTTGGCACAGGCACCTCAAAAACAAATGAATTTTCTGAATAACACCAAATTACATTCAATCCTGAAGCGAAGCTTTAAGTTTGGTAAAATGAAGCCAAGCAGAATGGTTAATCTGCCCTAAATACTGAAACAACTCACCTATGAAAAGGGAAATTCAGAAGTAATATATATATATGTATATATATAAATACACATCACATATATATATATCAGCTCATGTGATGCCACATTGTCTGAATTATATATATTATGCTTACATTCTCAAGTAGAGAAAAACTGTGGTCTTGGTAACTTTACATCTGCTGCTCTGTACTTGACAGTGTCCATGTCTCTTAAAATACTTTGAATGAAAGGATATTCTTAGATGCAGAGGTAAATAGAAATATGGGGTAAAGTATAACAAATGTGGCTTTACCAAATTAGTACAGATTTCAGTATTAAATTAACTTAATTGATTAAGGAGGGGTATGCAACTAATTTAACCTTTATGTACTTCAATAGTACATTTGATATTGTACCACAAAAGGAACATAACTGCATCCACAGTTACTCTAACAAGAGAGCGGGAGCAATGAATGTTTATAAACTGGGGAAAGAATTAGCTGAAAAAAGATAGTGTTATACTATACAGAAAAATGAGTTGACAAGTTGATGAAGAGAAGTCTTCCTATTACAGTTTCTCAAGGTTCCTTCTCACTAGCCATGTTATTATTTAATATTTTCATTAATAACTTTAGCACAAAAAGAGGAATGCGACACTTGCTGACAGCATGAAATTAGGAATATCAGTTTAGAGAAAGTCCAGCCTATTTTACAGGAAAAAAGATGAATAGAATGATTGGGAAAAATAATACAAGTGGTTGTATTTAATAGACATAATAACTAGATTTTAAGTCATAAGTCAGAGCACTCATCAGTTTAAAATATGAGATATTAATTGGTCATAAGATAGCCATGAGACACAGCACTGTAAAACAAGAAAAAAGACACATGTAGCCAGACTGGATAGAAAAGCGTCAATATTATCAGAGTCATTGATCAGACATTGATTAAAATTAGTTTCCCCTGTGGTCACTCATAATCAAGAAAGATTCAAGCATGGGATGATCACATGGGAAAATAAAAAACTATCAGTACAAGCAGTTATGAAACAAGGATGGATTGCTGTTAAGTACTGCTGTTTGTGAGTGCTCGCAAACATAGAAATCTGGGATGAGAAGAAATACCTAGAAACTTTCCACCGATAATTGTGTGTTTAAAGGTAGAAATCTACTCCTAAACACTAAGAATAATGAAGTTTTAGGATATCTATCATGGCCTATTAGGGGCAAGATATTTCTGAAAAAGTCATTCCACAGGGAAACACTTTGTCTAGGTATGCTCGGCATGGATGATGAACAAAGTGGTCCAGTTGTAACAACTACAACCTCAATCTCTAAGCAGGAGGAAGAATCACAGTGATTCCTCATCCTCCCTCTCCCCTCTGCTCCTTCTCAGCCAGTCCCTTACAGGGAAACAAGGTGCAGGAACACCCTATCAGCACACTGTCCCAGAGTCCCTTCAGAAGTACTTTCCAGGCCCACCAGAAAAGTTCCCAGGCAAGGTTCAGTTCATTGGCTGCGTCTTGAGACACATAGACCCAGATCACGGATTTTCAAGGAGCAAATTAAGTCCATACTGATATCAAAGCCCTGCACAACCCAATGAGACCTCCTGGTGAGCGTAAAGCTTTTGCAATCAGAGAAAAGGAAGAAGATGAGACTGACAGCACTGACAAGAAGAACTATTTTATTCAGTGGTCAACTTTTCTGATATACAAAAACCTACATGTATCACGGGGTCTCACGACCACTCCTAAGAAAATAATGTTTTACTTGTTGCTATTTCAATTAACCATCTTGCTGTATTTTGTGTGGCTGTTTTCTGAGGCAGATTAAAAATAATAATAATAAAAAAAAACTGATTAAAAAGTTTGTAGCAAATAGAGCATTTCCAAAACAGTACATCAGGCCTGGTACTGCTCTTCCTTGCCTGTGTAGCTTAATTGTTCTCGTTTTCTAAAGTGGAAACTGTACCTAACATAAATGCACTTCAATTCAAATTTCTGCAATACAATTTACTGTGAAATATCCTTTGCAGCACTGAATGTTCACTCCTCTCTGATGAATGTCTTACATTCATGGGTCTGTCTCTTTGTCTTCAGTTTGTGGTGCTTGGCACTGTGCTCCAGAGCTGTTCTATCTGCCACTGTCCCCTTTGTCAGTCTTTTCCTTGTCAGGAATCACTGCTCAGCTCATTTTTGTACACTGTTATGCCTTCACATGGTGTGCTATCTTTTTTCATGTAGAGATAACTACATATATTTATTCAAAAACACCTCATTCTTGCTCATAAACATAATATTTTTTAGAATCATTTATTCAGCTTATCCATTCCCATTCAGAGAGCCTGCTGTTGTCTGCCTGAAGCCAATCAGAAGTTTATGGGCAAGCTGAATGAAAAATTTGTGTTGACTTAACTGGGTACAGAGTCATCCTCTAAAATGGATAATGAGTCAAAGTAAGTATGAGAGACCAAGCACTGCTACATGACTTCTTTTCACAAGTATGAGCACTCTATTTCAGTCTATTTAATTTTGATTTCCAGAAAGGGCATTTTTCAGAATAGTTGTATAGTAACCAAGGGTATAATACCCTTCCTTTAGCTTTGCAATCCTATTTTTGGAAATGATCTCAACTTAAAAGAGAATAAATATTAATTTGATTCCCAAATTTCTTCTAACTGTGCAAGTCCTACAGTGATTTTAATTATCTGTTTTTTAGTAAATACTGAATTAAGAGCCTAACTATGATTCCCTAAGGAACTGATTGTAACAACTGTTTGGGCTGCCCAGTGTATTATTTTATTGGTGTGCTCTCATCTTGTCAAACGTTGCATTCTTCTGAACTTATTAAGTACGGTCCTTCATATCCAAATATCTTTTCCTTGTGACATATTAGCACAACATTTATTCACTTAACAGCAGCAGAACTTTAAAATCCAATTCACAAACCTGGTCTTTCTGGTAAAGTATTTACACTGATTAAAAAGAGGACAGCTGACCTAGCACCTTATCATTTATGTGTACACTGCACTCCTCAGAAAAAAAGGACAGTGCTGACGACGAGCACTTTTCCCAGCACACCAGCTGCCTATCAATTCTTAACTCACCAGCAGAGCTTAATTTTTTGCTAACTCACTGTTAAGAGATTTCCATTCTCGTGTAAATGAAAACTATATTTCATAGCTAACTTGAAATGTACTAAAATGGTTTAATCACAGCTCATAATGATTTCATGGAAACATCAGATAATTTCATGCCTATGCACTCTTTTCTACACTGCAGTTTTCAGAGTTTGTTGCTATCTTGCTGCCCACTCACTAAGGGAGGCACAGAATAAAGGACAATATAATGCTGAATAGCTACTGTCAGTGCCTGACCAAGCAGACTGCAATACCCAGGATCTGTGTGTCATGATCTGGTGATGTGGATGGAGAAAAATATGCAGTTCTGCTAGAATTAAGCTGCATTCTAAGCCTGAGACTCACTACGGATGATCAATTTGAATGAACCTTTTCCTGTTCTGCTCTGAGTGAAAATACAAGCTCTCTCCACTGATGTGTATTGTTTCCAAGAACATCTTTTGCTTGTTTACGCCCCTCCAGATACTGCTGCTATTCACCTCTTTAATGATACTCAGTAAAATACTTATCCTCCTATTTAGCTTTGACAGATGGAAACTTACCTAACTCACATTCACTCAACATGATAAAATTCATTTTCTTTGCACACTGCATTTACTGAAGTCCCCAATTCCTTCAATAGCTCTGCATCTCCTGTAAAAGCTAATCGTCTGGAACTTTTAATATCTAAACCCAATTTTATTCAGTTCTTTCAGTCAGTACTAGAATAATCAAATTGTGCCCTTGTCCATTTATCATCCATTTGTTAGATGTGCATGTTTTCCAAACATTTCTTATCCAATAAGGGAAAAGCCTCCTGTAAGTATGGTAAACTTTCATGAACTCTGCATCCTTCCTCACAATATCTACAAAACATTCAACAGTAGGAGGCTGCCAGTGGTTTAAGAACCTAACTATGGTTTTGCTGTATCCTCCCTTCTGACTGCACAATTTCTCATTCACTCTTCTTTCTGTCTGATGTTTAATTAGCAAACCAAACCCACAAAGCTGTGGTTCAGAAGCAACAGCAAGATGCTGCTGACGAAAAGAAGAGAGGTGGTAGGATATAGGAGAATAGGCAACGATTTTTTATTCTCCAGCTCCTTCTGCTTTTGCCCAGAGAAGGAGCAACAGCATAAACATCTACAGATCAATTAAATTGGAGCTATAGTTTCAGTTAGGCTTACAGAACAGGTTAGATAGATTTAACAGCTGACTGTCCTGTTGGGAAAAACGAGTTCAAAACCTGCCTCTACAATCCATGCTAAATTGTTATCATTTTAATAACTGTTTAAAAGCATCTACAGACCACTTATATTCTAGGAACAAACACTAAAACTACACTGATAAAAAGTTATAGTAAAATTGGTGGGGTTTTTTTGTTGTTTGTTTTTTTTCCCTCCACTTATTGGAATATTTATTTTCACTTATTGGAACATTTTCCTAACTTGGGCAAACATTGAGCTAATTAAATCCATTCCCAGAGCCAGTGTACTTGACATCAACGTGCTGCACAAAAGTATCCCTGCTTTTACAGACAGGATTTCAGACTTAGCCCACAGGCCCTCCTGCTACACTTTCTTCATCTTTCCTGTGAGGTCTTCGGAAGCTGCTTAAGCATCTGTGCACACGAGAACAATTCTGATTACCACCACCGAAGTGGCATATCACCGGGACAGCGCGTTTCCTCATTTCCTGCCCACTTCACGCAGAAATTGCACCGACAACGTGATAAATCCCAATGAGAACAGGCGACTCCCGCTTCCACCCGCCCGCTCGCACCTTCTCTCCCGACTTTCTAGGACAGAGCCGGCGGTCACCCGTACCTGAGATGCAGGTAGTGCACCAACTTCGTCACCACCGTCACCATCCTCACAGGTCACCTTCCCCGACGCCGCGCTTCGGGGCTCCTGCAGACACTGCCTCTGCCCGCTCTTGGGACAGCTCTGAGGGAAGGCCCGCCCGCACAGGGGCGGGGATAGCAACCTCCTGCAGGGCAGCCGCGCCCCGGCAACCTCCCCGCCCCTCCGCTCCGCCGAATCCGCTCTAAGGCGCGACCCTTTCCTAAGGCGTGGCTGGAAGCGGTGTTGTGCAGGAGCTGCTGCGAGGGCTGCTGGGCTGGAGAATATTTACCTAAGAATGAGGATGGGCGAGCGAAGGTTTTGGGAGCTAATTTGAACCGGCAACTTTGACCTTTTCTTCTCTGCACGTGGAGAGGTGATTTGCTGATGGCGTGTAAGTGCCTGAGCAGGGAGATATTTTGGATTAGAGGGTTCTATAATCTGCCAGGCAAATACATTACTAGAGCTGAAGGACTGAAACAGTAATGAGATATATTCAAACTGGGAACAATGAAACACATCTTTTGGGTTATAGTAAGAGTGATGAAACACTGAAACAATTTATGGAAGGTGCTAAGTTATTTTGGATCTCTTTGAATTGTAGATCACGATGGATGACTTCCCCATAGGAACAGAATCGCAGAACGGCTTGGGTTGGAAGGGACCTTAAATATCATCCAGCCTGACCTTGAGCATCTCCAGGGATGGGGTACCACAGCTTTCCTGGCAGCCTGTGCTTGTGCCCTACCTCTCTCTGAGTGAAAAATAAAAAATAATAAATAAATAAATAAATAAATAAATAATTCCCCTTAACATCTAATCTAAACCTACTCCCTTTTAGTTTAAAGCCATTACCTTTGCCTTATGATTACACTGATCCTGATCAAGGGTCCCACTCCAGCTTTCTTACAGACCCCATTTAGGTAATGGGGACATCACATATAAATAATCTCCATATACATCTCTGTTTAAATCACATAAAAGTAGTATCTATATATACTTGTTTGGGATTATTAAGAGAATTCTGTTGTCTTCATTACTCTGGAGGCTGGCTGACGGCAGAGCAGATGATCAGAATGGTAACTCCAGATTTTTGAATGTATGAATATTAATTATTTCCTTTCTGCTGTGCTTCAAATTGAGAATATCTCTTCAGCTGTATTCTTCCTTTCTTGTGCATCCCTCCTGGGCACTGAATGACACAATAATCTTGGAAAAGAAGTATGTGAGCGTAATTCAAAGATGACAACGATACACACATTGACTTGTAAGTGAGAAGATTGAAAAGGAAAATATATTTCATATTTTCTGACTCAGAATGTTTGATTTATCATAGCGACTTATTCTTATGAAGCACTTCATTGTGTTGGTAGCATTCAGACTGCTAAAACTGTAGAAATAAAGAGAAGTCACACCACATAAAATGTTTCTAGTGTACCATTACATATTTTAGGACTCTGGATAGCTTAGAAATCAGTCATGTCACAAAGGTGAAACCTGTATATTTAATAAGAATTAGGTTTTACCTACAAGTTAGTGTTAGGTTACCATACCCTTCTGAAATGTTGGGTGCAGTAAATTGTCTTTCAGTTTTTCTAGGAAGAACTGATTGGAAATCCTGAGAGACAGTAAGAATTTTGAGTTTCTGGTTTGCTGAAGTCTGTAATCCTTTCCATCTGTACATTCTTGACAGTACCAGACTTGAGAGACAAGTGTGTTTAGTTTTTGTTGACAAATCAGACAGAAAAAGGAGATTCTGTAAAGATGGAGGAGCTGGGGGAGATAGTTAAAACAGATTTTTTTATGTGTACATATACTGCTATTCAGAATATTTGTAGCACCTGCTATATATAGCTTGATGTGCCAGATCCTCAGACTTATTTTCATTAGTCACTATTTTACTCTCTAAAAATCTTCTCCGTACTTGCTACATTTCTCATCTCGTGTCAATTACATCTCCAAAAAATGAGCCCTTCACTTGTTAACTCATTCTCATTCATGACCTTTGTGTAGACCTACACCATTTACACCTCTGCTGCACTGGTGGGGTAGAGAGAGAAAGTTTCACTTTCAGTGAGTTCTGGCTTCCTTCCTTTTGTGCTCAGCAGTAGTCTCCCTCCTCATTGTCATATTTGTTACTGACATTTGCTATTTCTCACCAGCATTCTCCAATTAATCTTTATTTGTTAATTATAACCTCGTAGTTATTCCTACAATAAAGCTGTAATAAGCTTTTAAAATATGAAGTAATTGTAATCTAACAAATCCATTATTCTAATTCAAAGTACTCGCTCCCAGAATTGTATTAATTGTTTCACTAGATTAAAAATTATTTTCTTTTTTTCAGTCTTCCTTGCAAACAGTTAAACATTCAATTAAGCAACAGTTTGGAAAAGCCTTTTTTTTTTTTTTTTTTTTTTGTGTGTGTGTGTGTGCTTTCTAAATGGATTTTTAACATCAAAATGCTTAAGATAAAACTTACACTTTGTGAATTTTCTTTCAATATCTCTTGCTTTACTCCATTGCCTACTTAATTATTATTATATTTTTTACATTATGTTCTGGTGGAAGTCAGTAGTCAACAGGTTAGCAAGCATGTTTGATAATTTTCTGACAAAAAAATTCATTTTAAAAAAACATGAGATTGTGTAATCAGCATCTTCTGGCATATTTATGCCCATCATAGAATTCTAAATAGTTCTGAATATTGGAAATTGAGCTTACTTTTTTGCCATGCTAAGGGTTGAAAGCAAACCTTTTCAGAATAAGATATTTGGTCACTCAGAGTGAACAACTAAGGCATAAGCTGCTGGAGAGTAGAAATTAATACCTAATCCTATTAGTCAATTGATAGTTTTCTCCCTGCTGCATCATTGTATGTTCCTTTTTACAGCATTTAAATGTTTCCGTACAATTCTTTGTTCTTACATTTTCAGCTTGCAGACCTTATCCCAATGTACACGAATCAGCAAAGCTTGGCATATCAGTAAATCAGGTGTAGTGATGAGAAATAGAAGACCAGTGTAATGAGGGTAATTAAGGGTAAATAATTTGAGAAAGAGCTGCCATCATTTGAAGTCAAAGCTTTGCCTGCAGAGAAACTCCTTGGGAAAGGATTTGAATAAGCTCTATGGAGTGAAGAGGTGCAGTACGTATAAAAATATTCCTCATCAAAACACACTTCAAGTATTATCAGAAGAGTTCACTGGCTGAAATGGATCACGTGATTAAGATTAAGTATCAGGAGAATATAGGAGCTACCCAATGTCTTGAGCATATCATGTTGTAACACATAAAAGAATCCAGGTCTACCTAGAGAATTAAGTGTTCATAATTTAACACAATTTACAGGCAGAGCTCCAGAGAAGAAGCAGAACTGGATTCTGGCAAAAAAACTTGTGTTTGGTAGCTTGAAGCAATCTGCATTTATGAGGCTTGTGTCCTATAGCAACAATGTCGTTATAAGCCCTAGGATTTGTGTGAGATTTAGTTTGGATAATTCTGAAATATGCTGAAAGCAAGTAATAATGTATCTCATCTCTTAAAATAGAATTATAGGGAGGTACGTGCCTTCCTAAAATTCACACCAATTATTTTTTGTTTTAGTTATAATATGTGGAGTACTTTTTTCTATACTGTTTCTGAACAAATTATGGCTGCTTGAAATTTGTTCATTTGTTGCTTACTGATAATCACATGTTGTTTCTTGTCTTTTTTACACACATGACCAAGAAGAATCAATGCAAAAAGTATACTCTTACATTTAGCCATAGTAATTTTCATAGAAAAAGACACTACAGGAAAAAAAAAAAAAAAAAAAAAAAGGGAAAAAAAGGAAAAAGCACCTTCAAGGTAACAGCAAGACATCAATTTTTTGTGTTAGAAATTAACATAATATTTTACATAACGATCCTCTTTGCTGATCATTAAAATAACATAGTTACCTCGGCAACTGGAACATTTTGCAAATGTTATCTAGTGATATATAACACCTTCTAAAAATATGTGCAACAAATAAGATATGAAACATTATTTTTTCAATAAAAATACCATCTATTCTAAGTAGATTTTTGTGAGAATATTTCAGTTTAGGACAAATTTGTATTTAATTAAAAGTGATTTTACTTGCTCAGATTCTGAAAACCTGTTGTTGCTTCATTTCCTGAGAATGGAAAACAGTAACTGGTTTTCTATTACATCTTGATTTCTTCTTTAAATGCATAATTTGTTTATGATTAGGAAATCAATTTTATTCCTAAGTCAAATGTTGCATTCCTAAATAGCTCCTGGAAAATATGGTACACCAAGAAATTAACTAGTCAATTAGACCTAGAGGGCTTACCATCTTAGATCTGAATGCTTCTACTGTCATTCCAGCCCTATCTTTCTCGTCTTGTTCATACCCATATGAGACTGCGTAACTGCAACCTAATGTGACTGAAATGAAGCCACTGACACTGTTGACCTCTTTTCTTTTTCAAACAAACTCAATTAACTATGTTCAAAACAAATTTTTGTGTAGAAATGATTTCCTGAAAAATTTTTTCAAGACCTAATTACCAGCACATCTTCCATTAGGGAACAAATTGTTCTCAGGAAGGTTACTGTGTTCATATCCTCCAAATTTCTTTTTTCATACTTCTTGCGTACTAAAACAGTTACAGTCGTGAAACACCCTCTTCCCTCTGCCTTTGCTTCTCGTTGGCTGCTTTTTTCTCTCTGGGGAGTATACAAAGAAATGCTCCCCAATTCCACAGGGCTTGCTAGCATTTTCCAATGAAGTAGTGTTAAAACAGTTCCTTAGAATTATGCTTAATTTTAAACAGTAAATGCAAATTAATATAAATGTGATTTACTTTTTTTTTTTTTGCTCATATAATTTGAATAATACCGACATTTATTCATTTACTTATTTATTTGTTGCAGTTGACATCATGTGAGATATCAAACACATTGATCTTTTTTATATTAATGTTTCTTTATGTGGACTCTCACCCCTGCTCAATTTCTGTGCAGTTAATCAAGGCAGTATTTCAGTATACTTTGAAAGCTGCTGATTCAGGTGTAATTTCTGTGCGAAGGTGTCTGAAGACTGCTATGAAGTTGGTAATTCTTAAAGTATTTGAACAGAACACTCCTTCAGCTGCTGAAGATCTGGTGAAAAGTCAGCTTTGAGAGAGAATCTGGCTAAATTTAAACATTCCTTTGCTAGAGTATTTCTCCAGTGGGAATAACATGATCTTTGTTATTCAGAGTGTGCTCTTCTTTTTACATATCATTTTCAGATCCACAGAAAATAATAATATATATTATAATCTATTATTATTATTATTATTATTATTATTATTATTATTATTATTATTATTATTATGGAACAGAGAAGGCCAGGCTGTGACTATCTTTGTTTTAGGATAATGACAGCAAGAACTTCAAAGTACTTTTTACAGGCTCCAGCTTTACCATCCTTTTATTTTATTTAAACTCTTTTATTGGGGAAGGTAACTGTAAAAGGCTGAGACATGAGCCTTCACTCAGGCTTTAGTCGTCCATAGTTTTTGTTCCAGTATTGCTTTCAGATCCTCAGCCCCAAATCCTGAATATCAAGATGACACTCAGGCATAAATCTTCCCCATTTTTTACCCTTGTTTGCAGTGGACACCTGAGTGCACAACACCTGAGGCAACTGCAAGGTGTTCATTTCAGCCTATGAATAGAAGAACAAATAGGGTAGGATGCAAGTTCATCCCAAAGCACGCCTGCCCTAAAACATAGACATAAGTACCTATTCATCAACAGAACAAAGGTTGGGGCTCAGGCCTGTGTTTTAAAATCACTACCTTGCATTAAAAGGTTTAGAGCCAATAATAAAGGCATTAATTACATCATCAAATTTTATAGCCATTCCTAAAACCTTTATCCTCTCTGACATCTAATGAGAGAGTGCCTGCTGTTTGGGGCTGTGATTAGCTCACAAAAAAGAAGAGATTAAGGCCTTAGCCATTACTGAGCAGATGGATCATTACACAGGATCTTAAGCCAAGAAATAAATATTTTAAGTAAGTCACATTTGGAAGATAAAAAATATTTAATAAAGCTTTAAATACCTGGAGATTAACCAAGATCTAGCTTTATGATGTGACAACAGACGTACCAGAAGATGGAATGAAGAATGTATAAGACTTTCACATTTCTCTGGTTAACAAAGCTCACTCAGTCACCATGGTTGTTCCCTCTGAAGAGCCTATAGCCATAGGAATCCTATGCATGAATATCCATATCAGGGAACTGCAGACAGGTGACTCATGTACTTATTGCTATTTATCTGGTGTTATTCCCATTGTTTTCTGTATTTGTTGCTGTAGCAATTGTTGGTATTTTTTTTACAGAAATAATGAGAACTGTGGGTTGTTTTTGTTTGTTTTTTTTTTTTCTTGCATTTCTAAGTTTGGATACAAAGAAGCTGTACATGTTGATTAAGCATTTTACAGATAGAAAAATGACAGGCTTAGTCTGAACAACTAGCTCATTACTTTGCTAGTAAATCATATATATTTAAATCTATATTGTTAGGAAAATGCCAAGTTAATTTTTTACGCTGCCTATGATCCGTAGTTTGGTATTTGCCTGTCTTTTCACAGTTGACTCAGTTTGTTTGTCCCAGAACAACTACATGAAGCAGTTCACACTTTGACATGACACCAAAGACAGCACTGTTAGAATAAATATAAAAACTGAGAGTCTCCGAAAACATACTTCACTCACAATCGTTGTTATGAGAGAGACATCACCATTTGGAAAAAAGAGCAAATACAGAGCCATTTAGGGAGAGAGCTGAATTGAGGAGAACTATCATCTATCTCAGTAGGTGGTTTCATATGATGAAAAAGAGTTATCTCTGGAAAGAAATATTAAAATGACTATAAGTATTGTGCTATTAAGATAGGGCATTTTTGTACAGTTCCATTGATTTCTACAGATAATATCTGCATCTTTCCTGTGAACTCTGCCTAGAATCTCAGAGTAGAAGTGCATAAATTCTCCCTCTGCTTGTAAAATTTTGTAGACTATCTACACTCCTATGATATCTGTGTAAATTCGTGACTATTAAACTGTACCAAAAGGGATTCAGAGAGCAAAGAATCCTGAAAATCCCAGGGCATTATCCGCTAATAAATCACAGGTAATAGTGGTATCTACAGATGTGGAGACCACCTTCTCTAGAACAGTGTAGACATGAGCAAAATCAGGTTGTAGCTTACACATAACAATTGTGTTATGAGGTTCCAGTGTTACAAGTTCAGCCTACAAGTCTTTTCTTCTTTTGCAGATATTGCACATTTATGTGTTCTCCTTTCCTGCTTTCAGTGTTCTTTTTTCCCAGATAAACTTGTTATTTTTTTTCTAATGTTCCAGCTACTATTTTCCTCATTTTTCTTCTACATTCTGTAGTGGTCTTTTCTCATAGTCTTTGGCAATTCTTTTGAGAAACATATACAAAGCCATTCTTTTTCTCCAGAGGATCATCTTTCCCACCTTTCTAAAATGGTGAATCACATACAAATTGCTCAGATGTGTCACTTTCTAGAACAATAAATCACATACAAATTGCTCAGATGCGTCACTTTTTTATTGCTCCATATGTTTGTCATATTCAAAAGTGCCATTTTTTTGTGCATCAGATAGAAATCACACAGCGTTAGACAAGACCTCTGAAACCTTCTAAAAGATTTAGCTGATATAGCTGATATTGCTTAGATAATGGAAATTTGTTTGTACGATGTGAACTGGGTCTACTCTTTAAACGTTACTTGTAATATTTATCGCTGACAATCAATATATAAATAATAAACAAGAGGGAATAACATATATTGTTGAAATTGTCTCATCATTACATATAGGAATGCAATGCACAAATCTCGTGATTTTTTTAATAGGTATACTAAGGTTTTTAGTCCTTGCTACAGTTCCTACTGTGGTTGTTTTTCTAGCACTAGCCAAATTTTACATGCTTTGGAGAAATTCTGTGGATAAAGCTTTCTTCACGTTGCCTGAAGATATTTTCTTACTGGTGGCTTAAGATTTTAAATAGGGAAGAAAAGTTTAAAATGTCAAGACTGAGCAACAGAACTACTGCGAGCTGCAGCTGGGCTGACGCCCGTATAGGAAAATCTTGACAGTTTAAAAATAGAAACTGTTCCATCCGTAGATTAACTTTATGTCTAATCCATGTTCTGGCACATGGCACCCTACCTACATGCGCAAACTGCATACTGACTCGGATGGTGATATGGATTTACATTGAACTACTTAATTCCCATAAATTTTTAGAGTTTTAAACTGAAACAAATCTGCAAGAAATGTGTGAACATCTTTCAGACAGATAACACCAGTCAGCTGTGGTCTCACTAATATTTATGGAGATATACATGTTTTGAACTCAAAGTGATGGCTCAGTCCAGCCATCAGTGCAGGCTGGTTAATCAAGTCCCTGGAATTATCCTTGCTGACTTCAATATGTAGCATATTATGCTTCATTTGATCTTACTGAGCCACTTCTTAAGTCTATATTCAGTGCTGTGGATTTATACACCCAGTTTGTCTCTAAAATTACTAACATATCTATCATTCACAAAAGACAACCTCATACTTTTGTGAGTCTGAAACATGCTTCTCATGTACTTTCAATATTAAAATTTACATACAAATTATAAAACTTGCAATATCTTTTAATACATTGGATTAGATCATGAGGAGATAGATTCTTCAGCAGTATTGTCTGTTGAATCAGGTTAAGGCAAATGAAACACTGCACTTTTGTACAAACTCCAATCCAGTCCTGCTCTTCTAAGCAAGCTGCAGTTGAAATCCAATCACTAACATCGTATTTAAGATGAAATTGCCTTCTAGGCTGTTAGGATTTTATTATGGTTAAATAGATGAAGAGTTAGGTGAAGCCACTACTGTGGTTGGTTTGTGTTGTTTTTTGTTTGTTTGTTTGTTTGTTTTTGTTTTTGTCTTTGGGTTTTTTTTTTTGTGGGTTTTGTTTTGTTTTGTTTGTTTTTGTTTTTTAATTACAACTATCCACAGACCAGCACTTTGGCACTGGCCACATACAGCTGGGGAAAAGAGAAAGAGGTATGTAAAAAAGTGACTGCTGGCAACATTTGCTTTTTTCATTCCAGAACAATTACACCATAACTGAATCATTACTTCAAGACAGAATAGCCTGAAGCTGTCATAGAAAACATTTAGTAGGAGCATCCTTGGAAATTGAGGAGTCAACCAAATATTAGTGATTATAAGCCTGATTTCTTCTGTCTTGGTCACCTTCTAGGTGAGAGCTTTAAGATGGAAAGAAATACAGAGCAATGTGCTATTCAAGGAAGCCAAGGGTTTGCTGGTAGGTGTTGCCTTAAACTTACAATGATTTATGCCAGCTGGGGTGATGCTAAACTTCTGCAGCACTTATGAGAGGCCAGACTGCAGCCTGAAATAGAATCAACAGTCTAAAAACTACAACAGATAACAATCGTTTTGAAGACATTAAATACAAATTCATTTCTCCCTGTAAGATTTTGCAAGAGCGTTACATCATTGCTCTTAGAGTCTTGTTTGTGTTTTTAAAAAGATACAGTGTATCTTATTATTTACTGAATGGAATACATACATAAAAAAGCTGAGTGATTACAAACAACAGCTAAAAGTGATGACATTGACTTTGCAAACAAATGCAAGATATAAGAGGTGAACTATTAACCTTATAATTAGACAGTTTCTAAGTTCATTTTAATTGTGTTGTGTAAGTAGTCCTAGAAATTATATTAAAATAAATTCGGGATCTAATTTTCCTTTTCAAAAATCATCTAGAACAGGGTAAATGAAGTTGTCTTTAAATAAACAATATGCCAAAATCTGTCCTCCACAAATCATTGAAATTACTCCAGATCCTGAAAGAGAATACAAAGCTGTTTAGTATTAATTTGTATAGTGGAAGGCAAATATTATAATAAAACAAGAGGCAACCCTTCTTTTTGACTTTTTTTTTTTTTTTTAAACTCCTTGCTCACTTAAACACTTTGCCCAAAACTTTAATCACCAACAAAGAGATCAATTCCAGCAATTTATGATACAAAACCAGCAGCAGTATACGGAGTTTATTCGCCTGTCTCTGTCTGTTAGGAATTTCTACAGCTGTTGATCCTTGTTATCCATCATAAAAGAAAGAACAGATGTCAGTACTTTCTCCCTTAGTTACTTTCAAGATAATATATTAACTTAGGACTATTCTTCAAATTTTGAAAAATAATTAAACATTTCAAAATACAGGTTTGCCATTCTCTGTAGGGAAATATGATGACTGGGAATCTATCTCATCTATCATAGATACCTGCTCATAGAATCAGAGAATCAAAAAATCACAGAATCGTAGAATCATAGAATGACCTGGGTTGGAAGGGACCTCAAGGATCATGAATCTCCAACCCCCCTGCCACATGCAGGGCCACCAACCTCCAACCTCCCCATTTAATACTTAATACTAGACCAGGCTGCCCAAGACCCCATCCAGTCTGGCCTTGAACACCTCCAGGGATGGGGCATCCATAACCTCTCTGGGCAGCCTGTTCCAGTACCTCATCACTCTCTCTGTGAAGAACTTCTCCCTGACATCCAACCTAAATCTTCCCTCTCTCAACTTAAAACCATTTCCCCTTGTTCTACCACTGTCACATTGTTCATAAAAATCATTTTTGAACTGTATTTCATTTCACTGATTGTGAAGACTACCAAGGAAGTCTAGCTTGGAAAACTGTCTGTTTGACACCTGAATTAGATGAGGTAGATAATTTGATTACTCAGGACTTAGCATTATTCATTTCAGCAACATGAACGTATCTGCTCTTTGTTAGGAAGATTATCATAAGCTAAATACATTCTGGTCTTAAAATAGTTGTTAGCCCAGTGTTACTTTTCTGTGTTCTTACAAGAACTGTAAATGAAAAACATGTGTATCTTCCTTAAATACTGTCAATTCCCAAATTATTGAGACTACAATAGAAAAAAACTCATACTATACATGCTATTTTTCTAGAATCTAACAACTTAATATCTGAAGATTATTATACCTAATGCCAGCCACCAGTGTAACATCAGAGGAAATTCAGACATAACTGGAAGGAGAAGAAAAAGAGAAATGTGCATTTGTAAACAATAAAGGTAAGGATATGCAAAACTTATATTATTAAATAGAATGTCTGCTTAGTTAGCTTTTCTAAATTATATGCATTAGATTTATTGAAATTGCAAACTGCTATCAAGATCCTCACCATTCAGATACTTGATCATACTATTATGCTCAGTGGGTAAGCAATCCCTTGGGGGTCAAATCTTAAAAAGTACAAGTGTGTGTTAAGCTGAGGCTTTTAATTGTAAAATCGCTGAAAAGGGAATTCATTTATTATTACATATCCGTATGAGGTTTGGCATAACAGAAACACTGCTCACCTGGTAGGAAGTCGATACACTCCTGCAATTCAAATAATTTCAGCTGTCTGACAATTTCAATTTGATGGGTGATAACAGCATGTGAAAGACAGAGCTGTACCCTGCAAGTGATCCCTATTACCCGACATGCTCTGCCATGTGTCTCGTAGCTACCTCTGCCTCACATGAGCTGCCCCACGTCCCCATCACATGACCAATATGAACAAGTGCAGCCCTATTAGGGCTGGCAGGGCTGTGGAGCAGTGAAGATAACTGGAAGGCACACTGTGTGAGGTCAGCAGCACAGCTTGGGTTGCCCATCTGAAAGCATCAAGAGCAGCTCTGTGTTGTTTGGAGATCAAAGTGCGCCATTTGATACAATGGTAGAAGATAGTCTACTGCATCAGCTATACAGAAAGCATAGTTTGTTGTAGTTTTTGTAAATTTCCTATTTTAAATACAAAAAATAATAATATTCATGAGGAATAACAGCAACTCAAATCCCATGAAATCAAATTTAGTAAATGAGAAATTATGCTTAATTTTTTTACATTCAACTCTCTATTAGTTTCTGGAATATCTTGACGTGGGTACTAGAGAATATCTGTATAAAGTGCTAAAGAATAAATGGATGATGCATTGGAAAATGGAAGATCAATTATTCTGTAGTAAGAGGGAATTCTAGTCAGTGATTTTTTTTATTTTTTTTTCCCTAGTCCTAATCGTAGAATAAAAGCATTAAGTTCATCTATATAGAAGAAAAAATGTCCATGTGGGCTCTGCCATCCAGGTGTTATCCCTTCGTTCCTTCCAGAAGAGTAGAAGAGTTTCAGAGAAAACAAACAAATGACATGTAACACTTCAGTGGTAAAATACATTATTTTCTTTTGTTCAAATATTTTAACTTAGTATGCTGAAGCAAACTCCATTTTTACTCTGAACTAATGTTGAAGTGTTAATGAGTCAGAAGTGGACAGCTACAAATTTCTTGTTTTACAGAACATAACTCCAGAAGTTGTCTCTAGGATGAGTATTTCACATAACCGCAAGAAAGACAGAATTGAGGTATAGAGGTAAAAATTTAAATACACGCATAAGTCAAATGGATGGAAAGCTGAGGTGTGTGTATTCAGCTCCAAGGAAGAATGGAAACCCATAAAACAGTGGGTGAGCCATGGTCACTTAGTCCTTCTATAAGTGATACTATATATATATTTAGCAGTAAGCATACTTACCAATGGAAGTTATGATGATATGAATAACAGTAACCGTTACAGCATAATCCCAAACCCATTCTTCCACCACCAGGGCAAACAGCAGACCACAAATGAAAAAAGTTATTTCCAATGAGATTACAAGAACTGAAAATGAAAATAGAATATTTACTCCAAGCATAGTTTTGAAGGTCTTTTCCTCTTATACCAAGGTAATAGCAATAGGAAGTTAAAATGTCTGAGACAATGTTATGCAAATTATGTTTGATTAGGTCAAATATTACTCTAGCGCTTTGATTATAAGGTTCATTTCTAATTTTACCACAGACACTGCATGGGTTCTATACTGATTTATCCATAGACTTACAAACGTTCTTTCTTTTTTAAAAAAATGTAGGGATGAGCAGGAGGAGGATCAGTGCTCTAAGTATTGCCTTGAGAAGAAATAGTGTGGAAATGTCAGTGACAGACAATCCATCCAGGGTCTTTGCACATGGCATTAAATAGACTTGGTTGATGCAGATATAAGTCAACTTTTTCTCTTCCAAAACAGAGCAGTCTGGTTAAGGTTTTACATTCAGTAGGAAACTTCATAGCTTTCTTCCCGTTCTCTGCTTCACATCATGTATGTGTAGCAGTGCAACTTAAAGACAAGACACATAAGGGGAAATAGAGCAGAAAGCCATCCCTATGAGCTGAACGCAGGCCATCCCTGTTGATCTCATGGTTCCACATCACACTGGGCTAGCAGGAGCTGACTGGGAAATGCCTGCAATCCTCCAGCAATACCCTGGGTGTAACAAGCAATAACAGCACACTAGTAACTCATATAATTTTCAATCTGAGGTATTTTTCTTCTTCTTTTTAAAGCACCTAGACATATTGAAATAATATTTTAACAGATTTTTTTTTTAACCGTTGCAGTAATGTAATACCTAACATTACTGTAGCTCACAGAGAACATTATTATTTTTTCACTGTATTTAATTTATACATCTGGCAGCGTTTTGTGACTCAGTTTTATTCCATTCTTTAGACAGTCAATTATTTCCTACTGTAATCTGGATCTTTCACCCAGCAGTTAGAAGAAATGTAAGAACACAGAAGAAAAAAATAAACAACTATAAAACCACACGTGGTTAGGAAAATACAGAAGATACACTTCAAAAAAAAAAAGTAATATTTGACAATACATTTTATTTCCTATTAAAGTTAATTTTAATAGTATCTACTTATTTTTTTTCCAATAATTTTATAACTTCAAAAGTATGCTCAATGTAGGCAGTTGCACTGTAAGTTTTCCATTAATCTGGGCCAACAACTACAGCTCTGATCTGAGACTTACGTTTTTATTTCCAGGCTATCTTTCAAAGACATCATTCTACTTTTAGCAGGTATAAGTGAGACTCTTGTACAAACTAATTTTCATTTGCAATGCCATTCAGAGAGCTCAGCTATGTCTCTGTGCCCATAGCCTTTAAAGAGACCCGGTTAGGTTTTGCTGCTCCATACTATTGCATCAGTTGGATGGAAGGCAAGACTGAATTCTAACTAGTTGCGTGACATAGTGTTTGTCTTTGGCATCTTATAAACATCCTGCATCAAACTGTCTGATATAATTTTGGAGCAAAAAAGTCTTGTTGAGATACAGTAATTGCATCAGGGCCCTGAAAAGTAGTTCTAATGGAATATGATTAAAATTTCATTTCCATTGCTATAAATGGAATGTTCTTCTTTTTTCATCTGAAATCCACATTGACACTATACAAATATTCATGCATTTTTATCATTCTTTTTAACATGATCGACTGAGCAATTTTCTTTTGAGCAGTTCTGATTAGCAGTTCTAATTATAGGGGATGTGGTTTTCCTTTGCAAAATAGAATGCAAGTATGGTAAAATTTCATGTATGCATGTAATTTTTGAAATGATAGTTTAGGAACGTGAATATGTTTTGAAGGCTTCAGACAAAGCTTCAGGAATTTGTATTAGGATGTATAAAGGTCTGACTGGGAGCTGAATTACAATAAAACTCTGAAATTTTAATGTCCACTTTATTCAGGCATTACCAAAGCAAAATTTCCATGAGTTGGATACGACCCATTCTTCAGCTTCTGAGTACATTACAGTTCATAAGAAATATGTTGTAATATGGAAGTTAAATTTAATAAATATTTGGAAGAACTTTTCAGAGAAGAGGTCATTATTATCTCATGAAAATGCAGCATCCTGATACAGTAGTACATTGTCTTCAAATGATCAAAATCAGAACACTTCAAGGAAATGCTTAGAAATCATCTGATTAATTAATAGCAATATATAAATGAAAAGTGAAGCAAAGATGAATAAAGATTTAAATGCAGTGTAGTTAAAATACTGGAAATATTACCATTGCTAAAAAAGCCCTAAAATATTGTCCATAAGGAAGACAAATTTACATCCAGATATGATCTAATTTCTTGACTGAGGGAAAACATAAAAACAAACTTAACTTACCTAAATAGTGTGGGTTGAGCCATGATGGATTTGTCTTAAAATCAAAAGGTGCCAAACCATCCAACATTTTAACCCTGTGGAAATAGAATAAGTACAATAAATACATTTAACCATAACTTTAATTTTCAATAAAAAGTTAAAGACTACATGATGAATTACTGGTCCTTTTAAGATAAGATTTCAAATGGAATATTCTGGATTTTACAGGCTTTCTACATTTCATTCATGTTTTGATCTTGCCCTCGCACACAGTTTCTGTGATCTCCTCTTCTATTTAAGATACGTCTGGTGCTATACATGTTAATAGTTTCCTAAGGGAAGATGATTTCTCTTTCATATTGACTATAACATCTTTCCTTTTTAATTTTTTATGTAATTGTTCTCGTATGTTCATTTACTTACAGGATGCAAGTGCAAGAAAGTATATTACAGCCAGCATTTTATATTGCTTTTGAGGATCCATTTACTGATATATGAAGGCACTGGTCACAACAACTTATTGAAGGCTTGGTGACAAGAACTTAGCTGAATTTGGAAAATATATTCGTGGAATAGCTGGGACTGAATGCCTCCAATCTGAATGCCTCTTGTCCATAGTCACTGCTCTACCTGCTATATCCCGTATATCTAGCTGTAGCACGTGGTCATAGTAAAGGCAAGGATGTCTTACTTGAATATGGCAAAGCAAATGGAAAGGACCACATAGTACACAGTGTAGAAAACTGCCATGCATATCAACAGGTTCACCAGCACAACCTGTGAAAGAGAAAAAGACAATCTAATGCTGTGTTTACAGTACGTATATAATCATCAAAAATAAATCCAGATTTCTGTCAAGCATAATATTTCAGAAAATATAATATTTAGCCAGAAGTTTTTGCTGTTGCTGATTACAAAAAAGTTGTTAAAATCTTTTTAGTACATTCCAGCTTCTGATGTTATAATGCATGGTCCTTGTTTTAATGGTGTATCTTCTACTTAGCTATTGAATTTATAAGCATTCAGAGAATGAGAAGTGTATTTATTGACAGTTGCTACACTGGTGACCCCTTGAAGATCATTCAGATATATAACTAGCTTAATTTTTTTAACTTAAAAGAAATGCTACCATGGTAATTATGTTGAAACTCTATAGAAATAAAATGTAGAAAATTGCAAGGAGTAACTAGTAAGTTTTCTCTAGAAGATATGTCACCCCTGTATTTATTTCCAAAGCTATGGATGTTGACAACTTAAGTGACTAATAAGAGATATCTGTTAAAAAACTTTTTAGATAAATTGCTTGTTTATTTAAAATAAATAAATTCAAACCCCAAATTAATAACAAACTAACTAAGAGTAACAACAACAACAAAAAAAGCATATGAGTTTCAGAAAGCAACACTATTTTATGATCCAGCTCTAGGTCTTTAAGAGAAGAGAAACATTTAGGCTTCACTTCTCATCTGAAGTTTCAGAAGTAACACAACCAGAGAAAAAACTGAACCTTAACCCGATCCTGTTCATAAAATGCCTTCAGATCTTTTCTTTTCAAGTGAAGCATTATTTATGACTCTGCTCAGCTAAGTTGGCTTCCTGAATTATCCAGACCCTAGGACTTATATTAATTCATGCAGGTATAGGGTAAAATGTTTTTAATGTTAATATACTTCAGTAAAAAAAATAGATTCCTGCTAATGCAGAACACTGTCATTTTTGTTTATCTGGGATGACACTACAACATTCTAGCATTTAAGTTGGACCACCAGGACTGGGGATTGCTGTGCATCACATTTGATTAACTGCTCTGGCAATATTGTGTGCTTACCTGAGAACATGAAACTGAAGATGTTTACTACAGTCTGTTAGAGTGGTAAATAAAATCAGTTATTTTGTATAAATTCCAGTTTGTCTTGCATTTTCTCAGTTTATCTGGGGCTTTATTGCGTCATATTTCTCTTCTAACTAACTGAAGCACTGGAACAAGTTGTCCAGAGAGCTGGTGGTTGCCCCATCTCTGGAGACATTCAAGGGTCTTCCTAGTCCATGTGTGTTCCACCTTTCCCTTATTATAGCTTTTTTTCCTCATTTTTTTATCTGAATATTCTTAAGCTTGCATTTCACTTCACATACTTTTCTTTCCTTCATGCTGCTAGTATTTGAAGTATGCCCTGTTTCATTCTATATTTTTAATGATCCCTTATGTCCTGACTTTAAATGGGCACTCTTATGAAATTCAAAGATGTTATGAAAACCTGATACCTTGTGCCACAATGGTAGTCTCTTCTTAGTAATTATTCCACATTTTCATGTTCCTGTGGTCCAGCAAAACTTAATATGTAGTAATAGGTCCTCTTTCACTGTACACTGGTGCTTAAATAACGACAGTTATTTAATTTCTCTTTGTATTTATCTTGTTCTTCAATGAAAGACTTAACATGAACACTATTAACAGCAACATCCTCACAGAAAAAAAAATTATACAGATATAATGCCATAATAAGGGCATCATGATTATTCTGATCCCTTACCTACCTATTCTGGTGCTTTTACTTACCAGTAATTATTTAGCAGAAGCTAGATCCATTTCAGCTTTTAGTGTATCTCCTTCACTTAAGTTCAAAGTAAAAGCTGAGTGGCAGAACATGCACTCTTAAGAATGCATTAGAGTGGTTTGTATAACACTTACTCAAGGTGTCTGTACCTTGTGAGTGATGACTCACCCTACCTTCAATTCAAACTTCCACTTTCAAGAAAACATCCATATCCCTCTTGCTGTAAATTCCATGAAAGGAAGGGAGAGAAAGTCTAAGCATGGAGTGAAGTGCCTCTCCCATGAAGACAAGTTGAAGGAATTGGGCTTGTTCAGCCTGGAAAAGAGAAGTCTGCAGAGAGACCTCATTATGTCTTGCCAGTATTTAAAGGGAGTTTATAAAGACAAGGGAAATTAACTTTTTGAATGGGTAGATAGTGATGGGTCAAGGGGGAATGGTTTTAAACTAAAGGAGGGGAGATTTAAATTAGATGTCAGGGAGAAATTCTTTACTGAGAGAGTGGTGAGGTGCTAGAACAGGTTGCCCAGAATGGTTGTGCCCCATCCCTGCAAGTGTTTAAGGCCAGTCTGGATGTGGCCCTAGGCAATCTGATCTAGTACTTAATCTAGTGAGGGCAATTCTGCCTGTGATGAGGAAGCTGGAACTTGATGATGCTTGAGATCCCTTCCAACGCAAGCCATTCTACGATCGATGGCCACACTTTACCCTGTCTAATTATTTTTACTTTCATAGAATCACAGAATCACAGGGTTTTGAAGAATCCTCGAGATCATCGAGTCCAATCCCTCTGCTAAGGAAGGTACCCTACAATAGGTTGCACAGGTAGGCATCCAGACAGGTAGTAGAAGTATAAGGACATGGGAAGTACAAGTATGCAGCACTGAAGAATCCAGCAGCACATGTTTTGAAGTCTATTGAGTCAAAGATTGTATCTGTGTCATCTTAATTAGGTTTTCTTCCATTATTTTTTCCAACTGTCTTTCATTGTCTAGAATATCTCACGAAAAAAATGTACCACAATTTAATTCTGGTTGTTTTAGAGAGGAGCTTAAACCTACTGAACAGTAATTCGAATAACTAGTTTGTGAAATATCCTCTAGTTTTTATGCCATCCAAAATAGTGAATGTTTTGTTCCTTTCCTATGTTTTCCTCTGTTATTCCTGATTGTTTCTAACTCTGCATGATCCTACCTGTCAGACAGCTAAGATGAAACTTTCTCACCTAAGTCCCTCCAGATATGAAATCTGTACCTTATCAGTAATTGCTATTTTTTAAATCTTATTTTTTAAATAAAACACAGCTCTGTGTTTTAGAGTGAAGATTTCAATTTAAAAAAAAAAAAAAAACCCACAATGTAAGCCAGTTCTGAAATGTAATTTTCATTTTTATTTAATTTGTTGTGTGTAGGTAAAAGCTGCTGAAAAATCAGTCCTTATTCAAGGAGGCAGTGTCTCTGAAAAGAGCTACAGATGAACATTAGCTCAAGCTAATTCAGTTTTGGGAGCTTCCCTTACCGTTATGTGACACAAAACAAGCCCTTGAGGCTTTATGTTTTAAGGTGGGAGAATATGAAGATAAGTGAGGAAGAAGTATTACCTCTGAGCATAGGATTAGAGAACACAAAGCAGCATCCAATTTAGCATCAGCAATTTTTAAAGTATGTTAAGAAATGGAGAAGGTGCAGAGAAGAGCCATAAAAGAGAGCTGATGGCTAGAAATGCTTTTTTCATTAGGACTACAACTCTAAAGAGGTCAATCTGTTTAGCTCTGAGGGCTGATTTGATTATGATGGATAAGTACCTTTGCAGGCAGAAAATACCAGGTACTTAGGGACTCTTTAATCTATCAGAAAAGCCATATGAAGTAAACAGCTGCAAGTTATAGCTAGACAAATGGCAAAGATACATGAAAGACATTTTTAACTGTAAAGGCAATTAGTTAATGGAACAAACTGCCTTGGAAATAATGGATTATTTAAAGAAAAACCAGGTGCCTTTCTGGATGAAGCTTCACTTGGACATCTCCAGTGTTTACTTCTGGCCAAGTGATAAATAATATACTTATAGAACCATCTGATACTGATGGAAGTGTGGACCATTTTGCAAACAGTTCATATTATTTTTATGTTGCTAGATATGAAAAGTGAAAGTACATCAATGTATCTATGCCCCAAAATTACAGGAACAGTAGTCAAGAATCCCATCATATGTGTACAAACTAGTATTTGTCAATACGTAAATGTCTAAGAGAATTTCTACTTTTCTATTACTATTATTTCACTAAAGTGAAATAAAAATGGAGAATGATTAGTGTCTTGTCAACTCGTTTTCTTTGAGGGGAAATTACAGCTTTCCCATGTCCTGTATTTTTACTATTATTCCAAAAGGCAATTGGCTAAATAACTTCTGTGATCTTTTCTTTTCCTTGATGTACTCCATGGCCACTGCAGTGTTCACTGACTACAGTGTTACCTACAAGTAACATGCTGCCCCTTCTGCCCTGAAAGTACCTCTAAACATTGGCAGATGAATCTATGGCACATTTTGGGTGAGAATCATTTTCATCTTATTTCTCTGAGCAGATACACGTTTCCTGGAATTCTCCTTTATCTGCCTCCTGTAAGTCTTATCTGCTCCAGATGCAGATTTGTACTGTAATAAAAGTGGTAAGATAGGACTGCAGTGAAAATAACAAGGCTGAAGAAAGACTGTGAGCTGATGGCCTATTGACCTCTAATTACAGTAGGTAAATTCCTAGCCTCTCTTGAAGTCAGTGACAAACTTGTTTTGGCTTCAAAGGCCTGGGATTTTTCTCTCTGTACCCAGAATATTAGTCCCTGTCTAAGTGACACAATGAAGTATTAAAGTGCTTTACCCAGTCAAGGAAGCTAAAGAAAGACATGCAGGTCAGTGCTAAAAATATAATCCGAAGTGAATAACATGAAAATTGAAACCCTTTGAAAAACTTCCAGTTGTATCACAGTTCTTTTTTTTTTAACCTTTCCACTGAAAATTATATATTTTTTTGAATATCAAAATATATTTTATTTTCAAACTTATTTTTTTCCCTTTCTAACCCCTCAAATATTTCAAAGAGAGAAATATAAGTTAAGAACTACAGAGTCATTTATTATATGCCAAAGGCATTGAAAGAATTTCAGAAATATAGCAGTGTCATTAAACTTGGGATAAAATTCCAAGATTGTATTTCATACATGCATCACTCCATATATTTTGAAATCCTTCTAATAAAATATACTTTTCAATACTTATTACCAGTCCTATTGGATAAGATCTCCTTTGCAGTTTACTTTTTAGAAAAAGAACATTAAGAAGTACTCTGTAAGAGTGAAAGCAACTGTTTTTTCAAGATCTGCAGAGCTGACTAACTCTAAATACTACTATTACTCTAAGTACTACGGCACTATACACACTCAATTCCCTTTACCTTGGTTTCAGCAGTTTTGACCTTGAGAGCCATGGACACATGATGAGTGAAAGGAAGTGTTGTTGCTATACTTCTTATGCCAATGTCAACAGAAAGAAGCAGCTGTTTTTCACCCCAAAAAACATTCTTATAGGTAAGTACAGGACAGAGTGAGGTAAGTTGATTGGATTAAACTGAATTGAGACAGAAGCCATCTGTGAGATAACTCTAAGCTGCTGAAGACCAAACAGAAAATCCTAGTCACTGATTTAATGTCATACATTTGTATCTACAATTGGCAAAAGCCTATCTGTAATACAAATTTACCATTTAGAGACAAAATTATGAATAGTATTTTCTAACTTCTGTTTGATTTTTTCAGCACTCATTTGATCACAGTTCATTAAGATTGCCATACCTCCATACTTTCAATTAGTTTTACGATTTTTAACATTAATTATGTTGATCATAGCTGTGGAAGCATACATTCTTCACCTTGTTCCTTGTTAATGTTTTTCTTCTGACTATCACTTTATTACATTACATGTAATTCACATTAAATTAGGTATAATTACGTTAAGAAATGATAGACTTACATTATGACTTCTCCTTTTCTTATTTCTTCAGGAGAATGAAATTTACCATGCTTTAGAGAAGCTCCACCTTCAACTGAGCAAATCCTTAATGGATTTGAATTTGACTTTTTGCAGATGCATTACGATTCATTATCCTGTACTGGAAAAAAAAAAAAAAAATAGATCATATAAAGGAATGCTTCTGAAACTTAATGATTTTTTTTTTTTTTCCCCTACCACTAACATAATCTGTGCAGGTTTCTTTATTGTTAGTGTCTTTCTAATTGAGTAAAATTAATGCTGTCTGGTTTAAGATATGGTCTGTACAAAGCAAACAGAAGCTTTTGCTCATGGATTTGATAGTACCAGATTGCGAATACTGTACAGAACATACAGGTAGTATTGTGTGAAATTCTTTTCCTGTCCCAAATGTGAACACAAAGACCTGTGCTCCAGCACAATACAGTGATGTCAAAGAAATAGAATCAAATAACAACAAAAACCAAAATTAATTTGCATAAATGGTTGCAATGGTGACCACACAAATGGTAGATTAACAAAAAAGTATTGATTTTAGTAATTAAGAAATGATTGAAAATAAGCAAACGGTTTCATCCAAAGATCATCACATCTATTCCAAGGAAACAAGGGCCTAAAATTTGCACAAATCCTTGCAGTAACTCTAAGCAGCAAGATAACTGAAAACAGTAATGGATTCCATTGGTCTAAGATCATTATTAAATGTAATCATTCATTTACTCGCTCAGTCAGTCTAACCAAAATCTGAGGATAGAACCAAAGTTACTGAATTCCATGGGTAGATAATGGAAGCTATAGGCATGGATTTGCTAATGAGACTGAGAGGTTCCTCTCATTTCAAGTTCAACACTTCCAGAGAGGACAGTATTTCTGTTGCAGACTTGCTTCCAGCCTGGAAACAGCTGGACTGTTGTAACAGTAACAAACAGCAGCAAGTCAAAACTGGGAGTGGCAGAATTGTGTGTGATCCAAAATGCTGACTAAAAGACTTAGTAGCAAATTGGAAAGATATTGTGTTGCTGCTAGCAAAATGTCCAGAGGGTGGAATAGCCTCTTTTTATTTTCTTCTTTTTTTTTCACTAGGTCAGCCACAGGAAGTACAACAATTCCTATTCAGCACAGGAGACAGAAGAAAAGTTTTAATATATGTTAAACTGTCTATTTTGGTTGCAAATAGTCATGTTTTTTTTAAGCACTATTTTCCAAAGCAATGAACTGCAGATTGTTAGTAATAAGATGAGGAAAAATAGTGCTACATTACCTTTTAGCCCCTAGTTTTTGTGCTGTTTTGATTTACAGAAACATCCAGGAAACAGATGCTTCAGTAGCATATATATGCCTTACCTCACACTTTTGGGAAGAACAGGTAATAAGCAGTGTTATTTGGAATGTGGCTGTACTCATGTACTTTATTCCTATTGAGGAAGACTTAACAAATAGTGATGAAAGAATAACTGCGGACAGTTACAGAACAGAGAATAAGTTAAGACATGAAAGTGAAATCGAAGATACATCTGTAGGCCATTATCTCTGTAAAGTGACTTAGAATGACAGGATACCTTCTTCCTATCTGTTCCTGGGGCAAAACTTTGTAGTAATGAAGAGAAAAATTTTGTAATAATGAAGAGTAAAATCTTAGTGCTTAGTTTGCTTTTAAGCTTATTATTTATATTTTAAATAGAATGCTCTGATTTAAGCCCACAGTTTATAATGCTCTCTAATGGCACTGCAAAAATAACATACAACATTTGAGGAGGTGTATCATATGGGAATATAACAAAAATATCTATCATGGAAATTAACAAGTGATTTGTGTTGCTGATATGCTGACCATGGACCCAACAGCACACTATGCCTTCTGATACAAAGTCAGACCCAGGACCATATTTTTTAGCTAACGCCAAAAAATATAGGGTCTTAGAATCAGGAAAATGACTGAAGTCTGAAGAATGTTGATTCATTATCCTGGAATACTTAAGGAAAATACAAAGATCAACCAAGAGGATGATATCTACACTATGTGTAGAGAAAGTCTTAATTCTCTGAAGGGTGATGACATCAAAACATGTGTACTCTGTCTCCATCTGCTGATGGGAGGAACAATACTTAAATTGTGTGCAGTAAAGAAGAGCTCAGAGAAAAAAAAAAAACTGGCCACTTTTTTTTTTTTTTAATTACACTAAGAATATGTAAAGAAAATTTGATAGAAATGTACATTTTAAAACAAACATAATTTATTGACTTACACTGTGCTATGACTTTAGCAAATATAACCTTGTTGTATCCTATGAAAGACCATGCATAAGGTGGTGTTGATCAGATGTGCATTATACAACCTTACTATGACAGTTTGGCTCCTATATGGAAGGAGAGGTAATTCTGCAAGGCCTGGAGTCCATCTCCCTCCTTTCCCTGTTTAACTGTCCTGCAGAATAGATAGATTTTGAGAGACTGGAAATTAAAGAATTCAGTGAAAGCAGGAATACACTTTGAATGATGCAGTCTGTTATTAGTTCCAAATTTTGTCAGATTGCTTTTAACAATATCCCAGCTCCTGAAAATATCATGTAAATGAGCTTTCAGGTCCTGAAAAGTTGTCCCTTCATGTAAAAGCTTGTGAACTCTAAAATGTTCATAGTATTAAACTAAAAACTGATGTAACCTTTTTGATGTGCAAACTGCAAATGAATTGGATTCTCTAGGAGATAATTAACCCCAATGAGCTACTTGTATATATAGAGATGGCTTAATTAACAATAAAAACAGCAAATAACATTTTTTCTGTTTCATTAACTGACATTGATGGTTTTGTGAACAAGTTCAATACAGAGCTTGAAAGTGCTGGAAAAGGAATCAATTTAATAGGCTTTATTTATTCAAACTATATGTTGGTTTTATTGTTTGTGAGCAGTGTGGGATTGACAGAACTGGAAATGAAATCTGTTTATCTAGGGCTCTCACACAATTGTAGCAAAGTAAACTTTCCACTCTGGCCCTACTATATGTTTAAGAAACAAGTTTAATTGCCTGTATTTTAAAAATCAATATTTCTGCCAAGCAGCTTAATGTGCTTATTACCACAGTCCCAAATTTTGGAGGTATTCTTGCATCTCTAGTTTAGTGGGAAAATTTGATGAGTACAATGAAGCTCTGAAAAACCTTTTCAGGACTTAAGACCATGGAGAAAGGGGGAGAGGGCTGTGAAATTGCTTCTGCTGTTGGTAGAGGAATGTATGTCATGCTGGATCAGGCAGTCTCAGGTGAGGCTCACTTGCACACCTGTGCTCACTCTGGTTGCTGGCACTATGGCCATTGGGACCCTGAGCCACAGTCTGACTCCTGCTGCTGGCACAACAGACCATGTGCAGACATGTGTACATGGAGCACAGTTCCTTACCCAAGAGAAAATAAGAAAGGAGTTCAAGGAGATGGGTTGGATCATGCTGATTTGGAGCAGACCGTGACCAGAAAAGCATGCTGACTGGCAAAGTATCTATGTGAGACTGCCTCTTTTTACCCCCTTATCCCTCTATCTTCTCCTATTTGTTCCTACTTGAATCAGCATAAACCCCTCTTTTTCCAACTTTGGTACCTCCCCTAAGCATCCTGCAACAAATCCTGTACTATGCTCAAATGATTATCCTCTGCATCCCATAATGTGTCCCACATCCTGAGTAGCAACATTTTTCTTCTAAAAGGTGATCTGGGGTCTGCTCCAGCTGGACAGTGGCGGGCTTCACACCTAGACAGTGGGACTGGGGATCTCCTGAGGTGAGGTGTTTGCTCCTAAGGAAGAGTGGTTTGGGCCTATGGCTGCCATTGTGTCCCTATATTCCCTGGGCTCCTGGAGATGAGCTGTGTCTCTCCTATGAAGGCCTGGAGGCAGTGGGAGTGTCAAGAGATTAGACTGGCATGGGAAGAAGCCCACAGTAGGATTCTTTGGGCTCTCCCTCCCACATTGTCTCTCACAGATATGCAGATGGACCATTGGCACATAGTCTAACAATTAACAAACTCATTTTGCCGGCATTTGGAAAAGCCAAAACAGAACTTAATAGGTGATTTTAGAATTGTTGAACATTCTATTATCATTTTATAATAATTTATAGCACACTGAGTGTGCTAGCTGGCATGGACACCTCTCCAGCCACCATTTGATTTTACATGCAATCTCATTTCTGTACCCAAGAACATTCCTAGCCACGCTCTAATTCACAGGAGTAGATGTAACTGTGAGGTCTATAAGAAAGGACCTAACAGACTAATTTTTGTTCACGGCAGGTGGTTGTTTACCCAGCACAGCAATGTATTGCACTTTTTAACCATCTTCTGGCACTCTAAGGAGAGATACCAAAACCAACTTGGCTGGATGTGCAAACCGAACACTTTCCTAATTTGAAGAAGTATATTTTCTGATTGTAGTACTGGTTTATGCACTGGCAAGGTAGTAGATAGAAATCTGCACTGCCAGTTCAGCAAATGTGCTGAAACACATCTGAGGGATAGCTGGGGAAGATCTACTTGGCACAGTGCCATACTCACAGGTTTTCCTTTGCTATCCTAGGAGGTAATTTAAATAAACTTACCTCTGTTCTTTCACACTGTGCTTTTAAGATTATATAGTAAATCATTCTGCATGTGTTTTGTCCTGTTCTTGTAGTATGATTTTGCTGTTTATTGGTGTACGGGAAAGTGATAGTTTTAAAAACAGCAAGCCTCTAAACTAGGGATATCTCTATAAAGGAGTCAGGATAGAGTGTGTCTTTTCCTATTAAATTGAAAAGTGACACAAATTAATGATGTTATTTGCAAGCTTTATTTTGAACTTGTTCAGTATGAGAAAATACAGAAATTCTAAAAGTGAACTGATATAGAATAAGCCATGTCCTGAAAGGAATTCCATCTACAACACTTTCTCATTTGTATTTATTTTTCTACATTCAGGATGTAGAAAATTTTTCTACATTCAACATACACTGCTTTTACTTAAAAAATAAAAATGCATACTGTTGAAACAACCTTGTTACTCACATTCTTGCTCTCAGCAGGTTTTGAAATTATTGTGAAAATGGTGCTGAGGCATTGTTGATTTTCAGATCTGTCATTTCTAGAAAATAAAGGTTCCTATATTGATGAATAAAAAGATATTTCTCCAGCTTCTCACTCTAACAGCAATTCACAATCTTAAAGTCAAGCACCCTAACACAACAGACGGTTCTGCTCTCAGTTACACCTGTTGAACTCCAT
This sequence comes from Meleagris gallopavo, assembly GCF_905368555.1. Taxonomy (NCBI): domain Eukaryota; kingdom Metazoa; phylum Chordata; class Aves; order Galliformes; family Phasianidae; genus Meleagris; species Meleagris gallopavo. Next base: position 57,214,719 of record NC_139405.1, on the reverse strand, counting down.
TATCTTCTGTTCTGCCCTAATTACATATATACAAACTCATTCACTTGACCTTGCTGACCCTGCCATTAGAACTTTAATTAACTCCTGTGACCATGATTCATGGCCCATAACAAAATGCAAGTCATTTTATCCTGGCTAGGTTGGCAAACTGGGGCTAGATGCGTATTTTTAATGAATCAAGCATTTGTCTGTGATCACTGAATAGGAGGTTGAATACAGATGGCTTCAGTAACTCAGTGAAACATCTATGTATATTTATGTTTTTGACTACTGCAGTGTAAGCAGACATACCGTTCAGCTCAAAAACCTGATAAATTCTCTCATCTAAGCAATTTTTACTCAATTTTACTGCTCGTCTGACTTTAGATCCAGCTGATATTAGTCAGAAAACAAGGAAACATATTAACAACATCTCCAAAATATATTTCAACAGCTCTTCAGAACAGCTCCAGTTTAATAGAATTCATTATTAAATGGTTTTCTGCCAGATAATAGATAATGACATCCTAATAAGAATTTCAACAGGCTGAATGTTCTTTAAATCCAATTTTTCATGTCCCATTTCTCAAGTTTTCAGTGTTTTAGGGACCGCCCACTCACTCAGAATACAGTAAAACTGGAGGACCTGTGCTCCTCTCTGACCTTTTGTCACCCTTTATTTCCCATTGCTCACTACTGTTAGCTGCTCTTTGGCATGGCTTCCAAACTGCTGATGTCAGCTGGCTCTCAGGTATTTCATATCCATAGCTGTGGAGTTGATTTCCAGTAGAATTTAGATATGTGGGCAACTCATATAACTGTATTACTTAGGAAAACTGTATTCTGACAGTGGTTTTAATAGTTTTTAAACTTATGAGATTTATGGAATCACTTGAGCAGAAGGAAGGGCGGAAGCCTTTCCACTTGGAATTTCAAGAAATGAGACATTCATCTATAGAATAAGATAACACCATTCTTCCATGTCAGGTACATTTCCTGACATGATGCATGTGGTAATGATAGTAAAGGAATGACTAGTATAGTAAAAAATATCATTCAAATGTTTCAAGCAGATGAACGTCCAGTTATTCTCATGAATAACTAAATTAATATTAAAAGCAGGGAAAACAAATTCACTTGCCGAAGTGCATAAGTGCTACCAGGCCGTCCACTACCAAAAATGCACCTTTTTTGCATTTCCTGAGCAGATTCTAGTAGCTGCTTCAAGTTAGGATGTGTGGAATGTGGCTGCTAGTGGTGGTTATTCTTTCTATTAATAACTCATAACCTTAATACAAACAGTCTGACTTGGCCGTGTCTTTGCTTTTCCCACATGAACAGCTGCTGTTCCAGTCACTGAGACTACTCAGGCCTGAGTTTGGCTACATAAATTTTTTCAATAATGGTAGTACATTTCTTTTACTCCCAGAAAGATGGACAGGAAGGGGAGAAGTGTGAATTAAAAGGTGCCTGACTGTTTTCTTTCATCATCTTTCACGCAAAATGCTACAGGTAATACACATCCAACCACACTGTGCAGGAAGTATTAGTGCAATTTTAAATGTTCTTGCATTAGATAGCTAGCTTGAGTTGGGAAATTTTTTCCTGTCTGAGTGTACAGTGGTGGGTAAATATATACAGTTACTCCTCTAAGCCTTAAAATAATTTCCATGTGATAATATATGTTTTCATACACCTCAGCTGATTTAACACACCCGGGCATTTAAAATAACGTGAACTGTTTTAAATTACGGTGTTCAAAATATTTGCCACTAGATGGCAAACTGATTGTATGCAGGCTTCCACACAAAAGGAACATATCTGCTGTTTGCTGGGTGACCAGGTGATTATACTGCATTGAATTGAATCTTCCACAATTTCCTTGAACCAGTAAAATTATACCAGAGAAAGAGATAGCTCTTTAACCTCAGGTACTGAAAGCGCCAACAGTAAGTAAAGATCACACTTGCTTCTGTTTGCTTGTTGAAATCACGACTGCTATTCTACATCTTTTATCTTCACATCACACAGCCAAAATGCAAAAGTTCAGGCCCACCACTCAATTTTAGGTACCACATACGTTCTATGGTACTTAAGAGGTAATGAGTGGCATGTCCTGACAGAAACAAAGGAGACCTGCCAATCAAAATCCCCTTTTATGTGTGTCCAACTGTATAAGATACAGGTAAATGCTCACATTTTACAAGGCCCAGTCCTTCAAGTGCCAAAATCTCTGATGCAGAGTTTTACTTCCATCAGTTCACAGAGAGCCTCAGCTAGAGTCTGGCTTCTTATTATGTTATTCTTCCCTTTTTCCTCAAAATATTGCAATAATTAATGGCATTTCTGCATAGCAGCTGCATATTTCCATTCATAAGTGCTATTTGCAGTCATTTATGAAACCACAATAGCCTACTCAAGACCTTGTTTTTATCAGTTTCATACCACTTTGCTCTTGCTATCAATATACAAGAAAGTATTTTATTATACTAGAAAAAATTGGCAGAGGCCTTATGTCTGGTATACTTCTCTATTGTGCATCAGACTCATAGCACCAGTCAGAAACAGACATCCCTTTCAAAAGCAGGAGTTAGACAAAAACAGTCTTGCTTGCCATATTTTACTTTCTTGCATTAGGAGAGGTATATAAATATTACATCTCCACTCTGCCTTTAACTGATGTTGGTATCCATCTTTGATTAGTTTCTATCAGGAATTTGAGTTTTCCCATGAGTTATAGCCCACATTTTTCTCTGAATTGGTGTGTTTGAGATTAAACCATTCTTGAAGGCAAAGAATCTGCAGTTGTACTGTCATTTACTTATGGAAATAGGCTGGTGATTCTGACTTGAGATTTGTTTTTAATGCTAGTTTAACATACTGGTGCGACATTATTAAAAATAAAATTGGGGTTCAGATGCTGATTTCATTTATACTGATGTTGCAAATTGATGGTATTTAATAATATGCAGAGGACTGAGGATACATGCCAAAATGTTAAGCAAGATTAATTCTAGAAAGATTTGATTAAATACACTTTCTGAGAAAAAAAATGTAAAATGAATAGGTATGCAGCTCCCTCTGTTTTTTCTAAATCTGCTTCTGTTTAACTGTGATTATCTCCATTCTTCAAGGGCCTCAGAAATATTGTAGACAGTGTCCTCAATATGCTTGTTAAAGTACACCTGTGTAGGAAAAAAATCATTGCAACTGGATCCCATGCATGGGACCTTTTGTTATTCAACAGCAAAGGTCAGCAGAGTTTTTTATTTTTTTGCCTCATGAGCAATTAGTGACACGTAATATTCTAGAAGTACCAGAGCTCAACCACATCTGGATGTGGGACCTCACACAAAATGAGTTTGTGCTTAATGGCTGTGGGGAAGATCTTTGATTTTAGATCCTTACTGTATCCCTCATGTATTCAGATTTTCAGTCATTACTGAATTTGGAAGTAGAAAGGAATTTTCTTCACATTACATTCACAAAGTACTTTTCCTCCCTCTGTAGTGTGAAGTGTTTGTCTTCTGAAACCACAACACCCATGGAGCCTCCTGCTTACTGCTGTGACCTGGGGAACAGGTGTCATCATATGTGTCCTGTTTTCTGGCTGCAGCTAAATACCCTCTTTCTATTTAGGGCATTTAGCCTCATTCATTTAACTTAATAACTTAATTTTAAATGTAATACAGTAATAGATTTGACTGAAATCTAATAGTTTGTATTACTTAGTTGGTAAGATTACAGCATTTAACATGTCCTTCTAACTATAACTGTGAAAATGAAGATTGTACTATTAAAACTTGCAAGTTGACTGTATTAGAATGGCAAATACAGTGTTCTCATATTTTTTGCCAAAATGCTGGACCACTGATCTGAATAAGTTATGACTTTTCCTTTGAAACTTTAGAGTTTCTGTAGACATCTCTCACTTGTAGATGGTAACGGAATCCACGTACCCAACATTCGCTCTTATTGTTTCAAGGGGATCTTTCAAATAAAATTATATGAATGCTTTAACAGTATTTAGCATTTCAGATTATAGTATCTCATGAACTTTTCAGTGCAAAACATTGTCTCACTCAAAGCAAAATTGCTGAGAGAAAGCACCTGCAATATTTTAGACAGGTAATTCGAATACCATCACACTCTCACAGCCTAGAAGGCTGATGCCATTTTTCTGTAATGGATTGTTTATTTTTTCTATGAGTAAGGAGTTGGTTTTTCTTGTGTTTTGTTATGCTTTGTTTGAGAAAGTGTGCATACTTCCTCATTTCCATTCAAAACAGCAAAAACACTCCTAATTTTTAAGTGACCGTTCAATAGGGGAAAATCTTGTTCCTTGTTGTATTAAAAGTTGTGCTAAGAAAAACCAACAAGAGTATCAGGAGTTTGTTTGTTCCTCCCACAGACTTTATTTCTGAAATCTGTGAGACCTTGACGTTCCTCTGCACATCAGTGGTGTTCAGTTAAACAGGAGAATAATATTTCCTCTACCACACATTTATTTGGATGTTTGGTTTGTGGAGAGCTAGTATTAGACCTGCAAATACAAGGTGTCAAACTATGTGTCAAAATTACCAGTCAAATGAAAAATATTAGTACATACACAGTTTAAGTGCTCAGCCTTAAATACTTTGAGAAAAACTACATTTAAACATTGATCTGCTGTCTCCGATTTAATTTTTTTAACTACATCAGGAGCTGCAGACATCACTCCAGGATGAGAAGTGTTCTCCAAATGTCATTTCAGCTGGACCAATTATGGTTGCATTTTTTCTTTGCTTTCAGTCTTGTGGTCTGTGAAGTTGCATATGAAGGTGTTCAGCTGTTAGGCACTCAGATGAGTAAATACCCAACTCACTAAAAGATATTAGCACTCTTCTGAGGTTCATCCTCCCACACTATTACAAAAAAACTTCCTTTTCTACCCCAGGTTTCTGGCTCTGTATCTTCCTACATTAGCTGTCATTTAATAAATTCTGCTTGGGTATGAAAGAATCACAGTCTGGATTTCCTGAGTTCGAAGATGAAATGAATGCAACACTTCAAGCTATTGTTCCACTGAAATTAATTTGTCTACATGATATTTTACTGAAACTCCAAACTGTTCTCTGGTTTCCATCCAAATGTGGAGGTTCTATTTTAGTTACAAAGCTTAACTATGTAGGTTTTTCTTCAGTAAATGCAAGCTACAATGGTTTTCTCATTCCAGAACTAATGTTTTGTTGTTTTTTTCTCTTTATGTATTTAATTCAAGAACCTAGTTGACCCTTTGTGTGAGATGAATCACAGGCTCACCAAAAAAAGTGCCAAAAGCCCTGTAGGATAGAACTAAATGTTCAAGTTGAAACAAACAAATCAGTGTCGTTTTGCATAACCAAGAGAGTTGTTTTTTGAGGTATTCAGCTTTAAATGAATTGTGGAATAACCAAATTAAATTATGTTTTTTCACTTAGAGGCACATCTGGACTTAGGGAATCTTTGGAGGTGAAAAGCTCTGTCTGTTGGGAAAGTGAGAGCTTGAAGTCAAAACTAGTTTGTAATACTCAGTGTCCAAGTAAAGGCACCAAGGACCTGACTTTTGAAGTCATCCTGTCTGAAACATAGTTCCAGAGGAATTCATATGCAGCAAACGCTAATTAAAAATAGATCTCAGATCTCTGGGTGGCTCTCCAGAAATATGCAATTAGTGACCACCGAAAACAGTTATATTAAAATTATTTGTTTAGAGTTATATGAGAACTCTATCAGAGACAGATAGAATCTGATTTCAGCATCTCCATTCAGGTAGCTTTCCTTCTGGCAATCCACTGCTTAATATCTTTCACACCTTCTGACTGCTAAAGTTGATGAAGCAGGAGTTTGATAATCTCTTTCAATTTATAACTTTGTGGAAACCCAGAGGAGATTTCTTATAACGGGGTTTACTGAGTAAGGCTGGGTTTCTGTAGAAGAGGCAGTGTATCATCATGCCGTGGTAGTGTATCATCATGCTTGTGCCCAAGGGTTCAATTTAAGGTTTCAAAAGCATTATCAGTGTTGGCATTTTCCGTGTGCTAACTGCTTGCATTTAACCTTGCATTGCACCTTTAAAATGGTATTTTGGTGTTCTGCCTGGTTCTCATTCCAGCCTTCTTTATGTCTTTTGCAATCCTGTCTTCTTATGTAACCAAATAATTCAGCTTCTACTGACCAGCTCTCAAACGTCTGGTTAGCCCTCCTTGTTTTAGTTGCTGTTTCTTTTCAACCCTATTCCGGAAATCTTCATCAAAACGTACTTCTTTGTCCTGGTCTCTTTGCTCAGCTAATCTCAGTTCTCTTCACGTACCTTGGCTGTTTGTCACACTCTGTGCCTGTCTCCATCTCTTGCACATACATATGTGTTCGTGGCTCCACTCTTAGCTCATCATACTCTTTCCATTTCTTTCTCCCTGTATATATATACTCACCAACTTCTAAATTCTGTTTTTGTCCACACTGCATTCAAATTAATCTCTCTGCACTATGTCAACAGAAGGGTCCCTGAGGGGCACTGGAAAAACATTTTGTGGTGCTTAGCTCTAATCGTAAGAAGAATTATGTTTGTGCAGCACTGAGCGTGTCCACAGTAGACAGACTCTTCAGTTTGCAGATAAATCTCCAGGAAGACTTTTCTGAACATTTACAAAATGGAATTTTTCAAACATGGATAGATTTTCAGAGGAGCAACAGAACCATTTAGCCAGCACAAAGCCTCTCAATACATCTCAAATTTAATATTTTTACTACAAAATGTGCAAAATTAAAAGTGAAAAATTAAAAAAAGTAAAACAACATTTTCACATGGATAACATTACACTTTTTCTGGCTTTGTTCTCATAAACAAGAAAATCATCAGACTGAGGGAAAGCATCTTGCAAGAAAATTTTCACTCCAAAAGACATTTGGCAAAGTTATAAGTAATTAAAAAAGGAAGGTCATGAAGCGAGAAGTAGTGGTGACATCTTCATTAAAGACTGTGCTGTCAGATCCAATCATAACATATACAGCTACAAACACTTTGTATTGTCTCCCATGGAATAACTTCCAGGGTGCCAAACCTTGAAGTAACTTCAAGATTTGTGTTTATTAAGATGAACAATATTCAAACAAAATGTATGCAAAAATATATTCTTTCAACTACATATTACCATTCTGATTGAATTACTTAAGCCTAAAGACTACCTTTCCAGCCTTTTTCAAAATTATAATGTTTTTATACTACATAGGAAAATTGCACTATATATTCTTATATACATAATAATTATATGCATAATAATGATAAGGTTATACTCTTATCTGTTTTAATTTGGAATATTCCTTATTCACCCAGCTCCAGGCTGGAAGTTGTCAATTGCTGCAAGTCAAATATGTGGGGGATTTTCAATTCATCTTCTATGTGTAGGAATGAAAAGTTACCATATAGAAAAAATGATATATTCCCTCACCTTGAAGATGGGAATTGCCAGGTTTTAAGCTATTTGGCAAGACTCAGTATGTCTTTTATTTAACTCAATGTACCTGAACAATATAATTCAAAATTTCAAAGTAACTAATGATTCCCACATCCAGTGGATATCATTGTAAGACAGCCCATATGGGGCAGAGGAGATCCTCCATTCTGCCAGAAAGCAATTATTTTTGTCAACTGGTTTATCAGAAACTATTTTCATGTTTGTGCCTCTGCTTGCTGGAAATAATTACTCAGTAGATAAACTGCAGTAGAAAAGCAAGGTTCACAAGTCAAAAAACGAAATCTTTGAATGAATTCCTTCTTTTCCCATCTCCAGCAACCTATCTGTGACCCACAGAGGCTTCTCTATGTGGATGACAGAGAAATCTTAATTTTGCTGTTTAAGTCAAGAGGAACTGTTCAGTAATGTTGGGACTGGATCTCAGGGGTGGGTGACCGAGGACAGGAGCTGTTGCTGGAGCTCAGAAAATCTGCCAGCTGTGCATTCCAGGCCCGGATGAGCCTCAGCTGCTCATACATGCTGCACAGTTGTGCAAAGTCACGGCAAGTTCACTACCCTGGGCTGGCATATTACTGGATCGTGCTGGGTGTGCTTTTAGGGATGACAAGCAAATAAGCATTTGAGATGAAATAAAGCCCAGAAAGCTGGGAAGAGATAGGTAAGGAAATTAATTTTTTGTTACATGATCTGCAATCTAATGTCCCTCCTGTTAATAGCCATCTTTAAGTAAAGTAATTATAAAAAATAATTTAAGTAAAATAATTATAAAAAAAATTGTAAACCTTTTGGTTTAAAATAAAAATTCAATGAAGGTTTAAGCATCTCAAGCCCTCTCTTGTAGAATTTGAAAACTATGCTTAAAAACAAATTTCCAATGTTTTCCAATTCTTTCCAATAATAGTCAGTAAATTTTAAATTAACTCCTTTTCTCCTGGTAAACTGAATCTATCAATAGAATTCTTATCTTCTTTACAGTTCAGTTTTGTAATATATCCTTTGAGGAAATTGTAAATCCAGACTTTGTAAAATCACTGCAAGGCTTCCCTAGAGAGGGCTACACTCTGCAGTTTGGTACAATATTACTGTAGCTTTTTTGAGTTGTATTAGTTAGTTACCTTACTTTTGGGCACATATATCAGTCTTTCCTGATGAAATATTGCCAAGCATATGCTAAATTATAATGAAAATTTTTACTTTTTCTTAAAATTGATAATTTTAGAGCCATTTTCACAGTCTGAATTTCCAGTGCATAAACATGAGATCAACAGAATCCATGAGGTTTTGGCTCCAGAAATAGATGACTTACACTTGTGGGCAAAAGTTCCCAAATAGTTTAAAAGATTTTTGAACCCAGTTCCCACTGGGAATTAATGTCCTATTGATTTCCACAGGCTTTCAGTTGACCATTCACTGAACTTGTTTAGAAGTACATTTTAACTCCTAATTCTTTTTTCCCCTCATTTCAGATGCATACAGAATGGCCACACTGTTGCAGTCTCATAGGGACACAGAGCGAAGAAAATAATTACACCGAGAGACTGTTGCTCTCTTGTCTGTAGTGTGACTCTTATTTCAAAATATCTAGATGTCATCTGACACACTAAGCACGTGAAACACAGCCATCATTTGCTGCGATATATGGATCGTACGTGCTACCTGGAGATATCGTTGATTAATACATGGATTTGATCTACTGCATATTCTACTAATCTTCATCTACTGCAAATTTCTACTGAAGTTTTCTTTTTTAATTCTTTCTGTATTGGAACAGAAGCAAGAAAAAAAAAAATATTTTGATGGTTCTTCAATAACCAGTGCAAGATGTCCTTGTAGACTTGATTAGTTTTCAAAGGCCTGGGCTCTCTGTCATGGAGAGCACTTAGTTTTTGCTCATATTGACAGAATCAGAGAGATAGGTTTGAGTCACTGCACACAGACATGGAGTTATCTTTCAGCCAAACTCAGGTGGCAACTATAGCCTAAGTTTGCCTCAAATGGCAACTTTTGCACCTGTGTTAAGCTAGATTAGTTAACCAGTGTCAAAATAAATAAATAAATAGGAGTTTTACCCTTTCTATGGTATCTCAATTTGTTATACTAATACCTTGTCAGTTAAGCAACCAAATCTATGAATATGTGTCTGTTTCCCATATATTATAAACTCCATGTTAGAGCTAAATGGTGGCAAATACGGCAAGGTTAGAAATCGTTTTCATTCTAATGCCCTATTTTCTGTCATTCATTACCTACAGGAACATTTAAGACCAAAATTTTCCATGCTTAGCTCCAGACAACATTTATTTTTTACCTATTAGAATACTAGGGAGAAAAGTCTCTGTTCTGAAAGAGTCCTTGTCACATTAAAAAATAAATAAGCAATTTTATCAACAATATAACTATGAATTTAAAATAGTAATTGGCATGGAAATATTCATTACCTCAGAGTACATCGTGCTTCCTTACCATGAGGAAAATTAATTCTGATTTAACTAAGCTTCAAGGATTCGTAAGTTAGCTTTGAGCACCCGCAATGGTAGTCCTAGTTAAAAGAAAGGTGTTCTAATTGGACATGTACTATTGGTTTTGGAACAGATTTTCTTGGTAAAACTAGTCTTCAAGTATTGTGAAGTATTACATATTCATAGTTAAAGTGTTGTACTGCTGTCTTTTTGCTTTAGAGAACTACAGCTTACATCATTTGCAATTTACAATGGCTGCTTGTGAATTTGCAAGCTGTGCAAGAGAGGGCTAGTGACAGCAGTGGCAAATACATGTTGGTTTGAATTCCAGCTGAGCACCAATCTTGTCTGCAGCGCACGTATGCATACGTCTATTGCTGTAAGCATGTCTCGACATATTAGCTATTACAGCAGTAGCAGCATGTGCAGTAAGTTTATATGTTTCCTATCCTATTCAAATCTGCAGCTGCAGATTCCCTGATGTGTGCAGAACTGTGCTCACTAGAGCTCTATTTTGATGGGTTGTAGTAATATAGACAAAACTGTACAGTACTGTGGCCTATTTGAGAAATTAAAAAATCATAATTTCACTTAGAATCTTTATGTATGTGGCTACTTTTTCTCAGACTGTGTCTTCTTACATCATTCTTCCAATACTAATTGGAGAGTGTGATACTTAGAATTAGGTATCCATCTTCTCTGCAGAAGGACACTGCACCAGAAAGACAAAATTGTTCATGTTTTGGCTCATATGCGTGTAAGCCATCATATTGCAGAGCTCCCTGGATGCCTCATACAGACCACATACTACATGGGTCTCTTTGCATAAATCCACTTAGATAGGTGATTTCTGCTTTCAGAAAATTATACAACAAATACCATTTTATTATAATGTGATCCTGTTGTTATAGATGTGGGTCAGTCTATTTTTATGTGTGCTTATATAACTCAATTATTTGTTCCCAGCTGAAGCTTGGCTTACATTCCACAGAGAAGAGCAACTATGCTTCTTGAAAAAAAATATATATATTAAGTGTTAATATATATACAATATGTAATTATAACATTATAATTTTAGACTGTTCTTTCTCATTTGGATATATTTAGGTAATAATTCTTGCTCTCTGCATTTATGTTCAGAGCTACCTCATCCTAGAGGGGTAAACTCAGAAATATTCTGAGTGCATAGTGATCATCATCATATTGTAGAAAACAGTTTTTGCCATATGTTTTTGGACTAAGAATCATAACTCTGATATTCAAGTAGTCTATAATGTTAGGTATTTATTTGAATTCACTGTTTAGTTCAGTAAAAGCAATAAGCTTCTGATGTATATGTTTGAATTGCACTCAAAGGAACATTCTTCACCCCATTGACTTTGTTAGCCTTAGTTCCAAGCTCAGCAGGTAGCAGAAATACCAGAAGCTCACCGCTACGCGTTGCTCCTAGGTGAGTTTTGTACACTAACAGTATCCTCCTCCATTTTCATTTCTGTGATTACTTCTGTGAGTAGTGTGAAGAATATGCAGTGTTTTCTGAATAATCAAGTATTTGTGAAATTAGTGGTCACCTTCATGCTTGCCCAAATGAGTGATGAGAGAGGAAGACTTTTATTCCCTAAGTTCTTCTGTGTTATCTTGGATGCTGCAAATTTTAATCATTCCCTGGGAATTTAACAGTGTCCTCAGATGCAGTGCTCGCGCATTGCAAATCTGAAAGCCTTTCTGTTTTGACTTCATTTTACCAGTTGAAAGATTTGAAGATTAGGTAAAATAGGGTAGATATGCTTCCCAGTAACGTACTATAATGGTTATAATTATTATATGGTTCACGCTCATGTGCCACAACATCCTCTTTCTAAAATTTAAGCCACAGAAGATTTTCAGTTTGCAAAGAATTCCCTGGGGGTTAAGAAGCTAGAAGGACTCTATGTAAAGTATTATGTGAAGCTTGCCTTTGAACATGTGAAAAAGTACTAGTTTAAATAAAAGTATATTTTTGGAAGTTCAGTCCCTCTTCAATGCAAGGTATACATCAGTTCTGTTATCACTGAATACTGAAATCAAATCATTTTGTGGTAAACTGTAAATGTAAACCAACACGACCAGATTCTTCCATGTACAGGCATCAGCCTCGACATACTACTAACATACGCAGTTCTGCACTCAAAGCAAAAAGAATACCCTTTCTGCTTTGTTGTGGTAGCCAGGAGACTGTGTTCTCCATAAAGATGTTTTTGTTGAACCTTGAACTCAATGATAGGCATGTTACTTCCATCTCTTGTTATTGTGCATCATTATTTTTCTTAGAATACTCATTCACACTGATCGTTATTTTCTGGCAAATTGATTTCCTAGCATGGGGGGTTATACATGGCTAAAAAGTCCACAATGAAAACCTTCATTTACTTAAATGAGAGCATTATTTCCATTCACATAAATCAGGCCACGATAGCAGGAATATGGCAACAGTAACCACTGTTCCAGCCCAGGAACTGTAAGAGTCAACTCCTCAAAGCCTGTTGACTCAGGATTGGTTGCAATGGAATATGAATTTCTCTGATTCCAAACAATCCATTTGTTGTCAGACTCAGAAACAGACCCTATTGATATTTTCTATTGCTTGTCCAAGAGTGGAATGCTATTGCTGCATGTCCATGTGACATGACATCACTGGAAAAACATTATAGAGACTGCACTTCTTGCTGTTCTGCATTGGAGGTTGGAATCTGGAAGCTAACAGGAGATGTTCTGTTTGTTGCTTTAATTGCAATCACATTTGGTAGGCCTACTGGATGCCCATCCCTCTCCAATCACAATTGTGAACACTCCGCTAAGGAAAACTCATATTAATGTACAGAAAAACTTTATTCTCTTTTCCTTCCACTGCCATAAACAACTGAGGTCAGGATTTTGCATTAACCACCTTTAGAAAAAATCTGTACATCTATAGTAAAACCTGTGCCATTACCTCACGTACATCAAGCATTTATTGCTTGTTAGGTGCCATGTGTCTTACACCATTAATATCTTTTTTAAACAAAGTATTTAATTGTGGGAACAACCTTTTAGATAAAAAGGACTGAAAATAAAGCGAGTCTACTGCATACTAAGGGTTGTCCAATCTTAGGGTTACTAGATACAAAATCCAGGATTCTTTCCTCTTCATCTCCTGCTGGACCAACCTCTGCTTTACTAGAGATGCCAGTGTGTGGTTGTGAGTCACTATGTCTGACACATGTTGCTCTAAAAACTGATCTGTTGGTCTCCAGGAAGAGTAAATCAAAGCAAGTTCTAATTCTGCCATTGTGTCTTAAAGACTTTGAATAGGACATTCTCCTTCTTTCTGCATGCTGGCAGACTTTGATATCCGATCACACCTATAGGATGAGCTGTTCATTCACTTCTAGTTATTTCTCAGCAGCAGTTATAGATCTAGAAAGTTTTCCAGCAAAATAAACCCTTCATTTGTTGCCCATTTGAACCAAATTGTTCTTTGCATCAGGACTGTAGGCTGCAACATTTTTTTCATTCAGTTTTTGTTCCTAAGAATTAGGCTTGTTCTTGTGCTGCCCATCAACTTTCCTTCTTTGCGAAAATTCAAAAATACAGCCTTAGCTCTCAGGTTGACTGCTCATCTTTGAGATGGCAGGTGTGGAGGACCCCGCTGGAACAAACTTTCCAGGATGGTGCTCTGCTGTGAGGCTACTGTTATCTTACAGCTGGAACCGATACCATCTACTAAGAAATATGGCATTTGTACACGCATTTTGTGCTCTCCCACCTTAGAAAGGAGAATGCAGGAAAAGTGTGCCCTGTCAAAAGAGCCCTGTGGTTGTTGCTCTCCTCTCCATCTATAAGGAAGATGTTGTCACTGCTCCTTAAATCTAGTAAGTCACATTTATAAAGACGGCAATTTCCCTGCTGTTTCAGCTTTGCCTAATGCAGGTTCCCTCTTGTCTTCCCCTATTACATTCCTTGTCCCCTCACACTCTGTTTTTCCTTTACAAATCACTTGTCCTCCACCGTGGTTTCTCTTTTACCATTGCCCACTTTCCACTCTTAGGACCTTTATTCTTACTGATTTCTTTTGGCCTATCATCCATTCTAGATCACTTAGTTTCTGCTCTACCTTGGTACTCCTCCTCCCTACCACTCCAGACTCTTCTGCCCATTCCTACTCCCATCAAGTGATTCAAGTCTTGCCAGTGCTTCAAACTCCAATGTCTAGCCTGCATGCTCAAACTTCTGTCTTCATTCTTCTCATGATTCAAGAATCCCCATTTGTATTGTATCGTACTGTATTTGTATCCACATTTCAATTTGACACAGTCTTACAAATTAATTTTTAGCTTTTATTTCTGATCCAGTGCTTCCCAATGTTTTCATGTGCAATATTGCTCTGGATTCACTTCAGCATTCACAGTCCCTAAGTTCCACATCCACCTTTGAATTTCTTTCAGGATGCAAACTGCTTCTAGAAATCTTTACAGTCTTGCAACTTGTATGAAATCCTTGGAACACCAGTCTTACAACTTGGATGAAATCCTTGGAATACCTGCTTTGCACTGTCTTGACATACACAGTCTCTAGAAAAAATGTTCTCCAAGGCTGCACCTAGAGTGTGTCCAGGTGTGTACTGGGCTGAAATCTGGCTGGAGAACACTGTGGCTTCCTTCAGGATCTCATGCTTTTTCTTTCCTAGGGAAAAAAAAAAAAAAAAAAAAAAAAAAAGAGCCACTGCATTCTTGAGTCTCACTCTGGTATGGGGTTAGGATGTGGCCAGAGCACACACTCAGATTTGAAGTACTATTTGTTCCCTAGTTAATGTGGTAATTCAAAAAATGTGATAATTATTGGTATTAGTAGAAACAAACAAATAAACAAACAAAAAAAAACCAAACAGCCAACCAGTTACTTTTCAATTCCCCATTATTGGTAGTGGGTCAGTCTTAACTTCTTCACATTTGTGGGGACACCAAGACCCTGGAGAAGAAGGGATCACCCCTTCTACCACTTGCACTCCCACTGTCAAGTGGAACTGGTGTCACTTACCTGTCTTTCAGTTAGGAAAGCATATATATCATCTCTCTTCACCTTCAGTTTCTCAAACTTCTACACTTCTGTTTTCCCAGCTTTAAGTTCTACGGAGTATCTTATGCAACATTCTCTTTCTTGTTTGTTACAGCCCTCAAGTGATCTCTTCCGTCCTGGTTTGGTTTAGGGAAGGATCATGTGGCAGATAGGTGACTGCCGGTGTTCAGAACGGTCACACAATGAGCTGCACAAGTTGCTAGGAGAAGGATGGTAAAATATCATGCACAGGCTACTATCTAGAAATACAGCCATCTTTAAGTGTCTTAGACCGAATTCCACAAATACTGATACCAGAAATGCTAGTTCAATAAGTTGTAAATACTGTTTATTTTCTTAGTTTATTTTTAGGTATTTGCAGAGGAGCTAATAGATCACATGATGATATCAACCCCATATACAAACTGAATCATTAATGTACATTTCTTTCCCCTCACTACCTTAAATGGTATTCATGATATGGGATTTGAAGGCACGTATGTGAATGTTTATGTGCACACTCTAAGAAGAATAATCGTGATTTGGCTACAGCACACCTATTCAACAAGTCAAAAAAATACTCACAGGGAGACCAAATTTAGCTATTCCAAAACATGTCATTATGCATACTGCCAAAATCATATTGAACACCATGCTTACATATAGAAAACAAGCATTTAGAATTCTCTGCCTTCAGAATAGATGTGGAAGCCTGGTGTTCAATAAAATGGCAACAGAAACAATGTTCAAAGAGCATATTTAAATAATGCTTAATCTATTTTTTCTCAATAAATTGTTATTGACAAAATAATGGGTTTAGAACACATCACGAGCTGCCAGAATCTGATTAGGGCAAGAATTGAAGGAGAGACAACTAATAGAAAGAACCTGTATTAATTTCCCATGTCCTTTAATCAAAGAGCAATCCATTTGAAACTACTTACCCAATAGAACATCTTTGCTCCATCCCCAGTGCTGGGTTTCAGTTTGGATGTTCAGCATATATATCCTTCAAGGATATCTTTTCCAAATGTGGAGCCATTTCTGTGAGGGGCTATCGCATACTAGGTCAGATGGACTAGAATTTAACAGGCTTTTACAAATTTGCGATTCTCTATCAGATTTTTAAAGGAAAAGAGATGTGATTTTTCAAGCATAAACAAATTAACTGTGCATAAATTGCTTAGAAATGGATCTTCAGAACAGTATGGTGTACTCTTCCCAAAACCCCACCATCATCTGGAGAAATGATCAGCACACGCTGAGTGTCCTAAAGAGTGTTTTAAATAGTACCAAATTTTGTCATTCTTTACATGTCTTCTGCAGAACTCGGCTAATTTGAGGCTACAATGGAATAATCTAGTTATTTGGCAGCTATCTGCATAAAAATATTTCCATAACGTTAGGAAATGATTATCAAAAAAGCATTGAGTAACTTCAGTTACGGTTTATTCTCTGTTTCTAACCCTTATATTTCCTCAATTAAGAGTTCGTGAGGAAAATTGGAATTTTCTCATCCTTTCATTATTTTTTTTTTTTGTGCAGAACTATTCTAGAAGAGTTTAAATATGCTATCGCTAATTATTACAATAAGGTTAATACTGTTTTCCATAATTAGTTTTTAATGAACATATGTTCATTAATGAAAACTGCACCCTACATGCAATGCCATTTGAGCTGAATGGGCATGAGAGATGTTAAACATAAAATAATACTATGTACCACACATAGGCACCATCCTGCAAACACACGTGATTTCAATTTTACCTTTTCAGTAAATAGAAGCTCTCAGGACAAGTTAGAAGTCTAAGTAAAGCCACACCTAAGTTAGGAGTAGGGACATAGGTTTGATTCTTAAATATTTTAACATATGTTCTTACATAAGTACTTCAGTGAATGGAAGCCAATGCTGGAAGTCTCCCTGTCAGAGAAGGGCACTTCTATCCTTTGTCCAGCGCAAGGCTGCCCCAGTTGCAGGGATGCACACAGTATATACCCATCATAAAAAGTGTATATCCATAATAGAAAAAAAGGTTTTCTTTTGTCTGATACAAGTCATATTTTGGCTATTCTGACTTTGTAGGTGAGCATTTTTTGTCATATATTTATTTATGTTGATAATGAATCCTATTATTTAGTCCTATTTTTTTTTTTAATCTTATTTCCATTTTAATAATTTGGGCCACAGTTGTCACTGTAATTGTAGAAGGAAGCATATGTAAATTCAAGGGAAAGTCTGGACTTGATAATTACTGGGATAAATAGGAGGCTGAGGGCTATTTTAAAAGAGACATAACAACATGCCAAACTACTAAAAATGCTTAATTCGCTTTGCAAATCCTCGCCTTCAGAACATGGCCATCTTACAGAGATATCATGTGATCTGAATAAAAAATTTCTGGTAAGTGTAACGATGACTGTATTCCATGTTGGTTTACACTTTACCTGAAACTTTCTGTCTCTCTCTCCCCCCCTCTCTCTCATCTATTTACCCATCTATATCTGCATCTATCTATACCTATACCTATCTATGTATCTAAATGTTTTCAAGCATCATATACACAACATATTGCAATCCCCCTCCCTCCCTCTCACCCATCTAGTTAGGCCTCGTGTAACTCTATCCTGTTTAATGTTGCTTTGCAGCCCTCCTTCTAGGTGAAGGTACCCCACCCTCTCTGACCCCCTAAAAAAAAAAAAAAAACCAACAAAAAACAAACACGGGCCTTCCATTCGTAGCATTTTCTAAACAATGACAAGTGACAGAAAATATCTTCCATTGTGAGCACAGGGAACGATGGAGGGTAGGTGACACAGGTGAAACTACTTTCCATTTGCAGACCGGCTGCAGCGGGCTGAGGCCCAGTGCCGTAGCAGAGTCCAGGAGTGTGCGTAGCTGCACTCCCCAGCCAGGTCCCGTGTGACATCCCAAGGCAAGAGGCTCGGCTCCGCGCTCGGACGGCAGGCAGCGACCCGTCACGCCTTTTAGTGAAAGAATGGGGGAAAAGACTGCGAGAAGACAAGGAGAAAAAGAAAAAAAGGGCGCAGCGCGTTATTTTCCAAAAGACCAAAAATAGCAGCGCGCTGCCGCGCAAGCCTCCTTATTATTCCTCCGGCGTCGGCATGCAACCGGGGATGCCGCACCTCGCAGGGCGCCGTGCGCTCCGCCACCGCCGACTTCAGCCGCCGCCGCTCGCTCTTCCACCCTCGCCTGCGCTGCCGCTGCCGCGAGCGCGGCTCCGGCGCAGCGGCAGCGCAGGCGAGGGAGGAAGAACGAGCGGCGGCGGCGGCAGCAGTTTCCCCTTTCCCCAGCCCTGGCTCGGCGGGCGCATGCTCACTTGTGCCCGCAGCCCTGGACCATATTTGTCAGGACCTACTCGAGAGCCGGAGAAAAAGAGAGAGAGAGAATTTGGGGGGGTAAGGAGCGGCGGGTTGCGAGCCGGAGCCGCCGGCCACGGCCGGGGAACGGCGTCGGCGGCCGAAGGCCGGCGGTGGGGTCGGGTTCGGCCGTAGGTGAGGATGAAAGTTGGAGAGCGAGAGAAAGGCAGAGGCGCACCTCCTCGCCCTCCCTTACGAAACGCCGCCGGGGAAGGGAGGGGGCTTCTCCCCCCACCCGCGCGGCGGGGATGGAAGTTCGCGCCGGGGAAAGTGGGCAAGTGACTCGCAAGTGGCGGGGGAGCGGCCGGGGCAGGGGGTGCCTCCCCGAGCCCCAAGTGTGTGAGTGAGAAAGAGGAACAAAAGAAAGAGAGAGAGAGGTGCCTGCTATTTCTTTTTCTCTTCCCAAACACATGACGGGAGTACGCGCATCGAGCCGTGCCGCGTATCTCGGCGCAGCCACGGGCACGCACGTATGTGCATGTGCATAGAGCTCCGTATGGGGGAGGGAGCCGCCGAAACGCGCCGGGGGGGCCTTTTTTAGGGGGGGAGGGGGCTCCGCAGGGAGGGGGAAGGGAAGGGGAGAGACATTTTGCGGACTTGCCCCACCGCCGAGCCGCCGCTCGGCTCCATTTAACGCCGCTCGCGGGGCACCGCGGGGACAAACGCGATGGGGCCGGGGGGGGGCGCGGGGCTGCGCGCTGGAGGGCGGGCAGCGGGGGGGATCCTGCGCTGCGCTCCCCCCCGGCCCCGGCTCTTTGTTCGCGCACGCCGAAGGACGGGGCGAGGTGCGGGCGCGGGGGGGCGAGGCGCGGCCGAGGGGGGGGGGGCGGTGCGCGAGCCCCGTTTTTTCGGTCGGAAGCGGCAGGCGGCGGCCGGGATGGACCGGTTGAATGTGCCGCGGGTCCCCGTGCGCGAAGGCCGCGCTCAGCGCGCAGCGGAGAGTTTGGCGTTCCCGTCGCTCCCGCACTTTGTGTGCCTGTGCGCGAGAGATATTTAAAATATAATCATCTCCCAATTTCCGCCATTTTGGGGAAAGTTTGCACACACATGCACATACCGAAAAAAAAAAAAAAGCTAGCGTTTTTTTTTTTTTTTTTAAGAGGCGAAAAAAAAAGTCTTTAGCTCGAGTGCTCCGCGCCCGCCGCTGCCGTGCGGTGCGCGCTCCCGGGCCGCTGCGGCAGGCGGGGGGCGAGCGCGGGGCGGCCCCTGCCCGTTGCGGGCCGGCGGCTGTCACCCGCGGGCGGCGCCGGGGGTCCCGCGGGACAGCCCCGCGCTGCCTGCGCACGTGTGCGCCCGGACGGGGGGGGCGAGCGGCCGGCGCGCGGCTCTGCCCCGAGTTGCGCGCTCTCGGCCCGAGCGCCGCCGGGGGTGCGGCCCCGTCTCCCCCCACCGCTCTGTCTCCGCAGCCGGTGCATTAACAACAGGATATAGGCACACTTGTTCTCGCTAACGTGCGTGTGAGGCGGCGTTTTCGCGACGGGGGGAGGGGGAGCGGGATTTTTTTATTATTATTATTATTGTGATTATTATTTTGGGTGGGAGCGGCCGCCCGGAGCGCGAGGCAAGGGGGATCCGGGGGGCTGGGAGCCACTGCCGCCCCCATTTTGTGGCCGCTTCGTCGGAGCGGCCGCACGCGAGAGCGTGAGAGAAAAAGTTGGAGCTCGGGGCTGGGCTGCGGGCGGGCGGGGGGCGACGCGGCGCTGCTCTCCGCGGGAAGGGGCACCTCTCCGTCGGGCGATCTTCGCGTCGAGATTGGCTGCGAGCGGCCGAGGAGCAAATCCCGCAGCCCCCTCGGGAAAGAGAGCGCGCCCCCCTCCTTCCTCCTCTTCCTCCTCCTCCTCCTCCTCGCTGGGGGAGGGGAGGAGGGAGGAGAAGGTAAAATTTTCCCCTTCCATTCGGAGCCAGCCGCCCTTTCCCGGATCCCCGTTTCGGTGGGGGGGGAGGTGGAGGGGTGGGGGAAGGACCCGGTAAACAAGCGGAGTCCCTCTCTGGTTGTGCAACTTCCTCAGGAACCCTCGGCACCCAGTTCCTCTCCCACCCTCGCGCGCACCGCGCTCGCCCCCGCGCCGACCGGGGGTCCGTCTCCTCCCGCGCGCTCCCGTCTCTCCGGGCCGGGGGGAGGGGGGGAAAGAGAAAAAAGCGGGGAGCGGCGCGGGGCGGCGGGAGAAGCGCGCTCCCACCGCTCGAGCGCTGCCGGCTGGCGGCCGTCGGAGCGGGCGGCCGCTTTGTCTCGGCGCTCCTGCCCGAGCCCGGGCGAAACGCGGACCTGAGCACTCCGGGTTTTCTCCGCCAGAAAGTTTCAAGTGCGGCAAAACACGCCGCAAAACTGGCCAAGGAGGGACCTCTGGCGGTAGGCCGCTGGCAGCCGGCGGCCGCGCCCGGCGGGCCCCGCGCCGCTCCGCTCCGGCGGCCGCTCCGCGGCGCGGCTCCAGGCCGAGCGCGGCGGGGTGCGGGGCTCAGAGCGGCCCGGGCCGGCCTCGCGCACCGCCGTCGGCCGCCGCGTTCTTCGCAGCGCTCGGAGGCGCTGAGTAACGCTTCCTGGAAACGCGGCCCCGCGGGATGCGGCGGGGAAGGCCGTGACGCGCGGAGCCGTGCGGTGACCTGCGGGCAGCGGGACGGGCTGTGCGAGCCGTGAACTGACACGGAGCGAGAGCCGCCTTCTCGTTGTTGTTCCGTTCGGTTTTGAGAGGCGTTGGGCTGAGCGTGTTTGCTTTTTTGTTTCTGCGCGTGAGTCAACGCTCTGCAGCGAGCGCTAACAATCAGGTGGAAAGTGTAAATACAACTCGAGAAGCGAACGCTCGACTTCACGCTGCTTTCGGAACGGCTCGTGTTCAGAATCAGAGCAGAACCTTCCTGCTGCAGCGTAAAGCCCCTTCGGGAAAGCGGTTCCTGCCCCCAGAAGTTCTCCCGTTCCCAGCAGCTCCGGTGAACACCCGCGCGGGCGGAGAGCTGCGGGCGGTGCGGTGCCGGTGCGGTGCCGCCGCGCCGCCCGGGCGGCCCTTGCCGCGAGACCCCGCCGCTCCGCTGCGCTCCGCCGGTCCCAATGGACGCAGCGCGCCAATGACGGCGGCTGCCGCGGCGCTCTCATTGGAGGGCGTTTGTTGTCAGCCGGGCAACTGTAGCGAACTTTGGGTTTGTTTGTTGCTGTGTATGGTTCTTATTAATTTCTTGAGTTTTTCTCCACTGTTGCTTTTAATAGTTCTGTTTTTCTAGAAAATGGTGGCGCGGTGAGCCCTTTCCCTCTGCCTGGTTCAGTGTTGTCGGGCATCACTCGGGTTGGCGTTTGTGGGTTATTCCCGTTACCCTTCATATTTTAATACCGCTGACAGGTAGGATTACGGAATGTAAGCGGTGGGTGTGAGGAACCAGGGATTATGTGGATGGGATTTACTGAAGACAGCAATAGTGTGCATGTAGCCACAGCTTATTATTGCTTCAGTAGTAGCGCTACTCATCACAATGGGAAATAGGAGCTCTTTGTGAACTGGAGATAAGGAGAAACTCAGGGACCAGCAGTTAGGAGCTAAAACAAAAAGCGAATTAATGGTTTAAGGATTGCAGACCCCGTGGAGGCTGCTGAAAACAGGCAGAATGGAGGAGAAGGGCATGAGCCAGGTGTGAGCGTGCAGAGGGGCTCACTGGGTGCTAACTTCTCTTCGTGCAACTTGACATACAGATGATGCACAGCGTGAAGATTTGGTGCATCACAGTCTTCCTGAGATGTCTGCACTGCAAATGGAAGGAGATGGGAGTTCTCTGTCACTCTGTGCCCAATTCAAGGAAATAGAAGAGGTTAACAAATGAGAGTAAATAAATTGGGAGTTGTACACCAGTCTTAGTACCTGAGCATCTTGAACCCCTATTCAGGACTGCACTGAGAGGGACGAAAACAAACAAGTCATGGAAGTGTTGTAGAGGAGATCCTTTCTCAGAGTTCCTCAGGTTCAACTTCTCTATAAACAAGTTGGAAGTTGTTAATGGTGAATTTCATTAGTTGATGGAATAGTATCAGTATTGGATATTACAGTGCTCTGTGGATGTTTGAAAATAAAAAGTAGCCAAAAGCTGTCTGTAACTGCAAATGTTACCCAGTTCTGAGCATTGGTACCTGTGTTAGCTGCTGGCAGAGACCAGATTCAGATTCAAAACCCATTCTTAGTGCTGGTACAGGCTCACTCCTAACAGACAACACGGTCTGCAGTTTGTAATGTCTGTGGCCAGGTTCCTTGTGTGAGGAAACTGATTTTAAGCCTATCTACTAGGAAGCAAGGCCAAACGTACACTGTGTCCCTGGAGAGTGCAGCAGACAGAGAAGTAGCAAGAGATAAAACAAGAGGAAATAATAGTAAGGGGACAACATTGACAGGAAATCTGGTCCAATTCCTCTTATGAGTGCTAAGGAGGGCAAAGAATTTTAAGCTTAGGTCCCTCTGTGAATATAATTCCTACCTACATATAGCTCATCTTTAAAGTAACTTATTTGTAATAAATTTCATGAGCAACAGGCAAAGTAGTGGAATTGACACAGACAGTCCTTCAACACACAACAGTAGAGTAGTAGAACTGGTAAAGTCGTTTTTCAAGGATGAAAAATGAGATTTTGAAGGAAATGTGTAATCTGGAGATACTTATTTTAAGGCAACATAAAAGAAATAAAACATTAAACAGATATTTTAAAAGTGCATATTAAAATGTAGTGGGTACCCTCAAAATGTTTCATCGTTTCCTGCACTGTTCCTGTTGGGGTTGTTTTTGTTGAAGTACATAATCAAGAAGTGCAAGAAGTGGAAGGATGAGAAGGAGACAAGTGTGTGGTGTGCCCTGCTTGAGCAGATAGTCGTGAGAAGAAAAGTGGGCTCTCACTGTTTAGTTTACAGTGCATAGGAAGTAATTCTGGTTTCTCTGTGCTGCAGTAATGAGCAATTTTCCTTTGCTATAACTGTTGTTTTAAAGCTACATTAAGCCCTAGTTTGCCTAAAATAAAAGGGGAGATGTGCTATGTGGGGTGGTTCTCTTGTGTTTGGCCTGAGCGTTATGATGATTCAGCCCTAGTAGTTTTCCCACGCATATGTGATAAAGCAGATAAAGACAAATGTACCAGAGCTGCGACCGCACCGGCTTCTAGGCAGTAGGGCATGGATGTCTTTATCTGCTTTGATCATCTCCAAAGAGGAGGCTGTTCTGATACACATTGTCTCCTGCTGATCAGCTTCATTTCCCCTATGTACATCCCCTCCAGCCTGTGGATTATCTGCAAAAAGTCTCCTCGTCTCCTCATTGGAGGTGACCAAAATAATCATCTGTGGTATCTGGCTAAAAAGACTTGGGCCTTTGTTTCTGTATGTCTGTCAGGACTGGTGTTTTCAGCTCCGTGCATGCCTACAAGGCATATGGGACATTGCTAGAGGCTGTAAGGATATCACCTCCTTTGATGTCTCTTTTTGTCTTTTGGGACCTCACCTTCCTCACCTGCTGCTTCATATAATCATGGAATCATGGAATGTCTTGGGTTTGAATGGACCTTAAAGACCATCCAATTTCAATCCCTTGCCATGGGCAGGGTTGCTACCCACGGGAGGTGCTCAAGGCCGGGTTGGATGGAGTATCCACAGCTTCTCTGGGCAGTCTGTTCCAGTACCTCACCACCCACTGAGTAAAGAATTTCTTCCTCATGTTTAACCTAAACTTCCCCTCTTTTATTTTAAAGCCATTTCCCCTTGTCCTATCACTGCCAGACTGAAAAAGTTCGTCCTTCTCATGCTTGTAAGCTCCCTTCAAGTACTGGAAGGCCGCAATGAGGTCTCCCCAGAGTCTTCTCCAAACTAAATAAACCCTACTCACTCAACCTTTCTTCATAAAAGAGGTGCTCCAGCCCTCTGATCACCTCTGTGGCCTCCTCTGGACCTACTTGCCCTGCTTGCCAACCCCTCTTGATGCAGCCCGGGATACCATCAACTTTCTGGACTGCAGTGGCACACTACTGGCTCATGACCAGCTTTTTGTCCACCAAGACCCCTCAGTCCATAGGGCTGCTCTCAATACATCCTTCTCCCAGTCTGTTCTCATATCTAGGATTGCTTCAACCCCAGTGCGCCACTTTGCGCTTGGCCTTGTTCATCCTCATTAAGTTCATGTGGGTTTGCTTTTCAAGCCTGTTCAAGTCCCTCTGGATGGTGTCTCCCCATTCTGTTCTGTCAGCTGCACCACTTAGCTTCGTATGATCAGTAAATGTGCTGAGGATGCAATCCATCCCACAGTCTATGTCATTGATGGATCTCTGAGGGACAGTACTCATGACCAGCCTCCACCACAAAGCCATTGACCACAACTGTCTGGCTATGATCATCCAACCAACTCTTTATCCACTGAGTATTTCAGCCTTCAAATCCATAATTCTCCAGTTTAGAGACACGGGTGAGGTATAGGATCATGCCAAAGTCCTTGCACAAGTTTAAGTATCAGAGATATCAGTTGCCCTTCCTTTGTCCACTGATGCCTTCACTTATTCATAGAAAGCCATCGAATTGATCAGACATGATATGGCCTTGGTGAAGTCACACTGGCTGTTTAGGATCATCTCCACATCTTGCATGTGTCTTATTATCTCTTCCAGGAGGATCTGCTCCATGACCTTCCCAGGCACAGATGCGAAGCTCACCAGCCTGTAGTTCATCTGGTCTTCCTTTCTCCCTTTCTTAAAAATGGGAGTGGTGTTTCCCTTTTTCCAGCCACCAGAGGCTTGACCTGACAGCAATGACTTTTTTTTTTTTTTTTTTTTTTTTGGTCATACCTCCTCCTCTGGCTCTTTGTGTCTAATTTTACTCTCCAAGAAAGAGCCATTAGCCTGGGGTGGGGGCTGGGATCAGCCTCTTCTCTCCTGGACCAAAGCTGCTCAACTGTCCTGGCGCTGTGCTTTCAGAATTCCTTAAAAGTAAAAATAAAAATACAAAGGAATGAGTAAATAGAATGGACACACTGATCCAGATAGGTTATGCCAATCTGATAATGCTGATTACTGGCTTTGCTTTTGAAAGCTCCTGTCTCTGCTGCCCAGTGACCTATACTGAATTGAGACCAGTGGTTAGAAGTCATGTGGTGCTTCCTTGTGTGTTTCACAGGTGGCATCTTAGACTTTCAACATTTGGGTAGGTGTCGGTTAATTCTTTTAAGCACCGACTGAAATAAAAAAAATCCTTCTATTATTACTCTCTGACGTACTCAATACATAACCTGTAATTATTTCAAAAAATACTTGTAAGTTTAATTGGCATATTCTCTCCTATTTCTTTGCTTTAAGTCTTTAAATAGAGAATCTTTCGCCAGGGGAATCTACCTCATTTTTAATGCTGTTATTCTCATTAAGTATCTGTTCTATGAGGTACTCATTTGTTGCTGAACCAGTTGGTAAAATCTAAGGTTTTTTCTAAAGGATGTGTTTGATCTTATTTTACACGCATGCTTATTTTAATGTTTTTGAGGTTTGTATTTTTTTTTTCACGTGTGTATGTCTAGAGCAATGTCAATATTGAAATATTAAAATACAGCACGTTTCTCTCTAGATCTTACGGCTTACAGCTGCTAAGACTAAAATGCAGTTGCATCTCTAATAATGGATTTTGGAAAATGACTGTTTCAAGTTCTTACTGTGATGGCCTTACCTTCATGTCAGTTAGCATTGGTGGCAGACACAGGCACAGCCCTGTAGTTGCTTGGCCCTATATTCATCTAGTATTTTAAAAACTTTCTGGAAGTGTTGTAGCAACAGAAATGATAGCAAATGAGATTATTATGGAAGGAGTTATACTAATTCAAAGAGCATTGGAGCTTTAAAAATGAAAATGAGTAGATAAGATATTCTGTAGTTCTCTTTCTAAAGGATTTCATCCTTTTTTAGTACCTCACCACTGTAATAATGTAATTGGTCTTTTTCTCCCTTTCTTATCAGCTTTAGATAGATGTAGACCAATCTTTCATCTGTGCAAGCTCAGTGAAGCCGGAAACAGATATTTTGTTAAGTGTAATTCTCTTTGTTAAATTCATTTCTATCTGCATTGCCCTGTGACCTTTTCATCCACGTCACCTACATTTCTGAAAGCTGAAGAGGATCAATATATGAAAGTACAGGTTGTGCCCCTAATCTTAATTTTAAAAGGAAAACAATATCAAATACTTTATCAAACAATGGAATGTATTTTTACTGCTGATTGTTAACTGGGTACTTTGTTAGGTGTAATTAATAAAAAATTGTTTGTTTTCTTGGGAGAAATATGTACCTTTCTGTTAAAAAGATTTCACTTGGACTTGGTCTTTTTTTCCAACTGATTCTGTTATGAAGCACGTCTGTAACACCAGTGGCACTATCAGAGATGCCAGGACGTGCTGCAGTGCTCACTGTGGCCCACAGGTCAGCTGCCACTACAAGGAAGTTCTTCCCTGTTGCCTCCCAGGCCTCTTCCCACTTTTCATTATTTCTTCTGCAGGAACCTTTGGAATATGTTTTCCACAATAAACAAACCACTGAGTGGTTGAGTAGAGCATCCACTAAAAAGGGTTAGAAACTTGAGTTAATACAGAGCACAGCTTTGTCTGTGTCTTGGCAGGCCAGTTGTGGGGAGCATATCATACCAGCATGCTTGGAGAAGTATATTTTGTCTTCTGTTTCATGGATTTCTGGGTAGATCAAATTTTCAGCTATTTCTTAGTAGCCTGGGTCTTGTTTTTGCAAGAATTTCGGTGTTCCTGCCATCGTGCTGCTGTTGAGTGTGGTGTCAGTGCACATGAACTGCTCCCTTGCCTTGCTAAAGACTGACTTTGTAGTGGCTTGGGATCAAGTTCAGTTTGTATTGTGGGAGCTGCCCTGAGGTGGTGGTGAGTTTGCCTGTGAGAGTTTTTAAAAGACAAGGTCTGGAGATTCAGGGAATTTCATAGTTCATACTGCATTTGTTTGGTTTGGGGAGTGTGGGCACTTTCATTGTGAGCAGTGCCTACTGCTGAGGTCCAGCTTTGTCCTCTTAATGTCATGTGGTAGTCATGGCAGTGAAATTGCTCAGTGAGTGAGATATTACTCAAGGTGGTAAAGACTGCACAGTCCTTCTGGAAACAAGGAGAAAACCAAGGAGAAACACAAGAGAGGTCACACTGTTGACACAGCGCTGGAGTAGTGGCTGGATGTAGTGGTGTTCCATTGATTGATACAATTTTTCTAATGAAATAAAAAAGTAAGCTTAAATATTTTTCACACCACAAAGTTGATTAGCTAAGTGTTTTTCTCCTCACACTTTCAGTCAAAAGCTTCTGAAAGATCCACATTTACTTGTGCTTGGTTTGTATCTTTTTCTGTTGTCTGCGAGTAAACAGATGTCATCCTCAGTCTTTTTGGATGTTCCAGATTTTCAGAGCATTAATAGATATTTGATGAAACTAAATTTTGAGAGTAGGACCTATGTTAAATATTAAGATTTTGAAAATTAAGGTCAAAGAAGCCTACCTGCCTATTTGAATTTAAAATACTGGTACTTACAGGGAAAGCTTTTAGTCAGTCTGCAGATGGAAAATGAGGCTTAGAAGGTGTTAAAGAGTTCAAGGAGTGTTAATTTGAAAAGAAATAAGCTTTTGCTAATAGTTCACAAACTGAAGATATGACTCATTTTTGCCATAAATTGTTTCAATTGCTAGGCACAACGCAGAAGTCCCTTCACAGAGGGATTCAGTGATTCAGATTCCACATCCAACAAGTACTAAATGAGGTGCCAGGCCACAAAGCTAAAGATCACTGGATTGGTAAGAAGCAGAAAGGAGCAGTCAGTAAAGAAGCAGTAAGCTGGTTCTAGTCACAAATGGCCACTACCGCCATTTGCAGTTCGGTGCAACTGATGTCGACTTCGTGATAGAGGGAAATGCTGGGCCAAAGCCAGGCACTAATGGCAAGTGTGATGTGGTGGCGTTGCTTGTGTAGATAAACTTTTGCCACAAGAAAGAATGTCCAAATCCACTATTTCTAAAGATAAGTGTTTTCTCCTCTGCTTTCACTGTACTAAAGCAGAGGGATCTGGTAAAACAAGGTCTTGTGAAGCTGGAATATGCTTTCCTGTGCGTGTCTACATGTAAATGAATTTCACAAATACGAGACAAATACGTGGTGAAACTCTGTGGAGGCAGGCAAGGAATACCTGGGCCTCCTGAGTCAGACAATGAAAATGAAAGATAGTTTTAAATTCATTTTGCAATTTTAATTTGAACTGGGGTAAAGCTTTCACATCATGTTATGAGATATTCAGGAAAACTTTAATATCTTCTTAACTTAATAAGCTCTTTTTAATAGTTCTTAATATATTTCTGTCTCATTTCCCAGAACAAATGTTTTTCTTAGGTATACTTAATGTATGTTTTCCCCATGCCGATTTGTTTGCAGTTTGAGTTTTGCATTTCTTTCCAATTCAGCCTCATTACTAGCCTCCTGCTGTATAAAGGAGGGATTACTTTTTAATGTTTTCATGTTTTCCCTTCCTTGTTGCTTTTACACTAGCTTATATTATCAGCATTGTCATCAGTTGTCCACGTTGTCAGTATGCCAAGAAGTGTTTAATACTAATCTATGAAGTGCGTTTAAAGAAATATCCAGTGAAATGAGCATTTTTAACATTTTCAGTTTTTAAAATCTTTTTTCTTTTTTCTTTTTTTCCTTAGTACATGCATCATGAATGAATCTGCCTCCAGTGGAAATGGCCAGGAGTTTGATGTATTTAGTGTTATGGACTGGAAGGATGGCATAGGTACATTGCCAGGAAGTGACCTGAAGGTAAGATTTGCAATTTTTGATAAGCAAAATACAAATTTTATATGCCAGAGGAATGTATTTCACAAGCTGGTGTGTAGGTATCTGCTTCTATGAATAAAACATGAATCTGCAGCTCTGAGTTAAGAGACTGTAGCCTGTTAGCTTTTAGCTCCGGAGTGTCTTGATTCAGTTTCTGGTGCTGGCAAAGACAACAGTTATCCCTGTAGGAAGGCATAAATTAACACTACCTCACTATACAGACAGAAGTAATCAAATGCACAAAATGCAAGAAATTTAAAATGTAAGTGTGAATATTCAGTCCATTTAAGGTATTACAGTGCTGTCTAACTAAGAATGCCTGTACTGTCACTGATTTTCACAGTCTCATATTCTTAGTTCTTTTTATTTCTAAAAATACTTTATTTTTCTGTGTTTTGTCATGTGGATGCCTAGCAAAATGAATAAAGTGAGTGTTTCTGAGGCTGGTGTAGTTTAGCAATTTGAATGGCATTGGAATAGTACTTTTAATTAAATTTTTCACACTGCATGTATTTCCCCAAATAAATTATAGCAGGGTTCTTTTTAATATTTAATGTATTATTTTGTTTTTTTGGGGGGAGGAGTGATACATTTTACTACGTCTTCAGGTTTCCCTTCAGCTAAAAGTGCAGCTTTGATGTTAGAGGCTTCTTGCACTTTTTTTTTCCTGTTGATTATAGTGGATATTTTCCTATGATTCCGTTTAGACAAACATTGATGATGTTTTCTAGAAGTCTGTTTTTTGAATCTCACTAATTTTTAGTTTCACAAATTGTTTTTAAAATGTGTTTTTAAAGGCACTCTATGTTCCTTGATGCTCAATACAATTTCTTGTGTTTGAAGAGGTAAAAATGTATGAAATTCAGGATACATATGTTGCAGGTGTTATTGTTTTCTTTATGTTTTTGTTTGTTTTTAAAATACAGAATTGTAGAATAGAATTACAGATTAGTTTTCTTTGGAAAAGACCACAGGACTACCTTGTCTTGACCCCTCACTCTGAGCAATATTAGGCTATTCCAGGCCTTTTCCAGGGCAGATTTGACTGTTGTCAAGGCTGGAGATTCCGCCGTCTCTGGGCAACTTGTCCAAGTATTTCACTGCCCTTATGGTGTATGTTTGTTTGTTTTTTTCCTTTTACTGATACTTAATTGCAGGTTCTTTCAGCTTCTCCTTACTTATCATTTGTTGCAGCATCTGTGGGACTTATCCCTAAGTTTGGAAAAGGCCTACAAGATCATCCAGCCCAACCATCCACCTATCACCAATAGTTCTCACTAAACCATGTCCGTCAACACAACATCTAAACGTCCCTTGAACATGTTAATGTTTTTCCTATACTGGACACGGCAGACTGTATCTGCTCTCACCAGTACTGTGTAGAGGTGAATAACCAGATGCTTTGACCTGTGGGCTACTCTCTTGCTGAAACAGCCCTGGGTACTTCTGGCTTTCATTGCTCCCACAACGCATAGCTGTCTTGTGTTCAGCTTGCCTGTGGGACCCACAGGCCTTTTTCTGCAAAGCTGCTTTCACACAGGCAGCCTTGGGCTGTAGTGTTGCACAGTCATTCCACCCCAGGTGCAGGCCTTTCATTCACTTCTGTAGTACTTTATGAGTTCTTGTTAGTCCGTTCTTTTACCTTTTCTGAACAGCAGCCCAGCACTCCAGTGTATCAACCCCTCTCTCCAATTTGGTGATGTGCTTTTGCCGCCTATACACATACATACTTTTCTTGTTGTCTGTGCTAGTTTGTTCTCCACCTGAGCTTTCAGTTTCCAAATGCCATCATTGTATGCTTGGGCAATGTCTCTGCATATCTTCTCTATGTCTCCTCAGTGTTACGTTCTACATATTTCCTCCCTTTGCATTTATACTAAGTCAGAAGTTCTCAGTTCTTTCCTTCTGGCTTTCATCCATGTTTGCCTAACTTCTTGTGCATCGGCATGCATCTTGTGGTGTGAAAAGGTTGACCTTGGAGATATCTAAGTCTCCTGGGCCCATTTACCCTTTAGAACTGTCTCCTACGTGATCCTGCCAAGTAAATCTCTGAGCCAGCCAATATCTTCTCTCCTGAAATTCAGTGCTGTTATTTCAGGGTTCATTTTGCTCCCTTCAGACTTCACTGTCTCATGGTCACTGCTTTGAATGCTGGCATCAGCCTCCACATCCCTGACAAGTTCTGTATTTTTTTAATAAGTTCAGAATTTTAAAATTCATTTACTTTTTAATAAGCAAAGTTGTGTGAAAGGTAAACATAATACTAAAATGTTTGAGGAAGGAATACAAAAGGGTGAAAGTCAAGAGAATACAATTATATCTTATTATTCACCAGTACTTGCTTTGTTCTTTTTTCCCTGTGTTAAAAGAAACAAAAGAGAAGTAAAGTTGACTCATTAATTAGTAGAGGAATAGAAAAGTTTTCATATGAAGTAAGCAAAAAAACTGGGGGATGTAATTGAGCATAACTTCAAGAAATCATGCAAGATACTACATTCTGAAGGAAAGTCTGGGCTTCATTTTAAAGTTGTCCTTACGGCCAACTGACTGTTAGACACAAACCAATAATTGATTTTTGGATAGAAACTCTTTCTTTTGTCCAGGCATTGGAGAAAACACTGTGAGAAGTGAGGTAGTAATGTACACAGAATAATGAAAGATTATTCTTCAGAAAGAACAGGGCAGATAGCTATTTTTTTTAATAACATAAGATGAAGGGGATACTCAAAGAAATCAAAGTGGAACCATTCTAAAAGTGAGTGAAGGAAAAATATTTTCTAACAAGGCAGAATTACCCTGTGAAACTAAGTGGACCAGAGAACATCAAGACTCAGCGAAAGGCTAGACATTTATGTAGATAAGAAAACAGCTGGGGGTGTTAGAAAAGTCAGGGTTTTAATCTTCTGAGAGAATTGTAACAACTCATCTTTTGGGATTGCTTCAAATAATGGCAGTTAAAAGGGTAGCTAATCCCATGAAGCTGTAAATATAATCATAAAAAAATATGTTATGCTCTTTGTGGAATTCACAGAATTCTGCAGAATTCTCAGAATTCCCTATTTACAGAATAGGGTTAATTCAATTGTTTTTCCTGAACTGCCCTGTTAAAAGACTATTTTAGTACCGCGTTCTGGACCTCAAGAAAGTGGCCTTGCGTAGCAGTTGCTTCTTCTAAACTTGCATGTGTCTTCCAGAAATTACAGTAACCTCATTCCACTAAAGATATCAAATGATTGCCATTTATTTAGACTGAAATACAATTGAAAATTTCAGTGAGAACAGTGTAGTGGCAGTGTGTACAAATCCAAATACTGTGTTTTTCTATACTGGTAAAAGATTGGAGTTCTTAGTTTTTTTATGTAATAAATAATATGCCATAGCTGAACTGTACAGTGAATTATATGTTGCTTACATCTAGTATATTTTTCTCTTTATAAAATATTGGAAAAAAATTTGGTAGGTTAAACTTACACCAAATTTTGAAATGCTGCCTTTTAATATTGAGCTACTTGAACTCATTTTTAGTCACAGAGCATTTACCTGTCTTTATTACTTGCATGAGGAAGTTTCATACTTACTTTTCCATACAGATATTCTAAGAGAACTCTTTCCTTGTGCGTCATATTAACACCCAACCTCATCAATAGAAATTATTAGGCAAGTGTAGCTGATGTAGCTGTAGTAAGAACAACCTTCTTTTTTAGAACCACTTCAATTTTGTGAATAGAAGTTCTCCTGTGAATGAAATGAGGTAAAAACCACTTTAAGTAATGCCAGTGCTTGAAACATTTACAAATCATTTCTCTCAATATTTTATAAACTTTGTTCGTATTTAAGTTTTCTAAAGAAGAACAACCAGATATAGGTAATAATTTATTTTTTTCTCTTTATTACGAAGTTCCATGGCCAGTTTCATGCTAACTGAACTTCATGGAGAAATACTGCACCAGGGGGCAGTCGGTTCCCAGATTAATGAACATAAAAGAGCTGCATCAGACACCAAGCCTCTGTTCTCAACCAGCCCATGGTCTCTTATCTCTTTTAAAATTCATAAAATGCTAAAAATGTTTTCTTCCTGTGATTTTCTGCAGTGTTAGTTGTTAGATTTTTGTCAGCTGTAATTGGAGGAAACTGTACAAACATGTTCTTATGACAAACTTCCTTAAAAACTTCTTACTAAAGACAGTCTTAAAGTAGTTAATATTTCTTGAATGTTACTTTGAGCATGTGACAGATAAATGAGTGTTTGTGGAAAATGCTAGAATTTCAAATTATTCAAGAGAAAGAGAATTAAGATTGTATAGTATGATGCACTGAGGACCGAGAACAAAAATTTTAGCATTATATGTTAGGAGTTCTTTCAAGATGTAAAAATAAACCAGAAAACTTGAATTCCAGTAGTGTTTAAAATAGTTTACAAATCACAAAATGCCTTCATGTGGCAGATTAAGTAATACATGCTCATCTGAAAAATGTCAGTGTTTACCAGTTACTCTGCATGGTGTGAATGTGAAATACATTTTTTCCTTGAAGTCTGAGTGCCGAGTGCAGGCAGTAACACCATCACTTCAAGATTTAAATGTACTCATTAAATTGGAAAAGCTGTAATAATTTATAATTACATCCTACTGTACTGACAGAAGTTTATGAAGTACTTTGTAACGAGTTTGTTCTGCAGTGCTTGTGTTTTGAAAGTGAACTGTTACAAGCTGCATGGACAGAATTTTGGTCATTGATTCCAGCTTGCAAATTGTGATTGAACTGAAAATAAGACAGTAATAAATTTGATGGTTAAGAAATTAACCTATAAATGGATCTGAGCAGCTAATCTCATAGAAAACTGTCTATAACAGCAGAACAGGAATGGCAGAATTCTGTCCAGCTAAGCAACACTACTGGGTATTTTGAGCCGCGAGGTAAAGAGGATGGACATGACTCACAGTGGTGTGTTTTGAGCTGTGCAGACAGCCCAAAGCAGCAGCCTGCACCTTTTCACCTGCCCGTTCTGAAATCCACTCGCACTCACTTGAGCTAATTAACATTTTGAAAGCAAGTTACTTTTCTCTCGTGTGATTATGTGGCAGAAATACTAGTGCAGCACTTTCCTTGCATAAAGCCAGCTCTGCTTTCCTGCAGTGTCATGGGCTACACTTTGAGTCGAGGTGGTGAGTTCTTCCACAAGGCGCAGGTTTATGCAGGAAACATCAGCTGTGGGGTGCCAGTTGTCCCTGCCAGGAAGATATTGTCTGAGAGAGGTGCTGGTTCCCCTTCAGGGAAGCTGAGAAGAGATAGCTCAAGGAAGAAAAAGCAAGTAATGATAGACTTCCTTAGCCCACAAGCAGTCCAGGCAGATCTAGTGGTCTCTTGCCACATGGAAATGGCTTTCTTCTGTTGCAGTCTAATGTAATTAATTAGCTTATGTTGTGCCTCATTGCCATGGATTTTTTTACTAACACTATGCCTTGTGAAAAAGCTAATTTTACCTTTGCCTTTGTTAAAAAGAAAGACCAGAAAGGAAATTTCACTATGAAAATTGCTAAAACTCTGAAGTCAAGGAATGACAGAATTAAGTTTCTCTTGGATGTAGAGTCTACTGCACTGAAGAAATAGGATTGAAACATGCATGGTTAATTAGCAAATAGCAATTCTCTTCTGCATCATTTACTGTAGGTGCTGTGAGTCTTGTAAATATCCAGGTAAAGGACTTCAGGAAGAATATGGAATAGTTAGTGAGTGGTGCAGGTGAGTCCCACACAGGAAGATTTGGTGCTGTGTTTGCTGGTACCACAGCCTTCCTGTGTGGTGCTGAATGACTGCTGAACCCAAAATTTGGCTGGCAGCCATTCATTATCTACTTGTCGCTTGTTTGGGTCCCCTGGGAGATATTAGCATCTGGTACTTAGAAATACCCTGACTGAAATAATTCAGAGCCAGGAGTGCTTTACAGGTCAAGTTCTGGATCAATAAGCGTGTTGGCAGACAGGAGTATAAAAATACCCAACAGAGCCTTGACTTCTGACTGGCACGGATTTATCTGTTACCTTAAGAAAGCCTCTTTAGTTGCGATTTCCTCATCAAGTGGAGATAAGGCAGACTGAGTGTGCAGTGGGGAGCAATCGCTGAGAAGTCCTCAGGCACTAAGATAATTCTTGAGTAGTCTGGAGGGAAAAATTAAAAGACTGAAGATGTCTAAGAATCAAGTAGCTGAAGTTTACTCCAGACAAGACTGAGGGTTGAGAAATGTCCATCTCTCTTACTAGAGGTAAATGTTTGCTGATGGTACCTAGGCTTTCAGTTGAGAAGTGATGATGTTCCTATTATCGTTGGGAGCGAGTTGTAATTCGATAGTAAATCCTTCAACTGTTTCCTGCTCCTGCCTGCCTGGGTAAGGGCATTTGGATAAAAATTGTTACTTCTTTATTACTTCTGGATTACCCTGTTGCACTGTTACTGTAGCATTCTGAAATCAATTATGGATTGCTTGAAATACTTGACTTGTGCCAACAGTGATTCCAGTGGAGGGGGTCTGGATATGCTGGTTGATAGTGGTGTGGAATTTAATCTGTGATGGTGATGATTTAGGGAACCCTAAGTATGAAGGGATCCTTCTTAGTTTGTTTGTTGTTTTTGTTCTGTTTTTGCCATGCTTGACAGAGCTGGAGCGTCCAGACTGCATTTGCTCTTACCTTCAAATGAAGGGAATAGCCAGGTGCCAGTACACATTTCCCTATCCTTCTTTATGTATGAAAGAATCTAAATGTTGTATCCAGGCAAGCTGTAGAAATCGGGTGCTTGCCAAGGGCTTTGAAGTGAGCAGGATTCTCAGAGTGATGAAGAGCTAGTAAGAGGTTTTCCTGTTTCATTTGATGCGTGGCTGTGAACAGAGATTTTGGTTAAGAATTTATTTCCCACTGCGTAGTAACAGGTATTTGTTAGAGTATCTAAGGCTTTTGGGGATACATGCTCCTTGTTATTTCAAATTTGTTTGTTTGCTTGTTTTTAGAGAAAATAAGCAGTCATTCTACTTTCAAACAGTGGAGAGTAACCTCAGTGGTTGAAGAAAAAGTATAAAATAACCAGCAGCTGCCTCATTTTCTGAATACTATCCAGTTCGTGGCTGAGGCAGTGGTTCTGTGGGAGAAAATAGTATGTGGTCACACATGTGAAGGCTTTATCTAGCATATGCACAAAGAAAAAGGTAGTGGTTGAACAGACAAGTTCTGGCACTAATCACTAAATCACTCAAATGATATTTAAAAATCATTTGGCATGTAGTGGGATGTGGTTGGACATATAATGACTATGGCGATTCTTTTGCTCTGAAGAGGGGTGGAGCTGTAAGATGCCAGAACGCCTCAGTTTGTATGAGCAGTCCTGCTGAATCCACTGGAGATGTCTATGATTAAAATCAGGAATGGTG
Source organism: Meleagris gallopavo (assembly GCF_905368555.1). Taxonomy (NCBI): domain Eukaryota; kingdom Metazoa; phylum Chordata; class Aves; order Galliformes; family Phasianidae; genus Meleagris; species Meleagris gallopavo. The sequence goes on along the minus strand of NC_139405.1, from coordinate 57,178,098 downwards.
ATAACTGTTGGCTAGGTAGCGATTCAAGTATAGCTACTGGTATTGTATGCCTGGAGTCTCAGGTATCCCAGTGCCCTCTTCACAGACTGCTTTTTAAGTCTTTCACGTAAGTTCAGTTACTTTGTAGCCCTGATGAACATATACTCAATTTGTTTTGGATAATACAAGTTTTGAGGGTTTCATCTGAGCCAGTCTGCTGTCACACTGCTGTGTGGTCAAGGTAAGTTTTATTCCTGAAGTTATGGTCAGAGTGCAGTAACAATTATATATATTTCTATGGGCTCTTTGTCCTAATCTTGCCCAGTAGATGGTACTGTTGGCCATGTTTTGTAATTTGTTTTGAAGTTGTTCATTAGGTGCATTTTTTTAATTTGTCTTCTGCACTTGACCCGCTCTTCCTTTTTCATCCTTTTTTATTTCTGCCTGCTCTCCTAAATATCATTTTTACCCTGTAAAAAACAATAGTAGTTTTTATTCTGATTTGATCTCTGTGAGGTCTTGTGCACTCCTGAAAGGGCAGAAGTAACAGTTGGTTGAAATAGTCTGATATTTGTTGCTCTGGGTTAGATACATACAGCAGTAAAGAACTAATTTGGAAACTGAATTGTGTATCTTTTTTTCCCAATAGGTTTGCTTTTCTAAGAACTGATTTGTTGTGTGATAGACTGTCCTCATTCTTTGAAAATTTATTTCACATTGATTGATAGATATGCTTTGCATTTTTACCAGATGAGGAACAAGATAACTAAAAGCCCTTTTAACATATAATTCCCCCAAATAAAACTAAATAAAACTACAGAGTGCCTCCCAACCTGCATGACAAAACAGAGAACCTTTATTAGAAATAAGAAAGTGCTGAAGTCACTGGAGGAGGGCTAGAGGCAGTCTGCCTGTGATGTTATGCATAGTCAGATTCTGGTCCCTTTTCACTGAAAAAAGTGAATTTCTGTATTGAGCGCAACACATAGTGCACAAGGCTGATCAAGGGGCTGGAGTACCATTTTCACAAGAGGAACAGAAACAGCTTGTGTTTAGCATAGTAAAATGAAACCTAGAGGTGCAGAATCCCTCAAATCAGAGGTATACCAGAGAGTAAGTGCTGGGAAAAAGAAAGAACAGAGTAATGTTGGGTTAAGAACAAATGAGAATAAACTGACTGAATAAATTTAAATGGGAAGTTAGAGGAAAGTTTTTCAAGTAAGAGCTTTCAGAAAACTGTTTTTCAGAAAGTATATTTTAGAAATGGGATTTCATTAGAGTTTGCAAAAAGTGCGTACAGGTCTGCTTTGCAGTTGAAGAGTCCATGAAATACTTTGCTTATACAATTGCCTGCAGAAAACAAACATCTTGTTGCAGTAACAAGATTATATTACATTCTTATATTCTAGTTCTAATTCATTATATTATATTCTAATTCTGTGGACATTTTAATGCAATTTTAATTAAAAAAAAAAAAATTGTTTATAGTTAGCAGTTTTGAATCCTGTAGGAAAAGCTAACATACAAATAGTCAGAAATGGTTCAGAAAGTATTTACAGTGTTGGATCATTGTATGTTTAAACCTTGATTTTTCTGAACGTATTCTTCTTTTGTTGAATGAAAATTAAAACGTTCCTGGGGGTTGAATTGGCACTCAAGTAAGCTGAAGTGCTGATATATCGGGAAATCATTTTCTGAGGATGTGAAAATGTATCTCAGCATCAAATGGAAGGAATCTGTAGTAATGTTTGGATGGAAGTTACTGTTTAATTTCCTTTTGATCCTTTAGCAGGAAACTACTAAACAGGGCAGTTAAGTAAGTTCTGTGTTGTATACTTAATCACTAACAATTGTACTCATTCTGCCAACGCAGTTTACGATACATGTTAAATGAAAAGAACTGCAGTAAGTTTAAAATGTGCATTTTTGCCTTTGTAGCTTATCTGTAGGAAGCTCTGAAAGTGAAACTTTCTACTTAATTGTTACATTTATTTGTATTTATTTTACTGTAGGTTTGCTCAGCAAAACTTTGAGATTTCTTCCTCTTTTCCTTCTTATCTTTTAAGACTGATGTTTTCACTGGATAGAATAGGGGATTGATTTCCTTGTTCAGAGCTTACTTAATGTTTGCAAATAGGCATTTGGCAAAAGTGAATTAAATTCATACCCAGCAACATTTCTAACTTACTCTTTTAAACACTGAAGTGATAAAAATTAAGCTACTTTATGAGATTATTTTAAAAGTACTTGGTAATTTTCTGACTTTGTTTCCATCTGTTTTATTTTAATGTTTTCCATCCATGGTTGCTTTACTGAAGACAGGTTTAAGGAAAATGCCTTAATCCAATGCAAATGTATATATTTACTTGAGGAATTTTGTGACTAAGAAACACATTTTTACTTCTCATAATGCTGTTGGTACTTGCCCTGAGGTTAGCTCTGTGTTTCCTGCTTGGGCCTTCATCCTGTCAAGACAACAAGGAGAAACAAATGAAGATTGTAGGAAGGGTGCTCTTGGTATTATTTTAGCTTGGGTCACCAAAATAGAGAAAATGTTGTAAAAGAATCGTTTCCTTTTTTCTATTCCTTTGTTCTTTTTTTTTTTTTTCTTTTTTCTTTTTTTCCTATTATCTTCTTTAAGGATAGAAGAGGCTTAATTTTTTTTGAATGGACACAGATACCAACAGCGTTAATATAAATCCCTTTCTGTCATCCTTCAACAATAGACACTGGCAGCTCTTGCTCTGTGAGGGCTTTGTGCAATATGTTACTCTGCACAGCTATCTATACTGTTTTCAAGTAATTAACCTGTGTCATAAGTTTTCCACTGCTGTTCTTCCTTGACTAAAACCAGAGCATGACTTGCTAGATCTGAGGCGTTTTTCTGGTCAGCTGTTGAGAGCTTACTTTGCAGAGGCTTTAGTTTGGGAAACAGTGAGCTAAAGCAGTTCTGTCTGCTGCAAGTTCATGGCTGAACGCTTATAAAGGTTAAGTAAGAGGCCCTTGACATCCATAGAGAGAAGGCTGTGAGAAAAGCAGGACTGTAGGAGTCAGACCTGGCTGGTGGCCTACAACCAGTGTCACGCTGTCCTGCCCACTGAGACAGGGAACGGTGGTCAGCTTTAACCCTAAAGCCTACGCCTAGTTTAATATGCTATGCTATTTCTGCTGTGAGCATCCCCAAGTAAAAGAGTATCCAGGAGCAGCCTCTCTGCAGTCATCTATTTTTAGGTATTTGAGGAGTGTCAGTCAGCCCCCTGAAGTCTGAAGGGCAGGCTAGTGTCAGAGTGGCATCAGTTGTGTGTAAGGGCTTAACACAGATCAGGCCATACAGAAAAGCTTTAGATATCAACTGAACTCTTCAGAAACACCTTTAGCGCATCTGTGTTTGTTGTGGCCAGTCAGCCACTGAAGTTCTACCTGTGTCTTCCTGCTAAGCCAGCTACTGCTGTAATGTGTCTTGTAGAAACAATAAGGTTTTGCCTCTAGTATCCACCATTTTCTGAGGCAGCAGACAAAACGCAAATAGCAAAAATTAGCTCAGTGAAAGTAGGAGCCAGATGGGGTGCTGAAGTCAGCTGTGAGACACAGGGATTCTCTTCCAAATGGTAACTCTGTTTCTCTTCATTGGAGCAGCGTAAATGTCTGTCCACAAACTTGAATGTGAGCGTGTGGTGTTAGGGTATTTAGTGTCCTTTCAAAGCTGAACTCGTGGTCTTTCAGTCCAGATGGATTTGTTGGCAGCTTGTCCACAATTGCATTTCTGTTGCAAACATAGCTGATTTTAAGCAAAAAACTTGGCTTTCATTCAGAACCACTTGCAGACCACAGCAGGGCCCAGTATAAGTGGACGTGCTTCATCCTATACTCTCCTGAGGTGCAGAGGGGCACAGTGCCAGGACTTTCATGAGGCACAATGCTGGGCAGTTTTTCTCCTTATTTACTCAATGTAAAATTGCCTAATTAGCGATACAGAAATATGCTTAACGCTACTGCCCCGAAGAAGCATTCCAGCAGGTGGCTACAGAGGAGATTTGAAAGACTCTCCTGGGCCTGTTTTTTTCTGATCTTCTTTGATCACAGCACCTCACTTCTAGAGACCTTTGATAGAGCTCAGATAGTTATACCCCCTTTGCTATTTAAAGTAGACTGTCACAGACAAAATACTGCCTTTAGTTGAACCCATACACCCAGCTGGGCCTGGAAACCAAGTAGTGGCTGGGAAGCGGGAGGTTTATTTTCGTCTGGTAGCACAGTAATTATTACGGCATTTGGAAGACGCTTTTCTGCTGGAGGCAGGATGGTATAACTCACAGTGATGCTGTGTAAGCACAGCATGTGGGATATTGTTGAGCCTTGCTTCTGGCTGACAGTAATATCACATTCAGTGTGTAATTAAACAGTTCATAAACTGCCTTGAGATGTTTGTTTATGGGCACTTTATAGCAGAGAAGTGCAGTGTTTTGCAGGATGCTGGAATTTTTGTGCTCTGCAAAGCATTTGTATTTGATGTGCCTTTTCTTTGACACAAATACTCAGTGACTAGAGTGCATTGTTTTGCTGTTGATGAAAGACATAAGCTAGGTGATTTTCCTGCAAATTTCTGTTATTGATTTTTGCTTTCTGATATTTTAGCTAAATAGCAAACTACCTGTGGATGCATCTGTATCAATACTTTAGTGAACTATGATTTTAGGTAACAAAATGTGTTTGTGTTTTGCTTTTCAGAAACAATGCTTGTTTACAGGGGGATAAGCAGAAACACTTAGAAATTGGGTAATATGGTGAGATACTGTGTAAATGATGATGTAAGAAAGCACTAGTAAATTTTTGCTGTACTTAATGCCACTTGTTTTGTTTCTACTAGTTTAGAGTGAATGAATTTGGAGCCCTGGAGGTGATTACAGATGAAAATGAGATGGAAAGTGTTAAAAAAGCTATGGCTACCACCACCTGGATGGTTCCAACTGCTCAAGAAGGTCAGTTAAGAGGTCACTGAAGTTTTCTGTTGTAGACTGTAGATTATATAAGGTGCCAGTTTTTCTACAAGATTGCCTCCCAAATTAAAATTAAAATGAAAAACTTATTTGCTTAATGCAAGACGTATTTCTGATGATCCTACCTATTTCTTTGGATGCTGATAATTATGAAATAAATGTATTTTAGGGTAAAAGGAAATAATTCCACTGTTAAACATCTGAAGGTTAATTATGGCCACAGTTTTATCTTACAGTAATTTTTTTTTTAAGTTTAGAAGTAGTATTTTTGTGTTTAATTTCAAAACTGGTCAACTTCTTACTCTAAATTGTTCAGATTTTTTTTGCTGTTATTTTTATTAAGCTGGTTCTCCAGACTGCTCACAGACCTAACTGACCTCCTACAGTGTTCATTTCTGTCTGTAAACAGCCCTTGTGTAACATTAGTTGCTACTCAACTGCTACCACCAAGCTCAATTTATGTCTCTGCATTTTTTCCTTGCTTCTGCTGACTATACTTTATCACAACATTAAAATTAGCATGTAATAACCATTTACATTTATCATAAGTGGTGACATTCTAAGAGTTTTGTAGTGTCTGTCTACATAACAAGGTGCAAAACAAGATACAGAGTGTCCTTTAAATAAAGTATTGATGTGAGAAAACACTTCTGGTGTCCAGGGGAAGTTGGTTTACATGGTTCAAAATTCTGAAAATTTTGATACAATGATGGAGCAGCATGAAAGAATATCACAGCTGTTTTTGTGGTTGCTTACAACTCCTTTTTTTTTCCCCTTCTTTTTTTTATATTTTATCAATTTTCTTTTTGAATAAGCATTCTAAGAGTTGAGAAACGGAATTTGAAATTCCATTTTAATAATCATCAGTAGCCTTTCACAGAACAGAATAAGCAAAGTCAATGAAAGTATTCTTTTGCTGTTGCCCCATCATTATGTGACTTCTATAAATAATTGAAACTTTTATATCAATGGGAAAGTAGCTTGGACCTCAGCAAGAAGGTCTGAATCTTCGCATTGCTACCTTTGGTCTATAGGTTTCCAAGTCAATGATTACTTTTAAAATATTCAAGATTCAGATCTGTGATGAGAGTGACAGCGACATAACAGTGTAGTAATGCAGCAGATTCTCTCTTTAGACTGAGAGATTTCAGTTGCCTACAGTAAAACATATCTTCATCCCCTACTGTCCAGTAAGCCTGAAAAATCTTGCTGCTGAATTCAAGTGTGTTTTTGGGCACATAAACATATTAAGCAATCATCACAAATATCTTACGTAGTCTTTGATTAATTCATTGCTCTCCAAAGATACAATACTGCTAAAATTTTCAGTTATGTGAGAAAATGGTTGATTTGGACTGCTAATGACTCTGGAGAGTAAATATATTGCATAAATAATATACTATTCTAGTGGAGATAGTCTGCACCCAAGAGTTCATTTGACTCAGTTTTTAAAGACAGTTTGGTGTTCAAACAAAAGAAATAGTGACTTGAAATTTACCTTTTGAGAGTGTAAAGTGAACAGCCTTCTTTAGGAACTGGAGAACTTCAGTGCTGAATACCTGACTGTGAGCAAAAGTAACAGCATACTCCCCTAGGCTACATGCCTCCCTAGCGGAAGTCATAGCTTAAGGTAAATTACTAACTTACTGTTTTAAAATCTATTTGCTACAAATTAGTTGTTTGTTTGTTTGTTTTTCACCTTTGGTAGACCTCAGGGTTTTGAGCGATAGCTGCTGCAGTAGAGGACTGAAATGTAGTTAGTGATTTATTTCCAGAAGTAAGGTATAAACTATTAAAAGATAACTTCTCCCCAGATGACCCTACATGTCAAAAATGAGTTATGTCAGTGCAACATGAGGTGATGAACTCTGCAACAGCAACTCTCTAGATAGTGAGCACAGTTCCTATCAGAAAATTCACTCTTTCCATGAGTAGCAACTTCAAACAGTATCAGTGTGCCAGTGATGCCAGGAGAATGAAATCAGTAGATTCTTTCTGATTGTTTAATATGACAACTTGTTGGGAATAAACCCTGTATAGACATCAGTCTTCAGTTCTTCATTCTAACAAAAGTGGCATGATTTCAGTTTTTTGTTTGCTTACAAGACTTGCTAAACATAATTGGAAATGTATCACCTCTACCTAAGTGAATTTATTTTTCCATTGTGCAGCCTTTTCAGAAAAGACAGGGATCTCCACAAAGTTGAAGGAAACTGCAAAAATGGATGGACTTGTTTTCTGTGAAAACTGTTACCACTATGGTACTGTAGAAGAATTTGTTCCTGAAGGGAAATTTTGCAGCCAAAAATGTGCCCAGCAAGTAAAAAACAAGTAGGTATTATTATAAAGCATAGAAGCAAAGAATTTGGCGTAAATGCAGTGTGAGATAAAAGTGGTGTGATAAAACATTAGTGGTGTGGCAGCCATGTTTTGGTGAGTCTCCACCAGTTTATAACGTTCTTTCATTGTTTTTAAACTCAGTGAGTTATGAAAGATTTGCTTTTTGTCTAATGCTGATGTTGAAGGCGGTCTTCTTTACTCAGAGAGTGCTGTGTTCTGCTGTCAGATGCAAACAACGATACAGTCTATGGGATGTATGAATCAGTGTCAAACTCCCACTCTGTTTCATAATCACTGGAATTAAGATAATCAGTAATTAGATGGTTGGTGTGGTAAGTTAATTGTAATTAAGTTCAAGAGCTGTATTATAGATGACAGTGAGTAAAAACATGAATATACTGTGGTTTTTCAGTTCCTTTTCTTTGAGCTACTGCAGTTCATCTCATAATAAATGAAGCCTTCAGTTAGTGGATCCATTCCATGTTGCATTCTGCATTACAGCAATCTTTAACATCTATGTTTTTGTGCATTTCCCCCATTTTTAGTTAATTGCTTTGCCATTTTCTATTCTGATTGCTTGTTTAGCAATTTGTTCAGTCACGTATCAACTTTCTCCAATTGGATTTGTCAGTCTTAATGATTACCTTTTCTTTCCTTTCTGTAAACTGCCTGGCAGTCCTAAACATTTCACAGTTTGGTTCTTTGCCAGACTTGGTGGTATGTGAGAATAGACTATTTAAAACATGCTAAACCTGTTCAGTGCAGGCTGACAGCTGTCCTTTTGCAGTTCTATTGTTTGTCTTTCAGCTTAATTTTTTGACAGATGTAATTTTCAGTAGTTTTTCTAAGAATGTATTTTTCATAATGCCATAGGACCTACAAGAACTTGACCTGTAGATTTACTTAAATTTTACTTCCGTTATGAAAATGAGAAATGAAATAATATTGTTTTATCATTGTGTTGCTCCTGTAATAGAGAACCAAAGGAAGAAAAGCCCAGCATGGAATGCAATGGGGAAGATGAATCCAAAGTCATTCGGAAAAGAAAAACAAAATTACCTCTCAAAGAAGAGTCCAGGGATAATGAGGAGAAGAAAGAGAATCCCGATGAAACTGTTAGTATGCATCATAAACACATTACTGCAAACATTTTAGTAGGAATTTTGCCTTATATTGCAATGTCAATAGATATGTCACTCTACAAATAGAAGTGACTTCATTACTCCTTCAAAGCCACAATAAGTACTTGGTTCACTTTTAATTATGCCTCTTCAGCACATTCTAACTGTTGACAAGTGATAGAAACTGCTTTTTTTTCCTCTTCCTTCCTTTCTTTTTTTTTTAAGAACAGAACAAAAGGAACTTAAAGGAAAACTGATGCCAATCCAGAATTGTTAGTACTGTAGTATAGAAAAACAAAACAATGTATTTCCCAATGCCTGTTACTTGTTTACTTTACACATGAGTAAACAATTATAGACTAGTAATTTATTTGTAAAGAAGTTCTGTTACAGTTAAGGAGAGTATACTTTTGATTTTTGTAATGTAATTTGCCTTAGAAAAGCATAGCCAACAGTTACCAGGACTTTCTTTGATTCAGGAAGGAGCATATGCCAATTGTTCGATTTTGGCATTCTGATTTATGGTTGGTGGTGATTACCATAATCTCCACGAGTAATTATAAAGATATAAAAACACACTAAAGCAAACAAAGTAACCATGTCCAACTCTGATTATACTTATAGATATGAGTAATCTAACCTCCAAGATTTTCTCACTACAAGGAAGTTCATGTGGCTCTTGCTGTCATTGCCCTAGCTTGTTCTGGAGATTCTGGCTTGTGGTGACAGTTGCTACTTAAAACTGAATGCTGGAACTTAGGAGAAACATTTTATCTGGGCTTGAAATACTTTTCTGCTCCAGAAGAAGCAGCACACAGAGTCTTATCTGCTTTGTTATTTTTAGCACTGGATGGATTTAACAGTAGGGGTTGTTGTCCACTGTCAACCTCAAGGTGGGTTCCACATTTACACGTGTGTTGTTTTGTTCCTCGAAGACCATACATGCAAAATTTCTCACTCCTCTGGTTGGCTGTGTAGTATTTCCTGAAAGAGTAAAACTAGAAATGACAAATTGTCTGGGATTTGGTTTTGTTTTATGCTGCAGTGTAATGCACTTTGGGGCACCTTTGTTTTTTTTTTTTCCTTTAGGAGTTATTTTTCATCTGAGAACAAAAATTTGCAGCAGCTTCCCGTAATGTTCATTTTCCTCTCAATAGCTGTGGTGTTATTGAGAGGAGCACTGTTTGGAGGCAGAAGGGGAGAGCACTGCAGTCAGAGAACTGTGGAAAGATGCAATACGTGTCAGAAGAGAGTCCACAGCTTTCTGTATAACAGTGTCCTCAGGAAAAATTTGGGGACAGTTCCTTTGCTGCCATGTGTCTGCTCTCCCAAATGAGGACTTGTTTTGTTCATCTGTTCAGATGCTTGGAAAGCTGCTACTACACAAGCAATGAAATAAATAAAAAGGATCAGTGCCATTTTATGTTTAGTTGAGTAATTATACATTTGAACAAAGCAGAAAAAGTTGTGCAAAAGGTATGCCTTCACATTATTTTGGAAGCATGAACGTATCAGAAGTACAGCTATTTATGTCCATCACAGTCGGTCCTACTGAAGGCTCACTGATCTGTCCCTGGCATAGACAAAGCTGAGCTGGCTGAGAGCCAGGTGCTGGGAGTATTCTGTCATTTCCACTGTGTTTGCTGTGATTTGTCACTGGTTGCTTGCTTTGTTTTTATTAGACATCTTCAGGTTTGTCTGAGATAACGGAGATCTATCTGGAAGCCGTTTAAATGAAGTCAAAGTTAAACCTCGCGTGTCTGTGTCTTAGCTATTAGACTTCTGAACTAACGTTTGTATTCTTTTTATTTAGGAGGATAAATCTGAAGGCAGAATTTTAAGAGTCTCACAGAGAGCCAGAAGAAAAAGAAAAGGGGAAATAACAGTTTTGAAACAAAGTAAGTTAAATTATGGAAGAAAATCTCAAGTGTCACTTATTTATGTGATACTATCTCTTGCTGTGAATTGCCACCATTGTTTCACCAAATTTTTATCCATTATTAAATACAGTTTTGTCCATCTGCAAAAAGACAGTGTCAGTGTTATTTGTAGTAATTAAGTTGTAAGGACTGAAGAACTCTGAGAACCAAGTGGAAATGTTGGGGATATAAAACGACTCTCGGAGATTGATTGCCTTTTACAAAGAGCCAGTTTATATATGCCTGGCAGCGAGGAGTCATATAGTAAGCGTAAATGTATCTGATGCACAATTTAGATTTTTTTCATCCCTCTAAAGAGTGCCAGTATTAAGGGGAATCAGACCCATTTTGTTCCCAAATGTTGGAAGACATGTATTAAGCAGGAGTGAAAGTTTCCTTTTCTTTCCTGGGGGATCAATTTTGTATCTATGGTATGGCTGGAAATAGACACATTTATGGAACTGTTTAGGAATAATTGCTATAATCAGTCCAAAGGGAAATATACTGCATGAAGTGGCATAATAAAACATTTTTTAAATGAGCAGTGTTTTTTCAAGCTGTTCACATGATAGATACTTTTTGGAAGATTCAGAAAATCAGTACTCACCAGAAAACTACATCTTTGCCCTCCAGGGTGTTTCTTTTGATATGCTGGGAGCCATTACCAGAAGTTGCCTTTAGCACAGAGCTCCAAGTAGCTCTGCTCTACAGTAGGTATATGATACACTGATCAAGGATACAATGTATAAAAAAGTTAAAGAAGATTCTCTTCCTGAGATAGAATTACTCCTGAAATATAAATACCATTTCTGCAGTTGTATTTAGAACTGAGACCATATCAAGCATATGGGATACAAGCACAAAGCTGATGCTGACTGGACACTACTGTCCACTGACAGAATGATTTGTATAGATTTGTCTTGTTTGTTTGTAGGAAAAATGTGTGTTCAGAACCATGCGTATAACTGTGTATTATTTTGCCAAGCAACACATCTCTTAAATAACAGAACAGATAACTATTGGGTTAATCACAAGTAAAATGGGCTTTAAAAGCATTGAACGATCGCTGTGGTTCTGAATTTTGTTATTTGAATTATGTCTTTCTTTGGGAGAGTTTGGCATCACTATTATGATGGTTCATGTTTTAAATAAAAAACACTTAGCCAGAGTATTATTTAAGAGGCTTATTTGTCTTGTGAATAGCCTGCAATCAGAATCAGACCAGGATCACGTTGTGGTTGATGAGAAATTCTCCTGCTGACATGAGCTTATGATCTGAATTGCTAAGCTGCGTGCATGGAGGAGGCATTTTAGACAACAGCAGAGCAGAGTGGAGGTATATGAAAATAGATGTGTACATGGCCAGCCTCACAAACCATCTGTTTTTTAAGTTCCTGGCTTTTGCTAGTGCAGTTAGTGCCTTATTTTGGAGCCCTAAAACCTGCTGCTCACTGCTGTTTCCTTAAGATGAACTATAATCAATAATGCATATGCAAGTATATGCAAATGTCCATACTACATAGCTTCTCCTTTATGTTAATGAAAAAATGAGGCTGGAAAAAAAGAATGCATGAAAGTTCTGATGGTCTGAAAAAATTATTGTTAAATCACTGCCTTTCTGTCCAAAAACATCGAACTGCATAGTGAGTACTGCCATAGAATAAAGTGCTTCAACTAAAGTTAAAAAAAGAACATGTCGTGACTGCTATCAATTGAAACTGCTTTACTGAATTGGAATTTTCTTTTTCTGAAGAAATTTTTTAAAATATAGACCTACTTTGTATGATTTGATCTGATCTTCTTAAGTGTGTTTGCAAATTGTACATCTGAATGCTTTCATAGGAGCAATAAGAAAAAAGAGGCAGAAAGCAAGATTATGTAAATTGTTCTCATCACATGAATGAACTTTTTCTTCTTACTAATCAAGATTGGATGGAAATAATTCTGTACAAACCTGCATATTCATGGTGCCTTAAACCTACACAACTACTGTTTTCTTGAAATAAGACCCAAGAAATACCACAAATGCATTTAATAAGATGTAGATTTGAGATAAATATGTTATAAACATTTTGCTTATTTTATTTTCTTAAGAAATTAACAGAGAAATCTTTTTTTATTCTATCCTTTACAGCTGTATCCTCTAAAGGGAAGCAAGTGTGGTGTTGGGCATCCTATCTAGAGGAAGAAAAGGCTATTGCAGTACCTACTAAGCTTTTTAAAGAGGTATGACTTCTGAAGTTGAGATCATCATCAACTAGTGAAGATCAGGAAACTTCTAGGGAAATCAATTGAAATAAAAATAATAAAATGTTACACTTCTCTAGTGATAAACCTATGTGATTAAGGCAATGCATCAGCAATCATCAAAGTATTCAGAATATGTGTAAAATTAGTTATCTTTCTCTGCCTTTTCAAAGAAATGTGTGGTTTTTGGTTAAATGCTGTTAGCTGAGACCATAGAAAACAGCTGCTTTTCCAAAGTCTGCAAGTTCTAGTCTTTCTTTGTAATTTCTGAGGCTGAAAATCTGATATGTATCCTCAATTTTATGTGACATATCATTCCCTTTAAATATGCTTAGAAAGCTGGTACAAAGGTCGTCTTTCAGCTTGTTGCGTTGATTATACTACCTGTCTTTTTACAGCTCTTGCTGAAGTTATATCTTTTATTACATCTGATACTAGTTTGCCTTGTTTCCATTTTGCCTGTCATCTGATTAGATGTCACGTCATCACCTCTTGCTTGTCCTTTGCCTGCTACGGTAGACTTTGTCATTTGCTGTTTCAGTGGTTTTGCTTGTGCTGTCTCTTGCTCAGATGAGAGCTCTGTATGCAAATCAGCAAAGCTTTCATGCTGCTCTCTTTTGCAAAAGCTGGCAAAACATACGAACATTCTCAGCTACTGTACTTCTGCACTGTATAATTCCAATAGTTATACTTCTTTTTGATAATTCTATCCTTAACTTGGAGTCTCTTTCTTGCATCCATTTGTTTTTCTTTGCTTTACACTCCAACTATTAAATCTCTCTTGCACAGAGATCAGCTTTTCAGCTTACACGTGTGTGTGGCTGATCTTTAATTGGTTCTCCTAGACATTGCTGAGATAAAAAATTAATTAAAAAGAAAAGAATATTGCAGTGTAGAGAATCCAAAAATTTCTAAGTGCAAGAATGACAGTTATCTGACCATCATTTGTTGTATCCCCCTGTGCTGTTCACTGGTTGAAAAACTGACCAAAAAATCCTGGTAAGTAGTGTCACTATCTGAAATGTAGATTTCAAAAGTGTTGCTCTGCCTGTCTGAAGTTCCACGAAACGCTGCTGCTGCAGCACACAGCTTTTTATTTAGTGTACAATACTTTTAACCCTGTAGCAGAGAGACGGTTCTTAATACCAATCAGAAGAGGCCAGGTAATATTACTCCATTTTACAGATGGACAAGCAAACCACATGAATAATAGTGTTAAAACAAAAACAAACAAACAAAAACATACCCAGCAACAATTTTGAATCCTTGTTTCTTGTCTGGGTTTTGAGAATTACTGTATTTTTTTCCAGTTCAGAAGCAGTAATATTCAACAGGATTTTTTGTACTCTTTGTTAGAAATGGTTAGCATAACGGAGAAGCCTTCCCACTACTTGTTACTTAAATCTCAGACTCACTTCTAGGCTGCAACTGACAAGATCTTATTGTTCTGAGAAAAGGAAATTAACTGACCCTTGAGTTTTGTTTTTCTTCAATCTCCAGTTCCCCTAACACAATCTTCTGGGTTTTGTCTATGTTCTTGCACCAAAGAAAAACATTTCTAATTGTCAATTGCAGACTGCTTTTACGTTTACTCTTTTGTTCTTATTTCTTTCCTTAATAATGTATCCTAAATGTTTGTTATGAAGGAAATGCATGATAACTAAGTTTGTTACAGACTTTACCTCCGGTGCTGTATGACATAAGCATAATGTACAAAATTGAAATCTGTTAAATAGCATAAAAGTTATTAGGCTACTCAAAGTTGCTTGTTATTTTACTGTAACAGAAATAATATATTGCCTTAAAAGTTTTCAATTTGACAATGGAAAGCATTGTGGATAATTCATGTCTCATATTTCAGAAAATAGCTGGGTGATATTTGTGTCATACTATTTGTCATACTTTGTAGAATTTGAAATTTACAACGTATATTATACCCATGAAGGTAAAAGCAGATCTGTGACTTAATTGTTTCTTTTCTTTGTACCTGCTTTTGCAAAAACTCTGTTACCTTTCTGGGTACTGTTCCTCAATTTCTTGCTATTTCCAGCATTTGATTGTTACACTAAAATATTTTGTTGTGATGCAGTCAGTTGGGACTGCAAGACCATTGTATCAAGATGAGCTTGAAAAACTTCAGTTTATTGATTTTTATTTTTATTTTTAAATACTGTTTTTTTTTTCATCTTGAGGAAGTATCCAGAATTATACACATTGTGTAACTTTGTTAAATGTTCACTGGGAAGAAAAACCTCAAGCATGGCATTGCTAAGATGAAATAACTTTTCAAATCCTTCTACTTTAGTCAGCCACTCTGATCTCTCAAACCGAGCTCTACAAAATCTAACCTGTTTTTAGAAGGACTCTTCATCTATTAGCTGGCCCCTTTAGGCTGACTTCAGCTGGTCTAGTTCTTCATTTCTCTTCCCCTTGACTGTGCGTTTCTGCCCCTGTGCCTCATACTGTATTTTTTTTCTCCTGGACATATTATTCAGATGAATTGCAGCCAGCGCCATCAAAGAGAGGATTCTCATCCTTTCATGTAGAGATCTACAGAGGTCTCACCTTTCATTGACTGGTGGTACTTTAGATGGCTGGATAGCATGTATAACTTTTAGGTAGTGTAAGCTAGGTAAAACAGATCCTCTCTTTGTGCTTCTCTGTATTCATTTGCCAGAAGAGTTTTGGATATTTTGGCACAAGTGTGCTCTGTATTTTTACTCACTTTCTTATTCCTTTACATTTCTTCGTTTGCTTCTTAAGATTTTGAGTGAATGGATTGTATGATAACTATATCTGATTTTCATTTGGTAATGCGTAAGTTCTTTTTGTATAAAAGTTTTTTGTTAGTATTCTAAGTTCAGGGAAAATCTGTGATGAAAGTGTACTGATATCTGAAGCATACAAAAATAGTTTTAGCATCTAACTCTCGTCTATAAACAAGTGTTGCCAAGGGTAAGAAAAATGCCCTGTATCTTGCTAATCAAAGACAGCAACAAAAGGAAGGGGGAGCACATGTAATACTTCTCTTGTGTTTTATCATCAACTGTTTAGGATATAAAAAACTGACTCTGAATTTAGTAACTCATGGAAAACCCTTTCTGATTTTATTCAGCTTTTTTTTTTTTTCTGATTTTCTTCTTTTCTCTCTTCCCTTCCCTTCTTAAATTTAACCTTAATATCTGTAGCTTCCTTCTTTAATGAAGAACAAGGAGCATGATACAGGGAAGCCAACACCTTCCTGTTGAAAATATTCATTTCACTTTTTTTTTTTTTTTTTTTTTTAGTGTGTTTTTCTGGATTCATTTTAATGTAATATAGGAATCATAGAATGGTTTGCATTGGAAGGGACCTTTAAGATCATCTAGTTCCAGCTGCCCTGGTTATAGGCAGGGACACCTCCTGCTAGACCAGGTTGCTCAAAGCCCCATCCAGCCTGGCCTTGAATGCTTTCAGGGAGGGAGCATCCACAACTTCTCTGAACAACCTGTTCCAGGGTCTCACCACCCTCACAGTGAAGGATTTCTTCCTAATATCTAGTCTAAATCTACCCTCTTCCTGTTTAAAGCTATTTCCCTTCATCCTGGCCCTTCTAAGAAGTCCTTTCAGAGGCTTTCCTGTAGGCCTCTGAAAGAGTAATAATGTTCCATTAATGCAAAAATTTTCATGGAAAATGAGGTTATCTAGATTCAACACCTAAATAAGAAAATGATGTTAAAGAGACAATCCCTGTATAGAAATGGTACTTTGTATTTCTGCTTTACAGTTCATCTTTGATGGTCTGAGACGGAGAAAAGGCGAAGTAGAGTATCATTGTTGTGATTATTATAGAAATGCACCAGAAAGTCATGAAAGTGTCACTGCACAGGCAGAAAAATAAATGTTTTCATTGTTAGAATATTTTATAGGCAATTATTGAAAAAAGTTGAGGGCTAACTTTGTTTTCTCCTTGGGTAACTTCTTCTAATTCCTCATAGATTTCCTAAATACTCAAAAGCTTTACGTCATTCTAATATCACTGTGTTTTTCAATTTCTCTTTTCCTCAGTTATGTTTTTAAACATGAAAAATTGCTTTAAAATAATGTATTAATTCCTTCAGAAACACAAGTAATAAATAATCACTGTTCTTTTCCTTGTAAAGATATTCTGTTTTTCTTAGGTATTCTTTCAGAAGTATTGAAACTGTTCTTTTCCATTTCAGTATCAATCCTTCCCATACAACAAAAATGGATTCAAAGTAGGGATGAAGCTGGAGGGTGTGGATCCTGAGCACCAGTCAATCTACTGTGTTCTCACTGTGGCTGAGGTAATCTCCTGGCAAGTGTTAGTTTGCTAAGAGCAACCATGATGCACAGTCACAGAAGAAACTCTACTGAAAGAGCAGCTGCTGGAAGTAGAAAAATGTGAAATTTCACAACTGATTTTTAGTGATTTTATAGGTTTAGTGACGCAGAAATTGACTGTACTGACAACCTCTACAAGTTAGTATACAGTGTGAAGGCTTTTTATCTTTTGCTGTCTTATGAAGTAATATTTTTCATGAGAGGTTTCTTTGCTTTTAAAAACATAGATGAGAATCTATTTCTCAATTACAATTTTTATGTCTATTAAATGTACATTAATTTTTATAGTTTTACTAAGGTTCATTTTTTGGAGAGGAGTTGTTCTGTATAGTAAAATGGGGAAACAGAAATAGGTAGATACTCTGCTCTGTATCAGTGGTAAACAGCTGTAATTTCATTGCTTATATTTTAATAACTTAGGTTTTTTCATTCCCACTTCTGAATGGCCCATGGTCATATTCTGTTTCTGTGGATTTCTTCTACTTTCTTGTGGATGCTGTATGTCAGTAGATGAGTATTGCCTGTGTACTGGATACTTACCAGTAAGTGACAGGTCCTTTTTAATGGCAGAATGACCTGTCATAAATTCTGAAGTAACATAAATCCTGTGTAATTCTGAGGTGACAAAATGAAAGTGTAAATTAAATATATAATAGGTTGACTATGATATTAAAAGAATTTCACTGATGACTGCAGGAAAAGTTATGGTATTTGGCACTTAGGAAGATGTGGACAACTTCAGTCTGGAAGAGAGGGATCTCCTATTTTTCCATTCTTCAATTATTATCTTATTACATTATGGAATAATGAAGCTCTGGGGCATCTCTCAGTTGACTTCTCATCTTTAATGACAATTCTGGAGACTATGTTTAACATAGTCATTTTTGGAGTTCTAGCAGTATTCTCTCTCACACTGGTGAATCAGGATACCTTCAAAGCATCATTATCTACACTGCTCTGTGATTGTATCAGATGCATATGCATAGTCTTTTATGAGATGTCTGTTTTATTCTGATGTTGTGCTGGAACATTTTTATATTTTAAACAGTAATAGCGGTATATAGCTCTTAGTTAATGCTTTTTACCAGAAGAGGCAGCACTCAGATTGAGAATACCTTTATTTCTTTATCACACTTTCTTTTTTATTAAGTTATCCGGTTCTAGCTTGAGCAGAGATAAAAGGCTGTCTAAAAACACACTGTTAGTATGCATAATGCTGAACATAAGCCGTTATGCATAGGGTGAGGATCTTAAATTCCAAGTGTTGTATGCTCTACATTCTTGCTTTTAGGTTTGTGGCTATAGAATACGACTCCACTTTGATGGATACCCAGATTGTTACGACTTCTGGGTGAATGCTGATTCTTCAGACATTCATCCTGTTGGATGGTGTGAAAAAACAGGTCACAAGCTTCATCCACCCAAAGGTATTCTTTAGTTTGAATTGAATGCATTTTCTCAGATTGAGACTATCTTTGTAATGTTGTAAAATTAAGTTGTAACATACATTGTAACATGGCAGAAATGTTTTTGTTCTTTTAGTCAGAATATTTGAACATATCAAATTAAACTGCGTATTAAGTTTTGCTAAAATCTTGAGATTGAAATCTTGCCTTTTTAATTTGGTGGAAATTTATAGAAAGCAAGGAACAAAATGAACCAGAGAAGTAGTGCATAAGGCATTAGGAGAGAAAGTTAAGCAACAAATGTAGACCCCAAATGAATTATTTTTGTAAGTAAACAAGCAGCATCTTGGCAAGTGAGAATCTTTTAGTGGAAGGTCTCAGGACATTTTCATTATTACATACTAACTGTGTACATACATTGTACAATAACATTGTTATTGTATGACTAATAAAGATTGTGGTTTTGCCTTAAAGAGTAAGCTTTTAATAGATACAAAAATAGGAAAGAAGAGATTGAGAGAGAGAAAAAAGTTTACAACCTGAAAATGTAATCTACATGTAGTTTAAGAAATGACACAAGTGTGTTGAAATATTGTGAATTTGCTTGTTTAATTATTTCATTTCAGGTTACATAGCTATTTATTTTTGTATTGGAATGTGTCTCTATGAAACAGTACCATCACAAAAGAACTAACAGACTCCTTTCTGGGGAGGGAAGAGAGTGTGTGTAGAGAAAGGAAGCAAGCCCTGAGTGCAGGAGAATGAGATAAATTAATGGGGTGTTCTGAAATAGAGAGAATAGGATAATAGGCCCTAGAACATTTGCAAAATGATTAATATAGAGAAAAAGATGTACATTATGAAGTATTAAAAAACTGTGGATGCAAGTGCTCAGATGCAGAAAGTAAAATTAAACCAACAAAACAGTATGGGCTGAGGGCCTGCCAGTGAGGAGAAGGTGGCATTTCTTTAGTTGAGCCTTGTAGGAATATGAAGGAGCATGGGCTGCAGCTCTTCTGAACTCTTCACAAGCTGCTCATTGGCTTCAGGGCAAGACTGCTCTATGCTGCCACTTTCGTACATGCCTTGTTCTGCATAACTGGCTGTGTAGAAACAATGATTTCTTGAACACAAATCATATTTTTTTCTCAGGAAGTTGACCTCCAGTAAAGTAATATGTACCAAATGAGTTCTAGAGTTATTGATGTTACAAATGCAAACTTTGTATGTTTTATTTTTGTGGTGAAAGTTTGTCATCTTTTTCATCTTAAATGTCTCATTTAGAAAGCATAATCTTCTGCTAATCACGAATTTTTGTTATTGGAGGAAAGTCTTCTTCCAAGTCACTTTAATGAAATTTCTTCACTTTCTAGTCTTACTTTGGTAAGATTGTGTTTAGTTTATTTTTTCATCACATTGAAACAGTGTAGCTCTTTTACTTAGGAAAGTCATGGAGCCTATCAGAGGAGCTGAGAAAGATACCCTGGGAGGAAATGTGGAGGTACTTGTCAGGGATCTGGTTGTCATACTGCACAGCTATGTAATACTACTTCCCTCAAGAACATAATCTTAACTTTTGAATAACAAGATCATTCTGTGATATTTTATCAGAGACCAGCAAAATATTCTGCCCTATAAGTGGCTTAGCTACTTTGCTTCATCTCAGCAGTAAACTCCACAGTTATTTGTGAGGTTCTATTGCTGAAACCTGCTCTCATCCTTGTGATACTTCTTTGTTGTAATGCAATCTTAGCTTGCATGTGGAATGGAAAACAAATGGATAAGAACAAGTGGTATTGTAGAGTCATACTTTGGAAGGAGATAGAAGAGAACTGGGTGTTCATCAGTTAGAGATATTTTTTTTAGTTTTCCAGCAGAAGGACATCTGTAACGCCTTTGAAAATAGGGGGTTCTCAGAAGGTTAAACAGAGCTATTATAGTCTGTGACATATTTGAACAGCACTTGAAATAGTCAAGAGGTGACACATTTCACACATTTCAGTAGATAAGGAAATCACTTACCAGAATTGATGGTATTTTGCTGGATTATAACATATGAATTAAAATAAGTGTGCCTAAAACATATTCAACAGGTGAATAAAGGAAGAAAGCTCTATGTGCTTACAGCTCTTTATCACTGCTTTAGTGATTAAATATCTAAATAATTCAACACAACCAATTTATGCAGTTTAATATATTATGAATTATTTTACTTTTTCTCTAAGAAAATATTAGAAGATGCAAATTATCAACAGAATTTTAGATTTCTTTCTAAGTGCATAAAATAAAAATATGGAAAATGCATGCAGGGGACAGTTTACCCTGCGAGTCCATATGGGAATGTGTGGCATTGACATATGTATAAACAGCTGTTTTGATATATCCTAGGGAGTTTTTTTTTTGAGCCGCTTGTGATCTTGCTGAATCAGTAGTAAAGTAAGGTAAAGTCTGTAGGATATGTGGAAGTTTCTTTTGTTAAACTGAGCTTTTGGGTCTTCGGAGCCTTTGTTGGTTCTGAAATCAAAGCCACACACTGAAAGTCACAAGAGAGCATTTGCTCAGGGCTTATCTGAGTGTCAGTCAGTTCATTAAAACTGTGGGTAGCTGTGGGGCAGAGAAAAGAGAGGTGGTGAGATGTGGCATTCTTGAAGAAAGAGGGTGGCTTGTAGCCTCTGCTGCTTGGAGAGTTTTGTTGGATGTGAGAAAGATTATAATATCAAACTGCCTTACTGCGATTTTTGATACCTTGTAGAATTTTTGTTTCTAGGCTTTCCCCTAAAAGTTTTTCTTTACATTGAGGACCTTTGTGTCTGATGATCAGGATCAGAGGCCAGAGATCAGGAACAGAACAGTAGTTTTGTAAGTTCTCCCTGCATTACTTTGAAGGTGAAACTGAAACTGAGCTGAAGTCTCATGAGTTGGTGCCTAGCACATCATTTATATGGCTACTCTTCTAGATGAGGATTAGGAACAGTTTAAATGTCAGTCCTAGCAATCTACAGGAAACTAATAATGTTCAGCAGTACTTTGTTCAGATAGTGTAAAGAAATCCTGACATTTTTGTAAGAAGGATCATCCTGCCCTAAACAAACAACATGATTCCTCCTTGTAATACCAGATATGGAAAAAAAATAAATAAATGGAAGAGCTTAATCAACTTTCTTTTGAATTCTGTAAGCTACAGTGTGTCCAGCTTCAATTTCTAATAATCCAACATAGTGATCTTTCAGAGATTCATTGAGTTCATATTAGGGTAAAATTAATAGTAGTTTTGAAATAGTTTTTCTTATGTAGTCTATATGAAATAAGAATAAGTTATTAGCAGTGGATAAGCTCTTCAGTTTTGAAATTCTATGAAGAATTTTACAACTGGACAGAAAAAATAATGTCAACAATTAGGATCAAATCAACTGCATTCACCTTGTGTCTCATGCCTGTCTTATTTTTGCCCTTCTTCTATGGTGCTTATTTAGGATATAAAGAAGAAGAATTCAACTGGCCTTCATACCTAAAGGCGTGCAAGGCTCAAGCTGCTCCTAAATCTCTGTTTGAAAACCAGAATGCAGTAAGTATTCATTTGTTACTGGTAATGTGGAAAGTAGTGTGCTCACATATGTGTTAGACTTACTGTGTATTTCAGTGGTGGCAGGCTTCACTTCACTTCATCTCTGTAATTTCTTTTATTAATCTGTTTAAACACTTGATACATTCACGAATTGTACATTAAATGAATCCTAACAGTTTGTTGTTCCTACATCTCACATCACAACATTGTGGAACGAGCACTGTTTTTCAGAGAGAGCACACGAGACAGAGTTGAAACCGATATATTTAATTTTAGCATCATGTTCAATACTTCTTTTTTATTTTATAAACCATGAGTCTCTCTGTGTTTGAGCATCTCTCATGTCAACTAATTAGGCTGGTGCCACTCTGTTGGAGCAGCTATTTCGGAAACTTAGAAATGACATGAATATATTGATTGTGAACAGTGGGGAGATTTCTGGATTTACAGTATTTATCTTTAATTAGATGTCTTTTTCTATATAGACAGTGATTCCATCGGGATTTCGAGTAGGGATGAAGCTGGAAGCCGTAGACAAAAAGAACCCTACATTCGTTTGTGTTGCTACGGTAACAGACATGGTGGACAATCGTTTTCTGGTTCATTTTGACAACTGGGATGAGAGTTACGACTACTGGTATGATGTTTTTGATATGTATCCTAGTGAGATGTATCAGAAACGTGTTAGCTTTAAGCAGTACATTCTATGATATTTTCCAGACAGTACGTACAGTTGCAATACCAACTTTTCCTAGATTTGTAATCGTGCCACCACAATGTCTCTCCATGGTAGGCAGGAAGACTCAAATCTCCTTGTTGGGTTACACATGAAAAAATTTCAGAGATTGTGCTGACTGTTTGTATGTGCTGCTACATCTAGAGCTGTGGTCTGATTTCTCATTTCAATTACATATTGAGGTTAATATTTTTTAATATTTAACATTTGATGTGCATCATCATAACGTGACTGGACTTAGAATTACATTTACATATAGTTATAAGTAGAAAGTAAGACCGTATCTTTTCATGAAGTTCTTGGTCTAATATGTTGTTCAACCTGAACTTCAGCTGTTTTCTGTAATGTATCAGGATGATAGCAAAAGGTGGTTTTATTCTTATGTATTCTATGATTCTCTGTAAATTGGGACCCTAGTGTCCTTCCCTGTATTGGAGATGACCTGTCTATGTTGTTGTACAGTGGAGGGGCTTTGTGAAAAGTCAGTGCAAGCAGCAAAGACATATAAGCATGGAGATCCCCAAAGAAATTCAGATTTTGGCTGTTACAGCACAGGTTTTTATTTACAATTGCATATTCTTGTAGTAGATCATTTAGAACAAAGTAGTGTGTCTTACATTCTTTTAAGAGTGAATGAGTACAGAACAGACAGGTCATTGTAAGGCTGCATTGTGCTTCTGCAGTGGTAATTGAATTCTATAGCTGAGCCTGTAAAATGAAAATGAAGAAAGCGTTCCCTTCTGTATTTGATGACTGCTTGGGCACTGTCTTATTAAGAATAATGTGAAGAACTTCAAAACTTTGCGAGTAACTTGAAATAATAATTGTATGGGCTATCTGACAAATAACCTGCAGGAGAATTCATTTCTGACAAATAACCTGCAGGAGAATTAATTTATTGAATCAGCAGTGAGCAGACATTTCAGGGAAGAACTGAGTAACAAGATGATAGACCATATTACTCAAAGAGTGGAAAGATTAGTGATTAATTCCATGACAAAATAACACAAAGCCTACATTTCCTCTACAAAGTAGCTGGAGACTAGAAAGTGGTAAAATATATTCTGAATTCCTGGTATGTACAAATTCATAAATAACAGCTATGCCATTAATTAATAATGAAAACAGCATTTAGGTAAGGCTTTTATGGAAGATGAAGACAATGTAATATAACCTGCAGTTTGTTCAGAGATGTCATAAGTGCCTCTCTGAAGCATTGCGCTGTGTATAGCAGACATACACTGCATTTCAAGCATAGTGATGTTGTCATGTCAACAGACCTCCCTTTCTGCACTGTTGTAATTGAGAACAGAAGTGAATAGAAGAGGAAGGAGAGAAAATAGAAAAGAATAATGAATGAAAATAGTGATGGAATGTCTGACTGAAAGAGAACATGAAAATGCACCCTATTTATCTTTTTAATTTCGATACCGGATTTAGAGGGGCCTTAAAAAATCTTGAGTGCATAAACTTCTCATCTAAACTTCTCATCTCATCTTAACAAAAAATGAAAAGTTCTGTTGGGATTACCCAGAGTGAAGGCCTTGCAATTTCCCTACTCCTGTATGTAAGTTTATATCTCAGAATTACAATGGTTTCAGTAAGGAAAAATGGTTTATGTTGTATATGTAGTTGAGGATTTTCAAACAACTTTATTTTTTGGGTTATATTCAAACAAGCTCCGTCTTTCATTTAGATTAGGCAAATTTAACTTTTTCATTAATTATAAAAACTCTTTTGTCTTCTTGAATGATTGAGAGACAGTTCACTAATTTTACTGGACTTCATGAAATAAATATGAAAGAACAACCATAGCCTAAGCATTTTTTGCTTCAAGCTTTCAACCTGAAAATGCTTTTCCTAACTTTTCTGGAGTGTTAGGAAATACATGAATGGCTGCAAAAAAGTACCCTAGCTAGAACTAGTCATTGCTAACACTCTATAATGCATAGTGATGATATTTTCAGAGTATTATAAATCCCATTAAATAGCCCTCTGGCAGTGTCTTTTAGAGGGAAGAAAAGTGAACAAAATGGGCATTCATGATGGAGAATTTTGTTCTCTGTTCCACAAGCCTTCCAGTCCTTTCCATCTATCCTGTAGTTTTTGCTGGAATAAATGATACTTCTTTGAGAGCCAAAGATGTTCCATTGGAATGGAATTTCCAATTGCTTTTTAGCTTGGAATAAATCTGGAAGTGGTCTTGTGGTATCTCCATGAAATAACTGTAGATCCAATCTGGCTTTCAATTCTTCGTTCTCTTATATCTGCTCTATTTACACGCAGATTTCCAGAGCCTGAGCTTCTTAATTATTTTTCTAGCAAAAACTGAAGCAGTCAGATCTTTAGCAGAAGTTGTGCTAGCTTGTTGCTGTTTGCCCTCAAAAGAGATTGTGTGGTGGTAGTGCTGAGCACACTGCAGCCCAACCTTACTGGGTTAGAAGGTTCTGGCTGCCCTAATCCACTGCTTGGTCTGAGTATTCCCTGCTGAAAAGGTGCTACATCAAATTTTGGGATCAGCTTGCTAAGAGTGTGGGAAAAAGCTTCACTCACTGTTCTGCTCTTGTCCACCCTGCATAGAAAAGCAATTTCTAATGCCCCTTGTGAAAGTAAATCAGTTTTGATTATCTGAATCTTTGCCTTATCTGTGTGATACACAGGTAAGACTGGACACAGATACGGGCTGGATTTTTGTGATACAAAATAGGTGGCCAGTTCAGCTCTCCACCAGCATCTGCTACTTTGCTAATAGCAAAGTCTTTAAAAATTATGGTCCAGTTGTTTCTTTTTTTGAGATAATAAATTTTGCTGCACTCTTTCTTTGAAAGGAATGATCTTTTTGAAGTAATTATAATATGCCAAAAGGAGGATAAAACAGTCTTAAAGAACTGAGGGTCACAGTACATGCTTTTAACTACTTGAATGGATAATAGACTAATGCATGAATCTAAAGCTGTAAAACGTTCTGCAAATCACCATGTGTCTGTCTTATCATCAAGTAATCAGTACAAAATATGGCAATGACTTGCTGGGCCACCCCTGGATACATACCTTGTGAGTCACATTTTGGGAGGTCATAAGCTAAAATAATATCTTATCAACGATGAAGTATTCTCACTTATTCACTAGATGGGGCTGCAGGATGATTTCTATGTTTTTCTTTCTTTTTCTTTCTTTTCTTTTTCTTTTTCTTTTTCTTTTTCTTTTTCTTTTTCTTTTTCTTTTTCTTTTTCTTTTTCTTTTCTTTTTCTTTTTCTTTTTCTTTTTCTTTTCCTTTTCTTTTCTTTTCCTTTTCCTTTTCCTTTTCCTTTTCCTTTTCCTTTTCTTTCCTTTTCCTTTTCCTTTTCCTTTTCCTTTTTCTTTTCCTTTTTTTTCTCCTTTTTCCTTTTTCCTTTTTCCTTTTTTCTTCCTTTTTCCTTTCTTCCTTTTCCTTTTTTTTTTTTTTTTTTTCTTTTTTTTTGTGCACATAGTTAAATGTACTGACATGTCACAGTCAAGAAGTTGTATTAGCAACATTCCTGAGGGCTTAATATTATTTCTGAATATAATGCATGTACATATGAGTGTTTTGAGATAGCTAATGTTTTCATTGCAGGTTGTATCTAAATTTAATAAAGTGAAATTCAAAATACCAAAAGGACTGTTTCCCCAAAAAGTGAAAAATAAAAATTGCCTCAAAACAGAAAATGAATATAATATTTACAACTTATTTTAAAGAAAAAAAGCTAATGAGTAAACAAAAAATCTTCAAATCTTCAGATGCAGACTCATTTTGGGAGCATTTTCCTATGTATTGAATATTCTTTTTTCCTAACAACCAGCATTATCATCTGTCTGTGTTGATCTGAATTGAAAGAACTGTTTATATGAAATGGATCTGGGGAAAAATTAACAGGACAGCTGATTTTAGCAATAGAAAAGAACTAATTCTGTTTCCATAGCCATGCCTGCCGTTCGGATGTGCTCTCCTACTGTGAGCTAGCAGTCGTTTAGCTGCAGGCATGTTCCTTTCCTGTAGAGTGCTGCACTTGCCAGGGCTCACATTCCCAGCTGCCCTCAACTTTTTTTATTGTGGGAAGCTGTGAACAGTGGAACTTCTTTTTGACCTTTTACATCACGTAGCTCTTTTTTGCATTGACATCCTTTGCAGGATGTCATTAAGCTGTTCATAAGTTAGCAGAGCTGTTGGCTGTTCTGTCCCTCCATGTGGTTCAGCTGGCTCTCTGCTGCTTTTTGCTCCACTTCGGCTGCCTGGATTAGCTTCAGTTTCCAGTACAAACAATAGTTGTCTTTTCCTGTCTGCGTGCTCTCTAGAGACTGAAAGAATGGATTGTGAGTGATATTAAATTGTGTGAACATTACAACCTTTCTCTGTGAATGGAGCCTGCCTGTTAGAAACCGGTAGTGTTCTGTTGCAGTCCAGACATACGTAGGTGTGGAGGTACAAAGTTCTGCAGTTCCTGCTCACAATGGCAGATTTTTGAGCCTA
Organism: Meleagris gallopavo; assembly: GCF_905368555.1. Classification (NCBI taxonomy): domain Eukaryota; kingdom Metazoa; phylum Chordata; class Aves; order Galliformes; family Phasianidae; genus Meleagris; species Meleagris gallopavo. The sequence continues at coordinate 57,150,955 of NC_139405.1, read as the reverse complement.
GCGAGCATCCTTGCAATTCATGGATCATTGTGATTTATGAGGCGTGTGAGCTGGGTGTTCCGCGATCTGTTTGGGAGTGAATGAGATAAAAAGCTGTGGGATGCTGCAAATTGATTGTGAAAAGTCAGCATAGCCTTTGGCATTCCAGCTGATGCATTTTGGACTTAGGCTGATAGGCTGTAGCTGTTCTTCCAAACTGGGTATATGTGTGCTGAAATAACACATTGAGGCATAATAGTTTTGCTTTAAGTTCTGTGTTATTATTACTGAGCTCCAGTTTTTATTGTTAAATGGACTGTTAGAAGCTGAAAGGCTGTGTAAAATCACTGTGCGAAGATGGACTGTGTGACCTGGTTTTGCTGGAACAGTGCTGTTGTTTTTTTCATGAGGCTGTTGTGATTACAGAAGCCTCTTACAGGCTCGTTTGAAATGACCAGTTTCTTGTAAAGCAAACCAAAATGTTGCAAATGTTTTATAACGCTGTTTTACAGTGCTGTTCTGTCAAGCATTCATTGCTACGCATCCCACATTCACTCTCATTGCTGCAGTGTCAAAGCATCTTCCAGTAGTGCATCATCCATTGTGACAGACTTTCTTCAAAGTAAGAAATGTGTGAAGTGGTATTTACTATTCAGAATTTTATAAACATGTTCAAACTGTGTGCTTGCAAAAGCAAAACAGAAGTAATGCTTTCAGGAAATCTGTCCTGACAAGAGTTTTTACACATTTAGGCCATTACTGTAAGCAAATATTGATCATACCATAGTGGCTCATGAGCACGGGTCTTGATCCCAAATTTAACTCAGGTGAATTTTGAAAGTAATTTCTGGACTTTACTACAAAATATTTCAGGAAGTACTAAGAGTGTGTCCTTTCCGTGTGAAAGGATGTCTTGTCTGTGTAAAGACTTCTATGTAATACCCTTCTTTTGAGAAGGATAGAAGAGAGGTATGTTGTCCCCCATACTTCTAGCTTCTCTTCACAGTTATTGCAAATAGACAGGAAGAAGAAAGAGAGAGAATGAGGCATACACCTTTTCTCTAATTTCTTTGTGGCAAAGCGTTTCTAGGAGTTGAAGTACTGAGTTTCATCAATGCAAAATTATTATTAAAGTCATATTCATTCCTTTTGTTAATAGTGATATTGGTTATTTAGAAAGTACTTGGTGTGATACTCTAAATACTTATGTATGTACAGTATAGCTTTATATATTGCATAGGACAAAAGGTTGGTGTTCTTGATGTGAGCTGAATTCTTGCCTATTGTCAGAGCCATTCTAGAATCTACTGAAAGCAGGTTTTATCCACTAGAAAGGGATTTACTTGGCATTGTTACCAAGAAATAAGAGCACAGCTCTTTTAAACATAAGCCCACAAGATAACTGTATTAGGTTGGCTAATATTTTTCAGCATTAGTATATTCTTTTTAGGTACAAGGCTAGAGGAGTGCTTATTGTGATAAAATGGTTTTGAGACATTCATCTTGTATTTCAGTTGTTGAAATACGTCAATACTGAATTTTAGACATCGTTGAGTAAAATTACTTCTTAGATTAAAAAAGTATTTTGTACATCTTAAATACAGCACGCTCCTTCTTTATTGTTGTATGCAGCAATGTGATAGTAACTCAGGACTCATTCTGCAGTCTTTTCTGTTCTATATCTCCTGCAATCCTTAAAACATGCTTGTGTTCAAGGTCTGCAGAACTAGCATTTTGACCCATAAATTAGGATGTTAGGGTTCCCGCTAATTTACCTTCAACTTTTTTCAGTTCTTTGCACCTTCTTAGATATTACAGATTATCAACATGTGGCATTTTTATGATATAAATTAGCACTGCGAACAAAGGGAGATAATAGTGCGTGAACTTTCACATGCTAATGCTTTCCAAGTAGATAATGGATAGTGGTTCTGTTGCAACAGTGGGGGAGAACAGACCCACTGTTCAGGTATTTTGTATTAGTAACTCCTGGTCTGGAAGGAAAAGGCAAGAATAGAAGTTAATCTCCAGCCTATGGTTTGAAATATTGACTTCAGAGAAGGATTAAATAGAAACTGGATCACAAAGACTGATTCAGTATTTTATGCAAAGACTGTTGTGTACAAAGTAGATGCCTTCATGCATGGGTGCTCTCTGCATGGCTTGTTTCAGTAAATATTTGCAGAGTGTTTGGAAAGCAGCATCCCTTCAGCTAGGAGAGAGAGATGATGTTCCTATCTAGTCTTCTTAGGCTTGATTTCTTGATCCTGCCTTTGGGAAATGAGAAATGAAGGCTTTAACTATTTTAACTTTCATAGACAAGCATACAAGGTGATCATCTTGAATACTTGAATACTGTCTGCTTCATAGAAAAACACCGCTGATTATTCAGCAAACTGAAAAAACAATCTCTGAGTATTGCTGCAGACATAGAGATGGTGAATGTTTCATAGCAGAATCTAATGGCTTTTTATTTTTCCTATTGATCAGAAATATTAAGAAATAATATAAATGCTATATTACATAGGATATGTGCTATATTATAGACACCCTATATATATTATAAGTTGTGTATAAAATATGTAACAAGTACACAAATAATATTTTATAGATTATTAATAATGAATATTAAAATGATTTTTCTCTCATCTGCTGATTATGTTTTTGCAGTCCATTTGTTGTTGTTTTCCACTGCTTACAGAACTTAGTAGCCAACTTGTTAGCTTTCTTCTAAGCATTATTTGACCAAACAGATGAGTAGAATGAGAGTGATCTGTCTTTCAGAAGATGCCAGCACATCAATTCCAGCTCACCCTGCCTGTTAGACTTCTGTGGTTCTTGTGGTGCACCATAGGCAATAGCACTTCTGCAAAATTTGGTGCACATAATAGAAAATATAGGAAGTTGTTAGTCCCCTGAATGAGAGTGTTTGAGCAGCCTTCTTAGAGCAATTTTCAGTCTTGGTTCACTGATTAGTCTTGCATTCTTTCAGGGAAGTTGGGGTCTAAAATCCTGTTTTTTCATTTTTTCTGACAATTTTGTGCTTTTCTTGTATTCTGCTGGGCTATAATAACATGTTCATAGCTCCATTCAAACCCATTAGAAGCTAGTATTTTTGCTTGTTGTTGACAGTCTGTTGGAGTTGTGCATGATTTTCTAATCTGCCTCCAGGTGCTCTCAGATCTTTAATCAAGGTCTTTTAACTTTTGGTTTAAAGTTTGAGTCTTGATATTGAAAAACCTCCTATCTGATGGGGATAATGTATTCTTGCAACCAAGCAACATGCTTCTCCCAAGAACCTCTACATCTGAATTTTTCAGGTCCACCATTATAGCTTCTCAGTAAAGGTCTACTGACTTAGACCTGATTTACTGATCTCTTGGTTAAATTTTAATAAAGTCCTATGCTTGTATAGGTGGTAACAAAGACTGTGTTACATGTATTCCTATCTTCAGGTTATATTTGCAGTTTTAAGTATAAATTGAGTGTATCACAGGGTATTTAGAATTTATTAAATCTTTTTCGTATGTTTTATTTCTAAGCATATTAAGATGTCTGAAGAACTGCATTATTTTTTTCTCCTCTCAGGTGTGAGGCAGCTAGCCCACATATTCATCCTGTTGGGTGGTGTAAAGAACATAAAAGAACTCTTATCACCCCACCAGGTTTGTATCATGCTACATATCTGAAAGATATAACTAATAGCCAGCTGTAAGAATACGTCTTGTATACGTCACTGTAATACGTCTTACAGTGAGCTTATTGTTACCTCTTCTGATTTTTTTTCTCTGTAATTAAGAATTGCTATTACTGATTTTTATTTTTTATTGGGCATAATTTATTGTGAGTAGAGTTACAATAGACATTAGCTATTAAGTATGTACATACTACTTCAATAAAGACATTCACTTGATGTAAGGCTTACATTGTGAAAGTGCTGATAATATAAATTCTAGATGTGTGAGATTTTCTGCATAAGAAAAATAATCTTCATGTGAACTAAATTGTTTGGATATCAGGAGTGGTGAGACACTGGAATGGGCTGCTCTAAGAAGTGGTGGAGTCACCATCTCTGGAGATGTTCGAGAAACATAGATGTGGTACTGAGGGACATGGTTTAGTGGGCATGGTGGGGATGGGTTGGTGGTTGGACTAGATGATCGTAGAGGTCTTTTCCCACCTTAATGATTCTATGCGTTTATGATTCTAAATATACATGATAATATGGGGATGAGACAATTGCTTTATGTAATCGAGGAGTCATACTTGTTAAGGCTCTTTGGGACTCAAGAAGTGAGAGTCAACCATTACAAATGGAGATGTACTAGTTGCTAGTAAATACAAGAAAACCTCTATTTTTCAGTATTGATATGTGTATCTGGATTAGCTAAATGCCCTCCGTGTCAACAGAAAAAGGAGATGCTTGTATGGGAAGTAGTACAGACCATAGCTTTATAAAAGAATATGCTATCTAACTTATATCTCTTATTATATCGCTTATGCCTTTCGTGCTTGTAGAGCTTTCAGACATAAATGACTTTAGAAACCAATATAAAGACTTGATACAAGAACCTGGCAGAGTGATAAAGCACCTGTGCCACTGTGACAGTGGTTAGGCTGGCTGTTATAGTATTGCTTTAGTAATTGAAGATATAAAAAAAAATAGAATCATAGAATGACTTGGGTTGAAAGCGGCCTCAAAGATTATCTAGTTCCAACTCCCCTGCCATGGGCAGGGTTGCCAGCCTTTAGATCAGACTTCCCAGGAGCTCATCAAGTCTGACCTTCAATGCCTCTAGGGATGGGACATCCACAACTTCTCTGGGCAAACTCTTCCAGTGCCTCACCACCCTCTGAGTGAAGAATTTCTTCCTAACCTCTAACCTAAACCAAATCAGAACATTTGTATACTGGGACTTACACACTTTTGTCCCAAAATGCTTAATATGATTTAAGTAAGACCTACTTACTCACCCTAGGATCACTCAAATACAACTTCTGTTACAGTAAGCAGGAAGGAGTGATTGGGAAATACAACAGTTTCTCTTAGAAACAGTGGCTTATGATGGCTACTTTTTAAACAGCTATTTTATTTGTGCTTATTTGTTAGTTTCATAGTGAATTGGAGTAGATTAGTTTCATAAGCATAACTTGAGTTTGGAAGATAGGCACCCATGCAAGAAATAAAGAGAAAATGTTGAAAGAGTAGGGGGATGCTTATAGCAGTACTAAGGCAAAAGACCTAAAAGGGAAAAAACAATAAAACTAGTGTTTGAAATGGATTAAAAAAAGTAACATTGACTTTGATTAAATGTATGTGGCTCTGAAGTTCACATGTAAAGCCCTCATCAGTATTTTCATGCTGATAGCAATGAAGAATTTCAAAGAGAATAATCCATTTTTCAACTCTAAGAAGCATTTTTATCCCATAAAATGCAAGTTGATCAACTCTATAGTTGTACCAAGTTGTTCGACAGCTTGCTGATGAAGCTGAAATCTTAGAAGGGGACTGTACATTCTGGGTCTGTAGTGGAATCTGAAGCATAGAACAAAGCAGTGTTATAAAGCTAAGTTAGGCATTCTGTAAATTATGCATAATTTTTTACACTGCAGCATTTAATTTTGCTAATATTTCTTTTGTGCCAGACTACCCACATGCTAAGCATTTTTCTTGGGAGAAGTATTTGGAAGAAACCAGCTCATTACCTGCACCTGCAAGGGCTTTTAAAGTGGTGAGAAAATGCTTACAACTTTATCATGCTTTTAAGTGCATATGATTAATTAAATAAAGGAATATATATATATGGTGTTCATATATTTCCCAGTGTATCCAATTAATTTGTTGCATTATAGGAGGTTTACTTTTGTGCAAGTTCACTGTTTGCTATTAGAAATCCTGTAATTAATAATAATTGCTATTACTTTATTATTTTAATTATTTCAAATGGAATTAAATGCAACAAGATATTAGTAATTCATGTAATTTGCTTTGAGAAATTACTGTTTCACTATTAGAAATAAAGATATCTACTGAATCATATAGTTACTTGAACTTATGTATTTCTATCCCTACATTTTAAATGGTGCAGGAAATACAGTGAGAATGTAAAAATGATTTTGGGAGGCTAGGCTAGTTGCCTATCTAGTCCATTCTCTTACAGTAGCCAAGGGACAGATTGTATTTAATATGTTTAGTAAACCTTTTCATCTATGAATTTGTGAATAGGGCATTTGGACAAAATCCAGTGATAGCTCCCAAGTTTTTGAGAAGACTGTACTTTTATTTTGGTTTTGGGTGGGCTACTTTCTTTCAGTGACATCTATCTTCCCTGTCAGTAGTGGCCTGATAGGATTTTCAGTGAGAATGCAGAAGACCTCACTGGTAGAAGCTTAACATCAGATAGTCCATAGGCCCAACCCCTTGATTCAGGGTTCTCAAATTGGATTGCTTGAGCTTTTCAGATTACGGTTACTAATTCTAAATTCTGAACGCTATGCTAAGAAGTGAATAACCAAAAGCAGAAATGTCCCTTCCAACCCAAGTTGTTCGTGTCTTGGAAAATTGGTTTGAATTTTCTTTTTATATTTGTATTTGTCGGAGGAGAAGGACAGATTTGAGAAAAGAAGGAAGGAAGTTTTTGATGAATTTTACACGTTATGAGATTGGAGTTGAGTTTTTCTTCTGTTTCACATAGTTTTTTTCTTTCTTAGAAACCTTCTCATGGCTTCCAGAAAAACATGAAACTTGAAGTGGTCGACAAGAGAAATCCAGTATTTATCAGAGTAGCAACTATTGTAGATACTGATGACTATAGAATAAAAGTAAGTTTCTCTATCTTACAGTACCACCTCACTTCAGTTCCTAATTAGTACTTGTAAACCCAAAATCTTATAGTTGTAAAATTAAGCAAGAATTCAGCCGTGTCCGGCTAAGCTTTTACTTGTCCTTTTTCACTTATTAATATGCACATAATTCCTTTGGATGGGGTTGTTCTCTTACCCTCTTAGTTGCATTTGCTGACATAGGTAGTTAGTAGAACTGAATATGAAAATTGCTTAGGAAACCGTTGATACAAAACATTTGCCCATTTTATTGAAAGAAGTGAAGATTTAGTAATTAGGACCCTATAAAATATTTGGCCTAGTTTAACTGAATCTGACTCTGTAAAGGTCCAAGAAAGGAGAAAGATACAAGGGGAAATGAAAGAAGAACTCTGATCTCTTGTGTTTTGTCAGAAACTTCTGCAATTCTGAAGTTTGTGATAATTGACCGTGTATAATATAATAATATATAATGGATTTAGACTGGAAAAATTTCAGGTTTTTTTTTTTTTAAAGTGCAATTTTCCAGAACGTTTATGCTCTGTTTTTATGTTTTTATGTTTTTGCTTTGTTTTACAAAAGCAGCTTCCTCTCTGGAGCATTTGACTGTGAAGACTGGCATATGCCAGATATTCAGTTAGGTGGATATGAAGGATATTTGTGTATGCATTTCATAGAGATTTATTCAGCATACCTGTACTTCAAGCAGTGAATGTAGCTGACATTTCCTTTTGAATCTGAATTAGTCAGATAGGGAGTCAGCAGATTTCATTTTCCAACTAAAGATTAAGTTGGTCATAAAAAAGAAAGAGGGGGAAAGAATCCTCTCAAGTCTAACTAATTTATATGCTGGATTTGTAGCTTCTTGAATGGCAGTTTAATTGACTCCAGAGCATATGTTGAAAAGGGCTCCATTTGGACGTATGTGTGTACATGAATCCACATGTGTACATGAGAGATCTGAGCCATTTACACCTACAGAGGTTAATATTCATTTTTTGTTTGAAAAAAAAAAAAAGTTGTATGGTACAAACTTTTTTGGGATGTCACATACCTTGATTTCTCTCTCTCTCTTTTTTTTTTTTTTTTTTTTTTTTTGCTTACCATTCTGCTGCTCTTAAATTGTTTCATTTCTTGCTTAGATATTAAAATGAGAACTAAACATGTTCTGCTGTAGGGGTTTGAGCCCAGTTTTGTAAGACACAGTAAACGACCAAATGGCACCTCCCTCTTTTCTTCATTCAAAATGTATTTAGCTCGAAAATCTAATATATATATATAAATCTATAAACATCCATCGTTTTCTTAAAATGACTTCTCTAATGGAGATAGCATTTCTAGAGATTGCTCAGAGAAACTGATTTAATAAGGAATCTTTTTAATCTAAAATATATTTTTCTCTTTTGTAAATGTAGGTCCATTTTGATGGCTGGGATAGTATTTATGATTATTGGACGGATGTAGATAGTCCTGATATCCATCCGGCAGGCTGGTGTACAAAAACTGGACACCCTCTTCAGCCTCCACTGAGTAAGTGAAATTGCATTATAATGTGGTGATGTTAAAGGCCTGTGTACTAGCTGATGTTTCCTCTGCCAGTGTTGTCCAAAGAGAGGTAGCAACTAGGATATGCAAAATAATGTAGATGTGACATTTAGTGCAAAATCAACATAATTTAAAATGTCACTAATTAATCACTTTTTCATAGATAGCTTTAATGACCCTTACTGTAATGAAATACATTTGTCTGTATGCATGAGAATTAGAGTCAAAACCTGAAGCACTAGCAAGGATTTGTTGCATGAGATCCAGGCCCTCTTGAAGCCAATGATAAAACTACTGTGGTACTTCTACAGGGCCAGGGTATTATTTATTATTCTTAAGATCTTATGCCTGTATCTTCTTAAAAGTTATTGTGCTTTTCAGCATAGAGTCCAGACTGCCCTGAGAAAGTGCTCTTTTCAAATGCTGCCAAATTCTCAAAATCAGCTAACTTCTTTTTCATCTTCAGCTGCACAAAGTAGACTTAATGCTTTCCATATTAAAGATAAATCAAACAGAAGCGTAGTAACAGTAATAAAACTGTCTTTATCAGCTTGCCCTCTCTGGGAATATGTTTAACTTGTTGAAGAAGTGGGAAGTCTGTCATAAATGAGACTAGAGGTTGCAGGGAGAAGAGATTTTGATGGCAAAGATATCCCTGCCATGCTGCTGTGTTTTTAGGCACAGTGAAGTCACTTTATCCAAACTTTGAACAGATGATTTTTAACTGAGTGCTCTTTTCTAGACTTGCATTGTAAATACCCGACTTGTGACTCTGAGCTTTGCACAAGTGCTGAGTGTTCCACAGCTATAACTCAGATCAGAAAAAGCTGTGCTTGGAAAATAAAAAATGCTGAACTCTGAGAAGTTACATGCAAAATAACAGGGATAAGGCACACTCAGAAAGTGTTAATTCATTACCTGAAAATCTCTGTGCTTCAGTTCAGCATTTCTGAAATGTCAAGAAAAATGTTTCCTACCAAGACTGTGATAAGAATATATTCATTAGTTTTCTCTGCATTCCAATGGTGCAATGATGACTACCTGTTAGGAAGTTAATTGTTCTTCCTTCAAAGCAGAATCTGAATAGAATGCCGTAAGTACCACAGCACAAAGTGAATAATGAGAGTAAAATAAGATGATGCATATCTGCTTCTTAAATTGAGATGTGCATCCTGTGTTCTGAATGAAGGATGAGTCCAGTGGGAAAAGGCATTTAGCCACATAAATAGAAAATGTATCATACAGAAAAAGAAATGGATAAGGTTGTGACATTTCTTTTACCAGTGATTGAAAAAATATGCATATTTTAACCTAGCTGGGAGTGCGAAATATGTAACTTCATTTTGGTGGAGGTATTTAAAGAAATAAAACTGCAGATGACCTTTATGTACAGGACATCATCTCCTCTAGTTGTTGGTGTAGGAACCACTGTTTATCTTTTCTAGTGTGTGATGGGAGGGAGTGATATTTTTATGTAAGTTTAGATAGAAAAAGGAAAATGGACCGTATGACAGAAGGAAAAGTAACTATTCTTTAAATTAAAAAATAATAATTCACTGTAGGAATACTATTAAAATAGTGTGATTACTGAATAGTACAGTAAGACATTCCTGTCTAATGGGGTGGTTCACTTATCTGTCTTTAATAGCAGGAGTTTTGTGTGAGTGCTGTGCTATGCTACCAGTATTAGCCTACAGCAAACATTATAACAGCTTTATGAGTGACAGAGTGTTTTATCTTAAGGTATAGTGAAGTCACCATGATGGATTATGATCTTTCTGGTACTAGTTAGGGAATTAGGAACCACGTGTTGGTATTGATTTTAATATCACTTCACAGTGACACAGCAGCTTTCTTACACAGATGCTGCTCTTTAAAATGGCATTGTTAGAGTTTCAATTTATTAAGTGAAAGGAAAGCATTTGTTAGGGAGCTAGTTTGTGCAGAACCATAGCATCAGTGTACTGGTTTGTTTTGCTTCTAGCATATACCTTCCAATTACATTTTATTTTATTTTTGAGCTTAACTGACTCTGGAAAAATTCAATCCTTTTTTTACTTATTTGAGGGAAACTGAGCTGCTTATTCAAGGGTTTATACAAGTGCAGATATTCCTCAGAACAGAGACGAAAATATTTTATATTTAGATATTTTTATTTGTTTCAGTAAGTTTTTCTGTGGTTTTGGACGTGTATTTTTTTCCTTAGGTTGTGCATGCTATAAATGGATAGAGGCAAATTAGGAAATTTTCATACAATGTTGATTCCCTTTTTTTAAAAAAAAACAAAACCAGAGCTTTTTGTTTTCTTGCTTTAACCTAAGTTTTATCTTTTCTGGCTGAATTACTTCTGAATTATAGGAAGAATTTTTTTTTATTGCCATTGAAGTTGTAGGAAGAAATATGGAAGAAATATTGAACTGTATGAGGAAGTATTTTGGTGGTCAAGTTACTGGATCAGTTTTCTTGAGTATCTGGTGCCAGGCTGGCTTGGTAGGCCTCATCCTAAAGAAGATCCTTGTAGAAGATGAGGTTCCCTGTAATGTGTGCAAACAGAAATAGATAAATTGCTTTTGAACATCAGTAGATCATATAAGAATCATAGAATTGCTCAGGTTGGAAAAGACCTTAAAAATCATCAATTCCAACTGCAACTGAACCATACTACCCTAACTCTAACAACCCACTGCTAAATCATGCCCTTGAGCACCACATCCAAACAGTTTTTAAACACATCCAGGGATGGTGACTCAACCACCTCCCTGGGGAGTAGCTTGGTTGTCTAAACCTACCCATTTTTGCATAATTTTCCTGCTTATCTAATTTGTTTCCAATTTGAAGTGTCCTACCTTTCTTAGTCATTCCTCATAAGAGCGCAATTTCATACCTGGGTTGAGAATAGGTCGAAAAAGACAAAAAGATTTCAGCTCTGCTATACTAAGATACAGTGACCAGAAGAGCAGGAAATACTTGAGAGATCAGTAGACAGAGAAAGTAAAATAGTGGCATCCTGTCTTGTTCTGTAGTCACTTTCATTGTAACTTCTATTCTGTTTGACTTCTGAACTGTTACTGGTCACCTAGTATGTGTTTTCATGGAAGAACCTGAGGCCAGTGGTAGCTTGGCCTCCCTCAGATATAGTGTGGCCAGCAGGACTTGGGAAGTGAGTGTCCACTTGCACTCTCATTGGTGAGACCACACTTCAAATATTGTGTTCTGTTTCGTGCCCCTCACTACAGGAGATAAGTTGAGTTGCTGGAGAGTTTGCAAAGAGCAATTAAGCAAGTGAAGGGTCTAGAAAACAGGAGTTATGAGGAACAACTGAAGAAAGTGGGATTGTTTAGTCTTGAAAAGAGGAGTTTAAGAGGAGACCACATTGCTTTCTACAACTGCCTGAAGGAAGATTGCAGTGAGGAGGTTTTTCATCTCTTTTCTCAGATGACAACTGATAATATTTTTAGTATTATTTTCAGCCTTGTTTTCACCCTTTGTTTACTGGAAAATTTAAGCTAAAAACAGAGATCAGTACCCATTATTAACAGATTTCTTTCTTTAGAAACAACAGGGTAACTTATTTTGAATGTGCTCTTGCAAAACTACTTCGTTCTACTTACAGTTGTTTAATAGAAGATAGGTTAGAAGTCTTTCAGTTCCTCTAAGATTTGCATTGTTTATATAGATTTAGCCCTTCAGTAGAGATGTACTCAGAGTAATTTTATTTCTCCATTGGAAGAGATCGTTTGAATCTCTATCTTGCTTTTGCAAAACGTATTTTTTAACATACATTAAAGTTACGTATGTCGTATGTAATTTCTTTGACATACAGGTCCCTTGGAGTTAGTGGAAGCTTTGGAGCATGGAGGATGTCCCACAGCAGGATGTAAAGGAGTTGGGCATGTTAAAAGAGCAAGACATATTGGCCATCATAGGTATGTGCAGTGAAAATGATTTTTTTTCACTTTGGTAATGTCTGTATGCATTTTTTTTAATTGTTGTTCACAAGAAAACTTATCCTGTCTGGAAAAAAAAAAATACTAAATTTTGTAAAACTAAATATATGAAGTGATTTCAGTTGCCATGGTGAGCATACTGAAATAAACTTTAGCAATCTGTGACTTCATTTCACCAGATGAGATTTCTCAACCATCATTTTTGTCACTATTGATAGATTCTGCTAATCAGGATTTTCCTATGAGGATTCCGTGGGTTGCTGTTTGATTTGCAAAAGGTTGTAGACAAATATGCATAAAGCAGTAACTTTTGAACCTTTTGAATCCAGGTCACTAATGTTTTTTATCACTTGGATGTTTTGTTCTGCTCAGCAGGGGTAAAGATTTGCTTGTTGACTTGAAAAAAATACCAAAATGAAAATTCTGATTCACACAGTCCCAAATTATAGCCTGAACTACTTTCTGTTTATACTGAGTGTTTCTAAAGATCATTTTGTTGAACATTTAAGTGTAATACAGAAATGTGAATCTCCCAGGCTCTCCTGCAAGAGAGCTGACCCAGAGAAAGCAGATGTGTGGGAGAATAGAATGATGCATGAACACACAGGGACATGGGAATACTCACTAAGTCAAAATTTTACAGTTTTTGAAATGTTTTATAGTATGAGATTAATCTTGAATATTTCAGTAAAGAAAATACAATTACTGTAATATGTTGAGAATTGAATCATAAATAGCATCAAATAGCCTTTTCACAAATCAGTTTCCAAAAACTGTCTTGGAATTCTTTCCATTGAACAATCATAGGATCCATTAATGGTTGTTACTTTGTGCTTTCTGCTCTACTCTCATTAGAGGATTTCTCTTTGGTGATTTGTTTATATTTTTGAAGAATATTATCTTGGATCATTCTCATGATCCAAGAGATAGAGCAAGAGATTGACATTTTTGGTGGTAGAATTATATCCTGTTTATGAGAATTAGCCTACAAGGTTTTGGTGGCAGATCAGCACTAGTTCAGATTATTCTCACTTTTTTCCTTCTGTCTTTTTCTGTTTATGTTCTTTTTTCTTTTTCTTCTTTTTTGTTTGTTTGATTTTTGTTTGTTTTATGCCTTTCCTTTTGAAAGGCTTTGTTGATCCTAGTAGGGTGTCTGCTTAAATAATCTAATCAGTACTTAAGAAGTACTTGCTCTTTTTTTTTGTCTTGCTGAAAAATTTTCCTGGTTTCTTAACTGAAATTAATTTCACATACTGATAGAATGAATCTTGTATGATTTTTTAGTATGTCTGATCTATAAGGCAATAATGTCCAATTAAGGATATTTTCCTTAATGTGCTATCTCATTATTTATAGTCATATGAACATAATCACCATTCTCAGCCCAATGCTGAAACTTTAAAAATAAAAAGATAGGAAGAAACTTATGTGAATGTGTCAGAAAAGTTCTTCATTTGTGATCTTCTCTCTAAATATATTTTGGCATTAAAACTTCTAATGTTTCACAAAGGATGAGTAAGAGAGGTATGTTAGTTCATGTATTCTTTGCTTTTATGGTTATATTTTCCACGCTATTTAAAGTTATTATACTTACTCATCCTGAATACTAAGAAATGGCAATCTATTGTGTTTTATTTTTATTACAGTCTTAGCAATCCTGTTATTTACATATGAACTGATAGTTCTAAGTGATAAAAATATAACCAAAGAGATTTTGTTGATTATAAAATCAATTTGCTTTTTCATAGCAAATAAATTAGCATCATAAATATCTTATCCTGCAGTTGTGTTAGTTTGCTCTCTGTTTTGATGTTTTTTGTGGGTTTTCTTTTCTTGAGTATTTATGAGAAAAATAATGAATTTCTTGTTTATCTGGAGTCTGCAAATTTGAGGGTCTAAGTCACCCAAAAAATTCTACAGTTGTACTATTACTTTTCTTCTAAAATAACAAAGACATTTTGAAATTGTTGTAATTATCCACGTCAGGTTCAAGTCCCTTGGGTCTCTTATCTTGGCAAGCCTCAAATGTATTTAAACGTGCTAATCTCTTTTTTTTCATGATGAGGTATGTCTGTCTACAGCATAAATTTCTGAGTGCAGAAGAGATTATAATTTAAAATGCTAAACAGTTCTGAAATCACGAGAACTTCTTCCTTAGGAAGCAGATAAAAGCCTAGATGATTAATTATGTAATGGGACTAAAATATTTATTTATTTATTTATTTATTTATTTATTTATTTTTGAAAGCTGATGTTAATAAGGACTGTTTATCTATCACCAGTTGATCTAGTTTTGTTTTGCTGGGCACTTGAAACAGAGACTGGTGTGCATGTCAATAGCATGATGCAGATTACCTGCATATTTATGATTAGGTTGTATATTGTATGATTTCTATTTAATATATTCATTAAGTCTGAGCTGTAATGCAAAACATTTGGTTCCAAGCAGGTCATTTGTGTTTTGTATTAACTCCCCATGAGTAAAGAGTCTGTTTCAGCCAACAGTTCTCAATTGCATGATTTTCAGGCAATTAGAATGGGAAAAAAAGTTTGTAGTTCATAATTAAAATCATGCTCATTGCTAAAGAACACAAGTTAAAATTTGTGGGTACTGTTTTCATACTAGTGACTCTGTAGTTTTTGTATTAACTGGAAGTTTGCTCCTACCATCAAATAAGGATGACATGAAGTAAACAATATGCTGAACTGTTTAGGAAGCATTGGGAGCAAAATGTAAGCATGGAGAGCATTTTATTAGAAACATCGTCTGTTATGTGAAAGTGAACTGAATGTGTCATGATGGAGACCATGTTCTCAGAAAACTGTGGTGCAGAAGCACTGGAAGCCTCAGTTCACTAGGATGTTGCACCTATTTGTTCAATATCTGTTGAACTAAATCTCATCTGATACTTTTGCCAGTCTCCAGTTTCATTTTCTTTTATGTTAAGGGTGTTATCCCAGACAAATAGGTTTTAAGCTACTGTTGACTCAAGTTTATGCCGTTGAAGCAACTTTATACTAAAAAAGGATGCATTGATGATAAACACATTGTAAGTTGTTGAAAGCATTTGTATCATTTGTTACTAGGATAGTTGAAAATATTTCCATAAAGTCAACTGAAGTAAAAACATCACTAGGTAAAAATAATTAAAAAAAAATGTTATAAAATAATTTTTTCTTTAACAAAAAAAAAAATCTAAATAAGACAATATTCAGAAATAGTTTTGCTATTATTTCATAAAAATACTCGTGATATATAACTTGAATAGTGGTTCTACATGTGGGAAGTAAGAACACAAAGTTTCCTGTACTGCTTTCTGTACTTTTTGGGCAGTCAGCAGGTCACATTATACACACTTCTTCTCATTAATAATCAGTGCATTCATTGTTTGCTTTTTTTTCTTCATTCATCATTGCTGATTCTACAAGAAGAGAGGCTTTTTTAATGTCAGGTTTTTGCTCAACTTATATAGTGCTCACAAAATAATAGCTCCCTTTCCTCAGAATACAGCAGATAGCTTAATTGCTGTGATGTGCTGATCCTCCAGAGTTGAAAGGTAGCTGATTACTTTCCTGTGGGGGCGCAGGGAGGATGT
The DNA here is from genome assembly GCF_905368555.1 of Meleagris gallopavo. Classification (NCBI taxonomy): domain Eukaryota; kingdom Metazoa; phylum Chordata; class Aves; order Galliformes; family Phasianidae; genus Meleagris; species Meleagris gallopavo. Next base: position 57,135,066 of record NC_139405.1, on the reverse strand, counting down.
TAATTTGAATATTTATTTACTGAAACATGGGTTGAACCTACTGAAGCAACGCAGATGATAATAGATTGTCTTCCTGGTTTCAAAGATGTGAAGCAGCTACAGAAGATGTCTGGCACCATCAGACATACAGTAGGATTTTAAATGAAGCTGCCACTTCTTGCCATGCTGCCTGTTCTTCTGGAAGACATCAGTTCCTACAGGTCAAGGATATCTGATAAAATTGTAAATGGGCTCTGAACTTCTGCTGTTTTCTAAACAATGTGTTAAAGCATGAAGTGAAAGCTGCAGCAGAAATCCATGTTCAAGTTGATAGAAGAGTTAAGAATCCTAATTTAATTTTTAAATAACCTAATGATCAAGACTTCTGAGCACTTGAGTTGTTTCTAGAACTTAGTAATGTATACATCAAATACTTCTTTATGCGTGAATAATAAGATTAACTTTTTAGTCTTTGTAGTATACAAGCTCAACTGTACTGAAGGCTGGAGGCACTGAGATTCAGGACTGATTGATGGATCTAAAGCCACCTAGCTCATACTGACTGTTCATTCATGCTGTGTTTTGTTGCAACAAAGCTGACAGAGGAAATCATGAGCTTTTGTTTTGTTGCTCCAAGTAATAGAAACATCAAAGGACTGTCATGGATTTTTTTTAACCTGATGTAGCAATTCAAATGATTAATTACAAAGAAAAACTCATCTGAATTTAATGCTGTAAAATTTCATTAATATTATAACTGTTGTTGACTGAGATTGTTCTTCAGCTTCTATTTTTGAAGAAAATTCTAAAGGAAAAAAGCAAAACAAGCAAGTTCCAATGAAAATCTGAATTTCAAGGCTCCTGCTAACTTTTTAATTTAAAACATACTACTGATTTTGGCAATCAGAAGGTCTACTAGAGACGAAATTGTACTGTCGGATTTCATTGTGATATAAAGCCTAATTAATAATAATAATACATAGCTGAAATTAAATAGCTATTTTTTTGTGTTGAGTAGTTCCTTGAGATACTCCTTAATAATGCTCAAAACATCCCTGTGGGGGATGTTGGAAGTTGAAAGAAGATTACATGCTTTATTTTATCAGAGTGGCAGAACTGAGATTGACCAGTATATTCCCAAGTTTCTGATAACTGTATATTATCACAGTGGTATGGGTTTGTCACAGTCAGTATATAAATCCCATCTGTATCGGCTCCATAAAGCCATTTTCCAAATAAAAGCCTATATTTTTTCAGCTTATACTTCATTTGAAAGTTAAAAAAGATGTAGTACATGCAGTAGTATAGAGATTAGGAAATTGACCAACTTTCCCCAGTCTTCCTCTTTTCTACCTCATCCTTTAGTTCATTGTTTTCAATTGTTTTAAGGTGTCTGGCAGACACCAGTTCTCAGATAAAAACAGTAGGTAGAAAATGACAGTAAAAGTATATAAACAAGTCTATAGTAAATGCCAAATTCTGCTTAAATAAGTTGATTAGAATAGCACAAGCTGTATTCTATTGACATGTCTTTCCTCCATAATTCAAGTCCAGCATAGCTATGAAAGGATTCAAAAAATGTAGATATTGTCTTGTTCAAATTAACCAACTGAAAAAAAATCAATTTGCTGATAGAATCTTGTTTTGATAACCCCAGCGAGATATGACTAACTTGGGTAGTGTAGCCTGAAGGACTTTTCTCTTTTTATGCTACTGCTGAGAGAAACATAAATTGCCACAAGCTTTCTAGGTAGGACCAAAATTAGATAGGAATTGATTCATACTTGCTGTGAATCCAAAGCTTCATGGGTAAAAGATCAGTATATTTTGAATAGAAGGCCTTTTCTAATGCTCTGCTTTGTAGAATTAACATGATACTTAAAGCTGTTGGGTTTTTTTGTTTGTTTGTTTTGTAATTCAGACGTGGCAAGGCATGTTGCTGGCAAGGTAAACTGTTGTTTCTATTAGGCAGTCCTGTTTGGAAATCATGTACGTTATCACTGAAACAAAACACTGACATGGTTTTTGGAAAGACAGTTGTATTCTTGAAAAAAAATAAGCAAAAACCTAGAATGTAGGTTTTGAGTTTTTTACATCTTAGCATTATAGAGGTTCTTATAATAATACAGATAGGTAGGAAAGCATAATTTTATATTTAGCATAGTAGCCCACTAGCCAAAAATAAAGCATGTTTATCTTAAAGATATTTGAAGGCTGGGCTTTTTGTTGTTCACTGTCATGACATATATATACCTTTCAGAATTTTCTATATTATCTTTGAAGTATACCTCAGTGTATTTTTATGTATTTAAGATGTTATACCTGTGAGTATGTTGACTGAATAACCAGTTGGACTTTCCGTAGATAAAATCTTAGTTCAGTCTGGTGTGTTTTACATTGCTGTTGTTCCATTACCTGACTCTTGGGCAAGCACAAGGTTTTATGACATTGAGAGATATCACAAAAGTTTTCACATTTGTTCGAGTCATTATCAAAAGCACAGCATCAAATTATCTCACAAACGGAAATGCAGTGAAACAAGGGATGCTGAATGATAGAAAAATGTATGAAAAACATACTTCTAATGCAGTCTTATTTGCAAAGTCTTATTTGCAAAGTCTTATTTGCAAAGATGGAGCACTCTCTCAGCAGTGAGAGAAAGTAGCCATACCTCATACTGTGCCTTGCTATGCAGTCTCTTTGTGGACACTATGTAAGAGAAATATCCTCTTTTGCATGGAAAATACCCACAGGAATGTGATTGTGTTATTTGGAGTAAGAAGGATATAGTCAGAGGCATCTTCTATATTATGCATAAAATGCCATGAAAGCTTTGCAAGCAGGCTAAACGTTCATCAAGCAATTTTCCAGAATGTATGCTGTAATATAAATTAATATAACTTGTATTCCATAAGTTGCTATAGAAATGAAATATGAAAAGTGTTCAGGTTGCAGTTTTTAATCAGTATATTTATTAATATTTTAATGTCTGACTACTTGCATTTTTTCTAATCTTTTCTATGTAAATTGATTCCATCCGCTTCTAGAAAATTGGTCTCAGATGTCATTTCATTTGAACTAAGTTGAAGTCTGCAAAGTGAATGAAATGAAGGAAGCATTTCTCTTTTTCACCTTCTAGCGCAGTCAGCTGCCCATACTCTGAGATGAACTTGAACAAAGAAAGCCTCCTACCTGATCGGCTCAGTGGGGAGTTGCCTGCAGCCAACCATGTCCCCAGAAGCAGAAGAGTGGAAGCAAGGGAAAGATCCCCCTCTCCTATAATCAAGTAATTCTGATTGGACCCATGTCTATGACTAGCTGTGGTGCTTTATTTCAGTGTTGTGTAGCATAATTTGTAGTTGTGTAATGTCTGGATAGTTTCAGGAAAACTTGTCTATTTATCTGCATTTTCACTTACAGGGAAGGAATGGTTTCATCAGTGCTCACTGAAAAAATAACTGACTAATACTGATTCTACTACGTGTGATTTAATAACATTTCAGTTTCACATTCAGTTTAACCATGTAAGCTACTAGGTGGTTAGCTGGAATTTAAGATGGGTTGTTTGTCTGTTGGTTTCACTTACGAAAGTGATTTATATGGTTTTTTTCTGTTTGCTGGGGTGGCCTTACTGACATGGATGTAAATTAATGTTACTCTTTGAATAACTACAATAAATTCTGCCATTATTGTTGGAGTGGGGAATCGAATTACTGGATGTGAGTTTTGCAAGAATGATGCATAACTCCATAGCTGAAGCTTCTTGAAGGGGTACTGTAAAAGCACAAATGGATGTGATGCCAAGTGACTTTTCAAATGATGATTTTCTAACAGAAATTGTGAACACAAACTCCTGTGCTCATTTTGTGTTAGGGAGATACACAGAGAGTTTAAGAAGGAATGGAGAAGAGAGGCTTCCCATTCTTTTCAAGGGCTACATTAAAGTAAACATGAAAATGTGAATGTTTATCCTGAAGATTCCTTCCATTTTCCTCTGTTATAACCAAGTATTTTCAATGGTATTTCAAATGAGATTCTCGTAGTTGGTTTCAGCTACATGCATTAAAAATAGCATATTCAGCTGTCACTGAGCACTGTTTGGTTCAATTGTTCTTGAAAGTCTAAGATTGTAGAAATCTGAAGTAACCCTAGTTACCTTCTGGCAACTAGCCTGAATGTGGTCTCAGTGGAGCCAGTGACAGTTTCACCAGTTTTCTCTGTAACAGGGACAGCATCAAGCACTTCTGTTTTAACAGTCCCAGCTGACAGATTGCATAACATTTGTAGGGTCCTAAGTGCGTAGCCGTATATTGTAAGAGATGGGATAATGGGGTAGGAGGAAAATATGATACTTTGAATTTTTCTTATGTTACAAATATTTGAAATGGAGAGTTTATTCTCAAAAATACCATTAGGCAGATTCAATGGTAATGCTGTTGAATTGTCTGCAAGTTTTACCTTTAATAAGAAATGCTTTGTGATTTAAAGTTTTGTGATTTTTTGAAAGTCCTTCATCTACTATTCTCTTGATGCTGAGTGAGAAACTTCTGTGTATTCTTCTAAAAAGAAAAACAAAAAGCCCACAACCTTATTTTTTTCAATTACTCTGATGATACTTTATCCATAAAGAAAATAAAGTGAACAACAACTCAACTTCTCTCTTTTTAAAACATTTTGTTAATTTATTCTAAACAGTGACAGAAAATGCCCAAGCCCTGGACACATAGGCACAAAATCTGCAGCTCATAATCGATCATCTGGGAAAACTGTATCAGAAACAGCTAAGCAGGAGGACAGAGAAAGTGCATCTCCTTGCAAGAAGCCCCAGTTATGTGATGTGAAAGAAAAGAAGCCACCTGGGTAACTATCAGTTCCTTTCAAAGTATGGGTTGTTTAGAGACTGTTTAAAATGCAGCTTATATGAATGCAGTACAGAGGTTTATCTGTGGAACTCTTGGAAGCAGTGGGAAGGAAGAAGAAAGTTCTTCATATTGGAACAGCATAATAGTCTTTGTATTTGAACCAGAAAGGAGTGGCATGTCACGGTTTATTTAAGGAATAAGTAATACATATCAGAAAGGATAGGAAAAATACTGCAAGTCAGAGAAATTACTGAAAGTAATCTCTTAACTCTCATGCTTAGAGTCTTTTTTTGACAAAGAATGACATGAGATAGTACATTAGAAAATAATATTTATGATATTATATGTCATTATATATATATATAAAAATATATATATAGGCTATCTTTGATACTGAAAATCTAATACACTTCTGTGGGGAAATATGTGAGGCAACAGCATTCCTTTTCTTATTTAATTAGTTATAGCATCAGTGCATTATTTTATTTATTTTTCTTCCTGAACTAGTATTCACACTTTCCTTTAAGACAAAAGGTCCTGCAGTAAAAATTATTCTTTGCTGTCAATTTTTCTTTAGGACATTCTTTCACATTATTTCTACCATCTTTTGGAAAAGATCTATTGGGAGCATTGAACAGTGTTAATATATCTTTATCACAAATAAATAGCTTTAGTTAGTCACATTCCATTGAATTTGAATAGCAAAAAAAGTCAGAATGACAGTAGTGTAGTTTGTGTTAGTTGTCATTCGGCATTTCAATCATATTTATAGTAAGTTCCTTCTTTTTCTTCTGGAAATAAAAATTGACTTTACTGAATATCTCTAAATTAATTGAAGAACAATGTATAAGGTCTTCTTTTTTTTTTTTTTAGAGGGTGTTATCTTTATGAAGCCCTAAAATAGCAGATACATGTGCTATTGGTTCTCTCATTTTCATTCAGAGAATAACAGCTTTGTACCAACTTTGAACTGCCCAGAGGCTTTTTGAGTTGTTTGAAGTGTTTGAATGCACTGATGAATCTCTGCATTTTATCATCTAGTTTTCCACATTCTTTATATCCAGCATAGCCAGAGAGAACTTTAAGTTGACTAAGCTTCCTTTTAAACAGGTATGAGAAATGGTATTCACAACATTAGGTATATTTGAACTACTAGAGTTATTAAATATTGAGCATCTGGTTATTACAATACCCAGAGGATATTTTCAGATGTTTATTCAAAGTACATATGCATTATTGAAGACAGATATGCCTACTTTTGTGCTCCTCAGCAACTGAGCTCATTGTATGGATTTAATTATGTTTGTCTTCAGTACAATTGTGTATGTCTTTATGTTCCAGGTAATGTCATGTTTCATAGAAGTACTTGATTGAGGAACCAACCACATACACAACAAACCATAAGATTTTTTTTGCTGTAAACCTAAGTCATATTCACCTAATTTCTAGTTCCTCTTTCTTTCTCTCTTAGCTTTTAATAGATATAAATGTAAGCAATGGAATTAAAATGGAATTAAATCATGCAGCCTAATGTAGTGTGTGGCAACTCTGTCTATAGCAGAGGGTTGGCCCTGGATGATCCTTAAGGTCCCTTCCAATCCAAGCTATTCTGTCATTCTGCGATAAACAGATCTGTTTCTTCTGTGGTTTTGTGTTTTGAGGTTAGCAAATCTTGATGGCTAACAGGATGTTAACTCTAGTTTGGTTTTTTATCAGTGGAACACTGGTGAAGATATTCTCGTTGATTGCTTCTCTGTTATTTAGTAAAGCGTGAGTTCATATGGGTGGGTTCCTTGTAGTCTTTAAGGACTTTTAGTCTAGTGGCTGTTTTAACAAAATGTTCCTTATGTAACTAGTATCTCTGAGAGCTCTATATCTGTGATGATTTAGCAAGAATTGGCCACTGTCCTCAAGTTACTAAAAGAAAGAAGGAATGCACACATAATGTCAGCATATAGTCTTCATTTCTATAACAGTATGAAAAAGAATTTCTCAGTGTGTGGCTTTAAAATGAAAATATCCTCACTACTCCCTCCGCCCCTTCCCCCCCTTAAAAGATCTCTTATTTTCACTTCTCTTGCTCCATTTTTCTCAATAAATGTCCCCTCTTTGCAAATGTTTGGGTTGACAAAGCTGAGGGTTCAGCCATAGTTATCAAGCAAAGAGTGATTCTGTAAGAACCACTCAGTAAGAAGTAATGCAAAAACTAAAAAGTAAAATATTTTCAGTGGGATCATTAACAGCTGCACAGTACAGTACAGGAGCTGGGATGGAGATGATGGTTGAGTTGAGAAAAATAAATGGATAATGTTTAAGACAGCTCATGAAAATGACCTGGATAACCAGAGGGCTTTATAGGAGATACAACTGTATATATGTCTTTCAGTCTATCCATCTTCTGCACATCTATTACTTTCATTTGCATAGCAATTTTCCAGTTTCAATTATAAAGAAAAATGTATTGATCTGATTTATGTAATTTTAGTTTATACTACCCTTGAACCTTAATTGCAAAATTCATGTCAGTAGGCATTAGTGTTGCCATCTGTGTAAGTCAGAAATTAGATCCTCTTTTTTTAATTTTATGATGATACAACATCCTTTGTGTGGGAATCTTGCAGTGCTAGTAATGATCTAGCATTGTTAGCAAGCAATGTCATCATGCTTAGTGATTTTTATGATGTATTAATAAAAATATACGTCTTATTTCCGTCAGAGGAGTGCAGACAAAGGACTCTGTAAAGAACAAAGAGTGTGAAGAAAAAGAGACAGGAAATAATCTGCTCATTTCAAATGAAATTAAAGGTAACTTGTCAATGCTTCTTTCATTTGATATTAAAATCTGCAGAACTAAAGAAGTGTGACATTTCTTGTAATTCATGAAACTGTATTGCAACTTACTTTTTACATTTGCTATTTGTATCCAGTTGTTTTTGTTTGTTTGTTTGTTTGTTTGTTTTTTGATAGTAGCACTTCCAGTGTTGTGTTTACCTTATAATCATCAGAGGGTTTCCTAGGAACTTTATTGCAGTTATAAAGATGAGTGCAAACTGAATGCTGACATAAAATGTTTCCTTTCACTGACTTTTACAAATAGATAATCTGAATGGTTCATTTATTGCTTCAAAAATGTACTGGAAAAAAGTTGAAGATGCAGAGTTATACATTACAGTTATAACTTAGTGTTAAAGTGACCTATTAAGCTCCATCTCAGTCTGTTGTGCAGTTTACTTTCTAGCAACTCGTGCAGAATGGGTGTTTTTCATTTAAGTTAAAGAGGGAAGGCTAAGATCTTTATTTCATTAAAAAGCTGGAAACTGTCCAGTTGAGGTCCACCAAGATCATTAGGTGGTGGTGCGTGGTGGTAGAGTAAGAGGCATGCTCATAAGTCGCTTCAGAGGAAATTCTGTCTGGATATAAGGAAGAATTTCTCACCCTGAGAAAAACACCCTGAGAAATAGGCTGCCCAGAAAAGGACTTAGTTTGGCAAGATCCTTAATAGCCTAGTCTAATGCTTTGTTCTCAACAGAACATCATAACGTCTCTAGAGATCCCTTCCAACATGGATGTGGTTTTTGTTATCCGATTTTCTATAGTTACATATACCGCTTCATAAAGCCTTTTGATTTTGTAAAAAGGGACCGTTTGAGTAAAATTTCACCAACAAGCTTTGCTTACAAGTTAGGATGCTTTTCTGTGAAGGGTCCTGTATTATTTGATTTGTAAAAGCTGGAACACTTCCTTTAGTTACTGTTTAACGAAGTGATTCTTTGTCTCCTTTCTGTATACGTGTTTAATGCCTGTTTCATGCTATAACCAAGGAGCAGTAGGTGGGGAGTTTTACTTCAAATAGGTGTTCCTAACCTGACCTAAAACACTAATGTAATCACTTCCTATGTGGGATAAATTATATATATTCCAAACCAATCATACTGTGCTGTCAGAAATCTGTAATAGGAATTTGTGTCCTAGCTGTTGGCCACCAATCTATGAAAACTGGAACAGTAAGAATGCAGATATCTGTGAATAATAGTAGCTTCCTGGAACAGAAATAGAATGGAGCCATAACAGAAGTGAGCAATCCAAACCAAAATAGCATACAGATTTGTGATTGTATGAATGATTGCTACTAAGGAATACTAGATATTGATTTGCGGTTGATTGTTTCATTCAGAAATGAATTCCAGAGGTTTTCCACAGTTTTACTCAGCAACTGGGAAGCATTCTGTCCTGAGTTCATAGCAGACGTTGCTTTTGCGTTTGCAATGGATCTAAATAAACACAGATGTCTTATGTAGTTTGACATCATTTAAGGTGTGACTTTTCACTCTTTCCTCCTACGCACATCTGCAACTGCTGCTGCTCTCCAGACAGCAGCAGCAGCAATAAGCAGCATTTGGCTGAAGCCACTCTCCCACCTGTGCATTACCTTTGAGACGAGTGGGATGGGATCCTCCTTCCTTCCATGACGGATAAGTGATATAAAAAGGGAAATGACCTTGCAAAAAAACCCCTAGAATCACGGAGGAGTTAAATGCTATTTTCTAAATAAAACATTCAGTTAAACTCTGGAGCAGGGAATTTGCAGACATTTGTGGGTATTTTTCCTCAGAAGAACTGAAAAACTTTTTGTTGTGGATGAGACATAAATGTGTGGGCTGGAGCTGTTCATCTGATTCACTTGGAATTTTATAGCAGTGCAGTGCTGGTTTTGATGAAGTTTTACAGCTCAGCCTTGGCATTAAGTTAGTTCTAGTAGTACTGTATAAATGTTATAAGTGGGTGTTATTTATTGTATCAAAATATTTAAAATTATGTGACCTATGGTATGATAGGCCAACAGTTGTGTTGGCATAGCATTATGTTGTATTGAAAGAACTTTTTCCCTTGTAAGAATTAAGAATAGTTATATTTATATAGAACCAATATAATCACAATCATATTGGAAGAAGTCTTATGGTACTTTTCTAATTCTGGTGTAAGCAAAGCTGTACAGCCTCGTTAGGAAGGCCCGTATATATTAATAGGAATGAATATGATTTTACTGTGACTGATCTCATCACTAATCAAGGGGTTTAATGCTTATTTACTACTTTCTCTTGTTGAAGTTATTGAAGAACCCAATACCCAGAGGTTTCTGTCTCAACCAGTTGTTGTGTCATCAAAGCTGCAAATCCCTGGCCTCCCCTTGCGCTGGGAACAGCAAAGCAAGCTCCTGCCAAGTGTAGCTGGGATCCCAGCCAGTAAAGTTTCTAAGTGGAGTACAGACGAGGTAGGTTTTCCTTGTATCTTTTGTCTCACTGCCAACATCTTCAAATTCTTGGTTGATTCAGAGCTACAGATTAACCCAATAAATTACAAATGATGCCTTAGTACTGAGAAGATTAGAGTCAGCTAGATCAACAGATCCACAAAATGCCCATTCAGCTGCCATCTAGTCCTGAAAGCAGTGAGTATTCATTTGTATATGCATAGAGATAGGTGTAAGCATACAGAGAGATACACAGATAAATGTGTGTGTGTGTGTATGTATATATATACATATAAACAAGTAAATTTATGTGTATATTCACTGAGTTTAGAGAGGGAAAGAAAAGTGCTAAGTGTATGGCCCAGCAGGTGCTCAAGGTCTACTCTGATGACATCTAGCAGCATCACAAACATTTTGTGGAAGAGTATACTGGTCTTAGACTGAGGACTATTCCCTATACATAGTTTGGATATGACACAGTGTTCTAGAAAGTTAGAGTGTAGTGTGGAGGGTAGTAGTATTTTGATGGTCAGAGCCCTGCCACTGTTAGGTGTGTAGTCATGCTTGGGCAGAGAAGGTCTAGTCCCTGCTTTATTTTCAGAGGTGGCTGTAAGTGAAGCACCTTTCTGCAGATGAAACAGTTGGATCTCCTCTAACCAGAGAAAAAAGAAAATTGAAATTTGATCAAGGATTTGCTAATTCTTCTGCTGTAAAGAGAGGAAAGAAGGCAGTAACTAATTTTGTTTTTGGAAAGAGAATCAGTAAGACAGGATTCATGATTCTGGATCTTCCTGGTAGAATATCTGAGTGATTTTGATGGAGTATCTATACTCCAGTCTTAGATGTCCTGTGCACAACAGTGGCATGTGCTCCAGTTTGCTAATCCCTCTCCTTACATGTGCAGCTCTGTACTCCATGCATTGACAGAATGTGGAAGACTTAAACTGAGGATGCAAAAATAGCTAAAAACCATTGCTTTAATGCTTGTCAGCATTTAAGATTATTTTGAGAAAATATTAGTCTTACTAAATTTGTCATTTTATTCTTTGTGGCAGGTCTCTGAATTTATACGGAGTTTACCAGGATGTGAAGAACATGGCAAGGTATTTAAAGATGAGGTGGGTACATTTTATTTGAAAAAATTACAGAGTAAATAGCTTAATGGAAAGGTTAAGTTTATTTTATCAGTAAAGACACATAATAAGTGTTTGGATGAATTTTAAGTTTGAAGTCAGAAACAAGTATATGGACTGTCAGGCTGTTTTGCAGCTGATGGGGTGAGAAGAAAGAAGATAAAGCTAGTTAGGTGTTGACTAAGTCTTATCTGATCACGCTTAATCTTGAAGCTCTTCCTCCTGACATAGCCAGTTCATGAATGTGATTTGAATGCTTCTAACTAGGTTAAAAGGAGCGTGTACTTACTTTGTGAGCATGCCAGGTGTGAATTTCTGGAATCTGAGATAGTTGTACCATAGTTGTCATTAGCAAGTGTGAGGGCTTTTCAGTACAGTAGGCCTTTATAATCTCTATTGGTTTTTGTGTTTCCTCTCAGAGGTTTGTTACTCCTAGTACTTCTTCATTCCAAAAAGGCTAATTGATCACAGATTGACAGTGTGAATAATTCAGGTGCTTATCCCCACCAGGCCATATGAATGGGCAAAGTGTGATACTGTAATATTCCATGTCATGCACCCTTGCTAGTGGAGAATAACTGTGGTACTTAAACTTGAGAAGGTAAATGCACCTCCTGAGCATGGCCCTGCTAATCCTCTCCTGTGACAGAAGTTTCCAGGCTGTGATATGGATTTTAATTATAGTTTCATATCTAAGGACCAACAAGTTGCATCTTTGGGCATTTTGCACTTGTTTAGATTTTAGGCATTTTACAATTGTATCTGCTATGCAGACCTAGTTCATCTTGCGTCACTTAGGAGGACCTTCCAAGAAGTTTAAAAATCAGTAACAGCTGGTGCACTGCTGATTGAATCAACAGATGGGAAGTGCCACAGAGATGGATAAATCCTAAATACTTTTGTTTTCAGAGGTGTAAGAAAATTCTTGCCCCCTCTAGGGGTTAAGCTCCATTTGTCTCTCCAGGACCATTATCTGCCAGTGATGCCAACCAGAGTGGACTGGCTGGCATCTGTACAGTTCACAGAGAAATCATACCCCATCTACTAATTCTAAGTGACACACAGGCATGAAAGATGCTCATTCTGGAATGCCCTATCAAGCTTACAATTGAAGGTCTTTCAGTAGGTGGAAGGTGTTTGTTCAGACTTCTGCTGTGGAGATGAACTCTCATCCTTATGTTATGAAGTTGCAAAAAGCTGGGCACCCCCACACTGCAATGCTTCTGTTCTGAGCCCATCCAGTTTGGCTTTGTAAACAAAATGAGTTGACAGTAACCATGATAACCATGTGGTGCTGTTCTCACTGCCGTGCTTCTCAGCTTTCAGTGCTGCAGTGTTCTGCCTTAACAGCATGTCTGATTCAGAAAGCTTATGTCCTGGTTTCACAGGAAATGAATTACACTAGTTCTATCTCAAGTCAGTATCTCTAAATCTAAGCAGTGCTCCCAGTTTAAACACAATTGACTTTTAGGCCTAGCTGTCCTGCTTACACTGAAAAGTTGCTGAAGATACAAAAGATACTGAAGTTTACAATAAATATTTGCCCCAGTTTGCTCTGGGGGCTTTGGCTCTTCATGTTCTGATTTAGAATCCTGGTGACAGAATGATTTGATTACAGGAGAATATTCACTTGTAATGTTTATTAAAAAAAAAAAAAAAAACACAACAAGAGAAAAAAAAAAGTTTTTTCAAAAGTTGCATTTGTAATAGAGGCAGTTTTACCTAGTCTAACCTGTGTTTACATTTGGGGCATTCATTTTAATTTCCTATTGAATGGACAGAGAAAAGTAGCCTGAAGAGGGATCCAGTTCTTTAGCTGGGAGTAAAATCTGGAGAATTGCTTATGAAGGCTTGCATACAAACAAGGAAAAGCTAAAATGGCAAAATTAGTTACTGTGTTGCAGTACTGCTGACTTCTACTTCATTGACCTATTTTACATTTTAGTAGCTTTATTTTATACTGTCAGTATGAAAATAAACACTGGCTAGCTAAAAATTAGCCAGATGGTTGTTTTCAAGCAGAAAGGGGATCATCATCCTGTTCTTTTGGACCAGCTAATCTGTCTAGAAAAATTATAGCAAGGCTATCCTGAAGTTTGAAAGCAACTGTATTCAACCATTCTTTTAGATTGTTGGGTAATTTTCTCTTTATGTTTTCTGAAACATTTATACTTCTTCACTGTCAGACCTGTTAATAGCTTTGTGTGTTTTTCTTTTAAAGCAAATTGATGGAGAAGCATTTCTGCTAATGACCCAATCAGACATAGTCAAAATAATGAGCATTAAACTGGGACCAGCCCTAAAAATCTTTAATTCCATTCTGATGTTCAAAGCTGCAGAGAAAAACTCACACAATGAACTTTGAAGATAATGGAAAACGTGTACAAGCCAGCTTCCTCCACTGGAGCTCATGTTTTATTCAAAGCACAAAGACTCACCAGAATTATTGAGTAAGGACTCTCAGAAAGGAAGAAAAGTATGTTCTGCACTGGTGGACTATTCATATTCTCTTAGAGCCAGTATACATCTGAATCCTTCTGGGAAGTGCTCACGCTTTTAAGAAGGTACTTTTTAACAGCCAAGTCAGCTAGTCTTATTTACCAAACTAATGGCGCTAATTCTCCATGGAGGGTTAGGATCTCTAACGCTCTCTGGTCATCAAGAAAAAAACCTTCATTGATTATTTATGCTGTATTATATAAGGGAACATTAATATTTTCTAAGAATTCCTGAATTCTGCTTCGTGTACCCATTTTACTTTTCGGTAGCTATTATTTCTTACCATCGAAATAAAAAGTGATTAGCCAAAAATTAGGCTATGGGTAGCTAAATGAGACTGTTATGGCTAATGCAAATTTGTGCCATAGTTTAAAAATGAAACAGTTAATGTTACATATGTGACACTTTATGCTACAGCATATAACTTTACAGATTATAAAACTGTCTGTTTGCTTGTAACAAAACAAACCTTGTTGGGGTTGAAATTATAATGCTTTTTTGATAACTGAATGTTTTTACTTTTGCACGATTACAAAAATGTTATGTGAGTTTTTCCACCAGCATCTTTAATGTATTTTACCAAAAGATCAGTATAGAGAAGGCTGCAACTGAAAAATAAAGTTTGACTTCATAGAAGACATTCATTTATGCTGCACAATAGAGCCCCAGCCTTTTACATGGGAGCCTGCTTACAGTCCTTCCACACATGAAGGAAAATACATGTATTTTGAGGTAAGACTATTAGCAAAAAAAGAAAATATATTTATTCATGTCTGCACATGCTAGTCTCCAGTATACTTACCAAAACAGTGGAGAAAAACAGTGTGCTAAAGCTAGGACTGCTACTCTGGCTTCATATGCAACATAAGCTTGTATTCCTAGTGGTGGAAGGATTATTTAACACACCACTTCCTAGTTGAAAAATCTGATTTATAAATGAAGCATAGCCAGAAAGCCAAAGCATGGAGGAAAAAGCTACTTAAACACATATCCTGCATAGGCATGAACTAGGTAAAAGGCATGGGTTTCACCAGGTCATTAGCAAGGCTGCAGATTCCACTAGCAGGTACTTGGAGGCTTATTATGTCAGGGAAATTTGTTGCACTTGGTATATATACGTAAGATGTAAACCGGATGCACTTTACACTGGAGAAAGCCTAGCTACTAATATACCAGAATTTTGCTTTTACAAGCAGAGAGAGAAGAGTTGGATCAAGCTTTTGGCAGCCCTCTTCTTAGTACTGAGGTGGGCAGTTGCTTAGTCTGTAGTTAAGAACAGTGTTTCCACTGCACAGAACTTGGAGAATTTTAAATCTTCCCAGAGATTTTGCTAGGCTGTTCTTTGGCTGAAGTTCCTTAAGATTTCAAGAACCCTTTGTGCCCCTTCCAGATCACACTGGTGACTGGTACCTGCCATAATATGAGGTAAAACAGGGTCAGTATGAAGTAAGTTGCATTGCTCTATTAATTTCCTTCCATAGCATTGCATAAATAATATTTTTACATTTTGTTCAATATTTGTACAGTCAAATTGCACTCTTATTGTACTACAATACAAATAAAACCTGAATTGGACCTGTCTGTTACATTCATGTATGTCCAGGATTCTCAAATTAACCTGGATGTCTTAGAGGGTGGTGTGGAGTAGTTCTTCACTGTATTTTATTATGTTCGTGCATCTGAAAGAGCAACTCAGCTACTGTCAGCTGATCTCACCCAAAACATTTCCTAAATCTCATTGACCACAGCTGACATGGAACAGAATATGCTACATTCTTTAGTTTTCTTTCCTTCCATGTAGTTCACTTCCTTGAACTTTCACTTTCGGTGTGTATTTTTCTCTCATGTGCCAGCTCTGGAGCCTTCAGGAAGAACCAATGTTTTGCCACTCTGCAGTTCGTAATCACTTATGAACACTAGCAACTACCTGAATTTTTATGTATCTACTTATAGCATACTGTGGTTTAATGAAATGGTTTAGTTAATTCTCTTTACAAGATGTAGAAAACTTCATTTGAATGATGCTTTCTCTATTTAGCGAGAGCATAATCACTACATTCTTCACTTTTGTATTATGAGGTAACAGGGCAAACTCTGTTACAAAGACTACACCCAACAGAAGCAGTAGGACATGAAAATTACTCCAACAGAGTGGATCTTTGAAATGATAATCGTAGTGGTTTTCAACATTGTGTTGGAGGTGACCCAGCAGTTACATGGCTAAGGATATCCCACAGTTTCTATGAGAGGCAAGTGAAAATTCTGAGACTTCTTTCTGGAAGAGTTGGACCATTTATTGCAGTATTCTCCCCTCATACTGCACTGTTCCACTGTAGTCTCTGAACTGGACTCACCCTTGTGCAATCGACACTTAAGAAAACGCCTGCAGCTTCCCAAGCCACGTGTTTGAGTGTGCAGAATACTGGTGAATGCAGATACTGCTTGGGCTACATCAACACTTCTAAAAATGGTGAAAAATGAAACTCTTCAGCAGAATGTAGTGCAGTCGTTGTTTTTTTGTTTTGTTTTTAAAAGAAGTTATTTACCATTCTGTATATATAACTAATGCAGTGGTCAAGCATGCTGGCATCTGCTATTGTTCATCGCTGTGAGCTTATCCAGAGTCCAAGGCACTTAAGGAGTTAAGAGGGCTGTGGGAGGGAGAAAAGGAGACTCTGGAAGAGGAGAAAAGGGCTCCATTTTGTGTGGGCAGGCAGGACATGTACCATGTGGAGAAGGCTGATCTGTTATGGGGAAAAAGCTCAGATAGAAAAATGAGGCATTTGTTTCCCAGCACAAAAGCTGTTGTTACAAATGCACATGACAGCATCCCAGAAAGTCATTCTTGCTACTTTGAGAACTGATCTCAGAATCCTTATTTAGCAAACTTTGGATTAATGTTAAAAGAAAGAAGAAAACATTTCATGCGCTGAGAAAAGCATGAACACTCATCATCCTCCAAATTGTAAATCAAGCCCAGTATTTTAAAACAAAGAAATACATTCAAGCACTCTCAATGATCACATGAAGATAATATAGTGAGAGAGGTAACAAATCTTTAATTTGTGTAAATTCAGAACATTAAGTGCTCACATTAACTTATGAGTACATTTTTTAATTCTGATGGTAAAAATATTGTTTTCATTTGTAAAATGCTCTGTGTGGAAAACTGATACATTACACATGCAGTAAACTAGAAAATCTTATTTGCTCTAATGCTTCCAGACTGCTCTAGACAATTTTAGATTTTTTAAAAAGTAGCCAGTACAATTTTTAAAAAGCAGACATTGTTAAACATAACTGTTAGAAATATACAGATGCGTTCACTAGAATGAGTGCACTGATTTATCTTCACAACAAGGAGATTTGACAAAATTCCAAGTGTTCCTGATATGAGTACACTAGCAAACACTGGGATGTTAAGGCATCTCTAGCCCCCTCTTTACCTGACCTGGGAGGAATGCTTGAGGGATGTTCATCTCAAAGATCAGGGACACCAGGAATTTCAGCGTCCTTTGGATTCTGCTTGGGCACTGGATATTGAACACGTGAAATGCAGCCACCAGTGCTGCCAGAGCTGTAGTGCAGTCATTGAGCTGGGCTACCTCTTGTTTTTCTATGTACAAAGCAAACCTGCATGAATTCACATTGAAGGGATTTTTAACTTCCAACACTGGTGTCAATACTTTCACCTAAATTAAGAAAAAGAATATTTCAAATGATATCACAGCATCATTTGGTGAACTGTAAGTTGTAACATCAAAAAATTCAGTAAGCCTAGTAACACTGCTTTGAATTTAACTAGCACTTCTGCAAATATTTGCCTTTCATCCAAAAGGAAGGAGAATGTCATCCTTCTCCAGGAACTAATCTGGGCCACCAAGAGGCTGAGGGATATGCCCAGGCAGCTCATAGGAGCAAGACCACAGCTGCTGGTGCTGTTTCCTACCTCCTCGTTCACTGCAGCAAACAGACTGGAGTCATCTCCAAAGACATCTGGCAGAAGTAAACATGCAGCAGTCATCTTCATATCTGTGAAAGACAAGGATTTTCTGAATTACAAATGAAAACGTTCTGGCACTATGGCATCATCCTGGAAAAACAGATTGTGGCTTATGAAATAACTAACAGCTCAGCAGTGGAACTGCTGCTCAGTTCATTTTGGAGAATAGCTTGTGCCACAATAAAAGTTTAGGTACCTCATCTGGCAATTGACCATAGTATTCAAACTCATAAAGTTATCACAAACTCTAGGTTCCAATTGGAAAATGCATATCTTCCTTATCCTTTAGTGGTCCTTGCACCAAGCTTGCTAGAGTTCAAGAAACACCTGGACAATGCTGTTGATCATGTGGTCTGATTTTTGGGTGGTCCTGTGTGGAGCCAGATGTTGGAGTGCTTATGTGCCCCTTCTAACTCAGGTTATTCTATAATTGATTTGACCTCCTAAAATTATGCCTGTTTGGACAGCAAATGACTCTCTCAAGAAGCACTTTTCAAAGATTTTAGCTCAGGTGTAGGGATCTACAGCTGCAGTTCAAGAAAAGTAAATTTCACAAGTAACTCCTTCAAATGTTTTGTCCCTACAGAACTAACCTCACCCCAATTTTCAGATTGAAAGAAGGTGAGTGGTAGCGGTTTCTTACTCCCTTCTCACAACCAGCAAGCCAAATATGACATAGACCTCTGTGTGTGACTCAGATCCCTGCTTTTCAGACACGTTATGCTATACCAGTTTGTGCTTACACTCCTGAAGTGTATCTACTCCTGAAGAGACAGAGTACTTGAAAGACAACAGTAAGTACTTCTTACATTGTTTCACTTCCAGCTTAAAAACAATCCCTTTCTAAGGAAAAGTATTTTTTTTACAAGTGTTATTCTAAGTTCTTGAAGAAAAGATGTTAACCTGCTTAAAGCCCACAACCTCTTTTTTATTACTGAGTATGGCGTGAACATCTCTGGCTAGTTTGGGTCATCTGCCCGGTTGTCCCACTCTCAGTCTCTTGTGCATATACCCCAGTTCTACTCACTGGGAGGAAGAACGAGGAACTAACTGCCTTTAGGCTGTGCAAATACTGCTCAGCAACAGCTAAAAAATTGGTGTGTTTTCAACATTGTTTTGGTCACCAATATAAAACGCAGCACCATACTGACTGCTCTGAAGAAGGTTAATTCCATCCCAGCCAGACCTAGTACAGATATTTAGAGCATAGATTTGTACTGACATTTTAGAACGTTTTCCTCTGTGTTCTGTTTCAGATGTTCTTGCAGCATAATGTTAATTGGATTATTCTTCACCAGACATAAAGATAATATGCTCTCTGAATAAATCTCCAAAATCTTAACTGTTTTCTGATAAACATCCATGTGTGTGAGAAGCTGGAACTCCCTAAAAAGCTAAAATAAAATAAAATAAAATAAAATAAAATAAAATAGTTATTGCAATGCTTAAAGCCCAAACAGAAAACAAGAAATGAGGTTCATGCTTTGAAGACAGGGTAAGATAAGTGAAAAAAGACTGTAAGTTGGATGATATCATGGCTTCATTTCTTTTCAAAACAGGGAAGAAGTACATGAAGTATCATCAAAGGACTTCTAACAACCCACTGCTGTTGCATGTGGCATGGTTAACAAGGACTGATGCAAAAATATGTTAAAGAGAATAATGTCGATCAATACTTCTGCAGAAACATCCATGAACACCCACAGTTGTGTCACATCTATAATATAGATTAATGCCATTATTAAGTATAGTTCTGTTACCTGATAGGGGCATCTTAAGAAAGGAAATAGTCTAAGAATGTCTTTTAAAGGCGTCTTATCACAGATCATCTTCCTTCGTATTTGTATTGTTGCATTCATTTTATTATTCACTTCTTTCCAGTTTCTCAGAGTTTTCATATATTCTTGCTTCAGCCAGTTAATGTGTACATACATTGCATCACCTTCAAGATAAGCAGGTTCTTCCTAGCAACAAATCAAGGACAGAATTGTAACAAATCACTTTTCATCTAATGTGGGATATCTTGTCAGTTCACACTGGAGTCTACACCAATATGTAGTTAAGCTTAGCAAAAGGGATTAGAGGGCAGCTTGAATACTGGCTCTGTGAATTGACTCTGTACTGTCGCTCTATCATATACATAGAATCTGTCTTCATGTAGTTCCAGAGCTACCAGCTAGGTCTCCCAGGTTCAAGTTACACATTAGAGGATATGCATGAAGTTCATGTGCCTAGTTTGCCTAACTGTGGGTTGTTTTTTTGTTTGTTTGTTTGTTTTTTAATTAACAGGCAGTTCTAATAATAATAGAATGGCCTGGGTTGAAAAGGACATAATGATCATCTAGTATCTCAGTGTTACTCTTTAGCAATATTAGCTCTGTATTGCCAAGAAAAATAGGATTTTCTTCTTACTCATCCAGGTGCTAAAAGCGGGACAACAAACTTCCATATTCATGCAATTGAAGTATTTACCAGGAAGGAAACCAGAAGAATTAAGAGAAAGAAATCTCTTGATGGAAAGCATTATTTGAGTTGCTTGACAGTGTTATTCCATACTTGAAGATTTAATTAATGATTTTCCTCAAAATTATTATTATTGTCTCTGCTGTAACTCCACAAACAGTAATTACAAATAAGCGGGGTATCTATCCAAAGCAGTACATCTGTGGCTGTAGCCGGTGGCTTAGTTTCTACCATAGGAAGCAGTGAATTTGTCCACTGAAGCAAGCTGAGGAAACATACAGATGCTTTGTTAGTATCATTACCACTCTCAAGCTACACTTAAACCAACTTTTTCCAAATGTATCATTACTAATGCAGCTGTCATCTATGCCAGTAGTGGACTCTGGGCTAGATCCAATGCAAGTTGAGACGTTTTGTTTTGTTTACCAGAATATTTAAGACATAGAGCTGAAAAAAATTACAACATCTAAGACTGCTTTGCAGAGCTCTCTGTATGTAATTTAATTTTCCATTTTAATGTCCTTTTTTTTAAATTGTGTATGTGAAATTTCAAGATTTTCATGTACAAGATATAGAAGTAAAACAGTGTCTCCCTCCTACTATATACCCATGAATTTCAATTACCAATGTTATCAAAGAAGAAAGACAGCCCTGAATGCAGGACAGTTAATTACCATGATTCCCACAGGTACTTCCCAGCCCTTGCTAGGCCAATGTTACGTCAGCACAGTTTGCTCTTATAAATAACTTCACTGAACAGTAGTATTTGTGCGTGACTGATTAGACCAGGCATTCCTGTCCTCTTCCTCAGTGCCCAGGAAGAGAGGTCACAGATCAGAAGAGGGGCTCATGGACTTCAAGCAGTCATGTTGTTATATTTCATTGCCTCCAGTAAATTTTTTCTTCCATCATTTCTTCCAGTCACTTTTCCAACCCAGGCAAAATTGTTCCTTCTGCAACACCCTGCATTATGTTCAGCAGTTTAACTATTGTGATGCCAAAAGCCATGCCTTCGTCTTCTAATGATCTTACAGGATTCAATAAGATAGAGGTCAAACTGTTCGCCTCTAGTTGTATAGCTACATCATATTCTGTCCTCAGTTATCTATTTTCCAGACAAGATTGTCCTAAGTTATTTAATCATTCCATGTACAATAGTTGTTCCGTACTTTCAAAAACCCCTGTTATTTGCATTTTGTCTGATTTCACTTTACAAGACAGGAACAGTACAGCTTAAAACACTAGTTGAGATACTCTGATACCACAGGTGCATACAGGGGAATAATGCACTCCCTTTTGTTTCTTTCTTAAATAACTCTGAGCATTCAATGTATTTCTTTGAACAGCTGCTTAGCATTGTGCCAAATGTTCTCCAGCATGATATAAAAATATCATTTGTGAATGATAATAAGCTCAGAGGCCATGATTGTCTACGTCATTAGAACTGGGTTTTCTCCTTGTACCTTATTGTGCATCTCTTGGCATTGAATTTTACCAGCTGTTTTTCTGCCCTGTTAACTCAGTAACATTAAATCTTTTGCCATTCTTCAAAGACAACCTTTGTCTTTATACCCTTAGTAGCATCAGCAAATGTGGTCAGCCAGCTATTCTCCTTTTTCTACACTTAGAAATGTATTTAACTGCATAAATTAAACATTAGCAATCTTTTCCACAGTACAACCAAACTATTTCTGCTCAGCTCCTGTTTATCCCCTCAGATTATATATTTTAAAAGCATTTGAAAGGCATGTGGTGAAATCTCTTCTGAAGTAAACTATATCAGCTGAATTTCTGGTGCCCTCGGGGTTGCTGAATACTTCAAAGAACTAATACCTTTATGAAGCATGACTTCTGTTTACAGAAACTTCACTGATTCTTTCCCAAGTTATTCATCTCTCAGCTCTGCATTACAGTTCTTGTTAATTAATGTAAAAATAATAAGTTTATTGGTCAACATTCCCAAAATTTTGGAAACTGGCATCAAATTAGCTGCCTCCAAGTTGATACATCACAATTAGAAGTTTAGCTGGTTTATCCTTGAACGCATCTAAAATGTTTGCTCCTTGGAATTTGCCTCTGCTCATTTGAATGACTTATTTATAACTTCTTTACTGACCCCGTAAGACACACCCTGACATTACCTATGAAGAGTGGTCCTAGCAACGTGATCTCCTGCACTCCACTTCTGAGGATTCTGAGGCCTAACTAATAGCTTTTTGTTGTTGTTTGTTTTGTTGTTTTTTTTTTTTTTTCAGCTTTATATTGTGAACACTGCTGTGCCTGCATCGTGCAGAATTACAGTCACAGTTTTTACTCTGGAATCTCTGGTTCCAACTGTTGCTACAGACCTCTCCTGGGGGCCTGCTTCCCAGATCCCACTGCCCAAGGAGCAGGAGCCTGCTCAGCTGCTGGGCCTCAGGCACCAGGCTGCCTCCTCTCAGCAGCTGCAGGGACAGGAGAACAGAATAAATCCTGGTGCTTAGCACAAGCCCTGCTGCTCCTAAGACACAAACACCATGGTGAGCCAGTTAAGACCTTGGCTCCAGTATATCTCTATCTGTCTTGGCTAGGCAAGCAGCTAGAGCTAAGGGACTTTGCATGTAGTCAGCCAAGTGCTGAAGAATAGTTAGGTTAATGACATTATCAATTAGCTAGATGACTCCATACGACATTTTTGTAAGCAGCAATGGAAAGGTACCTGTAAAAATAGAGCAGTAGCGTAAGAAAGAAACGCTGTCATTACCCACTAGGAAAAATAAAGTGATGATAAGCCAAACTTTGTTGTGTAAATCATCCATTACATTACAGGGAACATGATCAGAAGTGATTTTCTTGCAGTGTTCTGCCAGTCTAGAGCAATCATCACCTGTAATCTTTTCATCTTTTTAAGCTGTACTTCTAGGCTGAAGAAAGCTATTGGTAATCCTAAATTATGCCTTGTAAATATACCTTGTTTAAACTAGTAATCTGTATAATGAATAAAAATACCCAGCTGTGAAGTACATCTAATCAATCAGTCAGAACTTCAAAAACCTACAAAATCTGCTCTAGTACCATTTGGATAGAAAAGAAGGATAGTTTTCTACTGGCCTTAGTAGCCTTCAGTATTTCAGAGATTACTTGGTTGTTTGAGTGCAGTAGAAGGCAAAGTTTATATAAAGGATGCTTAATGATAAGTCTGAAGTAGAACATGTGAGTGCAGAATATTTCTTGTAATGAAACAATGTTCTTGAGTTGGTGTAAGACACCAAAGTTGCTATGATTTTGGGCCCTACTTCTATGTACAGTGACAAGTCTATGCCTTCTGTATCTAAGCAATTCGTTTCATTTTTGTCTCTGTACAGTTCCCCTCCAAGTGTGGAATTATACAAACAATATAAACAATATACTGTAATGTACAAAGCTGCAGAAATACAGATTAGGTGGTAATTGAGAAGCTAGAATTACTGCATCATTGCATGTTTCTATTTCCATCTGATTAAATGCAAGTGTGCATGTTTATCAGTCAGGAGCAGCATAGAGCAGTGAACCTCACTGGTACAGTAAGGCTAACGGCAGTGGCTGCCTTTAGCAGAACCAGCGTGGAATTAGAGAATGGTAAACTTAAATGTTTATGGATGAATAGTTGTTTACACAGGCAGCCTCGCTGAAAATATGAAGGGAGAAAGTGTCCTAATGTATACTGTTCATTATTTCTAAGCATGGTTCCATTCAAATACAATCCGAAGGCTGTTAATTGAGCAGGAAAATATGACATCACTTGAGTTTTACACAAATAATTTTGAACCTCAGGATTTATTGGATTCTAACAGCAAGATATATTTTGTCTTTTATGTATATATAAATTTACAGACTATAATGCTAGCAGCAAGATGTGTTCAGTGCATAACTTGCCTTATAACTGAATTTTCATAATCTTCAAACTGTGTTCCTATTTTCTAATTTGTTTTTTTTTTTTTTTTTTTCTGGAAAAGTGTAATAACTGAACATTAACTCAGTCACACTTAAATGTGGGACTTGGAATATTTTCATTTTTTTCTTTTAGTTTTTAATTTGTGAACAGGTTGATTTTAAGGTAAGTAGAAATGTAATGGAGAGGTGGATTTATTTTGGGAAAAAGAAGTTACCTCAGTGGGACAACATTTTGCAACCTATTTTGCACTGATTTCAAATGAGATGTAAAATCTTTTAGAGTTACCTTCAACATTTGGGGTGTGAATGGGAATAAATTGCTTTTGGAGAGTTGACTACTGAACTGGTATGCCATCCCATCACATTCTAACTTCGGGAGAATCTTCTCTGCCTTATCCATCAAAGCAAGAAAGCTCATCCAGTACAGCAATATCCCAGTAAAATTGTGACAGTAAATTTAACCTTTGGTTATTTCAATGCACTGTGGAAAAGCAATCCTATATAGACTGAAGACAGATCTACATTAAAGATCTCCTCTTTTGGTGTCTAATTAAATAAATAATCCTTCCCCTGGCTTGATTTTCAGTCATGTCACCAGTAACATCAATTTCCATTGCAGTGATAATAAGTGTTGGTTGGTAATATTTAATGTTTTTTTGGCATAGGATGGTTTTAATGGCAATATACGTACTTGCTGAATAATAGGAAGAAATTCCTTTATTTTTAAATAATAGGAGTTGGATTAAAAAAAAAAAAAACTTTCTGGAACATGAGAATTTACTTTGATACCTTTAAAAATGAAGTGTTTTTTGTTGTTGTTGTTGTTGTTTGGTTTGTTGGTTGGTTTTTTTTTTTTTTTTTGCTATAAGCAGATGAGAAATACAGTGGAATAGAATAGAAAAAGAGGTCAAAAGTATGCAGCAAGAACGTTAATGAGGTAAGCAGGATATATCCAGCATTTTTACATCAGTATAGCCTAGACCTTGCCTGAGGCCCTACGAAAACTCTTAAGCCCTTTCATAAGGGAAGAATGACAGTTCTAGGGGACAAATCCTTGAGTGCCTATGCTCATAACCACTCTTAACTTCTTGCCATGTCAAGTATCTATGACTAAAGTCACTGGGTCTAGGACACACACAGGTCATAGGACTCTGCTTGTGCTGCAGATGGCTTTTGACTGTCACACTTCCCAGAGAGGATATCCACAGCTTTACTGGAACCGCATACAAACAGATTGTGTTAAGATGCTAACCTTTAAACAGTGAAGCATACATGCATTAAACAACTATGGTCCAAATCCCTCACCTGTCACACTTCCTGAACCATGAGGATAGTTAGTAATTTGCTAGGAAGTAGGTGTTTAAACACAGAGTCCCAATTCCATACTGTCCATTTCATGAATCGTGGTTATTTTTCCCCACAAGATATGGCCAGAACTACTAGTAAAAATAGCAGTTAGGATCTTGTTAAAAGCCCCAACTTGTACCTTGTAGCACTTTATGAGTGTCCCAGTTAGAGTAGAGAAGTTGCTACTTCTCTTTGAGGGAAGGAAGAATTTTTATGCATGATGTGCATTAACAAGGTATAAAAGCTTTCAATTACTGTTGGAAGCCACTGTCATAAATCCTAGAACTCATTAATGTCAACACCAAAGTGAAATAACTGACTAACCACATAGTGATGAAAAGTCCTCTAGCGAGAACAGCAAGCATCTCTTGCTCCTCACAAGAGTATACCCAGTTCCTGAATAGTAAATGTAGCCTAGCTGTTGCTAATGACAGTGATCAAGGTCTGTTTCACAAAGAATGCCAACAGAATCCACTAACTCTTTGGTTTTAGACAGTGAATTGAGATAGGACCAGTAGACAGCCCTGCACATGACTGGTTTACTCATTGCAGACCACAGATTCAGATCTTTCACCTGGGACAGCTCAGGAATATTCCTTAGGGGTCTCCACTAATCTGCTGTCTGGAAAAGGTAGAAACTGTTAGATGGTAATAAAAATCACACAGACAGGACTGGTGATGCCCTTGTGGGAGCTCCTCTTTTACACCATACTTTGTGACTATCTTACTGACCAGCGGTAACATTGATATAGCTGTTACATTGTTTTTCATTATGCTGTTTACAGTTATCTTAGCAGCTCCCCGCAACTAATATAAGATTTCCTTGAAAAGGCATTCCTAATTTCCTTGCTCAGTGCCAGTGCAAGTTATGTTATTGTTTATAGTATTGCTACTGCTTAACAGTTCTTGATTGCTGAGTTTACTTCCATCAGAGTTGGCACCAATTCTCAAGTTACTGATGCAAGCAAGCCTGGCAGTAGCAATTTCAGTGTTTTCTCTTTGCCTAAACAAAGAATACGACGCTTGCATGCTCACTGGGAGTGTGGTGCAACCCTTGCCTGGGCTAATCTTTTCTACTAAATGGGTTTTATAACCTCGTCAGAATAAGAAATGGCTTTCACAGTAGCTACTCATGATAATCTGAATCTTGTGTCTTGATCTTCAATTACTGGAAAGCGGGTCTTACTATTCTTTTTGGAATACATTCTGACACATTGTATCTCATAAAAACAGTGTATAGAAAAGTTTTTAATTCCACTATTGCAAAAAACAGCTTTTTTTTTTTTTTTTTTTTTTTTTCCCCCTGTGGCAACTTTCAAGTTCATCGAAATGATGTTTAATACAAAGTATATCTTTTGAGTTATTTTATTTGGGAAAGGAATGATCAAGTGAAAAAGAAAATCTGACTAATCTGTAGTAAGTTTGAATCTGAAACATAAGCAATAAATTATGCACAGCTCATTGCCCACCTTCTTGTCCCCAAAAGTGGGAGCGAACTGAGAAAGTATCGCAGTCATGGCACCCTTCATGTCCAAAAGCTGAACACAAAGTCTGGGGAAACAGCACAGGCAGACTGCTCTCATGCAAGATGAACGTGTAGCCTACTGAAGGATCCAAACTGACTCATATTTAATTAAAGTAGGCTCTGCTTTAATTATACATAATTACTCTTTTGAGCCAGGCATATACTTACAGAGCTAGACTTGCATGCCAATATTAATTACAAACTTTCAAAGCCATATAAGTCATTTTATTTCTGACCACAGATGCTTTCTAATTTGCAAACTACAAAACAGCAAAAGCAAAATGGGGTGAAATCTGTTATCCTCTGTCAAGGAACTGCCCATACTTCACCCCTTCACATTAACTCGCAGAACAATGGAGATATTGAATGATATGAAAAAGGGTGAGGTATAATGTATGCACTAGCAATTTGTGCTCAAAGGTTTTCACTTGACTATCAGAGTGCTTTAAAATCTTAACTAAGCAATGCCACACACTATGTGCATACATCAAAGTTTTAGTGGAAAAGCCACATTACATCAATGCAACCATTGAATGATCATTTGTAAATCCAGTTTCACACTTTGGCTGTGCGTACATACAAACACATTTTGAGATTTTTAATCTTAGAGGAAAATGGGCTGTCACTCCTGCTTCACCAGTGTACAACATCCACTGCATAGATGAAACCTAATTCTGTAGCTGCCAACAGCATCCCTCAACCACATGGCTCACAGAAGTTTCTGTATCTCCTGCACATCAAGTTAAAACTTTGAAAATCTTGCACTTGTTTAATTAATTTGGTTTCCTCTTTTACTTTCTAATGGCTTTTCTCCCCTTCATTTTTTCCCTTTTCACCCACACCCTGGGATCTCCTGCCAACCCTCACACTCTCTGCATTTCTTGAAACCTTGTTTCAAGTTCCTGCAGTTCCTGCAGTGGCATAATCTCATTGATGAACAAGATGTCCATTTGTTTTAAACACCTCAAAGACTAACATGCTCCTACAAAATGTCTACAAGGCCTTCAAATCTAAAGTTGTATTGAGATAAAAGAAACTCCAGCTCAGAGTTGGCAGTACTCATTCATGTTTACTTCTTTCATCAGAAAAGACGATTTCCTGATCACAATGAGTGGGAAACCAGTGGAGTGCCATGAGGCATACAAAAGGTTCGGCTTCACCTCCCTGCAGTCAGCCTTAAGACCACCCCAGAGGCTTCCCAGCTTCAATATCAGTCTGACAGCGGCAATATTTTACACAGATGAAGAGCCTAAGCAAAAAAGACAACAGAGATCATCTGTTTCACCTCATTAAATGGTTGATGTCCTTCAGTAATCAGCTCCTCTATGCTGACTTGTAAAAAAACTGTTTTCTACATCTGCCCTAAATCAGGTTCTTTATGCAGGTTAGATCTTCCAGGCTTCATCATTTAATTTAGCTCTGGTCACCCACGGATTTTGACCAAAATCAGAAAGCCCATCACACTGCTTTTCTGCAACCCTCCTTCTATTTAAAGATAGGAGGCCCATTCATTTTCTCCGAAGGAAGCTTTCTCTGAAGTTTCATCAGTGAAGGGGAAGTCTCAGTCTTATGACAAGACTGTTCTCAGCACCTTCATTGCTCTTGTATTGCACCATAATGTCAAAACAATCACATACAGTATCACATCTCAGCTTCCACCTGGGATGCCGTCTGGGCCAGAGGCATCTTCTCTAGTTTTCATCTGATTCTCCTGCCATAGAATTTTTGCATATTCACAATTTTCAACATTGCTGCTTATCTTTCCTGTACATGAATAATATTGACTGATGTCCAACTGCATGAGCTTAAGTTCCTGCAGAAGCCTTCCACTTTTCCTGTTTTAAGTACTTGTCAAAATATTTCATCTCAATCCCATAAACACAAAAAGGAGGTGGCCTGCTGATGCCTTTTTATATATGATTTTCACTATGTTTATTCCAGTTCTGCTGAGTGTGACAAATCTGTGAAGTATCTGCAATTATCTACTCCTATCTTAACACCTCATCGGTGCTTATTTCTCCTTTTCACACCTAACACCAAATTTACATCTTTTACAACTGTTTCAGAGAAGCCCAGCAGTCTTCCAGAGACTGTAAGAAGTTGTAGGCCTTAAAAGAGGGATTGTGGTCTCCTCTCTGTTCCAGCCCCTCCAAGTCTAGGGCTTGTCCTGTTACATTTGGCTGGAGGTGGTTTGCGTCAAGTTCCATTTTAAGTTTCTTTCCAACAGAAGCTCACTCAGCCTGATGGCTGTTTTTAGGGAACATCATTCTGAGTGAAACTTCCATCAGGGCTATAGTGACAGGTAAATCCAGCATGGCTTTTTGTGTATTCATTATGATTTTATGGCCCTCATACTGCACTTGCTCAGAACTTTTCTTCTGACTCTAGCTAGGAATATACTAATGATACTAAAGGGAGAATAGTCTTTCATATAGTTGGATATAGTGCTTTCTAAAAAGTAGCACATAAGCAGATATTTTAAAGAGTCTTGAAGATAAAGCTGGGTGCTGCATCTGGAAGAAATATCCTGCCTATATAGGAGGCCAAGTAACAATCCTGTTGTATTTGGAGGAGGAATGCCTGCTGGTGACAGGGCTTGAGCAGGCAAAGTGATAGAGATCATCTATGGCTCCAAAACATCACTAGCAAGCAATTTTTAATTATTTGTTTATGTTTGGTGAGATTGGAAGAGCAGTCAAAGACTTTAGTCTTTAGCAAGAGTAGCAAACTTTTTTTTCTTTTTTCTTTTTTTTAATGTAAAAGCAAATACCATCTACGCTAAGGAATGCCTCAGGGGTAAAGAGTCACCTCCATACCATTAACAATTCGAGGTTATACTGAAACAACAAGCATTCAATGGAATTGCAGCTTGTGACTATACGGAGCTTTAGTTTCTGAATAGAAGTCAGCTGTGTGACTGGTGGGTATGTTATCCATTGGGAACAGATGTGCACTTTCATCTGCACTGCTTCCCCATTGCATTTGACCTATAATGCTCCAAGTGTCCTACTCTGCCTATCTAAGGGAAAGCGTGGATGCAAGGTGGTTAGAAATCTTCCATTGATCATTCTCCAAAAATCTCCTTACTCTGGAATTCACTTCCCGCCCTTAAATAATCCTGATGGGCTCACCAACCTATTCCTCCAGGCTTGTAAAAGGGATGAAGGCAAGGGGGGCTGATTAATGATAATTTGAATATTTTGCTTGTGGTATTGGCTTCTACACCAAATATTTATTTTCTGAGGCTATGATATTCTGTTTAGCATTTTAAATTGATTACAAAATAGTTATTGCCAAAGACAAGCAGGAAGTTACTGTTATATATTTTGCTAAATATAGGAAATGCACTTATTTAAAGAATGCTAAAAAAACATCTTGTTCAGGTGTGCACTTTTACCTTTTGTAATAACAAACATCTGGCTCTAAGAGCCCAGTTGTTTTGTTTCTACTTAGAAACACCTTTAAAACTAAGGCATGATTCCCTTTGTCTTATAGGATTAGTTCCCAAGCATAACAAGTGTTAATTCTTCCTTTTATACCTCCCTGTTGTTTAGGATATGGGGGAAAATGTTCACGGATAGCTCAGCATCCTGTCACCCTCTAGTTTCACCCTTACTCATTTACAACTCTACAGCCAGCAGGAAATGTCTGGGAATGTGCTTCCTTCTTCAACTTCTAGAGCAAGCCAGGAGTGACCAGTGATGGCCTTGGGCAGCACAAAGGGAATAGCATTCTCTGCTTACAGAGTAGACATGGCACACTGTGATTACACCTCATCTATAGGAAATAGAAGTTGAGCATGCATTCCCATGGGATCATAGTGATAGTAGCTGATGTGATAAAGACCTAGACTTGCCCTTCCCAAGCATTAACAGATAAATTAAGGCTGACTTGATGCACATGTGAAAGCCTATTGCTTCTCTTTTACCACATGCAAGGCTGTTTATTATTTTGCACCCAAATTTTGTTTCTTGTTTCATAAACTCTGCAAACCTTCCAACTAAAGCAGGCAGGAAGAAGAAACTGTTTGTTCATGCACACATTACTTAGGAGGAGATATCCAGAAATCACTGAACCCTCTAATACATATATGTGGTTTTTAGGTGGAAAAGCTACAGCTAAAGGTGTAACTTACGCAAAAATGGGCCAGGCAAACCACTCTGGCTTCCCCAAAGATAGATATATGCCTGGTAAAGAGTTAGCAGTATACATAAACTAATTGACTGAATAGCTTCTTTATCATATTCTTGTAATTAAGTTTTACCATATTTTAATTGTAGCACTGAAAGGAGTGTGAGGTGTGTTGCCAGAGCACAACTGGAACGTATGAAAGTGTACGAGATAATTAGTGTGCTTCAAACACATACTGGGCATTAGCAGCTCTTTGTAAGTTCTCTAACTAAAGGGAAATACTGCATCTACATGTATACATTCGTAAGCATCCTTAAGTATATTATGCATTAATTCAAATAGCTAGTATATAACAAAATGTGATATGGTAGTAGGGTATGGCCATTTCATGCCTTCTTAAACATCACTTCGCATTTTTATTTTTACAGGTTTCAGCTCTTAGACATAAAACCTCTATTTTTCACTGTAACTGGAGATGTATAACCTAAGGCAGAATGGGAACACTGCATTAAAAATAGAAGAATTTTATGTCCAATTGGAGACATATATAAATGATATCAAATGTACAAAGAATTAAATGTTGGGTTCAGCTCTACTGTTGATGCTCAGTTCTCCAGGAAAAAAAAATAAGTCCAAAATCTGGCTACAGAAGAAACTATTTGAGAAAAATGTAAACAGGATGAGATCACAGAAATCTTACCATTTTCTGTGCTTTGACGTTATTAGGTTTGTTTTCAACAGATGAAGATTTCCTGCTCTGTCCTTTCCTATGGCCAAACTTGCATTTGTTCTTCAAAACTTGCTCATCATCTTCTATGGCTCTCCGCACATATTTGAAACGATCTTTAAGCGCCCGTTTCCACACCAACTGCACAATAAAATAAACAAATAAAAATCTCTCATTGCCAGTATCTTGTAAGGATTTGCTCCATTCCTAACGCGGGTTACTTAGTTTTAATCTTTTTTTTTAATAGTTTGCCACTAAACAGAAATATGATGAGAAAGCTCATATATTTGCATCAGCATAGTGGTAGCTTCAGGATGGAGGGACGCACAAGCACCTGTGATGATCTGCCTCAACGAGTGCTAATCAAAAGGCCTTCTGGAACCTACACAGCTTCCCAGGTACCCCAGTCAATGAATCTAAGGGTGGGGATAGATATAGACAAGATCACCAGAGCTATCAGCAAAACCATATCGTTTTCTTTTTC
Organism: Meleagris gallopavo; assembly: GCF_905368555.1. Classification (NCBI taxonomy): domain Eukaryota; kingdom Metazoa; phylum Chordata; class Aves; order Galliformes; family Phasianidae; genus Meleagris; species Meleagris gallopavo. The sequence continues at coordinate 57,102,750 of NC_139405.1, read as the reverse complement.
TAGCTCTTACTTTTGGATATTATCTCTATGACATCAGGTAACAAAACTATGTGGTGAGTCAGATCAGTTCACTGATGCCCCAAAAACCTAATATTTTGCCTCAAACAGTACCTGGCTAGTTGCGAAGCTCTATGAGTATTAGATCTAATACAAGGAAGCAGAAAAATAGAGTGAGAATTTCCCTTTTGCAGGGAGCCAGCAGTTACAGTGGATCAAACATGCTATTAAACTGAACTTACTGCTGCTGAAGAGGGTCAGTTAAGTAGGTCCTAGTGCTTATGAGTTGCCTCAGAGGGTATAAATTGCAGCTTAAAGGCACTTCCCCACTCAGCAGCCAAAGATAGAACTAATTTGCTCCCTGCTTCTGTGACATTTTGTCTTTTTCATTTGGGAAGAGAAAAACCAGGGTGCATGCTACTTCCGAGAGCTGGGTGGACAGCAATATCCATGACATTATAGTGAGACAGCAGCCCACCTGTCCCCAGCTGGGTGCCTCGCAGCAGAACACAACAGCAACTGCAGTCACGCAGGGAGGAAGCCACTAAGCAAAGGCTATTATGCATTTCTGCAGGCAAAGCCTGCAATTGCAAGAAGTGAAAATGCTTTTGAAGATCTGACAAAACAACTGATTATTTTAGTTATTGAGGAGTTTTCAATAGTCATAAGAAACAAACAAAACAAGTGACAAGATGTGACAAAAGAGATTCAGATAGTTATTTCATTTTCTAAAATGGACTCCAAGTTGAGCCTATACTCACTGATGCTAAAAACCACTATAAACATAAGAATTACTCCAAGCTCCCTACCAAAAATATGTCCTTAATTACGCAAGGTCGACTGTACTTCTACTGAACTCAAGTTTGCACTAGGCAGTACAGTGCTTTTGCAGCAGGAATCTGACATGCCAGCCTTTCTCACCCATGGGGTGACTGGGAGGGTATCTCTTAGGCAGTAGCGTGACCTTGCCTTTCTTCTGCTGCTCCCACCTCCCAGGAGTGCTAGTTGATAATAGGTTCTTTTCTTAAAAGCAACAGATACATTAATGGTGAGAAATCTCAGCTCATGCACAGGCCCTGGGCCTTGTGGCATTTCCCTCAGCTTTTACAGAGCAGACTAAGGCTGATGCACACTCCCAGTGGGGCACTTTCTATCACCACCTGCAGCCCTCACAGAAGTGTCCTCTCTCTGGCAGCTGTGCTAAAGCTTCTGAGAACTGGAAAGAAAACGAACCCATCTGTATTTCTAGTGTGTAAATGTCTGACTTAGGATTCTGGCCTTACTTAGTAATGAGAAGAAATAGAGCACAGACTTCTCATCATGTGCATTTACAGCATTGGTTTTATTATGCCCCAGTACTGTTTCCAAAACCAAGGTGACCACTTGCCTTGGAAATCCCACTTCATCTGCTTGAACCACTAGTGTTCCTTAACACCCTTTCTAATTCTGACCTTATACATTTACAGTTCGATGCAGATACCCTAGCGTTATATGCCCAGCACAGTTTATTTGTAAAAATCTTTATTTTCAGGGCTAAAAACAAACCTCATGTAACATTTCTCTGGTAAAATACTTTAAAAGATGATCATCTCAGACTGTATTAACAACTGAGATTTAAACATTCTTTGTGGATTTTTGTGGAGTTTCGGTTTGTTTTCTTTTGAAAAACTTTATTTAGCTAGGAGATATTTTAGCTTTTTCTTCCACATGGATGAATATACTGATACCTATGCGCAGCTTTAGATATCTCTCAAAGTTCAAAACATTCAGCTGTTTTAGCCCGTCCTCAAATAAGTTAAGAGTTTTAACTATATCTATTTCTGTAACAGGATTCTCATAATCTCATGCAACTCCCTTCTCACATACCTCTTCTGTAAACAAGACTGCTAGGACATGCATTTATGTGGTTTACATAGCAGGTAGCTTATCTTCTAAAAAGGATGGTTTTGTTGCATTTTTGAGCCAATTATTTTATTTTCTATGAATACTGGAGAAAAAAAATAGCAACAGGAACGTTTACCATGCTTATAAAGTAGTACAAGGATTAGTTTGTGTGTATCTGCCATGGGAGGGAACGGATTACACGCAGATTAAAAGCAGTAATTTACTAGAGAATAATCATTTTGCATGCAGCAGTTGCATAATCAAGCATGTCAACAGTGTGATCCTGGGTATCACTGGGATCAGAGCACTGTGAACTCCAAGAGTGGCTTATACAGGAGTAAGCATTTACTAACCCCCCTTCTGCCTTCCAAATAAAAGTGTACAGTTTTCAACATGAAATAGAGTCAATGATTCCTTCCAAAAAGTTTCTTGTATACTCCTGAAGTAGGAGGAATAAAATATAATAATGCCTTGCAGGTAGTCAGAAACTATCACCCCAATCATCTTCTGACTGCTGTGGCTATGAAATGGACATTTTATATTAAAGCCTATTTTTCCTGTAATTACTTGAAAATAATGCTTTTGTTACATCATAGATCAAAAGCCTAATAATTTATCTCATGACGAAATAGAGATAAATATTTATTTACTTAGATTTAAATGTCAGTGTGTTAATTTGGAGTAACACTATTCTTTACGTAGAAGAAAAACGCATAGAAAAAAACTCATTCAGTAATCACTTTAAAACACTTCTTTCCAGAAGCCAATCTGAAAAGGGGATGGAGAAATTGGTTTCATTTCAAGTGCTCCAGTCCTTTTAAGTGAGTTTTCTTATTTATTTTTTTAATGTTATGGAAAATTTATCAGAAATCCTAAGAAATTCCCACTTCTGAGGTGAATAGCCTTCTTAAATTTATAGCACACAGGTAAGATATCAGTAACCTTATTTTAAAACTTACCCAGTTATATTAAGCATAGCACAGAAAAAAATTTTTCCCTACTGCAAATTCAGATGGAAAATCGTAACCAAGAAAATAGGATTATAAATAATCTACAAATAAAATTTGAAACATTAAACCTTTTATTAAAACCTGTCTCTTTGCAATGGAATGAGATTGATAGTATTACTCAGTTTCTACATTATGCATACAATGTTTACATTACTTAAAGTAGTTTGGAGATAAAAACAAAATGCGCCCAGTTTTATGGGGAAAAAAACCTCAACACTTTATGAGGAAATTTGTTCCTGTCACGAAAATGTAGTTCTATTCACAAGAATAACACTCCCAATATGAAGTTTTCCATTAAATCAAGTTCTTTACACTTTGATGTTATATTCTTGATCAGAAGCAAAAAAACTGTTCTAAAATGTAAAGATCTCTCAAAGGATGAAATTTTCATTTTCTCTGTCAAAGCACAACTGCCTGCCACTGCCCACCCAAGGCATGAACATACACACATGCTTGCCATGGATGAATCCAGAAAAGTTTCCACTGCATCATTCCAACAGCTAAGACACACCCATTTCTGGTGGAGGGCTCCAAACTATTTAGCTTGAGAGTTAAAAATAACCTGCTCCTGATAAAGTTTCCCAGTGTATGGAAAAGAATACATATATATGATGTTGGGTTCATTTTAAGTCTTTCTTGTTGTAGTATACAACTATCTATGATTGTGGAGGAACTAAAAGAAATGTCTGATGTGAAGCAACCACTGATCAGTGACAATGCTAATTTGTCCTTTCCCTTCCCCAAACTTTCGTATACAGACCTACACCTTTAATACATTTCTCTAACTCAAGTCAATCAGTGGAGAGTTTGCCCAGAAGCATTCTATTAGCGATACTCAGAACTGCAATTCCTCACTTACTGATGGTGATTTTTTCTGCATTTGCTTTCTACTAAGCATTAAAAAAAACCATCAAAAGACACAGAACAACTGCTCTGAAACCTCTGTGCCACCATTTGGAAGATTCCCAGGTAGTTTCCATGAGCACCACTTTGGGGATCAATCTGCAAAGCTACAAGCTAGTTATTATAGCATGGATTTATAGGTGGTTTCTGTAAGTCTATTCTTTTCCTGTAATGAAACTCCTCTGAAAGCCCATCCTTAGAATCTCTATTTTAAGATTTTTAAGGCTGTAAAAAGTTCTTTGCAAGAGCCCAGATGTACACTCCATGCAGCCAAATGGAGCCATGACATTGCCCAGAATTGGGCAGTGGTCTCCCATTGAGACATGCAGAGATCTTCTGGATGAAGCCACACTGATCTGAGGCTCATTCTTCTGCTGCATTTCTCCCTTGCATGAGCTGTTTGTTTTCTTTCATCCCTCCCATCTTACAGATGATGGCTGAATCCAGACCTTGAATATTCACCATCTAATCCTCACTTTTTTTTTTTTTATTCTCAAAATCATTTGCTTTCTGCAGTAACTGTGCATGTTGTATGTATGTTGAAAGTTAACAATCTCCTCTGAGTCTCACAAGATTTTAAAAGAAGTTATAAAAGCATCACATTGCAAAGCAATGATGAGAAGTCAGAAGGTGAATGCTGTCCTTGGAGACCATGGACATATTTTAAGTCACAAGGGAATGGGAAAAAATGTGGTTCAAATTTGAGTTTTCTTCTTCCATTGCTTTCAGTTATAGATCAGAAATCCCAAGCAGTGTTTAAAAACTTTCTATTTTTATTTTTTTAATCTGTGCCTAGATTCCTGGCAAACCTAAAACTAAAACATTATGTCGGTACATATCTAATATTCATATGATTATAACACATTGCAAGAGGGTAAATAATCTGTTAGTCAGCATACAGAAAGGTTTGTTTCTGTTTTGTTGGATTTTTAAAATTTTATTTTATTTTTAAAGACTTGGCTTCTTTTTAATTTTAAAAAAGAAAAACAAAATCACCACTACTCAAATGTATTCTTTGGAGGGATTCAAATCAGAAAAAAAAACTGTACACAATGAGCAACAAGGGACCAAGGACTTTTTTTTTTTATGTCTCTGAAATTATCTCAGGGTAGCTTTGAGAAGTGGCACATAGTTGGATTAACCTTTGATTAACATAATGAAATAAGAATGTGATTTGGCAGGCATGTCAAAGTGAAGCTTACAGCTCTGAATTAATCCAGTATACAAGGAATTGTATATTGATATTGATTTGCTCTGAAGTGTTATTTTCTTGTGATCGATTATGCTAGGAAGAAAAAAAAAATAAAAGGAAGAGTTATTTCAATATTCTAACAATAGATTACTGTTTACAGTACTTACAAAGCCATTCCCATCTTCATTCAGGAAAGGATATGCCTGCATCAAAGCTCCGACAACAATGTTGTACTGCTGGCTGTTTGGATACCTGTAGAAACAAGGTCAAAGAAGGAGTCGGTGCTCTAAATGGTATTTGACACTGTCTGATGGCCATACTGATGCATATTAAACTGACAAAACATTCCCAAAGTATTTCTAAGACTATCAGTTCCCCTCTAAATAAAAAAGAGAACATCTTGAAGATTTCATGCAAATCTTATGTCAACTTCAACAGGTTTCCAGCCTTAAGCTTCCTCTGTGTAAGAAAGCACATTAAGAATATCTTTACATTCATCTGAAAATTTAATTCTGCACCCAATTAGTAATGACCCAAAATAAACCTAACAGTGTTTACTTACAGTGATCCTGCTAGGTACTTTGTCATGTCTGCTTGCAAACAGTCAACAATCCTTATTCTCATACTGTGGTCAGGGTATTTTTTTTCTCCTAGTACCATCTTGACATCGTAAGGAAAATTTGGTAAAGTATAAGAACATGTCCTACATCTTGCAGAACATAATTTCAGATTTCCACTGAAAAAGATTATATAATCATGAGCACTTCTTTGATAAGGCAAACAAGAATGAAGGAAAAATACAATCAAAAATTCAACACGAATGAAAGTTATCGCTGTACATATTCAAGGCTTACTGTCTTCATTTCTACATTTTATGTAGTACTCATAAAAGCTGCAATTAAAATATGTGGTGCTAAAATCAGATGAAATGCTATAATCAGTCCACATTACACGAATTGCCACTAAGTGTTCACTAAATGAAAGCAGAAGGCACAGCAGAAGTAATAACTGGGGACTCGCTACCACTGCAAGATAACCATCACCTACCTTCTTTTATAGTGCATTTCCTACAGTCCTTCTAATTTACTAGTGATTGTAAAATGAACAGCTTAATAGAATAAATTATTATGCAAGATATTAGCCGAGATTGTCCTCCAAAAGGGGAAAGCAAAGAACAGGATAAGGACAGTTAATCAATGTAATGACCAGAAACAAAGCACACTGTGTGTCACCCACACCTACAACTCTAAGAAGAGCCATCAGCACTATGTGCAAATACCACACCTTAGCTGGTGAAAACCTGTGACAGGAAATCCCCACTAGCTGTCAGGAGTGCTCTCCTCTACAGAAGTAGCAAACTGACGCTGGAAAAACACGAAAAAGTAGAGGATGATTGAGCTTGAAGCATCTAAAAGATGGTCCTAGCACCCTCAGACAGCTTCCCAGTACTGGCAGCCCAGAGCCAACAAAGGAATTTCAAAATGGGAGGCACCAAAAATAGCTAAAAACTCCTGTTATACATATAGCTCTGCAATTTATTTTTGCTTTAATTTTTAAATTGCAGAGAGTGATTTGGAAGCAACTAACAAGTTTATAGAAAAAACAGTTTCTGCCATTCAAACATTCTGCAACCTGCTCTGGGTGACCCGTGCTGTAGCACGGTCCTTGGAGTAGATGTTCTTTCCCATCTCAACCATTCTATGATAATAATAATATTAATCTTTAAAAATGCTATCATTACAGATGAAAAAAGTATCTGCTCACACAATATTAATATACAAATATCTACATCTGATCTAATGATCTGGACTCCCTTTATATTCAGAGAGGAAACATTATTGATAGATGATGGAACAACTGAAAGACATCTAAAATCAAACCAGCTGTTCTCATCTATTTCTCTCCAGTTATTTTTAAGGAAATTAAAACAGTCATCACAGTTATTGAAATCTACACCTTATACACCTACAGTTAGTCAATCACCACTTGGTAAGAGAAAGCTCCTGTCATACGAGTCTCTACAAAGAAAATTAACTCTATTCCAGACAAAACCATGGCACAGAGGAACACACTGCTATACTTCAGTCAAGACAGTATTTAACTCCTAAAACTCTCTTTGGTAGCTTCTAAACAAGGCCTGCTGTCTTCACTGGGAGGTTTTTCTGTCTAGCCTCTTTCAGGGAAGAAAGTAAAGAAAAAGCCATGGCAGCCAACATCTTAAGGGTGTTAACTGCAATACCAAGGGACAAGCATCTGTAATAGCTTAATTTATAGCACTTTGAAATACTATTCTTCTGTGAGGCAGCTCATTTTGGGCCCATACTTATGGCCTCACTATCTTATTGATTAAATTAGTAACTCCCTACCTTGCTAACCTTTTTATGCTACCACGTCTCAGTGTCTTTTAATATAAGTTGGTAGCTTGCAGGCTTGTGAAAGCTCTACAGACATTATACAACTGTACCAATTTCAGCACTACTGAAAACTGATGCAAATATTAAAAAGAAAAATTTAAATACTGTCACCTGATCCTCATATATATTAATCACAGTAGCTATTAGTATTCACAGCACTACTGTTTACCAATCCAGAATTGGTACAAAATTGTCAGGGATGCAGCATCTCCAAGTTCAGCAGCTTTCGTGGGGCACAGATGGTTAACAGTAGATGCAAACTGTAGCAAACTTGCATAAGTACTGTAGCAAACTTGCATAAGTACTTTGCAGTCTCACAACACACAGGAAAAAAAAAAAAAAGACAAATTACACACAGATCCATGCAGACACATTCTAATGTTTTTTTGGTTACAAATAATTAACAAATTAAAACAAATAATTAAAAATGAAAAAGTTATTTTGAAATTACTCAGAAATCCTCACTATGCAAATAAAGTTCATATGTTCAGTGTAGCATAAGTTAGGAAATTTAAAGCCTACAGGTTTGAATCCTGCACTTTCACCAGCGTCACTGAGGACACTGATGCAGCAGACAGGCTGCCAGTAACTAAATATTATTTTCAACAAACTGTCATGTAAATAATAAAATGGCATGGGTTGAAAGTGACTTCAACGATCATGTAGTTCCAACTCTCCTGCTGCAGGCAAGGTTGCCCAGAATTAATGACTGAATAATTTACATTGACAAACTCCACTTAGAAATGTGGGGGGTGACTTAATTGAGTCCGAGGACACTCCAAAACTCAGTACCACTATGTAAAACAGCAATTACTAGGGCAAACTTGAGCCCAATGCTCATCCTAAGTTCCTGATAGAAAACTGAGAAAGTATGCTAAGAATAGATTGGATGAGACTTGGGCTTCTGTATTCAATAAACCTTAGAATACTAACTCTGAGGGAGCACGCTTGATTTGTCAAGTCACCCAGTATGTATCTGAGGAATAAAGGAATGCCACTTTCTAATACTACATTGAAGTTAAAAGAGTTTTCTTCCAGGAATTTGGATGACACAGGACATTCCAGTTTTTCTCTACCACCTCAGCTACAAGTTAGTTTTCCAAATAATTATAGTGACTTAATTCAAAAAAATAAAATGTTGTTAAGGTGCCATGATTCCTTGGGAATGCTCCCCTCCACCAGGCCCTCTGCATCTGTCAGTACAAAAAAGGTTCTCCAAATTCCATCTCATGCTCCAAGTTTCTCTTTACTCTTTCCCAATACAGAATGTACTTTGTCACTCTCCAAACAAGATCAGAAAATTCCTTTAATCTCCATGGTGCAAAATATTTGACATTTTACTAGCTTTCCCAAAAAATCATTGCTGTAGGGCAGTCATGTTACGTATATGCAGTAATATTTTTAAATGAAATACAAGCTTGTTTGGAAAATGACACTCTAAATGTTATTCCCAGAAACAATCACTGGCATGTTGGTTTACCTTGAAGAACAGTTCAGTTAAACTGCACATGCACTTTGATTTATGCATATAGCCAAGAACTTCCTTGTTAGCAAAGAACAGAATTACAGTTAGAATTTAAGTACAAAAATGCGGCCTGCTTCCAACTTGAGACACAAAGATAAAATTAAGATCCCAAAAGGTACGCTGCTGTCTTTCCTCTCAGTCTGTGAGACATTTGACATTGCAACTAAGTCAGCCCAATGACTGTTGCAGTCTCCATTATCCCCTTGCCGTCTCAGGTCCTTTTCCTTACTGGTACTGGGAATCCTGTTGCTTTGCATCAAGTTATTTCAAGAAGTCATAGAAGAGAACAGAAAAAATAAAATTAAATAAATAAACCCACATCTACATGTATTATGTAACCCATGGGACTCCAAAACCCTGAGGATATCTTCTTTAATTGCAAAAGAGACAAAAGTTCATGCATCTACAGTGATGGACTCCAATCATTCAAATAAGTTTCCAGATGGCTCAAGTCCACAAATCTATGGTATTCATTGCTGCCTGTTCCATCATCTTGGGTCCTAGCATCTTAGAGGACATCACAGCTAACCAGAACCCTACTCATATTGGCGGCTTCCTATGTTTGACACACTATGAGTAGTCTCACAGATTCTTTTTGTCTCTCCACAGGGACAGGGCTAGCCTCTGAACTGAAAGTCAGCAGAAGGTTCTGCCAGAAGTTCCATAGGTTGAAAAATAGTCCGCGCTGCAAAGCCACAGAGTGAGGAGAGAAGGCAAGGAAGCCCGAAACCTACAGATGTGAAGGAAGACTCTGCAGTTATATGAAGTGTTCTGTTTCCCTAACATACATATAATATGCTTTTAATCTTTACAGCCTTAAATGTTGACGTACAGTTATTTCTACCAAAAGAAAAAATAACAGATGATTAAACACTATTATTTCAAAATACAGTTCTATTCTATTCACAGTTTCAAGGTCTGTGTTTAAAGACTTCTTCATGGCTTTTTCTTCATGTTCTTCACTGCCATTTCCTGCTTCCAGCACAAATACGTAGTCCCTAGAACTAGGGGTTTGCAATCTACATAGTGCATGATGATGTCTTTTATTTTTTCAATTGCCACTAAACATGGGGGCAAGTAGACTGAACAAGTTACTTGTAGCAACATTATCCTTCAGCAAGCTAGCGGGAACTGAAAAACAACACAAGATAGCTATCCATTTTCCATGGCTGTTCCAGCTTTTCCTGCAAATCGTTCCTACAGAATTCATCAGACTCAGCATGAGCGTGAAGTTACAGACACAATTAATCAGCTTAAAGAAAGTTTACAGAATGCAAACACAGGCTTCTTCTAGAGAGTCAAGATTTTTTAATGGCTTACGTTCTCAAGAGTTCTATTACCGAAGTGAAAACTCTGTGCTTTGGTTTCATGCTAGCACAACAGTTGTAGGTTACAGACAAGGGAAGTAGAAATGCTCCTTGGGGAATCTGACTGGCAGAACTGCCATCTAAATCAGGATTTTTTAAAGGTGTTTATTTGTCTTCACTCACATGTGTTTTACAATATCCAAATAACTTTTATTTGTTTCTGTGACTTTGCTAGATCTTGACACTGCAGTGCAGCTAGTAGTTACTATTGCCTTCAAGTCTCGGCTTATTTCTAGTATGGAAGACAATTAACAAAATCTTCTTTCTTTCCCCCTCCCCCTCCCCCCCCATGTGTGTGCGTATGTGGAAAACTTGCATCATATACGTATATTCAGAACTGCTGACCTCAAGTGTTCAAAAACTATGAGATCAGTTGTCATGACTTCATATTAAGGCAAATATTACGGCAGCAAGTGGGAAATATTGAGATATTTTTTGTTTGTTTGTTTTAGTTTAAGTTCGTATTCTTAAGCCTCCCTCTGCAATGATAGGGAATTTGAATTCTCACATAAAGAAGACTGAGAAAAAAGTGAAGCAGCAGAAATTCTTGCAACCTCAAATCCAAATCCCAAATTTAGACATTTGTCCCCAAATCCCATATAAACCAAACCCAACCCAACACAACCCAAGTTTCTATGAAAATCAAATAACAACTGAATTTATGATGAACTGTTAAAATCAACCAAATAAAATGAATTATATATGACAGTATGATATGTAAAATCTACTATTAAAAAAAAAATTGTGGATTCAGAAGTATTAGAATAAATGCATGGAAGAAAGACTTAATCAATGTTCTAAATAATGGGCCAAATGCAACTTATGCTTCTGGAATCTCTAAGCATCAGTTTTTTGAAAGGTGTAATCAGAGGAAGCAGTTGATATCTGCACTTCCAAAAAACTACGAAGTACTTCTTTTCTTCTGCTTCTGACCATCATCAGAAACTTTGCACATCTGCTTGTTTTTTAAAAGGCTATTTTTCATGCTCATATGAACCAGCTGGAAAAAAATATAATATCCACTGGAAATAGTTCTCACGATCTCAACAATACAGTTTCTGCGTTGGAACAAATAAACTATAAAAGGTACATAAATGTGGGAACATTCCAATGTCAAACTTCTTTTAAGAACTATTGTTTCATATGTGCATTCTTAAAATACTAAATACAGACCAATAATATTGATGTAGGGATAATGGCATCTTGCAATTCTGTAGGCCCACATTGACAATTTTAAATAAATTCTTTAAAAGTTATTAAAAATATAAATTATTAAAAGTAAATGAAGCTGAATTTAAAATAAATTTTCCAATTTGTTCATGTATTAACACCTTGTAGGCCCAGGTTTATTTGGATAACAATCATGTCTTCTAAATCTGCAGCAAATGAGAAGTCCAAAGCTGTCAAGGCTGGATAGAGTGTCTGTTAGCTTGTTTATGCTCTCAAACCTGCTCTGCACAAATGACTTGAAGGCATTCAGACTGTGAAGCTGTTGTACTGCACTTGAAAGCCACAGAGCACATTTTTATAGGAAGAACAAATGTACAAATAAAGCTGTACTAGGGCATCACTTAAGGCAAACATCTGGACCGTCACACTGGAAACAGCAAAAAGAAGTGATGTGTTATGTGTATCCTTTGATAAACAAGCACCCTGAGAAAAGGCAGAGAGGACAGAAACCAACCAATAAATGCTGGTTTTCACAGCAGTGTCAGGCATTTACAAGCAATGACAGCCTCTGTCTTAGCAACAAGATAAACATGAGGCTGCCAGGAGCCATGAGACTGCTAGCACTCCGATAGAGAAGAGCAGGTATTGAGGAAATGTATTCGTTGAGTTGCCCTCCACATGCTATATTGTAGTCTTCACAGACAACAACAAGGGAACAAGAAGTTCTCCTCTCTGGAGCCCAACAAAAAGGCTGCCTGTTTCTGTAGTGTTAACAAAAATCTATTCTGCAAGAAAGATAAAGCCATACAATTGCTGCAGCCACTTGCTGTGGTTTTGTATCTAAACACTCTACTCTGCTCTCTTAGTAATGCAGAAGTTGTTAGAACTACCTACAGAGGTAAGATACAGATAAATTTTAAGCCAACTCACCAGCATTAATAATACATAAAAGAACACATTATTTCATTTAAAGCAAACCACACTGAAGCTATAACTTCACAGGTCTTTTTACAAAAAAAAAAAAAAAAAAAAAAAAAAAAAAAAAAAAAAGAGAGAGAGAGAGAAAAACATTCAGATTGGAGAAACAAGGAGACAGAAGCTACAAGTCAATCAAACTGAATTTTTAAGCCATCATTGCTGAGGTAACTTAACCCCTGCCAGAACTGACTGAAGGATTGCTCATATGAACTGCTCTGCCACCAGATAAATGGTGAAAGTGGGAGCGCCCATGAAAGAGGAGTGGAAGTTTTCATTGCTCTTAGTTGCTCTTCAAAATCTAGCCAGCCTGGTGAGAAATGAGTTTATATCCCCCTTCCTCTTCCAAGGAGACAATACAGAGTGATTAGTACAACCACCACAGTTTCCCTCTCCCCATTAGTTAAGATGAGAGAAGAGGATAGGGATGGGTTGGGAAAAACAGACAAACAAGCAATGCACGGACTTTAAAAATATCAGATTTAAAACAATATGGGGGGAGGGAGAGAAGGAGAAAAAAAGAAAGGAAAAACCACTAGTTAATCTAACAAATATCAGATTAATATTATATACCAAAATGCAAAAAAATAGCTTTAATTATTCTGATGCAGAAAACTGCTATTACCATGGCATGTAAATCCGTAGACTAAAACTGGGTGTGAGGGAGAATGTGTGGAAAATCAGTTTTCAGAGTATATATATTAGCTGAATAAAGCAGGGATTACATTTTATACCTTAGGCTAAGAACTCATCTTTATGATCAAACCAACTTCTTCTGTTCCCTTAATCAAATTTGTAAAGCAAACACCTTGTTCAACTCTTCACAACCCGTTCATAACCAGCATTACTCCCTCAAGAATATAAAACATGAAATTTTCCATCAGTAGCTGAACATGCAATAAAAGAGTACTGGGAGTGGGAAAAGAACTCTAAAATAGTACATTAATCAGTGGGTCAATTCATAGGCATACCTAAACAGCAGCATTCACCTCCAAAAATAGTATTTAACTAGGGATGAAGCTAGTGCAGCAGTTAATAGATGCCAGGGATGTTCAATTCCATCTGCAGACCTAATCACTCCATTAAAACAGCTGTTTAGGAGGAAGACATTTGCCAGCTACTCATCTGACCTTTAAAGAGAAACCCTCATATGATTTGCTTGGGTCTTCAAGATTATAAATCATCACAGCTCCACTGATTTTCTGCCACTTCACCAGGAGGGTCACTTCCATTTACAGCTGCCTTTCTGTCCTTCACTTGTGCTTCTTTGCCCCAAGGTGAATTTGCACTGCTCTTTTGCAGTCCCTTTCCCTTAACAGAGCATTATGGGCATTTGAAATCTTTATACTGAGAATATTTGCTGAGAACATTTCCCAGAGCCAGCCTATTCTGGGTGAGGCTGATTCAGACAGCGCACTGGAAACTCTTTGAACAACACAAGGCAAATTACTCATCATTAATTAAAAATAAGCATCTCTTAGAAGCAGAGGACAAAAATCATCACTGCAAGAAGTATTGGTGGTTTGTTCCATGGATTTAAATGATTTGGACTTGTTTCACTAATAACTGCACTGGCAGGAGCTTTGGAATTGGATTTTTTTGTTGAAATTTTATTCTCTTGAAGGTCATAGTAAGACTTTATTTTAAAAGCATTAACTGTGTGATTCACTATGCCACCTTCTCTGTTCCCAGACAGTTTTATCCTTATTTCTTTTTTATTATTTTAAGTGATAAAATAGACATTTCTATGGAAGGACCACTTGAATTGGAATGGTGAAGGTATCAGCCATGTGTATGGGGGAAAATAACAGCTGGGGGAGAAATGATAGCTGGGGGGCAGAAGGGGATGAGCAGCCAGAGCCTCCCAGACAAGAAACTAGTTGCTGTGGAAGATAAACCGGACTTTTCTCCAGTAGTAGCTGAGCATCTCACAGGAGAAAAACAAATCCTCATCTTGCTTCCAGATTTTAAAGAGGCTCATTTTGATACAAGAAAAACAAGGGTGCAAATGAAATGGGCCTGCCTACCTTCCCAAGCACTATATTTAAAGCACCTTGAATACATGGATTTTTCTTATAACCATATTCCAGTCAGTAATGAATAGTTTGCAAGATTATTACTGAAAGATATGGAGAAAAGAAAATTGTTAAAACTAACCAATAAAAATAAACCCATACTGTGCTGTTGGCACAAGGTAACTGTAAATTAGTGAGCAAGTACAGAGGATAGAAGACAGAAAAAAACTAATCTGACCTTTTCACTCATCAATTCTACTGCAATTCAGCTTCTGCTCTTTTCTAAATATACATGATGCTGATATCATCTCTCAATCAAACTCAGTTCTATTACCCAACTCTGAAAAGTTGAAAGGAAAACTGTAAATAATAAAACTACCTAACAATATTCTAATTACTACACAGTAACAAAATCCAAGAAAATAAACCTCTGGCTTGCAGGATAACTGCCACCTTCTTTGCCTGGTGTTTCCCAGTCACTAAGCAAAACTGGCAAATACTGCATGCAGAGAGGGGAAAGAGAAAGGGAATTACACAGTATTCAGTGGTAATTTATATTCAGCTAGAACTTTGGAACCTTTTTTTTCCCCATCTCTTGAAGGCTAAGTCTATCTTGAAGCTTTGAATCAGTTTTACATCACTCCAGCCATCCTAACACCTCTGTGAACACTACCCAGTCTCACATCTGTCTGTTCCTGGTTATTTGCTCCAACTTCAGCTAGTCACTTGCTCCAAAAACTTCTGATACCTGCTTCACTATATGCCAGAAATCCGTACTCCAAAGCACTTATTTCCAATTTCACCTTTGCATCCTCCTCTCTCCCCTCCTCACTTTGCTGTTGTTTCTTCTTGTTGTGCTGATAGGAAGCAACATTTGACAGTTTTACCCTGTAATACAGGGGCTATTGTAATGCTGCCAGAAAACGACAGCCTTCATCTGTTGGGTTTTTTGAGTTATAGATCAGAAGAAGCTGGTGACTTTGTTAGGTAGTTGCTAGAGACTCCCTACTTCCCTGGATTTTTTTTTTTTTTTTTCCACTATAATTTGCCTCATCAAAGTTAAAGCTACATAGAAGCAGGAGACAGGATAACAGATATTCTTCATCAACAGTACATTATGTACAACAAGATGTCCATCAACAGATTCACTCTACTATGAGATTCATGAGTCATTCTCTAGTCATTTATTGAACCACATAAAAAATTTTCTGGATGAAGCCACCAAAGCAACATTATTACCAGTTTCACTACTTTAAGTGCTGCTGCTAAAGCCTCTCTGAGAATTGCTAGATCTTGTCTTAAGAAAAGAGTAAACCTGTACTGATACACTAGATCTTCCACAAATTATGACACTTTTCTTTTGGGAAGGCATAACTTTTTTCTATGACTCTTCAAAAACTCTTAACTGCAAGAATGCTTTGTAAACTGTTCCAGCCTCAACTAAACTCACATGAAATGCTTTTGCTGTAAGAGACATTGCTGTTGGCCAGATTTGTATGGGAGTTTCCCTTTTTCATGAATCAATGCATCTCTAAGTTTCCAGCCATCCAGTTAAAATCAGAGAAATCTGATACAATCCTTCAGTGGCTTCTACCTTCAATCACACTTGGAGGTCCAAGGCATCTTGACAATTACTTGGTAATGTCTCTGTATGAGCTTCTCATACATACATAAACAGCTTCTGCTTGACTCAGAAGTTTCCCACCTTTCCAGTGATGGACACAAGATCCTATTTCCTAATTGACCTAATCCAATCTGCTGGAAATGCAAATCATGCTCGGTGATTCTTTACAAGGCCATTACTGCTATATATTCACTTACTGCATTTGGAACTATGTCCTGTTAACAGCTTTGATTTTGTTCCTAGGAAAGGAATTGAACTAAACTCAATTCATATGCAGATAGAAGATGCACTGAGGACAGGGTGAAGAAGTGGACAAGCAGTAGTGCACCCTCAAGTGCTAGGGTAGCATTCATGAAAATAATGTCAGGGAAATACAGCTGACAGTTCTTGGAAAATCAGCAGCAGGGCAGGCAAGGTAGTTTATGTTCATGTGGATTCAAGCACCACTATCACAGTGGGACTGCAGACTCAGTCATAGGTGATACTAGCAAGAAACGTTCATGTGGCAACAGTGCTCATCCAGTAAAAATTGAAATTCAGCCTTACGTCACAAAGCAACACAAAATGCAATCTAATGAATGCTGTGGGTCTATGAATTTCTGTTTCTTGTACAGAGAGAATGGAATTATTACGTTATCACAGAACCACAGAATGGTCAGGGTTAGAAGGGACCTCAAGGATCATGAATCTCCAACTCCCCTGCCACATGCAGGGCCACCAACCTCCCCATTTAATACTAGACCAGGCTGCCCACAGCCCCATCCAATTTGGTCTTGAGCACCTCTAGGGATGGGACATCCACAACCTCTCTGGGCAGCCTGTTCCAGCACCTCACTCTCTCATAGTAAAGAACATTACTACAAAACAACATTTCCTAAATACTGTTTGAGTTAGAAGTCCTGAAATGAAGTCATTCTTACTAGACCTTGTTCAAAGAACATTCGATAATAACTGCCTCAAAAACTTAATACAGCAAATACAGAAAGTTTCAGCTAAAGTGAAAGTTCAGGAGTTCGATAATACTTCGTGCAAGTTGAAACTGAGTTCTAGAGCCAGAACTGGTTAAACTAATGGTAGTGTTCAGTAATATTGATGCTCGTTTGGTAATAACTGTATTTCACATTTAACATGCTGTTAGAGTCTACATTTATAATAATGATTTTTTTTTTTTTTAAGTTACAGTTATAGAGCTAGTAAATATCAGATCTAAAGTACTACAGAAAGAATAATTTCAATCGGACTGATGTTTTCTGCATGTACTCACCCACTGATCTCTGGAAGGGTTGGTAAATCTGCTTCGCAGACATATGCAAAAGATTGTATCCCATGTTTTTGTTGCTTGTATTTATTAATCAGGTCCATTAGCACTGCTTGGTGCCCAATCTTCTTCACCAGCTGCTGCACCATACGATCATTCAGAGCCAAGAGAGCTGCTCCACTTACTTCTTCTTCTGCAGATTGAAGGGGATTACAATCACTGTGAGGTAATTTTGGAGCTATAGAGACATCCTACATGCCTAAAAACACGGCGGTGTTTTGGGTCAAAGTCAAAGATACTTTCTACTAATGCTATGTCTCTTCGACAGCTTTAAAGAAATGATGTCTTTTAGGTACTGTCCTTTCCAATGCCAGAAGCTCAAGTCAGTGTCCAGTGTTCTCTTCCAGCAAGGGAATGCTATGTCTGAAATGCACAGAAGCAGTGAATTAGTATTACACTGCTTAAAGTCAGACCTTATTTTGACCGTAGCAGATTGTTTTTTTTTTCTCATAATGAAGAAGAGCAAGGAGCACACAGCATACAAAATGTTCTCCTAACAGTTTCTCCTGTACTATTATAGTGTTTATATACACAAACACCCTCTGAAATAACGCAACTGTAGCAGTATAAAATAGGCCCT
Organism: Meleagris gallopavo; assembly: GCF_905368555.1. Lineage (NCBI taxonomy): Eukaryota > Metazoa > Chordata > Aves > Galliformes > Phasianidae > Meleagris > Meleagris gallopavo. The sequence continues at coordinate 57,084,776 of NC_139405.1, read as the reverse complement.
GTAAAGCTTGTTGCACTGCCAGCTGTTTCTCGAGAGAAAGTGCACCTCTTTACAAACAGCCTTAGACTTTCCCCCCTGCGCTCCTCGAAGACCTCATAACGAACTTGCAGTTATTTTAGACGTATTACACGGTTGCCAACCCCAAAACAAGCTAAGCAGACAATTAAAAGCATTTAAAAAGATAAAAGACACAGAAACAACAGGAATACTTACCGCGAAACTTAGGAACTAGTTCTCCTAAATTGCTCTGTCTCAGCCAGTTGCAGACTTGATCCACAGACCAACTTTCCATATTTAGGTGTCGCACAGTTAAGTTTCACTGGGAAGTGAAAAGAGAAGACAATTTTCATGCTGAACTAGAAAAAAAAAAATAGAAAAAAAAAAAGTACTTTGCAAATGCACTTATGTTTACATGCTCTGAAAAAAAAAAAAAAAAAAAAAAATGAGGATAATCCAAGAAATGCCTGTCGCGAATGGCAGCTTCCTTGAATCTTTCTTTCTTCACATCCTCTCTTTTCGCTTCTTTCCCTCTGCTCCCAGAGACAGCCTCATTCCTTATAAAACACGACCTGCTCCAGCACCATTAACACCCAGGTTTCCATACAGAGAGGAAAAAAAAAAAGGGTGTGAAATTCACCACCACCAAGCTCATCGGGAAACGGTTGACATCTTAAAGAAAGACACACACACAAAAAGAAAGACAACCAAAAACATCGCATAAAAGTCTGTCGTTTGTATGCTTATAGAACATCAGGCACATTAAGTCCCTCTGCACAACAAATAGGTAGCCAGGTAAACACTTAACGGCCAATTAACGACAATTAGAAGCACTAAAGCTGCCGGCGCGGGGAGGGAACAGTTCCTGCTGGCAGCCTCTGATCTCATTCCTCAGGCAACAGCACGCCCCGGGACTAGGTGACCGACACCACGGCGGGACGGGCACATCCCCGGAGTGCCAACTCTTTGACAGTAGAAAGCTCTCTGAGAATGATTTTCTTGTTAATGTGTCTTAGCGCTACTTCATAAAGGAGCACCTGATGCGCCATAACTGGACAATATTAGAGCAAATCATACAGGCAAGATTTTTCAGATGTGAACATGGGTGTCTGAAATTGTCAGCCAAGTACTTCCTTGCTCAAAACGTGTTCATGCTCAAAACACTACCTGGTCTACTAGCTCCTAGGTTACCAGCGTTGTGGTTGGTGCCCCATCCCTGGAGACTTTCAAGACGAGGCTGGATCAGGCCCTGGGCAATCTGATCTAATTGTGGTGCCCCTATGCATTGCAGCGGAGCTGGACTAGGTGGCTCTCAGTGGTCCCTTCCAACTCGAAGGATTCTATGATTCTATGTCTGCATACACCCTGTACCTGCTGTCAGAGCAACATTGGCAAACCCTTGCAAACCTCAGCCAGGACCTATTTCATTGAATTACCAAGAAAAAAAATAAGTAGCACAGCATCATTTCCTTCAACAGCAGAGATCCCCAAAATAGACACATTCAGATTATGCTGGTACACTTCAGCATCTTTCAAGGGTTAAGTTTAAGGGGGTTGTCTTGCTGAATTACACAAGTGGATTTAATTTGATATGACAACAGTAGCCATACAACTCCTCCCCCAGGCTAAACAGCAATAACAGGGTGTGAAAAGTCATTATTTGCTGAGAACTCTGGTGTAAATTAAAAATCACACCTTCTTGTCACACTTTTTACTTCATTGCAAAGAATAGGACTTAAAAATTCTAAAAAAAAATTAAAAAAAAACCAAACCTTGAAATATAAAACCTAATGCAAAGCAGAATTATACTTGCCTTGCTAACCAGTAAAAAAATAAAGAGATACATTAAAATGGTGGAAAGAGTCATTACTCCACTCTAGAAGAAGGTTTGTATTCTGGAACAGTTCCTGCTAAAGCAGACATGGAGATGTTAACATTTCAAAAAGCGTCAAGCAAACAACAACCATGCAAAGCCACATACACTTTTATCACTATGTGACCAACTCTACATCACAATGTCCATTTGCACATGGAAATGTAGGTTGTGCACTTTAGAGGGAATAAAGTGATGACAGTTTAGAAGCTTATTTAAAGAACGTAATATTAAGGGTCACTACACACAAACTTCAAAATGTATTTCAAAAGTGCTTGCTCAATTCCTTGCAAATATTCCAGATACAGGAGCTGGGAAAATAGCACTCTAGTCTTCTATCAGCATTCACTTGTGAGAAAGAATCTATGGCATTGCAGACTACAGATACATTAATCCTTAACAGACCTCTACATGACTGTCAGTGAGGTCACAATGAAGGTTTTAGTGCATTTTAGGACAAGAGTGAGGAATGTGATGTGTGCACTCCTCTACGTCACAAATATGTGACAAATTTCGCACAGCAAAAGTCAGATCTCAGCATTGCAAGTGTGAAGTTTAGGAATTGATACATATCATAAATAAAAATAAAGTGTTCCCTGTGTGTATTTTTGAATTCTATCTTAATTCATTTTTATCTTTGTATGCATTGCAGAGATGTATTGTTTTCCTTCCACTTACCCCCAAACTACTACAATTATTTAAAACAATTAAATCCAAGCTACAATACGGAAAGCAGAATGTCTAATCTTGGATACAGTACATCAAAATGTGGTAAGTTAGCAGGACATCAGTTATCCACCGATCCTTTTAATAGTATAAAGGGAAATACTCTATGGGGAGCACCTTTGCCAGGCTCCTAACAATTAGGAAAATACCAACAGTTTATTGCTGATGGTTATCAAGTACATGGTAGCACAAAGCATCCGTCTGAATGTTTACAGAAGCAATTAAATGAAGCAATGTGAGAGAAGGGAAAGAAAATTCAAGTATCAGTGCAGGAATAAATCTCAAAGTGCACACTTCTGTTCTCTTTCCCATGCTCTACTGTAGGATAGGTAGCTGCAACACAAACTTAGAGCAGACACAATGGAAAATCTGCATCAATTCACAACACACCTGTTAGAGAAGTTCTAGGAAGAAAATTTGCACAACCATAACACAGATGCAGATGAAGGGGTAAAAGCCAGACAACACTTCTAAACCTTGATCAGAGCTAAAAAGAACACAAAGATTACTGGACTTGTCTGTCAACTGAGCTGACAAATTCCTCTGCTGTAGGAATTAGTTCTGAAAAATATTAAAAAAACAACTCTCTCCTTATTGTATTTGCTTCTGATTAAATGTGAAGCTTCTGCTATCCACATTTTCACTAGATGATCTTTAAAAGTAGTTTTATCTATACTATCTACAGTGCTACTGGGAAAATGTCACACCTCGACTCAAGTACCAACTTTTCTCTGTTAGACCTTGCAAGTTATTTGGCAATTTGAAAGCAATAAAAGAAAGTTAACTCGACTTGTTTTAAGGTGATTTAATACTCATACAGACGAGACTCTGTCCAATCTATTGCCAGCAGCAGTGCACAAGCCATAAAAGAAAAATATTTTATTTTTTATGAACACAACTTCTGGAAATAAAGCAACCGTAACATAGGATCCATCTTTTTCAACTTAAAAATAATCCTACCAAATTAAAATACAAGGTTACTGCATATTGAGAACAAGAAAAGATCAAGTAATTGTTAAAAATTCATAAACCTCAAAAATGAAATCTCATATATCACAGAAAATGTGATCAGACTGAAGGACGATACAGGAACTGCTTCAAAAAGATAAAGAAAAAAGTTATTTATTCTTGTAAGAGAAATCACACTGACTTCTTTTTCCTCAGAGTAGAAGTATGAATTTCTCACCAGGACCACCAGTACTTTCGATCATGTCACTGTTTGTGCCTTTGCAAAGGACTTCACCATCTATCCCTGAGCAGTGCAGAGACTTCTGACATATACACCTTGCAATAGAATTCCATAGAAATCTAATTGACAGCCATCATAATCCTGTCTCTTCTTTGCAGTTGTTCATAGGCTCATGCAATCAGAAGTTCTGGCTAAGCTGAAAATATATGTGTGTGTATATAGTTCTTATATGGGTGGTTTTCGGATGGATCAGTCCCTCTAACTCCCATAATAGATGGGTGAAAATAAATGGTGGAACTGTATCCCTAGATTCACTTAGAAGTTGTATAGGTAAATAATGCGTTATAGCAATTGAGGTTTCTGTTTTAATGAAACATTGATTTATAAAGTTAGGCCATCATCCCAAATTGTGAGTAACACGAACCTTAGTGAAGTTTTTGAGCTCTCCTGGTGTTTGATCAGCTGCATGAATCAGAAGGTAGAGAAGGGGTGAAAGTTACAGTAAAGACAAATGAGAAGTCTCTGAAAATGAATGAATTGGAGTCACTGGTAAAGACAGATGGCTGTGCGCAGTCAGTATATGGTCAGCGACATCTTGCACAAAGGTCCCTTTCAGATAACCATTACGTAACTGGGAAAACTAAAGATTGCTGCACTTTATGAATTGACAGAATGCTCAGAGCTTGTCAACTCTTTGAAAGAGTCTGTGTTTAAGACACAGGAAAACAGGTCTGAGTAAGTCTGGTGCACCTCTTATTTTGTTTACCTGTTGGGTGCAGGAAGGTAAAGCCTTGAGGCTTTTGTCTGTCCCAAACAAAGAAGGCGGGGTATCAGGAAACAACCTGTGGAGCCTGCTGAGGATGGTTGCTTGTGCACAGCCTTGCAGCACCTTGACCTTGGGCCTGGAAGCTCTTGAGGTGGTTTGGCATGACTGTGCTCCTCATTCTGCATGGATAGGCAGCAAGGGATATGCGAAATACACAGCTGCCTGAGCAGTGGGCGGTCTGGAGAGCTCCTGGAGATCATCTTTGCCCCTGTTTTACCAACTTATTTTAGGAGCTGAGAGTGGGGTTGCAGCACTGAGCTGTGCATATCGCCTCCTATAACTTTGACTTGCTATTTTAGCATCACCGAGGATTGCTGAATTATGTGATTACTAGCTGCTGACAGCACTCCACCTCCAGTTTATTTATCATATGAAGATGATGATGAATAACTGGGTTTTAACACATTACACGATGCACATTTTTTTGTTTTGCTTTCTACAGTTAACTCCTAATGATTGTTTCAGTCATAGGTTTTTGTCCCGAGAAGTTTTCTTGGCATGCTAAACCAGGTGAGTTGATATGATTAAGCTTAATAGTAAAAATAAAACAGGCTGTAACATTGGCCTATTTTACACACCAGAAGCAGCACCTTTAATTTGTCACCCTTTGCCACAAACTCTTCAAACAAGGGCATTCTAAAGCATGGACCAATAAATGTATTGGATTTATTTGGCTAATTTATGTCTAGGGTGTACACAACTCACTTCTTCAGGTTGTAGTCCTTATGGTTAACCAGCTATGACCACAACAAACCAGTGCCCACAGCCTGAGTGTTATTGTCTCATTGCATACAGCTGATGAAGCCACATCTGATACAAGATCTTTAGCTGAAACCACAAGTGGAAACACAATCAGCCATTTCTATCTGTAAGATTGAAGGAGGAAACTGGGAAGTTTGAACATCACTGTTTGGGTTAAGAGAGTGTAAGTAGGATATAAGTAAAAGAATTCACAGCTTCTTCAGAGGACTGCTTTGTCCTACTTGTCCCCTTTTCATCAGCAGCTTATTTATGATCAACTCAAAAATCAACTACCAACCAACCAAAACAAAGAGAAGGTCCCATATATAAGGATCGTATGTAATCAATCATTTGTTTTAGTAACACTGGTTTAAATTTCCCAGCCTAAAGTTATCCCGGCATTGTATTTTTAGACTTGCCTGTCTCAACTGGCAAATCTTCTTCAGGAGAGGTTTCAGTGGTGGAAATTTCAAGGGAAAGTTAGCACTTCATCCCAGGCTTTAGATTGCTAGAAAGAGCACATTCAGCCCTGTACCCTTCATGTTATGGTCACCTAATGATGTTAAACTTTTTCCAAAAAGCTAGAAGACATCGGATCTGTGGTTCAGTCTCAGGCAGTTACGAGGCATGTGGGAAAAGGTAAGAGTTCAATGATTTCACTTTGTTTCACTCACTCTGTGCCTCCTAAACCTACACATTTTATAAATAAATCTTTTCTGAGTGTAGGTCTTGTTTGCATTGCACTCAGTCAGACTGAAGTAATACAACACCAAAAGAGGTGTGAAATTCTTTGGGATATCTTAAGTAGACTGTTAATTTCAAAACATCATTTCACTTTTAAAACGCTAGTAATTTTAAATAAATACAGATTCCAAACAGCAATACATGAGTTATAATGTATTTAGTTATACACCCTGGTCAAATACATAAAAACATATTTTGGTCTTGAAAATATAAAATGCGAAAAGTATTACAATGCTAGTCAATAAAAAATATCTAGATGAGTAAATTTCACATTTCCAGTTTTGAAAGTGGCTTACATTCCTTTATTTCTGCCCTGCCTCTCTGTATAACTGATCATAAAGCAGACTTCTTTTTCAACTCTAGTGTTGATATGGAAAAAAAAGAGCTTTTACTGCATTTGTACAAACTTTGATAGTCTGTTTGTTCAAATCCCTAAACTGATCATGTTCACATGGCTCAGCAGTCAAGGGGAAGTCATATGTCAAAAAACTTTTTTTTCACATTTTATTTTTAATCTAAAGCATTTGTCACATTGGCTTTCTTAAACAAAACCAAGAATTTTAAAAAGAATAATAATACTAAAACACTCTGCTTCTACTGCCAGTCACTTTCCACTCAGCAGACAACCCGGGGCAGCTTATTTGTGACAAGGTCAGTGTTGTCACGTTCATCTGCTTTTCATCTTTCTCTGCCAGAACTCAGAAACATTCTATTTTGAAATAATTTTTCCTTCCTAAACATAAATCAGTATATTGATATTGCAGTCATTGTTTTCACATTTGTGTTATCTTTGACATAATAGCAAAGGAGAGTATGGGCGACTTAGTTGCCCACATGAAGTGCTTTTCTTTGCCACAAAGAGATGTTAATGAGCATTTATAGATGCAGTAGTATACAAGTAGGTATGCAGGCTCAAATTCATATTTAGGAAACCGTAAATTCATAACTTTTGTGATCAGAATACAACAAAACTTATTAAAATTGTTCTTTTTTCATATTTGAATGAAAGAGCAGAAGAATAATTTCCTGTAAGACCTAAGATCTCAATAAAAATGTTGTATTAACTTGATGCAAGTAAACTGCCTTGGAATTGTTAGTCCTATGTCTCACCATATGCGTTAATAAATGTAGCTGCCAAATACAGTTCAGGTGAATATTGAAAACGACATTTATGAGACACACTGTGACATGGAAACCATGGTTATTGAAGAAAGATGTTCAAAGATGAACATGTTTTTGATCCAAGACTGTGTGATAGTTCACAAAATAATTAAAAAATAAAACCCTTATTCCTTTTCTCACTGTTGAATTAAAGAACAAGTCCTCTGTAGCCCCTTTTCCTTCTGGATGCTCTGTTGCTCAGATGATGTAAGCACTGGTGTGCTGTTCAGAACCAAGCCACAAAAAAGAACTGTCCTTGTTCCCTGATGCCACCTCCTAATATTTCCTGCTCCTACCGTCCCCATCCCTCTCGTCACTCCAAGCTTTCTATGACCCTATGAGTGTCACATGGGACAAACACAATGGAAAACTCAGCAGATGGTTCTTTTTGTGTCAGGTCTGACTCTTGTCTAGTTCATTGTAGAGTCACAAAAAGAGCTCTACTGCTAAAAAGAAGGTGGTGACACAAAGATGGCAGTGAGCTACAAGGAGTTTATGTGGGAAGACTTCTTCATTTTGGTAGCAGTGTTGGCTTGAAAAATCTATCAAGCTACTGCCTGATTTCAATAAGGATATAGACAAACAGCAATTTGGGAAGGAGATGCCCTGATGTGAAACATTACTTCCAGCTGCTTATTATTTCTTGGCAGGAAAGATGTTAAACCCAAGCTGTTTGGGTATTCCCATATAATTTCAGTTCAGTTCAGAGTTCAGTTTAGCTATGCAGTACGTAATCATTAGCACAGTATGTGTGGTACCTTAAATTATCACAGCTGTCTTTACAGTGACTCTGATCAAACCTTAACATGCCAAGATGATGAGTTTTGATCATTTATAGAATCATTCAGATCTCCATATTTCCAGTAATTCTTACAGATGACATTGGTGGAAAAGTCTACTAAGTGTGGATTGCGGAAAAGCTAGGCCTCCTGCAGACTTGGGTCTGATTTGCCTCTGAGATCCAATGGATAGTTCATCCTACTTGTTTCTGGTTGTTTCTGCAGTCCTGGTAATGGCTGGTATCAGAGTATTTCTGCTTTTTTGAGAGTGACAGTGCTGCTGTTGTCCACTCATATTAAGACTTCTGAAAACAGCATTCAGCAGATTCTAGTTCAAAGCAGAATAGACTCAGTCTTTAGGCTTGAGGTGAGTCGTTGGGGCTACATTTAAATATTTGCACCATAAATGGAGTTCAGTGTTCAGCTGTGTTTCCTGCAGTTTAGGAATTCATTGGCTCATTACTCCCCTGTCTAGGAACAGTCAGTGGAAGAGAATGTGTTCATGACTCTTGGTGATACTAACATGAAACCATGGCTCAAATCCTCTTTGTTAATTTAATCCAAGCTACTGGACTCTGTACTGATATGCTAAAGGTGGGCACACAGGCTTCCTTACCATTTTGATGTGAAAGGGATTGACTTTAACAATAGGTGAGGAAAGGAGATAGAAATCAGCATTATTAGGAAACCTGAATACTTAAAGACTTAAAGACTTAATAGACTTAAAGTCTGTTGGTATTTGGAATTTCTCACATTACACTTGCAAATCTTGTAAGTATGGACAAATATATATGTTTTTTAATTATTATTATTCTTCCCCACATTTTTTTTCCTCCTTAAATGCAGTTGGAAGTTGAAGATCTTTACTATCTTCAAATTCGTGAGCTGTCCTGCAAGAACGTGGGTGCTGGAGATCAGACATCCTATCGTAACTCTGTGCCAGTTCAGCGCCGTGTAAAGTTCTGTCTAGGGAACAGCACAGGATGGATTCTTTGTGTACAGAGTGTGATTCTCTGCAGAAAACAGAAGTGTGTTGCTCTTCATTTGACATGACCCACCAGTGCCATGGGTCACCAACCAGCCTGTGCTGTGCTCTGGAGTTCAAGGTGAACGTGGGGAAGATTCAACATTGTCTTTGTCCTTCAGTCTGGCACTGAGCAGGGAGATGTTGGGGGAAGTACAGCTGCAGACGTAGTCTCCAACCAGGTCATGACAATTACTTGTGGTTTCTTTCTTTTTACATGAAAAATCTAACAATATTAACATGGTTTTGTCTATTGTATTGCCTTACTCTACATCAGCTATCGAATGTGTGTGTTTTTTCTTACCATTGATATAGATACATCATTGGCAAGTAAGATTAGACGGTTGAATGTATCCTTCTAACCTTAAATCTTATGAAATATCTAAAACTTAGCTATATCTTAAAAGGCTTAAAACAATTAATGTTGTGACTTAAGGTAATTAAAAAGTGTAATTAAGGCAGGCAAAGTATAGCACAATGATTGACTGCTAAATGAATTTTCAAATGCTTCCATACAACAATATTTCTATCATATTTATTCCATAATTTTTCAAAATTCTGGTAGATATGAGGTATATTATCAATTATGTTTTAGAAAGCTGTGCGAATCCAGTTTTACTGAGAGGAAATGATTCGCTAAATTCCAGACTTTGTCTCTTAGGATCTCTTGACATTAAAGAATTACACCAAACAACTCCAAAGAGATTAACAGCTCATCAGTTTTTTTAAGGCGTGTCCCTGATAGGATGATGAATTCTGAAAGCAAGCCACTGCTAATCTAGCAATACTTTAAAATACTGTGAGCTATAAGCTTGGTTAGTTTAAGAACTGTTTCACAATCACTTCTACTTTCTTTGGTGTGCAGACAACAAATTTCAGAAAATAGACACCTAAAAACCTATCCAGCTATCTGTGATTATATGTGTGTGTAACATTGTTACACAATCTTACTTTCAGTAAGAGTTTTTGGAAACAACTGGATATCATTCTGTATTTGGAAGGATAAAGTAAGGTAAGTGGAATCTATAAGTAAAGATTTGGGCAGGAGAGAATGTGAAATTTGACTTCAGTACATGGACTGAAATAGGACAAACCCAATGACTGAGGCTGACAGGAACGAAAAGAACAACTCCGAATGTTCAAAAACAAAATAGCAATGCAGAACAGAACTTTTAAAAATATTTGCAGTATAGCCAAGAATGTTAACATACTCATTTGTGCCAAACATGTCTTAAGCCTATTGTTAGCTTTGAACAAGCAGTGATTAAATTTTATAGAATTTCAGCATAATAAAATGTATCATAGAACGCTGCTGGAGATCACTGCCATATTCAACATAAGCAGGTGGTAACAAAACAGGTTTTCTATTGAAGTTTTTATGGATAATGAATTCCTATTAGCTATTTTTCCTCCATTTCTGATATTGTATGTTTGAAGGGCACCTTTGTGTCTTTTGAAAGTGACAGCAATAATAAACTGCTGGGCTCCACAGATTTTTATGCAAGAAAATAAACTAGTTTATCGTACCTACCTGCTGGATCCTCTCCTGACAGAAAGCCACTCTTTATTTTATAAATATTTTTTAAAAATAGAATGTGTAATTGCTCTGGTGAAATTTTCTAAATGAAAGTCACTGCCAATTAGCAAAAATACCTTATATTCAACTCTTGTTGAATACTATGCTTTACAGGCTTCAGAAATGCTGTGCTAAAGAAAAAGGCAAAAGATTGGAAGTGTTGTGCTAGCTCATGTGCTGAATGTAGACAAACTGTTTTTACTTGAAAAAATATTATTATTATGGTATATTTTTGATACAGCTGAGAATTTGGATTCTAGCATGGCAACACTGAAGGAACACTGTGCAGTCTCCGTGGCGCAGGTAAGGCAATGGCAGTACTACTGTTTTGAAGGCCCTATGGCTATACCTCATGCACCATGTGTAAGAGTTTTGGCTTTTCACATTTCCTGGCCAATGGGATGGGAAGGGAACTAATAGAACGTTTGAGGGGATATTCTGGATAGCTGTCTCAGTCTGGTCAGTACAGAGCTAGCTTTAAGCTTGTTGATAGCCATCTGTAGAGATGTCTTCATCTGATACCTAACATGGTTTACTCACTGTATAGAAGACCAGGATATTTATCTCAGCTAGGGATTTTATACCACGATGCTTTGTTTAGGAGTTAAGCATGTAAGAACTTGTAGTGAAGCAGTTGACCTTGATATGAAATCATGGCAACTGATAGCAGCATTTATGGGGGGATAGACTTTCCTCCTTACTTTTATTTGAAAATTTCATCCCATGCAAACATAAACTTCAGAGCAAATCTAGTCCTTCAGTGGTATAAAGTGTGTCTAAAGGGTTGTACTAATAGTTATCTTGCTGGGTAGATAGAGAGCGAAGATCTAACTTTTAAAATACACATTCTTCAAATATACACAGATAAAAGCTTTCTCTTAAGTTACACTCTTCCAATACAAGGACTACAGTCTATTGCTTAAACGAGTGGAGATTAGTTCTATAGCAGTACCAGTAGTTACAGATAAAACTACATCTGAAGCAACAGAATCATAGAATATCCCAAGTTAGGGCACCTTAAGGATCACTGAGTTCAACTCCTCCAAATGTTTTAGTTAAATTTATTACTAACATAATACCAGCAGGTCATGGGAACTGATCCAGTAAACTGGTAAAAGAAAATGTTAACTAAGCCATCTGTCAGCACGATAAAGATTTGAATGCAGGACACTTGCCAGTTATCCTTTCTATGTCTGAGATTTTCCTAATTCCATGCAAAAAATTATGCATTAAATATTTTTGCTATAATCTCAGTGGGTTGCTAATAGTATTTGTTTATTTATATGCAAGCTAAGACATCAATGTTAGCCAAAACAATTTGTTGCTATTTGCACAGATTTGCCAAAATCCTGGGTTTTTGTAGCTTTGATTTACTTGTTCTTCAGAATTTGTAATTCACTTTCAGCCCAAGGATAGCATATTTAATTAACATTTAACAAACCTATACCAGTAATTCTATATCTGGAAAAAAACTGACATGCAGAATGTCTATCCTCAAATAATCTTGATGTTAAATCAGATGAGGGATTAAATTTATTTCAAATAAATGCAAAATATATATCTCTGTAAAACCTTGATGACTACTTCAGAAAATGGCCTTTCCAAAGAAGCAGATTTTAAAAGATTATTTGAAATTTAGTGGAATGGTAGTCTTGATAGATGATGTGCCTTTTCCACTACAGTGATATAAAGCCTTAGTTGCTTTTTGTTTGTTTGTTTTTCCTTACATTTCCTGCTGGTAATAAAATTAATATTGTTTTCAGCCTTCTCGATACTGTCATATTAAGGAATTTACTACTACATTTGAAGTAAAACTAGTCATGATAAGTTGTTTTAATCCTTTATGTTTCAGCTTGGCTGTAGCACACTCTCTCAAGTCAAAACCATCTAGTAAGTAGACAGTGGACAGGTAAGTGTTTAAATTAAAAAAATGTATTACCTTTTACAAAGGAAATTACAAAGTGTCTTTGTAAAACACTTTATTTCTTCTGGTGACAATCATGACCATGCCACTTTTATACATGTTTTATTAGAAACAGGTTTCTAAATTTATCACCTGATCAGAAAATTCATCATTCTTCTGAGTTTATTATCAGGTTTTGTTGCCCACATTTCTTGCCAAATTCTTGTTCAACCTCTAAAAACAATTTTAAAATATTAAACAATGGAATACATTGTCTAGTATCACATCTTGGAAATAATTTCTGCTTTTTAACATATCAACTATGACGTTTCTTAGCAATTTTCTTGGTTTCACTTTAACCCATTAAGTTAAATTCTCCTGAGCAGAGCAAAGTTAGTGCTGTAGATCTCGAGTAGTGTAGATTTAACAGAGTATAATCAACTTCAAATTGGATATGAGTGGAGGAAAAGTGAAAAATGTAACATGTTTCAAGAAAAAATATTTTTATTAAAAAAACAAAACCCAAAGTACTGGATTCAGTGATTAAAAATTTTTGCTCAGTTGCTTTTTGATAATTCAGATCTTCTAATTCTGTTAAGTTGATGTGATGTGTAAAAATTTCTCATTTTTTTCCTTTGAAACAGTTCCTCTGCCTTATGTGACTACATCTGATGAGGAATTGAACACCTCTTACTCATGTGAGATATAAGTTTTGCTAACCACACATCCTCACACACAGTAATTTCACTTAGATAATGACACGTCTGAGCTGCTATACCAAAGCTGAGCTCCGCCATGGCTTTCCATCTTCCAAGTGTAACCAGTGAGAAAACTTGCAATTACACTTCCATGATCCATATGGCTGAAAGATCATCATTTTTTCTAAACTCACAATAGTAGCACTGGATCTGCTTTACCAGGTAGTCTTGGAAAAAATTTCTTCTAGGGATCCTGACAGGACTATTTAGAAACAGTAACATGGTTTTGCACTTTTTCTGCCTCAGCTTTCCTATCCTTAGGCCTACTCAGTGCATTCTCAGTGCAGAAAGGATTCTGTGATGTTTGGATGACTGTGAAGGAGATCTCACATGATTGACTGCTCTCCATTTCTTTAGAAGAGTATCTGGATCTGCACAACTATCACTTGACTTACATCATTAGGAAATTGTTACTGGCATCTTCAGATGACAAGTGTATCACTCTGCCATACTACAATCTCCATTAAATCCTCACTGAAACTTTACCACCACCAATCCAAATAGTCGTCTGGACTAGAGTAATCTTCCTCCAGGACTTTATACTTGCAGTTTCTCTGATACTTACTTGCTACTGCCGTTGGGCTACCAGACTGCCTAAATGTTGATTCTTGTGGTGGACCTACTTCACTAGCATCCTTATTTTTAAGATACAATTTTGATTCTATTTTTGGAAGATTAAAAATGAAACCAACTTTATGCAGCTGTGGCTTAATTCTGTAAGAGCAAAATCATTATATATATCACCATATATACTTCAAAGAAACAGTGATTATGAGGCCAAGCACACAAGGTCCTTAGGAATAATGTGCTTGCAGAACTTCACATCATGGAAAGTATCTGTATAAGACACTATTATTAATAAAATAGCTGATTACTATAGATGTATTCTGAAGTACCCCATAGTGAATTGAGATAGCAGTGAATGTGCAGTAGCTTAGACTTTCTGCTTGGATATTGCTGCTAATTAACAGCTTTCTGAAGTGCAGGGGCGCTTCTTGCTGAAGTAGGAAATGAATGTCATATTGTATGGGATTATTATAAGCCATTTCTTTAGTTCACAGGATCTCATATAATCCTACATTAAGGATTACATACCACATTCTACTACTGATCTACCAGAAATAAAAGCAGATAATTGCCTATTGGAAAATAGCAGGTCTAGAAGAGCTTACTTTACATACTGAAGACTCCCAAATGTTTGACAAACTACACAAGAATTGCTCATTCTCCTATTCCTGTTTTAACTTCTTTGAACAGAAAGAAAAGGTCTTTATTCACAGAAATCTTTTTTACAACATTTCTTAATACTGCAGACATTTTGTAAAAGAGGTGAGATGAAAAAGTAGTTCTTTCAGTAGAAACTTCTATTAGGATAAATTCTAGGATATACTGATTAGCAACAACTCTTACAAAAATGAACTGCAAAGTATTTGAAGACTACAGGTGCTCAAGCTCTTCATTCTACGTCTGATATAGAAAATGATATGCTGTTCAGGCTCAGTAAGGTAGAGGTGCAATTTTCTTCTCAGATTCATTCCAATGCAGGTTTTCTTTATTGTGTGGTTTTGCAGTCATCTTCACCTGATCAGATTGATCCGAATGGAACATTTCCACTCTCCTCCACATTCTCATCTTTGCAATCTTGTCTTCTCCTTTTGGGCTGAGTCTTGCAACTCTGAAAGCAGTGGATCCTGTTGTGATCCACCTGAGGTGTAACCCTTTGGTGTG
This sequence comes from Meleagris gallopavo, assembly GCF_905368555.1. Classification (NCBI taxonomy): domain Eukaryota; kingdom Metazoa; phylum Chordata; class Aves; order Galliformes; family Phasianidae; genus Meleagris; species Meleagris gallopavo. Next base: position 57,069,751 of record NC_139405.1, on the reverse strand, counting down.
TGCTGGTTCACATGTGCCTGCTAGGGTGCTGCTAGTTGCCTCTGGAGACATGACACTGCGCAGCCTCAATGCCCTTGGGCTACCAAATATTGTAGAAACCTCAGCACCCAAAGCAGTGCTCCCCTAAACAACTGCCCCTCTCAAAAACCTCTAAGCACTCAGAATGTGATCCAGGACTGTAAATTTTGGATCGGCTTCTCTGAATCTAAATTTCATATACATTTCAGTGTTACTTGAGACTCAGTGTCTTAAATTCAGAGCGACTTCTACTCTCCTGCTCCTGAATGCTAACTAGCTGTAGACGTACTTTAAACTTGGTCTTACAACACTTACGGAACACATGTGTAACTCTAGTACAAATGCTGTTACTGTGAACTACAATGTCTCCTGTGTTTGTGCTGATGTATGTTTTGCTGAAGATTGGTCTGGGCAGCTACATGCCTGAATTCTGATAGGATTATGAGATGGGTAGATGGCATCCAGACTTGGACTAACCCCCCAGCATTTCAGGTCTGCCAAGCCTGTTCCTTCTTCATCCTGACTGTGCTTAATTAAATGAAAAACACAGATCAACAGCATGCAAAGACTTATCTAAGAAACTGGGTTTAGACTGTCTGCAGTCAGAAGGTGATGGGACTACCAGATTGTGGACAGCCTGGTGTAAGACTCTTCCAGCATATATCAGTCCAAACCTTTGCTGCTGGAGCTGACTCTTCATTGTGAAAGTAGAACACAATTTTATGGAGACAAAGAGCAAACAAGGCAAAACTAACTGCAGGCTGGAAACAAGGAAGCCCATTATATGGGCTTGCAATCAGCCTGTTCTCTGTATTTTCCCAGAATTATTTGCTATATTCATGGAGAATAAAGTATAGGATGAGGAATTTCAGGATATATTTACAAGATACCAGCAGGACATTTAGGTTGCATAGATTCTGTGTAATTATTCACTTATCTGGGAAAGATGCTAAATGTTAGATGACAAGAGGTTATGCTGTGGTTTCCTCATGGATTGCTGGTTGCTGTTAGTAAGAATTGATCTCACTGTGGATTAACTGCTGTTGTTCCTCAGTAATTTACTTAGCACAACACGAAAAAAAAAAAAGGAAGAAGAAAAAAATCAAGCCTGGTAAAAGTGTGATTTTCTTAGATGAATTACAAGCAATCTTTCCTTCTTAAAAATGTGTTTGCAAACAGGGGCTGATAAGCTTGTAGGACAGATGATTTCTATTAAAAACAGTTTGGCAAATATATGGATTAAGTCTTGCAGCGACTGAAGAAACCCAGTTCAATTAAAGTAAATGGCAAGTACATTGATTTTAGTTGCACAGGAATACACTCAGGACAGTAGGTAAAACAGTGACATTTTAACTATTAGAGAGAACATATTGAAACCAAATGTTTACATGTACAGTGACCTTACACCTTAGGAAAATGATTTCTTGTAAGCTGACCCTACATGAAAAGAATATTTAATGATTACCAACTGTGCCCTAATTCAGTGCATATGCATTTTTTAATACTTGTATTTGTCAATCTTAAACCAAATGCTAAATCAAATTGTAATAAATTACATGCATTTCTTATTTTATTGAAGAAATTCAGTAAAAGATTTTCTGCCCTCAAAGCAGAGCGAAATCTCTTGATGAGCAGAAGTATTATCTGAGACAGTACAAATTCACTAGGTGGCAGCATAGCTAGCAATTTTCTGAAAAACTTACTTCCAAGTTTGTGCATGTTTTAGGTACATTTTGACCAATCTAGACGTGAAAACAGACAGAGAAATAGTCTTTTAGAAAGCTAATATTAATAAAATGTAACCACTGTAAGGGTGGTGTTCTTTCAAAACACATTAATTTCAGATTATGTTCTGTATCTGAAGCAAATGACGTATATGTATTATGGTGTAAAGACACAAAAGAGAGAAAATGAAATTCCTCAAAAGGGATCATATCAGAGCTTTTAATTAGGTCTATATCAGACAAAATTCAAATCACAGCTTCAGATGATAAAAACACAATATCCAACTATTAACAGGTATTATTGGCGATCTGAGTTGACCCTAACCAAGGAAAATACTTAGTCAAGATTGCATCTCATGCATCGTTATCATTGCTCTCCAGAACATGGCATAGGGCAAATAGCATGGTGCCAAGTGGAAGAAAAGAGGGAGTAGAGAAGGAAGCTTACCTCCTTGGCTGACCATTTCTCAAGGAATGCTGATGCTGTGAACTTGTAGCTGAAGTCTCCTGGCTGGATATGAGACTGGAAATGTATTTTGTTTGTTACAAGATCCTCTCTGATTTCATGGCTTTACTGTAAATGACAGTTCATTTTTTCCTTCCCTTTAGTGGAAAAATTAGGTTAAAAGCTTCTCAGCAGGGAAAATGTGTATGAAAATACATTGGTAAATGGACTGAAATAATTCAGCCTTCTGAACTTCAGAAATTCAGATGAACAGATTAGCCTTCCTCATCTCTATATGTGCTTTACTATCAACAATAGTAAATTCAGAATGGATAATGATGATTTAATGAAATGTTCTGCAAGCAAGCCATTTCCTGGTGCAAATCAACATAATTATCCAATAGTCTTTGCTCTCCAGTGCTTCTCTCAGCCTTAGCCAGACATGCTTAATGTTTTTCGAGCATGTTTGCAACATCTCTGCTGTTTGACCGTGTGAAGCCCAGGACTGCTGCATTTAATCAGAACATGTTTTCTTTGACCAATTTCCCCTCATTAGTGACTGACAGATCAATTACTTTATATTCCAAACTTCAGAGCTTTAGATGAGAGGTTTCTTTTACAGCTTTTTCTGATGTAACTTTTCAGTAAAATTCAGGGTGTTTCTTTTGCCATCAACAACTTTCTTTGCACTAGGAAAGGAAGAGGAGTAGTAGATAACATAGAGCAATACAGACCTGATCTAAAATCCAGTCCTGGTGTTTAATCACAGGGACTGGCAACCATTCACAAAGTGCTTGAGCTGTGTATTGTCTGTTTATGACTTCAGCAATGAAATTGGTTGTGTTCAGTCAGGATTGACACATGTTTTTTATACTTTTGGCAAGCAGAAGACCTATGGCTCAGAAACGATGTGTAATATGTTGTAAATACTGTTGTTTATAATGAAATTGAACAGATTTTGTATCTTTATAGTGTTTGTATATATTTCAGGGGATAAGATCAGAAATACTGTATTCAAAGTAACATTAGAAAATTTTTCAGTTCTGTTTTTTTGAGGAAAGTTCAATCGGTTTGCCTGAATATGGACTCAGTTGACAAAATGTCAAGCCTTGATAATGCTCTCACTGAAATGCATCAAATTCTTGTACTACTCCTGCACTGGAGTGAAGTTTCTCTAGCATCTTTGATTCTCCTCTCATTAACTGGGACTTGGACAACACCTTGCCCTCTCAAAAATCATCGTTCTGAGGTGTCATAGGAGTCAGGACAGAACTAGTGGTGCACTTAGACCTCTTAGCCCACTCCCCATCAGGAGAGGCATGAAATCAAGCTAGCAGAGCCTAGAGAGCACCAAAAACTAGGTAGGAACTGAGCCAATACCAATGTATTTTCCAATGGAGAAGGAAGGAGTAAAGAAACGCAATTTATTTATCAGCTGTTGTAAAAGCAGAATAACTGAACACCATCAGCCTTGCAAAGGGCTTGCCAAGAGATACACTTTTAAACTGTATAAACAATTTGGATTAAGAAACATTAAACACATTCACACCTGCTTTCAAGCTTTAAATCTGTGGCTCTGCAAAATGTCACATATTTGAATAAAAGCGTATATTATTCTTTCAGCAAACATCTGTTTGGAAATGATAAATTTATTTTCCTGCTATGAACTTTCCTGTTTCACTTACCCATTTATCCTTCTATTAGTTTAAATATACATCACTGATTAATACCGCACAGCCATAAATACCCATAAGTTATTCCACTCTTTGCCTTCTCTCCTTGGCTTAGAAGCCAAAGGTTTTTTTAACAATCTGCATACGATTGCTGAACTTTAAAACGTAAACAACCTGGAAACCAAACATAACCTGCAAATAGATAGTAAGAGCTGGGGAAAGCATTATTTTGCTTTACTGTTAAATATCAGAAACTCTCATTTTGAGTAGAAAGCAGTCAACCTTAAAGTGAATGAAAAACTAATTCAAATTACTTACATGATTCAGAGTCCAATGAATAACAAGCCAGTGGGTAAGAGTATTTGAAAGGAGATTTCATGTTATGAGATATACAGCTATAGGTAAAGTATTATATGCTCGATTTGAATCAGAGTCCCAAAGATTAAGAAAAAACAAAATAATTCAATCAAATATTCATATTTTTTTAGAAGCTACCAGGTATTTCTTCAGAAAAGAGTGAACAAGGTAGAAAATTAATGTGACATTTAAAGGTATAAGCTCATCTTAATATTTGATGTATATTCCAAATTTAAGGTTGTGATCCTTACAACATGTTCCAATTCAAGTAATATTTCTGAGATCAAGGGAGTTGTTTGAATAAATAAAGATACGTAATTATGAGACTGTAGAACCAATAGAAAGCCACTGAGATTGTAAGATACGTTCAAACTTTTGTATGGTATATTCATTGGTGTGTAGAGTTTTCCTGATGAAGCTGCTGCAAGACCACAAGTGGTGTGGAAAGTGCTGTATAGTATTTCATAACATACACATATACACATCTTCAAAAAGCACTGCTACGTTTTTGAAGAAAACTAATATAAATGGCAGAGAAAATAGAGGAGAAATTGATAATAGAGTTTATAAACTAATGAAAATCCAAATGGATGTATCAGTAGGGTAGCTGCAGCTGTACACGTACAGACATGTATTTATATAGTTCAGTTAAGGAACTTGATGCGTCTATTCTGAGTACTTGCAATTAACTTAAATTCATATAAAAATACATGTAGGGTGGCTTATTTTTTCCTTTTTGTAAAGGATAGACATCTTGCTAGCTCAAGATGAAAAATGTCAATTAATAGCTAAGTTAAGAAAAGCGTTATCCTTGCTCTGTAGTGTGGACAAAACATAGTTCTACCCATCTCCTTTCTGAGAAGTCCTTCAGTGAGTAAAACAAAGTTTACTAGAAGTCATAGCTATAAAAACATAGAAAGACTGAAGTTGGAAGGGATCTTGGAAGTCACTTGCTTCAACCATTGCCCAAGCAGGGACACTCAGAGCAGGGTGCTCAGGCCTATGCCCAGATGGCTTCTGAAGATCTCCAAGGAGGAGGAGGTTCCACAGCCTCTCTGCAATTTTCTATTACACACACAGCACAGAAGTGCTACCTGATACTCAGACGGAAACTCCTGTGTTCCGGTTTGTGCTAAAAATTCTAATCAGAAACATTGGTTCCAAAAGCAGGTTCGAATCAAAATGGCAATACTTTGCACATGTGTTGGAGACTTAATAAAGTTGACAACTGTGGAACGCCAAGATCCTGTTGTCTGTGGAGTTATGTTATACAGACTGCTGAGCAACACTTTGGGGACCATGTGCTCTAGTGAATCCTGCACTGCACAGCCATTTCTTATCTATAATTTGCACTTAGAATGTCACAGGAAGCTCATCGTCTGTAGACAAATGACTTCCTATATTTATACAGCAACTTTTACTCCCATGCACTTTCTAAACTTGGGATATTTCCAATACCAGCAAACCTCTAACTACCCTTGCTGTTTCCTATTGTGCAAGAAAAGGCTACCCTGGGCAGATGAGGACAACCATCACACTTCTGCTCCTAATCCCTGCATTTTTGAACATTATCAACTGAATCTCTTTATTAAATACTGTATGAAGAGAATAATATATAGTTGGATTAACGAGCTCCTACATTTTGACAATGAAAGTTCATTACTCCGCACTATCGAGAGGAATCCTGACACAGGAGATTACTTTCTGAACTAGTAATAAGTGGCTCTGGTAAAGCCCATGCAAATACCCCAGGCATAGATGTCTATTACTCTTTCAAACAGGTAAAATTAATGCTTGGTACCAGTGGAAATATTCCACTCCTGGAGCAGGATTCTCTGTGCAGCTGGTGGATGTAGCACAAAAACAGAGCAAAAAGATCCTTGTCAACAGCCCTTATGTCATAAAGGTGCTGCCTGTAGTGTGACCGTTTCTCAGCTAGGTTTGGAATCATCCCTCAGTTAGGTCAACCCTGAGCCAGGTCAACCGGGGGACTGTTTGTCACTGTAATCCCTACTTCCTCCCACACACTCCCTGATGCTGGGATTGATGAGGCCATCCACAACAGGAATACCAGCAGGGAAAGAAACAGGACACTACAGGTACAAGGGTTTCTTGGTAGAGTTTACACACTTGGTCTCAGCTTCACAGGATCATCTCCACAGGGTCACTCCTGTGAAGTTTTCCAGACCTATGGTCTTTTTCTGACTCCTCCAGCTCTATCTCCTGCTCTCCCTCTGGTAAGGACTGAAGGGTGGATGTCCCAGAGCAGGAAAACCCGCTGCTTCTGCCATCTTCTCAGCAAGTTTGATATTAGAAAATGTGGTTGTTCTTCCCATCTGGGCTGAGCCATTGTTTTTGGTGTCTTCCTCTGTTGTGAGACTGCATGCCCTAGGGAAGGAGATGTGGCTGTGGCAAGGATTATGACAGCTTACTCATGAAATCATACTTTCACATATCCTTCAGTCCATGAGAGCCCCAAAGGTTCAGTCTAAACTTTTAGGGAAAGACACAGAATTAGGAAACATCACATCACAGCTAAGAGGATTTAGTTAATTGAACTGGTTACCAGCAAAGTTAATGTCAAATAGATTTTTGTTTTTTTGTAAATCAGAACTTTTTTTTTTTTTAAGTGAATAATATGGATTTAAGCTTCAATTGATTGGAGAAACTCTATAGAAACAGTGAGATGCACTCAGAACCCCTGGTAAATAAACTGTAGAGCTAAAATGCATCTGCTGACTGAATGAAAAACAAAGGCTCTTATGTTCTGGTCAGCAGTGTACAACCATGCTATGTAACAGCTACTGGTGAGAACAGGAATGCTGTGACAATTGGAAACTGTAGAGGAAATGTAAGCAGAAAAAAGTAATTATTTGTGCAGAAATGTAAGTAAGTGGGAGACCAAGGTTAACAGCAGTAATTTTCTTGGGGTGGAAAAAATACCAGAAAATACATGCTATTCCCTCATGTATTTACATGAAGGCCTTCAACGACAGATGAAATAAAAACATGTACCTCCTCTCTCTGCTATCCAGTGCACTAAATTAGCACTAAAGTCAACGTTAATTTACATGCAAATCTGTACATAATATTCTGTCTGGTCATGTATAAATAACTAACAAAACAACTCTCCCAAGGAAGATGTTATCCAGCTTAGGTTAAGCTGTGAAGAAGAAATGTATTTTCTGAAAAGATGATAAAATAAACAAACAGATACTGACAAAGTTCTCATGTTTCATTTCAACACAAGGAACGAATTTATATTTTGTCAAACTACATCAACAGAGGCTCCAACTCTCCTGCTGTGAGCTCTTCTGCAGATGTGCTGAAGCAATTAAACATATGCTAAGGTAGTCAAGCTCATTCTGCACAGCATTTTGTTCCATATTATTTATTTTAACTTAAGTATGTTGGGAAATTTGATTAAAAATAACTGTAAAGTAACTTTTTTTTTTTTTTTTGAAAGCACGCTTCTCCTAGCATCAGATTAACCTGTTTTGACAAAATCCATTTCCATCTTTAGTAGTTTAATTAAGATATCAATACTTCTCTGAAAATAATTCCCCTGAAAATAATTTTGCTATAATAAACGCTGGGAGTTGTATGTAAATAATAGATGAAGAACTCTTCTTTATCAAACTTCTATGCCAATTACCATTTAAGTAAATCTAATATTCATAAATAACAACTCAGTTATAACCCACTCATAAATGAGATCTTAGACAAAATGATGATAAATTGAGGTTTGTGGTAGATTTATATGATTGTTATATAATTATTAATAATGGAATTTTTAAACATCAATGAATGGCTCCACCGTTATTCTTCATAATGCTCTCTTATGCACTTTATGACATTAATTGACTGGAAATAGGCAGCAGTCTGCATGCACGTATCTAAATCATCTCTAACATGTATGTACAATTATTGGAGGAAAACAGAGACCATATTTTTAAAAAATGCTTTCAGTGGCACCTCTATATAAACATTTGCCCTATCCCTAATTTTTTCCTTTTACATTTCAGTTTCTTTAGCAGTCTCTTCTGCTAGACAATTTCCTGACATAGGTTCTGCTGAGAATCTGTTATTTTCTGGGTTACTGGTTCAGAATGAAAGGGTAGTTTATGGGCTTCTCAGTCATGACTACAAAAACAATAGGCAGAAGAATGTGTTTTTGAAAGGAGATAAAAATTGTGAGGATTTCTTCCCATTTAGGTTTTATGGTTTGTTTTTTTTTTTTTTCTTTTCCTGCTATGTTATATATTTCAGTTTGATTTGCTTCAGTATGTAATCCTCTAAAAATAACACATCTCCTAGTATTTTTTAGTTTCTGTGGGAAAATTTAAATCCTTAAGCACTACAAGATTGTTGTGGAATGAGGCAAAACTGAATGTAACACATTCTTTTTCAAGCAATAATTATAATCAATGTAAATAAATATAAATGTATTAAAAACCCGCTATTTATAAGTACAAGAGGCCTAGCAGGGGAAAAAAAAATTCTAAAAACCTGAAAAAAAAGTAAGTTACAGCATCATGTATATGATGGTGGAACATGAGAGTACAGAAATTTCTCATTCAGATCCAGACAAGGAAGGCACTCTGTCCTCTTTCACTTAGCGTTCGGTATATTTCTCCTCTTGTTCATTGCACCTCCTGAGGACAGCTGAGCTCCTCGTTGCCAAACTGAACCAAATTCTCAAAACTACAGAATTGTGATTTTTATGTAGTATTAATATTTTAGTAAAACTCTAATAAAAATTAAGGCTCCAATGTTATTTTGATTGCATGAAGACCACATAATCGTTGCTGAGTAAGCTTAGCAGGATGCTAAGAATACTGTCCATGGGTTTTCCAGTTGTATTATTCACTTTATCATTAAATATGTCTCAAAATGTTTTACTATACAGTAACAGAATGCTCTGCTTCTCGAGAAGGCTCAAGCCATATTTCAGTAAAACAAATATTTGGGGTACTGGAATTAAAGAGAATATTACTGTTTATTTAAATATAAATGTGATAATTTTGTTAGTTCCACTGTACTTATTCCTAGTTTTACTCTATTCTCTTACTTTTAATCAAAATATAAATGACATTCAGTCCTTAAAATATTAGCAAAAATAGCAGATAGATTTGTGTTGTGTTGGATTCAAAATACTGGATGAGGAATAAATACTATTTTCATCACAATTCTCATATTAAATGTTAATTTCCTGATGTCATCAATTATTCTGATTTAATTATCACATTTTGTCGTCTTTGTTACTGAGTTATTCATCATTTGCCTTTCAGAGGTAGACATGAAAATTAACAGAACAATCATTCACTATCTATTCCTCATAAAGTCTGGAAATTATGGCTGTCACTTTATTATATGTTTAGACCCAGCTTTTAAGATTTTGTGCGTCTTCTTTAACTATTTGAATAAAAACTAACTTCCTCTAGTTTCCCAGTGGAACTCAGTTATTCAGGGGACTTGCACAATTTCATTACACAGGGAGTCCCTCAAGATGTAATGCAAACACATTCATTTCTCTAGAACAGGTTCTGGTGCTATTACTGTAATACTATCCTGAAAATCTGTCCTGACAACCTCTAAGCATAATGGGAATTTATTAAGATGATTTTATTCTGGTTTTCTGTGCTGAAGATATCTTAGCAATTTTTTTTCTGGAACATGAACATTTTTCTGAAATATTTCCTATAATGTAAACATGAAGATCTAGCTCTTCAATCAAGGATGGGCAGTAAAGGCATGTGATTACAGAGGATAAAATACTAATGACTATGAAGAAATGTACTTTCTTTGAGGCAGTTGTCACTACATAAAATTCATGTTTTCAAGAAGCATGCACATATGGTCATGTAACAAAGGGCTTTTAGAACATTCATGCTACTGTAATGAAGCTAGCTATTGTCCAATTCTAGTTTCTGTTTTGTTTTGTTTTGTTTTTTGTCTAGAAATAATATTTAGGAAGTGGATTGCTGGCACTTGTAAGTAATTAATTACATATTCTACGTAATATTCTACATAGACTTTTTTTCCTATGTAGTAAGATAGAAGAAATAATTGAGGCTTCCCTTAATAATACATTTCAATAATGGTACAAGTATTCAAATGAAAAGCATCTCTTCAGTTTTCTTAATGACCCATGGTTTTTTCCCACAAGAGTGGTAAGAAGAATTCAAGATGGTGTAAAATATCATGAAGGCCCAGTTTACTGTCTATCACCACAATGAACATGATTACAGATAATTATGATCCATCACAGCTAAAATACTTCAGTAGTTCCTTTAAAAATTGTGAAAAAAAAGTGATATGTTTTTCATTATTTAGATTTTCATTCAGAAGAACAATGATACTTTTCCCATTATATTACCCTTTCACTTGCTCCTGATTTCCTGTAAGACCACAGTGGAATTCCGTAGGCAGACAATATGACTACTGTTCATGCCTGCATTTGTATGAGTAGCTTACTACAAATCTTTCATGTTTTATCATGCACTGTGCGGCTTTTTGTTATCCTCCTGGAAGTATATGATGAAAAGATGGCATTTCTCTTTTTCTGACACTACTGCTAGTATTTAATAAGCAGAGACAAGCCCTTCTGCAAACAAGGAAACACACTACCTGTGGTAACAATATCCTGCCTACTTATCTTGAAGCAGGCCAAACAGAAGAGCTGTGTATTTTGATTCCTAGTTAAGTATTAGGAAACCTTAAACGCAGAGTAGATCAAGTGTTTGCTGAAAACACTCAGTAATCTGAGAAAAGAGTATGTTTTCTATACATTTGCTCATTCTACCAAAATATTTCACTAATATATTATTTATTGAGGGCTCCAGCTATAGTGGACACAAAAACTTACACTTTATATTTTCTTTTCAAGGTAGTACTGCAGTTTAAAGATTCCAGCACAAGAGAGTGTGTCAGACACAGGCCAAAGCTCACAAACTGCATTGAGAAACAAGAAATTGAAAATAAAACAACATCTTTTTTCTTCACTATCCCACATATTAAAAAAAGAATTCCAACTCATGTGCATTTCACTTTCTTTATTCAGTCTATTTTTCCAGAGTTTCTTCATCTACCAGAGCATAATAAATAACAGTTCTCTTTTTAGATGAGGATTTCAGTGGTTTTTATTAGTGACTGATATTACACATTCCAGTACATACAGGTATTCATAACAACATTTCTGCTCAGACTAACATTTCAAATAAAGGCATAATAAGATTTCATTATACCAGTGGAAAACATTTAATGAAGTCTGATTTCTTAGATCACTTTACAACATGTTAAAACCCGCTAAAATCACACACTATTTTCATACTTCAACTGCAAACAAGCATTCCAGCACATTCTTACGTATGAAATGACGTAAGTACTTTTGATGCTGCACAGAGAGAAAAATATGGCTTCCTATTTACAGACACTACCAACATGTGATTTCCAAAGATTAATTTTTTAACATGTACACATTTTCATCATACTTGGAAAGCTGAGTGTTAAATCCTGTCTGTCTATTCTCCTAAAAAATGTTAGATCATATGAAAGCATAAAACAATGAAATTAAATCAGCACTATTAAGCATTGTTGACCACCTGCCAATCACTTGGAAGTGGACTTTTCTATCTGCATTCTCACTGCCTTCAGAATCTGTTCAAGGTAAAGGTCAAGCCAGTAAGTAATATATCACATAGTATTCCATGCTATTTAATTATTGTTAACACAAATAGTGATAGATGTCATAATCCTTTTTTTGATTCCAACATTTACTTGGTCCTGTGTTTCTTGGCTTTACGTTGCTATTAACAAATATTTACACAGTAATTCTGCTGAACAAGACCTGATTGCATTTAGTGTTCCGCAGATGCAAACCAAAAGATGCTATCTGCCATGGAGAGCGTCTAGCAGGGTAAAGACAGCATATAGCAGATGAGTAATGGGAGTTGCACTGGACAGCTAGAGATGCAGCAGCCCAGACACTCCTAAGATTTTTCCTGTCAGTATAGGAAGGAATCTCACACTGTTGCTCTAGAAAGACCATAGAAGTAGCTTTACTGATACTTAACAATGAGTTCTATTTAGTGCTAGAGTATAAGACATCACAACAAAAATGTTAGTTTCCTATTAAACATCTTAGCAGCTGGCTGATGGATGCTGGCACCAGGGCCTAGGAGCTGAGCTACTAGTACACATGGGATTAGGCAAGGACATTAAGACATCACTTATAGATCTCCGAGGGTGATATAAGGTGGTTTCTGCTTGAAGAGCCAGGGAGTAGGAAGTAGTGACACTGTCACAAGTTAAACCAACAGCTTATGATGAACCATTCCTCTTTAATAATAACTTCACTGTCTCTGTTCAAAAGAAAGTCACAGAATCATAGAACTGTAGAGGTTGGAAAGGACCTCTGGAAATCATTGAGTGCAATCCCTCTGCTAAAGCAGTTTCCCTACAGTAGGTTAAACAGGAAAGTGTCCAGGTGGGTTTTGAATATCTCCACAGAGATATTCCCCAACCTCACTGGGCATCCTGTTCTAGTGCTCTGTCGCCTTCAGAGTAAAGAAATTCTTCCTCATTTTCAGAGAGAACTTTCAGTATTCCAGTTTGTGTTCATTGTCCTTTGTCACTGGGCATCACCAAAAAGAGCCTGGTTCTATCCTTGTGATTCCTGCCCTTTAGATATTCGTAAGCGTTGATAAAACAAGGATATTAGTTCAAGAAAATCTAGATGTACTTAAGTCCTCCCTACAGAGAGGTCAAGTGGCGTCTCCAAGGCCACACAGAAAGTCCAGAAGAGCAGAAGTTCTTGATCCCAGTTCCAAGTTCACAATAGGTGCCTATTGTAATACATCATGACTTTTAGCAGCATATTGTTAATATTTTTCCTTTTTAGAAGTTATTGTGCTGTTTCAAAATTCTGTTTTTTTTTACATTTGTATGTTCCAATATAACATTTAACTTGGTGAAACACAAGTTCCCTAATTTACTCCCCTGAGCAAAAGTAGAAGTTACCAAAAATGACTTCGTGTTTCATGATTCAAAAACATGTTGTGGCTTAGGACATTCAATACCTGTAAGACATACTGCCTCTTGTTCATGCCAACCACATATATCACTCAAATTTGAATATGGTAAGTTTGTTTTAAATTCCTATGCAAGTGAAGATCCAGTGAAAAATGTGTTGAGGTCAATGAAGTCTCTTGAGTGATGGACACTGGATCAGGGCTTGAGTCCACATGGTAATACCGCAGAGTACAGCATTTACTGCAGATTACAAGTGTGTCAGTTATTGTCATTGCCTGGCCACCTGAGTCGATTGGTAAATATGTAAACAAGGATGTGAAGTAGCAAATGATGCAAACGAAACAAGAAATAATGTTCTGGGCAAATATGAGTGCAGGTTTCTATGTACACAACATGATGCACTTCACCTAGGCATATGCTTCAATATACCACCGAAAATTACTTAAACTGGTCTTTGCATAACAAAACATACTGCATTTTTTCTATTTTATTCAGCAAAAGGGATTGATCTTATTTATGAGAAATGACTTTCCATTTTAGCACAAATAAATTATATTTATGTTCTCTGTTTTCAAAAAGAACATGGAATGAGGAGGAATGAGTACAGCTGGGATGCAGTAAAACATGGAAGATCTCTTTGGATGTGTATGTTATAGAAGTATCTACACTGTTAACTCCATTTCCTTCTGGAAAACATTGGGATGATTCAGTTTTTTATGACTGAATTTTGCTTACCAGCTCATATAATCTAAGTTATAGGCTTGTGATTTAATATTAAGACACTATTCAGGTCTCGTCCATGATTTAAAGATCTTAGACTGTGTATTTTTAGAGACTAAATCCAGCTGTTAGCCAGTGATATTTTGCAGTCCCATGATTATTAGTTATGAATTAACATTTATTATCACCACTTGATATCTTATAGAGACTGAATTTATACTGATAACACTGAAAAAAACTGAGTACGAATAAATGATAGACAGTAGATTTTCTCTATGTTTTAATTAGAAGTAAGGGATAACAGCTTTAGAGGAATATTTAAGTTTAATATTAAGTGGAAAGAAAGCTATGTAAGGTAACTGATTCACACTATTATTTACATTAAGTTTTGGCAAAAACAATTAGGTTTGTTCTTCCTGTAGATGTCCAGATTTGACTACAGCTCTTCACTGCTCATGGGGGATCCCTTCAACCTTCAATTACATTCACAATTCTAACTCACCAATTCATATTTATCACCCTAAAGCACAAGATAGTTCAGTGACCCAAATTCTAACCAAATTCCAGTAGAAATGAGTCTGGACCTCAGAAAAACATCCTGTAAATATCTGCCTTCTTCAATGCATTCAATTTACAGAAGATCTGCTCACTGTTTAACCCACCCACTGCCTTGTTTATGGCAGCAAATTAATGATTTCATTTGATGAGCTGAAAGATGCAGGTTGGAAGGGAAACTAGAATAATGCTGCTAACATACCAATTTTCAAACAAAAGTACTCCATGCCTTTAAGTGAATTAAAAGGGAGGATCTCACTCATGAGGTTAATTACTGATTCTTTCTATAATCTCAGAAGCAACCACCGCCATAATTAATGCATTAACATGTTTGTTTTACTGGGATGAGCAATATCCGTGTTGACTTTTAAAGCCTGGAATATTGGTTTTGACATTGGCTGACTCCAGAGATTTGCGGATGTCTGAGATCTGAAGAGCCTGCAGCCTTATTCTCTTCTTCCTTTTCCATTGCATATTGAGAGTAAATCCCTTAAATCAGTGGTCTTCAGATCATATCAAACTGCTGTAAGTAGGAAAAGGAATAGGCAAGAACTGAAACATACCAGATAAGAAGCAAATCTGTACAAGTCAAATCCCAGTCACTGGGATGGGCAGAACTTGCTGTGCCATCATCCACGGCAAGCTCCCACAAAACACATTGCTCACATTTTAGAACAGCTGTCTTATTTTCATACATATAACTTATGGGTAGTGTAGAAAAATCATGACTTCGTGGTTCAGTGGGAGCATGGGCTTTGTGCTTGTACCACACAAGGGTCTAACCCATCTCTGTCTGACACAGAGATGCTCCCCACCTCATAGCATTGCTGACACCCATCCCCCAGCCCATTGCTCTGTCCTCACAACCATGCTGCCTCTGAACTCTTGTTAATTTTTACTTTTTGTGGAGAGGGGCTGTTTGAGAGCGTAAATCATGTAAGCACTTCCAAAGGACCTGAGGAGCATCTTGTGGCATGAAAATATGAATGAAGAGGATGTGGTGATGCCGTACTTGGTCTGGCATTGGAAAAAAAAGAGATCTGACAGAAACAAAGAGCAAGAACTGAGCAGATCTTTTTCCTCTCAGCATTACCATCACCAGCATTTCCAGGAGAAGGTGGTGGAGATGGTGTTGGCTCACATCATGTCCTTAATCCGGATGTCATGATCTATTGGTAGCATGGGAGAGTGAAGTTTCACACACCTTTACCTCTGAGGCATTTCCCATAAATTCAATTTAAAAAAAATCTGAATATATGCAGAGACACTGACTCTTGAAAGAGATCTAGTGTGCACAAACATCACCCTTTCCCTCACCCCCAGGGATGTGCAGTGGTGTCGGAGAACCTGAGCACACCTCTGTATGCAGGATGTCCCCTCCCTTCCTGGCCTCAAACACAACAATTACTCTGTGATGGGCAAGCCAAAGTACAGGTCTGGTAATATCTGAGCAAACAGGCAGAAACCTGACACTTGTAAGCTGTTCTTTCCTCCTCAAATCAAAAGATGCTGAAGCCAGAAATTTGATACTTCCTACTTCTGCTGAATGTTTCTTTGCCCTTTGCTGAGCTGGATGTCTCCCTGCTAGGGCTGGATGACATCTGTCTTTGATGCAGCCATCAAGCAGGGGTGCAGTCGTCGTAATGTGAGCTCTGAGAACCCAGCACTCTCTGCACTCGAGGTGTGAGATCCCACTGCATGGCGGACAGGAGCACCCAGGCCGCTGCCATCTCAAGCCTTAGGTACATTTAGATATGCAGATTCCGAATTTAACATCTTTATGTCTTTTTAGGAGAAGCATTAAGTAGAATAATGGTGTGAAAAGCAACGGCAACTTTCAGGTCCAGTCTTTTTTTTTTTTTTTTTTTTTTTTCCATGAGATACGCCCGACGCACACCTTTGGTAAAATCCCGTGCAAGTAGGAGTCCTCCCCTCGCCAATCCTATCCGCTGGCTGTACCTCGCGTGGTCGGTAGATGTGAACAGCCGGTAGCCAAACTGTCCCGGGCTGGTCACCAGGAATGGGCGGACAACAACAAATAAGCAGAAAGAAAAAAAAAAAAAAAAGAGCAGAATCACAGAAGTGTTCTCGTCCCTGAGCTCTGAGGCAAAACCCACCGCAGTCAATCACCCAGCTCTGACCCCTCACCCACCCGAGCACGGCGAACCTCCCGGCCCCGACTTCCGAGCTCCCGCCCCGCGGCTCCTCCCTCGCGGCCGCGGCCCCGCAGCCCGCCGGGGCGGAACCGGACGCCCTACAAAGCTCGCGCCCGGCGGGGCGGGTGGCAGAGCAGCGCTGGGAGGAGGGATCGCTGCTTTTTGCGGGTGGCCGCGTTCTTCTGAGAGGAGAAGGAAAGTTCTGCCCCAGCCTCGCTGCCGTCCCGCCGCGTGCTGCCCGCTCTTTCTCCCTCGTCCCGTGAGAAGCGGAGAGAGATGGAGGGGCCGTCCCCAAGGTGTCGGACCCGCAGCCGGCGGCTCAGGGAGTGAAACTTTGCTGCGGGGACCGGCGTGGGGCGGCCGAGCGCCTTTCTGCGGGGCCGGCAAAGTTTCTCGTGGCCGCCGCCCGCCCACGCCCTCGGCCCCGCTGCTATGGCACCCGCCCGTCGCCGCGGGGCGAGCAGCGGGCGGCCGCCTCCGGCTGTCCGCGCGGCGGCGGAGGGGGGGCGCGCGGCCCCCGGTCGGCGGGCGTCCTTCTCCGGGCGGCAGTGACCGCCCCGCCGCCCGCCTGCCTCCGCCCGAGCCTCGCCGCGGATGGGGACGGGCGAGAGGAACCTCCGCCTGAGCCCGCTCCAGCAGCCGCTACACCGGAGCGGCCCCATGTCCTCCTCCCCGCGCCGTGCAGCCCCGCAACGCTCCCCGCCGTGAGAGCGGCGGACGCCCCGCTCCTCCCCGCAGGTAAGCGCTGGTAGGTGTGAGGGGTGCTCCGTGCCCCCGAACTTGCAGTGCCTCCGCGGGGAGATCGCTCCCGGCTGAGCTCCGGCGCTGGGTGGGCTGGAGGCGCTCCTGGAGCCGTGGGCGGCGGGGGGTCAAGCGGGCGGGGGAGGAGAGGCACACAGGGGAGAGGCACGGGGGGATTTTTTTTTTTTTTCCCTCCCCGAAATAGATTTTGTTCCTCCCGCGCGGAGCCGGCGGCACGCCGGGTCTGCCGCTCCCGTGCAGCTGCTACACCCTCTTTTGTCTGCTTCGGCTCCGGAATACTTTGCACGCTGCCACCGCCCGCAGCGCTCCGGCCTCGGCAGCTGCCTCAGGGCTTCGCACCGCTGCCTTCCCCGCCCCGAGAAGTTCCCCGTTCGCTTTTATTGACGCCCAAGTTCGGGTTATCTTCAGCTTTGTTTGAGGAAAAATGGTGGAAGGGCGAAACGCGGGGACGGCAGGGGGGTTGCACCGCTTCCCTCGGTGAGAGCACACCTCGCTGCTCGAATAAATCTCTCCCCGGGCAGCCGGAAGCCGCTCTGGAGCAGGCTTTGAAGCAGAGTGACCAGGAGCAACTTGGGGGTGCGGAGCGGGGTCTCCTGATATCCCATTGCCACAACCATTGTTGTGTTGTCGCTGAATTCAGCAAGCGCGGAGCTGAGATTGCAGGAGTGATGTCCATTGACACTTGGGACTGATTGTCATTAACCACTGCTGTTTGCTTCATACAGAGGTTATAAAAAATAAAACTGCTTTTCCTCTTTAAAGACGAGAACGTTCAGACGAAAGTATTCTTCTAGTGTGTTGTTTTGTATAGCATGAGCTTCAAAATAACCTGTGATCATGTGGTGGACGCTGTACTTACGGTGCTTATGGGACTGAAGGCTGTATCGCTCAAGACAGTCCTGCCACCAAAGGTAGTATAGCCTCTGGCTCACCCTGTTTCAGGATCAGTACCCTGGCAACTGTTCTGTTAATCTTTGTTAAGTAGATGGTACTTCCTATTTGTGAGGGAAACCAAGTGAGTACCTAGATAGAAGCAAGCAGTGTATTTCTTCCTTTAATTTTTTTTTTTTTTTTTTTGGTACTCCTTTGTGGAAGGTACAGAGAAAACCTGAAAATTTTATTTCCACTGAAAGTAATTTGAATTATTTAGCAATGAGGCCAAAAGGTATTTTGAGTTTGGAACATTTTAATGTTCTTCTAGCAAAATACTTGCTAGAAGATAAGTTAGACAGTTTTTTTTGGCAGTAATTGGAGACGTGGGAAAAGATGTGTGATAGGTAAGTAGCAGTTTAAGAAATAAAATCATATATGATTTTTATTTTCTTAGCATGTTTGTTGCTCCTTTGTTGGTTTGAAACAGTGATCCAAAGGAAAGCTGGAAAAGGAATAATGATGCAGGAGTTCAGCACACTAGAATCATTTTATTCCATGTATAGAAACAGTTCCACCCAATACAGTCTTGCTGGAATTGCAACAGAATTCATTTTTATGGAAGCTCTGTAATCAGATTATAACTGGTGGGCTGCCTGAATTAAATCCTGTAAAGTAAGGACTGAGCGAGCTCTGTTCTTGAAGCACTGCAATGTATGCTGACCCTCAAACAGGTGAGTAGTATCAAGATCCATCCCTAATGATTACCAGCGGTTTAAGTTCATTGCTTAGAACAATAGGCTAGTAACTCCATTGAAACTGTTCACTGGTTTGGCAGCATTACTGGACCTTTCCTGGATCAAGCTGTATTGTAATGGGTTCTGCTTTCTTTTCCTGAATACTAGGCATATAACACAACACCTGTGCCATACACAAGTATTCACCTCAGCCACATCTTGTGGGTTGTATGATCTTGATTGAGTCATGCTGCTCTGGGAACAAAAGGGGGGGAAAAAGTGAAAACTAGTTAAGGATTAGAATGTATGTAGGAAACAGCAGGAGGAGACTGTTCTCATAGCTTGTTCAGTATATTTTAGAAGCCAAAAATCTGAAATGCTGAAGATCAATGAAGGCTTCCAGTAGAATCATTGAAACCAGATAAAGGTATGATATAAGAAGTGTATAAAACCTATGAGCTGCTGTCATGAGTAGCTTCCTATTTTTTATTTTTTTACAGAATGCTGTCAGTCTTGTCTATGATAGCAATAGAGCTGTAGTGGAAATAAGAGCTTGATATCCTACGTAGTGATGATATGTACACTTGACTTGGTGCCATTATGCTTTTTTAAACAGATAAATTACTTTTGTCTACAGGTGTTAGATCTTGTGGCACCGGAAGAAAGAGAAAACTGCAAATTACTTTTCAGCGTGCAGGAGCAGACACTGGGACTAGGATTTGTTTGTGAAAGCATGGGCATCTTGTCCCAGTTTAGATACCGTAAGAGGTTTCAGATGCTGGCAAGTGGCTGGCAAAGAGAGTCTAAGGAGAATCTGACCACTTGTAGAAGGCAATTAAAGGCCAGATAGAAAATCCCATTAGATAATGTTTATGCTAACATTGTACACAGAAGACTTTAAAAGGACTTGAATCTGTTCTGCAGAAACCTTGTAGTTAAGATTTGTGATGCTGCAATCTGATGGATGTGGGAAGACATCCCAAATATGCCATTGCTGTGAGGATTCAGGGAGGTTCTTCCTGGTGTGTGTTTACCAGCAGAGTCTTTGTACTGTTTCCTGCGCTGTGCCTGCCTTATGTTGTTCAAGTAGTAATGAATAGTAATCAATAACGTAATAATTACCAATCTTCTTAGAAGGTTCATATGCATCTCTTTATTTTAAAACGTGCACACATTCTTGGTCCACTAGAAATTGAAGGCATTGAGTTAGTGCTTTTCTTTTAAAATAAGAATAAAGTAAGGAGAAATTTCAGTTTTTTTCCCTTACTAACACATCACCCACACAATCCATGGGTAATTAGGTTCTTAATAAGTGGATTGTAGATTGCACGGAGAGGTGAAATGCTGACAGTGCTAGTGAATGAAACTGCTGAACAGATGTTTGGCACAGCTGTTACCCTACCCACTAGTTTTAGTAGTCTTCATTTTGTGGAGTTGGTGA
The DNA here is from genome assembly GCF_905368555.1 of Meleagris gallopavo. Lineage (NCBI taxonomy): Eukaryota > Metazoa > Chordata > Aves > Galliformes > Phasianidae > Meleagris > Meleagris gallopavo. The sequence goes on along the minus strand of NC_139405.1, from coordinate 57,049,260 downwards.
GAATAAGCATTGTTCTCAATTTCCTTCTTGGGACTACAGTCTGACAGTACAGAAATTTTGTTCTTCTGTTCAGCTCCTAATAGCCTCTGTTTGACACACAGTTCAGTACCTGCACTATCACTATATTTGTAGCCTCTTCTCATCTCAGTGTACCCCAGAAGGAGCAGATGAGGTGAACTTGATGGCTGACCACAGTAGTGAAATATTCAGACTATACTGGCTGGTCTCCTTGTATAGATGTAATTACATTATCCTAGCAGAACTTTATTGTAAGATCAGTGGTTTTAAACTTCGTGTTTTTGCTTGGCTACTTTTCCTTAAAAATCAAATGGTTTTTTTTCTTTCTTTCTTTTCTTTTTTTCTTTCTTTTTTATTTTTCTTGCACAGCCAGCCAAATGAGATGGGTATCTCATAACAAAGAGCTGCTTGTAACCTTTCATCTACAGTACTGACAGAGCATGTTTGTGTATCACTCAGTATTCTTATTTTGATCTTTTGGTGATAGAAATATTACAAAGAGCGTTTGGTTCTTTTTGAAAATAATTCAATAAGCAGAAGATGTGGAAAGGGAGGATGACTTTCCTTTAAGTCATCGTATCTATTTTTTCCTGTTTCATGCTGGGAAGGTTTGTTGTAACTAAAAAAGTGTGCCAAAGAAGCGTGGAGCCACCTAACCCAAACTGAGCACCTGAGGATTTTGTCATCTTCAGTGAAATGCAGTCATCCAGCAGAGAGTTTGGGGAAAGTAATGCCAAAACAGACTTGTGGGAAATGAAGCTGTGCACTGCCTTTATGTGCACAGCCGCTGAGAGTTGTTAGAAGGAATGTTAGGCAGTTGTCGCTTCACTCTGTGGTGTCCGTTCTGATAAACATCTCATTATTTGTATCCCACTGGAGTTGTACTCAATTATTCTTTTTATTTTCCTCCAATTAATTTAAGTAGAATCAAAGGGCATTTTTTTCCTACATTTTTGTTTCATTTCTATCCCACTGAGCTTCACAATGGTACTCTTACTGATTCTGAGGAATGAGGATTTGATTGTTTCCACTTCAGATGCAAGCTCTAACCAAGCAGATCTTAGAAATCACAAGAGATGGATGATGTAGTGTAAGTTATTCTCACTGCCACTAGTTTAAAGGCAGAGAACTCAAGAAGAAAAGTCTCCTTTTATGACTTTATTTTTTTCTTCTTAGCTGTTTCACAAAGACCATTGGGCATCCCAGTGATGTCGTTTGAAAACCCTTGAGTAAAAAGCATTAATATTTGAGCATTTTGAAACTGCATATTTCCATAAATTCACTCTGGCTGTGAAAGGGGAAGGTCATTTTCAATGAAAGTTTGATGCAGTTGGGCACTAACGTCCTATGACTGGTAGGAATTGGTTAGCAGCTTTTAATTCTTTAATTCCAAGCAGGAGAGGTTTCCACTTTGATACCTTTGACTTATGCTTGGATCTGTGGCATCAGTTTAGGGAGCAGATATGAATTTGAAATAAGTGGTTTAGTGATTTACAATGATGGTAGCATAACTTCCCCACTAATGGGAGAGGGGGAACTCCAAAGGTCATTTTGATTGTTTTTTTTTTTTTTTTTTTTTCCTTAACCATCAAAGCAGATTAATTAGGAGGCAGTTAAGAACCTTTACTTGGTCTTGATGAATTTGGTGTGATAGCGATAGCAGTAATAGAATTTGATTTTTTTTGTTTTCAGATTTTACTTCTGAGTGTATCTGAATAAATGGTTGCACTTATCTGTAATCAGCAGCCCATTGTTGAAGAACAAATTTATATCTAATTAATTTTATCATTTACATTTTGCTATGTATTGAATTGAAAAAGAGTGCTGTTACTTGTACCGTAACTTGCCCATCCATCTAGTTGTACGTGTAAAATTGCAATTGGAAGCACTAGTATTTTTTCTCTCCTTTGTGTAACTCAAAATAATGAAGGCAAAAGGGAATGTTATAATTTAAAACAAACAAAAGAAATACCGATCAATTTTGATTTGCCATTACTTGAAAGCCATCTATTTGCAATTTATTAGAATTCTGTGTGTGAGAAACAGCAGGTAAATGAATAGCTCTCAGAGCTGCTAGAACGTTATACTATTTTCCTATGTACTGGAAAACTCATAATTAAGAACTTACTTTGTGTCAGCAAGGCTTTATCCTCATACAAGTTGGCAGGATTGTCATGGAATTGCATACTAGCCCAGCAGTTGGCTTGATCCAGTTACCAATTTTTTTCTGTATCTTCCTGTCTCTGCATGGATACATGCACAGATACAGTCTATCTTTCTCTCTTGCTCAGATAGGAAATTCGGCTTATATTGGCACTCCAGAGAAATGTAGCTTTAATGTATTACTTTCTGAAGAGGGAAGAGAGTAGCACCGTGTGTTGGGGCAGCATTCTACTGCAGCAAAGAAGCTTTCCTAATGTAGTGTTACTTGGAACAGGCAGTGTATGCAACTTGGTTGCTACAGCTTTTTTGCATTATCTTGTGCTACACACACAGCATATACGGTGTCGGGCTACTTTCTGGTCTTGGAATAAGATATGCACCAAGGAACCACACTGTCCTGTAGACATGGTTGCCATGGTAGGATTGTTTGAGGTCAACTGAATAAACCTGATACCACGTGCGAGATTTGGCAGATGTGTACTTTGTACTATAAATCATAGAATCATTTAGGTTGGAAGGGGCCTGCATGACAGCGTATTTAACAGTTGACTTGTTTCACCTGAGGTATGACTATATTTCTGTAGGAATAAGAAAGCAAGCAAGGGATGAGGTAAGGAGGAAAAAATAAAAGAAGAGAAAAAGTGAATGTCAAAAGAGAAGGAAAAAATGAAGGCAGAAAAATTGAGATAATAAGTAGCATATTTAAAGGTTAACATTGCTAGATTCAATGATGTAGATGGAAATAGGCTCAAATAAAGAATAGAAAATTACAAACAGAATATATGGTGGTGTTTCTTTTCTGATGCATTCATGTCTTGACTCTGAAATGAACTGAAAATGAAGAAATTGTATGTTGAAGGTGCATTTTAAATGATTTATATTTTTCTTCATTGTGTATCAAAATATATTGATCTACAAAAATGACAATAAACAGTTATTGCAGAAGATGTGCTTAAGCTAATTTAATCAAACTATGAAGATGCTGAAGGATTTAAAGGGCAAGATGTGTTGGGAGTGGCTGAGGTCCCTCAGTTTGCTCAGCCCAGAGCAGAGGAGGCTGACGGGCCTCATGGTGGCTGCAGCTCTTCACAAGGGTAGCAAAGGGCAGTGCTGATCTCTGCTCTCTGGTGACAGTGATAGGACCCAAGAGAGTGGCATGGAGCTGTGTTAGGGGAGGATCAAGGTGTCAGGATGGGAGTTAGGAAGAGGTTCTTCACCAGAAGGTGATTGGGCACTGGAATAGGCTACCCAGGGTACCAGACACTGCCCCAAGTGTTAGAGTTCATGAAGCATTTAGAAAATGCTCTCAAGCATAGGGTTTCAATTTTGGATGGTCCTGTGTGGAGCTGGGAGTTGAGCACGACATTCCAACTCCAAATATTTTGTGATTCAGTGATTAAAAGAAAGATAGCCGGGGAGTACAGTATGTTTATCAAGACAGGAACTACTAAGTAACGGCATTTTACTCTGTTTTTGTTAGTTAGGTGAGCTGTTATTTCCTTTTGCAATCAAACAAATGCCTGGAACTCAAAAGTTGCTACCATGCAAATCTGTGTAATCTGTTTCTGTCTCACAGAGGATTAATGAGCACAATAAGAACAATGGGGACTTTCTTCAAAATGGTGAAAAATTAAATGGTATTTATTTGAAGGGAGTGCTTAGCTACCATACTTGCACAGATTTTTGTTTCCAGTATGGTTTTTCCAGGTCTGTATTAGAAAAATATTGATACATAGGCCCATTCTCTGCCTTGAGGCCAGTCAGAGTGATCTGGTTATTTTCATTATGTTTGGATATACAAAATGCTTAGAATTGGTGGAACATCTCGAGGCACCACACTCCCAAATGGATTATGAGGAATTTGCTAAACAAGTTCAAACTTTCACACAAAACACATTTCTAACTGACAGTTCCTTTGTGTCACAATAATCAATGTTGTAATAGTACCCTAGTAAAAAATGACCAACAAATATTAATAGTAATGACATTCAGAGGCTTAGCAGACAGTTCAGAAACTTCTAGAATGGTAGAATTTCTTAATGTCAATTTGGTACCAAAGTTCTTTCCCCAGATCCTTCTTAGAACCGCTGCAAAATATTTGCTTGCTCTTTGACAGGCAGGAAATAAATCTATTTCCAAATTATTTTGTGTATTGTATTCTGAATTTATTTCCATTCTTCTTCCAATTCAATTTTATTCTCCTGGGACACGGCCTCATGAGCTAGTGCCCATGGAAGAATAACTGCTGGATCCTACATATGCTGATGGAACATAGTTCAATAGGCTATACAATATTAGAAAGACAAGTCACTGTTTTCCAAACCAAGTTTACAAACAATACAGCTACCAATGAAATTACAGAGGAAGCATTTATTTGTTAAGAACAACCAATGCTGTGTTTTGCAGAACTCCAGTTTGTAGTTTTACATTGTCCTCTGGCTGTGGAGTTAATAGAAGTGATGGAGAATGGCTTATAGCTAAGACAGAGGTTTCTTTTCATCTTAGCTCCTGATATAGTGACATTTTTTATTCAGAATTTTTTTTCTTGTGAAACCTGGAGATTCTGATGAGGTGTCATTGTATACATTATGTAATTACTGTAAAAGAAGTGCAATTATCACAGTCAGGATTAAATTATGGGAGGCTGAGCCCAGATGGAGTAGATGGAGTAGCTTTCCATTAATTTTTTCACCAGGGTATTCCTACGCTGCCTTCAAAGCATACAAATGTTTTACTATTGTGCTTTGTGACGTGACTTTGTGATGTGTGAAGTTCATTACTTTTCTTGCCTTCTCCAAAGAATTTTGAAAATACTCAACCTTTGTTTTTATGGTCATTTTTTGTCAGTGTACACTGTGCTAGATGTTTACTCTGTGACAGAGAAGGCAGAGTCCAAGAGGAGCACCTGGAGAAGATAATCTGCAATCCTTTCTTACAAGATTTATATTTAGTACTAGATTATTCTAATTGTTATTGTACAGTGTTTTGAATAAAGCTTGGCATGCATGGTTTTCAGATTTGAGTTAAGGAGGATATTTTCAGCTCAGAATATTGGATGCTGTGGAAACAGCCTAACACTTGCTTAATATCCAGTGAGAAGCTAGTATCAGCATCAACCACAGGTTAAATATGTTAAACCTTGTTGAAATGATGGACTTCAAAGTTGAGTTCTAAGCTTTATTTCCTAATTCAGTAATTCTTCCTTTACAGTTGAAGAAGCATCTACTGGGGAAAATGGGGAAGGCAAGGAAAAAAGGAGAGAGCTCCACTAGTGCAAGCTGTGAAATCAGATGGGGAGAAAAGTTGGTAAAACCAGAGTCAGGGTAGGCACTGGTGTTGTGGAAAGTTTCATTTGGAGGATTTTTCTGATGAGTCATTTGTTCTGGAATTAGCTGAGGATGTTGCGCTTCAACATGAGACTCTGTTGGGGAAACCCAAGTGGCTGAAATCCTTCCAGTACTTTTTTCTTTTCTTTTAGTTTAGACATGCTTATTGGAGGTCTGAGTACTGTTTGTTGTACAGATTCATCCATTGTTTTATATTAATAATCTTGTTGCTGTGTTGTGCCTAACTGCATGGATTAGATCCAGTTGCCCACATTCAGTAGCTCTGTGCGGTACAGAAAGCTCATAGAAACTGACATAAACTATTACACTTTCTTTGCCTTACATAAAAAACTTATGTAGTCAGACAGTTCATTTTTTGGCAGCTTCAGGACTGAGAATATGGTGATGCTATGAGGACAGAACTGTAGATGTAGGGGAAGATAGGTCCAATACAACCACAGACTTTATTTTCTAGGGGTAAGCCCACATTCACAAATAATGTAGACAAGCAGCTGGGAGACTTCTTTCTTATTTGAGTAGCTGGAATTATGAGAAGTGGTTTTACTATGTCACTTCCAGCCACTTACTATGTGGCTGGAAATGCATGTGGCATTAATATCGTAGAACTGTTCCCTTTAGAAAATTCAATTTCAATTTAGAAGAGAAGGATGTGGAGGGGTAATACTCAGGTCTTCAGTAGTGACAGCAAAGATTTTGACACATAGCAGTAATTAAAAAAAAAAAAAAAAAAAAAAAAAAAAGCCCTAGGAAAGAGGTCTGGTCTGCTTTTTATGGCTATTAAGTCATCATGATCAAATTGTAAAAACAAAAAATATGAGCTGCAGTGGAAATCTGAGAATTAGACCACGAAACCATCCTGGATTTCATCGAACCCCTAAAGATAATGACTTCATGTTGTAGCTATGGGAGAATGATAAAATTGTAGCTGATAAATGGCTCATGTTAATCATTTTTTATTTGGCTTGTGTTTTGGGATACTTTGTTGTCAACCTTTTAGAATTGCTCCTTCTCAGTATGGGTTTTGTTTGTTTTGGCTAAGACTAGCTGACATAGTGCTGCAAATCTCTATTCTGTCTAAATAGTTCATGAACAGGGAGCATTAAAGAAAATATGACTATGTAGCCAAGCTAGTATTGCATAACTTGAATGTGTCTGAATTTACTATTGCTATTCTGGCTCATCTGATGATATTTTCCATTTTTCTCAAGAAAAAGTGGCTTTTCCTTATATATATTCTCTTGTGAGGAGAATGGGGGGGTTTAGGGAACTGTTTCTCCTTGTTTTGTAAGAAATAAAAGTAGATGAAGTAGTGAATCCAAACCACCCCCCCCTGTATTGTGTAGATATGGACAAGACATCAGTGTGTATTACAACATGTAAGAGTCTTGTGAGCATAATGTTGCATGAAGTGCTTGATAATAGCTGACTTTGTTCCTCTCTGAAATAATCCTTTAAACACTTGAGATTTTCCATGTCCCTACAATGCTCTGTCCTGTATCTATATAATAAGAGGTATATCCCCTCCTCTTTTGCTTCACTTCTCCTTTTTGTTCTTTTGCTACTAAGAGAAGCAAATGCATGGGGAAATAAATGCTGGCCTTCTGTGTGACTCCTACATAGTTAATGTATAAAGCTTTATAACTTACATCAGTCAGCAAATACATAAGAAAATTGCTTTTCTGCTATCATTGTTCACATTTCTGTCAGTCTGAATCTTTAATTTTAATGGAGTGTTAGTGTACCAAGTCACAAAAATGTTGGAAGGTTGGATAACACACTGAGAACTGGATGATGCAAGTTAGTAATGATCTTTTCCTGCTGTAATCTCTAGAACTCCATAGAAGGACTGAATACTTGTTTGGCTGCTGTTGCTGCGGTGGTGTGGTGAGATCCTAACCATGTGAATTGAAAGGCAGAATTCCCATATATTTTGACAAGGTTAGGATTTAATTCTGTGTGTTAGGTACTCATGGTCCTAGTGAATACAGTGTACTGGTTTTTACATGGCCCAAAAATGTCAAAGATGCTTTCTGTGAGTCATGCCTTCATGACACAAGTAAGACAAAACAGCTTTCTGGAGCTAAAAGGGTTTTAATTCAAAGCCATGAGAATCCGTTTCCACTAATCACTTGCCATCTTGAAAACCCCTAAAGCCTTTTGGAATGTATTTTCTGCAAAGACAAATTTGTGTGACAGTGTTATTTTTGTTGTTGTTTTAATGTTTTAAAATCCATATGTTTACAAACATCTTTTAAATTTCTAAATGATGTATCTAACATGCCTGGCTGGAATAATAGTAAAGATTATTTTCATCTACCTTCTTTGATTATAGTAGAATATTATGAATGGTTAAGTAAATTAATCAATGTATTAAATAGATTATTTTTATTTTCTTATTTGTGATACTCAAACTTGTAATGGCAGTGTAATGGAGAAGATGTCCTGGATTGTATGAGACAAATTTTTTTTAGAGAACTTTTAGAAGTGATATGAAAGACTGTCTGAAGCCACTAAATCTCAGAAGGTCAGATGTTCATTTGGCAAAGAGCTGCCCATTCATGAAAGTCTCTATCCCCTACCTCAAAATAGCAGAAAAATCTCAGTAACATTTTGATCCCAGTCAGCTTAAGCAATAAGTTGTAGGAGAGAGTGTAGAAATGTTCAGATAATTTACTTTCCTTCTTCTGCTTCTGTCCCATCTGTCGGGACGGAAGCACTGGAATTTTTTTCCCCTCTCTGACATGACCTGCTGCTTCACATGTTAAGAGGCTGTGAGGTAAGAGGTCTGTGCTAACAAGGCTTCTCTCAGAATGCGCTCTGATAGCTATTAGCTACATTTTGGAGTAAACCTATTAAGTCACTTTATCTGCTCAGTAGTGTTCATTGATCCAGAAAAAAAGCCCTTCCTCCCCAGTTTGGATGCAAAAAGAGGTGACAGAGTGTGCACATGTCCATTCCCACAGTGTCACTAGGCACTGGCTGAGGTCTTCATTGTCTCTGCCACAGGTAAGAATTTCAGCAGCTGCCTAGGTGGATTTGTGTTGGCTGTGAGTATGGTGGTTGGGATTCATTAGGCTTAAACTGTGGTCTTGTAGAAAACAGGTTTAGAAAAAAAGAGTTGTTTAAGCAGAATAAGCTGTTGCATTCCTGTGCTGAACAGTTTGTACTGTTAATGTAATTGAAGCACCAGTATTAAATTCACAGTGCATTTCTGAGCTGTTTTAAATGTGATGCTGTATACCTAAGCCTTATACAGAGTATATAGAAATAAGATGTTCAAATCATAGTGGTCTCACTACAGAAACAGAGGCATAAGAATATCAGATGATGAGGGTGTTGTTCTTGCCTTGTGGAGAGGTAAGCTGTGTCTTTGGACAGCTTGCCTGATTCTGCCTTCCCAAAAGTTCACAGCCACCTCATTCATTTATTATTTTTATTCCTTTGGAAAATATGGTCTCTAGTGTCTTTTCCCTCCATTTCCTTTCTGCAAAATGGAGGTATTTCTATAAGAGACTTATCAGTCATAAATACTCATGAGGGTTTTTTGAGACCTTTGAATGAAAAGTGCTACAGAAAATCAAATCAATATTATGCATGCTGACTGAGAAGAGCTCTGTGAATATTGATGCCTGAACAGAGTTTAGCATTAGATACTGTCTTCGTGCATCAAACTGTATTGGAAATCAAAATATTTTAACAAAAATTAACAATTGAAATTGGTTACATTTTTAATAGTGAGAAGATTTAATTCTTAAAGTGCCTTCTAGGAGCTGAGTTGTCTCTTTAAAAAAAAAAAAAAAAAAAATCAATGCTATCTTTCTGGAAGATCTAACTCCAGGAGAAGTTATAGGCTTGATACAGAAATTAGAGTTGAATATCCTTAGTTATGTATGCAGCATACTGACAGCAGTGATCTTTCCTGGCCATGAGTATGTTTATTTTTTGTGGAGCAGTCGTATATTTGTGCTTAAATGATACTTTTTCATCAAAGCTATTATTTTAAATTGATTATTTAAATTCATTATTTAGTCAAACATAATGGCTTAATGTTTATTTTAGGCAAAAATTTCCACCTGTATCGGTAAATAGATGTTGGAGAGACTGATATTGAAGAGAGAATGCTGCTCTTCTGTGTGTAGCTCCTTGGATAAAACTTAGATTGCACAAGCTTGGTATAGTGAATGGAACAAATATGGCTGAGTAGTTTTGAAGTTCTCCAGATACACCACACCATGCCTTTAGGGCATTATTTATACATGGCAAAAGTTAAGTTGATGCTGGCAAGCCTGCCTGACAAAATGTGGTTCTCCATTGTGATGCCTGAGATAATATGGGCACCAGACATGGGATGACTTTCACAAGTGAACTCTGGATGAACTGTTCCAGATATGAGGCTGGATAATTTCTGCAAACCCTGTCGAGTCAGAGACAACTGTCACACTACAAATTTACATTTAATGTGCAGTGCTTCATACCAGCAACTTCGTAATATTTTTGATAACTCAAAGATTTGAATCGTCTTCGGCACACAACTGTACATTTCAGTACTCTCTAAACTGTTTATAAGTTGAAATAGAAATCTTTCTTTTATCTTCCTTTGCATCCTGTAGGAAAATTAATGGATATTGCATTCCTGATTGAACATTGGCGTGAACCCTGCACTGAGCAGGACCTTGAACTAGATGACTACTGAAGGCATTGTCCAGCCTAAATTATTCTATAATTCAGTGATTTAAATGATTTAAGAAGTGTATTTGCTTTCTATGTGAATAAGTCTACACCCTTCAGAGACATGTAGTTAGACATAAATATAGCTGGAGCCTTTCTAAAAGGAATCTGTGAGCACTTTGAGTGGCTGTGGAGATGAGGTTTGCTGTCTGTATCTCACTTCTGTGAAGGTTACGACTTCCACCCTGTGAAATGGAGCTTCTGCCTGCATTCCCGGTTATGTTAGCTCAGCAGTTTGGGAGTAACTGAACCTTATTTCTCCTTGGAATCAAAGGAATGATAGCCCAGCAGTGTGCACTCCTCTTGTGTCTTAAAGCCTCTTGTATGTGCTGTAATAATGTTTTTATGCCTAGTGTTACCGAAAGTGCAAGTCCATCAGGGCTACTAACTGATAGATTTTTGACGTAAAATTACAAGTCTCCATGTTTGCAGAAAAATAATTTTGACATGCTTATGGGATAGTTAACCAGTTGGAAAAGTCTCCAACTGATACTTGCTGTTAGTACTAAGGATAATTATTGTGTTGTATATTTGCTGGGTTAGATCAAAGTGTGCGGTATCTCACTTTATGTTCATTGATCATAGAATCATAGAACAATTTGGTTTGGAAGGGACCTCAAGGATCATCAGGCTCCAGCTCGCCTGCCACAGGGCTGCTAGCCTCTAGATCTAGTACTAGATCAGATTGCTCAGGGCTCCATCCACCCTGGCCTTGACTACTTCCATTGACAGGGCATCCACAACCTCTCTGGGCAACTTGTTCCAGCATCTCACTGGTCTTTCAGTAAAAAAAAAAAAAAAAAAAAAAAAAAAAAAAAAAAAAAGTCCCCCTGACAAATAATCTCAATCTCCCTTCCTTTAGTTTAAAACAATTCCCCTATCATATCACTGTCTATCTATATACTATCTATGTAAAAAGTTGTTTTCCCTCCTGTTTATAATTTCCCTTTGGACACTGGAAAGCCGTAATGAGGCCTCACCTCAGCCTTCTCTTTTCCAGGTCAGTGATTGTTTCAGTATTTCTTGTTCATGGGAGAATTAATTCCAAAAACTACTGGATCAGGAAATGTCAAGCCATCATGGTTCATTCTCATACCTAGCCCATAGCTAAAAGATCTGCATAGTTTTAAGCACTATAATTTGCAGGTTTGATTATCTTTCAAAGCAAAACATTTGTAATTATTAAGCTCTTCCTATGTTAAATTTCATCTTTCTTGTGAACTGAAGGCATCAGTGAAGGGTGAAGGTAGAAGAAAAATATTGAAGAAGGATCACATCTTTAGTAGATATCCTTGAAAAATATCTGCAGAGAGACTACAAGAATTGCCAAAGAATGACAAATTTTTGTAACTGTTTTTTCATTCTAGTGTTCAGGGAAAGGAAAGCAAGACATATTCTGTGTGCATTTTTTTTTTCCCCCAGTGGACTATGGGAGATTTCATTATGCTCAGTTTGACTTTAACTACAAAAGCTGTTCATCTGGAGTAAATGTAACTGCAATGACTGTTAACAATTGCTCCGTTTTACATTGAAGTGTTGAGAGCAGAGAAAAGTGGGAGGCTTTATGGAGAGAACATCAAGCAGCCTTGATGTGGAGACTCAATTTTTCATAATGATTTAAAAATGGACATTCTAGTTTAACATAGTTTTCCTGAAAATCTAAGAATTTATGTTTAATACATGTAGTTTAAATATTTTGATAACTGTACATTCTGATCTTTCACTTATCTGTTAGTAAATTGCTAGGCTTTGCTGTCAAAGATACTTGGACTTATACACTTGCCCCAAAACTAAGTTAATATCAAATAATTAGGGAATAGCAAGTGGAAAGCAGTGGAGCATAAAGATCTTTCCTGAGAACTGTTCACTCTATGTCCAGCTTAACCACATGGGTTTTATAAGGATTTTCTCAATCATGCTGAGACATGCTGACAGATAACTCCCATTGAATGAATGTGGATAAGCACAGGATTTCAGAATGTGAGAACAGACATAAGGAGTGACTTATCTTGCACTTCCTTTAGGATGCAGCTTCCTCAGACAAATGGCTGGGCTTGATACCAGCATGTGAAAGGTAGGACTATTAGTTTTCATAAGAGCCCTTCATTTAATAGCTGGCTGTGCAAAATGTGGTTGGTTCTGTCTACACATTGTGATGTCAGACATTTTATTTATCTGCTGAACTTGCATCATGCCATCTGGAGAAAATACCACCTCTGCAAGAAGAAATATAAAAGAGATGTTTTATCCATGGCAGTAGGACTCTACCTGCTTGTTGTTGTTGTTTGTTTTTGTAAGCTGTAGTTCAGAGTTCAGATTACGGCACCTCATTGCATGATGTAATTGTGCCCAGAGGCTGCAATTCTGGTTTGTAATGAAAGGGGAAAAGACTTATGATCTGCTCAAAAAATGTTGGTTCTCTATTCAAAGGCCTGACAACAGAGACTGTCTGATGATTGTTGTAAAGTATATGCTAATTATAAACCCAAATGTTTGGTAATACATGCTAATTTTATCTGTAAAACTTCTAGTTTTATCTGAACATTAGGATTTAGTCATTAATTTTCATTTATTGAAATCTTCACATTCATTGATTATTAATATAAAGTACATTTTATTTATTTCTACTTCTATAAAAGCTATAGTACCATTCACCTATAGCAGGCATTAATTAAGTACGATGTCTTTAGCATTTGTATATACTGATGTTTATCAGCCAACCAATCTGTTCAGTACTATGCTGTGTGAAACCCTTCAGGTCTTGGTACAGAAAACTGAGTCATGGCAAGTAGAAGCAGGGGAAGCTAAGGAGAAGAGTGAGAACCCATACTGAGCTAGTAATATTATTAAGTCTTTGTTCTCCCTGTAATAAAAAGTTGTTTTACTTGCATTTTTAAGGTGTTCTACTTTATGCTGCATATATTTAGTGGACTTTAGAGTTTGCTTTATCTTAAGGTTGCTTTGGATGAGCACCTTATCATCGGTCTTAAGCAGAACACTTCTCTGGGAACATCAGGCAATGTGTGGCTTTCATCATATACCTCAGAATATCATTCTAACAATTAATATTTTAGAGTGACTTTGATTTAAAAAAAAAAAAAAAAAGTCACAGGAATTTTCCTGGTTTCTCTATGGAAGTGAGGAACTTACCAGCCCTATTTCCAAGAACTTGAATATGCATGCTAACGCAGAAAAGTAACCTTCTAATGAGAGCTCAGGTTTTGTTTTAAAGGAGGTCTGGAAGCAAGCCAAAGTAAAGCTTGTAGTTTACAGGAGCATATGACAAGCCTAGGTTAAAAGGATATTCAAGGAAAATATTTTTCTCTGTGATCGCACTATACTTAACTGCAGTCAGCTTGCTGAGCATGAAAATATATTACTGGTCCCTTCCAACCCAAGCTGTTCTATGATTCTATGATACATCTTTTTAACTAATGTTGAAGATTGACTTTTCAGGATAGTCATTGCACTGTAGGAGAAAGTGAAAATGTAGGGAGAGTTCAGGGGAACTACAGATATGTTCCGTTCTTGTGGAGAATGTGCACAGATGTGTCTTTAGGAAGAAAAGGGGTTGTTCTCTGCAATCACCAGAACTTGAATGAAAGGCAGTATTGAGTTCTTCTTTATTTACTTATTTTTTTAGAATTGAACTTTTCAGGAAAATTGAAAGTATTGAGGAAAAAAAAATAATGTATTTAAGGCTTAAGAAACAAATACTTCTACTTGAGGTATGGACTGCTGTTTCTTTGTTTTTTTTCATCGTGTAGTGCTGATTAATGAATAAGCTCATAGGTGCTATTGTGCCTGTGGATTACCTGCTGCTAATAACTTCATGGCTAAATCATTTTCATAAGTTAAAAATGGTAGAAACTTTACACAGTACTACTTATAAACATATTTATTCAATTTTTTTGTTCAAGTGTCTCCTTTTGACTCATTCTGTCTTGTGAAAGTTGTCATTCTTTCAAATAAAATACCAACTTAGAAACATCATATAGCTCGTCTGTTTTGTTGATAAGCAAAACCATATGAAATTTTGCATATGATTAGATCTGCCAGTTTCCATGGAATGACAGAACTTTTCCCCACCATTCAAACACTAGAATAGAAAACTGTAGTATTTTGGGCTCACTTCTGCAAATTCTTGCCAGTTCTAACAGCCTTTCATCACATAAAATCACTCTGATTTTAAAGGAGGCAATTCCAGGAATTTAGGCTCACTAAAGGCATTCTCCCTCTGTCAGTAATGAACAAATTCCAAAATCCAAATTGTAAGACTGTAATTTTATTTTACATACAGTGTGCAGTAACTCTGAAGAATTTACTGTAATAGTTCTATGACCTCAAAATGAAGAAGAAAGCTACTGCAGGTAAGTAGACATTTACAAATTAGGCTCTCTGTAGAAGTTTATGCTAAATTTGTAAACATAAAGCATTCTTTTGTCACTATAGAAATAATAATTTCAGTTCCATAACTCCTTTGGGTACATTAAAATGAGTCTTTTACTTTTCAGGGTTATGAAAGATCAGCATTTTTAAGTTCCACAGCAATTATCATTGTATTCTTTAATAAGCCAATTTAATGCTGAAGCACGAATGTTTAAAAATGAATAACAAGAATGGATCTCTTAGGGTTTGGAATGGACAGCCTCCAAAGACTCCTAAGCTTATAAATAATAAACCCTAGTAGAAGTTATTTTGAAAAGGCAGCAAGGCAAACATCAGGCATTACTGACAAGGGAAAAAAAAAAAATTGAATCACATATCACATTCTGATCCCATTTGAACTGATGACAGCTTCCTGTTGCTTGAACTTAAAGTTTAACCTTTTGTCAAGTACTTTCAGAGCGCATGTGGGCATTCAGAATTGCTAAGACAGATGATTGAAAGTTATACAGAACTTACAAAACATAGTTGGTAGACAGATGGAAAATCTGGAGAAGAATGTTAACCCTAGCACTTACTAGCTGCTCTATCTCTTCCTCGCTAAATTCTTCTCCCAACTTAGGTCAATACATTTAACAGATCAATAACTAGATGGCTAAACAAAGCATGAGCTTCTTCAACTTATAGCATGCCTTGTCTTACCTTTGTGTTTTGTTTGTGATAAATAAGATGGGTTGCTTTACTATTCTGTTCCAAAATTCTCAGCAATGTTACAGGGAAAGGTGACCTCCTCTCAGTATGGATTAGGTTTTTTAAAATGGAAGGCATAGTATGGGGCATGTGAGAAGATGTTACTTGATGTTACTTAAGCAATGTTGATATGACTGCAGGATTGAAGACATCTATATACTAGCTTTAAGCAAACTGTTAAGGAATGTTAAGAGTGGCCATTCCCACAGGTCTCATCCCACAGGTCTCCATCCCAGACCAATGGACATGGCTGCTGCTTTCTCTTTTGCAGGTTCCACCACTAGCGAGGCTAAATGCTTACCCCTGGGACATGCACTTAAACACCTCCAGTCATACAGACTTTTGTAGGCAGAGTGCTGCTTTCAGCAATTAGACGTTGATGTAAGAGCCAAGTCCCAAATCCCTATGATTCTTCCTCCTTTTGGCTGGTAGAGACTGACTTACCTAAATCCTCTCACCTATCCCCCCAGTTGCTGGCACTTCATCCTTGACTGGATAAAGTTAAATGGAGGAGATGCTTTTGTTCTATTTCACTGATCTCCTCTTGACTGTCAAGCACAGATCAGAAGCATGGGAAACATTATAGTGGTTACAATGCTAATTGATGCCAACTTCAAGCATTTTTGGCATAACAGATCTCTATCTCAGATCTTACATTTCTTCCACTAAAATTGGCATCCAGAATAGTTCATCTCCTAAATAGGAAAAAAAATGAAATTCAAATAAAATAAATGGAGGAAGTACATAGCACAGATATGACAGACAGGATTAGTGGCACACAGATCCAAGTACAGAGAGTTATGGGGAAAGGTGAAGTGTGTAGAGGTCCAACTGTCTCCTAAAGAACTAACAAAGAAACATGGCAGTATGATTTGGAAGATCCTTGGCAACTAAGTGAGAGGCGGTCAGACCCTTCTTGAGGAAGGAGGGAGAGGTTGGCAGATGTTAATGAGAAGATGGCATCTAGGGAAGTGAAGGATAGGGAATGATGTAAGAAAACACCACCTTCTACAAAAGCATCAAAAGGCATTCAAAGGAAACATCTGAAATGCTGAATGTCTTGTTTTTGAGCCTTTTCAAGGATTTTATAATCTGTGAGTATAATCAGCATTATGTACTATGCGTTACAAGATGTATTTTTCTTAAGAAGTTTAGAAGGCATCTGTACTAACAGTAAGTATTCATGTAAGTGGCACTGCTCAATTTTACTTGAGCTGTTTGTAATACAAATATTAAGGGCTCCAGAGTGATTTCTTATGAGCTACTGTAATATTCCTGCATTGAATGGAATGTAAATCACAGCAGAATTTCTTCTATGGTATAGTTATATCCTGTACTGGTCACAGCAACAGCATCTAGCCTCAACCAGAAAAGTATTGATTATGTTAAAGAACTAAATTTTGTTCACATCTTATTAATATCTTTGTTAAAGGGGAGTTTTGTTTAGAGACTGTTTCTTTGCTGAGTTGGATTTTTTTCCTCATCTCAGTAGATAACCTGAGAGAATGTGTATGGCTTGAGATACAGCTGTGGATTTTTACAATAGTA
Organism: Meleagris gallopavo; assembly: GCF_905368555.1. Taxonomy (NCBI): domain Eukaryota; kingdom Metazoa; phylum Chordata; class Aves; order Galliformes; family Phasianidae; genus Meleagris; species Meleagris gallopavo. The sequence continues at coordinate 57,032,320 of NC_139405.1, read as the reverse complement.
GGATGCAGATGTTCTGTATTTGAATTTATTTGCAGATGTAACTATTTTGATAAGCAGCATTCAGAAACTTTACATTGTTGCCTAAGTGTTTTTTCGCAAATGTGGAATGGAATCTTGAATTCTGAGACATTGTCGAAAATAATAAATCAGGTGTGATTGTTTATTCACTAACACAGATTAATTGAATAATAAGCAAACAATGTGTACATTTGTTGTTGCTCAGTATAAATTTTAAAAGTCCTGTGAACAACAGGGAAAAAAGTCTTTTTAGAGATAGATATTATCTCCTTTTTTTTCACTGACTTTCAGGGCTAGCCTAAGGTTAATATGTGGCTGCTTTATTCTAGTGAGTAGAGGCTTCATACTGGGCTTTTCATTACCTCTGATTTCTTCTAATTTTCACTTTTCATTTTTCTGATTAGGTATGCTCATATCTTAATTTGTTATAGTACTTTCCACATTTTCATGCATATGAAACATCATCTTGGCTGAAGAAAATTGTCTATCTCAGGCACTGCCAAGGGTTTCCTAGCAGGGAGTATAGGGAGCACATGATTCAATCATAGGCAGCATGGAGGACTTGGACCCATCTGTGTGGAAGATCTGCTTCTTAGCACAAGTGTGACTGTTTAAGACATCTGGCTGTTAGAATAACAGATTGCTGGGAAGATTTAAGGAGATACTTGGTGGAGACGTGGAGAGCGATTAGACCAGCTTGAGCAATGACTTTCAGTAGCAGTCCATCAAGGCCTTAAAAGTTTTGGAGATCTGAGCATACTATGGGATGAGGACAATGGGATTTGGCCATGAGAAGTTACCTTTCCACTAAAACTGTAACTAGTTTTATTTTTAAAAGTCAGTCATTTTGTCTCCTGAGTTTATAATTGTGGTTTTCAGCATGTGATTATTGGTCTGCAAGGGGAGTAGAAAGAACAGGCTATGAACACGTTCTAAGATATTCATGAATGATGAATAAGAAAACAAATTCTAGAGGAGGTTGCATTGGAAAAAATTTAGGCATCTAAAAACATTAGAAGTTCAAAAATCACTGATCTGGAATCTGAATATCTTGATAACTGAATTACAGGTGCTCAGGCTTTCCTCTTCTTTGCCTTAGTCTTTCCTAAGCAGTTTAGCTTTTGAAAATGGAATTTGTTATTTGCCTTTTGTCTGGCAACCGTGTAACCAACTTCCTCTCCCCATGATGTGTTGCAGGCTAAAAATTTCAGATCACCTAGAGCCAAAGTGCACAGCACATTGTAATGTTGATCCCTGGAAATTTATAGGCCAATCCTGTACCAATTATTATAGTAGTTTTGCTACTGCTTTCAATTGAAGGTCATTTAGAATTGTTATCATTCTATGCTGACCTCAGTTCTAAGTGATATTTTATTTGTTAACATTTATCCCATGTCAAGTATTTGCAGTTATACACAGGGTATTTTATACAAATTGAAGTAACTTTCATAATCGGAAAGCTAAATATTGTTACTAGTGTCAAAGGTGGGAAATGGAGGTATCAGTTATAGTTGGGGTAGGTACAGGGGACATCTGCCAGTGCCAGGGATATTTGTGATGAAGCATGGGGAGAAAGTTAGCAATTGTGGGATCGTGAATTTAACCATAGCCTTTCACCTGTGTCTGGAGATGGCATCTGTTTCCTCCATCTGTTCTATTCCTCTGCTTATCATCCCACATATGATCCCAGGCTGGAAGCTCAAAACAAGGAACAAAAAGAACTTTAATGGAGTTTCAATTAATAGTGTTCTGAAGTCCCCATGCAGCAGGTGGAGTTTCAGTGGGCACATATGGCCTTCTCTGAAGGGGAGGAAAATGCAGGCTGCCATAAACTTTAATATCCTGTGAGGAAGCTTTCCTTAGCAACATTCTATCTAGGATAGGATGGTGTATTGTTTGACGTAGAATTGTAGTGAAAATAAAGTTTAGAAAGTCAATTTCCCTTAAAGAATATCCATTTGGTAGAGCTTTCTGATTTGAAGTAGCATTGCAGCTTCTGCTTAAAATTCCAGTCTCCATAAAACCCAGCAAACAGGAATATGCAAAAATTTTGGCAACCAGGAGTAGCTTACAGTGAGAGAACAATGAGATACATTAAGGGAAAATAACTGGTCACTGCCATAAATATCTTCAGCACTTCTAATAAATCTACTGTATTTGGGCAGCAACTTTCCAGTTCTTGGCAAGCTTGTAGGATGTTCTGTAGTAAAGACAAGAATTTGGAAAACCTCAGGGAGCAATCTTTGCTGCAATCTGTGACAGGTGGTAATACATGCATCTGAAAATGGTTTATGTATTGTAAAAACGTTTCTGAAGAGCAACATGATCCAGGAAGAGCAAAATCACATTTCATAAAAACAGTTAATTTTTCTTAACCAGACAAATGTCAGTTCTGTGCAACGTTTTTCTTTCATTCGACAAAGTTGTGTGATTTATAACATGAGTCATTCCTACATGCAATATTTTGGTTAAAAAAGTCACTTTTACGTGTGAAACATTTCACTCAGACTCAGTGTTGACAATAATATGAAAGAAGAGCTGCTGTAGTGTTTCTTTTCATCATCTTTTTATTTAATCATTGTCACAAATTTGTAATGAGGTGAAACTAAAATAGAGTGCACCTCATGTATATTAAACAGCATCATTGCTAATTAATGCTATTTGACAAAAAAGGTGGTTTAGTTGTTTGGTTTTTTTAAAGCAACTGTATGAGTGTCCATACTAAATTCAGGGAGTGGTTTTTGGTTTAAATTAATGGCAACTGAAAAACAAAATCTGAAGCAGCCAAAATAGTTTTGGTGTTCTGAAAATGAAATTTTTTTTTTTTCCTCTCAAAAGGATGATATCCAAATTCAGCCTGAAAATAGCTATGTGGGTGGCTCTGAAAGTAATACTTCTTATTTCCATGGAAACTACAACAGATACAAAAGAGCACAATAACACTATTTGCAAGAGCAAATTCTCAGCTACAAGACACTTTTTCAACATAGTCACCACGATTAGCCATGGATTTTCACCAGTGATGAACAAGAGCCTGTGTGCTGCACTCATAAGGGTCTATATGGCTGTTCAGAACAGAGCATTGGTGACAGCAACATAAAAGACAAGCCAAGATGCTTCACTGACCGCCTCACTGTGCTCACATCCACTCTTTGGTCTTCATTAACACTCAGCAAATGTTGATCAATTTATGGGTGCCATTGTTTCTGTATGGAGGAATTCCGGTTTGTTTCATATGTACTTCTATGTCAGTTGCCATTTTGTCAGACTGCCCTTCTGTTACAATATGTAATGGAATATTGGCAGGAAGGTTCACCCTCTTCCGCCATACCACCGACATCCTCCTCTGATGTCCTGGGCCCACATAATAAAATAGGAGGCATTATTTTTAGAGCAGTTCTCATATTTTTAAACTGGTGATAAGACACAAAAAATCTTTTGTTTGACACAGAAATAGTTTAGGTTGATTATGATTTTGATGAGAAAGCTGAAAGTTATTTATATAAAAGTCCAAATACATTCTATATTGCTATGTTTACAGGATCACTGCAGGGCTGCTGTGCCTAAAGTTTTCCAGCATAAAGGCAACTAAAAATTCAGAATGCTGCAGTGTGTTGCATGTGTTGCTGAATGTCCTCTAAAATAGCCATATTTTGCTTTTGAAAAACTGTACCACTGTTAAAAAAATTCATTCCTGCATGCCTCTTGTTTTTCATTACCTGTGTTGTCCGCATTTTTTGTAGTTTCCAAGTTACAACAGCATGTGTGAAAGGAATGATTCAAAATACACACAAAATAAACTTCCACAAGTGAAGGTGTTTGGCCTTGATAGGGTCGATGCAAATTTTGCAACTGATGTTAATAGTTAGAATTTTACCCAGTAGTGTCGCAGCCATTTTAGTTCTTGTGAGTAAGTCATCCCATCTAATTTATTATTTTCAATAATACCTCAGAATTCAAGATTTCATTCCACAAATATGGAATGGAAAAATACTTAGGTGATAATGTGAAATGTCTCTGAATGCTATTTAAAACAATTAGAAATTGAGCTAAGAAAAACCTTTGTTCCCTATTGAGAGAGTACATTTGTAAATATATTTTCTCAGTATCCAAGAGATCTCATCATCAGTGTCTTTTGACCACAGGGTAGTTATTTGGTATTCATAGCCCTACTTCATGGTAGATGAAAAACTTTATATCCTTTAACATCATTTTGTATTCTTTACACATTCAAGATTTAAATAAAAGCTAATCATATTTTTATATGTACTTAGAAAAGTAGGATTGGGCTTCTAATTGTAGAGTATTTCTCTTTCTAATTTAATTTAAATAAATTGTTGTAAGCACAATCCTATCAGACATTTCCAGATCAAAATTTACTTGCCTTACTAATGCAGAATTCCTGTTGAAAACTCTGCACTGAGTAAGAGTAGCATTTGCTTAACCATAAATCTTTGAAAAATGTTCTAATTCACAGCAGGTGAGTTCAGAGATAAGAAAAAGATAAAAATTGTGCCTATTACTTTGCCTTCTATTTGGAGATAATTAAGTTCAGAGAAACTGAAACAACATCAGCTATATTACAGGGTGCCCTCCACACCAGAAAATGAAATTAATCAGTTGTTGCCATATTAAGTTAAAATGAATTACATGCAGAGAAACCCTGTACTTCCATTAGTCACGTCAAGATGCAAATATGAAGATATATATCTTCACATAAATGTTCACAGATAAACAAAATAATTAAATTCACTGCTGTTATGCAACGTATTTTCTCTTAAGTACCTGTTATTTGATTTATGAGAGCACACAGTAGGTTCTTTATCTGTATTTAGGCTATGTTGATAAGAGAATTTAATTTTTGTTAATCTGAGGCATCTGGACTCAGGCAGTCACTCAAGAAAATGTATGTGTTTATGTTTAATGCAAAGAGTCCATCTAAATCTCTCTGTCTGAAGATTTATTTTAGTTTTAATAATGTTCTCCTGAGAGTACAGTTCTGATGACAGGACTTTGCAAATATCAGTCAGAATGATTCCAGTGATGCCAGTTTTGTCCAATGATTAGGAACTGAACGTAAGTTTTATTTTTTATTTATTGAAAGGATTTAACTAATTCATGTCATTCTGAGTTTTTGCTTCATTTTTTTAGATACTTCTAGCAACAGAAAACACGTAAAAAGCACCCATTAATTTATTATAAGTGATTCACAATTTAATTGATTTATTATTCTATTGTCAACTTGAAGGAATGCAAAATGGGAAGGAGTGCATTGCTACATTATAGTGGTAGTGATGTACATAATCAGCTGTGAAATCCTGCACTGCCTGTTGACAACAAAGAATCATGTTCAGCTTGTCTGCCCCATAGTTTACAGTCTAGCATAGGTGTATACATCTACTTTTCTTTTGTGCTGATGTATGGCAACTGGTAGTGGAAGAGACAGAAGACTCTAAGAAACAGGATTTAGAATGGCAGTGGGAACATTTTCATAAGAACTGTTCCCATAAAGGACAAAATTATTGGAAGAAACTACTGGAAAGACTGGTCCTCAGATGTAACGGACATGTAAGAGAACACAAGATGAACATATACAAATTGATGAGTAAAAGGAGAGAAAGATGTGGGGCTTAATTAGGGGAAGGTCAGGTTAGGCAGGAAAAGGTTCTACCCCAAGAGGGTGATTGGGCACTGGCACAGGCTCTGAAAGGCACTGATCATGGCCCCGATCTGCCAGAGTTCAAGGAACATTTGGACAATGCTCTTAGGCATAGGGTTTGAATTTTGAGTGGTCCTATGTGGAGCCAGGAACTGGACTCAAAATTCCTCGTGGGTCCCTTCCAATGAGATATTCTTACAGAAGATCTATGAGATAGCCTTGAGAGTGTTTTCTCTTCACCTACATGAGATTTAGACTACAGTAAACAAATAACAACTAGTCAAAGGAAACTATACTTCATATTTCAAGTTTAAAATAAAAAACTTTGTAAGCTTCAAAAGATCAGATAAATACTGAGGGTATTTCTAGCAGTTACAGTGAATATTAAAACAAAGTCACTTTATGTTATAAGAAAGATAACTAGGGAGAAATTTGTTTTCTGTTGTTTGTATGCATTGCAACTCCCAGCGCAGGGCTTCTTGCAAGTGCTGCTACGTGATAGGCAGAAGTTATGAGTTTTGCATGCTGCTGCTATAATTCACCAGTGTGGTTTTCAAAAATAAAGTTTAGGGAAATTATCAAGATTCTATCTGCATTATAGTCAAGTTGCTACAGATTTATCTGTTACAACTGGACAATTGTCCTGAACGTGGATTTTGTGAGTTTTTATACAGCAGATATATATGCTTTCATTATGTTATTATCAACTTGTAGTCTGGAATATAAAATATTGTGTATTCTCTGTTATGAAGGAATCAGGTGCTCATGGTTAGAGAAAGACTTCGAGCTATTTAGTGTTTGTTGAAGATAGCTATGTATGTTAGCTGAGTAAAAATGTCTTCAGGATTTGGAAAGACTAGCCTTGTTTTTGTCTCTATGTAATCGTAGTTAATCATAGTTGTTAAACATGTTAAATAGTTTCAAAAGATAACTGAGCTGACAATGAGGAAAATACAGGGCAGTGTGGAGAAAAATCAAAGTCCCAAACAACCCAGAAATCAGCAAAAGGAAACAGATGGAAAATGTAGCCCTGTTTCAACTGTGCATGACAGGATCAAGAGTTTTCCACAAATGTCCTCATCAATTAGTAAAAAAATAAATTGCAGAAACTGTGGAAATTTTAATTCCTTCAGTCCAGCTGAAAAAACCACTCCCATTCAACAGCACTTGCTTATGTGAGCTCCTTAGCATCTCTGAGTAGATCTTTTATACAAAAAATGTCAGCAGGATTTCTCAGGGAAAGCAATAGGAAATTATTAGGATCCAATCCAATCCTGATTTCCTGCTGTATTGGCATCAGTCTGCAAATTATGGAGGATATTGCTTCCACCTAGCAATGCAGGGAGCATTTTAGCTTGTAATGCTGGCAAGGTCAGCTTCAATATTCAGATTCTTGACGTTCAGTATGCATTTAAATGTATTGGTGGATCAATCAATGAAGTGCTCAGAGAATTTAGAAAATGATGAATCTGTCCTGCTTAATACCATTGAGAATTTAGAAAAAAATCATAACAAATTATTTCATTAGAGAGAGAAACAGCAGTGAGCTATCTGAATATCAGGTACAGCGTGTCTCAAAAATGTAGTTGGGTTCAACTGTCTCAGAAAATGTGGCACAAAAACAAATAAGGACAAACTGTCCAGGAATAAAATGGAGCTGGAAGCAAGGAGAGTATTTCTAGATGTAAGGTCAGAGTGTTCCCAGTGGGAGGATTGGAAAAAAATACTTTACTTTTAAAATGGAGGTAGTAGAATAATTAAAAGATACTATAAAATGATATTGATTTTAATGTAATGAACTTGAGATCTTTTCTGGTCTTGAACATTTTAAAACAACACCTGGTGCTATCTTTGTCATCAGTAAAGGAACTAAATTACTTGTTTTCTGTCTAGATTTTAGTTTGACTGTAGGAGCAGCATTGGAGAGAAATTTTAAAAGAGTTGAGGAAACATTTTCATTTAATTGAAAAGAGTTTGTGTTGTAGAAGTGTTCTACTTGACATGGTACTAAGCATGAGTTTCATTTTAATTTTGTGTGGAAAAAGAAACACAATTAATGGTTACTGAGCAGTTGAATATTAAGTGTGAAGCGATCCTTATGAAGAAGACAGTGTCTAGGGGCCAGCTTGAATATTTCAGCAAAGCAGCCTCAGTAAGGAAAAATAAACAAAGCCTTATTTGTTTATTTTCCTTTTGTTTAAACAGATAAAAACTAAATCTAATATGCTCTACTGTATCTCTTGTGTAATCATTTGTATGACAATAGAAAGATTCATAGTTTTGAATTTTCATATATTTCAATGTTTCTGTTACTAAGCATGTTAATGATATCGATGCCAACTCACCAGGATGAATATTCACCTGACAGATAGCTTGTGAAGAAACTATTGCTGCTGATCATACTTCACAGTAATATTTGATAATACCATTTTCCAAGAACATTTATGATTTATTAGTCTTTTTTCCTTCCTTCGTAATTTTCTAGAGAATTCTTCAGAATTTCAGAGATGGTGTATGGATTGCAAGGAAAAGTGTTGTTGAAAACTGAAAGACCTTTCAATTAGACTGGGCCAGTATGAAAAGGAGTGATAAATCTTTAATAGTCACTTTGCTAATCCTTTCTGAATTAATGAAGTTTCCTTACATGCACAAACATGCATCCTGTGTTTTGTTGTTACATAAAGCCTATTCCAATTTAAAGGAGGAATTTTTAAATTTAGGCATAATTCAGCATATTTTGAATCTACTTTTAGTTCACCACTCTGGACTGCTGAAATACATACTGAAAGCTAGAAAAAAATTGTCTAAAATAATGACAGCATCACCTTAAAAGCATATTATTAAAGCAAACAATACAGCTGACATATAGTTCTTTAAACGGTTTAAAAAGGTTTTCCACCTTTTTCTATTAACAAAGACTGATAGAGGGTAAAGCCCTACAGCCCAGATCAATAGATAGCAAGATATGAGTTCATCAACTGAAAGCTTACCTGAAGTTTTATGAACCAGTTCTTTGTAAAACTGATAAGCGTGAAGAAGGCAGGGTTGAGGAAAGGATAGCTGTCTAGGGGAACAGTTAGAACTTAATTACTTAGCGATTAGTAAATAGGAATTTGAGGGTAGCATTGTAGGGTCAGAGCAAAGGAGCTGTGGCCCACTTAATAGATGGGAACTGGACACTTGAAGTGCTCAAATGCTTAAAGCTAAAACTTGCTTTGTTTGCAGGCTCATACTCTAAAAGTGTCAAAAACATCCAAGTAGTCTGGAGACTCAATTTCCTTTTTGAATGAAGGTTCACAGGTAACTTCTAAAAAAGGTTCTGCATAGTTCTTCAGAATTTTGCCCTAAGCTTTTTGTTACATTTTTGGTCATGTCTGTGAGGGGAACCACACATTAAATGTTTTATAGATACTACTGGTGATAATCTCCTGATGACATTTTCATAGCTCTGTTCCAGACATTCTGGAACATGATACTGACTAAGAGTAAGTTCCAGTATGCTGAGGTCTGTTTATGATTTTATGGTTAAGAAACATGAATCAGGACTTTTTAGCCTGAAACAGCATCTATTACTTACCTTTTACATGAGCCAGTGGAGTAAACAAATTATTTGTCATCATCCCATGGGGCTAAAATCAGCCCTCAAGACTTGACACTCATTGGATGTAACCTGGTTTCATTATCAGTGAAATAAAACTGGTTCATAAAAACTGAGCTACAGAAGAACCACATTACTGTCAAGAATAAAATAAATAAATATGTACGAGAATAAAGATGTTCTGAATAGTACATACCTGTTGCAGCCTTATACAAATCTAGGTCAGTAAATCCCTGTCCAAAAAATATGTTGAGTTTTTACCTGCCTTTCATTCATCTTGTTCTTATTGCCCTTGCTTTTTTAAAGCACTATTTTTCTGATGACTGATTCACTGAAGCACAAAAAGCTGATGCAGAGCATATAGTTAAGCAGTGCTGCACCACAGATGCAAATGGGAGACAGTGTTCACTGTAAAGGAATGGGGAAGGATAAATGTAGCCTGCACTGCTGAAAATCAGAACAGGATTGGATTAATCAGCGTAGTGTGTATTAGGAGGAGGCCAGGGCAAGCCCAATTCAAGTGAGTTTCAGCATGTCACAGTTCTTCAAGCCAGAGTGTCTGTAATTAAATTCAGAAATCAGTGTTAATGCTCATCTGGGTCACAGAGCTCAGACCAGGAGATATTCAGGAAGTGCTGGAAAATTGAAGATTTCATCGAAATATTATGCTGGCTGTGCATCAATTCTTCAGCATTCCTCAGTAATACTTTTTCGGAACAAGTACTACACTGTGGGTAAATGCAATTACAATTGTGATACTCACCAAGAACAGGTATCACTATGTTTGTTCAGGAGTATAACAATAGCAGAATAAAGTAGGGGTGCTGCATCATGCATGGATTGGGAATTTCCAAGCGAGAATAAGGCAACACATTTGCATCTCAACCTCTAGCCACCTCTCAGAGTACTTTTACCTCTTAGTACTTGAGGCTTCTGGAGTGGCATGAAAATACCAGCATTTCTGAAAGCTGTTGGAGTGACAGTATGGTCCTGCTTTACATGTTATGTGATCATGTTATGTTGTATCTCTGGTGGAAAGAAAGCTGGAATCTCCTTACATAGGCTGGTCGACTGTGAGGAGGTTCACATGGGAAATTTATGGCACCAGCAGATTATGTTATTATTAATTCTAGCACTTTTTAGTGATGTTTCTGTGATGATCTTAGTATAAGTGAGAATATTTGGTCAAGAAATGTTGTTCGTGTGGACTACATGCAAAAGAGCCTTGTTTGGTATAACCTATGAGCTAGAGCATGCTTCCTTCCCAGCTAATTTGGGAATTATTTAGGAATCTGTCCCACTGGTCACAAAGTAGGATGACTCATCTAGGATTTTCTCATTTCAAAATTCACTAAGATACTGCCCTCGTTCCATATAATGTATTCACATACTTCCTTTGAACTTGATCAGTTTTTTGCTTGTCAGATGTGGGATTTTCTAGCTGAATTTCTGGATCTACATGTGGATTATGATCTGACGAGTTAGGAAGAGAACGCACAGCTGTGTTTCTGTTTGCTGATTTAAGTCAGCTTAAATAAAGCAGACAAATACCAACCACTAATATTCTAAATCTGTGTCCCTTCTTTCAGCATGCTTGGCAGTAAGGAGCTGACTTTTGTGCTTTTGTCATGACAAAGACATTTAGTGGTAGTCCTTGAGGAACCATCAGGTTTAGTATTGACGTTGACTGTTTTTAGGTGTTTGGGAGGCTTCTTCCAAGTGGCACAGAAAGGCTATCACGTTATCACTATGGAGTAATAGAGATCTGCTATGCAAACATCTCTCCATGGCTTGGAAAATGAGACTTGGAACTGGATGAAGTGGGACTGTCCAAGTGAAAAGTCTAAACACAGCGTTCAGCCAATCTGCAATGCTAGGGATATTCATGCTTGCAATTTGCAACTGACAAGAAGTTCTTCTAATGTCCTCAGTAAAATACTGTAACTAATGGAAATTTGCCAGTAAGAACACCAACAAAAATGCCTGCATGATTTAGCCTATTTCCTGATAGTACAGAATAATAAACTTTCTGATTATCTTGGTAAGTATCTTATCTTTGGATCTTTCTCCTCCAGATTTAGCTTTTCAGGGCAACAGGATAGACGTTCTGAGTGTCCTCTCTTCTGAACCCTTATTTCACCCACTCAACAACTCAGCTGTGAAAAATTGCAGACGACCTGTGTTAAACATTTTCTCAAATTCACAGCTATTTCAAAGGCAGAAGCATCAGTGTTGGCTGGAATTTGGAACATGCTTGGTTTGGATGTGCCTCAATTATAACCACACCCTGGGATGTCAAGACAGTGTGAGAATCCACACACATGTATCAGGGTGATGCAAGCACATTCCCGAGAGACCCAGCTTACATAACTGGTAAATGCTTAGGAACTGTTCAGAAGACTTCTCACCAATGTGGGCTATACTGGTTGTCTATGTTGAATCAGCACAGAGCAGTCCATGACTTTTCTGAGGACTATATATTTTGTTTTTACTTGTTGGTGTCTTAGGTGTGCACTAGGATAACAAAAACAGCAGAATAAATGAAAAACCTGAAAGAAGTGCCCATGAGGTGCTTTTTTCAGTCTCTGGGCGGGTGGTGGATCAGTAGGGGAATAAATAACAGTATGATGTGAAGGGCAAAGGAGTCTCTTGCTCTGCAAAATTTTATCCTCAAGCTGAACTAGGAGGATGCGATCAACTTCCAAATCTGCCAGCAGCTGCATCTGACTAGTTAACTCCCACATACCTTGCACATTTCCTACAAATCAAATCAAACTCATGACCAGATGCTTCTCCTCCTCTCCTTTTTTTGTTTCAGTCTCATATGTTTTGTTCTTTCATCATTTATGTAGGTCATTTTGTTTGCTTTCTCCTTGCCTCCTATCGTGTTCTCATTTGTTATCTTCATCTTTGTTCATTTGTGTTGGTTAAATTACATTCTATCTCTGACATCTCAGGCTGTTTTCACATAGTTGCATGATCTGGTTCATCTCTCTGCATGCTCGTCTGCCTCTTCATTCACTCTGGGTGGTCCTTACTGTTTGCAGCTCTATTAACCACTGTTTCAAATATCAAGCTCAGTTCAAGTTGTACAGAAATTTTTCCCTCTAATATTTGCTCTGCAAATTCTTGGTGACATTTTTAGAAAAAAAGTAATATTTGTACTTTGGTCTTCTCATGTTTCTGGCTTATTGTGGCATTGCTGATTGGTTTTGCTGCGGTACTTTCTTTGCCTTAACCAAGCAGTGATTACTTTCTTCACACTTTAGTCCCATAATGAACTTAAACTCATGTATTTATGTATTAATCCAGCTGCTTAAACCATTTACTTTACCCAAGGTTTTCTACACTGAATATCTTTTCTGCGGAATCAAAACTCTTACGGTTTCTGCAAGGAAAGGGAAGAGAGTACTTAGCATATGTCTTCAGAATTGACTTTTTTTAGGATAGTAACTCATGAAACTAGACAGCTGTTATAGCATGCTCTGCTTGTTGTTAACTGCACTAATATTGATAGTCTTAACTGTTCTGTAATGTATGCTGTATTTATGTGTTGCCTTTTACTCTATCATTACACTGATGTTGGTGTCTTTCTGCTGAGTATGACAAGCAGTGAATAGTGACCTTTAAACCCCGCAGTGAGACAAGTGGAATCGTGAATGAATATTTCTTACAAGATACTCTGTGTAATTTTTCTAAATTTTAGTGGATACCCTCACTTATGCCTGGATAATAATAACTGGTGACGCTGTTTTTCACCCTTTCCCCTATACTCTGATCTGCAAACCTTATGGTAAACTATTGGCAGCTTCCTGCTGCTTAACCTGTAAATGCATTTTCAGTTTATCTCTCTACTTATTCATCGTGCTTTTCTTACACATAGCTGATAATTTTGCAGTAGTTTCTTAAAAGAAAAAAAGTAGCCCACACTATATGTGTTGATACTTAATAGTCTGCTAAGAGAGTTTTACTGACCTTTACCTTCTCCTCAGAAATGCATCCAGAAACTGGGCTAAAGCTTTAGATGTACCAGACTGACTGATAGCTACAAATGCTCTGTGATGGACTGAGAAGACCCTAAAGCAATAAGACATAAATATAAATTTACAGTAACTGGTAAAAAAAATGGCTCTTTATTTTCTCTCTCCTTGACTCTTAACTCCTTATTGAAATTATTTCTCAGTCATTTATGCTATCTATGTTTGCATCGCAAATCAACCAACGGTTTTTAACAAGGTGCTTCAATTAACTTAAGTCATGCATTTAGTTGAGTTTAAATATATCTTACTTATATTTCAAGTGCTTTATTTGTGAGCATTATTCTGGCTTTGTGTAACTCAGGATGATTTCCATTAAAAGAAACCGACACTATCTTTATAATTAATTGTGACCAGACACAGGCTAAGGGAAAGCATGCAAAATATTAATAGCATTGAGGTAATGTAAAAATAGCAATGCAAGTGAGGCCTCAAGGAGCTAAAAAACATAATTTGGCAAGTCATTTGTGAATAAATTGCAGTCTGTAATACATATATAATGTAAACATTATATATTATATACTTATATATGTATATATGTATTATACATTATGTATAACAGTTGACTATCTTCTCCTAAAATTAAGATGTTACCTAACATTGGTTATAGTTGACATCTGACCTGGTTGTATGGGTCAATTGAGATCTTGTTTTAAATTATACAGCATAGCTCAAATGTGTTAAAACACAGATCTCATAAATGGAGTGCTTTGAAACTGAGCTATCCATGCAACATACCCATTTACAGGGTCATTAATAGGGTGCCATATTTTAGCTAGTGGTACCATTTAATCATTCCTCACGTATTAGGAATATTCTCATTTTTCTCAGGCCAGATGGTCTACTTCTACACAAACTCTCTCTTATGGACTCAATCTGCAAAGGGCATAACTGGAACAAATGGATGGAGCTAAACAGCAGGATAGACATATGCTGATTCATAGATGCAAAATGAAGTGACAGAAACTATTTTAGTGGTTTTGGTGCCATGGAAAAGCTGTGTGTTTGAAATTTAGGCCAACAGGATGGAGTGGATACAGAGCATTTAAGGGTCACAAAAGAAAGTTTTATGATATCTATGAAGTCTCCTGTGTGAGCACATGGGCATTCTGTGTGCAAGCAGAAGTGAAGAGATAGGACAGCAAGCCATTCTTATGCTCTTTTAGCTGTCTTTACTCTTATGCACTGCCCAATTCTCTGTTCTTAACAGGGAAAGAAACTGAACAAAAGCACAGGATGCCTAGCAGATCTCCTTTATTCTCAGAGGTTCAAAGTTATGAATTTCTGTTGCTGCTGATACTTAATAAATCAAGCAGAAAGGTGATCAGTGTTAAGGTATAGACTTTTCTGTCTTATAAACCATTTAAGCTAAAACATTTTTTTTGCTCCTCCTCCTCCACAATGATAGAACATCAGTTGGGTCGTTCAGAGTTAAGGAAAAAAAGAGATTTGCTAAGCACATCATGTATCTATACTTAGATATGTATTTGTCTGTCAAAGATAAATGTACAGTTCCATAAATATGACCTGCACAATTTCAGCATGTCTTTCAGCACCTGATTACCGATAAATCACTTGGCTCTCTGTGGATTGTTGCTGTTTAAAGTATTCTTAGTTTTGGATGTTAGAGCACAGGAAGTGGTTATTGTAATGCAGATGGTAATGAGGGTGATTAAAAGTAAAGAAGAAATTGTGAGGGATAACTTTCATTCTGGAAATTAATTCGACCCTGATATTGGCATTTCTATAGTTTTATATATATGAAAGATTAGTTTGCTAGTCTCTGTATCTTGGAACTTCTGCATTTTTTTATGTGTACTTTCTACTTTGCAGTTGTGGGTCACCAAACTGAGGAGCGGTAGAAATACTTGCAGGTTCTAATGATGCACTCATATGGAAGTCTGGCTATGGCTATAGCCACTATGAAGTTCAGTGTTGAGTTGAAGACCTGGTGGAGTTTTACTGTAATTTAATAATGATTTATTTCTGAGACGTATATTAATGGGTAAATTTTGCCCAAAGTATTTTTGAACCATGCTTTCATTTCTGTGTGAAATATTGCTTTATTTTTTAATCTAGCATTTGAAATTATTATTGCTAATCTATCTTTCTTCTTGGCAGGGTAGGTTGGCTTGCACAAAGGTCTTCAGTAGAAAAAATATTCTAACACTGACTCATTCTTCTTTTTAGTGTTCCTTGGAATATAGTTGTCAAAGGAGATTTCCAAAGGTACTGACAGACCAGAGGAGTATAGCTGTAGCAAAGGCCCACACTGTGCTGAAGCAACTGTTCCTGCTGGACACATAAAGACTCATCATGTGGCTAGGGCACTCAAGGAGCCCAGATTCGAATTCTTGTTCCAAAGAGACCGTGTGTGTACTTTTCTACTGACACGGACTGAAATGACATGACGCAACTAAAAAGTGTCCTATTGGTGGAGGGGCCAGGAATCCAGAATGTCCCACTTCACAGGCTGATGTTTTGGCCACTACTTTCAAGTTATTCTGCCAGTGCTAATTGACAAGTAGCAGGGTTAAGTTGAGATACCTATAGATACCTAAGAACTTTTTAGTTAGGTTCTGGCATTATTTGAATATCTTTGAAAAACTGATCCTAGGTCTCTAAGGGTAAACAGAGAATCATTATTCCTGCAGTTTTCAGGCTGTATGTTTTACAGAATGTGTTGTGTTTTCTAGGCCAGGGGTAAGGCTCTGCTGAAACACCTCAGTTACACAACAAATAGATTTGAACTCATATCTAATACATATACTATTTAAACCTTATTATAAATGACTACTTCAGTTTGTTCCTGCTATTATTTGATCTTACAGTCATTGGATTTGTATACACAGTGAGAAATTACAGTTGTTAGAACATGCTCATTAACATGATTTAGTGAGCATGTAGAGCATAAGGACATTTGTTTGGTCTCCTGACAGCTGGTCGCTGCCCACATTAAGTGTCTCGCCTCAAGATTTCACTCTGACTAAATCAAGTAACAGATTAGTGGTTAAGCTAGATGATGCGTTGCCGAACGATTACAACATTTTTTGTTCTTATATACCTTCACAGCAAGTGCCTGATTTATTTATTGGCTCTTTGAAATTTTGTGTGCAAGAACTGAAGAACCAGCAAGTCCTAGTGCCTGTAAATGAAGATATTTGTTAACATCTTTGAGTTTCACATTTGTTTTATAGGGGAACTGAGCTTACTCATCTTCTGGCACACTGAGCTCTGGAGTGTTAACTTTTCTTTTGCAATAGCTTTTTTTTTCCACAGATAGCTTTTACAAATTCAGTCTTTCAGAAACAACTGGAGACCCTTTATATTATTTATTTCAGGACTGTATGATTAATGTCTGGTCAGTACTTTAATCTGCATCCAGTAAGCTTGATTACAAATTCCCATTAATTCAGTGCATTTGGAATTTTAGTTGTAGTATTGCTAGGCTCTGATGTTATCTCATAGTGTTCACTTTCTTCAAAAGATATTCTCTGAAATGTCTGAAAGGTAAAATGAAAAAAAGGCAAACTGGAATAAATACATACAGACCCACATGCTTCTTATACACATTTTAAATTAGATTGTGATCCTAAAATGATAATTTCTTCAATAAAAAAGCTTTTATTTCTATTCACACTGAAAGCAAACAGATGAAGATCATAAAAGATTTAATAAACTAATCATTTAGCCTACAAATGTAACTGTCCTAGAATCTCTTCTGTTACCTGAATGTGAACACTAACAATGTGAATGAACGAATGTTTCAGAAATAATCCTGAATATTTGGCTAAATAGCCAAGTCTACTTCCAGTTTTGCTACTTGTTTTCACCAGGAAATGGGTTTTATTCATATGAAAGTTTTAAAATACGTAGGTCACTCCAAAAGTAATGTCTCCTATTTATTTTCATGCAAACTACAACAGAAGTAAAGCACAGTAACAACAGTATTTCATAGAGCAAATTCTCGGCCACAAAACACTGTTTTTTAACATAGTCACCACCATCAGCTATGCATTTTCACCAGTGATGAGCAAGAGCCTGCATGCCACACATATAAGAATCTGCACCAGTGAAGCTGTTTCACACCTTCTATGATGGCATTGGTGCTTGGACAGTGCTGCCCAGCAGTCCAACTTTCACTGTGCTCACATCCACTCATTGGTTTCCATAAGCATTCAGCATGCATCAGTGGATATCAGTTGGTACCATTTTTCCACATGAAGGAATTCAGTGACACACCTGTGCTTCATAGGCACTTGTCCAATGCCATTTTGTCAGGCTGCCCCTGCTGCCATCTGTCACATAGAGACCAAATATGATGGGATATTTGTGGGAAAGTTAGACCTCTACTCGTACCACCACCATCTCCCTGTGACATTGTGGGCCAACATAATAAAATAGGAGACATTACATTTAAAGTGCCCTCATAGCCTAGAAACAGATTTTATCACTTTAGTCGTTAAGGACAGTTATCATGTTACTCAATTGAGGCTTAAGAAATCCCTAACTAGTTCTTTTTTTTTAAGTAGAAACACACACACACACACACACAAAACAACAACAACAAAAAAAAACACCTGAAGAAAGCAAGCAAATATAAGCAAAAGTAAAGCCAACCATATCAAAGTTTATTTTTTTGTGCGTGTGCATATTCAATTTTTTTCTTCTGCAGAGAAAATAATGCAAGAATATTATTAGTCAGTCTGCTCTTAAGCACTTTTTCTTCAAGTCTTACAAAGTTTCTTCCTATTTTTATTTCTGCAGTCTTTTTTTTTTTTTAGCTGTCTCTTGCTTTTTGTTTAGTTCTTTAATGTGTATTGGAACAGGACACGATACCCGTGCATAATAAGTGAAAAATTCTGTGCATAAGTGAGGAAGTTATCAGTGCACACTTCAGAAAACAAGTTATTGATAATTTAATACAGTGAATACAGACATTACAGTAGGCATACAACAAACAAACGTGTCTAGTATCTGAGCACTTGTATTTCTCTAATCCATCATCTAACACCTGTGCTAACCTGGTACAGCTACACTGAGCAGAATGCCTGGACATTGTAGACAACATGTGGCAGTGATTCAGGCTGATAATGCATGAGATAGGTGTTCTGTGGCCATGAAGAGAATATGTAGTTCATTGTATGGTGACTCAGCAGCTGTTTTAGACGTTGGATCCCTGATGCCAACATCATATTTTACACTGATAAAATTTCTGAACTTCTGTAAACTCACCAGATTTCCACAGTATGTCTGTAGATGTAACTGAGGAAGGAGCAAGTGTAAAAGTGAGTACAGCTAAGACAGGCAAAAGCCTGTAGATCAAATCTAGGCCAAGTCATAAAGCAGTGTTTTGAAAGCAAAATGTAGAGCTCAGGTTACTTCTTTCTTTGATGTGTGCTCTGTGCTTTTGTGAGTGGCTAACGAGCTCTGTGTAATGCTGCCAATATTGAATGCTGCTGATTTTGCACAGAATTATCATATCTGAGCCACTGTAAGGATCAGGCTGGAGAAGAGATAATAGCAAAGAGGACAAGCAGTTTGGGCATTCATCTTTCTACAGTTTTGCCCAATGTTCACTTTGCTTTTGACCTTGGCATATTAATTGGAATAATTAATGTACATGGGAGATACTGTAGGTGATGAAGGCATTCAAAAGGGATTTTTCTTTTGTGTAATTTAAAGAATGAAGTCAAGACATTTCCTAAATCTGAGTAACAAGCATTCTTACTTAGCCTACAATTATATTTATCAATATTTCTGAGTTTGTTGTTCTTAGTTCAAATTCCATATTTAGTTATCAGTTGACAATTTCAAATCAAGTTTACAGCTTAATAAAATTCCAGAGAATTTCCAAAAAGGAATTTTGTATCAATAAAATTTAAGAAAAGACATTCACAGACTCGAGCAATTTCAGCTGGGGGTCTCACATGTTGCTGGGGGCTAAAGCCCTTGCCCTGAGAATAGACTGAGGAAGCAGGGCTGACCACGCGAATGCCTGTTGTGAGAAGAAGGTTGGTCTAGAGATCTCCTGAGCTCCACTGGGCCCAAGTTACCAATTAACTTAAGATAGTGTAGCCACATTGTGTATATGAACTCAGGCTCTGAGCTGCTAGTCCTGAGCAGCTGTCTCGAGCAGAATTTTCCAATATTTGTTTTGAAATATAAAAAGGCATTGCACACTCACTTCCATGAGCTTTCTAAAGGAAAAGAGTCTTGCATTCTTTGGACACAAACTGAACAGCTGTGAGTTTGGGTGCTGATCAGTTGTGCTTTTGTAATCAAGTTCTTTGCTAGTTGACAGGTTCACTTAAACAGTAATGAAGTACTATTTTATAAGACTGTTTTCTCTCTCTCTCTCTCTCATTTTTTTTTTCTTTTTTCTTTTTTCCCAAAGGAACAGTGAAGAATGAAAGTATTTTTGGAATTGTTGTTTAGTGAATTGGTTAATTTTATAACCTGTCCACAGAGTCATAATGCAGGCATTTAGTATAAAAGCCTGGGGAAGGCTCAGTTAGGAAGTTGGCTGCTCACAGTCATACCTGAACTGTCCAAATATGAGAGCTCTACTTTAATGCAAGAATAGTCATAAAAGTCAGAATAGAGAATGCCATGGCTCAGGCATGCTAATTAAATAGAGTAAATCTGAATCTAAATGGAGATACGATATATTCAATGTGGTTATGAAATATGAATATATTGGAGCAAGTCACAAAAATGATGAAGGAACTGGTGTGTCTTCTGGGCTGTCTAAGAGACTATTCAGTCTGGAGAAGAGGAAGCTCAGAGATGGTCTCATCGGTATCTATAAATATCTTAAGGGAGGGTCCAATGAAGACAGAGCCAGAGTCTTTTCAGTGGTGGCCAGTACCAGGACACCAGGATGGGAACAGATTGGAACACAAGAATTTCCAGCCAGATATCAGAAAGCGCTTCTCTGCTATGTGGGTGATGGAGCACTGGCACAGGTTGCGCAGATACTGTAGAACCTCCTCACTGGAGATCTTCAAAAGCTCTTGGGAGGTAGTCCTGGGCACCCTGCTCTGGGTGTCCCTGATTGAGTGGGGTTTGGACCAGATGGACCCAGAGGTTCCATCCAGCCTCAACCATTCTTTGATACTGTATGATTCTCTAATATAGCAAATATATGCAAATAACCACACAATTCTATTTTTGCCACTTGAGTTTCTCTACTTATAGTAAAATAAGGGAAGTTCAACAGCTATTTACCACTTTCGAAAGTTGCATCAAAATCATTTTTATAAAATAGAACTGTGACTGTATACAACAAAAGTTCCTCTTCTGTGCACATGTTCCAAAGTGCTGTCACTACATAGCTATAGAAATACATATAAAATGAGATCTCTTCACTCTCCTAACAGCCTGTATTTGTTTTTGTTTTTTGTTTTAATTATTTTCCCTCACTCAGCTTGTTTCAGTATTCTATTTATTATAGTAAAAAAATTACCTCCTTCTCTTTTCTTCCCAACATCCTCTAGACCCTCTCTAGATCAGTGGCATTCTGTCCCTCATAATTTGTGATCCCCCTGGATTGCTTCAAATAGAAAAAAATATATTTTTTATATATTTAAAGAAATGCCTATAAATAATGCTGTGATGTTCTGGTGTGCCATTCCTAGTTATTTTCCATTGATTCTTTAGAGATAACTAATGAAGACCCTTGATGTTCCTTGGGCCAGTACACTATAGATTTGGAAACTGCTGCCAGATCTAGGTCTTTTAAATGGGTGGATCACAGTCAGATGTCACATTTCCTCACAGGTTTTGATATATCCTTAATACCAAGCTTTTGTTTTTTATCTGTGAGTGCAAAGATTTTACTGTTTGATATGTGATGCAAATACAGGCCATTTGATACAGGTTTACCAATATCTGGGGAGCCTGAGCTCTTAATCCTTGCTATGGACCTTTTGCCTACTGCTGCCCCTTAGATAC
Source organism: Meleagris gallopavo (assembly GCF_905368555.1). NCBI lineage: Eukaryota > Metazoa > Chordata > Aves > Galliformes > Phasianidae > Meleagris > Meleagris gallopavo. The sequence continues at coordinate 57,011,052 of NC_139405.1, read as the reverse complement.
CCTGGATTCTCTCATTACCTGATCCACATGCAGCCTGCCTTTTCCCATGCTGTGAAATGGCTAGCATGATTTGGCCTGCTTCCATAATCTGACTGGCAACAAGGAGGTTAAAAGGATATGATTAGTCCCTAAGCTTATCCCTTTGCAGCCTAAAAGAGGCAACATTAAAGAGAGTTTGAACCCAAAGGGTTTGTTTCAGCTGGAAATTTCAAAGCTTTAATGTTTTAAATAGGCATGCAGTTTTCTGTCCTTGGCTCTGCTTGCATGACTTCAAAATCCCAGCTGAGGTTATGAAGATTTTTAATACCACATTCCACATGCTTTCATCTCACCTATTGTCAATTAAAGTATACTTAAAATACCCCATAATCACGAATACAAAAGATACCTTTCTTACTTGCTTTTCTTCTTCAATCATTTTTTGAGGACTAGATATTAGGAGGGAGATGCATCGTAAGGTAGTCTCACTGATGTATTAGTCAATTGTAGAGGACTGCTTGTTAAGCGACTAAATAGAAATGGAATTTGGGATGGTTTTTCTGTTTCTTGTGTAACTACTCTCTCTCAGGCTATTGCTGTGTTACCTCTTTCAGAAAGATTAATCTCTTTGTGCCTATAAAATTGCTTTGAAAGAATATATCTTTTCCTGTGGAAAAAAAAATGATGGTATCAAATGGTAATGTCTATGCATTGGTAACACATGGATATATAATACATCAGGAACAAAGTTTAGATGTATTCTGTTAAATTCAACTTAATATTGATTTATTTACTCAGTTATGTTACCAGTTCTCTTATTACTTTATCATTTGCATTCTTGATTACAAGAATTTACACGTACCTCTTTAATTGCTAGGACTTCAAATTTACCAAAGATAAAGGAAACTTTCCTTGATGTTAAATTTTGTCCTCTCAATTTGAAATTGAGACACTTAAATAGTAACAAATTGTACCAACAGGAAGTAAATTTCCTAATCAACTAAAGTAGTAGAATATGTAATGCCATGGTAATGTAAATCAGTTTTTTTCACACTTCTTACTGTGACAAGGTTTAATTCTTTGCTGAAATATAAGATCTGATTTTTTTTCACAAAGTTTTAGATAAAACTAAATTATGAGGAATAGCATGTACAGATAACTTCAAATAATTAAGTTTCAATAATTTTTCAAACAATAAGTGTTCCGGTTTTATAGCAAAAGAAATACTCATGCAAAAAGCAAGGGTCATAAGTATTAAGGGACACTGAAATGTACCTGGAATAAAACAATATTAAAGAAACATAGTAGTATCCTTTATTTCACTTCCCATCTTTGCTGTTGATATGCATTTTAAATTAAATGTAAGAACTCAGCATAATTCAAATGACAATATATTTATTCAGAAGACTAAGTGGTAGGTAGTGGCAATAACTTTTATTGTACCAACATAGTTGAAAACAATAGATTTCAGTTTCAGGCACCTGAAATAGAAATGCCAAGCTTCAAGCGAACTACTGGTTGAAATTTAGTGTAGTTTCTGAGAGATTAATTAGATACTTAACAGTCTGACCTCTGAAAAACAAAGTTTGTTAGTTGATACCTATGCTGCTAAGATTATGCCAGTTGTTAGGGAGGAAAGAGGGATATTACCCTTTATAGGGTAAAGAGAGAAATAAGGAGTTTGTAGTTTGTGGAACCACAAGAAGTTAGCTGGAGTCACTGCCACATGCTGCATAGTTGATTCCTTTCATGAATTTTTGTTCTTGCATACACATCTTTCAGATTTTTCTAGGCTGCCTAGAGGCAGAGCCATTGTGTAAATAGCTGATATTGCCTTAGTTGTGATTAAAACAGAAGTGTGCAGTCTGTAATATATTCTTGCAGTTGACACATTTTATATGTGGGATAATCAATCAGTGAGTCAACTGGGCTCAAGTCCCACCAAATCCTATCCCACCCATTTTGTCATTTCCTTGGCTTCCAAAGGATAACTGAGCATTACTTGTGTAGGTGGTTCTTAGCTTCAAAGGGATTCTGAGTGACTCCTCTCATCTGTCACACTTCCCTATGGACATGTCCAGGCTGTTCAAGTTGCTCTTTGCTCTGCAGCTGTCTGGAGACACCATCTGCTCTAGTGAGTCCCCTGGTCACCTGCCTCTGGCCTCCATTCCTTCTCTAGGCTGACAGATTCAGATATGGGTAACACTATAAGCATAAACACAACGTATTTCTGTTTAATCATCCATGAAAACTTGACATACTGATACAAATTAAAATAAAAATAGGAACCCATGTCCATCTGTGCTAAATTACAATTTTTCCGTGATGATTAATCGCTGCCTTACCTGTGTTTTATGGAGTGAATCTACTCCATTTATTTGTTGATTTGAATTTGACCTTCTGACTCAATCAGCAAGATAACAGAATCATGGAATAATAGAAGATCTGGAACTGAAAGGGACCCTCAAGAATCGTTAACTCCTGGCTCCACACAGGACCACCCAAAATTCAAACCCTATGTCTGAAAGCACTGTCCGAACACCCCTTGAACTCCAGCAGCTTGGGGCTGCGACCACTGCCGTGGCGAGCCTATTCCATGCTCACTGCCCTCTGGTGAAGAACCTTTTCCTAACTTTCAACCTGAGGAGGCTCTGTGCTGTTCCCTTGGGTCCTGCTGCTGTCACTAGAGAGCAGAACTCAGCACTGCCCCTCATGAGCAGCAGTGTTACCCAAACCAGCACTCAGTGCTGGAGGTGAGGCCTCACAGTGCAGAGCAGAGTGGGACAACCCTTTCCTTCACCTGGCAGCAGCACTCGGCCTAATGTACCCCAGGGTTCAATTGGCCACTTGGGCTCCCAGGACACACTGCTGGCTCAGATTCCACTTACTGCTATTGTTCTTTCTTTGATCAGCAGATACAAATCCAGTGGTTACCAACCAAAAACTTCTAGGAAAGCCATTTCTTTTTACCCTCTTTCACTATTTTCTTTTACGATAAGCTTCCTTGAGCATCTTAGCAACCTTTGCCCATGTGGAAAGGTGATAAAGGAGAATCCCTTTCAGCCTTGATCTGAGCAGTCAGTGTAACATAAGAAAGAAGCAGATATCAGTCCACATCTCAGACTGATACTTCTCCTATAATTACCAACTGTTTGCAAACTTTTCCTGTATGAATTATTCTTCTGGCTCAAGTACACTATTAGATGCATTGCATCTCCTCTCATGGTTTCTTATCACATAAGTGTTTCCTTATGTGTCATCCAGCGTTTTCCCTCAGGTTCCCTTTCTTTGTCCTTGCTGCATGAATCTCTAAAGGCCCTTTTGAGGCTCCATCACTTGTTACCTGAGAAACCTATGGGGAGCAGCTGCTGATGGGTCCTTTCTTCAAGTTAAAGGGCACACAACAACCTGTTACTCCACTTGCTGCTGGATTTCTGGGAGCATCTAGAAACCATGCCTGATGCATAGGACTGCGCTTGGCCCGCAGCCCATCTTAAATGTGAAGTACATCTTGGTAAGGGCGAGGACCTGAAGCATTAAGAGCTTGAGTCAATTCTGCTTTGTACAGATGTTGAAGAGCAAGCATTAGGAGTAGCTACTTTAGAGGATCTGTAGCAAGATATGCTTTTCTTAGTTGATCTTGGAGTGGCCAACAGTGACGGTGCAAGGATCATTTGGTAACAACAGCACAGTACAAAGCAGTGCTAGATATAGGAGTAAATCTGGGCCACTGTTCCTTTCAAGACTAAAACCATAAGGTATTAAGTCTTTGGTTCTGTTGTGGCTTAATCCAGCAGGGAGCTCAGCCCCACACACCAATTTGCTCACTGCCCTGCAATGGGGCGGGAGAGAACATGCGAAAAAATGGAAGAACTCAAGACTCGACATAAAGACAGATTAATAGAAGGAAAAATAATAACAACAACAAAAAAACACAGAACAAATGATGCAAATGCAATTGCTCACCAGCCACTGACAAGATGCTCAGCCAGTCCTTGATGAGGGGCTGCACCCTCGGACAACTCTCCCAGTTTTTTGTTCAGCATGAACAATATGGAATAGGATGGGACTTCTCTTTGGCCTATTTGAGTCAGCTGTCCTGCTTCTGTCCCTTTTCACCTCCTTGTGCACCCCAGTCTCCTCACTGGCAGGGCAGTATGGGAAGCTAAAAAATTGTTGACTGCTCAGAAACAACTAAAACATCAACGTGTTATTAACATTCTCATCCTAAATCCAACATACCAGCCACTATGGAGAAAAAGGCTCTGTTTGGGCCAAAACCAAGACAAGTACTGATGTTCTTGCTGAAGATGAAATAAACAGAACATCTACAAGGTTAGGGAAACAGAATCTTGGAAAAAAAAAAACAATACTTTTGTTCTTTAAAAATAAGATTGACAGCTGTCATGCTTTGGTATCAGCAAGATGGTTATGTTTTATAAAACAATTTATAGACTTGTCTCTATATTTTTTCCTCTGTACTCCACATCCATTTAACTGTTATTCGATGCATTTTAGAGCAAGACTGTGTCATTCACAGTGCTACCAAAATATTCTGTCAAAGCTCCTAGCATAATCTGATTCAAAATCTTGTAAGGTTTGTTTGTTCAGAAGCTTCAGTTCTCAATTTTGAGTAAGAGTAAATATAATCATTGTACTAAGCTAAATAAGAAAATTAGCATTTGTCATTGATACTCACAAATCATGGCTATTCTGTGGTGCAACTAAACAGGTCTGCAAGATAAATTCTGTCTACAAAGTCACTTTATTCTAAACATAGCATTTTCTAAAAAATGATTTTCCATCTTAAAATGCATTTAATTGTAATAGGCTTATGAAAAGCTTTCTGAAATCATCTCATATCAATACGTCTGCTAGTACTGTGGATCGTATTAGATGGAGAAGAGATCAAAATGCAGCTGTTAATATTAAGAAGTATAGAAGCCTTACCCAGCACTGAGGCTTATTAAAAATTATTACTTATGCACTTGGTAGTGACTTTTTCCATGAAAGAAAAGAGGTTTAATAATATTGATGTTAACTGAAGAAATAAGAAAGAGTCTTTTCCTGTGTATAAAGTGGTTTTTCATCTTGTTTCAGCCAAAGTTGGTTTCCTCTACATCCAATTTCTGATGCAGGTGAAGTGAAAAGAGGAAGAGTGCTCTCCTGAAATGCTGGGAGAAAGGTGATGAAGTGGCTCAAAAGATCTCTTTCTCACTTCAAGAGATCTCAGTTTCTTTCTGTCCTTCAAGTTATTGTATACCAATCAGTAATTAGATTTATGTATTTTTTCCTGCAGTATTTGTAAATCTTGCAAATGATATTTTTTTCCATAGGAAGATACCTCAAGATGTATTTTTCAATGTGCATTTCAGAGTTAGAGAGGAACTCTTGCTAAAAGTGTGTTTAAAATATTTAGCAATCAAATCCAAGCTTATTTGGTTCACCCTTTGATGCAGTCCAGGTAGATGTAATAAACACAGTACAGTACACAAAATATCAAATCCTACTAATGGGCAGAGCTTGGATTTAGCACTACCCTGTGCAGCTTCTTGGCAACCCTGAGATGGACAAGTGTGGGTTTATGTGTGCTGCAATATGCCACATGAGTATGGAAACTCCTATCCCTGCAAAGATCTCAGATGTGGAAAAGAGTAAAGGGGCTAATTAGATAATAGCTAAATGATCTATTCATTTCAGTAAAGCTAAGTCATAATTCTCTTAATTTATTTCATAGAGAAAACTAATTACTTTTAATTGAGTAAGAACAAATTACAATGGCTTTTTTAATGACTAAGTCCTACTTATTTCTGCCCAGAGACTCAAACATTGTTTTAAGAAAGAATAATCTTTTGCTTTTGGCAGAAACCCTTATAGAAAAGCAAATGAGAAGGTTTGTTTTCATTTTTTTAATACTATCAACCTCAAAAAACTTTCTTTGGGGGATTTTAAAATTTATTACATAAAAATACGGCTTTTTGTGAAGCATTCAAGAAATTAATTGACATGAGACAATTGCTGTTGCCCAGATAGCATAAAAATGCAAGTGAATTGCAATAAGAGAGTTTAGGAACAGAAACCTGACACTACAAGTGAAATTGCTGAAGTTCTTTAAATAATCCTTTCAAGTCTGCTTTCATAAATTCAGAAAATGCTGTATACATAGTACCTCAGGCCTTTTTTTCAGTTCTTCCCTTCATAAAGGAAAGATTTCTCACAGAAGGAAATGAAGCACTCTGCCTTTTAATAATGATGGTCGAGGAGAGAATTGAAGTTGCCACTTTTTGTCTATCACCTGAATTACTGCTGAACAAATAATAATGAACAGTGGGTACATTTTTTTTCTGGATTAGTACTTCCATCAGCCACTGTCTTCAAACTCCCTATTAATTTCATAGTCATGAAATAATAGCAGTCTGGAGCAATTTCTGTTTGGAAATATGCTTACCTGATACTTGTTGGAAATTCATGATAATGTCCAAATAACACAGTCTGTCTGTTTCTCATACCATTGTAGACCTTATCTTTTTGCATGGATGTCACTTGTTAGGATTTTTAAAATCTAAATATTTAAAGATATCTGATGAAAATTATTTTCTGTGAATTGCAAGGAATTACTGATTTGCTTTTCCTTTGCTTCCCTGCCTTTCACTTTATGCTCCCAGTCTAACTTCTACTTTATCTGCTTGTTAAACCATCCCCAGCACTGACATTTCACCTTTTTCTCTGCAGCAGACTATCAGCCTTTCTTTATTCTCTGAGCTTAGCAATACCATCAAAGAAAACATTTTTATATACCCAGCGTATTACATCTTAGTTGTGTTTTGTAATATTGTCTAGTATTCATTCTAATCCATTAATTAACCCTAGGATCTGATTATAAGATGTCTTTTAAAGTATTAATTAATATTCTGAATATCCTGAACTGTGTCATTTTATTCATTACTTTTACTCGTAAATAAATGACCAAACATGATTTTCTTTTTATAAACCCATACTGGTTCATGTTTTCCATATAGCAGATACCCAGGTGTAAAAGTTCTAAAATGAAAAAACATAAAACCAAGTCATAAAAATAGTGAAGGTTTGAATTCATGAGCTTGAAAATTATGAATTGATTATCAGGTAAACTAAACCAAGTTTGTAATTGATGATGTAACAATGGAGATTGTATACAAGGAATGCAGAGAAAAGGATCAGCTTTATTCAGGAACACAGAATTTATTCTGTAGTTGAGACTCAAGTGGTCTTAAGAGGCTTAATAAAAGCTTCTTTGAATGATAGAATAAGAATATATTAATGTGTGTTGAAACATAAAGGGCAAGATCTTTTAAAGATGATGTGTGGAATGGTCTGTAATCATAATAATTGTCATGGAAGATTTTAAAAGAACTACTAGCTAAAGTGGTAAAATGATCTGAAATGCATGCAAGGTGACAATATGTTACTTATTTTCCTAGAGATCAGTTCTGACATAAACCATCTGCAAATTTATGAATATTTTTGTCTTTAACCCTTATATGTCCTCACAAAGAGCACTAGTTTTCTTTAAATATTTGTATCGTTGATGGAAGATTTATTGCCTATATATATAGTTATAAAAGATATGTAAAGACATTTTTAAAATGCCATGTGAATTAAAACTTCTATTATGTTCTAACTGGATTAAGATGTAGTAGGTTTTAAAAAGTAGTAATAATTTAATTGTCAATAAATATTTTCATATTAACAAAGCATACACAAATTTTCATTGCATCAATATTTCTGCTTTCTTTTTCCCCCAGGACACAATATAGAACTATGATAGCAACCGGAGGAGTCATAACAGGACTGGCTGCCTTGAAAAGGCAAGACTCTGCCAGATCTCAGCAACATGTAAATCTTGCCACAGCACCAGCTTCTGAGGAGAAGAAACCAGTCAGACGCCGACCTAGGGCAGATGTAGTCATTGTCAGGGGCAAAATTCGACTTTATTCTCCATCAGGATTCTTCCTTGTTTTGGGAGTGCTTATCGCATTCTTGGGAATTGCAATGGCCATCCTTGGATACTGGCCCCAAAAGGAACAGCTTTTGGCATCTGAAGATAGTGTATCAGTTAATGAAACCCAGGTCCTAAGAAACCAAGGAAGCATTTTACTTCGTTTCTTTGAGCAGCATGTGCACTCAGATAAGATGAAAATGTTGGGTCCTTTTACCATGGGTATTGGAATCTTCATTTTTATTTGTGCAAATGCCATTCTACATGAAAACCGCGACAAGGAAACAAAAATCATACACATGAGAGACATATACTCCACTGTAATAGACATCCACACCTTGAGGATCAAGGAACAAAAGCAGTTGAGCGGTGCCTTTACTGGTTTGTTAGGGGAAGGAGAACTCAGGCAAAGTGGGAGCTTGTGTGCATCCCGGCTGGCTGCTAACACAGTTGCACCTTTCTCTGGCTTCAAAAGTAATTTTAGAATGGATAGTTCTGCTGAAGAAGATGAAATTACTCTAAATGAAGATAGGACCACTGCTAGCCTACTACCGCCTCTGCTGACTGACCAGTCTGGTTCGGTCTTTGGACTCTACCCTCATTCCAACAAGGCTTCAGATGACAAAAACACTAGTTCTATAAAGTGTGAAACAAAATCCATTGTATCATCTTCTATTAGTGCTTTCACACTGCCGGTAATTAAACTGAATAATTGTGTTATTGATGAGCCCAGTATAGACAACATAACCGAGGACTCAGAGATCACGAGGAGTCGGTCCAGAAATCTCTCAATGGACTCTTTGGCCATTCCATTGACTGACACCAATGAATCCTGCAAGCCGGCCATGCTACCACGACATAATTCATTTGTGGACACTCAGCATGACCAGTTCAAGTCTTCTGTGATCCTCGGACCAAGCACAGGAAAGCTTTTATCCCCTGGTGCTGCCAGGAAGCAGTTTGGTTCCAACACATCTTTGCATCTTCTGTCTTCACATTCAAAGTCCCTGGATTTGGACAGGGGTCCATCTACACTCACTGTCCAAGCTGAACAAAGGAAACATCCCAGCTGGCCCAGGCTGGATCGGAGCAACAGTAAAGGATATATGAAATTAGAAAACAAGGAAGACCCAATGGATAGGTTACTTGTGCCACCAGCAGTGGTAAAAAAAGACTTTACCAATAAGGAAAAGCTTCTTATGATATCAAGATCTCATAATAATTTGAGTTTTGAACACGATGAGTTTTTGAGTAACAATTTAAAGCGGGGAACTTCAGAAACAAGGTTTTAATATTTAAATTCAAATCTACAATATATCATACAGTATTTAAAAAAAACAAAAACATTTTGACAAGTGTTTCCTTTTCAGTGAAAATTGTACAAGCCTGTTTTTAACCAAACGCTTAATAGCATATTAAAATTGGCTTGTGCAAACAGATCTTCATCTTTGTAAGGCCAAGTTTTTTGTCATAGTACCATACAGTTGCAATATTGTACATTATCAGTGCTCAGAGAGTTTTGGTACAACTGTTCCAAATTTTTTCCAACTCATTTTTCCTACTGTTCTATATAAGCATGTTAGTTTCTACCAATTTGACTCCAAAAGCCTGCATTAGAATAAAAGCTCAATTTACTTATAAGTTCTGTTTATTTAAAGACTGTGAGACTCTAAAAATTGTACTCGTGGTCTAGAATGGGAAGTGAGCCGCAGTACGTACTGGAATTGTTAAATTCAGGCCTTTATCCTAGGTGTTGTCTTTCACATATGATACATCTCAGTAACTACAATCTTGCCACTATCATTTGAGAAACTTGTTTACATGTTGAAGTGGGTGGTTAAAGAAGAGTGGGTATAATTATAAACATTTATGTGAATTCATTGTTATTGATCAAGTTGAATACTAGTGTTGTGAATTATTTACTATGCTTTGTACAACAATGTTTCTACATACATTATAATTTATATAATCCAGTAATTCCAGGAAAACATATTAAAGAAATCTGAAAATCCTTCTGGAGTTAGCTCTCTAAAGCACTTTGATTGGCAGCAGTTTTAAAATCAAACTGTTTGGATTCATTTAAAATCATAGGAACATAATGATAACATGATTTTAGAAATGTGATATATAGTAAAATGATATTGTGACATAATTATGAAGAGAAGAATGGAAAGTGAATATATTGCCTCTCAATAGCAAGAAGATAACTAGATCTCTATGGTCAAAATAGCTGATACAAAGCATACAACTCAATATGCCTACTGACACAGTACAAAAGCCCCTTGCCTGAATTTTGCTTTATATATTTCACATAATTATTGGCATGGTGGATCACTGAAAGCTTAGCTGGACTAATTTGCATTACAAGATGTTGCAAAAGTTTGTGACATTTAGAACAATGTTTTTCTCATCAGAGCAAACTTCTCAGTCGGCAGTTGTAGGCTGTTTATAAATAAAGTAAGAATTTGAGTGTGCATACCAGTTTTCATTTATTTCATTAAGGTTTTTAGGCTTTAATCCTGCCATGACTGCCATGATAGAGAATGTCACTTCTGGTTGCAAGGCTCACCTAGCAGGATGTTGGTCTTAATTGGTCATTTTGGATATATACACTTAACTTAAATGCTCAGGAATTATTTTAAAAGGCTTTTCTCAAAAAGAATCAAATCCGTAAAAATGTTGTTGTACTTCAGTTGTTTATGAAAGATCAAAGATAACAATACTCTTTTTTTTTTAATATTCAGCTCCGAGTTTCAACTGCGCAATGTTTATGTATCGGGAGCATTACTTGCTCAGTGAATTGAGGCGTAGTGTTAACTATTAGAACCTCAAGCCTATATATTGTAATAAAGTTGGCTAAATATTTTGCTATGAAGCTTTTAATAACTTTCTGGTTTGTGTTCTTAAGACATTTGCTATTTTTTGAAACAAAAATAAAATGTGTATCTACGTATCTGCTGTAAGACTTTTTTTTTCCTCAATAATCTCAATTCTTCCATTTTGAAGTATAGTTAGGTATCATAATGATGTAAATAATATTATGCTAAATATATTAGCCCGCCACTAGATATCTGACTATGACTGTCAGTGATACCTCTACATGTGTAGAGACTGAATTTACTGCTCTTCTGATATTTATTTTTTTAATGTAATATGAAATTTATTCAAAATGCTTTTGATAGAAGGAAATTTTGTATTACAAGAACATCCTATTCTTTATAGTTTCACAGCAAGGAAGCTTAGAAAAATGCAAACTACTATTAGACACAAATGATGTAAACTTTTATTTCATGAATAGCTAAATTAAGTCTTAGCTTAAAAGACTGTTTTTGCTCACTGTTGTACATGAGAATAGTCCTTTTCATAGATATGTCAGGTCTTGGGCTTTTAATTATCACATTACATTATCTGGTACTGAAAAACTTACTGACTTCAGAAAAAATTTCTTGGGAAACCAAGGTGAAGTTACTGACTTAAATTAGCAAGAAATTGAAATAGCAAATACAAAGAAGTTGTGTGATTGACAGACTGACTACTGAAAGATTCCCAAATTACCCTAAAATGGAACATTTCATTCAAATAATGACATATAGGAGAAGCTCCAGAAATGATCTCATCTATTAAATGTTAAGTAACACGATAACTCTTGAAAGTAATGATAACCTTGTTTTGCTGGATTTTCACATCTCAGACTTTAAAGATGTGTGGCAAATCATTCATAAGGCATAAAGTCTAGGGTGCTGAGTCTGATGAGAGGTATATAATGTTTTTAAAAAGTTTTCCAGGACTCTATTTCTTCCCAGATACACTAATCACAAAGTTAGGCATCAGTCTGGAAATGAAGGGCATTGCATCTTTCCGTATTCCTTGAATGGTTCTGACTCAGTGTCTAGTCAGAAAAACCTGTAGACATTCAAGAAGTGTGGTCACTAACCTTCATATGTAGAGGTCAGAAACCTCAGTGAAGTGCAGCGGTCTGAATTCTCTGTAGCCCAAGTTCGGATGGCAAGTAAAGACCCTGGTGAAGACAGGAATGTGTCCTAAATCTTGTTATCTTTAGAGCATAAATGTCATATTCACTCTCTTGCTGATTCAGTTCACAGACTTTTTTATGGATGTTGCTCATTTCTGTTATTGATGCTCTGTGTAACCCCACAGTGACAGTACAACTGCAGGATGAAAAAGAAGCCAAAGACAGGAAGTCTTAAACTAGATTTCTTATCAGGGAAAATAAGTGTACAACTGGACAAGAAGCCTTTACATGCAATAAGAAGCTAAGCCTTATATCTAGCACTCTGAAGATGTTATGGTACAGCATTTTGAAAGTATTAATCCAGGAGAAAATCACTCATATTGTACAAGCAATGAGCTCAGCTCCTTCCTCTGCATAAGACCATTTTAAAAAAATGCACATTTTCTTTCTCATACATAAGCATCTTAATCAGTCTGTGGCTTAGGGTGATGTTAGGATCTGTCCCTTCCTCCTGACAAAGCTCATTGGGCAAGATATCATTAAATAAAGAGTATGGTTACAGTGATAGAGCAGAAAGGCTGAGTTGCATTATCCCTTCCAGGATTGCTTCTGTTCTTCCCATGGAGAACTCACTGGATAAAAACCTTGATGCAAGGCCTGTGCTCTAGCCACGCTGATGTTTTAACTGCTCCTCTGCAGAGCACAGTTCACTCTCCCTGTGAGCCAATGAATTCAGCTCTTACACACAGAGCTGAATAGAGTTCAGCAGCTGAGGCTAGTAAGCACACAGCTGCAAATAATATGGTTTAATAAAGGGGAAGGTCTTGGCTTGAGGCTTCTCAGTAGCAAAAGGATTTTGGTGTGGTGTTCCTTATCCTGACAGTGGCTCTGATGCTTATGCTGTGTAAAGGACGGAAAGACAAGCTGACGTTCACCAATCTGGTTCTGAAGGAAAGTGGAATGTAATGTAATAAATGCAGAATTTTTGAGGCTACTGGCTTTGGAGGTAGGCATTTACATCTGTTCCTAATCATATAGACAGCTACCTAATTTTGGTGCAGCTATATTAGAGAGACTTCAGCAGATGCTGATTTTAAGATATAGCAATGCTAGTCCTTTAGTTTCTCCTGAGTGAAATTTGGGAAGTAGTTTTAACTTGTAGCATGTCTTCTCTCTGAATAGCTTTTAAAGTAGATTTTGAACTCCTGGATTGCTTTAGTCTTAAATTCCTACAGATATATTTGTTCTTTCTAGGAGTGTTTCTAAGGTCCTTTTTGGGAAATTCTGCCTTTATCTTCCCAGCGCTACCTTTTTTTCGTTGTTTTTGGTTCCGGACCAAATATAATATTATCACGAATAAGTAGAAATACTTTAGCAAGACTGTGTGCATGCACACATGAAAATGTAAATGATGTAAGTGATCTATTATAGTAGAGGAGTGCTTTAATTAGTATGACTTAGCTACTCATAGGCAAGTTCATGCCCTTTGTCAAACCAAACTGGGGAGCAAATTAGTCGCCATTATCACAGATATCACGTTAAACATTCGGTTGACAATTATTAATATTTTCATCAATATTCCCTGTGTGACATTGCTGAGTTGTGTTTCAGGACTCCGTATTTTAAAATAATCTTGCTGGAATACTTTATAAATTCAATAAATCCCAGTCAGTAAGATTTATCTCAATGATAGCAGAATTGCAACGCTAAGTGTTGCAAAGAGTTGAAATCTGAGAGTTACATTGCTTTATTTTACAGTGGTTTGTTGACATTAAAGTATTGGAACATATTAAATGGAAAGCAGTATATCTATTTGTTGTTAGTTCTAATTCTGGCAGATGATGCTTGCTTTGTCATTTTGAAACTTTTATCAGCACTTTAATTTCATTCCAACAGCCAATTGCTAGGCTATTTAAAAAACAAAAACAAAAGCCAAACAAAAACAAACAAAAAAACATACCTAGAATAATCTTGTAGGTTTTAATATTTATTTCTGGGGATTTTCTATTTTTAAATTTTTAAATTCACCACACTAGTTGCTCAGTTATCCTGTGATTCACTGTAGAATAGGTTTAACGCAGATCTTTCTGTTCTCAGAATAGGTTTATGCTATGTAGGAAATATTTGTTTTAATCTCTGAGTAAACATTTTTTTCACTTTTATTATTAAATTTCAGCTTATTAAGACAACTCAGTTTTCCTTCTCATCACTCTCTTATTAACAATACATCCCTATTCAGGCTATGTTAGCAGCCAGTGCAGCCCAACAGGAGTAGATCTGCAGCTGGAGATGAGGTCCCATTATCCACAGCATATGCATTTCAGAGGGTTTTCTTCAAACTAGCTCCCATCTGGTCCTGTTAGAATGAATGTCCGTTGTCCACTGAAATATGTCTCCTGCTCTTGGAGCACATCTTGTTGTTTTTCTCTCGCAAGAACCAAATCAATGCTACAAGGTTGTTCTTTGATGCAATGCCACATCCTCTGAGGCACTCAAAGCCAGGTTGGATGGGTCCCTGGGCAGCCTGAGCTGGTGGGCCACAGCCCTGCCCGTTGCAGGGGAATGGAACTGGATAGGCTTTAAAGTCCCTTCCAACCCAAGCCAGTCTATAATTCTGTGATTGCATGAACTGAAGTGTGGTACACATGTCATATGATAAGATTAATTGCATGATGGATCCCTGGAAAACTCCATTAATTTCCTCACTGAAGCCTCATGATACCTATCCCTACCAGCCCATCTTGCCACCTCTGAATTTGACAATGAATACTCAGCTCATTTTTTTTCTCCTAATTCTCTTAATTTCCAGTTTAGCTAATAATTTCCAATGTATTTACAGTGCATTATGTATCAAGCTTTTCAGAAGACAGATAAGATATATTACATATTTTACCTAGAAAATTATTATTTCAAAATATGTTGATTTAATGTGATACGATCTGTCTCTGACACATCTCAGCATTTGATCTTATTTCCCATTCTCATTCTCAGTTTAGGTCTTTGTCTTAAGACTACCTCCTATCTGGATCAGGCTTATATGTGCCCAGATAGCTCCTGTCCTTCTTTCTGCATTCCGTAAATGCAGTTTAAAAGATTACTATTATTACTATTTTCAATACTTATTGGCTTCCCTTTCTCTCAACTCACTTATTGAAATTCTGTGCAATGATGTGTTTTCATTTGCCAGTTTTTTCAGGCAACTGTAACAGAGATTATGTGCTTCCACAGAGTGAGAGCATACAAGGCTTTAGCATTCTCACAGGTGAGGATTTACACATCTTCTGTTTTCACACTTTTTTTCTTCAATTTTTTCAAACTTTTCTATCTCCCATTTCCAGATTCTTTTTTCCTACTATTCATCATACCTTTACGCCATTTCTATAATAGTGCACACAGCTGAAAAAAAGAGACAAAGTTATCACTTAGGTATAGGCTATATTTGGAATGAGTTTGTCTCTTTTTATGTTTTTATGGATTCTTTTTTTCTTTTGCAGTTTCTTTCTTTTTAAATTAGGTTAAAGGGTAGTTAGGTTTTCAATTCTTTTCAGAAGCTTCCTACAGTGAGGGTGCATGTTTGTATCTGTTGGTTTGAAAAATGTCTCCTTTACCTCAAATCCCCAGCCTTCTTGTCTGGCTGATTTCAATAATTTATTTTCTTCTGAAGTTATCAAAATTTTTTCAGCTCAAATCAGCACCTTACTTGGAGTCCCCTATAGTTTATCCTTGTTGCCTGAAGTTAATTGGATCAGCTCAGGGGTACTTGAGTGAGTGTGTAGGAGCATCTTGTCTATGACATACCCAGCACTTAACAAAAGCCAATCAGTGTTTTCTGTGATGACTGTTCGTGATGACATCTGTTCACTCTTCTGTCTAGGTATCTCTGTGTTTGGTTGTCACAGCCATCATTTGTTCACAATCTTTTTGTTTCTGGGAAATTAAGTTTTCAACGAGGCAAGGATAAAAATTCAAAGTGAAGACAAAACACTAATCAATGTACATCTCCTTTTAGTTCATTCATCACAGGGAAAAATATTCTCATGCCTTCTTGCTATTTTCTTTGGCTTTCTGGAGGCTTAAATATTTGTGCATTAAATAGCCAAAACTGAGTATCTAGGATGAGTGTATAACTTTGTTACACAATGGAAAATATTATTTTCAGTATTATTCTCCATACTTAATTGAGTCACTTTTTTTTATCTGTCGTATTTTTCCAGTGGGATGCCATCACTGCTGTGTCTTGCTTTTCTATGTAAATGTAGTTAGTTTTGAAATGATCGCAGTACAGAACCACTTCACATAACTTTCCATGGTGCATATCATTGCATTTTTTGAATAATTCTAAATTTAAATATATCCTATTCTACCTTGAAGGAATATTGTTCCAGTTTATTTTTATAATTGTCTAGTTGAAGCCACTAGTTTTTCAAAGGTTTCACTGGTTTCAAAATATGTGAAGAACAGCTATTATAACAGAGGTTGTAATATAGTTAAATTCATCTTGCACCTGTACAGAATTCATTATATTTTAACAGACAAAGTACTCTGACATACATAGTGAGCACATTGTATTATCTCCAGCAAACAAGTGTTCTTCATTATCTCTTTATGGGGACCAGGAAGGGCATTAGAATTATAACTAAATTAAATGACAGTACTCTTTGAATCTTATGCAGAGGAGTCCAGTGAATACAATAGATTAAGAGAGGTTACGAATTAATAAACTGAACATTAGATTCTCATTAAAATATGCTTCCTACGTTTGTACGCTTTATAACTAGCACTGAAAAGAAGGTCTCTTATTGTCAGAGAAAACATTCCTGGTCATTCTTCTAAATAATAAAGTACGTTTGTTTATTTTCCTCTGACTTTTTGGATAAGTATTTTTTTTTCCTATGAATGACATCAATACCTGTTATCTAGACTGGCAGTTTTGCAAAGCTTTTGTGCCTTTCCTTCACATTTTCTTTTACTCTGCATTTTCCTTTTATTGGTAGAACACTTTAGGGCATTTCTGGGAGTCATTAGGAGTTCTCTGATATTTATGTCTGCGCTAAAGTAATGCTTCAGTCTCTAGTTGCATAATTGATGTAAGGTGACTAAAACTTGTCTGCCAACATACTCCCACTCTCTTCCATCTTTCCAACCCTTTCTACATGATCCTGCTCCTTAAACAGCTTTGTGGTCAACCAGACCAGGAACTGAAACAAACTCAGCAGAAATAACCAATGGTAGCTAACAAACTGTCAGGTCAGGAAGCTGGTTTGCTTCCATGCTCATTTAAGTGCAGAGGAAAAGCTAGACTACCATGGCAGTG
The DNA here is from genome assembly GCF_905368555.1 of Meleagris gallopavo. Taxonomy (NCBI): domain Eukaryota; kingdom Metazoa; phylum Chordata; class Aves; order Galliformes; family Phasianidae; genus Meleagris; species Meleagris gallopavo. Next base: position 56,993,808 of record NC_139405.1, on the reverse strand, counting down.
TCTGATTGGGAACCTTGGCCTCCTCCAAAATTTCATAGTGACTCAGACGAATTAGGATTTTGGATGAAAGCATAGCCTAGTGGTTTCTAGAGAAACAACAGATTATGGTTTCTAGTATTTTTTTCCAGTAATTACTTCCTAGGGAATTCATGGAGTACATGTCTATGATTTTCTACCTGTATTTACTTTTGACACTCACTTTCTTGGTGATTATATATGAATAAGCACATTTGCAGAAATTGAAATCCATTCCTGAAAAGAGGAGAGAATATGTTTACTTGATATGCATTATTGATGTCATTTGTTCAGCTTCAGACTGATTTCTAAAGGTAGGAATGGGTGATTGTCAACAACTGCCTAAAATAGCCAACTGCTGTGTCCCTGAGCCCTCTTGCATCTTATTGATTTCCAGAACAGATTGAAAGGGTTATTTCTGAATTAAATTCTTTCACTTGAATCATGTGCTAGATCATACATGCACAAGATCTGCACACACACATTTATTTCTGTATACATACATGTTTAATTGAATATGAAAACTGACCTACTTCAGAGTATATTACCTCAGAGCAAGCTGGTTCTGTTGCTCAGCAGGGACTAGCAAAATGGTACAAAGCAGGTAAGGAGAGCATGATGCCTGAGCCTAAAGTACTGGATTGCCTTAACTGATTCCTGCCTCAGTGGAATTAGTTGCAGTACCATCATGAGGAAAGACTCAGAAAGAATAGACAACTGTTAATGAGATTCAAGTGCCTTTTTATGGCTAGTTAAAGTTCTGAAGTGTTCAGGCTAACATATTACCAAACTGAGTCTTAGAAGATACAGTCTAAAACATTATCAAATTCTCTGTACTTTAAAAAATAAGGCAATCCCCTTGTTATTTTTGGAGAACCTCAGAAGAGGGGAAAAAAAAAAAACCAACAGTGAATTGAATTAGAAAGAGATGTTACTGGGAACAGACTTGGCACTTACATACACACTTCTGCTGTTATCATGGTATTGGTTTAAAAAAAAAAAAGGCAACTAAAGAAAAATGTTTCCTTAATACGTGGCATAAGCCATTACTAAGGTGCACAAATTCTTCATTCTCCTTGGCAGAGAAATCTCTTTCATTTGAATTCCTGGAACAGAAGCTTGTGTGCGCTTGAAACCAGACGAAACAATTAGACTGTCACATTTGCTTCCCCCCTTTTTGAGGCAGGTATCTTGGAAGATCAGGGACTGAAAATCCTTGCAGAGTTAATGGTTATAACAGAAACAGTAAATTCTATGGAACTCCAGTCCCTTTCTGGTTTTTTTTCTTCCCTGACACTGGGAAAGAGTGTAAAGGTAAAGAAAGTCTGAATCTTTTTGTATCTGCTGATGCCAGTATTTAGGCTTTGACAGCTTCTAAGGTGCTTATATGCACCTGTATTATTACAGAACAATGATTTATAGCATCAAGATTGGAGTTAGTTTAAGAAGAAACAGTGGCATGAGCTTCAGACGGTCTGCGCTTTTAACAGTGATCTGCAGATGAAAAGTGTCAGGTAAGGAGGATGCATAGGTTTCAGTGGAAGCAAAGTAGATAGGTGGCTTGCCAAACTCATGACATAAAATACAGTAGCCTGTACCATGACTAAAATCTTGGTTCAGGAAAAGAATGACTGAGCTGTTCACCAAACAAATAACCTTATTTTCAGGGATATTGTTCATATTTGCTTTTGAAAACAGTGACAGTTAAAAGCACTTTCACTATCAATGCCAGGATAAGTAGTGATCACTACTTATACGCAGATCTTGTCCAGATAACAGTGTTCGGTTTTAAATAAGTGTCTACAGAAGACTATATACCTTTCATACAATTTGAATGTCTTCATGATAATCCATCTTAAAAGCATTTTTATTTAATAAAATACAGATTCAGCACAAGCAAGCATATGTAATGAGAGACAGAAGGATGGTATTATTTAAAACCTGAGCATAGGAAGATCTGAAGAGGATACTGGGTGAAATTCAATCTAGTAAAGTTGATACATTCTGGGCAGCTATTTAAGATCTTCTAGGTTGAATGCTATGAGAAGGGTGATGGATAATTTCTAAGCTTCCAGAAACCTCAGCTCAGACCTTCAGACTGAATCTGCAAAAATGATTACCTGAATGTCCTCCAAAACAGCACAGGGCACTCTGCTGAAATTCTTTTCTTTCATTACTTATAGGTGGGAAACAATATCTGCTAGTATCAAAATGTAAATCAGTTTATAACCATAAAGACTTGGAGGACAAACATGGTGAGCATTTTAATTGTTGGCTTTCCTTATAATGTTAATGTAGTCCTTTTTTCTTAGTTTTTCAGGAACACAAAAGCAAATTATGTCATAATGGAATATAAAATAGCTTTCAAAACCAGCTGCTTTGTGATGCAGTTCTGTCACAGAACCTGTAGAATGAAAATGGTTTTTAAAGACTCTCACCCCTTGTCAAAGCCACAATTTCAAGTGAACTCTGAATATATTGAATGGAAAGATGTGACATCAACTGATGGAACAACAACTTTAAAATGATAGCTGGTGTCAATTTCAGTTGGCAAAATGTCAGTTTCTTGACTTCTAATAACTTGGGAAGAGCTGGACAATATAAGAAAAGGCCATCAACAAGACTAGAGGATCCAGAACATGAAATTATTATTTCCACTTAAGTTTGGGACCAGCATAGTCACAGTCGTAGTTACAATAATTTCCTTTAGATTTGTTTATTTATTTATTTTTGTTACTCAAGCCTATGGCTATCATTCTCAAGCTCAGAATGCAGCATTTGCCTTTTTCAGTACAAAGGAACCATCTGTTTTTTCTCCTACACAAATAATACAAAGAAGACATACATCTTCTGTAGTATTATCTAAAAGGAAAACAACATTTGCTTTCTCCAAGTGACATAAATAACATTGAAAAGTATGTGAACATCTTCAGCACATATGTGGTTGGGTACCACAGAAAATTAGTTTAACACAGTAACAAAAATACAATATTCTGTTAGAAGGAATTAAGCTTTATACTGCCTTTTCTCTTAGCCCTGTTACTGTTCTGTGATTTCCTGTTACAGTGAATGCTGGCTTTAACAGATAAGAAAATGAGAAGGAATCATTTTACCCAGACTAAATCCTTCCTATTTCAGCCACTTGGTGTTGTAATTTCTACCCTTTAATTAACTGTTTCTCCTAACTATAAACTCCTGTCAAACCAAGAACTGATGTTATTGGGAATATTTCTTAAGAAGGCACTAAAAGAGATCTTCTTTATGTGATCACAACAGGGCATTGCTCATACCTGAGCTTGCAGTTACCTATCTGGCACTGACTGCTTTCTTGAAAGAAAAATCCAAAAGAAAGAGAACACGATAGCCATGTTTTTGCAGGTAATCAGGGTTTGATTTGCTTCTAATTGCAAAGTCTTGCAAACAGAACATCACCTCCCCCCCAACCCCCCATTCTTTGTGCAATATCTCCTCCTGAACATCAACATGATGAATTTCTGTGTGCTGTTGTTTTTCCTCTGCATCTTCGACTCTTCCCTGAGTGGGGCAGCAAGTGTGGGGAATCAGCAGGGCTACAGCAGATTACTGCAGAAGCCCAGCCTGAAAAGCTGAGTGTCAGCAGGCAATATCAAGTCCAGAGATACCAGATTTCAGCTGCCCTAGTTTATGAACCGGGTGGGAGTTTGGTGACAGTAAACTGGGCAGGTTGCTGAGCAAGCAAAAAAGCTGTCAGAGGAGTGGCTTTCCACATAAGAAGCACAAGTTGGCCCAGAACAGAGCTCAGGGGAGTCCCTCAAAGATAGAAGCCCTGTAGAGAAATGGGAATTATACATTTGGGAAAGAAAGAGCTTGAGAGCAAGTGGAAAGGCTCCTGGAAAATAACAGAAGCCAAACAACTTTCTGCTGTACCTGGTCTTACCACACTGCTGTGGTTTGACTGTAAATCTTGCAATATTTGTAGATTTTCTTGCTATTTTTGGGAACCTGTTCTGGTTGGAGGGGAAAACTAACTCTAGACAACCCCTCCATTTTTTTGCACTGATCCTGCAAAAACTCTGGGAAGTGTGGCTTGAGATTTCTCTGAATGCTCAGAAGTGAGAAAATGATGGAGAAATAATCTTAATTTTTTAAATTAATCCAATTTTGAAGACCCTGGACTAGGGAGACTTGGGGCCAACTGTAAGATCTCTGCTTTATGAGGTCAGCTTCTTTTGGAATCTCCTTGTAGAGCTGTGTGCACTTGAAATAAAGATACACTTTCATGGGGGATCTGATAGATGTTTGTAAATATCTAAAGGAAGATGAGAGGTAAATGGATGAGGTCAGGCACTTTTCAGTGATGTGTAGTGAAAGGACAAGGTGCGATGGCCTAAACCATGGACATAGGAAGTTCTGTGCAAATGTGCAGAAGAACTTCCATACAGTAAGGGTGATGGAGCAATGGAATAGGTTGCCTAGAGAGGTTGTGGAGCCTCCTTCAGTGGAGAGACCCATCTGGATGCCTACCTGTATGTCCTACTGTAAGGTGCCTGCTTTAGCAGGGGGGGTTGAATTCGATGATCTCTTGTGGTCTCTTCCAACCCCTTTGATTCTATGATTCTGCTATGTGGAAAAGGTTACAGGTACCCCAGCAGCAAGCCTGAATCTCTATCTTGAAGTTGCACGCGGAGCTGATAATGGGATTCATAACATTTAACTGAGCAGATTGACTGGGTTCACGTCTGCTGAATTAACCACACTGCTCCAGGTGCAAGGGGAGAGATTCCTACTGTACTGCCTTTTTCCTCAGTTTTTGCTTTCTTTGGCTATATTATCCCTTCAAGAGAACATGGAAGAGAGCAGAAATGAAAGCTTATTTCAATGTGTTGCTTCCATGCTTTTGTGTAGAGATTTATTTCTGGATTGGATTTCTGAATTATCTGGTTTTTCACTCTCATATGACAGATGCAGTTAATTCAGTGAGCGCCAAATCAAAACATCGAGCTGGTGAAATATGAGTTTCTTGGCTCTATGGCATTTCCTTGTTTTCTTTTGCTGACTTCCTGATCCCTTATTTATTTCCAAAAAGAATTTTGATAAAGCAACACGATCAATTGACATGTAAGCTAGAAAAAGGGAGGAACATTTGCCTCCATGAAGTATGAGCATCTGTAGGCTCCAAAGATCAGCAGAACCTTTGCTCATCAGATTTGCAAGTGAAGTTGCTCAATATTTGGATTAACTCTTGGTGTGCAAAGACCCTCAAGAACTTTTATGGACTTCTATGCCTATAGTATTTTGTTCCTGGGGCCTATTGCATCCTTGGAGGCTGCCATGATGAAGCTATTTGCATTCTTAGTGCACAGACCAGATATCCATAGATATGCCAGCCTTCAAAGGGACTGAAGAAACAAGGTACTCTGTTCTGCTTCCATCCCAGCTCACAAGTCAAAGACTTGCTTTAGCTGGTGCTGGTGGTTAATGGCAAATGCTTGTGGAATGAACATCCTTAAATAGATGCATTCATTGCCATTTCTGTGTACACTGCCCTGAAATCTGGCCCTTGTTTGCACTTGACAGACAGAGTGGCTCCTCAACAACTGTTACTTGAGAGCTAAATATATAGTCTTACCCACACACAGTGCTATCCCGCCTTGAAGACTGCAATACAGCCTTCAACCCCCAGAGACAGGGGAGACAACAAAACAGAGTTATTGTATATGTAGTAAAAACAGTTGAGAGACTCTGTGGCAGAGAGGATTACATACATGCTGTGTCTTGAGGCAACAACATGAGAAAGGATGATTCTTACACAAGAAGCATAAGTTACAGGAAAAGTGAATTTGTGTTTTGATTTTCCTTTCAAATGCAGACTGCAAGACATCACCATTTACAGAAGGAGGCTACTGTCATCATTTGGAGAGTATAACAGAAAATGCATCCCAAATAGAGACAGAATGTCTTTTCGGCCTGGCAGAGCCCAGGCTCACACTGTTTCAGTGGCAGACATCCAGGGTGATAATCCCTGCAAGCAATCACTTAGCTGGTGCTGATCCTCCAGCAGGCTGGAAGAGCAAAGGTCAGCAGGTGAAAGTAGAACTTAATTATTTTTTTTAATAAATGAAAGATTTATGGGTGACAAGAAAGGATTTTATAACCTATTAAAAGTAGCAGTTGCACTTGTATTGAGCATATGCATGCCTTTGGCGTTTTGTTCTAATGACTAAGAGACTTCGGCTGTTAGACTGAAAGGAAGGGGAGGGTTGGATCAACATCTTGCTGGTGTGCTTTATAATACTAGAATTTATCTTCCACATGTACGTAGGTCACTCTGAAAGTAATGCCTTCTATTTATTTCCCTGGAAACTACAACAGACACGAAGAGCACAATAACACTTGTTTATAGAGCAAATTCTCAGCTACAAAACACTATTTTTGAACATAGTCATCACCTTTAGCTGTGCATTTTCACCAGCGATGAACAGCAGCCTTTGTGCCACACTCATAACAATCTGCCTCAGAAGAGGTGACTCACTGTTTCATAGAGGCTATGCCAATGTCACTGCTAGGAAAATGTTGCCCACACAGTCCAGTTCTCATCGTGCTCACATCCATTCTTTGGTCTCTGTTAATGTTCAGCAAGTGTTGATGAGTGTTAATAAGTGCAATTTTTTTCTGTGTGGAGGAAAAAATTACACTCATGTGCTTCCATATCTGGTACCATTTTGTCAGACTGCCCCTCTGCTGCCATCTGTCACATGGCAACAAAATATAATGGAATGTTGGTGGGAAGGTTCAAGCCCCTACTGCCGTACCACCACCATTTACCTCTGAAGTCTTGAACCAATAAAATAGGAAGCATTACTTTTGGAGCAGCTCTTGTATCAGTTATTCTCCCTTTTTTTTTTTAGGCAAGTGAAGAACTCCAGTGAGGTCCTACAACTGTGAAGAGAGAAAATGGCTTCAGCCTGTCATTAAGGCAGAAGTTCATTTTAAAGATCACATTTGAAACGTAAGGGTAAGGAATTAATTATGCTGTTAGCTGACTGATAGTTTATTGATCAGCAATTCCTGTGATGAAATGCCTTTCCATCTTTTAGGAATTAAGCTGCTGGCTTCCTTTCTTAAAAGCTTGCTATTGCTGCTGTTCTTTGGGATTTATGTGTATATCTCCATTAAGGCTCTTATAGCTTATCTGATGCATGTGCTTGATCTGCTATCAAACTGCTGGCTCTACTCTTACTAAGTATGATTAGGCAACAACAAAAAACAAGCCAAAACAAAAAAAGTGTTATTCCTTTCTTTCTCCACATTTTCTCAAACAGCGTATTTACCACTTCTGCAGGCTCTCGGAACATGAGAATTTTAAGTGGCTGAGACACAAGATTTATGCTGGTAAGAAAAAGACTTAGGGCTATACTTTTGTTAGTCCCAGCAGAATTCAAAGCTTTCTTCATAGACCACAGAGCAATGTTTGATGTGGAAGTGCTACAGCACAATTACAATAGAATCTTTTCCAACATATCAGCATTTTTTTATCAGAAGATTTCTATGTTATTGAGCCTCTGGGAGTATAGCTGGAAATTACAGTCATACCACTGGAAATGTGCCCAAAGATCTGATGTGACATAAGTGCAGAAATGAAAATTGTCTATATAGGGGTAAAGCCAAATTTACACAGTTCACTGTAGAGGTTTTAAGGCAGCAGTGGTAAACAGGCACCCAGAGCATAAGCTCTCCATGAGCTGGTGGGTACATTTCCTCTAGTGCTAGCCAGGATGACTGTGTAGAGTCATCTAACAATTCTGCTGCTTTGCGAGCTTTGTTTGGTCTAGGCAATAGTAAGACCTTACCTCTTTATGTTCGTCTCAGAGGTAGTGTGAACTTCATGGGAGTTCACACACATCCAAATACTGCGCACGAAGAGCATACAGTCATCCCCCCATGTCTGTTAGATGCAACAGTCTATTGTGCTGGAAAGAGATGTTTCTTTTCTGTCCAGCTGCTTAGCATTTCCCAAAAGCATAAAGCTATTTTTGCTGGGAAGTTTTCCTTCCCTCTTTGTCTTCCACTCGTATGAACTCACAGATTCTTTTACATCCAATTATAAAAAAGGAAACTGTAGGAAATCCTGGTTATGATGATATTTGCCAATATCTTACGGTAGTCTAGGGCTACATATTTCTTCAGATGATTAGGGAAAGCAAAATGGAACATGGACAAAGAGTGTATCATGAGAAACCCTCATGATTTCTCCCCTCCTGCCCACACAGCATGAGCTGTTCTCTCTTAGGGCATCCTAGGAGCTACTTTGTGTGCTGGGTATTGGTTTAGTTTTGTTCCATTCCTCTTCCTTTCCTCTCTTCGAAAGATTTTTTTTTTTTGTATGTATGTGAGTAACAGTATATAGAATTTAGCTGTAAGCAAGATCAGCTACCAGTGGCCTCTCAGGCTATAAGATACAGAAATAGTGATAAAGTGATACAGAACTGAAAGAGATGCATGGGTAACTTGAACAACAAACAATGGAACTGGCTTGCTGGCCAGCAGCAATTCCCTATTGCTTCTGATATTAGTTTACTGTTGATAAAGTACTTACTTATTAAAAAAAGGAAAGAACCTTGCTGAGTCAGAATTTTAAAGAAAGTTGGAATGATCATACACTGCTAGGTGGATTTTGCCACTCTACCTACAGGCAGGTAACAGTTGGTAGTGGTAGCATGCAGCAATTGACTTTTACAAAAAAAGAATACTATACCAGAATGGTGATTGGTAAAAGCTTGACTTCCATTAAGCAGTAGGAACTGTTTCTTGCTGTTTTGGGCAAAAAGGTTTTGTATAATTAGAGTTGTAATTAGAAATGCCAGACCTAATGTTCTGTTGCCTTCCTTGGTTTGAGGACCATGGAAAAAACATTCACATCTGACAGAAGTTTGCACCTACTAATTACTTGTGAAAAGATTTGGATGGAAAACAGAACCTCAATCTTCCAGTAGAAGGAAAGGCAATTAAAGGAGAAAAGCGAGCCATTATGTTATTAATTTCTCTGGTTCATCTGTGCCATTACCACACTATTATCACTCAAACAATATTCCCTTATTAGTGACATTAATTCTGACTTTTATTTATTCAAATGTCTCTGAACATAGCTTTTCATAACAGTGATGAAAAATGGGAATAAATTCTATTATAATGAAAATAAGACTTGAATGCCAATTGACAAATAATTTTGTCCATCTTTTCAAAATGTTCTGTGAGGCTAGGAAAGACAGACTTGAAGGTTATTTTAATTGAAAAGCTTTCACTGGTTTGTCATTTCCTCTTCAATAAATAGCTCTTGCTGCCAACCACAGAAGTTAGTTAATAGATGCTGTCATACAAGACTATTGTGACTTACTAGTTATGCAAAAAGTTTGAAACTTTTTCTTTTCATGAAGATTTATGCACACTTAAAACAAACTTGACAGTGAGCTTAGGTTGCCCAATGTATTATATTCAATAATAATAATAATAAAACCTGCAAACTTTACTGTAGGTGATAAAGCATATCTAAAATGCTAATTACCTTTTAGAGGACCCTATTTCTCTCAGCTAGTGAGGAAGGGAACTGTCAAGAGCTACTGACCCTAATTAGGCAGTGTGGGCATTTAAAACTCGTTGGAAGTCAGAGAACATATAACAGTTGTGAATACTGAGGATAGCACAGAAGTGATCATTCTGTTCATTTAGTAGTACAATCACACAATCACAGAATGACCTAGGCTGTAAATGACCTTTAAAATCACAAAGTGCAACCATCAGTCTGCCTTTTTGAGTCTCATCACTGAACTATGTCTTTTTGTACCACATCCACACTTCTCTTGAAATCCTCCGGGGGTGGGGACTCCACAGCTTTCCTGGGCAGCCTGTTCCAATGCTCAACCACCCTCTCCATGAAGAAATTCTTCCTAATAACTAATCTAAACCTTTCTGAGGCAATTTGTGATCATAATACTACACTGGATCAGTAATATCTACTTTATTCATCTGTACAGTGGCATAGTTTAAATGTGTATGTCCTAACACATGGCATTTTTGTTAGAATTAAGAGTCACCTACACTGCTACAGTGACAGACTGTTGCTGCACACATAGTTACAGCTTTACTGAAAAATGCACAAATTTAAGCTGTTGCATATGATTGCTGAGCAGGGTAAAACCTCAGCTAATCAGTAGATATCTATGACCAATAACGGCCTTAAAAGGATATATTAAATTCAGAAATAAAATGAACTAAGACAATTTTCATTTATTTTATGAATTCTTAGAGTCCCTCAAAGAGCAGCATACTGAATTTTTGTTTATTTGTTTGCTTTTTAATGTAGTCCTGGAAGATAAGCCTCACACAAGATTTTCCACAAGAAATTTGCCTGGTGGCTTCTCCTTCCAAAAGGCAAGGATAGACACAATTTCATGATTTCTCCCTGTAAAGTAAATAGAACTTGTTCATGTTAAAACATGGTCTGTTCATCTGTAGAAGTAGTTCACACGTTGAAATCTTTTGCAACTTCATATTGTTACAGGGAGCACTGTCACTGCTGGGGCTGTGTATGGTATGTTCTATGCTGAGTTTCTCATGTCAAGTGAAGCAGGTGATTGAATTTAACAGGTTGTCTTCAGACCAATTTTTCTGCCGCATTAAAGTGACATTCACTGTAATGAAATGTTGGTCTTCGCTGAGAACACTGAATGGTGCAGCCCAATATCCAAACTGCTTTACAGTACACGCAGAGCATGTACTTTTTAAAAATTTTATTCCTAGCATGGTTGTTTTTGTGGGGTTAATTTCCTACTTGGTCTTTTTTTCAGCACAGTTTCACCTACGGAGCTGAAAAGACACAAGCATTTATCTTTTCAGCTATTGGGCAATAAAAAATACCATAGGAAGATCAAATCTCATTAAGTTTCTGTTACCAACAGGCTATACCAAGGAATAAATCCTCTTTCTCTTCCCACAAAAGCTCTGTATGTACGCAATCACTTATTACATCATTCCTGATACAGTTTAAATAATAGTTCACTTTCTTTTCCCAAGTTTTTAACTTTCATCTTTTAAATATGTTTCCTACAGTAAGGTATACTAGCTGTTTGTAAACATGATTTTATTGTGAAATATTAAATTGGAAAAAGAAATTGAAATATACAAATATTTTCCTTACTATCCACTCCTAATTCAAAATCAGGCTCATCTCGAATCAATTTTGTTTATATCTTTGTAGTTAGTCCCAAAGGGTTTTCTGCAACCTATTTTTTCTTTGATTTATTGATTGTTTTACAATACTTTAGATGTTTGGTTGTTCATCCAAGCTAGCTTTCTTAGTAGAGTTCATAAATTTGCGAGCTCTATTGTCAGACAATTGACTTCTAAGATACATTTGGAAATTGCAGTCCTAAACTGTATAATACTTCCTTTTTGTCTGATTAGTTGGCAGAAACCTTTTAAACAGAAGAACTATGAAAAACAAATATTGCAAATACTGAATAAATTTATATGCACAAGTGTTATCTTTAAATAGAAATACCAGCATATAACAAAGAGCAGCAACTCCCAAGTACCTAAGCACTTATACAGTCCAAACTTTGTTTTCACAAATGTTTGCCTGGTATCAGTGTCTCAGCCAGCAGTTCAGACTTCAAATGTCTACACTACATTTTACTGTAACATAGTCCTGAATTTGATATTTGAAATCTGCTGTACGCTGCAGTGTCTCCTGTCTCCTTCATGAACAGGGCAAGTTGATTACTTCTGTAGATGGCGGAGGAATAGAAGCATAGCTGGGTGAAAAGACTGACGTGCCCTCTTACGTTAGAAGATGCTTTTTCCGAGAAGTTGGGCACATTGCCAGATTCCCTATGGGTAAGTTAGGTCGTATGTATGAACTGGGTAGACAGTGCTGAAGGCACTTTCATCTCATATGTTTCACAAGTAGTAAATTAATTATGAAAGGATTAAGCAGTTTAGCCATCATCCCCCTTATAGCAGATACCATTTTACTGTAGAAATTCTTGGAAAGAGTGTCTTATGTGAGTGATACACAGTGGTTATACCCAGTTGACAACATCAATTTAAGAAACACAGTCATGACACCAAGATTGCTGTTCTTCCATAAGTACCTCTAAACTAGACAGAGCTGGTGCTCCTTTAAGGAAAAAGAGCTAATTTCAGTCTCATCACTATTCATGTAATGTGCTCTTTTATTTTTGATGAGGAAGGATATCCTCTTAAATGAGTTTTAAATCTCTGTATTTTACTGAACACATGCATAAAATATGGCAGGCTGAGCAGAGAATAACTCAATTCTTATTTTGTGGCATCTTATTAGAGAAAATGAGTTTGTTTTTCTTTTTAACTTTTGTTTTGATTTATGGCATATTAGGTGTGACTAAGGATCCTGGTTAATTCTGGCTTGATCATATTTATATGTGATTCACATAAATTATCTAAATTTAGAGCAGCTACAACAGGGCCAAAGAACTGAAACTAAAAATACATCCATCTAAACCTCTGGCATTTCTTTGATACATGCGTTTAAGCACTGAGCTGTTGGTCATGCAAAATTCAGGCAGATGTGATTATGAGGTTGCCTTGTCTTTCCAAACTGAAAATATGAAAAGTTTTAATGCATAATTTATTATACCCAAAACAAGGTGCAGTATGCCAGTACATGAAATTAATGACTGGAAATAAGTAGTAATCTTGGAATATAGGTCTGTCTGTGCAGCAGTTGCTTTTCCCATCTTCTTCTTTGGAAAGCCCTTTATTCAAAGAACAAATAACTAAATCTACATTATTTTAATAAAGTCTATTTTCATGGAGGAAAAAAAAAAAAAGGAATGTTGTAAATTGTTTAATAATATTAAGTAATCTTCCTGATGAGTATTTCATAGAAATAAACAATAACCTACATATTATGTAGCAGATATCAATGGAGAAGGGTAAAATTACCTACTCTGGGTTGAAGATGTATGGTATTGATGAGAATTTATTTCAGCCATGACAAGCAAAGATTTCTGAAGAGTAATGATAAGTATTCTCAAGTTTTCACAAGAATATTTTTATGAATTCATTCTCTGGTCTCATTTTGGCTTTTTTTTTTTAATTAGGTATAACTGACTATACCCTTATTTAATTCTATCAGATTGTTGTGAAAAGGTTTCTACATTGTTGCATTCAAAATGTAACAATGTAGAAAAAGGAGTCATACTTTGAACAGTTTTTAGCACTATATAAATCCCCGACATTTTCTAACACCATATTTCTGGAATTCCTGCAAGAATTTTTGTTTCAGCTTAATATAAGTGGTTTTTTTTTTTCTTTTTTTCTTTTTTTTTTTTTTAGGTTAATTAATTATTTGGTGTAAGTTTTGATATAGGTTTTCAAACTGTCAAACTAACATTTCCTGCAGGCTCTAAATACTTGCCTAAATCTTCCTTTGTGCATTCATATCTTGTGTTCAGATTCCATTTTGGAAGACAGCACTGTTTAAAATGGAGATGCAAACTTCTCAGAATGAGTTAATGTTCCCAAAGAACACATTTGGATAAAATAAACTGTCAGAAGTGGAGTTCAAATGAAAATTTCCACTTTGCTTACCAGTACTCTTATGAATAGCAGCCCAAACTGCCTCCCAAGAGGCAGAAACTGCCTCATCTTCCCCAGCTTCTATGTGCTATTCTCTTACTTGTTTTTCCATCCTGTTAGATGCCTGGACTGTGTTTTTAATTTTATCAGTAATGCCTCATTCCAGCAAAAAATCTTCATAGTGAACCCCTGAACTTCACCTGTTTTTGGCTTAGACCCTATGAACGACTGGAGTAAGGTTTAGATGTTAAGTGCTGAAACAGGCATTTAAAAGTTAAAACAAAACACAGACAGCAAAACATGAAAGAAAGAATAAAAATAAGATACAGCGTGGTTATAACTCCCTAGTACGTTTTCGTAGAAAAGAAGTATATGAGCATGAGGTACTGTGATATATACATGCCTCGACATTGCAATAAACGTGTTTTTGAGAGTTTGCACTACTTTGTGGTGAAGTAAGTTGAGATTTTCTGCACAATTCAAGCGCAGCTGATGTTCTAAGGGCTGTCTGCTTCTCTCTCATCAAAATAAAAGGGGAAGTAATGCATGACATACACACAGTAGAAAGACAGCCAGTGAAGCAGGAAAATGAAATGCTCTCTAGCTACCTCCAATTTCCCTTCTCCTCCCCCAGTTACATTATCAATAATTAATCTAGGGTTTTTTTGTGTGTAATTTCTTTAGTGCTGAGTCAAGGATAATAAGGCCTTTCCACAGTGATAAATCACTTCTGGGAATTTATGGAAATTTAAGGATGTTTCTTTACTCTTTACCCACTCCTGCAACAAGTCTTTTTGCTCTGGAACAAGGCTTAATGGGATCTAATGAATCTCAGACATTTTTTCCATGATTGAAGCAGGAAGGATTGCCGGGGGTGAAGCGAGAGCTTCTGGGGAATGGCTCTGCTGGGGCACCCAGAGTAGCAGGGACACACGTGGGGTGCAGGACAGCCCAGGCTTGGTGATGAGAGTACAGCCAGGCTTTACTTTGGATCTAGGAGAGGACAATGGCTCAAGAGCTGGTCCAGTAGTAGTTCACACCTTTCATTAACCAGAACAATTCTTTGGAGCAGCTGGAGAGTGAAAATTAATTAAACAAGAGGGGATGCTACATCTGAGTCAAGCCTCTCCTCAGAATGATCCATCTTTTTTCAGTTTCTAAAAGTCACAGGGAAAAAGGAATGGCAAGGAGTTTGCACATGTCAAAAGAAGAGCTTAGTGATTGAAAATATGGTGCTTTCTTTGCTTGACAAAATCCAAAAGGGTTTAAACAGCTTTGTTACAAAAGGGCAGGTTTAGCGCAGACAACCTTTCCCATCTGAACGTAGAATAGGGTTTATTAATTAGTAATTATTTCTGTAAAGGACAGATTCATACTGACAGGAATAATGAAAAATTCATGACAGAGATTTAACATTTCTAATCTGCTGGATTACTGTAAGGAGGCTGCCAAACTTCAGTGACCAGCCAGTGCTAGGAACACAAACAAATATCATGGTTCCCATAGTAACCGGGGTCACCTTGGAGATGATTAATACCAGTCTGGCTTACAACTGGTGTTCCTGAGATATCACTCTCTACTGATATAATTATGACCCACTGTACTGTAGCTGAGCATCTCCAAAGAAATAGAACTCCATATTTCTCAAGTTCTTCCTCCTACTCTTTGATGGTGGTCCAAAAAGGATATTCTTTTTCTTTTATATTGAGAACATACTGAGATAAAACAGAAAACCACGTAGCATGCATTCCAGAGCTATGCATGCCACGCACGGGAACATAAACAGATATACTGGAGACTATTTAGAAATATTCATAGTATTCTGAGCAAAACTAAGCATTGTCAGTTTTCATACCTAATCCAAGTACATCAGTTGGTGCTAGAAGCTTAAAATCCAATGTAAAAGTGGAGTTTTATGAACAGTATCCTATTCTAAGGTTTTACGGTTTTAGCTGAAAAAATAGGGTTGTTAATTTCACAAGATTCTGTCTGGGAAAAAAATCCAGTTGTCAAAAACTGAAAAATATTTTAGACCTTGTTAACACTACAGTCAGAGAACATAAGTATTCTTTGAATAAAACTCTTGTAGTGTCATTTAGTACTTCAGTTTCTACTTGAGTAACAACTGAATAACAAATCTCATACATAATTTGCCTGAAAGTGCTAGAGCCATATGAGGAACTTATCACAGAACTGACATAGCAGTCAGTTTTGCTTCAATTTCCTATTACTTTCCTGATACATTAAAAGGTTTAAGAGTAACGTATAAGAGGTATATATATACGAAGAAGAACACACCTCGTATTTACAGAAAACATTGTTACTGACACCAATAGTTAACTTTGTTCAAAATATTGCAAATTTTTCTTCAGTGCTGAGCAAAGCAATTAGCTTTCACTGTTTTTAGATAAATATTCATAATGTATTTTCTTTTTTTTTTAAATATTGAAATATTTCAGTGTTTACCTGTTTTCAGAAAATTGAAAAGAATAAAACTATTTCTCCTCATTCATTATTTTTCCCTAGGATTAGAGGACATTTCTCTGTTCAGAACTGAAGGTATATAGCCTTAACTTTCCTCTCCACCCCCCTCCTTCACCCCCCCCCCCGGGTTTTATTGTTATTAGTATTAAGCAATCTGTGACAAAAAGGACAGGGAGCTGTTAAAATATCAGAAAAGCTACAATCACTTTTAGCTTTTATACTTTGTAAGTGAAATGCTAGATGATAGACCAGATTCTCAGAAACTGACAGTTCCACATAAAGTCATAGCACCAAAGTTGCAAATTACAATTTTTCCAATGAAAGGAACAATGGAAACGTATTAAAACCCAAACTAACTCTACCAACAATTCTGCAATGGTCTCACAAAATAAAACAAAGAAACAACGAACAATAACAAAACCAAACAAAACAAACTCTAGAAAGCGTAGATAAAGCAGAAACAACACCAGTTTTGAAGTACGCATTTAAAAGTTAAAGAAGTGCAGTGTACAAAATAAAATATGTAGAAGTATGAAAAGATATACAATGAAAAAAACAAACAAAACCTAAAAATACTTTTAAAAATATGTTAATTCTGAAGAGGAAGACAAAAATATTTGCCAGCTATTCAAAAATAAAAGAAAGATAATAGATGAAAGAAAAGTCTGAACTAGTCTTTTTGAAAAGCCTTTTTGAAAGACTAATCATAAGCAATCAAGTAAAAGGAGTACAAATTCATGATTTTTTTTTTTTTTTGATGAAAAATGTGAAAGTTTCTTGGGCTACTTTATTTAAGATACTTCCAGATTGCTTGGCAATTCTCGAGTTAGTTACACTAGTCTGAGAATGGAGCATGTCTACAGAAAGTGGTGATCTGAAAAACTGGGTGATGTTTCACCTTGTGAAAGAATGAGGAACTCTAGATATAACCTATTTAAAAATGAGAAAAAAAGGGGAGCCAGAATTTTTACTCAGACAAACTTCTGTCTTGTGAAAAATTATCAGATAATGAGGAAAACATTCTTCATGAAGAAATCATATCAGACTGTTCTAACTTCCTTCTAGGACAAGTCAATATGCTTTGTGAGTGGGAGAAAAATAGATGACTAGGATGATTCAACATTGTTGTATTACATTCTCACACAGTCCATCCAACAAAATTTATTCTCACTGAAATTAATTGAAAGCTATATGAAAAACTGAGTGCGAGGCCATACTGCATATCAGTGGTTCAAGACACATCAAGTCCAATTGAAACGAATCCAGCAGTGAGAATGCTCATCAGGAAGGACTGGAGGTGTGTAAGTAATAAAATGAAATAAACTGAAATCAAAGCAAACAAGACTTGAAAATAAGAGATGTAAGATGACTAACAGTTTGATTAGGAATACATATTCTAAGACAGGTTTTCTCCAACTTTTTGGAAATAAGAATTCCTTCTGGATCATTTGCTTCCCTGTGACCCCTTTCATCAAAAACATTCATTCTTCTTCAGGAAGATATGCTCTATGCCATCTGCTTCCTATGAGGGTTCACAGGCAGTGGTCACAACCTATTCTCCCTTCAAGCTGAAAAAGAGATGATGCTCACAACTTTGTGGTCTTCCTGACAATTTTTCATGAGTTTCCCAGTTTCCTCTTTTCCCTAATCCTGTACTCCAGGGATACTGAGGAGTTTTAACAGAGATTTTCAGCAGATTGCACTTTTAAGAAAAAGATATTCAACTTTTCCTCATGAATGACATTAGTATGCCTGTTTGTACTATAGAATGCCACTGTCTCTGAACATCCTTTCCATTTCTATTTTTCCCTAGTTCCATATGAACAAGATGAACTTGACTTTATTATTCTTCATTAAACTGGAAAGCTCACCAATGAATAAGTAAACGCTTGTCTCAGTAAAGGCTGTAAGTCCATGATTTATATATTTCTTCTACCCAAACATTTTTAAATTTAATTCTATCTATGCAGGATTCTCTGGGGGATAAAGAAGAACAGCTTCATGTGAGAGTGATAATTAAAAGGGGGGGGAGGGAATTAAACTAAAGGATGGGAGATTTAGATTAGATATTAGAAGGAAATTTTTCTACTCAGAGTGGTGGGGCACCAGCATAGGCTGCCCAGAAAAGCTGGGAATGCTCAATCTCTGGGGACACTTAAGGCCAAGTTGAATGGGGCCCTGGGCAGCCTGAGCTGGTGGGTGGCAGCCCTGTCTACAGCAGGGGGGTTGGAACTGGATGGTTTTTAAGGTTCCCTTCCAACCCAAGCCATTCTATGATGCTATGACCCTGCATGAAAAATCTTTTAAGTTCTTAAATTCAGTTCTTATCACTAGTAGCCCTTGCTTCCACCAAGATTTCCAACTAACATATTTTTCTGGAAGGAACAAAGACCATATTCTCTCAAGGTACAAGTACATCTATCCCAAATATTTTAGTGAATGTCTATACATTGTTATGAACTATATCAGATTGCTTCTACATAACCATTTTTTGTTTTGTTTTTGCTAACACAACCATTGTACTAACTTTGCAGTTAGACAAGAAGGGGCTGTCTAATCACTTCTAAATGTATTCTCATATTCACTGGTGTTACCTCATTTATTTTGAGTTGCTCCAATGTAAGTTAAAATCATGAACCAGCTGTGTGCTCCATATCTGGAGCTATATTAAAACTTCATTTTGCTAAATTATACGTGCCTTGAGGCTTGCAATTTATTCTTCAAGCGTCTCACATATTCTTAGCTATATAATAAATGGATTGGATTTCAAACTGAAGAATGAATCCTCTACAGATATTTGCCACAGGCATAGAATCAGAGGACAATAGATATTATACTAGAGTCTACCCTTCTTTCAGCTTATCAACTGGAAAAGTAACAACGCTCTAACTTTATGAAGATCTGAATATGTTTTCCTCCACTTGCAGTCAGGGGATGCATACCTTCTTGTAAAGGCAAGATTTTACAGAGAACACTTCAAAATTCTCTTCCCATTATTCATAGTGGAAAAAACATGCCTCCATATTTATAAAAATGATGTCATGTATCTTCATATAGTCTTGTTTTTTTCTTGAGGAAAAAAATTTTTTCTTGAGGAGAAACAGGGAACACAAAGGTATTAATCAATGTGGCTGTTATCAGTCTGTGCATATTGAATTTTGCTGATAAGAAGAGCTTTAATGGCTTCAGCAGGGCCATTCAAGGAGAAAATTAAGCATGTGCATAAACTTTTCTAAGTCTGCCAGAAATTATGCTCTTCTCAACAGTTTCTGAAAAGCAACATTTCTTTGGTTAAAAGTCTAGTGGTGATGTAACACACTTTATAGAAGTAATAAACTATTTCACAAAGTGAAATTTTGGACATGCTTAGTACTGGATAAGTTGAAACAAAAATAATTTAATCAACTTAATCAACAGAGAGCAAATCAAATGAAAGCCGGAGTAGTTCAAACCCGCTCTCAACAACAATTCCCATTATGACCCCCTGCCACTGGATCAATTTTTGGAAACTTACTGTTTAGAGTATAAATTCTTAAAAGGCTTAAGTTAATATATATGTACTTTAACATGACTTCTGTAACAAGTATTTTTGTGAATAAGTATGTTAAATATCAAGAGAAGCTATTAAAAATTCAGTAATTTGTTTGTAGATTCATAACAGCTTCCTTGCTGAGTAATGGGATCATTCTACATTGATCTTAGTTCAAATTATATAACAAATGGAAACAAGATGTATTGAAATAAATCACAGGCCTTTAAGTATCTCAGTGTAATGTTGCGTGTTTCCTAAAGCCATCCTATAACATCACGACAAATGAAATAGGAAGAAATTTTGATTCTTTATTTTTAAAAATAGCAAGAAAACCATATGCCTATATGAAAATGCACCCTACAGACTGATAAACTATTTCCATTTAAGTATGATTTACCAGCTAAAAGGTGAATGATTCCTCTCTGTTCCAAGAACACCATCAGCTGATGATCTGAATGCTTCAAAGAGCGCCCAACTGCTTTTAGGGGAGTTTAAATAGATGCTGTGGTTCACTCATGAGAAACATCACTGACTATAATGAAGATAAGTTGTAGTCAGGCAGATACCAGTGCTCAAACTGTGGCTTCTACAGGATGACCTTTTATTGACAGATCACTTTGAGGCAGAAAGAATTTTTTTCACTTTTTCTTTTCTTGAAGTAAATCATTTCCTCACACTATTTTCCATTCTTTTGTGTCCTGTTACTGCCTACAACAAAGTTTATTTATTTTATGATGGAAACGATAAGGATTAGGGATAATTAGTTGAGCATGCTTAAATTCTATCAAATGAATTTAAACAACAATCTCCTCTCCCAGAATAACTTTTGTGAATGCAGCACTGAATTTCAAATGTAAGTTTAACTATTCCTCATGAAACCACAGTCCAGTAAAAAGAATATATTTATTACATCCAAAGCGCCTACCCAGATGCTGAATATTAAGGTAGCTTTGAGGGGTTAAAGACCTGTTCTGCAGTCGTTATGGCTGCACATGGCTCCAGGGTGTTGGGTAGAACTCCACTGTGAATCAGTGCCACAGAAGAAAGCAGAACCCAGTATTCCTCTCTCCGGCTTCCTGATTTGCCCAAATTCTACTGACATTGTAGGACAGTAAGTAAAAATAGGACAGGTGTCTTAGTGATACATTTCTAGGTAAACACAGTCTAGTTTCAGGCCAGAGTTTTGATCGTCCATTCTTCCATATGGAGAAAAATGCTGGCAACCAATTTTTGGCTTGTTCTTAAACAGCAGGTAACTAGCAACACATACCTAGTACTAAGTGTATAATAATAATCACATGGATTGACAATTGAATACAAAGATGTAAGCTTGCTTAGAAGGGAGAAGATGAAGGATAATGGCTATTTTTTAAATTACAGAACTGTTAAAATAGGCTTTTAATAGGCTTAAAATTCCTTTAAGCTGGCAAAGAAATTATTTTCTCTATTTACGAAGTTTACCTGCATAAATTCATGTAATTATTGATTTTAGCAGAGAAGTATGGGTTTTGCACTGCATTGTTGCATTTATCGTACATGAAAACTCACAAACTTTGGTGCTGATAAAAAGAAGCTCCATTACAGGGGAGCTAATAACATTTCTGAGCTGTTAAAGCTGTATGCATAATTCATACAGTACAAATGGAAGCACTGAAGCCTTCAGCTCACTGTGGAAGCCTTAGAGGCTCTAACAGATAGCGTGGTTACATTATTTACATTGCAGTTTCATGTGTCAAAAGAAATCAGTGTGTCTTCATGAAATTACGACACTGACATGGGTTCTACATCAGGTTTCTCAGCAAAGACTGCCTTAGCAGTTAGATTCCAATTTCCTGAATCTGGTTATCCAGATCAGTGGTGGCATTTCTGCATGCATTTGTCTCCCTCTTCACCCATCTCCTGCTGCTCATTGACCTTAACAGTCCTTAGAGAGGAAAGCGTCCTGAATTTCTATACTAGAAGAAATGATTGATGAGCATGAAAACTGACAGTGCTCAGTACTTTGGAAGAGATGCCTAGAAACTTTAAGAACTGAATTATTAAAGAACTGTATAAGAAAATACCTGGTGAGAATTTAGATGGGTTTGTATTTAAAATCTTTTCTTGGTAAAAGATACTTGAATACCTTCACTTCATGGATTATCAGTCATATAAACTGCTTTGGTAATCCTGATCCAGACTCATATTCTCCATATATTCCCACTGCAGTACTGCAGTGAGTAGAGTATAATTAACTACCATTCACCTCTCTGCAACTTGCAAGACAGTCACTAAAGAGGGATTACACAAGGACCAATGATTTTTTTTCCCCTAATGGAAAGATGCCAGAACTTGCCCCATTATTTCCTGGTAATGTACATCCTGTGACAAATATGCTGTTTATATGATAATTATCATGGTGTAATACATATCTCTATAATCTAGCCTTTTGTGCTACCAAAGTATGTAACTTAATTTCAGAACACATTGTCTTCCTGAAATTATTCTCAGTAAAGGTTTTTATAATCTTCCTGAACAGAACTGGACATCACAAGTCTCATTCAGTACTGTGATGGTAACACACGCACATCACCATCTTAGCCTCCATGCTTAAACTCATCTGCAACACAATTCTCCTTTATTATCATCCATGTTATTATCATGGGTGTTCCTGCATCCTGAGAATTAAAGACTTGCAGAATCACCACAAAATATTCCCTAAGGTCTCTTTTGCCACAATGACTAAAAACCAGACTTGACAATGGTTAGATTTTTAGACTACTGAAATCACAATCTTCTGTGGTAAATAGTGTTTCCTCACATGTTCTATGTCTTTACTCATACTTGAAACCTGTTGTCTTGGTACCTGTGGTGCAAGGATGGTCATTTTTTATCCATTTGTAAAAGATGACACAACAGGACTATACATGATCTTTCACAAGGGCTTCTGAGCACTGCAGAAAATGTGCAATTAGAATAACAGGAGCAGTAATTTGCGTTAGATTTTTGCATAACATGATCCAAAAAGGCAATTTCTGTCTGAGAGATTTTATCCAGTGATTGTGAGGAGTCAGTGCTGAGATGTTTCCCCAAATCTGTATCTCAGTATAAGCAGCTGAAATCTTTTAATTGACCTTAATTATACAACATTCTCTGTAGGCATAGCTGCTTTCTTTGAACTCATCCAGATTAAACTAAATCTAGTTAACAAACAAGAAATCTTTCAAGTACAGAATTGGCTCATTTTGAAATATTGACCATGAGAATTTGAAGTGACTAAATATTTCTCCAAAAAGGTCTGCTGTGATTTCTGAAACAGTGCTTGCAGCTGTATTGATCATAAGTTAGAACAAAGAGAGTCAAAGTCCTTAGCTCATTATTATGAAAGTCTATGAAACTTTGAAATACATTACTCCCACATCACCTCATTATTTTATGTCAAATAGCTTTAATTTCTGTGTTCTTAGACATCAGTTCACCTTACCACAACTACAGTATTAAGTGAATTTTGTAATGCTTAGGTAAAACCAGAGCATTTCCTTCTGTATGCCTCTGTCCTAGAATATTTGCACAGTACTAATCAGTACCAAATAAATGTACTAGTATTTTTTCCTAGAACTTTAGACAACTCAGGGCCATTCTTTGAAGTCATTTGCTGTTTCAGCTGAGTGTAATGAAAGCTCACAGATGGAAGAGAAGCAGGAATCCAGTGAGAACTGCATATGAAAGGTTTACAAGGCTTTGAAGACAGCTTCTTTCTTTGGACTCCAGTCTGAAAGGGTTTTAAGGCCCCCATGTCAGACAACTACAGACTTCCTATATAATTTTTATTTCAACTTCTAGTCTAGTTTCCTCTTTCTACTTATGTGAGTGCTTCCAGGAGCCTCAGACAACTGTTTTAGCTGCCCTGAGTGCCTTCAGCCCCTGCTCAGCCATATTCATTATCAAAATGGGCACATGAAAATAATTTGGGTATCTGCAAGGCATTTCTCCCTGATGTGGTTTAACCTGGCTTAGCACACAGTTATTTGCTCACCCCCTACCTTTCCAGTGGGATGAGGGAGAGACTGGGAAAAAAAAAAAAAAAAAAATAGAACTTGTGGGTTGAGATAAAGCCATTTACTTAGAGAAAAGGAAAACGATAATAGCTTTGACTATATATATATATAAATATACAGCAAGTGATGCATAAGTAATTGCTCTGCAATTCATATTCAATAACTGGCGCTCAGCTAGCCCTCTGAGACGCAAAATACAGTGAGATGAATAGCTCTGTACAACACTGCTAAGCAGAAACTATAACCATTGGTGTGTTACCTACATTGCTTTTCTTCTAGAGCCAAAATTTAACATCATATCAGACACTCCATTCCATCTTATACTAAGACACTGCCTCTATGTAATTATTAAGGCTTGGTCCTGAAGACATCCCATTTTAGAAGAAAAAAGCTTTAATCTGATCTTCGTAATGACACTGGCAGTTAGTCAGAAGTGGTTGTTGGGACCAAATCTGCTCCATCATTTCATGGCTAATTGGGAAAATAAACTTTTTTTAACAATAGTGTCTTCCAACTGAAAGTGACAGCTGCTGAACTCTTGCACTTATCACCATATATGAATATGAATGTTCATATTTGCTAAAAAGAAACATAGAAGATAACACATTTTCTTTCCTTCTTATGTTGAACATAAAATGCTGCTGTTTACTCTGGAATAAGATGCAAAATTTACTTTTCCGGAGACAACTGCAAGTCAGTTTTACTTTTAAACAAACTAATGAACCAAAACTGTAGTTCTAGTATTGTTCTAACATTGAAGAGGCCTTTTCCTGTAGGCAGAGTAAAATCAGTGAAAGAATGATGAAAATTAATGATGGAGTTCAGTAAATAACTATTCTACTGAAACAAAGACATACAACAGTTAAGTATAAGCCAACATTCAGAAATTTCTGCCATTAACCTAGTCTGAATTAAAGACTCTCACTAACGAGCAATATGACAAGGTATATCTGGTCTTAAATTACTCATTACTCATTGCTCATTACTAGCACTTATGTGACTGTTACTGATAGATCTTCCAGTTGTATCATCTTGGTACATCTTCTTGATGTACATTGATACACGTGACCTCAAAAGTTGAGTAATTCCAGGTAACTATGAATAAATTGTTATAGAATTTTGCTTTAGAAGTTGTTTCAGTGAGGGATCATCATTGTTCTGTGCATTTTTATAGCATCCGAGATAGCTAGGCTCTAGTCCTGAGTGGGAATCTGCCAAGACTACAGTAACATCAAAAACAATAATAAAATAACACCAATGCACTTGGAAAGAATAGGCAAACATATCACTATCTGCAGGCAAGTAATAGATTAAAAAGTGAATTCATTGCAATCCAAACAATCTGTTACCTTACTTGTGTCTGACCATGCCCTGCCTCTCATGGGACAGTATGGCTGCAATGACTTCTTCCCCTTCCCGCCAACTGAAAATCTATAAATAATGAGTGCAAAATCTTGTAATATAACAATGGTGTCCTATCTTGCATACTTTTTAATGAGATGAAACCTTTCGGAGCCAATGCTACATTCAGGGAAGAAACTTTGGAATTCCAAGTTAATCATGTCCCTCAGGTAATTAATTTAACAAATTGAGAATATGTAAGCTTTCAGATATAATCAGAATCACTCTAAAAGCAATCTCTGATCAGAATTTTGCAAAATCTTAACCAGGATTTTTTTTTTTTCCCCAAGGTAATACATGTATATTTTATTTACACTACTTATAAATAGAAAGCATTATTTTTCCTTATTAATAGAGATGTTTCGCAAACACTGAGATAGAAGTGCTGCAGGCTGTATCACGCCATCTACTAAATTAACTGTCCTCATAATTCGCACTGGTTTGTCCAAAGTATTCTCTTTTTTGAAAATGCCCAACATAATTCTCATTATGTTTTCCCTTGTTAAAGTGATATGGCCACACAAGCACAGCTAACTTCAGAACACGAAGCCTCTCCCAGGTAGCCAAGTGATGTAAAGCACTTATTTTTCCACTCTCACAGACAACAGGTGCAATGCCTTTAAAATCTGAAAAATGCACATACAGTTGCCTGCCAAAAGCTGAAACCTTATGGAGCAAGGTTGAGATCTAAGCTGCTTTCTACAAGCATAGCTGTTTCAATGCAGGCCCAATTTATCCAAGCTAATATTCAATTTTATATTTTAAGTACTATTACCATAAGCAATTACTAGTTTTTGTTTTCAGGATGAGAATGCAAGTCTTATGTTTCTTTTTTTCCTCAGTAACAGCGTCACAATTTGCTAGAGGCATTCTTGCTGCCTAAGGTTACTTTCTTCGACATGAAGCAAAGGATGGTTTTAACAAGTGCTACAAACTGCCACACAGTCCCATCAAGCAGTAATTTGACTCAGGCAAAACATAAATGTGAACTCTTTTTTTGTTTTTTCCTTTCTGCTGATATTGTTGCAGCACAACACGTATAGTTGTCTTTTCTATAAATGTGTCTTGCTGTGGGATATACTTTCTCACATGTGGGTGTGCATTCGTGTCAAAATTGAGAGAAAAATATTCGAATTCAATCTGTAAATTCTTTAGAGTCAGGTAACCTAAAAATTCTGCTTTGAACAACTGCAACGAGAGAGTACCATATTTTCTTGAGCTGAGCATATGGCAGAGTTAAGAAAGAAAAGGAGATTCATCAAAACAAAACCTATCTTCCCCTACCTTGATTGAATATAGTTAACAGAATTCCCTGTAAAGCTCACTGCGATAGTCTCCAGACAGGTGACCGTATGTAGAGGGAACATCATACAGAAACTTATATAAACCTGACATGAAATGTTGCTTGGTGTGGGAAGATTTTTTTTTCAGACATGTTATAAGAATCAGCCATTGGCAAGTGAAGATAAAAAGTTTCTGAAGTGTTGCCTTAGGACTTTTCTGATAATTATTTCCTCAGACATCACACAGCTTGATAAAAATATAGATAAAGACACAAAGATTTATTCAAGGACTTTTCTTTCAAAATTATCAGTAATAGTACAGAAAGATTTTCATTATGCATTTTCCATTCCTCCTCTTTTGGAGGCCAAAGTTTGATCAAAACATGGAAATGAAATGCGTTGCGTTGATTCAGAAGGGGATATTGTTTGTTTTTGCTCGTTTGCTTAACATAACAACACACCTCAAAGCTTAGCTGACCTGCAGAGTTCTTCATAACTTTCTCGGCAACTCAACAGTGACTAATTCATAACAGTTTGAAAGCCATTGCAGGCTCAGAAAATGTAATTTACATCATATAGTAGACTGTCTGGTTTTATGAAAGGGGCAAATTAATTCCCAGGATGATCCTGATAACTTTATTATGCCAAAAATGTCTTAAAAACAAAGGCAGTCTTTGACATTAATCACAGCATGAGAGAGTTTCTATCCTTTGCTGTCCTCTAACAGCCTGATCCAAAGCTCTCAAAGTTCATGGACCCTTCTTTATCTTCAGTGCACTTCGACTAAAACTTCAAGTAAAAAATGACTACAAAATTTCCCCTTAAAATATATCGTAACTGAGTATTAAGAACAAGGGCTGCTCCAAAAGTAATGCCTCTATTTTATGTTGTCAGTATGTCAGAGACTGATGTTGGCAGTATGGGAGTAGAGGCTGAACCTTCCCACCAATATTGCATTGCATTTTGTTACTCAGTGATAGATGGCAGCAAAGAGGCAGTCTGACAGAATGATATATTTCACTGAAGTATGTATGAAGTAAAGGAGTGTCACTGAATTATCCCAGGAAGAAAAGATGACACCCAATGACATTCATCAATGCTTGCTGAACACTGATGGAAACCAAACAGTGGATGTGAGCTCAGCAGTAGGTGGTGAGTTTGAATGGTATGTGAAAGACAAGCCATGTTCCAGACAGCTATGCCAACTTTTACAAATGTGGCATGACAACTATTGTTATTTGCTGATAAAAATGTACAGCTAATGATGGTGACTGTGCTGAAAAATAGTGTTTTCTTGCTGAGAATCTGCTCTACCAATTAGCATTCCTGTACTCTTTGCTGTTGTTTCCAGAGGCATTACTTTTGGAGCAACATATGAACATGACATATCAACACATCCTGGGTCCTAAAAATAGTAATGTGTCATGTACCCTTGTCTACTCCAGAGTGGTAGTTTCACTCTTGGAGTTGTCTTTTTTTTTTTTCTTTGCAGGTTGCTTATTTAATATTTTGTTGGGCAAGGTATCTACAATCTGGCTGGCTTTCAGGGGCATCAGCTTCTCTGAGATGAAGGCAAAGAAATATCTTTAGTCTCAAGTCCAACAACACTGAAGGATCCAGATGGCAGAATTTATAGTCATAAGTTTGGTGGTCAGATTGTTCAACAGATAGAGAGGGAGAGGTAACTGTGAGTCATATCTTCAAAAGCTATACAGACAAGGTTCAGCATTACTGTAGAAATTTCTGGTGTGTCCATGAAAGGGCAATTCAGAGCATCTCAAATAGACCTGCTTTGTCTACTAACTAGTAGAGGTAAACTAAGCTTAACCATATCATGGATGCCAGCTCTCAACCTCTTCCAGATCTGCATTTTATTCTATTTCATCAAAATTCACAGCAGAAACAGCAGCTTTGTTTGTTCACACCTAACTGAAGATAACTCTTCAGATAAGGCCCATAGATCAATGAAGTAATTCAGTGGGGACAAGAGCATAAACAACCAGATCAGCTCACCATGGGAAGGATGGGATGAACATCTAGCATAAACAGAAGTCCAGGATTTCTACTGTGTGACATAACTGCCCCACTGCATAAGCTGTACCCAGAGGAAAAATAGGATGAACAAATTCTGCTCAGTAGCTGGTTTGGTCCAATGAAGTTGGTACAATATTTGCAAAGAACTGAACTTCTCCATGCCCAAGGGACAAATGTTCTCTTTAGATCAGGGACAGACTGAAACATAAATCTGTTTTTGTGCTCAGAACTGATCATCCTGGAAGAGTAGAAGTTTTTTATGTGATAAGATTTTCTAAAGTAAAGACAATTTAACTTTTGTTTTTCAGAATAGCAGGTGAGGGATTAAAAAAAATAGAAGCCACAATAATACAAATGCCGAATTAAAATGATTAAAAACCTGAAAATATTCCTGAACCTAATAAGACAGTGTTCTAACACTAATAAGACAGCTATAGGGTGAATTATCCCTTCATCCTATAGCTATTCCAGAAGTAATGTCTGCTTGTCTTTCCCTTTCAGCTGTTAGTGTTTTGACTACTTGCATGACATACAGTAAGAATGTGGTGTGAACACGAAACAACATCATTCTTTTAAACTATCCTCTTTCCAGTACAGTTCCTGTTACAAGAAATTAATGAGGACAAAAAGGGTTTTCATTTCTCCTTGTTTATTGCTACAGCTGATGTTCATAGTGGTTCAACAAACAGGGCCTTCTGCTTTGAAGAAATACAATCAAGTGAGAAGAGAGAGTCCTTTTGCCTAAACATCAGTGATGATTACATATATCAAATGTAAACCAATCAGGTGGGTGAAATTTGTAATTTACAAAAATAATTTTGGTATGAAGCTTCTGTATACAGCAGGAAAGAAGGACATATGGAGATGCATACTTTTTTTTTTTTGAGAAAGACTGCTTTGGAAATGTTACCTCTTTAACTTGTGTAGCTGAGCCCACCTGCTGCCTTTCTCAGGACCTCTGGCCAGGTATTTACTAATAGTATGTGCTACCGATGGATTTGTCCTAATCAAATGAAATGCCCTCCTTGTCTGCCACAAGTACCACCTCCTACTCCACGCTTACAGGTCTGAAACCTCAGAGAAGAATGTCAAGACCTCTGAAATTGAGTATCAGCAGTAAACTTACTTCTATCTGTTCTGATATGGTCCCTCACACACACTGGGGGATGCTTACAAATCATCCAGACTTTCCCTTATCTATATATCCACTGCTGACCCTTCTCTTTTTTGCATGCTCGTATGGATTAGCATGCATGTATCCAGGAGTCTGCTTTCCTTCTATTCAACTTGTATGAGGAAAAATTTGCTAATGACGCTGAGACGAAAGCTTCTGACTGAAGCTTTGTACATTCTCTGAAGATTCCCAGTCCCTTCTTATTGTTACATTTTCCAACATGTATAATGGCTTTTGATGGAGACAAAATTGCAGTGACCTCAAGTTATTCATCTTTTGTAGAAACGCTCATCATTCACATGCCTTAATTTCAGAAGTAACCCAAGTAATATGTCCAAGGCCTCTTTGAAATGCAAAAAGTTCTTTCAGTATTATTTCCGGAGAATTATTTTCATAATAGCAGATGCCTATATGCACTAAAATTCAAGTATGTCTGGTACAAATGATTTTTAGAATGCAGACAAATAATTTAAGTAATACCTTATGATAGCAGTAACTTTATGTAAAGTTATCTCATATTTGCAGCTTGTCACTAATAAACCAATCCCTATAAATGGTCCCCTCTGATTTCTGCAAGATAATTGCTACTTCTATCTTAAAGAGCAGGATATCTACTGGTATTATTATTTCTCATTTCTTTCTTCAAATTATATTTTTATATTCCTGATGCCTGAAGCATTTTACTACAGTGCACACATCTAATGTAAACCATGTTCTGAGATGCTACTGTTGAAATCTCAGATTTGTTTTCCCACTGAGGAATTTTTGTTTCAGAGCTGCAGTGGGATCTCACACCATTTCCTGGAGATAAAGCATCCACAGGTTCAAAGCCATCATCACAATTGGCACTAACTGGGAGCTTTTACAAAACTCTAAGCAGAGCATGAGGTATAATAAGCAAGGAGCATGAAACACCCACTCAGAACCTAGTGCTGGTCTTCGCCACAGCAGTGTGAGACATTGTCATGGCAATCAGGGAAGTTTGCACTGCAGTGCTCTCAATAATTAGAAGAGTTGATTCCCTGGAATTGCTATTCTTGAACCTTACAACAAACTCAGGTTTTTTTTTTCTTCCTTAGTTCTGTTTCAAAGAACTAAGAAAGAAAACTACATTCCTTTGTCAAAATAACTACAATAACAAAATTCAACAGCTGAAGTGCATTGGAGACTGCTAGTTAAATAATTGATATCACTAGTCAGTATTAATTAGTGAGATTCTGTTGGTTAATGAGCCTAATCAAATCTCCAACCAGTTCCTGCTGTATCACTCTTGTGTCCTGCAAATTGATCAGTGTTTCCCTGCTTTCTTTTCTTTTCAATGACTTCCAAGTAAAAAAAAAAACTTTTAGACATCAAAGTGCAATGGATGTTTCAGGGGCACAGTACCCCTCACAAGGATGCTCTGCAGGATCCAGCCATGGCAAGCTCTACTGCATTCAGCATGTGAGCAAATTTAGCAAGGACACTATTAGACCTGAAACCTCTACCCCTTCCCCAGCACTGTGTTGTGTCTCCCTGCATGAGTGTGGAATGTAGTTGCCCTTGTGGAGAGATCAGCCCAGGGACAAGATGGATCGTGACATTTCTGGTACTGCCTGGATAAAAATCAAAGCAGAATACAAGGGCAAGAAACTGCAATCAGCTGTCCTTCACTGTGGTATGGGAGGTCTGACTGGGGACAGAAGGGAGTATTTAAAGCTTATTTTACAAAAAAACATGGATGTAACTGGCTGGCTGAAGCATTTTGTTGGCTGTATAAATGAGCTTTTTTAAGCAGCAATTCAAATGCAGGCTTTTTAAAGACACATCTAACTATTCTTGGTTTGTTTGTGCATGTATGTGGCTAATAGTTCTTGGCAGACAGGAAAGGAAACAGAAGAGCCATGTAAGATAAATCCTGAGTTCTCAGCCAACACACAACTGATCTATTCTCATCTAAGGGACACGGCACCCTCACCTTCTGGATGAGATATGGGCTTGGCTCCCTCCAACAACAGCCTTGCCAAGCCCCTGTTTTTCCCCTCACCCATTTGCACATAGAGACTGACTTGCAGATGTTGCATACTTCAGACATGCTCCTGCTTCTTCACATAAGTAAACAAAGCTTCTGGGAACAGCATGAGGAAGATGGCTGTTACTGAATTAGTAACAAAAAAAATAAAACACAGTAATATAAGCAGAGTTTTGTCTGGGCTTTTTTTAAAGGTAATAATAAATCAAGAATTTTTATTACAGTGGTTCTGTCATTCTACTCCCTCTAACCACTGTTTCCATTCTTTTGGGGGTGTGTTCATATATTTCAATAAATACATTAGAGTAAAACTCACCGTAGAACCTTCCTCTCCTTAACAAAATGAAAAACATTGTATAGAATAACATCTGATCGTGTTTCTTCCTGCACTGACATTCATACCTCCCCCACATGAGCTGTCTAAGTGGCTGTTGGAGATTTAATTATCACCAGGTACATTAAATCCAATTTAGAGTCATTCACTGAGCTTGGGATGAGCTGTGCCAATTCATCAGCACTGCATATCAGCCAACATTTACCTTACTTAGGCTAGTCCATGAGGGTAATTTGGTGAGGAAGGCATTGGCTCAGGTTTGCTTGGAAGCACTTTCCTTATTCTTGCCTTTTCTATTTAAGCAGTTTCTTTTCAGACTTCTGCTTTTCTTCTTTGATCCCATACACTGGTGTTGGATATTAACTCAGAGACAAGAAAGCACTAACATTTTGCATCAAATCCAATCAGTTACGACTGAGTTTGCGGCAAGGGTCATGAAGACAGACAAGAAAGTTGGAGATGTAAGTAAAAATTAAAATTGCTTCTTCTAAACAACTTCTACTTTCTCTTAGTTACCTGTAGTAACCAAGGCAGGTGGTAAGTATTTTAAGTCAGTTTCAACTTTAATAACAGTAATCATACATAAAATGCTGTATTCATTCTAGTGCAATACAGCAATCAATCCAACAAGCTGTAAAAAAAAAAAAAAAAAAAAGAAATCAATAGTATAAAGCAAGATACCATTCCAAATAAATTTAATTGCAAAAGTGATTTCTACTGATTAAATGTAATGTTATTAACTCTTGGACCCTATGCATACATAAGTTAGTATAATCATGGCACAGTATCAGTCACAGAGCTTTTTCCTCTTTCCAAACAGATCCTTAGCTATATCTTGTAACCTTTCATCATGCATATCAGGCAAAGAAAAAAAAGCCAAACTTATTTAAATCATCCACACTTGTGACAGATCAGTTAAGAAGCAAAAAGCTGAATCCTGCATAAAGTAGAATGCACCTGTCTGGTTGCAGGGAACATGATTCCACTGAGCTCAACCTAATGTCCCCAACATCTTATATGCCAAGCAAAACCTGATATCTCATCGTTGCCAAGAAAGGTGGTTGCTCAGAGATATCTCATACTTTTTAATGCCTACTGAGGGCATGAACACTTGGTAACTCATGTCTTCTCCCAGTCCTCTTTCCTTGTGCCCCTCAGGCAGCAGTGCTGCAACATAAACATTAATGAATGTGAAGAAACTGCCTTGTAAAAAAACCACTAAACTAATTAAGTGAGACTGCATCTGTGAAATTGATTTCCAAAGCATGCTATCAGCCTTCACAATTCCTGGAGATATAATGACGGACTGAAATCAGAACTGAAAGGTATATCCTAGGAGCATAAGGGTACATTTCCCTCCAGTTTTTCCTCTAAGAATAACTACATTATTTTTCCTGTAAATACAGCAGCCATTGATGCAAAAACAAAGAAAGAAAAACTGCTTACCTTTAGAAGGCCTCAGGTACACAGAGATCTCCAGCAAAATACTCTCACCTCTGCTGCCAACCCTTAAATGAGGTCCGGGAAGGGGATGGAGCCCAAATCCTCCGCTTCCAGTCACTCAGGTGCATTGTATACACCTGAGCTCCCCTGGGTTGGCCCAGCATTCACCCCAGGTGTTCAATCAATCACTGTTTCAGGTCATGACATAGCATTATCTGCTACAATTGGAAATAAGAAAAACCTATTTTTATGATGAGAGAGTAGTGAAGCACTCATCCCTGAAGACAGTATCAGGTGGACTGCGTTCTGAGCACCCTGATCTAGCTGTAGGCTTCCCTGTTCACTGCAGGGGAGTTGGACTAGATGGCCTTTAAGGGTCTCTTTCAACTCAAATGATTCTATGATGATGATTCTATGATTTATTCTTTGAAAGGAAAGGAGAAACCTCCCAAGTAAATTAGATATTATTCCATTGTGGAGAATGTTATGCCTGAAGATATCTGGAAAATATGCAGCTATTGATAGTGCTATAGGCTTGGTGCCTTAGTCTGCTTGGTAACAAAACACATGCTTGCTTTCACAACCGTGTTTGACTGTGGAAACTGCAGGGTGGCTGGGAGGGATGGAGGCATTGATGTTTGTTTTTTTTTTCTTTTTTGTAGTTCTCTACAGAGTACCAAATATGAGAAATAAACACTAACCAGTAAATCAAATGTTGAAAAAATAAATAAATACAGAACAGATGGGCAAATGATATGTCCAGCTGGCTCATGACACTCGTTTTTTTCTCATTTGAACAAGAGCCGCATGCAAAGTAGATTGGATATTGTGCTGAAACCATATTTTCCATGATATGCTTCTACTTTCTATTTTTCTCTCATAAGAATTTATGCAGTCAGTTAAATAGCAAGGAACTGCTTCTCATCACACTTCTTTATGGAGAAGGTAAGAGTGAAGATCCATTGCGCATCATCATCATCGTTTGTGTGATGCAAAACTCTGTGCCCCATATTACAAGCCTACTGACAGTGCATGCACTCTGCAAAGCTCATGAGTACATACCCTCAACTTTCAGCAGACATCACACGGACCTTCTCTGGACACATCAAGAAGTGAACAAGCTAACCAGATTGTTGTGGAGATATGCCTTTGACAATGAATCTCCTGTATCCCCTACAACTGCTGGGAGAACATACATTCTGAGAGCTAAAAAGTCCAAGGGGTAACACCTTCCCCAGAACTCCTGGCATTGACTTTGCCTTGTACTAAATTGAATATTTCAAGTTCTGAAGTATAAATACTGTGAATTTCAATGCTATTTCTATGGAAGAATTCACAGCAGGAAGGCAAGGAACTACTTTTAAAGGATGAACTATTTCTATCTTGTTTTACTGTACATTGTATGTATTTTTAGCCAATTTTTAAGAACTATGAAGGTATCGAAAACTAGATTCTCATTCCAAATATGGCTCCTTAAATGTAGTGTAACTAACTGAGAATAACATTTGGCCTTGTAGTCTCAGGAATGAATGAGATAGTCTTACTAAGCATGTACTCTCATCTATTGACCCTAAGTATGATTTCTAAGAAACAGTTTGTTCTGCTGAAACCTCTTCCCATATGTGGAAAAATGAAAACAAACATTCCAATTGCTCTCATGACATTTGCAAATGTCAACCTGTATTTTTTTTTCAATGAAAATACAACACGATATACCCAGAGTGATCCTTTCCAACCTGAATTATTCTATGATATCATGATCCGCACATTAGCAAATATCCTGGGGAATCACATCTGAAAAAATGTAAGGTCAACAGTAAGAGAACACAACTACAGTGCAAGTATTGCCCACTGCAGTGCCTTTCCCAGGTATTCTTTTAAAGTATTTATTTATTACTTTTGTACTAAACACACAAGGGACAGGTATGGTGAGTGATAAACAATTACATAGAAAGACTCGGAGACAGATTCAGTGCCCATGACCTCCGAGTAGGTCCAACAAAGGCACTGGAAACAGACATAAGCAGACTACAAGAGATGTGTCCAATATGGCTTTAGCCCACTGCCTGCAGCAGTGAGAAGCAATCCTAGAACCACTTTCTCCTTGACATCTCCATCAAGACTGAATATACAGGAAGTGACTGATGCAAAAAACCCACCAGTTCTTTTGACTTCATAAATATCTAATGTGGCCTCTTTCCCATGAACTGAAACTGATCCAGCCTTCAGTAGCTTATGGTAAAATTAAAGCAGTACCTCAGATAAGGAGGATCCAAACTATAGTGTGTGATTCAAGACCAGCCCTGGAGAAAATTAATGTACTCCATTGGTCCTCTTTTTAGCTGCATCCTTTAGCGATTCAGCTTCAGACAGGCTGAATTATTCTCATAGATGTAACATCCTCCTGTTGATTGCCGTTTTCCCTCAGCAACCTTTCCCATATCACACTAGGGTATGTATGTCGGGCAGAGCCTACAGAACACGTGTAAAGCTATGCATCCTTGTGTCAGATTACTGAAGTTTCCCCAGGTAATCTTATGCCCCTACACCTCTTCTCTTTGTGATTGGAATCCTGTCAATACCTGTCTCTAGATGACCATCAAACAGTCATATCTTGGTACAATGAAGAGTGCTAACTGCAAGACTTTCATCCTTCCTTTAAACATCCTGTATGTTTTAGTGGCATTTTGAGTATAAATGTAGGTGTAAACAATACTCTAACCTAACCCTCTGAAAAGAATATATGCAAGCAAAAAAGGTAAAAAAAAGATGACGATGTGCAAATTCACGAGGTCAAAATGAGTAATTGCTGTTTTTTTTCTTGATAAAAACAGTGCTTTTAAGATTTTTGATTGCACATAGAAAGTGATTTCATGTTTATGGGGTTTTGTCTGGTCTGCTCCCCAGTACGTACTGTACTTGTTAATAAATTCACAACTTCAGTTTTGAGATTTTCCTTGCACTTTGAATGAAACCCTGTTCCCTTCTCATCTCAGAGTGAATGTTTTATGATCACACTCAGAAAATAGTCATTTAAAATAAAAGATTGAAGAAGTATCAGTTATTCTGCAAAATGGCTTGGAAAAGACAGCTAGATATAATTTAAAAAAAAAAATTTGCTGTCATTTGCTATTTGAAAAAGATATGTAAAAATTACTTTTCCATTATGTTTATGGACAAAATGATGGACTTCTATACTTACTTCTAAGCATACAGCAATAAATGCTGCTGCATAGAGTGAAACTTATTTTCCTGGTTGAAGTATCAACTTTCATCCTTCTGTTTTGCTTTGAAACATTTCCAGACTGTTTCAAATAAATTATCCAAAACAACTGCTGCTAGAATATCAGGGAACAGCTTCTTGCATTGACACAAGCTTCTCTCTATAGTTTCATCACAAGAAGATACTGAGAAGCCATGTCAAATGATGGTTTGTGCATTTGCTAAAGAAATCCATTTTCTTATAGCAGTGTGAACTCACCTCTTCTTGTGGTGATACTCATTATGTGCAGAGGTGTCTGCTGTCTCTGTCTGCTATTGCAATGGGGAAGACCACATACTTCCAGACTTACTTAAAATAGCAAGACAACATAGTTGATTGTATCAGAGTTTTGGGTTGTGTGGTCTCTCGTATTTCCCAGATTTCCATTCAATTTAATGGAAGAGATGGATGAAACCAAAATGTCCTTGGCTCTGAACAGTTCTGCTCAGCAACAACTGTATCAACATTGTTTTTCTCCTAAAGCCAAAACACAGCATCATACCAAACACTGAAGAAAATTAACTCTGTTACAGATGAAACCATGACACCTCCTCAGTATTCATTCATCTACTATTCAGTCCAGTCTTTTCATAGCTTAGTTGAAGGAATGAAAATATTTTCAGTCATTTTCTTTAGTTACAGAAATGTAGCTCCAAGTTCGTTTCAGGCATAGTAGCTGCTGTTGTGGTTAGCAGAAAGAGACTATAAGTGGAGGTGGTGAAAAGCCGCCTAAGTGCTGGACTTCTGTACTGCTAGACCATGCAGCCACTGTGAGATTGATAGTGTGAGCATTTCAGAAGTTGGATTAGATTTGAATTTGATGTATTTTGAATTTGCATGTTTTACAATATTTTCAGATACTTCCTCAACAGCTGCCACCACCTAATCCGGAGAATATTTCTGCTGTTTTAAGCAACTGCGTGTTGTCAGGGGTTGATTTTTGTGTGACCTAATGTCAGTCATCCTTACTCCCTTTCCTGGAATAAAAATTCTCCAAAACATAAAATCTGAACCATAAAGATGAAGTGAATACAAATCTGGCTAAATCTCTTGGTTCACTGTCTAGTTTTCTTTTTGCAAATATAGGTTGCAATGTACTTATTTCAGGCATTTAATTTCAACTCATACTTAATGTTTTCAGGCCTATGTCCTGATGAGCTCCAACCCTTAACCTTTCCTACAGAATTAAAATCCTGGAAGCAATCATGAAGGTGGAATAGAGGCAAAACCAACTGGTAATAAAACCCAACTTAGTGAAGGTGCCTCAAATGTTCAAGGATTTGAAAGCAGATGTTTACAGTTTCCTTATGCAAAAATTCCCCAAACTGCCTACTTCAGTCACATGAGTCACATGAAAGAGGAGAAACATTTACAGAAATTCTTTAAGTAATCTCAAAAAAGAATGTTTAGGAACATGGAGAGAGTCTGCGGGAAGGAGGTAAAAGACTGATTTGAAAAGTGGGACAGCAGGCCAAAGGCCAGGAGAACAAGAGCAATGAATGGGAGTGATATGGCCTAAGGCAGAAGTAACATTTTGGTTTTAAGTCAGAAGCCCATCAAGCTAACGCTATTAGAATTGTGAAGAAACATTTTCAGATGCATATATTCTTGTCTTAGTTTGTTAGAACAAGAAATTACAGCATTTTAACCCAAGAACTATTCTTTGACAGTCTCCTAACATATAAAATGTCTAACCTTAAGATGGCACTTAAAGAATTATTACAAGAAAACATGATGTGACTGCCTGGGACTGCAGACAGAGCAGAGGACTGGACTTGATGAATGAGGGCATCTATTCCAGCTTCGTATTCCCACAGGAAATCTACTCTAAAACAAATCCACTGTTTTGAAATTATACAGTTCAGGTTACAAGGTTGAAATCCTCCCAGCAAAAGTAGTGATTTGGAAAGGTAAAAGGAGAAGTAAAGTCAACTCTGCAGAACAATACTGTGTGTACCCTCAAGCTGCATTGCCAGCCTGCCATTACTTCTGAGCTTTACTGGTCTCTGGAAAAACTGTCTGAGTGGGCTAACTACCAACATATCCTTGTAACTGGAGATCACAGCAATTGTTTATCCTACTAATAAAGTAATATACATAGAATCAATGTCAAAATGCAGATTTCTGACAAATCTGTGATATGTGTATGACAACAAAATAGTCCTCTGTTTTTCCCTTATTCTTCCCACATAAACCAAGAAGGGAAGATTAATGCTGCTGAAAGAATAATAATCAGAGAAGCAACTGCTTGCTGACGTTTGTGACACAGATTAAAAGAAAATTAAAAGAAAATCCAAATGGTTTGTTTTACTTCTTTCTCCTTAAAGAAACAGTTCAGGTAGACATGGCAAACTAGAGAGACTGCACACTTTAAAAAGGGGTTTTGCACAGGTTAGTTGGAAAACAAAATAAATTTTAATATCATGTCAGCTTGGAAAAAGAGATTTGAGAAAGAGAAACCAGACAAGTCAGAGAACAAGTATAATGAATATCTGTTTGAATATAAAGCAAAATAACATATCCCAATTATTATTATTATTATTATCATTATTATTATTATCATTATTATTATTATTTGCCTACAGATTTAGATTCAGAGTTTACAGATTTTTAACAAAGTACAGATTTTGAAACAGAAAAATATGAAAGAAAATAAACATAAGGTAAATATATCAAAATTCAGCTGGTGATCTTATTGGTTTATGTTTCAGCTGGTATGTCTCTGGGACTACAGTGTATCATCCAAAAACTGTAAATCTTATGGATTGGCACAAATGGCATTTCCACATGTCCTCCTTTCATCCCACTTGAATCTGTGCAAAGGTAGCATAAAAAAAAAAATAATCTGAGTTTAACTAAGTGTTGTGATATCACATCATACATGCTGTAGAGTTTTAAGAAAATAAAGAGGATTTCCAATACAAAGAGAAAAAAATGCTGACGCTATCATAAATGTCATGAGATTGAGCAAGAAATACTGTCATTAATCATGTCAGAAATACTGAAGAAGTGGAATGAACAGACAAGATGGGTTTAAGCACAAACTTGTAGTTACTGGCAATATCTTCTGTATTTATCTTAAAGAAGAGACTGACAGTACTGTAGTACAATCCTGTCCTTAAAAAAAATGGCAGCTTTAGTACACTTCAGATAATATTTTCAGGTGTGTATCAGACCTTTCATAACATCTTTCCAAATTTTGCTGAGGTTCATCAAATTGGAGACGTAATTTAACAATTATAGCCTGAAATAATTCCCCATGGCATTTAGAAAACTGTACTTCCTCTTCTGTTCATAGAGAAAGTTCATTCAGGGGCTTATATTTTCCAACAGCTAGAAAAAAAAAAGGCAAGTATTTTGGTGCAGCAATTCCTACTGAGTGAGAAGTATTTTTTAGTAATGAGTGAAAAGAATTTTCTTCTTCTTCAACAGATCCTGACTTTTTGAACAGTTGTTGAGAGGAAAGAGAAGGAGGGAGAGTGCTCCTTGAGAGAAATCATCAGCTCACTAAACAGCAGTTTGGGCACAAAATTTATGCTATTACAGCCATGCTAGAAAAGACAATATATAATCTACTCTGTCAGAGGATGCATGGCCAAAGTGTTGTGGGATGTGCCAACCAAAGGAGAAAATTGCTGTGGAAAGGAACAGCAGAAACAGGCATCAGAGGTTTGGGGGCAGGCACGGGTGTTCTCCTGCATGAGGAGAACAGCGGCTCTGCTCACTGAACACAGAAGTGCTGCCCCTGTCTGTTGCAGTCATCTGTTTAATACGTAGAGAATCTGTAGAAGATTCACTGTACAAGAACAAACTACAAAACCCTTCTCACTTTTTAACTAAAAAAGTTGATAAAATGGTAGAAAAATAGCAGGGCAAATAAAAAGGCAAGATTATCCATATCCATCAATACAGAATTACATAAAAATGCCCCAACGATTTCCATAAGATGTTTTTATTCAAATATAAATTAGAAACTGAGAAGTGTAAAGACTCTATTATTGTAGACTCAACGGTTCTGGAAGTAGCTTCGATTATGTGGTATAGAGAGTTGAAGAAGCTATGAGGTAGCTACTGAATCAGCTACTGAAAAATATTTCTGATATTTCTATCCATTTAATCAACAGTTTCAGCTGTAATAGAAAAACATCCTGTGTGTCTTTAAAAGCTCACATTAAAAATTTTCCTTGCAACAGAAATATACAGAAAAATAGCACAGAACAAGGCAGGAGGAAAGACAACTTACTTCAAAAGAAAATTATTGTGTTTCTTGTGTTTCTTGTAGAAAACCTTTTCAACTCCAGAGTAAATATTCTCCTTTAAATGATAGTGCAACATATTGATCTACAGAGAATTGAAAATGCTACAGTAATAACAAAGTACAATTTAGCACAATAGGAACAGACGGGAAATTGCAGGTCTTCACTAATTGGCTAAGGGGTTCCACTGCAGTAATGAATTACAAGGAATAATTCTGAGAAGTAGTAGAGAAACAGAAGAATCAAAAGCTTCCTAACACAGTAAAACTTCCATTTCCCAGAAGATTTAGGTTTCTATCAAACAATTTGAACCATGAATCAAGAGAATTAATTTATAGAAATTATAAATCCTTCATTTAATCCTTACAATGCTTTTCAGCTTTTGAGATTTTTTTTCTCCCACCCCAAGCTCTCTTCAATACAATGATAATTTTTAAAAATTCACTATGCAAATTATACTTTTATACTTACCTCATGAGCATCGAAGAAAGCCTCAGTCAATGAGTGCAGTTTTCTGTGTGAGAAATGTGGAATGAAATCTCTTCCATACTTCAAAAAGTGGTATTCAAATGCCATATGAAGTGATGTATGAATTGTGATTGATGTGTCTTTCTTTAAACCTTAAACAGTTCCTTTTTTATTTTTATTTTTAATTTTTACTGGCTTATAGGCTTTGCTTCCCATCCTGATACCAACCTTTTCCCTTAATTACCTACTGCAAAGGTGGGGCTGTGTTTCGCCAGATATTTGAACATGCTGCTGTAAAAGTGGGGCTGTATGAATACTGTCTTTTTTTTTTTTTTTTCCCAAGGAAATGTCTTTTGGTTAGATCATCTGAAAGTCAGATGTGAGCCAGAATTCCATTCTTTTCTCCCAAACACAATCTGCTTTTAAGCTACAAATCAATCCACCATGCCTCAGATGTCTGCCTCCAGCTGACTTCTCCCTTTAAACATAAACAGTGCAGATTCCCAAGGCCTGTTACTCTGACAACCCTATAATGCCATCCTTTTGACTGTCCAAGCTGTGTAAATCTTCATTCCATCACAGTTTGAAACAGATCGGTCTATTTTCACTGCTCAAGATATGGGAAGCTATAAAAACAGCCTCTGTGGTAAACTAATCAGATTTTAAAATTGTTTCAGTACGATTTAAACACTCATCAATGTCATAGACAAGTTGCAGCTTTTAACATCTGATTTCATTTGCAATATAATTACCCAGTTCTGCTTCATATCAGCAATTTGGGAGGAAAGCGTCATTAATTTCAGTGTTGATTCAGTCTGAAAAACTGACGGTCCAGTACAGGCACAGGTAAGCACGTGCATACATATGCGACATATTAGGCATTTGACAAATGGGCTTTTAGCAATTTTAAGTAGCTAGCAATATGATGAGCAAGCACTTTCAAAGTGCGGTGCTGAGAATCACCAAATTCAGATGCATAGAAAAGCTAGCAGGAAAGGATGTGCTTAATGAAGCCAAGCGGTTACCATTTCTAACTTGATAGTGTTCATTTTTGGCCATGGTTCCAAAATTTCTAGCACAGGGTAGCCAGATAATCATTCTTAGGAACAGTAACCTACAAAAATGTCATTACCTCTCATAGTAATTAGCTATTATGGACCATACAGTGAATGCCTTTTTTATTTAGAGGAGGAGAGGAATTAATAATTTGGTGTGTTCGAAGTGCAATGGTTTTCAGTTTTAAAAACAATGTAAAGAGTATACAGTTTATTTTAAAAAGGGGCTAAACACATGTCTTGCAAGTAGCAAACACGATGTGCTG
The DNA here is from genome assembly GCF_905368555.1 of Meleagris gallopavo. Classification (NCBI taxonomy): domain Eukaryota; kingdom Metazoa; phylum Chordata; class Aves; order Galliformes; family Phasianidae; genus Meleagris; species Meleagris gallopavo. The sequence goes on along the minus strand of NC_139405.1, from coordinate 56,951,157 downwards.
TTTCCATAGAAACAGAGGTTGGTATTATTAAAAGAAGTAAGCCATTCTGTAGCTGGTTCTCCTGAAGGACCCTCATTTGCAGCCAGCAGTGGGTAAACTGTGTAAGTGAGCTTTACCACCTGTTGTTAAAGATCATTAGATATGCCTGCTTAAAGCTTTATTAACTCTCTGCTAATTCTTGAAAAAACTGTGAGGAAAACATCACCCCATACCTGTAGGCTTGTTTGGAGCATTTTTAATGTTAAAAATTAAAATCAAAGCCTCCTTTGAATGAGTTGATCTTGAAGAGTGCTATATGCTGCTATCCTGAAAGGAGAACAAAAAAATGAATTTGGATGAGTCTCACAGTCAAAAATATTTTCCAGCTGCAGAAGTCTTGAAAGGCTATGACTGTATAAAGAGAGGAAGAGGAAATATCTGAACTTAGAAGAATGGCAAAGAAGGGGTAGCAAAGGTACAAGGCACTGGTTTAGAAAGTTACTGAAGCTTTGAAGTTAAAGGTATCTGTCTTCTTATGTATTCTGTTTTAATACTTAAGTAAGTATTTAACAATGTGAGATATTTTAAAATATAATGATGTTGAAGTACCTCTTTTCATTGGCACTCACTGATTTATATGTACTAATACTGTAAACTCATTGATGATCATGCCTGATCCATGGACAAGTGGGCCTCTATCTCCATGCTCTGACCATATTTTGGGTGCTGAAAAGCCAGCTAAACTTGTCATAACACTATGCCATGCTAGAAAGTAAGAAGTACGATGCTGGTTTAGTAAGAGGAGGCTGCAAGCTGTACATATTTCACTACCAGTTTTCTGTCAGTTTTGATGCATAGCATGTCTTCTTCAAATCCAAAATTGAGCTGTCCCTTTTTTGCCATGGAAGAAAGCTGAGATACTTATGCCAAACACAGGAACTCCATGACCATCATCTTACAGCTACTGTTTCAGGATCTGCAGAGATCCTGAATTTATATCTATAAAACAGATATAAATGGTTTGGAGGGCTTTCTGATGTTGCTTCTGGAACCTGTGTTCCAGTGTGTTTCAAGCTGCTTTGAAGTATCTGCTACAGATAGCAGATTATCACTGTTTTTCTGTTTGCTGTCACAGCTTGGAAATAAAATTCATAGAAAGACGAGTTAATTATGTGTTTCCAAGCTTCTTCTTTCCAAAGGCAAACAAAAGGTCAGTGTGTATGCAACAGGGGCATGAAAAATTGTTTCTCCCTTCCGCTTTTGCTCTAAAAGAGCTTCTCTTTTCCATTGGTTTCCCAGTTCAGTTAGCCAGCACTGTTCTTAATGCTGCCTGGTGGAGCAGGAGCTGTCTCTTAAGTCCTCCTAAGTCAGTAAGACAATCTCAAAAGGAAACAACATTAACCTCTTCAAAGTCTTAATTATAGTTATCAAAGGCCAAAGCCTGGGTTTGCTAATGCAAAATGGTAAAGCTTACAAAGCAAAAGAACTTGAGATGATAATGAACTGTGGAAAGATGTTAAAACCTGTGTTTGCTGTACCTTACAATGTCTGCCCAAAATTGAGGAAGTCACTAAGTTTTGTGTGGCAGTTCACTGTACTTGCTGGTTTCTGCTCTGAGACTGCCAGCTTAGGATCAGAGGGGATGAACAACAACAAAAAAATGACATGCAGATAGAGGCTCTGAAGAGCAAAGTGGGACTTTGTTGAATGCACCTGCAGCAGTTGGACATCTGAGCTCTGAGAAGGACGAACAGGATGCAGGTGAGCAGACGTGTGTTTAGCAATTTTCTGCCTGCTCTATGTCTGTGAGTAAATGAGCAACATCTCCACCTGGACGATACTGCTCTGATCTGCCTAAAAAGCTGCTGGTGTCCCCAGGCCACAGGGTGCATATGTGGTGATTTATGGGCTGATGTCAGAAGTAGGTGACACAGGAGCCTGGTGATCCAGCCCAGCAGAGTGTGAACCAGAGAGCTCAAGTAAGGACACATCCACCTGTCACCCTGGAGAAAAGGTGGCACACAAAGAGAAAAAGAGAATGAGAGAGGTCACTCCTTCTCTCAACAGGACATCCTTCATTTTACTTTTGTGTAAAGAAATTATCTTGGGATAACGCTAGGACAATCTCCCCAGGGAAATATAGTTTATTTTCAAAGATAAACACTGTGTATACCTCCCTTCTCCAAAAAAAAAAAATAAATAAAATAAAAATAAAAATTAGAATTTTAAAGAGTAAGCATTTGACATTTAGGGGAAGCCTGCAGAAGTTTAATTAATTCACTGTTTTCATGTAAACTATGACACACGTTATGATATATTACCTTTTTTTTTTAGCCTCCCTGTCATTCAACACAAGTTTCCCATTCAGCTGGCAGCTATTTAATACGCTGTTTTCTTTTTGCTTTTCAGCATACAGCTCATCAAATGTCACCTACCACACTCCAACTTCTTCTGAAGTCAGAATTAGTATACTCTCTATAGCTTTTTTGCAGTTCCCCCCCACTGTGGTATCTGAGTGCTTCATAGACCCAAATGCATTTCTGCAATATTCATGCAAGCTAAGAGGGAGCAGTTATCTCATTTTTAAAATTGAGAACCAGGACATAGGAATTGGTTTCCTAGGAAGATTTAGGATGTAATTTGTAGCATCTGTTTTTTAAATACCTTGCCATTTAGTTCCTAGCCCTCGGGAAACAGAGCACAGAACATCATTTTAGGTAGTAAAGGAAAAATGTTGTCATGAAGAGTACAGAGTCAGTACTATTTTTGCAAAAGTGGGAGGTTTCAATTTCCCTCAGGATGCACAACCAAGCAACTACCTCTGCAATTATATGACAGCACCAGGATGATGGAGTCAGTGCTATTCTCCTTGTGCTCTGTAAGCTGTAGGTAGAAACTTTTATCTACATTACAGGATCAGATTGAATTCCTTCTTCTGCCTAATTAGATTTTTTGGAGAGATCAGTCCTAAATGGATATAACAATCCTGAAGTTGAAAACAAATATGCTATGGCATAACACCATCATGTTTTGCAACACTTGTAGGTTTCCTTTGGAAGAGATCTCAGAAGGCATTTCTTTCCACCTCACCCCCCTTGCTTTTTCAATGCTTCATTCTTGCTGTGGAGTTGAGTCCTAGCCCTGCAGACTGTACAGATCCACAGAATTTATGGTTTTGCTAGAAAGCTCTGCTCTCCTATTAGTCTCAAAGTCATGGGATTTTTAGACCAAGCAGGGATCCTTCCTAGGCTCCCCACACTGGATTCAGAAGAAAGCCGCATGCTCTGATCACGCAGCAACACTCCCTTCGTTTTCAGGAATTGAATACACCTGGAAACACAAAGAAAAGGTTGACACAAGGAGCCCAGCAGATTTGGGCTGCACACTTCTGGGCTGAGCCTCCAGCATAAGGCACCTGACTATCATTGCTGACAGTTCAGCATCACGGCATAAGTGAGGCATGACAATTTTGTTTTCAGTAGGCATTTTTTACTATTAGTGTACTGTCCATAGTTAATTTGAACTCTCAGTATTTCCTTATGAAGCTAGCTTTATGTAAGTACCTCTTCACCACAGCAGGGACTACAGCTTGCCTTTCCTGTCTATCTCACGCTCAGCCTCATTACCCAACATTTCTCCTTTCTTTTTCCCAGAAATTTTGTATCAGAGTTGAGCCTATTTTGTAAAACCAGTTGAGGTTAACCTTCTGAGGAGGATGGACATGTCCAAGAGCTGTCAACACATAAGGCTATTGGCATAAATACAGCAAAAAGTGAGAGGTTTTTCTATTCGTACTGAATAGATGCTGCACCTCTGAATGGCCTGGACATTCCCTGAAGGCTGAAAGACTTTTAAAATTGAAAGTATTTGCTGACTCTGGGTGGCCATGCTATAATAGCCAGGTTCTGATTTTTCAGTATTTTGCCATTATATGTGGAAGACCAGCTCATATTGACTTCACTTCAACTTGACGTGTAAACCTGGAGTAACCACGGTGAAGTGGACAGTTACAGGTGGAGTTGAAAAGAAGAACAAGCAATTGGGAAACTCATGAAAAGTCTCACAGATTAGTTCATCTTTTAGAGACAAAAACAGGTGTGTGAAAAATTGCCTTTAATGTAAGATCTGAACTCCCCTGCACTTATTGTTGCAGAGCAAAGACTTTGTCTGTGTAGTGTATTTTGAGTCTTAGGACTCATAATGATAAAGGTCTTCAAAAGGATACCTGAAAAGGAAAAATCTAAAATAAAAAGCAGATAGTAAAGTACAGCTATGAGTCTGAGATCAGAGATGTGGCATTATAAAATATAGTAAAGAACCAAGAAAATGTCCCTAGCTTTTTTTAAAGATGTAAAATACAGAAATTGAAGATCTTCTGCAAACTATGACATGACACCAAGATGAGCTCTGCCCTTGAACAAACCCTTTTTGGCACTTTGGACTGAAGGAAGAAACTGATAGACATTTAAAAAAAAAAAAAGAAAGAAAAAATTTAGTGAGGGAAATGTCATTTACTCTATATTTTTTTTTCCAGTTGCCCTGTTGCACCAGTGCTTTTGACTGGAATAAAAATGGTTTCATTAGTAGAAATGTGCTATAACAGGGGGAGGTAGCCTTCCAGAAAAAAAAAAAAAAAAAAAAAAAAAAGAACAAAAAGCAACAACAAAAACAATTGATGAAACACTATGTTTGGAAAATGATGATATTTGCATTAAAGGAAAACATTACACAGCAAAGAGAGAAACGCAACTAAAGGCTTTATCCCATGAACAGCATGGAAAGGCCAACAGAAAAAGAGTCTGTTCATAAATACTGGAGTCTTGTTAAAGTGCAAAACCAGGGTAAATGATCATCTGAGTTCAGTGTCTTCCTTACCCTATCTGCTGTATGTGTTGATTCTGCTGATTTCAGTCACAGCTTTTGGTTTGTTCCTTTTTTTTTTCCAATCGATGCAGAGCCTGCCAGCAACAGAGCACAAAATGGTTTCTCTCCCACCAATAATCAGTCATGGATACACACAGATGCATATGCTATCAGAGCCAGGAAAAGTCTGACACCCCTTTTGCTATGCTGACCAATTCGCCAATTCTGACCACTACTGGGCTGGGAGCTGAGGTCTCCTCAGACCTGAAGTTTGTGCGATAACTGCACCAAGTGGAGTAGCTCAGTAAAGCCTTCTTTTAAGTTATTTAAACTAAATCATCTTGACTGAAGCAAATTAAAGTGGAGTTTACACAAGGAACAATTTGCACAACAAGCAGAAAATGAGCAGTTCAGCAATGAGGTCTGATGGATGGGCAGCAATTTTCCATAGAGGAATAGTGATAAATGAAGAGAGAGATAAGTGGCCCTTCCAGTTCTCCCACTACCACAACTGGTGGCAGTCAGATCACCCACTGTCTCTTTACAAGAAAACTGTGCATTAGGATCCTGAGTTAGTGATTTAAGGCTGCCAATTGGGCCATTTAGGGAAATTATCTTTTTTACATAATGATTATATTTGAGTCACCAAATAGCAGAAAATCCATATTCTCACATGTCATTTTTTACATAATAAATCTGTATTTTTCTACCATCGGAAATATTCAGAGAGCTAATGTGGCATGACAGCAGTCCAAATGAAATTAATCTGCAAACTGAGATAGTAGCTTGAGGTTGACAAGAATTTCTTCCCAGCTGGAAATCTCGTAGGGAGAGCTTCACAGCTCACTTGGTCAGCTGCATGCCTCATTAAGCATCACTGACTGATATCAAGGAAGACTTATCAATCACTGTAATCTCAGAGACTGTGAAGAGATTAGGAGTAGTACAATTTTGTAAGGAAAACAAAATCCTTACAGGGGATTTTCTGTATCCTCCAGCCTGCTTTACTCTGTAGTGAAACTTTATTAGGAGTTGAAAGAAAGAAGATGGTGAAAGTGCACTTTTGTCTCTTTTCTCACCTGATTCTCCTTACACCATAGGAAAGTGCCTGCAAACCTATTTATCACTGCACTGCTTCATAACTGCAACCCCTCCTATAGCAAAGGCTTTATACTTCGGTTTAAAACATCAATCTGCCATTACAACAGACAGATGTTACTGCGGACAGATATGGTTACAGCCCTGCCCTCCTTTCACGCTGCATGAGCTGAAGGAAGGAAATGCTGCAGTGATGCTCTAGCCATCTCGTTTGACCATAACTACTATATAAAACTAATATAAAACTCTACCTGTTGATTGAAAACCCTATCTATGGCATTCTACTGTTTGAAAATTACAAAGTTTTTTCTGATGATCTCACAGATAAGCTGTTAGTGACTATGGTTTCTGTGACAGCAACAAATTAAGACCATTTCATTCTTTAAAAAGTAAGTTCTCATGCATTGGTACACTCTTTAGAATTGATCAGTTTACTGTTTGCAAAGCTAGAATGAAAAGAAAGCAAAAAGAAAATGTTTCAGAAATGCAAATATTTTATTCCACATTATTACTGATTTTGGTCCTACTTCCACACTTCTCAGGCATTCAGCTCAAAATCAAAATCCAAAATGTATCAAATAACAAGCAATTATAAACATAGAGCAAGAAAATACTACTTAATGTTTAGAAAAAAAAAAATCTATCAGCTTCCTGCTTAAAAATGAATCATACAGCACTTACTATCCATGAGTTTGAAGAGCTGCTTTCATGCCTGTAATATAGAATTTTAATTTCAGCCTGGAGAGGAGAAGGCTCTGAGGAGACCTTAGAGCAGCTTCCAGTAACTGAAGGGGTCCTACAAAAAAGCTAGGGAGAGACTTTTTATAAGGGCAGGTAGTGAGAGGACAAGGGGTTTTAAAATGGAAGAGCATAGATTTAGACTAGATATCAGGAAGAAATTCTTCACTGTGAGGGTGGTGAGGTACTGGATCAGGTTGCCCAGCGAGGTTGTGAATGCACCATCTCTGGAAGTATTCAAGGCCAGGCTGGATGGGGCATTGAGCAACCTGATCTAGTTGGAGGTGTCCCTGCCTATAGCAGTGGGTTGGAACAAGATGATCTTAAAGGTCCCTTTCAACCCAAACCATTCTATGATTCTATGAAACATGAATACTTCAGGTGTGAATGACAGGTGAATGCCATTCTGTGCCAGTGGCAGCAGCTTTTTTAGGAAAATTAAGCTCTGTTCCATGTCAGCAAGCAGAATGGCCACCAGCTCATTACCAAGTTACTTTACTGCGAGCTAAAGCTAGCCAGGGTTTCTGAAAAGAATCACATTTAATAATGCAGCAAATATACAGAGTGAAAGAAAGTGAATTCTGATGCCTGTAACTGATCCTGCATGTTATAAATATCTTCTCAATCACTGCTCAGGCAAGAATTCTTATCTACAAAGAGTATGCTTTGCACACTGACATAGCTGCATAACTTTGAAGCTCAACAATAGATCATTTTATCATTCCAAAACCAAAACAAGAAAGAGTTATTAAAACAAACAAACCAACCAATCAAACACATAAATTATATCTGATGGAAATGGATGGAACCAAACTGGTTGAATTTTGTATGAAGAGGAAGTTTCTAATCTAATTCCCAGTTTCAGCTAGAATTTTATACTTCAGAATATATTCATCAATATCAGTGTACTCAAAATTAAAATGATTTAATTTAGCCCAGCTACGAGGAAAGAAGTCTTAACAAATGCCAGATTTCTCAAGGTGAACATGAAGCATGTTTTAAAGATCAGTCTGGAAAATCTGAATAAATGAGCACCCTGAAGCACCTAACTGTTCCTATTGGCTTTGCTGTTACTTCTAAATGTGCCTGCTTTACATGAAGGAGGTATGCCGCTTAAGTATTAATGCAAAAAGCACAAAGAGATGATGTGATGTCATTTCCCTATTTCCATATCAAATGTAGAAGTCCATCACTTTCTAGAACTGACATGTAGCATTACTATATGAAGTATATTACCTTTATGCTTGATATCATACAATGACAGCATCTAGCCCAGTGGTTTTAGTTATAAGGTGAAGAGATTATTCTTTCTCACAGCACACAGAGAACCAAAGAGGAACTGGACTAACTGCCTTCAGGTTTTCATGACAATAACCACTTCAGAAAGTTGAGTCCAGATTTTTCATAGCAATATGACATGATTGCACTTCTAACCTCAACTCCTAATGAGCTCACCTCAGAAAGACATGAACAAGTGAACAACAGAAGTTAAAATTCATGTGGCTGCCTGATAAAGTAACACATTATTGCCATGAAGAAAGCAGTCACTCTGAGCATTCATTTTGCAATCCTGTAATTTAACTATATGGTAAAAGACATTTTAAAAAGCTCTTTTTTTCCTAGCAGTGTATAACTGAGAAAGACTTAAACATGTAGCATCAAGTACGACATTATATTTTGCTCCAATTATACTTACTACTTTGCAGAGGTTCTTGAAACTTCCAAAATGTGCACATATTTTCTGGTATGCATCACAGAAGCATGTTTGATATGCACAAAGTTATTTCAAACAGATTCACATTTGATAAAGTACATTATTAAAATATAATTAAATTTAAAATATTCTTAGGAAATATTTCCCCATATTTCCTTGTTCTTCTCCTCAGGCAGTAGAATGTCATTTGCCTCTTCACAATAAAGACAATACAGCATTTTTTTGTATAATGGTACATTTCAGTTTATCAGGACTAAATTTCCTGGCGTACTTAAGGATTTATTTATCATAATTGAAACCCAGCCACAATCTCACCTACTTTTACTGCTTATAATTGATTTAGAAAAAACAATTGGTCATGTCTTGGGTAATTGGTTAACAAAAATGTGACAAACATCTGATTAATTTATGCATATTTGGAAAAAGGCCTGGACACAACAGCCTTTGGTGTCTGATCAACTTTAGGTTCACATAGGAAGCGGTAGTGGTGGTACTATATCATTACACCTGGAAAAAGGCCAAGCATATGCCTTTACATATGGGAATATAGAGTTGGGCAGAGAGGAACCTGATGTGGTTCAAAAAGTTTAGAGTCCTACTCCTGGGGAGGAATAATTGCACGCATTGCAGGGTAGGGGCTGATCTGCTGGAGGGGAGCTCTGCAGAGAAGGACCTGGGTGTCATGGTGGACAGCAGGTTGGCCATGAGCCAGCAGTGTGCCCTTGCAGCCAAGAAGACCAATGGTGTACACAGGTGCATTAAAAAGTGTGTGGTCAGCAGGTGATCCTTCCCTTCTATTTTGCCCTGGTGAGGCCACATTTACAGTTCTGGGCTTCCCAGTTCAAGACAGACAGGGATCTCCTAGAAGGAGTCCAGCAGAGGGTGGCGACGAGGATTAAAGGCCTGATGTGTTTTCCTTGCAAGGAAAGGCTGAGTAACCTGGGACACTTCAGTCTGGAGAAGAGAAGGCTGAGAGAGGATCTCATAACAGTTTATTATTATATAAAGTGTGGGAGTCAAGTCAATGGAGGGCAGACTCTTTCCTGTGGCATGCAACAATAGAACAAGGGGCAAAAGGCAGAAACTGGAACACAGGATGGTTCCAGTTACAATGAGAAACTTTACTCTCAGAGTGATGTAGCACTGGAACATGATGCCCAGAGAGGTTGTGGAATCTCCTCTGGAGATATTCAAGGTCTACTAGGGTGCCTACATGTGCGACCTGCTGAAGGGAACCTGCTTTATCATTGAGTTTGGACCAGATGATCTCCAGAGGTCTCTTCCAGCCCCCAAAATTCTGTGATTCTGTGAATCAGCAGAGCAAACTGAAAACGTGCTCTGTGCCCACTGGGAATATGACCAGCCTGATGATCATGCTTGCACAGGACTCTGCTCAGGTCTGCTACAGAGTGCATGGATAAGTGCAGCATACTTTTAGCCTGCTCAGTTTCAGAAGTGGTAGAAATGCAATATTTCCACATACTTGTGAAGGGATCAAAAAATTTTGCCTAAACATATAAAAATCCCCATAGAGATATGCTATTTATCTTTGTCTATCATGTCCTTAGTTCTTTAAAAGCTATCTGAGAAGAAAGAAAATTGCTACAAGACCTTTCCTTTTGCTTCAAGATGACAATAGATATTATGAGAAGCATTTGAATTTCCATCACTTCAACATTAATCTCAAAAAACTTCAATGAGTAATGGAATTACAGTGGATTCAAATCAACAAAATTGAGTGGAATCCAGTCTTATGCATTTTTTTTTTTTTTTGGCTGATTTTTTTTCTTAAGTAATAAATTAGGGCCCATCGGATTACTAGAGGAGAATTCTGAGTGTTTTCCTCTTTCAGAGAAGAATTAATGGTAGGTAAACTTGCACATACTTCATATCAGTAGTGGTTAATAAAAATTTGGTATGAGAAAGTCATTCAGAGTCTCTTCAGCAAATATCTCGAATTGATTGCTAATTCTAATACCTAGTGAAACATTCCCAAATACTGTTTAGGTGAAAATATCAGGCTATATTGAACAGAATTATTAGACTGTCCATCATTATGTCCACAGCTGAGTTTATTACATTTTGTGTAGGTTTGTTATGTAGCATTTAGCTGGGAGTTTGCCTTTGGCAGGATTGGAAATGGTCTCCACATTGCAATAGCCACTTAACCCCCACAGTACAGTACAGTAGAATACAGAAATAAGACATTGGCACACTGGGTGGAAGACAAAAGACTGGAATTATTTCTGGATATAGGAGAGCCAAATGTTAAAAATGTAATTGTTTGAACTTTACCTCATAATAAATACTCTGACTGAATTTTTTTTCTGTCTCACATGTATAAATTATTGAGTGAATTTTAGTTATTAGAGAATTGCACCTATAAAGTGCTTAAGACAAAATAATATACTGACATAAATCATGTGTACAAGAGAACATAAAACGTATGAGTGAATACAGAAATAATTACTTTCACTGAAATTTATATCATACAAAAATATTGCTCAGTTTTTGTGCATGTGCAAATAATTTCATTAAAAGGCTGCTCACAGCTTTCAGGAAAAGCACAAATATATTGATCTCTGTACAGGCTTTACATTTTTTCCTGAACATTTTTTATATGCATATCTATATATATAATGTAATAATTATATGTCATAAAATGTCACCCAGTGGGATGTGGCCTAGGTAGTCTATTATTCACATAGATGAATGAAATCTTAAGTAAGACCATACATGCAAAGGCAGAGATATGGGTCCTTAAAGTAATTACTTAATTCACTTCCTGAAAATCAGCATTCAAGGTCACAATGTGGCAAGGTATAAAAACAATTTCATGCATACTAATCTCAAGTGCATGGACATATCACACTGTGCTACTTCACATCCTGTTTTTTTCACTAACTAAGTCAAGGCATTAACCAGTGTGCTGCCCAGGAAAATTTTGAAATTTAGTTGGAAAAAAAAAATTTCACATAAAATCTCTTTTTATTATTATTATTTTTATTATTTTAAATGAAGTTAAAGTGTAATGCAGTGTCCTGTTGTTTTCCCCATCAGTTCCAGTTAGTAGTATGATTAACAGAAGTAGTTCCAGTTGAATTTGTGTCATATCAGCAGATATATTCCCAGTAGCACAGAGGAGCAGAAGGAGAGTCAGGAATATCTATCTCAAAATAGGAAAAAAATCTCAATTCTAGTCAAACTCATGCTAGTATATATTTACTGCACCTACAGTGATACTTGTATCTGTAGCAAGTTGAATATAGCCTCTGCTCCTGATCTTACAGAAGCACTGTACAGTACAACTTGTAGGCTGAACTCATTGCACTGAACATTAGAATGCGAAATCAGTCATCTGGCAAAATCATCTCAGGACAAGATTCATGGTGTTCTAAGGAAACTATTTAAATCCTCCCAGAAGGATACCCTAACCAAGGTTGTTTTATACTACTTGCAGGCACTGACATCAAAGATGCAGAATTCTGTGTGCCCATGTCATCCAAAGGTTGTAAATATACTTACACAGGAGTAGGTCTGATAATAGACTGCAGTTCCTGGGAGCCTACGCAAAATCTTAACAATGCAAAACTTGTGACATGTAGCAACAGAAGAAAATCTCCGTTTATTCATAATAAAGCCTTTTCTTCTTCCATCCCTGAATGAAAATAAATAAAAAGAAAGCAAAAAGAAAGAAAAGAAGAAAAAAAGACTACAACACAATTAAAAATTGTGAAAAATGTCTGAAAAAATGTGAAACTATTCAAAAATATGAATAGTTCCTACAGCAAGTGAGCCTTCCTGAAAGAGCAGTGCCTTTAGCTTCCTCTTGCAGATGCACACTAAGGGATAAGAAGCAAATAAAGGTATGACCAGAGGCCCTTGCACCAGTGCACACATGTATATGAGGAATGAGTGATTTCTTAAATGCCATACAGATGGCAGAAGTGAAGACAAATCATTCTACCCCAGTTGTCTTTCCATTGCAGATTCTGATCTGAAGAGCACAGAGCCAGAGTCTGCGTGTCCTCAAAAATCCTTGACATACATGCTTATAAAAAAAACTTGATTCTTAAATGCTTCTAACACACCAGTGCATGACTGTAGCTTCTTAACATAAATAGGAAGAAAAAAGAAATACCTTTTCAGATGTATGTTACCTTTTTGATACTTAGTAAATTTTGAATTAGTACATTAGAAAATCACTTCAGCTTTTGATGATGATAGAGTATTCCAGATGTGGCTGCTGGAGCCCATGTGTCCATTCCATTCCATGGTCTTCACTAAAGCTCATTTCTGCAGCTTGTATCACAAGTTCTTCCTTGTGAATTAAAGTCATTTAATTTTTGAAAATACTGCTCTGTGTAACTGGGTACTGATTATCTTGTTTAATCAGTGTCCAAATGTTGCAGGCGCAGGATAAATTCTAGGAGCTTTTCTAAATGTTATGATTTGATGAGGGATTTCACTCCCAAGTAGGAGCTGTATCAGCAGGTTAGCTAGTGGCTTTGTTAATCTTCTTTATCCTGATATGGTTCAGGAATCAGATTAGGAAGAAGCATACCAACTGTTTTTGGATGTGCAGCTTCCACACTAATCTATCTGGTTATCTGCTTTGCTCTAGTTCTTTGGTGTCTTTATTCAGGTCCTTGGATACCTCCATATGAGCCCTATAGACAATAAATGGTCTAGCAGTTATTCTTGGGAGCTCACAAAAACCTGTGTACAATTTATCTGGTTCATAGTACTCCCAAGTAAAATTATATATTAGAGATCCTTTTGAAAATTTGAGCTCTAAGTGGTATTGATTCACACCATAGAGATGGATTATGGGTAAATCAATAGGAAATAACATTTCTTATCTTAAATTGCATCAAATTAAATGAAAATGACTGCCTCCCTAGTCTTGATGTCTCCTTTTTCTCTCATCATTTTACTCTTTCCTTCTTTCTCCTTTTCTCCTTGCTTTTCGGTATGGACATTAAATTCTTAACCTTTCATTCCCCTAGTTTTTCAAAATGAAGTTGTTCCCTTATTTCTGTAAAATACTAATAAACACTCTATATCATATATAATCTTCTATTACAAGACACTGTCATCCAGTGGTTACACTGCAAAGCTTCACTTGCACAAAATTTGGTCTTTTGAAAGCTCCATGGGGACAGTGTTGACTCTGTATCTCTCTTTTTGAGTTTTGGGATCTGCTGCCCCTTTTACTTTGCACAAGAACAAGACAAGGATAGATGACTACTTGGTTAAAGGGGTTTAGTATGGATGTCTGGCTTCAGAGACCACAGTTTATGTGAATTAATTCATTCGCACAGCAGAACTGGTGTCTTGTTTATCTACAAGAATCTCCTGATGCTCAAGATCAGCAGTGGTTAGTGGGGCTGCTGCAGAATCATCAGCAATTTCAGATACCTTGTTCTATATTTATATATGACAGTTCATTCTGTGTCAGTTGTAGATAAGACTGAATACATTTATGGATTCCAAAAATTTGCACCAGGGTTGAAAATGAAATGCTAGACAAAACATTCACCTACTTGGAAGAATATTTATAAAGCTTTTTTTTTTTTCATGATCCTGTTAAATAGTTGTGATAACAAATCAATTTAGAATGTGAAACATCTGCCTTTATCTTCATCTTGAACTTCATCTGATTAAGTAATGTAAATGTTTGAACTCCTGCAGCTATGAATCACTAAGTGTAATGGCTGTGCTCATTCTGTAAATGGATACACTACTGATTCACCTTGCGGACAATATTTCTTAGCCACAATATAATTGCAAGCCATTTTCAACAGCACTTCTGGGAGCTACAGGAAATGTTTAACATGTAAATCTCAGTAAGTAATATCTATGATACAGTCACGAAGCCCAGTTTTAGTGCTCTGATAGGTCCCTAAGTCATAGCAGGTCTGGCTTCTCTTGCATAGGGCTGTTTGTCCCAGATAGGGAACAGCTCATCATTACAGAGATACCTGGGTTGTTTGGAAGGCCATTTCTAATGCTCTGGCCAGGTTCTTGTTAGAAATAATTTTGGTGTAAGCAATCTGTGTAAAATTGCTGCCAACATATGCCCATTGCTTAGCAATTCTAATTCCAGCCAATGTTATTTGCAAGCACAGCTATTTGAAATCATTTAAGAGCAAGTGCCATTTTCCGAACTATGTTTCTCTCCAAAGAGAAGACAAATGAATCACTGCTGGTAATTAACAAGACTTATGTTAATTAAATTCTACTTTGGCTGTAAGTCATAGAGTCCCTGCTGCAAATAGAAGTTTGTTCAACAGTTGTACCTGCAGCAAACACCACCATACTTTAGTAAACGCTCTGGATTAAAGCTTTTGTTGCAAAAGCACCTGTATAACCCCTGAGTACTCTAACAGCTCATTGAGCAACAAGGAGGTTTTAAATATAAGGTCTCTTTTTTTCTTTTCTTTTGCAGTCCTTAGTCATACAAAATATTGAGATAGAACAATCCATACAGGCTATATGGAGAGAGTTCTTTTTCCAACCTGTTATTAACAGACATATGCGTCCATAATTTTATCTATTAGTCCAATTATGTTACAGGAACTGATCTTAAACACAAGTGTAACATACCTTGAATATTTTCTTGTTCTCAATTTCATTTCTGATATCACAGAAACAGATGAAAGGCACAAAATACTTCATAGAACTACGGGCGTATTATGAATCTGATTGAGTCTACAGACACTTTTTGGCTACATGTGTATTTCCTATCAGTCATTACAGAGATCAAGAACATTTTAAAAAGACTGAAGTTGTTTTTTGGGGTGAATTTTTGACCTTGAATTTCTTCCAGATTACAGTCTGTACAGATTGTTTGCAACATTTTTGTATATAACAGAGAACAAATTAAAATGGAATCAGACATAAGAAAATACATTTTAACCTAAATAAATTTTAAACAGCTGAAAGAGAATATTTAACTTAAAGTACATGAGTCAAACTTCCTGCTGCTTTCAAAAGAAATATAATAATGCACTGCTGAAAGTGTCAGGAAAGGAAACATCAGCATAAGGTTTAGCAAGCACAGGAGTTCTTATGTTTTTGTTGCCGTTGTTTTTTAACTATTAAATGTAAATTAATGTGTGTCTTAACAAGTTGATTTCTGGAAAACAACCAACCAACCGAAAAGCGACAACAAAAGAAAACAAAACAGAAGAACAACAACAGGACTTTCCACAGACAGTATCTTCTGCCAGAGATTGGATAACTCCAGGTCATAGAGTGAACATGAGTGTGGCATTTACAAAGACATATAATAGAGAAAAATGACTGTGGTCTTAAATGTAGCAGCTGTCACTAGTTGTGGCCAACAATTCTGGGGGGGATAACAAGGAAGAGATCCTTCCTGTACTGTACAAGGTTAAAAATGGACAAAATTGAAAATGCTAATGGTGGACTGTGAACTTCAAGATACTACAAATGGCTTCCTTGTTTCCTTCTCTTCTTGGACTACCCAGAAAATAGAGCTACAAAAGAACAGGCATCTTGGGAGCATTTAACTTCAAGATGAACACAATCGCTGCAGTCACCATTAGCAACAAAATGCTTGTATTTTGTATGCTGAACAGTATCCTTCAGAGACTTCTGGAAAATGCAAATGGTTTCTGAAACTATAAAATTCTTTACAGATTAAAAGATTTAATTTTCACAATCCTTTCCAAGGCAGCTAATTTCAGTTTTCATCAACACTTTCCGGAAACTATCTTTGGCAGTAGACTTGACAGCCAAAGCAGCCCAAAGCAGTCTCTATAAAAGCCTTCTGCCTCTTCACCCTCATCTTCCTGCTCAAGGTGGTGAAGGTTTTGTCTCTTTGAAGCCTCTGATACAGCCACTGTTAAAAAGCAGGACCTGAATTAAACAGATGAGGACTGCACTATTGCTCAGAAATATCCTGCAAGTTAGCTCTGGATCAATAAATGCTCTTGTAGTGCTGTGATGCTGCACCTACATCAGCTGGGCTAATTAGCCTATTCAGATTGCTCTGTTAGTGTTTCTATACAGCTTTTGGTGCCCAAGATAAGTTGAATATACTTCTAAGACACTGCGTTATGTTGTGCAGACATATTCAAAGACAAAAAATAACAAAATATATGAGAGAAAAGAATAAAAAGGGATAAAGGAACATTGTGCTTTCAAATGCCATGATCAATATCACTCAATAGAACAAAAACTCAAGAAACATTGTCTTCCGTTGTCAAATGCACCATGCTTTTCAAACAGATGAATGACTGCATTAGTCAATAGAACTATGAACAGAGACAGTTTGGAAGGGAGAAAACACTGTGAACTGGTTGAATCAGGTTGAGGACAAGGACCTTCAGAGTTTTTTCTTTAAGAAATAGGTTCTGATTTTTATAAGAAAACAAACTTCTTTTCTTATATAAGAGCTGTAGACTTCTATAGAAAAATATTCTAAGTTTACACTTCTAGAATTGAAATGAAAGTTCATCTTTCCCCTAAAATGCACAACAGACTGTCGCAACTGGGATTTCTCAAAGAACTAAATTGCTTTTCTCTCATTTCTCTTTTTCACTCTAAGTAGGAAGGAAATTGCTCTTCATATGGCACAATTTTTCCATGAGAATTAAGTGGATTAAAAACACTTTTCACTTCCCAAAACCATGTATTATAACGAAAGATCACTTGAATTGAGTTTTAAAATGTTACTGTCAAATAATTCAGTGCCCAATGATGCAAGTTCTTACTCATTCTATCAATCTAATCTGCTTTCTTGAGTGAATACATTTGTAGGATCTAGGACATGACCTGTAAGTTGAGAAGTAAGCTTTTAATTGACATAAAGGAGCTCAGATTTTTTAACGATCATTCTGCAGGCACAACTTGTTCTTTCTTAAAGAGGTCCGTTGTGTGATTTGATAAAGATCTGCAGAGAAATGTTTTTCTTTATGAAGATTTTGCCACTCAAAAATTAAATACTACTTGATTCCATATAGTACTTAGCATGTTCAAGATATTCATTTTTATACAATAATGAGTTGGATTTTGGCAGAGTAATGTCTGGGTTAGAGCAGCTATTATGCGTTAAATTATAGATCACATGTATTCTTGGATAATACAGACTCTCCCCTTTAAACATTTTTTCAATCCACCTGAAATTCATTCAAAAACTGCTTTTGAATCCATTGTTTCCATCTACTCATTAGAGAAAGAAAATTTTATCATATATTTCATAAAAAGATTAACATTCCTCAGAGTCCATTTTCTTTCCATCCTAATGCTATCACAATCTTAATTATGGGACTTAAGCCTCACTTCCTTTTTTCTTAGTGTGATGGTTATACTAATAATGCATGATGCCCATATTTTAATTAAAATATTTTGTATTTTAGTAACACCTTCCACTGAAATATATCACTTCCACATTTTAAGATCAATATTACTATTGTCAAAGTATGTAAATGTAAAAAGAGGCTTTTAAGAACTAATCTGCAGAGAAAAAAAAACAATGCTCACACATGTGGAAACCTCACCCCTACAAAACACAAACAAAAGCCCCAAACCCACCAACACAGAAACAGAAATCAAACCATTTTACTGGTTTGATCAAACCAGTTCTTTGCTTTGAGTTAAAATGCTTTCATATGTTTTTAAATATATATATATACACTCATTACTATCATCCTAGATCCACCTACTATTAAAAAGAAAGAAAAGAAAGATACTTCATATGATCTTAAATCTGAAAAAGAATTTGTTAACCCCTCCCCTGTACAGAACACATTCTGTTTTTGTTTTGGGATGAACTGATTTGTTTGGTTTAAATTTCATTTTATGGATGAAGTTCCTAACTGCACTACTTCCTTAATCTGTTCATGAAAGTTATAAGAAGATTTGGAAAAACAAATCGGTCGCTAAACGAAAAAAAAATGTTTAAGTGTTTACTAGGCTTTCCTGTATCTTATGCAGTTCAAAGCAATGCAGCAAAAGGATTTCTTCCACTTTTATAAAATTAAGGCACACTTAAGATTCACTTAAAATTATGTTTTGATTCTGGGTGTTATTCCTTCTGTAAACACTGGCATGCAGTGAGTTGAAATGTTTAAGGGTGTGGCTATTTAAATCTTTTGCTTGAAAGTGTTGGATAACTGAACACAGCCTGGAAAATCTTAGATTGGAATTAATATTGATGTTAAAAGATACCAGACAAGAAAAAACTCAGTGCGGTAACAAAAATCTCAGATGAAGCTGCAAAAATTTTCTACAATAATTTTTTAACTATACCATGTTTTTTCTCATTCTCATTCATAGAAAGCATTAATTATTCTTCTCAAATTCCTTTTGAACAGGACATTAAGTGAACATGTAAAAATATCAGGATGGCTTCTTCACTAATCAACAACAAAAATTTCAGCCTATGAACTAAATAAAGACAAAGTTCCATTCAGCACCTACTCATATCGTCCAGTCCACATAAATTAAGGAACACATAAGGAACACAAATGTTTTCAAACATTTAATTTATCAAGTATATAATTCTAATATATATTTTTTCTTCCTTCAGGCTACACAGTGATTTCCTGCAATTATTTATTCTTTTACACTATAGCACAGTTATTTCTCTTGGCTTGTTGTTTCTATTTGTGGTCTCCCATAGTTTTTCCATACTACTAAAGGAAATTCTGTCTCCAACAAGAATGGTTAGAAACTTACAAACATCTGTTCTTTGAACCATAAAACTTGCAAGCAAAAGATGCAGGTAAAGTATGTCATTCATAGTCTACTCATCAATATAAAAACTGAATAGAAGAATAGAATAGATTTATAGTTACAAAGGAAAATGTAAAGAAAGGTTCAACACATGACCAAGATGTAAGTGACAGAATTATCTGTCTAAAAAATTGAGGCATTTTAAGTAGCTCCTGACGTTAATTCCAGCTGGGAGTGCTGTCAGGATCAGGATCTGAAATAATTTCTGTTTTTCTAAACCTGCTTCCTTTTTATCTATATTTCTGTGTTCTACCTATTATTGCATTATTATACTGCTGATTAATTGTTAATTTACATGACAAATATATCAGATTAACTGCAAACCCTCCGGCTAAAATTCACACCTGGCATTCCAGTCTTTCTTTGATGATTTCAGGATGTAATTTTTTTCCCAATGGGTCCATAATTTTTTTTTTTAAATCAGTTTACCTGCAGTCTTATTTCTCAATTTATCATTCTGGCCAGAGAAGGTATATTCATTAATAAGAGCTAGATTAAACCCACAGTAGCAGCAAAGTGTCCAGGCATGTTCAAACATCACAAACACTCTGAGTAGAAGCGTTTCCTCTGACCACACTGTGTTTAGCACAAATTAAATTCACATCACAGTGTGTTCATGACCTCTAGAAAAAAAAACTAGGAGAGATGTAGGATTGGTTTTGAAATAGCTGCCTAATAAAATGTAGTTTCATGAAGAAATGCATAGCTCACATCAAATATTTATATGGCAATACTAAACAGACATATGCATATATCATGCAGTGAGTTCTGTGTCAGTAAGAAATAGTCTACTCGTCCCCTGAGAAACATAAATTACAGAGCTGTAGAAGAAAAAGCTAATGAAACTGGACAAGTAATGGACATACTGATGTAAGCATGAGAGCTTTGAAGTGTACTTATGTAAAGTGATAATCTGAAATGCCTTCACAGTGAAAAGGGAAGGAAAGAGGTTAATAAAGGTATCTGCTTAGGTGAAATAGATATCACGAAAAGAAGCATAACAAAGCTAAGACAAAGTGAGATATAGTGTAGATTTTAAAAGGCTCAGAGAGGAATTTGGCACTTGTTTTCTACTGCTCTTCAGCAGGAGAAAGATGTCTATTTTTTTTTTTTTTTTGGTAATGCTCTCTTTTTTATAACACTGAAAGTATTCTTACCTCATCCTAAGGATGCTATTTATCTATACATCTGATTTTCTGCATGTGGACTCTTTCACTCCAGGAACACTGTCCATGTGAAAAGCAGATTTGGTTACTCATCTGGAATTTCCAGATGTTCAGAAGCACTGATGAAGCAGAAGTTTTGGCTAGGCTTCAGACATCTGAAAATCCCACATGGGCAGATATTACACAGGCATAAATTAATAGCACAAATGCTTCAAAGTTTAATTGGTCCTGGATGTACTGAACTCATTGGAAAATGTCTGTTGTATACAAGATAACTTATGTTTAAGAAATATGAAGAGATATGAAGGTACTAGTCCTGCATTGAAGAAATATGATAGGGTTCTAACTGAGGTAATCATAGGAATGTATAAACTTCATAGGGAGTATGTGGACTTCTGATGAGCAAGGAAAAGCATAGATAAATGCATTTGTCAATGCTACAATTCACTGCACTGCAGAATGAACTGGATATCTAAAATATGGATGAGGAATGGGGCCCAGTATCCTGTTGTTATTAAAGTCAGAGGACTAGCTGCTGCCCAAGGGATTCATCTCTACTGCTGCTGAAGTCAAAAGAAAAAATCATCAATTTCTGTGAGTGCTGGACTGGATTTCAGAGATGAACAAGGAAGATAGGTGAGCTGAGGAAAGCCATACTTTTATTTGTGATTGCCCTGAGCATCTGTACTCATCAGTGCTGCCAGTACATTAAGGAGAACTTCAAACATTTTAAACCAACAGTGGAACGCTCGAAAATGCTAATTTTTGATTAGTTGGGATGAAAAGTGGGGAGGATGGGGAAGGTGAGAACAAAAAGAGGGCAATAATCTATCACCACCGGTATCCACAAGCAGAAAAATTAGACACAAAGAAAGATGGACAATCGATGATAAGACACCTTGCGGAAGAACAGAGAAAATGAGCAGAGAGCAAGTTATATGCAGTTGGTAGAAGCAAGCTAGGTGAAAGAGAAGAAATCTTTCAGTGGATGAGACAGAAACAGCACTCAGCCAAGTAAAGGAGTACGTGTTCTCAAAGCCCAAAATGTTCTTGGCAGGCCTGGGACAAGCCACCTGTTTCCTTTTTCTTTCTCTCTCTCTCTTCTTCTCAAGTTTCTTTGCTATCAACACTGATTTTTGTCAACTTAGGAACTTGTTAACACAGAGAGTTATTTATTGAACAAATTATATCATTATTATTGAACAAATATATCATTTTCAATAAACAACATGTATTGTATACACATATGTATGCATACATATGTGTATATATATAGGTTACAAATTACATACATACAGAGAGAGTTATAAATACATATTTGTAAGCTAATTTGTTTCTTACTTGTTAACCTAGAAGCTCTAGAATGCAAAGAATAAATGCATAGGAAATGTGAAAATTGCATTTGAAAGGATTGACTACCTATGGGGAGGGATCACTGGATTTTCTCCTAGAATTGTTTCAAGTTTAGGGCAGTCAAGACATGATGAAGAGTCATATACATTCACCCAAGTATTTTATGTGCCATTAGGTCTCTTAGAAAGGTAATTGTAATTTGATTCCTTTGCTCTTTGTAGAAATGCTCAGTCAAGCAAGATTTAGAAATTCAGGGATGCTTTTTAGAAGATTTGGTCTTGGATGTGAGAATTACAGAGGCAAGCAATTTCAAACTACTGACAAGAAAACCCAAAATAAAAAAAAAAATATTTCTTTATCTTGAGTGCAACATCCTTTGTTTTCTCCATGGACTTATTTAATACGGATATTCTGGATCGGTTCAGAAGAACGTAACAGCCTTCCACTTCTCATGATTTTCATTTAAAATATGTTTGGAGTCCCAGAAATTCAATCCAGGAAGAAAGAAAAATTTATAGAAAAACAGTGTGTTTGAGATTGTGTCTTTTAGTAAGAAAGGGCAGAACTGATATATAAACTGTGAGGTGACCCTGACCACTGGGGACCACTGAGTTCACAACCAGTTTTACCTTCTCTGGTGCTTTTGGTCCATTCCCTGAATCCTTTTATTTCACTCTGGCCTCAAGCATATAGACCATTGTGAGAAGGTGGGTGTGTCTGCAGAGTCCATTTTATCTTTCCTTTTGGGTGGCTGATGATTGGCCAAAGTAAAATTCCACTAGTACGGGGCTTGGAGAAGGAAATGTTCCTTGCCTTGTCAAGGAGACAGGGCAGAAAGAGAGCACCTATACCTGCACCTGTGGTCAGGAGATCAACACAATCTGCCTTGACCAAAACAGCTTTCTGGAAGCCCCAGGCAGCAGGTCAGCAAAAAGAGAAGGCTGTGGCTCACTCAGTAGTGCTGCCAGGAGGAGTCCATTCCTTCTTGCCCTGGAGACAGCTGCCTCAGGTCCCCCTCAAGAACAGCTACAGCCTCCTCTGTAAGGGGGAACTGAATGTCCCCCAGCTGCTCTGCCTGCTACCCTGTCCTGCCTCTTCTGTGGGCTGTAGAAGTTTAAATGTGAAGGGAGATGTGTGCCCACTTGTACACACCAGTACATCCAGTCCCAGCATGCAGTGAACGGAACATTCAAGCTATGCTTTTAATAGTGCAATAAATTAGCACAGCTGTTTAATTCAAAACAATCTATTTACTTGCTCACATGTGACTGTGGAAAGATTACCGGAAATTAAAATGTCTAAAAATAGAAAGAGTGCCAGGGAAGAAAACAATTAAACAGTGCAACATGACTTGGTACTGGCCATTACTCTTACCTGTGAACCACAAAAAGCTGTTCCTGGTTCCCTCTTCCACCCTCACTGCTCAGCTGCTCTTGAATGGAGAGCTCAACATTAAATCAGCGTATCTCCTTTTTCCTATTTATTTGAGAGCAGACCTGGAGCCTGCCAGCCTCTGCCTTCTAGTCCCAAGAGCTACCTTGAGTGAAAGCCTGCAGGCATCTGCTGCACTTTGGGCACCCCCACAATGGCTACCTAAGGCCTGAAGAGACATGTGACCCAAGGCAGAGCCAAGCATTTTTGGTCTATCACTGCAGTTCTTCAAGAAGTCAAGCCATTCTGAGTTCTCAGCAAATCTATACCTTTCCATCACTTCACTTTGTTGAAAAAAAAGTGGTGCTAGTGCCTGTGCTAGTGTTCATGAGTCACCTCTCTGGTTGGATGTACATCTCTTGCAGGGCATTCTTGAGCTTGGTGTCTCCTGGCTAGATTTGGTGTCTTTGGTTCAGAGAGAAAGACCCTGCTATCAGGACCCCAGCATGGGATGCTGAGGGACTCTGTTGGGAGACAAACCTGCTGAGCTACAACTCCAGAAGTAGATGTCATCATAAGTGTCTCCTCCTATTATTTATGATTTACAAGCCAGGAAATGTGCAGTGTGAACTCCACTTTCTTACTGACTGTACTATTTTTCTGAGTACAGTCTGATACAAAAACTGATTAATCAAGAAGATACCACAGTTTCTGTGAAAATATTCACATTTTGTATTAGTATTGGAAACTGCAAAAAAAGAAAATCTTGCTGCCTGAGCATTCCTCATGCAAATGACTGAGCAAGCTGTAACTTCCTTGGGCTTTTTTGACTGAATTTTTTCACGTAAATTTATTCAGAAGTAAGACATTTGTGGAAACTATCTTTCTAAGACATCTTCCCTTACCCAGGATGGAGGCAAGGAGAGAGAAAGAGCACTAAAGGGTAATATTTTAGACACTGATTTTAAGGATAGATGATCCATGCAGGAAAGGCAGATCTCTCTTTCCATTAATTGTAGAGGACTTTAAAAATAAACAAACAACTGTGGGTCTCTGGAGGAACTAACAAAAATCTAGATGCACTGTTTTTTTTCTTCTCTTTCTCCTTGATTAAACTTGAACTATACTTGAATTTGCTTTCTAAATTGCCTTTTTCTTCATCTTCAGTAATTGCTCTTCAAACACTGTTCCTCTGTTCTCAACCCCTGTGGCTTACTTAACTGTTTAACTGATTGCTTTCAGCTCTCAGTGTTGTATTTGTACAGTACAGTATAAAGTTTGTACACAGGGCAGACATAACCTTATAAACAAGGAAAATATTTCAGTGATTTTAAACTAATACAATTATTGTGAAACTCACCCCAGTGCTTCAATTATTATAGTAGCTAATATTCTAATAAATATCTAAGACCTTATTTAGAGACTCATATAGTTCATTTGCATTGCATAAAACCTTTAATAATACTGCTAGTTGCTGCTGTGATGGGGACCAAATAAGATGAAGAATATCTTATTTACGGATGAGTAAAATGAAGTATGAGGTACAGATGAGTAAGCTCAGAAGTTGTGACATTCTCAGTCCTATGAAACAACATTTTAGTAATTTGGAAATAACTCAAATACTGCATTATAATAATCCATAACTTAAGCTGTTCCTTTTTTTAGGATTTGAGTAGGACTATTCACATGCTTAATGTAAGTAATGTATACAAGAGTATCCACATGTAGGACTACAGTTATGGGTACTTAAAGTGGACATCTCAATAATTAACACAGGAGAAAGACAAGTTCAGTAAACAGAAGCAGTAAACAGGATACAAGTCTACTGGTTGCTTACACTGTACAAGGGATAAAGTGAACCTCGGGTAATTTTCATTCAATTAAACGGTGCAAGGAGAGTAACAAAGCCATGTAAATTCACGATGCAATCAACTATGCTAAACGAGGCAAAGTACAGGTGCTGCACTCATGGTGCTTTGACTATCAGACCCTGCCAAAAATACAGGTCAGTTCTCATTAACACTTATAAACACCCACAGGGTCAGTGACAATCAGAGAAAGGGCCAGAGGTGAATAATAATGATGTTTTCTTTATCTGAGACAGTGAGCTTCTACCACTGGTATCTGAAAGACATGAATCAACGCAGCAGGAAGAAGCAGGAACGTTAAAGCCTTGGCAGTGGTATCAGGAGACTGCTTTGACAGCTGACCCGATTTGCATTCAAAGCAAAAGTATCTGAGTTCCTTCATGCAGACATGGTAACAGCAGCACACAGCTTTCTGTGAGCTCATCTTCCCCATCTTTGCAGATCTTCAGCAGATTATGTTAGTCCATACTTATATATCCAAGAACACCAGGCTTGCAAGGAAAGGGACAAAAAATGCTAATGTGGCACAAGGTAATGAAACAATACTTCATGCACAGATTTTCTTTCAGTTTAAAACTTCACTGTCCTAGTTCTGGGAAGATTTTGGAAATGACAGGAAGAGATTATATTTCTTAAGGTAACACTGCTTCCAGCAAACTTCACTTCGGATAGTATTTTACAAACACAAATGAAGTATCAAATAAATAAATAAATAAATAATAAAGTATCAAATTGTAACTCTGTCAGGTCATTGTTGTTCTCGTTTAACATATAAGAGAACAGAGGTAGGGGAATATAGACAGTATTATTTTCTTGCCATGCTCAGAGATAGATACTATTGAGATTTTCAGTGGATCTTGAAAGTCTCTGCAACAAATGCACTGTCAGTCATTTAATTCTGGCACTTGAAACTTAATACAGCAGGTAACAAAATCAACAAAAGCATATGGAGGACTATTTTTGTTGAAAAGAACATTTTAGAATGTATATGACTTGCATGTGGTTTCATGTAAATGAAAGTAAAATTTGTTTTAGAAGCAGAATTTTAGAAGATAAAATATTTTGTTACTTGTGTTTCCATAAGAGGTAATCCTGTCTGCAGACTCTTATAGACTCAGAGGGAAGAAAAGGATCTGATGGAAACATACAAGTTGGTCAGGAAAAAATAAAGAAATAATAAAGTAATGCAGATCAGCATGTGAGAAAGTAACCTGAGCACATTTTTCACCTAAATACCAACTAACTTTCAGAAATTGTGCACTTATCTTGACTTGGAATTTTCATACAAAGAAATGTGGAAGAATTTGATTCGAAGATCTCTTTTCACCTGTAAAAGAACTAGACAGTCTGTCTTGATGGGAAGAATCCAAACAGTTCAGCAATCATCCTTTAAAAATTTCAGATGCTAATCATATCCTCATTAACAATATGTCAGTGATATGGGGATTCAACTGAAATTACTGTGATGACTTCATGTTAATGAGTATTTAAGTAAAAGGTAAGACATTAATCAAAGATTAGAGGAATGTATGCTAAATTATTATGATATATGTATAGCTGAAGTGTTGAAATGGAAAGACATTTCTTCCTTGGAAGAATAAAAGTAAAAACCTTGAGGAAAACAGATTCAAGGTAAAAATCCATCTGAAGCTGCTGAATGACTTCTTTTATTTTCTTATCTGCATTTTTCTTCTCCCTGTGGGAAATAAGTAATTTGTCTGGAAGAAACTGTTTGGAATCAGCAATTCCATGCTATATGTGGAGGATCCAAATGAGCGTTAGTAAACTGGCATCATTTTGCTAGTTGCAAGAATGCAAATTTTCTTCCAGTTTAGAAGAACTACATTTAAGACCTTTTTAGTAAAGCCTTAAACTTGCAAATGTAGTGGTGGTGGATATTACCACTGAAATCTGACTTGAAGTTCAGTTCATATGTAAAGTTTTCTTAGGAGCCAAGTATAAAGAAATCAGATGATGCAAAGAGTAATTCTGAACATCTTCTATGGTGCCTTTGGCCGTTTCTGTACCAAGAGAGAACTAAGTTAAATTTTTCCTCTGTGAATATGAGTCCTTTTGCTGGAAGGGAGAAGAGCGGCAGCTGTGGCCCCGTGTCTCACAGATCCCTGAGGGGCAGAGAGGGCTACTGAAGGCTGTAAAACAAGGAAACAAAATAGAACAGCTTGAAACTTGTTCTCTCCTGTATAAGACAAAGATCGCCTTTGGATCACAGGGCTATAAAAATAGTTCCAACCTACTTCTGCCTTTTTTAGCACTCCAGTCTTCTGACAGCCTATTTGGGCCCAAAGTTAAGTCACTCTGCAAAGGAAAATCTCTTGCCTGAAAGCTCCCCATAGGCTTGAGCACTGGAAATACAGTGAGAAGAGAATAGCAGGAGAGGAGAAATATTTATAACAACAACTGTATCAGTTCCAGCCCCTCCACTAGGGCTTTGAGCAGACAAATGAGTCAGACCAATGTGAAGTCAAAGCCTTGGTTTTACAGCTGGCTACCACCCTCATAGCATGAGAAAATGAGGGTGATCTGGGGCTCCTGGCAGGCTCGCTTGCTCAGCCTGCATAGAGAAGCAAACAGAAAAAATTGTACATCTTTTCATTCAAAATGATTATTTTCTGACAGAGAAAAAAACTGCTCTGATCAGCTGCTTCTGCTACTCTGCCTGCATTTTTCTGTACTCTGAGGATCTTTATTAGCTTCCCTGGGAAGAGGTTTTGGTCACAGAGACCTTTGTTTTGCCAGTTAGGACTCCCTCCCCTGCTTGGACGCAGACACTGCTCTCCCTTTCTCATTTTCCTGAGTGCCATTTTCTCCTAGAAAAACAAACTCATTTACAAAGTTCTGTGACTGTGTAAATGACTCCTTTTCCCACAAGAAGCTTTCCATTGAAACCTCTGTTTCAGCTCTAGCTCTTCTGACAGACTTGTTACCTAAGTAGAAATGGTGTCACCTAATCCTGTGCAAACCAGCTGGTCACTTGTGTGGTCTGACTCTAAAGCTGTATGTAGATGTATGGCAGGAGGAAAACTTGAGGTCTTACTTCTACATTTGGGAAATTTATTTTTTAAAAAATCAAGATTTAATGACTCTACCGAAGACATAAGGTATTTTTTAATGCTTTTAAATTCCACCACTGCTAAATTCATGAATCTACTTCAGGCAAAGTAATGGTTGCTGTTTTGTTTACCAGGCTTGAAAAGACTGAGAGCCTGCAGTGACATACTGGATTATGTAGATCTCATTAGCATTTCATTAATACTCCACTTCTTCTCATTAAAATCTCAACCTCGTGTAATTTCTCTGCTTCTCTCCTCAGATAAGAAAGCTCAGATGCGTGGAGTTAATGGAGACGGGTTTTTTCCCCACTTCTGAGGTACACTTGCTACAGGCACTTGCTGAGCCCTGTCAAACTGATATTTTTAATAATACACTATGTTCTTATTAGTGCTCATGTCTGTGAATCATATTGAGCTGAAAGAGATTTCCAGCAGTTGTAGATTCCATGCACGGCTTGCTGTAACTGCCCTAGCAACAGGGATCTGATGTGACATGGGTTTGTGTAAAATGTATGCCTCAAAAATCTCTCCTCACCTTTTGAAACATGTGAATCTCAGGTTGATGAAAACAGGGCTGTGTGGGCTCCTGAAGCTCTCGTCCTGCTCCCACATATCTACAGGGTGTACATGGTCAGGATGGATTTTAAGGAAAGGTTCTTTGTCAGTAGGCAGTGGGTATGGAACAGGCTGCCCAGGGCAGTGGTCATGGCACCAAGCTGCCAGAGTTCAAGGAGCATTTGGACAACACTCTCACACACGGGGTTTGGATTTTGGGTGGTCCTGTGTGGAGCCAGGAGTTGGACTCTATGATCCTTGTGGATCCATCCCAACTCAGAATCTTTAATGATTCTAAAGATTCCCTTGAAAGTGACACTTCAATAAACAAGATATACATTCTGGCAGATAGAGAAGCAGCCCTATAATGAAAACAGTCTTTTTGTCTTCTGTATGATGCCATCTGAATATATGTTCCAAGCAAAATCTTTAAAAGTGAGAATACTGTAGATTCCTTCAATAATAATGCACAATATCTGCAAAGGCTGAAATTGGGAGGAAAAAAAAAGCAGGAGGGGAGAGAGAGAGAACTTTAAAATGTCTAGAAAATTTCCTTTTTTGGTAGCTTTTTCTTACAGCTCAAGAGTTTGCCATTTTTGTTGATTTTTCTAAAAGAAGAGGATACTGTTGTTGATTTATTTTCCTAAGCATTGCAGTAAATTGAAATCTGGTTGGTACCAAGTAGTGGGGCTCATGGAGAAAGATGTCTGTAAACTTTGGATAAGGATCTACAGATCATTATCTATTATATTCCATAACAAGAATAATTTGTGGAGTTAGAAGAACATAATTTTGTATTAAATCTGTCAGAATTATGGACTTGTTAGCCTTTAAGGAACTAGTTACAATTAATCAGTAAATACTTGATTACAGGCTATTTTTCTTACAATTTATTTTGATGACCACATGCTTGCAGCCTCCACAATGGGTTTTTTAAGCATGAACTGGAATGAAAACTGTTTATATCTTGTGAGGACAGATTTTGGATTTTGGTACCTGGTCTTTAATAGGATTTTAAAACTCTTCCAAAACAACAGCAAAAACAATAAACCTCTCATGATTATGATTGTAAATAATCATAGAAAATAGTTATTTACATTACTCAGTACATGTATGTGCTTAAAAAAGGGATTTACTAGAGAACAGTGACTTAACATCACACAATTAAACATCTATCTATCTGTTTTTTCATTGGTCTGCTACAAATGAGTTGGATGTAAAGTACAGAAAGATCAAAATCAGATCAAGCTGTGATCATCTAGAGAATGGTAAACATAACTTCTTGAAGTTGCTGGTGGTCGTTCAATCAGTCTTTATAAGAAGGTCATTTTCTCTTGAGTGAAGAATGTTTTAATTCATCGACTTCCAGTGATTTCATATGTCTGTATAAATAGAAATCTTCCCACTTAAAGGTGGAGATGAAAATATCCACATGACAGCAGCGTCTGACACAGAAGTAAGAAAAGCCATAAATGTTACAAAAGGTTTGTTGCTGATTGTGATAATTGTAGGGTAGTTGGACTTTTTAAATAAATACTTTTATCTATGTATGTGTATATATTACACGCATACAAAAATTCTGGAATCCTAATTATTCAAAAGCATTCCTGCATCCTCAAATAGAATAGTATGGATGTTAACAAACTACTGTTCTCTGGAGCCAGCCAAATAGCCATTTCTATTGTTGAAAAATAGTTTGTCAAATTAGTGCTAGATGATTTTTAGTTCCATAACATTTATAAGCTAATAACTATTATGGCTCTATCTGTTTATTGGATGAAACATGCAAATCTCTTCTCGTATGAGATTGCAGTCCCTTACATGGAGTTGTCCCTATTGCTCCAATCACATTGTTTTGCTGTCTAGTTCCAAACCTACTGAAGTAATTGTAAAGAATTATTTTAATTTCAGTGGGATTCAAAACATGCCTTGAGCAAGTAATCATCTGCAAATAGTTCATCTTCTGACCCAAAAAATTCATTTAGTATTCAGCTTAATGGAGTATTTAATTAAAAAGCACGATAAAGGTGCAAAATAAGGAATATTTATTGTTAACTGGCTGGATTTCATCTGAAAAAAACCCCAAAAACTCAATAAAACAAAATCAAGATTTAAAGAGCATTGTCTCTTCTGGCAGACAACTAAGCTTACAGAACATCTTTTTCCCTGATTTATGCCTAAAGTGTAGTAAGCCTCATCAGACAGTCCAGAAATACTCATCTACATAAATCATTTAATACAGTATAATTTACATGACAGTCCTCAGAAACCTATTGCAGTGCTTTGATTAAAGATCTTACATGTTAGAAAAAAGTGAAATATGATGTTTGAACACCTTCCATTTAGTTTTGCAAAGTTTATAAATTAGTTCTTCAGTCTACTGTGAGCTCAAGTGCTACCCCAGGGAGATCCCCTTGGTTTTTGCAGTGCACTGAAGGCACAAAGAACATACCCATACAAACTGGTCTCAGGACCAGCCATCCTGTATGTCTGAACTGCCCACTTCAAAGACAAACAGAAGCAAGCTGACTCCAAGCTCAGTCTATGTCCCACTTGCAGCACTCATGTACCTGAATCAGCCTCTGGAATTGAAGAATGCCTTTGGTTTTCAAAGAACAAAGTTTTTTCATCTTTCATGCTGTTATTTCTCTTTGGGTGCTATGTTTGATAAATATAATCGTTCTTTGCAAAACTTACTACAAATCACAAAATGCAGAAAGCTGTGTCTATTTCTGACCATTAATGAAACCAGATCATTGATTTCTAGTGTTACACAGTGTTCCTGAATGCAATTAATTTATACAAACAGTACAATAGATGTTGTTCTTTAATCTTATTCTGTTATTTTATGAAAGGCTAATGCGATAGAATAAATGGAACTAATGCTAGCTCAAGGAAGAATGCTTCAATTTCTGTGTATTTTAGGTTATCACTACAGACATTACGTAGGTTCAATAAATCGAAAAAGCTAGGGTCCATTTAAAACTGTTTCTTCAGTTCCTGTGTCCAGTGCAGTTACTCAGTTAAGAACTCACTGCTTGTTTCTTTCAGGAAATAGTAGTTCACAACACTCACCAAAGGCCCAAGTACCAGTGACACTGAACTGGAAAGCTTGTATTTAGCTGGAACTCACATGTTCAACTAAATGTTTCACTGGGACACTTCCTGGGAATTGAATTTCCTTCTATTGTCAGCAATATGACAGTGGTGGAATCTTAAGAGAATATTCGTGCAGGTTCCACTTTAACAGAATATCTATTCAGATGTTGTTATCACCATAAGTGGTGCTTCAGAAGGTATGAATGCTAAGCATCAGTCTACATAGCCAAATATAGTTTTAGATCAGCTCTTTTGAGAAGAAAGGTAAACAAAAGATGATTGCAATTAATGTATTTTTTCTGATGTTTTTTTTTTTTTCATTTTCTTCATCCTTATTTTTGGTAAGTTAAGACTTTTCAGACTCTGTATTAACAACCTCATTCATGAAGAGTTATGGCACAGTAACAAGTGTTAGAACAATAAACCATTGACTAAGATGACAATGACTTCTGTTGTTGCAGTAAACTGATTCACCTGAGTTCATTCCTAAGCGCAGAATTTCACAGCGTCTGGCCTTTAAGGAAACTCACTTGTGTGAGCTTTGTTTTAGTTTTGTTGAAGTTCTACACACTAAAGTGCGTAAGGATCATTTGATGACACCAAGCTATGGATTGTTGTTGACATACAGGATGCCATCCAGAGAAATCTGGGCAGGCTTGAGCAGTGAGGCCAGGAGAACATCAAAAAGTTCAACAAATCCAAGTGCAAAGTCTTTCACCTGTGTCAAGGCAACACCCACTACCAACACAAGTTGGGGGATGAAGGGACTGAGCATAACCATGCCAAAAAAAAGACCTGGATGTACTATTGGATGGCAAGGTGAACAAGAGTGAGCAATGTGCCTTCGCAGCCCAGAAAGCCAACCGTATCCTGGGCTGAATTGCTGCATCAAATGAAGCATGGCCAGAAGGGCATGGGAGGTGATCCTGCCTGTCTACTCTGTGCTGGTGAGGCTTTACTGTGTCCAGATGTGAAGTCCATGGAAGAGACATAGACCTGTTGGATTGTGTCCAGAGGAGAGACACAAAAATAATCCAAGGGATGGAACACATCCTCTGTGAGAAAAGGCTGAGAGAGCTGGGGCTGTTCAGTCTGGAGAAGAGAAGGCCGAGGTGACTTTTCAGTATCTAAAGGGGATCCAAAGGAAAGGACAGATTCTTTAGCAGGATCTGTAGTGACAGAACAAGGGAAAATATTTTTAAAATTAAAAAGTGCAGATTTAAGTTGGAAATAAGGAATAAGTCTTTTACAGTGAGGGGAGTGAGGCACTGGAACAGGTTGCTCAGAGATATGGTGGATACCCTGTTGCTGGAGACATTCAAGACCAGGCTGGTCAGGGATCTAAGCATCCTGATCTAGCTGTGGATCTCTCTGTTCATTGCAGGGGAAGTGGACTAGATGACCATTAGAGGTCCCTTCCAGCTGTAGGGAATCTATTTTTCTAGGATAGCACAGCTAATAATGACATTAGATATTCATTTCCTGTATAAAGAAAAATGCTTCCAGGTTCAACTATCCCAGCATTTATGTGCAAAGAGGCAGGTTCCCAAATCTGTAGTTTACCTTGTTATTCTTGTTATCAGTATAGGAATGAGTTGCATGAAAAAAATGATGTATGCCTGGCACATTACTAGTATCCACTGCAGAAAAGAAATTCTACCTCGTGATCGCAACTGGCCTGTAAGACTCCCTCCAACCTTGCACTGACTGATGTTTCATTGAAGTGGCAGAGTTTTTTCTATCTCTGCAACTGGGGGATGCACTCACAGCCCTTGCAGGCTTTGGCAACTAGCTAGAGGCTATTTTTCTAGTCACTTGGCCAACAACCTAATTGCATCATAGCTGGGATGGGAGTTTTCCTGCTGGCCTGCCCTGCTCCATTCTGTACAAATCCTCCCATGGGAGAAGATTCTGCATGGTATATCTTGCACCAAAACCAGCACCTGTCTTTGGAAATCTCCATAGACCTGATAAAGATGGATGAAATAATTTCCCTTTGTCTGTTCTCCATGGGACCACTTTTCCAGAGTGACCCCAGGCTAACTGAGATCTCAGAAATACGTACATTTCAACTAAGGCAGCTGCTTTCTGCTTTTTCTCTGGGATTTTTTATTTTCTAACCTGTCTTGCCTTCTTCAAAGTAAACTTAATCACAATCATTTGAACAATTGATTGTCTAAGCTATTTCTTATAATTAGTGGAAATTGAATAATTTTTCTTGATAAATTTCAACACTTCATTCTGAGAAAATTTAAGTTATATTATTCATACGCTAAAGATCCCAGCTCATGCATCAGCAAGGTGTTTGGTAGCTGATCCCAGGCTGATAACCCACCTGGAGAGTTCACTGTGAAATAGGAATTGTACTTGGAGATTTCATGAATAGAATTTTCCTTCCTTGAGATACTTTAAAACATGTGAATCTAAGATAACTCTCAGGAAAAACAAATTACTGTTTTCTTTCCCTAGACATTAATTCAGAGATTTGGAATCTCAAAAGCTTCATTTCATTGAGCAATTGTACAGTTTGTGTTGGCAAAAAGGTAGAAAGCAAAGCAAAGAAAAATTATTCTGACTTATAATGTATCAAGAAAATAACCTCAAATAGAATTTGGAAGGCAACAATTATTTTTCAGTTTAATTACTAAAAAAAGAAAGAAAAGAAAGAAAAAGAAAAAAAAGAGAGAGAAAGAGAGAATTGAATGAAAAAGGCTTAGAGAAAGAAATGTAAATCAAAAGGAAAGAAAAAGGCTGGCCTAAGGTTCAAAGAGAGATAAAAAATGAGAGAAGGAGCAAATAGAACAGAATCACAACATGAACTGAGAAAATAAAGGAAAAAATCAGGTTTTCAAGAAAAGAATGAACATACCTTTAGCAATAAAAGGAGGGGAAAGCACTGAAAGAAAAGAGTAGGTTTATGAAACAGATGAAATTAATTTCTGTGCTGACATTTATCAAAAATTTTGCATGTGCTGCAAAATTTCATATATCAACTAACTCCTGGTTTTATGTTCCTTCTAAAAGACAGAGAAACTCTTCCTAATTAATCAGTAGGCATTCACCAATGAGCTTTGATATAAGATGAGATCCTAGGAAGAACATATATGAATGAAAACAGAGTATGTCCTATGCATGTGTATTCTTCTAGGTTAGACAGCAATGGAAATTAAAATTAAATGGGAGTAAAATTCTAGTGGGAATGGGGAAACGCAGAGATCTTTGAAAACATTTTGTGTGCACTCTGGCTCCTGGTTTTCTCAATCTGATTATAGGACTTGCATGTCTAACACTCAGGAGTCCTTTTATTCTCAGTGGGAGACTATCATCTCAAAAATCAAATCATGAGCACACATTCTAATATAAAGTGCTGAAGAAAAATGTTGGCACTGTTTCTGCTCAAAAATGAACCACTCCCGGACATTTAAAGGGGGACATGCTTCAGATTAACTTTGGTTTCTAGTCCTTATCAGTGATGAAATAATGGCAATTTGAAAATGAAAGAAGGAGAGAAACACAGGCAGAGGTATGGGAGTTACAACACAGCAGCTTAGCCACAGAAACTAGAATCAAGGCAGTTTGAAGAGAGCAAGAAGAGCAGATATGAAACCAGGTATAAAAAACTTCATTTATCATTAATACTCAAATAGTAAAAGCTTTTTCTCAAATTAATAAGTGTTTATAAAAGGGAATATCAGGCAAAGGAAATAGTTACTGAAACTACTTGAGTTATAAAGACAAAAACTGCTGGAAGGGAAAAACCGGCTTTCACACCATCTTGCTGAGCCAGAATGTTCCCCGTGCGCGTGGCACAAAAGCCATGGGACCAGGTCCCTTCTACTTACTGTAGTTTATTTCTACCTATACTCACTGACCATCTGGCCCACAGTTTGGTTTTCTTTTTGTAATAACTGTCATTTGGTACTGCTTTTTTTTTCCAGTGGGGGCATATAACCAGTTCACAGTCCGTAATATTCTCCATAGACACATCTTTCATTGAGCTCTCTGAAAAACAAGGAATAAAACATCCATTAACGTAGCTTCAGTTATTACCTGTTAACTGTTTCTGGCCTTCTTAATTTGTCATAGTTGCCATTAAAGATGCTTTAATAGCCACCACTATCTTTAAGTTAACTTTATTCATTATACAAAATCACTTTACAGAAAAAATAATATAATGAAGAAGTGTTGACATTTTCATAACAACCACTGTATTATTTTGGAGGCTCTAACATGCAGGTCTTCAAAGAATTTAGTTCTAAAATATTCTCACTTTTTTCACCTCCTTTCTAATTCCTGGAGATTGCTCTGGCTGTGTAAGTTATCTGGGACCCAGAAACATACTATTAAAATTATTTTCCTCTCTGAGGAAGCTAGGCTTTCATCTGTTTTGATTTTCTCTTTTTTTATTGTGTGAGATAAGTTGAGAAGAGTTTACGCTGGAGTCAGAAGGTGAAGTAGGCGAAGTCAAGATCAGCAGGCAGTTGTCTGATTCCATAAAAAATGCTTTCAATTACACTTATTGTAGCCTATTGGCAAAATTCCCATTCACCTCGAAAGTAAAGTTGTCTTTAAAAATCATTGTTGCTAGATGTTTTAGGGGGCAAAATGCCCAGTATGTAAAACATATTTCACAAGCCAAAAAAAGCTATTAACATTTTAATTACCTAAGAGATTTGCACTATATGAAGATCAACATAATCTTCTCATGTAGTTTTACAAATCAGCTCTAAAAACAAAAACCAGAAATTTTCACCAGGCTAATTTGTATGCAACATAATTTTCATGCTTTCACTCAAAGTGGTATTAGATCCAAATGCATTTTGATGCTGTCCAAAATGTAGGTAACCAGAGTTCTGCAGCAAGTACTACATAGAAAAGGGAAAGGTGAGGGGGAATTTATCCTCCTTTCTTGTATGCCTTTATCTTCCTCCAAGATGTATACAGTCCCTGGCAGGATTGAAAGAGCATGAAGTGAGGAAGCACAAATAAGAAGCCCAGGAACAGTGCCAGCAGCAAGTGGTGCTGTCCAACCAACCTGGTTTCTTCTCTTCTCTGGCAGTCAGCATCTGGTCTCACATCATTTCTTCTTACTTTCTTTTGTTGAGATATATATAGACAGACACACACACACACACATATATATATATATATAAAAAATAAGACCAAAATCTATTCAGCTAAAAATTGTGCAAATTGAACTAGTACCTGAACAAGATGCTTTTATAATAATAACTGAGATTAAATTGCTGGAACACCTCTGAAGATCTTAGCTTGAATCTGCACCACCATCAGCAATGCAGCTCAACAGGGGCAAAGAGAACTGCTAAAACAGATCACTTGGGGGAGTCTAGAAAATAGGCTGCGCTGAATATATGTATTACCCACCTTCTGTTCCTGTTTCAGCCTTTGTTAGAATAGCTGATGGCTAGTTTGGAGAGGCTTGACTAAATATGATGAAGAACGAAAAATCAATATTAGAATACCAGATAGCATTTATTTCCAGGGGAGCAGAGAACAGAAGGCTCTCAGAGAACATTACCATTCTGCAGACTGCTCAAGCATACTTTTTCTTCTATACTGTAATATTTGCAAACTTAAGTAGACATTTGATATTTCTTTCATATAGATATGAGAAACCGATCATCTACCTGAATGAGGTCATTTCATTTTTTCACAAGAATATGTAGAATATGTGTCATGGTTTTATGGTGTTTTTTTTTGTTTTCAGTATTCCACATCAAAACATCATGTACTGCACTGGTAGTTAAAGTGTTAGTGCTCCAATTCCAGGTACCTATCTCTATACATTATGGAAGTCATGGGATCTGGCCCTTCCGGGTGGGGCGGTCTCTTACTGCCTGGCAGTGGGTGCTGGAGGGGGCACCCGGAACTCTAGGAATAATACATCGCGAATTGCCTTGTGGTGTTACCTATGTGACCATGGAGAAGACAGGAAGAAGTGGCACGACCAAGCTACTCCTGTACTACAAGCACGGGTGAGAGGATTACAAAACAGATCGACTACCAGTGCAGTTGCTCCAGTTATCACAGTTAATGAATAGAGGGGCCCTGCCCTCAGTCAGGGGGGGAAAGGGATAATAGAATATATTGGACTGTGTGGATTCGATGGCCTGGCACATCAGAACCACTGAAATATAAGGCATTGGTGGATACTGATGCACAGTGCACCCTGATGTCCTCGAGTCATGAAGGGACAGAATCAATCCATATTTCTGGAGTGACTGGAGGCTCTCAAGAATTGACTGTGTTGGAGGCCGAGATAAGCCTCACTGGTAAGGACTGGCAAAAACATCCTATTGTGACTGTCCCAGAGGCTCCATGATACTAGGTATCGATTACCTCAGAAGGGTGCATTTCAAGGATCCTAAGGGGTATCGATGGGCCTTTAGGATAGCTGCTGTGGACACAGACAACATTAAGCAGCTGCCTGTTTTGCCTGGCCTGTCAGAAGATCCGTCTGTGTGAGGGGTTGCTATGAGTAAAAGAGCAACAGGTACTGATTGCCACAAAAACGGTGCACAGACGGCAGTACCGCACCAACAGGGATTGCGTGCTCCCCATTCATAAGTTGATTCGTCAACTAGAGGGTCAGGGAGTGATCAGCAAAACTCACACGCCCTTTAACTGCCTGTCATGGTTTTATGTTTTTTTGTTTTTGGTTCTCAGTATTCTGCATCAAAACATCATGTAGTGTACTGGGAGTTAAAATGTTAGCGCTCCAATTCCAGGCACCTATCCCTATACATTACAGAAGTCATGGGATCTGGCCCTTCGGGGTGGGGCGGTCTCTTACTGCCTAGCAGTGGGTGCTGGAGGATGCTTTCCTGGCCGTTCCAAGCTTTTCAGGTTTGAATCAGTCTCGGGAACTCTCTCTCTCTCCTATCTTATTTGATTTATCAGTCTCAATTTCAATCAGATTGTATTATATTGTGTTATCTTGCATTCCGATATCACAGTAAAATAAGTTTTCCTCCATAGATTGTTGCCGCTGTTTTTGTTTTCCTCCCTTTCTTCCCATTTTGTGGGGGGGGGAGGGGAGAGACATGCAGAAGAGAGTGATGAAGAGGAAGTCTTTATTACTACTCGTTGGCCTCTGAAGATGTCTGAAATCCAAGGCTCAAGAAAGGAGTTCCTAAGGGGCCCGAAACTCTTGTTTCCTGGTTACTTCGTTGTTGGAACCGCAGAGCCAATAGCTTGTTTCTAGACGGTAATGAAGCTCGCCAACTAGGAGCCATTGCCAGAGATCCAGCTATTGACAGAGGAATTAGTCGATGTTTGGATGAGGCTGCCATCCTCTGGGAACGAGTGTTAATAGCCGTGAAGGAAAGGTATCACTTCAAAGTCGGCTTGAAGCCTGTGATGAAAAGACGGGATACAGTTGAAAAGGGTATCCAGTATTTGAGGGAAATGGCCGTGGTGGAAATGTTGTATGACCCTAACTTTGTTCCTAACCACCCATGACCAGACCATGACAATATGGAAGAATTTCAGATGTAGGCCAGACCAGATAGTCTTAAATCATGATTTTACTAATTTGAAGAAGAATGCTATTGTATCAACTGATACAAATTGTCTTAACTAATTAGATGTCACTCTTTAGCCTTATTTCGCGTTTTCCCAGTCTGTCAATGCTCCAGGCTCCATCACAGGAAATAATCTGCTGGGTGTTACCTTTCCACACCAGCTGATTTTATTTGGTGAATACAGGCTGATGTCCAGGCAAGCACAGCATATGCATTACTCACACATTTAATTGTTTTCTTAAATGGTTACAGTCACAGACTGTTTGCACTTCTTAGACTGGACAGATTTCACTGCAGTTCTTGAGAGGCCTATATTGAAGCCTCAAGTGTATCTGACAAGGACACACAGTTGTGTCATAACGACCATGAAATCAATGTCCGTTGTGAACACTGACACCATGCATATTCTCTGGTATGTAACATTGCATAGTAGCATGCATGGTTATAGCTGCGGTTGTATTTGAAGAAAATCATGATCTTGAAATTCCAGTAGCAGACATGGAGAATAAATGTAAAATATTGATCCAGCTCTATTGTATAGAGACGAAAAATAAGCAACGAAACGTTTGCTGTCTTAAAACCTTCCACCTTGCTTCAGCAATTCTCATATTAATAGTAAAGACAAAAAATACATTTCTTTTAAATCATCCATATTAAAAGGGGGTCATATTTTAATTTTTAAGTACATCTGAGGAAAACTTTTCCTTGTGTTATTACATCAGAGCAATTCTTGACTAGATGGCCCATAAGCCTTGCTTGGTTTAGCATTGTTCACTATGTTTAGCTGCACATCTCTCTTTCTTGGCTAACTGCATGTGTCACCAGCTAAACTGAAAGCCATGGCAACGTGCCCACTTTTGTCATGAAGTTCTATCCTATAAAGAAGAATATATGCAACTCAAAGAAAGTCCAAAATATAGATAAGGAAATACCTGAGACTATTTCATCCCAGACATTTTTAGGTATGAGTGTGTTCAAAGACTTTTCTATGTTACAAACAGAGCTCAGTGCTAAAAAAGAAACTTACATGCTAAGTGCTACCATTTTACTGTAGCTCTCAGAAAAGATGTAGACCAAAATAACTTTTTGTAGGTATGCTCATTTCTTGTTCTATTACATTTTTTTTCCTCATTCTGATTTGTTTTAATAATCATGCTTTGTTTTGACACCTTGAATCATTTCTGTGACATTCAGCATATTATCTGATCTGCATTACAAGCTGTCACTGAAAATGTGCTGTGCACTAAAGTTAGATCCGAGGTGACAAGTAACAGAGCTTTTTTTTTTCTTCCCTATAAACCCTATAAATTTCAGTTTCATGCAAACCTCATTTCTCACTGCATAAAGCTCATGACAACAAACTGGTGCTATAAATTTATGGCAAATGTATCGCTGGTCTATAGTGGTTACTCATAGTAAAAAAAGGTGTTAGTCAGTGGCAGTTTTAACTTTCTGCTAAATATCCAAGATCACCACTGAGTTTTCCTGTCAGTTTTCAATTTGTAAATGTAAAGTGCAAAAGAATTTGCCCATCCTTTTTATATATAATGAACACTTCAATAGTTTCCCTGTTTTTTAACAATAATAGTATATCAGCTTTTTCTCCTGAGACAGCAGGTTAAAGGCTTGATCCAAGGTTTGTTCAAATGGATGAAAAGACTGATTACTTTCAAAAGGCTTTGGATTAGATTGTAGGATAGCATTTAGCCAACTGTGAAACAGTTATCATTGTGTGACCATGAATCAGGCAACTGAAGTTTTTCTTTCATCCTTGGTATTCAGGTGCCTTTCCCCTAAATAGCATACATAATTGCCACAAGATAGAATATGTTTTCACTGCTCCTTCTTGGTTTCTCTGAGGGATCTACTCTCCATACCTCTTCATTGTATGGATCTTCTACAGATTGGCACGTTGTAATGCACCATAGTAGTTTTTATTTAATTTTGATTTCTTTTAACTGAAAATTGATATTTAGGGGATGAACAACAGATAAACACACTACTGGAATCAAGAGAAGAATGACGGATAAACATTTTACCATAATCAAGAGAAATGTGATCATTCTTATGGTATCCTTCAGAAGGAATCACAAAACGTATACTCTCATATCTCAAAGATTATTTCAAGGATGAAAAAAAGCAATACACTAGAAAATTTAATGAAGAAAACTTGTATTGGTATTAGTACTACATATGATATGACACTGCTCTTTCTTGTGCAGTATGCTGGCTCATCACAGTTTTTCTCTATTTTTTCCCCTTCCAAAGGAGCCTTACCTTCAGTTCAATAATCACTTTTGTAATTGGCAGCATCAGTGATCTCCACATATTTTTTCCCTCAGTACATTCAGTTGCCTCAGACAAAGGGATCAAACATAATTATGAGAGTGAGTTTCCAAGAAACAAATTTGTCTGAACACTGGGGGCCAAAGTAAAAATAAATTAAGCGTCCCTGTTGTAACAGATCATAGGGATTAGATTACACTGATTAAATTTTCAGAAGTCCAAATATATAGCAGACACACCAGTCCTTGGGGCTCTTGCAGACTCCTTTGCTCTAAAAGGCAAAATTACTTAAATAATAGAAAAACTAATCATCACCTTTTTGTCTTTAGAAACATTATGGCACTTCAGCATTGTCCACACATGGCTGGTGGAAAAGTAACGATTATCCTAGGTCATTGGGGATAATTTTTGCCTGTAGGCAAACACCCTGTGCTTAATCTCATACTCTGGCCTTTTTCAGAGTAGGCTTTACCTTCTGTACTTTATCTCTCTGGTTGCTGTAATCCAGACTGCCTGAGAAGCCTTATAGCTTTCTTGTCCACACATCATTGGTAGAGCTGCTAACTGTTGCATATGAAAGCTTCTTTTTCATTGTTGTTTGGAATCTGCTTCCTGTTTCATGGTCCCAATTCATCTCTATCTTTATTCTCCATGCCTGTCATAATTATGTAGACCTCTGACATGACCTCCTCGAATTGGTAACCCCTCTCTTTCCGAACTACTCTATTATTTCTACTATGGAAAATGTTTGCTTCCTCTAATCATGGTTACTGCTTTTTTTCAAAAATGGGTCTAGTACTTCCATATCTTTTTAGAGATGAGAAGTCTAAATCTGCCTACATTATTCACGATAGGAGAGAACCGTGAATTTATGCAATGGCAGAATTGTATTTTTTTCTTTGCTATTTTTTTTTTTTTTAATCCTAATACTTTATTAACTATCTGGATAGCTATTGATCACTGACCCAATGTTTTCATGGATAAATTAAGCCAACTACAAAGTTTTCAGCTCAGACTCCTTTTGTTTCCCCAGGAAGTCCTATGTAAGACTTGCAAGGCTATCCTGTTTCGGGGCAACTGCTAACCCTTTTCTTTCTAGCAGATGCTGTCTGAAGTCTATTGCATTGCAGCAAGATGGAAGATGAAGCAAGATGAAGATGGATATTTTGCATTCATGTGAATAAATGACAGATTGTTGCAGAATGGAGTGTTCCATAAGAAACCTGTATCTTCATGCTAATAGAGAATTGAATTCCTTGTTTTTCTCAAAGTTCTTTGTAAGTAGTTTTTTCTTCTTCTCCCTTTTTTTTTTTTAATTTTTTTTCAAGTATAAGATCAAGTATAATTATGTTACTTCTATTCATGTTCCACTTTTACCTATAATTTAAGAAAATGCCACTGGAGTTAAGGAAATACCCTGTCAGTGGTTTTGCATTACTTAGTCTCAGGACATGATGTTCTGAATTCCTTACAAAAGGCTGACTTTTCTAAGACATATACAAACTAAATTTTCATGAATACATCCTAGAGGAAAGTCAGCTGAATATATCTATACTGATAACAATAGAATAGGAAAGTACTGCTCTACTTGACAGTTTTAGCTTCTTCCTCCAAGCTTTAATGATCTTTGCCACTCTTTTCTATAGAAATTTTATAGTGGTTGATGAAGGTAAAAACACTATTCCTCATTTGAAATTTTAATAAATACACTGAAGTTGATTCAGTGATATCATTTCCAGTTCATAATTTCTGTAAGTTTCCCTTGTGGAACATTATGCGAATAGTTTCCTTTCAGAATGATGCAGTGATCAGTTACATTCCTTAAAGAATTAGGTAAAATTTTAGATGAACGTGCTTAAATTTAAGTATATATTTTATACTAAACTAATGTGCTGTCTTGCTTCTCAGAAAAAGAATAGCAACAGCATAATTCTTCTGTATGGATGGTATTTTCTAAACAGAATACAATACCAATATATGTGATTTATACCGTGCTCATTACTAAGGATCTTTAGCTCCAATCTTCATTATTCAGGTAAGATAACTGATTATTTAGTTAAAAACAAACCAAGACACTGAATGTTTCCAACATCATATACTAGCTGTGTCTACTTGAGATGTCCACTTTTGGGTGAAATATGAAGCAGACTCTGAACTTGTTTCTGTTTCTTTGTTGAGATTTCCAGTCTAAGAAAGTACATTCTGTTTTGGCATCATGATTATCAATGGAGTCCTGCAACTCCATTGTACTGAAAATAAATACCAACATCTTTCAGATTATTCAGCAATGATCTGTATCCAGAAAACATATATCTAAGACTGAAAACAGGAAAAAAAAAGGAGAAATTCTCATAGGGAGGAAAATCTGTGGAAAAAAAAAAAATCCACAATTATTAACCAGATATATTAATTTTCAGCAGCCAGATGCTGATATCCTGCTACAAGTGGCCAGAGCAATAGTCTGCACATTCTGCAGCAGAAGAGAAATCAGGAGAAACCATT
This sequence comes from Meleagris gallopavo, assembly GCF_905368555.1. Lineage (NCBI taxonomy): Eukaryota > Metazoa > Chordata > Aves > Galliformes > Phasianidae > Meleagris > Meleagris gallopavo. The sequence continues at coordinate 56,907,183 of NC_139405.1, read as the reverse complement.
TTATTAACTACTTTGATCACTTGGGCATCAAATCTCTTTACATTTCACTCAATCATCATTTTGCCAATCCTCATAATCAGTGTTTATCTCAGCCTCTCTATCTGAGAGGCACTGAAATACCAGTATAACTTCAGCTTCTGACAAGTGGTTCATATTAAGCTTTTCCTCATTACGTAATATAAACCTCCAGCACCCACAATTTCCTCATGAGTGTAAATATTACTTCACTCTATTTAAAGTGAGGAAGTTCTGTGTATTTTACATTTCGGTTCTCTTCCTCAATACAGCCTTTCTCACCATTACAGACCCTTGTAGCATATTTACTAGCTATGGACAACAGCATAAATTTCCTGTCCTAAAACTCATGCAAAGAGAGGAGCTAAAGATATGCTTGCAGGGAAGGATTAGCATGCCATTAACTGAATATTCTGATTATTTTCCCATGCTGTATGGCTTTTTTGTCTCTATTAGTGGAGATGTCTGAAGGACTGATGCATAGCGGTGCTCATCTTGCAGCCATAGAGCCACTGGAACCACTGGTGGAGCCCAGTGGAAAAAGCCCCACAATGTTTTACACAGCAGCTTGTAAATCACATGAAGTCATGTTTTTCCATGGGAGTTAAATCATTATAAAGCAGAATGGCAACTTTTCCTTACAGTGAGGCTCTTTATCTACCTGTGTCACAGGCAATGTCACCATCCAGCAAGATAGCTGTCTCCAACAATACGATTCAGAAAAACTCCAGCTTTCAGGCAGATTTCAGAATAAATATGAGGCAAAACTGTCTCCTTACACATAGGAGATGCAGATTAGCATGAGCATGGCTTTTAAGTGAAAAGCCTCATTCACAGAATTTGCATTAAATAGATGTGTCCAACAGGAGATAAAAAGGAGGAAAAAAAGTCAGCTTAAAACATTTGGAAACTGTGGAACAAATACTTGACTGATTCATTTGAAGGACAAGGAGTGGAAAGGCAGCTTTATAGATAACATTTTTGACAGTTTTTATTTTTGAAATGGGTTAGAAGAAAATATAATTGTCTCTAATTTATAACATTTCATTTTGAAATATTTCTGAGTGCATAATGAGTATCTGCCATACCTAAATATCCTCAGACTGCCTCTCCACAACCCTGTCATACACATCATTTCAATTTAAGGCAATAACTTGGCAAAATTCCTATAAACTTCAGTAGGAAATTATCTTGCAGGTTTTGATCTGTGAACTATTAGTATTGAGGGGGAACCAAATAGCCAGAAGGACTCTCTCATAATGTTGGACAGTGCACATAGCCTATAAGCTCTCATTATTTGCTCTGAGCCCCTTACAAAAGAGAAAAAAACTGAGTGCCAAAGATTATCTCATGCCACTGTTTTCATTTTTTTCTCTAGATACATTGAGATACATAGATCTTTCTTTTAGTACAGGACTCCAACTTTGATCTCTTTCCTGTATTTCACAGAAGAACTTCATATTTTGATGGGATACAGGATTTTTCTTTTTGGTCCCCTGCCTAGACAAACTGTAGGGTGTGCCTATATGGGAGGTTTTGTAGTAATAATTCACTCTTTAGACAGCTCTGGAGCTGGTGAAGGAAATAAGACCAAGGAAAAACAGGAGTTGATAATGCAATGGTAATAGTAAAAATGTGGCTGCTCATTTCTGAAGTGGTTTAAGAGCGTCAGGTCTCTGAATAATTTTTATTGACTCTTCATCTACAAAGATTGAGAAGATAGAGCATGGTTGCCTTTTTTCTGAAGACAGAAAATGTACAGTGAAGTATGGTGACAAAAAATATTACATTCAAATAAGAGATGAGACTGCAGAATCAAGGCAAGGCTTCAAATCCCCTTGCCTAATTTTGTACAATTTTGGATTATTTGGATTCATTCATTAATTTCATCTATTTGCTAAAAGGTGGGAGCCAAATATCAGCGCTCCTTGCATGTGCTGATTGAATTTTGTTCTTTTCCACCATAAACCAAAGACTGAAAAGCAAAGAAACACTGGATTCAGTAATGCCTAAAAATAAAGGTTCACATTTCAGTTGTAATGATCCATCAGTATGATAAATGCATGCACACAGATAACTGTATTTACTATGCTGATAGTTGCATCCTAACATCTAGCATAGTACTAAGCACTAATAAGTAGCTTGATTTGAACTGTATGGAACGTAAATGTAGAAATCACAGGACATGAATGTTGTCTTCAGTTACAGACAAAAAACCTTCAATGGATGGAGGCTAAATGCTAAATTTTCTAGTTGCCCAAAAGGCAGGTTTCTCAATGGATTTTAGACTCAAAGATGAAATCTACATTGCTCTGTATCTTCAGATAAAGATATGCCAGTATGTTAATGTACTAGAAAAATGATAAGAATAAAAATATGGATGAGTTCAGCCTTGTCCTAAAGCAACAGAAAGATTCTCTTGGGTATTAAAAAAGAGATATATAACCATCAACTGGAACTTTAATATTCTAGCAGCAAAAAATGCTAAAACTCACAGCCCTGGAAATGACAGATGTCTGTCTGAGGAGTGAGGCAGTAATTACAGAATAATGTAGCTCCCACTCTTGAAAAATCCTTGGAGCACAGTATCCTATTAAAACACAACCTAAGACAACAAGACATGAAAACAAAGAGAGGATTCATTGACCTCTAGAAAGATCTTTATGATTGCTTCTCTTACCACATATATGTATAATATTACAAAAATATTACAGCTACTCAGCCTTAGATGAATGGAAATGACCACATAAATGCAACCTAAAGAAAGCTACTGAGACAAATAAATAGGAGTCTGAATTACTGGCTACTCTCAGTTAAAAAAAAAAAAAAAAAAAAAGCAATTTCTCATCTAAAACTCTAAAACACAAACTGAGTACCTCGCTCATAGTTAGCCCCTGTTCAGGGACTTTCTAAATTGAAGACTCTATCATGACTATATTGTATCTAAGTGTCTGACAAACCTTATTCCATAAATTTAACTAATCATTTTCCTGAACTCACTTAATCTCTTGGCTTTTAAAGCCTCCTGTCAGCAGTTTACTAACACTGCCTGGAAAATGCTTCAACCTCTTTTTTCTAAATTGTCTTCCAAACTATTTAATTTAGTGTCCTTTAACTTTGTGCTGCAAAGAACAGCGCATACTTTCCTGCTCACATTCTTCATACTAATCTTGATTTTATAAATTATTCTATTTAACTTATTCTCTCTCGGTCTTTTTCTCTCAGATGAAAACATCCAATCTGCAGCATCTGCAGAAGAAATTCCCTAACTCTATTCACCTTTACCTCCTTCTTTATGCTTTTCCTCCATCTTCTCAGAAAAGAAAGCAACCAAAATTGTATACAACACTCAAGGTACAAGAAATACATGAGATTTCTATACTGGCTTAGAGGGATTTCCTATTTCTGCCTTTTTCTTTTTTTGCTAATGATTAATAGGACTTTGTTCTTTCGGCTAATGCTGAATAATGGGATGATGTTTTCAGAAGCTCCCACAATGACGACAAGATTTCTTTTTTGATTGGCAATGGCTAACAAGGTCTGTCATCATGAATGCATCATTCACCCCGGCTGTCTTATCCCTCTAGGTTTCATCTGACTTTTTTTTAACCCAGTCTTTTATTCTTGCACGGCAATTCTGAGACAGTTTGCAAACAATTTTAGTTTTGATTACTCTGATTTTCTATAGTCAAAAATGTCATCATATCTGTATTTGCTCCCTCTCCAAGAGCATTAACTACTTGGATTGCAACATGTGCCCATCTGAAACTCTTAAATTCTTCTTTGCCACTGCATAAATATGTTCTTTATATTATTATGGTTTCATCAAGTTTTGATAGAATGGAGTTTAGACTTAGTGACCTCCACTTGCTTGTATTAGTGACTGTTTTAAAATATTGACACATTTCACTCCTGAAATATTGAAGATTCTGTTACCTTTGGAACCAGTGCCATTGTGATAGAGCTTTTGGCATGAACAGGTTTAGGATGTTAAGTTCCTAGTTTTTCACCTGTTAATTGGATGCTCTGCAGAGAATTATATGAGTTGTAATTAATGTTGGTAAGTTCACAACAATTACCTATAGCATTTTCTGAGAGTTGATTTTAGCATTAACCTTTACATGGTTATTAATTATCTGGAAAAAAAAAATCTTATGTTAATGTGTTCTTTCTAGTAATTCTGTCTACAGACTACTCCATCATTTCTGGCTCTCATTCTAAAGAAGGTCTGTGCCTGCTCACATCTCTTCTTTGTACAAGTGCAAGAGTGACCACCCTTAGTTTCTCACATTGATTAATGATCATGCTAGATTTGCACTACAGGAGATTGGGTATAATTCGTAATTTTAATTTCTTGAAAATTTTAGGAGCCCATTTCCATCACTATTAACAAAAAGGAGGAAGGGAATTCATGTAGCAAACATCTTTTTTGGTGGTCAACTTCTAATTTTTGTATGATTGCACAATGATATGAACCCCTCTGACATATGAAAATGTTTTGAAGTTTACACAAAGAGAATTCACACATACAATTTCCCCCCAAAAATGAGATTTAAATCAAATGAAAACAAGAAGCATGTCACCAGAGAAAGTCACAGCCCAAATATGCAAGATAAAATTTCATGCTCAGTGAGCATCAAATGTTAGAAAGTTTTCAAATTATTTTGTTTTCTCCTTTTGCACTGAAGATATTGCCAAATAATCATTGCCTTTAATGGCTCTGTGCTTTAAAAAGGAATATGCAGTCTTAATGTCAGCCCTCCTGCTGTTTCACTGCCTTTGACTATTAAAGACAGTTTGTGCTATTAACATGGCGTTTGGCAAAGTGATTGCCTCAGCTATTGTTTATGACCAAGTAAACCTGCTACTTCATGAGCATGGTTGAGGAATAGATTTCAGCAATTTTGCTTTTGCTGAGTGAGAAATTACAATGGACATTTTTCTCAAGGTTTTGTTTTTACAGGGCCATTTTTGAAACATGTTGGCTACTTTTCAAAGTGTCAGCAGCATGCATTAAGCAATGTCTTAAAGGTCTTTTCTTAAAGGTCATTTTTTCTTAGCTGGTGTTTGCTGCTGACAGCAATATAGCCTCAGTGATATTGTCGTAAAACTCAAAAAACGAGTTTCTGATAATCTTTAGGAACCAGACACTGAGAGTCCAGAAATCAATATAAGAGTCAGACATTCATGACTATATTCCAGCTGCCTTTCTGATAAAATACATATTACGGATATTGCTAATTACAGTGGGTTATGGAAAGCCTACAAATGAATAGAGTAATAAGCATTAACTACACTAAATCTCATAAAGAATGAAGATCTCCTGCAAGAATGTTTTTCATTCAATTATTGCTTGTTAGCAGAATAATATGGATCTGATTGTTTTTATTTAGCACCAAACATATATACTGCAAAAATTAAAAGTTGCTGCAGGGTCAGTTCCAGCTTGCCAGGTGTTGTAAAAACCAAGTGATAATGGCTGCTCCTGTAGAGACTCATTTGAGTCTCTACTTGAGGCGTTTATAATCACTGTTTTTGGATCATGTCTATGTTGTGCAAGTGGGACCATGCACTTATCCAAAAGGGTGGAATTTCCCACAACTTTCAAGTTCGGGATGGCAGAAACTGATTTCTATGGTTTACCTTCCTGTCAGTCTTCTCACTCTCCTACTACTTTTTTCACACATCCATGTTGGTTTGGGGTGTTTTTAATCATCTCTGTTTGCTCCAAAGTAAACTTCATGGGGTACCTGTTTTGTCCTTCCACTCTGCCAATGCTGCAATCCCAACTCCGTCTCTTCCAATTTCTAGATAGAACATCTAAAATACAAAAACCTGCCTCCCACTGTGGTACTGCCAGCAGCGCTTGTGGTGCTTTTTGTGAGCACCATCCTCCTGGATAGGTAATATTAACTCAGCAAGACACTGAATTATATTGTGATGCTGTCTTCCAGTCACCATAGATATGTTTAAATCGTTGATGAAGAATAATTGCTATCAGTAATTAACTTCCTGTCCAGCCCACTTCATTATTTTCACATATTGTAATAGCAGCAATTCACAATTCCATTGTTTTTCTCACAGCCAGAGAGGCACAACATAGAGCTTGAACAGAAGCTCAGGAGGCCATACCTGTAGAGGATGTCCCAGTGCTCTGCATACACCAGTCTCCTGCTCATGTTGCTGGAGCATCTGCTTCCAGTGGTGCTCCAGCCCCCGCTGCCCCTCTTACCCAGGGCAGACCCAAGCCTGAGATCACTCCCTAAGAAATATAGATAGGTGCACACTGAGTCCTCAGCACTGGCTGTTTTGCTGCTGCAGATTCGCTCCTACTTAACCATACTGCTTGCTAGTATAGGCATAGCCTTAGTTCTGGTAATACAGGGAAAATATACAAGGGCACTGATTTTCAGATGTCTGTTCCCTTTTTGTCAGAAGAGTCTTTTCAGCTCTGAAAACTTCTCCCTGTTTAAAAGGCAGAAGCTAATTACTACCATTTTTCGTACGTTTGTTTTAAAAGGGGATTTAATGGGACTCGCAGACACACTACAGGAAGAACTGATAAGAGAAAAAAAATACAGGCAGAAAAACAGCACTCAGTTCCGAATAAACAACCCCAGACAGAAAAAGCTTGTGCAGAAGGAGAGAAAAAGAGAATATTTCAGTGCAGATCCAAAGCAGGAGCTGCACTAGGGAGCAGGAATGTAACCACAAATGAAATCCATTCATAGGGCACTTGACCTTTACTGGGTATTATTAACCAAGAAGCAAAAGAACCTGGATAAATGCTAGGTCCAGTTTGTTCATTTTCTGTGCTAGCAGTGGTTGTAAGTCAGTAAAGCCATCCCCTCAGAGCAAGTTTATTCCTTACATGGCTCTACTGCATCTCTTCTCCCAAGCAGGCAATAATATTTACACTGAGGGGCTCCCCAGGGAGATTCACGCAAATCTCCTTGTCCAAGAGAAACTCTGCAATGGTGCCTGAAATGAAGCATTGGAGATGAAGGCTTTGTGGCTCCCTCCTCCCAGACTCCAGCAAAATTGCTCCTAGGTACACCTCACTCTGAAGCAAGTAGCAAATGTAAGAGAAGTGCAAAACATGTGTCATCAGACTCAACAACGAGGGAAGAGATTTGCTCTGCATGTCCAAGTGCAGAGATAATATCCCAACGGGTGTGCTCCCTGCTGAAAACTTATAACACTTTTGACAGGCAAAACAGTGATGGGATTTCTGCTCACTTGATGTCTTCCTTTCCTAGGGTCACTGTGCTCAGTTATCCCCAACCACTTGGCCACGTTTTACAGCCTCGTTACAAGGGCAGTTGCGTTATTTCTTAGTGCCACCAAGTGGAGAAATCCAACACTACCATTTTCGATCATCATTCTCGACTAATCAACTCTGGTGCCAGCAGAAGAGCAAAAAAGTCAATCAGACTAAGGTTTTAAAATAAAAATTAATGTTGTCTATTTCGATGCTAAATAGGAAACATGTTCACAACAGAGCAAACCTTTAAATATGTATAAATCAGTAAGGCTCCATTCAGAGTGACAAGAAGTATATGCTAAAAACTATGGAAAGGAGAAAGAGGGCTTAACCACATAATTAAATTTAAGACTATCTGATTTCAATGTCTTGCTCAACAGGCATGGTTTGCTGAGCTGGAGCCAACGGTACTGGTAATTAATTCAGAATTACCGAGTGGAAGCTGAGATTTCCAATAGGTTGATGCCACTTTCCATTATAATTTAATGGGAGGAAAAATATTCACCTCTTCCTGGTACAATGTAATTGTGAAAAAGTTCAATTCAGTTCCTTATTAAACCGTGGCAGCAGTATCATGAGTCAATCACTGAACTCTTTTTGTAAGCATATGAACTTCACCAGGCAGCAGGAAAGTTGGACAAGGGAAATGTTAGATAGCAACAGTATCATGTATTCATCTGAATCAGATATTTTCACTTTCTCAGATTTATGTTAACTTTGCCTGTAAATAGTGAGACAGTGGTACCAATCATAGGGTCACATCAAATATAATTTTCTATTAGATCTACGAAGAAATAAACACAGATGTGTTTCTGGAACAGGAATTTACATCTGGTTTACTGGATATTAGGAAGAATTTCTTTTCTAGTCTTTTCCAGTCTTAATGATCCCATGATTCTATTCTGCACATGAGACTGCCTGAAGTATAAAATAGTTGCATGCATTCTTTTTTTTTTTTTTTTAAGTTAGCTTTTTAGTGCAAATGCATTACATCTATCCAGATAAATAAATATGTTATAAGGATCATAGGATGAATTTACTAATACAAATATGGCAGTGAAATCTTTCTCCATTGGATGTGCCTAAGCAACCTTCAGAAACTTCTGAATAATCAGAATAAACTGTTTTGAGCAAGAGAGATCAATGCAACTGGGCCATCTATAGCTGGAGTAAGGGCTGGTATGTGGGTGCACACAGGTAGCCTGTTCTCAGAGAAAAAAATGGCTTTTGCTCATTTCAGAGCAATCCAGGTAACAGTTTTTTCCTCACAGCCATTCTTCCTGTAAAGTGTTGGAAAACTGCATGTTCATTCTGTTTATTCAGAGAGCAGCTCATTATTTACAAACAGTGGTATAAAATGAAAGCTAAATATAGGTTAACTATCTTCCTGTACATATCAGTAAAATGCACATCATATGCAGACCACACAGGAGCTTCATCTAAGGGTCAATCACTGCACCTAGGGAAGCCCAAGCACTTCCCGTGGCTCCTGATGTGAGGGGCACCCCAGACTTTGAGTGGTTTGGCAGTGACTAGAAAGTACATCAGTAGGGGATAGTTGTCTTGGCTGCCCCAGAGATCAGCAATGGGTGCTTCCCTGCAGCTTCCCCTAGGTTTCTAGGGCATTTCTCCCAGTCCTTTGGAACTATGCATGACTAATTCCCAGCGTATCCCACAGCTGTACTGCTGGGCTCAGGCACTGCACAAGCATCAGCGCTACAGATCCCTGTGCTGGATGTAGCCTTTAAATAGCTAGAAAGCATGCAGAGCAGCAAGCAGCTGAGCCTTCCCAACTGACAGGCCTCATCAATGCCACCATTTTTATTAGGCTAGGCTTGAAGAGTGTTTACACACTTGCTATTAAGAGATTAAGCCTTAGAGGTTTATGTGAAAACATAGTAAAGGCATAATCTTGGGAGAAATAAGTAAGATATTTGAGTTTAAGAAAGGACATGTTAACATTAGAAGCAGCTCATTATATTCTCTAGGAATTTAGTCAAGAATTGCATGAGTAATCCTGTGTTTACATACTTGGTCTAGTGTTAGATATTTTCCAGTAGGAACAAGCCTTCCCAGCTTTGCAGCAGTGAAACATAGCAGATGGAGAACGTATCTTCCTTTGCCTGTTACTCCAGTGTGAAACAAGAAATAAACAAAATCCCGTGCCTAGACCGCAGAAGGGTTAAAGAGATGCTGAAATAAAGTAAAAAAGAAACCGTTCAGTCCTCAATAACCTGCAAGGAACTCATCTATCTAGTATTCAATCCATTCTAGATTAAAAGATCCATTGTAAATACATAGCAGCCTTACACATTTCCAAACAGGTATCTTCCTACCCTCTTCCTCCTGCATCCATCATATACCTTTATAAATTCTTCAGACTTATCCTGTGGAAATTTTCCACCTGAAGTGCAATCTATTCAGCTAAATGTCTGTTAACCTGACAGCTCCTTCCAATTAGTCCTTCCTACTTAAACACACGCCTTGTCTGCTACCGCAGGAACATTCAATTAAGATGAAGAAAAAAAGTGCAGTAGACAAGTTTGACACTAATATAAATAAATGAGTGTATTTTCTTCATGTGCTAAGATATCACAGTTCAGATTTCTATTGAGCTTTCTCCTCAAGGGGATTTAAGTACAGATAAACTTGCACAATGCCTGTTTGGAGTAAGCAACGGAAGAGTGGCACTAAGAAGAAGCAAAAACGTCTTCAAACACCATGCAAATTCATGCAGATCAGTAGGATAATGAAATTAAGAGTGATTTAAATGCCATTCTAACTGCATTTCTTATACTGATACTGGTGTAAAAATAGACAACTAATTTGATAACATTCTTCCTCAGAAACACAAAGCTATAAGTGGTCTTCTGCAAAATCAGAGAGGTGTGGCCTGCTCTCCTTCCTTCCCAGGAACACTTTGCATCACCCAGGTCTTTGTAAAATGATAAAATGATGTTTGTGCATGAAAATCTATTAAAACAGATTCTTCTTGGCCATTTAGCATGAGTGCTGCTGCCTTTTATTTCTCTCCACGCCAATCTCTCACTCTTTTCTAAAGGTATCTCTCTCAGGCAGCCCAAGAGATAACCCAGTCACGCTGAACCTGTAGCAGTTTGCCCTCAGATAGCATTTGGATAGTCACAGAATCATAGAATTTCAGGGGTTGGAAAGGACCTGGAGAGATCACTGAGTTCAACTTCTTTGCTACAGCAGGTACCCTACAATCACCACCTCCATTTAAGAGCTGGGAGAGGGCTTCTCTCAATGGAAACTTATTTTTCATTCACTGAAATGATACAGTTGAAAGAAAAAAAAAAACAACATTTTTCTCACAACCTTCAAGGAGATGTCTAAAATCTGAGACACTGTGCCAAAGCACATAGAAATGTTATAAACCATACTTCTTTGAATGATAGACTGTCTGTAAGATAGTTAAATACTGCCACGATTTGTGTGTTAAAAATGCTTAGATTTCCTCTGCTGAAGTTGTGCTTCCCAGTGCAAAGCATTTGCTTCTCATCAAGAGCCATGGTTTACTAGCACAGAGTTCATCAGTAGAGGGGCCAGTCCCTCCAGCAGCACTAATTATAACCATTTCCAAGAAGGCTGGTTGTGGTTCCTGTTAATTAGGACCCAGTCTGTGACAGATGCTCACAGATGTTCCTCAGGGATAGGACTTGTAACATTAATCATTATTCCTGTGATAGCAACGGGTGGCTGCTCGGACCTTAGCCCAGTAAACCACACTTCTACTTTAAGATCGTCAAGAATATCCAGAATATTAGAAGGTGGCCAGGTACTTCCACACTTTGCCATAGGAAGGCATGAATGGGACAGGAAAAATTGCCTATATGCAAGTAAAAGAAAATATTCTATTTTCTGTATATGTTACTGTATCCTAACCTAACATGCCAAAAGAAATTGAAGGCACTAAGTCATGGAAATATAGGAGTCAGAAATAGGCATTTTAATAGTTCCAGAGCAAATCATGTGCATTCTGATTTAAATCAAGCTTTGGCCTGCTTTTTATAAACAAGCACACTGGTTGTGCTTTTTTGCCATATGCTTACTTAGCTAATTATATCAAAATCTACTTAAGCATTTATAAGGAAATGGACTGTGGACTGTTGAGCATCACAATAACACATAAAGTAAGAGTTAAATTCTGTTCTGTTTATCCAGGCAAGTAACAGAAAACATCTTGAAAATGCCAAAGTCAGAATAAAATTTAATTGGCACAAGAAAAGAATGCAGAAAAACCAAGGACACAGTGAGGTTCACAAACTCTCTATGAACTGAAATATGCTAACACAGTGTTTGGAAGAGTTTCCAACACATAAAAAAGGCAAAAATAATGACAAACAACTGCCCTTGAGTGTTAGGAAGCAAAAAAAGTATACCTGTATTCAGGGCTGCAATTCATGTCCCGAGTAATTTGCCTTGCTTTCAGCAAAAATGGGAATTCAGCCAAGGAAATACATTTGACCTCCCTGTTAAGCCTGCAGGTAATTTGATTTTCAGCTGGGTTTTGGCTCCCAACACACCTTAAGCATTGGTGGTGCTTAAATAGCTGTGGTCCCTTCCCAACATCAGGGCCAGGAGATGAACAGCTGAAAGAAAAACACAATTTCCAGCTGTGACACAAACAGCTTGATATCAGCTGATATTAGGGAGGAAATTTTAACTCAGTCATTTACAACCATGAGAAAGTGCATCTTGCTTCCTGTACTAGCCTTGACAAACAGACATTAGGCCCCTCAGTACACAAAAGTCATTGAGACCCTGAAGCATGTTCAGCGAAGGGCAAATGAAACTGGTGAGGGATCTGGAGCACAACCGTTATGGGGAGCAGCTGAGGGAGCTGGGATTGTTTAGTCTGGAGGAGGAGGCTCAGGGGAGACCTTATAGCTCTCTATAACTACCTGAAAGGAGGCTGTGGTGAAGTGAGCATTGCCCTCTTCTCCCAGATAACAGTGATAGGATGAGTGAGAATGGCCTTAATTTTCACCAGGGGAGATTCAGGTTGGATGTTAGGAAAATTGAGAGGTAGACACATCAGCCTATCTCACAATTTACACAGAATATTGACTAGGGTAGCAGTGGAAAGAAGGGGTGGTTTTTTTTGGCTTACTGTGCTTACTTGAGCTGCTCTTCCAACATAGTCACACCTGTGTATGCATGAAATTGCATTGGGTGCATTTTATAGAAAACCTAAACTCTCACATCTGTGCTTTTTTTCTAGCTGAGCTTTGCTGTCCAGGCACCTGCACATATTGAAGCAGCTTAAATTGCGTTTTTCTTCATGTCATTTAAATAATTTAGGAACTCTGAACAGAGATAGAGAATATTAAGCAATTTAAAGGTTTCTCAAGAATCCCTGAGAGAGAATCACAGGATACTGCCTGCAATCAAAGTGGAACTGGCTCTTCTTCGTCAAATTTAGAGGACGTAGCACATGAGAACAAAATATCATAACAACACTTTTCTTGAAAATGTTTTTCTTTCCATCCATGTGTACAAACAGGAAGACCGTGTCTTGTATTATAAAATGTTTTTCCATACTTCTCCTTCTATACTATTCACATATAAGACACTCCATGTTGTAGAGGTTTCTATAGCAACAAAATTTTTTTTTTACAATTGTAGCTGTTCTTTCCCCAGGTATATCAGCAGGTCATAGTTTAGCCTTTGAAATTAAGCTTCTTGTCTTTACGGAGCTGCATATCGAGAGTGTGGAACTGTATTTTCCACTTAGTTTTCATGAGTAAATAATGATGCCTTGACTCCAATTAGCAAACAGAGAAATTAGTACAGGAATTTTAGTGGCAGAGAGCAAATTAGTGTGTCTGAGTGCTTCATAAGCTTTGAAGTACGCATCCACATATGCCTTTCCTACCCTTAGGAATTTATTACTTTCATTTCACAGCAGACATGGAGAAGACAGAAGCACGTAGAGGGTAAGTGCCTTGCTACAATCTTACAAAAAGGCTGTGGCTGAGTGGACTGTGAGATTAAGTGGTGCAGTTATGAGGCTTTTGCCCTCTCTGCCATACCATTTTGTAAACACCACTGAGGTGGAAAGGATTATTTGTGTTCATCTTGATCCAGACTATGCTGAAGTTCAAATGAACTTCCTTTCCTGCTCCTTCACGTCATTGCTCCTTTAGCACCCAGGGCCTCGATCCTAAGCATCAAGTTTTTTCTTCAGCATTCATTTTAGACAGTCCCATCAATGCAATCCCATCCCCATCTCTGCTGAACCACCACAGCTTGGTTCTTTATCCTTTTATACTTTCTCAGACTCACTTCTCCAATCAAGTTTGTTTTGTTTCCATTTCCACCTTCCAAAGATTTTCTGAGCAATTTCTTTTGCCTCAGATTTTACTAACCAGTAAGGCTTTTTTCCATCTTTCACCTCAAACTGTTATTTTGTCCCAATTCACACAGTATCTTTTTAGGACAAAGAGCATTTTAAATTGCATTTGATAATAGCAGCACACATTTATGCCACTGGAACAACATGAAAGCATATAGGATCCAGATATCATCATTCTTGTTTGGAAGGATGAGTGAAAAAGACAATAATCTCACAAATCAAGATGACCATTCTTCTTCCTCCATTAATGTATTGTGCATTCAGTCTATTATTCAAACTAAGATTTTTGCTTGTAAAATAATGCAATCTTTCTGTCAAATCAATCCCTAGGAGGCAAGTGGCCCAACTTCTGTTTGTTCTATAGTGCCAGTTTCCCAGAGACTGTAAAAAAATACAGACAAGGCCCAACCTCTAGCATGAAATGCAAGCAGAGCTGGTCCAGCAGGGGAGAGGAAGATGTCCCCAGCCTGAGAACAATGGCAAATCAATTCTCCTGGAGAATATCCTACAGAAGGCACAACTCTGCTAGGGTCTACTCAGCCTAGCCCAGAGAACTGAAGGCACCATCTTGCTCCAGTTTTAACTGGCTCCTCTGTTTAAACATACCTTTTCCCAAGCTGATGATGTAAAATGAGTGGAGGGGGCTTCAAGGTGACCTGCTTTGTGCCATGCAGAATGTCTAGTTTTGAACAGTACTTCTCTAGGTTACAGTCTTCCAGCTGTGAAGAATCCAGGTCTTAGTGAAGTGCTTTTTTGGCCTCCCACAGACCTTATGCAATGCTGAGACTTTTTTTTCCAGTGAAGTTGTCACATCAAGGCACCAAGCAGACTCAGGCCATTCACTGAATTTCAATACTCCTTGCCTTCCCTAAAAACCACAGCAAGATCAACCAAAGACCCAGGAGAGGCAGGACAGATCTTGAAGTATATGGATTCTATTTTATGGGCTATCAGAGCACTTACTTTCACATTAACACTTTCACCATGAATAGCCACTCTAATTTAACTTGGTTGCTCTTCTATAATTCAGTGAGAGATCAGTTACTCAGCAGAACAAGGCACTGGTGCAGCAAGTAAATAAAGCAGACAGGTTCTGCTTCTGTCACGTTACTTCTGTTTTGTCATGCTGAATATGTCACCAGGGAGCAAGGATTACTTTAATTGCCAACTGCTTTAATTTCAAATAGTTATGGAAAAGTGTGGATCATGTTAATTTACTTTGGCAGCATGACAATGGGATCGCTTGCAATCCTTGCTGGTGGCACTGGGAGGCTGGTGGGAGAGGGAGGGAGGTGGAAGGAAGGCATTTTCACGCATTTCAGTTTCAGAGGGGGTGTTGCCTCAAAAGAAAGAAAAGAAAGTATATGACAGCTTTCAAAGTACTGTTAAGCTGGAAATGAGTTGCGTTTGCTGAGGTAGTCTATCAGAATTGCTACACTGATTATAAACAATCCAGAAATGTTCATTATCTTCCATTTCATCAGTTTGGAACTGAAGCAGCTGGTGGGAAAGGCTTGTTACTTTGACTTCTGCCTTTCCATATGCCATTTTGACCTTTCAAAAGTCTCTGTGGGTTGACTTGGAAAGCATGTCCAGCCCTAACCCAGACACCTGGGAATACCATGGAGAGGTATAACTAGAAATGCAGTGATTATAGCCCTTTTAAGACTTCTGAGTTTGATACCCTCCCTGAGACAAGATACTGAGTCTGGATGTGACCCAGTACAACATCCACCATGCAGCGCTGCACACCTCTCTTTCCCTCTGTCTCTTTTAAGGTCAGGGAAACTTGTAAACACAGGTAGTTTTAAGCACCTTTTATTTGGTAGCAGAACTTCATGCCTTCTGTGTACTCTTTGCTGCCCAAAGTTAAACACTAATTGTTTCATCTCCACTATATTGAAAAACAAAATAAGTTACAGTTTTGATTTAAAAAAAAAATTAAGCTCCACAGATCTCAGCAATCCAATCTCCAGTTCAGACTTACAGGCAGCTGAATCAGCTCAAGTGGGAAATCTATGAAGAAATGACGGAGGATCAAAAATTCTTAACGGCATTTCTGTGCTCAAGATAATGCATGAAGAGCTGCATCATACCCACAAAATGCAAGTAATATCACTTGAGATTACAGAGCTTTCATTGCCTTTGATTGATGCAAGTAATATTTACCTAGGCTAAAAATCTCAAACAAGTCAAGTCGCTAATAAGGGAGTTTCTTATATTTTGGACCTTAAAGAGATAATGTAAGTGCAAATTTCACCCTTATAATTCCTTTGAGTTAATGGATGTTTCCAACTAATTCAAACATACACTGAAATTCCTGGTGATTGAGGGAATATCAGCCATGGGAATACATGAAGCCTTGTATTAATAACTGTCCTAGGACTCTTTAGTCACGACACCTCAGATAAGACCAGGACACTGACAGACTGATCCCCTCTACCTGTGTAACAGAAGCACCCTTCTGCTCACCCAGAGTTCAGTAGGATCTAGAAGAGACACAACTGTCTCCAAGATCAGATCTCAAAATCAATGAGTGACACGAGCAGTGAAAGGAATCACCAGTATCATTAACTGGGATCAAGTTTGTCCTGACCACAGGGTGGGTGAACGATGCTCCTGAATGCTGCAGTGAAACAGGACAAAAAGAGGAAGGCATAGGCCTTTCTTTTAAGGTAACAGGGTCACTCTTTACACTCAATTCAAGTAAGCTTGTCTTATTCCTTCCAGTTTCTTTTCTAGATGCCTGCATATCATTTTCACTTTCTTCAGAGGATTACGTGTCTCGGGGACAATAGCTGAGTTTGCTGAGTGAAACAGAGCAATTAGAACAGTGGTGTAGGCAGCCTCCCACTGCAAAGAAGTGGACAGCTTGCATGCTGCCCCACTGTCAATTGCCAGCTCTGATGAAACCTGAGTGAAGCCATAGTAGTTTCAGTGCTTTGGCAGATGGTATGTAGTTGGTTGTGCATTCCTAGTCCTTTCCTTAGGGAGAGGAAAAGTGTTACATGAAATCTCTGGAAGGAATGGGGATGATTCTCCTCTGAGAGGCAAGCAAGCTGCATAGAAGACACAAGAGAGCCATAGAGGTGGGATCAGTAAGGCAGTGGAAGGAGAGACTTTAGCAAAGAAGTTGCTGAAAAGGGGCAGAGATGAGAGGTCAGCTTAGAGGTCATAGAGATCACCTTCCTATGGACCATAGAAGAATATATAGAGTTTACTGCAACACAAAAACCTACTGAGTTGGCTGAAATCAAAGAAGGGATCAGCCCTCCAAAAAGCAAAGAGGCTATGAACCTTTTATTTCTGTTACCTCTTCCCCAGTCAAGAGAGTATTCTCTATATAAAATGTTAATAGTCATGCCTTGTTTTCTAATAGCACGTGGCTTTTTAAAGTTTGAAACCTTACTGGTCTTTCAGGGATGTTCACAGCGCAGTGCAAGTTCCTATATAGTGTGCTGGCCAACTGCTCCCAGATCTACTCAAAACTGAACCCTTCAAGTGAATTGTGTCATTAATATAAACTGAATGCTGGCTTCACAGCATCTAAGCGTTTCAGTAACGCAGAGCCTCCTGCCTCCCTGAGAGGGGGAACTTCACAGGATGGTCCCTGGATACCAGGTCAGCATAGCAGGGACTGCAAGGGGTACTCCCTTTGTGAGGACCAGGTCTACCTGTGCTCTGGCCCTGGAAAGGAACTGAAGCAATGGTGTGCCACACACATACTTGCTGCCAGCTGGCTCTGTTTTAGTACGGGGACCACTGCACTTTTAATGTGGACCAACAAAAAAAAACGAGGCCTTTTATCTCATAATGCCTTCAAAACTTTTCATTTCTGAATGGGCACTATGGCATTTACTTAAGCTCCACAGTTGTGGAAAAGTTTCCCTGTGAGCTGGTTTCTTTTTTTTTAGTTCTTAAACTGTTACTGTAAGGACAAAGATCATGTTTGGTTTTCATGGTTTTTGTTTGTTTGTTTTGAAGGCAGAAATAAATATAAGATCAGGAGTATCTTAGAAATGATTTAAAAAAGTGCATTTCAGAAAACACATTTACATTTCAAGGTACCACTCTATAGAGGAAAAGTTATCCTGAGATTTCAAAACCAGAGGCCATGTGAGTTTAATAATAGCAAATGACAGAAGCACAAGCCGTAGGTATACTTAATATTTTCTGTTTAGTTTCTGAGACAGCTTTCAAGTCTGGCTATCTCTTTATTTCAATTCCTCAGGATAGCTTTGGGCAGTCATGAATGTAAATTGAACTCTAAATTCCAAGGAAACTAGTTGGAATTGGTAACCTAAAACAGAACTCTCGCTATATGCAAGGGTAGATGGCGAGGAAATGTTATGTCACATATTCTGTGTTATTCTCTACATCTATTGTCTTCTGAAGATTTTTCAAGATTATGTCAACCAGAAACACATCTCTAGAAAGCAATTATCTTTTAATAAGCACTGCAATATCTAAGCAATGTTATTTTACGTCTTTTTTACCCAAGCATCCAGATGCTCTTGCAAATAACAGCCCTAGAAATAATTCAATTTCAAGGATGCCTTTTTACACTGATTGCCAGATACCACAGGGAAAACTGGATAACAAACAGGCTAAACAGCTGTGTGTATTTAATCCAAGAGCAGCTTTTTTTAGCACTGCTTTATGCTAATTTAATAATTCATTATAAAAGCTAGCTTAGAAAGTTGACTTCTCAGTATTGTCAGGTAGCCACACTTGTACTGAGATATCTTGAAAATAAGTAAGAAGCTTGAAACACAAACCTGTAGTGCGCACTGTGCCCCCAGCATCATCTGCTAAGATGAACAGCAGCTGTAAGTGTGCTGCACTGGCCTAATGGGACAGCCCCCTCAGGCAGCTGGCTAACAACAGGAGCTTCTCCACCCCTGGCTGTGCTTGACCCCACCTTGGAGACTGTGGCTGAGCAGCATACGTTCAAACTGTTTGTTCGGCCCTTCTTGTTTAGTCAACATACAGCTGTATAGACATAGGTCCAATTCAGAACAGTTGCTGTGATACAAAGCTGTGGTGGTGTGCTCTCTCTGCCCCAAGCTTCCTTCTTCAGCCTGGCTGTTATTCCCAAGGCCTTGTGTACAGACACATAGAGACACCTCAAAGACCTTGTTCAGGACTGGTAAATTCCACAATACTGTCTCAAACTCAGTGCTCAAGGAACTGAGAGCAGACACTCAGTTCACTCAGTTCAAGAGGTGCCAATTGAGCCTGTGCTTAAATACTGTATCAGCTAATTGTCTTATCCAATAAACAGTGACCAGCTAAGAACTCTTGCTGTTATGGTAACTGGCTGCAAGACTCTTGAGGAAGGACATCTCTTGAGGTTACACTTGCACCAAGATTCCCTTACAACTTGGTGTCAGGATGCCTTGCTGATACAGATTCTTAGTTGACACAGTTTTAATCTTTGTTATGATTCAGTGGAAGATTGACTGTGCATATATAACCCCTCAGACGCATCAGAATTCATCAATTCTGGGACTAGAAGTGAATTCAGCTGTGCCTACATTGCTTACCTCTTTGGTTCATGGAGTTTAGAAAGCATCGGGGTCCACACTGAATCTTATGATTCAATAGGAAGGTGTCCTGGACTAGTGTGCTTATGCTGCAAATAATCAAACGTCCATTGCCATTTTGAATCTTAAACTGCTGTCTTACTCATGACTAAGCTTTGCTAATGCATTATATTTTATCAGTATATTCCTGCTTCTCCCTTACAAGTGAAGCGTGTAGTATAGTTGAATTCATGTGACAAAAGCCCAGCAAGAGAGATCCTCTCCGGAAAAGCCCCCTTCCCAGATATCAGTAGCATCACCTCCTGATTCAGAATAGGTTTGGTATTGCTTTGAGACTATATTTCATCACATATTCATAGTAAACTGCCTGACTTACCTCAGCACTAAAATGCCCATGCGCTAATGCTACTCTGAGAACTCATTTAAGGTGTAAGAGCAACCCTAAAGCTTTCTAAATAACCCTAGACATAATGACCTGTTTGCCCAGAAGTACCTAAAGAAAACCTGATCAATGCAATGAAACAGTATTTTTATCTCTTTCATTATTTCTTATCCCCTTAATACTGATAAACCAATAAACCCCTGAAGTCACAATACCAACAGCACATTTCAAAGATATATTACATGCATTCTTACACATGGTGAAATTTGGTAAGTGAGAGCATAGATACTTTGGAAATGTGTACTGGGGAAACAGCAGCAGCTTTGTAAAGATAGGGCCCTACATTATTCGTGGAAAACATTACTTTCACCAATTCAAGTGTCCATAGCTATTTTTGGCACTCAATAGTGGCATCGGCACAATAAATTTCCTGTTTGCAGCTTTCAGAGCACAGTGTGAGACCCATCTCTTCCCTAAGACAGTATCCTAATGGATCTGCAAGGTGATCCAAACTTCTCTTGAATTCTGATCCTTTCTAAGCAGGAGCTTCTGAAAGAGAACAGAATTATTACTCACATGTTACCCTCGTACACACTCTGCCATACAGTGCCTCTGGCTCATACAGAGATTTGCAGAGATGAGCCACACCATCTTCTGCAGTAAATATGCCCTGATCCCCTGTCCTCATGCATAGAGTTTAACAATACTCTGTAGATAAATGTATCTTAAAAGCTGAGAAACAAAGTGAAATGAGTGGGTAAATTAAGAGCAGTTTTTCTCCACAGAAGAAAATCCATGGAAGTGAATACTACAGAATTTCCAGGGGTCCGGCTACCTTGGAAGCAGTGGGGGATGTTATCATTTGTATAGCATGGAATCAGATAACATTTGTTGTACCTATCCTGTGGTGTTTAGGGTCATCTGAATTCCAGGAAGCCAAACGACCAACTTGTGTAGGAGGAGGATGAGCAAATTCACTGAAAAATGAGAGATCTATGAATTGTCAGTCTAGAGACATGCAAAAGTTTTGGAAATGTCCTTTGTTCAGCCCTGTATTTTTCAGTGCAGTTAACAGACTAGGAAAAATAAGCATCACTCTGACTCCTGTCTCATGACAGTATTTCAACGGTTCTTTAAATTGGAATTGCTTTTCACATAATTATTCTACCTTTTTGTCAGCCTATGCTTCTAATACTGAGTCAATTAAAAAAAAAAAATCAAATAGAAATTGATTCAATAATTGAGAAATTATTGCTGCAAGTACAAATGTAATAAACTGTTCATAGTAATAAATATAGTTTTAAAGGCTTTATCATATGATCTTGGCAAGGCATGTGATTTCAAGGACTAACTTTCTAAATAGTTCAATTGTCAACCATTGAATGAGAGGATGGAGGAAAGATTTTGTCTGTTAGGTAGGGAAACTCACAGAACCAGATAGATCTCCTGTTAGAAGCAGACTATTTTCCTCTAACTGCAGACTTTTTAGTAGAGCAGATCTCTGCAGGCCCATGATTTATGTTGAGCTGATGAGCTTCAGCTCACTGCAGTCATGAAAAAATTAAAGGGATTATTCACTGATTCAGGAAGCATCCATCTAATAGCTACTTATTAAACCAAATGAATCTCTTTTATAGGACAAACTTTAGTCCTTGACCACTTAATTATGTGTGAATAACCCTGCTTACTCTTCAGGAGATGTACCAAAAGAATGAGCTATCCTAAGCATAATGGCTAACATCAGTCTGAGGCAAAGAATATTAATTAAGCACCGAGAATACTGTTTCTTTCTTCACATGTAAAAAATGGAAAGGTGACAGGTGAGAAAGTTACATTATTGCTAAACAGGCTTGTATTTCCTTTTAAAGGTATCTATAAATAATATTTATAAAGTGTCAGTGACAAAATTTCTTTTATTCATTAAACTCTACTTTTATTACAGTAATTCATGGAGTCTCAAACACTGGCCAAGAGTATTTAATACCCTGCAAGTCTTTAACAGCTCATCCCAGAAATCTAACTATACATGAAATAAGGTAATTCAGAGGCAAAGAAAGGAGACTTTGTCAAAGTACAGAAACAGCGAGGAAGTGTTAGAAAGGCATGGTGAGGACAAAGGTATGAGACTTCATCATTCAAGCTCTGATGTTAGTTACAAGGCTAATATCCAGCACTGCAATGACAAAGAGCAATTGTATGGATGAAGAGGACGAATGCTGCTTCTACAACTGTTACAGCACACATCATTCCTAGCTCTTCAAATGCCTTCTGGAGGAATGCTCCTATTTTCCACTTGTAGAAATTGTACCTGACGACAGCACTTTCCCTAAGACCAGCTTGCAGCAGAACTGGAAGGACAAAAGAACCTCAGAATCTTATCTGTATCCAGGCAGTCCACAAAGTCTTCCACTAGCTATCACGTTAAATGATGAAAAAGGCAAAAGACTTAAAAATGAAAAGAGCTACGAAAATTGGACAAAGCCCTGAAGAAGATGGGAAATTTTCGGGGCTCATTTTATCCAAAACCACAGAATGGTATCTGGTTCTCCTTGAAATACAGCTACAACTGAAAGAAATGCTACTTTCAAACTTATCAATTCATCTGTTTATCTCTCTCACAACTGGCTTTTTCCCTTCATCTTGCCCCCAAGAGGGTTGGGGATGTTTTGAATGAAGGTTGGGAAGCTGAGCCGAAGCCCGCCAACAAGCTAGGAGCTTTTTCTTGTACAAGGAAAAACAAAAACCAAGTTTAGCAAATAATTGTGTCTGGTTGCTGCATCCTACAGCAGGATCTGTTTGCTAACACTGAGTTAAAGCAGACTTTCATGAGATGAAATAACCTCCCCTTCCTCAAACTATTAGGCTATCTTGGCCAGCAGCAGTCACTATTTCTCCAGAGCCAAGAAAGTAAAACTGCTAGCAAGAGGATCTGAGCTAGCAAAGGGCTTGAGATATCGTCTGGGATATCATCTCCTGAATGACTGAATAAAGAGTCAAATAGTATCTGCCCATGTTTTAAGACTAATATTTCAAATATTTCAAGAGACCAAGCTGAAGCTCTATTTCCTTACACTGCTTTCCCCTCTTTCCCTTTAACTCTTGCTCTATAAATAGATTTTATTTCTGGTCCTTATGTAATCTACGGTGAAAAGTATTCAAGAAAACAAATAGTAGTGAATGGGCAAGGGTAAGGGGCTAGGGAAAGATTCTGGGCCAGGATTTTTTTCTTAATATTAGTGATCATCAGGTACGTATTGGTGCTTTATTTTCGTATGTTACCGCCCACCATCCCCCTGGTTTCCAAACAAATGCCTTCACATTTGTTCATAGTCTCTGGCACATATGCCAGGTCTACTTAAAGAGTTTCCCAGGTTTGTATACCAGTTGTTGTAGTACAACAGATATTTTCCAGACAAACTTATGATATTCCTCTAACAATATACTCATTCCTTTTTAGTGTGGTGCACCCTTTGAAGCCTCAACTGCTTCTCCTGTAACCCAAACTGATTCATGTCAAAACTCCAAAAATATGAAATATGTAAAAGCTTCTAGCTACTCTGACTTCTGAAGAAGAAAACCTAATTAAATCCTACCAGAGCACACACTTACTCTTAAGTTGCAGTAATGGAAGGTTGGAGGCCACAGCCAAGAATAGGGAATGAGCACACAAACTCAGAAATGTCTTGCAACGTGGAGATTTTCAGCAGAACATCTACAGATTGTTCCCCATCTTCTCATAAGGTCCTTGATGTTGCTCTCTGACATTCATTAATCGGAGTTTTGGACAAAAATTTGCAACCATTTAGAAATCAGAAATTATGATTAAAGCATGAGGAAGTGCCAGGACACCCCAGCAACAGCTTTTTCTTTACAGTAGGTATAAACTGTGATAAATATTTGATTCCATTTGATAAATAATTTCTACATTTTTTTAAGAGACATACTGACTAATATATTGCCTTAGGTAATGTAATGGTAACTTCCCTTAAATTTTCAGACTAGTCTATAAGCATAAGGAAATGAAAGATCAATGCAAGTAGCTATAGCCAGAATCAAACTAACGTATTTGTCAGACCATACTAGATGTCAATATCCAGAAATAGTCCTATACATATATGCGCTGAAATGAGAGGCTGTCAAAACAGAAAAGAGAATATGGTTCTGCTGAATTCATAGATTTATGATATACTCAGCATAGCTCTTGAATAATTTCAGATCTGGAGCAGGTCCAGAGAAGCTCACAAAGATGCTCAGAGGGCAGGAACATCTGAAGACAGATATTAGGAGGAACTTTTTCACTCAGGGTGGTGAAGCACTGGCACAGGCTGCCCAGAGAAGCTGTGGATACCATATCCCTGGAGCTGCTCAAGGCCAGGTTGGATGGGGCAGCCTGAGTTGGTGGGGGGCAGAGGGTTGGGACTGCATGGGCTTCAAGGTCCTTTTCAACCCAAGCATGGGATTTACTCTAGCTAAATAAATGCAGCTACTTTGGATTCATTTGAACTTGATCAAGGGCCAAACAACTGAAATTTTATCTGTATTGAATTTACAGGGGAAGATAAATTCTATTTCATTGCAGGAGGTAGATAGTGGTTTTTAAATCTCACCAGCCGTGAAAGTAATATAACAAACAAATCTTTTTTGGATGGAATGCAGGGAGGAAACATAAGGAGACAACTAAATCTAAATTATAAGCATTGAAGATTAAATTCTTACCAGGGTCCGAATAGAGGATTATTCCCACCTCTAGTAAAAAAGTACTGGCAGGAGCCCTCATGAATATAATTTCCTAAGCTTAGTTTAATAATATTTTGGAGTGCAAAGGCAACAACTTTTTTATTACTAGAAATACCACTTGAAAGCCTGTCAGTTTCCATAGTTAAACAATTGGGATACTTTTAAATGCAGTAGAAAAGAATAATTTTTTTACATGCTTGGGCAGAGTAGAACTATTAATAAAGTAGAAAGAATTCCTAAATGGGTACACAGTAATAGAAAAATCCCAGGAGCCTTAGCTCCTTAGCACCTTAGAAACCTGGTTATTTTTCCCATAGTTAAAGTCCATTTTGTTCAGAGAATAGATTGGTCTGCTCTGTTGCCTAATTTACAAGTAAATAACATTTTATCTTTTTTTTCTTTTTCTTCCCTTTCCCCTTCCTCCCCCACCCCCACCCTTAAGGATAGTTGTCCTTACTATTGGCTATGGACCAATTTGCACTGACATGATTAAGCAGTGTAGGTATAGTTTGGCACATAAAGCTACATTTACAAAACAGTACCTGTGTATTACTTGTGTAAAAAGTACACATTTGCCCTAAGAGAAATTCTAAGATTAAGAAGCACTGCTTTTACCAGTGAAGATTCAGAATTGTAATAATTGTAATAATTAAAGACTATTGTAATGGACACACAGGGATTAATTAAAATTCCATGAGAATTTTCATTCTTACGTACTGGCTTTTGTAACATATTCTAAATGTATATTAACGTGGGGCAGCTAAACATTATTCTTCATTCTGAAAAACAAACTGTGGAGCTGTGCTCTAACTTCCAAATGGTTATTATATGGACAAGTTGCCACGCATATAATCAGTTCTATTACTTAAATTAATTTATAGTCAAAGGAGAATAAACATTCTCCTTTGTCTCTCAAATACTGAGTCAGGTCACGGCCCAAATGGCTGCAGCACCTCAATGTCAGTTTCATTCCAGGTGTGGGAGAGAACAACTGAGGCAGACAGAAGTTCTTTCACTTGTTCTTCAGAACTCCAGCTTTTACTGCTTGCCCTTCGCCAGAACTCCTGAAGATTTTTATTCTGCCTATATCCTATTCCATTTGTTACTGATATGCAGAAAAATTTAGGCCCAAACCATTTCAGGTTTTCGGAGTTGAAGAAAGTGAAATTCAGGTCTTTGTAATGGGAAGATCTCAGTGATGCTGGCACTGAATAGTAGCACCAGCCTGTTATAACTTATTACAGAGATGATGGATCACAAACACAAAGGTTGCTCCAAGAGTAATGCTTCCTATTCATTTCCATGAAAGCTACAACAAATACAAAGAGCACAATGACACTGTTTGATAGAGTAAATTTTCAGCTACAATACACTATTTTTCAGCACAGTCACTACCACTGGCTAGGCATTTTTCCCACTGATGAACCAGAGCTACTACAATGATGTTACTGCTTGGACAATGTTGCCAGTGGAGTCCAACTTCCATTAGCCTCAAGAGACGGAAGTCAGGAGATGCCAAATCTGGACTACATAGTGGGTGTTCCGTGGTCATAATCCACTAGTTTGCATGGATGAGCTGATTGAGACACTCTTCATTTTGTGGTGTGACAGCTGTGCATGCCCATCCAGAATGTGGCTTGTCTTTCATGTTGCTGTCACCACTGCTGAAATGCACCACCCACCATCTCACTGTGCTCACATCCACTGTTTGATCTCCATAAACGTTCAGCTAGCAGCAGTGAATGTCAATGGGTGCCATTTGTTTCCACATGGAGGAATTCAGTGATGCACCATTGCTTCGTACACATTTCCATGTCACACCATTCTGTCAGACTGCCCCTCTGCTGCCATGTGTCACACAGCAACAAAATGTAACAGAACACTGGTGGGAAGGTTCAACCTCTACTGCTATACCATCAACATCCACCTCTGAAATCATAGGCCGATATCATAAAAAAGGAGGTGCTACTTTCAGAGCAGCTCTCATACCTGCACTGTCTCTAAGCACATCCAATATTTTCCCAGAACCCAAGCCAAATCAGAGTGAAATAAGTGCTGCTAACAAAGTGCTGTGTCTTTTCTGTTGCCAAGCCTGATCTCACTACTTAATAAATACTACACATGATTTACTGATTACATGATCTATTATCATAAACATACAATTTTAAATGTTTTATAACACATTCACAAACAAGTCCTTCATTTGCTTTGGAGATGTGGAGACTGGAGTTCTTTGCCAGCAGTATTTTAGGCATGCAGCCCATGCAAAACTCCTATCTATTGCTTTAGTTCTAGTATGCATTGAAGTAATTGAATCTGATTTTTCATCAGCGCACAAGGGAGAGAAAAAAAGGGACCAGAGTGACTTTCACCAAAACCGGTAAAATCAAATCATTCTGGGATTTGCAAGTAAATATATTTGCCTCATGTTATCTTTCATTTTCATATAGCTTTCTTCCAACTAGAATTCAAAATAGAGAAAAATATTTTTAACAGTTGTTGAAATACATCCATTTTGTAGGCTTAGAGGAGTCAGTGGGTTTGAGTTGGGCTGAGATAAGCACTCAGAAGAATGAATGCTTATCTGAACCAAACTTTCTGAGGTTTTTCATTTTATAAAAAAGCATCTTAGCTGCAATCAGAGATGTCAGAGAGCAAGGCTGGTCTTGGGACTAAGGGCTCCAGCCATTATGCTTCTATTTCTGACTCTAACAAAGTCCACCCAGGTGACCTTCAGCCTGTGATTTTGGCCTCCCTTCATCACTCCACCAAATGCAAAATGGAGATAGCAATACATCTTTTTCCCTCAAATGTTGGCCTATACTGCCTGCTCCTAATGCTGCAAGAAATTAACCACTTTATACAGAGAATTCCCCATCTCAGCTGGACCTCAATACAAAGCTATAACATTAAAAACATAATGAAAAATGCTGGGTATTGCAAATACATTTGTTTCTTTTCTAGTTTCCTTCATTTCCCTCCCAACTTTGTTCAAAAAATGCTCTTAAATAACAAACTACACTCAATAATGTCATTCAGTAGGGATGTTAGAAATATGTAGCTAATTTGAATGTGTTAGTAATTTTAAGAAATGTTGTTTTGCAGTGGAAAACATCTAATTTGCAGAGGAAAGTGGTAGCAGGCCATGTAATATCTTTTCAATTCATCTGATTATTTCATATGCAAGTTCATGTCTCAGTCAACTGATAGCTGCAGAAAAAAATCAGTATTGTTCCCAAGGTTGGGCTAAACTGACCTGGGAAAGCACGAGATAGAGGACTGTGCTGAACATTTTTTATCTCACTGAAACATACCAAGGTTTTCTGAAACTTTTTTGTTACAAACATTTAAGAGCTCTGAAAGGTAATGCAAATTAGCTAGCAGTTTAAACTAAATGGAGCTAACAGCAAGTTTTCACACTGCTTCTTGATTTGACTGATGTTATGATACTCATTAGGGTAGAGTCAGACACTAAGTCCTTTGCAACTTTGAACAATCACGGGAGTAGCTGCTATTCCAATATAGTTACTCAATATTTTGGTGTGAGGATACCATGAAGCAAAGCCATGAATTTCAGCTTCTAGTACCTGTTTTAAACTGTATATGTATACAAGTTAATAATCTGAGACAGGATACGTATCCATTCAAAAATCGATAGCTGGAAAAATAAAGTCACTGCAGCTCTTGAGAGAGATCTGTTTTAAAGCCAAGACTTGAAAAAAAAAAAGCAAAACAATCTTCCCAGATCTTGTTGCCAAATACATGCATTGCTCTGAATTCTTGTATTGACTGTGGTGCATTTTCTTACAGCTAGTGAAGTAGGTTGATACCACTGGGATAAAAAAAAAAAAAAAGTTGTCAGAGCTTTGTAATTTACTGCCAGTTTCTTTGTACTGCAATGGAAAGATCTGCTAGTGGTTGAAATGAATAAGCACATCACATGGGAGATGATACAATTATCCAAGTAAAACCAAGACAAAATAATATAAATAGAAGTTTATCCATCATAAATTTTACTCTAGTTCTCTGGTGTTACTTTCCAAAACATTTTAAAGAAATGTTGTTTTTTTCCACAGACTGGAAAGCTTTAATGAGCTTCAAGACTGTCCTGTTCCCTCATACCACACGATGTATAATTGGTGAATTTTATCAGGAAAATGCAATGAGGATTTGACCTCTCTCATTCTCAGGAGGGCCAAGAGCCCTTATTGTTATTGGGCTTCATGTGTAACACTTCGTTCCTTTTTTCGAAAACTAAGTCTGCAATACAGAACACTAGTGGAATTTTCAGTTTGATTTGCAGAACAATTTAGATGTGGCCCATAATTCAAATTTTTCAAGGGAAATTTTTATTTGTGAATCTCTTAGGATGAGGGTGACATCTAAAATATCATACCAGGAAATCTTGAGTTGTTTATGCTTTAACAGCAAAGTGTAAGCTTAACATTATGAGCTCAACTCAACGTTAATGGTTTCTCCAGTGACAGTAGTTTAATCTATAAAAATCTGAGACAGCTGAAGCCTGCACTTTAAGCCATGAAAACCTAACAAGGCAGCCTGGGGTGTGTGAGGGACTGAAGTGAGAAGCTTTCATCTCCATGCATCTGTTTCCATGACATCCTATTCCTGGCTTTGATAGACACAATCATGTCTTCTCTCTTATCTGCTCTTGTCCGTTCAGAATGCATCTGCAAGGAATGATTTTCTAGACCACTGTTTTTGTATCTCACCTTGCATCTACCTACTCATGCTGCTTTTTCCTTTAGAGTCTAGCTGCGGTACTTTTCCCATTATCTTACCTCACTGACCCTTTTTTTCTGATCAGTACCAAGATACCAATAGGCTTATAGTGCCAAACTGCATCTCATACCCATGATGTTCCCGGTTCACTGTTCTGTTAAGTATGAAAGGTAACCCAGACATAAGCACTTTATAAACTCCCTCAGACTGTTCATTCAGACTATTCATTCACTCATTCAGACTAGTTCTTAAAACTTTGCTTGCTGTGATAACTACCAGAAGCCATGGTTACTGTGCTAAGTCTGTTGCTTATTTTACTGACTAATGAGGTCTTTTATTTCTTTGTGTTCAACTAACTGCTGGTTGTCATGTTGTGTGTTTGGGCTACAGAGACTTTTTTATTTAACTCTACTTAAAGCTTTCAGAACTATGCCTGTATAGTCCATGATGGGCAGTAGATTAATGGGACACAGCAAAATCTTTTCAACTAATACTGTGTTCTGTGTTGGTGTAGAAAAGCTGCATGATCCATCTGTGAAGTCTCTAAAAAGTAAAACCATGCTATTTTTCAGTAGTTTTTCTTCTTTGCAGAACTAGAGAGCAAAACAAAAATATTCTATTTTCCACAACAGTTACTTCAAAAGAAGATGAAAATAGAATTGAAAATGGCATCACTCCATGCCCAGATAAGAGTCCAATAAAGAAAATTAAACAACAGAAAAAAGTACATTATTCTTCTGCTCACAATTTTACCAGATTCTGGTATCACAGCCATGATTCAGCTACAACATTCTTACATCTATTTTTTAATAAAAGGTAACCTTCTCTCTTCATGGAAACACACAGCTGATTTCTTTACTTATAAGGGAAGGCAGGTTTCCACTCCAAGATTTAAATATATTGAACTCTGCAAACTATACCATGTACTTCTATTATTATGCTTTCAGGTTCCATTTTTATGCCTGGTGTATTAGGGAGAAGGCCTTCTGACTTTATGATGATGCATTTAAATGAATAAAGAGAGCCATGGGGGATAGCTGGAGGCCTAAAAAATAGAGCACACTCAATGCTTTTATGAATACTTACATTTAATTAAAGAGCACCATATGCCACCAAAAGTACTGTTGGCTGGGTAACGTCCCTTTTAACAGATGTGATTACAGACATAGGGTAAATATTATGCAAAAAGACATAATAGTAGCATAGCCCATTGGAAGGGAGAAACCTAGTAATACAAAAGCTACTCTAAACAGCAGTGTGCTGTTTGGCAAGGTTATAGGCTTGCTCTGGAAATACCTACCTTTCAGCCTTGCATAGGAAGGTTTTTGAGCTATCCAAACTTCACCCTTTACACTTATCTTGAAAACATACATTGCAGTCCTCCAAAGCACACAAATAAACTCTAAGTTTTATATTTTACCTCAGAAAGAGATCAGGCAGAACTACCATTGACATTTAGTGCAAAACAACCTGTATCAGAAACTTCCAGTCCACTTATTCACGCTTAAAGCACGCACACTTACCCAGCTGGTTCCTGTATCCATCATCAACGAGAAAGCTCCTGGTAGGAGCTAGCCCTGGCAATCTGCACCTCAGTGGCATTTAAGAAAGCATTGGAACTATTCCAGATTATGCTGGACAGTTACCTCTATGTTATGAGAGCATTCCTCCAAATCCTGGTGCTCTCCTTCCTTCCACTCTGCCATACTGGGGATGGAGGATGGTGAGATGGTTTACTGGAAAAGGAGAGGATCAGAAAACAGTAACAGGAGATTGAAACAAACAAACAAACAAACAAACAAACAAACAAACAAAAGAGAGAAAGAAAAGAAGGTGAATGGAAAAGAAGCAAGGAAGAAAACGCACTGAGAAATTATTTAAAGGCTGCCTGGGCTTTACTGTTACGTCTTGCCATACAAATTGAAGGGCAACTACTGTTGTGTGAAGGAAGTATGTGCTCATGGAAAACGGGAAAGTTATGTAAAGCATTAATTCCTTATTTGTTTTTACTGCTATAATATCTGTAGTATAAAAAATATATTTTCACCACATTTGTACTATTTATGTAATTTAATATTATGGACAACAAAGCTTTATATCCACCTCAGTTACTGCAAGATAAAGTAACTGTTAACTGAATCAATATATGCTAAAACAGACAAGCCACAGGGTTGGAGACTGACAGTTGGAACTGTCAGGATGTAATATTTTCTGTGAGTAATTATTCTTTTTTGCTGGCATGGAAACATGCTTTCAGCTGCTCTTAGCTTCAGAAGGATTTATGTCTGATTAAGGTAATAGAAAATCCTCCATTAACATCTATGGGCTAGCTAACATCTTCTGAAAATGGCTGTGGTTCAGCTAGTATATGTCTGACAAGAAAATAAGCTGAAGGAGGATGTCAAAACTACATCTGTTTGAAGATGAGAATAGATAAAAGTTACTAGTTTCTTACCAAGAGAGGTGATGCTCCACTATTTTGACTGATGTAGCCGTACAGTTTTTAACTCTGAAAGCAGGTCCTTCCTTAACAATATTATATTTATCAGGAACAAGCTGTGAAAAATCTTTTCATCTCTTTCTTTGAAAAGATGACTAATCTCATGTAAAGGAAGAAATTACCAATGCAGACTGTCCTAATGTTAGTAAGCCTTTGGTACAGTCCCATTTTGTACTCAGAATACAGCCTGAAAGTAAGCTTACAAGAAAGTCTGTCTCATCTGAAACTCCAGGTGAGAGTGTGGGGAGCGGATTCCGTCCCACTGTAACAGTGGAACAAATCCGAGACCTCCTCATGCAGTTGAATGCATATAAGTCCATGGGGCCAGGTGATAAGCAAACTAGGGTTCTGAAAGAGATGGCTGATGTGGTTGCCGAGGCACTCTCCATCATATCTGAAAAATCATGGCTGTCTGGTGAAGTCCCCAGTGATTGGAAAAATTACTCTCATTTCTAAGAAAGAGAGAAAAGAAGACCTGAAGAACTACAGGTCAGTGAGCCTCACCTCTGTGCCTGGGAAGATCATGGAACAGATCCTCCTAGAAGCACTGTACAGTGTGTGTCAAAAAAATGTGGTGATCAAATGTCACTGAAAGGTAGAATAATAATTCAGTGGATTTGCAGTAAAGGAAATTTAGGTTAGATATTAGGAAAGTCTCAGCACTCCACACAGTGATCCAGGTATGTAAACTCTTGTGAAAATACTGAAATGTCAGTTAGAAGGTTTTATGGACAAGTTATTTTGACATGTTTAAGAAATGCAGATGTTTCTGATACTGACTCAGAGAAAAGGTATTGGTTATACAGCTTCCTGAAAATCTTTCCCACTTAGTTTCTTTCATTTCTTATAAAAATCAAAACACTGACAACGATATTTAAAGAACTACAGCTGTCCAGAGGCTGTACCTAAGTGACCATCAGATACAGTAGTACTAGAGAGAAAAGCCACAAGGCCTTGGGAGAGGATGAGGGGTTAAATGAAGAATTGCTTTTTTGGCAGAGGAGAAAAAAAAAAGATCCATCAATTAAAAAGAGCAGACCTCAAAATGGAACAAGTTACCAGAATGAACCAAATTGAACGTTCATCTCAGCATTCTTCTCATTTACTTGCACAAAATGGCTGATGAAGTCAGGGAAAGAGTCCTTTCTCTTCACTTCAGTACAAATGATGAATTTATAAACCAAAAGTATTCCATATTCACCGAGACAACAAACCAGAAACAAGGTAGCAGTATTACCTTCTGTAAGCATTTTAAAATAGGTCTAATTTTTCCAAGAAAAATTTTCATATAAAATACACTTGCAGCCTGAAAGCTTCTCAGCACACTATTAACTTTTAGGAAAGTACAGCAAATTACTTCAATTAAGTCTTTTTTTTAGCCTGACAGTGCTAACCTTTTTGTTAACCACTGACAGAAAAGTTGGTATTTAAGTTAATTTCCCTGAGTTGTGCTAGAATATTGCCAATACGTAAGGTGGAGTAGATCCCCTGCATTATTTTTAATATTACTTCTTTTGCCTAATACTCTTTAAACTATTTTTCTTGCTCCTGGCAAACAGGAAGCAGCATGTCATTTCCTTCCCTCCTTTAAGTTGACTGTAGGTGCCATTCTTTTGATCCTGTACCTCTCCAGTTGGCACTGGCTATGCTCAATCTACTGTGGAGTAGAGGAGAACTATCTAAATATTTCTTGAGAAATAGGACTGTTTGATTGTCGGACAACAAGACAACATTTCATTGCTTTTCCTGCTTCTCAGTAGCCAGCACTGCTGGTTAACACAGTTTCTCTTAGGTGTGTCACCATGATTTCTTCTCCATCTCTCAGCTTGTCTTCCATCTTTTTTGTGTGCTTCTCTGTACTCAGATAGACAGACCCACTAAGGTGCACCCCTGTTATCTTCTGGTCAGTGTGCCAACCCACCCTTTCTACACTGATTCTTTAGCTGTGATGAACTGAAAAAGTTCATCAGTAAGCTACTCTGTCACTCTCATCACATAGAATTCATCTCTGCCTCCAAACAGCTCCAGGGAAATCTACCAGCTCCAGCTGTCCTGTGTGTTCTCCATCAAGGGAATCTTGGGAAATGCTTAGAAAATAAAGAACCTGTTTTCTAATTATGGATTTGTTAAAGCAAGGTGAAATTTTAGTTCCATGGCTGCAAAATGGGAATCATTAATCCCAGTCTAACTGGAACACACTGAACTCTCCAGCACATTTGAAAGAGTGAATCTGTCAGTGCTTTGAAAATCATTTGTGGACCCTTAGAGAGAAAGCCCTGTTACAACTTCAAATGTTGGTATTATGACTCTCTGCCAAATGCACAAATAAGTACTAAAGAAAGATAGGAGAACACATCTCTGTAATGTCGTTGTTTGTAACCCATTATCTGAGTACCCCTAAGTGCACTGTGCTTCTGAGATCTACTGATTGAAGAACAGTGCTAGATAATAAATGCTGTTGGAAGCCATTGAAAAACCAGCAGGTTGCTGTCATACAACTAACAATAAGCGAAAACAGATAATACTACCAAGATAAGCAGCAGGAATGGAAGAAACTGTGTGGAAGAGATCAGTAGAGGTGATGATGAAAGAAAATGGACCCGAAAACTTAAAAATGTGTATTTTTCACTAATTTCTTGCAAGCCTTTCAATCTACAGTAGAAGACACATGCTGTGGCAATAATTATAGATGATTGTAGATCTACAGATGCCATGTTGTTTCTGTTGTTGTAAACAATAAAACCATCCATATACTCAAGACTGATAAATTATAGTCTTTGGATCCACACTAGTGTGCATACATGAAAAAAAAAAGTCACTAGGTAGAGTAGTCTATGAAATTACAACTATTCTGATTACCTCTCAGGCAATGTCCACAAGAGAGCCACTACATTTTGACATGACAGGTCAAAATTTACATACAGGGACATACCCAGAGAGTAGCCAGAGTGCTGCTCTAAGTCCATACCCCTTTCGATTCATATGATATAAAGTTTATTTGATACCACACTGTACTTGAGTCCTTAGAGTATTCAGTACATTAAAGACACCTGCAGCTCTTCCTGTCTATCCTTTTTGTTTGATCTTCCTGACATTTGTGACTTCTATTCCTCCAAAGAGTCAAAGTACTCAACACACTTTTAAAATAAAGATCAGACATCTCTAGGAGGGAAAGCCCTGGCCAAATCACTGCAAAGAAGTTAAATTGATTCTTTTTATAAGTATTTGCTGTAGAAGAAGCTGGGGAGATTTCTGTGCTGAAACTCATTAGTGGAGAATAAGGAGCAGCAGATGTCTTAAACTTTAAGTGACTGTAGAAGTTACTGAACAAACTGCTGATGCATCCCCACTATTCCCTGAGAAGTTCTAGGAGAAATCAAGGATGATACAGATGAGCTATCAGCAGTGGTGGGTAGGTGCCTGTTTAAAACTGTTTTCGTACCTCAGATGTAAAAACCACACTGGTTTTCAAGAAAGACCTTGGGAACTCTAGGGTAAAATACTGGTACACCTGCACTAAGTAAACTTGCAGAAATTCAAATAAAGGAATATGAGAACAGAATTACCCAATTCCTGGATAAATGCAATCTGATTTGAAAGAGCCAGCATGACTCGTATGAATGGACATATTTGCTTGTAAATCTCTGAAGTGGTTAGACAAATATCATAAGGATAGTTTTTGTGGTTTCCTCTTGACCTATAAAAGTCAGTGTCTGAGCATCCTTCTTGGCAAGAGTGATAGGTCATAAGGAAAATGAAGAGGGGCCAAAATAAAAGTGGACCGTTACACTCTTTTGTGGAAAATGTTCATACCAAAACCAACCGCAATTCAACAAAACGTTTTCACAATAGGTTCTGAAGCCTAGTCTGAATTTCTGATCAAATCCAAAATGTCTCAGCATTTTATCACAGACAAACACTCATATCACCATAGGGTTATTGCTTAGTCTAAAAATAACATTGAAAAATAAAAAAGAAAAAATATTTTTGAGCTTCAGATTTTACATGGTAAGAAAACAAAGACTTCAACTTCCCCTATTCCTCAGTCATTAAAATTTTGATTACAATTTAAAGCAAAAGAGACCTCATTTTCCCTTGATCATACTTCAGGATAAACTATTCAATCAGTGTCTTGTAGTATATGTACAAATTGACTGTGTAGTCTTGCCTCCATTACAGATAGATATGCTATCATAGTGATCAGCTTGTAAAAGCCTATCAGCATCCCCTCTATAAATAGGGCCCACAATCTGAAAAGACAGAATTGAGGTTACATATTTTCAAACCAGCAGACATTTTTCAAACAGGAGACATTTGTCTGAATTATTTCCCCTAATTTCTATTTTATCAGTTTGCAATTCCTTTATGCTGCTGCCACGGCTTTTTGCACTTAAACATTCATGCTAGAGAAACAGCTGCCTATAGGGCAGTTTTCTAGCAAGGATGGATTGTATTTACCTTATCATTCTAATGAGTAAAAAATCCTTTACAGTGGATTCCTCATTCAAGAAAAGTGCACATGCTGTTCTGTTAAAACATTACATAAACTTCCCCAAGGCAAAACATTCACATTAACAAGCTGAAATCATCTGCACAGGCTTAAAAACTCTTTCCCCCGTCTTACACAGTTGCAGGAAGTCTCCTGTGTAAATTAGCATGTGTTGATGCAGTGTCAGGGTTAAGCATAAGGTCTTTGGTATATGCTACATTGCCAGGAAAAACGTGAAGGGCTGTTTGCCCTTCTTACCTTCTGGGGAGAGAAAAAAAAAAAAATAAATAAATTTCAAGACAGTAGATGTCTACAGCTCGTTACTGCATAAATGTACAGCATGGAAAGTGGAAAGTTAAATTAATCAGCATTCACTAGGAAGGTATAAAAGAGAATGATACATGTTTGTGCCTTTTTATTTCGTGTCGCATTAACTGAGTAAAAGACAACAGACACACGTTCAACTAACCATGGCTTTCACTTACAGTAGTGCATAAGCTGAAAATTTCTCTCTAAGGTTTTCTTTCCTTTGCAGACAGAGTGTTGGAGAAGGTAGTTGCACACAGCCCCTCACATGGCTCTCAGCACTGCTAATTTGCCCATTCTTATATCTGCTTCACAGTGAATTATTTTTAACGAGGTTATTCTAAGCTGTACCCCAATAAGTTCTGGATAAACCAGAGCTCAACCCTGCAGTGCATTTTTCTGAAATTTGGATGCAAAGAAAAGTGAAAGCCTACATAAAGTTCCTGTCACACTTTTAATAAGTAATTTTAAGAGATTTAGTCTACTGACAGCAGTGTCAAAGACACTTCTGGTGTGGACTTGAGTGTGTTGTAACTCTAGTACTCCTATGAAAACCTTTTTATTCCCAATACATCAAACAGGGACCTTGAAACTGAGGTACTGCAAATCCTCCTTACAACCAATTAAAAGCAATTGAGGCATCATAGCTCATGCTTCTTTTATAGCACACAAGAAGAACCAATAGCTAAAATCTTGTATTATTTTAAATTTAATTTCCAGAGCCATGGCTCAAACCTGATACAGCTGTATACCTGTGCATATTTTGTCAGAGAACAAAATGCAGCTTTAGCGTTAGTGCCACCCAGAGGGCTGTACTGGATCAGGGCTGAGGTCAGCTTGCACCAGGAGAGGCACAGAATCACAGCATGGCCATCCAGAGACTTCTGAGTCCGTCTGGTCCAACATCCTGCTCAGATAGGACCAGCTAGAGCAGGTGGCCCAGGACTGCATCCATGCAGGGAGTGCACAACTGCACATCTTGTATCTGGAGCCTGCTGTCCATTTGCTGTTACTTGTGAGGGCAGAGGAGGAAATTGCACTGTGCTACAGCAGTACAAGGTGAGCAGGGTTGTTGCAAAGTAATATCAAGAAGCATTAGCTAACCAAGAAGCAATAAAAAATCGTGTAACACATTTGAAATCAGGCAGGTTAGAAAAAATCAATATAGCTTTTACAATTGCCTCGATCACTAATATGAACTCCTTCACTTGCAATGTCAGGATCAGTTACGAATTGGGGCATAAGATAAATGTTACACTGGCCAGTTTCTAGATGTAGATTTTGTCAAGTATGCTGCTCTGTATGTTTCCAGGTGAAAAATGACCTGCCAGCCAGCAAATGCTAGTGCATCAAACTGTCGGCACTGCAGGGGGAGTGGGTAAGGCAGAGACAGCCTTGCACTGCCATCTCACAGCTGCTCCCAGTGCAAACTTGCTCTGCCCTTCTGGGATGTCAGTGTAGAGCAGCTCCTTAGCACTCACTTATCTGCACCTCTATATGTTACACTGACTTCTCTGTCACTAATCAAGAAGAAGAGCACACCAGGAGGCAGCTGTGAGCCATCTAAGCGATGGGATGGGTTTGTTCTGCAGTGTTGGTTTAAAAGGAACAAATGCTTCCATTTAAATACACTTCTGTTCCAAGTTTCAGGATGAGAGTATTAATGATATGGTTTCTGAAGATTCCTAATTTTCTACCAGAAATGAGCTTCAGTTGAATGGAGACACCAAGTGGAACTGGGTTGTGCCAGGCACAAGAGGAATAACCACTGTACTGGGACAGTGAAGAGCAGCTGCTCACAGTGTTGTAGTTTAACGCAGAAGCAGCTCAGCCCCACAGCCATTTTGCTCACTCCCCCATACTGATGAGACAGGAGAGAGAATTGGAAAAAACGGTAAAACCCATGGGTTGAGATAAAAGCTATTTACTAAAACAGAGAAGGAAAAAAAAAAAAAACAACCCACAATAGTAGTGATAACTGTATGTGTGTCTATATATGCACTTACAAAAACAGTGATGCACAATGCAATTGCTCACCACCCACTAGCTAGTCCCCGAGCCATGGCTGCTCCCCGCCTGGCCAACTCCCCCAAATTTTTAACTCCACATGATGCCACATAGTAAGGAAAATCTCTTCAGTCAGTCTGGGTCAGCTCTCCTGGGTCTGTCTTCTCCCATCTCCTTGTGCATCCCCAGTCTCCTCACTGGCAGGGCAGTGTGAAGAGTTGAAATGTCCTTAGCACTGTGAAGTACTGCTCTGCAACAACAAAAACATTACTGTGTTATCAACATTCAAGGTCAGGCTGGACCAGGCTCTGTGCAACCTCATCTAGCTGTAGCTGTCCCTGTTCACTGCAGGAAATTTGGACTAGATGGCCTTTTAGAGTTCCTTTCAAATCAAACTATTCCACAATTCCATGATTCTCCTAAATCCAAAACACACAGCAGATACTATGAAGAAAATCAGCTCTGTCCCTGCTGAAATCAGGACAGAGTACCTGTTCACAGAGCAGTGATCAGGATCCAGTCCAGACTGAGGTGAGCTGTGGCCACTCTAGCAAGAACACACTTGCACACAAAATTAACCTATTTCCCAAAACTGAAGACATTTTTCAACAAAGTTGCTTAGTAAAAAAAGATTAAATATTTGTTAATAAAAAATCTAACAGGCTTGATAATTTTGTATTTCTTTAACA
Organism: Meleagris gallopavo; assembly: GCF_905368555.1. Lineage (NCBI taxonomy): Eukaryota > Metazoa > Chordata > Aves > Galliformes > Phasianidae > Meleagris > Meleagris gallopavo. Next base: position 56,868,129 of record NC_139405.1, on the reverse strand, counting down.
GAAATACAAGTGAAAACTTTGAAAGAAATGTTTACTGACTCTTTGTAGAGTCATATTTCCAGTCAAGGACAAGCATGACTTTGAACTGCAGTCCTTGTTGGCTGAACAGGAAAGACAGCAGGTAGAAATGGTTTTTCTCTCACCAAGCAGTGGGACTAACAAAGCCCAATCCTCTCTGAATCCTTTGTCAACAGACTCCTTATCACCACAACTCCACGAATAGACATGTCCCATGTGATCCTGCTGTACAATGGGGACATACAACATACTGGCCTAGCACAGCAAGCAAATGTGAAGGCTGTGGGGCAACTGGTGTCCTGCTGACAGCCGGATGCCAGCCCTGCTCTCCTGTCCATTGGCTTGAGCCCTACCTCCTGCCTGTCTCCTGCTGAGCCACAGTATTGGAGAGGGACTTCACTTGAGTTCCCTGTGCCTCTTACCTGATCCTGAAGTTGGCTGACAGGGAGGGCAACATGGTAACTGTACAATCAATTTTTTGGGAAATCTTATTTACTGGGCAAAGGTCTTTCCTAAATTAAATAAACAACCACAACAACAACAACAAAGAAACAAGCAACAAAAACGCAAATAAAGAAAAGCACACAACTAACCAACCAAAAAAAAAAAACAACAACCAGGATTTCAATCAACACATCTTGACCATGAAGACAGAAAAGTGGCACTAACAGCTCCTGTTTCCATGGAAAAGCTGTGGCCAAGGTATTAGCAATAATCAGATATTTTTTTTTTCATTCTTTCAAAGTTATACAAGAGACAAGAGAAATGTCCACTATAGCCCGTATCTTGATGGTTTAAATAACAGTGGATATGAAGCATTACTACCCAGTAAATATTTTGATTTATAATTGGAAAGGTCTGTGCACTATTACTACTGCCAGAAGATTTTGCATGGGCAGATTAACATTCATCTATACAGATGATTAAGAACAAAGCAGAAACATACATAACCAGTGTTGAACAGAAACACTTTGGCAACCAAGAATCCTGGAAGAGGACTACAAGTTGGCCAAGCATATCTTTATTTCACTAATATTAATTTTTTTATAAAGGTTAACATCCAGGAGACCAGAAATCCATTATTATCATGCCAAAATTCAAAAATCAAATAATTCAAAATTCAAATAATCTGAACTAGTTGTAAGTAAAAAGAAAAAAATGCAAGGCAGAGAGAATGAAAAGATTGTTCAGTCAGATAGAGAACTGGAATATAAATAAGCTACTTAGTGTGGTTTATGCAAAATAGCTATTACTTTGTTAATGAGATTACAAGTTTGTTTGATAAAAGCAACCACAGCTCCAATACACTTAGATTTCCTAAGGTTCTTGGATTAGTAACACACAATGTGCTTATTAAAAAGTAATCACTTTTCTATATCAATAAAGCACACGACTAATGATTTAGGAATTGCTGCAGAGATCTGAAATGTCACATCCACAGGGATTGGCTGCACACAGCATTCTGAGCAAGGCTGCAGCTCGGCTTTTGGCAGCACAGCCACTTCACTTTAGGGAAAGGGCTCTCCTCAGTGTGTAACACATAGCCTGTGCCAGCACCCACTGTGGATGCCCAGAGAGCAAAGCTGATCAGAAAATGGATTCAGTTTAGAAATAACCTAGTTACTACCTTCTCTCAAAGCTCAGAAACTTGCATCTTGTCAGATGGTTCAATAACTCAAATCAACTTAACAGGGTTTCAACCCTGGATCAGGGAGGAATGTGAAGGTTGTACCTGAGCTGCTGGTCTATTCTGGAAGGCTCTGTCATCATCACCATGCCCTGAGCTAACTGCTACCTCCTTTCTATGATAATTACAGATATTTATTTATTTAAAAATGACAAGTCTAAGTTTTGCTGTGATCTTTTCAGTGTTTTCTTTGGGAAAGAACAATTTCAGCTCTGTCAATGCAGCCATCATTTGGCTGACATGAGGGTTGGCCATTTGCCCTCATGGAATATGAATATTTTGTCTGATGACCAAAAGGCTCTCAAACACCTGCAGTAACACCTTTCTTTTCTTTACTGTGGTTGAGTCTTCACAGGCAAACCTTATTCCTTCCTCCTCAGCTTCAATGGTTTTACACTGCTTTTAAGTATTCCTGAGCAGAGCTATCCAGAAAGATTTCTTCTGGAAATGGTGACTGAATTAAAATCTTCAACGAAAAAATATTGATTAGCACACACACATCTCCAAAGACGAGAAGTTGAATTTCTTCAACAAGGCAGATGTGATGCTCATTATGTCTAATGTTACTTGGCAGGTTTTGAAAATAAGAGTCATTTAGAGTTTGTATGAATTCATTTGTGTTCATATTTTATGTAAATAATCAAAATGATACAGATGAAATAAGACTTCTGGTGGCTTTAAAATTAATGTTCCCTAAATTCCATTTCACGGAAAATTAAATTTTTGTTCTGGTGCAAGTCAAAAGGAAAATTTTAAAATGCAGAATTTCCCATGAGCCAGAAAGTGAGCCTCCAGAAGTTCAGCTGACATTGCAGGGCCAGAAGCACCATCAGGGGGAATCAGCTGCTTCTGTCAGGCTTTTGAGAAGGGGACATTCAGTGATTCTGAGGAATTCATCTATTTCCCAAAATATACTGAAAGCTTCAGAGATCAGGAAAGCATATGTCCCTGCCTAACTAACTGATTCATGCCTGGCAGATTTTCCAGTTTTCTTTCGACTGTGGTAGACAAATATGCCCACATATTTGCACACAGTGGACACACAGTATATCTACCACTCCAGCACAGGATTTGCCCAGGTGCAAAGCCCTGCAGGGTGGGGCAGTGCTGCTGCTGGCAGGGGGCATGGGTGGTGTTATACAATAGAGGCTTTTAGTACACCGTCTGGGCAGAGGCAGTTGACAGCAGAAATGTGAATTTTATTGGTGTGTCTTTGCAGACATTCTGACAGACTGCTTGCAATGAACTAGCATGGCCCGAGCTGAACTGGCTTGCCCAAATACACTTCATTTTGGGGCATAACCTGTATCTCAAAAGTCATCCAGACTCAGATTTTGGAATTGCTAATGACAGAGATCCTACTGAAAATGAAGCACCCTCACTATAAAAATATATTTAACCTTGTTTCTACCTACATTTGTGCTCCCTCAACATAGAAGCTTATTTCTCGTGTCAGCTGCCATTAGAAAAGTTTTACCACTCCCATAACTGTTATGATCCAAGGTGACAGCCATCTTTTGAAAAAGAGATTGTACAAATGCGGAGGGCAGATAATTCTCCTATTCTTCCTTGGCAGAAGGTAACCAGTCAAAAGCTGTCTGCTCTGCAGTCCATCATCTATACAGCTCCAGAGCCCTTGGCTGCGACAAGCAAGGTAACTACGTGCTCCATCATCTTCTGTGCCTTCTGTGCATTTGATAGGACTTATATCTCAAGCACACAAGGAAAAACCAATTAAATAATCCAAGTATCTGCTTTGCCCTGGCATGCAGGTATTTAGTTGCCATTAACTTCATTGCGAGCCATGCACGTGTATCAAAGAGCCACTCCTGTGGCTCATTCTGCAATGCCATAGCACTTAGAATTAGGTCACAGATTTTTCTAATTCCACCATATATTCCTGCTTGCTCAGTAATTATTACCATTATTTTTTAAGAACACTTAAGAAAAAAAGGATCCAGAATGATCAAAATGTTGCAATTGTTTTGCAGATCGGAACACCAGCATTCAGAATAGTCTAAAAAAATCTGAATTAACTTAGCATGTACAAAAAGAGTTTAAGGAATTTACTGATTGCAGCTGACAGCTATGTATGCAAGGAGAGAGTTATCTGGCAACAGATGGCCCTACAATAATATTAATATCCTCTGTGCTTTTCATCATAAAGCACTTTATGAATGAGGTCAAATGTAGTGGGAAGAGGCAGAATCAGATATAACATTTAGAAGCTGAAACCAAACAAATACAAGCAAAAAGTAAGTCACACTCTATTTGTTCTATTTATCAAACCAACAGATGAATAATATAACAAGGAATCTGTCTGAAACATGACATTCTCCATCACTTATTGTCACAAAGGGAGGATCTCATGCTAGATATGTTACAGTTCAAATAAAATAAAACCTTAAAATAAATGTTATTTGAAGTTGTTTGCCTTTCTAATACAGCACGTGAAGAATACAAAGTATTCTTGTATTTGTAAGTAAGAAATACTTATTTTCCTTGAAAATTTATGATTCTACTGCATTTCCTATCAACTCCAGTCTAATTGCTATAAACTCCAGCCTAAATCTTATTCCCATTGCTGAGCATCCAGAGAGATGCTATTAAAATGGTAATTTTCACACTGAGCTCACAGTTCCATTTTAGATTTGGTAGGTATTAAATAAATAAATTCCTTTGCAACTCTCAAATGAACAGATTTTTTTGTCCCCGTCATAACAACCTGCTGAGGACACAGTACCATAATTCTTAATGCTACCTGATGCCTTCCTTAAGTAGTCATCAGATTTGATATGCCAAAGACTGGAAGATTGATAGACTTACCTGATCTCTGACAACCTGAAGCATGTCTCTGCAGGGTTAAGCACACAGGCAAGTCAAACAGCGAGATCCTGCAGTGTTCCCAGGTGAAGTCAAGATGCCAAGTCTACTGAGCCGATGGCTTTAGAAACCTGAAAGTGTGGAGAAGGGATGTATTACAGCTACTCTTCTGTTTAAACCTGCCAGTGCAACATACATAACACTTCTGCAATAAACTGCTGACCAGATAGGAAAAACTGAATACACAGAACACTCCAAACCCAGTGACTTGCTGGAATGTTTAAAAGGTTACTGAATTCTTCGGTACGTTCAGCCCCAAAAAACACATAATTTTGACTTCTCGAAAAAAGAATCATTCCTGAATGTCATGGTTCAGCAGCTGCACTTTAGAAAAAAATTCTGCTGCTGCAATATCCATTCTCTGAACTTATGCCTGCCTCAGTGGTTTGAATGGTTTTGCTCTTCAGAGCAGTGACTACATTTATGACTTGTGTGGTTCGACCTGTATGTGTGACAGGGTTCTCACTTTGAGTAATTTAGATTTATTTTAAAATCAATAATATGTTTGGAAAGAAGATGCTTATTATTCAGAATGACCTGTACAATGTTAGCAGATGATAGTCTATGAGGCTCAAAAGGAAGCAGCTTTACATACTGAGCCAGACCCAAATATGTAAAGGTTTGGAAGCCCAGCACTACTTTAAGAAGCACTTTTAAACTCCATAGCTGAGTAACTTTGCAAGTGAACTCCAGTCCTATTAGGAATCACAGGCCTATGCAAACAAACCAAAGTCCAAAAAGTGATAATGGTCTGAGCAAAGGGCAGAATGTGGATACAGAAAAAAAAGGAAGAAAGCAGGATAAATAGGTTCTACACTTAGAGATCTGAAGGAACTTATTCAGCTAGGCTGTTGCAGAAGAAATGAGCATAATTTACATAATTTCGGTGTTCGCAAGGGAGCTGCCTGGATACTTTATCTTTGGCTGGATCTTCATGCCTGTGACTTTACTCCTACTGCTGCTCATTGTCTATTTCAGGATCCAACTATCAAAAGGTGAGTCAGAATTTGGGCAGAAAGAGTGGGTAGGCAGACAAAACTTCTCATTTAACAGTCTGCTTTCAGGCTTGTACTATTAACTAAACTGAAGAGAACAGTGATCGTAATTTTCTGAAGCTGTATGCATTTTGGGTCATTTTCCAATTTGAAAAATACTGTAAGAATATATTTAGAATTTGGATTCAACCCTCACTTAAAACTCCATAGTTTTGCCTATGCTGAGGCCTGTCACAGAGCTCATATCTGTCATATCAGAACTCATTCATTCAGCCCTTTCAAAATCCTTTCCTTCAGACACTGGGCTAAGTGTTCCTGAAATCAGCTGCATTTTGACCTTTCCTCCTCAGAGAGTGTAGAAGGAAATAAGACCATATCCTAGATTCCCTCAGTAAATTTCACATGCTTCTTGGTATAGCTTGATGCAAATCCTGTGTAGGACAAACATTCATGAGGCAGGTACTGTGGATTGCAGATCCAGCAGCTCCCTCATGATCTCAAATGTGGACTTGGCTAGGTCAATCCTGACCACAGAGCTCTGCAGGCAAATCAAGACCAGGTGATAGTTAGACATCAGCTGCTATGAAACAATACTGAGATAACACTGCACTCATTTTTACATGACGTTTCTCTTGCTTTCCTACTCTAGCCAAGACTGAGCACAATAGGAAGAGGAGGTGGGATACAGATCCCATGGGTTTGGGTATTTTGCTAAGGTTCAGAAAATATTTTCATTAAATCAAAAGAAACCACCTGGAAACCTCATAGACATTCCTGGTCGTGCTGTGTGATCAGCCACCGAAACAGCCTGGCCTTTAGCTTTGGATCGTAATTTCCTAAATTTTCTAAGAATAACAATCAAGTTTTCAAGAGAGAGGTGAATGATCTGGCTGGCAAACTAATTTGTCAAAGGAATATTTCTTCCTTCTCCCTTTCCTAGATGAGAAGCATGAAAGAAAATATACCCCTGACTGTCCAGTGATCCAGGGAAGGAAATTCTCACGGGTGTCCTGGGTGGGATTCTTAGGAGAGTGGAAGATTAATTCCTGTCTGCTTAATCTGTTTGGGCATCACTGTCCCAGCTTTACCACCAAGCGCTTCCTTTGCTTTTCTGAGTCAGCCAGAGTCCAGCCCATCGCTCAAGTCTCAGACAGCTAACATGGACCATGGTGAGCAGTTCTCCCTGAGCAGGTGAGCTGAGTCAGCTCCAGACCAGTAGGCAAGCCACATAAGCAATAGATAAGCCTGGGAAGAGACTCCTTTAAGTGCCAACAGCCACTCTCAGCAAAGCCTCAGAAATTCAGTAAACCTCAGTACCCATTTATTTAGGCTGTGTTAAAAATAAATGACCCAAATTTGCATTGTTACAAGAAAGGCTGCCTTGTTTTATTGTCAAATGAGCACTTTGATTTTCTCTGTGAAGCAAGAAAGAGTATCCATTTGAATCTATCAAAATAGATAGCATCATCCCCTTAAGATTTCTTAAAACTAAAACTAACAAAGTGAACAGCAATATTTTGAACAATTAGCAATGACAAGGAAAGATACTGTCTTGTGACAAAGTTTTTTATACTAACTAGACTTTTTTTTTTTTTCCTCTCCACCTTTTTTCCCCTTAATTTCTCTATTGGTCCCTAAATATTCTCCAAGCCTCTCATGACGCTGTCTTGTTCTGAAAAAGCAAGCACATAGGGGTGGAGATTGTGTTTCTGTTCTGTTTGTACCACAAGCAGTGTAGGAAGGATCAGGACAATGATAAAGGCTGTCATGACACAGCCACAGTAAAACTGAAAGCAAATATTCAGAAGACACTAACTAGCACCCTGCTTTGCACTGGCGCAGTCCCACATCAATCAGCGTGTGTAGATTTAGGCACCATAACATAGAAAGGATATAGAAGTATTACAGAGCATCAAAGGAGGGCAGCCAACATTCTGAAGGGTTGAGAGGGCAAGACGTGAGGAGCTGCTGAGGTCCCTTGGTTTGTTCAGCCCAAGAAAGAGGAGACTGAGGCCTACAACTCCTCATGAGGGGAGCAGAGGGGCTGCGCTGAACTCTGCTCTTTGGTGAGCTAAGCGACCCAAGGGAATGGCATGGAGTTGTGTCAGGGGAGGGTCAGGATGGTTTTAGGAACAGGTTCTTCACCAGAAGGCAGTGGGCAGGGAACAGGGCAGCGAGCATAGCCCCAAGCTGCTGGAGTTCAAGCAGCATTTGGACAATAGTCTCTGACATAAGGTTTGAATTTTGGGTGGTCCTGTGTTGAGCCAGGAGTTGGACTTAGAGATCCTTGTATGTCTCTTCTAACTCAGGATATACTGATTCTATGCTCTTATTCTAGTAGTTGAAGGATTTTATTCTGACTGAAATGTGGTAGAGGCAAATGAGAACAGTGTGTTTCTTTCAGTGTCAACAGAGTTTATGACAGAGGTTCATTGGAAATAGGCATGGTCACTGTTTTGCATTCAGAAGACTTAAAGAAACATGCAACATCAATACTAGTGTGCCAATCATGCATCTTCAATTTAATAAGCTTTTACCAATTAATGTTAGCTCCTTTTCTTTTAAAAATTCATCTTATGTATTTTTTTGTTGCTTGATTTATTTTCCAGTTGATCAGGAGCTGGCCATGCTGTATGACCCCAGAAACACCCTCCCAAACTACGACATCAATCAGCAGACACCATGGAGATCTCGGAAAATAGCAAACAAAAAGGGGAACTGAATGACATTAAAGGGAGTCTCAAGCCTCAGGATACAAGGTTACAACCAGTGCTCAGCTCTTCAGGCTTAAATATAACCAGGTGTAGATAAATATCATAGAGGAGAAAAAAATGGAGAGAAGCTAGTGCATGCTGTACAAATAAAACAGTTGTTGCCATTCATAAAGACCTCATAGCAGTTTTGCTCTCTCACCTGTGGCCAAGTGATCAGTACTTTCATCAGCTCAACAGACACCAGAGACCTCCTGCAATGTACTGCATCAGTTTGTTTACGTGGCGCAGGATTCAGCGGGAGAGAAAGCACCTTGCTCACCAGTCCTTCACCAGCCTACAGAGAAGTACACTCAATATTTAACAAGCTCCTGGGAGAGCTGATTTGCACATACAATGCAGGCAGTCATATTAAATTGAAAATGCAAAAATAATAAGTTCATACCAACCAATGACATCTAGAAATTGAGAAGGGTGATGGGGGGAACTGACTTATTTTTATCAGCTTGTATACTTTGTGAAAGATCGTAGGTTTTCAAAAGTATGGAAACAAAATATGACAGTGATGGGAAACAGAAGGACATTGCTGATCCTGCCAAAGTTTGAAAAAATGGAATGTTGTAGTCAGTATTTTTTCCAAACACTTATTACTTTATTCTGAGGACAAATCTTGAATAAATTCTTACAAAAAGAATTAACGAAAAAAAACACCTCTCTAAGTGTGGACGTGTGTGTCTCACATACTCAGAAATCCCCCTCCCCCTCCTGGGAGAATAATGCTCCAAAGGCAGTTCTTAAATCAGAAATATGCTCTCTATCACCCAGTTGTTAAGTAAACATTACTTTCACAACATCAAATTGATAAATTAGGACATTAAGGAGCACATTCTTCCTTACCTCTCTGACCTGGACTTTTACGTTACCTGGCAGATATAGCACAACATAGTACAAACTAGAGTATGCTTTTCTTAAAACCTGCACATACAGACTATAAAAGCACAGAATCTCAAAAGCTCTCAATATTGGCCTGTTCCCACCTTTAACAAACTGTGTTGTTAAGTGCTGGCACTAAGTAGCCAAAATAACACTACTTTCCTCAAAAGATGCATCCTGACCCCATGAAAATAGTAATGATGAAAAAAAATGTGATGCTTCATTTAAATTTAATGCTTCTAAACTTGAATTTATGTCATTAGGTATTTAATGTTCACTAAAGATAAATCAAGCTGTTATCACAGTGTCAGTAATGTATTTATGAATACTTATGTGACACAAAGCTTGAGAGACTAAGGTGTAATACATAAATATTCTTAAGAAGAGTGATATTAACTCATACAGCTATTACTGACCATATAAAGAACATAGTCATCTAAATGAACCTACATTAAAGTCTGTTCTCCTAGTAACACTGATAATGATGTCTTCAGGATCAACATTCCTTTAAGGTGAAGATGAAACACACCTCAAGCTGTAGAGATCCTAAAGTTAGAGTCAGGTATGCTGTCTAAGGAGAGAGATCTGAAAGTTTGATTCTAACGATCTGCTTACAAAAACAGAGAGAGGGTAACAGCTTCAAAGGAGAGAGGACACCTTCCAGTTTTTGGGTATTCATCCCTGCTGTAATCCTTATTCCATATTTCTCTTGGCAGGGAAAGACAATCTATCTGGTAGAAGTGGTTCATCGGTAGGGATCCATACACAGGTCACTTTTGAGATCTCAGATTGTAAATGGTGTGGGTCAGGAACAGTTTTTGTTTGTCATCTGAATGGATACAGAATAAGAACCATATCCTGCTTGGTGTCCTTAATCAGTGTCCCTCACCATAGGCCTCACTGAGAACACCTGATGAGATATATTTATTTTTGACAGAGAAAAATCATGCTTAGAGATAATGGATAATAAAAAATGAAAATGGTTCCCTGTCTTCTGCAGTAGGATATTCAGAGATCAGGTTCTTCAGCATTATGTATATGTCAATTCTACACAAAATTGTTATTTTACATTAAAGACACATGCTGCTGGTACAAAAGCAGTGACTAATGCCAAAACCAGAGATTAATGCAATTGCACCCTCTCCACTCCAACCCTTTAATTTCAAATACTCATTCCCACCCCACCCAAAGAACAACTTGCCTAGACCACATGTAAAGATACAGAATCAAAGTTTAGTAAGCCTTATTACAATTCAAAATTTTGTTGATTTCATAAAATGTCAGAGATATAAAATGTTATATATGATATATGATACATGATATATATATATCACTCTTAAAGAGTACTTTTCTGTAAAATGGTATTAGAGCTACTAAGGAAAATATTATATAGATATTAAATGAGGATTGTAACAGAAAACCACTAGGATCCCTTCACCACAACTGCTGATTAACATGTAGGAGGATCTGTCATTCAAGACTCAGTAACAAGCCATGAAAATCTTCAGGTCTTGCTGTTCTCAGTTCCATTACTGAATAGTGTCAAGAACCTCCTGTATTCATGCTATTGGCATGAAAAAATGTTACGATATCTTACTTTGTTTCTCTGAAAAAATACACATTTAAATATCACTACAGAGCAAAATCTTTAAGAAGCAAATAGCAAATGTACAGAACAAAAAATATACTGAGGCAGATAAAGAAATACAACAATAGGTCTTTGAAAACTGATGAAAGCTGTAAGAGTATTTAGGAAAAGTACTACTTTCTAGTACAGTACTTATTCTCTTTTTATACACATCCCTAGGCAACAATCAGTAGCAGGATTATGGGAGAGTTAGTCATTTAGCCATTCATATACACACACCTCCAAAAATATCACTGATTTCCTTCATGCTAAACAGAATAAGTTAATGCTATACAACGCTGCTAATACCTAAATTATACAAATATTACTAATTCAAGTGTATGGTTTCCGAAGTGTAATATAAGAAAAAAAAGTGAAATCAAGCAAAAATACAAAAAGCAGCCTGAAAAATCAAAACAGTTTCAAAACTGCAGTGGTGTCAGGTCAACGGTGTGGGACCAGCTGCTCTAGGTAGCCCATGTTCATTGTAAACATGCCTAAAAGCTAAGAAGCTCCTGGTGCATCCTGGTCAAGGGTACAGTTAATTGTCACTCTGATCTCTATTTTTATTCCATCTAGCTGATTTCTTCCATGGCTAAACTAAAGGCTATTGTTCAGCCTAAGTTATTAAGGAGAAGAATATGCTGCTAATTATTCTGGAAGTGACTGAAAAACACCTGAAAGACAATGCAGTCATTAGTTGCAGCCAACATGAGGGGAAGGTCCTGTTAAACTAACCTACTCTCCTTTTATCAAAATGTTACCCATCTAGTCCACAAAGGGAAGCCTGTTGATGCAATCTTTTAGAATTTCATCAAGGCTTTCAACACTGTTTTTCACAGTACCCTTCTGGAGAAAACATCCAGATTACAGTTAGAAAAAACATAACGTAATGAGTAAAATCAAAGCATTCTAGTAAATGGGATTACATCAGGCTGGTGGCCAGCCACTAGTGGAGTTGTCCAGGGCTCAATTTTAGGGCCAATTCTCTTCAATGTTTTCATTAATGACTTGAATATACAACTTCAAGGGTATACAACTAAGTAAGCTTGTGGAAAAATGATGTACTGTAAATAGTTGACTCCCTCTAGGGCAGAGAGGCCTTGATGAATGAGAGGATTGGGCAATCACCAAACACTCAAAGTTTAATGGGAGTAAGTGCCAGATGCACCTGGGACACAGCAACTCTGAATGTAGGTGAGAGGGGGTGAGAGGCTGGAGAACAGTCCTGGAGGAGCCAATCTGGTGACTCTGGTTGACAAGAAGTTGTATCTGAAACAGCAGTGTGCAGCCAAAGTGCCAGCCATACTCTGGAGTGCATGAGGTCCAGCACTGCCAGCCTGGTAGGGTAAAGGATTTGTTCCACTGTGGTGTCCCACCTCAAGTCGTGTGCACAAGGGAAAGGACATAAAAGTATTACAGAGCCTTTAAAGGAAGGCAGCCAACATGCCAAAGAGTCTGGAGTACAAGACATGAGGAGCAGTTGAGATCTCTTGGTTTGCTCAGCTCAGAGCAGAGGCGGCTGAGGGGAGACCTCATGGCAGCCTGCAGCTCCTCATGAGAGGAGTACAGGGGCAGCGCTGAGTGCTCTGGTGGCAGCGACAGGGCCTGAAGGAATGGCATCAAGCTGTGTCAGGAGGAGAGGCAGCTGGGTGTTAGGAAAAGGTTCTTCACCAAAGGGCAGTGGGCATGGAATGGTCTGCCCAGGGCAGTGGGCACGGCCCCAAGTGCCGGAGTTCAGTGCTTTCAGACATAGGATTTGAATTTTAGATGGTCCTATGCAGAGCCAGGGGTTGGACTCAATGATCCCTGTGGATCTCTTCTAACTCGGGATATTTTAGAAAACACTGTATTGCAATTGCTTACTGCATTGAGCAATATCTGTATATTTAAGCTACCTTGTTGCTAGAGTTGCTTGCTTGTCCTTTATGAAGCCTTAATCTTTTATCTTAATCTAGCAAACTTCTGGAGTACAATTCTAACATTTATTTTGAACACTTGGGTGACCATAATTAAAAAGATTTATTAAGTGTTTTGGTATAGAATCCGCATGAATCACTTCTCTCTAACAGTATTTAAGCCAAATTATTTAATCAAATATCTTCTCCAGATTTTCATGAAATGGACCTATAGTTGTATTTGAAATCACCTACGTATTGAAAAGCCAGATTGTGAAATGTCTTGAGAGCAATTTTTTTTTGTTGCATTTTGAAGTTTTTGCTGTGGATATATAAAAAAGTAACAATGAAAACTAATCAGAATTGCATAGTTTTCCAGAGCATTTGAATAAATGCACACAACCAGAATATCTAAAACCTGACTACTTTTACAATGCACTCTTGGAGCCTAAGCTTTTCTGCATGACAAAGGCTGCTTAATTAGTACACGTTTATTCAATGGAAGTGATAGCTGTGCACAAGCTATGCTTACCTGAAAGCAGTATTAATTATTCCCTAGCATAAGATTCTGATTGGTATCTGAAAAAATACAGCTCTTGGTGGAAGTTATATTGCATTCAAAAATATTATATTTGCAGTTTTAAGAATTAAATACAATTGCAATTAAAAATCCCACAATACTGATCTAGCACCTAACAAATCATGGAGATCCAACTCAATAAGGAATGGAAATAATACCCTTTCTTCAACCCAAAGAAGTACTGCAATATCACAGCATCAGAAATACCTCTAAGATTGTATAGAGCTTCTTCTTACATACTTTTTGTGTACATCCATGAAGACATCTCCTTAAACGCATATATTGCCACTTTGATCTCCTCTTATGTATCCAAAACTTACTGCCTTCTTGACAGTCTCCTTACTTATGCACAGTGTTATGGTAGTGTTCTTAAGTTATTAGATTGGATGAGGTTCTCTTTTCTAAAGACAGTTTGGTTTTTGAAGAAAAATGCAGGACTGTTATCTGCTATTTTTCAGGCTCATGTAGGATGCAATTAAGAACACCTGTGTGTATATAAAATAATCAACATCTTGGCTACTGTTGTATTATATTATCTAAATTATCCAGAGCCAAAAACAAGAAGGAATTTCAGTTAACCAAGCATGCTGACAACAGATGGCAGCAGTCTAAACTGAGAACAGCACCAAAAATACATCACTCAGAAAGTGAGAAAAAAAAATTACTGAGAGGTTTTACGATTTGTTTTGCTATTTTAAAATCATAGTACATCCTAACTCAATTAACTCAGTAGAACAGCTCACAGACTGGGGCATTTTCACTTGTGTAGTGCTGTCCAAATCTCTTATTTTTCTGGAGTTTTTAAGATTTCATCTACAAATTACAGACTGAAATGCTAATTGGAAAACACTTAAAGAAACACACTGATAGATTAATAGAAGACAGTAAATGTGCTAATCTTCAATTAAGCCTGGAAACTATCTGTACTAAGTCCTAATACTTGAGGTTCTTTGGCTTCTAGAATGTTATTTCAAAATTGATGTGTTCATGTTAAATATTTACCAAATGTATGCTTGAGTGCCAGTAGTCATACAGAGAATAAACAATTTTATTTTATAACAGAATTACAGAAAGCAAAAATATCACTTAATACAACTTCAAGCTGCTATAAATCTAATTTGTCATTTTAACTATACACAGGGTCAAACAGCAAAACAAAGACAAAACAAAAACAACTCCAAAAACAAACAACCCTCCACTCCCCCCTCCCCCCCCCCGAGAACTAAATAAAATGAAATCCAAAATAATTAACAGGTTTTCTCAATGGCAGTCTCAAATGATGGTTCTGTCTTACTACTTTATGAATGGAATCCACCTCATACTTTTACTCAGTGTCCTTAAAAACCTGTGTTAACCATTAGACAAAGTATCTGAAACATATACCTTCTCAATAACAAATGTCAGTTCTAACACGTAGGCAGTGAGGTTTAATAGAAAGCAAGCATTCTACACTTGTATTCAAATAATGGAAGTGTTGAAGTTTGGACACAGTAAGAAAAAAAAAAAGCACTAAGGTTTTAAGCTGCCTAGATCTCTTGTTGGAAGAAGATATTTTGATATTCTTTCTCTCCCTATCTGGAATGTTGCAGACAGCAAAATGTCTACAAGAAGTTGAGCATTGGCACCAAAGTGCAAAGAACACAGTGCTGAGTCAAAAGAAATTTCTTTGTAACTCTTCCTCCACTACAGACTGCCACACCATCTCTGCCCCACAAAGAGGGGAATCTTAGAACAGAAGGAGTTACAGGAGATACCAGTATAAAATTTATCCAAAGAAATATATATTTTCAAATTTTAGTAAAGGTTGTATTTTTATTAAAAAAAACTTTGTTATGTGAGACCATATATTTACCTGAATAATCTGAAAAAAAAAGAAAAAAAAAATCTGTAAATTACTTCAGAAAGAGATTTCATTGAAATATTTGGGAAAAAAACTACATCTAAATTAGTTAAGATCCCCTTTTCTGCACAATTACCACCTGCTCCAGTGAACAGTACTTTCCAGACCCTTTTTTTGTTCACTTTCATATTTAAGAATCAGCTTCAGAAATGCAAATATTTGTGAAAAAGAAGATCGTATCCTCTACAGTGTCATTAAAAAAACTAAGCTTGTTAAGAAGTGGTTATAAAAAAATAAACAAGAAAGCTTGTAAGGGATTATAGGCCAAAGATGTTAAAATTGAGTTTGGTATTGGCAACTCATTCTTAAAATTCTGGTCATCGTTGCTAGGCTTGGTGTATTCAGTTGAGCAGTGATGACTTGGAATGATCACAGTTCTTCAAGGTTATGACCATGGCCAGCATAATTTTTGTTTCTGGAAGAAAAAAGAGGGGGAAGATTACATAAGCATGCATAGCAGACAATGGGATACTTACACAGCATCAGATTCAATAAGTCATTTTTCCCATAAAAGTTATTTTGGGGGAGGGTTATTCATAAAAAAGAATGTTACATGAACTGAAGTCTCCTTTTGCCCTAAGGTGGACAGCAATTCAGTTTCTGTCAATGCTTTTCTTGCTTTAGTATATTTTTTCCTCCTCAGAATTTTCATGGTGTTTTAACAATTATCTGTCGCACCCTTCATTTAAAATTTTAATCCAAAATCTAGTATAAAGAGAAATGAAGACACTTGCTCGATAACCCTTCAGAGTACAACACCTTTCACTTTCATTAGAGAAAACAATCCTACATTAAAAAAAAAAAAAACACTTGATAGTTGTAGTCAGATCAAAACTAAAAAAAAATAACGTGGATTCATGGTGTGATTCAATTGCCTAAGTACAATTGTCTAAATGTATTTCGACATCTGGCCTTCGCTTGGTGAAGGGCAGCATAAGTCTTCTGACAGTCTGTGCTGCAGACACATTTACAGCATTTCATGTGCTTGTGTCTGGGCAACTGAAGTTTTCCTGAATGTTTAACTGAAAGGCATCATTCAGTCACAATGTCTGAAATACAAGAGTAATGTGGTGAAATGTCTTCAAACTAGTCCTTTTTTTACCTCCAGATCAAAAAACTGTAAAGCAATTGGCAAACCTGGACAAAAACACCTGACACTCTCTGATAACATTTCAAACACCATTGTACAAGGTATATATTTCTCAAAAAGTAAAGCACACCCTCAGAACATATAAACACTTCTTTGAGTTTTTGTCCTCAATAAAACTTTTACCAAGTAGTAGAATATTTGATTAAAGAACACAGTCAAGTTTGCAGTTGGTCACTAATGCAGAAATATAGTGCAAATCTGTGAAGACTATTTCTTCTTTCCATGATATAGTCCCTCCAAAGGAGGTGCTACAATTACTTACATGGGACAGATTATGTTGAGCACTGATTTGACAGGCAATTTTGTGGATTGAAATAGTATGAAAAATTTGGCACATTCTGCATTGATATAGCAAAAGAAGCAGTCCCCACTCCCAAGATTCTTAAATTCATGCTGAATAGAAGTACTGTGATTACAGTACATACTGTAATAAGAAATTCTTACAAATCAAAATGATTTGTTCTGCTCTCTCAGTGCATTTTTCTACCTTAGATCCTTCTATGCAAATACTGAAAACAGGAGAAGGATGGTTTTATCGTGTGGGTTTGGCACTGCCCTGTACCAAGGGGGTAGAGAAGTTATCTAGAACACAGACATTTTCCTTACTGCAAACTAACAGCTCTCAAAAATGGTGTGGATTTTTCCAAGCTCTTCTGGGTTATGTGTAACATTTCTATAATATTACTATCTCACAGTTAGTGCAGCTCCATGTCTCCTATGTTTTCAAAAGAAAGCTGGAGCATACATGCTCGTTGTTTCTAGTGTCACTAAGCAATAAAGCAAGGCAAATCCTGGTGAACACCAAGGAAAGTTAGTGAAACAACATCCTGTACAGTTCCTCATTTAGTCACTTGTTTCCAAGCACACAAAATATCTGAACAAAACAACATACTCCTCTCCACTATCCCCCAGAAACCCCAAATCCCACAACACATGCACTAGATTTGTGGCCCTTCAGTCCATTGCATTATGGCCTGAATCATCTTTATTATATATAGCAAAAGAAGACAAATGTTTGGAGGAACAGCAGTGTGTGGTTTAAATTACTGACAGCTGGAACTGTTTGAGAGCATTGCAACTTCTGAAGATATTTCTAGAAAGGTCAGAACTCTTCTATATCCACCAAAAGACATTTTGTTATTTCCAGTTTTTAACAATAACATCCAGTGATGGAACATTCACCTAGCACTTCCAAATCTGACCTATACTGGTTTTGGTTTGCATAAGTTACAAGCTTATGCTTGTAATAAGTTTCAATAATTTGAAAAATTATTAATTCCTTTTTCAAATACACATTAACCTAACCTAATACTGAAGATATTTTAAAGAGAGCAGCTCAAACTTGCTCCACTCTGACATAAAGCCTCCAGATTCTCAGAAAGCTTAAAGAAGAACCAGTCAAAAGCATTACCAAAAAAAAAAAGCCCAAACCAACCCTTCTCACTTGAGTACAATCTGTAGGAGACCAGAAAAGGCAACTGGAACCCTCTCATTCAACACTAAGGGTCTGCATGCATGTGCAAAACCTGAAGCTCTCTTCTGGATGACACAACCACCATATAAATTATAAAGGTAATAAGAATCAAAACAACTTTAACTACTGGAAAAAATACAAGACAAATTTCTTCTACTGTCTCTCCCTACCTTAACAGCGTTTCCCCAATTGAGAATAGCCAGCAACCCCTCTGTTCTGCTAGCTAAACATGGAGATTAATCAGTAAAAACTGAGAGTTCTCCCTCAAAATAAAGGATGGTGAAAACCAGCTGTCTTAACTAAGATGTTTTAATTCATCTCAAGATATGTTATCCTTACATGAAAAAACCTACACCAGGAAATTGCTGGTAAGTAGGTCATCTGTAATAAAAAAAAAAAATCAGTTTCCTTGTTTAAGCTTAGCTTTTAGTTTTATATCAGTGAATGACTGCAAATATAATAGATTTTTGAATTTTAGTAAGAACGGGATATGTTTTGACCTTTTCCAACTGAAAAAAAAAAAATGTCCAGACTCAAATTAAACAGTTCTAAAACTAAAGAATAAACAAAAGTTTTCCAGCTGAAATGAGAGCCTACTGAATTGGCATCTCTTCAAATTTCTCTTTCAACTGACAAAAGGGTTTAAAAATTTCAGCTGTCAAAGCATCTACCTTCTCATCTGAGAAAATAACGAAATGCAAATATTTCAGTGTGGTTAAGATGGAGAATAGACTGACTGAATTGAAGTGTCTGAGCAGGCCCTCTCTTTATTGATAACTGCAGTCTTTCTACTAAATAAGCAAAAGGTAAGGCAAGGACTACAATTGTACATTTTCATTGCAGTGTAAACAGAAAATCATCACTTAATCTTCGTGCTTTGCAGAAGTAGCCCAAACTCCCTTTAATGTGAAAACCACATCTTGAGCAAGCATCATAGGTAATATCACAAGAGTACTTGAGAAACTTGGGAGACACTTAAAGGGAGATGTGAATTTAATGTCAGATTAGACTTTAAAATAAAACTTACATTAACTGTCTTCTACTAATACCCATTTAAATTCAGCATTTCATAATATATAGCAAATAGACTGTTTTGTTTTTTTTTAAGCCAACTTATTAGTCAATGCAGTAGAAAATACAGATAGAAATTGCAGCATAAGTTTATTATAAGTTTACCTGAAATATTTGCTTGAGGGCATTTTAGATTTTAGTCTTCATCTTCCTCAGCAAGTTCAGTTTCTTTGTGCACCACTACTCTTGTGACAGACATGTCAGGGTGCTGTTCTTTGGCTTCTTTGATTGCCTGTGCCAGAGCCTGCCAACACATTCAAAATACATAACTTAACAGCAGGAAGAAGCATTAAAGGGGCCTTAAGGGACCAGAGAATAGAATGCAGGTCTTAAGGGACCTGAGACTAATAGTGCAGCATCAGCAATTTCAGGAATAATTATTCAGAAATCTAAAATTCCTAAATATGAGAGGGCTTGGGAAAAAAAAAAAAACAAAACAAAAGAAACAGAAAACAACTACAAAACACTCTAACGTAATGGCTTCGAAAATTTACAGCAAGTAGCACACAACCATAAGGTCCTCCCTGTGATGTTTCCATCTTAATCCAGAAGACATAGAGGACTTTATGTAAGAAGTTTTAGAACTTTTGCTACAGATTGGGCAAATAAAGGCACAGTGAGGATGGTCCTACTAAGGGAACATATACCAATGCATGCAGTGTGTATAATTACCAATGTTTGCTCATGTGATAATCTTACAAATTTGTAGCTGGTTTGTATTTTACAACATACCAAACGTAACCTATGCAGTACAAACAATGATTTAAAAGGAAGGGACTGATGAGACTTAAGAATCAGGGTTGATCATCAAATGACTAATAGTAAAATAATCTTTAGCTCTTTTTAGACCTCTAGTTTTTTAAATTGGAAGTGTAAGTAGCAATTCTGTTCTGAAACTCCAAACTAAAATATTCTTTTCCTACCGAAAATTGTTTTAGTAACATAGGGGGCAAGAAGACAAAACAGTCTGCACTTCTCAAGAGCTCTATATCTACTGAGGAAATTGCAACAGAGATTTCTTAAATTTGTTAAGAGCTGCTCGCTGCTTTACATTCCAGTGATTAAATATATATAAACAATAATTTCATTTATTTTGCTCCATTACCTACTTAATCTCAAAACAAAGAACGGCTTGGAGAATGGTTTTACTAAAAGCACTGCCTAGTATACTGAAGGTATTGTGTGACCTTTTCAGATGTCTCAGGAGCGTTGTGCAAAGGCAGACAAGAGCAATGCTTAATGCTGAACAACCCTATCATTTAATTACAAGTTTCAAGAAGAGCTTGAACTTGTCAAGAGCCACTTTCTAGCAGCAGATCAAAATCTGAAATTAAATTCCCTGAAAGCTCTCACTATATTATACTAAGAAGTTAAATTAAATTCTGTTGAGCTGTGCAGCTTTCATAAAGTTAGAATTGGATTCACTGCAACTTTATGTATAAGGTAGGTTTTTTCATTTGTATTATGCAGTGACTGTTGATTGACTTTTTCATTGCAGTTTCTTAGATAAAAAAAGTGTAACCGTCTCTACAAAGAATAGATAATCACAGTTCTTTCTCAAATTTTTTGGTGTACTTCTTAAATACAATCTTCTCAATTGGGCAGATAGAAGTAATTTTAACCTTTATTTCGAAGACACCGTAAAACAAAACTGCCTTGGTGCTAATAGAGATCAAAAGCACCTATATAAGATTTCTGCAAATCAACAATATATATATTTTTTTTGTACAGAATTCCGTAAATAGAAGCAAAAAACTATTTTACACATTCAAGATTTTACGCCTTAATATAATTCAAAGCTTTTAGTTGAGATGAATTCCACATTCAGATGTTGCTGACATAAAGAGATTCCTATCTATCTAGATTAATGTATCAAAATAGATTATTTTAGTGATGCTTTTCCTTTCAAACGGCAAAAGCAGCACTAAAAAATTGGGTCTTTTCCAAAATAAGCAATCCCTTAAAAATAGCATGAAATCTACTCACATAATCTATAATGCAAAGTCACAAATGCTTTTATCTCTCAGTCATACTCTATTCAGTTAACACCAGAGCCTAAAAAGTTTGCTGCAATCAACAATCTCACAATCTTTCTACATCTTCACATTCAGTCTCTATCTTTCCCCTATTTTGTTTTTTTTGAAACATTTTCTAGATCTCACTGAACTATTGGTAACATGCTAAGTGTTAATAGTTTAGATACTCACCTCATCATGGTCAATATCTGCATCTCCAGTAATGACAATTCGTTTCTCAATTCTTGTTTCTGATACACCACCTTTAACCATCTACATATGGCACAAAAAACAAGAAAGTATCTTAGTGTAATTAGTTCTTACAGCCACAAGCATTCCTTTATTGTATTGAAACATGTACATTTTTGTGTCACTAAGCTGCAGTTAATTGTAAGTATTTGTGGTGCTATGTCATCCTTTCCTTCTTCAGTTATGCAGTTAGTCACATGCAAGCCACTGCTTAAAAAAAAAAAAAGCTTGATTAAAAAACAAGGAATGGAGAATTCCTTTTGTTATTGGAGTCCAAGTCTGAATAGATCTCAATATGCAGACAAATAGGAATTCTGGGCTTTTCTATTATACAAATCTGGCAATAAGAAAAATTCCAGGAGTCTTTTCTTTGATTTCAATCTATCCAGCAATAAGCTTCTTATTCTCTAAATAATCCCACATTAAATTCAAACACAATATGGTTTTCAGTTCTGTAGTTTATGTACTCTTCTGACAACAAGTTTTCAATATTATTTCACATTGCTGAAGGAAATAATTTCATGCTTTATTTCTTCATTTCTCACTCTAATTTTAGCACATAGAAAAATTCTCACAGAAAAAAAACAATTATTATTATGTTAAAAGTTTAAAGACAAGAGCTGGAAACTTTGTTCTGAGGGCACACCCAAAATTAGGTATTTACATAAATGATGAATAAAAAGAACACTTCTGTAGTTCTATCATACTCTGGTATGAAACAGTATAGGAGACCAAAACAGATGTCACGTCCTTTTAACATTTAGTTTTCCTTTCCTTTTCAAGCATGGAATTCAAAACACATAATTCAACACCAAAATATGCTTGCAAAGAAGAGTAGTGCTATGGTATAGTAGTGGTACGCTCTAAACCTAGCAGTACAAAGGAGGGTGAACACAGAGGCAAAGGAAACATCGTTTCAGCACACTGTTACAAGAGATACCACGAGCAAGGCTTCCGTGGACCTGAGACAAATAGATGATGTTAACAAAAGATTCTGTAAGATAGCACCATGTGACAGAAGAGATGAACTTAATGGTGTTATCCTGACCAAGCACAGAAATAGCATCAACATGAAATGCTAAAAATAATGAAATAATGAAATACCACATTTTCTAATTTTCGCCATCCTGTTCCCAGATATTCCTGTTTATTTATTAAGGTTCTTCTGAGTACAGAAAAAAACAACTCCCACATGTGCCCGGAATGAATCTAATCCACCACAAGTCAGTTTTCTTTGATAGGTTAGCATATATTAAGCTAAAAGAGACTTCATGTAAGACTTAGATTTTTGTTTGAGTTCAGAGAGATTATGTGTTTTACCTTTGTGATGTGTGTAGTTGTGGTAGTAGAAATTGACTCTGATGTAATTGTTTGTGCACTCAGCAGCACACCAGCACCGCCACCAGCACTGCCATCAAACTGTAAAAAGAGAAATGACATTTTTCACATTTAAAAGCTTTGTTTTCAGAGATTTTTATTTTTTTTTTAATTACTCAACATACATTTATTCTTTAGTTCAATTTGAAAATTTAACACCAAACTTTAAATCAAAGCCACCAAGTTTACAGAGTTTGTGTGGATTGTTAAGGTTTATTGTAGTGGAAACTTTATGACCAAAGTTAAGTGCTTTTTTCAGAAGCAATGTTAGTATTTTAACCAAGTTTTAAAAACTAAATGAGTTATACCTTTGCAGACAACTAAATTCTTCTATCAACAAAAAATACTTTCAGAACTTTAGTGGAAATATTGTTCTATTTACACACATTTCTTATTTACACACGTCTTCTATTTATACACTTAACTTCTCATAGCCAAACTATAATCTTAGCTGCAAGAGAAAGTACAGTTTTTTGAAAAGCATGTATCTTTGATATGACTTATTTTGAGCTACAAATTACTGGAATAAAACCTAGCTTTCAAACAGTGTAACAAATCACCCTGACACCGTACCTGTGGAGATTCATATGTGATAGTTTTAGTTTCTGTTTGAACAATTGGAACTTCTTTTGTGGAGATTTCAGTTCTCTGTGTGGCATCTGAAATGGTTACCATCTCTGTTTTCACTACTGGAGGCTATGGTGCAAGAAATAAGCAATCAACTCAAAATACATAAGAAGGAAGTTTGTAAAATGGAGCAAGAAAGTAAAATAAAAAATACATAAGAAGTCTAAGATTAAGACAAGTATCTGTCTCTTTTCTCATTTGTAAAGCATGTAATAAGTGAAGTGAAATGATATAATAAATGCAAATACACAGCAGGAAATTCCTATCTCCTAATAAGCTTTGCCAATATTCCATATTTCAGCCAGTGGTAAATATCACAGAAGGTAATTGATAAAACCCAGTTGAAAGGTATTTAAAATGTGTAAAGAAGCATCAGTAGGAAAAAAAAATCTGTTTTTGTAAAGGTTCCATCAAATAAGAAACTGATAGCTACCTCAGATAGATATACTTCACTTCAAAATTAATACTGGAAATATATATATCTTTACTTAGCCAAATTGCAAATAAGGACAAGAAATTCCAGTAATAATGTAAAAGTTTAACTTCTGAGTATGCACTACTAGAACAGAAAAACAACTTGGACACTTGGATTTTAAGGGAAATCCAGATGAAAAAAAGTCTTTTCCATCCCTCAAATACTTCTGCACATATAGAAGCCCTTCTGCCCTCTCCTCAAACAGGCTATGCCATTAGGAAGTGTAAATTGCCTGTTCCTAAAGGTCTTATAAACTATTTTTTTCAGGTCATTAGAACACCTGAGACTATGTATATAGAAGACAAGAACATAAAAAGTTGTTTAAGTGTGTGTGGGGAGAGGGAGCCACTAATATAAGACAAGGAAGAAAAAAATAACAACCAATTGTTGAAAAAACTCAGTAAAAGATCATGCTCATGTTACAAAGACATGCATTACCCACACTTTGTTTTTTCCACTTGTTTCTTCCTCTTTTTTATGAAGATGACCCAATAAAGCACCCTTCAACCTTGTTTGGCCAGAATCAGGTGACTGACTGGAACTAACCTATGCTTCCCTAAATAGTGTAATAGTAAACATGTATGCACATATACACACTGAAAGAAGTAGTAACTCTAGTCTATAATTTCATAACACATCTTTAAAAAAGAAAAAAAAAGCAAGAAAAGCAGTGAATAATGAGGGAAAAGAAGAAACTAAAATTTGGGATGGATGTTTTCTAATTCCAACTACCAATAATTTTCCAATTACAATTATGTGTCATGGACGTGTCAAAAACAATTGACAAATAGACAAGACAAGACTTAAAACATAAGAAACAAATAATAAATAACATTATGGATACGTATATAAAAATAAGGGGGTATAAAAAGAAGATGGCAGTCTTCGAAAGGCTTGCTTTACTGGTGATTCTCAACCAGTTGCAGCAAATAGCCAGAAACCATAACTGAAAGAGACAGAAATTCACTGCTCATCAGTGGTTTCCCCTTCCAAATGATCTGAATCTTGTTGGATGACGTAACAGCTGGAAGAATAGGAGAAGAAAGGCAGGTACATTTTCACCCAAAGAAATCTCTCTGCTTAATCTAGTTGTCAAACTGTTCTACCATTTACCTCAGAACAACAAATTATCTGTGGTGAAACATCAATGTCAACATGAGACACATCTCCATTGAGTTTGAGCTGTTCCTCCTCCTTTTCTTCACCTAGGTCTTGCTTAATTTCCTCTGACAAATTCTTCTCCTCTGCAGGTATGGTAGTTGCATTTTCCTGAACCAAATCTTCAGCTGCAACTTGTGTGTGCTCAGCTGGTACAGTTAGCTGACTGCCTTCTGATGTGGCTTCCACGTGCTGTATTTTTTCTTCATGCTCTTTCCTTTTCACATCTTCCTCTTCTTCCTGTTCTTCTCTGATGACTTCCTCAACAGCCCTGTGATGTGGCTGGTATTCTCCCACCTCTTCATCCTCACTCTCACTACTACTGCTGCTACTACTATCTGATGGCAAAGAAGAAGAGTCCTTTTTTGTCAAGTGCTCCACCTTACATGTTTCCCCAGCATCAGTGGCAACTTGTATTTTCCCTTTGTTGGTTTCGTCTATGACTAGTGTTTCTTCTATCCCAACCTCTGCCTGCTTCTTCTCCTCCACTATGTCCAGAGTCTCATGTGAACTCTGCACAAAAAACATGGATGAGGAAAAACAAAAGTAGATTATATGAATAAATTAAAGTGATGGAAACAAAATTAGTTGATGGTTGGTTCATGTCATGTAGAAGACAAAAGATGGTTGTGATGGTTAACTGAAAAGAAAGAATGAAGATGGACTGGAAGAGTTAGAGCCAAGTTTAACTATGGAAAAATCAGTAGAACCTTATCAGCATTGCTGACTTCAGTGCAAGGTCCTTCTGCTCTGGAAGCATGTTTCTGTGAAACGAAAAGCAATCAGAGAACAAAAATCAATGCATAACCCTTTTAAACAGCATAACATTCCTCAAGCTAGCTTTAATAATATATATGCATGATACGGAACAGGCACTGTGTATTCACTGCAAGACTCACTTAGAACTATGCTCTTTTCCTTCTACTTCACTCCAATATTTCATTCAAAATTAGGTGTTATGGACATTATTAAGCAGAATAAAGCAATTTAATTAAGAAAGACTGGAAATAAAAGTTTGAATTTACAGGTCAGTGATGCTACTGAGGCAATTATTTATCTCAATTGAATCAGGAATTAGGAATAAAAAATACCATGGGAAAATATATGAAAAACGCATTCTGGTACTGATTTACCATCACAGAAGATAATAATAAAAGGAACAGAAAAACAACAAACTACTGTAAGATTTTATTAGTTGTTCACTTTAGGGAGGGAGGCTGCTCATGCTTGTATCTTGTCAAAATAGCAACATGTGACTACCAAGATGACCCCATTAGGATTTAGTTTGCATCCCAAATGATGAGATTAAGGCAACTACGTTAGTATTTGTTTTGCAACAAAATGAATTGTGATAGATATGCCCGATAGCCCACTAAAAACTATGTATTACATACTTTTTATCTAATTTTCTCTGGAAAACCTCAATTTGAATTCAAGCAGCAACAATACAAAACCAACACATCATCTGTGACTTAATCCTAACATTTATGGTTGGTAACCAAGAAAAGCACCTAACAGAGTGCAGGCCAGCATGCCTGGCGATGCTGCAACAGCAGCCAGTTATTACTCCCGTTGCCTAGCAAATACATAACTAAGCTCGTTGACTGACTCCCTCCCACCACCCAAAGCAGCCAGCCGGCTCTAGCAGCACGGCACAGCCGCAGCCCCCTCTCGGCCGCCTGGGCGCAGGGCAGCGGCCGCGGGCAGGGCGGGGCGGGGAAGCACCTGGGGCGGCGGGGCCGAGGCGGCGGTCTGCTCCCCCGCAGCGCCCTCTGCTGGCCCCTCGCGGGCGGCAGCGAAGGGCCGGTCCGGGCCGGCGCCAAAGCGCTCTTGGCTAAATAAAATGGACGCTATCTCTTCTTCTAGGCTCTAGACGAGTTAGAGAAGGGAAAGGAAAGAATTAGACGGCGACGGACAAAGCGACAGCAGCCTACAAAGGAAAGGGTCTGCAAGAGAGAAAACACGACGAAGACAAGCGTTTGATCCGGAGCGTTCTGTACGAGCTCAGGGGACAGACACCTCGTGTGCATCAGGGAGGCGAGAAAGAGGAGCGCGACAGAACGTTGCCGTAATCACAAGTGCTCAGCAGCGATCTAATGCTCTGTGCCCATCAAGCATTTACTTCGGCTCTTTACTTCACACTGTAAAAATTAAAAGCATTAAATATTTCCATGGATTTCCTAACAAAATAGTTTGCTTGAACTACTACTATTACTATTGGGATTTTTCCCTTTTAAAAGTCTATTCTGAACACTGTGTAATTTCTATCTGTTTCATAGCTTCAGGCAGCCACATACATTTGCTTCAAACAATACATTCCCACAAAGCTAAAAAGAATTTACTCATAAAGGCTGTTTTCAAATACTTAAAATGAGAAATTTGCATTTATTAAAGAATCTGTTTTCAAAAACTGTAAAACCTGTTTAGTCAAATGTACATAGAAGCTTACAAGGTTTAAAGCCTAAGTTGCTTATAGCCTGATCTGTTTTTGGTAGTACTATGAAGCCACATGGTAAAACAAGCTTTTAAAATTCTTGTGCGTACAAGCTTCTGAAAAAGCAAAGTTCTTTATTTCAGCTTTACTTTCATAAGCTCTTACATTACATTACAAGTATAAACAGTTAAAATAAAAAGCCAATAGCGTAACAGATACCTAACGTGGACATATCATACGCTTTGCCAGGTAATAGACAGAGCAGAAGCACATGCCAGAGGAAAGTCAAAAAGCCATGCAGATAACTGCTGTTTGAGTGGACTTACTGTGCACTGGCAACACAGAATCTGAACACTTAGGTTACACCATGCTACCATGCATACAGTGCTGTACATTTGGCATGCAGAAGAACAGAAAAGGAAAAAGAACTTTTTTTTCCCCCTACACTAAGATTTGAATTATATTCCAAAGGTGTCCAAGAAAATTTTAAGAAAATGCAAGTTGATTACGTCTACCTTCATAAAATGTTTGATATTCATCAGGGCAATATATTCCTCACCATCACTTTCTTTCTCTTATTCACTGTATCCAATGAACGTTAGATAAAAAGGCAAACCATGTTCACAATTTTTGGTCTTTTAATCTTTTAAAAAGAAAACTCCAATACAACAATTTGCTTCACAATGTAACCCTTGCTCCCTGAAGAGGCATTTGGTACAAGTAACCAGATGCATGGATAGAACTGGCACTCTTGAACCAATTACTGTATTTACAACAATGCATCAGTCTCTGAAGATGCCTAATTTCCTGGCAAACAATCTTCTGGCACATACGCACATACACTGACACTGTTTGGAAGCAAAAGAGGTTTTAAAAAAACCAACCAGAGTAATGATTCTGGATAACCTTAACATGATAGTCCCTTTTTTTTTTTGTGACATACATATTGCACCACAATTTCTATTCTAATTAAGTCACAGATGCTGTGCATTTGTGTGAGTACAGGGATACAAATGAGACACATCCAATGCAACATTTCTTACACACAGGAAATGCAATTATTTTGCAAAAGAAGGAAGAAAGAATATTAGCAGTGATATCCTTGCTTTATTCTCAACTACTATCTAACTATCCTAAAAGATAGGCAGGAAAACATATCCTCCAGGAATAAGACTGTGTACTAACAGTAGGAAGTTTAAATTTAGAAGTAACAACTTGAATTCTAACTACTAACATCAACAAATAATTTGGGATGAAAATATGCTTTATCCCAATCCTGGTATTTATATGTGTTACTTAAGTAGGACTGACAGCTTTACAATCTGTTTTCATCCCATTTCCTAGGTGGTGGAAAACAGTCCAAAAGTAATGTAAAAAAGCCAACATCTCAATTACCACCTCCATCATCACTATCATACTGCTAGCAGTCCCACTTATTATATAGCGCTTTTCACTGCATAGATGTTAATCAGCTTAGGAGAGAAGAAAAATTCTCCCTTTTCCTGGATTAACAGAAAGTACTGAAGCATGGAGATACTCAGAATGTGACTGCATTTCTAGCATTAGTGATTTGAGAAATGATTACATAGTAAATACACGAAATAAAAGTTATTGTGTAAAGTGTTACATAACTGCAAACAGCAAGCAATTATTTCCACCTGGAATGGAAATGCATGTTTTGCTGCCATCCAAATCACATAAAATACAGTAATTTTCCAGTGGAAAGAAATTGTTCATTTCAAACTGGAACCACTCAATTTCATATTCAGTTTAGTGCTTAAGCAGAATGTTGCGGGCATTCATATATACAGATCTCGGTTTGAAACTCAAACTTCTCTTTGCAGTAGTGGTAATGGGGGTCGGAGGGGAAGGAAAAGAAGGAAGTGCCAAAGCTAGCCCATAGCAGATATAGCAGAAAGGCAGTAGATTTTAGGGCAGCCACCTTATCAGTTTCCTCTGGTTTTGTTCCAGCAATTGATGGCATTGCAGTCCATTGCTTCTCCTTCCCAGGCAGGGTTTTCACTTGGAAAATGTGGTCTCCTTTTTTCTATTTAGTTTTCATTTTGTAAAACCAGTGTAAATCAACAAGCAATGAGACAGATACACACTATTCATAAACATAAAACCAAACCATCTGAAAATAATAGAACATACTTAATGAACAACAACAACAAAAAAAAAAGACAAACGAACAGTATTTGGAAGGGCCTTAGCTTCAACATGAAGAAGTCAACATAAAAAATGCACACAATCACATAAAAATTAAGTTACACTTTTACATAAATGCCTATTTTAACCAAATAGATATTTATAGCTTCAATGTGTCAGACTTTTGTAAATTTGTACCTATGCATGTATCACTATGCAGAGATTCTAGCGCAGTACTCAAAAATTAGAGGAGTAATTTCCCTGCACTGGAGAGTAGTAGAAATAATAGGGAAAGACAGAAGATATACTGATTATTTCTGAGGACTGATTGGCAGTTCTACTCCATAAAAAAAGCAGCAATTAACTCCTCAAATTTAGAAGTTCAAGAATAGACAGAAATTTGACTAGGGAGGTTCTCTGCCACAAATAATTAGGATGATATTTTTGGATAATTGTTTTCCAAACTGCTGTTTTAATGTTTAGTCAGAAAGGAGGTTTAGAGAAAAAGCAGGTAAATTCATTTTATACACATGTGGAACCTACGGTGAATAAATTTTAATGACCACAGTAAATATGCCTCGAAGAAGCCAACAATGTAAATTAACCAATCACATAATGTCCTTTGCAAACAACACAGGTCAGAGCTGTTTCTGCATAGGCTGCCTAGAAAGAGTTAAAAGGCACATGGAGTAAAAGCTTCTGTCACTGAAAAATTAACTCTTTATATCTCTCAGAGTGAAGTCTAAGCTGCCGTTAACACAGAGCAAAATACTGCCATTGCTTCCAGCTTCGTCTAGTGACTCTAGTCCAGTTGTTGCGGAACAAAATTCCACACATTATTTAAAGCCATGTCCAATGATAAGTAGTAAAAAGTTAAGGTGTACGTGGTATAAACAAATATTACATTAGCCAGACGAATTACTGTAAAGACAAAGGGCATTTACTACATTGTCTACAGGGTTGTATGGAAATGCATGCTGACAAGTGTCTACAGTAGAGACATACCCCTTGTGTCTGTAGGGACAGAGGTGTGATACGCCGCTTTTCCCACTCATTGGGGCGTGGTTCAGGTGTGGATTCCATGAAATTGCGCTTGAGCTCACTAATGCTAGCCTGGTGTTTCAGTAAGTCGTCCTGAGTCTTATCCAGGTCCTAGCAACCCGCAACGTAAAACAAAGTAGGACAAAACACGACAACAGAAGCAAACTTAACAGTGGAAAAAAAAAATAAAAAAAAATGAATCAAACCAAGGAAAGTGCCTTGTGTCTGAAGAGCTGTTCTTTGGAATACCTTAAAAGTTTAAGGCCATAATGGAACAAAGTTAATTTTTTGGTGACTAATATACTACAACACTACCGTATTTTAATGCAAAGAGAAGATAATGCTGTGCACGGTTATCTAACAGAGCCATTTTCATCCAAAATAAGAAACTACTAGCCCTTTGAAACAATAATTTCTCTGATTACTTGCTTTCATCTGAAATTTCTAAGCAGAGAAGGAAAAATTTGGGGATTGCAAGCTTCATGCAAGACCCATATTTCTGTGAACATGATAACACAGGGTCAAGTATGCAAGCAACTAACACCTGCATCATTCACTTTAGAGGAACTACTCATTGTGCCTATTGCGTAGGCTTAAGTGTACTGGAAGAATCAGATGTAAGTACTTGAAGACTTATCAGTCTTCTCCACATTTAAGAACCTGACTGTGGATACAACTGTCAAGTATACTGATACGCACAAAACCCATGAGAGTGTCTTGTCTAAACTGGATCTTCACAGGCAAGCATCAAAGGGGGCACCAGTGTCAATATCAAATTACGTTTTATTATGAATCACTGAAGCTCAGATACATCAATATGTATCAAAAAAAACTGTCAAGTAATATAAAATACAAACCAATACGAACTCTTACATTTCTGATGTCTTTTCACTTGTATGTTCAGCATCAATGGTGCTGCAAATCTATTTCTTTATTCTCCAAATCTTCAGATAGACAACTTGAACACTAAGAACTTTTCCCCCTTTTGGTAATTCAGTAGGTTAATATTTTTACAGGACCAATGCCTCACTTTTCATCTAGGACTAATAATCAGGGGGTATTAAATATGTTCTCCTTATGTGTTTATTTTCAGAGAGAATGAAACACTGAAACATTACACCAA
This sequence comes from Meleagris gallopavo, assembly GCF_905368555.1. Taxonomy (NCBI): domain Eukaryota; kingdom Metazoa; phylum Chordata; class Aves; order Galliformes; family Phasianidae; genus Meleagris; species Meleagris gallopavo. Next base: position 56,836,555 of record NC_139405.1, on the reverse strand, counting down.
GGGCATTCCACTACGCAATTGAAGATAGTGACAATACTCATGTCATAATTTTAAAAACTGTCTTTGCTTGACACAAGGCATGTTTCCTAGACTTGATCACAGCAAAGTTACGCAGTGTGTGCTTTCAGTGCTTTAGTAAGTTATACAGAAGCAAAAGTTTAAATAGTGACCAAAAGCTGCGAAAAGCTAAAAAATGTATTAGTTATGTTACTGTGATCCACATACCACCTTATTAACAAAGAAAAATGATTATTTTTAAAAAGACAGTTCTTGTGACAAAAGGAATTAATTATAGCCCCATTTGGATGAATTAAGTTAAAGACAACAGTAGGATTTTCGGATTTTCTTCAGTTACTAGCTTATGTTATTAATGACAGTGTTAAAGATGCTGATTTTAACTACAGATCAATCCACATTTACAGACTACATGGAAATCCTTACAATAAAATAATCTCCTTTTTAGTGGCTAATAATAGCACTAGACAGTAAAATACTGTTCAAAGCTCTTTGTTGTTGCTCATTGTCAATGAGAATCAACCTTTAGGGAGCAAGATTGCTTCCATTTAAAAATGAAAAAGTAAAACAAAAATTTCATAAGCGTTTGTAAGCACTCACTTTAAAAATCTGATATTTACCTACATTTCTCAAAGCTCCTAAAAATCCTAACTGTCAGAGCCAGAATTAGTTTTTCTACACTTACACCACTACTTGTGCCTTACTAGCTTCATTAATTCAGGTTACACTTTGAAAAGTTGATCTAACTGGTGAAAATTAGAGACTCTACTCAACAAAGCAAACACACGCTTTAGGTAGTAATGTATAAAGAAATCCTATTTATGTTGATGAATCAGCCTAATGTGTTGCATATATCTAAATAGGGCTATTATTCCCACTTGCCACCTTGAAAACATCTAGCAAAAATACATATTAAACATTCAAGCTAAGGTTTTTCTTTTCTTCTCTAAAACTTCTAAAAGCTCAGAAACTAGAAGTGTAACATGCGACATTTCCAAGCTGTTTTTCCCCATGCACTTCATGCACTGTGTACATAACAGCCTGCAGGTGACCTCCCATCCCATGCAGCCTGGCAGCCCATGAGAAAAGAAGGCATTTCTCAATATTATATACAAACCTCCAACATTAAATTGCTATGTCTGACATAAATATTTTCCCCGTCTACTCTCAACGAATTGCTCTGTGAAATTAAGTCACAATACACAAATAAATAAATAAATAAAAATTAACATAACATGTACCAGCAAGTTTTTTGTTTTGTTTTGTAAGGAAAAAAAAAAAGATTCTTGGAAACAGGCAAATACAGGAAATAAAATGATACATTGAAAAGCACAAATTCAGACAAAAACGCACAGAAACTTAAAGGTCCTAAAAAAAAAAAAAAAAAATCAGGCAACTGCAGCCAGATTTAACAGTAAAAATAACAAACAAACAAAACCTATGCACCTTCTTTTGTGTTTCCTCCTCTTCAGATTCCACCTACGTAAGCACATTGTAAATTATCAAGAAAAGGAACCATTAACACACGCTTACAGAATAACAGAGGCATCATCTCTTTGTAAATGCTGCAAAGCGTGCTATTATTTACAGACCTTTACTGTTTCGGCCCCAGATGCTGTTGAAATTATTAAGCGACTTTGGTCTTCCTTCACCTACATTGCTGTAGAATGGCTGAAGTAATACTTGGTATGTGGCATGAAAAAATGAAAGTTTCACACTATGTCCCACTTGCTTCTCAGTGTTATCTCAGATGGATATTAAAAAATGAATGACAGAAAAAGATGGTATGTATAATTTCTATGATAAAAACCTTAAGCCCTGCAGTGACTTGATGGGAAAATGGAATACAATGCATGACTTATTTTTGGTAGAACAGTCTAGAACTCAAGTTAAACACCTAAATAACATACTCAGAAGTTGTCTTAACTATTCTAGGAATATTGTTGTTTTGAGATGAGTTATTTGAGCTTCAACTCTCTTTTTAGGTGAATATATTCTTCCTCAAACTGCAATGCACTCTGCTGGAAGTGATTTTCATCATCTTACTCACAAGTATTCTGAATGGCCTAAGGAAAGGCATTCTTTAAAAAGCAAACCACCTCTCATCTCAGCCTTGCCACAGGTACAAATACCAGCCATCTTGAAAAGTCAATGTGTGCAAACATGCACATTTGAAGAGTGGTTTACTTACTGCATGTACTATTGCATTTTAGATTGTGTGAACGCACACATGATGTGATACATATCACATTATTGTTCATTTCTCACTTATCTATGATTCTACTGTCTGAAACTTTATTTTATCATGGATTGCTTTAGACCACCGAAAAAATAAGAAAATCTTTAAAGTAATGTTTTTCATTATTAAACTAGAGTTGTGTGTCCTATTTAGCAAGTTTTTAATATATACCATAACTATTGATTGAATTGGTTTAAGCAAGTTCATTAAATGTAACATTGAACAGGCCCTCTTCCCCATTTTTGATTCCATTATATTGCTCTACATTTACTTTGAGGATCAAAATAAACCACTTTTTTCTAGTGCATGGTGTTGTTGTTCTAACACGTACAGTAAAGAAAAGGAGGCATTTTGTCAATCACTCCAGATGATCAGAGCAACATATTAATGTGAAAGAGGCTTCTGTATAGCAATTATAATAGTGTATTTCAAAGACAGTTCAGAGTTCAGTGATTAAAGTCTGGCAAAACCTGAAATCTCAGCTAAGGAATCAAATCAGTCTTTGCCTTAACTACTGCTAAAGATTAATGAAAGTACTTCAGAAAAAAAAAAATCTTAGACTCAACTTTGAACATATCTTTGTTGAACGGAAACATCTGAAAATCTATAATAGCAAAAGCTACTTTTAAAGAAATCACAATAATAGTTTTTGGATTCAGCATTTAGGAATTGCACTTTTCAGATCTTCACATAACTTCTGAGATGTGCACTGCAAAGTGAATGCACTGAGGAGATAAGCATTTTAACACACAAACTGACAGTGCAAGTAATGCAAATTGCAATTATTATCAGGTAATAATAATATTAAGTATATTATTTCACAACAGTTTTCAGTTTTTTTCTGTTTCTAAACATTTTGAACTACAAAGCAACTCTACCTTAGTAGAGTGGAAGATCAGAAAATTATGCTTGCTGCATGAACTCAGGCAAAAATCAACCAACCCCCCCAAAAAAACCAAAAGCAAAAAAACCCCACCTATTAACTAAAGATTCCCGAATGGCAGTTTTTCAAAAACAGAAAAAGTTAGAAAGATACATACACATATCCCTGCCAGTGTGCAAAACTGAGGAAGCCTCTGGGAGAACTAGCATAATGGCTATACATTGAGTCAACATTTAAGCAACAGAATTACACACCTCCTCTTCCTCTGCTTTGTCATTCAGGTCATTGTCATAAGAGGCACTAAATGAAGTCGCTTTAGGCTCCAGGTAGCAGAGGGACAGAGCGAGAGGAAGGGAAAATGTGAGTGAAAGAGGAATAGACTGGAAAGCTGAGAGAAGCAGCACAAAGATAAGGAGAAAAGAAGGGATGAAGGAAGGAGAGGTGATAGGAACATAGTGCTGAAGACCAGGTGGGAGGAAAGAGATGCAAACATCAGGAAGGCTAGGAAAACTAATATAACCATCTTCATCAAGCAGCGATCGGAAACAAAAAGAAAAGCATCTGATAAAGCTGAATGAGACACACAATTCAGTATTTTTGTATTCATTTCTACAGATTTTTCCCTCCATGGCAGGAGGGCCTTGACTAGCTAGGGCTCTCATAGATTCAAAGTTATTGTTCGGTGGAGCTATTTTATTTTCTTTATGATCTGGAATTTCTCTCATAGAATTACATTCCAAGACATCTGGAATGGCAAGGACAGGCTCACAGAGAAGATCTTCCTCTGAAATATCTGAAAGCATGTCCATCTCAGGGATAGGTGACAAGTTTGTGAGATGTGATGATGCAGAATGGATGGGTAGTGATGGTGGGTGTATGCGAGTGAGCTGAAGAAATAAATTCTATGCACAGTGAAAAATGAAAGCACAACAAAATGCAAGTTTGTAGGTACAAAAAGAGGGAGAAAGAAAGAAATTATTTGTTAGTGAAAATTTTTATTTAGGGATAGCTCTATTAACGCAATAGAAACGCCAAATAAAAATAGAAATCCCCTAGTGTTTTACAAGCAGCCAGCTTGTTTACTTCTATGGATTATGAAATCAAAACCATTACGAATGTTCTGTTCTCCAGCTGCTAAGAACTGTGCACTTTTGAACTGCAGTAGTCACTTGCATCAGATGGAAGCAGACAGACATTCAAAGCTTTGGCAGAAAGGTCAGGGGACAGTGCAGTACACGAAAGACAAGCTGGCACTTTGATTCTTGGGCTTATAACCATTTCCTCTAAGACTTAGAGTGCTTTAGGGGTAAAAAAAAGAGCTGTTCACAAAGTTGGCATGTGCAACAAAACCTTACTAATCAGCTTCATGGAAAAACTTCCCAAAATAGTGCTTTTTTTCTTCTCTTGATTGAAAGATTGAAAGATACTACCACTTCAGAAACAAGGGAGAATCATCATGTCATCAAGCCCAAAGTCAAAACATAGTAATTTAATTATTTTTCTCCCACCAATGAGGTTCACATGTGCCTTTTCCTAGGCTAATTTAAAAATATTTTCAAGTAGTTAGAGAGGAACAACAAAAACACAACCATTGGTATTTGTTCCCTTCCTATACTTCAGTGCAGTGGGAACATGTCAGCTGCACAGAGAATCTCTGCAGTCCAAATATCACCACTAAGATTCACGGGTAGCTAACTGGCAAAAAACTTTTTGAAACAAAATTACTTTTTAACTATGAAAGTAAGTTCTGAAGAACTGCTAGAAAAATAAGTAATATCCCAGAGAGAGATAATAATCACACAACTCCAAAGTTTTAGCCAACACTGTGGAAGAAAATTTTTATACGAAGTCCTACAAACTCTGAATTATTTTTTTTTTTTTACCTATTTCCCCAGGAACTCCAACAGATAAGACAAGTAAATGGTTGTTCACAAAAGAGACGGAAACAGAAATCAACAAAAATTTCAACAGAAATCTGTATCTCAGTTCAACACAGAAGTTTTTAAATGAATAAATAATTCTGCTGAATTACTACTAAAACAATAGTATTTTTACCTATAAATATTGAAATGCAGTCATAATGCATCTGGCTTTGTATAACATATACTACAATGGAACAAATAAATCTACATAAACTAAAATACTATTTACCCTTTTAAATATTTTTCCAGAACTCACTCAAGCTTACTGAAAATTCAAATTAACTTTATAGAAATAAAAGAAACCCTGGGAAAATTGGTATTACACACAAGTTTACCTTCACATTTGTTTACATACGCTTACAGTAAGATAAACTACAGAAAATACTTAACAATTTTCTTTAAATATTTAATGTGGTGTTTATTTAATATGATGCTCAGAGGTGGTGGGCTCTAAATAAGCAAACATGTACTATATGAACAAATAATTTTGGTGTGAAAGACATCCATACCTTTCCATCCTGAATCAACTCTAATTGTGGAGTTTTGAGTGGGCTTCCATCATCTTCTCTGCCACCTTCTTTCAACTTGGCTTGTCCAGCAGCTTCAAGGTCAATGATTTTGTCTCCTCCAGGCTGCCCTCTTGTAGTACGGAAGTCTCTTAGCAGACTTTGGTCTGAGATACTCATGGTAGCTGTTAAAGAACAAAATAATTTTGGTTAATTGGAGTAATTTAGAACATCTTGTTTTTAAGACTTCATAAAATGATTCTATAGTGATATCAACAATGAGGAATACAGGCCTGTTACTAAGTGACATTATTTTTCAGCTTCTTGCTGTGTACAAAGTCTGTGATTCTTACTGCACTGATGCAAACAGCAATACACTCTTGTCATAACTTCTGACATATCACAAAATAATTTAGGAAGGAATATCTTGAGATTAGTTGGACCACCTGTTCACAGTGAGTCCAGGTTGCTCAGGGACTTGTCCAGTTGAATTCTGAGTATCTCCAAGGTCTCTCAATATGAACTCATATCAGGGTGACCATACGTAATATAATCATTGTACTGAATAAATACATCAATTTCGTACCACCATCAAGGCTTCTGGAAACACGTTTGCTTGAAGAGCGCTCAAAGTAAGGAGCCGGTCTGTCTATGAGGTTGCTAGCCTGCCGTGTCTGTGCTTGCGTACGTCCGCTGTAGCGGAACTTGGAACCCAAGGTTAGAAACTTTGATTTTGGAGGCTGTTCTGGTGATAAAAGTCTAAAAAGTAAAAAGAAAGTCACTTAAAAACACTTCATGTATTTAATGAGGTACTTCTAACGCTACTTATTATATAGCAACTTTAGTTCACCAGGCATGACTTGTGCAGTCTAAGAAATGATTCTATCATAAGATCTGAGAAGAACTAAAACAATACATATTATTTGCATTTGGAACTGAAGTGATGCTGCTAGTTAACACATTTTCCACAGTACAAATAAGCAACTGGGGTCCTTATCTTTTGGTGCTATCTTTATTAAATGTTATTCTTTCTGGATAGTTGAGACCATTGTATGTCCATATGTAACACCTCTCTAATTTTGCTCGTTAGAATATTACTTATAGGGGAAACTATATAACCCACTTCCACTGTCTTTCTGATATTCTGAGGTACCCATAAGGCAGCTGCTGTTCCTCAAATTTAGGGAACGGTATTTCAAAGCTGTGTAGAAGGCTGTAGCAAGTGGAAAAAAAATAAAATCAAGATGACTGTAGAATTGTCATTCATCTTTAAAAAGTTTAACAAGCTAGATTCAGATGCCATTTTAGTTACAATGTGGCTTATAGATATATATAGTTGATGCTGGATAGAAGAAGAATGGGGAAAAAAGGCCTTTTGTGAAAAGGGTAAAACATAACTACTCAGTTATGAGTAGTACCAATGCTGGGTTCTGTGCTGGATATGCATGTTCGCACTGAAGAGTTAAGAGTCAGTGTTAGAGAAAGTCCTAGTTAACATTTTGGCAGAACTTGCTGCAAGATATTTGATGAATGTCAAGTTCTCCAATTTCTTTATGAAAACTTCAAGCTCTTATTCAACCTATCATACCTATAGCAGCATGGGTTGGAAGGGAGCTTTCAGATCATCTAGTTCCAACCCCCTTACTATAGCCAGGGACAGCCCCCCCACTACACCAGGTTGCTCAAAGCCCCATCCAGCCTGGCCTTGAATGCTTCCAGGGAGGGAGCATCCACAATCTTTCTGGGCAACATGTTCCAGTGTCTCATCATCCTCACATTTTCTTCCTAATCTAGTCTAAACATACCTTCATCCAGTTTAAAGCTGGATGTTTAAAGCCCTCACCCTATTGCTACATGCTCTCATAAAAAGTCCCTCCCCAGCTTTCCTGTAGGCCCCCATTTGGGTACTGGAAAGCCACTATAAGGTCCCCCTTGCAGCCTACTCTTCTCCAGGCTGAACAGCCCCAACTCTCTTAGCCTGTTCCTGTAGTGGAGGAGTCCCAGCCCTCTGATCATCTTCATGGCCCTCCCTCTGGACCCACACTAACAGCATGATGTCCTTCTTGAGTTGGGTGCCCCAGAACTGGATGCAGTACTCCACATGGGGTCTCACGTAAGCAGAGAAGAGGGGCAGAATCATTCAACCTGCTGGTCACACTTGATGCAACCCAGGGTACAGTTGGCCTTCTGACCTGCAAGCGCACACTACTGGTTCATGTTGAGTCTTTCATCAACTGACACTCCCAAACTCTTCTTCTTAGGGCTGCTCTCAAGTCATTCTCCAACCAGCCTGTATTTGTACTTGAAACTGTCCTGACCCAGATGCAGGACCTTGCACTTGGCCTTGTTTAACTTCATGAGGTTGGCATGATTCCACCTTTCAAGCCTATCTAGATCCCTCCCTTCCCTGTAGCATGTCAATTGCCACTCAGCTTAGTGTCATCTGCAAACTTGCTGAGGGTGCACTCAATCCCACCGTCCATGTCACCTACAAAGACATTAAATAGCATCAGTCCTGGCACTGATCCCCAAGGAATGCCACTTGTCATTGGTCTCCTCTTGGACATTAAGCTGTTGACTACAACTCTCCGAATGCAAGCAACCAACCAGTCAATTCCTTAACGAGCAAGTGGTCTATCCGTCAAATCCATGTTTCTCCACTTTGGCAACCAAGATGTAGTGCGGGACAACATCAAACACTTTGTACAAGTCCAGGTAGATGATGTCAGTTGCTCTTCCTTTATTCACTGATGCTGTAACTCCATGATATAAGGCCACCAAGTTTGTCAGGCGCAATTTGCCCTTGTGAAGCCATGTTGGTTAACCACCAATCACATCATCTTTATTTTCCATTGCCTTGGTAGGGTCTTCAGGATGATCTGCTCCATGATCTTGCCAGGCACAGAGGAGAGATTGTCTGGCCTGTAATTCCCTGGATCTTCTTTTTTTCCCCTTCTTAAAAACGGAGATTGTTTCCCCTTTCCCACTTGTATCTTCTCACTGCTTATATTTTCTGTTTTCATAATCTGAGTCATCAGCTTGAGCACAGAGGCTATTGTTTCTTACAGTAACATCCTTGGTGACAGGATCAACAGTCATCACTGTAAGAATTCTTCCTACTTTCTGCTTCTCTAGAAAAGTTTTTGATGTTGCCTCCTGAAACAACGTGGTACTGCAAATACGCATACTCTGCATGGGAGTCTCCATGTCCTATTCTCCCTCTGAACATCTTTTTTTTTTTTTTTTTGAGAAGAACCAACAATTACTATATCTATTGCACTTACAATGGCACAAATGGACAAGTAAGACCAAAAATGGATGCTGATTTTGTTCTACACTTTTGAAGCACTTGCACAGGGAATATCTATGTAAGTGGAATCAGATCCAGTATTTTTAAGACAGTTTCCAATATTGGGTTCTGAAAATTTAAAATTACTCTGAAGATATTTCAACAAAACTGCATGGTTTTCAGATACTCTGCAAAACCAATGGTGAGAGAGGAAGAATGCTCACATTTTCTCTAAGAGAAGTTTAGGGCTTCATCATACTGCTAGCCAGAAAGATCCAATCCTGCATGCCTAATGTGCATAACATGCATGTGAATCCTAATCCATCACAATATATTTTTAAAGAAAGCAATTCTCATACTAATCCACTCTTCTGCACTAAGGCCATGTATCTGGAACTTCACTTTCATTGCTTCTATAAAAACATCCTGAAGCAATATTTGTGACAGATTTATTTCTCCACATTATTTTCAAGAGTACATTATGCATTAAGAGGAAGCAGGCTAGAGTGTTTTTCCAAGTTCCTTTCTGTTCTGGATTTCCTAGTCTTGGCAAGCCTACAGGATTAACTGCCATTTTTTATGTTCCACCCTGCTGAGATAAACTTTTAATCTTTTAACGTGGAAAAAACAAGAGAACTAATTACTTCCCATGTAAGGACATTTAAATGTGTTTTTTGTATTACAAGTTTAATTACATAAGATAACTGAACACTATGTTTGCCTCATTTTAAGACACACTGGGAAAATACTAAAACAATCATGAAAACTTCAAATAAAACTTCATAAAGCAGAATTATAAGCTCATTTTAGTTTGGATCCAGAGTTGCAGACCAAGCTTACCTCAGAAGATTAATGTAGGTATACAGTCCAACTATTTTTCTTAAAGCAGGCTATTGACCTTTGAAAATGTTACTGAAATCCTATAAGGCCGAGTTGACACAAGCAAATCCAGTGGCTTTTATTTGTAATTTTCAACATAGTTAATGATAAATGTATATGAACAAATTCATATGCTAAATTAATTTCTAATATTTTATAAGAAAATAGATTTCAATGTAATTACTATTTGAGAAAAACTGAAACATCATGAAGTCAAGTACTGTAAGGAATTTTCAGTGTCACATAGGGCACGCTGAGAGATCTGAAAGTTAAAAATGTACATCTAGATTTAATACAATTTATTGAGGTATGCACAAGCAATATACATGCTATGAAAAAACTATAGTGTCTTGTACTGCAGTGATTGCTTCTGTTGTTTATCTTCAGAGACAAACAGAGCTGGATTTATTTTACTGTTTTTAAATTAGGATGAGAGGCTCTGAGGATTTTCAGTCTGATGACATCAGTGGAGAATATGGATTTTACAGAACGGTTAAAGTATTTGTTACATAATTCTTGTCATCATGTCATTCCTGATTAGAAAAATTCATTTCTGATTGGAATGAAATCCAATCGATTTTATTATGTCAGAATTTCTGTAGTAAGATTATCTAATACATACTAATGTTCCTGATAATTTTCCTATTTGCAAATGGTAGTTCTCAGTTCAGGACTTTTTACTTCCATAAGATTTTTTTCTTCTCCATTTACAACTGTTTTATTACTGTAAAATTATGAAATACAGTTTTCTTGCCAAAGCAAAACACTACATGAATTATTCGAAGAGCACTTTTGTTCTTGCTATTCCAGACAAGATCTGCATACCACTAGGAGTAACAGACAAAACAAACCAAAGGAGACTTCAAATTTTTGAAGTAAACAATAGTGGGCTATTAATCTTAATAAACTTACATAATGAATTCTATCAAGCATGAAAAAAAACGAGTGTTTTGAAATAATTGTTTCTAAAGTAAGGACTCCCATTGTCATTCTCAACATATACACAAACGTCAATTCAAGTACACTCCAGATCAGTGAAAATCTGAATACTGAAAACTGCCCAGTGAGACAGTTCTACTAATGAATTGCTTAGGTGTCATGTTCCTCAGGTTCTCTGTCTAGCAGGTGTGTTTAGTTAATACCTAGCATGCAGTGACAGGATTGAAAGCATATTAAAATACTTTTTTTTTTTTTTTTTTAATGTAAGAGACAGGCTATTGAAAGAAAATGGTTACCCATGCTATAGTGAGAAGCTGTGGTTCAAGATACAATGCCTATTTAATGCATAAGAGGTTCAACCTAATCCTATATATAGACTGAGAGGAGCGGTCCTTGAGAGTAGCCCTGCAGAGAAGGACCTGAGGGTCCTGGTGGATGAAAAACTGAACATGAGCCAGCATTGTGCTCTTGCAGCTTGGAAAGCAAATGGTATCCTGGACTCCATCAGAAGAGGGGTGGCCAGCAGGGACAGGGAGGTGATTGTCCCTCTCTACTCTGCCCTCGTGAGGCCCCATCTGGAATACTGTGTCCAGGTCTGGGATCCCCAATACAAGAAAGACAGGGAGCTGTTAGCGAGGGTGCAGAGGAGGGCCATTAAATGTTCAAAGGGCTGGAGCACCTCTCCTATTAAGACAGGCTGAGAGAGATGGGCTTGTTCAGCCTAGAGAAAAGAAGGCTACAGGGTGACCTAATTGCAGCCTTCCAAGTACCTAAAGGGAGCCTACAAACAGGAAGGGAGCCCACTCTTTAGAAGGGAAGATAATGGCAGGACAAGGGGAAATAGATTTAAGGTGAGGGAGGGAAGATTTGGGTTGGATGTTGGGGAAGTTCTTTACCAATAGACTAGTGAGGTGCTGGAACAGGCTGCCCAGAGAAGTTATGGATGCCCCATCCCTGGAGGTGTTCAGGGCCAGGCTGGATGGAGCTCTGGGCAGCCTGGTCTAGTATTAAATGGGGAGGTTGGCAGCCCTGCCTGTGGCAAGGGGTTTGGAACTTCACGATCCCTGAGGTCCCTTCATCAACCCAAGTCATTCTATGATTCTACGATTCCACAATTCTATGACTCCTGGGTTGCAAGAATAGCTGCACTTCCTCATGGAGGTGCTATTACAAAAATCAAATTACTTTTCAATGGTGAAAACAGAAAGAGAAACAACTCTATTGTTAAAGTGGTCATTTACAAATAGTCTACAGTTTCAATGATCAATTCAGAATTTTATATTTACTAGTTACTGGAAAAAAAAACAGAGAGAAAGAGCTTATTATGTAAACAAATAGCACTCTTTTTGTTGAAGTAGTTCTTCTCACTTTAAAGAATGACTGAACTCAGCCCATTTTATAAACAAGTAAGAATTCAGATTCACTTTACCATCAAAAACTCAGAGCTTCTTTTGAAGACGTGTATCAGCTTTCTAGACTCTCATTCTGAAAAGTTAATCTTTCAGCTAGTACAATGTCTGATTACTAGTTTAGTTCCATACTGTTAGCATGCTGGAAGTTTAAATGACAGTCAATTGTAGCTGAAATCTTTGAAACTGGTAATTTGTGGTCAATGACCAGTAGGGATGTCTTTTGTCTAAAGAGTGTCAACTGATGGAGAAAATAAGGTAAAAGAAGGGAGAAATCTTCTCTATTTTTCTCGTCAAAGACATATATGAGTTTGGCTGGCAAATTGGAGGAAACAGAGAATTATTATTTACCTGAAGAAAGTATGGTGCTCCACACAAACCTTCCATAACCTCTTAGCAGCCCGATGGTTTGGCAATTTGAATCCAATAGTGCTCTCAAACTGTTCCAGCTGGAAAGAATTCACAAGTAAATTAAACAATTTCCTTAAGGCCATTCACACAGTTCCATTACTGTAACAAGCAATAATTCTCCTATCATAAGACTTCAAAAGAAAAGAACACAAAACTCCAGAGTTTCTAACCTTTTAATATAATTATATTGGGTGGTTTAGTCATGATGGGTGATGATCACTTTATCACTTCCTATCTGTACTAATGACTCTTGAGAAATCTAATAATACTTTGCTTTTTCTTGCTAGTTTTCTGAAAAGCTGCCCAATGTACTTTTAAACTGCAGGAAGTAATTGTACTGCAGGTTGTGATGTATGCTTTCATTGGATTTAATACCAATCTGAAATCCATACTGTACTGTCACTCTGACTGATCTGTTTCATTATATATCAGATTATAGAAAAAAATATTACATCTATATTTATACATCTGTATTCCAGAACTTACAAAACTACAATGTTTGTATTGGATTGCTGGCATTTAGACTTCAAACTAAATTACTTCACCTTGTGAAATGCAAGAACCATCAGTATTGTTATAGCTCCAGCCACCTCATTTAAAGTCTATTTACACTAAAACACTGTAGTGACTTCAAATTGATACTGTTCTGCACTTCAATACATCAACAGAACAGGGTCTGGAAATTACTCTGAAGTTCAGGTGAGCACAAACACACGACTGTTCTGAGAAATGATGGGTTGCTTTATAAAACTGCATAGGCTAATAATTTATGGAAATTTTAACAAGACATCTTGAAAAATATTTAAAACTTGCCTCACTGCTTATAATCACAATTGATTTAATATCAGCAGACAGTAGCAATATTGCTTTTACATGAGACTGTGGAAAAATAGTTGGCACGCCACTGAAAATTTTTTTACAAATTCATATTTTGCTTTATCAGACAGTACATATCTTGCCTAGAATAACTCAGGAATAAATTTAAGCCTTTCTTTTTATTTAGCTCTGCAATTTCACTAACATCTTTTGTCTTATTTATTCACACAATAAGAGATACCCTAAACATTTCAGAGTAAAATTCATAAAGTTCAACATGTTTCTTCCAAGAATTTCCTGTTAAAATGTGTTCAAAATGTAAGCCTTCCTTCTTTATCAACTTTCATTAACTTACAATGGTATCTGAAAAGAAAGTTGAATTCAGTATTTCCATGGCTGCAAAACAAGCATCTTACAGGACAATTCAGGCCTTTGGCTACACTCAAAACTAGAAGCATTGACATTTAATGAACAATTATAGCCAAAGAGGAAGTGAGTCTGGCTTCTCCCTTAAGGCTGCAAGTTTCTATGAACAGGAAAACGAGGGCAGAGCACTAGATTTATTTGTAAAACTTCTGCATTTAGTAAGAAAAAAGAGTTTCTGCTTGGATAACATTCTTTAAACCATAAACCTGCTAGAGTGCCTGGTAAAATGGCACTAGGTAAAATGATGTTATTTTGTTGCTAGATAGAAATGATTGGACAAAAAAAAAAAAAAAAAGCAAGATAGGAAGCCATTACTTACTTCCGCTGGCCTGACTTTGATGTAGAAATTACTTCTCTTATAGGAAATCTTCAGAATTTTCGGCCAAGCAAAGCGGTTGATTCGCAGTCTGTCTTTGTAAATGAGTAGTCCATTAGCACATACACCCAGCATGATATCCACGCCTTCAGAATCCTATCATGTATGAGACAGTTTCATAAAAATCAGGTTAATAGTATTCCAAAAATAATAATTATCCCTGGTATAACTTTGAAGGAAGAATTTTGTTTCATATCCAAACCTGAATGATGGTGATAATGAGATACTTAAGGAAGAAATGGCTAAGTAAAACAATTTTAGTGGAAACATTTTGGACTTCAGTAGTGACTTTACTACTGCTTTATCTGCATATGCCAGAGTTCTGGAAAACTCTTATATATATTCTGGTAATTAGAACTAAGTCAACAACATGCAACTAGGAGAAGTATGGTAGGAGTGCAATCAATAATTTTTATATTAAAAAGAAAAGAAATTAAGAACAGATCTTTTCAACTTGTGAATGAAAGTAAGAGCAAGTTGGTGATGATGGTGATAATTTATATTCACTTTCTGTTCCAGTCAATATATAGGAAGTAGTGGATAAGTAAATGAAAATATCAACGCAATTAATTCAATCAAAGCACTGTCAGGCAACATATCTTAGCATTCTGTGCCCCTTACAGGCATTTGATGTCTGTTTAGGAGGCTACAGAACCAAGCACTTTCTGATAAGACTTGGATATGCCATGCCACGGCATACTAACACAGCAGACTCCTCACAAGCAACAAATGAACTAGTACAAAAGCCAACACTATCATTAAAAAGTTGCTCTATCAGCATAACAATTAACAGCTCCAAGTGGACCCTGGCAAACAGCGCTCCTAAAGCTTGCAGCTACTTCTTCACTACAGCAAAGGAAAGCTCTAAGGAACTTATATATATTGAGTTTTATAAAGTGCTTCCAACCATGTGAATTGCCATGCAGCTCTTGTACTAGAAAGAATACCAGAGACATGTTTAACATACATGAATAAAAACATAAGTGTACTTCTTTCAAGCATTTCTAAGAGAACACAGAAAGTCTACAGGAAAATTGCAAATGTGTGCAATATTTCTGTACACGTATAATTTTTCTCCAGTATTTTAAAGTTTTGTTTTTCTTTTATATATATAGAATTGATATACTTATAACGCACCAATTTTCCTAATAATCTGAGGCTCTGTATTTGGGGGGAGGGACAGGTTTGAGGTTGAAAGGGGGGAGTTGGTTAATTGGCTTGTTTTGTTTTTGTGGATTTTTTTTACATTAAAAAATCCCATGAGGAATGCTAATTTGATTTGAGCCATCCAGAGGAGTGGAAAGAAAACACCAAAAAGCACCGCCTCTCAAGACCTTTCCCTTCCCATACTCTCTAAGACTTACAGTATCACATAAATAATTGCATATTCTTTTAGGTTTTACTTTATAGTCCCAAGTCTCTTTGGCATTAAAATTCAGACTTAAAATTCACTTAGTCACTCTCAATATTCTTAGGATGCATGCATAGCTATGCATTAAATGAAGCTAGATTTAAAATGAATTCTAACAATTTTAGAGCTAAGTAATTACCATGATCAAGAGATAAAAGGCATATATGTAATTACTGAAGTTCCGAGAAATTTTAAATGAAGTAATCTGTATATGCTACATCCTTTAATATCAAGCACTGTCTTCAAACCAAACCCAACCCCAATACCTTGGCATGATGCAAATCCACTCCATACATTGAGAGCCTCTTCGCATTTTCTAGGAACTGGGAATCCGCCTGTGCTGGAGTCAGGCCCCTAAAACCATTGAATAAACCTTGAGCTCACAGACAAAATTACTGACAATCAAAACTAATTGGAATAGAAAAACATGAGTTTATAAAGGTATCAATAGCACATTTGCCCTAAAGGGAAACTGTTCTTTTAGAGTATATGATATTCTTTTAATACTATTTTTTAATTCGCTGTTTCAACATTTTTAAGTCAACATTTCCTAACAAACTAATTCATAGCTCTTGACAAAAGTGTCTTTCCAAACTACTCTTTTCTGATATCTTAGTGAAGTTAAGATTTTGAAATGCTTGAAATTAAGAGACTCCAGTTATATAGCAAAAGACTTCCAGAGCAACAATAAACTTCACCTTAATAGTTTTACACAAACTCTTAAGAGAAATGACACAAGCATAACAAAGCATTTCATTTTGTCCAACTATACTGATAGACCTGTGTGTTTTGTGTAACTCAGCTACTTTTTCCTCCATTTCTTGAGTTTGATTGGGTGCAAACTGAAATTCACTGATGTAGTCACTACGATGCTCCTCTGGGTCATGATCACCCATTTCAGCCTGCAGGGTATATGAACCCAGGAGGGCGTGAGTCACAAAAGAACATGGCAGTCGACCAGAGGCAATATCTTGGCGAAGCTGTAGGCACAAGAAATATCTGCAAGACAAAGGAAAGGGAAAAAAAAAAAAAGGAAAAAAAAAAAAAAGGACAAAGTTACCAATTTACCAATTCAAGTTCATATTGCAGAATTTCGCAGATACTTGTCATCATAGAAGTACACTTTAAAGCAAGTGAGTACATTAGTAATTTGTTACACCTTGTTTTATTTGAGTGTCAGTTTACTATGAGGTAATGTCTTCAATTTTTAAGAGTCAGTATCACTTTCATAAATAATCTGAAAACAGGAAAAATTCTGATTTCCAATGTATAAATGAATGAAAAAATATATCTAGTAACAAAAGTAGACTTAGGAATGCCTTCATTTCACATTCTTGACTTACAGCTGTCTACAGTTTACAAATAAAACCCATAGATTTCCTGTTCATTTCCTACTGAATATCTCTTTGGCTTAAAAATTGTAACTTTTATATACCTTATAAGTTCACACTAGCTAATCAAACCACGTAACACACAATACAAATCTGTTTTAATACTGGACTCATAACTGTCTCCCTTAAACCACATATAGGCTAGAATTTAACTTCAAGGACTGCAGACGATCTTTTACTAGATATAGCAAGTTAACAATCAGCAGACATCATGCCCAAGCACAGATATTTAATTAAAAAAATTTTTTTTTTACAAGTGAATCCCGAATTTTAAGGAATTTAGCTTTAAGCTATCTTTAAAATTCTTTTCTCAATTGACTATGCAATTCAAAGGTCAACTGACTGACTGAAAAGTTACAAAGTAAACACAAGACAGGTAAGATATACTGCATACTAAAGGTCTTAAGTTATTTATAGTAATGTATCAACTACAGATTTGTAAAACTATCTTATTTTGTGCGGAATACTGATCAGATGCAAGATGATATGTAATAACATCTCATCTCAGCAGAATTAACTAATTCCAAACTAAAAGCAAGTGCTTATGTTTTCCCTAACTACTGAAAAAAATGAGTAAATAGAACAAACTCTATCCCCTGGTTGTTTGTTTTACAATTCTGTAAAATTTAGGTGCCTAGAAAGCGCTGAGAAGGCAGTGGATACTACATAAGAACTAAGAAGATAATTATTTCCATGTTTTAAGGCTATATTCTTGAAAGTCTAAGGTACAACACAACCATACTCTCACTTATTCTATAATAAAGCAGTAGCCCAAAATAAGCCACAGATTTCCTTCAGACATGATCATTTTCATTTACCTCCCCCTCCTGTCTTCCTCCCAGATCATATCCTGCTTATCGTTGTATTCTTTTTTTCCTGAATAAACATTGACCTCTCATTCTTATTAAGAAATGCCTCTTTAGAAATTTCTGCTATCTCACAATTCTCCCATGCCAAAGAACACTTTTGTGTCAACGTTCCTAAGAGGAGTTGACACAAGAACAACTATAGCACTGTATAGTAAAAGTCAAACCTGCTATGGCATCCAGAAACCAAAGAAGTCTAATTTGATCAAATAACACTTTTTTAAATTTAAAATTATGAACTATGCATACCTAGTGATGTCTTCAGTCAATTGAGAAGGGTCAGGAGGATAAAATTTCACATTAAAAGTGAACAGCCAAGGTAAACCTAGACACAGGAAACAACTGTTAAGGTCAAATACAGATGAGGCAAGCAAAGAAAGAGCCTTACTGAAAAAAATTTTAGGCAGTCATGTAAATCTTAGATTAATGAAAGCTTGAAGAAAATACCTGAAAGTACTTTCCCCCTTTTTTATATTATTAAGAACCACAGATTATTTTCATTATTAGTTAACTCATACAGTGAAATATTAATATGTTGAAATTTATTTTTTAAATAATGTTTTACAACAAGTTATGTAAACAACATAAATGTTTCATTTGAAAACAACCATACTATCTTACCAGGTATTCTGTTCAAATACATGCAAATACAAGCAACTGTTTGCATTAAGTCTGCATTTATTACCAACACTTCCAGGGCTAACAATCTCCCTGTTTAAATTGATTGTACTTTGATGGACTGTACAATTGTTATGAATATGAGATGCCAAAATAAGGTCTGTGTTGCATACAACAGAAAGAAAAAGTAAACTGTTATTGAATGCATGGAAGACAAAACATAAGCAATTTCTCCCTTAACATCATTTAAATTTTCTCAAACAAGAATACCTTTAATAACTATAAAACAATTGTGCTTAAATTTTTAATTAACGTGTCAAAACTGTTACACCATGTTCACCTTACATGCCAAAGCACACTTAAAACTAGGCTAATATTTTGACAAAGCATAAAATGGTGCCTTTAATCATAACTCTAGTTTCAAAACAGCTTTCAAACCTTAAAAATGTGAGGCATTCAAATAATGAAAATCCATTATTGGAATGTCACACTTTGTGCAAGAAGAATATGCTCACTGAAAAGTACTAATGACTTGACAAAATATAGAACTTTCCAAATTCAAACAAATTTTATTTGGCACAGCAGTCATGTATGTATAAAAGAAAGTACTAAAATAAAAAGCCAGAAAAAGAATTTAATAGTTTGTTTTTGCACGCTGTTTCAAAGCAGCTAAGCTTTACCATATCTTGCCAGACATAGAGTAAAACTAAGTGTAATCTGCCAAAAAAAATGATGAAAGATAACAATAATATAAATAAAATTAACTAAAGTATTTTTCTCTCATTCCTTTTCTCCTAATACAAAAAAATATTTTTTGTGAAAGATATAAAAATAACTTTAAAAAAGAAAAAATGCAAGGATTTTATAAAGCTGGTCAACCATGAATTTTGTACCTCTAGTAAAATTTTTTAAAAGCTGCAATGTAAACATAAATCACACATTAAAAGATGTCTATTATGGCAAAAGAAATTACCAAAATGCCATTTCCAACATAATACTATGGATGCTGGCATTTTTTAAGATTGTTTTCCTAGATATCAAAAACCCACTGCTTTAAAATTTCAAAGCTATTAAAGTAAAAAGGTATTTGTGTCAAAATTTCAGCATTTCAAAATCTACTTCAGATTTTTTGACATGAGAACTCACCGGAGCACTTTAATTTCTGCATAATTCTGTTTAACTAGAACCTGCTGGATGCTAACTCACCATTTCCTTTAAAGAGCTTGGCAATCTATAGCATCTTAATGTAAATATTTGTTAGGACAATGATAGCTTTGCTTACAAACTAAGGGACATCTTAAATGAGAAAGCCTAATTTGTGCGATGGACACATAATACTGAATTGGGTAAAATATCCTTCACTGCATCAATTACTGAAATCTAGCACAAGACAGAATTGAGACAAAAATACTGGAAGAAGTTTTCTAACAATAACTTGTAAGATGAACAAATAGAATGAAATCTGAAATAAGTGATACGATGGAAGTGGACTTATCTCTCAGAAATTTAGCATTATTTAATGCTAATGTTAAATAAATCAAATTGATGACAAGAAACAGTTGGGCCAAAAATACCTATGCTAACAGTAGTTAGGAATTCGAATGATAATGGAGGCTATGGGGGAGAAGTTGCACTTCAACACAGGTGCTAACCAGACAATGCTTTCCTGGAATGAAGCAACGTTTCTTGGTATGAAGAAATTTTTTTCTGGCCTAAGATTACAGTCAAACTAGTCACAGGTTAATTCCTGCTCAACTTCCACCTCTTTATTGTCAGTAGTTTTACCTTTTCCGTACTTTTCAGTACTTTTATCTTTCAGAAAACTCTGTAGCTAGGAACCCAGACATTGCTGAGGGGGAGGAGGGGAGAAAGGGGGGAAAAAAAGCTGCTAAAAGCTAAAAAGAGCACAAATCTTCTCAATCTACAGACTACGTGAAAAATTCCATGTCTGCTCATGCTAATTCCCATAACTAGTTCATAGGAAAAAAATGTAGTTGACTTTCTACGAAAAAATTTCTGGACAGTTGATAATCTTATATTTTATCTGAATACTGAAAACACATTTATCCTCAAAATATAGACCAGCAAGTATACTACAACACATGCAATCTATATTTCTAGTTCTCAATACAGCATACTGTTTATAATCACAGCATCACATCACAGAGTCACACAAATATAACTGTCTTCACACAACAATGCATGCTATTAGTAACACTATGAATTGATAGCCAATATAAAAATAAAGGGTATTTTAAATGATATTAAGCAATTTGTCTCTGACAAAACTCTGTCTAAATAATATAAACTATAGAAATGTCAAAAAAATTTCTAGACAGCTTGATATCTCAAAAATGCTTTTGTGGTAACTTTAGGCACATTCTTAGAGAAAAAGAGTGCAATATAACTAAGCAGCTAGCAACATACAATTAACATGATTAATCTCATTCAAACTTCTAAAGCAGCGAGTTTTTATTCCAGTAAAACACATTTTATAGCTTTTACTCATAGAACCATAAAGGTTGGAAAAGATCTGGAAGATCATCTAGTCCAACCACCAACTCATCACCATGTCCACTAACCCATGTCCCTCAGTACCATATGTACATGGTTCTTGAACACCTCCAAGGGTCATGACTCCACCACCTCCCAAGGCAGTCTGTTCCAACACTTACCAGCATTTCTTATAAGTTTTTCCTAACATTTATCCTGAACCACCTCTGGCACAGCTAGTCCTATTGCTACTTATGTGGGAAAAGAGGCTGACACCCACCATGTCACAATCTTCTTTCAGGTTACTGTAGAGAGCAATATTCCCTCCCCTGACCCTCCTCTTCTCCAGACCAAACAATCCCAGTCCCCTCAGCTACTCCCCATACGACATCTGCTCCAGACACCTCACCAGCTTTGTTAACCCTCCCTGGACATGCTCCAAGATCTTAATATCTTTTTTGTTGTGAGGAGTCCAAAACTGAATCCAGCACTCAAGATGCAGCCTCACCAGAGTTGAGAGTACAGGGGAACAATCATCTTCCTGCTCCTACTGGCAACACTATTTCTGATACAAGCCAGGATGCCATTGGCCTTCTTGGCCACCTGGTCACACTGCTGGTTCACGTTTAGCCGAGCACCAACCAACAGCCCCAGGTCCACTTCTTCCACACAGTCTTCCAGCTACTCTGCCCCAAGACTGCAGTGGTGCTTGGAGTTGTAGCCAAAGTGCAGGACACACATTGGTTGTCTTGAACTTCATCCCACTGCCCTCAGCCCAGCGATCCAGCCTGTCCAGATGCCTCTGAAGGGCCTTCCCACTCCTCTCTGTGCCTCAGATAACAATTTTTAGTATACTGTGCAATTAGGGCAGGTGCAGTGTTCACAGACAGATAAAAAATGCTCCATGAAATTAAGAAAAGCAATAGGGAAGATCTGTAATCAGTCCACATTTTCAAAGCTGCACAAACAAAAATAGAGTGCAGCCAGTCTTTTTTGGACCAAGATCTAGCTCACAAACTAAACTGTAAACTGCAAAATCATTTTTATAACTAACAGGAGTAAAGGAACACTTCCATGGGACAACTCTTCCTTTAGCAGAGGTGTTTCCTTCTCTTCAATGCTAAATTCTGGTAGATCTGTATTAGCTACAAATTTCACATGTATATAGTTATTTACATAAAAGAGTTGGATATAAAAAAAATAAAGTGACTTTACACATACAAGTGAGCATGCTTTTATATATATACACATACATACAGAGTCATTTTAGGCATATATATTTTACCTGAGCTTGCTATATGTTTTGTTAGCAATAAAATCCAACAGTTAGAGCTGTATATTAAAATCCTAGTCTTTTCCTTAATAAATTCTAATTTCCTGTACTGTAATACACGGTGTTGCAAAATTCTAAGTTTGTGCTACACAATTGTCTGAATTCTATTTATTAATTTATCACTATTTGGTCTACTGTGCAATTTGAAAGTACACATATTTAATCATATCATTATTCCTTCTTATCTTTGATCCTGAGAAGTTGAGATGTTTAGTCTTATCTGCAGAATATACCATAGAACCAAGAATGCCAAAAGTCTTCCTACTCCATGGTATACCTTAATTACTGGTTATACATGTCTTAAGCTCAATATTGTATCTGGCTATTTTTAAGTTCCCCAGTGTGCATGAGTGGATGCCCATTAACGATAAAGATGCTTTGAACAGACTTTAGCATGAATAAAAACAAAGATTTAAATGTATAGCCCACGATTTGCCACCTTAACTGGTGTATTACTGTATCTGCTCTAATCCACTTCCAGAGCATTAGTTTTCCTCACTCCCCTCAATAATTAAATTGAAACAGTGAACAAGTAAATTCAGTTTACTGTCTTCCCTCCATCAGCCAATCATTCCTTTTTAGAAAAAGGAAACATCTTTTCTGTCACAGTAACTGTTATCTCTTTTGATGCTAGAGGACATGATCCCATTCAATCTCGAAATTTAATCATCTATGTAAGACACTACTGTCTCCCTTTATAGCCAACAAAGGTTTACCTCTCAGATACCTATTTCAGAATGCAATTGCTCACCTCCTTCTGAAGAAGTGGACACTTCTTCAGAAAACAATTGCTGTTAACTTAGATGGACACAGTTAAGCAAAATTAGAACAGATTAATTATACTACGGGTACTGCCATGAGTTTCTAAAATCTTTACTATTAAAAAAGTACTCTCATGACAAAAATAGTAATGCTTAATTTCAATAGCAAAAATAGTTAAAATATACGATATACAAGGTGAGAGTGCACAAAAAACCCACTACAGTCTCTTCTGCCCTCAGCATTTCCAAATGCTCTCTATACCTTATTAGCTATACAACACATGATATGCAATATGAATTTTTTATATTTCATAATAGAACTTTTTCACAGTAAAAAATACTAATAGTGCAGCAAGTTTAAAAGAATTAATTGATACAACAGTGCCTTGGACTTAAACAACTATTCAGCGCTACATACAATTTTAACTGTCATTTCGAAAATCATGAATTATAACTGCAGCAAAAGCAGGACACATACCAGTGACCATTTTCAAAATTTGTATGGAGGGAGGGATAAGCAGGTCTATAACTCACTTTCACATACTTCAACTACACAAATGAGCAAATAAGTTTCCTAGAACATATATATCTTCACATCTCAACTCTACTGCTGACAAACAACTGATCTTCAGTCACAATACCATGATGAAACCAGGTTTATGTAGCTTACTCACTCAATTGTTAGACTTAGTCAAGAAAAACTCAAAAAAACAACACCTGAATTGAATGTTATATACACACTGCACGTACAGTGTCTTGCGCAGAAATTCTCACATTAAATTTTATGTAACTGTAAACATCATACCCTCTGTAAAATTCAGGATTTATTTTTTCCAAAAGCAGCTACTGTTTGTCCCTTTACTATATCCAAGAGCTGAAGTCTCAGTTTTGCAAAAGCCTGAATCCACTTTGGATGTACCACTTTTCAAAATAGTGACAGAAATGTAATTATCCCACCTGAACTAACTGGATTGAGTTTTTTCACAGTTATGGGAGTTTTAAAAAAAAATTCCTGAAGAGCTCAGGTTGACTGAAGCCAGACAAGTTTTTCTGTCACCTTCATAACTGTAAGACGACAGCTAGTAATTTAAATATATTATAATTGAATATTTTTAGTATGTAAGATACCTATTCCTAATTATAACTAAATCTGAGAAAAAAAAAAATACAAAAAGCCTTCCTTTCTTTATACCCACCTAGCTGAGAAGAAAAATTTACTTTTGCAGGACATGGAGATATCTGGAAATTTTAATACCTTGATTACAAAGACTACAACAGTATGTTAATTACTTGCAAATCAGTGTAAGCAACTTCGGTTGTTTACCTTATATAACATGCCTCTGAACTCTGAAGTACTACAGACCAGAGAAAAAAATCCAATTGAGATGCCTCATTTGAGAAATTGGACCTGATCTCCTATATAAAAGCATATGTCTTCATGCTGTATGAAAAATCGTATTCCCTTAAAGTAGTTTTGAAGTACATATTAGACAGTATTAAAAAATGTTATGTAGTGCATCCAGAACAACTGCAGGCCATTTCTCACATTTCTGAATCATGACATTAGTAGGGTCTATAGAAAGCAGATGACTACTGAAGACAATAACACAAAACATCAATGTACTCATTCTTTTTTCAAATATTAAAATCTAACAAAACATCCTTCAGCACACAAATAATAGGTTTTTACTGAAGACCTGACATTTCTTCAGAATAAGAAGTTACTATACATGTAACTTTTTTTCCTTGAAAGAATAATTGTAGATGGCTTCTACTTATATAACCATATTAGTAAATTTAAACAGAAGTTTATTAACAGAATATTAAATTAAAATAGTTCTCCAGTGAAACTTCTGCAACTTTCATTTCTTCACTGAAAATAAAAACACATGCCTTCCTTAACATAATAAGGGATTTCATCAATTTACAATGTTATCAAAAGGTTTAATTAACATACTGCTTTTCTTACTTACAAGTGTTCCAACTGGATCAAACTCCTTTAAACTGATCAAAATCAGTTTCTTAAGTAATTTACATTCTTGTTGAGTTGGAAGTGTAAGCACACATTTTATTATCATTACTTCGTCATAAAATTAGCATCATCTCCCCACTTAGATGTCCTGTCAGCCTCTAACAAAAGAATGTTTCCACTGAATAATAATAATAATAATAATAATAATAAATAAAAGGAAATCATGTTGGTCACAAATATGTGACCAATGAGAAGAAATTCATTAACACCTGTTCTAGCCCTTTTTAGTGGTTATTTTGAGACATTTAAAGTCAGGAAGAGTATTTCCTGAATTTATTGTCTACTGTAAAAGTTACAGGGCTATTGAAATACTTGACTGAACTTTATGGGAACAGAGGAAAATAAATCACCCGTTGTATAGGGGTTGGAACTAGACGATCATTAAGGCCCCCTTTCAACCTAAGACATTCTATGACTCTGATTCTATCTTGAGTATGGGAAATAGACTTTTCACAGGTATTCAATCTGAAACACGCTGTAGAGAGTATTCAGAAGTTCCACAATTGACAACAAATTTAAAAAAAAGCCAATGTTGGACTTGTCAGTGTTTTCAAACAAATACATGCTTTCTGTAAGATATACTGATTTTCTTGTAGTTTCATATTCTTGTTGTGTCTTTGAAGTTCAAGAGCCCTACAGCAACAAACATGACTATTTTTGGAAGATAACATTCTCCATCTCATAACTCAAATAGCAGCAACCTTTGAATAACATTCACTGTTTTGAGATGCAAAAACATCAACTGATTAGTCAAATATAAAACAGAAAAATTTGGGTCAGCAGCCAGTATAATGATTAAGTTCCACAGCACAAGTCTGTTTCACTCCTTGGATAGCAGACAGAAACAGAAGCCTTGGTTTCTGTTCTAAGGCTGAATCCATCATTATCAGACAAATTCTTTTAGCACTCTAAGCAATTTAGGCAACATCCATACTACTGAGTTCAGAAAGAATGTTTCTGTGAGGAAAAAATGAGAGCATAACATCCGAATACAGAAGTACTTACTTCTAATTTGTCTCTTAATTTCCTTTGAAGAATCTAGCCAGTTCTGGAAAAATAATAAAATAATAAACAAATTTAAAATCATCTATCAGCAAGAGGAAGAATTAATTCCATACAATTTCATACAATGCAATTAAGGTTTGTACTGTTCCAACATCTGTTCTCTTTAAATTTCCCAGAGAATCCTAAAGTTTAAGTTGTAATTTGGTAGCAAGTCTCTTCACCCTTGCACATAAATGAAACTGTGTAATGTCTTTCCCTTCATGGTTGTCTAATTGCTTTAGACTATTTATGCTAAGTGGATATTCTTACAGTAGAGGTTGTCTAGCAAATTACATTTGACAAATGCAGTTCTCTCATTCTCATTTTATTGACATAAGCAGATTTCTCAGGAAAAGTTATGTAATCCCTACGTGCCTGTGCCTACATACCTGTATAGAACTAACTAAGACAAGATTTTTCTCTTGATATCTAAAGATTTATTATTCTTATCATTTTTTCTTAAAGAGCATACATTCTAGCTCTGATAACATTCAAAGGCGCTTTGAAAAATGACTCAAGTTTTGAGTTTCCCCAAAGCAAAGTTCTCTATGAACATGCATGATTTTAACACTGACACAATGGCAACATTCAAAAATAGATGTCTGGCTCTATTTTAGGCAATGCACATCAAGTCAGTTGCTCATATCAACAATAAGCTGCCTAGAGACGTTGTGGAGCCCCTGCTTCTCTGGAGAGCATTTACACTTCAGTAGCCCACTGCAGACAGTAACAGCCTCAAGATCAGACGGGACCTCAGCACCAGCACTAACATTTCTAAAGATGCAACTCTATGAGCATTGCTTGCCTAACCTACCTAAGTACCGAGTCTTGCGTACAATATGACTCAACTTTCAGTCTTTGGTGCCAAACTGTAGACCCCAACAACTGTTTTGCAATATCTTAGGGTCCTTTTAAACAGACTTTGCCACTAAAAAATAAGTCTATTTCAAACAGACAAGGCATGCTATATCATCCTTTTATGGATCTCTATGGAGAATGTAAACTACATTATACTTTTACTCTACTGCAAATCTTTATTGTAGCTCTCTGCTGGTACAGGATGTGGCATCTGTGTATACAACCCGAAATTCTTGTTTCAAATGATCTTGATCCAAGCTAGTTTTGTCATTGATGCTGAGCATTTACATTAGACAAATACTGTTTACAAATAAATGCAAGAAAAACTTTTTTTAATCATTTCTTAAGCTGCAATTAAAATACAAAGATAATTTCATATTCATTCGGTTTTAGGAAGCGTGCAACATCTGCATTTTGTAACAATTACAATTCTTTCAGAGATGCACAGTCCACAACATTGTTGTGAAGACAAGGATATAAAAACAGTCCTCAAAAAAAATTTGGATAATACTTATTCTGCTTAAATCACAAAAAAATACTAGCTGTTGGAACAATCTTGACAAAGAAAAGCCTTGAAATACATGAGAAGTCTTAGAATAATTTTAGCTGAAATTAATTTCAGCTACAATTATCATACTAATTTTTTAGTTTTGCTGTTAATTCCATTCCCAAATGGCCTTTTTCATCAAATTATAGATAAAACTAAAAACTACCATGAACTCTTAAGCTTAACACAAAGTATAGTATAAATTAAGCAATATAAATATAAATTATATAGTGTGGCATAATTACAGCAGAAAACTATGATGCGTGTGTATATGTTTGTGTCAACATTTTACCTTTCATTATGGCTGAGTAGAAGAAAAGAAAATACAAAATAGAATGTGCTGAAAAATTAAAAGAATAATAATTTCTTTAAATAAATTATTCAGTTCATTTTCAGATTTTTGAAGTCTTGGGTAAGTTTATTGGAAGCAAACTTTGTCAGCTTTCCTTTGTTCCATCAAATAAAATCAGATGTTTGTTTTCCATTTACAAGCATAATTATAGGGATTTTGTTTTTGTTTGTTTTTGGTTTGCATCTGTGTCTTTTGTTATGGATAAAACAAACACTATGGAAAAAAATCTACCCTGAAATAGACCCCTTAACACAGAATAGGCAGGTCTGTCTTTCAATACAAAAGACAAAGCGTACGTATACTACATTGCTCCAGTACGCAAAAATCTATTTGTTTGTGAATGGTAAGGTTACAGATAAGACAAAATAATGAATTGTCAAAGAACAACAAAACATTCTCTAACAGTACAAAAGTATTTTGTCCAAATTCAGAAAAGCAGCATTTCCAGCTGGTGCCCACAACATAAGAGCACAAGCTTTCTAACACTTCTGCAGCCCGCTTACAGTGTGAATGGAGCATTCATGAAAGTTTGGGAGGCGTAATGCAATGAAATACACATTAGGCCAATAAATTTAATGTTTATAAAGTCATGACAAAAAATTGTTAATGAGTAACTTTATCTAAATAGCTTTAACATGTCTATTAAAGCTAACATAACAGTATGATTTGAAAACATAACATCTCTCCCAGCTGCACAGAACACCCATAGAGGAAAGTTAATGGAACTCCTCCTCCAATGGTACCCTGATGTTGCATTAGGGAGCAGCTCTAATTCAAAAGAGTGCCTGGCATTGAGTTTCCACACCCCACAGCTGCTGTCTAGTTCAACAGCTGGCTCCTAAATGGGTGGCTGTGATGACTACACAAGAATGAGAAAAAAAACACATCATTCAGTATTTAGTACTGACAGGGATGGAGATCTGTGGCATTTTAATCTCAAGAGGAAATATTCATAACAGGAAAATGTATCAGAAAGAACTGGTACAGAGATGAAAAAAAGACTTCAAACTTGATTTTAATGCAGAGAGGTGAAAAAGAGAAGGCTAAAACCAGTGAAAATTCCAAGTCTCCAAGCCTTCCATGGCAGATATTGGTGAACAGAACTCATCAGCATCACCACCCCCTCCTATTAAATAAATCAATACATGTCAATTTTTTTTTCTTTGAGAAGAATGAAAGGACGAGATGTGTGAAAATCTTAAGATTCTTTAAAAACAAGAGTAAGTGCACCTATCTTACTCATTCCATTCTGTGAGGCTGTACTATTTCAAATCTACAGACATGAAAGAAACATCAGTTGGATGGGGAGTGGGGGGAGAATGACAAATCTCTCAGCACACAACTAGGAGTTCTGACACTGCAGTGGCTGCATTTCATATTGTCAGGATGTATTTATACCATAAGTGATATTTCAACTTCTGGGAGTCTCTGTTTCCTAAAGGCACCGAAACAAAGTGCAACCCTAACTGAGGTACTTCAAACCAGAATCTTCAAGAGCTCACATCTTGCTGAATATCTTGCCATAAATGTTATTTTGTACAAAAGAGTTACAACTGTAAGCAGTTGCTGATGATATCAGTTGCTTTTACTTCAATTTCTACTTTTTCTGTTTTCTGTCAATTTGTGATCTTCAGAATTTCTCTAATGTGAGAAATTCAGTAAAGTTTAAAGTACTCACGGTCAGAAACAAAACAAACTTTTAGAGCTTTAGCATAGTCACTGAAATACAATTTAGTAAAATCTTTAAATTTGTGTTGTTTAACAGAAAAGTTTTACTTGCATCCTCTTATGACAGTAATAATCAAAGGAGGAAAACAGAAAAGTGGTTGGAGATGGTACTCATGAAAATAGCAAGATAAAAAACATGGAAAACAAATGAAAATTGATCATTTTTTCTTAAGCTCCAAGAATTGTCTATTAAATAGTTCCAGAAAACTAAATTTAGGATCACACTACCGTTTTTTGTTTTTTGTTTGTTTGTTTGTTTTTTGTGGCTTAAGAGTTATTCCACAACCTTGTGTCTTCTTTAGCCTTCATACATGACCAACAATTTTCACATCACCAGTTCTTTCCCCCGCACCTCATCACCTTATTAAGTCATGTGCTGCACAGTAGCCAAATCTAAAAAACTGTCTCAGAATTTTAATAAGTCTCTTACTTCTATTTATATTTCTATATAGTGATTACAGAATGCTAATTGAGAAAAGAAAGCAAAATCAGACAGTTCTCTTAGATGAGTCAGTAAAAACAAAACACTAATGAGGAATACAACAGTTATCATCTTGCATGTATATGAATGTTTGTAAAATATATGCCAATTGCACAAGAGAGGAGCTGCTCTAATTGCTTTGGAAATCAAATTAAAATTAAAAAGCTCAAAAATCATCAGCAATAGAGAAGGACTATCCCTGTTAACAAGCAAATGCTGTACATTCAAAGAAGAATGAAAACAAAAAGAAAACAAAATGGGATATCTAGGTAAAGAACCTCCAATTGCCTACCAAAAACAAAATGTTCTTCTCAGATTTTAAAGACATCGGAGTGAGTAATCCAAGGAATACAATAGTCCAACTCTGCTCATCAATCTTTATTCGAAAACTAAGTGTCTAATGTATACCTAGACCTAATCTCTGTGTTTTACTGGAACTTAGTTTGGACAACTAACAACTTTTCATCACTCGCAGTGTGTGATAAACATATGTCATGTAGTAACATGACATAGGCAGATATCACCGATAACTAAATATATACGTATATATACATACACACATACACACACAAACTCTTACATAGAGAAAAACAGACTGGCTCTTTTTAAGGTATGGCACTGGGTACCTCCATTTACATGAGTGAGGAGTATCAAGAAGCACATTGGGAAAGAAAGAATTGACATACTTTGCAAAATTCCAAACTTTCCTGCTCTGTTTTTAAAAGCTGAAGGCTCTCTATTCCACCTCCTAAGATCTATCAAAATGGATTCTTTCCTGATATAATTCAAGGATCCCGTGTCTGCTTTTAGATATTTCCTCTCTTCCAGTGATACACTGTATTTCACTGTGTGTATACATTCATATATTTCCAAGAATACTGAGTAACACAAACAAAGGGACTGTAAGTGATAACAACAAAAAATAAATGATGTTATGGTATTGCTCAGAGGATCAAATGGGGTACTCTTTGTTGTTACGCTGACAAAACTCGTATTTCTATAAAGGGTTTAAAAATCAGTAACAAAAAATACAATATCCAAGTAAAAATATTTTATACAGGGAAATCATTAACACAGAGGACCCGAATGTTTTGTTCAATGCTTTACAGAAAACCTCCAAAGCAAGCAAGTCCAGAAAATAGCTATGTTTTTGAAGTTCTCAGATTTATTCAGATCACTAAATTAGATTTCATTTTGAACGCAAAAATTAAATGAGAATTAATGAAAAGTAATAAAAATAAAAAAGCAAAAAACTGCTTCACTAGAACTAATTAATACGCATGTAATGATACTTCCTGACATGAAAACAGAGATTAAGATTAAAATAATTACATTTTTTCCATTTCAATTTGCAATTATTAGTCTGTTCTTTATGACGGAAAAGATGACTGCAGGTATATTTTAGTTTGTGGACAGAGTAACAGCTGGTCCATTACTAACCATAAACATTCAGATGCAGGGAAAAACTAAATTGGCTCTTAGTAATTAGTGGAATTAATGCCAACAGCTGATCTAAGATGTTCCTCAACTCATCAATCTAAATGTGCTCACCAAAAACAAGTGTAAAAAGATGAAAGAAAACGTTACCAAAAGGAACTTAAGATAACCTATTTGAACATATTGATGTCAAAACACCTCTTCATTACTGAAACTAGCACACAGTATTGGAGACAGACTAGCTCCAGTCTCATCTGTTCAAGAGTAAATTTTTTTGATGTTTTGAGTGGGCCCTCATGAGGTCCTATTCAGAGTAATGCCTCCACAAGAAAGACGTGGAACTGTTGGAGTGGGTCCAGAGGTAGGCCACGGAGATGCTCAGAGAACTGGAGCATCTCTCCAGTGAAGAAAGATTGAGAGAGCTAGGCTTGTTCAGCCTGAAGAGAAGGCTCCAAAGAGATATCATCAGGACCTTCCTGTAATTAAAGTAATTAAGTAATTAAAGGGACCTTATAAACAGGAGAGAGTGACTTTTTACTTGGGCAGATAGTGATAGGACAAGGGAGAATGGTTTTATACTAGAAGAGGGGAGATTTAGATAAGATACTATGAGGAATTTTTACTCAGAGGGTGGTAAGGCACTGGAACAATTCACCCAGAGAAGCTGTGGATGCCCCATCCTTGGAGGCATTCAAAGGCCAGGTTGGATTGGGCCTCGGGCAGCCTGGTCCAGTGGTTGGCAACACCACCCATGGCAGAAAGGTTGGAACTAGATGATATTTAAGGTCTCTTTCAACTCAAGTCACTCTATCATTCTATGAAAAGTAACTAAAAGTCCTAACATTTTGGACCTTGGGACAAGATATCCTTTATATTATTTGTCAGAGCATTATTAAGCATACGTGAGAAGAAGCAGTGAAATTCTTGGAAAGGTAGGCAGAAGATAAGTTTGTTTTTATTATTTTATCATCCATAGACTTGTTTGTGTGTCTGTTTTTTAAAGAGGCTAACAAATGAAAGTCTTCAGAACTCTGGCAGGTTTGTCAGGCTGTCAAGGCAGAGTTTTCCTATCTTTACTGGCAGGGATGGTAAAATATTTTAGTAGAACAAAATAAACCCCAGGAATTGTTTGATTTATTTACCACTTCAAAGTAAAAAATAGAAACTTCATTAACACACACAGACTATCTTGTACTTGACACAATTTTACAGTGGACTAAAATTGACAGTTTATAAACTGTTTGCTCAAATGTTTGTAAAGGTATATATTTAATACTGTATCCCTTACTAAACTACTGCAGTCAGTAACAATGTCGAGGAAAAACAAAACTCTAATACAGGCTTACCTTCTGATCTGAATTCTCATAAAACAACAGCCCAAAATAGTCCTTTTCCAGTAAATTGAGATGTTCACACACTTTGTCAAATAGAATTTGTCCTTTTGCTCTTTTCTGGAAAAATAATAAAAAAAAGTACTATTAGTAAATGCTTGATATTATGAACATCAATAAAACAGGCTGAATAAGGAGATACAATTAGTCAGGACAACTTAAAATATCTATAAAATAGGTTAGAAAGCTGTAAGCTTTCTTACGATAATAACTTTATAATATTTTCAAAACTATAGATATCACTGTAAAAAATTCCATTGTTTTCCAACTCACTAGCAAAGTTGACTTGCAAGTACAAGGAAAATTCAGTACCATTTCTTATTTTAATTATTTCACCCATTTAGTTGTTGCTAAATAGTTCTTAAGTTAGTTTTTCTTGATCTTCATTTTTTAAATAAACAAAGACTTCATGTGAGACAACTTTTTCTACATTATCTTCTAAATATCAAGAAGCTTTCCAGTTTGTTAATTTTAGTTAATTTCTGCATTTATAGCATTTTTGTGTTACATCTCAATGACTTTTCTGAATCACATATAAACTCCAAGAAAACATGTAACACTTTTAAATTGAAAAGGGGAAAATCAGATATCATGAAGAAGTTCTGTAATACAAAGGTGTTGAGCCACTGGAATATGTCGCCCAGAGAAGTTGTGGATCCTATCCCTGAAGGCGTTCGAAGACAGGCAGGACTGGAATGGAGGGGGAATTGGAACTGGATGGTCTTTAAGGTCCTTTCCAAACCAAGCCCATTATGGTTCTATGAAAGCCTATCTATGGTTCTACGAAAACCAAAATCCTTCATTATCTTCAAGAAATAAAAAAAACAGAGTAGTCCAATAAAAGTAGGTGATCAAACTAGTAGAAACAAAATACAAGAACAAGCAGAGCATAACTAACAAGTCTGTCAAAACTGTATAGAGATTTTGAGGGGAAGAAAATAAATGAAGAAGGCTGCCTTTTATTTAACTCTCGTTACCCCAAAAATCCATTAAACACTCAAAAACAAGGTCTTAGAAAAGTTTATTCTCAAAAACAAACAAATCTCTGGAATTAAAAATAAAAAAAAGAAAAAGAAAATCATTTTCATTTTATGTTAATTTTAATATTGCAGCCTGATATTTTATAATGGTAATGAAAGATATAATTTTATTTTACTCATAAAACATCTGCTTTTTGCAGCTCTGAAGAATTACAGCTTAATTAGATTGCAGTTAGTCCTGAAGTTTTATCTGTTATTTCCATACTAGAAAATGAGAACGTAAACAAGGTCACCCCGTGTCTTCCTATTGCTGGTACTGACTGGCCCACATCCTGTTTCTGTGCATCAGGTTTTAGGGGGAAAAAACTGTACTGGATATAACAGCTGACAAGAAGCAAAACATCATTTGGCTTACAATACACAATCAGGGGTAGGGAAGATCAGAATTTCTTTCTGCAGTTAAAATACAGCCTGTTGGTGGAACATTTGAACATGAACGGCATGCAGTTTCGCCTTTTGAACCTACATGACTGTTCAGCTATTTGTGGCATTTACCAGCGAGGCCACAACATGGCATTTTCAGAGGCCTGGCAGCTGAAAGGAATTTGTGCATTTGCTTATCCTACAGATTTCAGTAGATGCCATACACTACTACAATTCCAAAGAAACGCCATCAACTGCCTCTGTGTAGGCCCTGGTGACACTGAAGTGATTGTATCCCGCAGACAGCGACAGAGCGCTCACAATGCTCCTCAAGTGTGCCTCTCACTGCAGCTCCATGGTGCTGCGCTAAATGTTAAGGCTGGGAGGGCAGAGAAAACGGTATGCGCAGAGCAAATAGTGAAGGCGTTGTTTTATTCCCCAAGAATCCAAACCCCTACTTAATTAAAGACTGTACTGTTCAGCAGACGTTGCAGTCTTGAAGATCAGAATTTTTTCAAAAGATGCAATTGTAAAACAAGCACAATTTGTAGCCGAAGTGTTACAAAGCACCAGGGGATCTTAGAAGTCCAAGTCACTTTTGAAAAAAAGGAGTTGGGAACTTCAAGGCCAGTTGGTACTTTCACAGATTTTACTCTTCAGAAATACAGGTAACTATTTCCCCAGCAGTTTGAAGTAGCTACTTTTCTCTACTGCCAGCTACAGCTTAACAGTCAAGAGTGGTGGGCTGACCCCAGCCAGCTGCCAGGTGCCCCCAGGCTGCTGTCATGCTCCCCCTTCTCAGCAAGATGGAAAGACTGGAGTCAAGGAAATTAGACCTGGAAGTCTGTGCTGGTGACTGATCTCACAAGGTACATTTCTGGCTTAGAGATAGCTTCACAGTTAAACATTACATCAAATCTGGAGCAAAGTTTTAAAAACCTGCAAAATTATTTCATTCTTTTTTTTCTTTTCTTAAATAAAAGATGTTCTAACTTTAGGCAGACCACTTAGGTTTATTCAAATGCTAGACTACACATCACAGCAGTCAAAAAATAAAGATTTTCAAATAAAACTAATGACAATTAAACATCTATTCCATATCAAGTTCAATCATACCTTTCTCTATTCGGGGTTAAAACATTATCTTAACTAAACGCTAAGGCAACACAGATTTATTTTATATAAGCAAACTAAATAACCATAGAACCCATATGTCAACTTCAATACATTTCAGTTGTTCATACGTGCATAAAATGCGGTCAGTGCTGGCATCCTTTAAATGCTTTTTGTTATAAATATTTAATTAGACTGCTGGCCGAAAGCAGTAAACAAACACAGTATGATCTTCATTTCCTTCTAACTAGCAGCAATTGTTCAGCTAGCATTTCTTTCTATTTAAACTGCTACTCCTTTACTAAAACCCACATTACATTTACAGAAGAAAATCTGAATAAGACTATCACAGATCCCAAATCTATTTAAGAAGTTTCCTTGCAACTACTAAGGTACTGTAGAAGAAAGAAAAAGCCTATTTTCCTCTGTTTTTACTTCATCTAAGCAAGAGGAACATGTATGTCACCCTAAGAGACTGAGAACTTGCACCTGGGCTCAAAGATGTCAATTATCAGGAAAGGAATTGGTTAAAATGAGATAATTTGCATTACGCTAAAAAATAAATTAAAAAAAATTGTTCCCTAGATCATGTGGTTTCCTAATCTCAATCATTACAGCAGTCTGCTCACTCAAGTTAAAATTAAACTGCCATTACATCTCACAAATATTACACATGAATTTATGATGCTATGGCCATCATATGTTTCTCATTTCAAGGAAGTACAACAATTCAGTGACTTTTGACAAACTCTGCTAGACGTCTTTCAACCTCTGTCCCAAGCTGCTATTCCTATGAGCGAACTTAACACTCATTAAAGGAAGTAATAAAAGGTAACTGAACGCTACTAACAGTTCACAACCTATGAAAGTTCTTTTAAGTCATGTTCCACAATAGCTTTTTCCTCTTTCCTCCTCTGCAGTCATTCACAGTTAACTATTAAGAATCTGAGGATACGTGGATGTTATCTTTAAGAGCTGTGATATTCCTAAGGTTAAAATAATGTAATAAGTTGCTCACGTTCGCCATATATGCATATACTATGTACATACAACTCATTTTCTTTACTGTAGTATTTCCTCACAATATAATCATAGAATGGCCTGGGTTGAAAAGGACCACAATGATTATCTAGTTTCAACCCCTCTGCTATATGCAGGATCGCCAAGTACCAGACCAGGCTGCCCAGAGCCACATCCAGCCTGGCCTTGAATGCCTCCAGGGATGGGGCATCCACAATCTCCATGGGCAACCTGTTCCAGTGCATCACCACCGTGTGTGTGAAGAACTTCCTCCTAATATCTAACCTAAACCTCCCTCATCTCAGTTTAAAACCATTCCCCCTTGTCCTATCACTATCCACCCTCATTCCCCCTCCTGTTTGTATGCTCCCTTCAAGTACTGGCAGGCCACAATGAGTTCTCCTTGGAGCTTTCTCTTCCCTAAGCTAAACAAGCTCAGTTCCCTCAATCTTTCCTCATAGGAGAGGTGCTCCAGCCCTGTGATGATCTTAGCGGTCCTCTTCTGGACCCGCTCCAAGTGCTCCGCTTCCTTCCTGTACTGGGGGCCCCAGGCTTGGATGCAGTACTCCAGATGGGGCCTCACAAGAGCTGAGTAGAGAGGGACAATCACCTCCCTCTCCCTGCTGGCCACTCCTTTTTTAATGCAGTCCAGAACACGATACCTTCATATACTTTCTAAGTTTCCTAGAGATAAGTAGCTTTGAATATTTTTACTTTTAAGTAACAGGACAGAAAACTAATCTATTGTGTTATTATGGAATTTGTGGGCTTAGCCAATTTCATTCATTAGACTAAAAGTTAAAGGACTTTTTAATAGCCTTTCAATGGAGGTTAATGCTTTTCCTTATGCAACTTTCCTAGTTCCACATTCAAAAAAATAAAAACAGGTTTGGAGAGTGCCTGATATCAAAGCTTTTAACACTAGAGCACTAACGCTGCTAAAAGTTTTTAATTTCTCAGATCAGATAGCAGAGATGCTGACATTAGAATTGACAGCAGTTTAATTTTTGCAAAACCAAAGACCACAGAACACCACGGCAAGAGTATTAAATTAAAATGAATGAAGGAATAGATTTCATTTGGACAAGGCTTATCTTCATTACATTCCTGGAGGACAGTGGAGTACTGTAAGCAGTGTATCTACACCGATGTTCAGACAAGTTAATTCTAGAAGCTATGCTAAAGAAACCGGCTATGAACCAAGTCCTTCCAATTTGCATCTATGAAAGCAAAGTAATAAAGTATAAAGATAGATTAGAAAAAATAATGAAGGAAAGCATCACCAAAGAAGCTAAAATATCTGTTTAAGAAGTTCTTGATAAAAAGATTTACAGATTCAGCTAAGGTCATATTGGCAAGCTGACACCAGTCAGATGATCTTGTAAGACAAAATAAGCTCTAAAGGCAGAAGAACAAAGGCGATAAATTAATTTAAAAAGCAACCATCAAAAAAGAAATATCTGAGATGTACTTTATGCTAGAAACCAAACCACTTTCACGACATGCGTGCCCTGGGCAACAGGAAAGACATGTAAAAACAAGCCAAAAAAGCCAGAAGAAATAATTTCATAGTAAAACGCTAGTCAGCTTCCAAAAAAAAGAAAAATAGCTGATTTGCTGAAAGTGAACTTTTTTCTTTCCATAAGGAATTTCTAATATAAGCTTGGTATCTCAATATGTTAAAAGTTTTTCTACTTTTCTAGCTCAACACCTTCAGTCAATTTCTATTCTGTGGCTCTTACCAGCAGATGACAATGTGTTAGAGATGACATATTGAGAAATTAGCTTTCAGAAGCGTTTTATCACAGAACAAGAAATAATTATGATTCTCTTTACTTAAAGGTTTCTCTCAATGCATTCCACATGTCACATAAATAATCCTTTGATTCAATTATAGATTTCAAGAGAAAAATATCTTACGCAGAAGTTACACCAACTTAATTTTAGCAAGATTTTATAATGTAATAAATCACAATTCTATTCACTCCATAAAGGCTAAGTTTGCATATTACCTAATACATTCAAAGAAAACTAAAATAATTCATGTTAGAACAAAATGTAAAACCATTTTTTTCTTTACCGATTAAACTAAGTGTATAACTGCATTGTAATTTACACTATCAATTTTTTAATTCTGATGGTACATAGATTTCATAGATTTCCTTACAAATATTTGCTCCCAACATTCAACTCATTTCTGAATATTCCACAAAAGTTTTGACTGATGTGCTACATGACTCCATTGTGCAAAATCTACTTCTATGACTGCCTTTCACTTAAACATAATGTAGCATTATCGTTTCCACGTTAACGTTGATAAGCATTAACATTTGCTTATTTGACAAGGACTTAAAGAGCAGCCCTATTTTGACTCTGTAAATAGAAATAAATTTAAACATTAGTCATAACGTATGCCTGATACGAAACCCCATAATACAATCAAATCCCCCATACTTTCACAAATTGCTGCTTAGCTACAAAACCAACGAATGGAAGAGCTGGCAAGACACCATAAGCTAGATACTGCTGTTGCCCACTAGTTATTGTCACAGATGCATTGGATTTTTGCCTCAGCAAATGGCACATCTCTTATTTTAGCCCTTGAAATTCACTCTAATCGTGCTGGGGTGGGTGACAGGTCTTGGTAAAAAAGATTTCTGAAAATCCTTTACAAATAAAACAGTACTTTTTTGCCACGTTTAATACTACCGTGCATTAAAAGATATTTTTGATTTTTAATAATGAAGTGTAGAACTCCTACTGAAAAGCAGTAAAATTAAACAACTTAAAAACAAAATTAAAATTAAAAACATCATTCTGGATAGAATAGCAGCCAGTTTTTTCTTCAGTTAAGAACCACCAGCTTCCCAGAAACATTTACCTATAATACCATATGCAAGAAGCTACAACTATATGTAAATAAAGTTCATGCTGCTTATAATTAATTTTTCCATGCATAAAATAATTTATGAAGTATTTGAAGAAATACAATTAGATACATCAGTCTCAAGCACTGAAGAGTGTTAAACACTGCAATACTGGACGTAGTCTTCGAAGAAAGACCTTCACAGTTTGCCATTATTTATGTGTTATAACCCAGAAAGTTAAGCTTTGTAAGAACAGCCACTTAAGGAATAACGTGTTAACAGAACCATAAAGACAGCTCATAAGCTAATATTGCATGCAACATAGCAAATCATGACAGATAGCTCCAAGATACAACATGCTGAAATCAAAACTTCCGAAGAATTCCTCTGCATCTTCATTATTCTCTCCAATTGATGGTATCAAGAATCTCTAAGAGAAATTTTAAGAAATTTTCTCTAAGAACTTAGGAACATGTATAAAATAAGAACACTACGTAGAAATCAAATGCATAGCCTGATGAAACACAGACTTCAATTTGGAAAGCGCATTTCTTTAAAAAACATGAGTGATCACTATTGTCTCCCTCACAAGAGAGACAATTTGGAGGTTTTTCCCCTAGAAAGATCATCCCAGAATACCTTCGGACAAGCAATACTAATTATTAAGCTGAGAACACAGCTTTTCTTCAGTCTTTATGAGCAACTCAGCCTTTTCATTTTTCTTATGCTCCCAAAATAATCAATTGTAAAGAAAACCTATGTTTTCCATTGAAATACAGAAAAAAGACAGAAATACAGAAAAAAGAAATAGCAGAAAAAGACAAAGGGACAAGCCTGCTGTTTGATCACATTAATAACTGATGTACTCTCACATTCATGTGTTTAAATGGGATTTCCTTTATTTCAGTTTGCATTCATTTCTTCTCATTCCACCCTTGGGCACCATGAGGAGACTGTAGCTACATTTTCTTCCCTTTTACCCCCGTCAGTTATTTATACAGAGTATTAAAGATGCTGAGCCTTCTCTTCTCCAGCTGAAACAGTTCCACCTCTGTGAGCTCCCCTTTGCACATCGGAGCTCCAGCACTCTATCTGTCTCTCCAGCATTGAGCAGAGGGGAAGGACCATCATCTCCCTGAAACTGCATTCTTACTGCACCCTGGAACCTTATCAGCCTCCTTTGTCACCAGGAGGCACATTACTGGGCTATCATCAGCTTCCCCCACTAGTACCAATGTGTTAATTCCTCCTAAAAGGTACAAGAGTTTTTCCACACTGGAATCTTCTCAGCCCAGTCCTAGAGACTGCCCTACTCCCAGTTAAGCCACCAAATGGAAAGTAGCCAAGGATGCTCTTTGTGTATGCTGGTCATTAATTACTTTTATGATGAAGATTTAAGATGGTAATAAGAAAAATAACTGTTTTCTGGTCTGCAAAATAACAGTTACAAAGACAAGGTATTTTTCCAGTTTTAATTTCCTTAGTAACAAATCAATATATTTACAGAAGTGCCACTAACAAAATAAAATATAATGAAGTTTGTTTACAGTATAGTGTAAGAACTAGAGCCACATCCACCATGGATGTGGCTCTGGGCTGTCTGGTCTAGTGGTTGGTGACCCTGCACATAATAGGGGGGTTGAAACTAGATGATCATTATGGTCTTTTTCAACCCAGGCCATTCTGTGATTCTGTGAGAAGGCAGCAGGAAAGTCCTGAACAAAGAAAATCCCTCCAAACAAAAATTGGATTAAATGAAGAATCAACCATGGGAAACCAACAAGCTTTGTAGTTGTTTAGATTGCAGAAGTTGTTTACTAGCTTTTTAAATCTTCCATGATTTCATACTATAATTTTCTAAAGCAGAAATAAATCAACATTTACAAAAACACTAAAAATTAAAAGGAAGAGTAAAGAAAGGACCAGTACCAGAAACTCATTTAAGATCTACTGCAGAGAGAGGAAGCTGAAGTTTCAGTTATCAGTTGAAGCAGTTGATAATTGTAATATCTTGGTACACTAGAAGAATTAAAAAAGCTCTTCATGTATTGAAAAAAAAACTAATTTGTAAAACTGCAGTTAGCAGTCCTCACATTCCCTCATTATGATCCAAAAAATCAAAACAGATTGTTTCTGTTTGCACTTTGCTCCCCTCCTTACTTTTTTGCTTCTGTAGAAGAAATAGAGACCATTTATTACAAATAATTAGAAAACAATATTCTGAATCTTGTTTACCAATTTAAATGATTCACAATGGACTTAGAATCATAGGATCATCAAGGTTGGAAAAGACTGCAGATAGTTATCTTTGAGTTGTGAATGTAAAATGTCTTAGATGTACAGTAAAAAAAAAAACCCTCTGTTTTATGACATCTCATTATTGTATGGTGAAAAGGCCCAGGAAGTTCATATTCATAATCCTCAATTAATACAGAGATATAATTTAGATTCATCTTGGCTTATGTGAAAACAGCTGCAGAGTTACATTATTACACCATCCATATCAATTCCTAAATATTTATGGAAAATATATTAGTAATAAATAATACAGAGATTATATGTACATATATAAGTACAAATCTATGTATTAAAAATTTAAGACAAAAAATTTTGTCTTAGGGACAAAATTCCTGCTACTTCAGAATATAAGTGTGCATAGCCCTACACAATTTTTTCCTAGAGAGCAATTATTTTGTAGAGTAATTTTCATGTTCATGTTCTATTGCAATAAAACTTTCTTCTGCTGACA
Organism: Meleagris gallopavo; assembly: GCF_905368555.1. Taxonomy (NCBI): domain Eukaryota; kingdom Metazoa; phylum Chordata; class Aves; order Galliformes; family Phasianidae; genus Meleagris; species Meleagris gallopavo. Next base: position 56,794,550 of record NC_139405.1, on the reverse strand, counting down.
AAGTACAAAAAAATCAGGTTGATAACTAACATCAGTGATGGCCTCACTACAGCTTTTCCACAGTTAAAGTTGGCTTATGTTGAAGTAGTGTACATTTCACACCATTAGGAAGAGATCCACGAAGAGTTGAAAAATTTTACTTCAGAAATAGACTGAAATTGTTTGGTTTTAACATCAGAAGTAGGAAGAATAGGCCTTACCTGATAAAAATTTAAGCAAGCTTGCACTATCACTAACTAAAACCAAAATATCTAAAAACTACAGTCAAATAGTCCCAGAGAACATTTCATATTGTCAGACAATGAATATGCATTCCTGAGCTGATTTGTAAAGTTTATTGGATAAGAAGTTTGAAGAAAAACATACTAAGAACTAAAATAAAACTAAGCCATGATGAAAATTCTTAAAGTCTTAAAAACAGATGTTTCTCCAGATTCCTCTTAGTTTCAAAAGATCCAAAAAGACAGCTGAATAGCACCCCATGTAATATTTTATTAGAAAATATAATAGAAGTATATTATCAAATTATAAAATCCTACACGGTATGTAATTAAACTACTAGGAAATCTAATGAAAAGGGAGGATACAGGGGAAACAATGTAGCTTTTGACTGCACAGTTCAAAGAGACCCACAAAACCATCATGTAGAGGCTGACTGAAGGAGACTTTGGAATGTGGTACAGCAGAAAAGAAAGCAAAAGGCTAGCAGATGTAGGCTAAAAGGATAAGAGGAAGATCCATTCAGGAAAGGTCTGAGAATAGATAGCACCAATATGTGCAAGCTGCACTTCACTGAAGAGAAAAGTAAGCAAAAGGAATCCATCCAGAAGTCCATGAATTTTGTGGGAATAAAAGGCAGGTTCTAATTCCCAAAAATTCTTAAGTGCTGTGAGGAAGCAAGATGATGAATGAGACAGAAAATGGCTTTTGATTTACATGACACATCTAAATGAGAAAGGAGTTGGCAAAGAAACTGAGAAATCAGTTTCTATACAAACACCAAAAACGCATTATTTTGTTTTCTTTTTTTCTTTTTTCCAAAACTTAGAACAACCAAACATAGACCAAAATGTTTTTCATGATTATTCTGCTGAATGGTACAATAAGTTGACAAATTAAAAAAAATGCTGGCATAACAATGACAATATGCTGGTTGTGTTGTAAAATAATATTTGCGCTTAAAGACATTTTCCACTCAATCTGGATTCTTGTACATCTATTGATGCTCCACAATATACAACAACACAATTACAGAAAGATTTCTTCTCAGAGTATAGATTAGAAATTTCTACACATTTGATTTCTTAGAAGGTTTTAAAAGATGCTTCCTTATTCTATTCAAGTAGAGAACAGGCAATAAAACATGTTTCCCTGTATCCTCAATATTCAGTTTTATAAATTAGACTTGGAAACTTATTTAATACCTGCTTGAAATGTACTTCTAAATTATTCTGAAAAAATCATGCTTCATAATATTCTAATTTCACCTACCTCCATAAATAATTGAACTAATAATTCCATTATTAATTCTTCGGATATCCCACTGATTCTAGTCTTCTGCATCCTGCAGAATTATTGCAAATTCAGAATGCGGTGTAATCTATTTAAAAATGTAATTTATAAAGTAAAAAATATAAACTGGGCTTCCCTTAAAGCCTTTAAGATTAAGAGGTCAGGTGAGAGCGAAGATTGCTATTCCTCCTAACATTTACTTTAAATTGATTTTTATGTACCTCTACATATTATGCTCATCTGTTTAAAGTTTATGACAGGAAAGAAGAAAAAGCTTCAGTAATTCAATGATGCTAATGTATGCCTAATGAGTATCAGTTGAAAATCAAGAATGGAGATTTCTGGTAATTTCCATCCAGAAAGTAATTGGGTTCTTAGAGGACTCAAGCTGTTTTTCTACCTATAAGTTTGCAAGACATACTCTTTATTAAAAAAAAAAAAAAAAAAATCATTCTTCTTTATACTGCATGCATCTAGCTATTGTGTAGTTGTAAGCTGATTGATTACATCCAATAATGCATTTATTTTAAATTTAATTTACAGACACTGTAGAAGAACCTGATTTGACAAGCTACCTAATATTCCATCCGTCAGTAAGTGCCTGGTTCTGTTATATTTACTGGTAAGTTGCATTAAGACATCCTTCAATTCTTGAGGACACAAAACTTTCTACAAAGAAGGAATTTCCTTCTGTTGTCCTTACCAAGAGATTTGTTTTAAGTTCCACTGGTACAGCAAATTTATAGTTTGCTTTATCTTGTCCACGTACAAGAACTTTCATATCTAATACTAAAGCACAGTAACAGAGTTTCATGTTGCATTATCAATACAAATGGTGCTTTCCCATCTAATTTGACGTGGTTTAGATAGTTAATAGCATCTGACTTACCAGTACCAATGGGCAGTGAATATCTAGTAAACAAGTTCCATGTTTTTCTGTACTGTTTGGGAAGTGTCAAAAAGTCTGCTTAGCATCTCCTGCATAGTGGTTCTCTTCCGTAGATTTCAAGTAGCTTTGTACACAGGAACTGAAGAAAACAGCTAGAGTCCTGTTTGCCGTAACAGAAAACAGCCTTCCAAGCCTTTGCACTAAAGCAATTGCTATCTTTAGGGAGACAGCAATAGCCTGAAGTTATCTGCTGATCAGATCTACTTGCTACTTTACTCAACAGAACTTATTAAAATAAAAGAATTTCAAACCTAAAAGGTCTGTCTAGACCAGTACCCTACAGCTAATGTAGGATAATAGGTATTACGTGTAGAAATAGAGTCTCTAAATCTCTAGAATCCTCAGCTCTAGGCTTTCCTGAGCCCAAAGTGTATTTCTGGTTAATAGCCCTGTACAGATATTTACTCTTAAGATGTATATAATCACTTTTTGAAGTCATGGAATCTTTCAGTCTCATACAAATGCATTTTACAACATCTATGTTAATGTAAAAACAAGCATTTTAGTTTGAATCTGCCCCTTAAATCAAACCATCAATAGCATCCATAATTTGCCCACTAATCTAAGTGAAAAAGTAAGGAACAAACTGGAAAAGCTGAAAAACCTCCTATCAGACTTAGCCATGAGCATTGCTGCACTAAATATGAACTACAGACTTACTCATGAATTTTTTTGAATAAAAATATTGTTTGCTCTGGGAACATGTTCTTAATAGTTGTCTCCTGCTTCAAAAGTAGCTGTTTCCATAAAGGAATTTGAGTGTGAACTCAGCAACAAACTTCCAAACTTCCATCCTTTCAGGCAGAAAACAAACACACACAACCTGAACTGGAAGTCTAACACTTCTTAAAGCCAGAGTGTTTTTAAAACAAATGTTCTTTAAGCCACAACCCAAGGAAACTCTAAAAGAACATGATTGAGAAGAACTATTCTGACTAGTATAGGAGGCACAAGTTACTATAAACTCTACAGAGGAATTCCCCCTTAGAAATATTAGGAGTGCATCTACTATTCTGTTGATCGTTCTATCCATAGTCCTTAAGTCACCATGAAGAAGAAAGTGGGAGGTGAACACAACAATTTGCTCCAGAGAAGATAAAGATTTGCCCTTAAAATCTTTGTCATTCCCTCTGCTTTTGCAAGTTCTGTTTTTCATATACATAGGAGCTTTTTGCCCTGTTAATTCTTGAATGCACGTACTGTTGCTTATAGGTGATGCATATAGATCTGGAGATTCAAACACTGTCACTGCTGATACTTCAACTATGAGAAACTAATAACATCTGCTCAACACTTAAACAACTTCAAAGAATTAAGAAGAAAACTGGCATATTCAAAAGAATCACGTACGAGCATATGGTAATTATCAACACGAGTATAAATGGCATCCTTCCCTTTACCACTTAAAGTAAAGAAAGGTAAAGAGCACTGTCATGTTATCAATCACTAAAGCACACATGTAAGCTATTTTTAAAGAGTAAGATTTACAGCTATTTAAGACAGGAATAAAACAGTGATAAAATGAAGAAAATTGGACTGGATTCTGGCATTGCAGACCAAAATGAGTACTGAGTGGAAAGAAACAAAAGGGAAAAATGACTGATTTGAGGCATTCTAAATATTCATAGTGTAGAATGAAGGATAGTAAAACTATACACACAGAGCAAAAAGGAAATAAACAGATCAAGCATCTGCAATCTAGTCATTGCACTGAGGGGAAAAAAAACATTTTCTGAATTCACATCCCCAGTCATAGCTACTCATTTTTATATCTAAAATTATAAAGTCTGTTAAATTTGAAAGTATACACTTCAAATTATCTCACTGACAGAAAATTTGAATGCAACTTTGTTCTTCCTTTCATATAATTTTATGTTTCACAACTAAATTTTGATCTAAAATATTAAACAACTTCTGTTGGACTTAAAGTTTGGACACTGTGGTCAGACTGAAAGAGAATATTCAGAGGATGTCAAAGCTATAGCAGCCAAGAAGCTGTTTTCCAGTAAGCTTACTCTTTCTGTCAGTGATCTTCAGTCAGATTTAACAGACAAATGTATACAATGTCTAATCCAGCAATTTATATTTGTAAATAGTCCATGCAGCTGTGAAAATTTGGTACTAGAAAATTTAAATAAAAAAGCATGTATTTTAAACTTATAACAGAATTCCATTTTGAAGCAATTTTTTTTTAATATATATTCAGCTGAGATGATTATTTTAATTGAAACTAATGAACTCAAGACAACTTTACTAATATATGTGACATCACATTTTGGAAAACCTTCAACCTTTGCAAAACACAAATACAGCAGAAAATAACTGCTCTGAGGTGATCTCTGGGCAGCTCAAACTGTTTTGTTAATTGCACTTTATCTTCTTTGCTAGTATAACACAGTGCATTTTTTAAGGACAAAATAGAGACAAAGTTCAAAAAGGAACAGTTAACTGAGTCTTAGTGATAGCAGTGGGAATGCAACCTTGTATTGTGCTAATTAGACACACAAAAATATACTTGCTAAACTCAGAATGAAATGAAAACTTTTTTTTTTTTCTATAAAGAAAGAGAGCTCTATATAGAAGACTTAATACCTTACCTCTAGATCACAGTTGTATTCTGTGCCATCCAAGAGCACCACTTTACACTGCACAGTTTTAATTTTCTTAGGAGGCTTCTGGGGAATACTTTCAGCTGTCTGCACTTCTTTTGTCTCCCTTTTTTCCTTTTCTTCTTTTTCTTCTGCAACCTTTTCTACTTCAATTTCTTTACCATCTTCTTTGGCAGGCTATATAAAATACAGTTAAACAATTCTGTGATAATTCAAGCTCATGAAAGACAGCCTTTTTTTTTATTCTGTTCATTTCTTTTAGAAGCCACTAATTCAGAAATTAAGCTTTAATAAAATTTATGCATATATTGGAAGAACCACAACCTGTGTAAGCATTGAGGTCTATCTGGGGGGCAGATACTGAAAAAAAGGTTTTCTGTTCTTGTTCTGAAACCATAGAAGGTGCTTTTTTTTCCTTTTTTTTTTTTATACACTAGGGTTTTTTGTTTCTTTGTTTTAAACTAAGAAAAGTTTCTTTTTAAACTCCAAGTTAGAAAGTAACTTGTGATCTAGTCCAATCTCCCCGCTCAAGCAGAGTGAGCTACAGCAGTTTGCCCAGGACTGTTTCCAAGTGGATTTTCAGTACTTTCACTGACAGACCACAACTACAGCTAATTTGCACTTACTGCCTCTTGCCATTTCTCTGCATACCACAGAGAAGAGTCTTGCCCCTTTGTTTCCTCCCTTCAGATACATTGATTTTCCCTATTCTTCTCCTTTCCAGGCTGAAGCATTCCAGCTCTTTCTGCATCTCCTCCTATGAAACATTCTTTATATCCTTAATAACCACTGTGGCCCTAGAGAATGTAGGTTTGAGGTTTAAGAACTGAAACAACTTGTGCACAATCAGGACTCAGAAACACCGCAGAATATGGTGCTTGCTTTCAAACTCAGTACCAGATTCCTAGAGCAAATCAATAAGAGCAATAGCTACAAGCATGGTTTAAGGTTAACAAAAGATTGACATCTAAGGACTCAGATAACTACAACAGATAAAAAATGGATTAAGTCACTAAGGAGCTATTTGTGCAATACAAAGGCTTCAGAGGCAAATCTGGTTAAGAAGCTTCTCCTCTTATCCCTTCTCATTGCTACTGTAATAGTCAGTTCACTATCCCTTAGGACTATGCCAAAAGATGATGTTACAGCTAAAACAGCTTGAGCCAAATAAGTAACTATTGTGCTGAAGAGCTTACTCATATCAACCCAATTTCAAAAGTGACAGTAACTGCCATTTTTTCCTTATATGATACCAACAAAGTCTTACATGGATTACATACATCATGAAGTAGTCCCCCATCCCCTCAGAATTACTCCAAAACATTCATACGCACTCTCACACTTACCTGTGTTTCTGCACTACTAACAGAATGTTTTTCTTCTTTGTCATCTCCTTTAGCATTATTTTCAGCCACTGTTTCCAAGCTCCTTTTTGGCTGAGCCATCCCCTCAGATGGATGGCTTTCACTTTCTTCAGCTACTTGTTCTTCCCCTGTTGCTCTTTTCTTGGCCTCATCTTTGGGCTCTGCCAAAGTATAGGATTTTTGTTTCTTAAGCCAGGGAGGAAGAAAACGAGAAATACCCTTGCTTTCAGATGAATCTTTTTCCTTCTTCGGGCTACTTGGGCTACTAGGGCTTGTTGGTGCTGGGACAGGAGAATCTTGAGTTTCTTCGGAGGATGCTTTCCTGGATTTATCATTTCTTGGAGTTTCTGAGGCTTCTTCAGGCTTGTCCTTGGCTTTGTCTGGTCCCACCTGCTCAGAATCTTTCTTTACTTCAGTCTCTGAGCCAACTTCAGTTGTCATTGTCACCGCTTATACTAAAAAACAAATAAAAATGCAACGATAAAAATAGCATCATGTAGCCTCACTACTTTTACTCACTTATTCACAGTAATTTCTAGTCTAAAACAAATGAAATTGAAAACAAACAATACTGTAATAGAACATGAAAATAATTATTAACATTTGTTTCTCCAAAAATCAGCTAAACTCGACACTCTTATCCCTTTGTGTGTAGTACTAGATTTTGCTACTTTGCCACTCTAAAGTGTAACATGATCATTCTTTCCCTCCTATTGAAGTAAACCAACAAAAATAAGTCCCAAAGGATCTAACAAGAAAAGATCAAAATAACTAGATCCTATTAGAAATCATTGACACTGATTCACAATCTTCTTCAAACAATTCTTTCAAAATTAATGTTCTGTTCATTTGTCTGAGAATTCGTAAATTAGTTACAATCATATTTATAACTCGAAAGTTCTGCACATTAAAATCAACTTCCATCAATACTGGCTACTAGTGAGGAGACAACTACAATTGCAATGGAAGCCAATTAGAAACCAGTAAAATCACAAGAAAGCAGACACAGTACCTCCAGACTCCTAAAGAACATTCAAACATTCATAAGTAGCCAGAAATGAAGTCTTAATTCAGATCACCCTTAATGAAAGAAGTTAATAGATGCCCGAACATACCTAAGAAGCCCTTTTGGCAGAAGAGATGGGCAATGTTTAGTCAAAGGAAACAAACTTGATAATTACTGCACTAAGAGGCCTAGAGATAGGAGCTCTGAACAGGGAGATTCATATGAAGCAAGCATCTCAAGACCAGAAGTTTAACTATATGGAAAGAGTATTTTCTTATTCATTACTTTAATCAGCTTTACTATCTAAAACAAAAATAATCACGATTAGGAAAATCAAAAGAAGATTTAGTATTTGTACTGCTACCTTAGAGACTTCTGAATATAATTCAAGTGTCAGTATTAGTTACACAGCTATTTCCTTTACTTATTATGAAACACTCTTCATGTTTTATTGTAACGGAGTTTATAAATAGCATTAAAGTTTTAATATTTATGTATCCTATTATTTCTCAGTGGTAACAGGTCTCTAAAAGGTACATTTCCATTTGACTAGCTGTAGAGATCAAAGCATTTGCTATTTAAAACTACACATTAGTATGCTAGCTCCAAAGTCGGTACTAGCCAAATTACATTTTGCTTATACCTTCAGATCTTACAGGAAACTCAACTGCTGCTGTGACAAGTATCAATCTTAATAATAAAATAAGCTTGTACATAATTAGTTTCTTACAGGAAAGCAACTTTCCTGTAAGAAAAAAAAAAAATATCAGAATAAACCACCGTGCTTACAGAAATCAAATTGGAGGTTTCATTGTTAGTAGACGTGGTGATTAGTATTTTTCTTTTCTGTGCATTTTTGATTAAGAAAGGTGAAGTTTCTTTTAAGAAAATAGCTAAAATGTTTTTCCAAGAATTCTAAAGGTCTGCAACTGAAGTCTAGTGCTGCAGGTTGCGAAGCCTCTGATGTTACCTTTGCAGTACTATTTGGTAACTGCTTTTTCTTCATCCCCACCCTGTTCTGAGAGAGAAGAACTTGCAAGATCACATCCAGCCCTGTTTCTTAAGAGCTAACAATGTATCTGGAGAAAACAGAAATAAGAGCCAGACAGCATTTCTCTCAGCAGTACGATCTGAAGAAAATAAACCCGTTTATGCTCAAAATTCACCTATCTGAACATCAACTGCATCTTTTCTTCCTCTCCTATTCCCAAAGAGGCATCGTAAACTTGCATTTGCTCTTACTAAATAACACAACTGTACTAAGTACTTTCCCCTCTCTAATCATAAGGCTGCTAATAGATGCAGATTTCTCCCTAACATACTACCTTCGTACCACAAGGTAATGTTAAGTATATACTTTATTTTGAAATAACCAATATGAATGAGCTTAAGAGTCTTGCAGCAAGAAGGGAAAGTAGAACCTTAGGCAGCCAGTCAAGTGGAAAGATTACTGAGGTCTGAAGAACAAGAAACAATCTCAGGAGATGCACTTGTTGGTCATTGTTAACATGGTTTAACAATTGTAAAAACTGAAAGAATTCTTTGAACTCAAAGAAATTAATCAGGAACCAGAGAATGTTATTTCGTTGTTTAATTCTACAATCCTTAGGAAAGCAAAAATATCCCTAAAATTTGTTTAATAACATCATATGGTATTTACAGTATGCAGCTTCCAAAAAAGCACTCATCTGTAGTAAAACAGCGCCTCAAAAAACAGCAAAAAACAGTTATCTTGCATCTCTGTGTGTGTGTGTATATATATATATACACATATATATATATATATATATATATATATATAGAAGACCATGCATACAAACAGATGTACTTTGATTACTGGATCTAAAAAGCTCAGATTAACTTCATTTTTAAGAACACTCCCACAGAAATTGATGATATTGAAAATTAAAGATGGAAAACGTGGAGAACAACTGAACAATTTTTTAAAGTTTTGAACAAATAAGCCACATGCAAGTACCTACATGTATGAAATCCAACTACTTATTTTCAAATGATTAAGATTTTTAGCAATTGAACCGAAACCTCAGCCTTTACTGAGGTTTCTGAACTGAAGTGGCAAGACGTTAACTGTACAGAGTAAAGGGACAGACTGCTGCAGGTTTTATTTTTTTTTTTTTATCTCAGCAACAGTCCCATGTCAAAGAACTCTGACAGAGTCAAACATTTCCTATGCCACAACAAGACCACTAGAGCTGGGGCTAAACTGATCTTAAGATGTTAACTGTCTCCTTTGTAAGCTTAGAGGATAAAGTACTGATGGGCAGAATAATAAGAACAACCTTCTATCCTACAGACAAAAAAAAAAAAAAGATTTGAAAGCTTAACAGTTTACAGAAAAATTTTCTATAATAGTCCTGCTGATTAGACAACTAAAACTATGTTATGATTTAGACTCTGCAATGATATCTCCTGCTGAAAATGCTTCTTAGAAACATGAGCCAACTGGAGAAAAAAAAAAAACAAAAAACAATCTTTATCCTTACGATTCCACCCAAACTGCCTCTTAATTCAATACTGTCAGCTCATTTTCAGTGCAGTAGCCAGGTGTGGAAAACCCTCATTGCCAGTCTTTATATTGGTCAGCAGATGGTGCCATAATAGTTCTAAAAATCAGTAGAACAATTCACAGGTCCAACTGAAAACAGCAACAATATTCCAATTTCAAGCATAGTTCATGAGTTGTGGCAAGAAATTGTATGTTTTCATATAAGTCTTAACATGAACTGTTTTTAATACACAGCATTTCAGAGATGTACACAGCGACTTACTACTTGGTGATGCTAAGAATTATTTACCTGTACACATGAGCAGGTGGATGTTTAAGTATACACATGTGGAAGCTACGTGCATACACATCTCCAAGATCAGAAAAGGCACAGAAGAGCATCTCTCCAAAGGATATTAAGTCTTCTACAAAAGCCAATTTCCAAAGAACTCCAGACACACACATGGTGGCTATCAGCCCCAAAGTTAACAGGAATAATACTGCAAGAATTCTTGCTGAAGTCACTATTCAAAATAACAGGTGTTCTGTTACTCTTTATGTTAAAATCCATTTCATCATACAGCTATCTGCATGCATACAACGTTCTCCTTTCAAATATAGCATACACCTGAATTACCAGGAAATACTTATTTTGGGATAGAAATGTTTAAGACTGCAGAACCAAGTAATGTACTGTAAGAAAAATACTGCAAGTGTGTTACCGCTTTTCATAGAATACTCAGAACTCATCAGAAAAACTGAGAAGTCCTTACAGAACATGCTGTGAGCTTAAAAGATACTTCTGAATCTCTTATTTACACAAGTGCTATAGTAGATCTGAAGACCACCGAAGACAGAACCATCGAGGATGTACACAGTAAATGAAATGAGAGAGAAAGCTATTTCTGGCAAAAAATGCACAATGAGTATCTACAGTCTAGATAGAATACTTTCACAATAAAACTCATGCTGACAAGTTTCTGACCCAAAGCAACTCCAAAAAAGTTACTTTAATTCCTGTTTGTAAAGTCAAAATAGATTCAGCAATCATACTATTTCTCAGTGTCTTCTCTCTATTAAAGCACTCCAAGAGACCAAGTTTATTCCCAATCACTTTGGTGTCCCATCTTTTCAAAACACACCTGTTGCAGGCCATCAGCTCATATTTTCTGGTGAGTAACTTAGCTATTGCAATCCATATACAACTTAAACTGAATTACCCTTTAAAGCCAATAGGATTAAGAGATACAACTCCTCAGAAAGCAAAGATTACTATAGCACAAGCTGTTTTGCTAAAGTTGGTCTATTGATACCAGGTAACAGTCTTAAAAGCATATAATAGAAAGTATTTAGAAAACACAGTTTCCTAAATTAAAAGCACTGAAGACTGCATCATTTGCGTCACAAACTATACAAAAGCTTTCAACAAACAAGAACATAAATATCTTTGAAGTGCTATAAAAAGGCAAGTTGTGAAGCCAATATTGAAACGCTTCTGGGATTAAATATAAGCAAATAAACATCTTTCATTCATCCCAATGCTATCCATGCCATACCCAGAGCCAATGTGAGTCTCTCACGCCTGTATTCACTATCTACAAATAGTTCAATATATCAAGGCTAAAAGTTTCAAGAAGAGGTCCTGAATCTGAATCAGGAAATTTCTCTGCCAGAATACATATGCGCATACAGAATCTGCTTATCAAGCTAGCATTGTGCTTTTCCCTAGCACTGAAAAACATGTTGCAAGCTGAGGAGAATCCAGTAGTCTTTTTGAAAAGAGTTATTGAATAAGAGTGACCCCACCCAAGCCCTGACACTGCTAGAGGAGGGCATGCTCAGTGGAAAAACCAGGACTTAGTTCCAAGTCTTTTCATTCCAGCAGCCAGAAAATGCTCATGGGTCAAGAGACAGCTCTGTTTTCCAGATATCTGTCCAACAAACTAAGAACAACAGTTTAAGAGAAATCTCTCCCTATCTTTGAAATGAACGCTGTTCACTCTAAGCAATGCTTTCTCTCCAATCTCCATTCCCTTCCTTCAGCCTCATTCCATACCACCAAATGACTTGGTTTCTGTGACAGTGGCACACATTCACTACAACACAAGTCAGTTTCTAATGCATCAGCAAGATTAAAAACAGTTTATTTTTTATACTTGCAACATTAGTCTTACTCTTGTTGTGCTTTCAGGACACTTACAGTACCTTCATTAACCAAAGCACCGCCCAATTCAAAAAATAATTCACTGGTTTACTCATACCTGAGAACTTTTTTTTTCCTCAAGCACATTGAGAAGCCTCAGTACAATAACACCCCTGGATGCTTGAATCCCAGACATATGATTATTTTGACAATTATCTATTTCCTCCTCAGTGGAAACCATAGAGTGAATTATTACCATTTCAAATGTTTAGGAAACGTACAAGACCATGGAAAAAAAGGGAAATAACCACAATACTGGTACTCAAACTCAGGAAAAAGAAATGACAAGTGACTAATCTGTGCTTTTGGTATAATGCTAGTGACAGATCTTACAAGCAGAACAGATTTGCAAGTAACTTTCATGAGCAGACGTTAACTTTATTTCATCACTACATCAAGCCTGAATATCACAGATACAGACACCTCCGAGACCACACCAATATGGCCTGTTAGCTTTTTATTTCAGGTTATCCAGTTTAGAAGCAGTAGTAGAAACCTTCTGAGAATGTATTAACAGGGTCTGCTCTGCCATGTCTGAGAATGAAATTCAAAATACATCATTCACAAAACTTTGGGTCATAAACGCCACAGAAATGCTTTTTTCTATGGCAGCATCAGTTCTGTATTTCAGATAGAATGTACACTTCAAAGTTTTTGCCATTGTCAATATATACATTATACAATATATATGGTTCAATAATACTCATGGATGTTCATATTGATGTTATGGAAGGAAATAAAAACAGAAAAAAAAGTGATATTTAAGTTATAAATGACTTTATATAGATGACAGATGTGAGATTCTCCTGCTATTTTTTCAGCATTTTTTTTTTTTCCTGAATCAGGATGCAAATTGAAATACAGAACTGATACTAGCACCACTTCCTACGAACAGTGAAGACAGTTTCAAATACTTGGTTAATACTCAGCATCTCTTATAATTAACTTCCAGTAATCTTAATCTGAGCTTCACAGTGAAGTAATTATAGATTTCTGTAGGTATATTGCAGCTGGCATGCTCCTGCCATTATGTGAATTAATTGCGGAAGAACCTTCAGAGATCTTGACACAACTAAAGATACAACAAATCAGAACTGACTACAGATATAAACAAAAGTTAAAACCACTGCTGCTGCAATGAGTAAAATGCTATTCCCAAACCTCTCCCAGCTATCCTATATTCCTCAAGTTTCACAAGCAAGCCACCTGAGATGTCCTGCAATGGCTTTTTTATTTTGCAGCCAGTACAAACCCACTGCATCTTTCACGTGCTGCCAGAACACAAATGCTCTCAGAAGAGCAGAGCTACTCTGCACTGTGTTCTTTCCCCCTGAATACTTACAACGCACATAAAGTGATATACATAAAGCAGGACATAGCAAACTTTCTCTTACATTTACTGTAGTAAATAACAGATAGCCGATAGAATTGCTTTTCAAGAAAGCATGCATCTACTGCTCCTTTGGGAGCATAACACTTCCAACTCCAAAGCAACAAAAAACAGTAAGAGAGAGAAAGATGCCTCATAGCTGAGCAAATGATACTAGCAGCCAAAACTTCAGTCCCATAGGCTCTTCTGAATGCTGGTATTTGATTAGCAGAGCAGAAATAGCAGTTTTCTAAAAGGCTTCCACTTCACGTGGCAATGGCTTCCCCACTAATAGTATTTCAACCACTACAACATCTCTCAGCTAGATAAACTGAAATGATTCTCCTGAGGTCAGAAATAAAGCTAACAACACTAGCAAAAAAAATGCAAAAAAGAATTTAACCCAAATAGTGCTGTGTTTGAGCCTGTACTTCAGCAATTACTGCATTTGTTAGTCATCTAAGTGCTTTAGTCATTTTGTGCTTTCTGGAAGGACATTCCCAGCCTGAAAATTGTAATATAAAACAGATAACAGGATGTGCAGGAAATCCCCAAGGGAGCAACTATTTAAACAAAGGGAGTTTTTTGGAGAATTAGCAAAAGATAAAAAATAATTCCTACACATCAAGAATGAATAGAGAGAAATATTCATGACTGTCCTGCAGACAAGGAAAAAAGAAACCTAGTGACTTGCATTGACATTTACATATAAATATCTATCACAAAGTACAGTTTACTAGAGCAGAAATTCACAGCAGAAAGTTTTTTAATAAACACATACAAATGCAGACTGTGTGCTGTTAACAGTGATCCTATACAGCAAGTTAACTTTGAAAGCTTGGGAACAATTGTAAGCACACACAAACCCAAGTTGACAGCACTAACTAATAGTTTCATTACAAAATCATATAGCAAAACATTCTGAGGTACACACCAAAAGATTTAGTTGAATGAAAGTCCCAGTCTGTACAGACCTGGAGTGTTTCTCTTCCTCCTTTTAGGCTCAACACTATAGACGCTGACAGAATGCATGTTTCAAAGTTTTTTTTTGTTTTTCAGCTTCCAGTATGCAGCTCATCTTGAATTTAATCTTGGATTGAAGTCCATATTTAAGCTCACAGTTGCAGATCTCTCCCATTATAGAATCATATAAGAGTATGGATTGTAAGGGAGCATCTAGTTCCAACCCCCCTGCTATAGGCAGGGACACCTCCCTTTACACCAGGTTGCTCAAAGCCCCATCTAGCCTTGTCTTGAATGCTACCAGGGAGGGAACACTGACAAACTCATTGGGCAACCTGTTCCAGTATCTCACCACCCTCACAGTAAAGAATTTCTTCCTAATATCCAGTCTAAAAATCTACCTTCATCCAGTTTAAAACCATTTCCCCTTCTCCTGTCACTACCTGCCCCTATAAAAAAAAAAAAAAAAAAAAAAGAAATACCTCCCCAGCTTTCCTGCAGGCCCCCTTCAGGTACTGGAAGGCCACTATAAGGCCTCCTCAGAGCCTTTTCTTCTCCAGGCTGAAGAGCCCCAGCTCTTCCAGCCTGTCCTCATAGAGGAGGTGCTCTGGCCCTCTGATCATCTTTGTGGCCCTCCCCTGAACCTTCTCCAACAATTCCATGTCCTTCCTCTGTTGGGGGCTCCATCCTTTCTAACCAAGCCTTAACTTCCATAAAACTTAAGTACAAAGCAACAAATAAGAAAAAAAAAAAAAAAAAAACAATAGCGACAGCAATACAGATCAGTTCACTTGAACAGCAAATCCTGAAACAAGATGTGCAAGATTAAGAACTGAAGTTCAGGTCCAGATGAACCTGGCACAAACAAGCCTCAAAAAGGCTATGAAAACATACCATCAACAAATCTAAGCTTTTAGCACTTCAAGCATGTACATCCTTATCTCTTAGGATAGGAAATGCACGCAACAGTTTTGACTTTTGGGAAGCAGAATGAATGATACGTAATTGACATGAACACAAATTCAGCAAGAAGCCTGGATACAGAAACGTAGTAGAGGAATGCTGCTATTCTCTATTTTTTATTATTACAAAGAAGAAATAATTGGGAAAAAAATAAGTAAATGTTGAAAAAAAAAAAAAAAAGAAGACAAGAGATAAAGTCAGGAGTAAAAAATGGGGTGGGAGAGGGAAAGAAAACAGGAAACAGCCGCTGAAGACAAAACAGGAAAAAAGGTCATATTTGTGTAATAGCCAAAAAACTACAGTGAGGCCAGAAAGGGGGGCAGGGTGGGAAAGACACAAATCCTGATATGGGTGAGGTTACAGTGTACAGTTAGTGTGTGGATAGAATGCAACATCTCCAAAATGCAGGTCCCGCAACTTCTAGAGAGAATACTCACAGTGGATACAGCAACTACAACTTCATCCTCACACAAATATTGCCCAATTGAAGTTTTAACGTGAAGTTCATATAAGAAAGGGCAAATGTATGAAGGACTAGGAAAATCAAAGATTTAAGATTCTGCACTCTCATGATACAGCTCGCACAGAACAATTTTGTTGTGTGCCTGAAACAGTGTACAATCAAATGCCTCTTAAAAAGCCAGTACATTAATACTGCCCCCTCCATTATTATTTTTTTCATCTTATTTCATGACTTGTTCCAGTAGCATAAGATGTAAATAGACTGATCCTTCCCTCACACTCTTAATGTCATTTATTTGTTTACAAGTAGGGAATGCATTTCACTGGCTTTTACTGTCTCTGATGAAACCAGCACAAGTGCTAACTTCACCTCTCGTGTCTGCCATATACACTCAGTCTAATGGAAACCTGCATGTTCACACGTTACGTGCACTTGCGCCACTTTGTGAGTAAAACATGCTGGTATAATATACATGCCAGTATAATATTACTGGTAAGATATTACCAGTAATATTGCAACCTATTTAATGTAGTATCAAAAGAAAACAGAACCTAGAAACGTCTTCTCAAATTGTAAAAGCATGCTGCCAAATTTGATGTACATCAAGGAAGTGTTTTGAAAAGACAAAATAGCAGAACTGAAAGTCTGTCATTTTTTTTCTTGATGTTATAGCTCAAATAGACTACTATAAAAAGCTAGTAATGTGGTAGCAAATCTGGCTGCAAAAAAAAATTAAAACCATTTACTTATGGTAAGCTTATTAAGCAACATATGGAAAGTATGGCAGATAAAATTTGTCGTGATAAAATAGATTCTTTTTCTAAAAAAAAAAAAAAAAAAAAAAAAAAAAAAAAAAAAGAACAAAAACCAAACAAACTAAAATCAATGTCTCACCAGACTATGGCCCGGCAAATTGAAGAAACAATTGAAAATATATCAAGTGATATCTGGAGAGTAAGGCTGCTAATTTCAGATTTTAGGGATTGACAATACGTGAAAGTACTGATGCTACAGATATGACTCAACACACCGTTTTTATTAGCTATATTGAAAATGAATATAATGTCACTGAAGAAATGGCTTCTTCAGTATCATTAAAAGACAAGTAAAATTAGATTTCTATTGAAGTCATAAAAATTACATTAAAGCAATTTTGTTCAGCCTTTGTCAATATATCTGCTATAGCTACTAATGGTGTCCTGGAGATGGTTGGCAAAAAAGAGGTAAGTATAAAATTAATAGAAAATGCTATTGTTGCCAGCAATTCACATGTGATGAAATATCACTGCATTGCACATCAAGCTTTAGAACTGGATATTACTCAAACTGTCAAAGCTGTGAATTTCATGAAGTCCAAGGGATTGAATCAACCCCAATTCCAGGAGTTCTTTCAAAGTATGTATGCTGATTACACGGTTGTCATCTACTTTCCTAGAGGAAGATGGATAAGTCAGGGTAAAAATGCAAAAAAAAAAAAAAATAAATAAATAAATACTGTAACTTGCAAGATGAAATCAATTGCTCACAGAATCAAAAGGAATATTTGCACTAGAATATGAAGATTAAAGATGAGTCACAGATTTAGCATTTCTGTTAGATTTGACTGCTCTTTTGAATGAGGTGAACACATGTCTTCAAGGTAAAAAAAAAAATCAACTCACCTATGCTACGCTTCAAACAATAACAGTATTCAAAATGAAACTGAAATTATGGCAAGCTCAAGTTATGGCAAATAACTATATGCGTTTTGATACCTTGGTGTAGCAGAAATATTCAGTCACAACCTGAAGCAGTGATTGAGCACCTGGTAAGAAGGCAGGGCCAATCCAGGGTTACTCAGCTGCATGCAATGCACCTGAGTGACTGGAAAGGAAGGAGCCAAGATCCACATCTTCCCAGACCTCAGTTAAAGGTGGGCAGTGGAAGGAAGGGTATCTTGCTGGAGATCCCTGTCTAACTGAGGCCTTCTAAAGGTAAGCAAATTTTCTTCCTTTGTTTCTGCATCCACAGCTGCTGCATTTGGGCTTGTTCTCATTTGCTGCAAGTGAAGACTTTGCCACTCTGCCATTATTGCTATATTTTCCATCATATTATAATGTTACAAATGGTTAAACACAGTTCTGTGAACAGCAAAAAAAAAAAAAAAAAACCACTTTAGTGTTTACATTCAGTTTTTTAAAAAAGGAATTTGAAAATCGTTTCAGACTTATGAAAAAGTCTTTTTTTTGCTGTATATTTGCAACTCCATTTTCAGTCATACACATTACTTGTGTAATTTCAAATGGAATGTATAGAGTACAATCAGATATTCAATTAAAAAATAGATTATGTCTCTTTACTAGACTTTTGTTAAGACCTCTCTGACCATAGAAAAGCCTTACCAGAGAGATCTCTCTCACTTCAGTCACACCTTATTTGTGTCATTGCTTTTTGGCAGTATGTATACTTGTGAACAACTATTTTCAAGAATGAAGAGCAGGATAAGTAAAATTTCATCAAAAAAAGTATCTGATTAACACCCTGAGAACACACTAAGAATTGCAGAGAATTGCAGCCACCAGACTGACAAATTAGTATCACAAAAACAAAGTCAAAGACCACCAGTTTGTTGCTTTTGTTTTTTTTTTTTTTTAATACTTTTAATAAAACCAAGGAACCTACATATATTAACTGTTATAATATGGCTCAACACAATTCCTTTACACTCAACATGGCCTAGGCAAGCCAAAAGATTGGACACTCATGAATTAGGTGAAAAAGAGTTATGCCTTGACATCTCTGAAATGACAGAATTTTTCATTAGTTTTCTTTTGCTTGCTTAAACTGGGAGACACTGTTCATTCTGGAGGGAGAAACAGGCCTTGCAGAGATCTGGATAGACTAGAGCACTGAGCAAACATGAATGGCACAATATTCAAAGGGAAATGTCAGCTGCTGCACCTGGGACAGAGTGAACCAAATTCCCAGCTGCATCAGGTGAAAAAAAATTGTGTTGGCAGATTCTGTTCATCGGGGTACTGCCATCATTAAGTGCTTTCCTGTAATCTCATAAATCACTACATTTACATACCACTCAGTACTTGAAGCAAAATGAATGTAGTTTTCCTGCAAATCAAAACACTGCGTTTCTTATGCCAGGTAAAAGAGAAGAATGGATTTCACGCTGCATGCATCTAGAAAACGTGCTGTAACACCTGGGAGAAGATTGGTAATACTTATTTTGCTTCTTCACATCTTGTATTACCCTATGCTAAGATGCATAGGTAAGCCTCTTAAGTAAGTCTATGTAGAAGACATATCATAAAGACATTCAGATGGAAATGAGAAACCATAATTATTTTTTAGTACAAAGTTCTACAACTTTCCAACTGCCATGGGAAACAGATTCCTTAAAATTCTCAAGGCAAAGCAACAGTGCTGTTTTAAGCTGTGATATCTATATAGATATATACACACCTTTCATCCTCTTCTCAACTTAATCTTACTTTTTTTTTAGTATTCTTCCCAATTATCAGTTAAGCACTGTGCCTTCCCCTCTTAATTCCATAAACATTACTAGAAAGTCAGGGTGCCTAACTGTATCAAAAGATTGGGTTGCACCCAGATAGTTTAGAATTTCACCTGAACAGTAAGAAAATAACTGATTCAATGTGCAAAGTGGATTTTATTTGAAATATATTCAAAAGAGAACAAGCAAAATGAGCTATTTATGAAATTATATGAGTATCTTTATTTACTAACTCACAGTGATTAAAATAAGTAAATCCACATACAGTACTTGAAAAACTATCCAAGTAATCATAAGTTATGTCACAGCTAAGTATTTAATATCAATCAGAGCTTTAGAAATACAGAATGAATTTCCAGAGCTAATTTTTCCACTACAGTCCTGTATAGGGAATTTGTTTCTGCCCAAGTCATCTGGAAACCAACATAACTAATTTACTCTAAGTATTTTCAGAGAGGCTGAAGCAAAGGGAATTTAGTTCTTTTTCTGTGCATCTTGACATACATCCCTATTGATGTTCTCAGTGCATTCAACAATTAGAAGAACATAACATAAATCCACTTAAAACAGATAATCAAATATGGGAATGGTATAAGTTGCCAAATTTCTCTGCTCTATACTCCCAAGTCTCTAGTTCTGAAAAATGTGGATAGGTTATACTCTTGATTAATATTTGAGAAGCCCTCGAGTTCCATAACTGAAGAGATTGCAAGGAAATCCAATGTTGGAGTTCATTTTCATAGATAGTCTCCTCCAGAATGATCCTCTGATGAATAGAGATGAAAACAGAAGGCCTAATTACCTCTGAAAGAACCTGCCTGACAAGAAATCCAAGGCAAGGCATATCTAGAAGAAAAAGGATTCTACGCTCTGTCAGCACTGTCAGTGACCTCCTTTAAACTGTCTCGGATAGGATAAATAGCAAAAGTCACCAATCCATTTTGACTGCTCAATCTGAGCCAGGTTTTAAGCAGCATGCTGTGCTGCACAAGCTATATTAATTTGTCTAACCAAAACACCCAGAGCTGTATCTGTTCCTGCCTGTAAACAAAGAACAGTCCTCATCTTCATGAAAATCAAGGACTACCTTTATTTGAGGAGGAACACTTCCAGTTCAAAGAATGACTTCAGAAGTTTCAGGGAAAATATACATTGTGTTATTCAATTCACTTCTGGCTTTGTTTGCAGACCTCATGCAGAGATACTAGAAGTATCACATTCTTTCTCTCTCAGTTTTGACCATGAGACTATCTTAAGAATTGGCTCTCACTGATCTTTAGCATATCCTTTAGTAAAAGAAAATAAACCCAGCAGGAATGAAAATCAATTATAAAAAAAAAAAACCTAACAGAAGAGATGCCATTTGTCTTTTCACTAATTCCTAGTATTACAAGACTGCGAAAAAAGAAAGAATACTGAAGTCACTTGGAAGCTGCAGTATTTCTACATCTTAGCATTTAATCCCACCAGGAAACTCAGCAAGAAGAGGAGGAATGCAAACAAACTTTAAGAAGCTGTGCTGGCGCAAGTTTTTCTTCCTCTAATTTTGAGCACTTTGTAGACAGCAATCCAAGAAAAACTCTTAATGTTTAAAAATTAAGTAGATGGGAAAATAGCTAATATTTATAAGTTCCTAAGCTGTTTATAAAGAAAACAGTGTTATTTCTTCACAAAACTGCTTATCACTTAATTTTTAAGTTGCTCTTGTGATAGAACCTCAACAGATCTGACAGCTGATTTTAAGTTATCTCCAAATTTATTAATGAAGTGACCAAAAATTTCTGTAAAGCCACTTTCCAAAGGAAAAGAAAGCAGAGAGTTGTCATGTAAGATAACTGGAAAGCCTTTCCAAAGTATTGCAGTCTAATCTTTCAAGACTAAAGGTTTACTGGTTTTTGTTCCCATCCCATAAAGGATAACCAAAACCCGTGAAGTTCAATACATGGCAAAGCAACAAAAACTTCAAGGTTAGATGCCAACTTTATTTTCTAAATAGAATTAGGGCTGCTTTAACAGCTGAAACAATTTATCGTTGTATTTCTTAACATTAAAGACAGGTATTACAATATGTTAGTTACCTTATTTTTCAACTAATAGCCTGATAGCCAAGCATTCATTGCCTACATCCATCACTGAAGGTGAGTATATTCTGTAAAAGAGCATTATTCCTCAGGACTGGCCAAACACACCTTTTAAATTACTGCAGCTTGTAAGGCTAAAAAAAGCTTGTCCCTTAATTTCAATGGGTTGGCAGTAATGCTCCAATCAAACGTGTACAAATGCCTGCATGTAAGTATTTTAAGATTTTATTCCTTCTAGATGAACATCAGAAGATTTCAGTAGAACACAACATTAGCGTTACTTTTGGTATTCCTTTTGTGATTATCAACTATTCACACATATTCAAGTTATTCTATACATTACTAAGTGAAATGAATCCAAAGTTAATGTTCAATAATAATAATAATCTTTCATTTGGGATTATGTCTCCTACTATTAAGACTGAAGTTGAAATTTGTTTTCAAAGTCAGCATAGAACATGAGAACTACACCACTGAGGTAACAGTTTTGGAAAGACATGGTTTTATTAGAAATACATAGAAAATGGATTACTATCCTCAAATCTGATTTTAAAAGTAACAGTCCTAGCTACAAAACTTTTTAATTTAAGAGGCCCAGCTGTTTACCAGGCTGAGGACAGTATTCCTTCTCATGAATTGGCAACACAAGGGTCCACACAATCACTTACCATGCTTGCGTATTAACCAACAAGAGATTAAGTCAAGATGAATTAACTAGTTTTTGAGAAAAGTCACAGATCAGAAGCCTTAAACTATTATGTAACAGCTTTAAAATTAATCGTCTTCCCTCCACTTCTTACCATACTTTCACAATATCAACAGTGAAAATGCTGATGGTATTTTAATAGACAGTCATTTACAGTAAAAGCTGCAAATTTTTTCCCCTTCTACTCCCTAGTCTCTTGCACATCCTTTAGACAATTCCATTGATTCCCTCCTGCTTTGACACTACTCTATCAGAAGGTCACCCCTATTATGAAGGTTAAGATGTAGTGTTACAGATTCTACCAGGATTGGTAGAAGTTTAAGGCAGGATAAGCTTACTAGTACAGATGCACTAACATAACTGAGCTATCAGTCTTCTGAATTTAGGTTTTCAATTCTGAAAATTAGTAGGGTAGAGTTTCAATGAAGTTTTTTTTAGTTTTATTTCCTAGTTTGCATCCTTCTTGCAAGTCTCATTTCAGGATACCGAGCCCTCCAAAGAAGCTTTTCATACAAAGCCTGCAGTTGAATAGCATATGAGTAAGACAGGAACAGTTTTGTGCACAAGCATTTCAAAATGCATGTGATAGTTCCACCCTGCCAATAGACATCACAACCAGGTGATGCCCCTTTATACTGGATGAACTTTGAATGAAGACCAAACAACTCTTTACTATGAGCTGGTGTTTTCTCAATGTTGCATCACCCATGAAGATTTATTTTTCCCCTACAAATCAAACAGATAACAGCTAGAAGAGCCAACCTAGCCATTCCAGTACCCTGCATGGCACGGATTACTACACATTATTCCTTGTTTACTAGCATTGTGCAAAACATTTAAATATCTCCTATCAGCTGTATCAAAGTGTATCTCAAGACCATCAGAACAATCACATTAAACAAAGATGTATGAGACAAGGTGTAAGTTCTCTCCTTACTATATCTTTCCTCCACTTGTGTTATTTCCCTCAGTATCTTGACATACTGACTAATAAAACCATTCACAAGACTGGCAGACCAAAGTTCTCTACTTCAGTGCTTCATTTTTATTGCAGGAAGTGAAAGGCCAAGTGTCCCAAGGGAACGAAGGCTGGCATGCAGACAAGCTAGTGCATGGGGTGCTGTGCCAGACCAAATAGGCTGACCTCAAGCAGCAACCAGCAATATTGCTTTGTATTGCATACTTCCATGAGCCACATTATTTGCCTTTGTCTGAATTTAATACATAGCCATAAAATGTAATCATTTTAGGAGGGAGATCTCAGGTCAGCCTGCATAAGATAGAGTATGTGAAAATAATAATACACAAAGTTTAGTAAACACATTAAGCCTGACACATAAGTAGGATCTACAAGGATGGCAGCTATAGGCCTGCTAAAAAGTGAGCGATATGTAACAAAGATTCACCCTGACAGAAAATACAATGGAAAAGAGATTAAGTAAGGAAAGAGTCCTTTCAATATCTGCATCATTTTTGGACAGAAATGTATTCATTCAGACATTGTTTCATTTCTCTCTCTCTCTCTCTCTCTCTCTCTCTCTCTCTCCCTCCATTTTCTTAAGTTAAAAAAGGAGACCGATAGGAGAACAGATAAGATAGGAATTTATAAATGCCTATTGAGAAAAACATTTAAGTCACATCTGTGCTGATAACATTGCTCTAAGTATCAGACAACTGAGATGTCTACACCCTCACTCACATACTCAGTACTAAGTGAATACAATATATATAAATATATATTTTTTTCAATTTTGCACAGAATTCCATTTGCCATGTACTCATAAGTTGATTGCAAAAAGAACAAAAACGTAAAAAGAAAAGAATTAATGGTATCTATCATGCTTCTGTTGAAGCAAAACTAAGACTACTACATACTGCAATACTGAATGTTAAAAATACTCAAAGATGTTTGTTACGTAGTCCAGGCTAACCTTTGGCTATGTGCATTCAGAGGATGAGGCTACATATAAACATGAACATTTTGCAGAATGCCTGGTTTTATATAGCAAGACTGGTAGGCTCAGCTTCTTTGGTATTTAACTTCACCATGAAAAAATTTAATAGCAAGATCAAGTCAATCACAATTTATTGACAAAACATTCATTGTTAGAGAACAACATAAGTTACTGTAGAAATCTTGGGCATTAAATAAAGGTCTGCCGTATCCTGTAAATTAGAATACAAAAAAGGCCTCTAGAAACCTGTAAGTTACAGTTTCTTTTGCATTAGCTGTCACAAAAATAATACCAGCTTTTTTAATTTTTAACTTAAATACGAACACTGTTTGTACAAAGAAAACTTTAGAACTAGAAATAGCTCAGATTCTCACACCACTAGATGAACCTTCCCTCCCACACGCCCTCTGAAACTATACAGTAACATAGTAGAACACTAACGAAGAAAAGACATTGTAAAAGGCTTAACTGAGAAATTACGATGCATGGATGAATGGGTATGAACTTGTATTTAATACAGTCAATGCAGAAATAGAATGTTTTCCCATATAATGAATGACATTTTGAAGCCACTTTCCAAGAAGAGTACTAAGATGGAAAACTAAACCCAACTTACAGTGGCTCTTGCAAAGGTCTTGAAACGAATGCGTTTTAATATTTGGTGATCCAGGCACCTATTTCAATCTTAACAGCTAACAATTCAGACATCGTAACTCCCACCAAAACTGAAAGTAGCACTCTGTCAGCGTGCATTGCTGTCACTATTGCTCAACATCTCCTTTGACTCTTTTAGAATAGGAGCACAAAAACTTGATGTACTCTGTGCAGCTTTGAACAGACAACTTTGTAGCCATTCAAAGAATGTGTTCTGCAATCTCTCATAATTTAATCACTGTCAGTCATAATAGCCTATTGTGAAAAAATAATCCACTCATTTATTTTATCATCAGTGCACTCAGGCATGGTCAATTTATGAACAACACAGTCACATGCACCAGCCATGAGAGATCCATTACAAAGCTGCTGGAAAGTCCGCCTCACAAGCAAGCTGCTTTTTTCCCCAGTTATCCATAGGCTGAGTTTAGAAGTCCCAATCTTTCATGCTATTCCCAAAGGAGAAACAAAGGGAAGCCATTAAGCCTTTACATACAGTTAGCCAGTGAGCTAATTAACTTATGATTTAATGTTAAAACTAGAATTACAATAACAACGTCCTTCAAGTCAGGTGGTCATGGAAGAAGATGACATCTTGATATCATCATAGTAGCTCACAATATGCAGGACAACAAATACAAGCAGCACAGCTGCTCACACTAGAAGACCAGAAGTCATTGGAAGTGTAGGAGTTGTTGGGAGATACACAAGCTACAGTAAGGCCTGAAAGTTGCAAGACTATGCACTGTCAGAAGATGCAAAACAGCAAGCCAAATCAATACAACTGCATGCATTTCACAAACCCTACCTACACAGTCAAGTTAGTGAAAGCATGGAAGTAATATCAGTAGTAGCTGTGAGATAGATAGCACTAAAAGACTGAGACTTTACTAATCAAGAAATCTTTATGTATGAGCAGTGACCAAAAGATTGGAGATTTCCATATCATCTGTATACATGAAAGCAACATCCACACACCTTTTAAATTAAAATAGATGAGGGCTTGCACGTATGCATATTGCTGCATTATCTCTCATCCACCCAACGGCTTCATGGGAAATAGCCTCCTACATGAGACTTCATATAAATTTTTGTCTGCTACAGCAAATATTAAAGAGGAAATCATTCTTACTACGTTTGTAGTAATTTTTATCCAATAATTGTTGAAACTCACTGTATGTGAAATATTTGTCTTCAATAATTAAGTCATGTACACCTGCCTCTTTTAGTGCCATATGCGTAACACCCATGCAGTACCCCACTCCTTACAGTTCCATTGTCCATCCCATTTTTAAAAAGAGATTTTTCTCTACAATTTATCAGATGAAAACAGCAATACAGTTCTCACAATACACAGGGATTATAGAAATACCTTACAGAAACATTTCAGAAGTTTCTTGTTTAGAGCAATAAGGTATGAATATGAGTTAGAGTACAACTAATATGGAAGCATAATCACTTAAAACAATCCAGTTAATAGATCCAACATACTAGGTAGCTGCTTAGGTAATTTTTATCTTGAAGTATATTTGTGACTATTAGGAAAAAAAAACTATACTGCTTTACTTATAAGCTTCCATTGTGAGAGTAGTTAAATGACTTCCAGAAGAAATCCAATGTACCAGAGACGTCTAACAAAGTGTATATGCGGATAACTGTGGCATCACATTTATTCCTGCATTTAAAGATATTATCCTCTAGAAGTGTTTGATATCATGAAATAACTTGTTTCAATTAACTGAAAGTAATATACTTTGAGTAATTTCTCGTTAAGTGAAAAAGATGACTAATACAGCTACAAGTACTATTCAGCCTTCCAAAACAGTAACAACTATCTGAAGTTGTTTTAATTCAAGCCAGTGCTTTTTACAGGGAAATTTTTCAGGCTCCAACAGTTACTGTTGTTATTTTTTTTATTTATTTTTTTATTTTTTTTAAAGAAGAGAATGAGAAGTAATTTCTCAATCAGCATTCAATTTTAAAGTCTGACGAGAACTCAAAAGACTGCAAACAAAAGCAGGAGCTTCCTATCCAATTAGGTCAGCCACACTAGCGCCTCAAAAAGCAAACACTAGCAAACACACGAAGACTGTCATGGTTAGAATCTCTAATTCAGCACACATTTGGGACTAATGCATTCAAAGTGCAATTCTACCACTCTCTAGACTAATAGATTTGAATTCTGAAGAAAATGAAAGAATGAGAGAAAAGTCAAACAAGAGCAAGCAGCAAGTATCCACAAATTAAGCTCTCAGGTTTCTCGTCTAAAACAGTGTTTCTAAGAAAAATGAAAACCTTGATTTTGCGCTACTGCTACTTCTCTGATCTAGAAGGTTTTGTGTTAGAAAGGAACACTAGCAGCCAGATTCTGTACCGCACTATATACCCCCTATTTAATATACCAACTATAAACTCCCAGTTTTTACTTCTGTGGCAGTCTTAAGTTCCAGAATTAAATCATTGATTTATAGTGATTTTTCAGAAATGCCTGTCAAACTTGAGTCAAAATCTACAGTTTTTATAAGACTTCTAAAAGCCTAAACTCCAGTGTGCTATTTAAGCAGTGCAACATGGTCACAGGCAACTACAGCAAATACACCTCCTTTGTATTGGACTATGCAAGGCAGTGAAAACATTTCATAGTAGCAGAGCACTCAAGAAAATGGTAGTGTCTTGAATCACACAGCATCTTACTTCACTGAGAATGTCTAACCTGATGTTGCCTTTGAAACATACTGAAGTAAACATAATTAAAGTTTCAGGTATGTGGTATTGTTAAAACTGACAAGTATCTTTTTATGGCACTGCATGCACCAGAAGTTAGTTACATTTCAGAATTCATTATCAGGACAACCTTAAAACTTTCATACTTGCAACATTACAAACAAAAAAAAAATCTCTTCAATTGTTATACTACAGAACAAGTAGAAAAACTTTTAAAAGATGATCATTCAGGCACTCCAAAAATACTGGGAAGGACAAGTTTAACAAGTAGAATTTTTAATAGCAGGTAAGCTTTCTGTTGCCAAACTCTCCCATCATTCCAGTATTAAACAAATGCTGCTTTTACTTTTTTAAAAATTAGAGTTTGTGCTAGTTAACATATTTATTTGATTTATGAAGTATGTGTTGAATGAGGACTTGTCAAAATAGAGCATTTTCTGCACACTTGATTTACTGGTTTGGCTAGTTCATCTGATTTCAACAGCAAGCTAGAACACTTTCATAGGTCAAACACCACATTTCTCAAATTACCTTAGCTTTAAGTTTTGAATACATTATTGAAGCATCAAACCTTTTCAATATTCTTTCTACCTTTTCTCCCATTTCTAGCATCTTTGTTTCCTATTAATTTTTGGCATATAAAGAAAAACAAGCCTAGAGATGCATGATATTACTTACTTTGAACACATTTTCTAGAAGCAAGTCACAAAGATTTAAATATAGCTGATACATAGATTTTTAAGATTTGTCTATTCTGTTAAGACCAGTCACATGAGTAAGACTATTAACCATTCACTGGGACAGAGCAGCACACAAAGGGACAAGAGGGAGGACAGAACAATTTAGGGACTCAGCAGGACTGATAAGGTGCAGCTTTTTCCAGTCCAATTCCTTTTCACCACAGCAACAGTACACGCTCTCACTTCCATCCTTCATCCCACAGTTGAGGAATCCCAGTGACTTTCCTAGCCTCACTACACAGTGACCCTTGTCCTGCTGCCTTCAGACCATGCTCCTGGTTCCTCTCTGTTCCAATTTCCAACCTACTACAGAAGTCCACCCATTTTCATCCAGGAGAATAATAAACAGGATACTGCAGGAACCAAGCTTCTCTATCTTGCCTCCACTTCTCAATACAGATCTATTGCAAAGACATGCTACTCTACTACCATCATAAAAACAAGCACAAGATGGGGCAAGATGGATAGGCAAAATAGGCTACAAATGTCAGTCTCAGTACTCTGAGCCATTAAAGCTGGCAAGGCACAGAATCTCTACCTCAAGAAGCTTCCTTCCATTCCACGCTGCAGCTTAACTGACCTTACCAGCCCTCCAACCTCCAACCTATAAATCGATTCCTGGACAAAAAACACTCAAGAAAAGCATACAGCAAAGGCAATCTTGGTCTATACCTTCTCCTTTCAAATAAACAAAGCCATGACTTTGTCTGCAGTATTAATGTAAGACATTTTAAAAAAAAAAAAAAGCAGCTGTCTGGCAAACTCTTGTATAATCATTTCTATCAGCTTTCACTAGGGGGTTTACATTAAGCATTTAAGTAGAACTTTGTTTTTCCCCACAGGAAGTAGAGAAGAAAAAAAAATATCAGTATAACACTACTTCTGAAACCAAACAAGTTTATTTCCAGTTACAGCTCAATTCAGGAGGTTCCAGTAAGATAATTCAGAGAAATGCCTCAGGAAGCATTCCTGTTTGGCTTGGAATTACTATACAAGCCTACACTTAAAATTCTTCATACCTTTACAGCTGTCTGTTTACAGCTACACTTCATTTGATTGAACAGCTGCCATCAGCTACTTGCATTCTGCAGACACTTAGGTTATAAATATAAATATATATTTAAGTTATTTTATGAAATCTGCGTGTATGACGTCTTCAGTAGCACTCTTGGTATCTGCAATACCTGCAAGTTGCCAGTACTTTTCAGCCAGAGGCTCATTCTTAAGTGCTTAAGAATTATTCTCTACAATCTGACAGTCATTACTAGCTTCACAATTTACACAAAAAACTAACTTCATCCAAACAGTGTTTAAAGCAACTAACTTGCAGATGATCATAAGGAAGATGGAAAAAATAAACTCTCCCCATTAACATCCACTGTATTTACTAGTTTCTCCCAGACAAAGACTCAACAAAAGATTTATAAGAACTGTCTTAACAGAAGCCTGTTGTAGAAGTTCTACCTTTTGTACTCTCCTGAACTCCTGACTATTAAGAAATAAAAGAAAAGCTTTCAAGTGTACAACAGATCTGCTCCTAACAGAACTAACAGTTTCTTTAGATTGTCAGCTGTGTTTATTCAAGTAAATAACAGGTGAACTAAATATGTTGAGCTAAAGCACCTACTTCTTTCCTTCAAAGGACAAAATATGAATATCCTGTTTACAGCTATGGTCAGCAATCACACCACAAATCCCAGAGGCTGATCTGTAATATTGCTGTTCTTGGTTTGAGTTGTCACTTTGGAAAGTGGCTTTTTGCAGCCAGCAAGACCAGCGTACAAATCAAAACAAAGGGAAATCCAGATCTGCAATTAAAATAGAAAATCATAACATTTTGTCATTACTTCAAGGAGCGTAACAAGAACGAGCACTCCAAGCTAAGTGCTCCACACTTACCATTTTGATAGCCTTTCTGTTTGTGTTTTTGCAGATTAAGTCCTTATTGCCTTTATAGTTTGAAAACAATATCCCTTTCCTGCTAATTAACATCAATTAAAAAGAATGAACTATATTACTACTTGAAGCTGTATCACAGTGATATACTTTTTGTCTTCAACTATGGCTTCGACATGCTGTTCCATACTGAGTCCTCAGGAATAAAATTCAGATTCCTTAATTCAAGAGACAGCTACAGGTATCAACATCAGGCTTCATGAACTTTTTGACTCCCTACACGGAGGAAGTCTAGACTTATGAATATGTTCAGGAAGCAGCACAGACACAGCAGAGATGTTAAGTTAGTTTTCAGACTTCACGCTAGATGAAAAGAGACTCCTCTTTATCTTTAATGACTAAGCAGTATTCAAAACCATGACTCTTATATGATATGAAACACTTTACATATGATAGATATAATGAAGCCTAGAGAATACTATGCAGTTATTTCAGCAGTCCTGCTGGCAGCACTTCAGTGCTCTCTCTGAAGAAAAACAAACACATTATTCTATTAATCCAATTCCTTTGAAGGATGACAAGTAGCTCCTATATGCACAGTAATCAGTTTTTCCTCTTTGCAGCTGCAGCCTTCCTCATTGCAAACTTAAAAAGCTACATCTTACAACAAATTGCAGACTAACAGACATTATAAAATTGAGCTAAGAGCACCCATAATTTGTTATTGTCAGACACTTTACACAACCAGATATGAAAACAGGGGAATTTACATGTCAAAAAAAATAAAATTTCATATTAGCCATGTATTATAAAAAGAATGTCAGTAGACAACTTTCCTTTTCATTTCAAGACAAATCTATTCTAAACATATTCCAAGTATTTGATGAATCTTATTGGCTTTAAAATAAAAATTCTGCCTTAAACACAAACACCACATTTTAATCAAAAAGAGAAAGTATATTTAACTGCTACAGTCAAATAAGCATTCCTTACACATTTGTCTCCAGTATTTCTAAAGAATTAACTTGAAAGACAGTATGTTCCTTTTAATATTATAAAATTTCTGATTGTATCCTTAAAGAGTTTAAAGAAAAGTAGTGCTTAAAAATAGAAGTCGGAAGGATGCATGCAGTTCCATGATCTGGTACTCTTCATTCCACTGAAGGATAATAAAATGCATCTGAGTTTTTAAAACATTCTTGAAAAACCTCAATAGAACTGTATTCTATTCAACTAATTTAGGAAGTGAACAAGATTACTTTAATGCAGTTTGAATATTTTATGCAACTTTAGAAATCTGAGTACATTAGTTTACATAAAATAACCTGTCTTTGTAGCTATTATCCCAACTCCTAAAACTTTCAACATAAATAAATTCACAATTTGGAGTTTTTAGAAACTGCTCAAGAGGTACTAAGCTCTCCTGAAAACTGTCCTAAAAACCAAAAGGATACTGGATATCCAGTCCTTCCCTCTGAATCTTTTCCATGCAGTTCTATCAGCTCTTTTCACCTGCTTGCACAGGTTGCCCAGAGAAGCTGTGGATGCCTCATCCTTGGAGGTGTTCAAGGCCAGGCTGGATGAGGGTTGGGCAGCCTGATCTGGTAGGTGGCAACCCTGCCCACAGCAGGGTGTTGGAATTGGGTGAGCTTTGAAGTTTCTTCCAACCCAAGCCATTCAATAAGTCTCTGATTCTCTTCTTCAAACTTCAGAAGTTTTATTTTTTTTTAAATATCTGATCTACTTTAATAGCACATTCATCACTACCATACGAAGTCAAAACAGAAAACATTTCTACACTTAACTGCATTTTCATCCCTGTTCTTGTCAAATGAGTTATAAATACGCATCTTATTATTGAAATCTGAAGTTCATGGCATGATGTTTGGCCCCGTAGAAGTTTCAGGCATATGATTAGTATTTTTGTGAAAAGAACACGGATAAATTTTGCATTTGATAAGCAAGAAAAGACTGCATACAAAATTTCTGGAATGTTTGTGTGGGCAATGTCATTTGTACTTCTGGAGGTTGGTGCACTCAAACAATGGTTTAAAGAGTATCTTTCAGATACAATTTGATTGCAGATGACTGGTTGCATTGCAACTGGCTTGGAACATGCTCAAATTTAGGTAAATGTTCACAGGATATTCAACTAGGATATAGAGAGGTTTATTACTGCTGTAACCATTTTCTCCACTCCTCCAGCTGTTCCTTACCCTCTCTCCTGTGCATTAGAAACACAAAAAGAACCAAGGAAACCAAGTAGTATTCAACCCCACAGAACCTCCTCCCTGACTGCAGTCAGACACTGGGATTTATAATCCAAACTGTCTGGGACTCAGGCTGCTGCCCGTGTTGCCTGCAATGCTGGCAAGCTGTTAAAGTTACAAAGTAAGAAGTATGTGCCAAAATATGTACTCCTGCTTGCCAAGCATATAATCTCAATGCATACCTCCTGATAGGAAACCAGTTTAATAAATTTGGGACAGTTTCCTTTTCCCTTTGCTTAGGAACAGTCTTCTTTCCCACACACTTAAATGCAGAGGAAGAAATACCACCACTTCCACACTTAAAACTCAGTTCTCTGCGTGGAACTCAGTTTCATTTGATCAATCATATTCCATATTTTCTTACCAATTCAGATGACCACCACCAGGCCTCGGTTCCTAAAGAGCCTCTGTCTCCCACTGTTCATGAAACACTCCCAAACACATTTGACAGCTAAGTTTATTTGGTGAATACAGCCTCAGCTGTCTCCTGGTTCACTCTGCTTTGTGACCTATTAGTAGGCCCTCTCTTCATCTAGAAGAGAAAAGAAATACCTGTGAAGGACTGAGTTTTGTACTTGAGTCACAGCATGCACTTGGTTTGCTATAAACTTTCTCTTACCAGAGATTTTAACTAAATAACTGGATACATGCAGAATAGTGAGTTTCTTCTAATGCTTGAAAAGATAACAAAGATACTAAGTAGAACATGTGGCTCTAGGAACCAAACAGCATGCAGCATTATAGGATAGCCCTGAGGCACTTACTCTGCTTCATAACTATGCCATGGCAGTGTTCTAGAAAAATATCTCATGTCTTATGAGCAACACACACATTCTAGATAAACTACATCTGGAATTTCAAAAACAAACACTTAAGGAAATCCTGAAGGTAAGTAATGATAAATTCAGAAATCTTATTGAAGAACAACTATGAAAGGGATATTAATAGCTATGTTAAAACTTAGACTTGAAAATTTTCTCAAAATAATTAACTGGCTTCTACGGAAGAAAAACAATTGATACCTAGGTCTGACAGAAGACTTGTCCACATACTGAAACATGCACAGCTTAAATGTTACTAAGGCAATAATCATGACTGCATTTTCCCTATCTTGCATCATCATCCTTTTAGTGCTAACACCTTCTCCTATTAGGGAGAAAAAGGAGGAAATAAGACTTCTTAGTCATGACAAGCTGTCAGAGATTTCAGTTGCTAAGTAAGATATATTCTGTTGAGTAAACTTAGAAGCTTACAGAAGTGAACAATGCATAAAGTTCATACTGCAGCAATATTTGCCTGATAGCAAAATGAGGTCTACAATACTCAGCTTTAATAAAAGCATAACCATTCCTGGAGGAAGATAAAGTAGGCAAAGGAAAAAAGTAGTAAAGTAATCCAGAAACCTCAGCTGAAACTGGAAAAAATTAACATCTCCCAGTCTATAACTGCCACAAGTTTAATAACGGTGCCTCACATGCAGAGTTTAAAACTCCACCTGACATCTGCTCAAGACATATCTATACAAATAATGATCAAAGTAAAACAAAAGAGAAGAAATCTCTTGCCTTTGCTTTAGAAGCTAAGTTGCGTAAGTTCTTATTTTTAACCATTGATTTGCAAGTTATGAGCTAGGTAAACTTTGTACACAAATACACACAAAAGCAAACCCCATTTTCTGCACTGGTTCTCTTCTGACTAATCTTTCCCTACCCTATTACTACCATCTGCAAAATCTTATACAAAACCTGCAAGCTGGACTTTAGAACCAAATATAAACTCTATGTTCTTATAAGGAGTGCCAAGGTAATCATTGGCAAAATGTACATAGACTATACATGGCAGAGCATTAAACCAAGTTGTAGGACCCTCTCCTATTCTTAACAGACACCTCTGGTTTCTCTGTACCATTATTATTCTCTGTGGCATTATATTCTGGCTCATGTCTATGAGCACATAACTTGCAGGTCCATTCAGCTTTATTCCTCTTCGTACAGAAGAGATGTAGACCTACTGGAGCAAGCCCAGCAAAGATAGTTGCACCTGAAAAGCATCTGACATCAAGAAAGGCTGAAAAAGCTGAGATTGTTTAGCCTGGGAATGAGAAGGCTCAGAGCAGAGAATCTTATTATAATGTATTACTGTTTGACATGGTTAGTAGAGAAAACAGAGCAGGATCTCCTCAGTGATACCCAGTGAAAAAAATAAAAAATAAAAATGAGACAATGGGCATTCCCCCCCCCCCCCCCCAAAAAAATTTGACAGTCATCATAGACCAATAACAGGATGCCAAGAAAAGTTGTGCAGCCTTTTTCCTCAGAAATGTTCAAATCTGAGTGGACAAGTATCTATGACCCCACTTTGAACAGGAAGGAACATTGGACTGAACAACCTCCAGAGGTCTCTTCCAACTCCAATGATTCTATGATTCCTGGCAAAAATAAAAATGACTAATCTGGTTCTCTAAGGAAAGCAAAAAAAGGAAAGCTAATAATGAATGCTTGTATGTTCTCCTAAGACAAACACCAAATCTTCTACAAAAATACAATTAGAATCTGTACCTCAAAACAGCTAATAACCAAAGCAAACTGAGACCATGATACCCCAACCATCAGATTCTGCTTTTATCACATTATGAAGTTTATTTGAAGTTTGCAGAAACAAACCTAACTACATAAGTCAATTTCAGCTGATATTAGAGAGATAGGACCTCTAAATCCAGTTATTCAGCTTGAATGACTCATCATGAGTTTTGCCTTCTGGCTCTCCTCCTCATCCCACCACTGTTACACTCAAAATACAAAGTGATTTGTGCTCAAATGTCATTTTGTGCATTTAACTCAAGAATCTTTCTAATTCAAGTACTCAGACAAGGGATTATAAGAGTAAGAATGGAAGGCTGTAAAGTCCTGATTGCTGTAGGTGTTGAACTAATAACACAAAAAGATGTATAAAAAAAATTATACTCTTGGGATGCTAGCTTGATAATTTTGTAATGTTTTTGCAAATATATGAACTGAATTAGTTCACGCTGATTATCTGTGTACCCCAGCTGCTGCAGCTGAGACGACTTCAGATGGTCACTCCAGTATTTTGGCAGCAATTCCTCAGACTACAGATAACCCTTGGCATAATTTATATCCTACCCAACATGAGGGCAAGAGAATTTGTTGCAGTTCACTTTATTGGGCATGGTGTCACAGAGACCAGAAGTAGAGATCATAACCACTGCGTATGGAAACAATAAAGTGTCATACTCTGAATCTGTGAGTAAAGGCTGCGACCTTTACTCACAGCTGGGCAGCCCATCAGCTTCTAATCTGAGCACAAACAGGCAGTTTAAAAACCTGCAACAATAATTTACGCATAGGTGCATGTTCACATGTACAGTATGAACACTTCAGCCCTGCCCAAGGGACTGACTATACCAACTTCTAGATATTTTTATCTTGAACATATAAAGTTCAATAGGCTATGTTGGAGATTTCTACTATAAAGCACTTCAGAGAAGTTATTTGAAGCCTGTCTAGGTCTTCAGTTGCTTAATTTAGTTTCTTACCTTAGTAGAAAACAGAAGAGCTTCAAGCAAAATTCTCTTACTTTTTACTTTTTCTCTCTTCCTTGTAAAAAGTCTTTGGCATCCTATTACAAGAACTCAGCAGATCTGATTTAGGACACCCATAATGGCATCTCAACCTTTTCTGAAAGGTCGGGAGATGCCTCATATTTAATGACACACTACTCTTCTAATGCTTACATAAGCTACAGAAAAAAAGATAAAATAGTCATAACACCGGAGAAAAACATCAAAAATCTTTTACTGCATCAGTCTCTGCACTTATGTGGGGGGGAAAAAAAAAAAAAAAAAAAAAAAAAAAAATCAGCTTTCACAACAAGAAATTCCTCCCCGGAATACTACCTTCTACCTGCCTGTCAATGCTGTATTTCAAACATTCCCCCACGTGAACTGCTGATAGAGATTTTATCAAGTCACTAAACCATTCTGATGAGACAACTTCCTTAAACTGAGAAGTCAAACAGTATAAGGGTATGAGAAGACAGACTAGTTCTGCTTGTTAGTAATCTTGTTTTTTCTTATACGTAAGTTGCTCCAAAAATTCTGCCTCCTGTTTATTTCTATGCAAACTATAACAGATAAAGAGCACAGTAACACTATTTGATAGAGCAAGTTCTCAGCTATAAAAACATTAGTTTTCACCATAGTCACCACCATCAGTTATGCACTTTCACCAGCGATGAAAAAGAGCCTCCATGCTATGCTTTTAAAAATCTGTACCAGCAGAGGTGACCCAGTGTTGCTACTGTTGAAATGCACCACCCGCCACCACACTGTGCTCACATGCACTCTTTAGTTTCCATCAGTGTTCAGCAAGCATCAGTGAATGTCTGTCAACGGGTTCCATTTTTTCCGCATTGGAGAGATTCAGTGACACACCTTTGTTTCACACGCGCTTCCATGTCTGACGCCATTTTGTCACACTGCCCTTCTGCTGCCATCTGTCACACAGCAACAACATGTAATGGAGTATTGGTGGGAAGGTTCAACCTCCACCACCGTACCACCAACAGTCACCTTTTGAAGCAACTCTTGTGCATTCTTTAAATCAATAGCAACAATGAGCAAAGATGTTTCCTAACTGATCTAGCAGCATCTACTCAGAAAATGTAAGTGACTGGAGAGTAGAGGGCAGTCAGAAATGGAAAGCTAGTGGAAGTCTATGCTACCACTTCTCCCTTTGAAGCAGCAAGTTACATAGACAAATTTTGAGGAACAAAGCAGAAAGATCAGACTCGCACATGGAAACCTGCAAGTTCATTTAGAAAAATCATATCAAATCAACAAAGCATACAACTGATTCAAACAAGTAATTACAACGCAATCAGTAGATCAAACTAGTGAACTAAATATAGAATATATGCTCTCTTGATTGAAAAGCACTGAGCTGCTGAGAAACCTCTTTCAGAATATTTTAGCCCTCTGCAGAATTGCCAGCCGTTCAGGGTATTGGCATCACAAACAGTTTTGTCATATGAACAACTGCTTATTCTTGAGAAGTAAGTGTAGCCTATGGCAGTGCTTTCCAAGGAAGGAGAGACAGGTCAGTAAATTGCAAGGAGAACAAACTTCAAAAGATAACAAGGTGTCTTCCTTTCTTCTTGTAAGGTAAAGGGAATGACTGTTTTCAAAACATTAGGTTTGAAATATTGGACTAGAGCACATTCATCTTCACTTGATGTTGCAAGAGAAGAATCTTAATTGTCATCTTGTTGATGAAAGGCCTACTTCATATTATCTCACCTCATTTGCAGCAATATTACGTTGCCTATTTCAAAACAAAAGAATTCAGAGCTGGCTGCTACACTTTCAGACCTGAAAGTTATCACCTTTAGATAAAGCAACAAGCAGTTTTTCATTCATGAGCAGTGCAGCATTCAAAAATCCCAACTGTGGATCAGGTAACATATTACTGCTCACAGCAGAGACATAAGTTACACAAACCTTTGCAGTGTATAACCATCAGACCACTCAATTCATTATGAGTGTTTCTTTAGCTACAACTACAAGAGAAAGTCGTCTTGAGTTCTTCAGCTGCTTTGGACTTAGCAAACAACAGTACTGTTTACTTCAGAGTTAACACAAGGGATGACAAAAAAAAACAACAAAGACTAGCGAACAAAGGAAAATGAAATGGGGAGAAGAGGGTTATAAAAGGCCTGGAGCTGAAAGAATGAAGGGGAGAGAAAATACAGAGAACCACTCCTTTGGAGAATAAGCTGAAGTGAAAGGGCGGGAAAAGAAATTCAACTCACAACAACACACCAACTGCTGCAAATGAAAGGCTAGCTTCAGTTACTTAAAGACCTCCTGCATAACCTCCATATACACTACAGATATTCAGCCTTCTACTTTTAAGGCTTTATTCTTATTTTCAAGGTCGCCCAATAGCAAGATCACAGTACTTGAACCATCCATGGATGCTCGTATCACTACTTGAAGCAAAAAAAAAAATAAATCAGTATTGATAAAAAAAATTACAATTCAGTTAGCAGGCAAATGTGCTGTTTCAATGTTTTCATATGCAAGACAAACAGCGATTAAAACTACAGAAGAGACAACATTAAGTTTACCACATCAGACATAAGGAGCAATGAATTCCAAGTCAGGAGCATCTCAAGCAACTCCAGGTCCAACTCATTTCTACAGGAGGCTACTTCCCCTGTGCCAACACAGTCCATTCATCATTTCAGACTGATAGCACACAGCAAAAATACATTTAAACAAAAATACTGCAATTTTATTTTATGCTACTGAGAAGTAGAAATAATTACAACTTCATGCCTTAAAAAAAAAAAAAGGCAAAACATGGTTGGTCTTCTTACCCAAAATAGAAGACTTACTACTCAAACAATAGCAAACAACTAGAAAAATGACAGATGTAGAATTTCCATTATAGTAGCATCTTGCTGTTTTAATAAGAGTATTAACTACTTATGAAGCTTTGTTTTGACAGGCAAAGTTATTTCACGGTTGTTTCTCCTACATTTTACAAAAAAGCCCAGCAAAACACATACTGCAAAAGCAGCTTCCAACTTTGTAGAAAAAAAACTAAGTAAACATTGTTCTGTTGTGTGGCAAACATCAAAACACCAGAACACCAAGAAACCTAAATAAGAGAATTTCCACACAATTATTCAAGTACCAGTTATGCTCTTCAACTATCAGAGAAGAACATTTAACTGAACACATCTAGGAAAAAAACCTCAAAAAAAAATCAAATGCATGAAATCAGAAATTCTTGTATCTGTGTAACAAAATCTGACAACTTTAAGAGTAATATCATGAAACACCCTTGCATAAATGCCTAAATATATAGAAGCCCTCCTCCTCAAAGCAGGATGAGCTATTTTCAATAATCAAAGTGCCATCTAACAGCAGGCTAATGCACTCCCCACACAGTGCTGTCCCACTCTCTAGCACTAGTTTCTGATAATTAAAACAAAGTACTCCTCCTTTTATAAAAGTTGGAATAGTGCAAATCCTAACACTCAAGCAACTTCAGCCCAGTTCTAATTTTTATCATGTATCAAAATAGTGTTCCTTCAACCCTGAAGTGGTAGTTCAAAAGCACAGTCCAATACAGAAAGAGTATGGTCAGAACGGGGAACTGGCCTCAAATATGAATATGCAAAGTATTAAAAAGATAAATATGCATACATCTTCTATAACAAGTTTCTAAATCAACACCAGCTTCACATTAAACAGGCTACCTTTAAATTCTTAAATATACATATTAGCCATCTCTTCCAGTGGTGACCCATGAAATATGCAAACAAATTTACAGTACGTCAATCAGACAATTTTACTTAAGTTTCTATTCACTCTGATCTCCAGGTAGTTTTTCCACCCTATGTCTTGATGACGTTTGTTTTCCACTACAGATGTTCCTGAAACACCAACTTCTTGAAACCCTGAGCCTGGCTATTTCTCACAAAGTTCCAAAAAGTGAATCTCAAGAATAATGCCTGCTAGAAAACCAGTAAGCAGGAACAGCTCATCCTCACTTCACTGAAGCTCTAAATGAAGCTAAATGGTTTTTATTTGTTTTGTTTCAAACAAAGAAAAGTTTTATTAAATGGGATTTCAGAGAACGTAAATATTAAGTTTCTTAAATTTGAGTTGCAATCAGAATTAGAGGTTTTGTTTTTTTTTTTTTTAACCAAGACATCTACAGACACATTGACAGAGTTATCTGAAACAAAGCTTCAGTCAAGAAAAAAAGTGAAAAATCAGCCAGAGGAAAGGAGCATTCTTCCAGAAATGCCCATGCTTTTACCTTCTTGACATAACCAAAGGTCAGAACATACCCTTTTTTAGTGTCCTGCACAGAAAAATTAACTGCTTATATACTGATCCTTCTGGCCAGCATCCTCTACTGCTATTAACCTTGGGAGCTGTACAAATAAAAACCCATTTAGAATTTGAAAACTAACATTTACAGAAAAGTCTTTAAGATAACTACATAAATGGAGTCATCAAATACTTAACAAGAAAGTAAAAAACCCGACTCCTTTTTAAAAGCAGTCAAACAAGAACATCCTTGTGAGCTTTTCAACAGAACGGATTCATGCATTTTCCTTTGCAAGCAAAGATCATTGAGAAGAAAGCAGATTGATTTCAATGTCAATAACTTAATATCTTAAAGTACAACATATTAGTCTTAATTTAGAAGTACACTTTTGCTAGGCAAATTAATCTTCTCACTCATTCAACAGTTTACATAGACACTGATGTTTCAAGTGAGATAATTAGGGCTCAGGGACTAAGTAGTTCAGCAAACATCATCTACTTCCACCTGGTACCATTCCTAATTTTTGACACTGCATAAGGTTCGTCCAGCCCATTATCTAAGACATGCTGTAAACAGCACCACCAGATGATGAATTCTACAGTATACCAACCATCCTCATAGCAGACATTGCTCGATAATGGAAAGGAACCCTAAAAACTACAGAAAACTGAACAAAAGGTCTGAAAGATGCAAAGAAGCTCACAAAAAGCGGCTCTGCTGCCAACACATCAGGCAAGTTTTGTTTTTCACATAGCCTTTCAAAAACAAAAAACCATTCACTTGCAATAAGTGAAAACACTTTTCATTCTTAGCACAATACTCAAAGTCTCACAATGCCTCAATAGCCAAATCACTTAAGATTTCCACAAGTCAGCACCACAAGATATACTTCAGCTAACATGTGTTTATTTTCCACTAGAGCTTCATTAGGCATTCTAAAATACAAGCAGTGGAAAGTCACAGTATATACGGAGACCAGAACTAAAGCAGCCTCTGGCATCATCCTTTGTATATAAGCTTTTCCTTCAGAAAGACTTGTCTGATGTTTAATGCCCGGCCTCTAGCTGAGACTGAACATTTCTGTCAGAATTACTGAGCTTACAGTGGTCAAAGGATGGAAGAAAGATGCACAGTTACACATCTCTTAGTTAACTTGCTAAAACAAGTACAGATGTGCAGTGCTAAATAAGTTTCTAGCCTTAGCCCAATCAGGTCTTACAATTCAAGAAGATGCAGTATCAAGTTATCTGTTACACATCATTTCTTAAAACTTGATACATCACATTAATGCTTTCTCCAAGTCAAAACATTGTGGTCTACTACACTGTTTCATAGTAAGATTTCACTTTCTATTTGAATTACATTTTCAAGAAAAAACCCTTCTGGTACTATGTAAACCCTTCTACAGAGCTTTATTTTTATTTTATTTTATTTTAAATAATAGAGAATACAACTTTTTTTCCCCCTAAGTGTTTTCTCATCTTCAACACAACATTGAAGTACTTCCAAATTCACTTCTCTAGTGTCATTTCCGCTACAGTACAAGAACAAAATGCTGGTAATGTAAGCTTTTGCAACCACACACACACACACACACACTTTTGCAACCACGCACACACACACTTTCCCTGGAGTATTTGGTCTATGTCAGGTCAGGACAAGGGGAAGTGGTTTTAAGTTGAGGGAGGAGAGATTTAAGTTGGATGTCAGGGGGAAGTTCTTTCCTATGAGAGTGGTGAGGTGCTGGAACAGGCTGCCCAGAGAGGTTGTGGATGCCCCGTCCCTGGAGGTGTTCAAGGCCAGATTGGATGGGGCCCTGGGCAGCCTGGGCTAGTGTTAAATGGGGAGGTTGGTGGCCCTGCATGTGGCAGGGGGGTTGGAGATTCATGATTCTTGAGGTCCCTTCCAACCCTGGCCATTCTGTGATTCTGTGATATGTGGCAGGTCATTACACTGCAGTTATTCCAAGAAGAAATAACATCTTTCTTTCTGGAATGACAACACTAAATTCAACCATAATATTTTAGCATGGCTAGATGTTTTACCTTTTCTACAGAATGGAATCATGAAATAAAGATTGAGTATGGATCTCAGATGTGTGTTTTCCCCTTCAAATTGAAAATATGTCAATGCTTGGCAACATTTGGAAAGAGTTACAGTCTTGTCATATACTGCACAAACAGCATACTTGGGTACAGAGGGGAGGTTGTGGGAAGAGGATAGGAGAAAAAGAAAGATCTGTCAGTGCACAGCTCTTCGCCACCTCCACAAATGATAACTGCATTCTATAAAACACATCCTCCAACACAAAGAAGAAAGTATTCTCTGAAAGTAAGTCTAAACATCCAACAGCTTAGTTAGCATGAGACATTAGAGGTCCACAAAAGGTTTAATACTAAAAATCAAATACAACTTGCCTTCGTGTTTTGTTTCTGGTTTTTGTTTTTGTTTTGTTTTAAGAAAAGGAGTGGATGAAATAGTAGTATTGATTTGTAGGAACCTCAAGCTTGACCCAAGCAGCTGCCTCGGACCATTATGTAGCTAACCTCTTGTCAAAGACTGCTGCAATACAGCAGCACTGACTATAAAGGGGACAAAGCAGCCTTAAGACCAAATCATAACTTAACCATAAAGTTTGTGCTAAGACATTCTTTGTGGTTTCAGCCCTGCTCCCTCTCCAGACATGGGATTTGCTTCAGATTCACGGTCCAATAATGCAACATACTACCAGGAAAAGGACCCAAAACATCATACAAAAATGTATCCAGTCCTCTAAGAGAGGAGATCAATGATACGCAGGCTTAATATTTTGCCATTTCTAATTGAAAGACGACCGAACAGCATTACAGTATTAAGTAAAGCTTCAAAGGGAAGTTAAGCAGAGGATAAAAGAGCAAAAAAGTCATTTCTCAAAGGAAACAAATAGCTCATTTCCAAGTAGTGTTTAAAAAGTAGAAAACACTATTTGAAAATTGAACATGAAATTTCAGATCTTAAAACTGAAATTTTCCTTCTGAAATGAGTTTGCTGTGTTTTTTTGTATTTGCGAGAAAAATTCCATATATTCTAAGATATTTTGTTAGTGAATGCTTGCTCTTGTGAGTAACTGAAAGCAATAAGCTTTTGAATAAATGTGAAACAAGTGCTTATTTTTATCCTCAGATTTTACTTGTTTTAGTTTTCAGAAGTAGGACACGTACTGAGTCAAGAGTCAGTGTAAAGGTCCCCCTATTATCCAATTCAGAAGCTCGCAAGAAGAATATCTATTTTAAATCCCATAGACAGGATAACAGAGCATTTCAAATTGGAAAAAGCTGTTGTAGTTTTCCATTGTGGGTAGAGATCACATCATGGATTTTAAATATGCACTAAAGAATGTTATTAAGAATACAAAAACTATGTTTTTTAAATGTTGTAGTCAAATTCTTATCCAGCCCACTAAAAAGAATACCACATTTATACTCTGTACTTCTCAAGCCACAGTAATGGCATAGCCATAATTTCCAGTAAAATCTGGTGTTACATTTAGCTGTACGACACTACTAATTACAGGGTAATTTCAACAATAAATATTTGGTTACACTCTGCTTTGTCATCAGTGCAAGTAATTTAGCTGAAATTGATCGCTCAGAGAATCCAAACTTCTCTTTTAGAGACTATTTTTATATTCTGGTAACTGACAATCTTTTCCTATACAACATTTCTCTAGAAATAGTGCTTTGCAAACAGAAAACCACACAGACAATGTCAGAAGCAAAAGGGAAGATTCAAATCTAGAGCAGCAAGGCAATTCATAGTTCCTTTTAAAGTGTCCTTAGCTAACCCTACTTTACCACTCAACACCGAAGTCTAACAATGACCTTACAGAGCACACAGGCTGTGTCACTTAATAACAATTAGGTAAATTAAAGTCAAGTTATATCATACCATTCTTCAGGAAAAAGAAAATCCTGAGAAGAAACAAACACACAGATGAATGAGCACTACTGTAGCTATTATATCAAGTATAACACAACCCCACAGATGCTGACAATAGTCTCTAGTTTTACTAAAATCCTCCTGCAATGCTCCTTTACAAGATCACTGACGAGCCGAGCTACTGTTAATGAACAGCAGTATCTTACCTCCATTAAAAAGAAAACTAAGAAATCAAAATTAAAAAAACAAACATCTACCTGCTTCTGAGAATATTCAGAGACAGCCAATCAATATTTACACAAGAGGTCAACTTAATAACTCAGGCCTTCATAGCATCTCATATAGTTGAGTCCAGGTACCATCTGTTACACCCTCCAAAGAAAGCTGTAATGTGCAGAGCAGAGGGTAGGCACCTGAACTTCTCAGACAACCTCAAAGGCTCCCTACAATCAAGTGATCTACTCTAACAAGATCTAGACCCAGCATTGCTCCAAAAACTAGGGAAAAAAAAACACAAAGCACAGAACAGATTGGCTATTTTTTGATTACTCTGTAGTTGATAATCTATGTTCTGCTGATACAACTTTCACATATCCTGTAAATCTTTACATGATACTCAAACACATAGTGAACATTAATATGGAAATCAGTTG
Source organism: Meleagris gallopavo (assembly GCF_905368555.1). Taxonomy (NCBI): domain Eukaryota; kingdom Metazoa; phylum Chordata; class Aves; order Galliformes; family Phasianidae; genus Meleagris; species Meleagris gallopavo. The sequence continues at coordinate 56,749,670 of NC_139405.1, read as the reverse complement.
CTAGTAAAGTTACTTTCACACAGCAGTTCATAACACAAACACTGTAATTAAGAAATCAATATTTGCTAGAAGAAAAAATACTGTATTGGTAATATGCTGCTTTCTGTGAAATATTACAGAACTGCCACATTCAACAGTTTAAGTTTTAAACTTCTTATAAACATGTTTGCTTTTCATGTGTAAACAGCCCACAGAACTGCTGTTATTCCAAATGTTTTTACCTAAGTAATTTTCTGATAATAAAAACAAAGACAACAAAAGTCACAAGTTACCTTTAACACCACTGGAAGTCTTGAAGACTTGTAGAACGCGATCCAACTACAACAACTGGATAACAACCTGCTGTCTTCTTGATCTATAACAGAATATGAATTAAATTTCTAGTCAGAGTACAGCAATCGTCTCCCCACCACCAACTGATTTGGAAAACCAGAAGAGTGAACTTGTTTTTTTTAAAAAAAAAAAGACATTTCTCATTTAAGCACTTCAACACCCTGCAAATACTAAGGAGGTGACAACCACAAATTTAACTTGCAGTTTCATTTTTAAAGTCTCTTCAAAAACTGCATGGCAGTTTAACTCCTTCAGTCAAAAAGACACTTTTTCTGCAGAAAAAGAAATGACCCCTCATGATGCAGTTTGACTACTTGTAATCCAGGCCATAACACAGTCGCACACTCCCACAGGCCCCTTTCTTACTTCCACGTCTAGCATACAATGAGCAACTTTTCAGCTTTGCTTTTCTTGGGTTCATTCTGCCTCTTATAGGAAAGAAAACCCACCTCTCCTTCTTCATCTCCCTCCAAAACACAAGATCAGCTCCAGAACGAAACTAGCATTTGAATTACTGCATCTTTTTCTAGAAAGCACTTGATTTTACTTTAAAAATATCTAAAAACAGCATATACGCTATATAATACAATCTTTGATAACATTTTATCCTACTGAAATCTACAAGTGATAAACTAAGATATACTAAACTAAGTGATAATCTCACCTTCTTTCAATTATGAGGGTAATATTGTGTACTACAGATAAGCAGCACAAACTGTTTAGATTTGCTTTCTAGCCAGTGAACCATTTCATAGCCACATTACCCAAGCTCACCCATGTTACAGGTGCATCACCTATCTCTGGTGACAGTGACAGGGCCCAGAGGAATGCTGTGAAGTTGTGTTGGGGTGGGGGGGTTAGGTTGGGTGTCAGGAAACGGTTCTTCACCAGAGGGCAGCAGGCATTGAACAGGCTGCCAAGGGCACTGGGCATGGCCCCAGGTGCCAGAGTTGACAGAGTATTTGGACACGGCTCTCAGAAACACTATTTGATTGTTGGGTGGAGCTCAGAGTTGGACTCGATGATCCCTATGAGTCTCTTCCAAGTCAGGATAGTCTGTTTTTCTATGACATATCATTCTTTTATTCTGCTTCTTCTCCTTTTCATAGTTGAATAGATTGACACGTTTCCTAGTTCTTGCAGTTCTTTAAAGTATCCCCAGTTACATACAAAAATGATATTCTAAGAGTAATATCTCATTGACAAAAGTAAAAGCAGAATTAAAATATATATATATATATATATATATACACACATATAATTGAATCCTGTAAGGACCAAATTCAGAATAGAAAGATATGATCTTGTCGCATTCTATATGCTGCTTATAAATCTAGTTTGATATTATTTGAATAAGAACTTACAGCAATACCTCCTTTAAACGTCTTAAAACATGCCCAGAACACTTTCCTATGATCCATGTACCTCATTCTTAAATACACGTCAGGAAGAGGCCACATAAAAAATGGCCATTTTTACCTATATCCACACTCACTAAATGAGTCAAACCATACTGAATGTAGTAATTAATACTATGAAGTTATATATTAATAAATGAAGTTATTCTTCAGATTGCATCCTCAAATGAGAGTGATTTAAGCCTACAGTATTGCCACTAAGATCCCAGTAAAACACCAACAGGTCAGACTGGTTTCAGAGAGCAACCATTATTTGCTTCTACCATTAAAGCCATAACAAGAAGCGGTAATAAGAATGATTTCTTATGGATTAATTGCAATTGCTGAGGACTTACCAAATCAGAGGTGGAACAAAAAGTATATTTCTGAAGAAATGAAACTTGTAAGTCTACGCTATGCAGCCCTAGCTATTAAGTCTAAACTCTCCCTCTTTTCTGATTTCAAAATGCACACACAGGATATGTACTTCTGCAAGTCCTATCTAGACCATTATGAATTGCATTATTACAGCGCAAAATCCTCTGCCATGGGTACCAGCTGTCAATACAAGCTCTGAGATCCACAGCCTCTGAAAACCAGGAAGGAAAGGCCTATTCTAAGCTCAAAGGGAACTCAACTCAGCAGAAAGCTGTAATTCATGCAAGAGAGCAGCTCAACTTCTCACCATAGAGAAAACAGCACAGTAAGCAGAAATGGAAATGTTGTAAGGAGTAGAGCAGCAGCTGAAGCAGAACACTTCAGCCAAATACCCTTTCATCAGGGTAACTCCTATGTAACATGGGATGGCACAAAGGAGGGTCAGCCCAGCAACAGGTTGGCTCTGGAATTTAAGGACAGAGTTCATTTCCTACTCAAAACTTTAAAACTTTGCGCCAAAGGATGCAGCTGTACTTTTTGACTATTTCCTATTACAGAAATACTTCATCATTTCAAACTCTCTAGGTCTAGAAATATACAAGCCTGTGAGAATTTCCTGAAGGCTGTTGTGTAGAGTTATGGGCATATAGCATTACTAACGCTCTGGTAGCACACATGCTAGCAGACAAGAAAATGAGGCAAAGTAAAGCACTACATGTCAATGAAAGAGCTATAAATGATATGCTTTTAATTAAGAACGGGTCTTGGGCAGCTTTACAAGAAGCAAAGCCATTTTAAGCACCCTGTTTACTAGCCATTCCTATTATCAAAGCACCTCAGCACTGGTTTATTCACGGGCTGGCTATCGCGTGTTCCCAACCAGCGGTTTTACTTCAAAAGCTCCTTCTGGAAATCATAATCATTAAGATGACCAAAATCTCAAACCACCTCCTTTTACAGACCTCCTTTATGTCTCAGCAATCACTTACAAAACATCAGCTCTTCAGCCCGTTCTGGTCACACACACCAACCCTTTCATTTCCACACCAGGTGCCCACAGTACGTGCAGCCCTCGCTGTGTGGAAGCGCAACTAATGGAGATGAGGACACATCTGGGGACGACACCCGATCCCCTTCCCCGCCTCGCAGCCTGGGCCGGGAGGGCAGCACTGCCAGCCCCAGCCCGCCGCCGCCGCCGGGACGGGCTCCCACGACACCAAGCTGGCTCACCCCAGGGCCCGGCAGGGCGACTGGAAGCAGCGGCGGCGCCGCGAGGGAGATTCGAAACCAAGCGCCGAGCGGCGGCCGCGCGCGGCTCAACCTCCGAAGGAGCGTTAACGGACTCGGAGCGGCCGCCAGAGGGGCCGGGGGGCTCGGTGAGCCCCGGGCCGCAGCCGCTGCGCCGGACACGCTTCCTCGGAGCCGCTGCCGCCCCCTGCCGTCCCCGCTCCATCCCTGCCGGGCCCCGCTCTGACAGCCCCCGACCTCCCGCCTCTCAGCCGACGCCCGGGGCCGGGAGCGAAGCGAAGAGAGAGGAAGCAGGCAGCGCTGCCCCCGAGGCGAGCAGCCGGCCCGGCCCCGCCCGCGGCCTCCTCGTCCCGCAGCGGGAGGAGCAGGGAGAGAACGACGGCGGGTCCGGGGCTCGGCGGCCCCCGGCACACGGCCGCCTCCGCTGCCCGCACACAGCGCCGCGACCGCTCTGCGTTCCCCCCGTCTCCATCCCCCTCCGCTCCCCACCCCGGCTCCGCTCCCCACCGCCGGCTGAAGGCGTCGACCCACAGCGGCTCCCCACCGGTACCTGCCGGCCAAACGGCCGCCGCGCGCCCGCTGCTCACGTACGAAATCCAAGTTCCCAACCGCAGCCGTCAGCCCAGCCCGGGAGAAACCCCCGCCGGCCCCGCCCTCCGGCCAATCCGCGCCCCGCCCGTTCCCGCGCCCCGCCTCCTTCCAGCCCCTCGGCCCCGCCCCCGAGTCGGCCCCGCCCCACGCCCCTTATCCCGCCGCCATTGGCTGAGGCGCCCGTCAATCCTCAGAACGGGTGTAGCGCTACGGCCACTCTTCTGCTGGTGTCAACGGCTGCCGCACGTCTGGGCCGGGGGTCGGTGTTCGTCGGCCGGCCTGGTCCAGTCGTTGGTTGCTTGATTGCCTGTTTTATTCTCTTCGTTCCAACTTTCTCCCAGCATAGGAAAGACGAGTTAAGCTTTGGGCAGAGAAGTAATGCTCAGGCCTGTGCTTGGTGCACGTGTGTACAAGAAAGAAAGACAAAGTTGAGAGAAACATAGCAGTAACAGGTGTATAAAATCTGGTAAGCAGACAAAGCTTCTCCTAACTTAGATCTTTTTTATTTTGCTCGTTAAGAAAATTATTTCCACCACACAGTCGTACTGAATTTACAAAGCCCAGAACGCAGTATCTGCTGCCTGTACAACCTCATCATTTTTATGCATTGTCACAAAATGACAGAATCATTACGGTTGGAAAAGACCTCTAAAATCACCTAGTGCAACCATCTGCCCATCACCACCATGCCCAGTAACTCCCGTCCCTAAAAGCCACATCCACACCTATTTTGAACGCCTCCAGGGATTCCACCACCTCCCTGGGCAGCCACTTCCAATGCCACGCTTCTACTTCAGAGATGAAATTTTTCCTAATACCCAACCTGAACTTCCCCTGATGCAACTTAAGGCCATTCCCACTCGTCCTATTATAACCAGAACTTAACCAAAAGATTCGCACCTCGCCTCCACAAGCACACAGAGTAGATTTTCTGGTTTGCAGCAAGCTGTGCAGTAAAGTAAGCAATTTTTCTAGGTAACCTCTGCGTCATGATAGAGAAAACTGGAATAAAAAGACAAAAAGAAGGGAAAGAGAAGTATTATGACTAAGTCTCTGAGTGCTCTTTAGAGAATTCTAGAAAAAAAAATCCTTAGATCTCTAAACATTCTTTGTCAAAAGTTTCTGTGTAGTGCTATGTGCCGTGCGTCACTTGAGTCACATTTTTTGAGGATGTGGAGAAATATGCCTTCACAGTGACAATTTTAGCATGCCAGGTTCTCAATTATAACAGCTTACTACTGGAAATGAAGTCAACAGGCAATTATCATAAATATTTCCATATTCATACTATTAAGTATTTCATAATATTTAAAGTGGAGAAATCAAGTCTTATTTGATGCTTCAGAAATGGGAGTGCTATTAAGGGAAATTAATGTAAGCACCCAAGAGCAACAGGCCACCAGCAATAACTAGAGAGCAAGTAGAATTTGATATCTATGCTTAATTCAGCATTGTTCGTTCCACACACAGTGAAGAAGGTTAGGGACCAATAATTAAAGAGTGAGTTATAATGCATGTGCACAAGCAGTTTTAATTCTGGTATTTACTAGGAATATTACTTGGTATTGTAATCTTCATGTTTCATTATAGCATATAATTTAAATAAATCTAACTAAAGATTTTTCAGTATCACTCCATATTCAAAAACAGATTTTTTTTTTTTTAAAAAAGCCTTTGACTCTTTTAAAGAGGGGATGGAGTACCACTTTTCTTTTTCAAGAGAATCAATCACTGTGGCTCTTTCTTTGATATAGCAGATGTTACAGTTATCACAGCACAACCTGGGTTAGGATTGTACTTCTGGACAGTTATAATAGGCAAAACAATCTCCAAAACTGTATTTGCAATCTTCTCTGACTTATTCCTCAGGAGCTTTAACATGAAGGAAAGACAGCCAAATATTCTTCAGTTCCACAAGAAAATAATACAGCAGCTTCAGATGCTTTCAAAAACAAACAAACAAAAAAAAAAGAAGCCAGGAACAACTATCCCTAAGGGCTTAATTTACAAACACAATGGGAGACACTTGGTCTATGTAGCTTTTAATGCTACCTGAATTTCCACTCTCCCATTTGCTGTTTATTACTGCTAGCAACAATCTGGCTGCCAGTATTTAATGCCATTGGCCTGAGCAAGTTTAATTGGCACAACACAAAAAACATCTGTGCCTCTAACAATCTTATTTTCAGTAGGGTTCCCAGTGTTGCTAAAACCAACGGAAATGCCTGTAGTGAAGTTTCCCTAGATTAGAAAAATCAGAAAAATTGTAACAGAGACAGCAACTGTCTTTTACCCTTTTGCATCTTTCCTCCGACAGCCTCAGACATAACTCTTAAAAAGCCCAGTTATTAGTGTTCCCCCCAGAGAGGTTTGTTCACTCTGATGTTTCTTCTCATGCTGGTTTTAGGCCATTTTTTTCTGGAAAAATCTGCTGCCTTATAACAAACTTTCCTTCTTCTCTGGCACATAATTTTAGGAAAGTAAATAGCCTAGGAGTGACATTGGCTTAAAATGTGATGTTCCTTTTCTTTAAACCACATACAAAATAAAATTTAATATCATTTTTGGTGTATGCTCTTTTTTTATGTGATTTACATTGCCTAAGGAGTAGAAGGATGCAGATAATTTCATAGTGACAGTAATGAAGCATCCAGATTGCCAAATGCCATTCCATCTACAGCATGACAGGTGGCCATTTTCCTTGGCTGCTCCTTTTTGGATGTATTGCTGTTGCACTTGCACCGGAGTAATATCATTAATACAGTTTCAAATATTCTCTTCTACCATCTTTTCACTCTTCCAAGTTTGTAGTTATATTTTGTCTAGATACTGAATTGATAAGAGCACTCTGTTGTTGCATTCAATTGCCAAATTTCTTGAACGCGCTGATGCAACCAAAACACTGTTTAACAGAAATAAAGACTGCAGCAATATAACTGAATGTAAACAGCAAATTTTGAACATCATATTGGAGCTGTATTTGTATAGATGAGAACTCAAAAAGGCTGTTTGTTCAAGTCCTGCGAATTGGCTTCTTAGCTTTACCTAGACAATATTAATTTCCCTTTATAATATTTGTCCTGCAAAGACTCCATGTTTGTCTGGCAACAAAGACATTAGCAATAAAATAAAATAAATGAGGAAATAATATTAATTTCAAACCATAAATTATTTGATGTTAAAAGAAAGAAAGGCATAAGGATAAATGCTCAGATTACCTTTGTTGTATGAAAGTATTTCTCCATCTTAAAGGTTTTGAAGAAGAAAAAATTTAAAAAAATTCCAAGTAATGGCTGAAGTAAGTAAACACAATAGCAATAAAACCGCATAACTTATTCCTAATTTAATATTGTGAATACTCTTAATTTTTAGTTATTTTAAACTTAATTACTAAGCACCACCATTGTGGATTTTATTGAGTAAAATCCTGAGTGGTTTAAAACTGGTCCTGAAAGAGCATCTCTCTCCTTCTTCCACAAAGTATTTTTATAGATGGGAATCTTAGGAGGGAATAAGCTTTTGCTCTCTGGTAGGGAAGTGTATCTCTCCTTTTTTGTTCATAGACACATCTGCTTTCATGTCTGCTGGTGTTCAGCAAGGCTCCAAGGAAAAGTCGATGAGAATATCTTTCACAATTATTAGAGAATATGGCTACAGCATAGAAAATGCACACTAGGAAAAGAGGTTCATTGTACTTGAAACTTTTATGTGATAAACCTGTGTTACCAATCCTCTGCATGGGATTGTACTAAATGATCTCCAGAGGTGTCTTCCAACCCCGTCCGATTCAATGATTCTCTGATTTTGTAACAGTCTTTTCTGTCTATTGGCATGAGTCTTCATATGTGCAACAGCAAACCTGCATTCAGTGTCTCAGGGTTACACAATCTACACGCATACACAAAGTGATGGGAAAGGTACCCAAGCATCACAGGAAAGGCTATTGCTATTGACTGTTGATCAAGGAATGTCATTTCCAAATGTGTGATTCTGCTTTGCCTTTCTGGCAGTAGATTAGTGCCAGATTCCTTCCCGCCTTGCATTTTGACGCATCAGATACAGCCCCAAACAAGAGACAGATTACATTGCTGTGGTTTGAAGGCGTGATGACTTTTCTTATTGCCCAGCTGTGGTGCTGACAGGAAGGACAAATGCAACAATCCCACTCTGACAGTTACTACATGATGATTGTAAACTGATAAACTTAATTGTGGGGTTGTTAAATTATTAAGATTCCAATATTGCAGTCACTACTGCTGCCCTCTTCGCTGTGAGTGCACCTTTTGAATTGCTAAGATTCTTTTGGGTTACTGCTACCCTCCCTTGAGGATGGTCCTCAAGTTAGTACAAGTCACCTCTGTCAAAGGAGATGTTGACTGGCAGATCAAACTGTTAAAGAAAAGAAGCTTGCTTTTATCTCTGGACAGAAAGCCACACCTTAATGGCTTCTGCATCTTTCACAGCAATGGAAGTTGTAGAGATATATGTATTACATGCGTGGGGGGAAAAAAAAGAACAAACACCAAAATAGCAGAAAACTCAGAAGTTGAGCATTATGCATTGTAGAGGAAACATAATTCATTTAATCCCTTTACTCAGCTGTTGTTAATGGTCAAATTTTCTGCCCCGCTACATGAATTCCACTGATCACAAAAAGTAAGTAGTACAAAGTGACTGCTGATGTGAAAAGCCTGTGTTCTCTCGATGTTGCTGCTTGGCGTTGCTACAGACAGGGTAGTGAAGCGGATAACACATATTGGCATGGGTAAGTGGCAAGTGTTGCCGAAGACCTAGATTTTGTTTGTACAGCAAACATTCACAACACACAGAAAGACTCAGCCTAGCAGACCAACCAGGCCTCAAAGCCAATTATGAAAAATGAAATGTAGTTGGAACATTGTTGTGTGGTAATGAGGGACAGGATGGAAGCCATTAACAAAGAAAATAATTTACTTGTTTCATAGCTGAACATTCACTGGAGACTCCAGAAAATAAATACACTGAGAAAAGCAAGGGATGTGTTCTAACTCAGTAACAGCATCATTGTTGCATATCTGGTGTTTCTATGACAAAGCTGATAATTCTGAATTTAAATACGGTCTCTGTTAACATCTCTCTGTTCTTTTTCTGATTGTACCTAATTTAATTAAGTACTTACATACAAAAACTTCTGGACTCTAGTTAGACAGAGCTTGTCCTTGGCACATCAAAAACTGTGATAGATAGATACGTTTGGCACATACACACTAGCTGCAACTTTTAGGCATAAAGCCATAAGGTGAAAGTCATTTGGCATGAGAGAAAGGCCACCTTAAAAGGAGGGCAGAAGAGCTGGCTCAATCCTAGACTGGAAAAAAGAGAATACTGGAAGAAAATGCTGTCTGCTTGCGACATCCATGTCAGATTAGATGAAATGGATGCACATTCATCAATAATAACTACTTGCAGAGGCACATCCTACACTCATTAAGATAGTAGAAGGAATTAGCCTCCATGTTTTTTGTGTAGAGATCTGCATAATTGCTATTGTCTCATCAGGAGATCTGTGTGTGCCTGTTTGGACTCTGATCTCCACTCCTGCTTTAAGAGTAGCTACTAAAAAAAGCCAGCAGACCGCACTTATATCTGCTCCTCCTGAGGGTAAAGATTTTCTTGTTTTGACTTCTACCTTGCAATTTCAGAGTGAGCAGATGGGATTGTGTGAGAGATCTTCCACTTGGCTGACAAAGCTATGGATAATTTTCACTACCGTAAGAAAATTTCATGCAGCTGATAAATAGAATCTTGGAAAAATTGTACTTTGGAAGTGTCACAGTTTTATGATTTTGGTTATCAGTATTCCACATCATAACTTCATGTAATGGACTGGGGGTTTGACTGCTGATGCTCAAGTTCCGGGTGCCTGTCCGGAGGAGAAGAGCAGACGGAGAAGCGCAGGCGAAGAAGAGAACATCAGGTGACCTTGCCAGGAGTTAATATTTCCTCTGGGGAAATGTAGTTCTTCTTCTCCGCTGGACAGGCACCTGGAACTTGAGCATCAGCAGTCAAACCCCCAGTCCATTACGTGATGTTATGATGTGGAATACTGATAACCAAAAATCATAAAACCATGACAGGAAGGGATTTTTTTTATTTATATTGGAGGCCCATGAGAGCTATCCCAAATAGCTCAGGTCCCACTCCAATGGTAAAAAGGATATTTATCTCACCAGCTTAGTATCTCTCATACCTATTTCTAGAATCTCCCAGCTAAACCGAGAAGCAACCAATCTTAACTCTCAACTAAGTCTGAAGAAACAGAGTCTGGCTATAATTCATACAAATCATTGAACACCTCACAGGAATAGTTTTCCCAAGACTCTTTAAACACGACCTTGAGCACAGTATCTTATGATAGGAAGGCAAACCACTATGAATGCATTTGGTATTGCAATATGACATCACAGCACGAGAGAAGGGTGCGTTGGTTAATCAGATGAGTTAAGCATTAACCCCGCAACTCCTCATAGGAGTTTTGGCCTCATTATTGGCCTCAACAACAAGACAAATTAGAATATGTACCACAATATTTGTACATGAATAAAGTCAAATTCCTGAAAGAACTTTGAATAGAATATTTATTTACATTTCCTATTGCTTTCTAAACTGTTTTTTACAACTCACTGACTTTATTTTTCTGTGAAGTTTTTGAAACTTTGCAATGGCAAAAAGTTAAAAACAGGAATTCACAACACAGGCACAGGCAAAATCAAAATCAAATACACTCTCCTTAAAAAAGGATAATAAAACAAAAATCATGAAAAAAAATAGCAATAGTACTTGTCCATTTCTTCTCCTCATGCATTTAGTAAAGAGTGAAAATGACAAATTCGATACCATATACAAGCACTTATCTGTATCCTGAAAGCTAGAGCTTTTCAAAAATTTACAACAAAAAACATATGCAGCTACTACACTTCCTTTCTTCAGAAGGTATGCTGTGGGTCTTATACAGTAAGTTTTCCCAAGCCATAGTGAGGACCACATAGTTTTTTTGGTGTGGGTCATCTTCCATTTCATTTGTGGAACAACCACATAACTGCTCCAATGGAAAAGTAACTTTAAGAAAATATTGAGTCATTTCCAACTGCTCCAGCTGTGGTTCTGGCCTTTACTTGATGTTACAAAACACTGCATACAAGAGGCAGCTAAGATACTTATTTCTGTCCCATTCCAAGCACTTGAACAATATTCCTGACTTTTCCTGGCTTCTCCTCAAAATATTAGGAATCAAGAAGACAGCCTTATGCATCCTATCAATTATCTACTGCAGGTCAGAAAATTGTCTGCACATGCCATCTCAGAGACTGCTATCTTGGGAAACACAATGAAGCTGGATTTCTGTAAGTCCACTTAGCTTGACCATGAAATAATGCTTCTCCAGTAGTTCAAGCTGCACTGCTATGCAGACCCAGATACTTTGAGAAATACCTTTTTCTCACATGACTATTGTGTGGAAGCACAGTTCCTTGCACTGTAGCCCTCATGATGTGACAGTGTTCCCACATTTGTGTAACCCTTTCACAGGGCCAAGAAAATCTAATTAGCAGGGAATGCATTTGTAGCAGATGAAGAAGAAAGTAGTATTCAGGTTGGTGCTAGCACATAAAAATAATTTCAAGTTTCCTGATTAGCAAGGTTTTATTGTTTTTATTTTCTTAAAAATAAGTGACTCAAAGCACAGCACGTTATGTGCATTTTGTGGTATTTCATCACAATCAAGACATATATTTTTTTCTTCCAAATTACTGCCTTTTTCTCAGTGAAGTCCTGGTGTTCCTCCCATAGTTTATCCACATATTTTTTGTACAATTATGTGTGTTTTTGTAAGCACACACTTCGAGTATCTCTGAACTTGCTTACCAGGATATGACCCCGTTTTAAGGCTGAACTGGTCAAGTGATTTAACACACACATGGGTTCAGGTAGGGTGTGACCAGAAGAGGGAATGCAGCCCACCCAAGTCAGCCTGTGAGTGCCAAGTTAAGTAATTTTACTAGCAGGCTTTTTCCCTTTAACCCCCCAACAAAACATACAATCAAAAGGTGAAGAGTTCAATTTTGAAACAAACAGGACTCCTTTAAAAATATGCAGCTGGCTGTAGCCAAAGACAGACCATGATGTCATTGGGTGGGAACTTCCCCTCGCTGTACGCAACCAGCATGGGAGGGATGCAATGTTAGATGTGAATAAATCTCAGGGACAGTTTGAATACATTATAGCTTTTAGTTGGTACAATTTGTTTGCAACATCAGTGACTTTCTGTTTTATATCTCCAACTCTTGTTCATCTGCCATTAACTGGGACCCACAGAATTTTCCATTCCTAGCCATCTATGCTACTCTTACACACAGACTAAAAGCTAATCTGATTTGCAAAGCTGTCAATCACAGCATCGATCAGGTAGTAAACAATGGTACTAATGTAATCATGAAATGGCAAGCAGCTTTTGCAATGTTTTCTTTGAATATCTTGTATGATCCCATCTACATTACAACCACATCTGATCCGGGGAACCTGGTTGTTGACAAGTTACCCATAACTGTGTTTTTACATTTGTATCGATTGGCCCAGGGCTGCTGAGACCTCACAGTCCTGCCTATGTATGTGTACCTTTTAGGTACATTGTTCACATTTTGTAGGTTTGCAAAGCTAGAAACTAGGTTTGCCAACAAGAGATTCAGCAGTTAGCCCTAGATGCCACTATAGGAAAGTCCCTAAGAAAAGCCCATGCATGCTGTTGTCAGTAAAGTTGTCAGGAAAAAGCACGTTTAAAAGAAAAATTGTTACTTACATCAGTGTGTCTAATTCTTGCTATTCCACACAAGACCCTAGAGGCTGTAAGAGAACCAAAGGTCAAATCTTTACCACATCACTGAAAAACAACCTATATTCTCAGCCACGGGGCCTGAATTTTGTCCTGTCTGTTTTAAAATCAAAATATGATCCAGCAGGATGAATGAACTCTTATTTGTGAGAACTCAGATCAAAAGAAGTGGAACAAGATATTGCTATATATTTCTTACTAGTATGTAGGTGTTTATCTGTATCATGAATCTTTCATACAGTCTTTTCTCACAGAAAGAGCAGGTTTGATTATTAGAAGTTTTATATTGATCTGTGCTGAGTAATATTAGCATGTATGTCTGAGAGAGATCCAGTTATATCATCCAGTTCTTTCACATTTTGCTCTTCCCAGGAAGAATAGTATTCCATTCTTAGACAGTTTTATTTTACAATTTTATGTGATTTATTTTTTTTAATCAAGGAAAAAAATGGAAACAAAGAGCGTTGCAATTGACATTGATTTTCAAAGAAATCTGTTATCAGGTTCCCAAAGGTCAATATACTCAAAAAGCACAGACTCATTGTTTGAACCTTCAGAGTTCTGAGGGGAACATATGCATCACAGAGAGCTAACCTCTTTAAAATCATCTATCTCAAGTGTTTGCCTCAGGCCGTTTTTTGGCATAAAATAATCCCACCATGTGTAGTAATGACCTTGCTGAGACGTCTGTTATATCTTGCATCAAAAATAATGAACACTTTAATTTTCAGTGAATTTAAAATCTGCTTGATATAAAGTCAGAAGTCTCATACTCTTTTATTTTCCAATATGATTTATTTGTTCTGTTTCTCAAAAGAAAGAAATGTCACCTAATATCAATACTGGGCCCAGTTATTCAGGTTCAAATTCTTTAATGTTGCACTTTTATAGTATTTAATTAGAATAGTTACTGTAATAATATTTTGTCATGACACTAATTTTGATTATTATCTATGTTACATTTAGCACTATTTAAGTTTCATACAAGTTAAAGCACCCTTCATTGTTGACGTGGGATTGAGTGCACCCTATTAGTACAAGCTGAGTGATAAGGATAGAGTACGGCTCTGCTGAAAAGAACTTGGGAGTAATGGTGGATGGCAGCTGGACATGAGCCAGAAATGTGCCCTCCCAGCCCAGAAAGCCAACCATATCCTGGACTGCACCAAAACAAGTGTGGCCAGCATGGTGAAGGAGGTGATCCTGCTCCTCTGCTTTACACTGATAAGGCCTCACATGGAGTACTGCATCCAAATGTGGAGTCCACAGTAGAAGAGGGACATAGACCTCTTGGAGAGCATCCAAAGGAGGGCCACAAAAATGTTCCAGGGGATGGAACACCTCTCCTATGAGGACAGGCAGAGAGAGCTGGGGCTGTTCAGTCTGGAGAAAAAAAGGCTCTGGGGAGACCTGAGAGCAGTCCTTCAGTATTTGAAGGGGGGTTTTAAGAAAGAAGGAGACAGACTGTTTAGCAGGATCTGTGGTGACAGGACAATGGGAAATGGTTTCAAACTAAAGGAGAGGAGATTTAGACTGGATATAAGGAAGAAGTTTTTTACAGTAAGGGTGATGAGGCACTGGCACTGGTTTCCCAGAGATATGATGGATGCCCCATCCCTGGAAACATTCAAGGTCAGGATTGATGGGGCTCTGAGCAGCCTGATTGAGCTGTAGGTGTACTTGTTCATTGCAGGGGGGTTGGACTGGGTGTCCTTTAAGAGTCCCTTCCAAATGAAACAATTTTATGATGCTATGATTCTAAAAACTGATGTGCCTAGTTTGATCGTTAGTGGGAGATATGGTCACCCTGTATGCAGCTTCAGATGCTCCTGGCAGGGACTCTTCCTGTTGAGAAGAGAGCAGGTGAGCTCACAGTGAGGTGCAGCCCTGGGGCAAGGGATTCTCCTTGGATGCCCTCCTGGTCCTTAATCCACAAAATCAACTAATCTGCACTGGAGCCACCCTGCATTATTGTGGATTAGTGAAGTTCTGCTATATCATATAACATATCTGAGCATTGTTTGCAGAGCCTATGGAATATAATCCATGTTAAGCATTACAGACCATAACCTCATGTGCTGTTAACTTTCTTTAGTACAGGTATAAAAAATACAGGTGTGAAAATAGGTATCTACTGCTTTACAGCAGAGTTTTACATAGCCTACTGCATGCATACCTTTCTGCCAACATTTTTCATAAGCTTGCAAAAGGAAGACCCAGTGTCTCATGGCATATTCATCTGTAGATTTGCATGCTGGCAACCTCTCACAAATTGAATGGGAGGTGCTCAGGGACTTGCCTAGTGTCCCCTTTATCCTCTTCTAGTTTCTTGGCACCAACTGAGCAAGGTGAGTCATTCTGTCTCTTTGAACAAGACCAGTAAGTCTCTGTTCTACAGGAGACTTGGCAGTTTTTGCTTCCTCTCCTCAGGCTTCAGTCACCTTGGTTTTATAAGATCTACAAATTGTCCTGCGTCAAGTGTGGCTGTTAACAGGTAGCCCTGACTAATCCTGATTGGATGACAAGGTCCCATGGAATGGGAGAGCACCTATGCCTTGGAAAAAGGGTAACTAAACTGGTAACAACATGTTGAGACACACGCAAATTGTTCTGTGTGAGTTGTGAACACTTGTATCATAAATCTTCCTAAGTTCTCCTCCCTTAAGAGGAGAAAATATTAAAACGGGTGTTGTTGGGGGAGAACACATCCATCTGCTCTTCTGGGGCCCAACCAGGGCACCCACCCCTATGAAACTCTGTTCCCATTACACTTGCTCAGAGTCACCTACCCCATCTGAAGCTTTTGCCTTTTGAAGTCATTGTACTTGTTGAAGCATTTTTGCTGTTGACTTGAAGTAATCTCAGAGAGGCTTCTGTGACTTGCAACTCTAAATAAACAGCCTGTTAAATTTTGTACTGGTGTTTCTGAGTAAATACCCAACAAATGGAACTGTAAATCAGCTGCAAGTATGACTATGGCATACTCTAAAAATCATAGACTACTTCAGAAGCATAGCAAGATCTCTTCACAAAACGCACAGAGAATTACGATGTGAACAGACTATGTATCTTTGACATGTTAGCTCAATAACCCAAACTTCCCTCAGGCAAGTTGCCTGTGTGTCCGAACAGCACACATCTGTTCTTTTCCACAGCTTGTTTACATGTCCTTCTTTCTCATGTGCATGTGCCATTGTCATTCTTAAGAAAAAACGGTTTTTATATTTCTAATGCATAACTCACAAATGCATGCTGCAACAGCAGTACGTGCTGAATGCTGTTATTTTACAATTTATGACCTAATGTTTGTTTTTCAATATTCTAGTGTATATTAGGAATAACTTTGTGAAGTCATTCAAGGTTAAAATCAAGCCTTCTGGCTGCAGCTGACTGGGCAGCAGCATGAAATACTGCATTGCATGGTAATGTAACTAATGAATCTACAATGATATATAGAATCATAGAATCATAGAATCACAGGGTTGGAAAGGACCTACAAGATCATCCAGTCCAACTGTCTTTCCATTACCATTGCTACCGCAAGCCACTAAACCATATGTCATAGCTCCTCCTGTGATGCAGCGCAAGTGATTTAGGATAGGAGAAAAAATTTACTGAAGTTATCAGTTTAACAGTGGCATCCAAAAGATTATCTTGTTTTTACTGAGCATACTAAGAGGAAGAGTACATATTGAATCAAAAAGATACATTGTTATTTTAAAAATAATGACTATATCTGCAGTTTTCTATTCTCAAATGTTAGACAGTCTGATTCCCAAAAATCGGTTCAGTAATACTGAAAAAATAATCCTGAATCGGTAAGATCTGTGAAGGCTACCATCTTTGCCATATTAGTACAATGTTGTGCAAATATTAGGACAATTAAGATGCTCACTTTTCCCTAAGGTTCAAGTAAAACATTGCTGCTGTTTGAAAATTGATGGTAGAGCATTCCAGTTCTAAGAAAGGGATTACGAATCTTCCTGCTTCACATGATTGTGTGTTTTGTCTTTACTATTTGAAGTGTTCTACAATTAATAAGCCAGAAAAGCTGAAGTGGATTGTTTGTTCCTCTACTGAAATGACAATCAGTGCTATCAAAACAAAGCACTCCCCATAGCACTTGTTTACATGATTTGTCTGCTTGCTTATCGTATTTGAGTGCTGCCTCAGTCTCTTTCTCCAGTCTCAATTGACAGCCTGGAGCACCCTGTGGTTTCTCATAAAAGCCTGATAAAAGCAAAACCAAAGAGAAAAGTTCTTTTTTTCTACTACTTTTAATATAGAAATTACAAGAATAAAGCTTTTGAAAAAAGCTCATGAAAGTCCATGACATTAGGAATGGGCACATCTGACATCTTATTTTTGTGAAATGCATCCAATAGTTTAACAGTGCATTGTTCAGAGAGGAAACCAAGTGTTTTCAAGGTATAAAAACATTCCCCAAAATATGCCAGTATATGGATTTGATATAGGAAATAAGTTTATGCTGATTCATCTGTTGAATTGAGAAAATCTTAAACTTGGCAGAAGATTGGTATGGAATTAAAAATCAAACACTAAGAAACTCATTGAGATAATTAGTCTACTTCTTAGGCTCCTTTTCTCTTTGTGGAGTAACTCAGCTGTGCATATTTCCCTCCTTTTTGTAATAGTCCTAGAGAAGCAAAAATCTTTATGTAGGTTTCTATATACACTATTGCATAAGCTTATGTTGATCTCCGATAATTGTAAAAGGAATTAGTTCCTCTGGATAAAACCTTCTGTTCATTAGCACTGAATGGTATTTATCAGCCCTTTTCCTGTTTAGATCATTTGTTCAGTGTTTATATGTTTAAAAACACTCAATTGGTTGGAATCGTATCTGCCGCTTCCCATCAAAAGAGTGATGGCAGTAGCTGTGGGTCTAAATCTCAAAGCACCAATCTGTAGACTTCCTAAGTGATTAGTACAGCGTATTATCGCTCTCCGCCATCTGGCTATCTAATATGGAAACGATATTAAAGGAATCAGAAGACTTACAGATGCTTCAACACTTTGGGCTTAAAGTGCTTCACAGCAAAAAGGCATTTAAAACAAGAGATACTCTTAAACATAAAATATTTATTCCTATTTGCAGAGAAACTGCCGTCCTTCAGCTTAATAACTTCCAAGTACATACAGCCATACATACACAAGCCAAGATAATACAGCTTAGCATATAGGTGCAGGCAGCATGTTTAACATGCTGGCAGTGAAATCTGTTTAAATTAAGAGTCTCACCATGTTTTCGATGCCACTACAATTACTTGATGTGTTGGATGGATTTTGAGGCTTTGATTCGTCTGTGCTTTAAAGGTTTTGAAGTTAAAAGCTTTGCATAAAGCTACATTATAGAATGGCAACAAATTTCTACGTTAAATCCTCACAATTCAAAACATAAAAAACTCTTGTAATTCACTGTACTGTATATCTTTGTGTATAAAAATATCCCTTTATAAGGAAGAACAAAAGATACGCTTCTCCACTCCAGGAACATTACATGGAATAAAGAGCCTCTGAAAACCTCCGAAGCACAGAATGCAAGCTTGTGCTGCCAGACAAAAGTGAAAGCCTATCCTGTTTTCTCTCTCCCTGATGTAGTTGCTGTGTCAGATGAGGGCATCAGGGCAGATTCAAAAGTCAGAATGAAAAAGGGAACCAGCGCAGAGAGAGGATGAAGAGTGGAGAATTCAGCTCTGAGAACACCTAGGTTTTCCTTTTGCAAGCTTGGCTTTAGGCTTTCGAATTCCTTTGTTTTGCAGAACTGCAAATAAAGGAGGTAATTAAAAATAGGCTATCATGTTCCATCCATTCATAGGTGTTGTGCTCCAGGGTATTGGGAGCCTGATATCCGCTGAAGAGGGAAGCAGAAAAAGGAGAGTTCTTTTCTCCTGTTTCCTGCAAGCTATTTAGGAAATTATTTCTCAATTTCTTTTTCAATTGCTTTATTTTGACCTCATAATGAAAACCGAATAGATTCTTGGCATTGCCAGAGAATTCTGAGCTAGTGAGCTCTCGGTTGTATGTCAGAAAAGCTCAGTAGCTGCTAATGGGAGAACAACGAACACTGCTGAGCAGCACAAGCAATAGATCCTGGTCCAGTAAAGACCTGCGTCTTTTGTTCCCTAAAGCTGCTTCCCTGCTGCAGTGATCTCGAGTCCCCTCTGGGAGGGGGACACAGGCTGTGGATAACTGGGGAATGGAGGCAGCTGACTTCTGCCCACCTTCCCCCCTGCTGGAAAATCATTCCCCTTTCTCCTCTAACCAAGTGGTTTTGTTGTGTTTGTTGGTTTTTGTTGTTGTTGTTGTTGTTTTTTGTAGTTGTTGTTTTGCAAAGCTTGTAAGACGTTAATTGTCTTTAAGATCACTATCCTCTTGCACATATGGCTGAAATTTGTCACTGACTTCAAAAGCTAAAGGGCGATGGCTGGCAGTTCAGTGACAGAAGCCTAAGGAAACTGGGCGAATAAACCCCTTCCAATGTGTGGGTTTTTTATATCTTATATTCTCAGCACTTTTGACCTCAGAACATCCACAATTCTCTGATGTTGCCCAGAATAGACAAGGAGTGTAATAAGTGAAAAGCTAACAAGCACCATCTCCTTACCCAAAATGTCCCCCTCTCTTACTTCTCAATATACCATGAGAAGAATACAGCATTTTTTTCCCATTGTGTACAAGCAACATTACACATGAAGTCTGTGGATCCATGTACTATTGCCTTTGGGCAGTAAAGACAGCTCCAATCAAGATAATTTATCTGCTCCATTCAACATGCCTGCTCCTGATCTGATCAGCTCCACCCTGTGTTTTGCATCCACATCAGCTCTGTCAACAGATGTGGCTGCAGAACCTGGTGCCAGGTGGCTTGCTGAAATTACCAGAACTGGAAAAAATGAAATTAAAAAAAATAAATCCTTTAACGTATTGTTAATCTAAATTATTCCAGTGTTCTCCCACTCATCTCTTCAGTGGTTTAGAGACAAACCTGCATAGCTGCAGTGTGGAAAGGAGGTAGGAGATCAGCTTTAAACTGAGTCTGCCACCAAAAGGCAAGTAATTCTGAGATATCCCTGAAGTGTGAAATTCCGTCCTGGCTTGAAGATACTAGAAAGTTTGTCTTGAATTGCCAAACAGATAGAATTTCATCTTGTGCAGCCACAGGGCAAGGGCAAGAATCCAGGCCTTACCGACATCAGGAGTGAAATATCCAATGAATTCAACATCTTGGCACTGATTAAACTCTAAGATCTGTGACTCTTTTTGTGCTAGAGTAGCAGCAAAACCTGGGAAACATTATCCGTGAGCAATATCTCTCCTGCCACCACAAATTCCAATCATAACTAAGCAAAAAGGATTATTAAAGCACAAAAATACAAATTTAATATTGCCCCAGACTTAGTTGTCCTGAACTTGTAGAAAATGACTAAGGATACAAATGACTTTTAATTTTACTGTACCTACACTTCCACTCATAGTTTATACAACTATTTTATGTAAATATTTAAATTTTTATTCTGAGATTTTTTTTAAACCAGTGTTAATGAACACAGGTTGTGATCTGCTTTACGAAATTTTAATATTAAAAGTGCAGAGAGGTAAGAAAACTATAATTTCATCCAGTTTGGCAGTATTACAAATATAATTTTCAGATATCTGAGAAAGAAGAGGAGGATCTGGGAGAATATACAGAGAGAGAGAAGGATAATTGTCAGCCTCAGTGCTCAGTGTTCAGCCAGTTCCCACTGACCTTCCGTGTGCCAGTTCATAATGTACAGGACCTGTTCATCAAGTCCTTATTCTGACAAAAATTCCTCTTCCCTGAGAAAGTACACCATGAGCAATCAGTTGCCATGAAAACTTGGTAACAGTGTAAATGCAGTGTAATGTAAAAGCTAGCGTAATACAGCTTTTGATAAGGAAAAATACATTTTCCTAACAATGTATTTCGTCATTTTGTCTTCTGATTTATAAGCAGACATGAAGACAAGAAACTATAATAAGCTGAGTTAAATGCATTTGTGCTAAACATCTATTTATTGCTGGATACATACAGTATATGGCTGAAAGCAGGAACACAGCAGCAACAATGTTTTTCTTTTTCTTTTTCTTTTTCTTTTTCTTTTTCTTTTTCTTTTTCTTTTTCTTTTTCTTTTTCTTTTTCTTTTTCTTTTTCTTTTTCTTTTTCTTTTTTTTTTCTTTTTCTTTTTTTTCTATCGTAAGGGGATGGTATTTTTGGCTATTCCAAAAGCTGCCATGTCTGCTCACTGTGCTAGTAGTGTTCCTCAGAGGAACACTTCAGCAAGAAGCAAGGGCATTTAACTATCTTTTTCCAGCAAGAAGAGAATCACAGAAAAATATTTGTGCCCAACAGAATCACTGTCAGCGTACGCCCCTTTGATCTTCAAAGAACTGATTAAGTATTCCAGTGTACTCACAGTACAGGGAATAGACACATTTTCTTTCTTTGTTTTTTTTTTTTTTTAATGGTAGAAATCAGAAAAAGAATATAAAATTGTTGCTTTCAAAAAAGCAAACTCAAAGAAAATAAAAAAGATATTATTTATATAATACCTTCTGATATATATAATATTACATATATATTTCATATAGCATTTCATCCTGGGCTTCCACTAACATAGCTGTCATCCAAGGTGTTATCTTGTGCAATTAAACAATATAATTCTTATCACTACAAGATGCAATGATTCACTCAGAAATCAATATTAGCAAATATAACACAGAAAATTTCTCAGGTAATAATAATTTTAAAGATTCAGAAACCTGCTTTTTTAGAAATATGTGCATTTTGTGACAAAATCAGATTCTTGCAGATTCTTTTTGAAGTGCTGTAATAATAATTTAAAATTAGATTTTAAAATGGATTTTTACACAATGATATTATCTTTTCTGTCAAGTCTTGAACAGATGGTAACTATCACATGAGAAGTTTCTTGTCCATCTCTTTCATTTCGTTTCAGAGTTTTGGAGTTTTCATTTTATTTTTAAAGCAAACAAACTCCATCTGAGATAGACCAGGACATATACAGGCAAGCTGTAAGACAAGTGTTAAACAGCTTAGAAGATTGTCTTAGTATTACTAGCTCAGCAGTTGTAAGGATTATTGTTGCTGTTGTTCAGGTTTGTTTTTTTGTTGGTGGTGTTTTTTTTTTCTTTTTTCTTTTTCTGGTGACATCAATAGCAAATAACAGTTTAAAGGAGAACAGCAAAGTAGTTTTGCTGTTTTTGGCAGCAAAGTTTTCCAGTATGTAAGAGGGAACATATTTGTACCCTGCGAGGAACCACAATACATTCATCCAGATGTACAGATGCAATAACCCAGCTGTGCAACTTCCAGCACCCAATGCCAGTTGTTAAGATCTAGGCTGTATTTCTCATGAGTTATACATGTGTTACTGGAAAGTCTTGTCCAGAAATTAACTTCCAACCATTTCAGAAAAAGAAATCAACCTTCTCAGTATTAAAAAAAAGATAATTAATGTAAGTGTCAAACATCAGAAGTGAAAATTACAACACCCAAGTCTCATTTGCTAAAATACGGATGAGTAAACTGTGTATATATCTAAAAAGATAGGTGATATCTAAAAAGATAGATGACATTACTGATGTTGAAATTCTAAAAGAAATACCTTTCTGAAGACTTTCTAGATGACTACAAAGGGGAATTAAATTGCATTTGCCATGGCAATAAAGATTTTGCACCACTATTGACACATAAATTGAAGATCTGGATGAGAATTTAAACAATAAGTAGTACAATACTTATACAATACTACTACAATTGTAGTGTACAATAACAAGACTCTCTTAGGTAAAATGTTAATTTCTGCATAACACATCCTACAACACAGATTGATGTGAAAGCTTTGAGAGAGAGTCTTGAGACAAACATGTTGCCTATTTGTTAGGAACTAACTGACGGGCAAAAAACTGTGGCCCTGGTGGTTGGGAAAAAATAAGAGTATAAGGAGGGTGGAAGAACTAACTCTCTTTAATAATGTTGCACGCGGGCTGAAAGCCAGACATCAACAGGCAGGTGTCAAAGACAGGCTGAGACCTCAATTTGATCCTTTGTTTTCTTCCTTAGAAAGAAACAAAACACGTGAAGAAGCAAAGGACTGGGGAGTGACTTCAATAACAATGGTAACTTGTGCTTTAGATGAAGGAAGGCAAGGGTGAAGGGTAGACAGAAAGGTACAGATGAGTAAGATAAATCCCCCAAAGGTAATGCTGAAAAAAAGTGGGGAATTGTGAGTGAATGTTGCTGTGAAAAGCAAGAGAGACAAGACTTCAGCAGGAGAAGTCTGGCTGCATGATTTGAAAGGAGTCGGCAAGCCACTGAGGATAATGATTGGGTCTTGTCTCTGGAACTTGGGTCATTTGAGAACTGGGTGAAAACGTTTTCAGCCATATGGCAGAAACTGAACTGTACAACATGCAATTTTAGCAAAATTCAGATGGTGAATGTAAACAGCATGTTAGCTGAGACCAGAGCTGAATGAGTAAAACACATCTAGCAACACAAAAACACATTGACTTATTATCAAAGGGACAAAGACCCTGAGGCTAAGGGTTCTCACAGGAAGTCAGTAGGCTGTATTCACTTGCTCTCTCTTGCTCTGAAAACTCCCAATTTATCCTTCTAATGACATAGATATGACAAGTCAACTGTCATTAGTGGTAATTCCCATGAGTCTCTGGAGTCTTCCAAATACAGCACATAATCGGGAACATATGCTCTATATCCACACGTAGATTTCACCAATGCACAACTCAACTTTTCCTTTGTTAGTTCAGCTTGCCTTTTTCCCTCCATGTTCTTCTAATGGTCCTGCTCTTCTTCACATGAAGGAACAGGTCCTGGCTGTACTATGCCTCAACAGAAAACAAGACTTCTTCTACTGAATGGTCCTCAAGTGAGGGATCCCATCATTGCTTCCAAATTGCCCCGAAAGTATAATGCAATTTTTTCTAGGTAGATTTTACTCACTTTGCAAATTTCCATGCAGCAGACATGTCTCAGCCAGCCACAGTGTGAGGAATAGTCTTCCTAATACTGTAGGCACTGTTTATACTGGTTTTGGATGGCACAGTTAATTTTTTTTTCAGAGTAGCTCACATAGTGCTATGTATTGCATTTGTGATGAGAAATAGTGTTGATAACACACCAGTGTTTTATTTGTTGCTAACACAGAGCCAAGGTCTTTGCTGCTTCCCACTGCTCTGCCAGCGATGAGGCTCAGAGCACAGAAGCGCTGGAAAAGGGACACAGCAAGAACCAAAGGGACATTCCCTATCGTGTGATGTGCTTCACGAGAAAAGCTGGGGGAAAGGAAGATGGGAATGAGGGGACTTTCAGAGTGATGTGTCTTCCTAGTAATGGCTAGGCCTGATGGGTCCTGCTTTCCTTGGAGTGACTGAACCCCCACCTGCTGATAGGGAGTAAAGAATGAATTCCTTACCTTGCTTTGTTTGTGTGTGCAGCTTTGCTTTACCTGGTAAACTGTCTTCATCCCAGTCTATGAGTTTTCTCACTTTTACCTTTCTGGTACTCTCTTCCATCCCACATGCGGAAAGTGAGTGAGTGGTTTTGTGGTGCTGAGCTGCCTGATGGAGTTAAACCATAGTGCTGTTGCACCAGGACACAACAGAGAGACAACTTCTTGTTACACAGTATTATTTGTTTGCTATTTTCAATGTTCATATTATTTGCAACATTGATGCTAATCTGTTTTGCTCAAAATGATTATAAAGCTTTCAGGAAACAACAGAAATCAGAGAGAGAGCAGCCATATTGCAATGCTTTCTTGTATGGTGATTTATCATACATTTGATCAAAACTGAATGGATGCATAGCTCATATGGAAATATGTTGAGCTGAGTACAAATTATGTGTGAGATTGCATTGTTTCTCCGGCTATCCTCCAAAGGCAGAGGTCTTGACAGGATGCATTTTAATGTATGCTTGAGCTCTTGCCTTTCAGTATTCAAAATAGATTTGAATTATTTTTAAGTTGTACATTGATTTTCATGCATAGAATTGAGTTTGGCAAATTCTGCTCTTGAAATGAAACTGATTAAAATAAGGCTTTCTTTTCCTTCTTCATGGGTGCAAGTTCTTGTAATATGACCAAATAGCTGTTGTGATCAGACTAGAGGAAATACAGCTTTTAAGGAGACTGAGGAGATATTTTTCCTCATACTCTCTTCACCTGATACTAACTCTATCAAACATTTGTGAACTCACTTTCACAGACACATGCAAAAGGACGCAGTACTGACTTATGGGTTGAGATTGTATACCTGATAAAGTGACCCAGATCTGGTCCTGGGCAGAGACATGCTGAAAATACTGCTCCAGTTTGGACTCAAAGCCAGATTTACCAGAGAAAATTTGATGTTTTCTATACATTTTCAGATCTTGCAATGCATTTTAGTATGGTCAATAAGAATTCAAAATCGCTCAGCAAAGGCTGTAGGATTTAACAAGATTGTAGGAGATTTAATGCACAAGGTGGAAAATTAAAATCCATTTCTTCCCATTAACTAGAATGCATCTAGGTGTTTGGGTTTGTTTGTTGTTTTTTTTCCTTAAATGTTTTTCAGGCCTTTTCATAACACTAGATGAGTTAAGTCTTTCACTTAAGCTAAGTTAAAATAATGACTGTAAAATGTGGGAGTTTTGAATTGGTTCACCTTTGTGACTTGTGCATTAAACCTTAAGCCTCCTGTAGAGGATCAGTAACTCTCATCATTAGTAAAGAGCTGGCAGTCACCTGGGGAGCAGTACATCCAGTAACTGCAAGGGAGTTCAGTGACAGAAACTGGATGCCAGGTCCAGGTGTGAGTGGCAGCTAAAACAACGTTAGAACTGAGCCCTCTCACTTCTTAGGTCAGGGATCCTTTTCTCTTTCTGACAGTAAGTTACTGTTTCCCTGAATAGCTCACAGGAAAGGTATTTTGAACAACAGTTGTTTTGTGGTTTTTTTTTCTTTTTTTTTCTTTTTTCTTTTTTGTTTTATTCATCTAGTTAAATATAAACAAACATCTTAAGAGACTGCTGATGTGAAAGCAGTGGGTGGGATTTTTTTGTGCAGCTAGCCTCAGCCACACCAGGGGTAAATCAACTTCAAAATTCACATGAAACACAAAACAACACTACTCAATTATTTCTTCCTACATAGGCTCTGACTTGGAGGAGTCCCAAAGCCTACACTGCCTCAAGTTTTCAGAGTGCTTGAGCTTTGCAACATTGGCAGTAGTCTTCATTGGGTTCTTCCAAACGAGCCTGGCTTAGTGTCACATCCCAAAAACATTTGCTTTGACATGAGTGTTTCCACTTAGAAAGTAAATGCTGAATTTAATTGTCTCCAAGAGGCTTTGCCAGAAACTGAAATACTAAGTCAAAGCACAAAGATTTTTTCCTAATTCTAAACCAGCTTATCACAAAATGTACGTCTGGATTCATTACACCCAACTCGTGCCTTTTAACTGATATGCTCAGCAGGATGCCTGCCTAGTTGTTCTGGCCATCTGTGCCATCTGTGGAGAAAGAAGAGTGTCTCTAGAACAGCTCTTAGGCATGCACCAGAAATGCCTCTGGACTAAGAGTGATGATCTCTATGTCACAAGGGGCTGCACTATGCGCTGGCAACAAGAAACTCATTTTTTTTAATTGGACTTTGTGCTCAGTAAACATGCATGAAAGCTACTGCCTCTATTCCACAGAATACCTTACAAAAAGTCTACAGATAAAAAGGGAAAAAAAGATACAATGCCACTCACAAAGCCTGCACAGTGGTGACAAATACATAGGGTGTTTGTGTAATACTTGGAGCCTGGGAAGGTAAGGAAGTCAGGGATGAAAGAGAAGTTTGTGGCTGAGGAGAGGGACAGACAGATGAGCAAGAAGGGAGTAGAGAGAAAGAAACACAATAGATAGGCAGCTGAGAATCAAGATTTTTCAGTTTAGTCAGTAAATACATATTTCCCCCACCCACATTAGGAATAATATGCATTTTGGATTCAGAACTGCATTCTTTACTTGCCTAAGACTCCCAGTAAAGTGTCTTTTGCTCAAGGAATGCAGGATCTAGTGTCTCGGCTGTGTGACTTCCTCATGGCTTTTGGCAATATTCACTGCATTTAAAATCAAACTTTTAAAACAATGGGCAGTGTCTTCTTTTTAGATTAAACACTTTCTGTCTGCACACTTTTCTTAAGTTTCTATTTCAGTCAGAAAATAAGAGCAACTCCAGAGACTTTGGACCAAACTTAACTTGACCTCTTGAGCTAAAAAGTCCACTAGGTTTATTAAAGGCTCCAAAAGAGAAATGTGTTTTTATTTCAATGTATACATCTGTGGAAGTTTCCTATCAAACTGAATATTGTCTTCACTTTGCAGACTGTCATTAGTGGTCTCCATTGCACAAAACCTTTTGCATAAATCTGAATGAAGAGTAAGAGAAACAAGATTGTACCTATCAAATCATTTATTTTCTGATTTGCAGTTACATCTGTGTGTGCATAAATATTTAATGATAGTAAAATATAAATCAGTAGACGCATTCCATAACATTATTTGTATTATGGTTACCTTGTATTTTTGAAACTAAACTTCTGTATATCTAATTGTGTGATAGAATTTGTATTTCTGAGACAGATAAAGAAAAGAATAGCTTCTTTTAATCTGATGCTGGAGCAACACAGGGAAAACTGGTTTTGTCAGTAATAGCATGACAGGTCTGCTGCAGAATGAGAATTTACTCAGATGACTTCTTGTGGATTTTATTTTGGGCTGAGGAGTGAAAGAAGAATTAGATTAGGAAAGCATGCTCTGTACCCTCTGCTTCAAGTATTTAAGAGGAAACATTAAAACTAGCCAGTGAGATACAATGAGCAAGGCAATTGGATAAACAACTGACTTTTTTTTTTTCAGGGAACAATATACAAAAATACAACTTTATTTTTTTTCAGGGAACAAGAGCTGTAGAAGGAACAAGGATAACTAGAATTGCTTAGCAACTGGTAGCCTTTTAACAGGGGCTATTAGTCTTCTCTGCATCCCTACCCAATTCCCCATCCATGAAGGAATGCAATTTATAAGCGAACTGAAAATGATGTAGTAGAACCCTGAAAGAGATCTGTAAGATATCTGTGTCCACGAGAGGTTAGGTATGTCCTAAGCCAGTCTCTCTGCACTCAGTACAACTAATGGGAAATGGTTCTAAGTTGAGGGAGGGAAGATTTAGGTTGGATGTCAGGGGGAAGTTCTTTCCTATGAGAGTGGTGAGGTGCTGGAACAGGCTGCCCAGAGAGGTTGTGGATGCCCCGTCCCTGGAGGTGTTAAAGGCCAGATTGGATGGGGCCCTGGGCAGCCTGGTCTAGTATTAAATGGGAAGGTTGGAGATTCATGATCCTTGAGGTCTCTTCCGACCTTTGCTATTCTGTGGTTCTGTGATTCTGTAATCCAGGAGTTAAGTCTAGCTCTCTCAGAGGTGTGTATCTTCTTCCACTTGCACTAAGGGGTATATGTCTTCCTGCAAATATGACCTTGTCATTTCAGTCTGATCCAGCGAAGCAAAATTAAATGAATATTTTAGTCAGCTCCTAAATAGACACATCTAATACAAATTTATTTTTGCTTCTTGGAGATGTTCTTCCTGCTGCTTTTGTTATTGTAAAGCCCTAAAGGCCTCAGAAGGATTTCCTCTCTTTTGGCTGTTTGGAGCTGTGCTAAAAGAAGGCTGGGAAGATGTGCAGGCAAGTACAACACTGCAATCTTTATACAGAAAAAGGGTTTGATTGAAGTTGTAAAGAAATTTTGTGTAAGACTAAATCTATAAAGCATAGCTACTTTCAGAAATACACTACAGCAAGGCAATCTGGTTGAAGTTCAGGCTAGAGTTTACACCCTAATAATAATGTTCAGTGTGAAGCTCATCCAAGTGTGTAAAAAATGTCAGGGACCTAAACTAATGCAGAAATGCATCCGGATGCTTTTGCCAGAAACATCTGACCTAGATGCAAGATTTTACATTTGTCCTCGTTTAACTTCAAGAAGCACCTGTTGTCCCACTTCTCCAGCCAGCTGAGGTCCTCCCAAATGTGTGCCAGACCTCCAGCTGGTCTCTCTCAGCTCTGAGTGCTAGAGCTTCACACACACTGGTTTCTCGGGCAGAAAGGGACAGCCTTCGCCACCACACCGTCCTGCATGTTCTATCCCACCATCTATCACCACTCTCTGCCAGTACATCTGGGACAATTCTCTCCCAGTTTATATCTTTCAGTAACCCAGTCTAAAGCCCTCCTTAGGTGGCCAGCAAACCTGCTGGCAAAGGCATTCATGCCCCACTTTGATAGGTGAATCCTCTGTTTGCTCAACATTGATGCTCAGAGTCCTGCCATCATAAAAGCCTAGAGGTACCTGCAAGTGCTCAGAACAATACATCAACATTAATAGCACTTGAGTGTGTCGATTGACCTTTACCAGGTGATTCTCTTAACAGGTCACCACCCAGATGGTAACAAGTAAGGAACTGCAGATCTAGATAATCAGCTGATTTTTCATCTGATTCTGTTCCCTTCTCTAATAACGTACATAAACTACCATGTCAACAGATCATGCAAATATCCATATATGTAACTTTGATATTAATCTTCATGTTATATGTAAAACGTAGTTTCTATTCATTAAGTGCATAAGTACACAACATCACTGTGGTTTTCATCCTTTTGTTCAGTTATTGATGTAACTCTAGCATTTTGCTTTTTGATCTTTCCATTAAGTTACTTTAATCCAGGCACTTTTGTCCATCTATCATTTTCCAGTATCTGTAGTTCTGCAACTTATGTTTTTCTTTGTTCCTATGGAAAGTCTCTTTATTACTATTAGATCACAGTCTGTTCTTCACTTGTGAGAAAACAAGTTGCTCTATCAGCAGTGGCTGTAACAAAACCTTGTTTCATATCAGTTACGTCCTCCCATCTTATCACAATAGCCAAAGCTTCCCCTATAGTCTTGATGCCCTCCCATTACAATATTCTCAACTCCCTCCCACATCCTATACAATATCTCAATATCCTCTTTCAATATTTAGGCCTCCCTGAAATGCATTTTGTTCCTACCCCTTTATTTCCTAACCTCCCACAAGTGAATCACATCCTGAATACTCATGGCTCCCACATCTCTCTTGTTTGACTAAGATAAGAGATTATATGTGCAGATAAAATGTGCTGTGACCTATCATCTCATGGCCAAGCTGTCACTGTTTCAGGGAAAAACATATGCAGAGCACTATCTCTTCATTTGGGATCTAAATGAAGCTCTTTTCTCCCAGAACACTCATTTTCAGGAAAGGTGTGGGAATATCACGCCTCTGAATCTTCTTACTCTCTACTAAATTTGATTTAAATTAAATGATGGATTAAGAGACAGACAGGTGAGAGGCTAATAGGTACAGGCAGTGTGGCTGTACACAAATCCATCTGTAGAACTGCCTGTGCGTCCTCTTTCCGCTAACATCACTCAGCTGTCATATGAGTTCTGATTTTCTCTCCTCAAGGGGACAACTGTGCCACTGTGAGGTTAATTAGAAACTCTCCTTAATAAAGACAAGGCCACAGAAAACTGATAAAACTTTGGCATTAGCCCAAACCTAAGCATTTGCAACAACATACATATTGGCTTGCGTCAGATGGGCACCAGGTCAGTGACAACTACGTAACTTTTGTTGTCTTTAGTCAGGCAGAAAAATCAGCTTTCTAGTCCTCTCTTGAACATCTTCCTTCAAACCACTTTTATGACTTGTAGGGATGATTTATGATATCAGCTAATCTTACAGCCCCTAGTAAATGCATTTTTAATTTTTCACTTCCCCGCAACCTGTATACTCGGGCACACCATGAACCTAAAGAATACATCTCCATAATAGTACTAGGCTGGTGGCTAGAGAACAGATATAATTTTAGGTTCATCCACAGTAAATTGTTTTATATTGTTATGACGACTGCTAAATATTTATTTATCTAGTATTGCATAAGATTCTTCTGTCAACTGTACAAACAAATCTTGTATCTCGCTGAAGATTTCTTCAAACCACCTAATGAGTTGACTGGGAGCTGCTTCAGATCAAACATTATTGTGTTTTACATTCACATTTCTACACATACATGTAATTAAAAACAAACAAACAAAAAAATCCCTCTCTTCGTATTTGATCTGTAACCTTATGCAAATTTTTATTTTAAGTATTTCACTCATTAGTGCTAAACACACCAGAAAGAGGTGACCATGTATGTATTGAGACTTCTTAATGACAGCTGATACTCAGACAAAACACATAGCAAAAAACAGTGCCAGTAGCCTTATGCTCAGACTTCCCCCAGATTCCTCAGGACTTGGATTTCTGTGTCACATGAAATGGCCACAAGCTGTACTAGAGGAGGTTTAGATTAGACATAAGGAAAAACTTCTTCTCTCAGAGAGTATCCAGACACTGGAATGGCCTACCCAGGGAGGTGGTGGAGTCACCATCCCTGGTAGTGTTCAAGAGGCGTCTGGATGAGGAGCTACAAAATATGGTTTAGTAGCTTGTGGTAGCAATAGTAGTGGGAGGATGGTTGGACTAGATGATCTTGCAGGTCCTTTCCAACCTTGTGATTCTATGATTCTATGACATCCAGTCTGTGGTTTCCATAAGACTATGCAGACCTAACAAAAATACTGTGTGAAAGACGTTAAGGACAAACACAGCGTGAAATGGGTCAAAACAGTTGTAAAGCATTTTCAAGCAGATTTTATCTGCGATGAAGAAAAGGTACAGACAGGTCGAGTACAGAAATCCACGCAACTTTCACCAGTCTCTCATCTTCGAATCTCCCACACATCTCTCTGTGCTACTTCCTTCCTGCTATGGCCATCTTTTTGTTTTCCCTCTCCTCCACCCACACTCCCTTCAAAAGTGAAAGTAAGAACCTGTATTTACATATACACAGTATGACATACATACACAGTCAGTCTCTCCAAATCCTGTCTGTATACACAGACATAACTGCAATAAATACAAGGCAGGATTTGGTTTGGCATCATCCACAGAATATAGCGCCAGAGTTTTGTTCCCAAGGGGCAAAAAGTCTTTATTCAAGCAGGAAAATAGAGCCATACACTGCTCACTTCAGAGGAGCAGCCTCCCACCTATGCCCCAGAGGCAGATTCCCAGCAGGAGGCTGTGCAGTCGCAGCTGGGGCATTATTGCCCCAGTAAGAGTGCTCTGCTGTCTCATAAAAAAAAACGAACAGCTGCTTACAGCAAGACTACAGCTAATAGACAGAAAATTATCCATCCGCACAGTGCAGGCCGAAGGCACAGACGATGGTTCGAACAGCACCAGCCCCGCCCGCCTCCCGCCATGCCTCGGGCCGGCCGTGCGGTGCGCGTTGGGAGCTGTAGTCCCGCGCCTGCGGCCCCGTGCCCCCTCGCTCGTCGGGCCGAAGGGCGCGGAGCCTGCTTCCGGGCCGCGGTGTCCCGGCGGGCAGCCTCGCTCGTCCCACCCGGAGATGCAGCGTGCGCTGCGCCGGCTGCTCCCCTCGCTCTGCTCGGCGTGGCCTGCGGCTCTCCTCGCCCCGCGCCCTCTCCTCGCCCCGCGCCCTCTCCTCGCCCCGCGCCCCCTTCTCGCCCCGCGCGCGGGTCCCATGGCGCTTCCGCCGGCGGCAGCAGAGGCGGGGGGCGGCGAGGAGCCCGCCATCGCAGCCGACTCGACTCCAAAGCACGGTGAGGGGACCGGGCCCTGGGGGGGCCGGGCAGCGGGCGGGGCCGAGCAAGCGCGCCGCGGGGGCGGGCGAGCGGGCGCGCGGCAGCTGCGGTCACGGGGCAACGGTGAGCGGTTTTGTGAGCGCTCAGTGTAAGCCTAATCGGGCTTGCGCTTTCTGGCTGTGCGAAGTGCTACACCTGTCCCTTTCTGGCTTGTTATTTAAAGGAGATTTCTTTAGCTGGGTCAGTTCGAGGCTGACCCTGTTTAATAATATATTTATTGACGATCTGAACGAGGGAATTGAATGCACCCTCAGTAAATTTGCAGGTGTCAACAAGTTGGAAGGAAGTGTCAATCTATCTGGGGGTAGGAAGGCCTTACAAAGGGGTGTGGACAGACTGGATCACTGGGCTGAGGCCACTGAGATGAAGTTTGGGAAGACAAAGTGCTGTTTCCCACACTTTGGGTGGAGCAATCCCCTGCAACATTACAGTCTTGGGGCAGAGTGGCTGAAAGACTGTGTGGAGGAAATGGACCTGGGGGTGTTGATCGATGCTGAATATGAGCCAGCAGTGTGCCCAGGTGGCCAAGAAGGCCAATGGCATCCTGGCTTGTACCAGAAATAGCGCAGCCAGCAGGAGCAGGGAGGTGATCGTCCCCTGTACTCAGCACTGGTGAGGCCGCACCTCAAGTAGTGTTCAGTTTTGGACCCCTCACTATAATAAAAGTCATCAAGGTCCTGGAGCACGTCCAGAGAGGGTCAAGGTGAGTGGTCTGAAGCACAAGGGTTATGGGGAGTGGTTGAGAGAACTGGAATTGTTTAGTCTGGAGAAGAGGAGGCTCAGGGAAGACCTGAGAATCATATAATGGCTTGGATTGGAAGGGACCTCAAGCATCAAGTTCCAACCCTCCTGTTATATGCAGAATTGCCAACCTCTAGATGAAGTACTAGATCAAGTTGCCAAAGGCCCTATCCAGCCTGACCTTAAACATTTCCAGGGATGAGGCACCCAGAACCTCTCTAGGCAGTGCGTTCCAGCGCCTCACCACTCTCTCCATGAAAAACTTCCCCCAATGTCTAATCTAAATCTCCCCTCTTTGGTTTCAGACCATTCCCCATTGTCCTATCACTGTCTACTCTTGTAAAAAGTTTATTTCCCTCGTGTTTATAAACTCCCTTTAAAAATTGGAAGGCCACAATCAGGTCTCCCCCGCAGCCTACTCTTTTCCAGGCTGAACAAGCTCAGTTCCTTCAGCTTATCTTCATTGAATAGGTGCTCCCGCCCTTGGATCATCCTGTATAGACCTTGTTGCTCTCTACAACTATTTGAAGGGAAGTTGTGGTGAAGTGAGGGTTGGCCTCTTCTCCTGTGAAACTAGAAATTGAACTAGAGAGAATGGCCTCAAGTTGCACCATGGGAGGTTCAGACTGAAGATTAGGAATTATTTAAGAGTGGTCAAGTGCTGGAACAGGCTGCCCAGCGAAGTGGTGCAGTTACTGTTTCTGGAGGTGTTCAAGAAATGTGTAAATACAGTACTTTCAAACCTGTTAGTGGGCATAGTGGTTATGGGTTGATGGTTAGACTAGATGATCTTAGTGGTCATTTCCAACCTTTCTGATTCTACAGTTCTCTGGGTATGTGAAGCTTGTGCCAGTAGTAGGGGCTCAGAAAGCCTAGAGAGCCATTTCCACAGCAGCAATAGATTCAGCCCAGGTTGGATGGGGTTTTAAAGCCTATCCAGTTCCAACCCCAATCATTATTTGTTACTATTCATGGAAAACAGCAGCCACAGACCTAGTCTTGAGTGGTTTTTGATGTTCAGGTGTAAAATAATCGAAAACTGTTTCTCCTGCAACTAAGCGTGAAGAGAGGAGGCCTGAGAAAGGAGTACAATGAGAGTGTTTTTCCTTACTTTTGTGTTCTCTATGACATGTAGCTTATTTTGTTTTGTTTTCTTCTTTTTTTCTGCAGGAACAGGTGGCTCATCTTCATGAACAGCAGTGACTGCTTAATGATAGCTCAGTAATCGCTCTAGGGCAAATATAGGAATAGCATAGATGCCTTTTCATATATGAAATTCATGCAGTTAAGAATAAAGTTTATCCTTCAGTAGTTTAGTGTTTAGTGGACAAGGAGTTGCTGTGGAAGCTCTTCCAGTTACATAGGTCTCAGATTATCAACATTTTGCCAGGAAGTTGGAAAGTCCTGTTTTCACGTTACTTTAGTGACTAGGATACAAATCTTGGATTTTGTTGGTGATTTCCTTAATGTTTAATTCA
The DNA here is from genome assembly GCF_905368555.1 of Meleagris gallopavo. Lineage (NCBI taxonomy): Eukaryota > Metazoa > Chordata > Aves > Galliformes > Phasianidae > Meleagris > Meleagris gallopavo. The sequence continues at coordinate 56,714,783 of NC_139405.1, read as the reverse complement.
GGAAAAGGTGGGATAGAGTTTTTGATCGGGATCTCGATATGCAGAGTTGAGAAGCAGTGCCTGTGTTTGGGAAGGGATGTCGCTAATAGGCTGTGCCCCTGCTCTGCCCACCTGCTGCTGTTCAGCACATACTGTGCTTTGTGTCTACAGCGCAGAAGGAGGGCATAATCTGCAATACACACTCCTCAGATTTAGGTGAATCCTTGTTCCGCAGCTGATGCTACCGTACCAAATTCCTCTTGCTCTTAATGGTTTTGCATTTCTGAATCTTGTTGACAACTTTTCTGCCCCAGCTGTCCTTGTTTGTCAGATTCATGGGTTTTTGTTTTGTCCTTTTGTGACCATTTTAAAACGTGAAAATGTTATGTTCTGTATGCTGGTGGATCACCAGCACATAAGCTTAACTCTAAATGTTAGGTAATAAATTTATTGTTGCTTTAACATCTCTTTGTCATACATAGTTCTTTATTGTCTACGGAAGGAACAAGCAGCCACTCCAAACAGTTTGTTTCTTTTTATTAGCCTTTGGCATAAACGTAGGTGTCAGACCACAACCACATAGTGATTTACACCTCCCAGCCTTAGGCTGGAGTTAGCATGTAACCAGATTCTTCTTTTGCTTATCATCCCAATAGCCCAGACTGGCTCTATACTGTTGATTTTACACATGTAGCATAGCTTTGCATGCCACAGTAGCATAATATGCACTTGTGCTGCCAGTTTTTCCCCTTGGGCCAGATTTGGACTATCTGTACTGGTCACAAGAGAAGCTTTCAAAGTGTGTTGTCTGTCATAATGAGCTGTCCTGGGATAAACTGCAATTCTGACACAAGGCTTCTTCCACTACAGTAATCCCATTGTGGAGCTGTCCCAAGAGAATATTTCTGGATGTCTAGTTGTGTGTACATTCTCTGTAGCTAGAGGAGATACTGATGTTTCATTTTTTACGGTGTAGTTTAATACACATATTACACTGTGTGGGAGATGCAGGACTAGAATAATCATCTCGCTCCTGCATGATGAAGTCAGCTGAGATCTCTTTGTTTTATGTGAATTTGTAGGATTCCCTTTCTGCTCCTTCATGCCACATTTTCAGCGTGTTTGTTTACATTGGAAATAATTTTCTAGTGTTTATCTGCACAGAATTTCACATACCATTACTCTTATCCAGAGTGAACTGTACGTGATATATGAAGACTTGTATCGTTTTATACTTGGTCAGAACTGTCCTTTTTGCTTCTAACTGCATTTACTTAGAATGGATCAAAACCATAACTTATTAAATGTAGAAGGCTAGACTCTCTTTTTATGCTGTTTCACATAAAGTGTTGAAGTATTTTTACTGATCTGTTATCAAGGAAGAAGAGTAGCATTCTTAAAAGAGATTCATGTCATTATTTATTTGCTGAGAAGTAGATAAATTTATGCTTTGTATATTGCTTATGTATAATGTCATGTAGGTCTTTATACTGAAAACTCATACCCAGTGTGTTATTTAAATATATTACAGATGGGCTGGAAAATATGCAGCAAAAGAAGAAAATTATTAAAGGAAATAAAAAAAGGACACAAGAGGGAAAAAAGCCATGTCCTCCTGCTGACTCAGTAGATTCTCTGATGGCAGAAATGCCATTTGCTGATACAGATATTGAAGATGAATTTGCTAGTAAGTGTATTTAAATGGAAATAGTGTAAAAGAATAGACATATTCTGCACACAGCTCCTGATCCTATCTGTTGGAATGCACAGGTAGGCTGGGCATGTGGAGTACAGTCTCCCTGCAAACAGAACCAAGTCCAGCAGTTTATTAGTCCTCAGTCCTGTAGATATTTGAGCGTTTTAAAAATATGTTTTGTGATTAATTGAAGCAATGAGCCACAACGTAATGATGTCTCATATACGTCTATTCACATTACTATATATGAGCTGCCAAAGTGATGGCTTCTATGAGCTGTCTTCCAGATGTGTATTTTCCCAGCAGGTGGCTAGAAGTGCACTTGTTATTGAACAGTGGGGAGGGGCTGCAAACGAAATAAGCTGCAAGAAGAGTAATTCATGATACACACAAAAACTGAGAATATGCACTTTTTTTTTTCTTAAATGTTGGAAGGGGTCTTTGAGAAGGGAAAAGATGAGAGACTAGACTTAAATTTTCTTCTGTCTGGGTTTGGTCCACAAACTGTGGGTTGGCCACTCCTAGTCTACCACAACCTTCTCCTTTAATAATCCCACATATCTTGTTTTATATTGTAAAATGCAGTATGTGGGGAATTGCTCTGAACTCACGTCCATGCTGAAGTTGCTGGCCTAGTGCACTGCAACAATTTGGCTAAATGAAACACAGCTGTAGTTTGGAAGCCATGTATGTATGTTAACAGCTTATAAACCCTGCGTGGATGTACTGTTAGTTCAAGTATGGTACTCCACTTGTGTGGCTGTGTTAATGGAGGCTGGAGTAGGATCCCAGACGGACAGTTCAGTGCACGAGCAGATCAGATGCCTGGGAAGATGTGGTCCAGTCAGCTGACTGAAGTGATATTAAGGATTACTGGGTATGATATTAACTATATCTTTGTTCTGATTTGTCTATATGCTGAAAGTATTTTCTATTTTCTTTTTTTTTTTTTTTTTGCAGTGCATACAACCTCTGAAATAAACATGGAAAAGAAAAGGAAGAGGATTACTGGAAAGGAAGTTCCAGAAGACAGGGAGAGAAAGAAGAAAAAGAAAAAACAGTACCAGCCAAATTATTTCATTTCTCTTCCAATTACTAATCCAGAGGTGATATTCTTTATTACAGTAATTCGGTATAACTAGAATTATTTCAGCAGCTGCATGTGTTTGTAAGAAGAGCAGTGTTTGAGCTTGAACAAGCTCATTTTTTCAGGTATTTTTAGAAGAACATTAGCAGCCTATTCTATCAGTTAATGTTTTTAACTAACATCTTTGTGAATAAAATTACTCATCTGGGAAAGACTAAAGAAAGGTTATCTTTTTATTCTCTCTTGCAAAACTCATATTATTTTGATTGAAACTGCCTTAATTTCTCCCTCTGCACTGTTTCAGTGTTGCTTATTTTGTCATTCACATGGAATAAGGAAGAAAGACGTTCCATTTAATAGGAAAATCACTGCAATATTTCTAGCTCTCCATATACACGGGATTTTAAATTTGGATCTGTTGCTGTTTTAATTTTACATTTTGAAGTTTTTAAAGTTTCCCATAAAACTGATTACCTTGTTTAAAATTCAGACAAGCTACTGCTTTAGTAAGCTGTTGAAATGGATTCAAGAAGTGCAGCAAAGTCTTCAAAACTTATTCTCCTGCAATTAGTACGTGTTTAATTTAACAGTAACATACCTCTCAGGTGAATTTTAACTCATTTTACATCTGTCTGTTTTCGTGAAAGTCAAAAATGGAGAGAATCTGCAATGAAAATAATGTAAGCTAGTTTTGGAAATTACAGTGCAGTCTTTGATTCTTCAGAAAATGTTATGTGGAGATGGCAGAAACCCTCCCTTTTCAGGATAGTTTTACGATAGCCTGACAACCATTGCTGATCTTTTATGCCATCCTGCTCTGAAATATCTTTTCTTCCTGTCTCTTCCATGATTTAACAACAACAATTAATGTAGGAGTTATATAATCTGATAATTGAGAACTACTGCTCACAGTTGTTACTGAATTGCTGATGGAGTGGAAAAATCTTAACTAAACATGCTTCTTTCTTAATATGCTGTCTATTTGATCTTCTTTCATTTACGGAGGTAATGGGACAAATGTATTAGATCTCAGAGCATTTAGGAATTCCAAGACTCTACTAGAAAGTTTTGTTAACACTTGCCTCGGATGTAGAGTTGTTATCAAAGTAGAAAATACATGTTGGAATTTGTTTAGGCAACAGTAGCCAAAATTCAGACTTCAGACATCTGGTTTCTTGATAGCTGGCGGGGATCTGGTAATTACTAGTAGTATTTCAGTTAGCAATCAGAGGTCTTCCTTTTGTGAGAATTTAATTTTATTCCAGTGAAGTGTTTTAGGCATAATTGCTCTTTCTTCATATTTTATATAGTATTTTGAACTTTACACAAAGAACCATTTTGTAGTAAGGGTTGTTTCTGAAACACGTAATGAACTGTTCTCTCAGAAGTCAAACATTTTCCTTGCTTTCATTTTAATGAAGTAAAACGTGCTGTTCCATTCATTTTGGATTTATATTGAATTCGTATTTTTAACTGTGCAAAAAATGGTTAAATAGATGATTATTGTACCTGATAAAACTTATCTTTCACCTGATGCGTTAGCACTGGCTAGATTAATCCCTGAGGGTCTTTTAGTCTTGATTATAATGGCAATAAGCTGTTAAGTTTTTAAAGCTACTTCCCAGTAGTGCTCAGTAAACAAAACTAAGTTACTTTATTACTCTTTGGAATAAGGTATTCTAAGTAATGGGAGAGGCTACATTGAAATCAATATTTGAGTCCTTATTCAGAGGGAATTTTTAAAAATAATTTGAGAGGGGAACAGTTGGGACAGACACCTCTTTAAGTTGGGAAATCTCAAGTTACATGAAATTGTCAGTGTGGTATGATAGCTAAAGGGGGAACTGGTGGTAGTGCAAGGAGAGTTAAGGACATAAGCAGGAAAGGACTGGGATGCACTACTCAGAAAACAATACAGGTGAGGCAGAGTGAGGTTTTGCCTTCTAATCCGAATGCTGAACAGTGCTGATCTTCATCAGCGCTAGGGTATGGCTTAAATTTCTCCTGCATCTGAAACTACAATAAGTGTGTCATATAGCTAGGATAAGTTCTGACACACGAAAGAAATGATCTTATTACAACATGATATATAATCGGAGTGTTGGTGTGATTTTATTCAATGTGTTACGCTACTAAAAACACTTCTGGTTTTGTAGATTCTGAATATCACTTTTTTCCTGGCAAATGGTTTTTACTTTTCTTTATCGTTACCATTCTCCCTAGAGTTGATCCCATTCAGTTATAATTTTTTTTTTCTTTTAATGGGTATGGTGCTTTATGTTCTAAATACATAAATAAAGAAGGAGCTACTAAATGTATTAGGTTAAACTACTGCATGGCAAAACCTACCTTAACAATGTGAGTCACAAAAGTACTGCTTGTTCCCATTACATTTTGCTGTTTCAGGAAATGTATATGTTCATTATAACTAAATACAGCTATTTTAAGCCTCATAGCTACTTCTGCTCATTATAAAAGTCAATACATATAGTATGTTTGTTAAACGTTCACCAGCGAGTTTCAAATAAAAATCAGATTGATGGTTTCTACATGCTTCTTTTAGACTATGTACACCAAAGCTGATTTGTCTTTGCTTACTGTGGCTTAAAGAAATAACTCATTTTGCCAGTTAGTCAAGGTTATTGGATTTGATTTACTCATAGACTCAAGCATTCCTGCATGTTTTTTTAAATTACTGCAATACAACAGCTATCTTAATTGCAAGCACAGTAAACAATTTGGATACAATTTATAAAGCATAGATTTTTCACTGGAGAAAAATACAAATCAGATACTTTTAAAGAAGACTGATGGTGTTAGACCTGCCGAAATGTTACAGAAATTCATTGAAATTTTTGAAGAAAATATGTACACTGTACTTTCTTTTGGACATGAAGATCAGAATTATAAGTTGGGTATCTCCACACACACAAATATACATATCAGAATATTCTCTGTTTAAAATAGGCCTGATCCTCCAGAGACCTCTTCCACTTTCCAGATGCTTGTCTGTACGTAGCACATACACACTCAACAGACAGTAGAGAAATTCACTAAAGAAGTCTCTGATCTGGGCCACTGTCAGTGTACAACAATCTGCATGACCTCAAGCTGCTCTAGGAATCTTAGGGAAACCAGGTTCTATTCTGATGTGATGGGGAGTGTCCACTTCTTTGTTAATCACTGCATTTGTATTTGCTTTGAGCTTACTCAGATCAGCTTGCATAGCTTTGTTGCAGGATAAAAGTTCCTTCTGCAAGAATGATTTCTACATAAACATTTGACTTCAGTTTGTGTGCTTTCTTGTTCAGCTGCATTATTTCTTGTTCAGCTGCATTATGGGATGCAGTAACTGTATTGGCTAACCATTGTTTCTATGTCTCTGTCTTCCCAGATTGCTGGCAACGTTCGGGCTGTCCAAGATGCAATAATACAGAAGGATGACAGGCTTTCCAAAGCAATGGTTCACTGTGGTTCATTGCATGTCACAATGTTAGTGATGCATTTATCCAGCAAAGAAGAAATTAGCATGTAGGTATTTTGGAAATGTAGTTTTGTTGGTGGAGTTTGCAAATAGAAAGAATAATGGATGCATTTTGTAAGCCCTAAGTTACTGGAGTTACTGAACATTTAATTCATGTTGCTCTTAAATTGCTAATTTAATATTAGTTATTTGCATACCATGCTCCTTCATGAGCTCTGCCCAAAGTACACCTTTTCCTTGAATTTTTCCACAGCATATGCTGAACTTATATGCAAAAATCTCATGTTTGTTAAAGTAGTTATTTCAAAACTGTGTTTTGGTTGTAGGGAATTTTGAACAGATTAACAGGAGCTTTCAGATTTTCATAGCTCAGGAAGTGTTACAGGCCAAGTTAGTAATAGTCAATGAAAAACTGCAATGAAATAAGCCTTAGCTGCAAGGTACAGTCTCATGCAGTTAGTTTTTTATGCCTCTAAATGCCTCCAGAATATATTCACACTGAAAGAGAGGTGTTTATATTGCCTTATATTCCTTCAGGTAAATAGCTGAATGTTTGATCATATAGAAGGCATAAAAGTTGTGGAAAAGCATGTGTATAATACAAAGACATATGTATGTAAGTGTTATATGCGACTTTGCTGTATGAAAATGGAATTGTTTGGTTTGGCGGCATTTGCTCTTATCAGATGTTGTATAGCTCTCAGGCAAGCCTACTTCAAGGTACAAGTTCAGTGGTTAGTGTGAAGTTCTTAATATGAATACGACTCAAGTCAATACAGCTGTAATTTACAAATGTTTAGAATAGTATTTTGCGTGTCTAGCTGTAATTGTGACTTGAAATGAAAATGTGTTTCACAGTCCTGCTTTGCATGGACTTTTTTGGCAGCTTCTACATAGACGTGGTGTCTAGTAGCTTACATATATATGCTGTCTCTATATATGCACACCGTATTTGCAAAAATAAAATAGCTGACAACTGATGTTAATTAAAATGTGATAAATAGCCTGCTGGTATTATACAAACATCTGGGAATCCTTCAGAGTTTACATATCAATGTTGTGAATCACTCATGAATCAAAATTCATTATAGTCTTATAATTCTGTTAGAAAAAAAAAAAGCCCCACTTTTTCCATCTCCCCAAGAGGAGGTCTTTCAGGGAGCTTCCATCATCTATATATCTTAATCATCTTAAAAGCCATGCAGTCCATACACTGAATTATCTGGATCAGTAACTAACAAGTGCAGTGAGATATTGCTTGAGTTACGGTAACACAATTACTAAACAATATGTCTATTAAGTGTGTGTGGTAAATCACTTTTATCCCCAAAAGATTTTGCTTTTGAAGTACAGATGGCTCATGAGAAAGAATTCAAGGTAGAAAGTGACAGCAAGTAGTGGACTGTATTTTGCTGAAAACACAATGCTTACAAATAATGAGATACCAGTGTGTCTAAATCAGTTGCCCTGCTTGTTTTTCACCCTTGTTTCCTTGAGTGCTGTAATACTAAATCCTTGAAGCCTCCATGTTCTTACCTCTCCTCTTGTGAAGTTATCTGTTTGTAGCCTTCCTCCTTCAACACTCTGAAAAGAGAGAGGTAGCTAACCAGGAGCAGAAAGGAAAGCAAAGTATCCTAGATCTGCTGGACTCCTCCTCCATGTTCCTTTTGTCTCCTGGAGTAGATACACCTGCTCTGGTTGATGAGGAAACTGTGGTGGCACCTGAGAACTGTTGAAAACAGTGAGAACAAGGTTATTATTGAAGGCATTTAAGTATGAACTTTTTAAAAAAGGAGCATGAGAGGTTATCTCAAAGGCAAATATACTTTGTCATTAATAATTTTTTACAGTCCTAAACTGTATATTAAAACAAATATTGCCAAACTCAGTATCCTTAGCCACACCTTGAACTCCTCTCAGCTGTCTGATAGCCACCTGGGCACTTGCTTATGGAGTTCTTTTCTGCCTCTCCCAGCAGAACTCCACAGTCCAGGAACACAGGATCTGTTCTCTAGTCAGCAGCTTCCCCAGTGATTCTCCCCTTTCCTGTCCAGGTGCTTCCTGCAGCTATCTAGCTCAGCTGTCCTCAGGTATTCTAGGTTGCATTTTCTATTGTATGGGATTCTTATTTTTTCTTGTAACTGATGTTTTCTTTTTAACAATCTGTGAGGACTTGGAGACAGAAAAGTTGCATTTTCTTTTCATCACCAATTTTTATACCACATTACTGGAAAGAAATCAAGATCTAGACTGGCAAAAGAACCTGTGTGTAATATTGAGTGACAGTAATAACTCAAACTGCAACTAGTGATCTGGGCAGCTAAGAGTTCACAGATCCATAAGTTTGGATCCATTAAGTTATTCAGATCTCTACGCTATCATGTATTGCCTCAGTCTATACAGAAATGAAATGTGTTGAATGCTACTTGAAGTCCAAATGTAAGACTGTTCTAAACATAACATTCAATTGAGCATGACATGGAAATGGAAGATCTGTATTTTAAGCTTCTCTTTGTACAGGAATCCAGACCTGCAATTTGCATAGGAGCTTTCTAACAGATATGGAGGCCAAATTGCAGCCTAAATACACTTTACATTTAAGACTGTATAAAACCAAGAACGTGAGATTTAAAATAATGTAAAGAAAGCAAGCACTCCCTATTACATGACAAAAAATCCTTGATTGAAATCAAGTAACTTTCTTAACCTGGCCTTTGTTTCAATTAATTGCATAGTTCTCAATACTCCATCTTATTAAGCACACTGGAAAAAGTGTGTAGAAATGCTTGTATAGTTTGTACAGGCATAAAAAATACAGACATGTCAGAAATCATGCTGATGCCTTTCATCCAGCTGCTGTAAAAAGAGTAAAATAAAGTCTTGAGAGTTTTTATCCTGTTACTGCCATCTAGCGTTTATAAAGCCAACACTGGTTTAGTGAAAACTTCCAATTCTAGAACTAAAGAGCACAAGAGATCTTTAGAAGACATTAAGAATATAGGGTTCTTCTTGATTGTGAATAATTTCAAAACAGAAGCGATTCAAAACAAATATTTCATGTTCTCATACAAGTACCTAATAGGGCTCATTAAAATGATTAGAAGGTTGAGTGTTGCTGCTGTTAAATTACATGTGGCTTATTTGTGCATGCTACTTCTGTCTTTTAAAGTAAGCATTGGTTTTGGTGATACTTATTTTCCTGTCTGCTCTAGTGAGCTTAATAGTAATTTCCATATAATTTTATATTACATATAAAATGTCACTAACATCTGTTTATACTTTTAAGTAACATTCTGTAGCAAGTTTGAAGGAATCAGAATCTAAGAGTGTCCCATTCAGATAGCAGGGCATGAACAAAAGTAAATTACTTCAAGAATAGAAAACAACATGCTTCTCAATCATCTTAAATGCAATGCATAGAATAATAGAGACACTGTCATCTTAATATCTAGTCATTCAGGTGAATTCTGTTCAGGAATTACACCTGTGGCTGCCTGCCTTACTGTTTCTACAGTTTTACAGCAGGATGTGTGAACTAGTTTGCCATTACAAAATAGTGAGAACGCTGACTGCACTGATAGTAAGTAGTGCAGAAATATCTGAATAAATAGTACATTAGTACTAAAAATGCTTTTGATATTTTTGTATAGAGATTAATAATATATAAACAATATTAAAATATTTGACTATGACATTTTCTTTCCCCTTGACAGAGCAATTGGTGCTCTTTCTGACAGCAAGGATTTTGTAGAAGACCTCCTAAAAGGAAGAACTGTGGATTTGTCTTTTCAAGGAATTGATCATTTCAAAAATGAAGTTGGATTTGTGCAGTTGGCAGAAAATGATCATACAGCTATACTTTCAGAAATAGCAGGTACAACTTGTGAATATAATCTTAAGTGCTTTAAGGACTTTCTAGCAACCTTATGAAGCGAGCCTTACCTAGATTGTAGCAGAGCACAAATGTGAGTAAGCTGGTACTAATTTAGTCAATAGCGACTTACCTTTAACTGCTATTCTTACACAATTGATTTCTCAACATATCTGAAAGGGACTTTATTTACTGTGCCATTCTCTGACATCTTTTTACTTAGCATATATAAAAAGCACAGCACAAGTTTATAGATGGATAAAGACTCTACCTTGTTTTGGTTCAAACACTGCGTTGTTTCTCAGCTGATATGCACTTTATCTGACTTGCAAAGTTGCATAGTTGTCTTTAGTGTTCATGCTGAACAGTACTGAGAGTTGGTGGTATTTGTTCCTCTTCTATGGTCTGGGAGTCTTTAAGTTTTGTGTTTCCTCTGTGCAATATGTATCACTCTTAAATCTCACTATGTGCTTGTGTATAACTGCACGTACACACAGAATTGTATACATACTTACATATATTTATATAGAAGTATATACATAAAATCGAGACTTTCTCTCCACCTCTGGAGGATAAAGGGAAATCAGAACATGATTGATCTACCAAAGGAATCAAATTAGAGTCCATGCAGCTTTAGCCTGAGGTTTTTTTTTTGGAGGGCTTGTGGAACCAGTCTGTGGCTCGTTCAGTGTTAACTGCCTTTGTGTAACAATTATGAAATTACTGAAAAATGTTGCAGGCACACACTATTACACACGTGTACCTGCACGAGCAATTCAAGAGCATAACTCTCAGTTAACAGTAGAACTAAGGCCACTGTCTTTGTCAGACTCAAACATATCTAAAATAGAGTTCTCAAGTCAGCAGGAATATACAAATTAAAAGTCATAACTGTCAGCTAAGAAACAGCAAAGAAAATAAGGTACAGTGGAGATTTTTTTCTGTCTACAAGGCTATACTTAAACTATGTTGTTTACAGATACTAAATAAAAATTCTCAGCAAACATTACTAATTCATCAGTGTCCTTTAAAGCACTTTAAAACAATCCCAGCAATTCCAGCTATTCCCTGAAAAGACACTTTTTAAAAGAGTTCTGCAGTATTGATGAATTATCTTTTGTGCTTTGAGGAATCTGAAGTCATTCTACTTTCTTAATGATGCAAAAACCCATATGGAACATTTTGCAGAACAGCAAAGACTGCTGCTGTCACAAAATCTCTTGTGTAGTCCAGAATGAATAAAAAATAGAGAAAGTCTTTATTAATACAGCGCTTTCTCTAGCAACTCATTAATTCATTTCTTATATGCCTTAACAAAATGTTTAGCATTTTTTATGTTTTTTTCATCACATCGACAAATAATAAGAAAGTTGAAATACCGGTCATCAAAACTGCAGCTCTCGTGTTCAGTGGCTCACTGACATAATCTTTTATTTGCAAATAATAAAATGCTTCCCTTATCATCAGAATTGTGTTCTGGTGCATCCTGGCACATTTTTGAGTTTGGAATATTTAGAACACAATCTTTTGAATTAAAATTGAGTACATTTCACATTTTCCAAATTTCTGTTTAATGTTTTTCTACGCTTTCTTGACCCTGATATCTTTTGTTTGAGAGCATCATATTTTTGGAATATGTTCTTTCCCTCTCTAGTATGGTCACTGTATTCCAGTCAATTATTGACCTTCAGCTGGTATCATATCCATTAAAAAGAACAGATGAGTATTTTGCTTACATTAACTTCTGGAAATGATTATAGTACCTTTCATCACTTTGGTTGTGTTGGATGCTTCACCTAACAAGTTGCATGGTGAAGTTTTCAAAGTGCCTTTTGATGCTCAGATTATCAACAAAATTAAAGTTGGAAAAAAAAGTTGAATTAAAATGATCACATTTCATCTATTGTTGTTTTCTCTGTATGGTGGAGATAAATTTTGGTGCACTCCTCCACTCAGATACCATGTAGTAGTTTCTGGACTGTACTTGAAACAATAACCATACCTTCTAATACAAAGAAGCGTTTTAGCAGAAATACACGTTGAGTTTTTCCATAATAAGTCTCATATATACATTCAAAAATAAGCTGTATGTCAAAAATATGCCTTGTATGCCTGCTCTGTGGATGGTATCCTGAGTATACAATTTAGGAAGACAGCTGCAAGAGAAAATACTGGGAACTCTTTGCTGGACTTCTGTGACTCAGAATCTGTACATGTATACTGTTGTGCAGCTACACATTTGACATAAGACAACTGTTGAAAATGAATTTTTCAATTTTTGAGAGCTGCATTCTCTCCAAACATAGCTTGTCTGTAATACAAGTTGGGTCTCTGCTTTCCCTTACTTGAAAAAGAGAAGGCACTAGAGAGACCTCATTGCAGCCTTCCAGTACTTGAAGAGAGCATATAAACAGGAGGGAGAATGGCTGTTTACAAGGGGGGATTGTGATAGGACAAGGGGGAATGGTCTTAAACTGAGACAAAGGAGGTTTAGGTTAAATCTTAGGAGGAAGTTTTTCACAGAGAGGGTGGTGATACACTGGAACAGGTTGCCCAAGGAGGTTGTGGATGCCCCATCCCTGGAGGCATTCAAGGCCAGGCTGGATGTGGCTCTGGGCAGCCTGGTCTGCTGGTTGGCAACCCTGCATATAGCAGGGGGGTTGAAACTAGATAATCATAGTGGTCCTTTTCAACCCAGGCCATTCTATGATTCCCTGGAAATAGCTTTAAAACTGAAGCTTGCAAAAACAACAACAACAACAACTTCCATTGTTGTTTGAAGAATGTTAATGATTCTGTTGTTGTCTGTGGAAGAGTAAACTTCTGCAGCTGGTTTGATTTCTGGCAAGATCTAAGCTTAGTTTCTTACAGAGTTACTGTTGTGTTCCTTCCAAGTTGTATGTGGTTTCTACTGCACTCTTAAGGTGAACTCTGATTTCACCTGTTATTTTGTATTCTCGAAGATGTTGAAAGAGGATTATCAATAACAACAGAAAATGCATTAAGTTCACATTAGCTTCCTTTAAGACACTGTTCCATAAATTACAGTGAAGTTTAATACTAATAACATCTGAATATACTGAAGTACCATTATGGCAAGTTCCATGTCTAGTAACACTAATGTAAACAGAAGTTTAGTAGAGAAAAAAGTTTATAGTAAAGTTTATAAAAAGTTTTTAGTATACAGTTTATAGGTTTATAGTTTCACGTTTACGGATAAATGGTGTCAGTTGCATTCTGGTCACCAGAGGGAGCCTGAATTCCATCGACAAGAATTACTGATGTTTTTGCAGTTGACTGTTTCTATTGCTTTTGATCCTTTGTTTTTCAAAGAAATGTTGAATTATCCTAATTACATTAAAATGTTTAATCCAATGTTTTAGAACTTTTTAATGTAATTAGACTAGGAAAACAAGTAGTATGCCTAACTACTCTAACTTTAGTTTCCTAAAAATGACATTTAGTCTAATTTCTCTATGCTAGTTTTTATAACATTCACCACTAGAGAGAGGAATGGAAAGGCAGTCACAGTCTGTTTCTCTAAGTGCATTGCAGCTTTACTCAAGCATAACATAGCATTACAACTGTGCCAAAGCAGTCTGGCTCCCTGCTGTGCTGTGGGATTCTGCAATCACACAGTGAATTCAGCTGTGATTAAACCAACCTTTTTTTCCTTTGCCAGGTAATTTTAACCTTTACAATTTGGCAGTGTAGTTTGCTGAAATGCTACATGACTGTCAGCACAAAGGACAGGAGTGGTGGCTGACCTGGGGCTAGAGAGCAGGAGCCTCTTTAAAGATTATGTAACCACATATTTGTCATCTGTCTTAGGGTGATTTACATTGCCCTGACTTCAGAGAGCCTAAAGAAATACTTCAATTCAGTTAATTTGGTTCACTTAGCTTCCAGATGGATGAAGCTAAGATAAATACATTTTGTCTCTTGTCAGTTATTTTTAAACCACGCTGTATGATGTAAAAATCATGAACTCGAAACTGTTGTAGTTTTTCATTAAAATAACAATTTGTAAAAAGTAAACAAAAAGCTGCTAGTTCAAATCCCTAAGAACTCTATTTAAGATACACTACTGGGGTAGGTTAGGCTTTTCTTCCAGTCCCTGTATCTGTGTTAGTTACTGTTCCTATGAATGCATGTGCTTCCAATCATTGTTTTTCCACAAACTCATAAGAGGTAAACAACAAGGAAGAAAAACAAACAAAAAGGAATAAATCTGGGATGTTGTTGGCCTGTGTAGAAACTTGGCTCATGCACAGCACAAAGAAAAGCATGCTCTAAAGTTCAAATTAACTGGCAGATTGATCTTTCTTTTTTTCTTAAAAAATATAAAGTATGTATGTATTGGCTGATATAGATTATAATGTGATTAGTACACCCATCAGAAAAAAAAAAATGGTTTTGCTGATTTCCTTGCAAGAGCCAAGATACCTGGTAGTAGACTTGAGCATTGTTCATGTCTTTTGATGTGATGTAGCTTTCTGCATGCAGCCTTTTCTAATTAAGCCTTTTGGTACTACTAGTTTTCATTTTAGGCCCTTTGAGTAAACAAATGCTGTCAAAAGAGGCAAACATTTTAATGAAAATAAACAATAACTATTAAAGCTTAGCACCAGTTAATTTTTTGAGTTTGTACTCCAGTAGGTAATCGTTATTGAACACTAACAAAGTATCATGCTCAAGATCTTACTATTCATTAGTGAATGTTTAATGCTGTGACCAGCAAAAGAGGCTAAAGGGGATATGAGGAGCACTGGACTGGGATGGGGGCCTGGCTTTGTACTGCAGTGCCTCTCACCCTTCAATTCACTGCACTTACACTCAGGTGGGGTCTTAAAATTCAGGACCAGCTGCATGGCAGGAGACAGAATAGAAAAAAAAACATCTAGACTGCTGAGAAAAATGCAAAAATATGATTTGACTCTATAATGAGGGCATTTTCAGGGAAGTACAGAGAGGGCAGATGTAAGGGATTCTTTTGTCATGGTGACAAACATTTAGGAAGTAATGGGATGAATTAAAAGCACTATAGGAACTAAGTTCCCTCAAGAACTCATGTTGAACCTTCACATTATTGTTGTCTTATCAGGCTTACCTTATATACTGCATCTGTGCACAAAGTGTGGATTTCTTGATCCAGGTGCTCTCTTGATCTTAATGAATGAACACATTTGTCTCATATATGTGTGTGGGTAATGATGGAGACAGAACAACCCACAGTTACTACCGATACATGTCCGAAATAACTATATAGCTCACTGCTGCATGATAGCAGTGTGGTGGCAGCTCACTGTGGAAAAGCATAAGTAACCATGAAAGAACTGTTGGGAAATAACCTAGACTATGTCTTGCCTGCTGGTACAGTGCAAAGCTGCCTATATTGTAGAGAAATGCTGAGCATTGTGAGGGTGACAGAGCACTGGAACAGGCTGCCCAGGGAGGTTGTGGAGTCTCCTTCTCTGGAGATATTCAAGTCTCGCCTGGACGCCTACCTGTGCGACCTGGTGTAGGGAACCTGCTTTGGCAGGGGGGTTGGTTTCGATGATCTCTAGAGGTCCCTTCCAACCCCTACAATTCTGTGATTTTGTGATGTCATGCTCGATACTATTGTGAAAGTAAGGATGACATGAAGACCTTATCTGTAACACCCAAACCTTTGCTAAGTGGTAGCCAACAAAATATTTTCCTAAAATAACAACTAGGAACTTAAGAAAAATTTACATTACTTTCTGTTAAATTTATAATTGTAAGTGTAATTTAACAATTCTCAGCTTTTCATGTCTTCAGTCTTAAGTGGATAATCAAGAATACTTCTACTAAATCTTCTAATTTGGGGAATGTGGTTTAGAAAAAAGCAGAAATTAATAAACTGGAACAAAATCTATGTACATGTTTTATGTATTCAGTAAAATATTGGAAAAGAAGAAGGCTATTATGGATTATTATTCAATATACAATTGTAGCAATCAGACAGATCAATACAATGGGAAAGGTGTTACATCAAAGGTGTGATGGTAAAAGGACCTGCATGTTAGAAAGGTGCTATAAGAAAAGAAGATTACTTACCTGCATCAGAAGATTCCAGGATCACAGGAGAAAGCTTCACCAAGAAAGGATCTCCAAGAAGAAATCCTTCCACCATGGCAGTCAGCCCTTAAATGAGGTCTAAGAGAGGTGCAGCCAGTCTCCACTCCTTCCAGTCACACAGGTGAATTGCCTTCACCTGTGCTCCCAGGGCTGACCAGGTCCTTTCCCCACGTGATCAATCAGTGGTTCAGGCTGTGACCCAACAGTTCAGATACAACAGTTTTTCTGTGAATCATTCTGTATCGATCTAGCTGTGGATTTTTTGAGCCTTTCCAGTTTATAGCTGTTCTGGACATGTTTCATGTATCGCATTTCAGGTATAATTATGGGAAAACAGTTGTCTAATGAATTCGGCTACATCCAATATAAAAGGCACAGATGATATTCAGTAATTTTGACATTGTAAAAATAACGCACAAAATGATATTGCAGAGTACTTCAAACTGCATGAAAGATGGTCTGAAAGCTGTCCAAAAATTTGTTCTAGGAAGTCACTGAGCTTGCAAATATAGCCTTTACCTTTTGAGGGTATACTTTGAAGCTGCAAATACTGGTCACCCTGAAATTAATAAGGGAAAATACAGATCCTCTTAGTTTTTCAGTCCAGCTAGTAATGGCATGTATGAGGGAAAGATGGTAGATGCTCAGACCCATGTGCTTTGTCTGTCTATCATTCTTGTCACTGACCTCTGCTTGCTTTCAGTTCAGGCAATCCTCATCATGAAGTTTAACCTTCACATACTTGTTCATTCTTCAAATCCCCTTCCATAAAGTCCCTTAAGCCTGGAATTTTTTCTGCCCACAACATCCATGCTTCCTTTCCCCATTCTTTTAAAACCCTCCTTATGATCACTTCTTCAGAGGGCCGCATAGATATTAGTAACATTACATTATCTTCTACTCTTCCTGTGCTCTCAGAATCACATTTTGCTTTGTTTCTTTCTTTCCCCTCCATCTCCTCAGATTTCTTTCTATTTTCATTATCTTTGAGGAAAGGAACATTATGGTAATGATATTTGTAAGTCACTTTCACCTGTAAAATGTCAAAGTGTACTGCAAAACCATACAACTGAAGTTATTTGTAGTGCCAATAAGTGTGGCCAATCTCTTGAGCCTGTAATAGTTATATAATGATCTATCCCACAGCAAAGCTGTGTGAGGAGGTTATGTCTGATCACCGAGGGAACACGTATGGGCACACACATACACATGTAATGTAAATAGATCAAATTTAAAACTGCAGTCTCTCTCCAAAGTTGTTTTCTACTTTACAGCAGTTTTTCTTTGTGTTTTTTTCTTTTTTAGAATCGCTAGATAGGAAAAAAAGATGATTTTGAAAAGATTATTAGAAACAAAATTATAAATATGTTTATTTAGCACAAAATGAAGACACCCATGCTATGTGGCTGCTGTTTGGCATTATAAAGTGTAGGTTCCTTACTGTCCCACTGTAACACACATTTATAGTACCATCATAATCATTCTACCTTGTTGAAAACACCGTGTTTTAAATCCCACGATTGGCTAAACCACTGCTGTGACACTGTGCTCTTAGAGGAGTTAGGGACATATCTCTGTAGGTGCACATCTTCATCACCACAGATCTTAATTGCACAGAGGAGGGATAAGACATGGTGGCAGAAGAGTTGAGCTTCATAGGAGAAAAAAAAAGACTACAATCCATGAGACTATCACAGGGTAGCATGAACTTGTTTTTAATAAGACTAATCCTTTGCTGGAGTATCAAAGTCAAGGAGTCCCCAGATGATGCTGTTCAGAGAACCAAATAAAGGAAGCAGAAAATGGGTTTGTTACCAACCATTTCAGTTTTAAATTAGTCTAACACTTTACTCAGCATTTACTCAGCTTACCAACATCAGAAAATAAGCTGGCCATTGGAAGCCAAGAAATACATGCACAGCATTAATAAATGACTTAATTTGAACTTCTGCATCTCAATTTGAATAAGCAGGAAACATTTATTTAGTCATCTGTTTTGATATGTTAATCTGTTGTTCATGAATTCTTGTGTGCACAGCTGCATAATAGCTTAGCAGGGATTCAGGGCAAACATAGAACTGTTTCCCACAGGCAGAAAACAATACAGGTAGGTAAGCTGATTTTGTGTATAGCCTCATATCTAAAGCTATCGACAGATAGTAGATGCATAGATCTATAGTTTATTTGTAGCTCTGTATGGAAGTTATGCCTGTGGATACATACGTGCACACATTTGGATGGAGAGAGAGGGAAGAGTGGAGGAAGGGGATGGAAGGAAATAGGAACAAACTGAAATGTAGGAGATTTGGTCTGAATGTGGGAAAACACTTCTCTACTGAGCACTGTCACAGGATGTCCAGAGAGGCTGTGGAACCTCCTCCTTGGCAATGTGGACCTGGGCAGCCTGCTCTGGGTGGCCCTGCTTGAGGGGTCAGACCAGTTGGGCCCAGAGGTCCCTGCCAACCTCAGCCATTCTATGACTCTGTAATGTTTGCATATATACGTATATATACACACACATGCACTTTTATATAATCTTCTCATGTAACTAGAGGAATTAAATGAGAAAAGCATAGTGATTGTCCAACATAATACCATGAGTTTGTTTCACTTGTGGGAAGGAAGTCTAGAACAGATTTTTGTACCTCATCTCTTGGGCTGCATCATACCTCCACCTCCTCCTCTATTTACATGCAGCATGTGAATACATCCTGCAGAAAGAGAGATTTTGAAACCCTGGCACTTACTTTAAAATTAAATTTTGTTGCCTTTCTCATCTCTGTTTTCTCAATGTTTATTACCAAAGTTGTAATTAAAAATGTTTGCTTTACTCCATTGGCTGAGTAGTATTGTAGTAATTGCAAGAAATAAATTTAGATGGTAAATAAGTGGAGATTCAAAAACCACAGTGAAACCAAATTTAAGTTTACTGACTACCACAGGGCAAGTGACTGTTTATACCGATTGTTACCTGTGTTTTGAACAGTGTACTGTTGATTTGCATGAATTTATTTGGCTATGGACAAAAGCGGCTTCAGTACTGACAATTCACATTGTTGCCCAGCCAAATCTTCTCTCCAGCTGTCCAGTTTTCCACCAGAGATCCAATTCTAGCTTCAACAAAAAACTAAAGAACTTCATGGGGTCTCTAGAACCTTTTGTCTCTGTTCAAATGAAATATGTCAGCCTTCCAGTTTTAAGACATCTTATACAGAACTGTATTTTTAGAACTCTTCTAATGTGAAGTCATGCACAAGCTTGTAAAATCTCTTCTTCTATGTGATTTCAAAGTACCTCACAAATATTTACTATAGCAAACAATCAGAAAGGTAAGAGTAACTATTAGAAGAATGTGTGAACTGGCAGACTCGTGCTAGCCAGCTTTATATGCCTCAATTTTGGTTTGTTGGGCCTTTCCTTTTTTCATCTAGCCTTGCTTTTCACTTCCCAGTGTAATGCATTTCCTTCCAAGGAGAAGAATAATGCACTGGATCTTTCTGATACAGCTTAAGCATTTCACCAAGAAGTAATTCACGTTACTTCAAATACATGATTATATTAAGAGTAGATGAAATTCAGCTGATAGAATTTTTTTTTTCCTATTTTGATTTTAGCTCAAGGATAGAGTGTGTCATCTAGATTTACAGCAAGTGAAAAATTTGAAGTTGTATTTGCAAAGAAAAAAAAATGTTAGCAGTTTTTCTGTTTTTCAGTAATAAGAATATTCTGTTTGCCAGTATTATTTTTTTTTTGCCACAGGTTTTATCTATTTCATCTGAACTTTCAAAATTACAACAGATATTTTTCATTTCTACAATGAAATCTATCATCTACAATTCTGTGATTCTGTGATTGATAGTATTTCAGTTTAAAAATAAAGCCTAATTCAAAAATTACACTGAAATTTATTTCCAGGAAACAAAACATTATATTGGGCAGATTAGCTGTGATATGGTAAGCTAGGTCTGTGTAGTAGAGCTGCTTTGACCTTTGTGGTAGACAAATGTGATTAGGAAAAGAACTTCAGAGACAACAGTGAAGCCTAAAAAAGTAGAATAATAAGAATGTAACTTCAGTATACTTAGCATGTCTTCTAGCTCTGCCACATAAATTCAGTGACAGACTTTATAGCTTCCAACTTCAGGATTCCTTTAGTCTAAGAGGGATATTACCCAAATAGAGGAAATAGGACTTATCACAGAAAAATGTTTTTAAAGACAGAAAATTTTGTTCTTTGTTTATAGTCTTCCTGGAGTTTGCAAAACTTTTCATTGAGAACTCCTGGACTGTTTTAATCTGATGCCAAAAGAAAGCAGCACTGATTGCTATTTAATTGCCATTATCTTACTAATGCCAAATTTGCGGCCCATATTAATTGCAAATGCAAGAAGATTTTCATATGAAACAGTGAATATCTTTGAAGTTGTGTAGAAACCTCTCTGCCTTTTGGTACTTTTTTTTTTTTTTTAATATTGGCAAGGTTGTGACTCATACTACAGTTGGAAACACACTTTTAAGCATTCTGTGGTTTAATTTCTGAGTTGCTCTACATTTTCTTCCCCCCTCAGAAACTATGAGGAAGATATTTCAAGAAAAGGGCATCTTGGCAGGAGAAGAAAGAGCTTTTAAGCCCCATCTGACCTTTATGAAGTTGTCAAAATCAACACAGCTACGTAAGCAGGTGAGCTCACATTTCAGATAGCTCAGCAGCAATCTAGAAAGTTTAATTTGTAGATGAACGAAGGAGTTGTTTATGCTATAGCATCATAGTTTTACATCTTTGTAGCTGGCTGAAGAGGTAAGACTTCAAAATACTGGTATGTTAGAAGGAATAATTAGTACATCTACTGTGTAAAAAGTAGTCCTATATTGTACTGTAGGTTAATACTCTTGATATTTGTATTACAGTAAACTCATAGCCTGTTTTCTTTTGTGAAACTATGCAAAGCAAAAAGATGGAATTATTTGTTCAAAATTACAGAATTAGTTCTAGGGTGTAGATCACATAGTTGGAAATGCTGTCACAGTATTTATATGCTGCTTCTGTGGATATTGTTTGGTTACTCTGTGGGAGAAAATAAGTAAATAAGGGAATTTATATGTTGATTTTGCATGATATGCAGGCTTGCATTTCTTTTGATTGAATATGTTTTGCTGAATTTTACAGTAGTGATAACATGCAGCATTATATTCTCTTGCAGGTATCTATTTCTTGCCCATTTATTAGCTTTTTGACAAGAAAAAATAGACAAATATAGAAGTAAGCTACAATAGATATAATGAGAAATATAGAGAAGCAATAATAGGATATCTAGCTTTTTATTGCACACTAACTTAACAGTAATTTGTTATTAAGATAAGATGTATTTCCATAAAATTTCTTTGCTGGCATTGCAGTAAAATGCTTTATGTAACCTTTCAATATTGACTCGGAAAGTAATTTTCAGAAGAAATATTTTCTAAAAATAAGGATCAAAGTACATAGTATAATTATTGTCTGTTGATTTAGCAAGCATTAAAGTATTTTATTCCTTAGAAAAAAACCTATAAAATCTGAAAGGTGAAGATCTTAATTAAGGAATATTCTGAAATCAGCTGGAAGATGGAATGAGTTCTGAGATGCATTAAGTAGCTTCAGGGCCATAATGCATAGTTGCTCTGAAGCGAGATAAGGACTTGTCTGCAGGTTGTAGGTGGTGTGTTGTAACTCATAAAATTGTAGGCTGAAGCTTTTGCTTGTATTAACAGCTGCTTTTTAAAACATTCTAAAAATCCACAGCTTTGGCAGAATATCAGCTATTCATCAATGTAACTGTTTTGTTAAAACATCTCAGATAATCAAGGTGCTTTTTTGCCAGTCTGCTTTTTTGTTTTTGTTTTTTTTTTAATACATTCATCTACCTTGCATGAAGTATTGGCCAGGATACATATTTTCTGTGTTCTGATATTCACAGCTACTGACAGAACCGGGTCGGTGTCATTTCAAATCATCTTCCTTAGTCCTCCATAATACTGGATAATACACATAGTATTCTAAAGATGCACTGTTTAGAAAGATATTATGTATTAAAGATCTGTAAATTATCAGGAATTTTTGTCAGTCAATCCACTGTCTGGCATTAGCATCAGTCTTCTCTATCATTTTTAGTTTAATTGTGTCCATATATTTAGTAAGATAGTTTCACTGCATTTCCTGACAACAATAAATAACAACATGAAACACAGAAATTCTATCTATTTTGTAGTACTTCTTAACATAATGCTTGATTGCATTTTCAGATCATATAACAGCATGAAAAACAAGAAATGGAGAGTAGATGACGATGGCATGAGAAAGCATATAAAAGAGTAAACAGAACAAAGTAGTTGACTTTAGTTCACAGCTACAGCTTCAAAAATATATTAATATTTTTTAAAATGTGAGATTTCTAATTTGAATCAGTAGTTTAAACCATTCTCCATATGACATCTAAATTCCACCAACATTTCCTTTTATAAAAATAATTTTAAATATCTTTTTACATTTTGTGACTTATGTATCTTCTGAGAAGATTTGAACTTTCCAAAGTTGTCACAGGTATTTACAATTTAAAAAAGCTGGTGAGTTCAAAATGAAGAAAAATCTCAAGAAAACAGCTTTCCACTTTGAAGTCACAACATTAAGCTAAAAATAGACAAAATGATAAATGTTAAATGTTTGAAAAAAACAAAAAAACCCAAAACCACAACCTTGGAAATAGAAATTAGAAAAGGATAACATTCCAGATAGAGTGGATAATGAAAGAGCTGTCTGAGTGCCCTCTCAGCTTCTCAGGTTAAAGAACCTTCTTAACTGCTCAGAAGTGGAGAAGCTCATTCTTCATATTCAGCTTGACAATACTGAAATCAAATGTGCCATGGAAAACTTCCCCCGATTAAGCAGACACAATGTGTCTTTGGGTGCCCTTTGGAATGAGACAAAGGGAGATAATTTACTTGCATGTGCCTAGTTGTTTTCACAGCTGACTTGGATGGTAAGAATACTGGGTTAGTATCATTATCTTCTGTACAAAGAACAACTGAAACACAGTGAAAGGAGTGACTGAGTTTTGCACTTAAAAATAACATTTCTATTCCTGCTCCCCTCACCATCCTGCTACATTGCTGTCGGTCAGTCACAACCCCTCTGTTTTTCTTTCATCTGCTATTTATTTCAGGGAGCGTTGTGAGGCGCACCTGATAAATGCTGTATAATATTCAGAGATCCTTTAGTACATACTGCTGCCTGAACTGCAAATATGATGAAATGAATTTTGTTAGTGGATGACTGAAAATTACATTGCTCAGATAGCATCTGCTTAATTAAAAAGCTGTATATCCTTAGTCCAGGCATAGGTTGACAGGAAAGTATTCCAAAACTATAATTTAAGAGTATCTGATATGTGATTTTCCTCTATGCAGCACATATTTTGAATGCAATATATATAATTAATAAAAGAGAATGTATTTGTGAGAAAAATCTGTAAACAACACTTGTAAGTATAGTACGTGGCCTGTTCACTGCTATCATTCAACTTCAGTGTAATACCTCCAAGATGTTAGATATTATTTTGCAGGCAGTATTATTATGATTATACTGAAAGTAGCCGCAACCGCACAGTTTGGTCATTTACTCTTGTATTTTTAATGTAATTTTTGTTAAACTTTTGTCACTATCCTAGTTTCATTTTGTAGTTTTTATTTTGTAGTATCATAAATGCACATCATAAAAAGCGGAAATTCTGCACTGAGCCTGCACTGAACCATCTCTGATTTCAGATCTTTTTGGTGAACACTCACGTTCACCTTCTTGCTGTCGTCAGTGAAAATACCAAACAGATAAAATGTTCAGTATCTATGTTTAGTACCTAAATGTTAGTAATTATGAATATAACTTTTTTCCGCATATAATTTTTTTCTCTTGGATTACTGATAGTGGAATCTCAGCTTCCTGAAATCAAGAGCTGAAGAGAGATCCAATATATCTGCTGATTCTCTCTGATTAGCAATACTGTTAGCGGTTACAGACAATCAGTTATCTAATGTATTTTCTGTCTTAGATAACTTAGAAAAGGCAATTTTATGCTATTGCAGAGAAGGTTATTACTTCTGTGGTAGTTACATATCATGGCTCCTCTTTATTCACTTGTTCATGTATATGTGTTGCATACTCAGTGATCAGATGCTGGGTTCAGAGTCGATCCTTGGCACTGACAGAAGTGAAATGGACTTCCTTTGCTCTGGTATTAATCTTTTAAGTTTTACTCAATAGTTGAAAAAAATGCTGCTCCTGTCTTATATGCCTAGTATATTTTACCATTTCCTGGACTTGTCATTTTGTTTTTGTACTCACAAAGCATAGTTATGTACTCTTACTCTGCAGGAGAGTGATTATGAATAAAACCAAAGCGTTTCCCCTCTAGTTAGATCCCATTGATTCTGATTCCCATTCTTTTCATATCAGCTCTTGGAATCTCCCTGCCTTTATGGCCAGAAATTCGGCTTTATTAAATGTCACAGAGCTCATTAAATCCCTCTATATTTCCATTAACCAGTGTCTACTTTAGTGGTTTGTACTGTAACAATGTGATCTGTTGATCTGGGAGTCCAAGGCACATACTTTTATGTGATCCTTTGATGATGATCCTAAAATGACTGAAATGATTACTTCAACAGTACACAAAACAATAAACACTTTGTTTTTATAGTGCCATGAGACCAGCAGAACTATTTTGATTTTTCTACAGTATTTTTTCAGCCTGAGAATCTAACAGTAAGGGCTCAAAATGCATGATCCAACAGTTGGAAGAGGTTCTTAAATTGTCCTCTTTCAGTCTTCCTGCTTTCATATCATGCACCATACAGGGATATATAACTTCCATACTGACTTTAAACAAGAATAAGAAATGACATACACTACAGTTATTAAAAGTGAAATGTAGTGTGAGGCATTAGTCACAGTCATTATTGTTGAAATTACAAAACCACCCTACTGAACATGACAGATACCTTGTAATATATGCTTTTAGACATAGCCATGCTATAGAATTGAGGCTGCAGAGGGCAACACCTCTTTATGCATGAACTCTTCTAAGTTCACATTAGGATCATCAAGGTCTAGGCTAAGAAACTTTTCAACAACAGCCTTGCATTTTTCCATCTGGTCTCCTTTTGAAGGATGATCAATACGTTTGATAGCTTTTCCATTGCGAATCAGTTCTGATACTTCCAGTCCTCTTTCAATAATTTTGGCAGGCATTCCAGCTAGTGCAGCAATGTTGGCAGCATGACTAACAGTGGATACTCCTTGTTTGATCTGATAGAAAAACACCAACTCATCTCCATCTTGGTGAGTCTCCATGGTCAGGTATTCCAGAAGAGGTGTGTCAGGCAAAAGTTCCAGCTGCATTAAGCTGTGAAAATTAGTGGACACAAAGACCTGCGGACACTGGGTTCCTTGATTGATCCAGTACTTCAGCACAGCAGCCAGAAGGGCCAGGCCGTCCAGTGTGTTGGTCCCTTTGCCAAACTCATCAATAAGTACCAACGACCTCTCTGTGGCATTGTTTACTGCCTTGGCAACCTGGTTAAGATCAATCATGAATGTGGAGAGTCCTACAGAAACTGATTCCCTAGTGTGGATTCTTGTGTAAATCCCATCGATTGCTCCGATCTCTGCCTCTGCTGCAGGCACGTAACTGCCGATTAGACCCATAAATATTATAAGACCTACTTGCTTTAAGTAGACGCTCTTTCCAGATGAGTTGGGCCCAGTGATTATCTTTATTCGTCTGGTAGCCTCACCACTGTTCACAGGATTAGCCACAAAAGTCTTTGCACATAGTTCCATCAGTGGATGTCTTCCGTCCTTGATGTGGAAGCCATGGCGCTGAGTAAAGCGTGGCCGGCAGTAGGAGTTCTCCCGGGCCATCACTGCCAAAGCCAACAGCACATCCAGGTGTGCAGTATACTCAATCACGCTGTTAAGCACTTCAGACCTCTCCAAGATCTTTGCCTGCAGCTGGTGCATAATAAGTGTTTCTTGGTCTCTTATCTCACAGTGCAAGTCACCCAGTAGGCTGTCTAGCTCCTTAGTTCTAGCACTTCTGTAGTGCAGTTTATCCTCTGACAAGAACATAAAGTCCAAGCCTTCAATTTCAAAGTCACTTTTATCCACCATACTCGGTAGCCGTGGAATGGAGAGAAGGAACCCAATCAAAGGAATGTAGATCACACAACAGGAAGGAATATGGTTGTCCAACGTTTCCAGTTCTTTTTGTGCCACTTCTGTAAGAAAGTCTGATAGACCCATTAGCCTTCGCTTCTTTTCATCAATGGTGGGATCCACGTTGGGTCTAACAGTGAAGCGATTTTGTGAGATGCTGCCTTCAAAGTCCACCACTTTGCTGATGAGACTAGCAATGTATTGCAGATCATCAGTGAAGACGCGTGAAATAATCTGAAAGAGTTCAATACTATGGGGCAGAGAGCGACATGTGTCTCTAAGGCACAGTGCATTGCACACTGTCTTATAGAGTGCTTGCCAGTCACTAACTTTTGTATGGGATAGAGTCATTCTTTTTAGAATAAGAGGCACATTTTTTATATTCCTGAGGCAATCTTGAAGGGTAAGGACTGTTTCATGGTTCTGAGCCAACAGGAAGAAGTGGATAACATCCAGCCGTTTGTTTAGCTCTGTCAAGTTCCGAGTAGGTCGCGTAAGCCATAGCCTCAAAAGTTTTTCTCCCCGTTTGCACCTACAGCGATTTAAAATTCCAAATAAACTGAATCCTTCTTTTAATCCACTAGAAAGCTTATACACTGAAGGATGGATATCACTTTTAAAAATCTGTAGAACACTGTAAGTGTCTTGGTCTATATTCACAGTTTCTGACAGCACAAACTTTCTAAAGGCCAAAACAGGAACTGCAATACCACTTTCTTCCAGTTCAACTCCAACCCTTCTCCTGTCCAGGTACTTAAGGAGCCCCCCTAGTGCTCTTATCATGAGTGGGCTCTCAAAAGGGATGACTGAGGACAAATAAAGAATTTTTTCTGTTGCAGTCATATGAGATGGGATAAATGGAAATTGTCTAGATAGGATTCGTTGCTTGCTGACTTCTAGGCCAAAATCTATGTTAGGAAACAGGACAATTTCTATTTTTCCTTTATCGCTATCACTGTCTGCTAGGTTGGTCAGGAAATTGGCAATATTCTGATCCTGTTTTGCACTTGTCACTATGCATTTAGGATGAACTTCCCCAGTCACTTTTTGCAGTAGCTCGAGGCCTTCACTATCAGGTGTGTCAGGCATGAAGTAAACTGAGCAATCTTCTGTATCATAGTAAGTAACTGCAAACTCCCCTGCATACCACAAGACAGACATATGTATCTCAGAACACTCTTGCTCCTCTTGTTCAGGCACAAGCAGTGGTGGCAAGGGGCAACTCATGGCTGATGTGGCACTCATTCTGTTGGAGAACAAAATCCCTGACTGGATGCAGTCCAGTGCAACCTGCTGCAGGCTACTGCTTTGAGCCACGGGGCAGACGGGTGATTGCTAGAGGTCCTACCCAACCTCAGCAACTCAGACCTGCACCCAGCATTTCTGTGAAGTGAGCCGTACAGCTTTACCGTATGTAAGCACAGATGCCCATAAATACAGTAGCGTACTTGTGTGTATGTACATGCATACAAAACCATCTGCCCGCAGAGGTACAGGAGGCCCACCCCGCTGACCACAGCGCCTTGCAAAGACACAGCCACATAGACTGGTCAGCTGGGCCTACTTGGTATTTATGCACCTCCTTCTTCACACAGTGCCAATTTCTGTGCCAGCAGATGAATGTTTGCTGTCAGGGTCAGCCAGTCTCCCCTACAGAAGCCACAGTAACAGCCAACTCTCTGCCTCCAGTTCCTCTCCTTACCCTCCAGTCATCCCCCTCGCTCACTGGTGGACAGCTCGCTGCGGCCGTGCGAAGGCCGCGACTTCCACCTCGGCCCCCTTCCTCCTTCCCTTCGCCGGGCAGGAGCCTGGCTCCCGGCCTGTCAGGGAGGCCCTGCGCCGGGGCCGAACCCCTCCACCCAGCCCGCAGCGCCGCCTCTGACCGCCGCGATGCCAGCCCGGCCCTCGGCCGGCGGCGGTCTGTGCTGTGGGCCCTTCGTACGGCCGCGTGCCCCACCAGCCTCAACTCACTGTGGCACTGCTTCAGGGGCCGGGTGTTTTCTTCTTCCCCACCCAGCATCCAAGTATAGCATGTCTTCGTAATCGAGTGTCTGTAGCTTTCCCATGTGGGAACAGCTCCTCTTCTCCACTGCTCCAGACACGTTTGTATAAATGAGCCGTGACCTTCCCATGTACCTGCATTGTTTCATCCTTTTGCCATTAGCGCCTCATTGCAGCTATCACAGGCAGGGCTCCATCAACTGCTCCAACTTACTACAAATATCATTCAGTTTTCCAAATATCTTCCAGGAGTGTGTCAACAGCAAAACTCAATTCCTGACCATTTAGCATTTGATTCACTCATGACTAATCTGTTTTTGACAAGCACCATCCCAGCCCCTTTTGAATGCTGTTTCTTACTGGAGCATGATGATCTTGATCTCTGCCCTGGATCCCTCCCTCATTTTCTTCACCAAATACTTGAGGCTTCACATTTTGACTAGCATTCTCCTGGCTGAAAAGGTCTTGCTTTAAATTACTGATGGGAGACTAAGTGTATTTCAAAGAACTGTCAGCCAGAGAACACCGACTGATGATTTAGTTTCAAAATAATCTTAGTACCTAAGAAGTAATTTAGCCATAGAATATAGTATCTTAAATAATGAGTGAGTTTGGAATACACTTATACTTGCAAGGAGATTGTGTACCTTAGATAGAAAACATCCACCACTAGATGTCATCATTTCAGAGATTAAGGAACTGGAAAGACATTTTTTACCTGGTTGAACAAGACTTAACAATGATAGAACCAAATGTGCAGGTACTTAGAGAAACAAGGTTCTTCTGAAGTGAATCTTTATCGAAGTAAAAACTCAGTAGAAATGCCTCCAGTGAGCACATATTGCATGCGAGTAGCTGTGAAGGAATCACAAGAAATGAGTATGTGCATTGCTTAGACAAACAGATGTTGTATAAAGGTATGTGGAGGGAGAGAGCATCTATCTTTTTGGGGGCATCTGATGGAGGACCTTTTTAGTGTGGATGGGGATAATAAGAAAAGGAGGAAGCCAAAAACAGTGGCATATGGAGACACATGCCTGACTAACGTGATTAAGGAGACAGCAACAAGAGTTAAACCTAGTCAGTCAGAGTGATTGCTATGAGCGTGTGGAGTGTGGGAATGCTTATTTCCATCAGATTGTCAAGTGGGGTGATAAGGGGAAGAGGGAAGCCATAAACAAAATGTGTAGAGATACAAAGCTGTCAGGCAAATGTAACACAGGCAAAACCAAGAAACAAATCTTGCCAATGACACTAATTGGTGGACTGCTGGGGAAGTACAGGCAAAATAGGACATTGCAACTCTTGGTTTGTGTAAACCTTGAGGGTCCAGGATGTTAAAGGGGTTGGTGAGACTACAAACTAATGGAGGAACGTACTGGGAAAAGGGATATTGGAGAAACAAAGGAGAGACAAAATAGAGTGTAAAAAATCATGTAAAACAGCACTTGCTTGACCACTGGAGGCTGTCCTGTTTTATTAAATCCCCTCTTAACCAGCTGTCTGCATAATCTCACTCCCAGTCCTGTGTGTGTGCTGCAAGGATAAGGGGCCAGCTACTGGGGGAACTGGTGTGTGTGAATTTGGAGTTAGGGCAGTGTGTGAGTTCCTCAGGCCTGCTGTGTCAGTGGCTGAAGCCAGTGGAGTCTCAGTGCCAGATGCTGAGGTGACTGGGGTCTGTTTGCTGTCTCCCCTATCTGTGGGTACCGTTGCACTAGTGTCTGCTGGGGCACTCTCAGTGACCAGTCACGTGTATGTCCTCTATACTTCTGCCTGTGTCTGGCAGTACGTGCTCAGCTTTCCTATGAGTGGCACCTGCACAGAGGACAGCAGCAAGTACATCCATCACAGAGCCTGTGTCCCCATAGCGCCGATCTGTTAGAAAACAAAACAAAACAACAGAAAAAACAGTACATATTTTCCCGTTTGATGACTTTGAAAACAAAAAAACTGCTCTTGACAAACATTTGAGATTTTTCTCTGTAATAACTTGCCTGTCGCTGATATGTACAGTTAAGTATTCCATGAAGACTCTTGCAAACCATTTGAAATTAAAGCACTTGCAGAGTTGTGTATGTTACATGACTGAAGAAGAATGAGTAGAAAGGAGGTGTAATGACATTTTTAATCCTTTGTTTAAGTTCGGCAGTAGATAACTGCTTAGCTGAAACAGAATATTTGGCATAGCATTGTTTCAGTACTCTTTTTTCATTTTGAAGCAAATTTCCATTCTAACAATACCTCTGGTTAAAATGACAACTATAGGCATTAAATGTGAAAGTTCAGTCTTCTAGCAGAATCTGTAATTGAACTTTATATTGATATTTAAAGGTGAAAAAAATTGACTCAAGTCTTTACGAAGATTATAAAAGCCATTATTTTGGAAATGAAATCCTGCATCGCTTCGATCTTTGCTCTATGTTGAAAAAAAAGCAACCCAGTGGCTATTACTATTGTGAGTCCTCTGTTTTTCTTGGTAAGTACATCTTCATTTTTCTCTTTTATTAATGATGTCTATAATTTATCTATATGAAAAGCCATTATTTCTGCAGTGTATGTTAGGAAATTTTTGTAATAATATGCATGGAGTCTGACAGAAGTCTGTCCTTCAAGTCTTGGCTCTCCAGGTATACTGTATAGTGCTTCTTGATGACAGCTAAAGCTCGTGGTTAACTATCCATCCCCAATTCCATTTCTTATTCTAAAATGAGCGAGAGCTCATCTCTCTTTTGACTACAAAGGCAGCGTGTATTACCAAATTTGATTAGACACAGTCATTATAGATGATTAATGATAAGTGAAATGTCTCTGGTATGGGAGAGATGTGACTTCACTTATTCATATATAGAGAGAATTTAAATGGTGTAACAGATTTAATAACTTCTCAGAGTATCATCAACTCTTCTGACGTTGTACAGATACCTTGTGTAGAACATTACAGTGCCAGAAATTAAATTTGTGTACTCCTGCTTTATTTGAACTTTCACTCAGTAGTTATTCTAGGCTTGACTTCTAATTTTTGCCACAAATCATATATAGCTGGCATTTCAGATGGTATGCACAGAAGGTCTATGCACTGAGAGTCTATGGGATAAAGGCTCTATCATAAACCCACTTAATTCCCACTAGCTGATGGTAGAGATGGTTGAGACTACTGTTAGTCATATTAAGAACATGAATTAAAATAGACTTTAGTGGAATATTTTAAAAATTTTTAGGATATTTACTTAAATACAGTCAACCCTTTTAACCTGGGTATGTATTGTGTAATTTATTATCTTGAAAGACACCATTCCCAAAGTTCAGAGATCTTTAATGGGATGACAGGCTAGTAGTCATACAGTAAAATTAAAATTTTTAATATTAATTGTAATTTTTTTTCCCTTTCCTAATTAGGCAGGATCTTTATATGTGCTGTGTCAGAAGTGAATCTTAAAAGAGGTTTATAACAGGGAACAGATCATGGTATTAGAAGGTCAACTTATGTTTTTTCTTTGTACACCTTTGATTTTATATTTTGGGTCATGTCAATTTTAATGTAGTGGTGTTGGAAGACATGGGATACTGATATTCATGCCAAAAGCTCATGTGAAGACTTAACTTTGGATTTTTCCTTTAGAAATAGAAATTCAGAAATGGAGCAAAACTTTGTTTTGCATGTTGTTAATGAGCAGTGGTTCCTTTTCAACAAGAATATGGACAGTCTTAAATGTTAATAAATTAAAGTCTTCACTTTGACATACTCAAGGAAAAAGAGAACATCTGTTCTTGTGTGGTTCCTCTAACAAGAAGAAAGAAATATAAAAAATCTTTTACAGGTGTCCTCAGCAACAAAATGCTTACTTAAAGACTATGATAAACTAATTCTCGTATACATTACAGCATTTTCCACAGTTCTCATAATAAGCAGAAATATTCTTAACAAAAATTGACCAGAGGGATATCAACAAGCAAGTCAGTGGGTATAACCTTTCCAACTTAAAAGAATCCTAGCTTTATTAATAAAAATATTCATGACCAAGGAATGATGGAATCCTCAGAAAGAGAGAATAAAACGTACTTCAGGGAAGTCTTTCAAGACCATTGTCATCCCTTCTAGCTCACTAGAAACATCTTCATTTTAGACAGTTTTAAAGGAGAGTCATGACTTAATCTTTAAGGACTCAGAAATCTTAAAAAGAAGAAAAATTCTACTTATTCTGAAGATGCATCCTGAAAGACTAAGAAATCACAAAAAGATGGGAACTTCACAAAGGTAATGTGTCCATTCATCCTCAAATTCTGCAAAATCCTAAAAGGCACGATGAGCAAAAAATAAAAGGAAAACTGCTGACACAGGCATCTTTTCTGTCTGAGCTGATTTCAGTGGAAAGCTACAACATTCTAAGGCTTGAAATGGACAGAAATACATGGGATTAATTCATTATACTCCATTTTTTTCCCTAACAAATACTATTCTTTCATCATCATAAAAACTACACTGGGTTTGTATGCCTCATCTGCTGTTTGTCACCTATTCTTCAACATCTGAAGTTGTTCATACTTAATGCTATGTCAAAACTAACTGTAGTGGAGAAGACAAAGGGTGTTTATGAGCAGTTACTACCATCTCTTAAGTTTCTGTTGTTTGGAGCAGATTTGCATAAACACTGCTACTAAAAGGTAGTGTTGTTTCCAGTACCCTATGTAAGGTGTAGGGGGTAACTTGCTTTGTGCCTTGTGGTACCTTGTTTTCCTATTCTCCAACACTGATGGTGGGAGTGCTTACTGGACCTCAGATCTGTTTTGAGGAATTATTATTAAATACTTACACAGTACTTTCAGCATGCCAGTCACTTTCCAAATGCTAAATATTATTTTGTGTTAATGGTTTTGTTTGCATTTAGGCCATCTTTATTTAGATTTACTGTTACAAAACAAATAGAAAATACTGCCTGTGGTACAGATTAAAAAAAAATAGGATGGCTCTTTAAATTAGTGACAACATTACTGCAAAATCCAGATCAGTCAAAACCAAAATTAGATTTATTTATACATTTCTCTTTCTCTCTTAATATATATAATATTTTTTACTTGTCTTGTGGATGTTTTATAGCTATATCTATGTGTATATATATCTCTAATATCTGCACATATGTTTGCACATCCAATTAGGTACTTATATATATTCAAATACTTAGAAAAAGAGAAAGTAAAGATTATTTACCATTGTACAACATTTTTCATTTGGATTAAAATAAGGCTCAACTACTCTCAAATATACTTCAGAATGTTTTGGAATATGTATCTGATTAAGGAATGTGGTAAATGGCTCATTACAGATAAAAGCTCTTTAGAAGTATATTTGGTAGATATTGACAATATTATTTTGGAGCATTTATTTAAATCTCTGTGCTTCTTGAACTTTTTGTGTTAGCAGCATTTGAGAATGCTAAAATGAGATAGACTTTCAGCTTTTGAGTGTGAGTCCCATTAAATGTTTTTTAACAGTCATCAATCAACTGATATTCAAAGCAAGAATCAGATGCTTCTTTGGCTGTAGTAACTGAATTGTGGTGTGATAATGCAAAAGAATTTATGGGAAGTGTAATTTTCACAGTCTGAACAGAATTCTCTGAATTGTTGTTATATGAATACTACATCTAGCTTTCTCTAGCCGTCATATTTGGATAGATGTTCTTCAATGACATGACATTAAGAAAATGGAGCTTTCTGATCCCCATTTTCCTCAGACCCTCAGAGGGTCAGTACATCTTTCCAAAATGTATGCATCTTGTTTTTCTAGTTTTATGTACATTCTAAAGGCAATAGTAGAGGAAAAACAGCTATATTTGAACAGAGTTTAAATTCTTTGTTGTTTAATTTCAGGGAAGGAGAAACTATTTTAATGAAATTTGAAAAACTCAATATTTTGAATATTTTTAAATGTTTTAAAATATTATTTGAATAGGGGCTTTAGTAAACACAGCTAGCTACAGCATTCAAGTGAACATGGGAGGGAGTCAATGCAGTTCTATCAATACATCAGAAAGAGAAAAAATAAAAAATTACTTATTACAGACAAGAGTTGTACCCAGCCCTAATTCTTCCTGTGTATGGGCACTCAAGCACAAGTTTTTCCTCAAAGTGCTCAGAAAATACAAAGGCAGTATTTACTTTTTGCTACTTAGAGTTCGGCCAAATTTCAAGTTTACTCATCTAATAAGATGAAAAGATCTAAAAAAAGGTCAGATGTAATGCTAGAAGAGAAACACAAATCGATACACAAATAAGGGCTGCATACTGGCATTGCTATTGCTACAAAATGCCACAACACGTACCAGCTTGGTAGCTGCACATTTTAAAAATGTTTAAAAATAGAGGAAGCATTAAAGCTTGATATAGATAAAGACAGAGGTGGAACACCTGCTGAGATGTAACAATATGCACAGCAGGTGAACAAGCTTTGGTGGTGTGTTACAGAGAAACATCCAATATCTTTAGCGTAGCCTATAGATACATGCACCAGATTTCTCTGCATCTGCATGCCAGCCCCACAGGGTATGTATTCAGAAGTTAGAATTTGACATAACAGTAACAACTGGGTTGAAGCTTCATTCTCAAAGCAGAGATCAGTTTAGTGTTTAAAGCAAATAAAACAACAAGCCAACAAAAAGTGCTTCTTCAGACAACTCACTGTGACACCTGTTGTACGTCACCATATCTGAAAGAACAGTGAATGTTGGAATGAGGTGAGCTTCTCAATATGTACTCCCGTAGCTGAATGATGGGTCAGTTCTTTATGTCACAGTAGAGATGTTCAGTAGACCATCTGGCTATCAAAGGGATCATTATTAAATTTTCTTATGTTAAACATGACTTTGATGTTAAGTATCCTGCTTAAATATTTTTCAGGATCTGTATATTAAGATTTTTTGTAGATTTTTGTTTTAAAGAAAATGTATTTATAGTAATAAAAAATAAAATTGAATTATATATACATCAAAGGAAGCTTTCACATGCCAGGCTGTATTTATCCTGTAAACTGTGGCAAGGTTCTCCTGAGTGGCTGGTAATAAGGTTAAATATGAGACTTCCTATGTGTTATCTTTGAGACAGAAGATCCTCAACAGTAGTCTGTTCTTTGGTGGAAACCACTCAGCTCTTACTTTCTGCCCAACTAGAACACATGTTGGGACTGTGGTTAAAGTACTGTTAGGGCTCTGCTTAACCCTTGAAATCTAGCAGTAGCAATCCGGAAAGTGAAATAGCAGACGACAACCATTTAGTTGTTGTAGATAAAAGTGTAAGAATATGGTAAAAGAATGCTCTGTTCTCAAATAATTCTTCCAACAGGTGGGTTTTTAAACAGCAGAGCATTGGTGTGTCAGTCTCCATTTCTCTGGAACTTACGTACAAGGCAGGTGTGCACTCTGCTTTCTGCAGTCTCTCTGAAGTGGGAGACACCTGCAGACAGTCATTCATCCCATCCTAAAATGCACGTCAGATAGGCAAGAGCTAATAGGTATCTAATATAGGTAAGAAGTGGATCTACGATAACCCCATTTAAACAGTTGTTAGTATTTGTTAATTAGTTTGCTTGTTAATTATATAGATACAAAAATAGATTCTCAACTAAAGGATGCATTATATTTGTAAGGTTTGTGTTTGAGGGAGATCAATAACCTTACAAGCAGAACACGTTACAAACAAAACATATTCTTGCAGACTGCTGTTCTTAGGCTATCGGAATTGTTTAAGTAACTTTTTTAATAGCCTCGATTTAGGATGTAGTGGTGCACCTTATGCTTCCATATTACATTTTACAGTGCTAGCCAGGCAGCTGGTTTGACCTGACTGTGAATGATTTTATTCATATAGCAATTAAACATTTTCTCACATTGGAAACAGCAGTGGTAAACAAGTAAATGTTGGTTTGATCATCCAGATCCTACATCCTTTAAAACGATGCATGTCTTTTGTTGATTTCTTTTACTCTCCATAATTGCATGGCATTGAATCACTTCTAAAATTCTGAATCATTCTTTGAATTTGCCTGTTATCTGTCCTACTCCTTGTTCTATAATTTCAGAATATTCCTATTCATATTGTTTCACTTTTTAATTTTTCTTTCCTTGATGATCTATTTATAGGCTAGCTTCTAATTTCTCTACGGTATTAGGATGTGATTAACCATTCTTGTGTTTCTTGCATATCTCTGGCACACTTCCTAAATTTTAATTAGTAGCAACAGTCATGGATAAAAATATCTTGGGCAGCTTCACAGGGGCTATTTCTTAACATTTGTAATTAGTAATTCATTCACTGTTTGTGATGAGTTCATCCACAGCTGCTACAGTTTTATGCATACAATATGCTAAATAGCTCTTTGCCTACATATAAAGCAACAGCTACTGTGGGTTAATCTGTAAAGTCTTTCTTAAAAGCACTATTTGTTTGCAGTGTCATGTCATCAAATACTGATGTATAAGAGGGATTCCTTTAAATGTGGCAGAGAAACACTCACATTTCAGTTTATAACCTAAAAGCCAGGTTCTTTATGGACAGTGGATAGAAAGTGGTGATCCAGTAGTTTCATACACATCAGATATTTTCTGTTCATTGCTGAGAATGGAGCGGTCCCCTAGTCATTCATTTTTTCTTGTCTTACATTAAAACTTGATGTATGCTCCCTTTAGGTTTAGTGATATATGTCATACACTGTACAGTTACTCCTTTATTGATAACTTTATGCTATTGAAAATAAATTTAATCATTAGCACGGCATTTTTCATAATGATAGAGCACTTTTATGTTAACTTTTTGATACCAGTTATAAATTAAAAGCTATAGTGATAAATACTCTGTGTAAATAGAGAAGGTAGCAAGTTGGCTGAAATGAAATTAATCATTGTAAATATGATTTGAAAAGATTTTCATTTCAGAATGACATTTAATTGCTTCAAGGGCAACTTCTAATGTCCCAACTTTCAGCTCTAACACTGGCAAATGTGTAAGAAACTTCTCATTAGAAAGTGACAGAGAGTCTTAAATACAGGAGTGTGATGCTTGGTGTTCAATCATGCATTTCCTAATACTCAAAGTAAGTAAAACCTCATCATCTTCCATGATTGTTATTTGTGAATCCATGATTACATATTATTTACTTTGTATGGAGCAGTTTTTGCAATTTTCTTTTAAAGATATTGAATTAAAATTCTAGGGCTGTCTGAAGTCTAAATGCTGGTATTTGTCCTTCTATTTTCCAACAAAAAGATGTTTGAAGTAGAGATGTTTCATGCTAGTGCTGTTATCAGCAGTCGAAGCAGCAAAAATAAGATTTCCCACAAATAGCTTTCAAAATTATCTGCAGACAAAGGAAGAAAATTGATGAAGTAAACCTGAAGGAAAGTACAAAAGTGTATTTCAGATCAATGAGAATGTGACTCATAGTGAAAATTTTGTTGAGTAAATAAATAGAAGGCAACTGATTTTTCATCACATAGGCTAACATGCTGTAAAGTACAATTTAAAACTACCGATCATCTTTTTTGTATGTTAACTATTTTTACTTTACAGACATTTTTCCTTAGGCAGACGTTGGTTTCCAAACAGCTGATTTATTCTTAAATTTAATGCATTTTAAATAGATTGCAAATATGTAACATATTAAAGTCAAGATATGTTAAATGCCTGCAATAAATAAACTGCCTAAGTTGTGAGGAGTAAATAAAATATTTAGCATTCTTTCATTGAATATACCATTAGAAAATAATAATTTTTTACTATTACAGTTTTCCAAGCTAGAAAATCACATCTTGTTCATTCACATTTATTCTATAGTTGTAACATCAGTAGGAAGCTATATTTGACTTACTGTTATTTAATTAAGCTCTTCTGCAATACCTGCATGGAGTGCTTTTTACTAATTCAAAGGGCGTACATTAAGAGGGAAAACAGTATTCT
The DNA here is from genome assembly GCF_905368555.1 of Meleagris gallopavo. NCBI lineage: Eukaryota > Metazoa > Chordata > Aves > Galliformes > Phasianidae > Meleagris > Meleagris gallopavo. The sequence goes on along the minus strand of NC_139405.1, from coordinate 56,676,375 downwards.
GTTCTTACAGTGTCAGTATTTTTCAATTGTTCTGACTAACTGTCCACAGCCTACTAATTATAGCAGAAAGTACTTGCTGACCAAAGACTGTTTAAAAAACTTTGTAATTTTAAAATCACTTATTCAGGGAAACAGTGGAAATGCATTTTAATACCCAGTTAGTGTTTTCATAGCTTGTTGATTTATTTAAAGATGTTTAAGTCAGAATGCCTACATACTGAGCTTTGTTGCTTTAATCAAGAGAACAAACAAAAGTCTTCTTTACATATAAAACTGTTCCTGATTAAATACACATGGAAAATGGGTCAAGCTGAACAGGAACAAAGCACTCTTATTCCAAAATAAGAGTGTTCACATATGGAATTGACCAGAAATGGCACTCTGTATTTTAAAATGCCCAACCAGTGTTAATCTGTCTTATCTATCAAATGCAGGAAAGCTCTGTATACTTTTCCTTCTGCGTTTTTATCTATCGTATTGGAAACACAAAGCACTGCATGTTAAAATTTACATCACTTAATTAGGACATATACAACCCTTGGCAGAAAAGGAGACATATTGGTACATATTTATTATTAGAAATGTTATTTTTAATACTGTATTGCAGTTGTATGGGATCAATGTGAAGAAATCATTTCCAGGATAAAATCTTTGCTTTTTATAGGTTTTTATAGGTTATTTGTGAAGAGATATATGGCTATTCTTTGGTGAAAAAAAAAAGAAGTATACTAGAAGCATAAATATAAAATTAAAGAGACAAACAAAAACTTATGATTGTTACGATGTGACCATATAAACACATAAAAGCAAGTGAAAGTAATAATTATTTTACATGGCAAATATAGCTGCTTCTCATAGGTGTACTTTTTTAGAAGCAAAGTTGAATTCTTTGTAGTCTTTATCGCTAGTCAATTCAGTTTTTTCAGTATTGCAATTATCTTCTCTGACAAGTTAGCCAAGATGCGTAGATGTTAATCTCCAAATCTCTCAACTGCTCTCCATAATCTGGATTAGCTGTTACCTCAGTCATTTCTATCATCTAATTCTTTTGCAGTCATCTAGTTATCTAGTCTCAGCTTCTCATGTGATTCTGTTTCTATGTGTATTTTTTTCCTTTTGAGACATATGCAGAACACCTTGATAATCTTTCTTTGTAATTCATTACTTGGATTGGTTTGAATGTAGATAAGTACACTGGTATATTGGTTATATATTTTTGTTAACTAGGATGTTTTCTTAACTAGGATAGTTTTTCTTAACTAGGAAGGTCATGAAGAGATTTTTTTTCTCCAAATGGGATTTAAAATATTATAACACATTTTTTTCTATATAGACAGCACAAACCTATTTCAAAGTAAACCTAACTATGTAATTTGAAATACAGATGTGTAAATACCAAGGCTTTGTTTAGTTTTAAATTTGTAAATATGTTCCTGCTGAAGGACAGTCTGAATTTTTGTTGCTTCTCTGTATTATCATGCCTTATTTTTTTATTTACATTACCAATTTGTGCAGTGAAGCTGTGATTATTCAAGTTGCTTATTAGGAAAAAAGATTTTTTTAAAAACTGAGTTCTTTCTGATTTTTCATGTCCTTTCATTTCTAAACTCTTCAATCACTTTCTGTCCTTTTTTCCCCATGTCTTTCACATTTTGGGATTTCATGTGGTACAAGGCCAGTAATGGTGAGGCATACATAATGAAATTTCAGGAAAATAATTATTTTGGGAAAAAAAAACTCTGTAGTACAGTAGAGTTGAAGGTCAAAATTACAGAGTACAGTGCAGTAGTCAAGTAAAAATATTTCTGAAAGTTTCGATCCTACTTAGCATCCCTCTTTATTAGATGAGTTGCAGCTCTTAAATGCATGAAATTAATCAGCTGCTGATATTTAGTAAGTTCACTTTTTATGGATGTAACTATTATGACAATTGCTTTTTTATTTGAGCTCTTTAGTTTTTTGTTGATTACTTTAACGGAAGAATTAATTTAATTTAATGGAAGGTGTTGCATTCTGTCATACACATACATTCTTCAGTGTACAATTACATAGAGCCAGACTAATCATGGAGACCTTCAACATCAGGCTGGACAGGGCTCTGTGCAACCTGATCAAGCTGTAGGTATCCCTGTTCACTTGGGGGAGTTGGACTAGATGGCCTTTAAAGGTCCCTCCCAACTCAAACAATTTTATGAAATTCAAATTCAATGGTCCACCAGTGCAACTATATTAAAAACTTTGTGCTATTAGTGCACTTATATTAGCAATTCTCTCTGCAGACTCTATCTTAAGGGCTGTTCTCCAAACAGATTTTCATTCCTGGTCCAGTCTTGCGTGCAATGAAATATAACCCATGGACTGAATGAATGTTATCGACTCGACTGAAGTGTGCATTTGATAGGTGTGTTATGTTGATAAGTCCTGTTACTCTGTGTTATAGAAGAAGTGTGTTATATGTCTATGTATAAACAAAATTTACAGTTCAAAGAAAGGAATATCTTTTGCAGACATTTGGTCCCAAAATGAGATGCTTCCATTTCTAGGCTGTTCAAAATGAACATGAGTATATTACCACACGAGTGCTTGACTATAGTAGTATGTACATATTTTTATTCTATTTGCAGACATATCAGTCAAAATGCTCTGTTTGGTCTTCTCTAATTTTAGTGGTATTCATTCATTAAAGACAAATTATCAACATATAAGGTTGATGAGTGTGTGTATGTGTGTGTATTCCCATATTTGTGTATGTGCACATGCATGCATGTCTATATACCATAATGCAGCTATTTATTTAACTAAAATTGCCTTTAAGCAGCTCTTTTCTCTCTAGAAACCTTTTAACCAACTGAGCCTCCAAATTGGTGTGTTCGTATGGAGAGAGTTACAAAAAGCACAAAAGAAATGCATTTGAATAAGCGTGCAGTTTTATGCATTCTTTGACTGTTGGACTGTTATGGTCCTTGACATACCAAAGCTGCTTCCTACAATTGCATGGATTACAGATTACCCACTACATGCAGGCTTCGGACTGAGTAAAGCCCAGATGTTCTTTCTCACATGTACAGTTAGTACATGATTCATTAAAATGTTCTTGAAATTGAAAACAGTTCAGAGCTTCCTAGACTGTCATGTTTGTGAATGTCCATTTAAAAAATTATCTTTTGTATGTGAGCTTACTTTTTAAGCTATGCTTTATTTTGCATTCTTGCTTAAAAGCTTCTTTAGCACATTAATGAAAAGTTCATGTTTAGCATTGTAAGTAAAATAAATACATAAATCCTATCAATTAGTGCAGAACAGTATTTTTAAAATAAATATCAATACCAAAGGTGTAACCAGTGATCTCCTCCACAAGATTTTTGTTTCTAGGATAAATGCAGTTTTAGTTTCTACAGTACACAAAAAATTTATGCAAATAAATAGTATCCAGAGCAAAGGAAACCACTTTAGTTTTTATAAAGCTTGACTACATTTTATAAAGAAGTATTTTCAATAGACTGAGGGAGAAGAGATTTGTTATTTTGCTTAATGGATATTGTATGTTCTTGTTTTGACAGTAAGTACAGAATCCCTTTCCTTTTTTTCTTATCTTTATAAATACCACTGTGTTATTTGAGTGAAGAAATATGTAGGAATGTCTGCTCGGTTGCTTATAATGTCTATATAGGTGTCTCAGTCACAGCTCCCAGTGCTTGAATTCTTTTTTAAGAATTAAGATATTTTTCTCAAAATTACATCATTTTTCTACAAATAAAATAGGTGTGTATGAAAGTGTACGTCCAAATGACCTCTAGAGGTCCCTTCCAATCTCAGCCATTCTGCAGTTCTGTAATTTGGTGATAACAGGAATCTGCCTATGACTAACCAAAAGGAGTTCCATTCGCAGCTACCCAAGAAAGCAAAAGCTAGCTGGCTTTCCGAGATCTCCTTTGCTTTCTATTCAGAGTGAATTTTCTGCTTTGGTGTCAAAGAAACTATGGAGCAGAATATCATAAGAAATGAGTTGGTGTTACTGCCTCTCTGGATCTTTTACCAGAGACTATCTCGCACATTTCTTTGTGATAATGAATCCAATAGATTAACACACAGGCAGTGTGACAACTGCAGTACTCTCGCAGTGCAGTAAAAAGACATTTTGCCTGCAGGCAGTAGTCAAAGCCCTGGCAGTGGTGGAGGTCTGGTTGTTGGGAAGATGAAGCTGCTTTCTCCCTCACTGGTGTGGAGGAAGCTAGAACTCAGCTGAGAACATTCAGAAGTTGAGACTTCTTTTTTGGAAAACCATGAGATGAAAGGTCTTACATGTTTCAAAGGAAGGGGTGTCAAAGGTTAATCCTTTCTTTTCCAAATATTTCTTTCTTTATACTCTGAACAGATTAAGGTGTGCAGTTTACTAAAGTTTACAGCTGTTAGATTTCAGTGAACTCGTATTGTCTAATTTCATAGACTTGTACACATTGAGTCTCATGAGGGAGTCACATGAATCTCATGTGACTTGCTCTGCCCTTAAAGCGGGAGGGATTTGCTCCCCCTACCCCCAGCTAGGCGTTCAGGGACATGAAAGTTGTCAGAAGCCTGACTGCCAGTGAAATCTGAAGCAAAGAGCTTGCTGAGTTCATCAGTCTGTTGAAATCAGTTCTCCCTTCTTATTTATCAGAGGGGCTACACTTTTCTCGGTCTGTCTCTTCTGACCAGTGAACTTGTAGGACCTGTTGTTATTTTTTACATCCTTTGCCAAGTTCAGTTCCACCTGCACTTTGGTTTTCCTGATCCCATTCCCGCATGTTCAGACATCGTCGCTGTATTCTTCCCAGGGTGCATGTCTCTGCTTCCACCAATTGTACATCTCCTTCTTTTCCCTCAGTTTGACCAGCAGGTCAAACTCAGCTATGCTGGTTTCCTGCCTCCTCTGCTTGATTTCTTCTGCTGGGGGACGGAGAGCTCCTGTGCTCTCAGAAAGGTGTCTTTTAAAGAGCTACCAGCTCTGTTCCATTTCTGTTCCCTAAGGACAATTTCCCAGGGGATCTTATCCAGTAATTCCTTAAACAGCCTGAAGGTTCTCTGCGGAAGCTCAGGGTCCTGACTGCTCTTTGCCAGGCCCATGTTCCTCAAAATCACAAATTTGACCAGGGTATGGTAACTACAGTTCAAACTGCCTCCAATCTTAACTTCTTTAATGATCTCCTCTGCAGTGGTGAGCACGGGTTCAGTAATACTCTGGTAGTCTGCCCATTACCTGGGACCAGGAAGTTATCCTCAACACACTCTAGGAGTCTGCTGGATTGTTTGCACTGTGCCATGTTGCTTTCCTAGCAGATATCTGGGTTGTGTGAAATCCCTCATCAGGATGAGAGTTTGTGATCACGATGCCCTCTTGTAGCTGAAGCAAGAAGGCCTTGTCAATGCAGCAGAGAACATCACACTGTGCCATGTTGATACTGCATTTTATTTTGAATGTGGAAAGTTGGCATGTTTGAATGCAGTCAAGATAAGGAAATTCAAGAGCATCTAACAACTTGGTAGCCAAGTTTTCCTGTTCATTAAAATATGTATTTTTAAATGCTAAATGTAATCAGGAAAACAACGCAAATACTCAAAACACCATTTGGACAAAAAAAAAAAAAAAAATCAGAACTCCTCTAAAAAAATACAATGTTAATTTGTTGGAAATGAAGGTGTACTAGTTTAGATATTCGAATATAGTCATTTAGAATCTCACCACTGTTTTTTAAATTTGTTTAATTTCTACTCACAGAAGAAAAAAATCTTTTTACTTTACTAAGATATGTTAAAAGGAAGGGAACATTTTTATTTTCTCCTTAATTTTTTTTAGTATGCTCACAGTCAGGTTAACTCCTAGTTAACCATCAGTGAACAATGATAGCTGTCTCTACTTACTGCTAGGTAAGGTATACCACTTACTCCCTTATTATCCTCAGCTGTGTTAGAAGGAAAAAGTTCACAGGTGCAAGCATTTTTGCCCTAAATTAAATTTCAGTGTTGTTTCACATTGCATTTGGTAATTTTTATTAAGCTAAAAGATTCAATTTTTTGTTTGTTTGTTTGTTGTGGTTTTGGTGTTTTTTTTCTGTGTCTGTAACTAGTGTATCCTTCACTCAAATTGAGCCAATAGGAGTTCTGGATTAAAGGAATGCTTGAAAGTACTCAGAGGCTCAGGCCTGTAAAGTGAGCCTTGGAAAGAGCCTGAAGTATGAGGTGTGCCTTCCCCCAGCTTTTCACACTGTCATACTCACAGGGCTTATCTACACATTTCCTTTATCAAGGGGAACATTCACGTATGCTGGAGTTCTCTAGGAAGCCCATCTCATACACCTACCCTCTGCTTAGGCAAAATCACTGCCAGAACTGGTGTGATGCATTAGGGCACGCATCACAGATAGACATGTTCACTGCAAAAAAGAGTGCTGTCTGTACTCCTGAATTTGAGGTTTTCACCCAGAAGAGCTCAAACAAACATGGCTCCAAATGCATTCCTGAGGGTAAGCAATCTGGGCAGTTGGCAGATTTGGTCTTGAGCCTCGCCTTCAGGTTACACTTAAAATAGAAGTCAGGCATATCAGTGGCTGAGTTTTCAGCCTTTGTGGAAAAGGTACAGTATGTTCAGCAAGTCAAAGTCTGAGAAGCAGTAATTTACAGTGAATAAAAGCAAGATTCTCTCTCTAGAAGGCAGTGTTGTAAAACACATATTAGTGGTGAGACTTCCCTGGAAGTATGTATTTTAATGTAGTTTAAAAAAGCAAAGCTAAAATACTTCTATTTTAGAATGCAAATGCCAACACAGTATCTTTTTTTCCCTGTAGCAGATGTTTCTAGGGATATACTTAAACCATAAGAATATGAAAATCAAACACGTTAAAATCAATTTGGTTTAGTCATTTAAGCTTTTTCTCTGTAAAAAAAATCAAATGGAACTATTTTCAGAAGGGCACAATGGAAATTTTGATAGAATTATACACTGCATTATAAACCAAGTGGCAAATAAATGGGAGCATAGTCTGCAGTGTTAAGTGCAGCAGGAAAATGTTTGCATTTCAGGAAGTCCAACAGAAGGCATGTAGTTGTAAAGGCTTCCTCATTTGTTTCTGCTTTTTTCTACTTGACAGAGATTGTAGTCTTGAACTGATAGATGCTCAGAAAACAACTCCTGACAGTGGTAGACCATCTGATACATATACACACGTAGAGAGAGATACCCATGCTTGGGAATAGCTTAGGTTCTGAGTGCAGAAATAGTTTTAAATTCAAATGCTCATCAGCTTTTCTTCCTCAACCGCTTCTTCCGTAATTTGCATGACCTGCATAATCCAAAAAGAAAGCTTTGCTACGTTCCTTCTGGATGAATGTGGACAGTATTCAGAAGCATTAAGAAGGCTGAAATTATCTTTGCCTGGAATTAATACCTTTATATTTTTCTTTGTCTGCTCTGAAAGAGACACTTTCTGAGATAAAAAATCATAATTTCTCATTGGTAAAGGCCAATGCTTGCTGGTTCTCTACCAGCTCAACTTGGCTAGTCTAGGCAGGCATCCTTGTTAAGAGCGGTACCTTGCCATTCCTTGCCTGGAGAAAAGCCACCCATTAGCTACAGCCCCAAGGACCCTCCAGCTTCTCTGCCTCTCAACAGAACAGATACCCGTGTACTGTGGGGCTTGTTTGCTTTTTCTAATGCTGTGGCTGCTCAGGCCTCATGTGACTACAATTGTTATAATTAGATATCCAGTCACATTTCTGTGCCTGTGACAGCTTTATGTATCTCACCAAAATTTCAAGAAGTGTCAAAACAGAATGAACTAAAGCTGGCAAAGCACTGATTTATGATCAGTCACACTTTTGGCAGTGAATATGTGCTCAAATACGTAAACGGACCATACCCAGCTGTGAAGGTGCCTTCACTTCATGGTCCCTGCTCTCACCTGCGCATTGCAGCACCACAGGCTGATCTGGACAGAGCCCTCCTTGAATCCCCTTTCATCAGATGATTTTAAGTGAGATCACACAGCATATGTGGGAAAACCAGGGTATCAGGCCCATGGGTTCACAAAAGGCAGGTCCTGCTTGACCAAGCTGATCTCCTTCTGTGATCAAATGACCTGCCTGATGGATGAAGGGAAGGCTGTTGATGTAGTCTACCTAGACTTCAGCAAACCTTTGACACTGTCTCCCACTGTATTCTCCTGGCAGACTGTGGCTTGGACAAGTACACTCTTTGGTGGGTAAAGAACTAGCTGGAGGGCTGGGCCCAGAGAGTGGCGGTGAATGGAGTTAAATTCACTGATCACGAGTGGTGTTCCCCAGGGATCGGTACTGGGGCCTGTCCTGTTCAGTATCTTTATGGATGACCTGGATGAGGGCATTGAGTTCACCCTCATTAAGTTTGCAGATGACACCAAGTTGTCAATCTGCCTGGGTGTAGGAAGGCTCAACAGAGGGATCTGGATAGGCTCGATCACTGGGCTGAGGCCACTGGTCCTGCACTTTGGCTACAACAAGCTCATGTAACAGTGCAGGCTTGGAGCAGAGTGTCTGGAAGACTGTGTGGAAAAAATGGACCTGGGGGTGTCGGTCAACACTGAGCTGAATATGGACTAGCAGTTTGCCAACATGGCCAAGAAGGCCAAGAGCATCCTGGCTTGTATCAGAAAGCAGGAGCAGGGAGGTGATCATCCCCCTGTACTCAGGTATGGTGAGGCCGCACCTTGAGTACTGTGTTCAGTTTTGGACCCGTCAGTGTAAGAAGGATATTGAGGCCTTAAAGCAGGTTCAGAGAAGGGCAATGAAGCTGGTGAGGAATCTGAAGCACAAGTATTATGGGGAGCAGCTGCGAGAACTGGGATTGTTTAGTCTGGAGAAGAGGAGGCTCAGGGGAGACCTTATTGCTCTCTGCAACTACCTGAAAGGAGCTTGTGGCAAAGGGGGAGTCAGCCTTTTCTTCCAGGTAACTAGCAATAGGACAACAAAGAGTGGCCTCAAGTTCTGCTGGAGAAGGTTCTGTTTGGGTATTAGGAAAAAATTCTTCTCCAAAAGAGTGGTCAGGTGCTATAGAAAAGGCCCAGGAAGACGGCTGAGTTACCATGCCTGGAGGTGTTCAAGAAACATTAAGATGTGGTTTTAAGAGACATGCTTTACTGGGGAAATATTGGTGGTAGATGGACGGTTGGACTACATGATTTCGGAGGTCTTTTTTAACATTGGTGATTCTGTGATTTTGTTATTCTATTTCTTTTCTATATTTGCATTTGTGATTATGTGCTTTGTTAGGTTTGTCTGAAAGATGGCTTATATATGAAAGAGATCTGTCACTAGTTGTGACTGTTCCAAAATTGATATTGTCAACCTAACATCTCTGAATTGCCAGGACTGCTTAGAAAGAGAAGAGCAACCAGAAGAGAACTGGTTGCTACACGTTTTAAGTATTTTATGCTTCATGTGCTGCTTTGTATAACATTATCCAAAAGATGACAGCACCCCAAGTTCTCTATTCATTCAAATATTGCATAGATGAGATGTATAGGAGATTGTGCCTGCATAAAAATGATAAATGTATGCTATTGTTTGCTGTATTACTCAAATGTTTCTGATTTTTTTTTTAACTTTTCCTAATGCAGAAGATTTATTTTCCTGCATAAAATATTGCCTGTGTCCCTGTTTTGATCCTGAACAGTATGGAAGGACCTGCTGGCTCTTAGACATAGCCTCTGTGCTTTGATGACTGGCTTCACGAATGCCCTGTAGTATTCATGTTTAATTCACTTGCATAGCAGAATGTGGGTCATGTTCGTTCTTTCTGCTCTTGATTGGGCTGACAGCATCTCCTCAGATGAGGGCACTGCACAGCTGAAGAGAATTCCTGTGAATGTAGAACTTGCAGTATGAGATGAACTTTCACAAGACGTGGGCATCCGCAGCACTAATGCCCGCAACGCTGTGAATATTTCTCACCTCCGCCCGGGCTCGGGCCGGGGGTGGAGCCGTATGATGGGGGCGGGCCAATGGGCGGAGGCTCCCGCTCCCCGTTCGTCCCTCCGCCCACTCCGTGCCGCGGCCGCCGGCAGCGGGAGCCGAGCGGGCGGGAGGCGGCGGAGCTCTCTTCGGTCCGCGCCCAGTCGAGCTTCGAGGGGCGCGGGGAGCGCTGCGGACTGCTGCCATGGGGCAGCTCTGCTGCTTTCCCTTCTCGAGAGGCGAGGAGAAGATCAGTAAGTGCCGCTGGGCGTGCTGCCGTATCGGAGAGTTTAAAACAGAGGAGAGCCGGCTGGAATTCCGCGGGTGGGATTTGTTCCTTTCTGAATAGGTGTTGACAGATTGGACAGTATTTCTGCTAAGTAGATTATGATTTCTTTGTAATACAGCTGAGTAATTACATCTGATTGTATTCGCGTTCTGGCAAACCATCTCCATAGGCAGAAGCAGTCTAAGTGAACGTTTCAGTATTCCTTGTTAGCAGCATTTAACAAGCGAGGTGCAGAGCAGGACGCAGAGGTCCCACTGCTGCAAGCGTGGCGCAAGGCTGGCGGTGCTCCCCGCACCAGGCGGGCTATTACTGCAGGGCAGGGGACTGATGGCTGGCAGAACCCAACTGTCCTCTTTGTGTGGGTGCTGTGGGAGCCCACACAGCGTTCAGCTGACATACAAGAGGATGGCAGCATAGTGTGTGTCCAGCTAGCACGTCCGAGTGACCAACAGGCACAGCACTTCTTTTTGGTTTTTGGCTGAACAAACCCATGTTGGATAGGAGGAAGTGATTCTGATTGCTTTACCCTAGGCTAATTTGCTGGAGTGTTGTTTCTACTCAATTATGTGCTGGAAATTGTGTTTGTCCTAAGTGTGGTTACAAAATAATATTCTCACTCTTGACTTGCTGTTGGATGAAATATTTGCAACCTTTCTTCTAGAGGATGTAGCCAAATTTCTGTCACGCTTCTCCTGAAATCAGTTTTAACTGAATTCACATAATACATTGGCCATAAGCTAGAGAATCCCCTTTTATAGATCTGGTTTGTATTCATTTTTGTTCCTCAGGAGGCTGTCCAGGCATAAATAAAATCAGAGGAGGTATCATCAGTCAAAATCATGTGTACACCACCGATGCCATATATCTGGAAGGCAGCCTGAAGGAGTCTGCTGTTCATAGGTGTCTTTCCTTTACAGATCATGGAATGAGGATAACTGTTATAAATTTTGCATGGGGAATATGACTGTGAACGTTTTATACTTCAGAACTCTTTTTTATCATATAGCAAGTATAGTTTTCCTTTGTGTGAGAAGCAAGTTGCTAGTGCTCCTCATTTCTAATGCACAGAGTGGAGGGGCACAAACAGCAGTAGCAAGTGTGCTTTGAGGCTGTTGTGCTGACAGAGAACCAAAGATACACGAGGGGTGGGTCCTCCTGCATCCTAGTGCTCTCAATCCTCTCACACTGCCACACTCTGTGCTTTCTCTCAGGCATTCCTTGTCATGCACCAGCTTTCCTCTTATGGGTTCTGTGAGCAGCACACAGTGTGTATAGCACTTAGCATGATATGACCTGAAGCCGCTTGTGATCTGACAGTGGTGTTTGGGGACTGCACTGTGGCAAAATGAGAAGGGCATTGGAAGGGTAGGCTTTGGGCCTGCAGTGTCTTATGTGGGCAGCACGTGGCCAGGGGAGGGGGAAATAGGCATTGTTATAGGGCACAGCTGTGGGGAACTGAAGCAGGGAGGTCTGGTGATGGCTGAGATAAGAGTGTGGTGTCTGATGCGGAGATAAAAACACAGAGGCAGCACCACTCTTTGTGTGGGAAGGAGGTTGGAAAGAGAGGGGTAGCGGAAGTGTTTGACAGGGGTAATAAGTATTGGGCTTTGCCTTCAGCCCAGCACAGCCTGGTAAAGAGGGAGAAGGAAGGAGCCAGAGCTGTCCCTATGTGTGCCAGCACTGATTCTCATGTCCCATGGCTTTGAGCCCAGCGTGCCATGTGTTGCCCTGCCCTCCATAGCTGCTGTGTCAGCGGTTGCTGCCTTGATCACTGCTCTGTGACAGCCCTGCCTGGCACTACAGGCATATGAGGGGAGGGAGGGAATGGCATTCATGTATGTTTGTTATCTTCTGTCTTGCTATTGTGATGGCCTTTAAACTGATTGCACTGGGAAATTAACCTGGGCTTTTTATTGCCCCTGTGACAGTCACAATCGCCTGGTTGTTTCGCACTAGAAACAAGGCACACTCTGACTCAAGGTGAGCTTTGGCAGGAATCAGCCACTCGCCATGCTCCTTGTGTCAGTCACAGAAAAGATGAAAATTCCCAAAATTTGCTGTTGTCTTCCCATCGACTTGTTTCAGCTGTTATTCCTCAGGTTAAACCAGCTGACAAATGCCAGTGATTAAATTGCTATGAGCTGTGTTAGTCAGAGTGTTCTGAGGTATTCACATACGGTATATAGTTCATATCAGTTCTCTTCAAATGCAGATACAGCCTTGCAAAACATTTAGCCAGGGTTACTGGTTACTGTAAGATGTTAAGAATGGCTGTTCTGGCACATCTGAATGGTCCTTCTCCCCAGCATCACAAGCACAGGGAGTCCAGTAAGACCACTGGAAAAGGGCAGGTGCAAGGATGTGCTTCCTCAGAGTCAAGCTCAAGTGCTCTAGTTAGTTATCCTAACAGTTTATTTTGCCTAGTGCTAAATGGGCAGTTTTCCTGCTACACTTGAGAGAAATCAATACACTGAAGGTGCCTGGGGGATCGAAGAGCTATGGTGTTCTTCAGAGGAGTGGAAAAAATGTCTGTCCTCACCACTGGCTGAGGGACAGCAGGACAAGCAAAAGCATGGACTGCTGTAGGTGATGCATGTTGGGCCTGTGCAACCTATTCCTGCCACTGTCTCAGGGAAAAATCTTGTAACCACGGCAAGGCTCAGAGACCCCGTTGGGATGGAGGCATACCACACAGCATCTCCAAATGCTGCCTTCATGTCTACTCTACGCATCCTTTGCTGAGTCCTTTGCCAAACAACTCTTTAAAAATAACTCATGTCCTAGATAGCTTTTCTTACCTTTTAGGTACTTAAAGAGAGGCAGTATTGATACTACTCTCCTGATATGCAGGAGATCCCTCAGGTTCCTCTAAATTTGAAGAAAGCTTGGCTTGTGAATGGAAATAGTCATTTTAGAAATAACGAAATTTTGTATAAAATGTACAAAGAATTTTTTCTAAGTGAGAGTTATTAGGGTGGGAATTAATTCATTTTAAAATCAATCAAATGAAAGCAAGTTATTTCTGCCCTCATTCAACAATGTTAAGTCCGAGTGAGGTTGGTAGGCCATCAAAATTTGGCTTCCTACTCCTAAGAAGAGACTTCTCAAAAAAGTGTAAATTCCAAAAATATACTATGAAGTATATTATATATGTGTGCGTGTGGTCTACAAATTCTTGATATTTCTGTGGTCATGAGGGACTTCCCTCCATGATAACTCTGGAGTTAGACCCGGGATTGGTTTGTCTATGTTAGTGTTAAACGTGTTAGGTTTTTCTGTTTCATTTTCTCTCTATTAATACATGCTTCAGTGTCCATTAGGAATTAACTACAGTAAATGCGTGAAGCTAAAAGTACCACCTCATTGTTTTCAATACATTTATTCCTTTCTTCCTTTGACTGAATTTTACTTGAAGTGTATCTTCAGTACATGCTGAGAAATTACTTAATCGTGTGTTTATTTGATAAGTTCATAAACACACACTACATTCAAAACATATGGTACCGTGGTGGCTATACTGTGGTGGCTCAGGATTACCATACATATGTATGTTTGCATGTGATGCTTTTTTCTGTGTGTGTGGTATAAAAGAGAGCGTTTTATGAAATATGTTAGCTCATTTGCTACCTGGTTTGAGTCTTTCATGAATTAGTATGATTAAAAAAAAAAAAAAAGAGAGACTTGTAAATATTGAATATATACAAAATTAGATATCAGAGAATTAGTGATATGAACATCACAGTAGAATATGAAACTTATTTGCACTGTAAAAGTTGAAATTTGCATCCTGGCAGGGCAGAGCATAACAATTTGAGCATTTGTGTTTTGATTTAACGAGATCAAGCATTTAGTGCATAGTAGCTGTCAAACAGTAAATTGTTACTGATGTAGATGTAGATGGAATATAATACCTCAAAATAGATGTGGAAGTAAGTAAATTAACACAGGGACTGGGGCTGCATACTGTCTAGGCAGGAACAAGGGAAGCTGAAACACACAGCTTGGCCAGCAAAACTCAATCTTGCTCTTTTGGGTTTGACCCAAAACTGCCAAAATACATCAAACTAGGGATTGGTTTTCCAGAGTAAACGAAAGGTCAGTGGACAAAATGCGATCATTTTATTTGAGTAATTTTTGAATTAATTTTGAAAATTCTGAAATTTATGATTGTAAATCAGTGAGTTGACAAAACTTTTAATGTGTTGGAGAGGGGTTGAATTATTTTGTGTTTGTACTATGTCCACATAAAAGATGCATTGTCCAGCCTTCTGTCATGAGAGGCAGGACAGGTTTGCCTACCACAAACACTAAGTCAGTCTTTGTTGTTAAACAGTCCTTGTATGCTTGCCAAGCTGTCTAACTGGTTTCCGATACTAGTATCTGCTTGTCCAGCAGGCACATGTATTGGTGCATGACCTTTTCACTTTATTTTTCTGAGATTTTAACTCCTGGCTGCTCAATGTGATGGCCATTCAGATACCAGGAAGGCCCTACAGTTTTCCTATCTTCTTCCCTATATCTGAAAACACGCACTCATTATCTGAGCTTGGTAAATCTTCCATTCTCCAGTGCTTCTATTCTTTCCGGTCTTGACATTGTTTCTAGGCAATATTGTTTCAACTCCTACATGTCTGTTCACCTGCACACTGAAGATATGTGCAAACAAAGTTATGCATGATGTGGATAAAGAAACAAACAATTCGAAGGAGAGATATGTGTGTTCCTCAAAATGACAGCTTGAATAATAATTAGGTGTTATTAATCTTTTTTTCTCACTCATAGAGTTTCTGAGGTTTCTAACATTACTTCCATTTTCTGCTGGAAGAAAATGGGCACAAGAGACAATGATCCCACAGACTTTCTCAAACAGTAAAGAAATATGGTGCAATGCTGAAAAATGTGTCATGATTGTGTCGTTAGTTCCTTTAGGATTTGGTGGCCCCATCCAAAACTAATTGCTCAATATTTATAAGTCAAAGTTGAAAAGTACACAAATCTCTCCTGCTGCCAGTGATGTTAGGCTTAGTGATCAAGGCAGTAAGCCTAAACAAGGCTTGGTGATATCCAAGACTGTCATTTGTGTTTGTGAAGTATGATTATGGATACTTGTTTGTCAAATCTTGGGATTCACGTTGGTTTAGAAAATAATTCCTGCAGTAATGGAGGAATTGTACTTATCAATGAAGAAAAAGAGAAAGCAGAGATTTAGAGAAAGTCTGGGAGGTAAAGTAGGGGAGTTAATTGTACTGATAAGTTCAGCTTCATTGCAAGGTGTCCCGGAGGGGTTGATAGAAGAACAAGCTTTCAAATAGGAGGAAGCAGACTTGAAAACAAAAAACCCCCCAAAACAAATAAAGCACTAACAACATATATGCCTACTTATGGCCTCAAAAACAGAAAAGTGTAGTTATCTTGAAAAGAATAAAAATAAAGGTGACTGCAAAATTGGGGATTGTAGAATGACATTAGATGTATCCTTATGCCTTTATGCAGGCCTCCCTCAAACTGAAATGTCCCTACATTGTATTCAATTAAAATTATTTATTCCTTTAGAAAGTAGCCCTGCAAGGTACGAACACGTTGCTGAATTTTTTTTTCTAGTATCTATAGTTGTTTCAGCTATATTTGACATTTTATTGGAAAGAGAAAATCTATTTGTTTCTCTCCCTTTATGTTTAATAGAAAGATAAGTAAAAATTTAGTCCTATAAGCATAAGTGTCCTATGGTAAGAAATTGACCTTTTGAATTCAATTTTTGTGTCAATTTTTTATTTGAGAATAAGGAATTCTGGAGCACAGAACTATATTAGTTTCTGAATTAGGCTACATTTTCCTGTTTCATAAAGACACAGCAGACTGTCTTATTTTATAGTGTGTTAGACTGCAGATGTTGGGATCCCTTCCCATTTCTGTCAGGATGTTTTATGTTAAATGAATTACAGCTAGGAATTCTGGACATGAATCAAGTCAAGTGCGATTGCCTTGCTATTGAATTATGTTACTGGGGGTGGAGGGAGGTGGAGCAGCGGTGTTTATTACAGAGTTTATTTAGAAATATGGCAGAAGTGCTGCTTTCCTGAGTGGAAACACGAGCAAAGGCAGGAAGTTCTTAGGTACATAATCTAAAAAAGTCCAGGGTAATTTGTAACTGCTTTTAAATACTTTAAATTATGGATTTGGTTAGAAGTCAAACCTTTCATGTAACATGTACTTACATATCAAATGAAAATGTGTATGAAGCCTAAGGCCTTGTGTGGAAGTGCTTAGGACCACTGTGATCCATTTCTGCTGAACACTGAGAAACTTATCTTTATTAAAGGAGTCATCATATGTATACTAAAGGAGTCCATCAGAAAAGGGGTGGCCAGCAGGGACAGGGAGGTGATTGTCCCCTTCTACTCTGCTCTTGTGAGGCCCCGTCTGGAGTACTGTGTCCAAGTCTAGAGTTCCCAGTACAAGAAAGACAGAGAGCTATTGGAGAGGGTCCAGAGGAGAGCCATGAAGATGATCAGGGGGCTGGAGCACCTCCTCTACGAAGACAGGCTGAGGGAGCTGGGCTTGTTCAGCCTGGAGAAAAGAAGGCTATGGGGTGACTTTATAACAGCCTTTCAATACCTAAAGGGAGCCTACAAACAGGAGGGGAATCAACTCTTTGAAACAGGTAGATAACTGCAGGACAAGGGGAAATGATTCTAAGTTAAGGGAGGGAAGATTTAGGTTGGATGTCAGGGGGATGTTCTTTACAGAGAGAGTGGTGAGGTGCTGGAACAGGCTGCCCAGAGAGGTTGTGGATGACCCATCCTTAGAGGTGTTAAAGGCCAGTTTGGGTGGGGCCCTGGGCAGCCTGGTCTAGTATTGAATGGGGAGGTTGGTGGCCCTGCATGTGACGGGGGTTGGAGATTCATGATCCTTGAGGTCCCTTCCGACCTTGACCATTCTGTGTGATTCTGAGTTAAAGAATTACCTCCAAGAAGTTAGGAAGAGTTTTCTGTTGTAATAAAGAGAAGACCAGTGTGATCTAATTGGTGTAGGTGACTAGTTCAGTGGTGGGACACATACTAACATTTCTCCTTGATCACAATGAGAAGAGATAAAAAAGGATGAAAGTAATAAGAAAATTCAGAAGAACCTGATGGAAAACTTTGAGATAGAGTGCTAAAATGTCATGTTAGTATATTTGAAACTTTTATGAACTCAAGGGTCTAATTTTCAAAAAGTGTATGATCGGAGAATCAACCACCAAGTGACTCAGTAGAGCAAGATGAGACAAGTGCTGAGATCACTGAGTGCCACAATCTGTTACTGCAATACCTTGGTTGTTTCTTTCTTCCATCAACCTCACTGGGAGCCTGCTCCAGAAAATGTCTGTTCTGATGGTGAAGACCCTTTCAAAACTTCCCTTCTGGATTTATTTGTGGCCAGTTTGTTGCAATCTGTTGTACGAGCATTGACCATTAGCTTAAGCATCTAAGGGTAAATAGTTTAATATCATTTTATAATAAGCACAATTGTCAAATCATTGCTGTGAATAAGTGGTCAAAATAAGGACATTTTTGACTTTTGAGTGACGCACATGATTTTGCATAAATCTTTGCATAAATTCCTTGTATAGTGTTGAAATAATATGTTTGATTTCCGTACTGAGGCCAAGAGCCTCTATTTGCAAGCTACTTTTCATGTGAAACCCTCCACAACTGTTAGCTTCCAAAAATCTGTTTAAATTACTGGCAGAGTGGAGTGTAATGTAACGATGCCTTTAATGCTCCCCTTTGTTGTGATTATATTCGTCTTGGCCCAGATGTAGGAATTGTGTGATCCTTGGGATGCCCAAATTTCGGATAAGACCATGGAGTTGAAAACTGGACACATATTTGGTAATCCTGCCAGTGCTTTGTAGTGGATTGCTGGAAGCTGCCTTCTCTTACAGTGAGTTCCAGTAAGAAATACATGGTTATGTGCAGCGCTTATTAACAACACATTTTAATATTGTTGTTACCATTTAATGTTGATAGAAACAAAGCTGTTAGCCTGGCAGTTGTTAAGTAAGCAAACAGTAGTGGCTGTAAGGTCATAAAACCCCATTCTCTTTTAAATTCAGAAGTGCTGACAGAATTGTTTGCTGATCCCATGTGGTTATTGTTGCCAGTATTGTAGATCATACCGTGGTGATGTATGCTGCATATACTGTTCCATAGCAGAGCAGATTATGTGAGCCATCTTTTAAAGCAAAATCACCTCAGTGAAGTAAAATACTTCTCCGTTACTGATCAAAACTAACCCATCTAGTTTTTCTTCAATTGAATTAAGGACTTCTCCAAACCTGTGGGGCAGATGATGGTAAGAACCAGGTAGGTATAACTTCTTCCAGTGTAGGACTGTATCAAGTAAAAAATACCTTTCTGTTACATCAGAAATATATGGGCTCAGTCTTGCAACGTACCTTGCCTCGATCCTTGGTGAACATGTACATACAATAGTGCTGTCATATTGCTGCCGGGAGCGATGTTGGGAGGAACAAGTAGCTGAAACTTTCCTTGCAGGGGAAAGGATTGGAAGTGTAGACATTACGGTCTTTCTTGGTTGACTCGGCAATGTTTGTATTGGTAATCATGTTTAGGTATAACTCCCTTAGCACAATGAAAAGGATTTTACTTTGTCTAAAATACTATGCTTTGCTTCAGTGCAGGCTGATCTGCTAATACTCACAGATAAAATATAAAACTATTAGCTGTGAGGTCTCCTCCTTGGTGATCTTCAGAAGCCACAGGGATGTGTTACTGGGCACGCTGCTCTGGGTGGCCCAGGTAAGCAGGAATTGGACCAGATGGTGCCTGCTGACCTGAAAAGTTCTGTGATTCTGAGATAGGCATCAGATGGGACTCAAATGGAGAGAACAACTGGTTGTAGTCCTAATGCTTTTGGGGAAGTGCAACAAGAATAGTTAGAAGGACAAATCTCTGAGAGGGGTTTGTGGACTGTGCATCTTTCTCTTGCCATTCCTCTCGGTTTTATTGCTTCATGGCTGCTGCCTCAAAAATAAAGTGCTGTACTTCTCCTGGCTTAAAATGTTCTGTAAGGGTATCATACCTGTCTTTCACAAGAAGTTTATCTTCACATTTGTATGCTTCCCCATTTTCTTTGTATCTTCCAAACCATAATTCTCTGAGAATTCCAGAACCGAGTTTATTGAGAAAGAAATCATAGTTATGCTAGTCTGGGAATGTTAAAAGTCATGAAAGAAAAAAGCAGTGAATGAATCAAGTTCATGTAACATTTCTGCCATGAAGAGCATTCTGTGATCCATTTATGTATTTTAAGGTAAAATAATCTATTTCATTATACAAGAACAAGTTCTTCATTGTTTAGTCGTTAGTGCTGCAGTGGATAACTCAATTTTGAGATTTTTTTCATTAGTAAAGATGAGAGATTACATTGACATTGTTTTGTTTATGGGAACTGAGCCTATGATCTGAGTTAGCCAATACAGAGATTACCACTGTTGGAACTACTTAGTGTACCCATCAGCCTAACAGTGGATAGGGGAAAATGAACTATTTATTACATTATAACTGTATAGCTCTTTCTGGGCAGAAATTCAGCATAGTAAGAGACTATGGAGTATTGCTGCACTGTAAAGAACAGGAAAGAGAATCTTCTGTCAAGGAGAAGGACCTTCCCTAATGCTTATTTTACTGCAGGTTGATGCAGTGCATTAATTCTGTCACTTGTTTTCTTGTGTTTGCTCTCTATTTCAAAATTTATGCTCAAGTAATTTTTTAGCACACTTTGCTACAGGGTCAGGCAGTCCAAATGGAGAGGTAATGCACTGGAAACTTGCTTATGTGGAGATATTTCTCACCATGACATTGGACACATGTTTTGTTTATTGTTTCTGGTATTTCATTCAAAGAACTGCACGAATGGAAGAGCAGATTGCAAAATAAAAATAGTGTGTTCTCTGTCTACTGAGCACACTTAGCACTCCTTCAATTAAATTGATTGGCAAGGAGGAAACTTTTGTAGATGCAGAATTGAGCTTTAAATTTCTTTGGTTGAAGATGTCAGTTTAAATTCCATCCACTGTAGGTCACTTCCTTGCCTGGCTGGGCAGCAGGCAGAGAGTGCCTAAGAATATATCCAAAACGTTCTGTATGGCAGTCTAGAGAGAAGGAAGCTTTACAGTAGTTTGCAATGTGAGCAAATTCTGCTGAGGTATATTTCAAGCAGCCCTGGGCATTTCTGTGGGTTAGCAGCTGCCATGGCAGATTACAGCTGGCAATTGCATTTAATATTCCAAATTATGCTGCTGCTTGATTCAAAACACCAGAACAGTAGCACAGACCAAAGAATGGTGAATATCATCTTTCCTGGGGCAAAATCTTTCAACTGCAATTAGTTTGAGTATAGTAGATCTCCCACAAAGTTAGAATAAAAACTTGAATAGAAAATAAATATTTTTTTAATTATACTGGAATGGATAATAGCCTTTCACCAAATAATAAGTTGTTAACCAGTATCTGTCAATTGGCAGGGTAGCATAAATAACAATTCACAGTGCTTTTGCCTGCAAACTTTTGTACAATAAAAATGATAGCTTTTTACTAGTGACAAAATCTCATTAAAAAAATTGCCAATGTACATTAAAATTCCCAGTTAGTTAATAATGATATATTCATTTAAAATAATAATTTCAGTAATATACTATTCAGATATTTCAGTGCTCGGGAGCTGTCTAAGAGGACACTTAGGCTGAAGTATTTCGTTAGAAGCAAGCTAAGTGTTTAGGGGTATTTGCTAAACATGCAAGTGAATCTGTCTCACAAAAGTGAGACAGATTATCTGGGGCGTGAATAAAGTGGTAGTGAAAATGTCAAGTGAAATCCTTGGCAGCTGTAAGTAAGAATAGTGCTGGTTTATACCTATCTAGGACCTGGCCTGCCAAGTGTCATGGCTGTGACAGTCTGCTGGCAGTCCCTGGAGTTAAGGACTGCAGCAAGATGGATGGGAATATCAGCAAGACCATGTAGAAGTGGCCTTCTATAAATAGTATCATGAGGGCTAGTTCAGATGGCAAACCAGCAAAGTGCCAGCTTCATCTGGAATCTACTTCATAGCAAGAAGAGGAGGACAGGTTAAAAATACTGTTCTTTCAGCCTCAGGCAGACAATGTCAGACTCCCTTTGAAGAAGACTGGTGTCCTGCTCACAGCTGCTGGAGGAGACTTCCTGCACAATTTCTTCAAGTGAGAGGCCAGCAAATCTGTAAGGAGAATAAGGCCACTTTAAGTGTTCTGCATATACACTGTCGTCCTTAAGCAGTTTGTTTATTGCTATCCCATATCCTCTTGGGTTTGAAAGGGAATATAAAGGACAGCAAAGTAAACAAATACAAGTATGTTTTAGGTAAACTTCAATAATTGTCCTCTATGCAGGTGTTCCATTTAAGCAGAGAAAGCATTGTGTTGAGTTTCTGGTACTTCAAGTGTGCTGGTCAAACAGTGTTGCTGATCAGTGATAGAATGTGTTCTGTATCTACCACGTATACACTTACATAGGAGATATTCTGTCTTTTAAGCTATTAAGATGATTTTAAGATAATCTTAGTAAGACCAGTGCTGCAACAAAAGGAAGACGAGGCAAGACAGAGTGCTCAGAGCTGTTCTTGCTTCTCACTAATGTATTATTGAATAAAGCAAAGGCTATGACATTATCTTTGTATTGATTTCCCTAAGTGTAAATGAGACACTGTTGCTATCACAGATAGTATTAGAAGCTGCCTTATGTTGCCTGTGAACATAAGACAGCATCCAAATAGCCTCTTCTAAGGGAACTCCCCTTAGTACTGTTTCTCATATTCATATTAATTATCACATACTCCTTTCTCAACTTACTGAGCTGTATGTATGCTCTGGTATGGTGCCTTTCCCCTTGCTGTACAAATTGAAAAAAAGAACTTGTGCCACTTGCAGCTCGCCAAACAAAAGAAGGAGCAGTGTGTTTTCTCAAGTCCTGTCAGACCTGCCCTGAAAAGTAGTGTCAGAGAGCCTCAAGGGATATGAGTGTTATCTCTGTGTTTCCTTGTGTCTGAAGATTAAATCAGAAGTGCTGCAGAAGGATCTCATCATCGTGGAAGAGGAAATTGGCTGTGTTGTACCCGCAGCTTTATTGGAGTCTCAAGCCAAATCCTGTCTCTGTCAGTTGCATTATGAGCTGCTGCTGCACTACATTATGTGTTCTTGGTAATATTGGTTGCTTTTGCTGGTAAATCTGTAGAGTATGCTACAGATTTGGCCCTGGAGGAAAAAACACTTTTGGAAATAACGCATGGCAGTGCCCAGGAGCTTGCATCCTTCAGTCACTGTGGTGGTGTGGGCCCAAGCTGGCTTCTGCTAGCAGGCCTCAGTGCCAGAGAGCAAATGGTGGCACTGTGCGGCTCACCTGTGCCAACACAGTTGTGTGTGTCTGAATCAAACACTGGGATGTGGGAATTATTTTCACGTTGTTCTGATGGTTTGTCTAATAGCAAAGGAGAACCTAAGCTGTATTTTCCTTCTTCGCTCAGAAATGAGATGTGAGCAAACCCAAATTATGGCCAGGCAAGAAATGTGATGTGCTGAACATTGAATACTGTTCTCTCTGATCAGATACAAACAGCTACCTCAATTTGCAAAACTCATTTGCTTCTGCTGTTGTATTGCTATATGACAGGTCATGCTGTAGCCTGGTCCCCACGAGCTCAGGGCGAAGTCAGTCACAGCACACAAATCCTAACATATGGAGAAAAGCATGTGTTGTAGAACACAGCCACACTTGGTAGGGGAAAAGTGTTAAAAGACCATTATGTAGTGGTTGTCTACTCCTTCCTAACCTGATGTCTTAAATGGACTTTTTTTTTTTCCCCATCTTAATTGTAATGCTTAATGCTAGCTAATTGTGTGGTTTGTTTTCTAGTGGAGAGTGGTATTCTTGGAAGCAGCGAGGCGTGCTTTAACCTTTAATCCAGAAAATGTTGAAATATTAAATATTAAAAAAAAAAACTGGTCTGCAGTGTCTCTCTTGAAGATGCCATATAATTAAAAAAGAGAAAACAACTTACTTGCTTCATTTTGGCTTATTAGGAAATATAATCTGGGCAAGTAGTCCAACAGTCAGACTTGACATTTCCATTCTGACCTGGAATGACAGAAAGGCTGTACTCTGCCTTCTTTTGGAAAAAGGTTTCATCCATAGAAAATATTCACCTTTGGAAAGAAAAAAAAAAAAAAAAAAAAAAAGCCCAAAGCTTCTCTTTTTCCCCTTTAGCAAGATAATACATCACTATGCCTACTGCTGCATTTTAGCATAAAAGTAAATGCATGTGGTGCAAATTAAGTCTGCCCTGGGAAGATCAGAATCACTTCTGTCCAGGAAGCTCCAGAGGCACAAAGCAGGACTGAGCAGGGTACCCCTCTGTGTGAGGAGTGCTCACATGGAACAAGTCAGAAGGGTTGCTTTTTCACCAGAAGATAATGCTTCAAAAGCAACATGGCAACCCAAGAGCTTCAATTCCAGAAAATGGCTGGGGAACTGTGGAGCTACAAACCCAGAAGGCAGGAGGAGGTTAATTTGATTAAGCAACTGTTAAGATAGCACAGGATTACTTCTATTACATCATGCATAATAGGAACAAGAGGGAACATTTTGTATATATTTTGGGGAAAGCTTTCTTCCAGTGACAGATGCTGGGCTGCTGAGCAGACTCTACATTTTGCAATATTGTGACTGGGATTTTCAGATGAATGCAGACAAACAAAGCAGACAAGGCAAACAAAGGTCCTTGGTCCAGTGAGGTGGTCCTTTAGATAATACTGGGTTGTTACTTCTTGTTAAACGCTAGGCAAAAGAGAAAATAAGGAATCTTGTAAATTATTGTACTAAGTGTACTGCTGTATTGTTCAGCAGCTAGTCATTATTGGTTTAGTACTATTTCTAATCATTTTTGCTATTCCTAGGATTTGGGTAAAACTGTATTTTCTGTTCCTTTAAGCTTGAATGGTGAAACTAGGAGAAGAAACTGAGATTTAGGGAGAATTCTGGGTGTCGGAGAGGTGTTACGTATGCTCTGGAAGAAAGGGATATGCAGTTACTCTGCATTTATTAAAGGAAAATGGACTGGATGTCACAGGTGTTGTTTAAAATTTACCCTCTACCAAAGGAAATGTTTTGAGTATAGACTAAGTCCCGGGGCCTTTACCTGGAATTGTGACATGTTGATGCATTGATGCACTTGTGGCATTTCCAAACTCTTGCAATGGGTGGTTCTTTTAGACCTGTAGTTCTGATGTTAGCATATACAGCTGAACTTCTGTCAGGCCCATAACCCAGCGTGGAACTCTCATGAACCTTAAGAATGCTGTTTTAAATTGGTATAGAGAAAATTTGCTCCTTATTTTGAATCTTGTCTGGATTCCAATCCCCAAAGTCTCAAAATCCTCCATTAGCTTTATCATTCCTGCTGATGGCTTAATCCCTTTGAATATCTTCCCATCTCAGGTGGAATCCACCTGGCCACTTGCTTCATTTCCTGTGAGTTAAAATACTGAGACATGGATAATTCATTTACTCTCACTGGAGAACTTGTATCCTCTCACTAAGAGAAATGTATTATGTCATGGTCTATTATGGTGTTACTCATTCCGTTTCACATCGTAGCAATAATTTTTTAAATGGCATTTTATTCAATTTTCCACTTTAGTACAAAGCACAAGCATTGAACAAAGCCGTATTAAGTATCAGGCATAGGTTTTGCAGCACTTCTGAGGCTGAGAGGAAACAGCAAATGAGAAACATGTTTTTCTGTCTTTAAAATCCATTACCACTCAGTGTAGACTAATGCAATCATAAAAGTTTCTCTCTCTTCCTCTCTTTTTTCCGCTCTCCCTTTACTTTTCACAAACACATCAGTAATAGAACGCGAGAGGTTTTTTTCAGCACAAAAAAAAGTTCTTGTAGTATAATGTGAGACTGATGTGAGTTCCAGGGATGGAACACCCTTCTCAAGTCTGGGGTTATCTTTTTTGTTACTGAGAAATCTATGAAATGAGAAATATGCATACAGGTGTTGAAAGACCTGATCCTCTGTTTTAGTGAAGTAAATATTACTTTCTGTTGCCTCCGCCTTGTGTGCTCTGTTCACCCGCCATGGGTGTGTGCACTTACAAATGGACTGAAACATAAGGAGACAGGGCCTTGAACAACAAGGACAGAGGGCTTGGTACACCGCAGCCCAGGCTGCCTGGGGCACTGCCTGTAATGCAGTGTGATGAGTAACACTAATACTAACTCTCACAAATGCTTTGAAAGATGAATTTATTTCCCTGGGACCTTTTTTTGAGCCATAATCTCTATACTAGGCCTAAAATAAGAAGAGATTATAGGATCAGATTTTGGATGAAAACTTGTTATGTGGTAAAATGTGTCCAAGTATAAGCTCCCACATCAGTGATGTATCCAAGTGTAAACTTTAACATCAGTGACAGAACAGCTGGATTGTTGTGCTGCTGCACCCAGGCTATGAGGACAGGCTGATCTTCAGGTGCTCTGAACGACTACTACTGGTGCAGGAAATCCCAAAACTGTTCTTAAGGGGAAACATAACCATCTTCTTCCTAATACTCATCTTATGGAAATTCACTTAGCCTTTCTAGTCAAAAATAGATGTGGAAAATACAGAGGCAAAGCGAACTGTTGAAGCAAATGCATTGCTTTACCAGAACTAAAGAAAAAAGTACTGCTTTATTTTTTCAAGGCTAGTTCTGAGTGTAGTGAAGAAAAATGCAAAAACACTTTTTAGGTTGAATATCAAACCCTTATTTCCTTTACCTTGAGTTGGCAGAAGACTATAAAAAACATTGCTTTAAAATAAGAGGAGATGAAGAGGCAAAGATGAAACTCCAGATTAGAACTATTTAACCTGACAGAAATATAGGACCAGGACTAGCGTAAATAAGCAGTTCTCTATTGATGCTAAGAGGGCAAGATTATAATTATTAGGACACTAAAGAGTTGGGAATACTGTGTAGTTAGAGAAAATAAAATTTGAGAATGGACAACAGAGTGGAAAGAGAACAGAATTTTAAGGCATGTTTGTGAGCAACCTGTTGTGGTGCAAAGTGTAAACTGGTAAAAGTTGTGATGGTTAGTTCAGTTTATGTCATTGCTGACGTTTTTTAGATTTCTTTCATAGAAATGCCACTGGGGTAGACTTTGCCTCACTGACTATAAGGAAGTAGAAATATGGGGGAAAGAGAGAGTATTCTTTTGCTGCAGAGTGCATTTTTGGAGCTGTAGTGAAACTTGTGAAGGAAATGTTACTATTATGTTGAGAATATTGATTATATTCTTAAGGTGTTTTATGTTGTTTGACAAAGAAAATGTTTTTACAGCTATCTCATTTTTAGCATTGGGAGGCTGTGAACAGTAAGGCCCTCTGGCTTAAACAAATAATCAAAACTCAGTGATTCTTGATTTTTAACAGTAATACAGACTCTAGAATAAAATCTTGTTTGATTATTAAATGCTTGTTGATGAACTTAAGATATATGTACCATCAAACATAAAAAAAAAAAAAAAAAGTGTTACCTTCTAATACGCTTTTTTTTTTTTTAACTTAATCGGATTGGTTTGTTTGAAAGGTTGATTGCATAAAATTTAGTTTTATGATATAGTAATCTTCCTTTTTTTTTTTTTAAATGAAGTGGTATCTCTACACTATGTTCTGACAACACTTTCTGGATTCTTGTGAATTAGGTTATCTGTTAGCAAACTGTGATCATACCTTAGGATTATTAACTACTAGTTTTTAACTGCAGCAACTCTGATTTTGTATAGCCTTGATGACCGGAACCCTATGACAGATCAATCATTTAAAACCAAATGATTTTCTGAATTATTTGCTTAACAAACTAGACCTTTTTTTTTTTTTTTTTTCCTTTTGGAAAGCTCGTAACTGACATTGTATCTTTCAGTGCTTGCAGGAGAAAGGATAGGTTTAGCAGAGCATGTTCTGTGTTTCTCCACTTGTAAATAGAGGTGGTCAGAAATCTTAGATCACTGAGCTTTGAAGGATTTTGTCTGAAACAAAACAAACTTTTGCCAAGTTAACTAAGCCTCCAAATTGAAGGCAGCCTGCAGATATTCTTGCTTTCATCATAAAAACTGGCAAAAGCATCATATTCCCCGAACAGCTGCAATAGCCTGAATTTCCTCTGCACTTGAAATTCATAATTGTTATGGTTTTATTTTATTGTAGGCTAAATCACATAAATTAACACACTAGAAACCCATGCATTCAGCATGAAGGGTTAGTGTTGCTTTGTTAGGCAGTTTTGTGTATACAGAAAGACATTCTTAAAACCAAACAAGTTTTTACATGTTCAAGGTGAGCTAAACTAGTATATTACACGCTTAGCCTTCTTTATGGGAACATGCAGTAATGCAGTAATCTTACTGCAATGTCATAACAACATTGTAATTTCACCCTTCCTCTCATTGCTTTATTTGTGCCAATTTCTTAAGTGACCACTGGAGACATTTCATGAAAGCCCTTCCTAATTAACCAGGAATTGTTTAGGGTTGCGATTTTCCTGCTGATGATTATTGTGTTGATTAGATATAGGCGTAAGCTCGTTTGTGTTCATTTCTTCAAAACCACGATCTCGACTTTGCTGGATCACTTTCAGTTTGCTACAAGGATAGGAAGCATACAGTCCAGTGAGTGGTACTGTAGCCTGTAATTCAGCTCATTATGGACTGTGGGCTCTGCCTTAGCGGGATGAAGGTGGTGGTATTTTTTTAATGCTGTTGTTCTGTTAGTATATGTGGCCTACCAAATTTATCTGAAAGTCCTCAGCAAAGAGAATGTAAAGCATGTTGGTGTGATACCAAGGACACCGCAGTTCTTTGTGCAAGCATGGGAATCTCATTCCCACTAAAGTCAACGAGATTTACTTTAATTTTGAATTAGATTCTGCAGGCACAAAGGTATATCACAGCAGGAACGAGATACTTCCATGGGTCGTAGCAGGGCTTGGCAGCCTTGCAGTAGTCTACATCTGCCTGGGTACTGTGAGTGTAGATCTTCTGGTAACACAGGGATAGAGAACCATGGTAAAGACACAAACACTGAAGTCACAAACTGTATGGATTCACATGGCTGAAATCTGTCTGACTTTGCCTTTATCGACCTTTTTCTGTTAGCTCCAACCCTGTTATAGAAATCATTGATAGTCATCTGCTGAAGTTCCTTAGTCCATCAGTAATATGGGTGGTTGTCTCTTCCCTTCCAATCTCACCACTGTGTGGTAGCGAATCCTTTGCCTCTGTACCAGGGGAGCGTAATCAATTAACTGATGGTGTGTGATTATTAAGACTTAGAGTGGACTCCTCAGTCATTGCAGGATCGCATGCAGAAAGAGATTCTTTTGCTGAAGTACAAAGTTTTGTGCATATGCAACAGCAACTTGGCTCACTATTTGGGTGTCAGCAAGAGGCATAGTGTAAGTAGAAAAATGGTATTTTCTAGCAGTCAGGAGGAATTTCATAAAGTTTAGTTTTTGAAAGGGTGCCAGAATCCTTTCTGGGTTTTCTTGTTTCCAGATTTTCTAAAGTGTGTTAGAAATTGATGAACTAATGGGAGACACAGGCATTTCTATTACCACAGATGTCCTCAGGGCATTCATTGCCTGTAACCTCTGTTCTCAGAAAACAGACTTTCCAGTTTGTCTCATCCACCTATGTGAATTACCAGCAGTCTCCTTTATAATTTACCCTGTGTTGGCATTATTCTTCTGTGATGAAAGTTTGTTGAAAGCAAAAACAAAATGCGGTGTGTTAAGGCTATAAAGCAAGGACTGCAGAAGTTTGTCTTAGAATGTAGCTGTTTAAAGCCTGTAAAACTGTTTTTTCCTGTAAAATGAAATACACAGCTGGCTCTTTCAGTGAAATGTCCTGCAAAAATGGACAAGATAAACAGGATTGATCCAAGTGACTGTTCTGCCTCTCTCCAAACCTGAAATACTCACTTAGGTAGTATCTAACTCAGGCTGGATCAGGAGTGCAGCATCTGATTTGTTCCAAGGCTATCTTTCAAAATTCAGTTAATGGTCTTGTAAAAATGTCAGGGAGTGTTGAATTGGAGAGTAAACCTAGTCCCACAGAGTTATTCAGCAGTGAGTTTGAATCTACACTTAGATTTCGTTTCAGAACTCCTATTCACGTCCGTAACTGCAGCAGCATGTTGTGGGATCATAAATCTTTTGTTTGAATAATTCTCTGCACTTGATAATTCCCTTTTGAAAAAAAAGTGTGGTCATTTCAGGACAACAGGCTTGCTTCCGTTTTAGTAAATAATAAAAAGGATGCATGCATTGAGTCATATTCACAGACTAAGAATTTGTTTTCATCTTCCAAAAATTATCAAACTCTGGGGTAAAATGGAGGCTTTGTTTCATTTCTATTCTAAGCCATATACAAGATAGGAAACATTTTTTTATTCGTAGGCACAGGAATAAATCAGCGGTATAGTCCATAGTAACAGACGTTAGTATAGATGTAAATACAGTGCACGTGGTATATCTGTTCCCTTTTTCAGATATCTCTCAGATTGGAGATTACAGTCAAAGTAATGCTGAATTTTTAAACCTCCCTTTTGAATCTAAAATGTGCATAAGAGCAATGACTTTTTGCTGATATTCAGAAAATGACAGTCTACACTAAGGAACATTTGCCTGCAAGCAACAAATGCAGCATGGAGAAAAATACATGGAGTAGACTTATACATAAAAATTTAAGTAAATAAAAATGATCAATACCTGTTGTTATTGACTGACCTATTTCATTTTGTTAATGGTCTTGAATAGAAATGCTGCTAGAGTACACAGCTGCCTTGCCAATGAACGTCAGTACTGTGCACACACATACACGAAGTGCTATTTAGGGAATCTGAAAATGTAAAGAGATGAAATGAGTGAATCATATAGCCCCATGTGCCAGGCCACTGAAGTGTCTGGAAGATAAATCTAGGCTTTCTCTTGATACTGGGGTGTGCACACACCATACATCAGCCAGATCTTATGGCAGTCTTCCCAGTGGGAGTGCAGGACTTAAGGAGTACTACAGACTGTTGGTGAGCCATGAGCATCTCAAAATATTAAAAATATATAAAATTTTAAAAGCAGTTCTGTGGCTTTCTAGAGTGTACTTCTAGAAGGCTCATTTTAGGTATTTTAGATCTTTTTACATATTTGAGAAATTACACAGCAAACCATCTACTTGCATCTAGATGCATATATATATATATATAATTATTTGTGAACTCAAAACCTATGTAGAAGTGACAACTGTTCTATAAGAATGCGGGAAATATTTGTGGGAGAGCAGCTCTGTCCATTTCAACAGTGTAGAATTAAATACAAAAAAATACATAACATACTATAAGTAAAATGACTCCGAATAAATGTAATCACAACTGTTTTATGTTATCTGGAGGCCTCCGTTGCTGACTACTCATATTCTGCATATTAAATGCTATTAGGTCAAGTGCCAGGGCTGCTGAGCACCTATTCCCATTGATTTTGTTTATAGAGTTCCTTGGACAGATCATTAGAGCTGTGTGAGTAACAATTTCTGTGATTCAGTGGCAGTTCTGAGAAATAAAAAACTCTTAACTGGAAAGCAGTTTTTTTTTTTCTAGTGAATAAATAGACTGTGACAACCAAAACATTTTGTTTCGGTTCTGAGCATCTTTAATAAAAGCAGAGGAAATTTGAAATCAAAGGGTTGCATTCAGAGGAGCCTGAGGGATCATCTCATAGAAATTGAGAGGAGATGCTGCTTAGTATATCGTAGGTCTCCAAAGAGATAAGAGCCTGAATTAAGTCCCTCCTCTAAGTACGTTAAAGGATAGACTTAAACCCAGGGAATGCAGTTAGTGGAAGAGCATGGTAACTGACGTGCCAGAGGGTACGTAGGCATCGGAGTGGCTTTGGGAAGGGTATCTATGACTCATATGTTAACCTGAAATGTTTCTTCCTGGAACTGCAAAATCTGTTTTTAATGTCTTATTTTTGTTATTTCTCATTTAACTTCTTTTTTTTTTTTTTCCCCCACAGATGCCTTTCTGAATATTTTTTCAGGGTATTTCCCAACTTTTTACAAACCTAATGAAATGTTTTGCACAGATCTAGTCTGATCACTCTTCAGCTCGAGACCCCAGTTCTTTCAGTCCCACTGTAACAGCACCATATTAACTTTATAAACAGAACTGGAGGACATTGGTCTGTCTTGCTGTTCCAGAGCAGGATGTTCATGCTAATAGCTAACAAAGGCTTTGCCTCTGGAAATGGAGGCTTTTGTGTACCTCTCCCTCTCGAATTCCCTTATGAACTGTGTTTTATCACTGAAATTGCTCACAGGTTGTACAGTCCCCTAGCAAGACTAATGAAAGCCTTTTATAACTATAATCTATATGTGCTGGCAAACTTGAATAAATTTACATATCTGAAGGAGAACAAGTTTATGTAATTGAACAGTGCAAAGCTTTGTACTGGGAACATACAATAGTATCTCTTTCACCAGATGCGTGTGACTAAGCAGCCTCTTATTACTGGTTACAGAACGTGTACTCCAGAAAAGGACATTAAAAATATGACTTTTAAATGTACATGCAGGGAAACAGTTGTTTGCCTAGGGCAAGAAATTGCAAAGTGGCAAGTGCAGATTATACAGCCAGTGGAAATTGGACAATAAATTGCATTTCTCCTGGATTTCATTTTTCATCAAAGGAGGATGCTGTAGTAGGCTGCATAAGTCATTAGGAAAATGATTCATGGAAAAGTATAATTTCAAAATACATGTAATATGTAAATCCTCATTATGTGTTCAGTTACATGGTTGTGTGTGTTTACTCCTGTGAACTCAATGTGGGGAAATGCCAGCTTCTTGCTTTTATCAGTAGATACCTATGAATAGAGTTGGCACTTACATCAGCGACAGAACTTTCGATCAGAAGACAGAAGGGTGAACCGAGAGGGGGGAAATGGTTTTACCGTGTTTTGTGCTGGATTTTAAAAGAAAAGTAGTAATAACAGTAGTATCTTCTAACCTGCTCTTAGGCAAATACTTTAATATTCTTTTCCCATGAGAAACTTGCATTTTAAGCAGTGAATTAAAAGGTAGGCATTTTCAAATTTATTAACCAAACTCATGAAACGGGGGCAGCTAGACTTAAGAATTTTACTAAAATGTAAATCAGTTGTGTGCCCAATAGGCCCGTGTTATTACTGACCATAAGAAATGAAATTTGCACACTTCTAAGCTGAGTGGGTGTTGTTAATGTTAGCCAGTGGCTTACAGGACTGTTACAATAAAGATGAGAAATGAAATACTTTTAGTATGAAGTACTTTTAATCTTCATGAAACACTTGATTCAGAGCTCCTGGAGGGGGAAATTATTTTTACAGTCAGGAAGAGGCAGACTTAGAACTGTCTAATAACTTGAAATCTAGATGTCCAGCTCAGCCAGAGGCTCCTCCTGATGCAATTCCAGCTGCTCTTTCCATGGAAATGAATTCCTTCTCTTATCTGTTGTGACACATAGGTGAAAAGCACGCGGCAGAGCCGGATGACGCAGAGCTCGTGAGCCTCAGCAAAAGGCTGGTGGAGAATGCAGTGCTCAAGGCTGTACAGCAGTATTTAGAAGAAACACAAAACAAAGCCAGACAGACTGATGGGAGCCCTTTGAAAGCTGAGGAAGCTGCTAGTGGCACTAAGAATGAGAGCAACAATGACAACAGCAAGTGAGCACTGTGCAAAAGCCTGGGAGCAAGTATCCCACCAAGAATAACAGCAAAAACGTGTCCCAGCTCCCTGCTGAAACTTGCTGAGCGGTGCTGGGTGACAGGCACTCTGCTCTGAGAGGCTCTTATCAGAAGTTTGTTCTAAATCGAGGGACACTGCCTGCTGGTCTAGTAAGCGCTTGCATTGCTGAAAATCTATTGATTGCTGAAAAGGACAAGAATGGTGAAACAGCTCCAGTCTCCATGGGCTCTTAATACCAAGAGTCCCTTCCTTGCTTTTGAAGAGAAACTGAGCTCTCTGTGTTTGCCTTCTGGATCATAAGGAATGGGCACGAAGAGGCCTTTCCACAAGTGGAAACAATGCCCTGTGCACAGCCTGGCACTGCCATAGGGCTGCTCGCTGGATGCAAGAGCACGTGCTGTTGCAAAGTCAGCAGCAGGCATCCCAAGCTAAAAATTACCACTACCAGTACTCGTCGCAGATACTATTACACAGTATGTAACATAGCAGGAGTTTCTCTGAAATGTGACACCTTTCTGTTCTGTATTTTTGGTAACTGTTGTTGATGCAAACAGTGTGTTTTCTCTTGACGGAGTACCTTTTTATTAAAAAAAAATGGGGAAAAAGCACTTAACACTGTCCAAAACAGATACGATTGGTCTCTGTCTCTGTACGTTAATGATTCTAAGTGACATTAGTTATTATAAAATGTTATATTGTTCTTCTTGTCTAGGAAAGAGCCATGAAGCAGACTTTGTAAAGGAAGCTTTGCACAGAGAAACACGGGCCCTGTTATCCAGGCTGAGTCAAATAAAGGAGCTGTTATCCACGCCTGAGGTCCGCATGAAAATTAGAAAAGAACTGTTTGAAGATGGGCACAACCCTAACAATAAATGGAAAGTTATATCAACTCTGGATCTCCAAATGAATGATTGTAAATTGCTGTGCTAGAAGACCCTCATCAGGTTGTTTGAAGATGAAAAATATTTCAAGAAATTTTCCTTTCTCTTTTCATCTTTTTTTTTATAGAAAATACAAATGGGTGTAAATGGCTCATGAAGAATAATGCAGAAGTACTTGCACAGAAGTATTGTAGTTCATCATTAAATACAACCACTCCTCAGCACTGCTTTGAAACACACTTGAATGTGCAGGTATACATTGTGGTTCCAAAGTGGAAAACTACTGGTTTCAAATAAATCTGAACAAACACTGTGCCCTTCCTTTATCATTGCAGATACTTCTGACTTTTCTCATGGATTTTTTTCTCTAGCAATGATATATGGATATTTAAAAAAAATGGATGCTTTTAAATACTTTAAAATGTGTATTTGAAAAAAGGTCTTTTAATTCTCTGCCTTTTATATGTGTACCAACGTTTTGGGTTAGCACTGTCTATTTTTAATTGTTTTTTTAAAAAACAGCACTTGAATATGTGTGTAGATGCTGATATGCTGTTTCTGCAGATGTTTACACTACCACAAGAATGTTTCAAATTTCAGAATAAAATTCAGGCTCCACTAATGTCAATGGGAAAGTGTTGTTGGCTTTAATGGAGTCAGGATGCTGCAATTAAGATCTTCTGAAATTAATAATATTCCTTGATGGTATTTGCCTTTTCTTTTTTAGAACAGTGTTTTATGTATTCGGGTTGTGATGTTTCTTCCATCTCTGCCTTCTGCTGCCTGGGGTTGTGTGTCAGTTTGCTTTTCCTCCCATATACCCTCAAGATTCAGAAGAGCTTTGGATGTACAATGCGGGAGTAGGTCCAATATTTGCATTTTTTATAAACATTGTTTAAAATTGCCTCTGATGATAAAAGCTATTTAATACATGTTGTGATTGGTATTGGTTTTGTGCTGTTAAAACAGCTGTGTGCATATTCTTCATTGATATCAAGCACTGATCATTTATCTCATGTTTCATGGCTTACATTCTTTTCCCTCATTGAGTATATAACAGTGTATTCTGAAATGTCATACATTTCTCAAACCACGCTCACAATAAAGTATTTCTTCCTTTGCACTGTGTATGTTTTCACCTATTTCCAAATAGACTTTAATAAAATGAAGTGCTTTGCAAGTAATGAAAGTGACAGAACCATTGCTCATATGAATCACCTCCACCAAGCTGGCTATGGGTGTTGAGCCAAAACACTGATCTGGAGTCTGAGTGCTGAAATCATGTGAAGAAATTCATGCAGATAAGCTAATCCCAAGTCATTGCTGTTTCAAGAAGACACCAGTTACCACATTGCCTTCCTTTAAATGCTAATTTCATTGAAAAGTTTCCAAGGCAAGATTTTAAATGATAAAACTTTAAAATGGGGTTCAGGTGATGTGGGTTTAGATTTAAGGAGGTACTGCTACAACTTCCTTCAGGTTCACATCCAATCTTCAAAAAGTTAAGTTTGAATTTAACAAGTGGTCTCAAATATAATTTAAAAAAAAAAAAAAAAAAAAAACATTTTGGCATCCTACTGGATATAAAAATCCAAACTTTCACAAGTGAGTCCTATCATTTTCTGCACTGTGCTTCTCTGAGCCCAGCATGTTCTTTTATTCTACAGGATGCCTAAAACTGGAGAGAGAAGCTGTAACTGCTGTATCTCTGTATAAAATCTTCTTGGTCATATCAAACTGATTTGACATCTGATACGTATTGTCAACAACTACTTCATTTGGAGATATCTATTTACTATGGCATCAAGTAATTTAAATACAACTTACGTATGGCAACACAAAGCAGGAAAACAGAAAACTGTATGGTATCTGAGTCTCAGATTGTCAACTCCCTTTCATCCACACAAGTAATTGCCATGAATAAGTGCCTTTTTGTATCATTGTGCACGGCAGACATAATCCACTAATTTCAAGTAAAGCTGTAGAAATTAATGTTTCAGTGAAGCTATGTCCAGACACTTTGATAGGTGATCTGATAGTTAGAGACTCTACACGTTTACAGTACTTAAGGCCATCATCAAGAATAGAAGTTGAAAAAGTAAATCTTAGGGGACTTAATGGCCACCTGGTGTCGTTTGGGGTGCCCTGGTGTAGGGGATATGATAAACGAACTCTGTGGAGATGTGTTCTGGATCAGGAATGGCTGGAGGCCACCCCAGAGCATCTAAGAGACACTGATGTCTATATCAAAGTAACTGGACCCCACCCTTGATTTTCAGGTGTTTTGGCCCATGAAAGTAAACAGGGCTTTTGTTTCAAAAGCATTTCAAAAGCTTTTCCAACCTGAGTGATTCTATGATTCTATGATTGTTTCTTTTAAAATTCTTTCTTTTTGGTTTTGTTTTGTTTTACGAGATTCCACTACTAATTTACTCAAAATTGAGCTTGAAATAGGGTTAAAAACAACAACAACAAAAAAAACCTACATGTTTTGGTTTGATTTCAGAGTTTGTTTTGTTTTGTTTTGTTTGTTTGTTTGACTGGTTGGTTGTGTTTGGTTTTTGTTTGTTTGTTTGTTTTTGTTTGTTTGTTTGTTTTTTGTAGCACTGGCAGTGGAGTGAACACTTTAGAGTGTAGGTGCACAGAGACCGAACCTCGTGTAGAAAGGTGTAAAGCTCTGAGCAGCAGAACAGCATGTGCCAGAAGAAATATGTTGCCTTCCTCCTATATCTTCAGACAACAATTCTGATTTTTATTAAGTGCTTCTTTGGAAGAATGTCTTGAGGTAATGATGCACAGGTGTCTCACTCCAAATTATAGGAGGGAGAGGAGGTTCTTTGATGTCTGTATACCCGGCATGAGATTAAGAAACAACAGTTCAAATGTTGGTCTGACCAGTTTATTACAAATCTTAATCACAGAGATGGGGAAGAGGAGGACAGACACTATTATGAATTAGGGTGATGGGGAAGGGAAGAAGGGTGATAGAAAAGATAGGGAAGAAGCAAGAAGCCTTTATAGGAAGCAAGAGGGAGATAGTCACCTCCATGGATCCAGCGTGGTTTGTAGTTCAGTGATTAATCTTCAGTAGTGGTGGGTTGTCGAGTGTTGGTGTTGCTTTGATGACGACGGTGACCACGGCGATTATAGCAACTTTTCAATGGTAGTACCAACTTATTTATAAGTCCAAAGTAGCTGAGTCAACTCTCTTTGAAGTGACAGCTCAAATCCAAAGTGATTGAGTCAGCTCTCCTTGGAGTGGCAGCTTCTGGCTCTGGGATCTCAGCAGAAATTCCTTTGTTCCCATCTTCCAGGCCTTGCCAGCAGATAAGAGGGAGCAGGAAGGCACTAACTTGCCTTCACAGGATACTATGGTATCACCCCCCAGTCTCCCATAGCAAGCTGGAGTTATTTGGTCACGGGCCAGATCTTCTGCCAGTAAACAGTCCTGAGCACTTTCTTCCAAAGGCAAACAGCTCCAAAGAAATGCTTTCAAATGTAAAATTGTCCACACAGTGATGTTGATTGCCACAGGGCAACACCCATCACTCATCTCCTAGACAAGTCAGTCTTACCACAAGGAATACCTCAGGAAGCAAGCTTTGAGCCAAAACCAAAGAGGGATTCATACAACAGGTTATTCTGGGAAAGTGTTGGCATTAAAAACAGGTGGTGCAAGTGTGTCCACGTTCTGTTTTCAGTTCTAGTTCACGCTCCACACTATTTCTGTACTGCTGGCTATGGAGATGTTTTTGATGGTTCCAAAGCAGCTTCCAAGTCTGTCTGGATCTCTTTGAGTTGCTGTGACCCTCTGAGGAACTGTGTCTGATATCAACGCTTGATCCAAGTAGAAGCCATACTTTTGATATCTCAACAACCCATGCCATAGATTGTCTGCACTGTTGAACTGAGGTGTTAGGGGTTGAAGGAGTAATGAGAGAGATCAGTAAATCAGTAACTCAAATTGGCAAGGGATCCACA
The DNA here is from genome assembly GCF_905368555.1 of Meleagris gallopavo. NCBI lineage: Eukaryota > Metazoa > Chordata > Aves > Galliformes > Phasianidae > Meleagris > Meleagris gallopavo. The sequence goes on along the minus strand of NC_139405.1, from coordinate 56,638,408 downwards.
AAGATTGTCGTGTCTGACTCCTGAAATCATGTCTAAGTCCTGATAACAGACATGAATTCACTGATGTGGGAGAGAGACTATTTTAGAAAGAATGACTCAAAGCATAGGTGAACATGGCATGAAGATGCTCAGTCTGGAAGGAGACTCACACAGCAGATAATGTGCAGGAAGCTGCTGGGAGACCATTTAGTGGTGCTTTTGTGTTGACAGAGGGTGATGCAAATCTAAACAGGGACTGGAACATCAGGTCAGGCACTGAGTATCCAGATACACAGATGCTGGAATCTACTTTGGATAATACACTGTATCTAGTGGTAGAGTTATTGAACTTTAATGCTTTCAGTGGTAAAAATGCTTCTTAAGGTTATGCAACTTGGGAGTTAGGATCTAAGAGATATCATTTTTTGAATTTATGGACGTTCATTATTTTTGACTGCACACTTCTGTGTATACTATTTCAACCTAAAGGCCACATTGGGTCAGTGAGCAGTCAAGGTGTGTGAGCCACGCTTTGTTCTAGTGACGAGAATGATACCATTCCATTTTTATGTCAATCTAGAGATGTGACGTATGTCTTCTCATTAGAATTCTGATTTTGTGAAGGTCCTGAGGAGATACAACAGATTTCTACAACCAGCCAGCAGGAAAAACAAAAACATTGAAGTCACCACATTGTAAATTGAACTTCAGTAGAAATACACATGCATATTTTAAATTCAGTTGTGCCTAGGAATATGCTGGTGAAATTAAGTTTAAATTGACAGTTTTTCTCTGCAGACGAGACACCAGCTGCAGAGGCAGAGCTGGCCCAATGGAAGCCAGGAGTGGATCCCATGGCCTCAGAGGGAGCCGGGTTGCTGGATACCTGTGGCTGCACTGCTCCTCATTTGAGGTTTTGTTTAGTACGGTCTCCTCAAAGCAGCTCTTTATCTATGCATGCCCCCTGTCTCTCCAGCTTTTAATAACATGTTGTCTGAGTCTTAGAAAAGGAGAAGCTAAACTGGCAATTCCCCTCTGCAGAGGAGGGGAAAAGTGACACTGAAATTCCAAAAAAGTTTGTGTCTTTGCCACTTCCAATCTGGGAGGGGAGCAGAGGAGGCTGTCTGCTGAAGTCTTGCTCTACAGGTGGCTGCTGTTGGATCCTAAGGCAGCAGGGACAGCCTAAAACCACTGGATGAAAACAGCTTCCAAGGGATGCACATCCCAGAAGCCAGCCATAGGTGGTTCAGCTGCTGGTCAGATGAAGCAACGGTTTTTCAGCCTTGTGGAAATTGTTCCCAGCCAGGCTCACCTGGTGGCCTCATATGTGAGCACCTTTTGGAATTTCAGTTCCTCCGTGAGGTTTCATATAATCATAAAGCTTCATGTATGAGCATGGTGGGAACTTTGCTTGCAAAGAACTCCTCATACTAATAGCAAGTATAATGGTTCTTTAGAAATGATTTGTACTTTCAGTTAAGCAAAATCATCAAATTGGCCTGGCTTCAGAGGCCAAGAGTCACACCGTTCCTATGGGAAAGGAAACTAACTGAACTCAGTAAATAAGAGCACATGAATGCTGGTGTGTGTTTAACTCCACCACTCCTTTGATCAATACAATTTCTGGATAAGCAAGTTCTCAGCGTGCACTCATCCTCTCATTTATATTCTCCTTGAGTTAAGTCTTCATAATGAGAACATTTGTGCAGAATGAAAATCAGTCCTGAGAGACAGCCAGGCTGAGAAGTAAAACACACTCATAGTGGATCAGTAATTAGAACAGTATATAGGAAAAACGAAAGGGATATGGCTGCCATTCCTGGCATAGCAAAGGGGGCATGCTGGCATTGATATACAAGTGTTGGCACAGCAAGTCTGACTGCTGGGCCCTGCTTTCCGCTCCCACTGTGTTTGGGTTTTGTTTAACAATTCTCGGATTCAAAATGCAGCAACTGGAATGGGGAACTACCTTTTCCAAGGGCCAGTCTTCATTACTGGAAATTAAAGTCTCCTTTTCAGTTAATCAGAAGTGGAGAATTAAAGTAGTTAAAAGGGGTTGATTAAGAAACAAACAGTGAAGATTTCAGCAGAAGCTTATTTGAAATAAAAGTTTTTCTTTCAGATAAGAAAGGGATGTTTTGAGGTCGGAGCTTACTCTGGAGATTCTGGGTTTTGAGGAAAATTGCAACTGTGAATTAAAGTCACGGAAAGCATTGCACTTCTGGAATCCCTTTTTTATTCTTTTTTATTTAACCACACAGATAACTTCAGACACTGAAACACTCAGAAGAGAAGAAGAAATAACAGATACTGACATGATTTGACTTCAGTCATAACTCAGACAACCAGAATGTAACAGAAAAACAAAGTCAGGATAAAAAGCCATCAGCTGCCAGCAAAAGAGCTGTCAGAGTAAAGGAGCTTTGATGAGTGAAAATGTTCAGAAGAATAAGTGGTGAAATGAAGAAAACTGACAGTGTTCTCTGCATCTGGTCAGCTGAGGGGGGCACACCTGCATTTGTCACTCAGATGCACTGTAGAGGCAAATGTCACTGTTTCTGGTCACGTTTTCCAATCAAGTATATCACAGAGAAAAAGCTAAATGATCACCTTGGTGTGAAATACCTCTCTGGAAGAATACTGTAGTGAAGTGAAATGAGGGATCCTCTGGGTAAACCCCTAAGAGGAGACAAAGTAGTCTGAGGCTGAATCTGTACACTCAAGTAAAGGATCTCTGGAGAAGCAAAGAAGGAGGATGTGCTATTGAAACTTTTACTAAGTCTTTTTTTTTCCATAATGTAGGTCCACTGAAGCTCTGTGTCTGGAACTCGAAGCCAAGTCCCTAAATGTTCACAGGTAGCTATGCAGTCTCGCTGTGAATGATCTTACAGTCCTAAGGTTTCTGTGTTCCCAGCCATCAGGGCAGCAGCACAGAGCAGAGCAGTAACAAACCTCTCTTCTTTGGGAGCATATTTATAACCAAATGCTTACAAGTGGATGTGCATCAAGTTGCCAGTTGTGTCACATTATGCTTGTAATGTACATATAAGAATATAAGAGGAAATGAAATGTCTGTTCTTTGTGTAGGTAGGTAAATTGGCAATCACTACAAAACCAGGCAAATATGATAACTACATAAATTAAAAGACCATTATGATATAAAATGAGATGCATTACTGCACCTGGTTGCAGTGAATGACTGCTAAAAAAGGGTCTGGGTATAGAACTGTCAGACCAATGTACCTAAAGAATAATACTGCAGAGATGAAGACAAAGTTTCAGAAGTGTAGACAGGAAAAAGAAAAAACTGATTAATTCTTAAATAAATACAGATATTTATTATTTCACCCTTCCTGGCAAATCTTCAAGTGCAAGACAGGTATCTAAAAACTGTTGTCCCATTATATGAAAAATATAAAAAATCTCTATGGAAACATAACTGAAGCTGCTTTTAGTATTAAATTTGAGCATACATATAGAACTACTGTTCATCAAACTAATGTTTATTGTAACTTATCTAACATTCTCTTTACACGTGTACCCTATAATTTTTTAGAACTATAAGAAGGGAGCTACAATACAGAGGACACCCACTTCACTTGTATCTTAAAGGAAGGTTAAAAAAGGACATGAAGTTACGACTGTTTTGAGAGACATCATTTAATATTATACTAGGTACTTCTTGTATTTTCAGTATATGAAGATTTATTACTTTCAAAATAACACAGATTAAACATATTACTGGACATAACTGGATTTAGTGAGTCCCACTAAAGAAGGCATGTGTGAATAACCCCTAGATCAGTTTGTGTTATTTTGTCTTGTTATTATTGTATAATTTCAAATTAATGGAAGACCACTTATATCCATGGTCACAATGGGGATTCTCCTTCATAATTACTGGCTGAGCTTTTGGCTCATTTACTCATGTAGCATTTCTGGATCACTGATGTGAATTAATAATTTATATAAGATAATAATTTACACTAGGGGATCTGATGGAGTAACAGAGCCTGTAGGCTGCAGGATCAAAGTGAAGATCTTTGCTGTAGTCATTTAACCTACCAAGGTCATGAAGAGAGAATAAAGGGCCTGTATAGGCCTCCTGCCTTTGTGGAGAGGAGAAAAGATGTGTCCTATCACGCTGAGCGAGCAACCTACTCCAGCAGCACAGGATGACTAGGGCTGAGAAGGTGAACACAAATAGATCGTAACTCAACACTTTTCTTTTGCCTCACTTTGGACATCTTCAACCGGTCACAAAGAGGTTTTGCCAATGGCCATGCAGGCATGGGGCAGGTGAGGGGTCTCCACTGCTGCCAACAGGATCCTGTATCTCCCCATACCATGTGTTGTACAACAGCTCAGTCTGGTTGTAAGCAGCTTCTTATCCAGCAGGAGAGCCAAAAAGACACCTCAGAGGAAAGCCAGCCACACTTGGACCTGCATGCAGGTGTGTGGCCCAGCCTGAGGTTCAGCACCCACACCTGGGCCAGCCATGCCAAGCCATGGAGTCAGGGGAAGGTCACAGCCTGCATCATGGGGCCTCATCCCTCTGCTCCTGCCTCACAGGACATCTGTGGCTGCATAGCAGCCAGTGGTGTAGCCAGGCCCAGGGCACTAAGCAGAGCTGTTCCTGCTACCAGCAGGCATTTCACCAAACACTGTGTTAACTAATACATGAGTGTATTAACATTACTATTAATATTCCAAGCTCCAATTGGTCCTTGCAAGAATTAGGAAAAGGAGGTTTCAGAGCACTGGTAACATTTGTTAATCATTATCCTTTGAAGAAATCCCTTAGCGTTTTGCTCTGCCAAAATGCTGGGTGCTTCTCTACCCCATTTCTTTGCCAAAGAGAAGATTCCTTCTGCTGCAGCTGGCCCCAGGAGATTGGCTGTGATGGCACAGGAGACATGTGGACAAAATCAGTCAGAAGCCCTGAGGGATGGACGTTGATCACACACAAAAATCTCCATATTGTATGTAGTCCACTTTGTGCCCTATGTTGTTCAGCAGTCACCATGCAAGGTCCCTCTGATGGGACTACATGGAAATGCTCATATGCAGCTGCTCTATGTAATCCATCCCTGACTGTCTCTGTTATTTCTGTGTGTAGATCTGTATAAGAACAGTTTAAAAATAAATACATGAGCCCAGCACGGCCTGCAGTGAACGTCTTCCCCTGGCTGACTTGCTCTGCCCCATTCTAAAGAAGCTTTGTATCCTACCAGTACATACCCTGAAAATCATACAAATGAATTAAGAAACTTTAAAAAAAGCCATTTTGTAAGTCAGAGAGAGAAAAGCTTACCAATGGGTCAGTAGCTATCCAGATATTTTATTAATCATGTGAGCAGATATGTCATTAGGATAGTGCACAAAGCACAGGCCCAACAGTCTCACCTCATGATTTCTGCTGAGACTCGTATGTGGCCACGCATGATACTACCTTCACATCCTCACTTGTGTTCCCTTTACTTTCCCCTGCAGTGACAGAGGCCTTTACAAGAAGAAAAGTGCAGGTACCAGGGGGTGTTTCCTTCCCACCCCTCTCTAGGAGGGAGAAAAAGAAGCTCATATTGGCAGCACACCCAAAAACTAAACAAACGTGGGCTAGGAAACAACAAAGTCAGCAAAACTGATTTCAAATCAAAGCAAGCTTCAAAAGGGTCTTCTATCTCTCAGGTTTCTGCATTGAGAGAAAGGGTATAGGAGCAAAATCCCAGACTTGAACCTGGAAATATTTCTTTGGCAGTTTTTTATAGGCTGGACTGCTGATTGAACAATAGAGAATTTTTAGCAGTAGTAGCAGTAGTGGTCTAATCAGACTATTTTAGAGTAGTACTTAAAAACTGCCACTGCCACCCAAGCAAGGTAATTTCACCCAACAGTCTGCAGGAAAAATGTGTCCAGGTTGGGGCATTTAACAAAAACAAAAGTAGTTTTAGGGTAACAGTAAACACTTCTGTTCTGAACCTCCACAGCAGACACAGTTAAACAATGGAGAAGTGGACTTGCAAACATCTTAAAAAATTCATTCTACAAGTGACATTACTGTTTTATGAGTTCAAAAATCACTGTGCACAAAATTATGTGTGAATAATCAGCCCAGCTCCTACGACAAACAAAATATTGGGGAAACGTCACATTTTTAGTCTGCTTGAGGAAAGGTTTTTTTCTTCATTTTTGAGTTTCCTTGCCAAAAGCATTTCAGAGGCAAGTGAGAATATGATTTTACCCCTACCCTAACTGGTATTCTGCACATCAAGTTCTCATGCAAAAACACGCTGTTTCAAACCACAAGTTTTTCAAACACACTTTTCTCATGCAAATGTAATAACTGAGTTAAAGCAGAAATCCACCTGTGACAATAGACTGCAGTAGCTGCTTAAGTACTGGCAGTTGAGTGCTTCTTTCCCTTGCAGATCCTCCCAGTTTCCAGCAATCAGCCTTTCAGGGATTTCAAGGGTGGGAGCTTTTGTCTGGAGCTGGAGGATTTGATTACGTCTGATTACAAAAAGTGGAAATGAAAAGACATAAGGAGAGAATAATAAAAGACAGTTGGAGTCATAAGGGAATTAACGAGCTAGAGACAAACGCAATTCTGTTTAACAGTGATGAATTGAGTATTATTTGGTATTGTCCTAATTCTCATCAAAGTAGAGATTTGCTGCAAAATGCTGATGAGCATGGTTTGGGAACGTATTCTATAAACACATCCCCACAGCATATGTAGGAAATGGCAAAACACATATTATATCACAGTCCTTAGCACCACATAGCAAGCCTTGCCCAAAGCATTTAAATACTTAAACTGTCAGCTGTCTTTTTTATTACCATGCTGGATCAGAAATGTTTGGCTCTTGCGTAAGGGAGATGACATAGCAGCAAGCTGGTGGGCAGCTCTGGTTTTCTAACAGGGGAGTGCAAATCCTTGCCACCCGGCCAACTGAGAGGCCATGGCCACTGGCTGAGAAGCAGTCACATTGTTCTGCCTGGAGTGGATGAGGTACTATTAGCAACCTCTCTCTGTCACAGGTAAGAAGTTTGGGTAATTTATACCCTCTCAGGTCTAATGCATTTCAGCTAGGCTGGAGGATCAAATGCAGTATGTTAGACAGAACAGCTAGCATAGAGCGGATTTTTGGCTGCAGATGTATTTTGAAAGACAATGTTCTTACAGCACTGTTAGGTCAGGAGAAATGTCACATGAAAGCTAATTGTAATTGAAATTCAGGCCTGATGCACTTTTGTTTTTCCACTTGGTTTGGGGGTGGAATAGCATTACCAGAGCTAGCAGAAGAGTCTGATTCTTCTTTACATACCAGATCTGCTAAATGGAGAGAAGGTATTATTGAGTAGGTATTATTCATATTCCTTTCCTCTTATGTGCCTTTCCTATTCAAGTTCTTTTAAATTATTATTATCTGTTTCAAACACTTGGCAAGCGGCTAGGGACATATTATTCTTTGGTGCTTCAACAGCTGAGGCCCTTTCAGTAAACTGTGTTACAATGAGTAGCATCAGAAGAAGCTGGCAGGAATGAGCCTCAAAATAAATGTAGGAAGGGGTTTGTCGTGCAACAGATAATTGACCTATAGAAACCACTGCAGAAGGCTCTTGTTAATGGAAAATTTTTATGTGGCTCAAGGGGCCTTCTGGAGGAGTACTTGGAAGGGAAATCTGCTGTGGATTGATGCAGAAACCATCTCCAATTCAGTAAAGCTGCAACAGTAAAATTAGCTGGGAGGTGGGAGGGTTTTGATGGAAGAAAGATAATTCATATTCTTACTCCTTTTCTACTTCTTTCTGGGTATCTGCCAGCCTTGGATATGGGGTATTAACTCTCTAGACCCTTGGTCTGATTTTTCTTAACTTCTTACTCCTATCAAATGTCGAGAGTGTCAGTAATGAAGAATACAGTGCAGTGGTTCCATTTCTTCTAAAATATTAAATTACTCAATATGTTTTTAAAAACAAAAAAAATATTTAACTTTTTAAATCAATAACTTTGTAAAAGCTGTGAGCTTTGTTACCCATACTTCTTGGGGTTTGGAAAGTTGTTGTACTATAAATTTGAAAATCTACAGGGAAAAAGAAAAAAAAAATAAATACCAAACTGCAAATAGATTACTTGTAAAAATATAATTGTAGACTCGGTAAATTTAGAATAGCCTATTGGAGGTGATAATATGTATGTGCAGTTTTCTCTTCTAAAGCCTGAGGGGATTTTCACGCCTCAGTAGGATCTTTCCCACTACAGGCACAAAGAATTATCCTTCTTCATCCTTTTCCACTTATTTTGATTTAGAGCTCTTTACTAACATGAGTAAGCTACTCGCTGTTTCTCTTTTATTTGGGAACGTAACCAAACACATCAATAACGAGGGCTCCATTCCCAGAGGAAGCTTTTCCTTCCTCTGTTCCCTATTCTACAATTTCAGTGAGAAAGCGAGCCACCATCATCTTGGTGGTTATTTTCAGTAGATCTGTCATTCCTTGTACCGCAAAGTCCAGCACTGGACCTTGCACTACAGGTGTATCCTCACTAGATCTGAGTAGAGGAAACATTCATAGCAATACCAAGATGATTTTCCTGGTTAATAGGTAATTTAGAGGACCTTATTGTGGCTGTGTAATTAGAGTTGGTTTTCCTTCATTCAGTAATTTATAGTTATCAGGATTGAATTTCATTAACCACTGCATTGTCTACTGATGTTCTCTCAAAATCCTTTTACAACTCTTTATAACTTAACTTTGACTACTGTGAATAATTCAGTATCACCAGAAAACTTTTCCTCCTGATACTTCATATGTTTTTTTATGTTCAGTTACAGACATTTTATGGAGTTATACAGCTATTTGATTTTCTATTTGCTGATTTTTATATGCATAATTTCCTAGTTTCTTTAAGGCTCTATGAGGAGATACATTATTAAAGTGATTTGGTGATTACCTTCTTTCTTAACTGTGTTTGTTGACACTTCAAACAACTCCAACAGATCTTACTCTAAAAGTAATTCCCTTTATAACTTACATATTTATCTATAAAAGCACTAATCCTAATTTTTAATACGCTTTACTATTAATCTGCTCCATACAGGAGGCAGATTTAAATTCCTGTAATTTACAAAATTCCCCTGGAGTATATTATGAAATACTGAAATCACATTTACTATTTTCCAGTCATTGGGATCTGAGGTAATTTAAGCAGTGGAGTGGAGGAGCGTTCAACAGCTTGGTCATTTCAAACCATTCTAGGTCTGAGTCAAGCAGAAATGATTCACACTCACGTAGCTGGTTTTCACAGTGATTGTTGCGCTGCACTGCTCTGGGAAATCTCAGAGGGAAAAAAGGTGCCACGCTGCAAATTTCATCGCCGGTAGATAGGCAACACCTCATCTAGCTGCAGATGAGCACAATTTTCATTTATATTTTACTTTCAACTCTAGGATTTTTTTTTTATTTATTAGACTACTTGTAAAGACTCAACAGCAAGCAGTAAGAACAGGAACCTGTTGCCAGCAGCTCTGAATGATTATACAACATGCTTCCAGTAGAAAGGCTTCAGTGGCCTTGGTGTCAACTTGGTGTCAAAATATATTGTGAAAGCTGGGTTGGATCCTTAATCAATACAACTTTTACAAAACTGATATGGATTCGTTAGTTTTGCTGTATGAGAAGCTCAAATAGCTGAGGTCATATGCAGCTACCGACTTCAGCTCACAAGAAAGAAAACCTTGGGATGTATTTTTATAAAGTTTTTTGGCATCTTTTTTTTTTTTTTTTTTTTTTTTTTTTTTAAATGAACACCTGAAAGGGAAGTCTTTATTTAGGGAAAATCTGCTCACGCTTTTTTTTTTCCTTTATTTCCCCCTCCAAAAAAAAGTCTTCTCTTTCAGATGAACAGTTCGATTGATCAGAGCTGCCAAGCAGGGTGAGCTCGTCTTCAGCCTGTGAATAAAAAGAGAGCTACCAGTGAAAGCCAAATTGGATGTGCTTCCCCTTTCATCCTTTGCTAAGGCTCATGAAGGTGAAATTAGGCAACAGTCAGACAGCACTTCATTGCGTGAGGGAGAATATGAGGAATCTTCCAAGCATTTACAATAGCTCTGATCTACACTCATTTCCCCATGACTGTATTCAGACTTCGACAATTTGAGAGACAGAAAATAAGGATGAGAAAGAGAGAATTTAAAAAAAAAGAAAACACCACATACTGAAGGTACATAGTTAATACTGTTTCATACAAGAAGATTTATTTTGGCCTTCAAAAAGAAAGCTATTTTCAATTTTCTGTCCTGCTGAAGCTATTTTGCACTATTAAATTCCACAGGAATTATTTTTGCTGTGAAAGCATTGTCTTAGTTGCAGTGATTCTATAATTCAGTTACAAAATTAATATAGCTAGAATAGAATAAACACTGAGCTTCTAATATCAGATAATCTCTCCAGACATTCTATTTCTTTAAGGGGCAAGCTGCTACATCCTCACAAGGAACCTCTCGTAGGATCCCCTTCTGGTATCCCCAGACATAGAACCAAGAATCACCCCATCGTTTACTTCTTTCTGCATCTGCAAAGTATAGTGGCAATGCTGCCTGCTATTTTGGCAGTACAAAAAACAAAAACAAAACAACCACCAACTTGAAAGATTCTGCACTAATTTCAACTGGAATAGGGCCAGTTTTCTTCATAGTGGCTGATATTTTATGTATTTAGGATGAGAATAAGGTTGGTAACACACTGGTGTTTTAGCTGTTGCTGAGCTGTGCTGCATAAAGCCAAGGATGTTTCAGTTTCTTTTATTGTCCTGCCAGCAAGGAGCCAGAGGTGCACAAGATGCTGGAAGAGGACACTGCCCGGACAGCTGACCTAAACTGGCCAAGGGAATGTTCCTTACCATGTAAGAGTTAGTCAGGAGAGCTGCTTCTTCTTGGGAACTGGCTGACATAAACCGATGAGTGGTGAGCAATTGCTTTATGCAACATTTGCTTTGTACATTCTTTTATCATTGCTATTAATGTTAATACTTTTCCCTTCCTTTTCTGTCTTATTAGGCTGTCTGTATCACAACCAATGTGTTCTACCTTTTTCTTCAATATTCTCCATCCTACTGCAATGCACTGAGCAAATGGCTGAGTGGTGGCCAGCTGTCTGACAGGTTAAACCTGAGTCCAGGTGCCACCAGCTTTCTGAGGGTTGTGGCAGGAGTAACAGATGCAATAATTCATTGAAGTTTTATTTTTGAATGCAAATCTCGGCACTGGAGCAGATCTTTGGCATATGTCAGTGTAGTTTTATTGGCAAAAGTTTATTCTATATCAGTACAAGCTTCCCTGAAAATGTACTTTTAGGATTATTCTTTCCACACTCACAGAGAAACAGATCTATCCAACAGATTTTTATTATTATTATTATTTTTAATATTGAGACATGCTCCACAGTGTACTGTTCCTCATCTACAAGAGTAAAAGTGTTGAACTTCAGTTTGTGGAGTGTGGTTGTCTTTGTGTTCAAAATAATTTCTAAACAAATGCAATAGTCTTATGCCTCGAGATATCACAAATGCCATTAATTAGAAATCCTGGAAAGTCTGCTTAGAGTTAACAATAGTGATTGGATAAGCAACTAACTGAAGTCCTATTTCTTGTGGCTGGAGTAGTTGAAAGTTTTCCTTATTGTCACTGGGGTTTTCCATTTCTGTTTGAGCTGAAAATACTTTGCAAATAGTTTAACTTCAAGTCTTAACAGCACCTGAGAGAGGGGAAAAATATTAAAAACAAAAGTAAAACTTCTGTAACTTTTTGGCAAGCTGCTTTTTTTGAAATGAACATCTGAAGAGGAAGCTTCTTGGAAAACCTGCTTTCACATTTCTTCTCTTGGTATGGTAGTTTTCACTCAAAGAAATGATAAAAATTTGATAAACAAACAGAAGATCTTCATGGGTTTTTGAAGATGTAAGTCTTTGTTCTGTTATAATACTCTTAATATATCTCTGTCACTTTGTATGCTGTATGAGTCCTCTTCTGACCTTGTAAATTGAGTTTTAGATGTACGCTTAACTGCAGTCCTCATTTGTAATGCCAGAGGCAATTTAATTGTTCAATACTTTCATTAGTCTGCTATTGATCAGTTCCTTTTCTTCCCCACTGTGCAGAGAAAGGTGCATTTCCTCTTGCTACTTACAATTTAACAAACTCTCTTACTGTTTCTATGGCATTTTGATAATATTTGACACTAATCTTGCCTAGGGGCACTTAAAGCAACATTTTATTTAAAACAACCTTCTAAGCAATTTTACCTAGCTTGGCAAGCTTTTTTTCTTCTGAGCTCTTAGTAAATCTCTTATCCTCTGTGCCTCTCTCCCAGCATCTATTAAACCAAATGCTGGGGTGGGAAGGGAGAGGCTTTCCTCAGGCAGTTGAAGGCATTTATTGGCTAATGCTGTTAGTTAATGGGTGATGGTATGCCCTCTGAAGCTGATCTCCAGCCTATACTGGGAAGAAGCACACCCTAATAGGCTGTGGGTGTCATTAGCTATGATATTGGGATGTACAAACTCTTAAATCACTCAGGTTTTTCAGCACTTCAGTACTCATGACAAGCTGTAGGACTGTCTAGGGTTCCTCTAATTTCTGCTATCCTCCCTCACTCTACAAAATGAGGGCTCAAAAGCCACCATGATGAAGACAAGCCAATGCAGTGTGGCTTATCACCTGCCCAACTCCAGAGGCTGTACACAGCAAGCGCTCAGTGCCAAAACACTCATGGAATCATAGAATGGCTTGGGCTGGTAGAGATCTCAAAGCCTACCCAGCCCCAACCCTGTACCATGCCCTATTCTCTGATAGACTAAAGAAGTTTTCTGTGTCTTTTATTTTGCACCTGGAAAGATACATGCTGTAATCATTGTATGACAGCTGAAATGGACTGAACAGCAATGATTCTTCATTATTATTTCCCATTATCATTTTTCCTAGGGTTCATATTGAGGCATATTATGTTATTCATGCTGACAGTCTTTTAAAAACTATCAGCACTGTTATCACCCTTCTCCATCCTCTGGAACTTCTTTGCTGTAAATTGAGAAAAGATTTCTTTGCAAATCCCCTTAAGGTGGGAATAGATTAGTTACATCTACTGAACTCGTGATTTTTTTGTTTTTTTTTCCTGAATATTTTTAACTTTCTCATGAGTTTCTGGTGGTGTCCTAATAGGGTCCGGGTAGCTTACATTATTTCCAAATACAGAGTAAAATCTATTTTGAACATGAAAGTTTTTAAAATTATTCATAGAAATGAAATGGTTAGTTAATTATTAATGGTACTCACAGGCCTGTGCAACCACTTCAGTTACTAATTCCCACTGGTTTTTAGTACTAGGTGAGAAATTTGGAAGCAGATAGGGAATTAAAGTAAAATCATCTGTCTTGCTTGGTGCCATCAATAGTGTCTGTGTCACTTTGAGCAGCAGAGCCAGCACAGGCCTCTTTCTTAGCAGTCTGACAAGAAACAAGAGGAACCTCAGAGCAATCAGCACAATCATAGAATCATCAGTTGGAAAAGACCTATAAGATCACCTAGTCCAACCATCAACCTGTCACCACCATGCCCACTAAACCATGTCCCTAAGTGCTGTGTCCACCCTTTTTCTGAACACCTCCAGGGACGGGGACTCCACCACCTCCCTGGGCAGCCTGTGCCAGGCTCACAACTCTTTCTGAGACAAAATTGTTCCTAATATCCAGCCTGAACTTCCTCTGGCACACCTTAAGACCATTAATTCTCATCCTATCTATTGTATCAATTTCTAATAAATTTTCTTTTAAAACTTCATAAGAGTGTAAGATTATGTTGTAACTAATGGATCCCATCCACAAGTACACGCACTGATGTGTCCTTGCAGACATAGCCCCCTCTCTTTGAGCCCTCCAGTTTGGCTGAACATGAGGCAGGTTCTGGGTACCTTGGAAACAAAGTTGGCTTTGTGGCTCACTTGTTCAGGTGTGGCTCCGCAGCTGCTAACCTAGCGGTGGCACATGTCCTAGCAGACCTACCAGTCTGTAGCACATACCTTCGTTGTGCTGTCTCAGTCCTGCTTCAGCCACTTACCTGGGCTGAAGTACTTTTTTGGCTCTACTGGTAAAGATCTAACCCAGGATATGTTATGGCATAATTCATAATTCAGCTTTTTCTTTGATAATGGTATCAGTCTGGACTCAGTGTAGGGACTGATAAAATGAAGAGAACCGATTGGTAGTAGAAGGCCTTTGGGCTTTTAACAATTTCATTCATATCTGAAGATCGTATTTAGCAACATCAAAGGAGAGGCAGATCTTTGAATATGCATATCTTTGATGGATCAAACCATTGCTATAGGCATCAGAAGGAAAATACTGCAAGTACAGTAAGTTTCAGGAACATTGTGCAGATGGTTCCCTTTGGATTACTTTTTTCCTGGTCTGTTTTACCATTAGAAAATTAGAGAAAGCTTGCCCAATATTTATACAACTGTATTAGCTGAATAGTGCATATAGTAATATAAGCTTTTTCAGTTGGTTTCCAGTAATCAAAATACACAGAAACCCAATTTTTGTAATCTTTTACTAATGTGGTTTCTCTCCTAAACAGAAAAAGAAAATAAATTTTGCCAGTAGCAATCCCAGCCCCTTCTGTGAGCAGATGACACCAAAGACAGAAAATGCACAGAACTCCCGGAGAACGGAGAAGCCCTAAGAAAACTTTTCCTGTGCTGCCCATGGATAGCTAGCTTTATGCTAACACTATGAAAAAGTCTCAGCCGCATTTCCTGTAAGCAATAACAAGATCAATGTTTGTAATCTGCAGTGGAACAGCAATGATAGCGCAAAAGCTTTACATACTCTTAAATATTTATCTAAGTAACTGTGGATGAGTAACCATCTTGCTGGTCACCTATTTAGCTTTTCAAGGAGCAGAGACCTGTTTCAAATAATGTGTTTTGAAGATTTGCAGCTAATCTGCAGATCTGAGCTCTGACCTTGGGATTATGACATACCGATGCTTTCCTATCAGTCACAACACCTTGGGAATGCTTTGTGTGGTTTCACTATGGTTACAGTGATTTCCAAAATTAAGTTTTGGATAGAACTCTTAAGTTCTGAATATGCCATTTTTTTGCATCAAATACATCTCTCTCCTGAAGTGTGGTAGGAGTTCTCAAATGGAGCCCACAGAGCGTGTGAGTCTTGCTTTCTAATGCCTGAAAATTGTGAAATCTTCAGAGAAATACTTAGATGAAGCCATTGGCTGACTGTGTAACAAAAATTGTGACGAGACCCCTATACAAGGGAAGATCTGAGCTTGGTGCTCGCTGGCTCCAGCTGATGCCTGGCCCCTTTGGTGATGCAGCACAAGAGATTTCTGCTGCATAACTCTGTCCATCCTGCTTGAAACTGTCAGATTCCCACTGCTCATGAACCTTGGCTACATGGGTCATGTTTATGACAAGAAGAGGACTCGTGCTTGTCATACTGCCCTTTCCTCCTGAGCTCCCTTCATCTCCTCACGCTGGAGCACAAACCCAGGTGACATTTCCCAGAACAAACATGCCTGACTTCTATCCCTGTTCCTCTGCACACTGCATGCTTTCAGCCTAGCTGCACAAGCCCCTCATGCTACTGCATTACCACAGCCTCCTGCATGGTGAGTAGCAGCACAAGGCAGCCCACATTGCAGTATTTGTTTTTTTTCTAGCATTAAGTGTGATAGGGACCATCAGCTGTTTCCTAGCAATTGCTTCATCATTAATGCCAGATGTTGCCTTTGTTGCTCACTAACTGCAGAACCATCTGAGGGAGCAGAGTATGTGCTGAGGAGGAGTTGAGGGCATCATAGTGTCATAATTGCAGTATAAGATCCAGGTATGAGAACAGCAAAATAATAAATACCAAATTGGAAAGTACAAAAAAACATTGTTTAGGAGACTCTCTATGAGATCATTTGTCTTTCCTCATCTTGTCTTTCAGCAGGAACAGTTCTGCTGAAAGTTTCCACAAAAATCTTCCCTTCACAAGCTACAGGTTCCCAGGGCACTTACTGTCCAGGAAAGTGATCATAAATAAATAAAGAAAAACCTCTAATTCATATACATGAGGATCTTATATTCACCCTCAGAACAGGGACAGGAACTTCTATAGGCAAGCACTATGAATATCTCCAGCTTTTTTGGTAAGTTTGTCTCCAGTGTGATTTTACTCGAGCCTGAGACAAAATTGAAGTCAGTGCTCATCACATTGCTTCTGCATTTGTCATGGCCCAAAGGGGAAAAAATGGCACAGACCACTTTGAAAGTCAGATCCAAAATCCTTTTAAAACCTGTCACTTTAAATTGGAGCTATCAGTAAAGAGAATTAACATTTGTTGAGACAAATTTACAGCTTTCAGAGTCTGCTTTGCTCCAGGATGTCTGTTGCAGTGTTGCATTTCCTCACATTTGGAGTGTGCCCCCTCAGCACTGAGGTGGCTACAGACAGCTGTGAATGAGAAGGGTGAGGAGGGGTAGAGCAGAATGTGGGGTATCTGCAGGAGCTGAACAAGTTGAGTTCTTCACTCAGATGCCAGGCAGCACAGGATGTTTCCTCTTCATTGTACTGTAAATATTAAAAAGCGCTCACTCCCTATCAGATACTCACCACTCACCAATGCCTTTTTTACCTCTTGCCTCCTGACTTTGGGAACTGTAACATTTTACCCTCTTTAGAAGACACATCTTGTTGATTTATCAGTGACACCAGTCCTGTTGCTCCTCACCAGTATGTCCACAATTTCACAGCAAGCAACCAAGAAAATAATGACTTTCAGATCGTTCATAGCTCTGCAGCACACTGGAGGAGTAATACCACAAAAGGGCAAACTGTACAAGGTGGCCCCGCTGGGTTTCTCAAGCTCGACCTGGGGCTCACTACTGGTAGCTCTCCTCATGCTCCCTGCTGTGGTGCCTGCACAGCCCACCCCATCTCTGTGTGAGGGGATTGGGGCGGGGGCCAGAGTCCCCCCTACATCAACCCTGCAGCAAGGCTTCCCCTGCAGGGGAGTCATAGATCATAGAATCATTTGGTTTGGAAGGGACTCTTAAAAGACCATCTAGCCCAACTCCTCTGCAATGAACAGGGACACCTACAGATACATCAGGTTGCTCATTGAAAGTGTTTCCCCTTCATTTGTTCAGATTAGGCTGCTTGGCTTGACAACCTAATTTTTGGCTGAATCACATTTTAAATACGTGATTACCAAATCTACAGCTGAATGGTATTCTTAGTTCACTCTAGACCTTCTCACATAGAAGCAATTTGTATTTCATTCAGAGTAGAAGACATGGTGTATATGCAACAAAGCTGCTGGAGGCAGGCTGAGAAAACATAAATGAGCTTCATTTCTGTTCCTTTCAGGTTGCTTCCTGAACAATCTCTTCAGTTCTTATTTACTGTAATCAGCTTCCATCTGATGGCAATTTGTAGGTAATTGTGCACTACAGTTTGTTCAATATTCACAGCAAAACTGCATCCTTCTGAAACCTGAAGTAAATCTCTGCAAATGCTTGAGCTCCAGAAAGATGAAAAGGTCTCAGCCCAGGACACTCATTGTGCTGCTCCAGAAAAAGTACAGGGGCAGAACACACGGGCACCAGGGGCACAAAGCAGCTTTTTACACTAAGATTATTGCAAAGACAAAGAATTTCAAAACAAGCTGAGATCTAGTACTCTCCATGCCCTTAAGACTGCCCCAGGGTGGGTTGCAGGGCTTCAGCATTGCCTGGTACAGCCAGGGAGAGTAGGGAAGGCCTCCTAAGGAAAGCTTTTATTCCTGGCGGCAGTAGGTGAGTGTGACATTAGTTTGAGCTCTGCTGGGTCAATAAAATCACCCAGGTCCTCATGCTTCTGGCTTCTCTCCGATCATGACTGAATAGCTCATTGACCTTGTTTTGGCTGTTCTCATGGCACAGCCCTTTTTGAACTGATAGGGTCCTTTTCTGGAACAGGAATGATGTATTGGTGTTTGTAAAGAGCTGTGTAAATTTATGGCACTACTTAAGTGCTGAACAATAACAAATGTAGCAAAGGTCAACACAGCTGCCAGCCTCAGCGTGGCTGTGAGAGATAAGCCTGGCATGAAAAAGCTGTTCATTTTACACTGAGACAGCAGCAGCCTCCCAGGCAGACTCGGGGGATGCTGTCCTGAGAAGAAATGGAGCAGTGGTATGAACACAGCCTTTGCAGGGACTGAGCAGCACGGGCACATCTAGGCAGTGGGTGCAGTCCAGAAGAGGCCTTCTCTACTGTCACTGGTGGAAGTTGTAATAGACTCAATTGGTTTAAGATTTTGGGGAAGGCTGTGACCCAATTGTTCTCTGCCTCCACCTAATAGGTACTTACTTTCTGTGTTTCCTGGAGCACAGTTCTCTCTCGGCATTTGGGAGACAACTGGGGAGAGAAAATTCTGTGTGATAAGCCTGGAGCAAGACTGATTATATTTTGAATTAAACTTTCTTATCAGACAGATCAGCTGTTGCCTCTGTCCATTTCTGGTGAATAGGCTCCTTTGCTTTGCAGCCAGCAGTGTTTTAAAGCTCCTTTAACAACCAAAATGCCTAGATCCTTGCACAAACAAACCAACAAAGCCGGTTTGTGTGAAGTCAAATTCTCCACGGAAGTCTGCACACTCTGCCACTGAGAGGCGTATATGAAAGCTGCTTTGGAATAGCTAAACCCATTTAAATCCATTAAACGGCTTCACAATTAAATTTGCATGCAGCCAGGGCCTGCTCCTTCTCTCCTCGGTAGCAGGGGGCCAAGCCGTCTGGAGAACATCAGTTCCACGTTTCAGTGCCTCAGTCTGTCACCTTGGCCTCCACCAGCCAACTTGGTGAGGCAAACCTGGCTGCACCCAGCTGCTGCTTTCCCACACACCAGCATCCTGATGGTGAAGGCAATGCAGATGCAGGTGGATGCCCAGCCTATCTCAAAGGAGGCTTGTCAGCCACCCAGCAAGCGAAGCCAGTGGAGGCTTTGACTGCACCAGGTGAATCCCCAGAGGCTGCAGGTCTGTGCTTAGGCAGGGCCCAAAGAGATGGCAGGACCTGGGAGCCTTTGGATAGGGGATCTTTCCCAGACAGGCTGTGGGAAGAGGTCACTGCGGCTGAAGCAGCTTTGTGTGGTGGGAAAGTGACAGGGAAAATTCAAAGGAAGTGGAGCATGAATAAAAGGCCAGATGTTGACTCTCATAGCACCTTCAGCAATCACTGCTCCTCATTAGAGGACTAATGATGCCAGGAGTCTCACATGGCAGCTCTCTGCAGTAAGAGCCAGAGCAGAAACGAGCACTGCCATGCAGATTTAGGGTCCCAACCATCTTTGGGTGCAGAGGATCTTTATCAAAATGGACGGCTGCTACAGATGGATAAATTGCCATGGATATGTCTGTCAGGGTTAGAAAAATCACATCTTTCCACAGCCACACAGAAATCCCCCTTGTTAGGCATGTGTCTTTGCTTTCAAACATGGGCCAGTGCTATATGTAACAGCAGCTGTGTGCTCCCAAAATAATTCCTTGCCACCGGGTTGCAGGGAGACAAAATCAGGCAGCCCGACTCACTTCTTCCTCCCTCTGCTCCAGCCCCGGGGAGTCACTGTGTGCTGATACCAGCCACAGCAGCCGTGAAGAGCCTGAGGCTTTAATCAGTTTCTGATTGAATCTTGTTGCCTGATTCCTGTCGCAGGGCAGGGACACCCCCCTTTCCTGAAAGTCATTCAGGGAAATGCTGAGCGGGTGTTCTTTTCCGGCTGTTCATAGTAGGCTGTTCAAGGTTTCATTCAGGGGAGAAAAATAAACATGGTTTTAGTCTGAAAAACACTAATGAGTAAGGAAAATTCAGTGACGCACCCTGTATTCAAAGAATATGTGGATTTTAAAATCTTAATGTCTTTTTTAAAATACGTCTTTTTTTTTTTTTTCTTCAGAAATATGAATTACCTAGTTTGATGTACCCAGTATTTTTCAGAAAGCATTTTATGCATTTATCTGAGGACATTAGAGTGCTGCTGCTCTCTGTAAGGTAAGCAGTGTTTCCTTCACTCTCTTAAGTGCCCTTTGCCTATATGTATTGCAAGTCCTGCTGTTCCAAGTGGATGTGAACAGACATCTAGGTCTGGCTGCTAAATTCATGCCATGTTAACAGTTTGGACGGTTTGTGCTGCAAAATAATCATAGAATCGTGGAACCATAGAATAATTTGAGTTGGAAGAGACCCTTAAGGACCATCTAGTCCAACCTCCCTGCTGTGAACAGGGACACTTACAGCTAGATCAGGGTGCTCAGAGCCCCCTCCAACCTGACACTGAATGTGTCCAGGGGCATCCACCACCTCTATAGGCAAACTGTTCTTGTGCCTCACCACTCTTAGTATAAAAAAAAAAAACAAACAAACAACAACAAAAAAAACTTCTTTCTTAAATCCAATCTGATTAATCTAACATGATATAATGCTTATGTTTTGTGGAGTGAGCTGTTCTGCTAACCCTATGAGAGCAGCTCTCTCCTTGTTTGGGCTTCCAGGGGAGCAATCAGCTGGGAGGTGATGGATGAGGAGGAGCACAGGTTAGGAGCAGCCAGTAGTGATAGAGCTGGCCCACAGCTATGAGCCTTGGGTGAGCTGGGAGCAGCTGTAGGGAAGGAATTAAAACTTCTGATTGATTGTACGTGGCCCCACAGACTCAGTTCATTGCTGAAGACTGGCTCTTTTACCACAGGGACGAATGCAGGACCTTCACTGGCCTCAGGTATGACCAATGTAGATGTTTTGTGTTTCTTTTCCCACTGTGAGACAATAATACACCTGCTTCTCAGTTCTGTATTTCCAAATATTTCTAAGAGATCTTTCTTGAGCATTTTCTTGTAACAAGATCAGAAATATGTGAGGGATCTTTCTTGATCTCCATTTCCTGCTCCTTCTTTTTTAGCTCAGCATATAAGGCGGTTTGTTTTTGGTTTTGTTTTATTTGTCTGTTTTTTGTTTTGAATGGTTTCAATACAATTATTATAGCACTCAAGTGCTGGAGCTTCTCATTCACGTAGCTTAAAGCATACATTGCTGAGGAGCAAGGATGTCATGGTGGAGGTATTCATTTTCTTTCAATAAACCAGAAGAAGGATTATTAATACTCCAGCTGCTTGAGACTGTTGCCAGAACATGCAGTTTTAGCAGAAGAGAGTAAAGAGTGTGTGCTTGCAAGTGTATTTGCAGCTTTGCTCCTCAAATTCTTCAGGCATGGAAATATTACATGTCTAATAAAGTGGCAATTAAAAAAGAAACAGTCCTTATTTGTTCCTTTGGCAGTGAGAATAATTCTAGATGATTTTCATCCCACTCTTTGCAGAGTCCACTGCAGTGCTAGATGAATTTCTCAAGTCTTTCCAATAGCCTCAGGGGAATGAGCCTCATGTCCACTGGGTGGACCACTCTGAGTGGTTGGTGTTTAACTGCCTCTTGAGAAGTAATAATGCTGCTACTGCAGATACAATTTGCAGGATGTATTACCAAAAAGATGCAAAAAACTACTCCTAGGCTTCGCAAATTGGTACGCTAGGGATTTCTGCTGGGATGGGGAGGGGTCAGTTTACACTTCAAACACTGAAGTGTGCCCTTGGACACATTTGCAGAGCTCCTTCAGAAGTTAATAAGGACCATGAAATTTAAGAAGATACAATTTAGCTTAACTGTGTCCTTCTAACTACACTACTTATATGGCTAATCCGTTTTAATGTGCTAACCCAGTTTTGAAATGAGTTTCTGAATGCTTGAGCTGAGGCATCCTAAGGAGAAGAGGATGTTGGGAAGCATCTCCCAAATTCTCTTAAAACAAGAAATTAGATTCCAACAAAATAAATCCCAAATCTCTGGAATATTCTAACACTGGGAATAGGGTTTATGTATCCAAAAATTTTCTTCTTTTTTTTTTTTCCTTTTTTCTATCTAAGCTACTTTATTCAAGAAAAGATTAACTCTACTCTTATTGTGTCTAAGAGTAAGCTGTTTTTTTTTTGTTGTTGTTGTTGTTGTTTTAAGTGACACATCTCTAAAATACTCCAGAGTTTAAGTCCCAAGCTGTGGCTGGAGTGAAATGGAAGGAAGGTTTCTTTCTTTCTTTCTTTTTTTTTTTTTTTAAAGCAAATGTTTGACCCCTTCCTTGTTAGCAGATTTTTAGCATCAATAGAAATCTAAAATAAGTTCAGAACAATAAAAAGAGCAATGTAAAATGATGACTGAAGTCATCATCAAAGCAGATTCCTTTGTCCTGCTTTGTTCTTGAAATGGGTTTATGTGGCATTAGTGTGGGTACTACAGAAACTCATGGAGGAGGCATTACAAAACCAGGGCAGAAACAGGAGCATGAACTCTTTTTCCTTTACTTTTGAAAAAGATCAGATCAGAGAAAATATTTTAAAGGTAACTTTTGTTGTTGTTTTCTTTTAGACTTTTTTTTTTTTTTTTTTTTTTTTTTTAACTGAGATGATTATGCACCATTCATTCCTCCTCTTCGCCTCCGTCTTTTTCTGCCTTGGTTCCTGGGGGGCTGAAAAGCTGCTGCTGCCAAAACCTTCAATTAAGAGGATGCAGAACAGCTCTTGCAGCCTTCCAGGTGGTATGGGGAAGTGGGGAGAAACAAAAGAAAGCATCATTTCAAAAGTCTAGTCAGAAATAAAAGGGCTTGGATGCCTGAGCAACCTTTCTGGCTCCCAGTTTCCTAAGCTGCACCTTCCTGCTCATGTTCACCAGAAGCTCTGTTGTTCTTGCTACAGTTTGGCATCTCCTTCCCTTTAAGTACAAGGACCACCACTGAGATTGCCTCCGTACTCTCACAGAACAGAACTGCATGATGCTGTAGGATTTTGAGCATAGCGCTGGTGAATTTTGCCTTGCACCACTTTAAAGCCTGAGATAGATGGGTGTGATGGCAATGATGAGGTTAGAATTTGTGTCAGAAATAAAATCACTAATTTTTGTATTTCTACCTCTAAATGAATTCTTGTCATTTTATGCCAGGCCAGTCAGAATACATGCAATAAAGAAAAAAAAAAAAGGGGGGGGGGGGGGGACAGGGACGGGGACTTCTGGATATTAAACCTGTATAAAAGCAAGTACTTCAGTTAAAGGAACATAATAGGAGAGGAAATCTTTTTCACATTTTTAGAGAGGTCAGACGTTCACTCTTCCTGTTGACGATGAGTACAGATGAGTAGGTGTGCCATATAGATGGGAAAAATAGTTCTCATTTGTACAGAGATAACTGACCATTGAGTTTCAGTAAGCTCTGTGCTCAGTCTTATCTTCATGGGGCTCGCTCCTACTTGTGTACCCATGAAAAGATCGTATCTTCCTAGTGCAGCTTGCTAGCTCATCCATGGTCGTGCGATCGACTCATAGTGGTTTCCTCTGTGCGAAGTCAATAAAATTTTTTCAGCTCTATAAAGCTCGGAGGCTAAAGTTGCATCTATTATTCTAAAAAGGGGGATAGCAGGGGCAAAGTATGTAGGGTATATAATACAGTGTTTGACAAAAAGGCACTTAACGAGTTTGTTATAAACCTGGTGGACCTTGGTGTGACTGGAGTACCTTAGTAACATGGAAGGGAAATTGTGATAATTTTTGTCAAAGCCAAAGAGAGAAGTCTGGCCATTTCACTTCAATCACTCAGATAGATATAGTAAAGTTGATTTTTCCCTTAGAAACCAGCTTTCTAGCAGATCCGAACACTAAGCTCACTGATTAACTATTGTCATGCAAAAATTCTAGTTCATGTTTGTTTAGTCTGGTATATCAGTATCTAGTATTGCATTTCAGTGAAGAGCTGTAAAATATAAATACATTTTAAAAAAAATAGAATAATAAAAAAAATACATAAAAGTGTAAACAAGAGCTTATTATCTCAGAGGGAAACACAGTAGGAGATATGACTTTTAAGAAAGATAACAGAGGATTCTGTTCTGCATAGCAGACTAATTGATCATCCTAATACAAAGAGGAGTAAGTAAAATCCTTTGCTGTTGGCTACCTTTTGCACTCAGCACCCTTAGCTGCACTTTTCCCGGTTCCCTGGCCTCATCCAGATGATACACATCATTATATTGATTTGTTTTACCTTTTCTCTTTATCTGGCTTTCTATAGCCAGATAAGTCACTGTGTACTTGGCACCACAGAGCATCTTCATGGTTCTCCACCCTCCTCCCCAGTTTAATAGTAGATATGTAGCACCAGATGCAATGGTGGCACAGCACTGGGCACCGCCTGGCAGCAGCTGGTCAGACCTGACCTACCCTCATGCTCCTTTGCCAAATCAGGTGCTTTCAGCTTGCAGATTGTGTGCAAAGGGAGGATGCTACTGCTTGAACTGCGAAATGTTTTCCCAGGCCATGAGAAAAGATTATTTTGTTTTTAATTTCTTAATGTTGTGATATATGCCTCTGCTTTTCTGGACTCTGCACTGCAGATCTATGAAATCCATTGCAGTACTGACCTTGATGTGATCCAACATGCTCCAACCAGGAGGAATAGCTACTGCTCAGAAACATTAATTTCTGTGGTTTGCAACATTTGACTGCTGTAGGAAATACTCATTGTTGCTGCAGAGTATTAGCTTACTGAATAAAGGAAATTAAGGCAATGGATAGAAGAAATCCCACTGTGCTTTAATAATCCCATGGCTCAGAAAAGCCACCTGAATCTTGTGATTAAAATACTGACGAGCCTAGTGAATTAATGCTGTGATAGCGGAGTGTTGCTTTTGAGCAGTTAGCTTGACTGCTGGGTCTGGTGTATTTACAGTGGGCTAATCCCCAGACTTACAAATGAAACTGAATTCCCTGGGGCAGCGTATGCATGTGATGCCAAATGGACTGGAAAAAACTGGACCTAGGAAGACAC
Source organism: Meleagris gallopavo (assembly GCF_905368555.1). Classification (NCBI taxonomy): domain Eukaryota; kingdom Metazoa; phylum Chordata; class Aves; order Galliformes; family Phasianidae; genus Meleagris; species Meleagris gallopavo. The sequence continues at coordinate 56,613,465 of NC_139405.1, read as the reverse complement.
ACACAGCTCTTATTTACTTCTCCAGGTATGAAAAGTTTGCAGCCAGCATGGTCAGCAGGGCTCCTATTGGCCGGCATCCATTGCTATGTGTTATGAAGACAGAGATGGAAAAAGCTTCAGAATAAGCAAAACTTGAATTGACACCAGTCTGAAGCCTGTATTGGTGTCTCCAGCACAGCGAACCAGCTTCTCATGGGAGAACTGGACCGCGTCCAAGCCAGGCTTCAATAACACGGGAAATGGAACGAGGGATAAGAAAGAAAACAGTGCTGAGAGCAGACTGCAGAAGACAGATCATCAGATAGTGTAAATTCTGCTGGTACCGTGGATGTTAATGGCTCAACAGGACATTTTCCTCCTCCAGACCCAGCCAGAACTTCTTTTACAGTAAGTTCTTTCTTACTGTTCAGTCACACAGCTGAATAATAATGTGGAAGTGGAATTAGAAGTTTTCCATGGGAAAAATTAAAAAGCAGCTTTTTGATGGGCCTTGTTTCTACACAGGCAGTCCATAAGATATTCAATTTTTAAGGCATACCCTGGGACAAAGAAGAAAAACAAAAAAAACTTTAGATCACACATAGGATGCAAAAAATTCAAGAAAAATCCTTTCAGATTATGACTACCTGGTCCTCCCTCATGCCATCTTTCCCTCCCCCCTTCTCTATCTCTCCCCCCCAAAAAATTAGAAAATCAGATTTCTGGTGCTTGTTTCTCCCATGCACTGTCACAAATATTCTATTACTTTAAATGAACCAGAGCTGTAACTTCAGGAGCAGATCTACAAAACTTGTATCATGCCACATGCATGCACCAGATGGTTCAAAATGCAGCAGCATGAGGCAGTTGTCAAAACCAAGGAGCTGCTTGTCTTTTTCATTTGTGTTTTTGAATCTGAAAGGGTGACCAAAAAGCAAAATTTGGTGCAGGGAACTCATGACAATGACTTCACGTAAGGAAAGGAAGCTTGGCATATCCATCTTCATGTGCAGCTAGGGAAAATCACAGCTCTATTGCAAGATGTATGTGAAGTCTTTGTATATTTCTGGATGTAAAGTGCCATTTATTCAGAGTGTTCCCAGTCAGTGCTCATCTTGCCTGATGACATGCTTTTGCATAATGGAAATGATTCCAAAACATTCTTGAAAGAAGAGCATCCCCCGTTGTGAACTACTCAGCTCACTGATTCAGGCAAATTCCAAGCACCTGAGGAAAGAGACACAATTCAGTTTGCTGCCTCTGTTTTCTCCCTCCTGACATTTGTGTTGACTTAGGGCACTTCAAGGTTACCCACCGTTACATGAACAAGAAGCTGCGTTTTGCATCAGGAACCTCTAAAGTTCAACATTCAAAAGAAGTATGGATAAGCCAATTAAAAAAAAAAAAAAAAAAAAGCCTTTAAAAAGGTCAATAAACTGCTTCTAGGCAGCTAGTAGTAGAAATTTAACCATGATTATTTTTTCACCATGAATTATTAACACATGCCATAAAAATTCTATCAGCAGAGGACAAATAGGGTATTCTGAGAGAATTTTGAGTTTGATATTTTCAGCTAGAAACCAACAAGAAATGTCCTCTTCAATGACAGCTGTTAAAGCACAGCCAACCATAAAAGCAGTGGAAGTTTAACACTCTTACTGTTACCTCAAAATCCAACAGAGGGAGAGGCCGAGACATGTCTGTCCCCCAATTTACTAGTGGCAGAGATTATCATCTTACCATTGCAACCAAGAAATAAGATTTAGGGAACTAATCATGCTACTTCACTATAAAAGCATTTAAAAATAATTTTCTAAAATACTGCAAGAATACACCTCTGTCACAGACTAAAGTTTTTAGTTTTACAAATTTAATTCTCATCATAAATATTTCTGTGAGGGGAAAAAAAAAAAGCATATTTCCTGGAAAATTATTTCAATACATGTTGTCTAAACTTCAAAATCAACAGCAGTGGTCCTACCTGACCTTGTCATTTTCTAATGGGCTCAATGACACAGCCATTAGCTTCATCTTGGTACAGAAATTTAGAGAGTTCATGTGCAGTGAACTTTATGTTCTGTAATATATCCAGGTTGTCTGACATTAGGGCAACATATAAGTGGTTCTAAGACTAAACTGGAGTAATTAAGGAAAGAGGGAGTCCTTGCTCCAGTATATGAAGGAGTCTGTCCCCCACAGATAACACTGTGAATCTTTCCCTGCCAGTCACGGCCTGGGTGTAACCTGGCTTCCCAAGGACGCAGCTTTCCTAGCTCCCAGTTGAAAAAAGTCCTAACCTAGCCTGAACGGCACGTTGAAGACGAAAGAATGGGAGACAACAAAAATACTGCCTTGCCTGCTCTTTCGTTCCTGTAATTTTTCCAAATTCCAGCACTGTCTTCAGTTCTCAAAGCTATTGATTTTCTGCACCAATCATTATCTTGTCCATCCAGGCAGAGATTATTCTTCAGAAAAGAGGAGTGAAAAGATGGGCTGTAATTGAAGGCAGCTGCCTCCATAGCCCCTCAGGTGCTGTGGATTCAGTCAACATTCCTGGTTAGATATTAGATTTTAATGGGCCTGGACAGCAATGAAAAGCGTGGATATGGATATTGGGTGAGGTCATTAGTTCTCTTTTCCTGCAGGGTTCAGCTCTAAATTCGTGATCAGTTACAGAATCACTCCTGAGGTACACCACAGGATTCAGCCTGCAAATGGTAAGAAAAAGCTTTGGACCTGCACTGTGCCAGACCTCTTCCTAGTTCATGCTCCTGGGTAATAATGTCCCCTCAAAGAAACTTGGCACAAGCATTACTGATAGAGAAAAACAAAGCCTTTGGCACTTAAAATAACCTTGGGGCTGAATTCCACTATCTGGGCATGGGAGGCTGCATGTTCAAACTGTGGTGGGGGCTATCTGCTCGGGGTCCTAGTGGGCCTGGTAGTCTAGCAGAGATCTGAGAGAAACATCTCTATAAACTTGCACAGGGAATAATGGCGGTCAGGTTTCCCATGAAGGCTACTACAAACACACACAAAAAGCATAAGAGCAAAGAGAAGGGTGCATGTTTGGATCTTTGGCGTTTGGGTTGGTCTTATGGCTAGGGTCAAGGGATAGGCGGATGGCAGGGGGATGTGAGGCAATGTAAGAAGAAAGCCAGCTGAGAGCTAGGGGCCTGTCCTCTTCTCAGAGCAGGGGCTGGTTCCCAGCCCAACCAGATGAGGACTACTGGGAAGGCACAAAAATTATTCCCTCTGAGGACTGCAGAGATGGAGAGGCTATCTGATTGTGTTAGTCTTGGCTTTCCAGTTGCTTGAACTGGGGGTAGGTCTCTGCAGGCTGTAGCTGAGCTATGTCAGATGGGGGCTTTAGGCTTATGGTGAGAAATAAAAAGTATTTCCAGAAGAGGGATGGGCAGGTCTCCTTCTTCAGGATAAAGTGAATAATGAAGGGGCTTGATGTTTTGGGACACAAGGATTATTGTCATAACATTAGTCAAACAAAAAATCAGAAGAGCATACCTTCATGTTTTTCACATTGTTTTGAATTAAGTGTTTTCAGAATAGTTAGAACTGATGAGTATATCAAGTAAAAAAAAACCCCAACCACACATCTGTGTGTTGTACAGGCTGACCATACTGTGAATGTAATTAAAAGCTCAGCTCCTGCTGCTTAAGTGATTGTGATACAAGCAGCATTAGAGCGGTTAGCAGAGGTGTCTAGGGCAGGGAATTTCTAAAGGCATTTGCTGTATTCTTGTCAGGAATAACAACAGGAGTGGGACAACATGCTAAGTTGAGACAGTACAGTGATGAGCTGCTCTGGTGTGGAGGAGAACACCACCACATGTGAAGTAGACACCCGTGGTCTCTGGTGGGGAAGGGGGAGAAAGGTTTTCACCTTCATCTCGTCCTCTTTTAAATTTATTTTTATGTGTTTTATAGTGTTCATATTATATTAGTAAATTGACATAAATATAATGTAAAAGTAAACATATACAAACATATTGGGTGTGCTTGCTCAAAAGATTATACTGATAAATGTGTGCAGTCAAAAATACTTGGGCACCACTGGTCTAACATGTCCACCAAAAAAGGTCTAGGGAAGGAAATATTAAACTCCTATCTCTCAGTTACTATTAGGTCTCTAACAAAATAACCACACACTTGAAGCAGATATGGAACTGAAACCCAAGTCCTCATTAAGGTACCAACTTGCTGCCATGTCTACAACTACCACGATGTCTCCAGTGGAGATATCAATTCTGTTCCATTGCATGTGGAAGTTTACAAATGAACTGAAGAAAGGACACAATTTGGGGCTAGGTTCAGCTGCCCCATAAGGTCTTTTCCTGCCATGGTGCAGGCACAGGCCAGAGCTCCAGGCTGGCTGCTCTGCCGTCACACGTGGAAACAACCCAGCAGGAAGCATAAAATATGAGATCCTTACGATGGCATGAGCAGCATCCATATTTTATAATAAATGTTACGGAAATAGGCATGTATGTTGCTGCTGACAAGTCTATGATGTCCATAACTGATGTTGCAACGGGCCATTAATTGCATGATTTACACCCTCTGAAATGTGCGTCAGGTGCTGGAGGCATTTTGTGTGAGGAATGAAGGAAAAACGAAAACAAGAACAAAAGGCACACATCTAAACTTGAAAGACACTTGAGAAAACTTCCAGCTAACACTTGAGATTAAAAATTGATAAATGTATCGCCAGGGGGAGCAGAGGCTGTTCTCAGCTGGGAGCAGAGCAGCAGGGGTGGGGGCAGCCACCGGTGAGTCACAGTCAGAGCCTTCCCAAACCCACAGTGGCAGTGGGAAAGCAACCAGTTTGGGTTTATGTTTGTATGGATAACTGTGGCAGCGGGCTCCATTATGAAATAGTGCTTGCAGCACTGCAGTGCTGTGTCTCGCTGGCCCCTTCACCACTATTTAATAATTCCTCCATCTCTTCCTACAGCAGTACTGAAGGGATTTATTTAGGTATCTGTGATGTGTCAGTCTGTGTCAGTAATTCTCTCCCAGCTGAGAAGAATTTATATCTCTGTGAAATACATTTTCACACTTTTCCTGATGAAAGCTCTTTGCTTTTCTGCTTTCCAGGTGGAAAAACTGAGTGTAATTCCATTAACTTGGGTAGAATTAAGCCAATTATCACTAGTTCATGAGTTTGCCTTGTGTATTTTTCACTCTGACTCCACATCTCACAACCGCTGCTGCTATGCATTCATCACATTTATGATTTTGTTATCAGATGGATCTCCACATGGAGATTCGTTTCACTCCTCTCTCATTCCTCCTTCCCCAACAGATGAAATGCATATGAACTTCAGTGCCTGATTTATGCATCTTAATCTCTATATGGAGCCAGAAAACCGTAGTCACATTTGTGAATCTCTCAAGATGATGCAGAAGAACCAGAAGTGTGCTGCCTAATTTCATAGGACTTAAATCTTTAGTCACCATGTTTAATTTGAGAAAGAAAAGGTCTTTACCTAGTTGTTAATTTTTTCATTCATAATGAAAGCCACAGGAACATCTCACAGTCCTGCCTAGAAGAATTCAATTAAAGCTTTTCAGTGGAAGTAGATGATGCTTACAGTACAAAAATAGACTGTTTCTAGTCAGCAGGATTAAAGGAAAGAAAAGCTCAGCAAGAATGAAGTTGCATTGCAGAGTTATCTCTATCTAGGCAGCAGGCTAATTTCCATAAATGAAAGAAAAAACTCTTTTCTCATCCCTGACTTACAGGTCAAAGAATCATTTTGAAATTCCTTTATCTTCCCTTTCATTTCCTTAATTCCCTCTCTTCCTACTCTCTTGCTCTATATTTGTGAACTGAAGGACAACAAAGCGTAGAAAAACTGGCTGAAATTTTATAGTATTTTTGGCTGTCTATATGATAGTGCATTTTGCAGGAGCAAATTTAACAGAGGAAATGTCATTTGACAGCACTACCAATTGCAAGCCATGCTCTGCAAGTGACTCCCTTGAGCCACCACTATCTTTGCCCAGCCAGCAGCTGAAAATAACCTGTCCATGGCAGCTTCAAAAGCAAGGATTAGCTTTGAGCCAGATACATGAGTTGCTCTGAAATTAATGCCTCCTACTTATTTCTGTGGAAACTACAGCAGATTGCAAGGAGCATGATAACGTTATTTGATAAGGCATATTCTCAGCTGCAAAATACTATTTTTCAACATAGTCACCACCATTAGCCATGCATTTTTTCCAGCGATGATCAAGAGCCTTCATGTCATGCTCATAAAAATCAGCATGGCCATCTGGAACACAGCTTTACGTCGCTGTTGCCTCTGCTGAAATGCACCACCCACACCTCACTGTGCTCACATCCACTATTTGGTCCCCTTAAATGTTTAGCAAGTGTCAATGAATGTCGGTAAGAGTGATTTTTTTCTGCATGAAGGAATTCAATTACACATCTTTAATGGAATATTGGTGGGAAGTTTCAACCCCTACTGCCATATCACCAACACCCACCTCTACACTGTGGACCAACATAATAAAATAGGAGGCATTACTTTCTGAGCAGCCCTGGTATATTAAGGGCAAGTACTTTCTTGGGTTAGCTCAGACACCTATTTCAATAAGCTGTACAGTAAATGACCCAGTACAAGGCACTGCTTTGATGAGAAAGCTCTATGACTACGCTCACATTGCTTGGCTGAATGTTTTGCTCTGAAATAACTTAAGGCTGACTTAACGGTCGGTTAGCATCAGAAGAGGTGTCTTTATCCTCCCTCAGCCACTTTTCAGTCTGCCAATGGCTTTACGTTGTTGCCATGCCCCTCAAGCTGGTACCAGTGTTATGTGGCCTGGCAAAATATGATAATGTATATATGTGTCCCATGTGGATGACAATTTAGGAGAAATATCTATGAACAGAACATAATGACTCACATATCTTCTAAATTCCAGTAATAAATCTATTTATCCACAAGGCTTGCTATCTAAATAACTTATTTAATTAATATATTACTGGTTTGTGAAGCTGGCATGTTTTTCAACTAAATTAATAGCAGATTTTCCTGGACTCTGCTTCATTAATCTATTTAGGGATGGTACTTAGCACCAAGGAAAGGCAAAAAAAGAGAAAATCATCCAAGCAACCTGGATGGCTGATTATTTCTCAGTGTGTTTGTTTACAGCTCAGCGCAACCTCCATGCAGCCTTCAAATGCAGCTCCAAGCAGTTGAGCAGGGGGCAAGGACACAGGCAGTGCCAGCTCTTTCACTTTCATGGCTTTCCATCCTCCCACCACCCTGGTAAAGCCATAAGCTGGGTTAGCGCCACTGCAACTTTTGGCTCTGCGTTTTTTTGCACTTCTGCCTCCACCATGCGAGGGGGCAGAGTGGTGCACAGGGAGCTGCAGCACTACAGCTATGTGGGAGCCAGTGAGCAGAACTCAAAGGGCTGGGCACCCCTCAGGGACTGACACGTGGCACACCTCAGGGACCACACTCACTGCAAGCCCTCCAGACAGAGAGGGAAGACTCATTCTGCTTTTGCTGATTAACATCAATGTTTAACATTGAAACAGTTGAAGGGATTTATATATAGCACTCAAACTTCTGCACATGTGCACAATTTTCACTCAGTGCTTGTAATGAAATTCCAGCAAGGTTATCAAGGGCTTTCTATGCATATTCAGCTGTGATTGACTCACTGCTCCTGGGAGTCTAGAAAAAAAAACAACGCATGTGGCAGTTTTCTTTACTCTTTACTTTAAAAATGCTTACAGACTCCTCTGCATGTTTGCATCAGTGTGATTGAAGATGAATGCAAAAAAGGCTTTATTCTTATGCTAGATCTCACCACTATTAAAACACCACTCACTTGCTCTGCGATGAAAGAGGACAACCTGGCAGATTTATAGTTTAAGCTCCCAGTAACAAGCGTGTTTAAGCGTAACAGTTGTAAATTCTGTTTTATCCCTGTTAATTTTATCTGTGCTGTCAAATAAATAATAAATCCTGATTTTGTATTTGAAGCCTTAAATGATGACAGGATTTGCTACTAAGTTTGCTTGTGCTGCCAAAGTGAAAAGTTATGCTTTACACTCCATAGCTTAATTCCCATTGAAGCCCCCTCACCAAAGCCTTTCAGAGGCCCAATGCAGACTTCATATTGCTTCAGTTACGGAATCTTCCTAAGGCCGTAAAGATAATCAGATGCAAACTCAGGCAAAGAGCTGGGTGCCCTGGTCTTATCCCTCAATAATACACCTCCCAAGGTGGAAAGAGATGTGTCCTTTCCACAAGGTAGAATAACTGCATCCAGAGTGAGTGTTTTCTGGCTTCAAGAGAGAAGCAGAGTGAAGCTTGGGCACTGCCTTCTGTTCTGTTCAAGTCACAGAGAAACTGGCACCACCCCAGCTGTGAGTGACACGCAGACTACCAGCCTTTCCTTCACAAATGTAAGTTTTGCTTTGGCTGACATCTATGACAAGAAAGCCCTGATGCTTCAAAGCAGTGAGTCTCCAGGGTCGAGTTTAGTGCCTTTTAACAGTCACAAAATATTTGTCTTCAGCTTAATTTTTTTTCCGACTCTTTCCAAAGAGCAGCCGGTATTTTCTTTTGGAGAACATTTGGGCTTACAATAGGGAAGGCAGAACAGACTTGGGTAGGAAAGAAAGCACAGAACACAGAAAGTAGGTGGCAGAGATGGATAAGTAAAGGCCAGGGCCAGAGGGAGAAAGGTATGAAGGAAATCAGTGTGGTATTTAACTCTGTAATACTGTTGCCTGGTTGTGTTGATTCAGGCAGATATAAGACTATTAAAACCTTATTCAGTGTTTAGAGACCTCTCCCACACCACCCCCAGAGCTTTTTCCTTTCTTCCTGGAACAAGCTCTGTAAATATCTTCCTCTCCTCACACAGAAACTGCTCTCTGTTATGCTTTCTGGGCTTCTGTGAGGTGAAATTCAGCATTCTGAGCCATAGTTTCTTCAGGAATGAAGTCAGCAGCCCCTTCCCTTTGGTGTTTGCAGAGCGGTAGGGCAGAAGAAGCCAACAGTGGCAGGACAAGTACCCACAGGTCTTCTGCGAAGCATCTTTTGGGTCCCATGTGTAGGCCAATGAGTTTTCAAAACAAGCCTTGGCTGTGCTGGGCTTAAAGTGTGTGGGCACTGGTGCGCTATTCAGACAGCAGGCCCAGCCTGATAAAATGGCTGCAGGAGAAACAATGCCAGATGCACTTCTCTAGTGCTTCCCTGGTAGCAGTGAGGGCTGGGCACAGCCAGACTCAGCTGGCTGCTGTCGAGCTGGAGCAGGGCATTCTCACTGCCTATTATTCTCTGACATGGATATTTCCCTTGGACAATCCTATAGGTTACAGTTTCTTCTTCATTTACTTTTTTTCACAAGCTTCATTTCTTTGTGTTAAATGGATGCTGAGGCTGTGAGATCAGAAATGCTGCTGCCACTGTTTTCTTGGCTGATCTTCTGTGACACAAAAGCTGGAGGACTGCTTGGATTCAGTCTTTGTTATACACTTGCTCAGACTTTCAGAAAATCTCATCCAGGCCAAATAGGGCACAGGCTGGCCAGGCTTTGTGAATGCAGTGTCCAGCCAGCCGACATCTACGCTCAAGGCATAAAGCATTAACGTAGCTGTTTCCTCTGTGTAAAAGCATAAATCAATCTGCACAACTTTGCCCTGTTTCTTGTCAGAATGATTAAAGACTTACCATATCTTCAAGATTTTCCCACTGCCTCACTCTGGTATCTTTGGTTGTAACTGGGCAAACATGCTGACACATGCTGAACATTTAAAACTTGCCTGGGTGGGAGAGGAGGAGAGAAAACAAGGAGTGGAACTGAAAGATGGAGGGATATCCCCAGTTGCAGGGACTTTGCTATCTCTGGGAAACCTGTGAAAAAATATCCTATATCTAGCCAGATCTATTTTCCAGTTTTTGAGTTTGTTTGTTATCTTGAATACTGACTATCAACTTGCAATTCCTGGTATTTAAAAAAGGGAACAGGTCCCTGTCAAACATACTTTGAATAAACAAAATAAGCTAAATCCCGTGGTTGCTTTCTCAAGAGACATGTGCTCCAGTCCATCAAAAACTTCTTTGTCTTTTTCCTGATTCTTCTCCAATTTCAGTGTCTACCTTGAATTTGTAGGCATCAGACCTGACAAACATTTTAGCAGCAACCTCCCTGTAGGTGTAACACAAATTTCTGTTACTTTAGCTTTGTACTTTGAGTTTAAGCTCTCAGGAGAGAGCGAAGGCAACATCAGGTGGTTTTGTCATCATCATCAGTAAAGCTCAAATTCAACAGATGATGCACCCAAACCACCAGACCCTCCCTCAGTCCTCCCCAGTACAACATGTGCAGTCCTTGTAAATATATACCTTCATTATAGGCCAGGTCTCAAACGCTCTTTGCTTGTTTCTCATCTACTTTCAGATACATACTGTTCTGTATTAGAGGTCTGTTTTCTTCATAATGAATTAATCTCTTTTTATTTTATTTTATTTTATTTTATTTATTTTATTTTATTATTTTATTTTATTGAGTTGGACTCAATGATCCTTATGGGTACATTCCAAATTGGAGTATTCTATGATTCCATGATTTTATGATTATTTTATTTTAATTTGCAGACTATTGGATTTCTCTAGGGTGTTAGGGAAGAGTTTCAAACAATGTAATGCTTAAATTTGATCTCTGTGGGAATCAGTAGAAATGCAACCATTAAAACAGAAATCCGCACTACGTTTTGAGACCTACTAACCAGTTTTTAATCCACTCTGCTTCTTAATCAAATGCCATGCTGTACCACATCAAACACCTTGCAGAGTCTATTACAACAGCCCCAGTAAGGTTTTGCACTCAATCTCATAATATTATCAACAGATAAGAAGTTAGTTTTTCATAATTGAACTCCGTTCAGAATTAAATATACTACTTCCTCTTAACTATTTTATTAGTTCACTCCCTTATCAGCAGCAAAGTGTTTTACCCAGGATAAGTTTCAGTTTATCAAGCTTATAATGGCATAGACTGCTCTATTTATTTTGTTTGAGAAAATTGGTAGACGTGGCTATTTTTTTTCCTACGGTGCAGCAGTAGATGTTTATCCGAATTATGACATGACCTCGGTTAGTCTATTTTGGGAATATCTGAGCCACAAATCAGTTTGTGAGACATCAGCCTTACAAATATGTTCTGGTCCACTGCACAGCTCCTGCATTTTTCCCGTGCTGAAAATTTTAGAAATAAAATGTATCTCCCTCTGGCTTCAGATGAGGCTTATTCAGGATAAAATAAGTGGAAACAGTCATCTGATGCCAGGAGAGCAGGGGCAGGGTGTGGAGGCTGCCAGAGCATGGGGAGGATGTGGCTGAGGGTCCCTGTGGGGCAGCACTGCTTTTGGGGCTCTGTATCCCCAGAGCTGAACCTGCCTGCAGACATCAGGGAGGGACCTTATGATGCTTATCGGTCTCTTCCAGTTTGGGATATTCTATGATTCTATAATCTTTTCTATGGTTCTTCTGCTGTTTAGCACTCCTCTCTTTAGGGAAGAATCCAGGCACACTCACACATCAAATGTGAAGATGCTGATGGCCATAAGGCTACAATACCATTCCTAATGTGACGACTCTTAATGCACCATATATTACTTTGTCTGAACCTGTAACTGGACAGAGGTTATGTCCTGGAGCAAGTCTGCAGCCTGCTTGAGATCTGTCTGCAGTGATGCTGCTGTTTTTCTATTTTTAGTTTCCTCGAGAAGATTTTGATGTGCATTACAGTTGCAATAGGAGGGGGCTTCTATAGAGGCTGAAACCAAGAGCAATAGCTTTGATGAAGCTGTGAGCCTCTGTACATTTTCACTTTTAAAATGTGGAGCAGAGCTGTAGCTGGTACAAATCAGGACAGACGATGTGTCTTCAATGGACTGGTCCCTGGTGACTTATGTTGCACAAGCAAAAAAGTGAGAAATTGTTCTCTGATTAATTCAAAATATGTGTGTGTAAAGAATGGGATACATTCTTTCTACAGAAATAATTGAATAATATATCTGATATAATAAATGTGTCCTTCTGACTTTCACAGGCAAGCAAAAAACAAAATCAACTATTTCATTAAAACAATTTGGCACAAGATCAGAAATGGTTAGGTCCTTGCAGTAGTGCTCAAGACCTTGTCCCAGTTTCCCTCTTTCCTCTTCCACCTGCTCTTTCAGTAACTGCTGAATATCTGTAAAATAAGGACAGTATTGGAAAATCAGATGCATTTTTTTAAATAAAGCAGCAATTTTAAATTCCCTATGTGAATAAATATTCCATATGTTGCCTGAATCTTTTATGACATGAATTCTGAAAAACAACTTAAACAGCCTTCTCTGTGGTTTTGGAACTGGGTCAGGAAACTCGCACAGGGAATTTTTAATGAGGAAGGCAGCCTCTCAGCTCTGGGTTACTGGTTCAAACGTGAATCAGGTTAGTAGGGACCAGAATTTGTTACTGCAGCTGAGGAAGTTAAACCCAAATCTCAGCCCAGATATCTACACTGCTAGGGGTGATAAAAATATGATGAGTACAAAAGCCCATTGCAGGATACAACCTGGCTTATGACAGTTGCTGAATTTCCTTTCTCTGAATGCTGCCTTTTAGCCCATGCCCTAGCTTGGGCATTGCTCTCCTGTGTCCTTCATTCTATTCAAAATCCACTCTTTTACCTCTGGTTTAAGGGGACCGTGAGCTCAGTCAGCTCAAGGATAATGAAATAAATCCTTTTCTCAAGGGTTATCTTGGTGCAGCTAAAAAGAACATCAGTTAGCAGAAGATGGGAGTGCATATTTTTATGAAGTTGTAATTCTTCACTGTTGACAAAAGTACCAGGCTTGGTGTTGTCTTAATCAGTACTGGAAGCCTATTTTTGACACTTGCATAAACTTTCTGTGCCAAATTTTTCTGTATTTTCCCCCATTTTATAAAGATTTACCCTTCCTTTCTTCATTTTTTTCCTTTCTTCTCCATCCATATTCTTTTTTTTTTTTTTTTTCCCTTTTTCAGCTTTCCCAGCCTCATTTCTCTGGTCTCTCCAATTCTAAAGTACAAAATTGCCAGTATGGTCTGATTCCTTTCACCAATTTCTTGTCTGTGTCATACTACCCTTATTGCTATTCTGAGCTCACCCATCAAACTGTATGAATATTTTTTTCTCCTGCCTTTTAGGCACTGACCACAGTCATTCTCCTTGCCTACATCCTTCACTCCAGCCTTTCTTAATGCTCCTAGGCCATCTCCAACACCTTCATGTCCCACATAACCTCAGCCAAGGAACATTGGAACAGACATGGAAATAACATGAGCTGCCCAAGGCGTGGCTCTACAGCAGCATCCCAAAGCGTGAGGGAAGCATGTCAGAATCACACTGCTGTGATGCATTTTCTTCTTATTTCTCCTGTCCTCAAGGTGGGTGAGTGTACTGATAAAAACAGGTGAGCACACTTACTGCATGTGGCTCCCTCATCAAACCAAATGACTTGTATTGTCTCTGTATCCTCCTGGAATGCTTCCTCCAGGTCCACCACTTCCATGACAATGAGGAAAATATTGCCAAGTCAATGGTCAAGTACAGATGGGGAAATCAACACCTGGTTTGTGCAGTTAAGTCTTTTTACTATGAAGGATCATTAAATACATAAAAAATAATCCTTCACACATTAGACACGACTACAAATAGACAGAGGACAGATTAAGGGCTGCACGCCATTCTATCTGGCTGATTTATATATGTTACAAAGCCCTATAAAAATCAGTAGTAAAACTTTCAGGCTGTAGTAGACAGCCTTGCAGTCCACTCACAAAACTCATTTTCTGGTTGTTCAGCTTCTGGGATGAGAAGACTGCCAAATAAAATGATACCCATCAGATTTAAACACTTCCCTTATCTGTTGTTTGTTTGGTTGGTTTGTTTGTTTGTTGTTTTTTTTTTGTGGAAGTAGCAAGATGGATCTAAGTAGTATAGTGGGACAATCAGTAAAGAATATTTTTTTCCAGGATGGAAAAGAAGACAGGGCATCTTTGAGACAACACAGCCAGAAGGAGTCGTTGCCTCCAGTACCTAGCCTAGTCATTAGGAAGCAAGTAATATGACAATCTTCATGCATATATTGAGACTTTGATTATTCCCTAAATATTCAAAGGTTACATTTTTTGTGTGCTGAAGGAAGGCTGTGAATTACACTGGAGGAAGAATTACTGCAAAATAGAACTATCAAGGACAAAAAATAATAAAAAATAAAAAATAATAATTATTAATTTCTTGTAGTTATTTCTCTGGTCTGCTGAAGAGCAAAAATTAGATATACTTACACATAATGTTTTTTGAGAACACTATGGTTAATAAAAGGCTGTGAAGTCTTGGATCTACTCATTTCAGAGTACTTCTTAAATTTAAATAAGCTATACTCCAAGAAAAGCAAAATGTTGGGTATGAAGAGATTATTTCTGGAGCTCAATAAGGAGTGCAGTTGACAGTTTTCTGCTTGTGAGGGCTTTTTGGCACAAAACTAGTATTATTGAAGCTTAGGGGAAAAAAACAAACAAACAAAAATAACAGCAGTATATAATAGCATACTCAGAGAGAAGACAGTTGATAACTATCAAACTGCTGTTTTCAGAGACCTGGAAATAACACAAGAGGGAAGGAGACTGCCAAGGTCATTGAACTGCAGATCCCAATAACTGCATCAGGTGATCCTCTTCTTAAGTGTTTTCTTCTAAACCTAGTCAATTTCAGAACAAATACACACATTGACCATTCTCTGTTTATTGTCTCTCCATTACTCCAGGCAAAATTACAATAAGACACATATATCCAACTCTTCTGTGTATCATGATCTGACACGCATTGAAGCTGAAGTGCTGGGAGTGGGAAGAAATGCCCTGGAGAGCAATTAATCAGAAACAGGTGCTGGAACAGGCTGCCCAGAGAGGTTATGGATGCCCTGTCCCTGGAGGTGTTCAAGGCCAGATTGAATGGGGCCCTGGGCAGCTTGGTCTAGTATTGAATGGGGAGGTGGGTGGCCCTGCCTGTGGCAGGGGGGTTGGAGATTCATGATTCTTGATGTCCTTTCCAATCAGGGCCATTCTGTGATTCTGTGAAACAGCCTTTTGTCAACTTCTCTGTCATGAAAAAGTGTAAGGGAGAACACTGGATTGATCTTGCCCTTCGTTAAAATCCCTGTATTTTTAGTTCATACATACCTTCCTAACAAGGAGAAATCTGTTTGTATTCAGTAAGGATCTATCTACTGCAAGCAGGTATTTAATGACAAGAGAGATGCTTTCCTAAAGTTTAGCTCTCTGGATGTGTCACCCAGCTCTGTAATACTTAGTTACATGAATGATTTTGTGACAGCAACTAGTCAGACACCGTGATTCCAAATGTGGAGCTATTACACTTTATTTTGGCTCACCCAAATGTTGCTATTTTCATTGAAGATTTTTTTTTTTTCCCCAGCTCTGAAGAGCTCCAAATTTCTGTTCCCAGAAAAGGCCTTGCAATCTGATAAGTACAAGTGATTTGTTTCGCTACCGATCAGGCTAAACATGCAGTTTTGTCCTTTGTGTTCTGACAACGAAGGCATTGTGCTAGCACATGGCTCCTTGCCACCAAGGAAAGAAAAAACAGAGAGAGTCCAGCTCCAGTGCCCTGTGTGTGGCTGAATGCAGTGCAAGCCTGATCAGTGCTTCCTGGCACTCTGGGGCACCTTGCCATGCCGGACATCAATGCGTATCACAACATACACGCTAGTTGTTTTTACTTTTTTTTAAGCCAGACATATTCCTACCTCATAGAGAGGAAAGGAAGGGGTAACAAGTGATGAAAAGTCAGACTGGAGTAAAAAGATATTGAGAAAATGGGGGGGGAAAAAGGAATAATAAAGAGGAAAAATGCAGAAATTTTGCCTATGTCCTATGTCCTCCCGTTCTCCAGGGGGTGTAGGATTCAAGGACCTTCCTGGAACATAGTCTTTAAATCATGCTGTTACTGTGTGAGGCCTCCTGAAAAGTTTTTAAATGCCATTTTTAAGTGCAATTAGAGTTTTCTTCCTCGGTATTCCTGTGGGAAGGCATACCAACACTTCACAGCTTTGATGCTTACAGATCTCCTAGTTTTTATGTTGTGGTTATAAACAGCTGGCTCCTATTTGTATATTCTTGTGACAACACTGTCCTTTAGCTTCAGTAACTTCTTTTATGGCTGTATCATGTTGGTATTTCATAGTCCAGTGGTGAGTAATGAATGTATCCAGGTCTTGGTTTCTGTTGAAGATAACAAGTAGCTGAAACGCGTATTGTCATTTTTAAACTTGTGTAGCTGTATAATAAGAGAGACATTTTGGTATTAAGGAATGAAAGTTCTGTCAGTGCTTTTGGTCTGAGGCATCTCAAAATAGTCTCAATTAACTTTAAAGAAACAGAAGGGGATCTTACAGTTCTATGCCCTATTTTATTAGGAATCCTCCACCTGAAAATGAGATTTTTTCTCTACTTAATTACTTCTTGTTCCTCTACCAGTATGAGGCACTGTTCATGTCCATTTGCATTTCCTGTCATTCCACCTTCAATAAAGGGCTATATTGATGTATCCTTCCAAAATTTACTTATCTGTAAAAACAGTTGAGACAAAGTTAAAGATTAAGGAACAGTAAATACAGAAAAGAAGGAAGAATGAATAAAGCAGAAAGGAAACCCAGAAGATCTCTGCAAGGATCACCAGGACACGGAAATACATATATTAGACTCCAGCAAAATGAGGTAGTTAAATACGCATAAAAATAATGGTTCTGTACCAAGAAAAATAAGGCATTACAGATTCTCAAAAACTATGAATCCTACTGAGGTTTCCATTTTTCATTCAAAATACTGTACCAACTAACAGCTGCGCTCATCAGGAAATACGTGTCCCCAAACCTACACTGTTAATGGTCAACAATTCATGGTGAATACAACTCTTCTCAGATGCAGAACTGCATACAAAAGGTCAAACCAAACATTGCTTGAGAATTTGGACCATACAGAGCAACAACAGAAACTAAGGTGGGTTTTTTGCCACACAACTCTTTATCTTTCCTGCAAAGGGATGGACTTTTTAAACTGGATCATGATGTGCTTTGCATCATGCTGGGGGTACCAGAGATGTTGCAGTCCAAAGGAGGAGTAGAAAAGCCCTTTGCTTTCTGAGCTCATCACTTGTGCCTATATTGCATCTCTGCTCCCATTCTTCTGTTCTGAGAGTTTGTCATGTTAAATACACCCTTGCATTAAAACCTACAAAGATTTTGCCAGTGACAAGTATGGAACTGATTACCTGAAAGTCTTTGAAGTTCTTTTTTATTTTTCTTTTTTACCATTAATCTTGTCTCTTAGACTTTTAAAATATGGTCTGACTAAGACCTTACAGACTAAAAAATGTTATTTGGAAACAATGGGATTATTTTCCTTTGAATCAGGGCTGCAATATTGGCCTGACTTTAGAATCTGTGGAAATTCCAGGTGTCACATTTCTCTTTTCTCCACTTCTGACACCTATTTACAATATTTTCTCATTATGGAGGATCTGCAGTTTAAGTTGCTGGGGCACAGTGCTGAATTCTGCAAGATATGCATAAGCTGCTGGTATTTAAAAACACAAAACACAAAAACAAAAAATAGTCTCTATATCATTCAAACCAAGTACAAATCTTCTCTGGTGTGGTCTTAAAATGTGCTCTTTTTTCTTTCTGTGGAAAAGTTACACATCTTTCTTGACCAAAGTTAGCTAGCTATCATCCTTGGATTTCACACTGTGAATATGTGTGGTTAGAAAGTCTTCTCTCTCTGAACTGAAAGGAGATATAATGTTGCATAAATTTCAAATTCTGCTCTGACAACATCTTAAGCGTTTAAACCATTAAGCCATTCTGTGACCACGTAAACCACTTAAATCACCACTTAAACCATCCTATGATTTTTAGCATTAAATATAGCATAACAAAATTATCAATATCACCTGTCAGTATAACACCGTCTATGAATGACATGCTGTTGAACTCTTTCCCAGAGGGAACCAAATAGCCTATTTGCTTAGAAATCTGGTATATGACTCAATCAATGACTTATCTGTGTCATTCTCTTGAAAATTCATTAATTAATTTTAATTAGAAATGAAAGCCTAGAAGAGTGCACTTGCTCTGCTCAGTTAGTTTATTGAGTTGAGAATTAAGCCAATACTGAACAAAGTAATTAATTTTTGTCATTTCTATAGACATGAAGAGCCTCAACACTTTTAAGGGACGCTCCTCTATATGTCAGTCCATTAGCCCAGACTCACAGCTCTTATTTCTTACATGCTAAATGCCCTCCATTTCCTCTTACTCCGGGTACTTGAAGGCTGAAGCAGCCCAAATGATGATTTTTACTGCCAGCTGGGGGCACTCAGTCCAGGCCTTGAGCTGGTTGTAGGTGACTGAAATTTGAATGCTACCTGCAGGATCCTCCATAATTCCACATCCCAAATAAGTCTCTGATCCCAGTTTGATATACTTTTAACATAAATAAAACAAACATTCCAAGACTATGACTTGCACTTCCACTATTTAAATATGGAAGGATGGGTTTTTTTTCTGTACCTATTGAGGGAATTCAAAGAAACTAGCTCCAGACCGTTGGATGCTAGTAGGTGAAAGACAACTATAAGTGCGAAAAATACTCAATATAGATATGTCAGTCTCTTAATTCAAACAAAAGTTCAGCCAGATTAACTTTATACTGAGAAATCAGCACTCTGGGAGGGAAGAGGAAGTACATTATTCTATCAGCATATCTTTTGTAATTTATGTGGCTGAAAATAATAACAATGATGTAGTTATTTTCTCTTGAAAGCTTAGATACCAGCAGAAGTTCAAATAGTCTTAAAATTGCATATGTGTAACCAGGAATGATGTAAGGGCAGTTCTCCTACACAGACCCCATATGCATTTAAAGTCAGTGCTGTCTTAGCTTAAAATGTTACCCATCTAAAACATTTAAAAGTTTATCAGCCAGGTGGACCATGGGAGTTCACCATAATCAGGAAATATCTGCTGGTGATAGAGCATCTGTCTTCCATGGACACTGACATATATTTAAGTAGTGCCTGGTTTTAAGTGAGTAAGTCCTGTATGCTCACTGTCAGCATTACCTTTGACAGAAAATTGTACCTGTTCAGACAGCAGGCAGAGCAAAGTGTACGTACGTGTTCTGGTGAGTAACTATAATGAGGAGGACAAAATAAAGCCCTAAGCCAGAAATAAGCTGTCAGGGCAATCAATTAGTCCGCTTTGGGTTTAAGGCCCTGCTCAGAAAGTAGTACAAACTGACAGATACTGGGGAGAGTGGAAGGCATCAGTCAGCCTTCACACTAGGGACATTTTAGCTGGAGTGTGACAGCTAAGAATGCTCATGGGGTGTGCGCTGAACACATTCATGCCTGCCCACCCAAGCATAGGACAGCTTGCTGGTCACGGTCATGTCCTTTGGTTATGGCAGCCATTGCTGTTTTCAGGTGGGGAGAGGAGAAAGATGGAATTCAGAATCCTGATGGAAGACCCAAGTTCTTGCTTCACTGTGGGGACTGAGTAGGATGTCAGGCCCATAGCAAACACTCTGCTGGAAGGTAAACCAGCTCAAATGCAGGTCTGAATGGCAAAAAAAGTACAAGGGAAAGAAGCATACACATTAAGAAAATACTTATTTTGAATGGCTGGTCTTGTGAGATGGTTTATGTTGTCTGATTTTGGAACATTTACATGGGGAGACAAGGGAGTTCAAGGAGAAAAAGGGGAAACACTTTAATGCTGGGACGTTTTGTCCATACACATGAACATCAGTGCTTACTGAGATTTGAGCTCAGGATCAAAAGGAAAAAAAAAGTTGTTTGCTTGTGTTTTCCTGAGGAAAAGACCAGAATCGTGCATTGCAGAGGAAGCCTTCCCCCACCTGCTGGCTTGGCAAGAGGGAAAGATGCAATGAACAATCAAAGAAGAGAGTAAACACATTTCTGAAAAGGCTTTTAATTAATTTTTTTTTTAAAGAATTGTGTATTACATCCACATGACACTGACACATTCAAATTTGTATGATATGACACATACTTTGAATATGTACATAACTGATAAGCATATTAATGAGCCAAGTTTGACAGGAAAATTTATTTCAGTGCTTGGATTTCTTTGACACAGAATTCTTCCATGCTGGAGATAATTAGTGCTGCCTGCTTTCCCCTTGCTCACGGGAGAAATTTTTCCCTATTATAAAGATTAGTCAGAACCATTAAAAATCCTGTTTAGTTCAATTCAACTAGTAAAGAATAATACAGAACATGTCAAATACCAGACAAAGAGAAAATCAAAATACCAAGTGATCGGTTTAAGGAATCTTTTGAAATTCATCATTGTTTTGAGTGTAAAATAGTTCATAATAAGTATTCATTTTGATGCCTTTTTTTACTATTTTGCTAGACTGTGAACTGTATCCAATGTTCACCTCTGAACAGGGATGAGAAAACCAGCCTGGAAAATGATGCTCATTTACGTGATGCTACCCACACTGCATCCAACCTGAGAGTCTGAACATCAGCACCCATGGCAAGTTTTGTTTAACTTCCTTTATAAACTGGATCCATGTCTATTCTTGCATGGTGGCCCTTTCACAGTATCTACTAGATATTACTGGAAGAGTGTGCTGTGCTGCAATAAAAGTGACCTTTATACATTAACTATAATCTAGTTTAGGCTGTTAGGGTGTGTAAAGTGTGCAAATACATCTTTAGAGACTGAGATGGGGTAGAACTAGTATCTGTCGTCTCTACTATAGTGATGAAGAGTCATCCCATCCTTAGCATTACTTTTCTCTATTGCAGCACAGTTGTTCACTATGACAAAGGCAGAAGAATTCTAATTGTTTCTGCAATGCAATCACTCCAAAACTGTTGTCATAGATTTCTGGCTTGTATTCTGCAGTGTGGACTGGTGGGACCTGCTCTTGGGATGTTGTGCAAACCCCAGATTGTGACAGAAGACTAGCACAGTTCCGAAATATTTCTGCAGGTCCAGCTAGAAGTAGAAGCAGCTGGCAGAGACTCCATGTTAGAAAAGAGCAGCACACTAGGCAATGCAGTGGAAAGATAAAGGAAGATGGTCTTTCTTAGTAACTTTAAATCAAAATAGCAAAACATATTTTACAAGTGTGAACACCAATTTAATTTACAAGAAATTCCAATAAAATAAGCAGTACCTATTAAATTACCCATTTATGATGTGACATTATCATATGTTTTGGAACAGTATCCATTAGTCTGCTAAACACAGAGATTTTATTACTCTATAATAAAATGTCAGGGAGATATATTTTCTTTAATCGAAAATCTGAATGTGCATATTGCTTTCCTTATTACAAGGTGTAGTCATTTTCTGCAGAATATAAACAACCCTCAGCATTAGTTTGCAGCTGAAGCATCCCATTAGAGTTTTATATTCTTATAGAAATCTTCCATTTCCCTGACAGGCTTTTGTTCCATCTGCATGCTATGCAATAGCTTCTCAAAGGAAAACCCAAAGTCTCACACTGAATTTAGCATCAGCTCAGACCAATCTTCCTCTTTTGCTAGTATGTCCCCATCCCTCTGAGTAACAGAGAAAAGTTCACAAGGGCTAACTTGTGAACAAGGAGGGTCCCTCAGCACCCACATCCCTTGTGACAGGGCCTGTCCCCAGCCCACTGCAGATGCCCAAGCTCTCCCTCTCACAGGAGAGAAGAAGCAGACAGTACTGACAGCTGCAGGTCACTTGTGGGCACATTTCTCCAAGCATCTTCCTCTACAATGTTGGCTGAAATAAAATCCCACCATCAACCACAGTAATCTTTCAGGTTTTCTTCTACTTTTAAACCAAGCTGTAATGTTACAGAGAATTATAGTAACATAGTGCAGTTTGGACTGGAAGGTATCTCAGGGGTCTCTGATCAATCCTCTGAGCAAGTCCTGCCCCTGCACAACTGTTCTCACTATGAAAAAATGTTTTCACTGTATGCCCATTTTCTCTCAATCTCCAGCAATGCACAGCTGTCCCTAGCCTACAACTCCGTCAAGGGCTCTTTTTTCCAGATGCAGGACTGCTTTTGCCCCTGATGAATTTCACGGGATTCCAGTCAGCTCACGAATGCCTTCTGCATGTCTAAGTACCTCTGAAGAGTAGATCTTCCTTTGAGGGTACTGAGTTATTCCCCCCAGAATGAGTCAATTTGCAAATTTGATGAAAGTGGCCTCCAGGTAAGGTATAATATGCTACCTCCTATCACTTGAGCCCAGTTATTCAACTGCATTTTCTACACTGTTTTTCGCTCATCCAGACACTCACATCCTAACTGAATACTATTGTGGGAGGCAGAGCAGAAAGCCCTGCAAAAATCTATCTACTCTTCTCCACTCACATACAAAGCAATTGAGTTGCTCAAGCACTGCAAATCATTGGTAAATCTATGCTGGCTGTTCCTAGGTACTTTCTTCTCCTTCATGTGACTAGAAATGTGTTCCAAAATTAAGTAAGCTTAAAATATAACAATCAATTCTTCCTCACACACACACAAAAATAGTAAATGCTTCTCTCTTTTCAGAAAAGTATCAGACATTACATGGAAACCAGATGCTACTGTTTCAGCAGTTCCAGCTATATCCTGATCTTTGAGCTTAGTATTTTAGTTTGGGGATCCTCAGCTTGTGCTCAGGCTGAGTAGAAGTCAACATGGTCAACATATCTTGACCACGAAGACAGAAAAGTGGCACTAACAGCTCTTGTTTCCATGGAAAATCTGTGGTCAAGGGACTAGCAATGATCAGATGTTTTTTTCATTCTTTCAAAGTTATGAGACAAGAGAAATGTCCACTGTAGCCCATATCTTGATGGTTTAAATAACAATGGATAGGAAGCATTACTATCCTGTAAATATTTTTATTTATAATTGGAATGTTCTTGCAATGCCTTCAGATTTTACTTCTCCAAAATCAAGGACTTGGCAGGAGCGTATATAATCATATTTTCTTCTGATGGGAACCAAGGTGCAAGATGACAAGTGGAGACTAGACCATGCCCAGTAATTTCTCCAGCATAGGTCAGGAATAAGGTTATTCAAGGCAGGTGTCAGGACCTGGACATTCATAAACCCTCTGGAATCTACCAGTATTGGTGCAAGTCCTGGAAAGCTAGATAGATGAGATAAGTCAGTACTGCAGACTGAGTGGGAGAAACACTTGAGAACAGCTCTTTAACTCAACAAAAATAGCAGTAGGTCTTGCGTGTCTGGGGAGGAAATGAGTCAATGCACAATGTATGTTCTTTCTTTCCTGGAGAGCAGCAAAATGTTGGTAGACCTTAACCTTGTTAACTAGACTTTGTAGGAGAGAAAGTGGGATGTTTTAAATAAATGAAGTAAACAAGATAAAATAGGCCTTGGCCTGGACACAGCGGATAATATCCAAATGTTGACAAAACACATATCATGCAAGGGTTGCACAAAACGTAGAAGAATTGTAGCTTTAATTTACTTTTGAAATAGAGCATTTAGGGTATCACCATCATGAGCTGCCCCTTCAGGAGAAGCGGAGAGCACCATCTACCGAATGACACAGGCAGGTTTTCTTTATCTTTTGGTAGAATTTGCTCATTGTCAGCAGCTCAGCAGTTAGTGTAGAGTTAGAGGCCACCGGGTAAGTAAGTTAGTTAACTTGCATTAACAATAGACTGGTTCACACAGTGGAGAAGGAGGTATTGCATCTCTCTCAAACCCTCAAGCCCTTCCTAAACCTCTGATAGCCTTAGTAAGTATAAATGAAGTTTGAATCCTTTCTTGTCCCTGCAATCTACTGAGTACATATTTATCCGGTTAATTTAATTTATTAATAATTTAAAAGTAGTTTAAAATGAAAGGAAAGGATTTAGAAAAGAAATTAATCAAAGATCCTCATAATCTGATTGATGATGATTCAACCAGGAAATTACTCGTACAGGTTTACTTACGTAGAGTAGTGTGCTCTTTCTTCCATACTATTTCCTCTTACCTATGTTCTTAGAATAAAATTACCCACAGGTTTATATTTCTAGATATTTTTTTCATGGTCTTACTGTTATTTCTTGTGTTGGCTTTTTAAAGCACTTGTTAAATTTTCTTGTAATATGAGGCTACAGTAATACAACATCCTCCTACAGTGCAGTCTGTTCTAGTCTACACTGTATAAAGAGTCCTTCACTGTCACAGGGTGGGAGCTGTACACAGATCTCCTAAAATAGATACAAAGGGAAAAGAGCTACAAAGGCAAAAAGTGAATACACTCTGAAAGCTCAAATCTACTCTCAAGATACACTGCATGTTCAAAGCACTGTGTCTCTAAGCAAAATTGCCCTTCATTTTTACAGGAAAATTCAAAGTCTCTCTGTTTTGAATCAGTTTTAAAAAGATGTTACCTTCTTGATGATCCACTTCCATACCCTAAGTACAGGGCTGCTCCAAAAGTAATGCCTCCTATTTTATTATGTTCGTCCATGATGCCGGAGGGAGATGTAGTGGGATGGCAGTAGAGGTTGAACTTTTCCATCAATATTCCATTACATTTTGTTGATGTGTGACAGACAGCAGCAGAGGAGCAGCTGACAAAATGACATCTGACATGGAAGTGCATGTGAAGCAAAGGTGTATCACTGAATTTCCCCATATGAAACAAAATAGGACCCATATAGAATGAAATTGCACCCACTGACATTCACTAATGCTTGCTGACTGTTTATGGAGACTGAAGAGTGAATGTGAGCACAGTGAGATTGTGGGTGATGCGTTTCAGCAGTGGCAATGGTGACATGAAAGACAAGCTGTGTTCTGGATGGCCAGGTAATGCTGTCAGTCTACATAATGAAGAATATCTTGATCAGCTCATCCACATGAACCCTGGTGAATTATGACTGGGGAACCCTGTACAGAGATGAATATTGGTTTAAATGCATTGGAAACAACAGTGACTATACTGAAAAAAAAAAGCATTTTGTAGTTGATAATTTGCTCTATCAAATAGTGTTATTGAGCTCTTTGTATCTGTTGTAGTTACATGGAAATTAATAGGAAGCATTACTTTCAGAGCGACACTCTTGACTTACAAAGCACAGATTTATCTTTTCTGGGAAAAGGCATGACAGATCTTGAGCCAGAAATGCAGTCATTTTTCTTAAAAAATCTGGCGTGCTTGTTTTATTTCCATGTTGGGAAGCGTCAATCTCCACAACACCACCATTGCCAAGACAGCATAATCACATAGAAAGTCCCACATCCATGTTTCCTTAGCTTCTGGTACACTAAGCATTTCACCAACATACAATTATGTCATGGCTTCTGATTCACTTGAACTATTATCCAAACGGTGTCATGACAAAACTATTTTTCACTCTTTCCCTGGAAGTAATTTTTAAATGAAAAAAAAGAATTTCCACGTAGAAGTTTTATTAGCTTTGGAAATATAAAAGATACCAGCAACAAAAAATAGAATCATATCTACATTCTACCTTTCAAAAATAACATTCAGGATTTTTTTTCTTTAACAGCTATTGTAGAACATCAAGTTTTATAGACAAAGTGGGAATAGAGCATAGTTAGCTGGTCAGTTCAATGATAGAGAGTAAATAGATCTTCCATTTTCCTAAGCCTGCCACAAAATCAGAACACAATTCCAATCCAAGGTAGGATAAACTCCAAGCAAACAATACTTCCCAATAAATTAATTGTAATTAATTGTCAAAAGCCAGAAGTTATTGGTATTTATTGAGCAATACATTAATTTTTAAAATTTTGTCTACCAATTACACTATATTCTATCATTTAACAAAAATGTATTCTAAAAAGGAAAAATAAATTAATGGTGAATTGGTGCTGAATAATTTATTTTATTTTGTTGAAATCAAAGTCATGCAAAATAATACTGAGAAATAATCAACTCTTTTTTCAGAGAAGCAACCTTCTCCAGAGATTTCTGACTACAATTGTCACGTCCTACTGAGTATGTAATTCCATGCATTTATACAGCCCATCTCACACACAGCAGCTCAGTAGCAGGGTTGTGCATTCACTGTTAGGGAAAGACCTTGAGTTGTCCAGCTCTCTGAGGTATTGCACAGCACCTGTCCTTACATACAAACTGTTGCTCATGATTCTACTGTCACATTTTTCTCTAGATCAGGTTGACAAAATTAGTCTCTTCAGTGTGGCTCATTGTTTGCAGGATCTGTGGACATATCGAGACCCTGCAATTGTAGGTGCCTTTGGGCACTGGTACCATCTGGTCTTCCTGGCTTTCACATTGGCACACATCATTCTATTTTTGAAAAGCTGAAGTATCAGGTCATGCATCAGGTCTTCTTGGAGGGAAACAAGATAATCTTTATGTGATTTGCAGAAGGTCATGAAGAAGATGCAGACACCCCTCCTGCCTTGGCACTTTGTAAAATCAATGAACTACAGTAAGAGCAGCAGTTCTCCACAGAAATATTTCAAGCAACAGAGGAGTGGATTTTTTCTTTTCTTTTCTTTCTTTCTTTTCTTTTCTTTTCTTTTCTTTTCTTTTCTTTTTTCTTTTCTTTTCTTTTCTTTTCTTTTCTTTTCTTTTCTTTTCTTTTCTTTTCTTTTCTTTTCTTTTCTTTCTTTCTTTTCTTCTCTTCTCTTCTCTTCTCTTCCCTTCTCTTCTCTTCTCTTCTCTTCTCTTCTCTTCTCTTCCTTTTCTCTTCTCTTCTCTTCTCTTTTTTTCCTCTCTTTCCTTTTTCTGTAGTCTTCACTATTCTTTCTTCTTCTGCTTTTCTCCTTTGTTCTCTTACTCACTTCTCTTCTCTTACGTCCCTTTCCCACTTACCTTCCCTTCCCTTCCCTTCCCTTCCTTCCTTCCCTTCCCTTCCCTTCCCTTCCCTTCCCTTCCCTTCCCTTCCCTTCCCTTCCCTTCCCTTCCCTTCCCTTCCCTTCCCTTCCCTTCCCTTCCCTTCCCTTCCCTTCCCTTCCCTTCCCTTCCCTTCCCTTCCCTTCCCTTCCCTTCCCTTCCCTTCCCTTCCCTTCCCTTCCCTTCCCTTCCCTTCCCTTCCCTTCCCTTCCCTTCCCTTCCCTTCCCTTTTCTTTCCTTTTTTTCCAATAGCAATATACAGAGACAGAAAGATATATAACCTGTGTTTTGTTAGGTTTACACATGAATTCTTTGTTTCATGGCAGTATATATGCATCCTTTGTTACAAACAATGAATACCAAGCTGCTGCATCTTGTAGACAGATCCCTGGAGAAGAGTAGGAAATACAAACCACTGAACTGAAGGCTGAAGGATTACTGCTCGCGAGTTTTCTCCCTGGAAAATACTAGCTTGTTGGATTATCACAAACTCTTCTGGCATGTGCATGTGTAGACCCAGTAATTCCTACTGGAGCAACAGAGAAATAGAAGAGTCAATTTTGGAGGCCAAGAACAGAAGACGACCAGATTTGTTGTCTCAACTTTGCAAGTTCTTCAATTGTCTTTATTTCTTCAGACTCATCTACAGCCTTCTGCTTACCAGATCCTCAAGATTCAAACTTTTGCTGGTTTATAAACTCTTTTAGTTACGCAGGTGGGAAATGCTGGGTATCGGGTTGACAGTTATATAGTATTTTTCTCTGAATGTATGTGAGATTCTGTTTACTTCTCCAATTTTACACAACTGCCTGGCTGAATGCCTGGAACTGAAGCCACAGGAGCAGTGAAAAGGTGGAGGAGAACACACAGGAAGAAAGAAGAAAAAGAAGGTATGGTTTCAGATGAATAGTTTCAAATAATTTAATCTAATGACAATTGGCTCCAGTAAGGCTAGGAAAAGCTTGAAGATCAGCACAGAGGAAAATGAGCACCTCATAGCAATGCAGTCTGCTCCTTGCAGATGGGGTGGCAAAGGTTTGTAATTGAAATTGTGTTATTGTGTTCTTTGTATCTGTTGTTCTACGGAAATAAATAGGAGGTATTACTTTTGAAGCAACCTATATAAACAGCTCCACAGTGACATAGCTGGACTACAACCAATTCTAGAGCATTCTCTGCTGTTTGGGTGGAAAAACTAAAATCCCTTGTGCTGGGCACTATCAAAGCACTCTGCAGTACTGCATCTATTTTGCCACATACACAGAGATTTGGGACATATCTCTGAATTGCTGCACAGACTAATTTGAGAGATGTTAACTCAGCAATTTGAAGGAAGCTTCCCCCTTCTGGAAGAGATGGAAGTAGATGGAAGATGGAAGCAGGTACAGATGACCTGGGATGAATATAGAGACACTGTCCAAGCACGCAGAGGCATGACTAAGGAACTGAAGTCCACTCTGAGTTGAATCTGTTACGGAATTTCAAAAACAAGAATTGCCTCTGTAAATACATAAATGGATGCTTGTGCAACCAGGAGATAGTCTCCTTTTGGATCTCTGCCAACTCCAAATTCCAACTATATTCTGATTCTAAGTACAGAGGTCCTAACTGAACACAGACACAGGTACTTAGGGAGCTGTTGAATGTCATTACAATGTCACTCTTGGTAATCTTTTAAAGGTCATGGCAAGTGGTAGTGGTACTTGAGGACTGGAGGAAAGAAATAATGAAACTATTTTCAAAGTCCAGCTTTCAGGTCCAGACCTGAATGTCTTAATTAATGATTTGGATGATAAGACTGTACCCCCAGCAAGTTGCAGATGACATAAAACTGGTAGGAATGGCCAAAGTATATTGTGGTCTTCTGGAGGCACCTCATCAAACTAGAGAAATGGACTGATGTGAACCTCATGAAGTTCAACAAAGAGAACTGCAAAGTCCTGCAAACGGCAGAATTGCCAAGGCCAGGTTGGACCAGGCTCAGAGCAACCCTGACCTAGCTGTGGATGTTCATTTAAGGGGAGCTGGACTAGATGACCATTAAAAGTCCCTTCCAACTCTAAGGATTCTATGATTCTATGAAATGACCCCAGGCTGGAACATTCAGGCAACCACCCAGCTGTAAAGGAAACAGGTGGAAAAGGACTTAGGGGTCCTTAGGGGTAAACACCAAGATTGGCATGAACCAGCAATGCACCCCTGAAGCAAAGTAGTTCAGTGCTATCCTGGACTGCATTAGGAGAAGTGTTACCAACAGAAAAAAGGAGATGATGGTATTGATCCTCTGCCAGTTCTGATGAGGACATACTTGAAGTGCAGGGTCCAATGTATGTCTATTTAAAAGCTGTCTGGAAACGCTCCTGGGCATGTGGCTCTATCTTGCCCTGCTTGAGAAGGGAGATTGGACCAAGTAACCTCCAGATGTCCCTTTCAACGTACGATACCAGGATTCTCCAGCTTGTATTAGATACAAAATATTTCTGATGCAGTGAGGAGAATACTTTAACCCTGACGAGTTAAAAAAAACCAAAACAACAACAACAACAACAACGAAACAAAACAAAACAAAGCATTTGATTCTACTCCTCCGTGTAAGTCCCTATGAATATTTGTGACAGACCAAAATTCTTTTGTGCTACACAGGGGTGTTGGCAGAGTTGTAACCTGAGTCAGATCTCACTTGTACACTTGTACTCCCTTTTAAAAGTATTGTCTTGTAAAACTGAAATAACTTATTAAATCATATTTAAAAATGGAATGTGTACAGCTGAAGTTGATAGTAAAATTGCCCAAGAACTAGTCCATAATCTGCATCCTGATACAGAGGATACAATGTATTGCAGGCAAATCCTTAATGAAACATATAATTAGGGGTGATCTTGATGTCACCAATCTCTGAAGAATACTTGCTTTAAGTACTGATATTCTGTGCTTGTGTTTGAATGGATTGTGAAACTCAAGCTCTTAAGGACAAAAGGCTTCAAGAATTTGAGGAATTTGCTGCTTTAAATTTCCACTGACATTGGTGAAAGTCTCCTGCACCTGTGATAGTCTGGCCATTAACAGATCTTCATTTCCTTTTGTGCTAACCCTTTGAACAAAGACACTGAATCCTAAAATAAGGATGCAACACCCATTGCAGAAAGTACTTTGAACACCATCTCTTTCATTCAGACTGCTAACAGACATGAAAGATTTTCACCTAGCAGCAGAAGTGTCAGAGCTGCAACTGAACTTGTGACCTCTGAACAAGACTTCGCATTTAAACTATCAGCAACAGATTAGCTAGATATTCCTCCTTTCCTTCCTTATTGTGAGCATAATTGTGGTAGCAGCTATGACGGTTACAGAAAATGAAAGCTCCATCCCGTCACTCTTAATTTCACGGTAGTGCCTGTACTCTCAGCTGAAGATTTCCCTTGATTTCACAAGCTGAGCATCATTCAATAACTGATGAATAATTACAGCCTTTACTACTGTGGGAATCAAATGTTTCTGCATTAGAATTGGATAATATTTTTTTATTTCATGGTCTCCACTGTCATAGTTCTTTTTGGGATTCTTTGTACTTTACTTGGGGGAGGTCTCTGACAGTTTGCATCACTTATCCTCTAGATGAAACTTCCCCAGGAATGCACACTCAGTATATAGGTGTTTATGTATATTTTGTCATACACATTGCGAGAATATCTTGCACAAGATTAATCAAACTAGAGAACAAGTCATGGCATGCCCGAGGAAGCACCTGAAGAGTCATCAGGAAGGCCTGGCATCACCCCAGCCCCCGGTGGAGGGGATGGGCAAAGGGGGAAACAAGGTACAAAAAGCTGTCATTGTGTCCTTAAGGGGTGCTCCTGCTTGCAGGACGCCAGCCACTGCAATCGCAAATAAAATCTGCTTTTATCAGAGATACCATCCTGACGAAATTATTTGGATATTTCCAACACTACTATCCCCCACACAGTGAAATGATTCAAGCTGAAATCCCTGTGATCATTGTTTCATTTAAGGCTTTTGAACAAATGTCATGTGAAACAGCTAGGCAGAAAGCCAGGTTACTAAAGGTAACGTTTGGATGAAGCAATATGCCACTCTGTATACAGATAAATTAATTCAGATTGTCAGCTAACCACGTTTTAAATAATGTCCTCTGAGCACTTGGAGTCAAGTTGCTTTTTGAAAAATCCCTCTGCCATTCTATCAAGCCTTTTTTATATCTTGGAACTGAGTCGTATTTCTATTCATCTGGAAACAGAGTGGAAGAGGCTAACATACATGAACTAATGTATGAGATTTCCACTTACTGACTCTGACTTCTAGAGCCCTTTCAGTTCCTTTTGGTGTAGTTGGTCAATATGATTATTTTCAGTCACTAAATTTGTGTCCTACGTCCAAGCTGGTTGTATCCAGACCTGTCCCTGCAGGAATCTCCATGGGCTTCTGGGAAAGCTCAGGCCATTTTTTTTCCACAGCAGCACAGGCTAATACAAAACATGTGCTGCATTATATGGTCTGGTGTAAGAGTGTAAGACTGTAAAACTGTTTTTACAGTCACTGACCAATCAACATAAAAAAAAAAGGATTTAAAATGCCACTAAATCTGAAGAGAACAGCAAAGCTGGACATTTTTTAGGCAATTACATAGCATAGGAGATGCTTATGTTCTCTTGCTGCAACATCGCTTTGTATCTCCAATTCATAACACAAAAACAAAAATCATAACTTCTGTTGGAAAGCGTTATACTGGAAGTTATTTGGTCCAGTTTCCTGCTCAGATCAACTTCCATTTAAAGTTGAGCAGAATTCTGAGGCTTCATCCAGCTTAGTTTCAGTACCACTGAGGGAGGGAGGTAAGAAGGGAAGCTGGTTTCAGTGTTGAGAAGGCAACTTTCTTTCTCCTGGTGTATAATAAGTAAGAAAAGGGTATAAAATATAGTGTCATTAGACATTGTGGTATTTCCCTTTCTTGGCATTGGCTTTGGCTTCACTCTGCTTAGGCCAGTGGAATGGAATAGACAGATTGTAGTGGAGATGTCAGAGACACAGTGGTAGTGCTAAAAAATATCCCTCAGACAGCAGCAAGATTTATCAAGAATACCATCCCACCTACTGAACATCAAGTAAAGTCATCCAAAACCAGTCCTTCTTAAGTTCATGTCGACTTTAAGCAGCTGTAGGGCCTTGGTCCATAGGAGGAATTTGTCACAGGGCGAAGAGAAAACTAAAGCACTTGTCTCACATCAGTACCTTCCCAATGGCCGTGTTCACTTACCATTGAAACCAGCAGCCCGAGGGGTGCGGTGGCTCTCTGTACTGGGTTTCTGGCCACTGAAGTCTAAGTAATCTGTTGGAAGAAAGTACATCCAAGGCCTCTGAACATTGCTATAGTAAAATCTTTCTCAAAATCAAGCCATCATATGTACCACATTCTGGCTTGGATTTGGCATCTGTACTTCTCATTACTATGACAACTTGGTGATGTGACCCTTCACAGATTCTTATAAAAATGCATAGCTACATATTTTATTAGCTTGTTAATTCTGAACTAAGCCTTTCTGAAGGAAGAGAACAGAAAGGCTTCTGCTTTCCAGACTGAAATGTAACTGACAAGGTTTCCAGGGTTCACATTAACCATAAGTCTGCTACATTTTCAAATAAAATGATAATCAGACTGAAGTACTTTCCTATTCAGGCAGAGAAGTGATGAGAAGTGTTTCTACTTTGCCTTTCTTTCTCTTTCACTCTCTGAAATAGTTGTCTTTAGTACTTAAGGGTTTTTTTATTATACCAAAAGTATCAAAAAGTATTACATGACAAGGTGTTGAAAAATATGCATGAATTTAAAAGACAAACATGCAATTAAATGATTAATGGATTTTAAATATGATTCAACTAGAATTGCACAAGTTTTAAAGACTATGAGAGATTATTCTTTTCTCTCCAGAAGACTTATATGCTATGCAGTGTATTTTAATGCTAATATTCTGTTTATTGATCAGCTGATTTCTATAAAAATCATGATTTATATGAAAAACAGAGCTCCTCCCAAACAAGGATACTGACTTCACAGATGGATATATCTACCCACAACTCTTCATCATTACAACCTTCAAAGTACCTCATGTTCCTGGGCATCGGTTCTTCCTCTGACAACCTCCCTCATAGCATTGAGGCCTCACAAATTTCTCTCGCCTGGCAGGCCAATCCCCTCCTCACTCCTGATATAGGCCCTTCTGGAGTTGGCAGAGTATGACCATCACACTGATATCTGGAGAATGAAATCAGTGTCATGGTTGGCTCCTCTTGCATTTACTGCCTTAACCACTTGCTAGAGGGCTCACCCCATAGGAAGAGCTGTGCTATTCTCTTTTCTGTTTGCATGATGTTAGACTCTCATCTCCAATGTACTTTTGAATAGTATAGCTGTGAGACAATCTGGGGTGCAGTTCTTCAAACCTTCTTGTTCAAACTGTACCATTTTGCATGGGTAAGGAATGATAGATATGACTTACTGTCTAGTCTATATGTCTCTCTTCTTACTTGCTGCATCTTATTGAACCAGAGCTTAGATATTTAATTATCCCTATGATTTATAAAGGAAAGGAATGACCTAGAGAGAAACATGACTAAAAATTAGATATCGCAATGTCAGCTGGCTGGGAATAAGTCAGCCAGGAATACTTGTAGAGCACGTTTCCACTAATTTTTTATTTATTTATTTATTTATTTTGCATGTAGCTGTTCTAAGAATTTCAGTGTTGCTGCTTTTTTAAAGGCTCATGGGACCTTACATAGATCTGGATGCTGGATCAGAAATGAAAGCTTGAGAGAACTTCAGGAGGAATTTGACTTTAAATAGTCCTTCAAAATCTTTGAATCATCATCCACTGCAATGCTGAGTTACAGAAGGCTCCTTCCGTAGCAGGAAAAGAGTCTCAAAGTGTGATTTGTCAATTTGCAGAATTGCAGAGTAATTTACGTTAGTAGGGACCTCTGGAGGTCGTGTAGTGCAACCTCCTGCTTAGAGCTTAACTGCTTGTCGTGGAACGGCAACAGGAGCATCAGGAAGAAGATCCTGAGCAATACCTATCCTGTACAGTGATTAATGGTTGCTGGTGTATAGACATAGAGTAGTCACACAAGTTAAGCTTTATTGATCCGGACTTGAAACACTGACATGAAGCTTGGATTCTACATCAGTTGGCAATGCTGTCTTGAGGCCCTACGCTGGTAGTCTGCATGAATCCTGCTTGGCATATTACTCTGCCACCTTAGATATCCTAGCCCTCATTTTCCTTAAAAAGAACTCTGATTGGCCTCACCTGCAAATCATCTTGAACTTGGTGCTAAAATACTAAAGTGTAATATAATCATGAGTAAAAATGAATTTATATTCAAGATCAGTGTGGAAATATCTGGACCATCCAACCTTTTGTCTCCAGCTTTTGTTTAGTAAATAAAATGCAAGATACTTAGTGTGTTTGATATATGCAAGCCTCCAGTTAATCTCATATTTTCATAATTTTCTTTCATTTTTGTTTTGTGTTGCACCCTCAAAAAATGCTGAAATAAATCCTCAGTACTGAGATCTCAAGGTGTGAACTTACATAGCATGGTAGTTAATAAGAAAGAATCTTTCTTATTAGAAAGAATTAGAATTATAATATTTCTTATTAGAAAGAAAGAATTTCAATACAGATACACTCAAAACAGTCTTGGGTTATTGTTATGGTTAAATTCCTGGTTAAGCTAAAATGAATTTAAAAACTGCCCCCACTGAGCTGAGAAGTTACTGCATTTTGCCTTTTCTCTCTTTTTCATGTCGTTGTTAGGAGTTTACTGAAAATAAATCATATTGAACTTGATTAAAGTGTCAGCTTTCGACATTTTCCAAATGCGTGCTATAAAAAGCTGACATAGAAGTTGTAGCAGAAATGCTAAGTCAGGGCTTGAACCAGTGATTGAGCACCTGGTGGGAAGGCAGGGCCAACCCAGAGGAGCTCAGGTGCATGCAATGCAATCCACCTGAGTGACTGGAAGCGGTGAAGCCAGGATCTACCCCTTCCCAGACCTCATTTAAGTGTTGGAAGTGGAGGTATGGATATTTTGCTGGAGATCCCTGTCTACCTGAGGCCTTCTGTAGGTAAAAGGGTTATTTATTTATTTATTTTGTTGTTCATAGCTGCTGTACTTGAACATACTCTCACCTGCTGCAGCTTAGGACTTTGCTACTACTCTGTCATTGCTATGCTTTCAATTGCATTACAACATTATAGAAGTAGATGTCAGTACAGCGGGAGGTGATACTCACTTCTCCCACAGCTTGTACTGTGAAGGAAACTCTCCTACTTTAACTGTGGTGCCTGTTATTCACTGGGGTCTCTCTTTTAGGTTATGAGTCTTATCAATCTGATGCAGACATACAGACCTTTATGCTCTTGCCTATTCCCATCCTAAGTTGTTAAAATGCTAGCTTTAGGGGTAGGGAAACAGTAACTATTTTTGAACAAATAAAAATACTCTATTGTGTGTTTAGTACTTTTTTTTAATAATACTTTTTAATACTTTTTTTTCTCCTTCTCTGAGGATACCAATATTCATTTAGTAATGATGCTAAGTGATGATTGCTTTTAGTTAAGCACTAGCAGTTTATGTTGGTGTCAAAGCAGAATGAAAGCATCATCTCCTATCTAATATAATGGATACTGCAACTGCTAAATAGTGACAGCGTTTGCAAAAAAGTGTGTTGTAAAGCAGCTTTTCTTAACCAGATACCTTTCAGTTTCTATCCTACCTTTATCTTGCCAAACTCCTCATGATCTATTAATATTTGTCCTCCATAAATAATAAATATTCTGCATTTTCTTGTCATCTGCAGAGGGGAATAGTTGCACAGTTAGAAAGAAGAAAAGATGAATTAAGGCCTCCATAAAATAGAAAGGAAAAGTATTCAGTTCAAT
Source organism: Meleagris gallopavo (assembly GCF_905368555.1). Lineage (NCBI taxonomy): Eukaryota > Metazoa > Chordata > Aves > Galliformes > Phasianidae > Meleagris > Meleagris gallopavo. The sequence continues at coordinate 56,577,541 of NC_139405.1, read as the reverse complement.
AATTTATCTGAAGATTATATAGAGCGTACAAGGAAATAAGCTACATTAGAAAGTTCTGAGGAATTATGCATGTACATATTAGTATCACTGAACTTTGATGCTTGGAATTGGAGATTCTCATCTTGATTTTTTTTTTTTTTTTAACTATAGTTTAAATACTTGTTTACAATTTATCATAGAATGGCCTGGGTTGAAAAGGATCACAATGATCATCCAGTTTCAATCCCCCTGCTATGTGCAGGGTCACCAACCAATAGACCAGACTGCCCAGAGCCACATCCAGCCTGGCCTTGAGTCTACATCAGAAGAATGCTGATTTGTAAGTTGCTAGGATAACCGACTTGCTAGTTTGGGTTTTCAAAAGCAGTGTATGATGGGGATAACCAGTAGGTACTGACACCTTGTGTTACCATCAGGATACATAGAGGATGTGAAGCAAAACCAACGAACTTTAACTATTTGCTTATTACTATCTCTATAGATAAGTTGGCAAGGAATCATTGATGTCAGAGGACAAAAGGGAACTCAAACTCAACATTAAATGTAGAGGGAACCATTGTCAAGGAGAAAATGCAAATAAATAGTAGCTAGAACAGTTATCTGTGCTATGCAATTCACTTCAAAGGAATTGAATAGCTGGAGAAAAGAGTAATGTTTAAGAGGCATGCGGTAGGAATCTTTCTGGAATATGCTTGTGAGGAAGGACTTTGTTCCTTTGGAAGGGAGGCATAAACAAAACAATTTGAGAAATAAATCTAACATCATTTTCTCTTTGTAACAAGTGCCCAAGGATTTCAGAGAAGTGCACTTCTAGTGTAGTCACAAAGCAGACCAAGTATGAATGCTGCCTGTTGTGGTATTTTCCTTTTCTTGCATTTTCTGAACCATTTAAAATTGATCCCTAAATTGAGAGAAGTAAATCTAATATAAAAGAAATCTGTTGGAACAGCCTTCGGAGGCTGTTCAATTTGCCTCCGAAGTTTGCCATTCTGAAGGCTGCTAATTACTAGCAGTTTATTTCAAATTTTATTTTTATGTTTGTTCTCTCCTGCTGTATTTTGGACTTTTTGCATTTGGTCTTTTCAAATGAGTCTTCTCTCATTTGAGACTGCCTCCTCTCTTACCCCAAGCCGAGGAAACAAGATAGCTCTCCTATGAATGAGGACATGGGTCTGGGGAATAGAGAGACTTCTGAGATTGTTTTTCATTTCAAGAACTGTCTCCTCTCTGAATCAGTGGAAAGACTCTCATGAACAACAGTAGTTATCAGGCTGGGTCTTTACTGAACACATGATTTGACAGTGTGAAGGCAGCAGCTCTCTATTTAGCTAATAAAATGTTAAAAGAAGTGCAGTGAAAATGAAGTTCAATGCTGTTGAATGTTTCTTCTGCAGGGGTTAAAAACAGTAATCTAGATTCCCAGTTTAGGAAGAACATCAACTTGAATTTTTTTCTTTCTTATTATTGGCAGACTGTACTAGAAAAGACTATATGAATATATCTTTGATTTTCTTAAGATAATTAGAGTGGATTACATTGTTTTTATCCAGTTTAATGTATAGTATTAGTACAGTATCTGATCAAATCTGGAAGGGACCTCAAGGATCATGAATCTCCAAACCCCTGCCAACAAAAGACAGTAGAGAAATTAAAGGTCTTCAGGAAAAAAGCAACTTACACCTGATCTCAAGAGCACTGAGTAAACAAGTATATATTGTCGTGTTTTGTTGGAAAGAGTAAATTGATTTTTATCAGTCAATTCTGCCTGAACTTCCAAAGAAAATCTTGATAACTAGCTTTCAGTTTTATTGAATCTTGCCCCAAATAAAGGCAACTGAACGAAGACAACACAAAGGCTTGTTCACAGAGGGGCCCCTGGAACAAGCAGAGCCCTATGAACACTCTTTAAAAATACATAGCTTCTGCAACAAGGCAAGTCTTACACATTATTGAGTCACCTTAAAATAGTTCAAAGAAAAAAAAAATCTACTTAGAAAGAACAGCAATTATGTGGGTTGTGTGGAATGCAATCCTTACCCATCTTTACTCAGATGTGGCATTTATGGAAGTGTTTGGGTCTCTAAAGTTGTATTGCTCAAGCATGTTACAGGTGTTTTTCACACTTGCAGCTCTAGTGTCAAACCTATTCTGCCTTAAGATCAAATAGGTGAAATTTTGCCCCTCTGAATTCGGGCATGCATTAAAAGATTGGGTTTTGCAGCTCTAATGGGAATGGCACAGTCTGGACTTTTGGTGTATGCAGCAGTAAAGGCATCACAGCTTTTCTTTACCACCAGATTGTGGTACAGTCAGGTAATCAATCACCTCTTGCTTTCTCATTTAAGACAAAAGATGTGATCATCACATTAAAGGATTGTTCCTGTCTTTTTATTATGATAGTATGACTCTTGATGAATTCATGCTAGAAAATTCACGGCTAATTAAATTGCTAATTGCTTGTTGACATAATTTTCTGTTTAAGATCTAAGTTATTCAAGGATTAAAATAAGGCAGTTTTCTACTCACATTTTCTTAAAATTGAATTAGGACCAATATTTTTCCTGTCTAGATTCTCTTTGTTAAAATTCAAACAAAGGTCTCCACTGAAAAAAAATGCTGCATAATAGAGAATGCAATGTGCTAAGCCCCCAGGCAGGTTCAAGTGCTGTTGACCTTGCTCTGATGAGGGACGTGCACAGAAACCATTGTGTGTATATTTAAAAAAAAAAAAAAGTTTTGTGCAAATACACTTGCTAAAATAAAGCTTTTGTTGTGCTCTCAACTTGCATAGATATCAGCTGTTGGTTGGTCTGAGGATGCTTGCCATGTTTCAATTGCCTGTTACCCAAAAGGGATGGATGTGGGAACCTGCTAAAAAGGTGCTGGACTAAATGAGAAGAGTCAAGGTGAAGCAGGGACTGCAGAAAGATATTCGGATCCAAAGGGCTGTGTCATGGTTTCATGATTTTTCATTATCGGTATTCCACATCATAACATCATGCAATGTACTGGGGGTTTGACTGCTGATGCTCAAGTTCCGGGTGCCTGTCCAGCGGAGAAGAGCAGCTACGTTTCCCCAGGGGGCTTTGCGGTCAGCGAGGAGATATAACTCCCGGCAAGGTCACCTGATGCTCTCTTCTCTGCCTGCGCTGCTTCGCTTGCGCTTCTCTGCCTGCGCTGCTTCGCTTGCGCTTCTCTGCCTGCGCTGCTTCGCTTGCGCTTCTCTGCCTGCGCTTCTCGCCTGCGCTTCTCTGCCTGCGCTTCTCATCTCAGCGTTGTGGTAAGGCCGATCCACTATCAATTTCACATTCTCTCTCCTTATAAAATTCTGTTGATACCATATTTAGTAAATTACTTTGTTTTACCTCAGATTGTTGCCACTGTTTTCAATTATTTCGGGGTCCCTTATTTTCTTTTTTTCCCGGGGGCGCGGATCCGCGGATCCCTCCGCCCTTCTAGTCACGGAACCGGGCCGAACCAGCCCGTAAACCGTTGACATTCTTGGTGGAGAATGCGGGCAACAGTTGCTTTTTAGCTTTTTGAACAAATCTCTCTCTCCGCTCTCAGACAGCTTCATTGGGAAAGTTTATCTGTTTCACCAGTACTGTCTGAAAGCGTGACCTTGAAAAGTCCAGGCGGACGGCCAATACTCTAGGATATTTGTAAACTTTGAGCCTTGCTATCTTGTTTCTGTAAAAGAAAAAAAAAGAGAAAAAATGCTTTCTCTACTGAAACTGCCTTTTAAGGGGCTGCATGCCACTGTCTCTTCTTTCTTAATGCTAAAAACATACTGGGCCTTAATTAAGTTCACCACTTTGCTCTATGGAGCAATAGGTATATATAGCCAATTGAAAACATGGATGGAAATAACTATGTGGCATCTGCATATTATGTGGCATACCATTCCAGAGGGAGCTGCTAATTTTACAGGGTTGGGGATTTTTAAGCAGGTTTCCAGCCTCTCCTTTGAATTCTTTATGCGGATTTTCAATGCTCACCTGATCACGTTATTAATCTCCGTGAATGTACTGCTCACCATTTCACTTATTATTAGTATTTATTATATTTTGAGGAAGTCTGCCCCAAAACCAGTAAATACTGAGTGGCAGGGAATGTGGAGAGGCCTGGGTGAGACTTTAGAGAGATGCGACATATAAGTGGGCTAGAGACCGAGGGGTGGATTTAACTATGGATGCTATTGCGCAAATCATTCACGACTGTGACACGTGTGCCACAATTAAACAAGCCAAGAGAATGAAACCTCTCTGGGAGGAAGGGCGATGGCAAAAGTACAAATATGGGGAGGCATGGCAGGTTGATTATATCACCTTGCCACGATCTCGTAATGGTAAGCGTTATGTGCTCACCATGGTGGAGGCAACAACTGGGTGGCTTGAAACCTATGCAGTACCCCACGCTACCGCCCGAAATACCATACTAGGTCTTGAGACACAAGTCCTGTGGCGACATGGTACCCCAGAAAGGATTGAGTCAGATAATGGGACTCATTTTAAAAATTCTCTTGTAGGTACCTGGGCTAAAGGTCATGGTATTCAGTGGATTTACCATATTCCCTACCATGCACCGGCCTCAGGTAAGATTGAACGATACAATGGGTTGTTAAAAACTATGCTGAAAGCAATGGGAGGCGGTACATTTAAGCACTGGGAGAAGCATTTGGCAGAAGCCACCTGGTTAGTCAATACCAGAGGATCTATCAATCGTGGTGGTCCAACCCAGTCCAGCTCCCTACATACCGTAGAGGGAGATAAAGTCCCTGTTGTACATGTAAAGAATATGTTGGGAAAGGCAGTTTGGGTTATTCCAGCCTCTGAGAAGGACAAACCTCTTCGTGGAACTGTTTTTGCCCAGGGACCTGGGTCCACTTGGTGGGTGATGCAGGAAAACGGGGATGTTCAATGTGTACCGCAAGGGAACTTGATGTTGAGGGAGTGCAGTCAGTAATTCCTAGTGCGTGTGTTTATATTTTGTTTGTCTATATTAAGCATGATGTAGTGATGTGGAATAAGGGGTGGAATGTCATGGTTTCATGATTTTTCATTATCGGTATTCCACATCATAACATCATGCAATGTACTGGGGGTTTGACTGCTGATGCTCAAGTTCCGGGTGCCTGTCCAGCGGAGAAGAGCAGCTACGTTTCCCCAGGGGGCTTTGCGGTCAGCGAGGAGATATAACTCCCGGCAAGGTCACCTGATGCTCTCTTCTCTGCCTGCGCTGCTTCGCTTGCGCTTCTCTGCCTGCGCTGCTTCGCTTGCGCTTCTCTGCCTGCGCTGCTTCGCTTGCGCTTCTCTGCCTGCGCTTCTCGCCTGCGCTTCTCTGCCTGCGCTTCTCATCTCAGCGTTGTGGTAAGGCCGATCCACTATCAATTTCACATTCTCTCTCCTTATAAAATTCTGTTGATACCATATTTAGTAAATTACTTTGTTTTACCTCAGATTGTTGCCACTGTTTTCAATTATTTCGGGGTCCCTTATTTTCTTTTTTTCCCGGGGGCGCGGATCCGCGGATCCCTCCGCCCTTCTAGTCACGGAACCGGGCCGAACCAGCCCGTAAACCGTTGACAGGCTGAAAGACAAAAACTGAACTTTTCTGAAGGGTTTCAGAAATGGTACCAAGTCAGGGTGAACTAGGAATACAGAGGCAGGTGCTGAGGTGCACAGGTGAACAGTAGGAACTGCAGTCAGTGTCCTCCCTTACTCTTGGAGACTAATGGCTTTAGTTAAGCCGAAATAAATATTATCCTCACAGATGAAAACAGCCTAAGAAATTTGATGATTAATTTGACTAAAAAGAAATATGTTGTGTATGTCCTTTCAATTCTATTTTCTTAGTATTACTTCCTTCCTATAGCAAAGGCTGTTTTGAATGAAGCATCAAATAATGTTAGCCCAAAATCATTAGTAGGAAGCATTTTGACAGTTTCCTAGTAAATCCCATGGCTTCTGTATCCCCTCTTTCTTTATTCCCTGCTGAAGCATTTTACAGATTCGTGCTGGGCTGGAGAGAGTACTAGAAAAACTGACCCACATAGGCATGAGCTCTCTGAGGTGCAACTGGGGATATTTCTGAAATGCTGGTATGCTATATCACTGAGAACTAGGTAAATGTGTACATGGGATACATAGTAGGTTTAGAGAGGAAATGGTTGAGATTCATTAATTATTACCACACAGATCTATGAACACAACTTCGAACAGCAAATGCTTTAATTGTTAGGAGTGTGGGGAGAGATGCTAAGAAAAGAGCACTTTGTTTTGCTGTTTCTTATACTCTGGATCTAAGCTACTGTTTTTTATAATGAACACAAAGCAGTTCTGGGCAAGAGGAGCGCACAAATCTAGTGTTAGTAGGTTCCAAAGCACAAAACCTGGATATATTTACCTGTGCATACTGCCATTTGGCACAGCAGCACTGTGGAATGCATATGTTTAAAGAATTCAAATTTAACTATTAATATTAAAGTATTGAGTTACCTTGAATTATTAAATATTTTGTATTAAATATATAATTGTTAAATTATTTAAATATAAATATTATGTGTTTAAATATTATGCCAGTGCTTTTAATGTTACAGCATTTTTGTTCTAATATCAGTTTACTTAACTCTGATTTTTGGTTCATCCCGTAGAGGATAGAATTATACCTTTCCAGAGATGGTTTTTCTGTTCTTGTGACTTATGTCTTGTTATGCCACAACAAGGCCTTCAAAATCCAGAAATTTCTCTGCATAGTAAGAAAATGTGGGAGTGTATTTAACCTTCATTCCTGTTTCCTTTGGAACCACACTCAAAGAAGCCTGCTTCTGCTTTGATTTTTTTTTTTTTTTTTTAATGCCCTAATCAGCATTTGTGAATCCCCTGCTGTGCTATGGCACAAAGTTTTAGGAGCTGGAAAAAAAAATGGTAATAGTCTTTCCCCCAACTGACAAATAAGGAAGGAACATCACTGACTTTATTACTAAAGTAAAACTGAGGAAAACAGCTAATCTTGCACATAATACACTTTCTTATCTTTAATATAGGACTTACATTTGTGTCACAGTTTGACTACTATTCAATACAAATTACTTTTGACTTTTCTCCTTTGTAGCTGAGTTGCTTGAGCTAACTCCATGCTTGCATTTGTTACTTTCATGGGTTTTTCTTGTTTCTCTCATTTAATCTAATGCGTATGATTACAGTTCATGTATTACTGAATAACTTGCAACATTCCACTTTGTTAGAATTAATTCCAAATGGTTTTGGAATATTATTACATGAATGTTCGGAGCATCTAGAAGAGGAAAGATGTGGAGCTTTTAGAACATATCCAGAGGAGGGCCATAAAGGTGAGCGGAGGGCTGCAGTGCCTCTCCTACGTAGGCAGGCTGAGGGAGATGAAAATTTTCTGTGAAGCATAGAAACTGGGTTAGCTGCTGATGATACTGACAAAGGCTGTTCCAGGAGTGAAACAAGTTTGGGAAGCCCTACAAAGATGCAGAAGATGAAGCAGACAGTACCCAACTTGGGTGAAAGAATGCTCTCCGTAGTTTAGTTTTTGATCTTTCCTGGGATTTCTCTATGGCAATGGCATGACTCTGATTGTCTCTGTGGGTTTTAAAGTCTTCGTAGCCCAACAGGGAGGGAGGGAGGGAAGTCTCCTACCCTCGTGGACAACAACATCATGATGAATCTCAGAGTTCTGACTAAGGCTGCTTTGAAAGACTCCACCAGAGAAGAATGAATACAGATCCTTGTAGTCTTTTCTCGTACCTCAACCACAAACCATTATTCCTTTGTAGTTTTCCAGCATCTAGTATTCCTATTTCTCAAATATTCCCCCTCTACAACATTTCATTCTAATTCTTTTTTTAATGCTGCCCTACTTTTCTGTCTTTTAGCTTGGCTAATTTCAGAGAGAAAGACAGACAACTTATGCCAAGGAAACCCGTAAATCACTTCATATAGTTTGTAACACCACTGAAAAATCTGTTTGGGATTTATGTCACTGCAAATGAAATCAGCCATTTGCATGCTTCCTTTTATAATTTATTTAGCAATTTGAAAACATTCCTTTAAACAAGCTTTGTCAGCTTGTCATCTACTGGAGCAAAATAAATAGCTTGCTGATGGATCGGATAAATTGGATTTTTATAAAGTCCCATCTATTTCAAAGGTCTTTCTTTTCTCTTGCAGGTTGATACAGCTTGCCACTCCAGAACTGTTGCACGTGCTCCAGAGCACAGTCTTTATTTTTAATTCATATAGCTACATATCCTGCATTTCCCTCAGGCTAGTTGAACACTTCATGCTCCAGCTTCATCTGAAAATGTATGTATATACACAAGCTAAATTCTTAAATCTGATGTGAATCTGGGAAGTTTTAGGTGTAGTGTTCACATCAGCTAGCAAGCTTTGGGCTATTACTTGCTTGTAGATGGCTGTTGAACAACCTCACTTGGAGAAACGTGGTGTTTTGGTTTGCAGGTCAGCCCTGGAAGAGGGCACCAGACTTGAATCCCAGCAGGGTGAGACTGAGTTCCCCTGGGCCCTATTCAGGGCCCCAAAGAGCTCATCTGAGCAATCTGTCCATATTAGGTCTTCCTTACATGAGCTGAGCCCTGCTTGGAGCGGGGACTATCATCAGGGCTCTATCATTATTTTGAGATAGCGGAAAAGCCTTCTATATGTGAACAGCTTGAATATACTACATACAGTTACATATGTTTCTAGTGTAAATAAGGCCTAGATGAGGAATAGGTATGTAAAAATCTGTTTCACAGCTTGCAGTACTGGAGGTTCTGCTTGCACACCAGCTAGAAATAATACCAAGCCAACATCTTGAATGTTGATTTCATGCACTAAGAGAAAAAGAATATAATTATAGCACCCTGCCATTTTCATTTTGGCAAGAGTGCTCATTTTCAAGGGAAGAATGCAGTGGCCAAAGCTGCCTCTGGGAGAAGTGAAAACACCATCAGGAAGCCTGACAAAACTCTTTGGGAGGTTGGATTTCTGCCACAGCTGATGGGATGGCCCATAGCTCTGGCAGCTGTGAAAAATAAAATTATAGTGGCATTCCTTTACAGGTGGCAAAATCTTATGTATGCCTGTGAGTTGGGATGACTGGGGAGAAAAGTGCCTAAACCAATCAAACTTTTATCAAAGCTATTTTATCAAAGCTTCAAAGATGCTCAAGAGGTACTGCTCAGTATCATATATATACAGAAATGTGTTTCTAAAACCTGCAAAAATGGAGATTTAGCCACACCAAAGGCTGTAAACTAACAGCCTAAGAAAACAGTCAACTACCTCCTTGCAATAGGCACGAGGACAAGAATGAAAGCAATGCTGCTCATGGTTTTGTGCAATTGTTTTTGTTTTTTTTTTTTCCTGTGGGCGGAAAGGAAAACAAATCATCTCCTTACAATTGCTTTACCTCTCCTGCAAGTGAGGGAAACCCATTTTCTGTCAAGACCAGAGAGAATCTGCTCTCTGAAGGTGAGGACCTGCAGCATTCAGTGCAGCTCCCCAGGGGCTGAGAAGCACAAAAAATATGGGTGCTGAGCTGATGAGATCCTCTGCAATAAGAAGTGCTTTCAAGGAGATAAGTAAGCAGCAGCTCTGGCTTTTTCAGAAAGATGTGGAAACATTTCTGCTCAGAGCGCACAAGGCTGTGAATCATGAAGGTGCTACTTCATGTCTATTCATTCCTTGTCTGAGGCGGAAAAAAGAAACGTTGTGGAAAATACTGAGAATTCTTTGCCAGAGTTTTCTACTGGAAATGAAAGGATTTTTCATGAATGTTGCTCTGGGGCTTAAAATTGCCTTTTCTGCTTTGAACTTAAGACAGAACTGTTTTAGAAGAAATCAGCAATGAATTTTGTCCTGTATCATGGGCTGGCATGGGCTCCCCCCATGCCATTCTTGCAAACTAGAAACTCTGCTTTTTTTTTTCCCCTGAGGTAAAGGGCAGAGCTTAAATGAAGTGGCTATGTTGGTTGACCTGTACAGATGTAGCACCAGAATGAGAAAAGCTTCTCTCTGCACTTTCAGCAGGGGAGCTTTTCTCATTCTAATGCTTTCTCAAAGAGCACAGATTCTGACACACGAGTGTGTTCAGGCTGCTCCTGCAACGAAGAGCACATAGAGCAGGTGCCATGGCTGCAGTGTGAATGCACTTCTAAAGTGCAGGTGTGGCCAGGTCCAGTGACCTGCCACCAGCCTGTGTGCGGTCCTTTCCAGCTCAGTCTGTTACGTGGCTTAGTTACAGAACTGCACCCAAATCTCTCTGCCCTTAAAAATCTTCTCCCATCACCAAGCTACCTCCCGAGTTACTTTGTAGCCCCAACACTCTGCTCGAGGCTTCTGCATTCATTTCAGTCATGCTGACAGACCTCCACTTTTTCCACTATATTCAGAGTGCTGCTGCTGGTTAAAAAGAGCTATGTGCCAGCAGATGACAATTTGCCTGTATCGTGGTGCCTGGAGTCAATCTTCACTCTGTCTTGAATTGTTCAGGCTGCCATTCGTAGAAAGCATGTTCAAAAGAGGGGATTTACTCTTGTAAGGGCCCTTAAAGACAGGTTTGGCTCCTGCATGGAAATTTCAAAACAAAGAAAACCTCAGAAACAAACAGAAACGGTTAAGAGAAACAACAAAGAAGACGCTGATGTGATATGGTACTTCCAGGTTCTTTTCTGCTGTATTACTTCTCACAGAAATAGCACTGTGGAGAGAAGAAGCCTATACAGATTTTCTTTGAGAATTCAGCCTTGCAACTTTTCTTTTCTGCGAATATCAAGTTTCCTTTCCCATTCATTTACCTTTATCTCACTGCTTCAGGCCCTTCTCCACCTCCCAGACACCTCTATGAAGTCATTCATGAATATCACATAGACACCATGTGTTTGCAGTACAGGAATACTGATACATTAATAATACAAGCCCAATAAGTAATGTTTTATATTTGTTGACTACACAACCTATAAGTGAAGGCATGCAAAAAAGGGGATGTGTTCCTCAGTGCAGGGACTGGCTCACTCAGGGCCTGGTTTTGTACTCTTCGTGTTGACAGTATTTAACAAATAATGACATGCCTGAGTTAGAGCTACAGTAGGAGTCAACACTATACTTCTCAACTCCATTGCAATCACACAGATAATGCTATGCTGTCATTTCACACTGAGCATGCTAATTGTATTTTAAACAACTTTCGGAAGAGTTCTGCTAATTTTAAATACACCTGCCATTGCTCTCATGAAAATGTACTTCAAAATAAAAATGCAGAGACATTCTCATTAGCATGGAAGAGGCTCAGTGCAAAATGCTGTACAGAAGGACTGTCAGTCTGTTCTCTGCCTGCTCCTTTGTCAGTACTTGCAGCCGTGGGGTAGCTATTTGTAATGAGGTAAACTGGAACTCACACCTGAACTTCCTCCACTTGCTTGTTGTGCTAAGTTTGACACATTGCAGAGGCCACCAAGCAACATCATATCAGCACCAGGCTGGATGGTATTCATACAGTTCACCACTGAGTAGCTGGCTTGGCCAGTTACTCTCCCTTGGCAACCAGAGGTAAGAGGCAGGCGCCTTCTTGGAGGCAGATTCAGAGCAAGAGTCTAACTGTGAGGGCTTGCAATCATCACTCCAGCTCCAGAGGGAGGTTTTTACTACAAAACCCACCAACTAAATCCACTCCCATTCATCTGTCTTTTACCCACTAATTCAGAGTGCAACAGTTAACCTCAGAGTGATGTCATCCTGGCCTTATTGTACCACATTTTCCAGGGAATGTAATGCAAGTCTTAGCCTGAGCCCTCTCAGAGCCACGGATAGAAAAATATCCCCCTTCCCCTCATTACAGATGCACACATTAAAAAAAAAAAGTGCAAACCCCCCTATTTATAGGGACAGTAAAAATATAAAGCACATGAAACTTTATTGGTGAAACCATATCTTAAGCTCTCCTTACCTAGAAGAGAGGGACTGTGGACATGGGGCTTTGCTTGGTGGACAGGATACTTGGACTCAGCTGAGCCTGCAACGCAAGAGATCATGGCTCATTGGTGGGCTTACTGTACTACAGGTATGTTTAAGCACCCATGTGTTTAACAGCATTTATAGAAGCAATTCTAATAAAAAGCAGCAGTTTTATGACAGTTAAATCATTGTCAAATTTATTTTTTGAATCTTGCTGCCAATCAACTGCAACTTACTCTCTCACCAACATCTGCTGCTTTCATCTTCAGAATAAAAATCCAAGCCCTGCAAGTCTACTCACATAACAGTTCCAACTCAAATAAGTCTTTATATTAGTCTAAGGTTTGCTCTTTTCCACACCAAAAATTACTGTGTAGAAATGAATCTGGAACATCAAACTTAAAGATGTGAAAGGATCAAGGCTCTACATAACATGAAACGTAGGCAAAGAGGAACTATTCAATAATCTTTTGCCTCCCTCAGTCTCTTCTACTTCACGTGATTCTTGTGCTTCAAAGGCAATCAGGTTGCTTAAAAATCTTCCCAAACAGCAATGACATGGAGGCCTATAGGTGTATCCTATTTGTACTTTTTAATTGGAAGTTAAATTATAAAACCATCTGTGAATGCTCAGTTCTGCAGCAGGCTTAATGCAGAACTAGAGCACGTGGTTTTCATGGCAAGGCACCTCAGCTGAAGGGAACCTAAAGAGTCCAACTCACCAGGCCATGGACAGGATTCTCGTGTATCTCAGGAGATGCTAATAATTACAATCCATTTATCCTAACAATACAGCTCACCCCAGAAATCCTCAGAACAGATGCATACCACCAAGTCCCAGATCATTGGGCTCCTCACTACAGAAAAGACATTGAGGCCCTGGAGCATGTCCAGAGAAGGGCAACGAAACTGGTGAGGGGTCTGGAGCACAAGTCTTGTGAGGAGCGGCTGAGGGAGCTGGGATTGTTTAGTCTGGAGAAGAGGAGGCTCACGGGAGACCTCATTGCACTCTACAACTTCCTGAAGGGAGGTTGGGTGAAGAGGGGTTTGGCCTCTTCTCCCAGGCAACGAACAGGACCCGGGGAAACGGTCGCAAGTTGTACCAGAGGAGGATTAGGTTGGACACGAGGAAAAACTTTTTCTCTCAGAGTGGTCAGGCACTGGTATGGCCTGCCCAGGGATGTGATGGAGTCGCCGTCCCTGGCAGTGTTTAAGAGGTGTCTGGATGAGGAGCTGCAAGATATGGTTTAGTGCTTGTGTAGCAGTGGTAATGAGAAGACAGTTGGACTAGATGATCTTATAGGTCGTTTCCAACTTTGTGATTCTATGATTCTATGATTTTCTGTGGGAATCACTAAATACTACAAATCTAAACACTACAACGCCCAAGGGCATCTATATAGCTTATACACAACAGGCATGCATGGAAAGGGTAGACTAGGGGTAGGAAAAAAGATCTTCCTTTTGATTAAAAAATTAGGAGAACACAGAAACACAATGTGGTCTCACTGACCACAACTAACAGCAGATGAGCGAAGAAAGAGGAGGATTGAAGAGAACGTCTGCAGCTGAATTTTTGGATGCTGCTGGAACAAAGCACGGTGAAAACAAAGACCATTCACCACCTCTTGGAGCTGGAGTTACATACTGCATCCTAGCAGACATCTGGGTGGTTGAAATCCCCTATCAGGATGAGAGCTGGCAACCGCAATGCTTCCTGTAGCTGAAAAGGCAAGAAGGCCTCATTAGCAGGCTCCCCTTGATTAGGCAGCCTATAGTAGAACCTGACCATCAGTTGAAATGGCATATACCATAGATCATAGAATTGCTCAGGTTGGAAAAGTCCTTAAAGATCATCAAGTCCAACCACAACCTAACCATACTACCGTAACTAATAACCCTCTGCTAAATCATGGGTTCCTGAGCACCAAATCCAAACGTTTTTTGAACACATGTAGGGATGGTGAATCAACCACCTCTACACAGTCACCTCAGTTAAAATGAGGGAAAAGGAAGTAGGAATTTATTATCAAAAACCTCCTAGATGCATTTGGAAGATCTTGCAAATCCCACAGATCTAATGAGTCCTCCTGTAAACTCGATTATGAAGGGGGGAAAAAAAGCATATTTTAAACATCAAGGGAAACAGTGCGATATTGCTTCTATGTTTTTAAATTTTGAATAACAAGTGTTAGCAAATCGAGAGACAACTTGAACAAGCACAATGTAGTATTATACACACAACCAATTGTCAAATTTTCTGCAGTCTCCCTCAGGTGGTTAAAGAGGGAATACAACCTTTTTTAACATCAATTTTTGCTGACTTCATCAGAGATGTTACAAATTGTTCAAGTCTTACTAAATAAATATTCTCTGTAAAAGTGACATGAGGTGGGGGAGTCTGCTACTATTGTGGCAGTTCCATATCAGCTACCTGTAATGCAGGTAATAGAAAAAAAAACAAATAAATTAATATCACAGACCTAAATGAAAACTGGAAAAAAAAAATACAAACCAAAATTCAAAACAGAGAAAGCTTTACAAAATGGCAATAGCTCTCACTATTTGCTTCCACGGTGTTATCCAACTTCTTCAATACATTACTGCTATGAAATCCCACTGACTGGAAACAGGTGCTAGTTTACATATTTAAAAGGATACTCTGGGTCCACATCAAGCTAGAATACAAAGCAAGACAATTCAGGAAAATGCCTGCAGTGTTAGTATTAGTTCAGTCAGAACACGCAAGCAGAACAGACAGGAGATGTGCTGTTTCTGCAAGTCTTTCTGGCTGTATGCCCCAAAAAACTGTTTAAGAAGAGAACAAGTGTTAAGAGTCTCACTGATGACAGAAGCTTGCAAAGCCACAATGAGATTCTCACTTCTCAGGTCTGCCTGAGAAGCACTTGATATGGTAAATCCTTATTTTTAATATAAAGTGTATGGAAAAACACTTAAAAAAAGCTTAATACCTCTACTACACCAGTCTTTAAAGCTTTCTTTTTTTTTTTTAATTTAAAAAGTTTGTCAAACAAGATGAATATTTACAAAACGTTTAGTATTTCAACTCTATTACCAAAACCTGCTGACCACAGTACACAGATAAAGAAAGTAGAATATACAAATCTAAAATATAGGGTATCAAGAAAATTTAGGTGACCTGATAAAAATTACAGCATTTCCCAAATGGAAAGGTAAAATGTCAAACAGCATAGCTTTAACTGAGCACGCACACTTCCAGTAAATACAGTAGAGACAGCTTCTGGAGAATCTACACCAGTCTAGTAATTGATGCTAGATCAAAGCCACCACTCACGTCTTGAATGTAAACTGTACATATGAAATTTACAGTTATTTTCAAAAGCTCATTCTCAATCTCCAGAAAGATGTTCTAATGCAATACAATTGATGCAATCTCTTTGTCTAGGAGATTTCCCACATAACAGTTTAAATTTACCTGCCCAAATGATGATAAAAAATTCTTCTGTTGGACAAAAAGAATACAAATTCCTAATATGCAGAAGTCAAATGCAAGTTTTTTTTTTTTTTTTTCTCCTTTTTAAACCAGACTATATATACACATTGAGAGTCCTTTCATTTTCACAGAAACAGAAGGAAGGAAAAATCCAGATGACTTAAATCAAGGTAGGGAGCAGGAATGCTGTAAACTCTTCAGAAGTCCGTGTACTTGCTTGCAGTGAAACTTTAATCAGTGCTTTCAAAGAAAGGCAACATATACCTCATTTAGTGTCTGATATAAATAGTCAAGAAGATTGGCATGCATACAATTAGCTTCACTGTGCAAAAGAAAATGAAGCACAGATCTGTCTGTAGATCTCTTTCCTTTTATACAGCATACCAGATTTCAGTTCAAATGATGCTTCACCTTGAAGGCTGACTTCACATGAAGGCCAGTCTAACACTCATTTATTTCACTGTGTTACTGGCAGAGCAACATTAACAGGCACTTGGCTAGGTTGTTGTGCTGGTGACCCATTACTGAGAGGTTGCTGTGAAACACCTGCTGGCTCCATTTTGCTGATGTGCGTAATGAAACGTAACCGAAGTTTCAAAGCTGGTCTTAAGTTACAAATTATTTTCTCAACCTGTAAAATAGAACAATAATAAATAATAAATTAAGACAGAAACGCATTTGGTAAATTGAGAGTATCTGGACACATTACCAGCAATATAACCATTAAAGATGCACGTTGAAAAAAAAGATCACAGTATTTATGCTAACTTTCTACTTGTCATGTAAAGTTATGGACTTCTTGTGATAATAACCCTTACCCCTGCCCCCTGCTTTGGTCTAACAGTACTATAACAAAGCTCTGCAAAATGATTAACACAATTTATGTTTGTAATTTTATAACAGGATGAATTTTTTAACTAGGTGATTATTATTATTTTTTTTAACCAACTTTGGACACATTCTTGCTTTTCTCACAAGACAAGCTACATTAAGTGAAACAGAAACTAAGGAAAAACTTGAAAGATATGGCTTGAAATACATTGTCAAATATTCAAAATTTTATACAGCTTCGCCCTAGGGCTCCTTTAATAATAGTACTTTGAGAACCTTCAAGCTGCATCTTAAGCTTCACACTACACAAAATAACCCAGAGATCTGAGATATTAGGTCTACTGCAGCTAAGGATTGTAACTGCATAGAAGTGTACCAACTCCCCAGTTTGCATACAGAGAGACTAGACCAAAATTAAGCTTTTTGTTTTACTGCTACAGATGAAAATCATTCCTGAAAAGATTAATTTTCTATAAGGGAAGATAACTGATTTACTTACTTGGTCTTTCACACTGTCACCTGTGAACATGTATTTCATATGATACAGGAAATCACATATGGGATCCATGTAGTTCAGATGTGAGCTGTATTGATCAGCATTCAGGAGCATTTCATAAAATGCCACTCCAATCTGTCTCCAAAGACACAAAAGGGTCAGACTCTACTTTTTAACATAATTGCAATTCAAAAATAATAGACGTTGTATAAAGTGATCCAAGAGCTACGCTTTACCTCTATCATGCAGCGTGTCCTCTCCTGCTGGAACCGCTGTAGAAAAGGACCAACGAGGTGGTAAACATAAAGCAACTGGAACTCTGTTTTCACTATGGGTATCAACACTTCTGTGAGGAACCTGTAATATTTCAAAGGTACTTATCACTTCAACCAGACTTATTTCCTTCTCTTCCCAAAATTCAGCTAAAGCATCAGATTACCTCTGATGGATCTGAGCCTTCGTTTTAGAAATTACTATGACATTTTGAAAATATTAGCTGTTTCAGTGAAGCTCTAGAACATTTCTAGGCATTATTAACTAAAACAAAAAATCTCAAGGAGAAAAGCAATCCCACCAAAGCTTAGTAGAATGCTATGTACAGTGGAAAAACTGTCCTCTGAAGTTTTAACATTACCTTTAGATCAACTGTCATGACTAATTGACAGGAATTCATCATACCACCTTCACTTTTGCCCAGTATGTTAAAACTTGGTATTAGCAAATGATAGCTGTTAGTCTTACCATTAACACAGCACTGTGGAAAGTCAAATCAGTACTTTTTTAAATGCAGTGGTACTTTTCACTTGCCTTAATGACTAAGTGGGCCACTGCTATGTCTTTCAGCCAGCAAAGCATCTCACTGAGCAGCTACAGGGTACTTTCCAGAATTAAAGACACAATGATCATAACTGACACCTTATAATTATACTATAATCAGCACTTTTAGGAAAAGTTTAAATGAACAAAAACAAAACTAATAAAAATTTTTTAAAAGGCAGTCATGAAAGACAGTCTCTAGATGAGAGCTCTGAAACTCACAGACAATAAGAGCCATATTGAGGGGAAAAAGGGAGCTGGAAAAGGATTTGTGATCTACTGAGTGGATTTTGGTGCAACTCCCTACATATTTGCTGGTAAAAATACTACAGGTACAGTTTTGCTATATACAACATACATATAAAATTGAAGACAAATCATCAAATATCATTACACATACTTGGGAATGAGAGAAAGCTGTCCAATGCTAGAATGATGCCAAACAGCATGTGCCAAAGCCAGAGTGTAGCTACAACTCATCTCAGAGTAAGACTGATGACATGCTGTGAAGTCAAACAGCTGGAAAGGGTAACCAACCCACTCTGTCTCTGAAGTCAAGCTGGGACTATTGATAACATTCACAATGTGATCATGGAGAACAATCCAGTATGGCTCCTGGAAAAACAAAGAGTCTGAATTCCTTCTGAGAAGAACATTCAAAATGACAGCAGAGAAAGGATGGGAAACATCATCATATTTCTAAGATGTTTTCAACTAGATGGTAGTTTATATACCTGTTTGACGAACCTGAAAATTAAGATGCATAATACAAAACAAATACATCCATGTCCATAGATATGGTACATTCAAGGACATGACGTTATCACAACATATTTCATTAATTTAATTATTTAGAAAGCTATTGTAAAAGACATCAAAAGGAACAGAGCAGATGTTAAAAGCCTTGGTGGAAAGAGAACAAAAATTTTCTGAGTACAGGCACAAACAGACTGAAAATCCAACATGAAAAAAAGAAAGGTACAAATGCCAGAGAATATAAACAAAGGTTCAAGGAAAACGGTCCAGAGAAATCAGTGGATCAAAAATAATGAGGACAAAATCCATGCTGTTTTTTTTTTGTTGTTTTTTTTTTTTTTCCAAAGAAAGAAACCACTTTGAAAGACGAAAGTCATAAGGACAACTGTTGTACACATAAGCAACAAGTAAGAAGGAAAAGAAAATTAAAGTTATTCAGACTTTCCTGGTCATTACATTCAAAACGTCTACCAAAACATGATCACTAATACTGCATGCACTTGCTTTTATAGCCTTAGGTACATTTATATAGTTTAAGAATATTTCTCTAGAAGTTGAGAGAATGATATAAAGACATACAGATAAAGGATGTGTAAGTGTTAAGACAATTAGATTTGCATCAGAAGCCTTATAGAAAATTTTGACTTTGTAGTTCCAGCTCATAAATAATATTACACGTGGAATCTAACATTTTTAATAGGAGCAATTAACTCATTTTCATCCTAGCCTGAAAACAAAACAGAAAAGCAGAAAGCTTCATCACTTCTTCCATGCTGCAGAAGTAGAAAAAGATGTTTTTCTAGCATGCAAGTAGTCTTCAGAATGGCCCTATGAGGAATCTGTACATGTTGCCTTTACACTGCAAACTGAAAAAAGTTTTGAAATGTAGTCTAGAAAGTCAATAATGTTTTTGTGGAAGAAGATATTTTATTTTAAAATATAACATACTGACTCACTGGTAAGGCTGTGATAATTAGTCCAATAGCATTCATCCAAGCTGTGATATTCTCTCTTGGCACCAGGGGCTGACTACAGATAGAAAAAAAAAGAAAACCTGAGCTCTGAAATCCACAAGTGTAATTTGTGCTTTCCATGTGCCTGCAAGAAAGTTTATTTATACAAAGAATATTTCTCAAGAAGTTTACAGAACTATACAAACACATGTAGCTTTCAGGAGACACAACAGTCAGCATAAGTACCACTATGACATTGCTTGAAAAATTTTAGTCCTACATGATTTTGTTTTAGAAGCATGTTTTTCTCAAAGGGTGTAATCACACTATGACTGCTACCAAACAAGCTCAAGTGCATAACAGCTGCTTGTCCCTTTATTTACTTGTTCCCTCCACATGCCACAAAGCTAACAATAATATATTACTAAGCTGAATAAAGCTGAAAACAAAATCATTTCAGTTTGTCCCTACTGATCAAAGATGACATTTGAGTCATCTCTGCAAGAATACCAGGTCCTTCTTTTCACTTCAGTTCAGCAAGGAATCAATGAATAGAACTACGGATCAAATTTAAGGCATTCTGAGAGCACACTGGCCTTGCAACTCTGTTCTGTTTCAAAGTATCTCTAATTTAACACACAGGATTCAGAGTCCTACAAATGGTTTCTGCCTCCTTCTCTGTATATTAACTGATGGAACTTCTCCTTTCACTCCAGCTGAAGGACAAGACTTTTTCCAGCCTTGTCCCATTGAACCCAATGAAAAATTCTCCAAAAACCACTTAAATGCAAATAGTGAAAGTTTTAGTTAATTTAAAAGTTACAAAACCTTAAGAGAACAAATACTGCAAACTACCTCAGCAATCTTCAATTATATATTATAAACTGTAAAAAACATTTTCAGAGAGCCAACGTACCTCTTCAGCACAACGTTCAGTAGTGCATTGCCCACATCTGTTCCTGGAACTGCCAGTGCCATGAGCTCAACACAGGTAACATGAAGAGCGTGGGCAGCTGGGTTGGGAAACTCATTGAATCTCCAGTCACAATTTGGAAATGGACCAGGTGATTTGCCTGCCATAGGTGACAGTGATTAAGGAAAAAAAGCTCCCCAACAAGGACTAGTGTACACAACACGTTGCTTAACACTGTATGTATACGTCACAAAGACAAAACTGAACTGAAAGAAATCGCTAAGAAATAGACACAGCTAAAAAATCAGACATATGGACATGAGCATGAATATAAGCCACTTGAAGCACTGCATAAATACAGTTATAAATACACATGTGTATAACGCACACGTGTAGACTCATACACAGAAGGTCATGCAGAGGATAAATTTCCCCAATGAAGTGGTGGAAGATAAAACATCAACCATCTCATTCAGCACGTCTTTCCTAGACAAGATGAAATTAACAAGAATTTTCTGTTCTGCAGTCTGAAACCTTTAATTTGCTTCAGTAAAAGACCCCCTAGAATTCTACAGCGATGGTTTATGCAAAGCGAGCACCTGCTCAGTCTCTGAAAATACTTTCACAAGGAATAATAGTTCATTACAGCTACATATTGAAAATATCTAACACTGCTGACATTTGCATAAGAGCAGATATTTATATAATTTTAATTTTCTTTATATAGACCTAATACACATTCCAAATGACACGTTAGGAAAAGGCCATGTGGGAAGATGAGCGAAAATATAAAATGTAGAAAATTGGCCAAATCCCATAAAGCTAATCCTAAGAGAGAAGGCATCCAGAGAGACTCCTCTGGTGCTACACTCTAGAACATAGAGGTGCATAGGTTCAACACAGTATTTTAAGTCAGCTGTAGTCACAAATGTAAAAAATAAAAAGCAACAATTAAGAATATTAAGGTTGGTGTTAAAGGTATTATTGTGTCCTAAAAACACACTCAGTAGTTGTTAACATAATGTATTTTGACCCTCACCTATATGCTGTTAGCTATACACAATTTTTTTTTTCCCTTCATAATACTGGTAATGGCACTAGAGAAAAGTAATCTTATGTTCTAAATTTATTTTCATCATGTTTTATGTCGAACTTATTTTGCGTGGCAATTAAGATTCATTTCAGAACGCACAAATATCAGCATTTTTATCTTGAAACAATGGATTAAGTAGTGAAATGTTTGCAAAGCTGTACTGTACTTCATTTTCACGATATGTTTCAAGATGTTTTTGCTAGGAAAGCACAGTCACATAAAATAATAAAGAAATAAAGAGACATTACAACTTTGATCTCATCTTCTAAACAATTTCTGTAATTGGAAGGAATAGCTCTGTACTGTTTAAAGAGAGGTCAGTTATCCTTTATCATTATGGGATTTTTAAATAATCTCCTGTCAGTTTTGTATCTGCTTAATTGGTTTACTGCTTTGACATTCTTCACAAACTCAAAATAGGCTAATAAATGAAACTGAACATTTTGATAAAACAAAGCTAGAAGACATTGGTACAGCTTAGCGCACACTAAGAAGGATATTGTCTACTAGTCTTCCAATGAGTTTGCAATAGTAAGTGTCATCAGGAACCCACGGATTATCTTCTCTGGCATTCATAGCACATTTGAGATAAGTGTCACTTAGACACCAGCCCAGTGGGCGATTATCTTTGAGAGAGCCAATGATGGCATGAACAAGCTTCCTCTTGAGGTTTGTGCGCTCTCTCAGATGTCTCTCATAATAGTGAAGAGTGTTGTACAAGTAAGTCACCGGACGGTCTGCCAAGAAGAAAACAAGAAAGTGAACAGAAATCTCTCTTAGCATCATTATTACACTTCCAATGGCAAGAATGAAATGCGAACCAAGAGCTGGACAAGACTAAATTGTGTATACTTAAAAAAGCACGTATGGAACAGATTCACGTTCTTTGTGTCATACAGCATTGACTTTCTTTTGTCTTGCATTTATGCTTGGAAGTCTGGTGACAGGAGAAATCAGGCAAAGTCAATATCATCACATGAACTATTAGTAATCCTTCCATAAGTAAATCCTCTAAACCATCTCTACATTTAAAAGCTATTAAATAGTAAGACTCTACGCATGAAGTCATAGTAAACAAAGAACATCCTAAGATGTCTGGCCATAACATTACAATGTCATCTGTCATCTATAAAAATACATATATATTGTAGAAGTGTAATAAAAATAAAGTGTTAAAAAAACCCAACAGGATAAATGATTTTGTCTTAAACAATCTTAGGTGGAAGAACTGTTTTCTGTTGTCTGAGTCTTAGTATCTGAAAGACTGTTAAGACACAACTCCAAGTATTCACTACTACGAGGGGTGAAAGGGGAAGATGTGAAACAAGCATAGCCTTACAAAAGCTACCTGATTAAGAGCACTGTTTGTAGGCTGAAATACACTAATCACATATTGTACTTCTTTGTGGAAGTGCACACACACAATTAATAGAATATTAATGGATTAAACATAATTGTGTTAGCAGATCATTATGAATGAAGGAGATGAAGGACAAGAGCATCACCACAGCAAAAATAAGAGCCTACATTCACAGGTAACTTACCATGAAATTTGTATAAACCTCCCAGATGATCCAGTAAAGTTTCTAGTGACTTAGACACTGGAAGCAGTTCCAGAAATCTATGGATTACAATGTCAAACACTGGCAAAAATCGCAGGCATACATTTCCAAAATAAATTGGAAGATACTGGGGCTGGATCTGAACTGGGGGATTGACTTGCTCTGCCAAGCCTTCAAAATACAACTTTTCAGGATATTTCTGGAGGGAAAGAAACCAAACAAGCTTGAAAGACCTTTCTTTAAAAGCACTGTATTAAATATTCAGCACCCACATTGCTTTAAAAGACACTTCATAACCTTCATTATCATTCATAACTCCAATAAGAGGTTAGCAATGCAAAGCCTATTGGAGAAAAATGATCTTTCGAGTGAAATCACGCAGTGGTTATGACCAGAAGATACATATTCAGAAAAAAAAACAAACCCAGAAGTTTCTCCATCGCTCAAAGGGGCATAAGGGAACAATACGTAAACTGAGGCAAAGCTAAAAGCAACTAGTTGCTATATGTCCCTTGTCAAGTGTTATAAGAGGAAATGTAAAGGAAATTAACACCACTGAAAGCTTCTGCATTATGTACTAAATCAGAGCACTAGAAATAATATAGATGTAATTACTCCCTGGGAAAGAACTGGAATGTACTCAAATACCAGATGAGCACAGCTGAAGCATGTGCATGGCATTTACCTGTGACTGAAATTTCCACATGCCAGACTGAGTCTAGTAACTTTAAAGCTATGTCTGAGCACTTCCCAGATTAATATAATTTGGTCTTCAACTACTTATTCACTTTTAGAAAGTTAAGACATTGCATTGCCAGTGCAGAATCAAATGGGGACCAAAAAGCTCCTGGATCAGAACTGTATCTGCTTAGTTGCATGGGAGCTTAATTGTACCTATTTTCATCCAGCATTTATGTATCCTTTGACAGAACACTTCACCACACATCACTTTTTAGCCAGCAGAAGCCAGTATGTTTACAAAAACATTAAAATTTCAGCAATTCGCTTCCCTGACGTGTCTGGAAATTTTATTTTTGTCACATAGGAGATGGAAGACTTTAATAATTAGGAGAAAAATGTAGATTTAACTGTTGTATTAGTCATAAAAGAGCAGAAGGAAATATACCTTTTCCCTGGTGCACAAGAACTCTATCCTAAATGAATCTCAGTAAAAACAAAGTTTTAAAAGATTGGATTTAGATGAACAAGGGTTTCTAATAAGCCCTTCAGATGCTTCCCTCCTTGGATATTACTGCATTATAATTTGAACACAATTACATAAACATAGCATTGCATTTTTATATTAGCCCAAACAAATTACCACTTAAGTAGCTCTAAGAATCTACAGAACTGTCTTGTAATTTTCAAGAAAAAAAAGCTGATCTGAACTCTAAAGGAAGTATCAAAATACAATGGTTTTATTAGCTTTGATACCTTGTGATAACTCATATGCTTAGTATGCCAGTCATTCTGCAGCCAATGCTCTGGAGAATTTTCCTTCACAAAATCACTCACTCTGTTTCTGAAATCATTAGGCTTGAGTAAGAGTAATTGAATAATGAAGTAACAGACTTGAGCTTCGTTTCCTTCATGACTACGCATAGCCTTCAAACAAAAAGAATCAGAAAACATGGAATTATAGAGTTGATGCTGCTGTCTGCTTAAGAACCACTAGACATTAGCAAGCCAGTATAGCTGAACATTACATAGATCTGCACACAAATTCACACTGAAAATATAGTCTCTCAACTGTGTTTTTGAAGTGAAGACAGAACACAAGTAGGCTCCATCATCACTGGAGAAAAGTAATCATCACATTTTCTATTCTGCAGAGAGAAAATCTCAAAAAAATTCCTGGTGAAAGTATATTACCCAAGAATTCTGTTTCTCTTTTGTCTCTCCATTCTCTTCTTGAAAACAGCTTCATTATCATTAATCGGCTAAGACTGCTTCAAACTTCAAGCTCAAGTGAGAACATGATAGAGTGGCTGGAAGTCCCCAGTAAAACTCAAATAGCTTTATAATTTAAAAATCTCATCTTAGTACAATTATAATTACTGAAAGAAAATTTATTTCCCTCCGGCTAAGTTCTGCTTTTCTTTAATTTACAAGATAACCTGAAAAGACAGAACACCATTTTTCCTCTATTTTTTCTGATGAATCAGGCTGAATTCCAAGCGAAAATAACTAACAGGTACAGGGCATTCCATTTGTTTCCAAACAATGGCATACTTCACTCCTGTCTTTTCCAAATGCAGAAGTAATTGCACAGCTCTGGTATCAAAGATCCAGAGCACAAAAAATAAAGTTCAATAATACTAATTCAACTGTTGCCTTTAAACAAGCACAAAAGGTTTACCCTATAGATTCAGGTAACTATAAGACTGACTTTTACATTACTTACAGAACTAATCTACTATTTTACTTATCAAATAGTCAGTATTTTTAACTGATACACTTCTAAAAAAATTGCTCTCACAAAAGTAGCATAGATAGCAAGGACCAAACTCTAAGCAAAACAACCTCTCAGATCCTTTCTTTTAAGACTATACTTACCAAACAAAGTATCAACCTGTCCAGTGTTACAATGTTGTATTTCCACACCATATCATTGAGAATCTCAATACATTTATTGAGCTGCTGACCTCCTGCAGAGGTAGAGAATTCATACACCAAGAAATCTGCAAATGTCCTGACGTGTGCCACAAGAGCTCTGGCCCCAATTCTTTCTAATACTCTATCACAGAAGAAAAAAAAAAAAAAACAACAAAGCTAGTCTCTCTTACAAGAACATTTGAAAGCAAATCAACAAATGCCACACTTTTTAAAACATTTTTATCTGATATATTTTCTAAGAATGAATGAGTTTGACACAAATGTTTACTCCTCACCTTATTAAATGAAGAGAATGCAATTTTATTTTTCTGTACTGTGTACTTAAATGCAAAATTAGCATTAAAATACTGCTACCACTGGAGCACTATGTACAAAACAAAAAACTCATCAGTCAGGAGGTACAATCAATCTTAGATGCTACACCGCTACCTGGCTCCACTCCTTTGTTTCCCATGTTCCAAATTTTAAAAAGTATGTGCAAACTGAGCTCCAAAGCACAGGGACTATGCCCTCATAACGGAAAAATGCTGCTGCACAAACACTGGAATTGCACCTTTTGTATCCTCACCTGTAACCGATTTGATTAATGTGATCTGTCTCTAGCAGCATCTTCCATAGCAGACAAAGGAAAAGTGGGGGTGAACCTTGCACCGAAAAGCGTGTGATTATTTCATTTTCATTGGTCATAGACTTCCACTTTCGATATTCTTCTTCCACATTCTTCTTCAGGTTAAAACGGCTTTCCTGAGGTACGTTATTCTGTTTGAAGAATACCTGAAAGAAAAGTAGGATGTAGTGTGACCAAGAGCCTAAAATAAAAGTATGAAAGGTCAACTTCAGCCTGACTTTGCACATTCTAAGTTCATACTTCCTTGTACAATGAAAATCCACTAGACAGGATTGATTCCTCACCCTGACACCATGCTGACTGTTTTGTCAATAATATGTGACAAACTGCCACAAGATTAGAGGCTTCTTCAATCATTATTTGTGTATTTTTAAAGACTTGATTTACCTTAACTAGTAGTATCAACTTGCCAAACTTGACCTTAGAATACTTCAGGAAAAGCCAATTCATGTCTGAAGATACATCAGAGTTACAGACACGTTTTTCTAGTGATTTAACATAGCACAGACAGAAAAAGAATCTCACCAACTAGTAAAAAGCAAAATAACTTGTTTAGAGATTAAGTTCTGTGTATTTCCAGATATAAAATTATTAGCGTAACTATTACCTGCAGTGGAGCTGGAAAACAGCTTAGTGTATGGGATGCCCAGTTATGTGGAGTAAAACTCATGATAGTCTGCAGTATATCCTTGCACCAAGTTCCTTGAATTGAATCAGAGCCTGTAAAAAAATCTAAGAAATGGATTGACAACATCAGAATTTCATGTAAAAATAATCCTAATGTTGCTTATGGTTATTTGTTCTGTTCTCTAGCAACATGTTTTAAGGCTCTGCCGTATACAAGGGCTCACTTTTTGACCAACTTCTCTCATCCCTTCCTATAGAATCTTATTTATTCCATAGAATAACATATTTTACACTATCAACAATAAATGGAACTATTTTTAGGTTTTGAGCTAGAAATAAAGCAAGCACCATTGTAAGATTTTATATTTAATTTTCTTTAACAGCAGCAGAACATGCTACTGCTGATTAATCAAAATTTTAAAAAATCCTGAGGAAATCAATGACAGTGGAATTGCTGGATGCTACTTTTGCATTGCTTTAAAAAACAGCTCAGCAGTTTTCTCAATTCACAGAATGACAGAATGGCCTGGGTTGAAAAGGACCACAATGATCATTTAGTTTCAATCCCCCTGCCTATGTGCAGGGTCACCAACCACTAGACCAGGCTGCCCAGAGCCACATCCAGCCTGGCCTTGAATGCATCCAGGGATGGGGCAAGATTAAGCTGTAGGATTCAAACAAAACTCACTCCCTTTTAGCCTCCAGTATTTGTTTAAAATTACATATTGATCAAAGGCATAAAAATTAAACACAGAGAAGCCCTTTATTTAAAGATTTCCTCCATCAGTTTTTCTAAAATCAATTGTTCTCATTCTCCATGAAGTCTTTACACTAAAAGTATATTTTTCCACAAAGGAGCAAGATAAAATACCCCTCACCAAGCTAACAAGAACTACCCACTGTTACTATACATTCCTAACACATTAAAATCCACAATAAAAACCTCTCCCTCTTCCCTCCCCAAATCCAAAACACATGCTACTACTTCTTAAAAGGTAAGCAAATGAGCTGTTGGTTTCTGCATGAGCAACATACTTGCTCTCAACGATGCATTTTGACTTTTAAATGTCAAGTATCAGTAATCAATCCAAACCTTTAATAATGAAATTGAAAGCAGGATAAAGAGAACAAGGTGATAACACTAGATCTGTATTTAAGAGTTGATTTTTATACAACATCTGACTTTTGATGGCTTTTTCCCTAAAAATAAGCACAAATTATACATTTTTCAAAACAAGAAAATTGTGGGATATATATTTTGACTGGGCCATTTCTAGGATTTTATGTTAAATGGTATTTTAGAGAAGTGGTCTGACTTCAATCTTAAACATCATCTCAGCACACCACTGTTACCTGTCACATGTGTTGCCCTTGCTAGAGTTAAGATTAAAGCCCTGTTGAGTTCCTCTGATTCTGCTGACAGAACTGATTTGGGATCACTGAGGAATCGCGTAAACTGCGGTTGGACTTCTGAGCTGCCCAAAGCTGTAATTAGCCTTAAAGCAGTACTCTCAACACTGAAAGAAAGAAACAGTCCAATTAGTAAATAACACTTATACAACTGCTTCTAAGATTCCAAAAATACTCTTTTAGTTTCTACTTCACATAATACAGAACCATTTGTTTCGCAAGTGGTGTTCTTAACTTTCTTTTAAATAGAGCCCTCAAAAGTTGATTCAGTGAAAATTTCAGGTGCAGAGCACTTGGAAACCAGATTGGAGTTTCCCCAGTTTAGAGCTCCCCTCTGTTATCGTTTGAGCACCTTCATCTAAACAAAGATATGCAGATTAACATATGCATGCTAGAACAGAACAAAAAAAACCCAACCATGAACAAGGTACAGAAATTGCAAAGATACCACCTTGAAATGGAAAGCACTAAATCACCCTTAGTAAAGAAATGAAGTATTGCTTTTGATGAAAAGCACTTTACTTTACTGCATACTGACTGCAAGTGCTTTTCACATGAGGCAGTTTGAAGTAATTTAAGAGATTTTTACAGTCTCATGTCTCTAAAATGCCAAAGCCATCTATTAGTTTACCCCAAACTAGCAATATGTTATGTGCACCTAAGTTGTCTGATTCACATAACAATCTTGTCTTTCATAAAGTAAAAAGACAAAACAGTACTCAGTGAATAAAAGGAACAAGATTTCCAGTTTAAAAACCATAGAATAGATTAGCTTGGAAGGATCTTTAAATATCATCTAGTAAATTTAAAAAAAAAAAAAAAAAAGAAACCCAGATTCTAGACACAGAAGAAACCCAGATTCTAGATACAAACTGAGTATCAGTCTGCAGCTTAACCTTTCAAAAAAAAAAAAAAAAAAAGACAGCAAAGACCAGTATTCTTCCCTAGAATTAACTGCACATCGACGTTAGAATTTGAACTAGTCCTTCCATCTTTCTTGTATGCAGATTAGCTATTCTTTTAAAGTGTGACTTACACTGATGTAAGACATAGAAAATTTTTTTTCCCCACATAAATTCACACAGAGTCCCCACAGCTTCATACTGACTCCTTTATAGATCTAAGATGAGTAAAATGAGTAAAGTTATTTCTCTGATCTGACTGAAAATTAACATTACTACCAAATGAATTGGAATCAGCTTAATTCTTGTAATGGGTTAATACATCATCTGTAGGAATAAACAAGCAGAATCCCACTAGCACAAAAACTAGTCATTGTGACTACAAGTAGCAGGCATTGCTCCTTTCCTCCAGTGGAAGAAGCTCAATGATTTTCTGACATCTCTTGACACGATGCTGCTGATCTCCTGTCTGAGATAGACTGCTGCAAGCAACTGCAGACTACTCCTACTAGCGTCTAACTGTAGCTCCAAAACAGTCTGCTGAAATTCCACAAAACACCACAGTCACAGAACTAAGAGTGAGAGGTACTTGCATCCTGTTTCAAACATAGTATAGTTCTTAAACAACTTTCAACGTACAGTGAAGAAAAAAAAATCCGTGATAACAACTAAACATGGTAACCACCACTCACCACAGATGAAGCTGATTCTGATTTCTCTGTGGCACAGCAGCCAAGGAATGAAGATGGCTGAGCAACTGGACTCGGTAGTGAGGCTGGATATGATGCATACGATAGCTAAACATTTCTAGCAGAGTGTGCAGAATTCCCCAGGCGTGAGATTTGAACACAGTTGGCAGGAGCTGACCTTATGAAAAAGTTCATAAAATAAGTTTTCCAAGAGATCTAGCTTCAAAATGTAGCTATAAGGTATTAATTACAAAGAGCACATGCAAGCAGTGTTTTATGATATTGTACATGGATGGAGCTCAATCTTCTGACTGAACATGTACAGCTGACATCTGTATTATTTTAAGGAGTTAAACTGAGTATCATTTCTGTCCAATTTAGAACCTTTGCTTAAGATTTTTTTTAATTTAATTTTATTTTTTTAAATACAGAACAACTTGTATGTGCTACTGAACTAAAGGAGAAGGGAAGGGTTGAGGGGACAGAGCTTTTTTTCTTACTGATAAAGCCTTTGATGCCCAAGGACTCTATTTCCATATAAACCAACAAGCGACTGTAGGTTTCCACAAGAGCAGGAGCCAAGGCCACACTAGATTTTGCATGAGCCAGCTTAATTACCCTTGTAGCTATGCTATGAATCAGACTGAGGAAAGAGAAAATATTTTTCAGTCAAAAAACAAACAGATACAAGTTACAATGTTTATGATACAAAGCAAGAGATCTATACATAGCATTTTCAAGAACATGAGTATTTCCATCCTGAAAATTAATTACATAAGAATTTGCTCTTTTTTTTGTTTTGTTTTGTTTTTTTTTAACAAAAAAAGCTAACTATACTTTACCTCATTTTAGCATGAACTGTGAGCGAGTCCAAGAGGTTCATTGGCAACGGGGTTATAGACCCTGATGCCATGCAATTAGTCCCTGGAAGAGATATCCTCATGTTGCCATTTCCATAAATAGTCTCTACCAGTACACCCATTGGCAAAGTAAAACACTCTGAATTGGTTGAATAAGCATTGCACAACAAGGCAATCTTGTAGTCGTTCATCTGTAAACTTTTGTTTCTTAAACTCTGTTGCAAAAACCTGAAGTACCAAAAACAGATTAACATTTAGTAGAAAGAAACGAGTACATGTATGATTCAATGATCAAAACCACAATAACTCCAGTTAAAAAATCAATTTTAAAATAATGGGAAAAAATATTTATCAACTGCACAGCATCAAATAACTAGATCTGCCACAGCTCAAATAACTGTTTAGAAAAATCTGATCGAGCTGCATTTTCTTCTGTTAAAGAAATACTTCTGAAGGAAAATCTCAAAAATGTCTTTTTCAGAAAAAAATTTAGTGTACTACACTTTCCAAATCACAGCATAATAAAACAAAGTAATCAATTTTCTTTCTGAATCTCCATCAGAATTTAAGAGTTACCCCTTTTAGATGTAATGTAATTTCCTTTAAGGTATAATAACAGCATTTCACTTTTTTATTTTTAGTAGTATTTTTACTTCAAGATCTTAGTGCTGTTTCAATTTTTTAGTAACCCTTACACAATATCTCAGCACACAATACTTTCAGAACATAGACTTGAAGAGTCTTATTCCATTATGTCTACAAACATACCAAAGTGTAACAACAAAAAACAACATAACTCACTCATGGTGATGCTTAAGAGAATGAGGAATGGGAATCTGTAACTTGGAGTTGTCGCTATGCGCCTTCCGATTCAGGTGAATCCAAATACAGGTCATCGCAAAAGCATGAGTGGACTGGGGTTTGTTAATATCAGGTACAGGAATACACTGAGGAAGGAAACAATCAAAATGATGATGCTGCATGTATTAATATAGAGAAAACCAATGAGGCCAGTATCCACAAATTCCACGAAAACTTGAAGAAAGTATAACTCAAAGCCCATCACGACAGTTAAAGTAATCAATCCAGTCACTCTTCTCCCAGTTTGTGGTAATGAAACATCTGTGAGATCACGCAACAAATTGTACTACAGAATTTCTGCCAGTCAAAAAACTTCCCTAGAAGGAAAAAATAGTACACTCAGCCTTATCAGTTTGGTACATCACACATTTTTGTTAACTTATCTCCTGACCCAAAATAGAAGACACTGTAAAAGCAAACAATGAGGATATCTTGCTGACAGAATTGTTGTGGTGGAGGTTTAATAACTTTCTCTAAACTTTCCCCTACCTCAAGACCATTCATTCTAGAGAAATGTACCAAGCACAACTAGGATCGGATGCAAGATTACAGAAAGAATTTTACGCAGTCATCAATACTAAACAAATTTACAGTGTCTTGTTCATTTTACTTGCACCTAAAAGTATCTGATAATGTATTCACAGATGTAACAATGAATCTGTATACTATTCCTTAATAGTATATTCTCAGGGCTCTAACAAACACCTTCTCAAAACCTTTGTCAAACAAAACTTAGGGACGACATGACTTAAGATTTTGGTTGTGTTCATTGTTGTTTTGTAGTTAAAAAAAAAAAACAACACTGGACATATGTGGTTATTGAAAAAACACAGCTGGGAAGTATTGGAAATCTTTCACTTAATTATATGTATCTCCAACTAAGCAGCACATTGATGCAACACCAACTGAAGAACAAAGGTGCATGGAAACTGTTGAGTCACGGCCTGAACCACAGATTGACCACCTGAGGCAAGGAATGGGCCAGAGTGGGAGCACAGGTGGGAGCCAGGCTCCACCGCTCCCAGACCCCATTTAAGGGCTGACTTCTACTGGGAAAGGATTTCTTTCTGGAGATCCCTCCTTTTTGGAGTTTTCCACTGCAAGCCTAGATCCTCAGATACAGGTGAGCATTTCTTCCTTGACGGTCTCTTTTTCACCACGATAATCTTCCCAACTATAACGCCTGTAAAGTATCATCCTTGCTGTGCTACTCTTCCAACTTACATTTGTTGACTGTACAAATAGTAATATCTATGTACAAAGGTGTCATGCTGAATAATAACCAAAGAGAAGACTTACTTCTTTCTCAGGATAAAGGAGGTCAAAAAGCTTCATAACGGGGAGGAAGTCAGCCAGCGCGTTCTTCTGGATGCTGCCAGAGATGAATTGCAGTAGCACCCACATCAGATGGTCTCTTCCTTTAATGAGGCCACGGCCTGCCAACTGTCAAAAACACTCAATAACAGACAAATGCTGCAGCCAGGAAAAAAAAAAAACACTGCAAAGATACCAATAAAAGAGGAAGCTAAAATGGCTCCAGTTTTCAGAGGTTATTTGGCATTTTATAGCACAATGTAAGCAAAAATACATGGCAGACTTTCAGAAAGACGGCGAAAGGGCAAGTAGTCACAACACAAAAACACTGTGTGGGCCATAGCAATTAACAGAAAGATTTAAAGTGTATTTAGCTCTTCAGAGACACCATTTTGAAAAACAAAAGCCAAAAATCAAAAATAAACAAAAAAAAAGCAACTCAACTATGCAACTTAAAATGTCACACAGCAGCCCTGCAGCCAAAGGCAGTATTGCAAGAGATAGCAGCACATAGTATAAAACCCACTAACTCCATTTTAAAAAGTCTCAGAACCCAAACAACTTGAGTTTGCTTCATCTGGACTCTTCTAAACATGCCTGATTTTCATGTATGTAGTCTTATTTTTAGTTTATCTGTAACAGCAATTCTTCAATGAGTACACAACTTCTAATCTAGCTTGTTTTATTTTTAACTTAATTTGTGTAATTTTGTGGCATAGCACCTATTGCTTCAATAACATTGGTTTACTTCACCAAAGGCTCATTAACAGCCATTATAGGAAAGCAACCTGATTTTAGGGCTACCAAAATAGGCTAACTATCCAATAAGTGGATATACACTATATATAGTACATTTGGATGTTCATGTAACTGTGCAAAGATACACAGCATGTTAGAAATTTTATCCACATAGCTACAAGTTAATTCTACAGCAAGTAGAAAGAACATCTTTTTCATACCATCAGCACCACAACTCTTCCAGAAGAGAACTCAGGATATTGCTGATACACTGTAACTTTTCCTACCCTTTCTTAAGGAAGAATGATACCATCACCTTCAGAATTCAAAAAGGAAAGGGTAAATACTTGAAAGTGCATCACTTCTAACAGTATTACTATGAGGAAGTAGCAATAACTTCAGATTATAATGCTATTGCCACTGTAATAGGACAAATGATCATTGATCGGT
Organism: Meleagris gallopavo; assembly: GCF_905368555.1. Lineage (NCBI taxonomy): Eukaryota > Metazoa > Chordata > Aves > Galliformes > Phasianidae > Meleagris > Meleagris gallopavo. The sequence continues at coordinate 56,543,567 of NC_139405.1, read as the reverse complement.
TAGAAAAACAAGACAGACTCTTGCATCCACCTCCAAGGCATGTTTCTTTAGCTCACGTATTGCACAGGTGTTTGCTCATCTGTAGCTTGATATTGGATGTAGCAGCACAGCTTTGGGTCTTCTTCTGACTTAAGCCAGTTTACCTCCCAGTTCTAGCAACTAACCTATTTTGAACCCAAATATAATACAATAGCCTGTAACCGAATAAACTAAAATAGAACCAAACTAATCACAGAGTCATTTGACTTGGAAGGGTTCTTTAAAAGTCATCTAGTCAAGCTCTTCTGTGAACAAGGGACCTATAGCTAGATCAAGTTGCTCAGACCTCTGTCCAGCTTGACCTTGAATGTCTCCAGGAAAGAGGTCTGCACCACCTCTCTCAGTAGCTTGTTCCAGCGCAGTACTCTTACTGTAAAAATCATTTTCCATATATCCAGTATAACACAATGTAACTCGAGAATTCGAGTCACTTCTACAGAGCACCACATGAAAGAAAAATGTTACACATAAGGTACTTCTTGAAAGAAGTAATAGGATAGTGAGCACGTTTATTTTTTAAATTTAATATTTTTACTATCTCTCTTACCAGCAGGGATCGATACAAACAATTTACCTTTTGATGGAGTGACAGGACCATATGCGGAAAGCTTGCAAACTGAAAGAGCACAAAGAAAATGAGCTGGCTGGAGAGATGCTGCCAAAGAAGCTGACTGGTTCCACCATCGTCAAACTTCTCTTCAGTCTCAGACCGTTCCATGGCATACACCACAAGATCCACCAACTGGTCCTCCAGCACAGGGCAGCGCTGCTTGTGCTGTAAGGCAGAGATCAGATACAGTATTCCAAAAGCCTTGCCATTAACTGCAGAACTCGCACAGTTGCAATAACAGTACAGTATTTTGACAGAAGGCTGGGAAGCATGAAATGAAGTCTGAACTTAAGTTAAGGATAAGCCACTGCGTTAAAGCTGCACTACGTTACAGGTCACGATGCTTTTTTTACATTTTATCATGCACTGCATTATTCTGTACTTGCTTCCAAGAGACAGATCATCAGTATGCAAAAAAATATCTGGTATTTCTTGTCTGTACTTTCAGTAAGTTTGTGCTGAATATTTATTTTTTGATCTTACACTCACAGAAAACATAATTTGTTATTTTAATACACTGCTGCTTGTTGCTTTCCCTTGTTTTCCCCCTCTTCTTTGAAGAAATTTCAAAGTGGAGATCAACAATACTGCCAAAACCAGAAGAAGCATCCCAATACACAGTACAGGCACATAATGCCTATTTCTTCTCTTTCTCACTCTCATTTTGAGCTCACCTACAACTAGGAGCAGAATTAATACTGCTAGAAATAGAAGTCCTACAGACACTCAGCTGGTGCAATACAGAATCAAAAGAACTTGAAAATTAAGCTAAGTGGTACATTCTGTGTAATTACTGTTCTATGCTCAATATGTACCACATCACTGAACTCTTTACATGTCGGATTTTGATTGCTATTATCTCCACAGAGAGCTGTGCAATATGCATACATCATTTTAAATAACACACCTTCTCCAAAGATCTTCAGCAATAATCAAGTAAGAAACATTATATATATTCAGGTCCATATGTTATTACAGATGTATATATGCCAGGATCACCACCAGTAGTCTGAAACTCAGACTATAAGTCTTGTATATGAAGACCATCAACTTCAATGTCAAGGACAACAACCTTTTATTAGCCTGTATGTTAACAGTATTATTACTAAGGACAAAAAGCAGCGTGGAATGTAACTTATTCCAGTTAAATTCACAGTGCTAGCACGATGGGAATGATGTAACTTCTGTTTGTTTCATTATGATCTCTTCAGGAATGGTTCCATTTTTCTTCCCATTCTCAAAATTTTTACATCTAACACCTGTAACATAATGCAGCCTTAAAGAAAACATTACTACTTTAAACGATACAAAAGAAAAGGAACTGAGCTGCTCAAACACTAATCATGAAAATGCAGTTTGCCTTACTAGAGGCCATAAGGCATACGTAAAAACAGTTTAAAAAGATTATCCAAATACTCAAAATATTTTAGGGATGCCTTAGATGAATTCTTTGACTTTCTAGCCAGGCAGCCTAAAAATCTTTTAATTAATAAAGTAAGAAATAACAAAAGGAAAGAGAGATGCTGAAAGGGGATGCTTGTTCTAACATTCATCAATGGTAATCTTTTGCCATAAAACCGAAGAGATTCTTCTTAATAAAACATAATATGCAAAAATTGGAAAAACTGACAAAATATAGTGAACAGCATCCCCTGTTGCATGCTCTTCACCAGCCCCAAACTGCAGGAAGCTACAATTCTAGCTGTGTTTTCTTGAAGCATGCTTAACACAAACCTCTAACTATAATAGAAAGCATCAGTTACTGTTTCACCTTCTCTTCCAGTACACAATGCCATTATCACAGATCAACCACACCACAGGTTTACCAAGAGCAATATTAAGACTCCAAATGAGAATAATTCCATTTCATTGTTTTGGTTTTTTTTGTTGTTGTTTTTGTTTGTTTTTCTTTTGTTTTTTTTCCGTTATCCCATCATCCCCACTCCCCCAGAGCAACTACTTATGAAGCAGAGCAGGGTGCAACAGACAAGACTACAGACTAGTTTATAATCCGGCATGCAAAACTACTACGTACAGGGCTTGAAATTTAATAGTTTGCTAAGCACTGGGTTAATGTCCACAGGCCTAATCATGTTAGGCTATATTAAATTAGGATCAAGTTATTCAAAGAATACAATAGGAAAATATTACTGTTAAAAAGAAAGCCAGAATTTCCAGTAGGAATTTTTACTATTCTTAAGAATTCTAAGACTGGGAAAAAGTTTATGAGTGGGAAGAAATAATTAAGTTCACCCTTTTATTCTGAAATTCATCATTTCATTGTTTTACAGTAGCCTATGAAAAACATAGCAGAGTTTCACATTCCATCTTGTTTAACTAGTTTTCTGGCATTTTTTGTATATTTTCAGTGAAGATATTCAGCACAAATTTGTACCTATAGTTTTTGGATTACTCAAAATACTGCACTTGCAAGTGTGTAAGCAGGATTGGGTCTTGTTTTATTAAGCACTCGTAACTGAAATATTGCATCTCAATATGCATTGAGACCTCTGAGGGCTGACTTTCCTCAAAAATAATTTTCAGGATCTAAAAAGAGACTAATTTTGTATACGGATGTACTTCATATATGTGGAAAAAATACAACATTCAAAAACCACTTTGGTTTTTCTTTTTTCAAAAAAGAAAATATTGCAATTTTGTTACATAAACACATTCTCCATTTTGCTCTGGAAATAATCTTTAAATGACTGACAAATACATAACAGCACTGAAAACACTACTAAACCATAAAGAAATACAGGGGAAAAAAGTTCTACTGTGACAATTTGATATTAAAACTTCTTGAGACCAGCCCTCCAACATACTACTGGTACCTTTCTGAAGTACACCAAATCTTCAATTGCCTTTTTTTTTTTTTTTTTTTTTTTTTTTTTTTTTTTTAAGACTATCCTAAAAGTAAAGTATTCTAAGAATTCAGTGAGGCTATCTGCAGATTATTATCATTTTAAATAATTTAAAGAAACAACAGTTAATATTTTTGAGCAATATAGCTAAACTTAAGAATGGATTCAGGAGGCCAAACAGTCTAAGAAACTTGTTGAGAAAGAGTTGTCTCCATACATAAGTCCAGCTCAAGGTTTTCACATGGAAGGACACTACAGTCCAACCTCACTTCCATTTTCCAAAATTATACACTACCAAGACACAAAACTAACCTTTTACGTTGTTTATATTATATCAGATTCTATTTCTACTAAGACTATTGGGCATTTTAATGTTTTCTTCATTGAATCTTACTCATTTTCTAACGAGAAAAATGCACTCAAGTGTTCTTAATACACAGACAACCAAAAATACATCAAAAACAGTAATCATACCTCTTAGCCTAAGTATTTTGCCAAGCTAACACTGATAATATCAGAAAGCAGGTCTCCAACATCTATACACAATATATTAAAAGGGAAAGGAAAGTCAGACTTTGCATTACATCATTCCTTTCACTTGATGTTTTAACTCTACTGCCACAATGCATGGATATTTAGTAAGTGTCTTCCTCAAACTGTTCCGGTCTGTAGTTAGGAAAGACTGCAGCTATACTTTCACCTGGGCAGAGTATGGTACACGTAATCTCATAAACTCATACAGATCACTACTGATGATTTACAGAATCACTAATATTATAGTTCCCAATTAAATGTTTGTATAACATTACAGAAACAAGACACGAAAAACTGTCTGTTTTAAAATTTTCCTCAACCCAGAGAAATCAAAGTTTAACGTAAACCTGGAGCCAACTTCACTGTTAAGAGGCAATGCCATCCAGACTAATCATGCAAGAAAAAGAGCTTCTTTTTTAAAGTAAAATTGTATTCACAAAGAAGGTCAAAATGTAAATCAAAACGTTCCAAAGTAGTTTCATGACTGTTTTAAGAGATTACTGAAACATGATTTCAATATGCAGCTGTTTTAAGGACTCCTTTAAATAGGATCTCCAAGTTTAATCTTCATTTGGCATCAGTGTATTAATATACTCTTAACTGTTACACGTTTTTCAAAGAAAAAAAATAACAATAAAAAAAACCAACAGACTGTGGCATACCTCAACAAAATTATTTAAAAAATAATTTTAAAAGAAGGGAGCATTACCCCAGCCAACAATGAATATAGAAATGATATGATAGAACCATGCCTCTTACAAGCCATTTCACAGAGGTATACAAAGGAAAATACATCCCCACTCAGAAGTATGCACTAGGAAAAAAAGTAAAAAACCAAAAAAACCACCCCCAGACTCCAACAGAAGGAATATTCTGAAGTTGGCATTACTGCATCTGGACTTAAGCCCACATAATTGATAAAGATATATAAAAAGATCATAAAAACCCCAAAACAAACCTTAAGTTTCTGAAAGGAACATATGAATCTAAAAACATATCAAATTTTACCTTCATGTTTTTCTCTGCAAGGTTAGCAGGACAGCTGGGTTTGTATTTTCTACACAACACAGAGATGGTTCAAGTGAACATTTTTCTAATATATATCTGCTTAGTTAGGACTGAACCAGAGAACTTCATTGTTCATCTTCAACAATATTCAAGAACTAGGGCAAATTTCTGATTTGCTGAACCATACCTAGATTGTGATGCCAAAAGATTCAAATGAAGGCTCCAATCCTGCAACTGGATCTGTGTGAATAGTTGATAGGGTATACAAGCAGCTTCATATAAGTAAAAAGGAATGCCTGATTATCACTTTGAGGTGTTCCTGTACTTGTTTTTGAAACAAACCTGGTGCTATTTGCAATGCTAAGCATCTTATTATTATGACAATCAATGTATACAGATTAGTTCCGTTCTAACAATAAAATACATAATTATCAGCCATTTTACAGAAAACACCAATGCGGTTACACGACTTTAAAAGGACATTTTTTGGCCAAATGGCTACATTAACAAACCCAACTATAAAGTCAATTTGTACCTAGAAGTGATTAAAACTATTGCTTTAAACAACATAAATGTTAAAGTAGAACATTTAACATTTCCTGTTCTATACCACTACACTACCCTATCCTACTCTAAATTTCTATTTTGACTCCTAAATTTTCAGCAGCCTAACATCCCTATGCTGGTGTAGTTGTAGCAGCACAGCTAGCTATAGTTCATGTTCTGTCAGCATTTCCTTTATAAGCTACATTCTTCAAGTTTGTTCCTTGGCCATAAAATTTCATGCTAGATTGAAACTTTGTGTAGAAGCTCCTACGCTAGAAAGCAGATATTAAGTAAACTTCAATATATTTCATTACTTCAATCGAATTTTCTTTAATTATTTTTAGAGAACAGCAAAGTAGAAATAAAAAAAACAGCATTTTTAACATTGACAGTTTTTGACTGTAAGGCACAGATAGTTTAGAAAAATAAAATGGGTTCAAGAAATACTTCTGTAGATCTTGTATAATTTACCAACTACAAAGTATGGAAGAAAAGTCTGAATACTAAATGTAGACACAGAAATAGACACAGAATACAAGTACTACTCATCTGATCACTAAACCTAGCAGCTCATTCTGAAGTCCAACAGTTCAGCTGCTTTAGGAATCTCAAATACAGAAGACTGATATATGCAGCATACCGTTTACGAAGATGCAGGTATGTGCATGTTCAAAACCATCATCTCAATCCAGAAAGAGCACTGGAGCATTCATGTGTTTCGCTTAAAATGGGAAATGCATACACAAGGTTTCAGGATCATGTAAATTTCATAGTCAGGTGACAAATCTGAAAAAAGTTTCTTAAATGGAAACACTGACACAACCTTCACTATAGTATTGCAAACAGCAACGCTATTTTATAAATCTTAAAAAGATTCTTTTTTTTTTTTTTTTTTTTTTTTTTTTTTTTTTGAATAGGAGTGGAATTGTTGTAGCAAAGGATCAGCTGTAAATACAGTACCTATACTTAAATTTCAAACAAAGTCTGCTTGTTTGATTTTCTCAGGCTTGTCATTTTTCTTTTTTGTTTGTTTGTTTGTTTTTAAAGAATAAAACAGAAACCAAAGAAAACACAAGTAGGCAAATTTTAAAGGAACTACTTCTCTCAGTACTTTCTTTTACCTAGTTTGGAGAATATCATAACTACCTGTTGGGAAGTTTGTTACAGAGGGTTCCTAATAGAAACAAACTAGTAAAGCCTTTCCTTATTATAATTTTTAGCTTAGGTGTTTTTTGTTTTTTTTTGTTTAATAACGATTGTATTTGCAGGTTTAAAATTTTACTGTCAGATGCAGTGGCTGTTTTTCCACTTGCAGAAGTAAAGATATTGAACTATGAATCTCTACTCATCTGAAAATTCCAGCAGTAAAAGTTCTTGTGACTGGTAAAGGAAATGGTAGAAGTTCATTCCAATCAAAATCTTTGCATCAAAGGATCACTGACTGCCAATTTTACGCTACATCTCTCAAATATCCAGAGATATGTATTGAGAATTTGCCCTTGGCTAATGGTCCTGCCAATTTCAAGCCCTGACTGTACATGTATTCTCTAACTGGAATCAGTGGCTACAAAGCGGCCAGCGTATCGTTAGTCACAATACAACAGTAAGGTTGTGAACATACCTGAGCAATGTTCAAGGTCTAGAGCATTGGAGGATGGGCAGGACAAGACAGGACAGAACAAAAATAAAGGAAGAAAAAAAGAAAAGACAAAACAGTGACTATGAGGCCAGCCTCAAGGATCCCCAAGTCAGACTAAGCCCTCCCAGTTCTAAGATATAAAAAGAAAAAAAAAAAAAAACAGAACAAAACAAAAGCACAGATTTCCATTTCTCTAGTACTATAACACGCCAATATAACAAAATACAATGTTTTGAAAAGTGATGTGAACAATAACCGTTTCTTATTTTTGAGCTAGCACTCTCCTACTGTCTGTCAAAGGTGTACTTGAGGCTGGCCTTATAGGAAAAAAAAGCAATGCAAAAAAAAAATCATATTTTAAATCTCTATTTTTCAATTTAACATTCTTAAAGCAATATACAAATGATAGGAACAACAGTGTCCAATTAACCTAATATGATCTCATCAAAAACTAAAAACTAAAAATAAAAAAAAACTAAAAAAATAAAAATAAAATCACTCTCTGGACCTAAACTGTTTTGCTTAGTTAGCTATAGCAAAGAAAAGAGAAAAAGAATAGTGCAGATTCTATGCAGAATTTAATCACACGTTACAGCACAGTACAGTACCTGCTTATTCAGACCTAGCATATTGCAGACCATATCCCTTGAATACGGCTGTTCCAGAACATATCTCAACAAAGCAGTCTGTGGCTCAAACAGATCCTTCAAAAAAAAGAAAAAAAAAGCAAACACATACAAACATATATTGCCTCAAGACTACGGTTAACATTATCTCGTTTGACTGAATTAAGCAACACAGCAGTGAGCATTTTACCCATGCAGATTTATCTGTGCAAATCTTTCTTCTGATACCCAAAAGAAAGGAGGAAGTAACCACTACTCCCCAGAGCTGGGGTTATGGGGGTCAAATAGAAAGATGTTCTTTAACTAACAGCATGCATTTTGAAAACAGCCTTGAGATGCTGCAGTCTCAGTTCTTTCAGTATGGCACTGTTTCACACTCCAGAGTTTTAAGTTTGTCTAAGCTAACTTACATTTGAATTGTAAAATAATCTTTCCTATGGAATAGCAAAGAGTACAGAAAAGAAGAAACTATTTCCCCCTTCCCCCCCCCTCTCCCCTCCCCATCTCCTCCTTGCTAAACTAACTTTAACTCTCTAGTCTTGCTTACTCCCACATGCATACACTGACAAAGAACATCAAATGTCTTTCTTCAGCATCCTGTGCAGCAATTACACCACGTGCTACTTTGAAGGTAACCCACATAAAGATTAAAATACATATCACAGCAAAAACATCTATAACTAACTGCAACGTTAGCTTGGCTTTAACAGTAGAGTATCCTCCACTGTACTTCTTTTTCTCCTTATGATATGAAACCTTTGTATTTCTTGAATATTATATGTTTTAGAAGATTAGTAAGGCATACCTTATCATATGGTAAGAGACCTTTCAAAGGAAAACGAAGAGTTGTAGGATCCAGTTTCCATGAGTTACACATAGCACCTGAGTTATTTACCACAGGAAGAAGACTACAGCGACCTATATGCAATGAAACATTATGAATTCTAAAATGAATGAATTCTAAAAAGTGGCCTCAGCCACTTTTACGCTCTCCTTAAACTTCTACAGTTTAAGTCTTTTTAGCATGGCATTGTTTGAGGTTGAATACTCTTTCAATTGGAAGTTCAACTTTTCAGCTAATAGAATATCTAAGGAATTAAACCCCCATCTATTCAGACTGAGTACACAGAAAATGCAAAGTATTTGCAATAATTGACACTAATTCCCATGGGAAAAAAATTATAGCACTTCATATTGTGTGGCAAACCATAAAAACAAACAAACAAAATAAAAACTTATTCCATACTCTGAGAGGAGCAACTTCTGTGCCAAAAGAGCTTCCAGTTTGCTCAAAGACTACTCTAATGCTACTGTTTGGACTAGAGATTAAATTTTGGTTAACTAACCCTTTCCCCAAAATTTGCATTACTAACATAAATATACAACCTATTATTTTCATTTTCCTTCTTTCATCCCCTAAGATGATGCAGGCAAGTATCTACACAAGATGAGCTTAGTCAATTCTAAGTGTCCATGCTCCAGTTACAGTCAGTGAAGATCTAGCCAATTAAGTCAGTGGAGTCCAGTGTGATTCAGACTGCACACCAACAAGTTTTTTTGTAAGTAAATTTAGAAGGAGTCTAGAAAAGACACCTGGGATTTATTTCAGTTGCTTAAGCAGAAGTATCTGAGCTGAACTCCTTGTCCACCTAAGTATTTAGGTGCCTTAACTTTGACCTAAATTGCACTGTCAATTCAAATTCTGTGGCTTCTGTTATGCAAACTCACCATACTATTGTCACATAAAACAAGTATAAATATTTCTATATTCCATTCAACAATTTTTTTTTTTAATATGTAGAATAACTACATGCTTTGGAAACAAAATGCCTGAGGACAATATAGATGATCTCACATCTTTAATCTTGTCATTGAATAAGTTTGGTTGCAATAAAACTTCTTGAAGCTACGAAATAATGCAGCCATCATTTCAAGTAAATAGAAGGTATTTTTATTTTTTGCAAAGAAAACAGCAAGATGCATCACAATTAAAACAGCCAAACTTTACTCTGCCTATTTCTAGCAACGAATTAAGGTGAGCTTTTTTTTCATGGAAGAAAAAAAGTAGTACTCAAGTAGAAAAGAAATGCTTACACATCCCTATTTGTCTGTAAGAATAGGGAGGAGGCTGAGAGCTACAGGTAGTCCACTGGAAATTGAAATAAGAAAATATTCTATAGCTAACATACCAGTGAACCTGCAGTTGCTCAAAATCCTTACACATAGAAAAGTTACGATTTTCCCACAGTCTATTCTAGTTAGAAATTAATTGGCTGTTTACGTAACAAAAGTATACTTTCACTATCAACTCATAGTCAAAATACAAAAACTGAAGAGAAGGGACCCCTAAAACTGACAAAAGGAAGTATACTACATGAAACAAATACAACAGAATTTTGTCATATGAAATGAAATAGTTAACTTCTTTTGAAGTCATTCCCTTACCACAAATGGAATTTATTCTTGCTGTAGGTCTGAAGGTATCCACAAAATCCGACACTAAATTACCTAGTAACTGGGTGAGAAGAGGAACAAAAATAGGTTAAGAGTTTAAGTTGCATATACTGATAAGGAATATTTAAGACTAAAAATGTTTATACATTTTAGTAAGATAAACAGAAATCTACTAAAATAACTAGAGATTTTTAAATCTCCTTATGTTTGATTAAAACAAAAAAAAGACAAGATTTAGAGTTTTGCTCTATGAAAACCAATTGCACGATTTTAGATCTCAGCATTACCCAGTGTGGAAGTTTTCCTTCAGGATATAGTTTTCTGATTTCTGTAACTGCAAAGTAGGCAGGTAACAAACATGCATTTCTTTCTAAAATGTAGGCTACCACCTGTAAGTAGAAAAATATATCAGTGTAAAAAGCCTATGAATAAGACAAACAAAGATGCAGACTATATACTAGCCTGAGGTAGCCCATAGAATATCTATCAGTAAAATTAATACACTTTTTCTTAAGTAATACTCTGATACTACATTAGATTAAAAGCTGTTTTTAATTGTACTAGCACAAGCTACCTTTGTTTAAACCCAACTAAATCCATGCCTTTACGCCTGCCTACATAACACTGAAAAAAAGTAGTACTTTCACTCACTAAGAAAAAAGAAGGAAGGTAATCTTAGTATCTTCTCTCATTCAGCTTACCTCAGTAAGTCAAACATGAGATCTGACTCTTTCTTACCTACAGCATCCCCCAAAAGCTCCTTATATGAGGTATAAAACACAATTACAGAAACAATTAGAGCACAAAAAACATGCCTTTGCTGGTGATCTATACCAACTCTCAAAGAAAGTCACCCTGGGTATTGAATACTGATGAGTGGCAAAAGAATGAGGCCTGTCTCCCTTCATAGTGGTATACAAAATTCAGATAACTACCTCTCTTGCTGCTAAAAGCTGCTGCACAACAGCTGAGCTCACAGTGTTGGGAATTGTTAAGATTTTCTCTAGGATCACTTTCAACAGATCACGTACACCCTAGAAGAAAGCAAACAACATTAATATTCCTTGACATTCTTTATTTCTGGCAGAAAGATTACATAATCAATGTGGTCAGACAGCATTTTCAGCAAAATCAGTTGGTTTTTTTTTTTTTTTTTTACTAAGTGTTAGAAGGCACACTGATAGTAAGAATGTGAATGTTCATGACATTAAACTCCTTCTGGAATTTCAAAACTTCAGCATACCCCAGATGAGAATAATCACCGTTACAATTCTTATGAGCATCCAGAGACAATCAATGAGCTTATGTAGATTGCCTAAAGACCAACCCTGTGAATTATGGTTTTTGCTCTAACAAGCCTACTAGCACTGGTGAGGTGGTACTCTGCAAGACATACTTGGTCTTCTGCCACTTGTGTTGGATTTGTGCCTTGCTAAAGACTAAGTTTTCAGGACCCTTTTTGTACATAGTAATAAGAGGAAGGGGAGATGCAAAAACTTTGGCTTTACTGCTTGATAGTAATACATTTCTATGTGTACCACTTAAGCAATTGCCTTAGGGTTACTTAGTTTATAACTAATAAAGATATGGAAAATGACAGCGTAGTAAAAAAGAAAAGGAGAGAAGGAAGGGTTGAATATCTGTACAAGATTACCTATTATGATAAAATTTATTTATGAAAAAGCATTAAATCTGGGAAGATACCTTGTAGTCCACACCTCCAATGATCTTCCGGATCAACTTAAATGTCAGTGCCCACAACTGTGTCCTTTCCCATTCAAGTGTATCAGAGTTTATCAGAGACTCACAAACCATCCTAGCAGAAGACAACGCAGGAATAAATGGCAGATAATAAGCACGTGCTCTCCAGCAATACTTCAAAAACAATCTCACAGAACACCCTCCAACGCTACAACTTCCATGTATTGGACTCACTGCATTTTAGCTTACCTGGGTGGTAAAAGTCCACTTTCAACTGCCATTGCTAAACAGTCATAAAGAAAAGAAATTCTTTTAGGACTGTGCTGACTATGAATGAATCTTACAATCCACTGGACACACTGCTCATGGGATTCCTGAAAAAGCAGCAGAGGGGAGAAATAGTGCATTTACAAGTAGTAAAACAGGTAATAAAATTCATATAAAAGTCCCATTATGAAGAAATGAAACCGACAGGATATAAGAACAGGATTTAACAAGCTAGAAGTCCAGTTGTCCAACATCCAGTTTTCCTTACAAGTTATTTGATATAATACTGGAAACATTTTCCATTGAAGACACACTTTTCTATAGCCTTTTTTTTTTTTTATGTGAATTAGCAAAGAATAGATTAAAATAAAATTGCTTCATATTATTCTTCAGAGTTACAATCAAATTCACTGAAAATGAAGATGAGTGCATTTCAGAAAGAATGCCTATCTAACTTTCAGAAGGTAATTTTTGAACTTTCTTTTTTCCTACTTTCTCACTTCCACCAAAAATCTTGTAACAAACAACTTATTTCTTACTGTTACATTTCCAGTTGGTTATCTTTATTAGAAATGCAAACCAACTTTTCCTAAAAAAATTATATAGACTCCTTAAGGTCAAAACTAATAATTTTCTTGCAAATATTCTTTACTATGTTGTATCTAAAATCAGATTCTGAATGACTAGAAACAGACCTTATACCTGAAGTAGTCGCCTATTACTCAAGGTTTTACTACACCCCCATCTTCCCCTCCACTGCCCCCCAAAAGTATGTTGAAGAAAAAAATGAGATCTTAACCTGGGAAAGACTGCTCCAGAACTGCCTAAAAGCACTCAGGCAGCTGACCAGTTTCGTTCTCTCATCTTCAGGAGTGTCCATAAACATACTAATTCAAAGAAGAAAATTGGTTATTAGCGCTACACCAAAGGAAGAGCACAAATAGAAAAATACGCAGAAAGTCACAAAAACAAACTAACATTTACACTCACCCAGGAAAAGCTTCTTCTATTACCTCAGTTTTCTGCAAGAGAAAAACTCAGAGTGAGTTACTGTGAAGAGGCTCTCTCTGAGTGTCTCACTACCAGGATGCAACAACACAGAAGAAAAAAAATTCTATTGTTTCAGGACTGTATCAGAAGCAGATGCATTTCTTCTGTTATGCTAGAGTCTCAACATTGAGGTTGCTTGCATTGAGGATCCAGACTAAGGCTCCTCTCTTCCCCTCCCTATAAACACCTAGAGATTATTGTATGCCCCAAGGTTGGAAAAATTGTTCAATTCTGTAACTATAGCTCTTCCTTCACACTTAGAAATTAAGTTTCTACAGCATTATCCTAATGCATAGGCAAAATTCTTTAAAATAGTACCCTATAGTTCCTTTTGCTTTCTATAGAAATTTTGTATTACACTCAGATGTGACTGGTAACCACTATGCATTTTCATTATTACACAGAAGAAATAAAGAATGTATGAAAAATAAAGGCATTTTTGGTGATCCTTTCCAAATTTCAAGAGAATGTGATATTCATCCACTGTGCACGGAAACTTAAGTTTCACTGCCATCCATTCAGTCAGTAATAGGAGCAGTGAATATGACAACTTGATATTTTCTCAGCTCCAAATGCAAGGAAAGCTTAAGAGTTTGTTGTTGTCCCCTAACAACTTCAAGCAAAAAAATACTACTAAAAAAAAAAAAAAAAGGCAGTGACCACACAGTCATATCATGGTGTTAAACATGTGAAAACAGAACATGAATGACAATGTCAAGAACAAAACAAATCATCAAGTGTGAACAAAAAGCACTCTTTCATTTAAAGAAAAAGTATATCCTACATTTGCATTTTATAATGCACACACAGAGAGAAAACCTCAGTGATCCAACTCCTGAAAACCACCATTTTCACATCAGCTGGGGAGTGGAGAAGGACTTTTTATAAGGGCAGATAGCAATGGGACAAGGGGAAATGGCTTTAAACTGGAAGATGGTAGACTTAGACAAAATATTACAGATAAATTCTTTACCGTGGGGTGATGAGACACTGGAACAAAGAGGCTGTGGAAGCCCTCCTCCCTGAAAGCATTCAAGGCCAGGCTTGATGGGGCTTTGAGCAAGCTGGTCTAGGAGATGTCCCTGCCTACAGCAGGGGGATAGAACTAGATGATCTTAAAGGTCCCTTCCAACCCAAACCATTCTATGATTCTGCGATTTTCAGTTGCATTGCTCTAGCAGACATACGTATCAATCAAGCTCCTGTTCAGGACATCCTTACCCAATGCCACCCCAGTATTTCTGGCCACAACACTCACTAATATCCACGAACTACCCAAATCCACTAAGAAATTGCCAACGGGGTTGCTTCGCTAATTAATTAACTTCTGGCTCTGCTCATCTTCTTCTCCTTATAAGCTCGTCTTCCTCCCCTTCCGCAGCGCAGATGGCTTCTTCCTCCTCGGAAGCTGCCCCTACTTCATGCCCAGCACCATTCCGCACAGCCCCAAGCGCCTTACAGAACCGCGCAGAGGAGGAACTTCTGCTCTAAGGAATCATTTCCGCACCGCGCTCCGGGGCTCCGCCGATCGCCGCACACGACCCGAAAGCGCAGGTCCCGCTGCGGGATGCCGGCCGAGCAGCCCAGAAAGGCCGCGACGCGTCCGGGACACACTTACCACCACCTCTTCAAAGATGCTCTGCAGCTGCGTTTCCATGGGCACCATAGGGACCGCCATTGTCCCACCGGCCGAGCCCCCGTTAGACGGACACGGAGGCGCAGGACGCCCCCTCCGCCGGAAGTTCCCGCCTTCCGGCGGTCACGGAGTTCCGACGGGGCGGGGCGGGGCGGGCGCAGCGCCTGCGCGCAGAGCAGTGTGTGGCTGTGCGTCTCTGCGTGTGTTGTGGTTGGTTGCTGGCTTTGAGGTTCTGCGCTGCATCCCTGCACCGAAATTTCTGTTAATTCTGTCAGAGCAACGCGTAGGAGCAGTTCTTGCGCACTGTGGGTAGACTGGCTGGTCTTTAACCAAGTGGCACTCAGGAGTGTTACCTGTCGCAATTCTTTGTCAAACTCAAAATCCATTCCCATTACAGGATGGGAAATGGAGCCCTTGGGAGGTGGTGTAGTGCATTTTATGCCTTGAGGATCCTTACTGCTAGCTCATAGGCTAACACCAGTTCCCAACCACAGCTGCAGCCCTAAGATGTACCAGGCCCGCTTTTATCTTTAAAATTGGATTACAAAGTAGTCTCAACTCCCTAAGATGTCCCAGCAGTGACTTAGCTCATGAATTAACCCCTCATCGTACTGGGTTCGTGTGCCAAAGCAGTAGGAACTGCAGAGATGTCCTCTGCGAGCAGGGACCAGTGCTGCCTCACATCAGATGAAAGCCAGCTCCAGCTGTTCCAACAGGGACCTGCTGCTGGGCAGAGCTCAGCCATAAGAAACAAGAAAGTTTGTTTGGGAAAACAAACTGAAGAAAGGGGAAAGAGGCTGTACAACAGCAACTGGGAGACGTGAGTGAGAAATGTGAGAGAAACAGCCCAGCAGCTCCCAGGGTTGGTGCAGGAGGACAGGAGGTGATGCAAACTGTGATTAAGCTCAGTAAGTCCCTTGATGGATGACCCTGTAGTTTGTTTAGACAACAGGAAGAGTCTGTGTATTTGTACTAAACAGATAAAGAGAGTTCTGTTAAGTCTTTGTACCAAGTAGATAAGGAAGTTCTGCTTGGAATCCATTGTGAAAGCAAGTATTGAATATGTACGTACCTCTGGGAAAACCTCTGTGTATGTAACACAAGTAATGTGTTTAAGCTGAACATCTTTTGTGCAAGGTATGCATGACAGGTGGAGCTCAACCCCCATGCATCTAGCTCTGATTACAATAAAGAATGCCAGCTTTCTAACACTCCAATTTAAGTTTTAGAGAGTTTCATGATAGACCAGTTGTTGGTATCCAAGTGCTCCAGGCTGGAGCAGCAGTTCCCTGCAGCCCAGTAATTGCTCATGGTGGAGCAAGCTGTCTCCTTGCAGCCCACGAGCACCACACAGAGCTGGTCTCCAGGTGAAGCTATGGAGGAGCCCACGCATAGCAGTGGATGAGGCCTGAAGTCTATAGAGGGCCCCACAGGAGCAGGGCCTGAGTTGGAGGAGCCCCTGATGGGGCAGGAGGGCTTGAGGAGCTGCTGTCTGTGGAGACCTATACTTGAGTAGTCTGCTTCTGAAGAACGAGCACCATGGTAAGGAGATGTGTTGGAGCAGTGCTTGAAGAACTGCAGCCTGTGGGAAGCCCATGTGGGATTAGTTGAGAAAGGATGGCATCCTGTGGAAGGGACCCCGCATTGAAGCAGAAGCAGAGTGACCATGAAGGAGCGGCAGAGACAAAGCATTATGGAGTGACTGCAGCCTCCATTCCCAATTCCCTTGCACCACTCAGTGCAAGGAGATAGATGAGAGTGGATGGAAGGGGTCTTTTTAATTTGCTTTTTAGTTTGCTAAAAGCTCTGCTGTGTTACCAATAGGCAATATATTAATCTACCTATGCTGAGTCTGTTTTCCCTGTGATGGTAAATAGTGAATTTTCTCCCTGTCCTTATCTTAGCCATGTAATGAGTTTTTTTCATCATATTTTCTCCCCTGTTCTGTTGAGGAGTGGGAAGTGGAGCTGAGCTGCCCATCGATGTGAAACCACCACGCTCATCCATCCAGATCTTATGTTAGTGAGACTGCAATACATATGATCCTACCAATGGCAAAGAATCTAGTCCCTGAGATAGATCTGAGGCCCAAGCCAGGGCTGTTACTTACGCAACTCAGTTTTAAGTAATACCTTGTGTCGGGGACCCAAATGTCAAAGAGGAACAACTGTACAGATCTTAAGGGCTGGGATTATGCCTAGGTGTTTTTGCCAAGGAATGAAACCCTGGAGAATTCTGCATGTTAGGTAATACTGGGCCTGTAAGCCTTACCAAACAAGGAAGAAAAGAAATATTTGCATGAGAAAGAAATGACCCTCTTATCTCAACGACTTAAAAAGAAACATACTTTACAAAATTACTTCAAATATTTTTAAAAAGTAAGCGAATACTACGAAAAGTAGCATTATAGAATTGTTATACCAGTACAGTAGGAAAGTTTTATATCCATTCAAAGCAGTGGATTGGTCTATAATTTATTTTTATAGTGTTATAGTGCTGGTTTTACTACTGAGACAGACCAGGCTAAAATGATTTACAAAAGAAATGAACAATAAAGAAAAAGGATTAAGGTATTCTTTTTTTTTCCAGGTAATATTAGCATTCACTTATTCAATAGCCCATTTTTTCGGCACCTAGTAGACTTCAGTTGCTTGATCTAGATTATTATTGCTCTCACCTTTTTTATTAATAAAATTAATCTGTAGGCAACAGTAATGCATGCTGCGGTGTTTCAGAACAACAGATGTGACTACATGGTGCTTTTTGGGTATGAAACTTCCCCTTTTGGCTTCCCTTTCAGGATCTCTGCATTCTAGATTCAGTGAGTTTTTAATTTTTCCTTTTTATTCAAACTGATTTGAGACAGATTACCTGCAAATATTTGTGAGATAAATGATTAAGCTTTGTCTTTTTCTTCTTTCTTCTCTTTTTTCCCCCTATGTGAATGCCATTCATTTTAGAAGATGGATTAGGAATGAGTATGAAGGTGTATTTTCATTAATAAAGATAAATAAAGCCTGTCTAGTTCTTTGTAGTCTTAAGTACCCTTAAGTACCCATACGGGTGTGATAACACCATTCTTTCCTGGAAATACCTGAACATCTGCCTGCTGATGGGAAGTAGTTGAATAAATTCCTTGTGCTCTGCTTGTGCATGCAGCTTTCTTTTACCTATTAAACTGCTTTTAACTCACCTTTAAAACTTTTTTTCCTTTTGCCATTATTATTCTGTCCTCCATCCCACTGGGAAAGAGTGGGGCTTGGCTGTCTACTGGGGTTAACCCACAAGAGTACTTTTTGGCACCCAGGGTGGGACTAGAGACATTCAAAATAAGAACAAATTTGATTGGGATGTTCTAGACCAAATTTGTAGCTGTTACAGCTGTTGAAAACAACATGGAGCTCCTAGAGTGAGTCCAACATGGGGTTACAGAGATGATTAAGGAGCTGGAACATCTCTCTCATGAGGGAAGACTGAGAGAGCTAGGCCTCTTTAGCCTGGAAAAAAGAAGGCTGAGAGGGGATCTTATTAATCTGTACAAATATCAGAAGGAAGAGTATCAATAGAATGGGGCCAAGAGGCAAGGGGCTCAACCTGAAATTTAGGAAGTTCCATCTGCACATAAGAAAAGACTTCACTGTGAGAGTAACAAAGCCCTGAATATGCTGCCAAGAGAGGCTGTGGGGTCTGCTTCTCTGGAGGTATTTGAAACACACCTGTACATGATCCTGGGCAATATGATCTAGAGGACAGTGATTGTGGCAGGGGGATTGGAGTAGATAATCCCAAGGGGTACCTTCCAATCTCAGTCATTCTGTGTTTCTGCGATCTAGCTATTAATTGGCAGGCTTCTGTTCTTGCCAGGGATCTTGCTTACTTTGCAGTATATTAGAGTCCAGTGCTTGTTAGTGGTTGCTGTTTGCTCTATGCCTTATAACTTACTTTGCTGTGCCTGGGAACGTTTTGATAGCAGCAAATGCTTTGCCCCTGGGCTGGCATATTGTCAGGGCAGTGCTGTTCTTCCTGTGCTGCTGTACTGGATAGGCTAGAGCTACAGTGCCTCAAGTCAGAGGGTGTGCGGCTTGTGTGTACTTCCATGCTGCAGCAAGTACACCCCTAAGGGGACTGCAGCCCTTGGATACATCCGTGCTGGGGCAAGGGAAAGGAGAGAAGTACAATGCAATGTTAAATCTTATATCCTGATCCAAAGGGACCATTCAGTTCAAAACCCCTGCCATGGGCAGGTTGCCACCCATTAGATCAGGTTGCCCAAAGCCCTGTCCAATAAGGGAAGGAAGCTCAAAGCATAGTTATGACCACAGCAGGAGCTATAAAACCATCTGCTTAAGTATTGCTTTCTTTGGAAGCAGCAAGTACTCTGTGATGGGCTTTTAACCAAATACTCAAGTAGTCATATTCGCAAGATATTGCTTAGCAACATATTATTTTTAATCTACAGTTTATTTAATGCCATCTTTATCTTGAAATGTGGCTGATATTCTCTGTACTCAAATGCTTCTTTTCAACCTTTGACCTTGCTTGGTAGCTTTCCTGCTTACTTTGGCTTCCTGCAAGCCTATCACCAGAGCAAAAGTTAGGACTTCGATAAAATCCTGTGAACAAAGTACATACACACTTGAAGCACGAGCAGCCTCTCAGTTGCAGCCAAGCCAGCTGTGGAGTGAGAGAACAGTGTGTGTGCAGCTGGGAGCAGGCGTCAGCAGAATGGATCCAAACAGCGAAATTGACATGCATCAAAGTGGACATTTGGATGAGGTGATTTTACAACCAATGGATTATGTGAAGAAAAAAACACTCCAGAAATACAAGATCATCTGTGGTGTAAGTAGGCACTGCTCTTCAGGGCGGCGACTCCTTTTTTTCCTTTCAGAACTGTAAGAATTGCTTTAGCAATTTTCAAATTCACAGCAGTTTTACTGGTTTCCTTATATTAATTTAATAATTCAGGGCAGCGTGATAAGTGGTGAAGTTTTGCAGCATGAAGGCATGAACTTCTCTGGCAGATTTCTGAAGTTCTTGTGGTACTTATCAAGAGGCTTCAGCTCTGTCAAAACTTTTTTTCCTGGCAACAAAGTACACTTTTTGCTTTACTATGACAAACTGACAATTTGCACAGCAGGTGGTGTTTCAATCATTATTTTATATGTTTGTTTAAAATGGGTGCGTCTGTGGGCAAAGCAGCCCCAGTTACTTTTTGCTTCATTTGTTGTGTGTTCAGACTCGTCATCTATAAAAAAGTATGTAGGAAAGGCAGTGATGAAAAACTCTTCTGAAGCATAGGAAAAGATGAATGAACTGTTTCATCTGGTGTTGTCAACCTCACATCTTAAGTATTGTGCCAGTTCTTTTCCTCTTCCCCAAGGCATTGAGAGTCACACAGCTGCTTTATAAAAAATACTGTGTAGGGCTTTTTATACATTTTTGAGACCTTTTGTTGGAGCTGATACACATTTTTGGCTTCTGTTTTTGACCACAAGTGAAACAAATCTTGAATGTATATACATATGAAAAAGAGAGACAAGTTGTGATACTTTTCATCATCAGATCATCAGAACAGATTCACATAATAAGACTTCCTATCTAATGCTTCATTGTTCAAGTATTGCACAGCATATGAGAGAAATATAGGGAGCTGAGGAAAAGAAGTGAAAACAGACTTTTTCTGTTTTCTCTTTAATTTAATTTTTCTGTTTAAATCTTCAATAAAAATAATTTAACCAGGAGAGAATGTCAGAAGTTTGCCTAAATAAGGTGCAAAATAAATGGTGCTTTCAAGAGTTACTTGGAAGGATAAACTGAGAAGCATCCTTAAACACAGGGGCTGTTCCGCATTCAGACAACAAAACCCAGGACAGTCCCCTGAGGGCAATGTGCTCTCTTTCCAGAAGTAGCAAGTGTTCTGGCCCAGGTGTGGTTCTCAATCCCGCCTAGCTGGATGTGGCACATAACTGTGGCCTTCACACCTAGGTCCAGGTAAGAGTCTCTTCAAGAGTTTTCACCCTGCCTTTTCTGATGCTTTGAGCAACACCACTTTTCCCACCTGTCTCTTTTATCCAGTTCTCTCACCAATTCCATTTCCATTCCTACTGTTGGGATATTCGTCCTCTCCAAAGACCAGGGAGTGAGCAATAGGGAGCAAGTAAGGGTGATCTCCCCGGTTCATGGGAAGGAATAGTGTGTACTTAGCATGTGTTCCACTGGACCTGCTTTATGCCCAAAATGTATACCCACCCCTCAGCAGAGGCCTGGGCATCGCTCCCCACCACTGCCACTTGGTGAGATGTTGGGACAGAATGAGCAGTAACATAGAGCCCAGGGTTCTTCTGTGAGCAGAGATGGGTAAACAGTAACAACATGGCATATCTATGCTTGCTTATATCCTGCTCACTCATGCAGTTTTTATCAGCTCTTTGTAATTTCCATAGTCTCAGTTCAACCATTTGCTAATGCCTGGTGGATGCTGGAAGAGGCAGGAAACAGAAGTAAACTGAGACAAAAGCCGGAAACAGAGTGGATTGCTTGATGGTGCTTTTCTCTGACAAGCATTTTCTTTCCCATCATTACCTTACTGAAAAGTGGATGCACTGTGATACAGTCTGAGAGGGTTGTCCTTTTTTGCTGTCCCAGCCAGTGTATCTGGAGCATCTGTTAAGCTGCTACAGGCTTCCACAGTGCTTTCCCAGTCTCCCAAATGTTATATGACTTTCTTTTAGGGAGTTTTCTCGGACTACTTGTATATTTCTTGTTTCCTCTCACATCACTGTTACAGTGTCTTATCCATTAAGAGAAAATGTCTTGTGGTGAGAATTTGGCATTTACATCTTCAGAATAGCTGAGCCTTATAAGAAATCCTTGTAAGCATTTCAGGGAAATACAGAAGGAATAAAAAAGGAATATTGGTTTGTGAAAGATAGGGACTTCTTTCTCTTTGCATAGATCAAGAATTTGAAAAATATATAAATGTATTTGCTACTTCCTGCTATTTTTTCCCCTGCAAAGACTTTCCCAGTCACAAGATGGGACCAACCATAGGTTAGAGGTACAGTATTTAGGCGTTGCCTTGCAAGCAGTTCACAAGATTATTGTTTCTGCACCTCTCCTATTATAATTGCTAGTAAACATAAAAGCTTATTATGAACTATGAATTTTTGTGTGTCTGTGTGGCAGGTTCTGCTAAGTGCTTTGGTGGTTGTATCTCTGGGACTAGGTCTGGGACTGGGATTAAACCGTGGAGCCCAGGAGCAAGGTATGTTTATGATACTTTTAGTGTAATTACCACTGAAGCTAGATCTGGTAAAGGCTTTCAGTGAAGGCTCTTTTGTAATGTAATATAAATATTCAGTGAAAAGTTGCCACCTAAAGTTCTTGTATTTTTTGAGTTGGATTGTATAAATCCTGTACACATAATCTATGCTTGAAAAAACCTATCCTAAACCACTGCATGTCTCACTTCTCACTCTACAAGTGTTAAACTTGCTTCACAACAACTTTGGAAATTTTATCTTAATAAAGTTTCTATGAAAATTGAAATAGGATGTATCTTGTCATGTGTAACACTTTACAGTTATTTAAGCGATGTGTTTTGTAGAAGAGATGGTGGAACCACTGTCAACATACTTAGAGTGCATTTGGCATAGTTGAGGTGGCTAAAATTTGTCATGAATTTTCTTTGAACACTTATATTTATGGAAAGCTATGGTAAAAAGGGATGTTTTGATTTGATGAAATGATATTACTTAATTAAAAAAAAATGCAGAATAGTATATTAAGGAGTCAAGCAACATTAGGACAAACAAACATCACCTAGTGAATTGAAACACTTCCTTCAGAGTCAAGACAATACCAGTCTCATACTGGAGGAGTTCAAGGATGCACAGTGTCTTTTTCATTTCTAATCAACGTGTATCAAACTTTTATATCTACTTACTCATCAGCTTCTAACTCTTTTGAAGATCTTTCAATCTCTAGCTGAACAAGATGGAACTGTAATTATTTTTTACATAGATACCTCCATGTGAATCTTCACTGACATTTACCTAAGGAACTTGGTCACAGTCGTAGTAAGTGAATGGAAAGGGGAAGATGGTGCAAAATGAAAACTTTGATATCTCTGCAGACATTACAGAGCAATTCTAAATAGGGCCTGCCTAACTTTATTTTCTACTTTTATAACCAGATCTACTTAAGAAATATCTTGAAATATCCATTTATGATCATTACATGTGTTCGTTCATTATTTTAATTACTTGCACAGCTTGGTTGCATGGACAGTTTTTGTTGATGTATGAACGTAAAGAGCAAAGTGCGACTTCAGAGCTTTCTACATGTGAAAAAAGCTGACTAGCTTGAAAAAAGAAAATTCTTAGTTCCACATGATTCATACACAGTGGATATTAAAGCCTTATTTTTTATAGGCAGCACACCTTGCACAAGCACAAACCTTTTGGCAACTATTACAGAATTCTACTAGCAGGTCTAAGCACTTATATGTATTTCTATGTAATTCTATGGATGGATGACAAAACTGGAAATGTAGATGCTTAGATTGTTTCAGGCATTATTCTCCAGTACAGAGATCACAGATGCAAGGCTCTTAATGACTCAAGAGGAGCTTCAGGTGATATTTTGAGATTCGAAGTTGTCCTTGGAAGTGTCAGAGCTCTTGCTCCCTGCGTGGAGGTGTCAGAGCTGTGGTGAGGAACTAATTGCACATTTCAGTTTCCTGTGTGAGGCCCTTCCTTTGGACCTTTTTCTTTCTTTCAGTCAAAACAATCAAGCCTGCAGGATTTTTAGGCACTTTGTCCCAGTTAAGTGGAAGGGAGATGGTCAGGCTCCTGAGTGTACTAAAACTTATAGCCTTGCCCAGCCCTCTGGGTTTCTCTGTGTCCTGGACTCAGCAACAAGCTGGGGAGATACATGTGGCCGAGTAGGATGCAGAAACAGCTGTGCCAGAAACCCTAGGTGAGCACACTTGAAACAAAAACCAGGACCTTTTGCATCTCAAAGACCTTCTGCAGCTCTCACGTTGCTTGGTCCAATCTGTGCACCAGCGACTGCAGTGGAAACTGACTCAGGACATTGTTTTGGGAAATCATTCAGCACCTTTTCAGTTTGCATCTACGATCTCTTTAGCTGATCCAACTGGGACAGGGCTGTCTTGCAGCCTGGGCACTAAGAGTCCCTGTCTTCTTGTTGCAGTCAGCTGCAGGCACAAATGCAACGAGCCCTATCGGAAAGAGGTGGCAGGCTGCCAGTGTGATAGCGGCTGCAAGGAGCGTCAGGACTGCTGCTGGGACTATGAAGATGCCTGCGTGGAGCCAAGTATGTTCACTTAGAGGCAATGCTCATTGGTTTCTATACTGTTTTCTTTTGTTGTATAGTACTAACTGAAGAAAGACCAATTCTCTTATTTGCACAGGAATATGGGAAGCCATCTGATAAAAAGCTTTGAGGCTTGCTTGCCACATGATGATCGGGGGAGGGAGGAAGTTAGTGGTGTTCAGAGAATGCTGCATTCTCTGATTGTTAGATTGTTAGAGGTCCTTAGCCTACGTGACAAGAAATCTTTCTGGATCTTTTTCAAATTATCTCATTTCTTTGCTATGAAGATGCATGCCTTATAGGCAAAAATATTTGTTCAAGTAATTTTGTATGGGTTTCACATATCACATTAGAGCATAAAGCAGTGTAGCAGAGAGCAAGGCAGTACAGCACAGCCAGCTCCCTTGGATAACCAGAGTATTTGCAGTGAATGTTTCCTGGTCCAGATTAAGCCATGGATGAGTGGAAACACAGGTTTTCTTTGACTAGTCGACTGAAATGATGCTTTTGTGCCACCTCTTGTCCTTTTGAAAATTAATGCGTGTTCCCCATGAAATGTATTCTCATAAGGCCAGAGGATCACTCAGGAGTAATTAGCAGAATCAGGATTACAGTATTCCTCTGGGAAATTTATCTGTTTCTGCATTAAATCCAGATTCTTTTCCAGTTACTCTGTATACTCTCTTGGCAGCATCTTGGGATTTTCTTCATATTTATCACTTTCTGCCTGTTTCTTCCCTCCTTAGAACTTTTTTGCCCTCTGCTGCAGATTGTGCACAAGAGAAGGGGAAAAAAAGATCTACTGCCTTCTTTTTCTCTTCCATGGGTTTATTTATTTATTTATTTTGAGATCTTCCAGGAAAAGCGTGGAAGGCATTGAACAAGATGGCTTTGAGAACGCATTTCTAAAATGGTTTATTCTATGATTTGCTATTACCATTCAGTGACAACAAAAATGGTATTAATGTGTTAAAAGAAGTGTTGTGTTTTCATCTCAGATAAAGCTTTCAAGTTACTCAGGTAGGAGATGTTAATATGAGTTTAACACAAGTTTACATCAACTTGTGATGTAATATCTCTTTTTTCCACTTTTCAGCTCGATCCTGGAGTTGCACTAATTTCCGTTGTGGTGAGACAAGATTACCTGGAAGTTATTGTTCTTGTTCTGATGACTGTCTGCAGGAAAATGACTGCTGTGTAAACTACAATACTGTTTGCAAAGGTAAATCAAAGATCATGTGAAATAAATAGTTGGGCAAACACTGAAAATATAAAGATAGATATATTTGTTTCTCAAGGTTAGAGCCTTATAGTTGCATTTTGGAAAATGAAGATGTTTTGAAATGAAAAAAAAAATGATATATCTGAAGAGGGAGAAGAGGATTTCTGGAGAGAAATGTGAGATGTGTGTCATTCATAAGAATGTTGCAGGAACAAACCAAATTTGGTGGTTGTTGGTTGTTGTGGTTGTTTGGATTTTATTTTCAAAAATAGTTGAATACATGTTTTTTACTTCAAACTCCATGGAATCTGAAGATATTTAATTAAAATTTCCCATTCATTTCATTGAAAATTAATTTTCAGATGGGATTTCTTAACTGAATATCTTTGAACATATGTGGTTGTGTCATACAGACCCTGTCTAAAACATTGGTAAATTTGGATTATAGGAATGATATCTGCAGAGTATACTGCTGACTTAAAACACATACCTGTTGTCAGAATTCCTGCATATGTTTAGATGGCAGAGACTGCAGGCAGCTTCTGCAATATTGTGAGAGCTTCTATGACATCCTATTTTAGTATGTTGGCCTATGACATCAGAGGTGGATGTTGGTGGTATGGCAGTAGAGGTTGAACCTTCCCACCAGTGTTCCATTACATTTTGTTGCCGTGACAGATGGCAGCAGAGGGGCAGTCTGACATGGAAGTGAGTATGAAACAAAGATGTGTTACTGAATTCCTCCATGTGGAAAAAATGGCACCCATTGGCATTCATCGATACTTCACAGAATCACAGAATATCAGGGATTGGAAAGGACCTTGAAAGGTCATCTCGTCCAATCCCTTTGCCAGAGCAGGAACACCTAGATCAGTTACCCTTTTGTGCAAGCTCTAACACTTCTCTCCCCATCCTGTTCAGCTGCTTATTAATTTCTGAATGTTTGCAGAGACCAAGCAGTAATTTGAGTACAGTGAAGTTGTGAGTGGCACGTTTCTGCAGTGGCAACAGTGATGTGAAAAACAAGCCACAATCCAAATGGCCATGCACGGCTGTCACATCATGAAATGAAGAATGTCTCAATTAGCTCATCTGTGTGAATTGGTGAATTACCAGGGAACTGTGTACATAGCTGAATATCAGCTTCAGTGCATTGGAAATGATGGTGGCAACATTAGAGTATCACAGAGTTTGTGCCAGACTCACACAAATGCTTGCACAGGAGCTGAAAGAATACCATATGCAAGTTTGTCAGGACCAATTGAACCAATATGAGGCAGTTGGTAACAGTTTCTTGAGTTGCATCATTACCAAGTGTTGAGACATAGTGTCACCACTACACGACAGAGTCAGAACGGTGGTCCATGGAGTGGTGACATGAATTCCTCATCAAAGAAAAGATACAAGATGCAGTTCTCTCTGAGTATAGTGATGTCTTTTGGGATAGGAAAGAGCTTAATCCTTCTGGATCTCCTGGAACCCAGACAAACCTTCAGTTCTTACCATTACACCATAATGCTGACTAAGCTGAAGGCTCAAACTTCCAGAGTCAGGCCAGAGAAGAAGACCACCTTTCTCTTTTAACATGGCAATGTCATTTTGGAGACGATGGAGCACATTGGCAGTCGTAGATGGACTGTCCTACTACACCCACTGTATTGTCTGGATTTGGTGCACTCTGATTTCATTTGTTTGGGTTGCTGAAAGATGGATTGAGTAGGCAACATTTTCCTGGCAATGACACTGTCGTAGTGGTTGTGAAACAGTGGGTCACTTCTGCTTCTGTAGATCTTTATGAACCCGGCATGCAGGGTCTTGTTTATCACCGGCAAAAATGCATAGATAATGGTGGTGACTGCTGAAAAATAGTTTTTTGAAGCTGAGTGACCTATGTATATCTGTCACCTAAATGCAGAGAGAAACTAAAAATAGTCAAGAGTTCAAATAAATGCTAATTTGTTTGAGTGGCAAGTGCTGACCTGATTAAAATCACTGTACATTCCCTCCTTTGGCTGCTTACTGGGAGAGAAACTCTCTGTGTTAAGCTAAAAACTTTAACAGCCACTGCTTCTTTTATATACGTATATATATTTTTCTTTTTTTTCCCCATATGTTTCTTGTTTCTGCTCTTATGAACATTTCTTATTTCTTCCAAAGAGGTGGGCAGATTGTTATTATGAATGAGTGTAAATGTGAAGCAGTGGAGAATATTCAAGGGAAAACAGAACAATGACTTGAAAGGCAGAAGCCAGTGTCCTTGTGGGAAGACTGAAGAACTTGTGTTCTTTAAACAAAAGTGGGGGGAAAAAGCTAATGAAAGCCCCGGTAGTCAATCACTAAATGTGTAAGTGGAATCTGCAAAAAAAGAAAGCAATATTCCCGTGTGTATCCTGAATGCAAGTTAAGTATTCTCCATTTTAAGATAGGTAAAACTTAGAGGTTAAGTTTTCATAGTCATTTCTCCTCCATCTTGTTTGTGTACTCAGTGTTTCAAGGCCTAATATGTTGCATTAAATGATTTCTAAAGGTATTTTAGCCCTAGTTTACATTAATTCTGTATTGAAACAGAAGAAGTTCCAGGAAGTTCTCTAAAAGGATCATCCAGGAAACTTTTTTGTTCTATTTGTTTGTATTATTATTATTTTTAATGCTAACTCAATACTTTCTTTTGTCCTCTTAGGTGAAATACCTTGGGTAGAAGAACCATGTATTTCACTTGAAACTCCTCAGTGTCCAGCTGGGTAGGATTATTTTTTTTAATCTTTTTAACAAATAAAAACACAATGCTCAGAAATACTCCAGTCAGCTGAAGGAGGTTTTTAAGAGGTTAGAAAAACAGAAAGTTTACTGAGAATAAGATCCTTCCTATAGGGATGTTCTGTAGAAGTGGACTGTGACTAGCAATGTTCTTTCTAAAACCTTTGTCATTTTGTTGCAGATTCATTTATCATTTACAAGTTAGAGCAGAGTACAGAGTTTGAATCCAGATTATAATAGGAAAACCTATTAGAGTTAATTCAGGATTCATGTAGCACAAATTGTTCATGGTCCATTTAAGGTTGCTGACATAGTATCTCTGATAGTGTAGATAAAAAGGAAGCAATGAATGTAGCATTATGTCTGCAAAATCTGGAACACAGAAAATTTGATGCCCACCTGTAGTTATTTTATATAGATATTTATTACAGATGGACATCTTAGGTATAGACTAGCCAGAAACATAGTTTAAAAGTTGTTCTTAAAATGAAACGAATTATTTTCTGGTTCAGTTACAGTATCTTTGATGTTATCATTGTTATCTATTTTACTGGCACACTATATTACAGCAATAATACCTTTAGAAGTGTATCTTCTTTCTAAAGTTCAAGTGTTCTTGCATGCGCCTCCCAGAGCAGTACAAAAATGCACTTCTTAGGTTAACAGATAACTTCTCGAGTTCACAGAGTTTCATAGGCAAGAGCTTGGAAACTTTATGTGGAGGAAGACTTACGTGCTGTAAACAACACTGCTGTATGGAGCTCCATTTTGGTTCGGGCTCCACTCAAGAAGCTGCTTTATACAAAGTGTTTTTTATACAAACTGTTGATGCCAATATGCTTTACTGTTTTGAAAAGAGCACTGTGAATGAGAAAATAAGTGGGACAGTTTGTTTCTTGTGATATTGTGAAAATACAACCTTTTTTTGGTTTTTTTTGTTATAACTTAAGGTATTACTCAAAAAAATTCATGCAGAGTCACTGCACTTAATTAATAGATATTGTCTCTCAGTGTTTTCCAGGTTTATACAGCAAACCTTTCCTATGAATTACAATTAGTTGGGCTTTTTTGAGATATTTTGTATAGTGAAATCTATTTCAAACTACATTTCTCATTTAATTGTAGTCTTTATATGTTGCTAATGTGACCTTGCAACATATAATGATGTTTAATAGACTGAATCGCAAAACTAGACTACTTGATCCTACAGAATATTTTCTCTTTGAATTATGAAGAAAAATGCTATAACACTATCATTTTATATCTGCTAATGTATTTTTGAGTCCTTTCAGACTGGTTAGAAGATAGTATTTCTAATAACTTAGGTTTTTTCACAGGTAGCACTTTCTAATTAGAATTTTTACAGCAAGAATTGAAAGACTGT
The DNA here is from genome assembly GCF_905368555.1 of Meleagris gallopavo. NCBI lineage: Eukaryota > Metazoa > Chordata > Aves > Galliformes > Phasianidae > Meleagris > Meleagris gallopavo. The sequence goes on along the minus strand of NC_139405.1, from coordinate 56,513,888 downwards.
TTGGGAGATAATTTTCTATTTCTGCATTTTTTATCTACCTGTCATTTGAGCTAAGATCTGAGGCTTTTTAATCCTTATTCTTTACATAATGTCTTAATAAAGTCATGGTAGCTGCATTCTTTTAGCTTAGTACAATTTGTCATTGCACATAGAGTGAGAAAGTGTTCAATGAGAGCTGGGAAGCTTGAAAGATTTAAACCACGAAGAACTTGAACTACTCGATAATGTTTTCACAAAGCAAATGCTGTAAGGCAAGAGATTACCTCAAATCTGGCATCTCAAGGAGATTACGTTCCCCTCAGGCCACCTGAGCCTTGCTGCCTACTGGGTGATTGCTGTGTTTTCACAGTCCTTTGTGCAGCTATCCTGAGATGCATAAAGAGACAAGAGACTGTATCCAACTCATTAGTATGTTCAGAGGTGCTTTGGTTGTTCTATACTCTGGGCTTGAATCTGGATCCTAGTCTGTAGATTTATGTGTGTAATTAAAAGATGAAAAAGAACCAAACAACTTATTTTCTTAGGTTCTATACTTACTGAGTAGCTTGTATTTTATCCCTCTACTGTTTTCTTTTCAGGAGAATTGTGTATTTACACTGTTTGTTTATCTCTCACCGTGATATTAACTCTGGGAAGTACATGGGTGTTCTAGATTCTGCTTATAAAAAACAGAATTTGTTAATGACTTTAACAAGTCATCAATTCTCCAAACTTCTTACTGATCAAAAAGTGATATTTTCTTGTAGATTTGATCTGCCACCACTTATCCTTTTCTCAATGGATGGTTTTAGAGCAGAATATCTGCAAACTTGGAGTTCTTTGCTGCCAAATATTGAAAAACTCAGTAAGTTACCTGGAGTGCTTTGTATCTTTTCTTTAGAAGTCTGCACATAGCCTTTCTAGTTCCTTTTGCTGCTATGTTGTTCACAACTGTTTCTCAACAATAAGATCCCAATCAGGTCTCTATCATCAGTTGTATACTTACAGTATTTCATATTCTACACTAATTCTTGTATCTGAGTGCACAGAAAACATGACTTTTTTTTTTTTTTTAACAAGGCAATTAATATTGGCCTACAGCTTTTTATTAAACAAGTAGTTTGAAACATATATTCAAATGCACTTTAAAGCTGAAAAATAGTTCCAGAGCTGGATTTCATTCATTCTCTGTACTCTATTAAAACTTCCTACTGATAAGGAACTGCATTGGGTTTTTGGGAAGTGTCCCTCAAAGATGCTCTTTTTAAGGTTACTATCTGGATTGACAGCATTCGTCTCTATTTTGAACATATTCTATTCTTTTTCTACTGTGCTTATTTGAAAAGTTCATGCCGTTGTTACAGTGTATTACATTTTAGCAATTAGTAAACAATCTTGTTTGTAGATAAGGAGAGTTATGCAGAAGCTTGAACTTGAAGCAATCTGCTAATGATTAATTGTGCAAATACTTTATTTTTTGCTGTCATTCTGACAGTGGAAAAAATCCTAATCAGTGAAGAAATTATGCATGGGGAAATCAGTGTTCAACTCCAGTCTTTTGAAACATACTCAAAGGAAATGTCAGTGTGACAAAGGGCATGAAAACCATGTGAGGTATATGTATCCAAGAAATCCTTTCAAACAAGAACAGTTCTAATTCAGGAGTAGTTGTAGTCAGTAGTCGGTATTTACTTATGCCCACTCATGCTTAACATTCTTAGAAATCTACAGGGAGTAGTAAAGAGAAATTCCTTTCTTTGTGAAAGGAAGACTGTAAAACTGATTTTTAACATAAAATATTCCCTCTCTATCAACCTAAGCTTGCATTTTCAGGGGAGCTAATTAAGCAAATTGTTACAGAATATATACACCATGAAAGTGATCACAGTGTAGACCTACCTTACAAGGAAACATGAGAATGTATGTGTCATATTTTGAAATCAAATTTTCCCTCTGATAGCATAGCAACCCAGCAATTAACTATTGTAATTTTTTCCTGTCTTTAAAACTGTTAGTTTTCAATTGGAGAAAAAAAAATATATATATATATAAGGAAATCTATATTAATTGTTATCTGTTGCAGAAACATGTGGCACACATTCAAAATACATGAGAGCTGCTTACCCCACAAAAACATTTCCAAACCACTATACTATTGTCACAGTAAGTGAGAGTTTGTTATTTTTACTTGTTTTTATCTAGACAACACAGAAAGAATCCTGTGGTGCCGGGGAATTAACTCATCTAATGACTAATGGCATGGGAAGTCAAGATATAGAAGTGAGAGACAGATACTGTGTATAGGGAAATAAATATTGGCTATGTGGTTATGTCTGTATGTTACCATATTCTGGTCTGTGAACCAGTTATTCCTGGCCCTTGCCATTCTAAGTGGATACAGATGAGTATGGATGAGGGCACTGACATTTGATGAGTGTCTGTGCTGGGATAGGTTTGGCAGCTGATACGTAGCCATGTGACTTAATCTACAGCAGATCAGCTTTTAACTGGGCTGTGAAGACAACAGGGAAACTAAAAGGGAACTTGAAAGGCACACTGAATTCTCTAGTAGGAATGTGATATTCTATGGGAGTTATAAAGTATGTTCTGTTTCTGTGATAAAACAGCCATAAAGTAATCATCAGACCACACTGCAACGTAATTTAAGTTGTATTTTATTTTCAGGTTCATAGGTTTTTACTTGTTTCTTTTCATTTTGCAGGGATTGTATCCAGAATCTCATGGTATTATTGATAACAACATGTATGATGTAGATTTAAACCAGCATTTCTCACTTTCAAGCACAGAAAAATTTCAGCCTTCATGGTGGAAGGGTCAGCCAGTAAGTTTGCTTCTATTTATGTTATTTCTCTATGTCTAGTGGCTCATATGCCATGTTGTTAAATAAAACAAAAAGAGAACAAAATGCAAAGTTGTGTGATATATTTGCAGTACACAGTAAATGTCATGTAGCCTTCATATTGTAGGCTGACTATGAAACAGTTCACTTTTTGTAAAGATAGAAGAACTCCTAAAATGTTAACACTGAAACTTAAACCACCACTTATCCTTTTCATAATGGATGGTTTTAGAACAGAATATCTGCAGACTTGGACTTCTTTGTTGCCAAATATTGAAAACCTCAGTAAATTTGATAGGGTTTTATTGTGTAGAGTTTGGTTGGTTATTTTTTGACAACTAACTAAAGAATGAAATCTACAAATCGACTTCCAGAATACATCATTTTATAAAACAAGCAATCAGCAACAGCAACAAAAACAACATAACAAAAATGCTTTCAATGTCCAGGCATGTAAAAGAAAGGGATAGAATAACCAAGAACTTCATTTCCATCAAAATGAGTATTTATGTGTAAATTTCAGCCCATTTCATCAAAGAAGCACCTGTGATTATAATGCTATTCATTTACAAGAAATATCAAGCAGCACAAAGATAGAAAAAATATAAACACATGTAGTATCTGTGTAACATATCTGTTTAATATACATACATATATATGTATATATATAGGGACAGAAAAAGAGAGTTAAATATATATATCCACTTGTAGTCTAATATATACTTATATATAGTATCTGTGTAATGATGTTTCTAGTATATTATAGTGGCCAGGTTTTACTGCTACTGTTTCCTGAAGGATTCAGTCAGCCTCCTAACAGAACTGTAGCTGGGCTCTGTGACATGAATAGAAATACACCTTTTTACAATAAAATCACATAACTAGAAATCATATCTTCCATGATCATGATCCATTCCGGTGGATTCACTTGTCCACTCCACTGAATGTGTCATTGGATAGAAGGTCACTGCCTGTTGTCACCTATGAAAATATCTATATGACATCTTTTCTACACTGAGAATTCCCAAGAAATGGCAACATGTTGACTCCTGTGCTACAATTTTTTTTTTTCAGACTATGTACATAAGAAACAAACTTCAAATCAGATGTGTTTGTTGGGCAGTAGCATGATGTATGAAAGGAGAAAGGGAAATGTATGCCTGTAGCCCATATTCCTAAGCCATTTCAGTATTTTGACTCTGGTCATCTGAGGTCCTCCAGTGGTGTAAATGCCATAAAATTGTTTGTTTTTATCTTTATCTGTAGATATGGCTGACAGCAATGTACCAAGGTCTGAAAGCAGGCACCTTCTTCTGGCCAGGCTCTGATGTTCCAATTAATGGAACATACCCCAACTTTTTCTATTTATACAATGGGTAAGTTTTTATAAGGATTATGGTAAATTGCCTTAAATTACTACAAAAATCCATAACAGCTGAAGGAAATAAAGTACAAGATTTTTTAAACATCAGTCTGAGTGACAAGTTCCCTGTTACATACTTATGATTTTACCGTGGAACTACCATTAACAGTTAAATTTTAGGCTATTCACAATAAGAAAGGCAAAGATTATTGTATGTATGTTATCCTCTCACGATATGTTCCAGCCAACTGCAAACCACTAATTTCCCACTAGGAAGCCTCCAATGATGTAGCCACTTCTGTGTTATTATAAAGACTGCCACATTTTAACACAAAAAATTTCCACATAATATCTAACCCTTCACAAGTTCTCCTACTTCAGAATAAGCTTTCCACAAACCTAAACCCTAAGTAACTCAGAAGCAATGGCGTGAGCTTATAGAAGGCAGAAACTTGTTGAAGTAAGACCTCTGTATAGGGAAGCCACTGAAGGAAGATGGGCTGTAGACAAATTCCCTCTGATTTTGCTTGAAAGTGTGATAAGGTGCACACTGCTGCTAATTCTCAGGTTACATGCATGAAAATACAGTAATAACCTTCATAGCAATTTTTTTTCTCATGGAAGACATTGATAGCAGCAAATGATTTCAAAATTTTTATAGTTATTTTAGTAAATGATGATTCTTCACAATTACTATGTAAATTTAAAGTAAGCATGTAATTATAAGTATGAACAGATAACAAATGTTTGGCTGTGATATCTAGGATCAGTACTCAGAAAACAGCTGAGTACTATAGTTTATTAACATGAAGCTTGGCATGACTTTGTGGAAAAGTAGAGATATTAAATGAGTAAACTCCTTCACAGGAGACAGGGCATGACCTCATGAAGATTTTTGTGGGGACATTGCTTGCTTTTAAAATATGAAAGTCCAAGGTCTAGACGTGGTGGAAAGAATGAAAAAATATTCTGACTTGTATTTCAGGTTTTTCTGAACTTGAAAATTCCTTTTTTGCATGTATTTAATTTTAAACATATAAATAATCCCATCCATATTTTTGTTTTCAGTATCAGGGTCTATCTGTTTTATCAGTAAATGCAATACGTCATTCTTGCAATCCAAATCATTGTCTTTACCATACAGGCTGTGTTCTGTATCTGTGTTATTTGGAATTAGAAGGACAAATCAGAAAGGACTTGTTGATATACTATCTTTTTTTTTTTTTTTTTTTTTCAGTTCAGTTACGTATGAAGAGAGAATTTCAGGAATACTAAAATGGCTTGATAAAACCAAATCTGAGAGGTAACAGCAGTATTCCAATGGTTTGTGAGAATACAGCTTAGAAAGATTTTAATACTTGGCAGCTGAGCTTTCTGTTGGTATTTGTGAAACGTGGAATCTTCCTCATCATCTCAAGTGAGAATTTGCTGAACTTAAGCCTTTTCTATAAGTACAGCCTGTTGCACAAGTTAAATGAAATAACGTCAGATGAAGAATCACTGCTTTTTATATTTGGAGTGATAAATTACCACGTGATAAGTAAACTGAAGTGAAAATCTTTTATATCATCATTTGTTACCAGATTCCTCATATGTATGCAGTTAGGAGGTACACTCTAGAGCCTCATCACTTAAGCAGATTGAGGTAATTTTGGAGGTAGTTCCCATTTATATCTCAAGGAACAGCTTGATTTTTCTATTCTAAGATTTTGAAGTTCTAAGGAGTGTTTTCTGGATACAGTTTCTGAAAATGTAATTTCAAATAATTCATGTTGGTTAACTACAAAACTCACAGTAATGTAGATGACTATTTGCTGTATATTTTTTGTTGCTGTTGTCAAGGCTTGAGCAGGAACCTTATAAGTAAATTGTATTTATTTATAATTCTGTACATATTTCCTTTCATTTCTTTTTAAAATGAAAGTATTCTTTTGTAATTATGTCTCCAAGTTTTCATAGTATTCCTTTTTTATTTATTTGTAACTCAAGGCCTGATTTCTACACTTTGTATATCGAAGAACCAGATTCTTCTGGACACTCATTTGGACCAGTTAGTGGTGGTGTAAGTAGCTTTTTTGTTTTTACCAGACTAAATATCACTAAAGATGTATGTGTACTAAGAACTTATCCAATTTATCAACTTGGAAAGGATTCTAGATCAAAAATTACCATGATTTTTATGTGAGTTTTCATTCCATTTTATTTTTGTTTGTGATTGAGCACGCTGTTTGGATTACAGCTACTTTGGCTCATACACACTACTGAAATCATAAGAGATTGGCAGAAAATCATTGCTGAACATACTGTTAGAAATAATATTAAGTTTCAAGCTGCGTGTATTTAAACTGAACTTTAATTTTATCAGCAAGTGATATTTGGAAGCATGTAGCCTATCAAATTCTCAGAACTGTCTTCTGTTTACTTTCTACATCTACTTAGTGTTTCTTGTTTTGCAGTGTTTCCTTTTTACTTGCATGCACAGAAGGTGTTACATTTTTAAGGAGCCTAGGATTTACCGTAACAGCTCCCTCCTGGAATCCTTTTGTGCAATATCTTTGAAAATAGTCTTCCACAGATGGCCTTGCTGTGGTGGGCAGGGATGGAAAAACTCATCTTTGTAGGATAGTTTTAGTCTCTCTAAATTAGAAAGTGAATTTCTCTTTGTTCACAAAAGGCACACAATCTATGACTGCATGCGTAATTGTATATGTGTGTGTATTGTCCATGCGTGCAAGAAATTCGAGAGTGCAGCTAGGGGAACAAAAAGCATGCAATTGTTCAGACTCAGCCAGGTCTTGTCCTTACTGTTTGCACTTCAAAGAAGACAATAAGTCAGCTGTGGCAGTTAGAGAAGAACCATTCTCTGTAAAGTTCTGCAAGGTGGGTTGTGCTGGATTTCTTACATGTCATTTCAGTGGTTGCCAGTGATATTCTGCAGGAAGCTTAAAGGGACTTAGATGCTACACTGGTCTAATAAGTAACATGTGTATGTAAATATTTTCAAAATGCTGCTTATTGTTAATACAATGGCATTGTCATATTACAAAAAATTAGGTGTAATGCTATAAATATGACATTTTATATAAATTGAGAGTATGGAAAATTTGATCTGAACATGTAACTTTTTTTTTTTTCAATTAACAAACTTTAAAGTCAAGGTAATAGAAAAAAAATCAATAGATTTTAAAAAAAAATGTATTTAGTATAGGAAATCCTGTGGTGGAGTAGTGGGCACACTTGTACTCTAGAAGGGATGGCGAATTGCACTGGAGTGAAAGAAAAGAAGCAATATTAATAACATGAAAGCTAACAGTAAAACATGCTTTTTTCAGACTTTCATGTTTGCGTTAAGTGATAACTTTTAATCAGTAAAAATGAAAGGTTCTAAGGAAGCTTGTTTCTCTCACAGGTAATCAAAGCTTTACAGCTAGCAGATCAAACGCTGGGAATGCTAATGGAGGGGCTTAAACAGAGAAACCTACACAACTGTGTAAACCTCATTGTTTTAGCTGATCATGGTAATGTATATCATTTTGTTTCTCAGTATTTCTCTTCACTGAGTCATTGTTTTCTTTTGCTGTATAATATATGTACTTATTACTTAAAGTTAATTTTGTAATTCACTTTACTGTATCTAGAAAAGTAACTGTTTCTGTATTCTTTAGGGATGGATATGACCTACTGCAGCCAATTAGAATACATGACTGATTACTTCAATGAGATTAATTTCTACATATATGCTGGGCCTGCAGCTCGCATTCGAGCAAGAGTCGTTCCGCAGAACTATTATACTTGTAAGTGTGGACCAATCCTGGGATTGCACAAGCAGTATGACAGGAAATAAATAAACATAAAGCAGACTTTCCTTGGCATAAGTTGCAGTCTAAATCAGACAGGAACAAGGTATTCTGAGTAGTCCAATGGAGTGAATAATGTTGTTTTTTTAATGTGACTTAATCTCCTTATAATTGTTGAATCATTTCTATTAATGGTCTTACTGTTTCTGAAAGAATTTTCCTTTGTAAAGTGTCCAGATTCATTTTTCAGAAAGCTGATGTTTATAACTGAAGTTGCTCTTCTAAAATGTGAAAAGTGAATGGGCTAAACCATGCGGAACTATCTTAATGTATATCAATCCATCTTTCCTTTATAACAGTTGACTCAGAAGGAATTGTTAAAAACCTCACAGTAAGTAAATATTTTAATACATTTTCCTAGTAGTCACTTTTTTTTTTTTTTAATTCAAGATTAATACATTAATACATATAGGGTGAGTGTGATGTACAAACTCGGACTCATTTAAGAAACTTGTTGCCTTGTATTTCTTTACATTTATCATTTACAGTGAGTTAAGCATAAAAATAAGTCTCTATCTTTTCTTTCCTTCAGTGCCAATGTTTTCTATTTTGTGACTAGTCCTAGTCCAAGCAGTAGGCAGATGTTCTGATGCTTTTGGAAAAACTACTCAGCTTGAAAAAATACTGGGCTATCTCAGCTGGGTATATTTCTGATAAAGCACCACTAGAGGTCTTCCTGTAACCTGCTGAAAAACTGAATGCTGAAAGTATGCTACCTGTAGCTTTTGTGAGCCACCTGAAGTCCAAAGAGCAGTAAACTTTCCTGGTTAAATTCTTGTTGATTCTGAATACCTTAGAACACACCCTTTGTTCCTCAGCATACAAGGCACGCATGGAAGTAGGAACATGATGAGAAGGAGCCTTTTCAGTGTTACATTGTCTAGCCCACTGATATGGAGCATTTCATACCAAAGAGCATTCTGTAAAGGCAACAGCAGATTTCGCATATTCTCTTCCCTGGTTGAAACTGCTACCTGTAATAGTTATGAGGAGAGGTGTAGCATCTCTGTCTTCTAAAAATAACCTGGTATGAGGAGATTTCCTCTTCCCATGTCAGTTTGTACTTACTGCTTCTGTATTTTTTTTATTTCAAGTTGTTAGGAGGAAGGTTTTGGACACAGAAGGGAATTGTGTATTGTATATTACTGAAGTCATTTTCCTCTATTTTTTCTCTTTAATTAGAGTATTGTTTGCAGAATGATCTCTTCTCCTGAGCCAGCAGAATTGCTGAATCCTTATTTTTCATTTCCCACTATGTTTCTTAGCTTACTACTAGGGACATTTACTTTCATTTCACACGTTGATGTCCTTCTATGCAGAGCATACAATCCTAGGACTTAAAGGTGATGTCAGATCAGAGTCCAAACATGCTGTAATCTTGTATATTGTCTGTGGGATAAAATACATCCATTTCTTTGGCTTAAATAACTTGCTAGCAGCTCTTCACTTGACGTTTTCAGTGTTCAGTGTTGCCCCAGTGCTGGATTAGTGAACTGGATTGATGTCTCTGAAACATCACTGTGATGATTTCTGGCTGCTGGAGTGGTTCCTGATAACCACATACAGTTAAATTGTTGCAGCATGTTGTTTTGCTGTCAGTAGACTCACAATGGCATGCCTGTGAGTCTTTATCTAACAGTTGAGCACTAGACATCACCTGTTCAATCTTCCAGCTAAAACTCTAGACTGTACTATGTTATCTATACTTGGTTTTCTTTGTTATTTATTGAATGGTGTAGTGATAGAAGATGGCAGAAAATCATTAGCTGCTAGGGAACATTCTCCTCTTGGTTGTGAACTTACATAACAAAGTGGCATTAGTACAGACATATAGAGTGAGCATTACTACTAACTGTCTTTCAGTCTTAGTATTTACCTTTACCACAATACTGGTGTGCTAACCGTTATAGCAATAAATATTATAAATAAATATTATAGTAATGTATTTCAGTTCCAGAATAAGTCACTTTTCATTCTGTTGCCTCTTGGGCCAGAAATGGGATCTGCAGGTTATTGAAGAAGCACACTCCGAATAATGTGTTTTGTACTTATATTCCTGTCACTAGGATGTTTGTGATAATAATGATGTGTATTACGCGTATTATGGTGTATTTTTGATACTGCATGAAATTCACTACTGGATTTTCTTCTGTCATACAGTGCAAAAGGTCACCTCAACATTTTAAGCCTTATCTGACACCTAACTTACCAAAACGATTCCATTATGCTAACAACATTCGTATTGATAAAGTTCATCTTTTGGTGGATCGACAGTGGCTGGCTGTGAGGTACCAACATTTTTATCATTATGTTCTTTTCCTTTTCATTTCCCTCACTGATACATCCCTCATATTCAACTTTTCACTGATGTCCTGGTGCCTCTGAAAACAGGATACATGGGCATGACAAGTGTGTTGAATCAATATAGAATGACTATCTCTTTATTTTTCCATGTATCTCAGCAACGGGTAAATTTAAGCAAGTGTTAGTCATCATAAGTCAGACTATTTTGGCACATTATTAATTCTGTAACCCCCTCACAAATACAGTTATCTCCTTCAGCCTTGAAAATATATGATGAAATAGCATTCCCTTGTAAGGCATAATCCCTTGCAGTTTTTTAATAACAGCTGAGTTTTCCCATTATGATTTTTATATTAAAATTTTGATACCACAGAATATAACTGAAGAATTCTTTCTACATAGATCACACTATTCTGAAAGTTCTTGACATGAAAAGGTCTCAGTTCAAAAATGGGCATTTCTTCTCCTTCTTCTTCTTCTTCTTCTTCTTCTTCTTCTTCTTCTTTTTAAACATTGATTCAGTAGCTGTATAGGATACAATATGTTTCTTTTCATCACAATCTGCATTACCAGACAGAGAGATCTATGTAGTCTTGAGCACAGGATGAACAGAAGTAGTGCAATATTATTTCAGAGTCAGTTCTAATAACATTATACAGGGTCTGTGATTTGGATTGATAATTATTAGCTAACTTTATTTATGCCATCTTAATTTACAGTGTATGATGGTTTCTCCTTAGGGACAACAGTTACACATTTTGTGATCAGGGTAACCATGGTTATGACAATGAATTTAAAAGTATGGAGGTAAGATGATTTCAATTCAGGTCTTGCATCTTCTGATATAAGATGATTTCAATTCAGGTCTTGCATCTTCTCATGTAGAAAATCAAAATGTGCTAGATGAACCAGGATAATATGTGAGACTTTTTGCAGTGTGCTTTTTCTTATATGTCATCCAGACATGTAAACTGTGAACACATACTAGATACACAGATTTCTATTGCTTTTCATCAATGCGTACATGTCTTGGCACTTTGGACTCTGTAGTAAAACTTATTTTGTCTCACCTTAACTCCATGGAGCTATTAAATCAAGCATCCTTATTCAGATATGGAACAATAAATTCTTTCCTTTTCTACTTAAGCAAAGACTGAAACAGCTCCATAAGCTCTGGGAATTCAGTAGAGCATCTGAAGGCCTGCGTGCTCAAATTAGCATAATCTAATTTTTTTCTGCTTGTCTTACAAGCACTGCACATGTTATCAGAGCAAAAAAAGTCATTTTTGTATAACTTGTGTATTAGTATAGCTTGTATTGAAGTTTTGTCTCATTTTCACTTCTGGTTACAGTGAAAAATTATCGAAGTCTTGGGCTTTTGAGCTTCAGAGGATACTTTTCTTAATGTACTTTCCTTAAGCAAGGTTGAGCATGCCACTTCTTGTCCCATATTCTGTGTTTAGTAACCAGAGTCTTCCAGACATTCACAACTGTATTAAAACCATGTTTATATACCAGTAAGAACCGTGCTCAATGTTTGCATGGTAAAAAAGTTAAAATTCTGGAAACAGTAATCATAGTCTTACGGTGGTAACACGATAACTGAGTAAACATGATTTTTCAAAGTAGTAATGTCTTTATGTTGTATTTTAAAATCAATTTAGGATTCTTTTCCTACTATGAGAACATAGGAATATTATTTTAAAACAAATCATTGTCCTGTTTAGTCATTTTTCCAGTGTTTCATGGTAAGCAGCTCAGGAGGCTTATAAATTAACAGAAACTAATGTGAGACTGAAGGTTGTATTAGTGCTCTGTCAAAATGCTTGCGGACCCCAGCAGGGGCTGCCCAGTACCGCCATGTACCATCGGTGATACTGACTTAGGTCTCTGCAAAGCTTGAGAGATGGGTCTCCCCAGTTCCCTGCTGCTTGCTGTAGGTACCTAATATAGGTTCCTAAGCTACCCAAAGACTTTTGCTAATGTAACATACATTTAAACAAACAAAACAAAACAAAAAAAAAACACCACAAAACCAACCCTTTTATTTATGGCTTGATGTTAGCCTTTAAATGGGATGTGTGAGTGCCATAACTCTACATTTCTTGAAACTTTTACCAGCTGTTGCAATGAAACTATGAAAAAAAGTGAATTTGAAACACATCAAAAGATAATTTTCATAAATATAGATGAAAATGTTAAAGAAAAAAAACAGATAATAAAACAATTCTTCTTCAAGTTATACGCAACGGGCAAAATTTTGCCTTCTTGATCAGAGCAGTCCTGTTTTGTAACTTTTATAACAGTGTCCCTGTTCAAATAAAGTACAAATGAATTACTTTTTAATTTGAGTTTCTTTATATAACAACTTTTGTTTTATTACAATCCAGGCTATATTCCTAGGATATGGCCCAAGCTTTAAAGAAAAAACAGAAGTGGATGCTTTTGAAAACATAGAGGTTTACAACCTTATGTGTGGTGAGTAGAAAGCATCTAGTGCTTAAAACAATAAGCCAACAGTGTTTTCAAAAACAGGTGCTCTGAGAGCTAATAAAAGGGTAACTAAAACTATAATGAACTTATCCAGAAGCAAGGTTTTTAATAGAAAATGCAGAAGCCATGACATCTTGCCTTCTCTATGCTGAAACATTAACTGCCAGAACTTGTTCTGCTTTGGATGTTGTCCTGATTGCAGGAGTCCAATAAAGAACAACAGAGAAGTGCTCCTGCCACTTGGGCTTGCTGTTGAGATGGTACCTCTAGAACCATTTTCTGCTACGAACCTTGTAGGGGGTTACAACTCTTGTATCTTGAGATGGATGACTGTAGCCCTGGCAGTGAGCAGTTAGGAAGTATAAGCCTCAGAAAGGATCACACAAAAATGCAGTAAGCTAATATACTTCATAATGTGATGATTTGCAAACAAGTTTGTACTCTGCATAAAATCGAAGAACCTTATGAATGTTATGGCAATGTATAAAATTGTGTGAATAGTATTCAAATACAGAGATGCAGTGGGAGATATCAGTAAACCTTTTTATCTAGAAAACTGCATGATGATAATAATTAACTCAATAGTTTCAATAATTGAATAGGCTATTTTTTCTATATTTAGAAGAAATGCATAGAAAATGGATATAATTGCAGAGATTCCGTGTTAAAACTATCATTTTAGCTTTAAAATAGCTTTAAAATATGTTTCAAATTTTCAAATTTTCCAACAGATCTGCTGCATATTACACCAGCACCAAACAATGGCACACATGGTAGCTTAAATCATCTGCTAAAAAAACCTTTTTACAGCCCTTCATATGCAAAAGAAGAGTCATCTCCTGTTTCATGTCCGGTTTCCCATCTGACTCCAATAGATGAACTGGGATGCACATGCAGGGGTGTAAGTAAGAGTTTGGGAATATTTTAATCATGTTTGTCAAGTGTGTTCTCTTTTAATTTTGTAAACAGCAGAATCATTCTGAAGGATTCTATAATATTTTACAGGTGACAAATGCTTCAGTAATTAATGAGAGGTTAAATCTCACCACAGATGAAAGTAAGTAGTTACAGATGAAAAGGACAGCAACATTTTTAAATTTATGACTATTTTAGATTGTATTTTATTGGTTTCAGTGGAAACTTTGGCGATGTTAACTACAATTTAATGTGAAATAGGAGAGCCAAGTCGGAAATTTAACTTTTTTTCCTTGTTTCTTTGCATTTCTATAAAAGATAGTAATTGATGCTTTGTAGTAACATTTGTGTGGAAGAGCTAAATCTGAATCCAATTAAAATATTGGGAAAAATTATACAGGTTTCAGTGGAAAGCATGTGTACTTCTGGACTGTATTGCCATAACTTTTTTGCCACTTTGCTACCCCAAGCTTTTCTTTGGTGAAAACTCACATGGTACTTTTTTTTTTGTGGAGCTTTTGGAAATTTTATGGGGCATTACAAAATTTCCCAGCCCAATATGATATAGTTCTCACTTCACTGATAACTGGAACTCACTTCACTGATAATTGGAACTCACTGAGTTCCAAAGTTTTATATATGAAATTACAAAGAAATGAGAATTTGAATGTCTGATGTCATACTATGTTGACTTCTTTGAATGAAAACTATTTTATACACTTCTTTCTACTGAGCTACGAACTTAAAAGTATGTACTTGTGTTTATTGTCACTTCTATTTGTATTTATTAATGCTTTAATTTACATTTTTCTTTGTCTCTTTTCTCTGTTTCCTTAAACCTTGGTTCCATCAGAAATGTTATAGGAGAATGAATAAATATTTTTTTAATTATAGTAAAGAATGCAACTTCATATAATTTGCCATATGGAAGACCTCAAGTTCTTCAGAAGGAAAATATCTACTGCCTCCTTCCCCATCATCAGTATGTGAGTGGATACAGTCATGATATCTGGATGCCACTATGGACTGCATACACTGTGACTAAGCCTGTAGGTTATCAGATATTACTATAATTCATAAATGTGTAATAATGTGGATTGAAAATATTCATTCAGGAGGAATTCTGGTTAAAGACTGGTGGATATCATGCAACTGAGGCCTTTATTTCTGAAAAGCAGACTAATGCAATGATGCATGTTTCCTATAGAAAGAACATGAAAGAATAAATTTAAAACAAGGCTTACAAAGAGGCACAAGAGGATCTTTCCATTTTTTTTTTTTATTATTGGAACCAATCAAAATGGGCAATGTTCTAAAATTCAATCTGAGAGTTTAACTTCTGTAAAAATACAAAGAAATTAAAGAACAGGTAATTGAGTATGAAAAAGAAAACACAATTACATACAGAACATGTTCTGGTATTTTATATGATGCTATTGTAAAATATAATGTTTTAGAAGCAGTTATACTGATCAGCATCACTTTTTATCAATTCTTAGGTTGTGTGTATGTTATCGAATCTCAGTGGAAGTTAGTGAAGCTAGCCAGTAAAATTTACCCTGGTTTTATTTAATTCTTCAGAAACACGGATTCTTATTATCAAGACAGAGTTCTCAGATAATACAACGTGGTGATATTGTCATCTTTATATATTCACTGCTTCTCAGCGGGATGTGATATCAAGTTTGTATTTTCATAAAAGGGATGAATGACCCAAAGTTGTCATTTGTTTTTGCCTAAGGTGAAACTTTACTCTTTCTGCTATAGTTTTACATGCTGCGTGAAGATTTTAGGGAATTACCTAAAAACAGAAAAGGAGGAAAAACACAAGGCAGAGAACATCAGCATCCATTGCTTACCCTGACCTGATTCATTATGAAAACAGAAGATTCAATGAAGGCCATTTGAGAGAGTTAAAAACATACGGAGCATTATGTTAACCACAACCGTGGGTGTAATACTTTTTCTTTTTTTCCCTTTTCACAGGAAAGCACATCTTCTCTTCCTCCCACTGTTTCAGACTGTCTGCGGGCTGATGTTAGAATCCCCGTTGCTCATAGCCAAAATTGTTCCAACTACCCAGAAGGGCTGGACTTGACCTATGGTTTCCTCTACCCTCCCAGTGAGCACTGTTCTTTTTATAGCTGGAGTTTAGAAAGTCTTAATCAGCTGGATGTGGGTTTATGTTTAAACATATAACCAAACACGAAAGCAAACTTCTTCGGATCAGCATGTTGGGCAGAAAAATGTTTCCAGTGTTTGTAGACTCACCAAAAGCTAGACAACAGCTCCTTGCATCTAAATATTTTTGGCTTAGAGCATTTAGGTTTTTCTTTAAAAAATGGAACAGCTTGATTGTGATAACAGGTTTGAAAGGTGTAAATGGTTGGAATGAAAGGCTGTCTGTCTTTCCCTGTATGAATATTCCTTTCCAATTGCCAAATTTGATAATGACTGCATTGAATAGACTATGTAAAAAATTTGAAGATACTAAATATGCAGAAGGATTATACAACCATGCTTAGATGTCCATTTAATTACAAACTGATAGAAATCAGATAATCCTTGCACAGAGCCTTAGCCAGCATATCACAAAGGTACTGCACCATTTGTTATATTTCAGAAGATACTTTTTTTTTCTGGGGAACTAACTTCATAGGGAAAGGAAATTAAAAGAAAGTTAATCACATGAAAGTAGAATAGCCTGGAAGTTATAATAGCAATAAATACAGGGATATTATGCTCTAATGGTTCCTACTCTGTGAACAAATAAAATTATTCTGTGGGGTATTAAATGTAAGAAAATTTCTTGTTTAACTGTCATTGGTGTTTGTCATAATTACGATGGAAGTCTAGCACAATATGCTTCAGACATAAATGTATTTATATATGGTTTCACATGCTTAGTATCATAGAATCATTTTAGTTGGAAGGAAGCCCCAAGGTCACCTAGTCCAACTCCCTGCATTGAGCAGGGAATGTTCTGTTTTCTTCAGAATAGAAGGAAATTTAAATGTTATATGTATATGTATATGAAATGTATAATGATTGAATGACACGTACTTGCAATTTATAGTGATATATGTATCAGATTTGTCTTTGTCTAGTATCTCATTAATGTATACTTTGCTCTTTTACATAGATTTCAATTCATCTGCACTTGAACAATATGATGCCTTACTCACCAGCAATATTGTTCCCATGTATAGAGCTTTTAGAGGTAGGATCCAAAATTTTGATTAAATTTGATTAATTGCCTGTGAATGTAGCTCTGGATTTTGTATAGCTGTGACGAGGGCTTAAAAGCATTAATTTTTAGCCTTCAGTATATCCAGGTCTCGTGCAAATGTATACAAAGCTTTAAAAATTAGATTTATAATATTTTAAATGCACTTATGTAAGCTATTTTTTTTTAATGTTTATAATCCTGTCTGGCCTTTACTTAGGTATACCTATTTTCATTTGAATTTTCTCTTATTTCCTACATGTTGTCATGACATGAAATGCTAGCTGTGGAATACATATGACAAGATCCTATTGGTGAAAGGCTCAAGATGAAAGAAAATGACACCTTTTCTTTCCTTTTGCAAGGTCTCAAGGGAAGACAAGTTTGTAAACAATTTACCTTAGACCAAAACAAGAGATAAATCAATAAGATTAACCTACCAGCCCTCCAAACTCATGTTTTTTTTTTTGTTTGTTTGTTTGTTTTGCCTTCATAACTATTCAGTTTCATTAGCTTAGAACATGCAAGTTGTATTTGCTCAAATAACGTTTTAAAATAAGCTAAATTGCCAGTGATATTTTATGTGAGTGCTGTAGAGCTAGACTGGCCCTCAGGTGGTAAATATTTCTTATTCAAAGCCATTATCTTGGATTCTATCAATTGGCAGTTGTGGGTGATAGCAGATAGGCCAGAAATATATGGCCTCTCAGCTTCAGAATTGCATCTTTATCTTCAGATCAAATGCATTTGCTATGGCAGTGCAGGAGCTTGCACAGGTGTATTTACCATTACTCTTTAGAAGGTGAGAGAGTACAGTCCGTACTTTCTAATGAAAACCAAACTGTGTGTAAGGAGTTGTTTTTACAGGCATTTTAGTTTAAAATTTTTTGTGTTACAGATAAGTAATAAAAAGGCTCAGTGTTCCTTTTTTTTCTTCTTTTCTTAGTGGTGAAGTAACTGATTTTAAATTAAATATGCTTGTATTTTCTTTCATTTGCAGACATATGGGACTATTTCCATGACGTACTTCTTCAGAAGTATGCTAAAGAAAGGAATGGAGTAAATGTTATGAGTGGACCAGTGTTCGATTACAATTATGATGGCCATTTTGATACTCTTGATGAAATTACACAGTAAGTACATGGAAAATTCAAATGATGAGTTATTTCCTGCTATACACAAACAAGATATTTTCATGAAGAACAAAGAAGCAAGTTTCAAGGAGAATTGAGTCTTCCCTTTATAATGATAAATCCACTGTTACTCATACAATAATAGCAAATTACCTTGCAAACAGAAGTAGTACTATAGAAACTGAAGTTCCAGTAAAGAGAGAAAAAAAATAAATTGAAGTTATATGTGTAGCAATCTACATTTGCACAGATACAGGCCAGTAATTTGTTCCCCAAGATAATGTCTACATTTTTCGGCCTCTGTAGCACAAACACAGGGAGAATATGTAAATAACAGAAGGTGCGTCTAAGAACAATTGTCTTGCTGTAGTCTCAGCTGTTTGTAATTTCTCCCAGTTTTCTCAAACTGTTTTACCAAAGATCAGTTTTGTGTCTTGGATGCATTCACTGAATCATATCACTGGGCAAGTAACACAAAATATTCCTAAGTGGTATTTTTACATAGCTTATGCAGTTGGAGGTCCAACAAGTTGTAGATAGCTTTTAATGAGCTTTGATAGCATAACAAAACACATTTAAAAATTCAAAAGTGTGTAGAAATAGGGCTAAAGGAAGACTTATGTAAAGCAGAATTCTGTGAAGTAGAAATATAAAGAGCAAATATTTATGCTAGTGAATGGTGACAGGAGGAGGAAAAACAAAACAAACAAATAAAACAGAATAAGAGCAAACAATTTGAATTGTGCCAAATATAGGGAATATGTCTTTTGACAGTAAGAACACTTGAGCAGTAGACAGCTGCTGGGAAATCTGCACTGCTGAATCTGTCATTGGAAATGTTTTATTCAAGGCTAGACTTAATACCACATCTGTCAAAAATGGTTTGAGAATGGGAAAATCAACTCTGCCACGAAGTAGGAGGCTGTAAGGGAGGAGAGACTGGAACTTCCTTCCAAGCAGAAAGCTGTAATACCCAGTCAACCACATAATTTTGTCTACAGTTTTGAACAAGCATGTTTTATTCAGCATGTTAGTCAGTCATACTAAGCAGAATAATGGCTTCACTGATGGTGTTTGGTTAAATTTTGGAGAAATGCAGCAAACTCAGGAAGCTCCTCATAAGTTTATACACAAAAGTGGCCATGTCAACAGAATAACCAATAAATGGAAGCAAATAAGTTCTGAATTAGGAATCCTAAACTGGTATATATGTCACATAGTCACAAGTCATCATTTTGGCATTGCTTGCTGACAAGAACCTGAGGCTCATCTTTTCTCTCTTCTCCTGTTTAGTTTAGCGTGGTAATTCTTAATGTAATGAAGGGCACACGTGACATCCTTATCGTGCACCATCCAGATGTAGAGATCTCTGACTTTGGCAAAATAGACTGCTGAGCTAATTCTGTCATTTTCACATTGAAAACAGTGCTTGTGGCAAAAAGACTAATCCATGCATGTTTGGCTGTTCATGAAACGCATACCGAGACTGTGAGTCCCTTCAGGTGTTAATTTAAATTAAAAAAAAAAGAAAAAAAAGTGATAAAATAGTGAAAGATCTATGCTAAGATGGGTTTTATAAAATAGTAGCAGCATCAATGGTTTTTATAGTTGATATCTAAATAAATTTCTTAACTAGTGTTTATTTTATAGGCATGTAAACAACACACAAATCCCTGTCCCAACCCATTACTTTGTGATTCTGACCAGCTGCAAGAACACGTCCTATACTCCACTGAACTGTATAGGCTCCTTGGATGCCTTGTCCTTCATCATTCCTCATCGACCTGACAATACTGAAAGCTGTGCTGTAAGTATAGTTTTATATTTCTGTGTGCAAATGAGCTTTGTGAACTGATTTTCATAGTGTGATACAATTATCTGGAAAATCTTTAGATGTCTAAATATTTAACTGATTCATTCCCATGAGCCGAGAATGAATTAATAACTAGGGATGAAGCTCCAGAAAAGGTAGCAGGAAACATATGAGTTGTTTGAAGAAATGAGAGCTTGATTAGAAAACTTGAAAATATTGTCACCTGAGAGGAGAGTGAGAAGAGCTGACAACAGCAGCGTAGCCGGTCATTTGATGAGACATCTCTATGGAAGGCTACAAACTTGGTCTTAGTGGTCTTAAAGTGTTTCTTTTTTCAAAGTAGTTAGAGGAATTTCTTCAGTCCTTTGTTCCACATATATAAAAAATTAGGCAGAAAGCAGTTAAAGTAGTCGAAAGTCCTACTTGCCATTTCAGCATGGTTTTAATTCTGTGCTACTCTGGAGATGAAAGATTCTGGGACATCCATTTGCATATTTAAATAAAAGGCTGCAAAGATGTCTAAGAAATCCCCCCCCAAAAAGTTCTATAAACTGAAGTCATTTAAAGCCATGAAAGCCACTCTCTTGTTTGGTGGTTTTGCTCGACAATAACCAGTGCTTGCACATTGTTCTTGTTTGCTTTGGCAGGATAACAGGTCGCCTTCTGAATGGGTTGAAGAAAGAGTTCAGGCCCATTCCTCTCGTGTTCGGGATGTGGAGCTGCTAACTGGACTTGACTTTTACCAGGAAAGACAGGAATCTGTCTCCGAGATCTTACAGCTGAAGACATTTTTGCCGACATTTGAGACTGAAATCAACTGAATTTCTGTTTAAAAAGTGCCATTATTTGGAAGGAAGAAAATCAAAGTGATTTAACTTTTACCTTAGTAAATATGAGGGAAATGTAACTACAGCACCTCATCAAGAAAAGACACAATGCACAGCCAATTTCTTTCCTTTTTTTTTTTTCACATTCCTGTTCTTTCAGACAAGTGTTTTGTATAAACTGAATAAAAATTAACTGAAGTTACTTAAGTCATCTTGCTAAGCCAAATTTTCAAAATAGAGAATATTTTAATGTTAATGAATGGTGAAAAAAACCCCCAACAACCCAATGCCTGTAGCATGAACATGTGTAACATGTGTCATTATTTAGCCACATTTTCTAAACAGATAGAATTTTAATGGTTTGAAAAACAACAACAAAAAACTGTAACAGGAACATATTTTATGGTAGTAATGCCAGAATCATCAACTGTGTAGAAAATGTTCCTATAATAGAATTGGAAAATGAAACACTTTGGGAGGAATTTTTGTGTTTTTTTCCTTGAGTTTATCAGTGAAGTTAAGGTTATCTCGTGCTTGTATGCTCTGGAATGTTCTGAATTGCTTTTTCTCATCTATTAATCCACATGGATACTGCCATGTACTTAAAAAACATTCAGACTGACACAAAGTCTATATGTAATGAAAATATCTTCTATGATCATCCGCTGCCTTTTCCACTCATGTTAGTAAGTGGAATTACACTAGTAAGAGCTGAAGTGAAATTAGTGCAATTGATCTGTGCATTCTTTACCCTTTAGAAATCTTAAAGAACAAGAAAAGGTAAAAGAAATGCTCTGGCCAGAAGGGTTTTATCTGGATGTCTATCTGTATTTACAATTTACTATCTGTATTTACAGAGTAGACTTCCAAGCAATAACAAGATATTTGTGTTTATTTTTAAAGAGTTAAATCTGAGACTAGAGCACAAAATTATGGTGACATGCAACAAATAATCATTGTTCCTTTCTGCAGTGACATTATGGATAGAGAATCTCTACCTCAGACTGCAATGTGCACAAATTAATGCTGTGTGATAGTAAATGGAACAAGGCAGTGGAAATTCCCAGATCCTGCTATTACAGAATTACTTGCATTTTGAGCTAATTTTCTTCACTGAAAGTGCTGCTAAATACAGGTGTGAGTAACAGTATGTGATTGACCATTTGTCTGATTTATAGGCTCAATGGGGCAGTTTTAAAGAAACATGTTAAGAGTGTTTCAATTTGTAATTAATTCTAGACTGAATATGTATCCTTAAAAGAAGTTTTAGAAGCCAATAAAAAAAAAAAAATAATAATAATATGTCAAGATCTGGGACCAAGTTGAAAATCCAGCTTTTTGGTTAAGTCATTACGCCATCTTTAATATGGAATTGTACTTCATTCAGCAATTCATAGACATCTAGGTCTGTCCAACCAATTCAGAGACTGCTGTTATTAAACTACAATGAAGACTGCAACTGATTTTTCACTCCACTGTAAATCATATTCTGAATGAATCTAGATAACCCATGATGATTGAGGTATGTAGTGTAACTATCCTAGAGTCATAGAGCACATTTGTGAGGTGAAAAGAAACAGACTTTCTTAAGTTAACGATATTTGGTATGTCTGCATTAGCAGTTTAAATAGAACTAGTTTGATGTAACATTGTTGTCAGTTGATATGTTTAAATCCAGATTAACCACTGTCTCACCAGCCAAGGCAGATACAAGCTTCAGACCACTCTAGCTCAATCACGAAAGCAAAATTCCAGGCTTTACGGACAGTTAGGTCTCAGTTATGTCTATCTGTAGTGACATTAGTGATGGAATATTGTCATTAAAGATTACCCAAACTTCTGAAAATTAATTTTATCAATTTTCTCACACACAACAGGTACTGGACCTAAATAATGAATTCACTGTCTTGCTTCAAAAAAATATTTCAAAAAAAAATATTTCAAAATCCTCTATGATTTCTAATGACTTCAACAAGCTTTACATCAGGCTGGTAGAATGATGATGAAGAAGGGAGATATATTTGGCCCTCTGTAACACCCTTCCATCATGCAAAGTGCTGCACATGGGAGAAAACGCAGACCTTCAAACCTGCAAGGGAAAATCATTGATGCTTAGGCTTCACAGACCTTAAAAATTTTAATGAGTTAAAAGCTTGCAAAAGCCATTTTGTTTGAACTTGAAAGTAAGTGAAATGCCTTATCCATCGATAGTAATTTATAAAAAAATACAACCTTTGCCAGTTCATAAGAAAACATTCCATACTACGGGCATATGAATATTATGTTTGCTCATTCAAAATTATTTTGTAGATCTTCTCCTTTTTCTAACAGAATTAATTCTGCAATTTTCATGGAGATGGGAATTAATTGCTGCCTCACACAGTATTCATATGCCACGAAAGCTGCAAACTGCAACACAGTGATTTGATCTTAAAAAAAAAAATTAATTCAAATAATATTCAAGCTGCTTATATTTCAAGACCGTCACAGCCTGGTTGTGCTGCCCCATTCTAACAGCATTACAAAAGCAGTGAATGAGTAGGAGGAAATAAATTCCATCTTGCAGTTTAAAGGCTGTGAAACTGCATGATATTGTCAGAAGTCTACTTAGGTCATGCTCTATGGGCATAATTTAGGAAAGCAGGACAAAGTAGGGGTCTACATAATGTATCTATACAACTGATTTATATATTTGTTTTAACCAAGGCAGGGATTAAAACACAGAAACACTACGAGGAACAAAAAATTGATACTAACACTAAAACCAGCATACAGCAAATATTTACTTTACTCTTAAAAACAGTCTTCTCCTTGGATAGCAACTCTGTGTGTTCTGTGAACTAAGGAACAATATTGTTTCTGAAAGTTTCAAACTTGCCCTCTTTCCTGGGGGATGTAGGTCTAACTTTCCAAAAATGACAAGCCCTTTGTTTCTGTATCTTTCATCCAGTTTTAAGAGATCTAATTATCAAGCTGGAGTGGAACAGATGTAAATTATTCTGCTGTCTATAAAAACAGATATTGCTGAGACCCAGTTCTCATTGCTGACTTATGTGTGTGAAGTAAAGCTGTTAAATCTGTAACGTGATTTTCCATAGTCCACTATGGGAGCAGAGGAACTAAACATTCCCATTGCCATTGAAAATCTGAACTTGGGAGGATTTGGTGGTTTACTTTTCTTATGCTGCTTTTTATTTTCAGTATTAGAACAAAGCCTGTGAACAAATATAGAAATGTGGCCCTACATGTAGCTAGTGTTGTTGCTGCAGCAAGGCAGGGTGATAGTGAATGAGAACAAGCAAGGGCAACACAGTCAACTTGGCTCCAGAAAATCCAGAAAATCACAGCCAGGGCAAGGAAAAGCTTAACAAACACTTCAACAAAGGCTACGGTGTTTCCCCTGCTCTACGTCCTGGCTCTCAGAGACTGTCACCATATAAAATACTTTTTTTTCTTTCTCCTTGATATTTATTAAAGAGTCTGCTGGCTTTTAGTCAGTACCTCCCTGAAGGCCACCTTCAAAGTCACATGCAGACATTTAAATGGCACAGAACGCTCTTGACTCCTTTCTTGGCCAATCTCCCTCAAGGAAAATAGTCAGGGCTGTGTTTTTCAGAGTACCTCCCACAGTGCTCCTGCAGTGTCTCAGTGTCTGCACATAGGGTAATGGGATATTTTTTTATATTTGAAACATAAAGCTGTGTTTATAAGTATAGATTTTTTCCATCCTAACTGTGTAACTCCTGTGCAGCACAGGAGTCCCTGCCCCTTTGGATTGCTGTCAATGAGGAGGTGGGAAATCTGTTGTGCATCCAGATCTGATGTCATGGGAGAAGAAAAGGCACCTGCCTCCCCTCAACCCTGCAGCACTTCCTTGCCCTGGAGACAGCTGGGATAACCTTCGTTACTATCATAGTCTGGAAGGAGCAGGAAATCTGAAGCCTTCTTAGACCCTGGAGCAGTGATCAAATAACATTGCTGTCCTCAGAAAAACAAAATTTGGTGGGAAAAACATGATTTTTTTTATCAGCCAGGTGTATGATATAGGGCATTTTGGGGTTTGGAATCACCCAGACATGAAGTTGGTGGAGTCTTCGGCCAATGACCCAAATTACTTTTGAATACACATGAAGGAGACCTGGCAACAGATGTGCCAGGCAGTAGCCTGCTGTGCGGCTGAAGAGAAACAAGTTATTGCTCGGTGTCCTCACTTTGTTCACAGCTTTCTAAACAAAAGCTTTTCCATTTCCTTAAAAGAAAACATCCCAGCTTTTTTCCTAATTTTGCCTGTTAGCCACTTGTATTTTGCTCAGTAGGTTCCAAGCAGGTTATCCGTAGTCATTCAGAAGGATTTCAGTGCATATGAAGACAATTTAACGTTTACCAGCACAAATTGAGCTGTGTCAGTCAGATGAAAATATAAACAGCTCCATTTGACCAACAAAATACTCCTTATAATAGCTCTGGGAACCTGAACCTCCCTGCTCTTCTCTTACAAACACATGCAGAACATGACACACAATACTGTCTTAAAGCTCAGAAATAACAGTCAGCTCTCTAGGGAATGAAAGAACATGGATGGGGAATTGCTGAGAAAATGAAGTTCTCAGAATGCTCCTTTTGCTTTGTGAGCAAGCCAGTGAATGTAATTTCCATTCATTCAGCTGTTCCTCTTGGTGTTTTGTTTGTTTGTTTTTTCCATTGCTTTTTGTTTTCAGGGGAAAAAAAAAGCTGATGGATTTGTGTCTAACCACAAAACTACAGCTGTCAATAGCATTTCTTTTCTCTCAAGAACATTTGAAGGATATTCCCATCAGCCGTGCATGCCAAAGGTGCTTCAGAATTGATTGCTGGTCTTACCTTCTTATAAATTTATATTCTCTTTTAGGCAAATTTTTGCATTTTCTGTATCTAGGAACATATTTTTTATGCAGCAGCATGTTGCAAAAGGATTCGTTTGCAGCCTTGCTTTTCAGTCTTTACTAAGGGACATTGCCCACATCTTTTCTACTAGACAGTTCAAATTCTTCTTAGGGTTTTTTTTGGTTATGGATACCTGATATTTCCATAGCACTACCAAGCATTTCAGGTCAGTTTCTAGTTACAAGGGAGAAGGTCTGCAGACTTAGGGGAAAGGTGATTTCAAACTGTTCTTAATTAAATTATTTCCACAGAATGAGAAATCCTGGCTCATTTTCTTTCCACCATTATACGTTAGATCACAGTTTTTGTGGTATTTCAGTTAATCTTACAAGCAGCACTTAGTTTTAGCAGCATACCCTTAGGAAATGTAGATTATATGTTCTACTATTTTTTAAAAAGGCATCCTTATTTATGAAATAAAACTTTGCTGACAACTTTCAATTTCTGCCTGGAGTATCAAACATGCTTCTGTTAGCCTGGCTGCAACTAATTGCCCATAATCTCCACTCCTAAAGTCACAGCCACAAGGAGTGACAACAAACTGACCACCATCAGTTGGGAGATGAGTAAAGAGGAGGCAGCGAGGCTTCTATCAAAGAATGATGGTTACTTACAAGTAAATGTCACTGTATGAGAAGTACTATGAAACTTCTATGTTTACGTAGTATATGTGTTACAGAAGTATACGGTCCTTCTTTTAAAATGTTCCTTACAAGCAGAAGAGAAGATAAACAACCCAGTGAAAATATTGTCAGAACTCTCAAATGCTGTAATTATTAAAGTCTACTATGTACTAGAATACCTGTACAGAGGCATGTGAAATCTTTCTAGAGACAGAAATTAAAATGGAATAAAAGATTTTTGTGTCTTGCACAAGACAAGCTGTGTATAGTTAGAGGTAGAAGGCAGAAATCATTACTTGCTGTTAGTGTAGTTGTGGAAGCTCTTTTTCAGAGATAACAACTCAGTGCAAGCATTGTATTCAGCCCTGCAGAGAAGGACCTGGGGATCCTGATGGATGAAAAACTGAATATGAGCCAGCAGTGTGCTCTTGCAGCTCGGAAAGCAAATGGTATCCTGGGCTCCATCAGAAGAGGGGTGGCCAGCAGGGACAGGGAGGTGATTGTCCCTCTTTACTCTGCCCTCATAAAGACCCATCTGGAGTACTGTGTCCAAGTCTAGAGCTCCCAGTACAAGAAAGACCAAGAGCTGTTGGAGAGGGTCCAGAGGAGAGCCATGAAGATGATCAGAGGATTGGAGCACCTCCCCTATGAAGACAGGGAGCTGGGCTTGTTCAGCCTGGAGAAAAGAAGGCTATGGGGTGACTTCATTGCAGCCTTTCAATACCTAAAGGGAGCCTACAAACAGGAGGGAAATCAACTCTTTGAAAGGGTAGATAACAGCAGGACAAGGGGAAATGGTTTTAAATTGAGGGAGGGAAGATTTAGGTTGGATGTCAGGGGAAAGTTCTTTACAGAGAGAGTGGTGAGGTGCTGGAACAGGCTGCCTGGAGAGGTTGTGGATGCCCCATCTCTGGAGGTGTTCAAGGCCAGATTAGATGGCCAACCTGGTCTAGTATTAAATGGGGAGCTTGGTGGCTCTGCCTGTGGCAAGGGAGTTGGAGATTCATGATCCTTGAGATCCCTTCCAACCCTGGCCGTTCTGTGATTCTGTGATTCTGTGATTCTGATTGATTGCTGTGAAAATCTGATCCCAGTGAAACACAACTGATGAATGATATAAAAGTCAACAGGAGATGTCAAAATGTTTGATTTCTGGAATATCTTAGGAGCTTTATGAAGCCTGATGTAAGAAAAATCTTATTTCTTCATGAGAATTATTTTGTATTTTCTATAATAGGTTTATATACTGTAATGGATGCAAAGCAACTGCAGAGAAAAATAATACTGACAAGCTTTGTATGTTCTGGATAAGACTTCTGTTTTATGAATCACTGAATCCACAGTCTACTTCTTGTTGATGAAGTGGCACAGCATTCTGGACAGCTATAGCATGGGATAATGATATCTGGGACATGGCACACCAGTATGTTATTTATGCCCAGGGACTTTCCTGTGTGACATTTTTGATTGTTTACTGAGGTTTGAGGTTATACTGAAGAAAACAGTGATTTCCTTTGGCCTCTGATAATCCATCTGTGTTTTAATTGCTCAGTGTCATTTGTAAATTGCTTTCAACTTCTACATACCACTTTTCAAACAAATGAGATGTTCCATGTTCATTGATGTTTATCCCAGCACAAATACAGACTGGACAGAGAATGGATAGAGAGCAGCCTGGAAAATTGCATGACTGTCATTGGTGGCATCTCCCCATCCTGTACTGCTTGTAGTTGTCAGAAGCTAAGCAGCCTGTTAAATGTTTGTCCTCATGATCTCCAGAAGTAAGTGTTGTAAGTAAAGACACAGCAGAGCCAATGCAAGACTTGCTAATGCACAGTGATAATAGATTTTTGTTGCTATTTAGTAGGTGAAGGTGACTTCAAACTGTAAGGGAACATTGTAATTCCAGTTAGTGAAGAGGTGACTTCATTTAGAACTGAAGCAAAGGAAGACCCTGGCTATGATATGGAAAATAAAGTCCTTGCATTCTTTCTTACTTTTACGACTTATTAAACAATAAAATATTTTTAAAAGCTTGACTTGTTAAGCAGAGGAAATGCATAAACAGAAAGGGTATAAACCATTTTTTCTAGGAGTGATAGTGACGAAGAGCAGAGTAACGAAAAGAAGAACTATCTATGCTACAGAACAATGTTGGTAATTAAAATTATATACAAATTTACTAGCAGTAGATTCCAGCTGGAAATCAGAAGAAAGGTTCTCACCAGTAAGCTTTTGGAACAGCTACTCTCTGGAAGTTGCAAGGAAAAAAAACAAGAAAGAGCTTAGTCAATATATGAATCAGATTGAATTACAAAATTACCCGTGAAAGCAGGGAGCTGCCTCAGTGACTCAGATTGGATCTGTGTTCTTTTCCTCAATGAATAATGATTGAGTAAAAAAGCATTTTTACCATAAAAAGTTAATGTGATATTTTGACTTACCAAACAGAGCTCAAGGATATTAATGGAGATAACATAAAGATTTCTGATGGCCAGAAACTTGAGAAATTCATCTGAATTTATTGCAATTAAAAAAAAAGTATCCACGCTGCCAGGATTTCTGTGAATACTGCTCGTGCTGCCACTTCAGCTCAAACTGTCTTTCTGCCTTCATTGCATGTGAATTATCCTTCTGAGCACTTGGATAGGAATACTGTTTCCTTCTTGATTTCCTTCAGCTGTGTTTGTGAGATAGAAAGTATGTTTGTGAATGACTGAAGGAAAAGTTGGAGCGATAGGATGAGAGAGTGTCCTTAATTTCAAGGTTGGAGTTGCAATGCAGCTCATAAATGTCTCCTTATAGTATTGAATTTAGTGACTTGCACAGCATCTCTAAAAACTGTGTGCAAAGAGAGTCTCTCTGAAATGTGATGACAGGAGATTTCATGCTTAGCCAGAGAAAATACCTGTACAAAGTGCCTTTGACTAGTTAGGGAAAAAGGGCACAGATAGAGTTGGTCAGTAGAAGCTAATAAAACTTAGTTCTTTTATATGTTGTTGTTGTCCTAAATTAGTAAGCTCACTGAAATTAAATCATTTTGCAGAGTCTGACTTTGCTTTAAGTGGCATCCCAACACAGCCTTGCCAGCCAAACAATTTTCAGAGTAAGGTTGGGTGCTGACATAACATACCTGTGACTCCTTTTTCAGGATTCCTTTGAGCAGGCAAACAACTTGAACTCACTGAATCACAGCTGACAGCCACATCACTGCACTGATGGCTGAAATGACAAAATCCGTAGTTTGGACCAGCTTGTAGGCACAAACTTGATGCTAGATTTTGTACAACTTGAGTGTCTCAACAACCAATCTGCTACCTGCCTTGCTTTTTTTCCATTTGACTGCTCTCCTCATTTGAAAGATGGCTATGAGCTGGTGCAGACTGTGAGAATGCCTGAAGTCCTAAAAATTCTCCAAGGATAGGAAATTTATTTCCAGCACAGTATTTCTGCCATGAATTTCCTCTTCAGCTCGTCCAGAAACCCATGCAGTTGTCCTCAATTTCTTTTCCACAATCACATCCTAACTCCTCATAAGATAAGTACTAATAGGAACATATACAGAGGCTGTGGTGAATCCGCCTGGCTGCAAAAAGCCCAGACACGTGATGGAGGTGGTGGTAGTTACTGAATGTGCTCAGAAGCTTTAATTGTGAAGAAGCTATCCTGCAGGTCATACCCACTTATATTCACTAAAAGCAGAGTCAGTCAGAAGATGGAGATGAAAAGCAGGAGACCAAAGGAAATCATTTCAAATCATCTAGTGTGAGAGCTGACTGACTAAGTGACTATTATGTGACTATCATAACAAGTGAGTCCCTGCTTCTTTGTAGTTGTGCTTGCAGCATGCGGCTGTTGGTCACTATTCATCAGCAGCATTTTTTCACTAGTTACTGAAGGGTACCCAGCTGTTATACTGGGATGCTGGGCAGTTGCAAAGCATGTCTGTAGGAGAGCTTGCACACTTCTATAATAGTTGAAAAAAAACCCACATAGCTTTCTGCTTTTCTGTTCACCTCTCAGTTATCTACCAGTGACCTTGTGAAGAACATCAGAGGTAAACTGCTCTACATGCTTGACCTGATGTATAAGCTAAAACTTATATGCTGGAGCTTTGAATTTTTACATTGTAAAGGGGAAGAATAACTAGATTTACTGCCTTGTTGCTTTTGTAAAAAGACTGTTCCAAATATGTTTCATAGAAGCCTTGCAAATGCTCAGTATTTATGTAGTTCACAGAGTACAATTAATGCTTGCTTATCTCTCGCTGCTGTCTAACAAGACAGATGTCTGGCATGTACTTTGAGACTTTAAGATAATATGCAGAAAGGAACACAGTAATACTTTTCTTGCATCTTTTCATCCTATTCCATTATAATTTAGCTTCCAGTGGAGAAGCCACACAACAGTAATATTTGCTAGCATATATGTTTTTGTTTGTAAACAAACTATGAGATGAGCAAAGTACAAGTGGATTTTGACAAAGTACAGTCTGAACAGAGGACAGTTGGCTTTGCTGGAACTGGTCACTGGTGCTTGGGATTCACCTAATATTATACCTTCTTATCCAGTGCCAATTGTATTTCTGGGGCTGGTGGTTTTGATGAGAGACCAGGCCATGGTGGAAGCCCCAGGTGTCAATTTTATCCTGTATAAGTAGGCCTTCTTATCAGGTCAATCCTCCACATTGGTCTCAGAGCTACTGAGTTGGATTTCTTCATGCTAGAGAGAAGCAAGTCTTGAAATGGGACAGGTATGAGGCTCTGGCTCCATTCACTACGTTAGTCAATATCTTCGACCCTCACTGGGGAAATTTAGTTATAAAGAATTGTTCCAAAAGCCTGAGAAAGGTCTCTGTGAGGCACTAGGAAAAGAAACTGTGACTAGTCTAAAATAGTCTATGATGATTAATGGGATTCCGTAAATGCAGATTAGATTTTCAACAGAATCTCATTAGATACTCCCACTGTTCTCTAAAAATACTGAGAAGAACATGGATATATGCCCAAAATTTTTCTTTTTTCCTAATTATTTGCATATTTTTTTTTCAAAAGCGCAGGGGGCAGGGTAGATTGCTAAGTCAGAAAAATGCAGTAAATAACTTCTGATTGTCTATTAAAACACATCATATGAAATTGCTTGCCCAATCTCTGTCCTATATGCAGAGCAATTCAAAGTAATCTCTGGATCTTCTTTTAAGTTGGCCAGATTTAAAACATGACTTCAGGTTGAATATATGTGAAGATCTTGCCTAGCTGTTAGATGACTGGTTAACTGTATCTCACAAGGCATTGCTATCAGTGAACTTGTTGCCACTGAACACTATAATCATTATTGACACTAGACAAGTGGTAACTAATAAAGAAGAGCCTTAACATAAATGCTCTGCCATCTTCATAATGACAACCCTCACTGATTTTCGGATGCTTGCTCTATGAATTCAAGGAAAGAGTAAGTACAAGGGTGACCAAGTGCAAGGTCCCAGTGGTGAATTACACTCTCAAAGCATTATAGGAAGGTACCTTCTAAAGACAAGCTATTCTGCAGAAGTTGAAATGGTTAGAATGAGATAATCTGATTTACCAATAACTTGTAAACTATGTGTCCAAGGAATCTTGTACACAGAGCCCTTGGAACTTTCCATGAAAAGAAACACCCAAACACAAATAAATCTTCACTAAAAAATATATCATGTTTCTTTCTGAGTGAAGATAAAATGACTTTTAGACACCACTAACATCCTGGTTGAGTCAATTGAACATCCTTTAAAATACATAGTTCGGCTTGTTTGGAAGTATTAGTTTTTAGATGGTGACAGTACAAAGAAACATCCCCACTAGAGTTGACTCTAAATGTATTTATTTTTGCCTTCATATCTTCTTACAAAAAGACAAATGATTAGAAAAATAGTGAACTTTTAAGCTTTTCTGTTGGACAAGTTATTTGCTACACAAATTTTATACCTTTATCATTTGAGATACATTCCTCTTTTCCAGCTTCTTAGTCCTAGCACAGAGACCTCATATGGTCACCTGTCACTTGCACTCAGAGTCTTCACATTATGTGTTCTACAGTGAGTGATGCTTAGCCAAGATTTACTGCGTGACACAAACTTTCTTTTAAGTGCTGAACTACTGAGAGTCTGGAGACAACGAAGAGTAGGCAAGGAAACCTATCATGGAAGGAAAATAGTGTCTCTGACACCTTAAAATAATCTGCTTGTGCATATCCAGGGAATTGCAGAACTGGTTTAAGATAGATATATGAAAAAACAAAAAACAAAAAACAAAAAAACAAAAACAAAAACAAAAACGAATGATATGGAGTCTTATAAAGTAAGCTCTACTTCTCAGAATTAGAAGGAACCTTGCATAGGCTTTGGTTCAAACTTGGAAGAATGTACTTCCTGGCATTCTTCACTAGTCTGAACTAGATATTTTTTCTGACACATAACTCTGGAGAATTTTTTGGGAAGTCTCTTGGAGATGTCTGCGTCTATGCCAGATAAAGTAGATGAGTTTTAGCAGTAGGAACTCTGCTAAAGATTTCAAGCTTATTCTCAAAAAGAGAGGTAGGTGCAATGCACTGCTCTAGAACATCTAACTGCATATTTGAGATCCTGAAAGATTTTTTAAAAAATAATAGAATTGCATAATTTCCCTTTCCTGGCTGGCTTCTAGCCTAGGCCATGTCCCAGAAAATGGTCTCATTCTGACACTCCGAAGCAGTTTTACCAGAGACAATGTTGTGCATCCTGTTAAGCTTTTTATAAATATATCTAAAGATCTGTTTTCATGAATGCAAAGGAGGCAAACCATGGAGCCCCCCCAAAATACTAAGGTGCTCTCCATGAGTTTCCCTGCGTAGTATTCGGTTGTGGAATTCCAAGAGGAAGAACCACAGGTTAGCTGTGTGACAAAGTAGAGTTGAAGAATTGGGGTGAGCTCAGGTGGTGATCACCTCTGCTTAGATGTAGACTCATTTTGGAGACAAGAATGAACAAGAGACAGAGTTTCCCTGTTTTTTGTCTGTGCAGCAAGCCAGAAGAACAGAAACATAAAGAGTAAGCAAGATGTGGACCAGAGAGAAACTCAGGCTGACGTGGCAGTGTAATGAAACACATTTATTCCTGACAGTAACAACACATAAAACCCTAAATTTTGTTGCTTATTTGCATCAAAAAATAGTTACTGTCTTCTTAGAAAAAACCCCCAAAACATTCTAGTCAGTCTATTTAGAGATTATTAAGAGCTCATGGTTTATTAAAATTCTTGTACAGATGCCGTTTTTAAACAGTGTTTAAGCTTTCACATGTGCTCTTCTACAGATCTGTCAGGATTGCAAAACCAGATGTCCAGTCAACGAGCATTTGTTGGTGGTACTGGTGTTATTCTGGAGCACAGAAAACCCACAGCTAACCAACTTACTTGGAAGCTTTATAAATGTCCATTTATGGAAAGGAAATTTGATCCCAACAACAAAACGTTTTCATTAGGTGTTTTGTTCTGATTCAATGCTTACATGTACAGCACTGAAATTCAGATGATCGAGAAACAGCATCTACAGCATTAAAAACACGTAGAACTCTCCTCTCCCCTCTGCTACCCTCCTCTCTCCTCTCCTCTTTGAGTTTTCTCTCTCAATTTTTCCATTTGGGCTTAGCATTATCCTTGTCAAGCCTTTTTCTCCCTTATGCTTTTTTTTTGTCCCCTTAAACAATTAACTGTAACAAATGGTAATTTTCTCATTATCTTTACAGGTACTTTTAAAATTGTTTGTGAGGTTTCTTTGTAACATTGTATTTTTCAATACCAGATGTTTCCTTAAGTGTGCATCAAGTTCCTGAATCATTTGTAGGCCATTAAGCACCGGAACAACTTGCATTATGAAAATCACAAAAAGTTTTCTGTATTTTCTTGTTTTTTTTCCTCCTCCCCCTCCCCCCCCTTTTTCTTTTTTTTTAACGATAATTCAGCACAGCGTGTCTTAAAGTTTCCTTCCGGGTACTTTCTGAAAGATAATTTTTCAGTCTTGTTTTGATGGCACTTTTTGTCCGTATGAAATAGATGCTGTTCCAGCAGCGAATTGCAAACTTTGCATTCCACGCACTTGCTTCCAGTAAAAGGGTTACGAATGCCAGTAGTGTAGCTGCTGAAAAGGAGACATGCAGCACCTGAATCATAACGTTACTCCACAGGGCATAGAATTTTGTGAAATTACATTAGACTACATAATTTTGCATGATGACAATAAACAATAAATTGAGTTTTTCTTCAAAAATGAAACAGTAAAACTTCATAGTGCAGAATGAAGTACATGCCACATGTTTGTATGTGTTCAGAAAGTGGCTAGACATGATGAAAAAGCATTTTTAAATAGTATTTAGCAGGAGAACTTTCCTCTGGCTCAAAATTATTCTCAGCTGCAGATCTCTGACTGCTGTTGAAGCTGACTTAATACAGTTGTTGTGCTCTTAGCATGAAGTAATGCTGGATTTCAAAGTGATTTAGGAATACAAATCTGCCTGGAGATGCAGGGTGTGCATTCCTAAATTCCTTAGGCACTTTTTCAAATCCCTGCCTCCACTTGTGCATTTGTTTTGAAAGCTGATTTATTTATTTGTTTATTTTCCCCTTTCCTGTTTGTATTGAGCTTTGCTGTTCACTATCAAATATCAATGAGATCATCGAATCATACAGTGGCCTGGGTTGAAAAAAAGACCTCAAAAATCATCCAGTTTCAACCCTGTGCCATAGGCAGGGTCACCAATCACCAGAGCAGGCTGTCCAGCGCCACATCCACCCTGGCCTTGAATGCTTCCAGGGATGGGGCATCCACAACCTCCTTGGGAAACCTGTTCCACCTTCTGGGTAAAAAAACTTCCTCCTAATATCTAACCTAAATCTCCTCTGTCTTAGTCTAAAATCATTTCCCCTTATCCTGTCATTATCTCATTATCCACCCATGTAAACAGCTGTTGCCCCTCCTTTATACACTCCCTTCAAGTACCATAATGAGGTCTCCCTGGAGCCTTCTCTTCTATAAGGGGATTTCTCAATGTGATTTTGAGTCATGCAGCTGGGCCCTAAGAATACACTTAACATATTCAAAGGAGAAAATGTCAATGAGATTTCACAGTGATCTTTCTATATGGTTTCCTGATTCACTGATTTTCTAGATATCTTAAAAGATATTGATTTTTAGGCAGAAACTGAAAGAAGTTTGTAGCTTGTCTATATCATGCATAGGATAACATGAAAGGGACAGAAGTTCTGCTTGTAATTATTTATATATTTTTATTAGTTACACAACATTTAACTTGTGAAAGAATCTTCTATTTTCTTTAAATTTCCAGCTAGTTGCAGTGGCTACTATTGTACATACAAAACTGCTGAGAGTCATTGCCAAACAATCAAGGCTCTACACTCCTCTCAGATTCATAAACACTGCTTTCACTAGAAGAAGCCCTGAATTAACCTGGCAGGTCTTCAGGAAACTGCTGGACTAATTACTCCAGTACAGTATTGTTATTTTTATTCCTTCTAGTTTGTAAACTTCTTGCAATTTTTCCCATGTACCCACAAAAGTCTTCTTCCCAAAAGTGATATGCTTGCATATGCAGACCTCCTAGACATGGCCAGCAACAGTAAAACCATTCTTGCTGGTGAGATTAGTCTGATAATAACAGCATAACTGCCTTGCAATTAATTTTTGCCTGGGTAGCGTTAAAGTATTCAAACATCTTCTGGATATTTCCATAGGTTATTACTGGTGCATCCCATTGAAGACTGCCTACTATTGTCACTGTCAAGATTTTACACCATAAAGCCACTTTTTTCTAAAATCAAGAACATTTTTATGTTGCTTAGACACACAATTGCTGCAAAGCAAATACAATGGCTACAGTAAAGGTTTTCCATTGCTTGTGTTGTTGCCTGCAATAACAGCTATTGGATTAACAGTTACTAAATTTGCAATAATCTATGCCAAACTAAGACAAACTAAGTGGGCAGGATTACCCAATTTTTCAGTGTTACAGAAAATACTAGCGATCAGTTTATTATCTCAGATTTTATTTTTCTTCAATACAGTAAAACAGCCAAAAAAGTGGGCAGTTATTTGCAAATATTATTTTTGTAGTTATCAAAAAAGGGACATTTTGGAGAGCAAAATTAAGAGTTTCTGAAATAAGCAGTTACAAAAAGCTAATTTTTTTTTTTTTAAATCCCATTAAAGAGATATCATGATAGAAAATTCAGATTCTGAGACAATTTGAGTCCTGAAATTTTACCATGTAATTGTGTCTTTGTTCAGCCAAAGTTCATGCTGGTTTTACAGATGCAAATCTGAAAAGCACAGAACAGTCTACATGGCTTAATGTGTCCATAAATGCTATGGGATTTCTGATTTCAACTGAATCATTGCTGCCTGATACAATAAAAGAAAGCTCCTGTTTCATTTATATTTAGTAGGGATTTCTTCTTCTTTTTTTTTTTTTTTTGTAAAGTTGGATACCTACTTTGAGCACTAAATAAAACTCCCAAGAATGACAACTCAGAAACTATGTCAGTTTGATTTGCTTGTTGCTTCTCAGAACAGTTTACAGGGCAGTCTCATACAAGAATGCCAGAGAAGTCCTTATAGGGGGAAGCTGAGAAACACAGCTTCACTAGCACGCATAAGGGCAGAGTCCAGCATTACATTGAGACGTAATAATCTTTAACAAGCAAGTCCTTGATCTGGAGTTTCTGGTCTTTTTTGCAGCTACAGAAATTTTTCTGAGGATTAGATAAAGCAACAAGAAGCTCACAGATGCAACCACCCACTGGGAGGGGCTTCGTGCTATAATTTAAGTGTCAAGACTGAGCCAGCACAGATTATTACAGGCAGCCTCACATCATGGTACTGCTTAGCCCACAGGCTAAACCTGCGGCCTACTGAGAGTTCAGGAAGGGTCCCTGTACCCTGGCTGGAGCCCAGGTGTAGTCTGCTTATGTAATGAGGTGCCCCGCGCACACCTTGCCACCCAGCTGCATGTCCTTTGTGCTACAGACTGCTCACAAAATGGGTTCAAGCTGAGACTTCATGGGTACTTGGTGTTTGCTGCAGTCTTTTGAAGAGGCATCCACTGTCAACCCCATCCAGATAAAAAATGCAAGCAGCAAATGTCATGAACACTGGTATGTAGCAGCGTGTAGAACTCCTGTGTTTGCCTTTGCCTCTCACTGCATTGTTTGTGTTCGCTTTTCTTCCCTGATGCAGCTCATGGTTGGAGGAAAAATTAAAATTGTCTTGCTCTGATGAATTCCTTTGCAGATGAGGCCTGGAAACACAAGGCTCTCCACAATTATCTGAAGGGAAGTCAGCTTCTTCTCTAGCATAACTAATGATAGGACTAGAGGCAATGGCCTCAAGTTGAGGTTCAAGTTGGGTATTAGGAAAAGTTTTTTCTCCAAAAGAGTGGTGAGGCACTGGAATGGGTTGTCCAGGGATGTGGTTGAGTAATCTTCCCTAGAACTGTTCAAGAAACGTTTAGATGTTGTACTAACAGATGTGGTTTAGTGTGGAAATATTGGTGGTAGGTGGACAGTTGGACTAGATGGTCTTGAAGATCTTTTGCAACCTTGGTGATTCTTTGATTCTACGGCTGTTTTTAATGAGGTTCTCCCCTTACACTTGGTGAGGAGATGAATTGCTCAACACTTGTGCTGGCTGCTGGGAATCCTGGCTCCCTCTGAAGCTTCCTGTGTCAACTGAAAAAGTCACAGCCAAGTCTTTTGGAATTCAGATTTGCAATTTTAGTAACAATTGAAATTAATTAATTTTACAGTTATATATTTTGTCAAATATTTATTAAAACTGTATTGACCAGTATTTCACAATCTCCTTCTGAAGCAGTGAAGTAACTGTAGATTCCTGAAGGCTTAGCATTTGAAATGTTCCATCTGTTCTCCTAGTATTCATCAGAAAAGACTTCCCATGTGATTTCATTTATGTCAAAACTTAATCATATTTGGTGTTCCTTTCCATTCTTGTATAGTGTACCTTAGACACACTGCCAGTCAGCTGAGATGAGCATTCTTCTCACTGGTGGGTTAATTATTTTCTACACAGGTTAATTATTTTCCATGCTTAGCCTGAAGTACCTCAAATGTTTGTATAGAATACATACAATATATAGAAATGTATACAACATATAGAAAGAAATGATAAAATTGGGGGTGTTCACAAATATTTGTACATAGAAAAACAGTTTGTCAATGGATTGCTACTCAATGAATGATTTGAGAGTTAGCTGCAACTGCAGTAAAGCCCTTCTTTAGATGGAAAAAAACCCACATTTTTGTCTGTGATTTAGTTATATATCATTTCCATTGAATCACCAGTGCACAACCTGTGTTGCTGGAACTTTTGAGTTGATGACTTACACAGTACAAGAAAGATTTCTACTTGACTTACTCTTAAAGGCAATCAGAAAAATACACAAAAAAAAGATGAAAAATGAATTTTTAATTCTTTAAAATTAGCCAAGAACTTTTAATTGTCCAAACATACCGAAAAAAAATCCTGCCAGAGTGTTTGGAAATGGAAAAGAAGATTTTAACTGAAAACCATATGACTGCAATATCTTTTAATTTTTACAGGAAAAAAAAGAGAGGTTGTAACTGTCTTTTGTTGCACTAGTTATAAAAATCACATTCAATGAATAAAACTGCTATTTCTGCTATTCTAGTTTCTATGAGTCTTTTAAAGTTATCAGACAATCTCAAATTTACATTTTTTTATAGATGTCAAAGTTCTTAAATATGTATGTTAATTAGTTTCATAGATTGAGATGCTGTATTAATGGAAAAAAAGGAGAATCTTATTGTAGACTCAAAAGTTTGATAGCCACAGCCCCGTTTGCTTTTTCCTTTTCTCTGTCACTAAGTGAATAATTAGTGCAGAAATGCTCAAGATGACACCATGCCAGAATGTGGTTCAGAAGGTGATGACAGGCATATGCAATCACTCTTGCCCAGATCTTTAACATGCTGGGAGCTGTAATAGCAGTAATTCTATAAATGTTAAATAAATGCTAAATCTTTACAATTTTTGTTTAACCTGGAAATTGTAGTGGCTGTTTGATTATGAGACTCAGCTGAAATAGAAAACAGAGTAGTAACATTTTGGAAGGGAACAAAATCACAAGAAAATCTGCTACAGACTTCTCAAGTTCTTGTATTTTAAAGCCATCACCACATTAGAATGAAAGACAATCTAATTTCAATATATATCTCTATACATAAAGTATAAGTCATAATGGAAAACGAGTTCTTTCATAGGATGGCTGAGGAGTCTTCAGTGTCCATCTGCTCAAACCCTTGGCCGTACAGAGACACTCAAAGGATTGTGCCCATTATCATGTACAGGCAACTTCTGAAGATCTCTGTGGAGGAGACACCACAGCTTCTCTGGACAACCTGTGTCAGTGCTCCATCACGTACACAACGCAGAAGTGCTGCCTGATTTTCAGTGGGAACTTCCTCTATTTCATTTTATTTCTCAGTGCCCGCTGGAAACAACTGCAAAGAATCATAGCAGTGGTTCTATCTCTTTTGCACCCATTCTTCAGGTATTCATAAATGTTAATGAAATCATCCCTGAATCCCCGTTTAGCCTCCAGGCTGAACAGTCTCAAATCTTTCAGCCTTTCCTCACAGGAGAGGTGCTCCAATCTCTTCCTTATCTTCATGGCCCTTCTCAGAAGTCTGCATCTTCTCCAGTATGTCTACATCTCTTCTGCGGGGGATCACAGCACAGGACCTACTGGTGTGACCTCACAGGTGCTGGGTAGAGGGGATCTTCCTCCACCTGCTTGCAATACATTGCCTTGACACAGCCCAGGGTACTACTGGCCTTCTTCATAGCAAAGGAACATTGCTGGCTCCTATTCTGTTTGGTGTCCACCACACACATCCAGGTCATCCTATGCCAAGCTGCTAATTTTTAGCAATTTTAAGCATAAAGAGACTTTCCAACTATTGATGTTACTGAAGACTTCCATGTTCCTTGGAGAAATGACCAACAAAGCATTCCCTGAACCTTTCAGGCAACTGGTAAGCTCATAGTCCATGTGGAACTGATAATAAACAGACATTTATAATCCTGGAGCAAGCTGTCAAGTAGGGCCATTAAAAAAAGCTAA
This sequence comes from Meleagris gallopavo, assembly GCF_905368555.1. NCBI lineage: Eukaryota > Metazoa > Chordata > Aves > Galliformes > Phasianidae > Meleagris > Meleagris gallopavo. Next base: position 56,473,384 of record NC_139405.1, on the reverse strand, counting down.
CAGTGCACCTCTCTCTTATAAAACAGTAGGGCTGAGTTAGTGAGAATCGGAAGGGAGAGGTCAAACCATGGATGAGTACTTCGAAACACAAGACATAGAAGGGTGTGTGCAGAAGGGTACCTAGAAGGTATGTACACAGGTACCGCATTAATGCTGCTGTGGCCTGCTGAGACACTTAACCCCAAGTTGCCTTGAGTGAGAAGCGACATTCTCCACTCTGCCCCGTAAACACTGCCTGCCAGCTCCTGTTTTGTGCCTGCACACCCACCCAAGCTGCAGGTTCACCAGCACAGGTGCGGAATGGGCCGTGCCTGCGGAGAGGCGGCCGGGCCCCGCAGGCCGAGGGCGGGCAACGGGGCCGTACCCGCGGCTTGCGGCCCCGGCCCGGCTCGGCCCCGCCAGCGTGGGAGTGGGGGCTGCCGGCGGCCGCGCGCCGGCAGGGGCGGGGCCGGTCGGGCCGGGCCGCCGCGCTATTAATAACGGCGGCCGGGACGGTGGAGGGCAGAGCGGCGGGCGGCATGCAGGGCAACGGGGAGAAGTCGGCGGGCAACGGCCGTCAGGAGGGCCTCGGCAGGAGTGGGGCGGCCGACGGCGAGCTACAGGCTGCGGCCGTGCCAATGCTGCCGGCCCTAGAAGTGGCTGAGGAGCCGGAGAAAGCTCCGGGCGGCAAAAGCAAGGACCCCAACACCTACAAAGTGCTCTCCCTGGTAAGGGCCGGGCGGGCCCGGCGGGCAGCTCCGCGGCGCTACGCGAGCGGGCGGGCGGCCCCAGGCTGTCCACCCTGAGGGTCGGGAGAGGCTCGTCCTCGCGGGGCCCTCGGAGCCCCCCGGGAAGCCCTCGGCTGGGTTCTGTCGGGCAGCAGGGGCGCTGCGGGGTCGCCTCGTCCTCCGGCGGCAGTGCGGCGCTTGCGGTGGCGTGCTTAGTAGCGTGCTTAGTAGTTACCGGCAGCAGCCTACCTGGCGGAGCCGGGGCGGCTCTCGGCTTGTCGCTTCCTTTTCGTCTCTTGGCGACGCTCGCGCTTGAATCGCCTTGATTCTTTCCTAGTTTTAGCGATTATCCAGTGTTCTTCGTGCGGTTTTAACTAGATGTAGGGGAAAGTAAACGGATTCAAATGAGGAAATACGACTGGAAATTCATAAAAGATTTCGGGAGGACAGAAGAAGGATTAAAAGGTGGCTTTGTGCTGCATTTGAAATGCTGTGCTTTGGAAGCTTGCCTCTGAGTGTGCCTTGGAGCCACTTCCAGTCCTGGTTCGGAGGACCTGTGTCCAAAGCCATTCTTAGCAGGTAGGTCAGCTTCCAGTTTTAGCCCTGCAACTGTATTATAATTATCCTTCCTGTAGAGATGTGAAAATAAGACTGTCCAGACTGCCCGGAGTGATCATTACGAGGCTGAAGTCATTATCAAGCTTAAACTGTGGCCTTCTTGGAAGGAAGCTTCTGTAGAACTGCAGCAGCTTTTATTGCGTGGTATATCCATAAACAGTACGCTTTCAAATCAAGTTACCTTTCCAGGTTTAGCTATGGCTTGGTCAGTTCGTTTGAAACAGTAACCACCATGTTGGCAACTCACACTGGGCATATTTGCTAACATAATAGGTTGTACATTGCATTTACATGTTGGTTAAAACATTAAGAAACATACCCAATTTCCATAAGTTCTATGATTGTTTATGTGTAAAAGATTGTTGGTTTTTTCTTGTTTTTTCTTTTTATTTTTTTTCCTTCTGGCAACTATACTGATGAAAAGCATTCTTAAAGGTAATGGGCTGCAGCTTATTTCATAACTTTATTCTCTTCTGGGAAGGACAGGATGTCCAAAATAAGGCATTGCAGCAGATGGTGAAAACAGGCCATCTTTTTTCAGCCATCAAAACGAGTTGTGATAGTGAAAAATCATATGCTATTCAAATAGAAATAATCACTTCAAGACAGGAGTTAAGCACAAGCTTAAACTTTCGCATGCACTTATGTACACTTCTGAATCACATCCTTTTTTTTCAGACCACAGTTGTTCTCCAAGAACTGGCAAAGCATTCATCCTGTGCTGACTAAAGTTTTCAAATTAAATATGTAATCTATACAGAAGCAAGAAAAAGCTATGAATAACCATGTAGCACTGTGCGTAGTTATTGCAGACAGCGATAATTTAGAGTATTTGGGCAAAGTTTGAAAAACTTACTAGATAATATTGGCCTGAGTAAAACAAGGGTATACTTAATTTAAACATCATGTTAGGAAGTCAGAATGGTAGAAAACTGGAGTTGGAAGTACAAGTTCTTTCTCTATCACCAGCCAGTGCATTTGGCAGTGTGTCGATGGTGCCATTCCTATGTTGGGGTAAAAAAAGAGTTGACTTACCTGCTTAGTGTTCCTGATTGCACAGTGGGAAACAATAAAAGTGATGCTGCCCAAAGTAAACATTAAGTAACTTCTTACACCTGCCTTTATCCTAGTTGCACGCGCTATTGCTACCTTTATTAGGGTAGATGAGAAAATGTGATTTCAGGTAAGTTTCTGGGTGTGGTGGTGGGTTTTTTTTGTTTGTTTTTCATTTTTGTTGTCTGCTTGTTTGGGGGAAAAAAAAAAAATTCTGGAAAGCATCATCTTGCTTACATTCCCCTATTTCTGTGCATATGTTTGCCACCCAAAGATGTCTGTATGACTTGAATGCAACTTCTGTGTTGTCAGCTTCTACTGAGGAGGTGATCTTATTCCATTAGAGAAAAGCTGTGAAGTCACCATATGCAGAAGGCTGTCATGTAGAACTGACTTATGGGTGGTTTCAGGAGCCTCTCTATGTCTCATGGTGGTACTCACCTATTGTGAAGTGAGCAAACACTGGGTGAGGGAGGATGTGGGAAGGTGAGGAAGTGGTATAGAATCACCTCCACTTTTAGCAGCTTTTGTTGTGGGAGGCACAATTTTAGCTCAGCAGTAGCTGTTCACATGATGTGTCACTTTTCTGGTGCTATGCATGGGCAGGATTTCCTGGATCATGGGACAGACCTGCAGGGATTTATTAACCCATTATTCTTCCAGAAGAGCAACTGAGTGCAAACATCCAGCACTGAGTAGTCTTGGGAGATGGTGATCTCTTTATTTATGTAATCTCCCAGCACATCGTTCCATTTACTGTCTTCTGTATTTTTACCTTTGTCCTTCAAAGTTGAATGTGCTGTTCATGTTCTCTCCACACTCGTCTGCTGCCTTTATATGACTGACCATCTGGCTGCCTCTCAAGAGCAACTTATTTCTTCCTTAAGTTTAAGGTTTTCAATTCGTGTTGGCTAGGAAATCTCATTGGGTTTTGTCTGATTCACTCATTTCACTAAAGTTTTCCATGTGTTTAAAAGCTGAAATGTTGAGGGGAAAAAAGTAAAAAATAAATGGTATTTCATGTTGACAGTTTCAGACTTTTTCTTTGTCAGAGCTGGAAAAGTCATTTACAAATGACACTTATTAGAACATAACAGATCAAGAATTTTTGATTGGGGGGAAAAAAAATAAAATATTTCAGATAAGCTTGAACTGAGACATTGAAAGTATGATTCTTATAGAGACTTCCTGAAGTATTTTGAAGTACGTAAGATAGTAAACTGTGAGGCTTTAAAAAATATTGTAGGAGTACTCTTAAAAATAAAAGTATTTTGGAAGCCTTGTGTCTTTTTTTTTTCTTTTATTTTCTTCTAAGAGGCCAGTCCAAGTTTTCTTAACTTAGTATTTTATACTAAAGTATGCTATTTAGTATTTTATGCACCTGTGAAACACAGAATTGTATTCTGCCTTTTTTTTTATTTTAATTTTTATTCGGTTGCCTTCCTCCTTCCTCAATTCATAGGGAGAATAGGTAAAGCTTGTGCAACACTGTGTGAATTTAAACAATCTAGTTACCAAATTAAGACACTGTGACTCCTGGTATGTACTCCCAGAATCTGCTTTGTGTTTTTCAGTTAACTACTGACCAATGCAGATACTATGAGGAATGGTAAAGAATATATGGTTGCACAGCTGTGGTCTTGGTTACTTTCCACTGTTGTCATTTAGTGAACTTCTTATCAGCCTGAGGATTAAGCTAAAGTACTGGGTGGAACAAAACTTTGTTTTCATCTTTAGATTGAAGACAGCGAAAGATACTAGATAAAGATGGCATCCCTGGGAGTCTCTGCACTGTTCTCAGCTTTCTAGCAGTGAAAATTAAGTGTGGTGGGCTATCCACATGCTGACATATCAAGAGGAGTTTTTTCTTTCTCTATACTCAACACTTGTTAGATCCCATCTGAAATATCAGGTTTTGAGTCCTCTGGAACAGAAAAGATCAATCTAAATGGGATTGTAATCAATGGAGGGCCATCAAGGTGGTCAAAGACAGAAGCTCCTCACTGGTGTGGAGAAGCCAAGAGAGCTGGGCTGGTTCAGCCTAGATAGGCTTCGGTGAGGCTCAGATCCTGCCCATGATAGCAGCCTTCCTATACCTCTAAGGGTGTCTTCAAGAAGATGAACCTTGTACCTGTATGGATGTGCACAGTGGAGACGTGAGACAACAGTTTAATTTGAAGCAGTAGAGATTCTCGTATTAAGGGAGGAAAAAAACAGCGCCCTGGGAAGACAATTCAGTACTTGAACATGTTGCCCAAAAAGGCTGAGCGGTCTCTCTTGAAGGTTTCTGAAACTCAACTGTATGTAGCCTTCAGCAACATGGCCTGAATTTAGTTTTGACCCTGCTTTGGTGATTGGACTAAAAACCTGTTTGAGGTCCCTCTCGTTTAGCCTTATGATTCCATAAATCTGGTCCAGTTGTTTGTTGCTTTCTACATGAAGTTTAATGTTTAAGATCTGAATCATAAACCCCTTAGCAATTGTGGTACTTAGCCTGATGCAGGTCTTTTCTTATCAGCATCTGCCACTGTGGTAATCAGGACAGACTCTTAACTCTAGAAGAACTGCTCAGGAAACTAGTTAGCAGAATTCACTGGGAACCTGCTTTTGAAGGCATTAGGATCCATCAGTACTGGTTGCTTTTTAAGTACCGCCTCTTAAGAGTATGGGGAACAGGCAATTCCAAAACATTGGAAGTCAACGCAGGTGAGTTGCCTGTGCAGGAATCCTCGTCAGAGGTTAGGCAGAAAACGTATGGCTGCTGGAAGTGAAGTTGGGTGACATGGGAGGACTACTGAAATTATGTTTGTCACTGTAAGAATAAAATTTGTTTGGCCAAAACTTAATTAGAGTTGAAGCTGGCTATTACTGTGGGGAACAATATGTTAACAGCAAAAAGAGGACCAGAGGTAACATGGGTCTCTTACTTGATAAGAATGGTCACATTACAAATATGGATGCAGAGGCAGCAGAGATGTTTAATGCCTTCTTCATCTCTATCTTCAACTCTGAGTTGGAGGACTTTGACTGCAGTAATAGTAAATTCCCAGCCAGCCCTAAATTTGGTGGCACTTACTGCTTCAACTGGATGCATATAAGCCTAAGAGTCTCAATGGATTTTCATTCCAGCTTACTGGCTTATATCATTGTGAGACCTCTTGATTAATTTTCAATGACCCTGGGAGTTTGGAGAGGTCCAAGTTGACTGGAAGCTAGCAAACATTCCAGTTTTCAAGAAGGGCAAGAAAGAACACTCTGGTTAACTACAGACAGGTTGATCTCTCTTCAGTGCCTGGTAGAATTATGGAGAAGATTCTTCTGGGAATTATTGAAAAACATTTGAAAGACAGTGCAGTCGTTGGTCACAGCCAACTTGGGTTTATGAGGTATAAGTCCTGTTTAATGAGCATAATTGGCAAACTTAATTAACTTGACAAGGTTACCCACCTAGTTGACCAAGGAAAGCCAGTTGATGTCATTTTGGATTTCAGCAAAGCGTTTGATGCTGTTTCTCACAGTATTGTTCTGGACAAAAAGTCCGGTATGCCACTAGACAGAAATACAGCGTCACAGAAGAAGATCTGGCTGATGGGTTGAGTGCTGAGGATTATAGTAAATGGGGTTATGTCAGGCTGCAGATCAGTCACCAGTGGGATTACACAAGACTCAGTTTTAGGGCCATCCCTCTTTAATATTTTCATCAATGACTTGGATAGAGGACTTGAAGATATACTAAGTTTGTGGACAGCAGTAAATTGGGAGGAGCTGTTGAATCCCTCAAGGAGAGATCTTGACAAATTGGATGGCAGGGCAACTGTATGTTTTAACATGAGCAAGTGCTGGATTCTACACATTGGACAGAACAGCTCTAGATATATGTACAGACTAGAAGATGAGAGGCTGGAGAGCAGTATCACAGAAAGTGATCTGAGAGTTCTGGTTGGTGGCAAGTTGAGTCTGAGTCAGCAATGTGCCCTGGCAGCCAAAGGGCCAGCCATTCCCTGAGCATCAGGCTCAGCACTGCCACTGGGCAAGGGGAAGAATTGTCCCACTTTTCTCTGTGCTGTGTGGCCTCACTTCAAGCACTGAGTGAAGGTTTGGGTACTACAGTATAAGAGGGACATAAAACTATTACAGAGCATCCAAAGGAGGGCTACGAAGATGATGGAGAGCCTATAGGTCAAGGTGTATGAGGAACAGCTGAGGACCCCTTGGTTTGTGCGGCCCAGAGCAGAGGAGGATGAGGGGAAGCCTCATGGCAGCCTACAGTTCTTCAGGGGTAGGTGCTGATCTCTGCTCTCTGGTGATAGCGACAGGACACAAGGGAATGGCATGGAGCTGGGTCAGGGGAGGGTCAAGTTGGAGCCTGGGGCAAGGTTCTTCACCAGAGGGTGCTTTGGCACTGGCACAGGCTCCCCAGGGCAGAGATCACAGCTCCAAGTTGCCAGAGTTCAAGGAGTATTTGGACAAAACTCTTCAGATGTACCATTTGAATTTTGGGTGGTGCTGTGTGGAGTTGGACTTGATAATCCTTGTGAGTCCCTTCCAAGTCAGGAATATATTTGCATTGTTTCAGAGCTCTTGAATGACCTGAGAGGTCACTTCATGTGTGGGTAGGCTGTAGTCAGGTGTGATTTGCCGCTTTTCTTAGTGTACTTGAGTTCATTTTGAGCTTGGTAGGTTAAGCACTCCTACCAGCATAAATAAAAGAGGGTGCCATATAGGACAGGCTGCAAAATGCTCTCCTCCCTTATGTAATTGAGCTGAAGGATTAAAACCATGGTGGGGGTTTTCAGTTGTGCTCCTGAGTGCAGTATGTGAGTGCTTCTGGTTTCCCTGGCTACAGTTGCAGTGCAGAGCTTGGAATCAAATCAAGTACATCCAGCTGTGGGGCTTGCGTGTTTCTGTTAAGTTTGATGGCTGACTGTGTGGTTGAAAATATTCACGCTGTGCCTAGGAATTTAAGTTTAGACTATCTGCCAATAAATTAGACTGGTGTTCCTGGATCAGCCATTTGGTCCGGACAGACTGCACAAAGGAGTGGGGCTATGATTAGTATTATGTGTGCTCAGAGGTTCTACTTGGACATTTGGACTTCTGGCTAAAGCTATATTTTAGGATTTTCTTTTCCTTTCTTTAATTTTGCAGTAATTGCCTATGTGCCACGGACAAGCTGGCTTCAATTTCAGGCGAGGTCAAAGATACAAAATTATGCAAGGCTTCCACCAAACCTCTACTCTTAAAAACTTTTCCTTGGCATTCTTTCATTAATATCAGTAGAAATATACAAAGACTGAATTGTTCTGTTCTGACTTACCACTGAATGTAGATGTCAGCTGAAAGGAGGAGTGGAACAAGGTAAAGGTTTGAAATCATGGAAAGTTCGAAAAGTTTCTTGCTCCAGAGTCAGTGCTGGAAAATAATGTATTGGTAAACATCACTGTGAACACACAATAGGAACTGAATACATACTAATTTTAAAGAATGCTCTAACAGGATTCGTCAGTGTCTCACATCACCGTCATCAAACACGTCATTTTCAAAGAAGTTATTTTATAATGTCTTGGAATTTTGAAAATAACAGGGGAAAGTAATTGAAGCAAAGTAAAAATACACTTTTTGCACTGAAAAAAAAAAACAAAAAACCCCACCCTAAATAAACTTTCCTTTCCTGCACAGATGTTGCACAGGTCAATGCCATAAAAGTGTTTATATGACAGTGGTGGATATTGTTGTAAATGCAGTGTGATGGAGAACACATTCCATTGAGCAGAATAAGGAAGGGCTTTTGGCTATTGTTTAATTATTCAACATTGATTAAGATAGCTGGGGACAAGAGAAAATTAATGAGAAAAAAATGTAATATTTACAGTATTGAAAAAATTCAGATGCACCTTGTGCCAGTTCTGCTCTCTAAAGGCATGTAGGCAAGTTGACCTAAATAAAAATATTGTTGGTCTTCCGTTGTACTCCTTCTCTCTGTCAGGATCAAATGGGACAGTGCTCAACTACTCTTCTGGCTGAAATACGAAGTTTCCATATTGTAAAGCAAGGATCTTTTGATAGTCTGCATTTTGTATTTTGAGGAGCTGTATTCAAGGAATACAGAGGTAAATAATAGCCTATCAGCCCTTCACTTTGGAAAAAAGCCACAGGAGCCAGGGCTAAAAGTGTGCCTGTAATCAGTTAACAGCAAGTTTAATAAAGTGTCATAGTGAGTCACTCTGATACTCTATTTGTCTTATTCCTGTACTCCTTTGTGGATCACAATTTTTTTGATGCTCCTTATGGTCCATTTTACAGAATTTATTCACTGACTCTGTAAGATTACTGTGTTCAGCCTAAAATTGCTGAATGGTGACAGTAGCAACATCTGCAGAGGAATTAGCAGTATTATCAGCACTCAGTAAAAGCAACCCCATCTGTACACTCTTCTTGTTACTAATCTTCTGAAAGTATTATAAGTAATAGCAACTTCAGATTTATTCTTGAAAAGAGATTTTTGGAAGAGGAAGAGTGTGACCAGCAGAAGAAAATATTTTCTTCTCTACTTCTGCTTTTATTAGTGTGTTGGCAGCTACTGTCTCTATTTTATCATTTTTTCTCTTGTTAAAGCTAGACACTTCAAGAGTTTTGCAAGGTATTTAGAGAGTTGTAGTATAATAATGTCTTTTGCTGATAATTCCTCCACTGTCTGAAGTTATAGCTCTTTGGTTAGCTTCTTGAAGGCTTTTTAGAATCATAGAATCACCAAGGTTGGAAAAGACCTAAAAGATCATCCAGTCCAACCGTTCACCTATTACCAATAGCTTCCACTAAACCATGTCCCTCAACACAACATCCAGTCTTTCCTTGAACACCCCCAGGGTCGGCGACTCCACCACCTCCCTGGGTAGTCCATTCCAGTGCCCGACCACCCTTTCTGAAAAGTAATACTTCCTAATGTCCAGCTTGAATCTCCCCTGCAGTAGCTTGAAACCATTCCCTCTGGTCCTATCACTAATGACACGAGAGAAGAGGCCGACCCCCAGCTCACTACAACCTCCCTTCAGGAAGTTACAGAGAGCAATGAGGTCTCCCCTGAGCCTCCTCTTCTCCAGGCTGAACATTCCCACTCCTTCAGCCTCCCCTCATATAGCCTGTGTTCCAGCCCCCTCACCAGCTTTGTTGCCCTCCTTTGAACACGTTCCAGGGCCTCAATGTCTTTCTTGCAGTGAGGGGCCCAAAACTGGACACAGTACTCGAGGTGCGGCCTTACTAGTGCTGAGTACAGGGGAACAATCACCTCTCTGCTCCTGCTTGCAACACTGTTTCTGATGCAAGCCAGGATGCCATTGGCCTTCTTGGCCACCTGGGCACACTGTCGGCTCATGTTCAGCTGAGCATCAATCAATACCCCCAGGTCCATTTCCTCTATGCATTCCTCCAGCCACACCGCCCCAAGCCTGTAGCGTCACCTGGGGTTGTTGTGGCCGAAGTGCAGGACCCAGCATTTGGTCTTGTTGAACCTCATCCCATTGGCTTCAGCCCAGCTCTCCAGCCTGTCCAGATCCCTCTGTATGGCCTCGCTACCCCCAGGCAGATCCACACTTGCAGCCAATTTGGTGTCATCTGCGAATTTACTGAGGGTGCACTCGATGCCCTCATCCAGGTCATCAGTAAAGATATTGAAGAGGACAGGCCCCAGCACCGACCCCTGGGGAACACCACTCGTGACTGGTCACCAGCTGGACTTAACTCCATTCACCACCACTCTCTGAGCCCGGCCCTCCAGCCAGCTCCTTACCCAGCCAAGAGTGTACCCATCCAAGCCTCAGGCTGCCAGCTTCTGCAGGAGAATACTGTGGGAGACAGTGTCAAAGGCTTTGCTGAAGTCTAGGTAGACCACATCAACAGCCTTTCTCTCATCCACCAGATGGGTCACTAGATCATAGAAGGAGATCAGGTTGGTCAAACAGGACCTGCCTTCATGAATCCATGCTGGCTAGGCCTGATCCCCCGGTCATCCCGTACATGCCGCATGATCTCCCTCAAGACAATCTGCTCCATAACCTTCCCTGGCACCAAGGTCAGGCTAACAGGCCTGTAGTTCCCCGAATCCTCCTTACGACCTTTCTTGTAAATGGGAGTCATATTGGCAAGCCTCCAGTCTTCTGGGACCTCACCAGTCAACAAGGTAATACCTTGCCATGGCTCAAGCTACCTTTAAAACATTCTTGTCCCTTGAATGACCTTAGGCTGTGGCTGCAATAGTATACAATGTCTGAGAGCATTTCATAGAAACAAGGCCTTCTGCATCCTTCTTTGAGAAGAAAACCAATGATCTCTATCTTTTGCCTCTGTAGACTTCAGGCTAATTCAATCACCTTCAGTGTTTCAAGACAACCAAGATCTGAAAGTCTCAGCAACTCCCTTTCCCCTTCTGGACTCCAGACAAGAAATGTGGATCAACAAAATCAAATCTTTGAAAATCATAAAAAAAATTTAATTTGGAAAATTAGAGGTGAAAGAAGGAAATATGACGTGTGTAACACATTTGTTTCAGTACTGCTAACTTCTTTTTGCTGATTTACTTAGCCTAATAGCTGTGCTGGTATGAATGAAGTATCCATTTCACTTCAGGTCAGTAAAATTTATTAAATATCCTCCTGTTTGTGTATAGAGCTGAGTTGGTGAGGGTTATCCTTACCTAAAAATAGCTTTTATAAACATGAGCAAATGTTCTGCTGTCTTTGGCACGTGTGGATAAGTTGTTTTTGTTTTTTTTTTTAATTTGTACAGTATGTTTTCTGTACTTTTAATACGCCCTTTATAAAGGCAGAAGATGATTATGTTCTTACTTGAAATTCATTATTTATTACTACCTTCTTTGCAGATGAAATTCTTCCTCAAGGGTCTTTCAGTGTTAAAGTCTATGTCCATGTGTAATTATTTTAGGCACATAAAATGGTGAAAGCATAGCCCTTCACAGATCCCAGAGGTTTTGGAAAATTCCACATGTTTTTGTAATACTGGCATTACCAACCCAGTCTAGACATTTTCACTTCATGGGCAGACATGACACAGCAACTGCAAGAGTCAATCATGGATGTTTGAATGAAAATCCACTGTTTTGCATGGTTTCTTTGTTAATTGCACAGCAGTTAGTTACTAATGTGCCTTAAACCTTGGAGTGACATAGAACACTAGGGAAGAAAAAAGAAAGATAGAAAGCAGCTGAGTACACGGTAGACAAAGAATGGGGAGAGTTCAACAAAGGAAGAAACTTAATCCAGAATGATTATGCCTTAAAAGAAACAACAATGTGTTTTTTTTGCCATAGGAAATACAGAATGGATGAATAGAGGGGAGAGTAGGGGAGATGGACAAAAAAAAAAAGTGAAGAGGACTATGGCAGAATAATATTTTGTTTTTCTTTGCAAAGGAGTGGTGAAAGGTTTCCCTGCTTTCACTGTGTATCACTGGGATCTGCCCTGTAGTTAGCTGATCAGTCACTTTGGCATTTGGTGTCTACAGACTGCACTTGAACCTTTCCACCAGCTCACTGAAACCGCTGGTGGATTTCTCTTTGACTCCATCCCTACAGAGATGAGTGGTGAAAATAAGCCTGCTCTCTAACCATGTTATCATCTTGCCATCTTCCCAGCTCAAAATAAAAGGCTTTTGAAATGTTCTCAGGATTGCAGTTTTCCAAATACTCAACCACCTATTCCCAACCACTATAATGTTTACAAAGCAAAGCTTTTATTGCTTCCTCCCACGTAAAGGAAGCAGTGATAGACTGAGATTCATCCCTGGATGGCAATGTTTTTGATTCCAAAACAAACTTTCTCAGAAAATATTTTTAAAACAAAACAGGACATTTTCTTCTCTTCAGTTGTTGCTGTGTTGGTTGAGAAACCTTACATTTTGTTCTAGCAATCTCTCAAAGTAAAAATCATAAAAAGTTTGTGTGCTGGTTTTGTCAGTGATGAGGTCTGGTTCTTTGCCTTCCTATTATGTATTGGATTCCCATATTCTTTCTGCAAGGTTGTAACAAGGCTCTTGTTAGTAAACCTTGAAGTATATTTGCAGCTGCTTGTCTGCATTTAACAACAATAAACAAAATCTTTACACAGCAGAATGCAGCATCCCAAACTTGATCTAGACATATGCAAAACAGTTCAAGTAATATTAGTAAGCTACCTGCTGCAGTGAAGTCCCAAATGGCAAGAAGTGAAGTAAATTAGTTCACCTTAGGGCTGCATTAGTGAGATAATCTTTTGTATCTGAGCAGTCTTCTTTAAAGTCAGTCATTTCTGGTCATTTGCAGAGCTGATGATCTCAGAGCATTTTCACTGACAGACAGCATGTTAACAGTTACTGTAATAACTCTTGCTGGGCTTAGGCAAGACTGCTACCGCTATTGGCCAGGTTTAGTTGTTCCACATTGTTCCATCAGAATGCTTGTGCCATTTGTGTGGGTAATATCCAAATGACTGAAGACTGAAGGTAAAGGTCTTATTCAAAGTAATTATATAGTATAGGGTACTTGGTTAGAGTTGACTGTCCCAGGACATCATCAAATGCTCTAAGCTACCATCCTTGAGAAGTTTCTTTATTAATCTTTGAAGGAACAAAAAATAGTCTTAAATATATTTTACTGCAGAATTCTAAAGCTCTTTCAGGGCTAGTGTTAAGAAAAGAAAAAAGAAAAGGAAAGGAAAGGAAAGGGAAGGGAAGGGGAGGAGAGGGGAGGGGAGGAGAGAAGACGAGAAAAGAGAAGGGAAGGGAAGGGAAGGGAAGGGAAGGGAAGGGAAGGGAAGGGAAGGGAGGGGAGGGGAAGGGAAGAAAAAGGCTTGAATATCCATTGTTATGATACAGTATAGTTCCCAGCTTTTCTTTAGTTACAGGTGTACATAGTATGCCAGGTAAGGACCTGGAGATTGTTTTTGTTGTTTTTTTCAATAAACTTGAGAGCAGAATATGTTTGTACTAGACAAAGCGTTGGTACTGTGCCGTGTTCTGTGATGCTCAGTGGTTTCTATAGTATTGCTTGCTGGAAATACAACTTGCACTACTTTATCAGAAATGTTATTATTTTCCTACCCAAAAGATACTAGTATGTCCCAGTGAACATAATCCTTTCCATGCTTTTGCTTGTTGAAATTAGTTATGTTCATGGAAGTGAAAACTGAAATTTTGGAGCACAGTATAAAAATAGGGCTTTGTAACACTCTGTGCCAAAATCTCAAGAATAGGATTACACTCAGAATAGAGTGGTTTTTATTTGTTTGATGCCTGCTTGTGGTTACATATCAGCAGACATTCTACTCTTTGAGCTTAGTAGCATGGCATTAAGCAATAAATACTTCATCGCCCTGAAATAAAGTAGACTCAAGTTCACTTTTTATAACTGAATTCAAAAGTTTCTATTTTCCAATAGTAATGTATAAATAAAAAGAACAGTAATAAGTTTTGCTCTCCCCTGTGATTTTCCTGAGCCTTGAAGTCTAGCATCTGACACACCACCTACCTCACTGTATGTGTACTTGTCTAGGTGATATTTCAGATGGAAAATTTCCAAGGTCCGGAATAATTTATAGATATCACACTAAAAAAACTGATTCAGCAGCTGTTGCTGATGGGGAAGGCGGTAAAAAGAGAAATGCTTAATGTGGGCAGTACTTCACTTTTACTGAAGTGCATTTGAAAATATTTAACTATTGTTTCAAAGTCATTTTTCTCAGAGAAGAATGACCAGAAGGTGGACACGTACATTCTCTACTATCTTCCTCAATACTTCTGAATAGGAAAGCATTATTTTTCTGAAAGTGCTTTCTCTTTCAGGACTTTTAGCTAACATCAGTATTACAATTTACATTTGAATAGAATGGCAGTCATGAGTGCATTGCTGGCTTTCCCATACTGCCTCTAATTACTGTGGATGTAGTGATAATATATTCACTGTTCCTCAAGAGTTTATGGACCAAATCACAGAATCACAGAATTACCAAGGTTGGAAAAGACCTACAAGACCATGCAGTCCAACCATCCACCTATCACCAATAGTTCTCACTAAACCATATCCCTCAACACAATGACCAAACGTTCCTTGAACACCTTCAGGGTCAGTGACTCCACTACCTCCCTGGGCAGCCCATTCCACTGCCTGACCTCTCTTTCAGAGAAGTAGTATTTCCTAACGTCCAGCCTAAATCTCCCCTGGTGCAGCTTGAAGCCATTCTCCCTAGTCCTATCACCAGTTACACGAGAGAAGAGGCCGACCCCCAGCTCACTACAACCTCCCTTCAGGTAGTTATAGAGAGCAATAAGGTCTCCCCTGAGCCTCCTCTTCTCCAGTCTCAACAATCCCAGCTCCTTTAGCCGCTCCTCATAAATCCAGAGAGGATAGTAAGGTTAGAAGGAATCTATCCCTTTATTTAAGTAAGGATTAGATCTTGCTTAAAGTGCTGGGTGTGAGCAGTATGGTGCCTGTTTAATAGCCTTAAAGCATTGAGAATCCAAAGTAAACATGGCGACAGTTTCTGGTCGGTGTAAGACACTGTGGTTGGTCTAATGTGACATCCCACAGCTGCTTACCATTGTATAGACCAACACTGAACTACATACTAGGAAGTGGGAAAAGGTTTTCCTGCCTAGGAAAATTATAGGTATCACTTAAAGGCCAGGGCTTCTGTTTGTAGTCTGTGGTCAATGGCATAACTTCATTTTCTTAGAACAGTCCAGGAGGAAGGAAGAAGTGGAACAAAGAAAGTTTTGTAGAAAATGAATACATGTCTAAACATAAGCATCTTTTTTTCATTCATGAGAGGGAAATAAATCACAGTATTTACTTGACCTAACTTAATAAGAAAGTTTAGAGAACCCAGTTTAGAGAATTTTCTTTCATGCACAAGTAGTTAGTTGCAATCAGTGTAACTGCTTCTGTGAGTGAAAACTGCTTGTGCAAGTGGTGAAATCGGCCTCCTAATCTGCATGTTGATCAAGTTCAGTACAATTGTGTAGTGTTACTAGAGAAAATGAAGGCTTTCTAAACCATTCTGTGGTCACTCACAATTGTTCTCTTTTCCTTTCTGTCCCACAGATACTCTGCGTCTGCGTGCTAACAACAATCCTAGGATGTATATTTGGCCTGAAGCCTAGCTGTTCAAAAGATGGTAACTAACATGCCTTTTATTAGTAACATTTCTAATAATTTCCTTTTTTCTTCTTCTGTGAGTTAATTTTAGTATTATCAGAATGCCACCCTTTCTTGCTACACGAAGGGGTTGGATACATTGGTTGAAATAGTTTCATTTACAGTGGTATGAAAATACCAGGAAATAAACATCAGGTGTACTTAGTACCTGTGTACTCTGTGTACTTCCTTGGAAGGTAAACTCATCCCTGTGCTCAGTGTCTAAGCTGGCAGATTCCATGTATCCCAGCTGCATCTGTGGTGATGTCACGTGGCTGACTTTTCTCAGTTCCCTATTAAAAAAAACCAAAAACCAAAAACCAAACCAAAACAAAAAAACAAACAAAAAAAAACACAAACAAAAACAAAACCCAAAACCCAACAATTTATATTCTATGCTGTCCTGGAACATTTATTTTTCATCATTTCCAGTCAAGTATGAAAATAAAAAGGTTAGGTTTTTTTTACTGGTTGAAATTGTAGTCTGAAATTGTTCTTTGTGGAATTTTTTGACTGTTTTCTACCCTGAAAATAAACGATGGCTTTTTGATGGTGAAGTTTCTTAAGATAGAAGGTTAAACATTTTAAGAAATCAAGCTTCTCCTTCAGAACAATTTTATTCATGCTACAAATCTAAAATAATTGAAAGTCTGTTTAACAAACAGTGCTGCAATTATTTTTAACGAAAATGCAGAATATTAGCTCCTTATTAAGAATCTGTTTAACTTTCCCCATTTTATTAGAGCTTTACCATACCACCACATTATTACCTTTTTCTTTATTACCTCATATCACACACTTCAGGATTTTTGAGAAGTCAAAGGCAGAATTGTGGATTCACTTCATTTACTGCTTACAGTAAAACGCTGGCCAAATAAGGTGCTGCTAATGGTGCAGATCAGTAGTATGTTATTATTTTTTTTCAGGCAACCATGTTTTACTTTAGAAAGCTCTGCCTTTCTTGCTTTAGAACTGAACAAATATTAAACCAGTGACCAGTACACAAAGGTTCATATCATTATGTCTGGTTGGGAACAGATCTTCCTGTGTCTCCGAGAGGTACTGTGACTGTGATACAGTGGGATGTAGAGCTGAGCTTCTTCAGTTTCTTTGCTGGAGTGCCTCTGTTTTGTGTGAAAATAGCCATTCAGACTAAGGAAGAATTGCAAGCCTGCCTCATGCAATTTAGGTTTTAACTGATGCTTATTTACTTACCTAAAGTAGATGATTGTCAGCCCCAAAAATGAAGATCAGTGTTATCTACACTTTCAAGGCTCTCTCTAGCTGAAACATGGGTTCATGTTTCTTCTTATGGAAATATTTCATGTGCTAAATAACTGTACAAATATCTCCTGGAGATGCAGAGAAGCAGTGGCAGTCACAACTAGAATTGTAGTCCTTTCTTTCAGTGATGTCTGCCAGAAATGAAACACCACATTCCTGTTAAAGCAGGACCTTTTTTTTCTGTACATCATGACATTTTCATTCAGTAAGAGAAAATAAACATATTTAGTTGGTTTAAGACTTTTCTTCAGCTGCTGCTTTTTTTTTTTTTTTTTTTTTTTCAGCCACACTGTCAGTCAACTGTGTCACTCTTTAGGCTGATTATTTTCTTTGCATATTGATTAATAACACTAATCTATATTACAGTAAAAACCTGCAAAGGTCGTTGCTTTGAAAGGACCTTTGGAAGCTGTCGTTGTGACAGAGATTGTGTTAAGCTTGGAAACTGCTGCTTAGATTACCAGGAAACATGCATACAACCAGGTAAGGATGGAAAAAATTATGGAGGCAAGCTCTCATATGGGACGGCACGTGAGCTCTGTTGTGCTCAGGTGGTCATTACTCCAACTTCAAATGGTTTTCAGGGGGCAAGAGAGGGAAGACTGAGCAGCACAGTGGCTCTGCTGCAGCAGTCCCATCTCCTCCTATACTCTCTATGTTGGCGATGGTTTTACTAAGGGTTCCTGGGGAAGGAGCTTCAGGGCTATGTGTAGCTGTTCTACACACCAGTAAAGCTTCTATGCGGTTAATGGGAGAGAGAGTGTGAGAGTGTGTTGCTGCACTCTGCCTTGAGCAAGAACTGTGGCTGAAGGTCTCAGCCAGCCTTTTGTTTTCTGTGCTTGGGAGTGAGAGAACAGTGGCATGCATTGTCCCATGGATTCTGTATACTGGGTCTTTGTGTCAGTTATGACCCACATGAGAAAGGAGGAGGACGAGCTGCTCTGTGAATGGTCTTTTCCTATCCAATACCCTGCTGCCCTATAATTCCCCTGCTTCAGTGTGAAGCAAGGTTATCATGCTGGCCTCTGGGACAATGTGGGACAACAAAATAGGCTGCAGTGTTGGAAAATGGTCTCAAAGCAGGAAGTTGTCATGATTTATCAAAAACTGCAAGCCAGATAGGCAAAGGTGTGACAAGTACCATGGAGAAATTAAATGGAGTAAGATGATATTGTGGATAGTAACACTAAAGACAGAACTTATAGTTTTACCTTAATACATGATATATGATATTCTTACCACTTGTTTCTCATCTTGCCCAACTTTACAAGTCTTTGTAGAACTTATTAACAGTCTCACCCTGAAATTTAAAATTCCAGTGCTGACTTTTTAGAACCAAATGATTAAACTGAACTCAGTTGTTTGCTTCAACTGATTATTGTTCAGAGGTCCTCTGCATAAAACTTTTTGCATGTTAGAAAACTTGTGTGGGACTTACCCTCCTCTCTGTTTAATTATACCAGTTTAAAGAATTCTTTAAAACAAACAGGAGAGCCTGTCTTACAACTAAGTTAGGAATTTTCTTGATGCAGTTGCTGGGGAGCTTGTTTATAGTATGCATTTATTGGATTAAGTCCAAACAAATTACCATACTTAAGGAGATCTATAGATTCTTTCTGTTGACCTTTCATGATCTGTGATATTTTTAAGCATATGCTGCATAATTATCTTCAGATGTCTGTGCATTCAAATTGTTTAGCCATGGCGGTTAATGTCTTCCAAAATGCCAAAGCTTGTGCTATTATTCATGCATCAAATACCTCAGGACTTTTTTTTTGTGAGTACACATTTGAGAACTTACCATTCAATATTTTAATGTGACACTTGCATGAATGTTAACTGTTGTACTGTCTGTCGTCTGTTTGTAGCTCATATATGGACATGTAATAAGTTCAGGTGTGGAGAGAAGAGGCGACCAGAATATCATTGCTCCTGCTCAGATGATTGTGTGGAAAATAATGATTGCTGTGTCAACTATCAAGCCGCATGCAAAGGTAAATGCCCTCAGTGAATTCCTGTACTGTCTCTTGTGTACCTGTGTTTGTTTGAATGGAGTAAGGACATAGTATTTTTAAAAACATCTTATAAAGCAAAAAACTTGCATTGATCAATAAAGTAATTTACTGTCTTGAAAAATAAATTGCACTCATTTGTTTTAAGGAGAGGCAAGCTGGGTTGAAGAAGAATGTGAGGACATTACTGAACCTCAGTGTCCAAAAGGGTGAGGATATTGTGTATTTGCATAGCTCTGCTCTTTGCTTTTGAGATTATTTTCCTTCATGTGCCTTCTTGGGACCTGCTTGCCTTTCTTACTCATAGTAGGAGAGACTGCCAGGCAGCTGGGGACACCCATTCAGACAATATTGGGTTGTGCATACTAACAAGCCGGGTTGCTCAATCCCAGCAGCACTCACATATCCCAGCACTTGCTTGACTTGCAGGGTATATCTTTTCCCACACTTTGCCATCTCTCACAGCTGTGTGTATGTTCTGAGGAGCCCTTCTTTGTGCCAGCCATACTGTTACTTGAAACATGCTCCAACATACCCAGTCTCAGAGGACCCACCTGGCAGTCTCAGAGTCTGAAGACTTCCTCTCTTCCTCATCACCCATGCCTGCTTCAACCCCATAGCTGCAGGACATGGGCAGATCATTGTCCCAGTGTCATTGGCACTAGGTCAGAATTTTTAGCAAGCTAGCTGAGCTACTTTCTTCTGAAGGCATAAAAAGCTTCCATGTGAGCTCCAATAGGATTGTTGATCATTGGGTCTGTTCCACATGGGGTCTGCTCCTGAAAGCTGTATGGGACCAGCATGTGAGCTCAAATAGTACAGCACAGTTCCCAGCAAAAGAGTCAGGCTGCACTTTGTGTAATGTTCTGGCTGTGGGATCTTCAAATTAACTGTAAAGCTGAAATTGATTGCACCCCGCTGTTGGGTGCATCAGGCATTAAGAGAAGTGACTTAGCCATTTGTGACTGAAAAGTGTTTCACTAGAAAAGAAAGTGAAAATATGCTGTGGGAATGAGTTGAGTTCACCTACATTCTTGTCTGAAAAGTGTCAAAAACAAATGTTGATGATTTTGAAATGATGTGCTGGAAATATACTTAGCAAAGTAAAACTTTTTTTGTTGCTGTTGTTACTCTTTTTGACTTAAGTATTTAAATCATGCTATCTTTATCTGAGTTATAATATTGTCAAAGTGTATTTTTTTTTAATGTTTCTATACCAAATGAGCATTTTCCATTCTGATTCAGAATAGCAAACTGACACTTCAGAATCTGTTTCAAGACAGATACTGGAGGTTCTTTTTGCATTAAGTCCAAGTCCCTGATAAGCTTCTACATAGAAAAGCTGTTGCCAGCCAGTTGTGGAAGCTTTTGTGATTAATTCCTCTTCTGAAGTATTAGTGTAGGGCTGTGTGCTGGAAACTGACCCTAGGATGCTGATTAAGTTGCAAACAAACAAGAGCCTCACGCAGATCCACAGTTAATGGTGTAAATGTCATAGGGCAACTCCTGGTGGTTAACTTGTTTTAAGGAGATTTTTGTTTTGTTTTGTTTTGTTTTGTTATTTTTTTCCTATTCAGCCCATGGAAAGAATGCATAGTTACTTTACTAAAATTGTTTCAATTGTGGCAAACCCAGAAATGTTGCAATAAAACCCAGCTAAGGAAAGGGTGATGTGTGGTCAAATTTGAATCAAGCAGTGTTTACTGAAAGCTCACCTCAGACTGTTAGCACACAGGCTTCTCCCCAGACTGACAAGTCTGTAAACAAATCACTTCTTCCTGTGGCAGAATAAGCAAGAGCACAGTTGACTTGAGCTTAGCACTTGGTTTTTGGTCTCAGGGTATTGGTTCTGATTCTGTACATATTCATGTATTTGTTTTCTGGGCTCAAATTGGATTGTTCATGTAGTGCAGAGGAGATAAAAACTGCAGTGTTGCAGCGTTACGTGTTGATGTGCTGAATCTGAGAAAATTTGCTGATTTCAGTTAGACTGCTCAAATGCTTTAAATGAAGTACAAATGAAGATAATTATATGAGCTTCAACAAGAACCAGTGCCAGATCCTGCACTTTGGTCACAGTAACTCCATGCAGTGCTAACAGCTAGGGGCAGAGTGGCTGGAAAGCTGCACGAAAGGATCTGGAGGTCTTAGATGACAGCAGGCCTAACTTAAGCCAGCAGTGTGCCCAGGTGGCCAAGAGAGCCAGTGGATCCTGGATTGTATCAGAAAAAGTGTAGCCAGCAGGAGCAGGGAGGTGATCGTCCCCTGTACTTGGCACTGGTGAGGCTGCACCTTGAGTACTGTGTTCAGTTTTGTGTCCCTCACTGCAAGAAAAATATCAAAGCCCTGGAGTGGGTCCAGAGAAGGGCAGTGAAGCTGGTGAGGAGTCTGGAGCACAAGTCTAATGGGAGCAGCTGAGGGAACTGAGATTGTTTAGCCCGGAGAAGAGAAGGCTCAGGGAAGACCTTATTGCTCTCTAAACTGTCCTGAAAGGAGGCTGTGATGAGGTGAAAGTCAGTGGCTTCTCCCAAGTAACTACCAATAGAATGAAAGGTAATGGCCTTAAGTTGCACTTAGGAGAGGTTCAGACTGTATATTAGGAAAAATTTCTTCTCAGAAAGAGTAATCAGGCACTGGAACAGATTGCCCAGAGAAGTGATGGAGTCTTCAGTGAGCTGGAAGAAACCCATTCATTATTTACTTTCTCCTTGATAATTGAATCTCTATTCTTCCTGTTGAAACCTACATACAGTTGATGGAAAAGAGAAAGTTTTACTTCAGGTACTTTATGACAGTGTATAGGCAGAGTTCTATAGAACTTCTCTGTGTACGATGTTTAGCTTTTGTTGTTATTTTTGTGGTCTAACCAGGCTGAGAAGCAGGTCAGCTTGGCAGCATTGTCTGCAGTTCAGTTCCCTCAGCCATACTGGCTGGTGAACCTGCTAGACCACAGCAAGCCTGTATTGCCTGCGTTATGTTTCCATAGAAGCTGGTTTATAGGAGTAGATAATTACCACTGCATTTCCTTTAACTTGGAGTCAGGATGTAGCTGTGGCATACGTATTTATCCAAGTGCTGTGAAATAGCCTTGTCGTACAGCTTGCACATAGCCAGCATGAATCACAGACAGGGCCAAAACTTGGGCCTCTGAACTCTCACCTCTGCTTGGCTTGTGATAGCACGTTTTGAAAGTAGCAAGTATAAGCTTAGATACCACCAGAAGGTAATGAAATCACTGATTTATCTCAGAACTGAGCTTAGGTCAGTTTGTGAATTAGGGTTTTACTCAAAGGGAATTGCACTGGAGCTCTTCCAAAGAACACAGTCTAGCGTAATCTTTCATGCTGTGCTTCCCTGAATACAGGATAGATCATCAACTATTTGAATTTCAGCATGAGTGGAGGATACAAGAAGCAAAATGTAGCAATGGCCTATCTTGTCAAGTCTGATTTATGTGTGTGAGGTGGTCAGTACCTGGATTTAAGACATATTAAGACATATACTCAGTAGTTGGTTTATTTGTAAATGCCAAAGGCGCAATATTATCAAGTCCCTTTCTAAGGAGTTTTTGGTTT
Organism: Meleagris gallopavo; assembly: GCF_905368555.1. Classification (NCBI taxonomy): domain Eukaryota; kingdom Metazoa; phylum Chordata; class Aves; order Galliformes; family Phasianidae; genus Meleagris; species Meleagris gallopavo. The sequence continues at coordinate 56,450,955 of NC_139405.1, read as the reverse complement.
TTAGTTAGATTTGTAAGCAAGTAATATTGAACAGACTTTGCCTCAAAATTCATATTTTATTGCAGGAAATTTGCAGTGAAATTTTTTAGAAATTTTTTCATTGGAGAGAATCAATTAAAAAAAAAAAAAAAGAATTGAGAGAAAGTGATCAAAACCTGTGATAGAAAAAAAAATGCCCATAATATGGGTGAAGAGATAACGGGTGAAGAGTTTTCTTACTCTTTTTTTCACCAGAGACTTTACTCTTGGCCTTGATGGTCATACATTTCTTGTTCCTAGCTTGCTATCTCTATTAAACTTTCCAAAAGATGGTATTACAGATGATATATAGATGAAAATCAGGCTACAATCACGTGTTACAAATACATTTTAATAGTTTATTTTGTTCTGAGACAGGGTAGGCTGTATGATGGTTCTGACTAAAGAAGTCATTTTGGCTGAACTATTTTCTAGTAGTTTCTACCTGTTGATTAAAATTTTCTTTGGATAGACACGTTCTGGTTGTCTGACTAATCTTCAGGTTAATGCAGTCACGTTTGTTTTAAAATGAAGTAAGGCTTATAAATGTTTCATTTGTCAGGGTAAATGGTGGTTTGGATTTTTTTGTGTGGTATGTCACTTAGGAAATTGTCAACACTTTGCAAGTAATATTTGTCTTCTATCATCACTGTTTTATTTTGGGAAACTGAAGTGCAATAAAGTTTTTTTAAAAATTTCCATTTTACAATTTGTAAACAGTAAAAGGAAAAATGAGCTTGCAATTGGCGCTTAAGTTATATGTTCATTTATTTTAGGCAAAACTATATTTTCAGTGATTGCTTTGTTGCTGGACTGCAATGCTTTGGCAGCCTCGCATGTTCTCTATATGGGTTCAATGTAAGGATATTTTTCTTCGGAGAAGAAATTACTGATGTCTATTCCTGTCAATGATGCAGTGGTTTGAGTGCTTACAGTTGGAGAGAAATTGTTTGGACAGGGCTGAAGCTGGGAACAAATCAAGGCTGAAAAACGTAGGTACTGTGGAGACTGGAAAGGGAGAATTTGTTTTTGCTAGTTCCAGTGAAATCAGTTTCTGAATTTACCTGCCAAATTCTGGCTTGAAATATTGTTACAGTGTTCCGGTTGTAGGGCCGCATTTTTTGGTTTGAGATTGATGGTACTTGCTGTATAGAGGGAATGGTGGTTCAGTTCTGTTTGGTTAAATAATCTTTGTAAGATGAAAGGAAAAATGTTTGAACATATCCTGTACATGAGATTTTTCGATTTTTCTTACTTTTGTATAGTCAGAAGATAAATTTTGGTGGTTTTTTTTTAATTGCTTTTTTTTCTTTTTTAAGAGAAAAAAGTAAATTGCAAATTGTAGAGGAGCAAAGTGAATAAAGGAGAGGTACAGATTACCACTGCCTTTTCTCTTTCCCTTTTCTTACCTGGGGATGGAAGGAATTGGGTGATGCTCCAGTGGGGCTGACTTGAGGATAGAGTATAGAAGAACCTAGATGGGTTGTGTGAGCATCTTGGCTTGTACTTTATTTTTATATTTGTGAAGTTAGGCTCTGTCACGGGGTGTGCATATGTGTCTGTGCACCTTACCTCAGCCTCTTCAGGCAGGGTATTATGCTAGCCTGCAAAGAAAGGGGATGCAATGGATATCTTCCTTGCTGTTAGGCCAGCCTGCGAACCTTTCTGCTTGGGCCTGGTTTGTAGTCCTCTCTTTATCAGCCTGGTTTACAGTCGCGTAAGGAACATGTCTAACATTACTGGGAAAAGTTTTAAAATTAATGATATGAATTTATTTTTCAGTCTTACTTTTAATACTTGATATTCTGTTTATACAGATTTAACAAATCTCCGGTGTTACTGTTTTCGTTGGATGGCTTCAGAGCAGAATATTTGCAGACATGGGGTGGACTTCTACCTGTTATTAGCAAATTACGTGAGTAGTTTTCTTGTCTAAGCAATATCACGCTGTCTTACCACAAAAGCCCATTGGTTTTGTTTTTCTGTAGATGCCGCTATTCTTACTTTTAAAAATCCTCACTAATCTTGCATAAAAGTCAAGTTTTTGCCTTATATAACAGCTTTGTAGAGAACTTGAGTTTTTGGGGGGTGGAAGGGCAAGGAGAAGAGAGAGTATTAGAAACAGTTTGTCTGGACTTTGGATTTTCAGTATAACCTTAAAAAAAAACAGCTACGCAGCCCTTGCAGTATTTAGGAGACAGACGCTTCTGCTGTGAGTTTGATGTAGGCTCACATTTTAGTCTGCATTGCATAGCGTCTCATACTTAGCTGGAATGACTTTGAAGAAAATGAGGTAGAAGGCATTTCCTTTTGTTTGAAAAAAAAAAAAAGAAGGAAGATACTAGGAACAGATCATTTAGAAGGGCTGGACTGTGGCATAGAATTATGATGAATCTGAGAAAACCTTCAGCAAACATTTTCAGAAAAAATTAGAGCTTCATAAATGCAGATTTTTTTTTTCTGTGGACTGTGTAGCGTCTTACTGAACTTTGAAGTTTCTCAGTAACCTTACTTTTCCTGTCTCTATTTTGCCTTTGGTCTGTAAAGAATGGTGGCATTTCTTGTCTGAAAAATATGCCAATCTTGTTGTCATTCATAAATTACTACCTGGTGTGACTGGTTTCAGTTTGACTAAAAATAAATCAGTAAAAATACTTGCCTTTTTACAGTGGTTGTTATAACTCGATCTATTCCGGAGCATAACAATTCACAGATGTATTTGAGGTTTTGGCTTTTTTTTTTATTCACTGTTAGAATAAAATGAGGCTTTGAAAAAATTTCATAAGATGCAGTTACTGAAATTTTCACCATAAGAAGGGCTTTGAGAGGAGATGCTGGCTGTAATCAGTGTTACAGCTCTGACTGAGATATGAGACAGTGGTGTCAAAAAGCATCTGCAGGACTTCTTGGCTGCCAAGTCCACTTCTATATGCAAAGTTTCTCAGTTCCTAGGTACAGTGCAACTTTTCTTGGTGACTTTCATTATAAGCTTGTATTTCTGTTTCCACTGAATCCATGATGAATTCTAACTACTAAGAAATTCAGTTGCCTCAAAGGAATCTTCCAATGTTTTCATCAAAGAGCCATGGAGATTTTGGTGATCAAAAATCAGATTGTTTAAAGATTCTAAAATCAGAATGTCTAATAATGTTTCAGACAGAATAAAATGAAAAACAATATGGATAGAAATACTATTTCTATGTTAATTCTACTGTTTTCTACTACTCTGGAACACTTTTTGTAAGCTGATAGTCCTTTATAATACAGTATAGAGACTAATCAGCCTGGTCTTCCTTACAAAACCTTGCTCTCTAACCCTTTTTCCTCAGTAAAGTTGTTGAAAAGCTCAGACGGGGCAAATATCCTTCTGTAAGAGAAAAGTCATCAGATATTGGTTTCACTAGGGAGTAGATCATATGACACTGAGCCTTCAAGTCTCCATGTGCCTGGCATCCCATCCATCTGTGGTCACTGAAAATGGTGCAAGCTGTCATTTCTGTGAGGGCATAAATATTCCTACAGTATTTTATTGTGCTACAAGGGGTAGTGAAGTCTATCCCCCTCTGGGAGACTGAAAATTATAATGAATAAATTGCTTGGCAACTGTTAAAAGATTGTGCTGAATCCTTCTGAAGCTCGTAGTTATCCCTTAAAAGGACCGGTTTAAAACATTTATAGTTTATGAATGATGGCACTTACGAAACCATGAACAGTTTTCCATCTTATCTAGTGTGACTGCTTACAGTTTCCTTAAATTAGAGTGTTGCTAAATCCCCAGATTTTTCCCTTTCAAACACTCAATGGCAAGTACAGTGTTCAGTTGTATTGCTTGCTTGCTTTCTAGTATTGATAGAAGAGAGAAGATAATGGCTATATTTTTAATTCAGACATACCTACAGTACAACTCTCCTTGTCTCCTTGGAGATCCTTGGTAGAATAAAAGCCTATAAAGTAATATCATAATTTCACATTTAGCAAGATTTATTACACACCCACACCTGTCTGTTGAAAGTGGGGTACTCAGAATAGTGCTGAGGCTTCTTGGGGAACATATGCATAACCATTATGTGTACACAGAGGTTCAGAGAGGTCATATTCACATGCTTCTTTTCCACTGTGATATCATAATTTAAAATAAATCCTTTTGTCTTCAGTTTTTAACTAAGACAACAAACCAAAAATAGGAGTGATAACTCATGGAAAGTGTCATAAAAAAAAAACTCTTGAGTTTTGGACAAAACATGTTCTGAGTGTATTTTTTCTCTAACTTAAAGCAAAATTAACCAACCAACCAACAAAACAACCCACACAGAGGCAGTAACTGCTGTTCACGAAAACAGCATCAACAACAGATTTGCAGTTGGTTGAAATTCATCAACCAGTACCAAAGAAGCACAGCTAATTATTTGTTACTTCAGAACACAAAGGTAAAGAGAATGCCTGTGTAATCTGAGAAGGTTTTTATTGCTGGCTTCTTTTTATCTTAATTCCCACAAATAAATTAGTTCAACTAAGACTCAATCCAAAGCCCCAGTCCCATGAGTTCTAAGTACTTTGAAACAAAGCTTTTTGTGTTATCAATCTTTTTGTTCTCTTTTATAAGTATATATGTGACCCAGAGTGTGAGTAAAGAAGATCCAGTGGTCTTCTTTCTATAGGATCATTACTTTGGGCTCTTTAGCATCCATTGAAATGTTTTTGGTTTTCACATTGTATTTTTAGTGTTAGGTATTTTATTATTATTATTAATTTAAATGAATGAAGGCTATTATTTTTTACCGAAAATCAGGTCCCATACATTTGCCTGTGGAAATCTAGGCAGCTAACTTGAGTAAACTGCTGAATTGTTTTGGCCTGGAAGATGTATCTTCAAAATAATAAAGACCGTGCACTAATCTTCTTTTAATCAAGATAGAGGAAGCTTTGAGATTTATTCTAGAATAAGAGCTTATTTAAATAAATAATTAAAGAAAGTGCAAAGTGATTTGATAGGTGATTGAGAGAGCCAGGACACCACTGTGCATCAGCTATTTCATTTCTGAGAGCTCTCAAGGAGTTAGTTTAGTCTAAAGCTGCTCATTTCACCTTCTGCTCAGCAGGACAACTTTGGAGGGAGTGATTTCTTTGATTACAGTGAGGGTGGTGAGACACTGGAACAGGTTAACTAGTGTTGTAGTTGATGCTCCAATCCTGAAGGCTTCAAATGTGAGTGTGGATCAGACCCTAAGCAACCTGATCTAGCTGTGGTGTTCCTGTGCATTGCAGAAGAACTGGACTAGATGGCCCTCAGAGATCTCTTCCAACTCTAATGATTCTGTTCTTACCTATGCATGTGCTTTTCAAAAGGACTTGCTCATGTGACGATTGGAGTTAGTCATTAGGAATATTTAAAATTTGTATTACTAACCATTCATTCCACTTGTATAAAAGTGTGGGAAGAAACAGGAGATATTAACTCCAGAATTCTGAAAAATGAAAACTTTTTGGAAGCATCATTTAAAAAAAAAAACTTAACAACAAAAAGTGTTTTTGCGTGATAAAAACTTGCTGAGGTTTTTTCATCTGTAATTTAGCTGTTTTGCCTTCTTCCCTCTCTCTAGAGAAATGTGGAACGTACACTTCCAGTATGAGACCAGTGTATCCTTCAAAAACCTTTCCCAATCACTACTCCATCGTCACAGTAAGTATTCACGTGTATCGTGTTTCTGCTACTGAAGAACCTTTATTATCAAGTTGTCTCCAAGTCAACAGTGTTTTTTCTCTTGTGTGGGTTGTTAAAATTATTGGATTTTGCCTAAAGAATGTGGAAATATGTTTTTTATACTCTACAAAATTTGGATTAACAGTCATTACATAGCACTATGATTAAGTGGTTAGGTCTAATCTGATTAAGTAATTGAATTCTTCCAATACCAGCTGTAAAAATTCCCATATAGGTGCAAAGTCATGTCGCTTTTCAACTCCTAATTTGTATTAATACTTCCACTAATTGAAGATCTCTTTCTTCAGTATGAAGGCAGCCTTGTTCCACTTGTTTAAGGCATCTTGATCTTACCCAAAGATGAGTATGAAATGAAAGATTTGAACATTGCATTAATGTTCATTTAAAGAAAAGAAAAAGAAGATTTTCAAGTCTGGATGCAGAGCTGGAATCCAGCAAAGCCTTCTTATTTTCATGATGTGAGAGCTAAAATTCAATTAAATACTTGAGGATCTGTGTCTTCTTTTTTCTCTTCCCAGTGTTTTGGACTCTTTTGATAAGCAAGCAGGAGCAACAGGAATGAGATTTTTAATTGTGTTTCCTCCCAAATATCCATGTTTGAATATGCAATTAGAGGCATTAATCATGTTCTACAGCCACTTTAAAGTATCTCTAAATACAGTGTAGAGCTTCATCTCAGCTGCCTATTATTGTGAAAATTAGCAGGCCCTGATGTTTATGAGGGCCCTAATGGTGTTGTTACTACATCCTTTAATCTAAAAAGAAGCCAGTCTGTATGAAAGCAGAGTAGTAAGTCTTTTCAAACTACCTAGCAGCTGGTGACTCAGAGAACTTCTTTCACTGTTTACATGGTCATTTTCCCTATTTGGAGCTTTCAGCCACTAACAGATAATTTTCATTTGAAATACCTACTTTTTATCATTACTATGTTTCTTATCTAACTGAGAAGCAGTGAAGAATTAAAAGACAAGGCTTAGTTGCAATTAAAGGTATTGATTTTAAATTTGGGAGTTGAGTTACTGAAGGAATAAGGTTACATAGTTATTTGATTTGCATATTTGTCTAACAGGCAGCTATTTGTGTGGCTACAAGGTTCTTTTTCTTTATTGCATTGCAACAAGGTTTAATCTTCTTTACAGGGACTGTATCCTGAATCTCATGGTATAATTGATAACAAGATGTATGACCTCAAAAGAAATGCATACTTTACCCTTAAAAGTAAAGAAAAATTTAATCCGGAGTGGTACCAAGGACAGCCTGTAAGTATTACTGCACTGCTGAGACCATACTGCAGTGTATTTTCATATTATTTAATGTCACTTGGTTACATAGTGATGTTGAAAGAGTACAGAGGGTACTTTCAAGTCAGCCAAGAAGGGTTACTCAGCATGGTTAGGAATTGCCATAGTAGAGCCGCAGGATTAGGAATGAAACAGCGTAATAGACTTTGTTGAACTTCAGTGGAATTTTCCCCAAGGAGAAAATAGTTTAAAATAACTAATGAAGATACCAGAATTTGTTCTGTTCTCAATGTCAAGTGTGTTTACAGTTAATTCATCTAAGGAAATTGACAGGCCAGTTAGCTTTGGTAATAAGCAGTAATGAAGGTTTGTATTCTGTCCAAATTACTATTGAGTCTAAAGATACAGTTCTAAAAGAAAACCTTGTGGTTCAGTCATACTCCTATTGCAAATCTGCTGAGACTGCCATCAAAATGAAATGGTATGGGAAAGGTTGATTGAGGGCTAGCATGAAGAATAGGAAAGGAACAGATACAACCTTTTAATAATAGTGGGAGGACTGATTTTTTGAGGAGGAAAGAATAGTTAGACTTTGCAGACTGTGGAGAAGAAAATGGTGCATGAGTCAGATGGGAAAAATACACTGAAAGCAGGAAAAAAACAACCTGTAAATCATAGAATTTGTAGTAAAATTAAGAGAGTAGACCTAACTGTTGTTCCTATATTTCACAGTATGCATAGTTCCTTGGAATATTCCTGCTCCTCCTTGCTTACTGCACTGTTCTTGAGACATTTCTGCTTCATGGTATTCAGCCATGGTTCTGCTGTTGTGTTCACGCTTCTAGCTGTGGGAACTGATAGCTCCTGCTTCTGTCCTGGCTCCCCCTGGTGCATCAGCAAGCGGGATACAGGTGTTTGCAATAAGGCATCAGATGGGACTGTTTATTGGAACTGCAGATAACAGTGATACCCAAAATTGACTGTCTTGTATGCTCTGCTTACTTTTTTAGTTTTTCATCTTTCTGGAATGTGCAGAGGTGGTGGGAGTCGTTTGCGGTTGAGTGAAATCCACTAATGACAATTATTCTCCTGCAGATTTGGCTAACAGCTATGTACCAAGGTCTGAAAGCAGGTACATTCTTCTGGCCTGGATCAGATGTAGCAGTTGATGGGACTTTTCCAGATCTGTATAAAGAATACAATAGGTATGTACAGTCTCATGTCTTGGATTAATATTTTACTTTAACTGGGACTAATCCCAGAAAAAATATAGAAGTTTTCCTGCATTTCTTAACAGTTGTACACAGTATGGAAGAAAAGTAGGCCCCATTTAATTCCATTTCACTGTAGATTATTTGTCTACCTGTTTTGTCATTCCTCAGCAAACATTTTAAGGAAAGGTAAGGAAAAAAACAGCTTTGAAAAAGTACTGGCTTTTTCATTTGTTTTACTTTTTGTTTATACAAGTCTTCTGTGTGTGTATTTAGAAATACTCAATCTATATCTCTCATAACATGAATAGATCAGGCCCACGAAAACTAAAATCTTACTGATAATTTGTTCCAATGTAAAATTATTTTCACTGCAAATTTTCAAAATATTTCACATTAAACCAGTGACAGATATTTTATTCTGTGATTGGTCTTCATTGCAATTAATCATTTTCTGCCTAGTGAAAATGCTACATAAATCTAGTTATCATCATTTATGTAATAATCTCAACTCTCTTCCAAGAAACCAGGCTTCTCATTTCTGTCTTCATAGGATCATTCTGTCTTCCTAGATCCTTAATGTAGCATGGAAATCCTGATTCTTGACTTAATATCAATACTTTTCTTTAGTGACTTGTTCAGCTAAACTTGTGATAGGTATCTGAATTATTAACTTTGTGAATGCCTTGTGTTATTGCAGGTCAACATGCTTATTGTTGGTCTATTTCAGAAATTGATATGATGATCTACTTTGTGACATAGTATGAGAACTTGTACTGTAACTATATAAACAAAATCCAAACCTAAGACTTTTTCAAAACTTAATACAGAAATGAAAACGTACGTGTGTCTTTGTAACTTTAGATCAATTATTCTGTTTGTAAAATGAACTCAAGCAATACTGAGAGCTGAATGCTAACCTGACTGCAGTCAGTGGGGAGAACATTGACTAAGCAAACTTTAGAGCAGGTTATTAACTCTTGAAGAATCCCAGAAAATTAGCACAGATAAACTTGCATTCTCTTATATATCCATAAATACCATCCCATTGAATACAAATTTCTCTTCAGAAGAACACTGATTTTGTAAAATGTGTGACTAAAATTTTGTACATCTTGGAAATACATATAGTTGATCTTCTGTTGTTTTCATACAGCTCAATCCCCTTTGAAGAAAGGGTGGTAACTGTTCTTCGCTGGCTGCAGTTACCTGAAGATGAAAGGTAGGTATACAATTGTGAGTTTTGTTCCAGTGGTATTGCAATGAAATACTTTGTAAATATGATTTCTGTTTTAAATAGTCTTAAACATTACTCTGGCAACATTAAAGTACTGTTAATGCAAGCCTGTTTTTATGAGTGAAACCTATTTTTACTGTTACATTCCTCTCTTTTCCTTTAATGTGTCCTGCCTCTGAATGATAGAGTTGTTTCTGATATTTTGTATCCATTGTTGAAATATAATCTCTTCAAGCCGTCTCAATGTGTATGTAAAATATTACATTTTTGATACTGTTTGATTTAGACCACACTTTTACACTCTGTATTTAGAAGAACCAGATTCCTCAGGCCATAAGTTTGGACCAGTAAGCAGTGGAGTAAGTAATTTCTTTTTTTAATTTCAAGTTTTGATATGATTATACAATAAAGCTTTTATAAATTGTGTTTGATTAACTAAGACCACAGTCAGCATACTTATTACAAAAAAAATTTGTAAATAGGTGATTTGTCCGTAATTAACATTGATGCATAACATGTAATAAGCAGCCTATTTAGAAAGTCTAATTTTTATATTTTTATTTTTTTCAATAACTTTAATCACCAAAGTGTGTTTGGATGTATTGTGTGGTGTTTTATCTGTCCGATACTAATTCTGAATGATGAATTTAGAAAACTAAAACCCCCTCAAAAAACCCAAACCCACCACAGCAACAGAAACACTACCAAAGATTATATACTTTCACCTTGTCAAAAACAGAGGTTTTAGTGGTGATGGTCCAATTTTGGTGGATAAACATTCACGTTATGATTATCTATCACTTACTCCCAGTCTCTGTTCAAAGGTTAAATGAATCTTACCTCCCTGAGGTTAGAATTAATGCCTTCTTGGGAAAAGTAATAAAAGGGAAGATATCACAGGCTGTAATATATCTGTTGTATAAGTAAGAAGTCTTTGGGAATGATCAATGTTTCTGTTTCCAAGAGTATTAAGTGGCTTTCTATTTTTACAAACTGAAGTGAAAAATGCAAAGGAAAAAGCTCTCAAAAATTCAAGATCTTTTTTTGAATGTTTATAAAGCTTGAGAATCTATCCAGATATCTTGATTTTTTTCAAGGGTAATTTCAAGGATAGTTGCCGCCAGGGCTGTTCCAAATGGGAATTTTGAGGCAGATTGTTGCAGGCTTGGCTTCAGTCCTCTGGTGTTCTGCCACCAGCACTTGTGTTCTAAGGCATTCCTTGTAGTCCTTGGTTGTGCCCCTAGTAAATTGACAAGCATCCTCAATTTCATACTTTAAAACTGCTCTCACACGCTGTAATCTGATTTTTTTCCAAATGTTTTTAACTGAGAAAACACACAAAAACACGTAGCTTAGTCTTAGTACAGTGTGAGGGGCAGAGAAAATTGGAACCAAGAGCTGTAGGGATACGGCCATTCTTCTGTAGATAGAGGTAGTTTTGAGTAGTGCAGATCCTAGGCAGTCTTCAGACTCTTGTTCCATTTAGCATGATAGTTATACCTCTTGAGCCTGTTCTCAACAGACACAAAAAATATGCATATGAACGATGCGAAACTGAGAGAAGTGGAAATAGACAAGAAGCAACTTTAATGAGATATTGAGAATGCTTCACTGTCTTGTCCTCAAATTTCCTCCTTTACTTTGCACCTTCTTATGTTCCTCCTCTATGCGCTCCCTGTTGTGAGTTTGAAGGCTGCTGCATAGTTGGTTAGTTGCCCTATGTCCTTCACCTGTGTCTGAACTGCATCTCACCTCAAATGGAGGGATTTTTATTTATTATTAGGACGTACTTTTGAAGTTTAAATTTATTCCCTCTCTCTAGAAATGTGGAGTTCACTGTTTTTTTTTAATTGTTACTTACTTATTGGCTTTTTTTTTTTTTTTTTCAGTTAAAATGTTTAAGATACTTGACATGCCTACTTTTCTCCTTGCAGGTCATTTTGGCATTGCAGAGAGTGGATGCTATAGTTGGGATGCTGATGGATGGTCTCAAACAAATGAACTTGCACAAATGCCTGAACATTATTTTTATATCAGATCATGGTAAATTTATCTATATAAAATATGTCACAATTTTGAAAGGCTTTTATAAAGTCATATTCTGAATTTATTCTTGCATATTTCTGGTTATGTTAACATATAAAATATGTTTTATATTATGAAGATGGCATAAGAGACAATCAGTTTAGGTGGGAATTAGGCTATGAGTGTTAGGAAAAGAAGTGAAGAGCACAGGGAGGGCCGCTTGGTAAGAGAAGTAAAAAAAATGAATTAAAAAAAAAAAACAGGTTTTGTTTTACTCTTTTAACTACACTACACAATGGTCTATGAATTGCTGAAGAAGTAAAAATCAATGCCATGTATTCGTTTCAGTTGTTAATTACCTCATCCATTATTAAAAAACAGTGAATATGAAACTTGGATTTAGTTTTGTAGTAGCTTTTCTATATTTCTTTAATTATTTCTATAACAAGAGCTAAAAAGTTGTATCTTTCACCATTCCGTTTTTTCAACTGTGTCTGACAAATGAAAGTGCACTTTGATGCAGCATAGGACCAACTTGCAGAACTCATTGTCACTGGGAATGATCTAAGCCAAATATATATGCAGGTTTAAAATACATCTAACAAATAAATGGAGGATGAACCTGTCGAGCTGTAATTCAATATAAGAGTTCAAATGGAGCATGCAGCTTGAAGTCCCTTTGACTTTTGGAAACTGCTAAGGAACAACATGAGAGTTCGGTCCATAGTTGATAAGCTTACACATTATTTCTCTAAGCATCAGTTGAAACACAATTAGGTAGGATATTGGACTAAGAATCACAGAATCATGGAATTATAGAATGGTTTGGGTTGGAAGGGATCTTAAAGCTCCTCCAGTTCCAAACCCCACTGCTGTGGGCAGGGCTGCCGTCTACCAGCTCAGGCTGCCCAGAGCCACATCCAGCCTGGCCTTGAACACTTCCAGGGATGGGGCACCCACAGCTGCTTTGGGCAGCCTGTGCCACTGCCTCACCACTCCCTGAGTAAAAACTTTCCTCCTTATATCTAATCTAAATCTCCCCTCTTCTAGTTTAAAGCCCGTTGTTCTATCAATATTTGGTCTCATCATTATCACTGTTCTTAGACACATGTGATTTCTTTCCCTTTGAGAAAATTTGTCCATTTACTCAGTTGGAGTGACTATCTGGGTGAAGAAGTGGCTATAGATAGGTATATATATATGATGTGTGATGTTTTACACTTTATGTACAAGTGTATTGTGGTAACCTTGGATCACGTGTCTTGGTATTGCTGATTTAAGAAAAAAAAAAAAAGGCCTGAGATATTGCATATGTGATTTCTACAGCTTAAGTTTTATGTCTTATGTCTCATCAGTAAGAACACTCCACGTTTTGATATTCTCATTTTTAAATGAAATATACTTCCTTGTGCAGGAATGGAAGCAGGGAGTTGCAGAAAAACAGCATATCTGAACAGCTATCTGGACAACGTTCAAGATTTCGTATTAGTGCCTGGTCCTGCAGCTCGCCTTCGACCTAATAATGTTCCAGATGAGTATTTCTCTTGTATGTAGTTGTTAAACTCATTTTTATTACTTGGTTATACACTTCAGTGCTTTCTGAATACAAACCTAAGATTCACATAATACACTGGTAAACCTGAGTGAAGCTCAGCTGGGGACAACCTGAGTAATAATGAAAGGAAAATAGTGAGTGGTGCACACATGCTTTTAAAGAACATTTTGCTTTGTAGGACCAAAAGTGTGCACAAATCCTACAAATTTCTTTTGCATGTGAACGACTACAAATTTTCTTGCTATGTGGCAGACATCCCTTTGAATCAAATCTCAAGGTAGCTCCCTAATCCTCCATCATATCTTACCTTATTTAGTGATTTACCAGTTTATACGTGTATAAACGTATAATATGCTTTATTTTTGACTTACAAAAAAAACCCCAAATATTACTTTATTTTACATATTATTTTATAAGAATTATCTTTCCTTGTTATGAAAAAATGGGTTTTCTCCTAATGGCCTGACAACAGGTCAGCAGAGTAAACTGTAAAAGAAGATATTCCACTTCAGTAAAAATCAGTGAATACTTACAAATTTTTAACTTTATTATGCAGTCACATTGCAGAGGAACTCTTGATATCTGCAGGGTTTGACTGTTCTAAAAGTAGAACATGAGTGTTTCCTTCATGTTTCATATTTCTTTCAGAGAAGACATGCTTTTTCCATTGTTCTCTAAGCTCATTAAAGCTTGTGTGCATTAACACCAGTAACTTTTATTTCTGTTTATGTCATTTCTTGGTGCTATTCTAAACAACTTTAAATGTTTCCTTGGAGAATGTGGGAGTCAATGGCACTTCCAGATTCTGTCTGGATAAACAAGTTCAGGAGGAAGAAAAGCAGAGCATCTTCTGTTATTGATATATGTACTGTTTTCCTGAAGTAACATAGCTGTGTTTGTAGCACTGCACGTATCTTTGCAGGAACTATTAATGGTTCCTTGCAAGTGCAATCCTTTATGTACTTCAGTCAAGCATTGAATATCAGACTTAGGACAGAGTAACTGTGTGAAATGTTAATGTTCCACTGTTACACAAAATGTCAAGCTAAATGATATAATGTCCCCTTTTTGCTTCAATCGGAGAATCCAAATCTTGGCTAACTTGCACTTGGCTTTTCTTGCTAAGGATGTTTGCCAGACAAGACTGCAGTCCTTACTGTTTTGTTTCTTTTTTTCCTTAGTTTTATTAGCAAGCAGAAAAACTCTAGCTTAATTAGCACAGCACTTAGCTGCCTTTTTTTTGTGGGAGCATACTTCTTTGATTATTTTTTGATGTAGCTAATAATGTTTAAAATGTAAAGCTGTAAGTAAGCAAGGGAGGTGAACTAAAATTTCATAGAAGCAATAGTTTGATTGTTTTGCCACAGATAGCTTTTGTTCTGGAATTTTTTTGAAATTGAGGTAATTAAATTACATAAGGAAGATGCTTTCATTTTACATCTGATCTTTTTTAACTTAGGTGACTAATTCTTACATATGATTCTTCCAGTTAATTATGAAGGCATTGTCAGAAACCTCACAGTAAGTATTGTCTTATCTGCTGTTCTAGCTTTATTTCTATTAGGCATTTTATAGCATCCACTATTTTCTAGGCTGCTGAAATGACATCAGGACTTTGAGTCAGTGACTTTCTACATGCTATAAAGTTAACAACATAAAAGTAATTCCATAGAGGAGAAGGCCAAAGTTTATTAGGGTATCATATGGCTGTATCTGGTTATGTATTAACTAAGGTTTTGTTTTCATTTGTTTTTACTAACTCTTACCTAATGCTATAATCACGTTGCTCTTCAGAACTTGTGTTTCTGGACCATGCTGGCTGAAGGCCGCATTAATGTAAATCTTAACTCCATTTCCTGGATGAGCATAAGATTAGCTTGCTCACACCTATTTGATAAACAGCTTTTAGTTGAATAGTGATATCTTTTTGTCAATTCCAACTTGAACTTAGCTATTCCTGATTCTATTCTCATGCCTGCACCATAACCTGTTGTTATTGTGTTGTTATTGTGCTGACACCGCTGTCAGTGAGAGCTAAGCTATTTGCATAGGTGAATTCAAAGTTCTACTGTTGCAGTCATGTTCTTTTTAACAATGAATGGATCCTAAGCTGTCAGAATAAAATGATTGTCCTGATTTGAGTATCTGTGACTCCAATATTACAGAAGTATAGAATTATTTTACTGGATACTCTCCTACCACTTGAAAGTATCATAATGTCTCAGCTTAATTGAATGTCTCAGTGTACAGTTTGGTTCTGTACAATTGTAGGCTATAAGTAAAAAAAAATAACAAGAGTAAATTATATCAATAATCCCATATAAATATTCTTTTAATAACTGTTGATTGCAAAACCAGTTAGTATTTGCTATTTATTTACTAATATTTATGTGTCCTGTTACTCCAAATGTGATGTAGTCCCATTGTTCTTAGAAGAAACTATTGCAGAGCCTTTGTGAGAGAAGTGCTAAGAACTCTGCATGAAATAAAAAAAAATTGTGATTGAATGTGCATTTTATATTTTAATTTTAAATATTTCAGTGCATAGAACCAAATCAGCCTTTCAAAGCTTATATGAAACAGTTTCTACCCAAGCGTTTCCATTATGCCAATAATGACCGGATTGAACCACTGCACTTTTATTTAAATTCTCAATGGCAACTAGCTAGGTAAGTTACAGTTTTATGTACTTGATTATACAGCAAAGATATCATTGTTTTCTCGTAGTCTTGACTTCCAGGTGTATAGAGTTCAGTGATAGCTATTGGAGCCTAGAATTCTTGTTTGTCTTAGCAAAGAGATGTTGCAAAGAGAAGCCAAGCTTTTTCAGGTGAGTTTGTGCTCACCTGAGAAGGCTGAATTCTAATCTCACAGCTATGGATACTTTCCTGGCTGAGTGTGCTGGTAGTGCAAATGCTTAATCACAGATGTTAGAAACTAAGGTCCCCATTGTCTCATGAACATCTTGCCATGCTTTAGGAATTTCCAAAGTGAGTCCTGGTAAGCATGTGTGTAACTGCTGTTTTTGAAGCAGTCATGTGAATGAGCCATGCTGAACATACTGAACATACTGTTTTCAGTGATTACATTACATATTCTGACCAATGAACTTAACAGTTCCTTTAATAATGGCATCTGCTGTAATAACACAGTTTTAAACACCTCTGTGATACTTTAGGGCTTTCAGCCTATGTATTCACTAAGTCCTGTTATATAATACTGAAATGTGTACAAGTCTTGCAAATCAGGTTTGAGTTTCTGAAAATAAACATGTTTCAATAATGTATGTGGAACTGACATATTGAGACTTGTTTTTACTAGACTATAAGATGCCCAGCTGACTTCTCTGATGTACATAACTGTTTGTGTATTCTAAAGTTCTTTTACTCAAATGCCAGTGAATTTCTTAGCCTAAGAACAAATATTTTCTTTACTTATCATCTGATTTTTGACTTTGAGTGACTCTAAGACAGACCCTTGTGAATTCCAGAGGAATAATATTCGTAGAGGATTCAAAAGGCATTTTTTCTAGAGCTTGAAGACTTTCTGTTCCCTGTGGAAAACCTCTAAAATCTTTAAATAACAAGTAAATAGTGCATCACTGAATGCTTTTTAGGCTGATGAAGTTTGTAAAGTGTGAGTTATATAAATTGTGAATTTTTAATAGGAAACCACTTGAGATTAAAAGTTGCACAGGTGGATTCCATGGCTCAGATAATCGCTTCCCAAGTATGCAGGTAAGGTTTGAAAACTTACATTGGCTTTTGTTTTTAGCATCATTTGATTAAGGACGTTGTGTTGCTGAAGCTTGAGATTTATTTATTTATTGTTGAGATCTGGCACTATTCAATCCATGCCCCAGTGGTTTGACTTCTGCTGATGAGAATATAAAGATGTGCCCATTTTTTTTGTTGTAACATTAAAAACAGGAAAAGAGAACTTATCTTTTCAAATCTTCAAATATAGGAATCATAAAATACAAGAGAATTCAAATTGGAAGGGATCTCAGGAGGTCTCATAGTCCTATCTGCAGCTCAAAGCAGAGTCAGCTGTGAGATCAGACAAAATTACTCAGGATTTCATGCAGTTGAATCTTGAAAACTCTTGAGTACAGAGACTGCACAACCTCTGTAGGCAGCTCTTTCCACTGCCTTACTGCTCTTTTGTCTTTATGGTATAAATGGGTTTACCAATAGCTGGATTGGAACTTTCTTGTTTCAAGTTATGCCTATTGTCCCTCTGCCTCCCACCACGTAGCACTGAGGAGCATGACCCTTAACAGCATCCCTTAGCTGGTCAAGTCTGGTCTCTACTCACTTACAGATTTTGGTCGCAAGCACTATAGAGTGACAGCCTGTCTAATGCTTACATCTCAGAAAAAGAACAGAAAAAGAAAAAAGCCTCTTTTTTCCACATAGCCATGAAATCTGAGACAATTGAATTGTTTGCAAAGAGCACTGAGATGTGTTGAATGCAAAGCATGCATCATTGTGCAGCACAGATGGATGCAAGCTTTACTTAAAAAAAAAAAAAAAAAAAAAAAAAAAAGCTGAATATCTGAAGGTAAGTTTAAAAACAATCTTGTCGTAAGTTGAGTGTAAGCATTTGCTGTCCTCACCCCCTTGTTTTTCCTGCTGCAGCAAACCCCGCTCTATGCTAGTGTTAACTTTGTGTTGCTGCAGAGTTAAGTAGGTCAGGGAACTGAACCAAGTGAAAAATAGCCAGGAGGAAAAAATATTAAGTGTTTTGAGCTGGCTGAGTTCCTGGATTGGGTTCACTGTTTGGCTACACAATTGCTTGTGCCAGCCCAGCTCAGGAAGTGGTGCAAGAAGAATAAGTGATAAAAGTCTTGGATCTTGCAATTGCTTCATCCATTTAAAGCATTACTGCCAACAGATGTTTTTACAGCCTTAAATTAAAAGCTCCCAAATTGTTTACAAGGCATGCAAAGTGATGGTTATTTTGGCTCAACTTTTCCATTAAGTCATTTAAGTCATTTGAGAGAATGATGTTCTTCAAAAGCAGAGGGAAGCAAAGAACTTCATAAATGGCTGAAGGCATCTTTTAAGGGCAGCAGTGAGACAAAATTGGGTTTCTTAATACTGACTACTACTTAAAATTATTCCTACATCTTTTCAAATGTCTGATTATATGCATTTACTGGAAAAAATATTTACTTTTTTAACTTGACCCATACAATGTTGCTAAGGATAAGTTCCTAGAAAAAAAACATCGGAATGTGAAAATATTTTCAGTTTCTGCCTGTCCTTAAGAGAGATCTGCTTTTCTCTGTTAACCCTAGGCTATTTTTATTGGTTTTGGACCAGGATTCAAATTTCAGACTCAAGTTGATCCATTTGAAAACATTGAAGTATATAATTTAATGTGCGGTAAGTAGAGTTGATGGGGGTCTTCTTTGTTTGTTAAAAACATAAATCTTTTGGGTGTCATAAATCTTTTAATAACAAACTTCTAAATGTCCTTAGAAAATTATCTTTAAGACTTTCTGCCATTTTTCACTAGTACCTGAGATAGGCTCAGCTTCTAAAGGACTAATTACTATTGAGGCTGTGCTGTTCAGGCTGCTTGTATCTGTATTTTCTACCAGTCACTGTGAGCGTTCCTCTGACCTGCTCCAAAGCTGACATTTTGACTCACCAGTATTAAAACTACCTATACCACCTTCCTCCTGCCAAAAACACACCCTGCCTTTCTTTCTCCTGTTTAACTAGAGGCTTAATTCAATAATGAAACCTTTTCTGGCAGAGCAGAAATAGTTACTGTAGTATGAGAATGGAGGTATGGGTTCAGCTGCCAGGCAGCTGATTTCTGAGAAGTCAGAGTCATGCTCTGCTGCCCCATCCAGTTTTTCATACACTTGAACAATCCTTGTATGTTCTAGTACGTGTAATCTTATTCGTTGTTTTCCTTTATCATATTTTCAATCTTTTATTGCCTTGATTTAGATAGGTTTTCAATTTAGTTAACTGAAATTGAGATTTCTGTTTTTGGAAATTGATTGATACAGTACACAGTCTTGATTCATATAATAAGCCTTCTCCCAAATTCATTGATGCCTGTCATTCAATTTATGTATTGTGGGTTTGGATGTTTCCCTGTCCATTCCCATTCTCTAGTGTCACAGCAGTTTTTTCATCTTTCAATGAATGGTAACTATCTCATTAGCCTACAGTCCCATGACTTCAGAGTCTCACTCTAAAGGTAGTCATCTCTTCAGTTGCATAACTGCTGTGGTTAGGTTCCCCGTTTCTCTATGATTTTTCACTGCACCAGAGAAGGGGGGTTCATTTCAGAATATCAGACACCTTGCTGCCCTCCTTTTTTTCACCCTTTCAAATACGATGTTACTGTTACTTTCTGTGTCCCTTCTTTGTCCTCTCCTTCATGGTTTCTCCAAAAATTCATCACTGTTTTTTTCTGCCGAGTTCACTTATTCCCCTGGAGGTCTTCACCTGTTTTCCATTATCTCCTGCCTCCTTCTCTCTCTTACCAGGATCCATGCTTGCTCTAACACCTGCTTCTGTGAGAGACAATTTGTTACCAAAGGGTTTGATCCAGAAAGCACTTAACGGGAGCACTGCACATGCTTGAGATCAGTGGCAATGTTCAGGTATACCATATTTAAACCATGTGTTTAAATTCTTTGCTGGAATAGGAAACAGGTTGGTGTCAGAAAGTGTGCATCTCACACCCTTGTGTGCTTTGATGTCTTCTCATGTTGTAGTTGATTTCTTTGAGCCTTCTACTAATGCTCCCCCATTCCCTTCTGTATATGCTGTGTGGGAGTCTTTACTGACATCTCATAGAAACAAGTTCAATGGCAGATCAGATTTCTTATATTCACTCATCGATGTCCAGATTTCTTCCATCCTGTATAGAAGGAATTAGAAGCCAGCACCTTTACTTTTAGATAGAAAATGATGAAATGAAACAACTTACTAAAACATTTCCTTGCCCAGGGCCTTAGGTACCTTCTGGACTGCAGAAAGGCATATTCTTTCAGTCAAGTCCCTAAGGTTTCTCTTGGAAGTCTCTGACCGCACCTTCTTCAGAGGGCAACCAAAGAGAAATACTGTTTGCATTTGTGCAGCACGTCTACACTTAAAGCATAAACATCAGATATGTACAACTGATTGTCTTCTCTGAATGAAAGAATTTTACCTCATGTTTTCCGAAGTGTTCAAACTGCCAGACTTCACAGAATTGCAGTACGGCTTGGGTTGGAAGGGATCTAGCCTGATCCAGTGGGTGGCAACCCTGACCATGGCAGAAGGTTGGAACTTTAAGGTCCCTTCCACCCCAAGCATTCAGTGATTCTGTGTATGATATGATTTTTTTGTGCTTATTCTGTACCTCCTTGCAAGCAGACTAATTCCACCCTGAGCCCTACCTGAGAATATATATATTGTCTTAAGTGCTTACATTGTTTTTCCTTTCAGTTGTTCTGAATAGCAAGCAGTGCAGGATTGTTAACTCACTCTTGCTTGTAATCAACCATAATTGCTATCACAACACAAGCAGCAATGTATTATAGTTTGTTTTGTCCTGTGACTTGAATTCTTTCATAGACTTGCTTGATTTGAAGCCAGCCCCAAACAATGGAACCCATGGATGCCTAAATAATCTCTTAAGGAATCCTGTTTACACCCCTCACCATCCCAAAGAAACAAGCCATCCTTCTGAATGCTCTTTTGTGGGACAAAGAACCTTTCCAGTGAGCCTTGGCTGCTCCTGCAGGACAGCAGTACGTACCGAAATGGTTGAAGTCATCAAGGCATATGTCTCTGTTGTATTCAGAGTGAGACTCTGGATTCTCTAATATAAATATTTATCTTGTAGTTTTGCTACCTGGTTGTTTTTGTTTGGTGTTTTTTTTTTTTTTTTGTTTGTTTGTTTTTATCTGGTCTCAAAATCATGTCTTGTCTGGAGTTAGAGAGCCTATATTTGCATGTTCATTTTTTGGTTTCCAAATGTAAAGCAACATTCAGCTCTAAAGAGTGTGGAAAACACTGCAGAAGCAAACTTTGATGGGAAAAGCATTTAGTTATTACTTGGTTCACTTTACTATGTTGAAATTTCCTTTCTGTGACTATGTTGTATGCTTGGGATTGATTTTCAAAGATGTTGATACACTTGTGGCAAAAACAGTGTGTTTCTGCACATTCCCCATAGCTCCTCTGCAGTACCTGCCTGTGAGTTTTATACAGGCTTAACTTGCAAGGCAGATGTGTTGCATTTATTATTTTAAGTAGTGGAATATAAATTGCTTTGTGAAACATGTAGTAAAAAATCAATGTTTTTTCTTTATAATTACAGGGCTTGCCAGTAAGAGATTTTCATCAGCGTTTAAATCTTACTGAAACAGAAGGTAAGACATTTAGCTTGTAAAATAGAATGAAAATAAAAACATGAGGATGATTAAAAATGTAAAATATTTGATGTCTAAACTTCTGAACAAATATCAAGCACGTAGTTAAAAATTCTTTGAACTACTCTTTGGGGTTATAGCTCTGTCGTATATATGTAGAATTCAGACACAATGCTACTGAACCGTGTGTTCTGAAGTACACATGTATCTGTGTATATGTGTCTTTATGGTGCATGTTATTACCTGAAATATTTGAACTTTCCAACACTGAAACAATGAGTCTTCCAGAATGAGAAGTAAAAGTGGTGAATGGAGAACTATGTGATAAGAAATCCCTGTAAATATTGACGGCAAGGTGGCAACATACTTCTAAAAAAGCACAGAATATTTTACACGATCTGGTTATCATGTGGTTTTAAATCATTTTTTTCTGTGCTAATACTGTATTTCAGTTCTATGGGCACACTTGTGCCAATTTGAACTGCAGTTTGCAAGGCTGCATATGTATTTATAACTTGTAAAGCAAAACACATTAATTAAATAACGGAACACAAGTTGGAATCTAGGCCTTCATGCTAACACTTTAAAAAATGTAGTCATAGCAATTAGATCGTCAGAAAGGAAAATAAGTTGATAGAAACCTTGCCAGGTATTTGCTCATGGAACCTTTTTTCTTAAGCAAATAATATCTGTATTTGTTGAGAAACTGCTGTAGCTCACTGTTAAGAATTGGATTTATGTCAGCTACAGGCAGGATCCAGTGCTTGATGCTTATTCAGGACTAATTTAAGGCTTCTGTTGACTTGTGTAGTTTGTCCTGGCACAAAAAGTGAATAGTTTTCTTGAGCATTTTCCATTGACAGCAAGGCATCTTTTTAAAGTGTGTCCCAAAGACTTAAAAATCACTCTTTGGTATTGCATGGGAGCAGCGAAGTAAAATCCTATTAGTAGGATATGGAAGCATGTGCTTTATTCATAGCGTGTAAGTAGTTTCACTGAAACAAACTATTAATGTGTTGGTAGAAGCCTGAGTGCCCTGCTGAATATGTTTTGGAGAAATATGCCAGGCGTGTAATATGTTTTAGTCCCATTTTGTAAAAATATTAACCGAAGGTTCTAAACTTACACTTCTGAAACACTAGGATTTTAGCTTGGATTATCCTAGGTTACTGCTGATCTTTTTTAAAAATTACTTTTTAAGTAATTTGCTTTTAAGTTGTATGAATCCTGCACTTATTACATACATTTCTTCCATCTGTAACAACACCTTCTCTATCAGCCAGCCTCGATACTCCTTGAAAGTATTCAGAGTTTATTGATTACCTCTGCATATTCTGACATTGTTTGTTATAACTTGACAGCCATATAAGAGCAATTAACTACTGCTTCTTTAAGTTTTATGGAAAAAGAGAACAAATGATCAAACCTAAAATGTTTATCTTATCCATGATGGGTAGGGAAATGAACTTGACTTCGTTGTTTTTTTTTGTTTGTTTGTTTTTTTTTAAGTTTGGAATTGAATTCCTCATTTAAAACAATTGCCTTGAAGTTGAAGATTTGTGGATGGCAGTAACCTACTTAATGAAATATACCTGAAGCTTTGGTCCCCTTCTTTATAATTCCATACATTTAAGAATTGAAAACATTTGCATATTCAATAATGAAGTAATATTTTTTATTATTTTGAGATATTTTCATGATGTGCTAATTTTTCTTAGTTTTTATTTTACACTAGAGAACTAGAAACTTGAAAATACTATTTTTTGGTTGTTTCTACCCAAATAAATATTCAGTGTTTTGGTGAAATTAATGTTTATCTTAAAAAATTCTGAACCTTCTTGCTGACATTTTTGGACTGCATCAGGTGAATGCAAGAGCATGTGTTTCTTATGATTCTGTTCTGTTACATTTTTTTCACTATTATTGTAAAAATCATAAGAAAAATACACTGTAAAGTATTTATGTTGCTAACTCGGCTTTTCTGTTCAGTTTCTTTTTAATGACTATCCCCTCTTTTGATCCCACATACATTGTTTCTGTTACTTTTTTAAAGGAGAGTCTTCACTACTCCGTTGGATGTGATGGTTGTTGAATGGATATAAACAGGCATTGCCCTAGGCAAGGATCTGGCAGAAACCCTGTGCAGTATATCTTGGAGACGTTTCTCTTTTTTGTATACAAACATTGTAGAGAAGCGTGATCTGAGAGAGAGGGGGGGAAAAGGGTTTTATGACCAAAAGGTTATAATGACCATCACAGTCATTATAAAGTCATAGAATTCTTAGAGTAGGAAGGAACCTTTTAAGGTCATCTGGTCCAACCCCCCTGAAATGAACAAGAATACCTGCAGCTAGATCAGGCTACTCAGAGTCCAGTCTAGCCTGACACTGTGTGTCTCCGTAGCCAGGGCATCCACCATCTCTCTGGGCGACCTGTTCCAGTGCCCCACTACTCTTATTGTAAAAAACTTCTACCTTATATCCAATCTAAATTTCCACTTCTTTAGTTTGAAGCAATTTCCCCTTGTCTTATCACAACAGACCCTGCTAAAGAGTCTGTCCCCTTCTTTCCTGTAGCTCCATTTTAGTCCTCATGCATCTGAAAATCTAACTTATTTCACGGTATCATTCGTTTAAAGGATGATGAAATGTAGAGCCATAAATGTCATTTCTTCAAATAGCTTTGTGCTTTATACTAAAACAGCCCCTTCAGCAGATTTGAAATCACCACAATTGGTTTATTTCTCAGCTAAATGTTAAGTAAAAGCAGATCCCACATTGTATATTTATATCAAAGCACAAAGTCAACTATGATTAAAATTTGCGTTTTATATCCATCCACTATTTTAAAATGTCACAATGTGTTGTTTTAAACACACTGTAAAACTGAACATTGTACATTTGAGTTATAGATGTTGGCATATTTCTTTATATGTGTATTGTCAGTTAATTTCTTGCCTTATAGAAACTACACCTTTGATACAAGAATAGAATTTTTCTTTTTTTGTTCTATTACTATGATTTCTCTATTTAGCAAGTAGAAATCAGGGCAATTTTAGGTGTGTAAAAGATTAAGGTTCTCAACAACCATTATCAATTGAAATCTAACAAGCATTATTTCTACTCCAGTTAAGAAGATAGAGACACTTACTTTGCCCTACGGACGGCCCAGGGTTCTGCAGAAGAAACATAATTACTGCCTCCTTTACCATTACCGCTATGTAAATGGATACAGCAAGGACTACAAGATGTCACTGTGGAGTGCATACACCATTAACAAAAATGTAAGTATCTGAAGAAATGTTGGAAGCAACATTGAAAGGTAAAAAGATTGAATGACAGTATTCCCACTTTTTGGAAGAATAAGAGTTGGCTTTGACTCCTTCCTTTTTCTCGGCATAAGCTTTTGCCTCTGAAGAGAACAGATGCATGAGGAAGTGAGGAGACCATTGCCACAGAGACTGAGAGATCCTGTGAATCTGCATTTACTCCATTCCTGGCAATGTAGGTCTGCTATAGCAGTCTGCCAGATAAAGCAGTGTACGTAATAATGTAGGACCTTTTTGAAAAGATAATCTCTGGTCTATCTGTAAACACTGATGCCTTGATTGAATCCTTCCCTCAGAAGATCATTCTGATTGAGTTTAAAGAAGTTGTTGATTAATCTAGACTTTGCTGTTCTGAACCATGTGCTAAGATGTTCATGCAGATTGCTGATGTTAAGAATGAAAGTTTTTCAGATTGGTTTTCCAATTTGTAGAAAATTTAGAAACCAAGGCATGCTTGAAGTGGAATTAGGACTGTAGAAGATGCTTTTTAGTTTGATTATCTGGGCTGTACAGGTTTTAAATAATGGCCATTATAGGTAAACCAAACTAAGCTCTGTCCTGCTTTTCCCTGAGTTTCTTGAGAGGTCAGTGGCTCAAAGCAACCAGTTATTGTCACAAGTGGCCCATTAGAGAGAGATGGCTGCCTCTGACTCTTAGCCTAAGCGTATGCATTCACACAAGATCAAGTTAGGTTTAGTAGGGACCTTCCAGTTTTCCTTTGGAAGGGGATGTTATTCTTAACTGAAATACTGCAGTTCTGCTTATTTTATTTACAGAATATATGCAGCAAATGGGAGGGCTTGTTTTTCCTCAGCAAAATAGGGACAACATTTAAATCTTAAGCCTCTTTGCACAACTGAAAGCAGCAGTGGGTAAATATTTAGAATTCTGCAGTCCCCCACACTGAACAAAATATTGCAAGTCAGCTATTTAATTTTAATTTTCTAGTGATACTTTCTTCTTGTTCAATAGGACAATTGGATTTCTACCGCAGAAGATATTTCCAGCTGCTTACACAAGGATGTTCGTATTCCTTCTAATCATAACCAGACGTGTTCATTTTACAACAGTCATCCTAGACTAACTTATGGATTTCTTTCTCCTCCAAGTAAATACATTGCTTTTATTGTACAGCGCATGTGATTTAAGTAGTTTGTAATGCAGGAGCTATCTTCTTTTATAGATATTTCTGATTAAGAACTTGGAGCAATAGTTGCTGAATTATTACAGTTCTTTTTAGCATATGAGAAAGGAAAACATTGCACATGCGTCAGCAGTTGTTGAGTAGTCCAAGGTCATTTAGTTTTTCCTGAAAGCTTTTCAACTTGTCTGGCTTCTAATGTGGCATCTCATAGAAGAAACTGGAAGAAATGTGTAAACCTTGAGTCAAGTCTGGCAAACTAATAAACTGCAAATTCATTTTGCATGACCTCCATTAGTTGGAACTACCCAAAGTAAAATTGAAACATTTGTCTGTAAATGTAAAAACGTCTTGATTTAAGTTTATTTTATGTTTGAAATTTACCACTGTGTGCCATACATGACTTTTGGTAAAGGGACTCAGCATTTGATGTAAAGAGTGCAGCTCTGATTCTCAAAAACATATTTTGAAATGTAGTTAGCTTTTTACAGATGGTTAGATTGCATGTAAACTGGTGCTGGTCAGATTTGGAAGCATTTTACATTGGTTTTATGCTAAAGTATTGAGTGAAGGTTATTTTAACATCCATGCAAAGTGTCGTTTGCAAAGCTCAAAGAGAGCTGTTCTTGTGCCTAAGTTGGTCTGACACTCAGGAAGTGAATTTTATTCCCTTTCCCACTGCTCAAAAGTCTGTTCTGATATTTTAAAATATTAAAATAATATGTACACTAATATACCTTCCAAGTGCAATTACTGTTGCTGCTGATGAGATTGTTTTATTTTGAACCTGATCAGCTTATACTGAAGTTAGTATTTGTGCATCAACTTTGAAAAGTGAGTTTAGGTCAGCTCCACCTTAACATCATAGCACTGATCTTTCATCTTGTATTTTTTTGTGCTTTTCGGTTTTAGATTTTATGAGAGATGTAAAGAAATCTCATTATGATGCCTTGCTCACCAGCAACATTGTGCCAATGTATCCTGCATTTAAAGGTATTTTCTTTATATGTGTATTTTGCTTACTTCCAAACACCACAAACAATCTCAATTTAGCTTTGTCTGTGAAATCAGACCTCCCCAGATCCTGGATTTCTCATCAGTGAGAACTTCTTGAAGTAGGTCTCATGACCCTTATGAAAAAGACCCAGCATTATTAGCTTATGGCTAATTACACATTGGTGTAGTATAGACATCGTTATTATATGACTGACATTTTTATTTGCATTTCCCTACCTACCTAAACAAGGTTTTATACAGTATCTTCTAGATAACCCAAGTGCCAGTTATATAATAGAATCATCATCATAGAATGGCCTGGATTGAAAAGGACCACAATGATCATCTAGTTTCAACACCCGTGCCATATGTAGGGTCACCAACCACTCAACCAAGCTGCCCAGAGCCACATCCAGCCTGGCTTTGAATGCCTCCAGGGATGGGGCATCCACAACCCCTGTGGGTAACCTGCTCCAGTGCATCACCACCCTCTGTGTGAAAAACTTCCTAATATCTAACCTAAATCTCCCTGTCTCAGTTTAAGACCACTTCCCCTTGTCCTATCACTATCCACCCTCATAAACAGCCATTCCCCTTCCTGTTTATATGCTCCCTTCAAGTACTGGAAGGCCGCGTATAATAGTAAGTTAAATTCATGTCTGTTTTAGGAATGTCTCTCAAAGTCAGATGAGTTTCCAGACAGAAATTGAGAGTCTCTAACACTGAGAAAATAATCAGATTTCTAATATAAAAGATATGGGCTTTCCTGGGTGAAATTAAGCATGAGATGGTTGGCTGAGAGAGGTTAACATGTTCTTACTGTAAAGAAGCATGGTGCAGTCATTTCCTCATATAGATAATTAAAATGAAAGAGGTAAGAAAAGGCTTCAGGTACACGTAATTTGAAAATGTTCATGAAATAGAGATGTGGGCATATATGCTAGCCATTCTAGCCTTGATAATGAGGCAAGATACAGTCACAGTTTTCTCTCGCCTTCCCTTTTTAGCTTCTCCATACCTTGATTTCCATGAAAGAAACCCAAGGCCGTAAGGAAGCAGTGTCATTATGTTCAGTCAGGTTTGTGGTTAGGGTGACTGTGAAACCAGAATGCCAGGAGATTTTGCAGTGTGTGCTACTGCTCAGGTAGATTAAAACTATGAAGATCTGTATTTTCTTAGCATAATATATTATGTATAGTATATTATTTTCCTAGCTTACTATGTCCATCAGTACTCTACTGAAAACAGCACAGTTCTATTAACAACTCCAATTCTGGAGGTGATGTATCCCATTTCCATTACTGTATTCTAGTGTTATGGAACTACTTCCATCAGTCCCTGCTGCCTGAGTATGCTGCAGACAGAAATGGTGTCAATGTAGTAAGTGGTCCCGTGTTTGATTACGACTCTGATGGGATCTATGATACCCCAGAAAAGGTGAAAAGGTGAGCTGCTTTCTCATTGTAATCCTTTGCTTCTTTCCTCCATTAGTGGTCACAAAGTAATTTTGATCCTTGTTAGCAAGAAAAGCATCTTGCTGAGATTGATCCTTGGCAGGTCATCCTAGTTCAAAGTGAAGCAGTCAAATGGACCTAAACAGATTGAGCTGTGTAAAACTCAGAAGCAAACAAAAAGAATGAACATGTACTAGAAGTATGTCATCCTGAAAGGAAGTAAGAGAAGCATGTGGAGAAACATCCATTAGACTGAAAACTTACAACATTGCCTCTAGAACTGGATGAAGCAGGAGCTTACCCATGGTATTATGGCTTATATTAATGAGTCTGCGTATCTGGCAGTGTTCTACTACTGAGTTGTCAGCACAAGTGTACTAGTTACTCCCAGATAGAAAAATTGGTTCAAGATAACAGATAGGTGGTAAATTCTTGCACCTTTAAAAGTCAGTTCTTTATTGTTATACTTCACCATTTTGGGCCTACAAGCTGAACTTAATATGCAAAACATTGATCCAAAATATGCTGTCAACTTTGATTACAGATTAATTTTACCTCCAGATCCAAGCTTTCTTCAGACTGACTGTGGGTTGCTAAAAATCAGTGTACCACAGTACAACTCATTACTGCTATTTGTTCTTTGTACAAGAATGAACTTATTGATTTACAGGAATATCTTCTGTATTTCAGACACCCTGGTAACTCAGAAGTTCCCATTCCTACTCATTTCTTCATTGTGCTGACTACTTGTAAAAATACTTCTGAAACTCCTTTGAAGTGCAAAGGATCTCTTGATGCCTTATCTTTCATTGTACCTCACAGAGAAGACAATAGTGAAAGCTGTGCAGTAAGTAGTCTGTTCAGCCTTCATAAAGCCAGGCTTAAGTTCATTCTGCTTATGTATCGGTGACCAGCTAATTAAAGGCTGTAAAAACTCTACAGTCATAGCCTTCCTGAGAGGGAATACAATATTTTTGTGAACAGAATTACATTAAAACATGTACATATGCTTAAATGGGGAAAGTTTCCTGTTCAAAGACTAAAACTTACAGGTAGCTGAGTAGAATCAGAATATGTAGCTTTACCATAGACATGCT
Source organism: Meleagris gallopavo (assembly GCF_905368555.1). NCBI lineage: Eukaryota > Metazoa > Chordata > Aves > Galliformes > Phasianidae > Meleagris > Meleagris gallopavo. Next base: position 56,421,541 of record NC_139405.1, on the reverse strand, counting down.
GAACAGATATTGGACCTCCCTTGTCACTCCTCATTATCACCAGCTTCCACTGATGCAGCTGCAGGTTCTGTACACTTAAGTAACAGCAAGTACTAAATTTGCACAAGCTTATTATTCATAGAATCCAGTGCTTTCTATTTGTTTGCTGCCAGTTACTGCTTTGTCTGTCATCATAAAAGATGAAAATATCTTTTACTAATTGATTAAATGTTCTTTTTTTCTGATATACATTTCACAAATCTTTTCCTCCTCTTTCCTATTAGGATGGGAGGTCTGAGTCGCTGTGGGTTGAAGAGAGAATGAAGTTTCACATAGCTCGGATCAGAGATATAGAATTACTTACAGGACTCAGCTTCTATCAAGACAGAAAACAGCCAGTATCTGACATTTTACAGTTAAAAACATATTTACCAACTTTCGAAACGGTCTGATTTTTCCTATGTAATATTTTTGTCCATTTTACAACATATGTAAATAGAATTTAATTGATGATTTTTTTTTTTTTAAATAAGCTGGAACATTTGAGAACTCTTGACCAAAATGCCAGTGGGGAGGAAAGTGGGAGCCGTATTTGTATCTCAGGGACTCCTGATGGACTATGTATATAACACAGGGTGGCAGCTTCTGTTGTTCACCCTTGAATATGGTAGAACCATGGCCATTATTAAATGCTGTCAATATTTGATCATCACAGTCTGAGACAAAAACAAAACTATCTTTTACATGCACTGGAGAGGAGGAGTTTTACAAAGCACAAGTTACGATCAATGTGGTCAATTTTCTAATTAGCGAATATTTTAAAGTTTTAAGAAATAACTGCATTATTGACCATTGAAATACAAAAAGCAGCAGATTTCCTTGAAGCATGAGTTATATTCTCAATTTTGAGTCTCGTGTAATAACACAGAATTGTGATACAAGAACCTATATTGAGTAAGCAATAAGACTGGTACCCGGCAAGGAATAAACACTTGGCTAAGGGAGTTCTGTTAGCAAGGATATGCTGGTGCTTTGCTGCCCTCTAGTGCCTCCAACACTGAAGAATAGTTTGATACGTATTCTGCGTGTTTTACATGCATCCTCAGAGTGAGCAGGAGCAATCATCTCACCCTGAAATTCAGAAAGAACCCTGAGCTCTCAGAAATAAATTTGCTACAAATTAAACTTGTATTTATACCTTTTTAGATTTGGTTGTGGTTTTGAAATCTACCCCCTTTTTTTTTTTTTGCTCGAAGATTTTTTCACACAAAAATTGGTGCCAGAATGGTAAAATGATGACTTCCCATCACTACAAGTCAGTGCCCACAGGCTGCTCATTGGCAGCAAGCAGCCACATTCTCAATACGTTTTTAGCTGTTTCCTTTTTGCTATATCATCCAAATTCCAGCTCGCATAAGTTACCAGTCTTGAATACAGACACTGCCAGATGCAAATCCAGCAGAAGCAAATAATGAGCTTTCTTGGAAGCTCAGACCACACAAACAGCTGCTACAGGCACTCAGGAGTGTAGTAACTCCCTACTTTCCTAGTCCCCATGCTATCACCTTTGTAATTCTCCCACTCTCTCTGAAGAGGATGAGCCAAAATTGGCTCTGCTGTGTATTAAGTATGTATAATTGACTATGCCATTATGTTTGTCTCATTTTAAAAGAAAATACATCACGCACAAATCTGTTAGAGGACTGAAGACCCTGCAACAGATCAGTGAGGCATTTTACCTTGTGGCTTGGTCAGGGCAAGTTGGAGGCTGGATTCAAAGCCTGCTGAAGTCAACAGAAGCTGTTCTATTGCTTCAGTTTAAGTGAGCAGACATCCTGGGACCATTTTTTTTTTTTTTTTTTGCTTTAACTAAATGTATTTCTTTGATCTTCTGTTATAAGCATGATTTTTTTTTTTCCTAAGTAGTTTCACTGTGTGAAATTTAAATGTGTTGTAGCAACCTCACTTTACAACATGACTGTGACAGCATTATTCAGTGTAACATCTTTGTAACATTGCACCTGTGATCAATAAAAACAATCAGATGATGTATACTGTTTGTGACCCTTTTTATGCTGAAGGCTAGTGACTAATTGAATAGTAGTATAGGTACATAATCTATTTTGTTTGTTCTGGGATTGGGAAAGTGCTTTAAGTTGAAGATGTCTTCCCTTCTAACTGAAATGTTAGATTAGTTATTGGAGGGTGAAAGTATTAAGGAAGATGGTCAAGAACTGCAATTAATTGCTGCTTTAAGAAGACAGTGAATTATCCTAGCAGCTTCTTTTTGTAAGAGATAAAAGTTACCAGTAAAGGTACTGTATTAGCTAAGCCTGCCTGTGGAGAAAGAACTATATTGTCTGGCCTCTAATGGAAGAGGGAGATTAAGAGAGGAAGACAAAAATATGCAGTAGTGAGAATAATTCTACTGTTAAGGTATGGTTAGGATAAAGAAGCTGAAAGTAAGTTTTTCCTAACTCTCCTAAGTTGGAATAATTAGTGACCATCATGCCTGTTTCCAGGCAAGAGCTGGTAAAAAGTTCCATATAAATCTTAGCAGGGTCATAAATCTTAACAAGGTCATATTTGATTCAGATTGACAGAATAAAATCCCAATAGAAGGGACTCACAATGAAGTACACCAATGAATCAGTAAGTTTGGGAGATAGCTTTACCTCCTCTAGGGACAGAATATTCTTACACTTTATTATTACATTTCATATTATGTGAAAGCAACTGACAGATGTCAACACCTTCAGAAAGCAAGGTAATGTTAAGAGGCATGGCTAGCCCAACTCCTGGATAAGGATAGGACAGGTTATGCCTTAAGGAACAGCTGACTGTTGGTTTGACCTAGGGCAGATTTTGGAAGGGAGGGTGTGAGGCTGTGAAAGCTGAGGGTCATTGAGTAAGGGTGGTTGCTGAGAGAAGAGTGGGATGTGGCCTCGCTAGAGATTTCCACTTTTCTTATGCCCTGACTTATTTGTCTGACATTTTAGGCTGGTGGGGCAGTAGAGAAGAGTACAACACAGAATGGTTTTCCTGACTTGGAACTGTGCTGTTAGGACTGGCTGCTTCCTCCTCCGTAGCTAGGAGATAACCCAGTTGACTAGTGCCTGACCGATTTCTTGCTCAGGCTGTCCACTGTGTTTAACAGAAAATAAAGTAATATCTCTCTGCTGTATGTGATACAGGCCTGTTCTGTCAAGTGTTCCTTCAGAACATCCATCATGCTCTGAACCGCTCCCGTACAGCGCACTGCAACTGCTTGGTAGCAGCACCTGCCAGGCCTGCTTGGCCTCATCCTGAGAGTAGGTAGCCTGAGTTTCTGGCCATCCTTAGTCTTATGAGAGTTGAAATACAAAGTTATCCCTTTAAATACATGGCTATAAACCAGGCTAAAAGGAGTTATCCCTCTGCTGCATAGAAGGACACTTCATTTTTCTGAAAAATGAAAGCCAGGAGACAAAAAGGAAGAGCAAAAAAAGCCTAAATCAGTAGCTTTTTTATTAGGGCATACAACTGGAAGGAAAAGTGTCTTTTCTGGCCTCCCTTCTTTCAAGCTCTATAACAAACCTCAATGTTAAAAAGGCACATGTGCCAGTATACCCTGCTTACAAAAAAAAGCAAAATTATTTCTGGCACATTCTTGGCAATACCAGGCAAAGTACTCACAAGTAGGCTGATAGACACTATAGAAAGAAAAATGGATCTTACCCAACTGATGAAAGGGCTCTCAAACTACACAGCACTCCTCCTTAGAAGTAGTCTAAGTCCAACACATAGTCTCCTTTCAGTGGCTGCTCCTTATATTAGCACGGAGGGCAGCTCCACCCTGGGTCCACCCCTTCTGGTCAGGTGGGGAACACAGGTGCAAACAATTTGCCTGTGCTCCCTGGGTCAGCCACCCCTTCAATAGGTGCTTCATCATCAGTTCAAGCTGTGACCTACTAGTTCCCCTACATCGTATGAGCTACTATCCATCCTACCACTCTGAAGGTGCTTGGGGTGGCCACACTGAGAGATTTCTTCTATGGCAAAGGTGACTGGGCCGCTGCCATAGTGCCATGCCCACAGCTACGCCACTAGTGGGGTCAGGAAGCCATCCTGGGGCATACTCAGCTCTTTTACTGCTGTGCTGTGGAAAACTGTTTTTGCCCTTCTGAGGAATTGAAGGTCAGAATGTGAACCCAATGACTTACTAAAGCAGAAGTTCCCAAATATTTTTGTTTGGATACCGCCATTGCTAGTGGCAGCAGCACCTCCTGCTCACCCTCATACGTCCTGTGGCCACATTCAGCTGTCTGGGAGCATCACACTGAGGTGGCTTGTGTGTGTCACGTGTGGTTTGTCCACCATAGCTCAGGAACCTCTGTATGACAGGAAACCAGTCCAGGTCTGGCATCCTGTGACTCAGACTCCTTTGGGAAGGAGTTCCTCACTGAACTGCTGTGAGTCATCACACCAGCCTACAGAAAAGGCTGCCATGGAGACCATGGACAAACTCAGAATAATTATAAAAGCCTCGAAACAGAATTTAAAGGATGCCATTGAAATTATCATATTCCTCCTCAGCCACAACATGCGTTAAATTTGTTGCTGTTTATTGGAGATTTAGTCCCTATTATTTTTAGTTTCTCTGCTCAAATGCAACAAATGCAGTAGGATGGAAAACTGAGTCACCCCCAAAGCTCCTGAATGATCTGCCCCGTTCAGGAGGCAGCAGAAGTGCCCTTTGATTGTGTCCATAGCACACATGAGGTTCTGCCCTCACTGCTCCCTGTCAAAGCTGTACTTCAGACCAGTCTCCATCTGCAGCTTGAAAGAGAAATTGTTTGTGTCTCTTCCCATCTCCCTGTGGTGGAAGCCTTAGCTTTGCAGGGCATCCAAAATCTGTATCAAAACTCTGGATTTCTAGGTGGTAGAGAGCACACTGCCCAATGATGACAAATTCACTTTCAAATCCTGTACCTGCTGGCTGTATGAGGTGGCACAGTTCACTGCCAAGACTTAATTATACTCTTTGTTACTGATCCTCTACTAGGTGAAAACTGTAATTAGCTGCTTTACACTGGAGAAAGTAATCATGTACAATAGGTTCTGCTATTCAAAATAAATACATGGCTTAGGGAAGTTGTGAAGTTTAATAATCACTTATGGATGCGTCTGACTATGGATATCAGCAGCTGCACTTGCTGATAGCTGCCCCTCTCCTGGTCTGATGTGAGGTAACTGGGTGAAGATCTGTTTCAGTCAGTGTACATGTTCTAAAGAAATATGGCTCCAGGACTATAAAAATTCAAGCAAACCATTTGGAAAACAATGGACTTTCCTTAGATTTTTGTGAAATACTTCACATTTTGTAATTAGCTAACACTCCTACTACAAGTTTTAGAGATGAGAACATTGGAAAGACTAAATTACTGGGGTCCGAAGAATCCAAAATACTCTTGGCAGCTTATGCTAGATAGACTGAGGAAGGGTGTACCTTACTGTATATGCTGTGCATCAGACATAGCAGTGGAATTAATTGCACTGCAGATGGTAATGGTTTTCTTTCCCTGTCCAAATGAGCTCAAATCACTTAAAGCTGTGTTGTTAAATCCCACTGCTGGCTTCAAACAGGGCAGAAATGCCTATGAATCTGTATCAACTCTTAATCATTGGGAACTGTAGTTGTTGGTATATATTAAAGAAATTGATGTAAACTTTGAGTTCACATAGTATAAACAAGGCTGCCCATTTCTTCCTGCAAAAAAAGAAAAAAAAAAAGAAAAAAAAAAAGAAAAAATAAGTAAAGAAAGACCCCATGTCCCTTGTCCCTGTATACCACAAAATCAGAACACTACAAGCCAAAATATTTGGGATCAATCTGGAGAGGACAACAAACATTCATGACTTCAGAGGAAACTTAGCTAATGGATTGGGAGGTAAATACTGTAAGCTAAGTCAACAAATTTGGCTGCAGATGTCAGGTTGCAGGGCTTAGGACTAGGACTGAATCACTGCTGACATGGAGGAGTGGAGACTTCTGGCAGGGCTGGGCCAGTTGGCATATTCTCAGTGTTCCCAGGGTAAGGCAAACAGATTTTGGAAGATAAAAAGGATTTTGTGGAAGAAGGTAGCAGTTGTTAGACTTTGCACCAGGTGGCTCTGAGTTTGAAGTGTCTGCTCAAATGATATTCAATCTCTATAGCCTTGTCATCAGAGAGCTGAGATAGCTTTAACACTGGGGAAATGATTTGTGACAGCCATATAGATTCACTATCTGACGAAAGTTGTATTCAATACATGTAGCTCCTTGTGTGTAGAAACTTGAACACTGAAAATGTGGAGATTCCTGCAACAAGCTAAATGAATCCTTTGGAAAGCAACAATGATGTTTCAAGACCTACCTACAAGGAAGAAGCTTGTGCAGTTTAAAATCAGAGTACACAAAAATCACAAAAAATTTTATATGCTTCTATGATTACATTTGCTACAGCCCAGTTTTGCTCAGACAAAAGCCTTTGCAAATGATGAGAATAGGACTTAGATGGCTGATAAGCAGGCGCAGTGTTGCCACATGTCTAGAGTCAGTACTGGACACACGAATGATAGGGAGACAGTCCTGTGTGTATTTGAGTCAGGATAGCTAGATGTCTAGAACCTAAATCTTGGATTTGTATGTTACCTGTAGGCTGTGAAAAGGGACAGGCAAGTGAGTAAGGCTTGGCCAACTAAAGCATTCCTTTGTTCTGGAGTGTTTGAAAGCCCAAAACTATGATACTAATATAAAGAAATAAAGAAACAAAGACAAGCAAACATAAAAAAGCAAAGGGAAATTAATGCCTTAAGAGCAAGGCTACTGTAATCAAGGAACATCCTCTACCCAGTGTGGACATGTGAACTGAACCTATAGGTGAACAGAAAAGCACAAAGATACCTGTGCTAGAGAAATAAATGTTGTGCTTTTGGTGGTTTAGCAAGGAAATGTGGCCATTTGAGTGGAAGGTGAGATGTGGAGGTTGCCCTTGAGAGGAGGGTGAGACCCTACGGAGCGATAACTGAAGCACAAAAATTGCAGCTGTTCCATTACTAAAAGGGCCTCAGAAGAGTGGCAGTGTGATGAGAGTTGGAGGGAATTGGCTTTAATAACTGCAAACAATCACATGTATTTTTATAAAAGAAAAAGCAGCCAGAAGATTGTTATAAAAAGGTTTAAAAAGGATTGTCTCAAAAGGTTTGACAGATACAGAAAAAGGAAATATTTCCCATTATTAATAGCAAGACAGATGGTGGGGAATTGGTAGATGGCAAAGACCTTCCTAAAACCTTACCCTTAAAAACAGAATATGTATTTATTTTAGCCCTGTTTTGGAAGTTTGTTTTCTCTGACACTTAAGATATAACAGATTTTGTAAGAGATGACACTTTATATATAGGCAAAGGTTTTGTTGGGAGATAAGAATGTCAAAGACAACCTGAAAACAGCTGGAGCTTCTGTGCTAAGGCAGAATTAGAACACAAAATACTTACTAGGGGAATACAGTGCTAGGGAAAGAAGTTAACCTGAAAATGTCCTTGGGCTTGTTTGGCTGAGATTCCACCTTTTACGGGAAAAAAAGGTTGTACTGAGACTTCTGTATAAAAGCAAACTACGTAAAGAAATATTTACGTAATCCGAGTTCTCCAAACAGCAACTTGGGAGCAGTACTTATGCACTGTAGCCCTCTTGGCTGTTTGCATACCCAAATCCATTTAGCAGAAGTGGGTCTTAACTAAGGAGCTGGAACAGACGTTTTTTACTGGGTTTACTGGGTTTGGGTTAGACCCAGAGCATCAGACTCAAGATCCCATTCATCAGCCCAGACCTACACAAAACGGACACGACTCATTGTCTATGCATGTAGAAGAAGTCAACAGGGACACGAGTTTTCCTTTCAACAATTTAATGCAAAAGCTTGTTGTAACCTAATTAGTCAGCTGGAAAAAGAGGTGTAATTACATGAGGCAATTACATGGTTGCTAACAGATCCCTGATGCCCATGTGTGAAGCTGTACCCGCCTAAGGAGAAGTGAGCCCTGCTCATCCCAGTTCTCGGGCTTATGTGGATTAATGAGTTTCTAAGAGGTATAAAGACAAAATGCAAAATACTTAAAATATATTTTTCTTTATTATTGCCTTTAACAAATACAGCTCTCTTCCAGATTATTTTTCTGGACACCTGCTGGATGTATTGCAGCATGAAGATATTGTGGCATTTGAAGAAGAGGAGGCTCAGGGATGACCTTATAGCTCTCTACAATAACCTGAAAGGAGATTGTGGTGAGGTGGGCATTGCCCTCTTCTCCTAGGTAACAGTGATAGGATGAGTGAGAATGGCCTTAATTTTCACCAAGGGGGGTTCAGGTTGGAAACATTTGTTCTTAGATAGAGTGGTGAGGCACTCTAACAGGCTGCCCAGGGAGGTGGTGGAGTCACTGTCCCTGCAGGTGTCCAAGAAAAGGATGGATGTCACACTAAGGGATGTGGCATAGTGGGCACAGTGGGGGTGGGTTGATGGTTGGGCTAGATGATCTTAACGGTCCTTTCCAATCTTAATGATTCTATGATTCTATGCTACCGTGATCCAGACACTCTTGGGAAGCTGGGAAAGTCAGAGAGTGCACAGGGGGGTCTGCATGTGACTCCTGCTACGGCCCAAGAGCAGTGGACAGATAAATAGAGAGGCCTCATGCTACAACCTGCAGCCGCTTTCACACAATACTTAATGGAGTGCTTTTTAAAATTATTATTATTTTGGACGTATTTAATACAGATTATGTTGATATGCAGGGTGTATAAATAAATGTCTAAATAATGCATTGTGTGTGCAGCTATTATTCCATCACTTTATGGGAATATAGGAAAGATCCCCTCTATTCCGAACAAGTCTACACTTATCTCATGCCACCCTCAACAAGACAGGAATCATTTCAAATGGGAAACGAAGTGGGCGCGCTGAGCTCGTTTACCTGCAGCTGTGCGGAGGCAAAGCCTGCAGAGAGCAGCGAGCGTGTGGCCGAGCCGCCACGCGGTGTCGGTGTAATGCCGGGAAGAGGCACTTTACAGCAGAGCTGTGCAGAAGGGACGCCGAGCGGCCCTGGAGCACCGCACGGGGATGTGCGCCCTGCTGCCGAGCTGCTGGTCTGAGACGCGTCGGGCAGTGCATCAAGTGCTGGCTGGGCTGAGCATTAGGCGGTATCGCCGTGCTTCCGACATCAGCCATTGACAGCTTAAAATGGAGATCGTACGCTCTGAATTTGCCTCATAAAAAACAAGCAAACAGAAAACCAACTATGTGTACGTATGTGTGTGTATATATATGTATATAAAAATGCATTAGTGAATTAAATGTCAGACTGACTTCTTCCTCCTCCTTGTTTCTGAGAAGCAGCCAGATAAAATGCAGGTACCAGAGCACAAATCAGAGAGCCACAGACTCGTTTGAGTTGAAAGGGACATTTAAAGGTCACCTAGTCTGACTCCCCTGCAATAACAGGGACATCTACAGCCAGATACAGTTGTCTGGTTGCTCAGAGCCCAATCCATCCTGACCTCAAGTGTCTCTAGGACATCCATCACTTCTCTGGGCAACCTATTCCAGTGCCTCACCACCCCTACTGTAAAAATCTTCTTCCTTATATTCAGACTAAATCTCCCCTCCTTTAGTTTGAAACCATTTCCCCTTGTCATATCACCTGTTAAATAATCCATCTCTTTTCTTATAGCCCCCCTTGAGATACTGAAAGACCGTCATCAAGATTTCCCCAGAGCCTTCTCTTCTCCAGGCTGAACTGCCCCAGCTCTCTCAACCTATCTTCACAGGGGAGGTGTTCTATCCCTTGGATCATTTTTGTGGGCCCTCTCTGCGTATGCTCCAAAGGAGTACGTGCTTCAAGTCTGTACTTCCTGACCATTTGGACTAAAGAACAGATTGTTTCTGAGCAGTGCTGGTAGCCCACAGGTTTTCACAGTGTAGATAGAGAGAGCACAAAGTCATTTGAAGACTGATCCAATGCAATCTAATTACGCGGAAAGACCTTTGACAGAATAGATAACCATTTGAAGCAAGTATGTGCTGGATGTCACAATCAGACTTCACCATTCAGCAGAAGACTCTATCAGACAGCATTACAGTGCATGTTGAGCTCTGGCTGTGGTTTGTGTGTGTGTGTGTGAGGCGTGTATTTTTGTACCACATATATTTATGCACAGTAGCTAGAAAATATTCATCTAGTTCCTACACTGCATTGTTAATGTCTGTGGAGAATGCAAGGTGAAAACCAAAGAAAACAATACATGAGGAGTCCATAATTGCTTTTCAATTGTGTGAAATTCTGCATATAAGGGGTCTATTAACTTTTGATGTAGAAGGCATGTTTTAACCCCGAGAGTTACTATTCTCTAAAGAGTAGCTGTACCTCAAAGATTTGCCACATCATTACACACTTCGAGAAGTCAGAAAAGCCAGAACTAAAAATCCCAGCTGCAAACAGCTTTCCAAAGTTGAATTAACTTTGTAAAGCAGATTACTGTATGAGGTGATGTATCCTCACGAGGATATCCGCATAATACAGATAACTACTACGTACATGTATGTAAGGTGGGACCTGACTGGATATCCTAGAGTTATCCTGTGCAGTCTTGCTTTAAGGATCTGTTTCTCTGGGTAACACTGCCAGTTTGTTTTGCTGTGTATCTAATACAACAGCAAAATGGTATTACTCCTTTTCTGTTTACCATGGCAAAATGGAGCTTAAGCATGAACAACAATGCTGAGTATATAACATAGAGAGCAAACCTAGTGCTTCCCTGCCTTGCAACACTGATGCCAAGCTTCTTGTGGGCATTGACAATGCTGGGATCCATTTGAGATCACTGACTGAGGTATGTTCTGGTCTATGGAGATCTTTCCAGTAGGACTACTTGCTGTCTGAGTCTGTGGAGCTGTGGCTGGAAGGAGCCATGAATGGGAGGAAACATATATATGCCATCTTACAAAAAGTTTTGGAGTCACACACAGAGGAAAATCCTGATCTGGTTATGTCCTCTCAGTTGGGCAACAATTACAGCTACAGTGTTGAAGGGAAACCTATCAAGAGAAGCTCACGGTAGTTTCCAATGAGCTGTCCTTCTTTGTTAACTCTATCACACAGGATTTCAGAGGCTTCATCAGCTTACCGAACTTGGACTTTTTGATTTGGAACAAGCCTAGAATAAGCGCGATAGGTGTAAATGGGAAAGGACAAATGTGAATTCTACACACTCCTGTTGTTCTGCACATTTCCCCTCTTGCATTAGTGTTACTGAAAATTAAATGAAAACCAAGATTCATTTCCACTCAAACTGATGAACTCCAGTACTGATCTTACAGAAACTTGGAATTTGTGAAAATCAATCTGTTCTCAACAAAACCAGTACTTTTATCCTTGGCTTTACAAACTGCAGTGATTTTCAACTGTTCCCATGCTTCTTTTTCCTGCTGAAGGGTAGATGTGGCACCAAGGGATCTGGTTAGTGGGCGTGGTTGTGATGGGCTGACAGTTGGACCAGATGATCTTAGTGGTCTTTTCCAATCTTAATGATTCTACTATTCTGTTCTAACTCACAAAGCCTATGATGTTCCCCCTTCAAGGCTATCTGATACTTTTTTTTTTTGTTTTGTTTTGTTAAGAATATATACTTCCTTATTATTATTGGATGATTTAAGAAATACAGCATAATTAACACCATAGCACATCGTAGTGCATTAAGATCATATTTAGTACCTTCCTAGAAGTTTTGTTATCTAAAGCTTGAACTTTGGATGTGTTTTGAATGTGTGTCTGTCACATTCATTCACTAGAAGCAGAGACTTATCACTTGTCTTGTTGGTTATACTTCTAGATGTTTACAGAAGGCTTTGTTGTGTAATTTGTGCTCCTGCAGGTGCTTATTGCCCAGCAAAGCCAGGGTGCCAGTTCACACCCTGCAGGGATCCTTCTTAGACACTCAGCCCAGTGCAATTCCTGGAACCTCTCCAGCATGGGGACTTTGGGCAACAGTTGGTCTGCAGCACTGAACATGCAGCTATCTCAGTTAGCTTAAATTAGACTGAAATCCTGAAAACCAGCTGAGCAGCTTGTTCTCAGCATTTAGCTCAGGAGTAGGGAAACATATTTTGTAGCTGCTGAAAGCTGTTAAATATCTGCTTTTAATAGAACTAATTTACAGCAACAAACATTTTGGATTGTGTGCCTCTTTCAGTGGCCCAATTAATATGGCCAGGCAATGAATGAAGGCACCACTGGGCTGTGTTTACCCTGCAGTGCTATGTTAGCAACCTGCTGGTCCAGCTTGCGAGGCTGCTCCTCTCTGCATAAACACTGCCACTGTTAGGCTTGGATTTACTAGCCATTAAGCGAACGCATTTGGCACTGCCTCAATAATGCATAGTAGCTGAGGAATGCTGTCACGATACACAGCCTGAGGTTTCTGGGGGGTCTTCCCAGAACTGCACCTGGTTTGCTGCTTAGGGGGAATGGGCTCAGATGAGAATGGAGAAGAGCTGAGGCAGCCAGGGCTGGCGGCAGTGACTACAAGCTGTTGTCTTTCCACGCAGGAGCAGTTCTGGATTGTGCAGTGGAGATGGGACCTTAGTCATGCTTCTAAACTGCATTCAAACTCCAAATGTGTTGAAGGTTTTAGCACTGTTAGGGAGCAGGTTCTCTGAAGAAATTCCTGGCATTTCCTGGTTCCACTCAGGCTGAAAAACACTGTGAGAATGTGGTGGTTTTTGGTATGTCCATTTATGGGCATGAATCAAAGGAACTGCAGGGAGGAAAGAAGTGGAAAATGGGAGGAAAAATAAGTTAACTGAGCTACTTCCTCTCTCAGATTCTTCTTGGGTTTTGGGCAAAGCCTGATACTGGTATTTCATCCCAACTTCTCCTTGCTAACTACTTCCATATGCAGGCATAGTATAACATCAGTTAAAGCCACATTTAAGCAGTGTTTTTGGTGGTAGGATGCAAAGTCAGAATGATTGAGTTATTACATGTTTGGGTAAGAGTATTACTGTGCCTTCTTACATTTAATGTCCTTTTCAGTGTAATAGTACTTTCTTCAAGTGCAGTGTCTGAAAAAGCTGTGCTACATGAAAAAAACACAAATGATATAGAGTATGCTATTTCTAGAGATGTGCCCAAAAGTCAGTTTTCTCAGCTGAATCTCCAACTTTGTGAGACAAACAGATGGATACTGTTCAAAGACTTATTTGTTCCCAAGTGGTTATGGATCACTAGAAGTAGATCATTCTTAAAGTGTTTCTTAACTAGTGTCTTTTGGATGTTTCTTAGCTCAGAGGAATCTGACAAATTTCCATCTGGACAGTAAAGCCTATTTCATATGAAAAGGATATAATTCGTGCCTGTTTTTCACATCTGTATTGTGTTAGAAAGCTGAGCTGCAAATCCATGCAAATGTGTTATGGGACAAAACTCTAAAATATGATGGCTTAGAGCTATTTCAAAAATGATTTGATTACTCTGAGCTCTAGCCGCCTTGAATTCCTATTTAGTGATTAATTCAGTATCACTTATTTAATAAGCACTGACTTTACAGTGGTGCTTTATGTACTGTATTATTAGTATTGTTGGAGATTCATTTTAAGGAGACAGTCATTTGATTGAATATACCTTCATATATGAATGAGGTATTTTAAAAGTGCAGCAGCAAGCCCACATCACAGAATTTTCTGAGGATGCAAACTCAAACATCCAAAAGCAAACTCCCCAAACAAGGTATTCTGGAAGGAATGTGAACCAACATTCTATCCCATGTAAAAGTGGCTTACGATTTTTGAAGTCAAGTTTTTACTCTTGCATCCATATATCATGGGCATGAAGAATGAAATCAGGAAACATTTTTATGGTTGAAAAACCCACATTTTAACCATTATTAAAGATGCCATAAATTCCACACAAGGGCTCCTTTTTCCCAGGATATCTTTGAAAGAAATTTGTACATGCAGCGTGATTCATGCCTACACCTCCAGGAGATCTTAAAGGAAATTATTTAAATTTCTTTACCTTCCGAGGTAAAAACCTTCAGAAGCCTAATGCCTGTGAAATGTGTAAAATGCATGCTTCTGGCAGAAGACTACAGAATGTGCTTGGAAAAGGACTGTAAATCATTATGTTGCAGGAGATAGCCGAAATGTACAGTCCTGGATGCATTCAGGGGAGAGTAACAACTTGCCTAACACATTTGTACACACAATATACTTCCTTACTTTAATTCACAGCTATAAGAGCACAGCATAGTTAAAATATTCTAGCAGGAGGCCTCTTCCTACTTTTCCTCTGGCCTACACGGCAGTGTGGTAATTTGTCAGATGGTGGGCACAGCAGATGTACCTGCATTACCAAACAGAGATCATGGTTCTAAACTGCTTTAGGGGTGCCCCTTTATGGGTGCCTTGAGTTAAGTGCTGGCCCTTCCTGAAGCAGAGTGCCTCTGCTTCTAGCCAGTCTTGCAGCCTCATATGCCAGACACAGCTGGTGGGCAGTGGCAGGGGATGCCACTGTGCTATGCAGCTTGGGGTCTGTGATAAAGCCCCTGCTTTAGAAGCAAAACCTGAGTGAATCTCATAAGCCAATTATGAGATGTGGTAGGATGATGTTATATGGAATGATCATTCATTGTAATGCCTAATATCAGTTTTGCCCGCTTTAAAAAAACACAGTGTAGGTTTTTAATCAATAGGCTTGAGTGTCATCATAAATTCCGTGTCTCTAAGAGTGTTAATCCCAACCTGCCAGATCTACTGTGCTTCTTTCTGTTCCTCTGATACTGAGAGCTTCTATAATGGTGGCTATGAATGAAGTCCACACACGTCCTGTCCCTGCTGGAACCAGAGTCTTAATATTTGGAGGTGGAGAAACAGTAGCAGTTGGACACCCAATCCTTGTGGTTGTACAAATGTTTGAAGTGTTTCCAGGGTGAACTGAATGGCTGCATGGCATTCATAACCTGCAAAAAAAAAAAATAAAAAATAAAAAAAAAAAGAGAGAAAAGAAGTGCTGGAGTCTCAGGGTGTGTAAGAGCCAGAGGCTACCCAAAACTATTTCTTACAGGACACAGAAGGCCACTTCCTCATGCCAGGAGAATTCCTCTTATTTTTGAGAGGAAGGGGAAATGTTTCTGTGGCCTTATGCAGTTTGGCGAGTCCACTGGAAAAGACTCATGTTGACTTCCTATTAGTTTAGAACCCCGTTGTCCATCATTAGTCAAAGCTGGTGTTATACCGATTTGCTGCTAATGCTAGCTGAAATCAATGGGCTTGGAAGGTTCTCAAGAAGGATGGACATTTTTGTAAGCTAACATTCTTTCACCACCAGGAAATTCCAGATTGAACTTGTTTGCCTGAAAAGGATTCTTGTTGGGGAGCATGTGTTTTTTCTGAAAACAAAAACTAATGCTTCTAGTGCAAAGGTTAATTTTAAATTCAAAGAATCCCCTAGTCTTAATAAAGGAGCAAAGTCTGTTACTAAATGTAGGACCTAGCATAGAACTAAAGAGTCTCAACTGTCCTTCCATTTTTTTCTTAAGCTTGGACCATCATCAAAATGTGTGGCTCTTACAACATTTCCAATCTGCTGGCCTGCAAGAGTTTGAATCAAAAGATGTTTTACAGACCAAACTGACAGCTAAAAGATTTGCCCCCAGTCATTAAGGAGGAAGATAATCCAGTTATTCTGCATTTAAGTTCAGTACTCTCTCCACCAAAACATAGCAAGATCTTAACTTGGGTAGAAACATATGCAAGTCAGCATTATTTCGCATGAAGTTTAAATCAGAAGATCTTAAGGAGTCCCTTCCAATCCATATTACTCTACAACTTGCATGATATAGCTCATTAACTCCTAACAGAGAATTCTACCAGGTTTGGATTTCTGGATTTGATTCAGGTTGGTTTTTTAATTACATGTGGTTAAAGATGAAGTCATATCCAATGAAACACCACAGTAAGACTAAGCACGTTGCATGGATAGTGGGATTGTATACTACAGTAATTAGCTGGCTCATTTTAAAAGCATGAGTTTAAAAACTACATGATGCTTAAGGAACCTGTTGCTCATTCTAATGTGATACTTGGCTTGGCAGAACTAACCTGGCCCTGTCCTCCGTTCAAATTCAGAGTAGTATAGTACGGTTGACTCATTATCTACAAAACAAGAGGCTATAAGATAAGTGATGTAAGTTTTTCTTCTCCAGAAACACACTCGGGAACAATCACTTAATTCTTCTTACTTAGTACAAAACAAAGCTCACTGAGAAATACACAATAGTGAAAATAAATGAGATGTCAAGCCATTTATATAAAAAATATAAATACTTTATTTTCAACTAAAAAGGTGCAAACATGTAACTTTTGGTCATACTTCTCAACAAATAAACTGTCCAAAAGAGCCATAGTCAAAGAAAGAAACAAATGCTCAAGTGGAAAGACTGATTAGCTACAGAAAAGTCATTTTTCTTAAAGCCACTTGATCAATAAAGTGGAGGTAGATGCATTTTGCCAGACAGACGAGTGCTTTGTACGGATACAGGCATCTCAAGTCTAACACTCTCCATCTCAGACTCCACTCATCATTTCACTCTGAGCAGTTTCCACAAAAGTATCCATTTCATACTTTGAATGCATTGTCAGACGAGCTTCAGATCCTACCTATCTTGTTCCAAAAAAGAAGGCTATCATTGAAATATCAAAGCATTACACATAGGCACAAAACTTAAATTAATTTAGATAACTGTACAAATATATATACACAGTATTTACAATATTAATAAAAAGTAGCTTGTTGCAGGTAAATTAACTGCCACAAGCTGTCCAGTCAAATAGACACGATTCTGATTCTTGCTGACCAAGCCATGTGAATCAGAGTGTCAGAGCTGAAACGTTACGGTCCTGACTAAACAGAACACCTGCTTCGCACTTTTCTGGGTGAGGGTTTGCATTCCAGCTGTTGCTGTCACTTATACCTGTGTCAGCAAACATGCTTATGGTCTCCTTCTCAATTGCACTACTAGATGAAAAAAAACACTGTACCACATTAAGGGAACATTCACTTAAGTCTGCTTTTCCCGTGCATTTCCCTTAACCCCTTCACACCGCCTCATGAACAGCATTGTTCTGAAGCTGTGTCTTGTTGTGGTTCCACAGTCCATTTTACCTTCTTCAAACCACTGTCTGGGGTCAGTAGACAAATTGTCTTAAGTCACATGGAGTAGTTTGTTGAAATAAAAAAAAAAAACTGATTTAAATACCTTGTGCTATTGAATCATGTTTACAAAATGAGATGCAAATCAGTTCAAGTTGAGAATCTAGTTAGCGGCTCCTCCTGGCTTTATGCCATGTCTCCATACATCTTCCTGTAGTACAGAGACTCAAAGATGTCATTGTCTCCAGGGCAGTTGTAGTGGCAGGCACAGGTCTTGATGAACATCATTTTCCTTTTCATGATCTCTCCATCGGGGCACTTGAACTCCACGGGGAGGGTGGCTGTTCTGTGGGGTGTGCAGCAGCGCCCGTCAGTGCAGACACCACAGAACTTAGCTCTGTACGTCTTCACGCTGGTGCAGCCAGACAGCTCAAACTTGATGGGCTTGGAGATTTTTGGGGTGCGAATGCACTTTTTGCCTTTCTGTTAGGATGCAAGTGAATACAACATGTTTAGAAGGTATGCTTTGATATAGCACTAAGCTTGCATGTTAAGAGCAGGCAGATGCACATTATGGCACTACATGAAGCAACTGCCTATTGAAAATACTACCATTAGTAGTGCAAGTAAGTATTACAAGTATTTAGTTGTAGATTATTCACTTCTGGAGCAAAACTCAAATTTCAAGCACTTGAAACTTACTATCAGAACTCTACATTTTTCAGTAATAATTTCTGCCAGGAAACAGAAGCATCCTAGAAGATCATTCATTAAGGATGAGACTCTTTACCTTGATGTTCTCCTCCAGGTCAGCTTCACAAGGTCTGACCATGCACAGTCTGCTCTGCTTCTCCAGTCTGCAGAAAGCATTATCATTGGTGACCCTGGTCGAGATGCCCATGCCACAGGTCTTGGAGCAAGCACTCCACTCAGTAGTCTGCACCAGGCAGTTGGCACGCATCATGGTGGGGTCTGGGCCGTAAGTGTCTTCCAGTCTGTAAGCTGCAGGGGACAGACAACCAGGGTGAGCCCACCATCTGAAATCATACCCTGATGGATGTTCCCACCTCTCCCAGAGAAGTTCAGGCAGCCACCTGAGAAACGACCCCACTCACTTCTGCGCTCCAGCTGCTGGAGCAGATCCACATCAGCTCCCACACAGATTCCCCTTCCCCTCAGGCTGTCACTCGAAGCGCGATGCCCACTCACCGGCCAGCGCGGGTCCCACAGCCGTCTGCTCCTTGGCTTCGTCGCAGACCCACTCCTCGCAGCACTTGCCGGGGAGCTTCACTCGCCGCGGGTAGGGGCAGTCGGGGCTGGGCAGACGGACGTCCATGCTGCAGAGAGGCACGCAGCCCACCGCGCCGTCCAGGCAGGTGCACTGGTACTTGCAGCTGCTCTGGAAGGACTCGCCGCTCCGGTACACCATGCCGGAGAAGACGCAGGGCGCTCCGTCCCGAGCTGCGAGGGAAGGCAGGAGGCGGGCGGTCACACATCGTCCCGGCCGCCGGGACCCCCTCCCCGCCGCCTGCTTCCCCAGCGGCCCTCACTCACCGGTGCAGACGCCGATGCGGCGGTTGGCGGGGGAGCCGAAGTCGCAGAACAGCCCTTTGTGGTGGTCGCAGGGGTCGCGCTCGGTGCACAGCTCGCCCAGCTGCTTGGCGCAGACGCGGCAGCAGCCGCAGCCATCGAGCACCAGGGAGACGCCTGCGGGGCAGCTGGGGCCGGGCCCCGAGCCGCACTGGCACTGCCCGCTGCACTCCTGGCCGCGCACCTCCTGAGCGGGGGGACGGAGAGAAGAGGCCGTCAGTCGCGCCGCCGGGCCGGGCCAACGGGGAGGGAGCGGGGCGAGCGGCAGGAGCACTTACCGGGCCGAGGAGGGCGAGCAGCAGGGCGACGGAGAGGCTGGCGGGGAACATCCTGGGGCTGTTGTGCGATGAGACGAGACGAGACGGGACGGGACGAGGTGCAGCGTTTCTCGCTGAGGCTTCTTTCAGCAGCGCGGTGCGACGCTGTCCGGGTTCGCGCTTGGCCGGCAGTGGCTGCTCTGCTCCGCTTTGCTGCTCCTGAGCCCGGCGGGAGAGTGCTGCGTGACTGCCGAGCTCCGGGCCGAGCGCCCCTTTATAGGCGGTGGCGGCGCGGCTTCGCCAATGGGCTGAATGGGGCCGCGGACAAACAGCGACATTCCGCGCATTCCTGCGCGCCGCGCCGCCCGCCCGCCCCGCCCCGCGCGGCCGCCGCCGCCGCCCCGGAGCGGCCCTGACCCCTGGCTCCGCATTCCTCCGCCCGCCCCCCCGGCCCGAGGCACCCCCGCGCCTCTTTTTCCCTTTTTTTTTCTTTTTTTTTTTCTTTCCGTGTTCGCCTCATACGAGCCGCGTCCAGGGCCGTCCCGGGCCGTGCTGGAGGCACGCGGGCCGAGGCCGGTTGCTAGGGGCGGCCCGGAGAATGCTCCGCCGCCCTCCCTCCACACGTCCCCGGCCGCGGTGCTCTGGGACGGGTGGGGGCCCGCCGGTGTCGGCCCCCAGCGCGGGCTGCCCGCGGGCCGGCCGTACGGCGAACGTTTTGCACGACCAAAAAAGGTATAATTACACGGCAGGATATAAATTGCCGCTGTGTCCTACTGAATCATACTGAGTATTTGTAACGTGTTCCTGCCCTAATAGATGCTCTCTATGAATAGAGAGAGTGCCTATTTACTCTGAGATACTTGGCACGGCGAGTGGAGGCTGCAGCGTGGAAGAAGCGGCTGTAAGTCCCCGCTGCCCGCCTGCAGCTGTCATTCCCCAGCACATCCCCGCGCCTTCGTTCTTGCTGGGATCTGTCCCGCTAGGACAAGGGAATGGATCAGTGTGCCGCTGTGCAGCCCAAACCCAAACGCTGCGGTCTGCTTGTGTTGGAGTCCCAACACTGGAGACCCTGTGCTGCTGGCTGTGACTCACCAGGTGCCCTGTTTGTGCATGTGTGTGTGCAGGGCAAGAGAGCCTGAAGAGAAGCGCTTCCTTCAGAGTCCCGTTTGTTGTTAGCCTGTCTTCTATGTGTGTGACAGTGTGCCACCAGATGGAGAAGGACATTTGCCATGTAGAGTTTGGACTAAATCATTACAGATAACTGCTTCTTTCTATTTTTAACCCAAAGGATGAGTCTTCCCCCACCTCCCCTTGTGCCATTTGAATATTCGGTGATGTCATGCTGTTTGACCTCAGCTTTAGCACGAGGAATGCCTGCGTTTTGGCTTTTGACCTGTAGGAGTATGTCAGTGCTTAATGAGGGAGGCTGCCCTAGTGCATCTCATTAGGCAATTGAAACCAAATGGATTTTGAAAGATCCCATCATTGTATGTAACCCCGCTGCCGTTATTCTGCTTCTTTCCATTCTTCTGTACTATATTTGCATACCAATGCTACAGTAGTGCAGTTTATGTGCACCGAATTCTTGAGGAAAAAAAAAATCATGTAGAGTCCCAGCAGGCTGAACTGTATTGTACAACTGTACTTCTGTTCTGCCAAGCCTGTGCTTTGGCTGCTAAAGTCATTTGGATGTCATTGCTTCTACTTGAAATTCTCCATAAAAAGAAATGAGATTGGCTCTGAAAGACAAGAAACCCTGGAGGAACAGTTATGGTAAATAATATACGTCCCCAAACATGAGGCCTCCCGAAATCTGTTTGCTTGAAGGACTCTGATGGCCCCAGCGCTGGGTAAATAATATGTGTACCAAACTATGTATGACATGCATACCAAAATGCAAATGTAACCAGGTAAACAGAATGCCTTTTTTAAATGCCTAAATATGGTAGGGGAACATCAGAGGGAGAGAGGCTCCAGACGTGTTTTATAACTTTCCATGTAAGAGGCTTTTTCAGAGAATCAATTTTATTAAACAAAACCTAAGAATCTCACTGACAGAAAAAGTATGTTTAAAAGTAACAAACCACCAGAAAGCCAGGAAATCCAAAATTAAAGGATAAATCTGTCCTAAGTCCTCGCACTGCAGGCCAAGTACAGCAAGTCCCATCCTTGCTGCCCTGAGAAAAAAGGCTTACACAGGCGTTTGGGCTGCAGGCCTAGTACAGGCCTTGCACTGCCTGGGAATTAGCTGGGAATTAGCCCCGAGTCACAGTGTGTACCAGCCAAAGGCGCGGGGTGAGTTGGAGCCCGCCAGGCTTGGTGTTTGGTCATTTGGTTCCTGTGCTGCTGGCTGTGACTCACCAGGTGCCCTGTTTGTGCATGTGTGTGTGCAGGGCAAGAGAGCCTGAAGAGAAGCGCTTCCTTCAGAGTCCCGTTTGTTGTTAGCCTGTCTTCTATGTGTGTGACAGTGTGCCACCAGATGGAGAAGGACATTTGCCATCGATGCATAAAACTGCTAAACTGCACTCCTTTCGGCTTCCGCGCAGGTGTTTATACAGCACATGCCTTTAAGATAGTATATTTTTTCTGCTGAAATTAGGAATTCACTCCACGGCCTTGCAGATGTGTTTACACAGCTATATACGGTATGTGTGTGTCTGCATCAGCTCCCGTTGGTGCAGTCCGTTTGGTGAAGCCTTGTAAAAGGTACAGGTGTGGATACTCTGCATTCCTCTCCTGTGTTTTTCCTTCTCTTTTTTTTTTTTTCCTTCCCCCCAAAAAGTCACTTGATCAGGTATCAGACATACTGAAAACCTGGCAAGACTACAGGAAAGCGGCTAGACTTGGAGTGTTTGTGTACTTAAAGAAAGAATCTTGCACATTTTCAACTTTCAGTCACAGATATTTTTTTATAAGAGCAATTGGAGGTCTGAGCCAGCCCTCAAAGCGGAAATCAAAAGCTCCCAGAGAAACATACCCGAGGAATGCAAGTGTGATCCAAGAACCATACGCAATGCACATACAGGACTGTCAGTCTTATAGGAAGTCTTGCCATATAAGGACATCTGGACCCTGGGCTGTTTATCGTCACTATTGGCTTGAAGCTAACTTTGGGCATTTCTGGCCGGCCTCGGGCTTCCTACGCCAATTAGTTCCTTTCCCAAAATGCTCACCAGAATATTTCTTAAGAACTGTAACAAATATATCTCAAAATCTGGAGAGGTCTCGTTAAAGCTGCGTTAGTAAGTTTTTGCTTAAAATGCATATTCCAGGCAAGGCTTGCTCTGCTAGCTCAGAAATAGGCACAACATGTAAATAAGGAGATTTATCCTTATGTGGTTCCCCGGTATTTATCTTTCTTAGAAGTCATCTGCTGACTTATTCTATGCATCTGTAGGCACAGAAAGTACTTCTGCAGCAGACTGCTACATTTTAACTCGTCCTTTTCTGTAGGCACAGAAAGTACTTCTGCAGCAGACTGCTACATTTTAACTCGTCCTTTTCTGTAGGCACAGAAAGTACTTCTGCAGCAGACTGCTACATTTTAACTCGTCCTTTTCTGTAGGCACGTGTGCTCACAAATCACCAAAGGGGATAGAAAATAGAAAATTTCATTTCCCAGGCACTGTCAAGCCAACTATCCACACTCCTGTTTGTTGCACTGGGTCAGTCACATGGCTCAGCTCTCTGCACTGAAGCAGTGAGGTTCACATCCTTTCACCTTGTCAGTGAGGTGTTATTTGCTCATCAGTGTTAGCTCTTCGTCACAGTGAACCGGAATGAGCAGGCTGGGCAGCACAGCGTGTGACATAGGGCCTGTGGAAATGTTCACTGCTGGACTTGTGGACCTTGTCCAAGTTTTTGAAGATGCTGGATTGAATTGTCTGTGAGTGTAATCTGGGGGTTTCATTGAATGCTCTGCTGGCGACCAAAGTTCTGAGTCCATTGAGCTAAAGCTCCTCACCAGCATGGGTAGAGCAAACTCATTGGATACAATTGCTGTTAATGAATCCGTGTTTTGTTGTTTTCTGTAAACTTAGTTATTTAAACTTACTTTCTTTATATTTGAACGTGTAACGTTTTATTACTTCTGGAGTCACTGAGAATGTTGCTTTAAGCTCTTGGCTTCATTCTTAAAAAGTAACCAGAGTATTTCATGAATGCGTGTGGTCTTAAAGCGGCATTGCTGTAAGATGAATAATCAAAATGAGTATTCAAAGCACATGTGAAACTATTTGTATGAGAGAGAGATTGTATGTAACACAGAGCCAAAAGTCTTTCACTTACCAAGCCCCAGGTTCAGTACATCTGAATGCATTCAAGTAAAGTGCCATAGATATTTTCAGTGTTGTAGGGATCTGTATTCACTATATCCATGCAGTCTGGCTGTGTCCTGTTTCTGTAGCCCTTTCCACAGCTTACAAGAATGAGTAAGGAGAGAAGAGGCTCTCAGTTGTCTATTTTCTAGTTTTGACTGAGGTTCACAACCTCTTGCAGTGGTAAGTCAAACTGGTGTAGGACCAAAGTGAGTCACTGACCACTCTTTTGACAATTGTCGTATGAATGGTTAACAGTTCATAAAAAGTGAGTGGTGCTGGCTGGAGAGGAAATGTGGTTGCAGATCTGGTTCAGAACATTCACCAAAAGTCCTTTGAGGTTCCTTTCAGAAGAACCCTGTGGAAAACAGTTGGAGGAACACTTCCTTCATCTCTGTCATGGCTTACATCAGCAGGAAGGAGTTGAATCTCCTATTTTAAAATGAATGTCATCTTATTTTTTGTTTTTCACCTTATTTGTCTCAGGAGCTTTTAGTGTAAATTTTGAGGTTTTGCATTTTCTTTACCCCAGGCTGAGATGCATCAGTGTTTAATTAAGGCTTGACCAGATTGGACACCTAAATTAACAAATGCCATTTGCTCTGCAGAGGACTACAGGATCTGTTAATTTATACTGTAGCTGCTATGGAAAAATAGAATCCTGTAGAGAATCCCATGGAATGTGTTTGTGTTGTCTGATAGAGAAGGATTTATATGTTTGGCGATGATGAAAAGAGCATTTTCTGCAACTTGCGTTAGCTGAGCATGATATGGTGTGACATGGGCTATTCTGTTTGCACAGGCTTTCCTGAGGCAATGGAGGGGCTCGATTATTGGAGAGGTCTCCAGTGCCTCTGGAGAACTTGATAAGCACCCTGTGTCACTGCCCTATAGCCTCGATGTGCTGACGTATTATTTTAGGCAGTGCTTGGTTTTCAGGAAAATGGCTCCCTGTGGCTCAGCTGCCAGCTCAGCTGGCTGTTATTTCAGCACGTGATCTGTGGTATGTGACCTGTGTAAATACATCTGTACAACTGACGCAGATGGGGAAACTAGGATGTCACCTACAACGGCCAGGGCAGCTTCCTTATTGACCTGCGGATGTGTGTGAAATGTAGCAACTACCGGAGTGAGTCTGGAAGCCATCTTACTGGGCTGATCTTTCTGGTGTCTGTGGGAAACTCTCTGTCAGACTGTTTTTCACATGAAGCCAAGAAATGCAGACACTCGAAGAAATGTGCATTGTCAGGGAAGTGGGGACATTTCTAAGATATTTTGATTTCCTGCACTAGTTGAGGAAAGGGAGCTGTGCAGTTGTCCCATGTCTAGAGTTTAAGACCATGTTGCAGCAAATGTCTTGGTGATGAGTGGCTTTTAAGTAATGAACATGAGATTGTAAAAGTGGTAGGACTCACACCAGTGGCAAGTGTTTCTGAGCATGTAATTTCATGTATAACATTTTTATTAAAGAGTTTTAAATAGAAATCAAGGCTAGGTTTTTACTGTACCTAAGTGTTTGTTTTGACCGGTTCGGACAGTGGGGTTTCTATGAGGTTCGAATCTATGAAGTTATTTGTGGTGCATTTCTTCTGAGGAAGTTACCTGTGATAGATCTTGTGGAAAAGCCTGGCCCTAATAACATGGTAAATCTTTATGATTATGTAGAATTCAGTTATGACATAGGACAAAAAGACAGTTCATCGCTTGCCTTTTTTCATTACCTAAGATTTGTGAGGTATTTGGAAATCCTAAAACTCTCCTAAGCAATGTTCACTCTGTGAGTTAGGAACTTTGTAAAAGAAAAAAAATTAGTTGAGTTTTAAAAGACATGAACTAGCTACATCTATTGCTTTCTCCTCATGCCATTCTTAAGGTAGAGAGGGCTGAAATTCAAATTCCCCAGGATTAGCTATCTTATTTTACAGTCGCAAAACAAGTGAGTCTGTGCCTAGGCCTTTAGACATTTTTTTTTTCTTTGTAAGTGTCTTATGAAGAGTGACAATGCATTGCATGGCTTAGGAGGATGCTTTGTGTTTCTTTTTCACCGTCAAACTGCCACAGGGGGGAGTAGGAGGTTGGAGCGGACTCACTGATACAAATCAAGTGCTGAACTCCAAGTGAACACCCTGAGCAGTTCTGTACATGGAGAAAAATGGGTGCAAAAGAAGAATGTATGTGCTAGGAATAAAATGGCTCGTTGGAGGGAGGAACTGAAAGGTTTGTGCAGCTGGGATGAGCTAAATGGTTCGTTGCATCGCAAAACCACACTGTTTTCCTTCTTCATTCCAGGCAGTTTTTCTATCCAGATGTGAAGGGAATGCAAATTGTCTCCTTGCCTCAGGAGGGACAATGACATGTGGGAATTGTACAGGGCTTGCAAAATCCCTGTCAGACTGACAAAAGGCTTTTCCCACATTAGGAGTATTTGCTAATGAAATAAAAAATGCTCACTAGAGGCAAGGCATCTTTACAAGGCAGAGGACTTAGTGAGGACTTTGATAGGAAAGGGTTGTTCTGTGGGACTGCTGGGGTTGGTGATGTCCATTCTCCCCATGTAACACACAGCAGATGGACTCTCCATGGGCTGTGAGTGACAGAGTCCAGGAGGGAGACGAATTCCTCACACCTTGGTCTCAGAGTGTGGTTGCTCTCTCATCCCATGCCTGGCCACAGCTGGAAGTGGCTTGTGGTGCAGGCTGCAGCTGCACTCTGCTCTGCTAGCAGCCTGATGTGGCTGTGAGATGGCAGGAGGTGAGCAGAGGTGGGCACTGGGCATGAGAGTGGGGAGAGCACCAAGGCAGCACCATGGCAAGGGGCCTGCTGCCTCCTACAAGGCCCTTACCACAGCAGGCTTGAACCTGTACCCAGAGATATGCAGCTGTGGTCGTGAGTAGCAAAGGGTAATGAAGGCTGAAGAGAGAGTTTGTGTGTGTGTGTTTCTGTGGGAAGGGCTGGGGGGACACAGAAGGAAGTGAAGGAAGTGTGTGAAGAGAGCAGCACGAATGGACCAGCCAAGGATGAGGTGGGCTTGGAAGATTCCTTCCCACCATCGCCACGTTGTTACCACCTGGAAACAACGATCAGTGTTAACCCATGGGCAAACTCATTTCTCTGCAGAAAAGAGATGTGTCTGCAGCAAAGTCCTGGTGCTCTGTTCTGAGCTCCTGTGGATGCAAGTCTCCTTTTTTCTTTGCCCTTCCAAGCTTAGGAGGAACAGATTGTGTTGAGGGGCAAGGTGGAGTAACTACTGGTTTTTTATCTGTGCAGGGGAGCTTTATCATTCAACAACCTAGTCAACATTTAATTTAATTTTATTTTTTTCTTAGGGGAGGGGAGCAGAAAAAATGAAGTAATTTTCAGAAATTGATCAGGAAAGCAACTAAAAGGAAAGCATCAGGCACGTTTTCTTTTAAAAAATGTGTGCAGATCCACAACAAGAGAGATTAAGTGAGGAAGAAAGAATTTAGAGGAAATATGCGAAAATGACTGTTATGTTTTGATAGCCTATCATAAGAAATAGCTAAAAATGTTGTGTATTCCTTGGTTGTTGTCTTATTTTAGAATGCAGAAGAGAAACTGGCAACAGATCTTTCTTTTCATTTTAATGACAAAGTAGACTGGGAAAGCAGACAATTCTTTGAGTGAAATTTTTCTTTGCTTTTTCTATAAATGTGATTCCAGGACTGTTGAACTATCATCAAAAAGAACAACATTTTTTTTGTTTAGAATGTTGATAAATTCAGTGTCTGTTTCACAACTTGTGCCTAGCATACACACACACACACACACACACACACAGAGAGACAATTAACGGTTCTGGTTTCCATTGAGTCATAAGGAATTTGTTTATGCTGTTGGGAAGTAATATATTGAGGTCTGAATGGAAGTATGTTAAATATATTCAAAATCTTATGAGTGCAAGGCTGTTTTTGTTCAACAATAAACATCTAAGGACACAACAATATATATATTTGGCAAACATGGCCTTTTTTAGGGACAACTTTTTGTTGTTCAAGGAGTTAACTGAAGATAAAAGTACAAAGAGAAAAGCTAAAATCAAATAAATTCAGAACACCTTTGAACTTTTTTCCTCGTTCCAGTGATATATGGATTCTAGAAGGAGCTCAAGTCAGAAACATATTGAAGATTGCACTGCAGTTTATTTTATTCATCTGGACTCTTTGAATAATAAAAGCCTGGAGAACTGGCCTGAGTTAGTATCACAGTGTCCCATGGTCACATTTAAAGATATCTACACTGTTGTCTTGCTCTTTCTGAAGAACTTTCAGATTATTTTGTCAAATATTTGTTTCTAGAACATGTGTTGAAGCAATTGGCC
Source organism: Meleagris gallopavo (assembly GCF_905368555.1). NCBI lineage: Eukaryota > Metazoa > Chordata > Aves > Galliformes > Phasianidae > Meleagris > Meleagris gallopavo. The sequence continues at coordinate 56,393,831 of NC_139405.1, read as the reverse complement.
ATAATGTGTGAGTACATAAGAAGATGATAAAAAAGAAGGCACTTAATGTAAAAAACCTAGGCCCAAACTAAAGTGTTTTTGCAAAGTACCTTGTCAAGATATTCATTCTGAACATGGTGTGTGTTTCTTACAACTGGAAAAATAAATATATGTAGAAAGACAAAACCAACAGCAAAACCAGCATTTTGCGGCTTGTAATTCCATAACACTTTCTGTGATTTTTCAGTTTTCATTGCTTTATTTTTTTCAAGGAAAAAAAAAAAAGATTTTGAATTTTGAGGGAAATTTAAGCAATCCATTTTGAAGGTTTAATACATTCAGTGCTTTGGCTAGATGTGTTAGCCCTTCTATTTCTACTCTTCATTATGGTTTAACCCTTGGATAAGATGGACTGCACAGTTACTGTAATGGAACTGAATCATTCTTTTAGTTGAAGAGGTATAAATGCTTATTTCTGCTATTATAGGTCACAGGTTTGTTCCCGAAGAGAATCAATTGTGCATTATGTTCAGAGCTGACACATAATGTATTTCTGACATTTCAATAAGGTTGTTTTGTTATGATGCAATTCCAGCAATAAAACCACACATGCTGTGTTTCAAGCCAAATTAGTTGGTGAATTGATGAGAAGTCTGAGTTTCGTTTTTTGCGGGCCAATCAGAAAAAATCCTGCCAAAGTTATGTTTTTATTCAGCATTCCTTAATTTGTCTTACAGGCCAACATGGAGCAGTAAATTCTCATCACTTAATTATTAAAAAAAAAAAAAAAAGAAAAAAAAAGAAAAAAAAGGTGTACAACAACAGAAAAAGCCAAGGTAACAGAAAGTTCTGTCCCACAACATTTATCAAGAAAGCCAAGATGGAACATAGTTGCAAGACTTGGACTATATTTGATACTTCCTGACCAAAGGAACCAGTGTGTTAGAGTTCTAGGGAGAACTAAGATGAGAATAGCAGGGATGGTGAAGAGCAGAAAACTCCAAAAGGTTAAGACAGTACATCTTCCATAATTTATGTGATATGTGGCCACGGCTTCATTGCTGGGAGACTTCTGCTGTTGTCAGCTGTGAAAATAGACTCAAGTTCTGTGATGCTCTAAACTAACAACTGCTCTTGCTTGAAAGGAAGTTTTGAATCGGGAATGCAAACATTAGATACCAGCTTCTTGCTGTGATGGTACAATCTTTTTATGCCATCATCTTTAAAAAAATTCTTGTTCAGTTGTTAGCCATCATTTAAAAAGTCAGAATTCTCCAACTTTGGACATATGAAGTAGTACATGAGTATGTAACACTGCTCCACAAGTGGAGTACAGCTAAGTATCTTTAAAAGGATAGCAAAATGCTGAACTTATGTTCTTCAAACATAACCTAAGTCCTGGCTTACTCTACTAAACAATACAGAAACTGAATTTCTAACTTTTAGCTACTTCTGTGTTGTAAGCTTTTTCCCACCCACAAATAAGTAATTGTGTTCATCTTGCACAGAGGTTCATTTTCAGGGTCCAAATATGAAGGACTTCAACTACAAGGAATTACTATCAGGAAATTACAGTCCCTGAAGCGTGGAGCTGAGATAATTGTTAGACACCTGCAACTAGTCTCAGATACAAACAGCTTCAGGAGGCTAGCCTTAGGACTGTGACCAACTGTAAGATGTTGTCACTACTGCATGGTAGGTAAAACTTACTCCTACCTGTCTTGCAAAATATTAACTGACTTTCACATGATTTCTGTGTCAAATCCCTGTTCGCTTTAGAAATTTTCTTTTTCTCTTGACCGTTGTTTTCTCACTGTGAATCTCAGACCTTTTCACTATCTTTCTCTATTTCACCTGGGTCATGAATAAATTACCTTCTCTGAAGCCACTGTTACTCAGCCTTCAGCTTCTTTCTGTTTGTCTTCAGAGTCATACCCCAGCCTTCTATAGGTGACTCCTTGACCTGTTTCTGAACATGGTATGATAGTCAAAACAATTTTTTCTAGCCCAAGGGAGCAGTTTTTGGGGGATAGCATACAATGAACGTGGAAAGTTTTTCAGTGGACCATTGAGGAGTCTTACAGATTTGTTCAGCCTGTACAGTAGCATGGATGATGCTGTTAATATCTCTGCTTTCCAAGCTAGAAAGGTCACTGTATTTCTTGAGAATATTTTTGGAAATGTTTCTATGGTTTGTCAGAACTAAAAATAAGCTATGATCAACACACTTAAAAATTATGACAGGATTTTTTAAAAGAGTATAAAAGGCAAACAGATATTTGTTTTCCTCTTAGGCAACCAGTCAGAACTATAGTCACGCACCAAACATCCCTGTCAGATCTCTGGGTCTTTTTTTTTTTTTAATGTATTTCAGTGTGGGGATATTTATCCACCTGTCTCTTCATCTGTTTTAAGCAGCTTGTCCAGCCTATCATTTTCTCAACTGACAGAAAAAGTCACTGTAGTACTTTCTCCTTAAATTTCTAGGACAATTGAAAAGTTTTCATTAAAGTTTGTTTTCATTAGAAAGAGGTATCCCAATGAAGTAAATCATGGGCATCACTTCTCTTAATTTTCAGCAAAATGAAGCTAAGAAAAAATCTTGGAATCCTTTTTCAAAAATGTTTTAATGTTCTGTTTTGGTTTTGGAAGGGAAAAGCATTGTGTATTTTGAAATGCAATTTCTGTCAATAACCTACTGGCCTACATTGGCCTGAAAAAACATTTTAAGTTTTTTCACTCTGAGGAAATTTTTTATCTTTGTCAGTTTAAGTGAGGCTAAAGAGAAGTTTGAAATCTCCATATTTTTCAAGGAGCAGAAAATCCATTCTGTGGTCTGTGTTAGAGAAGATGTAAAAATATTCATGATTCATTTTAAGTCACTAAAGCCTTTTGTGTAAAAGCAGATTTGGAAACACTCTCTTACCGTTTTCTGTCACTAGTCTCATTGTTGATGATTGCAGTAAAATGTCTTGGATTAAGTAGTTCAAAGGCTCAGTTTTGGATAACAGACCTGTGTGTCCAACAGTTAGAGATCTACCACTGATTACTTCTTTGAAGGTCTTCAGCAGCCAGTCTGTATCTTCTGTGATCTTAACGTAGTCCAGTGTCTGAATATGTATTGTATTTGGGAGTGCTGGTTTAAATTTCCTTGCTTTGAATGACACAGTCCTTGTACGTAAAGCTATCTCTTTGCTGGGGCTGGAGGGAAAGTTACTGAGATGCAGTGTGAGAAGGATTTAAGCTAGTGAGAGCTGACCGGCAAGGCTGAAGGTACCAGGCCATTTTCTGTCACTGCCCACACAATAGGCCTTTACCTCCCCTCACAGCTTCTTCATTGCTATTTTCTGTTCATAAAGTTTCATCTAAGTGGCCCAGCACAGAACAGCTCTGCACAGTAGTCATAGTTGGATTTCTGCTGTGACTCCTCAGGGTTCTTAAGGCAGGGTGATATGCCACAAGCATTTTGAAAGGATACAAGTGGGTGGTTTTGCAGGTGCCTGGAGGTCTGAGAGCTGATGCAGGTTATTCCTACAGGGATTTTCCTGCCTTTCACAGCAAAGAGCAATAGTAGTCAATGCTTGTCGCTGTTACCAGCTGTGCTGTTGTAGAAGCACTGTTTTACAATGGGCACAGGAAAGAGCTGATGCAGGAGCCTTATTTACCATATCTACCACCCCCCAAGTGCCCAGGTTAGAAAAGTCATCCTTGCATTTAAAAAAAGAAGGGAAAGCAACATGAGCTTTCTACTGTGCATTGAGTTAAATCCTACTCTATTTTAAGCCCCATATTTTTCTATGAGTGTTATCTAACACTGGCAAAAGACACAGAGGATGTTGCTTCTCATCAGGACATAGCCTGCATTTAATTTTCTTTCAAGTGGCTCAATAAAATATGGGAATAGGCTTCAGCTTCTCATGTTTTAATTCTTCCTTTTTAATCCTTGTTTTCATTTTTGAAACTATTTGGATCTGAGCAACATTTTTTCTTTCCACTTCTGATTTGTTTGTTGGAGTGCTGCCTTCTCACCCTATTTGGATGTTAAGAGGCTCTCTATTTTTCCATTTCTTCAACAGCTATTCACTACGCAGTGTTTCTTGAGCAAACCTTCAACATTTACAGTGTGTTTATTGGTCTCTCACTAACTGCAGTTTCTCTCTTGTAATATTTTGTTTCTAAGTTTCTTTCAGATACTGTTATAGATTTTGTTGGCTAAGTATTTCTGTTGCAAGCCTAGAAGTTCAGTGACTGTGTTCCTACTAGTTAAAATATGAGGGATTTGTATAATTTAATGAACTGGTAAACTTAAGACATAATTGAAAGATAGTACAATTTTTATATTAAACTAGTGTTGAAAAGATAATTGATTGCACGCAGTGTGCAGGAATGCACAGTAAAATAGCTCAGGCATTGAAGGGACCACACTCAAGTTCTGATTTTGGCAGCTGTGCTGTTCAGATTAAGAAAATGTTTATGTAAAAGAACTTCTAAAAACTGGGATAATAGGGGAAAACCAGTAAGTTGGGGATGGATATTTCATCAGAGTGCAGGTAAATTTGTTTGGCTATTTCAGCTGGAAGGAAAATGGAGCTGAAGTACAAGGGCCCATTGCTTTTCTTCCTGGCACCAAATTCTGTTTGCACAAGGAAACATTAATGAACTGCACAAAGCCTTTGACTCTTTTCAAACTATCACAGTTGAAGTGTGGAAGGAATAGAATTGTAGAATCATAGAATCATTAAGGTTGGAAAAGACCTCTAAGATCATCTTGTCCAACTGTCCACCTACCACCAATATTGCCCACTGAACCATATTTCTTAGTATCACACCTACATTTTTCTTGAACACCTCCAGGGACAGTGACACAACCACCTCCCAGGGGAGGCCATTCCAGTGCTTGACCACTCTTTTGGAGAAGAAATTTTTCCCAGTATCCAACCTGAATCTCACCTGGTGCTACTAGAGGCCATCCCCTCTCATCCTATTGCTGGTTTCCCTGGAGAAGAGGCTGACTCCCACCTTGTCACAATCTCCCTTCAGGTACTTGTAGAGGGCAGAGGTCTCCCCTGAGCCTCCTATTCTCCAGGCTAAACAATCACAGTTCTGTCAGCTGCTGCTAATAAGACTTATGTTCCAAACCGTCTCACCAGCTTTGTTGCCCTTCTCTGGATATGTTCCAGGACCTCCATGTCTTTCTTGTAACAAGGAGCTCAAAACTGACCACGGTACTCAAGATGTGGCCTCATCAGAGCTGAGTACAGGGAAATGATCACCTCTCTGCTCCTGCTTGCTACACTATTTGTAATACAAGCCAGGATGGCATTGTTCTTCATGGCTGGGCACATTGTTGGCTTATGTTCAGCCTAGTATCATCCAACACCCCTAAGTTCTTTTCCTCTGCACAGTTTTCTAGCCATTCCCTCCCAAACCTGTAGCATTGCTTAGGGTTGTTGTGATCAAAGTGCAGGACCTGGCACTTGGTCTTGTTGAACTTCATCTCACTGGCCTCAGCCCAGCCATCCAGCCTATCCATACTCCTCTGAAGGGCCTTTAGGCACACTGACACTTCCTCCTAATTTGGTTTCATCTGCAAACTTAATGAGAGTGCACTCTCTTCGTCCAGGTCATCAATTAATATATTAAACAGGACAGGCCCTAATACCAACCCCAGGGGAACAGCACTCATGACCTGTCATTGGCTGAATTTAACTCTATTTGTCACCATACACTGTGCCCGGCCCTTCAGCCAGTTCTTTACCCAGCAAACAGTGTACCTGTCCAAGCCACAAAAGCCAAAAGAAAGCTGAGGTGGTCTTCATGTACATGAAACAGACTTGAGCCATTGAACTGCGCTTCAGTGCAGGACCATCTAAAGAACCTGAAAGTTCAATAGTCCATGGGATTTGATGAGATCCATCCATGGGTTTTGAGGGAACTAGTGGATGACGTTGCCAAGACATTATTCATCATATTTGAAAGGTCATGGCAGTATGGTGAAGTTCCCACTGATTGGAAAAGGGGAAAAATAACTCCATTTTCAAGAAGGGAAAAAAGGAAGATCCAGGGAACTGCAGGCCAGTCAGTCTCACCTCTGCCTGGCAAGATCATGGAGTAGATCCTTCTGAAGGCCCTAGTAAGGCACATGGAAAATAAAGACAAGGTGATTGGTGGTAACCACCATGGCTTCACCAAGGGCAAGTCATACTTGAGAAACTTGGTGGCTTTTTATGATGGAGTTACAGCATCAGTGGAAAAGGAAGAGTAACTGATGTAATCTACCTGGACTTGTGCAAAGCATTTGACACTGTCCCACTTGACATCCTGGTTGCCAAAGTGGAGAAAAATGAATTTGATGGATGGACCACTTGCTGGATAAGGAATTGGCTAGATGGTCACACTCAGAGAGTTGCAGTCAGTGGCTCAGTGACCAAGTAGAGACCAGTGACAAGTGGTGTTCCTCAGGAACTGGTGTTGGGACTGGTGTTATTTAACATTTTTGTAGGCAACGTGGACAGTGGGATCCAGTGCACCCTCAGCAAATTTGCAGATGACATCAAGCTGAGTGGTGCAGCTGACATGCTACAGGGAAGGTGTGCCATCCAAAGGGACCTGGAGAGGCTTGAGAGGTGGGATCACGACAACTTTATGAAGTTAAACAAGGCCAAGTGCAAGGTTATGCACCTGGGTCGGGGCATTCCAAAGCACAGATACAGGCTGGGCAAAGAATGGCTTGAGAGCAGCCCTGAGGAGAAGAATTTGGGGGTGATGGTTGATGAAAGACTCAACATGAGCCAGCAATGTGTGCTTGCAGCCCAGAAGACCAACCTATCCTGGGTTGCATCAAACGAAGCATGACCAGCAGGTTGAGGGAGGTGATTCTGCCCCTCTACTCTGCTCTCATGAGACCACATCTGGAGTATTACATACAGTTCTGGAGCCTCCAACACAAGAATGATATGGAGTTGTTGGAGTGGATCCAGAGGAGGACCACAAAGATGATCAGAGGATTAGAGCAGCTACCCTACAAGGACAGGTTGAGGGAGCTGGGTCTCTACAGCCTGGAGAAGAGAAGGCTCCAAGGAGACATTATAGCAGCCTTCCAGTACCTGAACAGGGGCTACAGGAAAGCTGGGGAGGGATTTTTTTTATAAGGGCATGTAGTGACAGGACAAGGGGAAATGGTTTTAAACTGGAAGATGGTAGATTTAGATTAGATGTTAGGAAGAAATTTTTTACTGCGAGGGTGGTGAGACATTGGAACAGGTTGCCCAGAGAGGTTGTGGATTCCCCCTCCCTGGAGACATTCAAGGTCAGGCTGGATGGGGCTCTGAGCAACCTAGTCTAAAGGGAGGTGTCCCTGCCTATAGCAGGGAGCTTGGAACTCTTAAAAGTCCCTTTCTACCCTAATCATTTTATGATTCTATGATTCTGTGACCAGTGGGTGGCAACCAGTATCTCCAGTCAATAAAATGAAATATCTACCTAACTGTACTTGCTGTAAGACTGTATTTCTCTTTCTTTCCAGCTTTAGGTTAGGAACTTTTTGGAGGCTAGCTCAGAAAGGAAAATGGAGTGTGTCCTTTGGTTTGAGTGCTACTCTTGAAGCCTAATGAACTGATTCATTAAATTGTTGTAATATTACTTTAGACAGCTTAAAGACTAGGCATGAAATGATTTGTTGCTAAAAAATCAAGAATGTTTGGAATCTTTCTTTTCCCGCTGTGGTCCTTGTTGAGTTTTGTCCAGGATGTCATGGGAAATGCAGTCTCTGGATATATCATGAGACAGACTACTGCCTGTTTCAGAAGATGTTGGAGGTAGCTGAATGTGCATGCTAACATCGAGATGCTCATCAGCGTTGATTCCAAATTTTCTTTTTAGATGCTGGTTGCTGATTAGTGCTGTGAAGCAAAACAAACATGATAGATTTAACCACTAAAAATTACCTCTCTTCCGCTCTCACGGTCTCTCTCATTTTCTTCAGACTAGAGTTTTGTAAACAGTCAGATGGAGTTTTGTTTCTAGAGATCTCACAAACCAGATCATAGTCCCAGCTAGCTATTTCAGCTATTCCAATTTAGACTGTACTGAAAATGGATTTATAAGGAAAATGTTGACAGATCCTGGCCTCTTCTATCACTAGTGGGAGCCACAATGATAATAATAATAATGATTTCCTGTAATACTCTTCCATCAAATGTTCAAAGCAGGAGATTTTCCTTTGGTGCAAACATCAAAAATGTGAATAGTTGTTTTTTTGTGTTTTTTTTTTTCCCCAAAACTTGGACAACTCCGTGTTTCTACTATTTCTGTGGGAATGCGATGCACTCTTTTCCATTTTTACTAAAAACCACCTTTTTGGCTAAAGCATGTGCCATTCAAAGCACTTTCATGATGTCTCGTATATCTTGTTGGAGCTGGAGTCTGCCTCTTTCGTTTCTCTAAGATTTCCTTGCTTGAGGATTGTACTTCAGAACTGTGGTTTTCCTCTTAGGATGATTTCAAGTTGTTTGCCTTCTTAACCTAGACATCTGAAGTGTTTCCAAGGAGTTAAATTACTATCCCGTGGCAATCAGGTTTTACTGATTCTTATGTCGCGTACTGTCCCAAAATAGAACTGTTGTTAGAGGTGATTTGAGTGAGCTCTGACATCTAGAAAGAGTTATACTGAAGCCTGGCTGCAGTTCTGTCCTTTACCTTTTGAGATAAGCCTTTTGCATTTGATCTGTGCTGGAAATTCTCTAACTCATCTCTGGAGCTGTTTTGATATGTATATGGAAAGAAGCATATGAGAGAAAATGTGAGAGTGAAAGACAGAGCACTCATCAAATAACAACATAAAGGCTAAGTAGGCTTGTCAGTGCAATATAGAAGTCACATCTTCAAATGTGTAGCAATACACTATAGACAAACAACTTGTTTCTAAAGTGATCCTCACTAACTGAAGAAACAACTGAGGCAAGATTTGTACTGGTTCATCATATCCCATGCACAACAAGAAAGTGCTTTCCAAAGAAGGAGCTAATATTTCTATGAACCTGAGGATGGTGAGAGTTACTTATAGCCTTCCCAGTCTTCTGTCAGAGTTTCTGGAAAGGGTTGGCCTTGCTTGCTCGCTTCTCACACATGGAAACTGCTTCATGTAAGAAGGGGGGGGCTGATCCCCCAAAGGTGTGGTTTTATTTACACTCATTTTGTGTGATTGGAGTGTGTTTGAAAGAATCACAGGATCATAGAATCACAGAATCACAGGGTTGGAAAGGACCTACAAGATCATCTAGTCCAACTGTCCTCCCACTACCACAAGCCACTAAACCATATCTCATAGCTCCTCATCCAGATGCCTCTTGAACACTACCAGGGATGGCAACTCCACCACTTCCCTGGGCAGGCCGTTTCAGTGCTTGACACTCTCTGAGAGAAAAAGTTCTTCCTTATGTCTAAGAAAGGTGTGGTCTCACATCATGCCTCCTCTGCCTGGGGCTCAGCAGAATTCAGCCCTTGCCTGTGACTGTAAAAGGAGGAGACTGCTGCAAGCAGAGTAAAACAACTGTGTGAAAAAAAACATTACTGTTTTCCCTCTGTGTTTCTTCAGAATATACACTCCTGCTGGTATGTACATGAAAAGAGATGGTTACATTCCTGGGAAGGGGGTTTTGGATCTGTGTAGATATATGTATGTATGTTCCTCTGGGTTTATGAGTTTGTAATGCTACCGTGAACATTACAGCTTTTTGGCTGTGCTGGAGTTTGGAGGGTGTTAGAGCTGTTCTGAAAAAGAGCAAGAAAAGCAAATTCTTAATTGCAAGTGGTTCTTTTATTATTATTGTTATCAATTTTATATGTTTTTTTTAAAAAGGTGCATATGCCGTTTTTCGAAGGTGTTAGTGACAACTCTGAAAGAAGGCCTATCGTTATTCAGCATGTGCTACATTTCATGTGGTCCCTTCCATCAGAGCAGAGCCAGCACAAACACGTAGCAGTATTTTAAACCATTTCTTAACCAGGATAAAAGGCTGCAGTAGAGGATACGTGGGGCGATTATGCATTGGCTATGTTGCATGCATTTGCCATGTAATGGTCTATATTTAATTGTAGGGCTTCTGGCCCCTTTCAGATGTTTCTGGCCTCTGCCTGCACTAACTTTGGGTACAGATATTTTTTGTTAGAAGGTGGAATGCGGGAACTACTTGTGTGTGGGCTACAAGGTATCCAAAAGCCTTCAAGCCACTGTTAACTTGGTTGGACTGAATTTTATATGATTATGCTAGGCTTGCTCCATTTTTCTTCTAGACATGACTGATGAGGCGCAATCTTGGTGAATTTCAAGCAGTGAAACACAGAAGAAATACTGCTGGTGATGTTTGTTTCTGTATTGCTGGGGTGATTTTTGTTTTTTCTTTTTCCTGAAAAAAGATATTAAAGGGTCTTGAATCTAAGATAGTTTGACAGTCAGTGCAGATACAAGTACGTGAGCACCAGTGTTATTTCAGAGAGAACAGAGCTATCATGTGATATAGGCTGTGGGTGGAAAAGGAAAGGAGAGTCCCTTCTGGCATGCTTCTCCTGTTTGTGGCTGTGTTTGGAAGCCCTGGATATTGGAGGAGCAGCCACTAGCAGCTGGGGCTGGCTGCCCCTGCCATGGGGGTTATTTGCTGCCACATGCTGCTGCTCAGTGCAAGAACAAGGCATTCATGAGGAGGTGGCTTTGGGTGCTGATGTGCAGGTCTCAGTTTGCTTTCTCTAATGCTTCTTGCTGCTGTCATCTGCCTCTGATAATCCACTTGTAGCTCATGATAAAAAATCTACGCATGGCAGCCTAAACGTGTTAACATTTTAAAAGTATAGACAGAATACCTTTTCGACCTCAGATACCTCTGAATTCTTCTGTAAACATCTGGTGTTGAGCCACTTCTTTTTTACCCACAGAAACTTGGTGAACCTAGAAGGCCAGATATCTAGGATGCTCTGGTTTAGGAGATGAAAGTTAATAAAATATTTCCTCTCATTTCTGTAACCAGGGCATGCTAAATTGCACAAAAATAAATGTCTGCCAGTCCATTGCAGGAGGAAAAATGCCTGACATTGCATCACTGGGCTGCAGACAGGCAGAAAGAGCCAGGTTCGTCACCAGGAGCTCTTGCACATACTCTGGAGTGGACATTGAAAAGTTTAAGTTACACCTATAGAATGCACATTTTATGAAGATGAGTCCTCCAGGTGATGCAAGCAAAGTGATTGATATGTTCTAAGGATGCCATGTAAATTTACCTTTTTACACGTCAGGAGCTGACTGATTTTAACTGCCATCTCAGAAGCTGTGTAAGTTAGCCCAAAGTGTGCTATGCTATTCTGCTTGTCCAGAGCCTAGCTGGGCTGTTTGAATAAGCCTTGTGAATCTCTACAGTGCCCTGCATTCACTGCAGAGACTACAGTAAAAGCCATTTGCATCATTTTTAAAATTGGCATAGGTTCCAAAACACAAGGGTGCTTTATAAAATTTTCTGGCTTCCTGATCTTCCTCTCCTTCCTGAACTTTCTTCCTCATACCGAGTTTCCCTCCTTCATCCCCACCATTGCACCCAAACAAATACTCTGGTTAGACCTACGTGGGCAGCTCTTATGAACTCTGAGCAGCTGTTCTGCATGCTCTGGGCTGCCTGACAGCCATTGGCTAACATACATACACCAGAACCTAGGTTCTCCTGTCAGAGGAAAAGATGTCAAGCTTATAACTTAAGGAAAAAGGGATCTAAAGGAGATAAGAGTCTAAGAGACATTACCGCAGTTCTATATTTGGAATCAGTTACGTATGTGTGTGGTAACCCAAACGATGGGTGGATTGCACTTTCCAATTACCATAATTACGTTTCCTTTCATAGCGAGGGTTGGGGACACATCCAGACATTGCAGAACACATCAGTAGATTTAGTGTGGCTTACTCAGTCTCCATTTATCAGACTGTGTCCTAGTTATGTTACATTTAGGAAGTAGAATAATTTTCTGGTTATAGCACACAAAATTTGTGGCATTCTAATCCTAGTCATCCTACTGTATGACCTTGAAGTTATTTTACTTCTCTTTGATGGTAAAAAATTAACTCACCTCATGGATAGACTTGAATACTGTGCCAAGTTAAAAAAAATAAATCTGAATCTAAAGTTAGCCTTCTATATCCATATTTAGGGGCTAAATAGGGTTATTTGTTTTCTGCAACTCTGAGCACCCAGCAACTGTCTCCCACTGAGATGGAGATTTTGGATATTCAGCAGTCTGAAACATGAAGCAAAAGTACAGTGATGGCAATTACTTGTGTGCAGGTGAAGAGAAGCTCACTGATGTGGGGAGAGGCAGGAAGAGCAGCCTGTACTGGTTGGTTGTCACAGTGACAGTGGTGGGGAGAGATGCACGTGTGACTAATCTCACTGATTTTATTGTCTGGAAGAGGAGTGCCTGCTTTAGGCTGGTTGTTCAAAATCTCTTTGGTTGATCTCTTAGTCCAGTGGGTCCAGAGCTGCTCTCAGTGAAGGCAGATGAGCATTCCCTATGATGTCATTGAGTCTACTGTCTGGTTCCAGGATGAGTTGTCCTCTGGAGATGGTCAGCTCTGCCCATTGACCACAGAGCTTCATAAATGCTCAGACAGCTTGCTCAGGCTCTGCTGACTATGTAGTCAGTAGGTGATTACAGTGCATTAGGCAAGTCCAAGTGTGTTGCAGAGCCACTCAGCTGCAGAGAATGGTGAAACCCTCCCAGACCTGAGAAAGTTGATTCTGAAAGTTATGAGCAAGTGAAAGCAGGGAGCAATAGTTGAGACTTGCAAGGCAAAGGAAATATAAATCTGATAGTAGTCAGTGAAAACCTCTGCTGTATTGATGGTGTGGTTTGCTTCCACTGGGCATCTTTGTTCTTCGGAGCAGAATTTGAGGAGAAAGATTAATTTTCCCACGGGAGAAATAAGCGATGAATAAGTCAGCTAAAATGAATTGTTCTTATGTGCACCACACATCTATAGGAGAAACAGAAGACGTTTACATGCTCCCTGAGGAGGAACCATGACAAGCAGACAATTAGGCAATTCCCCCAGATCCCCCGATTTAAAGAACCACGTAATGGCTTAATTGAGTTGAGTTGCTGAGAGTGCAGCACTGCACTGAGATTCGTGCTGTGAAGTGTGCGATTCCCAGAGGCATCCATCAGGTTTTAAAGAATTGACTTTCCATGCTAATTGACCCAGATGTGCTTGATTTTACCTCACAATCTCTGCTTTATTCAATTACTGGTAAAGAGAAGGGAATGAGACAAAAAGGCTCCATTTATCTCATGTACTATATTAAAAAGGAAGCTTTCCTAAAGCAACATCTTGTAGTGCTGAAACAAATTGTTCAGCTTGAACTGGAGCAGCATTTATGCCACCTTTTTTTTTTTTTTTTTATTTCCCAGATGACCGAGCACTTATTTTGTAAGGATCAGAGAATATTCGTTAAGCCACTCTGCTTGGCAAGGGAAATGTAGGCATCGTCACCAGAAGAATGAGCGTGGTGCAGATGGATGGACCGTGCCTGACCTGCCCGACCAGGCAGTGTTCAGCAGCACAGCGTGAAGTCAAAGCATTCTCATGGCTGGAGGGAGAGCTGGCCCGCCTGAGCCATCAACACATGAAGAAAATCACAGTTTAGCTATTTTCATCTTTAGGAAGGCAAGGGGCCAAGTTTGAGGAATAGGTTTTGCAATGTGAATGAGCAGCTGAACTCTTCTGTGTAGCAGGACATTAGGCATCTCATTTTGGCAAGCTACGTTCACCTTTTATGTATGTGTAAACATCCCTGGAGCACACAGAGTAATTAGTGCAACTCTAAGGTTTCCAGTGCATTCTCTATGTGCGTGTGCAGAACCCCGGGTTTTGTTCCTTGTCGGTTCACAAGCATTAATTCATTTACAAATCAAGTATCTTTGTGTGGTGGGGATGGAGTCCACCTCTTTGGCAACATTCCTGAAATACCACTGGAGGCTTTCGTTCACAAAGAGCTGTACTCTCTACCTGCTTAATGATTTCAAACTTACCTCAAACAGCACCAGAAGGAGATGTGTCAGTTTGGTATATTCACATTTAAGCAAGCTGGGTTCCGTTGAAGTTCGTGAAGTTAATCCGAATTTGAGGCATTGTTAGTGGGGCAGAATTTAGCTCTGGTGCCTGTGGCTAGCCATATTTTGTACCAAACAGTCGAGTTACAGAGCTGCACTACAAGAAGAAAGTGCTCAAGGCATTTACTTCTTTTTAAAATGTTTTATGCCATATATGGTCAGCTGTGGGTGTTTTGTTGCTGTTTCTTTTCCATTAAGAAGGCTCTCCTCCAGACTGCTGAATCATGTTGCAGCCATAGACCTGGTGATTTTTCAGAGTTTGAATCATAGTTGAGCTCTCCGGGTATCCAGCTGTGAAGCCACACATGGGCTCAGTAGTTTGGCAGCCACCAAGTACAGCTTTGGCGGTATCATATTCACAGTCCAGATGTTGGATGGCTCAGCCACTGCACACAGCATATTAAAGGGCAGAGCAACAACATGACTGAAAATAGCAATTTATTATTCTTAATTGAAATACCACAGCTTGCACTGTTGATAACTTCGCCAGGATATTAAGAATCAAACTTCTTCACACATACATCTGTATCCCATCCTACAAGAAAGTCTCACGTAACAAACCCACATGCAGTGAGGAACCTCTTTTGGGTACAGGCTGCTTTTGCTCTTGCATTGCAATTTCTCCCCTGAGATGTTGTCCCAGCTGAGCTGACTTCTGTAGTCAGTTTATAGATATTGATATGTATAAGATTAACAAAAGACATCATGACCCACTGGAGCCAGAAATAAGAAAGCCAGGATAGTATCTGAGATTTTGTGTTGTTTTAAGTGTTCTCCTCTGCCCTTGAGGGCTGCAGTGATTGATGCCTTAGCAATAATTAGGAAGGATAATTTCTATTAAAACAGGATTCTTCTTCCAAGCTGTGCTTCTGTCCATCAGTTGAGCTGCTTCCTGCATTGCTTCGTTTTAAATAATGTTCTGTCTTCACATGGTGTGTTTTGAAAGTACTGAAGTTTTGTGCGTGTAAAATGAGAAACTGTGGAGTCTTGGCAGTTCAATACCTTTATAAACACTTCTTTATGACTACTAAACTTAGTCTGTGAAAACAGCTATTGCTGTTTTGCTGGGTATTTAAAAGAAAGGTCTTTATTCTTTCATAGTAAGCACTAAATATGGAAAGGAATAAACAATGAATCACCTAGGCCAAATGACTTTCTTATGTTTGCAGGAAACTTTTAGATTGTTTTGGGTTTTTTGGTGAAGTTTTATTTTATTTTTTTGGTTTTTTTTGAGGGTGTCTGTGACACGTAGTAGCAAATTGTTCATTGATTTGGTCTAATGTATTTCAGCTAAACCTTAAACTTGAGACCTAGAGGGAAAAGAAGTTGAGTAACATGTATAAACAGCATTTATACAATGCAAGAAAGTTCCTGTGAAAATGTAAACACTGAAGATTCATCCTTTAGGCAGGAATGATGACTTCACTGTGGCAGCAGTGCTAAAACTGCACCTTGAAGTCACTCCCAAAGAAGCTGACAGCTTTCTTTCATTGCCAGCCAGTTAAACTGAGCTGTTTGGGGGGAAGAAGTAGCATTGGAGTAGAGGAGGGCTTGTGCTGGAGTGTGAGAAACAAGATGACTAAAGGGGAACTTCTGTGGGTCAGTCTCCGAGCTGAGAGTTTCCTGACAGATAGCAGCCTCAAAGGGGAATAGTGTCCCAAAAGGAAGAAGGGATTTAGAGACAGGGAGAAGGGATATTGAAAGAAAAAAAGGCCTATTGGAGTTGATGATGTGAAAAAGAGAATAGCTTAACTGTCCTGGAGTAGAGAAAGGCTTGATGAGAAAGAAGCAGCAGAAAAAAATGCTACAGAAACAAGGCAACTTTTGTTTTGTTTTGTATTTCTGCAGCTGAAGTAAAACTGATTTCCTTGGAAGAGAACATCTAATGAACAAAGTACTGCAATTCTTGAAAGAGAAATGATTGGAAGGGGAAAAAGACCCAAGTAAAGAATATTGTTAGGGAATTCAATGGCAATAAATTCAACTGTCCAAAGAATCTAGAAAGTTGAGAATATATTTTTTCCCAAGGAATAGATGCATATAGTCATTATCTAAGTAAAAAGGAGTATATTTTTGCACTGTTCTAGGTAATTCCCATTTTTTTCTAGTACTATTAGCTACTTAAATGCTTACAAACTGAGAAGAGCAGAAAGGTTCTGAGCTTTCTATAAACATGTAAATATTAAAAGTGAGAACTAGAAGGAGGAACTATGCAACATCATAACAGTGAAGGATTTTCCCTGCAAATTCCTGAAGAATCTTCCATCTTAAGATGGGAGAAGACTAGCTTAGTCTAAGTACAAGTCAGAAAACCCCTCAGTTTTCCTAAATCATCCTATGGTTACACCTCAGTGGGTGTAACTGTAAAAACTATTAAAGCAGCTTTTATGAAGATATTAATTATTATTTCTGTTTTAACTAGGAGTCCAGCAAAAAAGACATTCCCGAAGACAGTTTCATTAATTGTGTCACACTGTATCTTGGTCTTATTTCTGATAGAAGAAACTTTAATACTGTAAAATACAATTAATTTGCTTTTGTATATTCAGAGACAATGCTCCCAGGAAGAATGGCAAATTGTTTGTTATAACTTATGCAAATTATATGTATTCCATAAGTTAGGGAGTTTTTAAAGCCAGAGTTTTTGGTTCATGGGAGCCAAGCCAACTGTAATGGAAGCTGATGCTTACATGGAGTAGAGGACTTACTACTTAAAACATCCATACTGCAGTTCAGCAACTGGCTTGCTGTTTTCCTGGCACTGTGAGATACTCATGAAATGCTTTTAAAATGCTTAAATTAGTCAAAGACTTAGTCATGCTGAGTGCAAAGAAATCTGTATTGTCTATCATCTCTGCCTAGATTTTTGAGCTATTAAGTAACTTAGATACTGTTAATCCTATCCTGCATTTTATTTCAACGATGTAACAGCCTCATAGCAGAGATACTGGATGTCTTGCCTCAAATCCAGCAAATTCATGTGTGTGCTTATAAAGAGAAGATTACCTTTTATTGTGTTGAAAGGGGGAAATGTCACTATACACCCTGAAAACACTAAGAATACCCTCATTTTCCTTTAGCTTAGTGGCTGAGGGTGCTGCATGAAGTTCAGTGCAGGATTTAGCAAGAAACTTTTATTCAAGCGATAATTGCCAAGTACAAGCCAGATGCCTCATGTTAAATACCTTTGAAAGGGTGAAATAAATCCTAGAATAATTTATATTTGCTACAAATTCCAAAACCTACAGTACATTCAGAAAAAAATCAGACATTTAAGGGACAAAGAATTATACAGAAGCCTTAGAAGTCCTTGAAACAGCACTCCTCTTTCCCTGAATTAGTAACTGAATTAGCAAATTAATTTTTTTTACCCAGAGGCAGGAAATAGTGTACTAAAAATGTTCAGCTGCAGAATGGAATCTGAGTGCCACGGGGTTTTTATCTTGGCTTGAAGAGCACTGGAGGAGGGTAATTAAAACTCTTCAGCCCACTGTGTTACACATGAAGAAGAAAACATTTTGTTTGGGATATATTATATCAGTGATTGCTATGTATACGTATATGTATATTTCTTGAAATGAGATAGTGGTTTTCTCACTGCTACAGTATACCAGAGAACAATTATTCTCCTATATTCCCCTGGATAATTTGGATTTTAGTTATTTCTTGGTTTTATTTTTACTTCATAAGAACAAAATCTAAAGTCATTGTTTTGGGATGTTTTGTTAAAACCAAAATTTAATTCTGTTATTACTTTTCTTTGGTTGGTTTAGATATGAGTCACCACCTAATGATTTTTCCTTTTTATTTCCAGGTGAAGAAGTGGTATCTTGTTTTAGCGCTTGAACCTGAGAAAGTGTCAGTTGTCCCAACACCTTAGCCACACAGTGAGATCTTACCAAACCTCTGGTTTTGTTTTCCTCAATTCTTGAACTCACAATACAAAGGTTTTGAATGACAGCTCGATGCATTTCTTCAGGAAAGAGATGTATGTAAAGACACCCAGGAATGACAAGCTTACATTCTATGAGATCAGTCACTGAAAGACAGCGTAGAAATGATGGCTAGAAAATTAAGGTGAGGAATAAGGAAAGTTAAAGGAGCTGTGCATGACAGGCATTAATTTTTAATTCACTGGGACTGTTGAGTGTATTTTTTGGAACTGCATTTCCTCATTCAGGTAAACAGAAAATAACCTTTACGAATAAATTTTTGAAACATGGAAAGATTTCCAAAAAGCATTATTATCTGGGAAATACATTGTCTTTTTCAGATTGCACATTTCTGCTCCACTACATCTGGTCTGAGAGAGATTGTCTGGTAAGCACAGAATTTTCTGTTACATTGGGAAAACAATCATTATTTTAGAGCCTTTTCTGTACTAGTTTTGTTTTTGCTGTGCAGGAAGATAGTTATTGGCTTTTTCCAAAACGTTGATGGCAAAAAAGACTTTTCAAGAACATGAAATTAATAGCTTTCTCATTTATCCCTGTTTGAATACTACTAAAGATTATTGAGGATCTAAGCAGCAAAATTTTTCTGTAAAGAAGAGGCTACAATATACTTCCAAGGAAAATGAAATGCCTGATTGTAAGCAAATAATGGCAACACAAACATCACTGTAAATGTTACAGCTCTTTGTTTAGCCTCCTCATCTCCTCGTGAAAGTTGTGTTTTTGCCTGCATTGTTTGTGACCTTGGAGTGGAAAAAGATAGGAGCTGTATTTTAATATCCTCTGGCAATCACCTTCAGGACAGCATTCATTAATTACTCTGTGTACTTGAAAGCAGCAAATATTTTTCCCATACAGGGGATCTATACTGCATGTTGTAACACTGGACCTCTTGGATTTGTAGGAAAGTTGATTTCCCTCATGGTATTTGAGAAGGCTGTAAGCCACAAGTACCAGTGAATCCAACAGCACAGTAAAAAAGGGAAATAAAGTAATATCATAGAATCATAGAGTGGCTTGGGTTGAAAGGGACCTCAAAAAATCTTTTATTTCTGTTCAGAGAACCTATTTATCATATACCAACTGTATCAGCATCATGCAGATGTAGTGTACAGATGAGTATCATCATCATACAGGAGTGAGTGTTCCTATCATGCATTCTGAGCATGGGTTTACTCTGGGACCAAGAGTCTGTAGCTCGTTTCCCCTCCTTTCTTCCTGCAGCACTGCCATAATGGCACTTGCTGTTCACATCATGTGAGGCTTGCACTGTTCTCCTACCTCCCAGTACTACTTGCAGCTGTGTGCAGCCTTTCATGTCTACTTCAGCTTGGAGCTGCTGGAAAATCCAGCCATGAGACACTTTAAGTAGCAGTTTGATCTTTGTCAGTGAGATTGATTCAATTTAGACGCATACCATTGAGAGGTTAAACCTGGACTGGAATATGTTTAGGCATATCAGAACATTATAAAGGGGAAAGACAGACATTGTAACCAGCAAGTGTTTGATTCCTGCAGAGAGTCTTGAAAATGGGGATGTCTAATAGACCGTGAGGAAGTTAAAAGGAAGGATTAGACAACTGATGGGGTCAAGTGCACTTAAGTAATCATAAATTTACAGTGTAGTGCTGTAATTAAAAATGCTCCTTCACTCCCACAGTTGGCCATGACATCAGAGCTATGCCTGGTGGACACAGTCTTAGTCCTGGAAGGGCTTCTGTTACTTGTCCAGACCATATGAAAGCTTTTTAATTTGTGTATGTGATTAAACTTAAAAGACAGAGGGGAGAAAATAACTGAATCATTAAGAATCTTGAATAAATAATTAGGCCCCATCTGGAGTACCGCATCCAGGACTGAGGCTCCCAGCACAAGAAAGATGTGAAACTCTTGGAATGGGTTCAGAGGAAGTCCACTAAGATGGTTCGAGGGCTGCAGCACCTCTCCTGTGAAGAGAAGAGAAGGCTCATTGTGGCCTTCCAAAATTTGAAAGGAGTGTATAAACAGGAAGGGGAACTACAGTTTACAAAGGTGGATAGTGATAGGACAAGGGGGAATGGTCTTAAACTGAGACAGGGGAGGTTTAGGTTAGATATTAGGAGAAAGTTTTTCACGCAGAGGGTGGTGATGCACTGGAACAGGTTGCCCAAGGAGGTTGTGGATGCCCCACTGGAGGTATTCAAGGACATGCTGGATGTGACTCTTGGCAGCCTGGTCTGGTGGTTGGCCACCCTGCACATAGCAGGGGGGTTGAAACTAGATAATCATAGTGGTCCTTTTCAACCCAGGCCATTCTATGATTTTATGAAATAAATGTAACCACCTTCTACTCTGAAGTAAAAGATATTTGTGATAGCTGTCTGGAAAGCAAAAATTTCCAAAGAAAGTTTCAATTCTTATTTTGTCATGCTCAGAGCCTATTTTTAAACAAGTTACCTGAAAAACTTTGATAATATTTATCAGAAATGTTTTTATACAAAATGTCTGTGAAAACTATATAGTGAAAACTATAAGCAACATTTAAAATTAAAAGGACATTTTTTACTGAAAAAAATGTTTCTCTTGACTATTTTTACAGTCTCTAGCAAACACTCAAGAGTTATGCAACTCCATTAAATGCCTAGAATAATATTTCCAGTGCACACTTTGCTTGTTAAGTTAATGGAGTGTTTTCTTACACATCAGGCCAGAATCACATGGTGAAATGTGAACTGATGGCTTTAGACTTTCATTCTGTTTGATTACTTGCTTGGTTAGAAATAAATTAAATATTAAAAAGACTGACCTTCTCTTTGAAAACATGCTTTTTAGCAAGTATGAGAGTTACTGCTTTATTCTTTGTGATGTGCTTCTCACAAGGTAAAAGTTCAAATTTACCTGTATTTTTTAGAGACAGAAATCTGACAAGTGACCTCTTCACTGCAGTGATGGAGTATGAGGCTGAAGTCTGTAAGTCCTGAAATAACAGGCGGGAAAAAGCTATCTGCCTGCTAGTAGAAGGATTATTCAGAATATGATACTTATGTGACCCAGAATAGCACTTCTGTTTCTCTCATATCATATTTCTTGTATTTGGCATACAAAAATTCAGCTGGGATTTTGGCTTCTTAAAAAAAACTTTTTACGTGAAAAAAAAAAAAGAAAAAAAATTCATCTTTCTTCCTTAAAAGTCCTGGCTCCTCATGCTGCTCATGCAAGCTTCAGCTCTCTCGAGTGCAAGAAAATAGGTTACCCTGGTGCCCTAAGGAAGGTTATCAGGAAATGCGAGTTAGGGCTGGGGCTGGGTACTGCAGGAGCTATAGTGAGATTTTAATGGCAAAGGAAAATGACCACTCAGAAGTACAGACTGCTTTGGATCACAAGTGAAATGCCTTGCAAGGATTTCAAAACGGATTACAGAGGGAGATGATAGGGTTGCTCTCCCAGGGTCTTTGCAGACCACATCTTCAGGTATTTGAGACATCTGGTAGGCCATGGCTCTACAGAGGAACCAAAGGAGAAATGGTTTGGAAACACTCCAGACCTTATTTGCCAGATGTCAGTAGTGACATATTAGGTATTTTAGCACAAAGCTCTTCAGTGATTTGTATAAATCCTGAATGCTTTCTCCCTGCGTGGATATTAAAGACCTGCCTTTCTTGCCATTATGACGTGCGAAAAGCACATATATTCTGTCCCCGAAGGGGGTATGTTCTCTTAGTACTGCACATACTGAGATTGGGCAAAACATGAAAGCGAGATCATAAGGAGCTGTATTTCTGCCTGGTTCTTAGTAAGATAATAGAGAGTCTCAGAGGATAAATGTAAGCTGCTTTGTTACTCACTTTCTTAACACTGTATTTTGTGTTTTGTGCATTTTGAACTGTGCAGGCAGGAAAACAGGAAGCTGCTTTCCTCTTGAGCTATTTCAAATGCCACTGAAAGCACATCCCCTGTGCCTTTTCGGCTCTGCAGAAACAAGTCTAAAATTGTAAAGCAGCAAGGCCTTAGTCCATACTGTTGATTTCAGGCACTATTGCAGTGCCTCTCCTATGAAGACAGGCTGAGGGAGCTGGGCTTGTTCAGCGTGGAGAAGAGAAGACTGTGGGGAGACCTCCAGCACTTAAAAGGCACTTATATAAACAGGAGGGAGACTGGTTTTTTACTTGGGCAGATAGTGATAAGACAAGGGGAAATGGTTTTAAACTAAAAGAAGGGAGATTTAGATGGAATATTAGAAGGGAATTATTTACTCAGAGGATGGTGAATTGCTGGAATAGGTTGCGTAGAAAGATTGTGGATGCTTCATGTCTGGAGACATTCAAGGCCAGGTTGTATGGAGCCCTGGACATCCTGATCTTGTGGCCATTCTGTGATTATACGAAATAACTCAGAGGAGTAATTTGCTGTGAAAGAACAGATCCATCCTCAACCAATGACATGCTGAGAAGCACAGGTGAGATTTCAAAACAGAAATCAGAGCAGTAGCATGGTCAGGCTGTGCTGGAGGTTTCTCTGCTTCCTGTGAACAGTTCCACTTCCCTTGGAGAGGAAACCTGTAGCATGTAGCAAGTATATGCTCATGGAGATCTTTCACCAACCACTTCTGTAGTGTTTGTGTGAGTGGGAAGCATGCTGCACACATAAAGGTATCTTTTGTTTGCCAGCTGCATTGTCATAAGATGTTTCTTTTCAGCAGCAGTGTGGTGTTCAGGATATCCATTCATAATAAACACGGCTCTCTAGGAGAAAGATATTTCAACAAAAAGCAATCTGAATTGTCTTCAAATCTAGAAAGACACTTTATATTCAGGCAGAACTTGTACCATACTTCCCCGTGCATGCTTTTCATGCAGCTGCTGCTGTCCACTCAGTGTTGGGGTGGAAGCCAGTGGATTGCCCTGCTCACTGTGGGGATGAGCTGTGTCCCTATAAGCTGCCTCCCAATATCCGTACAGGCAGAGGCTGCTGAAGATGCTCAGCCTTGCTGACAGAGCTGAACCACATCCTCGTGAGCAGAAAAGGTGCCATTGCTGTATGTGCTGCTGGAAAGCAGCTGCTGGAGGCTACCCCTGCAGCATGGTACCGGGCTGCAAACCCCAGCGACTGTACTGAGTCTGCCAAGGGAAGATTTTATATTGTGTTGCTTAAAAGGCAGGCATTCAAGCAATAGTTAAAATGGCTGAACAGCTTGTCCATTAGAAAACAGTGTATTCTTTTTCCACAGTTACTTCCCATTCTGGATATCCAGTCACTGATCCCTGCAGAGATCCAGCTCTGGCACGCGAGACCTCTGATGCATGAGGCTGCTTTGTGTGCTTGGCATCAAATTCAGACCATTTTGAGAACTGTTCAGATCATCTGGAGGACGGTTGTTTTTTTCCCTCTGTATTTCTTTCCATAAAAAGGTGACTCTATTTTTAGAACTTGGCCCAAATTGTTGAACCCAGCGGTTTGAGTTTTACTGTTGTTGTTTTTCTTCTCCTCAGTCAAAACGAAGAGGTTCTGGCTGATCTGAGCAGAATGATAGCACTGCTTCTCTTGAAATTATACTCCAGGAGTTTGTGAGTGAACGAGCATGTGTGTGCACATGGAAATTTTCTCTCCATTTCCTAGAATAAACGTTTTTTCTGCTTCCTCTAAATCCATACTCAGAGCTTGTAAATGTCTCTGTTAAGGCTGATTTTATGGAACACTGGTAGGGGAGATAGGCCTAAAATAGAATACATCTAATATCTAACGCATAGTCTGACATATTGTAGGTCAGAAGTATCTCAGATTCTTTCTGTATTCTGAAAGTTCAAAAATATGTATAAATCCAACTTTATTTTCCCTTAATTTCTAATTTGCTTTTCTTAGACAGACTTGGTATATTTTTTTGTGTGTATGTCAGCTTGTAGTTAATCGAGATTCAAGAAATGTTCTTTCTGTTGTTGCTTTTTAGAAAAAATTTACTGCTCTAACTTGCCTGCCTACTCTCTGACAATACAATGTGCACGTAGCACATCAAAGAAGAAACTTGGATGAATTCTTATATATTAAGAGGTACATGGTTTTTTTTAAGAAGTAGAGGTGCTAGCTTCAGTTTCCTAGGCAAATTCTCATAAAAGTAATTACATTCTGTCTACTGCATTCCTCTGCCACTTCAATTGGTTGTGGTATTCTTCCTCAATTTGTGCCCCACACTTTCACATACCATGATAGAGTGCTGTTAAATATTTGTTATCCATCACCCCAGCAGTGACTTCACTTTGGTAGCAGCGATTAAAGTAATCCACCGGATGCGCTAAAATTAGTAGCATATTCTTGTCAAAAATTTGTGTTAGTCCAAAACTCTCAGAGTAAGATGTGTTTTTAACCATGACTTGGTAGTACAATAACTTGTGACATAAATCAGTAACACAATTAGCTATGGTTACTTTCAGATGAGGAATGTTTGATGGTGACTTTGGAACAGCAGTATAAGAGGATCACTGTGGGCCATCTGCACTGATACCTTCAAACTGTGACCACTGATTAACAATGGAAGCTGATGTGTTATGTTGGTGGGTGAATTAGAGTAGGTTTACTACGAGGAAGAAAATAATCAGGAGCATCCAGGCAGCAAAAAAATCTGGGCAGGGGGAGATGAGGGCTGCTCCCCTGCTGTATTCACAGTGGGTACGAGCTGTTCATAGCAGTTGAAACATGATTAGTGAGTGATGCATGACCGGTAGCTAATTCCAAGGAACTTTTCCACTGCTCCTTGATAAACACAGCATTTCACTGCTGACAGAAATTAAGGTTCTCTTTTTTCCCCCCATATTTTAGCACATTTATTCAGTGATGACAGAACTTGGACTTGTGAAGCTAGTATTAGAATGCTCATTTTAGCTTTTCTTTAATTTCACTGTACTACAGAAAAGAATATCTCTTAATTTGCATTTTCCTTTTCCTGGCAACACACGGTTGTTCCAAGACTGAACATAGACAATTCAGTTTAATGAACCAAAACCAACACTACTTGCTTTCCCTGAAATTATACCAATTTACTTGATTTCAGCCACACAGACCTTGGGAACTAACTTTGCTGTATGCTACAGCAAAGGACACAGGACTCGGTGATCCTGTAAATGCTCTTGGGTCAAGGCTAGGGCTGAGCTGCTCTCATGATCACCTGCTGTCAGATTGCAGAAGGGCTAAGGTTAATGCAGAGCTGGGGAAAGCCATCCACTGAAACCCAAAATTTCATAGCTGGGACCAAACCATACTAAATTATTGTCTTGGAGAAGGAGGGGAGATTTGTGATGAGGGAAGGAGTAGACGGCAAGACAAAGCAAGACCACTGTATTCTGAGAGTTGTAGATTATGTTAAGCATTTACAGCCTTGATGCAGGAAATTTGGCTAAACACATCTAGAGATAACCTTACACAGAAGCTGGAAAACTGGATTAATGAAGTACTTGCCTTATTCGGTGTGTTTCCTGTAGTAGAAATTTCTTGCTGTTGTCATTCAGAAGAACTGCAATGGCAAGACTATTGGAAGACACTGGAAGCTATTGAAAAGCATGTGTTAGAGATGATAACTGCAGCCTTTGATCTTGTCCTTATTTCCCTGTCAGCCCTCAGGTTTCATAGAATCATAGAATCACCAAGGTTGGAAAAGACCTCTAAGATCATCTAGTTCAGTTGTCTGCCTATCACCAGTATTTCCTACTAAACTATGTCCCTCAATATCTAGTACAATATCTAAACGTTTCTTGAAAACCTCCATGGATTGTGACTCCCTGCCACCAGGGAGCCCATTCCAGTGCCTGACCAGTCTTTGTGAGAAATTTTTTTTTCTAATGTCCAATCTGAATCTCCCCTGGTGCAACTTCAGGCCATTCCCGCTTGTTACATGGAAGAAGAGGCCGACCCCCATTTCACCACAACCTCCCTTCAGGTAGTTACAATGAGCAGTAAGATCACCCCTGAGCCTCCTCTTCTCCAGACTGAACAATCCCAGCTCCTCATAAGACTTGTGCTCCAGACCCCTCACCAGCTTTATTGCCCTTCTCTGAACGTAGTCCAGGACCCTAGTGCCTTTGTTGTAGTGAAGAGCTCAAAAGTGAGCACAAGGTGCAGCCTATCCAGAGCCAAGTACAGAGGGATGATAACTTCCTTACTCCTGCTGGCAACACTTTCTAATACAAGCTGGATGCCATGGTTTAATATCTGGCTCATTTTGTTTCATACCTGATAGCGTCATGTGCCCAGATCTGTTTTGTTGTTGTAAATACTTCCTGCTGCTCCATGCCAGGAAAAATAAAGTGGCAGCTGTTGGCTGCACTTTCCAGAGGGATTTGGTAAGGCAGGAAGGTAAGGGTGCCTTCAGGGAAGAGGAAGGAAGAAACCCCAAATCTGAACCATCCAAACTTTTCACAGAATTTTGATTGTTTTGACTAAAAACTTTGAATAGTCTCTAAATACTAAAGTCTGCTTGCTATCAACTCAGCTACCAGATGGCCAGTGCTTACAGATGCTTCAACCCTTCCAATAGTTTTCATTTCTTCTTTTTTTTTTTTTTTTCCTTGAAGGAAATGACAAAGTTCATATTGGCCTTCTTAGAGCTTACATTAAGCGTTTCAGAAAGCAACCGGAGGAACCCAATTGGACACAACTATAAGGCAAAAGATTTTTCTTAACTGTATGTTGAATTAAAAAACATTTATGATTTTTTGCTTAATGTTTTCAATCCTGCTACTTTAAACTGAAATCCAGGCGCTTAGAACAATGCCATATAATTAGCGCAGTAGAAATAAGGAAAAATATCATATTTTTTAGTTTTTTTGTTTTTTATGAGGTATACTACAACTTTTACACATCAAATTCTGAGTTTATAAAGTTGCTAATCATTTATTTATTTACTTATTTTCAAGCAAACCCACATTATTTTCCAACAGGTATGATCACTGCATGGATTGCTGTGTTGCTATAGACATCACTGGCATAAGGCTGGCTGCCTCAGTCCTTCATGCAAAGAGGGTAAAGATATACTTGAAATTTTGAAAAAAATCACCAGTTTCACCTAATAAACTGAGAAGTCTTCCTCCCTTTTGCTGGTACATTCCTGACTCTGCTGTTTTATCACGTGAATAGGGACAGAGGACAAAGATGATATATGGAATGAGCTAGGCTTATACCAGAAAAGGATTTTTGTGCTCTGCCAGAAAGTGGGAAGTAGGAAAAGCCCTCACACTAAGTAAGGTATATATATATTTTTTTTCCTACTATGTTATAAAAGAGAATCTAGAAATCTAAAACATGTTATGGATCTGATTCTTGGTATACTACATATTCAACTTTTTAAACAGATTAGAGATACCCATTGCAACACTGAGGTATCAATGAGGATTCCTGGGGATTGGCCTTGTTATCAGACACTGTAATACAAGCTGCTGCTCTTCTGATAACTGAGTGCACACGAGTGTTCAGAGGAAGCAGTCTGACTGCTTGTCAACGTGGATTTTCCCAAGACAGGATGAACCTTCTCCTGGCCAGATGAGCCCACTTTAGGACAACATCCCAATATGATTGCACAAAAGTGCTCTTGTACAGGCATATCAAGATTGCAGCCTCCTTGTGCTTTGCTGATCTCTGGGCTCTTCAGTTCACTTGAATCTCAGAGATGCTTTCTGTCTCTGTGTCGACAGACATCAGAGAAAAGTCTTGTATTGGAATTGTTTTCCCAACAGATTATTCTCTTTCTAAATACACCTCATTGCAATCTAAAAAACCAGATGAGCCATGTTTTTATTAGAAGTACTGTCAGATGCGACTTGAGAAAGTGAATGAACTTGATAATGAAAAGTAAATGTTGTCTTTTAAAAATCATCAGTTTACAAAATGGAGGCTGGTGGGGGGAGAAGCGGGAGAATTAAGTTTAGAACTTAGCTCCTTCACGCTCAGCAGCCTCATTTACAGGAAGAATACAACAAATCTCTTGTTTTTGCAGCACAAGGGCTTTATACAGGTAAACACATTGAGAATTTTGCCTGTAATGTTTGCCCAGCTAGACCATAAAGAATCCCTGTGAGCAAGGGGAGCTGGTGACATTGCATGGCCCCAAAGAGCTCTGCTTTCCTCCCATGTCCATCTGCCCTAGTGCCAGGCAGGGAGACCGCCAGAGTTGAGCTATCCCTGTGGAGCCATCCAGTGCATTTATTCTGAGTACAGACACAGTGGTCTTCCATTTTGCAATTACAGAAACAAGAATATACAGTCGAGCTTTCTAGCTTTCTTCCCTTCCCCGCTGCCACCGCTTGGTATGGCTGTAGGGAATATAAATGGAACAGGAAATTTGACCATGTCGAGGATCAATGTCATTAAAGACGCGTCTTGTTTTAAAATCTAATTTTATATAACTGCTCCGTTATATAATATGCTTTTGTTTGTTGTCTTGATTTTTATCGAGGTAGTGTACATTCCCCTGGACCTTTTCATGAAGGAATGTTTATACCTGTGGGCAGGCGCTAATGGCAGTGAAAGGCTTGCATTCATGGGAACAGCATTTAGCAATTCATGGTTGCCAAGGTAAGCAGCAAAGGCATGCCCTCTGCCACTCCACTGCCTCTAAAAGAAACAGTCTCTAAGGTAACAGGCTAGCACCCCTTGAGGCCAAAAATCTTTAGCTTTTTAGACAGAAAAACACATAAAATAATACCAAGAAAAGCATTTTTTTTGTCCAGGCATTTTTTCTTCACAACAGAAAAGGAGCTCAAAGTGTTCTATTTTTGGTTCCGCACAGGAATTTAATTCAGATGCTGCCCAGTGCTTTGTGCGCTCAACATCCCTTTGACAGTTGAGTTTCAGGGGCACATAGGACTAATGAGCCAAGGCATGACTGCAGATGGAGGCTGGCGTCTCCCAGGCCTGTGGCTGTTGTTCAAGTGAATAGGCAATTTCCCTGATTAGCTTGGAATTTGCAGCATTATCTGGATGGTTATTTGGCATGAGCCCTTTTTCCAGGATTACAGGCAATGTAAGAGATTGAGTCACCTGAAGAAAAGACCAGCAAAAGCAGTGCTTGCTAGCTGCTGCTTGAGATGGGACAGGAGAATGGGCTTCTCTTCTTGTCTTTCACGAAAACTCTTGCCAATGTCCTTTATCCCCTTGCACTAAAAGAGAGAAATGGGTGAGTCATCATTTTTCCTCAGTGTGAGATTTTAATCAGAATAAACAAACACCAGAGGGCTATTTTAAAAATTGAGTGCAACAGCCAAATCACATTAGTATTGCTACTGATCTTGGTGCATCAGAGCCTTGTTCTGTGCAGAAGACTTGTCTTCATCATCCACAGTATTGTCATGACTCTTAACACCAGTTCAGTTTGCAAAAGAATACTTCTCTGTCATAATTCTTTTCTGAGCTTTTATTGTTTACAGTTACAAAGTGACTGTTCATGAACTGTAACTGAGTGATGCAGCACGTGCTTGTTTTCCTGTGTCTTTCTGCATCTGGTACAATTCCTGCAATTATAACAAAGGCCTTAAGGCTCTTCATGATTAGGAAGATGTTTCCTGGAAAACTTTGCAAATTGTTCAACTAATTCGTTGCTGATGTTAGTAAGTTTTTACACAGAATAAAGGCAGACCAATACTCAGGCCTTACTGTATCTTCAAGTGTACAACACATGCCTTGCATATCTGTGGGTCTTTGGAAATAAACCTCAAGCTACTGAGCTGACTCCTAATAGTACCAGGGGGATAATGATTCTCCTACTTTCAGTCTTAGAGAAGGAATAGTGCCCTGGCTGCATTCACAGATAGGACATACTTCAGAATGCGCTTCTCCATCTACTTTCACTTCATATCCTACAGATGAAAGCAATTGTGGAGTAACTACAGACCTTGTGATGGTTTAAAGCATAATAACACAGAGAATTAAACAGGGAACTGAATTTGTTATATCATTCACCCCAGGAACACCCACAGTGTGATAACACATCATCATGCAAGAGATGCTTCACTCTTTATTCAAGTCTGAGGTGCATAAATGAACATAAATTTCACTTCAAGTGGGATGGTGATGTCGCGAGTTGGGAGAAATGGCCAGTCTCGTGAAGCAGAGTGCAGGTACCTCAACAGCCATCGTGAAACACACTTGCATGCATTCAGTTCTCCTGCGATAGCTTGGGAAACTTGCCAGCTTATTCAAAGATAACAGCCTCGTTCTACTGTTTTGTAAGCTAAGCATTCCCATGTCTTAGTTCGACGGGATTGATGCTGTAAGCAGTAACTTACAACAGACCTAGCAGATGCCCATAGCACTGAGATCAGGTGGTCGCAGCCACTTCCAGCTGAAAGATGACCACATTATGCAATGGATCCAATTGGGAAAACAAAAGCACCATGTCTGTAACTTCTTGCATGCTCTCAGGAACATCCCTATAGACTTAGCTACAAATTTCACAACAGTTCTTCTTGAGGAAGATATGCAAAAGTTCAACTTGATGCACTTTTAAGCAATAGAAGATAAAATCTTAAAGTGTGATGTTTCAGATAGTTGTAGGAATAGGGAGCAGTATTAGAATCATTTATAAAGTAACAAATAATAACTAGGGACTGGCATTAAAAAAAGTTTTTAAAACTTCTGGTTTCAGTTTATTTTGTTGAACTTAGTGTTGATATTTTTGTACTCCACAAAGTGGGTTGATGTGAAAACCCTACTCTGTGTCTCTAACGATAAAATACTATTTGATGTCTACAGCTATCATTAGCTGAACACTCTGGACTCTTTTTTCTCCCCAAAGAACCATTATACTGTTGATATGAAAAGACAGAACCTTGAAAAAATTAAAGTAAAAACTGACTACTCATACTTGACAGTGTGGTTTATAAAGCCTGTCTTTCAACAGCTATAAAATACTTGCATTCCTATGTCAGAAAGATGAAAATATGCAGCTGCCATTTGCTTAACAGCTCTTAACTGCAGCTGGAAATGTAAATGGAAAATGTATTAGTTTCATCTAACTTAATTGCCATTACATTTGTTCTTCTTTCCTGTCTATTAAAGTGTGCTTGTTCATATCCCAAGGCACAGCGTACACCTGCATTTATATAGAATTTATATTCATAAGTATACATATACTGACATCTCAAACTGAGCTGAAATTCAACAAAGTCTGTAGTAGGACTCCTGGCTGAGCATCAATCTATCCCCCTGAAGCCCCAAGCAGGCTTTTTCCTTATAATGTGTTACCTACGTTTCAGTAGTTGCTCCCAGACTAGGGACAGGAATTGCATTAATAAGATTTTTTTTTTCATATTCATGGTTTATTCATCCAGTTAGTAAAAAATTGAATGATGATGAAATTTCAGACAACCACATTTATTTACAGCTGCTGAACATTGGAGCTTTTTGAATATTCTTCCTATAACGACTAAATTTACCCAGTGTCCAGATAGTTTTGTCCCCAAGTGTTGGCGACTTCAGTTTAGCTCATATTTTCAGTTTGAAAACACATTAGAGAGTCTAGCCTCTTATCCACATCTTATGTGAATGAGTCAAACACATTAATGCTGCAACATGGAACTAGAAATGATATGGTATAAGACTTTATTGACAGATTTCAGGCATTTCTGTTTCCAGGTCTTACAACCCCAGTTTCAACATTTCTTTTTGTAACACTGACATTTTTTTCCATGTCTTTCCCATATCTTGAAGCACAAAAGCAGAGAAAAAAAACACCCATAAAAAGGCCAACTTAATGTTTCAGAGAACAAGGCAAGCTTTGGATAGTACTGATTCGAGGAATAGGAAAAAGTCTCTTATTTCACTTATTACTTTGCCCATCTTCATTATTCAACAGGAAGCCTCAAGATCTGTTACATGATCACAGACAACTGTAATGATGCCTGGTGATATATATTTACTAACAAAAGAAAAACAACTGTGAAATGTGTTATTAGGGATGGATTTATTGTACTTGGTAGATAATATCAGATATTCATGAGGAGAGAAGTCTTCTTTCAAACCAGTGCATTTATAGATAGACCAAAGTCTAATTTGCCTGACGTGTTTTTCTAAAATTGATGGTATAAGCCATATGTTTTTGTCTCCATCTGGCTTACGCTTATGCCATTTGCAGCAAAAATGCTATGGTGGTTTTTGTTTGTTTGTTTGTTGTTTTTGTTTGTTTGTTTCTTTTGTTTGTTTGTTTGTTTCTTCTCCAATCTCAGAGATCACCTGTATGGTTGATAAAGAAATAATATTCATCTTATCTCTGCACTGCCACTTACCCATCACAAATACTATGTGTGGTTCTTTGAAATGATCTGCACCTTGTGGCACTTTCCTGACATTTGTGCTTCTCAAGACCTCCCTATTTTTCTACAGTAATATCATATTGCAACTCGGATGAGTTTAAAGGCGATGATTCATGAGTCAGGAAGAGTTAAGCCTTACTTTATTCAAAAACCAGCACACTTTTGCTTCTAAACTGAGCAAAAGCGATGGGAAGTCACTGAAAGGCAGTAAACATGAACCATACTTAAATGCTAACCTGCTTTAAATAGCGTTTTGACAATACAGAAAATTATTCTAAGACTTACAGCAGTTCTGCAGGACCACTTGGCATAAATACAATGAAAACTGTAATGTTTTAGACTATAAATAAAATATTACAGAAATCCAAGTCCTACTAGGAACACAAGTAGAAAAGAAGTAGGCATAAACAAAATCATTAATCCATTGGTTGACTTTTCACTTTCATAAACAATGAAGTCATTTATATACGCATATCTGCATATATGTATACTTTTAGAACGCAGAGAAAAGTAAAATATTTGTCAAGGCCTGCTTCCCAAAATACTACTTACAGGAAGCAGCCAAGGTTTTATCAGAAAGGGATTGGTTTCTCGGATTTTAAGAAACATTTCTTAAGAGACTGAGTTAAATTCTAGAAAGACACTATGGACACTCAGAGAAATCTTTAGAGATAAAATTCATTATAAAATGCAAACATATGCAGTCTAAACCCTGCCTCATACCATGTGCATGAAATTATCCCCATCTACATGTGCATATTCACTCACCCCAAACATAAAATCTTGTTTAAAAAAAAAATCATAATTGTCATATATAGTAGAAAGATAACTCTTGATAAATTGAGGTGGAAAAACATCACTCCCCAGTGTTTGAGGGAGCAGAGGAATTTATATACTGCAGTTTTTAATCTTGCTTTTTTGACAGTTCATTCAAACTTAATGGATAACTTTGTGGTCCATTGGGTTCATAAGTTCTTTGGATTCAAATGAAAAGCTAAGATTCTCTTGCTCAGAATCTACTGCCTATAAAAAGTAAACATTTCCCTTTCTAATCTTTAATGTAAATTATAGCTCATACAGAGCTCATAGAATCGTTTGAATGGGAAGGGACCCTTAAAGGTCATCTAGTCCAACTCCCCTGCAATGAACAGGGACACCTACAAGTAGATCAGGGTGCTCAGAGCCCCATCCAGCCCGACACTGAATATCTTCAGGGATGGGGCATCCACCATCTCTCTGGGCTGTCTGTTCAGTGCCTTACTATCCTTACTGTAAAAAAAACAAACACAGTCTAAATCTCCCCTTTCCTTTACTTTGAAATAATTTCCCCTTGTCCTAAAGAGTCTGTCTCCTTTCTTATAGTCCTGCTTAAGATACTGAAAGGCCACTATCAGGTCTCCCTGGAGCCTTTCCCTCTCCAGGCTGAACAGCCCCAGCTCTCCCAGCCTGTCCTTGTAAAGAGGTGTTCCATGCATTGGATCATTTTTGTGACCCTCTTCTGAACATGCTCCAACAGGTCTGTGACTCTCCTGTACTAAGGACTCCACATCCGGATGCAGTACTCCAGATGAGGCCTCACCAGTGCAGAGTAGAGCAGCAGGATCACCTCCTTCAGACTGCTGGCCATGCTTCCTTTGATGCAGCTCAGGACACACTTGGCCTTCTGAGCTCTGAAGGCACATTGCTAGCTGATATCCAACTTAGCATCCACTAGTATTCCCAGGTCCTTTTTTGTATACAAATAACCTTATTTTTGGTGAAATGCACAGCTAAGGACATCACCAGTCATACAGATAAAGCGTGGCTTAAAAACAAAAGATAGTTTTATTATAATTAAAATCTTCCTCTGTGATTTTAGGAAGCTGAAGTTAGTGACCCCAAATTCTTAAAAGTTACTTACGTTTCCCACAACACTGGCAGAAAATAAGAAAGTTACACACAGTCATTCTCCCCCAGTTTTTCCCTGTAGGGAAATAACTTTGAATTACTCTGAATTTCCCCATATTTTAAGCAGAGGAGACAACTGCTCTTGTGGCTTAACTATACCTTTGTTCACCTAGACGTTGGTTAATGATTGTGGCCACCGACCTTCTGCCACTGTCCACTTGCAACTAATTATAATTATTTGCTACACGGATGAGCTAAAATAATTCAGCTCCTTAAAGAGCCTTTTAGCCATGTATCCCAGGTCATCCTTCTGCCCTACTTCACCGCATTCTCCTTGGGTGCTTTGTGCCCTCAGCTCTCCTGTCACTCATCTGTCTCCAAGCACTTCCACCCCATGCTGGCAGAGCACAGCATTTGTTGGATTCAGGGAGACAAATGTGGTTTTGGCACCATGCTCAATGAGGGGATAGA
The DNA here is from genome assembly GCF_905368555.1 of Meleagris gallopavo. Lineage (NCBI taxonomy): Eukaryota > Metazoa > Chordata > Aves > Galliformes > Phasianidae > Meleagris > Meleagris gallopavo. The sequence goes on along the minus strand of NC_139405.1, from coordinate 56,359,129 downwards.
AATATGCCTGAGGGATCCTGTTGTGGGAAAAGGTGAGGAGCATCCCTCAGTTTGGGGTCCAAGGAGCATAGCAGCCTGTTTGTGAGAACTTAGCTGTGAGGTCATAGGGAAGGAGTGAGAACAGCTGTTACATAAAACTAACCCCCACAGTCAGTGCTTTCCAAAAGGATCTGAGGGTTGTACAATGCAGAATAGGACATATTTACAATGTCAATGAAAAAAAATAAAAGGTCCACATTTAAGCTGACATTCAGGGGTCAGACAAGAGTTAGGCAGGTTTATCGAAGAGAGTTGTTACATTTGTAGGTTTTCACAACACTTGATATGAAAGTACCTCTTATCAGTCTCATATCAACCTGGATGTACCGATGATAATGACATGCTCTTCTGATTAGTTTGAACCATTTGATCAAGGAGGTATACAAAATTCTTGCCAAGATTTTTAAGCCTGTATCAGTATGTTTTCCGGTATCAGCAAAGCAAAACTCTTAAACACAAAATACAGATTGTGGCTTACTAGGTTTTAACAGCAAACACCTACTTCTGAGTAAGAGTGTGGGCTTTACACCTTAGTTGCGATAAGTGACTCCCAAAAGCCCTGTATGACTGCCTACACCCAGTTTCACAGCTGTCACTGGAGACTTACCTTCAGTTTTAATGGGCCTGGTTTAAGGAGCCTTCAGAAACCTCTTTCTAAGCACTTTCTCCAAATAATTTCTTGCACAAATCCAAAGCCTTTCATTGGCATTGCACTTTTTGACCCAGGTGGATAAAATGTGGAAATCAGCAGGACATTACCAATAACTTCACTGAACATGTAGTCATGCCCCTGAAGTTTTTGAAAGTATCAGGCCAAAAATAATGCAACTGAGACCACAGGAGGTCTGTCAGGTGTTGTGCCTAGGCTCTTCTTACTCATCAGAGCAGGAAGCTGGAGTGAGTTGGCTCTTCATCCTGCTTGTACATGAGTGACAAAGTCTGGAATGACCCTGCTGGAATAAAATGAGAAGTAACAGAAGGAGGTATTTTCCATGCCAATCCTAATCCACTTCTTATTTTTTCTTTAAGGTTTGGAATTAAGTTGTTATATTAAATTATACATTTTAATGCAGGTCAGAAGCTGAAAGAATGTATGTGGAGGCATAGGCAGCTACTATCTCTTCTGAACCATTTAATCTTTCAGGAACTTCCAGGAATTGAGCAGAGCCTCTCAGCAGTTAGAGATGTCTTCAGCTGTCATTTGCAGGTCCACTTATGGCTAATTGGGAAGGAGAGTTGAGAGAGCTAGTTAGACAGAAATGTCAGAGACTGCAGATATGTCCATGCTGTAGCTTGTCCAGCTTGTTCTCAGGCAGCCTTTTGCTCCAGGATGCTCGAGGCATGGTTGTGCAATTCTGACAGGAGAGCAGGAACAACTTTATTTTCTGTTCTTGAGATTTCTTTTCAGAAAAAAAGAAAAAAAGGATGTGGAAGATGGATGATCTCAAGTTCTGTTACAGCTGATCCACCACGGCCTCCTGAAGTATGCCAGCTTGTAGGAGCCAAGCACTCAACTACCTACTAAGGGAAAATGGAAAAAGTGTTACAAATGGCACAGAATATTTCAAGAATTTCTGCTTCCCCAACAGCCCTGAGAATCCCATCTCATCTTCAGCTTGGTAGGCAAGTCAGTATGGCCAGGAGTATTAGCAGAAGTGTAAGCCAACCTCTTCAGTCACAAGCTTGACCACTGAGCAGCCTGTGTGGGAGAAATGCCATATGATGGTTCATAACCATCATATTCCACCCTCAGCAAGTTTGCTGATGATACGAAGTTGGGAGGATTGGCTGACACGCCTGAAGGCTGTGCTGCCATTCAGCGAGACCTGGACAGGCTGGAGAGCTGGGCAGTAAGAAACCGGATGAGGTTCAACAAAAGCAAGTGTAGGGTCTTACACCTAGGGAGGAAGAATTGCATGCACCAATACAGGCTGGGGGATGAGCTGCTGGAGAGGAGCTCTGCAGAGAGGGACCTGGGCGTCCTGGTGGACGACAGGTTGGCCATGAGCCAGCAGTGTGCCCTCGTGGCCAAAAAGGCCAATGGCATTCTGGGGTGCATTAAGAAGAGCGTGTCCAGCAGGTCGAGGGAGGTGATCCTCCCCCTCTACTCTGCCCTGGTAAGGCCTCATCTGGAGTACTGTGTCCAGTTCTGGGCTCCCCAGTACAAAAAAGACAGGGATCTCTTGGAAAGAGTCCAGCGGAGGGCCACAAAGATGGTGAAGGGCCTGGAGCATCTCCCCTATGAAGAAAGGCTAAGTGAACTGGGTCTGTTCAGCCTTGAGAAAAGAACACTGAGGGGGGACCTGATCCAGGTTTATAAATATCTGAGGTGTGGTGGCCATAGCGGTGAGGCCAGTCTCTTTTCAGTGGTACGTGGAGACAGGACGAGGGGAAACGGACATAAGCTGCAGCACAGGAAGTTTTGCACGAATGTGCGTAAGAACTTCTTCGTGGTGAGGGTGACGGAGCACTGGAACAGGCTGCCCAGGGAGGTTGTGGAGTCTCCTTCTCTGGAGATATTCAAGTCTCGCCTGGACGCCTACCTGTGCGACCTGGTGTAGGGAACCTGCTTTGGCAGGGGGGTTGGTCTCGATGATCTCTAGAGGTCCCTTCCAACCCCTACAATTCTGTGATTCTGTGATTCTGTGATAAAAACTCATAGGTTCAGCGGGTAGGGGTGCCTGTGTGCCTCAACCACGGTATCTCGAAGAAATAGGCATTTCTATAAATAGGTACACTGACTGCTTTATTGAACTCTAAGGCTTTGTTAATAATAGACGTATAGAGAATCAATGGATCTGCTGCAGACATGGATGGAATCATTTGCATCTATACCAAACTTTAAATTGGAGGCTACTCATGCAAATACTTTGGCCTCTAGAGGAAAGGCAGTACAAAAGATAAAAGTGATATTTTTACAGAATTTCACCCCAGGATGGCACATAGAAAGAGCCACAATGCATTCCCTCCATTTAATAGCTGGCATGTTTCTGTATGGGGCAATATCAAGATGTTGGGACAGCAAAAAAGGTCTCAAAACATTTCAAAGCCTATTATAGTCTTAACAATTTGACAACTGAGCTACAGTAATATAGTGGGCTTGCTAGTTCCCTTTAGTTGCGATGGGCATGCATAGTTATGCATACAATGGCTTTCATTAGGCACCTCTTCACCTCCAAAGCAACAAAATCATCCATTTACTTAAAATCTCTTCGAAGCAATGGTCCCAATCTAATTTTTAAATACCACAGTCCTTGTTCAAGGAGGCTTTTCTTCTTCCTTGGGGAGCTAATTCTCTTGCAGAGTGGATACATACATACATATATATATTAGGCATACCCAATATCTGTAAACTTAGATTACTTTACTTTTCTTTTTGTTACTTTATTTTATTTTTAGTTGCTCATGCTTCTACATGCAACTAGTTCCAAACAGAGGGAAATAGGTATGCTGTGTATCTCATTTGGAGAATGTAAACAGAGTTCAAATATGCACAAGTTCATTCAGTGATGAGGGAACTGCTCTGCCTCACTACTTCTTTCCTTGTGTCCTCTTCTTCACCTTTTTTGAATATATACTGTAGAACATCCTGAAAGAAAACTCTCCATCAACCACTCCCTTGATATTGATATAAAGGCAGCTTCACCTCCACCCAGATTCTTCCCTTTCCTCAGTAACCATGAAAACACAACATCCATCTCTTTCTCGCTCTGTCTTTGGACTTTAAGCCAGGTAAGAGTATAAGCTATAAATTGAAGAGAAATATACAGCTGAGTAAATAAAGTGAGATGAAAGGGAGAAAATGGGAAATGTGTTTCCTATCAGGGAGTTTAAGAAACAGGCTTGGCACACAGGGGGAAAAAACAAAACAGGAAACAAGGTTCTACATATAAATTAAACTTTTTCACCCTGAATCTTTTTAGATAGCCCAGGAGTAATAAGAACGTGTGTTTCTTGGACTGGCAAACCAAGCATTCCAACACTAAATGGCTTCCTGTTCAACACGTTCAAAGCCAGAAACTGTTTTGGGGGGTTGGTTAGAAATATGTGTGAAGTATGCACTTTTACTTCGGGCCAAATCAAATGTTTTTAGTCTCCCCTCATCTTCCATCATCCCCTTCCCCACTAAAAAGGAAAAAAAGAAAAAACAACAACAACAACAAAAAAAACCACCTTTCCTCTGTCACTGAGGAAGCTAGCCTTGAGTTAATCTGCAAACATTCCCACTTCTCAGTAAAGTTACTTAAAAAGAAACTGGTCAGTGTCATTTTGCCCTGGCATTTAGAGCTGTTGAGCTGTAATGAGTAGATGCTCAAGATCTTGGCCTCAGGTTAAAACAAGAAAACAGCGAATATTTGAGGGTACTACAGCATTCTCCACCACTGTTGTCAAGCCTGTAATTCACAAATTTTTAGTCTGTTTTCTTCTTCTGCCTCATCACTCTCAAACGTTATTTGGTACTGCTTATTCTTTGCGGATCTTTAGAGCTGTTTTCTTCTTCTCAGTTTTCAAAGTTTGACCACATGGATAAAAGTGAAAATAATGCACATGGGAAAATGTGTGGAGTGCTGCATGTCACGGATGGACTAAGGTGATGAGGTTTTGCAGTTCCTCATTGAAGCCACTAGGTATGTTCTGCAAAACAACAACTACAAAAAGAGAAGTACATCTTTTTTAGTTAGTGGGCATTATTTACATCTGCTTTACCTGGACCTCAATCTATCCCTTTCAGAGTAATTAGAGAAGACTCTCCAGCCACTGCTTCTAGTAACATTTTGTCCCCTAGCTCCAAAAAAATAGAAGACTTGTACGTGGTAGCCAACTATTTTCTTTTAATATATTTTCCTTTCATTTCAGAGTTTTGAGACCTAAACACTTTCCTGTTTCAGTGTTTGAAGAATAGTATGTACTGAGTAAAGTCCAAGCTGGTATACTGTTGTTGAGACATTGGTTTTATCTGTTACTGTTATGCCACCTTGAATGAACCAAGCTGCATAATTTGTTTTGGTCCTAGCTTTTGCAAAAACAAAGAAACAAAAAAATCCATAAAAACCATTAAGAGGAATTTAGAAACATATGTTTTGGGATTTTCCCTTGTAGGAAAGGCATTTTGGAAAGATGCTTGGTTCTCCAGCCTCATCTAAGTCAGGAAGCTTCAGCCTCTGCTGATTTAAACCAAATTTAGTTGGGTACAGCCAACTGTAGCACTCATTTTCAGAAGTACAACTGAAGGTAGAACTACCAATAACAGTGAGACTTAATGAACACTGGACAGACACCACTGATAATTCATTCCTGGATGGCCACTTAGTTCAGGATCACTGTTACAGGTATCTCTGAAAGTAAAGTATCTACATCCTTATAACAAACCCTCTATCTAGAGATAGGCAGTTAGTCCTAGGTTTCTCCCACACAAACTTTTGAGGAAAAGGAGAAAGAGATAATGATAGAAAAAGCAAAGAAAGGAAAGGTGAAATATAAGGAAAACAGCAGAAGAGAATGAGGGAGGGAGATAGAAAGAGGAAGAGGGGGAGGGAGAAAGGAAGAAAAAGGAGAATGAAAAAGAGAAGGGAAGAGAGGAAGAAAGAAAGAAAAAAAGAAAGGAAGGAGGAAAGAAAGAGAGAGGGAAAGAAAGAAAGAAAGAAAGAAAGAAAGAAAGAAAGAAAGAAAGAAAGAAAGAAAGAAAGAAAGAAAGAAAGAAAGAAAGAAAGAAAGAAAGAAAGAAAGAAAGAGAGAAAACAAAAATATTTGAGAACAGAAATCCAACTAAATATGGACAAGAAAGAAAGGAAAAAAGAAAGATTTCTGGGATAATTTATAATAGTTAAACCCTTATTTCTTCTGCCAGGTAGAGAAATCCTAATCCTGTTACATGATCTTTCAAACTGCTTTAGTGAATCATTGCCATTACCAATATGGGCAGAAATTTATTATATCAGCTTCCCAGACACTGAACATGGTGTTGGCAGAGCTGATAGATGTTAACTCAGTGAGTCAGATATGGTGTTCTTTTTTTATCTCCAAGGCACGCAGCAGCAGCTCCAGCCATGTCACCACTAAAGCTGCTGCTGAAAGCTGGGAAGCTGATATGATAAGAATAGGATTTCTGATCAGTGATACTGCAGGTCTTGCATGGTAAGTGCAAACAGTCCTAGCAGGTAATGAGATGATTATTGACATTATGGAGTACTTCACTGAGGTCAAGTAGGTCATGTACAGGAAGCTAGAAAAAAGCAAATAAATCTATAGCTACCATTATAATAACAAATAATTGCAGGCATCATCAGCTCAGTTGCTAAGAGTTGTGGAAACTCTTTTTCGGTCTCATGACGATTCCCAGTGTCTTTGGTGCCTTGCACACCTGAGATTTTTATTTTTTTTTTCCACAGCGAATTTCAGATTTTACTCTTTTTGCATACTCATTTCTAGCATATACCACTTTCAGAGATGTGTTCAAGCAAAGTAATATTTTCTTTGTGAAAGCAAACTCCCTATATCTACTCTTAACATAATGCAAATAGGTTTTGTTCCTTGGCAGGGAAGATCTCTAGTTTTGCTAAGGAAGTAGCCATAGTTGAAGATGGCTGTTTTAGAACAAAACAAGGAATCTGCTCTGTACTCAGTAGAAACACAGCATTGTGATAGGTGCCCTGAAGGAGTTGCATGTGTTGTTGAATTCTTATGTAAGTGCCTTCTGCCAAATGGCATTAGTGGATGAAGCAACAGCCAGAAGCTCATGTTCCTCATCAAGAGACATCAGACTTTGTTTTCTCTCATTTTCGCATTCTTCTGTGCTTTCAGTGTTCCATCCTTCGAGTCATTTGAGAAGTCCAAATTTCAGGAACACTGAGAAAGTCATACTTTTAGACAGTCTGATACATGGTAATTGTTTTTTCATCACAGTCTCAGTCATAATGGCCCTTCATACATCTGCTGAACAGACGGATAGGAATTGTTCCACTGCAGAGACTTTTGGGCTATTGCCCCAGACTGTCTTAATATAATTTTCTCTGAAAAGTAACTGAGATTGGTTTTCGGTTGTACAATACAGCTCTGAGCATTCATCTTCACAGAAAGGTGGTAAAAAAGGAAGATATGACAATGAGATAACACAGCTTGATAGTGTCCACCCACTAAAACTGTTATTTGAACAGAACTGCAGAGTGTAATATGTTGCATCTTTGCTTCTCAAAGTGAAGTATTGAAGAGTGCTAACAAACTATTAACATAAATTATGAATGCCTAATTATGTATCATATACATAATTTGCAGGTAGGATCTGCCATGACACAAATAATAAAAATATGACTAATACTTTATATATATATGTACACATGTATAAGCTTTTCACTTGGCTTATAAAGGAGTTTGTGCTGTACTTTCTCATGGTGCACTTCATTCTTCTGAAGTTGTTCTCTCTTCTAGAAGAATTTTATTATTTGGCAGAATGCGATAGAAAGGAGAATAAGTGTTTTTCTTTCTGTTTGTTCATTTTCTTTTCTTTTAAATACCTAGGTGCAGCAAATGCTCTGGTCAGGGCAGTGATTCTCTGCATTCTTCCTCTTCACATTCACATGTGAAAGATCCCAAACTAATTTCAGGAATGCCCACACATCACCAAGTGTGCTGGAAGGCAACATCAATGCAAAGCTGATGCCATCAATGCTTTTTTATTTGAACACTACTACCACTAGAGTAGTGCTCTAACCTGCTAATTAAGGAATGGGAAGTAAGACATTTTATCCAGCTTGTAATCAAGACACCATAGTAGACTATAACATATCCAAAAAAAAGACTAGTGATTTTTTGCTTGAATTAGTTGTACCTGGGTATCCATGGCAATGCTTCTGAGCCATACTGATCAATTCTTTCAAAAGTAGGGGGAGTAGAAACATATGCGGAGAGTAAGTAGGAGAGAAAAAAAACACAGGACCTGTCCTTAGGGTTATGCTGGAGGTTGTTTCTCTTTTCTTTCCATGCATGCAGAAAGCAGCTGATCCGATATTTTTTGCAAATAGATACAAATGCATACAGAAGCACTGGGAACATCTTGTACACAGATGTGAGTCAGTACTTGGCAGGTGGCTAGTTGAAGTCAGATTTCCCAAACAATAATTACATTTTCTTAAAAAAAAAAAAAAAAAAGAGAGAGAGCAAGAATTAAAGAGACATGAGAAGAAGGACTAATTTAAACCTGTCTGGAATAAGAGCTTTCATGTTAATTTCCTTCTTCCTTTCATGTAGTTGACTCTGTATCACTTCAGGTGTTCAAACAAGTCTTGTGGGAAGGTCACAGGAAGACCCCATTATTAGTATAGTTTCCCAAGGAGAAGGGCATGTGCTACACCAATCAATCCGTTGTTCACCATAGGCCAGAAAAGCATTTCCACAGCGAGACAACAAATGCACCTCAAGAGCATGTCTGAGCATGAACTCAGGCACGTCTGCTGTTCCTATGGCAAACAGCATTCCACTTCCTCTTACCACCACGAGAGTGTGTTTCAGGCATAGAGCACGTTTTCTAATTTCTGCACGAACAGCCAAATGTGGTCAGAACCGCAGAGCTGTAGGTGGATTGTGAATCCATACACTGTAATTTGACTTTCAACTGCTGTACTAATTTCATATTTTGCTTATTGTTTTATTAGCAGTCTTTACAGAGGTGTTTGAAAGCTGTCTTGTCAAAAACAGCAATTCATGAGGAAATATTTGTCTTTGGTGGACAATCCATCTGCCTATATGTCTGTGTATCTATTTACTTATCTTTACATCTATCTTTATGTACTTTGACAGTGATGGAAAAGAAGAATGCTTTGTTTTGGGAAGAATGGTTGTAGATGAATCTTTGCATTCAGTTTTTCTGATGGAAAGACACACTCCTGTTTTCCTCTCAGTTCCAATAGTGAACCAGATCTCCTCACTAAGTAAGAAGGCTATGGTGTGCCCTGAAAAAATGTGGTTTAACTGAAGAGTTGTGCCTAAAGAGGGAAATAAGAGCATAAAGCCCACCAGTTAATACATGGTTATGGCACTATCATATTATTTTACTTTTTATTGAGGGCTAGCTAAAATAAAATAATTTTAATATTTTTGTTTATTTATAACCAAATTTTCCATGGACATCCTTTGCTACGCTTAATTCTTCTCAATTCTAGTTCTCAAGGCAGATCTGGATGTTATTTTTCTCTTTGTCCAATGAGAGTAGGAGTAGCAATGGAAAAGCATGATCCATATAGAATTATATGTTCTCAGAAAACTTGATATGTGCCTGGGAATTTGTGAGCTATGGGAACAGTGCTAGACTGTGGGGATTTTTTGAACTCCAAGCTGAGTTCAACCAGGATGTTATCGTTTGTTCTATAATAATGAACTTTACCAAGCACACAGTAAGAAAGCGTGATGAATTGGAACCACATCTCCATGAAAGTCAGATACTACCACAAAAACAGTGGGATGCAATACTTTCCACATCACAGAACTATCATACCTTGATGTAGGACAGCAGTTCAGAACAGGGTATATTTTTTATGCACTGTAAAAGGAAGAAAGTGTTTAGTGAGGGATAAAATGAAGAAGCCAACAAAAATCCTCACAAAAGTACTTTGCTGGGAAAAGTGAAAGTAAATATAGCAAGACATAATTAATTTGTTATGATACTTGAAGACTAAAACAAAGGATTTTTTTAAATACCCTCAGCTTCCTTTTCCTCAGCAAATTCCTGGGACTATGTGCAGAGCAAAACATTACAGCTTCCTGTTACTTCCCATGATTAAAAGCTTCCAGGTTACCCAGCAGTTGTCAAAGCGAATGCTGCTCTTAGAAGAAATCGTCACTGTCACTTCAGTCCTGATTATGAACAATGAGAATCTTCTGGCTGACCAAAATGTTTCTGGATTGAGCCCTAAGGAATTTGACTTTCTGAGACTTGCAGGGATGGGATGCGGAACTTCCCAGGCATGCTTTCTTTTTTTGAAACTGTTATGTGCATCTAAGCTGATCCTGTTCAGCCCAGCCGGGGGAAGGCCGAGCCTCACACCAAGGCTGCTGAAGGAAGGGGAAGCCCTTTTGTACATGGAGCTACCCCCCCAGCCCCCCAGTACTGCTGTGAGGACAGTCTCCCTATGGGGTGAGCCCATTCTGCTGAGGGAAAGGATCCATGGATAGTCTGTAAAAAGCTTCCAAAATAACAGATGCATTTATCAGGAAGCTAAAGTACCAACCCAGTTGGGCAAGCTGTGCAGGTATTCTCCTCTTGTTGTTACTTGTGTGCTTGCTTTTGGCCTTTCTAAGGACATGCAAGCTACTCAAAGGGAATATGTGCTCCACTGCCTGAAATAATTTCCCTGTTACTGGGCCCCAGATGCAAAAAGACATTATATAAAAAGTGTGTTATAAAAAGAACTAAATATTGATCTGTTCCTGTGGTGAATGGGTGTGAATGGCTCCAAGTGCTGTGCTGTTACTTTTGTGGACATCTGAGTAGAGATCACTGTTTATAAAAACAAATGAATAAACAGAGAGCTAATTAAAAGTTTTTCAACTCTGAGACTCAGGAGCTTGTGCACCAGCTAGTTCTAAGTCTGAGTTGCGGGGTCCAGTTCTGATTTTGAGCAATATCTTCTACCTTGGTGGGCATGTGGGGTAGGATTTATCCTGACTTATTTAGTCCTCAGGAAGGTAGCTAGTTTGTTTTGTTTCTAGCCTGTGGGATGTTTGGATTTGAATGTTTTTGAAGAATTTCTTCACCATTTGTTTTTTGGAAACCTTGTTTTCCAATGCTTCTATTCAAGTGGAAACCTTGTGCAGTGAGGAGTTGAACACTCAGTGGGTCAGGAAGACAGGGAGAGGGAGCATGAGACTTAAAGACTAGCAGGTTGCAAAACTACCTCCATGTTTGCATACATCGCATTCACCCTTTTTTGAGCATTGACCAAAACCTGAGGAAAGCAGGTACCAAAGCTCAGTTTGTCCCACCTGACAGGCTTTAGGCAGCTGCAGTGTTGTGGAGCAGGATGATTTAGTGCTCAAGTCTCAGCTCTGCTGCAGAGGAAACTGAAGATGTAAGCTTTTGGATGGAGCCCTAAAATTAAATGTTATTAAATGCAATAACTATTTTTCAGGAACTTAGATTCACTCTGATCCATATATACTTTAGGTATTCTGTGCCTTAGCCTGAACCTGCATGTATTCCTTTTACCCCCAGTTCTACCATGCCAGCTCCTTTAACAAATTATTTTTATTTTGACCGATGACATTTAGCAAGGCAAGTATTTTTGGATGGCTTGAGATTTGTATCAAAACATATTTTCCTTTTGGAACAGAAATAAAAGAAGAGAATCTCCCTCATTAACTTCTGTCTAACATTTCTTCCTCCTCAAGTGGTCACTTGCAGGCTAAAATGTCTAACAGGACCAAAAGGAAAGAGTTTTCTTAATGAGACACTGACACAGAATAAATACTTCCACATAGCATCCTCTAATTCAAACTATTCCTCATTAGTACTGATTATTCTAAATTGAGCATAAAGTTATAAATGAAGGACATACTGCAAAGTGCCTATTAACACTGGGTCAGATTCTACAAGACTCACTCCATACAAAAAGTGTTTACTTGCACTAGAATGTTCTGTTCAAAGTGATGGTACTTTCATTCTTTTTTTGGCTGCAAAACTTGGCATGTGTTTAAGGAGGCAACAAGATTTTTTACAGAATTGGTAAAATGATAAAAGCACTTTATGGAAAGAAATCTAAGCTCTACAAGAAAGTGATAACTGATGTTGTAAGCATAATTCTTTCCATATACTTCTTAAAGCGTGGCTGAGTTGGGCTTGTCTAGTGAAATGGTTGCCAATATTTCCAGATTCATGCTCTTTTTCAAGGGGTTATGATCTCCCTGTCACTATCTGGAGCAGAAACTTTTCGTGGAAGTGTTTTTATCCTATCTTGGAAGAGTGACATTGGCTCTAAATCACAAACTAAAGTAACTGGTAATGTTTGCTAGACACTTTTCTGAGACATTCGTTCATGGATTAAAACTGCATATGGGAACAATTAGCAAAATCTTCACTTACTCAAAAAGGAAAAGCTAACTGGATGGATAAGGGATGAACAATATTATTTTTTTTTACCCCTTTAACCATTGTAAAAAATTCAATTTAAGCAGTGATATATATTGCATAGGTATCAAACTGGGGCTTGAGTATTATGTAAATAGACGTGGCATAAGCATCTCTTTTAAAAGTACTGTCTGTTTCAACCTACTTTGTCTTGAAGTGAGGTCTTTCAGCCTCTCCCCTGGGTCTACTCATAAAACTAAGAGTTAATCACAGTCATAAAGCCATTGTATGGCTTGTATGGCACTTTTCTGACAACTGACCTAAGTGTGATTGTGGTCCCCTTTGATTCCACTTAGTCTTATGCCAGTACTGTCCTTTAATTTAAAATTTCCTTGCATTATTGCCATTTTGTTTTGTTTGTTTACTTGGATTTTTTTCATTATTGTTGTGGGTTTTTTTTTTTTCCTTCTGCATTGTAATTCTTAAGGGAATTTTTTCTGCACTCCTGATCTTTTGAGATGTCTTCCCTAACTTCATTTTTGCTTGAGTCTAGGTAACTGTGCCTATTTATGTGGCTGTACTTGTGCAGAGTAAACGAGGCAGACCCTCACCAGTGTGCACTGCAAAAAAGGCTTTACTGAGTTTTTTTCTCCTCTGAGCCTTATCACATTTGCCTTGGAGACATTTTCCAACAATAAGAATCTCTGGTGAAGTTTCTTGTCTATGTGCTTGCAACTGCTATTTTTAGTGATATTTGTCACCAGAATTCAGGCTCATCTGATTTAAACATCGCCCTAAGAAAGCTGACATCTAGTCCATGCTACCTGCATAGAGTCAAGCTCTAATTTACTTATGGCAATTCGGTTTGCTGATCTAAAGAAGGAAAGATTTGTATACTGACATAATGAATTCTTTCTTTTAACTATGGAAATCAGGGTAATAGACTTGAGCAGATGGTATAACTTTGGGACGATTGTGTGAGATGAGCGCTACTCCAGGACATAATGATGCTTGAGAACTACAGATGAGATGATGCAAAAAAAAAAGGCTTGAAGTAATATGCACTATTGCACACCATCTATCAGAAATTGGGAGCATACCTGAAACTATCAGTAGTGCATGATTTATTAGATGCAACGTCCTCTCCATGCTGAAAAAAGGTGTGAAGAGACTAATGAAAATTTAAGTGGAGAATTGAACAAAGATAAGAATTATTAATAGTGGTTCACATTTGTTTATCAATACTTTTAAAATGAGATCATCCAGAGATTTACAGCAAAGGCAGCAATTCTGGCCTAAAGAAAGAGAAAATGGCAATTTTTGTTTAATGTTAAAACACTATTCAAAGTTCATGTTCTACCAATTTTTCCTAACCTTATCAGGAGAACCTGAAATAAAATTTCTGAGAGTGGGTGTCACCAGACAAAAAGAAATAAACAGGGGCTAGCATAGCTATGAAATTCAGCCTGTGAAAGGACACTAGGCAGACATTCGAAATTACAAGAACAAATACACAAGAGGGCAGAACTCTTACTGCCAACAATTACAGCGGTATTATATATTGCTTGTGTTCTCACTTATGCTAACATTATTCTAGTATAGCTTGGTTGATCTTTCTGGAATTAGTCCTTATTTTCAGTGATGTGAAAGCAGAATCATTCAATAAGCCTCTCTTGCTTTTACTTTTCTACAGATCTAAGAGCTGAGGAAAGTGGAAACTTTTCATGACTGATGATATTATATACAATGAAAGATTGGTCTGAGTGTCTGCCTTTGTATATATTCTTCCATTACACAAGAAATTGTTTTTGAATGCAATCAAAACATTGACTCTGGATCCTATTGCAGTTGACAGTGGTGTTAAGAGTTCTCTGTAAGCTAGCTGAGCAAAAATAATGAGACAGTAGTGAAAGCTCAAAACCAGGTCTCTTGCTTCTAACAGGAAAATCCAGCAAAAAGATTCTTCAGATCTTATCTTTCTCTGGTTCTAACTTTGATGAGTTAACATGTAATTCAAGATATTTTGAAGTACTTTAATTAAATAAATTATACCTTTATTAAATAAATAAATAAATACCTTTCAAATGCCAGGTAGATTCTTATATAAAATTCTTAAGAAGTTCTGGAGTAAAAGTTTCTGAACGCAGGACCTACTTTTACTTTTTCAGTGTCAGTAAAGAGATCAGCTGTATTGCTATTAACCTACATTTATATAATGGAGAAACATCTTGAGAAAAGACAACTGCATGACTCAACATAAAGAAGAAATCTTAAGACTGGAAGGCCTTATGATACCAAATTCTATCATAAGCAATATCACCCTCCCAGTATTAGCAGGCTTTCCTGGGTGAGGTGTAAGACAGATATACAGAAAAAATATCAGGAGCCTGGGAAGGCTGTTTTAATTCCTTCTGAAAATAAGGGCAAAAACCTAACTGGGCTGTTTGCTGCTATCCTGAACCATTATTATTCTCTGAGTCTCATTAAAAGAAAATAAAACAAAACAAAACCCTGTCTTTGTCTCAGGTCACTCCAGAACATTTGCCCTCCTCTGTTATTTATCCAGGCAGGAAATGTTTTTCTTCTTTTAAAATGAGCAATGCAAGGATATTGTGGAGAATGCATGTAGTGCAATGTGCTATCAGCACCCTCCAGTTGTTTATCATGGCCATTTTCAGCCCGAACAGGGACACTAAGTTCTCTTGGATTCTCGCTGTGCTGGCAAGGTCTTCTGTGCGTGACAAAGTAAACAAAAAACAAAAAAACACACACTTCCTGATAAGTTTTAGAAGACAGCTTTTCTCAGCCTTATCTCACAGTTTCATTCCACTACTGAGAAGAAGTTCAGTTTTACAGAAGATTTGCTTTTCATTGTATATTTGTCAGTGATAACTGTGCTTTTGCCTTCCCCCATGATTTGCCTCTCTCTTGAGGAGATAAGGACTGTCTCTCCTTGCCCTGTGAATGGATGTGGCCTATGTCTAAGGTCACTTCAAAAACAACCCAACTCCAGTCATGCCTAGGGGCGTTTTCTATAAAAATGCATTGTTCCACTGGAGGCAGGGGGCTGGGTAGGGTTATGGCATGCCAGAGATGCACAGGAATGCAAGGCTACTTCATAAGCACAATTTCCAATCTCAGTATGTTTCTCCACAACAATGTTGTGTTATGAAATTAGCATGTGGGTTTTTTTTTTTCTTCTGAAAAAGTTATGTTCTGAAGGTCAACCACTGTGGTACATGGGGAGGGCTGTCTCAAGTCGTGAGACCAAGACAAAGGCAAGGGGAAGCCACATTTTTGGCCACGGGTAGAGGAGACAACAGCAGTGAAAAAGTCCTCACACTTCCTCAGCCATTTTTCTAGAGAAAGCAATTTTCAGGGTATTCAAGGCTCAATGGTGTTAGCCATATGGTTATTTTATTCCTCAGCTCATCCCAGTTCTTCTGTGCATATTTTTCGTATGTCCAGAACAAATAGTATTTTAATTGCAACCTGAAGAGAAAATAAAGCTCATTTTCCAGCTGCAGATGCCAGCTGAAGCATACAGGGCTTGCTTGCTTTCTAAAACCTCTCACTTCCTCTCCAAATACATCCTTGATGCTTGGTAGCGATCACTCTGGTGATACTACTGACAAGAGGAGAAAGGCAGAAGGATGGTCAGGATGTTAATAACATATGTAGGAAACCTGTATTATAATCTCTTGTCACTTCCCACATTATCCTGCACACATTTCTCAGAAACAGAGCCATGACAGGCTGCATTATCTTCATTTCTGTGCTTTAATTTTCTGTGGGAATAGTACTATTTCTATACACATGTTTACACAAATTTGAACCATAAAGTTCCTAGCTGTTTGTTGTTAGTGGGAAGCACACTGCTGTTTAAACTAAGGGATCTGAAAGAGATCATTAAGATACATGGCAAGATGACTTGCTTTTCCTTATTTGTCCTCATCATGAGGAAGCTCATTCTGGGTGCAAGGACAAGTGCAATGGAACTGCTGAAAAGGATTTGTTTGTAAGGAGCAGATCCTTGCAACCTTGTTGGGAGAAACTGCTCCTCTGTTTTTAGTTTTTCCAGAAGAATGTGTGTGTAAAAGAATGGCTGTAATAATAATTATTCATAAAAATAAGAGTTTCCTGTTGAGTAATTCAAGGCCTTATTGTTTCTCAGGAAGCAGACAGCTGCACCCTCTTAAAAAGGAAAAAAACCTGCTAGTTAGCAGAGATGAACATAGTAACGATTAACACTTAGCATTCACTGTCACACCTCTAGAAATGTATTTTTTGACCCAAAGAATTCCTCAGGAGATATAACCTAGAAATACAGAATAAGTAACAGTTATTTTCACTTGGATAATTCTGTTATTTCTTCTTGTCAAGTACCTATCCAAACACATCAGCAAGCTGATGAATGTAAGTCCCAATCCTTGGCTTTTGCAGTTAGCCAGACGTCCCCAGGCGCTGTGATCACAGAACTTTTCAAATGAGGATCAGTATGTAATAGTACAGTGTGAGTGCAGTGCTAACATGACACATACATCCCTGTGACCTAGGAACTGAAGGTCAGTGCTGGTGTGACCACCATGGGCACAGTGTGAGCAGCAGAACAGAACCAACAAAAGTTCCCCACAGCTTGACCTGCTGGAAGCACAAGTAATATTTCAGATGGATAAGTCATTCTTGCTTGCCTTAAAAAAAAATAATGCTTGGTTTTGCTAGTGCAGAACAACCGTAAACTCCTCCCTAGTGGAGACAGCTTGAAAGTTAGAACTGTTTCCTACCCACCTATGTCATCTGCAGAGTTTTCAGTGAGCTGTTATAGTAAGAAAACTTATCAGAGCTATTTTAATTAATGTTTTTATTCTCAAACTTTAATGTTGCTAACTTTGAAAAGTCACTAGAATGCTGGCATCAACAGGAAACAATGCTCATGAGTTTTAATGAATGCAAATGTAGGAAGGAAGCCATTTTCAGCTTCTGAGAAACAGAGGGCATTAATCTAGATGACATAATTACTCCAGCCAGGCTTTCCTCAGGGAGAAGCGATAAAAGTAAGAGCCTATGATTATTTCTATATTTATTTCTGAGTAAAAACTTGATCCATCGCTAAGAAACACTCAGTGACAGTTTGTAACAAATGTCTCCAATACACATTTAATGTAGATTAAAGGTTCATTATTCTTGACTAATTGCATGCCGGTAGATCATTAAAAACAGATATGCCAAGGCTTAGGAAGCATTCATGCTCTACATGAGTGTTAATCCTCAATAAACATGCTTTTAACAATCAGTTGGGTCACTTTATATGTAAAGCAGAGAATTCAAGTCACAGAATGTTTGTAAGATGCTTACTTTAAAGTACTACTATCATTTCTCTATTTATCCTGTGTGGTCTTCTCTTACTACGTGGAAAAAAATGATTGTTACACAGGTATAAAACACATCTAATTTGGCTTTTATTAGATCTCCTTTTGGCAGTTCATTGCAGCTACAAATGGTAGATTGCCACAGTTAAATATGGTGGTATGACAGAGACTATCACTTGCCTTCTCTCACCTCTTCAGTAGCATCTACTCAAGCAGTCAAGAGGAATGTATTTATTTTTACTTTCAGTTCTAATAACATTAAATATATGTCCATATCTGTATGCATGTCCCCTTAACTCTGTAGGAGGAGAGTGCTGTGCATTACTGGTTCTATTAAAGACCTGTATTGGAGGAGGAAAGGAGTCTGCTTGTAGACTGTAAATTTGTGCAGAACAGTTTTATATAATCCAGTTGATTATACTGCCTCTGAAGGCTGCTAGCATTATGGTAGGAAAATGCCTGAGCAGTAATTCAAGAGCAAAGCTTTGAGAATCCCAGATCCTACTGTGGAGAAGTTGCAGAATCTGAAGTTTCTGTAGAGGCCTGGAATTAAATCCTGGTTTTATTTGTGACAGTAAGAATATGTCAGTAATATTATCTGGTCAGATCAGTCGGGTCATATCCAAGGTTCTGCAGATAAGTGGTCCTTACTTCCAGTCAATCTCTGGCTATCAATGGCTCTGAAGAAGAACATGTTGTCTCTTTGGGGGACAGTCAAGAACTCTTCACAGCTGAATGACCTGCAGTAGATGAGGTTATAGAAAAAAATTACTTTTTCCTAGACTGTTAGGAATGATCTGTGTTTATAGTGCAGATCAAATGACACTAGTGTTTATCTGTAGGAACCTAGATTGTCTGTCTAGGCATCACAACAAAATTCCTTTCTTTGTCTTTCTCTTTCTTTTCCTCTCAGAATACCTCAGACTCAAAATCCTCCAAACCATGGCTATTTTGAAGGGCTATTTTTCAGTTTAAGGTCTGGACTAAAATAGCAAGTGCACCACGAGGCTGAGAATAAGCCTCTGGGTGAAATGCCGATGGTCAGGCTGCTGACCCACTTCACTCAGCTGGCAAGGACACATTTCCTCTTAGGTAGTCCCTGCTACAGGGCAGGTTTGCGTTCTCCAAATGCTGTGTGCATGCAGCTGCTTTCAGGAAGAGAAGAAATAGACCTTTCTTGTAAGCAAGTTGCCCCATTACGCTCAGATCTAAGACTGACCTTTTCTTTTCCGCTGGGAAGCTAAGACTCCCCTGGCCTCTTGCAAATGGACATTTGGCTATGAACAGGACTTACATGACGATATTAATGATTTCTGATTAGTACAAGGAAATACCAGGCACGTGGTTTGTTCTATAGGGAGCTATTGAGCTAGACATGGTAGCTGTATTTCAAGAAAATGCCTATTAGCATGTAGGCTTCCTAATAGCATTAGAAATTTTATGTTCTGGAATAAAGTAATCAAATCTCATGCTTCAGGGCACGCGCTGATCTCTGCAGGACCAGGAAGGCATTTTGCCCACGAGAGCTTTATGTAGTTGTCTGGGTGATTTCTACCTTTTTCCAGAGCAGTGGTGAGTGGAGGCAGTTGGGGACAGGATGTTGAGCGGCATGGGCCAATAGACCCCACATACCTCTGTCCCCATGTTGCTGTTTAAGGAGCTAAAGATTTTGAATCTTATAGAAATGAATGCATTATGACAGGAAAGCTCCAGCAAAATGCATTCATAGTGAAAACCTGGGCCAGCTTTCACTCTCTATTAGGTAGGGGCAGTGTTCATTGAATTCTCCCCCTGAACAGAGAACAATGCTTGGCAAGCTGCCTCTGCAGGGGAAAAATGATTAATGCCTTGTGTCAAGTGCTCATAAAGTGGTGTGGCACTTGCACAGTGTCTTTTCTCTTCTTAGGTAGGATACTAGTGACCGCATCAAAGTAAAGCAGAGCGTTCCCAGAGCTGAGTTTTTGTTCTCCAGCTCCAAATGAACTATCATGCCAGCAGCTTCTTGCTACGTCCATGTGATAAAATATGTGCCTTGTTTTCACTGTCTTCTGTTTCTCTTTTACTTTTATTGTTTCTGTGGCTTTTTCTCTTCCTCTTTTATTTTCCTTTTCCTTCTCTTAGGCTAGCTGAGGGAAATAGTTCGTTGGTTGTTATTGAAATCTTTCATCTGGCTACTGTAAAATATTTTGATCTCACACAGAATGTGACTGCCACTTTGTCAATACCAAGTAGGGTTGGTTTTCTTTTGTTTTTTTTCTTTCTCATAAGGACATTTCTATATGTATATGTATCAACAGTGGACAAAGGCAAAGAAATTTTCACTATCAAAACAAGCCAAAACACCTTCCATTTTTCTGTCTGGAACACAATGTTTAAGTATATATGACATCACAGTCAATGTCCTTTCTGAGTCCACAGTCAGTATTTTTCCCTAACTATACACCGTATTTGTTGTCATTGTTTTTCACAGCCTTGTAAAAATTCTAATGGTGCCACAGAGGGGGTACCTCTGTTACCAAACCATTACCTTTGTTATTCTACATGGAAGTAGCAGAACAAGGCAAAATCACTCACAGAAAGTACTACTGCTAGAGAAAATGTTCCAGTTTTCGTTCTTGAGATTATCCTTTCTCCTTGAATAGAGGTTATTGCTGTATTTTGGGATCTACCCAGACACATTGGAGCACAAGACCTTTAAAAAGACGAAAAAAAGGGGAAGAAAATAAAAGAAAGGTGTGAGGCGAGAGGACAGACAGACTGCCTGTTCTGCATGATGGTCTCTCATACTTATTTCTTCAAAGGGAGCTAAGGATTATTTGATTCTGCTTTACATATGCATAATATGTTGTTTTATTCTTAAAATATTATAATATCCTTGTTCTTCCCTAAGATTTGATGTAGTGGCAAACTTGAGAATTCTGAAGAAGCTGGAGACTAAATTTAAAAGAAGTTTTTTGGGGAACGGAGAGTGATTGACTTGCAGGGGGAAAAGTATGAAATTGTAATTTATTATACAAAAGCAAAAGAATTAGGAGGGACAGAGTTTTAAGTGTTCTTGAAGGAAAGATAAGAATTCTTACTTTGATGCTGGAAAAGAAGGAAATTAATACAATCAGAACTTTTTGTCAGCATTTTTGCTTTTTATGAACCAGAATGCTGTAATATTAGAAAGCAGTAAAGGCAGAGATTAGGACAGGTACAGGTGCAAATGGTGGAACACAGCTGCAAAGAGCTTCTAAAAGCTGCTCCACTGCTTTACTAAATGATAACCATATCTGCAGTGAGACTAAAAGTAGTCTGTAATCCTCAGCCAATCAGTCTGTCACAGTTCACCTGGGCAGAGTGAAGGGAACACATGACCAGCAGATTTGTCTGTGGGTTTGAAGATAAGAGGAACAGAATATTGAGATTGGGGGGGTATATGTGGGAGATGTGCAAAGGTGAGTCTGTTCCACCTAGAGCTATTAGAAAGCCAGCTTTTTTGCTATTGCAACACCACTTACAAAACACGAGCCCAATCCCTAATGAGCTTAACTTTAAAAGTAATAGAAAGCTTTTCTCAGAGTACTTGTTATGTGCTCAGAATGTGCTGTTCTCTTTCCAAAGGCTTTTCATCTTAAAGTGAGTTTTCACTTACCAGACTGAGACAGCTCTGTGAAAGTGTGGCAAAAGAACAAGACTGCATGCCATTCAACTTTAATAAGTCATGGGAGACTATATTGTTTAGCCTTGCATAGTTTATTCTCTCAAAATTGTAACTCCAAGTAATTAAAAGGAAGCAAGCCATTCTGAGTTTCCCTGTGCTCCAACTCCTATAGTGCCCAATGTCTTGCAATTGGCATGGTTCAAGGGTGTGTATCCTGATGTGATTTTTTATTTTAATGCAGTTGAAATTGGGTAACATGTAGCAACAGCACCCTAGGTTTCTTTGCTTTAGCTTGAGAGCCATTTTTGAAAGATAAAGGACTAATCGGGTTAGCTGCTTTTGGAGAGGGTTCTGTGGGCAGCAGGGAGACTTCAAGAGATCTCCAGGCTGATTTGAAGAAAAGGAGAACATTGCTAAACTTCACTGTTATGGCAGAGCATATCCTTTTAATCTATTGCCTCACAGTGACTCAAGCATTTGGGACTCTTGCTAAAGTTTTGGATCCTGGAGACTTAGGCTTGGGAGTACATGCAGAGTAGGGCAGAGCCGAGGCACCACTTTGCCACTGGGATGCAAATGTGACCAGAAGCTGGGAACAAGCTGGAGACAGCTGCAAAGGTGATGAATGTCCTGAAGGATGGCTCACAAAATGTGTGAAGCAGGATTCTGGAATCCTAGTCAACATAGGTAACTAAGGTGTGAGAGCAGCAGGTTAGAGAACTGGGACACAAAGTTCTAGGCACCCTGAAGAGAGTAATGCTTCAGTGCTTGTGTCATCTGAGAGGTTTACAATGACTTGTGCAAAGCTAGAGGGAGAAGCCAAAAGGCAGATCTTTAATGTTCAGCAGAAAAATGGTAGATGAGATGGTATGAGAGAATCACAGGAGCAGAGAATTCTTCTCTTACATTGGAGACATAGAAAGTCATGTGGACTTTCAACATTAAGGAAACATAAGTTCTAGCACTTATCAAGGTTATGAATGAATTTTTAATCTGAAGAGCATGTAAGGAAGTTGATTGTTATGAAGAACTCATGGCTCAAGTGAATTCTTCTATTGTGGATGTGACATGTATTCTTTATCAAAAAGGATACAGAGAGGATGCTGTCACCTGAGAAATGGAAAATGGAAAAATGGAAAATTTAGCGAAAGAACTGACTGAGATGCATACCTCCAAAGGACTGCAAGGAGTCCAATAAAGAGAACAAGAACCTGGAGGACATAGCCCTTCATGAAGATATTGGCACTGGGTATTGTCAGGGCCCTGATAGAAGAAAGTGACTCATGGTACATGGTGACATGAAAAGTACCTGAACACATGGTAAACAGTTCTGGCCCTTGAGTTGTAGTATATGTGTATCATCATGGTCCTGTCTTCAGCTGTCTGATGAAGTAGGATGACATTGAACGTCATCCTAAAGAGATAGAAATGCAATGCAGCTAAGAAGGTAAGGAAGTTCAAATAAAATATGGAACAGTGTTGCATGGTTGTTTGCCCACACCTTAAATGCTGCATGCCTTTCTCATCCTCTCATCCAAAAAAGGGTGTAACACAACTGGGAAGAGCTTAGAGAAGAGCAATAAGGATAGCTGGAGATAAATAATGACCTTTTTTTTTTTTTTTTTTTTTTTTGTCATGGAGAAGTAAACTAAGATTTTTCAGTCTGGGAAAGAGATGATTCATCTTGATACAGTAGAGGTTTATAAATTCATGAGTCACAGAAAAAGAGTAAGCAGTGGCTGATGTGATTTAAATATTTGTTCCAAGAGGAAAACTGCTGCAGGACATCAAATTATACTAGGGGGAAAAAAGTTCCTAACACAGTTGTAGCAGCACAACCTGACCTAGATTCAAAAGGAAACTGGATGATTTAAGGGAAATTTGTTAAGAATTTCTGAACACGCTGAAATCTTATCTGCTTAAAGATATATCTGAGCTGGAGATATTTAAAGGTTATGACAGTATAAAGGGAAACACCATGTACTCTTGCTTTATTTTTATGATCTTCTTTGAGTGTTCATTTGAAGACATTATTGGAGATTATATGGGCTTGTGGTCTGATGAACTGCAAACCCTTGTTATTGAGTGAGAGTAATTTCCATCCCAGTGGTGAGGAGAGGACTCCCAGTCTAGGCCTGGCACACGCATCTTCTGATAGGGTTTTAGACCTTGGCTTTGTGCTGATTAGTGTCTTTAAGAGTAAAATTGGTGCAAAATCTCATGCCTGCTGCCTTCTTCATGATATAGGGCAGAAATGCAGTGACTTTAGAAAGGGCAAAAGCATCCTTTATTGTCTCAGTGACAGAGTTTACAGGGGAACCTCCTGAAGAGTTGCACTGGCACAGCTGAGAAGATAGCTAGCCCCAGCCCTGGAAAGAAGAAAAGGGAAGGAAAGGAAATCTTGGTTGAAAGAAGTTAAGAAAGTGTGTTCCTTGGGTGTCTTGATATAATTGTGGCATTGTCCTGTAATCATAGTGATTAAATAGTCTGTACTAAAAGCTATACCTTTGTTTTATAGGGCCTTTTTATACCCCCATTTTTTCATTCGTCTTGGACAGAAAGCAAAACACTGCCTTGTCTGAAGGCAGACAAAGACATGAGTAGTCGTTGGCCAGTTTTGCTACCTGGCAAATGATAACGTGGACTGCTCTCCAGAAGAGGAGGGAGCCATGGGTTTCAGAAGTTGTTTTTTTGTCACCATGAAGGACAATGGGTAATTAAGTAGGTCTTTATGTTAGAGACAGCCTTTGCTGTTAAATTTTTAATATGCTTAATCAAGTCATAAATACTGACAGCTGTTTGAGCTCTTCTTATGACTGGCTACACATCTAACTGCAGGCACAAGACCCATGTACTCAAGTGGGTATGAAAATAATAGCCAGAATTTTTATCTTAAGAAGATGAAGGGTAAAGTGAAAATATTTAATCTGAAAATGGTTTCTTTTGCTTATTCTAACTGAAAAGTTAGGAGCTTGTAGGTTTTTCTCGTCATAATGAGCTCTCATAATAAGTAGACAAATACAGAGATGACTTCTCTTCCCTAGTATTTGAAATTGTAGCGTGGTAAATGGGCAGCGCATGTTGCACACTTGTATCTGAATGTTAGTAAAACCTACATAAAAATACAAATGGATGCAGTGTATACACTAAATGTTCAAGAGCTGAACATCCTACAGCTGAATATACATGCTAGAACACAGTGGAAAATATGCTGACAAATGTGCCAGGTGTCTAGAGCTGTCTAAATAGAACAGGGCAAGACTGCCTGGCTGCTCGTGCACAGTCCTGCCAGCCAGCTTGTGGTTCAGGTACCAAAATAAAGCACTTGGGCTCGGAGTCATAGATCTTGAACTGAGAATATCAGAGCAGAGGATGGTTTATTTTTGTTATGTCCTGGTTGTGGACATTTGCACAGTCATTTAAAGAGGGTTAGTATTACCCTTGTAGAGGCACATTCATTTCCTTTGACAAATGTTGAATAATAGAGAATTGTAACAAAATTACTTAAAACTCAGAGAGAAAACTAAGAGAAAACAAAAGAAGAAATCAAAAGTGAAGAATGAAGTATCAAAAAAAAAAAAAAGAAGAAGTGGCATGAGCAATGGATCATGAGGAGGAAAAAGTTCCCATCAAAAGGGAAAAGCAGGTAGCGTTAACATGAGATTGGGTGTTAACTACTCTTCTTCAGGAAAGAAATATAAGAAATGATGGAAGGAAGGGAAGGATTAACATATAATATGAAGACTTCTTTTGTCGGTGGGGTGAAGACTTTCTTATTACAGTCAACCACAGAGTTTATGTTTAGGCTGGCATATCCTTCCTGTAGTATGACCTTCCTCAAGCATCACATCTAGCTCTGTCCTTCTCCTGCCTCCTATTGAACACTCCACACTCTGGGGAAGTCAGGTCAACTCAGGGCCAATCTTATGAACAGATCTCATACAACAACAAAAAGAACAAAGTGAATATTTTTGCTTCCTTCTGTTTAAAAGCTGTTTGTGGTCTTGCTTCTTGCTCAGGGTATTTTAGAGGACCTCTTTATTATCTTACTATGGTAATAGTCTCAATACCTTAATCATGATAACACGTTACATCAAAAATAGCTTTACCAGAGGTTATGGAATCTTTCACACCCCACCTATGTAATTTAAAACAGCTTACTGTCAGGAATAGCCTATGGCTATTTTAATAAATTCTTTCTCCCTGTGAAGAGGATCACTTTGCTGGGAATGATCCTGGAAATGTTCAGACCCCACAGACCACATCTGGGAGTTGCCTGGCAGTGCTCGCTGGCACAGACCAAAAGCACATCTAGAAGCCCTGTTGCAGAGGAGCTGTATAGCATTCCAGTGCTTGGGACTGCTCCTGGACACTGATTTACTAGTGGTGGACTCCAGCAAGCTTCTTAACTCCAGGATCTGGATATACATCCTCTTGCCTTGCAGCCTCATTCTGATGTGAGAGAAAGCCAACCTCATGCCTTCATTGCTCTGAGACTGAGACTGGGATACACAAGGGACAAGGGTGACTATCCAGATAACTGTGGGACAAGCTCTGTGGCACATATTTCCCTGCTGATTCACGCTCATCTTAATACAATAAGTCATTTCCTCATTTTATGAGTGTACTAGAACGTGGTCCTAACTATTATTTATGTTACTAGGACTCGATCTGTATCTATTTTACTTCTGTCCCATTTCTGTGGATATGTTTGCCCTTGAATTCTTTCCAGAGCACTAGCTAAGCATGAATTGTTCTGTAATTAAACCAAACAACTTAAGCTCACAGGAATTACTGAACGTGAGTGTGACCTCTGTAGAAGCTTGGAAATACTTTATCAGCATGTCAGAATAATTTCACAGCTTAGAATAAACTTGAGTCTTTCTAAAGTGCTGTATATTACTGGGAGCTTCACTATCTTACTTGCATTGAACTTTCTTAGAAATATCCTGTGTTGATACAGAGAAGACTGTATTGCTAACTGCACACAGGGTAAACAAGTGAGAGTTATGTCTTAAGAACAACCAACATGACTCCTGCTAAGGTTGGGTGCTACAGAGTTCATCAGAATTATTCAAATGATGGTAAGTGGAATTTCATCTTCTGTTGCATTTGTGATGAGATCTATACTGCTAGAAACTTTCACGCTGTTTAAAGAGAAGGGGTTTTGAATCTCAGGACATCTGTTCATCAAGACCCACTTCTGAGTTCACGACCCTACTTCAAACTATACTGCCAAGCTTGTGAATAAAAGTAAGGTCTTGACCCTCATTTAGGGACTAGTAGCTTAAAATAAGATCTGGGAATAAGGAATAAAAAACATTTACAAAGCAGTGTGTACTTGGAATGCATGTCAAGTGTAGGGTACTTTCCAAAGAGCCAAGATGAGGGTGAGGTCATGCAAACATGCAACACATTGTATTTCTATTAAAGTAATTCTTTTTCTCCTTGAAAGGAGAAGAGCTGAACGTTCTCAAGACAGAGTGAATCATAGCAGCTGCACAGGTTCTGCGCTATTAGGTGATTTAGATCCCTGTCCTGTGTTTGAATTGTCAAGGTACAGAAGCTACGTATTTTCCATTGAAAATGGAAAAATGGGAGTTTACTTAGAAAACAGGATGCAGTTTTATGCTGTGGAGTCAGTCATAGGATAAGTATGAAAAATGAATACAACCAATTCTGAAAAAAAATGTATCTGATATGTTTTTAAGACAGCCAGGAGATAAGTCTGTTGCATCATAGGAGATTTTACCTCTGGCACCTCATACAATTTTTCCAGCAAACTAAATCTGAAACAAAACAGGAACAGAAAAGATGACTGAAATGGCTATAGAATGAGTCCCATCTTGTAAGAGACTGAGAGGGAATGGTTTTTATGGCCCAGAATAGTGAAAGAAAGAACAGGATTGCATTCCCTAAGTATGGATGAAGGAGAGCAAGTGAAGGAACAACCTGAGCTGAAAGACAGTCTTGCATAGGAAAAAAAACATTTTTTTAATTTGACTATGAGTTGCTCTAGGTTAGGAAAAAAAGCAGTGGCAGTTTTGAGAGGTTCTAGCACAGCTATTATGAGTTAAGGTCAAGGAACTTAACTGTTCTTCAGATAGTTTGCTGAATGGGGTTATAAGGAAAAGTGTATGCAATATCAGAAAATGGGAACCAATGATATGAAGTTATTGGAGCAGATCCAGAGAAGAGCCATGAAGATGATCAGAGGGCTGGAGCACTTCAATGAAGAAAGGCTGAGACCTGTTCAGTCTCGTGAGAAGGCTCTGGGGAGAGCTCATTTGGCCTTCCGGGATTTGAAGCATATAAACAGGAGTGAGACTGATTTGTTATAGACAGTGATAGGACAAGCCAGAATGGTTTTAAACTAAAAGAGGGGAGGCTTAGATTAGATACTAGTTATAATTTTTTTACTAAGAGGATGGGGAGGCACTAGCACAGTGAAGCTGTGTGTACCCCATCACTGAGGGTGTTCATGGTCAGGCTGGGGTGGCCCTGGGCAGCCTGATCTAATGTGTGGCACCTAGATCATCTTTAAGGTCCTTTCCAACCCAAGCCACTCTACGATTCTTTGAGATGGACATTACGTGGGTGAGGTTCCTAGTTTACAGACTGATCTTGAGGAGGAAGACAATCTTATTACTATTCTGCTGGTAGTGTACACTGCATATGGCACCTCTTCCAAAGGTCCTCCTAGCCTGAAACTGGAACACTTACAGAAAACCAAAGTGGAGTTAACATTGCTGCTATACAGCAGATTTGTCTCACACAAAGAGAGTTGTATTCCAGATACAAAGCCAAAATTTTGCATTGCTCAATGTTTTATTATCACTAATGGTTATATTCAATTTGTCTCACTCTGTGGTGTTTACATCTTTCACATGTGAGTAGTCAGTTTTAATAGCATTCTTACAGTGTTAAGCAGTGTCTTCCTGTCCCATGCTCTCATTTCATTTTATGTGAAACAAATGTGAATTTCCTCAGTTCTTAGCTATTTTGACTCAAGTATGTTCTTTTCCTGATCAGATAAGTGTTTTTCACTAAGAAATTAACATAAATTTCCAAGTAAATATGCATTCTCCTGCCTCTTGCTATGATTAAGGTGGAAACTTGATCACATTTACAAACGGGTTAAATGGTGACAGATGCTGCAGCCACCTTATGCAATTTACTGACTTTATAATCTAGATTTACTCCAGAGAAAGGAAAGACTTTTCATACTCAGATTTTTTTGTAGAGAACACTGATCTGTTGTTCATGCAATGCAGTTATGCAACAGAAAGCAGACAGCACTCAACTCTCCAACAATCTAGTATTGTAATGAAGTTCAGATCTTCACTGGAGTCCAATCACTGGGACTCAAACCCATTGGCATTCTATTTTATTTGTTTTGTATTGAACCAACAGAGGTTCATATTCAACAAATATGAATAGATCTCTAAATCCTATGCCTATTATCTTTCTGTCTTATCTCCTTCCCCTGTTCTTTCTTAGTTCATTTTCTTTTTTGTGTCTTAGTCCATGCTGTTCATTTTTCAGTTTATTTACTGTCTGTTACAGCTCTGGCTGGTCATCAGAACCCATGATACCCTCACTCAAATGTATGTAAGAGCAGTAGCTGATGGGTGTGGTGGACACATGGATTGTGACACTGCTGAGGAGGAGCTAGCTGAAGGTACATCCCTGGGAGGATGCACTTCATACCAAATAAGGTAATTGCAGCTGTGGGTGACTCACACTGGGGCAGGAACAGCTCCAAGGGACTGCATTCTATAGACAGAAGAAAGAAGGGGCATTTCCTTTCTTCCAGACCTCAGGAACATCTCCTGATCACCAAGATCTGCCAAAGATAAGTTATGAATAGCCTCACAGTGACCCTTCAGCATTCATGAGTGTATGCCATTAGGTCCCATGGAGTTGGACTTACCCAATTTGTTTATATGTTCTCTGGCTCAATCTTCATCCTCCAAGGGAAGTATTCCTTGTTGTAGACCTTTCCACAGATTTAATGGGCCTGGATTACTGAAGACTGTTTATACAAAGCAAAGAAGATCTTGAATACCTTGTCCTTTTCTATATACTTTGTCATAAAAGCACCACATATTCCCTAGCCTTTTCTTATTGTTTTTCACGTTTCTCATCAGATTCAACTCCAGGTCAGCTTTGACTTTCCTAACTTCATACTTGCACAATCAAGCAATATCTTTATATGCTATACTTTCCAGTTCTCCCTGCTTCCACCTCTTGTATGCACACTTTTTTGCTGGAGTTCTATCAAGTACTACTTGTTCACCTATGCAGGCCTCCCATTACCTTTACTTGATTTCTTGCCTGTCAGATTGAATGATTCTTGAGTGGATGAAGAAAATAGCTACAGAGAAACAGGCAGAAGCTGTTGTATGCATACTCCAACTTCCTAAGACACCCTTTGCCTCACCATAGGAGCAGAGTTAAATGAGTTTATCTCCCAGCAGGAATAAAGGAAATTGAGACTAGGAAGGGAACAAGATAGGTGTGAGCCTAAGGAAGGAGAAGAAAGGATGTGTACTGATGTGTTATTTCTTATGCTTTTTCCATTTGTTTTTATATGTTTGTCTGTTTGTTTGTTTGTTTGTTTTTTCTACAATACCCAGATTAGTGATCATAAATTTCTGTTAATTGGCGATTAATTAAGATAAGTAAAAATTTCCCTGCTTTTGCCTACGGTGATAACAAGCTTTATAGTCGAATTTTCATTTTACTGTACCATGGATACCTTTTGGCTTATTCTGCTTTGATAATGTAAGAGGCCTTAAAATTTTTGTAAACTACAGGTAAACCCTCAGTAAGGCTCTCTGTACTATCTGAGTACACTGAAGAAAACTCTGGTACGTAGAGGGGGAATAACAGCTGAGCTATCAAGCCTTCATGAAGCTTTGAATACATTAATACAGTGCTGAGTCAAAGTTGATTAACTTTGCTGAGCAACAGATATGTGGGTTTGAGTTTGGTGCTGCGATTCTGTAACTGTTCAGTGTCCAAGCTACATCTGGCTTATGTCTGTTCTGCAGTCCTGGAATAAAATCACAAATGACTGCACCCATCTCCGTAGATGTTTGCGACTGGGTATGACTCTATCATCATTTGAGCATGAACTGCTATATGTTCACTGTGAAGAAATAAAGTTATGCTCTCATCTGCCTTTTGAAAAGTTTCTGAATATTTTTCAAAGAATATTTGGACACAGACTCTTTGTGAAGGCTCAGACACACAACTATAGACAGTATCAGTGCACTGCCACCATGTTTTTGTCTTTCCTGGTGGACTGATTGCATGGCTGACATTACACAAACAAGAGAGTGGAGGATTATTTCACGAAAGACTCTTTTATTTTGTGTAGATGGATAAACAGATGAGCTCTGGAAGTATTCTGAGATTTTTTTTTGTAAAAGAGCAGACTCCTAGAACTGAAAAGCAAGTGTCCTACACTGAACTCAAGTTTGGGAGCTGTAGAATAAGAGAATTTTATGGACAGGGCTAGAATCTTTGTATCATTAATCAATTTTTTAAAAAAATGCAGATTCTCAGGTGTAAAGCAAAATTACATGAGAAATGTTTCTTCTAATACAGTTTTTGATGAAGCATATTACAAGCTGAAGAACTAATTAGTTCCAATGTGCACCCAATGGAGCTCAGCTCTTACCTAGCCTGAGGAATCTTCTTCAATGTACTGAACTTGTACCTGTACTTTTGACGAATTTTTTTAGAGGATTTTAAGAAGATTTTGGGCTCTACTTAATTTTTCCTCAAATATCAACCTTTCCTAAGCCAGCTAGCAACCCAGGAACACTCCTGTTCCTTTTGGCTGGTTTTCTTACCTTCTTGGCCTTTTTTCTCCCAAGATGCAAGGAAGAACGAGAACTTGCTGCTGTTGATTTTGGGAATTTAAAAATGTGAAGAAAGGGAAATTAGACCCTGGCTGTGGTTTAAATGAAAATAGAGATCAAAGTCCAGCACTTTCAAGCATAAAAGATGTGTATACATCTTGGTAAAAGCTCTGTAAGATTGATGTAAGTCAATCTGCTTGTGTAATTCTACCATACCTAGCCCAGATTCCTGTCTGTAATTTTGTTTATTTGTATAGAAATTGTCTCCGTTGGCATTAAAAAAAAAAAAAAACAAAAACCATTTTGGCATGGTTATTTGTAAAAAAAGGATGATAATTCTGCTTCTGCAAAATAAAGCTCAGCTAGATGCCACACTACAGCAAAGCTGTTTCATCCTTTGTATTCTAAACTCTTATGTGGACTAATTTTTTTACTTCAAAAAAAAAAAATTACCATGTGAAAGAAAAGATGCTGTTTGAGCTCATTGGAGAGGTACTTGGTGGCCTTTAACTATGAGTGTTCCTAATCTTCAAGCTGGAGCTACTGTACTGTTCCACACCTCCTACAGAAGTAGATTATGATCCTCTAAATGCAACTTCAGGTGTACACAAAGTAAAATATCTTCTGTCTTGTTTGTACTTGGGACAGTGTACAACAAAAGTGATGCCAGTGCCTTCAAATGGGATACAGGCACTATGGAGCAGCAATAGGAAATAAAGAAGGAAAACTGGCTCACTCCTTAGAATCAATCATAGAATCACAAGGTTGGAAAGGACCTACAAGATCATCTACTCCAACCATCCTCCCGTTGCCACTGCTACCACAAGCTACTAAACCATATCTCGTAGCTCTTCATCCAGATGCCTTTTGGACACTGCCAGGGACGGCGACTCCACCACTTCCGTGGGCAGGCCATCCCAGTGCCTGACCATTACTTGAGAGAAAAAGTTTTTCCTTATGTCTAATCTAAA
The DNA here is from genome assembly GCF_905368555.1 of Meleagris gallopavo. Classification (NCBI taxonomy): domain Eukaryota; kingdom Metazoa; phylum Chordata; class Aves; order Galliformes; family Phasianidae; genus Meleagris; species Meleagris gallopavo. The sequence goes on along the minus strand of NC_139405.1, from coordinate 56,327,177 downwards.
TCTCCTCTGGTACAACTTGTGGCCATTTCCTCAGGTCCTGTTTGTTGCCTGGGAGAAGAGGCCAAACCCCTCCTTTCAATGACCAGTGACAGCTCAAGAGGAATGCAATTGCTGTCCGTATAGACGCTGCGTTTTTGGCTGCTAACCCTTAAGTGAGCGTGAGGAGGGTGTGGATTCACCTTTTGGTCACTCAGGTGCTCTGCTTGCACCTGAGCTCCCTGGGTTCACCATGTCTTCTCACCGGGTGCTCAACCATTGATTCACACTGTGACCTGGCGATTCCACTGCAGACAGGTAGTTGTCATCAAGAAATTCCTTTTTGTTTAGTATTCTTTTACTGAATTATTAATATTCAGATTATACTGAATTTAATATCAGAGCAGTCACTTGTGGTTATTGTAGAGTTTCTGAAGTTTTCTGGAATATTGATGGAAGAAAACAGATCGCAAATACTACTTTTTTTCAATGTCTGAAGGGGGTGAATGATTATAAAAAGTCTTCAGGAAGCACTGAAAACCATGAAGTAATCTTGAAAATTCTATACCAACACCTTAATCTGTAGGACCCTGAATGGTGTTACTTTGTCCCAGATACCATACCAACAGCAAATAAGATGTTGAAGTAAAGTTCTGTCTGTAAAGCTCTCTAGACAGGGACTGACCTGTGTATTCTCAAAGTTTATAATCTCAAGGAATAAAAGTCTTTCAAATGCTTTGGCATTTGTCTTGCCAAAACAAGCTGAGAAATATCACTCTAAAAATAGCTCTGTCTTCTGGCTCTCTGTATGTTTTAGGTAAGATATTCCTAAAACTTAAAACAATGAATATATATATATATTCTCCTGCAGTACAAAACAGTAAAGATGAAAAGAGTGATCGTAATTTTTCTTTTAAATTAATTTTTACTTCTTTTAAGGTCAAATCCTGATGACATTTTTACTTGTATATTGTGGTTTCACTTTGTTTTTCCTTTTTATTTTTTTCTAGTCCTAAGATCAAGGATAATAAAGATTAAATCAGCAGAACTTCTGTCTTGGAAATCTGAATAAAGCAGGAGTTTGAGTTAGATGCTTACAATTGAGATAAATGAAAGGGTAGGTAAAATTCAGAGACAACATTCAAATCAGTCTAGCTTCCCCTACTAAAAGGTAAAGATCTCTGGCCTGTTATCTGTGGTTGCAGTCAAACTGAACGAGGAATCTGATGCTTGCTTTGCTGAAAGTACTTACTGAAACATTGCTTCCTACTAGACAAGCAGAATGAATGTTCAGTTATTTGACCAAAACATTTATCCCTGGGTAATTCTGTCATTCTTCTCATCATGACATCAATTCTGTGAAGATGTGCTTGTAATACATACACTAGGCATATGTTTTACAAGTTATGAACTGTGAATTCCTCGTAGAGGTAAATTGATTTGGCAGTTGAGTGAGCTGAGGTATAAAACAGAAGGCCAAAATCTACAAAACTATTTATGATTGTATTTCCTTTCTAGTCACTAACACTTACCGTGAAATTGATGGGAGGATAGGAATCTAAATATGGATTTTGGCTTGTGTCTTGATGATCCCAGTGCTTTGTCTTTATAGCTGTTTTTTCTCTAACCATATTCTCTCCATATTTCCTGGAGTCTTGATTGACAACTATTTCAAGGCTCATTTTGTGATACAAGAATGAAGGAGGTTAGTTGTTTCTGGGCTCCAGCTACTGAGATTCTGTGTTGACAAAATGTGGTGTCTAACGCGTCTTGCAGTTTATATGGACGGTAAATCATTACACTGCCTTTGAAGGTGCTCTTAGACTGGTCCTTATGTGAACTTGGCTGTCTATCAGCAGCATGACTACACAGTTTAGGTAAGCTTTGAAAACTCCTTTAAAGGCTTGCAAAAGGGAAAGGCCTCATTTCAGCACATTTCTACCAGTGACATAATCTGTCCTTAATTTTTTTTTTTGTGTGTGTGTGTGTGTACGTGTACATAGAGCATTGTGTCATTTAACAGGTTGAGAAACTCATTCCCAAAGTATGTATGCCTCTGCATCTAGGAGAGAGGGTTTAAAAAAAAAAATTGTTGCAGCTCAAGCAGCTTTCCTGGGTGTCTCATTCTTCAGCTGATCCACATTCTTTCCCAGTGAGAGAGAACATGATAAGGCATTAACGCCTATTTATAACTGGCAGAGAGAGATACTTGGTTAGTGATGCACTACTCAGTGTAGGAAAGAAAAACCAAAACAAAACACAAGCCATAACATAAAAAACCCTGTCCCTAAGAGCTTGCCCTGAACTTTGCTTTTTGCTACTCTGTGCTGGCTTCCTTGCTCTTCTTTGGAGGGCACCATACAGGACTTAGTGTTTGAAACCAAAATAAAGCAACATGTTCAAGACTGCACAATATGAGTCACCATGAAACCATGTGTGCTTTTCATCTCCTCGTAGTTTTTACATTTGATTTTGTTTCTCTGAGCATGACTGTTTATATGAAGGTAATACTTAGAGGCCCTGGTCCAAAGTGAAGTCTGCATTTCTAGGCTTTGTGCAGACATATGCTGAGAGACAGGCTTCTTCCCTTAAAAGTCAATGATCAGAGTGATCATGACAACTAAAAGATAGGAAAGGAAACTGATATAATAGGATCATAGCATCATAGAATGGTTTGGGTTGGAAGGGACCTCAAGGATCATCAAGTTCCAACCACTATGCCACAGACAGGTATGCCAGCTGCTAGATCAGACTGCCAGGGCTTCAAACAACCTGGCTTTAAACACCTTCAGGGACAAGGCATCCAGAACATCTCTGATATGACTTTCACAAAATTATGGCACAGATCAATCACTTGCTGAACAACAGTCATTCACTTTTCAACTTCTGCCTCCAAACAGTTAAGAATGATGCAGGAGGTAAAACAAACCTCAACACTGGAGAATTCAATTTCAGTGAAATACTTGAGTCATAGCTTGTAACTTCTTTTTTAGTTTTTTTTTGGGGGGGCTGGAGGAGAGAAAGAGGGACATGCTTTGGATATGCTTTGTACATCCATCGTGAATGTTCTAACCACAGTTGTATGAAGATGGCAACTTTCCAGCTTGGCTGATTTTGTGATTCTTCTCTTTTACTTTCAGTTGAAATGTACCACATCTGAACTGACTCTTCATCAGCTAAGAGGAGTTTGCAGTTGCTGCTGTACAGAGCACTTTTCCATTTGGCATCTTCTTCAGTTGTGACTGTGTGACAAAGAATATACATTTTGCCAACCTTGTAATCCAAGATGCCTACTTTCTAACCAAACAGGGAATGGCTGGGTAATTTATTCATTTTCTGAGAGATGGGAAAAGCAGAATACTAGGAAAATAATACTAGGAAAGGAATATTAGGAACAGACAGCACAGAGTTTTGAATTACTAGTGAACATTGATACTTTTCTTTCCAAGAGATCTATATCATATTGTTTTATTAGAGAACATAAATAAAAGCAAAGTGCCACTTCCCTTACGCAAGCTATGCTCTTAGATGTCATTTCATGGCATATCTGGTGGGCTTATGTCTCTTAAGTAAAGATTTTGAGGAGTATGATTTGAATAAAATCAACCATTTTCTAAAGGCATTGGAGTTCTACTGGAATTCCTTTGAAATGTTTTGAATAATTAGTGATTGAAGACCCTCTCAAAGTGTCCATTGAATGATCTCATAATTCCCTACAAAGTTTATCAAACAGTTCACTTTTTCACAAGGAGTTGCCATCCCAGACTTTACTTAGCAAAACCGTTCTCTGCAAACACCTGCCAACATTACAATTAGAAAAATGTGGGGACACTACTTTCACACTTATTTATTTTATTTATTCGTTAATTTATAACATCTTTTGTTATTGTTTTCAAATCTAAGCAGAGTTACGAATAACACTGCTGTGGAGATTTAAACAAGTGACTGACAAAACGCAAAACTTCCTGAATGCCTGAACCAACTGTAATGGAAAAGTGAGCTATAAAAAACCTCCCTAGTACTTTTGCTAATAATAATTTTTTGAGGTAATGTCTTCGTTGTGTATAGGAGCCATAGACTAACAACACACTGGGGGGAATGCTGTTTGGTGAGATCAAAAAGGGGTTACGCTCCCACAGATTTATAGTTTCTTTAAATTATGATGGCAGAGGCTGGATACCAGCAGAAGATATGTTACAGGTACTTTCAGCACTCTTAGTGGTGTCAGTGCTCCAGTAGGTCAGCTTTTGTCAAGATTTTTCCGGGCATCTTGTCAAGAGAGAGATTTTAATGGGGATTCAGAGGAAACCAAAGGAAAAAGCTTTGGTTTTGAGATCATATCTGAAAGTTCAATTATGTGGAATAATGTGAAGGCAGATAGGTGGAAATGAATGTAGGTGAAATAGTAGGGGAGATAGAAACTAGTTAATAAGGACCTTTAAGGCAAAAAAGCTTTTCTCTGATATGAAAGAGTAAAGAAACGCAGGATCGAGGTGACAGTAGTCAAAGTGTTGGATTAGGAAAATGATCATTGTAGTAACTTTCTGAATTGCTAGAAGGTGAGCTCTATTAATAAAAGTCCAGGAAATAAATGGACAAATAAAGAGGCATAGCTGAGCAGCACATCCATCTGATAGAGGAGCTTTTCACATTTTCCTTCAGAAGTGAGAGAGGCTTCATACCAAGGAACCACTGTGTATCCTGTGCAACTGGAGAAATGGAAGGCTATTCAGTTGAGAGAAGCACTTCTCTAATGGACTAATTATAAAATGAGCCTGCTTCTTCTGTTGAATCTGGGAAATGCTAGGAAAATATTCATTTGTATTATGTCTTCCCTTACTAGAGGGGATGAGAGTTCAGGAAAGCAGGTGGTGACAGAGGTGTGGCAGACGCCTCTCCCCAGAGTGTCTGAAGTGGACAGAGACTACCTCAGCTTGTGGGATTCCCCAGCAGTGAATCCCTCTGCCTGCATACGTTCACTTTATACACTTCAAGATGAATTAAACAAACCACACAAGTTGGCTCTGAGATGCTATAATTTTGAACAATCTGTACAGAAGAAAAATGTTTAGAAGACACAAACCTCACAATCATCCTTGACTTTTGATTTTCCTTTCCCCAGGCTGAATCCGTTAAGTATTTTGAACCATAACCCAAGGAAAGTCTTAACTCCGTGGTACTGACTGCTACCAATTCATACAATCCAATTCCATGGATGAAATTTTCAAAAGTACTCTCAAGTGGCCTGGGGGAGAATCCCATTTTCCTTGTCTAATTCAGCAGTGTGGAATTTTCCTTTCCACACTTCTGTTAATGGCAGACTAGTAACAGATAAATGATGCCACTACAATTTGAAAAGCATATATTTAAATATAATGCAGCCTTCTTACAAATCATGAAATGGACAGCCTGGAGCCATCTGACACTCCACCCCTAAAAGAACATTTGTTAGGACAATGTTGTTCTTTCTCTAAAAGTACTGCTGTCTAACTACAGCCATCACAGACAGCCCCTTCTCAACCTGACCATTACTCATCTTTCAAAGCACATATGAAAAAATAAATGCTGTTGCCAGTGCAAGCCAAAATATTAACAATTACATCCTAAAATATCTCCCTGTGCCCATTTGTATGAGTATGGGCAATAGTTAAAACTACTAGTAGTTCTCTACAGCCTCTCTGGGCAGCCTGTTCCAGCACCTCACCACTCTCTTGGTAAAAAACTTCCCCAGCATCTAATCTAATTCTTCTCTAATATGAATGGAAGCAATGACAAGATATCCCAAGAAGATTATATTCTGTGGACATAAAGTAGATTAAATTTTACTTCACTGAGTAAGATTATTATATATTATTATTATATATATTATAGTTGGACATATGTGACATGTAATTCTTTTTGCAGGGCCTTTCGAAAGAAAGGATATGCTTTCACTGTGCAGTAAAATCTGCTTTCAAAACTCATTCAGCTGTGTTAACCCACAGGGTAAGGAAAATGTACCTCCTTCTTGGGGTGCTGTTGCAGACTGCAGTAAATCTTCAGGGAAGATCTTAAACTTGATTTTGGAAAGTAGTTAACAAACTTGTGCTAAGTGTCCAACAGAATAGGCAGCCATTTTTATTTACCATGCAGTATATTTTCCCTCCATGGTATGTTGTAATAAAAATTTTTTGCTATATGTCAAAGTGAATCTAATCTTTCAGACCATTTTTAATTTTTCCAAAGAAAGGCTTTTTCTTTCTAGGAAATAACTTTCTCCTCCTGACAGTGTAATTTCCATTTCTCAATAAAGGAAATTGCAGTATTATAAAGAAAAACAGCAGTAATCAAATATATGAAGACACAAGTGCACTAGTATATTCTCAATACTAGAAGCATTGAGAAAGAAATAGAGCAGTAGTCAAAGAAGTCTGCACTTCATTCAGTGAATGAGAAACCTCTATTTAGCCTGTGGCTTTTTGACAGTATTTGATTGTGGGCCCGTTTCTCACTGAGAAGTTGACACAAACACATTTTCATATCTAGACGGTTTTCTTGACGTTTCTGTACTGCCATCCTTACTCTCTTGATGAAAATGGTCAGATTTTCCTTTTGTGTCTAGGATTAGTAAGACACACTGTTATACTCTGTCTGCAGGTAACTTTCCCTTAAAAACAAAGATTAGGAATAATAGAGGATCTTCCAGGAATGTCAGAGACGTTTAAAGATTTCCTTGGAAGAGAGACACAAGGTTTATGGTTTGATCAGCTCCTCCTTTTCTCACATTTACCTTTGTATACGAAATCTCTTTCTAAAACCCCACGAGCAGATCCTAAACTACATTTTTGCAACCAAGGGTTGTTGCTCTGTCTATGGAAGGCAGTAACCTAGGCCAGCACTGTCACAGGCTTTTCAGGTTGTCAAATCAGAGCTTTGCTTTGGCACAGGAATACAGACAAATAAGAGAAAGGTGCTGTCAAACAAGCAAAGGTAATGAAACTCTACTCAATTTTCAAATGTTAGTATAGACAAGTAATATTTTCCTCTCTTGGATGGGATTATTCTGCATTTCAGCACTTTTAGTTCCTTTTCTTCTTCGACCTTGACTGAATAGCAACTCAACAAACACAAACCTTTGTGAAAAGAGTATTTCATTCTGGCTTTGAATCAGACTTCTGCAGGAGTTTGTTTTCATGTCTGAAGTGGATTTCCTATTGTTTTTGACAAGGGTGGGAACTAGAACTGGATACTATTGTCTGTCAGGTTTATATTCTGCAGCTTAACTATTTTACTCTTTCTAACATTTATTCATTTTACAATTCAGACTGTCAGGACAAGGTAAGGAAACATGGGTTCTACAGTCTAGAGAGTTTATATCTCTGACATTTCTCTGTTAAACCTTTTGCTGTAGGGATCTGATGGGCAGATTATGTAGCAGTATTTTTAGGATTTACATGGCACTTTCTGTAGGATAGTGTTTGCCTGTACCTAAGAAAGCCACTTCTGGAAAGACATAAACCAGGCCCCTCTTTATCTTCAGGGTCTCAGCTTTCATTTAAAACAAACAAATTGAAGGACAAATTAAAAAACATAGAATAATTTGCAGACTACAATGGTTAGCACAGCAATGTCTAACATTTAAACATCCATTTTCCCAGGGAGTGCCTTAGTTAGCATCATTAGTGATCAGCCATTGAGAAGGAACATTCATGCCATGTCATGCTATGGCAGTTGGCTAGGAGAAAATATTTATACTCACTGACTTTTTTTGTTGTTGTTGTTACTATGGTACTGTATCAGTTCTTTACACATTCCCTTGGTCAGGATGAAGGAAACTCTGTGGATCCTTGTTTTACCTATGTGTCAATCATGCATCACATTCTTAGGATCATAGGGTATTAGAAGCTTAGAAGAGTCTTCTGGTGTGTGAGGAAACAAATTTAGATACACAGGAAACTACTGTCATCCAAAGATGCACATACAGAACTTTGTCTGTGTCAGGGTTGTATGGTAACTAATTTGAGCTTTCCAGGACCACAATTCTAGTTTTTGATACCCAAAATCAGTCTAAGAGCAGTCTCTCAGTTTGAGGATAGTAGGGTCCATCAGCAGCAGAACTTTAGAAACCTCACTGTAATTTTTCCCTATCCCTCTGTCATGCTAATGACATCATACTGATGACATGCAATGGCATCAGAAGTAACTTTAAGTAGTAAATTTTTAAAATAACTTAAAGTAACTTTAAGAAGTAAATTTTGGACAAATGTACAACATGCAAAAAAGTTATAACAAGTTTCCATAAAAATATTATTATTTTTTTTAAACTTAAATGCAAGTGTGCCAGGCATTCTTGTGTAGCCGTGTGCCTGCATGATATCTATCCCTTGGTAGATAGATTACAGTGATAAGAATGTAGGAACAAGGGCTGATCACAAAAATACACAAAATGGTTTCAGAAGTAAAAGCAATTTTTTTTCTGTTTTCCAGTGCCTAACAAGCAAATATTGTTATCTTCTTGTTATCCTAAAAATGTACAGCCTACACTGCTCTTACTTTGAATTATGCTGTCCTCTCAAACTTCTCATGTTCAATCCTATGTGAGTGTGCAAACACACACAAATACTTGGATTACACATACAGAATAAAACAGTTGATCTGTAACATGAATTGTCTTATTAACTTGTAGGACTTGAAGGAACTTCTAGTTCCTTCTAATACTGCAAATATCCTTCTGTTAAATATTTTTAAGTTCAGAAGACTAAGTGGTAGCTGCTTTCAAAAGTGCAGAAGGTCTTGAAGTAGGAGACAAGCTTTTTGTGGACAGCAGGCACGAAGTGCTCTAAAAGCACAGAAAATGAACGCTTCTGAAGAAAGTCAGTTATTCTCCCAAAACTTGCTGGGAACCCTTCAAACCAGACTGCTTACATAGAAAGTTTACTAGAAGTAAACTTAATACTTTGGCATATGGCACACCTCTGAAATTTCATTTGTTTTATTTGACAAGTACTAGCATTATGGGGATGACTTTTAGTCCAAATAATATATCATTTAATCAAAATCACATGAAGAAATGTTTACATATCTCTCAAATTTTATGCTGCAGTAGTACACTATATGCATATCTTGAAAAAGGATTATTGCATTGTAGCTGGCCATACTCTTCCATGACAATTTGAGAAGGCCTGTCAGCATGTAGCTAAACATGCCACCATCTTCTCAACAAATCTGGTGGTCCCTGGAAAGCTTTCTTCTTGTGTTTTTAGCCCATCCAAGTGAAATTTCCCCCCATATATTGTGTTCTACTCCCCTTACATTCACACCATCTCACAGAAGATGTCATTTGTGGGTATTCATATCCTTTTTGATGCAGGATATCATCTATACTATAAAAGCAATCACTGAAGGTAAGTATCAATTGTGGAATCTGTTTCATCCAATCATCTCAAACAATTAGAGGAGTTGTCGTCACAGCACTTTCACTGACAACCTGTCCTTCTCTTTCTCAGTGGGAAAATAAGATCCAATGTTTGATTTTCTGGTACCACTTTGAGCTTAAACATGTTATGTTTCAGAATGGGTGGCAATTCTCTCCTGACTTCATCATAAGAAATAAAATGGAATGTCAGTACTGCAGGTAAATAATCTTTAGGATTTCCCCCAGATCCAAAGGAAGAACTGAAAGATGAATTGTATGTTTATATGGCTTTTCTCCACAGCATTCAGTAGAGAGGTACTGGCCCTTGCACGAAGGGAGTCAATGACAGGAAGCAATCTAGCTGTGGTCAGCTCTCAACTGATCTCTGCAGGGAAGTTCTCCCTATCCTGGCACCCATGCAATACGGTTTAGGCATAGCTGTACTCATTCCCATCTTCAAGTATGCTTAAAGTCTGATTCACCACCTAAATTCCACTCATAGCTGGACTTTGAAAAGATTTTGGTCCAAAAGTTAGCAATTAAAAACAAATTAAAAAGAAAAGCTTCTATAGGATCAAATAGTGTTACAGCCATCTCATTATTTCTTGTCCTAATGGAGGAGGGCTGAGCAACAGAAGAAACTATCATTATCAGTTTTAAATTATATTCCAATGATGTATTTGGTAGACTCACCTTTACATACTTATCTGGCAGGAAGAAAAGAAAGACATAGAGTAAATGTAGAGTGTAGTGTACTCTTGGCACAGATATGTAGCTGAGATATCTGTGCAATAAAACGCTAGCTTTTGTTATGATACCGGAAAAGAACAAAATTTCCACCTTTGAAATTTCTTGAGTTCAGTACTAACCTCCCCCTTAAAGAGTACATTGGGAATTATTTAATTGTAGCCAATGCATCAAGTCATGCACTCAGGGGCTTTTAGAACAGATTTTCATTTTATCCAGCAGAGCTTGAAAATGTTAATCTTGAGGCCATATTGCAGAATTGCTGTTATTATTTTAGGCTCTCCCTGGGCTGGTGGGTTGGGATGTGGAAGGAAGGATGAGGTCAAACCCTGCATTTTATTCAAAGTAAAATATTCTTCCATGTTTGTTTTAAATCAAGTCAGAATGAAGTAATGGATAGACATGATATTATGTCATAAAATTCAGTAAATATAATAAGTTTGTTTTCCCCTGTATTTTGGAGACATAATTGTATGAAGAGAAAGAATTGTGAAGAGAAAGAATAAGACAGAAGTGTATAAGTGTACACTCAGAATTATACAGGTTGAAACTTTCACCATAAATTTTAAGAAAAAAAAAAGTGTTTAAAAAGAAATAAACAAGAAGAGAAAATACATCCTGTAATTTCCACTGAAATTTTCTTCGTTGAGGAAAGAAAAATAGAAGTGAGACAAACCACAGGAGTGGCAGCAATTTCATTTTACCTGTCTCCCATCGTCTTGGGAAAAGTGCTTTGCAGAGCACATTTTGAATCCCTCTAATAAACCATCTGAAGTGAAAGGAGCAGCACTATCCTGAACATGAACTACTACTGATGTATTTGAAGATCAGCTATCAATTAGAGCTCATTTTATTTGATGCTGTGCAAATCATAGTATCACAGAATGGCTTGGGTTGGAAGGAACATTTAAGATCATCTAGTTCCAAACCCCTGCTATAGGCAGGGACACCTCCCTCTGGACCAGGTTGCTCACAGACCCATCCAGCCAGGCCTTGAATGCTTGCAGGGAGGGGACATAATACCAGTTCATTTTTGTCTCTAGCTGATCTAATAAATTTTAAAGTCCTGCATTCTGTTCTTTATTGTTATCTTGCCCAATATACTTGACTTCATTTATGTCAGGTTTGTGTTTACACTGTAAAAAATTCTGCAAATTTTTGGGATGTAATGTCTGAAGGGAAAATGCAGGCCTATGCAGCTATTTTACCAGGATGCAATACAATCCTAGGACGTGATGCCTTCTTCCTAGACCTATTTTGAATTCAAAGTTTTGAAGATAAAATCATTCTGTTCTATCAATGCTCATTTTACTAGAGATGCATTTCAAATTTAATACAAAACAGTTAATGAAACTGGGTTAGAAAAATGAATACAATTTGCCATAACTGTGATGAACACTACCCTTGCCTTTTACTGTGTGAGTTGTTCCCTCAGGCACTTGTTAGGATGTGGGAAACCTATTTCATTTCCTTTATCTTCTTGAAGAGATCTTCCCTCCCATTTCTTGGCCTTTAGGCTTATAAATCCTGATACTAAGTGACTGTTGTGACACTTATCTAAAGGAAGAGGCGCTCCATTTTTCTCTTGGACAGTATCCTGTTTTGCTGAAACGAGGCAGGAAGGGGCTGGAGGAGGCCAGGGCTGAGGCAGAGGCTGTCCAGGTTCCAGTTCCATGCTCCAGCTGCCAAAAAGAGCAACCTGTCTCTCCTATCTCAACCCAGCAGCACTGAGCAAGTGCATCTACGAGCAACACTGACAACTGAAGAGGCAGGAGCAGGCCTACAAGCCCATGTCCAAACTGAAGTAGAGAGCATTTGTTATCCCTGGTTTATATTGGCTGCAGTTTTTTGCAAACTCAGACCAAGACTTCTGGGAGTCAAGAGGGCTGTCCACCTGCACAAGAAATGTCTGCACTTGTGTAGGAAATATGCTCTCCTCAGAACATGCTCTTCTAGTAGGCATTATCTTAGTAGATAAGATGTTGGACCTGATATCTACAGCCTGCAGCTTTCCCCAGTTTAGTCTCATGGCTGTCACTGATCACAGGGAAGACAAAGACTAAGGATGATTCAGGGGAGAATGTATAAGATTACCATGCATGATTTTGAAGAAAAAAAGAAGAAAAGAAAATCTTAAAGATTACAAAATATCACTGCTATTTTAAAATTGCTTTTTTTTTTTTCCTACAGGGACTGATTCCATGAAATAAATTTAAGGTATTTTAAAGGTTGAATCTCTGATATTCAGACTTCTTGTGTTTCCAAGTAATCCTCACAGATGGCTTTAGTCCCACTGAATTCAAATGGAAACGCATATGTAAGATTAAATTCTGATCTGGATCAGCAAAGCGTTTTAGAATTCATGATTATTATTTAGTATATCCTGGCTGCCATCAAGATGCTCCAAGGTGTTTCTGAATTGAGACTTTATTTTGTACCAAATATTTAGACAATAGAGACGTAGTTGTTATCTTAGCAAGAGCCCAATTTTTAACACGTCACATAAATTTAGCTTTCCTAAATGTTCATCTTAAAGCTTAAAATGCTTTGCTGGGTTAGTTCAAAGGCACCAACAGCACTTCAGAGTCAAGGCTGTTTCTTCTTACTCCAAAAAGTTTTATTCTCCCTGTACTCTAGTTACAATCAATTTTTTTGTCCAGACTGCACAAAATATGCTCTCTAGAAAAAAGGCAAGGTCACAGACAAACAACTGCTGTACAAGGCAACCATAATGATCTCCTTTATCTCTATTACTACAATAGAACAAAAGTTAATTTCCTTTCCTGATATTGTTTAAGTGAGATATCAAGTTAGTTTTCTCTTACCTGAAAGTTTAATTTCATTTTCACTAATTTCATAACCTTTTTTTTTTTTTTTTTAATGTCTTCTTCTGGAAAGCTCTTCAAGAATTTATAGGGGTTTCATCTACAGAAATGGAACCAAGATTGCATTAGAGCACTATTCTAAAATGTGTCAGGTTCCACACGCACATACACACACACACACACACACACACACGCGAAAGTTGTGGAAGCATTCAAAACTCTCTGGAATTTGGTATACATTCAATTGATCTCCACAGGAGATTTCAGCAACTGAACAGATATATACTGATTACCTACATTACTTGGTTTACTTGTTTTAATATATGTTTTATCAGTTTTCAGCCCCTACCGTTGGCTATGTCATCCAATTACATTTTTAAATTACATTTTTAAATGAATTCTAAAGGTTTAAACTGAAACACACAGGCATGCCTGAGGAATGTTGTGAAACCTCCGATGAAGGCCCAAATTTTATATGCTGCTGTGTGTTCAGGTACCTTATCAGTATGTTGTTCCTCTTTTCCACGTTTCACTAGAGGGTGAATTTAGGCAAGACCTAAGCAGTCTGGATACTCCAAAAATGAATAATTGACTTTCCTCCTGCCACCCCCCCCAAAATAAAAGGTATTGTCATTACTAGAACTAGGACTGCAAAATGCCAGAATAAACATGCTGAAAACAGATCTTAAAGTTATAACAACTCAACACTGACTCCAAGAGAATTTAAATCAATGTGCTTGCAAGACACTGCCAAATTTAACTGTATAATTCTGAAAACAATTTAATTAACATCAGAGACTGGAATGACTGGAACTACATTGAGTTGAAATGTATGTTCTTGTAGGTATTTTTTTCCAACATAACACATGAGAAATATGCTAATCACCACTCTGATTAAACTAGTATCCCCTCCCACACATAAAGCTATTATTTATAGAGTGTTTTAAAGTAACTGCCTCTTATTTTGTTTAAATAAGCATGTCTCTTTAGCAACAAATATCACCTCATTAAAGTCTGTCACTCAGCTTAGCATCTCAATGAAAGACTGAAGTAGGAAGGGGACCACAAAGCAGCTGAAAGCAAAAGAGAAAAAATTCAAGGAATGTCAAGGACCCTCCAGGAATATGAGATCAGAAAAGTCACTGAAAAATGAGTTCATTAAATGAATAAAAATATATTGAAGTGCTGCTTGTTTAGAATTGAATGTAAGCTTGGACTTTTCATCCTCTGCACATTTATCATATTATTGTAAGGCACATTTTGTTTGGTTGGTTTTTGTTTCTTATTTTATCCTCTCAGTGAGTAAAAAGAGCATATAAATAATTTCTTCTAAGCAACTAGCTTAAAGCCATCCCAAAAGTTTGAGGTAAGAAAACCTGTTAATATTGTTCATCATTCACAAAACAACACGGGAAGGTACATGCCTTGGTGAGGAAAATATTGTATTTCATTATCCCCAAACTGGGATTGAAGGAGGACTTTTGACAGTGCTCAGCAGTTGTCTTAAGCGTTGCTGACATTTCATTGAATAGAAACAGTCTTGGGGGAATGTTGAGTGCTCTTTGTATATCCAGTTTCCTTAGCCACATATAGCACATAGATTCATGACCAAACCCACAAACCACTGAAATCTCTGTGGAACACAAGTCCGGTAGTAATAATGATTCAGAGGATTTAGTAGGGCTGCTGCAAGGTTTTCTGTAGCTAACACTGTCATCTCTAGCTGCCCCTGCTTGGGTAGCCCTTTAGGGCAAGTAAAGCTTTTGCACCCGAGACTTTCTAAACCAGGCTATGTGAAACTTAGTACAAGAACTGATTCTGTAAGTAAGGTAATTCCCTAGCAAGGTGGTGGTATCATTCTGGTGCTCTATAATTTACTCCATGATTTCCAAGCACCTCAATTCAGGCTAAAACTCAGGAGGATAGAGTCAGGCAAACAGAAAGAAGTCTGAGAAGAACGTAATAATTCTTTCTTCCAGGAAAGTTTGGATTGCGCTCGGGAATTTGGAGAAGGATTTCTTGCCTGAAGACTTGTGTTGTTTCACCAGCATGTTGACTGGATTTGTTAATGTTATCTACACCACTTCTACTTCCAGATGCTTTGCAAACATCCCTTTCAAAGTTGCTTATGGCTGTGGAAGGCCCCTAAGTACAGATGATGAAGCGATTTGCTAATTAAAGAGGCCCACCGGTGACTCTTACTCTGCCACTCCCAATACCACAGCTGCAATATGTGAGTTTGGTACTTTTGAAAACAATGTGGCACAACAGTGGTGATTCAGGTCTTCCAAAGAAATTTGATTATAAAAGAATACTTCCAGAATAAATGTTTTTGACAATCACTTAACACATTAAAACAGGTAACTATGAAGTTGGAAACAGGTTCTGTAATAGAACACAATGTACTTTGCTCATGGGCTTCTTAACTTACTACTGCTGTGAATAGGTATGTTTCAGGTTGTAATCTTTGTATGAACATAATGAAAGAATTCCTTTTTCTTTTTTTTTTTCCTTCTTTTTTTCTTTCTGTATGTGTGTGGAAACAGTAGATCAGGCTCTGTTTTCATTTCTCTTCTTTGTATATTCTAATGGGGGAAATTTATATTCCTGCAAATTGCATAATATTCCACAGAGTATCCAAAGCAATTAAAAGTATTTCTCTTGTCGATTATATTAACAGGATGGATAATGCTAGTGAATAATCTCTGTATATCTGTTGAAGTAATGAATCGACACCAGTTTTATATCATTGGCATAACTTCCTAATAAGCCCTGCTTGTCTACGTTTCTCTGAGCTCCATGTTTTTAAGTCTGTGATTACCAGTGTGTGTCTGGACAGTAGGTGCTAAGGGATGTGTTACTCACCTGCAGCAGAGTGGCACGGAGCTCACATCACCAAAACCCAGTAGGACAACACATGCAGTGTGCTTTCCAGCACATTTAGACAGCAGAGAACACAGCGTTCTCCTTACCCAAGGATTTTCAAACTACCTACACCTCAGTAAGCAGACTGTGGATTCTGTGTAAATAACTTGGTCTGTGGTTCCCCTCAGCTCACTTAGCTCTGGATTTGCATGCAAGACAATGGCAGAAACTTGCTACTTAAAATAGAAGAGGATAAATATACACGCATACACAAACACTCAAATCCAATTATACTGCTGGCCTTATTGGCATTGCTCAAGGTGCAGAAGCTTGAAGCACTTATTTTGTAGTTACTGCTTGAATACAGTCATTACTGGCTTTCCATTCCTGGATGATGAGTGAAGGCATATGATTCATCTGGCATATGAAGATCCCTGGGGTTTCGGTAGATTTGCAGTTTGGATGCTAGAATCTTATCTAGGCGTAAATGACTGCTTACTTCATGATTACAGGATTAGAGCTTTCTGAGGGAATTCATTCCTCATTCCCTATTCTTTGTAGAAAACAATTTCTAAAAGTCATTCCTATGTAAAGCAAATTTGTAAAACAGATCAGGCTAGTGTTGCACTTCTGCATGTGGAGAGCACATTGAGAGTGGGTCAAGTGCCAAATCGTCACCTTTGCCTTCTCTCTATTCTCGTCATAGAGCTCCCATGAAGGAAACTCTCCTGGAATCCTCATGGGAAACTAACTTTGCCTTTGTATGCTATTCATGCTTTTCTCCTGAGCAATAGCATGGTGATAACTTCTGCTGGCCAATGGAAGTATTTTGCTTCTGTACAAGAGTAGGTGAGATTTATACCTTCGCACATAGTAGCTGGTTGGCAGATGTGAGAGTTTACAAAATCCTAAGGGATTTATAATGGTCACATAAACATCATCATTCACAACATGTCTCAGGTCCTGCTGCACTGCTGAAATCAAAATGGCATTCAAAAATGTTTGTTCCCTCAATATAACAAAATGCACCTTCTGCATATGGCACAGTGTATCACACAATATTTTTGTTGGAAAATTGAGAAACTTCAATATACAAACAGCTGTACTTGCTTAGAAAAGGCATAGTCTTTGCAAAAGACATTTAGAATCTTTTTAGGAAGCTATTTCAGGTAATTATATTTTTAATAAGTTCCACTATTAGTCAGGTAGTTTGCAAAAAAAAAACCCAACCCAGATAACCATATTAAAGTGGCTGTGATTAAGTTCATCTCTAGCTATGCATTTATATTGAAAGCTACATTTTGTTAGCAGGGGAAGGAAGGAGTATGCAGAATTTCTGACTGCATACCACCTGCTGCTATTATCTTTCCTTCCCCTTCTAGTGCCCTATGTTATACCTTATTGGTATAGGTTTAAGGGTCTGTTTTGACAAAAACGCGAAGAAAGACTGTACTAATACTGTTCTTTTACACATAAATGCTTTTTCAAAGGGCAACTAATCTCCTCTTAGGTGGTCGTAAAGGGGATGAGAGGACTTACCTTCTGGAAATGCTGATTTCTTTCCAATTGCTGCCATGGTAGGTGGGGTTATTAGCTTAAATTTGCACAACAATTTTTTAAATGTTTCAGTATGAATGGAAAATCTTTATGTTTTTGGTGAAATGCCTATGAACAAACTCATGGAGGAAGCTTCAAATTTATAAACACAATTCAGCAAATGCTTCTTTTCATCTGTTCCTTTTACAGGACAGTTGCAGAAAACAATGGTTTTCTTTAGCTCAACCTCAAGATACAAGGAGAACTGTATTAAAAGAAAAGGCAAAAGTTTGTTCTCTAAATATGGACTCAAAGTAGGCTGAAGGCAAGAGGTGCCACAAAGCTGCTAGCTCTCCCTTGGCCAGGCCTTTTTTCTCTGAAGAACTTTCTCTCTATCTGCACAGAGGGGATAATGTGTGGTAGCAGCGTTTTTATGATTTGATCCATGTATATAATGTCTGTGTTGAGACAGCTGCACTGAAAGGTTCCTCATTTCTTCCTCCTAGCCCTTGCATAGAAAACTACCTAAGTTCTTCTACACACTGGCTAGGACTCTCTGTCCTGACCTACTCTACAACCCAGGTTACATCATCTTGAAAGGTTTCCTCTTTTATATCTTTTGTTTTACCTTCCAGACTAATAAATCAGAAGGATCTTGAAAGAAAAATCTGATCTGAGAAATGTGGAATGCAATGTGGAAAAGAACCTTTCCTACTTTTTGTTTAGCAGTAGTTCCGAAAGAGGCAAGAGCAAATGCTTGAAAGCCAGCCAGATGGAAATCACTTCAAGTACTATCTAAAGTGTAATGGAACTGAGGTGCTTTCAGCATACCACACTCATTAGATACTTGCAACACGCAGCACCTCTAAGTGCTGTAGTCTAACAACTCCTTTGCACAGTGCTCTGAAAGAATCAATAGTGCTTTTTGACTCAATGAAGTTCCAGCAGAACTTAGTTTTTCTTGTTGTCGTTGTTTTTTTTAAAGGCCTGAAATCTATTTAAGAATGGAAGCATACTTTACTTTTGTAAAAATGTGCTTTCACACGATTGGTTTCTCAGTCAAACTGTTTAAACAGAAAGGCATTTGTTTTGTATCGAAAACCACGTGTATACCTTCTGTAAGGCTGTTGCAGCTTGCTGGTCATAGTAAACACTACATCTGGAGATGAAAACCAGAAGTAATCTTTGTCTTGGCATGAACATGAGTAATTTTTCTAAATTTTGCTTGTGACTTCTTTCAAGTTAAAATGTGAATGACTGTATGCTGAAACACTTTGAAAAATATGGCACTTATCTGTGAGATAAAAATGTTTAATTATGTGTACTCTTAGCTCAAAGTACCTGAGAACCTCCTCTTCACTGGGAGTAATGATACGTTAACATCTGCTGCCAAACAAAAAAAAGGATTTTAACCTGCAAAATGGCATTCAATTTAAAGAAAATGCAGGAAAAAATAAGAAAATCAGAAGGAATTCAAATGAAAATCGTGCAAGGTTTTTTTTTTGTTTTTTTTTTTGTTAATGACAGTGGGACTTTCAATGAAGTTTATAACTTGTCAGGGAGGGATGGGATCCATCTATCTAGAAGAGACAGGGTAATATTTGGTAGCAGGCTGGACAATGAGGCAGGCTTTAAACAGAAGGACTTGAGGGATAGGGTTCAAAATGGCAGTGCTCACATCATTGCAATCCACTGGGGAATGAGACAAGCTATTCATAACAGTGACAGATATTCCAAGTCCTACAACTGGGGAGGAATACCCACATGCATCAATATAAGTTAGGGAGTGACATGCTGGAAAGCAGCTCTGAGGAGAAGGACTTGAGTGTCCTGGTGGACAACAGGTTGACCATGACTTTATTAAATCCAGGAGAGCTCTAGGCAAGCACAGAAACCTACTCATACAGATCTCATTCAAGACTAAAGTATAATTGGGGGAATATATACATAGATTAGAGCAATCACCTGTAAAGTATTTGAGGGTGTAAACACTACGGATTTGATCATGAGTGAAATTAACAACATAAGTTACAAAAATCACAATAATACTATGAAAAATTTCCTACAGATTACATCTTAGGAGAATTTTTTTGGCTCTGAAATAATCTCCTGGGAAAACAATGGGAGCCCCTATTGTCTGATTCCTTTAAACAGAGCTGAGAAAAAGCACTGGAAAAACATAGCTCACAGAGCAATAGTTTACTAGGAGAGCAATGGAAAAATGAGTACTGTCTTAGATCATGAAAACTGTGCATGACTTTTACGATTCTGTGAAACCATGCAGCTGCCTTAAAGAAATGTTACTGCAGCTGTAATTCATTGCATAACAGACACCCAACTACATGTGTTTATTAACAAGCATGCTGAAAAATATTTACATAATCTTTCTAGCAGAAAATAGCAATGCTCTTCACTTTCTTAGATATTCTGTTTTTTCCTTCACTTTTTATAGAGGGTTGTGAGCTTTGGTGTTGTTGCTTTGTCTTTTTTTGTATGTTTTTTTTTCCAGGAAAGTGAGGTACTGCAATGTTTTCCATACCACATAAATCTTCACTGATTGAGGAGCATGACACAGTTTTTAAACAATATTCCATTCACATTAAGTATCTCTACAGTATTTGGGATCCTAGGAAACTTTACTGCTGAAGAGGAATGTATTACATGAAAATTCAAAGGAGGGGGCAGTTTGAAATCTGCCTCCTTATAGGATGGAAGAGTTAGAAAGGGAGACACAAATCTCTTGGTGATAGGAAACAAATCTCAATACTGGAGTTCAAATGCTAGTCAGCTGCCACCTCCAAGAGGCAGCTGGCAAGGCAGCAGCAGACACTTGTGTTGGTGGCATATAAGGCTGAATCTAGGAAGCAGGAATCCAGTCTGCTGCCTTCATGACATGGTTGTAGCCACGCAGACTGAACATGCTGCTAATTTATTGGTTCCACAATTGCCAATCTTTCTCATAAAAAGGAAAAGAAACTGATTTACATTAAGAGCAAAAGATCTGATGGGAACTGACAGAAATTAACAGCTCTTTCAGGAGAAATATAACCAGTCAGTGAAAGAATAGTTGATCTCTTATTGTTTGCAAACAATTCCCTCCTGAAATTTCATCTGCTTAACTAAGAGAACTTTCTAAATGTTTGAGAATTATCAGTTGGATTTAGCAGCTGGTATTGGAATGACCAAAAACTCATCATCATCACAGATTAAGCTCACATTGCCCTCAAAAAGACTTTATTTCTACCAGTATGAGATCAAGACAAAGTAAGAAGCTACTGAATTATTCTACTTATTTCCATTTGTCGGTAGACACTCCTGCCACATCTAATGTGGTAGATATATATATCTATCCATAGTATTTTATATAGTATTCAAGTTTTTTTTTTTTTTTTTTTGTTTCTGGGTTTGGTTTTTTTTTTAAATTGAACATTCCTACCTGAAAATATCAGGAAATACATGAACATATGTCTGACATATTCTTCAGACTCTAAAGTAGCTGTCATTTGATGCTCTTCTGTGACGCATCACTTCATTGACTATCTTAAAAATTCATTTTATAAAAATGTGTATTCTCCATTTTTATCCATGTCATATAACATCTTTAAAAAGAAGTTATTTTATTCTGGCAAATAAAGTATCAGTGTCTTCAGGAATGAAGGTATTTCTGTGGGACTATACCTTGCAACTACAATGCAAGGAAATGTAGTCTTCTTTAAGATCTGGTCAAAGCATTTATTTCAGAAACTTGATGTTGTCTTGTTTGTTGACTTTTGATTAGGTTAAATTATAGTAGTCATAGCAGAAAACTAACTTTATATTCCTTAATTATAATGTAAGAAATCAAAGAAAATTACATTTTATATGCAAATCATCTTAAACTGACATAGAAGTTATTTTGATCTGGATAAAGTGTCAAGAGGAACAGCGAATAGTTTTACAAATCTGCAGCCTGGTAGGTGTGTACTAAATGCATAATGCATGTACTAAATCCATCCTTTCTGATTCTTGGCACATACACAAATAACCCAAGATCTGATGAACCTAAGCCATCTCATGCAGTTTGATTTCCAGTGATATGGATAAAATTTCAGACTTGAGAATTAAATTTATTTTCATCATCAGCCTTCTAAAATATATCATAAACAGCCAAGACTGTGAATGACATGGATTACTGTTCACCAAGAGCATTTCTGAATTAATACGAGAGCCAATGTCTGTAAAATAACATTTTTACTCCCTTTTAAGTAGCAATGCTGAAAAAAAGTCAGAGGAATTGCACAGCAGCAGATTATTTGTCTCTAAATTATAACTAGAATTACAATATGCATATACTATGCATACTATACATATGATAAGAGCCTCAAATTGTTACTTTAAAACAGGCCACCTGACTTCACAGCTTTAAAGTTCTGGTAAAGTTCTGTGCAAAAAAACTACTTTATCAGTACATGTCCAAAACTTTTAGATAGAAAAGAAATATATCCTCCAGCCCATTAAGTTTTGCAAGCCATTTGCTCCAGCTGCAAATGGCAGTTTTTTTCAGTGCCCTGCAAATATGTAGCCAGAGACTTGTTGACCTGTCCTTTTCTCAGTGTACCAGTCAGTTAGTGTGCTCCCAAGATGGTATAGCTAATGTCAATTGATATATGATTAAACAATGAGTTATATGATGGTAGCATGTTGTAGAAAATAAATACATAAACAAAAGAAAGAAATACATGCTTGAAAGCTTGACAGCACAAAGCCTCAGGTCTTATCCCTTAGATTCAGAGTATTTATAGATGTTAAAAAGATTCACTACAGAATGGAGCTCTTTCAGCTCTTCGGTGTCTGAACTTATATTATTTCATCCTATCCCTGTAAGATTTCTACCTGCCTTGTGGGAAGAGGTGAGCTGTGCCTGTTTTTCCATTTTTTGATGCTGAAAGCTTTTGTTTCTCTGATGCATATATGTGTGCAAATACACACTTTGATTGAACTTCCTTCTTTATAAAAGACCTCAGTGTCCAACTTATCCTTTCCTTCCTCTTGCAAAATATTTTGACTTGTGATTATTAGAGTAGCTCAAAGAAGGGAACAAAATATTTGCCAAAATTATATCTTTCCTCCTTCACCTCCCTTTTCTTCCCTTAAGAAAAAGACTTCATCTTTAATTTACTTTTGAGGTTGATAACTTGGAAGTCTGGCCATTTTTCCAAGGTACATTGAATACTCAGATGTTATCAGGCCCTTCCTTAACAAAGATCTTATGTACTAAGTACTATCTCATGAAGTATATATGTTACATTCATGCCTCATGTCCTGCTCTTCTCCTGAATTTCAGATGGAGCTTGACCTATGAAAAATATAAATCATCCCTCCAGAAAAAGGCTTTCCTTCTCACCCTATTTGCACAGCTGTGATCAGCAGAGTTTTTTGAATAGAAGGTTGCTGTCTATAAGTAAGCAATACTCACTATAGGAACCTTCTGGAATTCATGGTTGTACTGGGCCCCCAAATGTCTAATATGATGAACTACCAGGGGCAGCCCACCACAGTGAGCAAGCATTTGAAGAAAGTCTGTCTCTGGCTAGGAGGTAAGGAAATTCAATCATTCTGTACGTACTGAGTTTTCCTCATTTGACTGTATCCTGGAATGTTCAGCCACTCTTATTTACCTGGGTCAACTTTTAAGCTCTCATACAGGTAACAGGCAGTTAGAGGCCAGAACAAGTTACTTGTGCTGTTTTAGATGGTCTGTGGTAACTGGGACATTTCACAGGTCATACATGCGAGAGAACAAACCATGCTATTCTGAAAGATCTGGATACTAGGCAGGATACTTGAGAACTCTATTGCCACTTTAGACACTGATATTCAAATACTTGAACGTCAGACATTTTCTTTTCTCTTTTTAGCATATGATTGTTTTAATTCATCTTTCTTTTTTGGTGATATTTGCTGTTTTGTTTTTTCCCTAGAACAGGCTCCTTAAATCTCAATGCATTTGCTCATCCTTATGCTGGGTTCCAAGATTTCTTGTCCATCCTTCACTAGAAGAAAACCATGAACACTTTGGGTAATTCTTCTAGAATTTCTAGAATTTAGATCTTTCCCTTTTAACTGTTTTATATTTCACCTTTGTATGTAAAACAGTAGCTCCATATATCTCACACGGTACACATTCTCAGAACTCGTGAGGAGATTGTCAAAATACGTACAATGCAGGCCACTTTTTCATCTTTATCAATATCCTTACTCAATGGTGTTCTGCGTCCCTGATTATAAATATGTGTCACTAAATGGATAGGTCTCAGCAGTGGTTTCTGAGCCCTGAAAGAAGACCTCTAAACATCATCCTGTGCCCTAGCACACACATCCTGTCCAGCTTTCACCATCTTCTCTGAAAGAGTGAGACGCTCCCAGATGTTCCCAGTCAGAGCTGCCAGCTCAGCAGTCCACCAAGAGCCAACAGGGAATTTGAAAGTGCAGGAAAACTCGTAATTTAGGTACCCAATTGGCACATATTTGAATTCTTTCACCTTGATTCCTTCCCATGAGGGGATGGGTAGCTGGGTAGCCTGTATCTTTTCTTCTCCTGTCCTTGAAGTGATTTTAAGGCTTTATATCTGAACATTTTCCATAACTTCGCGCATTCAGCTCTGGCCACAGAAGCTAGTCTTATATACAGTACTTTTAAGAGTATTGCTTAACCCTACAGCTCAGGTCATCTGTCATGAGTCTTCTGTGCGTCTTTATTTTTACTGGGCATTTCATTCTGTGACCAGTTGTTGGGGCAAAGTTGGCTTTGTTGTACAAAGGTCACAAAGTTGTATATTTATTTAATACTGAATTCTTAGACTCCATTACTGTTGGTTGCTTTTGTTCTTTGTGAGCCAAAATACACCTTACTGCTGACAGACAAAGATTACTCAGTGACTTTGTGCCATGAGTGGAAGAGAGCTTAGTGGGAAAAGGTCAGACACTGAGTTATTTAGGGTAATTTCCTTCCTTCTCCTCCTCTGCTTCTCCCAGCAGTGTCTGCACATGGGGAAGGGTGCAGGCATAGGAGCATACTGGCATGTGGGAGCAACCCTTTCTAAGAACAATTTTGGAGTGGGGTTAAATGGGGCTGGCTAGATTTTCCAACCTTCATTTTGATTCATAGTAGTTTGGGGCAGGGTAAATATAATGTTATTTGTAATTAAATATGTACAGCAGTGTGTACTTCCTCAAAGCTCCTCTGCAACTGCCCACGTGGTGAGCTCTGGGCAGTGCCATCTAGCTCAGAAGAATAAGCAAACTATTCAAGATCTTTGTTTGCCCGTGAGTCATGAGGGGGGCTGTTCACTGGAGTATTAAGAAAGATAAACATACGGCAAAACTCTAAAGACTATTTCTGGAAACCCTAACTGAAGGGAACAGCTAATCCATTGTTCAGTCCGCAGAGAATTACAAGGCTGGAGGGAGGAATGGAAGTGGGAAAGAAGCAAAAAAGCAAAAAATCGGAGAGATCAAAAATTCAGAATGGTTGTAATTACCCATGCAAGCACAAGGGTTTTGCGGGAAGAGAGGGATGACTGACACAGGGGACTTGTGGGACGGCCCGAATCCGAGTGCAGTCATAACAGAAGTCAGTTGTTGCTCATCTTCTCTGGAAGTAAACAGGGAATATCATACATTATTTGTCTGTTTATCCAAGAGCAAAAAATATTTGTTAGAGATGAATAACAATCAATTACTGATTGCAGTTAGTAGAAAGCCAGTAAGTCATTTCCCTCATACAATCCAGCTGAAGGTTCAGAGAGGATGTTGTACCTAAAAATGCAAAGGCCTTAGTATTTTTTGTCTACATGGTTCTGTTAAAAAGGAACAACTTCCCTTTCACTATCCATTCTATCTTCTGCTGTTTTCATACTTCCACTGATTATTCTAAATGTACTCAAAAAGCTTGTGTCACTTCTTGAAAAGCAGCAATGCCAGGGCCCCAGCATTCCCTGCAGAGCAGATGTTATCTCTCTCCTTCAGGGCAGTCCCTGAAAACCTCTGTTTGACAGCTCTGTGCTGGTGCAAGACTGACTCCCTCTGTTTTTGTTTTTTTTTCCTGTTATACTGAAGAATGATATGGAGCTATAAAAAATTGCTAAAATAATAGCAGGTGTTCAGTGGTGAAATGCATCTTGCATGCTGTGTTTTTTTTTTTTTTTTTTTTAAACTATACTGCATTCAAACAGGTGAAAATTACCCATGGGGGCCTTCACACTACTGGTCTGGTACTGAGCTTCAGATGGCAACTAGGAAGGTCATAAACAGAACTTTTTAGAAGCTATTAACATAGATAGATACCTGTGAGCTGGACTGGGATCCAAACCAATACGTAACACCAAGTTGGAGGCCTCTGTCTGTCTGTGCTGCCCTTGGTCTCAGCCACACACAGTCTCAGAGGTAAGCCATCCCCAGAGTGCCCTCAGCCTGCACTGCTGGCTGCAGACTGAGCCCGTCTGCCAGCCTCACCATAACCTTGCCTGAAGTCGTGCACTTCAGCCTGTGACCATAGCACTGGAATCTTACTTGGCTTTCTCTAGCCTGAAGTCACCTGCTGGCCTGAGTCCTAAAGTTTGGCTGGGTTCACTCAGAGGCCTTGCTTTCAGCCATGCCAGCTAGATGTAGCAAAAGTCAGATATGTCTCCAAACATTTTATTAGTGCAAAGGTTCCTACACGTTTCTTCTCTCATCTCAGTGCCAAGTTACATCCGTGTCCTGCCCACAACATTCATCTTAACCACTCTCTTAGCACAGTGCTGCCTAATTCACCAAATACTGACTGTAAATACTCAGTATATTGGATTCTTCCCCAGTCCTGTCCCATAGCCATCAACTAGCCCAAATCCTACACCAAGTCTGGGACTGTTCATGGCCTGCCCAGCTACTTCAGTGGCTTCATACATACCCTCAGCTCCATTTCCTTCTAGTTCACATTCTAACATAATAATGGGTAGTAGGTATTTACTAGAATTATGCAAAATTATCATGTAATGTGCTCTACCAGTTTTAAACAGCATCATATCTAACATCAAGTCTCATACTGCTCATAACCTAAGCACTGAATGGCTTACTGGTAGGTTACCAATAGGTCACCTATGGCTCACCCTTTTGCTATCCTGCAATCACCAGACGAATACATCATAAGTCTACCACTCAACCACATGCTGCTTATTCTGAAACTCTAGAGATTATCTACTGGCTCCAAACCCCAGCCCAAGGACGTTGATTGATATTATTTCTCTTTGCTCTTTCTTGGTTCCAATCCCATCTACAGCTTCATTTAACTCCTTCCAAAAAAGCTGCTGATTGGCCAAGTGCAAACACTGGCTCAACACAGGCTGTCAAAGTATAATGTCATTTCAGCTCTTTGTGGAGGTCAAGATTTCACAATTCTCACATGTGTTAAACTATACTTCAGTACAATTGTACAAAAAGGCAGTACAGAGTAAAAAACAAAAACCTCTATTCAAAATAGAATCTGCATTGGAACACTTAGGAGAAGTCTGCCAAACGAAGAATCCAAATTTGTTCCTATTCTGAAATAAAATAGCTAAAGTTTTAAGATTTTCTCCCTATCTACAAGGAAGGCCTAAAATTGCTTTTATTTGGTTTCCTAAAGAAAATAGCTTTTATTATTGACCTGCCCTGTCCAATTACCTTCATACCTTTTGAACGCATTCAATTTCAATCTGAATTGTCACAAAGACTAAATTCTAAAGTGCTGTGAAAACGGATTAGAAGCAGGTGAGCCAAATGAGTTTCTTACAGCAAATAGCAGAGAGGCAGAGCTCAGCTGTACGAGATTTTACCCAGCAACAACTGCTGATTCAGCCAGAGCACGGTCCTGATAAGAAATAGCACTTATGTGTTTTTAGATGAACCATAATCCATACTGTCTCAGGTCTGACATGTCTGTCAGAAGATACAGAAAACAGAATCATAGAACTCATAGAATCACTAAGGTTGGAAAAACTAGTAATACCATCTAGTCCAACCATTGACGCACACCTGTGACTGCTCTAGATCATATTACAGTGCAACATTCACCCTCCATCACATCCCTGGGCAGCCTGTGCCAGTGCCTCACCACTCTGAGAAGAAACTTTTCCTAGTATCTGTCATGAACCTCCTCTGGTGTAACTGAAGGCCATCCCCTCTCATCCTATTGTTGTTATCTGGGAAAAAGGGGGGGTGAAAAGCGTCAGGGAAGAATGGTGAAGGAGGTGACTGCTTAGGAAGTTTGGTTTCATTTGTTTCAAAGAAAGTCCCAGGGGCTGGGACTCTCAGAAAAAAAATATCGTAAAGTTATAGGAGTGAGCAGCACTAAACATAACAGCAAAACAGTGGTAAGTACTGTTTTATTTTATGCCTCCTAGCACAATGCAGACTGTCCTTAGTCAGGGCTTTTACATGCAGTTGTTTTTAGTAATATCATCTTATATGAGAAAAGTAGAATCATAGAAGGGCTTGAGTTGGAAGAGAGCTTAAAGATTATCTAGTTCCAACCCTTAAATAATAGTAGTAGAAAGGAGCTCTTGCTCGACTCTCCTGCTATGATTACCTAAAATCACAGCAGAGGGAGCAGTATTTGCAACTGAGGTTCTGGCAGGAAGCAATAATGGCACAGGGCTCAATTTTTCTGCTCATGTGAGTCGTATTCCCTGGCAAAAAAACAGACTCTGCTGTCTGCAGTTTGCAGAGAGCAGCCGAGGGAAGCAAAACAATCTTCCAAGGTGGTCGGCCAGGAGTGGCCAAGGGCAGCTGAAGGGGAGGAAGTGCTGAGTTAAACCTCTGTAGAACTGGCAGAAATGCCAAGGGGACAGCATCTCTGCTTCTGACAAACCTTCAGCTGCTTCCTCTCTGCCGACAGGGCTTCAGGCAGGGCTTTTCTCTCTCCTCCAGTGACGATAGCTTCTCCTCTGCTTTCATTGGTCTGCTTGTGTCTGCGTCCCTTTCCTGTGGAAATTGGAGATATGGGCAGGAGAAAAGACATATTTGGTAATGTTTCTCTTCAAAGCATCTTTTTCACAAGGCTGCCTCAGCTGCAAAATGTTAAGGAGAAAAAAAAGCTCTTGGAACTAATTCCAGACAGACCCTAATGCCTACAAATTTGTTCAAGTAAGCCAAGTCGAGAAAGGCAAAACATGAAGAAGGTTCATTATTTGACTGCTAGGGACACTCAAATAACCAGACAGGCCAGTACTTAAGATCTTCGTATTTCAGACGTCTCGTCTTTCATATCCTTCCTCATCCTGTACTCCCACCCTGCTCACTTCTTACATTTCCCTTCATCTCCAGTAAATCCGCTGCCTTTAAAATT
Organism: Meleagris gallopavo; assembly: GCF_905368555.1. Taxonomy (NCBI): domain Eukaryota; kingdom Metazoa; phylum Chordata; class Aves; order Galliformes; family Phasianidae; genus Meleagris; species Meleagris gallopavo. The sequence continues at coordinate 56,298,490 of NC_139405.1, read as the reverse complement.
GTTTATAGAACATATAAAACATGAAAATATTCCTTAAAATATCTACAGGGAAATAGGCTGTTCATCTAATCATCTACTCGGTGGTGTATTTGCAGATCCCCTAATTGCCTCAGCTTGCCTGACTTATTTATTTTTTACTTTCCAGAAAGCCCAAAAGAGCTTTTTGTCTTGTTTTGATAACATTTGACTGTGGGGATGCTGTGGAGAGTAGGATGCTGGGGGGAGGTCTCTGATTCATCTTTCTGCCAGAACTGTTCTCACGGCAGGAGGTGTAGGGACTGAGCTCAATTTCAAGGTTTTATGAGGAGTTATATCCCCCCGATATTTTAGAGCATCATAGAACTGCTAAACCAACAGCCATCATCCCAGACAAGAAAGAAGGGTTACATTCTCTTAATTCATTACACACCCAGGATACCCTATATACATATAGAGAAGCAAGTACTGAATTTATCCATTTAATTTTTTATTTTATTTTATTTTTTTTGCTATGCCAAAACAATTCAAAAAATCATCTAAATTCCCTTTTAGCAGGGACTACTCACAAATGTACAGGAATAAAGGTGCAGGGGATACTTTCAGTCTAACCAGTATTTTTTCAGGATTACCTGTAACAATTCAATTGCTTCTCAAAGGATTTTTGAAAGTAATAAATTTGCCTTCTCATTCTACTTATGACTTAACACTCTAAAATAGCCTACCAGTGATACCTGGATATTATAGTCCTTCCCTTATTTTGTTTTCTTCAAGACTTGATTGTTTCTGAGATGCAAATTTAATACAGCTTTTAATGCCCACTATGGTTATTTGAACATGTAATCTGATCTTGTGTATAAATGCAAGCCACAGAAATGGATTGTTTGGCTAACAAATAGTAGATTTTACAGTACGACCAAGTAACTGTCTGCAGCTGCAAAGTTACATAAAATGTAGTTTTTTCCTTCTTCCTCTAGTGGGCTGATGAAGAAACTGTTGTCTAGAAATTATTTTGTAAGAATGCTGTTTGTAGTATGAGTAGCATAGGCAGAAATACAAGAAAAGCTCCAGGGCTGCCAAAAATCTCATTTTTTTGGAAGAAAAGCCCTTGGGCTTTGAGAAATTACTGTAGGAAAAATGTTATTTAAGTGAGATAATTTCTGTCTCACTACAAAATAATTATTCCCTGACATCTATTCCCTGACATCAAAGATATTTTGTAGCCCTCCCCCCCCCCCCCCCCCCAGCCATCTTTGCTAAGGACAGGCAGTGTGGCATTGCTTCTTATTTCTGGCTCTGCAAATTCCTTTCCCCAGCACAGATTGCAGAGTTTGGGGAGCAACTGAAAGTCTCAGGTCATTCAAAAAAACTGACAGCTTATGGCTGGTCTGAAATCCTGCCTTATTTGTTACCCTCAATACTTCCACCCTATAGGAGATGCAAAAGGGGTATTTTCTCACTCTTCCACCATAAAGTTGTAAAACAGCTTTTTATCTGAGTGTAAGGCTATCTGTAACTATTGAACTAAGGATGCCAATGGGAGCTCTGCCATACCTACCTTGCTTATCACAGTTCCTTGTTACACAGCAGTGGCTGTGGTATATCCTCCTCCCTATTCACTATACAGTTTGACAAAGGATATGGACTTGTTACTGTTGCAGTCAGAGACAAAATTTCTCCTTTCTTTCTGAAGTAAGAAAGCTGGATAAGCCTAGATACTTATTTGCAGCTAAATGTCCCACAAACCATGACAGTTTTATGAAAGGAAACCAGTTTAATGGGAATAAATGCTGATACCTATTTTTTTAATCTCATGAATCATTGTGTCACACCTTTCTTCTCTTACTCTCTGCAATCCAGGGTCTCTCACTGCATACTCTATTTCTGACAATCCAATCCACTGAAAGCAAGGGAATCACTCAGCATTTGCAGGAGTGAAAACCACCACTCAGCACGTGTTAGTGGTATATACAGAATGTAAACCTCTGTGTGTACAGGATGTGATCTGGCTCACATACTAACACCAATATATGAGCAGGTCATGTGAAAAACAAGACTGAGCAACCTGATGGCAGTCTTGGGTTACAGAAGCAGGTTGAGAGAACTGATTATTTCCCTCTGCATGGCACTTACAAGGGCTGCACCTTAAGAGCTGGGTCCTGTTTTGGGTTTACTCTGGTACAAGAAAGGTATGAATAGATTAGAGCAAATCCAGCGCAAGTCCACTGAACTGGACAGGGATCTGGATGACAGAACGTGCAAGAAGCAGCTGAGAAAGACACGTTCATCATAAAGAAGAACAACTCAGGAGTGCCTGACTGACATCAACAACTACTTAAAAAAATAGAAGATAGAGCCAGAATCTCCCTGTAGTGCACAATTACAACGAAGCAGCAGTAAGAGATTGAAAAGAATAATCAAATTTGCAAAATACATGAAATACCTCTAAGAAATTGGAAATAGTGATGTCTGGAGACATATCCTGAGATCTCAGCAGATTTTGGTGCCTTTGGTTTACCTGAATTTACCAATATTGTACATAGCTATAAGTAGTGTTTCCTATCAAATGGTGTATCCTAATATGGGCTTTCCAAGTCACTGGAAAATAGATTAAAGCATTGAATGATGACTACTCTGTGTTTATACTTACAATTTTTTTTTTTTTAATAATCCACTTAGGTCAAAATATTTTTCTGACTGATGGTGTACCTCTTTAGAATGATAATATATAAATCTGGGGGTCTGCTTGATGAGTGTAGATTGTCTCCAGACAGTTAAGATAATCTGGAGAAACCAGACAGCTCCTATAAACCAAACAAGAAATTCTCTCACATAGTACTTGTTTACTTGAATGAGGAACTTTTGAAGCTTTACACATTTATTCCACAATTTGGCAGCAGTGGGCACAAAAACCGGAACAAACTGACCTTTCTGACTTTTATCAAAGACAACCTCTGTCCTTTTTTTGCTGTCTTGTTGCCTCTGGACTTCACTCCCTAGAGAAAATAGGACTGCTCCATTTCATGTTTCCTTCCATTATTCCCCTTCCTTCAGTTTGTTTCATATCACATTCTGCACCTGTTTTGAAAAGGCAAGATATTCCTCACTCCTGGGAGAGCCAGATGGAACCTGAGCCATGGCATCTTTGTTGTGCAGGGTGACAGAAATAGCTGCCATCAAATAAGCTGTTTAGCTAAACACAGGCGGTCTCTTCATGATGAGAGATGACTTCAGAGAACAGGCAATGTCACACACACACAAAAGCAAGTAAATTGTGAGCCTGAAAATTCTGCTGTAACCTGTAACTCTATGGGAGATAGCCTTGCTGTGAAAACAAGATGTGCAAGCAGCAGTCACAGGGGTATGGGGTAACCACGAATTGTGCCCTTTCCAAATATAAGTTTGGTGAAAGCTCTGGAACTTTGTGCAGATCTTTGCAAAAGCTGATACTTTGGTTTCCTGAGCTGATTTCTTTAACTCAAGCAAGCAGGGATATTCTTTCTATCTGAAATTCATCATCACATAAAGGTGTGGAATTCAAACTGGGTTCATGATCTGACATGAAAATTGTCAGTATTACTGCTTAGGAGTCTGTAACTGGTGTGTTGTCTGCTGAAGGACAGTGTGTGGCATTTCAACAGTGCTCTCCATAGCCCTGAAAACTGCTGCACTCCTGTGAATAAGTGTTACTTATTCAAATATCCAAAGCAGTAAAAATACATTGTTAGCTCCCTGATTTAAGTGCTGAGCAGTACATCTGGAAATCTCTGAACAGCATTTCTGTCTAATTCCATAGTGTTCAGAGGTCACCAGGACAGTCATAACTTGCAGTGGAAGACTGAATACATTTGTTATAAAAATGACAACTATTAATGCATTAAGTTTCTATCAAACCTTCTCCTTCTATGTCTGTGTAACTTTCATAGAATTGTAGAATTGCTCAGGCTGGAAAAGATCGTAAATATCATTGAGTCCAACTACAACCTAACCATACTACCCTATCTCTAACAACCCTCCACTAAATCGCGTCCCTGAGCACCACACCTAAATAGGTTTTAAACACATTCACCTCCCTGGGGTACCTATTCCAGTGCTTAACAACCCTTTCTGTAAAGAAGCTTTTCCTGATATTCAACCTAAACTTACCCTGGTACAACCTGAGGCCATTTCTCCTCATCCTGTCACCAGTGAGAAGAGACCAACCCCACTCTCACTGTAAGCACCTCTCAGATATTGGAAGAGAGCAATAACATCTCCCCTCAGCCTCCTTTTCCCCAGACTGAACATCCCCAGTTCCTTCAGTCGCTCCTCATAGGGCACATTCTCCAAGCCCTTCATCAGCCTTGTTACCCTTCTTTGGACCTGCTCCAGCACCTCAAAATGAATTTAACATGTAATGATCAGAATGTCCTGTCAGCAAAAATTTAGGATATAAAAAAAGGTTATTCATTTCATTTCTTTTAAGAAGTTACCTACAAGTCAAATACAGCAGCGTCAATTCCTGGTTTATTACTAGCCTCAGGAAAGGTGTTGGACAACAGGAAACACAATAAGTTGAAATGGAGTTTTGAATTTTTGCTTTTTTTTTTAATTATCTGGAGGGAAAAGAAAGGGAGAAATAGTAACAACATCATTATAAGTACAGAAATAAAGACTGTAGAAGTTTCAGAGTTTGAGCCCTTAAGTCCTACTTGTTAAATTGTTGCACACCAAAGAGTTTTTTAACTAGCAGAACATCACTCTGTATTTGCTTCAGAAAAGGAATACAAATCACAAAGTTTTGTTATAAAATTTGTTGACATTGGAATGATGCACGTACTATAGAGTACTTGAAATTGAATTGTCTGCAGGCTTTTAAATTATAGCAAAGTCACATAATCATGGTGGTACAATGCAGACCTTGTTTTTTTCTTTGGAATGTAATCTAAATTTAAACAGTCTGTTTCCCCATTTTGCTTGTTGTCATCCAATATGGAAAATAACACCTTAAATTATGCCTAGGCCAGGCAAAAAAAAGATGACACTCCTTTGGATTTTCTCATTTTCCCAGGAAACAAAATATGTATGTCCTTGACCAGTTTGAATTGTCACTCTATGTCTTTTTAATTTTTTTCCTGTGAATTAAAAAGCTTTCAGATACACACACATATGCTGTGAAAGGTAATGAAAGTTAGCGTCATCACATGAAAGGTACTATAGAACCACAAAGTATTCTTTCATAGTACAACTTATTGATGTTGTTTCTTTTCCACCTGCCAGATTCAGATGCTATGGTATGCAATAATTTAAATTTATAAGAATAAAATTAATTGTACTTCAGTGTATTTTAAAATCTATTTGTTGTATTACTACAAAAACCTCAAACAGGATATCTCTCTCAATTGTGAGTTGAGAAGCACAGCTAGCTGAGAAAGCTGTTCTGGTACCTTAAGAAAAGCCAGTTTTATTAAATGGAGACAAACACAAAGAAATGTTCAGTACAAATTATTTCTGACACAGGGCACACGTGTCCTGATGTAAAGGTTATTCTGTGGTGTAGTACATGAGTCTTTAGAATACACCTCTTGAACTTTTGAACAAATGTTTCTTTCACAATGGGATAATCCTATTAAGACATCCAGAGCATGGAAGGGGAGCCTAAGTATCCAAATAAGATAGCAGCAAAATTTTTGCATAATAGTACATCTTTGCTGTTTATATAAATAAAATATGATCCTTGGATCCAAAACCTTAGTGTTAATTTACTCAGAGCATGGAATTGTAGCCTTTGAGTAATTATTAGAATATTAATAAACTTGGCTGCCTTTATTACACATGGAAAGCAGATGGAAATGAAAATGCTGAGATAGCTGCTTACTTATTTAGGGCCTTTGGGCAATACACTATAATTTGTCAGAGTTCGAACTTTTGACCTTCAGCCATCATTAGAAGATAGCAAAAGGCTTTGGAAGTAGATAACATGAAGGGGCAAAAGGAAACAAGTATGGAAGAAAAATTCCAGAGTAGATGGTCACACAGCCACATAAGTGTTCTGACTTTGAGAGTTCTAGACTTTGTGAACAATGCAGAAATAGCAGGAATGGTAGCTTCTGTAAGTAATGAAGATAAGGAAGGAACAGATACAATTTTCTGGAAACAAGACTTGCTTTCCCAGTCACTTACCGAGGACCTACATTGTTTGTTTATCTTCTACATAATAATTATCAAGCTAGCTTTTAAAAACGCATTAGTACTGCATATAATCAATAAATATAAAGACATTATAATTATGAAATAAACAAAAGAGTTTGGCTAAGCAGGTTGTAATAACAAAAAGAGAATAGATAGAATGCTTACCCACATCCTGGGCTCACTGTAAAACTCCCCACTGGCAGTCAGCTCTTAAATGGGTATAGGAGAGGTGGAGCCAGGCTCCACCCCTTCCAGCAGCACAGGTGAATTGCCTTCACCTGTGCTCCTATGGCTGACTCATTGCTCGCCTCAGGTGATCAATCAGAGGTTCAGGCCGTGATTCAGCAGTCCCCATACATACGGTTTCTTCTCACGTTTATTCATTTTAAGTCTAAATGGCCAAAAAGTTGATAAGCCAAGCTGCAGCAAGGACTGACTGTGTGGGAGCAGTGGCAGTTGCTTTGGAGGATGAAACTCAGAGTCAAAGTGCATTTGAGATGTTATATTTTGTATTGCAGTCAATCATCAAATTCAATTATGAGGAAAAGAGATGAGTACCAGCAGACTTCATGGCAAATGAAGTAAAGTCAGAGCTCCGTACTCTAAGTAGCAGAGATGAACTGCCACTGTGCAAATTTTAACGTGGAGTTTAGCAAATGCTGCCATGAAATATTTTCTGCTTTGGCTGAGTGCATGCCAGGGCTCAGTGACATGACTGACCTGTCTGCTGTGAGAAGGCAAACAGGACAAGTTTATTCCAAGGCCCAGGTAAGAAGCGAAGCAATGTGCTGGTTTTGTTTTCTATCAGACTGTACAGGTATGCTATAGGAGATAGTCCTGGGTGCAGGACAGAGGAAGATGGCTACACACATACATCTAGAGCAGTTCATAACATGGGCCTTTATTGATTTAGTCAGCAGTCATGTTACATGAAACCTCATCATTAAAGTCTGTCTTTCTCAGTCTCTGAAAGCAGAAGCAGGCAATGATATATTAACGGTGTATCTCTTCAAAGTATTCTGCAGAGGGGCACACTAGAATCCCAGGCCATATGTGAACAAAATCCTTAACAAAAGGGAGCCATGCACTTTGAACTGTGGGCAGCTGGTGCAGCTGAGCAGTGGCCCAAAGTCAGTTAAAGGGGTGCTTTACTCTGTGACAAGGGAGGAAAATGAAGATGAGACTCGTGTCCTCATTTCATTCCTTGGCCAGGCCCAGGCTAAATATGAAATTGTTGCCTCAGCGTATTTTTTATAATACTGTGACTAATTCTTCTTACAGTTCTATTCCAAAAATTTGTTTATAACAGTGAGACCATGAAGGAAAAGGAATTTTGCTACTTACACTTAAATACATTCTTCATTCTTGCTGCTAGGCAATCACAGACTGGAGTAGCAACACTGGAAGATCAGTTCCCAGGAGATACATATCAATGTGTATCTGCTAAACAATATAAAGTATTAGATGTCATTTCCTCTGTTTGAGTGGCATTCCTGACTAGCTCAACTTACCTCTTCTCCATATCATAATGGCAAGCCTACACATTCTCTCATTCTCTAAAGGGATGACAATATTTAAAAGTACTCACTGCTTCATCCTACATACGCTTTGGTTCCCACTGCCACCCTCACTTCAGACTTAATCACGTGGATCAATGTTTGTATTCTTTTGGCAAAATTACTGAAAGCATTTCAACTATCTGACTGAACACAATGTCTCGTTACTAATGAATGCTATCTTCAGGTATCAGTTCCTTTCTTTAAAGTGCTTCTGCGAGGTGTCATTTTAGCTGGTCTGAGGACTCAAATCCGTAGCTCACCCCGAGCTACCAAGACTTCATCTTGGCAGTCAAAGCTTCCCATATTGCCTTCATATGCATGCCATTCCTGGAAGGAGCAATTCCACAAATAGCACTAGCACATCTTTAAATCCCTAGCACATGTTTAAGCACATCTTTTCTGAGGAAAGCACATGCTTAAAATTAAGTGTGTGGCCTAAGTACTTTGATGAATAATGATGCTTTCCTAAATTGGGGACAGTAGGAAAGAGAGTCTGATAGCCATGTCCAAAAGCCAGCTGAGATTGTTTCAGTGATGTGGGTACCGTTTGGCTCTGTACCAAAGCTAACAAGATGTCTCCTGTAAATCACTAAGTAACTGTCAATTAGTAATGTGTGCTGGCTGTTTGAAACTTGCCATACATTTACTTTGCTAACTGAAATTTTACTTCTGGTTTAGTTTCTTCCTTCTTGTTTTTTTTTTTTTTTTTTTTTCTTTATAGTACAAGGTTGGTCAAAAGCGAGTGGAATGAAAGAAGGACCTAACTCTTTGCAAGAGCCTCAATAAGGTTTCAGGGGAAGTTTCTGTTTGCTTTTTGTTTAATATTATTTTCCTAAATGTTTCCGAGACTGAGGAAAATGAACCTCAATCCTTTAATGAGTTTGGGCTTCCTGAGTTTTCCCCTTCCCTGCATCTGAAATACCTTTACCTACCTCTAGTCAAAAATGGAACTGTTTTGGGTTTTGTGGTTTCACCATCATTTCAGGATTTTATTCATTGACTGATGTTTACAGTCTCCCATCAAAGGTCAAAAAGGATCTTTCTTTCTGTCTTTTCAGTTTTTGTTTTCAAAAACGGAAGACGGGAAATTATCTTAGAAGAAAAATTACTTCTTAAATTAATCAAGCTATTATGATTGAGCCTGTTTGTTTGTCCATTTAAAAAAAAATGAAGCAGATCAGTTTTTGCCAAATAAAACACTCTCAGCTATTTCAATTACTGTTTTAACTGGCCAAGCCTGCCTGTTAGATTAGCCTTTAATCTGTACAAGAATGTAGTTTGGAAAAGATGAGACATGCACAAACTGAGGACTACGTTCATCACTTCAGCACATTCTGGTCCAAGTGTCATCCCATGACAGTGAAAGTAGCAGATCCTATGTCAGCTTCCTTCCATAGATTCCATGCAAGACACATTGCCTGCATCATTGTAAGAAAAAAATACTGAAAGTGAAAGCTGAAAAACTCTGCAAAGCAGGCATATTTAGAATTTTTCCCACATTATCAGAGCTGCTGTCAGGCTGTTTAGGAACTGCTACAAGAAAAATCCTGTGAATCTTAACAGAAAACCCTCTCCACAATTTTAAATAAGGATCTACTGTCTCCATTAATGTTTTCGATTGACAAAATTATACTGTGAATATGAACAAGTTGTAACTATGCTGAGCTCTCCTGTAATATAAGGTTTGCTCTGCTCAGAAGAAGGTCTGGCTTCTTACTATGTGCCCTGTCTAACCATTTAAGCTTGAGATAAAAATTGAAGTTAGAAAAAAAGCCCAACCATATTACTGCATTTTGGGCAAACAAAATTGTTTTACAGCAAATCACAGAAGTAGAGACCTTAAAATATTTGCAGCAGTCTTCCCTTCTGCCACAGACTTCCTGCATTTTAGGCACATTTTAGACCTGCTTATGTGTAAATGCTAAGATCCCTCTGATATATCTTGTCTATATTTTCAGTTTATTTTGTGTATGAATATGGACAAATGTTATTCTTGAATAAAGCGAGAGAAATTATGTGGAAAATTATAACATTTGTACAGGAGTTATTGAGTCTATTGCATTAACTCAAGGCCTAGAGATGTGCTTTGCCAGCCCGACTTGCTGTCCAGTGTGACTTTTTTCCCCTCCCTTTTTTTGCTGCTTTCTTAGAAGATTATGGCTCTATCTTCCCTTTTTAACAATAACCTGGAAAGATATCATAGAATGATAGAATGATTTGGGTTGGAAGGGACATTCAAGATCATCTAGTACAAACTCCCCTGCTGTAAGCAGGGACACCTGCCACTAGACCAAGTTGCTCAGAGCCTCATCCAGCCTGGCCTTGAATGTCTCCAGGAAGGGGACATCTACTATCTGTCTGGACAGTGTGTTCCAGTGTCTCACCACTCTCGCAGTAAAAAATTTCTTCCTAACATCTAATCTAAATCTACCATCTTCCAGTTTAAAACCATTTCTCCTGTCCTGTCGCTATCTGCCCTTATAAAAAAAATCCCTCCCCAGCTTTCCTGTAGGTCCCCTTCAGGTACTGGAAGGCTGCTATAATGTCTCCTTGGAGCCTTCTCTTCTCCAAGCTGAAGAGACCCAGCTCTCTCAGCCTGTCCTCATAGGGGAGCTGCTCTAACCCTCTGATCATCATTGTGGCTCTCTGCTGGATCTACTGTAACAACTCCATGTCCTTCTTGTGTTGGGGGGCCCAGAACTAGATGCAGTACTCTAGGTGTGGTCTCATGAGAGCAGAGTAGAGGGGCAGAATCACCTCTCACAACCTGCTGGTCATGCTTCGTTTGATGCAACCCAGGATACAGTTGGCCTTCTGTGTTGCAAGCACACATTGCTGGCTCATGTTGAGTCTTTCATCAACCGTCGTCCCCAAATTCTTCTTCTCAGGGCTGCTCTCAAGCCATTCTCTGCCTAGCCTGTATCTGTGCTTCGGAATGCCCTGACCCAGGTGCAGGACCTTGCACTTGGCCTTGTTTAACTTCATGAAGTTGTCATGATCCCAACTCTCAAGCCTCTCCAGGTCCTCTGGGTGCTACCCCTTCCCTGTAGCATGTCAGCTGCACCACTCAGCTTGATGTCATCTACAAACTTGCTGAGGTTGCATTCAATCCCACTGTCCATGTTGCCTACAAAGATGTTAAATAACACCAGTCCCAACACCAGTCCCTGAGGAACACCACTTGTCACTGGTCTCTACTTGATCACTGAGCTAATTCCTTATCCAGCAAGTGGTCCATCCATCAAATCCATTTTTCTCCACTTTGGCAACGAGGATGCCAAGTGGAACAGTGTCAAATGCTTTGCACAAGTCCAGGTAGATGATGTCAGTTACTCTTCCTTTTCCACTGATGCTGTAACTCCATCATAAAAAGCCACCAAGTTTCTCAAGTATGACTTGCCCTTGGTGAAGCCATGGTGGTTACCAGCAATCACCTTGTCTTTATTTTCCATGTGCTGTAGTAGGGCCTTCAGAAAGGTGTGCTCTATAATGCCACTTGGCATTCTTGCCTGTCTTTCTCTTTCTCAGGATGCACTTCTGGTCTTGGAGGACATGGTCCTTGGATACTGACTGCCTTTTCTGGGCCCCTCTTCCCTCTCTTGGTCCTTCTCACACCCACATATCTCAAGCAAGATTCTAATCACTCCTTAGGCAAAGCCAGAGTGGAAATAGCAGCAAGGAGATTCCATACAAATTCTTGAGGAGGTCAGGGAAAATACTGCATTTTAACAGTTTTCACACTATGATGGCCAGTGAAAACAATGCCACAGAGAAACTAGTCAGAGGTTCAGGTCTATGTAGAACTAAAACATGTTTTCTAAAAAGTGTTAGCACTTTCTCAAACTTACTGCCTATTTCTTTTGCATTTTTTGCATGAACAGGTACACATCATGTTTACAAATATTTCACCAGTCTGTAATATTTGCTAATGCAGGTACATACATGGGCTGCAATCCATATTACCAAGTCATCTGCACGGAGTAATATGAAGCAGAACAATGGCAAAATGCAGCTTGTAGAGTATCAAGTGGAATATATTGAGCATCTAGCATGTTTTTTTTTTTTGTCTGCTTTTTGGGACACTGAAATTAAAAAATTACTGAGAAGCTCATAATGAACTGGCAATGTATAAGGAAAATGCAGTGCAATTGCAATTGCAATAAGCCGTCACAAGCTATAATTTCATTTGGTGATCTGTCTTGAGTGATTTGTTGAAGACCATGTTTTATCTGCCTGGAGTTACCATGGAACAATGTACCGATAGCCACCATGTTCAGATAGTGGGGAGCTTTCTCATCCCATCAAGGGCAGCATCAAAACCCATACTGCACATCTGGGACTTGCTGCTTGATCAGAGTAAAAACTTTTCGTGGAAGATTGTTAAGTTTATGCCTTCATGTTTTGCAGCAGAGTGGGATAGATCATATGTTTCATAATCTTTTTTTTCTGGATCTTGAAGCACTGAGGATTTGAGGATTGCATTATATGCCACCAGCTATCAGACATTTCAGTCCAATAATGTTTGAATGTATCAGCCAATTTCAAACAAGCTCAATAGGTTCATAAATGGATTGTCTGTAAAGAGATATGGTACAGGTGCAATAGATATGATGTCTAATCTTTGTATTCTTGTTGTGGGGAGGCTGTGTTGAGGTAAACACCATGTAGTGCAACCAGAAGGGAGATCTGATGAAAGACTTGGTTTTGTCAGAAGTGCCAGTAAAATTTGTACATCATTTTGTATCAGAAGCTTCATGTCTCAGTCACAGTTTCTTTTGTGCGTGACTGGGTTTGCAGAAGTGTGGATGCTGAAGCTTTAATAATGATCAACACATACATTCAGTCAGAGAGGCAGCGATATCCTATTGATTGCGTTCATATCCTCAGATAGAAAAGGTAAACTTGAAAAGTATTGTGAAACTTACCTTGCATTTAGTTTCAGTAAGGATTAGGTCCAAATTAAGCTGTGGTTTTTTTCTCTCAGGAAGTGGGAATTTAGAAGAATTTACAACAATAAATCATTACAAATAAAAGTGCAGTGAGCTAGCATCCACTCCCTGACACCCCTTGTTGTTACTTGTGCCAGCAAGAGCAGTTTTGATCACACAACACTTTCTCAGCTGAAAAGCCCAGGGGAATTGTACAGGCAGATAGCCTATCAATCAGAGCCTGAAACTGTTGCAGTTTCACCTTTTGACCTGCTCAATACAACATTAAAATCACTATTTCTTTCACGAATCTTTGCAACACGTTTTTTAAAGCCAGTTCAAAGGGTTTTTTTTCTCTCCAAAACAAAGAAGCATTATGAAGTCAACAAAATTGTTTCCACATCAAGGACAGATTCCCTTGGCATGCAACTTGCTCCAAAGAAAGACATTAACCACTGAAACCTAGCTGCCAAAAGGTTTCATACAGTGTCTGTATTCACACGTGCCTATTCCCAGAAATTTTCTGAACAAAAAGGACAATGTACATGACCTGAATATTTAACAATTTTTTTTAATTTACAAATACTTAATACGTGAAAGATTATGATAACAATAGAAGAAATTATGAAGATAGGTTTGGAATTTCTCTTTATTGATTCCACTTTTATTGGTATCATTATTACAGTGGCAAGCACAAGATTAAAGGAAGTGCCTTCAAAATTTAGTCAGGACAGAGCTATATAAACTTCTGAATTTCAAGAAAAGCTATTTGGGTCCTGTGCAAAGATGGACAAAATTTCTGTGTGTTTGTTCACTTAGAGTTGGAGGAAAGAAGGCAAAGAAGAATCAAAAATTGTCCTTTTGGATAACAAGTAGAATGGCATTCTTGGCAACCATAGAAAATGGGAGTGGAAAGGGTTTTGGAGGTAAGATGAAAAGGACTGGTTTTGGTTAGACTACACTTGAGTTGACCTTCAGCCATTCAGGATGCAATGTCTGAAAAAAAAGAAGAAAAAAACACAGAATGCCAGACTGAAAGAAGATGAAGAAGGAAAAAGACATTTTCTGAAGCAGATTTGTTAACTGAAAGTTAATAGGTAAATCTGTACAAATGGTGACATACAAATGGTGAATAAAGGGGAAGGAGAGATGAGCAAAAAAAAAAAAAAAAAAGCCTTTGAAAGAGGATGAACATTCACGGCTGACAATTGCTAATGACAGACCTTCATTTCACTGAGGTACAGAAATATCACATGATACCAGCAAATCATTTAATTCAGGAAGCAGCTGTATTTAATTAGAATCTAGACTACTGAGTGAGGTGATAAAGGTTAACCCAATTTAAATCAAAGGTAGAATAGCTTCAAATAACTAATTTGAGAAAATACAGATTCAGTCACTACTGAAAGAGATGGTGAAAGTAATGTAGTCTCTGCCAAGAATTATTCATTGAGTTAACAGTTACTCATATCAGAGGAATATTTATTAGCTTAGTTCACACTCTTAGGACACATTTTTAGATTTCCAGATGAAATATGTTAAAAGAATGAAAAATTGTCTTAGTTGTATATGTAATTTTTAATAAAATAGGGATTGTCTTTTCAGAAAGATATGTAATGACATGATTAAGTGTATTCTAAAATTTCATTTGATTACCTACTTAAAGTTGATCTTTTGTGTTAGACAGACTAAAATTCTTCTTTAGTCTTCATGTCTAGGAGAACTGTACACCTTGAGAGCTTAAATTAGGTGTCAGGAAAGTAGTAATTAAAATTAGCTAATAGGAAAAACAAGGCACAGAAACTTAGCTAAAATACAATGTGTGTTTATACACTAGCTAGAAGCCTAGTGTTCATCTAATTGCTTATCTGAAACTAGACCCACACTCAGATATGAAATTGATGATGAATAAACACTGAACTGCTTCAACCGCACTGCCCTTAAGTATTACTTTAATTAGCAAATAGTTCTGTTTGACCCAGTTGGGCCCAGTCTGGTGAACATTTGGTTACGAGTAGTTTCAAAATGGATAGGCATAGGGTTCACAATTTATTCAGTGCTAGAAAGTACCTTCCATACACAGATGCTGTCAAATTGTTGCATTTTCAAAGCAGCACAATAGCATTTAGGGAAGGGCTGGTTTATTAGCATATTGTATATCATCCATACTACATGTGCTTTTAGGGAATATATTCAGGTTTTATTATTATTATTTTTATTTGTAAAACTAGAGTTTAATACCTTAACACTATTTATAAAGCTGAACATTTTAGCATGCGAAGCAGTCAGGAACATTCCATAAGCATCTGCTGGGACTTGGGCTACTGCTCTGCCAACTTTCTGTGGGCAATATTTTTTTTAATGCAATGAAGAGAATTCCTTTGAAAGGAACAGGCAAATATATGTGTGTAGTTTACATACTTTTGCGGTTCACATATTTTGTGGCTAAAAATATCCAGAGTTCATATCCCACCTTCAGATTCAGACTTGGAAGCAAATCCAGCTGCAGAGCACAGCTCTTGTGTATGGCTCATCTTTTCTTCTGTGTGAAAATAATTTATTAAAAAAAACAACAACATAAACATGAAACCTTAAACTTTGGATTCTGACTTGGCATGATTCTTCCCTACATAATTTTATTTCAGAATCTGCTTGGTCCAATCATCTCTATAATAAGAGTAAACATTGAAAGCTTGGACAGTAACTGAAAAATTACAATCTGAAGACTTCCTAAAATCTGATATTTGGACTGACCAAACCAAAGGAAAATATATCACTTGGCCTTAAGCATGACAACATCACAGGAGCAGACTTAGATTTCTGGCAGGTTCATTTGCTTGTTCATGCTGTCACAATAACTTTCTTAATGTTAAGAAACAAAACTTACTTTTACAACTAAGCTCAAGTAGGATGCTTACAATTTCTTGCAGTACTTCTACAAGTGGAGATGAGTCTCAGTTCTTTTATTAACTTAGACAAGGTCAGGAGAATGAGGAGTACTGTTAGAAACTAAGAAGTTACATTGACATTTTCAGCTATATTATTCCTTGCTAGTTTAAGATGGATAGTTTATAAAGACATGCTCACCCCTTGAGGTGGGAATGTTTGTTCTGACCAATTCTCTTTCATGAACAGCTAATATGTCTCCAGAATGATGCTCAGAAGAAAACCAAGGAATACATGGCTTGTGTAGATGTTTGTGCAACGATGTGAACAGTGCAACTTCTTTCAACCCCAATCACATGACAGTTACCCATGTAGGTTGAAACTCATAAAGCTAAACAGAAATTCGACTTTTTTTTTCATTTGTCTATAGCAACTAATCATGATGCTTTCTTTGGCATGTCCCCTCTTTTAGCCCAGCCCCAAGCTTAATTTGATTGGGAAAATGGTATGTGTCCATTTGTCCAGAAGGTCATTAGAGCATGCTGCTGTAAGAGCATGCAACAGTGCTTGCTCTTGATACACTGCTATGTGTCCAAAGGAGCTGGACCAGGTAGCCAGAGCATTGATTCTACAGATACCCTGGGCTCACTGCACAAACTATCAGGAGTCAGTTTTTGCATCTAGTCTGATGTACCCAAACATGATTCTGATCACGTGTTAGCCATCTGCACACTGCATTCACATATAGATTCCAGTCCAGGATTTCCCAGATGGAAACATACTTTGTGTACCCACACTGAAGTAATCATTATTAGCGGTGATGACCTGAGTCCATGCCTGCCCTTCTCAGCACACAGACAGGAAACTAAATTGGCTTTCATTAACATAGCTGCATGTGCTCATCCAGACACAAAACAAAATATTGCACAACTTTCATACTGTAAAATATTCATTTATCTTTTGCAGAATCTTACTGTCAACTAACAAATGTGTTGAGTCTTAGAAAAGGGTAAAAATATCCCAGATTTTCTTGAACCAGAAATATAGTTTAAATTGTTCTTGATTTCTTTTTGTACTGTTTATTCTCAACAAGTGCTTCTCTGACCCCAAGGTTCAATTTCCAGTGTACAACTTACATCTGTTGATTTCATCATGGGAAATAACTTTTGTTTATTTTGACAGAAAAGTAACATCAGGAGATTGCTGTTTAGCTGGCCACAGTTTCCATCAACAAATTCCAAACAAACTGAAAAAAAAAGGTGCCATAAGTCTCTTGTCCTCTTTGAGATATTCAATTCCTATTCCTTTACCATCCTTTACCATCTCTTACTGGGAAAATTATGTACATATTTCCCCTAAAAAAAATGGTCTCTGATGGCTAAAAAAGTGGTTCAAGCTTTTGCATTTCATATCTACAGACTACAACGAGATCCCAGATTCATTCCCAAAATACAGGAATTTATTTTCTAAGATGCTGAAAGTACAGTAATGTTCTTTCAAGCCTGAAACAAGAGGAACTGAGTTAAGAATGAAGAGTAGTTCCAGTGGGAAAATGATTCGAGAAAGGCTCTGCTGCCTGAACAAAGGCAGGAGGTATTCTGAGCTACATGCCTGCTATTAAACCATATAGACCATACACACATGCATTCAGTGCTGAGGCTGAAAGATAAAACGTAGTAAGAGAAGTCACCTGGTCCGACCTTTGGCTTCAAGAGAAGGACACAGTCTTTGTCCCACCTAGCAAATGTCAGAGTATTACGTTCTCTATGATCTCCACTAATGAAGATTTCCTAAACTTCCCAGATAATCTATCTAAGTTTCTAATTTCCTTTATTGTAAGAATATTAAATGTATCTCCAGTATGGACTCCCTTACTGCATTTGAAGTCAAAGATTTTTTTTTCAGCCTAGCAATGAGAACTGAATATCCCCTTCCTAGATTTTTTTTTCCTAGATTTTTTTCCAAGATTTTATCATGTACACTCTCAATCTTCTGTTCTGCAAGCTAAACAATTAAAAATTTCCAACATTTTCACATCTGACATTTTTAAAAGACTGCAAATTACTCTCACTCTGGACTTTCCTCAGTTGGTTGACCTGCTGAAGAGCAGATCATAGTTCCAGAGCAAGGTAACATCACAGGGTTATTGAATATATGCTACCAGCTAAACGGTCTGCTTCTATTTTCACCAGCTTCCTTGCTTTGACTAATTCAGAAAGGTGTTACTGATACTTTCTGGCACTCATGTCTTAGACTATGTCAGATTTCTACATGGGAATCTGGGGAGTGTCAGGGCACAGAGTTATTCTCACCTGGATTTCTTAGGAGAACAGTCTTTCATAAGAACATCCACTACGCTTCAGTAGCACCTTCAGTTTGAAGAAGATCCCTTTTTGCCTCCCAAGAAAATTTTCACACTTGTCCATCCAAAGAAGTAAGTTGGCTTGCTTTTGGAAAGAAAGAAATAAAGAGTAGGAAAAACAAGGAAATACCTGTGATTGCAGACTTGTTTGCAGGTAGCATTTATTATCAAGAAGATTCCTCTCTGAAAAGCATATCTAAGAGGACCATGAAGAATACTGTACATAAAATGTGGAGGAAGGTGTTTAGATGAATTGCAGTTACCCTTGACTGTGAACTCTAACCCTGACTTCATTCTGTGCCTTACATTCTTCCTATGTGTACCATCCATTGTCTTCCCTAAGACTTACTTAATCAGATAGTCTTTCAGAAGAGAGAACTGTTACTTTGACAGGAAGAGGGAGGAGTTAGACTCAGAGCAAACACAACACAGGTGCAGCCAAAGACCTGGTGAGTATCTTTGATCCATGGCAAGCATTATGGAAATGCTTCAGTAAACTATCGTTTTATTCTGGAACGCTATGTAAGTGCTGAAGAAAATGCTTAGTGAATAAAGATTTTTTTTTCTCTTGGCTTTCAGTAAAACAGTTCCAGATTTTTTAACACTATCATTGTCATCTGCAGAAATCAGCAGTCACTGATACGTGATACCTGCCTTCTGTATAACAGGGCATTGGGCAAGGAACTGTCTTTTGTTTCCTCCATTATAATGCATCATTAGTAGTACTTTCCTACCTGCCCAACAAACAATGATCTGTAAGACTGATTTACCAGTATCACTCTGTCACTCTGAAATTATTAATATTTCTATTAGTTCTGGGGTTGGTTTGGTATTGGTTTTTTTTCGTTGTTTTTTGTTTGTTTTTTGCTTTTTTTTTTAAATTGATTTCTCTTTTACATTTTCACTGTCACTTAATAAATTTTTCAAGGCAAAGCCACATAATTTTTTTTTTTTTTTACTCCTATGGACATTTTCTTTTCCTAGCCAAATCTGCTGTCTTAAGCATCACTTGGTACCTTTCAAAAAGTAGTAAAATCAAACCCAGTTAAGAGGATCCTTAAACAGCGCTAACTGGATTTATACCAGTCTAAGGGGGAATGGGAAAGGGACTTCCACAGACAGTGGAATGTAGATGTATCTTTGGTATGAAAGGATATTTTTGTCCTACACATAGTGGAAGTGGAAGTAATTGAAACACAGTCCCTGCAGTTCCAGAGCTCAGCTCTGCACCTATAGCACACCACCTGTCTAATACTGTACTTCAGAATATAGATGTCTTTGGATTGAGGCTGATATATGTATGGCCATAAAAAACCAGATTGCAAAACAAGCATAGGCTTACCCGGTATCATTAAAACCGTGAGCATTGTTTTCAGTGTCAATCCATCTTGGTCCATTCTGTTTCACATTTGACTCTCCAGCACATATATCTAGTTTGCCTCTTTTTTTTTTTGCTGATTCTAAGTCCTATTCCCAACAGCACTGTTATAAAATGAGAAATTCTTTCAGCAGCATTTTTCACAGGCTGGATTTTCAGCGCATTTAGAGCATGCCACTCCTCCAAGAACCTTGACATGGACCAAGACTAGCAAACCAGCATCTGCACTTAAATAGTGAAATGCCATTCAATTAAGTATTGCCTCAGAGCAAATCCCAGACACTGCCTTTCTGCATATGTGTGAACTTTGCTGCTGGAGGAGGTCATCACTCCAATCACATTTCAATCACTATTTTTTTATGCATCAAATCCACCATTCCAGAAAAGCCGTGGTAAACCATTCAAGATTTTCCCTCTATTTGTTGTTGCTTGAAATAACAAGAATGAGCGTGACTAATATATAAATCCAATAAGCTCTATATGTAAATCAGTTCAGTTGCACAGAAGACATAAAAAATTGTTAACAAAGGACCTTCACAATTTATAATTCAGCAGGCTTTAAAGTTATGGCAGTGAAGTTTCTTTATTTCTCTTAGATAGTCCTGAAGATTATTACCCAGTGAAAACTGCACTCCATTCAGGAATGCTTGCCTGGTAATCTCAGACAATAAAATGTCATATTTCTTGTCTGAGCAATAACAGAAGTGAACACATCAGCAGAGGGTCAAGGGAATGACATGCCATTACTGCAAAAATTTTCTCCTATGGCTACTCTTTATTCTCCCAGTGGGATTTTTCCCAGGATAATGATGGAAATCTGTTTGCACATGAACTGCTTCCCTTTTAGTTCTAGCAGGAATCATTCCTGCTCTAAAGACCCCAAAGTCAAGTGAGCTGAACTCTTTTGGAATGGGACTCCAGTGCTCACAGCTTTTCTATTGAAAACCCATTCTTTATAGGGTGAAAGAATGGAATTTTCATAAAATTGGTTCATCATAGTTACAGCAAAACTGAACTAGAAAGCAATTCAGAGACATGGGAAAGAAAATGCAGGCACAAGGTGCTCTGTTTTTAAAGGACTGTGAATAAGATACTTAATAATATTGATGTAATAGTGAACAGAAAACAGGTGCATATACTATGCAGATCAGAATGAATTTCCAAAATGCAGTATGTGGACAGCCTAGTAACAGGGACATACACTGTCCCTGTTACTGTGTGGCATCTGTAATGCAAGTTTGACTTATACAAATCAGAAATGCAGGCTTAAAAAAATTATTTATTGTACTGATTTAGTTGACAGAGTAGGGGAGATACCTTTGTCAGGTGGATCCACAAAAAACAGTAGAAAATGCCACCCCATTGCAGGCACTGTAGTACAAGGAGCTTACCCATCCTCCCGCTGTCTTGATAATCCATTGCTGACACCTGTGGTGCTTTGAGATGTAGCAGCTGCAAGAGGGGCTGCTGCTGTGCCAGCTCCTTCTCATCCTGCCCTTTCCTATACACATAACTTTCCAGATCCCCCAAACCATCTGTCTCACTTCTCCACCCAACTGTTGCATCAATTCCTCCTTCATCTGTCCCAGCTGTATCATTTCACCTATAAAACACACTCCACCCACTTTACATCAGGCTTTCAACACCCATGTTCCCTTTGCTGTCAAGTGCCTGACCTCAGAAACTGAGTGAGAAGTACCATCCATGAAATGTCCTGGCAGCAGGCTCCAGCCATGGTGCTGCCAGTGAAGCTAGCTTCACCAATAATGGATTTCAGTGGGGAATATAAAGAAAAAAAGCTCAGCGCTCTCAAAAACAATAAAGCATCTATAGTTTTTTTCGATGACAAAACCTGTATCTACAGACAGATAATTGCATATTTCTGATATTTTCTACTTCTTTCACTACTGTCCAATGTATTTGTGTTGCTTTTTTTTTTTTTTTTTAATACATCAACACTATTCCTTAAATATACTTTGCAGTACAGTGAAAAACAAGCAGGAGTTGCCAATACACTGTTATGAACTCACACCCTGAGCTTTAACTCGCACCAAAACCAAGGCTGAGGGCTTTGAGAATGGAACGGGGCAGTTGATCAGGACTGAACACAATGGACAATTGTCTTCCAGGTGTATTCATTTGTCTCCACCAAGCAACATTCCGCAGAGCACAAAAGCCTTCAGTGTGGGGACAGTTAAGCATAACAAATGACATACCAGACTTTCCCCGCGCCTTTGCTGATTGTAAGAGGTCTGTGTGTCATAGTTATTGACTTTGCTATCTTTGTGTTATTCTGTTAAAATGCATTTAGTGTGTTGCATCATTCTGAATTCTGGTGCAGGATTTGTGCTGGAAGGTATGGAAACCAGAAGAGGTAGAAGGACTCTGAAATAACGATTAAATGACACTTTCTAAAATAGTCTGTTAGTTTGTTGTCTTACTGGCCGCTGCTTCTGTTGTCTCCACATTTTTTTATTTTTATTTTTAACAAAGCAAAAGTTTTTACTGTGAACTACCTACATGTAGCTCCAAATATCCACTTATTTTAGTAAAATTTATAATACCAGATTCTACTTCTAGCCAGGAAATGCAAACAAAGCTTGGAGACAGCTTGTTCCCTGACCCCAAATTCATTCCATGTTGCTATAGCATCACCCCCTGAGAAAATGGGACCAGCTCTTTTCCTCTCCTTAGACCAGCTCAATGGGCTTTTGTCAGCTGTTGAATTATAGCATTAAAATTTAAATACTAGGGATTTAATGGAGGATTATTATGACACCCTGGTGCATTCTTTGTGTTGCTCTTGGCAACAAACCTAAGGAATGAGTGAAAGAAATAAAACCGAAGAGCTGTCTTGTTAAAATCATGCTGGTGTTAGGACATATTTGGGAGAGAGAAAAATGGTTCCCTAACTTTGACTATTATTATCACACCAAGTGGACTGAAAACCCTTTTCAGTCAGTAAGCAAGACTAGCAGCTGAACTCCATTCCAAATCTGTTGTCATATTCTGAAAACAGGTTTCTTCTACCTTGTGCGCAAAATAAATGTGATTGACAGTTGGGAAAAGGGCATTGCGTTGATTTACTACTTTTACCTGCTCATCAGATAATAGCAACAATTTTAACATTCTGGCATATCAGAAACGTCAGACAAATTATTTTAGAGTAGAAACCACTCTATCTATCTCTATCAGAATATATGCATGATATACTGTGTATACATATTGCATGTGCATGACTTAGACAAATACTTAAATTATTCAACAGAAATTGAACTTTTAGTGTCATGTTTTCTCCTGGAGTCTCTATGTTGTAAGAGCATTTCATATAAAACATCACCTTTTTCACAGAATAGAATAGGATTTGGTATTAGTCTTATTATAATAGGAATTGCATTCTGAACTGCATAGCCAGATTGTGCAGGGAAATATCTAAAACTTCATACATGGAGCACAGTCTTTGTCTACTAATCAACATTTTTCACCACAGCAATCAGACCCAAGTTAATCTCTGATCTGATTACTCTGAACATCTCCAGATGTGTGATTTTTACTCTTTTTTTTTTTAACTACATTAAAGATATTTTTTTTGAAAGAGAGAAAAAGAAGAATCTGTGAATGTGAGCTTTATATAAATTTAAACAATGCAATATAAGAGCAATACAAAACTTTGAAAGACCGCATGTCCCCAGTGAATGATCATCAGCATTATATATTTAACACAGTAAAATTAAGACCATGAGCTAACCCACATATTGAAGCTAGTTCCTGTATTTTAGGATATGTCCCATGTTGGCTATCAGAACTTAATTTCCTGTGTAACGAAAAGTGGACCATGACTATGTTGGAGGAGACTCTGCATAAGGTGAACATCTGACTGGTAAGCACAGGTGGGACAAAAGGAGGTTGGATGGAGGCTATAGACAAAGTGAAGTGCTAGTCAATTAGTGTCAACAAAATAACCTGATCTCAGGCACATTTACCCTAGCATGTAAATATAAAAAAACTGTCAGTGAGAAAGAATAAAGACTGCTTCAGTATTTTGTTTTCACTAATAGAAAACTGAAAGCGTACTATTAAATTGTCTCTGGAGCTTACAGTTTCCCACAAAACAACTAAAAAAGTCCTCAGAAGACTACCCATTTTTAAAGAACCAGTCAGAAACAGGAGAAAAGTTTTTTTAAATCCCAAGGGAGTTGCCAAGGAGTGACTGTGGTCATACATTCCTAGGGAGCTGTATGGATTTGCTTTGCTGTCTTCCCATTTGAGAGCATCACACATGGGAATTACCCAACCTTAAGCAGAGGAAAGAGCAATGGACATTCCAAAGTGATTCATTGATGCGCTGTCCTACCAGGGCTTCAAACAGGGAACTGAGTAAGCCTCAGGCACTTCAATACTTACTTACAATTGTAAATTAAATTGAGACACGCCCACTGTGTCCTCAACCAGAGCAAAGAGTAGCTGTCACATGAAATCAGAGACAGGAATCACGCAAAAAAATAAGTCAGCTGGTAGGAACTTGTGCAGAAAGGCTACCTTGCTTACAGGAAGGACAAAAGGAGCCCCCGTGGAGGTTCAAAGAGGTGAAAAACCATCTCAGAGGGGCTTCCAGCTAGCGTGGAGAAGACAAGTCCAAGTTTTAGGGATGCTTTTCTAGAGCATGGGTTATCTTATTTTCACAGTAAAATATGCCTTCCAAATAGCCAGTCTTCCTCTTCTAATGAACAATGAAAAATATGTAAAATCTATTAGGCTAAAATGTATAACAATGTGTCCCAAATAACAATGGCATATATATTAAATGGCATATAGTTTAAATACACATTTGGTTTATAGAGATAGTGAAAATTTTATAGATACTCTACCACGTACTAAACTAAGTCCCTAAGCATGGTTTAAAAAAATAGTATCTGATGTTGATTTATTGTAGAACAAATGATTGTTTTCTGATTATTTTTTTCCAAACTTTTAGTTCTAGGGTTATTTCAGACTTACAATAATTAAAAAACAAACAAACAAACAAACAAAAAAACAAAAAAAAAAGCCACCTAATTCGAGACACTGGTTACATTACAATTTCCAAAGTAAATCATATTCTTATTACAAAAGTCAACATTTCCTGTCAAAGGAAAGCAAAACACAATACTATGGGAAAAACAAATAGTTCCACTTACCTTGCTGGCCTCAGAGAAAATCTCTTACTGAGAGGGAAAAAATATTTTCTTTCCCTAAGAGGCTTTTTTAAAAATTGTATTATTAATGTATTTTTCTGATGAGATATGGATACATTGAGTAGCACCTCTGGAACAAACAAACAAGTATACAAATATAAATATTTATTGCTGTCAGAATTTACTTTTTGCTCTTCCGTCTTTAAGAAAGACAGCTAGAAGTACTATCTATGATCTCTCTTGTCTTTTCTGGACTGGCTTCAGCTAAACTTAGCAGAAAAGCCAAAATGGCACATCAAATGGATTTTGAGATTCATATCTGCTTTTTACAAATAAAGGAGTTTCCACTGAGCCACTTACTAAGATATTGGCTATTTTTTACAATAGCTCCAAGATCCTCCCTATGCAGACTTTGGAAATATGTCACGAAGACAACTGCACTCTAATACTAGCCAACAGAAATATATTATCTTCATATTTGGACTTCAATACTTGGCCTTTATCATGTGAAAGAAGTATGTGTTAAAACGTGTTTTTATCACTCTTTATTACTCATATTCTTAGACAGCATTTTATACTGGGGCTTTTCCATGACAGATGTTGTATAAATTCACAAGGATCAAGTCCTGCCTCAGGGTATATGATCCATATTCAGAATGCAGGCAAAAAATGGGAGAAGAAATAATCACAGAGATTATCTGACTTCCTGAAATTTGGGAACAGAGTATTTTGGGAACAGAATGTACCTCCCACATATCTGCTAGTGCTCCTTGAGTATTTCATGGAAAATAAGTTGTAAAGTTGTTCCCAATTTCCTAGGGCTTAAATGACCCATTTAACTTCCTCATAACTTTGTATGAAATATTTGCCTTCATAGTTCCTGAAATTACCTCCAAAATTCTTTTACATTTCTTCCTACCAAAATCATTTTTATATTTTATTTTTAATAGATGAAAGCTACCTTTTCAATATATAATTTATGTTCTAATAATTAAGAAAATATTTGAAGGAAAATACAAATAAGGTTTAAAACATCATTGGCTATGACTGTTTTCATTACCAGTTGTATAGTCCACTGTCCGTAGAGCTTATTGGTACAGCAAAGAAACTTGTAAAGATTCCAGTCTTTCTCATCTGTCCCACAGACAATAATACAAACTCTGTAGATCTTCATTTTAATGAAGCTGAAAATTTCATTTCTCTGTTGAAAATGTGCAAAAAGTCACATTGAAAAAAATTCATCTATAATGCACTCGAGTGTAGCATCATTTGATTTTTTTTCCAAATTATTGCCTCTTTCTCCAAAACAGCATCCCTTCCTCTAAAATATCAAAATATATGGGTAAAAGCAACCTATACTTTTTAATGTTTTTGTGAATTTTTTTTTACATTCTTGAATTTTATTTCAGTGGATCTAATCAAGTGCATTATGCAGTGGATCTAATCAAGTGCATTATGTTTTCTTTTAACAATGATATTTTCTGTTTATATATACATATTTATTTTCAATTTTCCAGCTCTTGATTCAAGGCCATCTCCAAGTTTGATAGCAATTTCAATTGGATGCTTCTTGGCAAATCTACTGCTCACATCTTTGTTCTGTGATTGCATTCAGTAAACACTTGCTAATATACCAAGACCTGGGGGGTTGGACTATAAAAAACCTGTTTTGTGTTGCAATAATGCTTTTGTGTAATCCATTTTATTCTGCTGAATTAAGAATGACCTTATCTGTAAAAAATACTTGGCTTTTTTTATAATTCAGGGTTGATGTAATGGTAGCAATTTAAATAGTTCTGGGCAATGTTTTTCCTTTGAGTGAACATATGGTCTAATCTATCAACAACATGCACTGGTGATTTATCAGAAGTGATTCATTCTCATAGTCTTTTATGTTGCACTAGTCATTCATTTAGTTTGGAATTAGTTCTCTAGTCAGCTCATATCTGAGTATGCTTTCAGAATGACAAATCCCACTGTTGCACTGGTTATGCAATAATTCCATGTCACCTTTTCTTTGATTCTGTGACAGTCACAATAATTCCATATTTCAAAGTAAGTTTCTTGTATAGAGTTTTCTTCTTTTCCAATGTGTTTCTTTCCACCCTTTATTTGTTTTTGCAAATTTGTTTTAAGAAACTGTAACAACTTTCTCCTCTTAACGTAGCTCAAGCATATCTCTTCCTACATTCTCTGTTCGTGGACTTTGTCATTTGACCAACAACATGTCAAATGCTTTTTCATAAAATCTTCACTGACCATTATTACTGAAAGATTTATTACACATTCCATTGACCATGAAATCTTAACATTATAAGGAAGGATTTCCCCTCTCGTTTTCTTGCTTTTCTGTTTAATGTTGTTTTATATATGCTGAACTATTCATTATTTATTGGAACCCTTCACATCATCTTGAAACCTTATTGAATACTATATTGATTTGCATTTATTGGGAGCTATTTTTTCAGTTTCTTGCATTGTGGACATAAAAAATGAATTCCTTTCTTGAGACTAATCTGTTTCTCACTTGTAGTTAAGGGATCTACTTGCTAGAAATGCCATTTGCATCAACTTGCCTTACAGATGAATCTGAGGTTTTATATGCAGTATATTTCTAAGTACCTCTGATGTATCTGAAAATTTTCAGGACCACGCGGGTTTGGCATTCAACTTTGTCTCTGTTGTTCTTGTACACTTTTTCATAAATTACATTTCTGATAAGTTATCTGTGCTTTCTTTGCATCTGCTGTAATATTGTTTTTTAAAGGCTCCATTTCATTTGCAACATACTAATAGAAGTCCTTCCTAATGGAGCAGGAACCTCTAGTAAGAAGTTTCTGCAACTTCCCGAAGAAGCATGTACCTAATTTAGGGAAATGTCTACTTACTTGTGTTCTGAAGGCCCAGATTTGACTGAAAAGAACTCACTCTAGTCCAGTTTTTCAATCTGGTATATTTAGAACAGTTTTTAGACAATAGTCCTTATTTTCATTCCCCTTGATAAGAGTTTTGGATCATCAACAGTTTCTTATGTTTATAAAGCCTACAACAATCATCAGTACATTCAAAAGGGAGAATGGTGGCCAAAATCTTATTCTTATTTATATCCACTTCAAACTATTTTCTGGAAGGGGTGGCATGATACAACTAGCTTTAAAAAGTAGTTCCCAGAGAAAACAACAGCAGGGAAATTGAATTTTTGCTGGAATCATAATGAAGCTTTACTGGAATCAGACTCAGTACTCCGAGTAACTCCAGATTTTAAGCTCTGTTCTTGCCCAGATGGTTTTTAGCCAGACTTCATTATTTTTGGTGAGCTCATTTAAATTTTTACTTTATTCTTCAATCTGCAGACAGCTGGAACATTAAACTTTGATTTCAGCTCTTGTTTTTCTTAAGATTTTAGTAAATGTCTGTGCAGTTCCCAGTCTTTTAATCTTCTAGACTCATGTAACGGCAGCATAAGCAATCCTCCTCTACCTGAAATCCAATAGCAGAGGAAGACAAGGGCTGTTCTAGGAAATCAGAGTAATGTTTCCAACAGCTATTTCTAGCGAACGTTTGATAGAAAAGTGCTGAAAAGAGTTGTCACAGATAATTTTGCCATTTTCATAACAATTTTTAAAGTGTGGTTTAAATCCTACTTGAAGATCACATTCTACAGGCATGACCTTACTGCTTTATATTACCAGGAACCTATTAACCTATTTGCTGTTCAAATAGCAAAGGGAGTGAATGCACTCTGCAGGATGGGGTCTCCCTGGAGCAAGAAATGAGAACCGTTGTGTTTTCACATTTTTTTTCCTAATTTGCCTGGGTTTAAGTGATATCTAGTGACAGTGAGTTCCTCAAGTTAATCAGGATCTCTCAGAATATTTCCATTTGTTTCACATTTACTGCCTTTCCATTTCATTGGATCTCAATCTTTCTTGTTTAATGAAAAAAGGTTAAATATAAGAGCTCACATGCTTTTTCTATAACTTCCCATGTTTTGAAAACCACTATCACATCTGCTCAGCATTCCTGCTCTCTTCAGTGTTTTGTATTAAAGATGCTGCATCTAACAACTGCTGCCACCAGTTGCAGACTACCTTCTATATTTCTGTCTTCCACAGAGCTTAGGTGGCATTTTGTCTGGGAAGGTAGTGACAGGTCTCAAAAAGAATCGTGTGCAATTTGCAGGTCCTTCCTGTGCCTGTATGCTGTTGGGTCTCCCTGTAGCTGTTGATACACATGGAGGGTTTCAGCGTCTGACCTCAGAGGAATTCTTGTGATTGGCAAGAAGGCTGACAAGTTTGTCTGATGATTCACCCTTGTACCCTCTTCAGCTGCTCTTGACTCTCACATTTGAGTGGTACTGGATAACGTGTCTTAAAAACGAAACAGAACCTTACAATTCTTCATAACAGTGTCCCTCTCATTTCTTTGGGCAGCTTGGCACTAAATGAAGCCAGTAATTAAAGGGTTGGATCAAGGCAACAAAACACCATACTGGTTTTGCTTCTGTGCTGTGTCCATCTTCTAAAAGCCCTTGATGTTCCAACATTGCACAGTCAAAGATAGTTCTTATGTGCAATTGTTGAACTCAGATTGCTTGAAGTCTGAACATCATGGAGTCAATTAATGAAAAATTACAGGACTATTTCATCAAGCGAGAAAAAAAAAAATCAAAACAGTCATTAATATTTAGATCTTGATGTTGGGTTCTGAGAATCCCAAATGTCAAAACACTAACGTCAAGGAAAATGGAAATTGCTCTATTGACAGTTCAACCAAGTGACAGTATGAGGTTTTAAGTAATGACTTGTGAGTTAATGAGTGATTAACATGTCATTCTTTTTAATTAGTTTTCCAGAAGAACTTCAAAGACTTCAGATGGAATTTCAGCTGGGTTTGGGTGAGTATTGGCAAGAGTTAGTCCAGAAAATCAGTTGGGCATTGGTGAGATTTCTAGTTCTTCCATCTAGTCACTTGGAAATCTCAGGAATATGTTCTGACTCAACCTTTTCTGACATTTTTAAGGCAGATTAAAACCAAGAAGTGAAACACCAAAAGAAAACAAAATGAAGGCAACTCAGAATGCTGTTGGATACCCATTCTTTCTAAAACAATTTTGCTACCCCTAAGAAATGAATCATTTCAAAATCATAGAAAATTTTAAAAAAAGAGCTGTTGTTATTTTTGTGATTGATGTGAGAAATATTATTATTATTATTAATGTCATGAAATACTTGGAATTGCTTATATTTTTTTTCTTAAGGATGCACATTAAAACCACTGGTCCCAAAATAGGACCAAAAACACCACTAAAACTTGAATTTGGTCCTAGGCAGTTCAATAAAATATACACTGTCAAGCCACAACAAATCACAATTCAATAAGACTCTTCAGCTCTGTCTTAGTTTTAGCAGCATGCAAGCAAACAGTCACAGATAAAGTAGACTAAGTGGACCACTGACTAAGTTCTCAATTTCAGAGAATGGATTAAGCTACAAAGACATTTGAAATATTAAATGGAGTGTCCCTGACAAATGTTGGCTTTCTGACAGATTTGAAACCCATAATGCTAAATAAAACATGTAATTTCTTAGTGACACTTGAATGATGAAGCCATCTCAATAATTTAAGAATACATTGGAATAGGAACACTAAACAAATGAAATATCTTCTGAGGCCGAATAATTACAACAGCTTTTGACTAACTCTTTTTATTTTCCTTCTCCCCTTGCTATTTGCACCTAGCACTCAATGCCCCTTTCTTATGTTATGAATACCTGATTTTCTTATTCTGTAAGTTCACAGAATACTAAGAGTAAACATGCACAGTGGTTAAATAATTACAGTATGAAAGTTCTAATTAACAAAACATTTTGCAAAGGCACTGGCGATATACTAGAGCACTGTTGCAGTAGCATGTTTCAAAGTAAATGAGCCTACAAATAATCCTCAACATGCTTTCTTGTGAAGATATTAAGTATAAATTTATGCAACTCATATAAACATGGAATGTCCATAATCTGACATCTGGATAACCTTTCAGCTTCACATAGTCTTCCCATGTATATTCTGATGATGGTCAGCAGTCATTCTAACTAAGCTCATTTTGGATTTAATAATTCTAAAGGATAAGAGCTAAAACTGAGAATAAAATATGCCACCAAAACTCAGCCAAAATGTATGCAGAATAATTATTTGTAAGTTATCCACTGTCAGACACAGATCTATCCCACAAGTCTTCTGAGAAAAATGCTACTGAATCTATAGAGACTTTCTGAGAACCAGGCATTGTTCAATATGAAGAACAGGAAAAACTCTAATTTCTTTACAGTAAAGAAATTAGATGAGTTTCTGAATTTGCATGCTTTTCAAGTGATTTCCATACAGTTCCACTGATTTTCAAAACAGTGCAATTAATGAGTCATATCCTTGGATTTGAATTCCTGTGGCCAGGTTTGTGACTACTGTCAGAATAGCACATAGCATCCCTAAGCCTGTGCCTTAACTATATCTGATCTTCCCAAACGATGCAATTGGGGTGGTGAGAGGTTAAAACTTAGGCTCCCATAATATTAAAATGTGAGAGATCTGTTATCATGAAGTACATATCATGTGCCCACAGCAAATTACAGCCTTCCTTTGGGCACAAAATGTGGAGTACAGGACACCCTAGACACCCCCTGTGAACATGCAGCTTTGCTTAGGATTGTAGGCTAGATTTAATCCATCTGAATTAAAATACAGTGTATCCAGTTCTGACATCTGCATAGAATCATAAAATTGAATGAGTTTGAAAAGACTCTCAAAAGTAATTATTCCAACTCTCCTGCAAAGAACAAGGACACCTACAGCTAGACTGGGTTGCTCAGAGCCCCATCCAGCCCAACCTTGAATGTCTGCAAGGACAGGGCATCAAACCTGTTCCACAACCCTTATTGTGAAAAACTTAAACTAATATTCTGTTGTGTATTGGGTTCTATTTTTTGCTTTACAAAAGATTGCCAAGTTCCGAAAAGATCCTATTTTTACTGTTGGCTAGATATCTGAAGTAATAAAATAATAAAGGTAATCATAACAAGAGTGCATTGTAAAGGGAAATTCAGTGAACACTCAAATTAACTCTTTCTACATACTTAGAACTTCTACAGTTGACTGGCACTGTCATAAAAATATGTCACTAGATGACAATTAAATAAGAGAAATCTTGCTGGGAGTTTTTGCAAGAAAACAAAATAGACTGCATGGAAAATATTCTGTAGGACAAGAAAGAAAAAAAATCAATTTTATTAAAAAAAAGCCTTTTATCTCAAATATTCCATTGTTAGATATTGAGAATCTACACTTAAGAAGCAGTATCATTATTAATTAAGGGGATGAAAATTAAATGCATATTAAGTAGAACAATAGATAGATAGGAAGTAGACTGCAAAGGAGAAGGCTTCCAATACAGTGACTGGTTCAATGAATCCTTTGATATATATATTGAATGCCTTTTAAATGAAGAAAATAAAATATAAAACCATTAAGCTCCTTGTACTGCTTCCAGTGGTCTAGATCTAAATTAGTCATAACAATAAATATGATTTTATTATGTTATTAACTCAAGCTTTCAAAATGAAAAAAAAAAAGTGTCTATGCCAAATTTTAGCCTGCTGAGAATTAAAGTGTCTGGGTTGTAAATTAGCTGCAAAACAAGGTTTTTAATGGAAATGGCAATTGACCATTGGCAGTCACAGTGTTAGGAATTGCTGCTGTAGTGTTAAGTTACATCTCTGTTCCTGGGCACAGTCTTAAGATTATATAACAGTAACTATTGCAGAATTACTCAATCCCTTTACCTAACCTTAATTGCATGCTGAACTTGTGGCTTCCATAACATTTCTCCTCTATTGAAATGCTCAGAGATGACAGTGATTCCACCAGACCTCGATCCCGCTGCCTGCATAGACCAATAATGTTCTGCTTACCAGTACCACCCTCCCTAAGGGACATTATTTTCCTTTTTCTCCACTCCTTTCCTAGCTGGCAACCAATTCCTGCCCAAAATGATCTACTCCTGGAAAAAATCTGCACAAATAATAGATGCATAAGCTACAGGTACAGTACATACTGTACTTCATTTCTTGGCGTTTGTATGAGACCCAGCTGTAGAAGGAGAGAATAAGACATATTAAAATGTGTGATATAAGGCTATATTTGTACTTGGATTTTCTGGAAATCATGACAGCACAGATCATTAATGGTTTTGTATCTCATATAGTCTTTAACATGCACAATTTGACAGTATTCAGGCCAAGATTTTCAAACCTGTCTACTTGTATTTAGGCCAGCAAAAATCTGTTTTGAATTGTCTCAGTATTCTGATTTTTCAGTGAGCAAATCATCTGATACATCTGTGTTAACATCCGATTAGTATCACTTTTCAAAGTTAGCATCTTAACTACCTTTCAAGTATACAGAGCAGCTGTGCCTCACTGTTTTAATAACTGGGAGCATTTGTGCCTACTACCAGTAGCAGTGCTCCAAAGTCCTTGATTTAGCTCTGCTTTTTGTTTTTGTTTTTGTTTTTTTTTTACCAGCTGATGAACAAGCAAGTATTGAGAGGCAGCTTTCTCCTAAAGAAACACGGAATGGTTTGGGTTGGAAGGAACCTCTGAAGCCACCTGGTCCAGCACCCTGCTCAAGCACTGTCATCCAAAATAGGTTGCCCAGGACCAAGTCCAGTAGAAAAAATAATTTTCATCTAGGGAACTCTGTCTCACCATTTCAACTCTTCGAGTTCATCTAGTAAAACTTCTCAGGAAAAATGTGACTGATATCAGATTGCCCAGTGCAAATCAAGTTCACTGGCAGCTCAGAGGGTGCAAGGAGGGAGTGATTCTGCCATCCCATGGAGCTATGTTCATCTAAAAGAAAATGCTTTTCAGTGGCAATCTGCTCCACAGGAGACATTCAGACCATGCTGTTTCAGATATTGTCTGCAGGGTCATTGCTGTGGTAAGAGGTAAGAGGTTTAGCTTCCTCGTGGTGTTCAGTGTGTCACATAGCAGATGGAGGCTTCTCAGAAATTTCTCTGGCACAGTTTCAGCACAGGAAATATCTGCATGAAAGACAGTGGATACATTAAGAAGTTAAAAGCTGTCCTAAACAGCATGCTCTAGCAGATCGCATTGCTAATTGAGGCAAAAGGCAGAAAAGGGTGCAGCATGCTGAGAACATAATGTTGCCACTCCTGACTTGACAAGTCAGCCTCACTCTGAAGTTCCTCCTAACTTGTGGATGGATCCAAGCCGAAGGATGGGGATGGAGATGACTGTTTCTCTTGTAAGAGTCCTTCCGAAAGGAAGTGCATAAAACTTCCTTTCTTTGAATACAGTAGAACACAGCAGGATAAAGCAATATTTGCTCACTGTTTGAAAGCCTCTTTCCCAAAGGCATTTTGCCTGAAAGTCATAACCTTTGTCTTTCCCTCTCTTCTTAACTTCTTCCCTTCTCAGTCTTTCCCATTATTTTCAGACTTCCTTTACGTATATTTGGCCATCTTTGTTGTTTTCCTGCTCTCTTCCCTCAGTCAATGTATATAGGAATCACTTCATTTTATTACTCAGTTTGAAATCATATGACCTAATTTTGGTCTATGACCACCTCATTCTGAACCAGAGACCAGCCATTTCCCAGATTTATCTGGAAAGCTATTCTGCCAAATTCTGTTCAAGGTAGGGCTCATCTGGCCCTCACCATAATGATCTTACCACCTCCTCCTAGAAGGAACCGCTGCGTATATGTTGCACAGAGTTTGACCTGTGAGGGAATTCACTTATTTCACCTTCTTCTCTGGCATTTCTGGAAGGAAGTTGCTCCTATGTGCTCAGTGGATGCCCATACAGTCCTGTAGTGATACCTGTGCTTTTCTATACCAATCAAAAATAGGCAACCATAAAAGGGAGTATTTTTAGGGGGGTAAGTTTGACTATATGGAAACAAAATTGTAATTAGGAAAAGCTTGGTCAAACAAATATCTATTGATATCAACTCTAGTCATTTTAATGAATAATATTTCATCAATTGGCTTAAAACTAATTTTAAATCATAACATAGAGCAAAAAATCTCTGTAGGTGAAGATATATCAATAGCCTTGCAGCTTACTCTCAACACTTCCACTATTTTTGTGGGATCCAGGCACACAGACTGGACAACTGGTAGTCAGCTTGTCCCATGGATTTGTACCAGTAAGCCTTTTAAAGGGATGACCTGTATTTGGATTGAGAAGATCTGTGCTGCTTTATCATGGTCAGCTGGTTGCATAGAGTACTCAGGATTCCCATTGCCTCAGCAGTAAGTTGGAGCCAGAAGGGCACATTCTGTGTTTGTAGGAGTACAGAAATGGAACAACCATGTAACTAGCTGAAAACATAATATTGGCCTTTTCCTGTGTCTCTAGTAATTTTTTGCAACAGCTGGGCAATTTATTGATCTATTTGATTAACACTATTGTCTGTTCACGTGTTGCTTAAGGCAGATATCGATTTCATCAGCACAGCCAATATTTAAACTACAAGAGGCATTCATAGGTTACACAATGTATTCCTAGGAATATATATATTACATTTTGATACTCATAAATCTCCTGTTGGTTAACTAAATCCTGTGATATTACTTCAGTTGCTGCAGGGAGTAACTTACTTTTAGAAACAAGATGAAACTGAAGTAAGCAAAAGAGTTTTAGTTTGTTCACAAGATGGAACACAGGTATTTTCATGGAAATATATTTGTACCTTAGTACTAGGATTTCATTTCCTGTAAAAGCTTACAGAAGTATACCTTTTGTAGAGCTGTGATCCACTAGCAAATGTTTATCTCACTTGAATGACTCCAGCACAAAGCAAAGGCATCAAGCTATCCAGTTAGCAAAAACACAGTGTGGAAGCCTGGGAATAGCCACAAATTAGCATAATTTCTGCAGTATAAAGACTGAGGTTGCCTGCTTAGCAGCAACACAGCAGGACTTAGACACCAGCTGGGATCATTGGCAACTACTGAAATACATGTAAGACAAGGACACGGGGAAATCTAACTCAGTACTAATGATCAATGCTGAACAAACACCAGGTAAGTTCTGGTGTTCAGCTGGGTGCTGCTGAAATCCCTTCACCTCCTACCAGTGCAACCTGTGTTTGCTCTGCTATGTCCTGGCCATGTTAATAATAGCAGGAGCTACTAGAAAGGCAGCTGAGCTGGGAGTTAGAAGGAGGTTGCCATCAGTGACATTGCGGTCACTCACAGGTGCTGGTAGTGGCAGCCCCTGGAAAAGCAGAGCAAGATACTTATATTCTTGTTCTTATTCAAACAAACTTCCCCTAGCTCCAAAAGAAGCTTCAGTGGAAACTGGGTAAGGTGCCTGGTATTTTGCTTGAGGCTATTAGAGCTGAAAATAGCCTATCAGATTGTTGGGGAATGCTATAACATACCTATGAAATTACACAGAAGGAAAAGAGCTACAGGAAGATACTTATCCCCCATGAAAAGATTAATCATAACCAAATCTTCCATAACTTACTGTTACTGCTGATTTCACGTCTCTTGTCTCTGACTGTGCTGCAAAAAGATTACTAAATTCCTGTGAGACGGTACCAACCTCCATGTCTATATGCTCTTTCTCAGTAGCATTACTTCATAGCCTAGATATCTATGAAGTAAACTATCAACCAGAAGTACAGGCCAGGCCACCAGACAGACACAGTAGTCAGTCAACAGCTGATTGCAGACATCTGTGGTGCTCAGGAGCCGCCTTCAGCAGTGTTTGTATTTAAAGCTTTTGTGGCTAGACAGCAGGACTGACTCGCTCAGAGCTTGGTTACGGTAACAGTCCCGCAAGGCGATGACGCATGGCATTAGGAAGGAAGCAGGTTCTCTGATTTGCAAACCACACTTCCCCTCTTCTCTGAGGCTGGCGTGCCTCTTTGCACCTTGAAAAGGGGAGATCTGTAAGGAAAAACAAACATTCATAAGTGCTGATTGTAGCTTACGCAGCCTGTCTATTGGTTATTTTGTCTTTGTGCTTATCATTTTATGAGTTTAACCACTGTCCAGGGCAGGGGACAGTGCAATTTACACCAGGATGGGCCCTAAAAGGTTCCAAGAGAGAGCAGTTTTCTTAGCTCTTCTGTGAACAAGCAGAGAGGCAAGAGGTATCGTCCTTAGGCAGGCAGCACTGTATCCCGTATGACAGCCTGACACTCTCAGCTCACCTGGCCCATAGAGGGGCTGTCTTCTGAGAGTGAGTATTTCCCTAACACTGTCTTGTTTGCTAAACAGCAACATCACATGAAATTTTCTTCGGAGTCCAGCAACTGGTCCATTACATGGTCCAGCTTTCTGCTATCAATTACACTTGTGGAAATTTGAGTATTTTCACCATGGCCACTGATTTATTTTGCTTCTGAGGTGGGGTAAACAAACTTTAAATCTGGCCCCTGTCTTTCTGCACTGATGCAGTAAAAGCTGACCCACTGTGGCTCAGAACTTTGTTTCTCTAAGGTCTGGAAACCTCAGAGAAGACCCTTCCTGATTCTGTAAAACTATCAGGGGCAAATGGCTTTCAAAATATGAATTTACTTTGAAATTCCAAAATAGAGCTTAAGAACAAAGAATGACATTCTTAGACTAGACTTAGACTGATTTAAAGCTAGGAAAACTAAAACACTGACAGTTACACTTTAAACCTTCATTGTTGGTACCTCTTAGTGGTCTCAGGTCGGAAGAAGAACTAAAGTAAAATTTGAATTACCAAAGATGACAAAAATGTGGTTAAAATTCTGACGTATATAAAACTTTTGGTTTAAACTTGTTGTACTAATCTGTTTCTGTGTATGTATTTAGCAATAGTGATCCAAATGCTGGTAGTTTTATTTGTCTTATTTGAATTTTTGTGAATACTGTTAGGCATTCATTGTTCAAGCAGTGTGATCTGTTCCCTATTTTGCTCCTTGACTGGTATGCTGAAAGTTTCAAAGGAAGTTAATTATTTGTGCTTAAACACTCTTTTCCAGTTCCAGTGAGGAACTAACATTTCTCAAATACTGACATGAAAAAGAGAAAGAAAAAAATATTCTGTATGTGAATGTGAGCCAGGGAGAGAATGACAAACACTGAATGCTGGTATGTGAACAAATACTCTTCGACACTGTGTGTATGTAGCAATCAGACAGCTCTCTTTCCAAAAAGGGGCTCAGAAGTTAGTCTTTCAGTATTTCTGTGCTAAACACTTTCAACTGGTATGGACAACTTTTGAAAATAGCATCAGTCTTTTGAATACTTACCTAACACAAACTTCACAGAAATTTCAATCGCCTCTATTGGAACTAATTAATTCATTGAACTAAAGCCAGTGCAGCTGGGTTTATGCAATTTTCTAAGAAAAGGAATTATATTTAAAATAAAAAAAAAAAAAGAAATAATAAGATTTAACAATGCCTAACAAGGATAGGATGCCTTATGTAACAGAACAACTTCTTGCTTTTGAAGTTCTGACCATAAACATTCTACTCTATGGTGTTAGGTCTTCGGTTAGATCAGCAGGTGACTGCCCACACACAAACTAGTCCTTTCTGAAATGAAGAGTGTCTGCCCCAACTCTCACTGCATGTAATTTAATTATATAACACATGCAAAAATAGTTATTTTTGTCTACTTTATCTGACCTCGAGGGAATTCACAATTTGTCACTGCTTAAAAACAAATGGGAAACATCTCTTACAACCTCTCTTTGAGAAGGCCAGCATTCCACTGGCCTTTCTCCTGCTAACACTAATCAACAATGCAAGGATTTTACCTTAAAGCTTCTAATTCTACGTTTACTTTTATGTTCACTCCAGTTCCCTTATTTTGCTTCTTTGTCAGAGCAACCTTCCTTGCTACGCAAGACGTTTACTGAGTGCATTAATAAAGTTCAGAGCTGAGCTGCAGGTGTTCATGTGAACTGCAGTGCTCTTTGCAAAGAGTAAGTGCATTTTCTTGACAGCTTCTCCCTGCTTTCTTTGTAGTGGTGGGAAATAGGGGAGGTAGGGAATAGGTAAGTCAAAAACATTCAGAGCTCTGCAGAAAAATATCACTTTATAGAATCTTCCCATTATTTCTAAAAAAAGTGAGTTGCCTGATTCTTTGGTTTTGTTTGGATCAGACCTGGTTTTCAACCCAAATGCATTCAAGTCAGACCATAGATTTTAACCTCAACATCACTGGCTAGTGTATTTATCACCAGACAATTTTTTTCCTCATGAGTCTCATTTCCATGAGACATATTGGTTTTGACGAGCCAGTCAGTTCTAATACCAGCTGTTCCTCATTGCATTATTTTCTTCTTAGCTGGTCTACACTAGTTTGTGATGTAATGATAGAGTTCAAAAATCTTGTGCCTTAGGCATGCTTACATAAATGCATATTCATGCTATTATTTTCCACTACCCTTCCCCTCAAGAAAAAAAGTGTGGAAAAATAAATAAGTTATAAAAGATAGATTCAGCTTTGTAAATTGTTCCTGTATACTCTTTTCATATCTATCATTAAGAGCTACGTCATGATTTTCTACCATATTTCATGAGATTTCATTTATGTCAAGATAAATCCTTGTGCTGCTTCAGTTCATTTTGTTTCAGACAGAACTGACATTTTTTACCATTTTTTTCTAGTTCTGGACAAGAGAAGGCTCAGCTTTATCAAAAGATTTACTTGAAGTCACAGAGCCAAAGCAGAGCCCAGAGCTGAGTCCCAGATAAGGACACAAAGACCACCTCTTGGGTGAGAAGAAGTGTCAGCTGGCAGATGACAATTATCTGCCCAGCAGTGTGTAAGTGTCAGCTACCTTCCAATTATCTCAGGGTGAAAGACTGGCCAGGGGTGATGATCTGCTGGTGAGTCACTTGCACAATCACCCAGAGGCTCACATACTTGAGCAACTTAGTTCTCCCCTACCAGGGTCCACTGATACCCTCAGACCTGCTCTTGTGCAATTCTAGGAAGAATCATTTTCTCTTCCACAGGTGTTTATCAATGGCCAAAATCAGAGACAAGGACCAGAATTCTAAACCAGAATTATTACTAACATACCTTCCTCTGTCAGGCTTAGCTTATACGTAGCATTTTTTTCTGCAGAACTCTGAAAGCTTTAGATGGGTGAATAGTCTGAGAAACTCTGGTGAAGCACTATACTTTTAGATATTTATTTCATCCAAACTCCAAAACTTTCACCTACATAGTCTTTTATACAGTTTGTTTCCAGTGCTACAATGTGTATACATCTTCATGATATATTAGGAAATAGTGAATCACAGAATCGTAGGGGCTGGAAGAAACCTCCAGAGATCATCTAGTTCAATCCCCCTGCAAATCAGGCTCCCTACACCAGGCTGCACAGGTACGAGTGCAGGCAGGTCTTGAACATCTTCAGAGAAGGAGAATCCACAACCTCCATGGACAGCCTGTTCCAGTGCTTCGTCACCCTCACTGTGAAGAAGTTCCTTCACATATTGGTGCAGCACCTCCTGTGCTCCAGCTTATGGCCATTTCCACTTGTTCTGTCCCCAAAGACTGCCGAAAAACGGTTGGCCATGTCTCCTTGATTCCCATGCTTAAGATATTCATAAACATTAATCAGATTCCCTCCGAGTCTTCTTTTCTCAAGGCTGAACAGACTCAGTTCACACAGCCTTTCCTCATAAGAGAGGTGTTCTAGGCCCTTTATCATCTTTGTGACCCTCTGCTGGACTGTCTTCAGGACATCCTTGTCTTTTGTACCAGGGAGCCCAAAACTGGGTACAGTACTCAGTACTCAAGTACAGTAGTGAAGGTAGGTAACAGACTATAAACACAATTCTGGTTTTGGTAAAGAGCCCTGATTGCAGTCATAGGCAAAGTAGAAAGAGAGTAATGAAAGTCACTCCTTTGCAGCTGCACAATTTACGCAACATCACATATATCCCACATCTCTGCTGTGAACTAATACAACATTCACATGACAGCAAAGCTCAAATTCAGCCCTTAAAAAGCTGCTTGCTGAGGTCTAAAATGACGTGAGGGGAGTAAAATCTCTCTAATGCTTAAATCCTCCTGCTGCTTCAGAACAGTCAGCACCTCATTTAACTTAGCTCTTTGTTTGATAGGAAATGTCAGCTCACCATAGGAAATCCCCTGCACCCAATGGCAGGAGCATCTGTCACCTTGTGTTCACATATCTGCGTTTGTCCACTGCTGCCTCACTAAGGAAGCTGTTAAAAGGGAAGGAAAAGCAAGTGAAACAGTCACTCAGTACAGTGTCATCCCACTTACCCGCCTGATGTCACAAGCGTATGTCTGCTACAGTCAGAGAGAGATAGTAGCTGACGTAAAGACTTGCCAGGGCATTTAGCATCCTCATTTTCCTATTTTGCTAAAAGTGACAAAAAAGTTAGAATACCTTGCCTTTTTGCAGTATTGTTTTGCCAATAGCTGAAACTGCATTCAGACTCTTTCTGCTGTTCAATGCTGAGAGAATTTGTTAGTATGAGAAAGGTTTAATTAAGTTAAATTTTGTGGAAACATTTATAGGAATGCTTTCCACTGAAACTCCCAGAGTACATTCCTCATAATGTGACTGTGAGGAAGGGAAATATCATACCCTTTTGTGGATTGTGAAACCAAAGCAATTTTCCCCCAGAACTCTCAAGGTGATTTGAGGATATTTGAAGTGATACCAGGGACATAGTACTGCTAAGATAACCCTCTGCTCTAGGAGCCCTGCTTTTTCCTGTGTGTTTTGATCATTTATAAGAATAGAAACCTTTGTAGAAGATGCTTCTAAGTGGATGACCATTTTGTACTACTAGAAGCAGAACCTGAAGGG
Source organism: Meleagris gallopavo (assembly GCF_905368555.1). NCBI lineage: Eukaryota > Metazoa > Chordata > Aves > Galliformes > Phasianidae > Meleagris > Meleagris gallopavo. The sequence continues at coordinate 56,257,182 of NC_139405.1, read as the reverse complement.
GGTGGTAAGCCATACACACATTCTGGGAAGTGAATAAGTCCCTTCAAAACACTTTTAGGATCCTAATGGTACCTTCAGGCTGCCCAAATGGGGCTTTGCCTGGTGCTGCTGCCATCGACAGCTGGAAAGGTTCCACTGAAATCGAGCTGAGCTGTCATCCTAGGGAAATCAGAATGGATATAATTATAGATTCTTAGTTTTAAAAGAAGAGATGGGAGAAGGATTCTGCAAACTCAACATATAGCAGAATATACTAAGATCCTTCATGACAGCCAGGATCTTAAACAGTCTTTGTGAGGTTTCTATTAAAAACCTCAATTTAAAATTTTGGGTTGAATGCAGTTCAACCCAAATCTCCATTTCTTAACAACTCTACATTTCATTAAGTGGAATTGATTCTTAAATCTCAGGAAATAATCTAGATGTCAGTAGGATGAACCTAAATGATCTTGCTGAAAGTCAAATGAGTTGATCAAAGAAGTCATGGAGCTCTATCATGCAGTTAGTCCTGATACCAATTTCAATTGGTTCAGCACTGTCCAAAGGCAAAACAGATTTTAAGCAGCTGTTAATATGCTCATTTATTTCAATTCTCTCATCTCATATTTAACTGTCTTCCAAAAGCATGTTAACCTATTGATATGCATATTATGCTGAAGGATGTAAAAGCATGAGGGAACTAGGGTGCCTCTTGTGGTGAGTAGCTGGAGAAAAAAGGAAGGAAAAAGACAGATTGTCTGATCTATGAGAACCTACCAGACCCTCAGGGAGCTGCTAAAGTGCAGGAAGGTGGGGCAAGTGGTGCAAAGGATATTCCTGGAGGAGTGGAGTGAGTGCAAGGAACTCTATCTTCATCCTAGAAGCAGCACCCTTGTGAGACTTTAGAAAATGTTATTTCATATTCCTTGTTTTATTTAAGAACTTGCTCATTTTTGTTCAGACTCTCTCCTCTAATGCTCAACAGCTTCTCTCTTATTCTGAGACTCAATTGTAAGCTCTTCCACTAAGTTCTTGCTGACCTCCAGTTAATGAGAACAAGACAGACCACACATGATCTGACTTATGCAAATACTGAAAGCACTATTCAAAATGCCAGTAAGTGAAAATAGGTTAAAGATGTTTGTAGTGAGATGAGAGGCAATGGGATAGCAATATTTGGCATTTCATATAAATCTTATTTTCATATTCCACTGATTCCATCTGTCCACCTTGTCATTCCTCTGACAAAAAAGGCTTCATGTTTACATTGTGAAACTGACTTTGCTGTAACACATTCACTCTAACACAGACTCGCAGAATAGTTTGAGAACTTTAAAGATCATCTATATTCCAGATATTTTCTGCCTCAAACAGCTCAGAAACAATATGAAGATATGTCATTAGTATGTTTCAGTATTCAGATACCTAATTGAAAATAAACAAATGGATGCATCAGATGTTGTATTACTCTTTTTATTAATGCTTCTACTATTGTTAGTTATGTGTTTAGGTATATGTCTTCCAAATTTCAATGTTTGAGCTCAGGAACAATTCTTATTTTTGCTGAACTACATTACCCCTTTCTAGGTAATGACAATAGTTCTGTTGAGTAGACAAACACATATTTGTGGGCATACACATAATTTAAAGTGAATGTTGTGTTCAGAAATAGGCCTGAAGTAGCAGGCATTAAGTCCTTTATAAATTCTTGGAATAGTAAAAACACTTGGAATTGCTATGGAAGGTTTCTTCAGTACCAATATACTTCCAGTGTGTTCTTGGAAGCATCCATGACCATTCAATTCTCATCTTTACTAGACATACCAAGTTGTTCTAAAGGAAGAGATACCTGATGGAGTTTGGGATGTAAACAATGATAAAGATAAAAAAAGTAAAAGTGGTAGTAGTTAATTTTGGGGTGTTTGTGTACTGGGAGTCTTAAAATGCCTTGCCTTCAACGTCCTGAAATTGCAGCTACATTTGGTATACTGATTTGACGTTGTGCCAAATTATACAGAAAGCTGTTGTTACAAGTATAATGAAGTTCCAATCATTTGAATAGCAAGGCTACTGTATAATTGTCACGTATGAGCTAGGATTCTAGAATTTAAGCAGGGAAATGCCAAACTACAACCCTGTCACCACATTCAAAATTTCTCTTAATTGAAAATAATGCCACAAATCAGTAATCTGTTTATTAATTAGTATGTCTTATATGTCCCCTACTTCTTCCAAAGTAACAGTTCTGCACTGGCATGCACATGTGGGACTGTCTAAGTTTATGTGCGATACACGAGGGCAGAATATAACTGAAGAGTAGCTCATGCAATAATGACTGGAAAGAACAATGATCGTAGGAATTCTGCCCAGATGTGTGAGAACTGCTGGGACTGCTTTTCCCAGACTAGAGAGCCCTGGGCAGCAAGAGCTTGAAATGTTGAAATCAAGAGCATTTTTGAGGGAATACATTTTAGAGGAATGCTTAAAACCACATTTTGTAACTGTGGAGAATAATGTGGAGACTGTGTGTGGGTTAAGACTGCTTAAAGTAGGATGTATCTCCCCTAACATCAGCTGTTCTCAAAGAACATGTTTAATCTAAAATGGTCATTTGTATTTTCTGTCACTGTCATTGATGTAGAGATATAACTCTGTACTTAGTCTTCATGAAAGACTTCCTTGTGGCACAAGAATATGACATATTATCCTTGTAGTGCTAATCATTCTCCTCTCAGTAGTTTGTAGACTACTAGAATGGACAATATACTTAGCAGACTAAATTTAGGGGAAAAAAATTCTTCTTTTCATTCTCCCAGGAGAGGATACTGAGTATTTAATCCAGAATGCGTGTGTAGACTGCAGTTTTATTTCTATCTGTGTGAAAGACTGGCTTTGGTGGAAGAATAATTGGTGATACATTATGTGTACCTGAAGATTGCAATCCAGAAATACAAACTTCTTCCTGATACTTGGTCTTTACCTCTTGGATGGGCTGAGAAAGTGAGGCTGATAAACAGGCAAGCTTTACCTAGTAAGGTGAAGCTGTAATACCTTCTAGCCCCCTGAGATGTTGCCTACCACCCTCTCATAAGAGAAAACAGGTGTTCAGTCACCTGCACAACATCTCTGCAGGAAGAACTTCAAAGAATATCAGTGCTGGAAACCCCATCACTAGCATTGTAGTTAACTGGATAGCTTTTCTTTCTGCAAATTCATTTCGCTATACACATAGTTCCCAAAGATACATCTCCCTGACCTTAAATGCAGATCTGCCCATCAATCTCAATGACGGGCTATACAAAGATTTAACAAATTTACCTGAATAAAGTGTACAAGGAAGTCCAATGTTATGAGTTAGTCAGTTATGGTTCTGGCTACAGAAGTAAATGTTTTAGCATAGGAGCGAATAGCAAGAAACAAAACAGTATAAATTCCTTCTCAGAAAAAAGGGATTCATCTCATCAGTTCTGCAGTCAATACAGAAAAATGCCTCCCCCTGAAGGTCTTAACCCAGACAGCCATTTAACACAGGAAAGATGACTCAACTTCAGAGATGTCTATTTGTGACTGAGTTATGAGATTAAATGGCATGAAATAACTTGTATGAGATAACCTGAATAGCAAAACTGGGAATCAAACTCATAATTCCCAAACCATGCCCAAATGGTAGTATCACAAAACCATCCTTTTCACTAAATTAGTTCAGCTTTAGAGGAGTTGCTGTTATCAACTGCACCTAATTAACCATGTTTATTTTAACAAGACTGTTTAATCAATGGATATACAGATGGTGTATATATATATATATATATATATATATCTATATATCTATCTCCAGGAGCCTGGCTAATATAATTTATATTGGAGAAATGAGAGAAAGTCACTCACCCTGTCCTGGGCTCGTGAGATGAACTCCTGATGGAGTGGATCTCCAGAGAGATCCTTCCCCCCTGGCAGTCAGCTCTTAAATGGGTCTAGGAGAGGTGGAGCCAGGCTCCACCCCTTCCTGCAGCACAGGAGAATTGCCTTCACCTGTGCTCCCGTGGCTGACTCATTGCTCGCCTCAGGTGATCAATCAAAGGTTCAGGCCATGATTCAGCAGCCCCATACAAAGACACTAAACAGCTTGTGTAATTTCTTAGTACCAATACATCATGTGTAATTGATTTGTAAGTGCCTTGGAATTGAATATGAGCAAAGGTAGTGAAATAAAAATGAGCGTATATTATTGTCAACTATTTGACAAAGAAGGTAAATGGAGTTCATGCTCAGTCAAATAAAACAGTTCAAATGTTTTGTAGAGAAAAAAATATTCTATGCTTAAGTATTTGAGTAATTTTTTCTATGTTTTTTTTTTTTTTTCTTCTGTAGCAGAGATATATCGACACAAAAAAAAAATAGGCAACTGCACAAAACTGAGATGAAGCATTAAATCAGCATTTTTCTTCAGGGAATAGAAATTCTATTCATTCAATAGAAATTTTAGATATCTCTATCATATTGGAGCTGGAGAAACTTTTAAAATGGCTATCCCTAACAAGTGAAATTAGAAATGAACATATATATGTTCACACTCACATTCACATGAACCCTGTAGCTTGGTTTTGATGGTTTACTTCAATTAAATAAACTCGCAGTAGAGGAAACATTGGACTTACTACATGCTGTGTCAGGAAATCTCCCAAGCAAGTCTGGGACAGGCGAATTATCAATTAATTCAGATTACAGCTGGTAGCTTAGAGAAAGAGGATGGAGAAAGCGTACAAGTATGGTCAGAAACCCAAAGTCAGAGATAATGACAACAAATTTCACTTAGAATTTCACTTCAAAATTATTCCTTGTTAGTGGCAAGAGTCTGCTGAAAAATAGGACCTATCTAGTGATGTGCTTGCCCATAGCCTGAGCCCTCAAGACAACTCTTGTGTTCCAGCAGTAACAAGATGTCTCTGTCCTCACTCATTCCGTTTCCCACTGTCATGTTCAGACCATCAATTCTCTTGCCCCTGTTATGCAGAGGTAGTACAGTTGCCTAACTCTGAGATAAATTAAGAGCTTTCACAATTACCAATGTTAAATCTAAGTAAGGTAAGTGTCATAGTGACTGGCAAAAGTGTCTTTGACTGGTTGTCTGGGCCCTATCTGTGAACTATAAAATAGCTCTGAGGGTCACCAAGGGGCAGGGAAAAGTATGGTTGCCTCATGACATATTTTCTTCTATCTTATGATAGTCCACTCAGAAAACAGGCAGCAGTAGATGAGTTGCCAAATTTCCTCTTAATTTTTTTTTTCCTTTGAAATATACTCAGCATCTGTGAGACTGTTAGAGCAAATACAAATATGATTATCTTTCCAGAAACACGCAAAGAGTGGATGGATGTTTTAACAGGTCATGCCCTATCCTTCTAATACACTGTTTTTAAAATTTTATACTTAAAAAAACTTCTGGTATCTTCTCTGCTTATGCCCAGCTTCCATCAATGATTAGAAAACGTTTTGTGATGCTGACAGATTGTTTGTGGGAAGATTTTAAAGAAAATAAGTTGACGTAGAAAAAAAAAATCCCTTTTAATCAGTTTCTCATGCCAAAGATTAGCAGTGATCTTGACGTGTGCAACATAATCAGTCATAATCAAATCCTTGCCAGAATAGTACCTCAAATGTAGTTGATTATATTCTTAGTAGTTTAAATTTGATTTACCCATTAAGTGCTGTTGGAAGAAGTACAAACTTGTTTGCCTTAGACAGCCCAGACAAATGGAAGAAAATATATAGCAATAGAGTATATACAAATATATAGCAATACATACAAATACCATGTTTGTAGGGATTGGATTTCTTGCAACATTGTCACTCATTAAGAGTTTGACCAATCTTTCTCATCTCTGAGTCCTAATACTTCAGATTGTAAGAGAAAATAATACCATCTCTACAAGATATTTAAATTTTCCTTCCAGGATTCAATTACGAGTTATGGAAGTTCCTGTACCATTATGGTAGTAGTCATTAAATTCTAAAGATTTTTCCCTAAGAAGGTACAGACTCCCTGATGTTTCTCTTAGCTTTTGTACGATTAAGGTAGTTTGCTAGCATCTGCACTTCAGCATTCTTTGATCCTGTAGAATTTAACATCTCTTTTTGGAATTAAAACATGTCTGTCTCATCAAGCTTGCAAGACTCTCAGCCCTCTCTGAGACCTCCTACTGTGTCCAGGAAATGTTTTTTGTTGAAGTTGTCAGATATTACATGCAGGGAACTTGCAATCACTGCAAATGCACATATTCAAACATTTGAGGTTTACACATTTTAACACAGTGGAAGTTCATGGTCCTAGAACTACCCACCATACTCAATGGTTGTATCTGGATTTCAACTAGAATTTGTCCCTTCTGTTCAAAGGAATCCTACTGAAAATGGCTACAGTTTTTTCAGAGAAGGACAATTTCAGTTTTCATGTTTCTCATTGGATGAGCTTTGAACAAATGAACCAGTGCACATGACTCAGACCTCTGCCTCCTGCTGGCATAGGAAAGTGTATGATTAAGAACAAAAACAGTCTGTAGTTTCAAAAGTATCTACACCAAGCGTCTGCTCTAACATTAGATGGGCGTTCTTTAAAGAAGGAAAGTCTGCTACAGAACCCTTTTCTTTGTAGGTTAAAAGTCCTCATAAACTAGATGAAGGCTGTATGACAATAAAGATGAAACTGTAAGTACAGAAAATTATTTTCTATGTGCCTCTTCCCTATATTTTAGCCAAAATCAATAAGTAGGGCTACCTTGTATATGTGCCCCTTGCTCATCATATGCTGATGAGAAAAAAACACCTGCTTCATAGGATTATTGGATAATCAATAATACTCCCATGTTTTGGTCGTTATACAAGAGAAAAGACCTCTCCTGTGGCCAGGTACTATCATCTTCTATGGTTTAGGATTTATCACTTTACCATTTTATCAACATTATTTTGGCTTTGATGGGAGAACAGTTTTGAATTTCTCCGAGGTTTGAAAAGTTGAAAAGGAAGAAGTACTATTAGCATTTGGTTTTGTGAAAAGAAAGACAGTGTCATCTTCATCATGCCTATACGATTCAAAACCAAGAGAGAATGTAAGACAGGTGAGTCAGACCAAAGTTCCATATAGCCAGTGTCCGCCTCTAACAGTCGTCAGTGTAGACAAATAGGGAAAAATCTAAAAATAGAAAAAGAAATTAGAGGTATTTTCTGCCTCTATTTGACAGTTTGCATTTGGGTACCTTTTGAACCAAAAGTACTATCTTTCTATATATCTTCCCATTGACAGGATTCCCAGACTGTGCAGAAAACATTTGAGTTGGGAAGGGAAATGTTTTGTTAAATGTAGTTTCCTACTTCTCTCAAAAGTATTTATTGAAATAAAGACCTTGTACTATTACTTATAGTAGCAATTACAGTCTGGGTCATGACAAGAGTGCTTTGAAGCAGTGGTTAACAAAATCAAGAACACTTTTTTCCCAGCCTGGCTGTTTTTCTTGAGCATGTTTTTTTATGGGTTGTTTATATATTTTTATATATATATATATATACATATATTTATAATTTTAATCATCATCTTGCATAAGAAAAGAGGATTTGTCACAATCTGTAATATATTTCTCCTCTTTCAAAAAAAGCCTCTGAACAGTCATTATTCGGAAGCATGGTTGCTCTCAGTTTTGCTCTTGGAATATGGTTCAAGTGCAGTTGCCAACACATTCTTTCCTGTCAGACACTGTATTGATGTTTCACCTGGTAAATGGCTTCTGAATAGTATTGTCTATTTACCGGTCAGGTGAGCACTGCTTAGCATAGATCAGTCTGGCTCAGGAAGTAACCACTGTCCCTTTAGTGGTTTACTACAGCAGTTACCTGCAAAACCTCAAGCTCTCATTTAAATCTTTTCCATTTGTATTGCAATGCTCCACATTATTTAAGACTGCTGACATCATAGATGGGCCAAAAGCCTTCTGCACAAACATGCCAGAATGCCCATGATATTCATAGATTATTTTGATATTTAGGAACTTCATCATTTTTTGTGTGCTGCATAACCCTTATACATAGCAGAGAAATGACAATGTTACTCTTAAATTTATACCATCCACACTAAGCTATATGTTGTCCCTGCCAAATTACAAGATGTTTCTTATCCACATACCTAAAAAAATTCCTCAGTTATCCTACTCAGTCCTCCATCCCCACATACTCTAAGCTGTAACAAAATTCCAATGTGATTTTAAAATTTGCAGACCTTAGAAAAAAAAAGTTGCTAATATTTCTTCTTGGTACAACCATTGTTCCTTGTTTCTGAAAAGTGAGTTCACATCAGTGAGACGTGAACAAAACTGAATGACTTTTTGATCTTTTACTATTCCTCTCCATAATTTTACTCTTCTACCACCCAAACAACATGAGATCCACCACAGCCGATGTTAGTCAGAGCTTGGTCAAATTGTTTATGAAGCAACATGCAGTGATTGTATACACAGGTACAAGTGGAAATAAGAAAGAAGACAAGAATCTAATCAGATCACTATATGCAACTATAGATAACTTTAGGAATGTCAGTACATGTTGTTTGGTTCATCACAGAAATATCAAGTCATGGGTTCTTGAGTCATTCAATAAGGAAATAAAATATAGTAATTATTACAGTTACTTCATCCCTATACTCTGCCACCAAATACTACTCTACATCACAGATTAGTCTACTTTCTCTTCCAGTTTCACAGCCTTACTATAAGGACAGCAGCTGCTGTCCAGAAAGTCAAGAAAACCTTACTTCCAGGATTTTCTAATTTTATTTTATCTGCTATTTCTGCCATTATGAGACACTTCAGTTTAAGGCTACAACTCTTAGATGAACCTGATGAATTGATTTTCTGTCAGTATAACAGAATTGGGTTTTGTGCTGTATCTTACATTAATATGAATATTTAAGTTAGCATGGACTGTGCTTTTTCACTCAAGAACACAAATAGAAAAGGGAAAATTAAGAGAAAAAAATGGAAAGGAATCATTTAAAATATTTCTTCTGCAGAGATCAGTGAATATTAGACTGAAGGAAACAGGAAGTTCAATTCTCTATCTAAACTTAATCCAGTCCTCTTTATTCAGTCCCTGGAAGGAGACAAATGTATTTGCAGATATTTAGATGGCCCACAGAGTATCCTTGCATTCCTTCCCCAATTCAGTACACAGTAAGTGTACTTTCTTTTCCTTTGTAGACAGTCTACTTTCAGAGGTTATTTACCTCTTCCAAACAAAGATGGCAGGTACTGCTGTTCACGCAGCATCCAGCTGTCTAAATATGGCTGCTCTAAGCTAATGGAGCAGGGCCCTAGCTTACACACACTGAATCTTCAGTAGTATCCAAAAACTGACCAATAGGAATTTCAAATATAACGAAACAGGTCAAATGCTTAGATGTTTCTGAAAACTCAAGAAAAATTTGGTTACACAATGCTTTCTGAAATCTAGCTGGTGGTAAGCCAGTGTTACTGTTGGTGGCATGCAATCTTGGGCAAGAATATTCCAGCAGCTCTTCAGGATCAGATGCTTCCTACACTTTGTCAAGATTGACTTTTAGACATTCCTAAAATGCAGGGGATCATGCAAAAATCTATGAAACAAGGAACTAGATGTGTGGTGAAAGGAACTCAAACTAGGTCCCTCCCTGAACAAAAACAGACGGAAAAACACAGACAAACCACATCAGTGCTTCATGACCTATATCAAACCTCCCTTCAAAATATCTTCTAAACCATGCAAGAACCACATCAGAATAAACTTCCTATTTCAGAGATCTGTTAGACCAAGAGCTTACAAGCATTGGGGCATGACCCAAAAGTGGGTCGCCAGAGGACACCCACTGGGCTTCATCACGTCAACTGACAGGACAGTAAATCCCTGTGGTTGCTAAAACCAAGATGGAATTTTAAGCCAAGTGAGAAGAAACAATTTTCTCCCTTGCCCACACCTTCTCTGGCCATTTCAGCTGCCCTTGCCCTGACTTGAATTTTCACTTGCCTACTGCAAAAGTAAGCAACTTGCTCTTCCATTACTTTCTTGGCTTCCGGTTTTTCCTGTTCAGAACTGCCAAAATGTCCATGTGATCCAGTTGTATTACGTCAAAGTAACGTTGTCCAGGTGCTAAGGTGCACAGGATCAAGCTTCTTCCATCCCAACGTCTCGTTTTGTCCAGTGAGCAGACTCCAGGCTTTGACACCTGGTTGATTCAGACATAGCTGTTTCCTAAAGTTTCAGCTCATGGTTAAGTCTACCTAGTCCACTCTTTGACGTGATTACTTTTCCCTACATTAACTATGAAGTCTTCGTGAAGTAGAAAAATGCTTAGATGTGATATGACATTTATATGCTCCTTTTTCTGTATCATCCTCTTTACAAAAAGAGGAGGATAGGAAATGTAGGCCTACTAATGTAGCAACAGTTTTCCAGCCATCCCTAAGAGTGTGTATAAATGTTTTCATGGAAAAAAAGTCGGGTCACCAACTAACCTGAAAAATTCCATATTAGAGGAAATTTTTTGTATTTTAGCAAATAGAGCTGGCATTTTCTCTCATTGATAATAAAGCATAGTGGAGCTATATTTGGGTTCTGTACATGGAACAGAAGGCAGATTTGTCATTCAGTCCTTTCCATATAGGAACAAATCAAAATGCAGACATTACTTATTATTTTAATAAGTAAAAATATAAATAAAATAAAAAAAAAAAAGAAAGAACATTTACCTGCCTAAAGCATTCTTACTCTGTGAAAAACAGAGTGCAAATAAAGGATGAAAAGACTGCTCCTTCCCCTCTGTATATTCTTTGGACACAGGAGGACTGTAGTGCACAAGCAATATTCGAAACCTGGGGCTTCAATGCACAAATTATTATTAAGATTTACTTTAAAAATCATGGCAGAAGTCCCAAGGCAAATCCTGCTGGATAACTTGTGTTAGGACTGCAGCCACCATGTTAGATTTTAGTAGGGCTAGGATTTGATAACTGTATTTGTATCATAAACACAGAAAGTGTTTCTGATAGATACAGCTCCCTGAGAATATTGCACCTAATGCTGCATTAATGCATACCTTTTCTCTACTGAAGAGCTTTAAACTCTAGTCTTAAATGTTTCATAGGCTTTATGTTGTTGACTTACAATGTGAAGCACAGATAACATTATCTTACAGATAATTAGCTTGCATGTGAGTAAGCCATTAAGTTCTCTCCTGAATTACACAGTATATCATAGTAGTAAATGTGTTTAAAAATCATAACTATTTCTGTTATATTTGTGCTCTGGAATACATATTTATCTCGTACTTATGTAGCCAATAAAATCTTTTCAGAATGTTAATAGGAGGCATTACTTTCAGAGCAACCTATGTATAAATAAATATTGTGAGGGAAGTTTTGAAACACTACCTAAAAGAATCTATAAGTATACACTTTGCATGACTAAACTTCTCAGACTAGTGAGCTCTGGATGTCTACATTGACACCGTATAACCGCGGCTCAAAAAAACCTCTGACCCTTGTCTGACATCTCTCATGCTTTGTACACATGCTTGATGTGGTTTTCTGGTGTTGACAAGATATTCATGAGTTTTTGATGTGTAGTCTGTATCACTGATATGGTTTGCCTGAGGTTTTCTATGAGTACTTTCACTTGTTGTTTTTTCAGGGAGGGATCAGTTTTGAGTTCCTGTTTACTCAATGAATGTATATTCATCATTGCTGGGAACAGCTAATGATTTCCTGGTATACTACCAAGAGCTAATAGAAAATCCAAGTTTTTAAAATACTCTGTCTTTGGAAAACAACAACAACAACAAAAATCCAAACAAACAAACAAACAAACAAAACCATGCAGTTTACATTATTTTGTCAGATGGCTACTCCTTTTTCAGGAGAGCCCTGGGGCCGTATACAAGCGTAGTGACACATAAATCGACACAGTACAGACTTACATGGTATTGAGTGGCTGTAGAGTGTAGAGATGGCTTGGTAATTTGGAAGGTCCATAAAGTAAGAAAGTAAGAAAATAAGAAAATAAGATTTCTGCACTTCCTGCATGTTTTCAATAGGTTCCAAAGAATGTTTCTGCATATCTTCTTTAAAGGTTTTCATCTGCTTGGCATAATCACTGCAGATTAATTGGAACTGGTTTTATTCATTTATCTATTGAAAATACTCAGCTCTACTTATGCCTGACATACTCAGAAAGCAGGGCTTAATCTGTAGAAGAGTTTCTATGGGATATTCAATTTTTTGAATATGACAGAACTTCTATACTGTATGGTATTGTACAATACCATGACACGCTATATTAGCTTCCACGACCACTTCACAGAAAAGGCATTGCACCCCAAAGTAGCTCTATGTTTAGGTAAAACTGAGAGATTGTACCTCTTAGAAACTGTATATAATTTAAACACAGACACTGACTGATATCATACATGGGTTTGAAATCTGATTGTGAAACTGAAGGAGGGTGAACCAGACTCCATCTCCTCTTAAACCTGTGCAGTGTAGCACAGCAGGGGAACCAGTTAGACATGTAGGTGTACTTTCAAAACTCTCTTTGGTGCAAAACCAGCACTAGATTGAAAAGCATGATAGAAGGCTGTTACTTACTATATTCCAGCTGTTGCAATAAGAAAAAAAATCTGTCTTGAGTAAATGCTAGTAAAACATCACATTCCTTCCCTTAGTAATAAATTAAGCAGCGTTGTGAAAATATTACAGAATTAATAATATCTGGGTTTTCATAAAGCAGCAGGACCTTCTACTTTCGCAATTTACAGCCCCATCTTGGCATCTTTTGAAGTAGAGCATAGTGGTTAGTGTCCAGTTGGCTGTTTTCAATCCTGACCGCATCTTGCAACAGAAGCCTACTGAATGCATTATTTCAAAAAGGAGAGAAATAGAAAATATAAATGTAGCACCATTGACAGATGTAGAAATGAATAGCTAAGGGATCAGTGGTCTAATGCATATTCACACAAAGAGGCTTCCTCTTTTTTCTGATATCCTTCTGTCCTAATCCAATGCTGCAGTACTAGCTAATCCAAATGCATAAAATCCTGTTTTCTTCTCTCTTTGAAGTTGTGGCACGACTTCAAGGGGGAAAGGAAAAAGGCTGGTAAGGCTTTCTGCAAAATCTGTAAATGCAACTAGTCCCTATTAAGATTAATTAATAATTGCATTTGCAAGTACAAAACCATAAATAAGGATGGTGTTCTACTGCAGAGGATACAGTCATTAAAATATTATATTAGTTACAGCACAGATATTCTGCTATAGATATAGAGATTAGGACATCAAAGAGTTTAAACAAATATCTACTAATTTAGGGTCCATCTTCTGGGAAAACAAACAAACTAAATAAAAACCCAAGATATGAGGCCAAACTGAAATTGATGCCCAGTGACTTCAATAATTAGATCATGGTCCCATGATACAAGGCACATCATATAGTAAACTGAATTGGATCCAAGAATAATGAACAGAGGTCTCATTAACTGAGATTCTGCAAGTTACTAAATTTTACTAAATCATTTTAATGTAGGCTCTCACCACTAAGTGGCAAAAATAATACACTCTATTTGCAATACTAGACATACCTAGCATACTCCCTATGCCTCCACCAAATATTTGTAAATCTGAACAAATTAATTTATTCTTAATCCTTTCCAAGACTTTTTCAATAATAATCCTGACACTTCCTCTGGAAATTTTCTATCATGCACAGAACTTCATTATTTATAAATGCTGTAGGAATGTACTTGCAAACATGCTTTGCAAATTTGTAGAAAGTATGAACAAGGTTGTAATTTATCTTGGACTAAACTATACGAACTCCAGTCCTGCGGAAAACTTAAGCTAAGGCATTATTCTGTGCAAAAATCAATTTTGTTGTGCCACACTTCTCTGAATAGTAGTGCAGGAATCTGGGAGCAACAGACTAATGGAGTACAAGACATCACCACAGAAGAAAGTCCATAACTACGGCAAAAATACCTTTTCACATTGCTTATCCCTATTCATTGCTTTGCCGATGACCTTTCAGTCTGTTAAAGCGGATCTACCATGGAGAAATTTCATGCAGAGATGAAGAATGGGTTTTACAGAAAGATGGAACATGGAATTTGACCATAAAGAGTACATAGTTTCATTGCTAATGAACAAATTCAGAAATTTATGCAAATGCAGTACAAGTTTATTTCTCTAGAACCTATATTAATGGTGACACCTATGGCTGTTTTCGCGTTTGGCTTCCAGCACCCAGCTTTGTCACCTTGGGTAAGAGCATGGTTCCCAGTGGTTACATTTATGGGCCACGAAAGAAGGCAGCTCTAAAAGATGACCCAGGCCAACAAGGAACCATCTTCCAGATAAGCTCATTTGCCTTCATTTACTACATGGTAGCTGTTCTTCTAACATAATCCCCATCGGTAGGTAAGAGAAACCTGTGAGATGAACCAGGTCTCAGCTTAAAATGTTATCATAAATAGAAAGAAAAGTTGAAAAAAGTAGTATTTGTCCTCTTCTTTAATTCACCATCCCAAGTCAATATGCATTTTTGCACCAAAAAGTATCTTTTCAAACAAGAGTGCTGTGCAACTTCAGTAATAAAGGGGAAACAAAAGTTCTTATCTGTATAGCAACATTTATTTTTGTATGATAGAAAAAGCTACCAACTATGTGAATTTGCCTAAAGATTAATCTGTTCTTTAACATGACTTTATCAAGCTATTTTTTACCTAGGGGTTGTTTTCTGGCCTGTCAGATGTTCCAATATACTAGGAATGTTAAAATCATGGAATTAACTGTTATGGTACACTTGAGGAAAAAAGCAACATCAGCGATGACTACAAGACATCCAGTGAACAACTGATTTCTTATGCTGGGAATGAACAGATTGCATTAACCTTCTGGTATGATGTCAAGTTGTTTTAAGTATGTTGCCCATGCCTTCACAAAAATCTTCATTTTAGACCAACAACACTGAATTCCCTTTATGGCAAAGGAGAAGTTGGAGTTCAAGTCTCTGGTTCCTTCTTCTGAAGTCATACAGATATATGAAGATCAGTGTATTCATTTCTTTCTTTATTTCTAAGTGTCTGATTATAAACAAAAAGGAAAGACAGAAAGGTAAACAAAGGAAGTTCTTTGGTGATCAAAAGGGTCTTCAGAGCTCTGGGAAGACTGCTGAAGGAATGAGGGACTCAAGTTGTTTTCTCCTCTGCCCTCTCAGTTGGTGACAGGGATCCATACAAAAGGAGGAGGATGGACATTCTGAATGAACAGCTTTGTGAATGGTGTCACACTCAGGGCTTTGGGTGCTTCAGCTTGGGACACAGCCTTGAGAAAGGGGGAATGCTGATGGTGGATGGGAGCTGAATGACTAGAAGGGCCACATATACTCTTGGGAGCAAGTTGGCTGGGCTGGTTAGCAGGGCTTTAAACTAATATAATCGGGGAAGGGGGTGTACTGGGTAACAGAGAAGCGTGTGGGAACACTGTTACTTTGGGAGGAGGTAAGGGAAAACCCCAGACTTCTCCTGGAGGCACTAGGGAGGGCTCCTCCGAAAGTCAACAAGGCCAACAGCTAAGTTGAAGTGCCTCTATACCAATGCATGCAGCATGGGAAATAAACAGCAGGAACTAGAAGCCACAGTGCAGTTGGGAAATATGACCTAATTGCTATCATGGAAACATGGTGGAATGAATCCCATGATTGGAATACCCTGATTGAGAACTACAGGCTTTTTAGAAGAGATAGACAGGATAGAAGGGGTGGAGGAGTTACCCTCTATGCTAGGAAGTGGATAGGTTGCAAAGAGCTGTGTCTGAGGAAGAACCATGATCAGGTCAAGAGCTTATGGGTAAAAATAAAAAATAAAAAAAATCAAGGATCAGTCCAGCAAAGGGCATGTAGTGGTTGGGGTCTGCTACAGGCCACCTGATCAGGAGGAGGCTGTTGAGGAGGCCTTCTTGCTTCAGCTGCAGGAGGCGTCACACTCACAGACTTGTCCTGATGGGGGATTTCAACCACCTGGATATCTGCTGGGATAGTGGCATGGTGGGTGGCAGACAATCTAGGAGATTCCTGGAGTCTGTCAAGGGAAACTTCTTAGTCCAGGTAATAGATGGACCAACCTGAGGTGAAGCCTTACTGGATCCGATGCTCACTAATGCAGAGGAGAGCATTAGAGAGGTTAAGATTGGAGGTGCCTGGGCTGTAGTGACCATTCCTTGCTGGAGTTTGTGATCTTGAATAATGCAGGCCTGGCAAAAAGCAGAGCTAGGACCCTGTGCTTTAGAAGAGAAGACGTCCAGCTGCTCAAGGAATTGCTGAGTGGGATCCCCTGGGAAACTGTCCTTAAAGGCATAGGTACAGAACAGAGCTGGCAGCTCATTAAAGACACCTTTCTGAGAGTGCAATGGTTCTCCATCCCCCAGCAGAAGCTGAGCAGGGGAGGCAGATGATTGTCATGGCTGTGCAAGGACCTGCAGCTGAAACTGAGGAAGAAGAGGGAAATATACAGGAAGCGGAAGCTGATCCAGCAGTGTAGCCTGGAAGCCATGGGGCAAACAGTATTTTGGACTGAATTAAACACAGCCAAAAGATCAAAAGAGGTGATTTTCCTGCTATATTTAGCATTGGTGCAGCCTTACCTTGAATGCTGCGTGCAGTTCTGGTCTCTGTATTATAAAAAGGATGTTAAGATGCTTGCTGGTGTCCAGAGGAGGGCAACAAAGCTGGTAGTAGGGCTGAAAGGCATAGCCTGTGAGAAGAGGCTGAGAGCATTTGGATTGCACAGTCTAGACAAGAAGAGGCTCAGAGGCAACTTCATTGATCTCTGCAGCTTCCTGAAGAGGGGAAGTAGAGAGAGCTGCCAGACTCTGCTTCCTCCTGGTAACCAATGATACAGAACGTGGGAAACAGCTAAAAGTTGTGCCAGGGGGGTGTCAGATTGAACGTTAGGAAACTTTTCTTTACCTTGAGGATGGTCGAACACTGAAACAGCTTTCCTAAAGAAGTGGTTGAGCCCTTTATTTGTCAGGGCTCAAGAGGCATTTGGATAATGCCCTTAGTAAAATGCTTTAGCTTTTGGGGAGTCCTGCAGTGGTCAAAGAGTTGGACTCGATGATCTTTGTAGGTCACTACCAACGGAGCTATTCTGTTCTAGAAGTAGTAAACTTACCTTTGTGAGACTTCCTTAGCTAACAGTCTCCCCAGAAAGGAGACTGTTGTTTGGAGGATGCAAATGTACCTGAAAGGTTTAGCTTGAAGGACTTATTTCTTGCCAGAGGATGAATATCCTCCATCAGCAACTGCAAACAGCAAGGAATGGCTGCTTTTCTGTTAACAGCATACCAGGTACACAAGATAGGCCTGTCACAGAAATTTCACCTTCAAACGTCTGCATCATCAGTGCAGCAACATATACAACCCAAGTCTTTACTGTACTTCTCAATTGTCTTATTTATTTAACAGACTTTTGTTTATGTAAATTAGTTATACAGTTAGTGGCACCCACATACAATTTCACATTTCAAACTTACTTCCCTGAGATCTATAAAGCTGCTATAATCAGCAAAAGTAAGAAAAATGTTCCAGAAACAAAACAAAAAGACATGTCACCAGTAGTCAAATTATATTTGATTTGATCACACTCACACCCCAGAAAGGTAGATGTCATAGTTCTGCTACAGATAGTTGTATAGATAGATGTCACATTTATAATATAAACATTATTTGAAAAGGATTCAAGTTTTTCGCAAAAGCATGGCAGCTGTAGTCTCATTACTCATAAATTAATGCAAAACATTCAATTCACTACTGAAAGAGCTATGTGTTCAAATGTCTCATTTATACAGCAATAATTAACATAGATATTCATAATTACATGAAGATTTGAAGAGGTCAAATACTGTGAAAGAAAAAAATGTAAAATCTGGATAGTCATTCTACCTCTACATTTGAATTTGATGCATTTAGAAAAGTGGGCTGGAAGTAGCACAAGAACCAGTGTAATTCCATAAGAGAAACAAGTTTTGTTATCTTAAATATTAGCTACTTCAAGATACCTCTCTCTGTTCACTTTCTGAATGATGCAATCATGTTAAACTCCTCTATCTTAATATTTGTTGCTCATAGTTAAGGGTAAAATTACAAGTAGTCAACAAGAACAAGAAAACAAGTAAATCTCCTGGCTTAAGTAAAAAATAAAAGTATTTAATAAGAAAAATAAGACAAGCAGATGTCCTAATCTATGATTCCTCTTCTCTTCAAAATTGTTAAGTTCTGTAGATTTACAGTGTTTCTTAATTAGCATTTGTTTTCCCAATTTGGGAAACATTTATCATTTTCATGTACTAAATTTTGCACATATGTTTATCGTGCAAGTTGTTGAGCTTTTTTTTTTTCCAATTTGAAAGAACTGTTATATTTATGCAGTCTAGAAGAAACAACACTAGGCAATTCACAAGCGCACCTGGAATTTGCCATTGAAAACTGTCAACTAAGAGGCTTTAAAGAAATCCATAAAATAACAGTAAATATGCTATTTTAAACATTAAGAAATGACAAGTGATTAAGCCCCATCCCTATCACAAAATTACAGATTAAAAAATTCTTGAGATTTTATATTTAAATATATATATATCCTAAAGGAGTATTACATGCTTAAAAAATTGCACTGGGATCTTTAGGTATCATAGAATCATAGAGTCATAGAATGGCTTGGAAGGGACCTCAAGGAACCCCCCCCTTCCACAGGCAGAGCCACCACCTCCACATTTAATACTAGACCAGGCTGCCCAGGGCCCCATCCAATTTGACCTTGAATACCTCCAAGGACAGGGCATCCACAACCTGTCTGGGCAGCCTATTCCAGCACCTCACCACTCTCATAGTAAAGAACTTCTCCCTGATATCCAACCTAAATCTTCCCTCCCTCAACTTAAAACCATTTCCCCTTGCCCTGTTATTACCTACCCTTTCAAAGAGTTGACTCCCCCCCTGTTTGTAGGCTTCCTTTAGGTACTGAAAGGCTGCAATGAGGTCACCCCGCAGCCTTCTGTTCTCCAGGCTGAACAAGCCCAGCTCCCTCAGTCTGTCCGTAAGGGAGGTGCTCTAGCCTTCTTATCATCTTCATGGCCCTCCTCTAGACCCTCTCCAATAGTTCTCTGTACAGTACATTACCAGAGTTTTTTTAACACCTGTAAGACCTCTGCTGTCTGTCTCAAAAACCCTAACCCAGCCACATACCTTCATCTGCACCCCTCCAGGGAGGTAAGTCTGCTTCCACAATGGCCAGTTATTTGTTGTGGCCAATCAAAAACCTTTCCTTATTACAGCAATTGCTCTAATGGATCTGAAAAGAGCTTAGGCCACAGGTGAAAACACTGATGAAAACTTCTCCCTGAGAGCTTTAATTTTCAAGATAAATTGTATACATACGTATAGAGTTGGAGTGGAATCAACACACATGTGCATGCATATTATTTCTGCAAGCAGCCTGCAGCAAATTATGTCAACCAAGCATCAATTACTTTTAAAAACAAGACTGTTTCTTAGCCCTGCCTGTCTCTGTGCGTCATTGATTATGCATTGGGAACTTGGCCCAGGTGAGAAACACAGCAGCTAACAATGAGATAGGCAATTATAGGCAAACTCAGGGGTAGCTGTTCTTATTCTACTTCAAGGACAACAAGGTTTTCTGCAAAAATTAACAGCATGCATGAAACAGTGAGTATACCTAGCACACCTTCAAGCAGATGAAGTAATTGCAATACCTGGAATTTAGGCTTAGCAATAAATTATTTTATGACACACATTTCTTTTAGAAAGAGTTTTCACAAAAAAACCTGTAGCCAAATTCATGTTCAGAAGTGCTGGTCACCACTTAGTCTTCTGGCCAGGAGCCTTTGGGGATGGTCTCTTCTGTTCCTCCCTTACTATACAGATGACCAGCAGTGGGACGTGGGTGTTAAGAGTTGTCGCAATAAATGAGTCCCCTATCAAATTATAGACCTTATGCCAAAGAGTGTGTGCAAAAGTGTGCCGGTTCTCTGAGATCTTAGTATGTTTTCTATGCAAATCATAGTATTTAAATTTATTTCCGCCCTGAGGATGCTAATGAGACATAATTAGAAGGGCTATGCCTCACCCAGGAGCGCACCACCCAGGAGGAATTGCAGGCACACTGCAACTTTCTTCAGGGCAGCGCTTCCAAGCAGCCCTTTGATGTGATTTACATCCACAGAGGCATGCAGCAAGAGTGTGGAGGATCAGACCTGCTACAATGTTTGTGCAAGTAGGTACAAGGATAGAAAGTTTTTTGTTCCCTGTTCCTGCACTCAGCTTTCAAAGGTGGGTGCTGGACTCTGATTCCACTTATCAGTATCTACAGAATCAAACTGGGTATTCTGTTTGCTAGATTGAGATATTTCAGGTAGGGCCTCGTGTTTAAAAATTTAGCTGATGTTAAAATTTCAAAGTGTTTTCAGATGACCTCTAGCTCAAGAGGAAATCTTTGAATGAGCACACTGAATTTTGTTTTCTCTCTGTCTCACCATCATTGACAGCTTCTTGTCTAAGGGGGGATAGAAACTGGCAAAAGTACTTTGAGCTTTTGCTGTATTAAATTCATAACATGGTGACCCTGAATGGTCTGAAGTCACGATCTTGTTATGATACTATATTTCATTTAAATATTATTCTTTGCTTCCTTGAGTAAAAACCGTCACACAAGCATCAGAATTTTTTAATCCCAGTGTTGGTAGACTGTTTTATTTTATTTTATTTTATTTTTATTTACAGAGAGATCAGAGATACAGCTGCTACATCAGAATAAGAATTAACAACTAAGGCATCTGATGCTCATTTAATGTTAAAATCTCAATGGCTGTCTCTTCACCCTCTATTCCCCAAATATTTGCTCTTAATAATTGTTTCATCGCCAAAATGGGCCCTGGAACAGGCTATCTAGGGCAGTGGTCATGGTGCCAAACAATAACAAATTTCAAGAAGCATTTGGACAATGCTCTTAGATGTAGCTTTGGAATTTATACTACCACCTCTATTCTAAAAGACATGACTGAAGGCAAAAATACTGAGATCAGTTTTTTCCTTCAGCCTCAACTGGCAACTCACCTACACTACAGTAAAGCTTCCACTCGATGGTTATACCTCTCTGCTACAACAAAGTAATACCTCTTTACATGTACATTGTTGTTTCATCACAAAACATACATCCTTGTTGTTTCTCAGTGACAATAACTTCATGTACCAATTTGCACTCAGATTCACCTATGAGGGACGTAATTTACAGTACCTCTGCAATGGGTGCTGGGGACTGTGCTGGCGGACAAGGGCAAGTGACTGTAGGGTACTTTTGTCTCAAGTTCTCAGTTTCAATATCCTGGAGAGAGGGGTAGGGATGTCTGCAAGGGTGTGTGTTCTTGGGGAGCTCATTGACACTCAGCTTAAAAATGGGTACCACAGCTATCCTCCAGCTAGGTTTGGGCTGTTAATCTTTAGGCTGCAGGAATCTTAAGACCTTAAATTAATAACGTTTTGCTCAGTTCTCTCGTTCCATTGTCAGGTGCAATTTCCAGTTAAAATAAACCAATTTTGTGGTAACTGAAAAATAATCAAGTCACTTTGTTATCCCACATCAAGTTTCTCCCTTTTTCTACATCAAAATAATCTGGACAGTTTGGGCCTGATGCCAGACTAAGTTTTTTCACTGTCACACACTTCTTGGAGTGAGGTCACATCACCCTATGAGTCTCTCTCACTTAAAAAAGCTGGTGAGGCACTACTGTAAACACAATTAGAGGGGGCTGACATAGGGATTTGGAATACAGAAGTTTTACATGGCCTGCTAGCAAGCTCTGAAGCACTGATATGATCATTGCATAGTGCAGTGCAATGTTGCTGAGGGGTTTAGAAGACATTGGTTTGCATGGCAGGGCTGTTCTCGCAAACACGAGTTTCAATATCTCTTTTTAACACATGTAGCAGAAGATCTTTTGCTTCAAAAGAAACTGATGCTGAACATACCAAAAATATCAGTGATGCCTGGCAAACTATAGAATAATAGTAATAAAAATGTTAACTACATTTATTTGCGAAGTGAACAACAGTCAGGTAACACTCATGAAAAGGTCACCTTGTGAGGTGGCCAAGAATGAGGAATTCTGACCTTTAAAACTGAACGTAGCCCTCTGGATGCATTTGTTTTTGTTGCTTCTGAACACCAAGTAAACTCCCAGTAAATGGGTACTGGCTAAGGAAACAAAGAGATCCCAGGAATTAGCATGATGTCTTTCTCCCAAAGAACCTCCTGTTATCAAGAGAAGTGAGTGGTCTGGAAGAAAAATTGTTGATGTCTCTGAAGGTACCTCAAACAGTAAATGAACACACAAGATCCCATGTTTATTTTCTTTTAAATGTATTTTTGAAAATATTGAGTGATCCAAAATATGTGTTTTTCAATTTTGCATGCCACAGCCCGGCCATGAGTGATGTATTTTATCCATATTCATAACAGTGTACAAACTTTCTATTCATAGCTCTCTCCACAGCATAAATTTTGGTGGGCATGCTGGAATTTCCTTGTGCGGCATATGGTAATCCTTTACCTGAAGGCTCTCTCCAAATAAATGTTTACATTCCTCTGACAGCTCACTTGAAATGTAAAGGAACAAGGTATGTGAGTCTTCCATTAAATAACTGACTGCATTTTCATGTTCGGGGAGGAAGGCACATAGCGTTCTTACGCTGGACTGGTTGCAGGAATGTCCAACCTTGTTTCCTCTCATAAATATTTCATAATAGAAAAGACCTTAAAAATATGCCAATTCAAACTGTGGACTGACCCTTCCAGCTCCAGGCACTGTAGCTAGGAGGGACTGAAATAAACACCACAAGTAAGCAGTGCCTGCAGCGGGCAGTCATCTATGGAAACCACAGCCTCCTCTTTGGTCCTGGGGACGATCATTTCATTCGGAGGCTATTACAGGGAGGGCCAGCTGAAAGAGAGGGTAGTGGGTGGCAAGGGTCACACATCAAAGATGCCAAGGAACGTGGAAGGAATCTGGAGAAAAACTTCCTAGTCTGGGATTTGGTTTTATTTTATTTCACTCAGTTCAAGTAAATAACTTTTTTTTTTTTTTTTAAACTTAGACTGATGAAAGAATATCACAGCAATGAGGGATAAGCACTCTGAAGTAGTAAATAAGGTAAATGCCTAAACACTGTGTATATATCTAATTACTGCAGTAAATGTGCTGCCATGTGTTTATTGGCATACCTGGTCTACTCGTGCCCCTATGATTCCAGCTAGTCACATGGGGCTTTTTTAACCTTTCAATCATTATTTATATCATCAGGGCTATTCATTTGCCTCTCATCCACCACCAGGCTGAGACTGGCCAGTTACCAAAATATCCCCAAGAGAAAGGGAAACACAGGAAATCAGGAGTTTGTTATTCTGCAGGGATCTAAACCTACAGTTTTCTCTGGTCATTTCTGCCAAACTTCCCCGGCAATTTAGCTCTAATAAGATATCCTTCAGCTAGCTTTGATATCCTTTACTGAGGGGACATGTTTAGCCCCAGGAGGGAGTTAAAACACAGAGTCTCTTTCTCTTCCCTTACTCACATTCCAGCACAGTGAAATATCTCATGTTTCCCAGTTACAAGTCTTGTGTTTCCCATAAGTGCTCATCAAGATGTCTATATTTTTTGATTGCTATCAAGACTACTTTCTGCCCTTTCTAAATAGACACAATGAGCTCATGCTAACTGAGCTGAAGTAAAATTAGTGCTGGGGACTCATAATACCTCTCAAAAGCTGAGAAGGGCCTGAGTGACAGCTTGTCTGAGACACTAGGCACCTGATATGCTGCCAACATCCTTGTCTTAAATGAAGAAAAGTCTTATGTAGGTTATATGATTTACACTGGCATGAAACAAGAGGAAGTAAATGGACCCAAGTAACTACAGTAAATTATATTAACCACAATAATAGTTTGTGATAAAAAGCTGCCTCTACTCTGAGGAACAAAATTGCCTTTGCAATCTTTAATTAAGCTGGGTCCTGAACTCTTTGTGGGCTAATTTTCTGCGTAGTCCCCAGTTTACATTGTGAAAACTGAGACACATATACATGAAGTAACTTGTCCAAATGTCACAGAGGAATTCAAAGATAAAATCAGAAATGGAAACAAAACAGACCATAATATAAATGCATACAATTCCCACTAGAATCTGAAAACCCTTTTATTCAAGCGTAAATGTGACCTTTCCTTAACAAACTTAAGTTCTACGCATTCAATATAAAGTCAACTCTATGTTGGGAAGGTGGATGTATTTATTAGGCAATTAATACAGCTATATTGCATGTCTTGGTATACTTCTTTGTTGAATTATGTTTCTATACATCCTCTGCTACTAGTATTTGAGAAATGTAGCAAGGATGGAACACTGAGGAGGAGAGAGAGTTCTTAAATTAAATCACAGCTATTACCAATCTGTTATCATTGCAAAAATACTTTTAAATATATATTTTTAGAGTAAATGAACAATAATACCACATCCATCTAAAAAAATATAAAAATCTATCAATGACAATAGTTTTGCTCGTACCTGTGCTTAAGCATTCATTTCATAAATTACCAGAAAATATGTCTTTGGCAGTCTCTGGGAACAATCTACAATCAATATACAAAGCTGTATATACCAAATATAAACTGGCACTAAAATAGTTTGTGATTTGTGCT
Source organism: Meleagris gallopavo (assembly GCF_905368555.1). Classification (NCBI taxonomy): domain Eukaryota; kingdom Metazoa; phylum Chordata; class Aves; order Galliformes; family Phasianidae; genus Meleagris; species Meleagris gallopavo. The sequence continues at coordinate 56,232,377 of NC_139405.1, read as the reverse complement.
ACAAAATTCACTTACTGTTAGTGTACCCAAGAGACTTTTCAGCCTACTTTTCTAGGTGACATCCCTCAGATTATTTTAAATGATGAAATAGATGATGATGGCTGAAAATAAACTACTACCTCATTCCAGTACACTGTTAACAAAAGTAGTCCAGAAGATAAGGTGTCACACAGTAAGAATGCTAGGTCCTGATCTTTTTTGGAACCCAAAGTGTATAGGATATGTAAACACACATGACAATAAGATTTACATCTTCAGCCTACTGAAAAGTCAGAGATGCTAGTATCTTATACATACAGATGCAGACAAGCACCTCAGAGATCAGTATCTGTGGTTGTAAATATATTCAGAGTGTGTTGCAGATTTGTAAATTTGCACATGATTTTCATCAAAGAATTAGCTAGCCTTCTTGCAATCTCAACTATGGATGAAAATAAGATCAATCTGCTCATACTCTTCCATAGTAGTTCATTCATCCCTGTCCGACTTTGACATCAAAGCCCCCAAGACTACCCTTGTAGCATGTCCTCAGTGTGAGCAAGTTGCAACTTTTAACCTTGCAATTTACTAATGATGGAAATACAGACATTGCCATCTTAACATTTCAATCAAGACTTTCCATGGGATTTTCTAGTGTTTGGAGAAGTTTCACTGTATTTTGTTGGTGAACTGCAAACTCTGACCACAGCCTTACAACAAATAGATTCAGAAAATTATTGTGAAGGGGAAAGCCCACACTTCAAATTGAGTTGTTGTGTTTAGCTGTGTCTTGGTTTTGTATCCTCAGTGAAGATATTGAGAGGTATATCCTAAATCACATCCAGACATATTCCTGGAAAAAAGAAAGGTTGCAGCATACTTCTTACCACACCATCAGTCTCGTGCTCTTGGCTCACTGAATTGGGTTTAAGAGCCCTATAATTCTACAAATGCATGGATGATCTCACATATCTAAGACTTGCCCACAGTATCACTAAGTCTCATTGGAATCATTCTTCAGGCCCCTGCACAATTTCTATGCAGTGGAATCCAGGTGAATGGGCTGCCATTCATTGTGCTCAGGAGAAAATCCACACCAGAATCTGCAGTTAGTGAATTTTCACAACACAATCACAGGAACAGCTGGTTGCACACTCTCCATCCTCAGCAGAGGGTCATCCCTCCAGGCATATAAAAGAAGCTTAATCAAAGGGGGAAAAAATATGTTTTTTGAATAACATGTCATTTGAATAACATATGTGAATATGTGTAAGTTATTTTTCAACAAAATTTCTCTACATTTTAAAGACAACAAAATGTTTTTGAAATGTTCTATGTTTCTCCAAAACAGTAGTGGCAGCTCTTTGCCTCCAATTATTTCATTTGAGCTAGAGAACTGTTTAAGTCTATTTAAAAAAAAAAAAAAAAAAAAAAAAAAAAAAAAAAAAAGGAAGAAAAAAGAAATTTTCTATTCATTCTTCTTTACGAGAGTGGAATTTTACTCCACACATTTTAAAGTATTTGCAAACTTAAAACAAGAACACAAACCAATATGGGAGATGTATAAGACCTCAAATTCCTCAAGGCTTGTTCATTTCCAAGTTAAGAAACCAAAGCATGTGATGATTACCAGAAAGAGGGGAATTTGTTTTTGTACTGGTTACATTAGCACAGTTTCCCATTGTCTGAAGAACAATTCCTGTCAAGAAATCATTTTGACTGAACTTTGGGAAGTAACAGTTTTACTATTAAATACAGTCCTGTTTATCACCATCAATCCCTGGCAGACTGTGAGCCACTTCCACTGGGATTAATGGCTTTCTGTGAAGCCAGTAAACTCTCCCACTTTCATAGATGTCTTACGCAAATGCATGATACAAACATGGAGATTTGCTTCATACTGAAAAAAAGTCAACCTCTCAAATTCAAAATGTAACTGTTGCAGTAAAGTAAATATCCTAGAAACTTCCTTGGCTTGTTACATTTCTTCCTTTATTACAAAAATTTCAGATAAATTTTGCTTGCATTCAAATAATTTTGAAATTAATGGGAAGAGCATAAGACTAATTTGTTGGAATACGGTTCCCTGTGAACTTCTATGTTTGTATCAGGAAATGACAAAGAACCATAAAGGAGACTTAGTGTCTGGATGTCAGATTACTCATTGTACATTGACTGACAGCTGGGCAGTACTGTGATTTTTGTATTGTGGTTGTTCATTATTATCTATATCATTCCATTGTCACTTGCATTTTGTCGTTAGCTCCCCAGTAAACAAGCAGTTGCTATTGGCAAATACAGAACAGAGTGAGTCAATTTTATTTTTAATGCACTTTGAAGTTTTTAAAACTGTATAAGAGCCACAAGTTCAGCTGACAAACATAATTAACAATATATTCATCTATAAACAAAAATAAAAATTATTTATGAATTAGATCTTGAGTGGTAATTTGAGCCTCAAACTAAAGACGTGGCCACATCCATGGAAGCAGTTGTACATTCTGTCAGGTAAAATTTGTGAGATTTTGGCCAATGAGATCTTGAAACATTCAAAGCATCAGATGATATATTTTATATTCCCTTTTAAAAAATCACATCCGTATTAGAGGTTAATGCATTGCAGAATTAACAAAAGAATAATTTCAAATCTATGGAAAGCTTGTAAAAATATTTGACTATTGCAATTGTAGGTTTTATTCTACAGGAGATGTGTAAGGAAATTTCAAGCAAATCATATGTTCAGATGCTAAGAGAAATCTTGCAACTGAATCTGTGTAAGAACTGTGGTTCCCAGAGAGATCACAGCTCCATTGTCTGCCGAGTATTGTTGAATGTCCAAAGTGAGAATGCTGTGTTCAGAAAAAAACACCATTTGTTGGCCACTTTTTTCCAGTACATATTTCAGAAGCATTGTGCGAACTCCATGCACCAGATCTGGTGTTGTGCCAGTATCTTGGAGCATCACTGTATTTCCTTCTGGATGCCACAGCTGATGTGCTAACTGAAATGCAAATGAAGAAGAAACATGCTAATGAAAGCAAGAGAAACGTAAATAAATCAATATTACCATCTGCTTCAAATGAGTTTTCATCCTATCTAGTCCTGTCCTTTTTGCAGACTCTCCACAAGCCAGATGGGCACTGGCAGCAAGAAAGTTTCACTCTGCAGGCAGACTCCTTGCAGACCCTCAGAGTAGCAGAAGTCTTGTCAGTTATTCCTAAATTTACTCATTCTTCTTCAAGCTGAAGGACAGAGGTCAGGAATAATTAAAACAGCAAGTCTCCCATTGCACACTCTGTGTTGTAGAAGACTGCTGGCTGCAACACTGATTTCTTGCACCAGCAAATGAAAGAATAATTCATCTTTTGTTTTTGTTACTATTTTTTACCTTGCAAGGATGCAGCAGCTCTTTTCAGGAGACCAGGGATCATCTTAAGCATCATGCCCACAGATTCCAGCTTTTCCAGTACTTTTGCTTGTGAATGTTCTCAAACCAGGAGAATGTACCATTCCTATGCACATTACTTTATATAGAGCAAAAATATCCCTGTGCTTTGTGACACATTCACTGTGAATTCAAAGTGAGTGGCACAAACCATGCGGCAATGACTTTTGTCCTGAAATCTCTGTTCTCTTCCAAGACATCCAGCTCTATTTGAGATGCTCTTCTTCTGTGAAGTATTAGAAGTATCATCAGAATCTGTGCTTTGCTTCTTTCTTCAGGGAGACTATGCTTCTACCAGGAAAAATCAATAGGATTCTCAATTCATGTCAAGCAAGAGAGAATAAGAGCAGATTTAAACATCTAGACATACTAAGTTACTATAATAACTTCTTTGTTTGAGGTTTAAGAAGCAATGCATGTCAGGTCTGGATCATAAGGAAAATATGGTTCTGACTTAAGATGTGGGAAAAACATTTTTCCAGGCACAGTGTTTTTCATGTGGAAGATCCACTGCGTGATGGCAAAGCAGCATTTCAGTCTCTCAATCAACTGATTGTCATAGTATTTGTCTTTGTGTTTATTTGTTTTGCTAAAGGAAATGCTTTAGCAGGGAGCGTGCACACAGCCTGGCATAAAATGGAGAGTGCCCACATTCCTGACAATAACAGTTTACTTAGCTGTGTGGAGGAGGCTGTTTTCAGCTGGATGTTCAGAGCACCCAGTTTTTCCTGAAAAAGAGGAAATGTAGTAATACCATGGAGAATCACGGACTTCAGCTGCTTGATTTCACCACCAGATCTAAATTCCTCCAAAACAAAACACCTCAAAACATTCAGCCGGCAACAAGGTGTGCATTTATGTGCTACTGTGACAGGCTATGCGTCATTTTTTCATGGTAGTGTTGAGCCAGCTCATTATTATAGCAGCCTCAGATATTTGCAGGTCTTCAGGCTGTTATTATGGCATAAGCTTTTCCTCCAAAAACTCTGCTTTACACTGTAGAGTTTCTTGCATTAAAACCCTGAGGGATCACTGGGGGTATCTGCAGAGGTGTGTGAGGCCAAAGGATGAGATGTCTCAGCTGGGAGAGGAGAGAGGGTATGGCTTAGGTTTATACAATAAAAAGGCAGTGGAAAAAGTGAGGGAGAAGGTGTTCACCCAAATTTTCCACTAGTAGGGTAGAGTTCAGTCTAAAACAGATAAAAGCAACATAACAGCAAGTGGAGCACTTCTGAAATATGCTGCCGAGGGACCCATGGTGAGGAATCAGAGCAAACATATAAGTTCAAAAGAAGATTAGACAAAATAGAGCAAAATAGGTCTGAAAAAGACTCCACTGGGAATGGTGAGGGATGTACCCTCACCTAACTCTAATCCAACAGCTGTTGTTTTGTGCAATTGTTAGTTTTAATCTAGAAAAGCTAATCTCTCTGGGTTGCCTCCTTCTACAGAGCAAGTGATGGAGGATCCTATCGCTGCCCAACAACCTTCCACTGAGCTCAAGTCTCATTGAGGCTGAAGTTAGCTTTAACTTCAACCTCTCACTAGATAAAGAAAAGTTAACAAATGCATGTCAAATATAATATATATATATATATATAAATAACAAAGAAACCAAGACTATGATCTTTTTTAGGAACAAAAATGTGCAACACTCAAAAGAATCAGTGCCAAATTTTTTTCCCACCAAAAGTATTGGACCATCCACTGACACAAAAGCACTCTTCAGCCACAGTGGCTCAGCTATATATTTGTTCCCCTGTGGCAACTGGACTTCAGAAAATTGCACTACTTCAGCAAAAATGACCGGTACCTTGCGCCAGATTCTGCTTAGTTTTGACTGCTGGGAAATGTTGCTGTTAGTCTTGCTTCTGTTGGTGAATGAGAATGAAGTAGATCATATTTTTTACATCATTTTCAGGAATGAGATTATAGTCTTTGACTCAGAAATTACTTTCAATATTCATTTTGATCTGCTTCTTCTCCTTTATCAAGGGTAACTGCTTCAGCAGTCAGTCATTGTTTTCCCCACCAAACAAAGACCGCAAATTATTTTGGTACAGTGCATTTCAGTTATCTTTGTTCACAGAAACCTCAAATTCTTTGATGAGTGGTAATCTATGTGTAAACTGTCTGTGAGGATGAAAGATAAATTCTTACTGGAAAGTGTACCATACATAATTATGACTCAGCCTGAAAAGCAATAAAAACTGCCTTGGTGTTTTGATCTGTAAACTCCACTGTATAATGTCAACCACTCTTGATAATCCAGGGCAATAACACAGACTGCTCAATTTCAAGTTTGTTTTCTCCATTCTTGGTGCCAGAACTGTCAATCTCATTATCAGCTTCTGCTATAAATGCTGCCCTTCTTCTGGATGAATTTTTGGGTCTCTGCCTTATCGGAGCTCTAATGGGTATAACTTTACCTCTGAGAGAGGAACCCAGTTTCTAGCCCTCATACTGTCTCTAGCTTCAATGGATGGAAAGGTTGCATATATAATTGTATGTACCATTATGTAATATACTCGTATATAATAACATACACATAAAACAGAAGCAAGTTTTCTGGGCCTTCCTTCCTTCTTAGAAAAGATTTTTCATTGGAAAAGACACTCTTCATGTTTACTTCTGTCTTATTCTCATCAAGTTGTCGTGTGCAAAGTAGCATGTTGACTTTCTGCTTCCTGCTTTGTTGCAAATCCAAGATTAGCATTGTTTACTTGCTAATACTGGGATTTATTGATGTAATGAATTTCACTAGGCTAGAATTCCAAGAAGTCTGCCTCACAGGCTAAGGGGAAGTGGAGGAAGAAACAGCACATGAAACAAACAAAAAAAACATTATCTTGACTACTGTAGGTATGAACTAAATTTTCATTGAAGCTAGTCACAATAAGTCATCCAGAAAGGAATCAGAAATGAAATTAGTCATCAGCAGTGGAAAACTGTCTGCACTGAGTTCTCTTTCTGTGTTCCAACAATGTACACAGTGAGTCTAAAATAATGGTCACTAGAAACCAAGACAAATATGATTGATGCTGATTTTGTGTAAGTGTAAATGAAGCTACACAAAAATAAAAATACCTCAAAGATAAACACATATGTTTTTCCAGTAGCCACCTTTTGCTCTACACCAACCTTTCCTCTGTCTGTTCCCTTCCCTTTCTTTTACCAAATTTTAAAAAATCTAGAAGGACTAATATTAGCGTATTTGTCATCCTGCTCGTTCATTATGCCTGTAGGAATTCCTATGCTCATGTAAACAGTTTTCTGTTTTAGACAGATCATTGCCAGAATATAACACTTCTTGACAACAGGAAGCTCAGTTAATAATTGCACGTAGGCAGCAGACACTTTCTCAGACTGTAACTGCACCAGCTGAAAAGGTTACTGAATTGGCATGTGCTCCCATGTTCTCTTCATCTCTTCTCTGTGGCCTCTAACCATCCACCAAAATGAGATGACTCAACTTTAAGAATTTAAAGAATGGGCCACTGTTACAGCAGCTTATTTTGACTGAAGTTATGAGAAGTCACATAAGGAGCCTGGCCAGGAGGTCACAGAGGGCGGTAAGTTCCAGCAGAGTGGAGGAGGAAGAGTCTGGGGCATGTACCTTCTTGTTGGCACAGCTGCCACTGGAAGGGTGTGCATCTATAGGCCTGCACAAATGCCTTTTTCAAGAGAGGAGATGAGAAACCCCAAATAAATTCTGTATATGCATGTCAACATGCATGCAGCATGAAGCAAAACATCTTGAAAAGCTGTGGCTGTCAGGCAAAGTCATCTGTGACTGGATAAAGGGAAACATCACTCCCATTTATAAGAAAGGGAGGAAGGAGGACCAGGGGACTTAAAGGCTAGTGTCGCCTCTTTCCCTGGGAAAATCATGGATCACATAGTCTTGGAAGACATACTAAGACACATGAGGGACAAACAGGTGAGAGACAGCCAGCACAGCTTCACCATGGGAAGATTGTGCCTGATCAGTCTGGTAGCCTTCTATGATGGAGTGATGGCATTGGTGGACAAAGGAAAGGTGACTGATGTCATTTATCTGGCCTTCTGCAAGGCCCTTGACGTGGTTCCCCACCACATCCTTATCTCTAAATTGCAGAGATATGGACTTGAAGGATGGACTATTCAGTGGATAAGGAATTGGTTGGAAGGTTGCAGCCAGAGGGTTGTGGTCAAGTGCTCTGTGTTTGAGTAGAGGCTAATAACAGTGTCCCTCAGGGATCTGTCTTGGGACCAATATCCTTTAACATTGTTATATAGTGATATAGCTGATGGGATTGATTTTGCCGATGACACTTAGCTGAGTGATGCAGTTGATACAGCAGAGAGAAAGGATGCCATCCAGAGGGACCTTGATAAACTTGAAAGCTGGCCCATGTGGATGTAATGAGGTTCAACAAAAAAAAGTGCAAGGTTGCCCCAAATATGTATATATGTATATAGACTGGGAGAAAAACTCCTTGAGAGTAACCCTGCTAAGAAGGACTTAGGTGTCCTGGCAGATAAAAAACTTAAATGAGCCAGCAGTGTGCTCTTGCAGCCTGGAAGGCCAATAGTATCCCAGGCTGCGTCAGAAGAGGGATGGCCAGCAGGGAGAAGGAGGTGATTGTCCCTCTCTACTCTGCCGTTGTGAGTCCCCATCTGCAGTATTGCATCCAAGTCTGGGACCTCCAACACAGGAAAGATGTCGAGCTTTTGTAAAGGATCCAAAGAAAGGCCATGAAGATGATCACAGGACTGGAGCACCTCTCCTACAAAGACAGGCTTAAGGAGCTGGGCTTGTCTAGAGAAGAGAAAGCTGTGGGGAGACCTCATTATAGCCTTCCAGTATTTAAAGCAAGATTATAAGCGGAAATCAACTTTTTACATGAGTAGAGAGTGGTAAGACAAGGGGAAAATGGTTTAAACTAGAGGAGGGAAAATTTATACTAGGTGTTGGGGGAAGTTTTTCACAGAGAGGGTGGTGAGGTGCTGGAACAGGTTGCCCAGAGCTTGTGGATGCCCCAGCCCTAGAGCTGTTTAGAACCAGGACACATGAGGTCCTGGGCAACCTGATCTGGTACTTGATTTAGCGGTTGGCAACCCTGCCTGTGGCAGAAAGGTTGGAACCTGATGATCCTTGAGGTCTCTTCCACTCCAAGCCATTCTATGATTCTACAGTATTGAACGGATAGTGAAGTTACTCCATTAAAGTCAACGGGACCTCTGTCATTTATGTCTGTGATAAAAATACTTGTGAGTTCTCAGGCCAATTTGAGCTGTGTTAAATGAAAGGACTGTTAATCACACATCTCAAGATGAGTGTCAACTTGCTAAACCATATAATTAGATCATATGCCTGAGTCCTAAATTCTTACTTAAGCACTTAAAGAAATAGATTAAATTTCATGAGAACTGGAAATCCGGGTACCTCCTGTTCATTTAGTCATTACACAGGCAACTGTAAGGTACCTGGATTTAGGGAAAATCAAATCATCTATGTGCTTGTGTAAAGGCAAACAAACCTACTTTTAAGTACATTTGTGTTAATCTTTCGCTCTCTGCAATTGAATGCAAGGAAGTAAATCAGATTAAGAAAGGTAGACTTTAAATACTGCCTCACATTTTAAAATACTACAGAAAGAATAGATCTTACAGCAGTACAGTTACAGTGTTTTGGATGACTTTGGATCTTTCAATCTTTAAGTTTAGCCACAAGAGGAACTACTGTTCAACAGCCATTTTTGAGTAACGTAAGGGCATTTGGCCTCTTCACTGATTTTACCAGATCTTTCACAGCATGTTTAGAAATGAAACTGCCTGACTGTCAGTGACAGAAAGATTTAAGGTGGTTTTGTGCTTTCTGCTCTGAAGATTTATGAAAGTTAGGATGAGCAGATGAGCAGCTAATCTTACAACCTGGTGGTTTCTAGCTTTGAAGGTGCTTGGTGATGTGTTTATCCATCAGTCACATCGTCCAAGTTCAGTGTGACTGGCATGGCAGCCATAACGTACTGTGCACTACAATGCTTCAGTACCATGGAGACCCTTCATCTTCCAAAGAACAGAAAGGAACAGAGACAAGGAATCATCAGGGTGAAGCTTTAAACAGCAGAGGATAGACAAAAGAAGTAAGCTCTCTCTGCGTCTATCTGCACATACTTCATTATTTTCATTACATCAAAACTATGTATGGTATCTCATAGCACACTCATTTTTACAGAGAAAAGTTGTAGAAATTGCAGTATGTCACTTTCCAGCCCTCCTTTCCTAATCTCCTTCCCATGTGTATGAGAAGTCAGTGGTGCAGAAACAGATCCTCTGTGCACAAAGCATCAAGCAACTGAATGTAACAGGGGGGACAGCCAAATTTTATCACTTCCCCAGATCCAGATCAGCCAGTGTCTCAAAGCGCCTGAGAGAACAGAAAGCAGTAATCTGCATTACCTCAGTTATGCTGCCTACAGAAACCTCAAGGGAAAAAACTGTGCTGGCTAAAATCTGGAAGGAACCAAGATGATGTTTGCCTTGCCCAGAGAAACAGTGCTCCTACAACAAGTATATCTGCCTAGTCCATATGCTCACACATATTCTTTTATCTCCTCTTGCCATGTGACAGTATTTATTTTGCAGTCAAACCCCATCCATCAGGAAGTCTGTTCAACCAAACACAGTTTCAGTCAGTCCAGAATATAACCCAAATGTTGATTTGTAATTTGCCTTTCACTGGATACCCACTGCCATCACCATTACCTTTTTCTATGTGTGTACATGTATATATATTTTTATCCTATGTATATATATATGTACATATACATATCTTCACACACACATATAAATAACAAAATAGGTTACTAGTATAGTAGGTAAACTGAAGTGATGTCTGCTTAGGGACCTTTCATCTAAAGGACTGCTTGCCTCTGGAAAAATCTGCAGAGCAGTGTGACATTCTTGCCAGCCTTCCCACTTTGCACTACCTCATGCTTTTGCTTACCACTGTTAGTCCGTGTTTCAGTGCATTAACGTGCTGGAATACTGCACAGATCCATGCAGGCTCAGTTTAAAGGAGACACTTGTTGAACTTGCACTAAGTAAGCTCTTACTGTCTGAGAAACCTGGCGATTTATTTGGCAGCATTCTCTCTTTGCTAGAAAAGCCTGTGTTACATGAGTAGGAGGATAGTGGCCTGACTTCCTACCTATCAGTGTCTATTAGAAAAACGAACACCCAGGCTGTGCTGGGTGCATACAGGTCAAATGGAGAGAGAAGAGCTGGAATGGAAAACCTTACCTTCCCACTTTGAAATGCTTTCTTTTTTTGGTGCAGACTGGCTCAAAGTATCAAAGAATATGGACCATGGACCATGGGCTATGGACCTCGAATTAAAAATCCTTTCTGGATAAATTTGAACCAAAATGTGTTATGGCTTAACTCTGTTCTGCTAATGTTTAAAGTATGCACTAGAAAATGGAACTTGCCTAATTCAAGAAACTGGTGGAGTTAAGCTAAACACTTACTCTAGTATTCGCTGAGGTCTAGGACTTTCATTCAGCAAGCAATATCCTCCTGAGCTCAAACATATCATTGGTCATTAGTGCCCTGACCTAATATGCTACAAAGATGCTACCTGGAGAGTGAGACTAACACTTAATTTTGTTTCACAGTTGCAATGTATTAGGCATGCAAATCTGGCTTGTGAGCATATCTCAGCTGACTCTTGACACCTTCTTACAAGAGCATTCAGTATCAGACTCTGTGATATTTACATTGAGTTCACAGCTGATTTTAAGTAGATAACACAAGCCAAATTGCTTTGAAGGTTTCTAAATTCCAAATTTAAATTCCTTGGCTTGTGTGCTTTCAGACCCTGCAAGCACTTCCATTTTCCATCAGACAGATTCCTAAATCTTAAAACAATGTATTTCAATCTAATACAATTCCACTCCTCTCATCTGATCTGGGAAGTGGTTTTGGAGCACCTCTACTAATGAAGTCTCTCCAATAATACAAGCACTTCCATCTTCTTACTTCAGATCATATTCAGCTCCATTCTCCTCTTTGTACTGAACCACAGGAAAATCTCTTATCTAGAATATGAGAGGATTAGGCTCAGTTCCATCCTCTTCTGAAAGGCCTATTTAGAGGTAAATACCATAAAAACTAGGTGATAGAGTACTCTAAGATCTGAATATCCTATTTGATGAACTGAATAATAAACTGCTGTGAATAGCTGCAAGTTCATTAGGCCAGAAAGGGAGGGAGTGCTCTGTAAAATACTGTTCTTGACATAGGCTGTCCCAGAATATGTAATATTCAAGTAGTTTAATAGTTATCCATGAGGTAAGAAACAATGCTTTCACTTCTTACAGACAAAATAATGGAATCAAATCTCACATTCTTCTTTCTCTGGTCCTACTTCTGCTAGCCCCATATTGCTACCACTTGGCCTAAAAGTATTTGTTTATCCCATGTTTCCTCTCTGAGCAGTCGGTTATATTCCAGCAGAGAGCAAAAACTTCATCGCTATCTCCCTCCAATGGTAAACTTTGGTAATTTCTTCTGCAGAGAGAAAAAAATATTCAAAGATACTACGTCACTCACTGTTTATGGATTTTTGTTTTTCAATCTGATAAGTAGATGGAAAGATTGATAATTCTGAAAGTCAAATAGTCATTAGAACATGCAGTCACTTTGAACGAACAATTCCTATTTATCATGTAAATATGTTTGTTTGTGATAGAGGACTGAGTTGGGGTCATTCAGGCTCAGTGGGAGCTCAGGAGGTCTTCAGTTCAGCCTCCTGAACCCTGCAGGGCCAGCGGTGTGGTTAGATCAGGTTGCTTAGGACTGTGTGGAAGCCTCCGAGGCACTTGCTCCATATCCTTTTGGCCTGGGAGCCCTGACTGGAGGCAGTGTTTCCATAAGGTCCAGTGAGTGCTGAGCAGAGAGACTGCATAACCTAGTAGTTATGCTCCTGTTAATATCACAGAACATCAGGCTTTAGAAGACCTGGTCATGTTTTTTCCATGCCAACATGAGTAGCAGGGTGTCTCCTTCCTTCCCACATCTGAATGAAGACAGCTGGAAGTGAGACCCAATGGGTAGATGGAAGGCAGGGAAAATTCTTCTCCCTGGCTCTGCCCACAAAGAAAAGTGCATCCAGGCAGCCAGATCCATTACCAGCCCTTTCCTGCCAGGGTGTGAAGAGGGGTTGTGCCAGGGCAGAAGCTCTCACTCACGGCATGTATCTTTCATGTATTGAAAACACAGAAAATATGAATGTAGCTCAGCTGAGAACACAGATCACACAAGTCAAGGTCAGGTCTTGCTGTGGTTTCATCACTTCCCAGTAGCAGCTGCAAGAATTTCCATGCTTTTCTGATCTGATTTTCATTTGGAAAATATGCAAATGGCTATTTTCATTGCTTGTACCACCTAAGTCAGAAACTCATGCTGAGGATGATGGGCATTTTCTCTTCTCCTCATGCCTTTCCACAGTTTAATCAGTAACGCAGTAATCCTGTAAATTATGAACCACAAGGAATAACCTATTTCAAATGGTGGAGAGATTTGGAATACAAAATTTTTCTGAAGAGATTGAAATACTATGCTCACATAAAGAATTTGCAATTTACTTCAAGTATTAAAACTGTTTGTGCATACATGTATGCATGCATACTGTCAGACATGGAATAAAATTTGAGAAATAATATATTCACAAAATCTGATTTGATAAAAGAAACTTTCCAGAAACACCTCTGAGAATTATTTCCCAGTCACAATAACTGCCACTGAGACTGAAGCAACTTTCCAACTGTCTCTAATGAAGAGGTAACATCCATGAGATACTCAAACATCTTCAAAATCTCAAATGTGGAGAAAGAAAAAGCACCACAAGCAGAGCCAATGCAAGACATTTTGTTGTCTGTGGTGAAATATAACTTTGTTTTTCCTTCTTCCTCTCAGTAGGCAGCAAGCAGCAAGCTCAAGACACCATCAGAAAAAATGAAGAACTGATACACATTGCAGAGGGCACCTGACTGTCTGAAATATGTGAGGAAGCAAACTTTGCATCTTTCTCTCTAAAGAAATCTAAAATCTTCAAAATCCCTGAGACAGCTGCCAACAAACCAGCTGAAGCTGCTGTGCTGGCCCAGTCTTTACGAAATACTCAATACGAGAACTACCCTACTGCAGTATGCGAGCTTAGAAAATGGTTATCTTATTTCTTTACCCTTAAATTTTACTTTCCATGACAATGGAGAAAGTCTATCTTTTGATTGATCAGTAAGCTGATCCAAGACAATACCTCAAGGACACAAAACGACAGTGTACTCAAATTAGATCAATAAATATCAGATAAGATACAGCATTGTAGCTGTTACCTGTAGGTAAACAACTCTCAGCTGACCACAAAGTAGGACGACATCTGCATGTTTTTCTTTCCATATATTTGGTCTACTGTTGTCACTGTATGTTTCATTTCCTTCTGCATCTTTTCGTGTTACATCAAAGTCTTAGAGAAACATGCCAAATCTGAGGAATGCCATATTTAAAATACTTGTGGCATGAAGAACTGTCTTCCAGAATTTCACTGTCAACTAATCATATTCAATAGCACTAATATTTCAAAATTATTTCACAAAAACAGATACATAGACTGAATTCAGGAATACTCCAATATATTAACATGAAAACAATATAGATCAAAATGATGCAATATTAACTGAGTAGCCAATCTTCATTTAATGTTCACCCTCAATAAATGACTACTAGCATCACTTATTGTTATGAATAGTAAATCATAAACTGTAAATAAACAATAACATGAAGCTCTAGATTTTATGTCAGCAATCTAAGTACATGTGAGGAAGTGCTTATTTAAGGTAGAAACCTTTTGTTAGGGTAAATGGTAACTTCCTGTAGAAAGAAATAGATAGCTGTCTTTCTAAGACAGAAAACGTATACCATCCGTAGGCTCAAGAGGTTGGCACTTTCAAGTGAGGATGTACACAGAAAACTCAAGCTGAATCCAATATTTCCTAGCTCTGGGGTCTTCCTTGCCATAGATTTCCCATGGTCTGAATTGCTTCTTGATTACTTTCCCTAGTAAATTTTCACACTCAACAACCTAAGCTGCGTGACAGTAAAATATATGGTGAGAATACATTCTCAACAAGAACACTCAGTCTCTAACTTTTAATATGCTATTAGAGAGTGTATGCTGGTAATACATAATATCAGACAATCTGGAATCTTGTACATCATATAATATCTTTTAGTTACAATAATATAATATATTTTAATGAATATTAATAGTTCACAGTGAAAGTCTGAGAGATGTCTTTTAATGACAAGCAACACAGACTGCATATCTAACAAAAAAACACTAACAACATATTTTCTTGCTGAGGTAAAACTTTCTAAATATATGCATGGTTGATCAATGAGCTGCATTCCTATCTGTACTCTGACCTGTCTTCTTTCCATCACTGCAGTTAAACATTGCTTGAACTTTAACTACTCTGACCTGACATCAACTTGACGTGTTTGAGAAAGTTTCAGTACAGTAGTATTACAACCTTTAAAATACGTTAAATTTTATTCAGTATGTAATTTGCAGTTTATATAATACATCACATGTCAACAGAAATACATTACAAAGCATTTTTCAAGTAAGTAGAGCAGAGGAAGCAATTCTAAATAGAAATGCCATACCAAACAGGCAGTTAAAGGTCCGTTCAAGTCCTGCCATGAGTGGCTCTGAAACATATTATAGCACATAGTGTTCTCTATGGCAGGATCCCGCAGACATACAAGAGAGCAAATATTTACTTCACAGATTTGGACTCTAAGTTGAAACATAAATATTTTGTATGTTGCCCATAGTGCATTATCACAAATCCAATATTACATTTCTCAGAAATCAATCACCTAGGATGCACTTTGTACTGAGGCCCAGGGTAGGCAAGTATACTTCATATTTTGACAATAATCCGAGTGGAAGTATAGGTGTATCCCACAGCAGCCTCTTAGAGAACTCTGAGTAATTTGGTTCCTGGCCAATCACATCAGTATTGTACTGTTTACGGTCCATTCCTCACATTCATAGCCAGCCTTGGAGTTGGTTCTTTTGGAAAGTCCAAGTGAGCTGGGTGTTCTTGGCCAAGGAGCGGGTGTTTTTCCACAGCTGGGACAGGAAGGGCTCAAGTGGGTACTTGTGAATGGGAGGAGATCTGGACAGGTTTCCACCACTGGAAGGAGGTAACTTCTGGTCAGTGGTAAGCTGCCTCTGGATGAAGATCTATATGCACAAGTATTTCAGGGAAGAAGTGACAGAAGTCCTAGGAGAGACCATTCACTTCTCTTCTGTCTTGGTTTTTGAGATGCAACCTGGAGGTCTTAACGAGAGTCATAAGGGTTCAGTTTTGCATGTTCCCAGAGGTATATTCGACATGGGAGTCAACATCAGGTGTGATCCCTAAAAATGTCTGAGATACACAAGAGTGCACCACATCTAATGCTATCCTGACCCCAAGTCATTTGCTCTTTTTTTTCTAGTAACTAGAGGCAAGGCTTCCCTCCACACAGCATAACCCTTTCACCTTCCCTTTGCAGTATCAGATAACTGAAAAACATTCACTCTGTGACCACAAGGAGCATACATTTCATAAGATGAAACAAAATATCCCACTGGTCTAAAAAAATGCTACTTGGTCCACTTTAAGCCCAAGTATGCAGTAGACTGTGTAAAAAACATATGCCATGAATTGCATAAACTGACTACAAAAGGAATTACTTCTGTTTTCAAATTATTCCTGAGGAATAGCTACAAATCACTGCTTGTGTTGCCATACAACGTAAGAGAGATACTATTTATAATTTTGTTTTCCACAGATCAAGTTTCCATCAGAACATCTAAACCAGACATCTGCAAGTTTTTTTGCAAGACTTTTTCATGCTCTGCTGTATCTCACCAGATCACTATCTCTGGCTTAATCCTATTTGTCAGCCATTAGATTCTTGGCTGCACTTATGGCATCCACAACACAAATTTGGGCAAATTTACAAGCTATTCTAACCTGCAGTCTCCCATTCATGATAATAAACTTTTCTGTTAGCTAGAACTGGCCAGCAGCAAACTGTCCTTCCCCAGCCATCCTGAAGCATGTGTTCTCCCATATCTATTGGCTTTCCTATGTTCAGTAGCTTAAAAGCTCATTTACAATCTTCTTTTTCAGGGCCACAGCTTGGTTCGGATTAAGTTAATTCTTCCCATATCACTTATAGTTAGAGTGCGTGAAATACATCATGAATTGGAAACAACCCTCCTTCTGAAAATCTACTACCTCTTTTTTTCCCCCACTCTTCTTTCTTTGGGAGGCAATTCAAAGGACACTACCTTAGAAATCTTTGCTTTCAGGAGCCTAAATCTTCGTGTCCGTAACTTCATTCCTGTCCTTTGCCATAGGAAGACTACCCACAAGGATCATAGCTGTAGTGTCTAGAACTTCCTATGGGTCTGTAAAAGGCACTTTTCAAGGCTTAACAGCTAGATAAAGGGACAGAAGACAAGTAGATTTTGTGTTCTTAAGTAAAGACTTGTTTATTAAAAAATTTAATTATGTCTAATATCTGCGTGAAGTGAGAGAATGACAGATTTACAAAATAATGCATGCTGCTATAAATATGAAAAAATTCTATTTAGACTCTATATGCTGTTTTTAAAATGTTATATATGTCTGTAGTCCTCATGAGACTCAATCAGTGGTGCAGTCTGAAGATCTGCGACAGTATGAAGAGTTTTAAAAAATTATTACCATTTCTCCTTGCCTATGCTTTTAAGCATGCAGACTGGGAGAAGCAACACATCTGCCAATACCAAAATTCCTCTCAAGAAAATGGGGAGAATAAATGCCACAACAACCCCAGGCAACGCTACAGGCTTGGGGCGGAGTGGCTGGAAGACTGTTTAGAGGAAATGGACTTAGGGGTATTGATTGATGCTCAGCTGAACATGAGCCAGCAGCGTGCCTGGGTGGCCAAGAAGGCCAATGGCATCCTGGCTTGCGTCAGGAACGGTGTTGCCAGCAGGAACAGGGAAGTGATTATCACCCTGTACTCAGCTCTGATGAGGGTGCACATTGAGTATTGTGTCCAGTTTTGGGCCCCTCACTGCAAGGAAGACATTGAAGCCCTGGAGCGGGTTCAAAGAAGGGCGACAAAGCTGGTTGAGGGGTCTGGAGCACAGGCCTTATGAAGAGTGGCTGAAGGAGCTGGGATTGTTCAGTCTGGAGAAGAGGAGGCTCAAGGGAGACCTTATTGTTTTTATTGCTTATTGGAAAAGACCCACAGGATCACCCAGTCCAACCATTCACTGATCACCAATAGTTCTCACTAAACCATGTCCCTCAACACAAAATCCAACCATTCCTTGAAGACCTCCAGGGTCAGTGACTCCACCACCTTCCTGGGCAGCCCATTCCACTGCCTGACCACTCTTTAAGAGAAGTAGTATTTCCTAACAACCAGCCTGAATCTCCCTTGGTGCAGCTTGAAGCCATTCCCTCTAGTCCTATCACCAGTTACATGAGAGAAGAGGCCAACTCCTGGGCCACTACAACCCCCCTTCAGGTAGTTATAGAGAGCAATAAGGTCTCCCCCAAGCCTGTAGCATTGCCTGGGGTTATTGTAGCCAAAATGCAGGACCAGGTATTTAGTCTTGTTGAACCTCATCCCATTGGCTTCAGCCTAGCTATCCAGCCTGTCCAGATCCCTCTGTAAGGTCTCGCTACCCCCACGCAGATCGACACTTGCAGCCAACTTGCTATCATCTGCATATTTACTGAGGATGCACTGAATGCCCTCATCAGATATTGAAGATATCATACAGATATCATAAAGATATTGAAGAGAACAGGCCCCATCACTGACCCCTGGGGAATACCACTCGTGACCGGTCACCAGCTGGATTTAGCTCCATTCACTACCATTCTCTGGGCCCGGCCCTCCAGCCAGTTCCTTACCCAGCCAAGAGTATACCTGTCCAAGACACGAGCTGCCAGCTTCTGCAGGAGAATACTGTGGGACAGGGTGTCAAAGGCTTTGCTGAAGTCTAGATAGACCACATCAACAGCCTTTCCCTCATCCACTGGAAGATTGTGAATTGTCTGGGTAAGCTAAGATGCAGAGAGAACATCTTGACTTAGTGTGCACTCAGGTGCACAATACACATCCAAGAAACTTCAAGGAAGCAATGAGAGATTCAAGCTGACAACTTGTTAGACATGTCAGTTGTCTCTTTATCTGTCAGCCAAAGCTGCAGCCAAGGGCACTAGCAGACAGCACTATCTGTGTGCTGCTGTACCCCCTTACAATAAGCCTGTCATTTGGTACCACACTGTGATATATGGTGAGAGAAACAGCATCCTGCAGATAATGGAGATTATAACAACATGTGCGTATGTTTGTCTGTCCACAAAGTGTGGGTGTTGTGAAGTGAGAGAAAAAGAGAGGTAGAGAAAGAGAGAGACAGAGATAGCATTTGCAAATGTTTAAAATTATCCATCACTGTATAAAGAGAATATTCTTCCCATCAGTCTGCTTTTGCAGCTTTTTTTTCCCCCTTCAAACTGCAGTCTGATGAAAACAGGAAGAAAAATCCCTCTGTTTTTCAGGTATTCTACAAGAATACCAGTCTTTTCCTAGGTCATCGGATCAACCTTGTTGACTGTTCAGCCCAATGTGATCTGCGTAAGTTGTTTTAGCAGTTGTGTACCAACAGCAAACATTCGCCTTTTGCCTTCCTGTGTCACTGAGCTGCTTTCTTTACCAAGGATCTCCTGGCCAGCAGCCACAGACAGCAGACTCACCATCTTGACTCGGTCATATTTATTAATTCAGTCTAGATAAACACAGCTGATCAGCAGCGGCCAGGGCACCTTACTCAGCTATTCTTCCTGACAAACTCCAACCATAGTGTACAACTGTGTTACTAACCTGGAGGGTGACTACCTCTGTAGAGATCTGGAAGATGGCATTGTGTCAGTAAGCACGATCTGCACAAACACAAGACTCCAAAACAAGCCCTGAGAGCCTCTACAACTCCTAGGAAACAACCTTTTCCAGGTTGACTGAAGAAAGTGTGAATTAACAGTCATGAGATCAATTAATTCAGTGGTTCCAATGGAAAATGACATTTCCTGGTCTGCCTAAAGAAAGGAAAGAATCTGAGCTTAAAAAGGGGAAAATATTACAGCCAAAAGGGCATAATTATCTTCAGGGAAGGTGATGTATAAAATTTCAATAAGACCTGTTCAAAACAAATTTCCTTGAACATAACTTTTGCCACACTTGTTGGTTCTCCGTTCAGCTCAGAGATGCTAGACTGTCTGCAGGGAAGCTGCAGTTACAGGAAGATGGACGCTTTCCATCTGCCCCCTTGCACCTGTAGTGATGCTTCTCATGCTGAGGTGGGCAGAGATACACTGATCCCACATTTCCAGAGGAAAATATTGAGAATCATAAAGTCAAAACAGTGAGCAGAATGATTGCATGCTCTCATCCAGTCTGGTTGCTGTTTAACTTTCTGTTGCTGTACCGAACCACTTTGTTACGTGTTTCATGGTTTCCATTTTTGCCTTAAATAATGCAGATGTCTGTATTATTTCTGAAATTTTCTGAGCAAGGCATACTATAGCACTGATGCATGACACAAGTTAGCTTGACTGGTGCCAGCAGGAATACTTCATTTACCATCAAAGATCCATTCTGGGAGGAAGGAGAATGCAGTCTTTTCACTACTGATACCTGTAGCATTAATCTTTTTTGGTTTCATTGTTTTAAATAGTTCTCAGCTAGGCTCTGTATGGAACACTTTGCCCCTGTTTTTCACTCTGAATGGGGATCTTGTTCTTGTGATCACACCTCTGATGTCATGAGCTGGTTTTACCCTTGATGTGATGCCCAGTCATACTTTTTCCATGACTGGCTGCAGTATGGCAACAGGCATGGGGAGATGAGAGAGCCTGTGTATCCAGTCACCTACCTACCAGAGTGTAGGAATGAGTGCAGAAAGGGAAGATGAACAGGAAGCAGTCCAAATCCCAGTCCAAATTTACTGAATAAATGTACAGAACTGAGTAAAAAAAAACCTCCCTCTTGCTTGCAGACCTGCTGTCTCAGCTCTGGAGTTAATAACAAGCTAGCTTTGTTTTTCTGATCCAAGCTCTGGTTTAAGGATGGAAGGAAGGCAGCTGCCCTTGCGTATAGTGGCAGGAAAGTAGGGGGATGCTCACTTCAGGACTGACTGTGGGATTTATGTGTACCACGCACACCTCCAAAATTCCTCATTTATTACTATTTTGATGCTATTTGAGCAGACACGAGCATTTCCCATGGGAGAGATGTTACAATAGAAACAATATGCAATATTTTCCAAGTATTTTTTTCCATCACCTACTACCTTAAAAAAAGAAGTTGACAGTATAGTTTGCATTTATCCTTTTCTATAATATGATTACTTGAGAACAGAGAGGAAAAGGAAGGGAGGCAAATTATAACTGCTAATGTCATTTTCCAGGTGATTTATAAAGTTTCCTTTTTCATAACTAAAACAAACAATGAAGAAAGAATAAGCACAGGACTTGCTGACATTTAAACTTACAGGTGAAGAGTAAACATCTGAGCTAAGTCAAAGAAACCTGTCAAAAATGCTGAATTCTAAGTGCTTGATAACACTCACTATTAATTATCACAATTCAGAAAAATCTTGCTAACTCTCCCATGCGTGATAAAAACGTTCTAGAAAAGGAAGATTATTTTTTATATTAGCTTCTGAAGGGAGATGTAAAAGTATAATAAAATAATTTATCCCAAGTACTGTTGTGGATCTCTCCACAACAATATATTGAAAGAAAGATAAAAACTAGCATTGAAGAAAAAGATGAGAATAACAACAATCTTTGCTGAATTATTCAGCTTTCCAGTATAATGACTATTATAAAACTGCTTTAAGCTATCAGTTATTACTAAAGTTTCCCCAGCTTTTCCAATTTACAGATCCTGGTTGAGTGTAATTTTTCCGATTTCTTCATTTGGACATTTTTTCACATCTGAAGTCTGCTTTAGGCTGCATTATTTATGGAAAAATTCAGTCTGAAATGATTCACTCATTTCCAAGTAAGAGGTTAGTTAAAAATATATTGTTTTTCATGCAGGCAAAACATTCTGGCTGCTTTCTTCTGGAAAAGCATGTAAGCGCCCCTCTCGTCTGAAATACGGCATGAAAACTTGTGTTGGATGGCACAGAGGCTAGAAGTAAAGGGCTGCTCAGGTACTACAGGTTAACTTAGAGCACACTCCGGTATATTTGCAGCAAACCAGCTAGCAAGGTATTCTCTCCCCACTAGGAGAGACTGCCAGCAGATGTTTGTCAAACCTGTCTTTGGGTCACACATCTTTTTCTGCTTTTCCCCATCTGCCACTACTATATAGATCTGTGTGGGAGCTGACAGCCTCCAGGCACAGTGAGCTACCTGCTCTTTCTCAAGCTCTTGTTTGGAAATGTCAGCTCAGAGTGAGCACACTGCAGACCTATCCTTGGAGCCTCCATGAGGTGCTGTGTTCCATATCAGACCTGTTGCTCCAGCCACTGCTGCAATGAACTGTACAAAGCAAGGCACTTCAGGCTGGCTGCCCAGGCTGTTCCTCAGCTGGTACACATTGTACTGGCCAAAAATTGCAGATGTTTCTTCAGAAGCAATTGCATTGTAGGCCTTTGGGTATAGGATTGTTGACACTTAGGGAAAAAAAAATCAGCATTTCTACATACTCAGGCTTCCACCACCTGATTGCTTTCCAAGACTGTGTGTGCATAACATGAGCAAATGGTGCAGAGCAGCGAGACCTCAGGCATTGTAAATCCAGTTACCTGCATGTTGTGTGCCACAGCCCTGCCATCAGAGAGATAGCTTGGTACATATGCAGTGATTTGAAGCTAATGGACCTTTACCCTGAACTGCCAGAGAATAGAACGATAGAATTATCATAGAATCATAGAATGGTTTGGGTTGGATGAGACATTAAAAACCACTCAGTTCCAGCCCTGTGCCATGGGCAGGGCTGCCCCCCACTAGCTCAGGCTGCCCAGGGCCCTATCCAACCTGGCCTTGAGCACCTCCAGGGATGGGGGATCCACAGCTTCTCTGGGCAGCTGTGCCTGTGCCTCACCACCCTTTGGGTAAAGAACTTCTTCTTAACATCTAGCCCAATTAATTTCTTCCTAACATCTAGCCCATTTTTCTCCTCACTTAGTTTAAAGCCATTCCTTCGTGTCCTATCACTACCAGACCATGTAAAAAGCTGGTCTCCCTCCAGTTTGTAGACTCCCTTCAAGTATTGGAATGCTGCAATGGGGTCTCCCTGGAGCTTCTCTTCTCCAAGTTAAGCAAGCCCAGAGAACAGGATTAGGCCACGTGTGCTGTCTGCATTCACACAGCGTCACTGTGGCTGTTGATTTGTGAGGTCAGCCACCTGTATGTGCATATACCTGTAGACTGTGTGCGTGCACAGGTGTGCTGTTGGGGATGCACAATCAGCCAGGCTGTTGGCTGGACCTGGGGGCACACAGCTGTGGCAGCCTCACCTCTCGGGCTGCTAGACTCGGCAGCCCCAACCATACAACTTGGTATTTCCCCAAGCAGAGTAAGCACTCTGCTAACGGAAAGACGAAGATGCAAATAATTACAGAACATCCTCAGTTGGAAGGGACCCGCGAGGATCAGTTCAGCTCCCGGCTTTGCGTATGGGCAGATAAAACCAATAACAAATCTTTTAACAGTCCCCATTAGGTGAAGACTGAAAGGCTATGCTATTTACATCCCTATTCCACCCCCTGCTGTTTCTGGAAGGCCGGCAGCTACAGGTGCGCTCAGGCACAGCAGGGACGGGGGCTGACGAGGATCGGGAAATGGTGGCGCGCTGCGGGCCACGGCACAGAGAGCGCGACGGGACGATCCTGCAGGCTGCGCCCGGCTGTGCCGTCAAGCCATCACGAGGTGGCAGAGGGCCTAGGCTTCGTAGTTCTGCTTCGTAGGTCCGTCGTATTTATATTTGGTTCGATCTGCCTTCCAATCGGGGCTGTCCCACGCTCTCAGCTACCCTGATTTGCCTGTTTTCTGTTAAAAAAACCTTGAACGAGGAGTTTAAAGAGGCTGCTTTAGCTGCTGTGGGGTGGGCTTTGTTTTTACTCACACAGCGAGTGCTGCTTTTTTAGCTGCTTTTTCACGCCTTTCTTTCATCACAGCGAAACTCCCCCTTGGCAGGACAGCAGGCGGCAGGATTTAGGGCTGGCGGAGACATGTTAACAGCACCCGCTCGGGTTCCCCGTCAGCAGAGGGCACTTCCAGCACTCCGGGAAGCGGCCTTTTCAGCCACTAAACGTTCGGAGGCGGCTGCCGCGTGCAAAGCTCGCAGGAGGCAGCAGAGAGTGCTGTTCAATAAGCAGTTGTTATTATCAGTCTGATTCTCTTTTTAACGAAAAATCGAAGAGGAAAACGTGGAAGAGGGGTAAAGAATTTCTGGACTCTTTGTGCTCATGGGAAAGAGCCCTCTGTCCTTTGCAAGCGCTGATATGGGACCAAAAAAAGACATGAATGGACATTGGTTAGTGTGCGTGGTGGTGATGGGGTCGAGGGTTGGACTAGATGATCTTAGTGGTCTGTTCCAGCCTCATGATTCTATGACTGTGTGAACAGCTAGCATTTTACAAGCCTTTATGCTTGGCCAGTCTGTTTCTCCTGCCTGGTTGTCTCAGCTGCAGCTGTTGAAGGCTAGGAGGTGGGCATACAGGGCAGACCCACAGCACGACACTTGGAAGGTACCAACTGCCTGCTACCAAGTCCAGGATTCAGTCCTTCAAAGTTCCTCCTCTCCTGGCTGTGCAGGCAGGTGAAGCATGTTTTATCATAGACCTCAGAGATAAACAAGCAAAATAAATCCTTCACGCCAGCCAGAGTTTGTGGCTTTTTTTCCTCAGGAGACAAAAGAAGAGGAAAACTCTAATGTTAAAAAGATGATGAAAACAGATCTTGTGTCAGACCTGACGAGGTAGCAGAGGAATTGGAAAGTTCCATCTTAGACCACTGAATCAAAATGAAAGAAGGGAAGCCAGGAAATTGCAAAAGTAAAACAGGTGGGAACTAAACTTGAATATATGAGTTTAATTCCCAGTATAGCAACTAATGTTTACAGGCAAACACATCTTACTTTCCCCGTTACTCAAAAAAGTCAAAAAATCCCAGTTTTGGTGGAATATGTTGAAAGAGTTATTCTTAGCAAAAGCAAGACTTTGGAGAAGACTCTCTACAGTAGTATTTAATTTACAATCTGCTCTTGATTTGGGGTTGACTAGCAATTTTAATATATATTTTTTTCCAATACTAAATATTTTCTCCAGCTTGCAATTTCCAAAATTTCCAACCTGTTTCAAATCTTCAGGCAAACACTCCATGAATTCTTTAATAAAAGATTAAAAAAAAAAAAAAAAAAAAAAGAAGAACTAGAAAAGAACCATTTCTGAGTATCAATTTGGGCAAACAGGTACTACTAGTCCTTTAACAAGACTTTTGTTATAAGCATAATGCATGCTTAGAACAATCATTTTCTTTTCATTTACAAATAAGTGTTCTTAGGTGGTTACCAGACTACCCTTGCCAATAAGAGAATGTTTAGATTCTGTCAAATCTAAGATGACCTTTTTCAGACTGTAAAGACCTTAGAACTTCACATATAAGATGAACAAACAGTTGGACAGACTTCATGTACAGGGAGGCTTGGCTAATAGTCTTTTCCAGTGTTCCATAGTTTTAGTTTGCCTGATTGTCCCCAAAATCCCTTTAATAATTCCTTCTCCTCTTTCAAATCAGTACATTCTCTACAGATCTCTCACAGTCCTCTATCTCTGTGATATCCAGCTTCCCCCATGCATGTTTTCACAAATTTGCCTACCATTGTCCTGTGAGGCTTGGAGGGTGTATTGGTCTAACTGTGCGCATACATGGTGATATGGGTGGCTACTAAACTAGGACTTCTAAGCTTGGTTCAGAACATTAGGTGTGAACCTGTTTGTTCTGTTTTTTAAGCCTTTCAGTAAAAACAAATATACAACGTAACAACAACAGAGACATCCTATGTAGAGATTATCCCCTCCTCCTTATGCCTCTGTTTTCCCCACCTAAGCCAAAAAATGTTAACCTTTAGCCGTATGTTCAGCTGGATATTTATCTTTAAAAAATTCCTATGCTGTCTATTTCCCAAGGTGCCCTTCTCAACTTTCTGACCTGCTTTTCTTCATCTTGCTATCCTTGATAGTCCAAATCCTCTACTGCCAAAGGATGAGGTAGATTCATATAGCTCTATAAATGGATTCTTGCCACATTACAATGGCAGTGAATCCAGCCTGTCAAGTCTAAAAATGTTCCAGGTTCACTATTTCAATTACAGTCTCCCCAGAGATGAACAATCTGGAAAAAGCTTCTTTCAGTTTTACTGCATGATGCCACAAATGATCGTCAACATTTCGGCAGCTTTTATGGAATTCATAGCATATAGAAAACTTGTGACTTGATGTCTAAGAGACATAGATATTTATAGAAATTTGCTGTATTCCCCAGAAATGCCTCACAAGTTTTTGCATAGGTTTTGAACTAGTTTTTAAATCCTATCTCCTTAAATATCTTAAGAAATCCCCTGACAATAGCCTGTCATAGTATCTTGAAGTGACAAATCAAAAAGAAAAATGCACTGCAAGACATGCTCTTCCAGATATGAGAGAATTCTTCTGTGAAACAATAGGAAACTCTTAAAAGGGCTGTTTTCTTTGATGAAGTAGGTATTTTTAATGCATTTTCTCTTGTACTGATAACCTACATTTAAATCCAGAAGCCATTTGAGATTGTCACATTATTCTTGCTCCTTTGTAAAGTTATATTCTTCATGGCATTGTGTCAAGCTGTAAGAGCTTTTTATTCTCTGATTCCTGGAGTAGGTAAGGGAGGGAGTTATCAGCTTGGATTTAATCAGTTTTTCTTTCAAGACATTAGAAACTTACAGTGAAAAATGCTGTAATATTTCTTAAAAATCATGGTGAATGGAGAAAGTAAGTTATGATTGAATAATGACAGTATACTGAGAAAATGTGCGTCCCCGCCTGTAAAACTAAAAGATAGCATTATATTTATTTATTTATTGCTGTGCTACTGTATTATAAAGGAATTTTAAACCATCTGTAATGAGACTGCCTGCTAATTAATTAGAAAAAGAACCACACTGAGCTCCCAGCTGGTTTCTTGCTCACTGGAATGGAAGAAGCTGAAAGCATTTACAGGGTGGTATATGTGTAACCCATGGGAGACATAAATAGGAAAGGAGAGTACAGTCTCACAAAAAGCAATTTAATTTGCCAGTAACTCTCTGAATCTCAAGGATTATTTATAAAATCTGTTTGCGTTTTAAACTAAGTTTTCTGTCTCTCATTGCTCACCTCAATGTGGCAGTGAAGCTGTTTTTTAGTGAAATTCCACAAAATTCCACTTTGTTGTCCTAGGTGAGATGTGATATCCCAAATTCAGTACTACATAATCTGCTGCACACAAAGTAGCAAGTACAAAATGACATTTGCTTGAAGTATTTTTTTTTTTTTTTTTTTTTTAGTATGGCTTTGTGCAAAATGTTACTTGACATGAAATACTGCCAGAGGAGAGCTGAACATACCCATGTTGTGTGCTGGCCTCCTCTGCTACAAAGAGCAACCAGAGACCTCAGCTGCCTTGAAGGTAAGAAGAGAGAATAACGCTTGGCATCATATAAGGAGCTCTGACGTATCCCGGGTAAAATCAACAGTACATAGGAAAGCATGACAGCTAGGAGAAAGGGGCAGTTATCTTTATCATCTCAGTAGGTACAATCCCTTTTGCTCCTAAATCTCTCTTTCGGAAAGAAACAACAACAGCAACAACAACAAAAACGTTATAAAATCAACTGGGGTTTAAAATAGAAAGGAAACTGTGCAAGTTGAATGGAAAATATGTTCTACTGCATATTAGTAAGTTGAATAAGATCAAGGCAACTCTCTCTCCCAAAAAGCATGCTCTGCAAGCTAGGAACTGCTGCGGTATGTATCTAGATAGCTACCTATATGCTGCCTACAGCATAATAAAAGTTAATTTCTACAGTATGATCTGGGTATGAACTTAATAATTAAATCATAATAGAAATAGTTTTATTCAAATTAAAATTAAGTGGAAATAGTTTAATTCTGATAAGACTGGGAGATGAAAGCTGTTGCCTGTTCTAGCTAAAACAAGCCCTGCTTTGTCTCTCCTGGACTCTCCCAGACAAGGAAGCAATAAAGGAATCACACAGTGATTTTATTCTGAGGAAGTGGTGATAAGGTAGTTGCTTCCATCTGCCCAGCATGCCAGCCTTCCTCTTTCTGAAGTCATTCATTTACATTTTTAATGTTTCCTTTGCTTTTGGCTAAGAAGATGCATATTTAATTCAACAGAGCCTCTTAAAAATGTCAACAGTACAATTTAAATCTCCGAACTTCTAAAAGGACACTTCAACAAACATTTAATCAACCATGTCTACACCACTCTGCAACCTTCTAATTGTGCAATATCCAAAGTACATTATAATGAAGATTTTGTTTCTAAGGCAAGTATTTATAGTGTACTTAACTTTTTCTCTGTATATTAGAGCAACTACACTTGTTTTCACTGTTACAAAAACATACTTTGTACATTCAGCTGTCATGCATTTTTTAAATTAATGTATATAATCCAAATGTACAGTTTCTTCAGTTCAGAGCTCTTGTGATATATCAAAACACAGCATTTCCAAATTCTGCGTGTATATTAAAAATGTATATTATTCTGTCCTTATCAGGTGCATAGATGGCCAAGGAAATTTATGGGGCAGCCATATGGGGCAGCTTAGTGGCCACAGTCAGTTCCAGAGCTCCTCAGCATAGCCAAGAAGCAAAGAACAGCAGAGCCTCTCAACTGCACAGTGCACAGCCAGTACAGGTGTCACCAGTGACAGAAACATGAGGTCACCATTACTGCAGCAAGGACTTTAAACATATTTTGCTGGAGGAAATGCTACTCGTACAACAGTTGTTTAGGAAAAAAAATCGTGCTCCCATGTATATCGCATGTATATTGCATGTATACCACAGCTGTGGTAGCCTTGAATGTTTTCACAGGCAGTCTTGTGAGCAGTAAGATTTGGCTTAGGTACTGGAAGCAGGAGTTACCATTCTCTTCTGCCTTCTGCAGTAACATAAACTAAGGGAAAGTAGGTTTTAGAACAGTTATAATAATGACTACATATAAAAACCACAGCTCACCATTTAATGTTGGCACTGATGTGTTATACAGAAGAAAATGGTCCTCTATGACTGCTACCTCACATAGGTAATGCTCATATTGTCTTTTTCCACAGAAGCGTAGGATAAACAGGGAAGCAATTACAAATGTAACAAACACATTTGTACCTTTAAAAAATTTGCAGTGTGACTGAAAAAGCTTTACAATATTGAAATCTGTGTGCATAACATAAGCCAAGTGGGTAATAGGAAGAACCACATCTGATCATGGGGGATGTCTCAAATGGCAGTATGTGTAATTCTTGCTCAGTGGTCTGGAGGAACTTGTACTGAATTTCAGCATGACTTTTTTTTTTTTTTTAAACAAGTCATGATGCTAAAAATTTTGCTTTCACACATGGGTAGTAAGTCATACTTTTTAGACATGTTAAATCACCTTATATTCACAGTTGTGAAACTTACAGTTGTCTTACAAACTACAGTTTCCACAGAAGTAAAAATTCAGTCTGGGAAAATACTTTTCCTAGTTTTGATATACAAACATACACTATGTTCATACCTATATTCTAAGTGAGTGCACGAAGCTCTTGGCTTGAGATTTGATAGCTGTTCCAGTAAATAGACAATTGTTTGTACATACAGTTAAGAGGCAGGGAGAGAGGAAAGCAAGACAGTAGACCTGCATAACTAATTCTTCTCTATGTTGGGCAGAGCAAAACCTTCAATTTTGTGTTTACAAAACAGCTGACTTAATAAGCAGTCTGAGTTTGGAACAGAATCCACATTTTTTTACAAGAATTAATATAAAAAATTGTCTTATTATTTCTAAATTTATTCCACTTCATGAAGGTTAGCACTTGCCATTACTTTGAAGAGCTTGGAGCCCAGGCTGTCCTCAGAGACATCTCAGACAATTCCTCCCAGTGTTCATCCCTGACAGGAGAAGGCAACTGACCAAGGGGATGTTGTGGTAAGCAGGGACAGCAAACATGCAGAGTGGAGAAATGAGGAGTAAGTAGACAACAGGACAAGAAGGAGCAAACAGAGATATGGGAAGGTGCTAGGGAGAAGTTGTAAGAGAAATGAGTGAGAGAAATTAGAAGATTTATCTGAAGTCTAAAGGTAGAGTACCATACACCTCAGAAACCACAATATTGGCTTGTATTTGACTTAGATGTTCTGAACAAAAATTTTAATCCACGTATTTCAGTCACATTTTGCAATTTTTTCAGAGTTAGGAATTTTTTTTTTTTTTTTTTTTTTTTTTTTTTTTAATTCATTTCTAGATCCCATGTGCTGGAGTTTTATAAACACTGAGTACCCAGTACCACAAGAGATGATGACTCTGGTAGGTTGGTGACTTTAACGTGTTACTCAACAGCTCTCAAACATTTTCAGTTTCTCCGTAGTACTTCTGGTCCATAGACCAGGGCTGTGAATGAAAGATTTACTTGCCTAAGGGACAGGTAGGTGGCATATGGGATGTGGGTTTTTTTTCTTTTTCTTTTTGTTTTGTTTTGTTCTGTTCTGTTTCTGAAGTATCTACAAGCAGGGTATTCCCAGAGCCCAAGACAGTCACCAGTAACTAAATGCTTTAAAAAGTTCTAATCCTGGGTGATCCTTGGCATCCTAGGGCAAGCAGAGCAGATGGCTAGCTGCACATCCCCAGAGTTTCAGGTCAAGACTTCAATCCCTTTAGCCCTGAAGGCTCAATGCCAAAAAGACAGCTGTGAATGGAGAGTTAAAAATTGTGTTTGAGGAGAGCTTTTGCTTATTAGTTTGCGTACATATGCCCATAAAATGATGAGGCCATTCCTGAATATGTTATGAATAGTAGTGAATTGACTAAAATAACTTAGCACAACAGCTTTAGAAGGCATGGAAGTTCAGTGAGCCCTGCTCTGTGATCAGTGGTTCTCTCCAACCCTCCCTCCACCTCTTGGTTGTGGAGTCTTGTTTTCTGGGGACAGTCTGTCCACACAGGGCTATCATGCAGGCTGCTGGAGGCACCTATACCACGAGCACTTTGCAGGTGATGAGGAAAGGGGAAACCCACAGATGCACCCCCCCTTTGGCCAGCCTGTGCTGGCTCAGTCTGACTGAAGGATGCTGGTCATTTCTGGGGGTGCTGATGCTCCTGGGGGTGCTGATGCTCCTGGGGGTTCCTGCAGCGTGGGGATGAAGGAAGCAGCCTAGAAATCCCTGTCACAGCTGTCATTTTTTACTCCCCACTTACTTCTCTACTGAAAATCTCAGGATTAGTTTCCTCTGGTTCTATCAAAAAGCTTCTACAAGAGGCACAGAGCAGAAGTGGAAATTCTTAAACATGCTAGAAGCAGTAATTCGTCTATAAATAGCCCAATTCTGTATGAAGGGAGGAAAGAAGAGAATGAGGCCAGTGTTTTCACTGGGTTTTATTTATTGAATTTATGCCTCTTCAGCATCTGGGATAATATGGTCACACTGTCCCACCATTTAACCAACCAGGCTAATTTACTAAGCAAGACCTCCCCAGTGGCATGCATAAAGCCCAGCAGAGTTGCACACCCACTGCTCTGCTGCTGGTATGTGTGTGGATCTACACACATTCAACTTAGAGGTCACCACACCCCAGGGACCAGTGGATGGACATGGGCTTGTGCAATGGAACTGGCAGAGGAGATGCAATCCCCAGAAGGTACAAGGAGTTACATAAACTCCAGTTGCTATCTTCTCAGTATTCCTGAATCATGGTTTCATGATAAACAGCCAAAACCTCAAGTGGTTGTTTGAGCCACATGCTCATAAAATGGAAGCTCCATAATGGATAAAAAAAAAAATAATAAGAAGAAACAAAGGGAACTAAGTAGTATAAATTGGGTAGGTAGACAGACAGACAAACAGGCAGACAACATACAGGTGATGGGCAGCTTGCCCATTATACAGTGAATCTGATTCAAGAAGATAGGGACTTTCAGCTGCTGTTCCAGAATGTAACTTCCAGCCCAATGCATTATTTATATATTTAGTTTCATGCTAGAAACTCATAATGCATTTCTTCACACAGGAAAATTTTGGCAAAAATTCCAAGGAAGGTATTATTTACTTGTTTCACGCTCATTAGCTCTAACTCATTGATCTCCTGGTGTGTACTCAATATCTTTTCTTACATAGTGGTATACTTGGAAATTATTTATTTACTTTTAACTGTTATGAAAGCTTTGGGTAACTATACAGTTCAAGAGCATGTGCTTTAGCATAGGACAATATTGAAAGTAAACCACAGAAATCTGTGCCTTAGAACTTTTTCATGTGCAGTGTGATCTGGTGACTGTTTGCACCACCTATATTTACTTCAGTGGCATAGAGCTAACTTGTAGCATTTCACACTTTATCCTTGTTTTGAGCTTTGCTCGGTTTTAGACTTTCAGCATTTATTTTCTTAAGTTTCTTTCATAATGTAATGTGCTTTTATTTGTTTTAGATCTCTTATCTGCAAGTATCCCAGAAGTCTATCACCAGTCTCTATTTTTATCTACCTGTGAAGCAAGATTTTCTTTTCTGTTCCTCAAGAAGTTATAAAACAGTTGTAGGTTAAGTAAAAATGAACCCTTAGTATATAAGGGAGTATATGTAGTATATATAATTGCTGATAACAGTGGCAGTTAATTCTCACAGACATGCTTTACATCATCTCATGGCACACTCAGTGGCAACAACAAATACCCATTTGTTCACATGTTATTAGGATGGGTACCCATGGAAAAGAAATTCCCATAGACAAAAAAATAGCACCAAATCAGAGAATAGCCAAAGTGAATGGAAAGTAACCCTAGATCTGCTTTATCTTAATTACAAGTCAAGTCTACATAGGACTCATGCTAGTAGTCCAGAGGAAGCAGCTGCGCAACAGTGATAAAGAAACTCCCCAGGATTTGGTGGGAGTTGCTCTCCTACTCCAAGTGCAGATTGCAGCATCAGGAGGATTTAGCGGGCCCTATGAGCCTGTCTTCAGAGATGATTTTAAACTCTCTTTATGCATACATTTCATAATGAGATTGCTATAGCTCTTAGAAATTTAATCTAACATTGATTAATTCTTTCATCTCTACTTCAGGCATTAGTATCTTCAATGCTTTTCTTCTAAGAAGACTTTCACACTAATTGTCATTTTGGCTATCCACAAATTAGCTTTCCCAGCTTTGTGATGCTTTCCTTCTCACTACTCAAACACAAAGAAGACAGATTCCAAATTCCCTCCTTATTTTCCTTCTGATATGACAGCTCTTTGCATCAGAATAGACTACTCTCATGAAGAAATTTAATTTCACAAACAAGTGCAGGTTTTAGTGGTTAACATCCCATGACCCAGAAAATCAGTTCACCCGAGTTCTTGATCTTCTATGGACTGAGGATACTGCAGCACAGTGCTCAGTGACATAGAATGTGCTTAACAAAATCTCTATGTAATAATGTCTACAGAGGTTAGTTGTAGTGCTGGTGCTGCAGTGGTTAGGGAAGCACCCTAAACATCCAAAAAAACTTATTTTCGTAGCTGAACTCCAGTAACATTTAGGCTGAACTGTGGAAAATGTATATAACTGAAGCTACAGCATGCCTATAGAAATGAGGGCTTAGGGATGAAGTTCTTTTCCAGTGTGTTGCATAATTTCATTGGGAAACTATTAATAATTAGGTATTTTTAGGAAGATTTCTCTGCTGAACAACATCTGAATAAAGAAAACACAGATTTTCACATTAAAAAAAAAAAAAAGTCATACACAAGGTGTGCGGTATGCAAAAAAATAAGCTCTTTATCAACAGTTTGGCATATCAGGATGCTTGGCATGTGCTAACAATAACTGCTGGCAGACTTGGACTCCCCTCTCTGTGCATACCAGTGCCTGGCATTGAGACTGATCTTCACCACTGCTGCTGTATCGAAGTTGTGTACAACAAGGATGTGCTAGCCTCACCAAAGCTCTACTTGGCCTACCCACTACCTTAAGAAAAAAGAAACACTGAACTGTCAGGGACTGAGGAAAAGATGAAGAGAAGAAAGGAGGAGAGAAACCCCTGGTTAGCCCGGGACTCCTTGTACAGGAATCTGTATGGGGAGGTTTGGGGTTTTGTCCCAATTTTCATGCATTTAAAAACTGTGGCAACTTGTTTCTCTTAGGAGGAGTGACCAGTTGCAATATATTGCTCCTAGAAATGTTCCCCTGAATAAATCCTCCCTGTGGCTTTACTGCAGGTGCCAGTCAGACATATCCAAATACATGTTTATAGCAATAACGTCTTACCCTGCACGTGTCAAGAACCAAGACAAAATAATACAGCATACTCCAGGTGGAATGTGGTTAACTAAGTTTCTTTTAGTTTATTAATTTCACCCATATACATAGTTGGTTTTGAAAACATGATGTGAAGAGCCAGGACAAAGTGTAACAAAATGGTATGTGAAAAGGTTTCAATATGCAACGTGCCAGTGTACCTACTGTGTTTTGTATATACTTTACATTGAAAACAAGTAAACGGCAGTTTTCAAAGGAAGTACACATTTTATTTTGAACTAGCAAATTTAGTTTATTAATATGTAAAAAAATAAATCTACAACAGCAACAGTGCAAACACATCAGAACTTGCATGGCATACAGAACACAAATGAATAAAAATTATTGTACAAAGGGCCCAAAGTTTCCTATGGTACTGGATGTGACATGTACCACAAACAACAGAGTGAAGGATAAACTGCAAGGTAAACAGGAAGATGAACTGCATATTACTGGTTCTGTCTTGTACGGTCTCTCTATTTCAGGAGGAAAAGCTGTCATGCCTTGGAACTGCAATTAAAATGAAAAATTATCAGTTTAATCATATGAGATTAGAAATCTGTCAGAGCTTGCATGAGAATCTGTTGTTAGTTTTGTATTGCAGTTGTGACTCTTACTGTGAAGACATCAAGTTCTGTAAAAATATATTACACGCCAAACGATCAGCCAGTGTGTGGATCCATTGTTTTCAGCTTGGGAACAGCTGCATACACTGGCATCCACTCCAATAAACAAGGTCAGGCTTTTGTTGATTGATCTGTATGACTTTGTTTTGTTTTGTGGGATTTTCTGGCTGGTTTGATTTTTGTTTTCATCTTTCTGGAAGATGCTACTGGGATACTGGATGATATCTGAAAGTATTCATTTGCACATACAAAGCTTTTACTTACATGTAGAAGGCAGTTGATGGGCACACATTTTATCACTTTAGTCCCAGAGAATCACAGGATGGTTGAGATTGGCAAGGACCTCTGGGGGCCATCTGGTTCAACTCTCGAGTCAAGCAGGGCCACCCAGAGCTGTGTCATGCTTCTATATATTGGGCATTTTTACTCTTCTCTTAGAACTCAGTGCAATTTTTATGGAGTATGGCATCTACCTGTCTGTCCTGGCTTTGGCATGGAATCAGAGAGATTTTGGTGCACTGCTTAGTTATGAATTTCCTAAATCTACTCCACGCTTACACGGTTTAATTCCTGAATTAAAAGAAACACTGTCAGGCTTATGTTGAAGAAAAGAAGTTCTGTGAAAAGTGAGCCCCTGGGCACAAACATTTTTGAAGGTTTGAATGTCCACCTGTACAATATTATGCGTGGCGTTTTTCTCCATGTTGCAATTATCCTGCACTACAGAGAAAGAATAATCCAAATACTGACTTATTCCTACTGAATACAACACAAAGCTAAAACTGATCATTAGGCTATCCCTACAGCAGGATGAAGGTATTTTCAATTCACTTCCTCAACTTCAAGTTTTTACCTTCCTGTGACAACTCACCGATTGTTTAGCCTTTCAGGTTAAATCTGGTTCCGATTTTGATGAGTACAGCCAATTACATGTAATATCACCACTTAGGGAAGAAAAGAGTCCTAATCTCAGCTTTGAAGAATATGCCTGAGTCATTCAAAATAGGAAACTAATGATAAAGAGAGCTAAGTACTGCCGGTTCCAATGAACTCACTGTTTGACGATGTTAAGACCTAAGTACTGTTCCTTCATCCTGTAAGATAAAGTGGAACAGCATTTTCCTGAAAGCAAATCATTCAAAAAATAAAGAAGCCTATCCCCTCTTGATAAAAATTCTGAGTGTTTTCCATCTTCTTTATATGTTTTCTCACTAATAATCAGTGAAAAAGTGGCTAAGCAGTTGCTACTGGCTAGCAGTTTGTCAAGAATCTTACCCCAAACCAATGAAGTCACTTGTTCTATCACCACATGTATTCAATACCTACTTTTCACAGAAAGTCTGCAGTGGAGAAAATATTAAAAAAAACATATATCTGAATCTCTTTGATTACTTATAGCTCATAGTATTTCACTGACCTCCATTGGGCAGAACAGCTCAATGCTGGAGAGACCTGAGAACACTGCTGCTGGAAGGGAATTTCTCCACTACCTGAAACTACTGTGTGACAGCTCAGAAGCAACAGAAGCTTTTCTGCAGAGTGAGGATTTCCTAGGACCTATCTCATGAGTAGTATTTAGCATCAGCTCTGTTAAGGCAGCCTAAAATCAATTAGGAAACAAAGTAGCACAATGAGACAATTTCCCCTTCTCGGGAGAAAAAAGTCAAAAAAGTAAAATCAAATCTTGAATTTGGAATCTGTAAAGGAGTTCAAGGAGCAATGCATGTTTTCCAGTGGATGATACTTTATCATGCTAGTAGTTATGTATCAACATTAATTATAAGAGTTTTTCCCAGAGGTCTCGGTAATATACCAATAGTATTTAGAATAAATAATAAATTAATGGGAAATTATTTTTATCTTACAGTTTTTTTTCATCAAAAGTACAGGGAAAGGAAAATCATCGAAGTTAAAAATCTTCCAAGAATGTACAAAAAGACAGGCAATGCTTGATGCATTTTTGTGGCCCACTACTACAGATATCTCTAAGATACAATACCAACAGAAAAGTGAGAGATGTTGGAAGACTCTGTATAGATTTTAGTGGTTTAGATGTCTGAATTAAAAAATCAGATTCTTGAGGCTTCCTTATGTAGCCAATACAATTTCCCCTACAGAGTGATTAAGAGAAGAAATCTGATTTACAAACTTTGAATCTTCCATTACAAGACTCTAACATAAGTCCCTGACAGTGGAGGAAGCCAATGGAAACTTGATGCCAACATGGACGCCTTATCTGAGTACGTGGTTATTCTTTGATCTGAGTCCTAGATACAGTAGAAGAGACCATACTCTTATTATTAATCCTAAACCTGCTCAAAGCTCCAACTTTTCTATTCTTTATAAACATTTCCAGATCTTGAGTTCATGAAAACATTCTCATAATTTTTTACTGCAGATCTTCAGTGAACATGTAAACAGTTTGAGGCCAAGTACTTATTCATATTCAGTCAAATACTGTTTCATGGCATAGTTGCCTCCTTTTTAACATTTAGAAAACTTAGATGGGAATAGACTTACCGACCATTCTGCATTATCCGTTTTTGAACATCTCACATTCATTGGTAGTTTAAGCACAAGCTCGTTATAGGAGAGACCCTCTGATTTGGACCACTTAAACTTGTTCATTGCATCCATAAAAGATAGGTTTTTATATTGCTTAGGACTCTTGATAATAAAAGGCCAAGTCCTGAAGAAAAATCGATAAAAAGAATTTTAAAACATAAACAAACACCACCAAGTCAGAACTGATAAGGGAATTTACTTTTGGGAACTTACTAAGAAAACAAACATGCTATTAATATGCATACATACATATATATATATAAAACTCATTTGAAATCTCTGCTAGTGAAAACTGATACAATCAGTTGAAGTCACTGAGTTCAACAGAACTAAGAAAGTTTGTCATCAATTTAGGAGTTGCTGCCAGACGCTTTTAGAAGTGAAGGATTTTCAATTAAGAATTACATTGCTATTCTCTCATCTACAAACTGAATACACAGACAATCCAAAGCAAATTTTCTATTGTAAGTTCCCCTAATGCACTAATAAATACTTAAATACATAAATACATAAATAAATAAATAAATGTTAAATAAATCATGCCTTCTGCAAGACTTGACAGGCAGTGTTGTAAAAGCAGTTAGAAAGCTGTTTCCAAATTGCTCTGCCAAGTTCTGGCCATAACTCAGATAATAAACCTCAGCCTAGCATAAGGTTCCTAGGTTGACAATGCTGCCAGAAAATTGAATGAAAATATCCAGTGTTTTGGACGTTTTCTTTTGGCATGTCTCAGTGCTATGGCTGCAAGGGAACTTTTGGCAAGAGGTAGGTTAGAGATCTGCTGTGCTGCTGTAGGAGAGCTGACGTTTAGAAACCCTCTCCACGAACAAGTGGGCTTAGTCTCATTCCCCACCACCTCCCTGAGATGGAGGAGGGAAAGAAATGACATCTCATATCTTTCATTTAGTAGTAGAAAACTCAAACATAGTAATAACAAAAAATAAAATTTAATAATGAGCAAACAAAAAAATAGCTAAAGAAAAGCTTTTCTACTTTTTTTTTTTTCATTCTTTTCGTTTGAATCAAGTGAAATGAAAGGAAAAAGCATGGTGAATGGGGCAAGTTTTTAAAAACAAAGTCAGATACACCTTGTGCAAAAAATAGAGTGATAGAAACTTAATCTAACTAACCTAATATTTTGTTCTTCTTTTTTGGATGAAGTGTGTATTATACATTTAAAACATTTTAGGCAGGCCTGTATTTATCTTGTAGTACACTGTCTCCCATTTCTTTGGATAAAATGCTGCCTATGCCAATTTCAGCTTCATTCAATATCTACGCATGGAGGATGTGATTTTAATCAGACATCTATTTTACACAATTGTAGCCCAATCATTTTAATCTCAACTCCTCATTATTTATACCGCTGTCCATGCCACCAGACTGAGGGAAAAACTGAGTTTTGAAGTGTGCCACCACTGCCTTGATCCTGCATCCAGTTGCCTTTATGTCTAAGTCAAGAGACTTTAGAGGAGGCAGTGAAGCAATTCCAGTGTAAAACTGACACAAGAGAGATGAGCATCGGGTCATATAGCCTTAGGCTAACAGAGCTTAATGAAAAAGAATTGTGGATTAGGTCATAAATACTAGAGACATTAACAATCTCTTCTTCTAATTACTCTTACATTTGCAGCAGACAGTCTGCATACATACTCTATTCAAAACATCTTTATTTCCCCAGGCCAAATGTGCATTTTTTTTCTTAAATACAGTTATCATGAATGAACCCTCAAGACAGCATACATTCGTTAGAATATTTTCATTATAACCTCAGAAAGAGTCTTTTTCCTAGGATTATCTTAGAAACTGTGCTCTCCCTGTATTATGAGAGACTGTAAATAGCAGTAGCGTCAAAATGAAGTAGATACTGGCTGCATTCTGACTTTCTTTAAAATATCCAGTCTTGGATATAAACTACAGAACAAAGACCAATAAGTCTGTACATTAAATTGTTTTGCGATAAGTTTTATATGGTTTTATGCAGACATATTGCATAAGGAAAGCCAACTTATAAAAGTTAAATAAAAGGCCATGCTAGTCGTCTATCCATTTAATTTTAAAATCTGTTACCTTAGTTTATTGCAAGAAATTTTGCAAGTGCATTCCACCTTCACCACTAATAAAGCATTCCGCTTTATATTATTTGTTTTTCTGTATTTTGTTCATTTTGGAACTGATCTTTTAGTAGCTTTTTAGTAGCTTAGTGGTAGTAATGGTGATGGGAGGACGGTTGAAGTAGATGATCTTGTAGGTCCTTTCCAAACTTGTGATTCTATGATTTTTCAGACATCCTCAAACTATGATTACAGTTACTTACACCACTGATTCTCTGCTGTGATGCTTTCATTTTGAGCATTAAAAGGAACATTTAAATCTAAAATAATGCACTACTCATTGATTTTTAGATCTGTGGTCCTCTTCCCATCTACAAAAACCTAAACTTTTTATTAACTCAGAAAATCACCCTTGCTATAGAAAGTAACATCACTGTGCAGTTTAACCTAGTGACATCACAAGGCAGAAAGGTTAGATCCAACAACTCAGTGGGAAGTGTGCTGGTTTTGCCTTGGACTCCATGATGAAGGCCAGCAAGAGTTCTGCTGACTTGAATAAATTCTAATGCCTAATTTAACCTTCTCCCCATGCCATACCTTCTGCAAATTTGCAGGCCAGCAGCCAGATGCCAGCTGAACTGCATGAGTCTTCATAGGGCGTATTACAGATACTGAATTGCACAGTGGACACTGAATTAGTCAGATCCTGCAACAAAATGCAATCTGAGCAGCTGGGCAATATTGAGCATTTTGTGGGCTATTTCTGTTAGAAAGAAAAAATGATGATGGAGCTAAGGGGTTTTCTTTCTGATGGAATCCTGTTTACCTCTCAAAAATGTGCAGTGATCTGTTTCCCTCAAAAGTGGAAATCAAAGTCTCAGAAGACAGTGTTTGCTCAACTTCTGCAGTTAGTGGTTAACCAAAAGCCTCTTCTTCCTCTTGGCTAGATTTCTACTGCTTTATCTCCATTTTTTTCTCAACTTACTTTGCATACCATCTTCTGACTTGTAATTCTTTCAAAACTCCAGTTGCCTCTTTTTTCCCCATTCATGATGCTTAACTACCATTTTATCTCTTATCGTGAATTTAATATTCTCTCATCCCCTCCATTTTCTTTCTTACTTAGAACTTTTTCCCATTTTATGTGTTCTTGTCAGTGTCACTGAAACAGTGGTGAGCTCCAGATGTGAGCATCGGTTCTACAAGGGCTGCTCTGAAATATCTCCTATTTTATTATGCTGGCCCATGACTTCAGAGGCAGATGTTGGCTCTACGGCAGTAGAAGTTGAACCCTCCAGCCAATATTCCAATAAATTTTGTTGCCATGTGACAGATGGCAGCAGAGGACCAGTCTAACCAAATGGCATCTGACATGGAAGGGCGTATGAAGCAAAGGTGTATGAAGTATGAAGCACTGAATTTCTCCATCTGGAAAAACTGGCACCCTCTGACATTCATTGATTCTTGCTGAATATTTATGGATACCAAACAGTGGATGTGAGTGGTGCATTTCAGTGATGACACTGTCAGAACAGCTGTGAATCAACTTCA
The DNA here is from genome assembly GCF_905368555.1 of Meleagris gallopavo. Taxonomy (NCBI): domain Eukaryota; kingdom Metazoa; phylum Chordata; class Aves; order Galliformes; family Phasianidae; genus Meleagris; species Meleagris gallopavo. The sequence continues at coordinate 56,191,458 of NC_139405.1, read as the reverse complement.
GCAGAATTAATGTCAGCAGATCTACATGGACTAATTCAATGCTAGTGCTCCTGAAGTCCAACTTTTTCAAAATTATCTATATATCTTTTAGTCATATCAGTGTTTCACTGATATGTCTTGATAAACTAATACATTTGAAGCATTAATATGATATTTATATGAAGTTTTATTTCTCTAGGTGGTTGGTGGTGAGGTACCTCCTGCAAGAAAAATAATTTTTTTAACAGAAGAAAATGTTTCTCAAATAGTAAAAAAAAAACATAATAAAAAACAATTTGGCCAGAGAAACAAGTAGCTGCAGAGCACAGGTTATTCACCAAAATAAAGTGTCATGAGTGATCTTACAACAGGTTGCACATATTCACAAACATTTCACTTGCCTGACTGGTCTGTAGATTTCCTTAACACCAATGAACTGGAGTTGCTCCATGATGTCGGGAATACTTGCGCATCGGGTGAGGTTGATTCGTGGGTAATAGAGCAGATACGACAGGCACATTTCATTCCTGGTGCTCAGACCACCCTGAAAATGGGATTTTTCTTTAAATCAAGGTAGCAATGGAGCTCCACAGATAGAAACACTGGTTAGTATTTATATGCTAATGAAATGTGTAGCAGGAGGCCCAAATCAAAAGGTTTACTTTGCATGTTAGGTGATCAGGTAACAATAAATTATTATGTAATGAATTACAAAATACACTGCAAGCTCAAGCAACAACTCCTAAACTGAAGAGATGTCAGAAGGAACAACGCTCAATAAAACAAGCCACTGTTATGTTCAAGTTTGATCTGAGAAGTTCAGGTTTACTTTTGGCTGTCTCGAACATACTTATATCTACCATGATTCAGAACTGGTGTAGGAAAAATCTAATAGGATAATTAGTCCTCTTAATAAGAAATTGCATGAGCTCTGCCTAGTAAAATGGAAGCTGGGATGGAATATGTTTCTATATGGACTATATAGACTTAAGAACAAAGGAGCATTAACTTACTTATTATAAAATAATAAGTAAGATTTTTAGCTTTCAGAAGAAACATGCTCTGAAATAGTCTTCCACCGAGAATCTAATTTAAAATTAATATAGGTAAGTATGGACAAGTTTATGACCTTTATGTGTCCCTAAATCCTGTGGACACACTTCCATTAGTCTCACAGAACCACAAGTGATAGGAATGTAGAACATAAAATGCAAGAACTAAGGTGCAAGAACTAGTGCAGTCACCACACAGGATAACAGGACAAGTATGACAGGACTGGATAATTAAAACCCAACCACTTGCCTCCCACTAATAAACATTAGTAGCAGAGTTTATTCAGTGTAAGGATAAAAGTTTTGACAATCTTTTAGTTTGCTCCATTTTGTCATATTCTGCTTTGCTGAATTTTTTAAAACTTCATGCCAAGCATCATGAAATTCTTTCCCTACCAGTATTCTAATCTGTGCTCTTTCTGAAATATTTATTTCAGTGCCCTGCTACATGCTATTACACGTATCAGTTTGTGAGGTGTCATACAACTAAAATTACAGCATTCAGCTATTTCTCATCTCAAAAGTAAGCTAAGAGCTCAAACCACAGATTTACTAATGTGTTTACTTCCATATTAATAATATAATAATAATGTAATAATGATAATCTTTACTAAAAGATTTACTTCTATATGAAGAGTGCTTTAACATGGAAGCACATCAGTGTGGTGTGCTTCACCACTCACATCGTCTTGAGTGTGTTTAATTGTTTCTATGCTGGTATTTCACTCAACTAAGATGCAGCTAGCACAACAAAAACTAAAATGGCTTGATTCTTGCTATTTTGCTTTTCTTCATACATCTTCTACATATGCCCACAGCAAAGCCATGATTCAGCAAGAGCTATCCCTGTGCTCTCTGAGTGTCATAACGAGGTCTTCCTTACTGAACAGATCTCAACTCCTGGAGATCTGATCCAGGCTCTTCTGAGGATGAGGGATCAGCTCAGCACAGGATGATGCCTGCAGCTGTGCCCATCCCATACATGTTATGGGTCTGGCAACACTCCCTGGTTTCACTGTCAGCTGGCGCAGTCCATCTGCTGCATCAGCTGCAAATGCATTCAGGTAGAACACCCTCTCCTCCTGCCCTGCACAGGAACAGCAGCTGCCAGGGAGCCCCTTTGCAGCCCCTTGCCAGCATGCTCAAAGTAACAGTTTGAGCACTTTGCTGCTGTGTGAGAAAGGTAAAACAATGATGTGGCTGTTCCCAGCCACCTTATCTGTCATGCCTCAGTCCTACCTGAGGTACAAAAGCAAGTAGTCTGATCTTCGTCATGGCATAAGTGAAAATAAACTCATAATTACAACTTCAGTGAAAAACAGGTAGCAAGTCCATAAACATAATTCGTTAGAATATGCAGAATTTACATGTTAATGCATGTTATGAAGAAAGCACTCATTTTTCAGTATCTGTTATAAAATGGCTTGCTTATTTTTATAAACTAGTCATATGAATGCTTTATGCAAGAGATCAGACTTTAATCATAACAGTCCTTATGACTTTAAAACCTAAGAAATGGCATGTGATTGTGTAATTAAGTACACACATAAATTACCAAGTAATCTCACACTTTTTAACTGCATCTTATGAAAAAGATTTTCTTACCCATGTCATGCGTATTCGGTCCATAGTGCTGTAGTGACATTCTGTGATTAAATTATCCCCCTGAAACAGACAATTTAAGAAATTCAAGTTATCAATGCTAACTTCAAGTAACTACAGATGATGGCAAAAACTTAAGAAAAAAGGATCAGAGCAGTGGATATGAGCACTTAAAAGAGCAGAGAATTAGGCAATTTTTCTATGCCAAAATTTGGCACTTAACATTCATATTAGCCCAGAGCCTCAAAGGATCTCCCATGGGTTTAAACAGAGCCTTCTTATGAGGGTTTTTTTTTCAAACAGCAATGGAAGTGCACAGTTAAAAGCCTATTTTCAGGAAAAATATATAAGTAGACAATGCATACACATGATTCTTTCTCCAAAACTCTTCCAATGCTACTTTGCATATCTTTTCCCAGGCTAATTTATCCTGCCAACTTCTATAGAATTACTTGACAAATCAGGAAAATAAGGTTTTCCACATCACAATAACAGCTATTTATCTGCCAAGTCTGCGAGTAGAGGAGTGGCAGGCAAAGACTTAGCTGCATTGACAGATATGTATGGGAAGGGCTGAACACTTACCTTCTCAACTACGTGCAATTAACTTTTTGCTGTCTTGACAGTGTTTTTAAATAAAAAGGCAGGACCTTTGTTCCCTGTACCTAATCAAACACGTGTCTCAAAATCACTATGATGATCAACAGAAACAAAAATACTGAAGAATATAGAACATACTTCAAAAATCTGACATGCTGGGGCAACTTCATGTCACAAGGATGCCAGAGGCTTACTTGCTCTGGTTTCTTTCTGTTTGTTATCATCTTCCCTTATCACCCATTGTATCAGTCTTCCTGGAAGAAATCAGATTACCCCCAAAGGCTGAGAATTTCTCCTTCCCTTTGGGTTTTACTCCTGCCAGGTCACTACACTACTAATTGTAGTTCTGGGCTACCAGAAAAAGGTACGTCAACCTTGCATTGGTCAAATGAAGCCTGAGCCTTCTGAGGGATCTTGAACAGGCACAGCATCACTGCTCCTCATGGCGAGAAGCCAACTGGCATCAGTGAGAACTCTGGCTTCCCTAGTTGAAGCTGGATCATATTCACTAAAAGTTTTCCACTTGCAAGACTAGATCTTTTGGTTCTAAATTCAGAAGGTGGTACTAGTATACAAAGAAAAACAAATCATCTGGACTCCACAGCTTAAAGAAGAGATATCAGGAGAGAATAATAAGAACTTCTATGATTTTTTTTCTTATATTATTATTAGCATTATTAGTTAATCGATTAGTCTTGGTTAGAATTACACCAGAATGGTATATGAACAATAATACTGGTATTTTTTGCATGAGATGAAAACAATTGAAAGGCATGGAAAAGACTCACTTCAGAGAAAGAATTCTAGCTTCTACTTTAGCTGTCTGTTATGTTGATGATACTATCAAATACCTCATCTAGCCTTTTTGCTGTCTACTCCCTTTTGTTCTTGAATTTTAAGAGGCCTTCCTCTATAATCTACATGGATTTTCCTGAAAGTATTACGGTCTTTGTAAACCTGTCATCTTCTGCCAGCCCTCTTCCTAAACTCTTCAACATTTCTTTCCTGGAGGAGGTAACATCAGTTTGTCTTTGAAGTCCTCGTGGAGTACAAGCAGTTGGACTTCAAAGAATAGATGCTGCACCTGAGCATCGAGACATTACATTCTGAAGTTAACATTTTAGCTTATTGAGTTTCAGGGACAAATGTCAGAATATCCCACAGAGTAAGAAGAGGCTGAAAAAAACCCTAGAAGATCAAACCATGAGGATCCTGGCTACAATTGAAATTCAGTCATTCCAATGGCCTTTACAGCTCCAGTTATAACTAAAATGCAGTTGTCCGACATTTTGCATCCAACCAATTTCATGAAGTAATGGGCTTGTTCATGTGCACCACAACAAACACATCTCCACCTGCTCTGCTAGTTGGAACTGGAGTATCCAGCCCTTTGTAGTGATAAGCTTTCTGTCGTCAGGCCACAGCTTCAAAAATAGGTGCCTGCTTGAACTAAAAAGAGATGAATGAATAATTTTTAAGTTAATGACTCACTCAAAAAATAAAGATTGCTTTCATGAAATACCGGGGGATAACTACTGGTTTAATTTGAAGCTTTGTAATATAAATATATTTCGGACTTTTAAAAAAGTATATTACAATATCACAAAACAGCAGATAGACTCGCATGATTTCTTCTTCCCCAAAATTTTGTTTACTCAGTGAAATCTCATGCGGAACACAAGCTTATAATTTTATTCCTAACAATAAATTAAAATGTGAAACAAAGAAAAAACTTGGCTGATTCATAAACACACTTGCAAGAGTGAATACTTGCTGTGCACAAATGTTTGTGATGTGCTACTTAGTTCCAAGGGCTCATTAAAGCCCCATGGTGATGTTTCCATCCTTCATCTGGTTGGATGCACAACAAAGGCGCAACCAGGAACACCTGTGATTTTATTTTCTGCTTTGTTCAAGCATTTGTAATAGCAAAGCTCAAATCGAGCAATTGTGGACATCAAACACATCCAATGAATGAACCGATGGTCCAGGTCAGTTCTGTAATGAACCAGGTGGATACTCATGAGACACAACAACTTTAATGCATTCATCTATTTACAGTAACTGGAAAAAGGACCAAAACATCAAAGGAATTCTGTAGCAAAATTAATCCTAAGTGTGAGTAAACGTTAGGCAAGTGATCTCTTAAGCAATTTCAGGAAAAGAATTAAGAGTGCCATACCGGCATGATGGTTCTTTCTTCTTCCAGATACTGAAACTCTTGGAAGTTGAAGTCAAACTCATCATCATAAGCAAGCAGCTTCTGCTCCTCACCATTACGGAAGTGACGCATCCTGATGGCTCTGCCAGCAAGGTGAGCGTGAAGGAGGACCGCAAACACATGAATCCCACTAGGCCTCTCAGCACCTAGAGCCTGCCATGGGGAAATCAAGACCATCAGTATGCCTAGAGGTAAGGTAGTGTAATGCAGAGTGAAGATATATTCATTCGTGCACTTCATGTTTTACAGCAAAATGCAGCTTGGAGCAAAATTAAATCAGAATGGGAAATAATGGTTTAATATGCAAAAACGTTGATTTTGTCCTGGGGATGTTTTTTTATTTTATTTTAACAAAAACATGTTTTCACTCCTAATGCACTCAGCTTTTATGAAAATCAACTGAATTGCCAATAATTCTCAGTATATTAAGACTTTTAAGAGTATTATATCAAAACCAACACATTATGTTAGTGTTCTTGGCAAATGCTACTGAATATGGATGTCCATTATTATATACATATATGCAGCTGTGAATGAACAATGTGCCAAGAGAAGCCCCTTATATTAAGAGGCTACAATTACAATATGTCATACTTCCCATCTTCAAGCCAATGGGTAGTGAAATACTGTACGTTTACATCTGAAACTTTTTTTTGCTGGTTGGTCTAACTACACTTTTCAGACTTTCACTTTGCTATTAGAAGCCTTTTGCACACACATATATCTTAATTACTCTCTCTCAACAGTTCTCCTAGGTTAGTGATTTCAGGCTACCAACAGCTTTGCCATGGAAAGCAATGTATGTTTATATACTGAACACAGAACTAAATTATCACAAGCACTGCATCATCCAGTATTACTCAGATCAGTAAAGCAATACTGAGCATCCCAAACACCTTGATTAAAGACTCGAAATTCTGGAGGGCAGCATGTAGCAGATGCCTTGACCCAGTTCTTTAACCAGCAACTATCAATCTTCCCAAGGAGATAAAGAGGCTGTCCTAAAGTAATTCAAAGCATAAAAGCCACTGGTTTCAGACAGGACACGTACCTCTTCTAGACATTCCAACGTGCAGTGACCCTCTGACACAAATTCAGGCATGCCCGGTGGGATATTGTGGAAGAGGCTGACCCAAAGACCAGCTTCAATAACACCAGCATCGTATTTCCTTAAAACTGGAGTATAAAATAGCCTCAGACCAGAGTTATCTACCAAGCCTGCAACAAAATAACACAGTCAGTCATGGCAGTAAATCAGTATTTAAAAAAAAAAAAAATCCAATCATTTCTCATTTTTCAAGGCTTGTCCTATGTTTTTTTTTACAATAAAATTGAAGAATCAACCTCAATGACCTGAAAATGAATCAAACCATATGTGGGAAGCAGTAAACAGTGGTAGCCCACAAGGGGGTTGTTAAAGATGGTATGTTGATATCTGCAGTGTTCAAACAGGAATGAAAAATGTGTGTTGCTTGGAGCCCTCATGATCCTTCTTTTAACTTACCCAGCATGGGTATCGGAGAAAACAAAGTAGATTACAGGCACAAGAAACAATACAAGGAAATGATAAAACCTCAGAAGTTGCCAAGTATGGTTTTAAAATGAAATATTTAAAGCAGAGCTTAAAGGTGTTGTATTTTTTTTTCCTTGAAATATTTGACTCGTGTTACCTTCTCCTTGTGAATTTATCTATTCCTTCACCTTAAGCCCCAGCAATAATAATATTTTTTCCTTTGTTCTGGATTGCCTGTCACATCACAGCATACCTCAGATGACCAAACACATCCTTTTTGCAATCTTTCCAATTAAGAGATCATCAACTAAAGATATGAGAAAAAGCTTCTTAAATCACAAATTTAAATATAATATTACCACGCTGAATAAAGAAGGCAAGGGAACTGCATTGGAATTTAATCCTCTCCTCAAGGATTTCTCTTGATTACAAGAGTAGTTTAAAGAGCAAAGGACTGCTGTAAGAAGATTGAGCTTTAAAAGTAAGAATAGTATGAATCTACTTCATTCATCTAGAAGTTTGGCCGTACTCATTTGTTTGTGTATCTACTCAGAATTTATGTTGTCTCCATCCACTAAGGTATTATAATTATTTATCTTGTCTTAGCTATTTTTATGAGGCAAGATATAAGCAGAAACAAAGACAGCTTTGTGTTGCACAAGCCCTAAATTCTGTGTTATCTCATCTGTTACCTTCCTGTTTGTTGCACTTTTTCAAATTTCAGCTTTGAAATCAAGAATGCAAAAATGTTGCCAAGTCTCTCAGAGAAGGTAAGAGGCTTCCTCTATCAGTCTTCTAAAAAAAGTAACAGACATAGTAGTGGTTGAAACCAAATTTTACATCAGTACAAATTCAGCAGGCTATTTTAAGATACACAAATGAGAGAGGGATACAGGAGGTGCTAAGTTACCCAGCCACTGTAACACCTGAGACAGCATAGTTCATAAAAATTAAGGAACAAATGCTATGAGCTATGCACAATCACGAATGGTAGGGAACTACGAGACCATCTGTAATATACAAATCACTATATTTCAGTTAATATACGCTGTCTCAAATCTCAATGTTAATTCATTTGGGGATCTGTATTCATTCTCTTTCTGAAGCTATCTGTACTTTCATCAACTTGAATTTTTCCTTCGTGGTGCTCCCCCCTTAAGCCTCCTGCTAACGTCTAAATGCCAGAAATTTTTATGATATCTAAGAGTTTTTGATAAACAGACTCAAAAAAAGTCATCTTTCAAATTAAAAGTGGGTGTTGCTGAAAAAGAAGCATTCAGAATCTGCCAAGCTAGAACCAGTTCATACATTTTTGAGCTTGACCAGGAGCCAGCACTGATTATGAATCTGAGTCACTTAGACAAACATTGCTCCACATGCAGAGGTGAGGCTGCTGGCTTAACCACAAGACCCAAACTGGGAAAACACAGACCCTGAAATGGGAAAAGAATGGTGAAGGTGATTTGGTGACAGTGATGGGTGGGAGGACTCAGGAATCCCACCCACACTCAAGCAGCGCCTCTCCTGGAACAATCTTATACTGTGTGTTTTTCCAGGGAGAAGAGAAACCACCTGGATCACACACACCTTGCTCTCTGAATCTCTGAATTTTCCCAGATCTTCAGGGAGACTCTGTGTTCACTTGGGACTGTCTCAACATTGCAAAGCTGCACCCATTGCTTACAAAGGAAACAAAACTCCCGATTCCCAGATTTTGTACGTGTCACTTAAGCTAAGACAAAATCATACAGCACAATCGATTAAAATAAAAAAGTGAGTTTAGAACACAGTCCAATTTGAAAAGAGGTTTTCTGCACATGATGTGTTGAGCTTTCAGGTAATATTTGATGGGAAATCATGTTCTACCAAGGATAGAATCATAGAATCATTTGAGTTGGAAGGAATCTTTAAAGATCATCCAATCCAACTCTCATGCAATGAACAGGGACATCTACAGCCAGATCAGGTTGCCCAGAGCCCCTTCCAGCCTGATCCTGAGTGTCTCCAGGGACAAGGACGCAAAATAAGCTTACTGTATCACATAAGAATATGCATGTTGAAGGATGAAAGTCTGTCATTAAATAAAACAATTTTAAGAAAGTTCTTCCCAGACATCACGAAGAGGGGAAATAGCAGTAAGATGGAATGCCCCAGCCAACACAGAAGATTTTATTTAAATGCGTAGGGCTGTAAAGGATCAGTACACTGTGCAATGGATTTTACCCAGTTCATTTATTCCAGTAATCAGAATATCCATAGGCATAGAAGCTCAACAAATTTTTGTATAAAAACAGAAAACATTACTGAACTTTTCAAAAGTCAGCTTTGAAGTATTCTAGATTTACTGGGCGTCTCAGTTTCACGAAGGAAAAACAAAACTTCCTTTTGTTTCTTCTAGATATAAATTTTAGGGTGAAGATTAAAAAATAACATTATAAAAGTGAACCTTATAATTTAAGACAGACTGTTTTTACATAATGAATGGCCAACAATCTGAATTTTTATTTTACTTTCTGAAATTGCCCACAGTTGAAGCAGATGTATTAAAAAATACTTCAAAGCTTATAAAAAGCTTGTTCTCTGTGATGCTATCTTGCAGTCTGGTTGATGTGCTGCTGTCTCTCAGTCTGATTGGATTTCCGAGCAAAGAATACAGAGAGAGATAACACAAAGAATGTCTTGATCAAAGGTGTATTCACCAGGTCCACAATTCTTTGTATCTCTGAATCCCCCACTTTCTTCAGGCTATGTTTCTTAGTGCAGTGAGGAAAACACTGAGAGTCAGAAAACATCAAGAAGGGGAAAATGAGCCTCAGCTTTTCATCTGTTCTATTTGCAGTGTGATACAATGAGTACATTTTCCAGTATTGCTTATTTTACAGAACATGAGGGTACAAACCTTCAGTGTATGTCGGATTGTCGTAATGCACCTCCATAAGAACAAACTGAGGGTCAGCTGCTGTGCCAATGGATAATCCAACATGGGGAGGGTAGGTGAAGCCCTGGAATCAACACATGCACACTGAGAAAAGGAACTTTTCCCATGTTTAAGAGTTCATTTTTTATATATGAATACAATTACTGCTTTGCAATGATACAATCATGTAAATGATACAATTTATTAATGTCATTTATTTTAAAACTTTCTGAATGTGACATTGTAGCATAATATATTTATTAATACTGCATGCACTAAGTAACTCGGCTAGTATAAATTAATAGTTTTTGTGCTTGCTAGAGGATAAAGCCCTGAGCAACCTGGTCTGACCTCACGACTGACCCTGCTTCGAGTAGTAGGCTGGACTAGAGGCTTCCCAAAGTCCCTTTCACTCTGCATTATCTTATGATCTTGTGATTATTTATTCTTTCCTTATTGCTTGAGTGGAAAATGGAAATGCCATTTGAGATGTATAAACAGTGCATCATTAAATATTTAGTCCGACAATAAAATCCTTATGAAGAAGTGAGTCTGTTTTAAATGCTTCTAGTTTACAAAAGCAGTAATTTGCAGGGAATACAGTGGTCATTCATAATTAGATTATTTTTCCTGTACAAATCAATGTATTTTAAGCTAAATGATTTCAACAATAAAAATTGCCTTTGTGGCAACATTTACATTAGTGAGCCACATGGTGAGAAAGAAACAGAGCTGTACAGTGCAACAGGTTGTGCTGGACTCACTGTCCCCAGTCTACTTTCTTTGGACAATCTCTACAGTCAGCCTCTATGCACTGAATTCCGTTTTTCATTGAGAAGTGCTGGTTTCACTCCCAAACATTAAATTTAACTTCATCCTCTCCAAAAGGATGAAGTTACAAACAAAGGAGCTTAGTTAAAGGGGAATAACTGGGAGATTTGTTTCAGAAGCTCATGCCTGATTCAAAGCAAAACACCAGTATCTTATAGGTGAACTCATTTACCGTACTCATTTCATGAGGAATGAATCTCCCCATTTTATGTTACACAGATAGTATTTTAATATGCAATTTGAGATTCTAACTTTCTGATTCTTGATGGACATTCATGAATTAATCTTAGTATATAGTTATAAATATTATGATCTTCATGCTACATAAGCATAAATTGAAGCACTGAGTACTCCAGTAGACTCGAGTGTAACCCAGATCTTCCAGATTGCTCTGTGTGGATCTTTAACAAGAGGAGCATTCTCGCAAAAGCTTCCATAACAGTAGTCAAATGATAAGTTATTTATATAAATTTTTTATTTCACTCAGATTAAGAAAGTTGAAAGTAGTAGGTCAGAACATAGCTGATGGCAAAAATGCACAAAGTGTACATCAGAGATAATGCTCGTAGTGGATTAAGCTTCTTTCAGTTTGTACATGTAGCAGCTCCAGCTTTCTCACACTGCAGCACTCAGAAACAGTTTCTGGACTGCGGGCTGGCAAGCGAAGACTCCATCATCTCCTCAGTCCCTCTCTTTTCCCATGTCAAGTCTGAGCTTGCAAACAGTGAAGCAAGGGGGTAAAGAAAGGTTGGGATGCTTCATCTGGCAGTAATGCTGTCTTACGTCAGCTGGAAGCATTAACAGTTTAACTTAGCATGTGAAATAAGCTGAAATCAGAGTCTGGGTTAATATGGCATCTACTATGTTTTCAGTAGATACATCCCACTGCTACAATCAAAGCACTCCTTGTGCTGGCTTTGCAGCAATACACAATCACTTTAAGACTGAAATGATGACTTTTAGGTCTGGGAAGGAAATTTCAGAATATTATGCCCCAGTTGGGCAGTACTACAATCAAGGTGCTCTTGGGGTGCAAAATGAAATAGATCTATGTCTAGCAAAGCCTTTGATGCAATCACCTACAGACAGTGCTTTTAATTCTGCCATTCTCCACAGATAACAGATATCTATTTTCATTGATGAAAGCAGTGCATTCCTTTATTGTATAGGACAAGATGATATGGTGACAGACTTCCATGCTCCCAGTCATCTTTCTTTACTTAAAACATAGATTTGGTCTATGCTTTTTTCATCACTTTAAGCTTGTCATTCAAAAAGTTCATTGTATCTAGCACTTAAAAAGCCAACAAGATGAGGACTTGGTGGTGAAGCATTTAGAGATTGATTGTATAACGTTAAAAAAAGACAGATAAAGAAATCACTACTAGAAGAAAGCTTCATTGTGATACACATCCTCCTCATGCCCACTTCATGCAGCATACTGATAGCTATTCCTACCTCTCCTCCAATGGCCCATGCAAAAATGACCGTCTCACATGTGAAAAAGGAGTCTGGCATGTTGGGGTGGTAGCACTCATGCCCGTAGTCCAGTACGCTGTCATTCAAGTTGCTGCTGCACTGATAGAGCAAGATATGGTGCACCAGGTTCTCATGGCCCTTCTGAATCAACGGCTCAACCTGTCAAAGGGAGAATGAAAAAGAAAAGAAAATGTATCTCAGATATGATTGTTTCAATACAAGTGTACAGATAGAACTACAAAGTACATTGTGCACTTATATTGAAAGAGAAGCCTCGAAGTTAGATTGTTGCTACATTGAGATGCTACTTCAGCACTCTCCAACTCCAAGCATTAAAAACATCTTCATTTAAGTGCATCAACAGGGAACAGAAAGGAAAACCTGTGTCCTGACTAAAGCTATGTTGCCATCTGTCTTTTCTCTCTTCTCCCACCCCTTGTACTGTCACTTGTCTGTCCAGCCCTGTTTAGCCACAGTCCAGCATGCCTGGGATATAAGCCAGCTGAATGTCTGCTCAGCTAAACCAGGTTGGTATCAGAACTGCGCAGAGCTTTTCAGCCCCATCTCAGCCTCTTTTGAACTACTTTGAACTAAAGTTGCCTATTAATTCTGTACATCTAGGGGGAGCCTGGAGGTATAACCCCACATTTCTCAGCAGCTCAAGATGGACTTTCAAATTTTTTAGACATCTATGAAAATGTAGAATTTATAATTTGCTCAATTGTAAAGACTTTGTTAAGACATTCCTCAGAGGCTGGATGCTCCAGTCTGCTTGTGGCAGTGAGGAGCTGGAGGGTTCTTGGGTGTGCAGGGGTGCCCCCAGTATAATTTGGCCACTGAACTTTAGGGTAGCCCAAAATTTCCATACACCAGCACAAATACCAGTGCTTGCTCTCTCTTTGGATGGATGATGTTAAATCATCTCTGTCAGTGATGACACCCCTGAGGCAACCATGAATACTTCTGAAAAAAGTTACTTTGCTTTTCAGAAAGATAATATTCCACAAAACATCAGCATATAGAAAACTATATTAAAATGAAAAGAGTTTTTCTCTTGTTCTATTTTCAAAGACTGCATCCCAATCTGTCATATCAACTTTCAAGTTGAGTAAGCTGAACATTCTCTGTAAATATTTTCACAAGAAATCTAAAGCTTAACAATGCAGCACTGAAGATGCGGGTACCTGTGCAGTATTGCATTTTAATACTGTTAGGATTAGCATTACTGTTAGCAAAGGCATTTTAAGCAGAGGGAAAAAAAAAAAACAAACACAAAAAAAACATATATAAATCCTAAAATTGCGCCTATTTATTTTGAACACAAATCCCAGGTACAAGAGCAGGGTAAGAATTTCTTACCTTATTAAAACATTTTCAATATTGTCACAGAAATTTATCTCTGTATATTCTTCAAACCACTGAAGCAATTACAGAAGAGGAAGGACAGGCAGAAGTGCATATCAAGACCACCTTTGTTGATATAAATCCACAAAGTACCACTGAAGTCATGCACTTGGGGAGTCCAGCTGCTGCTGAGTATGTGTACGTCTTCCAAGAAGTGCATAACCCCAAACCACCCACTTCACTGCTCAGAAGTCAATGGAAGGGTGCCAACTTGCATTGACACACCAAAGTTTTGTTCTAATGGCAAAACTGAAATGTTTCACAAGAAATCTTCAGTACTGTTTTCAGTAATCCCTATTTTAGTTAACAATACAATTCTCATGAATTACTTTTCCACGAGAGTAAAAGTATTTTTGAAAAGATGTTAAGAGTCAGTTTTCCCATCAGATATAAGAATTAATACTCAACTATGTGAGGCTGACTGACAGAGATTCAGATGTCCATTCAGATTGATGTTGCTTCTTTCCTCTGCTTTTTCATATACATGCACATTCATCCAAATACTGAAGAATCATATCATGGCACCTTATACATTAAATAGCAGCATATATCACGGGAATTCAGAATTTCCACATAATGTATGGATTAGTCAGGGAGTTGATAATGGGAATGCTATCTCTGTATCTACCAAGAAAAAAAGAATATTTTTGTCCAAACACTTGATAGCTCTGTGTGCTGCTATAAGATCCCAACACCTGCTGTGCATACAGTCGCTGTTTAAAACTAACTTCCTCTCAGAACAATGGGACATCATCAAAATTAGAAACTCATATCCTGTCATTGATTTCTTAGTGTCAGATACCTAAATAAAAACAGAAGACAGTTTTGTTCAGCTTTCTTTAGTAAAGAAAAGAAAAACAAAAACCAAACAATCCCTGAGCATCTTTCCAGTGTATCTTGTAGGACATCTCATATTCTTCAGATGCATCAAGAAATAATGAAAAGCAGCAATGAAGTTAGACCTTTCATACATTTTTATAATAACTTGGTTAGAGGAGTACCAGCTTCTCTCTTTTTCAACAAATAGAGAGGAGAAAAAAAATAAATAAATAGAAACTACTAGGAGTGGATCAAAAACCTTATAAAAAATGTAGGAAAATCTCATTAGTAGATACTGCTCACTTAGGTCACCTCCCTGAAGTTCACAAGCATTGTTTCTGACTGAAATGAGATCTGGAAGACGAGCAAATCCTGCTGTTGTGCTAAGTTCCCTTTCTCTGACCCAGTGAATAGATAGCTATGGTTAATTAGTGGAATAACTTCAGCAGAAAATAATATTAAAAGCATTTATCTTTCCCCCCTATTCTAGTGACTGGAAAAGGGATTTAAACATGCCACTTCTACACCCCAGGTGAGTGCTGCCCTACTTACTCAGCCATTTGTCACTGTAGCTTATAGTGTGAGAAGGTTCTTTAAATTGCCACCCTCTTTCTCTTTCTCTTTCCACAAGATCATCTGTACAGCTTAGTTTGCTCCAAGCAGAAAAGAAATTCCCAAATCTCACTTTTTTTTCAACAAACAGAATTCTTGTTTTCTGGCCTGCCTTATAAACAAGGATGATGAACAATGACAGAGTTCCTGAAACATGACGCCAAATCTAACAAACCACTAATGCATTTAAAAGTACACATAAGTAGTCCCAGATTTAAAATCAGCTACTAGAGTATGTATCTACAATTAAATATCTAGATGAGGGTGGCCTTCTTTCCAGAGTACTTGCAGCCCCAATGAATGATAACACAATTAGTTGGACTCATCTCTACAAAGCTACTACCAATACAAATGGCTCTATATCAGTCTCGAACAGGCATTCATTTATAAAATGTGTACTGTTTTATGCACACATTCAAAGTTTCCGTCTATTTGAATTTTTTAAGCATAAATTTTTTGGGGTTTTGGGAGTATTTTATCCCCAAACCACCGAACTGAAAACTAAGCTAAGGGTTACTTTTGCAGGTCTCCAGACGCAACAATGATGACCCCATGCTGTAAGTCACTATAACTATTTTGTACGCTTGTCTTGGGACATAATGCTACTTTTATAATATTCATGAAAAGACAGTAACTTACTATGGCAAATTAGGGCAGAGAGAAATACAGAAAAAAAATGTGATAAAAGTTGGAATATTATATAGTAGTCAATAAACTCTACAGATTTAAGGAATTCATTTTTATTGATATCTTGTTTATATACGGGCTTGGTTACTTTGTACTTGTAGTGTAAGGGGACACTCAAATGACACTTTTATCCATCAATACCTGAGTAAATCAGAATGTTGTAGTGAAAATGGAAGTCAGCCCTTCATTTTCACCTCCTGTTAGCCAAGGCAGTGAGGGAAAATATCTAAAAAG
This sequence comes from Meleagris gallopavo, assembly GCF_905368555.1. Taxonomy (NCBI): domain Eukaryota; kingdom Metazoa; phylum Chordata; class Aves; order Galliformes; family Phasianidae; genus Meleagris; species Meleagris gallopavo. The sequence goes on along the minus strand of NC_139405.1, from coordinate 56,175,508 downwards.
ACTTAAAGTGAATATGCATATAATTATCTAAAACATTAGTTTTCCCATTTTACTCCATTCTTTTATGTTGATCTGTGGTGCCTTAATTGTAGCTGCAACACAAGGAAGAACCAGCTGTCAGGGTTCATCTCTTTGCCATGCCATGAATAAGCCTGCAGAGGCAGTGCACTACTGCCAAGGCACCTCAGTGACTTCTCCACCTGCAGGCAAAGTGCATTTTCTGCTTGACATTTCATAACTGCCAGGGGCTCAGTGAACAAAAGCCCTGTGTCCACCAATTGCTGAAAGCATTTGGAACTGTGAAAAATAAGCAGACACCCAAAAATCACCCTCCCCTGCTTTTCATGAAACCAGCAAAAAGAAGCTGCTCTTGTATTATTCATAACAATTCGCTTTTTAGATCTTTTCTACCTTTTCTGAAAGCTCGGATGAAACATCTTTCTAACTGAGTACACTGACATACATGAACAAACCTGACTCCCTCTGACAGAGGTAAAAAACAATAGATGTACTATACTCACCCACCACATCAAATCAGGGTCCCAAAGAAGGAGATGTCATGCAAAATAAAGACAATGCTTTTTACAATCAAAATTATGGGTTATGGTTATGGAGTTTGAGTAGCATGACTGATGGGGCAGGTCGAGAGGTTTTAAGGAGCTCCTTGTGTAATTACTATATCCCCCAGCACTTCTCAAAATACTGATTTTCAAAATACAAAATAAAAATTTTCAATTCATTATCAAGTTAAATTAGTCAAGACTTTTGTTTCCCACTGTTCACTTAACAGAAACCATATTCTAGTCAACATGTCTACAACACATGAACAAACAATGCCTGCATTACTCAACTTCAACTTTTAATTCCTCTCTTCTCTGTTCTCTATTATCCTTTCACCTATTATACAAGTTGAACATACAACATGTCTTTGTTTTTTTTTTTTTTTTAAAAAAAAGCAGGCAAAAATTCTAACAGAGGCTTGCATCTCAGGCTGCTGATAAGCAGGGTCAAGATTCTAATGTAAGACACATTGAACAGGATGAAAATGCAAACAGCATTCCCAAGAGCATAATCTAGTTACATTTCCTGCAAGGAAAAAATATCTCCAGAAAGTTGGAAGTCTTTTTTGCTTATTCTCTTCTTTTTCCCTTTTTTTATTTGTTTTGCTTACTTTGATGTTACAGCTGTGGTTTGTTCTTCGTGCCTGTTTGTGTGAATGATGAAAATCAGTAAACTATCTCCAAAATCTCTCCATAGTGTCCATTTTACAAAATATAGTTCACTGAACTTAAGAAAACAAAATGCTGTATTTATGAATATATGAAAAATGGCAACAGGTTTTTGGTCTTGTTCCAATGACAATTCTACACAGAAATGTCATTTAAAAAAGTAATTTTAGTTTTTCAGGTTCAAAAGCAAGTTTCAACTTATTTTTACATTTCAAATGTTCCTATAAATTCTGCTTCCATTAATCTATTACATAATCATATGGTGAATTCTAATCTCCTATAGCCGTATGTACGCTAATAAATACCAACCACAGACAATTCTTAGCATTGAATCTACCTGTGATGCCATGTTCATATATTCATAGAGCTAAACTCTTTAAAAATTGGTGATAGAGTTGCCTCAACCGTACCTGAGCATTAATTGTTCAGCAGTAGTAAAAACCATGCCAGGAAATGTGCCACAAATTAGAAGGTATGCAATCCTCAACTAAGGCTGAGATACTGAAAATGAGAGAGAACGGGCTTGAGAAAAGAGCAGATGCACTTCAGCCCAGAGTCTTCAACAAACTGACTTCAGCAACACAACTATCAAGCTACTAAGATTTCCTGTTCCCTCTGGAGAACATCATAAAGCACCAAGCATCCTACCGTCACCTCTACTAACTGAAAGACACTATGGCATGGCATATTGCCACTGTAAATGTCTGCCTTAGCCTTATATAACACCGTGTGAATGTAGCCTCTGGCAACACAGAGGAAAAACATTTTTCTATCATCTGAAAACTGAGAATAAAAATTTCACACAAGATTTTGTCCTGGCACTGTTATATCTAAGATTGTTTCTAGTCTGTGGTTGGTTATTTTATTGAGATTGCCATGTCCTTGATTAAACTCAGACCAAAAAGTGACGGTTTTGAAACTGAGGGCTGGCTGAGTTTGCTGTAGAGAAATTTTGAAACAGAGGCCAAGGTTTTTGCTCTCTGCTTTCTGTACTCAACCTTGGGAAGAACTATCACCTTTCTACTGATTACTCTGGAATTTGTACTTACACAAATATATACCATGTACATATATTTAAGTAATTGTCCTATTTAGAAAAGTTCAAAATGTCATCAAGATTTTTCCGAATTTTTTTCTTCAAAAATGCAGTCTTGGAAAAAACAAATATTTATCTAGGACATCTCATTGAAGGTTTATGATTTTTCTTCAGAAAAGCAAACATGTAGAAATACTTGGCTCAATAAAGTTGAGTCTTTTTCGGCAAAAAACTCTGTGTATTCCAGAAAAAAAAAAAAAAAAAAATCTCAATATTTGATTTTCATATACATTTTCTGATAGAAAAAAACACTAGTTGCCTTCTGCATAGCATTCATTCTTGCACACATCCTAAAAGGTGAGCTGAGCAAAAGCCCCAGAGCTGGAAATGTGCCCTAGAGCCAGGAGAGAAATCTAAGTCCACGACCAAGATTTTAACCCCAACAGCTATCTCATGTCAGGAGGAAAGCCTGTCTAGGTCAGCATCATATCTGCAGCACTAATCTGCTGCAGACTTTCAGCCGCAAGTTCAGGAATCCTGAGGTCATGCAGGGACCACCCTCCCAGCCCCCAACCCCATCTGTCAGAAAGCATTAATTTAATGTCACAGAGCAGTTAGGGCTGAAAGAGATACCTCAAATGCTCAACAGGCTGCAATCAAGCATGGGCTAGCTGCCTAACCTTTACTGAGATCAGCCCTATCATCTGCAGCCAAGAGTCTGTTTGTTTTTCTCACTGTACAATTCAGATCTTAAATTCAGTAATTACTAACAAAATCCTTTAAATTCATCTTGATCTGAATTTAAACATGCTGTTTACATAAAAAGTTGTATGTTTTGGTGAATGACTTGCAGTAACCTTAGCAAAGCCACGGTTCCTGTTTCACTGGTAGTTCTCCATGTATGAGCATTATTGCTTATCTTGAATTGTTTTCCAAATGTAAAAATATTTATTCAAATTATTTTCACAGCTTTAAGCTGGAGAAAATATAATTAGTGATGCTACTGATATATCTGGCTTCTTGTATTTTAAGACAAAAGAGATACAAATGAGAAAAAAGCACAGGCAACAGCAACCATCCCCACCCCCACCTTAATAATGTGATTAGGTAAGGTTTCCTTGGAGGATGGAAATTTTCCAGACCAAAAATAGAGGTTCCATACAAGTTAAGGCATTTAAATTTGCATGATTTGTCCTTAATATATCTGTGTTGGTTTTTTTTCCCCCAAAGCAAGATTAAAATACAGGATATAATCCAAAATTGAAATAACAGTGCTGACTTGTTTATTTACTTATTTAAGTTATATTGTTGGCATTTTATTTTAGTTGGTTTAAAGCACATAAAAATTCTAGCATCAGTGTGGAGAAACAAGTCCTTACCACATGAATGGAAAATCTTATTCAGAAAACAGATATTTCCTGTTCTTGGTGTAAAGAAGAAAGGATTTATTTACTCAGTGTCTGTGTTGTTCAGTGAAGGCTCTTATTTAAGTTTTATTAGTATACCACATAAAGAACTGATTACCATACTGCAGTTTTAAGCTGCAGAATATTTATAGAAAGAGAATAAGACCTTCACGACAAAAGTTACTGTTCCTGTTAGTTGGAGAGGAGGCTGTACCTTTGAATTCACACAATTCCTGCCATTCTCACATATTACCATGATTAAAGACATGCTAATGATTGCACTGTACAGCTGGAATTTCTATAGGTTAGTATGCAGAATAACTTAAATATTCTAATTAGGAGAAAGGAATCAAACAACACAATAACCATGAAAAACAAAGCATTTCAAAATGAGAATTAGGGATGGATTTAGGGCTCCTTGTTCTCTCTGCCATTAAGTTTATTCCTAAATTCTTATTCCTAATGAATTGCCTGGAATTTTGCCACTCACAAAGAGTTCAGATCTGAAAGACACAGTAATTTAGACTAAATCCAAAAGAAATATGCCTCAAAAGAAATATTCATTAAAAAACTGTTTCCGCCTGAGGAATGTCTGAAGATTTAAGATAACACGTTTAGCAACAATTAAAAATTATAACCCTGAGGAGCAATCTGATAAAAAGCTTGGGTCAAGAAAAAACACGTTTCATTCAATTACGCTTTCCAGCAATACATTCATTGCACACCTAAGCAACAGGAACACGGGCAGAGTGGCTGTGGTATTCAGTACGATCAGACTCTCTCAACAAAGCTGATATACACCAAACAGAACAGCAATTAATCAATTAATCAGTAACATCACCACTTTTTTGGGAAAACAGTATAATAATAAAGTAATATGTAACCAAATACTTTTCAGATCTAAAGCCAAGGTGAATAGTCTATAAAGTATTTGTATTTATCCCAGATAAACATATAAGTAATGCTTGTATTCCCTTTTCTGATGAAATCACTATTAATACACAGCGATGTCTAGTTGTTTCTTTGAGATTAGCAATGGAAAAAGATTTAATTCTACTGTACAACTGCAAAAATTTCCCTTTGATCACAACTTAATAACATCAAACTTTTTCTCTTCCTCCTTGGGAAACAACAAGAAACTTTACTGAACAAAGAATGCATGAGAATTTCCAGCATGTCTGCTTTGTGTTTTACAAATACAGACATATACAGACATAGGTAAACGTGTTTTCTGTGAACAAAATTCTGATTTCTATTCAGAAGAAGTGAAGAAAAGGAACGCACACGGGAAAGACTTTAAGCATGTGGATACAGAATGAGTTCAGCAGTCGCCAGCCTGCACTCTCTGGAACCTCAAGTCTACTGAAATGAAAGAAGGGGATAAACTATGCATGTCTCCCGACATTGACTTGGCACAGCTTCCTGAGTCAGCACAACACATCTCAGGAACTGTTGCTCATACTGTCTAAATTTTGTATTTAGAGGTTTTACATACATACAGACAGACATGAGATGATTTGTAAAATATATCTTGTTGAGTACTGTGAGAGGTTAAGTTATGTCTCCATTAATATCATGAGTTCCACATTTTCTGACCCTAATCCAAGTCCTGATAAAGTCACGAAACAAGTGCAATTTTCTGATGACATGGTCTTTGAAAGTTAAGTAAGAATATTATATTAAAATTATACTCTCATAATTCTCTAAAAACCACAACTGTAACTGGCAGTTTACAAAACAGAAAGACACAGTTTCAGTCTAAGGAACTTTGGAGATAGCAAAGGCAAGGTCACTGAAATGAGGGGAAAGAGAAAGAAGACTGAAGAGCACTCACTTACAATAACTCACTTATAACGTATTATTTTCTCAGGTTAGGGTTGTGTATTTGTTTGTTTGTTAAATTTTAATTAGGCCAAGATACCACTTATTTCTATACCATCTAAAATTTCTTAAGCCATGGTGCAAATAGAAACTGTTAATTTATCTACTGCAATTCAGTTGTCATCTTTGTCAACTGACATGCTATGTGGGGACACGGTGGAGTGCTACTGTCTGACTAACTTATTTTTCCACTGTTATTATTTATTTTTAATTAATTTAATTATAATTATTTATATAATTATATATGTAAGATATAATTATTTAATTGTAATTATTATTTTGCCCCCAGGAGTCCATGAATCTGTGCTCTTGACATAACTGCAACTGCTGCGTATAGATGTGGAAGCAGAAATGGAGGGGATATCCCAGCATTATTCTTTGAAAACTGAACCAGTAACTAAATCTACGTTTGGAGAGAGAGAGGTGGGACCTGAAAAGATAACACTTCCTATTGTTAGAATGAAATTTCTTCTCCATATAAATTACATTGGCTCCATTCAGTATGGCCATACTGAAAATCTGGTTTGGATACTGCTACTACATGACTCACCTGAATTAGAAAGTTAATCATAAGAGACAATGTCAAGAGGCTAATAGGACAGAAGTAGATGTGCTTTGTGATCCACCCAGATGCTCACTTCATACTGCGTAAGCTCCACCAAATCAGATTTTGATGCCTGTGAACCCGGTGTTCTACCATTTGCACAGAAGATCGTTTACAACTATTCATCTGAGGCTCAGTTTTTCTTGGAAATATTTTATTAGCTGCTACTATAAGAAGTGTGGAAAGGATGACTGCAGACATTTGCTAGACAAGATTTTCTTATCTTGTGTGTGCTACCTAACATTACTTTAAAACCAAAGCTAAAGATGAGGAAGGAAAAAAGACACTGTACAAAACATAGTGGGATAAATCAATAGCAATTCTCTACTAAGCACCTCAGAAACGGAGGTGGATCTCAGAGAGATTTCACAAAATCAGCACTTTCCTGTTCTCCATTCTCACCTTTAGTCATACTTAAGGTTCCTTTCATCTAACGCTTATATGCAACCAGAACTTCCATAAATTCTAACTTTCATTTAACAGAAAATACATGCCTAGTGAACACACTGGCCTGATGGATGGACAGATATAGTTTTAATTAAGGAAGAAAAAAAAAAAAAGAAAATGAAAAAACTATATTAAATTAACTAGATGTTCATGTTTGTTGATGCCAGAAATGAAATAGATTATTTTTGCATACCAAATATGAAATAACTAATGCAGCAATAGCTGCATAGCTTAAGTTTTCCTGTTGTAAAGATATACAAGGCAAATGAAAGAAGAATACCACAAAACAAGAATACATTCCACTAAGAAATAATAAGTTTGGTCTGACAGTAAAATCTGTGGTAATATGTAATTTCATCTTTGATCACAGTATTAATGTATGAAATAATTTTACATATGAAATAATTCAGCAGAATATGAGAGAAGACAGCAGTTCTTTTATTTCCTGAGAGAGATGCTTGGGAAAATTGCATTTTCTAATCAGTTCAGTCATATGTGAGTCTGTAACACTACAAACCCAACTTAGGCTTGAAGAGAGCCCTCCAGACCAAAGGACAGAGAGCTTGCAAGCTCTGCAGCATAAGATATCATTTCATTCTCAATCTCATTTACCAAGGCTGAAATTGCTTTGCAGGGGGACATATGGGACAACACAGAACATTTGTTTGTTTCAGGCTGCATGATGCAATTTGCTTGAATTATCTATCACATTTAGCAAAACGTAGAAGTTCAAGCCAGAGGACAACAAGCAGTTACTGTCTGGTATCACTCAAGTTAAAAATCAGTGCCCTCATTTAGGTACGAAGGCTACAAGCTGCCCTTCTGGCTTTCAATCAATCAGTCTCTTAAACTGGAGTCCCTTTGTATTTCCACACTGGGGTCTTTGGTATTACTAGAGCATTCCACTGTCAAAAAGCAAAGTTACCCTTGGCAACAAGTTTTTTTGGAGTTTTTACTTCCTTATCAGAGATTGCTCTGAAACGGAAGATTGCTCTGAACATGAAGATTAACTGGCAGCTGCTGGTGTGCTCTAATACAGTCCCTTCTTTAACTGAAAAGAAAGTCCCTTTTCTGAAGGGATCAGAGATGGGAAACTTTGGTGCTTGTATAAAAATATGCCCAATGTTACACTTCTAAACTCATGCTTAATAATCAAGGTTTTTTTCTGGTTATATGTTTGGCCTGTTTTCGCTATTCATATATACTCAGCTCAGTGTCAAAAAATTACACAGAGTTGTGGCTGAGAAAAATCATTTTTTTCCTAAGGGCAAATTGAAAAAAAAAGGTCTTTTTTTTTTTTTTTTTTTTTCTCTCATCACAACCCTGACCATTTTGGTGGGACACATCTCTGATTCAACCATCTGAGAGCTACGTATGTAATACAGGCTGGTTCTCTCTTCTTAGTCAATGCAGAGAGACTGAGTCATAAAGGGGATGTCTGAGCTCATCTATTTCAGACATTTACTCTGGGATGACATAAACAGCTATTTTTGCCACTGACTACTAAGGGCATTCAGCAGCTAGCTCAGACCAGTAGATTGGTCAACTTAGATGAAAGGCAGCCCATCTTCATCACTGGAAATCTTCTGTCTTTAATAACTTGGCTGATTTTAATTTAATATGCATGAGGCATACTGAAAAGATACCATCAAATCCCCAACATGGAATTCAATAGTTTAAATGCTTACAAAATGCAACCTACTGTCCTCACAGCCAGTTCTGAATGCCCTCTAAATCTGGGCTTTCCATTAAAAATTCTCCTACAGAATCTGAAGTATTTTGTGCTCTTGAGCCTTTTGCCAGTGTTCCTCTACTCCTAATGCTGATTTAAAAAAAAAATAAATCAGAGAGTTCAGAACTATAGGGAAATAAGCCGTTCTAAGGGAAAAGGTATGTAGATACACCTAAATGACCCAAGTACTCTATAGCATTTGTTACTTTACATAAAGTGTTTTTCCTGTTCTTAATAGTGAAATTCAATGTCAGGCATGCTTTGTCTATGAGATTATCACTCCTCAAGCCTTGGGAACTACTTTCCCTGAGGAAAACATAGTCTGTTTCAAAGAAGAAAGTAAAGTGGGAAAACAAAAAGTGCTGAAACTAGCATGGGCATGCTGTACATTGCAGCTGAAAAACTTGACGTAAATTGATTACAGCTCATTTGGCAGGTAGATTATACGCACTTTTCCCTTACCAGTGAGTAACGGGCGTTTTCAGAACTTCACACATCCCATTACACAATATGTCAGGTGCAGAGAAAGACTACAGGAGAACTTGCAGAAAATCTAGCAACAGTAGAGGATTGCCACATTTTAAGCTTATTTAAATTGCATTGGGAAAAACAGCAATGCACACCAGACACCTGAGATAACAAAAAGCAAAAGCAACAAATCTTAGCAGAGGCAGTAATATTAATAAGTAATACGATTAAATGAAGCAAATGGAAGACATAGAGTATTGGCACCAAAGGTAAAGATTGCAACAAAAGAGCTGTATCTTTAGAATTACGAGCAGAAACAGCACTAAACGCAAGTTTCAAAAATATAGCAAGAGCTGTATTTACTGAAATACTGAGAAGTGTTTCTTATGAATGTAAAACAAATTTTCACTTTCATGACATTGGTAAACATCTACATGATGCCAGCTCACGGTTAAGCAAAACACAGATTCAGCAAATAGGCAGAAAAAAGCAATCACAGATGTGTCAATGCATACATCAAAAATCATGAAAAACAGACAAAAATTAAAGCATTTCAGAAGTGAGTGTGCTGCTACTGACTTTTTTTTTTCTTTTTTTTCTTTTTTTCTTTTTTTTTGGACTGGAAGGAAAATGCTAACGATACTCAAAATGGACCATTGCAGTGCATGCCCCACGGTTAAGTGCCTCTCCCTCCCTAGGTCTCTGCTCCCAGCCCTGCACAGCACTGTTTGTCTGTCTGTCTGTAGGGCTAACCACACCCACAGGAGCTGCTCTCTATGCAGCTTGTGCAGGGAGATAGACAGCTTTTCATGGGGAGGCCGGTACATGGGCATGCCTGTCTGTGTGTCTGTCTGTATGCCTGTCTCACTCATGAATCCCTCCCTCCCTCCCTCTGAGAAGTCCTCTTGGAGCCGAAGGCCTTCTCCAGATGCAGTCACTGAATCCAGAAAGCTTCAGCAATATGATTAAGAGGCACACTCAGGACCAAGCAAAACAACGTTTACAGAGCACGGCAAAGATCCCAGCAAGAGCTATCCTAAAGCCCATCTCCAAAAAGTGTGGACTAATAAACAGAATGCTTTTCTTCTAAGAAAGCTGCTTCTGAGAAAGCTCACAGCTAACTCCCATCTGTGAGGAAAATGAAATCCCTGTAGGATAGTAAGCCTGACGTGCATACCACAGCCTGGAGCTCAAAGTAGCCGAACAGGCCAATGCACAAGTAGCTGCAGGGGGATTCTGTAGCAGGAAGCAGAGCATACTGCTACACAAAATCACAGAATCACAGAATTGTAGGGGTTGGAAGGGACCTCTAGAGATCATCGAGACCAACCCCCCTGCCAAAGCAGGTTCCCTACACCAGGTCGCACAAAGGGCTGCCAGTGTCTGCACCTTGGGACTGCTCTGGTGCCATCCTGCAAGGAGCTAATGTGAAGGAAGATGGCTGTCAGCTACTACATCCAAGCAACCCCTTTCATTTCTTCTGTATGTCATTGTTTTCAATACTGATCTGTTACCCTGATAACTGGTTCTGCTAACACAAACACATACGAAGAGCGAAAACTTTTGGAAGTTTAAGAACTTCCCAAGTAGCCACCTCTCCACCAGGTATGCTGCTTGAATATGAGGAGTAATGTGTTCCATCAGACTCATAAAAACAGCTTGGTAGCTGGTATCAGTTGCAATCTGAACAACCCTTATCACTGTTATGTCCAGCTATTGAGAAATCATCTTAATTCACTTTATTTCTTAGGAGACATAAAGTCCTTACAACCAGCTTTGTGAGTTGTTTCTCCAAGAGTTCCTGAAGGCACCAGATCTCATAGCAGAAGGCACTGCAGAGACACGTAGGAAGATGCAGTCTCTTCCCTAGGGAAGAAATTGCAGAGCTATGAAACAAAGGAAGATTTAAAAGAGCCATCCTAAACCTGGCTGAGTGCCCCATTATCATACTGAGGCTGTTCTCCATTGGAAAATGCAGCAGAAGGAGAAGTTACTCAGCCACGTCCTCATTCCACCTATGAGATGAATGTAAGATTACAATCTTATCTCCTGCAGAATTTACATGTCATGTAGTGCTTGATCAAGAACAGTCAATGAAAATATTCTGTTTCACATTACCTGAGGTTCTTGGAAAGTAGCGTGAATATTATGTAGAGAAAAAAAAAAAACATGTAAGAACTTACATAATTTATTTTCTATTGATTTCGAGATATTGTGCTAGTTATTTATTTATCTTCTGCTAAGGGGAAAGCCCAGTCCTTCAAAACCCACTCCAACAAGCCCTTTGATGCAATCATAGCTCACCCCTGTGGGCACTCGGGTAGAGGACTGTGCCAAGGCTCCCTGGAGAGCAAAGGCAGCACTTTGGGAAATCTGCAAGCAGCTTCTCACTGCTCAGAGAGTCACTCTGCTCAGTGTTTGCTTTTTTTTTTCTTCTTTTTACTTTTTTTTCCCCCCCATCAACACCAAAAATGTGAAGGAGGAAAAGGACAGAAGAGGAAAACAATGTGATCGTGGCATCCACACTATCCAGAATCAGAAGTTTCTCATGGGTTCTGCCTGGAGTGCTTTCATTGTCCTCCTGGTACATGCTTTACTATTCAGTTTCATGATCTCCGCAATTGTTTAATGACAGCAACCATGCCAAAGTGAGGAATAACAAATTGAAGATTTTCACTTGAAAAAGTGAAAGCTCCCAATCCAAACCACTGTAGATACATCCTAAGACCAAGCATCATCACTTCATCTAGCTAGTATACCATTAGCTCGTAGACATTTTGAAATGCTTTGAAGATGTTCTGCCTAACAACAGAAGGGAAGTTAAAAATACTTTTTAATTCAGAATCTGGCATTCATTAACTAGAGACAACTGCCCTCTTGGCTTGAAGTCTTAGCCTCTATCCTGGCTGCTAAGTCTAACTTTTTCCTAAAATATGTGCCATCATTAAAATCTTGTGCTTTCCTGAGGAAACTGTCATTTAAAAAAATACATTACTATGAAAAACAAAGAAATTTGCAAGACCAAAGGAATGAGAGAGAACAGTTGAACAAGATGAAAAAAAAAAAGAAGTCTGATTGTGGTTGTTAAACCTATTTGACAATCCAGTAGATTTATACATAAGCTGCTGCTGACATGCATTGCTCAGCAAAAGCTGAACTGCAAGGTGTTCCACAAAATCATAATGGAGCATAGAAATGGCTAAAGCCACTTGTACAAGACTTCTGTAGACTGAATTATATCAGAGATGAATTTGTACTATTTTAACTTTTTTTCTGCCTATAAGATGTGTAGATTTGTATGAAAGTGATATTACAGACAAAATGGAACCAAGTATCAGCATCTACATAGGTATTTAGAGTCAAATAATTCATCTGCCTTTTCCTTTGTGAAATTCAATCTTTGTTGCACAGATAATGTAAGTACCCATAAGCCCAATCCTTAGTCTATCAGTAGGCTTTAGAAAATGTTTAGTTAGATTGCACATAAATACAATTTCACAAAAACCCTTTGTTTAAGATCTACAGAAGTTGCATATATATGTATATATATATAAATGTATCTATTTTTATATATGTTTATATATATGTATATATATAAAAGTCACAAAATACAAGCTGTCTTTTCAATAGCTGAAAAGATATGCTAAGAAATGTTTCTACATTAATGCTTCTCTTTTCTATAATCATTTTTCTCTTTCTAACCATATCTGCTGGCTTTTCTGTAGTTGGAAAATTGCTGGGGATTCTAATCTCGTTTTCACTTTAAAACAAACAAATTGCTTATTTCAAAATGTGATTCTTATAAATTATGCATTATACATTATAGTAAAAAAATATTAAACTCTTCTTAAAAATTAATCAAGTTATCATCTGTGAATTAAAAGGATGATTTGTCTTCAAGCATTGTTTTTTTTTAAAGAGTGCCTGCATGCATGTGTAGTCAGGCAATACATTTAAAAATACAATCAGTAAATATAAATAATAAATAATTCCAGAAAACATATTAACACAACAGCTTGCATGTATATAGTCCACCAAATATAACATGGAAATAATGACTCCAATATTTCTGACTTCAAAGCTCTGTCACATGAGAGCAGAAAACAAGGACTTACATCATGTATACCTGATTACAAGTAAAATCTGTTCTTCATTCATACTGATCTGTTGAAACTACCTATCAGTTTTCAAATGAAATTAATGTATCTGAAGGTGGAAATTTTAACCTTTATTCTGATAAACTGAGGAAACCCACAATATTTCAGAATGAGTACTTCTCAGACATACGCTAATGATCACACATCAAATTATCTGAGTTAAATTGAAATCTCAGTTCTACTCAATTCATTAGAGAAGCATGACAGACAATAACAAATAATAAAATTGAATACATTAATGAGTTCAAAGAAACATAAAAATGAGGGCCATGATTAAACAGCCAGGTTCACACAATTAGTTACACAAATGCACTAATTGCACTGTCCACCTCTGAGATGGTCTTTTCTTCTTCATTTTCCCCATGCAAGCCTAAAATAACACTTGTCTCTATTCTTTTGACCTTTATTGATATATATGCAACAATTTTAAGGCTACTGTCTACAAAGCATTCAATTAATGTTGAATGAATAGAAAAAGCACCTTAAGGCTTGTACATTTATTTTAATTACTTATATCACTGTGCTATCTCAAGCAATCTTGAAGAATAAGAAGTTGTTCCTTGATTAGGTTTCTAGTATATTGCTCCTTGGGAGGAATGCGAGAACCATTTACATTAATTTTTGAATAAACTATAAAATGCATTTCTTTTTTCTTTTTGTAATATTTGACTTTTATGCACCTGAAGATAATGAACTCCATGCTCAGATGATGTAACATGGTCCTTTATTTTAACAAAATTCTGCATTTTATTTTTTTTAATCTAAAATTACTCTCCTTTAAAAGATATCCATAACATTCTTATGTATAGGAAAAACTTGATGGAACAAGATTTATAGACAAGCATGTTTTTGCCAAACACTTCTATGAACAGTGGTAAAACTTTCAACAGTATTTTCTTAAGGGAGAGAGGACATGAAAAAGTGAAAGAAAGCATCTCTGCCACTCTCTGTGCTGATTTTTAAGGGTGCATCAGAACCAGGTCCTGGGAGCACACGTATACTTTTTCCCCATGTTTGTTAAGACTATAAGAGGTCTTGTTTAACCCATGAGTGGTGAAACAAATTTTCAAAGTCCAATCAATTACTGAATCTGAAGAGTCATCGTTCTTACCCGAACTCCTCTAAACACAAAAGCACAAATATATAACCTGGATTCACACAGTCAGAATCCCTCACCTTTGTCACATGGTGCTTCTCGTGTTGTACAGGGATCTTAAACATTTGACACCAATATGTTGTATCCTTGTCTGGTACGGGTACCTGTCTTAATGAAAAGGGAAAGAAAACAATATTATAAAAGTCATACTGTCCTGCTGTGTAAGCTCAGATGTTGGGCTGCCACCTTAGCCCACACAAACCCAAAACACAGAGTAACTTACGTCTTTGTTGGTCAGGTCAAAGTATGACAAAGAGGCAGGTGAGACTTCTGCTTTCTCAGGGTTCAGTAAACGTAGACTCTTTGTACCACGGGTAGACCCATGGTAATTCTGACCTGCTTCTCCCAAGTCTTTGTGGTGGTAGGCCCATATTACCCGCACTGTGCTCTCCTGGAAAAAAAAAAAAAAAAAACACATAAGGAATGGGAACAATATGCTCTTGCATAGTTCATACAATTCCTAAGATATATATGATGCGTTTGAACAACAATAATGAGAAGAAAACAGCTACTGACACAATTGCAAAGAACTTAGAAAAAATAAATCATTTTGAATTTGAGAGGTATGCGGATTTTGTCTTTGTACTTTTGAGAATGAGAAAGTATGTTAGCAAGCTCTTATGGGCTGACACGTCATCTTGGAGATGGACTTGATGATCCTTACAGGTCTCTTCCAACTCAGGATATTCTATGATTCTGTGATACAAATTTTTATCAAAAATTAATCACGCTTATATTCAATGTGGATCTACAAAATTTGAATCTGTTTCATAACTTCCATCAGAATTGTGGCAAATTTGAATCATATCTGAAAACAGCAGAACAGACTCATAAAGAGGCAACCAACTAAGCACACGGAACATTTTTTCTAGACATGGCACTCGTCTGACTTGCGGTCAGAAGCTGTCCTCCCAAAACAGCTTCCCGGCTCGCTTGTGTAAAGGTCTGGGCACCTTCTGTGAACTGCTGGCCCTATACACTAGGAAAGATAGACATTCAGCTATAGAGCAGATTTACATCTTAAAAATCAGTTTGCAGCTACAGTGCAGATCAGTTCTCTGTAAACCATTCTCAAATTGCAATAATCACCCAGTGAGACAAAATAATAAATGCTGAAGGGTCTCAGAAAGTTAAATTATGCTGAGACAATTTGGAGCAGATGCAAAAACCACAGAACCATTGACAGATGGAAATCTGGCAGTTTATACAGCTGTCCATTTGCTCTATCTTTTAGCTCATGCTGTTGTTATTGCATGTATCGTGAAAACACAGAAAATGACAATCATGTTAAACTACTACTGCAATGCTTCCAAAATGAATAGTAGTAAACAAGCCAAAGCATGAAAAGTCTTTCAAATCATGACAGCCTGTCATTTCCAATATGAAAATAATCAACTTCATATAATTTAAAATTATGCTTATAAAGCACAGCAGTCATTAGGACAATAGAAGAATTTCCTATGAAAAATATTTACCATGCATAGAAAGAGCTGTATCACAAAGCTGTATCACAAGATTATTCAACCTCTTCATTTTTAATATGGAAATGAAACAAAAAATACATTCTAACTATACATGTTCAAACTTTTCTAAAAGTCCAGCTTTAACATCATTTACAAATTAGTCTAAGACCTAAAAAGTATTTCACAAGCTGACATCTCCTGAATGATTGCAAACATGGGATATGGGAGTTGAGGGAACAGGGGTTCCTGTTTCAGTCTTGGGTTCACATGGTGTGTGACTTATTAGAGAACGTTATGCACTGAAGTGGAAGAACAAAGAAAGTTGAAAATAAAATATAAGAACTCAGTAAATCTAGACAAGTATTTTATCCAGCTATTTGATAGAATAGATGCTTTGGAAAGTGCATTGAGAGCTGAATAAGCACGTATCCTAAGAGAATTTCTCCAATGAGATTTTAGTAGCCAGCATCATAACCAGCTATACACTCATTCTGTGTTAAATATATCATCTCTTCACATATAGGCAGTGTGTCTCACCGTTATGCTCTTATCATTTGGATCACAAGTGTGCAGTTCTCTGCTAAAAGCCAGTATGGTGTGAGTACTGTTTTCCATGGCATATTCCAGGCGATAATCCTGTTGTGGGTCTTTTTTCAGTACTCTGTTTTCGTCTGTATGATAATCCTGTTGAAAATAAAAGGTATGCCATTATTAAAATCTAATATTCAAGCAATAACCTTTTCCTCAAATACTGAATACCCTTAAGCGTTGTCTTTATGTAAAACACTGAAGGATCATAGTTTTGGCGACATTAAAAACATTTTTGATTAAAAATCTTAAGGAAAGCAGGTCTCCTTAACAAGCAGCTTAAAAAATGGTTTGAATAACTTTAACCATACACTGCCTGTACATAACTACAGAAATAAAGGTTGTAGTCAGTCCTAAATTATCATAACTGGGATGTTGTGGACTTTGTAGAAATTACTGAGAGAAATAAGTTCACTTAATACTCTAACCAACAGAATTGCCCTTCTCTTTTCTCCCAACTTTTTGTTTGTTTTTCCTTCCCCATGAACAGCAAATCTCCCAGAGTAAAATCAATCACAACCAGGAATCCTACAGCTGAACTAGAAGGAACAGCACTTGGCACACACAGAATTTGCCTGGAGGGTTTTGGGGCTTGTTTGGTGGTTTGGGATTGGGTGGCTGCTCTTGGAGGCAACGCTCAGAAAGATGATCCTTGGATCAGCAGAAGTACAGTAAAATGGAGGAACGGTGCAGCAGTGCCAGGTCATTAACTTCCTCACCCCAAATTCCTGCCACACCGCCAGCTGTGCCGTGTCCCAGTGTCATCCTCTTCCCTCTCCTCCGGCCTGTTCCACCGCCATGCCAAGGCACAGCTTTTTGCTATTTCTGCACTGCTTGGGGTAAGAGGAAGTTTGAGAGCGCTGCTCTGCGCAGCCAAGTCTAGAGCAGAACCTCTAAGCTTGGTTAGACACCTTTCTTTTCCAGAACATGCCACCTTCCTCCCTGATGGCAGGCAGTTACTGGTGGGCACCATGAATTGTGTTGCATCTTTAGCAAAACATACCAACACCTGTTTTTTGAAGGCATTTACCTCTGAAGCTACTTGAACCTCCATTTAATTTTAGAGAGGTTTTTAGTTTTCATATCCATTTGCTCAAGTAGAGGCAACAAAGCTGAAAAATCACAAAATGTTACGTTCAAATACCGTGACACTGGTAAAAGTGGCTGACATCATTTTAATTCACAAAAGGATCAATTGGAAGTCATAATCTTGAACTTAATCGCAGTTGAGAAATCTTTCTGTGTACAAGAGACTACAAGCACACCTGTTACAGGTGTGAGAATAACTTCATGCTCAAACACCTCACTAAGATATTTTATTTTAGATTATGAAAATTATGAAATTATCTCAGTCGGGACACAATTTCAAGGAAGAAAAGGGTAAACACAGAGCATTTATATCAGGATAAAAATATTCTGTCTTGCCAAAACTACTGAAACAGTTCTGATTTTTACACTTCCAAAACAAATCCAAATTTTAAAGGTACTGAAAAGAGTAATGCTTTTCCTGTCAGCACTTTTTGCAACTAGAAGTGAATGAATACTTATATGAAGGAACACATACCTGGGAAAACTACCACCAAAAACAGAAAAGGGAGGCATGGAAGGTGAAGCTATGTGCTGAAAAAAAGAGTAGTGATGAGCTATGTTTGTTCATAGAAAGAACTTTGGATTTCCTTTTCCAGATGGAAATACTGGACCTGTTCTGGGATGGTATTCTAAGGTGGATATTTTGTGGGAACAAAGTGCTCCACTTCTCCTCTACGTTAGAGCTCAGACAGAGACAAGGTATGTCTTTACAAAAAACCATCCCTCCTCTGAAAACACCTTTATATAAGTAGAACATCTATTTTCATCTTAAAAATAGTAAATGCCTCTCTTGCAACTTTTTGACCATCAACTTTGACCAAGGTGTGGTATCTTTTTTGAGATATTACATTAAATTGGAGGAAAGCATCCTTGTATTAAAATAAGCAACCAGATAGTGAAGTACTGCAGAACAGAAATGGAAGAGAAGCTTCTCCTTGTGGAATTAGGTTGGGAGTCTTTGCCTGAAACACCTAGGAAGGACAGTTCAGAAATGAGAAGCCAAATCGGATGTGTGCACTCCAGTATTTTCTGGGTGATCTGCAAGTATAAAAACCATGTGTAGAACAGCCCTAGCTTCTATGAGCCTGCAGGGAGTGGGCAAGAACAACTGGAAGAAGTGATGTAAAGAAGGGTACTTGCTTGGGTATGCCTTGAAACGGTGACTGTTGGTGGAACTCTTTGTTCACTTGGGTGATAGCTGTGCCGCAGTCCCACTCGCTGTGGGCTCACCCCGTGCCCTGGGGAAGGGGCTCCCAGGCCCTGCGATGCCAGGGGCTCACTGCCTGCCCACCACCAGCCCCCAGCAGCACCTCACTCCCCGACTCGCCCAAGAGCATCCTGCGGGCAGATCTTAATCTGACTGACTAATGCTAATCTTTCCCATGTGAAAATTTCTGCAGAGTAATGACGTCGCTGGCTCTGCTTGCTTCCTCTGCCTGATATACAGCCCCATGAAACATCTCTCAAATATCAGGGTGCTGAGAATATCTGGGAAGCAAATTCACGTTGTTTCTGGGAGCTAGAGGTATTCCTTTGCATCCCAAACCCTACAAGTCCATTGAGTGCAATCGGACTGCACTAGAGGAATCAAGTGTGAATACATTTCCCAAAAGCTGTTTACAAGTTAACAACTGCCTCTATCACTATTTTTTATTCCTTCTGCTGAAAATTATCCAGCTGTTCATCACAAAAAATAAAATCAAAGAATATAGCAAGAACATTTCTGAACAGCTCAGGATTAGATTGCTCAACCTCTGACATGAAAACTGTTTGTTTGCCAAACTGAGAACAAATGAAGGACACGTCATCAAGGAAACATTCTGATCTCTTTCTGTTCACAGAACAGATTTTAAGTCGAACTAAGCAAGCTTTGGTCAATTTATCCATCTGAGCTGAAAAACCCTTAAGAAACACATAGAGGTCTGTGCAAAAATGACAGAACATTATCAAAAAAGGAAAAGTAACAAGAAGTGGCTGGAAGTTTCACTCATCTTTTCTCATGCTCACTAAGCTAAACCTACGTAAAGCACATTATTTTTAAAGAAATATTACTTTCACGAGAATAGAAGACACATATACTTCAGATAACTTTTTTGTAACACAGTGAGGCTCCCTTAAATCCCTACTAATTTGGGTCAGTACCATCACAGATATTATGGACATATAAAGATGCGTCTCTAGAGATGTTTCTTTTCAGAGGAAAAAAAAGTCATAACAAGGGAAATTCCTGTTTCTGTGGTACAAATCCAATCAAAACACCATATTTGGGCAGCCACACTCCACTCAGATCTTTGTTAGGAGAAAGCTGGGTACCTCTGTAGGCTTTGAATGTCATTTACAAAGCCTAGGGACAGCACAGAGGATGCACCCACGAAAAGTCAAACAGGGGATGTCTGGGCTTTAGCAGCATGGGGGGCATCTAAATATCACAGTATCACAGTATCACCAAGGTTGGAAAAGACCTACAAGATCACCCAGTCCAACCATCCACTGACCATCAATAGTTCTAACTAAACCATGTCCCTCAACACAAAATTCAACTGTTCCTTGAAGACCTCCAGGGTCGGTGACTCCACCACCTCCCTGGGCAGTGCTTGACCACTCTTTCAGAGAAGTAGTATTTCCTAACGTCCAGCCTAAATCTCCTCTGGCGCAGCTTGAAGCCATTCTCCCTAGTCCTATTACCAGTTACACAAGAGAAGAGGCCGACCCCCAGCTCACTACAACCTCCCTTCAGGTAGTTATAGAGAGCAATAAGGTCTGCCCTGAGCCTCCTCTTCTCCACACTGAACAATCCCAGATCCTTCAGCCGCTCCTCATAAGCCCTGTGCTCCAGACCCCTCACCAGCTTTGTCGCCCTTCTTTGAACACGTTCCAGGGCCTCAATGTCTTTCTTGCAGTGAGGGGCCCAAAACTGGACACAGTACTCAAGGTGCAGCCCCACCAGAGGTGAGTACAGGGAGACAATCACTTCCCTGTTCCTGCTGGCAACACTGTTCCTGATGCAAGCCAGGATGCCATTGGCCTTCTTGGCCACCCAGGCATGCTGCTGGCTCATGTTCAGCCGAGCGTCAATCAATACCCCCAGGTCCATTTCCTCTACTCAGTCTTCCAGCCACTCCAACCCAAGCCTGTAGCGTTGACTGAGGTTGTTGTGGCCAAAGTGCAGGACCCAGCATTTGGTCCTGTTGAAACTCATCCCACTGGCTTCAGCCCAGCTATCCAGCCTCTCCAGATCCCTTTGTTGGGCCTCGCTACCCCCACGCAGATCGACACTTGCAGCCAACTTGGTGTTATCCGCAAACTTACTGAGGGTGCACTCAATGCCCTCATCCAGGTCAACAGTAAAGACACAGGCCCCAGCACTAACCCCTGGGGAACACCATTCTTGAGAGGTCACCAGTTGGATTTAGCTCCATTCACCAAATATGGTTCCAAATACCCCCAGTGAGAGCCTGCCATAATACAGACCTCACCTAAACTTACAAGCTTCACACATGTAATTCTGTTGAGAAGGAAGGGTGACATTTCCATCAACAGAATGACAGTACTTCAGTAACTATTGCAGATGGTCTGAAATTTGCCTTATTTTAGAGCAACTTACTATTCCAACCAAATTAAAAAAAGACTCTAACATGGACACCTCTTTTACACAGATTTAGTTTTAACACCCCATGCAGTCAGAAAACCTGTTTCTTTCGTAGGCAGGATTAAACTGGTGCAAGACATTCTGAATTTCATGGAGTTCCAGCACAGATCTGCAGTAACTATCAACTCCTTAATACTGAATTTCTTAAATACTTAGCAAGAACCTGAAAACGTGATTTATTTACTGATTTTGCCTTTGAATTCAGGTCCTTCAACTTCTTATATACACAAAATATATGTTATATGGTTAAATGAAGATAAAGTTGCTAAGTTTTTCATGAACTTGACAGAAGCATTAGTAGTTACAGAGAGAAGATAAGGGGGAAATGACTATTCTTCTGACAGGAACATCTTATTTTGGTTATTGTATAAAACAGACTTGACAGTGTTGTCATGCTATATAATAACAAAGTGTTGCTTCAAAATTTACTTACGTTTACATTAGAAGCATTTACAGTTTCTGCACTCCTATTAATTCTATTGCATAAACTGGCATTTAGAACTCTGGGCTACGTTGTGCAATCATCCCTAATGGTACCTAGGAGTTGAATCAACAGATTGAAAAGAGAAATCTTCCTGATATTGCACATTGTTTGCTCTTTTCCAGAAGTGTGGCTGATCACATCACACAGTTTTCAGATCCTATGAATCGCTCACTTTCTTAGGAAAATGTTTTGTGGCATAGATGGTTTCTGTTTGCTGCTCAGCAAAAGACAGTCAGGGTAATTTCACAAGGATGTAAAAAATAGGCGCAACTGGGCTTTTTTATCCTCAGAGAATGTAAGCACAGCTGCAGAAGGAAGCCTCACGAGAAAAGCACTACCAGCTGTCATCGCATACTTGAACAGGTGTTTATAAGGCTTCCTCCCCACATTTTTACAATGTACAAGCTCGTTTTGTTTATGGTATCCATTTCCCATGCTAAATTATATACAGCACCTTTCAACCTAAAGGAGCCGCCAACAGCTCCCAGGCTGCGACCCCATCACCTACAGCTGGGCTCTGGCACAGCTCTGTCTCTGGGATCTCTGTGAGCTGCCCTTCAGCCAGGAGCTCCTGACCATCCTGGCTGTGGGAACAGCCAGAAGCAAGCCAAGGGACAAACCAGGAAGGGGAAACGGGGGAAAAATGAGCTAAGTCTCAACCAGTCCCAACCTATGGTCTACAGCCGACTCACACTGAACATTCCCAGAGTGCCCAAACCTGTGTCTAAGAACAGGGTTGAAGAGTATAGCAAAGGAATTGGGAAGCTGCAACCAAGAAAAAAGTTGGTGCAGGAGAAGATCTATCTTAGTCTAAATAGGATGGATAAATTGCTACAGGATGCAAAAGAATCGACCAAAACTTCTGAATGAAATCAGCACGAAGCTATGCCTTTCTGGGTTTCCAGAAGAATAGCTGTGGTTAGCATTTCTCTTTTTTATTGTTGCGTTTAATTCAGATGGAATCCTGCTGCTTGTGGTTCCAGCACACACTGGATATAACCACCAAAAAATATATTTTAAAAAGCTGTTTTTACATTGTATTTGGCAAGAAGCAAACAGAGCATGGGTTTACAAATAAGAAAACCAACCTTTTTTCAACCTCAAATAAATTTCAGCTTGAGTTTAAGGTAAAGATGCTACCATACTCCCATGTCAGGGAAAAGCAGAGCCCACCTACAGAAAACTAACACAAAGTGAGAGTCTGAAAGCATCACTGATGCATCACTATAAGAATATAAGAACACCTTGAGAGCATTCCAGTTGACTGATCTGATTTTGGGATTGGTCTGCAAATGGAAAAATATCCTCAGCAAAAGGTTTGGTGGCAGCAATCAATCAGTTGCAAGAAGTTCCTAAAGTAAGTGGGATCAGCAAGTTCAGCCACGGCCCTAAGAACTGACTGCTCCTAGTTAAGTTACTGATTGATTGGGTACTTTTTGTTGCTGTCGTCTTTGTTTTTTTTTTTTAACCTACACACCAGATGAGTATGAGATGATTCACTGCCTGCTGAGAAGCCCAGCTCTCTGTCACATGGAAGCTGCATCAACTGGCTGAGTTACACTGGAATCAGCATGGCAATGTGCTTAATGCAACTATACTACTAACTTTAACAAGGACTGAACATTTTTATCTACAACAAATAACTGGGGTGCATCTGTTTTGAAATGCACACACAGATAGACAAAGATTCCCATTTTCCACTTGTGTATTTGCACAGATACCCCATCTGTGTGTACACGTACCTACACTGTCTTTGAGAAAATAAAGCATTTTTTACAGATGAAACAATTCTTTACTGAGAGACACATCTTTGTTCCTCAAGCTGTAAGTCATCTGAACATGCTTGGGTGTATTTCTTGTATTCGACTCTTCTGTCTGCCCAGAGCTGCTCCCCAGCAGCCTATACTCTGCGGTGACACTCCCTGGTTCCTGTGGCTCTCCTGGGGGATACAAAAACATAATTTTCTATACACAGAAATGAAAAACACTGAAGCATCATAAGCTCTCCAGCTTGACACACACAGGTGTAAGAAGCATTAGCAGTTGCGAAGTTGGCATCGCTTGTCAGCATGGAGAATTTGACTTTGCAGAGGAGTCCCAAAGACCTGGACATTATTACAATAAATGTTGATTTTAGAAGTGTTTTTCCAGTTGTATCAGAAGCTATAGAGCTAGATTAAAGACTATCCTTACACAAACAGACTAGACTAAACATGTAGCTATGTGTTTAAGGGGAAGAAAGCCTGTAACTAGGAGATGCTGCACGATCCGATCTCACAACTGCACTTTATCACAAGGAACATTCCTTATACAGGAGCTCATTCAAACAGCACAATTTTTCTTGTTTTAATTACTTTAATTGCTTCAATTATTAGAAGTTTTCTAAACACTGCAGGGATTTTGGAGCACAACTATTAATGATACTTGTTCCCAAAGTTGCTATCTGTGCCACAGAACATCTCTCCTAGTCCTTCTCCTGCTTATATATTTGCTTATAAGGAGAACGAAACCATTCCCCTGTTACTTTAAGCCTTTGCTTTGCCCACGGTGGCTGCATTTCCATCCAGCCCAGGCTGTGAAGCTCTGACACTTACTCTAGTGGAAAAATTAACTTTCTTGGAGTTGCCAAAATCCAAACTGAAAGCGAAAATACCACAAGCACGAGAAAAAAACAACTTGCGAACCAGACCCCCGACCCTTGCCAAAGACGGGAGCTCCAGAGTGGTCTCCATCTTTTGTTCGCCGGTTGTCGCTGCCCTGTCCTCCCCACCATCCCTCTGAAGGGCAGCACAAAGCGCCCGGCCCGAGGGGACGTTCGTAACGCGTCCCTTTGAGCCCCGCACCGAGGCCAAGAGGACTCATTAGTCATCGGGAAATCTCGCCACAATGCCCGAAGGCTTGAAATACCTCCAACAAAGCGCCGACTGAGATATGTCAGCGTGGCACTCGCTTTGCATCTCTCTTTTGGTGCCTTTCAAGTTGTTTTCTAAACACTTCTTTTGTTGCCGCTGGCATGAGTGCACTTAAAAGCAGCATATCGTTAAGTACAGAGAATGCTCACTGTTTTCTGTCCCTTAAAACCTCTTCCAAGTACTTCCCTACGAGCAATTAAGCTAACTCCATGGGATACATTTGATAACAGATATTCTTTAGTTCGGGTGATGGTTAACAAGCGGGGCAGTAATGAATAATAAAGTACTTTTTAGTGACACACAGTCCCTATTCACCCTGAGGAGGGACTATTTTTGTGCAAGTTCAACAGAAGACTCCAACAATGCCACTCTCTTGTGTAACTTGCACAAAATAGCCATTCATCAAGGAGGATTACTCGCCCCAAAATGGGGCTCTCTGCAGCTACGTGCTGTGGGTGGGGATGCACAATTCCAGACAGGGGTGGAGACCAAGGAAAAGGCATGGCGATGAAAATGCACGCTGTGTCAATTCATAAGCACAAAGGACATTAAAAAAAAAAAAAAAAAAGAAAAAAAAAAAGTAGAAAAAGAAGAAGGAAGGAACACTCGATGCCATAGCTGAAGCTGTCCAAAAACATTCATGAAGAGCAGCACACGCTGCAAGTGGCCACAGTCATGCTGCAGGAAAACTTTTGCAGAGTACAAACTGCCCACCCAAGCCAACCCCGGCAGAGTTAAAGGCAGGTCATGGCTGTCTGACATCAGATCCCAACGGTACCTTCTACTTCTTCTCATTAAGTTTGCTCCAAACCTGCATAGCCCTCAGCCACACACAGCACGAGGCTCTTGGCAGTGTGGTCTGCTAATTCGCTCCTCCACCTCCCTCTTTCCCTCCCTAAACTCAGTACAGGCAGCTCCCTCAAAATACACCAATGCTATGGACGTATGCACACATGCATGCTGTATCCTCTACACTTTCCCAAAGTAAGTCTGTGTTCCTGTCCCAAATACGAAGCTTCAGAAAGACTGAGATAATCAAGGTGTAATTCATGTATCATTCAGAAGTTCTTCAAAAAACCACTCTGGTGCTTGTACCACTTCTTACCTCGATGTATTTAGAGAAAAGTGAAGTTAAGTCTTTCAAATCTTTCTGCTTTTTATTCATTATCCCAGACCTCCTATTCCTTACATGCAGCTCCAAAATGGAAAAGCAAAACAAAACAGGTACACTTTGCACCTAAGTTCACCAAACATATTAAAAAACGAGAAATAAAATCCCATCTCAGATGTCCAGAACTTTCAGTCATCCAATTTTCTGAAGGAGACATAGCTTGCTGATGGTGGGAATGGCACCAACTTGCTGTGAGAGGATGAAGAACAAATGCTGGAGGAAACATCTCTCTAAAAGCTCTCTGGAATTCTCCTTCTACCTCAGTACACCGCTGCACAAAGCGGTGCACCTGCCATAGCTCTGCTAAGGGCTGCAGTCTGACTGCACTCGTTTGTTTGCTCCCAGGAGAGGACTCTTCCCCTCAAGAACACTTCCTATTTTGAAAGGAGAAGAGAGTTTAAGGAGGTTGGGGGAAAGAGGTTCAGTTTTCCTCAGAGAGCAGCACATTAATGCTCGCTTGAAAGGCTGTAAAGGTGTTTCAGAAGGGCTTCTGAAAATCAGGCCATAAACAAGCATCTCAGAATGTTCAAAGAAATAAAAAAAAAACCCTCCTAAGAGTTTAGACACGACGCACATTTCCCAATGGATGACCATGGATTAAAAACATATTTCTGAAACCAAAAAGTAAGTTCTTTCATTTACAGTGCACGTACTTCATGGAGTGCAGCTAGGCACGAACCTACGTACTCCTAAGGCCATTATTTATGAGAAATTCCTTCTCATAATAAATAATGTAAACAATGATGATATGCAACTAATAAATGAAGTGTTTTTAAAATGTTTACTCTGTGACCAGTAAAGGGAAGAGTCAGACGTTACTAAAGTAGGGCTCTAGGACAAGGTACTCATTTTGTATCAGTCTGTGATGCCTGTCCAGAAAACACTCCGGACGGATTTTGTTTCTTCAGGGGGTTGCTCCATCCTCTTCATATGTCACCCCTCCTTCTTCCAGGGCAAGCATAGAAGTGTTTTAGCAGTCTGCCCTTCATAAAAGACCTCTTCCCACTTTACCAATAAACCTTACTGCCTAGCACTGAAGAATTGAGGATGGTGAAAGCCACAGGTTACCAGCAAGCTTCAGGGATAGAAGGGATTTCTTCTGCACTCTATCTGCTCAAGAGTGTAACATAATAACTCATAGCACTTTGCCTAGCAGATGTTTACGCGTTAAATCAGTGTTTCAGAACAAATATCAGCTGTTCCGTGACAGGAGGCAATCACTGCAGTCCTTCCTTTTCTTTTTCTGTTCTATTTGTCATATGGTGACAGTAAATTAAATCTTTAAAAGAGCCACTTTTAAAGATGCTGAAAACCAGAGAGGGGTGCTGAAAAGAGCCAAAAGTTGCTTGAGTGCTGAAAAAAATGCCATAGAATCATAGAATGACTTGGGAAGGAAGGGATCTCAATGCCCAACCAGCCCCAACCCCGTGCCATGGGCAGGGCTGCCCTCCACCAGCTCAGGCTGCCCAGGGCCCATCCAACCTGGATTTGAGCATCTCCAGGGATGAGGCATCCGCAGCTTCTCCAGGCAGAAGAGCTAGTGCCTCATCACCATGAGTAAAGCATTGCCTCCTGACATCTAATTTAGGAGACTACATTTCCCCTCTTTTAATTTAAAACTACCCCCCTTGTCCTGTCACTGTTGGAAAGTGTCAAAAATCAGTCTCCTTCCTGCTCATAAGCCTAGTCATGCAGTGGACTACTTACAGAGCTGCATCTATTTATTTTATGTAAAAGAAAATTGAGGAGTGACCTGATTACAGCATATAAATAACTTTATGGGGGCAGGATTTGGGGAGTAGGCTTTTAAATCTAATAGAGAAATTACATAGCTGGAATTTGGGCCCAGCCAAATGTATACTGGAAATAAGGAACAGCAAAGTCTCACCATTGCTGTGCGCTACCAAAAAATGTGATGGATTCTCCATCACTGGGTGCCTTTACATCAGCTCTGGATGCCTTTCCACAAGGCTTGCCTTACATGAACATGTCCATGAATCAGCCAGACAGAAAGTCTGGGTTTCTTTAAATAGGTGCATGTACTGTGATGCAGGGCTCCGGTGAGCGCACACCCTGCACCTCTGAGAGCTGTGCTGCTCACCGGCCAGAATGGGGGTTTTATTATTGGTGTTTTATTTAGACTGAGGTTTTCAAAAAAAAATTAAAAAAAAAAAAATCGATCTTCACTTTGAAATATGAGAAGAATTACTATGAAAAACTTTGAACTTAAATAAGACAAATATTTGCCTAAGCATGATATAGCAAACTAATAAGGAATATATATATATATATACTAAAAAGACACCCTTTTTCTAGAAAAAAGCTTGATTTCATAAAACCTTGACAAACAGCAAAGAGAGGTTATGAAGCATTTCGTTTCCTCATCGGGAAAAGTTAGTAAAAATCCATGCTACTATGCTACTGAGGAGAAAAAAAAAACAAAACAAACAAAACAAAACAAAACAAAACCCCTCTTGAAATAGAAGCGGCAGTTTCAATGCCCTAACACATCTCCCAGCCTGTCCTCTTAACAATAGGAGCAGAGTGGGATCCAATCTCAGAGAGCTGTCATTAGGGGTGACAAGCCGCCACGCCGAGCCCAGCTCCCCCGCAGCCGATCCCGCTGCCCGGCCCCACGCAGCCCCCAGGATGGGGCCCGGGGCGCTGGGAGAGGACCAAAGGCTCCCATCCCCCCACTGACTCCGCCAGGAGCGGGTGAGCCGCTGTCCCGCACGCTCGTCCCAGCCACGGCGATACGTAGACAAGCGCTGAAAAATACCCAGAGAATTACGCTCGTGGGGTTGGGCTCCCGCGAGCTTGTTTTACCAAAGAGTAAGCGGTGAGTTCCAGCGGTTACCCGTGAGCCCTTTTCAGTAACGAGGGCAGAACACCACTAGGTGAGGAGGAGAGGAACACGGCAGAGAGGTAGGTTAGCAGCCCGGGAGGGCAGCGGGACCGTCCGCCCGTGTCGGCTGGTCACAGGGACGGAGCCGGGCCGGCGCCTCGGACGCCCCGACGGTATCCGTTCAGGCCAACCGCTCCCGTCCCGTCCGGGTCCAGGCTCGCAGCACCCGCGGAAAGAGCGCCCAAGGCGACGGGCGAAGGCTGAGGCGCTTTAGGATGAAGGAAATCCGACACCTCCGACAACACCGTGCAGAAGTTTGGAAGGAAGGTTGGCGGGGCGCGGACCGAAAGGAGGGGAGAGGCGCGCAACAATGGGAAAAACCGAAGGGAGGAAGGAGCGGTGCGCCGGTAGAAGAAGCGGGGCCGGGGAAGGGGACGTCAGCGCGGGGAGAAAGAGGAGCGGGGACGGCCGGTAGACAAAGGGCGCGGGATGCGGATCCTTACCTGCAGGTAGGGCTGCCCGCCCTCCACGCCCCCCACCACGATGTCGGCCGAAGCCATGCCGCCGCCGGCCGAGAGCCCGAAGCCCACGTAACCGCGGGTGCGCACCTCCAGGCGGAAGGCGAGCGCGCTGCCGCGGCGGCCCCACAGCAGGCGGTAGGCGGCCGCGCCGTCCAGCACCGCGACGTGCGGGTAGCTCCGCGCCGCGGCCGCGGCGGCGCCCAGCAGCGCGCCCAACAGCAGCGCCCAGGGGCGCAGCGGCCGCATCCTCCTGCCGCGCAGCGCCGCGCGTGGCACTGGGCGCGCGTGGGAGCGTGCGCGCCCGGCAGCGCGGAGGAGGGATGGGGCGGTCACCCCGCCCAGCCGCGGGCCGGCCCCGTCGGGGCAGCGCCCCGCCACCGCCGCTTTGTCCGCTCCCGCCCCGCCGGCAGCACCTGCGGCCGCGCGCCGACGACGATTTGCTCCGAGGAACGGCGCAGCGCCGGGGGGTCACGGCCGGGCAGGTTGCGTCGGCCCTCGCCGCATCCCGTTCGTACGCAGTTAAAGTGAAGTTGCTGGATTTGGGAGCGTGTCTAATTCCGATGGAAAGAGTGCCATACTCAACGCGGTGAAAAGCTGATTCTGCAAAAACTACTCAAAGTAGTACGTAAGGGAGGTAATAGCGTGCCGTTCGTAGGCTTCTGTGTGCAAATGCCTGACAAATATCACCAAGTGAGGTGTGGAGCAAACTGCAGAATTTCTAAAAGAGAAAAGGATGAGAAAACGGTAAGCACCAAGAAATTACTTTCATCCGAAACACTATAAGAAATACAGGGGGGGGAAATAACAGTGAGTGATTAGATACTGGAGACACAGATCTGATTTTTAAAGGGACAGATTGGTGTGAGAGCGCTTCCAACTGTAGTGATAATTTCAAAGGTGACCGGCAGCGCAGAGCACACGAAGGTGTTGGGTGGCACTGTGCTCATGCCCCCAGCTGAATGAGTTTCACTAAAGCAGAAACTGTAACTGCACGGTACCTCTGCCGTGTGGTCTGTCACAGAGTTAAGCAGAATATGCTGAAGATCTCCAGGGGCAGAGGCATGGGAGGAATGAAGGATATTCCTTACAAAGGGGCTTAGTTTTCTTAAAATGTGCCTTACTTTTCTTTTAAGGCTGTGTATTACATTCTTACACAGCAGAAACCCTGAGAATCGCAGAATTACATTGAGTTAGAAGGGACCTCAAAGTCCACTCAGCCCCAATCCTCTGCTGTGGGCAGGACTGCCACCCACCAGCACGGGCTGCCCAGGGCCCCATCCAGCCTACCCTTGAGTGTCTCCAGGGATGAGGGTCAGAAAGCCAGAGAGCAGGCTCTGAGTAACCCAGACTTTGGGAAGCTGAGATCATTCCGGAGAGCTCAGCCAAAAGCCGAGGCAGTGTATACTCTGGTAAACTGGACAGGCTGTGGTGTCTCAGAGGGCAGAGCGGAGGTCTGCCCTGCGACAGGGGGTTGGCAAAAGTGGCAGCACTGTGGGCAGCCGGGTGTTCCTGGTGAGTTGCTGGCAGCCCTGCCCTAAGGAGCAGCCCCCAGGCAGTATGGTGTGCACTAAGTGCCCTGTGACCATGGGGGCTTCCCTGTTCCACAGCACTGGAAACCAACCCCAGGCTGCTCCCAGGCTTTCTTTTGTGGAGAAATTACATTTTGAAGGCTGAGGGCTGGGGCCAACACTGGGGCTGCAGCCTGTCCTGGCTGTGGAACTGGACCCATGGGCCCTGCTCACCCCCCCACACTGCTGAACTTGGAATAGTAGAAGGGCGGGAATGGCAGGCCTACAGTTTTCCAAACTCCAGCAGACATTTTTCCATTAAGGCAAGCCATCCCAACAGAACTGCATTGCTTCATCTACAAGCACAGTGACAAACCCAACCTTTTCAGGCTTGCTGCTATTTATACTCCTAAGAACAATACCAATGCAATAAAACTTTCCTAGCAGAGTTAGAAGAGGCACTCTGTGGGAAGAGCAGCGCAGTTCCCAAAATTCACAGTTAAGAGACTTCGGTAACTTCAACAAAAACTTTTGTTTTGCGTAAGAAAAAGAACAAACTCTTACGAAACCACATTGGGTGACACCTCCTGGCTGAACCATGCTTCTCTCCCAGGGGAAGGCAGTTGCACAGTGATGGGTGTTTTCCTCTTGGATCTTGCAGCTGTTGTAGGAGATAATAGTGCCCATTGCTCCCTCACACAATTGCACAGGAGTTGCTCACACACCAAAAAAAGGGTTAACAATTTTGTTCACATCACAAACACTGGAGAAAAAAATGCACAAGAGATGCGTAAAGCATGAAAGACTTCTCACAAACGCAAGCACCCTTTGATACAAACCATGAACTTTGTGGTGGAGATGGTCCACCCATCACTTTCCAGCGCTGTAAGGGGAAAAAACGTGTCCAAGGTGGAGAATCAGCCCACATCCATCTAGAGGAAAGCTGGTTGTCAATCAAGGAACCGCTGAAGCTGTGTAAGAGATAATCTCATGTATATATGAGAGAGAGAAAGTAAATCATTCGGAACTGGCAGTGACAGTGAGCTTCATTCAGAGCAATGTCTCCCTTGAACACAGCACTTGGCTAAAGGGCAGACTGCACACCGCCTGGCTGATTAGTGCAGAATTATTTTAAGCCTATAGGGTGAAGGCTTTTCCAGGTGCTGCTGCAATCCATGGCTGCAGGTGCATTACCAGCAAGTGTGGCACCATGCACCTGTGAAAAACGCTGCAAAGAGCAGTACATAGCAGTCACTGGGAAAAAAAAAAATCTCCTATTAAACCTATGTAAAAGGCATGGAAACTGTGTGAGCCCCGCATGATGGATGGGCAAATAGCAATGTGTATTACATTGGCAAAAGTATCGATCTATGAAGCATAGGCAACCATTTTTAAATTGTATTTATACTTACAGCTGTGTATCTTAACTGCAGTCCCACTTTAGGGTTGATGAGTGCTGGAAGTGAAAGTGGGAAAATGGGGGTTGGGATAAATGCAAATGAAAAGGAAAGGGCTCCTCGGCTTCCCTGGGAAGCTGTGACCAGCAGAGATGCGCTGCCGATGGCCCCTGGCTCTGAGTCAGCTCTGCACTGCAGGAGGGGCCGCAGCAAAGCGCTTCCCTTCACAGAGGTGCTCTCAGAAGAAGTGAAAAGACAACAACCGCAACCAAGAGAAATGAGAGAGAGACTCTTTGCTGTGAAGCCTGTATGCTTTTCCAACTGGTCTAATAAAAACCGTGCCCTCCAATTTTCTCTCCCAAGAGAAGTGAGAAGTTTCTATGAACTTGACTCAGACTGTTTGGAAATTTGGCAGTGTCTGCAGATACCAGCCTGCCAGTGTGGAAAAGTAAGCTAAATAATTCTGCTAATGCCCTGAACACAGCACTGGGAAAATAGGCTCATTTTTTTTGTTGTTTTTTTTTTTTTCCCCTAAAATTTTGTTTTTCTCCCCTCAGGCGAGTAACTTCAAGCATCAACAGACACAAGGCAAAACTCACTGTAATAATACCTGAAGGCATCCTGGTCCTTACTTGTGTCAGTTTGAGATTAACAGAGCATTTCACACTTGGGTTGAAGGTAGGGCAGGGGAGCTCCAAAGCAATCCTAACCAAAGCCAAGATAAATCTTCCTGAAGAGCATCAAGGTAGAACTGCTCCACCTCCATTCCCAGAGGTGCCAAATGTTTCTTCCAGCTCCAGTGATTAATTACTTCATAAGAAGAATTTGTAACTTCTCGAAATGCCAACCAGAAAGCAAAAACAATGGTGTCTTCTTCTCTGCTCCCCCCAGCAAAAGAAAATAAAAATGCAAAACAACTACATCAAATGCACAGTCAGAGAATTAGAAATTGTTATGTGAGCTTCCATGTGGTTAATCTGTTTACAGAGATCAATTAAATTGTAGGTATTTTCCATTGCACCACTTAAAAATAATTTTAAAGCACTTGAGAAACAGGGTGGGGAAAAAAAGGACAAAAGAATAAAAAACTTTAAAACTTTAAAACTTTAAAAAAGATGAACCAATAAATCAAATCCAGATAAAGTACATACTGAAGCTCGGGAGAACTTGTATTCCGACCTTGACTGGTGCCTTGCTTTCAGAGGGCGGTTATTCTCAGAAGATACACTGGAGCCATACATTTCCCCTCTCAGAGCTACTCTGTACCTCTGATACCCTCTCAGAAAAACATGGGAGTGCATAGGAACAATAAATATACAATTTCTGGTGTATTTACATGACTGTGCTGCTCTCCTAAGTGCAGCTTCATAAACATCAACAAAACAGGCATCACACTCTTCTCTCTCACCATAGTCAAGCAGGTTAGAACAAAAGGCTTGTTCTCACCTTCCAAGAGTTTTACTTGTTTGTTTTCCTGTACGTTGAGCATTTTAACCAAACGTTTAACAGCAACCAAATCATTTCACGTGCCTGAGGAAATGCTTGGCACTGCTGGAGGCACAGGAACGTTTCCACCTTCCTCTTGAAGCAGCTTTGGCCCTAGACCAAGACAGAGGAGTGCTGCTGCTCCTCTCATTTGCACTGGTAGTCATGTTATCCAGGAGCCCACACTGCTGGCTCAGCATTTACAAGGCAACATCAAGTCCAGTCTTCCTGCCCTCAGCACCCTGTCTGCTCAACATAGGCAGAACTATGGACTCCAGTTGGGTTTATTCCATGTAGGTATCCTCCCAGTATAACAAACTTCCAGATGGATCTACAGCCTAACTCCCTGTCCCTCTCACCACCCTGATATCAGAATCTGGATTTACATCAGTCCTTCTGGTGGGGAACTGAAAATGAATTCAGAAGTAGATAAAGGGTATTTCGTTTCATTTTCCATGGGTGAAAATAGACTCTCGTTGTTCTCTGTTAACAAGAAAGTGTTGCATTGGCTAAGTAATTTACAAAACATTTTATAAAATGTTATAAGATATATTTGTGTTAATTAGTAGTGTACAACCAATATCCAATATGCATGGATTTCCTGCACATAAACTAAGTCACATAAGAGAATAGTCAGCATGCACCTAGGCCAAAGCACACCACCAGCACTGAACGTTGTAGGAAGTGATGGAAATCAAACTTTTGTATGTCTGTGGGATACTTCATTTTCTACAAATTGCCAGAACATAGTTCTGTGCTGAGCTGCTCTCTAGCAAGAAAGCCTCAATGCATGGGTAGGTGTTAGGCTGCCTGCAGTAGGGCTGAATCATAATTAGGTGACTCATTACAGTACAATAGAGAGACATCATCACTTGGCCTCCTCTCCCTATCTTCCATCTACCCCTAGGAGCATCCTCCAGAGGGTCATGCCAGGAGCAAAACGCCATCTCTAATTTCTGACAACACGCTAAACCTATATGTTCCCCACAGCACTAAAACCTTTCTCTTCCCATCTACACACAGGTCCTACAGACATAACCTGTGGGCCTCAATTAATGACAAATTCATGATATATAAAGAATATAAACATTGTTTATTAGAGAAATCTCTCTAATTTTAAATGCATGCAAACTACAGCTGAGCAAGTAAAAATAATGATAACCATTAAAAACAATGGAGTTACATACACTGCTTTTTCAAAATAAATGAGTAGTCAAGGCTTTTGGTTTTGGTACTTTCTGGTACACCAAAATGTCTGAAATTCTGACCCCTCTAAATCACTGAATCATTAAGATTGGAAAAGATTGATGATCTACTAAGATCATCAAGTCCAGCTATCAATCAGCTTCTTACAGTGCCATTAAAAATTCAACCCATGTTTTGAAGTAATAACTCAAAGATTTTGGTGATTATACCAAGCATCTGGATGAATTTGATAAAATAAAATAGTTAGCCTCCTCTTGTATTTCTGCATCTAAAAATCAACTCCTCTACTCCTCCTTTCATAGGGCAAAGATAGATCTTTTTATTTGGACAAGGGGCAGAGCACAGGAAGCCAACCAGCTCCAGAAAGAGCAGTGTGCAGCAGGTAGATTTTCAGCACAGTGACACCACTGAAACAACAGGAGTCATACAGCTTCTCTCTCCTGTGTTTTAGTTATTTCAAACAGGAAAACAAACCAAGGTTATTTGATTAAAGTCATTTTTTTTACTGGTTATAAGATAGTAGATAGATTTTTAGTAGATTTTGTTGGTTAATTAAATGTTCTCCATAGTTATCTCCACATAATACTGAATTTTTGACAGTGTATTTTAACTGGTTAATGACTTTGATATTAACATCTTTCTTACTAAAAAATAATTATCAGCCTGAGAGTATACCTCTGGATCCTCTCTCCCTTAAAGCAAACTGGGTGAAATCAGCATGGAGGCCTTAAATACAGTAATGCACTCACTAGGCTGGAATTACCTTCCTGAGACCACCTAAGGTAAGCCCTGACTCCAGAACAAGACTGGACTTTATCTGGGTCAGAACTGAGAGGCTGCCTAGCCCTACGAAGCCCATCAGCATTGATTTATTTTCTGTTCCCCTCTTCATTTCTCCCTTCTCATAACACTGACTCTGATCCAATACTATGCTCCCCCTCAGATAGCTCTGCTGGGTCACCAGTCTTAATATAAGGCAATTTAGGAGCACAACTGCTGTTCTGAAACTTACACATCTGTCTGACCAACTGAAAGCCAGCACAGATGCTCCCTGTGGGGCAGGAATGCCATTCTTGGTACCTCACCTCCACTGCCTTGCCCTCCTTGCTGGTCAAGTTCAGGTAATAATTGGTGGGTAAAGGTGGACAATCTTTATTTTTTTCTTAATTGGACAAATGTATACAGAGAGAATAGCTTTATTTTCCCTCTCTTATTTATATTATAAAACAGAAGGAGAAAGGAAGGTGGGACTTTGTGCCTTTGGGGAAATACGTTGATCTGCATGAGAAAGCACATCCCCAGGCTGTTCTCTCTATGCAAACAGGCTGAATAACCTGTCCAAACTATAAATACACAAGGCACAAAAATATAGCAGAAAGGGGAGTTGCCAAATATACTGCATCCTTTGGTCAACAGTGGTAGCATCTGTCTTCCCAATGACTTCTGAATATTATCACACGATTGCTCCATCACGTAAAAGTTTCCAGAATTCTTCAACACAGCAAACCATTGAACACTGTTCTCTTTCCACTGAAGTCAGTGGTAAATCTCTGAATGCAAACAGAAGTAATCTTGCTTTTGAGAAGGAAAACATTCATCGATAGCAAAAATATCCCTCTCTGGCACTCTGCTGAGATGAGGTTTTCTACTCAGAACTGAAGCAATACATTTTGCTCTTACAAATAGCAAACCCGCTGCTTCTCCTCCCCAAACATTTGCACATGCACATCTTGGCTTGTGCCTAAGCAATGAATAAAGTTGTAATTAAATGTAGAGCTTACATATAAAGCACGTTCACATGAAGTACATGCAGATTGAGGAACGAGTGGCTTGCTTGCTGATTTGAAAATACACTTACTGTAAGATTTCCAAAAGATGGTATTTAACATTGTCGTCATTAAAATGTCTGGATTTTTCAGCTGGATTTTTTAGATTGCTTGCCGTGATCACAGGTGTTCTTGTCCAGTTTCACACCTTGAATTACAAGCACAGTTGTTGCAAAAGCAAAAGGAGTATGACAGAATACAACACAATTAAAATCCTTAAAATAAACAAATGACATCATCTCTTGAAATTGGCAATGTCAGCAATGGAACACTAACTTCAAGAGGCACTCAGCTGACTCAGCTGCAGAGGAACACAGATATGCCAGACCATAACATCAAGTGTAGAAAATGTCATGGCTATATAATAGAAAAGGGGTAAAAAAAAAAACAACACACACACAAAAAAGGGTAGATGTGGCACAAAGGGACATGGTTTAATGGGCATGGCGGTGATGGTTAGAGTAGATGATCTTAGCATTTTTTTTTTCCAACCTTAATGATTTTATGATTCTGTGATCGTAACTAAATAACCTTCCAGCATGAAACAGCAGAGAGAACTGGCTGTGCCACCAGTGAAGGAGGCCAGAGCTGCCATGCCACATTCCCTACTCCAGAGTCTGTGTACTGAAAAGATAGTTAAGAAACAGAAAATATATGGATAACAACCAAAACACTCCCTGAATGCCTGGAGAACCTGAATCTTTTTGTAGCTCTGAGTTGAAGGTAGGAGATGAGTTGATCGCAGCCTCTATGTATCTATGAGATAACATTAGAGTAAAAAGATAATCCATAAATAAAATACTACCCAATTGCATCACTGAAAGCTGAAACTATTCAAAGTCAGAAGAAGGACAATTGAATGGAAAAATAGTAAGTACAAACACTTCCCAGAAGGTGCAGCGGGCAGCGTTGTCTTCTAAGCAGGACCTGTGCTCCTCTACACAGGTACATGCCAGCTCAACCAAAGCTGTGATTTTGATGCTGAAATTCCTGTGCAATATTCCATGGCCCCCACAACTCTGGTGATTGGAGACCTCTGGAGAGAGGTCTGTGCTCAATGGTTTAGAACCAAACTATAATCGGGAATGAAGGGATAACGATTAGATCATGTCCTGTCTAGTGTTACAGACTCCCAAGCTCAATTTGGTCACTCAAATGTTGCTTTAAGAGAATTATTTATCAATTTATATTCTTATTCTTTTAAACTATAGCTGTGTTATGGATAGAGCGTCATCAGTGCATATTTTTTTTGAATTGTTCATATTTTTTCAAAGATATTATGCAAGTACTGCAGAAAAAAGAATAAGTATCACTGAAAGATTTCTGGACATCCATAACACAGTGGATCTCAGACATATATTTTAAGCATCAGTAGAAAAACAGCAGTCAAATATCTCCATGTGAGCACTAACTGTAAAGATTTTCAGCTGCCTGATGTCCAAAGGCAGAAACATTTTCAAATTAGGGCTCACTTCACCAAATTTAATCTTCCAAACATAACTAAACAAATCACTGTTTGTAGCACATGATATCAGTGCAAAGCACAAATACACATTATTTCAATTTTTGGTGACGATGGGTTTGCAAATACACCCACGAGACCGAAGGCCGAAACCCATACTTAAGCAATCCTTCTACACATGGTTGTACCAGGACACAATATCCATAGTTTATCTGCAGAGACTCCTGGCTGGAGCTGTATTTAGCACTTCCTGCTGGGTGTATGGATTTGGGTCCTTGTCTGCTTTACACTCCATCAGATCACTCTAGGTGCCCTAAACTACGCTGATTTAAAGGTCATCACAAAAGTCATGCAGAAACAGCTGCCTGTTTTCTGGCTTTCATTTTAACCGAGGTTTTAATTCCTTCTCTATTAGTCATAAACCATGATATTAGCAAAATATCATAGATAATCCCATTCTGCCAAAACACTGCTGAGTTGTGGGAGAAAGAAACTACTTTTCGTAACTGGATGTGCTTTGAGCTTCCAGGAAGGGTAGGCAGTTCTTTAGTATAAAAAGCTGATAAGTGGGGAAAAAAAAATAGATTTCATAAAAACAAAACAAAACATTTACTTTTAACTATGAGGATAAAGACTGATTACTTGATTGCTAAATTGTCTTTGGGTCAGGCTGTGTGGTCATGGTTAGGAGCAGAGGAAAGCAGGAAGAGTTCTCACAGAAGTGCCAGAGCAGGAGCTGCCCTTCACCCAGTCCCAAAGACTATGAAAAAGAGGCACACAGATAGGAAAAATAGCTCTGATTCTACTCCTGCAGACTTTGGGTTAAGAACTGGCCAGGCTGCAAGCTGTAAAACAGCAGGAGCATTCCTTCTGCAAAGCCAGGGCTGCAGGGCGCTTGCAGGGGGATGGAAGAGGGAGACATTGCAGTTGCATAAGAAAAATAATAACCGTGCAAATTCAAGAGCAGTGCTTTTTGTACAGTCTGGATACAGGAGTATCCATGTACAAGGCAGTCTCCTCAAGTCTTCCCCCTCATAGAGGTAACATCAAAGGCACCTCCCAAATAGTACTTTTGCAAAGGATTATGCTTTTTTTCCTGAAATGTCTGCCTGCCTTACTTCAGCACAGACATTTCAAGCAGTTACCTTCGGTGATGCTATGGCCTGTGAAACACCTTGCAGAGAACACTTCTGCACTCCAAGATTTATGATACAGCATTTTGAAGACAATGACACACTACACGTGATCAAAGCAAGAAAATAGCCTTTTATTTTCTTTTCTCTCCTGTGAGAAAAAAACAGTCCCCCTGTGATCAACTGGAATGGACACAAGTATCACTCAGAAGGCAAAACTATGGGGGAATTCTATTAGAGAGGAGCTCTGTTTCTCACTTGGGAAAGGATATACAATAAAGTAGGAGAGGCCCCAGAGGCAGCAGCATTCAGCAGTCTCTCTGGGCCCAGAAAAGCCCACATTCCTGCAGGGACTAGGGGCACTGCACTTCCAGCACCTCACTGTGGACTTGTGTACACCCTTTAAAAACATCATTCCCGATACCAACACGCTTATCAGCATAACTCACTAACAGCATTTGCCTTCTGACAGACCCTTGCCCTCACTTTCACAGGTCTCCTTTAAAATACAAACACCACTATTGCCAGTAGACATGACTCACTCTGGCAGTACAATGCTCTGGAGCCCACATACCTGGATCCACAGCAGTTCTGATTGTGAAGCAGAGCTCCTCAAGGAGGACTTCAGTGCTCCTCCCCAGAGCCTTTGTGGGAGCTAGAGGAAGCGGTCACAGTGCATAACCAGCTATGGTCACAGCCTCAAAAGGTTTATGTGATAACAATCCTGTTGTCGACCATTCTTTCCTGCCCGGTAGCACAATGTGTCATTTTGAGTAAGTCACTGCATTTTGTGAACCTTAAATCATAATGTCTGTTTTGTTTAGCTTCATTCTTCTCTCTCTTCCTGTAAGACTGACACCACAGTAGCCAAACTCTGTGTTCCACTGAACAGATGATCTCCAAGTAGTGAAATCTGGTTCCAAATCACTGTACTGTAATTTCACAGCGCTAAGTATAGGTCAGATTCTGACTCCTCAGCATTTTTCAGAACCTTCTGTATTATTTTAACACCATACTTTTGTTACATGCAATCCAAGGCTCTGGTAGAATAAGAAGTTACAATTTCAACCCAAACTTCCCTGCAAATTGCTGGTTTACATACACACAGCCTGTTGCGAGGCTCGCAGATTTCTCTGTTAAGTACATCAACACTAGTTCAAAAGAAATAAAAAACAAAAACCTTCAATTACTTGTTTATTCTTTTTGTGCCGCTTCCAAGGTAGTGATGAGAAAAAGTATTTTTTTTTAAATAAAAAATAAAATAAAACAACAACAACAAAAAACAACCAAAAATGCCAACAAAGCAACAACTAACCTTAAGGATTTTCCAGTCATTACATCTACAGCTGAAGAGCTTGGGTTTTTCTATTCCCCCACTCCTTTGTATCACCAATCTGGGCTCTTACAGCTGATAGAAAAAATACTGTCAGTAGAATTGTAGAATCACTCAGGTTGGAAAAGACCTTAAAGATCATTGAGTCCAACCACAACCTAACCATACTGCCCTAACTCTAACAACCCTCCACTAAATCATGTTCCTGCGCACCACATTCAAACGGATTTTAAACACATCCACCTCCCTGGGGAGCCTATTCCAGTGTTTAACAACCCGTTCTGTAAAGAAGCTTTTCCTGATATCCGACCTAAACTTACCCTGGCTCAACTTAAGGCCATTTCCCCTCGTCCTGTCACCTGTCACCAGTGAGAAGAGACCAACCCCATTCTCACTGTAAGCACCTTTCAGATATTGGAAGAGACCAATAAGGTCTCCCATCAGCCTCCTTTTCCCCAGACTAAGCAGCCCGTTCCTTCAGTTGCTCTTTGTATGCCATATTCTCCATGCCCTTCACAAGCCCTGCTGCCCTTCTTTGGCTCTGCTCCAGCACCTCGATGTCCTTTCTGTACCGAGGTACCCAAAACTGAACACAGTACTCAAGGTAAGGCCTCACCAGTGCTGAGTGGGCAGGATGACTTCCCTAGTCCTGCTCACCACACCATTCCTGATACAGGCCAAGATGCCACTGGCCTTCTGGTCACCTGGGCACACTGCTGGCTCATATTCAGCCAACTGTCCATCAGTACACCAAGGTCCCTTTCCATCAGGCAGCTTTCCAGCCATTCCTTCCCAAGCCTGTAGTGTTGCCTGAGGTTATTG
This sequence comes from Meleagris gallopavo, assembly GCF_905368555.1. Classification (NCBI taxonomy): domain Eukaryota; kingdom Metazoa; phylum Chordata; class Aves; order Galliformes; family Phasianidae; genus Meleagris; species Meleagris gallopavo. Next base: position 56,134,498 of record NC_139405.1, on the reverse strand, counting down.
TGACCAAAATGCAGGACCTGACACTTGGCCCTGTTGAAACACACAGTTAACATCGGCCCACTGATCCAGTTTATCCAAGTCCCTCTGTAGTTCCTTTCTCCCCTCAGGCAGATCATCACTCCCTCCCAGTAGCCTGATGGCTTTGCAACTTGTCCAGGTTGGTCTGACCTTTGAGGGAAAGGCAGTTGAGATAGAAACACACACAGATTTGTATGCTTCAGGCTCTACCACTACGCTGTTGCATAGTGCGTGTCAGAGTTTCAAGCAGGCAGGAGGTTTTTGCTGTTGTGTTGGTGTTTTTTTTCTAATAATTTTTTCCCCCATCACTACCTTGGAATCAGCAGTGTTGTGAGGTGCCATAATTACCTCTTTGCTGCTCTGACACAACACCTCCCCACCAGCCCCGGCCTTCTGCCACCCTGCTAAGCCCATTTCATCTCATTGCTCACAGCACTCAAAAAGTACTTTGCTCCCCACTAAAATCAAATCAGTACTATTGGCACTATGATGACTAGTGGTCATTAAGTACTACACAGCACAGCAGGAAGTACACTCTAATGCACATCTATGGGAAAAAAAAAAACATACACAAAACAAACAGCTCCTAAAACAACTGTTGCTAAAAGCTCAGTTAAATATTCTTAACTTTACATTCTCATGTCTCATTTTAATTTACAAATCATATATATATTACATATATACATACACACAAACCTTTTTTTTTCCTTTTTTTTCTTGACCAGACAAATGGATAATATTGTATTTTTTGCCTTTGTTAAACATTTATGGGCTGAATTTATTAAAAACTTCATCAGAAGGTTCTCAATATACACATATTGCAAAGTGTATCAATGAAAGATTGAAACCCAGGATCCTTCCTCTTCACAGATGTGGGCTAAAGTGTTCTTTGTTACCACCATGACTTATTTGGGGTGGAAAAGCCTCAAGGAGAAGCCCCACAAACAGATCCTCTAAACAGCCAGGAATTGGCCTGTTTCTTGTACTTTCTTCAGCCAGTCAGCAGCCCCACACACTGGGCCATCACTACTGTCCCTTTAGAAAGGCCTCAAATCGTCAAGGCCCTATGCTGAAAAGCCCCTGTCCTGACTCCATCAAGAGGGACAAACAAAGGCCAGCCCAAATCTAGGTCTTCAAAAAACAAAATGGCCTTGACTTCTGCTCCAGTCCTCCTCTGATTTCACTCAGAACATACCGCTCCTGAAAAATATCATAATTGGGAAACCACGTAAAGTTCAGGGATCTGAGCACTTCCCTAAACTCGTAACAAAAGGATTCCACCAGATTACTAAGGTCTCAGGATACAAATGAAATTCATCATACAGAGAAGCTCCTACTTTCTTCCTCACAGAGCTGTGAAACAACAACAGAAAGGGTATTTTTATGGCTATGGAAAAGGACAATTTTAGAAGGCTATTCATAGAAGAGCAATTTTCAAAATTTGAGTCATGTGTGCTGGGTGACAGTCAACCACAACCCACTGCACAGAATAATGTTGTATACTGTATCCAGTACAAATTCAGTACAAACCTGTATATCCATATGCACTTTGTTGCCTGTTTTCAGGTGCAAATCCATCATCCTATCAGAGATGTGGAAATAAAAACAGAACAGCAGAACAACCAAACACTTCACTCCTGTGTCTGCCAGAAAAAAAACAGGATGAATGATCTTCTTCACCAAGAACAACTACTGCAAGATCGAGGCTATGACCCACTGAGTTCACAACTTATTGCGTTGATGGTGTCAAAGTGCTCCATCGCTGAATGCCTTTGACACTGAGTGAACGTTTGCTCCCAGTCTTGAACTCCTTACCTTGCAGAGCAACCACATAGTGAACCTAACTGTCCTTATTCTCAGAAAGAAAATTAACACAATGAATTGGCACAACTTTAAGGCAAAGCTAGTATGGCAGCCCAAACCTGTATGGGCTGCCAGATTAAGGCTGGATCTTTGTCCACACGGACTGCTACAGTGTGTCCAAAACTGAAGTTCATAAAAATCATGTTGAAGTGCACATCTTTCCAACTGTTGTACGAACAGAAGAAATCAGTGCAACAAGCAACAACAGCAAAAAAAAAAAAAAAAAAATCACCCCAAAACTCTTTTTTTCTCTGAATAAATCAAGAGCATATAATCCACTCTCCTCAATTTATATGGAGCAGAAGTAAATCCCAAAATAATCCCAAGATAAATTTTATATTACAAATATATTTAACAGATGCTATACACTTCAAACAGATTTGGAGAAGGTAATTTCCACACTTTACTGAAAAAAATAGACAACAAAATTGTGAAAGAAACTTCTACAAATGGAATCATGAAGATATTCTTGACTCATCTTAAGGCACTACGGACTCTCGCAAGGGCTGTTCCCACATTCATCTGCAAGGAAACCATTGAGAGATACACAAAAGGCTCTTTCCAATAATCCACCCACATTTTCTCACTGTAACTTCAGATTCCGCAGGTGCTGTGACACTTGATTTCATACAGTGTCATGGAGGGCAGCGGCTGATGTTCAAGTGTATCCTCTGCTTTAAATGAAAAATCTGCTTTTGCCTTGAGACCTGAAAATTAATTACCCCCTGTGCTTTTGCTGGGCTACTCAGGTGTGATCCTGCTCTTTTCCAGAGATACCACTGTGGGTCAGCAGTGGAAAAAAAACTTCTGTGTGAGTGGACAGCTGCTCATTGCTAAAGAGACCACTCCTGGAAAGATTAAGATTCACAGTTCTCTGCTTGATTTACAAACTAATTTATCAACTAATAAAAATCATGTAGATTGGGAACAAATATTCTAGCTTCTGTATGCTTAAAATTCTTCTTTCTCTATTTTACATAAAGACTACTTTAGCTAAAGACATCAAAACTAAGTATGACACAGAATAAGATTAATCTTGATGTGTTTTTGTCACCTTACAAAGACACTTTAAATCTACTTTTTAATAAGCATTTCTAATCTTCCCAGCTTCTTCAACCTAATTCTCTCTGACAACACAGCGGCTGGTCTCCATGATTGTATTTATGTATTCTTCATCTGGTTGAATAATAGCTGTCAGGGAACAGACAATGATATTTCTTGCTACTTCAGTGATGCTTTGTGGCACTGAAGTACTTGAAGAAAGAGACACAAAGGTTCTCCTCTTTTGCTAAGCTTCCGGAAGCTAATTTTGGGTTTCCAGTTCCTCTTTGCAGAGAGAACATTCAAGCTGATGTGAGTGTGGGTGGGAGCACGCACAATACAGATGGTAGGTAATATATTTAACCATCCTTTCTGCAAGCTGCTTCCTAATGTTCTCCCCTAAAGCAGAAAAGATGTGTCAGCTTGTGCCCATTCACCTTTTGCAGACAAAGGTCTACCCTACAGGCAGGGCTTGGGGCAGCTGAAGCAGTGGCCCACGCAGTGGCTCTGAGCGTAGTCAAGTCCTCTCTCATAAGCTCCAAGCAATTTTTTGGTTTGTTTCTGAGTAAAGACAAAAAGCTGTACTATCATTTGGACTTCCTGGATTATTCAGTTTGCAGCTTTCTTCCCATTCTTATTACCACAGACAGTTATTCTTCAGACTTCAGCATGCATTGCCAAAGAGCAAATGTCTTCTGCTTAAATATTAAAGGAAAACATATTCATGAGCCAGACCAGGACGAATCTTGAAAAACATGGGAGGGAAAGTGAACAGTGCTACTAGCAACTTTTTTTTTTTTTTAAATATAAGATTTTTAAATTATATACTCATAGGTTTGAAAACGTTACTTCGTTAAACAAAGCTACAACTGCAATCTGATTGTCTTATGCTAACAATCCTTGTATTTTCTAGGTATTTTTTTCTTCTATCAGAAATACCTCTATCAGTAGTACCAGAAAAGTTCTGTGTTTGCAGGCAGAGACATGCTTATAAAGGAACAGACACTGTGACTGAATATTTCTTCTTCAGAGTATTCTTAAAAATATCAATAAATGGGATAAATCCCCTTTGCCCTGAATACTTTCCTAATATTTGGAACAGGAACAAAATAATTGCAGCTGAGTTTACCCTAATCATTCAAAATTGCCAGAAGGAGAAGTACACCATCCATGGTCTAAATAGCAAGTTATGACATCATTTACTGTTCTTGTGGTATTCTACTCGAGAGAATACAAATTGTCTTTTGAAAATGAACATTTTGTTACTCTTTCTGGTTGTTTCTGGGTTTATAGAGCTCTTTATTGTTATGAAAGCACTTGGATTCTTTTATCTCTGAATTCAGTTGAATCACACAGAGAATTAAACAAATGCCCTGTTATCTGCATGCTTCACAAGCAACATCAGAGACACACACAAGCACAAAGATGTCTGAAAGCTGATGAGTTTCAGGTATTTATTCTTGCAACACTATGTTGCAACAGCATCTAGGATGGCTCTGCAGGTAGGCATCTCAACAGAGAATAATTACGCCTCACCCCACAGCAGCTTTGGTTATGATGCTTGTGTTTAATTGCAAACTGAAAAGGAAAGCTGCATGCTATACATTTAAGCATCACTTAGCACTGCAGGTATAGCTAAGAAACAAGGTCATCAGATGCTGATGTATAGCAAAACAAGAGCTTTCTGCTCTTTCCTCCCTCAAAAATCATCTGCTCCTAAAAACATCAAAAAGGTTCAACCAGAACTAAATAAAAGCAAAGCAAGTCTTTTCCAACATGATACCCAACAGCACAACTGATCTTTGAAACAGCCCAAATTAATGACCAGCTGCAAACATGTTTGGTCTTTCAAACATTTGCTAACAGACATGTTACATCCTCATCTTCCTCTGCTGTACCTTTTGACCTCTTGCTGCCAAGACTAAAAACTGTTTTGTGATTTCAAACTATTTTGGATGTCCAAAATCTAACCCTCATTTCTGATATCAAACATTTGCATGGAGTTCATGTGTAATGTAAGAAGGCTTAGACATGAAGTTTGGTGACATCATACACCCTGTTGATTATCAAGAACGATTGCCAAGGGGGAAGGTGCAGTGAAAAACAAAACAATCCACGCTACCACAGAATCTTTAAAGAGCTGTCTTACCCTGTGATTTTCAGCTCTTTGAAAAAGCAGGAAAGAACAGAGAGGCACCCCTGGTGTGTGGGTTAAGATAACTACAAAAGAACTATTCTTACCAAGTTCCTTCAGTAAAATGAAGAGTGCTTTGATTGCATTTTTTTTTTTTTTTTTTTTTTTTGCCTCGCTAATCTCACATACTGATGGATAATTTCAAACAGCCAAAATATTTCTTCTAAGAACACTGATTCATACATGTTAAATCCAGCTGGTTTTTTTTTGTGTGTGTGTGTTTTTTTTTTTTGTTTTTTTTTTTTTAGGTTCTTGACAACTATCAACATTTTCTTTAAATACTTGGAAACTGCATTATATGATTAGGAGTGCAAATATGTACATGAGAGAAAAGGCAGAAAGAGAGTGACTCCATTAAGAGCAGTTTAAAGAGGGGTATTTATGGCTCTACCCTCCCTCTCCTACTCCCCCCTCCCAGGGTCTACACGCTAAATACAAAACAAAACACAGAAATACCATAACACTTTCTGCCTAATCAAAGTATTAGCATCACTAATTGGTAGCATTACCATGGCTGGCACTGGTCTAAAGTAAATCTGATGGTTATTTAAGAAGAAAGGGTATGTAGAGTCCCAGCTTTGCACTCAGCACAATGGCAGTCACATGAAAACTGTAGCTGGGACCTCAACACACAAACATCCATACTGCAACTTACTTGCAGTCTGAGAGGTTTTCCATAGGTTATAACCACGCAGTTTTTCCTCCCTTGCTTTTGGGATCCAAATACATCAGCACGAGTCCCTTCCCACACTATGGAGACCTGCCTCTGTGCCAAAGGATAACTTAACATCTGTGTCATCCGAAATACAGAGTAAAGCAACCTGTTAGCCTTGTTTTCCTAAGGCTGGGGTCACAGAGGTAGGGAGAAGAGATCCAAGAGAGTTTCCATTAACAATATGAATATTAGCACAGGAACAGCAGAAGAGCTAAAATTCTCTTTGCTACTAGGGAGACATTCCAGCAATTTACATAAAGACAATACTTATGCTTATATAGACAGATTCTGAAAAGAAAAAAGAAAAAACAGAACTAGAAAAAAATGTACTCTTTAAAAGACCTTTAATTTGGTTGCGCAGTTACAATTCTGAAGTCCATCTTTGCTTAGATTGTTCCCAAACATTTCATAGTTCACCATGTAAACTGCATTCTCTATCAGTCTAGTGTACAAGAACCTTATAAAATACAAATTGAGTTTTTTCATCTGTACACTTTCCAGATTAGTTCATCAACATCAATTAAAAATGCAAATAGATTAATTGGCAAAAAAAGTGTTTGGTTACATTTTTAATATACTAGTACAAAATGGCACAAAAGAAAAAAAGGTCATTTTAAAGGCTACAAGCATCAGAATTCTTAAGCAGTTTGAGTAAGTTCAACTGATTAAGAACTTGTTTTCAAATACCACTGAACTTGGAATTTAATTTGTAATCTTTTCTTCAGATGTATGAAAGGCCTCACATACAAGTTTGGATCTGTTCATGGAAACTGAATCACAGCAGTTTCAGAACAGTAACAGTAATTCAAGTGCAGTTAGGAAGCTGGGAATTTCTATTCTTCCCAGTAAATTTAAGAATTCACAGACTAGAGCTTACTTTCATCTAGCCAAGCTCATTGATAAACACTTCAGATGCAAAGATACCAGGCATACGCACATAACACTTTATTTCTTAATGGAAAAACTCAAAGAAGAAATCCAAATAATTATATCATCCACCCTATCTACCTTTGCAGAGTCTTCCAGGCATAACCAGAGTTAACGCCAGATAGAGATATATGAAGCATCTCAAAGATTAGAGGCAAACTGAAGGCTTAATTTGAAGACTTCAGTTAAAAAGAGTTCACACTAACTTCACATCTATGTCTTAATTTTGAACCACCCATATCAAATGGGCAGGTAGGTGAGATGGAAGAGAAAAAGACAGAAAGACATTACTGGCTTAAAACTAAATTCCAACTTGTGAATTTATTGCCTCAAGCAACAATTCAGGAGTTTGTTTTGGCAACAACATTTAGCAGTATCGCAGTGATAATCCCATCCCACTCCCCCTTCCTTCAAAACAAGTTATCAAGATTTTGATTAATCTCCTAACCCTTAAAAGGATTTTAAGTTAAGTTAACGGAACAGTATATGATGCTGACTGGTTTTACTGGTAAGACAGCACTCACGTCCAAAAGAGCAGGCAGTTCTGGTATGACTGAGAAAGTTACTTCTCAAGTTAAAACAAAAGTCTCATAAAAAAAGTGAGTGTGATGAAGTACCGGAAAACCATCATTTTTACTGAGCTTCACAATGAGCAAACCATTACTGTAGAAGTTTCGTTTCATAATTTAAATATCAATTGCAAAGTTTTCTCTAGAGCCTTATCTTAGAAAAAGCCATAGGATGAATCCAAGAATCAATGCTCCAACAGCAAGTATACCAATGAGGATGCACATCTTCTTTCGGGATCTTTGCTGTAAGAAAGGAGAAAAAAAAGCTGATTGAAAACTGCATCACAAGATCAAAAAACAACTCAAATGTTTTTATGACCCTACTGCTTGTGAAATCTAAATAGTGTCCTTGCAAACAAGTCATATAAAGTTATTCACAGAAAGAATAATCCATGACTTAATTTTCTTGGTGTATTAATCAACAGAAGGATTTTAGTAGTATTTCCTGGCTCAAATAACAAACTAAGAATGCAGCAACATAATGAATGTATTTGAATAAAACACTAGGGAAAGAAAATATTTGAAAGCAGATGGCCTTGTACATAGGAAAATCAATCTGCACAGTAGAGGAGATAGAAATGACCTTCTCTGGAAAAAAAATTAAAAAGTGTAAATGTATATGCAGAAGCCCCAAAGAACTGCATTTTTAGACTTCTGCAAGATGGACTTTGCATCAACTCACAGTTACTTTGAAGACGTTTTTGTGAGGTTTATTACATTCAAATTGTTCTTAAAGAAAAACAAAACACAAAGAGAAATAAGTTCTAAGATGTCATTATAATACAGTGTAAGTTAAGACCATGTCCAAAACTTTCAGATCTCCCACAGAGGTTTGTAACTTAAAATACCAGAGCAACCACAACTAGGAACAGATTCTCATCCTTTATCTCAAGCAGCAAGAAAGGAAATAACACACTCTACTAGTGGTTTTGCAGGTTTTTGCTAGTAGCCAAAGAATAATTACATTCAAATCTTGGGAATCTAGTTCACAGCTCCAGAGGCAGAGCAAAGCTCTGCTCTCCTTTTAGCAAAGATTTATATCACTGCTTATGTTGTTTTTCCTGCGGGACTGCATCTGTGTCAGCTCCTCAATGGGGCAGTCCGGTCTCTGCCCAGTACCACGAAGACTATCAAGCTTCTTTCTTGTCTTAGATATTCTCTGCTGCTAGTTTTGCTGACTCACTTCTCCCATTTTCAAGCTGAGATTTCTGCCCCTTAGCTGTTTAATCACATTGCTTGCTAGCGCTCAATTTTTTATTAGGGTCCCCTTCTTCCTGCCAGATTGTCTCAATTCTACCAGATTGTTTCCCTACAACTCTTGATACTCCCAGTTTCTTCTTTTTTCATCTTGGAGCACCTTTTACCAACACCACATTAAAGTCAAACATTTTCTGTGTAACATTACTTAGGCAAGGTAATAGAATAAAGACATGGGCATCTTATTTCCTTATACACTTGATGATCATTTCTACAAGTATAAAGCAGTGGCAATAATGGGGGAAAGAAACAAAGCAGACAAGCCTAGCTTTTACCCCAACAGCTCTGCTCCACGAACACATCTCACAAGGCAAAGGGATAATGCATACTTCCACATTACGGAGTTGTGAGAGCACTAACCAAACCTAGTTCTCACTAGGATGCCTAAGCTTCTACCAGCTCCCTAAGCGGGTCAGAGCACAGATATATAGGACCAGCGGGAATGGTTTCAAGCTACAGCAGGGGAGATTCAAGCTGGACAATAGGAAGTACTACTTATCAGAAAGGGTGGTCAGGCACTGGAATGGACTGCCCAGGGAGGTGGTGGAGTCGCCGACCCTGGGGGTGTTCAAGGAAAGACTGGATGTTGTGTTGAGGGACATGGTTTAGTGGGAGCTATTGGTAATAGGTGAACGGTTGGACTGGATGATCTTTTAGGTCTTTTCCAACCTTGGTGATTCTATGATTCTATGATATTAAATGTTTTTTCAAGTACACAGAACAAAGCTGAGCTTTCAAGCAATGGCAAGTTCAAATCAATCCAACGACATGATCCTTCCTAACACAAGCAAACTCAGCTGAGTATTTGGTCTCTGCTGTGATATATATGAAACAGGAGCTCATAAAAAACTTGATAACCTTGAAGTTACTCATTCCTTCCTCTTCAAGATGAATCAGCGCAAAGGTTTTCATGTTAAATTTCAACCCCAAAACCGACACCTTCCAAAGAAAATTTTGACTGCTGCTATTTTTGTTTCTTCCTGAATTTTGTCAGTATCAAAATAGCCATCAGTCATACTTAATGGTGGGTTGTGCCAATTACTGCCACTTAGCATACAGTTTGACGACACGACCACTCTTTTTCCCTCCCACTTCTGAGATCAGCAAGCAATCTTTCAGACATTTTGTCATTGATTTATTAACCTGGCTACTGTTAATACACATAAGAGGATTAATTTTATTTTTTTTTTAAATCTAAGGACTAATTTTTACTAAAGAAGGAAGACTTATTACTAATAAGATTATATATAACAAGTGCCAAAAAATTAGAAAGAAGTGGCATTAAAAGGTCTTTTCAAAGGGGCTTTTCATCAAAAAGTTTGAGACTTTGAAATGCATTTTTTGCACCAGGGCAGTAATTAACAGAAGCTAGATATATTCAGTTTTGAGATGATTTTGTACAGTAAAAATTGATGCTGGTACAGCATCTTCCAAAGACTTCCATACTCTTCTAGTAATCTTTAAAGACTCACTCTTTACCTTTCCTTCTTGAGCTGTTAAAAGAACTCATTTTTGTTCTAAGTGAAAGTAAAATTCAAGGTGATCTGAAACAACCTAGATAGCTTTACATGAAAGCCAAAGCTTTCAGAACTTGCTTCTCTCCCTCCCCTCAAGGTGACCTAGCAATACCATCATAGTCTAGGACACACTTTCAAGAGAGTCTTCAAAACCCGAGAAAAAGTCAAATTCTGAACTGCTATATTAAATCAGGACTACTGAGACAGGACACTTAGACACATTGGCAGCAGACATTGACATTACCTGGTAGTTTGCTGCTCTTGCCAGCTGCTGGTTTGCTTGTTGCACATGTACATCAGCATTTTCCACGTTAGCTTCTATGCTATCTGTATTTTAAGAGGAAAGATTTCAAGCTTTCGTTAGTCATAAGCCAACCAAACGTTTGGAATACTGAAATACACTTGAAAGCAAGTGTGCCACCTGTCCCCTCAAAATGTTGATTTTTTTCATTCACACCCAAAGTTCCATACCATGCAATATGAAAGCTGACCTTTCCTATAGCTGAGTTCATTTCTGAAATGCCCAGGTGAAGTTCACGTCAGTAAGAATCCCTCTTGCTCTCAGCAGATGAGCCTTAAAAACTGACCAGAATAGAAACTTTCTCTCAGTAGTCTTCTGCTATTCAACTTGCTACTGACTGCCCTTTGCTCAGATTAATAAAAACAACAACTAAGATATACGAGATCAGAGGAAACAGATACAAAATACCCTAACAGGCAGAAATAGAATATGAACACACAATTCCAAAAACTACTGTTACATATTTTATACACCTTAAAAGGACATAATTAAACATACATTTAAACTATACTTCTAAAATTATCTTCACGGATCCCCAGCTACCTCAATCTACCTATATTAAGTTGCACCTGATTTGCTTTAGCATTAATATTCTCACTAGAGGAATTTTTCCAGCAAAACAAATTCTCTGCACCACTGCTCCCCAAAGACATGAAATAACTTTTCAGATAATATTTGAGTTGTGCTTACCTATCACATCGCCTTGCTCATGAATCATCATTCCTAAGTCTTTAAAAATTTCATTGATGTCCATAATATCAGACTGCAAGGAAACAATCATAATGTTATTTGACAGAGCATAACAAGGTATCTGAAATGCATCTAGAAATACTACTCATTTTCCTCCTGAATATACACTCTTCACCCTACAAGAAAAAGAGAACTTAATCTGGAAGACTTTTTTTGTACTGAGACAAAGTTTATTAAAATCAAACTAACTGAAGATGACTGTGCACGAGGCACAATTCACATCACTTCAAAAACAGGATCACTGCTGAAGGCTCTTCTACAAATAGACTTGCCTCAGTTTAAGTGATAGGGCAGGTTCATGCCAACTTAGCTTAATAGATACCAATTTAAACAAAATGAATAAAAGTATATGTACAAAGTGTTTTGCACTAGTTTTAGGAAACACATTGAACACACATAAAAGTCATAAGACACAAAATTTACAGAAGTGGCATTTATAATATGAAGCCAAGTCACTGAATCAGGATCACACTACCCTACTACTGTTTGGCAATGAAGTTATGTGTGTCACATTGCCACTGCATGTATGATCTCAACTAATAATTGATAAATACTTAGTTCATAAAATGTGCAACATATGGATGGCAAGGGAGAAATTATCACAACAGCATCTTTGTTGTTGATGGCAGAGATTGGATCCCAGGTTGGCTGGAAAAGCTCACTGTGTCTTCACAGAAGACTCCTGATGTCAGTATTTTATCACATGATATTGGGATATTTACAACTCAATGCTAAATGCTTTTAAATTTTGACGAACCCTTAATTATAGAAGTTTGAATAAAATAGTGTGCATCTCTATTTCCAAAAGAAGTATTCAGAAAAAAATAAAAAAAGAAGAAAATACTCTTACAAAATGAAGAAGCTGAATGATTGGGAATAGCTGGGTAGGAATGTACAGCCTCGCTTCAATTTATTTTTGAAAAAATAAAAAACAAATAATTGGCAACTTTTTCTTCAGAATATTTTCTTATACCTCACTGAAATCATCTGAGATTAAACACATCAAAACGTGACTTTCACACATTAGATTTCTAATGTACATTTAACATATCATGTAAAGACAGTATTTGTAGAGTTGAAGAAAAAACTACCCACAAACAATTCCTGGGCCCCCAGGATTTATGCTAATATAAAACAGTTTTTTTCTTTGGCAGCATTATGAGTATATTCTGAAATCTGCTGTATAACTGTTTATGCCTACCTCAAGCTGCCTAATGGAAGATTCCCTCTCCTCAATAAGACGGAGATCATCCTCTGTAATTTCTTCATCTTGCACTTGTGCTTGAGGTTGACTGTCAAAGAAAACCAACCAAAGACAGAATTGAACAGTTACCATAAGGAATAAATTAGAATATGAAGAATAAGATGACAGCCAAACATGTATGGCACAAAGTTTATCAGTTAACAAAGCACACATTTTTAGCTTTGCACGTCTAGCCAAGAGAGAAGACCTAACAATGCTATCTTTGATACAGAAAGCTGCTGCTATAGCAATCTGCACATAGCACTGAGTGAGCTCTTTGGAAATTCCAAGTAAGAATGTAAGGACAAAGTTTCATCTGAATTATGAAGTGCGGAGTTTAAACAGGCAAAAATAGGCTAACCAATATCAACAGAATCTGAGACTGAGATGCAGTTTTTGTGAGACTGAAAACAACAGGAGATCCCAGTAAACAATGAATCAATCACAGCTTAACCGTTTTACACTATACACAGGTTGGACTGTGTTTACCTAAGTTTGGGTGTCCCACAGCCCAGATATGGACTTCGGTCAGCTTAAGAAGATGTCTGAAGTATAGGGGAAAAAAAAAAAAACCGAGGAAGACAATGTGAAATGCTTGATTTTCACCCCAACTATCCCACTAAAAAGGCTCTTTTTCACTATTTCACTATGGAGGAAAGCTGACAAAAAACCAGCAACTCTTCCCTGTATCAATTTGTTTTTTTAAATTCTGAACTAGGTTAAATTTTAATAAGAAATTCAGCCTACCTGTCCCAGGAGACGAGTGTTCCTTCTTTGTAGCTGTCTTCAGGAGCACCACCCTACGTGATCGGTGTATGGAGAAAAAAATAAGGTAAAAATATCATGGACCAGAAAGGAGCACTGTCAGCATTTCTATAATGAGTAAATATTACAAGGTTCATAAGAAGTCAACTTCAAACTGAAACATGATTTAACATGTTTGCTCCTTGATTTTGCTTTTGCATGTATAAAGTTGAAATACACACAAAAACATTCAGCTCACTAAATGCCTGTTAAAATTTACAAGTACAGTGACATGTGTGCATTACTTGGCACAGAGTAGAAAGGCAAAATTGACACGCTAACATCTCAGCCTCCTCAGCGCTTCTCCACATCAATACTGCATAGATACCTGGCAAGTGATTCTTCCTGGTAGAAAAAGTCCTCATTTCTAAACGCCCAGAAAAACTATTTCAAGATCACTAAAAACTGCTTTTGTAAGATTAGTGTACAAACTCAGGCACGTTCTGTGCCTTTATGTGACAAAGGAGAAAAAAAACAAAAAAACAAAAAAACAGCTTTCAGGAGTTTTCATTACAATGTAATTCAGCCTTAACTATAAAATGAACTGTTAAAATCAGCTGTGCATGGAAGTAAGCAAAGAAAGCCACTATGCTCATAATCATATTTTACACTGCGATGTCTGGACTCAGATATCAACTCTTGTAAAAAGCATTACAAAGGCACGTTTGACACCACCACCACACCATAAACAGAGTATAATAGCACATTTTCCAGTACTTACAGATATCCTTGAGCTGGCTCTTACTCTGGCTACAAAGTCTTTTTCTTTCTCAGCAGCTTGCCTTTGCAGCCTCTGGAAATTTGTGAGCGCTGTGGTGAACTCCCCTACAAGTCGATCTTTCTGTATTTTCTTTTGACGCTATGGGAGAAGTTTTACCAAGTCAAATGAGATCAGGCTTTTCAAGACTCATCATTTCCAAACTACTCAATACTGAGGTATACATTATTTTATTTTATTTTATTTTCCAAATAGGTATAACAGAATACTGCCTACAAAACCACTTGCATGGACAAACCTTCCCTTTCCCCTGGGATTACATAACTGACACAATTTTAGAGATTTAAATAGGAAACCAATGTATTTAGTTCATTTAACAGCTGAAAATATGAAATGAGCAGGTCATATACAAGGCACCACGCACTGATACAGGGAAACCTGATTAGTAAATTTACTCTGTGGTTAAGTGTGAAACATCTCGATATTGCAAATTCTAAAATAAGCAAAGCAGAATGAATGAGGGGAATAGTGCTGAAAAACAAGAAATAAGCAGGGAAAAAGCTCTCCACATGTATTTTACATAAACACTGGAAATTCATATTGAACTGCAACCAGAAGTGGGCACACACCCCTTCCAAATCCTTAAAAACTGCTAGAAAAATACCTATTCTAACTTTCAAGTCTTTTTTTTTTTTTTTTCTTCTTTTTTTCTTTATCTTTTTTTTTTTCTTTTTTTTTTTTTGAGGAAGATGCCAAAGAAGAAATGGCAATACCAGGTACACCAGAAAGCCTCAATTTTATTTCCCTAAATATATCCATTATACCAACTCTGTCTTCCAAATTTGTGAAAGGCCATAACTTGCCATTCATCAACCCAACATCTGTGTATTTCATTGTCTTTGATGAAAATGCTCACGATAAAAGGATTAGAATTAAACAGTAAAATATCCCACTGTCAACTTTTCAGCGACAAGGCAAAGAATAAAAAACATCTTTGCCTCAACCAGAGGTTATATACTAAGACCAAGTTCTAACTCTATTAGAAGTTTACAACTTAACAGGCAGAGCCCATGTGGAACACAGCCTGCCATTTGAAATGTTTCAAGACAATACACTTTCCTAAGTGCTCCTTGCTAACAAGTCACAGATCAGACAAATTGTCCAAGTGGCTGCATTCATATTTTCTGGGGTCCTATTGCTTTTTCCTTATTTAAGTCATGGATTTCATTACTATAAGAAATCAAAGGACAGAAGTTGAGAGCAAGCTACTAACAACAGCTACTTTGCATGTAAACTCCTGCCTGTATTTCACACAAATCTGGGAAAGAAGCAGCACAGAGACTGCACAAATTGTTTCAGTAACAGCTCCTGTCCATTCCTCTTAAGAAAAGAAAAGCTTGTGGACAAGACATAGCATATATGCTGATCTGAGTTGTGCAGAATAAGTCTGATCTGCATAAGTTATCTGGACAGTGTGACAGATTTGGTCATCTGCCACATGGTTAAGGCAGGCAATAACTCCTGGCCACTGGAAGCACTCAGAGTGCCTGGTAAGTCAAACTCAGCAGCAGCATTGCTACAGATACTGAGTGCCGTAGCTGAGATCACAGGCACAATGTACTGTCTTGAGTCCTGCCTTCTCAGTCAAACTCAATCCTGATATTTAAAAACATCTTTGAAACAAGTCTGGGTTGCACAAAAATATACTTGTGTAGTAGTTGTCCCTGCCAAAATGTCCTGACTGACCAAACAGTGTTTACAAAGCCTGGTGCAGAGTACAAAAAATAGGCATACAGAACTGAAGTCACTCAAATACTCTACATGAGCCAACATGATAGTCAAACAAGCTACGTTCTTTGGTTTTATACCTGTTCACTTGTTGCAGGCAAAGATCCAAACTCTTTAATGTATTTGTCAGTTTCTTTGGCAAGCTGGTTTGTGTACTGCTGCTTCTGTTGCCTAAAATCAAATGCAAAGTTTCATTAGAGTCTGCTGGCTAATTTTGTTGAAGTTTCACCAGTTCTCAGAAACACAGTGGTATTAAACACTCACTGAAGTACACGGTGCCATCCTTCTACTGTTCTTCACTGCAAAAATATGACAACAGATCACCATGGATTCCAGATGATATGGACACTGAAGGAATGTTCCTCGGTGTGACAGCACAACTACTCACCTTTTCCACTTTTTTCTTTTTGAGATATTGTAATTGTTTCCCTAATACACAGCAACAAGGTCCCAATTACTGTGAATAAATAAAGATGCTTTTCCATCATTTTTTTTCAGGCTATCAATAATTGGAAAAAAACTTTCTCTTATTTTGTTTAAGAGTTCAGAATAACTGTGTAAGAGACCAAGCTTTTTCCTGTATGGAAGAACATTGGGCCTGAATATAATTCCATGAACATAATCCATGATAGGCCAATTTCTGATAGTCATGGGGAAGCTTATCCAAAGAGATTTATATTCTCCCATGATACAACAGCTCTGAACTTAGCAGGAAAGTTGAATTAATTGCTTAAAACCTTAATAACTGAAATTGTGCTTTAAAAAGACTTGTGCTCAGCAGCATTCCTATTTGCCCTTTATGTTTCTTTTTACTTCTGCTATTACCACATACTTCCATTATGAATTTCACTTTTATTTTTCTTCCTAGAATAACTCAATTTTTTTTAACCTATTTTTGCAGGCTGGAAAGCAGGTAGCAAGCAATCAACATAAATACTTGAACGTAATCAAATAACTCTCCCAGACAACTTCAAACATGAAAGGAAGGGCAAAACGTTCAGTGGAAAGATTACAGCTGAAAACCTTAAGGAAATTTATCACATTAGCACCTTCATAAATGGACTAGAATTCGCAACAGTTTCTAGCCTTTTTAGTTTTGAATTTTTGCTTAGATCTTGTTGTTACTGCATAACTCACATACGTTGATCTTGATGTATTCAATCTCCAGAATGACATCCACCATGGCTCATACCTGGCTACTGTTATGAGCCCCAAGCTCAGGTTATTATGAAGCAAGCTGGCTGTTCACACAAGATGAATACAATGCCTCTGGCTCAATACTCATCTCCTCCTACTACGCATTTTCATATTACTCTTACTGTGTGCAGCATTAGCCACAGTGAAGACTGACAACTTTCTCATCCACAGGGTTAACACAACACGTTTACTTGCATTTATGCTGCTGAGTTTTATGCAATAAATGAGGCTGATGTTAAAAAAAAATCATACTGGTTCATCAGACTGTGCTGAGAAGTGGAGAGATGCTGACTGGCCTAGTTATGAAAGTCCATCTTCAGGCAACTGAACTATAAAGCACAGCATCCCTGTTTGAATCTTATTTCACCTTGCTTTTTTTTTTTTGTAATTTGTTCTACAATATCATTGCCTACTGTAGCTTTCATTATTAAAAAGAGATTCCACTTTCTCCTCTGGTACTGTATCTCACAAAAAAAAAAAAAAAAAGACTCAATACATCCAATACATTATCTTGTGAAACTGATACAGTCAGATTTGAAGTTGACTGGAGAACGGGGTGAAGGGTTGAAGTAGTGTTTGTTATTTAAACAGCAATGTTGCTTTTTGGTCCTGTTGCTTTCCCTTTGCTGACATACAGCATAAGTTTTGTACATATATTGATCCTGTAGGCAATGTACATGTGTATGCCACCTGACTAGTGCACAAAGAGTATTCAAAATTAATTAAGAATGAAAAAAGGCTCCTCGACATGTATATTTCAAATATTTCCCTATACCTGCCTTTCTCAGTGAGGACAAGCACCTTGCCTAAGGGGAAAAAAAAAAAAACAACAACAACAACCCACATTTGATAATCTTCTTCCTGGAAACTGTCTGCAATGCAATGAAATTATTTTCATGTGAAATACTCACAGCTGTTGCCTCAACTCATGTGTGTCTTGTGGTGTTCCAAGCTGATTTAGTATTCTCTGTATTTCAGCAGCTGTTTGTGAAGAGGAAGAGAAAATTTAGTGGTGCACAGACATTTCCAACATAAGTTCATGTTCTTTTGCTTGACAATTCTAAAACAAAAACAGTTAACAGAATGATATCGAATACTTTTTTTTTTTTTTTAAATCTACTGAAAAGATTTCACTAAGACATTCCAGAACAATCTGTAAATGTTTTTGCCAATTCAAAAACAAAGCCTAGGATTTCTCGCAAAGCATGAGAATATATTCAAGTATCTGAGCAGAAACAGACAATTTAAAGGCTAGCATTTTAACGCAGTAAGTGTAAATTAGGCCTTTCTATTATCATACTGTAAATTAGAAGCACAATCATTTTCTGGTTTAATCATATTTTCTGCATGCCATTTTAAAAAGCCATATGAAGGCCTGATATGACACTATCACAAAAATATTTAAGAACCAGGGCAACAACAAAGCATTCATGGGCTTACCATACATTAAAATACCAAAAATCAGATTATCTAGATTTAAATTTTTAATTCTGAGATCCTTGTCGTCAGTATGTACATCCATTTTTAAAAGCAGAGAAACAAACCACTTCAGGGTTGTAAAAGTATTTCATAAAATAATTTTGAAATGCAAAAAAGCAACACTTGACCTAAGCTGCACGTTTGGTTTAGTAAACTGACTGTCACATGAGAAAGCAAGGGGAAAAGTGGACAGATACTTCAAGACATGCACTTTATCACACTATAAAACTAAAATTCTCTGCATGCTTCACGTTGGCTCAACAGTCTCACACCTTTTAAAAGTAAATAATATGTACACAAAATAATTTATTTTTGCTCAGCCTCAGGTAGGAGCCAACTGGTCTTCCTTGTACATGGTGTTCTTCCCAGGCAGACTGGTACAACATTCAGACAGTAGAAAACATAACAGTATAACAATATGCAGGATTCTTACTACACTGGCATACTACCCATTCTTCCAAATTCAGCTAAAATTACAGTAGAAGTCATTGTTTAATAATGGCAAAAACCACAAAGAATAGATACCATGGAAGAGATCTGTAACAGAAAGAATTTCAGTTACAATATGCAACTACTTAGCATGCAGATAAAACTAGAATTCCTAAGAACATTCTTACTAATAAGACTCCACTATCTGTATCCAGAGGTAACAGCCTTAAGTTGTGCCGGGGAAGTTCAGGTTGGATGTTAGGAAAAATATCCTCTCATAAAAAGAACAGGCTTCCTGAAGGTGTTCAAGAAAAGGGCAGATATGGCATTCAGGCACACAGTTTAGTGGACATGGTGGTGATGAATTGGTGTTGGTCTAGATCATTTTAGTGGTCTTTTCCAAACTCCATGATTATATGGCTATGATAAGAAGTCTCCAGTGAAACAGATATCAGACTTTCTACACTGATTTACACAGCATGGTGATCTTGATGACTGCTGTAGCCAATGACTTCTTTGCACATTCATGCAATGAAGATGTTAAAAAAAAATGGAAGAAGTTAGTCCTTGAGTCTTACATGAGATTAAAAAAATCAAGTATCTCAAGACAGAAGGCTTTGAAGGAGTCACGAGTTGCTAAAAATTTAGTCAGAGAAACAGGAACTGTAAGATGGGGTTTTGTGCAGCTTGTTCCTTATTCGAGTTGAAAAGCAACAAAACCTAAGTGAAAATTCTTCAATGCTTTCTACAGTTGAAACCTAATGCCAAGCATCACCTTTTCCCCGGGTGGAGGTCTGGTACTTGCAAGGGCCAAGAAGCTCTGTGCAGCCTCCTGGACCTCAATGCTCACGCACAGCAGCATGAGCCCAGACATGCAGAAGCAGCCACAAGTACCCATAAATAAATATTTTAGTTAATTAAACCCTTTTTTTTTTTTCTCCAGTGTAATACATCATTTTAAAATGAAATGTGTCTTTCCGTTATCTTTTGAATTCAGTGTTAGGTTTTAACATACACATAAAACTTCAGAATACTTTGCTTTCGGTTTTATTTGATCAAAGACACTCTCCTCTCTGATTCAAGAGCCAAGGTGTTCATTTATTCTTTAAGTATTTTTACAAGGAGAAAAAAAAAGCAACCTACAAGCACTCTGTTGAAATGTATTTTGCAGACAGAAAAGCATGCCTTACTGCCACCTAGAGACAGAGTTATTTAATTACAAACGAAGAAGTAAAAATGGTTTGACTTGCACTCAAAAAGCTCTTGGAAACAAAGTCTGTATTTAAAGTATTTTCATACCAGCTTATTTAGATACTTATCCTACTTCTAAAACTGAACACAAATAAACAATTGAGGGGAAATTAAAGCCAGCATAGCATAGCTGGACACTACATCATTCTATGTAGAGGGAAATTCATCCCAGTTCAAGAGTATTCAGTGCAAAATTAAAACACATCACAATGTCTGTAAGCAGCATAAAATAACAATGTGTTAGCAGGCTTTGAAATCTGATGGGGAAAAATAAAATAGAGAAAATATATATCCATATATGTCTCAAGGACTGAACTGGCACCAATTCTTCTGGGACTCCTTGAATTTGGCATTTTTTTCCTTAACTGTTCACAATAAATGTAACAGGAAAAAAAAAACAAACAGATCTTTCCTGTAGTTCTTCATTCACATGAACTACACAGGGCACTGAAAAAATGAAACACTTATTACTTACATAAGGTAATAGAAAGAAAAAAAAAAAAGAATAGTAAAAGTAAACTTTGCCAATAGTTTTCAGCAGCAGTCCTAGTGCCATCTTCATAAAAAAGACAAACGTCTTGTAGAGGCACTAAGCAAGTTAGTAAGAACAGGAATATAGAACATAAAGCAAAGAAACTGATCTTGCAAAATTTACAGTACATACCTGTAGGTCTACATCCTTTGTATTCCTTCACGTTAATAAAAACACGTGATTGCATATACAGGCTTAAATATACTAACGTATTTCCTATATATTCAGAGATCTTTTTTATTGCAGATTCTTTACTGTTGCGTCTACTCACAAAGAGATTTCATTTAAAACAATAATTAAGGAACTACCTAAACTGCAGATATTTATCCAGACTCACGAACTTACACAGATGTATTGCTAAAAGTACAATTTAGAATAGGTTTGAAGACAGTACCACCTGGAAGAAGGTAAAGCGTCTTGTTCCTTCAGACACACACACAGGCCTTATGAGAATTTGATTTAAAGCAAGTACTAACTTTGAAAACTTCTCAGATAAAAGTTAACATCCTTCCCCTTCCCCAACAGAAAAGCACGGTGGCCACAGCCCCACTTCTTGGATTCACAGAATGATAAAGGTTGAAAAAGACCTCTAAGGTCATCAAGTCCAACCACCAAGCATCCCCATCATGCCCACCGAACCATGTCCCTCTTAGAGCATGTGACTTAAGGGCAGAAAACACAAATCTGTTTGAAGTTGGTCCCTTTTTAAGCAGCTGAAGGAAGGCACACTGCTGCAGTCCACGATCAATGCCATCCTGAGCTCCCCGAGAGTTAGAAACACCTCTGCTCTCTCCCTCCACAGCACCAGCTGAGAAGCACATGGTGGCCAGTCTTTGCACTGAAGAGGGAGAGTAAAACTGCTGGAAACCTAGGAATACTTTTTGTAAGACAGAGGCCCCTACATTCTCAACTTCATTGATGATCACAGCATTTATAATGTCCCCCGTTTCACCAGCTTTCTACCTCATGCAGGGAATTAAGGCTGGTAAATCAATGCATCTGGCTGCTTGTTAGATGCCTCCCAATTCATCAGCAATGACACTCAAGTGTCCCAGAGAGCTGACAGCACAGGCCTAAATCACAAAGCCACAAATACACTGATAATCATCAGAAGTCAAAGATCAGAACACAGTTTTGACAGGTTCCTAGGTGACCTCATCCCTTAAGGTTTTCCTTTCCTCACTTCCTGATTCTTCCCGCTTCCCACACCCTGTAGCAATGACAAGGGACTATGAAAACAGGAGTAGCACTGCTGCCAGAGGTCCTCTCTGCTCTTCTGGGCGTTACCAATCCCACAACAGAGCCTGAACTTGCGTGTGATTTTAAGCTCTTTCAGTGCAAAGTCTGACACTGTAGCTCAGGTTCCACAGGCATGCAGAAGTAGCTGCTGGACTTTGCTCCAGAGCTGCAGAAGTATACACACTGTGTGTGCACAGATATTTTTCAGTCCTCAGAGGTACACTAACTGCTCAGGCCATCTCTGCAGTGGAGGTCAAAGTAGATGTTTGTACTGGTAAGAAGACTTTCATTTCTTTCTGCAGCATTCCTAATCTGTACCACATAATATGTAACTATCAGCTGTTGAAAGCTATTTGGCTGCTCTCTGAGCAGTCACGTGCACAAGAACAGGTTAGACATGGTTAATGATGAGCTAGAGAAACAATTAAGATCTAACCTGAATACCTAAGGAGAGAATTAGTTAAGAGCCAGTTTGTGTTTGCTTTTACTATCCCAAACAGGGGATCCATTTACAGGCAGTGGATGCTCTAAGTAAGGGGAGAAATAAATAAATATAAATAAATAAATAAATAAATAAATAAATAAATAAATAAATAAAAGGGGCACAGAAAAGCCCTACAATGCTGCCTAATATAAAAGGGCCTCATTTTCTCTACAAGAGTTGTAGGAATAGTGAGATTTATGGTGGAAATACTTACTTTTAAAGAAAAATAAAAGTAGGGGTATTTAAGAAACATGCTCTTGTCAGATCTGCAGTATACAATATTTATTTCATATTTAAAAACATATTTGAAATATTGGATCACATGCTACCTGGAGTAGGTCATCCATCTTCTCTGGTAGGGGTCAGAGATGTCCAAATACCACATTAATTCTTAGCATGATAAAAGGGAAACTGAGAATGGTCTTGATTCAGAACACTGGCCCGTAACTCCAGTTACAAGAGAGATGCTTTCCCAAGTTACTATCGGCCAACTTCCTATATCAATCTCCCTTCAGCTTTATGTTATTCAGTTTAATATTCATAAAACCAAACCTTAAAACCTTCGGTTGGCCACGGTCATCTTCAGCTCATTGCAGCTTCACAGCTGAAGAGTGAGGTGAACCAACACACAGCCCAAACTGTTCATAAAAAGAGGCCACAACACAGAAGTATGAAATTCAAGAAAAAGTATTTATTCAGCACTGCTGATTGCCTCCTTGCAGCCTGGAACTCTCTTCTATTCAGATCACACAAGATGGCATTATAGCCATGGAGCAACAATTTCCTTCTGTAGTGCAGTCCAAGCCAGAACAATCCTATCACCCTATTTCATAGAGTTGTTGTCAAATGCTTCCACAGGAAATGCATGGGCGTGCATGGAAAAAGCACCAGCAACAAGCAACAAACAGGAGGTACCATACTACAAAGAGGATGACAACCAGACAAGCTGGACAGGCAAGTACAATGAACTCAGTATTGCACAACAGCAACACCCGAGACTCATCACAGAAAGAGGGAGTACAGTTCCAACCAGCAATTACAGCTGCTCATCATTATTTGCTGCAATGCTGAGGGGTCATCCACCCCACCACTGTGTTTTGCTGAAAAAGAGGCAGACATGGTCTCAGTCACTGCATAATGCTCAGAGATCTAAATTCAGTAGGACTACAACTAATTATGGAGATTTAAAGTCACTGGTTTTCAGTCAGTATTCTAGCTTCAGAGCCTAAACAAAATAAACAGAACCAGCAAAGAATTCCTCTGTACACACCAAAAGAAATGCCTGTTCCACACAAGGCTTCAACTCAGCTACAGTTTCATGTGGCAAATAAGCACCGTATAGAACAGCAGAACACTTACCTTTCAGCACACTTTGTCAAAGACTTTATGCACATTGTCATTGGTTGGGTAACTACAAAGAAATCACCCACTCGTTTCAGATGAGTCAAGAAACAGCACATCTAGTTACAGACTGTGCAGATCCAATTAGACCCAGAGTCTCTTCAGAGCAGGTTATTGGAACAGAAGAATTTTTTGTAAAAATGACACCAGTTCAGTCCATTTAGTTTTTGTCTGGGGACAACAGACCTCCTCAATTTATTCAAATTCCATTCAGTGTGTTTTCTTTCTGTGCTTTTGACTGATGCTGCACAAGACATTCCTGGAGTAACACTGTTTAAAAGCTTACATACAACAATATAGCACAGTGGCAATAAAATCAGCATATCAAGAGTTTTCTGTACAAGCCTAAGTACCTCTTTAAAACTATCAGTATAGTTCACATTCACTAAAGATTTTAAACAAATCATAACACTGATGTGCCATACACCTTGCTATCCCTGCTTTAACAAGAGTAATAGTTCACCAGAACAAATAAATCAGGATACCACCAGCCAAAGTTGTTCCAATCTAATAAAAAGCAACCCCGCCCCTCCAAGAGAGTACCCAACTGCCATTTTCTAAGAGCCCAGTGATTTAGTTTCAGATGATTAAAAAAATAAGTGCAATACATCAGTGTAGAGGAACAGTACCTTAAGTATTTATGTAATAAAAAGAGAAATGGGAGACTTGATTGGTACAAAAAGCAGGAAAACTAAGTCTCATACCCTTTTCCGTTGGGTTTTATTAAAGCTTCCTAATTTCTTAATGGAATCGTGCCTGCAAGTAACCAGAAAGAAATACAGGTAGCAATGTCTGGAGTTGAGGATCTGCCTTCAATTTTTTCAGTTCAACTGTAATCATTTTATGCTAGTGTACTACCATTTCTAGTGGTTCATACAAAGAAGCTGTCAAGTGGGATTGAAGTACTGCTTGTTCTTCTAATGTGGATGTAGAGGACGTTAAATGCATGTTAAGGGCATAATAACTGATCATATGATCAATTGTTACAGCTCAGCTGAGGGGAAGTCATTAAGCCATTTTGCGCTCATATCCTAAATTCTCCCTGGCTGCTCCCTGAAACCCAAACTCAGAACATTTATCTACAGAACAACTTCTGTTTTGTAAGCAGTGCATGATTCTTTAGAGCACAATAGCTGCACAAACACCATAAAACCAATCCACCCAAGCAAAGAAATTTTGTTCGTTATGAGGTGAGGCCAGTAAGACAGGAAGCTTAATCAGGCACTGACATGGAAGCAAAGACATGCAACATCACTGACTGGTCAACACAAGAAAGTAGCTATCACTCAGGGATACACTTGCTGTCAACCACTGACCTGGGCTTATTTGAAGTTTTTACGGGAGAGCAGCATATTGCATGTGAGCTTTAAGTATGTGATTGAAGGCTTCCTGGATAATCAAACTGCCATGCACTATCCTGTTTTCCTGACTACAAGGAGGACAATCCAACAGAATGAATGAGGTATTTGAACTACTTTAGTGAGCCTCCTGAAATTAACTCTAGACACGGGAAAGAGCATGATGATCCCTGTAGAAGAAAGACATGGAACTGCTGGAGCAGGCCCAGAGGAGGGTCGCAGAGATAATCAGAGGGTTGGAGCACCTCTCCTATGAAGAAAGACTGAGAGAGCTGGGCTTGTTCAGCCAGGAGAAGAGAAGGCTCTGGGGAGACCGCACAGCTCTGTCAGTATATAACTCACGAGAAAGACTTTTTACCAGGACGTGGAGGGTGAGGATGAGGGACAACGATTTTAAAGTGGAAGAGAGTAGATTTAGGTTGGATATAAGGAAAATAGTTTTCCACCAAGAGATGAGACAGGGAACAAGGTTTTGTTCAGAAAAATTGTGAATTCCTGGAAATGTTCACATCCGGGTTGGATGAGGCTTTGAGCAATCCAGCCTAATGAAGGACATCCCTATCTACAGACTAGATGAATTTTGAAGTCCTTTCCAACCCAATCTCTTCAGAGATTCTGGCAGAACTCTGACCAGATCCCTTCTCATCTCTGCTGCAAATGGAGGTTGTTCTGCAAAAATTATCTTGTCTGGATGAGACCATATATGTGTTCCACCACCAAAATAAACAGTTGTTCAGACAAAATTGTATATGTCTCCACTGGTCATCAGGCTATTTGCAATTGCACAGTGATTTTATAATTACCACTTAAATTTCTAACAATACTACTGTTACAGTCTCATCAAGCTCTACTTGCTTTAAAACCACACCTGTACAAAACCACACTTGAAATGGAAACAAAATAGATTCTGTTTTCATACAGGATGTGACTTTAACACCTCAGTGATCCCACTTACCATTCTACCATCATTACTTGGCAATACTAGTCTTCTTAAGAATATTCACACAAGTCTGTTAGAGATATAAACATGGCAGCAGATGTATTTCTCACGAATGTTTCAGATCATAAAGGGCACGTATCAGAAATCTAGTATCCCTCAAGACTCAACTTATGTTTATGATTTTCTACAGTTACAAAAATTGAAAGGAAAAGTCATACGATAGATGTAATTCAGCTCTGATTTTAACAACATTCAGTGAAGATATCAGCTTACAGAATGCTTGGGATTCATCAGAAATTGGACAAACTTGCTGTCACAGGAGAGGTATCACATGACAGAAGTATCACAGAAGTGATCTCTGCTGGTCGAAGCTGACCTTCAGGGAACGCGTTCTTTATGAATAGATGTCTGTGCTACCTTAACAAACAGAAAATAAGGAGTTGGCAGAAAGCAGTGGTCCTTATGAGAAAGTCTCTGTTAAAGCCAGACAGACTCTCCCTAGCCATATGCAGATTTTGCCTACTGAATTATCATAACATATTTTTAAAATAATCTTCTAGTTTGCAGAGCACATGCTCCTCCAGCTAGGCTGACTTTCAGCATCCACAAACAAGTCAAATACACTATCACTGACCTTGCCAGAAGTAAGCAAGGGTAAATTATGACATTGAACTGACTTTGCAGACATCATTGGGCAAAAGCTTGCCACGTGACCTTTACAAACTGGAGAACTGGGAGGGAGAGAGGGACAGTGGAGAAATATGAATGCTTCAGATGAGTCATAGTGCATTCTGTAACTGCATGGTTACAGTTTGTAAACCAGAAGACCCCTTAAACACTAAAACTGGGCATGCTTTATCAACACCAGACTTTGTTCTGCGTTCTCTATCAAAATGCAACACATTGCTATACTGCTTCTCAACCAACAGCTCCTAACTCCAGGCTTCAGATGTCAGTGGAGATGCAGTAATTATCTACGTAGCTTGCACTCTTGTTCTTCTTTAGAGGATTACAGAGACTTTGGTAGCTCAGTGCAAAAACAAACAAAAAGAATAAGGAGCAAAGTGAAACAAAGGCAATGACCCCCACACAGGAGAAAGACTTGAGAAGAACATGGGGGTAGGAAAAGAAAAAGAAAAAAAAACACAACAAAAACACAGTGAACTATTTAATCTTGCAGAGCTCTTGTCACAGATTCACAAGTCAAATCTTTCCAGCTGAGTAGAAGGGGGTCCTATTATCCTAACCATATATTTCCTACTCTTACAGCTGTGAAATCATCCTTTTAAACGAACACGACCTCTATTCTATTCCCTGCTGGGCACAACCTTTCAAACAAACTGTTTTCCCTCGTCTTGATACACACAAAGTACTAATTCTTTAAAATACAGAAACCAGACAGATTTCCAATAATTCTTCGCCCTCATCTTTACATTTGCAGGAAGTCTGAAATTAACATACTCTAAAGCTTTTTGTTTTACTTATTTTATTCTAATCTTTCCATTTTCTGGATTTTCTCTTGTATAATTCACTGCATGCTCCTTAAACAAAAATAAATAAAATCACAATGTGCACCCAAATGCTCTCATCTTACATGGCATTCCCTAGCATAGTAAAAGAACATGCCCGGCAGAAAAGTTTCTAAGGAGACAGGCCTTTGTTTGCCATTAAGAAATATTTTTTGTTAGCTCATCTGATTTCTGTGCATTACTCTTTCCTTGCCTATCTAGATGCAGTAAATAAGTGACCAACAGGAAGTATTTGAGTAATGCCTTCCTTGAGGATGCAACAAGTTATAGCAGCTTTCATTATGCTACCATAATACCAGTGAGTGCGTGACCTATGAAACCAAGTTCTGGGACTACCGTTCCTTTGACAAATACTGATTAAAATAACTTGATAACAGGTTCTCTATCTGCAAAATCCAGACGTGTTGGAGCTCTATAGACCGTGTCATTTTTATATACCATTCTCCATGCTCCTTTTCTTCATATTTAGAAAGTTAAGGACAGAGCTCAACCATCGGTATATTTATATTTCAAAAATTCCACACAAGGTGTGTAATCTAAGTTTTCTAAACAGATAAAGGCTGACCTGGAATGAAAATCATACTCACTTAGGACCAGATACCAGACAGAGGGACTTTCAAGTCTGAACCATAAATTGTGCTCTAGTAACACAGCAATTTAGCAGCTAAGCAGTGCCAAAGTGCACTACAGGCTTGTTTGTTCTTCTCGTTTAAATGTGAGATTTCCCTAGCTGTTCACAGTTCTGTTTCTCTCCCCAGATAACACAGATTCAAGATCAAAACAGCAGAGCATGGCTTGCAGGCACATGAGTATGTGCAGTGCAGCTGACAACACTGATGCTTAACACAGAACACTACAG
This sequence comes from Meleagris gallopavo, assembly GCF_905368555.1. Taxonomy (NCBI): domain Eukaryota; kingdom Metazoa; phylum Chordata; class Aves; order Galliformes; family Phasianidae; genus Meleagris; species Meleagris gallopavo. The sequence goes on along the minus strand of NC_139405.1, from coordinate 56,106,095 downwards.
CTCATTTAGGCATAGTGGTTCATGTCCCTCAAGTTTCATACTGATGCTCATTGAAAAGTCAGGCAAACTCTGAAAACATGAGGAATAAACAGGTCTAAGAGCCCAATTCTGACTCTCCTACTGCTACCGAGCACTGGATATCAAGTACAGCTTTAACTTTTGCAATCCCAGTGGCTCAGTGTTGCAGTTTCAATAAAAGAAGAAATGCTCCAGGATGGCTCCCAAGATCTCAGCTCATAGGTAACTTCAACAGGCCAGAAAGTAGGCTCCACTCGCCAGATAATATTAAAATTGTTTGTTTCTATAGAAGTATTGGAAATGAAAAATAGAACAAGAATACTTGTTTTTAAAGAACAGCTGAATTTTTTTTTTTTATCCCCCATAGAACAGTCTAGACTTTGGGATCCTTAGCACATCTAACGTGTGTTCCTGACTTAAATTTCCAAGAGACCTTATATTTTTGAGATCTTAAAAATCACCTATCCAACACTCTCTTCCCTCCAAAGCTCTGCCAGTCTATTACTATTACAGACAGCACTGACTGTTCAGTTTACCAGGGGTTCATCCAAGGCAGAATGGATCTACAACTCTTAGCATGCCTTCATCTGCACGGCTGGATCAACAGACAAATAAAATCTGTTCTTTAAGAGAGTGCTAAGCCATCCCAGCTTTTACCTGATATAAATGGTGCTCTCTATTAACACAGAACAGCTCAAAACAAAACCAATATTCACTGTAAGTGACTGCATTATTGGTCTGCTTAACCAGCATAGAACTTTGTCAGCCAATAGCAGTGGATTAAAGAACAAGGAAAGAAGCAAGGATCACGAGTACTAACATAACAGCAGCATCACATGGGTGGCATTATAAAATGCTTGATATTTCATGTATGCTTTTTACCTTGTGTATATATGGCATTTAAAACCACTTCACAAGGAATCAAATCAAATTTATTACTTTTGGCAGGGCTACATAATTCATCTTTGAAGTTGAAAAGTACAGCAGTAACATTTTAATTCCAAGCAATGTTGTTTCCTATAAAAATTCTGTATCATGAAACCTCTAAAGTAGAGTACTGTCTAATTCAGGAAGTTAATCTGTATTCTTCCACAAGTTAAAGGGACAGCTTCTAGCTGGAAGAACCAGTTTCCTTTCAATTAATCTGTATCTCATCTATATCTGTGTAGAACTATTCAGCTTGCATGTTAACAGAAGTGTGAATTAATTTCAAGGGACTTCCCATAATATACCAGTAGTCTGAAACAAAATTCTCTCCCACTTCATTAATCTCGTTCTGAAAACCAGAGAATCTCCACAACTTCAGGCACTGGAATAATGGAGGTAATTCAAATACATTGCTCCATCTCATAAATACTAAGAACTTCTGTACAGAAGTGCAAAAATGAAGCCAACAGCTTGGAAGCAAGATTGTGGATTCAGGGTCAAGATTCCAATTTCTCTCTCCCTCCCCCTCTAAACAAGATCATAAAGGCATGTAATAGACACCTACTCAGCAGGTGAGCAGCTCTGCAGTTCCCTAAGCTTGCAGGCTTCTCCCCATCTGACCTGGAAGTTCCTATGGTTTGTAACCTTCCAACAAAAAAACAAACAGCTCCTGAGCATGGGAACAAAATAGTTAGAAAGTGGCCAAGCACTTAGAGAGGTCTATCCAGGAAACATGCTCACACTCACAGAACCCAGGTCCTCATAAAATCTACCAGAGGAGAATGGACTACAACAGTAAAATTCTGTAGGATCTAGAGGAAAGAAAGTGTGGAATCCAGTTGTGCACCTAATGGTTCCTAAAAAATCATGTGGTTAGACTTTTTGAAGCCTGATCTGGTTTTGAAGCCATGCAGCAGTGTAGATAACATCTGGACTCAGGTCTTGGAAAGGCAGAAGCACCTCTCTATTGCTCACTTAGCCATCTAAACTTCAAAAAGGAGGAATGAACTGCAGGTAACCACTGTAGCATGTCACCTTCTAACTACATCTTGCCAGCTTTCTTTTAGTAAGTCATACTGATCACAAGGAGAAAGGAAACACGGTAGAAGCAAGAAAGTAGATGGAAGAGGCAGGATGAGACTACAGACTTACTGAGCACAAGGTGGTTAATTATGTTCAGTGACAGTGTTCACAATACTCCGGTTTCAACTACTGATCTCACTTCATGGTTTCACCTAACAACAGAAACTTCCATCTCAGTGTCTGTCTGTCTGTCTGTCATCAGCCTGTCTGCCACAGGCTGCCAGCCTGGCTGTTGATGGCCAACTCCCTTACGATGAAAAGGATTCTTTGCATGATTTGAGAAATCAATTTATATTTGCTGTTCATATAAAATAAACCTATGGAAATATAATGGAAAACAGAGAGAAGGGAAAACGACTGAGAAGCTTAACTGCCCAAACTTACCCCTAACCTGAACATCTCAGTTAGGTGGCTAAAATATCAGGTGGGATGAATCTAAGCACGGGTATATTAACACTTGCATAATCTTATTTACATATCTAATATGTACTTCCAAGGGCAAGCTGCATGGCCACAGCTTCTACCCCTGATAAGCAATGAAAGCTCCAGCAAATATTTCATGCAATCTTTGCTCAGCAAACACTCCAACCCACAATCTTAAGGTGCCACATAACTGACCAGGACAAACTTGGCTTATTTCCAGCGGCCATCTTACTAACTATTCATTCATTCTGTGATACAGCACTTCTCCCAGACACATCACACTTAACCACACATCTGAAGGACTCAGCCTGCTGCGTGGTATGCCACAAACCTGTCAACTGGGCAGCTGAGGTCAAAGAGCTCATTACCATGAATGAACCTGCGAAACTAATCCAGAACACAGACACTGAAGTTTTATATTAACACGCATAAATTCAACTTACAGCATTGTGTGATCTTCTGGATGTTAGAAGTTATGCGCTGGGCTAGTTGATTAGGATCCACCAAGCCGGCACTGTACGACATGGCTGGACAGATTTGCTGTCAAAGTCATCCACGATGGGAATGGTCTCCACCTATTAAAGACACCTAAACCCCCCCACAAAGAAAACAGAATTATGTCCTGGTCATTGGCTTACAGAAGTCTTCATCATCATAAAAAAAAATATACAAGGAAAGATTTTAAAAACCCTTCACATACTACCGTTTACTCTCTTCTACAACAGAGTATTTCAAAGAAGAGTTCAAGTATAAAGAAAGTATTAAATAAGAATGTGACAATACAATAACTCATTATTAGGTTTATTAATAAGTATAGGTTAAAATCTGCAATTACACTACAGCAGCTACATCACAGAAACGACTACCTTTGTTAAAGCTCTAACATTTTCCACAGTAAAAAAAAAAAAAAAGTATGCATTCTCATTACAGAAAGTGTTGAACATTTATTCTGTGACTACCAAATCCTCTAATGAATTATGCCCACAACCAATTGTAGGGCTATTTCCAAACCATGTATCACTTATATTACCGATAGAACCTAGCATATTAAATTGCTGGGAAAAACAGTGACACTTTCTCATATGGTATCGGAATGAAAGAGGCACCTTACATCCTCCAAATACCAATGATTTTTAACTGCAGTTTCAACTGAATTCTGTGAACTACCATTTTATACTGCTTCAGCTGGTATATTTCTAAACATAAATTCATTTCTCTACAACTTGGGTATATGAATGAGTTTGTAGATGTGTTTTTTTTTTTTTTTTCTTTTGCACCTAGAACTATCATATCTTATTTTAAGAGGCCAAAATTGCCAAAATTCAGTAACACAAATATGCTCGCAAATGCACTTGCTCTGAAAGAACACATACATAATTATAAAGTATATAGTAACTATTGGAAATGTCTTAGTTTACTTTCCATCATCACAGAGCAACTTCCAGTCCAAGTTCAAAGATATCCAAATTAACATGACATAGCTATGGATACATGTGCAAATGAAAACTGGTAACGCGTCTGTTCTGCAGTGAGAATGCAGACAAATCGAGTATACGTGCATCCCACACAATGCCACGATTTCCATGCTTAGTTTTATCTCATCCTTTGCAATCCCCTGCACTTCACATTAAAGGGTTCAATGTTTTAACATCACCAGTTCCCCCATTTCCAATGTTTGACCCAAACTGTGCGATGTTCTCTTTTCCTAGGCCACTCAATAAGAGATACTGCTAAATCCTGTTCGGAGGCACCAGGCCTTGAAGTGCCTCCCAGTAAATAAACAATCTGATGGCAGATGAGGAGACACATATTTGCATTCTTCAGCTTGCTTCACAATCACTGGCAGGTCATTCTGCCTCTCTGCAATATACTTCCTATCTTAGTCTGTTGCACATGCAGATGCAAGTTATTTTGGGTCACAGATGAAATCCTGAAGTCAGACAGCTTAAATCCCACTTCGCTGGATCAAGGTTAGCACAACAATCCTTGATCTCTTTGGAAAGTCTAGGCAATATTGCACTGAACTGGTATTTTCAATGTAAAATTTACATTAAGTAAATGGCTCCACAGCTTACAAAAGAAATTGCGTCATTTTAGTGGGAAATACAATCACAGGCATAAAATGAAAAGATTTCAGTTTAAAAAACAGAAGAATACTCAAAACTGTTGACACTGCTTTTTCCTTTCAGATGTTATTTCTAAACATGTCAGTATCATGCCAGCACTGGCTAAAAATACTTTTTAGTTAAATATTATATTTAATGTTAGAAGTTAAACATTAAAATGCAGTTGCTGAGCGGAAGAGCCAGCAAGAAACCAATCATCTCGGGTAAAAGGCTGCAGAACTGAAACAGTCCTTCACGCTGTTTTTTCCCTTTGCATTTGTATTCACTCACAGCTGCACATAACACTTTTTTTTTTTTTCAAGCATTTAAGTGTTCACAAAAGCAAAGTGCTTGACTTTCTTGTTGTCCTGGAACTTAATACAGCTGACTTTCAGATATCTTTAAACAAGTTGCACTGCACTTCAATGAGGAAGCTGCCTCAAATGTACTGGTTGTATAATAGACAAAACTTTGAGCTTTTCAACTTTCTAGCTATATAGCTGGGCAGCCAAACATAATAGATAATGAGAAGATGTTCAGATGATAAAATCGCAAAGTTCACATGCTATACTCTAGCACATGTGGTCTTCTGTAATGAGTTAACCTCACCCTATCAACAGAAGGCAAGAAGAGAATAATTTCAGCTGTGATCGTATCACACTGCAGAGTGCTGAGTCTATAACACACTCGTAACTGAAGGTACAACAGTCAGCACTGCTGCAGAAATCATTTAGTCCCCATTCTAAGAACACTCCAAAAAGATAAAAGCTGATGCGATTCATGAGCATTTCCTAAATTGAACTTTTTATTTGGAAAGTTTTCAGCTTCTAGACATCACCAAACAGCTTCTGTATTAGACATACAACATCAGGTGCCAAGAAAATCTTTCTAACGGTGTAACTGTGTACATAGTTAAAATGCTAACTTTTTTTTTTTTTTTTCAATTTCTGAAGTTGCTTCTTTGGGAAGTTCACTTGGTTGTTTAAAGAATTAAAGTGAAATGAAGGAGTGTGGTTTTGGCAAGGAACAACATACTTCTTTTAATTAGAACTTAAACTTCTTTTAATTACAGTCAAGTCATAGGATAGCAATGTAAATTCATAGCTGCCTTATCCCATACAAATTCTTCCATCAGCTATGATATTCCAGAGCACATTGATAGCACAAATTGGTGCAGGGTTAAGTTCCGGTCTCTGACTAGTCCAGGTAACAGACTGGAAAGAGGGGTAAGCAGTCAGCCATCAGCTTTCATCAATTCCCAATCACAGAGCAGCCCAAAGAAAAGGAAATTTTTGTATCTGAAACAAGCGAAAGACCAACCCACTCTCTCCGACAACAACAAAAACACACACATACAAAAAAAAGAAAACCAAAAAGGGAAGTACGAGTTTCTTCCTCATTCTAGTTAAATCAGCTCTGATGTCTAAAGAGAATGAGCACTCCAGATGTACACCCTTCACTTGTCAGCCTGGAGTCACTTGCTCTCTGAAAATCTAGACAGCTGCACCCTGGAAGCCAAGGGGAGCTCTGCTAAGAGCAAGGTCAGGCAACCAGCCACTGGGGAACAAAACAGACGTGCACCAAGCATTTCCTTTCAGACAAAGCCAACAGGAGCATTCATTAAGACCCCACATTTCCATAGAAATTATCCCTTTTCAGTTCCACAGTATTTAACTTCTCCATCATGCAACACTTTGACATTACTGCCTGCATGACTTTTTAAATGGGAACTAATGATGATATGCTGCAGTTTGAGGAAGTACGTTTTGCATTCAAACTAGAACAGATCTGCATTTGTAGTAGCACTCAGTTCTTCTCAAAGTTTCAGCCTGGTGCAAGCTTTTGATTTTAACTCTCATCTTCTGCTTGCCAACATGGTTTGAGACTGAGACCACATCTAGAGGTAACTCAGCTTGTCAAATTACTGAAAAAGGTCCACCAAAGAACTGAGTCTATTGACAGGAGGGGGAAAAAAAAAAAAAAAAAAGAAAAAAAAAAAGAGCACATAATACTTGCATGAAGCCAGATCTCTCTGTACATATAGAAAATCTAAAGAACTCAAGAGATCAATATGCATTTTTCCTAACTTCTCTATTAATGAATTACTGTCCATCACAGTCACTCTGATATCCTAAGTAAATAAGGAACTTCAGTTTCAACTTGCTTTCTTGCTTTCCTTCATCAAGCATGGAAACAATTTGCTTTTCCCTTGGCTGTTTCCAGTAAGGTTGCTGCTGACTGCAGAGGCCAGTTTCCGCTGACCAGACAAGGCCGTGGAACTCTACAACCAAGCAGCTCTCTGATGCCATCCCTGAAAGCTCCCTTGAGACAAAAAGATGAGATGTGACAACACAGCATGGCCTGGATCTCAGCAGCCATCATCTAACTACATTGCAGGTGCTGGTCGGTTACAGTTAACAGACATCTAATCCATTTGGTATTTTCTCATTGAGACATTCTATGATTTTTTCCTTCTCCTATAAAAACTGCCAATACACAACATCAAGACAAAGAACACTTAAGTAAGAATTTTACTATTTAAGGAATATTTATATGAATCCTCAGCTTTTGGTAAGCAAAAATTATATACTGCATTCCAGAGAAATGCTTGAAAATTTAAATCTGATTGGAATTAGGATTTTGTGCCTTTAAATATCCAGAGACAAGTCATGTGGTTTTCTTGGACATGCTTTTTTTTTTTTTTAAATAAAGCTTCTTCAAAACAATTTCTAAATATGACCTCCTTTGTAATATAATCTCTGCCATATATATATGTATATATATCCTTCAAATAGGGTAAAAACACAATCAAAAATGACGATGTAAGTATTAGAAAGATTCTACTCTCATTCCCCCCAAAAAACATCAGCCAGCCACAATACTAACTATTGAAGATTTGCATCACAATGATTAGTAAGATTTCTGCAAGTTGACATTGCTCTGTCCGCCTCATCTGAGTAGGTTTTGCCAACCAGCTTCTGAGATGAGACAAGGTGTCAAAGTGCTTTTACAGAGTGGCTCCAGCTCCCATTCTAAGGCAGCTCAAAACAAATCATCAGACATCAGCTGTTGCTCACCTTAGCAGCAAGTAATAAAATTAAACTTTAAGAAATCAAAGCTTCTGGAACAAGGGAGAGTCTGCACACCATAAGGTAACTACTTCTCTGCTACTGCACCAAAGACATTATCACAACTGACTCATACAGGCAAGAATTAAATCTGCCACTGTTTTCTCCAGTGGGGTGGGGGAGGTAAGTTTTGTTTGGTTATATCCTTTCTCCCCCAGTTTAATTAAGGCCAAAACATATTACGAATAACACCATACTTTCCACTTCTGTGCTTTACAGCTCCAGATGGGCTGGAACCCTGATCTGCAAAGGCACTCCATGGGCTTCTATAATACAGAAACAACTATGGGGCATAACAGACACGCGAACAGAACAGCAACATGATTTCCTCCCTGCCTGTTTAAAAGAAATGAAATTTAAACTATTCCAATTTTTTTTTTTTTAATTATTTTTTTTCAAATCAGCTTCAGGTAAAACTAAGCCTAAATCCAAAGTGGGAAGAAATCAAGCAAAGTTTATTTTAAAACTTTATTTGCTCTAATGCAGGAACACTAAGAAGAAATCAAAAGGTAATTTTCTATTCCACTCTGCCCAATCGCCTTGGCCTTGCCTCATTAGTTGTGTTGAAGTGCATCAAAACTGAACTTACATCACACAAAGACTAGATGATTTTTTAAGAAGAAATAAGAATTGTTAAGACTGTGTAACTGGTCAGTGTCATCTCCTTAGAAAAGATTTCTCAACAAAGATGTAACTTGAACATTACATTCGCAGTTATGCATTAGAAGTGCTCAGTATGTAAAACTGAACTGTGGAAATATGAAATGTGATTAGGCCTAACGGACAACCAATGCTCCCTCAACACACATGGCTAACAAGGAATATACTTATCGCTATCCAACTCATTCTCACTGATAATTACATTAAGCAACAGTAGAATGTGCCTTTTGCAAGCCTAACAACACAGGTTTTCAAGGAAATGCCTTCACAAAGAGAACCATGCCTCCGAGTAAGAAACAGGAGATGAACATTGGGAACCGGCCCATCAGAATATGGCAATGACAATGACTAAATTACAGGTCTTCATTTTTCCAGAGCTTCTCTTTGGTGTAAGCCATCAAGATAAGTATTACTATTTTTTTTTTTTTTTTTTGTACAGGGGTACAAAAGATGCCTATTCCAAAGGAACAGAAATACAACAGCTCAACAGAGCACCCAGCACCAGTTTCCTCTAATTTTAAGAAATTTCAACTTTTTACGTTCCTCCTTTCTATTAACAGCATTCATGTGAAACCCCAGGCTCACAGCAAGAGGCCTGCAGGGCAACACCACTCCCAGCTTCTGCTTTGCCCCTTCCTCGGAGAAAGTCAGAATACACGGGCACATGAGCTGCGGCATTAAGTACCTCCCGATTTTAGCGTTAAGCTCTGATGAAGACAAACGCAGTGCCTCGCGTTTCACGCCTGGCAGAGCCAAACCCTCCACTTCCCCCACAGCTTCACCGAGCGCCCACTTCTCAGGCAGCAGCAAGTCACTCCACAGGAAAGGCAGCGATAACGCCGGGCCCCAAGCCCAGGCTCTATTTGCACAGGCGATTTGCAGCCTCCCTTCCCGCAGCCAGCACACCTCGCTCCCCTCACACCTCCAACACCACGAGCGCTCTGAATGCAGCGCAGCTCAACTCCCTGCGCTCAAACTGCACTTAAGCCGCCACAGCACACCGGCTCGAGGCCTCGGAGCAGCACGGCAGCGCCCGGCAGAAAGCCAGGGGGATGTCACGGCGGGAGAGGCACGACCGGCAGCACCCTGCCACCCCGGGGCCGGGCAGCCTCCACCCGACCGCGGGGCACCCCCGGCAGCACCGCTCCCCCGGCACGGCTCCCCCGCCTTCAGCTGCCCAGCTCAGCCTTAGGCCCCGCCGAGGCCCTACCGTGCCGCCTTCTGACAGCCCCTGTTCGGCCACCGCCCCGCCCGCCCCATCCCTCGGAGGCCACCCGAGCGTGGAAGCGGGAAAGAAGCGGTCGCCCCGATCCGCTCCCGCCGCCCTTACCCGGCTCCGGGGTACCTCCTCACACCGGACGCGGCGGTGCCGATGACAGGGAGGCCGGCTTTCCGAGGGAGGGCCGGGGCCTGGCCGCCCGGCACCGCCCCGTCCTGTCATGGGGCGGGGGCCGCGCCGTGACGGCGGAGGCGTGGGGAGGAGGGGCCGCGAGGCTGGGCCGGGCCGGGCGGGGGAGGGCTGCGGAGCCCAGAGCCACGGACGGAGGGCGCTGTCGGGTGGGAGGGCTCGGGGTGGGGCGGGTGTGGGCTTCGAGCCGCGGCCTCCAGTCGGCGGCGAGGTTTCAGGGGGTCGTTAAGGTTAGAAAGATCGGAAAGACCGCTGTGATCATCTGGTGCGACCGTCAGCCCACCGCCTTCGTACCGCCAAACCGCTTCACGCAGTGCCACATCCATGTGGTTCTTGAACGCATCCAGAGACGGTGATTCAACCACCTCCCTGGGAAGCCTGTTCCAATGTATCACCACTCTTTCTAAGAAATATTTCCTTATATCCAACCTAAGCTTCCTCCACAACTTAAATACACTGAAATACAATGAAATACAGTGCCATTATATGAATGTCCTTTTTGACCTTCTGTTTTGGTCATCATCTCTAAATGGAAGTAGAAACTTCTAAGTAAATTGAAGGAATGGGAGATTATAAACATATTTAAAGATGTCTGGTGAAATATCTGGAACAAAAGTTGCATGAGGAGTGGCTGAGAGAACTGAGACTGTTTAGTCTGGTGAAGAGGATGCTCAGAGGCAATCCTGTCACTCCCTACAACAACCTGAAAGAAGATTGTAGCAAGGTGGGAGTCAGTCACTTCTCTCCCTTAACAGCAGTAGGATGAGAAGTGATGGCCTTAAGTTGTACCAGGTGAAGTTCAAGTTGGATATTAGGAAACATTTCTTCTCAGAAAGAGTGGTGAGGTGTTGGAACAGGCTGCCCAGGGAGGGGTGGAGTCCCCATCCCCGGAGGTGTTCAAGAAACACATGGATGTGGCATTTAGGGGCATAATTTAGTGGGCATGGTAGAGATGAGTTGAAGGTTGGACTACATGACCTTACTGTTTCTTTCTAACCTTATTGATTCTGTGATTGTATGCCTAAAAACCACTGGTGAAGGGGGAGGCAGAGCTAGCAGTTGGACATGGGGGGACCTGGTCTCTCCTAACCCAGTTACTTGGGAGCATGGGATAGATGAACTTCTAAGGCCTTCTTCACAGCAGCTGCAAATGCTCCTGAATCCTGCTCCATTTTTAAAAGGGAAAAATCACAGGATCATGTGTTCCCCAGTGCCTTGCAGGCTGGGATGCTTAACTTCTGAGATTAAATTAAATACTGCAGAGTAAACCCTGTTTATGGGTGGCTGGGAATGCTGTCTCTTCTGCAACACCCAGCCTGGACAAAGGAAGTTGGGAAGAGTGATCGTCTTCCCCTTGAGTTGCCTCACAGGCAGGAGTGTTTATTTTTGCTCTGTCATGGATCTTGGTCATTGCTATGATTTGAAAATGACTAGAGTAGAGGAAACTCTCATAACGTGGTAACCAAATAGCTCTAGTAGAAAAATCCAAGAAAACTCAAACACAATGCAGTGAAGTAAAAAGCCTAAAGATTAACCATTACGTAGATGATTTTTATATTTTTCAAAGCATGCTCAAATGAGAGAGGACTTTTGTGGTTTAATTTAGCAGGCAGCTCAGCACCACACAGCCTTTTGCTTATTCCCTTCCTCCTCGTAGTGGTATGGGGGAGAGAACTGGAAAAAGAGAAAAGTAGAACTCATGGGTTGAAATAAAAACTATTTATCAAAGCAGAAAAGGAAGAGATAAATAAAATATATAATTACAATGTAAGTGATGTACAGTGAAATTGGTTCACCATCCACCCGCTGATGCCCAGCTAGTCCCCAAGTAGTGGCAGCCCCCTTGTCCAACTCCTCTCAGTTTTGTAGTTTTTTCACATGATGTCTGTTGTATGGTATGGAATTTCTCTTTGAACAGTTTAGGTCAGCTGCCTTGGTTCTGTCCCCTCCCAGCTCCCTGTGCCCCCAGCCCCTTTGCTGGCAGAACAGTACGAGAGGCTGAAAAACTGAAACATTACTGTCTCTGTACAGAACTGCCCAGCAACAATTGAAACATCGCTGTGTTGGGTTTTTTTCTCCTAAATCCATAACACAACATCATATAAAACACTGAAGAAAATCAAATCTGTCCCAATCAGGACAACAACATAGCCTTCAAAACTGGCATAGCTACATAAATTTATATTAATAGATGCTTGGAGATATCCAGCCTTACATTTATAAATTAAAGTTGTTAAGAAAAAGCATTCTGATATGCCTATTTTCTAACTTGATATGGGAATGTTTACCTCTTTATTCTAAATTTAGTATGTTATTTAGATTAGCAATGATCTTAATGCAGCTACGTGCATGGGAAAATTTTCCTTCCACCGTTGAACAGTGGAGTTAATCCAGGATTATCCCACTAGATGGTGCACTAATGAGAGGTTAATGCACTTCCTTTCTGTATTAAGGCCTTGCCTTGATTTTTACATCCAAGTTTTGATTATAAAATCTTTGACTGAGCAAAGCCACTCATACTTTTAGGAGCCTCAGCTAGGCTCACTGTCAGTTTTCCCTCAGAAAACAATGATTTCAAATAAGTACTTCCAATTTAAAAGTAAAAGAAAGAAATGCCCTGTTATTCTTCCCGTTATTGCCCCCATTACTCTTACTGAGTACTTTATCTGCAGATTGCCACTTTTTTTTTAGCTTGCAGATAACACATTCATCGATCAGTATTCATTCTCACTCTTTGGAAATAGGTTAGCTGAATGATCGTCTAGAGACACTGGGTGTTCTATGGACAAAATGCTTGTTCTCACATGCTGTTAGCTCATTTAGCATCTACCTTTCATTGTTAAATATCTAGAAAAGCTTGTGATATTATTCTTTAATGTAACTGGTTCCTACAAATATCTTACAGCCCGGAAAGGAAACTGGATTATTAAACAAATTTTTCATTAAAATGTTGTCTTACTATGAAAATATTTAAATAGCCTCTTTAATATAGTAATCTAAGTAAGATGCAGTTAAGACAAGAGCCAGAGAGTCCAATTTTTGATCAGGTTCTCCTAAGAGCACAAAATATCCTTAAAACAGCACTAGGAAAATGTGCTTTGTTTTACAGTTAAAAGAGCAGTGTTATTTCGGTTTTTTCATTATTTCCTTTCTAATAAATAATACTGTTTTTGATCATTTGTAATATATGGGCAGGAGTTCTAAAGAAGCTGCCTTTAAGTGTAGTATTCAGAGATGCTGGAAAGGAGCGCTGCTAGAAAATTTAATCTATAAATTCATGCCATCAGCATATTTCTAAACCTCATCTGTGTTACTTAGGAATTGAGCTCTGAACCATATGATCATCCAATTGCAGACTACATTACACAAAATGGGGAAAGCTCTGGAAAAAGAAAAGGAGAAATATTGAGACTGTGGTATGTGTAGATTTGGCAGAGAGAGTACTCTGGATATTCAGCAGATATCACTTAAGATACTCTGGATATTCATTGACTCTGAAAATCAGCATTTTATATCTCTGCTATTGTATGTAAAATTGAACTAATGGAGTATCACTTCAAAAACATTCTGTTTATATTCCCTGTGGTATCTGATATTTGAAAGAGTTCGAAATTAGACCAAGACCAACACTGTGTGATTTGGAAATGAAATTCTTTCCTGCTCTCCCAGTGCCTGAGCCAATGCTCTGCTCCACCTTCCTGACTCCTTCCCGGAGTCTTCTTGCTTTGCAGGCCCAACCTACGAGCACATGTAGCCAGCAAGGCGTTGTCCCTGAGTGCGGATGATGAGTACATGGTGGCACAGGCATTGGAGTTGCTGGTGAAACCGGGGCTGGGCAGTCACTCCTAACCAGCTCTGCATGCCTGTGTGATGCATAACAGCACAATAATGCAGAAATCCATCCCTATCCTCATACTCCTTACAAGTGTCTTCTCTCCCAGGCATGAGTGGTGCGTAATTTACCTTATGGGCAAATCTCATTCTTGGCTATTGCATTTCACTTGTGCACCATTGACATTAGATATGGAGAGCCATGCTGCCCGTATTTGCTACAAATGGCAAATTGTCTAGCAAGGCTTCTCAGCCAGTGCTTGATGCGTTCCACGGAGTGAAGAATTGGATTTACTGTTGTTATTGCTATTTGCAGATTTAATTCAGCTGTCCACTTCAAAACCTGAAATAGGATTAAGTTCCTATTACACCAGATGCTGTTCCACGTTATGGCAGATGACTATTTCAAGCCTTAACAAGCTAGTGGGTGAATTACTTTGCAGAATGGCTAAAAAATTGTTTAAAAAACTGTTTTGAAAATTTGCAGGTTAATTAGATTTGTACTTACTTGCCAGCAGCAGTAATTGTCGTATAGTATATATTTTAAATAACAATAGAAAAAGTCTATTCCCAACATGGATGTTTTTTAAAAGAATAAAAGAAAATGAGGCTTTCTAACAACTTATTTAAATCTTTCTTTGCCTTTCTGTCAAATTCTCAAAAATCACAATATGCTTTATCTGTACAAGAGAAGTGAGCTGAAATTATTCTTGCAAATCCTGGTCTTTAATTAAGAGGTTCCTGGAAATAAAAAGTCCTTCTCCCCTCAGGCAGACCACTTCAACATGATGAAGATTTATACAGGGCATAAAAATAAATGTCAGTATTTTGTTCAGATAAAGAAATACAAATCGATGGAAGAACATATATTAAAAAGAAATAAAATCTATGGATTTTGAGGCCAGCAACTAGATCTGATAGAATTAATATCTTTTCACTTTGAAAATGGTTAATTGTTGAGCAACTGATCTCCACCATTTTACAGCTCATCATCCCCATTATCATTTTACAATTCATATTTACCTTCATTGCTTTTTGAAACCACGGAGAAAAATGCACAAAAGAGTTATGACAGAATTTGTCTACATAAACATCAAAGGTAAGGAGTAAGAGGAGGAGTTATAAAGATGATGAAAGCATGACTTACAATTGCTACAAAATGCAGTGACAGAAGAACAGGAAAGCAATTATGGCTGCTTCCAGACCCGTCTCACCTGTTTGCCCTAGCTCTGTATGTGCCTCTCTCCATTGTCCCCAACCTGTTTAACCAAAAAGAAGATCTAGCAACAGTAACCTAATGTGATGTGCTAATCCTTCTACTGTAACCTAGAAAGTGATAACCATCAGGGGAACAATGCTCATCCTCTTCCATAGAAGAAAACTATGAAGATAGATTATGCAATGGGACTCCAAAAAGAAGTGGCCAATTGAATATGTTTATGATGCGTGCCCTCTTGAGTCTATTGAGGATTGGTAGAAAATATCTCAAATAACAACTGGAAACTCAGTGGAAGCTCCCTTTCTCTATTGCTTTGGCTGTAGTGAGTTCAAGAGAAAAAGCTGTCAGTGAAAGGTGTTTTTAAGATATCCATATGACACAATTCGGTTTGAGGCTTGCAGATTTCTACATAACTAAATGTCTAGACTTCTGTAAGATGCCATTGCTTATGCTAAATATCCAAACAAGGACATCTAGTGCTATTTTAGATACCCAGGTATGTCCCACCTGGCTCTATGCCTCCGCTTCCTCTGAGCTGAATGCTAGTCCTTTGTACTCATCTCAGGTTCCCTAAGGCATCTTTGGTGCCACCAGGCAGCTGATTCATATTCTAGAAATTTACTGACTACAGGCAGAGCTTAGACAGCCATTCTGGTTATAACTATAATCAGTTTAGACACTGTAATCATAGACACCTATGCACATTAAATTTAAGAGCCTTCATCTTGAAACTCAAGCCACGATCTAAGACTTTAAATATATAGATTTCATACATATTTCTGTGATATTGTGTCACCTGTATTTGCCTAAGAATCTGATTCTGCTTTTCTTTCTTTAGCCTGGTCGCTGGCTTTGGTATGCTATGCTAACTGTACAAAGTCTATAGATGTAGGCAGTAGGGTGTGAGGTTTTTACCTTTTCCTACAGAATGAGTAGACAGAAGAACAGTAGAAAAGTCTTTGTATTCCATCCTAAGAAACAATGAAGATTAATACAACAAACGGGGGGAGTATCAGACACTCAGAGAAGGATGCGATAGAGAGTGACACTCTTAACTACAGACATAGGGCTTCGTAAATGTCTTAGCTTAAAAACATTGACTGTTTATTGTCACTCTCCAGGACAACCCCGAGAAGAACTCTTAGGTACTCTTCTCCTTCCTCTGTAAAGCTTGAGCTTTGATTATTTTGAATACCAATATATATATATATTTCTGACTGGGGTGTTACGAGTATTGACAAACAGTAAAAAGTTTTGAAATAATCAGATGTCAGAACAGGTTACAAAATCCTAAAGCAATAACTCATTTTTGCTAGTTGAGGAAACTCTTGCCATGCAGAAATCTTAACAATATGATAAAAAAAGAGCAAAAGGAGTTTTGCCATTTAGTTTATTACATACATAGTTAAAATATATAGGTGCTACAACAATCGCTTTATTGCCCTGATTTCCTACAGAGTATCAGTTGTGAAATTCCTCTCTTTTCTTCTTGGTGGGATTGATTCAATTGCCTACTGAATTTAGTAAAAAATTAATCACTCTTTTCAGAAAATTGTTGGGTCTCTTCTGGTCTCTTGCTATTAGTTACATCCTTTATGTAGCTGTCTCTTCTTCTTTCAATGTTTGTCATATAGAAAATATGCAGCTGAATATAAGATGAAATGACATTCTTTAGAAGACAATAATAATTCAAACAACATTGAAACCTAATAATAGTTTCACATGCCATTAACAGAATAAAATGATGAATTATTACAGTCATTATTTGGATGCCTATTAATTATTTATAAAAGATTTACTATTGCTTGCTACACTTTTTTCTTGATAAAATGGTCATAACATTGAGGTAGAAAATAACTCCATTATGTATAGTACAAAATTTTACCATTCAGCTTGCTGCTTCCTGAACAGAGTTCACAGCTGTCTACAGATCTAAAATTGGCCTATGAAATCACATAAACATAAACATAGCTGAAGAAATCTAAGAAATTGCACTGACACTTTATGTGCAGTTCAAGTATTTAAGCATATGTTATGTCTGTAAGCAGACTCACTTCTTTGGGATCAATCAATCAAACACAAAAGCATGAGGAATCTTAGGGAAAAGAACGACAGCAAAGAAAAAAAAAACACTAAAATTATTAACAGTTTGAATACTCCATGTAACTCCTTTCCTCCCTCTGTCCCCTTCTTCTACTTCCTTTACACAGTAGGAATGGAAAAGATACAAAGAAGGACAGTAAGATTAAAGGTATGGAGCAGTCACTTTGCACATTCTGACTAAACAGGTATCTTTATTCCATGGGTTTGAAGAGATTCTACCAAGGAATTTAGGATGCATTTCCCATACGTAACATCTGGCTCAGTAGCAGGTTAGGAAAATCAAGTTAAAAGTATCAGATTGACATTTCTTTTCCTCTGCTATTGGCCACTACCATAGTTTAGGATTTTGTCTTGCCTGTATACTTTTTTGTACTTAAAAATTAGCATACACCCTTTGTAACTTACTAAATCAACATCATCTACTTTGTTTATTAAAAAACCAAATAAACAACTGTCTGTTCAAAAGGTATCGTGAGAGACAGGCAGCTATTTTTTCAGAAACAGTATGGATGGTGTCCTGTTTTGCAGCTGACTATAGACAAGTTTCAAACACTTGTCACATCACATAGCAAAGTCAAGACTAACAAGGCGTGTGTGCTGAGATAAATGTTGTGGACAATTATTCACAGAACAGCGTGCCTATTTAAACCTGAGATTTGCCCAAGCCAGTTGTTTTAGGAAAAATAAAAAACTACCTAGCTGGATGATCCATAATATTCATGAGGAATGCCTAAACATAGGCTAAAATATTTTCCATGGTTCATAAGAAGGGTCTGGTCATTATTGGTACAAGTCTACTCTTGATGTCCTGGAACAAAAGATCCCCTGAGTTAAGACTAGTTTCACAGCTTTCCTGAACCAATGATAGGAAAATACATAGATCAAGGGATTGCAGGCAGAATTAAAGTATGCAAACCAAATGAGGATGTCAAATAGGACTGGAGGAGTGATGAAATTCAGAAGGCTGTCTACCATGGTGTCAATAGTAAAGGGCAGCCAGCACAGGAGATAGATTCCTACAGCTACCCCAAGAGTCTTTGCTGCTCTCCTTTCACTTCTGGATGCTCCTCTGTGTAGGTGAGCCCCAAAACTTTTATTCATGTTGTTTATCAATCTGGCTTGCTTGTTAGCAACAGTAA
The DNA here is from genome assembly GCF_905368555.1 of Meleagris gallopavo. NCBI lineage: Eukaryota > Metazoa > Chordata > Aves > Galliformes > Phasianidae > Meleagris > Meleagris gallopavo. The sequence goes on along the minus strand of NC_139405.1, from coordinate 56,088,051 downwards.
ATATTTTTACATATAAAGCTATCATTATGAGGCAAGGGAAGAAGAATACTGGGAAATTCAACCACCCCCAGAGCTTATTGAACAGCAGCTGGCAGCTACCAACGCAGGGTACATCTTGCAAAAAATGGCCCAGCCCTTCTGCAATCTCTTTAGTGTACAGGAAGACAGAGGTGTAGACCACGGGGACTGCCCACCCCACCCCAATGCACATGCAGGCCACTCTTAGAGTAAACTTGGTGGGGTAGAGCAAAGGGTGACAGATCGCACAGTGCCGATCTATGGAAATGAAACACAGGTGAAATATGGAGGTCAGGCAAAAGAGTGTGTCCAGAAAGGTGTGCAGTTTACAGAAATCATCTCCAAAATACCAGCAACTCTCTACAGACCGGATAGTGCTGAAGGGCAGCACGGTCAATCCCAGGAGCATGTCAGCCAAGGCAAGGGAGAGGAGCAGAAAGTTGGTGGGAGTGTGCAGGGCTTGGAAATGGGAAACAACGACGACAACGAGTAGGTTCCCCAGCACTGTAATGAGCATGCCTAAGGCACAGGCCAGGTAAATGGCCAGCTGCACCCCAAAGGGATGCAGGGTTCTATGACAGGAGCCGTTCACCTCATAGCACAAGGCGATGAGCATCCCCTTCTCCGCACTACGACCCTGGGCTGAGCCCATGGCAGGCCCTGTGCCTGCTCGGGTTAGGCACAAGCCTGGAAAAGGATTCAGCTTCCAGTGGAGCTGCCAAATGACTACCTGCAAAAAGGTGTTCAAAAGGCAGATTAGAAGGAGAGATGCCTTTTAATCAAATATTTTTATTAAAACTATTGAACAGTTTGCATAACTCAAGTGAAAAAAAATGAGCCTATAATATCACTTTTGTATCTCCTGAAGCTTCAGATCAGCGTGTTCAATTTTAGTTGCAACAATTTTCCTGCATTTTTGACTTGATTTTCTGTCATCTGATACTGTGAGTAGTGTAGGGAATGCGGCAAATCTGTGTAAGTAATAACCAAAGTGAAGTTCTGCCATAGAAGGAAAAATACTGCTGAGTAACAGGCATTGTGAGCCAAAGCTCATGGAATATTTTAAAGCTGACTCCAATATCATAGCACACTGATTCTTGTGAATTTCCCTGGAAAGGAAGTTCCAATTTAGTTGTGAATCTTTTTATTAAATAGAAACTGAGAAGTGATTTTTATAAAGTAACATCTCACTGCAAAAGTAAAACCTGCATGGCACACTTCTCAGGCTACATTTCCTAGCTATGGGCATATACATGGATATCTGGTGAGGTGATGACAAATACTCAGCGAGACAAACACAAGTATTACTGTATGTCCTAAAGATTGCCACTGTTTTATATTTGTGACATTGCTATTTAAGCTTTACATTTAAGTTATTTAAGTTTTAAATTGAGCTGTACCGAATACAAGATATCAGTGGATTATAATGGGTTGTTTTAGTAATCTGGAATTACTAAATCAAATAATTGAATGGCATAGTTTTTAACAGCTATAGTTAAAAACATCATATTCTCCTCAGTGTATTCTTTTTTCTTAAAATGACTGCTGTAATAGCTGGATAATATTGTCACCTTTCCCATCCTTCCTAGCATCAACAAAGCTCTTAAATTGGGAATACTTACAGTGAAATAGCTCTTTCCATGCTACGGGAGCTGTACTGCAGTGTATTGAAATCCTTTTCCAAGTACATCCATTGTCTGAGTGGAAAATGTGAGATCAGTCAACGCCTTATATAAGCCAGATGGAGTGTCCCTGTAGGTGGCTATTATACCTTAGGGGCATAGCGGGACTGTTGTGTATTTGGCAAAAATTGCCATTTTCTGAAAAGCTGTTCAAGCACACAAATGCTCAGCTGCTGTTGAATCTCTGAAGATTTATCTCAAGATTAGTATCTGTATTTTCTTTCTCAGCATGCTTCTGAAAGAAGATGCAGCTAATGCTAGCTCATCCTGGGGTGTCAGTGACCCTCACCCCATGGAGGCCTCCATGACCAATGTGGACATTAAAAATCCCAGTGCATTAAAGTATAAATTAGGCATAGTTCAGTGAAGGACTGCACTACCCTGGACATATTTCAAAGAGATATGTTTCTCCTTTTCCTATGTCCATGTTTTAATAAACGAGCATTTATATTTAGATCGTTAGAACCTTTTGATAGCTTTAATATTACCAATAGCTTTTTTGTACTCTGTGTTCTAGTATTCCCATTAATTTTCATTCTTCCTATATTTTATATGTAATAGATTCCATTCTCACTCAATTGCTTTGTCATTCAAATTCTAAGTGAATTTGAATCATGAACTTGTCAAAATACCCATCAGCTAGCTAACTATCATGGTGCTTCTGAAGTGATTATTGCCACCTTGAAAGAGACTGATGTGTAACAGAACAATCTCAGTTTGCCCTTCCTGCACACATAATTTGCTTGATGTCTGGTTGCATGGAAGATCTCATGATTAAGAAAAGGCTCAGACAGTGGCAATTTATGCCTTTATAGCTTGAAACAGGAAGAGATTATCAACATGTATCAACTCTGAAGGTAAGAATGCTATCATAAAATGAAAAATGCCAATCATTCTCAAAATGTTTCTTCCCTTTCCTCTTCCTCTTTCAGACAAAATTGCTGGATATAATCTCAAACTGAGTTTTTGTTGAAAGTACTACATAGCCTAGTAGTCAGCAGAAAAAAAGCCCACAAAAAATGTAGGAGGAAAAGTGTACTATCTGGCATAGTTCAAACTCCTGCAGTGAAGACATGGATAGACCAAGATCTTTTTTATTGAAACTGCTGTACTTGGGCTCTAAGTTTTTCTAGGTAACCTCTAAGTCTGAACTCCTTAAAATAGAACAAGGCAGTTTCAATGGATTATGGACTAGGACAGCCATCATCATTGCCTCTATGCTGTGAATTTTTTTCTCACAGTTTCAAAAAGAATGAGTCCGGTATCCTTAAACAGAAAATAAAGAATGAGAAGGTGATAGGCTTGCTAAAATGGCCTACGCTGCACTGCTGAACCTAAAACTCCAATCTTCTGTCTGTAATGGAACCTATTCTCCTTTGTAATGGCGAGAAGTGGTTGTCTGTGAAGAAGTCTGCATACCATGTATGAATGTTTCATCATTACTGCAGACTTTGCTGAAATGTACGTTGTGTAAATTCTCACCCAATGCAGTCTAAAATCGTACTAAGGTGCCATTCACTGCAGAAAGGGGTCTCCACTGGGTACCACATATATCTCTTCTCTCCTGGACTGAGGACTTCACGTTTGGATGCAGTACTCCAGGTGAATTCTCACCACTGGTGAGAGGGGAAGGATCACTTCCCTCAGCCTGCTGGCCACGCTTCTCTTAAGGCAGCCCAGAATGTGATTGGCTTTCTGGGCTGCAAGGACACATCGCTGGCTCATGTCCAGGTTTCCATCCACTATTACCCCCAGGTCTTTTTTTTTTGGCAGGGCTGCTCTCAATCCTTTCATCCCTCAGTCTGTATTGGTAATGGGGAGATCTTTGTTAAAGACATTATAGATGGGATACTGACTATGGAGCATTAATTTTGGAAATACTATGGCAGTATCTCAAGGAAATTGCCGTTTGGATTTTTGTGTTGTTGCTCATCTCCAAAACATACCTCTGTGCCTCTAGATCCCCTGTTATGCCAGTGATCTGGTGCTAAACACCTCCTAAATGCTCTACACTATTAAGGCACAAAATAAAAATCAGCAGAGATCTTGTAAAATTAAATCCATCTATATATTACAAAATGTTCACGTGGTGTTTTTGAAACCTAAGGATTCAATTTTATTTTATTTTTGTCCCTGTATAAACAAAAGCAAAATACAAATGTCAGTGTTTTTCTTTAAAACTGCTTTTGCGGTTGGACTCCACAAGGGGGAAGGAAACCCTTTCACACAGTTTAGTTGGGATGTGACACAAACGATGGAAAAAAGAGACACACACATACTACTGCTTCCACTCCCTCCGAGGCAATGTTAGCTCCTGCTGGAATCATTCCCAGATAAAAAAAAAAAAAAAAATAGAAGCCCCAATGCTTCTGGTTGCTGTCCCAAGGAAAGGAACAGCCTCACAGAATTTGCAATAAAACATGAAAAAATGTGTAAAGGGCTAACGTTTTTCAGAGGAAAAGGTTACCATGATACTTATAGAGAGGAAGTCTTGAAGAGATCTGCACTGCTTACATCCAAATATAAATGTGTACCTCATAGAATTTAATGTGGTGAGTGTTATAGCAAAAACTGCAGATACTCCAGTTCACCTCCAGACTACCAGGCATGGTCTGCAAAAACCACCTATTACTCTGCAACCCCCGATTTCATGCAGAACATTGCTTGGTTTAGCACCAGGTTTTACATTTGTGTTGTTTATGAGCAGGTGGAACAGCAAACAGCACTGTATCCTGCAAGCCCCTCCCTGTGATAGATCTGCAAGATACCTTGTCCGGAAAAACTACTCCAGTAGTCCAGATCCAGCTGCAGGCAGACTAAGCAGATACTCCTTCAACATCCAAAGGCATACGCCAAACGCACCCAAGGACATGAGACACTGAAGCCCCACAGATAGCTACAAGTCATTTTCTGAGGATTTGCAGTGGAAGAGATGTAGGTGTAATATATTGGGCTGACTGTGAACTGTTTACACGCTATGTTAAAGAAGTCCAGAAATTATTACTTAAAATGTCTTTGACTGCATCATGTGTCACCAGCTAGGTATCTAATATATAGAAAAATTTTCAGAAATGCTTTAATGCAGAACCACAAACTTAATTGGATACCTACCATGAACACATTCCTGTTGAAGTAGCAGGAGGAATTAACACACACCTGCCCAATAGTTGAGTACAGTGGTGATCACTTATGACTGCAAACATTGTGAAGATCCTTTTAAAGGATATGTGGTTAGCTTTCAACATAAATCCTTCATGGACTTCCACCTGTGCTGTCTGCAGATGCTCATTTTTATTTTCACATAGAGACTGACTGATCTGATGGCACAGAATTTCCTTTAAAGCAACCACATTGAACCATATGCAAGCATGGCCTGGTACATCTGGTTGTGACACCGCTTCTGTAGTCTCCCCTATCATCTGTCATGAAACTCTCTCTGCTGACAGCAGCACACTGAGGATGCTACATATCCCTTCAAGCACTGCAAATTTCAATGGATTAATCTCCAAAGGAGCGGCAGAAAGTCTCTGCATCTTCTGATGTCATTCTAGACAGTACCCTGGCCAGTAAGCCATTGTGTAAAATGCCTTTACACTTTACCAGAGCTGCTCCAGAGCTGGCCCTCAGGAAAGAACTGCAGCAGCAGAATAAGATTGAGTCTAGACAAACATGAGTCAATAGCATGAGATCTAGGCATCAGGTTTGTGTTATGTTAAAGAGATCCAGGTTTCCAGAGCCAAGCCATTGGCCATAAGCAACCTGTGGCTCAGCATCCTTGCTCTCCCTGAGCACCACTTCCGCTGTCTTGGTATTTCATTTAGAGGTCTTCATTGGTCTCTGGACACATACTGAGCAGTGAAATGGACAATTTGTTATCCAGCTTACAGGTGCCTAAGTTTTTTCTGGCACCCAGACCTGCTCTGTTCTCTGCTCTGACTCTTCAGCTACTGACAATGGTGCACAAAGAGAGCATTTGCATCCACTGCCTCGTGGTTTTTTTGTTTTTCTTATTAGAAAGTGAGTCTTACACACCATCCCAGACAAGCCTGTGACCTTCCGTCTCTTTGCTGCCTCAAGTGTTTAATAGTGGGGCTGAAATTGGGGTTTACCAGATCCAAACTAGAATGTATTCAGGTTATCAAAAGATCATTAAAAGATTCCAGCAAAAGAAAATGAACAGCCATTGCTGCTGTGCCATACCAGTACAGCTGTGATAAACCAAAAAGTGAATAAACACGAGGGTTGCTTTTTGGTAGTGCTTAAAATGGTGAGAGCCAGTAGCGGACTGATGGCTATCCAACATTGGGTTTTAGCAACAATTTGGGGCTTATAAATACTTCTACAATATGTCACAAGGTTAGATTGTATGATTCATACTAGCATTTAATCAGCATTTAATCATTAGTCAATTTAATGTAATGATTCAGTGAAATTTACTACAATCAAATACATCAACTTAGTTAAAAGTTCAAGTATGGCAAGGCTCACATGAAACTTACAAACAGGGTATTTCCAAGGGAGATTTCTGAGTTCAGTTTCATGCCCAAGGATCTTCCTATCTGGTAAGCTAGTCACAGTGGGGTTCTTCACTTAGGGCAGAATTTATAAGATCTTGAGATAATTAAGTTTAATCAGAAATCTTTCAATTTCTGGCTAGAATTCAGGTGAATCAATCTTGGAATCTTCTCCTACCTGTACAGTTCTGGTACTCTCAGGCTGTACATTTCTGGTGCCTTTCAGGTCAGGCTAAAAGGAGCTTGAGTTTCAGTTATGGTCAGGGAGTGCCTGATCATCCAAACTCACTGCACTTGAAAGGTAAAAGCACAGTGGTGGCTTACACTGAGACTGTAGAGTGGTATGGTGAGTCTGCACCACCACAGAGCCACAGCTAGAGGCTTCAGTTCCATTTTCAGGTTTGCTGGAGTGAATCTTGTGTGAGTTCTTGGCTGGAATATTCTGTAGCACGTGGAGCCTGACGTGGAAGCTAAGAAAGCACAGGGATGTACATAAAGTGTGAGTAGCACTCTCATTCCTGTGTACTATGCTTATGGGGGATAAATGCTGCAAATCTGATTCCACTGATTTCAAAGGAAAAGAGCAACTTTGAGCCAAAATTACACTGAAATTCTATAAATTGGTAATTACAGCAGATAATATACATCTATACACTAATGCCTTAGTCACAAAAGGTTGGAAATACTATAACTATACTGGTTTGGGATGTATTCAGTTTAGGAAATTATTGATGGTGAACCTCAAGAAAGGCTTGCTGCATGCATGCAGAATTAGATGAAATATTGTGTTTATAGACTGTATACTTCCTGAAATAGCTCATTCAGAGATTCTAGAAAAATTTAACTTCTCAAACAGAATCAAGGCAGAAAGAGTCAGCAGGGGTGGCAACAAAATACCAAAATATAAAGTGTCTGATTTTATTAAGGGAATATTTGATAATTCTACAGTACTGAATTGTGAGATTCATATTGTACATTTCAGATAATTTACTGAATTATGAATACCAAGTAGTCATTGTTAAATCTTCACCTTTAGAACTGGTGTCAGTTGTAGAATCTACAATATACTACTGTGACTAATCTTCAGATGAAAGTTTTGTTGTACGAAGTTGAGGGTTAAATATTTTGCCTGTTACAATATATTTAAAAGCTTTCCGAAACCATGGGTAGAAAAAGCCATATATTAATGGGTTACAGGTAGAATTTAAGTAACCAAACCAGTTTAGAGCATCAAACAAAGGGGAAGGAATAGAGAAATTTAAAAATGGATCAAGTAGGATTGCAAAAAAGCAAGGAAACCAGCATACAAAGAAAGCCAACATAACAACACTCAAAGTTTTGGCAGCTTTCTTGTCTTTACTCTTAGAAAGTTCATTTTTCATATCACTTTTTCTGTGCTTGTGTGTCTGGCTCAACACATGTACGTGCTTTTGGGAGACTACAAAAATTTTAATGTAGATCCCTAACATAATACAAGCAGGAGCAAATAGACCAACTGTAAATAAAACAATCCCCCACGCTTTGTTGAACACAATAGGGCACAAGCTAGAGCATTTGACCAAGCTTTCATAGCCCCCGATTCCAGAAGCATAAGCTTCCGAGAAAACAAGACCAAAAGCAAATGCAGCTGGCACTGACCAACACACTGCTGTTATTTGTTTTATGGCAGCCATGGTCATTGTGCTGGCATAATGCAGAGGGTGGCAGATTGCATAAAAACGATCCACTGCAATGGAACAAAGATGAAAAATGGAAACCAAGCAGAGCATCAGGTCAAAACTGTAATGAATTTTGCAGAACATCATCCCAAAATACCAGCAGTTCTCCACAGATCTCACCATGCTGTAGGGCATTATGGCAAAGCCCAACAGGAAATCTGTGACAGCCATGGATAAGATGAGAAAATTGGTCGGAGAATGAAGCTGTTTGAAATACAAGATGGAAAAAATAATGGCCATATTCCCTGAGACAGTGAGAAGGAAGGCTGCAGTTATGGAGAAATACAATACCCCTCGTACTCTTGGTGACCTAGAGCTGTCAGAACAGGACCTATTTCCAAACTCAGAGCAGTCAGTAAAATCTCTTGAGATGTTCATGGAAAACATAATAATCCTTTATCAATTTTTCTACTAGGTATGTACTTCCATAAGTAGATATAATTTTCACGAATTTCCAAAAGGTTCCATGTCCTAATGTGAGAAGACAAGACAAAGTTAGACAAGAGCATGAATAAATTACAGAGGGGAATGCAATAATTCAGAGACACATTTTCTCTTGGCTTAGTTGTTGCAAATAATATATAAAAAAGCAGTTGAAAGGAAGCTTAATTATCTTCTAAATTAACTGAACTATAATACAGCATCAAATGTACTTTATGCATTCTTTTGTATCTAGATTACTTTGTAAAATATTTTGATTGTCTTTCAAATAGATGTTAATATCACTCATTCTAAAACATTAGAAGAAAAAGATGCGTAGACAGAGAAACCCAGGTTCACTTCAGTCTCCAAATACTGTACAGGATTTTTTTGTCTCTTCAATCCTAGAACACTGATGTTTTCTAAAGGAGAAACACTATGTCATCACATCAGCTTTCCTGGAGATTTCAGTTGGTGGGCTATATTCTAAGCTCATTTAGTGAATCAAAAATCAGCTGCCAGCTCCCCCTTTTCAAATTATTAATCATTCTAAACTCACCTTTTGTGGATTATAAAGTATTAACAGTGAAATCAGTTTCAATGCTTGTTTTGAGTTATTATAGTTTCAGTATCTAGAAGGGTTCAGCCTTGGCTTGTTTCCTGAAGTAAACTGTGGTCCAGCTGTAATAAATACATATGAAGTCACTGAATTTTCCAATGGGTATCACCTTGAAATGAAGAAAATGCAGAAAGAGAGCACCAAAATATTTAAATAGTCATCTGTTTTATAGACTAATACTACCTGAATCTGTTTTAGTATCATCAGTAGATTCTTTAAGTAGATGTTTTCTTGCTTTGTTATTGTTCTGCAGTATTGCAATGTCTGTAAAAGGCAGACCATCTTTATACCATGGTTCAGTTTAGTGAAATGTAGGAAATTATTTTTCTTTTATGGCTTAATACTTAATTCCCAGGAGTTTTTAAGTTAAAAATATTTGTATAATTCAGGGATTTAAATCAACAGGAGATAAACATAGCCAAGTATCTGAAATCCCAAGACCATTATTTCTCTTTTCTCCATTCATTTACCGTCATGCATTACTGAACTGCTTTGGTGAGTTAAGGTAAATATAAGCCTTATTAAAACTAGTCTTTAAAAAGTGATACTAAAGTTTAAGATGAAGGGAAGATGTAATGTTTTTTCATCTACTGTATCAGAAAATGCTCCTTAACTTTCATTTTTAAATAATTACTATTTCTAATGAAACTTAGAAATAAAATATGTAATAAATTTAAGATTATCATCTTGTAACTTAATGACTGGGAACAGCACTGTCTCTCATGCTAGTTGTAGCAGTAGCTTTTGTACAAGGTAGAAGAGGAACTTCCCCATACTTTAGCAAACAATAAAGATGTATAAAAAGAAGCGTTATTTTAGAACAATTTATCATCTGTTATTGGACAACTTCCCATTTAAAAAGAAATAAAACCCAACAAAAGAAGTATTTATTTTCTTACAAGAAAAGACAAAACTAATTCACTACTTATATGAATAAATTGAGTCTCCTGAGGTCAGAGGAGGATATTTAGATGTTGATGCTGAGTGAAACTTGTATGGATGAATGGAAGATTCAGCATATGGAGGATGGATTCTTATTGACTAATACAGTACGTCATGAAAAGAGGGCAGAAAATGGACATTGTTTTTAAAATTAAATAAGGAAAATGTTAGGACATTTAATGGAGTTTACCTTTTTGACAGTTGTTTTAAAAGGCAAATAAATGAGGGAACGTTCTGCTGATAATAAAATGCAAGTACAAAACAGAATCATTTATTAACTCCAAAAATAATAATTTCTTTTTCATTGCGTACAGTAGAAATATTTTATTTTTGAGTTCTGATAGGATTTTTGTGACAAGCATATCTAGAAACCCTTTTTTAAGTAATTGAGAAATAGGCAAGCTTCACATAGTTGGTCTTTTGTTGAATTTACTAAAATATAAGCCTGCAGAAAACTATGCAGACCAAATTATATTAGATTTCCAACAAATTAGGCTATGCTTCAAAAACCATTACCTTCAGGAAGCAGTGTTCCATGCACCTCACTAGTGGTTCTCTTTTCAGCATGGTGCAGCAGACTGCAATGGTGGAACAGTTTGATATATTTCAGAAATGAGATGTTTAACAACAACTAACAAATTACAGGAATTGAAACCTTTATGAAACAATCTGTTTAACTGGGTTGAAGGAAGGTTGCTGAATGGATCTTAGAAGCTGTCTTTGAGAACTAATCATACTGGTTACTGCAGAATGGCACTGGCAGTGTGGAGAGAAAATTGTGTAGCCATGATTTTCATTGATAGCACAATCTAAATATTGCCTGTTTTGCTTCATCTTGCACTTTGTTATTTCCTTGATGTTCTTAAATGTTGATTGGTTCCAATAAAGCACTGTGAAGATGAACCTCTCTTATTACCCTGAGATGACTTCAGTGAAGTGGAAATCACAACAAAGAAGCATAAAATATCATCTCAAATTTTCTCAAATGACTGCTTTCTCAGTACCTGTTGGTAACTGAGAAAGTACAGAGTATAAGGTACACTACACTCCGTTTTTCAGTTCTCTCTCCTTAACTGATGGATATCTTTTAGTCAGTATGCTGTGACTACTTGATGCTTAAGGAGAATAACTTCTCTTATATCTATGAGAAATAAAAAGTCCATATATCTAGAGGGGTTATGGAGTTCTCATTGCCTAAATTGCTTGCAGATCTGATCTCTTAGGAAATTAATTTGTTTTACAAAGGCTAGTGCATACATCACACAAATATTTTCAATTATCTATGCACAACATTTGATTTAAAGTGAAGGTTATGAAGATCATGAAGAACAAAAAATGTTTTAAACAAACTTAAAAGAAAAGAAGGAAATTGAATTTAGTTGGAAATAACTAATTTAATGAGGCTAAATAACACTATGTAAGAATTAGTAAGTATGATAGGAATTAAATTTCATAAAATAACAGGAGCCCAGGATAATTGACATTGGAAGAAACTTCTGAAGGTCACCGCGTCCAGCTGTCCTGTTCAAGAAGTACTATCTAGAGATGGTTGACCAGAGCTGTGCTTAAATCCAAGCACGAAGATATTTACAGTAAATATTCTCCACAGTCTTCTGGGCAATCTGTCCCTTTTCTTGGTCACCCCCACAATTAAAAAGTGTTTCCTGATGTTCAGATGGAACACATTGTGTTTCAATTTGTGCTCGTTGTCTCATTTCCCAGCCCCTTAATCATTGTGACCCTTCATTGGACTGTATTCACTTCGTTCATGCCTTTCTTGTACAGAGGATTAGAGAAATGGACCCAGTACTCCAGGTGCCACTCTAGGTTGCAACATTACCCCTCTTCTGTCACTCTCCACAATTTTGTATCATTTACGAACTTGCTGAGGGCACTCTATAATCCAGATCACTAATGAACATGTGAAACAAACACTGACTCCTGTTTAGACTTTGAGCCACTGATCACCATCCAACCTCTTGGCCATTCTCTCAATATTCAATCTGTTCTTTCAACCAACTATGCTTATCCAGTCCATATCTCAGCAGCTGGTATTTGAAGAACTAATGGGATACAGTGCCAAGACTGTACTCAAGTCAGGGCAGACAATATATGCTGCTATCTACCAAGTCAGTCATTTCACATCACAGATATTTATCAAATTTGGGCCATGCCTAATGGAAAAAACTTACTCAAAAAGAGATTAGAGCCAGGCATAGTCTTTTTCTGTATTAGGTCATTGGATGATGCAGTTAGACTAAAGACTGTAGATAACTAAGATGATCAGAAAAAATGTTCAAGCAAAAGCCTTTTGTGGAACACTAAATATCTCGTGTTTGACTGTATCTAGCATTTCTGTTCTTCTCATCTATGTTGAATGAGTATTTATGTAATGTATGTAAGAAACGTACAGTGTGTACAGCCTGGATGACTTAATGATCTAGGGAAAGCCATACACTTTGCAGAATTTACACAGTTTGAGAGCTTATTTTTTTTCTGTTAGAAAACTGCACTAACACACTTTTTCATCTAGCTGTTAAGAATGCTCCATTTTGGAGCGATACTTTCATTGTGAGGTTTCTGGAAGGGTTCTGCTTGGGTAGTCAGCACTCATCTTTTCCCCTGTGCCACTTCTGGTGACCAAGGGGCAGGCCATGAGGCTTAGCTGGAGCTGGGACCACTGTGCATTGGGCCAAATGAGGTTGCAATTCACAGGCTGCAATAATGTGTCAAAACAACCAAAACACAAGCTACAGCTACCAAGACAGAGGCAACAGGTGACTCTATATCCTAGACTTACTGCAAGAAACCTGTCACTTCTGTTTAAAGCATGAGAGGAGGTAGCATTGCAAACTATTTTCACTGGCAAAATGAATAGACCTGGGTTTACCAACAAAACAGATCCTTTCATAATGCTGAAATAATTGCTTTGCAGAAGTTTTCAGGGAAGTTAAAACATATGAAATCACCCACTGGAGATTCATTTGCTTTGGAAAAAGTAGACATCTGGGAAGTGTTAAATAAGGTCACTAATTAAATGTGTTGATAAGTAGTTTAACAATACCCTTTGCACTTCATTTACATGATGTCACTTTGTAGTCAGGTACATTCTACATCACTAAAGCTAACTGATAATCTGATTGGACAACAGCAAGAGGTATTTTTTTCTGCTCTTCTAGTTTATCAAAAACTCAGGTTTAAATAGAGACCCCATGGTCTCATTAACACCTCTCACTTGTATGTCCCTTTCACACTGAGAAATAACCTTGTGCTACCTGTGACTAGAGCTAATGAGAGAAAGTAACGTGGGACTTCATTAAAGTTGCTCTGTCAGAGAAGACACTCTGTAAACAGAAGGCAAGGAGGCACTTTGGGAAAGTGACACCTTTGGGTAACAGGATACCAGAGGAAAAAAAAAGTTATTTCTGAAATTTTCTGAGCTGGGTTGTGCACAGAATTGACTTATAGGTCAAGTATGAAGAGAAGTGACTTCTAGATATTGATGAAGGTCACCAGAGAGTGGAAATCCCTTGTTACTTTTGCAATTTATTAGTGTTGGTGACATCTTGGCCAGACTAGCTTTTAGGAGAGCTGTTGGATTACACAGTGAAAAATTCTTCTACCATTTCCATAACTTGTCTGTGATGGTTCTGTGCAGCCATGATGTTTTATGATCTTCTGCACAATGTTCATGGGATGGCTAAGGTGATCCTAAGCGAAGGTCTCTCTTTCTGCACTCCCTGGTAAGTCAAGATTACCTACTAGCTGCTCACAGTTTGTGACCTGCTTCACTTTCAGTTTGCTCTAGGGCAAGACCTCAGGGAACTTCATGTGTGCCTCTGGGACTCAACAATCCACCTGTCCCACCACCTTCTCCCACCTGCAGCTATTCAGGCAAACCTCTAATAGTAGCTCTATGGACCACTACCTAGATCCAATGACTCGTTTCAGGGTTCTTGCTAGTCAAAAGTTGGTCCTTAGAATTTGTCTAACTGCTAGTTTCAGAAAACTGGCCTCGATGCAATTTTTTTGGTGTCCCAAGAACACACCCACTTTTCCATAATGTGAGATCCATCTATGCCAAGTAGTCTTCATCTAAGCTATCTAAAAACTGTATCAAAATTGCCTAAAACTTTATGCTAGAGACTAGAATCACAGAATCACAGAATTGTAGGGGTTGGAAGGGACCTCTAGAGATCATCGAGACCAACCCCCCTGCCAAAGCAGGTTCCCTACACCAGGTCGCACAGGTAGGTGTCCAGGCGAGACTTGAATATCTCCAGAGAAGGAGACTCCACAACCTCCCTGGGCAGCCTGTTCCAGTGCTCCGTCACCCTCACCGTGAAGAAGTTCTTACACACATTCATGCGAAACTTCCTATGCTGCAGCTTATGTCCGTTTCCCCTCGTCCTGTCTCCACGTACCACTGAAAAGAGACTGGCCTCACCGCTATGGCCGCCACACCTCAGATATTTATGAACCTGGATCAGGTCCCCTCTCAGTCGTCTTTTCTCAAGGCTAAACAGACCCAGTTCACTTAGCCTTTCTTCATAGGGGAGATGCTCCAGGCCCTTCACCATCTTTGTGGCCCTCCGCTGGACTCTTTCCAAGAGATCCCTGTCTTTTTTGTACTGGGGAGCCCAGAACTGGACACAGTACTCCAGATGAGGCCTTACCAGGGCAGAGTAGAGGGGGAGGATCACTTCCCTCGACCTGCTGGACACGCTCTTCTTAATGCACCCCAGAATGCCATTGGCCTTTTTGGCCACGAGGGCACACTGCTGGCTCATGGCCAACCTGTCGTCCACCAGGACGCCCAGGTCCCTCTCTGCAGAGCTCCTCTCCAGCAGCTCATCCCCCAGCCTGTATTGGTGAATGCAATTATTCCTCCCTAGGTGTAAGACCCTACACTTGCTTTTGTTGAACCTCATCTGGTTTCTTACTGCCCAGCTCTCCAGCCTGTCCAGGTCTCGCTGAATGGCAGCACAGCCTTCAAGCATGTCAGCCAATCCTCCCAACTTCGTATCATCAGCAAACTTGCTGAGGGTTGCCACTATACCCTCATCAAGGTCATTGATGAAGATGTTGAACAAGACCGGACCCAGCACAGACCCCTGGGGGACACCACTGGTTACAGGTCTCCAGCCAGACTCTGCACCAACTAGACCACTAGTCTGCAACCACTAGAAGATCCTTCTTGTTAGTAAGAAAAGAAGCATCTACAGTGGCAATTAATCTCACCTAAAAATGGATAAGGTGGTGAGATAAAATACCCTTGAAGGTAACGGTTTTTCTACAGTGAGCATAAAAAGAGCTGCAAATGACTAAAGTAGATAAAAGTACTGCTTTTGAGATGTCTAAATTTAGATTTAGATTACCATCAGCCTTCATAAGTGTTGGACAGTCATCTAGAAGCCAATGATTACCAGCGAAAAGCAAGATAAACAGATGAGATCATACTTTTGTCAGTTAAAGACTCAGAGGAGTAACATTTCAGTTGCCTTAGGCTGAGGAGGTTATTTATAAACCTATTATAAAATCACAATTTATAACAACCCCCTACACAAAAATAAGAGGAAAGAACAAATTAGAACATGGCATAAAAGGGAAAGATGAAGAAAGGTTCAAGCTGTGGTCTGTGTGCACATTTTTAAGAGTTGCAAATAGAAGGCTGTCTCTGGTGTTGCCACACATTCTTGAGGTTTTTATACAGTGGATGAAGGGGAAAAGGCAATGTCCCCTTTTGCTTCTTGAAAGGACTACAGTAACATATGCTGAATTTATTAAATATACATAGAAACTCTCAGATGGTCAACATTCCTCATGTGGAAACACCACTTGCCTGCAGAGCCCTGTAGAGAAGGACTTGAGGGTCCTGGTAGATGAAAAACTGAACTCGAGCCAGCAGTGTGCTCTTGCAGCTCGGAAAGCAAATGGTATCCTGGGCTCCATCAGAAGGGTGGCCAGCAGGGACAGGGAGGTGACTGTCCCTCTCTACTCTGCCCTTGTGAGGCCCCATCTAGAGGACTGTGTCCAGGTCTGGGTCTCCCTGTACAGGAAAAACGCAGAGCTGTTGGAGGGGGTCCAGAGGAGGGCCACTAAGATGATCAGAGGGCTGGAGCACCTTCCCTAAGAAGACAGGCTGAAGAAGCTGGGCTAGTTCAGCCTGGAAAAGAGAAGTCTGTGAAGAGATTTCATTGCAACCTTCCAGTATTTAAAAGGGGATTATAAAAAGGAGAGGAATCAACTTTTTACTCAGGTAGATAGTGATAGAACAAGGGGGAAAGGTTTTAAGCTCAAGGAGGGAAGGTTTAGATTGGGCATCAGGGGGAAGCTCTTCACAGAGAGAGTGGTGAGGTGCTGGAACAGGCTGCCCAGAGAGGCTGTGGATGCTCCATTCTTGGAGGTGTTCAAGACTAGGTTGGATGGGGCCCTGGGCAACCTGATCTAGTACTAGATCTGGAGGTTGGTGGCCCTGCCTGTGGCAGGGGGGTTGGAAATTGATGATCCTTGGTGTCCCTTCCAACAAAAGCCATTCTATGATTCAATCTATAACACTACCAAAAGAAAGAAGATATCACCTGGCAGCAGTTGTGAAACTGCCATTTCAAGAGAGATCAATATATCTGAATGATCACACCGTTCACTTCAGAAAGCAACATGAAACATAAGAAAATGAACTGCATCAGGATGACCTCAATGGGATGAAGAGAAAGAGAACTATGCATTCATTTCTTGGAAAGGTAGATTTTTTAAATGCAAATACTTTATTTCTCTGAGATAAAGTATTAAAGTAGTCATGTTGTCACAATTAAGAATTATCTTCCACAGTACAAAGCTGATATGTTGCATATTTCAGTCATCGTTCCTTTTTTTTTATCATTTTGGAGTGTACTAACTTACACAATGACATTGTAAAGGGGTCTCAGACTCTGTTGGTTGTTTTTTTGCTCTGCTGAAATGTAGTATCACTGAACTCTTATGCTCTAAGTGCAGAATGCAACAGTGCTCTAAGAGCACAAAAAAAGAAGATACACATAGAGTGTGTGCTTACCCCAGCAACACAAATGGACAACATTTACAGTTGAGCATAGCTCTTACTTCAACATCAAAGCATCAATTTCACCATAGCACTTCTCAGGTACTAATCTTTTACTGTCCATTTCCAGAATTAGTCCATGCTCCAACCAGATGTCACAGGATTAGGCCAGAAGTGTTATTCCCTTCTGTTTGGTGATACGTTAATTCTAGAAAAGCCAGGTTGTAGGCAAAAAAAAAAAAAAATTAGAGAAAATTACAGCCTGTGGGCCTTCTTCAGCTGGTAACCATGTTTTATTTTTTGACTTATTTGCCTGAGTTCTGATGTGGTTGGTGGATGTCCATTTGCCTCTTTCAAATGTGAGCATATTTTACATTGAATTCATTGAATTTTCATTATGAAAGTATCATTTTCAGGCAATGTCAGATTCAGAATTGCTTTTCATTTCTTATGACATGTTTTCCATATCTTAGATTTTATTTAAAATATTTTTGTCTTCAATAAGTGGCAAAGCCTGTAAGTGATAAACACAAAAGTGAGAAACACTAATTGAAATGTAAAGAGAAGGAACAGCATGGCTTCTCCTTGTCCCATCCTCCCTCCTTGGAGTGTATTGACATGGCTGTGTATTAGGATACTCTGACTTCTGCACACATACTGAAGGGGAGGGAAAAACATAAAAATTTTGGGATTTTACTCAAAAACATCTAAAAATTCAAAAGGCTTTTCCATTAGTTCTAGAGGATGGCAAATATACAGAATTTTTTTTTTTTTTAATCTGTTGTTTAGGAATCACTTCCTAATGAAGAAAAGCAGTTAATAAATTGCTCCATATATGTCATATGAATAGCTAAAATCAAAACACTACATACCTACAATTCCCAGTCTAGAATGAAAGGAGACAAAACAAAATAGTCACTTATCTGCTTGAACCAAATTTGATAAGTGAGCAAACAAATAGGTGTTTTTTTCTGTCGTTTCCAGCTCCTGCCTCCTGGAGTTGCAGGCAAATATCAATGCTGTTAAGCCAGCCATGTAAAGGATGTTACTCTAAAAATAACTGAGTCCTTGACAAGTCCTGTTGAAAAATATTTCCAAACAGAATAGTCTTTAACGCCCTGCGAAACCACATGTAAAAAAATGCATAAACAATGGGATTAAATGCAGAATTTAAATAACCAAACCAAACCAAAGCGTCAATGAGAATAGGAGGTGCTGCATAATTCATAAATGGGTCAGTTGCTGTAAAGAAGAAGAATGGGCTCCAGCATATGAGAAATACTCCCATTATTATGCATAATGTCTTTGCAGCTTTTCTTTCTCTGCAGAATGAGATGTGCTTTGTTTCATATCTTTTCTTCCTTTTGCTAACTGCATCAATGGATCTTGCTTGCCTTTTGGCTATAGAGTATATTTTCCTGTAGATGAACAGCATAACTAATCCAGGGATGTAAAAAGACACTATGGAGGTGATGACACCTGAAGTTTCACTAAAGAAGACCAAGCATCCTCCTGCACAATGGATGTGATTATAAATCTCTTTTGCCCCTAGCAAATTTAACTCTAGAAAGATCATCCCAAAAGCAAAAGCAGCAGGGACAGTCCAACTTACCAATATCATGACCAGGATAACAAAAGCATTTATCTTTGATTTGTACCTGAGAGGGTCACACACAGCATAGTAACGATCAATGGATATGAAGGAAAGATGGAAGATGGAAGTCGTGCTCAGCATAATGTCCGTGCTTGTGTGAATCTTGCAGAAGAAGTCCCCAAAATACCAGCAGTGTTCAACAGAGCGCACCATGCTGCAAGGCATGATGAAGAATCCCAGCAAAAAGTCAGCCGTAGCCATGGAAGTTATCAGGAAGTTGGTAGGCGTGTGGAGCTGCTTAAAATGTGATATTGAGATGATAACCAGTAGATTTCCAATCACTGTGGTCAGAATAATGCAAACCATGAAGATATACATAGAAATACGGATACTGTTTGACCAATTGCTCTTCACACAAGAGCCATTTACAGATTCACAGCAGAGCTGCATCCTTACTGAGGGATCAAATCCACGCTGCTATGTGGTACAGACTTGTCCTAGTGCTGAAGTGCACTTACAGCTGTTTCCTCTTTTTGTTGTGAAGGAAGCTGCAAGAAGAAATAAAGAGACAATCATAAACACCTTCAACTAGTTGAATGTATACGAAAATCACATTTCTTACTTTACAAGGGATGATTTTGTAACTGAACTTTTAACAGAATTAGTTTTTTTTCATTAGACTTCCCTCAAAGCATGTATCTCATTTGATAAAATAAACTATACAACTGAGGGTCCCCACACCAGAATAGCACTCCATCCTGTCCTCACAGTGGCAGCTGGACCTGCTGTTCACCTGGCAAAGCCAAAATGTTTCCTTGAGCCCCTGGTTTTCAGACACATGGCACTGCCTGGCCAGATCAAGTCATTCTGTAAAATCTTGCAGGATCGAGCTGTAAGCAGGCATGTAAGAAAAGAAATCTGAGTGGAGAAATGAAGTTTTCTGACCTTGTACTGCTAAAATGTAATTGAATAGCCTGACTAATCTGAAGCATTAGCTTAGCTGCTATTTAAGCAAACATCTTTACTGTCAGGCTCTGGTTTATTTCAGTGGTAGTAGTTTAGAATTATAGAATCATAGAAGCACCAAGGTACGAAAAGACCTCCAAGATCATCCAGTCCATCATCCACTTACCACCAATATTTCCCCACATCTAAACATCTAAAGATTTCTCGAACACATTTAGCATCACTACGCATAATTGCTGTGATAATACTGTGTTAGCGAAGGACAGATACAGGGAATTGTTTTCTGAACATTTATCTGCTTCTTTATTAGCATCTTTGGGGTGCAAATATTGCTGTTCTCTTGTGTGTGTAATAACTCATCTGTTTTGCAAGGCTATTATTTCTGCAAAAGCATTTCATGAAAGTACTTTAGCACTTGGCAAGCAGCGTTCATCGTGGTTTCCTTTAATTAAGAGAAAAATTTTATTATCATGAAAAATAAAGAATATTATCCTATTATGTTCAATAGCACTAGCATTATGATTTTAAGTCTGAAAAGTACAGCAATTCAGACACCACTAAAATGAAAATACGAAGAAGCATACTTTTAAAAACCTGCCCTCCTATCTTTATCTCCTGACACTAAGTAGAAGTCTGCTCCTGTTGCTCATTTGTTCTCTGCTCAGTCAGTGGCACACTTTCCTTTTAAACATGATCTCAAAACACAGGTGAGCCTCTTCATCATCATAACTACTCTGGATAGCATGAATTTAAGATGACTGGCACTCAATCCAGAGCAGCCTCCAGGGTCCCCAGCATATTGCTTGATAACTATTGTGTTATTATGTGCAATGAATGGAGTTCTTGGCCCTCTGTTTCAATGTGAACAGAAGCTTTAACTATTTATTTTGTCATCTAATCGTCTTTGCTTAACCTTATTTATAGATACATTGAATTCATCTGGAATATGTTTACTTGCTTAATTAAGCACTGTGATCATTTTGTGAGCAGCTCAAGATTAACCAGGAGGCAAACAAAAATCATCAAGTAATCTCTCTTCTGTAAGTTCCTAAAATATAGCAAATATCTACAGGTGGTTTAAAGCAGCATGCAACATTACATTGAAAAGGTATACCACACACAGATTGCCATGACGTGCATTTGTCAGCCTAGTTGTGCTTACACTACTGAGCAAACAGGTCTAATCTGACAGCCTAATCACTTTACAGCTATTTGCAAAATACAGCTAGTAAAAAGGTGTCTAAAGTAAACTCCTAATATTGATTGCACTGGAGTCACTGATGAGGGTCATTAATTTCATGCTCCACAAAGGACCACACAATCCTTTGAAACAGGGGTGTTACTGGGCATCAAAAACTGGTAATGTGGGTAGCATTAGCTAAAGCCCACTCATGCTGGGTGTCTCAGGGAGATACACAACAACATAGGTTAAGATGCCAACTTGCTAACTGTACTCCATGAAGTTGTTTAGCTGCTTCATTATGTTATGTCCACAAAAATCTAAACAAACTTCCTTTATTTTCCTTGAGGACTAGGGTGTTATAGTTTAAGGATTTGCTTGCTACAGAAAGAGTTCACTAACTAAGAAAAAATGCACAGTGTGATCTGGAAAAGCAACTCAGATTTCAGGAGCAGCTACCTGGCATCAATCAGCCAAACTCCTCCATCCTCCAGCATCCCAGTGCCATCACAATCAGGGCAGAGGCTGGAAGGCCTATCTATGCTCCGAGCAACTCAACTCTGCTCCTTTTGTTTTTGACTTACTACCTAGACAGAAAAAAGTTTCTCATTTCCATATGGCTCATTTTAAAAACTGGGTCTCTCTAAGGATAGCCATGCTAGGAAAACCAACTGCTTGAGGCTATAATATACCCTCGTGGCTGAAGAGAATTTTTGAAAGTATTCAACTCCACTTGTCATTTATGAAGTTCTCAGGGGAAAAAAACATAAATATTTTTTTCTTATGTTTCCATTTTTATGTTGGAAATATGCACAAATTCCCAGTGAGTCATCAATTCAAAACAAGTATTTCACAAGCTGGGTTAAATGAAAAGATGTACCAACTACTAAACTGAATGCTATTGCTGCAAACTTGATGTAATTCCACTGCGGACAATCTGAAGTTAGACCAGATTTATAGCAAAGGAATTTAAAGAAGAACGGATGAGTTGATTAACCTCTAGATATATTTCCATAGTGTATAACCAAAGCATCATTATTCCTTGCCAATAGCTGTTTATACAGAGAAACATGACATTCGTGCAATTTCCTAAAGTGCAGTTTTTAAGATCAACCCCCAAAACAATATAAATGCAACTCTCTGAGATGCACACAGGAGAAAGAGAATCCAGCAAGACAAAAATCTTTCTGCAACAAAGCAAAACACATTCAACTAAAACAAAGAAACCCTCTGCACAGGGAGGGTTGTAAATACTCCATAGCCCTGCTATTAGCAGACACTGCTCCCACTGACTGCAGCAGCAGGAGGCTCCCCAGAGAGACCTTTAGCTCGGGACTCTCCCCAGAAGGGCCAATGAATTCCCTGAGCCACTGTGTATGAGTGAAGCAGGCCCTCTGTGCCTCTCTGCCATCCCTGAGCACCCAGCAGTCCCACAACAGTGAACTCATGACCATGGCCAATTTGTAGATGGCCTCCAAACACCACCTCCACTGCAAAGGCAAATGGAGGAGGGAGATAGGAAGCACACAGGATCCAGCCAGACCACTCTATGTCATCACAGCCTTGGAACAGCTCCACAGCTTTGCTCTGAATTCACAGCTGTGACTGAAGAGAATTTTGTCCCCTAGCTGTGTTATTTGTTCTGGAGTTGAGAATGAGCAGCTTTTTAAATGATCCTCTGAGCCATCACCAAAATCTGATTGCTGTTGATGCTGTTGCTGTTACAGAATGAACGCAGGATAACTGCTATCCTAAGTGCTCACAGTGGAAAATTCATTTTTGAAACAAATCAAATTCCTAATCTAGCAAGTTAGCAGCTCCCTGTAAATGAGAAAGTGAAATGCAGAGACTGTACCTGCTCAGGAGCTACTTCCTCATGACAAACTGGTGCAGCCTGCAGATACAGCACAATTGTGACTCATCCCATGCAGAGCCCACGGCTTGGCAGCTGTCTGCTTTGGTTTGCCTCTGGATTGCAGCCTGATGGAAAAATCTCATCTAGAGAATGACGTAGATACTTGCTATTCAGAAAAGATAAGCAAGCAATACATCTTGTCTGTCACAAGCCAGTTGCATATGCAAAGATGAACACATCTGAATTAAGTTAAAGTCAGGCTCATGTAAAGATGAATTAAAAAAAAAAAAAAAAAAACATGAAAAAACCGTGTTTATTATGTTCAAAGTCTAGATTAACAGCACTAAGCTGTCACTATGGTAGTCTGATATTTTCCATTTCAGGGCCCTACTTTCAATTTTGCTAAACTTTGTCAAACTTTAGCAATTGCAATTATCTCAGGAAATGTGACCTGTCTATCCCAGACCGGGTATTTTCAAAAAAATTCAGTCTTGATACTTCAACAGTATCAAGACAAGCAAAAAAAGATGCTGTTTCTTCCTGTTTGAAAACTTCTGTTTATCCTGTATTTACAGTGATCTGGTTTCAATATGCTTTGTAGCAGACACTTAATAGATGTTGATTGCCTATTTGTATCTTTTTTGCCATCCCAGAGGAACTATACCTAAGTATGGTCAAATTATAAATCATCAGTGATCAAATCACAACTTGCTCATTTTTAAAGCTCGTTTACAAGCATCTGCATCTTCTAACAGCAAGAGTTTCAGTATTGCTGTGGAGCCCAAGGAAGAGAGTCCAGTAAGAAGTAATTCCAAGAGAGAGGACACATTTTGGGTTAGTTTCCATGTATCAGCTAGTGAGTTGCACCGATGGAAAGTCAGCTCCTGCTCCTCTGAGGTTTCTCTGAGTCCCGAGCAGGACATGCACAGCTCAGATCACAACATCTATGTGCTCGCTTGGGTTAGGAGGTAGGAGAGTGTGGGACTGGCAAAGTGGCAGAGAGAACATGAGGCTGAACAGAGGGGAAAACTCACAGTAAAATTCTGGTCTGAAGGTGGCTGCTACACTGAAAGCCACTAAAAAATAAAATTGCCCATAAAGGCATACACATCAATAAGCAAATCACGTGGAGCTCTGTTCTCACACATAGTCTCTGTTGCCTTTCACAAATGCTGGATTTGACTATGATTGATGCATACTGTTTGCCTAGAAACAATAAGTAAATTTGAACATTTCTAATTGCTCATGTGCAAGCCCAAAAGTCTGCACTGTACTGTAAGCTATTTTTATTGGTGGATGGGAAGCTGGACATGAGCCAGCAAAGTGCCCTTGTAGCCCAGAAAGCCAACCATACCCTGGGCTGTATCAAAAGAAGCATGGCCAGGAGGGTAAGAGAGGTGATCCTGCTCCTCTACTCTGTGCTGTTGAGGCCTCATCTGGAGTACTGCATCCAGATTTGGAGTCCTCCACTCAGGAGAGACACAGACTTGTCGGGGCGCATCCAGAGGAGGGCTGCAAAGATGATCTCAGG
This sequence comes from Meleagris gallopavo, assembly GCF_905368555.1. Taxonomy (NCBI): domain Eukaryota; kingdom Metazoa; phylum Chordata; class Aves; order Galliformes; family Phasianidae; genus Meleagris; species Meleagris gallopavo. The sequence goes on along the minus strand of NC_139405.1, from coordinate 56,063,973 downwards.
GATGGAAACCTCTCCTATGAGGACAGGCTGAGAGAGCTGGGGCTGTTCAATCTGGAGAAGAGAAGGCTCCAGGGAGACCAAATAGTGGCCTCTCAGGATATAAAGGGGAACAGACTCCTTAGCAAGGTCTGCTGTGAAAGGATAAGGGGAAATGGCTTCAAACTAAAGGAAGAGAGATTTATGTTGAAGAAAGTTTCTTACGGTAAGGGTGGTGAGGCAATGGAACAAGTTACCAGAGAGGTGGTGGATGCCTCATCCCTGGAGACATTCAAGGTCAGCATGTAGGGGCTCTGAGCACCCTGGTCTAGCTGTAGATGTCTCTGTTCATTGCAGGGGTGTTGGACCAGATGATCTTTAAAGGTCGCTTCCAACTAAAATTATTCTATTATTCTGCTTCAACAGTTGCTTGCTGCTGCAGGAAGTAGCTGCACTGTGCATGAGTAAAGTGACACTGCAGGTGCAGCAGTCCAGCCTGTACAGAAACTACCAGCCAAAGCCTGCACCCTTTCATGTACACCATTTGCTGCCTCATCTCAGGAAGACACACCTAGAAAGTGTGACTTTTCACCAGAAGAGCTTTATTAATCTCCTCAGCAGCTGCATTTAAATATGCTTTTTGAATGTTCAAATGGGAGATAAGGGCCCAGTGGATTCAGTTTGAACGTATTATCTGTTAGCAAGTTCCTGCTTACTAGTCATTTGCACAATACCAGTGAGACTGGATGTTAGGAAAAGGAGTTTTAGCTACTTAGACATGTCTCTTGTAGGTGATGGCTGGTGAAAAGAAAACAATGTCTCTTTTTTTCTTTTTCTTCCTTTCTTTAGTATTTTCCCTCCCTCCCTCCCTTCCTCTTTTCCTTCCTTCCCTCCCTCCATCCTTTCCCTCCCTCCCCTCCTTTCTGTCCCCCCTTCCTTCCTTCCCTCCCTCCTTCCTTCCCTCCCTCCCCCCCTCTCCCTTCCCTCTGTTCCCTCCCTCCCTCCTTCTTCCCCTCCCTCTCTTCCTCCTTCCCTTCCTCCCTCCCTCCCTCCTTTCTCTCCCTCCCTCCCTCCCTTCCTCTCTTCCTCCCTTTCCTGTAGGCCATTTTGTTCTGAACTGCAGTCTTTACTGTTTCTCATTTCTGAATCTTGTAAGCCTTGCTGTCCTGAGTGTCTACATGAACTAATGCCCAAATTGGAGCTTTGTGAAGGTCTCTTTTCTCCTGTCCATTCTTTCTATCGTTCTCTATCCATGTGATACCTCTATTGCCATATATTTTTAGGTAGGTTATTCCATACCAGTTTTTCTGAAGCTTTCACTAAACATCTTTTTCATTTTCTGAGTGCATGAGAGGAGCTGATTTTTATAAGTAGCCAGCAATTACAGCTGCAGCCAGTAATAATGATGCTTTGAATATATAAAGTATTTTTGTAATACGAAATATTCTGGCATCTTAAGTTAACCATCTTAATTAGTGTCTACAGTAAACATCAGTTTATTTGCGCTTCATCTTCTCTTCTACGTGAGAGGATAGACTTTACTCCTTTGTTTATGGAAGTGCTACTATGGCAAATGTTCATAAGATATCAAGATACCATCTAATGCTAAGCATTAGAAAATCAAGTAGAGTTATGGTTTGCAGCCTTAGTGAAAGAAGAGCAGTGATGTATAAGAAAATACTCAGCAGAAAACAACTGGCACTGTAAAAATCCCTTGATAAAACCCAAGTGTAATTACAACAGTAAGTGTTGTAGGAAACCCAGTTGAGAGAGTTTGCATGTCTACTTTTCATTTAGTCTAATGCTGAACTTGGAAGAATCTCTTCAAGCAGAGGCTAATGTTAATGTGAATAAAGAATTTAAAATGTCTAGTCTAGTAACATCAAAGAAAAGCTCAGGAAGTCTTCAGCAAAATGAATTTTTAAGCCTGTTGCTTACCAATATGAATGATCAGACTTAAGCTTTTTGTTTGTTTTAAAACTCTAGCTCTAATAAATAAAGCCATCTGATACTCTCGAGGTACAGCTAAATGACATCTGTTATGAAAGGCACCACACATGTCCTTTCACCTACAGGTGCCAAAGCTTTCTATCTTTCAGGCTAGCTACCAGGAAGTACATCATCATCCATTAACGGCTATACTTCAACAGATTGCTATTCCATTTTATATCAGTGTAAACATGTTTGATTTCTGCTCGGACACACATAATTATTTTTACAAACAGTAAGTTTCAATGAATGAATTATAAAGAGCTTTCACAAATTAAAATCACAGAATATTCTGAGTAGGAAGAAACACACAATGATCATTGAGCCCAACCCCTGGTTCTGGATATAACCACCCAAAATTCAAACCTTATGTCTGAGAGAGGTGCCCAAATGCTTCTTGAACTATATGGAGCTTTATGAACCATTATTTATAAGAACTGCCCTGGTTAGAAACCAGAACCTCCAACCGTGGCCAGACCCAGTCAGGTGATGTGAGGGTTACCTTGAAGCATGAACTGAAAAGAAAAGAGAGCTCAACTATCTGAAATCAAAATTAAATGCAGGAAGTCTGACTCTGCAGGTACATGATCAGCAGATGTAAACTGATGTACCAACATTGATTTTAGTAGTAATATAGTAACTTCACTGTCCCCATTTGTCCTTACCAGATCTCATTGAAAAGTGCAGTAGTTTAAGATATTTGGCTCTTGGTACAGACAAACCGAAAGTAGGAGAGACAGGTGTTAGATAACAACAATTAGATAAAGCAGAACTAAATGCTATGGGGAGAACTTAGGACGGTCTCCAACAAGGACTGGGGAGTATATTCTAAAAAACATCTAAAATAGCAAGGATGTAGGCCTAAAGTTCATACTATTATTTTTGCTCAACAAATAATGCTTGCTGAAATAACAGCAGGCACTTTACTTTCCATAGGTCTAGACAAACCTGCTGTGAGAAAGATAAGCCTGGTAATAAGCAGTTCTGTTCAATCAAAACATCTTGTCTGTATTCATCTCTAGCTTTAGAAAGATTTTTATAAATTCCGTGTCCATTTGGAGTGCACAAAATACTCAGGATTTAAAGAACCAGAAACCAGTAAAGTGACTTCTCTTCTCAGAACGACATTGTGTGTGGGGGGGGAAGGATGGGACAAGAATTAAAAAGTAATCCTATTGATGCCAACCACTGAAAAAAAAGGCTTTAATCAAGAGATTTGACTGTGGCAAGAAAAAGAAAATTCAAATTACATTCATATGCTGCTCTTGGCTGCTCTTTTCACTATATGGGTCTGACAATTGACTCCAGTGAAAACCAACAGACCTATGTGGTCAACAGAACGACACCACAAACCTTCAAAACCAGCACATTTGTATTTGTTTGCCCTTCCAAAACTGCTGCTCAATACAGGTAAGAGGCCCCTGGAGTGTACTAGACTGGCATGGGGAGCAGAGATGAACTCCCACTCATCAGCATGGCCTTCTGTGTCTTGAAATTCAGGACTCCATACCTGTTACACAACCAATTGACATGTAGGATTAGTACTGCCACTGGGAAGTCATACTCTCTCTTGACCAAGATTTGTTTGATGGGTGTTCTGGGTTACAACCACAGGCCAGGCAAGAAAAGGGTGAGGTGCTGGAGAAGCTACTGGGAAGCACAACCTTGAGGCCCTGCATGTTTGAATAACTGCTCCCAAGTTGCATGGTCGCTCCTCTGCTTATAGGCTCAGCTGTTTTCTTTCCAGGATGAAACAAAGCCTCAAAGAATTCTCCAAAGCTGGGTACTGAGAAGAAACAGTACAAGGAAAACAAGAACTCATACGGTTACAAAAAATTTTGGATAATGAATGTTGGTGAGCTTGAGGTGGGAAGCCACAGAGTATTTATGTGCCATATTTAGGGCAAATGGATGCTAAACATGGTATGGTACATGCCGCATGCCAGGAATGTGAAGAACAGTACATGCAAAAGACTGTGGGATTAACATTAAAGCAGGGATCACACTAAAGCATATGTGGTCGAACAAGGCCTGTTTGCTGCAAAACGTGGTAGATACATGCCAGCCCAGGGCTACCAAGTTTCATGTGCCATCACTAGAAGTTCCAGATAATGCCCATTTCTTACACTATGTATGGTTAAAACTGTCTCAGATATTAAAACATTGCCTATTTCCTACATTTTCACAGTTTTGAAGAAATTTTCCAAATATCCAGGGGAATATTTTGATGTACTACATTTATAAGGTAAGTCTGATCTGAAATGCATTGGACCTAGCATGTGTATGCCATACATGCAAAGCAGTGCAGGACTGTAGAACTGAAGGTTCTTTATGGAGCAGACTCACTGTCTGTGTGGATCATGAAAAACTGCATGGAGATTGCACCTAAAACCATTTCAAATCTGTTTTTTGTTTCATTATATAGTAGCTTGGTCAGAATGTGGCCAAGTCCCACTGAGTATTAGGAAGGCCTTGGTGAATGGCACGTAAGGCTGAGGGACACAGACAATTAGTGCTCCTCCAGTCTGAAAAACAGGAAGAGGCAGAAGGGACAGAGAAACTTCTTTGGGGAAGATTTGTTCAGAAGAAAAGTGGCCAACTTCACATTCCACACATCTCAGCATCAGTCTTATGACTAAGATTATTCTGGCAACCTATGTTATATTTTTGAAAAATATAATAATTTCTAATCAGATTTCATATGACAGAGTATAACAAATGCACTGGCTCAAGCACTAGTACAGTGGTGTACTGTTGATCTAGATCCACAACAGAGTGACCACTGATCTTCTAAATAAACTCATCTGCCCCGGCTACTAAGCAGAAGAAAAAGGCATGAATGATACAGGATAACTGCTACAAATCATGAGAAGCTTATGGATCACTGTGGGAAATCCTCATCCTGTCAATGCTGAGTGATTAACATTTATGGAGTTACATTACAGGAAGCTTCGCAGGGGATGAGGCAGGTCCTTTTCATAATGCCTCCCAAAAAGCGTCACTGTTAAGACTGGTTTTGATGTGCCATTCTTACTTTGCAGACGTCCATCAGACAGTACCTAGTTGAATAGAGAAACGAAGATACTAATATCCAATAGCAGAGTAGCACTACTGCATGGTACAGAGAAGATAGGTCTCTGAAGTCAAATAACTTGATGCGGTATTTTTTAAAGACAATCATGAGAATTAAAAGAATGTGAATCCTCTATCTTGCCCATGGAAATACTCTTGCACTTCAGGCACTGGAATAGAGCTCAGACAATCAAAATCTCAGGCTGCAATTGCCCACCCACATTTCCAGAAAGTCTTTAGAACTCCCTCCAGCTCCATTTTTGTAAGAAAGATCATTTCTCTATCTCTTAAGAAAGTGAGAGGGGCAGTAACTGTTTTGCTATGTTCTCATTAGTTACACATACATAGTGACACATGTTATATACCTGACTGGGGCAGCAATTTTTTTGTTTGCTTGTTTTAAATTGTAGCCCACTAAATCATTTTCAGATGAAAGTAAAGAGAAGTGAAGTCTAATGGCCATATGTTGCTTTTCTTAGTTTCTTTTGACCTTTCTACAGGTCAAATTCTTATAACTGTTCTATGCTGACTATGAATATCTACAAACAGCTCCAGAGTGTGCCATTACCTCAAATTCCCCAGGGGCCAGCTGCACACCGCTGTACAAGACTTCTGGAAAGACGTAGTTAGTGTCAAACGTGCCACTGAGGGAGAACTTGGCAAACTTGGTCTGTGCAGTCTCTGCTGGCTGCCCACACGTGCTCAGGTCTGTGCTCTTACACTTGAGCAGCGTGCATATCTGTGGGGAAGAGGACACAGAAAAGTAAAATACAGTAAGCTTTCATACTCAAGAGCTGTGTTTAATAGCAAGAAAACTTCTTGTGATGCAGAAACAAATGAATGTTTCGGAATGATTCATTAATTTTGGCATATAGCTACACTAATCCCTACTGAACAAATTACCTGCCAATGGTATTTTATGACAGAGCCATGAAGCCCGTCAAATGCGCCCAGTACATAAACTTCATCTTTACTTTTATTTGACATCTGGTAGGTCAAATGACAGCAGAGGTCTTTTTGACAGACCGTATGATTTCCAGCTTTGTGCTTGAGTTCACTGAAAGTGAATATATCCCGCCGGACAGCGCCTGGAAAAGTCTTATTTTCTCTTGAGTAGTTTTTGACACTTGTAGCATATGAGCTCCAGTTGACTGCAGCAGGGTAGTTAGGAGAAAGACGGGGTCGTGCGCTCAGCTCGGCTACCAGGAGACGTCCCTCCTTTGTCTTGCTGTTATAGTAGTACATGGCCGGCCCGTGGGGCGTGAACAGCCCGCTGCCTGCAAACAACATGCATGGAACCCAGTGTCACCATTACCTGATGGGCGAGCCACCAAGGGTGCCTCATGGGCGTGCTGTGTGTAAACATGAAGCAGTCTTCAGTCAATACATTAACCAGAATTGTGGAAGAATTTTAAAGGAGAGAGCCGCTAAACTACACTTCGCAGTGTAAAAAAGTGACCTAAAATTCAGAGTTTTTTTGTGCTTCACTGGATCTTGAATATGAGCCTCCAAAGGCAATTTCACACAAGCTCATCTTTTTTAAAAAAAAACAAAAAACTTTATATTAATTTTTATATAAATTAGTGCTCTGCAAGAAACGTATTTGCCAAAGAAGGTGCCCCTGGGCATAATTACTTTTCAAAGAAGGAAACGTAAAGCTGTGGACAAAACTCAGTGCACTTAGGACAGACAAAAATGTTCCTTTGTGGCTTTCATTTCTGCTTTGGGAAATAGTTACAGATAACAAGTATGGCAGTGTTTTCTCAGTTTACTGAAAAAAAATTGCAGTAGCTATCTGTTCAGATCAAGCCAAAACATACAATTTCTAATTCTTGAGCAGGAACAAAAACCTGAATGTTTTATTCAACACAAAACAGAAATCCTACTTTTTTGTTTTTAGCTCTGTTTAAAATACTTTTTTCTCCATTTGATTCTTGAGTAAGTTTTAAACAAAAAAATTCTGCTTCTAAGAAAGAGGGTGAATATTTAGCTGAATGTTTGTGCCATTTCTAAAGGAAAAATGTCACTTCTGAAATATCAAAATTTCATTTTGTGGACTTTGTGATTTTAGCTCTCCCTGAACTTACAACATTGTATTGCCTGAACCAGTTTACTCCATCCAATACAACACAAAGAATATTTTTACTCTTCTAGACATACTAGTTTCCAGAGATTTCATGATTTTTAAATTTTTCCCAGTTCTGAATCCTGTAATACGAAGACAATTCCTCCTTACAAAAAGCAACTCACCTGTCATAGACATGATGGTATTGTGAGTATTTGCTGACAGTAAATTGACTCCCATGCCCATAGCCCATGCAGAGTGAAACTCCACAGCAGTCAGAAAGGGCAAGACATTCATCCAGGCTGTTGGGAAAAGCACTGTGTCTACCTGTAGCTCGCTCACCAGCACTACGGCAGGCTCCCGGAAAAGGATGTCAAAGCAAGTGAAAATGCCAAACTTTCCAAAGGGAGTCTCAAAGGTGATGAATTCTGGCTCTTTTGGATAATTAAACTGAGTTTCTTGTCTAAACAGGTTGTACTGCAGGCAAAGAAAAAGACACATTAGGAAATAAAAATAAGGCAAGATTACAAAATGCCACTTTAGTGTCTGAGATTAAAGCAAAACTGAGAGTTGAGATTCTTTCAGGTCAAAGTGGGCATCTGTCTCTCAAAATTCCTTTCACAGTCATTAGAGATCTCCTGAAAAGGCTCAGTGAAGATAGGGAGCAAAAATAAGTAAAATCCTCATCCCAGAGGTCTACTGAGCAGGGATGGACATGTTCCTGCTGCCTACTGGCAGCAGTGTCAAGCCAGGGCTTTCTGCTACAGTCTGCCAAGACATCACTTGGGAGAAGTCTAGCCTGGTCAAAACTACACCAAAGACTATCTAACATTTACTGAATACATCACTGCTTCATTCTAGTTTGCTAGCCTGGAGGTGTTTGATAGTCAGCATGCCCTCTGCAGCCACAGTGCTCGCGGGAATAGCTCTTAAATATTGCCAAGTGCTTGTCTGCTTTTTCCTCTAACTGCAAGAGCCCTGCATTGGATTGTCCTGGGCTGTCCTGTCATTCTAGAATAATCTAAAATTATTCTATAAACCTCTGAAATTGTGTCCTAGAGATAAAAAATATTTTGACAGTTAGTTACAGTGTGATGACAAAGCTCTTCTTTACCTTGTGGTAACGAGCCACCAGTTTCCCTTCTGTGTCAAAGACAACGTCAGTGTTGTACTGGTAGCGACCGTCACTCGGGCACTTGGGATCACTGGAATTACATGGCTTCTTGTCCCCAATATTTGCAACTACATAGATGGAGTTGTTCTTGGCCATGCAGCTGAGTCGTTCCTGCACTGGTGCTCGACCAAATCTAATAATTTTTGATAAAAAGGAAAAAAATATATAGAATAGAGAACGGCTTGGGTTGGAAGGGACCATAAAGATACCTAGCTATGAACATACAAAGCTATGGACAATTTTAGAAACCAAGGGAGAGAATAAATCAATATACAGATTTAAAGTTAAAACAAACATCAATTTTTAGGGAAATCTAATTCTCAACTTCAAAAGACTTTTTTTAAGACTCTTCACTCTGTTTAAGGCTGTAAGTCATTGGTAAAGAGTGGTCACAACTTTTACAGACCTGAGGACTCTTGAAATCTCCCTTAATAAAACCCAGAACAGAAGAACACAAAAGCTTGGCTTAGAGATGACCCTGGTCCCTTCTGTATCCCCTCCCACTCCACCTTTGTAAGACAGACATTCACAGTAGCCCAGTGTGCCACAGCAGACTGTGCAAGCAGTTAGATCTCTAACAGACCGTTATTTCAGATCCAGAGAAATATTTTGTGCAATTTGATTTAGAAATCACCCCAGACATGTGAGCTAAGTTCTGAATCATCTTGTTTCATCTGCGCTGAAGCCATGATAATTTACTAGCTTACAGTAACAGAAGTAACAGAAGATTTTCTCACGTAGTCTGAAATGATAAGCTTTTTACATGTTCTCAAAATAATGATGTTGCCAAAATTTCCTCATTTTCCTCCTTTTTTAATTTTCAAAATTAAGGCAGACTCAAAAGCTTTTTACCTTGCATATTCCAATTACCGTTTACGTAAGGGTTCTTTCTGATGCATTACACTTATACAGTACCTTGATTTTTGAGAGATTTTAAAAATCAGCAGTTCTCAGGCATTTATTAGGAGCAACTCATGACTCCACGAGGCACCAGTTTGAAACCACACAAACACCACAAAAAGAATCACCTTGTGGGATCAGTGCAGGGAATCCAGTTCACTTCTGGATCAGGAATATCCTCCAGGTAGGGGTAAATGGTTTCCCTCGTGAAAACCCAGCCATAAATGCCATCCTCGGGAGTCACAATGATGTGGGCACCCTGGCAGAACAGGCTCCATTAAGAAAGCACCCCCAGGATGGTCAATGGAAACAGAAAACACCAATTAACAACACTCTCAATCCATTTCATACCTGCTTGGCTGCTTCCTTGACAGCTCCTTCCAGAACATCCATGTTTCTGTTCATCAGGGCCAAAGCATCATCAGGAGAAACCTTGTGAATGGTGCGTGGCAGGATGACAGCGTGCTCATACACGGCTGCAATGAAGGTGTCCAAGGCCAGGGCCTGCAGGACTGCCAGGGCAAGCACTGCAGCACGCACCAGGGTCTGGGAAGGGGCCATGGCTGCTGTCTTGTTGCTACTGGTGCAGGCATGGGAATATAAAGCAGATAGAAAGAGGAGGAGTAAAGATTGTAACAAGCCTGTTTTGGAAGTAAGCTCCTATTGCATAAGATGGGGAAGTACAATCTGTACACACTGCAATACAAACTAACCCTTAAATTGTTCTGACCTTTCTGCCTAGAGCTAAAATATTCACTTGTTTTGTGAAAATAAATTAACATAACATTTTTTATTTTTGCTATTTTATTAAAAGCATGTTTTTGCACAATGAGCAATTTCAAATTGATCATACAGAACAATTTTTATTCCTCACAACGAGCAATGTTTTGCAGAATATTTTGGAAAGGCACATTTCTACTATAGTTCCAAATGCTTCAAAAAAATTCTCATGTTCCAACTTGAGGTATGTCTCTGAGGAAAGAACGTAATCTTGCTATTCATACTGACTACTCAGCAAAACATCAAGGAATAGACTCGTCACACTGACAGTATCTTCACTGTGCAGTTCCACTCAGAACTCTTATTTTTGTCCAGCAACAAGGTCTTATCAGGAGAAGCAGGCATTTCTCTGCCCTGTGACATGCGCACATTGTGCTTGTAGGCAGCTGTGATATAGCTGTCCAGGGCCCAGGCAGTAGGAGCAGACAGCACCAAAACCACAGCAGAGATGTGAGCCCTGAAAAGCCTCATACCTGAAGACTGAAGTCACCCAAGAGGATAGGCGCAAGAACAGTAAGGAAGGTCTTGCAGAAACCTGTGAATTCCCTGAGTTCTAGGAAGCCGACACCGTTTCCTGAAACTCTCCGAACATCAAAGGCTAGAGAGCTGTGAGCATTGAGCAATTCTGTCCGCTGTGCTGCAGCTGAAGAAACACATCGCCTGCCAGACTAATGAACTATTCAGGCATAGCATTCAAAGCAAACCCAGATTTCAGGAGTCCGGGAAATGACAGCAGAGACCGGAACTGACACATTCCTGGAGAACTGCTGGGTGCAGGCAAAGCTGCAGGCCGTCAGTGCTGCCATCTGGGCACAGCCCAGCTACTCCCGGCTCATGTCCCACCTTGCAGCATGGATGCCAGCCTGGGCAGGCCTGCACACTGCTCACCATCTGAGCTCTGAGGATCTCTCTTCCCTAGAAAAGAGATCTCTGCTAGAGAAGAGTCATGCCTGGGAGCTGTAACTTCTACATTTTGCCTGTTGCACTCTGCTATGGTGAGATCTACAGACCATTCCGTTGGAAGTCTTGAAGATTAAGTTACATATGCACATAAGTCCCTTCTATCTGGTTGCTGTGGTTTCTTACCTTCTTCATTTCCGAATTAGCTGTCAGGTATAGAAATACGATTTTTTTGCTACACTGACCTGGAAGAACAGTTTATTGCAGACATCTTTATGCATAGTGAGTTGGTATGCATACGAATGGGTACATTTGCAGAGGATTTCATTCTGTATGCCTGCCTCACTTCACACAGCAACATATTTCATGATTATAATTGCTATGCAATCTTTGTAACAAAAAGAATTTAATGGTTTATTCCAGTCTTCTGTGAGAAAGTATTTGACTTAGAAATATATTTATCCAGACAGCAAGAGCCTAGAATCAAATCCAGAATTCAAGGCACTTGCCTGTCTTAGCTAATGGACTTGTATCATCAGGGAGCAACTCTGAAGGAACTGCCTTCCAGTCCTTCTGGATCGCTGTTGCACTGCAAGATGAAACCTCCTTGTACACCATTGCATCCTTTAAATCCAGGTCCTTCCCCAGGAGAGAGCTGCAAGCGTGACCCAGAAGGTTTCCAGGGGACAAAAACAGTATGCATTATTTGTCCACCTGGGAAGCGGATGAGGCTGAATAATCCCTTGCGAGATTGAGACCTGTCTGTAGTCAGGCAACCACTGACTCTAAGAGTGAACAAGATTTTTATAGAGGGTGGCTCCAGCAGCACTGATGCTGAGATTCCATGAGTCAGAGGACGTGGTGCAGGGGTGGGAAGATGGGTTTCTGATATAACATAATAGTGTGGATGTGCTTAGCACATGTGAATATTTATTTGCATTTAAAAGCATGAGGGTTCACACAGCACTCATCAATGACAATCAGTGTTGGAGTCTGGATAGTATTTGCATTTCTGACTTCTCACCATCTCCACAACGAAAGAACCAGGAATGGTGCCTTTGAGCAAAAAAGAAAGAGGTATTGGGACTAGCAAGGGTGTCTGACCTCTTTTAAAAGACATAGCCATATGGAGAGAAGCACAGAGAGAGACAGATTGATACACTGAAGGAAGGTTACCAGGGTCCTGCAGCAGCAGCAAGGCACAGGTCACTAAGGAGGAAGAAGCAAAGACATAAACATACCCTTCTCATGGAGTAGCTGATCTCCCAGTCCCAACAGAATTTGCAGGGCAGTACCACCCAGCATTATCATGAAAAAGCAAAGATAAGGCTTATTTCACATACTCCAGCATTACATGACCAGAAAGAAATCAAGAAGAGGGAAGGAAGAAGCTGTTACATGAAACTAGGCACTTGGTGACCTCATTACTGGCTACAGACAGCTCCAGCACTGCATATGGTACAATCAGAAGCCCTTAACAAACTCTTGTTTGTTCTGGCAAGCAGAATATACCAAGATTTCAGTCTCAAGTTGTTCAACAGAGATTTCAGAGAAGTGATCACTCAAAGTCAGCTGTGTACAAAAAGAAGCATCAGGTTTTGCTTCAGAGTTGACGTGTTGATTGGAATTCCTGCTCTGTCTTCACAATGCACTGTTCTGTGCTGCAACATGCCACACAATGTGTGTTGATAACATAAAGACAACAAAACCAAAACAGCACAAATAGGAGAAAAAAAAATCACGTCTAATTGTGGTTAAAAAAAAAAAAAAAAAAGACCTGTATAGTCAGCATTAGTAGTTGCACACCAGAGAAGAAGAATTATTGAGCTTTTTTTGTATAAACCTGCCATTTATCATATTTCTTACTGCTTTATCTACTGGTCTCAAAATAATTTGCAATTATAAAATTCGCAGTTATTTTAAGAAGAATTTATCCTCTGGCCAAAAATACAGGTTTTCTGAGGGCTAGAAAATTCAAAATACAGAAAATAGAGAGAAATACAACTGCTAATTTGTATTAATAAAAGACTACTAATATTGTAATATAGAAATAGTTCTCAATAAATAGTATCAATAATGTTACTGCATTTTTATTAATCGGAACGCATTAAGAAGTTTGTGCAACAGTAAGAAACATAATCCTGATTATTTTGGTAGAGAATAATGCATCTCATTTGGACATAGGATTGTTAGTGTACACCTTCAGTTATGGTAACATCATAGGGAGGCTGTCGGTTGTGGATCTTGTTTCAGAGAATCCTTTTCATACCACCGTCCAAAAAGCGTCACAGTGACAACTGGTTTTGTTGGTGGTGTCTTACTTATCAAACGCCCATCCTTCAATACCTGATTGGAAAAAGTAACAGAAGGATATAGTTAGAGGAACACTAATATGAACAGGTGAAGAGCTCAGAAAGATATCTGAAACAAGAAGGTACATCAGACCATACCACTTACATCAACTATTGACTTCATTAAACGGTATCAAATATGTCTGATTATCACTACAAGCGAGTTCACTTTGTTGTGACAGTTTATGCCATTACTAGTCCACAGAGACTCTAGCATGAAGCAGCTCCAGAGTGTGCCATTACCTCAAATTCCCCAGGGGCCAGCTGCACACCACTGTACAAGACTTCTGGAAAGACGTAGTTAGTGCCAAACGTGCCACTGAGGGAGAACATGGCAAACTTGGTCTGCGCAGACTCCACTGGCTGCCCACATGTGCTCAGGTCTGTGCTCTTACACTTGAGCAGTGTGCATATCTGTCAGGAAGGCAAAAAGGAAACATACTGAGCAAAAGGGAAACATTCAGTTATGAAAGTCTTGTGTCATTAAACCTAATATGCATTGGAGTAGACTGTCACAGAATCTCTTCCATAGCTTATTCGTTCATCCCTTGACCTAATTGTAAGGTATACTAGACTTGCACTTTAATAGTTAGAAATAACATGTTTCTAATGTAAGCATTGCCAGAGCACCTTACTTTGTCCCTGCAGACCAGTGGGACTTCCACTAATTCTTCCAGCTTCCAATTTTCTTGTTTAAAGATTCCCTTCTCACAAGTCTTAATAAGACTTAACAAGTTTGTGAATGGAAATTTTGTGCAAATGAAACAAAGCCCTCCTCCTCAAAGGTACATTGTGCAACTGTACACATTAATGATAAGTGTGCATGCTGCTAATGATACTTCAGTAGGAGGCCTGACAGTCTGTGAGAATTCTGAATTAGATATTCTCCATCCAGCTACTGTTGAATACTGGAGGATTGCACATCTACTTTTGGGTCCATCAGTGCAGGAGACCTGGACATTCTGGGAAGAATTCAATGTAGGGTCATCAAGATGATGAAAGGACTGAAGTATCTTTCCTATGATGAAAGACTGAGAACTGGAACTGGTCATCCTCGAGAAGAGGAAGCTCAAGAGAGATCTCATCAATGTCTATAAATAAAAGAAGGTGCAAAGAGTATGGATCAAGCCTATTCACTGGTGTCCAGTGCCAGGAAAAGAGGCAATGGGTACAAACTAGAACATAAGAGGTTGCATCAGAACATCAAGAAGAACTTCTTTACTGTACAGGTGATGGTGTACTGAATCAGGATGCCCAGAGAGGCTGTGGAGTCTACCTCTTTAGAGATCTTCAAATCCAGCTGGACATCTTCAAATCAGAGGAAAATGAGAATTTGTGGTAGCCTAAGCTTCCTCAACAAAGGGAGCAGAGAGACAGGCACTGATCTCTGTTCTCTGGTGACAATGATAGGACTCGAGGCGATATTATGAAGCTGTGTCGGGGGAGGGTCAGGCTGGGAAAAATTTCTTCGCTCAGAGAGCGGTTGAGTATTGGCACAGGCTCCCCAGGGCACTGGTGATGGCCCCAAGCTGCCAGAATTCAAGCAGTGTTTGGACAATGCTCTCAGCTGTAGAGTTTGAATTTTGGGTGGTCCTGTGTGGAGCCAGGAGTTGGAATCAATGATTTCTGCGGGCCCCATCCAGCTTGAGATATTCTATGATCCTGTGTTTCTATGACATGCTACTGGGCAACCTCCTCCAAGTGACCATGCTTGAGTAGGGAGTTAAGACCAGGTGACCTTCAGAGGTACCTTTCAATCTCAACCATTCCATGATTCTGTAATATATGACCATGTAGTGAAGTCAGCATCCTTTGTCACAGTTTTGTACTAGTAGCTGCAGCACAGAAAGTAAAGTAAGAAAGGTAATGCTTTCCTTTTGTCCTCACAGTCAATTCTCCAGCTTAAAGCTAATCGATGTTTATGGACACTACGAAGAAATGTGAAATAGGACTAGTGAAGATTCAAAGGGCACTGGATGGCTATACTGGCAGGTGATGGAAGCATTTGTAGATTCCTATCGGATACTGGGGAACGGAAAAAGGATATTTGCAAACAACAGAAATACCATTTTTTAACAAATATGGTTTCCTACTGAAACACAAATATGCAAACAAATAATCTACTTCTCTCAATATGTTCTATAGAAATAAAAAAAATGCCAAAGAAAAAATAAAGTAGAAATTTGTCTTCTCTAGAAAATTCAGTACCTGTGGAGATCACCTAGCAGCTTCAACAGTCACTGAAATACATTTTCCAAGTGAACTCACCAAGAAGTAATTATATTCAATCTATCTTCTTAAATGTATTAGAGAACTATTTGCTGGCTAAGACCTCCCTGCATATTCTGGAGTCAATAGCAGCTGGTATGTGAAGGTCTTGCTGGAAGAGAGAACTAGCTAACTAAAAGATTAATCTGGTACAATAACTTAATTATGAAGGTAGGGAAGGTTTTCCAATATGGCTTTAGGCAAACTCAGTCAGGATGCAACTCACTGTCTTCCCAAACAGTTGACAAATTTCCAGTAAAAGTTGTATGCAATTTCAGTAAAATCTGCTATGATTTGAGAGTTAACAACCTTGTGAATCTAAATTATCTGAGCATTTCAGAGAGATAGATGATCTACTGATCTTTTTTAACAGGAGATATTTGATGAAGATACAGAGAAGATTCAGAACACTTATTGCAGATACTCAGAACAGAGGACCTAAATTTAGCTCCCTACATAGCCAACATTGTATGCTTAAAAAAAAAAAGAGAGTGGCCTCTGAGAATTAAAAGAAATTTAGGAACTTCTCTTCTAAATATCTTGGATTTAATGGCGAATGGAACTTGGCCATTTTAGCAACTACTGCCTATCGCTACCAAACAGAATACTGAAGAAAATCATCGTTCTTCCCCCACCCCATGGAACTGAAGGTTTCTCTCTGTAAATAAGCTTCCTAAAATAAATAACATGCCTCAAAGAATTATTACCTGCAGATAGTACTGTCCTTCAACAACATGAAGCCCATCGAAAGCACCTAGCACATAAACTTCATCATCTCGTTTCTCTGCCATCTTGTAGCTCAAGTGGCAGCGAAGGTCTTTCTGGCAAACGGTGACACTCCCCTCAGGCTTAGAGAGCTCAGTGAAAGTGAACTGATCATGAAAGATGAGTCCACTGAAGTCATTTTCATCTGGTAAGCAGCTTTCTACGTTTGAAGCATATGAGCTCCAGCTGACAGCAGGAGGGAAGGCAGTAGAAAGGCGAGGGTGTGAATCTAGTTCAGCAATAAGGAGATGCCCATCCTCAGTCTTCATATTGTAGTAATATGCTCTGGCTCCATCTGGTGCATAAATACCGCTCCCTGTGGAGAGTGGAATTTTTAATCTAAAATAGTTCAAACATTTCATATTGCCCTTTCAATTATTTTCATTGCTAGCTTGTCCAGTATTGTATAAACATTACAGAATTTTTATTCTCTCTAAATGTAACCATTAGCTACTCGGTAGTCAGAGATCAGGTTTTTGAAAAAGGTAGCATTTGTTTCACTGCATGAGGTCTGTTTGGTGTAGCTGAAAGGCAGAGTGTCACCTTACGGTACTGCATTTAGCACCCCTCAGTTCTCTTCTGCATGCAGCAGAGTTGCTTGAACATTCCTTCGTTCTTGGCAAGTTGATGTAAAAGGATTAACCACTGAGTGAAACCATTTAAAACACCATATAGACAAGTATCACAAGTCCATTCTGATGGGCACCAGAAGGGATAGCATCTGTCCAGCCCAGCTTATACCAGATGAAGACTCCTCCAA
Organism: Meleagris gallopavo; assembly: GCF_905368555.1. Taxonomy (NCBI): domain Eukaryota; kingdom Metazoa; phylum Chordata; class Aves; order Galliformes; family Phasianidae; genus Meleagris; species Meleagris gallopavo. The sequence goes on along the minus strand of NC_139405.1, from coordinate 56,046,973 downwards.
ATATGGGAAATTCACATCAGACCACTCCTAAGTGATGGAGAAAAATCAAAGAAAATCTGTAATGCTAATCACTGAGGAACTCAGGTAGAAGTGGTAGTACTTCACAATTTGTTTGGAAACAAAGAAAGATAGGGAACTCCCAGGAAGCTAAGGAAAAGAAAGCATCACAAGTCTTATGTGGTGTGATAGGGAAAGAGTTTACCAAGTTTAAAATTCGGAGACTAAATCCTTCCAAATAAACACTTAATATTTCTTTGCATTATGTTCTTTGCAGAACAGGGAATTAAGATTCATAGTTAAAAAGATTTTTCAAAGGAATTAAAATTAATTACCTGTCATTGACATGATGGTGTTATGAGTATTGGAAGCTAGGAAGTTGACTCCCATGCCCATAGCCCATGCAGAGTGAAACTCCACAGCAGTCAGAAATGGCAAGACGTTCATCCAGGCAGTTGGGAAAAGCACCGTGTCCACCTGTAGCTCACTCACCAGCACTACGGCAGGCTCCCGGAAAAGGATGTCAAAGCAAGTGAAAATGCCAAACTTCCCAAAGGGAGTCTCAAAGGTGATGATTTCTGGCTCCTTTGGGTAATTAAAATAACTTGCTTCAGACATAAACAGATTGTACTGCAAGGGAAAGAATAATAAGAGAAACCAGTTAAAGGTACTTGATGCAGAAACTTGGAGTCATTTTGCAAAACTGTTCAGAATGACCAGAGAAAGTTTTTAATCAGTGATAGAATGCTTCACATGTAGGAAATCAAGCTGGAATACTATGATCACCATAGTGCCCCAAAGATGGATATGGGAAAATATATGTTGCCTTGGCACCTAAATAGAAAAAAAAATCTAGCTATCTGCTATTCTGTGTCAGCCACCCACAGCTCCCATAAAAATAATCTCTCCACCCTCTTCACTTTAAGTTTAAAATACTGCTGAATCCGAAGACACACTTCAGAGAAATAATAATGGAAGAGAATCTCAGAGCAACTGTTGGTTTGGTGACCTCGACGTGGAGATGCATGTATGAACAGGAAGCACAGCAGTATCAATAGGAAGCACAAGACAGCACAGCAAAAAAAAAAAAAAAAAAAGAGAAAATAGAGGCTTTGGTGACAGGGAAGAGGTTCATGATCTCAACTGACAGAAAAATCCAAGTGTATGACCCTTTCAGCTCTGCAACATTTTCATTTGTCCTCTGGGATCCTTTTAACTAAGAGAGCCCTTTAATATACAGGCAACTTAGAGAATAAACACAGGTAAACGAGCCAGAAAGCGAGTTCAAATTTACTGAACTTGGTGCTTAGCTCCTGCACCATGCCTAGCTGTCACACAGGGTTCAGCCTCAGTATTGGCGGCGTCTCTCTGACCCAGTATGCTCACAAACAAGTATCTTGGCATCGCCTGCAAAGAATTAGTTGAAGTACTGGGTTCAAAGAACATTAAGTAAACAACTGACTTCAGTCTAGCCACAGCAGCATGATATCAGGCACCCAGCCCCGAACAACTTAGAAGAACCTCACAGGAAAGTACATGGAACTGAAAATATATGTTTTCATGAGGTGCAAATGTTTCAGGGTACTCTTCTTGTTTTACACTCAGCATAGGTTTATAATTCCAGTTATGCAAAAACTGTGCCGAAAATGTGCTTAAACATCATAACAAAAAAATAATAGGAAAGGGCTTTTTTCCCTTAAATCAGACTGTGCACATAAGACGGCATGCAGATGAACATTTTAAAATGCTGGAACATGAAGGAATAGACTGATGAAAAGCTGGCATTGAAAACTAGAGCTGTTCAAGCAGCAGGGTTTCCACTAAATAGCAGTTAACAAACTGAGGCAGTGAATCATCTAGTCTGTTTTTAGAAACAGGACAGCAAATACAAACTTAGTGTCAATGCTTCACAGCAGCAGAAAGATTCTATTAAATTAAAAGCAGAAATCCATAAGAGATAAGTATGTGTCATGGGACAATTATTGGCATTAAACTGTCTTGCCAAATAGAGACATTTTGGAAGGTTTGGAAGGCCACTTCTTACCTTGTGGTAACGAGCCACCAGTTTCCCTTCTGAGTCAAAGACAACGTCAGTGTTGTACTGGTAGCAACCGTCACTCGGGCACTTGGGATCACTGGAATTACATGGCTTCTTGTCCCCAATATTTGCAACTACATAGATGGAATTGTTCCTGGCCATGCAGCTGAGTCGTTCCTGCACTGGTGCCCGACCAAATCTAACATGTTTCAGACCAGAAAAAAAGAAAAAGGTACTTAAGAAAATACATACTGCCAGTGGTGTCCATCACAGGAGCACTGCAGGCACACAGGCAGCACCTCTGTCCCAGCTGTCATGGCAGGGCAGGCAAACATATAGGGTGGCCGTAGAGGAGGACTGTCATGCCAGATACATAGGTAGTACAGAGGAAAAAGGCACTTAAAGACTGTGATGGTAGGCACTATAGTCCAGCAAGGCTGCTAATGAAAAACCTGACTTAAGACAATGTAGAGATACACAAATCACCTTCACAAAACTTAACTGTGTAAAGAACTGAACAGTCATTGAAAAAGACTCCTTATATTTCAGTTGCTTATGTCCCAACAAGAAGGTGAACATCCTGCAGTTCTCTCAGCACACATCACCCAGTGCAAATATTCCTCTTTTAACTACTGAGGAACGTCCTCACAGAGGTCACATTATGGTCTTAGCACCGCCTTTTTGGGTAGGTGCAGAACACTGTGGTGCAAGAGTCAGACCACATCTGTAGTTCTATGGCTGAGCACTTAGCTCATACTGTATGGGTCTGAAGTCCGGTGCTCACCTACACGTAATCATGTCCCTGGTCTACAGGACAAAAGATCTATCGATTAGGAATTTATCTTATCGCAGCTGTGGAAAAAAAGAGACTAAAACATTCTGGGTTTGTATCACTCACAGATTTAAACTTTGACTAGTGATCTCATCACCTCTGTCACTAGCTTTTCAGAAAGCTTTTGGCTTTTCACAAAAATTGTATGTGGGCTCTTATATGGCCATAACATTTGTAAAAAACAAAACCAACAATAAACAAATAGACAAAACAAATAAAAGCCTAGTACTACAGATTTCCAAACAGTTCAACTCAAGATAGCATGAAAATAAAAAAAACAGAATGAGAATTAGCCTATTGCAGCATCAAATCTTTTTCCAAATGCAACAAAACCCATATGTTTTTGCCACATTCAGCAACCCAAATTCTGTATGTGGTCTGAATTTCTCCTTAAGGTATCTATTTCAAAAAGTATCTTCTAAAAGTATCTTTTTTTCTCTTGTCAATTTTATGATGCAATCAACCTTCACATCATACTGAAACATGAAATAGAAATGTACCCTGATGTAAAATGCATTAGCTGTGCTTAGACATTTGTTGGGAGCTCATGACTCCACGAGGCACCAGTTTGAAACCACACAAACACCACAAAAAGAATCACCTTGTGGGATCAGTGCAGGGAATCCAGTTCACTTCTGGATCAGGAATATCCTCCAGGTAGGGGTAAATGGTTTCCCTCGTGAAAACCCAGCCATAAATGCCATCCTCGGGAGTCACAATGATGTGGGCACCCTGGCAGAACAGGCTCCATTAAGAAAGCACCCCCAGGATGGTCAATGGAAACAGAAAACACCAATTAACAACACTCTCAATCCATTTCATACCTGCTTGGCTGCTTCCTTGACAGCTCCTTCCAGAACATCCATGTTTCTGTTCATCAGGGCCAAAGCATCGTCGGGAGAAACCTTGTGAACGGTGCGTGGCAGGATGACAGCGTGCTCATACACGGCTGCAATGAAGGTGTCCAAGGCCAGGGCCTGCAGGACTGCCAGGGCAAGCACTGCAGCACGCACCAGGGTCTGGGAAGGGGCCATGGCTGCTGTCTTGCAGTTTCTTGAATGCTCTGAGTCACAGAGAAATGGTGAAAAGGGAACATACACAGAGAATAAAAGAGGGTCAAAGTTTAACTTTAATGTGGGAGGGAAGAAGTGCGGCCTGTTAAAGCAGTACCTTGGAATCAAGAGTCTCTGGTGACATACAGGAAAGTTCAACGTCATAAGGTGAGGATGTTGCAACTCGGAATAAAAGCTGGCAGAGGACACAGGCAGTCACAAAACAGTGGGTAGTGCCAAGTGTAATAATGCCAATATTTAAGTAAGTTATTAAGCATATGACTAGAAAAAGCCATCCAAATTTTCTCTTACATTGTTTCTATCACTGATTACAGCACACTTCTGCCATTTACATTGGCTTAAGCCTTATACACAGAGGCCTGCACAGATCACCAGGCCCTGCAGCATGCCTGTTCCACAATTTACCCTTCCTACCCCCAAGGACATTCTGTTTATTGATCAGAGAGCGCTTCCTTTTTAATTTTTAACTTCAGTTCAAATGCCTTTTTGCATAACATTTTTTTAACGTTCTAATAGTGGCAGCATTCTCATTTGGAAATGATTACTTAACAAAAGGTTTGCTGAGTGGAAAGCAGAGCAGGGTGCCTGCCACCATTGTAGAGGCATCTCAAGAAAGATATAAATGCTCTGGGTGAATGCAAGCAGCACAGAGCGATGTGCAAGAACAAGTGCTTTCAAGCATTAGAAACACCAATGCACATCTGCTGATGTTCATCACTAGGTACTTCTCTAGGTAAAATGTCAGATACAACATGCTCATTCAGGAACCTTGAACGTAAGCCCTTGAAGGGCTGCAACAGAGATTTCAGTGATAAGCAAAGTAACATAGTTTGGAAGGCTTTTTTGTTGTTGTTATATATAAAAGGAAATACAGATTGTGTCACAATAGCCACAATGAGCCCTAAGTCTAAGGAGGAAGTGGTAAATGCTCCCCTGTTTAGCAAGAGCCAAGAAAACATTCAACCCACACAGATGACCATCCTGGCAGGGTGTGCACTGGCCTACAAGACTGAAGTCACCTTGCCAGGATGGGGTTTCTGCAGTAAGGCTGGATGTCTGCTGCTGTGCCAGCTGGCACCACCACCAACTGCCTGCAGAACTGGGAGCTCACCCAGGAAGAAGGGACTAGCCCAGGTTAAGAAAATAAACAACATAAATCTACTGAGTAAAATCCTGTAAAACTACAGCAGTCCAGGCCACAACCAATGTAAGAAGATGGTTATCCTGGAGTTCCTTCTATTTTTCACACCTCTGTTCTCCCACTTTCCCCAATTCCTGCTACTACGTGAGGACAGAATTTACATGATTACTTACCTTTGTGAGAGACGACACAATTTGGTGCCAAATCAGCTCAGCTGTAGGGACAGTCTGCCTTCACACCATGGTCCTGCTCCTTTTCTTGAACTAAGAGAAACTGCTTGGAAAATGACTCTTCATTTGAAAGGTTAATCGTTCTGTGGAAAAACTTCCGAGAACAAACATTCCTTCAACCAGGCAATCACTGCAGAGCAGCAGGAACAGGCTGAGCTCAGTAGCCCCTCCTATTTTAACTAGTGCACGTAGTTGTGGTGTTGCTCTGAAACAGGATACTGTGTCCTGTGGTATAAATACACATGCAGAGATACTGTACTCTTCACAACAACTAGTGTCTTTTCCACCTCCACTATATCAATTGCACAAGGTTACTATTTAATACAGCTACAAAGTAAAATCTTATTTTTACCACATCATTTTGTTCAATGCAAAGCATTTTACACCCTGTAAGTCTAATTTTTTTTAATTATTATTTTGAGCAGATTAAATGCGAACAATGTTGATTTCTTTTTTTTTTCCCCCAAAACAAACCTGAAAAATAAGCTGTAGAGTTTACTTCATATAAAAATCTTAGCCAGTGCACACAAAGTAATCCAGTGCACCCTCTTGGCCTACACATGGTAAGTGCATCTGTTCATGCTGTTAGCTTGTGCCAACACCTGCATGCAGCCTTGACACATCAGTATCAGCAACCATTTCTTCTGGGAGACTGATACATCCTGTGAAATTGCTCCTTTCATCTTCCTGCTTCTCTGACATCTTGCAACTCAGGTGGCAACAAAGGTCCTTCTGGCAAATGGAATGATTTCCTTCAGGTTGAGTTCAGTGAAAAATAAGAGAATGTGGCAAACAACTATGCTGAAATAATTCTCATTTGGTGGAAACTGTCTGATATTGCTGTCATACAACTTCCAGTCAACAGCAGAAAGATAGTTAGGAGATAGACAAGGGCACAAACTCTGTTCTGTCACCAGAAGGTGACTATTTTCTGTTTCTGTATTATAATAATATGCTCTCAAACCATTTGGGGTATAAACACACACACACACACAAAACCAGTAAGCTTTTGATTTGAAAGAAAGCACAAGTAAGCAGACTTTTCTAGCTAAACATGTCTACTGGACTGTTCTGAAACTAAATCAGGTATTCACAGACTACAGTTCTAATTTAAAGCTTTTTTGCTATCAATGGGAAGTAAAAGAAACTCTGATGTTTCTTGTACTTTAAGTCACAAAATTAGTACACCATGCTGTAAGATAGGATTTAAGTGGTTGAAGATGTACATTTCTTCTTAAGTTTAGCTTCACTTGAAATCTACTAGCTCCACTAGAAAAAAAGAGTGCTTCTCATTAAAGTGAACATTAATGTTGTTGAGTAAAAAACATTACCCGTAAAGAAATTAAATTACCAAAAGTCACATCCTGATGCAAGTTCTTCACGTAAATGTATCTTTAGAGCCAAGAGTAAAAACTATAAACAATATGAGTTGTCTGGCTTACAGTCATCAATTACTGAATATATATAGCTTGTACTTGCTTTCATTTCAAAGGCAAAATTTAGGGATACTTTTTGGAAGCGCTAGTAAGTTTCTCTCATTCCAAAAACATTAAATCTGCGCTTTACTTCTACCACCCTTTCAGGAAAACTGTAATAGCAAAGAGCCTGCAAAGAGAACTTCCTGGAATTTACAAGACTCTCAAGAGCGTTGCTTAGCACTATGTTTCCACCTAGTGGAGAAAAAAAGTTTGGGCCTTAACATGAACAAAACATTGATGAGCACCACCGCAGTGCGAGTCAGAAGATGAAGAACCAATCACACACATGAAATCTCAGGAATGATCACTTTAAAAGGCACTAAAGGTACTGCAGCTATCTTAAACATTTCTGAGTTGCTATATATCACATTTTGATTTCCTCTTTATTGGTAGAAGTCTTAATCCTGTTTACATGTGTATGCATGCCCAAAAGGTATAGGTATTTCAGCTCAGGACAACTGAGTTACGAATATATAAATGTTTTCCTTCTGAACGAGATAAATATCATATTATCTTTTGTATCCAAAGAAGAGTTGTGTGCATTTGCTGAAAGAAAGTTGACATGCATTCCCATAGCCGAGTGAAACTGGATCACCAACAAAAGTCAGAGAGTTATTAACAGAAGCAGTTGAAAATAAAATGTTGACAATCTGAAATGTGCTCACCAAAACCATAGCTGGATTATGAGAGAGTATGTCTGCACAACTGAAAATGCCTAAGTATCCAAAAGATGTACTGAAAGTCAAAAATTCTGGATCCTTTGGGCAACTAAAATGTTTCTCTGTCACAAAAAGGCTATACTGTTTGTTGACAGAAAAGTACAAAAAAATAGAAAAGGAATCAAATGGTTGGAATCAATAATATTATAGTATTCATTCAGTTAAATACAAGTAATTGAGACTGTTTTGTGAACACGTTACTTAATTTTGAAAAGGAAAATTCAAACCATTGCAAGAGGAATTAAGCACAAATATCTGTGATTCTGATTTACAGAAGTGAAAGAGATTTCTACTTAGCAGAAATTCAGGATGTTAAATTTTTAATGCTTCATGCTACTTCCTACTGATAAACACTAAAAATAGATGGTCCTAAGAGTTTTAATTAAATTTCATTTCATTATTTGCTATTAATGAAAGAATAGCAGGAGTGAAGGTATCTTAAGGGAGTGCCTTTTACTTGCTGATGTCTGCTAAATAATAAGTCTATGTACAAGTACACCTAAGCCTGAGAAGAAAGCCTTTATTCCACATTTCTCATTACCCACGGATCATCCAGTTCCTGAATTTCATAGAGTTGTTGCACCTTATGATAATGAGCCACCAGTTTCCCTTCTGAATCAAAGACAATGTTGGTATTGTACTGGTAGTAACCATCACACTTGGTCACCTTGGATCACTGAACTTATATGCCTTCTTGTTCCCCATATTCACAACCACGTAGATGGAGTTAATTCCTTGCCAGGCAGCTCAGTCTTTTCTGTACTGGTTAGGGGGCAAATCTAATCACCACGAAAGGAAGGAAATAAGACATCAAAAACAGTTAATCAGTATAAATGCTAAAACTAAAATTAAAGACCACTAAAACAATCAGTTTAAGTTAGTTGCTCTTCATACAATTGTTTTCCATTGTTCAACAGGAAGCAGCGGTTTTGTGTTTCAAAGCTTAGAATGCTGAAACTCTAGCTTTATCTTAAATCAAATAATTGAGGAACACAGCAGTTTCCTCATAGTGAAAGTTAATCTTTGCACCTTCTAGTTCTCTTTTTTGCTCCTGTCCTTTAGAACAACGATGTGACCTTGACATCTGAGATGATCTTAGCATTCTGCTTTAGTTCTTGGTTCAGCTGCTATCATGATGTTTCTTCTACATTGTGTTCCATTATCTTTCATAAATTCACAGAATCTTAGTGTCATCTGGCTGGAAAAGACTTTCAGGATCATCATGTCCAGCCATCAACCTGACCTACCAAGTCTCACCAATAAACTCAGTGCACCAATCACACATCTGTTCAACACTTGAACAGCTCATTGCTATGCTTGACCACCCTTTTCCACGAAGGAATACTTCCTCATGTCCAGTCTAAACATCCTCTAGCGCAACTTGAGACTGTTTCCTCTTGTTCTATTGCACGTTACCTGAGGAAAGAAGAGAGACACCATTCTTATAGCAACCTCCTTTCAGGCTGCTGCTCCTTGTAAACCACTAAAAATGGTACAATTTATTAAGGAAAAATAAAACTTGAGCTTCCTTCTCTTTATAATGCTGTAATGTCAAAAAGAACTGGGTCAGAACAATATCACACTCTAATTTGAAGGAAGTAAACTATGTTAACATTATAAAATGGCCATTATTTCTCTTATATAAATCTTGACTTTCATGAGCATACTAATACACACACAGAATTAAAGTGAAAAAGATTTACAGAAAAAAAATTATTAAGGAAGTTGTCTGAATATCTATGGCAACTAACAATGTCTAACTTCTCTTCCCCTAACAGTTGCCCCAAGACATTTTAAATGATAAGCATAAGCAATCCTCAATGCAGTTGTTTTTCCCAACTGTACTGTTCCCCTTCTATAGCAAAGACTTAACTTTAAGAATCAGTACATGGAATGCAGTCCACCTGGGGGTCTGGAATATTTTCAAGATAAGCATATACTGTTCTCCTCAAGAAGACCCAGCTGCAAATACCATCTTCAGGAGTCACAACAATACAGGCACCCTAGTATTGACACAGAAAAACAAAAGACATCATCTCCCTCCCTCCTGTAGCTGACAGGCATTTACCAAAATGAATGGCTCTAATTAAGTCATAATACCTATCTGGCTGCTTCGTTGACGGCCACTTCCAAAATATCCATATTTCTGCCATCAGCAACAAGGCCTCCTCAGGAGAAGCAGGCATTTCTCTGTCCTCTGACAAGCGCACACTGTTTGTAGGCAGCTGTGACATAGCTGTCCGAGGCCCAGGCAGTAGGAGCAGACAGCACCAAAACCACAGCAAAGACATGAGACCTCAAAAGCCCCAGACCTGAAACCTGAAGTCATCCAAGAGGAGGACAGGGGCAAGCAAAGACAGGGAACTTTAATAAGGAAGGTCTTGCAGGAACTTGTGAATTCCTTGAAGTGCTAGGAAGTCGACACCATGCAACACAATCCCCGTGTCCGAAAAACCTCACAAAGGTCAGAGAGTTGTGAGCATTGAGCAATCTGCATTACACCACTGATAAAGAAGTCACTGCTGTGCTGCAATTGAAGAAACACACTGCCAGCCAGATTAGCGAACTATTCAAGCATATCATTGCTGTGGGAAGATAGGATAATGTAAGCCCAGGTCATAGCAGAAGAAAGCCAATTTGAGAAACCTGAGCAAAAACCAGCACACGCACATCTAGTAGGGCGTGGGCAGGGGACTGGCCCTGAGGTCAGCACTGCTGTTTGGATGCTAATGGTGCCACCACCAGCTCAACACTGCTCCAAACGAGTTTACTTATGCCTCATATTTATTCACAACTTCAGACTGTACAACCGCGCTAATAAAGCAAACTGGGTATTTAGATCTGCCATTGAATTAGAGAAGAACAGCACCAGATATGGGAGCACTCAGTTTCCCATAGGAGATTCCACTGCTCATCAACCATAGCTCCTGGACTCCTAGATAATCACAGCAGGAGGTTTGTGAGTTCATCTGAAGAACAGATCAGGAAAAGGATCTCAATTTAGGTTGTGTTTTTTTTTTTTTTTTTTTTTTTTTTTAACCTCTACTGCAAACATGAAAGAAGGAAGAGGGGAGAAGATGTAGTGCCAGAGCTGTTAATTTTCTAATGTTTCTACTGGACAACTGGAGAAGCTCATGGGCTGCAGGACAGCTCATTATTTTCAGTGATATTTATGTTCTGGTAATCCTTACCAGTCCTAGCAGCACAAATCAGGTAGGAAAGCAGGTAATTCCTCAGTGTGAACGAAATCTCATTTCTATGGATTTGTACCTTGCACCCTTTGCATTTACCCCTCGTTTTCTCAGTTCCTTCTCACCTGCCTCACCCACAGCAAGGGCAGGACTGCCATTTTAAAACAGGCTGAGTGGTATACTCTAGATTTCAGAAACATCTAATACCTCACACAAACAAAAAGTTACTGCTTTTGTGCTTTTTGGTACCCTATTCAGCTCTCTCACAGCAGTTTTTCTCATTAGTACCCGAAAAAGGGCTCTGGCAGAAAATTTTTCATGTAAATTTCACTGACTACTCACTACTGATTGCAAACTGTTAGGAGTAAACCATTTTCCATATCTATGGGACAAATGGATACCACAGAGTACCTCTTCTAAGGCCCAGTTCTGGGTTCAAAGAGAAAATAAGACTCACGCCACAACTGAAGACTAAAAACCTAGTGTCACTTTGCAAGGCGTGTCCATATCTCGGTTCACCTTACCTTTTGTTCTTAGTATCTAGAAGAAGGAGATTTTTTTTTCCTCTCTGCTGACCCTAGACTTCTGATAGACACACTTATTGCACAGACAACTAAGACAAACATTGCAGCTTGCATTTACTAACAAAACAGTTATCTCACAGACTAACCTAAGCTTCCGCACGTTAGAGGAATGTACGTGTACACACACACACACATACACCTGGAGTACCCCATCTCCTCCAAGACTGGAAATCAGTTCTGCATGGAGATGTTTACTTCTCATTTTCAGGCACTTTCGTGTGTTATAAATGCTAGTAGACACAAAGACTTTCCCTGTTCAAGAAAATTCACAAAACTCAGGACAAAAAGTTGCTTTATTGAAAACAGAATTGTGCTTAAATGCTTTGCCACTTCAAAATTCTGTTTCAAAATTTTACAGTGTCAGTTAAGTTACAAGATAGTCTTTCTTCTAAAAAAATAGAGAGAAATCATAGTAGCAAAATAGTAGCTTTATCTGAGAGTAATGCACAGAAGGCTCAAGTACAGAAGCCAGACATTTAAAAATGCACCTCTTCACATACAGTGGTACACTGTATACAGAATACAATTAAACAGGCTGACATTTGAGGGTTACTCATCAGTGCAGCCAATCCATGTGAGGACTTCCAAAAGAAAGGCAGTCAGTGTTTAGTGTTTCAAAACAGTGATGCAGCTCCAACTTAACCACAACTGGTTGTTCACTAGGGAGATCATGTATCCCAAGTCCAGAACAACAAAACACTAAGTTAAACTACAATAATAAACAGAATCAAAATAATTTCTGGTTATGTTTCACTACCCAATAGATGAGTTCTTTCTTCATTATCACTAGGAGGGTTTTGCAGGCTGGAACTGGAGCTGTTTGCAGAAGGAAAGGAATAGGAGGGGAGAAACAGGTTTAACGTTCTGTAGATATTTCTATGTAATACCAATATTATAACATAAAACTCACACAAAATATGGAAAGAGCTAAGTGGATCATTGAATTTGTTTCCTTAGCATTGTGCAGAACTATGTACTACTGCTTTCACACCCCTTGTTCCTACTGACATAGTTCACAGATATCCTTCTGGAGGAGCCATCAGTAGGATTTACTCCTTAATATCACAGTAAAATCCAATTGCATGTAGAGAAAAGGCAAGACCCAGTTCAGGTCTCTGTTTAGGTCAGTAAGAATTTAGTAAAGAATAGAGATGTATGTAAGCAATATTTTTACTGCTCATTCTGTCATTTAATATCAGATTGGTAGTGAAGAAGAAATGGAAATATGGCTTCCACACATCTGCTTTATACAGCTTTAAGTAAAACAAAGAATAACTCCACATACCTTTTCCTTGCGGCCTCAGCAATATAAAATACTCCAGTTGCAAGTCCCTTTGAGAAAATGGTCAGTTACAATCATAATAATAACAACCTTATGCAACAGCTCTTAAGTGCAACATATATAAAAAGCAAAACATTTATCACTTACACTTAACACTGCCCATCCTCCTTGGATGGCCGATGCCCATTCAAAACCCAGCTTTTCATTTAGAAATCCTCCTAAAGTGGGACCTACAAATGCCCTGTAACAAAGCAAAAAGAGGTGCAGATATCCCAAGTAAATACAGATTGTATTATCTGGACAGGTTTTACTGCACTTTGTGGCCTTCCTCCATTGATTCTCTCCTCATCAACAAAGAAGCTGACTTCTGCAGCAAGTATTAACTCTTTGTTTGTCATGGCCTCAATAAATATGCTTAGTTGTCTCCTCAGCTGTAGACAGGATATACATTAGAATGCTAAATGCACTCTTTTCTGCATGGCCTGGGGGCTCCATTAACTACAATGTTCTAACAGCACCTACATAGATACCTTCTATCATAAAAAAAATTTAAACCCTCATCTCTCAAAATTTAAACCATCCAAATCTGGAAATAGATGGATATAAGCAGGTGGAAAGGCACAGTGTGATGGTTATGGTTCTCATTACTGTGTCACAAGGTTGAGTTGGATGTATGTAACATCCTGGCTCCTCTGTGTCAGCCTAAGAACGAATGAAAGGTTTCACGAAAGTCCTACATGATTTTGTCATTTGCTACAGCAAGGGATGAAATTCTGTACAAGAAGAGATTTAGCTTATTATGGCCTGGAAGCCAGCCATAATAACAGCATGCTCAGCAGCAGCACAAAACTGAGTTTTATTAACTTCATACTGCATCTATCTGTACTGAACCCTACACCAAATAACTTAAGTGCTAGATGTCCTGTTTATCTTATCAAAATGGTGCAACTGAAACCCATCTGCAGCAACAGAGGACTACACAGACTGACAGAATACTGCAAAAGTGGCTGCCAACAGAGGGACTCATTTCTCACTGAGTAACAACTTTGGAGAGTTATTCAAGTCAGTAGCATCTTTCACTCATTTCTATGACAACCACTGGGTAAGAAATTCAGGAACACTGTGCTAAGCTCTCCAAAAACAGACCCTGAATAATGGTTGTAGTCAAAAGAGAACAGTTTTCCACACAGAACATAAAAAAAAGAGGTAAACGCAGGAGGAGAAAAAAATAAAAAAAATCAGAGTCTACTTATGTCTATAATAAACATGAAAGGTTTCAGGGGCAACAAAAATAACCATTAAAGAGGGCAAACTAACACCCATTTCATTGGGGCAGTTTTTTTTTTTTTTTTTATATATGAAGGCAATACATTTTAAAGGTAGACAAGTCCATTCCCTTGCAGGATAAAAGCCTTATTTCAACACATCCACTACACTTTTGGCAAGAATCTCTTGAATGGATGTCAACACAGTGACCACAATTGGAATTCAGCATGTTTTCACATGGCAATAGTGAAGAACAACCAAACACTGTAGCCTATTAAAAGGTGACTGCATACATACCCAAGGGACCACACAGCATTAAAGAGCCCAGACACCAGCCCCAGTAGACTCAACCCTTCTTCAAATCCATTTTCACTGCAGGAAGACAGCACAATTAGAGATGCACAACACATTACTGTATCTCAATCTACAGCCTTCTCTTGAAATGGGTTTGGTGGAATCACATTTGTTTATCCAGTACTTTCTTTGCTGTATTTCTAGAAGGCTGCAATGCTACTTATCATCTCTCATGTCTTCTTGGGGAGACTTCTAACACCATCACTCAGTCTCCATATTTCATACAGCAAGTGTAAAACAATGATAGGTGGCTTTTAAGAAGGAAAGACCTTGCTTCAAGGGGATCATACTTACAAAAGTAAATCAAGACACTTCTAGGACATTGCTGTCAAGCCACGTCACAGACTTTGTACTTCAAGCAAGTGCAACTTGCCAGTTGTTGGCAAAATGCCAATACAGACTGAAAATCAAGTGCACATTGCAGACTAATCTTCCTAAGAAGGTGAAATAAGTCCTGTGTATATGAAACCACACACGAGTCATCCCATACTATGGGATTATAAGTCTATTAACCGCGCCTGTAGTGCAGAAGTATACATCTTGTATAGCCAATGAATATAAAGATGTTATAATTATAAAATAAACAAGAGAGTTTGGCTAAGCAGGTTATAATAACAAAAAGAGAATAGATAGAATGCTTACCCGCATCCCGGGCTCGCTGCAAAATTCCAGAGGAGGGATCTCCAGAAGAGATCCTTTCCCACTGGTAGTCAGCTCTTAAATTGATCTAGGAGAGGTGGAGCCAGGCTCCATCCCCTCCTGTGGCTGACTCATTGCTCACCTCAGGTGATCAATCAGAGGTTCAGGCCGTGATTGCCATACACATCTACAAAAATTTACTTGTAATGACTGTGTCTTAATGGGGTACTCAGTCATAAAAATATAGAACAAAAAAAGTAGTGGAAGAAGCATGTAATTATTACTCACTGCACACAGGAAAATAGCCACACCAAAAACCCACTTTGCATTCACCTCTGAAAATAAGTTACATCTTGAGCTTCCTACAGTTAGTAACATGGAAAATACACTGGACAATTACTTACTACGCACACTGCAGTATCTCTGGAAATACTGGGATAGCACTCATTCCAAGGGAAAAGCCAAGGAAGACCAGCACTAGGACAAACATCCACAACTGACTGCAAAAGAGGCATTTAAATACAGCTGAAGATTCTTTTCAGATCAAGACACCATTTGACTGAATGCTGTTATGTCAAATCACGCTGACTGAACACAAAACTAAGTTTCCTGAAGTCAAAAAGAATTGTCCTAACACTTAGACTTGAAAAATAAATCTCTGTGCTTTAAAAAAAGACTTCATCAAAACATTTCAATGTGGCACGCTCGGTTTAAATATTTCTCCATCAAAAAGAAGCTAATTTTAAGAGGAACACACAAGAGAAGCGGTGGACAGACAAGCTTAATTTAGTAATACAACCACACATGTAAAATCCATAGTTAGTGAACACTGATGAAATTGAGAAGATTGAAAAATAAGACAGAAAGAGCACTTTGTTTTGCTGAACTAGAAGTGTCATGGAACCAGAAGGCAAGGAAAATAAAAAAGCAGCACTCTTCTCAACACACATTAACATGAGCAAACATTAACAAAATACATAGAAAAAGGATCTATTTAAAAGTGCTATAATTTCTAACTTAGCTACATCTCAGTTTTCAGGTACTTTCACTGATTTACATTTAAATGTAAAAAAGTCTTGGGTTAGAAGCCAAGAAAACCATACTGTTTCAAAGTCAGAGGTGCTAAACATAGACTTGTGGGCAAACACAATAATGGCCATGCTAGCAAAGACTAAAACATTGCTTCAGGTGACAGGTTCAAGAAGGGGCAATTCACTACCTTTCAATGTGCAGTATAGGAGCAGGTCCTAACAAGAAAAAGCACAGGGCTGTTACTAGGCCTCCTGACACCAGCAGCCATTTCCTGAGATGCTGTGAAAGAAAGGAAGAAGCATGCAATTTAAAAATGTGAATATGTAATGCAGCTATTTTGTCTTTTCTAATACTCCTCTTCTAAATTTTCATCTTTTAAAAAGTACTGCTGGTCTACAGGCCATCATTACAAATAAACTAGCAATTCACGGTGTCTAAACAACATTAAGAAACACTGCATTCATGTTTTCTTGTCACTGGAGCAATCACTGTCAGCAGTGCTTAGTACAGAGATTTCAGAATACCAAATAAAGGTACTGCTCTGTTGGAAAAATATTCTAGGTCTCATTCTTCCTTAGCATAAGAAATACAGTACAGCACTGCAAACAGTTCTCATATACATTATTAGTTTCAGTCAGGGAAAAAAAAACAACAAAAAAACCCCCAAAAAACAGAGAACTGTCATTGATCTTCATACAAATTATTCAAAGCCCAGTTTTCCTTGATCAATTAGTGGTGGTTGTCAAAAAGACAGCTTTATATAAATCTTACTCTTTTCAAAAGTAGATAAAAATCAGATGCGAACAAAAGCATGAATAACTGTAACACATTTTAACAGTCTGTTCCGTAGGGCTGGAAACATTGTGCTTAGCCAAAAGAAAACTCAGTACATTTCAACTGTAAGATACTTAATCAGTGTCCTTTACAATTTCGTATGTTCTTGCACAATCCAGACCTTGCAAATGAGACCTTAAGTTGGCATTATTCAGTGCACCTGCAAGGTCCTGAAACACAGATCCCCTCACAACAGCAGGTCAATGTACATTACTTCAATGTATGGGAGGATCTCCACTTTTAGCTAAATGTACAGAGCACATCACCTCCACTAAACAAGCAATCAGGACAGTACTCACTGGCATTCTGTCACTTAGGAGTCCAAGGAGGGGAGAAGACAGAGAGTATGAGAGTGCCAAACCCAGGAACACTAAGCCCACATATCCAGCTGGGAGTTTGAACTACGTGAAGGAAAAAACACAACAAAACAACACAAGCTATACAAGTTACATTAATTAAAGGACAATCCAAGAATTATATTTTAGGTCAAATAAATGAAATCTATGCAGAGTTTTACGTATTTTTATTGATCTCATACAGATGTTTGCCAAGTATTTGAAGTCAGTGAAGCTAGTTTCCTCCCCAATCCAATTCTAAGCACATAGTAACACAGCCTGACATGACTGTACTCAGATAAGACTTCACACACACACACACACACACACACACACACACACACACACACACACACACACACAAAAAGGCACAAACACTATGCTATCTCTACATCAGCACACAGGATCTTAACACTGATATCTGGCATGTTTGAAACACGTATTTCATACACTGAAATTTAAACGGATTTAATCTTTACCTCTCCAATCTTCAGTTATAGTTTCATTTACAAAAGCATAAAAACCATAGGCATCCATTGCTAACCAGGGCATCTTAAAAGAAAGTAGTACTGTAAAACACAACAATGGCTTCTGAATCACAGAAAGATTTTTAGCTGAATGAGTAAGAGGCTTCTTTCAAACGCCCCAAGGCCTACATTTTCATAATGCAGCAACATCTATGCATATATATGCATATAAACATATATGCATTATATGTTGAAACAAAATACATAATGAACCAAATGCATACTAGCCTCTTGAATGCTTTAACAGCTAGAAGGTATACCTTCCAGGGTGTTTCATGTGGCATGAACTACATAAACATTTAGTATTTCCTCTCCATATGCAAGAACATGATAATAACACTAATTTTGTGGTTAGAACACTTGCCAAGAATGCTGCAGCCCTTTCGCAGCAAGTATCTGCTAGCACAGAGCATGGAAAAAGCAGCAGTCACACCACTGCACACTACTTGACAGTGGAATAATTACAGATCCTGTCTGGGTGGTAGAAGACGTGCTCACATTTCTAAAGATGTAAGAGGTTAGCACCTAGCCCTGGATAAGTACACTTAATGCTGAACTAGACAGGGAAACAGTAGCAGTGGTACTACATCTTATAAAATGCTATACGTCCTAGAAAAACAAATAAATAAGCAACTCAAAAAGCACTGCTTAATTTCATGCAGGAACTGTTCCCTCTTAATGAATTACTTTAGACACTATTGGAAAAACAAATAAATAAAATTAGATAGAAATATTAAAATAAATCAAAAGCAAGAAAAATATTTGCCTTTTAAGGAATGCTGAAGATCCCAGCTAGCCAACTACCTAGTTGTAACCAATTTCTCTCTGGCATTGTTGTAAGTGAAAGCAGGGCTGTGACACCATGTCCCCATCAAGAGACAGGATGCTGAAAATGACTGTTGCAACTTTACAGAATTTGCTTTCAGCAAGGAGGAAAAAGTCCCTTGCTTATAAAACCTGCCTGTAAGAGAATGGCTTCTGCAGCTGAAAGCCAATTCAGTGGAAAAAGCAAGTATTTTAAAAGCCCTGAACTTCCTTGTTCCCAAAGTTCCTGATGTCAACTGATGGTGTGAATTATTTGGAAATCAAGCTAATTAAACCAACTGAAATGAGTAAGGTGTAATATTGTTTCAGATAATTTAAAGTACAATTTTTACCAGTTGTTCACTGCAAGTTAGGACTTTCTTGCACATTAACAGGACTTACCTTCTTTAAGATAAATAGAGACATTGTGGGATCCAAAAAGCCCAAGCATGCACTTAGAGAAAATATAGTAAAACAGAGAAATAAGACTTTCGGCAGAAGAGCGAGCTTCCAAAATGACTCCTTGCTAGGGATCGAATCTATTTGAGAGAAAAGAAAGGGAAAGAAGAAATAAAAATACTTTGAAAATGCAGTTACTTCTTCAGTAGTCCTTATACAATGAAAATTTCAAGCAAAAAAGGAGGGCAAATGAAGTCTCTTAGTATAAGCTAATTCAGATCCCCTACATGTTCAATTCGTATTCCGGACAGGAAGCTTCTCTTAAGGTACCTCTGTTGGATATCATTCCTAAGTCGGATTCCCTTATTGATGCTGTTTGTGCTCTAATTGCTGAATGCCATCTTAGAGCATACATAAAATTAAAGTGCATTCATCTGCAACCAACAACTCAGAGCTACATTTATTAGTGTAGTTTCAAGTGGCCATGCGGTTAACCACAGCAAACTTCTTCTAAAAGCCAGTATAAGAGAAGTCAATCTTCAAGGTTTTGAATTTAAGAAGAAAAATGAGGGGAAAAAAAACCCAACTATTTTATAGTTACTCTGTTTCCTCTTAGAATTAGAACGTAAGAAAATCAGAACCTTTCAATTGCTGTCCTTTTGGGAAGACTTATCTTCAAGCAATCTTTCTGCCCAAACAGGATCATCTAAAATTTAACTGCGTGTGATCTCCAGCACTTCTGTTAATCCCTGCATTTATTAATTTTAACATTCTTTCACAATAATCAGATTAGGTGTCAGTCAGTACAAATAATCTCCTGTTTTGTTCTCACTGTAATTCTTCCCCCACTACCAAATCCTCAAACACACCAAGCTCTTTTGTCCTAAGCAAAGCCTATCTCTTTTCTTCAGCTGGCTATAACAAACTGATATTAAGCAGATACCACTGACCCTTTACAGGCTCTGAAGCTAAGGAGACACACAAACAAAAATATATCTCAGAGTCCTAAGTGTCTGCAGAAATACACATGACATGCTGGATTCATTCCAGGCCATCTGCATGCATCAATTGTTAAAAGATGGGCTTGATGAAGACTGCAAATTAATTCAGTCCCGAGTTGAATCAGATTCCAGAAACCAACAATGTTCTAAAGGACAGTTATACAGACAAGAAATTAAGGTAAACAAAGAAGGTAGGGAGAAAGGTGCTTACCATATTTTGGTAATAAGCACATATTCACAGGCACTAGGAGCAAAACCACACATCCCAGTGTAACAAAAGGGATCTCATAACCAAAGGATTGATACAAAAAGCCACCTAAAGGGGGGCCCAGCACCAGTCCAAGCCCTGTAAAAATTTCAAGGCTGCCCTAAACAATAGAAAAGAAAGCAGATTAAAAAAAAAGTCAGTATACTGAGAAATTTTAAACATTACAATGACCTTTACAAAGTGGGATAGCAAAAGGAATGTTATTCAAACCACTTGTACCCAAACCCACTGCAGAGTTAGCCACTCAGCTACCACTCAGGTGTCCAAGTCCTGAGGCAGGGCAAATGCTTCACCAATGGAAAGCACCTGTAGGCCAACTCAGGCTGAAGTGATCCCCTCTCCCACAAGCAGAGTTACACTATGGCCTCTATGGTGGGGTGGGAATATGCACTCCTGTACGGAGGTGAGCTTGTTTAGGTAAAGCTTTCTTTCCACAAAAGGCCGACTAGATTCACTCACTAGGGGCAGGAAACACTGAAACTGCAGTAGGAAAAACTCAGATAATTAAATTATAGCCAATCTGGCATCTTATATAAAGACGATGTGATAACTTTGAATACATTTGCATGTGAGACAGCAGATTTTATCCTCCCAGTTTTAGAACTGCCTACAGCTAATTCATTGTATTGCGGGTACTCAGCTGTAACACTGGTTTTTTGTACTTACCAGGACAGTAGCTATATTATTGGGAAATGCCTTTGCGAGGATTGAAAATGATGCTGTCATTGCTGCTGCAAAACTTATTGCATCCATTGCTCTTACTAAAAAGCACAAACCAATGAACATTGGTCCACTTGGCACCTTGTCCAACATTCTGGGAAAAAAAAATAATAATAATAATTGCAGACCTTTCTGGATGCAACAAGTCATCCAAAAACGGCTCAGGAATATCATTGTTACTAGTTAAAGGACACAACTGTAAGACACAGAGTACTTTCTATTGCTGCATCTTTTTTAATCACGTTAATATAGTCATTCAAACCCTATCAAATCTCTTCTGACATCTTTATCCTTTCCCCCTTTCTCTGACACTGCAAAAAGGAAGAAAAAAGAGTCACAGTCTCCAAAAAAACAAAACCACAGAACAATGCCATCCTCTGTTGTATTTCATAGCTCTTTCAAGCAATGATTCAAGGAGTCTGATGCAATGAATTACAACTACCTAATAAGAAATTACTTACTTAATTTTTAATAATACTTTTATTTTCCTATAATGAGTGGCTTAGCCTCACTGGATGCCAGGCAAATCCTCTTATTTGCACCCACAAATGTGGGTGGTGTTGGGTTTTTTTTGTTGTTCTTCTTTTGTTTTTTTAAGAAAGCAACAATTAAAATATTATGCATATGTAGTTCCCTTATTGCTGCACTGTGGCAGATTTCTTGCAGTTCATTAACTCTGCAAGATTTCTGTTTATAGAAGCTTTCTCCTTAGTTTTGAAGTACTCTACGAGCCTTGAAACCTTGAAAAGGAGAAGTATTTATTGGGCTTTATAAGTGATAAATAAAAATAAAGATGCAAAAAAATGACTTAAGCAATACCTAAAAGATGTCCAAAAGTTTCCATTTTTTTTTTGTGAATGTCTTTTCATTTGGATGAAAATAACTAGAAGACAAATGCAACAAAGCAACCAAAAATTACTCACCCAAATAGAATTGTTACACATCCTGATACAAACATCCCTGCCACAAACATGAATTTTGCTCCAATCTTCGTAAGCTGTAAATTAAATATAATTTCCAAGTTATTATTTCAATCAGAAAATTACTGTTAAGAAATCAAAGCATTCTTGATTGAAAAAAATCTCTATTTTACAGTATATACAACCAAAAGATCTGGAGACACTTCTCTCTCCTGCCTGTGTGTCTTCACATAACACTGAACCTAAAAATATTCTAAATGGTTAAGTGACTTAACCTAGTTTTCAGCTGGGTAAGAAATGGTGCAGTTAACTATTTCACAGCTGCATGTTGCAGCTTCTGCAGGGCAGCAGATTGCTGCAGGTCTCCTCAAAACCAACTAAAATTAATACATTCCCCCTCCAGTAGAGTCAGTGGTGCCAAGTCAGCAATACCTGTTTCATACATGGCTTGGAAGCGTCAGCAGAAGCTGACTGATTTTAAAAACCTTTAATAATATAAAGTTTTGGAATGGGAGGCATAGTAACTTCAGGTCTTCTATTTATTACCAGATAAATCACCCAGTTTTCAGACTTCATCACTAATGTGAAGGTTGAGAACAGGCCCTGACAGAAAACTTAATCCAATAACGAAGTACATTGGAGCTTCTAATTCCAAGCTGTTACACTGTAACATACCCTAAGGACAGTAGGTATTTCAGACTGTTTGTCTTGCTCAGGCCTGGACAGCATCCTTGTGTTCCAGCCATTAATACTGAAACCTCTATTACGCCAAGTTTCGTTGAAACTCTCAAGTTTTCTGACTGTTGGACTGCCCACCTCCATTGGCAAAGGCATGCTCACTTCACCTGTCCTCAAGTGAGGGTGGCTCTCTCTGCTGTGAAGTACTTGGTGAGGTTCTGCCATAGCTGAATGCCATGACAAGCACCAAGAGCAGACTTACCAAAGGCACTGGTGTGACACTGATGAGCCACCTCATCACCAGGAACAAAACATCACCATTGGCTAAGAGGAGAAACTGCCCAGCCAAAGAACAAGAAAGTGAAACTGCAGCAGCCCCAACTCAGGCAGGGTATGATGCTAAGAAGTTCTGGCCAAGGATTAATAAAAAGTGCTCTGGCATACAAACAAACAAATTGTGATGTAACTTATCTGTAACTGATCCAACCAGAGAAAAACACTGATTCTGCAAGAAAACTGAAGCTGGAAAAACTGGAGACATATTGCAGTTGGATGAAGTGGAAGGGGAAACTGAATTAAGCAATGGCATCATAATAGAAGGACAAGCTAAGAAAAAGGCAACCTATCAGAAAAAGAGGGTGAAGCAGACTAAAGGGAAGAAAAGTAAAAAAACCCCACCTTACTAACACAGCCAAATAAAACTGAATATATGTACAAGTGAAATAAATAAAATATAGGCTAGCGGAAGATATAAAATAAAGGAGGAGTGATGGACAGATAGATTGTTCTGAAGCAAACAGAAAAGTTAACCAGAGGAGAAAACAAAACAAAACAAAAAAACAGTTGCAGTTCAGAAACCCTATGCTGCTTTCAGGAACTGTAGAAGAGTAATTTTTAAACTGTGCTGACAAGACCTAGATCAGATTCAGACTGACTGGCAAGGTTCCAGTTACCGCAGACATCATTTCAAGAGCGCTCCTGAAGAAACATTTCTTTTCTCACCCTCACAGAATTATTCTTGTGTAGCAACCTGTGTCATCAGAAAAGTAAATCACAGCTTCAATGATACTTACATAATTTCCCAAGATTAAAGAAGTCAAGAAATTCACCAAAGCAAAACATCCAAAAATCAGGCCAACAACTGTGTTATTGGCACCTTTTTTTTCTGCCTGCAAAAAAAGATCACAACTAAGTAAAGATGGAGACAAACCCTTCAGGTGAGTAACTTTCATGCTTTGTAAATTCTTTTTAATTCTGTCTGCGCAGTTACAAAACAATTCCTTTTCTCAAAGGCGGCAGGTGCTCATGAGGTAACTTTACAACAATTTAAAGACATCTTCCACTTCTACTTAAGCTACACATAATCAAGAGAAAAGCAATATTAAATCCTCAAAGAACAGAAATGCTGCACCGTATGCTATACTATTGATCAGGTGAACGGACTTTATACCCACTGCTCCAGCTGGTGTGCTGTACCTTCAGTTACTTGATCTCATTCACAGCAAGAAGGCAGCAAACAGGGCAGTCTGTTAACTTCACTGTATCACTTCTCCCTTCATCATCTTTATAGTCCACCTTTGCACACAAGGAAGGATACAAAGGTGGTGAAGGGTCTGGAGGCAAGGTGTATGAGGAACGGCTGAGCTCCCTTGGTTTGCTCAGCCCAGACAAGTTGGAAGACAGGCTTCATGGCAGCCTACAGTTCCTCACGCAGGGAGCAGAAGGGCAGCACTGAGCTCTGTTCTCTGGGGACAGCAAAGGGACCCAAGGGATAGCACAGAGCTGAGCTGGTGGGGGGTCAGACTGGGAGTTAGAGAAAGGTTCTTCATCAGAGGGAGGTGGGCACAGAACAGGCTCCCCAAGGCAGTGGTCATGGGCCCAATTACTAGAGTTTCAAGGAGCACTAGGACAGCACTCTCCAGCATAGGGTTTGGATTTCTGGTGGTTCTATGTGGACTCTGGTGAACTCTGTGATCCTTGTAGCTCCCTTCCAACTCATAATATTCTATGATAACAAGTGTCAAGCAAATTTTTTTACTTATCCAGCTGGTACAGCACACTTACGCTGGCATATTAAGGGCAAAAATTTCAACAATTCCTTTTAACAATTGGGAACAACCCGGTCATGAGAGAAGTGGATTTCTGCTGCAAAGGCATTGTGACAATTTTTTTCATCTCTTACTTAAGCACTGCAGTCACTCAACATAAGTAGAGAGTATATTTTTTCCTGCAATTCAGCAATTTTAACACAGTGAATGATAGTCAAGCATGCGTTAACAAAGAGGAAAAAATAAATAAATAGTCATTGAGAAATTAAAGTATTGAAATGCAAGTCAGGACATGGCTTGAGTTTTAATTTCAGCTCTATCACCAAACTGTTAAACAACACTCTGCAAAAAACTACTTCATTTCTATTTTTAATCTATCTTGTCCCTATAACTCACTATCTAATTATTACCTCCCACGCTAAGAGCTGGATGCCAGCTGGGAGACCTGTTTCTTAGGCTTGAGTGAGTGAGCAGAAAATGGCTGTGGAGTCTTAGCACAAAGCAACCACATGTGAAACCAAGCAAGCAAATGCTGCTCTGCCATTTGCTTGCTGTCTCCTCTGCAGCCATGGGGACAATGAAATAAGTCCGTGGGCAGGAACCAGGTCACTGTTACTTACACTGAGCTATTTTAGCCAGTACCAGGCTGTCTTTACCATAACCAAAGAGTAAACCACAGCTCACACACAGCTATAAAGGTCCTACGGTGCTCAAGATCCTTTTAAAAGCTTCAAGGTGAGAAACACAAACAAAAGAACAGACAGGTAGTTTACCTCTCCAGGAAAAAAGGGGCCCAGGATGGAATAGCATATCATTGAGCTGAAGTTTATGGAAGCTGCTGCAAGCATGGTAAATAGCTGCTGCCTGGTGAGCCTTCTCGATTCTTCACCTGGTGCTTCTGGTGTGCCATCCTCTTAAACGAAAAGAAAAATTGATAGAGAAAAGTACTATTTACAGATCAGGTTTGGAAATCAAATTCTGTGCATAACACCTATCCTCCTCACCACGCAGCAGTGTTTTCTCCGTAACGCAGGAGCGCACACAGGCACCACCTGCCCGACACACGACGCAAACAGTCCCAGCCGCGTTTCGGTACGCCCGTGCCCATCCCTCGGTATCAACCGCTTCGCCCGGCGGCAGCGGAGCCTTTCCAGCCTCCGTCCCGCAAGCTCGGCCTCACGAGGCACCCGCTCCGCAGGCGAGCTGCACGAAGCACGACACCGGCACCCACCGCAGCACCCCGTCCCGCACACCAGCGCCGCCCCGCGCGCTGAGGCAGCCCCTTCCAGAAGCCGTCCCGCGGGGCGCCGTCCCCGCTCCCACCTGGCGGCCGCTCGAGCCCCGCGCCGTCCGCCGCGCGGCTGCTCATGGGGAAGAGCGGCGGGCTCGCAATGGCCGGCACCGCCTCCTCTGGCAGCGGCCGCGTGCTGGCAACGCAGCGGGGCAGGGACGGACGCCGGCCACTGAGCATGCTCGGGATACGACTCGTCCTGACTGCGGACCGAGGGGTTCGTGGGTTGTGCTAAGGTCGGAGCGGTGGGCACGGAGAGCTCAGCACTGTTGGCCGCGTTGAGATGTTAAGGTTTCGATTCCGACCGTTTCAAATAAATCTTTATTTATGTCGGAAGTTCTAAAAGGGTCCCGAGCAGCACGGTGTCACAGGGGTTTACGTGAGCTCCGTCATCGTGTCTTCCAACTGAACCCTGCAAGAGGTGTGCTGTGCCTCCTCAGGAGCCGTGCAATCTGCTAGCAAGCAGCCGGCCTCCGTACACATCGCACACCTATCCCAGCAACAGCCTGTGAGTATTACGCTGCTGCGATCGCTAGGGGCTGCAGGGCCCAGGAGCTCCTCTGCAGTGCGGCCAGCAACAGTTTGGTAGTAAAGGAGGACCAGGCGCTAGGGGTTTGTATAGGGCTGCTGAATCACGGCCTGAACCTCTGATTAATCACCTGAGGTGAGCAATGAGTCAAGCACAAGTGAAGGCAACAACTCACCTGTGCTGCAGGAAGGAGTGGGGCCTGGCTCCACCTCTCCTAGACCCATTTAAGAGCTGACTGTCGGGGGGAAGGGTCTCTTCTGGAGATCTGTTCCGCTGGAGTCTATCATGCAAGCTCAGGGTAGGGTGAGTGTCTTTTTTTCCTACTCTAATATAATAGTTACATCAGCCAAACTCCTGGATGTGCTATATCAGCTGTATATTCATTGATTATACAATTGTATAACTATATCATCTGTATATTCACTGATGGTATACGGTTCCACTCTGCTCAGTGTGACTGACCTGGTGGTGGTCCCTGGAAATTTTACTACCGTGGTCAGACTGCTCAAGTGTGAATGCTGATTTGCCTGCTAAGCAATCATCTGCACAACCTTCATCAAGTTGCAGAAGAGTACGCAGTTACAAAAGGGCTGAATGGCAAAGTTGTTAGAGAATGAACGGCTATAAAGTAGCCAGGAGAAAATCCAGGCTGGAGTTGGGAAGAAGGCAACGGGGTCAATATGCAGTCAGCACAGGTTCCTACTAAGAGGGGAGGGAAATGAGGAAGGAGATGAAGAGTGAGCTGGGGACCTTTTCAAACCCCAGTGAAAGACAGAGCACCTATTGCTATGGAGACAAACCAGTAACTACTTCCTAAAAGCACTATTTCAGCTGTGCCATCAGTATTCCATCTAGTCACATGTTATATCAAGATGCATGATGGGGATGTTTCAGAGCAAGTGTTCCCACTTATGTAAACTCAGAGTGACAGTGACAAGAAAAAAATACAATTCTGTCTTGTCACAAGACTGGGAAGCCTTAAAGTTACATAGTAGTCCCAAAGAACAAGAGTTCTTTTGTTGGATCATATTTTGACAATGTATTTTGTGTTGTGTATGTTTATGGCTATTAATTTAAAAAATTCCCCAAGAATTACCTTGACCTTTTCCCATCTGCCTCCAGAAAAAGCCATAAACAGAAATCTTTTTCATAGATGCTGCCCATTGAATGGCCTAGCAGGGAAAAATGCTTGTAGATGATAAGGGATAACAAGAAAATGTTGGTATACACAAAGCATTAGGCACAAATAAAGGTAATAAATTGGTAGAGAGAAACTGTTGGGAAAAAGAAAGCTTTCTTTCTTTTTTTTTTTTTTTTTTGGCTACAGATAAACAGTCAACTCTGTTCAGGAGGTGAAATACTACTCCAATAGTTTCTATTCCAAGTCTACTTTTCAGTGCAGACTCGCATCCAACAAATTCCAGCTTCCTTCAAGACCTCATTCTTCTCTCATTAATAACTATATGCAAGTAATGAGTAGTCCAGTAAAGCCTATGGAATCACATTTCCACAAAGTCCATGTGTGCAGTAGAAGGATGAAGTATGGGAAGAGCAGTGATGTGATCAGCATGAGCTACAGCTCAGAAAATGAGATGGGGCTGCAAGCTCCCTGTGTGTGCATACAGTTTATGAATGCAGTGCATGTTGTCATGAGAAAGAAGTGGTTGACAGAACGTGTTTGTTAATTCTTCCTATTTTTTAAAAAGGGAAACTATAAAACCAGCTATAAATATTTATTAGCCTTTGAACAGGTACTTGCTACCAGCCTGTCACAATAGCTTTTTAAGCCTTACTATTCATTTTCTTAAAAGCATACTTCAAACCTTTCTTGCTTATGTCATGTCTCCAGCAACTTTAAAAAAAAAATAATCTGTATTTCAGATCCCAAGTCATTGCTAGAACTCAAGCTTTGCAGTAATGAGCCCTCTATAAACACTACAAAGAGTTTACATCCATTGTTTAGTCTGCGAAAACAAACAAGCAACAGAAACATGCTACAAAAAATGCTTTATGAATAGCTTTCTGGGTAGACATTCAGGGTATTCCGAATTGATTAGCACATGTGAGGATGTGTTTCCTATATTAGTGTCCTGTATATTTGTATAACTCTTAAAAACACTTTTGCCTTACAATCTAGAAATCACTTGGCCGCTGCTTATTTGTATCATATGACATTTTTTTCCCCCAGAATTTATAATAGTGCACACAGGTAGTCAGAAAGTTCACTATTGCTGTAATGTAATCAAATGGTAACCACATGCTTTAAGAGTCTTGCACAGATTTTTTTTTTTTTTAATATTTATGACATCAAAGATTTTTCTTCCATTGGTGCTGAAATGCCATAGTTCCCTCTTTGTGAAACCCTAGAATGATCACACCATACTTTCTACAGGTGCTTGAAACTTGGTATAGATATCTTTTGTTCTCCTGAGTAGTGACACATGAATGGCTATTCCAAATTATTGTCTGAAGGTGGTTAGAAATACTCCTCTCACCTGCCTGGGCTGGTGAGCAGGATTTCAGGATATAGGGCAAGAAAATGGGTAAAAATAACGTACCTACTACAAAAAGTATTAATGATGCAAAACATTTTTTTCTGAACTGTATGACCAGGAAATGAAATAAGTGTTTAGGAAGAGCAGAGTCAAATATGCACTGATGTTATTTGCAAGAAAGCTTCCAGCCTGATGTTCTATGAGACGGATAAATGATATTTTGGAATTAGAATTAGATAATTCTGTCTCATTGCATCAGAAATTTATCATAGCACTGCTTGTGCTTTGCATTTCTGGAAACAGACTTCATAGGGAAATAAGTTCTGCAAATATTGTTCAGAACTAAAATTCAGAACTGTCTGTTCAGAGTTTAGCAGTACTGTGGACCTTTCAGCTGTTACAAACTTCCAAGACACTTTCACCCACGTATCTGACTGCCTTACTGTCCTGTGCTGTGTGAACTCCTCATTGCACAGTTCCTGAATCTCCACAGTTCAGAACATGACAAGTTAAATTTTCACAAGAGTTTGGTATTCTCAAGAAAACATGAGTTGTGGATTCTAGGAAAAGTACAAGGTGAAAGTAGAGTCTACCACAGGCAGAGATCAGGAGAGAAATAGAGAAAGGAGCATGAGAAAGACAACTGGGATACAGCAAACTGTTATGTTCTCATTGCAGTACTGCTCTTTTAAAAAAGCCCCCCAGGTTCTGTTGCTGTTTAGATCACACGTGGTAAAAAGAAGAAAGCTGCCACAATAATAAGAGAGAACAGCAGGAGGTGTCAAGGAATTTAACAGAGAGGATGAAAAAAGTTTAAATATATGCAGTGAGATTGTGAGTCCAAATGGGTTGTCCAGAACAGTTAGCTGGAGAGAACCCAAATTGTTGAGCATCCTGTCACAGCATCTTGTGCATATTCTTCCTCTCCACATATGCAGGTTTATAGACAGTGTGTTATATGGTTTATGATACAAGCAAATCTCAAAAGGACTAAGTTCCTCTGATGGGCTGGCTGTTCAGTAACATCACGCTACTGCTGGCGTGGACATCACCTCAGTCCAATAGAGCACACAGGCTCTTCCACTGTACTTGTTTCCTCACAGATTCACCCTTATGTGGACTGGAAACACTCTTTGCATTGTTGTAATTCCAGAATTTTCTGCTCTGTCATGCATTCTTTCTGCAATTGGTCTCCAGTTGAACAGAAGATGCTTTGCCTCTGGAGAACTCCATAAAGAACTACAGTGCACTTAAGCAGTTAGCATGGTGCTGAGGAGTACAGAACTGTAATCTGTGGTTCGAATGTATAATTCCTTCTGGTTTTATGCCAGCACTTAAGTGGCAGGTGTTAAATGGTCATCATAACTCCAAATCAAGAGCAAATACAGAGGTTAGTAAACTCAATACTCCTTTTAGGAAACTGGGCAGGATGGTACAATAGGTGGGGCAGTGCTAACAGTGTGCAGAGGGCACTCACGTGAGCACTGAGCTCACATTAGCACATTGTGCAGTGGAGTGGACTTTCAAACTGGATTATACACTTCATTAATGATTATATACAAATACAAATAGCTACTGTGCTATACCAACAATTCAACACAGAGTTCAGTGCCAATGAAAATATCCTATCTACATATAGATAACTCATAGCAGAGGTTTATTGTCTTGCAACAGTTCAAGGAAAACTATTCTTGCATATTCTGCTCTCAGAATATTAGTCTATAATTTCACCATGATTATGACAGATCTTTCAGATGTGCATACTTCCACCTCCCAGAGAGAAAATATGTTGCACTTACACAATGATATGAATGTGCCTTATGGCTGGCTAAGGACTTTTTGTTATCCTCAGATGATCTTGAGAGTGAGAATGGTTTATTGTTCCACTAAACACCAAAATTTCTCTATAGATTTGGCATCTTTGGGGCTTTTCAAGAACAGGAAGATTAAGCAATATGGATGGATATAGGAAATTCTGCCTGGAGGGAGAAACAAGGTGAGCACTATAGTCTGTGTGCTTTCTGGGGTCTAAGCAGTATAAAGTAAACCACAGAATCACTTTGGTTGGAGAAGACCACAAAGATCACCTAGTCCAACTGCCAACCCCACCCCACCATGCCCACTAACCATGTCCCTCAGTGCCACATCCACACAGCTCCTGAACACCTCCAGGGACGGTAACTCCACCACCCACCTGGGCAGCCTGTGCCAATGCCTCACCACTCTGTCGAAGACAAATTTTTTCCTAATATCTAAATTATACATTCCAATTTCTAAAACCATTCATTGCCTCTCCGGCACTCACATCATTGTGCATCTCCTCACTGCCTGCATTTGGCCCGCATCACGCTGCATGAAGGTAGGAGATCAAAGGGCTTTGCACAAAAGATGGCTGACAACACTGGTGACAAATGCCCTCAATTACATCAGCCACAGACTATGGCGACCAGTATCTATTGCCTATTTTCATTACTGTGTGTTTTCAGCCACGCTCAGGTTGCCAGGTCTGGCACAGGTGAGATTGAGGATCCCATCTCAGTGACCAGGAGGGAGCAAGCAAGGAGCGCCCGACAGGAATTCAGGATTCTGAGTCGCTGCTTAGTGCGGTGACCATCACTTAAAGACAGCAGAGCCTTAAGTAAGGTTCGTTTGTTTGGAGGCTTTTTTTTTTTCCCCCATTCTTCCCC
The DNA here is from genome assembly GCF_905368555.1 of Meleagris gallopavo. NCBI lineage: Eukaryota > Metazoa > Chordata > Aves > Galliformes > Phasianidae > Meleagris > Meleagris gallopavo. Next base: position 56,015,581 of record NC_139405.1, on the reverse strand, counting down.
TTCGGGCCGCCAACCCCGCGGGGCGACAGAGGCGTATCAGGCATCCCGGCGGACAGCCTCCGCTCCGGCTGGCGGCGGGGTCCTCGCACCGTATAAGAGCGTGAGGCGGAAGGCCCGCCCCCTCTTTCGCTTGTGGCTCGCGGCGGCAGCGGGGTGAGCGGCCATGGCGGCGGTGGGGCCTACCGGGCAGAATCGCTCCGGCCGGCGGGCCATCGCGGCGGGGGGGCGCTGGGCGGGGACACCGGGGCGGCCGCCGGCACTCACCGGGGCGGTCTGTGTCTGTATTTGCAGCAGGAAGCCGGGCGGGAGCGGCACCCACCGAGAGGGCCATGGCCGAGGAAGGGTGAGCGGGGCGGGGGCTGGCGAGGAGGGTGGTGGGGCGGGGGACGGAGGTGGCGGGCCGCGTCGGGTCGGGTCTGACCTCTCGGACCGGGCGGGCCCCGCCGTGCTGCTACCGCCACTACTTTCCCCCTGTAGACGGGGTGAAGTGCGCTGATGGCATGGCTGGGTTTGTAACCGTTCTGTTTGTGAGGGAGCATGAGGAGACCACGGCTGGCTGGTTCACCAATAAGGCTTAAAAATATATTCAGGTTCCTCTTAACTGCTACTTTTTTTTTTTTTTTTTTTTTCAGTTGCTGCTGTGGTTTTGCTTTTTTCCTGTAGTTTTTAGCAGTTGGATGCTTGTAGGTGAATGGGAAGTTTCTGCTTATGATTGTGAAGGTGCTGGCGTGGGCAAAGCAATGATGTCTGCTTTCTGTTTAGCATTACTGCTGGAGGTGTAATGGATGTTAACACCGCCCTCCAAGAAGTGCTGAAGACCGCACTTATCCATGATGGCCTCGCTCGTGGTATTCGTGAAGCAGCCAAAGCCTTGGACAAGTAAGCGCTGTGTTTCTTTTATCTGTGAATAGTAAAATGGAGTGAGGAGTATTGTGAAGAAGTATATTAAGCACATCAAGGTGGAATGGCATAGGTTGCATGCTGCTTTAGAAACCTCAAGCTCACAAACTTTCATAGACTCAGAATGGCCTGGTTTGAAAAGGACCTCAAAGATCATCCAGTTTCACCCCCCTCCCACAGGCAGGATCACCAGCCACTAGGCCAGGCTGCCCAGAGCCACATCCAATCTGGTTTTTAACCTTGCATTTTAAGAGAAGATGAGACTCCCAAAGCTTGTTAAGAATTAAAATTGAGAAAGCTAATATGTATGTCAGATTTAAACTGGAAAACTTGATTTCATTTTTTTATAAAAAGAGCTTGCCTTTTTTTTGTTAGCTTCACTTTTTTGATGTGGCTGTAAATAACTGACTTGGTACTGTATCAAAATAGTATAAACTTGTTATACGTGTGCTAGATGTAATATGTAGCTACTATTTCTGGTATATGTGCATAGATACAAGCTTCTAGTATCAGCCTTTAGATAACATTTACGTGTAAAGCTACAGTGTTTGAGTGATGACTTCACAAATTGTCGGATACCCCTTCACTCCTTTTGAGTGAGAACTGTGGTCTGACAAACCTGTATGCAAAAAGCTCTAAAACAAGGTACCAAATAAGAAAAGGGAGAAGTGTAACTGACTGAAAACTAGATGGCAAGAAGTCTTTTGAGTTAAGATACGAATTTATGTAATGTGCATTAAAAGAAGAATATTTATACAAGGCTTGGGTGCTTTTGTGTCAAATGGTTCTTGCTTGGAAACTTTTGAAATGTTCTAGTGGTGCTCGTGATGGAGAAAGCTGTAGAGAACATAGGATTTGTTTGCAGTGGTCACATTACATTAAGTTAAGCATAGAAGACCTATACGGCTCTTTTTGTTGTCAGGTATCCCTTTGATATTCTTAACAGTGTACTGCAGTATACAAAGATCGTAATTAGAATTGGGGCCCTGTCATAACAGCTACTTTGGACGTAAGTAGAAAAGATTGTTCTGAAGAGCTTTTAAAAATCTGGCATAGAAATTCAAGCTTTTGTAATTACAATCCTAATGTTGAATGACTGTAATCTGAAGTAGAGGGCAAAAAAGCAACTTGTAATGTTGTTGCTTTCTACTAAAGACACTAGTTGTTTATGGGACTTAGTGTTTATTCGTTACACCTTTTTCTAGTGTCTGAGAATTAATATAATGATGTTTCTAGAAGCTTCTGAAGTCGTATAGAATCACATAATAAAACTAACAGTGCATAAGAACTGTGTTGTGTTTGAGAAGCAGGAGGTAGTAGTAGATTATATGAAAAGTGTATTTTATAATTCAAAAGTGGTTTAAAAAGACCAGAAATAAAGTGGCTGTCTACACATGCATGTGCCGAATCTTGCTTGTCATAGTTTTGATTATTAAGAAGGCTTGGTCAGCATTTGAGGTTACGTTTGCCATTTCTTCTTTTAAGGCGCCAAGCCCATCTTTGTGTCCTGGCTTCAAACTGCGATGAACCCATGTATGTAAAGCTAGTTGAAGCACTTTGTGCAGAACACCAGATCAACCTGATAAAGGTGAGTGTCAAAATTTCATACACAAGTCTGGAAGTTACCATACTTGTGAGCTGACCTACTTGTTTCAGAATATAAAAAGGTGAACCTTTGAGATCACTGTACTGTAATTCTGTATATGGTTTTTGAAAGCAAAATTTCTGACAGCAGCAGTGACTTTTCAGTTTAATGTGATTCTTAGGTGAACAGTGTAAAAGCCATGGACATAATGGTTAAAGATGTGTTTTAAGTTTAAAGTTGAAGTCTATTTTTGTGATGTATTTGAAGAAACAGAACTCATTAGAAGAACTCACTGAATAGTGGTTATAGACTGTGTGTAGGGTCTTAATGTGAGTTTTCTTCAAATTAAAAACATAGGAGCTGTACAATGATGAGACTTTGGCTCCCTCTACTGATATTTGTGAGGAAAACAGCCATATGTTACCCAATACCTCTGAGAGTACAGCAGTTTTTTATTGAACAGTTACATTAGAAATTAGCAATTCTAATGTGATGTAATGTTTTATGCAGGTTGATGACAACAAAAAGCTGGGTGAATGGGTAGGACTCTGCAAGATCGACAGAGAAGGGAAACCTCGCAAAGTAGTGGGCTGCAGTTGTGTGGTTGTCAAAGTAAGATGATACTCCTTTAATTCTGGAAGTGAGCCATATGAGATTTGTTTATGTCCTCTTGCCAGTAAGCATTAAAGACAAAGTTTTTAACTAGAAAATAAAGTTAAGAGAAAAAACACCAGTTAATAGTCTCTGCTCAACTTGGAAATGTTTTGCAGAGCATGTTTTAAAACTACTGGTAAAGTAAAGCCACAGTACGAGCCTTGAAGAAAATGTGTTGTCTTTGAGGTCCCAAAAGATGGCTACATCTTGACCATAAGCAGTAATGACTTCTGCATGTGTTGTAGCAATTGTTATTGTTTTGCATATTGAGATATTTGATTTTCTTTAAGCAGAAATTAAGTCTGCTTGGATCTTCACCAGTAGGTTATATGCTTAAATGAAATAGAGTAGTCCAATATTAAAACAGTCAGTCATTTATTAGCAAACTAAGGGAAAGCAACTGGTTAGATATGGTTTCTCTTGAGGTTGCATCATGTCAGAATACTAGTTCTTTTAAAAGTAGGATGTAAACTTAAGAATGGGTCTACCTGTTTATAATGGGTTATTCTGTGTTACAGGATTATGGCAAGGAATCTCAGGCCAAAGATGTCATCGAAGAGTACTTCAAGTGCAAGAAATGAAAAATAAATTTTGAGCCTGATGAGTGTGTGTGTGATTAATGGGTGGGTGCTGGTGGGATTATTCTCATTGCAAAGGATAACAGCAGATTTAAGGACTTGAAAGGTCTTGGAGTAGTTCCTTAATATTCAAATTCTGTCTGTTTCTTGAAAAGGCAATGGGAAGCCTTGCAATTCTTATTCCCTGATGCTCCTTTTCCTGTTTGTACCATGGTTTGCAACTTAGGGAACTTCATACAGCTTCTGAATTGCAGAAATGCTGATAGTTGATTATGGTCTTTGCTAGCACCTAGTTTGGCAACACGTAGGCCTGCACTTCTACAACATTTCCAGAGTAACCTGTCTGGGAAAGTCTGAAGTAACTGCTGCATCTGTGATGAAAATTTGGCTCCCTCTACTGAAGCAAATGAGGAGAACTGCCTTAATTGTTACCCAAATCTTCTGAGATGTTGCAGAAATTCTTTAAGTAAATCTTAATTTATTCAGGAGACTAACTTGACGCTAGTTCTGTTTTCCTTCACTCAGTTCTGAAACAAACTGCATGGGATTGCCTGTGTAAAAGAAGTACTGTCACGTAGTCAATAATTGTGCACGTGTCCTCTGCGTCAGGATAGCCAAATGGTTGAGATTTCATTGCTGAGACAAGGCAGTTTTTAATAGTGACTTGTCCTTTGTCTTGGTTTCATTAATAGTGGTTAGGTACAAACTTTTTGTTAAGCAAAACCTTTTTGGAAATCTGAACAGGTTTAATATCTCCTCTCCTGTGTGTGTTGCATCTTCTGCAAAGTGGAGCATCTCTAACAGGACTCTTAAGGATTTGCTTAAGTAGAGCATGAATGTGACTGGGATTGGGCACATGTCCACTGAAAGGACTGGGATGTGTATCTGTTAATTGTGAACAAATTACAACTAGTATTCAGATTACTAATTATATTACCAACTATTGAAATTACAGAAATTCTCTTGTTGATAAGATCCTCAGTTGTATATCTCATTGGATTACTGGAGTTTTCTAAGCAATTAATTTTTTAGAATACTCCTTTCAAAATGGAATTGAAAGACTGCTGCAAAATTTAGGTTGATTTGGCTAATAAGCTCAAGTATTTCTTGTAAATTGACACGTTTTAAGCATGGTTTATCTTTTGTCCTGTGTTTAGGAGCTGTATGTTTCAAGGGATTTGGTTCCCTTTCAAAAATGCATGGAATACCCATGCTTATGTGGCTGTAATTTTTCTAAAATGTTTCCAGGTGCATGTTAGGGGAAGTTGTCTGGAATTATGGTGGTAGTGGTGATCTTAATTGTATTTAAGGTTTGATTTTCCTTGGCCCTCCATTCCATTATAGTTTAATTCACAGTGAACTAGGGTCTGAAACGGGCTAATGCCCCGGTTAATTTGCTGGTATGCTGCAGGGCTTGGAAATTTTCTTAATTTTCTCTAAATGTTTTTACCTACAAGGAATAGTGAGGTCCTTAAAATTCTCTGGGCTGAGAGCAACAAATGTGCAATGCAGTAAGCTCATGTGGGATAGTGGATGAAGATTCATTAAAACAGTAAAATATATACTTTCATGCTCAGATCCAAGGAGCTGGCTGAGTACATGACCGAAAACAGCTTTTCCAGGCATTTGTGTCTGGTTAAAACATTAACGTTCATTTTTTTTAAACACAAAATGACATGGACAGCAGATAATTGCTAATTCAGGTAAATTTCACTAGACTGCAAAGGGAGTTTAAACAACGTATGGATATTTGCCTTGTGCTGTGTAGAAGCAGCAGTATGTATTCTCTGGAAATAAGACAACTCTTTTGCCTGAACTGGTGGTCATTCTCAGGTCAAGGTTCTTAGTTTCTGTGTGAAGGAGAAAGCTAGGAAAGTGCTTTGAAGAGATGTTACTTGGTTGTGAAGTATGCAGACTTTAGGCAGTATTAACCGGAACATCTGTGTGGGATTCAAACCCAGTATTTTGAGACCAATGAAGCTCATTTTCTTTTAGAGGCACCTGCATGTCATCCTGGCCTGTACTACTTGTCTTACACTATTTTTTTAGTCTTAGGTCAAAACTGTTAGAGCATCTGAATGCATACATATCCCTTCCCTCTGACTTCGATGGAATATATTTGACTGGTTCTTGTCGGGGACCTGACAATACTTTCCATCCATGCTTTCCATTAACAGTGTGCATCCCATTTACTATTTGAGACCCCGGAGTCTGGGATAATGGCAGTGGTTTCATATGGCATGCATCTTGTGAAGGAACAAGTAGCTGTGCTTATGATATGCAACTGAAGCCGAGTCCTCACTGAAGAGATTATTAAGAACAGCTCGTTCACTTCAGGATCTCCCAGTGTAGAGAAGTCCATCAGGAGCAGAAATACCAGGGGTCAGAGCTTGTCAGCATTAAGTTGCTGTGCTGTGCACATATCTGTAGGCTCTACTTTGGAGAGTGTTTTCTCTGCTTTACCAAAGGAGAACTGAATGTGCCAGTTCTATTTGATGCTAAGAATGTTATGGCTGGTGAGCATCAATTCTGCACGAAGAATGTTTGGTATTAAACCACACAGTGTCCTTAACTATATGAGAAATTAGCAGAAGAGTATTAGTGTGCCCTTTTCCTTCTGCGCTAAGATTGGTGCAGACAACTGCTCTGCTTTCTGAAAGCCTCGCATCCAGTGGTGTAAAGGAACTCAGAATAGACTTATGTTAGTCTTGCCTTCTACACTGGAGATTGTGTGTTTGAAGTCTCAGAAGGATTTGGAACTCTGTTTGCCTTTTGAAGCAGATACTGTATGCTGGGCAAGCACAGAAGTGTGGTGTGACTCATGTAGCCTGAAGAAAAACAGAAGAAATGGCAAATATTCTCCGTAGTTATATGCAATGCAATGCACTGTCAAATAAATACAAATTCTTCCAGTCACTGGTCAGCAAGCAGATGTTTAATTTTATGATCTTTTTAAAAAATGTTGGGCAGAATGATGTGATAGATATGCTGTCTTATCTAATGATGCACATATTTATAATCTTGTTACGGGTTAGCATTATTTTTGAATGAAGGTTCCACTGATGGAATAACCTAAATTCACATTAATTGCTTCATGTAGCTACTGTAATTGATGGGACAGTATTATGGGGGTGAAACACTGCATATGAATCTCCCAGCTCCTGTAACTGTGCTTCCTCTTCTCAATCCCATAAGTTTCTGGCTCATTTAATATATGAACTGATGAGAACTGGTTTGAGAGTAATCATAATTTGCAGAAGCTTTTCCCCTGTTCTCCAGTTCTAAAGGAATTAGGCAGACTTCTCATAGTATTTAAGCAAAATTATTTATTTTCACTGACATGTGCAAGAAATACAGCATTACATAAAATGGGGATACTTTCAGTAAGGAAAAGTAACCACACTTTCCTAATAATTGGAATTTATGGTTTTGTTTGTACCTGGTTTTGTTTTAAACCAAACAAACCTGATGCTTTGTACTGCTGAAAGATTACTAGGTACTAGGCAGAGTTCTGCAAAAATATCCACAAGGGAAAAATACGTACAAATCAACGTAGGGTGTTTTGCTTATCTGATTGGACAATTTCTGTTTTCCCTCTAGCTCAGTAAATAGCAGGAATATGTTTGTCTTCACTCTAGCTTGATTGAGATTAGTATCAGTAAGAGAAGTTTGACGTTTGAAGCACAACAGTAGGTTTTGTGCCTTAATACTCTGCAGAAATACCAATGCAAAGCGATCAGATGCTCTTTTCTAAAAGCAATGAAATAATCTGCATTCAGGCCAGTATCTGGTATGTGAAATTACTGCCCTGTGAAATTTTACAATCAAGTTATGAAACAAATATATTTTATGCTGATGTGCAGACAAACGTTTATTAGAGAAAATTTCCTGTTTTGTTGCTCCAAAAAGTTACAATTCCAATATATTTCATTCCCTGCCATCCCCCCTCCTTTTTTTTTTTTTTTTTTTTTTTTTTTTTTTTTTTTTTTCCCTATTGAAGTGATTCTAAGACACTTTCCACAGCAAAAGACTTTAAATCTTTGTTAAAATAAGCTTTGTATTTTGAGGACTGAGTTGGGGGGAAGGAAAAAAAAAAACAAAAAAAAAACAACCGTGCCCCCTGAGTAACCTTTTATTCTGATTGTCTTGTTAGCAGCCAGTGTGTTGGATAACATAATGCAGATGCTTAGGACAGGTTTACGAAGGCAGATGGGGGGTGGAAAACTAGAAATATTCTAGTTTTAAGAGTATGTGTTCAAGGGAATGGAGGTCACGCTCTGGAGAACCCCCCCCTTCACAGTAAAAAAAAAATGAAACACCCTCAGATATCCATATATATGTAGGTATATGTCAATACAAGCTATGGTGACTTTTTCATCCATATATTTGAGTGGATTAAATATTACAATATTAAAGTATCACCCTTCAGCTTTACTTCTTTCAAGGTAGCAAAATACAATGTCAGCACACGTTTGAGAAATGCCTTTATGTGAATGGAATTTAGCAAGCTGCTTTTTAATATATATAAATTAATTCCTTCTTTCTGCAGTCACTGACTTTCACTTCCGTTCTATGGATGTGTTTTAGATCCAAATTCAAAATCTCAGCTGACCATCTATTTCAAACTCAGCAAGACAGTTCATAGTATTGCCTCTTAAGACCAACGTGTCTTCATCCTTTCTTTCACTGCAAACAGGAGCGTCATTTTCCTGGCTGTTGAGCCTATAAGATGCCATTTTTTTTTTCAGTTTTCTATATTCATATTGACTCCTACTTGGTTTGCAGTTCAACATCTCATCTCTTCAGAGTGATGCTTCAAGTACAATTTCTCCCACCATTTTGGAGCAATCTCCTCTGTGCAATTCCAGGTTCACGTTCTTGGCATCAACCATGGCATGAATTCATTTCTGTTTGATTCATAAAGTGCTTGTCTTGCAGTTGTCAAGCTTTTCTGATATAGCCTTATTTCACTTATTTGTTGCTCAGAAAGGGCAGTTCTTGGGTGCCTGTTGAATAATCTGTCCAAAGAAAAACTACCCAACAAACAAAAACCATACGTTTTTCAAATGCTGAGCCTAACGTGGGACAAGCTCCTAAACATCTGCAATGTTACCTTGCTCTTTCTCCAAATTTAACAGGCTTCTGTTCTTAAGATGTTAGAAAAAGGGCATGGTTAGTGGTAAACCTTTTCAGAAATGGAGAGTGCTACCTAAGGTGCATATGTGTTCATTGGTTAATTGGTCTCTCAATCTGTTCTCCCAGACTATCAAAAGATAGCAATATGTTTAATAACCAGTTGTATAGAGATTCCAAAAGGATTCGTATACAATTGTGGAGGTGTATTTCACTGAGGAGTGTATTGTGAGCAAATGGGTTGCTGATGGGAACATCCAGGCCTGGCTGTTCCCATTCTCTTCATTCTCTTAGTGTGTGCTCCCTGCCTTCACAAAGGGAGGTGCATCTTCCCACTTACTGTGCAGGATCCTGCATTCCCTTGGACCTGCATCTGCAGGCAGGTATCACAGAATCACAGAATTGTAGGGGTTGGAAGGGACCTCTAGAGATCATCGAGACCAACCCCCCTGCCAAAGCAGGTTCCCTACACCAGGTCGCACAGGTAGGCGTCCAGGCGAGACTTGAATATCTCCAGAGAAGGAGACTCCACAACCTCCCTGGGCAGCCTGTTCCAGTGCTCCGTCACCCTCACCGTGAAGAAGTTCTTACGCACATTCGTGCGAAACTTCCTGTGCTGCAGCTTATGTCCGTTTCCCCTCGTCCTGTCTCCACGTACCACTGAAAAGAGACTGGCCTCACCGCTATGGCCGCCACACCTCAGATATTTATAAACCTGGATCAGGTCCCCCCTCAGTGTTCTTTTCTCAAGGCTGAACAGACCCAGTTCACTTAGCCTTTCTTCATAGGGGAGATGCTCCAGGCCCTTCACCATCTTTGTGGCCCTCCGCTGGACTCTTTCCAAGAGATCCCTGTCTTTTTTGTACTGGGGAGCCCAGAACTGGACACAGTACTCCAGATGAGGCCTTACCAGGGCAGAGTAGTTCGCAACCTGTAGGCTCTTCACAAGACACCTCTTGTGAAACGAGGTAAGCAATGCCCCAAGAATGGCTGTTTTTTCAGGGTAGCACGTATCTATATTTGCAAAAAAAAATCCTGTGTGGTGATGCATAATAGAAGAATTGAAAATAATGTCTGATAACAAATGCGTAAGAAGACTGAACATTTTGTTCTGCAGTGAGCTGGAAGATGTTTCCTTTTCAGCTTGTGATTACTCATATGCTAGTTGCACAATTCTGATGTTACCATATGTTTTTACCATATGTTTAGTTGGTGTTAAGTCATCACATCAGTTTCATTTGCACTAGCTAATGTGTTCTGGGAACTTCAGATGTCTTTTGAACTAATAAAATTTGGGCGAGAGAGTGTAGAGAACCTCACTTTAGTCTGATTGTGCTTTAATCTTGGTTAGGAAAAGTCATGACCAAATATGAGTCTACAGAAAAAATATGAAAAACAAAACAAAAACCTACTGTTGTTTTTTTCAGGCTGCAAAGAATGTGCAAATTTGTTTTCAAATGGAGCATTTAAATGAGAATTGGTTTTAGATCAGCAATCTGAACAGCTATCACCTCTTATTTTCCCACTTTGAACTGGTAATAAAAGGGATAAAAGATTCTGCTCAACTAGTAAGCAAAGAAATTTGTCCTCTCCTTTTTGTGTTTTAAATCGCTGGTGCTTTTAGGAAAACATTGTGCTGATATGCTGTCTGCAACCTACACCCAGACTTTCTGGTGCTGCACAACAGTATCTTATGAGAAGGGCAATTTCTTCACAGGTGATTAACCACCTGTGCTGATCACTTTCAACTGCAGTGTGTTTATTCCTCCCTCTCCAAAAAAGGAAAATACACAGAAAACCACAAGACATAAAGCAGCTCATTACAAAAATGCTCTCAGAGAATAGACAGTGTAGTTACAATACTAAGTGCTTTATGCGTTTAGACTAGCGTTTCTTTTTTTCCTTTTGATCTTACTACAAACTAATAAGCATTGGTCAAAACCATAAAAGTTGTGAACAGGAAAGAAAATTGCATACATAATTTAGTCACAAGCTTCCTAGTCTACTAAAGGTTATCTTGACGGTTGTGGAAAGCACCTATGTTTTCATCCTAGTAAATTATATACCTTAAGGGTAGCAATTTCTATTAAATTTTAACGTATGTTAAAAGCTTTAATTTGGAAGTTAATTAAAATCTGTCTCTCTTCTGCTTGTGACCATGTGAAAATGCCCCTAAAAATACTGTTAGGAGCTGATGAGTGAAGTGTCTTTGCATGTATTCAGAAGACAAGAAAGCTTGTAGCCAGAATGTCCCGCAGCCAAGAGATAGTGATGGAATTGAGCCTTTTGTGTCGCTGTCAATCATATGATAAAATCCATAACATGGTATTGGCTGAGCTAATACTGTTGTGAATATAAAACTTGTTAACTATGTTTTCCTGTAAGATTTCACTTATATGTGTGAGTTTTGTTAAGTTTATTTCCCATGGCCTGAAATTTTTCGGATATTTTTATTTTTTAACTGATATTTTTACTTTTCAGTTAAAGTAGCAAAGATGTTTCTGAGACTTCTTGGGAATAAAACGATGGGGACTTTTTATTTTTTTCAACTCCATTAACTTAGACTTCCCAGTGAAAAGATTTTTAAGGTTTTTTTTTTTTTTTTTTTTTTTTTTTTTTTTTTTTTTTTTTTTTTTTTCCCTCACAGACTTGATGTGTAATTGGAAAGCAGGGAGAGAGAAGGAGCAGTTTCAGAAGATGTGTGAAGGGAGAGGGCTGGATTTGTGGGCAACAGAAAGTGATGGGTAATTACTAAGGCTGGTGAACATAATTAGGTAAGGTCAGAGCAGGAATAGCAAGAGGCTGAGTCAGTGAGACATGCGTCCAAGCATTTAGATTTTCCCTACCTGACATCTGGAGTTGAACCTGAAGAGGCCACTGTTTCACCATCCCTTTCCAGACAGTAATCATCCACAACATTAATAGCAACATGTTTTTCTCTGTCTTCTAGCACTGGTCCATAGAGAGGCAAACTATCAAGGAACAGAAGAGTTAGAGGAAGGATAAAAATCGTCATAGGCAGATTACCAAGCTCAAAGTGAGCAAAAGGTTGACTCTCTTGGGACATGTACATAGCGACTGAAGGAACTGGGGCTGTTTAGTCTGGGGAAAAAGGAGGCTACGGGGAGACCTTATTGCTTTATTCCAATATCTGAAGGGTGCTTACAGCGAGAGCAGGGTTGGTCTCTTCTCACTAGTGACAGGTGACAGGACGAGGGCAAATGGCCTTAACTAGTGCCAGGGTAATTTTTGGTTGGATATCAGAAAAAAACTTCTTTACAGAAAGGGTTGTTGAGCACTGGAATAGGCTCCCCAGGGAGGTGGTTGAGTCACCATCCCTACATGTGTTTAAAAGCCATTTGGATGTGGTGCTCAGGGACATGACTTAGTGGAGGGTTGTTAGGGTAGTATGGTTAGGTAGTGGTTGGACTTGATCTTAAAAGTCTTTTCCAACCTGAGCAATTCTGTGATTCTATGATTCCTTGTGACAATAGGCATATGCTGTTGTTCCTACAGTTCTTTTAATTCAAAGAGGAAACAGACCATAAGAGTGATCCTGAGCTATGCTGCGAAGAAAGAAAAAATAAAACCACCTGTATTTATGTGTTAAAAACAGTGATGTGGATTCCACTTCTGCTGTTGGGCTTCTAATCAGAGGCAGGTGAGTCACTCAGAAATGCTCATAATGTGTGTTTTTATTTAGTGGGTGTACCAGCTTGCCTGTGCCTCGTTCCAACAGAAATATGTGTTCACAGATAGCAAAACTTCGCTTTAAGCACAGGAAGCTACAACACATACTCGATTTTGGAAGAATAAAGTTTTCAGGATGGCTATTTATTTATTTTGGTCATTTGTCACCTCTGTATAACCTGTATACACAGGGCTGTATAACATCCCTGTGCTGGAGCCGCTCGAGTGCCCTGCCCTCAGGGTGCTACCGGTGGGCTCCAGCCAAGACAGGCCCCGCCGGGCCGCGCTCACCCACAGGCGGCCGCTATGCGGGCACAAGGGGGCGCTGTTGTCGCGGTTACGTGGCGGCGGGCGGCGCGGTCCGCTGCTGGCTCCCACAGAGTTACGGCAGCAGGTGCTGCGGTGATCCCGAGAGCCGGCTGCGGGGGAAACAAACGTGGCGTGGAACTCCTCAGCGCCTTTGAATGCTGTCGATTTTTATGCATATTTTCCAGCGTGATAGCCTTGTAAAATCCAAATGAGTCAGATGTTTAGGCTTTTACAGCGTGTAGAAATGTGAGTGCATAAAGCAAAGGGCTTTGTTGTACAGCTGTGGCTGCTTTAATCTGTTTTTCTCAGAGCTGTAGTGCACAGAGCGAGCAGCACTGTCTGCTTTCTTTCTTTCACAGAGATATCTTAATTAATGAATAAGATACAGATCTGCCGAGACTGTGGGGACGTGTTTACGGAGTGGATTGTTTAGAAAATAGGTTGGTTTTGTGGGCAGCGCCGTGTGAGGCTTGGACACACCTGTGTCAAATGGAGCGCTTAAGGACTGCGCAGGCATCAGATAAGAGCCAGGATAGGTGGAAGCATTTTTTTCTTTCCCTGAAGTGTCTGATGTATTACAACGTTCAAAGCATTTCAGTATGCTTATATTGTATTCACACATATGCAATGTATTTGAAACATTCCTACCGAGGAGATTGTGGTAAAAGCTGTAACATGCAGCTTGCTGGGTTTCATTGTGAAGTAATATAATCTCCACATGTGCGAAGGCCAATGCAATATTTTATTTTTTGCTTACCCCAGGGATTGTGATATTAAATTTATCAGCTGAAATACTTGAATAAGAACTCGTAAATATTTTTTGAGGTGCATCAGTGGCGTACATGGGGAGGGAGAAGACATGCAGTGCTGGGGGAAAAGGAAGCTGTTCTTACTTCTCGTTCCTTTCTATCAAATAACAGCTCTGCGTTGGCCTTCAGATGGAGTACTGGTAAATTTTCTCAGTGATTGAAAACAAGTTTTAAATTGGAAAGAATTTGTTACTGATTAATCTTTATTGATAATTCAGATGTTCACCTGTATACAGTGCTCTGGATATCTTGGAGGTATAGGAGAAGATAATGGCCTTAGGTTGCACTGGGGAGGTTCAGGTTGGCTATTAGGAAAAACTTCTCTGGAAGAGTGGTGAGGCAGTGGCACAGGCTGCCCGGGGAGGTGGTAGAGTCACCATCCCTGAAGGTGTTCAAGAAGCGTGCGGATGTGGCACTGAGGTGCATGATGGCGATGGTTTGGTGGTTGGACTAGGTGATCTGTTCCAACCTTAGTGATTCTGTGAGAGTTACCTAAAAGAGAGGTATTGATGTGAAAAGCTTTCATATGTGTGGGAGAGACTGTTGGACTATCTGTTTTATCCAATGCACTGTAATTGTAAACACAATAGCTGAAAGAATCTAGGAGTCTGTGCACTGCGTTAAGAGAGTTATATTCCAGAGCTTAAGCAAGTATCTATCTCTGGACAACATTATGCTCTGTTATTTTAGTCTAGTCACTTGCCTGAACTTAATTTTGGCATTCCAAAACAACTTTGTGGTGATCTAGAATAATCCAACCCATGTTGAGTTACCATTTCTTTGTCACAATTGGCTTGGTGTTCAGCTGCAGCCAAAACAGCCCTGATTGGGATGGGTACTGAGAACAATTTTCTCACTGTAGAAAATCTTTTATGTCCCCACATCTTGATTACTGCATGTATTCTTGATGGTCTCCACATCTCATGAAAAGCGTAGTTTGAAGAGGAAAAAAAGATTTTAAACAACAAGCTAGGAGTAAGTACACCGAAAGTTATTAAGGGTTTGTAACAGCAGGCTCACTTCAGTTTGGAGAGAAGGCTGAATAGAGCTGGGCTTGATATACCATATCAAGAGCAATGCAAAAGATGAGTGCTAAACTTATTTGTCAGATCCTGTAATAGCAGACTGGGGACATGGATTGAAACTGATAGGAGATAATTTAAAGTGGATTTTAAAAACTGTATGCCCTCAAAGCATGTGATTTGCTGTTGCAAGAAAGTGTGAAGTCTTAAGACACTTGCAGCACATCAAGAACTTCAAAGCGAAGTTTATCCTTTAATGGATAAAAGGTGCAAATCAGATACTTTTGGCAATAGGTAAGAATGTTCCTGATGACACCCATGATCTAAAAGCATGATGCAGGATGAGTATGAAGATTGGACCTCAGTATCTTGTTCCATGTGCTCTCCTTGAGCAAATTCTGCAGCAGCCACTGTGTGAGATAAAACTGGGCAAGTGGATCATTGATGTCATCCTGTGGGCATTCTTGATTGGAACGGATATGGTGGATGTGCTTCCAGGAATGATAAAAGAAGCTAGATGGCTACCTAAAGCCTTCTTTCATTATCACAGCCATAAAAAGGTACAAAAAGAAGCAATAGTACTTGCAGAGCAAGTGAAGAGGAGGTGGCTACTTTGGCCCTCGGATGGTCAAGAAACTTGGGTGGCTAGAATGTTTTTTCTAGACTTTTTTTAGGAATCTCCTTGATTAGCATCTGACTCAAAAATGAAGGTTAACGGGAGCTGTAGAAGGGCTGACATACTGAGTTATCAAAGTGAAGGAAACAATAAGCCTTGGTCATCATGAGAAATACATTACTGTGATGTACTTCTTTTGGAACCACCTGTCAAGCCAGCTCAGAAACTGATGTCTGAAGGGCTGAATTTGGCACATGTTCTCTATTGCTCAGCAAGCATATTGCCTTTGTGCACCAGAATGAGGTATTTCCAAAAGGAACTGAAAGTCCTTTATTCTTTTGCTCCATAATATATCCAATGACCCAGACCTGCCCATGTTAGAGAGCAGCTCATCTCCTTCCACAATATTTCACCCAGCAGGAAAGGTGAGCTGGCACTTTTTTGGTATAGTAGTGAAGGAGCTCTTGGCACTTCAGTAGGCATTTCTCCCTTTGATCTAAACTAGCCCATGCACATCGACTTCTCTGGCACACTGCAAAGCTCACCAGTTCTCTCAAGTTTTTCTGAGAGGAACAGTATAGTGAAGGTGGTGAAAGGGTGAGCGGGGGCAAGGATTTATTTGTTTTTTCTTTCTCTTAGCTGTTATTGGCTTCAGATCTGAGGAACAAAGCTAAATTTGTAATTTGTAACGACTGTATTTTGAAATTGCCAGTTGCTCCAGATAATGAAGCAGGGATTTTTGCCCAGAGGAGAAGAAATGAAAATAAATAAATATGGATCATTTTCACCTAATTTACGATCTGCAAATGTGGTTCCTCCTCAACCTACATGATTAATTCTCTTCAATCAAGAATGACCATCTTGATTACATCTTCTAACAATAAAAAGCCATGAAAACTTTCTTTCATGAGAGAAAATAAATCCAACAATATCAGATGACTGCAGTATAGATCTTTTTGCCATTTGTACTGTTTTTAACCATATCACAGCCAATATATAAATTATGGTAATTCACCTTTAACATCACTGTCAAACTGAGTATAGACAGTTTAATGGAAATTGCCCTTACTTGTACCAACTGTAAATACTGTAGAGCTGTTAAACTGTTTTGTATGGGCAGCCTAAGAACTAATACTACCTGTTGTAACAGATGCTCATTATTATATAGCTGCTTTTGTTTTTTGACCATGTGGATGTAACAAGGTGAATTAGAAAGATTTGGTTGTTGTTGTTGTTGTTTTTTATTATTTTTATTTTTAAAGTTGAATTCTATTAATGTTTTTTGAGGCCCAGTGTTCTTTTATTGAAATATTTTACAGTTTAAGTGCTTATAGAAGATGGTTGATTCCCAAAGGGAAAAGTGCAGCAGTTGTGTGTTAAGGTCTCTGTTCACTTATCATCCCAGCCTCAGAAATGTGTTTCCACTAACCGAAGAGCATGATAAGCTGAAGGAGAGGGTGTGCAAGTTAGGCATTTGGCAATGCTTCCACTGGAGCTGCTGTGCTGGGGTAGTACTAGAGGTTCATGAAGTGAGGTGTTCTTTCGAGTCTATCATGTCTCAGCTACTTTACAATCTCTGGAGGGTCCCAGGCAGAGTTTCTATGAGCTGTGCCTTGGTGTTCACCAGATAGTACATGTGCTGCAGATGTTTTAGCTTGCTCACCTGAAGTTTATGATAACTACAACACGTGGTATGTTTTGGATGATCTCAATAGTAAGTCTAGTATCTTATTTCTGAGGCATTTTTGTTGCATGAAGCAATAAATTCAATTCTGTCATCATTAGGCAGGTGTTTATATGTACTGCAAGACTTTAATCTCTCCCCTGGGAACAAAATACTTTAGGGGGCCATTCTACTACTTGGTGTTTGCTTTCCATCTCTGGCATGTTTCTGTTTCTCTCTATGCCAGGAGAACAAGCATGGTTTTATGGTTAGGATGCTGGCTTTGGATTGTTTCCTGGCTCTGCTATGAAGGCTGGAGCATGTCTGTCTCTCAGCTCACCAACCTCAGTGTGGGGGTAACAGCTTCTTTTCCTGCCATGTGTTTCATCTGCTTAACCTGGAAGATCTTCAGGACGTAGACTGTGCTGTGATAAGTATGTGCATCATGAATGCTACTCCTGGATAGACCTTTACACAAAATCACCATCTACCAGCAATAGTAGAACAGAAGTTTAATCTTTGGAATACTTGTTGAAGAGCTCCCCAGAATACAAATAACTTCCCAGCATTCTGTATTTTGATGGTCATGTGATATGCCAGCTAACGATTTTGTTACATGAATGCTGTAATATTTGGGCTTGGGAGAATGTCACTGTGTATCAAATTTATTTCCATTAAAAAGGTTTACATTGGTGTTGAGCTGATTTATAATTGGATCATGAATAACTTTTATTCAGACCTACCCAAGTCTCATTCACGGGATGTCTCCTTGGTTCCTGTAGGAAGTCTCAGTGGTCCCTCCCATCTTGTTTCTGACCGCCATGATTCCTTGGTCTTAAGGCACTTGCAACATCTGAGTGGCCTGGAAAACCTGGAATCCACTGACTGCTAGTTGCTGAGCAACTGAAATTTTGTGCTGAACTTTGGTGAAAATTAAGTAGCCATCAGAAAATTAATAGAACAAAGAACAGAGGTGGAGGGAAACATGTTGAAGCTGCTTTAGATAGGGAATTTAAAAGGCCATTGGCTCTTATCATCAGATGACCTCAGTGGAAAAGAACAGCATTTTTAAAGATCTCAGTCTTGGGAGAAAACTGACAAAAATTCAGCAGGTTCTTGCAAGGTAATGCTACATCAGTTTGAAACAGTACAGCCATAAAGACAATGTTAAAATAATTATCTCAAGGAATTCTGGTCAACTGGAAAAAAAACCCAAAAAAGGTTTCCAAGTAGACTTCCCGTACTTAGAGGGCAGCGTGGTAGGATAACAGTAAGGCAAACAGACAACGAGAAGTTCAAACAAAAAACAAACAGCTTTAAATGTGAGGTAACTTGTTGTACACATAAAATTAAGACATCAACTATCGTATGCATCATGCAGTTAGATTGATGCTTCCTCTTAATCATAGCTCTATTTAAAAAAAAAAAAAAAAAAAGATTCCATTAGGTTAGGATAATATTATGTGTTTTACTCTTGAAAACATTTACAAATGCACAAATGCATCATATTATAAAATACATTATAGTCTAATACTTCAGAAATTTGTGCTGATACAAAGGGGAATTTTCCACATTGTTGTTTTGTAACTTGTAGTTTGTTTATTTAAGGAAAAATACACCATAATCTGATTCTTTTTTTTCCTGGAGACACTAGGAATATTTAATTGTTTTCTTTCCTGCCATACAAATATGTGCATGAACAAACACACTCTTCAAGAGGAGGCACGTTTCCCCCGAATAGGGAGAAGAGGCATTGTGCTTGCAGATATTCTTATTATCATATATTTATTTTTTTCACTTTAATAATGATGTTAGAGTTCCACACACATTTTTAATTAAAAATCTGAAGTACTTACTTAATTTCTAAATGTGTAATATTTAATGAGAATATTTTTATTTTAGCAAGCAAGTATCCATGTTAATAGCCATTTCCCATGTTAGGAAGTTTCTGTAATAGTGATTTTTACTGATTTCTCTTCTGAAGTAATCCAGGCCTTTCATTTTATTTTTATAGGTAGGGACAGTACCTGCTCTGCAAGACCTTTTCAGCCAAGAATGGTTACATCTTAGGGCCAGGTGGCGAAGTGGCGAACAGAGTCTGATTTGTAGTTCAGAAGATGCAATCTTAAACTGGAGACGGGGAGAGAGAAGTTTGCTCCTTGATGCTCAAACAGTTTCTTGGGACTTTTGGGTTTTTTTTCTTCAATGACTAAGATGCTGAAGCAATCCATGGGACAAAACACCAGAACTGATAGTTACTTTCTTCTGGTAAGTGATCTGATCTTTCTCCTCTACTGTCTCTGTTTATGGCTTCACGACTGATTTAGCAAACCTATCTATCTACAAGTCAGTTATAATTTGTGACTCCTTATTGTTGATGTGGAAAAAAAAAAATTGGGATCACTTAGTTTCACCTTAAGGTAGATATTTTAAATGGTCAGTGAAAGAGGTGCCTGCTTCTCGGGAACAGTAAGTGAGCCTGCGATGACCAACTCAAACATCTGCCACGTACCCCTGGTGCATGATCTGTTGCTATTCTGTGAACAAAAGTAGCTCAGGCCCGATCTGGGTCCACTGTTTATGTATCCCTCCTTTAGTTTGTTACAGAAAAAGCCAGAAGTAGATGGGGTTCAGTTTCTTTCTTCATGTGCTTCCATCTAGTGTCTAAGTAGTTGCTACTAATATTAAAACATTTCTTAGATTTGTTAAGAATGGAGAGAATCTCTCTCCTAAAAGCAAACAAACAAAAATCGAAACCAGACCAACCAAGCAAACAAAACCCCAGTAATTCCCACAGAGAGTGAAACACATTGTGCTCTGTTAGTGAACTGTACGTGGGGGAAGGCACTGGAAGGAGATCAAAGGCAGGGTCAGTGCTTAAAAACAGTGTGCACACAGCTCCAAATGGCCACTTTACCCTGACCACAACCACCTAAAAACTGTTCAGAGTTGCAGTTTTACTCTCAGCATGCAATCTGGATATACCCCAAAGCTCAAATTACAGCCCAGGAGACTGCAAACCCGCATGGACAGTAAGGCATGCTTAAAGTCAGTTAAATAAATCCCAGCTAATGTAAGCACAGTCAACTGCCCCTGCTCTTAAAGCAAGAAGTACTAGCAAGTAGGGGTAGACAGTTGGGCCGTTCAACCACATGCAAACTCTAAAATCTGGGTTGAAGTCCTTGAAATGAAATTCTTAGCAATGAAGAGTCCCAGTGTGAAAGAAGATACTTGCCACCTCTTCCTCAGCACCTTTATTCAGGATGGTATGTTTTGAAAAGCAACGGCTAGGATGTATTGATTGCTCTGAAATCTTAGAAATTCTGACGCAGAGCTCCATGTCTCTTTGTTACAGGGAATCAGAACTGCGTGCCCATCTTCTGTACAAAACAGCTGATAGGACTTGTAGTTCTGTTGAGCTCTAGCAATATATAACGTGAGAAAAAAAACATATACCTATAAAAAAATGCACAGTTTGGCTTTCTCTGAGTAGGAATAAGAAACAAAATGAACAACATGTCAGTTCTTAACTCTTATAATACTTTTTTTTTCTTTTTCTTTCTGAATGCAGATGCAGGACAATATCTTTGTGGCACTATATCTCTTTGTTATCTACCTTGAAAGTGTGTAAGATGTTCAAAACAAAGTCCAGTCCATATTTTCAAGCTTTACAGTTTCTTAAAATTTGGACCAAATTGGTTGCGTTTTGCACAGGTTTGATGCTATTGATTGTGATAGAGGAGGATTGAGCTGGGGAGCCAAAATGCAGGACAATGAGAAAAGAATGGAAACTTTACAGGGATGGTTTGTCTGGATGTTGGGTGTCAAAATCATTGAGCAAACATGTTGCTCTGAGTTGGGTCTAAGACCTGTGTTGTATGCAGAACGCCCTGATCCAAGTGGTGAGCCCTACGAAGGGAAGGAGGGAGAACAGAGCTAAAGTGGGGTTGCTGTAAGGCTGCATCTCTTCCAGCTGACAGCCACTTCTAGCTGTGCTTGTCACAATGCCAGTCACAAACCTCCCAAAAATTCCAGAAGTGCCCATGGAACAGCTCTCATGTCTGAGTTACACAGTCTTAATGTGTTGTTTCCTGATTAGTATCTTCTAGAATATCTCATTTGTCATTCTTGAGGTAAACAAATTATTAGGTGTATTACAGCAGTAATGCATTTCGTAAAGCTTGGAGCATTACTGATTTAGTTGTGGCAGAGACATTCAGTGAAAATCACTGTGAGGCTGTGCCTTTTCTTAGAGCAAGAAATCACTCAGCTGACGCTATTATAAAACATTTGATAGTTATTAAGTGGTTTTCCAGTAATTTTTCAGTGCTTAGCAGAAAACATTATCATAACTGATATACACTAATTTTCTGTTGTTTATATGTGTATGTAGTGTAACCTCCATTAAAGTGCCATTACATTTGTGGAAAAGATTCTGTAGAAATTACCTGGTGGTCTTCCAAATTTATTCTTTCAACGACTCCGGATCAAATTTGCCTACTTTAAACAATATATTTTAAAATTGACAGTGTTGTGGATTCCACCTGGGATCAAGTTGTGTCGCACTAATGATGAAGATGATTTAATTACTTAGCTGACAATGTTATTAATGATGAGCATGAGAGAAGAGAATTGGGCCTTGGTGCCTTACTCCCATTTCAGGACTTGTCGTAACTGTAGGATTTTAACAGGGGGAAAATCTATGTTGGTGAGTCAGGTAAGAAGATACATCTGGATGACAAAGACCACGTTTAGTTGGAAGGTGCCGTAATGAAGTTTTTCTAATCATTGTGATATTTTAAGGCTAATGAGTGTTTAGCATCTTAAATTACTAAAAAGCTCACTTCATCGGTGATTGTCTTGTTTTCTTCAACTTTGACTCCGGAGAACTTCTGTAAGAGTAACCTGAAACCATAAAACTCATCCCAGATTTTTTTTTTTTGTGTTACTGTTGGACATTGCCCAGGATCCATGAGAATGTGCTTCACTCATCACTGCTCTATCAGCCCTCTCCTCGTTTCCATCAGTCCAGAATTCATTTACTGTCCATTCTGTGGCTTCCCCAGAAGTAATAGGTCTGTCTGCATTCAAACATTTTGCATATACAGCTTTGTCAGCTAAGAACACAGGAAGAGAAGAAAAATACCACTAATTAAACCAGCAGTTCTGGAGAATGTTCCTATACCGGGAAAAGCTCTATTGAGAGATACAACTTAAGTCACTTGGAGAGCTGGTATAAACATTGCTAGCAAAAAAACTTCTTGCCAATAGACACCACATCTCCTCCAGGGGAGTTTGTGGTGCAAGCTGTCAGTGAGTACTTTGTCCTACAGAGAAGGCCCTGTTCAGAGGGTGAAAGTACTGTGATGCTAAAAGCTTGGGTTCATCTGAGCACCTGAGGCTGGTGTGCTGCTGTGGGGTGAGTGGCAGCTCTGTAAAATCACTGTGGGGATGGAGACGAAGTGTGGTTATATTCTGGTCTGCTTTGTCCTGTTTGCGTGGTCCACCATAACCCATCTTGGTGACCTTGCCACTGGTGCTGCTATATGTTTGTTTGATGCAAAACTTGAAATCTGGCAATCAGATGCACGGTAGGTGAGAGGTAATAGTCTTTCCACAGAGCACACAGCAGAGCCAGGTAAGGTGGCATTGGGCTTCATGTCCCCCACTCTTCAGTCAGGCAGCAATGGGCGTCATCAGTGGTTTGTACAAACAGAAAAATTCTCATCAGAAATAATTACCTTCTCTCTGTCCTGGGACAATCTGGACTTTTTCATTATTGCTGGTATTATACTGTGAACTAGATGGCATAACTGGAGAGAGGCCACACTAGAAACAAGAATGCATGACTTTCATTTTTAAAAATGCTAGTGATCCAAACAAAGTGGGAATAAGGTGCAGAAGAATGAAAGCTCCCATTCATTGGAGCTTTTGTAGCTTTACGAGGGAAATGTGTCTTAACACGAGCTTCGTTCGAGGGGAATGCACACATGGATTAATCTATTAATTATAATCAAATTAAAGGAAAATGTTATCATATATTTTAAACAATCCCTGGCAGGGCTACTGCTATCACAATTACTGTTTTGAATTGAAAAAAGAAGTGAAACCATAGTTTTCATTCTTTGTCTGCTTTTGTGTGTATGTGTTTAACTCGGATTAGAGTATGAATTTACTAGACTTGTCTGGTTCACTTTCCTTTATGGGCAGTGCAATGTTCTGGTTTTCATATACTATAAAAGTAGTGATGCCACAAAATTACAAGGGAAATGCTTCAGTCCCTCAGTATAGATATAATTAAATCCAACTAAACTGTTTTCATTGCCTGAGATGAGGAATCTTAAATAAAATAAACAAGTCACTCAGCTAATAACATAAAGATCATTTTTAGTGCCATATTATCAGACCATTGATGAGAATTTTCAGTTACGTATTTAAATTCAAACCTTTTCTTTAACAAAGCATACAGTCATTTTCGTGTGGTATAATGTCTACAACCAACTGTACCTAACAGGACTGTAATCCTGTTGAGCTGCTGTAATGGCACGAACCGCAAAAGCAAAACCTGAGTGGTTTATCAATGTCAGCAAACTCCCAGATGGAATTTCAGTCTTATGCACACTGTTGAGTTGTATGCTATTCATTATAACATATGACAAAAAGTATGCTTCTATTAAAAATACACAGATGAGAATATGTGTTGCTGAAGGGGGCTTGTTCAAACAACAGAAATAATTTGCTGGTGCAAAGCAGAATCATTTTCAATGCAGGATGTGGCCTGCTGCACAGTATCTTTTCAGGCATATTTACAGGATGATGGGGATTGATTCAAACTCTGAAAGAAATATAGTACTTCAGGCTCAGTAGCATGTTTCTGGTTATGATTCCTCAGCTGCAATTTTCTTCTGTTATCTGCCTCAGGGAAACCTGTCCATCTCTGACGGAAGTATGAGCTGGAGCACAGCACTGGGATTCTCTGTGGAGTAAACCATGAGAATCACCAGCCAGGGAAGTCCTTTGGGATCTGTTGGGACTTCCTAACAGTGTGGCAACAATTGTAGGATGTATTAAGGGTCATTATTTTGTAAAAATAAAAAAGTTCTATTTGCTATCCATGCAGTCACATTTGTCATCTTTTATTAAAAGCCTCAGTGTGAAGTTCCTGACTTGAAATAAGAACTGGAGAATGGAGTGATGAGAGAAGCATGGATTTTAGCTGTAGAGAGTAAAGTTTTTTTCTGAGCTCAGGAACCCCCACAGTATTTCAAGGTACCTTCAGTGCCTCTAGCACCAGAGGGTTCATTCATCTGTAACTGATGTAAATGGACTTGCCAGTATTTCTGATATTTCTCTGCTCAGTGGCTTCTCAAGGAAGCAGGAGGAAGCCGCTGACCCCGTGGTAGGAATCAGCCATGCCCCAGGACATGGGGGAGAGATGTTGGCTGTGGGGTGGCTGTGAGGGTCCCGTAATTTGCTCTAGGGATGTTATGAGATGGGCTCTTCAGTGCCTGGGTTAAATTCCCTGAGTGATAGGTGATGGCAGCTGGGCAGAGTCAGCTCAATGTGGAGGACAAATTTCAGCTGCTACCAAATGGACAGCATGGAAACAAGGCTCATTTGCAAGACAGCAAGAGATTTTATGGGCAAAAACTAGGAAATTAGCTTCAGCTGGATAGAAATACTGTCATTTGGTGAATCTTGGGTTTTCTTTGTCTTAGTAAAGCAGATTTTGCAGATTCCATCCCACTCCTGAGAGCTTGTCTTTCATGCTTTTTCGTCATGTAAATTGAAAGCTTTATTTCAGGCAAGAAAAATCAGAATGTGAATGAGAATGTATATATTTTGTATTTTTATTTGTATTTGCATTCTGTAATTCCATGATATATCAGTAGAAACACGTTTCAGGGAAGCACAAGCACCACCATAATATGTAACAGTTGCAATATCTCACATTCCACTTTTTAAATCAAATGTCCTGTTTTGTACTGAATGAAGTATCTACTCCTCTTTTCCATAGCAAAATGTTTTCTTATTCTAACAAACCCTCTTGATACCTTTCCATAACAGGCACACTTATGGCTATGGGACCAAGCACAAAAACATAAAACTACAAATTAAGTTTAAAATGAAATCTGAATGTGCAGAACATTACTTGTTTTCCAAGACAAGTACCAGATAAACAAAGCATCTTAGAGAATTATAATTCGGAATTCAAGGGGGAAAAAAAAATGAAAAGAAAACTTTAAAATTTTAAAAGCTTTCTGCAAGTGTAACTTTGTTAAACTTGGTCATTTTCTTTAGAGGCCTAAAAGCAGGAATAAAATCAGATGTGACACAGCCCCCTGCCCTGCTCCTTTCCAGAGCCACTCTGTTCTGCTCCTGTCTGCCTGCAGTGGGCTGTGTAACTCTGGAGAGAGCTAGAAGTAGCAGGTGAGAGGGTTAAATAAGCTTCTTAAACAATTTCCATCCTGCCACTGCCCTATGTTAAAATCCCTGAATTACTCACCAGCAAAACTGTTTATTTCATTATTAAAATGAGGCTGCGGGGCTCTCCCTTCTCCCACCCACGCATGTGTTCACGGAAGGAGAACTACTCCCACATGATTACAAGGTTTGCTATTAAGTGTGAACTTCATATTTAATTGTAATTGCTAGCAAAATATAATTTAACAGCAAAGTATGCTGAATTTGTAACAAAGTACCCCTTTTATTTTGAGCAGGAATATGGATGCTGCCCAAATGTATCCGCATGGTTCCAATTAAGGGGAGGAATGTTTAATGTAAAACTCAACTTGATGAAAATAACTGAAGTTTCTGACAAACCAATAAATTGGAGTCTAGAAAGCTCTGCGTATACAGTACAGTCAGGGAGGGGCAACACCCGCTGGGTCATCAATTTTGGTGAAGACTTCCTGTTCGTTTATACTAAAATAATACTATGTAGGTAATTCAATTTCTCCCCAGCTGTAAACATAGACTGAAATGCTGTACGCAGATCTGGCCGAGGGTGGAGGGGGGCTGGCACTCCTTGCTGCAATTGCCAGGCTGAAATTGTGAGAAACTGAGCCTTGGGTTCCTTTTATTTTTTCCTTTTTATTTATTTATTTATTTATTTATTTATTTATTTATTTATTTATTTATTATGTTTAATTTTTATTCATTCACTTTTCTCTTTAGGCACTAGTGCATCAACAGTTGTTAAGAGTTCCCACTCAGAAGACCTAGACGTTTACTGATGGAGATGTGCTCATGCAGACAGCTTTCTATAGGACCTCATGAGGATGTGGGATAGGCTGCCAGGAGGCTCCCACCCAGCCAAGTCTGCTCTTCCCGGTCTATTGCTACTGGCAGGTCCAACCTTGAGGTTGTGTTTAAGCTCAAGGTAGCGCAGAAATGAAACTGTAATCTTAGATACAGAAATATAAAAATGGATGTGCTCCACTGTAAGACATTATTCTTTTACATCATTGTCTCAAAGCTTGCTGGGGACACAGATGAACAAATCCAAGCAAGTCCCGGGCAAGGGTTGAGAAATCCTTTGTCTGGAGAACACCAATGGACAAGGCCTGGGCAAGGGTTGTGAAATCCACTGTCTGAGGGACACAGATGGACAAGGCAAGGCCAGGGGCAACGAGAGAGAGATAAGCTGCAGCTTAATGGCCATGAAGCGGTCTTTTGTGTGGGCTTATCTCGAGGAAGATGGCCATCTCAGGAGGTGCTGCACATGACTTTTACCCAAGCGCCCAGGAATGCCATGCTGGCAGAAGAAGGAGGATAAAAAGGGGACCTACAACCATGAGGTTGAGGTTTTTCCGGCAACAGATTCCTCGTGAAGAAAAAGAGAAGCTTCTGACTTGAGAAACCTCACGATCTGCCTCTCTCCCTGGACTTGCTCTGCACTCTACCAGCATGCTGAAGAACAGAGGTGTCTGCCATCAGATTCATCACTATGGAATGCCTGCATGCTGACAGACTCTCCTGGGCCTGCTGCCTGAGTCCTGCTACTTCCTCCCAGACTGGCTCTGCGACTTCTTCCTGCTACTTGTTTGCCGCCCAAGGCCCGCCACGTTGCTGCTCTCCCCCCCTGCTACTTTTGTCTTGGACCTTCAAAACGTCGTGCAACGGGACCGCTGCTGGATCCTGGTGGTGACTATCCCCGCTTCTTGCTTCTTTCCTATCTTTTCTATTGCCCTCCTTCTCTTCCCCGTCACCCTGATCAGGATTTATAATAAACTGGTTGGACCAACATTTGAACCGTTGTTTCTAAATCTCATGCCGGGTATGTTATATTAAAAGAACCTCCTCTCTCTCCTATAAATTGGAGTGAGACACCCACCAATGTCAGAGTGTAGTTATTTATTTGATATGTGCGGGGCCACATTCTCCCACAGGGAGCTGCTGCACATGGTGTATGAAATAATTGGCCAGCTCATCTTCCTCCAGGAGCAGGGAAGATTGGCTAGGAGAGGTGAGTTCCCAGGGAGTTTAAACAAAGGCGATAGATTATTAAGTGTCAATCTTTTCACTGCTGCTGTTACCAGCCTGCAGTGCTCTACTTGAGCCTCATTTTCTTCTTGCAAAATATGCCTAACACTGTAAAAGATTCACTTCTGCTTTAAATGTGGCAGGCTGAGTTATTTCCCTCCCCCTACTCCAGGCCAATATAATAAGATCATACTTTAAAACAGAACTTTGTAAGAGTCCATGCTTGCTAGAGATATTTAGTTCTCAGTGCTGTGTCCAGAGAAAATTGTTCACTTGAGAAGAACACCATGGACTTTTATGTTTTGTTTCAGGAAATACAATCTGTACAAGCTTGAGGACATGATCCTTGTAGGATCAGCTCTAGGTTTTTGCCAGTTACCTCACTCTCCTTCCATTTTCTGTCTGCTCTCTTAATGTAACTCCTTTCCAGTCAACATTTAAGTATCTTTTTAAGAGTGTAGGTGGGTTTGTTTTTTTTTTTTTTTTTGCTATTTTTCTTGTAACTTTGCAAATTCTAAATGCTTTCTCTCAGGTAATTTTAAAATATGGTGACAGAAATATCGGCTGAATAATCAGCAGCGATTCAGAGGATCTAATATATACTTATAACTATCGGCGTATATTGTTCTATTTTCCCAGAAGCTTAATAATGAATAACTATAAACCTGGAGTGCTTATATTAATCTCTGTAGGATATTGCAGTTTGCACTTCAGTCCTGAGGCACCTTTTCAATGACAGCGCCAGTTGGTTTGTGCCTTTTTCATTTCTTCTCTCCCGTACAGGTCAGTCCATAAACCAGATGGTATTTCTTACTGCATGGGGACAGCAGCTAGAAGATAATGCAAAAAGAAAACAGACCATGTTTATATTTTCTATTGTTGAAATACTATCAACAAGGTTTGTATATATAAACTATTTCTGTGCTTTGGGAGACATTTTCTGTTGGCATTCCAGAACTTTAAACTGATATTTAATGGATGGTTTGACATCTGTGTGTGATATCTTTATCTTGTGAGTATAGACTTTACATGGTGCTTGACAAGCTCATCTAGGCTCCCTTTTCCTATGAATTATTAGACCTGATGACCTTAAAAAGTTCCTTCCAACCTGGGCTGTTCTGTGATTCATTGAGTCTAAACTTACTCGTGCAATTGGACAAAACATAGCCTGATAACCAGAAGCTAAAAAAATAGCATTTGGGCTGATTGCAGAGATACTGAAGGAGAATGATAATGTTTGGGACTTGTATTTATTCCCTACAGGTAGAGCCTGCTGGCTACAGGAAGTGCAATGGGAAGTGCAAGGACAGAAGGTCCAGTGACACAGAATGGTACAAAGCCAACATCAAAAATCATCAACCATATCCTTTCCTCCAACGACGAGCTGGAAATCAGTTTCTGTGCTGTGAATATTTACTTGCTTTAGAGGAGCTTCCTAGCAGCTACAGCTGCATTGCTTCTCTGGCTGCCAGCCCAGCTAATACCATGGTAATGCAGTCATGCAGTTTGTTCTGCAGCTAAGTTCCTATTTGAACATCTTTACTTCCTGAAATTGAAGATTAAACATCTCTCTTGTGCTTTTCTAAAGGCTTTACATAAATCATTTGTGTCAGTACACACAAGAGCAAATCCCACTCTGCTGTCGGCGTGGCTGCTCCCCAGTACAGCTCTGCTCCTAAAGATATGTGTGGCATTTGTGGACCTGGCACTGCTACAATCAGGCTGAGGACTGATGTTAGCTGAAGTGAATCTAGTACTTAAAATGTCAGTAGATTTTGTGCTCTTAAAAGTGATGGACTAATACTCTTTGGCTTGCAACTAGAATAATATAAGTTTCTCCAGGTGTTTTTGCCAAGCTTGCTCAATCTTGGCCTATATTCTTTCTGCTGTAGAAGCTTTAGTCTGAACTAGACCAACTACTGAGGAACATCCAGTTGGGAATAATCTTGCACTAGGATGGTGATGACCAAAATGATCTAATAAATCTTCCTCACCTTTACTTTCTATCTTTCCTTTTTCTCTTATATTTCTCCTTGCTAGTTGGAGAGAATTTTGTGGCTTGTGGACCAAGAAGACAATGACAGACCTGTGGTCTTGGTTTTTCAGTGATGAAAAGCCAGAACAGCTCAAAGATAGACTCACAGAAGAAGGTTTAACATTGATGTTTACATGGTCCTCAGGGTACAGATGTTCTGCTGGGTATTCCTATCATTCTGACAAGCAGGCAGCATTTTGTTCTCGTCGGGATTTCCAAATGTTTGGGGTATTGGAACAGAAGAAACTGTATCTTTCTAGAGATTATTTTTGTGGAATGTATTATGAAAAAGAGGTCCTTAGGAAATAGCAAGTCACCAGAATGCTTATTAAAATGACCTTAAGGTCAGATTCTGCCACTGTTAATCACAATAGTTGTTCCTTACTCTGTGAGCTTTCTCATTGGATTCAGTGGGATTACTCAAGGAATTTGGATACTACCTGATGGGACCAAAGCGGCAGCAAGACTAGCCTTAATAATTGTAGCAGCTGTAACACAACATGCCTTTGTTTTTACCTTACCTTTTAGCTAGTTAAAAATATGTTGCATGACATTTTTTTTCTTTTGAGGATTCCTTTTTCAAAAAGATGAAACTTTGTCTTGGAAATGTATTCTGTCATTTTTTGCCATCAATACTTTAATATATTTATTGTCATAGTGTGAAGTTGTGAAGTCTTCTTTGCTGAGATTTGCTTCACGTTTTGTATCTCTCTCTTGTTTGTTCTAAAAAACTCTGTAATAGGAAAAATAAAATAATTTTATTCTGAACTCTCCTTGAAAGAGAGCCTCTTCAGGCTTCACAAATGTATTTTCCAGGGTTTGTTTGTATTTCTGTTTTATTTTAAGCCACCTCTAGTAAGTAGCTAATTTAGAACTGGGTAATACTTCCTACTCTTTCTGACATTGTAAGACTTGACTCAGTATTCCAAGAGCTGCATGAAACAGAATGAAAATGCCACACAATTCTGAATATAATTGGGAAACTTACCTATGAAGAGTCATTTACTTCCACAAATTGAAGTGATGAGAATTTACACAATTTTATGCGCTGAGAGAAAAAGATGCAGGAATTATTTTTTTTCTTTCTTCTCACAGAAAAAGAAAGCAGATTTGGCCGAGGTTTCACTTCAATAAATAGGTTCTTTTCAGGCAGTCACGCCAACCACTTCATAGAGTGTTTGTGAGAACATTCTTAGCTTTCAGCATTAGTTCAGGTTGTTGAACTTGAACTCAAGGACTTGAGAAATGCAATAAGATATTTTACTAAAAAGAGCTTCAGTTTTTCAAAATAATAGAGGGTTGTTCTTTTTTTTTTTTTTTTTTCTTTTAGGCCAGTAGATTTAAAATTGCTCAAATACAATGTAATTTTGTGACAAACCTAGTAATGTGGACTGCATTGTAGAAATAGAGGTCTTCACATCAGAAGATTTAGGCTCTGTGCTGTTCTCAAGGATGAAAATAACCCTGTCTAGTCTAACTGTGAAATAATTTACATCAGTCATTTAAACTAAACCTTTTGAAAAGACTTTAGTAATGATTTGACTGTAATCAAGAGGGTAATGCAAACTTAATCCAGAAGAATAAAATCTCAGTATGCAAATAAGAAAATACGTTGTTTTGTGCTGTTTTCCCATGTCCTTCTGACATGACTGCAGTTGCTGAGATGGGGAAACAACCATGATTACAGAAAATTAAAAAAACCTAACTGTTTAAAGTAAATTTAAGTTCGAACAATGTCACGTGAAAAGACAGGATTGTTATTATGTGTTCTTCCTTGAGCCAAACTGTGCTTTAAATGTGTATGTAAGTGTGAGTTATTCTTGCAAGTTTTGTGGATATAAGGATGAAAAATCTGGTGTAATGTTCTACTAAGCAAGAATAATTATTTCTTATTTGTTATTTTTCTCAGTGTAAAGTGTTTGCCTCAAATAGAAGGAGAGCCGAAGAAATTTCTTGTTATTTTTGAACATAGATTAGTCAATGTGATCCATTAACAGGCAACTTCTATGCTGAAAATACTGCTGAACTACTTGGGCAATATTTCTGTAGAACTACAGAATTCAGAGGAGCATAGAATTTGTGTCACATTAGACTTAAAAGGAAAATGGAGATAACTACATGGAGGGGGAAAATTCTGTATCATCCATTCTGCTTTTGATAATGCAAGGTTGTTTTTACTGTTAGCTATAAATGTTTTTGTCCAATGCAGTACTTAACAGCTCCAAAGTTGAAGGCTACATTACTCTTCTAAAGAGTTCTTTTGTACACCAGCATCTTAGCCTCTGAGGAGTACTTCTTTACCTTACTGTTAACTGTACGGTTCCTCTTGGTTATCCTATAGTGTTTCTTATCTTATAGTATTATGTATTTTTACGTGTAATTTTTCA
Organism: Meleagris gallopavo; assembly: GCF_905368555.1. Lineage (NCBI taxonomy): Eukaryota > Metazoa > Chordata > Aves > Galliformes > Phasianidae > Meleagris > Meleagris gallopavo. Next base: position 55,983,715 of record NC_139405.1, on the reverse strand, counting down.
CTCTAAGAGATATTTCAGATCTTTAAAATACTTGTAAGTTACTTTTACTCTTGAAATAGCCAGTAGCCAAGTTATACTCGTGCTGCTCTGCACATTTCATAGAAATACAGAATCATTGAATATCCTGAACTGGAAGAGACCCACAAGGATCATAGAGTTCAACTCCTGGCTCCATGCAGGACCACCCAAAATTTAAACCTTATGTCTGAGAGTGTTCGAATGCTCATTGAACTCCGTCACCTTGGGACTGTGACCCCAGGCAGCCTATTCCATGCCCACTGTCCTCTGGTGAAGATCCTTTCCCTAACTCCCAACCTGACCCTTCCCTGACACAGCTCCATGCCATTCCCTCTGGTCCCATTGCTGTCACCAGAGAGCAGAGCTCAGCGCTGTCCCTCTGCTCCCCTCCAGAGAAGCTGCAGGCTACCACAAGGCCTCCCCTCAGCCTTCTCTGCTCTGGGCTGAGCAAACCAAGGACCTCAGCCAGCCATTCCTCATAGCCCTTGCTCTCTAGGCCCTTCACCATCTGTATAGCACTGTTGTCTGCATGTGGTGCTAGCAATGCTACCCCTGCTGGATCTTTAACCCGGCACAAAGAGACTCTGCAAGCAGGATATTTATAACTTACAATATGAAGTAGATACTTATTGGCTAATATAGTCACAAAAGATAACATTCCAGATGGTGTCTGGGAAGTGTGATCAGAAGTCTGGATGCCATCATGCTTAGTGCTGTCCCAGCATAAGCCAGTGTGGGAAGCATGAGAAGAACAGAGAAATGCTAGTCACCCATCAGCGCCTAGAAACAGTGCTTAGGAAGGGCCACTCTTTGGTCAAGTGTGGCTCTGACTGCTGCTATGTTTGAGGGTGTGTTCCTTCCCTCAGCTCGTCTGTGCTGGACATTGGAATAAGGGTCTTAAGGAAGATTAAAAGAAACCAACAGCAAAGAACTTTTCTTGGCATGTAGGGTTAAGCCTTGAGACATTTCCCAGGACAGAGAAGTCTTTTGGTTTCCATATGTGTAAGAGTATTTAGTCTCTTTTTCCGCAGACAGACAATCCCTGAGTTTCTCATTTCACAGTTTGCGTTGGCTGGAAGCAAGAGGAGTTTATTATATTTAAATTTATTTATGTTATACTTGTGACTATTATATTTCTTAATATTTTAAAATGTCATAAACATTTCAAGTGCTGAGAGCTGAATCACCGCAAATCACAATAAATTCCAGTGTCCAAAAAGTAAATCAAAGTGGCATGTCCCCTCAGCCAGAAAGGTACTGTATCATAGGAGTCTCCTTCAGGGGACTGGAGGAAACTTGTGAGTGGAGAGCAGGGGTCAGGTGCATAGGCATCCCCCTTGAACTGCAAGTTGATTTGTAGGCTCTAGAAATGCAGTAAAATGATGGGACAGCACTTGGATTTTAAACTTTACACGAGAGGCAATCTGTCTTTGCTACGAACTGATGCGGTGCCTAGCAGGGATTCCCCAGTTCCATTGTCCTCCATCCCAGTGTGGCCCCAGCACAAAGTAGGAGATGGGAGCCTCACCTCAGCCAACCATCCTGGAGGGACATGGATGCCTTTGGAGGGAGTTTGGCACACTCTCCTTCTACTCCCCATCCCCTTTGCACATCCTGCTTTGGTGGCTTCACAATCTCCTTGGAGTTTTTTTTTTTTTATCTATCCTGTTATGTTGCACACTTACATTCATCTTTTTTCTGTAAAATGAAGTTGAGGGCTTGTGCTGAGCTGTGTGGCCCTATCAACCCCACAGTTCCTGCGAGTATCAGTTCCTGCCAGGATGACACAAGAACATGCTACTCCCACTTTGATTTCTGCAACCCACACTTTTGCTCCAAAATGTATGTATTTGCATGTAGCCATTTAAAATGTCTCCTTTTACAGAAGGAATGTGGTCCATCTTAGGGGCATAGTGTTCCTCTATAGATGTTCTGAGTTACAAGTGCTCTGGAAAGTACTAGATTCTTCTGGATCTTTAAAATACAGAAAAGAATGATTTATTTCAGCACTTTATCCCCTTCCATCTCATTCTACATTATGCTTGGTTTTGCTCTTATGTTGACCTTTATTGCCATCCTGGTTAGGTGAACCAGGATGTTCTTTCTCTATCAATTTTCCACACTTTGTAGTGTGTGTTGCTTGCTGTATCTTTTTCTTGGTCTTGTTATTTATTACTCTATTTCTATTTTCTTTTCCTGCCTCTTTGCCACTGTTTGTGAAACATAGTTTTGTTCTGAGACAAGTCGTTTTTAGCTAACTTAACTTTGTTCACTAGAATGCAACTCAAAATGGAAGCTAACCCCAATACTGAAGTTTCAGCTTGTAGAAAATCTTTAAAATAAACCTGCACTATCACAATTTTCCTCAGATAGGGAAGGAAGAAAACATTTCTACTTCAAAAGTGACCTTACAGCTTAACACCAGTCACAGGTCTGCACCATGCTAAGGAATGCACATTTCAGATAGAGAGAAAGTTAGGCGAGTGCATAGGTGTTTTTTGAAATGAAGACTTCAAGCATAATTGTGAGAATAGGAAGTTGTAAGAAATCAGGATGAGGACTGTATGCTGTAAAAGGCTGTACCCAGCGATGTGTCTCTGGGGCAGTGTAGTTCCACTACGTTCCTACACAGTCCTATAGATTCCACTCTGACAGCACCATCATGAAAAACTCAGCAAAAAGGAGGAAAAATAAAGCAGAAGTTTTTCTTACCACTCAACCAGGACACACTTGGCAGAATGTAAAACGGCAGTTCAGATAACTGGGAAGTCAAGCTAGAGATGCTGTATGTAATAACATATTTTCCAGCAAATGTTTCCATATTTTTAAAGTTGGATTGTCATTGAGAAGATTTTGATTAGTTATTAATCAAACTTATTTACAAAATTCAATGTCTGTAGTTAATTTATGAGTAGCTTTTGGCACACTTTGAACAGCTGTAACGGCTGTACGGTGTATATGGTGTATTTCTATTTCCTGACTGGATGAGGGGAATGAGATTTCCACTGCAAATATTTTTTGTAGGACATCAAAATTTGCTTTTCCCAAGTATTTAAAAATATTTTGAATACTGTTTCCATGAGCATTCTTGTTTTTGTGAACACAAAGTCAACACAGTTGAAATGAAGAGTTTAAAATTTTAAAAGAAAAATAAAGCATTTCTTTTTTAGTGCAAGCATCCTGCTTGACCTGAAAGTCACTTTAATCCTAGTTCTAAGGTTTCATAGGGAAGTACACAGCCACAGGCACGTTCACACATTACTTGTGTTCATGGAAGCATTAATTGAATTTCCAAAGTCCTATCTCGGTATTTGCTCCATGCAGTAGGAAGGATTCTTTGAAGGTGTTTCTTGCTGTTCATCCCAGATCCTTGTGGCAAATGGTTTTGTATAGGAGCAGGAGGAGCTTTCAGGTTGATAATCAGCTGTAGGAATGATTCTATAGCGTAAGAGGCTTTGAACTGAACAAAAAGAAATAAAATAGTGTTGGGGCTAGAATGATGTTCAAAAGTATTTTTACTTTGGATTCCTGAAAGAGGAAATAGTTTTCCTATAACACAGGTAATACTACCAGCAAGAGATAGCCTTTGAGCATTTTTTATTTTTTTTTTTAGATGATTGGCTGACATTCAAACAGTCAACCTTTGGCACAGAACTCTCACAAAAAATGCACAGGAAAATGCCACCCGAAAGCTTTCATTAAAGGTGGCTTTTCTAAAATGCCTGTGATGCAGATATTTAAACCTTGCTAAACACAGACTGCACCTACATTTTCTTCTGTGACAGGATAGGATTGGTTTGCTTCCCATAGGTCAGATTAGATCTCTCTGTCATGCTCCTTTCAGTCACTGTCCATATAGACATGAGAGAAGCCTAGCATTGCAGCATTTAGTTGAACTAAACCATCATTTCTTCTTGCTATTTGCTAGTAGTGGTCAAGACAAGCTTTCCACTCAGTTTATTTGGGTCCTGGCATCTGTCCGACCATAACCCCTGCATGGGACTGAAAGGATCTAAAGCTCAGACTTGGCTTGGCTAAGCTTCTAGGGGTTTTACAATTGAAATTTTCTTTTGTTTGTGCAACATTTCCAAGAAATACTTTACCATGCATATATATGTTTTAGCATAGCTGTCTGTCAATTTTCATGGCAAGAAAAAAAAAAAAGTATTTGGAAACTGGAGAATAGTAATAGTAGAGTTGTTTTTAAAGGAATCACCCTACACCATTCTGGGCCAAAAGCTTTTATTAAAGTTTTATGAAAATCCTCCCTGTTTTTTACATTCCATTGGAGTCTATTAGCTTTGCAAGTTTTGATGATCTAGCAGGTATAAGCACTTCTCACATTAAATGCAGTGTTGACAAAGGAAATTCACTAGCAAAGGTTTCATTAACTGGGGATTATCCTGAAACCTTTTCCCAGAATTGCCAATAAATGGAGCCCTAATCCAAAATTTGGCCTTAAATTCAAGTGCAACTAATATAATTTTGTGTTTGGTTTAAAATTACCTGTGGTTATTTTCTCGTTTTTGCAATATACAGCATTATGTAATCTGGACTCTCAAACAGCATTGTTCCTATGATGAAAAAGCAAACTTAAATCCCGTGTATGAAAGAAACTTCAGTTTAACTTGAATTTTGAAGGAGTTCTGTGAAAAGAGACTCTGTTCTGCAAAGACAGAATTAACTACATCCCCCCAAGTTAGCAATGGACATTCTGGGCAGGCAGGGCCTGTTCCTGAGGTGAGGGGTCCTGAAGTGACACATTGACAATGTCCTAGCACTGTTTGGACATGAGACTATGCCCTCCCCATGCTGATCAGAACTTATCTTAGGAAGAGGCAGAGGTGGACTGGAGGCAGGAGGGTATCCACAATGCTGGGGATTTGAAATCCTTTGGAGAATGCAGGAGCTTTGGGCCAGGGGAAATCCGGCGCCATTGTGAGCGATAGGAGCTTTGCCACTGACATAAGTAGCCTGAGGATCTTGCCAAACTTGGTACAAAATAATGTAATACTCTCCTTCTAATCTCCCTTGTGACACTGAAGATATCTAACAAATCTCCTGGTGTACTCTCCCCAGGCATGCAGAGAGGCCACAGCAGCTCCTTGAACCAAGAAAGTCCTGTCTAGAAAAAGAGGAATTTGAACTTTATGCACTCTGTGTGTGTGAAGGAATCGTGTGAGGTTTTTCTGTTTGTGCAGCACTCTGGACTTTTTCACTCTGTATATAGGGAAAAAAATGTGACAGCAGGTTAGGGGGTTTATGGTCAGGGAGGCATTTGGGGCCTGGCCATGGCACTATGGTCCCCATTGCCTGAGGAGGAGATCCCTGGCCTGGAAAGGCAACAAGAGCCACATCCAAATCTCCTAAACTCAGTAGGAATCTCTCCAAGGATCTAATAGGTTCAGGGTTTATAACATAGCCTGTTAAGATTAAATTTTTGAAACTACCTAGGGGAACTGAGTATGGCTTTCTATTAAAATTAATGGGAATTGGATATTTAAATTCCTTAAACATCTTTGAAAGTCTTACCTCTAAGTGGCATATAAAGATCTAATGTAACTTCCATTACACCTAATTTACAGTTTATAGGTAAGATGATGTAAACTCTGGGTTTGTTTCAGAATTAAGTTCCTGTATTTACAGCCCCCATAGCAAAGCCACTGTTTAGTGTTCTATGAAAAGTAACTAAGTATTAGTAGCAGGTACCGTGGTCACAGTTGTTTAGACTTGCATTTTATCTGAGTCAAGAAGATTGCTCTATCTCATGAAGAGAACTTGGGTGGACTCATAAATCTGAAGTTCCTGGTTATCTTTTTAAAAGGGATTTGGAACTCATATCTCCCTATGCTTTCTTAATGGTTTTACATAAACAATGAAGTGCTTCAGGAAAATCACAAATGGCTCTTCTGTCAACAGACGGCTTCATTTTCTCTAGCAGATTAGGGTGGTCTGAAGCTATCAGCAGCTGATCTGACAAAGTAAATCTGAAACAAATTGCTGTTGCTATAATCCTTCTTTGGCATGAGGTGCTGCACAGGAGAGAAAGCAAATATTGTTGCATAACTAAATTGATTGGCTGGTGGTTCATTAGATTGAAGTAAAAAGTGTTTGGTTTGCTGCAATTCATATCTATCTATCTACCTACCTACCTACCTACCTGAAATAAACTTGGGATGTATTACTTTGCTCTCAGAATAGCGTAAGAGAAGCCATCTCCCTACATGTTTTGATTTTAAGGTTAAATCCGTGGCTGTAAAACAAAGTTCCAAGTTTTACCTTCTGGAGGTTTTCGAGTTTGAGAAATGTGGTAGACTTCTTCAATTCTTTATATTTTTCCTGAGACTACTATTTTATTTGAGGTTAAAATTCTAATGGAAAAAGCTATTAGAGTTGGCAGCAGCTTAGACTAACATGGTAAAGGTAATTCTTGGCTGCTTGTAGACCTGGAAGATCTGTAATGTCAGTGACCAGCACAGTGTTGCTAAATTCCAGCAGCCTCTGCTTCCTCTTGCACAGATGAAGCCACTCAGTTTGATAAGCACGAAGCAGCCCAAAGACTTCACCTCTGATTTGTGGTTCAGATGCTGTCCCTGTGTTTATTGCCATTTCAGGAACTGGATATCAAAGCTTGATTGTCTTCATCCTGGGACACCTCCAAATACCAGTGGGCATTGTTTTGCTGAACAGTTTTTAAGGAAAGTGGAGATGATACAGGGAAGAATGCCATTCCTTGCAGTTTGAACAAAGATTGCTTAGTTCTTAATTTAAGCTGCTGTGGGAAATGCCACCAAAGTAGGTGGCACCCTGAGCCTGCACTGTGCTCTGGCTTGGGGCAGCAGAGGGAGCAGTGATGGAGATTTCACAGGCCCACATAACTGACCATGCCCTTCTCCTTGCCTCAGAACCTGCCCTCTTCTCTTGCCCCTTCAGTTATCACGTGCATGATTGTCTACAGGACTAACAAACTGGCTGAGTTGCTTTGGGATTTTTTTTCTCTATTGGCAGTAAAATGCTGCCAGTGCAAGAGAGGGCTCCCCGTTACATCTTGATGTAATATCAAAAGGAGCGGTGCAAACTGAAATGATTTTTCTTTCCTAGCAGAATGAAAGAGCTGAAAGATTTTAAAGCCTAATTGCATCAAAGGAAGGAAATTAAAATTTCCTTAAAGGAATTCAGGTTGCTGAAAAATTCAGGCCCAGCTCAGACACAAGTATGTTTTATATTAAAACTTGAACAACCAGCTAGTATAATATTTCCTGAAGTTTCATCCATCATGCTACTGGTTTCTGCAGGGAAGGAAACATAACCTTCCCTTGCTATGTCTCAGGGAAAGTAAATAATATTGTTAAGAAGCTTGTCATATCACAAGTGCCTAATTAGGGAGGCCTGGGGGGCTGGCAAGTTTGCAGACTTCATTAAACAAGCTGCTATGCCCTGAGGTAGCAAATGCTGAGGGATATCTGCAAATTATATAGGTGCAGACTGATTTGCATCCCTGTACCACCGAACAGTAAAATGAAGTCTCCAGAGAAGCCAAGAAAGTAGCATGAAGCTGCATGAGCTAATAGAAGTGTGGTTGAAACAGCTCCCAGTTTTCTCTCCTGCTTGGAGGAAAAGCAGGAAGGTTTGGTAGAAGCCCTGCACATTTTGAAGACAGGCAGATACCTGGGTGTGTTGGTACATAATGAGGGCAGCCTCATTTAGTGACTGAGATTTGGATTCCACCAGAAAAATCATCGTGGAACATGGTCTTTCTGAGGAGCTTTGAAGGCTTGGACCTCTCTGCTGTGCTGGATGCATGTGCTTGTCTCTGGTCCTGGCTTCTGCCAACAGATGTTAATGACATTGAAATGGAGGAGAGTCTGCTCCATCCCAGCCCTCAGCCAACACAGGAGTGGACGTAAAGGTATATTTCCTTCCTCCTTGGCAAATATTCCAAATGCCACACTCCAACAGCATTCTGAAGGGCATTTCTTGTAATTCCTCCATTTAAACTGTTATGTTTTTAATGTAATAATTAGGAAACCTAATGATACTAAGTAGCAGAGCTGAGAAGCAGATGACACTGTTATAGGAGCCCAGGTCTGTCCTCTCCCAAATGTATGTTCTTACCACTGGTCTTGATAGTAGGACTTTGCTGATCCCTTCTTCAGTAGCCAGCTGATTTGCCTATGAGGATTCAAGAGGGTGGACAAGGACCATAACTCTGGATGCTGTAGAGCCCAGGAGAAGCAAAGCTGGAACAACTTTTTCTTAAGGTATATAGCATTTTTAAGCAGAAATTATGAAGGATGAAGCAGTGGCTGTATCAGATTCTCTGTGCTGTGCAGGGGCTGATCTGCTGTCCACGGAGATGGTCAAGTCCTGCAGGGTAGTCTTGGCTGTGGCCCTGATGTCACTGACATCTGGTGCCAAGCTGATCAACACTGCTGAGGAAAAAATGTTTGAGACGTGTGCAGAGAAAATCATCCAGATACCTGAGGAGTCTTGCTGTGGTGGGAGGCGTAGCCACATCAAGCCCTTACTGATAAAGCAAATTATTCACTACAAAGAAAATCCTCTTTCTTGTCCTTCTCACTAAAAATGTTTTTTAAATCTTAAGAGCATGCTTATTAAAAATTATTTATTTTCTGATTAAAAGTCTTATAGAAGAATAAACAATCTAAAAACAATGAACATTGTTATTTATTTTGAAATTAAATTTTCTGTTAAAGAAAGAAAACTTCTAGCTGGGTATTTGACATATTTGTATGACTAAAAAGTGAAATTCAAGGTGAAAATTTATATTAAGAGCTTGTATAAACATCTCCTTAAAAACAGAGTGAAAAATAAATAAACAGTCTCACTAAATTGATTTTCATGCCCTAAGCTATAACTGCTATAATTGTGTAGCAACTGTGTTTACTGCTCATGAGCCACCAAAATGTCAGGGTTGTATGGAAGAACTGTCACAAATTGTAACTTCATAGGATAAGCTTAGAAAAATCTTCATTCAATTAAATTCACTTCAGAATTAGGCATGTAGAGAGCCTCAGTGAGACATTAGTGAGGCCCTTAATAGAGATACTTGAAGGACATCTACTCAGGATCTAGTTGGATATCTCTTTTAAACATATTTATACCCAGCCTCTGGGCTGTGGGGTTTACTCCTGTTTTGCTGATCAGCCTGTATTTGCAAATGTTTACAAGCTAAACAGGAGGTGGATAGAGGCACTAAATACACAACATACAGTCAACTTTTTTCCTTGTCCAATTATGGTTTCTCATTAGTTCCTTCCTAAACTGTGATCAAGGGAGGATAATGACCTGTAATTTTTTTGAAATATATATATTTTTTAATGGATGACTTGGAAAATTTTGCTATTATCATGTCCATAAGTATTCATAAAGTTATATCCATACTTATGTCTATATCAATTAATATACCTGATAACTTTAACTGTAATTTCCTAGTGTTTATGTGAGTTTTATACCAGGGTAAATCTTTTGGTGATTTAGCTTGGGCAACATAAAACTTCTTGGCAAGATCTTCATAATGTTCTTGCTCTAAGGGATTTCTTTTTTCTGTCAGACCTTCTATCTTCCTCCCTTATATCACTGAGTGGTGAACAAGTACATGCTCCATGGCATGCCTGATTGTTCTTGAATTTTCTCTCAATTCTACACTGTTGCCTGTAACCAGTGGCTTTCTGGAAAACAGATAATCTTATGAAATAAGTAATTAAGTGAGCTTGGGCTCGAGTCTACATGGAGACTTCCCACCCCATAGGCACACTTTGATGTTCAGACATTGACTGATACTACATTCAGGAATTGTGACAAGGGGTAAAATCTAGGATCTTGCCACCAAATTGTTGCCTAGTGCAGGCCTGAGCAAATGTTTAGTTTTGGATGGCCAGCTGGTTGTCATCTGGCTCTGCTACTTCTTTGTTTATCAACTACCTTTGTAGCATTTGTTAGGCAACCAGTATGAGATATAATACATCCTGGAAGCCTACCTGTAAAGATCCCACATAAATAGTTATAAAGTCATAGGCAGCCAGAGTTGAGTATGTTTTTACATGCAAACTAACAGCATGGATAGAATTGAGGCTTCTATAGAACTGAGACCTCTACGTTTATTTAAGCATTGTCTGTGTGTGGGCTAGGTGTCTAAGTCCTGTTCTGGTCGATAGATAACTCATCAGTATAGTCTGTGAAGTCTAAACACATCAAGTTGACAAGTCACTGAATTCATCTGTCCATGCACAGGTACCTGATACCATTTAAGATGCCTCATGGAGTTCTGCTTGACCTCCTGCCAGTTTAGAAAATCTTTTGTGGGGCACGTGTCATTTTTACCTGCCCTATGGCAGTGTTTCAGATACTCTACAATATATCAAATAGCACGGGACACCTAAATGCAAGCAAGCATTCTAAGCATCTAGTTTTAATTGACGTGAAATGCCTTTTAGACACAGTTGTAGATCTCATTTGGCTACAGTGCAAGTTTACACACCTGTATGTCCACATATAAAGATATGTGTCTTCATGCCAAGCTGAATCTCGCCCTATAAATCACAGGTTGATTGAAAACAGTGATATTAATATGTGCTAAATCAGAGAACTTGATCATCCTAGCCACTCACCACTCACATAAAGATCCAGTACAGGAAAGATGTGGAGCACTTGGAGAGGGTCCAGAGGAGGGCCACTAAGATCATCACAGGGCTGGAGCACCTCTCCTGTGAGGAAAGGTTGAGCGAACTTTGCTTGTTTAGCTTGGAGAAGAGAAGGCTCCGGGGAGACCTCATTGTGGCCTTCCAGTACTTGAAGGGAGCATACAAACAGGAGGGGGAATGAGGGTGCATAGTGATAGGACAAAGGGGAATGCTTTTAAACAATGACAGGGAAAGCTTAGGATAGATATTAGAAGTTTTTCACACGCAGGGTGGTGACACACTGGAACAAGTTGCCCAAGGAGGTTGTGGATGCCCCATCCCTGGAGGCATTCAAGGCCAGGCTGGATGTGGCTCTGGGCAGCCTGGTCTGGTGGTTGGCAACCCTGCATATAGCGGGGGGTTGAAACGAGGTGATCATTGTGGTCCTTTTCAACCCAGGCCATTCTATGATTCTATGATTCTATGAAAGATTTCAAAAGAGTGTGTAGGTGTAGCCAAAATTTCCAGTAGGTTATTTGTTATGTTCAAGATATAAACTGCCCAGATTTTGTTTCAGAGCTGGATGCTATTTTGTGCGTAGTGAGAAAACACAGAAATTTGACTATTAGCTAGACAAACTATTGCTTTACATTAATTTTATTTTATTAAAATACTCAAAATAATTGCATTTGCAGCTGAAAAACATGACTTGAAACTGGATTATTCTAATTAACACCTATTTCAGAGAAATGCCACCCACCAGTTTTTCTGAACAAGATGAAGAATCAATTTATCAGTGCTCATATTAAGTACAATACCAGGTCCTTGGCAACTTTACTCCATTTAATTACCTAACAACTTTGGTTGCATATTGAATCCCTCGGAAAACTCAGATGTGGCTCAACCATCTGGCATTATATTATACATTTTAAAAGATGTATTTAAGACCTTCTGTGGCTGAAATAACACCTCTGTGCTCTGATCTTTGTTTCAGTTCAATCACATCATTTTCTTATAAGGCTAGAGCTACCGTCACTAATTAGGTCTTTTATTTTGTTTTACTAGATTATCTGGTTTTTAACTGTAAGACCTCCTTGACCAGACAGCACAATTTGAATACTTGGATGAAGTTATCTGAGTAAATTCATGCCAATTTTCATACAAAACTGAGTTAATTTAGTTTGCCACTTTCCCAAAAATTTAGAAAGCAGTTTTTTTTCTTTCCCAAGATCCATAAACACTGCATTGAATACTGCACTGTTTGAATACTGCAAAACAGACCTCATAATTTCTGAGTTTCAGTCCTTCACAAGAAATTCTTCCTTTTACTCTGAAAGAAAATCTTTACATTATGAATGTTTGTTTATATGTCATTTCCAGACTTTGCTTTTGTGTTATGATGATGTGTTATGACAGGAGAACTTGTCTATGAACCTGATGTTCAATTTCCTCCTTTTGTATAAGGGTCAAAGTGTAGATATTCATCTGAATCAATGACTTTGCCACCTTAACTTATCCACGTTTCAGGGAAATACATACATTAGTTGATATACTCTGTGAAACGTACATATAAAGATACAAAAATAAATAGGATAAGAATGAGCTAGGATGGCACATAGAGCAGAGGAAGATGACAGTGTATGGAGAAGCCGCTGTAGCTAAATGGCTTATGTGACCTTTATTTTATTTCTGGATGTTTTTAACAGGTGAATTTCAGCAGGTTTGGAAGTTGGATTTAGATTAGCTTGTTTAGACTCCACTGCTGTTACTTTAAAGCATTGAAGATAAAATCTTTAATTATAGGTTGCTTGTAAATTGTTCACTACTACCTGTTATTGCTGAATTCTTACTCCAGCCTCTTTCCTGGATTTAGAGTTTCTCCAGCCCACAGCAGAGGGTACAAAAGTGTCTTCCAAGAGATCTTTCAAATAAATGGACAATAACAATTAGCAGTTTTGTGTGTCTCAGCTTCATAATTTTGAACCCACTACTGCTGTTCTTTGTACTGTGCTTAGTGCTGTTTGAGTGCATAAGCTATGCTCAAGAGCTGCAATCAGCTAGAAGGATAATGCGGAGTTGAGGCCACATCCTGCATGGATTCAAATAGTGATGATGCGTATGCAAGAGCTAAACTTTCTATATGGTCCATAGAAAAGGGCATCTGTACATGGCTGGGAGCTTAAACACAGAACCACCAGGAACTCTGTGATCCATAATGAGCTATATATACTGAGTTTAGGGTCTGCCAGTCCTGAAGGGCTGTTGCAACTGCTTGAATCATTCCCATGGATTTTGGAAGGATTAAAGCTTTTCAGTCCTACTTGTGCACCACAGCAAGAAATCTGAATCTCGCTCTTTACCTTTTGCACAGAGATTACAGAACGTGTACACGGCAGAGAAACACTAGTAATTCCTTTGACAGTTGTTTTCCTGGCACAGTGTAACTGACCAGCGTCACCAGCCGTAGCTCAACCACCACATCACCAAAACAATATACTTCAAACTTGTTTCTGGAAGTGTTTTGGCCTTAAATTGTGACTGACCTTTGAGGTACGACTTGGAATCTCCATTTTGTTGCTATTGAGAGAAATAGGAGAAGTAGCAGGTCTGTGAGCACAAATTCTGTGCTGAGATAAAAATGCTACTTTGGCAGTATTCAAGCAATTTTTTCCTTCATCGGATGTATGATATTGGTTTTATTTTGCCTTACATAGCAGAATTTATTATGCTACAGTTTTATAGAGACCACATTCACTTTTCTGTACAGAGTAGAATAACTCCTAGTGAATAATGCATTTGACATTTCTGTTTACTATTAAAAGAATTATCCTCTTAGATAAAAATCTTCAATCAAATTTGTGACAATCCTTAAAAATAAATTACTTTTTAATTTATATATGGTTTGGCGTCACAATATACTCCAGGGAAAGGAAAGGAAAGAAGAGAATAGGAGAGGAGAGAAAAGAGGAAAGTAAAGGGAAGGGAACGGAAAGTGGGAGAGGAAGGAGGAGGGGGGAGAGAGGAAAGCGGAGGAAAGGAGGGAAGGGAAAATAGAGAACAGAAAAGAAGAGAAGAGTAAAAAGGAAAGGAAAGGGAAGGAAAGGGAAGGAAAGGGAAGGAATGGGAAGGAAAGGAAAGGGAAGGAGAGGGGAGAGGAGAGGAGAGGAGAGGAGAGGAGAGGAGAGGAGAGGAGAGGAGAGGAGAGGAGAGGAGAGGAGAGGAGAGGAGAGGAGAGGAGAGAGAGAGAGAGGAGAGGAGAGGAGAGGAGAGGAGAGGAGAGGAGAGGAGAGGAGAGGAGAGGAGAGGAGAGGAGAGGAGAGGAGAGGAGAGGGAGGGAAGGGAAGGGAAGGGAAGGGAAGGGAAGGGAAGGGAAGGGAAGGGAAGGGAAGGGAAGGGAAGGGAAGAGAAGAGAAGAGAAGAGAAGAGAAGAGAAGAGAAGAGAAGAGAAGAGAAGAGAAGAGAAGAGAAGAGAAGAGAAGAGAAGAGAAGAGAAGAGAAGAGAAGAGAAGAGAAGAGAAGAGAAGAGAAGAGAAAGAGAAAGGAACAAGAAGAGAAGGAACGAAAAGAAAAGAAAAGAAAAGAAAAGAAAAGAAAAGAAAAGAAAAGAAAAGAAAAGAAAAGAAAAGAAAAGAAAAGAAAAGAAAAGAAAAGAAAAGAAGAGAAAAGAAAATTCTGTTATGCAAAAATCTTCCAAAAGAAAGAAAGAACAAGGTCAGGATGGTATACTTGCCAATAAGTAAGCTGAAAAAAACCAAACAAACGCACAATTATGGAACAGATTACAGCAACAAAGATCCCTTGTATAAAGTACGGGCAAGATTTCTTTTCCATATAAACCTGTCCACATCTGAAGTAGCTCTATTGATTTCACTATTTTCCACAGACCTGTACCAGTGCTTTGTCCCATGGGTGTCATGGATATTGGACAAATTATTGGTATACGTCAAAGCAAAGGTTTGAAAATGAATAAATAGCAAACGCCTAAGTATGCTTCCATTCAACTGTAACTGCTTGCTGTAAGAAAATTTATGCTATGAGGAAGATCTGCATGAGTATCTCTGTTGAAGGCCTAGCTTGTAAACTATTAAGTAGTTTTGCATTTCTTGGCTCTTACTTTTAAGATCTTTGGACCATAACTGACTATGCCTGAAAAATTTTTAAAAGAACTGTGTCAGAAGGCCACATCTCCTGCTGGAACTTTCATGTGTGCTGCCTTTCATGTGTGGAGTATGAGCTACCAGGAGTTTGGGTCACAAGGGGCAGAGCTGTCCCTTTTTCACTGATGGGGACACATGATGAGGGCTGCTCTCTCCTTCTTCCCACCAACCCATGGCTTTGCTTTGTCCTTATCCTTGTCCTTGTCTTTACCTGAGAGAGGAGAGCTGGCAGTTTCCAGGTGACAGTAGCATCATTAAAGAGATGGGCAGCATCACATTTCAGCAAAACTCTGGCTGACTCCTATGGATACCCATCCTTTGTGCTTCCTCAGATCTCCTCAATGCCATGCTGGAAAAATTTGCCACTTTCCAGCCACACTTCTTGTCCCTTGGCACCCTGATTGGACAAGGGACTTGGCAGAGTCAGAGCCCTGGACTCCAACAGAGGCCAAATGTATCCCAAAGAACTACACTACTGAGTTATCATTGCACACTGCAGAAATTAGAAGCAAGGAGTGATTGTGTACAAGGTACAACTCCAAGTTTCCATTGAAGATAATGGACTCCTTGGATGCAAATCTCACGGAAAATCCAGGTAGAGGAAAATTAAGCCTATTTGTAGCTATACAAAATGATTTATGTTTCTGTGTAACAGGTAATTTATGTTTTATCTTTGGCATTTGTGCCATGTTCTTAATTCTCCAAACTAAAAATCCAACAAACATGTTGAAAAAGACTAACCTGTGCCTAATTTTTGTTTTCTTTCCAGGCTCTATCAGAAATCAATAAATAAGCAGTGTAGTTTAAAAATTAAACAAATACCATACCTTAAGTACTATTAAAAGCAGAATTAAAACGGCATAACAAATTGTAAACTTTAATCCATATCCAATGCAAAGCAAAAATCCTTCTAAAAATACCTATGTCACAAAAGACTAGTGTTTTAAGCAAGGGTCTTTTCCTGAAAAAATTTTAAATGGCAATATTCTTAAAGGTTTATGTTAAGGTTCATTTTATTCTATTTTTTAATCATCCAAAACATTTTCCAAACAAAGTTATGCATACAACAGTTTTTAGTTGGAAAAATTAAATCATCGTATCTTGCTGCTTACATGTTTTGCTATTTTAATATGCGTTTAAGAAAATATAGCAATCCTTTGTTTCTAGAGAATATTATACATCAGTCCCAATGCATCAGGCATAGCCCATCTCATCTGGGGAGTGAAATGGCCATAAACATATTTGTTCTGCAAAGCAAGATCCACCAAATGTGTTTTCTTTATTCTCTCAAGCATGTGTGCCCCATGCCTACAGCCTACTGTGTATTTGGGAAGGATTATATTCAGCTGCACTGAGTTGCCATAATTCTAGGAGATATTTTTGTCAAAAAGAAGTTAAAGGATTTATTGAAAAAGCTTAATCAAAACAAAATATTCATGTTATGTATGTATAGGTGACAGCAAAGGAGAAAAGCCAGTCAGTTTATCTATCTGTTCCTCCTCTAATTAGTTTGATGTTTATTAAGCATCTAGGAGGAAAGGAGCAGAAATGATATGAGGACTGACCGAGTAGTGGCTCTGCTTACAAGGCTTGATGGACAAGAATCAATGGCAAGAATTTATTTTCTTTTTAATGTGTTGTCCCAGCATCTAACATGATTGGAGTTATGGATGGTTTTCCATCGTTTCTAACCTTAGAGGAAACAAATCTACTGAAAAGACAAACTCAACGAAGAATTGAAGCAACATGGTCAGTCTTTTTATCCTAATGACTTCAGGATAAAAGCTTCAACTTCTCAAAAAAACTTGTCAACTTCACATTTTTTTTTAATTTCTGATACAGCTATCAACAACAACAACAAAACAACAAAAAAAAGAGAAAACATAACATGGTTTGGAAAATGACAATAAATGTGGAAATTATGGGAATGGCATCCACTGAGTGTAGAAAATTTGAAAAGCAAAAATGAGATATCATACTTGAGTAAAGCATCATTGCAGGAGGAGACTCCCAGCAAGACTGCCTCAGAAAGCCTAAACTAGAAAGTATCATTAAGCTAATAACCGGCATTCATTAGACTCTAAATGAAAATTTTAGAGACCTGTTTTGCTGTTCTTCTTTTTTTTTTTTTTTGCCATTGCTTTTTTGTAAAAGGCATTCTGAAAGATCTAGAAAGTTGCAAATGTACCATGATGGAGACAGTCTCATGGAAGAAAATTGAAGAAAATTGTTATATATTATCATGTGAAGTAGTCTTCATCTCCTGTCTTTACCCTTTTCCTCCTTTTTCTTGCTCAGGTGAATAAATGTAATGGAGCAGAGGAGCTATTGCCTAGACAGCATTGAAATTGGTAGTTTTGAGATTCACGAATTAAGAAAACCATGATAGCTTCCTAAAATAGAGTTACCATGCATCAGAGAAGAGAATTTACCCCAAATGGTCTGACATCAGTGTTCATCATCATGTACCACTCCAAGCTCATGGCAGAGTAATCCAAGGGCACTGCTTCAGCTAGGAAAGAAAGAACTCAAATCATAGCTGCCTTTGTAGATAAAAATAGGGGGGTGCTAGTATGCTGCCGCATGACAAGTTTTTACCAGAGAGTTGGAACATTTTCATTTTGCATGGCAAACCAATGGCACTGAGTTTGCATGGCTTGCAACCACTCTGAAGGGATCATCCTCTCTTCACAGCCCCTCTCCCCTTGCCAGTCTTCACCATCAGCTCTGTGTTATCCACCCTGAGAATCTCTGATCAGAGATTCTACCAAGTGCCACCACCAGTCCTTGCCATCAGGAAAAGCCAGCAGAAGTTTTCCTCTGAGGCTTGTTTCCAAGGGAGAAAGCCTTTCCAAGAAGAATAAACAGTAAACATACCAAGTTCTTGCCCACTATATCAGGGTAATGCAGAGTCTTGTTACAGAAAACACTGTTGGTAAGGCTGATTTTGGCCTGTCACACACGATTGCACAACACAACACAGTGCAATGACGTGAGACAACTAAATGACAAAATGCTGGCTCTCAATCAAACATGTAAAGCACCTATTTTCAGCTCTACCATCTGCTATCAGTTTGCACAGTGTCTTTTCCAGCTGAAAACACAATGCAGATTGGCACAAATGGAGCATTCCTCTGGCTGATCACAGACTGCAAGATACATTTTTTTTCTCCTCCTGTGGCTGGCCCATCTCTGATTTGTTTTTTTTTAATTTCCATAACAAGTAGGCTGCCCTGTGTAAGCTAAATCTTGATAAAGAAAAAACAGTCCCATGGGATAAATGTTCTCTAGCATCCTGTCAGTCAAAATAATAGTATGTCACTTCTACCTTAAAAAAAAGCACACAGAAATCAACAACTGAAACTAATAGCAATATTAGTTTAATCTTTTCCACTGAAACCCCTTCTCTGGGGACTTCTATTACTTAACACTCTAGAATATCATTAACTCTGTTGTCATCTACTGATGAACAGTAAAAGGAAGTTCAGTAAAGTAAGTAAAATTACAGTAAGTAACTTTTTTTGTTGTCATGTAACTTTCTGTAAAAAAAAGACACTTTAGGGAGTCTAATGTGGAAAACAGCAAAGCAAAACAAAAGAAATTCAACAACATCTAAGCTTTTCTATGAAGGCCGAAAACACCCTCAGCCATTTCCTGGTTGTTTCCATTAAGTTGATTACTCCTTTAGAGCCCTGTTTTGGAGGGATGGAGCTAATCCGAAATTCTTTCTTTTTTTAATAAAGAACAAAACCACTGGGACCTTTGCTGCTTTCTTCCCTGAATAAATAAGATGTTTCTGAGTTGAAACCCTGGCTCTGTTGACTTCACTGGGGCCATGATTTCACCCCAGGAATTATTCTAAAAGCATTACTCATTTAATAAGCATACCACACTAATTCTCTACTGTTTCCGTATGAGCACCTCCCAGTGCCAATATAAACCTACTGCACAAAGCTACATTAAAGCAATATTTATGGTTGAGATCTTAACACAAAAGTCAGGAAACTCAGAGTTATGGTTCCCCCAGCCAACCATAACCAGGGGTAGCTTTAGTGTTTTGCATTACTGTGTCTGTACTCTACAATGCATGTCCAAATGCCAGTGACTGAGTTATAGCTGCTGTGGGAACTATAGCTTTGGATTTCTGTATATTTTTGAATTTAAATTCTCAACCCAGGTCATGAACAACTGTGAAAATTATGATTGCAGAGAAGTTTAGTATCTCCTGTTTGCTATTCTTGGTTACTGCCAACGGTCACACAGGAAAATGGTGAGCTCTCGCTGGTGTGTGGATGTTGGGAAGCCTGAGGGTCTCTTTTACCTTGATGAACACAATACTTCAGTTACACTTATAAGGTATATAATGATCAACTTTTCCACAAGCTCTGTATCATTCAGCAGATACTCTAGGAGAGAGCGGGGGAGCTAATGCCATCTGACAGAGATTACTTAACGTAAATAATGGTAATATCCAATTAACTTGGTCAGAGACAAGAATAAGCTGCTTTTGTGTTCAGTTTATACAATGTTAGGCAAATGCTGCATCTCCATTGAAGGGAAATAAGATTGTTTTTACCCTGTGTTCTCAGAGTAGAGAAGATATGGAGAGGAGAAAGTTTGTACAGTGGGCAGTGCTGACAAGAATGTAACAGCAGTGTGAGAGAGTCCATGCAACAACACTTCTCTGTCAGACCTAGGGCTACTCAAGGGAAATTTTATCTGTAAGCTAGGTAGTTAGTATGCAGCTTATTTCAAGAATTGTTTCAGACGTGAATATTGTGCAGTAAGGACTACAAATAGATTTAATAGCTTGGCAATATCTGGAATTTGATGCAGAAGTTTACAGTAAATTGAATATATATTTTTAGTGGTGTTTCTCAAAGGACACGAAGTTGAACTCTGACTTACAAAGCCAGCTGACTTGGGAGCAGGGTAATGGCTTGAATATCAAAGAAAGAAAAGCAAAGTCTAGAAGCTCTTTCCCTGCACCCTGTGCAGTGATGGGCTGGAACTGGCCATAGAGAGAATAGTTGAAGGCTGCTGGCATTTATCTACCATAAACCTGGGAGGAAAAGAAATGACTTAAGCATGTAATTCCTTAAGTGGAAAGTTCACAAACATATTCAAGTTTGAACAAACTCTACTAATTTAGCTGGGATGCACTTCTTGGTGTTCTGTAGTCTAATTTACATTGGGATTGTAATCACAATTTTTTGTCCATTAGTGAGCACGTCTACTTTCTAAAGCAAGTTATAATCTTGTCTCCTGGGAAAACAATCCAACCAAAGCAGAGCATGATAACTGGAACAAGAACTGCAAGTGCCTACTAGCAGCCACTCCGAATCATCACCTATGTTTGCTTTCAGATGTTATCAACATCCCACTGCAAGAATGAATGAAGTGATATATCTGGCTCATGGACCAAGACATGAGGAGTGTTTTCCCCTGCTCTTAACAGATGCCAGCAGCAGCACACAGCTGAATTGGCCCTTCCAAAACATAATCCCTTTTGAACATGGCTGCTGATATGTTCGTACCTTATGTTTATATGTCTTGGCTTTTAGTTTTACATATTGAACTGCTTGGACAAGATCAATATGTACGGTAACAGCATTCCCATTGACTACGTGAGTCCAGCTGCTCCTGCCCCATGTTTTCATCAGATTTCCACCTCTGTCTGAATATAGCAATGGTATAACTGGATTGCACAACAATAAAAAAAACTGACATTTTTAAGTCCAAGTAGTAGAAATATTTTGCTTTATGCATATTTATTTCTTCAGTGTATTTTGCAGCAGCTCTAACAGTGCTCCGCTCTAGGTAGGAATTAAAAGCAAGTCGCTTAACTCAGGGCTTTTGCACAACCAGACAACGTTCTGCAGACAGATCTTTCGTAGGCATTCATTTAATACCTCGGAGAAGAGACAACTAAGTAAAGCTTATCAAAAACCTGGAAAAAGCAAAAATCTCCAAATAAGGTATTTTTAGCTTTATATAAGCAACATGTCTGTTGTTTTTAAATAATCTTTATTGGAAACTGCTTGGAGTATAAACATATGGACTCTCTGAAAAAAGTTTGCTTGTGCTCTGCAAAGCAGTTGCTTATGCTTAGAAACGATGTCATTTTATACTCTTAAAAATAATGAAAGGGAATTAGAATTACTTACCAAGCTATTAATTAACCTTGGGTTATGGTATCCTTCTAGAAAACTGCTTGATCTTAAACAACTTTTATTATCTCATATTTATCAGTTCACCAGAATGGTAGTTTGCAGATCCAGAAATCTACCAAGCATATATTATAGAATTAGGTGCAAACATAATTTTCAGTGTTATTTTCACTGCTGAAAAGAGATGTTATTGCCATGGCAGCAGGGTATCAGACTTTTGGGCAAAACTGAGGTATCAGCCTCACTGCTTATTAAATCACAGCTTGTGAGGCAGTTTCTTCAGATTCTAGATGTTAAGTTCTGATGCTGAGTGATATGAACTACTGAATTTTTTATTTTTAAGGAGAAGGTGACGGTTTACTTGCATATCTGCCGTGAAGCAAGGATCTCTAATGGGAACTGAAATTGAGAGTGTCATTTGGAAAGACGTGGAGTAGCTGGTGTCTGCAGCTTAGCTTAATGTAACCAAGGGAAAAACGCAAGTCTTTGCCCCTTAGTTTTCCATGATTTCCTTTTGCATGTGCAGAGTGTTTTGCATACCTGTGACCTTTCAATTAACATTATTTATATCCCAGTAAACTGCCATGCTACTTTTCCAGATGTCCTAATCTGTTATGTAAATGAATTTATTAAACCCAGGCACTTGCCTCAATGAAATCTGCCAAATCCACTGCGTCTGGGCCCACATGCGCTATAGACTAAGCTTTATTTGCATAAACTTGCTCTGTAAGCGTAATCTGCAGAGTTAAAGTTTCACTAATGTAAATCCTTGACAAATCAAGTGCAGATGTAAGTCTTTGCCCCCAGGCTCAGCCTGTCAATTCACTGCCTCCCCTGTATCTTCTCCTTGCTCTCCCTTCTCTCCCTGCAAGTGTTTTTTAGTACTAGTAGTCATTTAAAGCTGTTTATGTAGATACATTGCAGGTACTTAACATGACACTGAACGTTAGTCATTTAGGCTTTTTCCTTTTGATCAAGCTGTCTCACAAAACAGTGCTGGCACGTAATTCTGGGTGTCTGTTTGTACCATCTGGAAAAATTTGCTCTGCCAGTCCCTGAGTGCCAGACAGATTGTTTCAGTTCACCAGGCGATGTTCCAGATAAGGAGTCAAGCTCAATGAATGGTTAATGTAAGCTGGCAAATTCCACCATGTCGCCAAGGCACATTCAGTCAGAGGGCAGTAGGGGGTGTAACTCCCTAAAACCACGAGCAAGAAGGGGGGATGGGGTGAGGGGATGATTCCCGAGCTTGGCAATCCATTGTCTGTGAGAAATGAAAAATTCCTGCTGGTAATAAAACCGGTAGATTTAAAAATGAAACAAAGTCTGCCAGCTCTTGAACCTCTTATGAGATGGAGGAAAATGTTAGTTTTGAATTCAGAGGGTGTTGGCACACACTGGGTTTGTTTCTGATTACTTCAAGTCTAAATATGTTTCCTTTGCTGGTACCCAGTTGCTATTTATTTGGCTTTAGTCTTTGATCTCTCTTATGCTGGCACATCATAAAAAACATATTCCTACTTGAGTTCTGTATTATTCAGTTAGTCTCTGCTTGGTTTGTTCACCAGGCCAGTTGTACCTACAGAATAAGTCTTTCTTTGTTTTTGATAGACTCCAGGTGTTTATCACTGTAACTTACTAATGGACTTGACCACAGAATATGCGTGCAAGAAGCAAACTGAAAACCTAATGGCAAAATTACTGGTTTGATAATTCAGTGACCTGCTATATAGTAACCACACGAACCACACACATGCACGCATGCATACACATATGCACACAGACTGTTTTGTAAAAGAGCAGATGTTTTTAAGACTTTGCTTGCTGAGCTTATTTGACATGAATTTTCTATACTGGAAATTAAGTTTCACTTCAAATTTACTTGTCACCAGGAGTTTTTTTGCAAAGCTTTCCAACTCTAAGCCTTGCTCATTCAATTCCACATGACAGTGCATTTTAGGTGCTGCAGTTCATAGGACTGTGCTCTCTGCATCTCAGAATTAGCTGTGCATTCACAAACAGTGGGATCTTGTATGTTTTTGAAGTTTCATATCATGTATTAACTCCACTGTTTGGCAGGAGCCACAGATGACTCTTTTTTGTTGTTGTTGTTGTTTTGTTTTTTTTGTTTTTTTTCCCCCAGTTCTGGTGAACCCAACTTTTTCTAATAGGAAATGATAGAAATTCTACTTCAAAAATGTCCATATTCCTACACATACCACCAAATGAGAACTGCCTTGTTAAAGTGCAGCTCTCTCGCCTCTGCACCCCAGAAATAACCTGTAGTTGAATTTTTAGGAAGAAGAATTTGTAGCAAAATGACCAAACATATCTACCCGCAACACCATCAGGACAGTTTCTTCTCTGGATCTGCTGGAAATGCAAATGTTTTTCATATGCCTTTGTCTTTGGCATACGGTGCTTACAGGAACAGCAGCTCAGCTGCAGGCTGGAGACAATGCACTGTAAGGTCAAAGAAGCAGTGATAACTGCTGTTACATTTAGAATTAAGAGTAGAATTAAGTCAATAGCTCAGGTTGCTAATAAGTGAATCCATTGTGACATTACAGGTAACCCAACCATTCCTCACTGATGAACTTCCATTTCTTACTATTATTGTTTGTTTATTTCCATATTTTAAAACCTTCAAAGGCTTCTTGAGTCTGAATGTGTTGCTTTGTTTACTGGCTTCATAAAAACTATCAGGTTTTTATTTCAGAGTATGCTTCCAGTTTTACATGCAGCTTAACATAGTTGCTGTCTCAGAACTGTAGAAGTGTTCATCTTTGGAAGTGTGTGGAAAAGATTCTCTGAATACAATTACCAGGTTCTGTATTACCCCATTTATACTTGCTAAGTATTAAATACAAATATTTTGCTACTTTTATCTTTGGCTGAAGGAGAGGTTTCTCTCAGAGAAATGCATTCTGTGTTGATTACTTGTGCGGTCATCATGCTGATGCAGAGTTTTAGCTAACACCCTCAGGAGAAGAAACTGATGCAGCGGTTCAGCATAATAACAAAGAACACATGCAAACCGTTTCGAGGAGTATAAGGAAAACAAATGGCAACGGACAGTTTCCCTGCAACTGATTTGTAAGTCTGTCTTTCCATTGGATCCCATACATTTTAACTGTTACAAATGCTTTTCTACCTCTCAGACAGTTTGCAGAAAAAAAGAAAAAAAAAAAAAAAGAAAAAAAAAGAAAAAAAAAGAAAAGCCTGTTTCAAAAATTACAATTTGACTCCAAGTCTGCTTCCAAATTTAAGTTCAAATTCCAGCCCCCTGGTGCAGCATGGTTTGGGTTTAGGACAGGCTGTGGTGATCTTGTCTTAAGCAATGATTGCTATTATTTCAAGCTACTCATATAGAAAATGAATTTAATTCCTTGGACATGAAGGAAGTCAGATCAGCTTCTGGCTCTTCTGTTATCTGTAGATCACATACAGCTGACGGCAACTAATAACATTTGCAAAAGAATGGAAAAGGGAGGGCCAGGAACTAGGGCAGAGAAGGAAAAGACAGAGGAGCTAGAAGTGACTTGAGGGAGTGGAGCAATGACAACATTGAGACAAGAAAAAAAAAGTATAGAAAAAGGCAGAACTATGAAGCATAGTAATAAAGAACAAGGAATGCTTACCCATCTTTTATATCGCTTTAAAATACTTTCCATTGTACTTGTGAAGCTAAAATCCTATCCAGGAATGAAAAATCAACAAAAACCATTGATTTTATGCAACATACTGCACAGCACTATCAATCCCTACTTATGCTCCTTTCTACCATGACAGTTTAATTTAAAGAAGAAAATCTAATTTCCTGTGCCTATTATATATCCAGTTAATTCCAAGCTCTCATGTAACAGTTAAAATTGCTGACAATTAATAGAGGAGACACAGCTTTTCTGGGGTAGTTTAGACCCACTCTCACTGAATCACAGAATAATTTAGGCTGCAAGGTACTTCCAGAAATCACCTGGTCCTGACTTAAGCCCTGGCTTAAGTCAGGACCAGCGTATATCGCGTTTTCTTAGGGCTTCTTCCAATCACATTTTGATATCTCCAGGATCAGAAATCTCATACTCTATCTAGCACATTGTTTCAGTATTTGACCACCATCATGGTAGCAATATTTTCTCAGTATTGAATCAGATTTTTTTTTTTCGTATTAGAAAGTGTGCATTCTGCTTCTTCTTATTGCTGTACACTCTTTAGCACCATCCCATTAGTTAGCTGAAGCTAACTAACTCTCCATTAGTAAAAATCAAGTATATTGAAGAAATGCTATTCATTTGCCATATATGTCTGCCTTTTGAACCTCTTGAACTATAAATCCAAATTAATGCCTGCTATTCAGTTGCTTCTGCATATGTTGAATACTTGTGACTAAATTTTCCTTCTGACTGTATATTTTGTAAACATCTGTGTGGACATTTTTTGAGAATGTACAGCTAAATCTCTATAACATAGACATCAGGTTAATCTGTTTAAGACTTACTAGGTATTTCTCTGAACCAATTCTGCTATTTAAGGATTTTTTAAAATCTCCTTTCTCTTTTCGGAGGCAGATCAGAGTCAGTTCTTAATAGTATTTCAATAACTACCCAGTAAATCAGTAAAAAGCTTTCTCTGTAGTTTGCAAAGAAGAAAAAATACTGTACATATCATCTAGCGTTACATATAACATGCATCATTTTCAAAGCAGATTTATTTCTAGCTGCCATCTATACTTCAGAAACTTCTCTAAATCTGCAAGACTGTGGGTAATGGTTGTATTTACAGTGGTACATGGAATGTGCCCTGCGAGATCTGATATGTACCCCAACGTAGCTGTTATGTAATTCTGGAGGTTTCCGACAGTGACAGGTGCTTATCATCCTTGTTCTTGTTCCTCCTGTCACAAGTGATACTTATGGAGACCCCAGAGGCAAACTAGAAAATAACAGGCTTAACGCTTATATCAGTGGTGCAATTAAACTGAATGATTTAGGAGCTCTGGGAGAGGAAAATCCACCCACAGCTCTCTCTGCAACACTGACAGCAAAGAGTATTTTAGTTGCTAACTTCACTAACTTAAAAAAATTTGGGGATAGGCTTCTAAAGAACCGAGACTCTGGAGTTCAAGAATGTATCAAAAGAACCATAGGAGCTAACTTGTATTACTGAATTTTAAATTCCAGTACTTACGTAGTTTTTGCATTTGCATATAATACAATTTTTAGATGCTTGTGAAGATGGGATCTCTGAGGCTGAAATCCTGATTAAAATTTTTAGCTGCAAGATCTCACAGAGAAAGCAGAAATCCCATTCTCTGAATAAATGTATGGCCCGTATAATTTCTGGCGGCCCATGCTGTCTTAACACTGACCTTTGGATGTAACTTGTGTCTCTAGGAATGAATCCCTTCTCAATGGGCACTGCTGCCAGGTAGCTCAGCAGCTGAAACTGGAGTGACTAGGACAAGCTATGTAGGGTTTGCTCATCTTTTAGGGAGAGGTCAGACACATTTTGTTTTCAGTTTTTATTGCTTCTATATTTAGTCTTTTAATTTTAAAGCATTTCTAAGGTTGATAGTTAAATTGCCACAAGTGAGCAACTCAGCTCTTGGGCTGAAAAAAGGCATCTTAGTGTGGCAAATACACGCAAACTTAAGTACCGTAAGAATCATAAAAACAAAGCTGGTGCAGGGGCATGAGTCTGATGTGTGGGTGAACAGTGGACCGGTTGCTGCTCTCGTTTATCACAATCAACACAAAGATGTAAAGTCTTTTTTTTCACAGAACTGGAAGCCTGTGCAGTCAGGAAAAGTAAACAACAGAAAACTAAGGTATTTTAAAGTGTGGGGAGGAGCTCATTAATTTGTCCTGAGCCTAATCCTCATGACCCAGACTGTCTATCCAAATCCTGGAGGCCATCAGCTGTGTCTGCCTCACCAGTTCCCAGCAGAAACCACTACTGACTGCAGCAGCAGAGTGCCCTGGGAAGCGTCTTCCTTCGCCTGCTCACTGCTCCTCTCATTTCTGGTCAGGAGTGGGCTCAAGAGAGCTGTGGGATCTCCAGTCCCAGCAGACCCCACTTCTAGAGTGGCCTTCATGACAGCTAAGGGGGACCATCTTCCCAGGCTGCCCCAGTGTCAAGCACTCTTCAACCTTCTGCAGTTTCTCCTCTAAACAAGCATACTACTTCTGTGCTGGCTGTCAAATGTCTGCGAAGTATCCTGGCTGCTTCTGTACGGTCTTCTGAGCAGTGTGTGTGTGTGTGTGTGTCAAGGATGGAGGGAAGTGAGAGGATGTTTGTTGTAAGAAATGAGCAAGAAGCAATATTTTGCTGCAAGCATATCTGGGAGTGGGCGGACTGGTAAAGCATACAGGTGGTATTTCTGAGAGTTGAATAGGAACTGGACAGCAATGGAAACAAAGCACTCTAAGGAAATAAAAAGAGGTAAAACTGAAAGAGTCCTTAGTGTAGCATTTTGTGCTTTTGAGGCATTTCCTCTTACTGATGAAGGTAGATGGCTGAACTTTTCTGCACACTGTTATTAAAAATTGCAACTACAAATAGCTATCTGTTCTTCCATCTGCAAATTCCAAACACAAAAAATGCAAAATTTAGCATTGGGTCCACTGTCACATCCCCTGTGAAGCCGTTGGAAATAGTATAGTTTACACCAATATAAAATGATATCCAGAATCTGAATTGCTAAAATAGAGGAGTAAGTAATGAGAATATTTATTTATAGACACTTCAGTACTATCTAGAAGCCTTTTCCCGTGCCTATATTTTCCAGGCGTCTTCATTTACTTATTGTGAACTTTTCTGTAAATATAACTTGTTGCACCAACCTTTTCGAAGATTATCTTTATGAGAGTAACAGGCATTTCTTTCACATAACAACAGAAATTCATTGATTAACAGAATGGTTTTAAGTATACAGAAGAGTTTAGGAATGGTTGAAACATCTAGTTCAAGAACTGGGGCAACACACTAGAACTTTTGTGACCAATTGCTCTACTGAAACCACAAATTCAGGACTATTAAATAAATCTTTCAGTATATGCCAAGATTAAATCCAATGAATCTTGTTGGCCAAGTTGTTCAATGGAAACTGATTATCTAGATAAGCTTGAATATAGTAACATCTGATCTACACAAAATCAGGATTAATTTGAGGGGCGCCTAGATAAAATATGGAAATACATATATTAGGATGTTATACTAAATGATCTAAAGATCTTTAACCTTATGAATCCCTATACGAATTCCTTATATGGCACATTAGTATGTTATCTTACAAGAGTAACCCTCAAAATTCTTTTTTTATAACAATAAAATATGTTTTTCACGTCTCTTATTTTGAAGTGTATTTCCAAGCCCTGGTGTTTTTCCTAGGTCACCTTGAAGAAGCAGAGCTCAGAATGAGGTCCAGGCTTGCCTCGAGCAGCCTCAGAGGCCTTTGGGGGCAAGAACAATCAAATCTTCTTTAGATTAGAGAAAAATAATTTTTAAAATCAGATTTAATTTTAGAACATGAACATGTGTTCAGAAAGCTAAGGGAGGTGGGCGAGCCTGTGCTAAAGCAATCTGGAAGCATCAAGCAAAATTAGTGCATTAGGCTGCACTACTGAATCATTTGGTGATTTAATTCCCAGTTATGTGGCAAGAAATCCTTATGCAACATGCAAGAGGGTTTGACAGGAAGCGAGATGAGAGAAAATGAATTGTTGTGTCTTGTGATATGCTGTACGCAAAAGTGAGCGTGGGGTAAAAGGGTATGACAACAAAGCTGTTGGCAATTTAAACCTTGGCTCAGGCATAAAATAAATACATTACTCTTTATGGTGAAATTTGATGGTGCTGTCACGGATTCGTTTTGTCTTCCTTGTGTTTTTCTAGCCCCTTTTCTATTGTCTGACCAATGGTGTTCATATCTGCATGCTGATGTGTTGAACGCTCCTTGAACGTGTCAGGTTGTGAGAGCACTGTAATTGAAACCTAGGCTGCATGCTTTTCAGGCAAACTTCACATCCAGATCTCATTAAAATTCATTTTTGGAGGGCATTACAGGAGGCCCTCTACAGATGACTGTGTTTAAGTCAGTGCTGGATCGAGGCACAGCACCATTTGTGCCATGGCTTTTATGTTGTTTTGGTGTGTGAAGGGCTCAGCAAACTGTCCAGGAGGCTGTTTGTAAGTCTAGAAGCAAGGTCCTTAAAATCCACTAGAGGTAACATAGAACTCATAGAGGAAAAAAAGGCAAAGAAACCATAGAAATATCATGGCAATGACTGCCAAAAATTGTGGATATATTGGGAACATTACTTTATTGTTTGTGTTATCTGTATTTTTTCACAATCATGGGTTTTTTTTTTTTCCCCTCATGCTGTCTCCTGTTTCTCCTCTTCCCTCCACAGACTTTACATCCTCTAAAAATGACACCTTTTGTCATGCTGTAGATATTAGCACAGGGAAACTCTCCAGGCCTGGCAGTTTCTGCAGTGCTGGAGAGGTGGATTTCCTCCTGGTGCATGAGAGGTAACCTCTGCTTTCATGAGGCTGTGCTTTCTTTTAACCTCCCTAAGCCTTTCATAACACTTCAGTTTGCACCAGCAGCTGAGGGTAAAATAAAGGGAGCAGGTTCATATTTTCATTTTGGATAACCCCCTGTCCTCCTTCCAGATTTCATTTGTTTATCTAAGGCTTATCTGTTATATTACGGGCTGGATGATAGGCTGGCAGATCACAAAATCATATGTTTTTGAGAGTTCTTTACTACTTTCTGGCTTCGGTGTGGCTGGACATATTGCAGGCACAGCTTGTCACACAGCGTTTTGGTAGCTCTAACTCCTTGCAGACATCTAGAGCCTAGGTATATATGAAAAACTAAATTAACGAAATATTGGTAGAATTCTTTAAGCACTCTGGAATGGCTGGTGCTACCTGCAGCTTTATTCTTGTCCTGTTTCTTGTTTTCTGGGAAAAGTGGCTGAGTACTCCTTGTTTTCAGAGCACTTCAAAATGCTGCCTATTGTGATGGGCCCTCACCGCTGCCCCTGAGACCGTCATTCTCAGCCAGCCATTTTGGAGCCCAGGTGTAAAACAGTCTCAAAAAAACCTATTTATGTTTAAATTCCTTATGAAATATTTGGTGCCAAGACGTTATTGTGGCTGTGTCTTAGTTTCTTATGGATCTTAATGGGGGGAAAAATGGAGCCATTTTACTAAAAATATGTGGAATAGGATTAGCCCGCACCTTGTAAAATTTTATTTTAAGAAACCAAGGCCCTGGTCCAATCACAATGAGGTCAGTGGGACTCTTTCCACTGATTCAGTGGGCTTTGGATGTGGCCCTAAGACATTATTTTCAGTAATAAGGACTGTGAGAAATGTATCTAATATTAGAAATTTATTGTTTATATTCTTTATATAATTAAAATGGCCAACTGCTGTAAAAAAAGTCTTCCTCTGAACTCAATGTCTGCATGCTAAATTTGAGTCTAAAGCAAAATTAAAGATGTTGGCTTTTGGCAACAAAAGACTTCTGCACAGTGATTCAAACAGGACTGTGTCAGCTATCCCATTCCACAAGGCACTGTTTCAAGGCATATGTTCAAGTCCTCCTTTGCCTTCACACATGACAGAAGAAGCCCACTATTAACATGTAGATCTAGATATAAAATTTACGTGCATCAGCAGCATCACAGGGATGAATGTGCCTGATCTGGTCTGTGCTTGATTTGTATTGTTCTTGGACAGCAATTTCAGACAGTAGTTTCTACTTCTTTGTGGTCC
Organism: Meleagris gallopavo; assembly: GCF_905368555.1. Lineage (NCBI taxonomy): Eukaryota > Metazoa > Chordata > Aves > Galliformes > Phasianidae > Meleagris > Meleagris gallopavo. Next base: position 55,952,938 of record NC_139405.1, on the reverse strand, counting down.
TCATGGCCTGGAATCTTGAATGACCAAGGCACTTGCTGTCAACACCAGTTGTATGGGCAGCCTGGACTCCAGACAGATGTAGGCTTGCTGGAGGAAGCAGCTCTTTGCCAATGTCTTTAGGAAAAATGAACTGCTTGGGTAGGCTGGGGCCATATGTATGCAGGTGATGGTCTGAGGTAATTTTGCCTTTTCCAGCTGCTTCATAATGATACAAAAATACCATCTGTATCCACCTTCTGTAACACCCATGTCCAGGGTGGAGGGTCACTCTGGACAGGAGGCAGCTTGCAGGACTGAGGTTCAAGATCCAAACTGGAGGAGAAAGAAAAAAGGGAAAAAAGAGGGAAAAGAACACCGATGCAGGATTACTTTCCTTTTGGGGTGGTGAAGGTCTCCTGGAAATGCTGAAAATCACATCTGTGTAAATTCCTTCATTTAAAATCCCAGAGTCTGCTTGGCAAAACATTTCTCAGTCCTGAGTGCAATAAGAATGTTATTTAGCTTCCCAATTTAGCATGGAAGGCTTCGGCAAGTGCCATTTAAGCAATTTTCACAGGAATGCCTGGAAGCTGAATCAGTCATTCTTGCTGCCCAAAGGGAAGAAACCATTTAAACATCAATCCTTTTAAAAAGTTACATTTCAGCCCATCTCAAAGCAATCTGGATAATATTGGTCAGGAATCATATGTACTTTATTTGCTTTGTCCATTGAATACAACTGCATACTACTGTCAGTACTTCTGCTATAGCTCTTACTAATATACCAAGTGAAGCCAAATTCTGATCTCATTCCAGCTTCACACCTGAATGACTGCATCTCCTGCAGCCTTATTGAAAGACATTGGATCTATTGGACACATATTGATGTTGGTGAGGAGTTGCATACACATAACTAGTCCTACCGGAGTAAGTAATGACTCACAGATTTGAATTAACTTCAAAATTTGGCCATTAAACATTGCTTTGACCTCTTTACCTTTTTAACATATGTTGATTAAGTAATGCTTAAGATATTCTATAGAGGTGACTTCAGTTTTGATGGATTTCTATATAAAATGGGACAGCTAATTTTGCTTGATCTGGATCACCTTTTTTAGTAAATATTTGATATCCAGAGAATGTTTTAAAAGTCAATTATTTTTACTCTAAAGCTCGTTCACTGCCAGGACCCAAAAAACCAGTGATCAGGAGGTAGACTCCCTGATAACTGTGCCAATTTTTCTCCACGAGAACAACAAATGCAGAAATCAACAACAAAGCTGAGAAAATCTTAGTTGATGTTACCAAACTAGCCTTTTACAAATAGATATGCTCAGCAGTGTTACACTAACAACACAGACAACAGTAAATAGGAATCATGGAATCATAATCATTCGCGTGGGAAGAGACATTTAAAAGTCATGTAGTCCAACTCCCCTGGCATAAATAGGGATACCTACAATTAGATCAGGTTGCTCAGAGGCAGGCCCAGCCTGACTTTGAATATCTCCAGGGATGGGGCATCCAGTGCCTCTCTGGGTAACCCATTCTCAGTGCTTCAATATCCCTGGCCCCAGTTCTCTCAGCCTGCTGTCATAGTGGAGGTGTTCCATCCCTTGGATGTCTTTCCACTGTAATTAGTGGTTTCCTCTTTTTTTATCATACATCAATGCATATGGTTATATGCCACATATTGAGACAGGTATGCATACAATGTACAGTCTCAGACAAATGGATCTTGCCTTCTAATGGAAAAGTTTATTGTGGATGTTTGAAAATAGGTAGTGGAATGTTTAAAAACTAAATTCATTTTTTAAGACCCTTAAAAAAACCCTTTCTTTAAGGCCTTTATTTTTAAGGTCTTCTTATTTTTCCCCCCAGAACGAATCTTAGAATCACAGGCTATCATGAGTTGGAAGGGACACACAAAGACCATCGAGTCCAACTCTATTTTTGCTATGTTTAATGAAGACATGCAAAGTGTTTAATCATATCTTGTCTTGGACAAGTTCTTCAATTCATGTTGAAGTTGTATGTCTGTGTCAGGTAATGTTGTGTGGGGGTTGAGATGAAAACCTCAGTCCCTCCTTTCTGTTGCTCATCCTATTGCATATCCCCATCCTTTTCTTATGCTGATATTACTGCTCATGCAGCTAGGCAGTGCTGGGAAAGCAGAGTGAGGGAAAACTCATTTTCAGCTGGATCATTTCCCTACTCTGGCTCCCTGTTGAACTTAAAAAATCACATACAATTGCAAGGGCACTGGTAGCTCTGGATAGGCAAGAAGGGAGAGGAAGCCAATCTCCTCTTTCCACCATCTCAGACTTATGGAATAAAATAATCATGAAACTTCAGCCTCAGTCAAGCAAGCAGAATTACCTGCTGAGGGTTGGTTTGAGGGGGAACAGAAACAATAAAAGTTGAAAGGAAGCTATAGGGTTTGATGAGGTTTGTCTGTGTTTGGCAAAGACTTTTTCCTTTCTTAGAGTTTCTTGGAAATGTCTTCTAAACATTCCAGACTTGGTTTTTCTCCTTAAATATTCTTCAGTGTTTTATTTAAACAATGAAGAGCCAAATTCTTCCCTCAGATATGCATGCGAAAACTCCCACATTAATCAGAAGAATTGTCTGCGCACATCTGAAGTGCAGGAGGTTTCTCTGTGGTATGTGCTTTGTTTCCTAAGAAGCAAAATCCAAGCACAAGCTTCCTCCTGTTCATGCAGAGGAGACCAAAACTTTGCATGCTTCCACTGTGTTTTGGGGTCACAAACATATTTCATTTCATATGCTTTTCAGAGCTCACAGGGTATACCTGGACAATTAAAAGAGAAAATCTTACCTTTTGATTTATGAGACATGATGAGAGATAGGAAGAGGTGCATGTAAGAATGGGATAAGGCATTAATTCACTGAAAATAAATTGGTCCGTCATCTTTGATTTAAAACGCAGGGACTGAAACAGTAATGTAGGTCCTTAACCTTCTTGATAAAACACTAGTGGACTTAAAAATAGGCTTTAAAAACTGAGCTGCTGTTTTGATTTGTAAAACAAGTTAAACCAAACTTGACAATAAGGCATGTGCTTTAGATTTCCCTGGTTTGAGGCACTGTTTACTCTGGCAGATATATCCTTAAGTGAAGCTTTTTTTTCCCCCCTCAAAGCTGTTACATGGTAGACTGATGTTGGCTGACCCTGAAGCAAAAATTTGAAAACAGCACATTTATTTTCCTCCTAATGCTAAACACACATGCCATGCAGCATTTTTTGGTCTAGCTGGAAAATCTTCAAATCTGGACTATTTGTCCCTTTTACCCTGACTTTAATGTTTTCTTGAATATAAAAATAACACAACGAGCAACTGAGCGTGGGGGACCAGAGTGTGTGTTTCACAGTGCAGGAGCAGCCTGTAATTTGTAGGCTGCAGACTGGAACCAGCAGACGGGAAGAGCTGACCAGGCAGCCGAGACCCATGTCATGCTTGTGACTGTGGGCTTTTCTGAATGCCTCTGTGCAAAGCAAAGCACTCAGCGTGCATCTGGGTGACTGGGCAAAATTTTAGCACAATTGAAAATTTACTTCTTGGCCGTTAGATTCATTAGTGCAAGTATACAAAAAGCACCAACTCTTGAAACACTTACCTTTGTGATTTAGCATGAGATTCCAGATGACTTCAGTCTGCTGGGCATTACAAACTTGGTCTTCAGTCATGAGCAAATATTTAACGAATGGTGAAATACTAGGTCAGTATGTCATCTTTGCTACCACTTGAATAATTCCTTGGAAAAAAAGATAAACCTGCAATAGTGATGATACTTAAAGATGGCCCTGAAAGGATATTACTTTAGGAGATGTGGGTATTGCTGTGCTAATTAGAGCGTAAGGTATAGAGATTTTGTAGAGACTGTTTGTGATCTCTTTTTTATCCACTTTCATGAAGGGGTAAATAAATCTGGTGTATTTGTATGGGCCCCACTCAGCCTCAGAGACTGACTTCTCTCCCACTGGAGGCCATCTAAGACTTCCAGGAGTCAGCAGAGGGTATCAGGGCAGATTATTAGACGGAACGGTATGAGCTCATTGACCAAAGCTGCCATTTCTACTCTTCTTGCTAAGAGAGCAGTGGTTTGAGTAAAACACTGAGGGTCTGTTCCATGCAATTCTTGAATGGATTTGACTGGATTGGACTTCAGCTAAATGGATTAAATTGTTAAACCAATTTAAGAATGTCCATGTTCAGAGATGAAAGAAGTTACTTAAATTGGTGCCAATCCTCACATCAGTAAAAAGGGAAAAATGATTTAAGAAAGAAGGACTTATAAGAGATCATTCCTCTTGATGAAATTTCTAGCTCTTTGCCAATGCTAACTGAAAGGAATGAACAAATATCCTCTGGAGAGCTTTTAGCAATTAGTTCCCGTTTGCAAAGAATCTGGGCCTGTACTGCACCAGGGCTCTGGGCCCAACAATTTTTTTTTCACAAACTGGGCTGCATCTCGTTAGAGATGCCCAGCTGTATTTTTCTCTCACAGCCATACACATCACTATTCATCCTGTTCTTTTCATCACCTACTACTTCTATACCAAGTAAAGCAAGTGAAAATGTAGCATGAAGAAATCTCTTACACACTTTGCAGATTTCCACTGCAGTTTAACAGCTGGAAACACACAGGTTAACGCAGCACCTTGAGACACAATGCTGTGGCCCTGACCCTTGTTGATATTCTGCAGTAGTCAGTGGTGCCTGGTACACAGTTCAAGTAGCTCTGTGAGATGGTACCTCGAGTCTGATACACAAAATCTGTTTTTATGTGGTGGAGGGCCAAGCTGACTTTCCCTCCTTTCCAGCTGGTTTATAAACTAGTTTTACTTTAGAAATGGTAGAAATGGTGTACCTGCCTTATTATAAGCTACAAAGATAATGGGAACCACACACTGCCACGTTTCTACAGCTTCTAGATGGAATCAGTGCTATCATATTAGGATAAGATCTGTTAGTACTCACATATGTAGATATATCTCCAGTAAGTTATGGGCGAATCTTGGAAAAGCCTGTCTCTCTGAATAATACTAACATCTATGGGGCCCACTGTGTAACTATTCTTTAATGACTGTAGCTGAGGGATGTCCAAGTGTTAACTCTTAAAATCACAGCTATCTCATGTTCTGCTATGGATCTGACTAGTGGAGATGCTGATAGGTTAGGAGTGCTTTTCTAGTCCCCCTCAAAGGAACCATCAGGAGGATTGTTGTCCCCTGGGGCTCTCTGAGGTTCTCTCCTTTTGTCCTACCAACCATTCCATAGAAGGGAACCACATCAGAAATGCTCTGAGGAGATGAAATGAGTCTGAGCAATGTGGCAGAATACTTTTCCTGCCTGTGCAGGAAAACTCTGGCAAGAGATGCTTGCATTTTTCTAACTTTAAATTTTACAAGGATACAATGAGATTTTAACCATTCTGATGAATAATATATATTTTTTTTCTTGTTTTGTAAACAGCAAAATCCCCACTTCCAGGACAGAATTTCAAAGGCTTCAGAAAAAGATGTACTTTCAAAGGTCCCAAGATGTCCTGGTGTCCTTGAATACAGTAATATTGTTGCCTCTGGAAATAAGACATGAATAACAGTACACTTCTGTAGCTTAACAAGTCGGGGTCTAAATGGATACTCTTCAAAAGATGATTTCTCATTTTAATTGGTAAGAACATTCATCTATGTTGGAGAGTAGTTTGTGTTTGAAGCTGCCCAGTTCAGATGCAATTATATTTGTGCTAAAATGCATTTGTTAGGGTTCAGTAAGAATTCAGTGTTATCTCTGTTTTTATACATATATTCTGTCATGTACATATATATGCATACACATCTTCATATACATTTGTGAATATGTGTACATGTGTATACGTTTAAAAGAAAAATGCTACTACACAGAGCTCCTTTTACATTCTGCTATATTATGGGAAGTAGTTCCACACTGAGTATAACTCCAGTCCAAATAAATTAATTTGCCTAATTTTAATATTTTGGTTACTTTTTTTACCACTCACTACATTTACAAATCAAATCTGCCATGCTAAAGATTTTTTACATCCATATTGTCAAAATAGAGCCTCTGTTTCATTTGCTGCCAATATAAAATGAGCTATTTGCCTATATTTACTGTCTAATTGACCAATCTCTATACAGAAAAAAACAACAATCCTACTGGTTCATGCCCTTCATAACTCACCAACTAAGGCTAAATCAAGGGAAATTTAAATTCCTTTACAGATGTATCACTTTATAATTATTAAGTACACAGTTATGATAATTTATGCCAAGAAAGTACAACCAAAATAAATCACCCTCGCCATGACACTGGCTTTCAAAGCAGTTTTCTCATTGAGTACCAGGAGATTTCTGCTGCTCATACCCACCGTTGCACAGTTCTCTGTCAGTCCTTTGGCTGGTTATCTCAGTTAAGCATTTAAGTTTAGTGCTGGTGTTAAATATTTTATTCCAAAGGATTTTTCTTTCCAAAGTAAATTACTGATTTTAAGTTTTACTAAAATCAGCGCATCACCATTGTGATTGCTCTGGGTTGGAGTCTGGCAGCCCTCTAAGGATCAAGACCAGCATGGCAGCTTACAAGGAGAGATTGTACCTAGGGGCTGCAGGAGGGATCTTACTGAAAATGCCCACTGAATTTAACACTTCTGTTTCGTGTACTGTCCTACTTCATACTGACTTGTAACTGTGGAGGAAAAATGAATCCAAGAGATTACTTCATTCAGATTTTAATTCCTCTCTATGAACTGCCCCTTCTTTCAGAAATTCATGTAAACACAACACTTCTGTATGCATGATAGAGCCCTACATCTCCAGTGCTTTCTGTCCTTTGGCGATACTTACCTGGGACTTTGGCTGCTCCTCTCCAGGAGATATGCATTGGCACAACCTGACAGTTTCTGTATTTGGCTTACTCTGGGCTCTCTACAGTATGGCAGAACAACCTAAAACATCTGCTTTCATGCTGCCTCCCTGTGAAACGAGAAATGATCCTGCATGGTTAGGTAGGCAGCCTATTTGTAGGAGACTTGGTTTTTCTTTCTCTTCTCCTGTCTGAGAGTTATTCACATATATCTCTGCTCTTTGTAGCATGTTCCTGGCTTCTACCTTCTTTCTGCTTAAAAGGCCCTTAAAACACTGAGCTAAAACCTTGCACATCGTATATCTCAGCAAGTCATAATCACATCTGTTTTAGTATCATGTCTGGAATCAGCTATTCTTAGTGACTATGGAAGCTACACATTGATCAGGGTTTAAGACTGTGTGAGGTGGATTGAATGGCACCTCTCTAGGCTTTAAAGGTAACCTTCCTGGCACAGGTGCAACAGGGATGGGACAAAACAGCCACCTGGCTATTTGGGACCTAACAAGTTTGGGATGTTGTAGTTTGAACACATCAGCAAAGCCTCAAGGCGAGGTGTTTCCTGCGCTGGAGTTAAACTTTTGTTTATTGTAAGAGGGTATTGCTGTATCCTATGGGGCTAAACAGAGTCCCCATGGATGGGCTGTGCATGTGTGGAATTTCCATTTCAGCTTTTCCCCATCAGTTGTATATGGTTCAGTACATCGGTATGTATAAGTTCTGGCTGGGCCAAGTTGAGTTTTTGGGACAGAAATTTGCTTATTAGAAACTCCTATGATGTCTAAGGTAAACTACCTCTTGTATTTGTCACTGTATTTTGTCTGCTTTAAACTGAAATGAACTAACAAAGAGTCATTGCATATCCTTCCAGAGTAAAGTATGAATATTTAAGAACATGACTTTGTCGGGATTGTTTCTACCTCCTCAGAGGTCGATAAAGCTTTGGAGAAAGAAATATAGCAAAGAATTAAAAAAACAAAACAAAAACCATATTTCTCTTTCTGTCTTTCCTTCCTTCCTTCCTTCCTTCCTTCCTTCCTTCCTTCCTTTCTTTCTTCCTTTCTTTCTTTCTTTCTTTCTTTCTTTTTCTTTCTTTCTTTCTTTCTTCCTTCCTTTCTTTCTTTCTTTTTTTCTTTCTTTCTTTCTTTCTTTCTTTCTTTCTTTCTTTCTTTCTTTCTTTCTTTCTTTCTTTCTTTCTTTCTTTCTTTCTTTCTTTCTTTCTTTCTTTCTTTCTTTCTTTCTTTCAAGAGAATATGATCCCCAAACTTTTGATTCACACCCAAACTTCCCAATTAAATGTTGTTCACACACTTTGATTCAGTTAAAGGAAAGTATCCAAATTTAGACCATAGTTTCTCTACAATCAAAGAAAGGTAAGATAGGTCAGCTCTTGAGTCTGGCCTCATTTCTAATATTTTTCTGCAGAAGAATGTTAATGAGGTGGGAAGTTTACATACAATTTCTCCAGTAGCGAACCCAAGTACAGAAATTATCACTCAGAGATTAGCAGCAGAGGTTATGATAGACCTCAGCAGCTCAGTCACGCCTTGATCTGCTAATGAAAATTCTGTGGAGCTGTACTGGACATTAGATTATTTCTGTGAGCTACGTTAGGAATCAAAAACCAACAAAACAGCAAAGAAAAACAATGGGAAGGAATTGCTGGTTACTGTTGCTGTCCTGAGTTTTTCCATGACTTCACTTCTGCTGCGCAATAAGACACAGAGAATTAGTTGCCCTTTTCAGCTAATGTGTGTTAGTGTTCTGTACTGGATCCTAAGCTCTCTCTGCAACTTTAGACATATCAGGTTAAGATAAGGTCAGAAGTCTAGTTTTTCTGTAGATAAATCCATGGTTTGCGCATGAAAAAAACATCCGTCTAGGAGGAAAATTCACTGGATTCTGTTAGAATAAATTAACATGATAATATTTATCTTGCATTTATCTACAGTTTGTGTTAGTTTCTTCTGGGGGAAAAAAAAAAAAAAAAAAAAGCAGTGTGATACTTCCTGACAGACAACTTCTGTGCTACAGATTTCCTTTGTCTCTCCCACCAGTTGCATCAGATACAAATTAAGTGAAACATGACATCCTGACAGTGAGACCAGCAGACAGATATTTGGCTGGACCTTCAGTTACACTTCAGTTTCTGCTAAGCATATCATGAATTGTGGCAGCTGGGGGAGTAAAGTTAGTAAAATAAAATAAAAAAAACCCACTGACAAATAAAAGATTTCTACCTCAGTTAATTAAAGATTCTCAGTTCAACAGGAAAGCAGAGCTGCTAATGGTGTTTTATTTTTATCAATATTTTTGCTTACCTTAGATTTTTTTTTTTCCTGCTCTAAAAACATCATAAAAGTACTGTTCAAATGTTCTTGGCATGAATGTTTGATTATTGGTATTTATTTTACCTTTCTTTACATAAGACACTTTAACTCATAGTGATTAATCTCCTTACTGGTTACCATAGCACCAATCTCAAACACATTTAAATGTACCTTAACTGAGTTCAGTGGGCTTATTTGCATGTGTCAAGTTCCTAGCAGGCACATATTTCACAGCATTGGCTCTTGTAGGCCAGATTTTCAAAAGCAGCACTGAAAGCCAGTCTTTTCCAACTCTTCCAGCAGTGAAACTCCAACTCTTCTGCCTATGGTGTCTTCCCAAGTCCTCCCTCTCTTTTCATCTCTTCTGCTTTGGTTGCTATCCTGAGGCTCCTCTAGAAGCTCTGGAGGCAGAGTCCTATACAGTGCATTGTATTTACAGACACCTTTAACTGTATGGCATATCATGCTAGCACTGCACCCTAGTCACAGCCCATCAGCTATTTCCATGGCAAACTGCCCTGCTCAGATTTGGCCATGCCACTGAGAGCTGCAGGTCCCTCTGGAATCCATCTGAAGTGTGTGCGGTTATGTTTTGTTTGACATTATGACAAATCCCAGCTGCGCAAGCGGCTGCAGGATTGCCCGAAGGAAAGACAGTTTCCTACTAGGGAGGCTTGTGGTAACATTTTTCCACTTTTCTCCATATTTTTCCTATATAAAAAGAAATAAAATTGTATGAAGAAGTGCCCTTCCCACATGTATAAGGACTACTGGACTCAGGATAATTGTTCCCAACTTATATTTAATTTTAGAGTTTGCTACTTCTATTTCAGACAAAAGATGGGCAAGTCAACCCTTTCCAACTACAGTATTCACCTAGGAAAAGATGCATTTCGGTTTACAAACTTTGCTTTGCCTGTGTGTCTGTATCCACCTCCACACATACAGGGCTGAGCACAAGGAGACAGTGGCATTGTTAAAGCATTTATTTTGTAAGAAAACACAAAACGTAGTGTATATCGTTGAGGCAAGTTGCTGTGTGACCCTGCCAGCAGTAACACAGGCTGGATGGAGCCATGCTTTTCAGGAAAACATTGTGGTGTGGGGACATGAATCTTGAGTCAGATGTGGGCAGTAAAACTGTGAGGCCTTCTTCAGACATGAAGTCAAGCAGATATCCAATGGCCCCTTTAATCTTAAACTCAAGGGATCTATGAGAAAAGATCAAAGTGTCTGCTGTGAAACTGCCAAAACTCCATGCGTGGGAAGGGCTGAGACATGCCTAGGAGAGAGGCCTGGTTTTGTGGTCTGCCAGTAGCATAGGCCTCTGTTGAGCAGCCCTTACTCTACATTTCAGTACCTCTGCTTGGCTCAAGGCATCACAAAAAGAAATAATTGGAGGGTCAGGATGCTGAACAATGTACTTTACTGTAAGGAATATGCTTTTAATAAAATCTTGTGCTTTTTCATATGGTCCTTGAAAAACTGACCATGCACTCTAAGTAGTATAAGCAGGTTGGTCTCTTCCAGCATATCTTTTTCCTCATACTAAGCTTCATTTTGCTGTTGCTGCTAACTCCTGGTCCTAAAACGTGGTAGAGAATGGGAGTGACTACTGATGTGGAAATCCAATTCACTTTTCATGCGTTAAACAAAGTTGCTGAGCAGCCACCTTGGACTGGTGTGTTCCACGCTGTAGCTATGTTTCATCACAAGTGAGGCCAAACTTCATTATAGAAAACAGTGATTCTAAATATCACCAGGTAGTTGATGGGTTCCCAAGTGTGCCCATGGGTTCTTGTTTGGAGAGCACTACTCTTTGGGCTGCTGTGCAAATGTGAAGGAAACCCGCTCTACAATATAAAAAATTGTTCAGAAAAGCAATGCTTTCATTTATAGATTACATCTCACAGGAACCATGAGGACCAATTCTGAGTGCACAAAGGCCCATGTCCTGCCCTTTTGAATCCCAGGCTTTTGATCTTATCAAATCAGATATGCCATCATCCTTCAGGACCCTGGCTGTACCCTCTACCTCAGCCCTTACAATCCGGGCTGCCTCCAGTTGTGCACTTCTACTTGCTCCTCTTATTCCCTACCAGTTCCCCTCAGGAGCTCAACTTCCAGTATGTGGATATAAGAGCAGCCAGTTTTGGTTGCAGGAACTCATGCTTCTCCTTGGGTTTGCCACTTTGCTTTTTGACATTTGCTATTCTTTTGTCACCAGGGCAGCAGTACTACTGGAGAGGCTCTTGGTTTCCTTTGTTTCTACTCTAGGGGAAGTCATGAGTTGGGGGCTTCTGGAATTAAAAAAAAAAAGCTTTCCTTAAAAACCAGGTTGGCATACAGACTGTCAGAAGGACACTACTTTGTCCCTCATGTTCCTGGTGTCACCTGTAGGCTCCTCAAACACTCATTTAGAGACCTGAAAAACATGTCTCTATTCTATGCAATGAGACAGCCTTGACAAAACTAGCTTACTGTAAGCAAACTAAGATGAAACTGCATCTCTCCAACATTAGTTTCTCAAAACAGAGAGCAGGGAAAATCAGATGTGTCATAATACTTTTCCAGGTTAGAAGAGATGAGCTGCGTTATTTATAGCTTTATGAGCACTTCCAACATTCATTGTTTATAATCATATCTGACCTCAGAGGTAATACTCATCCTAGGTGTGATAAGAAAAAAAAAAGCAATCCTGCAGTTTCTCAGCTTTTCTCTAGCTATTGATACTTTCATATCTTATACTGTTGCTAGTAGGACTTAGCTGAAAAGACTATAGGACAGTATTCTGGCAAGTTGTCACTGCTATCCTCATTCAAGTACCATGGCATTTTCTGCTCTAGTGACATCTACTTTGAGGCTTGGCTCAGAGAATAATATAGAGGCAGAATAAAGAAGCAAATAATCAACCTCACCAAGGTCTGCATTCAGATTAGAAAACCACTTGGACTAACAAGAAATGTCTAGCAGAGGCTCTTGGAGCTAAATGCATCTCTCTGCTCAGTTTTCATGGAAAGGAACCTTGTCATATAATTAACACCAAAACATCTCTTCTGTCACAGAAAAAATTGAACTTCAGAGGACATGAAAATGACACTGGGACTTAGGGATGAAAGGATGATGTGATTCCAAGAATAGTGCAGGCAACAAAGAGTTTAAAATTTGAGCCTTATCCTTCCAGCACAAGGAGGCAGCTGAACATGGCTTAGAGGCACTCCACTTTGAATTTAGTCACTTTAATCTTTTCATGGAGATTGTGAAATTATTTGACATGAGATAAATAGTTTAAAGAAGTAAAAATGCAGAAACAAGATTTCTGGAGTTAATGGGAACATTCGGTTTAAATAGAAAATCTAAATAAAAGAGCTTTGGAAGAGTTATAAATGTTCTGAAGTTTGAGATGTACACTCCAGGAACTGGAGGAAATCTCTCCATCAGGTTGCCATCCCGCAGATGCCTACCCAAGCTGGTACTGGTCAGTACCACAGAAGAGAGGGGAGACAGGATTTCCTGATCACATTCAGTCTGGCTGAATTACTTTGAAGCAATGTGAAAAATGTTAGAAAGGTAATATATTTTCTGCCAATTCTTTTCCGTTGTCCAAAGCAGAAACCAACTAGGAAAATATGTTTAATATCAGACATACTTTTTCCCTGTATGTGAACAAATCCAAAAGATGAGTGTTTCATTATAAAAATATTTCATACTTAAGAGATACTGTCTGTGTGTCCTTGGTTGAGTAGCAGAGTAAACAATTGCATAAAAGTGAAAGGATTTAAGATGTGTTAAAAGAGAGTTCATTTTAGCTGGAGTGTAACTACAATAACATACCTCTATTTTTAGGGTTTTTTTAGCCATTCCGATTTTGTATGAACATTCTCCCTTTTCGTTACTTTTTCACATTGCCTGCATAGGAAATCAAATGGAATGGATATGGGTGACACTAGAAAAATTTCAGATTTTATTAAACTTTGAGAGTTTGTGGAGCTAGTGGCTTACAGAGATATCACTCTTGCAAATTTCATCTGTAGTTCAGTGATAAGGAATTGAAGGATGGACCATGTGAACGAATGCAAAGGAAGAGGAACTACATTTGGCTCCAGTTTTGTCTGTTGTAATGCACAAATAATTTGCAGTCTGACTCTCTGACTTGTATCTAGAGAACATGGCATTTTTATTTTTATTTTTTTTTGAAAGAATTAAGTCTTTGCTGACTCCTCTGTTTGGAAATTCCCTTTTTGGTTACTCAAACCGGAAAGGATAAACACTAGAAATTTTATTAATACAATATTAAAACCCCCCAAAACCCACAAACACCCCCAAAAAACAATCCAGCTCTTAATTCAGCACAGGTCAAACAATAAAGTTTACAGTCACACACTCCATGCTGCTCCGCATTCAGAGCCAGCTAACTAAACTGGCCAGATTAGTTAATCTTCCTCAGCTTCGTCTTGGGCCCTATAACTATTGCAGCAGGTCATTAACCAGCTGGTGAAGCCCCAGCACATCGTACATTTATTCCCAAACCTTAGCAGCCGTTGTTGAGTCCAGGAGCCTTAAAGAGGTATTTCTGATGTTAGCTGACAGAACGATAATTTATGCTTGCTGTAATTCAAAGAGATTCCAAGGTAACTGTAAACTAATGAAATCTGTATAGCTTTCCCTGAGAATGTTCCTTATTTAATCAGTTGAACAAAGATGGAAATACGTAAAATGGGCAGTTGTTCTTTTAAAAAAATACGGCCTTTTTATAAAGAGGGAGATAAACGAGCTCGTGTTGTATTAAAGGAAAGAAATGCAGAAAAAACATTTGATCAATGTGAAATGTTTATTCTGTCCATGGTTCTTCATTTTTTGACTTTTCTGTTGATCACTGCCAAAAGTAAAAAGCAAAGAATGCACTGTCTAGTAAGTCTGGTAACCTAGCAGAGGTATTGCTTTCAGCCAGGATTTTCTTTTTCTTTCCTTTTTCTTTTCTCTCACCCCACCCTGCACCACCCCTCCTCTCCCCCCCCCCCCCCCCCTTTTTTTTTTTTTTTAAATCTCAAATGAAAGGCTCTCTTTAATCAGATAATTGACTGGCTGGTAATTTTAGCCTTTTGTGACACACCAGTTGGCAGGTACAGTGGTTCAGAACCATGAGCCTTCCTCTACAGCCTTCTCTCCCTCTGGGGCACTCACAGACGTGCCTCTGTCTTATCAGTCCCTGGGGACCATTCCCAAACATTTTGCAATAAAATGTGAAGGAGGGCCTTTTACTCCCTGAAAAGGGCCAGCTGTCAGAGGTAATGACTGCCGGTGGACACACAGATGGCACTAGAGGTGTTCACTGGCTCCATCACACACCTGAAGAAGGGGGGTTTCCGTTGCCCAGCTGTTCCTGTAGGGCCGAGCAGGGGTCACACTTTGTTCCCCATCCTGAGGTTCAGCATCTTTGCCAGGCTGGGGTGGGCTCAGTCACGGTGGACACAAATATTCCCAGAGCATGCCAAGCTGATGGAGAAGAAGACATGCTGCAAGGCATGCACTGCAGGGTTCTGGGAGCTGTCTGCTCTGTGCTTTTATCCCTCTGTTGCTCATACCATTCAGTAGTGGCTGGGAGTGAAACGTAACTTGCTGCGAGACTGACAGCCCTTAAAGCTCCTCGACAGAACTTGGGCCTTATTTTGAAAGGCCCCTGAAAGAAAAAGGATTGTGTGCTCTCTGAATGTGAGGCTGCTGAACCGCTGCCAAGTCCAGGCTGCTCCATTCAAAGGGCTGAGTGAATAAATGAGAATAACATCCTTGGGGACCTCGAGGATCGGTTTACGCTGAAAATCCTCAGCCTTACAAAGGGTCAGAGTCACAAGGTAAATGAAAATGGCTGGGAGGGGACTTTGATGGCCGAAACACTGTAACTGTAGAGGACTTGAAAGAAAACTGTATTTTTAAAAAGTGAGAGAAGGGAGGGAGCAAACAGGGGGTGAGGTAGCGGGGAGGGGGACTTCAGCCTGCAGTCTTGCCAGAAAGGAAAGAGGGAAATGAGAAGAGGAGAAAGCAACTGTTAATCCACAGCAGTCTCTAAAATATTGCTGTTTAGGGTACAGGCTCTGGTTGTAGCAAGACAGACTCTTCTACTTTCTGCTTCACTGCTGACAGTGTATTTCTTCTGGGTAACCAGTAGTTCACAGGGCATGGAGGGCTTTTGGGTGTGGAGTTGAATAGCACTGGGGTGCTATTGCACTATGCCTTGAGAAGCTGGAAAGCACAGCACCCAAAGGTTAAGATAGTTGGGGGTTATAAGAGGAAAAAAACCCTAACACATAAGATAAGGAGGAGACAGTTTGAAGTGCATCTTAGAAACAGCCTTGCACTGGTTTGAAAGACAAGTGATGTAAATGTGTACACTGCTTTGGGTCTGTTTAAGATTTGCTGTGCACATGTCAGTAAGTCACAGAAGGCCAGATCTGAGTTAACATCTTGAGACCAGTGGGAATTAGACACCTAAACACTTCAGTCTCAAATCTCTGACTTTTGTTGGTCTCATCTCTTTACCTTCTGTTCACCAAGCACTTCCATTAATACTGACAGTAGTGGAGTTAAACACATTCCTAAACATTTGCAGGATTCGGATGTAAGTAACTCAGAGCAGCCACAGTTTCTTGTTAGGTATTTGTATAGTGCCTAGCATCTGGGCCCCATCTCAGTTGGAATTACTGTAATTCAAACCCTAGTAATTACAAAAATAGGTTAAATACTGAATTATAATAGTTTTCTGTCAGATTCTCTTCTGCTGGTTAAATATTTTTTTAAGTCCTCTAATCCAGGATGCCCAGCTGACAAGTGCATACTTTTGGTTGGAAGCTGTGTACTGCTTTCCAAACAGAGTACTTTAACTAAGGGAGAGGCCATGTCTACATCAGTGCAGGCAGCTGAGCTTGTCTTTATTCTCTTGGAGAAAACATGATACCTGTGCTCCACTGAGAGTAGACTTGGCTCTGATGTTAGTAAAACTCTGCTATTTTGAAGTATTCTCCTTCTAAAAATACTTATCATTCTCTGGTATAAATAATATCCTACTGGAAACAGAGAAATTCAACCATACTGCATTTACACATCTAGATCAGGATCCATCCTCCGTGAAGAAGAGTCTGCCAAGGCCAAGATAATGAGGAGAACTTCCACTCAGCTTCATGCTGTTGTATACACCACCTTTAAACTAAACTCTCTCACTTATGATATGTTTTGGAGGCTAAGAATTTTAGAATCCCATTCTGGTGCACAGAATAATAGTGGGCAGTGAACATGCACTATTCTATTTTGGGCTCTAAACAAGTGTCCTAAGAATTTCTTCAGCTTCAGGGTCTGTGTAGGTATAAGTCAGTGAGTAGCTACAGCCTTCACCTGAAACTAGAGATAAAGCCTATTTCAGACAGTTTGGTTTTGTGCTGTGTGTGTTGCTGACAGACTGATGACATTGCAGAGGTAAGTAAGATATCATCCACAAGGGCAAACACTGGTAGGAGATTTTTGCAAACCAGAAATTTTTGTGGCTTTTCTTTTTTCCCCCTTGTCAGGTTTAGAAAACAGCATTTATGCCTAAATATTAGTGTTCAGCAGACAAGAGATTGATGGTCTGTGATGCCATTCCTGTGTCAACCAGTAGTTGTTTTAGGGGGATTCTTTTCAATTCTCTGTATCACAGTTTTATCATCATAGTGCAGAAACAGTGGCACTAGTTTAATTCAGTACGCTATGCAAAAAAGGTACAAGCAAATTGTAGAAATCTTTCTTTGGCAAACAAATGAAGGGAGGAAGAAATTACTTTACTAAAAACTACAGTGCATACCAGTGAAGGAGATGAATAACAGCAAAACTTCAAAAACAAACAACAAAGCAAGACAAAACAAAAAACCCAAACCCAACCAAAACTAGGTAGTTCACAGAACTGAAGTCTGTTTTGCTACAGGAATGGATTTCAAACTTTGAGATCCCTCGTGGATTCTCTAAAGGGGCAAGATCATGCTGCTGCTTACCTGAGCTGTGGGCATTAGTGAGGTTTCCCTTTAACCTGCTACATGCCAAGGGCCAGTGGGAACTTTGTTGTCTTTGAGATCTCTACTACCTTCATCAAATTTAGCTGAAATAGGCCAGTGGATTCAAAAGAGAGTATCTCTGGCAAACACATGCTCATACATTCTCTCAAGGACAGCGTGTTGGTAAAAGACTCGTTTCCATAGGAAATCAGACTGAGAAAGTAGTCTGGCTAAGAGTACCCTCCCTGCTACATCCATGCTATAATTCTGTAGAACTGTGAACATCTATCTAACACACGCATGCACATGTATTTTGTAAGTCTACTGGAAGCAATAAGCAATCATCTAAAGGTAATTGTGTTTATTTTTCATAAGTATCTTTTTACAAGGGATTCTCATAAATCAAACACTTGACAAATGAACTAAACTGGGATTTATCTTAATTAAGAGTGCTGAGAAAACGACAATTTTTTTTTTCATGAGGAAAAATTGAAATGGCACACGGAGTTCATTAAAATTGAGCTAATGGTTTCAATCACGTTTCTAATACATTAAAACAGCTGACCAGCGATGAGTGTGGGAAATAAATCTGTGTGATACCTGCTGAAACATACATGCTTCTGTTGTTCCTCATCATGATGGGCAAACTGTTGTGGAAACACTTTAACAAATGTAAATAAGGAGAAATATGAATAAGCTGGATGAATCAACATGATTAAGCTATACAAAATCTTGCTAACGGTGGGTTTGGATGAACATGGACAAAGAAGTGCATGTTGCTGTAGAGTGGACAGTTCATATCTCCTTACCAGGCAGTCAGTTGTAAGAATGCTGTCAGGGCCGTTCTTTATGAAGGCCCAACTTGTTCTTAGCCCAAGAAAACAAAAAAGCAGAGTGGCGCGACTTAACCTAATACAGTTTGTGCCAACATTTGCTATGACAATCTATAGGTTTTAAAAACGATACTTTAAACAGAGAGATTTAATATTCCATTTGTCTCCTGTGCAGCCCTGCTGTGCGGCTTTTGTGAGCACAGGGAAAGGCAGCAGCTGTCTCCATGCAGCCCTCTCCAAGCTGTGTTTTTTGCTCTATAGCCTTTGCAAATGCGGCACTCCTCACAAGGCTTTTCCAGTGCTGCCAGACACTAGCAAAATTGCAGAGTCCCCTCTGAGCAGTTGGTGTGAGAATGAGAGGAGTGTTGTTTATCCAGTGCTGTGGATTTAACTGCAGCCTTCAGAGGGCAGCCCAGGGCAGCAGACAGCCGGGCAGGCCCTTGTGTTTTGCTGCAACCTGAGCACCCTTCACCCGTCACTGCCCACTGAGGGTGGTGGCAGCCATCTTTGCCCAGCACTCTTGAGTGAGGCCTGGACTCTCTCCTAGCATTTTATTCTCAGACAGCACTATTGATTACGCTCAGACAGTATTGCTCCCCTCATGGTATGCTTATGCAAAGTGATACTCGAGTGCAGCTTCTTTTTTGTGGCTGTAGTGTCACGATTGAGATGCGAGGTGACAGCCCATTGTACGGAGATGCAGTAAAGGAAAAAGCAGCGCTATTTGTTGTGCCATGTGCGTGTGCAATAGTCTCTTGTCTGCAGAGGTGGGCACTGCACTTTTATTCTCAGAAGCAAAAATAAAAATCAGTTTTTCAGTAGTTAACATAAGACCCCACTCTCTTGCTTGAATTTCCATTGGACTTAACTCTCCTGGCATGAAAAAGGGAAGAGCGGAAGTGGTGAACTGAGTGTACCTCTCCCCAAACAAAACATGACTTGTTCAATTTCATTCTAAACTCCAATTGAAGTAGTTTAAATGCATGTTGAAAGACTCAGTGGCTTCCAGCGGGCATGCCACATAAAGCAGTTGGCATCATATCTACTTCCCTCATCTTGTTTTTAATTCTCTCTTTTCCGTCACTTCCTAATATCAACTTTCACATTACTCTGTATTGCCCTGGGCCTTCTTGTTCCATAGATCAAATCAATTTTAATACGAAGTGAGTTGATTTTTAAGGGAAACATTTCCTTGATGGGCTCTGGGAAAAAAAAAAAAAAAAAAAAAAAAAAAAAAAAAAAAAAAGCCCAAATAAATTTCTTGATGATCCATTTCATTTCCTAGTTATGGTACTTACAAGATAACCTGCCAAAAAATTCCATAAGAAAATGTCCCTCCAGCCTAATTGAGAGATTTCAGTTTCAGTTAAAATGGCCATTTCCTCCTGCTCAGTCCCCCTCACTCGAATTTAGAGTGATCAGAAAATTTTTTTTCAACATTTAGGCTTCTGGCTGGCCATGGCATGCAGTGCAGAAAAAATGCTGGAATGAAAAGATGCTTTTATATCACTGTTTTCTTTCTGCTTTATGAAAGTACTGCAGCGCGAGGAGAGAAAAGGAAGGTTTCACAAATGGGAGCATGCAGTATGGAGAAGAAAACCAAGTGTCCTTGAAAATATCTCCTGGGTTGTATCACATGTGCTCACAAGTGCCAGAAACTGGAAATGGAACAGCACCAGGGAAACAGGACTGCTTTAAAAATATAAAAATGCAAAAATGCTGTGGTATGTCTAAGGCTGTGGTGGGGAAGCATGATAAAAATGCTTGACTACACACCTAGTTGTAGCAGAGAAGAATGTAGACAAACTCATAAAGTCTGGACAATTCTCTGAGGAACAGAGAAGCTGCCTTCCTGAGCAGACCTGTGCTGCTCTCCAGGCTGAAATCCAGAGTGACCTCCACCAGATGCTCCAGAAGAAAGCAAAAAAAATGTCCTGAAAACCCCAAGGAAGGCATTAAGGGGACAGTTTGTCAATAATGGAGATTTTTTTCATAATTGTCTTTAGTTAGTTACTGTCTTACATTCAGTGCAGGAAAGCTTTAAGTGCATTGTAAATATACAAAATGTGTATTTTAAAGTTGATCTGCTCATACATGCAGTTTGTAAATTAACTGCTCATGCACATATATAAAGAGCATGTATCCTGTATAAAGGCATGCATACACAGAAATGGATAATTTAAAAGCTGAAGCAGCTCTGTGCATTAAGCAGAAAATAGAATGAGTAACTATGGAGGCAATGTCCTCATATTTTACACTGATTCCCATTCCCATCTTGTTCTATCATTCCCCATTTGCTTCCTGTCCCCATTTTTCAACCTGGAAACAAGGCCCTGTGGAGGCAACTATCTGTCAGATTTTCCCAGCAGCGGGACAGTTGTTGGTGAACTAGGATTACAGCTGCAAATGTGCTCAATTCATCCAGTGGTCCAGCTCTTGTACTTGGCACATGATGCTGGTACCACTGTGCTTGCCCTCTGAGGGATCCTGGTGCAACCAGTCTGCCAGGCTGCTCAAGGAGCCAGTGTCATGCAGGAGAATAAAGTTCATGAGAAAAATCTTTTGATACGTATGCGTCTGCAATACATTTTGTCTGCTTTGCTGGCTGGGAGGCCAAATGGTGCCTTTTTTTTTTCAGGATAGCAAAATGAATCATACTTTCTGTCTTAGGAGTAGCATTTATGTGTCTCTGGAAATGTGATCCTTTTTCTCTCTGTTGCAGACATGAGCCAGATGCTTTTCTGTAGTTCACATATATGAATATGGCTTCCTTTCTCTTTTTCCTTTCCTCTCTCCTCCTTCCTTCTTTTTCTCTTCCCCACTCTGACATTTCTGTCTTTCTCTTGTAGTGTGTGGATATATGGTTCTTCCCAAATAAAAGGAGATTGCTCTTTTTGTAGAAGGAAAATTGTGAGTGGAAAAGCTCTTCATTCCTCAGTTTTGAGTGGAGATTATTTTCACATTAATGTCTCAAGATGTCCCTTAAGTGCCGTTGTACTCTCAAGGGAGTGCTTTATGTTTTGGAAATTACAAATAGTGCTAGTTTAAAGACATGTTGTTTATAGAAGTCACAGGCACCCATCACATGGGAAGCTGCTACAATTGGGACACACAATAACATTTGACTAATCCAGGGGAGAATCCCAAAGGATGGATGCAGGACATTGTCATCAAGTCTTAGAACAGGGAAGGACCACCAGTGAAGGCTACTGCAGACGAGATGCAGGCAGAGGCAGGGTCTGTCATCCTCACAAGCAGAGGTTTCAGTCCATCAGTGATTTTACTGCTTTCTTTCTGGAGCACAGAGGCAAAGGTGCTTTAAGAAAGGATCTGAAAGCCAGCTGACTGTGGATGTTTACAGTCGGCTCTTCCTGATTTGAGGAGTCGTACAGATGTGGTTGCTTGCAAATGTGACAATTCAACACAGATGGGTTAGGCGAAGAGTCTAGCTTTGGGTATTGGCTTGGAGTTGAGATTGTGCTGTGAAATGAAGCCTGATGGCATATGTTGGAAGAGGCAGAGTTGAAGCAAAGAAAGAGAGCTGTAACACAATCAAAACAGGGAGGCAGGGAAATGGTCTTTAGAATGGCATTCTTCATCACTGTGAGCAGAGAAATTGTATTTGTCAAGACAAGAGGGAAGCCTGTGGCTTCCGTGGTCTGCTGTGCTTCATCCAGACCAGGGCTGAACAAGTCTTTTAATCTAAACAGTACTCACTTTACTAGACAGATTTATATATTGTATAAGTGTTACAGAAAGGTTCCTGAGCCAGTATTTGTTCTAAATCCTTTTCTTTTCATTTTGTTTTTACTGTGCCCACAAATGCCCATTAAAATCAGGATCTCATAGGTCTTGCGGATACCTGAATATTACTGCTACCTTTTTACAGCTACAGAGGATGTGAGAAAACAGCAGACTCCCATTAGCTCATTCCTGCGGCTGTTCAGCAATAAGGCCATACTGGCAGAGATGGGTGTCCTTGTGCTCAGTTCTTTCGTCTGCCTGTGCTCAGTGCTCCCCTCCTGCCATCTCCAGAAATCGTTGGTCATTGGGTGAGCCAGGGCAGATCAAGAGACTGCTGTTGTTAAGTGGCCATTTGTAGCATGGTTTTCTCAGTACAAGATCTGTGGCAGTGAGAGAAGATGGGAGTATGGATTTATACCTTTTCCCAGAAGTCTGGTCTGTGTTGGGTGGTCTTTCTTCACCCTGATGATCAACTGGCTTTTAAACATTTTTGATAATTGTAAATAGTAATGCTGAAATTCCTAGGAGTGTTGTTGTGATGAATCACAATATCTTTCAAAGTGTGATGTACCCTGAAGGGACAGGAGGGATTTGGAAATCTCACTGATAGTGTTTGAAAAGCATCTGATGGAATAGAAGACACAGCTCAGCAAATCAAATTATTTGCAGGATGGTATCTTGTCTCCCATATTTTGTCTGGATGTCTATTTGCACTATCTTGTACCCACTCCCACATCATTGGTCCTGGGTTAACCCAGTGCTCCCCCATTCCTCAGCTGCCTTCTAGTTTTCTCTTATATATGTATATATATTTTAATTTGATTGCTTCTTTTTCTGAATCCTTTGTAATTTGTTAGTATCTCTGTGGTGTTAAAATACTAAAAAGCAAATACAGTTTCCTAAGCAAGGCCTTTCAGTAACTGTACATGAGAATTTGTGGCTCTGTGTTTTTGTAAACATATGAATTATGTATTGCTGTTTTTTTTTTATTTTTATTTTTACACCATATTATACCACAAGCTGTTGTCTAATTTGCTCTCCACTGCACTGCTGTAGCATCTCAGTGCTTTTGCCTCTTGTTGAATAGTCATGTCTACTTACACTTCTACTTTTGCATATGGGTTTAAAGTCTTTACAGAAACGTGTTATCTTTACAATATCAATATGTCTGTTAGTGAATTAATATACCATTACACCTAAGAGAGATATTCATGACCTTGTTGAAAAACAATCAGGTACAAAAACATGTCCAGAGATAGACACTGTACATGATCTATGTAATATTTTTTTAAAATTTATAAAATAAATTACACATAACAAGTTCAGTAAGGGCTAATGGTACTAGAGAACTATCACCAAAGTGAAAGAAGTAACCTAGAGGGCTAAGGAAAGTTATAAACAAAACCTGGAAGGTTAGTACAAGACAGAAAAAAATGAAGCCTTATCTTTACTGATCTGCATCTCAGGTATTTAATGGAAAAGATACAGGTGAACAATACTAATGACCATGCAGAAAAAGTAGATACATATCTTTTAATTGTAATAAAATATTTTTCATAAGGGAGAGAGTATTGATCGAGGATCATCAGCACTTTGGCTGTGCACCTGAATTTTTCTAAAGAAAAGCCTGTGAGTGTGTCATAGGAATCAATTCCTTCTTGTTTTAGAAAGCAAGTGTTACAGTTCTCTTTTGTACCTGACTGAACAGGACAGGAGTTCTTGTAAGCTTCACTCCAGTCCTCAGATTCAGTTTTTCTGGGTCTTCTTTTCAAGTCTGGAAGAGCCAGTCTGATCTCTGCTGCCTGTGTCTCAGGGCAAAAATAATAAAGCTAAAAAACTACTCAGGGTAAAGAAATTATTCATGGTAAAGAAATGAATAAAGTGCATTTACTCTGTGGTTTTATTTGCATTTTTTGAGCAATAGTGGCTCAGTAGTTATAGTTTAGATGGGAAAAATAAGTTCATTTAAAATGTATGTGGCTTAAAATAAAACTGGTAAACACTCAACTTGTGGAGTGTCCCTCTTGTTTGGAGTTCACTGGCCCCTTATTACACTCATTTGTTCTGCATGGTGAGGGCTGAGTTCCACAGTTCGCTGGTGGCAGCTGAGAGCTATTATTGGTCTGCAACATCTGTTTCAACAACAGTGGGTTCCTGGTCAGCAAAACTAATTAAAAAAGAAGTCCAGAGTCAAATTCTATGACCTAGCTGATGTGTCTATGTGTAAACATCGTAACTACCAGAATAATGAGAACGTGAACATTCCCAGGATAATTTACAAAAATATGACAAGTGATGAAAAGTCTCAGAATTGTTCTTCATATCACACACTTAGGAACAGCGTGGGTGAAGATTAGGATTCCTGCAAACATTTAAGTGAACAGGAAGCTTTATGCACATGGGCGCTAGTAGTCAACTTAGTGAGGCCACTCAGCTGCACAGCCCTTCTCATCTGAGTGAGTATTACAGAACCAGATCACAGGTTTCCTCGCTACTCTGCCAGGGTTTTGTTAATTGGTAATAGTAGCTATGAGAGTGCTCAGATGTACATTTAATGACTCCAAACATTCACAGAATTCTTCCATTTCTCCTGTCAAGATTTCATTCGTCGAGATACAAGTAACTGGAGCTGGTGAGTTCAGTGCTTTAGATGCTTCTCTGTGACCTAGTGAGGAGAGGAGTTGTGATTAAATTGAGCTGGTTAAATGAGAAGACTTGTTTGAGGAGAAGGCAGCACTCAAAATATTCAGGAGAGAATGAATAGGAAGCTGTCAGAGCAGGGACTGCTTGTTTGCCAAAATGATGACTGTGTTAACTTCAAAGATTTCTATTTTTTCTTATTTTTTTTTTCCTCAGGTTTGTTAATTCCATACTTTAAAATACTGAACTGAGACTAAAAAGTGGCAAAAAACTCTGTGTACACATTGATTAAAAAAAAAGTGATCTGTTTTCTTTTCTAAATCTATGTGAATTTTGTGTGGAAAGTTATGCTTACATGTAGCCCCCACACAAGCTATATGGGAGGTGCGTTCAGAAGAGAAAGTAGAGAACAAAGTGCAATAGACAGTGCATTATGAAGCTGCTGTTTTCCAGTAGAGTGAATGGAAAGGTGATGGAAGAGCTTCTTTCTCCATTCCATCCTCAAAATGTGGTCCATAAGTGAAATATTGAGGTCCTTTTTTTTCCAGCAAACTGAGAAACACAAAAGAACCTGCAGCACTTAAGGTCACAATTTTCAGCTATGCAGATCCTAAACCTGCATAGTATATCTCTTCTCCAGGTATATGGTCCAGCTGCAGTCAAACCATCATGACTATTAAATGAATGTATCAATGATTAATAGTGCCTGAGAGATTTCTGAGAAGTCTGTCTATACATGGTTCTTTTCTTTTTTTTCTTTTTTCTTTTGAACATTTCTAGCCAACAGGACAATTGCTAATAGATTCTCATGTCTGGTTTTAAAGTACAAAAATTTGTTTTCATTTACCTCATTCCTAACGAAATTTATGCTTGCCTGCAATTTCTCTTGTGGAAAAAGAGAATCCTTTCACTGCAGTGGCAATAAAGAGATTGAAATGGTGTAAAGAAGACAGTACACCTGTATAGCCAGTTGTTCTCTGCAATCCATTCTTTCTTTAGAAATGATGGGAAATCAATGTTTCCCTAGAGATTTTTTTTTATTGCCAGTCTCTTTATCTGCCAGAATCTCTTCAACATCCATCTTAGATCACTGAGAATTATCTTTACAGGGTGTTGAGATGAATGGTTTGTCAGACCTTCTGCCTGATGCTTTTTACATCCTTTTCTAATCTTCCCATTGAATAGCAGGTTAGCAAAAAGTAAAACCATGTCATATACCATTTTGGGCAGTCATACTTGCTATAAATCCTAACTCAGTTTTGAAACTATGGCTTTAAAAATAGTGGGAAAATGCCATTAATTTTAATGTATTATGTGTCCAAAAAATTTGTTTATTTATGACATGCAGATTATTTATTAAGAAGCATATCTTCCAGAGAAGCTGACACCATATTTTGTGAGAAAGAACAGTATTTATATGGATGCTTTTATTAGTGCCACTTGCAAAATTTGGATTATCCACTTCTAATTCTGTTTGTTTAACCTACAAATAGACCTCCTGCTCTTCCCTTTCTGAGTAATTTAACTTGCCATTTTACCACGTATAGAGGATTAGATGACAGGGTGATCGATGCACTGTTCCACATCTCCACAAGCTTTTCCAGAATTTTTTCATCAGCTCATACAATCTCTTCCTAATGTATGTTCGTTATGCTCCAGATACAGCACTGTTCTTGGAGAAATGAGTAATTACATTATTTGTCTTTTTACTGTCTGCCAGCAATCACATCCATCAAAACTGGATTCTGTAAGTTCATAGGGATTCTTAAAATAACTGAAAGAGCTCAGAAAGGAGACAAAGGAATAAGAAATCATTGGCATATATTTTACTAGAAATATGTCACAAACTTGAAGTCCTGCTTATAAATTCACTGTTGTGCTTCCATTCTAAAGAAAGTCCAGAAAGGCAAACAACGTGTATTAAGCTCAACATACTTATTTTAAATGAAAGACCTTCCCTCTTCTGTAGCAGATGTGGTCTTTGTTTTTGTTTTTGTTTTTTATTTGTGTCTGTTCCTGGTATAAAGGCTGCTGCTGAATTAAAGAAGAGGTGCTTTCAGAAGGTAAGTAATACTGTATGTTGACCATATGTTCCCTGTTTCTGTTCCATGCTGTGTAGTTCTCATTCGTGCCACTGAGCTTTTTGTGGCAAGATTTTGATAACTGTCCTCTGCACAAAGATGGGCAGCAAGACAAGTGCAGAGTGCTTGGAGGGCGATGGCTGAAGGTGGCACAGCCTCCTGGGAGGGACCTCAGGGCTGTGTTGGCAGGGAAAGAGGCTGGTCCTTCACCACCAGGCTCATGTCTTACCTAGTGAATGGTGGGATAAAGGCACCCAAAGGCACAATGTGAACGTGGGCTTGTTCTCCCAGTGTGCTGTTCCTGTGGCATGGGACTGGGGGTCAGTGCCAGGCCGTAGGCAGTGTGCTTTGGAGCTGGCATGAGGCAAGGATGTGGGAGCAGCAGGAAGACCTGCTCTCCACATTTCTGTCTTAAACATGCCTTTCTCCTCCTACTGCCTTTCCTTTGGCAGAAGGAGCTTGTCCCTGAATCCTCATCCAAAGGAGAGTGACATCCAATTTCTCCTACGCTGCTGAAAAACTTGGAGTCAGCCATGACTATGTTGATCTACTTAGTTTTACTGGATGAAAACCATAAAAATAATAGTGCTGGTATACTTCTGAGCATGATTTTCAGCTGTTGCAATCATCCCAGTTTTGCCAGCTTTGAAGGAAATAATCTGTTGATGCCAGCTCAGAATCTATCCTTCTTCAAATAACTCAAGTAAAACTGAAAATTGATGCCTTTCTTGAAAAACGTTGCGTTAGAATAGTTTTCTTTTCTTACAAGAATAATTTGAACTTCTTACCTCAGATTTGAATTTAATTCTAACTTTAAGTATATTTTGGTTATTTTGCCTTGAAATCAATTGTTTAAAGAAATATAATTGTCTTTCTATTTTTTTAATTCCATTGCTTGAATTATGCTATTCAAAGTTCTAAGTAGCTGACGAGTCCACATTCTTTCATGAACTGGTTGCAAAGCTAATCAGCTGGATGAAATGGGACTGAAATGCTGCCATTTGCTCTGATTTCTAGGAATACAAATTGTGACCACAGCTCTACTTTTTGAGCAGAATGATTCTCAGGATGCCTGCTTACATTCACCTGAGAGCCAGCAGACATCTGGCTGCAAAACGTTAAGGACTCATGTCTAAAAGTTAGAAACAAAGTAGAGAAGACAAGAAAAACAGTTCCTAAAGGACAGTCCTAAAGGATCTCTTCTAAATTAGAGTTTTCAACATGGGAGACCAAAAAGCTCAGGGAAATTGGTAATGGGAAATTGGAACCATGCACCTTGAGGTTGTCAGTCACGGAAGCCTTTAGCATCCAGCAAGCTCTTCTGTCCTCTTTGTGAAACTCTTAGCTGCCTTGACCCAATTTCTAGAGAATATATGTCCACAGCACAAGGTTGCTTTTACAGCTGACTTATAGCTAAAGCCTTGCCTGCAGTCATTTGCATACAGTGCATTTCACTAGGAACTACCTTTTTTCCCTATACAGCATTTGTTGTGTGAGGATTGAATGCAAGAGGAAGGTGTTTCTGAAGCACACTGCATAATTTCTATGAAAATCAAGGGGAAGGAGAGGGCTATTCACTGTGTGTACCTTTGAAAATCCTAGCATCCACCAAAAAAAATGCACACCTAGCTGCTTTTGTGTGTGTTTTCTCAGGGTAAAGAATTCTTCAACCCTCAAAATACACACTGCAATTCCTCAGCTCTGAAATGTTAGAAGCAGTTCCAAGGTCATAGTTGTATAGAATTTGCTCTTTAGCTGGAAGTGCCAAATAAGCAGTGTCAAAGGGGAGATCATGGATAGCAGGTAGCAGGTAAAGGAGAAATAACTCCTTGCAGCAGAAGCAGATTTCTCAAAACACACACAGTTCAGTTCAGCCTTCACTTTCTGCCTGGGAATGAGCCTTAACTGAACCTTGGGGCTGGCTGCCTGAACATAGGCAGGTAGTCAGGTAATGTGAGCCACTTGATATCTACCTGAAAGAAAGTATGGATTGGGTGTGCAGCACCTAAACTAATTACTCCAAAATGATTGCTTGGATTTGAGCCAAGCATTATCTCACTTGTCCTCAGTGCTACTGCAATGGCATGAGAGGAACAGAAAATGCAGAAACCCGAGACAAAGATAAGAACAAGAGACAGGGGGAATTGAGAACGCTCTTTAGCTGTGAAGGAGATGTTCTGTCTCTGCACTGCTCTTTTGTCCAACCTCAGCTACAGTGACGCAGCCTTTATATCTTGTCTCCTCCTTTTCAAATGGATTGGCAGCCAGAGTCATTAACCACACATACATAGTCCAAACACTGTAAATTAATCTGCTTCTTTTTCTTGATCACCATGGGGTTATACTCATCCTTCTTAAGAAGAAAATTTCAAGACTTGGAAGTAATGTTTGTATGGGAAACATGTCACCTTCATTTTCTCTGCAGAGAGAATGGCTATATATTGCATGTAATGTTGACCCATGATGAGATAAAATTGAGAAATTCCAATCCAAAAGATTACAGGGCTTAAAAAGAGTTCCCTTTCCTTAGGTAAATTTAAACCAAAGTTGTAGAGAATGTATATTTCATTGTAGGTGGAGAAAAACAGTCAATTAGTTTCAAGAAAAATAGGCTATTTGTATAGAGAATCAACCTAGAAATTAGACAAAAGAAATAGGTAAAAGTTAAGATTACAGAACAGCAACAAAAAAACAAGAAAGTAAAAACACAGTACCACATCTTTTGTCTTCCATATACTGCTGTTTGTGAAAAAAAATATATTTTCTGTATAAGCATTGACAAAATGTGCATTGTGTTTAAAATATGCCTGGATGTTATGGTCTTGTGACCTTCTACAGATTTATTTAAGGGGAAAGAAGTCATCTGAGTCTTACTGGGTAGAAGGCATTTGGACTGAAGTGAATGCATAACATGCTGTTACTAGAAGCTGAGGACAGCAGACTTTCAACTGGAGAGAAAAGTGAATGCTTAAAATGTTTACTGTCTGGAGATGAAGGTTGGACTGTTGCTGGAGCAAAACTGTTTTCCTTGAAATCCTGCCCCACTGCTGTCACAGGTTTTTGTCACTGACATCGTTGAAACAAGAGTTTCATTCCCTATCACTTGATGTTTTCCAGTTGAATAAATACCTTGCTGAGGGCCATGCTCCAGATTATTAAATCGATGCAGAACTTACTGTGTGGAAATCATGACAGACATCAAGTAGGAGGTGAAACTATGTAGAAGAGGTACAGCTTTTCCTTCTGGTTGCTTTTATCTTTTCAGTGACGCTTACTTCATATATATGAATATAATAAATATGACTATCCTAATAATAAATAAAGTATCAGACAAGAATAGCCAAGACTGTGAAATCTATGAGCTTGCTTAGTCTTTACAAGAACAGACAAGTGAGTCTGTCATTACATGAATCTATTAATCTCTCCCTAATTTGTTTAATCATTGCTTAGAAAGTCTATAAATGCTCATTTTTAGCTCTTGTTTCATAGGGATGTACTCCCTATGAACTCAGTATAGATTTGTTTAAACTGAAAGAGGAGCACAGGTATGGGGAATAGTGCTTCATTGCTGTATTTAGCTGTAGGAGAGATAAATAATGACCTTTTCTCCATGTCTGCCTGACTTTCTCTGTTGTGTTGAATGTGAGCTGGGGATGCTCTTTCCTGTTTCAGGATGGCAGCAGAGGTTCAGCTGTAACCATGAGAGCATGGATGAGAGTTAGAGCACAGTATGTTTTCTCTTCCTGAGGACTAGCAAAGAGCTGTAGCTGTAGTACTATGTTTGCCAGTGCTAACATAGAAGATCTTGTTGCTTGACTCCTTGCCTTGCCTTGCCTTGCCTTGCCTTGCCTTGCCTTGTCTTGCCTTGCCTTCCCTTGTCTTCCCTTGTCTTCCCCTCTCCTTTCTTCTCCTTTCAAGTCTTCTTTTTTCTATCTTTTCTCTTTTTCCCCCCTTGTTTCTTTTTTTTTTTTCTTTTTCTTTTTGCTCCTTTCTTTTTCTCTTCTTTCATCTATGGTGGTCATCTGTATTTATAGACAAAGGCCCCAATGTGCTGTACATGTCTGTTTCTCTAAAGGGAACCTGAAGTCAAAATTACCTGTGACCTTTCCCAGGAGCATGGGCAGAAACCTCTTCTTGAATGAGATAAAGAAATTAGAACTTCATTCTTCCATGGTTTACTCCTAGGAATGCATTTTGGCAAGATGCTAAGAATAAACCAGTTATTGAAAAGGGGATCTGGGAAGTTGACAAGCATGGCTAAGCTCAGCGGGGAAATTTGATGAGGAAATAAGATGCTTTGTAGATCAGTGTGTAGTGATTAGTCTTTTGAACGCTGGGATTATTATATAAGCAAAAAAAGAGGGGGGGGCTTATTGTATCTGACAGCTACCACTTATACAGGTATTCTTCCAACTAATGAGAAACATAAAGGTGCATTTGTTTATAAATCTTTAGTGAGACTCCTGCATTTTCTACAAGCCAATTAAAAGTGATGGAAAAGTAAAGACAACTTTTATTTTTCTCTCCCGTATTATAATCACTATAGCAAAAAAAAAAAAAAATAAATATATATATATATATATATATCCTGCCTTATCACTTACATACTCCTTGAATCCCAGAGTCTATAATCATGTTCAAACAAACAAAAATATTATATATTTGAAGTGGAGACACCCCACTTTGTACACTGCTGAGAATAACCAAGGATCCAGAAATAATTGCATGCTGCTACACCAGATATTACTTGTCATCGTGCTATACAGAAGCAGACAACTTAGGAAAAGCAAATAGAAAAATTAATGATGTGAATTTCTGCAACCATCACAAAGAAATTCAAAATGCTAGAGTATCGTATAAAAAGAGTAGAAAAACTGAGGCTCACAAAATTCTAATGTCCAGTTTTTCCTTCTTTCTTCATATATTAAATACATATATTACTAACTTTTTTTTATAATTATAGTATACATATTAAAATTGAATCATAGAATCATAGAATGACCTGCCTGGGTTGAAAAGGACCACAATGATCATCTAGTTTCAACCCCCCTGCTATGTGCAGGATCACCAACCACTAGAGCAGGCTGTGTCCAGAGTCACATCCAGCCTGGCCTTGAATGCTTCCAGAAATGGGGCTTCCACAATGAGTGAATGATCACTGATAAATGCTATTTTTCCCTTGGCATCTTCCTTCCCCTTCATGGTATGCACATAGAAAGAACAATGAGGTAACTTGTTCATTTATTCAGAAGTTTGCACGTATTATCTACTAGCAAGCATTATGACTCTGAATGTGCATGAAAAGAGAGAAGAAGTGAGGGTATACACTCAACTGTGGTTAAAAATTTGGAACTTTTTACAGAGGTTCTGCTTCACCCATAACACATAGCACATGACATTGTTCACACAGAAAATGCTTAGGGAAACAGAGTCTTTTACAAACCTCTCTGAACAGCCAGGAGGTTTGATTCAAAATAACCTATTTGCAATGTTATTTGATTATCTCGGACATTATTACGCATTTTTGTTTAGCTTTCTGCACCGTAGCTAATAAGTTCGCTAAGACCACCTGGAGCTAGCTGGATATCAGAGTGTTTCCAGTCCTGTCTGCAGAACCCTTTCCCTTACAGAGAGACTAATTTGTGTGCAAGCAAGATTTATCATGAGCCCATGGCTCTCTCTCTCTCTCTCCCTGGGACATTATCTTAGGAAGTGTTATTCTAAGTAGCAATTCCCCAGTTCAAGTGAAAACACTTACAGAGTCAGCTCATTGAATGGAAAAGCTGAAGTGTATTTATGAATGTTTACATATAACGTATGGACATACTTCTACATGCTATGGGATATAACACCAGCTGGACCTAGGCCAGATCTCATTGTTTATATGTGCAGAATGTATGGCCTCATTTTATTCAGCTTTTTCTGAATTGCAAGGATAATCTAAGTGTAAATGAGTCCTTGCCTGAGTTATAGCTTTATTGAATTAGTTGCAGGAGCAAGTACTTAGTTATGATAACATTTAAATGTGGAACTTCCAACCAGAAAAGAAAGGGGCCATTTTCCTAAAAATTCACAGTTGTGTTCATATATAAAGTACACTGTGTGTTTCAAGCAAACTCCATGCTGAAGACTATGTTCTGTGCTTTCTGCCACTAGTGGTACTGCTGTTGCTCTTCAGCAGCAACTGGTTTAGTACCACTAAGGAAGTTCTTGGACCTTGTATTGTCACATGAATTTTTATCTGAGGGCTGACTTAGGCCAGGTAGCTATGCTTCACGCATTTTTACCTTGCGCCACAATAAGCAACTCAACGTAAGTTTTGAAAGCATGGAGAACCTGTAACTTACCTGTGAGGAAACTCCAGGTACTCCCTTTCATTCAATTTCTCCTGAAATTTCCCCTCTTTTTTTAGTTGAATGTAAGATTATTGGACACAGTCTTGTGTCTTGAACATCTGATTTGCTGTCTCTGTCAGCACACTATTTTTTTTAATGTTTTTTGTTCTTGCTGAGTAGTCATTATCTAAAGAGGTCTTGAGACAGTACTCACAATTTATAACCATTATTTTGGTTCTGTGATTCTTAGTGCAAAGTATGAAGTGTATCTTCCAATTGGATTCTATCAATCATCACCATTTTTTTCTAAAACTGCTATTTTTCTTGTTTTACAGTCACTGTTGAAAAACACGGAGGTTGTCCAGATCCAAGACTTTTCATAAACATCTTTTATATGAATATTTTATGACTCTTCTCCACTGTCTGTTACCCTGAATAGTGAATGCAAAGACCGTCTCTCCAGATAGTGACTCGCAGGAATGCAACATGCAGTCTACACAAAGGAAATTTAATACCCTAGCAGCTAATTAAAAAAGCATTACCTTCCACCAGCGCTGACCTCCAGCCACGCGGAGGATAAAGATGAGTGTCTGTCAATCATGTTTACCTAACAAACCCTGGCACAATATTATGATGAATGGACAGATCTAAAAAAGGATGATATTGCTCAGAAGTCTAAGGTACTCTTAATACCATGTTTAAAGAAGCAGAAGGCCTCATCAGTAATTTGAAACCTCTGCCTGCATGCTAAGGATATATCAGGGCTAAATTTGCCAAGTACTACAGATAGTAGACATGCAGTGTGCAGAAGGAGCATTATTAGACATTGATGGGGATTTGGATACACTCAGTGCCAGGGTGGGCTAATCACAATGGTACCTACAGACATCCTGAAGCTTGAACATTTGTATTTCCCATTTTTTCATCATTCCAACACCAGAATGAATATTGATTTTTAAGTGTTTTTGTTTTGTTTTGTGTTCTTTTTATTCCAAAGAAATATTATTGTTTGTTTAGGAGCTTCGCAACTACTAAATACTGACTCACTCTCCAGTTCTACATTACTGTTAAGACAAATTCACCTGCAAATGTTTGTTGTAGAAATAGCATTTGTCCATACTATTCCTACAATACATTTAATTCCCTCATCCTTCTGCTCAGCTATTTTATATATATATATTTGTATCAAGCATCCTGTTGCCACAAATTTCTGGGATCACATGGATCACATAGGCTGAATTTCTGACAATTCAGCCACAGAGGCCTTTGATACAGTGTTTGTAAAAACAAACAAACAAAAACAGTTTGTAACAAAGTATAAAAACAGTACTTAAGATTAACTTCCTTAATGTTAAGAGGTGGGGAGGTAAACTCCTAGTGATTTACATCAATCCATTCTTCTATTTATCTTGACAAAGACTGTGATAAAATGTGATTTAATCTTGCTGTAAGTGAAAATATGATAAACAATGACTGGTCTGTTATTCCCATGAGACTTCTTTTCTCTGCACAAGTGCATTTCCTCCACATGCAGGACAGCATAATGGAGTCCTGCAGTGAGATCAGGAAAGTCAGCTACTTTGCAAGGGCTCCTCACTTCATTTCTGGATACCCTCTCCTGACTTCTACATTGTTGAGTTCAGATGGGAATGAGAAAACACCACAAATCAAAACAACTGTCTACATGCTATTAAGACATAAAAACAGTTGAGTCTAGGAATGTGTATTCAGGTGAGGGCCATGATCAGAAGATGCAGGGGAAGTGGGTAGCAAGAGTCAACTTTGGTGTGCCTCCATGCCGGGGATCTACCATGCCTCCTCAGTCAGTCATGGCCAACAGCTGTGATACTTTTGGACAAGCCTACTCTTTGTTTTTCCTTCCACTGTAATTATTTTGTGCCTTAGCCTAAGGGATGAATACCTGGGACAAGCACAGCTGTAGCTGTTGCTCATTAAGTCAAATGCGGAGTACTAATGAGATAGAAAAAGAAACTCAAAGGGAAATTAATCTTATCCTGTAAGGGACAGGCCAGCAACTGGCTCTGAATTATTTCAATGAAAATGGCTAAGCCTAGCATATCTCTTTGTCTTAAGTAATTATTTTATACATAATTCTGGGGCTTTAAATTCCCTTCAATTATGGTTATTGTCCTTCTGATAAAAGGCAATAAGGCAATATTCAGTTCCAACACTGTTGATATTTGTGGTCAGGATCAAATGATGTTTGATTACATTACATCTGAGAGAATGATTAACGGAGAAGGGCATGATCAAAAGATGAGGAACAAGTTAATGGTCACAGATGTAAAGACTGACAGAAGCTGGCATGTAGTAATACACAGTTCATCACCTGGAGTGGTTGAATTAGAGGTAATATCTTCTGGACATGGTGGCACCTGCCACCTCTGGAAGCTTATGGTTGATGGTAGCATGAGGGGAATGGCACAGAGCTGGAGATCACCAGAAAATTGGTGCCTGACATCTTCAGGAAGGCAGATGAGCTACTGCTTCTCCTTGCAGCCATATAACTTTCCATTGCCTACAGTCAGTCGTTCATCAGAGAATCTCCTATGTAAGAGTTGATGTTGGAATGACTCTTTCTGGGAAGTACCACTAAGAACAATTCAGCTTTTTTGCAGGTGTTCTTCAGGCAGAATATACACTATTTTGTCCTTGTTAAGATATTTTCATGGCCTTTTCTTTGCACAATATACCATCCCATGCTTTGGAACAAGGGTCTGAAGTAAGGCTTTTTCTCCTAGCAGTGCGTGTGCCCTTCAGTGTCCTCATGAAAATCTCTCCAAGTGTTGCCAACTCACAGACCTTTGATTCACTGCACTTTGCAATGCTCAGCTGCGAACTCCTGAATTTCCCCAACAGCATTTCCAGAATATTCCAATTGCTCTGCGCATGCTCTAGCATTCTCTTGGCAATTGCAGCTGTGGGTTCCTGTCTAAGGATACAGTTTCATGATCAGCATAATTTGATCTAACTGTGGGCTGCTACCCAAAATGGATGGCCCCATTTTCTCTGGGATCCCCAACTGCATTTTCTGGACTCCCACCTTGCATTGGACCTAGCAACAGCTTGTGGAACTGACAAAAACTATTCCTGCTTTTTTCCTTCCTTCTGTTTTTCAAAGTCAGTACCAGTTCCAAGTATGCGAACTGAGGGCAATATGCCTGCTTGGGTGTCTTCTCATAGAGTGTCCTACTTGGGCATGCACTGCACAGGAGGAATAAGCTGCAAGCTGGGATGTGGTAAGAGCACTGGCCAGAGCCCCAGAGCAGGATCTGGAGAAGCTCTGAAGGACCTCTTGGATTCAAAGTGGAAGAAGAGCTGTGACTAGAGCCTGGGATGGGCAGATTTTGGTTATGTGGAAAGCAATCTGGTAGCCTTTTATGATGTCATCACTAGCTTGGTAGATGGGGGAGAGCAATGGATGTTCTCTACCTTGACTTCACCAAGGCATTTATTCCCATCTCCCACGACATCCTTGTTATAAAACTTAGAAAATGTGTGATAGATGATGGACGGTGAGGTGGATTGACAACTGGCTGATCGATATTGATCAGAGCTCAGAGGGTTGTATTCAGTGATGCAGAGTCTGGTTGGAGGCTGGTAACTAGTGGTATTCCCCAGGGATCAGTGCTGGGTCTGATCTTGTTCAATATCTTCATCAATAATCTGGATGAAGTGATAGTCTACCCTCAGCAACTCTGCTGGTGATACAAAACTGGGAGGAGTGGCTGTCCTGTCAGAAGACCATGCTACCATTCAACAAGATCTGAACAGTCTGGAGAGCTGAGCAGGAAGGAACCTGATGAGGTTTACCAAGAGCAAATGTAGAGTCTTGCATCTGAGGAAGGAATAACTGTATACATCAGAGCATGTTAAGGGATGACCTGCTGGAGAGGAGCTCAGCAGAGAAGAACTTGGGTGTCCTGGTGGACAGATTGGCTGTGAGCCAGTAATGTGCCCTTGTGGCCAAGAAGTCCAGTGATATCTTGGGATGCATTAAAAAGAGTGTGGCCAGCACACTCGAGGGAGTGTGATCCTCCTCCTCTACTCTGCCTCAGTGAGGTCACATTTAGACTACAGTGTTCAGTTCTGGGCTCCCCAGTTCAAAGAAGACAGGATCTCCTAGGAATCCAGCAGAGGACCACAAAGGTAACAAAGGTCCTGGAGCAGCTTTTGTATGAGGAATGGCTGAGTAACCTAGGCCTGTTCAGTCTGGGGTAATAAAACTGAAAGAGGATATGATAAATGTTTATAAATATCTAAAGGGGGGTGAGAAGGAAATAGATGAGGTCAGGCTCTTGATGCTAGTGGCCTAAAACTTGAACAGAAGTTCTGTACTAACATATGAAAGATCTTTATAGTAAATGTGACAGAGCACTGGAACACACTGGCCAGAGAGTTTGTGGAGTCTCCTTCTATGGAGATACTCAAGACCCATCTGGATGCCTACATGTGTGACCTATGGTATGGTACCTGCTTTATCAGAGGATTCAGTGATCTCTTAAGGTCCCTTCCAACCCCTGCAATTCTCTCATTCTGTGAACCATTAGCATAACAAAGAACACAGAGATCCATAAAAAATGGTCTGAACACATCAGTCACTGTGTGAGATGAGTCAGCACCATATTCTGCCATTGCATCCATGGTGCCTTCTTTGCTCAACAGCCACATCAACCTCCAGACAGTAAGCATCAGCGTTAGAGACCAGGCAGCGATGTCAGGGGTACTTGTGTAAGATGTCAGCACATACGTGAAGAAAACCAAGTGCTTTACAGACATCTCAGACAAACAGGTCCTGAAGATCTTAAACAAGATGTAATGGGTATGGGCATATCTCTGGCATCCTATGCAGGGCGAGAGGATCATGCTCATGGTGCTGATGGACCCACTGTTTCCCTGGGGCACTGTTTCTGAGGTCATCTGTGTTTCTTGTCTTTAATGCTCATCACCTGGTCCTCTGTATGAACTGGAGCAGGATGCATTATTGCTGACCTGTGTGCCCAGCACTGCTGCCCACTCAGCACCCTTTCCATGGGAGAAGGTCACAAAGCTTTGTTTAATGGGGATCTTTCAGTGGGAGAGAACAGTGCTGTACCTGCTGATTGCTTGCTTTGTGCTGTCAGCTGTGTTAAAGTAGGACAGTTGCTGAACTTCTCTGTAATACTTGTGGGTTTATTTTACACATAAATTCATCTATTCATCAGAAGCTTTTATAGTAAATGACTCCCAAGAGCCATCTCTTATTCCTAGCAAAAGGACTGGGAGAAGTAACTTTTATTTTTTTTCTACATGTACAAAAACACAGTCAGAGTGCAATAAAGCACACACACACAAAACCCAAAGGCACTGCAAGAAATACAGCTTTCAGTATATTATATAATCCAATTCAGAGGAACTCTCTGAGTACAAAGACTGGACTGGTGTGATATGATTTGAACATATGGATACAAAGAAATGCTAAAAGAAATGGAATTAGGAAGCTTATTTATGTCCTCCTTTCCCAGTGCACAGCGTCATTATCATTTTATCAGGACCCCTGACACTCCTGATGAAGTGTTAGCAGATTGACTCAGCAAAGCCACAGCCCAAATGGGCCTTTACTCTCTGATGTTCATCGACAGCTTGTGAAATTTTCCAGTTGATGCCATGATGTCTTCTGGGAATACTACAGTGAGTTTTTTTCTTTCATTTGCCTTTTCCTCTTTCTTTAACCTGATGTCTTATTTTATAGAGGAAGAACTAATTCTCACCATAGGAAGTATAAACTTATGATAAAAGTAAGGGTTAAAAGCAAACACAACATTTACATTTTTTTTTCTAAATCTGTCATTAACAGCAGTGAATATGGGATCATTCTAGTTCCACGGTTGTTTTTGAGAAGGGGGAAATGGGACACTTCAAGGAGTTAAATCCTTTGTCACAACACAGCTTGCCTCAGATCCACTGTTATATATGAGATACATTTGATGGCTGGAAAGAATATTTGTCAGTATTGTCAGATGATCGTGTCACTTGCAATAGTTCTTAAAATTTGCAAATGAAAAGACGTGCAGTGACTTTCAGTTAATAGAAAAAGAAGTTTTGAGAAAGATAGTGTTGTTTCAACTGTACCTTTAGTATGAGTTCCGCATCTCACTTTTGCTCCTTTGCAGTCCACCAAAAACACTGATCAACTGAAAACAACTGCAAAAATACACCACCAGAATGAATTAGTGTCAGAGCTAAAAGAAATACAGTGCAGTAGCCTTGTGTTGTCGAAAAAATTGCATAGCATCTGTTACATGAATGGAACTTCTTTGGTCTGTAAGCAAGGACATCCATATATATATTAATGGGGCTGCTATATTCACAGTTTAAATAAAGTATAAGTTCAGTATTTTACCATAGCAAGGGTCTCCAAACATTAAGCTCAAAGGTACTACCAATGCTACAATAAAGAGCCAGGTTTAAACCTTTACACAAACAAAAATATATTGTCAGTAGGTCATCCCATATTATTCAGTTTTCTCTCCCTATTTTTTTTTCAGCGCAGATGTATCCCAAAGGACAAGTGTCACTGAAGAAAACTGAACCAAGATTGGTACAAAAAGGTAGGGAAAAAAGCTTCTTTCTCTAACAGATCTTAACCTTGATGTTGAAGACATCATTTATTTATTAATTTTTAAGAACCATGGAGACTTAATTTGCCAGCTGTTCATTTCCATCAGTAATTCATGAGCAAAAGCAAAGAAAAAACTTTTCAGGAATGCTTCTCTCTCCAGATAACAAGCCATTATTGTAACTCAGAAGGCTCTCAGGAAGGACAGGGGAAAATAAACCCCAAAGTCTGAAAAATGCTAGGCAATGTTCAAAGAAGGAAAGCTGCTTTTCACATCCAAGATTTGCTGAGGCTGATTAAAGGTTGGTAAGTTGTTTGTAGTCTGCTGTGCCCCAAATCCTTTTTGTACTTTTCTTGCAGTTAACCATGTTATTCCTAGCTAGGAAATGTTGGCAGTTTTCCTTCCTCTTCTGCTTCTGACACAATTATTAACTGGAAAGCTAAACCAACGAATCTTCACCACCATCTCCTCTTTTCAGCAAAAGTCCTTACTTTTGGATCAATAAAGTGAGGGACAAAACAGCTGTCAATAATTTGGGATTTTTTTTTTTTTTAAGCTATATATCTGTATATATAGCAACTAAAAAGTGAAAACCATATAAGCCATTCATTACACCAACCATAAGACCTACTGAGGAGTGCTGTTATCTGCCCTTTAGGGAGTTACATTCTTCTCCCTTTTACTTGAATATTTTAAATTGTGCATCATTTCCATGCATCACTGTCTAAATCTGCTGTCTACAATCCCATTCGCTGTGACTGCTCTCACAGTCCAGAAAGACCAAATCAGGGCTGTCACTTACCTGTCTTCAGTTACAGTAAGGGCCCTGAGTGCTGCCCATCTGTGCATGACATCAGGGAAAGGACATCAGCTCCACTCTGGGGAAAAGGTCCTGGAGAGGAGAAGGGGAATGACTGTCCTTGAAGGCTGGAACTGGTTCACTGCCATCTACATGAGCCCAGAGCCTGCAACAGGACTCCCACCACTGAACTGACCTGCCTCAGCAGCCTTGGTGCCTTCTCCCGTTGAAAATGTGATTTGAGCTGGGATTGTGAAAACTGTAGGCACATAAAGAAATCCAAAGCTACAGCAGATTTCCAGTCTTGGTTACAATATTTTGCATTGCAATTCAAGATGGTTCTTGTCTGAGGGAATGTCTTGGAGCTCATGTACCAGGACTGAGCTTCTGGGAAGCTCAAATATCTTCTCCTCCCAGTCCCATGGTGGCAGTAAATCAGAGCATTCAGTATTTCTCTCTGCAGAAGAGCAGGTTCCTGCTGTTCATTCACAAGAATGCCACTAGTCCTCGTGGTATGAGCAAAGCTACCTTCCTCCGTCATCTGGCACCCTGGGCTGGCGATGGTTTGGTCTCGTTTGCGCAAGGAAGGCTGTAAGAGAAGTTCATCTGCTGCACCTGTTAGAAAAAAGTCCTGAAGGCAAGCAAAGATGCTGGAATGATCCCTCATGTCACATGCAGTGGCACTTGAGGAATGACTTCATATGCCAGCCAGAATACAGCTTCCCTGATTCCTCAGAGTCTTGTCATGGCTTGCATACACAGTGTGGCACAAAGTGTGAAAAACAGGAGACTGCTGATCAACCTGCTCTAGATAGCGGATTATAGGTATTGCATATTAACTTGTTTTCTCTTCGGTAGTCTTCTTTGCTTGCTTATTTGTTTGTTCATTTGGAGCTTATTCCACTCCCTCCTTAGTCCTTCTCCACATCTTCACTACACTTTGGGCAACTTGACAAAGTTGTGACTATATTGAAAATACTATTTAATTTATGATTGGACTGCAGCCTTTATTCTACATACTTTCTTTCCTACATAAAGAAAAAACAGGAAAGTAAGTGACTTCAGGGTTTCCTGGAGATACAGGCAGGCTGGGCATCTGTAAGCCTGAGTAGCAGATCATTTCCCACTCTGGCACTGCTAATCCCTTCTTCTTCCCACTCTAGAGAAAGGAGGAGCAGTCTGCCAGGGTAGCTGGTAATTAATACAGTGATTTAGGTAGCTTGCACACTCGAGGAAGTGAGCAAGAATCTCTTATTCCATCCCAGGCATTCTGAATATATTGTCTTTCCCATGGTTCAGTAAAGAACTGGCCTACAATCTAACTATCATTTGTTTTATACTAGTGAAATCCTACTCTTCATTTTTCTCTGAAAACTTTTTGTAAGCTGTGCTATACTGATAGCCGTAACATATGTGTATTGACACAAAGAACACCGTTTCATTTTGGGGTAAATCCTCTTCTCTGTGTTCCTGGCCCAGAGCAACTATTGTGCCCTGCACAGGAACTAATGGCTCAGTTCCAGTAGGAAAGACTGTGCATTTATAGCCACTTGTCTGGAAGTTAAACTATCTGGAAAGCAAAGGCTCCTCATAGTGGGTTAGACTATGTTACTGAGTGCTGAAAAAATTTAGCACTGCAAGGATTTTAATCGTAAGCTTTTTTTTTTCCAAAGTCCACATGAAGCCATGGTAAGACGGAGTGTAGCCCAAGAGACTAATAC
Source organism: Meleagris gallopavo (assembly GCF_905368555.1). NCBI lineage: Eukaryota > Metazoa > Chordata > Aves > Galliformes > Phasianidae > Meleagris > Meleagris gallopavo. The sequence continues at coordinate 55,910,930 of NC_139405.1, read as the reverse complement.
GAAGATTACTAGCTCAACTAGCAGGTAGTTGTGCTGAATACACACTGAGATGTAGCCAGATTCTTGTTCTACAGGTAACTGAGATACAGGACAGACAAGCAATGGCAGCGTAGTAAGAGGCTCCAGGAAAAACAGCCAGGCTAGGAGCTTGAGGACATAACAAGTGATTTGACTGACAGCTGCACCATGTGGTGCTGCTAGAAGAAGAAAAGCATGTGAGCAACAGGGAAGCTTGACAGGAAAGCATCCAACAGATGAAGGCAGAAGCAAATGTGAAGCAAATCCTAAATCCCAACAAAAATAAATAGTACAAAGAACAGGAGAGATTGGCCTGCAGACCAGAATGAATGATGAGCCTGAGATTAACAGGCTGCACTTGAACAGCAGTGGAAATGTGTCCCAGCAAAGAGCTGTGGCCTAATAACCTCTTACTTCCCAACAAATCAGCAAATGCTGGCTCAGAAGACAAAACAGTGAAAACAGTTAACATGGAAAATACAGGAATCTGCACGAGATTTTGAAGGAGGAGCACAAACCACAAGAAGGAAGAAGGAACATGCACAGCCAAAATGCCAGCAGCACACATGTGCAATCTCTACAGATAGTTTTCCTAATATTAAAAAACTTTATTTTTAGAAAGTAGGAGCCTTCTTATTTTGTTATCCAGAATTTAGTCACTGAAATGGGATCACTAACATATACACAAAACCTGCTTTGACAAAATTTTGTTTCTTGACTGGTTATATGTGTATCTGTCAAAAAAATGTAACATTTTGTAATTTAAACACATCCCCACCAGGCAACATTTGTGTCACCCACCCATACGACAGGTGCAATGGATTTTCACTGCAGTGATAGCCACAAAGCAAGGATGTGCAGAAGTGTTTGATACAACTACATCCATTTATTAACATGCTGTCTGCTTGCTGATTGTGAGCAATGCAAATGTTTTTCTTGGTAGGCTGAACTCAGTGAGAAAATGACTGGGCTTCCTAGTAGACAGTGAATTTTCTGGCTTTGAATTCTGTTTCTGCATCTCTTCTACAGCAAGGAATTTTGAATTAAAGACAAAAGTATTTCTGGGTCAGGAAGAAACCAGACTTTATGTGTTTGCAATTAACATTATATCTGGAGGGCATTAAGTAATATCTCTATCTAGATAAATGCTGGTGCACCTTTAGAAAAATCTGATTAAAAAAAAAAAAAGTGATAACTATAATAATAATCACTGTAAAGACACAGCATCATAATACTAATGACAAAGTATCGACATAATATCTACTTATCATCCATTTAGTACTCAGACCCTCTCAAAAACGGATGTTTTGCCAACTCACTGCACACTGGCAATTTCTCTTTGAGCTTAGATAATTAACTACTTCCTTAGAAACTCTTGTAGTTCATTTCATTCTTTACTACCTGATTTCTTGATGAGAAGTAGTGTACCCAGTGTAACTGAAAACATAAGAAGAGAATCAAGTTTGACCACAAAGAACACAAGAACAAACAGAATAAACAGAAGAGGATGCAGCTCTAGTCTGAAAGAAGCTATGGTCATGATGGATCGTATGTTACCAAAAATGCTGATAGGCCTCTTTGGCAAGTAGTCATTGACTGCCTGATGAGCTGGGTACCCAGACCTACTGAGAGAGTTAGCTGCAGGGAAGAGGGGAGCTGAAGACCTGCGATTTTGTCCTTTTCATGTGAACCTGTGAAAGTACATGAGAAGGAGCTGAATTAAAGCCTGTACCTTTTTGCAGGTTTTGAAAGCAAAGTTGCCTTCATTTTGCCTACTGCAGTCAATGATCAATAACATTTGTCCTAAAATTCTGTTTCATGTCAGAACTGCTATAGTGTAATTCAGGCATTACTATTTAGACTACATCTAGGTTCAGCAATACAGAGTTCATTTCCTGGTTCCTCATCACCACTGTCCTTAGTTAAGTATTCATAACGAGTAACAACTGGATTCTGAGGAGTGTGCATGAAACCTGAGAGCTGAAAATCTTCCCCTACACCACCAAGTGAGGACCCTCTGGTTTCACGATGGAAGTAATTCTCCAGTGTGTTTCTATCCACATTTAAAAAGAGACAGAAATATATAAATGACATCTTTAATAAGGTAACCTTAGTAGAGTGACAGTGAGAATCAAGGAGTAATGTAACACACTGCTTATTTTTCTCCTTGCTAAGCTCGTCATTCCCCTGGTTTTGAAGGATTATGTCAGTGATTACAATAAATTTTATAGGATGCTTTAGTGTTAATCATTAAATGAACTGGATATCTGGGACTAATCATAGTGGTCACCCCATTCAATGTGTAGTAATTTTGGTATTTCAGAAACAACTGTCTGTCTATCACTGTGGTTATTGGCACTATTTAAAAAATGATTATAATCGTTCACAGGCATCTTTCAGACCATGAAAATTACCTGCTTAATGAATAAAGCCGCTAATAGCACAGGCAAACACAGGATGCTGAGTTTGAAACCTCCCAGTGTCTTGAGCAGTCCTATTCTGGGCAAAACTTTCCTATTGCTGTCCAAGGGAAACAAAATAGAACAGAGCTTTTATTTCTTATTATTCTTTTTATCTGAAATTCACTCAGAATTTCTCCCTCACATTTTTATTCCTGTTTTAAAGCTAGCTTGAATGGGCCACAAAATTGTGTTTTGTAAGAAAAGCAAAATCCCCTAAGGGAAGGGAGAGGTGTGAAGGATGAGAAAGTACCTCGATGAAGCTTTCTTCCATTGTTCTGCTCATCCTTACAGACTTTCTTGAGAGGAATCTTTCAGTGTCTTGCCCCCAGGTAGCTTTTCAGCACATCAGCTCTTCTGTGCTGGGAGTGCTTCCTAACATCTGTTTCAGATTTGCTTTTCCTTATTTCCATTCATGTCCCTTCTCAACCATTATTATTTTAGACCAAAAATATTAAATTATACAGGAAACGTCCAGATAGGCTAAGACTGGTGTATGCATGAGGTAAATTTTATTTTAATTGTTGTTTGCTATCACATTAAGCACAGAAGGCTCAGTTGCCCTGTTGACAGGGGAGAGAAGATTTTTATCTTTCTTCATTTAACAAAGCAAAATTCATAGCGAAGCTCAGACTTTTACAGATCAAGTAATGTAGCCAGAAAAACACAACAAGGTCGTGGAACTCAAAGTTCATCATGTCACACTTGTACCATCAACTTAGCAGTACTGCAGCAAAATGAACTGATTTAGAAATGATGTAATTTCGTACTGTAATGACCCTGCTGATTAGTACACTCCTTGAAAGACAGTGCCATGGGAACTGCATCTTAAAGATGGGAGGTCCTGTACACATCTTAGAGTCTGGATTTTAGATTATACTGGGTCTCCCATTAACACAGTGCTGATCAGTGAGTACCAAGATACTAAATGAAAACGTTGAAATTTTTTTGGGCTGTTCATGATTAACAATAGCAGAACTATTTTGCACAGTGTTAGAAAAATAAACTGGAAACAAAGTGCTTAGCTGTTACGGTCTAGGAAAGAAATTAAGCCAGTGCAAAATGGGAGCCTAATTTTGAGCCAGTATGGTAAATTTTTCATTGTATGAAATAAATGAATAAGTGGTCTTTGTCCAAAATTACATAAGTAGTACAAAGCAAGATAGCAAAATAAATATATGTGTTAAGTTATCAGATCTCTTCAATTTCTGTTATTTCTCACTTTTTATTGCTGCTGATAAATATATATATTTTTCCCTTTCCCTATGCTTCATGCATGTGTTTTTAGCTCATTTTTCCATACCTGCCCAGATGAGAGGTAAGTAGCAAGAGTCAAAAATGGGATAGATTTTGTGTTCTTCTGCAATCCAAAACATTTAATGTACCTCAAGACAATATATGATAGTTTAGCATGTGGTTTGTGATTTGGGGAGCAGAGGTCATCTGGCAACTAAGAAGAGTAAGCATCTCACTGTTTGTAAATTTATGCTATTTTTTTTCCAGTTTAGCATGTCTAGTATTTAAGTGTTTCTCTGATTGCATACATTGCTCCAAGCCACATTCCATACAGTGGAACTAGCAGGGCCTTTGTGCAACTTCTCTGTGGGGCCATTCCATATCGGTAGGACATCTATAGCTCTGAGTGTGGAGTTCGGAGGCAGCTTCCAAAGTAACTCACTGCATTCCTTGGCAGTCAAGCTACAGAAGCATATGGCACTGAGTTACTTACTGGATAATATTAAAAATGGTATAAGGCTCTGCATTTTAACTGAGCAACTATATTACTGCTCATTAAACACTTCAGAAATGTCCATCTTCATAAATATAAAATATAGAATTACATATGCCAAAGAAAGGCATTATTACAGTTCCTTAAAATGAAATCTTCCAGGTTTTTCAAATGCTTAGTAATACTGGCCTGCTGACATCCTTCTTGTGACCTTAAAACAATTTTTTTGTTGTTTCCTTTAAATAATTTAGTGAGTGATTGCTCAGTGATGATGTTTAAATAAAAACACAATGTGATAGTTAATCTGTGAGACAGATGCTATTAATATTGGATGAATGTAGTTTCAGAAGTATTCTGCCTGAATCTGAAGTACTAAGCTGGATATAAATAGTGGTGGATTTCCCTTATGTGGAAAACATAATAGTCCCATTAGGCATGTCTTCACTGCAGAAGCAGGCAGTATATTGGTCCTCGGCTTTGAGTACCAGCTTTACCTCAGATGAGGTGCGAGAAGTCAGGCTGCAAACCTACATTGGAATAATGAATCCTCATTACCTTTGTGTTCCCCTGGATATTTCTATTGGCCATCATAGGGCATTTCCCCTAATCCTTTCGTGTAACAGTAAGTGGAGTTGTTCCAAACACAATCATTTGTGGGAACAGTGTCTTTAGGGCACAATGTGAGAAGTGGGTTGGTGGGTGATAGGGTGACTCTAGAAACCTTCAAACAGACGAGATATGTAGCCTACCCATCATCATTTCAAATTAAATAATCTGATTTAGGAGCAACAAATAGAGAGTAGGAACGTCCATGGGATTTGCATCCATGAAGTGGCTCTAGGGAGGGAAGACTCCAGCTGAAGATCACTTACCAATGGCCAAAGAACAAGTGAAATACCTTCTTGAGCTGGGTCTTCACCAGTAAACTGGGAAAATCACAAGCCTGAATGAAGGTGAAAAGCTGCCACTAACCTCTCTTTTCAACTTTATCATCCTGCAGAAACTCACAGAATCTAGAGACATACGATTACAGGAGGCTGTTAAATACCTCATTGACCCCAAATACCCACAATTTAACATAAAATAGAATCATAGAATCATAGTATCACAAGGTTGGAAAGGACCTATAAGATCATCTAGTCCAACCGTCCTCCCATTACCATTGCTACCACAAGCAAAAAGAAGTAGAAGTATCTGTGTATGCACATGCCAGCAAAGTGCTGGCACACATACTGCCTTCTTTCCAGCCCACCCTTCTTAGTGCCTTACACAGAAGGAATGCTGTAACTGCTGCTGCTTTACAGTATAGACTATGTTTCCAGCTCCACATTCAATTATTTTTAAAGAGTTCCAGTTACATTTCCTATAATGGATTCCATTTTTCCTTTTGTCCTTTATTTTTTGACTTTTACTAACAAAATAAAAGACAGATCAGCTAAGGATCTTTGTTTGAATATTATTGGCATACAGTAAACTTAGTAATACCATAGGAGTTAGTCCTGGACGGATGTTAATAAGATTACTCATATTACCTATGCACTCAATAAATTTTTTCTGGCTACCGCTGGGTGCTCTGTAGCTCTAGAAACTTATACTTTAAGCTAGGGAGGTTCCCAGCTCAGTACTGATTTGAAGGCTGATCCAGCAATTAGTTATTGCCTCAAGTTTGGGAGATGCAGCTGCTTTCCCTCAGACATTCTTACACAGACCACATGGAGCAAAGTCCCACACAAGTTTTAGCATGGGTTTTTCCTTGCTAGGGGGAGCCAGAGAGCTCCTAGAGGCAGCAGTGCCATCAGCAGGAGGTGCTGCACAGGGACACAGTGCATGGCACGCGTGTGGTGGAACTGCCCCTACTATTTCCCCCTCCAGAATAGAAGAAACAATTTCATTTTTAATGTAAGAAGGTCTCTATTTGGGGATTTGATTGGTGATGGCACAAGTACTTTTACTGGCGCAAAGAGAAGGGTAACATTGAGGTGGGATGAGAGGAAAGAAGGATTGACACTTTTCCGTCAGTGGCAGCATCGATGAAACAGGAACTTGTGTCATACTAACCTGTCCGTAACACTCCTCTTTTCCAAAGATCTTCAGAGATCCACATGTTCCTGCTGCTCAGGTGTAAGAGATTTCTGAGCATAAACCAGATCAGGCCTCCACCAAGAACCCAGGAAATGTATATCAGCTGTTTGTCTCACATGAGTCAATTCAGAAACAGAAGTTTTCTTCAACACCCTGCTGTGTCATCTTCAGGGTAACTTATGCTATTTTATTCTTTCCTTGTGGCTCCTTCTACAAAGAGCTTCTAAATATTGGGACAATTCTGAAAATAAAAATACCATGCCAAAGAATTTTTTTCAGTGTTTAACAACCATTTTTCCCAATATTTTGGTCAAAACAGTCCCTTAATTTGATACTAATCTCCTTATGGTATAAAGTGTGGCATGATTCACTGAATTACTTGTTTGCTGAAAAATATTCTGACTCATATAGAACAGAGGCCAGTCTGAGAATCTCTGATTGAAGGCTTCTATTTTAATCATTATTATTAATAATGGTGATATTTATGATAGGTATGTTCACTACTTAAATTTGGCAAAGTTTTCTGGAAGCCAAGTCCAGAGTTAGCACTTGAAGATTTTTCTTTGTGAAAGAAGCTGGGTGTGTTCTTACAGTGAAAATCTTTGGACACTCTTAAAAGAGATACCAATGTATAGCTTGTCTAGATGGGAACCAACAAGATGCATGGTAACACATTGCAAATAATGGAAAAGTGGTAACACTGTCAAAAGAAGGGAATGCTTTGTTGATGTAAGAGGAAACAACTGAGAAGAAGGGGATAAAAATAAGAAAAGCATAATTCAGTTTGTCACAAAAAGACTGTTGGAGATTATTATTTGGAAGAAGAGTCTCCAGAGTGCTGCGGTGAGAGCATCCACCTTGAGTTTCTAACATTAATCTTGTATTTTCATGACAAACATCACAGTGATATGGCTAAATTTTTTGTCTCACTGTTGTGGAAATAGTAATCTTACTCTTTCTGGTATTCAGATCTTTTCTTAAAATCTTTTAATACAGAACTTCTGCACAGTGAAATTAAGTCTTCTGCCATAAGATTTACTTTTCCTAATCACCTCCTATGGTTTCCCAAATCCCTATCTGAGAATAACTGCTGTACAAAAACTGGCTGCACAGAGTCATATATTTCTATTGCAGAGCTAAAGTTTAAAGTGAGTTAATCACATTTAGTATTTTCATGAAGAAAATGGAAGGAGAAATGTGTTACAAATGTTCATTATTTTTATCCCAGAGTACATCTCATTGCTGTAGGTTAATGTAAGAGATATATGTCAATATGAACATGTATGTGGTTGAATTATTCTTTTCTAGTTGAATTATTCTTTACAAATAATACCTACAAATGTTGCCCATCTTTCTGCCAGTAAACCTAGTTTCTACAAATATATTTCTTGTTTATAATATTTACCAAGGAGTTTGCATCAATTGATTCTACATGGTATTAACAAGCTATTCAGTATGACTAATGCCTTGCATTTTATTACCATTCATTCCTATCCAAATGGAGGACCTGAAATTCCTCGCAAACTAATGTAGGTAAAGTGCTTGGCATTCATTTTCCTACTACAGCTTGCATTTCTAGAAAATCATTAATATAGCAACAATTTTTGTTAATTTCTTTATATTGTGATATGCATATCTTATTAATAACTGTGTTTCTTCATGCACACGGAGTCTTCATCCTCTGTTTTGCAGCAGAAGTGTTTAAAACTACAGTGCTTCTTGTAGATTTGTGTCATGCACACAACAAAAATTCAGACTGATTTTTTAAAAATGTATTTCTTGTCAAAAAGCAATCAACTAACTTAAGTAATGAATCAATTTCTTGATATGCTCTTTTTTTCCTCAATGTTATGATACATTTCAAAGTCATTAGAATCTAATCTGACAACATTTTTATGTGACATGGTTGTCAGTAGGAAAAAAAGAAACTCATGGGAAACCAGTGGGAAAAACCTGAAAATAAGGGACTTCAATATATATGGGAACAGCTGCCAATGAGATATGTGTGTGTGCACGGGAAATACACTACCCTAAAAGATCAGGATTTCAGTAGAGTTCAGATAGTACTTTAAGGTATACTGTACTGTTGTTTTTACTGCTTTTGCATTTATAAAGAGAAAGCCAGAAGTGAGGAGCTTGATGAAGCAGATTGCAACTGAAAGGAAAACGATCTAGGAATCTATCAGCTATTAAGAAATTTAAGCCTTGTTTTCAAAAGGGTAATTAAGGTCATAAGTAACACCGTTATTCTGAGGCAGTGCTTTATGTGCAGCTTATCACCTTGCAAAGGCTCACACAGAACTCTTAAAAGTCACCCTGATGTTTCAGCACCCACTTCTTACACTGCAAGGGTGAAATCTAGTGACTGACATCATTTAACGGGTTAGTGACAACGGTAAACACGAACTCACAAAAGCTCTTTTGGTTCTGGCCTAATTGAGATATCTACCACCTATTTCTGCTTCTAATTTTCACCTGACTCTCTACTGTGGTATATTATTACTATACTGAATTATTTAAGTAGCAAGAGGAACGCTCTTATTTTGTTCAGTTTGTACATTGTTTGGTTTGTCCTTTGTTGATTGATCGAAACAAACTGTTTGCAACTGCATCACAACATGCCACACGTTTTGTGAGAAGGAGCAGTGAAACACTGGCTTTTTCCAATGCAGTATTAAAGCTACAAAAGAAGTACGGGCTTCCAAACGGCCTGGAGATAGTGGAGATATGACAAAAAGGGGACTGAGAACTTGTGTACCAGATTTAGTTACTCACAAAGCTGAAACTGTCAATAACTTCCTACAAAAATTGCATTGTCTTTTAATAAAAATGCTAGGTTAAGAAGGTTGCCTATGTCTTAGTGCAATAGGGTACATTTTGAAAATCCATGGAAGGAATTTAGTTGCTCAGCTCACCAACGTTGATGACAGCGCACACCTCTTTGAAAAATCACTCTTTGTGCTTTGCATATGTTAGATTTCTCCAGCTCCATAATCTCCAAGAGTGTATTGTTATTGCATTTTTGACAGCTGGTTCGCATACCGATAGTGATGTAACCCAGCTGACCTTGTACCCTTTGTAGGTCATGCATGATTCTTGTATTCACAGTTTAATAAAGGTGGGAAACAAGACTTCCAGAGAAAAATGGGTTGCAGCAGCTCTAAAAGACTCAATGATATAATGGAAGCAGCAAAGTGTATGTCTGTGTCAAACTGTTTTTTTTTTTTTAATTACAGTAAGTCACCATGTGGATTTTGATTTCTTCTTACAAGAGTGTATCTAGGGAGTCACAGTGGATGTGGCAGGTATAAAATGAGTCTTTCTCATTTCAACACTTGGTCACTTAATTTTACATCATTTAAAGCACATGATTTTGTCATTTCTTTTCCTTCCCCTTTCCCAAAACCTATTAATTCCCAAGCCTAAAAATTACTGAACAGTATTGTTTTTTCTGCTGTTAAGTAACTCCACAGTGATCAAGAATTCCCTTGGACAGTCCTCCTCCGTATTTTATTTTATTTTTTTTTAAATCTTGGTGCTCTGCTTTTTGCTGGCTATTTCTCAGAATTTCCGCTGTTAATGTTAGTTAGGTTCTTAGAGTGTTTGCTCAAAAGATTATGTAAAGTAATCTAGCACAGTTGCTCTGCCTTGCTTTGTTCTATGTAAAAAAGAGAAATGTAAGATTGTGTTGATAGAAATAGTTTCATCTCTTCCTTTGCGTATTCTGAAATATCAAGGAAAGGGACTACTACTCAAGACCAGATTTTTACTCAGCTGTGGATTATACAATATATACAAATGCCTTGTCCTGCCCAGCTGCACTTTTCCTAAGTCCAAGAAAGGCTACCCCTTTTTCTCTGTCTGTCAACGAAAAAATGATGTTTGCTCTTATATTTCTCTGTCATGCGATCATTTTTCATTCATCCACTACAATTCTGGGATGACAAAAGAAGTTGCACATTCCAGTAGCACTGCTGGAGCCTATGAAATAGCCTTTACCTTGCATTGCCCTGACTGCCAGAGCAGAAGGCAAGTTGGAAGACACAAGAGAAGAGTGACAAGGTAAGGGAAAAGAAGAGGAGCAAGAACCACCAGAAAGCATCTGACAGGACAGTGCATTATGCAGAAAAAAAGCACTGATGACTTCATTACTGAATAACTTTGAAGTGGAATAGATATGCCTACACTCTCAGTGCAGAAAAGTAGTTCAAATGCTGAAACAATTCAGTAGACTCTGCCCAATCTATTTTTCATCAGCTAATCTAGTTGTGAAGGTGTAAATATTGTAACCCCAAAGGGATTTAGGGATCATTAGTGGCATGGAAGGCTGAAGATGTGAGTGACGCTTGGCTGAAAGCCTGCAACTGACTGGTAGCTACAAATGTGGTTTTGAACTACAGAAAAGGAGTGAGATCATCATCATTAGGAAGGAAAAGAAAGATAGAAACAAGATGATTTTTTTCCCAAGGGAATTCAAAGATTTGTACCTTGCCTTCAGTTTCTGCAGCTCAAGGAAAGTTTTAAAGGATAATTGAAAGAAAATGGCAATATCCACAGTAAAATTTAAAAAAATCCAAAGACTAAGGAGATTCTGAAAGAGCAACGGGTAACACAGTTAACTTTCAGTTAATTTGTACTTATGTTCCTATTAGTGAAGCCAAAAAGATGTTTGTTCAGCAGTATTTATTTCACTAAACTTAGTATAAATGAGAACAGGAGGGAGAATGTAGCTACTAGCTGAATTCTAGAAATAATTTCCGGTCACAACACAGTTGCTTTACGAACTGTTTTAAAAAAATAACCTTCTACCAAAATCACAGTGTATAAAATATTTGTCTGTGTGCTGAAAAACCTTACTTTACATTTCATTCTGCAGCATGAGGTGCTTAAGTCCAACTTTAACCTTCAGAGAATGACAAACCCCTATCCTTTAAAAGAATAATAGAAGCACTCAAGTAGAAAAAAAAAGAATAAAATTATTTTATTTAATGAAACAAGGAGAAGCATGGAAGAGAAGAACAAACTACATTTCTTTGAGGCTGTTTAAGGGTTTTCTTTATTAGGTTGCTCTGTCTACAGCTTCATTTGCTATGCTTTCACACATTTCACTGGTAAAACTTTGCAAAAATAACAAAAATGCAACTCCTTACCACCAAAATAATACCTATAGGAAAGAACCTCTGAAGAAAAAAACAGGTTTTTACATCAGAAACAAGGTTATTGCTGGTTGTCAAAGGAAAGTTTCACTAAGTCAGGCAAAGACTATTGCCTTTATAAAACACCAGACAAAGCACTGTATGCTGCTGAGTTAAACCATTGTATTTTTGTCATCAATCTGAAGCCTAGCCTGGACTTTACAATACTTTGGAAGAATTTAACAGATTGATCCTAAGTAATGTTTTCCTCTCCTCTCCTCTCCTCTCCTCTCCTCTCCTCTCCTCTCCTCTCCTCTCCTCTCCTCTCCTCTCCTCTCCTCTCCTCTCCTCTCCTCTCCTCTCCTCTCCTCTCCTCTCCTCTCCTCTCCTCTCCTCTCCTCTCCTCTCCTCTCCTCTCCTCTCCTCTCTGTCATTTCCTTTCCCTCCCCTCCTCTCCTCTTTTCCATCCTTAACTCTAATGAAGTTAAAAAGACACAAACCAACACTGATGAAGCTTACAGATTACTTCCTGAATTCCCTGAAGTCAGGCTGTTGTGATTCTGCTCACTCAGTTTATCTGATTCCAGTACTGGGAAGGAAGTGAAAGCAGTCATAGAGAAGGACAAAGAGGATTATGGAGACACAGAAAGGAAGAGGGATGTTTTCTGCATCTATAACCTTAATTTTTTTAAGAGTAGGTTATGGGATATTTTGATGTGCAACTGGATTAGTGTGTATTTGGATGAGAAAATGGCTTTATATTTACATTTTCTACACTGGACCCTGTCCAGAACTTAAAAATTAAAGCACAGAAACTGTAAACCATTCCAGAATTTGTCAACAAAATTCATAAATATTCTGAATTAGAGCAAGGTATTGTCCCCTCTGTGTCTTTTTCTTGTATTTTAATTAAACTGACCTCCTTTTGAAGTACTCATGAGGGCATGGTACAAGTTATTTACTGAACCCATTTACTATAGTACATGAAGAAAATATCACAACTTCAAAGACTCAGGGGAATGAAACAAGCAGTAATGCTGGTTGGCTTTTCTAGTTTACTCTTTCCCGATTTGAATTCATTGACAGTCACTAACGCAAGCTCAAGAGTTCCCTCACGTTCAAGAGAGCAAAGAGAAACCAATGCACATTAATGCATTTCAGTGCACATAAGCAAGAGAGAGAATGCCAGCTTCAGTGCTTGCATGTTGTTCCTGCAGCCACACCAAATCTTCTCTGACCTGAAAAGCTTTGAAAAGCTGAGGGCATAAAGTGCCTATTATCACCTTTGCAGATTAGACAAGGGGATGTTTAAGACATCCTGTCTGAAATTAGTAGCAGACTTTTTTCATCCTTTGTCCTCTGTGTGACATTAGTGACATCCCCAGGGCCACATAGGTGGAATTGTTTCAGGGGTTGGCACAAGGCAAATGTTCAGAACAATTAAAAAAAAAGACAAAACAACTTTAGCATAGGTGAGAATCAGGCTAGTGATAGCTAAATCACCTGTCAGCCTCCTCCCTTCAAGAGATGTATCATCTGCAAACCCCACCTATAAAAATGAGAAACAAAGAGATGTTCACATAGCCTCCACCTCTGCACAACTGCATGCCAAAGCTTCATAATACTGGAAGATAAGGATGCTCACTGCAAGGTTATCAAAACTGGCAAACCACAGTTCCCTTGTAACCTGGAGAAAGGAAGCCTTCCATCAATAAACATTGCTTTAGATGACTGTTATAAAAGATCTTCTCCAAAGCCATTCTTAAACATAGCATAAGATCTCAGTGTAGCAGGGATATGCATTTCAATGCCTTAAAAGTTAAGTGATGACCTTACAGTATCTCAGTCCAGGAACAAAAAAAAAAATGACTAAATGTCCTTTGAAACTGACTGCAGTTTTGTCTTATAAGGAAGATGCCAAGTTAATGGCATGCTAAGCAATTAATGTTGAGTGAGGTATAAAGGAGAAGGCTATAGTACAAAGGGAAGGTCATACTAAGAGAACAGAAAGCTAATATCTTCTGGAGTTGTTTTGGGAAGAAAAAAACAAAAATAAAAACAATAACATAAATAATAAATTAGTACCACAGGTGGGACTTCTGATGCTCTAATATCATAAAATTTTGCCATGTCTGGAACTTTCACTGTCATCACCTATGATGAAGAAATTGATTTACATCCAGTGAGTGAACTAACAACTTAATAGTAACAATACGTTTTTCAAATAGTTCGTTCTGGGAAACCTGGCTGAGTTTTAAGTGCTGCTTGTTGGATCTACTAGCATCTTGAGTCATGAGATCACTGCCTGGACCTGATTATATACATATATTGTGATTATAATTTATGTGTTGGTTTATATTTGTTCGGCCACTTGTCATTATTCTTCAGTTTGAAAATGATTTATAATTCTTCTTCCAGTGCGATTTTGAACTTAATAAAGATTGTCTTTCTACAAGATGAATTATTACTATATTTAACTCTTTGGCAAAGAGTGATGCTCAGAGGAATACAACTTATATTTTTTAGGTGACCCCATCTTTTGGGTTCTTTTTTTTATACAGTAGCTCAAGTAGTGTCAGGACAGGGAAGGTATCTCTGAGGAAGTTTAATCTGTGGGGAATTGCCTTCCCCAGAGATGCTCAGTACAGTCCTTTGGGCCTTACTCCTGCAAACCTTCCAGTCTACCTGTTATTTTCTTCATTTCTGATGGGATTCTCAGCAAAAGCTTACAGAAAACCTTCACTGTCATGTAGCTTGGGACTTCTGGACCTCTTTACTGCTGATCTGAAAGGAATTGAGAATGAGTCAGTGATGAGGATTCTTCTCAGTCATTTAATCCATTAAAATGTCTCAATTTTTACACAAGCACAGAGCATACACACCTGACTTTTGAAGGTGACTTAATTCAGATAAGATCCTCAAAGCCTGTATTTTGGAGGTATTGAATGCTGCAACCTAAAGTCAGTGGGAATGCTGACTTGAACAAGGTGAACTCATTGAAAAAGAGCTATGAAAATTTGCACTAACTGTCCCACAACAGGCTGAAAAATATAGAAGTGAAAGAAGCAAATATGTTTTGGTTTTGGACTGAATTCTAGCAGGGATTCAACACTGAGAAATAAATTTCACAGGTAGTCAAATCTATTAGTTAAAGAAAGTTTTTAATTTTTCTCTACTTTCAGCATGCAAATACATATTCAGTCATGTTCAGAAATAAATTAAATGAAACATAAATGCTGGATCAAATTACTGTAGTCTATTTTATTTTGGAATTTTTTTGGACTTTTTAATTCTCATTTTAATTAAATTATATTTACTGCATATCTCACAAAATCAGTTTATTCGTATACTTACTTCTTCTAATGAAAAATAAACCAGGAAAAAAAAGCTAGAAATATTGTTCAGTTATATTGTCATTTCTTTCATGTACCCTTTTCCTGTGTTACATCTTTTTTCATCTTTCTCTGCTCTTTGTTATTTCTTGCTGGATTATTTTAATTTGCACTTGTTCTGTACAGTGTCCTCTCCTCTCATACCTATTTAATATGTTAAGCATCTTTTTCTGTACAGAGAGAAACTGATAAAATAATTCACTTTTCTGTGTGGATCTGATATTAAATACTGAGTATTTGCAATTATTTTCTCTATATTGTTCTGCAGCAGAAGTGCAATATCTGAGCTGGAAATTTGTACGTACCATCTTCTTACACATTAGTCATTATATGAGATTGCATCCAGTGCCTCAGACATTACCTTGAAATCGCCTGGATAAATGTTCGTTATCCAGTGGGCCGTTTTTTTCCAGTTGTACCAATTGAGCAAGTCCATTCATTTTAGAGTATTTAATCTAGATTTATATAAAAATTATTGAGAGCACTGAAATCTGACCCTGTAAGATTCAGTGTTGAGTGATTTCCATCTTTATAATGTGAAGCTTCTTTTTAGCTGTTATTAGCTTTCTTTTTCTAAAGCTGAAGTTATTTAGTATGGATGTACTTATTCATAGAAATACCACACAGTAAACCTGCATTCCACCAAGGCTTAGTTCCTAATTCTATCCATATTCTGTCTAACCTCTGCTTAGAAATGGTTTATTCTATCAGATTCACAACTTTCAGTTTGACACCACTACCCATATAGTACAGAGAGCCAAAGTCTGCTGATCCTAAGTAAAAAATAGAGCGCTACCAAGCGCTCTACAATTTCTGTTAAAAGCAGAAATTAAGGCTGAGCCTCTCAGCAAAAGAAAACAAAATAATTCTTGTGAATGATTTTGGACTTTTTATGCTACAGTGGCCCAGAAGAGTCATGAAGCAGGAGATTCATCTCCATTCAAACACTGTGTGAGGACTTAAGATACGTAATGCTAGTTCTCTTTTGATAGATATAAATCTATCTCTGGCCAAAATATTTACACGTTATGCTAAGATGTCTAGTGTGTAGTTTATCTCCAAAGACAGACATGAGTCTGTCTTTGCACAGTTTTTCTCCGCTAGTTTTTCCAAGTTGGCTGTTTAATGTGGACGAATTCCATCATTTTACTTACCAGGACATAGTAAATAACAAGAAGTCTAATCAGTATGCTCTGAAGTTAATTAATTTTTTTTTCTATTTTCATTCAGCATTTTTATTAAGCATGAGGGCTTAATAAAAAAATTAAATGACCTGTAACAAGCTACACAAGCTCAAGCTAGATGCACTTTGAAGTTCCAGACACAGGTTTTTTTTCAGGAAATCTATCTATCTACTATTCTTTCCCACTTCTCATTTCCTTTTCATGTCTCTTAAAAGAAATGCATCTAGGCATTAGTGCAGTGATACTCAGCTGGCATGCTCGTTACTTCACCTTTACTGTCACGTGCTAAGCTTTTAAAAAAAATGAAAGGCAATGCACACTGAAGGTCTTATATGCCAAGATGTATTTGGTCAGACTTAGACTTCATTTCTAGGCAGTACTAAGGTCCACAAGTCCATGGGACCTGATGGGGTGCATCCACGTGTGCTGAGGGAGCTGGCGGAGGTCATTGCCGAACCACTCTCCATCATTTTTGAGAGGTCTTGGATAACAGGGGAGGTCCCTGAAGACTGGAGGATAGCCAATGTCACTCCGGTCTTCAAAAAGGGCAAGAAGGAAGATCCGGGTAATTATAGGCCTGTCAGCCTCACCTCTGTCCTTGGAAAGGCTTGTGCTGGATACCATCTCCAGACAGCTGGGAGGAAAGGAGGTTATCAGGAGTAGTCAGCATGGGTTCACCAAGGGGAAGTCGTGCTTGACCAACTTGGTGGCCTTCTATGATGCTGTCACATGCTGGGTGGATGGGGGAAGAGCGGTAGATGTAGTCTACCTTGATTTTAGAAACGCATTTGATACTGTCTCCCACGACATCCTTATAACAAAGCTGAGGAAGTGTGGGATAGACGAGTGGACAGTGAGGTGGGTTGAGAACTGGCTGACTGGCAGAGCGCAGAGGGTCATCGTTGGTGGTGCAGAGTCTGGCTGGAGACCTGTAACCAGTGGTGTGCCCCAGGGGTCTGTGCTGGGTCCGGTCTTGTTCAACATCTTCATCAATGACCTTGATGAGGGTATAGTGGCAACCCTCAGCAAGTTTGCTGATGATACGAAGTTGGGAGGATTGGCTGACACGCCTGAAGGCTGTGCTGCCATTCAGCGAGACCTGGACTAGCTGGAGAGCTGGGCAGTAAGAAACCGGATGAGGTTCAACAAAAGCAAGTGTAGGGTCTTACACCTAGGGAGGAATAATTGCATGCACCAATACAGGCTGGGGGATGAGCTGCTGGAGAGGAGCTCTGCGGAGAGGGACCTGGGTGTCCTGGTGGACGACAGGTTGGCCATGAGCCAGCAGTGTGCCCTCGTGGCCAAGAAGGCCAGTGGCATTCTGGGGTGCATTAAAAAGAGAGTGTCCAGCAGGTCGAGGGAGATGATCCTCCCCCTCTACTCTGCCCTGGTAAGGCCTCATCTGGAGTACTGTGTCCAGTTCTGGGCTCCCCAGTACAAAAAAGACAGGGATCTCTTGGAAAGAGTCCAGCGGAGGGCCACAAAGATGGTGAAGGGCCTGGAGCATCTCCCCTATGAAGAAAGACTAAGTGAGCTGGGTCTGTTTAGCCTTGAGAAAAGACCACTGAGAGGGGACCTGATCCAGGTTTATAAATATCTGAGGTGTGGCGGCCATAGTGGTGAGGCCAGTCTCTTTTCAGTGGTACGTGGAGACAGGACGAGGGGAAACGGACATAAGCTGCAGCATAGGAAGTTTCGCATGAATGTGCGTAAGAACTTCTTCACGGTGAGGGTGACGGAGCACTGGAACAGGCTGCCCAGGGGGGTTGTGGAGTCTCCTTCTCTGGAGATATTCAAGACCCTTCTGGACGCCTACCTGTGCGACCTGGTGTAGGGAACCTGCTTTGGCAGGGGCGGTGGTCTCGATGATCTCTAGAGGTCCCTTCCAACCCCTACAATTCTGTGATTCTGTGATTCTGTGATTCATTTATGAAAATCAGATTGACATCATTATTACGTGCTATTTGGTCTGATTATTCAAAATCACCTAAGGATCGTAACTGATACTCTTCCACTTGTGGGACACAGCCACCTGTCTTAGAAATTAAATGAACTATTAGTTTTCTTGTGTCTTGTCTGAAATATCTACTACAGGTAGAATTTTTTTCTGTGAAGTACTGCCAGAATGAATGAACTTTTACAAAGAAGACACAAGCTGCCCATGTTATTTATGCAAGAGCATGGCTATAGGGAAGAGAGCCTTCCACCTGCCATGCAAGCTGCATAACCTTTTAATGCATCAAGAATCTTCCTGCACTCCCACCAGTAAGGTAATTTTTTACACAGATCTATGTCAAATACTAGAGCTGTACCAGCAGGTCTTCACACTTTCCTAGAAGACTATCTAGCTCTTTAATTTTCCCAGTTTTGCTAAGGTAACAGAGAATTCCTACTTCCCCTTGGAATTTGAGATGTTCATCTCAGCTTTAAGAAAAAAAAAACTTGCCATCAAAAGAGGAACTCTAGTTTATTGTTCACTATTGTTCACAGAGGGAAAAAGTAGTTGTAGCAGAAATGCTAAATCAGGGCTTGAGACAGTGACTGAGCACCTGGTGGAAGACAGGGTCAACTCAGGGAAGCTCAGCGGCATACAATGCACCAAAATGACCAGAAGGGGGTGGATCCTGTCTCCACCCCTTTCCAGGGCTGGCAGTGGAAACAAGGGTGTTTTGCTGGAGATCCTTGCATACCTGAGGCCTTCTGAGGGTAAGTAGCTTTTTTCTTTTATTTCTGTGCTCATGGCTATTGCATTTGAGCAAATCCTCCACTGCTGCAGTCTGAGACTGTTACTCTGCTGTTGTTGCTGTGTTTTCCATCATGTTGTAGCATTACAGTAGTTAAGCAAATTAAAGCTGAATTCAACTAACTCACATGAAAGGAAGAGGCACACAAAGCTCTAGAAGTACTTAAACAAATTTCAGTTAAAAAATGTGAGGTTAAAGCCTGGTCCAAAGTAGCAGTACAGATAGTAAATTTTAAGAGTTTAGTGCTCTCTCATTTTAATTGTGTTGAACCACTCTCAGACTAGTAGGAAGTAGAAGGCTAAGATGATCTGGTGTTATTTGTAATGTTCTGTTTACTATTATCAGATTAAAAGATGAATGAACAGAGAACTATGTTAATTTACATGTGAGATGATATAAATGGAAGTTGAAGAGCTTACAGTTTTGAGTTGAAGAGTAACAGTGCAAAAAAGGAGAGTTCTTGAAAGTGACTATGGCAAAAAATAGGAAGGAAAAAAAATGAAGAAAATGTATGCTATTCCCAGCCATGAACTTCTGCAGGGGGAGTTGTGTGATCTGAAACACTTGAGGGCTTTTAACCTTAGTCTCAAGATATAATCTGCTACAGTTGTATCAAGACTTACAGCACTACTGCAAGGTGAGAAATGCACCACAATTTCACATTAGGAAATGCCAGATCTTTGATACAAGCCTAATGTCAATGGCTGTTCTGATTAGTTCATGTTGCCTCCTCAGTTATGATCTAACACTCAGAGGTCCCCCAATGGGAAAGTGGTACCAAAGAACTAAGCCTGACTAGCCAATATGTTGAAAGCTTTTCACAATTCAAGGTCTAAAATTTTATAATTTACATAAGTTGCCAATTATTTATATATTTCATGGGTATTCTATTATATTGATTTTTATATCTGCAAAGTATTTAATCATTTGTTAATTGTAGCACTTATTGTATCAAGATTATTATTAGAAGGTGAGTAATTTCTTCTCTCTAGGATGAAATGTCCATAGCTTTCAGAGGTACAGATGTTAGTTTAAGACTTCTGTGGCCAATATCCAGTGCTTATCCTGAAATATTATGTATTAGAGGCAGCCCCAGGGCATGGAAGAGGTTTCTCCTCAGAGTACAACCTAACCTATGTGAATACCAACACCACAGCTCAAAGATGCAGGGAAGATATGTGACTAATTCTTTTACCTGTAGTAGGCTGCAGTCTTAGAAATGCATTGTGGATCTATGTGAACCACATGAAAAAAAGGAACACTTAAAATAAGGGGAAAAATGTTGAATAACTGAGCCAGAAAGTGGATTCTAAGCTTTTGCAGCTGAAAGCCACAGGGAAGCTATTTGGCAATAAGGTTTTCCTTGGCTATTTTAGGTATGATATATATTTTCCATTTGAGGTTTTGCACTAACAAGTCATTGGTTTGTACACTAGGGCATGTAGGGCTTAGAATGATGCAGCAAAGACTTGGAGAGTTTTTCCCTTTTTCAAGGGAGGAGGGGTAAGGAGAGGACCTGTTCGTGCACTGGCTGTAACCAATCTAGTTTTGTATGATGCCAAAAAATTAAACACAGTAAAGCCAGACCCTGTCAGCAATGAGTTGATTGCTTTAAATAAGGGAGATTTCCTGAATGTTTAAATTGAAACTTCTACTATGATTAAAGCAAAGAGAAGTACCAGGATGCTTCCTAACTATTTAGTTCCTAAAATTCCTGTGAGGTCTGGAGATGACAAATTCAATTCTGATGTGCTGTGTTTTACACTGTCCAGGCTGTAGTAAAAGGTAAAACTAATCAAGCTTCAGTTTCCCATGAGCTGTGCTTTAAGATGTTTTCTTATTTAAAGTCATGGAAATATGTTAAAACCCACATAGAGTGGGTGAAGTTTATACAAGGCAAAATGTATTTGACCATGCTTTTGCACAGTATGCATATTTTGACTTTCATTATTTTTTCTTTTTCGTCCTGCCTAAAAATGTAGTCCAGCCACATTTTCAGGCTGAAGATGGGGAAGAACAGTTTATAACTCAAAATATTGCTTAACACTGTTTTGAGCAGAGGATACCTTAATAGTGAATTGAATTTTTTCCATCAGATATTAAAATGCAGCAGGAATGAGAACAGGCATACACTCAACAGCGAACTTTTAATTACACGGGATGAAATTCTCATACCACCAATACTCCTCCTAGGAAAACCAGAATTTTATACCTAAGCTTATATTCTATTGGAAAGTTTAAGTTCACCTACAGTGGTTCTTTCTTACAGCTTCATGCTCCACAAAATGAATAGTTAGATATGCTTAATTCATCATCATACATACATGCTCAGCATTTTACAGATCAGGGAAATGGGCCTTTTCAGAAGATCTGTCTCCATCAGAAGTTATTTCTGACATGACTATGAATGTATTTCTTAAACACATGTTTTTGAAATGATCACTTTTAAATTTCCTGAATGAAAATGTTTCCCATTGTGAATAAACGAAGCACTATTTCTGTGCAACCGCATACTTCACCATATAAAATGATCTCATCAAGATTTCTATATAGTGCCAGAAGAAATATTCATCTTTAAATCTTCTGTGTCTCAGAAGTTTTAAGATTGGTTTGAATAGCTATAATGTTTGCATTTCCAAAGTTTAGCACTTTTCATTATGGCTGTTCATTGTGAAGATATTCTTCTCAGTTCATAATTAAAATCACCACATGCAACTTCTCTGATATGGTTCCAAAGTTTAAGTTAGAGGAAAAAAAAGTAAGAATATATTTTGAAGATTTATTATATCGTAAGTTATGTCATGATCCTTTACCAGATGAATGACAGCTGCCTGATGAGTGCAATTTAACTGCCTGCATCATCATTTTGTATTCTGCTTGACAGGCTAAAGTATGGCCATAACAAAGTGAAAATACAGACATAGTATTCTACACTTTTTCAGTACACTTTTGGCTTTAGTAGCCCCAAAGAACTCATGCTGGTATTAGGAGAATTTTATATGAAAACAAAAGAAGTGTTTAGAGGTAAAAGCATGCTGTCTTTTACAAATGCAACTGTTTCAACACATGAGTAAAGACTTGTTTGGAGTCCAAGTTTGTATTTTCTCATTCTAGCCAGCTTTCACTGAGTGGTGTGGCAATTGCTCAGAAACTGTCACTTTATTATTACAGCTTACATGTCGGTTTTAAATAACATTTTCCATAAACAGGATTGTTTTGATTAGTGTACCCTAAAGAACACCTGTTGGCAAGTAGGCTTTAGAATCTCTTTAAATTACGCTCCAATTAGTCCACATGGTAATTGACAGTGGGTTGCTGCTGAGCTCTTCCTTGACAGGCCTGCCCCATACAGCCAATTGCTTCAGCTTAGATCACACACTTGCTTGAGAGACTTTATATATTTCTGCAGTTAGGATTAGGATGGTTTTCAAGATTAATTCCACATAATCAGATTGTGCACCTATGGAAGCAAATGATGAAATCTCCTTCTCTCCAAGACAAATAGATGCATGTGGTTAACAAGAAAGCAGGCAGTTTTAAACCTCCTTCATGTGAGCTCTGGCCATGTGGAAAGCTTATTTTTTCATTACCTGCTAAACATGGCCATCAGCATCTAAGATGGAAAAAAAACTAGTGCTGAAGAAACAGTTGGCAGAGGAAGGGTAAAGGCCTGCAGTGCTCCTTCACCTGGGATGATGGTGAGAAGATACCAGGAGCTTGGCTGGCTAGAAATTCCCTTGGGCCTTTTTTTCCATAGCTAGGGAGCTCCCAGAAGGGAAGCCAGAGACCTGATTACGTGAAAACATCACAGACAAGGTGGGTGGGGTGTGTCGGGGATGTATCTGCAAGGGCTTAGGCGTGCTGACCATGCAGAGTCAGGAGAGAATTAAAATACAAAGAACAAACGTTCTCAAAATGTGTAATTTAAATGATAATGCAAGAGTCAAGGCTGTTCTGTGGCAAGAGATGGTTCAGCATGTCAGTTCTCCCTTCTGGCAGCAGCAAGTAAGGCAATTAACATTCATACAACTCGTGGTTCCTTCCTCACTGTGTAGCCCTTTTGGCAGCAGTGGAGGGGTCGATGATTTGCGTGCCATTTGTACCAACCCTATTGTTCCCAAAAGGGCTGGGACACCAGTGTGAATCAGCACACTATCAGGCCATGGGACTCTTCTGTGGGCTGTGGCACTGCTGCTCTACCTTAGTTTGGCCCATGGTGTGTGAGCAACCAGGAGCCGCAGCTGCAGACAATTACTGCATCCACTCAGACTAAACAAGGGGCGACCACAGCAGCCTGCTGATCCCAGAGGTAGGAAATGCTGGCTGGTGGGATGGTGGTGGACATGTTCCCCCCTCCAGCCGCCAGGCTCCTTGCCAGGCCATTGCTTTGCATGGCCAGGTGTGCAAAGTGAGCATATCTTGAGTAATTGTGAGTGGCAGGAAAGTGTAGGGAAAGGGGAAAGAGCAAGTTTGGCTTCATAAATGTATGAAAGCTGCTTTCCCTGGTGCAGTATTGTTTTATTCTCCCTTCAGAGACATGTTTGATGTGCCTGCGTGGGTTTCAGTGTTCCTTTAGGAGAGAAGAAAGGGGTTTCTGTGCTCTTTGAAGCTGTGTGTGCTGGTCAGACAGGAAGCCGGGGCTTCTGTCAGTCAACAGCACATGCAAAATTTATCAAGTATGTTACTTGACAGAGGTTACTCTGTCATTACAAGCTAACAGGCCTCTGCCAGAGAATTTTTTTTATGGAAGCATGTGCTGTCAAAGGCGAAGTGTCCATTGATTGATTGCCACAGCTGACCTAAACATACAGGGATCACTGTGTAATAATCCCTTTATCATATATTAACCACCAAATGCTAAGTTCAATAATGCTAATGGTCTCACTTAAACCTCCAAAGCCAGGCAAATTGAAAGGGAGAAGAAAGAATGCCATCCTTTCTGTAATCTCCACCATATGCAGCAGTGGAGATGGAAGGCTGCAGGCTGGGAGCGCCAGGCTCTGCCATCTGCAAGGACTTGGGCTAGGACAATGCTTGGCCTTGCTGGCCTTCCCATGGCAAAATATATGTGCAAATATATGACTTAGTTTTGTATTCACTGCTGAAGAGTACACTATTGTTTTTACAGAAATATTCTGCAACAGTCACACCCAGGAGATCCCAAACCTGATTACTGCTTGGACTTTTTAAAAAAAATGGTAGGCTTCCTTCCTGAAGGAGTGTTCTGGCATTTAAGACTCCTATCTATAAAAAATAAAATAGATGTAGCAGTATTTGCAAAACTGTGAGGAAATGGCTTTCCTATTCTACAGGCCAATTTTCAAGATCTCTATCAGCCATTAAATTACTGTCTCTAAATCAAATAGGTAGAAAAAAGGAGAGTTTTCTTAAGGAGACACAAAGGCCTGAGTAAGGAAGGGGAACAGTTGACTGTGTTTACACTGGGGAGTACTACAATATTAAAAGTTCTTGAAATAGTAGGATTGAGGGGAAGGAAGTACTCCTGTTTGAAACTTGGAAGAGTCTTAAAAAAAAATTAAAGTACTATTATAAAATTGAGAAAAAGATAAGTTTTAATGTTACTGTTCTCAAAAAAAGAAATGACAATTTTTAATTTACTATGAGTTCTTCCTTCAAATGTTCCATCGCTATTAAGATCTTCTGTGCAGCTGTAAATGCAGCAGCTATTTAGACAGATCAGTGGTAATTTCAATAGTCAGGAGCCAAGCACTTGTCCCCCTGAGGTCAATGACATAGCTTACTATAATAAACACAGGACATCAGGCTGAGAATCATTTCGAGTGTGAAGGTAAAGGGTCTTGAAGGCCCTTCCTGGAAGACTATGATAGGACTGCATCTTGGGATGCACAAAAAGATCCTGAGCAAGGAACAAGTCCAGTGGATAATTACTGAAAGAAACTGCTTGTACTTGAGGTTATGTTTAAGAGCAGACTGGACTTCTATGTATCTATTTATATATTTGTCTGGGGCTTGGGGGGACATATTCTTTAGATATTCTTTAGCCAAACTGAAACACTGCATTTGTTCTTGTCAAGCAAAGTATTTCTGTAATCTCAAATAGCTCCAGACACTCTGAATGCATGCACAGGATTAGATCACCTTCACCATATGACAAATAAGTTAACTTTTGGAAATTTAGTGTAAAAACCATCAACAGTCCTATGCTATTAAAGTCCTTTATAATAACAGAAATATAGCAGGAAAAAAAAGGGACGTATGCCCTCTTGCTGCTGCACCTGTTATTCTCAGCCTGTTTAAGGGAAGTGTGCACTAGGAGGGTCAGTGTGCAGAGTCACGGGGAGGGAAGCAGAATGCTCTCTAGGGACATTCTAGCCCTGCTTGAACCAGCACCATGGGCTGAAATGAGCAGGGCAGTTTATACCAACAGCAACTTAAATCCATATCATTTAGCAGTGACCAGTTCTGTAGGTGAGCTCTTGGTGAAGGCTCTGCTTTGGTGAGAGTTGCAGAGCACAGCTGCAAGCCTGAGTTAGGTATCACCTGGCTAAATCTCCAGAGAACTGACAAGAATTTACTGCTTCTGGTGGAAACTGTATACAAATAGATTTCCATGAAAGTGGTTTCCTAGAGTTTTGAGTTGAACGTAAAATTTTGTCAGTGGTTTCAGGTAAGATTTTCTTTGGAGTAGGGGATTTCTTTGAGCCTGAAATGAAATTTAGTAAATGGAGACATAAAGATAGCTTTCATGAACCCTTCTAGTTAGCCCTATAATTTAAGATCCACACTCATTCCATTACCAGGAGGAGACTTCTCTTTTCCCACTTCACCCTCCGCTGTGTATATCTTATCTGCTAGTTTCTACTGGTGGCAACAAAAGCCAGATTCAAACATCTAGGGTTGCTTCTAACAACTATCCTCCTTCATTACCTACATCCACTCGTTCAGGGAAAATTTTTTTATCTTATCTGAGTATCTGTCCCTTAAAAGACAACCCTTCCTGTATCACATGTGAAGTATAAAACAACAAAATATTTTATTAGGCTATATATACAAATTATCAGTAATTCATTTGTAATATACGCAGTGCAAGTAATAGTCAATTATTAGCACAGTGACTTCAGTTACAACTTTAATGCAATGGCATTACCTTGCAAATTTGTGTGTGAAAATGCTTCATTGAGACATGTATAAAAGGTCAGTGTGCATTGGGAAAATCTTGAATCAATTTCAAATTGTTTCATTCAAATGACTGTAAGAGAATTAAGGCCCTCTTGGTCATGTGTGATTTTTTTGTTTTGTTTGTTCCATGCTTAGTTTTCATCTGAAGTAATTAATTTACACCATATATGCTTGTCCATTTTCACTTGTCAGTTCCATACAATATATTTTCTGTCATAGCTTTAAATAAGAACTCAAGTTGAAATTGTTCTTTCTGCAGTCAAGCTTTTGTCATCTTTTCCTCTCATAATTACTCAGTACTAAGCATCTTGGAGCTACAGCACCACTCCTCTCTTGTGGTGCTGTAGGCACCGCTGCTTCCTACCTGTTTCTGCAGTCTATACTGACAGCTGCTAGGTCTCAGGTCAGTGACTGCAGCCTATCTTTGTACTACTTGTTTCCTTGGAAAAACAGCAAGAGACCTTCATGTACTGTAAGGGAACCGTTGTGTCATAGCCTGAACTGATGACTGAGCACTTGGTGAAGGGAATGGCTGGCCCAGGCAGCACAGATGCATGCAGTTCACCTGTGCTTCCCAGGTGCCTGGAAGGTGTGGACCCTGGATACGTCCCCTCCTTGGGCTGAACTCAGGGCAAGCCTCCAATAGGAGAGTGCCTCCTAGATGAAGGCCACTTCCTGAGAAAAGTGTTCTGTAGCCAGAGACCCTGTTGCCAGTTGGGCGAGTTAACCTTTTCTTACATGTAATTATTGATATTCCTAATGACTTTGACTGGTGTCTCAAAGAATTTATCAGAAGCAATTTCACTGCTTCCAAGGACCAACGCATACCCTAGCAGCCACTCTTTTAAAGAGCTTGGTCACATTCATCTGAAAATATTTATTCTTAGTATCTGCTGCTAATGTTCATCCAACAAAGCCTGTCTTCTCAGAATGGCCAACCATTTCATTTGAGGTGCATGTGTCTTACAGTACCTGGAAGAGGGTGCACAGAAGTGTCCTATGATAATTAGCTCACACCTGTCACCTTCCTTAAAAATAGCTGTTGAGTCAGCCTTTCTCATAGTTTCCCACTTATGCTCAGTGACATTGTGAATAAACAGAGAGTGATTCTGAAGATGCCCTGCAAATTCTTGTAATATTTATGGAGAATCCCATCATAGTGATTGATACTCTTCAGTTCCTGTTTATTGCATGCCACCTCAATTTTTACATTCAGGCAAAAAACTGTTAAATGTCTGTACTCATACATTTGCATATAGTCCTAGTTCTTCCATAGTGGTGATAACTACGGATAATGTAAGTGTGCTATATTGCTGACATAGGTACTTGCACAACACTGGTGAGGAGCATACCAATATACTGTATGGAATGATTTTGAGATGTAATGAGATATGGCTGTGTATTAAAATAATCAACCTCTCATTTCTATCCTCTTTCCTGCCCCTCTTTGTGAGAGTGTGCACTGCAAGAGATTTAGGCTCCCCTGATCAGCCTGTTATACCCAGAAACTGATGCATCGAAGACCTTTTCATGTGATTTTTGACACTGAGTACTTTTCTGAACTCAGAGATGTCTCAAGCCTGAAGGTGTCAAACTTTGACTGGAGGAGTTAGAAACATGGAGTAAGCAATTCTTTCAGGTGTGGGGAAGAGCAGCAGAGACATGGGGAGAAAGGAAGCATGATGCACACTTGGAGAGAGTCAGCCTGAGTCAGTGAACAGCCTAGGGAAACAAAATGATGAAAGAGGCCTAGATTTGGAAGCAGAATGGTGTTTCAGGATGTGAAGTGCTGTGCATTAACATCATCACCACAGTGCAAAAGGTGGACGGGAAACCATAGAGAGCTAATAAACAGATGAAAACCTGGCTCAGAGAGGCACCTGGCTCTGTTGAGGGTATTATAGTCAATTTGCACATCTTCTCTCTGAAGAGACTTTTCTAAAAACGTCTCTTTGAGAGATAGGCTTGCCAAAAATAACATTTTATCAGCAGCACAGCTTGTCAAAACCAGCATTTTAGCTTGGGCAAGCACTAAGAGTGCAAATAATGTTTTTCCAGGAGCAAAGCTCCTCGTATTGGAAGGTACAAGCTGTTAGCACACTACTTTGCTAAATCCACCCTACCCCCTTTCTTTCTGATAAAATGTTATTTTCATCCATCTCCTCCCCCTAATAAAACATTATTTTTGGAAAGTTCCTGGCCTTCATGAAACACTATTTTTCTGAAGCCAAACTCCTGATAAAACTCCACTTTCAGCAAAGCTTTCTCCCTAAATTGCCATGGTCCTTGCTCCTGATAAAAAGACACTTTCTGTTAAGTCTCTACTTCTGATAAAATGTTACTTTTTCCAAACTTCTGCTCCTGATAAAACATTCATTTTGCCAAGATTGACTCCTGAGAAAATGTTATGCTTGGCAAGGTCTGTTCCTGATAAAACATTTATTTTTGCCAAACCTCTACTTCTATTAATTTTTTTCCCCTCAAAATTATTATTATTTCCCCTAAAGTCTCCCTAATGTAAGGTATTGGATATGACACAACAGTGGGTGACAGTATCACTTGCCGACCTGTCTTTCATCCACAGCCATGATTGTTAATGTTGAACCCCCTGAAATGCTAACATTGAATGCCTCTTGCATAATGTGGTTCTTCTGTAAGATTTGGAAGGAACAAGGAAAAAGATATTTGCACCCCTGTGCTGAAAATGGCCCAAGTTATCGTATTAGCTCCTCGTATACAACAAACCTGTTCTTATTTAAAAGGGAATAAAATCAGACCCACCAAATTAAAGGTGAAATAGTTGTGAGGGTGTTCCAGATTTTTCAGTTCTCTATTTTCAAGTTGTTATAGACAGGAGATCCCTGTTTGTAAAAGTTTACTGCAAACCCTTAGATTCCCAGCAGTTTTGTATCTACTGTAACTCATCCTGCTCAAATTCACCTTGTTGACTGCATTTGCACTGTATATTTCTCACAAAAAGGCTTCTTCTATGAGTAAGTGTAAAAATATGTTTCTGTGGTTGTGAAGTATAGATATGGGTGACTATACAGAAGGCTCACGTGTCAAATTGGCATGAGAGAGAACCTGGGTAATGTATTCTGGAGTATTCTCTCTCCTTGCATTATTATGCGCTACTCAATCTGGCAACATTCACTCTGTATCCAAGGCTCCTTTATCAACTTCTGTCAAATCTCATTTAAGAGCAACTAATTAACTGCTTGATGTTTTTCATGTTTGCACAGAGTGTATTTATCACTTACACATGTATTTAGGGGACTGAGGCACACCATGCATGAGGAAAAGACAAGGACCTGACTGTCTAGGTTGAAGAAGAGAAGCCTCAGATCCCTAAAACCTGTCTTCAACTACCTGAAGAGTGCTATACAGAAGATGAATCCAGACTTCTCAGAAAAGCACCTCTGCAAGGTGCAATGAGCACAAAATGCAGCAAGAAATTTTCCACCTAGATAAAAGGAAGAGTAGATGTCACAATGAGAATGGTCAAGCACTGAGACAGACACAGAAAGGCTGTGGAGTCTCTATTCTAGGAAGTTTACAGAGCAGAGCTAGATACAGCAACCTAAATTTGAATAAAGTCCCACTTTGGGAAGGAGATTAGACCAGATGGTCTCCACAAATTTGAATATACTGTTTTGAGTATACAACAATTTATATACTAAAACTGCAACTCAGACTATTAGTAGAGTGTTTTCTTCAAATGAATTTATCTTTAGCTGTATTGAATGTTAAACCATAGCTGATTTGTTCTGCTAGCAATTTTACCAGATAGTTTCTCAATTTAGTTGTGCTTTAAATGTCTTAGTCTCCTGAAGATGGAAGATGGTGACCAATTCATGCAAAGAGGCATTAAAAACAGTAATCTTGATTAAACATCTAATTTATGAAGTTTCATGAGCAATAATGGGGTTTAGAGATGTCAAATCTAAGTGTTACCTCAAAGAGAATGTGGTAACCTGAGACCACCCTTCATGGAGGGTGTAGAAGTATGTGGGTAAAGACAGATAAAATGGTAACAGCACTTTTTCCAGCAGCAAGTCACACTTTAATCAGTTTAAGCCAGTCAAGAAGCAGCATTTTCAGGAAATGTGCACTAAATCTGATATGAAATTTTGGTGGCAAGATGAGCTGCTTTCTTTTATCTCTACAGCCATTTCTAAGAAAAAGAACTGCTTTGTGGATTTGTTCTGGTATGTTTTG
The DNA here is from genome assembly GCF_905368555.1 of Meleagris gallopavo. Lineage (NCBI taxonomy): Eukaryota > Metazoa > Chordata > Aves > Galliformes > Phasianidae > Meleagris > Meleagris gallopavo. The sequence continues at coordinate 55,880,808 of NC_139405.1, read as the reverse complement.
TTGATTGTTTTTAGATTGCAGTGTCTAAATTCATTCAAGTTTGACTCTTGTGCTGTGACAGCTGATTTAGAGTGAGGGCAGGAAGACACAAGTATTGCATTCATTCTCTTATCTTGTTTCCTGTTCCCAGTTCCACGTTTAGAGATCTAGAGCTAGTGTTGTGTGATTGTGTGACGATCTTCCTATTATACAGATTAATTTAAGTACTTATCACACTAAATTCCAATTGGGAGTGTAATCTACAATGCTGAGAACTAGACAGTCAGAAAACCTCCCTATATGTTCTGCATAACAAACCTGAAGAGTAACATAGCAGCAAGCATCAATTGGCCTTGAACTCATCTCAGTTTACCAGCGACTGGGCTCAGTAACCAGTCAGCCTTAGTAGTAATGAGTAACAAAACAAAAAACAAAAAAATCCTTTGGCTCAGTATATTTCACTGCTTCCTTACAAGAGTGAAAGTGTTTTGTCCTTTCTAGTAATGCTAATTTTTTGAATAAAAAGCTAAAACCAAAGACGCGTCTTACTACCAAGAGGCTGAAGTAATTAATAGTCCCTTTCTTGCTTTCTTGCACTTTTGATTTTAACAAAGTGATGGTGGACAAGCTGTAGTGACATGCAAATCCTTAAGTCGTTAACCTGTGAAGCATGAGAGCACTATCTACATTCCATAAAACAGACTGGAAAAATCAGTGTTGATCCTTTCTCTCTCACCACACCTCAGCAGATGCAGGTGTTGTTCTGAAAATAGAGTAAAACTTCACATTTTTTTAGAACTAGATCAGTGCACAATATTAATCTCTCACTTTAGATTAGCAAATGTAACGATCCTTGTCTAGTTTCATTTGTGTTATCTTTTCATCCCAGAAGGGGAGTGTTTTCTTGCCAAGAGAAGGAAAAAACTAAAATGTTTTCCAGGTTATGTCATAATAACAAACCTCAGATCCACTACATGAGAGAATAGCATAAAAGAAATGTTAACAAGCCAGTAATAATGATGAACAGGAGTACAATCTAACAGCCCTTACACCGCAATTAATTTTCTGAAAGAATAATGAGGTTCAAATGCAGCTGCTGGGTTGTGATGCCATATACTATGACACTGAACTTTGAGTACCAAGTTAATGATCTGTAGATACCCCAAATGCCCCTTCTGAAAATATTGGCCATATATTTTCTACACTGACATTTAAGTTAAAGTCATGCTGACCCCAGAATAAAGGGCAAAGAGAGTCCTATTAAACTTTTGTAAACCTTTTTTGTTTTTCTTCTCTAAGGTCTGGCCTCTAGTCAGAGAGCTTATATGTCCTGGTAGTATTTCCAAAATGTAAGCTTGTGTTTAAGGACATTGTTCATATTCTTCAAAGTTACAATTTTTTTTTTTTTCAGTGTCCACAACTCCACATAAAACACAATTGTTCAAATATAGCCTTGTTTGCCTCCTCGGAATTTTTCTTCACAAAAAATTAGGAATGTAAATCATAATGTGTTGTTATGTATCTTCACAAGGTATTTTCATATCTTTTTTGTGAAACACAGTAAAGTACAAACACATTAAAATTCTTCTCCAACACTTACAGTCTTGCCTTCTGAATTCAGCCTTTTGGTTCTACAGAGGTCTCTACCTCACTGGCTAACAGTAGGAGTTAGAGTTTCCCTGAAATCTCTTTATGATTCATGTTGTTGATCTATTTTAAGAAAGCCATTCCATTTCCAAAATTCAGTCACTTCTGACATCCCCTGCCATGTTCACCTGCCACTCCTGGCTGCTTTTCAGAAGCTAATTTGCATAGCACATAAGCATTCAATAATTTGCAGTTAAACTAGGAATAAGAGATCAGTACTAGTCATAGCTGATGACCTTTCTGTTAATGATGTTAACAGTTTAAGAGGTATTCTTTTAAAGAGAAAGGAAAAAAAATACTAACAAGACAACCTACTGCATTAGCTTAGGATTCATGCACCAGACCCTGACTCATATACTATTCTAAATGACTGAAGTCACAATTATGTTGTGTTTAAAATATTAGAACCATAAATAAAGCCATTAATGCTTATGTGGTTTTCTAGGAAAGCTTTACTAAGAGATATTCTTTTTCTGTCAATCCCTATAGTAGACTCAAGTATAGAGGCACCCAATCTCTGTCTAGACGCAGCGTCCCTAATGTCATACGCATGACGTTTGTATTGCATTTTTCTATAATAATATAACTAGTCCCCAAGCAACACTGCACTAGTAAGAAGATAGGAAATGTCTAGCTCCACACCCCAGGTTATATCTCTTCAATTTGGCAGAAAGATAAATAAAAAGAGGTTAATGTTAAAAACAACAGGCTTGGTCTGAGAAAGTAAAAGAGAATGAAAACCTATTGATTTTCTCTGTAGTAAATAACCATATGAGAGAAGTAATGCTGGAAGTGTTTTTGTACTGCTAGAACACAATCTGATTGCAATTTGTAGGCTGTGAGTTCTCCACCTGATGAAACTGGTTGCCAAGTCATTTCTTATTCATGGAGGAAACGAAACATTGACACAGAAAAGCAACCCTCTGCCACTTCTCATCCACATTTAAAGAAGGGACCAGGTAACAATAATTTGAACTGATGCAGATTTACTGGTGCTACTTAAGAACTAAGAGCTATTCAGTTTGCCAGGGAAAAAAATTTCCTTCCTTCCTTTGGAAAGCTGAAGGAAAAGACTTTGTTCCTGGCATACAAGCGTTGAGCAGAAGGTGACCAGTGACTGGATTAAACATGAAGCATGAACATCAGTGCAGATGCTTGAGAGTCTGTAATATTGAGTGTAGGCCTGGCTCAGGCCATTTTGCACGTAGCACAGATGGTTTCCTCTGTCCCCTCAGGTCAGCATGACTCCAAATTTCCTAGAATATGAATTTTCATGACTTATAAGCTGTGAGGCTACGAAAGAGTTATGATTGTACAGGTTGACAGCACTGTATTTTGAGTGTTCTGTGCAACTGTTAATTGCTCTGAAATTTTAAGCATGGGGAAGGTCTCCCAGAACACAAGACAGCTGCTTGCAGTGAATATGTTTTAACAAAGTCAAAAACACATCCCAAAACCAAAGTGAGTATTAGGTTGCCTCTCCTTACATTTTGCAGTATACCATATGGAGGTTGCAACCATTTTATTTTCAGTTGATGATATTCATCAGAATAAGTTCTAGAGTGGGGACGAAGAAGTTAAGGTGTACCATAAGAAAGCAGGGGTGACCTAGCATTGCAACAAAAGATGGACAATCTAACAGTAATATGTGTTAGTGTGAGGCAGTTTAAAAAGGACAAAACACAACCATGTTTGTGTGTGCTTTTGTTGCTTTTTTTTTTTTTTATATATATTTCAACAGAACGAAGACTGGAAAAGGATAACTGTAGTAGCAAATGTGATAATATCTTAGGATCTTAGTACTATGTTTCTTGCAGAAGCTTGAACACACTTATCTCATTGGAAAAGCTATAGAGCCTACTCCGTAGGATAGTAGATGAGATGGTGACTCTATTGTCATGAAGAAATAACTTCTGTTCAGCAGACATACTGTCAGAGAAATGATTTGAAAACTAGTTCTGGTTAAAAATACCAATGACTTATAATAATAACACACATGTTTAGCTGAAAGCTTCCGTTATCCTAGAAAAAGAGAAATCATGCAGACTTTGCTTATGCTAGAAGTGCTGAGGGAAATTCCCTTATGGAAAGAAGCTTCTCAAGTGGAATTGACCAGAATCCGTATTGGCAAACATTAATGCACTAATTTACGTTAGCACTGAGACATTCATAAGAAGCACAGGTGATCTGTGAGCAGATCCAGTAAAAGAATGGAAGAAGAGAGAGGACAGTCTATTCCTTGTTGCCTGATACCAGCAGGTGGGCCAGCATGATCAGAGAGAAGTTCTCTTTCTTGACATCTGAGGATCTGTCTCTGAGCAAATCTGGAGATGCTGATCAAACCTTTTCTTCTTCTTCTTCTCTCCTTTTTCTTCTTTTTCTGTTACAAACCTGTCTGTCACCTGTGCCATTTTTTCTTGAGTTTACCATTGCATCTGTTATTCATGGTGGCTTGTCTGCACCTTCTCATTCTGCCACTCATCTGATGTTTTAAATGTTCCCAGTTTACCGCCAAACCTCCCTAGGCAATGCAGAGAAGGTGTTTGTAGCTTTCAAGAAAACCTTTATTCGTGTTGCACCTGCAACAGTCACAAAAAGAAATAATGAGCAATTTGTTCACATGATTTCCTACAAAAATGCAGTCCATCAGTGTGCTTCTAAGAGAACAGACTTTTCTAAGAGCTTTAATTGCACAGCATAAAGAATTTACTGCAAAGAAAAAGGGACTCTCAGAAGGTTGTTTGTTCACCATTGAGTATTCAAGTTCTTCTGAAGACCACCATATAACTTACTAAAAAGCTTAGCAATATTTTATTATTTTCTTTTCAGAAGTGTAAAAGAAATACTTTAAAGTACATATATGGACTGACCATAGATTTACTGCCACTGGCTTTTTGTAAGGCAGCCGGAATGAGGCTGCTCATGTATATAAACGAGTCCAGCTGGTACATTTACTGGCAGCTTTATAGGAACACCTCCAGAACTGTTGAATGCTTGTGAAAGGCAGGGTATCAAACAAGCTGTAGTGGACATGTGGGCCAGTTGATGGGCAACGCACTATAAACCTATCCATAACTAGTGCAGCTGTGACTATAAAGCTTTTCAGAAAACCTCCCAAAAATCAGACACACAAACATTTAATGAATTTCAAATGAAAATCTTGGAATGCTTAGAGGGACCACATAATGATTTGGGAGAGTCCATTACAGGTCACACTTACAGCAAGAAGTGAGGTTTAGTAGTCAATATATTTTGTTGCTTCCTTTAATCAGCCTCAATTAAAATTTCCCAGCAACAATTAAATTTCTCCTATTTTAAAAATAACATTTTGGAGGGCAGCCTGGTCTTAATATCTAAAAAACCAAGGAGACCTCTTTAATATTGCTGCCAAGAGAGTGGTAGCATTGTAGTACAAAGACAAGCTTTGCATATTTGTGTTAAACAGAGAAAGTTAAGCCGTTTGCCTCATGTGTAATAAATGCCTATCTAAAATTTATTCTCCCTCTAGCAGTGAAGTGCCTACACCTGGCCATTGCAATGCCCCTTAATGAAAGTTTATGTTCTCAGAATCAATTGTTTCACTTTATTTATTTCTTATCAAGCAACAGCACTTGGAAGCAGATCCTGAAAAATAATTGCAATACTTCATTGTCTGAGTTTTTTAGATTCTTCTTTTACAGAATAGGTAAGTGAGAACTCATTTATTTATATACATATATATATATATATATCAAGGTATTTGTAGATGCACTGGTCATTTCTTGAATGAGTACTGGGGAAAAATGAGTACTGAAGTCTGTAACAATGCGAAGCAGCTTTTAAGAATAATTTAGACCCTTTCAATTATGAACATGAAATACTTTATTTACAGTGAAAACTTTCTATTCTCACTCAAACAATCTGGTCTGAGGCGTACCAGACAACAGTTCTGTTCTTCTCCCAGGTTGGGTGAAGAATTCCTGAAAAAATACTGCTGAGACAGCTAAAGTTACTATGAGGACTGCCATTAAGATAAAAAAGCTCTGAAAATGGAACCTGTCTAAAGCAGCCAGGACAAGTCTCTATAAAAAAAGAAGATAAAACATGTTTTTGGGTTCTTTCTGATTATGTTACATTATGAGAAATAGCTATGTTCCATCTTATCTGGACTGCTCTGTTAACACATCTTCAGACACATCTGTATTTGGAAGATGGAGGGAGAGCATCTCCATAAACCACGAGCTGGTGTTCAAGCATTGTGCAGAGCACCTTCTCCATTGCAGTTATGCTGACCCCACCTATTTCAGTGCAGACCATTTTCACATCATAAAATGTCCAGAAACAGAATGGTTGATGAAATCATTTTAGGAATATCTTCTCCAGGGTAAGCTGAGCACTCGCTTTGGGTTACATTGACACATTGTAGTCATCAACTTCTAACCAGGATAGTGATGCTAGTGGTTTGAAAGAAACAAAGACAGCTGCAGAATGTCTGTTCTTTTTGGATTTAATGTGATGGGTGCTTTTTTTTATGAAGCAAGGCTGCATCTACTCCCTGAAGCCGGAATATAGAGTAGTTGTCAGGCAATTTCGTAAAGAAACCCATTAATAAGCTACTTCCAGAAATACAGTATGGCCTTATTTGATCCCATGCAGTAGCTTTTTAGCTACTCAAACCTGCCCTACAGATTATGAGCTTCTACTGTAACAAATAGGTACCAAGAAAGTACGTAAACTTTGTAAGCAACACTTTCTATTTACTTGGCTTCTTTACCCCTTTTTTTTTTTTTTTTCTTTTCTTTTTTCTCCCAGTTCCTACTGATCAATAGTCTCCATTTTTAGTCTCTATTTGCCTCAGTAACATACACTACAGGTAAAATTGTTCCTTTCCCTTAGGGCTTTATACTCTGGCAGAAGGGAAAGAAAGGGAGAAAAGTGAATAGTTTACTTCAGACTGCTGGCCACATTTCAAATGTTCATTTCCTGCTGCTCAAGAATAAATTGTGGAGAAAGACCAATTTAGCAATAGGCTTGAAAAGGTTATCTCTAGCTGAACCCCTGCTCATATGCTGTCAAAGTCAAGCCATGCTAGTTACCTCCCTTCAGCATTTTGATTTCAGATTACATTTTCTTCTTTTCCAGCTGATAGACCATCTCAAAGTCCCATGCTGTATTAGTAGTGATAATCCTTCCCTCTTTGGCTGAAGTTCATAGCAGTGGAAACAGAGCCAATCCCTTATCTCACATAGTTCCTGTCTAATTCACTCTCAGCACAGACAACCATTTATTTCCTTTCAAAACCAGGAGTCAAAAAGCTGCAAATGATCTTAAATATAGTAGGTGTTTGCAGGGAACTGCAAGTGATTTGAACAGTTTTAAAGGCTATGCAAAAATATGATAGTATGGTCTCACATAGGCTGTGTTGCATCTTATTCACACAGGTGAGTTGCCAGTATTCAAGCAGCCAGTTGTGCTTTTTTTCTCAACATTTATTCCAGGAGTGGTTCTGTTCCCTCCGTAAAACTTCACACAACTGGTCTTGAAAATAGCAACCCCTTGGATGCAATAGCCTTCTAACTAATGGATTATTGGTGACTTTGTCAAGATTAGCTCTCCGATTGTTTTAATCAATATGAGGCTTAAAATGTCCTCATATTAAAATGTTCAGATAAGGCAGTCTGAAAGCAGCATACAGTGCTTTTGCTCCCCTCTCTGACGTCTTCTCACATCCTTAATATTGCCAGCATGAAACACTGCTATTCAGGTTCACATAAACTCAAGTATTTTTGTTATTATGAAAGATACCTACTATCAGTATCTTTCTTAATGTTACTCTCTAGGTATTACAGCCTAGAAGGGGAATTTACTCCCTCCAGTATGCAACCGCTTTATTTAATTTTGGGTCCAGAGAGGCTTTCATTCTACAGTCTTGCTGTTCACTCACTTTTGCAGAGATGTAGGATTACAATGAAGATACTGCACTGTGGACAATGAATATTGCAATGTGAAGGAAGATTAATGATAGTGCTGCGGAGAAATGCTTACTTGATGAATAACATCCCAATTTCTGAGTTGACCTTGTAGTGATGTGGACCATGATCAAACTTCAGAGCAGTCTGATTACCACCATGAAACCTGCTAGTACTTGCATCAGTCTCTCCACCATTTCTATAAAGTTACATGCTTAAAGAATGCTTTTCTACACCCCTTGAAACACTTAACAAGGCTGGCTAGTGATCACAAAAGTTACTCTGCCACAATGCAAATAAGCCTTTTATTAGATAGTGTTTTCAAAAAATGATATGTCTTCTGATCATTACTGACACCAGACTGTACTTGTGACACATTGATAAAAGTTTTCCTTCGCATGCAATTTTAGAGCTCACTGGAGCTGGTCATCCTCAGACACTGGTCCAAGAATCTCTCCTGAGATCTCTTTCCAAGTTATAACCTGATTGCATTTGTTCTGCACACTGAAAGTTTAGATGCACAACTTACTTATAGCACCTTGTAACAACAGCAATTTGCTCAAATCTATCACTGATTTTGTTGGTGTTGTAAATAACTCAGAAAAATGACATTGCAAGCCATGCTAGTATAATGTGGTTTGCTAATTCAACAGTGTATTTTTCTAACTCAGGGATTTATGTGAAAGCTGTATAAATCAAGGATTGTAAATGCATAAATCTAATTGTTTTTTCAATTTGCTTTTGTAGAGTGCACTGTGTACTAGCTGCAATAACACACTCCAGGCTATGCATTTCCAGAGGATTACTAACTTATTACTCTTCTTGGGTGGTTAAAGTCAGTCAGCCAAATACCTTTATAACACTACACATAGAGGGCAATATTTTTATGGTATAGTATATGAAAGAGATAATTTCAATGGATAACGGCCTCCCGCCACTTCATAAATGCTGAGGCAAAGCCAAGACTTTATTGTAAAAGGAAATTGATCTCAAGACAATGTTCTATTGCAGTTGCTGAAGATCACAGCTATTTTATTACAATAACTGCAACCTACTATGCTGCAGATGAAGGAGAGTTAGTGACTGCGGGCTTGAACCTGCAGAAAGAAGCCTGGAAGACTGTATGTCTAAGAGAAACACAAATATGTTCAGCATGCACATGAAGGCAAAGAGCTACAAGTTTGATATTAATGAATATTCTGCCTTAGGGCTACTGTGCTGTTCCTGGGTACAGCTGAATGAGGCAGTGGAGGGGAGAGCTAGCATGGTGTTTGCTTATATGGGACAAATTCTGAGATCTGGAGAAACACTGGGAGTTTAACCCCTGGACCTGAACCTTTGCTAGCTTCAGTTCCTGCTGATGTTGTTCCATGCAACTCCTCAAGAATCGATGACAGTGGCTTCGGCCCTCACACACACTCTTCTCAAACGCAGTGGGTGGCATAGCTTGCTCCAAGATTTGGTGCTGCTGGCAGGAGTCCTGCATGTAAGCTGCAGGAGCTAGGTACAGTTGCTTTTGCTGGCTTGGTGTCTTCAGTCTGGCCTGTTATGCATGCTATTCAATTAGGGCCAATCTGTCTTAGAAATATATATTTGATGACGTCCTGCCGCTTGAGTAAGGAAAAGGACTTCAGGAGTCGCTGTATAAGATCTGCAGGCTGAATTTGGCTAAGACCCCTGCCAGGTGCTCAGCAGATGCTGGTGTACCACAGCAAGCAGATGTGGGATAATCTCCACTCCACATACATTAGGCCTCATCCTGATCTCAGGCTTAAACTTTACTTCAGGACTTCTAATGCGTGGATGGTTTCCAATGGGCCAGTGTTGTCTGTATGGCCCAATCAGGATTTGTAGGCAGAGCCAGACAGAAATGGGAGGGCAGCACCAGGCTGGCATGAGGCTGCAGGCAGGATAAGAGAGTGACTGGAGTCTGGCCCATGCCACCAGCCAGGGACTCTCCAGGGACCTGCACGCTCTGCTTTACAGCACTGCCACTTCTCTGGTCTCCCAGATAAGCCAGGTGAAGCTAGCACCAGCATGTTTCCACAAGTCATGTCCTGTTGCTGTGCTCCTCATGCAAACCCACTTCAACCAATTTCATATGAAGGGGACTGGATGGCTATGTCAAGTCCTGATTCTGCAAAATGGTGTGTTTAAGGTAATCCCACAGAAGTTTCCCAAGGAGATGGATGCGGTCCATGATATTCCCAGTGATATTTGTGAATCTGGTCATGGGCTTTTGCACAGCATGGAGCAGTGTTCTGCAGCACTGGGGTGTGTTGGAACAAGTAAGGAGGATACCAGTGCACTGGGAGTGTGGCTGGAGAATTTAAGTGGAATTTTTCTGTGTCTTTTCCATTTTTATTGCCAGTTGGCTGAAGTAAATAGCTGTCTCCCCTGCTTACTGCATTGGAGAGTTAATATATTTGATTTCTTAGTAGCTATGCTGCTGAGTGATTACCATCCCAGTTGCTGCTCGGGCACTCCCTGCTGTCCTTCAGGCTTCTTCTGGATGTTAACTCTTGAGTGCATAAGACTTCTGCAGCATACTTGCAACATACGTGTTCACCACCCTTGTTGTACGCCACTTGGTACTTCAGGGTGCACTGCAATGAAACCTCTGAAGCCCAGCAGTAAGTTCAGGTCAGACAAACCAGACGGTATGAAGAGAAATCCCTCATTCTAGCTTGGTTGCAGGTGCTCAGTCCCTAAGAAGCTGCCAGGCTTGTAGCAGGATACATCCATTGTCTGCATCCCTTCTGCTCTGATGCTGCTGTGCCCCAAGAGCCTGTTGTCCTCTCACATGCTCCATCTTGATTCAGCTCAGAGGCCATGATGGGAGCTGCCATTCCCCTTACATTTAGAACACCATCTCCGTGGCTTCTGGTCTCTCCAGCACAGCTTTTGGAGCAGGTTCAGACTGACCTTGTAATGTATACGATGGTGGGGCTTAGGAAAGTGTTTTGCCAGGTCTAGGTGATTAATTATCTTGCTGGGAGAAGTCCAACAGGTAGAGTAATACCAGACAGGTGTTTATTGATATTACAACCATATTTCCTCCCAGCGTTTGATCTCACCAGCTCCTGACATTGCCTCCTTAGCAGAGACAATTGCTGACTGACACCTGATCCATCCTTTGTTTGGCACATGGATATCTTGTGTTTCTCCTCCCCCATCACAGGTGCTAAAACAAAAACAGAAAGAGAGAAGTATGGCTTACAGGAGTATGCTGGTAGGGTTGTGGGAAAGCCCAGCGAGTCTGGCCTGGTTTTCCATGCCAAGAAAACAAGGCAAGGTCACAGTGGGTGCCTAGTGCTGGCAGATATGAGTGGGGACATTGGTGAGGGAGTCTGCAACTGCTATAGAAGGACTGCAGGAGACCATGGAGGCTCCTTTTCAATTATTTGTTGGAAAGGGCAGCAGTGTATTTTTAAGACAATGTCTGCAAAGGCCTGTGGAAGAAGATGAAAGCTATTAGATGTGGGGTGGAGCAGGAAGGGTAGTTTTTTACGTCTTGATCTGGTAAAAATTTATCTGTGTATTTGATTATACACACATGATCCAGAGGCTGAGGAGAGATCGATTTTAGAAGGCTTTGGATCGGACACAAGAATGTTTCAATAATCCAGATGTGACAGGCAGAGTTATAAATATATGCCCTCATTATTCCTCGATTTTTGCAGACTTGGTTGCAAGTAAAATCAATTCTTGCTCCTGTAACTATTTTACCCAAATAATCCTTAAGGGATCTTTTTCTGTAGTGATTTTTCTCTAGCAATAAAGATACGCTACTCTCAGTATGTATTCAAACACAACTTTTCTCAGATTATCCACTTTTTTTTTTTTAATGACAATACAATACATACATGCTATATATTGACTATATGGATAAACTAAGAATTTGGTCTTTGGCCTTTCTTTCTGTCTACTTGTATTGAAGAATGTTGTAGCCTGTTTGTCACTGTAGTTAACAGGAGTATGGGGTAAGTCCGCATAGTAATTAATGGTAAAGGTACATATTTTGGAAATACAGAGAAATCTGTTGGAATAAAATTTTTGTTTTTTATTACAGTATTCAGTTTTGTAAAATTTAAAATTGTTTCCAGAGATGTGGAACTGGGGGAGGAATTAAATTACGCTTGTACCTATAGGGAATAAATTTATTCATAATGCAACAACCTAATGAATCTCCATCGTGGCTGAAGTTATGAATAGAGGTCAGCGTTCTCCAAAAGGGCAAATCCCAGACACCGTATGTCCATGGGATGCTGCTGAAATTATCTTGAACTTCTTGCCACCTCAATGCCCATATGAAACCTACCTAGACGTAGTGAAGACAAATGTTTCTCAATGGGATGGTTACTTAGCATGTGGCATTAAGTGACTTTCTGTGGGTGGTTCCTTGTGGTAGCTGTTTCACCAAATTCATGTCTGTTATCTACATGTTTGGTAAAGGCTGAATTCTGTGGGCCACAGGACCTCACAGACAGATATTATGTGAGCTACTTGGGGCACAGGAAAGATAGAAGTTGAAGGAAAAATCATTGAATGGATGGATATTCATTGAGCTAACTGCTCCCATGAGATTTCTCCCAACTGCACAACTGCAAACCTAAAGGAGCTTGTGCAATGCAACAAGTCTCTCTTTTTAGGTCCCTATTCCACAGCCCTAAATCAATAGATCGGCTGTGTAGCAAAGGAGCCTGCAGCCATAAACATATTCTGCAAACCATAAAAGAAGTACAGGAATATCTTTCCCCTTCACTGGTTGCAAACAGAGCATACATTTGTACCACTGTGTAAAAACTCAGTGGGAACTTTTAAGTTATGTAATGTAAAACATAAGTCTGCACTAGTATCGGGACCTTACCTGGTATATTTTTTCCAGGAATGGTATATGCTTTAGAAAGCATTGTTTTGTTATCATCACAATCTAATTCTTTGGCATTATTTCTTTCTGTATCAGTGTGAGTGATCTGTGGACTATTAAATGATTAAACATGTATTTTTCTTGTAATGTGGACTTAACAGCCCTGGGATGTGTAGCAGAAATGCCAAGTCATGGCTTGAAACAATGATCGAGCACCTGGTAGGAAAGCAGGGCCAACTCAGGGGAGCTCAGCTGCATGCAATGCACCTCAGTGACCAGAAGGCGTGGAGCCAGTATCCATCCCTTCCCATACCTCATTTAAGGGTTGGCAACGGAGGTAAGGGTATTTTGTTGGAGATCTGTGTATACCTGAGGTCTTCTGATGGTCAGTAACTTCTTTCCTTTATTTCTGTGCTTACAGCTGTTACATTTGAGCAAATCTTCAACTGTTGCAGCCTAGGACCTTTCTGCTCTGCTGTCATTGCTGTGTTTTCCATTGCATTACAGGATATTACATGTTCTTTAAGACACTGTTTTAGTGAGAAATACAATTGCCATTTGAAAGGGATACTACTGAACATGTTTCAATGAGGTGACTTTTTTAAATTTCTCAAGCCTGAAAATGGAAATCATGCAGGGAACTGCGAAGACAGCTGGTTGGGATTCTTACAAGCTAGTAGCTCCATATAGCTCAATATTGTTTTACTATTAAAATGCATTCAAGTAAAGAGAAAATAATAGATTAGATTATAGAATAGAATAGATTATTTATTATTTGTCTCTTGCATTCTTGCCATTTTCATTCCTTGTTAGGTCTCATCTCAGAAATGGTGTCTGGTCCACCTATTTGATGCACCTACTTTTCTAGCTCCTGTATATGATGCACTGCTTACTTGCTAATATTTTTTTGTTGTTGTTGATCAAATTCATTCCATTATAATGTCAGAAAAATGTCTAAAACGCTTTCAGTAATGCAGGAAACTATATGAGATCTTCTGCAAACAGGAAGAGAAATTAGTATAAATTGTTAGGCATGGGCCTTGCATGGGATTGCTTTTTTTTTTTTTTTTTTTTTAATTCTCTTTGATACCTCTTTTAAACTTGCTCATTTACCAGTAACCAGGAAGAAATAAGATGGCTTCTTTTTGCGTGTGTGATTTTTAAATGATATATGTGTAGACATAAATAATTTCAGGAGCCAAAAAAATGCCAGGGAAATTATTACTTCCAGTGCTAGTGTTGAAACAGTGCCAAGCCCAAAGTTTTGTAAATTGGACTGTAAGTGTGAAATCCCTCCAGCTGTTAAAAGTATTCCATATCTAATTATATTCACAGTCTTTAGACTACTCTCTCCATTTGGAGAATCTTGAAACTGCATACTGTATGCCTGGAAGTGAGAGCCACATGCATTCTGCGAAAACCTCCAAAACATAAAGAAAGCAAATAGACAAAATAGATAAGCCACATATTTGTGTGGTTTTGTCAGTGTTTTCCTATGTGGCTTTCTTTGTTTTCACAACATTTCTTTCTGAACACCATTTACTGTAATGTGCCCACCCTGTCATTCCAGATCCCATGAACAGCTATATGTAAGGAAGTGTCTATTACATTTTTTACAAAATCTGTTTGTATGAAAGACTGAAACAACAGCTGCGTGAGAGCAGTGAACCCCCCAGAGGAGGTAAAGCTTGTTTGTAGTCACTGCTCTAGCCTTCAAAAACCAATTAAAAAAAGCTCTTTTTGAGCACCAAATTGTATTGTCATAAAGTGGAGAAGATGCCTATTTTGGGGGGGATAACTTCATGTCAGTCTGACAGGATCTGAATTTTAAAAAATTTGTTACTGAACTTCACAACTGTATCTGACCCATAGCAAGTTCACATTGCAAAAAAACTTTATTAATAGTTAATATCTTGACACTTCTTACTAAAGGTACTCATCACAGTCACCTTCTTGAATGGGAATCTAATGGTGTAGTTGATACGTTAAAAATAAGTATTTGGAGATTTAGCTCAGTGTCATGAGAGCAACAGAAAGTCAGCAATGGTGAAAAGATGTGAAAGGCATTGACTGTCAGCAACATTTGCCATCATACTTACTTCGTTCTTTTCTGGCTGATATTTTTTTTTTCTTTTCTGTATGTTCCCTATGTAGGAACTTTAATAGCGATACATTTATATGTATGTCTATATTCAGGTTTGCTTATTCCTCTGTTGTACATCCAAAGCTAAATGAAACCAATAGATATTCTTCAAAATCAAAGTTTCCGTGAAATGAAAGTACTACTCTTTTGTCACCTTTGGTTTGAATAGAAACACATCAGGTAAACATTACAGCCATTTAAACTCAGTTTCCCTGCCACTCTATCCCACTTCAGTCAAACATAAGCAATTTGAGTTATCTATTGTCCAATATCTAAAGCATCCTTTTCTACTCTATAGCCTTTTGAACTTTTGCCCCTTTGGTACCTAAAGACAATTGCAGTTTGTTATCTGGACACACTTGGACACAGTCTTACTCAATGTATGTCTTCCATGGCTCATAAATTAAGTACACTGAAAACAAAAGACTCAAGAAAGACTGGTTGGAGTAAATTCGTGCTGCCTTGCAATGGTAAACTGCTTTTTCACTAGTATATTATAACTATCAGAGGTGTCATAGTCATCAGAAGAATTACATAGCAAATCCAACATGCAGTAGAGAAGTTCCTTTCTTCTCCATAAGACTGTGACTGCCCAGCATGTAGCAATGCCAAGCAAACCCAAGGGTGTTCTGAAGCTCAGTGCAAAGCATCCTGGCTACCCCTTCTCCTAAATGTCTTAAGCAGAGCTGGAAGATGCTTAATAACACATTCTGAGTTTTCCAGAACTGCCTGCTTCTGGTGTGACTAGTAATCTTTGGAAATCTCTGATTTATAAAGGCAGAGCCCACCACATTTGTAAAGTGTTAACAGCCACAGAAACAGAAAATAATTGTATGAGATTCCATGATGTCAAAGATCTTGCATGTAGCCAAGGATGTAGTGAGATGGTCAGTGGGAATTACTGATCTGCCTGGAATAGGCACAAGTGGACATGTTCTCAAGATTAAAATGTTCTGAAGAACAAATATTCAGTATGTCAATTGGGGTGCCCATTTAGCTTCTAATGAGTGTGATATTCACTTAAAAATACTATTCTAAATAATACTCTCCACTTTGATTTTGCTTTTATTGTATACTTGCCCACGGGAACTTTGAAAAATTCTGTTGATGAGCTACTCTAACACTAAATTAGAGTGGACCCTACTTTCTTCCAACAAGATCTCATGACAAATGACATTGTTTCTGTGAAATATTTTTGCTGTAGATCAATTATTTCCAGGCAAAAAAGAATATTCAGACAGTTAAGAGAACTGGAATTTAAAAACGTATTCTTATTTTAATCTTACTCTACTTCAGTATCTTCAAGCCATGTTTTTACATGCAAACTCTCAATATTTGTTTTGCTTTCTACGAGCCCTATTCATTTTAAAAAAAGCCCCAAACCAACAACCACATATACGTCTGGACTGCAAAACCGCAGCATTCCAGGCTGGGCTGTGCGGGAGGGGAGGAAGGGCACCCAGGGAAGCTAGCGGCCTATTTGGGCTGGAGGGCCTCAGGAGCGCATGCATACATCACATAGTCAACATAAAATCACTTCAAAGTTCATGCAAATGAAATCGGGTTGATTGTTGATGATCAGTTAAATCTAACACATGCTATATTTAACAGTTTTTTGGTAGCTAATCTCTGAAAAATGTTGTTGGGAGGTGAGGGTTTTTCCTTTAAAAAAAAAAATTCCTGCATGTATAAATAGCTTTACTCTGCTGCTGCTGTGGTTAATCATTGTCAGATTGTAGGATTGCCTTGATTGGTTTATATGTATTACATTTCAACTTTCCAATTCTGAAGGGGTGTTTTATTTATTTGCTTGCCACAAACTATAAACACCCATTAAAAGTGTAGATAAGGAGAACTGTACAAGACAATACCCTGCTGTAAAACAGCAGTGAAATAAAAGTACATAGAGATGCTGTGCTTGGTAAACTAAGCTGATGCCCTGAGGTTTCAAGCACAGTAGCTGGGGCAGTTAGGCAGTGCTCTCATCTGTTCAAGATGCTCTCTAAAACTTTGCTCAAGCCCTGGAGAAGATGAATCAGAGTGTGTTTTAACCCTGAGATGGGCATCAGCTCTTTAACTCTGAAGTGAGACTGCATTTACAACACTCCTTGCCAAACAGACAGAAAACCAGGGATATCAGCAGGAGGTATATGAAGACTTCAATCCAGGCTGAGTAACAGGGAGGTTTTAAATATTATAACTCTCCTCACTCACTGCCATGAGTGGGAATTACTTGGCATTTCCTTGGATTAATTTAAATATCTCTTTATTCCAAATAGTAGGAAAGTGTGAGTCTTTAGAAGATAGTGAAGAGAAAAATGTAACAGGCAAACTCCCTCTGTGAGGAAGCTACCTGCTTCTCTTTCTGATTTCATCTAAATTTTCTAGAAACAGCTTGATTTCCATTCTTGTTTGTGGTGAAACTATTTCAATGGCAAAGTATTAAAAACTGTAAGAGACATAGTGCCAAAATGAACAGGAAGAATTTTGTTTCTGAGTATACAAATATTCTCCCATGCCAAGTACATGACTTAATGATTAAGTCTTTTTATCGTATCTGACAATGTATTTCTGAGATAAAACAAAAGTACCAGATACGATTTAAAATTTAAAAGTATTCTCTCATAACAGAGAAAGAAGTCAGAAACAAAATACAGTCACTTAGGGCACTGCTTTCTTATTTTGCTTCCAGAGTACCTCTTACCTGAGGATAAAGAAATGACACAACTGAAATAGCAGTGCTTCTATGCCTGGGTAACTGAACTTGTCAAACAAAAAATGTTATCTTCTTAGCAAAGAACAATTAGTATATTAAAATTAATTTGTTACAACGAGACCCATAATATACTCTGTAAACCAGCCTGTTTAAAAACATCATGAGGATGAAGAAACTATAGATTTCAATTCCTTTTTTTTTTGTCTGTTTGGATATTATTAATCTTTATACCCCAGTGTGTAAAGCGTAAAATCAAAGATGTAATTTTAAAGTATAACCCAAAAGCACATGTATCTTGTCATTCCATGTAGGACCAAAATATTTTTAAAATCAGTACATTCCTCAGAAACTTTTGATCTTGACAAAACAGTGTATCTATTAAAAAAATTTATAGCCAGAACTAGTATGTATCTGCATAGCCAGAATACAAATTCATTCAACTTTGCCTTTTGCCATGTATGTAGTTATTTCTCCTTTCTGTAACATATGTTTATGCCACTTTCTTTAAATTTGCAAGTGTTCCGTCCCAATCCTGCCACTTGCTCTTTATGGATGGGTTATTGCATCTATGTACCCTTTGAAGTCATGCCTGTTTAATAGATTAGTCAAGCATATGTGACAAAAGGATTTCATTTGTGAAATATGTTATCTAATAAATCTTTGATAGATGACAAAATCATTGGTGTATTTCTGGTTGGCTTCAGTCTTCTCTGAGATCAGAAGTAAAATATTCAATCAAATTATAAGTTTTTTTCTATCAAACTTCAATGTTTAGGGTATGCTCTACTACAGTACAGGATAACAAAAAATCTCTTACTGCATTAAGAAAAAAAATATATATATATTTTTTTTCAGAACCAAAGAACTGCATCTTTTCAAAAGCATACAGGACCATTTTTCACGGGCAATGACAATCTAATTGCTGTGACATTTACATATCTGGCAATGCTACAGTGAATTCTTGGAGCTCCAGCAAATGTTCTCAAACAGAACAAGATTTGCTTTGCAAAGAGTCACTGGATGATAAGGAATTTGAAGGAAAAATAGGCAATGGGCAGATCCTTTACAACAATGCTGGAAATATGTGAGTCCTCTCATCTTCCAAGGTGCATTCATTTCAGCAATTTTTTTTCCTGGAGCTTGTATCACACTTGTTTGGAGGAGAATC
Source organism: Meleagris gallopavo (assembly GCF_905368555.1). Lineage (NCBI taxonomy): Eukaryota > Metazoa > Chordata > Aves > Galliformes > Phasianidae > Meleagris > Meleagris gallopavo. Next base: position 55,862,337 of record NC_139405.1, on the reverse strand, counting down.
CACAGCTTCCTCTAGAGGAAGCCAGCTTCATCTCACTAAAACTGCTCTATAAAATGAATCAATGTATAGTAGGAGGTGAGGATTCACTTCAAAACCATGCTACTGCCTGAAGCCAAAATGCAGACATAGACATAGCCTTAGTCAAACAATTTTCATGTATCTAAAATTATGAGAAGTAAATTCTGACCAATATATACAAGTCTGGATCCTAGTGAAAACATCTTCTCATGGATGACTTATGAGACAATCAGAAATAATGTTGAAGAGCACTAGCCATCTTAAATTTAGTTAATTTGTGGCATATGTGTTCACCAGTTTCAGTAGTTTGTTCTTGCTATGTTTGACTGAATGGATCTAGAGAACAGATATTTCTGGGAGACCTTCAGGACAAGAAATTTTCCTGAGGATGAAAGCAGAGCAACCTCATGTTAACTAGACTGCAGGCATGTGCAACCTGCATTCAGCCTGACACAGCTTGCATTGCTGCCTCCCTCTGCCTTATGCCATCATGGTGGTGACTCTGCCCCTGTCCTGCGATGCTATGCCCCAGCCTGGCCCCTCAGCGCCAACCAAACATCGGTGCATTATTAACCCCATCAGGTCTGAAACCAGGTCATTGAGTGCAGTGTGGTGCCAGCTCATGTGATGGCAAATAAGTTTACCAATTTTGATACGTTGGCTAAACACAGTCATGAGAACAGCAGGACTATGCAGTTGTGCTTTCCAGACTTTAAAGGAATTTGTGAACAGTTTTCAAGACTGCTAAAAAGATGCTTGCTGAGTGTTGATGGAGATTAACAGTGGACGTGAGCACAGTGAGGCAGTGAGTTGTGTGTTTCAGCGGTGGCAACAGCAATAATGGATCACGTCCATTGGCACAAATTTTTATGAGTGTGGCATGCAAGCTTTTGTTCATTGCTGGCAAAATTGTTAATGATGATGACTGTGTTGAAAAATACTATTTTGTAGCTGAGAATTTGCTCTATTAAATAGTATTATTATGTTCTTTGTATCAGTTGTATTTTTCACAGAAATAATTATGAGGCATTACTTTTGGAGCAACAATAATAGATGCAGACTTAGACAATTCCTCTTCACTCAGTGCAGCCCAGACATGCCAAAAGGTTGGACACCCACAGAATAGAGCATACAAAGATAGGTATCTATTAAAAATGCCTCCTTATAATTTCAAGTACTTATTCTCACAATCTCAGAGGAAGGGGAAATTTATATTTTATAAATATGTATTAAACACAGGCAGTTAATTGCAGGCACAGGGGAGTTTTGAGCAAAACATAGAACAATTATGTTACATAATTGTTCAAGTACCAGTTTTAATTTCTCATCTGTCTTTCTCTATTAAATAAGATGTCTTACTGTAGTTAGAGTGAATCTGTGAAAATAGCTCATTGGAAGAAATAGTGAATATGGACATCTGTATCCTTTTTCTAGCCAAACTCTTCTTTCTAATTTGGTAATACCTGTCTTTCTTTGGAAACTGTGCATATATTTGTGAATGTGTATGCATACATAGCAGTGTGTAACAGAGCCCTGGATATTACGTTACATGTGCATACCCTTATCTGCTGTGGTCTTTGCATCTTCAGAGTAGGTAGATGTATTCTTGTATCTCATTCAGGTGCAATTTGCAGTAGGGCAATTAGGCTGCTCAAGTATAGAAGACCTTAGTTCCATTTGAATCATATTTTTTTCAAAAAAGAAATCTCTCAGCATGATTTAAATTTCTCTAGCAGGCAGATCAGCTATATATACATATACACGTACATTTTCCTTTATCTCCGCTGAATGTGAATGTGTAGTTATTCATCTGTTTAGTTAGTATTTATTTTTTCACATGTATTAGTATTTACATACAGGCTATACCTCCTGTTGTGAAATATAGTTTTTCCTATCTAAAGGATGGTTTCATTATAGGTATCATGAAGTAGATAGGTACAGTACTTAAGACTCACTGGAATTTGGTGCTGACTTCCCATGAGAGGTCCTTTACTGTGCCCACAATCAACTCAGGTAACTGGGTGGAACTGGCAGGTGGGAAGCATAAAGCAGAATTGGGCCAGGCCTTTAATAGAGCATTTTCTCCTCACATTTGCTGGACAGCAAAGCACAGTCTTCAGCTTATGCCAGCAGTGTGGAGACCAGCAGCTTTATCAAACAGTAGAGTACTATCTTCATTGTGAAAAGATACCCACATAGTCACTGTGAGACAGTACCCAGCTAGTTTGGGTGACCTGAGACTCATGGGCTGGAGATGACAGTGGGTAGCTTCTCAGGAGCTGCTGTACATGTGCCAGCCTAAGGAAAGGCTGCCTGAGAGGCCCAAGGAACATTACTGTGAGCACACATGTCAAATCCGGCCCCTCAGAGCTGCTGCCGTCACAGGGCACCTCTCATTGCTGCCTAGGGAAGACCATGAGAGAAACAGCAGATCCAAGTCTCTGTTTCCACTCTCTGGTGTGACTAATGCTGGTTTCCACTTGCAAAATAAACTGGTTCTTTCTTCAAATGAGCCTGTGTTCCCTGCCTGCATGTAGAGCAAGTGTGCACGCTGGATTAAGAGCTCAGCATGGCTTTTGCAATGTGGGAGATGCTGCTTTAGGCAGGAACCCATGAAATGGCATTCTTTCTTGAAGTGGATTTTGCAGGTCTCTTCTAGCCAAATCAAACATTAATAACATTCAGTCCACATTTCCATATGTAGATGCTTTTATCAAACCACATTCTCTTTCATTGTTATATTTCAGTGCTGCTTTGGTCTCTCACACATATACATATTGAGCAAAGTAAATAGCAGCTTAGCTTTATGAAATGTTACTTAACATTTATGAGTGTTTTTAAAAGTTTCTGATTTTGTTACTCTTGCCAGTACCAGTAAATGTTTTTGAAGTCCTTCACATGTTCCTTTGTTTATAGTAGAAACACCAGATTTTCTTGAGAAGCACATCTCCCTATTAAAAAGAGAGGCTGAACTTTTATTAAATAAAAGCCTTCAGAAGAGTCAGTTGCTCCATAACAGTTGTGTGCAAGAAAAAAGTTTGTGTCCATTTTCATTAATGACCTCATGAGTTGCGCTAGTTAAAACTGAAAGCAAAGAAATAAGGACTGATGCTTAACTGGCAAGAAGCCAGTACAACAAAATTAATAACATATGGTGAAGAACCCATTTGTAACAATTTTTTCCATTTAAAAAAAAAAAAAAGTGGCAGCTTAAAACCACTGACAGGACTGTCTTTTCTTTTTCCTTTTCTTTCTCTTCTTCCCTTCCTCCTCCTCCTTCACTATAAGGGACGCTTTGGCTTCTGTCCAACTGTGTGGTACTAAACTTGTCTCAGAATACAGATTAATGCTTTATGCAATTTTAAGTGATCCTCTTGCAGCTGCTGCTCAAGGGAATATTGTAGTGAGCTTGTTTGCTCTGAGGAGTCAGTGGCAAAACCACAGATGCAGCAGCCTCCCCTTGGCAAATAACAGATGTAGCATTTTGCTATGTTCAGCTCGTCTGCAGCACTTACCTTACTTCTGAACAATTTGTGAGGCACTGCCCCAGCACACTGCCATCCAAACACAAATTCAGCTGTAAAACACTTGGTTTGTGAGTTTTTGGCTTGACTGTTACTCAGAATCTACTGGCCACGTGCAAGTGAATCTTACTTACTGATGCCTGTAGTTTGGGTGGGGAAATGAGGACAAAGGAAACTTGCCTGTCATCAGCCTTTGGGATTCCTCACCTCCATTCATTTTAATTCCCTCCTCAGTCATTATCGTGGCTTGTTGTTGCTGTTCTTTCTTTCTTCTTTTTTTTTTCTTCTTTCTTTCTTTTCTCTTCTAAAGATTGTACCACATGTCCTTTGAGACAAAGTGCTCTCTCTTGCTAAATTCCCTACCAGCTTTTCTCTCCATGTGAAACTCCAGGCACTTGGGGGTTTCTTGGCACTGTGGTTCTCATGCTAAAAGAGTAAAGAAATTAATTTGGTCATTAGAGCCAATGGAAGAATATCATGTTTTCAGAAATTTCTCTTTAGGATAAAGGAAACAACTTGGATTTCAGAGAGGTTGGTGAGTTGGAGAACTCCTTCAAGGATGCCCTGGTAGTTTTTAGCTGGGCTTATTGAATGTAGGGCATGGGGAGAGAGGAAAGGCATTGCCTGGAGGTGTCTGGGTTGTGGATATGGAAGTGAATGAGCGAATATGAGAAGTAAGAAGGGAATGAATGAAGCTGTGGGTGTCCAACAGGTTGCAGGTATTGAATGATAGTGACAATGATTCAGGAAGTGAAGAAGCACTGTGCAGCAAGTGGAGACAACAAACAGGCAAAATAAAGAAAAGGAGAGTTAGAGTTGACAGATGATATGAATGCAAAGGAGGCTTTATAGACTTAGTGCTAACACTAAGGTGAGAAAACAAGTTAAAGCCTTTGTAATAATATAACAATTGTAATATTTGTAATATAACAAATGTAATAACTGGATAATTCTTTGTGTAAGCTCACCAAGTTCAGGAGATTGTACAGGGTGGTACTGTGCTGGATTTGGCACAAAAATCAAAATACAGTTAAATGCAGCTATCGTGCGGTGCCCTGACTTGGAAGGAAATTGTAAGGATTGTGGATAGGAAAATCTTCAGTCATCAGTTCATTGTATGACTTCAGTAAAAAAGGAAAACAGGTGGAGAAAAGTGGGGGGAGAAGACTGAGTGTATGAATGAGGAGAGAAATCCAAATTAGTTCCAGTGTTCTGAGACTGTATGAGGTGCTAGCTCCATTTCCTCCACAAAACTGAACACTTTGGGTCTCCTCACAGAAAGTATGCCATTGCTCTGGAGATAGGACAATGCTTGGGAAACATTTGAGAGACTAAATATGTTTTCCATGGCAGAAGGAAAAACAAGATAACAGTGTACAATGTTTTAAAAACTGGTGACTTGATAACAGTGTACAGTATTTTAAAAACTGGTGACTTGAACAGGCTTAGTTGACACCTACAAAATAATTTCTGCTAGAAGGGAAGAAGCATAGCAGATATTTAAAACTGGACTTAGCATGAAAAATAATGGAAACTTTTAAAAATGTTTGGAAGGTGAGAATGTGTCTAGATCACAGGCTAATCACAGCAATGGCTAATCCAGTTATGTTGTACTGCTTGATGTTTGCACTGTACACTTGCCAAGGTGCCAGCCGGTTACAGGAAGGATCCTGAGCTGAGCCCTGACTGAGGATAGGGTGCACCTATCCACATCTCCTATAGTCTGTACACTCCATTTGAGTAGAAGTTGAAAAATAATTCAAAAAATGACAATACAGAAAACAAAAAACAACTAACAAAAGTTTCTCATCGATGGTGGAGGCTGAGTTAGGAATATTATGAAAAGATGACCTTTAGTATTTTAAGTTACCTCTGGGTTTTTAGGTATCATGTATTTTCTAGGTCACGTGATATATATAATACCTATACATAAAAGGTCAGCTTCTCTTCACTATAACTTTCTATGCATATTCAGGTTTAAGCCTCATGCTATTATTTTTGAACCTCCTTCTTACTGTTATTTCATAGTATTTACTGAATATTTATTTTTCTGTGGTAATCAACTGTCTGACTTCAGGAGATGAATAAGCTGTCTGACTTTTTAGATAGGTAAGTCCATTATTTGGTTCCAGTTTAACCTTCTGAACGGAAAGAAATTACAGTTTCAAGCAAATCCAATGCTTTATAATTAAAAATAAATCCTTATTTTTCAGCCAAAGCCATTCACTGAATTAAATCCTGATTTGCAAATAAACACAACTCCCCAAAACTTTATTTTTCTGACAGTTACTTATATAAATTCTATTTCTAACAGATTTGACTTGGAGTTTTTTAAGATAAGCATGATTGAAATTCTGATCTCATTAAAGTCAATAGCCAAATCCCCACAAACTGGAACACAATCAAGCATTTTGTGAATCCAGTGAATTACACCTGAGAGCTCTGCTCAGTCATTATCTGTTCTCATCTTCTTTAGCTGGTCATAGAAAGTGCAGGCACAGCACTTGATTCCTAGTGCTTAACTTCCAGTGTTAAACTAATCCAAAATTAAAAGGGATCCTGCAAAACAGCCTTTTCATTTTCAAAGCAGTTAATTGGATGAAAATGAAGCTGAGAACTCTCACTATTCTGCATTTTACTTTGGCAGTTTTTAGCCTTTTTTCTCCTTTACTTAAAAAATATATAATGTTAACTTATATTCACGGATTTGCAAATCTCTCTTTAATATAACCATTTAAAACAGTTTTTCTTAGACTTCTGCACATTACATAAAACTGTTTTTATAACAGTAATTTATTAGGTTAAGCTGAAGAGCTTTTACTACTTTTTATATAAAAAGACTGGCCTGATTTTGGATCTCCTTAATGTGGCCCTTTAGTTGTAGTATTTCTGGAACTTGGTAATGTGCAAAATATGCCAAAGAAGAACCATTACTTTCAGAAAAGGGCACTGTGTTCTCTCAAATATTTTTGCACCGTCCATAGCACAAAGAGTAAAAATGCCATGTGATTGTTCATGGAAATAGTCTGAAGCCCCAAAAGACACTTTTTGTGTCCTTCTGTTCTGAGACAAATCCATAGGCCACAGTAAGAAGACTAGATTGAATAGGGAAGTGATCTGCTAAGAAAAAAGTCCAAATTATGTCACAGTAAAAAGCATAAGATTAAAAAACATAATTAGCTGTTAGAGATCTAGTAGCTGGATAAAAGCCCATGTAAATGTATTTTGCCACCCACCCATAGGAGTCCCCTATGTAATGGGGATTCCTTTCCATTTTACCTGGAGGATATTCTGTGCTAGATAGCAGTTTGACTCAGATAATTTAGCCTGGGTCCATAATGACTTCATAAGTTCAGAGTGAGGAGACAATTCTTTAAAATCTTATTTTATTATTATTTCTAATTTAAAGAAACCAACATCACAGTGTGGATTTTAATCCTACAGCCAAGGCTGAAGTGAAACACTGAGGTGAATAAGCTTCATTATATCCATCTGTCCAAGACAACAAAAGTTTTACTTTGTGTCTCCAGGATACTGTTCAGCATATAAGGTATCATTTCCTTTTTTCATTTCCTTCCTTTCAGGATGAGAGAAGGCTGAGGAGGCTGTCACTCATTCAGTATTGCTGTGATCAAGTCCAGCATGACTATCACAGGGATAGCATATTAACCTGGGGCTGAATTAAAATCCTAATGTGATTAGAACTGACCATGTTCCCTTTAACAGTGATGCTGGTATTAGACTTTTGCCCTTCAGGAATTTCTATAATTTCCAGTTTCCAATTTTTTTTTTGTTTGTTTGTTTCTGGGGCTGTGCTTTAAAGTTGGATCTTTGAGGTGATATTAGTTAACAGGAAGCACTTAATTCTAATGTTTACTGAGCAGAACTTTACTTTAGTCATCTCTTCGTCTCAGATTCTTTGGGGGCTTGTTTGTCCTGGATATCAAAAAACTTCCTACATCACTTCCTGCAGTGGAAAACTATTTCAGAAATACAACTGTGGATAGAACTGGAAAATGCAAGTGTGTAGCCATATATTCAGCTTTTGATATTGTGTGTTGAATGATTTAATGAGATGCTTGTGGGTTACTTTAACTGGGGGTGAATTCTGGCTTGCACTTCTTTGTGGTCTCTATTGTAAATATGGAACCAAGCTCTAGAGAAGTAAGAGTCAGCACTGTAGAGTATGCATAATCTAACATTAAGCTTAAGTCATTTTAACTTTTGCTGAACTCTGCTAACTACCTGTTTTAGGGCCGACCTGCTATAAATAATACAACTTGTGAGATGTAAATCAAAGTTGCAAATACTCACTGTAACCATTCAGCCTAACAAGGAATCAACGCTGCATACTATAGCTGAGATGAATATCTAAATTAATTGGAATGTCCCTACACTTCAGCCTTACAGATCAAGTTGCCTGGCAGCAATAGTAAAGAAAAGTGGAAGATTGAGACAAAATATAAGTATGTTCATGCTTGTTGGCTTCCGAAATTGCTGAAAACATGAAAAGTGATAATGAACTTTGTAAGCACTTCCTGCTGTATTCCACAGTCTATATTTTATTTTGTTTTTTTCTGTAGCATGTCTTTTCAGTACCAAACACTTTATTTATTTATTTGTTTTATTTGTTTTTAATGTGAAATTCAGAACTTGATTAATACACCTCACAACATTATTATTATTTTTTTTTTAAAGAGAGATATCCTCTAAAGAAACATAGCCAGAGAACAGTCCTGCTGAGAAGGACATGGGAGTTCTTGTAGAAGAAAAGCTCAACACAAGCCAGCAGTGTGCACTTGCAGCTCACAGTAACCTGCACTGCATCAAAAGAGGGGTGGCCAGCAGGGTAGGGAGGTGATTGTTCCCCTCTACTCTGCCCATATGAGGCCCCATCTGGAGTACTGCGTCCAAGCCTGGAGCCCCCAACACAAGAAAGATCTGGAACTGCTGAAGCGGGTTCAGAGGAGGGCCACATAGATGCTCAGATGGCTGGAGCACTTCTCCTATGAAGGAAGGCTTGGAGGGAGTTGGGCTTGTTTAACTTGAAGAAGAGAAGACTCCAGGGAGACCTCACTGCAGCTTTCCATTACTCAAGGGGAGCTTACAAACAGGAGAGAGACGGACTTTTTACATGGTCTGATAGTGATGGGACAAGGGGCAATGGTTTTAAAGTATAAGGGGGGGGATTTAGATTAGATGTCAGGAGGAAATTTTTAACTCAGAGGATGGCAAAGCACTGCTACTGATACAGTTTTTGTAGCTTTTTCTGAACACTTTGGAAATAGCCAACATCCTGCTTACATGTGATCATCAGAAGTGGGCATAGATATCTCAGTAATGATCTTACTAGTTTTTCATAAAGAGTTGTAGAAAAATATCCTTACTTTTGCCTGCTAGCCTCCAACATATATGTCCAGGACAATATTTGCTGGTTCATCCTCTGTGTTGCACTGGGAGCTCGTTTGGTGTTTGCCACTAAATCCTTTTCTGTGTTTGTGCCTAAAAATTATCAACCATATGTAAAATTAATCTATATTTTCATTCTCAATGAAAGGTCCTTATTAACCATCCTCTGTGGCTTTAGACCAATTTACTAATCAGCCCAGGTTTCCATGTGGTACTCTAATATCTTTATCATTATTCATAATTACCAATTTTGGTGCTGTTTGCAATGATTTTGTATCATCTTTCACATTTTTTTAAATAATCAAATCCTGTAGAGCAACAAACCCTTCTGGATTATGCTAGAAATGTGTGTATTTAATAATTATGTCCTATTTATATTTACTTTTTAAAGATGCACTGCCTTCTGATGGAATAAGGTACAAAAGCATATGCTACACCGTTTTGCGTAGAAATACAATTCAGTAGTAGTCTACCATGTAAAATAATGAGCCAACATAATGCACAGTGAGAAGTATAATAGATAAAAAAATAAAGTCCAATTATCTAGTAGTGTTGGTGGTAAATTTTTCACCCTGGACTTAGTCATTCAGATGAACTGCTTTAAAAGTAATTATTTCCTATGGCTTTCATTGCATGGCTTTCCATGAGGAAATGACTTGTGTGATTGTGGTTGGGTTTTCCAGGTTTAGTCAGCATCATGGATAAGGGCTCTTAAAAATGTGAGACTACTTGAGAAGCAATTAATTTTACTGGTACTGAAGAGACATTATATCAATGAGAGATTGATTTTGGCTTAAGAAATAACTGTTTCACAAGTGCTTGGACTTTAATTATCTTACTTACATGTGATTATTTCCCAGCTAGCTGCTTTTCCTCTTTTGTTGCTTTTGTTCTAAATTAGGATTATCAGACTCATAAATGAAAGTGAAATCTACATCATATATGAAAAATAAGGCTAAAGCTAGACTGAACTGAGCCTTTTTATGCAATCTTTCTTACTTGCTGAATCTCATCAACTTCAATATCTGGAGAGTACAAGCTCATTACTGGGTGAGATATTAAATAGAGTGCCTCCTAAATACAACCGACGCATGAGAGAAGTAGGTTTTACAGTCCCCAAAGTCATTTACCTCTTTATACAATTTGTTTTTATCTCCTTGTGACTGACTTTTCAATTTATAAAACAGGAATAATTATCTTACCTTCTTTTATTAAGTGTTTTGAGCTCTGCCATGGAAAAAAAATGCTCTATAGGAAGCAGAGTTACTGTGCAGATCCTATGCAGCTTCAGTCTTTTCAGAAGATGGGTTTACTTTGGGAAAAGAATGATATATATGTGTAGGCTGGGAAAAAACTGAGAGGTGACTCCTTCACTTCTTCATCTCTATCAGCCCAAGAGCTCAAAGTGAGGAACTTCTGGATGTTGCTGTGCATGTATCTCAGCCATGCAGAGGAAAGCCAGTCTAGGAGATGGACGGACAAAAAAAAACAAATTAAACCAGAGAAACAGCCACCTATTTCAAAGGGTGATAGGGCTGGGTTTGGCTTTTGTATAAAAAACAAAAAAACCCACCAATCTCTAAGCAATTTCAAATAGCAATTATTATTCACTGTGGGAAAAGGCAGGGGTGGTGTGAAGTAGATGAACAGTGCTGAAAGAGCTCAGGGTGGAAAGCAATAAAGATTGAAATCCTCAACTCTTTCACAACCTGTAACTTACTAAGCAATCGCTTCATCATAACTACATAAACCAAAACTCCCTCCCTGCTTCCTGCTGTTCCTGCAGCCTCCAGGGCTTTGGTGTGCTTCAGATTTTCTTTCTTTCTTCTTCTTCTCCCTTTTTTTTTTTTTTTTTAAGAAACATATATCATAATGTGTTTTCTTTCTTTTTTAATAAAAATATCAAAGGAATACTTATCAATGACTGAGGAGGGAGAGCTGTGGTGCAATCTATTTTTTAACTGGAACATGTACCATGCTGTGACACACTCATCCAGGAGCAAGAGAAGATTGATGGCTAGACATGTGGAGAGAACTGCCACTGATTGAAATCAGACAACTGCAAGCTGTGAGGGAGATCCAGGGGAAACCATTTTAACCACAGTAGTCCAGCCTGAGCACACTTGGACAGGGTTTTTCCTCTGTCTGAAGTCTGCACTGCAGAACACAAAGAAACAAGGCAGTACAGAGACAAAATGTGAATCTATGACAACTTTGAAGATATATGCATATGTCTCTATCTATCTCACCTCTGTAAATTATTTCCTTCACTAGCAGATAATAGATCAGAAATTTCATTCCTCAAGTACCAGTCATTTTCTTACACCCTTCAGATTCTTTAGCAAAGACCAGAAGAAAGAAAAAAAAAAAAAAAAGCTTTCAAGTAGGAGAAAAAAAATTGGAACAGTACTAGAAACCTGATTTTCAGAAGTGCTGAGCACCTGGAGTGTCAATTACAGTTACTGGGAGCTGGAGCTGCTCACCACCTCTCAAGACATCAGACTTCCTGCAGCACAAAATTACCAAGTATTTCCTCCATTTCATTTTGGAAGCATATCACTTATTTGCAGGGAGACGTGAATAAAGTGGTATGAAAGGGTGGGTTTCCTCACACCCATCACCCAGACTGCCCAGTCAGTGTTGGTCGTGATTACACAGCCACGCACTTGCACTGAGACATTTTTATTTCATTACGAGTGTCAGTTTACAGCCATTAGCCAAGCAGATTGGCTCGGACCAAAATGCCTCTTTTTTGTGTATGTGCATGTGTCTTATCACCAGATCTCACTTCCATTATTCAAGCCTTTTTCTTAAAAAAAAAAAAAAAAAAAAAAAAGGGAGGAAAAAGAAAAAAGAATGAGACAAGAAAAGAAAGACGTTAAGTGCATTATGTTTTGTGGCTTGTCTCTGTCCTCTAGCCAGAACAGTCTGAAATAGGTTTTATTGGAAATCATTACTTAAATTCCAGCACTGAGGAGAATATTGATCTCTTGTGCATAATGGTTACCAGACTGCAGAAAGTAGCAAAGAGGGCTCCAAGCAGGCCGACATAATGTCAGTGACAATTCATTTTTTTTAACCAGCCAGGATACTGGTTTAATATCCTGAAAAAGGCACTTAACGCCAGACCTTTCATAGCATCTGTCAGGCCGGCGGCAGGCCATTCCTCGGGCTGGCAGGCATGGCCAAGGCTTGCTTGGCTGCACGCTGCTGGCGAGGCCTGGCATTCCTGCGGCACCCGTCCGCCTGCACCCTGCACCCCACACGCGCTCACCAGCTGTCCCAACTTTGCAGGGCGCTCCTAGGTTTTCTAAATATGTGCCACATAAAAATAAAATTGAGGAGTGTGATGCGCTGTGGAGCCCTGTGTGTGCAGCGCATAATTCATTTGCAGTGTCTATGGGCCATTATTCCCACATTCCTCCCGCTGAGCTATCAATTTCATCTCCGGCCAAGTTGGAATCTGAATCTGGGGAGCTCAGCGACACGATGGTGGTGTGGGCACACTATTTGCCTTTTCTTTTTTCCCAGTCTTTCTTGACTGTCCTCTTATTTCTCTGCTCTGTAAGAAACATTCTGTTTTGTGTTCACAGGCATGAATGGGCTTAAAAAGAGCCCCATCAGTAACTCTATACTCCCCAGTTTGGTGACTCCAGGAGAATAAAAATTTGCAACTGTCCTCTAAATGCTGCACCATATAGGAAAACAAACAAACAAACAAACAAACAAAAACAAAACAAACAACAACAACAAAAAAAACAAAACAAAAAAAAAAACAAACAAAAAAAACCAAACAACCCCAAAACAATGATCTTCCTCTCCTTCTTGAAGTAAAACTGCCAGTTGTTCAGTGCATCTCTCACCCACCATTTCTCAAGGGAAAACATGGGAAATCAGTGTTTGGCTAATGAGATTCCTGCTCATTGAATGAAACAGGTGATGACTTCTCTAGGTTTTCTTGTGTTTGTCATTTCAGTAAGTAGAGAAAGAAAACTTTCCACAAGTATCAGTGGCATTTAATTAATAAAAGCATCTTGGGCACCTGCCCAAGCTGCAATAATCAGTGGAAAATGGTTTGTAGCATTTAATGCAAGCCAGCATCCTTGTGCTGTGAGAGCACTGAGAACCAGCTACTGAATAAATTTGTCTCAAATATCCTACCTCTTCTTTTCCCTCTTATCCATTTTGCAGCTACCTTGAAAAAAATAAGAAAGATTAATCCATTGCCGTGCAACAATGAAACAGTGGCAAAGGACTTCTTCTGTGAGAGAACGTCTGACAAATAAAAGAGCTTATAATGCCTAAGGAGGGAGATGGCAAAGCAATGTAATCATGGGCTACATCTGCATCTAGAGCTACTATCTGTTTCTTATGTTTTGCAAATCTTTTTTCCATTAAAAAAATGTTCTCAGCTAAAAAGTTCACTCTTAAAAAAGATAAATCTTGGTAACTTAAAATAAGAGTCAAATGAACAATTGTGTTTAACCTGTAGTAGGAAAATCAATAGAAATGGATCTTAAACATTCTTAAACCCATCTGGACATGATCCTGATCTCTAGGTTGCCCAGCTTGATCAGTCAAGCTGGACCAGATGACCTCCCTTTCAACTTCAGCCACTCTGGGACTCTGTGACTGATTCAGATGAAAGAAATGCCACATCTTAAATAATTGATATTAATGAGGTTGCACAGAACTGCACGTGACTAGTACAGAAGCACTAAGAATTCAAAGTCAAATGGAAATAATTTGAGAATACAAAGTTATTCCTAATATTACTATCTAAAGTTAGTTATTTATCTAGGTCTGGGCTCTTTTATATTCATGATGGTGTGGCCCATAGCTCCTGGGTAGTCCAGGCCATGAGGCAAAGCTCTCTCTGAGTTCACACTGAAGATTTGTCTTGAAGAGAATAACTTTCCATCTTAAAGGGAGCCCAGGAGAAAACTATATCCTAAGCAGAACAGACTATCAGAGGGACATAGATACGGGAGATTTAGTCCATTCAGTGTCTAGAATGGAGAGTGAAACATCCCTAGCTGTAGCATGATGAGAGACAAAGACTAGGCAACTAGTTTAGGAAAGAAATTTCCCTTGTAGATAAAGTAGGTAAAGTTAGGTGCGATGAATTTGAGTTCTTACAACTTGCTTAAGAAAGTCAATCCTGTAGCAAGTCCAGGGTAGAAATAGAAGTAGGAGTATGTTTTCCAAAGTCTGGGCTGCTAAGATTCTCTGTTATGAATATCGATGCATTCTTACTTCTCATTTTACACAGCAGAAATTAAGTCATTTAGCTCACTCTTTCCTTGCTGTTTGGCCTTGGATTTTCTTTCTAAAATTGAGACGGATATGGAACATGTAAATAACACAATAATCTTGTGAGAATTCATGTACAGTTTCTAGGAACAGACATATTAACAGAATCATACTATTAGCATCTATCTGTAGTCCTCTAAAAATCATTACAGCTTTTAAAGAATTCTAATTAGGCATGTCTGAAGTGCCAAATCCAGGTGGATTTTCACCCACTTCTAATAATATGGTTGCTCTGAGCCCTCGTTGAAATAGATCATATCTCTGGAATCTAGCTGTAATAGAGATCGAGTTATGACTTATCCCATAACCTCCCAAGATACAGTTAAGTTGTTCTGATCCAGCCTGTTTTAAAGCTCTGTGGGACTTGCAGCTGTGTGCCTGTTAGTATATCCTTCTGTTGCTTTCATTCACTAAAGAAACATCATTAAAGCAGAAAGGAGAATGATGAGACAGAAAATTCTTCACTCCTTTTCCTGTATATTTGCTGCATCTTTTCATTTATAACTTTCCGTGTTTTCTACTAGTACTGTACTCTCCAGCATACAGTCATAGAATAATACTGTATCATCAGCACCTGCTTCTCACGTGGTGTGGTAAGAGACCTCAATACTAAAGCAATAAATATTCTAACCATAATTATGAATACCCATATTCATTCTTTTCTTAGCAACAGATTTATAAAATAATGTAAGCAAAGTGCTATTTTATAAAAAGTCTCCATCATCAATTTACACAGTACATGAATCTATGTTACATTAACAAATCCCTGCTACAATTAAATCCTTCTGATGACGGCTATCTAAAGTAATCTATACATATCCCTTTGACATCGCTAGATCAGTTTCAAATCAATTCAATGAAACAAGCTCAGTGACTTTTTTTAATCACGTATCAGTACTCAATATAAAGAAGAAAAGATGTGGTAGAAATGCATACTATAGTAGCTGCTCTAACTTTAAGCCTTCAAATTTATACCTCTACCTCCTTACTTTCAAGATTGGACTGTATGTTTACAGAAGCCCTAAAAGATTTACCAGAAAGAATACAAGGGTCTTGTTTCACAGGCGGGTGCTATAAAGACTCATTGCATTGTACAGGTTAATGTTAATGTGTATCTCCTATGTAATAAAAAGATTTGGACTCTGCTGAGAAAGCAGTAGATAAAAGTCGAGGTTACAGTGAAGTCGGTGAGCTCTCTGAGACTGGGATTTCACACGCTATATTCCTGATCCTCCCAGTTCAGTAGATTTCAAACAAAGAGAGTAAGACAGTCTTATAGCTGAATTCATTTCTCCATTTTTATTTAAGCTTGGTCATTATAATTAAAATCACTACTCTTGGGCTTAAAGTTGGTGAATTCTAAATATACTACTAGTCAGTCACAATCTGTGACAGTAAGCTTGCCCTCAAACTCTAAAATCTGTAAGTACAAATGAAGTCAATCAAGAATCAATTTGAAAGATTATGATTATTGTTACTGTTAAGGCAAAATAATCTGAAATCGATGAAGATTTTAGCATGCATCCAAGAACATATTTTTATAGAAGTCCTCTAAGATATACAAAATGTGGATTTTTTTTTCCAGAAGATCTTTGTCTGATGTGATTCTACAGTTGCCTTGCCACAAGAGGAACTGAAACAACTTCAGTGTCTCAGTTCACCAGGGATTTAAACCTGTTTAAGTTTAGAAGAAGCCGTGACAACAGTGCTTGGAGAGTCTGCAATCACAGAGGTTTTGGGTAGCTTAGGAGTAGACCTGGTGAGGAAAATTTGTTTTGAGTTGCAGTGAGTTCTGAGCCTTTTTAGCTCTACTGCTTTTCCACTGAGTCACTTAAAGAATGTCCAGCCCTCTCTACATATGTCAGTTTCTCCATCTGTTAAAAACAAAAAAGGCTACTTTATGAAGCACGATGTCAACTTCAATATGAGAACTGGTCTTTTTATTTTATGATCATATTCATCATATCAAAGAACTGGAACCACAATTCTAATGGAAGCTACTGGAAATTCCATTAGTCCAGTGTATCTAGCCAATGGCTTTGCCCATACAATTACCCATGCAATGGAAGCAATAAAGCAGCTTAGTCCCAAACCCCAACAGACTCCCATATGGCAGTACTAGACTACATACGTATAGCATAGGGTAGGAGTAGCTAAATAGAGCCTACATCATAAAGCATTTTAAAGGCTTGGACAATATTTGAAATGTTGAATGTTTGCTGTATTGTTCATTTTGGCAAACCTAGAACACTCATACAGCTCTCACTTGCTTCTGATGCTATTAAAACCAGGAGACAGAGATGAACAAAGAAGGAGTGCCAAATATGCCATCCTCTGTTACTCTTCTTGCAAGACTCCAAACATCTGGAAGCATATGAGCAGGAGAGGGACTGACTTTTTACATGATCTGATAATAATAGGACAAGGGGGAACGGCTTTAAACTAAAAGAGGGGAGATTTAGGTTATATGTTAGGAAGAAATTTTTTTTACTCAGAGTGTGGTGAGGCACAGGAACAGGCTGCCCAAAGAGGTGGTGGGTGCTTCATCTCTGGAGGAGTTCAAGGCCAGGTTGGATGGCACCCTGGGCAGCCTTGTCTGATAGGTGGTAGCCCTATTTATGGGAGTGGAAATAGATGATCTTTAAGGTCACTTCCATTCCACGCCATTCTATGACTCTACAATTGAGTTATTCAGTGATGTAGTACAAGTGATGTGATGAAGTGTTCTAGATTGGATAGTTCCAAATAGTTTTGGTCAGGCCATACAACCACAAATATGCACAAATATTTTTTTTTTTTAATTATCCATCAGGTTGATATATAATGCTCACTGGAGGTGAATCTTAAAAATGAAAACTTCACTGATGAAATTGCTCAAGGGAATGAAAACATAAAAAATTATAAGACTGCCTGAAAAGTGGCAAAGGCTGGTTGGTTGTTCATGTCGCCTTTCATGGTGCTTTAATATGTTACTATAAGTGGAGTGTTTTCAAAACAACTGTTTGTGGGTCATGAATGGACTGACCAATCTGAAGACATATGGGTAAAACACCAAACAAGGTTGGCAGGACAATAGGTGGGATAGGGAAATGTGTATGCTTCAACACTTATAGAAATGCTAAACTTCTGGGAGGAAAAAATAAAATCATGGAATTCATACCCATCTGTCTGCTCTTAAAACGCCTTGTAATACACACAGTTTAGCTAGGGATATATACTGAATCATACAATATCCGATTTTGGAAAAATTTAGTTATGATTAAAGGAAATAGCAATGGTAATAATCATCACAAAATAATCATATGATTATGTCCTTGTTTCTGTACTTTGCAAGAGATATGTGTGGAGCTAACCTTTGGTGCGCAGATGCTCTCATTTAGATTTCTGTGGTCAGCAAGGAAAACGAGCTTGCCTTGCTGTGGGAACAGTCTGTTTCACTGAAAAGCTTAAATATATTCCATGCATCCCTCTGCAACCCAAGACTGGAAATAATTTCAAGGCTACATGGTAAAATGGTATCCATGCTGTAAGCATTATATCAGGCTAAACTGCACAATCTACAGGACCTCACAGTATGTGGGCTACAGTTTTACTTTCAGCTCTGTGACCAAGTGTTTGATAACTCCAAAAAACACTAGAAATGATAATAATTGCAAAAGGAAAAACAGTTCCATAAGCAAAGGCTATGCAAAGGTCAGCAAATTAGCATTTCCCGAAGACAAGCTTCAAGAGTGAGCAAAAGATACCTATGTACTAAAAGGCAGAAAGAAGCACAGATATGACCTTTTTTTTTTTTTTCCCAAATGAAATTTGTAATGACAATTATGGCTGTAACATAGTCACATTCTATTTCTCAAATACTATTAAAGATTTGACACAAAAAAGGTCAAAGTAGCTTACAAAATTTGATTTTCAGTGTCTTTAAATATCCAGCTTTAATATTGCTTTTTTTTATCACCATGTGACAACCACTTGTTGAACCTGCGTAACTGTTTGCACAAACCTTATGAGTAGAGCATCTCAGATTCTCTTTGCTGGATATAGAAGTGACTTAGTAAATTTGAGAGGATCCTTTGGAAAGAATCAGACTGCTGGATTTTGCTAATGAAGAGTGTCAGGATGCAATAACATATTGGATTTGCTGTGATTTAAAATGTTAGCTAATTAATTGTGCCAGCATGGCAGGTCAGCATAGGATTTTTGCAACATTTCTAAAAGTCATTGGTGAAGGTTATATTGATTGTCATTTGCACCTATCCATCTCCTGGTTTCCACTTTATACTCCATATCCATTCAGGATCATCAGCTCTTTTAACACAAGAGGAAGAACAAAATTGTGATGAGAGGTTAAAAATTATGAAATTAATATATGAAGAAAATGTTATTTCATTTTGGTCCTTCTAGACACTGTTCCCTCAGTGATAGTCACCTTGATCCTTACTCTGATTTGTGTATATCCAGTGGCTTTTTGAAACATGTAGTCCCTCTTGAAGTGTAGTGATATTTCAACATTGCAAAGGGAATGTTGATGTTATAATTCTGTTAAGTTCTGTGAATAGAGATCAAATTCTTGCCACTAAAGTAATTTCAATGATTGTACATAAGTAACTAACAATGGGACTTATTTTCAAAAAATAGCTCCTAAATTTGAACTTGCATAGTGTATGCAGCTGGTTTCTGGTCTCTGAAACAGTAAATCCCTGAACCTGGGAAGTCATTCCATCCACCTGAACTTCTCTAGTGGGTCATGTCTCCAGCTAGCTATCACATCTTCCCAGGTGTGCTAGTTATTATTCATAAGTATCACTGAAATTTGGACTTTCTCCCTGCAGATTAGCAGAGAATGTTGTAAGTAACCATCTGATCTTTGGAAACCATTCTGATGAGGAAAAAGAGTAGCATAAAAAGAACTTGCACAAGATGTTTGTTGGTTGGAGAATTCCTAAAAATGGCAGATTAATCCAACCTAAGATAACTGTGTAAGGTGGTGCTCTGTATCTGTATTCCTTGTCTCCACTGTTCTCTCATTGCCATGACAGGAGAGGTGATCTGACAGAAAAAGAAGCACGAAAAAACTTTTTTATACTGGAATCAAGTGTACCTTCAGTAAGTTTGCAGCTGACACCAAGCTGAGTGGTACTGTTGACGCAGTGGAAAGAAGGGATGTCATCCAGAGGGACCTAGACAAGCTTGAATAGTGCACCCACAACAGGTCCACGTGCAAGTTGCTGTATATGGGTCAGGAAAATCCCAGATATGTATACAGACTGGGAGAACAGCTGTGGCCTACCAGTACCTGAAGGGAGTTTGTAAAGCAGGAGGGAGACTTTTTGCACCACCTGATAATGATTGGGCAAGGAGGAACAGTTTTAAACTAAAAGAGGGAAGATTTAGATTAGATGTTGGGAGGACATTCTTTACTCAGAATGTGGTGAGGCACAGGAAAATGCTGCCAAAGAAGCTGTCGCTGCCCCATCCCTGAAGACATTAAAGGACAGATTGAATGGGAATCTGGGCAGTGATCCAGTGAGTGGCAGAGGGTTGAAACAGGATGATCATTAAGATCTAAGTCATTCAATGATTCTAAGATTATTTTGAGACTGATTGTAACTGATGAAAAGTTACTCTTTTGTTTGACTTCTTTCATAGTCCTAGATCCGAACAAATAAAAAAGAAAGCCTATTTCTTACCCAAAGTTGGGGTAGGCTTTTGCATATGTCATAATTGTCAACATAATGAAGTTAAAAGGATGTCACAGAAAGATATATAGTGGATCCACTTACAGCATGCCTTTTTTACATTACATCATGAAGAAAAATGTACCATGGCCTAGTATTAACTTGTAGCATCCAAATTTTGTTTTATGACTGCACTTGGACTTCATGAAAAAATATATACAGACAACAGAAGTCAACAACCCCATTACGTTCATTGTGCACCAGCTGTATCACTGAGCTCTTATATTCAAGATAAAGATGAAGCTGCCTTGACAGAAAACATTTAGGTGTTATACTACCATTGGGGTTAACAACAACATGCAAAGGCATGTGATACTCTGTCACTAACACATTGCTTTATACATGCTTCCCATCACTATACTTCAAATACATGACACTTTTACCTAGCTCGTGAGATAATGCAGATATAAACCATTGTTCACATTAGGCTTTTTGACCTTTGGCACCGTCAGTAAAATCCTGAAATCTTGGTCAATTCGGGGCATACTTCTTTGAAATGATCTAATGCCAACCACAGAACAATTATAAATGGCATGTAAAAAAATAAGTATATACACGGAAACCTTTATGTATTAGAAGACAGTAAGTTTATGACTGCACAAGTGGAATCACAGTAAAGATTTACAATGCAGTGAATATGGAAAAGAAGTAAACTAGAAACACCTTGTTAGCTCAAGATGATACAGCACAAACAACATGCTGTGAAACTCAAATATAGTAAAGAAGAAAAAGACTAGTTCTTCCAGCACCAAAAGAGAGAGTTTTACTATTCTCTTCAGTGAAGTAGTACTGATGCTTTATTTCCTAGTTTCTCTGAAGGATACATTGTAAAACACTACTGTGCTTATGGCAAAAGAGCATATGGTGAAACACCGTCTTTGCCCTCAAAATTTCTTTGCCTGAAAATAATCAAGGTGAAGTAACGAAAAGTCACCTACTTTCAGTTTTTTACCACCTCAGGCTTTTACTTTACAGCCTTCATTTCCTGGAGAAAATGTATTTTATAAAGATTGGATTTTCCACAACATGACAAATAAAGCATTGACTTAAAACAGTGAAAATAGCATTTTCTCCCCCAAAACTGCAACAAAAAAATCCTCCTACAAATGTTAAATGAAAATATGTCATCTTTGAAATGAATACGTGAATGAAACAAAACTTAATCAAAATTTTTTTGAATAAAACAAGTTAAGAATTAAACAAGCTTCAAAAACATAATACATACTTATGTGAGAGTAATAGAGGTAATTCATAGAATTACATTGGATGGAATAAAAGTTTTGCATAGAGTAAGCTCTTTACTCTTTGAGCTTCAGGGAATAATTCAGGTACTATCTTCTACCAACTGTTCAAAGGAAATGCTTCCAGTGCCCAGCTTGTGTTACAGTTAGCACTATAAGATGTATATGTCTTTCTCTGAAGTGCTAAAGTTTCATTTCTTGAACATTTTGAGTCATAAATCCAAGGTGGTGCTACCTTAGTAATGGGTAGAGTTTCAGATATGATGGAAATTAATTATTTATGAAATGTTTAGGATGATGTAGCCCAAAGCAGCTGGTTATGTCACAACAAATTCCTGTGAGCCATTGCATCAGTTAATGCTCAAGACTTTTGGAGACTAAATTATTCTATGGCTGAATAAAAAGAAAATCCTGATGATACTTACTGTGTTTATACGATACTAATTCTAGTTAGGAAGTCAACCTGCCTGGAAACTTCCTATGAAATTTAATTCTTTCTTTTATTATGTATGCAGAACAGAGATGCAGTAATTAAAAAAGTAGCCCTGTATGAAATCTCTGCTTTACTTTCCTCTATATTTTTCAAAGTAGATATGTTTAGGTTGCTCTGAAAGTAATGCCTCCTATTTGTCAGTATGGAAACTACAACAGATACAAAGAGCAGAATAAACTGATTCCATAGAGCAAATTTTCAGCTACAAAACACTATTTTTCAACAGTCGCCACTGTTGTAATAGCTATGCATTTTCACTGGTGATGAACGGGAGCCTGTACATTGCACCTGTAACAATCTGCACCAGTGGAGGTGACTCACTGTCACCACTGCTGAAACACACCCCCACCACCTCGCTGTGTTCACATGTACTTTTTGGTCTCCATAAACATTTGGCAAGCATCAGTGAATATCAATGGATGCCATTTCTTCTGCATGGAGAAATTCAACGAAACTCCTTTGTTCCACATCAAATGCCATTTCATCAGAGTGCCCACCTGCTGCCATCTGTTACACAACAACAAAATGCACAAGTAGTACTGAACTATTACCTGTTCCTATAATGCATCCTTCTATATATATGATCAGTATCTACCCCAATTTCATCTGAGACTGCTAACATCACTTTAGGCTATTACTGAATGATGGAACCACACCCAGAGCCACAGCCATTATGGTTTGGCAGCTGGGGGTGAGGCAGAGCAAGGGCAAGTGGCTTGAATTAAGCAAGGGGCTATTCCGTCCCTTGTGACGTTATCCAGAAAGCTATAAAGCTGTCGGGGGGAGGGCTAGGGGTTGATTGCTGCTCCTTGGTTGGGTGTCAGTGGAAAGGTATGTTGGTAGTTAGTCATCAGTTGGCAAACATCTACTGTACTGTTGGCTGGGGATTGGTCAGTGCATGGTGAGTAGTTGTGCTGTGATTGTATTTGTATAATTGTAATTGCATTTTTCTGTTTTCTTTTTCTATCTAATTCTTTGTTTTGTCCCACTTGAGGGAGCCTTTAACTAACTGCAGGGCTAAATAAGAGTTTCCTAAAATGTTTCCTCGTGAAGCCTTTCTTACAGTTGAGTCTCTTAAGGGAAGGGTATTGGGCAATTCGATCAATAACACCTTTCTTTATCAGTTCTAGAGGATCATCAGATTTCCAAACTACCAAAAATGTGAGGAGAAGTATCAAGGATTACAGCTTTGGAGCACCCAACTTTATATCCTTGTCCATTCCATCTACACCATACATTTTCCACCATGTGGGCTCGTAGGAGAGGAACATCATAGAGAGAGTGACTTACAAAATCACAGTTGAGTACAACTAGTGTGTATTCCCTATTCTTACTAATAAGATGGTACATAGCAAATATTACTTATTTCCTTGCTTTTCTTTTGAATCAGAATAGTTTACTTTTAAGATGTATGTAGTCTTTAAGACAGAAAGCGCACGTCACTTTATATCACAACCCTTTTTAAAAATATATGTATTTTAAAACTACTTATTGTTTTTAAATTGAATTCTCTATACTTAAAAGCACTACATTTGAAAGATAATTTTTTTTTAGGCATCTGAACTGATGTGCAAGGAAAGAAACAGCTCTGTTTTTCAAATGGGCTCTAGGTTGGAGAAAATTTCATTGCTGGCCTTTGAACATAGCAGTGAAAAATACAAACTATTCTGTCTCAGCTTTGCTGAATCTTGGGTGTCTTTGTTGCACAAAGCAGTGCAATAGGGGAAAGAATAGAATATCTCTGTGTAAATTTGGTGCTTCAAGCTAATCTTCTACAATCATGTACAAATAATTTAAAACAATAATTTGAGTCTTTTTCTTCTGTATTTTGACTCTCCCATTACTTCTCCCTCTCTTTTCCTCCACAATAGTTAGATAAAGCAGATGTGCCAACAGTGAGGTTTTCTTGCTGAATGCCTTGTTGATTTCAGCCCAGGTGTCTGCATAACAAGGAGCAGAGTGTTCCTTGTACTGGCTTCTGTGTATTAGGAAAGGATTTGCTTTCACCACTTTCCAAGCTGCATAGCAAATTCTTATAAAAAATTGCAGCAAATAAGAAAGAAACTTTCTTGTACACACAAGTTTGAAAGCAGGCATACCAAACTACACGGAATGATTGAAAAGGTAAGAGCCACTTCATAGAAGAGTTTTATCTGAGATGGTTTTTAAACGAACCAATGCCTACTTGTCACTGGCCAAGTGCACAAACTGCTTCTTGAGAATATTGCCAGAAGATGAGAATTAAAAAGAGAACTGCTGTCAAGAACAGTAGAGAAACAACTGGTGAGTATGAGAATCTGCTTAAGATTGAGGGGGAAAATGAGTTAGCTTAGATTCATGTAATTAGAGAGATGGGAAAGGAGAAAGAATGTTTATGTCCAGATGCAGAAAGAAGGATTGGAAAGCTGATAATAGGGGACAGTATCAGTGAGTACTTCATAGCTGAGAGGAGACCTGTGTACTTATGTGTTTGGCATAAGGTTTGCCAGGTGGCCTTAGATAAAGCTAGAAGCTTGCAAGCAGAATGCTAAGGGAAGATCTTGGCAGTCAGTGGCAAGTCTCGGTGTGCCAATGGCCTTAGCTGAGGAGATTTAGACAATAAAGAGATGGAGATGGTGACAGAGGAGTTCAGCAGCTCTGACAGTGGAAAATGTTATCTGACTGTTATAAGGAAAAAAAGACGGTCTCAGATCAGGAACTCAGTGAAATTTTAGGATGATGGGAAAAATGTGTACTCCAGTTAGTGAAGTCCTCCAGAGTACTTGATGTCTAAACACATACCATCTGATTTTCACAACCATGGTGTGTTTTGCTTTGAAAAGTGCATGCATAACTAAGTGACACAAATTAAACATGAAAACTGAAACTTGTAAAGAAGCAAGTATTTTAAACCTTTCAGTTAAGGGGCAAAAACAAACAGGCATACAGGGCCTCACCCTCAGCGATGCTGATGTTCCGTGACTAACAAAAAGGCATAGCCATAACTGTCCTTTTCAAAAGCATAGTGTCTTTCAGGATTAGATTTGTGCTTTTCTGTTGTTGCAAAGCAGTGTTTTTTGTTTTTGTTTTTGTTTTTAAACTTCAGAACACGACAGGAATTCATTACCTACCAAATTGAGGGACGCCTATTTCAGTCTGTAGGGCAGTATGACCTGAGCTGACACTGTGATGATTAGTGAGATTCATATTATTAAACTCCTTAAGTGCACAGTGAGAATCGACAGGGGGTAGGGAGTGTTAGGACTACGCACATCTGTCTATGTGATCAGAACTACCAATCTACTTTTATGAGATTCTTTTAAATCAAAGAATGATCTTTGTCAGGCCCTGGGGGGCTTTTACCAGCAGTGTGAAGAGTACTTATTAACCATAAAACCACATTTAAACTGATAATATTCAATACTCCTCCAGGGGAATGAAAATCACCAGGCTTGCTTGGGAAAAGATAACTCTAATACATGACCAACAGACAAACCAGAGACTGTGGCCCTAGACTTTCAAGGCATGAATGCTATTCCTGTTGTGCTAGACACTGCATTAGAATAAATTTGAGTCCTGAAGATTCAGGATAATCTCTGACATCATGCGTACAGAACTTCACCAGAGGTATAGCTGATTTCAAAGTCACTTCCATTTCAGTGCAGACTCCACACAAATAATTACACTTCTGTTCTAATTCTTGAGCTGGTGACCTTACATCAACTCCCTAGCATAAAAGGGGAGAAAGTTTGGTTCCCTTGAGCAAGTATCTGTTTGTTTGTTTGTTTTAATCCTTACTTTCAGAGGTATCAGCAGTGAAACAAAGGACTTAGATATTTTTGGCAGTTACATGAAGAATTTGGACTTAATTTCATCAGTTTGGGACATCACTTTCTTTCTATGTGATCAGAATATACATTTTTTTCTTAGAAAGGCATGATCCTCCCGAGCAGGGTAGGGTATTGGGGAAAAATATGGTGGTTAAGAAATGTTGCATTTGTAGCAAAATGCAAACATGATAAAAAGAAGCCAGAAAATAAATAAGGAATAGAGAATTAGGTTATGGAAATTGTTCCAAATTCATATATCTTTATATTGTGCCGATGTCAGGGTGTGTTGACATTGCCATCAGAATTGGACTCAGCATTTCACAAAATGCCTTAACTGGAAAGGCTGCAAAGATATTTGTGCCTCTCTCATTGAACGTTCCCCTCCAAGAGTGAGATGAATACTCAGGGAGTAGAGAGGCACTGACACAGGCTCCCCTAAGAGATACCCCATCCCTGGACTTGTTAAGGCCAGGTAGGATGAGGCCTTGGGCAGTGTGATCTGGTGGCTGGCAGCCCTTCCCATGGCTGGGGATTGGAACTAGATGATTGTTAAAGTCCCTTCCAACCCAAACCATTACATGAAAGTATAAACCTGAGTTTGGTTTAGAGGGAAAGTAAGTAGTCTGAAGTGTTAAAAAAAAAAAAAAAAAAAAAAAAAAAGTTATTTTGGCCATCTCACCTCATTTCTTACCTCCACCTCTTACCTCATGTTCTTGCTCTGTAGAAAGTCTCATTTTAGTCCTACTCAATACAAGTAGTCACTGGAAGGGATAAGAGACCAGTTTCCACAAAGAGCATGTGATTTATCTGTATAAATAGGAACTAGAGAGAAGCCTCAGCAACAACCCTTCAGAAATCTGCATGCAAAATGGGATAACTCTTCTTTTTCATGAACTTTGGATCAAAAGCCTTATGATATCATTTTACAGCATCTGGGGAAATTTTGTTGTAGACAGATCTGTATAAAATGATCCCATTTTATTTGAAGCAAGCTTCTCTGGTGGATTGGCAGTGCTGTAGTAGATTTCTCTGGGAATTTGAGCTAACTCCAACATTTTGAGTTTTGTTTCTTTGCTGAGATCACACGTAGGTGAGCAGGAGAAAACGTGAACTCCCAGCGCAGGAAGAGAAATGAAATAATAATGAAATTTCCCCTGTTGTATACGACTAACACTGCTGAAAAATAAATGCATAGGTGTCTGTCTGTAAGTCCTTCTGGATGAGTCAAGAATGTAATCTGTACCACAATAACTAGCAGCTTTTCTTTGAAACCACAATACGTGTTGCAGTCAGAGTTAGATGTGGCCAATAAGGTTATACTTTTCATAGTTTATCTGCATAGGTTAAAGGACTCTTGAACATCTTTAGTAGCCTACAGTATATTTCAAAATATTAGAGAAAGTTAACTAGATGTTAGTGTTTGTGTATGTGGAAATGTGTGTGCAGTCTGATTACCTCAAAAGCTTTAGTGACTTGCGACTCTGAAACTTCCTATCATAACATTGAAGGTCAGATATTGAAAGGAAAATACAACAGAGGTCAGGAGTGAGTGCTGGAATCCTTAACAGGTGAGGCCTTGTTTGCTTTAAAAAAACAAAACAAACAAACAAACAAAAAACAGACCTAAAAAGCCTTAAAATATCTCATTTTGTTTTCTTTATGCAACCAGGAGGTATCCAATTCAAACTCTGAAATACTGGCTACATTTATAGCCATTTTCACCATCAGATCATCTCCAAAATGTGGATAATGCCTGCTTTTGTGGTGATGACATAAAGCACACTGGAGGATTAAGGCACATTTTTTACTTGCGTAATTGCCAAACAAAGCCAATGGCAGTGAGGTAGTGTGACTTAAAGCTATGAAATATAAACAAGGGAAGCATAAGAACTGGGGCTGCAAATGAAATAATTTGATAGAAATCATAATAATTAAAAATAGATTGGTGATGAAGATTCCTCAGGGCAGGCTGCTGTTTGTAAAATAAAAGAAATTCCTAGCTGTGAATGGAGTTCAGTTTGACAATGATTGAGGCTGTGTCATTTTCCCTTTATAATATTAAACACATTGTTCCTTACCTGGCTCCATCACAGAAATTACAATCAAGATAAGTATTAAATGGTTCCTTCCTTTATTCACAAGTTCTGCAATGAATCTAAAGTATGAAAGCAGCATCAATGCTGATTGTTTAAAATGACTTTTTTTTTTTTTTTTTTTTTTTTTGAGTGATGGAGCTGGAAACAGAAATGCATAAACAGGAATGTAGTGGAAATGCTAAGTCACAGCCTGAAGCTTGAGCACTTGGTGGGAAGGCAGGGACAACCTAGGGGAGCTCAGGTGCATGCAGTGCACCTGAGTGAATGAAAGGGATGGAGCCAGGATCCACTCCTTCCCGGACCTCATTTAAGAGCTGACAGTCGAGGTGAGGGCATCTCTTGCTGGAGATTCCTGTGTACCTGTGGCTTTCCAAAGGTAAGCAGCTCTTTTCTTTCATTTCACTATCTGTGGCTGCTGCATTTAGGTTAGTTCTCGTTTGCTGTAGCTAAAGACTTCACCAGCCTGCTATTATCATCCCATTATAGCATTACAAGGAGACACCAACACTGCTGTATCTTCCTCCACTGATCCAGGAAACATGAGAAGCTCTGCTCAGGTTTTGAGGTTTTGTTTGGAAGAGTTTATGGCAAACCCAAACCCCTCCATGCATGCAGCTGTTGGCAGAAGCTCCACATTGCAGGTGTTGGGCTGAGCTTCACCACACTGGGGGCCTGACTTTGGTTGGGGCAGCAGGGCAGAAGATCTTGTCATGCGGGCATGGGTGGTGGTGTGGGACAGCATGGCCCTGAGAATGGCTGATCAGCACCTTGCACTGGTCAGCCTTAAGGATGCTTAAACTTTGGAGAGAGAGAGGCCGCTGTGAGACGTCCCCCATCTGCTGTGAAATACACCTCAGAAATAACGGAGAAGTTAAAGGCACCTGTGTTTCTGCTGGTTAAACTGCTGTGTTTCTTTTGCATTTCATTTCAAATGTGACAGAATTCAGCTGAATCCCCATCACTTCTGGATGCTCCTAAAATCCTTTCCAAAGTTAGTCCTATCTCTCTTATGTCTATGTGACGTAATAAACTATCTTTCTCAGCTCAGCACTTTCAGATGGTCAAAAGGCACTTTCTCTGTAAATGCCTAGCTTTTGGATTGAAAAATAACGATTAATAACTTTATTCCTAAAGTACTCCCCCTGCTGATAGACTTAGAACTGTATTTCATATTTAAGTATACAATCAAGTGTAGAAAAATGTAGGGCAGTATCACTGAACAAACTGTGATAATGTGTAGTGGGGTGAGATACAAGAAACAAAAAAGAGTGAATTCCAAGAAGAAAGAGCATGGATTACGGTAAGAAGATGCAAACATAGATTAATCATTTTAAGAATTTGATAAAAGAACTTTCATGCGTTCCTTAATAAGGAGAAAAGAGGACTTGTGACTTCAGAGCATCTTCTGTGGTTTAGGTTTGCTGCAGTGCATGCTAGCTGCTGGAAAGTGGCGTTCTCAAGAATGCCAGTGCTTGATTGAGGGCAATGTGTGCAAAAGGCTCAACATGTTTTGGTTGTGCTGTCTTAAAGCATATGAATCTCAGAAGAGCTCAGAATGTTCTAAGGGCCGAGAACAGTCCCAGTTCCTAACCTTCTCTACTCAAATCAAGCTGCTGTTCTTGGGCAGGCTGTGTAAAACAATCCTGTACCATACTAACGGCCAGAAATGGAAGCAAGCTCAGATGTTGACAGCTCTGAAAAGCAGGGATGAAGTAGACAGCATGGGAGAGGTGCAGAAGGGGGCCTTACTGACAATCATGATAAATGCTTGTGGCTTTTCTTTCACACTTGTAAGTGTAACAAACACCAGACTAAGCATTCACAGGTAGGAATTTGGGCAGTCTTTATTTAATGTTAAACTCCACGTGTTATACTATTATGTGGCTTTATTACTACAATCTGTTCCTGCCTCTCCCTCTGCTGGCCCCCATGCCCTCAAAGCTTCCAGCGCAGGCAGACATTGAAACCATGGATGCCCCATTTCTACTGAAATCCTTCCCTCAAGTCTTTAGAAACAATCATGCATTTTCAAGGACTGTAAAAGTAGTTTTTGTGTTGCTGAGAAATCTGTCCAACTTCTATTTTCATAGGAAATATTTTTTTCATCATATCCAATGCTCCTTCCTGTTGGTAGCCTTTGCAGAAAAACAGAAAATAATAATAATTTTCAGGTTTAATATTAGGAAGAATTTTTTTCTAAAAGAGTGGTCAGGTGCTGGAACAGCCTACCTGGTGAGGTGTTTGAGTCACTATTCCTGGAGGTGTTTGTTTAGATGTTGTACTAAGGGACATGGATTAGTGAGGAAATACTGGTGATAGGTGGATGGTTAGACTGGATGATCTTGGAGGTCTTTTCTAACATTGGTGATTCTATGAAAAGAGTCATGACTGCAACCCACTAAAAAGAAAGTCAGCTTTTCCAGGGCATTGCACAGATAATCTAGCCCACATGTAGCTAGCTCTATGCATGAGTGAGCAATCCCACTGACTGCAGTATGTCTACTTACATGTGCAAATCAAGGTAGAATTGTTCTGAATGCAAGGTCTGAGCTTTGCTTCAGTTCTGAAACAGAGTAAGATTCACATGGTTGTGATTCATGTTGAATTTGAGCCTTGAATTTGAACGTGCCAGCTTGTCATCAAGCTTGCTGGCTTTTCTTTATTTCATTTTTGGCTTTTCCTTTGTCTATGCAAGCTTCTTATATTTCAGACATATATACATTTTGTGAGCTCTGCCTGCTGAGCCAGGATCTTTCATCAAGGAAAGAAAAGCATATTGCTTGGTTCTTAGAGAAAGACGAAAATATTTCTTGCTTTTTGGAATCCATCCAAACTGCCTGTGACACCTTTAAATACCAAACAAGTAGTGCAATTGGTCATAAATTAAACTGTAAATGGATTTTAAAATACACATAGTCTGATTAGCATGTGCCTGAGTATAGCAGTCAATAACGTATCCTTATTTGATTCTACAGCTCTTATGGTCTCTAAGGAACTTGTTCCTCAGTCTTCTGTGTTTTAAAAAGTAATGGATTCACTATGTTTTACAGCATAATTCACTTTTTAACTGCAGTATCCCTCTGAGTTCTATCCTCAAAGCTCCTAGAATCCACGATTCGGTGCCTTTTACTTTTTGTTCTTGTGTCTTCAGAGACAGCAACCCCACTATGACAAAAAAAATCCCCAACCCCAAACAAGTAATCATTTCATGTTTTCTTACAAGAAAACCAAAACAGCTCAGGTATTTTGAGTGGTGAATGAGTAACCAGAAAGGCAATTAGACTTTCCAGTTTTATGTTACTTCTACATTTTATCATCTATCTATGGGCTAAATGTTTTGCTCCCAACACCCAGTGCAAGTGGATAGAATTTTCTAGCATTGTTCTATAAAATAAATGGGGAGAAAATCTCCTTCAGTGTATGTGCTAGCATCAAGGAACAGGGTGTTGGACTGTATTGGTTCCAACACCATTCCACGCTACGATGACTGTGTGGTTTGAGAACAAGAGTGGGACTACATCTGGACAGTAGGGATTAGAAGCAAAGAAATGCAACCAGCTGTGTTTGCTGTGAAGACATGAACAGTAAAGGAAGCTGTATTTCTTCTACTCTCCTCACACGTATGACAGCCTTATGGAACTAAATTTCGATTAAGGGATGTGAACATAATGTGTGGCCTTGCTATATTCCAGAGCTCCTCTCTCTGTTAGGAGAACAGACCCCAGTTTCCTCCAGGTGGGCCACCCCCTCTATGTACTCATGCAGCATTATCCCTGGGGACAATTTCAGTGAATAGAAGTGATATAATAGGATTCAAAAACACATTATTCTTTTTAAAATCACTAAAACTTGTGTGTGGAAAACTGAAAATTCCATCACGAAGCTGCAAACTACTTATCTGCAGATCTGTTTCTATTAAATTTGACCATTTCTCACAATTACAGTAGAAATAAAGAAAACATAATGACTGTTATTATATTTTGTTTTAATTTATTTGAAATGTCCTGAACATTTTTCATTAGCATACTATGTGGAGAACTAAGTTCTGCCTTAAGATGCACTAGCACATTGATCATGTGGAATCTGAATAGTCAAGAGCAGAATCTAACCTTTGTGTATAATTGTCAAGAAAAATAATACAGTAGTTAAACAATAGCATTTTGCTAATTTAATAGCATCTATGCAAAATGTCATATGTGGTCAGCATACTCAGAAAAGTATATTTATATGCTTAAAGGGTAGAACTAGACAAGGCGCTTCAAGTAGCACTTTATAGCATACCAATATATCTTATTATACATGTGCTAGGGAATCAAAGAGGTCTCTTGTCTTCATGCTATGCTGTCTTTTGATTAAGTACTTTTGTAAAGTGATAGTGATATTAGAACTTATCTTACTATAGTATGTTTTATCTCCTGGCTCTTTATCTCAGCAGTTTCTGTATGGCTACTTGATAGTTTTAAAACTTGGGATTACTTCCAAAACTCATGAGCACAAGAGAGTAATTCTTGCTGATAACTGTTTTTCCAAACTTAAAAAACAAAAAAACAAAACAAAACAAAAAAAAGAACACACACACACACACATACACACACACACAAAAAAAAAAAAAAAAAAAAAAAAAAAAACAACCGACCAACAAACTAGAACAAAAAGGAAAAGGTTCCATAAATAGATAACAGTAGATTGGTATACTTCCATAATGTATATCTGTACAGATTAGTTCTGTCTCTGTATACTGGATACTGTAATATACCAGATCTAATTTGACCCCTTCATATTACCTTATTGAAATCAACACAGTTGGATAATTAAGAATAGATTTTGGCAAATTATATCAAATAAATAGTAATAGAATAAATCCAGCCTGCAGTTAAATAATCCAAACTCTCTTTACCTATTTTGCCTTAAAAATTTTTTTTGCTTACTTTTTCTCCTCCCTTCCCTTCCTGTAGAGTCTCAGAATGGTTTGGGTTGGATAGGACCTTAAAGATCATTTAGTTC
Source organism: Meleagris gallopavo (assembly GCF_905368555.1). Lineage (NCBI taxonomy): Eukaryota > Metazoa > Chordata > Aves > Galliformes > Phasianidae > Meleagris > Meleagris gallopavo. Next base: position 55,829,692 of record NC_139405.1, on the reverse strand, counting down.
CAGCTCGTCTGTCATGGGCAGAGTTGCCACCCACTAGTTCAGTTTCATCTTGTCCCACCTTTTTCTGCCTTTCTTCTGATACTTTTAAGAGCCTTTCCTGCTAAGCAGTCCTAGGAAGAATGACTTTTTTGTCTATCTGTGTGATAACATACAGATTTGTGTAAATGAAGGCAGTGAAACGGTATTTAAGCTCTGTGAAGACAGAATTAAGATCAATTATGGCTGAGTTATTTACCATGTCCAATTTAAAAACTATGTAAATAGGAGCAGAATTTGAACAGAGTGTCCACAAAACTACAAACACCTCACAGCTTTTAACCACTGCTGTGCAGCCACCATATTCTCTCTGCACCAACTGCAAGTCTGCCCCTGGTTTCTTTTTATTTTGCTTTGATAACTGCACAGACACCAGACTTTGATTTTTATTTTTTTTTTTTCCCCAACAGCAAATACGTATATGTTCTTTATTCAAGTGTACACTTATGATTTGTATGGATACAATTTCCTGTATCAATTTGTAACAGTGCAAATCTTTCTCTGGTATGAAATGTTTGGGAATTTTTAATTCAGATTTGGGGCCTCAGCCACAGGTCAAACAACTTTCACATTTACTGGTGCTCCAAATCAACAGATAAAAGTACACATCTGCACATCTGTTTAAATCACCAAAACAATTGCTTTATGTTTTGTTTGTTTTCAAACTAAACCTCAAGATGCTGTTAGGGCTGTGCTTGAATGGTGTCCAAACCCGTAAGAGTTAAAAGCATATCTGGTGGTAAAATGAGGAAAGCTTTATGGAAATGAAAAATTGGGACATCAATTTGGTCAGGCTTGCACTTCAGAAAGCTGAAATCTATGACATACAGCCCAGCATATGGGCTTAAATTGTTGCTATTCAGTTACAAAATTCACAGTTTTGGCATCTCTGTCTTACATTGTTCCTTATGAGTTTATAATGTATAGGTTACAGCCTGTCCTGGTGGACTCCGGAAGCCCTCCGCTGTAAGGAGGCCGTTCATCATTGTATCTCTGAGCAGCCTGGGGTCTGTAACTTCAATACTTAGATTTGCCCTTTGAGCAAAACAGAGAGCACGCTGTTAAGTATTTAGCTGTTATCCAAATGAAACTCGTATATTACAGTTTTAAAGTAAAAATAAAACAGAACAACACAGTTTTAATTGCCATTTCTACAATAAAATCGTGGCTTATTTATAAGTTGGGATTTTATTACCTTCTGCAATTTATACCCACTTTATCTGAAAGTTCACGGTGGGCAACAAGTAACTGCTCACAATTTTTTGGGTCATTTTCCCCTGAAAACACAATGACATCTTAAAATATGGAAAAGCAATTTATAACAGAAATGAAAAAAGCTTACATGGAAGATTACATAAAATACATGTGTCTTTTTAAACCACAGAGATATATAAACAATTCATTAAAAACTGAAAAAGCCAAAGGAAAGGACAAAAGATCTTTTAATGTTAAGACATTTTGAACAGATATTTTTCTGCTTTTAAAAAGACAGGATGTTACTTCATTCCTAGGAAGAGACTCTCAAATGAACAGGGGAAAATAACAGAAGTTTCAATGAGCACTGTCCCTTAGAGGGCTTATGTTAAAGCTCAAAAAAATAAAATAAATAAAATAAAAAAAATTGCAAGTGGAGGTGTCATTTTAAATAGAATCCAGATTCTTATTTCTCCTCTGCAAAGTTTTTTTTTTTTTTTAAATGTCAAATGAAATTTTAAGATCACCTATGAATTTGCAACTGAACCTTTTACTGCCTAGTCTGATTCTAATCCTTAAAAAATCAGTTTCTGTAATATGGCCAGCAATCTAACTTCTAAAAAATAGCCAGACATACTGGCAAAAAAATATATGTGGTTAATCAACTCAAACTATGTAGTAGTTTGGGAACAATCAATCAACTTCCAGAGCCTTTACAGTATGAAGTTGCTATGAGGATATCCATGAGCACTGGTAATACATAAGGCTAGTGAGGCTAGTGTACACAGATGTTTTTGAGATAATCCTATCTGTTTTATTTCTTATTTTCGGGATGCTTCTAGCCAAATATAGGCTTCAGTGTTAGACAAAAATAAAGCAAATAAATTCCTGATGATGATAATACCAATATAGAGGGACAGTAGGTGTCACTTTGCACCAGGTTAAAATAAGGACTGTCAAAAATGAGGTTTGTATTCAAGCAGTGGTAGTACCATGATATTTGTTCCTCTACACAAGAATTTAGGCACTTAAAGAAAGACTTGGGTGAAAGTATCAATCGCTGCATACAGAGTATGGGGATTCTAAGAACTGCCTTGGACCTAGTCCTGGTGACATCCTAGAAAGATGGCTATTCACTTGAAAACATTGTTTCTGTATATATTTAAAACAAACAAACAAACAAACAAACAAACAAAAAAAAAAACTGAGCTGCCCACTTCCATCTTGACATTTAGGCATGCCTGGCATCCAGAAGACTTCCACTCAGCAACTTAAGAGGCCTGTTAAAATAACTTGCATAAAGTCACTCCTAAAGCACCGTGGTAAGGAACAGTCACCCATAAAATGCAATAACGTTTTTGTAGACTTCTTTGGAATAGCTGTAGGAGAACTACCAACCACTTTCTTGTTACCTTTAAAACATAATTCTGTGGTTTGAGCGTTGACCAAAAAAATCATGACCAAGGCTAAATTCCTTGCTTTATCTGGGAAGATTTTAACCCTTATTTCCCATTTTCTAACTTAACTCTTTATCCATCAGGTTGCTGCATTCCACTCCTAGTGAGGTTTATGTGTGACTATGACTTTAAACTCTTCGTGAATAAATTAGCAGTGTGGGCACAGGCACAGATTCTTGCAGCTTCCATGTGGAAACAGAATCTAATGCACTGCACCTTCTACTGAAAATTGTGGGATTACCTTTAATCTCCTTAATAAATGCTTTCAAAAATTCAATTTTTTTTGAAATTTGATTAAAGCAGACCTAGTAACCCTGTCATAAAAAATGGAGCTCCACATTTTTATACTTAAACTAACATAGTCCTCAGTGAAAGGAGAAAGAAAAATGTGATTTTTACAGTTTTGCTGCCCAATATGAAACTATCCACTTTTCAGATCTAGAATTCTGATTCTGATTAGAGATATTTGCTCCATCAGAGCTACGTACCTCAGAGATGGTCTTATCTTGGAATGGCTTCACCTAGATATTTTGATACTTTGCTTTGGTTTCCATTGGAAGGAATGGATACTAGATAATGCTCTCTATGCAGAAATGAAGATAGACAAAACATTTATGTAAATAAATAAATAAAATCTGTAAATATATTGTGCTGTATATATAGCTTTAGTCTACATACAGTGCGAGTTAACCTTATTGTTAATGTGATATTTTAAAACAGTTTAGGATTTTTCTGAAGATATTATGATCACTTAGATCAAGATAGAAGATTGGGTTAGGTTAAGTATAGTATATTTTGAAAGCACAACGCTCATGAAATAGAACCCAGTTTTTGTTTTTCATTTACTTTGTTCTGCTGTGGCTCCAATGATGTCAGAGGTGAATTTGATAAACGTGAATAAAGCAAGTGGTCTGCCTTATAATGTAGTTAGAAGGCTTTTTCTGCAACTATATACAACTCCAGAAACTGTTCTTGTTTTTAGGTAGGCAAAGAGAATTTTATGACCTTGAATGTTTTTCTTTTCTCTTAAAAGTTAACAGCAATACTCCTGCATGCAGAACTGTTGTGATCTCAAATCATTAACAGAATCTGTGTCTAGACTAAGCATTTCATTTTAAAGCGAAATATTTATTCAAACAACTTTTCTTCAATTTAAATAACAAGGCTTAAATTTTAGGGTTTTGTTGCTACAGATGATGATGTCGTTGACACCTAAACCAGGATAGAAAAATACTCTTTTAGAAGCGTCAGTGACATCATAACTAATTCAGGGAGCACACTGCACCCAGAACTTCTAGGCCCACCAAGGGAAAGAAACAGTGTTAAAAGATACTTTTGTAAAACACACTCCTCTTAAGATAAAAATTACCCAAGATCTTTCTGTTGACTAGAAACTTAAAAAAAGAAGAAGAAGAAGAAAAAATAAAGACAACTTTTCTGTTCACACAGAAGGCATCTAAAAGTACGTGTAAAATATATGTTTTGGTATTTTTAAGCGGTTTGCTTCTAACAATAGAACTGCACACTCATCACTGGTCATAGAATTTGTGTGGTTTGGGGTCAGTGTTATGCTAAGGTTCAAAGCATTTGTTCTGGAAGAATGGCAACATCAAAAGGGAACTGGTAGGCTGACAGTGGTGACTTCAGGCTTCTGAAAGTTATATGATCACTTCGGATCTGATGGTCTCAAAAGTCCCATGAGACATTAAAACATCTGACCCACTAACCAGCTCCTAGTCTTTCCCAGATTCTTCTCAGCAGAGACCATGATAGAGCCCAGAGAAAAGTAAACTCTTCCTACACAAGACTTTTGCAACTCTCGTGGGGCTGTGATTCACCTCTTTGTATACTGACTGGCTGTTTTATGTCTATTATCAGCTTTGTATGGCATTTCCTTGCAGGAGAAAACTCATGGGCTGCTGGTGCACACAATAGTTGGGGTAGTGTGCCAAGATATGAAAAAGTGATAAAGCAAAGCAAAGGTACTGGGTTTTATTACTTATCCATTAATGTTTCAGCAGCTTTCATTTTTCTTACTATTTTGCTTTTTACAATGCTTACTGATTTAGAATCTAAATTCCTTATGTCTTAAGATTCTGTGTGGATTTAAACATTCATTGTTCATATTCCTTGCAGCTCTCTAGGATAAGGTTGTCTCTTCCCACGTGAGATGCAGTATAATAGTGAAAAAAAACAATTATTTTCCAAATGCAGCGTACATTTTACGGACAAATATCCCATGCATATGGATACAAATCCAAAAATTTTAGCATGCATTATGTGTAGGTATATCATATATATTATGTCCATTAATTTTTATATATATTATATTCTCTGTTCTGTGTGCACATGCATACATTCACACATTAGCACAGCGTACATAGATATTGTGCATAAAGATAGCATTTTCATCTTTCAGTTTTAACCCATAGAGCTCTATTCCTATTTGGTATGAGTGATGATCTTTAATAAGGGCTGTTTTAGACTGTAGGGATTGACCTCTCCCAGTTGATTGCTAACTCTTCTGCCTCATCTTTTTCTCTTTAAGCTCCTGGGTGCTCACTATAATGCTATACAACACTGGAAAATCCTACAGTGATAGCTAGAAGGTCCAGAAAAGATAAAGAAAAATAAATTTTGGGTAGTTAAAAAAATGAAGAGATCCAAGATCCTTTCAGCACCTTAATACTACTGTCCTGAGTCACCTCTTGAATATAAGGGACTTGAAATGAGCCAATGTTATCTTGTTTTGCACAAGACTCATACTTTACTTCACAATAAATTCAGATGAAAAAATTAGTGCTGACAGAAGTAGCAAAAGCAAATCATCAGCAAAGTCTCTTGCTTGCATTACTCAGGTATGTAGCTGCCATTATGTTAACGCTTTTAAAAAACATATTTTGCATGCATTGAGTCTTTGAAGGTCTCCTGATGGATACCCCAGTGCTTCATAGCAAGTAAATAGTGAGCAGAGATAGACAAGGAGAGGAAAGGTTTTGATGAAACAAGAATGGTGAAAGAGTGACAATAACATCAGTTGTGAAAGTACCAGTTATGATCATGATACAAGGTCTTATCCATCTGCCATTTCATTTAATGGCAGAAAGTGGGGGCAGACCCTCTATGTCCAGTTCTCTAGTCTGGATATTTCTGTAACCTTTAAAACCACTTCCGCAATTTCTTACAAACGTGGATTACCAAACTGGCAACAAACTATAAAAGTAAATGCATTTACAATATGCCCTCTAGATAGCTTTACTGCCACGGAAATAGTTTTGCTATGACCATGGGCTGTAGGAGCATAAGTCTGGGGAAACTACATGCTTTGTAATGATAAAATCCAATAGGTTTTAGCAGTACATTTTGCTTCTAACCTACAGACATCTCACCTGCAAAGTGTGCTTATTACTTTCCTTCCATGGTTATGGGATCTGCAATTTATAAATGCTGCGGGTGTGAAGGCATTGTGAGGCAGTTTTTTTGTTTTTTTTTTTTTTTTGTTAGAGAAAGAACACTGTTATTCATGGGTGAAATATTCCATTTATTCTGTGGAAGAGGAATAATGCAAGTGGGGGTGGAGAGTGTGAAGCTGACGAAAGAAAGACATAAATAGAAGCAGACATCTACTGAGCACCTCAGCTATTCTATTGTGTTACTGCTATAAGTGTTTAAATCTCCCAGTAGTGCCTGGGTACTAGGATTTTTCCTCGATGCAGACTTGCTGTATCTTCTATGACTAAACTATTTTTAAAAATTTACCTAATATCACTTAATTTTTGTGGAGTAACAGTGATGGTACCAAACCATACTAAACCAGAGGCTGCTCTTACAAAGAGACCAAGTTCCATTGATGTGGGTCTGTCTCTCTGTCACCTAGAATTTTGCAGTCTATCTCGGAAACAATCATGTTTCAGAAGTGAGACACTGGGATTTCTTGTAGTGAAAGGCAGGACTCAAACTTAGTTTTAACGCTTCATAGCTTTTTTTTTTTTTATTATTTTTTAGGCTGTAGAAGAATTTCTGTACATTACTGTTACTGTAGAACACTACCATTGACTTTGTCTTCATTCTTGTGGTTGTTTTCCATTAACTAGACTCATTTTGATTTTGAAAGACTGTCAGTGATCAACTTAAATGCAACATTATCTTATTGCAATTCACACTTCAGATTTTCGTGATAGTTAAAGACTGATTAAATGATATATCTAATTAATGATTTTCACATTGAGGTAAGTTGGATGTAACTTATTTATTAAGTAGCATTAATGCCACTGTGACATTTTATAGGTAAAACCACTATGAGCAGATAGCACGGAAGTTAAATTATCTGACAGCAACTATGAGTTCATCCTATGTTTTTCTAACAACATCTGCACCATCATCTTATGCCTTGTTCCCTTCATTACAGATGGTGCTTTCTTCCATACATTTTTTATATATTCTACAGGCTGTAGTATGATTAAACTGTTAGTGACTTTTATTCACACAGGATTTCATCTCCAGTAAATTTTTATATGAGCAACAGAGAATAGGATGTGTACATATATTATTATTCTGCAGCTATACATGTAGAGGTTGGAGAGGACTTTTGTGGACGTGCCTAAGGCATCAGCACTCAGCTGTTTGGATAGAAGACAAATTTTTGCTGAAATCTTGTTCAGACCAACAATATAAAAAATGTAATACATGTTGCAAATGTTGTAGACTCAGTACCATCAAGAACACTGAAAAGTGATTTATTATTTTATTTAAATATACTCAATCTCTCATTTTTTTATATTCTTTTCCAATCTGGCTATAGACACGTGTGAGTTTTAATTCTTCAGCCCTAAGTGCGCTGCATTTTAAGGTGACTCTGGGGAAAAAAATAACAAGTTCTAAGACATTTTTTTCTTTAATGATAAATACAGTAAAGTTATGTGTTAGAACTGAAACTGCTAACAAACAGCAAGCGACAAACACAAGAGGATCACTTTCTTCCATCTCTTGTGCAATATTGACAACTGCTGAAGAAACAGTTACACTGCTTTCTCATCAAGAACGATTAATGTAAAATATTTTATCCATGTGAAACTCTACAGGAAACATGAGAAACATTTGAATTTACCTAGAACTGAAACTAAACACGGCCTTGAGTTGGCCAGGGCATCAGCATATTTTCTGTTATATCACACAAAATTTTGCAAATGTCAGAGTGCCAACACCCCATTTGCCAGACAAGAACGTGATTAAATACTCAGTCAGTGTACCTCTAGTCCAGTTACCAGCACAGCCCACGACAGCATTTTGAAGATACTTAGCATCAGTGAAAGCGAATAGTGATGAATTTGCAAGACTTCAGCAAATCATACACAGTAGTAGTAAAGCTGCAAGCAAATATAACATCAACAATGGTACATCCAACAAAGTTTTTCAGTGCACTTCAACGTATATCACACACTATGAGCTTGAATTAAAGACAAGCGGAACAGAATTTTGAACCCGTTCCTTTCAGACACACATTACTTCAGGCATTTGAAGAAAGTGTCGAGCAGCTTCCCCACCTACTTTCTCAAAGTGAAGGAGAAATTGCTCTCAAATGTTGGTTATAAACGTGTAATCTGAACTCCAGCCACTCGGCAGGGCCACAGAAGAATTTACGATGTGCTAAATATTTCCTTTGTTCTTCCCAGTGGTAGCCTGCTGTAGCAATTAGAAAGCAACTGGCTACACATGTAAACTGTGGTTGTTTTCTAAAGAATTGCTGATAACTGTTAAAAGCAGGGCTTGGTCTGCTAATGCTGCAATGCTTTATTTTTAAGTGTATGTCTGCATTAATTCTCCTTTTCTTTTCTCATATTCTAATCACAGTCCTGTCCTCTTGCGCCTTTTTCGGGGGGATAGAAAACAGGCACAACTGTATACTATTGCTTAGATACTAGTAACCTTAAAATGCAGCTTCTTGAATCAGTCTCTCTACTGAGCAACGGTGTAGCTTACGTAGGAATGATGTGTTCATCTAAATGATCCCACGTTTATGTTTCTACATGAAAGTAATATAAAATAAAATCCATTATTCCAGCTCTTCCTGCTTTCACCAAAGAATGCAGGGTTCTAAGCCTCTCTCTGCAGTGCTCTGATATCAAGGCATCAGATATAATGGTGATGAATTTGAAGTAAGCCCCCTATGAAGGAAATTGCAAAGAAATGTGTCTCAGGAAGACTGCAGACTTTGCAGATGAGAAAGATGGCTTTAAATGTTCCCCCACCAACATCCCTTGCCTTAGCCACAGTGCCAGAGAGGGCAACTAACAGGGTAAAGTATGCCACGTTGAAGGTGGAGCCCATTAGCAAAAGGAGGTATCAGTAAGCAAATGCACTAAGCAGCAAGACCACCATTCTCATGGGAAGGAAAGTCCAGAGTGTATAATGTGTTAGGTATGCTGCCAGCAGCTTTAGAAATCCTTCTGTAGTCCATTACCTCCAGTCTAGGGCTTTGTGTGGCTGGGAACAAAAGCAGCCCAACAGTCCTCCTGCCTGCCCTGCCTCTGCAAAAAGAGTTTGGAAGCAGGGAAAAGTCCAGAGGGGAAGCTTTCTCTGTATGCCAGCACCAGGATCCATGGGATCTGGGCTAGGAATTCCTGTGGAGTCTGAACCAATACATCCAATGCATCAAGGTCAGCTGCTTGGCACTGAAGTGCTACTGCTACCATGTCTGGTAGTGATAAAGGGGAATGGTTTTAAACTATAAGATGGAAAGGTTTAGATTTAATGTCATGGGGAAATTTTTCACACAAAAGGCTTGAGGTGCTGATACAGGCTGCCCAGATAAGCTCTGGATACCCCATCCTTGGAGATGTTCAAGGTCAGGTTGGATAAGGTCCTAGGCAGCCTGATGAGGCAGTCCTGCTCATGACAGTGTGTTGGAACTAGATGATTTTTAAGGTTTCTTGCAACGTAAGCCATTCTATGATTCTGTGATTCATATATTACTTTTTTCTTGGATATCTTGCTTCTTTTTATTCTTTGTATTGCAGCAGCACTGACATCACCTACATCTTTTTTTCTTGTTTTGACTTGCTGAGGAGAAAACTTTCCTGCAGGCTGTATTATTGTAAGAGGAAATCATTTGTCTCTCAGATTGTAAGTTTCCATTGGATTGTAGTTGTAAATCTAAATACTAAATCAATTAAATTTTGTCTTACACTGTCAGTAGGACTGAAATTAGATTTGGTACCAGAGCCCATTTACAAACAGTTTTTGTAGCAAAAAGCTTCCAGTCCAAGCAAATAGACTGTCAAACTACAGACACAAAGGAAAGCAGAAACAAAGTGATCAAAGATAACTCATCTAAATTCTAACAAGAGCTCAGACTATCACAACTTCCAAGGATTCACATTTATAACCAAAAGTCTGACTTTGTCTCTAATAGGATCCTATAGTTGGGCCTCTTCAGCAGAAGTGTAGTGGGAGGTTTGAAAGGCAATGAGAAGGAAAGAAAATAATAAAATATAGTGACAGTTTCATGTTATTTATTCTGTTCTGTAAAAGAGCTGTCTATGTGTTAGCCTTTACATAAGCACCTTCTCATCCAGGTATTTCGAACAACCACTGTTTAGCAAAGCCTCCCCTTTCTCTGATGATATTGATAAGAGTTGTTCTCAGTTTACAGGCTGAAGCACAAAAAATCAAAGGACTTGCTTAGCATTTCCTGACATATCCAAGCTGAGGCAAGACTCCAGCAAAGATGTGCAATCCTAACTATTAGATAGGAGAGATTTGCCTTGCATTCTGCTGAGCTATTTTGCTATTAGTCAGGGTTAGGGCTATTGCACACAGGACTAAAGTTGCTGTAGGCTCCGAGGAGCAGGAAGAGGGAACAGGCAGAAGAATAAGCTATTGTCTCTCAGATAAAGACAGAGCAGAGAAGTGGCACAGGCAGCACAAGCTAATATGAGGGCAGTGATTTAGCAGGTTGTGCAACAAAAGAAAAATCCTCTCTATTAGCATTTTAAGGTAGCTCTGATAAAACACAGCTGTATCATACATTTTTAACCCCCTAGTTTCTGCATTTAGAACTTTAGCAAAGAGCAATGAATTCAGTGTTGGTACAGTGCTGTTTAATTTCACCCACTTGTACACCAGCTAGAGTGTCAGTAACTTCTGCCATCAGTCTCTGATTATTTTTATACTTTGTTTGACAGACACTTCTGGAAATGTCTTCTTGTTTTACGTCGTCAGCAGAGCTCCCAGGCTAAGTTCCTTACGTATCTTTAAATGCTGCTAAGCTGATTGGCATTTACTTGTACCCCCATCACTGTAAGAATCATGGGGTCTGACTTGGCAGGGAACACTTTTACCTTTTTTTTTTTCATTTTGTTTTTGTTTTGTTTTTGAACAGAACAGCTGCCCTCCAAACTTAAGCCCATCTGGTCCTATTTGAAAAATGAAGGGAGAAAAATCAAAATCAGTTCTCACTAATTAGAGGAAAATTGTACATAAACAATTGAAAGGTCTTTTCAGACTTACGGTCTGACATTTCCACAAAGAACTTAATTGCTTGCATGGGCCTAAAGGGTTATGTTCTTTTTTAAGTTGCATATGCTCTCTGCCAAATACTAGCTTGAACATGCTGTGAGTGATTTTTGGATCACCAGCAGCTCTTGCTATTTTAGGCTCTGTTACAGCTTGAAGTTGTAATTAATTTTGAGGATCCTGACAATCATAATTATGACAGTCCCGGTTTCTGATAAGACTCACTTAACTTTTTTATAGGGAAAACTTTGATTTTTAGTATTAGAAAAATAATGTCATGCTGCAGATTATCACACTGCAATAAATTCCCAATTTATACAATAAACATCTGCAGTACAGGTGGGCAGGAAGCACATTTCTTGTCCCATGAAATTTGTGAAGTTTTCATAAATGCAACCACCATGAAATCAAATACTTCAGAGCTCTATTGATAAAAACAAGTAAAGGAAAAGGCAGTCGAAAGCAACCCAAGATAGCAGCCTACATTTTGGATGCTTGCAATGCATATGAGAGTCAATTTCTGTTCTTTTTATCTGAAAGTGAATAACTCTAAAGAATATACCACAACTTTAGAAGACTCTCCTGCTAAAACTATCGAAGTCTGTGTAATAAATATGTAGTAAGTGGAGTATAGTCTTTAGTCTGGATCTTTCCCTGTCCAAGTCAGCATCTGATTAAGCTACTCTTTGCTATTCTGATTTTTCTATCATTTTCTCTTCCCATTTCTTGTAGTTTCTCTCTAGTTTTGGATAAGAAATCAAGTTTTGAACTAGCTGCTATTGCACTGAATATTTTTCTATGGATAAAAAAAATTCTGAAAATTTCCCCACTTCTTGCCTAAAAATTAATAATTATTGAATCGTCCTGTTACAGTAAACAAAAAAATGTTGCACACACAACTTTCAGAATAGCTTATCTTCAGCCTTCACATCATTGATTATTTACAATAGCAATGATGACAGAAGTATTTTCCCTGTTGGGTATTTAAAAACATTGAACAAAAAGTCCATTGGAGTAGGAAGCAAAACAAGTATATGATGGGGAAAAAATTTTTGCTGCACCTTTGGATGTATTTCTTACGATCCTGTGCATGCACATCATGCTGTGATCACTGTTTTCTGAGATTTATCCTCTCTCTTTAGCATCCTCCCATTAGCAAAAGAAATACACAGTTACAGAAAGGAGGATGTCCCTTGTGAAATAATATTGTACATTATTTGTAAGACAGTGCTAAAGACAGCTTGTGTCTTGCAGGTTTTGGCTGATTTAGGATAGAATATGGTTTCGGTATAGGTAAGGAAGCAGCTGAAGGATTTTCCTTGGGCATATATTTCTAACTCAAGAAGCAGTTTGGTTAGGTGAGAGAAGACATAAAATTCTGTGCTGTCCTGTGGCCTCAAAAAACATGATGTCTGTATGCACAGACAGCTCTGCTGGCCTGGTGTCTTAAGAATGAAAGGAAAGAGATATCTGTCTTTCCATGAGCTCCAGGGGCACCAAGAATAAGCCTTTTCTGGACTTCCCCACCATGGCAATAGCAATTTTACCTACAATCATAGCATCTTTTGCTTTTCTTTGACAAAGAATTGCCAAAACTAAACTTAGGATATTAAGTATAAGCTTACCTCTCTTTTTGAAACAAATCAAGAGTTCTTTCAGGGAACCTAAGCCCTAAAATCATGCAAGTTTGATGGGATATCTCTGTTTTAATCAATAATGTGAGTTTCTAACTCCTCTTTTTTCTCCAAGAACAATCTGGCAGTATAAAGTAAGTAGGCATTAAATTCCATGAAAAAAACGAAACAAAATAACAACTCAAAAACAGGGTGGCACTGAAAAGATTCCACTACTTGTTATCTTTTTTTTTTTTTTTAAATAATGTGTGTTAATGAACAGTTTCTAAAGGAATTTTGTAATTTTTGTGGTTTGAATCCATCTTTTTCAGTGACCAGTACTGGTGATCCTGCCTAGATATTTACTAAATCAGGAACAATGTTTGTAAACAAACTTGCTTTATTTATTTATTTATTTATTTGGACTGGTATGTCTAAGAACTTGGAACTTATTCCATTTATCCTGTTAAAAAACTCAGATTTAAACATGTCCAGCATTCAAATCTAATCAAATCTAACGATGGATGTTATAAATTCACAGTTAGCTCCACAGCGCCACTTCAGAGTTACAACCACATCCATAAAGGCAACCTGCACCCTTGAGGACCAAAACCTACCATAGAGATTATCAACCTCCTTCTCAGTTTTTCCTTAATTCTACTTAAGTGTTTTAAAATATAACTTATAAACAGCAAAAACTCTGCTGCTGAATATGCCCAGAATCTTATCTACAGCAATTTAGTAATTTACTCATTCCTGAAGCTCAATGGGATTTGCAAATTAGTGGTTGCCTCATTGAATTTTCAAATGAGCTTTGATCTGGTAGCCAATTTTTGAATACCCTTAAATATTCAATTATGGCCACCAATGAGTTTTGTACTGGTTAAAATATTTATACAGCTTCAATTCTGTCCTTTATCTGTCCATCTCCATCTCAGATGTCAAGGCTTTTGGCTGTCCTGGAATAGCTAATTCCCTTCCACTGAAACAACTCTGGTCTTTTATACTAAGCTGTCACTAGCAGTAGGACTGGAAGCCAGGCCTTTTTTCCTTATCTCAGCTGACCTGCCATCACCTCAAATTGTACTCATGCTTTCCCTTTCTTAGACTAGTAAATTAAAATATCGATTAATTTCTCTCTCAAAATAGCCTCTGGTCTGGTTGTTTTAATTTTTTCTTTGTGGAGAAAGGAAGGTACTGAACCCAGAATAGAGAGTGTTCAATTATTGAGTGATTAATGACAGAGAAGGAATGAGATCTGTGATACCCACCAGTTCTAAACTGTACTTATTGAAATACCTGTTCAGTTACTCCAGTTTTTCCTATCTGCAAATTTTACAGCATGTACTTGGTTAAGAAGCAAGGCAGTAAAGATATATAGAAGTGTTCTGGATCAAGTGCTGGATACTTCACTTATTCTTCCTGACCTCTCACCAGCTCTCTGTGTCCACTCAGTTTAGATTGGTATCTGTGACTCTCACTTCACTTTCTTGTATTTTGTCTTCAGCCCAAACCTATACCTCTTAAGAAATCTAATATATATTTTTAAAACACTGAGAAATTCTTAATGCACTAAATTTCATACCTGATCTAGTGGTTGGCAACCCTGTCCACAGGAAGGGGGTTGGAGCTCAACGATCTTTAAGGTCTCTTCCAACCTAGGCAATCCTATGATTCTATTTTGTTGAGTCTGTAGATTCTGCCATATTTAGTCTCTGAAAGTGACTGTGCAAGGTCTCTGGGGATATCTCACCAGCAGCAGTGATAGAGCTAAGAAGCTCCTGCCCAAAACCTGGCTCCAAGGACTCATTGGTCCTCCCAACATATTCCTAGGTTTTAGGATTCCTGAAAAACAGAGAGTACCAACAGATCCTTTGATAAAATCTTCAGAACTGACAAAACATCGATTTTTTTTGGCTGTCAAAAGGAAGAAAAGAAAAAGAAAAAGAAAAAAGAAAAGCTAACTTGAGCACTTCACTACAGGAGAAGAGCCAGGCAGATCATACAAGACATCTATGCCCTAGAAAATCCTGATATCCAGAATCATCCCATCCTCAAGGCTTCCCTCTAGCTGGGCGAGTGTCCCCCCTCTGTGTGCTGGTTGCTGCAGATTCCAGTGAGCACTGAGGCAGGTGGGCACTGGAGTGAGATGCATGGCTGATGAGCACAGCTGTGGAAAGAATTGCAAGGCCAAGGCTTCTTTTTGGCTTTGGCCCTTGGATGCTTGATCTTAGGCAGAGCACTGCCCATTGTTGCCAAAGACCCCTTTGCAGGCTTAGCCTTTAGAGTATAATTTCCCTCCAGATGTGAATGTATAACAGGCAACTCAGGAGGTAACAGCTTAATTGTTCTTTAGCTAGTAACTTTCTGTCCCGGCCATTAAAACATTTTATGTACTGTTCAGAGTTTGTACATTGTAGTAGCAATTATACCAAAATAGATAAAATAAAACAGACTGATAAACTGAATTGTTTGTTTTCCCTTAGTTTTCTTTCCAGACCTGCTATAATTGTTTGTAACAACAGAAAGAGTATAAATAATGCTAATGAATAGGATTGTTGTTAAGTCATGGAGTGGATTCTGCTCACTACTGAATTCCTGTGTGACTTGGGGCAGAGCTTGCGGTGATCCTGTTCACCTTTTGTAAAGGGAGAAGAATGCTCCATTTTCTATCTATCCTCTGTATGTATGTCTTATCTTCTGAGATGTATTGGAATTTGTTCCAGTGACTGATATCCCTTACATTTAAATTGAAGTGTTTTTTTTTTTTTAATTTTGAATAGTTTTGCATTTAAATAATTTGTTCTTCCTACTTTTTTTTTTTTTTTTTGTACTAGGTACAAGAGCTCTCTAGTACTTCATACTTCTCTAAGTGCCAGGCACTGAATGTTGCCATTATGAAGCACACTATCAGGGATCTATAAAAATGCTAAAAAAAAAAAAAAAAAAAAAAATTCTTTTGTGTACTTAAATAGTTTCCAACTATTTCAGAAGAGTTGAGTATCGTAGTCCAATTTCCTTGCAGAAAATCTCTTGCCTGAAGTCAAGGACAGCAAAACAGTTCTACAATTTAAAAAGCAAGCAATCAAGAGGGCCCAAAAGCCACAACTAAATAACTATTCATATATTGAATTTTATGAACAAAAACAAAAAAGGAGTAGAAAACATTTAAAAAACACCTGTGAAATCAGTAATAAACTAATGAACTCCATTCTCCTCTTATTCCTAAAAATATGCATGATGTCACCGTAACTAATTAAAACTGGACAAGTACCTTTTAGTATTTGGGAAGAAATTAAAAAGCTTATTCTTAACATAAAGTGTACACCAGAATATATCCAGTTTATTCTGTGAAGAGGGATAAATTACATATTTATTTATAGCTTGTGAACTGGGATTACAAAATGTGGGCTCCCAACACTTGCTATTGCAGTATTTTGCAACACCCATGCATAGAACACGCTGTAGCTGTGCAATTTCAGAGTGAGTCTGCAGCTTCTCAAAATGTCTGTTGAACAGTGAAGAAAGTGTCTAAGCAAACCTGAAATAATAGAGCACTTAAACTTCTCTCGTCTTATGGTATATATAATGTTAAATTTCTACTACAGCATTTATTTTATCTGACTGTTCAATGAGATTTTTTAACTCTTACTTTTTTCTTTCATCTCCTTCAGTGTTCTGACAATACACATATTTCATTTGTTGGGCCATATAAAATATTCTACTTTCACATGCTTTCTAAATCACTGGTACTTCATGTAGATCATGGCAGAATCTCTCTGGCTCCAAGAGTCATGATTCCACTTCTCTTGGCTTGCTTGGTGCTTTCCTTCCTCCTTGCACTTGGGAAATAGAGGCAGAGAGAAGATAAAAGGATATACAGTAATAGATGCATACTGCCTAGGGAGACTCTATACTTAAGGGGTCTTGATAAAAACAAAATCCTAAACAAAATCGCAACCATCACTATCAAGTAACCTGATGTGACAAGGAGCCTCTGAATACACCCTGAGCAGAGTTTATTTTTCACATTGACCGATGCTGCCTTTTTTTGAGCTGAGGAAGTGGCTATTTGTGTGGTCTTAGAAACAAAGTCAGAGCATAGCCTGCAAATGGAAAGATGATGTTTTCCTGGGACAAGAGTGTGAGGTGTGACGGTGTCTTTGTTGGTACACTGTTTTGCTAACCTATGGTGTATCCAATTGAATGACTCATTCAATAGTCCATATAGTAAGACTCTATCTGTAGCCACATATAATAGTAAGAACTACCAAAATATGTTTAAACATCTACATAGCAGCAACAAAAGAAGTAATAAAAGAATGCAGTTGCTTAATATCACAGAAAGGACATCATTTTAGAAAAAGAACTTGGACTATGAACTTTAAATGAGCTTATGCTTTTTTCTAACCTGGGAATGAAAAAAAATATATATAGTAATGAATGATCTTTGCATTCACCCGTGAAATCCAACACTACCATAGATGTTTTTTTAACTCCTTTAGTCAACTCAGACAATCCTTCTAGAGGGAAAAATGTGAAAGTCATAAAAAAGTGCATACCAGAATATTGCATGTAGGTATTTAGAGCTCAGTGAACTACAAGCTTTCCCACTGGATTCATTTACTCTACAAAGTAACTCCTCCTAAAAGATGGGCCAGTATAATTAAATATTTCGTCAACTCCAGGGCATATTTAGCTCATATTCAAATGAATAGACAACTTTCTACTGACTTTGAAGGAAGATTGATGGAGCCTTTTAACAGCAGTCTGCTGGCCCCATGTGTACTTACATAAATGTACACCTCTTCTAGAATTATTTTTAGTTTTCTATAGTATTAAAATGAGGTAAATATTATTCGATTTAACATCTGATTTCTCAAATCTGCAGTTCATGTTGATGTAGAGTGAAATTTTGTTTGATAAGTTTGATAAGAAATTTCTTCATGGGTGAATTTATAGCGTTTTAGTTTTTGCTGAAATAGTACTGCAAAAATTATAAACTTTATTTCACACTTGATTCCATTTCTTATTTATATTTCATTATACAAATGTTTAGCTATTGAAAAGTCTCAGCACCAGTAAGAATATTAGATTATCTTTTGAGAAATGAAGACTATTCAGGTAGACAGCTGAGCAATTAAAAGTTATTTAGAAACATTCAAATGTATTATTTATTAATAATATTGATATATTTTAAAATCTACTTATATGTAATAATTAATCCAGCTTTATTTCCTTTTAATTTATAAATTCTATTAAGCGGTACAAGATATGCAGACAGTGATGATTGTACCTCATACAGTCATTGTGATATTTAGTGCCATTATTTATAATCTGCCACTTAAGACAATCAGTTGTTGCCATTAATGGTCCATCTAACCAATTTAGTCAATGCTAAAGAAAGTTTATAATTATAAACCAGGTCAAACTATTTTCAACAATATATCAATGCCTAGTGTGGAGCTGATTATCTCAGTGAAATCTCCCCTAAGAGCATATTCACAATGAACTATTCGGACAGGCGTTAAGTGCCTGTGGAAGACAGAAAAACTACCCTCTCAAGACCTTGTCCTGTGTGCTTCATAGCAGTTTTGCTAATTTCTGGCAAGAAGGTTGCCTAATGTACTGAGCTAGGGATCAATAGCTACATCTACACCAAGCAGAGCAGAATACTATTGACCAGTGCCAACCATTGCCAGCAGGCTACTCAGTATGGGTTTGACTCATGGCAGCTCAGGCTGGATGGGAATGTCTCGGGAGAACATCAGTTAGAACATCATATCCTTAGGACAGCTGCTTTCCCAGAAGCTTTATGGAAAATAAAATAAAATAAAATAAATAAAATAAAATAAAATAAAAGTACTTATAAAAATGGTTTAGTTGTACTGAAAAATTCAGTAGATGCAGATTAACCAGGGGAAGGTGTGTCAGAAGGGTTTTATCTTCTACTCCCAGTAGCACCATCTTCCTCTGCTTCGTTACATGCTTGCTATAATGAATGCTGTACTGTCTTCCAGTCAGATTTGACTATTGCAGCTGCAGTTCAACATTATTTTGCTAAACATTTATGCTCCTATGAATGTTGAAGGTTCCTAACAGGTTAAGCTTTTGGTAGTAAAAGAAAAGTGTTCAGAACTGATTAAAGTATTTAATTTTTCAGGAACAAAGAAAATAAAGAACCTACAGATATTTCTTTTAAAATAAAAGGTAGGCAAAACTAGTGAAGGGTCCCAGCCAGGTCCTTAATAAAACGAATGATGTCTGTTTTCCCCAGAGAGCTCGTGACGCCACTTTGGAGTCTGCAGTCAGCAAGAAGCAGCTCATATTGCACACCGCATGATACTGGAATATGACTAATAAACATCAGGAAGTCCCCAACGGCTGCAAATTTGGCAGCACTGTCCAAATTGGCGTGTCATGTTGTTCAAGTACCGTCTGAGCATACTTGGGCCCAGTTTCAAGCTGATAGTAGATCCCTGGGTTCTGACTTATGGCAACTTGCTGTTTAAAAGAGCCTGGCAAATGAAATAACAGGGTTCTTGAGTGTGAAGCCTGGAGTACACTGAGCTGAGCAAGGGGAAGCCGAAACTTCTGCAGCACCTTTCTGGCTTAAATAATGCTGTAAACTTTCCTTGCTAACATTCATATGCACATTTATATTAAAAAGCTAAAAAATATATTCAAACCACATCTGGGAGCTAGTATAAAAGGTTGGTATCACTATGTCACATTTTTGCTGCTAAATCACAGCCTTCTTAAAAAGAGTTTCTAATGGAAATGTTGGTAGGCTATTAGCTAAATTATAGCAGAGAACGCTGCTGCTACAGTAAGAATGATTGCAAGTCAGTTTAGCAAATTACAAAATACCTGTAAACAGATGAGGCTTTAAGCCATTCATTAGACTCATTTTCTGACTAGTTAAAACAGACTTCTTATTTCTTGTCCATAAACATCCCCAGACAGCAAAATCTGTCACGGATGAGGCTGGTGTGACAAAGTTTATTTAGTTCTAGAATACAGTAGTCAGAAAAATGCAAGCAACCACATATGGTGACATAGCTCCCTTAAGTCTGTAAAGTCAGAGGGAAATTTTCTGGTTAAAAATTCTAATATGTTATAATAATGTATGTTATCCTACTAAAAATTAGATATCTGTGGGACCAGCCCAGAATGGGGCTGCTAAGAATATAATTACAAAAAAGTGAAACCATTGTCAGAAGTAGTCTCCGGCTGGAGGGTTGTATGGTGGGAAAATATTTTAACAGGGTTTCTTATTAGTGTGTTTGTTCTCAAGATGTAACACGGTGAAATATGGTGGAATGCTCACCATATGCATTTCTCTATTAGATGATAAACAGCTTGTGGCAATTTTATTCTAAAATATCTTTTAAGCTTTTCACACAGAGAATGGTGACACGTTGGAACAGATTGCCCAAGGAGGTTGTAGATGCCCCATCCCTGAAGGCATTGAAGGCAAGGCTGGATGTGGCTCTGGGCAGCCTGGTCTGATGGTTGGTGACCCTGCCTGTGGCAGGGGGCTGAAAGTAGATGATCATTGTGGTCCTTTTCAACCCCGGCCATTCTATCATTCTATGAAGCTATTTACTCTATATTGTATTTCACAGACTCGTACACTGCACACTTACTTGACACACCTATGCTACAGGAGCAAAGATGTTACAGCACTGGATAAGCAGATCTGGAGAAGACAGAGCTTATAATAAGCCAGCAACATGCATGGTAGCTCATGGCACTGAAAGCCAAGCCTGCCCTCGCCAACAGTTCACAGCCAAAGGGTTAGCCAAAGGTAACATGCACACCTTGAGAGTTTGTAACTACTCATATGGGAATATGGGTAGTTACCATAGGGCTCTATGAGCAGACAAAATATAGGCAAAATCTGGCAAAAGCAGGAGGTGAAAAACGTTAACCATTCTTCTGTCACTTGCCTATTGGTTGTACTGTATAAACTCAGTGACATATTCTAGTAGCAGGTTTATTTATACAGCATTGTAATTAAACCTAGTTTTATATAGAGCAATAGGGGATTTCTGTGCAACATAAGAAGTATATGCTACAATTTAGTTTGGGTGTTAATGAATGCTTACATATTTGCATGTTACAGTACTTTAATAGTACAAATGAATGAAAAACCTACAATTTTATAGTCAAAGCATTTTATACTCTTGTACTTTTTCCAGCCCTGTGTTAAATTATTTTTCCTTGAACATGAATAGCAAACAGTTGTCTCGGTGGAGACCTTAGGTTAACCTTTTGCCCACTTCTACTACTTGTTATTCTTAAAAACCCAGTCATCATTGTGGGCTTTCTTAAAAGCACTTCCTTTTCAGGTGAAATGGAACAGCTCTTCCTCCTTGCTTTCCATGTTAGCAACGCATCATTCAGATAAGATTATGATGTTGAAAGGCACCAGTCTCAAGGCAGACTCCTGGAAAAGACCTTTTGTGTCTGGTCTCCAGCTGGATTTAGAACCACTGGCAGCAATCCCCTGGTTACAACCATCAAACCAATTCTTTATCCACTGAACAGTCCACCCTTCAAACCTGTATCTCTCCAATTTAGCGATGAGGATATAGTGTGGATGAAGATGAGGATCAAACGCCTTGCATCAGTACAGGTGGACATCATCAGTTGCCCTTCCTTGGTCCACCTTATGATGCCCTTCCTTGGTGCCATCTTATGATGTTAACATGCTTCAAGAGGAAAAGAATTTAGAAATAATTAAAGATAGGAAGAAATACTATCCTGTGGTGGAGTCTGTTCTGCTTCTGTAAGATGAAGTTCAGTGCTCTAAGGAAACTCTAAAATCTATTAGATTTATTACAGAAAATGAACTAAAATAGGGAAGGCTATCTGGCCTGCTTTGGTAGAAGATCAGGCTGCCTTACTGATCAGCGTCTTGTCTGCTTCCCTCTGCTCAATGCCACTTTGTAGACCCTGAGTATCCACCTCTCAAAATGGCTGTTGAAAGACTGGGTGTGGTTATCAGGATTGTAGTTCTGTTCCTAATCCCAGAAGATACACCAGATATTTTGAAATGCCTGAACCTTCCACCCGGCATCAGAGTGCCTTGGCGAATTGTTTCTAGTGTTCTTTCAGGTCCCTGGTAAAGTATGTGTGCTGCTGGGAGCAGAAGGAATAACAGGGCCCTAATGCATTTCCTGCAGCAACATGGGGTGAAAGTGATCTTGTTTCAGAAGAATTGGACTATTGGAAGACCTTACTTATGCAAAATACTACCTAATGACTAAGTGCGGAAGTAGAGAACCTATGAAAAGTTATTAGCACAGACATGCCTTTGTCACATGCATTTTTTGTTGATTCTTTTGCTATGAATGTGCTACGTAGGCTTCCACTGTTCTTTGCTGACTGCAAGCTTCTGTGTATTTACAGCTTTGCTATCCATAGTGAGAAAGCAATACTTAGAGGTTCTCAGCTGTTCAAAGTTGGCCTAAACCTTTTATATAAAAGTGAGATGTGAGTGAGCAAAATGCATTTTCTTCAACAATTTTCAACAATTTCTGGTGATTTTACCCTGCATTTTTTAATTATCTGACATTAAAATAAAGAAATATGAAGGAGAAGCATAAGGATTTATAAAGATTCTTTTAATTTACACTTTTCAGTGTGTGGATGGGAATTAAATGTTGTTGTTTTATTGGTTTTGTTTTATTTAGTGGGAGGACAAAATAAAAAGACAAAATAAAAAGTGTCAAGATAGAAATACAAAGAAAACAAAAACCCTTAGTAGTAAATCCTCTTTGCTATATTACACAAAAACAAATTCAAAACTTCTGTAGAGGCTGAAAAGCATCATGGAACTTCAACATCCGTAACTCTGGGAATGATTAATTCACCACATGAAAAATTAGATTAAACCAACTATTATATCTGTTGTGTGCTTTCAACAGTTTTTTTCCACATTAAAAAATTATGAGTTGCTTCACTTAAAAGGCTTTAAAAGGATTTTTAATGAGACTGTTTAAGGGAAATTTAATGGTAGAAAGCCAAACTTCAATATGAAAATTTGAAGATGTATCTTTAGCAGTATTTGGAGAAATACATAATGAATTTGATGAATCCCTTACTGGAGCATATGCAATAGAAAGAAGATGGTTGAATTACATGTATATCAACATTTCTTCCATAATTTGTATTTTTGAGTGTCTGTCTGCTTGCCCTAACATGCATCCAATATTGTGCTTAAAGCTGGAGAAAAGTGGACTGGATCTAACAAGACTAAGATTCAGTTCTCTTGATTTTTCTGAATACTTTTTTAATCTATTGATCAAGATCATTCCTTTGTCAAGCTGTTACGAAATAACACTACACCATCAGGAGTATTTCTTTAAATGGATTGGCAGTCATTGCAGTGTTGATATAAAGAACCAGAGCTAATCTGCTCATTCACACCTCTTTTCAGACTCACTGGACCAAATGTGTTGGTCTCTTTTAATCTATGTCTAAATTGGAGGAATTAGGGATGCTTTTGAACTTATTTGTTCTACTTATTTCTGGCTGTACTGAAACCTTAGAGCAGATCAATATCTATGCCTAGGCATGCATAGGTGCCTCAATTTCTCCTGGAAGAAAACTGATTCAAACCTAGTGAGTATGTTTCCAGTGACTTATTCCTGCTGCCAGGACAAAAAAACAGATAAGAATTCTCAATATCCTTGCTATTGCATGTGTAATTTTGCAGTCTACTGAGTTGGCTACTACACCATCTTGATTCCAGAGGTTTTCAAAATGGATAAGATTAGCTTCTTTAGCCCATTTTTACAACAAAGTATTAAGATTTCTGTGTGGGTGTACATTCCCTGCTTGTAGTTTATGTCTTGCCCTACTCATTTCTGATAAGAGATCAAAATAATCTTCAGACTAGGAGATGCTTAAATTGAGGGTTCTGAGTCTTCAGTATTTGAAATTCATAAGATAGAGACAAAAGTGCTTCTCCAGATTCGGGGGACTTCTATTCTCCTTGCAGAAAAAAGAAAAGATGTAGAAAGAAGGAGAATGAAATAAGTGATAAAATAAGACATGGAAGCTTTGGAAATGTCCTGGTTTCAGCTGAGACAGTGTTTATAGCATACAGATGTTTTGGTTGTTACTGAGTGTAGGGAGTGCGACCAGGGTTGGGTTGGGCTGCTGAACAAGGAAGACTCACCACCATGATGCCACAGGGCATGGCAGAGCCAGGACAGCTGACCTGAATTAAAGAGGTTGTTTCACACCATGGGATGTGATGCAGAAGGCTATAAAGCTGTGGGGAGTTGGCTAGAGGTTGGCTACTGCTTGGGGACTGGCCGAGCAGCAGTTGGTTGTTGGTGAGGTATTGCACTTCTTGTGTGGTGTCAGCTGGTAAGCAGCTGCATTGTCAACAGGTGGTAATTTTTTGTGTGTATATATACATATATATTTAGTTACTATTGTATTTTTGTTTTTGTTTTCCTTTTCTGTTCTAGTAAATAGTTTTTATAATGACCCATGAGGTTTTTTCCCCAGTTCTCTCCCCCACCCCACTTGGGGAGGAATGAGAGAACATCTATGTGATGCCGAGATGCCTTCCGAGTTAAATCACAACAAAAAATCAGGACTGGCACAACTTAGCACTTGAAGACCAAGTTGTAGATTGTGATAGGACTTCTAAATTTTATTAATTTAAATGTTTTGTGTAAATAAACCAAAAATAGTCTTCCTCAGTGCTGTTAAGATTTTAAGAGATATGATAATTTGGGTTATAACACTCATTTTTAGTCAGAATCAGCATCAGTTTCACAAAAAAACAAAGCAGCTTGGTGCTGGCAATGAGGAGGATGCAAGAGCAATGTAACTTGAGACCCCAGGCAAGAATTTCAGTAGGAGGAGTTATTTAGACAAGCTTTTTATTGTTGTGGGAGGGTTATTTTGTTGCAGTTCCAGAACCATGAGTTTAATTAATACTGAAGACAGTCTTCCAGTTTCTCAAGTTAAATAGGTACTTCCTCATTTGGGCTGAAGAACCATAGTACAACTGTCACTAGCTCCTTAAGTCTCTTGCGTGCTATTGATCATACAAGCTACCTTGACCATTTAAGCTCCATGGGCAAGCTTATGGTGCTTTGAAAAACTAGCAAACAAAACCTAGCTTAAAAATTAATGAAGAACAGTCATGTTTTTATTTCCACTTTCTCCTTCCATCCTCTGCTCTCATTCTTCAATACTTTTATGTTCTTTCCTCCATCCTTCAAACAGTATACAAGATGAATGGAGGCACATGCCCGAAGTTTCATGAGGCGTCTCCTATGGATGACTTCTAATTTTGAGAGCCGTGCCACTAGGGTCTTCTCTGACTCAAAGGAGGTGTGTGAGAAGAATAATGAAGAGGCCTTTTATCATCTGTCACTTGAACTAGGAAAACAAAGAGGCATATAAGTTTGCAAATAGCAGCAAAGTTTTCCTTACTCATCTCCAGTGTAATGGTGGGTTGGTCAAAGAGTCTGGCCTTTCTTTATCTAAGAGGTGATTACTTCAGTTATATGCTTTCAGCAGAAATGGAGATCTGTCACAGGAGCTATCTACCTCTCCTAGAAATTAAGCATTCTACAACATGTGGCTCAAGCCATAAAGTGCTGGCTGGTTTATCTATTCAGACTGCATTTTTTTTTTTTTTATTCTTGTGACTTATTAAATAAGTTGATTCTCTTGATTTGAGAATAAAAAATCCTACTTATTGTACCCAAGGGATGCAATACATTGCAAAAAATGTTGTCTGACAGGAGCCCATGGTTTTGTTCCAGCTACTGGAATGGATGAGGTATTTCACCTAGGGAAGTACTTCAATTAGCCTCTGTTTGTTTTCCTATACACTTAAATATGAAGCTCTACGGGAAGGTTTTCCTATCCACTAGATGAACAAAGAACACTCAATATAACAGAGTCCCACCCTTGGCTGATATGCATTTTATTCCCCAAATCCAGCCAAGTCTGTAAGTCTTTATTGCTTTTCCAAAGTAGTGTTAACTTGAGTTGTATAAGTTTTTGTGGTAAATATGAAGCTTTAGCAGAGAAAGACAGCACTTGTGTATCATGTTTAGCATCAATTTGTCTTCCTCAACTGGAACATCTCATTATGCCTGTGGAGACTTAAATGAAACCTCTGCTTTTTCCTTCTTTAAATATCTTTCCCCAAGACTCATGCAATGTGTTACATCATTCTGACGGGGGACAAAGGGATTCTTTTCAGAGCTTGTCAGTGCTGCTCTTTAATTAGTCAGAAAAACTATTGCAGAGTGACAGCAATGTTCCCCAAGCTCTGCTACAGCAGCAAGTAAGATGAGACCCAAAGGTAGAAATCAACTTCTAATTTTCAGTATAATATTGCTAGATGCTAATCACCACAAATCATGGAAACAGTAGTGCTGTTCCTGTATTTTTTTTCTTTTTTTTTAAATTTAAATTAGTCTTCTAATGCTGCCAAGCTGGGAGGGAGTGTTCATCTGTGTGAGAGGAGAAGGGCACTACAGAGGGACCTGGATAGACTAGATCGATGGGCCAAGGTTAACTGTATGAGTTTCAGTAGGACCAAGTGTCAAGTCCTGCATTTTGGTCACAACAACCCAGAGAACCCTACAGGCTTGGGAAGGAGTGGCTGGAAAGCTGCCTGATGGAAAGGGACGTTGGTGTACTGATGGACAGTTGGCTGAATATGAGCCAGCAGTGTGCCCAGGTGACCAGAAGGCCAATGGCATCCTGGCCTGTATCAGGAATGGTGTGGTGAGCAGGACTAGGGAAGTCATCCTGCCCCTGTACTCGGCATTGGTGAGGCCTCATCTTGAGTACTGTGTTCATTTTGGGGCACATCAGTACAGAAAGGGCATTGAGGTGCTGGAGCAGGGCCAAAGAAGGGCAACAAGGCTGGTGAAGGGCTTGGAGAATTCGCCCTACGAGGAGAGACTGAAGGAACGGGGGCTGTTCAGTCTGGGGAAAAGGAGGCTGATGGGAGACCTTACTGTTCACTTCCAATATCTGAAAGGTGCTTACAGCGAGAGCGGGGTTGATCTCTTCTCACTGGTGACAGGTGACAGAACAACAGGAAATGGCCTTAAGCTGTGCCAGGGTAAATTTAGGTTAGGTATTAGGAAACACTTCTTTACAGAAAGGGTTGTTAAGCACTAGCATAGGCTCCCCAGGGAGGTGGTTGAGTTACCATCCCTGGATGTGTTTAAAAAACTTTTGGATGTGGTGCTCAGGGACGTGATCTAGTGGAGGGTTGTTAGTTAGAGTAGTATGGTTAGGTTGTGGTTGGACTTGATCTTTAATCTGAGCAATGCTATGATTCTAGGTAAGAAGTAAACTTTAACTGACTGACGTATGAGTAAATGCCAAGGAAATATCAGAAAATTTTTAAGTATTAACAAAATGCACCTTTTCTATTATGACTGTATGAATGGAGTTATTTTATAACATGAATTGAATATTGCAGAATTAAAACTATAAAACTTAGATAAAATCAGCAGAAGATGAATTGGCGGTTCTTGAGGCTAGATTGAGGCATGGAGAATGGTGTATTAATATTAAATAATATTCTATTAAATTGAAATTATTAATAAATTACCTACTAATCTGCCTCAAAAATCTTTATTTAGTTGTAAATATGTATTTTTTGAATTAGAGAATTATAATATGGACACCAAATATTTCAGACATTTGTGTACAAACTACAGATGTGGTATTTGTCATACAAATATATGTATGGGCTCACTTTAAACAGAGCATGATCACAAGTGGGAAAAATATGGAGCAATGTCAACACCTTGTTATCTCAACATTATGAATGTCACCAAACTCAGCTGCTACAAGAGTGCAATTCGTCCTTCCATTGACATTTCTTAGAGCTGATAATCCAGGCTGCAGCTATTGTGGAACCTCAGAATTCAGATCAAGAAATCTTTCCAACTGCAGATCATATTTAAGCTTCTTCTCGAGAGGCCTGCTCTTCCACAACTAAAATCGTAAGGATTTGCATTGCTGAGCACTTTCCAAAGTTAAAATTAGAGGCGTTATTTTTTTTCTTACTTAAACTTTCATTAGAATACTGATGACATTAGGAAAAAAGGAAACCCATCTACATGCGTTTTGAAAAGTCCTTTTGCAGTTCTTTTGATGAAGTCAGCTTCCTCCACAGGGAACCAGTGGCACTCGTCTTTTCTTACTGTCACTTTCTTGTATGCTATGTCAATATTTCTTTGCTTTTCCAGATTTTTGTGCTTGAGAATAATCCTTGAAACAAACCTTATGACAGACTGAAACCTTTTTGATTTTATGACAGTGTTACTTCACGAGTACCTGGCCCTGCTAGAAATCCTGTTTGTCGTCACTTTTCATTTTCAACTGTGATAGTGAAGAGTTTCTCAATAGTGAGAATAGTAACCACTTTCACTCTGCTGATCCCTTGGTTTCATCATTCTTTAAACTCTCTACTACATGCAGACAATCTGGCACAAGAACATTCTTTCTTTGTAACTTGCTGTATGATATCTATGTTGTTACCATTCATCTTCAGAAATGAGAGTATGTGGAATGAGTGTGGGGAAAACTCTTCTGTCACACCACCTGCAAGGTACACAGAACCTGGCAGAGCAAAGAAAGGGCTTCAGCACTGCCCACTTTAGTGGGCAAGTCACCCCTAACTTTAATTAGTCACATTTTAACACAAGTAACAATGCATCTCCTTTTTCTGCTTTATGGTAATATGAAGCCATGGCACCCTATACTTGGGCATCTTAACCATGGTATGTGTTGCCTAAGATATGGAACCATTCATTTATTAATTCTTTTTTTCCCCAGTAAGTAATATAAAACTAGATCCATAGTATGGTGAGGTTATTTTTTTTTTTTGCCAATTTGCAAAATTGAAAACTAAGGAAAATTGTTAAACATTAGAAAATGAAAAATGTTGAACTTTTTTTTTTTTTTTTTTTGCAAACACTGAGTAAATTGTCTGTACCTTATGCATTATTCACAAGCTGAGAGCAGTAAAACTGTTATTATGCATTGCACAATTACATAGGTACTGTGCATCTCTAATACCCAATCTAAAGCTCATTTATCAACAACCACCCTTGTATAAACAATCCACAGAGTAACCTGACTTGTTTTCACTTGTTATTGATGATCTTTCAAAACTCAGAAATTGCCTCCTCTTCCATTTCCTACCACTGAATTCTTAGGTAATCACCTCATCAATAGTTCTCAACAAAAATAATTGTTTCCAGAACAAAACTCTCCCCGGATTTTAGGCCATGTAAATTGGTCCCTCTCTGTGCTTCGAAAGTGTGAATAGTAAAAATAATATAAAAAAAGTTCAGTATATGTATATGCTTTTATTATGTCAGAAGTGAAGAAAAGTTTTCCCAGAACAGGATATGGGGCAGGGAAAATGAAACACAGGCTGTCACCTTTTAGGATATGGTCTTTTTTTTTGTTTTTTTTTTTTTTTCCTGACATGAAATTCAACCATCAGTTTCATTTTCACAGTAGTACACACCCTTCCAATGCTAATAAGATACATTCACAGCCAATACCAAGTGTAGTCAACTAATACAAAAGGTGAAGAGGAAGAGAGTATTACGTATTTTTCAACAAGAGGTTATACTATAAGACAAAGGGTGGGAATTGCTCTTTCCCTTTCCACATCCTACAGGCCACTTTCCTATTTCCTCTCTTCTTTAATATCATAGCAAAGATGTTCTGAAATCAGAGCTGTAATAATCACTTGTGAGTCTCAGAAACAGTGTAGGAGCTGTGATGTAATTTATGCCATTTGGTTTTATGAAAAAAAATATACTTTTTAGTAGGAAAAGAATACATAATGGGAAATGAATGAGAAGAGAGGTCAAGCTTATTTTCCTTGACTCCCCTCTGACTCTTATGATAACCCATGCTCAGACCTGCTTTGGAGACCATTGTTCAAACTGTCCTTTTCCTGTCCTGAAACTGCTGTTGCCCAGCTGTAACCTAATAAATAGATGAAGAAAAAGATGCACATTTACTTTTGTGTCAATATTCAATGCTTTCACACACAGGGATATGTCTGACTTGGGCTCTTCTCCACAGAAAATGGAACTGAGAACAAGCTCTACTTGGGAAAACTGGCTGACTGCTGCTCAGAAGATCTCATAGCCTGTGATTTATGAACAGTGTTCAGTTAGTTGAAACAAGGCCACACAACTTTAAATAGTTTCACACTAGTACCTTCTTACCTTGCTTATAATTCTCAGCTTGTGGTTTGAGAGAGTGCCTCAAGCTATTAGTTGCTTTTCTACAGTATGTCCCAGTTCCATCATGCATGTAGTTCTGTGCATGGTGATAATGTCCACTCTGAAGCTCCAGAGATGCATCGAGATATGTTCTGGTTAATGCTAAAGCAAAAGTGCTTCCTTCTGGGTGGAAGCTTTGACTTCAGTAGGTAAATGACTGTGCTATAGGGAATTGTATCAGTAACTTGTTTACATGGGGCTAACTTGTAAGATCTCTGGGGCAAGGACTGTGTCTGCCTGTGTGTTTGCAGAGTGAAAAAAGACTAAAACATGTGCTTCCTAAGTAAATGTTTATCAATAACCAAATGTAAACATGGTAACTACACAACATGTTTATCACTTCACAGCCAGAAAGAAACAAACTAAGCTTTTGCTGGGTATCTTAATATTTCACTGCATAAGAGGTGATTTAACACTGAGTTTGCCTTCAAGATTAGTTCACAGACATATAAAACCCAGACCTCTACAACTACTGTTTAAATGTTTTTAAGGTAATCTAGACAGCTTATTTCTAATTGATATCAACGAGATTCAGGATGAAATCCTCAGAGAAACTAACATCTGAAAAGTTGGCCAGGAACATCCTAACACTAGATAACTTCGTAGTACGTTCTGAAAAAGGATTGTAATGGTCTCTAAGTGCTGTGCGCTGTTTTCTGCCTATTACCGTACTTTGAGTGCTGAAAATAAACTAGCAGCTTAAATCAATATATATTTTTGGAACTCTAACATATAAGTTCAGAAAAGTCTGAAGACTTTGAATAGAACACTTTAATGGTGGAAAGAAACTTGTGCTTTGAAATAAAACAGGTTTTTCTGAAAACACATTTTGACATCATTTTTTGAATCTCTGCTTTTAATTTTATACTTTTTCTATGTTTCCTTCCTCTGTTGCACACCACCTGCAAATAAATGAGTGAAATTGCTTTAGCTTCATTTAATCTTATACTACTAGGAGAATTGAATTCAATCATGTTTCTGGAAGAAACAAAGTTATTTTTAGTGTAACAGTAATGTATAATGTCATTTGTAGCGTCATTTGGCGATGATGTTTTTACTTCTACATAAGATGTGAAAAAGCTCATGGCCAATTACGCTTTACTGAATGATATGTTATTACATTATAATGCAATACAGCAACAATATGATGTTACAGCATAGTAAAAAATTCTTGGCATGAATTTGCGTTTGAGTTTATTGCAAAACGAGCTCAATCCTGCTGACAATGAAACTGATGAATGTTTTGCCATTGGTTTCACTGTAAACCCCAGCATGCTTGATAACTGACTAATAAATACCAGTGCTGACTTATACAGATAATTTGTAAGTAGTGACTATTCTGAGATTCTATCATGTCTTTGGTTTATACTACCTGTACACGTAAGCAAAAACTATTTTCAGTTGCTGCAGTGGATGGTGATATTGCTGCAGTGTATGGCTAAGCCATAAGAAGGGATAGGCAAGGAGGGAGGGGCAGTGATGTGGCTTTCTATGTAAGAGAGTGTTTCACTGTTGTTGAGCTTGGGGATGGCAATGATAAGATTATGTCTCTATGGGTAAGGATCAGGGGGAGGGCCAACAAGATGGACATCCTGGTGGGGGGTCTGTAATAGACCCCTTACCAAGATGAAAAGATGGATGAGGCATTCTGTGTGCAGCTGTCAGAAGCTGTGTGATTGGCAGCCCTTGTTCTCATGGGTTATTTCAACTTCCCTGATATATACTGGAAATATAATACAGTACAAAATTAGCAGTTTAGAAGGTTTCTAGAGTATGTGGAAGACAACTTCCTGATTCAGCTTATAAGAGAGTCTACCAGGGGAGGTGCTTCACTAGACCTGCTGTTAACAAACAAAGAAGGACTGGTGGGAAATGTGGAGGTCAGGAGTTGTCTTGGGCAGAGCAACCATGAAATAGTAGAGTTCTCTATTCTTGCTGAAGTCAGGAAGGCAACCAGCAAAACTGCTGTCTTTAACTTCCGGAGGGTGAACTTTGAACTATTCAGGACACTGAAGAGAGGGTCTCTTGGGATTCAGTCCTGAAGGGAAAAGGGGTCCAGAAAGGCTGTTTGCTCCTCAAGAAGGAAGTTTTAGAAGTGCTGGAGCAGG
Source organism: Meleagris gallopavo (assembly GCF_905368555.1). Lineage (NCBI taxonomy): Eukaryota > Metazoa > Chordata > Aves > Galliformes > Phasianidae > Meleagris > Meleagris gallopavo. The sequence goes on along the minus strand of NC_139405.1, from coordinate 55,797,446 downwards.
CAGTTCCCCTGTCCCATAAAATGTACCAGCAGGGAAGAAGACTGGCTTGGATAAACTTTTTATGAGACTCTAGCTGAAAAAGAGAGTCTACTTTCTGTGGAAGAAGGGACTGGCAACTCAAGGAGAGTACAAAGATGTTGTTAGGATCTGCAGGGAGAAAATCAGAGGGGCAAAAGCCATGTTTGAACTCAACCTGGGCACTGTGGTAAAATAGAACAAAAAATGGACCTGGAAGTGCTGATTGATGTTCACCTGAATGTGAGCAAGCAGCATGCCCAGGTAGACAAGAAGGCCAATCGCATCCTGGCTTGTACCAGAATAGTATGGCCAGCTGGAGCAGGGAGGTGGTCATCCCCCTTTTCTCAGCTCTGGTGAAGCCACACCTTGAGTACTGTGTTTGGTTTTTGGTCTCTCACTACAAGAAAGACATCGAGGCCTTGGAGTGTGTCCCAAGAAGGACAACAAAGCTGGTGAGGGGTCTGGAGAACAAATCTTATGAGGAGAGGCTGAGGGAACTGGGATTGTTTAGTCTGGAGAAGAGGAAGCTCAGAGGAGACCTTATTGCTCTCTACAAAGACCTGAAAGAAGATTAGCCTCTTCTTCCACATAACTAGTGGTAAGACTAGAGGGAACGTCCTCAAATTGTCCCAGGGGAAGTTCAGCTTGGGTACCAGGAAAAATGTCTTCTCCAAATGAGTGGTCAGGTGCTGGAATCAGCTGCCCATGGAGGTGGTTGATTCGCCATCCCTGGAGGTATTCAATAAACATTTAGATATCCCATATCTAAGGGATATGGTTTAGTGGGGAAATAGTGGTTGTAGGAGAACGATTGGATAGATAATCTTGGAGTTCTTTTCCAACCTCAATGATTCTGTGATTCTGATTCAAGAAGTTGGATTTCATATCTCACAGAATATGAGGACGCCTTAAATAGATTTACAGAAATAGAGCAATGGCCATATCAAAATTACTCTGTTGTAAATGTATATAAACAAGCAAAAAGAATTCCTAAAAGATGGATGAAAATTCCTACAAGTAAACAGGGAGGAAGGAAACTACATTAAATGTGAAAGTGATTAAAAAGCAAATACAAGGGAATTACACTGAGCAGCAGAACTAATGTTTAATGAAGCAGATTTAAATGTTCACATTTTCATAAATCACACAAGGATAGCTCTTTGTTTTATCTGCAACAAAATGAAATCTGAAACAAGGCTTGGCTGTCAGAAGAATCAAGGATGGATCCATGGCATGCTTATGGCCTCCTGTGTGCAGACGCCCTATAGGGGCCAAGTTCCCCCAGGCTCAGAAGCCCAGCCTCTATGGCAACAGCCTGACAGTGCTGTCCTGAACAGATCTGAGACTGACTCTCAAAATGCATCTGTGCTTGGAAATGGTCTGGGAAATAGTTGCTCCTCTTTTCTGAAGCTATCTGCCACAGCATTGTTGCTCTAAGGTGAAAACTCTCATTATAAACTAAATTAAATGGCTTCTTCAGACACAACACCAGATCCTTGGCTGCTCCAACACCCTAAACTGCACTAGAGTGTTTTTTAGGGAAACACTAACTGGTGAGAGTAAAGCAATGCCAAGAACCAAGCTAGCAGATTTGTATACTAGCTCTGATTAGTGCAGCTGTAGTTTTGGTGTACCACAGGGAAATGGAAGGTGTGATCCATCATGAAAAGAGATAGCTCAGCTTTTTTTTTCTGGGTAAACTGCATACATTTCACCCACAAAACTTCCATGAAATGTGAAGGAATGGTGTCTTGCTGCAGGGAGAGAATGAGTTTCTCTCAGAAAGGAAAGAAAGACCCTAGTATAATTGCAGGATGCAAACTGAAATTATTACGCACACTTTATTCTACACACACAGCCAAACAAAAAATGCAATTTCTCACCTATCCAGCTTAATTTCAAGCAAGCGTTAAAGACAGAACATCCACTAACTTCAGTGGGTCTGTGCAAGGGATGCAGAGCAGAGCCCTCTCCTGGTAAGCACTGGAGATAACTGTGGACACCCCTGGCACTGTGTTTGGCACTATCCACAGCACATATCTATGTGATGAAGTATTGAACGTAGGCACTCAAAATAAAATATTAGAAAAGCTCTGCTATTTGGAGCCATGGAACCTTATGATTGAGGTCAGGTTTGTTTGGATTAAAAAAAAATACGGAAATCTAAATAACACTTAAACGATGGCATACTTGAAAACTGAAACCAAAAAATAGGTTATATAACTTACTTAAAGGCACAGTTGGCACTTTGGCTCACAATGAGTAGCCAGTTGTAACCTGCTTTTGAACCCACAGCTGAACCCTGGATGTTGAATTACTGAAAAGGGTGGGTCACTTTCTTTATAAACTTGAAATCTGATAACCATGGCAAAATAACCTTTATTCATTCTTTCTTTTTATGATTATAAAGCCATGAAACACCAAATAATAACCTTAAGTATACAGATCAACAAACTTAGTCTAATTAACACACTTGTGAATCTCATACTTGATCCCGAAAATAAGCAGCCGCATTTCATTCAAAGCCCTGCTTTTGTAAAACAAAATCCAGAACAGGTAGATCAGCAAGATGTGACATATGGTAGGCACTTCAGTAATCATAGTAATGATCATTTATCAAAATAGTAACAGTCGGTCAGTTTTCTTAGAATATGAAGGTATAATCCTGTGCTCAAATAATAAAGACAACTGATCAAACAAACAAAATTCCCCTTTTATTACTGAGATGCAACCCAGAAAAGTACATTGGATTCACTTCAAATTGTTTATAAAGATTCTAAAACCCCTTCTGTTTGCAGTAACATACACAGACATAGTCATCTGGAACCATACTGTTTATGACTCATTAGATTTCACCAGGTAAGGACAGTAGGCCTTTTAGAATTTGCATGGAAGACCTCTAAGGGAATTCCAAGATACCATGCAAATGGGTATTTGTGCAACATTCTTCTGCTGACTCAGTATTGAACCAGCACAAAGTATATATGATCACAGTGCTGTCTTTATGTAAGAGCTATAACCAAGGATACCAAACACTTGTGGTCATTAAAGCCTATGGCACTTTTCGCAAGTGTAGGAGTGCCTGGCCAAATACCAATCTAGATAATTACACCCTGCCTACTTACATTCCCATGTTGCTTTAAATGGATAAGGTATTATTCTTCTATTCTTGTGTAAAAGTGGATCCTACAGTCCTTCCTTGGGCACCGTTAGGACTATTTCTAGCATGACCTTCTCCATGCAGGGCTCTATATGGTCACACAGAGTCAGTTATAAGAGCCAGTGGATCACACTAGATTTTGGACTTACAGCCCACTGAGATCACTTCCACTAAGCGCTGAAACTTACTTCAGCCCAACGACGCCAACGTAGCCAAAATCATCATCTAATTACTACCTGGCAGTATTTTACTATAAAATTGTAAAATTAGTATTCAGTTATTAGTCCTGTGTAGGACTTCCTTCAGTGCACCTGCCAAAGGACGGTTAGTTTTGAGCATGACCCTGCCCGCTCTCTCTGAAATCAATAGCAAAACTACAAAGTGGTTCAAAGACAGCAAGGCCAGGCTCCTGCCTGGGAGATGTGCCCTAGGTCCATACCACAGACCAACAGTACCATTCTCCCATCCCTTCCCAATCTGAAACCTGTTACACTGAATGAAAATCATACATAATCTTTTTAAGTCAGCTGTACCTTACATTTTAAGAGTTGATGCAACACATGGTTAAAAGTTTGCTTTAAAGTGATATGTCTATTAAAACAAGCCAGGATACTGGGTGTCTGTTCTCTGGAACAGGAATTTGCTTCATTGAAGTAAGGTGGAAGGAATCCAGACTTCAGAAAACCTTCATGGCCATGTTCAAGAGCCTCATCTCAGGATTGTGCTGTGTACAAAAGTACTCTTGAAAGCAGCAGGCTGTTAGCACGTGCTCCTGCAGAAGGAGTCTGTTAGCAAGATGGGTGCTGGCAGGAGCCACAGCCAGTGGCTCTGTCGATTGCAATTATTTTCTGCAAATCTGAGTTGCCAGTTGCTCTCTAAGCTTTCAATTTCAAACCTCATTTCATTTTTCTGGCTTGTCCTACACTATGTCAATTTGAAGGTTGGCTTTTGGGGGCTTTTTGAGTTTAAATGTTTTTCTAGCTGTATTTGTGTAGGTCAAAGAGTTTTCCACGTCTGTTCTCTTTCTGAGTGGCGACTCTCCCAAGACAGCAAATACAGGGTTTTTATAGACTTGTTTTCATGATGATTTAGTCATTTTAAGTCTGAAATTATTTAGGAGAAAGATGGCCCTGTTAGTACAATTCACTGAATGTAAATAATGAAATTCAAAGGCAGACAGCTTCAGTTATGCATTGAATAGTATCACAGGATGCGAAATGAGCAGATGGAAGATAGGAAGGAAAGAATCTTCAGGAATCTGTGATTTTTTCCCCCCTTTTCACATGATTTACTGACCTCAAAAGCTTGTGACATTCAGTACTTCCAAAGATCAAGACACTTCTCTGAACACAGCTGGTGTTCTCTCCAGCTGTAGGGCCTAACTTTTCACTCTGCTTCTGAATTTTTGACTTAAGCCCTTGGAAGAACTGAATTATATGACAGACAGAGGGTGATGTAACTGACTGAAGAAGAGCCAGCCTATCTACCCAGTGAAATCCAGAAGAGGTGATATGTGGTTAATGGTAAGAGTGTGAAAAGTGACTTGGCAATTAGGGTTCTTCCTCCCCTTACCCACAGGAGGTAGCAAAGAGAGCCAAGTACAAAAGCACTTAGTTTTGAAGCGAGACAGGACTTTCTCTCCATCCTCACTGATGAGTTTGGGAGGAAGGAAACAAATGCAAATGGTAAAAGGGCACAAAATCAGATCCTTCTCTGTACTGAGCTTGATCGGTCCCATAAACAACCGATCTTCCCCTAAAGCCAGAACCGTTTTACAGTGGGGGTTCATCCTAGAACAAACAAATGGGACCGTGTGGGACCTCGAGGGTCAGTGCTGAGGGCTGAACCTTCCTGTGCCTTCTGGCCCTTTTCTCCCATGCTCCCACCGCCGCTCCAGCAGCTGTCCGGCGCGGTAAAGGTGCGGGTCTGGCCGGGGGCAGCGAGGCGAGCAGGGCGCTGGGGTGGCTGTAGGGCAGTGCTGGGGCAGCGCAGGCGTGCAGAGCAGCCCCGGGGCCGCGCTGCCTCCCGCACTGCTCGCCCCCCACTTCCCCGCTCCGAGCAGCGACCTTTTCGGGAGGGAGGGGGTTACCTTTCCTTAGCCCCGTCCCTCGCCAGGGAAACTTTCTGCGTGAGAGGCAACTAGTGCGCTCGCTGAAGTGCGAAGGGGTGTTTGGCTTCCCCCGTACCAGCCTCCTTCTCCTTCTCCTCCTCCTCCGTCTGCCCCCCCGCCTCGAGTCTCCCCTCCTGGGCTGCTCTGAGTAGCGCTTTATTTGTGTGTGGGGAGAAGGGGGGAGGGGGGGGAAAACTTGTAGAGGGGATGTCCCGGTTTTGCCAGAGGAACGGTGCAAAAAGGGAAACTCGGCTCGGAGAAGGGACGAGAATAAATAAATAAGGAGCGGCCATAAAATCAAGGTAGCGGCTTATCCCGGCGGCGAGGTGAGTGTCTCTCTTCCCTCCCGCGCCTCTTGCAGAGGTGGAGGAAAGCGGTTCCCCGCCGCCTGTGCGTGTGGCCGTGCGGGTGTGCAGGGCTATTTAGCGTTGTTTTCTTGTTAGTCCGATGACAAAAAAATATATTGCTGTGAACCAAGATGTGAAGGGCCGGCAGAGCCTTCCGCACGGGGCAGAGTCGGGTGTTCACCACGGCACCACGCGAATTTAGTTAAAAAAAAAAAAAACAACCGGTCCCGGGGCTTTTTGCCGCGCTATGTGCCTCTGCCTAGATGACAGCCCGTCCCGCTCTGCCCTCTCCCTCTTCGACCGACTGCTTCGGCCGGGCCAAGATGGGGCCGGGCGCCGGCTGCCCCGCATTGTTCCCGGCGTGCGCCTCCCGCCCGCCCCCGCCGCGGCGGAAAGCGGGGGCGCGGGGGCACCCGGCTGCACTCGGGAGTGCTGTCGGCCCCGAGCCGAGGGGGCTCTGGCGGGCGGGACGCAGTCCTCGGCAGAACCGTCCGCCGCCTTCGGCAGAACCGTCCGCCGCGTCGCGTCCCGAGGCGAGCGCAGCCCGGCGGGGCACGCCGCAGCTTTCCGACCCGTGGCCCTGGTGTCCGAGGGGAGCCGGGCAGCGGCTGCCTCTTGGTTTTGCTCCTTGCCGTTTCCTCTCCCCGAGGGATCCCTCCCTCCCCCATCTCCCGGGTTGTTTTCCTTGCGGCTTCCAGGCAGACAAAACGGAGTTTTCGGGCTCTCCCGTCCCCGTGTGTGCTTCGGCCCGGCGCGGGGTTCCGTCACGGGGCCCCGTGTTTTGGTCTGAAAGCCGTTCCACGTGGGGAAACGTCCGAGTGCGTGCGTGCACTTGATCCGCGCCGAGGTAACAGGATTCTCCGCGCTCAAACCCAGCGGGCTGCCGGCCATCAGTTCTCCAGCCCGGCTGTCACCGCGGGCGGAGGACCCGCGGCGGGGAGCAGCCCGCACCCACCCCAGGTTGCGCCCGCGGCGATTTCCTCCGAAAAGCGAGCGAGTCCCTCGGCAGCGCCGCTGCCAATCAGCCTTTGGCGTCTAAAGTTTCATCTGCGTTCGCGAAACGGCTGTTGAGAGCCAGGGAGGTGCGCGGCTGCTGCCCTCCCGTTATCCCGGGGCCGGGCTGAGCGCAGCGCCCGGAGGTACGGCGGTGTGATATCAATGCCCGGCGGCTGCACCCACGCGAGAGGCGCCGTACCGACCCGGCAGCGCCTCGGCTGATCCGAACTGCGGCGTGAAATCGTGCTAGAGCAGTAAGGAACCCGGATTTTCGGTGCGCTGAGAATTTGTTTACGTGTGTGGGACAGCAGAAAGGAAGACCAGAAAGTGTGTCCGAGATAAACTGATCAGCTGTGTAGGGGCGCGTACAAAGTAAGCATCTTCTCTGAACGTGGTGTAAATATCACGTTGGGTCTGACCTCAGTATTTATTTGTTATTTGAAGAGAGCGCTTTGCGTTAAAGCTGTGGTTATATCATTGTTTTATTTACTTAACGCTCAAAAAAGGGTTTTACTAAAATTGCCGCCGCTTTGACTCTTTTCTACTCGTGTTTCTCAGAACGCTGCCGAATAAGAAATGTTTGCATAGTTACAAAATGTATTGTACTGTGAGCTAGTGGAGACACAGACTGACATTTCTCTCTCTTCTCCCTGTCTGTTTTGACGTCTGGCATTAGCTGGGCTCCATCTGAACCGGGTCGCTCTGTTTTCTTTTGAAAATGCTGCTATTTATGTTTCAAAATGGTCTTCAGACTAACTTAATAAAACTAAGAGAGGAATATGCTGACCAACCTTTCATGTGCCCTTGTTCAGGTAATGCATATACAGTTATAAGTAATTATGTGTATGTGGTCGCGTTCCTAAAAAAATGTAGTTGAAGGTTACTCCTTTCAGAATTTGTGTGTGTTAATGGCTTTGCAACCCTATGCAATAGAAATCTATTCTGCCTCATGGATAACGCCAATGCATTAGATGAATTCTAAACAAGGAATTTAATAGGTAAGAAACTGGTGGGTTCCCAGTTAATTGCAGTTCCCAGTTAAAATGTTTCAAAAGAGACAACTAGAAATACGGCTATAGATAGTATCCTGTTGCATATTTTTAGCCTCTGATGCAAGCTTTGAGAGCTACTGTTTAAACTTTATGTGACTTTCATATGTCGTGTTCTATTTCTTAGTCCTAGAATCACTTAATGTTAAGCATTGGAATTTGGCATGGGAAAAGTACCTGGCTCCTTGGTGAGCTGCTGGTGGTGCATGATGTTCAATACAAGTGTTAAAATGCAAGCTACTTTTTCCTCTGTGAAATATGAAAGCTAATTCGGAAAGAAGAAAGAAATTCCTGGAGTTTCTGTCAAATGCTATAGGACGTAACTATTAACTTTTTATGTGTTATCTTTTTCTTTCTTGAAAGTAAGGATTTTATGAACTCGAGGTAGAACAGGTCTCCCTTTTTACAAGGAGAGTTTATTCAGCATACTTCTATATTGCAGCTGCTGATCATATTTCATAGAGCTGTTAAAGCACTTAAAACCTAAAATTAGGTACTGTCTGGTAGTAAATATTTCAGATCACTCCTTGACGAAATAAATAAAGTGGGCTTTAAAAAAAAAGACATTTTGAAATCTATCATTGAACAAAAGTAATCTTCACTTTTATTTGGAATCATACAACTATAATCCAAATCACTGTTCTCAACAGTGTTTTTTTTTTTTTTTTTTTTTTTTCCCTTTCTCTGCACTCCTATGGTAATTTTATACCAACTTTATTTGATGTCATAGCATGATACTTTGTTCAAGTGATGTTTACTGCAGTGATGCTTATATTAACAGGTATTGGATTAACTTCAAGCATACCTGTGCTTCCTGTGAGTATCCGTATGATGCCAGGAGCTGAAATGTAAGTTCCAGTGTTTCCTGGTGCGACTGTTGCTTTCAGTTGCAGAAGTTGTACACTTACTTCTTTTCCCAGACTTGAGATGAATTAATTTACAGATCACTATTTTTTTTTTTGCTCATTTGGTTTGCTTTTTTTTTTTCTCCTTTTTTTCCGCCCCCCATCCCCCCATTAGTAGTTTTCTGTTTGTCTTTCAGTTGAATATAGGAATTGGTTTACTTATTCACTGCCATTCATTTTTAGTGTCATCAGGATGGGCAGGAAGGATGCAAGCGGAGAGGCATCAGGCAAACAGAAATCTGTCAGTTTATCACATCTTTTTTATAAAGTTTTGTAAGAGCTCAGCACTAAATCAGGTCTGGTAGCTGAAGCTTTGACTGTCTGAAGTACCGCTTTGTATTTGAGAACCCAATGTGAACATTACCATCTAACATACACAGATACACATTATAAATCTCCTTGCCATTTTTCATGACAAAAGCAGTTTTTGTGTTGCGCAAGTGGAAGAAAAGTTTTAATATTTATACCTCAGTTATGAGGCTTACAAATAAACTTTTAACGTGTGACATTAAATTAATATGTGATGTTTTCCTTTTTTAGCTTTAAATATTCTGTAAATCTGTGTCCAACTTAACCTTTTCTGTCATTGAAAAGCGCTAATTGATCTTGCTGGCCCTGACATAATGGTATAGTTTGATATTTGAAACCTTTCAGCTTTGGCATGGCCCTTTAATCACCCCTGAGATTTCAGGGCATAGTTCTGCTGAAGGCATAAACTGCTCCTCTTTTTAAAAGTAAATAAAAATGGTTATTAAAAATAAATTCTATTTCTTTTAAAATCGGTAGATGTTTTAACTGTCAAAGCCCCACACATTACAATATACATCAAAAGCTTTCCATTTTACTTGTACATATTAGATGACGTTTTAGATGTTACTGTGCAGAAATCAGATTTTTTTTTATCAAATAATTTTTTGGCTGAGTCCACCTGCATGGACCATTCTGCGTTGCACTGTTACCAAATCTATCGTGAAGTCTGAAGCACTTAAAGGAACTTGGATGCACTTTGCAGTGCAACAGCTCAGATACAGAGGGTGCTTATCTGTCAAGTCAAGAATAAAATCTATTTGAAAAGGCAATAAAACTTACAGTTGTGGTCCACAATGTAGGCTTAATACTGCCAGAAAAATTCCTTTTGGGATGCCTGCATTACAGGACCCTGGTGAAAAATATTTTAAAGCAATTTCTTCTTGTCTTAGAGCCTGAGAAACGTGGTAGATAAGTGGCCCACCTTTTGTTTTAATGCTGAACAGCAAAATTACTTTGATGATTGATTGTCCTCTATCAGAATGCATCACTGGGCAGTCTCACTCACAGGGCTGCCTGTATGCTGGGCATCAGATTTTCAAACAAAATGTCAAATGCTAATGACTCTTTGAGGAATACTAGCATTTAAGCATTTTATTCTCAATTTGTTTAGAATTTCTTCATGATAAGGGAAGATTGTCATGAGAAGTGATTACCGTCAGAACTTTCTGTGACCCATATGTCACTAAGATTATATATACTTTGTCTTAAGCTGCTGGGCTCAGGTACCAGACACTATGTTTTCAATTCATTACCACAGATTTGAAAAGCTGGATTTTTTGAGGTTTTGTGTGCCTAGATTCTTGTGAGGGTCTGTGTCCCTCTCCTACAGTAAAACAAATCACTGGCGATTTTCCCTTAGCAGCTATCCACAGAAGTACAGGACAATGAGTAACATGTGTAGCATTGTTTAATTGCGTGTAATTTAAGTGCTGTCTCTGAAGACCAGAGTCAGTCTGCGCTGTAAGTACTGTGTCTCTGCTCTGGGGTTGCCTCCCATTGTGCCTGAACTGTACAATTTGACTGATCTGGAGCAGCAAACTGCAAAAAGACCTCCTGAGGCAACATGCAAAACATTCACTTACAGGAGACTAACTCTCCTATAGGTGATAAATTTTTACTTACTTATTTAAGTTAATAATACTAGGTTTTTGGGCAACATTAAAATTTACTACTATTGTGACATAACCTAGTATAAGTGGACGTTTTCAGCAGTGTAAAGAATTACTGCTGGTTTTTTTTTTTTTTTAATCTGATACGTGTAGCAAGTAAGTATTCTGCTCTTGACACATATATAATTAAACCACAAAAACCTGCATTAAAATATCATAGCGACTCTGATTTAGCCCACAAAAGTAAAAGAAATACAGAGCTGAGTTTGCGACTTTTCAAATAATTCTCCTCTATGACTGTATGTATATTCAGCTATTGAAATCAATGCTGGTGCATGAGGTAATTGGAAACTTAGCTTGTTGCGTTGTGCCAGATCTTTTGCTGTTGCAAATTGGAGTAGGAATGTTGAAATTATTGGAGTGGTCTCACGTTATATCACTATTCTTAGAGCAGCCTGTTATTTTTTCAGGTATTGTAGTATCCTTTGTGTGCAAGAGATCAAAAGTGCGGAGGGGTAATCCTTCAATACAAAACAGAGGAGGGTTAAATAAAAATGTCAAAATCGTACATTCATGCTTTCTTCCTTTTTAAGACATTTTCATACTCCTGCGGTAGAATATATATTTTTATTAGAAAATTTTTATAGCATTTTATGAATGACCTCAATGATAGCTTTTACATTAATTGTATTCCTGAAAGTGATTCTATTGGAAATGTTGTCAGTCGGCTGCATGCTTTTAATTCCTTTTAGGCAACTTTGTTGCTTGTGGAAGTGAACAGCCAGGTTGTGTTTACTCAGGGACGTTTCATGAATGCGAAGTCTATTCAAGGAAAGGTGTGAAGTCAGTTTAACATCTTAAATCCCACCTGGACGGTTCTTTTTATTTACTGCAGTATATTCCCAGAGAACTACAGAAAATGAATGTCAACATACACCAACATGAGAATGGCTAAATAAGACTTGATATGCTTCAGCCTATGCATGCTGACATCACACTGTATGTGAGGTCTTTCTTCCAAGTCTCCCGAGTGTCCCAGTGCAGACATGGTTTAACAAAAACAGGCATGGCTCAGACAGATTATGCACGTTTCCCCTGCCAAGTTCTAGCAATGCAGCTCAGACACAGCTTAATGTTCCTGTTCTGGTCTTCTTAATGCAGAGAGCTAGGGAGCTGGAAAGTAACAGGGCTGAACAGTACAAAGGTTTTACAAACAGAGTAATCATATTCTGGGAAAGAGTCTCCAAAATAAAATTTTCAGGTTACCTCGAGGCAAGATTTGGAACTGTGGTAGGTTTCCAAATTGGAAAGATCAAAATGCTTTTCCATTGAGCCTCCTATTTTTTATGTGTATGCTTCTCTTCTCTTCTCTTCTCTCTCTTCTCTTCTCTTCTCTTCTCTTCTCTTCTCTTCTTCTTCTCTTCTCTTCTCTTCTCTTCTCTTCTCTTCTCTTCTCTTCTCTTCTCTTCTCTTCTCTTCTCTCTCTTCTCTTCTCTTCTCTCTCTCTTCTCTTCTTCCTCTCTTCTCTTCTCTCTCTCTCCTCTCTCTCTCTCTCTTCTCTTTTCTCTCTCTCCTCTCCTTCTCCTCTCCTCTCCTCTCCTCTCCTCCTCCTCTCCTCTCCTCTCCTCTCCTCTCCTCTCCTCTCTCTCTCCTCTCCTTCTCCTTCCTTCCTCTTCCTTCCTTCCTTCCTTCCTTCCTTTCCTTCCTTCCTTCCTTCCTTCCTTCCTTCCTTCCTTCCTTCCTTCCTTCCTTCCTTCCTTCCTTCCTTCCTTCCTTCCTTCCTTCCTTCCTTCCTTCCTTCCTTCCTTCCTTCCTTCCTTTCCCCTAATCTAGTGTGATAGAAGGATCTGCTGTAAACCTCACATTAATTTGGTTCTGTTGATTTCCCCTCTGAGAAGCAATTTTTGTGTTCAAAGAATGCTGATCTCACCATGCAGAAGTTTTGCTGGGAGTCAACTGCAATGAGAGGAATAGCATCTTTCAGCTTAAACAGCCAACTGTGTATTTCCTAGACATTTCTGGTAGCCATTTAGATATGACTTGTTTTCCAATTCTCTGATTAAACTATAGCCTATTATCTCCAAGGTCTAGCTGAGTAGTCAGCAGATTTTTGACTTAAGACAGAAATGAGACAGAAGTTTAATCCTGGATAGCTGTTATGAAACTACCCTGCTTCTTGGAGTCTTAGATCTACATTCAGGAAGTCCATGGTTTGAACTGTAGCCCAAGTGATGCAGTCAAATTAGGAATTAGCCTCCAGTAGACAGACTGTAGGGTCTGTAGGAAGAGGAGTATCTTTGCTCTGTTCTCACAGTGTCAGTTCTTTAGGGGTCTTGGTGGCGACAAGAAACAACTGACTGGTTCATGCATATGGCTGACCATACCTGAATTTTCTTTGTCTCTCTATTTTCTATGGCAGAGCATGAAAGAGTGTGAAGTTGTCATTTCTCACTTGGTGGCAATGCTTCTTAAGCAGTCCTTACCTCTCCTCTGCTGGCCACTTGTTTGAGCTGGATCTGCTCTTCACTGTGGTTCACAAACAGCTGTGCTGGCATGATGCAAAGGTCGGAATGAGTGGCAGCAGCCGTGCTGCTGAAACTGGCATCGGTGCTGCAGAAATACTTGTGGAACCACAGCCTTGGTTACCTAATCTGCCACCTCTATTAACTGAAGTGCGGGGTCAAATCTGTGGAATTTTTTTGAATGAAAACTTCACCTACAAAAATGATCTCTTAATACTTAAAAGTTATTGTGAATGTGTTTTTTAACTAAAGCTAAAGTTGTTACAAATAATTTGCAGATATACATATGATGAGGAAAATTATGGTACCTTTGGAGAGGACAGCAGTGATGTTCTCAGAGGAAGGCTGGAGGTTGGATGTGAAACCAAAGTTCATAAACTTTCCAGATCTGGACACCACTGTCCAAAAACTGTGCTCATGAGGAAGAGGCAGAGTGTAACTGCTCTAGTAGGAGAATGTCATCTCCATAGCCTATAGCGTTCATGACTGGCTGCATTCTTTTGTTGCTATTCCTGTGGAAAGATGTTGGATAATTTCTAAAAAGTAACCATTACTTAGCTGTTGCTCTAGACAAGTGCTTAATTTATGGCAATGATTTTTTGTTAGTCTCCACTGTCACAAAGTATTAACTTACATGCTCTCACATTCCAAATGCCTTTTGTATATTACTTACATATAACACAGAAATGTGCATGTTGTACCTCATCATGGGCTTATGAAAACTTGATTATGCCAAAATACCAATATTATTTTTTATGTGAGTACAAGTTTGATTTCTAGAGGTAAGACTAGTGATGCAACAATACAGTTCTGTGAGATTTTGGACTTGACATGGCTTTTTGCTTAATAACCTGAAGGATACAAAACTGACTTGACATAAATGAAGTGGCTTTAACAGCAAATTAAATCATGGATTCAAAAATACTTACTTGCTAATGAATATTTAAAGAGTACAGTATTACTCAAAGTCTTTCAGGGGTTAGTCATCAAATCAAAACTACTTACTGTTTCAGCAGTGATACAAAGACCAGTGAGATCTATGAGAAGTAGGCTGCTACTTTTATTGGATTGTTTGCTGACCTAGGTAAAGAAAGAACTTCTTAAAAACTTTGTCACTAGACTGTAATAGCTACAGTACTGTTACTACAAAGATTGGGGAAAGAGTAAGCAACAAAGAGAACAGATTGCTGATACACAGTCATCTGGCTCCTTCGGTAAACTGAGAACAAGTAGACAATTTGTGCTTCAGTACAAGCCAGTGGTCTATTTAAAAAACAAAACAAAACAAAACAAAAAACAAAAACAAAACCATGGCCCCAGCAGATGATTAGGTTAGTGACCTAGACAAAAAAGGAATAGTAATTGTTTAAATAAAGGACTACACAGAGGAAGAGGAATGGTGTCACCTGCATAGGTAGTAGAGGTGCAGGTACTGCTGGAGAGATGCATACTCTTCTGACTTTAGGAAGGGAGCTAGAATGGCTGAGGAACTTCCAGACACAACACCACAGGAGTAATTAAACTATTGAAAAGTGTGTCTTCTAGAGAATAACCATAGTTTGATCACAGCTAATAAATATCCAAGTAGGGAAAAGGCAAATAAACCATTGTCAAAGTGCTTGGTATGATTAAAATATGAGAATACCTATTTATCACAATTACTTTGTGTTGTATGCCTAGTGTGGGCTCTCAGTGAAAGAAAATTCCCTGTGGGATATTGAGCTGTTCAAAGTGCTTGATGACACTTATATTCCATATGAGGACTGCTGATAGCCCTTGAATCAAAGTGAGAATGAATAGTTCTTAGAAGAGTTGGTAGCATCAAAAATGTAGACTACACAGCACCTTTAATATTGGTCTTAGCATTTTCTTTATAGGGTATAAAGTGGAGTATAAGAGTTTGTCTTTCCTTCATTCATCTGAATGCTTCACTTTAACTTGATGGGCTTAGTGTTGCTGTTGCGTTTGGATGAGCAATAATTATCCTCACCTTGGGCACAAAACCACCTGAGATATGTTTGGGAGTAGTCAGGTGGATGGGCAAGATGCTCATTCCTTCCTTCAGCCAGGTGTTTTGGAGAAGCTTATCTATTGTTTGGTCTTCTTCAATAACTAGCATCATGTACTCATTGAAGCATGTAACTGCTTAATATGGACTGAAGCCGCTTTAAAAACAAGGTGAATGTAAATATACTTGTAGCATGCTGTCACAGCTTTCACTTTCATATGTAATGGGATTCAGTGGGTAAATTTTGGAAGATGTGCTTCTATTTACATTGTCCCAAATTCGGAAGTGATAAATTTGGTTTCTGTTTTATAAATAATCTTGTTACCTTATGCTGTTTTTATGTCATAAAGAATTTTTTTTAATGTCTGAGGTAAGTTTAGGGAGAGGAAATCCTTCACAATTAGTATTTTCAAGTTGATTGTGTCTCTTAAAATATTCTGGCTGATCAAACAGCTTTTTCTTCTTTCTGTTTTCAGTGGCTTGTTTATAAAGAAATGTTTTATTTGGTTTGTTTTCAGCTACTTTATTCAAAAATGAGAGGCAAAATGTCTCAGAAATTAACCAAAATATGTCTTATGTTAAAAGTTAGAATCCTTCCCTTAAAAAATTCCTGGTTGTTCAAAACACTGAAATGGAAATTGACAGCTTGTAAGGAAAAAAAATACACTTTTTAAATATATTTTTAAGAGTGGCATTTTTTATTATTATTTTTTTCCCCTCAGAATTGTTTTTCTTTTTGGTTTAGTTCGTGTGGTTTTGATTACTGATAGGTTTGAAAACACTACATGCAATTTTTTTGCAAATCCATTTGTTTACAAACTGAATCCAGAAACAGTCTTCACATTTGTTTTATTTATTTTTGGCTGGAGTAGCCTGTGATTGATTAATCTGGAATGACTCAGAAGAGGTCTGGGTAGCTGTGTGCTTTATCTAACTGTGAGTGAAGAGGTCTTTCTCAGTTGGGAAACACCCAAGCATCAGGGGGTTCATCGCTCTATTCTCAATCTTGCTTATTTCATAGTGTTAGGATAAGAGAGGAATGGCTGAGTTTATAATTCTGCACTCTGAAATTTTGAACACTAGCCCTTGATAATTGTTGCACAGGTGTGGGATGGGAGTGGAAGAGCAAAGGAGTTATTCTAAGCCATATTTGGGTACATGTAAGATTGGTGAATCATAGAATAATAGAATTGTTTGGATTGGATGAGACCTTCAAGATCATCAAGGGCAGGGACACCTCCCTCTAGACCTCTAGACAAGTTGTTCAAAGTCCTGTCCAGCCTGGCCTTTAATGCTTCCAGGGAATGGGCGTCCACAGTCTTGCTGGTGAACCTGTTCCAGTGTCTCACCATCCTCACAGTAAAAAATTCCTTCCTAATACCTAGACTAAATCTACTGCCTTTCAGTTTAAAACCATTTCTCCTTTTCCTGTCATTGGATGTCCATATAAAAAGTATCTTCCCAACTTTCCTTTAGGCCCTCTTCAAGTACTGGAAGGCTGCTATAAGGTCCACCTAGAGCCTTCTCTTCTCCAAGCTAAACAGCCTCAACTCTTTTAGCCTGTTCTTGTAGGGAAGGTGCTTCAGCCCACTGATCATCTCTGTGGCCCTTCTCTGGACCTGCTCCAACAGGTTGATGTTCTTCTTGTGTTGGGAGCTCCAGAACTGGGTACAGTATTCCAGGTTGGTTCTCATAGGGGCAGAGTAGAGGGGTAGAATCACCTCCCTCAACCTGCTGGTTCTGGTTCTCTTGAAGCAGTCTAAGATATGGTTGGCCTTCTGGGCTTCAAGCACACATTGCTGAGTCATGTTGAATCTTTCATCAATTGACACCCCCGAATCCTTCTCCTCAGAGCTGCTCTCAAGCTGTTCTCCAACCAACCTGTATTTGAGCTTGGGATTATCTCGACCTGGATGCAGGACCTTGTACTTGGCCTTGTTGAACTTCATGAGGTTGGCATGGGCCCACCTCTAATGCTTGTCCAGATCAGTCTGGATAGCATCCCTTCCCTCTAGCCTGTCAACTGCACTACTCAGCTTGGTGTTGTCTGCAAACTTGCTGAGGATGCGCTAGCTCTCATTGTCCATGTTGCCTACAAAGACGTTATATAACACCAGTCCCAGCACTGATCCCTGAGAAATGCCACTTATCACTGTTCTCCACTTGGACGTTGAGCTGTTGACCGCAACTCTCTGATCTTTGCAAGAGAATTAAATACTGCACTAAAGCTTTGTTTTACCAGAAGTAAATGAGACATAGTGCTCACAGTTCTTTACCAAAAGTCTTTTTTTTTTTTTTTCCCACTTGTTTTGTTGTATGATAATGATGGGAGAGAGGACCAACCTATCATCATAGACCCATGCAGGGTCTTATCTAGCATAACCGATGGAGAAACTTCTTTGTCTGTATTGCTATGTTTTTCATCTTGAGGCCAGATTAACAGATTAACTTCGAAATGGTTTTGTGGAGCTGTGATTTGCTTCTTAGTTAGAAATATCAGAGTGGGGAAATCAGTTTAATTTTTCTTGAATAAAATGTCCACAATAACATCATAAGCAATGCTATCCTTCAGGAAACTCAGTCTGAGGAAGCAAACAGCACTGAATGTTCATTGTGAACTGAATACAAGTGTTCACCAAAGACTATGCAGAATTCACAGGACTGTGTGTAATAAGTACATGCTGACTGGCATGACAAGCAATCATTTGACTCAAATTTTGAGAGGTTTTCAGTGTATCACAGCTTGATGGCATGAATCATGTCTGTTTCAATTACTGCATTTGATATCTGGCATGAATCCGCATGCTCAGAAAGTGAGATGGAAATAGCATATTATGTTCCAGTTAGAGCTGTGTAATTTGTAAAGAGAGGGAGGAGGTAAACAGGAAGTAATTGAGGATTGAGTCGTAAACACTGAATTGGTGTCAAAGCATCCTAACCACCTCTTAACATTTGTGAAAACTCAGTGTGGATAATAATTCTGCATCAAGATGCGAAAACGTCTGAGTTGTGTTACCAGGACAAAACACCTTTTATTTTTCTGGGTAGCAAGCAGATCCTGGATTTCCTGTGAACCTAAGCCTTGGGGATATCAGCCTCTTCATTTTAGAAACCAGGATTTTATTTTTACTTCCTAGCTTTGTTTTCATGCTAATAATATCTGACATTGAACCCTAAAAATTATCCACTTCGGATGTTGGGTTTCTGTATACATTAGAATACATATAGTATGCCAAATTTGAATACATGCATGGTCTTCTGCATATGCATGCTAGGGATCATGGAAGAATGAGGGCAGTGAGCAGGTCCTGAGCTGTTCCTGCTTGGCTCTCTCCATCTAGCAGTTATGCTGGCACCCCTGCATTTGAATCTGAAGTGAGTTCTCCTTATCACAGGGAAAGTAGCCAGGCTCATTGTGTCTCCTTCTAGGTTGTGTAGAGCCCACCTAAGCCCCCTCTGTGCAGCCCTACCGGAGCCAAATGATGTTGCGTGAATTGCTGTGTGAAATCCTGGCGTAATTTTGATAACTCAAAATGAAGAATAATCTTCCCTGTTTAAACAATCCACCTGCAAACACAAATTGCTGTAGGCCCAGTAGCCCAGACAAATAGCTCTACCTTCACCAGGGGGCACGGAGCATACCCAAAGCTAAAATAAGCTGTGGCTTGGGCACGGTATGCAGAGCCAGTGAGTTTCTGTGGGTGAGGGCCTCTATGAGAAAGGAGGGAGCTCAGGGCACTGGAGATCACTCAGATGGAAACGTGTGTCTTGAGCATGCTACAAGAGTTGTGGAATATCTTGAAGCTTCTCCAAGGGTAAAATACTCTGAAATCACTTATCTTATTCTACTGAGATAAAAGCCTTAGGAAAAAATAGTGTTAGAAGAAGAGGGATAGAAAGTTGGAGTTTTCTTATATCTCTTAATTACCCAGATTGTGAAGAAAGGCTTGTATCTGTAACACAATGCAAGCTTTCCAGGAGGCTCATTTCACCCACCTGTTTCAGGAGGTGGAGACCAGTTACCTCAGCTAACCCTAGATAAGCTTGCAAGATCTTCAGGCTGCTTATATCTCCTGCAGATACCCTTCTGATAAAAAGCAAAGCAGGAATTAAAATATGAGAGCTAAAATGTATATGTGTATGTATATAAGTATATACTTATATTTCTACCCACCTACTCAGGAAAGCAGTAGATGTCTAGATCCTACTGCCAGGATTGCTTTGCTCACCTTTTCAGTTGTTTATTACAATTATATTTAAAATCTGTTAGTCATTTGCTCTCCCTTGAAGTTAGATATAAATGATAATTTTACCTACTTTTTTTTTCCATTGAAGGGTAGTTTTAATTAGGATTGACATTCCTTTCAAGATGATACAGCATTTGCATAAGAGAAAAGACAGGAGCCTAAAAAAACTTAAAAACAAACAAACAAACCAGACAAATCCACAGTCAACCATGGGAAATATATAAACTAAAATTTTTTCAGAAATTATGTTAAGAGCTAAAATTCCATTTTCCCTTACAACATAAGAAAGATGATATTTTTTTCTACCAAAACAAGAACAGACAATGATCTCCAGTGTCTAGAAAGTCTAAATGTTATAATTTCATTTATTTTAAATATGTTAAATTAGAATGTTTTTTCTTATTTGCTTGTCTGCTTGCAACAAGTTTTGAAGAAAGCTAGCTTATAAAGCACATCGTTGTTATTTCATTGTTATTGCTATTTTGGAGCATAGGTCTTTCCTCTTTTCCAAATGTGATACTAATAGAGGCTGAGAAAGCAGAATGTTTTTACTGTACAAAATGTTTTTTGACTTTGACATTAGCTTTATGCTAATTCAAAACCTGATTACATTATTAATTTTCTTTCTTTTTAGCGAATTTGAGTTCTATTTTATCTTTTTCATAGCAGACTACAGGTGATATGCATGCAGACAGCTTGGAGTAAGAATACTTTCCATGTAAGAATTGCTTGAGTGTTAGGCAGTGTTTGTTATTGTTCGTACCCTCTTTCCTGTCCCTTCCGATAAATAAGCTTATTCATGGGAATAAACAATTATGAAGTTATCTAATTTAGATCACAGTACACATGTACTACAATCTCTTGCACTAATTTTGGAGTGACTCATTTCTTTGTTGCCTTCCTTGCATAACCTTTTGTAGTGCCTTATATTTAGAAATGTACCTCCTCAGACGCTCTGTAGAAAAGATGTGGAGCCCAGAGTATTGCCAGTGCTGGAGGAGCTCGACCCTGTGAGGCTGTGTTTGTTTACTAAAGCAGTGGCACCTTACTGTGCATGTGCTGCCATGTCTTCAGTTGTGGTAATAAGCACTGAGTACTTTGGCTATCACAGGTTTATGAAGTTGAGAACAAGAAAATGAGAAAATATTCTGTCTGTGACCACTTGTCAGTTAACATTTTGTGTTCTTCATCAGTGTGTGGCTGTCACAGAAATGGTTCTTCCTTGTGGCTATGAAGTAACTGTGTTAACTACAGTAGTGTCCTTTCTGCTAATCGTCTATTATTGACACAATTTATAATGTAAAAATAATCCAGTAAACTTGACTAGGATGGTGCATGTCCTATATTAGAACATCTCTGCGATACAGTCAGAACAGAAGGTGTTCTGCAGTTGAAGAAAAATGAAAATAATCTGTCTATATTCCCAATGTGGAATTATTCTTTGAAAAAATATTGTGGTAGAAACTAAGGACCCTTTTCTTCAGTTATTTCATCTAGCAAGAGCAATTTCAAGTGAAGCAAAAATTTCTCCAGGTTTGTGGATTAAGGTGAAAGGGAAGAAACATTCTGATGGTGAAGCTCCTCTTCTAGACAAAGGACTCTTGTTGGACAGCCATTTCTCCTTTGGCTAAGTGGAGGATCTGAAGCAAGCTCAGAGATACTCTTGGGAAATGCCATGTCATTTAAAGCTGGATTTATTACTATTATTATTTATTATTATTATTATTATTATTTGCCAGTTTGTTCCCAAGATTTGCATTCTGTTTTGACCTTGGGAAAGTTGTAAAACTTGTTTTTTTTCCACATCTCGTATGAAATGAAATTGCCTCGGTCAATTGCTTATTTGCTACAGTTTCATTTTCTTGTTGAATAAAAGCATGAAGAAATCCTTGCTAGGGAAGAGATTGTGTACTTGCTGTCTTGCGTTTTCAGTTATTTATAAATCTGTATGCAGGAGATCCTTGAGGAGTTCTTGATTTTATTTTTTTTTATTATTTTTTAACTTGTGGGTGTATCTCTGGGAAGAAACACATGTTTCTCCTCATGGTCGAGTCCTGGAAGTTGCAGTTTAAATTTGATGAAGTGTTTTATTCCCCCAGATAAAAATAAATAAATAAAAAATTATATTTAAATGCATTTGTTGATGAGGAAAGTCAGGAATCCTCCTAATTAAGACATTTCTTAGAAAGGTAAAATTTTTATCTGAGAGCATAAAACACTTCATCAGTTTTAAAGCCACATCTGCAAGGACTGGATCAAGAGCAGAAACAGACATTTTTCTTCATTCTGGCTTGTCTGTGAATTTAAGACTTTTAACAACAGTTTTAAAAATAGTTAAAAACAGTTAGAAACACTTGCAGTATAAAAGGGATAAGAGTGCCCTCCCTCCCTCTGTTTTTAATCTGGTTCTCTTGATGGGATAAACTACAAGGTTGGATTGGTAACTGGATTATTGCCTCATAAAACAGCACGAGGTTACTATTATCCTTTAATTTTATATCTTTATTAGGGAGTAATGTTGGTCTTATTTGAATCACTGACTTCTCTAATGGTTTTTCTCCTCTTTTACAAATTTATTAAACTAAACCCTAAAGGATTTGGTCTAAGTGCAATTGGGATAACTGCCATTATAAAAATCATTGTGTTAGAAGTTGGTTATAATCAGCAGCTTTAGCTGGGCTAAAAATTTAGTAGGATTTAGCTGTTGATATCCTGGTCCATTAGGTAGGATGCTGATAAAACCATAAATCCAAATTTTACTTAAAAAGAAATATCTTAATTTCCAGTAGTACAGTATTTAAATTTTGAAGCAGTGTGAAAATGAACAACAGAGTCCTAAAATCTATTCTAATGTTACATGCTTGTGAAAAGTTATATTTAGTGCATAATCTTTTTTGCATAAATATACTAAAATCAGCTTGTCTTGCAATTCAGTCAAGTTGTTTTAAAAATTCCTGAAGGTCCATCTTTTATGAAGACAACTAATACAAGTACATATTTAATGTTGCATTGCAGAGGATACATCTACGTGAATATTGGGACACAGTATATGCATCATGAGTGAGACATAGGTGGTTTTTAATAGTAGAACTCCTGTTGGACCTAAATGATTAGGATTCATCTAAGCTGTTGATAATCTTGATATTTTAAAGAAAAAGGTGACGTTGATTTCAGTGTACTTTGGTTAAGATCGTGCTTAATACGGAAAGACATCAGTGTTTCTGTTTGTTGTTAAATGGTTCTGTAGTTGACTTTCATACAGAAAGTGAGATACTTATCACTTTCTGTGACCAACAGTCCGATTTGGAGCTTTTGCAGCTTGAATGTGAGCCCAGTATTGACTGCAGTCTGTAGACTTCAAAAATGCTGATTTTGTTCTGAATGTTTTATTTTAATGTTGAGTGCTTCACCAGTTTTTCTTAGGCAATTTTACTAATGCATAAATTTCAAACTCCTAATTAAATTAAAACAGATTTCATGTTTAAGTTCTATGTCAAATATTTCAGGATCATTTGTGAAAATTCACCTTTGTGTTTGGAATTGCCTTCTTTGGCACGGGCGGATGAGTAATGGCCTGCTACAGGAAATCCCATGTAGAACTGCTTTCTTTCAAAATATCCATTGTTCTCAGTAGCCTTTGCCTATATGGAGTGTTTTAAAGAAAGCTTTTAATTCC
This sequence comes from Meleagris gallopavo, assembly GCF_905368555.1. Classification (NCBI taxonomy): domain Eukaryota; kingdom Metazoa; phylum Chordata; class Aves; order Galliformes; family Phasianidae; genus Meleagris; species Meleagris gallopavo. The sequence continues at coordinate 55,774,489 of NC_139405.1, read as the reverse complement.
ACTTTTGTCTCATCTAGACAAAGATCACAAAAAATTTTTACGCATGCAAGGCTGTTGGCTCTATGTTGATCGGAAACTATGGAAGATGGTTGCTATTGTGCTGAAGGTATCCTGAGCAAAGACATCCATGTCTTGAATCCCTTTGAAATTGAGAGGAGATTTCCTCCATCTTGAAAGATAAATTTTTTTACAGCTTTCTCTTAAGGTTGAACATGTACCGCAGGATTGCTTACAGTTGTTCTTTTCTTTATGCAAGTAAACAGCAAAATCAATGAAATGCTAGTTAAGCTTTTTCTGAAACTTAGAGGGAGGGAAAAGAAGAAAGTCCAATCCAGCAGCAGGATCAAGGGGAGACTGGAAAAAAAAAAAGTAGATTGTGTATGTTCTAGGACATACCTAGTGCAAAATACAGTAAAATTTGGGGAGTCAATGTTTTGAAGAGTAGATGGAGATATGGAAGTAAGTGGCACTTTAAAGCAAAAGTTGTTCCTAGGCGAACCTCCCCTACAGGGAGGTGTGAGGGGATAAGTGTCTGGTCTGCAGCTCCAATTCATGCTAACAGCTATAAACAGCTCAGATAAGTAATCATTGTATTTATCCAGGTTGGAGATGGCATAAGGTTCAAGTGCTTAGTGGTCAAAATTTTAAACCAAAATGATTCCATAATGTTTATGTTATAGGGAATACTCCCAGGTAATAGTATTTTGGGGTACCTTGTTGATAAGCAAATCCAAGTAATGATAGATTGTTTGGGCTACTTAATTTATGCATTTGCATACAATAATATATTTTGTTCTCTTTTGAATGTCATAGTAGGCTTGATTTATAATTTTATAATTACTGATATATACAATATCTGTGCTACTTGCTTTGTTTTAAATCGTGCAAATTACTTGTTACTCTAAAGTGGATTTTTTTTTTTCTTCTGAGAATGGAGACTGAAATATATTTGTGTGACTTTGACCTCTTTAAAACCTACTTGAAGGTATCCCATATGTTAGAACATTGGAAGATAAAGGGGCCCAAGAGATTAGGTTGTCATTCAAGAACAAGTTCTTCTGAGCTCAAGATCAATGCATCTCTAACAGTAAGAAATCAGGCAAAGGTGACAGAAGATTTGCACAGATGAGAAAGGAGATCATGGAAAAACTTAAATGGAAGATGAAAGTTTATGGAAAGTGAAATAGGGGTCTAGTCGCTTGAGAACATTGTCAGGGCATGCAGGGATGCTACAAGGAAGGCTATGGCCCATGTAGAATTTAATCTGCTAAGGGAAGTCAACAACGATAAAGACTTCTTTAAGTATGTCAATAGCAAAAGAAAGACTAGGGAAAATCCAGACCTGCAGCTGAATAAAGTGGGTGTCCTGGTAGTGGCAAACAGACACTGAGAAAGCAGAGTTACTGAAAGCCTTCTTTGTTTCAGTCTTTACTACTAAGAATGCCCCTCTCCCCTCAAACCTGGAGAGAAGAGAGTTGGTTTGGGGAAAGGAAGACTTCCTTTTGGTCAAGAAGGATCTGGTCAGGAATCATCTAGGCAAACCTGATGCACTCAGATCCATGGGCCTTGATGGGATGCAGCCATGAGTTCTGAGGAAGCTGGCAGAACTGATTGCCAAGCCACTCTCTATCATCTATGAAAGGTCATGGAGAACAGGAGAGGTGCCTGAGTACTGGAGGAAAGCCAATGACACTCCAGTTTTCAAAAAAAGGGCAAGAAGGAGAGTCCTGGCAACTACAGGACAGCCAGCCTCACCTCCATCCCTGGGAAGGTGATGAAGCAGCTTATTCTGGATGCAATCTCCTAGCAAGAAGAAAAGGAAGTTACTGAGAGCAGTCAGCATGGATGCACCAAGGGAAAAGTCATGCTTGAGCAACCTGGTAGCCTTGTAGATGTCATGACTGGCTGAGTAGATGAGGATGGAGCAGTGGATGTCATGTACCTTGACTTCAGCAAGGCTTTTGACACTATCTCCCATGGCATGCTCGTAGGTAAGATTAGAAAGTGTGGGATAGACAAGCAAACATGAGATTGATTGAGAACTGGCTGACTGACAGAGCTAAGAAGATTGTGTTAAGTGGTGCAGAGCCTAGTGAATGGCCTGTAACTTCTGGTGTTCTGCAGGAATTGGCACTGGGACTGGTCTTGTTCGACATCTTCATCAGTGACCTGGATCAAGGGATATAATGCATCTCAGCATATTTGTTGATGATACAAAGCTGGGAGCTGTGGCTGACACACTAGAAGGCTGTGCTGCCATTCAGTAATACGAGGATGGGCTGCAGAATTGGACGGAAAAGAACCTGATGAGGTTCAACAAGGGCATGTGCAAAGTACTTCAAATGGGGTGGAAAAACTGCATTCATCAGTACAGATTGGAGCTGAACAGCTGGAAAGGAGCTCTGTGAAGAAGGACCTGGGCATCCTGGTGGACAGCAGTTTGACCACAAGTCAGCAGCGTATCCTTGTTGCCAAGAAGGCCAATAGTATTCTGGGGCACATTAAAAACAGTGTGGCCTGGGAGGTCGAGAGAGGTGATCCTCTGCCTCTACTCTGCCCCGATGAGGCCACATCTGGAGTACTGTGTCCAGTTCTGGGTTTTCCAGTTCAAGAAAGACAGGGAACCACTGGAAAGAGTCCAGCGGAGGGTGCCAAATATGATTAGGATTCTCTGGATGATCTCCCTTATGAAGAGAGTGTGAGAGACTTAGGACTGTTTAGAGTGGAGAAGAGAAGACTGAGGGGGGATCTTATCAGTGCTTCAAAAAGGCAGGAGTCAAGTGGATGGGGCCAGGCTCTTTTCACTGGTGGCCAGTGGCAGAACAAGGGGCAATGGGCACAAACTGAAACATAGGAAGTTCCACACAAACATGAGGAAAAGCTTCTTTTCTGTGAGGGTGACAAAGTACTGAAACAGGCTGACCAGAGAGGCTGTGGACTCTCCTCTGGAGATATTCAAAACACACCTGAATGTCTTCCTGTGAGAGTTATTGTGGGGAACCTGCTTTAGGAGGGGGTTGGATTTGATAATCTCCAGAGGTCTCTTCCAACACGTACAATTCTGTGTTTTTGTGTCTTTATAATTAAGGTTACTGTAATCATCACTGTGCAGAACTCTCAGAGTTTTCATAATTAATATTTCAATATTTGATAACAATGATTCACTGTATGAGAGAAGACATGGACATTGTGGATAATTAGGATATATTGTCTGTCATTTAGCATATTGCAGAGAGTTGCTTGTTATAAACCACTTAGTGTATTTTATTTAATCCTAAAGGAATTTAATGGACCTGAGAATAGGGACTTCATGCTGATAATTGCATAATAACCTTTTTCTTCCAGACACTTAATGACTAAGAGATAGTCATTAAAAGTGTATTAATCAGTTTTGCTGTGTTCCATAATTGTCTGCCTAATATGTTTTCCCAAGTGTTATCTTTGTGGTTTTTTTTTTTTTTTTTTTTTTTTTTGGTCTACTTAAACAGCTGGCTGTATTAAACAGCTTTGTTATTGGTTTGTTTTCATAGCTATTTTTTCTTGAAGGAGTGGAAAAATTATTACTTATGCATTGTTTCTGTTTTAGATAGCTTTCCAAAACAGTACTGGAGGTGTTGAAATTGTTATATAAATTAGACTTCATGGAAGTCATTGGGAACTTTGCAGATTTTAGTGGTATCATAGTCTCAATTATTTATTTGTTTATTGCAGATCTATTTAGAAGTGAGGGCTACAGACTAATATGTTAACATTTTATCTCCTTTTTAATTTAGATCACTGAGCTATAAATTGAACAGAAGATAATTTCTGCCTGTGGTGAAAAAGAAAGGTGAACAACCTCCATGGAAGACTCTCAGGACTTAAGTGAACAGTCAGTAAGTATAAAAGCTGCTAAAGTTAATGGAAAAAACAAATAACTGTTCAAATTGTGTACGAAGGGGTTTTACTTCAGATTTGAGAATTACAGTGAGATCTAGGAAAAAACTTCTGAGCCTCTATATTCAAACTTTTTTTGAGCTCATATGTGAAATATGTGGTTTTAATCTTACTTTTTACCACTGTAAGATAAAAGAACATAGTTATATAGAATTTTGAAGAACTAGAATTTCTGGAGAGGTGATGGATATAATTGACGTACACTTGAAGAATAAAATGTTAATCTTGCACAGTGATATTTTTTAAACAACTGTATCAAAATATATACCCACTATGGCCTGCCAGTTTTGTTAAAGCAATTGTTATCAGAAACATGAACAAGAACTGTGATAGGCTGTTACAATGATATATCCAACTCTCTCGTGTTTCAAGAAGATTGTGAGTATTGACAATATCTCTCTGTACTGGGTCAGAGGGAGGTATCCTTTGTTGTTGATGAAATAGCTGGTGAAAATATGAGTAGACATTTCCTCTATTTCTTTTCTACTTTTTTTCCTCTCTTTTAAGGATGTGGTCTCCAGACTTCCTTAGCCACCAGGCTGCAGTTCTGAGGAGGCAGTGTGTTCTGATTGAATTTAAACTTGGCTAGGTCATCCCAAATACTGACTTTGTTTTTAACATCTTAATTTGTAGTAGTCACAATGCTGGCAGATTTGTGAACACCATGTTCCCCACAAGTCTCAGTTTGGGCTCAGTATACTAAAGATCAATAAAGGGATTTCATATTTCTGTTTTTACATGCTGAAATAGGTTATCCATGTAATAAACTAGTTTTAATATCTTTTTATAGCAGAGACTTTTATATGTAACAGAAGTGCAAGGAACTGAGAAGAGCACGTGTGTTTTTAAAATGTTAGTAATTTTCTTTAATAAGGAGTACTTTGCTCCTGACTGGGTAGCTCCTATCTGAGACTTTATCTTGGACTGGACTTTTATTGCTGATTTTAAATGGGACAGAACTGGAAAGTCTTAACAGTGTCTCAAGTCACTGTGGTGGCACTATTCAGGACAGCTGCATGTATTTATGTATTTAAACAGTTCCCAACCAAAACTTTAGAGCATGTAAAAGCTACATGGCTTCATAATTTAATAAAGTTTTATAAAGGTCATAAAAGATTAAGCAGAAGTTCTCTCATGGTCTGCAAAACAATTACTCTCGGCAATATACATAGTAGAGTTATTAATAGCAAGTAGATGAGCCAGCTTAGCTTAGTGCAAAAATTTGTTTTCATCATAGTTGAAATATTTTTGCATCAGTGGATGTCTGATAAATGCATAGTTTAATATACATTTTATTATCTTATCATAATCTGATCTCTAGTTTTCCATAGTTACTATATAGCTTTAAGCTAATGTGAGAACAGTTTTGCAGATTAAAAATGAAGGTGATGTATACTCCATGTTGCATTGTAGATATCATACAGTACTGCTGGTGTCACAGAAAGTCCTCATTCATGGCAGTAGATTATTCTTTTCCATCTTTGCTGAAGAGCAGCAGAACTTCAGCACAGTAGGTGGGAGGAGTCCCCCTCCATCACCCTTCCTGCTAGGTGTGCGACCACATTGAGGCCTACCCTAGATGTTGCTATCTTGAGAAAAGCAATTGCTATATGAAGCCTGTCTGCCTAGAGCAGATACTGAGCCCCACTTCATAGGTTTCTTCTCTGTAATATTAGAGTTGAACTCTTACAGTCAAATTTTGAAGAATAAAATATTGTTCCTGGCTTAGTTCTTTTAAAAACCACAGGCAAGCACTTGGGCTGGAGATCCCAGGTAGAAGGAGATGTTCTCTGTCTGAGGCTTTATTAGCTTAATCTCCAGGAAGATATCAGATGTATATCTTACACCCCTTCATCTTATATTAACCTGGTGTTTTGTAGTGGTTGGTATGTTTTGTACTGGTTAGATCTAGGCAGTTCTTGGTCATCATGAATTATTTCTGGTTCTTGATGTGTTCAGGGCACATAGGTATTTAATTTCAGCTTCAGAATTTCTCTCTGGGAGCTGAGTACATAAGATTTAGATCATGGAAATTGTAGGCGCCTAAGGCTCCAGCCCCTGCTGCAAGCACATTAGATTGTGTGAATAAGCATGAATGCAAGACCTGTGTTCAAACTTGTGCTGGCATCTTGCCCTGAATATTCTAGTCTGTGGTTACTTGAAAGACTGCCTGTCTCTGCAACTGAGATAGTTTAGAAGGTGCTTGCTGTTGGATAATGTTTGATGGACAGGCAAGTTTTCTGAATAGAGAGATTCCTTTGTTGAATTAATTTCCCTCAGCAGTCTGTTAAGAGCTTTTCATCACTGGGAAAGAAGTGCAGATATGTTTACTTTGGATAGCTAAATAATAATGTAAACGTTCAAATTCTAATTTAAAGAAAAGAAATTATGCTAATTTCTGCAAGTAGACAGTCCCTTGAAAGTATGATATGCTGTAATGCACCTTTTATTCTTATAGTTTTTTTCCATAATTCTGAGGTTGCTGTTGTGTTTGATCTGTCTTCTATTCTTTTACAATAAACAAATACAAAACAATTGGTTCTACAATTCCTATACTAAAACTGTATCAGTGAAACTCATACTACTGTAATTAGGAGCAACTCCACAGCATCTTTGTTAGCATATGGGAAACAAATTCCTTGACTTTTGTCTCGGGGTAGTAATTGCATGACCACGTACTGCTTCTTTCAGCAGTCTAAGTGCACCCCTCTTCTCTAAGCCTCGACTGGAGTTGCATCTGATGGAATTGAGCAGCTGCTGTGTTTTCTGAGCCACGTGCTTGTTTAGATGTAATGTATACATAGTTTATTTTGTTATGTCACTAACTTATTTATTTTTCCTATTTTTATTTGTAGGAAACTTCCTTCCTCTGCTACATTTCTTTCTTTATGCACTGACTGATCAGGAGTCAGTCTCCTTCAATATGTAGGGCTTCACTTCTGACGAATTCCTTCTGCTTGCTTTCCCTTGCCTTCTTTTTCCCAGTCCTGTGTAGCAGAGGGAGTGAATCTGGTCTTAGTATGAATATTATTCAGTGATAAAAACAGAGTAAGGATTAGAGCAGAGCAGGGATTATTGTACTTCATTTTCCTGTCTTTACTCACAGTCTCATAGACAAATAGCCAGATGTTGAACAGCAGGAACTTGATGCATGACCTCACATTGAAGAGGGCGGTTGATACATCAGGTGCAGGTCAGTTCTAGCTGGGCTCCTACAACCAACCAACAGAGAATGAGCTGGGGTGGGGCTCATCCTTCATTGGTGCTGCACCTTTGAGGATGTCTTAACATAAGTTGCTCACAATTCTCTTTTTATTTCCAAATTCAGATGCACAACATGATCATACAACCATGCATAGGAGGGAAATGTGCAGTTGGTTGATAGAAAGGTTCAGTTTATGAGTATTCTGAATGATAATGAAGAAAATAGTAGGACATATTTTCCAGTTAGAAGAAAATAATCATTTTTATTATGACGTGATGTCGGTCATCGTGTACAGGATGCAACTTTTCAAACTGAAGAATACTTAAAGCCACACAAATTGGTTTTACGGAGACAGAAGTGTCTATGGAAAGTATTTTAACAACTGTAATTACTATAGATTTTATATGCAACATATTAAAAACACAGAAGATATAATGAAGCATATCAGATTTTATGTTGTCTTCCAGATAAATATGCTGAGTTTTACTAAATGCTAACTAGAGATGCTTTTTCAAAGGGTGCATGTTTAAAAATTCTTCTATTTAGTTTTGAAATAGGAGAGGAGGAAATTTACAGATCTTATTTACAGAGAACCCAGGAAAGAAAAAGTTTTGTTTTGTTTTGTTTTGTTTTGTTTTAAGTAGAGAGATGATTGATAAAGTAGTAAATAAAGTTTAGCATTTAGATAATCTCTTGTTGTGTCTTGGTGTAGCAAACAGCATTTTGGAACTACAGAAGTTTTAAGCTGTTTATTTTATTTTTCTTGTAGTCATTAGTAGCTGTTCAGTCTGTATTAGTAGAAGAAAAATAATTTGGCTGCTAACTGGCTAGTTTAGGGTTTCAAAGGGCCTTATTAGAAACTGATGTAATTTCATCCCTTGTCCCTTTTATATAACAGCTTGCATATTTATATTCGTTTTAACCTGGAATTAAACAATAGATTGCAGTTATGTAGGACAGGATACTGGTAGATGTGAAGCTAAAACTCAATGAATCCTTTCTCATGAAATTTGGGTGATCATCAGCATTGTGCACTGGGTAAGTTATTTGGTTTTCATCAGATTATACAGACCATCATAGCTGTCACTTGCTTTTATATTCTATGTGCAGCTGGAACCTTTTCAGACAGTGTCAATTCTGTGGTTTTGTTGGTTTTTGTTTTGTTTTGTTTTGTTTTGCTTGTTTGCTTTAATTTCTGAAGGTGTCAGATGCAATCCCCTTGCAGATCAGTTTTCAGGTGTAGTTGGTTCTTTGTTGCCGAATCCCCACAGCTTTCAGCTGTTGCAGTTCACTGGAGTGGACACCCTTCTTGTGCAATGAAGGTCGGAGCCCTGGGCTTTAGCTGAAGCTAATTTCAGTGATATGAAAGATACTGTAAACTTTTCTACATTCTTTTAAGTGTTAGGCATGCTTTACAAGGCAGCTCTGTATTACCTCAGAGCATGCTGTATGTCTTACCTCTATAATATCAATGTTTGTAGGACTTGGTATATTGCAAGCAATTCATCTTATCAAATTACAAAATTCTAGAAATATTGGTTGAAAGAAACCTCTGGAAATTGTCTCGTCTAGCTTCCAGTAACAAATTGCTGAAAATATTTCATTGTATTTCAATATAGCCACAAACTGTATTAAATACCAGTTTGTGAGTGCCTTTTGAAGAAAGTGGATTTAGTGAGCAAAAATAATTGCCTTAAGTGATTTTAATTGAAAACAATCATTGTCAAAAAATGCTGTAACTAGAAGTCAGTTAAAGCAAGTCAAGATGACTTTCCAAGCTATGTGTAGCAGAAATGCTAAATCACAGTCTGAACCAACGGTTGAGCACCTGGTGGGAAGGCAGGACCAACCCAGGGGAGTTCAGGTGTATGCAGTGCACCTGAGTGACCAGAAAGGGTTGAGCCAGGATACACCCCTTCCCAGACCTCATTTAAGGGTTGGCAGTGGATGTGAAGGCATCTCTTGCTGGAGATTCCTGCATACCTGCAGCCTTCCAAAGGTAAGCAGCTCTTTTCCTTCATTTCTGCGTCTGTTGCGTTTGGGATCATTCTCATTTGCTGTAGCCAAAGACTTTGCCACTCCACTGTTACTGCTGTACTTTCCATTCCATTATAGCATTACAATATGTTTTGAAACATTTTTTAGTTGGTTAGGCATTTTATTGTCCCCTTTCCAGCAATGTGAAAGCTAGAACGGAGAGATGCCTTGCCAAAATTATCACCCATTTTGAACTACAGAAGATCAATGATATAGCGTAATAGCAAGATTTCTTAACTGTGTTGTAAGAGGAAAGTATAGGAAATTGAGGGAGCTGAATCTCTCATATTCCAACACATTTGGTGTAAGAACACTACTGTACTCTTTCTGCTGTTAGGCCACTGACACACGTAATAAAAACATACATTTTTCTGAATTGAAAATATTTGAAAGCACTTTTTTTTTAAAAGCTAAATAGTCATGTCTTAAAAAAATATCCAAGGTATACAATCAAATGACATTCATTTCTTATAACCTTGCAAGATGGGATGAGAAGTAGGACTGACAGAAGTGTTCATGTCATTGAAACTGTCATGGCTCCTCTAGTTCAGCTCTCTACCTGTCTTCTGGAAGATATTACTAAGTCAGTATCAGAGGTTTTAATGGAGAGGCTGTTCTTAATAACAAGGGGAGGGAGTAAAATATATTCTGTTATCACATACCATCCTTTGAATGCTGACAGAGACTTACACGTAGCTGCTATATAGTTTGCTATGGCTCATATTCATAGCTCTGGTGATGCCCTACGTTGGAATTTTAGGGATAAAAGTAATTGGGAAAATGGCTACTTCTGTCAGCTACACGAACTTTTCTCAAGGTAGATACAGACACAGAACTCGACGCTGCCTAGAGTATTGAATTCCGTATTAGTGGTGATATCAGAGCTCTTCTGATATAAGGACAACAGAGACAACTTTTACAGTATTGTAGTAGATTATACTACTAGAAAAAGCTAGTACTGAACTTCCTTTCAGAGCCTGAAAACTGGGTGAAATCTGATGTTCTTTAGTGCTTCAGGAAGAGCTCTCTCACTCTGGAATATGTTTGTATATATGCACGTATATTTAGGATTTGGATCCACTCCATATTTATTTATCAGCCACTACTAATCCATATAAATGTGCTTTTCCTTATTAAGTCATCTGCATCTGACAGACACATTTCCAGCTTTGAAGCCAGCTATTGGACGTAAGATATGATACTTGTAAATTTGGCATGTTAAATATTTGAACAAACACTGTACTTTTAATTGATTTTAATATTGTATTTTAATTTCAGAATTAGTCATGAAACTTCCAGCTGTGTCCACACCAGACCTATACGGTATCTCAAGCTAAAAATATAATTTCCTTAGTGCAGCGCTTGTGCACTGATTTTTTTTTTTTTTTTTTTTTGACGCTGTCCATGTGATGTAAGCATGTTCAGAAACACTATTTACTTGAATAAAAAGGGGTCAGAGATTTGTTTCTCCACAGAAATTAATTGAATATATGACAGTGAATTGGCCTCTTAGTTTTTGTGTGGCGTTTATTTTGTAAGGCTTAAATCCTACTGAATTTCATGTCTATTAAAGGACTCAGCCTACATTTCTACACAGACAGTATGAATTACCCTGAATATGTATTTTGTTTAGTCTTTTTTGATGGAAAAAAAAAAAGCAGCAGGGCACTGAAGAATGTATGGGACTTAAGGATATGGTTAAACCCATTGAAATGGATGAGATTTCTCGTGCTTTAAGAGAGGCATGTGCTTAAGTACATTCTGGGAAAAAGTTGAAAATATAGTATAAAATAAAAGGAGTAATTTCAGAAATATTTTATTAGCAAATACTTTTGAATTTTTTTTTTTTTTTTGTGGCTATGGCTAATATTTATTCAGCATCATATAGTCATTGTGGTTTCTTTCTTCTTCTTGTAGAAACTTTTCTCTGAGTTCTACCTCAGCATCTGAGCGGTTGACTTGCAAGTCAACTCTTATTAAAAATAGAAGCATGACAAGGAGAAGTGTTAACTTTTTAAGTAATGAAACTTCACCAGATGAAGAATCTGATTTCATAAATATGTGCTTGTATTTTATAACATTATATCACAGACAGTCTTGTCCTCTTGCTATTTCTCTAGCAAGTTAAAGGATAAGTTGAGTTGAGATGTTATGGTTACACTGAATGAAAGTAGTTTTGCCAAGTTGAGTCTTAGTCTTAGGCTAAGCTCAGGCTCCTGTCATTACCACATTCACTTTGCCAATTTATGCTAAATAATCTTAAGTGATATATTTGGGTACTTCTTTCTCCGTACATCCTGTACAGTTGTAGTGGTTCTTGTGTATTAGTTCTTTGAAGGACATTATACTCTTCAGTCTGCTATCTAATATTTTGAGTCACTGGTTGATCATCTCTAAACTCTTCAGTTTTTTCTCATCAGTACTAGAGTTCAATAGCACTTACTCGTGACTGTAAAAAATACAGACTGAAAATAAGATTTACCTGAAGAGTTGACGTTGGCCTAAATGTTCCAGGCTGAAATAACACCCAATGTTAATTTCAGTAAGGTAGAATTAGAATTAATTACTGAAAAAGTCTTCTATGTAATTTAAATTGTACTTCAGAATATGTCTATGATAGCAAATACCATAACACAATAATTGGACACTTTAGCTGCTTTTCTGATGCTGTTTGATATCAACTGTAGAATTCTGTGGAAAGTCATGGTGCTGAGCTGTGTGAGTTAAGACTGAATAATTGTCTACCAAGATATCCTGAGAAATGTAATAAGATCTGAAGAAGCATCTTGCTTGTCTGCAGATGATAGGTTTGGAAGGCCTACAGACCTGCTTTATTTTTTTTCTTAGTACCTGTGTATGGGTGAAAGAAGATTTGGAATTACTTTTTCTCTAATATTTCACTGTCTTATGCATTTTCTAGCCAAGTAGCTGTACTTAACCTGTTGATGTTTCTTTATCTACATAAGTTGAATGACTTAATATCAAGCCTGATAGAAATTATGTTTTTCAGTCATGGAGCTGCAAAATTTAATAGCTGTAGAAAGCCTATCAGTAAGATGTCAGTCAGATCTCCTGAGCTAAAGCTTACATGAGCACTTAAAGTCAGGAGAAAGAGAGGTATGTTTAGTTTGTACTAATTGCTACTTAAATCTTCTGTGGTACATGGGAAATTGCATATTTTGTCAGACAAGGAAACTTTGTTGCTAATGTGCTGAAATACATAATGATAAAAAGCAGACTGTGATCTTTAGAGAACATATAAACTACACTTTATGGATGAAGGAATTTCTCATTTTTAAGAACCTATTGCACATCAGAAAACCTTCATAAAATTTTATATCTAAAGATAGTTCTACTTATAATGGCTTTTGCAATATGACTATGTTAGTGATGCGGGTATCAACTGATAGTGGACCTGAAGACCATGCTGGAAAACTTACTCCATTTACCTGTAACAGTTTGGAGTTAACTAATAACTTAATTCTGCCGAGAGCAGTGCTATATTCTTTGCTGTCTGGATTTACCTAACACGATGTGCATTAAAAAGGAAGGATGCCAGCTGGATGTAAAAGGGCTGGAGCAGGGCTCTTTTAAAGTCAGCATTTACAAAAAGCCACCTGGCATGTCTTAAGAGCCAGAGCTGACCTACTAGTTGTCTTCCTCCAGTTTCCAGCAGACTCAGGGATGTCCTTCAGGTGTGAATATGGGATGCAATATCTGACTGGGAACAATGCACTATTCTGAAACATCTGAAATTTTCAGCTAAGTGTTTTGCACTTGTTGCTAGCATTGTTTCAGAGAAGTTAGGAGAAAATATTGAGCTTCGCAATCCAGTTCAATCAAGAGTGTGTTTTTAAAATCATTATCCATAATGAGTACACCATAAAATTCAGGAAAAAGTGAGGGGTGAGGGGGGGAAGAAAGAAGAAACTATGCAGCTGATGAACCCCATTGGGAACATCTCTTTTATTATTGTATGGAAATGGCAATTTCAATTTTATGAGTCTTAAGCTTAATTGTCTTTAGCAATAGTGTTCTTCCCACTGACCTTTTTTTTTTTTATTTTCCAGTTAGGCCATTTCCCGGGTAGTGAGAGGAAGAAAAGATAGTAATGTTTATTTGTCTTTGTGGGTAGTATTTAAGGCCACTGTTCAAATGAAGAGGCTCAGTTTGTGAGTTTTGGCTGTGCGTGGATTTGGCCTTCCTCTCCATGTCTATGTAGTGCTTATTGTCTCTTATCTTGGCTTAGAAAGCCTTAACTGGACATGTTATTGTTTAAGCACTGCAATTTTAAAATTCTTTCTAGGGATGGCTGTACTGTAATTTCGAGCTAAAATGAAAAACCTCAACAAGGTTCTTTATTTCACTGAAATAAATAGTACAACAGCTTTGAATCAGTGTGATTTTTTATTTTTTTATTTTTTTATTTTTAAGTCTTCTTTGTAAGCAAGGCTGAAGAGGAGGATTTGAGTGGATAGACCAGAAATAATGTTTGAATGACAATATGATTGGCAGTTCTATGTGCCAATTTGTGGAGTTTTTTGTTCACATTATGTGAGGTATGGAAAGTGTCTATGCCCCTACTTTTGTATTATAAACATACTGTATACTGTTCTGTTATGAATAAAATAAAATTACATCTTGAATTAAATTCAGGCATAGACCATAGCTGAATTACCTAGTTGCATGTTATTTTTACCTGTAATACTGATCCTATTTATAATAGTTAGCTCAATTCTTCTAAAAGACTTGCATTTTCATTGAGAAATTTTTCAGTGGAAAGTATAAATAGGATTGTGTAGATTACAGATGATTTTCTTATTAAATTGTAGTGTTGGAAGTGAATAAAAGACAGAAAAGTGCATTCATGGGGAGAAAATATGTAACCAAATCTGGAAATGAAAACTCTGAGGGTGCTCTGATCAAGTATACAGAGCAATGTAGAAATGTGAAATGCAGTGTTGACAGCCTGTTGTGGTGAATAACATAGTCAAAAATTCAGACTCGGCTCTTTTGCTGTTGCTTTTGCTAAGTAAATGTTTATTTTTCATATTTTGTACTCTTTAGCACTGCTGTTATAGCAAAACATCAAAGTGCTGTGGCTGATCACATCTTGAAAACTGGACATTGACTAAAGGAGGCTAATGTAAAGTTCTTAGAGAAGCGGAGTGATGGTATTGTGGAATTGAAGGTCAGTGGCTTACCTACCAGGAATGTAAGAGTGTGGAGTAACTTTTCCATGGTTGACAGCAAGCCCTAAGCACTACCCAGTGCTAGTTTCTAAGTACTGGGAGTCACAGTTTAGAGCTTGGCTACAGCGAGCTTGCACTTTGCCATATTTGTTAACTCTTCTGATATTCTGTGTTAGCCAGCTCTGTTCTCAATATTAATCCATCCTTTACTACTCTTTGCTGGCAAAAAACAAACAAACAGTGGAACCAGTTCCTGCTGTTCTACTGCTGCTTTCTGGTAGCCCTTGTCCTTCTTTTTCAATGCAAGTGTGAATTATTTTGCATAGGATCCTTTTCTGCCTAAAAGCTGTCCCCCAACCTGTGGAAAAATAATCAGTGCTATGCATTCCTTTAAAGATTTATTTTCTTGCCTATTGCACTTCTGCTGTGCACTTTTTACATGCAAGTACACAGCACGGTTTCTCTATTTATAGAGAAAACATAAACAAAAAACTGTCTCCCAGACAATCAGATCATTATAGAAATCTAGAGGCTGACTAGCGGTACAGACACGCTAGATTGTGCAGGGAATATCTCCAGCTGCTTTATTTATAGTGTTGATCTATCCTTCCTTGTAATTTTTAAGAATCTTTCTCTCAGGAGACTGTAAGTAGTTTCTCTTGAAATTTAGTTTTGGAAAATATACATTTAGCAGATGCTACACTACAAAGCAGGCAGCACAGATTTGTGTGTAAATCTGTCTGCAAGAGTAAGGTTTTCACGATGGTGATGAAGATCTGCGCAGGAATCTTTTTTTCTATTATAACTACTTATCATGAGTCTTGTGCACTTGGCTACATAAAGAGGTTACTGTTTCACAAAGACCAAACCTAGCTTTCTGTCTTTTTTTTTTTTTTTTTTTTTTTTTTTTTTTTTTTAAAACCACTTATTGGTATTCCATAAGCTCAGTGCAGGTAGGAAAAAGGACTAAGCCATCTTGTCTGTAAATGTCACCAAGTAAGTTCGCATGTGTGACTTTTCTACTTTCCTAAAATAAAATGTCTCCTTTTAAATTAACATAACACAGTGACTCAATTACCTAAGGTTAAACTCAGCTATGTTTGTGAAGTTGACGTCCATAACCTCCACTGGAACTTGGCTTCATTCCCAGGACTTCCCATTTGACATCATGTAGTACATACTGTGAGGTTATAATGCACTGTAAGTCGTAAAACTAATGATGTCAGATTAAAGTGAGTAAATGGAGAAAAGATTCACCTTAGACATAAAAAGAAACTGTTGCTGCCTTCCAAATGGAAAGATAACGACAGAATAAATCATTCTTTCATTTCTGGAGCTGACAAGATTATTCTATATTAATAAAAAGGGAACACTATTGCACAATGTGTAATATCTTGCAGTAAAAAGGTACGTAATTAGGTAGATGCTGTGCGGGTTTTCAACCACCTATCATCTTTCTTAATCTTGTACTTTCATAATTGCCTGATCACAGCTGTTACACATTATTTTAGTGACAGCATGTACTGGAGCACAAGAGATACTGCTGTACTTATTCTGCCTATTACTCAGACAAGTGGCTTGTCCTGAAGAAGACAAGCCTTTTCAGTGCAGAGAAATGTAAACTGCCGTGGTACATTGGCACTATGGCATATATTCTAGCCAACATTTTTTTCTATCCCTATCTCCTTGAGGAGAGTACAATACAATCATGTATGTAGAAGAAAAAAATTAATTGCTTTAACAATGCATTTAGGCTAGTGGCAATGTAATGTTTAAGTGGTATTTGGTTTTGTTGTAGACATTTTCATTTGTGTTTTAGTTTAAATATATTTAAGTAAAGCCTCTGGGAGATGACAGTTGTTTTTTTTTTTTTTTTGGAATCTAGCTTTTGATGAATAGCAGTCTAAGGTTCATTAGTAGTCTCATTGTACGCCTGCACATCCTGGATCCTGTCTCCAGTCAGTACATTTTGAAAAACATCCAACATCTGTGCCACTATGAAGAGATTTATAGTATAATTCCAGTAGATCATGACATCCATTTTCTGACCTAGTAAAGAATCAAGTCATTAAATTTTGACAGCATTTAGATACTCTAAAAACTAAGATTTTCTCCAAATGTACACTCCTCTCTTTTTATAATTTTTCAGTAGATTACTCATTTTCACATATTCTGCATCCAAAACAAATGTTTTTAGTAAGCAGAAAATGTGGGAAGTCTAACTCTGTTATTATGTCAGTAGAGGTCATCATCTTGTGACCATAGTGACTGTTATTATGCATAGAATTGACTGTATCTTATGAAAAATTTTACAATGCCTAGCAAGGCATAGTACATCTTAAATCATTAAAATTCAAAAATTTTAAATTCTCTTGCTATTTCTTATGTATGCAATTTGAAATTATTGTGTGGTTTTAGAATAAAATATTATAAAAGATACTATGAGTTTCTGTTGCCAGTTAAAGTGTACCTTTATTTGTATGACACTAGGCTCTTGAGTAGTTGTAGTCATCTTAGAACAATATTATTATATATACTGAATAGCAGACTAAGTGCCTAAGACCAACTCTTTTTGGCTCAAGAGTTATTGCTTCCCAGGGAATTTAGTAATTTGCAAAGTCTCTTTAAAGAAAAGAAATCATATATTAAAATTAGGACCTCCACAGTTTTACAGTGGATTCTGCCCTTTCTTGAAGCAGCCTGCTCTATTTACAAGTAACATAATATATTTTTACTTGTATGCTGGGAAGAGCTGTTTTGAACACTGAAAACTTGCCTATATCATGTGAGGAAAAAGCATCTTCAAACTTTATATTAGTGTAAATATCTTAATGTATTTAATGGATTTAAACAAAAATGATTTGAAGACTTTTTTAAAAGGAATTGCTTCAAATTCATTTATACAAAAAAAAAAAAAAAACCAAACCACTATTTAAATAATGTATTTATCTTTTAAATCTGCTGATTCAGTAGAAAATTCAATGAATAAAAAAATAGTAGTCAAAGAAAAAAATACATGGTAACACAAACAAGTTTTACATATCCTAAACTATATCATGCAGTGGGATTTATCGATGGGTGCACTTTATGTTTCAGTGTTTTGTAGCTTGTACTGGAAACATTTGTCATTTGAACAAAATTGGGCTAAGAACGGGAGGAAAACTGGCAAGTTTTTGATCGTCGTTTTGATTGTAGTGATGTGTGCATGCGCACAGCACATATCTATGTATTCCAGGTATACTGACTGTGAAGAGAAATTGCTAGAATTAGTTAAAAAGAATTGTGGATAAAAATGGAAATCCTGCTCAGCTTATTCTGTAGGGTATTTGTAATAAATATAGCCATGAGAGATAATGTTTTTGAAGACTAGAGGAAGGGAACAACCCATGATTCAGCATATGGTAACAATACATTAGTTGGTATGCAAAATCTGAAGCCCTCTGCTACTTCTGTCCTACTTCTTTGTCATGTTGCTGTCTCTTGATAGGGAACCTTCGTCACTTCCTGAGATGCATCTGCTATTGTGATTGCACATTCATGTCATATACACTTCTCCATTACACAAAGTTGGGTTGACCAGCAGGTTCTTAGTTTAAGAATATCTTGTATTTCAAGACAATTCTTCGAGATTGTGTGAGCTGAGGTTTAATAAGTGCAAACAGAAAACAGCATCTTGTTAGCGTAACTATGTTGACTTTCAGGTCTACCTAACAAGTGCATTTACTAACTCTGTAATTGAAAATTAGTTATCTCTGTGTTTTATCCAATTAGCTTATTTCAAAATATAACATTGAGGGAGCTTCTGGTCTGTTATATCCAAAACTTAGTGTATGTACTTTCTAGTACTGCAACAGCAAGAATAACTGTCGAAGAATTAAACTGTAGCTTTATATTTTGTATTTCTATATTAAAACCATGGTTTCTTTGCACTGAAGGAGATTCCAAATCTAGTCTTTAAGTCTTTGATCCAACTTATGTTCAGCAGGATATTTTTAAACTTTGCGGTTCCAACGTAATGGTCTGGATGGTTTTGCTATAATACGCTTTCATTCAGCTTAATATTATTTTTAAGTGATAGAAAATCAGCATGAACTAGATGAAAAAAAAGTAACCTTTTTTAGGAAAATAGTTATTTGAAACTAAATAAGTGGTCTGGTATTTCCATACATATGCATAATTACCATTCTTAGCCTTGGTTTTCTCCAGTGCAAACCACAGGGTTTTCCTGATGGTTGCTAATCACATGCAGAAATGACAGCTTGTCAAAACTGCATTTTTTTTCAGACCTTGCCAGTGGCTCTTAATATGTCTGGCCCACATGTGCCCTCAGTTAGCTTCCTGCTTTGCTAAAAGCAGCAGCTGAGTAATCTTATTTGCTGGTGGCCCCAGTTTTTTTCAGCTAGGGATTTCTCATACAGAGTTGCATTGAATGGAAGCAAAAATACAGATAGAAAGTTTTTGCTCTGCAGTGCTGCTAGTGAAAGAAAATTAATGACGTTTTTTGAAGTTGCCTTTTCCGTGACAGATTTACATGTACAGAGCTTTTTCTTTCCTTGCTCCCTGTTGGCTTTTTTTTTTTTTTTTTTTTTTTTTCAACCGGCTAGGCACATGTTGGTAGCTTTTAGCCACTGTAATAAACAACTCTTTGGCCACCAGCAATTTATCCCCATTATATCAATGTGCCCCAAGCTACCAATGTACTGCAAAATAAAATAATGCAAAAAAAAAAAAAAAAAAAAAAACTCTGTACTTGTGCAGCATTTTTTTTGCAGTGAGCCTTAGGAGATACTTAATGGGTCTTGGGATATATGAGTCTTCGTTTGATCATGTTTATCTTTAAGCAGTGCATCCATCATCATATCTTAAAAATACAAAAGCACATAAATGAAAGCTTATGTTATGGAGCTAAATTCTCAGTTACTCATGCACTTCATGTCTGTTATACCCATTTCCTATGGTACCATGGATCTGATTCAGAAAAGTACATAAGCATGTGCTTAATTAACTGCTTTCCTGAATAGGTATGCTTTTCTGAATTGAGGCCCATAAGAGTAACTGGCATGTGGGCTGTAATGTCCCACTTGGGACATTCTGGA
This sequence comes from Meleagris gallopavo, assembly GCF_905368555.1. NCBI lineage: Eukaryota > Metazoa > Chordata > Aves > Galliformes > Phasianidae > Meleagris > Meleagris gallopavo. The sequence continues at coordinate 55,755,023 of NC_139405.1, read as the reverse complement.
GGTGGATATTAGAAGACAAACTATTTTTTTTTTCCTGCTGTTTCTGCTTTCTGGAAGTCTTCTGCTCAAAGAGATTTTAGTTTTTGATAAGGTGTATTTACCTGTAAGCTGAATCAGGCTTTATATTTATGATATTCATAAATTAAATACCTTTGCTTTGAATTAATGCAAGTTGTAATTGGCAGAAAGTATATTTGCATTTGATATTACAAAGCTAGATGTCATTGTGACTGTTAAAGACAGCCTTCTCAATCTGGAAATCACTCTTTGGTCTTGATATTTAGTGAGGTTTCACTTTTATTTTTACAACAAAATTAATTTAGTTATTTCTGAGATCATGTGATCAACTGCCTGAAATGTGTCCTTTGGCAAAGACCCAGATTCCTGCTTTTTTTTTTTTTTTTTTTTTGGAAGTGTTACAGCTGCAGTAAATTTGATTTCACCCTTGATAATTTCTATAATGTATAGTAATAATGTATTGCTGATTTAGTGTTGTTACCTTTCTACTAAGGTTAAAAAAAAAAAAGTCACAAATCACAACATCACAAATTTTATTCTATTTGCCGGACATAAATAGTTCTATATGTGTAAAATTCAAATGCCTTCCAATGTTTGTTTGATGTATAGTTTTGGGAGGTTATTCAAATAACATAACAAATAACATAAACTCTGTAATTTGCGTGGTACTTGTCACTTATGAGGATTCTGGTAGATTTCGTTGTTTCCTTTGTGATATCTCCAGAATTTAATAGAAAACGTGCACAGGAATTAAGAAACTGTCATTACATTTATGAAGCACAGAATATCCTTTATACTTGGCTCTGTAATAAAATTTTACAAAACACACATATCAAAAGGGATATTTGGATGAGTTGCCTTTTACATTAAAGTCATTAAGCTTCAGTTAAAGTCCTATAATTACTTTAAAAAAGAATATTCTGTGGTCTTTTGTGTTTATGCTCCTGTCATAGTTGTGTTGTTTCTTCTTTCTGTTGCACAGTTTATAACCGTTTTAAGTATTGCATTGCATGGACAGAAAAATCTTAGGATTGCAGGTTTGCATTTTCTGTTTAATTCTAGAAGAATGCTTAATACTTAAAAATAATAATAATAATAAACACTTTGCAAAAGATATTTTCTTAGAAGAGAAAATTAGCCTGGGAGCAGAAGAGAAGAAGTTTAAAAGGCGAGTGACCAAAAAAACACTCACAAAAAAAGCCCTGTGCTGTGTGTGATGATTTGAGATGTTTTCTGTGAAGGATAAGATACTAACTTTTGATTGAATGTTACCGCCTCTGTGCTCAGTATCATTAAAGATCACTTTTTGGCAGGTAAGATGGATTATATGATGGAGAATATTTTCCCTCCCCTTAGTCAGCAGCTCTTAATGCATGGATTTGGATGCTACATTCCAGCCCTGTAGGCTGTTCAAAGTTGTTCAAAGTTTGACATAATCACTGATCCACTTGCCTTGCCTTTACCCAAAGAAACATTGTGCTGCCTGCTCACCGATTTTTTTTCTCTGCATATTTATATTTATCTGCTGTGGGCTGCCACCATTTGTTGGTCATTTCCTGGTACCAAAGGGCATTGGATTCCTGCCTTTTCACAATATTACTAACTATGAAGGTGATTATAGAACACCATGATTGAACTGAATCAGGAACAATAATGATTTCCTGTTGGGGAGAAATTTATAACAAGATTAGGAAGTCTGCTGCTACTAATTCACCCATTTTTTACTTCCCTCTTCTACAAATAAGAAAATAAGGCAAAAGGCCTTATTTTGAAACAAAACTTTTTTAAAAGCAGCTTTCCTCAGCTGCCCAATCAACCCTGACAGTTCTTTGAAACCAGAACTAACTTTCCTTTGCTTCATTAGCTGCAAAGGAAGATCCTTCTTTTCTTTGTTGTTCAGAGCACATTTTAAATAATTTAATAAGCACAAGTGATTAAGACATTAAGAATTAAAGTAGCTTTAGAATTAGACAGTGGTAATGGAGAAGAATTGTCTAAGTTTTCCTCTCAGTTAAAAAAAAAAAAAAAAAAAAAAGGAAAAATTTTATCATTTACTTCCTATAAAAATCACTTTTTTTTTTTTTTTTTTTTTTTTTCAAAGAATCTGACTGGAAAGCATGTTTTTTAGGAAAAAAAAGCTTCCCAGAGAAACACAAAACTTATCAAATAAAATTTTCCATGTGTTCTATAAGTTCACCTTCAGATAACATGTATTTTTATAAATGCATTTTCTTTTATGCATCATGGATTTTAATAAGAGATTTTGAAAGAAATATTCATCATTATGTTTGAAGTCTTTGGATTATCGTTGTTCATAATTAAGTAAGCCTTTAGATCTTTTGTGCAACTTTGCTAAATAATTAAAAGCCTGCTGGTGAAAATGTGCTTTTATTGTTCAATAGATGAAGAAGAAAAGTTATTTTAAGGGAAAATATTTACATCCATATGGTTTTATTATTGTTTTTATTATATCCAATGAGTTCTGAGCTATGTCCTGCCTGTAAGGAAAAAAAAAAAACAAAAACAAATAGGTATCTAGGAACTTCTTTGCCTTCTGATAAATTGCATTAAATTGCATTGGTACAAATCTATGAGAATATGATTTCACTTATTTGATTTGTTGAAAAACTTCAAAGTCATTCAAAGCTAGGTCACTAGGAAGCTAGTTTGTTTTGTGTAGGGTTTCCACAACTGTATACAGTTTGGAATACAGTCAGTTTCAGGAGACCAGTTATAACTAATTATAATGGGAGGTTGGAACTAGATGATCTTTGAGGTCCCTTCCAACTCAAGGCATTCTGTGATTCTCAAGCTCCAACCACCCTGCAGTAGGCAGGACCACCAAATAAACAGACAAAGGTTTGAGAGCACAGAGCAAAATTACAGATGCAAATGCTTTTTGCTCTTCCCCTTCCACCTCTGTCCTTCCTAGTTCATTTGTGGAAAATCATTGTTTATCTTATTTCTGTAACAGTGTTGGCTGATGGCAGTGGTGAGCATTGCTTGCTTGCCCTGGTGGAGACAAAGGCAGGAAACAAGTAATGAACAAAGGTATTCTGATAAAGTAATGGGAAATAGCAAGCATCAGCCAATGCTGCAGACTTCTGTCTGGTCCAAGGAACTACTGAGGTGTGCCGTTTCAGGAATAGCATCTAACCACTTACATATGGCATCTCTTCCCTTTTTTTTTTTTTTTTTATTTATTTCTGTCATTAACATAAGTTGTTTTCTATGCAGGAGAGAGCTGTAATTGCAGGGTTACTGTGGACTCTCTAGTTCTTATGTCTTTGTGTGTATTCTACATATTGTCAGCTGTACTGGTTTCTTTGTAGAAATGAGAGTTTTCCATCAGAAAAATACAAGTATGGATAGAATCAAGAGTGAAGAAAGTATGGATGGAAAAAAGTAAATTCAACCTTTGTCAACTCTAGTAACTAGAGCATAATTTTTGATACACGGTTACATCAATGATGTGCATCTATTTTGATCTGGAATAATATTAGCATTGACTAACTTAGTAATTGTGGCTTAGGTTAGATATTAAGAAGTTTTTCACGCAGAGAATGGTGACGCACTGGAACAGGTTGCCCAAGGATATTGTGGATGCCCCAATCCCTGGAGGCATTCAAGGCCAGGCTGGATGTGGTTCTGGGCAGCCTGGTCTAGTGGTTGGCAACCCTGCCTATAGCAGAGGGGTTGAAACTAAGTGATCATTGAGGTCCTTTTCAACCCACACCATTTTATGCTACTAGAGATGGTAGGCACTGCTAAAAGCTGATTCAAATAAATAGGATTAATGCATTTTCCTCTATCTGTAGGGCCATTATATACCATTCTACACATTCCATTGTTTTTAAGATAGCTTTGCAGGTTTATGATTTATGAAATCCCATGATAGTGCCTTGGTGTGTCTTCTCAGCTTAGTGTAGAGCTTGGTATTAAGTAACCATCTGATTATATGCCCACTGCTATTTTTTTCCCTGCTATGCCTGAGCTAAGCCAGTTCTGTAGTTTCCAAGGTTCATAAGAACTTTGTGAGAACTTCTTTGAGAAGGAGAAGAAAGAACAGCAGAGTAAATTACATTGAAGGCAATAATAAGTTGTAGCAAGTCATTTATCTGTACATTTTATATTTTCCTATCATCTTTATTTTCAATCACTCCGTAATGTATTTTCTGTCTAGGTTTGCTGTTAAGCAAGAAAATCATTTTCATTATTTTTTTCCTTTTTTCTCCCCTCTTGAAATTATATTTTGTAGGGAAACATTCTCTTATGAAAGAACTGGGCATGCCTGCAACCGTGCCATAGTACAAAGTGGGAGTACACAAATGGTGTTCTTGCTAGTTAATAGGCTGGAAGCATGATGCTGTGCCCTGCATGTTAAGTGAAAAGCATCAGCTTTAACCACCAGATGGAAAATGAGAGAAACCCCAGTAAGTAATGTTATGTTGTTTCTGTAAAATTACTTATAAAGTCATCGATAAAATACTGAAACCAGAAGAACAGTTAAGAGGTTCTTCTCTACGCAACACTCTGCAAATTTTTAAGAGGAATATACATCTGTGGAGTTCCAGAAAATAAGATAATACCTGAGCTTTTGTCAATAATTGTAGGTAGTTTTTCAGCAGAGAAATACCAAAAGATGACTGCTTACAAATATCATAGCTATTCTGAGGATAGACTGTAATTGGAGTGGTGTGTTTTTTGGAATTTTTCCTAACAGCAGTAAGGTAACATATTAGTTTTCAGGCTGCTATTTGAGGCCTGTTGTTTTATTGGAAATCACAGCTCAAGGTAGAAAAGCAATGAAAGAACATAGCTTCTACAGGATATTCAGACTTTGAATTACAGCATGCCATCGTGCATTTTTACCCAAATAGCCCACATCTCTTTTTAAAGGATATAAAATAGTTTGCTCTCTGACTGTAAATCTTCAGGTAATCCACACAGATGTGGAAGCAAAGCAAAGAAGCTGTTAAAGATGTCTTTTTGTTGCTCCCTTCCCACCTCCTCTCCGCTCTGGTGGAGATGTTTGGAAGGAAATTCAGTTTCTTTCTGTGTATAACCATCTTCTTATGTGTATAATCAACACTGATAATTTAATGATTCCATAGCTTATATGCAAAGAAATAGAGTAGCTTTCCTTATATTGTACGTGACTTATATCTAAATGATAGCTGTTGTGAACTCATTGCAGAATATCTTAATTTGATTATGAATCATTAAAGGACTTAATATATATGAAACTGTTGCCTCAGAATAATAAAAATATCATTTTAGGTAGAGAAGTTGTTACAATTTACAGTGGAACTTTTAGAACTGATAAAAATGGACAGGGTTTTTTGTATTTCATATTTCAAATGTGGGGTGTTTGTTTTTGTTGGGAGACTGTTGATGTTTACATGTACTAGTCTCACTTGATACCTTTCTCACTCTTTCATATTATCCTCAGCCCTAAGTTTCTGACAGTAAACTCTACTATAAGCTTACACATAGACCTAAAGCATTTGGTGGGAGATGAAGGAGGTATATGTCTCTATGTGTGTCTGTCTTTGGGTTAGTTTTTTGCATTCCCCTGAGATGTGGGAATTGAACATCCTATGCTAAATTTCTTGCTGTATGTCAGGCAGACTGAAGACATACATATGGATGTATCTGTTGCAGGCCATCTTTTTACCATGAGCAGAACTCGCTTCCAGCCATAAAACAAAGAAGTATTGCTAACTGGCTTGGTGGCTCCTAGTTAAGAATCCAAGAAACAGAAAGAGAGCCAGATCACTGATCTAGCTGGTAAACATCAGCTTAACAACCAAGCCTGTTTCATCTGTTCAGCATTTCTCATTGGGCAGAACATTACAAACTTCTTTGGCACTGTTTCTTAAATTTCATGTAGTGTATCTGTAGCCCAGAAAGTGAATTTAAGCTTAAGTTTAAGGTACCTTCCAACTCAGGATATTCTGTGGTTCTACAATCTGTACAGAACTTTTCCATGCTGAGGGAGAACTTGCATCTTTGGGAGCAATCTTTGGTGTGAACAGAATGGAGATTTTTGCTATGCATTCTTCCTTCAGCTTGATGTATTTAGGTGTTGTTTGTTATCATGAATTTCAAGATACATTGTGTTTTTGTTACATTAAACTGTGTTTTGTGAAAGCAGTAATATGCTGCAGTTTGGAAGTGGACAAATGTAGCTGCATAGAAATAACACCATTAGCCTACAAATGCACACATTGACATGATGTACTCTTACAATTCAGCTAAATACTTTTTTCATTTTTTTCCTTATGCTGACTTTTTTTTTTTTTTTTAAATTTGATGTGGTTTTGTGGAACACAACCTGTCAATAAGATATAGTGTACTGGAGAAATACTAGAGAAAATGCTTTATCATTGTTTTGAGCCTTTGTGTCAAAGTACTTTATATTGCTACTTGGCTTCCTCTCTGCTCTTCATTTTGTTTGTTCTCTGTCTTAAGAAACACCCAAATTAGCTCACTCTTTCTGGCCTTGTTCTAACAGTGCTCGTTCACTTACAGTTGATAATCCACTGTCTACTTAATTTCTCACTTTCATTCTTAGAAACTTTCATTGGTAATCCAGTTTTTGTTTTATTTATTTGTGGTGGGGTTTTTTTGTAGTTAACAAGAGAGAGAAAACTTGCATAGCATTATCGAAAGGGGAAGAGGAAATACAGAGTACAGTCAGATTAATCTTCTCCTGACACCAAGGACACGGACATTTTTTTCTGTTCATTCATCTGTCACTGGTTCTTTTAAATCTCTAGACACTGACTTTGGAAATCCAAAGAAATTTTCTGTAAACCTATCTGAAATATTTTTTTGTGGCTATCTCAGCTCCTTTGTGATACTGAGCAGCTCCTTAAAATACTGATGTGTAGAGGCCTCACAAGTACAGCATTTAATGATCTTTTTAACCAAACTTGAAGCTGACCTCATACTTTCTCATGCCATGTGCCAATGCACAACAGATGCCTGTCTCACCTTATCTGAATTATATTTCAGTCTGTGTGCCTTGCTTGTGGAAAAAATGGTAGAAATCAGTTAAGAAATACAGTTTCTCAAGTTAGGACTAAACCCTTGTAAATCTGTGTCATCATCAGTGGCTTTTAAAAGATGGCACAAGTGGTGACATCTGGGAGCCAATTCATCATTTAATTAAATTATGCTGTAATGAAATCTGCCTTAATGAGATTAATTTTAATTATTAATCAGGAGCTGACATAGGCACAAGGTACCATAAATAATAAATGGCAGCTGTGTCTGCTCCCTTTCTGAGAAAGGACCTACTTTAAAATAGCAGTGCTTTTCATGAAGCTGTAGTAGTTAGAGGCTTTTTGTCTTTCTTTTTCTTTTTTTTTTAACATTACCACAATTGCTATTATGTTGTGATGAGTTTGGTGTCTGTTTCAAACTCAGAATATTTATCCTTACACTTGGAGTAACTGTTGATATTTTAATATTTAATTTAATTCGTTCATTACATAACCAGTCATTTTCATTATTCCAGAAGTTAGCTTTTCTTTGCATGCGTGATAATAGTAGAGTTAATTTTTAATGTATATTTTAGAGATAAGTACTGTAGGTTTTAATTTAAGACAGTGCCTGATATGTGCAACTCTTCAGCTCATCTATGATATCACATCAATGTTTTTATGCATGCATGTGTTCACACACAGCATCTTCTTTGTTCTTCTCTAATGTCCATTTTCATGTGAACTGCGTTAGTGTTTGTATTATGAGTGCTTTTTATAAGGGCTTTTGTGAGTTGGCCATAATATACATTTATCTGGGAAGTATGGCTAGTGCAGGAGAAATGACCCTTTTGAGCACCAGCCACAAATACTGTGAGCCTTTTCATGATCGTCTTACACATGGACTGAGCCCTTCTGCCTTTATCTCCATCAGCAAGCAGAATACCTTTGTGCTCACTTGCCAAATGCAAACTGTCTTCACAAGGCTGAGGCTGATTACTCATTGCTCACAGACTGATTATTTCTTTGGCCTCCTGGGCCATGCATTCTACCTGCCAGCTGTATTTGTTTTGCAGGAGCAGTCATTTGTTTTCCTTCCAGCATTCCATGAATATTTTCTTTCCCTTCATTGCTGAAAAATCATTTTAATTCAGAAAGAACAAGATGAAAGTTAGAACAAGAGCTGTAGATGCTGAAAAGTATCAGTAACAAACTTCCACATTCAGAAATTTTGAACAAGTGCAATTCGTGTAGGCTACCATTAGGCTGCTCACCTGACTGCACAGCCCATGCTTGGCTTCATCAGGTGTGAGAACTCTCTATAAGTTGAAGGAATTAATTCTTCTGCAGCCGTTATGGGTTGGATTCAAGGTTCTTTTCAGAACACCTCTTTCCAGCTCGCTCTAGATGTAATGGTGAAGGAGTGTAACAGCAATTAGGTGCTGAAGGGAAACTGCTGGCAGAAATAAAAGGTATGAAAAACCAAAAGACCTTCAAAGTAAGATTTTATGTCAGGTGAAATTGATAGGAGTTTGCCATCTGTTTTGACAGTGCTCAAATTTAAGCTCTGATGCTGTGTCAAATTTGGGTCTCTCATCAAGAACACTGTGGTACTGTCAGCTATCATAGTCTTCAGTGGTGTACAGCACTTCTCTTACAAGCACTTCACAGTTTTATTGGTAGTGCTGACTGAAGGTGCTATGGAATTCATATGTCACTTTTCTGTAAGCTTTTCCTCCTACAAACCTGCATGGGTAAATGCTAACTGTGGGTTTCCTAGAAAGTAGAAAGATTTTTTTATTTAAGATATCTATTCTTCTAGTTATTTTATAGGAAGTGATTCTTTTTCTTCTTCCCTCCTAAGCACATATAAACATACAGTTATAGTATATGGACCTTATAATGGTATATTGCTTGTAACAAACAGTTGAAAGAGTAGAGAGATCTAGAAATCATAGATTGAAATGACTTACCATCATTTAGCACAGTTGAAAATTACTTGTAAAGGGAATTGTATGTGCCTCATAACTATTCCTAGGTACTAAGGTTTTTGGAGAGGGCAGTTTTCACTCTTTATCAGCTTTCTGTAGATTCTTAGTGCTCATTACTGATTGTGTAATACAGTGGTGCCTGGATTGTTTGTTCTGTGGACCCTATGGTACAGGATAATAGTATGTTATGAATGTTACGGATAATTACAGTATGCCATATGAATCACTGATTTTTTTTATTTTTATTTTTTTTGTAAAAGTTCAATTACAGGAAGAAACATATTTGCCTTACTTTAAAAATGAAATACAAAGATGATGAAGAAAAGTCACTAAAGCTTAAAGCATGCCAGATTCTTGACTTATTTCCTTCCTGCATTTTTACTAAATCAGAAGATTGAAGTTTGTTGTATCATGATTATACCAGTTTCTCAGTGTATACAATATATAATGTTTACTTTGGTATATGTGATTCAAAATGAACTAATGATCCAATAAGGCTCTTACCCTACTAATTCCTCTTTTATGCAATATTAAGCAATGTAGTAAAGAAATAATTCTAAAACATGTATTTTATCTCAGGAGATGGAGATCTGTCTAATCACCCTCTTCATGACAAAAGTCAGGAGCATTCTTCTAATGGCATTCAAGAGGTTTATGAGAAAAGAGCTCATTAGAATTGGAAGCAAGGAATGGAAGGGTCAAGAAGGAATTGAAGAGTATCATGGTGGGGGGATAAGCTACATTAAAAACAAAACACCTTACATTAGTATTATACAGTTAGTATTCATTGATTAGTTCATAGAATTATAGAATGGCCTGGGTTGAAAAGGACCATAAAGGACCCTGCCACAAGCAGGATCCCAACCACTAGACTAGGCTGCCCAGAGCCACAAAAGAGTTCAACTGCTGGAGAATTACCCCAAGAGAGTACTTGGGGTAAATATCACTGTGCTACTTCCTTGTTATTACATGTTTTTCCTGTCTGGTTACTTTTAGTATCTGCTAAAAGTGGGATATTGATCTCACTGTACTTTTGGTTATCTTGCACAGATCTCTCATGTTCATAAAGACTTGCAAATGGCTCAGCACCATTTGTTGCAGAAACTCATAATTAACACTAATACCAGAACAAAAGATGTTGGTGCTTTCCTTTTTGCCTTTCACAGAAATGAATATCCTGATATGTGTACGAGCTTAGAAGCTTTCTGTTGCCTGAGATTTGGTTAGAAAATGAAGACTATTTTTTTGACAGTAGAAAAAATTACATTAGATTAGATCATGTCTGGGGAGATTCTTGAGTATAGTGCCATACTGTGATATCCCAAGCACGTCACAGAATATGCTAGCAAATCATGTCCTGCTTACTTGTTTACATTTCTTCCCTACTACTAAGCAATGAAATTCACCTTAGTGGTTTCCAGTCCTTCTGTAACTGAGTCTCCCTGAAAAGTTTCACAGGATCTGGCTCTATGCTCCACCTTCACTCCAGACTTTCCCCTCAGCTTTGCTTCTGACTTCTGCTGTATCAAGGTAACCCCTGCTGACCTGATTACCCTGACTGGAGTGAACAGATTTTATCCAATGTCACTTGTGTGTCCATGCTTCAATTCTGGGGATGTTGTGTGACCAATGCTTATAGGACAGAGAGTATTCATTTGGGGTCTGCATGTGCCTCCAAACAGAATACCTCGTGCCTTACCACATAGGTACATGACAGTAACTTCCATGGTGCTGGCCAGTCTGCCATGCTATCACTGTTTTCTATTAAAATGCTGGACAATCTGTGCAGATCAAAATGTTCCACTATTAGTAGCCAGATTTATTGACCTGTGTTAGGTGAGTTCCTACATACTACATCTCTGCATTGCAGTCAAACTCTAAGTTGGTGGTGTTCATTAGGAGCTGATCCAAAACGCACTGATGCATAGAGGAGTCTTCCAAGTAACTGCTGTGGGCTTTGGAATGAGCTGAGTATTATAACACAGGCTGGAAACACTCAAAAAGAGACACTATTTCACACATATACACACACACAGATGTGTTCAAAGGATTCATTATTCAATAGCCTATGTAGAATATTTTGTTCAACAGCTGCAAGTAAAATTATTACTACCCAGTCAGAAAAGAGAGAACGTGCTTCTGGCATGGGGCTGTGGCAGATGTTAGTAAATCTGTTTTTGAGGGGATGTGTGTATTTGCAAAATTGTCTGCTGATCCAACTCATTTTTAGATTTGAATGAGAATTTTTGCAAGGTTTCACTGATCTTTGGATTTATTTCACAGCTTTTCATGTTCAGTCCAGCTTCTCCTAGATGCATTCAACAGATGACAGATTGAAGGGTAATACTGGCTAGTCCTTATATACTTAACACACCACTCCATTCCTTCAGCAAATGCATATTGAGATCTGGACAAATATTTAATATCATTGTTTAGTTGCAAAAGTAAACCATGTCCAGTTGGACACGATCTACTTGTAAGAGCACAGCTTTCCAGAACATTCTGGTAGTCTTCTGAATAGGACAGCCATAATACTATGCAGATCACTAATAGCGTTGGCTCAAAGTTGAAACAACACCCAGGCAATTAACTTAGCCTGTCCTTAACTGATTAAAAATTGTTGTTCCCCACAATTTGTATGTGCGCGTAAGCCTTGTGCATCTGGACTTGCCTCTTTATGCTGTTTTCAGTGCTCCAAAGTCCTAGTTGTTTCCCACTGAGTTTAAAATATCCCATTTGAAACCATGTTTTCATTAAGCTTATCACTCGTGCATACTGATCTGTTTTTGATCTGATTGGGTCTGTGTCTGTCCTATAATTGGTTTATCCACATTTCCTTATGTATAAATGGATAAGGAGATCTAAGACGAGATAACTAACTTGCCAAGAAATTGGAATTTGTAAGTTCAGCCAATCTAGATTTCCACTCACTTTCTGATGTGAATGTAAATTGGTTTTGGTCATTTAATTTACATACCAAAGAGCCAGAAGAAGGTGTAAGTTACTATAGGAGCGGGTATTCAATAATTAATTTATTAATGTATGTATGCTCCTTTTAGTTTTATTTCCTGTTTAACCTCTCTCCTGACCATTCAGTTTATCAGCAACACCATTACAAGCTAAAATGTTTTAATAATTCAAATTCGACAATAATGCATACAATGATGTAATTTAAAAGTTGCGAACAAATGTGGATATAAATTTCCCTGATCACAATTCTAAATTCACTTACTTCAGTCATAAGACCTATTCTGATGGCCCAAGACTCAAGAACCCAAAAATCAAACTAAAAAGAGAAATTTGTTGTTGACTATTCAGAGAATGCTGAGTCTGGTCTATGAAATCTGTGGTAGATCTGCTCTTGATGACAGTATTGAAAGAACAGGCCTGCAGAATAACAGTCTTGTTCTTGTTCAAGATTTCTTAGAATTAATTCAAGTCTTTCTTCTTCCTAGAGTTGCCTGGTTTAAGTCTAAGTCATTTTATTCACCAGTTACAACGCTGATTCAAACCAGCCATCAAATATAAAGTCTTTATCTTGGTTTTTATTAGCATTTGAAAATGCTTTATTTAGAAATCCTCATTGTTACTGACAGTATAATCACTACGTGTGTACTTGTCTTGAATGATTTCTGAGAAACAAGTATTTCAAGAAATAAGTGACAATTTCAAGTTGTTCTAGGGGCAAAGGCAGCTCCTGAATTTCAGTTTACATTTGGTTAAAAACAAATATATCTTATTCATTCTTTTATAGAAATTTAAATTTGAACTCATTATTTGGATCACTCCAGTTAGAATCCAAATCAAAATTCCACCCAAAAGCAGAAAAACAGCGTTGAATTTCTGTCACTGAAATAAAACTACTTTAAGTAGTTTGAAAACGTAAGAAAAAATACTTTAATGCAAGTCTAAAGAATTTATTATACAAGAGAGTTATGAATCACAAATACAAAGTGAACAAGACAAGTCATCGCAATGGGACAGATTTTTCAATACTGGCTGGGCATGTTAAGGTGTGGAAAGGTATACAGAAGGATTTTAACATGTAAGAAATGGAATTAAATGCTGGCCTCTGAAAAAATGAGTTTTAATTGAGAATTAGGTTTCTTTCTGCTTGGACACCTTTGATACTACTTGTATAAAAAAAATAACTTCAAAAATTCTCATCACTGGTAGAACTCAGCTTTTCTTACTTTGTTATTTATGGTTCTGAAAAGCGAAAATTTACTGTTTTTTCATTACTTAATTGAATTTTTTTATGTTAGAATTATAAAAACTTTATTTCTCTCCTAGATACTGAAACAGTATCTAAGAAAACTCATTTCTTTGCAGATAAAATCAAAATATTCAAGAGGAAAAAAAAATGACTATTTTCTCCATTGTATATTGTAAAACAATGGCTTATAGGGTATGTTATTGTTCTATAATTCAGCTTTTTCATCTTGAGTTATACTTAAAAGTTTTTCTTTCTATTTACCTGAGATTTAAATCTAACTTCTCATTTATACATTCAATAATGACTCAATAAAACTATTTAAAATAATCCTATTCACTCAGCTTTAGAAAGGTAGGGGAATGACTGTTTACATGGGTTTATAATGATAGGACAAGGGGAATGATTTTAAACTAAGGTTTTAAACTAAGGGAGATTTAGGTTAGATATTAGGAGGAAGTTTTTCACTCAGAGGGTACTAATGCACTGGAACAGGTTGCATCAGAGAGGTTGTGGATGCCCCATCCCTGGAGGCATTCAAGGCCAGACTGGATGTGGCTTGGGGTTGAAACTACATGATCTTTGAGGTCCTTTCCAACCCAGGCCATTCTATGATGATTCTATGGTTTGTTGTCAATGTAGAATAACAAAGTAATTGGTATCATTTTAGAAATACTTAAAAATTATGTAAGTTTTGAAAGAATCCAAATAATTAGTAAAAAAAAAAAAAAAATAATAATCACTTAAGATGTTTCCTCTGTAAGTTTTCCATATGATGGATACAATTAGTTTGAGGTATTTCAGTACATTTTTATGTTTATGTTAGTCTTTAAAGGAAGTGGCCTGTCTGTAGCTAGACAATCTTGTAGAAAGCCATATTCATCACATCTTTGGACGGTGTGCATGAGTGATAGGAGGCCTCCTTTCTTCTTCAGCAGAATTTTCAGTATTACTCTGGTGGACTTTCAGACCAGTTCCTTAAAAGTGGAAATGCACTGACTTGTGAGTCACGTCATGAATCAGTTCTTTATAACTTGGTAATTTTCAAACCATGTAAATCTTAAACATTCAGGCAAAATCTGTCTTGCAATCTTTATCAGTACTAGTGAGTTGATGAAGTTCATGATAAAGATTCAGAAAAACTAGGCATTCCGTTTGTTTTGTGCAGTTGACAGCTACATACTCTTGTTACACAGTGTCAGATGAAAGGCATAGTTAACATTTTCCAAATCCTAAGGTTTAAATGTTCATTCACATGTTCTTTAAAACAGACCGTCATCTCTTGCTTATAAATGATTTTCTGCACTTTGTTGAGGTAACAGCTTTTATAAGCTTCTTATGGTGCTGGAGTTCCTCTATGATTTTCTTAGTTTATTCTTAAATTTGATGCACAGGTTCTACTTGTGTTTTTCTAACTGTAGGCAACTCTGAAACAACATTTCCTTCTGAGCTTGCAAAACTTAACCTGTTAATCTGTGGTCATAACTCCATTTTTATCCATATGGTAAATCTTATTATAGAAACCAGAAGTTTAGATTTTGTTTAACTGAAAAATGTGTCAACTTCAAGGCTCCAGGGTAGGGCTTCTTAAATCTTTGATTAGTCTACAGATCTGTTAATCTGTTTAGGTACAATAAAAGGAGAGTTCACTGCACTGCTTCAAGCATCAAAATTTGCATGGATTTTTAAGGAATCATAATCAGGTTCATGCCACCTAACTTCCTGTTGAGGCACCCAAGCTAAAAGTTAACTGGTGAAGAGATTCGGCCTCTGTAACAACAAACTGGGATTTGGTCTCCAAGTTTCCCTGTGGAAGAGTACTTGTGCTGAGTGACTTCCTGAAATGGACTGTTTGTTTCTGTGAAAAAGTAAGAGAGGAGTCAAGTTGTGTTGTAGTTCCCTAAAATGGGACTTCACACAAAATCTACATTAAGATTATCCCGTGCCCAGCGTTGAGACTCTCTCAGTCTTCTTGTGCTGCCTCTCAGTGGGAGGGAAATCTTCCCTGTGTATTCAATTCTATTTGTTCAACCTGCTGTGGGTTTGGAAGAATTGAAGAAATTAGATATGGGAAATAGAAATTAATAAAGACATTTAGAAACCCAACCCTTCTTTATGGACTGAGGAAAATTGAGTTGACAGATGAGTCCAAAAATACCTATGCAGTAATGAGTAGGAAAGAGACTGTAAGTCAAGTGCTACAATTTAGGGAGTATTGAGAGAAACTGAAATGTATTTCAAACTAATAAAATGAATATTTTTCTAGCAACACATAATAAAGATTTGGAATTCACTGCCACTAGAGAGAACAGAGGCTAAAGGCTGAGTTTTGTATGACTCAGATTATTTCACAAAAAAAAAAGAGACCATCCACAACTATTAAGTATTTTTTCTTTGGCTACATTTGTGTATTTCACACAGAAAAAAATCTATAGAGGTGGAACTGAACTCCTTATACTGGCAGGTTATTCCATAACTTCAGTGAACAATGGAGAGTACTCCTGTATTTATGTTTATAAGAATCAGTAATGCCCATTTCCAGAAATATGTCACTGTATACTGTATAACCTAAAGATCTCATCAAGTAATCTAATTCGTAACAGAGTCTGAAGGCAGAGATAGCATGGTTGATATCTTTCAAATTGAGCTACCAGCCAGTTCTGGAGTGCAGCACTCACTGGGAAAAATGATTCCCTCTTTTGCTGCCAATTTATCTTCACTCTGCTCTCAAGTAGATAATGTGAGAAGGACTTTACTTTTAACTCCTTTTCTTTCTATCCTGCCCCTCTGAGTAGGCATTTATTTAATTTTTTTAACTACATGCTTGAACCTTTCTTTTATTCCTCAGTGCTTTTAATGTCACACTTGGATGCTCACAGCATGGACAGAAAGCAAAACTACTGTTATATTTAGTAACAGGGTACTATTTGATTGGACTCTGCCTCTGTCCAAATGTGACTCTTCTGGACCAAATTGGAAAACTTTGCACACATGGCTTTGGCAGCCAATTATGTCATGCACTCTGAGTATGTGACAGAAGTTTTCTTGTAGTGTAGTAACAGTGTTTTACTTTGGTTTGCTGTTTTAGTTACTAGCCTGCATATTTCCCCTCTCTGCTGTATGGCACAAGATATTTCAAAGATTTCTTAGTATTTTCTATTACTTCCTTGAATTTTAGCTAAAATTGATGATATTCAAAGTGGATTCATTTTGACTGAATATGTGTATGAGTTGTTTCAAATCTGTGGATCAATATTTTTATGCACTATTTATATATTTTAATAATATCTCAATGTATTTGTAGCTCTCTAGAAATATAGGTACTGAGTAAACCTCATTTCTAATTGCATTACAATATGGCATTTTTCATTTTTAGATCAGTGAAGGATTACAAATATAGAAATCAGAACAGACCTGAAATATCACGCAGAAATGAAACAGCCATGTTCCAGTGCAACTTGAGCAGTAATTTACATATATGCCCAACTATACAGAGGATAATCTTATTAAAGCCAACGAAATAATTAACATGTGAAGAAGTTTAAGCATGTACATGGGCCTTTACAGTTTGTGTCTCGCTGGCATAGAAATCCGCAATGTAGAAGAAATACCTTGCTTAAATATGGATCTTCAAAACACTTTATTGTGTTCTAAAAACGGCCAAACTAAGTTGTGTCTGTCTGAGAGAGATGAAAAGGCTTTATCTGTACTTTGCCAATGACCAGAATCAACCTTCAAAGCTAAGATGAATTGCTTTGGCATACTGCAAGGAAATACCATTATTACTTTTTGCCTGTATTCCATTAAGGTTTAGTGCTTGGCTTCCAGTTTGGACAGAAGTTTTGTTCACCTGCACAAGTAACTAGGATTGCCTCAAATTCTTTCATGTATTTCAGTTCTCCACGGAAAAAGTCAGTCAAACTTCTTCATTTTATTCTCAATTTTGTCAATGTATTATTTGATTACTGGAAATAATTAAAAACCCTGCTGGAGAAGCAGTATGCTAAGTTCCTTGTTTAGTCAGCAATATATGTTATTAAAGGTGTGTTTTAGGGAAGTAGTAAGTTGATAGCTTCAAATCAAAGCAGTATAAAATTAAAGTTACTGCTGTTTATTATTTTTTTGTTAACCATTTTGAAGCACTTTATAACTAATATCTCACGATGGTGACAGAAAGATGATTTCGCTAAAGCTTCTGAGTTGAAATGAAATGCTATGAATTGTGATATTTTATTCTTCACTTACGTACGCAAATCCAAATAGTGTGCAGAAGCAACTTACTGCATTTTTGTACTCGAGAAAAGGAGGTTGTGATTTTAAACCAAGTAATTCTTCCTAATGCTTGTGCTGATGCTGAAAAATTGGTTATGATGATGGAGGATGTATGCTCTCCAGCACTAGTTGCTTGTAAGTTGATCCACCTTTGAAGTTGCAGTAAAACCTCTGAAACACTATATTTTTGAGTAGAGTGGTGTTGAAATCTGTATCCTGGTCCGAATTTTGCTCTGACAACAGTGAAATATCATTAACCGTAGTGGAATTGCAAGTCTGATGTGAAGAAAACTGGATTTGGTGACTTAAAACTTTATACGTAAAAATAACTGGTGAAATAATATAAAGACAGGCCAAATTTTGGTAGAATATCATGAATAGTTTTAGATTTACACTGCAGTAGAGTCTTGTTGCAAGTGGATATAAACAGAATTGTGTTTTTAATTTTTAATCTGCATGTTTGAAAAATATTACAGGATTCTTGCTTATGAAGCAGTAAATAGTTTTAAGCCATTCTATAAACTTAAACATTTTGTCAAGTTTAACTGGTGAATGGTTTAACACAAGGATCTTTGATAAAGCTGTCTGTGGAATCCAAAAGACTCTTGGTTATTGTAATGCATCCCACGCCGAACTGATGAGCTCTTCTAGAGAATAAAATATGCCCCCACTTTTTTTTCTGAGCGGCAAAAGACTTTCTTAGACTTGGGTACAATAGCTTGTAGCAAAGGGAGTATTTAATAAAATTACAAAGAGGGAAGTCTGTTTTAGTTAAGCAGTAGGCTGTCACTGAAGGAAAAAGGAATAAAAGCGTGTAGTATAGCACAGCAGAAAAAGGGGCAAGCTGCTGAAAGCTGGATAATTTGGGGATATAGAGATGTCACTTCCTCCCTTTGCCAGGCTGTGAAAATCTTTGAAATTCCCACTGGTAAAGCTGCCAACACAAGCAAAGGAAAAAAATGGAAACTTCCATGCAACTTCCCCTTTGATGCAAAGAACAACATAGACGTTCAGAGGAATGAATTTATCAGCACCATATTCAATACAAACCTTTTGGAAGCATTATGGGAAAAGCGCAAAAGTCTTACCCTAAAGAAAGAAAAGGTGTAACAGATTAGTTTATTACGTTAAAATATTGTTAGAGCTGTGTTTCTAAAGACTGCTTTTAGCAGAAGTTGCACACTTAAAATGTGGAATGCTATCCTCCCCAGAATTTATCGTGTCATAATGAATGTGCAGTTAGCATGGCTCAACTGTATTTTCAGAGTACAGGTTCTTTAACACATTGGTGACTCAAGCATAAATGTAACTGTAGAGAGGAAGATATAAAATCTTTGTACCAAAATCAGTAATCATTAACTTTGCTTTTACCCAAACTTTTAAGGGACGTTTGTGTGAGAGTATCTCCAAAAGGCCAGGTTAAATGACCGAGCTAGGCTCAATATCTGTCTAAAATGTCTGTAACTATAATATCTTATTCATGCAGTTTTACTACATTAAGACAAAGTTTTACTTAAGGCTCCTTTTCAAAGCTGTCATACAATTAAAATAATTTCTATCTAATGTGGTTGTCTTATCCAAACATATGAAAGACAAACTTCATTTGGTCCTAAATGTACCTTTTCTTTAACTTTTTTAGTGCAATTGCTGCACAAACTTTCTTTTTTTTCTTTTTTTTTTTTTTTTTTTTTTGTTGTAATTCCTTATTTGTACTAGTTCATTTTTAATGCACATACAAATTTTTCAAGTGGCATTGAAAGTTTATTTGAAAAAAACAAAACAAAACAAAAAAAACCAACAACTGAATTTTATGCCATAGCGCCGTGTGAATCTTAATAATGGGGGTGACCTCAGCTAAAATGCTGATTTTTGCTGATCTATTAAAGTAATAGCTGAAAGAGATTGCTTGCTATTCCAGGGTGTGTCAGCCATTCCTTAATTGCTGTGTCTCCCAGGTCAGAAGCAAAACACCATCTTTTCTCTCATGTAAAAAGCACTTCCCCTACCATGTTAGGCCTTGCTCCAGGCACAAATAAACAGCAGGAGTCCTAGCTCTTTGCCCAGAAAGGTCAGGCTCTGTTGCTGCTGCTCCTCCTTTTGCCTGCCCCAGCACAAGAGCACTGTCTCTAAATGGTTTTTATACAGCAGCTTAGGAATCTCTGCTCTAGTTTTCTGGTGGTGGGGAGGCCTATGACAATTATGGAGGTGCCAGTCAGCTTTCAAACCAGTCAGTTAAAGAAAGGATACTTTATTTAAAAAATGTCACGTCTTACTCCCTCATTTCTGAACATGTGTGATGATATAGTTCGTGTTTCTGCATATGCAGAGGGGGAGAGAGAAAAGACTTGGTCATCTTGCAGAAACAGGACAAAAGCTGAAAAAAAAGTGCTTGGTACAAGAAATGCAAGCTGCCTGAGCAAATGAAAGAGAGAACTGGATAGAGTTTTGTTTGCTCAAACTGGATATTACCTAGACTGAAGCCTTACAAAGAGTTGTAAAGTGCTAATACATTTTATAAGTGTCTTTGAACCCATAAGGATGAAAATGATAGAAAGTGTCATCTGCTGTTTGGAAGTTCAAGTCAAAAATTCTCAACATTTCAGCTTCTCATTTCCCTCCTTGCTTTCAAGATCTGCTTCAAAAATCTAACTTCCCAGCTTTCACATAACTGTAGTTCTCTCCTGTACTTGTTTATTTTATGACCAAATAAACAGTTTATTTGAATGTTGAAGATTATACAGCAGCTGATTTTGTAGAGCCATAAGGAGAAAATAGATTTTAAAATTTTAATGTTGGGGTCCTATTTGTACCCATCATCCAGCACTGATCCTGGCTGGAGACTTAGAAAACGTGGTCAAAAAAGCATTGTTTAAAATTATTTTTACCTCTAATGCCTCACATAAGGTGACGGCTTTGCTTTAGAAAGTATATCGAAACTCTTTTCACATAATTTGTCCCTTGAACTTGATGTTTTCGATATATTCAAGATTTTACTTCTTTGATTTTGATCAAAGTATCATATTGTTTTGAAATATCCACTGGCAATGAAACATAAGTGCATTTTGGAGAAAATTTCATTGAACCCAGTGGAAGAAACTGAGATGAAAATGCTGAGGCAAAAAATACTATTTCCAGTTTTGACAATTTTCTTATGTCGATGGTATTAATGTTTAAGGTTTAATACCAAAGACTTAATTTTTCAAGACAAAGGCAAGGTGTATTAAGGCCTCAATTTTTTTTTTTTAATGTGATTTAAAATGTTTGCAGCTTGTTTAAAATACAAAACTCATACATTAATATTTTTTTCCATTACTGCTGCTTGAAAATCTGAGGTATTGAAACATCTTTATTTGCTTTGAGTTGAGCAGTTTAGATGGCTTTCAGTTGTTTCTCAATTTATTTATTTTTTTTGAAATTTCACCAGAGTTATTATGTTTTGGTAACATGTTAATCACAAAGAAATCACACATCATGGCATCCAGCTGGAATCTGCTCTTTTGTTGTTTTTCTTCTCTGTACCTGAGAAGCTGCATTCTGCCAGAGTGAGGGGAATAAAGAGAGGAAAGGTAGTTGGGATGAAAACTGAACTTTTCTTCATGCACTGCAAGACTGTAAGTGCCCAGACAGAACATAATAGAGCTTCAGTTTTGAGCAGAGCCTAATGAATGCAATGTCACCTACTGAGAGGATTAGTGAAATAATGTTGTTTTGATTTCTCTCCCTTTCTTTTACAAACAAGCCCTCAAACATGTAGGAGACAACTGTGAAGTGTTGTTCAGAGGACAGCTTATTTTCCCTTATGAGTGATGGGGTTTTGTGGAATTTCCTCAGGTGCATCCTGGAGAAAATAAACAAACAAATAGAAAAATATGAGATAATGAAGGCTTCTGATAGCAGTTTATAAATTTAATCTAAATTTCTTGAACATGCGTGACAGTTCTGATCTGAGAATTTATTTTTTCTAACAGTTTGTAGCTTAAAAGAGGAACTAACAAAGGAGCTAAAAGCAGTTGAGCTCGTTTTTTGACACAGTTGTGCTGGGCTGGGCTGAGCTGAGGCACCATTAGAGCAGCCTGGTGAAAGGTTCATACCTTTAGGGCCTGTCATGACCTGTGAGACCCAGTCCCACAGCCAGGGAAATGTGAAGAGGCCCTGAGGTGGGGCAAAGTCACTGCCTTGCACAATTCTAGGGATCAAAGCTCCTTCAAACCCTTTTCGAATGCAAGATCGCAATCCAATAAAATATTTATTTGGCATTGAATTTGATCTCTAACTAGGAAACTGTGAGCGATCCAAATCTTATAAGCAACTCTTTTTTTCAAAAAGTACCCTCTCCTTCTTGTACTTATTTGTCATTAGTCGTATCTCTTTATTACTTGTAAACCACATTGATTCAAAATGTAAAATGGTTGTGATTGCTCTTGGAATGCATGAGACAGGCTTGTTCTACAGCAACAAAATGTGTTGCTGTTGTTTTTCTATCTAATCTGTCTTGAAGTACTTCATGTACTGTTTGATGAAATCCAAATGGCTAAAAAAGCAAAGCAACTGCAAAACTGTGTTCAAGGGAAGGTTATGTTCCCATCGATATCTGAATAAGAGATTACTGGCTTTCATAAATAAAACATTTTCCTTTCCTCCAGTTTCTTCACCTGGAGGAAAAGGAGTAGAGAAAATGCTCTTACCTAACCTGCCATTTTTACTATGTGCAAAGCTATGGTTGTAACAGCAACTGTAACTTTTGTTGTCCTGAACAGTTAGTGACATTACTTAAAAGGTAAAGGAGTACTTGTGAGCTTTTCTTTTGCGCTGGTATTCTGCCTATTGCAGGCAAATACTGAACAGCACTATATAAAGTAGACTGCAGAATATGAAAAATCATTCCAAAGAGAATTCCAAATTATATCCAAAACAATGTTCATTACTGTGACCCTAAGCCAAATGCTTTTATTTGCAGAACTAGTTCAGAGATTCCAAATATTTCACATTTCACACTTTCATATTTTCTCAAATGAATACAATTTTTATTCACTACTATCTGCTATATTCTTGCATGCATTTCTTTTCACTTGTGTGTAAGTCCTTAGAGCAGTGATATAAAGGAAGGGTACAAAGAAACTTCCCATTTCAGTGTCTGTAGAAAGCAGCTCTGCTTTGCTGATTTCAATTTGCAGATTGATCAGTTCTTTAGTTAAATTAGTTGTTTCCCTGTCTGTCTGAGGAAGAAGGTCTTCTATAGATGTAATTGTATTATCTGATCATTATTTGACAGTATGATGGTCATTTCTTTGGTCCTTGCAGTCTATGGGCAGAGTAGTGTTGATCTGTGACAGCAGCTGGGGAAGCTCATGAGGATGAAAGTGAGGCAGTGAGGAGACACTGGCTTTGAAGGCTCCTGTGTACAGAGCTGTATGAAGAGGTAAGGGCATATCCTAGAACTGCCTGGGAGAGCACAAAGCAAGGCCACTCTTCCTCTGCCTGATGCCTGGTAGAAAAAAGAGACAAATTTTATTCCTCATCTACTCCTGTGACATCTCTCTGCACTTCATAGAGCAGTGCCCAGGGTTTTCAGCAGTAAGGCTCTTTGTTTGTACCTGTTGTTAGAGTTAGGGGAGTATGGTTAGGGTGGACTTAATCTTTAAAGTCTTTTCCAACCTAAGCAATTCTATGATTCTATGATTTTGGTTTTTCCTTGGCAGCCTTTTCCATGCTAGCTTTTTCCTTTGTTTCCCTTTTTTAATGGTGAAATAAGCTCACCATCTAGCATTAGTGAACTTTCACATCTGATGTATTAGTTGTTTCAGCAGTTAAAAATGAGGTTATGCCCAATGCTAATGTCTAAAACAACATCTGAAAGCTGATTATGCCCTCCGCAGTACTTTATATATGCTCCAGTGGGTTTTCATTGTCAAAGAGGTGAGCCTTTATTGTGCCACATAATGCAGTGAAATGAGGATTATTTGGACTTGCATGAGATAATAGCAGGTGACAGGCACCTGTTTAAGGGCATACATTGTATTCCTAAGCACAAGTATTTTAGAGAATAAGCAAAATTTCCAAGTAAAAGCTTTTGCACTTAAGTTTCCTAAATAGGCTTAGGTTCAAAAAAAGGCACTGGAGAACCTGAATGGAAGTGGCCTTACAGTCCATGCAGTTGATTCTAATAATAAGGCGTGGGACCTGTCAAATGATGGCACAAATATCCTAATCTGAACTGACGTGGCTTTCTAGCCCAGTTCATCAATCATGTTTTATTAGCTTTAACAGAGCCAAGCTATCTATCATTTGGATGTTGTAGTGGTGACAAAAACTGGTGCCGAAAATGTGCTGCAGGTGTAACTTTCACTCAAAGAGAATTTCTGAGCAGCAATCAGGTCCAGTTTGCATGGGGAGAGAGTGCCATCTTCAGTTTCGCATCTCCATGTGAAGCACAGCTGAATTTAACAAGCGTTGCCCAATGTCTAACAAGTGAAGAAAAAAGCATCGGTAGAAATTTGGAAATGGTTCTCAGTTCTTATTTTTATTGACATTGGACTGATGAAGGAAAATGACAAACATTGTGCTCTTGTTCCCGTTTTAAGATACAGTTTATTTAAATACAGCTGTTGTGATGAGTAATTTCTAGTGCAATAAAGAAATGCAAGGTTGGGCTTTGCCTTTTTGGTTTGCAGTGTTGTATGAAGAGATAACAGTTGCCAGCTGGATCACTGAACACTACTAGCCAGTAGCATATTGTGTGCACAAAAATGAGAGCCAGCAGTCTGTACTTTTGTAAGAGCAATCAATTCCCTGTATTCTTTTGGCATAGAATTGACTTGGTGTTTGCACTGGGGTCCTGGCACTTGACCCTTGTTTTCCTTGGCTCTATGTCATTTTGTAACAGAGTTCGAGGATACTCCTCGTTTCTTGTTTCTAGCGTGTTAACATATTCAAGTAAATATTATCTAGAACAGGCATAAGCATTACCCTTTGGGGGAGTATTTGTAAAGTCTTCAAGTCCAGATCAAACAATGGCATCCATCTTCCTTCCTCCTGAAATTTTTTTATTTGCAAGATGAGTGTTTCTGGCAAAATTCTTTCTTTGATCTTTCGAAAGACTTTATTTTGTGTGTATTCACAGACAAGGCTAACACCCATAAATATCTGTGTTACTTGCTGAATGTATGCCCAGGTAGGGTATTTTAACACTTAATAGGACCTGGTACAATAAGGAGCAGATGTGTCACAGCAACAGCAGGCAAGCAGGGACGGGAAGGTGGTTTCATTAGAAGAGCCTTGGGATAAATGCAGCACATTAGATACCCACTGAAAGACAGGAGCTGTTGATGGGGTGACCTCTGAATGCAAGTCATCTTACTATAAACAGAAGGGTGTGGAAAGCCATTGGACAGAGCCAAGCGTGTTTACTATCCAGATCTCCTCTTAGTTAACTTAAGTAACCTGACTGCGCTAGGCTCAGTCTGACAGTTCAGGGAAGAACAAAGTGTCTTCAGTATTTCCAGTTTAAAAAGTTGTAGCCCGCTGATGGATAAAGCGTAGAAAATATGTCTGGACACCTCAGATGCTGAACAGTGGAAGTTAATTAGTGCCAAACATCACAGACAGTCTTTTTTTCTTTTGTCCTGGAAGGTGACTTCACACATTTGGGGAACTCGACTCTATTCTTCAGAGATAAATGAGGTAAGGTTACGATGGATTTCAATTTGTGATACCGATGCAGTGGTCACTTAGTGATGTGATGGGAAATGCAAGTGGGTATAAGTTGTGTGGTCAGATTGTATTCTGAAAAGCAGATTTTTTTTTTTTCATTTCTGTAGCAGCAGTTTCAAACTTGTTTTGGGAACATCATAAGTGTTAATTTATTTGCTCTGGAGAACAGAACTTTAGGCTGGGCATTTGTCTGAATCCCTCAAATACTTTGTTCTTCTGGGAGCAGCTTGTTATTAGCGTGGGAGTTAACCTGTTAAGTGCTGTAAGAAAGAGAAGGTGTTATTCTGTAGTATGCTGTAAGTGTTGCATTTTGTCAAATCTTTAAGCAGTTTATTGGTTGTGCTATTTGATTGCACTATTCTAAGGGACACTTAAAGGCTGGTATGTTGAGATAGGTGTCCAGGTATACGCAGAGTTGAAATTTAATTATCCTTAAACTGCAAAAACTGTAGAGGGTAATAAAATTGTTTTAATTTTCTACTCTATTTGAGTCAATTAAATCAGTTTCTAAATTGATTAGACATTCGTTTGGAACCAATAATGCTGTAGTGTAATTACACTAAAGCATCCCACCTGCTTTCTCAAAGCTGGCTGTACAAAGCTTTCCCTCTAGTGTTGTGTGTCGTACGTGTGACTTCATATTTGAGTCTTACTGCACTCTGAATGTTTCAAACTTTTAATGGGTTTTCTAATTACATACTCATTTTCCTAGAAAATAAACTCTGATTAAAAACTTCCTTTCCCAGGGAGTGTGGGAGCACGCATTGCTGTTGCGTTTGCATGCTTTCCTCCGCTGCCGTGCTGCTGCCCAGCTGCGCTCAGGGGCTGTGACATGAGCTGGCACCTCCTGCCTGGCTGCCTGGGCCCGCTCCATTCGGGGAAACCTGGAAGGGGCTGCACTCAGCAGCACTCCATGGTGCTGGGAGAGCCAGCAGCACACTAGAGAGGAAAGAAAGGGCAGTCCAGCTTGGTCCGTCTGTAAAAAAAAAAACAAAAAACAACAAACAAACGAACAAAAAACCCCAAAACAACAACAAAAAACATTACTGCTATAGGAAGCTGTAATGTTTAGGGGACATGTTTTGAAGAAAGGTATGATAAGTTATTACAGCCAATAAGTTCTTTGGTTTTGTTTCTGGGGTCTGGAGAGCAGTGAGCAGCGGTATCCAATTACGTGTTTCTTTTCTTGGACTGCTCACTGTTTTCTGAAATGAGCTCCAGCTAAGCAGCTTTTAACTGTCTCACCACCTTTCTTGCCATTTTAATTTCTTCATCTTCTAAGGGAAAAGTAAATCCTAAGTAGTTACATAAAGTGAGTAACGCCTTAAGTTCCTGAATTAAAAACACATTTCTCACCAATGCGTGTTTTTCCAAAACAGTTTTGGATTTATTGAACTGCTTAGTGTAACTTGTTCAATGCCGTAGTGAATCAAGTGGCATCAATCTGATACGAATGTGTGATAATCTCAAGAAAAAGGGCTTGAATTTGACTTTGGGGAAATAGCTGTGTTTTTGTATGTTCCTGCAAGCCTTCATACGTGTGAGTCTGCATACAGGGAAGCTCATTTGTCTCCTGCAGAAATTAGAAGTCCAGGTTATTTGCGAACTTAAACAGATGAGGATTTAATAAAATATCTGAGTATACTGTAAAGTAGAAGAAACACATGAAAAACACAATGTGTACTGTCTCTGATTTGCATTATAGCCTGTCTTATTATAATCTTCATTTTCTGCCACTTCTATTGCAAGTAGCTATACTAAAATTTTATTGAAGTTGCATATACATGGAGAGATTGTAAAAAACAAACAAACAAAAAAACCCACAGTTTTAATTTTTGAATTTTATAATTTATTTGGTAAACGTTAAAGGTGTTCAAAATTTAACATATCATTTCCATGTTTTTAAATTAAAGAGAGCATGGCTATATTACACTCATGTATAAAAGGTATGTGA
The DNA here is from genome assembly GCF_905368555.1 of Meleagris gallopavo. NCBI lineage: Eukaryota > Metazoa > Chordata > Aves > Galliformes > Phasianidae > Meleagris > Meleagris gallopavo. The sequence continues at coordinate 55,727,876 of NC_139405.1, read as the reverse complement.
ACTGTTCGTAGACATAACGTTCTACTTAATTGTTACTTCTTTTTGTATTTTAATTTATGAGCTGTATTTTCAATTACATTTAACATTGCAAAAATCCAAAAATACATATTTCTGTGGTAGTCTAACAGGAATTATACCATATGCAGTTTATTCCTTCAATATTTAATTTAATGCAATATTTTAATAATTGCCCTGACTTAATACACAATTTAACAGTATTCAATTGTATGTAAATACCTGTAGAAAATGTGAAGATTATTAAAAAGCTCATTTTAAAATAAATTCCTCTTTATCTCCAAAAAAGGTTCAATTAAAATATATATTGAAAAACCTGAGTTGATTGCAAACATAATTATTCAAGGTTGTTGTTTTTTTTGTTTTGTTTTGTTTTGTTTTGCATTGGATTGAGTGGTGGACGGTATTATAGAATATTAGAATTTGCATTTTATTTTAGCTAGAGTTAACTGAATATTTGGTTACTAAATATGAAACAAATATTTACTGGGTGTTCTCGTAATTAATCTATAATTGTTCTTCAGAACTAATTTCGGGAATATTTAAAAGTCATTAACAGAACTTTACAATTGTACACCTTTACAATTTATAACTCTGGTTGATCATGTGGCATAACTGAAAATAAAAAGATTGGAAGGGGAAATAATTTGAAGCATTTGCACGTGAACAGGGATTCTGTGTGTATCATATACAGTTATTTGCACACGTGCACAACTCTGTTTTCTTGTATGCTTGCACGTTCTTTCTGCCAGGGCTTACTTTCTGGACAGAAGGAATTATCTCACAGTTAGATTTTCGGGGCACTTGACATATTTGTGCTGCTGGTCCAGGTGAGCTCTGCATTCAATTAGAGCCAGAACTGAGCTCCAAGCATAGGCTCTCCTCTGAGTGCTCAGAATGTTCGCTCCACTGAAGCACAGTTTAACTTGATTGATACTTGGATTTTAAAGCAAATAAGGACTAATTTTTGCCTGTGGCAAAAGATCTTTGAAGTTTCATGCCTGCGTTGAGGCCGGATTAGCAAAGCGGCAGGACTGTGACTGGGACTGTGACCCTGTTGTGCTTGGCAGGTTGTGATGAATGGGGGAATCTTTCTTAACCTTGTGGCCAAAACATTCCAGTACTGCAGGTTGGGAGGCAGAAGAGAAGGGAGGGGGGGGTCGAAAGATGCAGGAGGCTTGGCACGTTTGGGCAGGAGACAAAGGACACTTGCTCGATTGTTTGAAAGAGGGGCCAATGTGCATACTCTTTCCATCGAATATGCCTGGAAAGGCTGTGGGAGAGAGTGTAGCAGATGACCCACAATATACTTTCTGACAGTTGACCTTGCTGTATGAAATTAATCCTTCACTATTAAGCTGTCTCCTGCTTTTGCTTTGAATGCTTTCAGAGTTTAGGGAATCTTGCTTGTTACATTCTGCTAAACAAAAGAGCTTTTTAGTTGCAATGTGTATATAGCCATCCAAAATAAATTGGAGGATCGCCTTATTTCAAGTAACTGCCTGTTGGTGAAGGAATTTACTGGAGGACTGCAAATGTAAACAAAATGATATGAATTAAAAAATAAAAATAAAATAAAAGAAGATAATTAATTGCTTCTGGAAAGGTAGTTTTACTATTTTGTTCATAGAACATTCTGAAAAGTAAAATATGCATTTTAGAATAGGAGTATTAATGAAAAATCTGAAAAATGTTTTGGGTATAGTGGTCTATAATAGTATAAATCAGCTAAACTTTCAAACCTGAAAAAAGAGGTGAAAGTGACTTATATATGAGCTGAAATGTGATCTATCAAGGCATCTTGTTGTTCTTTTTGTGGCATTTTAATAGCTATATTATCTCTGATGTTGTCCCCATTGACTAATAATGAAAAATATACTATTAGATATTGGCTTAAGATTTATTTATAATTCTTATACTATAAACACTGCTACTCTGGTTATTGTTAAGAACTATAGTAGAAAACAAAAGGAAAAAAGAATAGTTAGTATTTTTAATATGCTTTCTAATTGTGGCTGTTATTATTTCTAGTATGCAAGCAAATGTTGCATTCCTTTATGTAGATAAAATTAATCATTTAACCTTCTATGATTATTTTCCCTGTCTACCACTTTAATACTGCAATAATTATAGGCTTTTTAATGAGCATTGTATTGCAAGTGTACCTGGAGTTTACCTGTTCGTTAATTAATATCATATATGTATATGTTTGCATGTGTATAGTCTCGCTAGCTTATATTTTGTTTCTGTGCTACTTACTAACATACAGTTACTAGGTGTACAGTGCGTATTTTCCTGTATACTTATTGAAAGTCATTTTATCTGTAGTTTGCCTCGTGAATTATTCTTTTTTCTCCACGCTTGTTTCTCAGTAGCATTTTCTTCACTTTTATTAAAGTGTTCTAGAGGCATTGGAAACTAAACTAGCCAGAAGCTAACTACATTCTGTTGCATGCCAATACATATTCACATGAATATGTCTTCAAATCATGTCTACTTGTTTGTGAGATTTTATACTGCAGCGTTGCATGTCACTTTATCTTTCTTCTAACAAATTATTTTGCTAGGAGTAAGATGATATGTGCACCATAAAGAACTGATAATCTTATTTTGACCAACAAGTAGTTTGAGCTGAGAGAATTTTTTTTGCGTCCATACTCTAACAGAAGTAGATTGCCAGGCTTTTTGGTTATCTAATGTAGTTTATTAATGTTACAACAGCTGCTAGAAATTATTGCTACAATCTTCAGGGAAGTAACACTAATAATGAGAGGGAACTGAAATGTATGGTACTGAAGGACAGTTATTTACTGTACAGGAGACTGGGTAATTTTCAAGGTGGAATGTAATGCCTAAACGTTTATTACCTTCATTCTGTACTTCCACTTTTTTTCAGTTTTGAACCTACAATTTTTTTGTGATTTTTAAATGTTATCACTTATATATATTTTAAGTATGTCTTTTTAATTGGAATAACTTCAGTGTACTGTTCAAAAAATACTGTGGTTGTACAATTAGCAGATGACTTAATCTAGGACTAGTTTCATAGAATAAATTATCTATTTATACTATAATTCATAGATAGTACCAGTTGAAAAGCCAGATAATTATCGCTGAACATCTTTGGTCTACCACCAGAAGAAAGATTGCCATGGGATATCAGGGCAGTTTTTTGGCTTTTAAATTTTATTTGAATACTGTTTTATCTTGATCTCCATCTAATTCCCATCTTCCAGAATGCCTACAGGACTCTGCCAGCTGATAATGGGTAGGCAGATGCTGAGCTAAGATTGTGTTCATGTTACCTGCTCACATTACCATGATTGTCCTCCCTCCAACCTGTCTACTTGCTCCATCCACCTGTTGCTGTTTGGCATTAATTGAGCATCCCCCTCTTTCCCCCCCCTCCCAGCCTACAAAGGAGTATTCACATGCTTACCTTCTTTATTCTGAAATGTGGGCCTAACCACCATGTTCCGATTTAGACTGCTGGTTAAATCTTTGTAGCTTTATCTCAAGCTTGATGACTCATTAGCTCAGGGAATTCCTTTTGCTATTAGAAGTTAATGCAACACAGCCTCAGTTAGCCATCCCTGTTACACTCACTGGTGTTGAAATGAGAGAAACTAATGCAAGCTCGTATGAATATAGACAGGACTGGATTGTTTCCTGCAGAAGGCACAGGTAGTCAATGCCTTTTACATTTCCATATCTAAGTACATGTATACAAATGAAAATTTTTCTGCTCTTCTGGGATGTGAAGGAAAGCAGTTAATTACTGTCTTGCTTTCTAAAAGAATAATCAATACTCAGAATAGGAATTTTCCTTTTTTTCTGTCAAACGTGTTGTAGTTCAACTGGAGCTGGAGAAGCCAGGAGTCTGGCCTCCTATTTCTTGAGCCTGACCATAGCAAAGCTATCCAGTGACCAGTTACAAGATTTTTTAATTGAAGTTGATATTTTCTGTATCATTTGTGTTCAGCTCAGGATGTGGAAGAAAGTTGCTTTATTAGGTAAGTTAGATCATCTTTTTCAACTGTGAATAATTAATTATCAGTTACATTTTCCTGTCTTCCTAGTACTCTTTCACATACAACACTATCTACTGAATATGATCGTCTGTACGGAGACATGAAAAGAGCTCCAAAAGATTTAGAATTGACTTGAGCCCTCCTTAACAGATGCACTAAAAATTGTAATGAAAATCTGAACTGGTCACACAACGTGATTTGTGCTGCCAGACACTGTAGGGAATACGCTGATCTCCTGCCTTTGCATCTGGCTGCATTTGCTATAGCTATAGTAGCCTCGAGTTTGAGATAAGACCGACAGTGAAGCAAACTTGGCCAAAAGTGTATCTGAGAAAAAGAGAAAGTGATACTGGTGAATGAATGACTACACTTGGAAGAGGTTGTCTCTACCATGTAGAACTGAGCAATTCAAGTCTCAGCCTAGGAACTTTGGAACATCAATGAAACAAATTGTCACGTGGCCGAACCCACATATTATGCTTTCAGTGCACCAAAACTATTCAATCCTACACTATCAGACAGTGATTTGAGCCAGGTATTCATCCTTTCTTAATTTTCCAGACATTCATGAAGGCTTTGGTGCTTGAAATCTAATTAGTGTAAAGCTCTCATCTTGTCAGAGAATTGCGAACACTTTAGATCTTCCCTAAACTACATTCCTCAAACATTTTGAATATGGTTCAGAACCCAAATCCTTGTCTTTAGGACTCTTTTTTCTCTGGGATGAAGAATGTAGCTGATGTGTATGCACTGCTAAGAGGGATTACAGGGTGATTTTGTGGATGGATCATCCCCAAGTCTGAGTGGGAATCAAGGAATGACCTCTATGAAGTTAAGAAATTTAAGATTGTTGACCAAGACTAAAGCATATTTCTGGAAGCTAATTACCTTTAACCTTAGTATATAACAGTATGTATTTTAAAAATACAGAGGACAAACGAAAGAACAGAGGGTTAGAAGAACTTCTCTACTAGGAGAAGATTATTTTACATATGTGTTTCATCATCTGTGAAATTTGATGGCTGTGATCATGTTTACTGCACTCATGAAAGGCACTTGGATATTAGAGTCCTCCTAGGTAAAAGCCAAAATAGTGAAGAATAGAAAGGAGGAGACGAAGAACAAGGCCATTTGTTTAAATTTCTTCTAAATGAGATATGGAAAAGCTGTGGCAAGTGTTCATTAAGAGAGGTTATTTTCTGGAGAGGAAAAAGACTTGGGAGAAGTCAGCATGTAAACTCTTGACTGGCCTGAGTGAATGCTGGATCCCAGTGAAGCATCAGCATCCTCAGAAAGTGAAGCTGCTGTGGTAGAGATACTTCTTTTGTGGTAGAGAAATCAGCATTAGCATTGTATGATGTACTGTTGCTGGTACAAGATGGTTTCCGTATGAAAACAGTATATTTTATTATGCTTTATGGCATAGTACAATATACCTCTAACAAAATAGCTTGAAGTATTTGCATGATGTATTTGCAACATGGCCAAGTTAACATAGCCATAGGAATGTTAACTTTTGAACTTCCTTTCATTGCTTTAAATTTCAGCTTCAAAGTTTACTTTTTTTTTTTCCTCTTTGCATTTGTTGGCCCTGGTTAGTTTAGAAAAGCAGGAGGAATGAAAATAACTTTGGATTTTCTGAGGGGGTGCTGAATTTTATGCATATAACAGGAGATGACTTGTTATTCCTCTGAATATTAAATGATAACTCCAAAGCATTTTTTGATACACCAATTTTGCTTATGACATGTCTGTGGCACTGGGAAATCAGATTAAATCTAGACAGCATTGCATAGTGTGGCTCTTTTCCTGTATCTCACTGTGGTGTTTCTTTTTTCTGCTGACAGAGATCAGTGATAACTGGAAATGCTGAAATTTTAGAAAACATACACTTAAAACTAATTCAAAATGATAACAAGTCTGGAGGAGATCATGGGATCATAAACGGAGTAAAAACAGAAAGCACTTTTCAGTATCTTCTAGCTAATTTTTAGTTTGTGGATACTGGGGAAGCATCAAAGATGCATTTGCAGATTCACCTGCACTGACTCATACTGCTGAGTTGGCAAGAAAACAAAAGGCCGTAGACTTATCTTCATGTGTTGTGATTTTTTTTTTCTTTCTTTCATTATTATTTAAAACAAACAGAAAACAATGAGAGAGAAGGAGAGGGAGTGAGAAAAGGAGAAAAAAAAATGAGGGAGATGGGTGTCAGACAGACTTCCAGTGTTAGTGCTTATTTCCTCCTGCACGAGACTCAGACAATAAGTGAGCTGCTCCCCTTTCCAGGTTGGTGGAGCTTCCTTGCCTTTGCAACTGCTGACTGGGGTTTGCTCCTTTTCCTTCTTTCTTTCTGGGAAAGGAGCCAGCCTAATAGCCCATCCTCCCAGCAGGGCAGGGGAAAGTGTTCTGTGAGCTTTGAGCTATTAGGTAACTGATATTGAAACAAAAAGTGTGATTGTGGTATGGCATTTGCCCTGCCTGCCCCAACAGTTAAGGAAAGGCGTATTTCCTTCTTTCATCTAATACAAACAAACAAAAAGGAAAGGAAAAAAAAAAGTGATTTTTTTTTCCCCAAAGTGCATATATAAATGCATTTCAGAATGTAGAAGATTGTATTTTACAGGGTCCAATGACTTAAATTATGACTTGACCATCAGACCCTTTGATATTTTTGAAAGTGCACTTGTGCCAAAGGCAATTTAAAATGTGTTTTAAAAATGTTTTCAGGTATTAAAAAAAAAAAAAAAAATACTTGAAAGAAGCTTAGAACTCTGAACTAAGTGAACCCATTAATCAGGTTGAAAAAACAAACATGTAGGAAACCCTTCCACGGGTAAGAATGTGCCAGGGAAGGAAATTTTTGACCCCAAAGATAGCCTATGAATGCGAAAATTGAGATTGCCTCAGATTTTATCAGTTTATGCCATGAATACATCTTAATGCGACCTCTTTCTGTAAAACTTTGCAAATACAAAAGCAGTTTTATATTAGGTAAATCCTTCTGATTTAAATAGTACAAGGGCTTAAGTCATCCATAAGACTGTGCATTGTTTGTGAAAGAAACAATCATTATGGTCATGAGTAATATAAGTAAGTTACTTGCCTGGATTTATTAAACCCTTTGTCACTTCACTTCCTACATACAGTACGCACCAGCAAAGGACTCCAGTGTATTGATACTCATCATCCCAGCCTGATGCAATGAGATCTATGGGAAATATAGCACTTTGCATTCTTTTGGCCTGTCTGTAGGCTCGTTTCTGTCGAAGTTTCATCCACGCCATTGTCTACAGGTGTCTGTACAGGAGATCTGAAATATTGTGGCAGCAATAGTGTCATCTCAAATAGTGGAAGCATTTAACAGAGTAATGTAAGTTTTGTCAACCGTAGCTCCTTCTTCAAATGAGTAGTCAATGACTGGTTGAGCGAAGCTGAGGCTCTGAAGTGTGAAAATATAGCAGGTGCCAATTCTTTTCAATATTGTAGTCAGTGCAGCAAGTAGAAGAGAATTTCACTGAAAACTTTGAGTCAAACAAGATATGTGGGGACAGTACACACTGCCTGACAGCACTGTTCATCAACATTTTCTCCACTGCATGTTCAAAAAGAGCAGGAATTAAAATGTCAGGATTTTCTATCCCTTCTCCAAAGAGCTTATCTGAATTTGATCACTCTTTTTGGAGGAGTGGAGGAAGATTGCAGAGGTACATGTAGAATAAACTGTGTACATAAAACATGATATTTACTCTTTTATGTAATCTGCACAATGCAAATGTCTGGCTAGTCATTTAGATCCTCTAGAGATTTCAGTGGAGACTAGCAACTATTACTCATAAATCATCTCTATTTGACATGGAAGACCGTGCTAGGTCAGGTGAAATCTGTTTCTTTCTGTTAGGTGTAAAGAAAACTTGAGGTAGGTGTCCAAACTGCAGGTAAATTATGTCAGATATATCCTCTGTGGAATTTTCCTTATGGCTTGAATGTTCGCTAGCTGGTGTGCAAAGCAGTGTTACCAATGCATTGCTCTGAGTAGAGAGGAATACAGGAGGGTAGCTGTGATATATTTCATCATTAATACATCTATCTTTGGAAAGGAATATGTATCGAAAATAGAAGGAAGCAATGGTGCTACAGAAATAGTTTCCCATGTTCCCATTCCTGCCTTGCCCTACTGCTCAGTGTCATACGTGAATGCTCCCACACAGTACCTAGTGTGCTCTTATTTCTCCCTTGCCTAAAGGCAGGGAAAGATATCTGTTGTCTTTAAATAAGAAATCTTATTTCACGTATTACATAAAGTACAAAAAACAACTTCAGTAGTCTTCTTCCATACTTATAACTTCTGAATGATTTCCATTTTACTGTCATTTTTCGTAAGCAGGCAAACAAAGTTCACTATGTTGCAAACTTGGATGGATTTGAAATAGAATTGATTTTAGTAGCCAGCATAATAATTTCATTACTAAGAAAATGGAAGAGTTTACTGAATAGTTAAAATCCTATAATAGTTAATTCACTCTAGTGAATTTAATTTGTTTTTGAATTTAAATTGATCCTTATAAAAAGTTTGAGATTAGAGCTGTCATATTTTTAGATCTATTGAGACACAATAAATCTGCTTCACAATGTGATACCAAGTAAAATGTAACTACACACAGATCTGCACTGTGAAAAGTTGTAAGAAAAGTCTATTTTCTATTGCTTCAAGTTCTGTCACTCAACACTAGCATCAGTGTTTCTGTTTTTAGCTAAGTCAGAAACGAAGTTAAAACTTGAGAGTAAGTAATTGAAGTACTGTATTATTTATTTACAATTTCATATAACTTGCTTATATATATTTGGATACTAAAATTTTATTGTTATTAGGCTTAGATAACTGAAATCCTTAAGAGAAGTGAAACAGAACAGAGATTTAGTGTGATGAAATTAGTTGACAATTTGGGACTATTTAGAATTTTTCTCAGATCTTTCTCTGGGGGACTTTAGCATTTATGTTTTTCTTTGCAGAATCTTCACCGAGATTTACTTCACATATGTACACAGCATTTATATTATTTGAATTTAGCCACCATAAAGTGTTTAATTCTCAATAACATTTGTAGATTTTATTAAAATCAATTTGAAAGCATACATAATGCCTACAGTTTGTTATTAAATCTTAGCATGTATATTTGTGCCAGCCTTTATCCTGTTTTTGCAGTTCAAGAGATTATCATTAATTTTTTTTGTACTAGTATTAGTAATGAAGGGTGTAGTGTCAGGGTAGCAAGAAAAATCCTTGATGTACTAGACACTATATAGACAGTCTCCGTACTATGGTTTTTGTCATCAAGATGGTTATAACGGTATATGTAAAGATTGTTGAAGTCAGCATCTAACAAATATCTGAACTGTGAGCTACTGTTCTTTACACTCATATGGATATCCTGAGATAAATTCTCTTTTATTTCCATCAAAATATTCCCCCACATTGTCCATCCTCCCCTGCTCATTTCACAGACTTGGACCTCTCCCTGGCTGGTGAGCTTTCACATGGGGGTAACCTACTGTAGGGAAGCATCCTGACAGTACACCAGGTGCACTTGGTTTGTCCATTCTCCAAGCCAGAGGTAGCATGTAAACATGCTGTGAGATGTCTTTGTGTCTGCAAAGATTACTTTTCCCCCTTCACTCTTGCCTCCTTGATGCTACATCTTCAGTGGCTCCTGCATGCAGAGCTACTTCATTCTGACCCAAAACATTGCAGGTACTATTCACTACGTGCTCACAAATTTGGGAGGACAGGGTGATCATGGCCATATTTGATACAGTAGGTGAGGAAGTTCAGCAAATTCACTGACAGAATAATTTACCTCTGATATTGCAAGAGTTTTCAACTGTGCTCACTGTAAGTGCTAGAAGGGATTTCTCACCTGTGTTGCATTATGAGTTTAATGCTATGAGTGTGTGCATGTGAGATCACCTCACAGAGCTGGACCAGTTTGTGTTTTAACATGTAGTGTAATAAGGTCCTATAAAATCATGTTAAAAGGACGTGAATGTTGCAAAGAAAAACATCACAAGTGAGGGAATACCAAAACTAATATGGTCTGTGAAAATCCAGTCTCTTATCCATTATGGTGCAGCTCTTATTACGTGACATACATGACTTTCCAGTTTCCTCAGAGTGTGTAATTAGATTTTTCTTATGTTTCTCAGTCTGTATTTGTTGAATGTGAAGAATCTAAACTCCACAGTGAATATAAAATCATTCTTTGTCATACAGATATTGCATAGATATCCTAGGTATCCTAGGTCTTTGATGTTTAATAAATGCATCTCTTTTTCATGCTGCCCTCACAGCGTGAAGTGTAAGACACTTAAAACAGTGCTTATGTTTTAAATTTGAAGAATGAAGGCAGAGATTAAGGCAGAAATTATATAAAATGTTGACTAATATCTTCTTCAATTTGAGATAAATTTGATCTTCATTTTTCTGCCTAAACATAACATTTGTGCACCATTTTGTAAGTTCGAAGTACAATTCCCCAGCTTATATCATTAAGTAGATCAGCAGAGCAGATGGCATACCAGAAAGAGCCTGTTATTTTTTGCAGACTGGTCACTAATAAAGCCTTTACTAGTGACTTTCATAAATTTGTGATGAATGCTCGACCTTGTCATTCTGATTTGTACTCCCATATCTTAGATGAGAGGAGAGCAAACTGTGCTGCCCTGTTCCATCCACGCAAGCTCCAGTACTCATCCACTACTCATAACATCCCTACATTAGCTTCTGCCCTCCTCTGATTTTGCTCCCTGTTTTCTGTCCCTCCTCCCTGTGTGGATTTTTCTTCTATTCCTCATCCTATTTGAGGTCACAGGATGTTTCTCCTATTCTATGATGTTGCCTGGTTATTGTCATAGGAAGACGTTGGACTCACCACTTAAAGGACAGACACTTTCCTGATGCCATAGGTGCTTACGGAAATCATGAGAAGTGATTTTTAATTCTTACTTGGCTTCTCTCTGAGTATACTTTTTTGAGTATTCAGTGCGGATTTGGTCTTCAGAAGTTCAGAAGCTGGAATACAACAGGGCTTCACTAATGGTGTGAAAACATGGCTTTTAGAAGCATATGAAGCTAAACAAATTTGGACACCATTTCACAGAGATGACTGCTGGGCATCACTACACCTTGTACTTGTGCACTTTCAGTTTTGGGGTTCAGCCTCAAAACTTACAGGTTCTAAAGCCTCTGAGCAGCATAGTTATGTGACTTAAAATCTGAACAAAACATCTTGTTTTCTTTAAAAATTGGATTTAAGCGTTTTTAGCTGAAATATTTCAAACATTTTAAAGTAGGCAACCAGGGTAGGAGATTTCAACACCTTCTGGTAAAATTCAAAAACAGCTGAAATTGATACTTCACCACCGTAGTTAATAGTTCTCAACATGCATCTAACTGAAATGGTGAGAAAACCTGTATAAACAGAGAAAAAAGAAAAAAAAAGAAAAAAAGAAAACTGAGTAGGATTAAAGAAAAAAGTTCTTACATTTAACACATGAGAATGGAAATAAATGTGGTGTTAGTGAAGGTTAATTATTTTGAAAACAGTCACCAAAGCAGATTAAGAGGGAAAATAGTGCAGCTGAAGACAAAGATAATGATATTTAGCCTTTGATCATAAGTTTTCACTGTGATTTTCTGTTCACCTTCAAGGGTGGCGTAATTTTATGAATAACAAAGTGTGTTTTGCTACTTGAATAATCCTAAAGAGAAGTTGGGTGTTCAGTCCACCCAGCCACTTGAAAGAAAATCACATGCCTGTTCCTCCTTTAAGGAATAACATTTTTATTTATTAAATCTTTTCTCTAAAAGAGGGATCCAAAGATGCGTAATGAAGTTTGCATTCAGTCTCAAAGGAAAAGACACGTATATATGGAGTACTTATACTGCACGCTTCCTCAGAAAATGATCACAAACTGCATCATCTGTACACCAAGTTGAAAACCTGGAATATTCTTATTTTATTAAGTACTTTGTTTCCATTGCAGTATTATTGAATATGAAGTACTTGTATTTTTTTTTTCCCCCTGGAGTTTGTTTCACCTCGCAGGAGGTGAGTCTTTTGGATACAGTTGACCCATTGCTTTTCTTTACTCACTTTTAAGATATAAGAATTTGTTTTGTTTTGTTTTGTTTTTTTAATTTTCTTATTTTCATCACATAAGTAGAGCATAATCTTTCTCAATTGTTTTATTTAACGTTGATCAAAACGATGCAGTACTAGTGCTAGCAGGGGTAGGACAAGTCATCTGTGAGTCTGTCCTATGAAAAGTTTAAGTGCCAGTGATTTATCAGCAAGGAAATAGCACAAGTATCTTGAAAGTATATGTTAACGAGACAAGGGAAAACTCTACTGTGTTTCCTACTGCCTATGTTAATCAGAGCATTTATATAATAATTTTATATGCAAAATTCAAAGATGGTTTTTCTAGCCAAGTCCCTCTATAACTTCAATCTCATACAATCTGATTTTGCAGGCATACAGGTGCCTCTCAAAGAAGGGCTGCTTCCATTTCAATTTCTTTGAATGATTTTGATTTTACATTTTGAACAATTGCTTATAATTTTGATACTCAGTATGCAAATTCTGATGGATATTATTCTTATTGGCACCTTAACACAAATTTGAGGCATTTATTTGGTAATCAGTCATGGGTTTATATCTCAAGTTTTATACTATATTTCAAATCTAATGTTACTATAATAATGATGTAGTGAACAGAAAACATTACTAACATTAATGTTAGTGTCTGACTGTTCATGAAGGCTTACCTGGGCTTTCATTGTCCCTCATAATGAGCCTCTGCACCAACATGCACCCGTGATAAACTGCAATTGCAGAGTCCGTAGAGCAGCATGTTATGAACTGTGAAGAAAAAATCCAGCAGGCTGAAAACTAATGGTGATGAAAGTGATAGTTGGAAAGGGTGGAGAAAGTTTTGTAGCAAAAATCAAGCAAACAAAATATTTAGAAGATCCTTTGCATTTTCTTTGTCATTGTTTTGAGTGACAACTAGTATGGTAATAAAGACAGTTTTAATCTCTTTTCATGTGGAAAATTTCCTTATTGCTACTGAAAATTGATTTCTGTGAATGATCAAACTTGCAGCTATATTGTTTGCCCAATATCTAGAACTCAAATGAAGAATAAAAATGACCATCTGTAAAACCATGAATTAAAGTTCTGTAATTGTTTTTTCATGGCATTCAGTAGAGGTATTTAGAGAAAATACTGTCACTAGGCTAATATTTTTAATACTTTTTCTGTCTGAGTTGGTGACTATTTTGCCAGTGGTTTCAATAGAAGCAACTCACAGTGATGACTTTTTTTTTTTTTTTTTAATGCTTTTAAAGTAGCAGGAAGTTATAGGATATCCTTTTTGATGCAAGTTAATCTCAAAAACTGTCATTGAGCATGTGCTGGTTGTAATGGAAATATCTTTCATATGACTGACACAATACCTTTGCATTGTGTCAGTCATATGAAATTGGTTTGAATGATTATGAATATTTTTAGGTGGCTTTAAAATGGAATTTTGAAACCTCCCACACAGCTCTGGATTCTACATTAGCACACAAGTGAGGAAAATATTTGTTTCTCTGCTGAAAGTACAAAAAATTTAGATTACCAGAAGGCACAGTAAAATTTTTGCAGGAAATCCCAAAGATCCCAAAGAGATAGCTAGTTTGCCAGAGAACATTTTCTATTTTTATTGGAAAGTGATGTGTTTTTTTCACCCTTAAATGGCCAATGGCAATGTATTGCAAAATTAGTATGGAAGTCAAACTACTATTAATTATATATTATATTAATTACAATAATAAGTATTTATAATGATAAGTATAATTATATTAATCAAGCTATCTATATTAATTATATATTGCAAAATTATTTACAAATGCTGTACGTGATATTCATTGATGCATTAGAAAATACATTGGTTGCTCCAAAAGTAATATTTTCTATTTATTTCCATGGAAACTACAACATGAACAAAGAGCACAACAACACTATTTTATAGAGCAAGTTCTTAGTTACAGAACACTGTACTTCAACACAGTCATCACCATTAGCTCTGCATTTTTGCCAGCGATGAACAAGAGCCTGCATGCTGTGCTTATAAAAATGTGCATCAGAGAAGATGCCCCACTGTCACCAATGCTGAATCACACCACCCACCACCTCACTGTGCCGACACCCACTGTTTGGTCTCTACGGACATTCAGTAAGTGTAGATGAACATCCATGGGTGCTATTTTTCCATATGGAGGATTTCAATGACACAGCTTTTCTTCCTACACACTTCCATGTCAGACACTGTTTAGTCAGATGTCTCTCTGCTGCCATCTGTCACATGGCAACAAAACATAACAGAATATTGATGGAAAGCTTCAGCCTCTGCTGTCATACCAGCAACATTTGCTTCTAACATCTTAGGCTGACATCATAAAAGAGTTGGCATTATTTTTGGAGCAGCCCTCGTATGTTTAACAACCAGCAGATTCACAAAATGAAAATGAATGTATGAGTTATTTAGCTAGCATTGCACTTTCCCTCAGAATCTGGTGTTTATTATTGTGAGATTGAGCAGGAAACAGAAGCTGTATCAATTGGGGAAACATTTCTTTACTCTGCTGAGAACAGTATGGCTTTCTGGTTTCCAAGTGGGGAACCTGGTTCTTTGGTTTCTTTGTTCCCAGTTGGGCTACTCCCAAGCTATTTTAGCTGAACATTGTACATACTAATGGAACCTAGGGAAGTGCAGTTGGCAGCTGTTCATGGGATAATAATGAAACACACTGTTTAGTACAGCATACTGCCGCTGTAAAAAGCGGGAAGTATTTTATAGAGATCACAGTGAGCAGAGCTGCATCCACTTTAAGCAATGTAAGTGTGTGAATGGTGAGCAAGGAAGTTGTGTTTCAAGTGAGAGTAACTATGAAAATCCTTTGCTTTTGCAGGTAAAGAAAACGTGTACAGAATCAGATGTGTCAGAGCCTCCGAACGCCAGGTACAGTAACAAAAGGCAAATGCCGACTACCTGCAGCATGGTGATGTGATGTGATACCGAGCTGAAATGCAGACAGAAAGCACTTAGTGAGAAGGACCTGCTTTGAAAAGGAAGAATGACTAGGTTAACTTTAACTGCTTTTCAGTCTGGAAGGTTTTCATCCTTCAGTTAGAGATGTGGGCTAGCATCAGGGCTTACAGATTTAGATGGTGCCATAATGCTGAATTAACATGCTCAATTTTAATGAAAATCCTATGGAATAGATTAGGGAAATCTATTTAATCAAATTTTCACTTTTTTCTTTTATCCCTTTCCTTGGCAAAACTTGAGTATTGACTTTTAAGTGTTTATTTTTTTGTTTAAGTGTATTATTTTTTTAGGCAGTTCTGATTTTATTTGGAAAAATTTACTTTTGTTGAACTTTTTTTCTCTTCTGAAAATCATGCCATTGGGTTTGTAAGTTGGGAAGAGACCATGCATTCTTTAAAAATAAACTTACCAAACATTGTTTTTGCTATATTCATGTACGTGGAGAAAAGGGAAGACATTTGAAATCTGTATTTTGCATGTGTGGATATGTTTATGCATATTTCTTGGCAGGTGAAATAGTAATTGTTTTAGATGGGCATCTTCCTGTTGATTAGTAAACTGTTGAGCCACAGTGGATGATTTTCTTCAAACTTAGTGGTTTTGTCTGTCTTCATATTGCTTCTATTTCGAAGAACTTTTGAAGTTTCACAAAAATTCAAAGGCTTTAATTTAAAGAGATAAACATAAAAGAATACTGAAGTCACACGATTGTGATTAAAACTCAGAAAAGCTAAGTAATTTGAGATTTACCCTCAGATCCCATCCTTTGCTATGTCTTCATGTCCTCTTGGAGCTGGGGCCACCTGGGATAACGAAGGCAATCTGTCTGTGGCTTGAGGTCTGTGGTGCACCATCTGAGTATCTTTTTCTGCCCTTTGTGAACACATTCTTGACTTTCATTTAGTTTGCTAAGAGCTGAAAGTATGTAACTGAATACAAAATTCAATGTCTAAATACATTTTCAAGGGAAGTCAGTAGCAGTTTTGCTCTGGGATTCAGTGGGGGCATATTTTGTACTTTGTTTCTCATTTAATAATTTATAAGTGAGAAATGTATCTGCTGTCCTACTGCTTTGGTTTAAATTTTATTATGAAGGTCGAGGTCTTTCTTCTTTCATAGAATCATGGAGGTTGGAAAAGACCGCTAAGATCATCTAATCCAACCATCAGTCCACCACCACCACGTCCACTAACCATTTCCCTCAGCACCACATCTACATGTTTCTTAAAGGGTAGATGTACTTTGATGGCATAGGGAATCTCCACTCGTGCACGTGTAATTTCAAGTGTGTTGCTTGTCCAAAGTCGTCTTATATTTGAGTTATAACTCAAGTGTTTAAAAATTACAGAGTAGTCCATGGCTGTTGTTTCATCTCACCATGATATTGCAACATACCTGAGGACCTAGGATATGATCATTATCTCTGCACAGTAGGAAATTTCTTAGGAATTGTAATTAAAGTCTTTATACTAGATATGAGGAACAAAAACCTTTTGTCTCCCAGGTACAAGAGGGGAACCCAAATTACAAATACTCAATACTGAGGAGAAATCTGGTAGAGTTTTTTCTTTTTTGTCATTAAGGGAAAAAAAAGCTTTTCATTTGAATCTCCACAGCCTCAGTTTGTGGATACAGTAGATAAAGTTGAAATTGATGTTCCTGACATATATATGTGGAATGCTGTATGTACAGCCTGCAGCAGGCTATTTCTGTCCCATCTTTATCCAGAATACAACCTGGGTATTGCAGGGAATCTCTGCCAGCCTCTGGCAGCAGCAGCACTAGGGGCACCACACAGCACATGACACTTGAAAGCCTGGAGCAAGGTAATTCTTCTCTAAACAAGTCTTAAGTGAAAACATTGCACATAAAATGAAACATCAGCATAAAAATGAATGCTGGAGACACACAGCCTTACAGAATAGCTCCTGGCTCAGGACCTAAGGCCAATATCATTCATTTATTTAGCTAGCTTTATAGTGTGTTGGTTTTGGATTTGAAACTATTACAATAAATGCAGATGGAAAGTGTTTTTACAGTAGGGAAGTAATTAAATTGGGTGTGGGAACTTTGTCAGGAGAATTCTTGGAGTGACATGTGTGTATCAGCAGATTCTTTGTCTTGCTTGGCCTCAGTTCATCTTTTAGAAAGAAACATTCAAACTGCAGATGTGACTAGTAAATTTTTTTTCTGAAGGGAACATACTAACCGATGCAGCATATCAAAAAATGCAGAAGTATCCAGTCAGACGCACAGTAAACATCAACTGTCACCAGCAGTTATTTACACAATATGGTTGTTATCTCAACAGGTAATCTGCATACACACACAGGGATCTGTGGTTAAGAATTGAGTGTTGTTGGGTTGGCAAGTTGTAGATGCAAACAAAAACATACATGGATCTCTCTCACAAATTGCAACTCGCAAATGACTTAGTCTTAAAAATTCTATTAAAGACTCCTGGGAGTTGTTTTGCAAAACCCCTATGAGCTGGTTGTGAAAACTTATTTTTATCTGAGATTCTTTAGGTATTAAACGCATTATGATGCCATTGTGACTGTTACAGTATTATGGCATTCTTTCCACATAATTTTGAAATAAAAGTCTAATTCGCCCTGCGCTTCTGGATAACTGGCCAAGTGTGCAAAATGTTTATAGTCTTCTGGAGCCAGAAAGTTTGCAATGAATGAGACTTGCCTACTCTCATACTACAGATCTGATGAGACAAGAGTAATGTGCATGGGTGACAACTCTATCATTCTGGTCATTGTGTGAACTGCACTAGCAAGATTAGGAAGAATATTTCTTGTGTACGGAGCTTATAAGCATACACTGCTATTAATTTTCTTAAATAGTGTGTATGCTTTAAAATGGGACTGATCCCAAGTATGCCGAACAGTTCATACATTTAATTTGGTATTATATAAGAATCACGGAAATCCAGTGCAATTTAACTTGTTTACAGTTATTATAGTTCCATTTTTTGCGCCGATAATCAGAGAAGCATGTTTAATTCTAACAATGGAGATTTTTGTCTATGCTTACAGCCTCATACCCCAAGACACTGCTGTGGAAATGAGTTAAACACTAGAATAGATGTGATTTGAAGTCTGATAAAATGATTTATACTGGTTCCCAGCCTCCAGTTCACAGTCAGCTACATCACGTTGGTTATGGCTGCATTAGCCAGGATGTCATCTTTCTTGTGACAACAGATTGCTTGATGAACAGGTTACTGCTACCAAAGCAGTAGACCAAAGTCTTCCTTTTCACCATGTCTGTCAGAGGTCACCTGTCACCAGGCCTCTGTAAGACCAAATTGACATCGCAAATCAAGATATGGCAAATATATAGATTGCTAGGTTATAAAATGAATTAGGGAGAGGTGAGGAAGTCCCTGCAAAGGGAAAGTTTAGCAGTCTTCTTCTGCTTCTTGCTAATGTTAATGTATTACCAAGTAAATAGATGGTATTGAATAACAGCAATGTCTACAACAGTCTTCATATTGCATTCATAAGACTAAGGTTTGGTTCTGCTGTATCTTGGGGCATGGGTGTGAATACAATGCTTATGAGACTTGCTGTACTGGAGCCGTGCTAGGACTGATTGCATTTCTATGGGCATCACAAAATTTAACAAAAGTGAGAAGGAATACAGTGTGTATCTACTGCAACTTATTCTAGACAACAAGATTAACAAAATTGTTTAACTCAACAATTTAGGCTTTGTAAAACACACTTGAATTTTCACTTATACTAATTTGCTCAATAGGACCTTCATATCCTTAGCTCAAGATTGATGGCTGTTTAGTTCAGGCAGGTATTGACATTAATAGCCAGCAGTTATCCATATTTATCAGGTCTAATATTGTGAGTTCTCAATTCAAATCCAAGAGAAACAACTCATCTGACAGGTTTAATGATGAAGCTGTCATGCTTCTCCCAGGATTGTTTGAACATGCTCAGCCCTTTGCATACAAGTTTGTAGGAGAGTGAGACTGGCAGTACTTTCCCATTCATGTGCAGTTCATCAGATGAAAAACAAATGTTTGTTATTACATGGTGAAGAGAAGCTTTGCAATTGAGCTGCTAAGCAAGAAATGCCAGCGGTAGCTATGGAAATTGTCATTCATGTTTCAGTAATTGTAACAGAAAAAAATATATTGGTTGTGCAATAAAAATGAGCAAGCTCAGTCTCCCAAGTTTTCAGATGTGTTGTTTAGCCAAATGCTCTCTCTCATTTTATTCTTATTCGTGTCTTAAAAGTCTTCATTAGAAGGTAGAGATTTGTTATTTATGAGCCACATGCTCATAAATTTATTTACACTAGAGAGAGGATAATGCTACGAGGAAATGCTGAAAGAGCTAGGGCTGTTCAGCCTGGAAAAGAGAAGGCTCTGGAGAGACCTGAGAGTGGCCTTTCAGTATCTAAAGGGGGCTGTAAGAAAGAGGACAGGCTAAAAGAAAGGAATATCTGTTGTGATAGGACAAAGAGGAAGTAGTTTCAAACTAAAGGAGGAGAGATTTAGAACGGATATAAGAAAGATGGCTTTTATGATAAGGGTGGTGAGACACTGGAACGGTTTGCCCAGAGAGGTGGTGGAAGCCCTGTCCCAGGAGACATTCAAGATCAGGGTTGACAGGGCTCTGAGCAACATGATGGAGTTGTAGGTGTCCCTGTTCATTGCAGGAGAGTTGGACTAGATGATTTGTAAGGGTCTCTTCCAACTCAAATGATTCTATGATTCTATGATGATTTAAACAGTCACTTTTCAGAGTAAGGAATTGCACAGTGTTCCTGGACATCACGATGAATAGTCTGCAGATCATAGTGATGTGGGCTTCATTTTGAGGAAATGAGATATTGAGATGACTGTTTAATTTAGACTCCTAAGATGACATTCATCTCATGGTGAATTAAGATAGATGCTTTTGAAATACTATTTATCTGATCTTTTTCTTTTGATTGGCAGTGTATTCTTTTTCTGAGTATCCATGCTGACTCCACCAGCAATCAACTGCTGTACTGCTGATTTGCTGATTTATTGCAAGAAGACCAGCTAGGAACACCACATAATCAAAGATAATGAATGCATTTATTTTGATTTTTCAGATTTTGCTTTTTTTTTTTTTTTTTTTTTTTGCTTTTTTTTTCTTTTTGCAAAGCTATTCAGCTCCAGAAGGGAATACATGCAAAAATTATAATAATTCAGGCAAAAAAAGTGCTTTTTGACTGTCTGCTAGTATTTTGTGGATTTGGGGCAAACTATAAAGATGAACAGATACTGTAACACAAATATTCTATGACAAGACAGAACAAAGTTGAAATTGAAAGACTGCCATAAGTAATGTTAGGAATTGGAAAAAGAAATTCAATCAACAAGGAGGGACAGCAGATGACTGTCAGAGAATTGCATTCATGACAGGGAGTCCAGTATAGTTACAAACATCTTACCTAAGAGAAATGTTTGGCAGGATCAAGCCCAGACTTTTCAGTTAAGACAGTGGCTAGCAAAAAATGACTCACAATTTTCTAGTTTTAAAATAACTGCACCATGAAATAAGATTTCTCACAAAGGCTGTATTCTGGAACACACAGGCTTAGCTTGCAGTTGAAAGAATGTTTTATACAGATCTGTTACCTATTAAATGTTTGGTGCATGTATTTAGTCTGTGTGCCACTTCAGCAGTCTGAGTCAATCAAAGTAATACAGTTATTGAGATGACTGTGCAGATATATGTAATTAAATGACAAATAACATCAATCACACAACAGATGCAACAAGAAGTATCTTGTCCTGCTACGTGTGCTGTATTTTCAGGAGCGTAGTTTCAGGCAGCACAAGACTTTCCTATTTTTGGAGCAGTCTCTGTGGTGTCTCTCTGCCTGCCATACCCTGATTTTCTTATGCATTAACTTTAGAAATTTGGTCTTCTGATTACTCAGAGCCTATTGAAGCTGGTCACTGTCTGCCCATTGGTTTTTGTTGGCTCTGGACCAACCCCCCAAAGAGTTCTAAAAATATATATGAATGTTTACAGAAATTGCAATAATCTATTTAGAGTGCAAACACATGGTAACTGATGACATCACAGAGAAGTATTGGAATGGTTTATATTAACAGATCCCTGTGGCTCTAACAATAAAATTAATGTATTT
Source organism: Meleagris gallopavo (assembly GCF_905368555.1). NCBI lineage: Eukaryota > Metazoa > Chordata > Aves > Galliformes > Phasianidae > Meleagris > Meleagris gallopavo. The sequence continues at coordinate 55,706,514 of NC_139405.1, read as the reverse complement.
TTATATATATATTTTTGAGTCTGTTACAAATTCCTGTTTATTTTTTTTCTCTTAAAATCAGGCATAACATATTTTCTATTATACTACAAATAATGTTCTCTCTGTGATGCCAAGCCAGGTCACGGCAATGTTAACACAAATCAATTGTTGGTCAGATTTTGAAACAAGTGAAAGCAACAAGAGAAAAATATGTTTTGAACATTTATTGGAAACTTACTTCTTAAAAAAAAAAAATAGGATGAGATTTTAACAGAGGCATCAGTAAAGCAAATTGGAGATTTTTATGTTTGTCTCAAGACTTTTTGTGAAATATCACATACTACAAAGGTAAGAGTTTTCTAATACAGATTAATACTACTAGAATGGAAGAACCAATCATTGCTATAGGTTTATGCTTTTATTTAAAAAACAAACAAAAAAAAACCACAGGAAATAAAATAAAGTACTGTAAGAAACAGCCATGTTATTTTAACAAGGCTGAGTTTATTGATATCATTTTGTAGGACCTTTTCTTATTGAGGAGATAGGGTAGAAAACACAAAATGCTGAATATACTAATTTAAATTACAAGTGTTTCTTCGATTTACTGTTCCCTTAGAAAGGTGCTGTCTTTCCTGCTCTCTATTTTGAAAATTGGAAATATCCAATTGAGTACTGGCTTGAATCACCTATATTTGAACTGTTTAATAACTGCTTTCTTTTTTCCCCTTGTTTTCACTAAGCAAATGCACAAATATGTGCATTAAAAGAGGTTTTGTGGTTAATTTTGAGGAGGTTTAGAAACACCCCATGTAATTGTATAATTAATATTTCTGACATAATTTCAACTCCAAAGCACCTTGCAATTTCTGAATCTACTTAAAAGTGCAAGTTATTTAGATGGCTCCAGTTGTGAAACCCCATCATACATGCTGACATATTGCTAGGTGCTTTCTGCCATCCTGCACAGTGGGACAGTGAGGTCCTTTCAACATAAATGCATATAGGTGCACTTTCTGGGGGCTGGGAAAGGCTTGCTGAAATGAAGATCTGAAGCTATGCCAATGACTTTGTATTAATGGCAATTAAGTACCAAGAAAACCCCCAACAACTGAACACAAAAAGGGGATGACTGAAGAACTGAAAAGAATGCAATAAAAATTTCAAAATTTTTATATGTAAGAAACACAATAAAAATAACTTTCTCATAATGATAACTCTCAAGTAGGAATGGCAACAATTATAACAATTTATTAACATAAATTTTATGAGCAGAGCATTGAAATATTCAGTAAAACATCTTAGTCATCCCTGCAGAATGTGTTAGCAACAACAGGTATCCCAGAGTGAGGTGCAGTTCTCTTACTGGTATCTCATGTCCCTTTTATATGTGGGTGCTATTGCACAACATAATTTGGGAAACCACAGCAGCTATTTACAACTTACTCTAGATCGAGCTGCAGGTGCATGAAGGAGTAGAACCAAAAGTGATGTCGGTGGTGTGGCATACACCTGGTAGTTTGTTACTTATCTGTTCTGACCTGATTGGGTACCAGTGCAGATGGTGGGCTAGCATCCTCCCCAGCTGCAAACAACACAGCTCATTTCATGATGTGAATGGTGATGCCCCAACATACTGCCTGATCTGTAACCAGCTGCAAAGACTGGTAGCATTTAAGCTTGCTTTGATGTCTGTACTATGTGTTGCGTTGTAGCTCAGGCAGTATGCACTAGCTTGCTGACAGGCTTTTGTGGATTGCCAGCCACAGTATGACCAGTACTTGCTGGCAGGCTGAAATTAATTTCTGTGCAAAGCAAGTCTGTTGCTGCTCTGCAGAGTGCGGTGCTTTGCACCCAGAGGTGACTTTGAGTGAGTGGCTTTTAAATGATGAGCATTTAATACCAAAGCAAGCACTTGTTACACTTCCCTTTCCTTCTCTGTTGTCCTCCTGCCCCAACTATTATGAGCAGTTTTTACTGAATTTGTTGATCTGCTAAGTCATGATACTTTTCCTACATAGTCTGCTTGAATTACAGAGAGTTGAAAAGAAGTGCATGTATTTCTAAGCTAAATAATGTATTAATCACAGCTAAATACTTTTCAGCCCTCAGGCATGTCTTTGGATAGGAGAAATGCTTCACACTATTTTCAATGAAAAATAAGATAGATTATACTCTCAAGGGCTTTTACTTTAGCCAATAGTTTCACATAACTCCATTGTAAAATGGAACTGATCTTTGAGTTGCAAAATGACAACATTAGTTCTTCAAGTGCAGCACATGTAATCACAATGAGAACGAGCTTCCTTCCTTGCTTCCTTCCTTTCTTTCTTTCTTCCTTCCTCCCTCCCTTCTTCCCTCTCTCGTCTATTTTTTGCTCTGCCATATCATATTACAGCTATATACAGGAGAACTAATTCAGACATTGTTCCATCTTCTTTGACCTCTTTTACCATCAGTGAGCCTGAATCATAAAAGTATTCGGTTCAACCTGCTTTACACTTCAAATCCAGTTGAAGAGATTCATACAGAAATGTAGATATTAAAAAGTTGGCCAGCTAGATACAAATTCATACTCAGAGATTGGTACACGTTTCTATCTAAACAAATTACTTTTTTTTCTCAATTGTTTTTAAGTGTTTTAATTGTTTTTTGGCTTAATATTTCACAACCTCTTCAGACACATTTTAAATACCATAAGTCAGCTTGTGTATTCTGGAAGTACTTAACTAACTCTATGGAGTTAGCATGCTAGCATTTAATGTACCCAAATCACCTCTTTGCCATCCTACTCAATCCTAATCAGTCCTTAGAAAAAAATGGTAGGGCACCAGCAGAATGAACAAAAGAAAATCCATATAAGAAGTCCACATGGAAATGTGTGTTTGCTGTTTTCTAGCATCTGCATGTTGCACAAATGGCTTATATATGTGTTCAATTTTTTTTTCTTTTACTATTTCAGGCTTGTCTTGTCTTTTTATTTTAAGATAGCCTAAGTCCTGTACTTCAGTTATCTTCACACACAGTTTAAGCTGAGCACCATTCATCACTGTCCTGGGAACAGAAGTCAGAGCATCCGGATGACAAGGAGGGAAAGAGTCTTCTCTATAAGCAGCATCTGGCTCTTTGGCAGATTTGTCGAGCACTTTTGCTAATGGGTTGGATTTGCCCAGGGGTCTTTTATGTGGTTACACTGCAGATGGTCTGTCTGTTCTATCTTCTCCTTCTGAATGCTTTTATTTAAACACACACAAACGCACACGCACACAACCTTACATCTGATCCTTAGAATTTACACACTCCTTTCAGACTGATAAGGTTCTTTATGAGTCTCAAATGGTGCCTGTGTATGCTCCTTTCTGTTAGAAATCTCAAAGCTTTCCATATATCCAAATGTGTGTCTTGAGTTTTGTTGGCAATTCTGGACCTAGTTCTCCAGTTTGGCTGCCAAATGATATAATTTACTGTGATCTGAGTCTGTATTTTTGTCAAATTTCTGTGGGAATTGCTTTAGGTCATTTTTAGAGCAGAGGTAACTTTGCCTCCTCTTGAAGCATGAAATATACTTGTCTTCCACTAGCCTTCCACCTTTGAAAAAAAAACTAAGTTCAAATCTGGAATTGGTTATATGTGAAAATGAGTATGATGGCCTCAATCTAACTCACAGGGGATTCTTCTCTGCCATTTAAGAGAGGCCCACGAGTGCAGCAGCAAATCTGTACGAAGGTATGTTCCTACATGTTGGCAGTTCTATAGAAAAAAGCATACACAGTCTCCAAATAAATGAAGTAATTCAGACTTCTTAGCAGAATTATTTTTTGTGTGGCTCCAGCGCGGAAGAAGGCAAAAAGGGAAAGCATCTTCTGTCCTAAATTTCATTTTAGTTATATTTCAATTTACAGCAGAATCTCTGGTCCCTGAATGTTTATGGTTTTTAGAGTTTTGCTTTTGTTTTTTTTTTTTGCTTTGCAGTATAGAAGTAATTGGCAAGTGACTGGCCATGAGATCACTTTTCATTCCCATGTTATTTCAGGCTTTTATCTTATTTTCCTTCTAATTATATATATTAAATTAAGCAGGGCTCTATGCTCAAATAATGCAGTGCTTTTGACAACTGTCTCAAAATAGTTGTAGAGGAGCATACTCATCTCTGTTAAGGTTTCATTATACCACTACATTTCAGATCATTTTAAAATTTACTGAAAACAAAAGCATTGGATTATGAACAGCAATCATGTTAATATTAACATCTTCTGCTTGCATGTTCTGTAACATTAATCAAACCCACAACCACTGGGCAATCTATGCTACGTGTGGTAATGTTAGAGTCTTAGTCCCAGGAAATCTGCAGTGTAGATGCACATGAGCTTAAAAGCCAGCACTGCCATAAAGTTCGTTACATCCTGCTAATTTTTAAAGGTAGAATTTATATGTCACAAGTCCTGCTGATGTCGAGATATTTTTTGTTTAGCAAACAGAGGTATAAAGGACAGGCAAATCTTGTAAATTTTTTCATCAGACACACAGGTTTTTGGTTCTGCAAGGTGTGTGTGGGGAGGGAAAGGAGAATATGGAGTGTCTGGAGCCACTGCTCTGTCCTTGCCCACGTCCCCTGCTTGCATGGACAGGCGGGTATCCCTCACCACAGCTTGCTTGTCAGTGTCCAGTCTGAGCTGAGGGTTCACATTTCATAGCTGTACCTGCCTCTTCTTGTGGCTCCAAGGGATAATATGAGAGGAATTGTGCCCTAGAATCCCCAGCTAAACATATTTATTGATTCTCAGAATAATCACCTATTTCACCCCAAATTAAAAACTCTCTAGGACTCAAGTTGTAAAGTGACTTGGGGAAATCAAACAGTGAAGTGAAATTAAATGCAATCATTAAATATTATTTGTAAAGGTCAGCCAGCATGAGTGCATTTATCAGGACATCATCTTCTGGATAGAATGAAAAGGATTGTGTGCAATGCATCCAATGTACCTTGCCATCTGGAACAGTTATGCGTATCTACACTTTATTACTTAATCACAGTAATTAAACAGTGAGACAGATAAAACATCAGGCCATGAGAAAGTTGCATTTATTTATTTTTATATTCTAAACCTGGACTGTTGTTGTGACTGCAATTAGAGAAGAGAAATAATTGTTTTTGATACAAAATGTTTTGGAACCAAACATACTGTGCTCCACTTGAGGTAAACTACAGAAATTTCATAGTGGGAGCCAAGGTTTAGATCAGTTTTAATTTCTGAAGGGACATCTCACTGTTAGAAGTCAGATGTGTTAGTATTTCCAATATTCAGAATGTTTGCATTGAAATGTCAAGTTTGAATTGAGCACATTTTTGACAATGTTTTTGACACCTCTTAGTCAACGATTATCCTTTCTGGAGATGAATGGAGATCTTGCAGGCCTCTATACTGGTGGCTAAAGAAATTATATTGAAATTAGGTATGATCACTCCAGTACTGCACACCTGAAAGCATTTCTTTCCCTTGGGCATACCCTGACAAAGAACTAAGTGTTTCAATCACTAGTTTGAAACATAACAGATATTTCAACAGGGAGTCAGAAACACAACCCCTCCTCTGCTCTTTTGTTATGAAAATGTGAGTTAATGTTTATATCATGCTGCTCAGGCTTCACTGAAGCCAACTGCAAAATTTGCAGCAATTTCAACAGGACAAGCCTCTTGTGTCTGATTTCCCTGTTTTAGATTTAATTAAGTATTTTTGTAAGTGAATAAATCTGGCATTATTTTTGTGTTGCAATTAATGTTTTAGGTACAGACCAAGCACCAAAACCTGGACCCAGGCAGTCCTCTCACTGCTTCAGTTAAAGCCACACTGTCACTCAATGAGGGATGTTTTCCCAGAGATGCTTAGAAATCATGTGCAGCAAGCTGTGTGACTTTGAAGGTTGTTTCTTATAAAGGACAGACTGGCAACTGGCTAGTAGTTGGCAGACCTGATTGTCAGTTATGTAATGCACATTCCTCTGTAAATAAAGAAGTTGTCTTTGTTGCTGAGATTAAACTTAGAAACACTGAAGACTCAGAGAGATCCTTCCATCATCAATGTTGTTGCCTGCTCCTCGGAATCCAGTCACTGGCTGGAGATGTAGGAAAGGCCAAAGTCACCCCATCCAGTTGTGCTACCGAAGTTGTGGTGAGGGAAGCGTGGCCGCAGTCTTGCTAGTTATCTGTTAGCCATCTCCTCAGAAGTGTTTGTTATTTGTTTATGGCACAGATCATCATGTTGTTAGAACCAAAGGATTTGTAAGCACTGATCACATCTGGAAGTGATCAGAAGTGGGAAAGGGAGCTGCTGGGTGAACTGCTCTTTGAAAATGTGGCCCTGTGATCCAAAGACCGGTATATAGATCTTAAGTATCTGTAAGCTGGTAGTCTGTATTTCATGTAAGCTGGATACTTGACAGCTCCCTATGGAACTGTAGTGTCATTATCGCTTTTGATTTATTTAAATATTCACATAACAACTTCAAAATCTACTTTTGTCACCTTTTTTTAAGCAGTAGGTTAAACATGAGTTTAACCTCCTGCATACCTTTTTGTATTTTCTGTTCACACTGGGACTAGAATTGCATAACCCATCTTGTGGGCTGTATGGCCAAGCTAGTGGCAGGATGTTAAACACGTCCTCCATGAGCCGGGGCTGAGGCATAAGAACATTGGTACCACAAAATTGCTAAAGCTGTGTGAGGTGTGGGCTTGGTATATGCCAGCGGGTCAAGATGGGCCAGGCTGTACACAGATCAAGAAAGTGTGGCTCCCTGCCCCTCTCTCAGCTTTTCCCCTTCATGTCCTTAAGCTGGAGAACAACCTCTGGTCCATGCTGCCTACTAATTGGAATGTTTTCTGCCTGTCACCTGAAGTGTTTTTTTTTTTTCCAACTAGTCGCCTTTTTCTATGAGAAAACAGGAAATCTTTGTTCAGATGCCACGTTGCTTCTTGCCAGATACATTCTCCAGTGCCTGAAATATAGACCCTGAACTAAAAATGCATGACATCAAACCTGCGGCAGTCACATTTATATAGTCTAGGAAAGAAATCTTGAAAGCTGGGATCCAGCTAGACAGAAAGTTATTGTTCTGTGTACCTTTTTTTTTTCTTTTTTTTTCTTTTTTTTCCATGGGCATCCATTTATTGCATCAGAAAATAAAACTTTCCCATATGAAACTGTCATCTGCCTTCATCAAATCAAACCAATCCCTGCCTGCAGGCTGGTGGGGTAGAATGGAGTGAGACCACACAGAGAAAAGGTTTCTTGTTATCTGCCAAAACAGTGACAGTCTGCCTGTTTGTGTTAGTGTGAACTTGTGTTTTATAAGTGAAGAAAATTCTTGCATTTGTTCTGAAGTAAATAAATTAGTGAATTTTTTTTGTTGCCGAAGTTCACTTGATTTTTATTTGAATATTTTGGCATTGGACAAATGGGCAGCATGGAAGAAACCAGAAGCATTTCCTAGAAATTATTCTGTGATATATCCACAAGTGTAGAAATCAAAATTAATTTTAAATTTTTTTGTTCATTGCATCACAGAAATTACACTGATCTTCAGCAAAAGTCAGAAGGGAGTGAGAAAATACTTTGATGTGGATTTGTGGCCAACTTAATTGCATCAGAATAGAAAGTTGTGTGTGGTTCACTGGAAACCATTAAAAGACATTTCTGTTGATTAGGCACCACGGAAACTATGCTGTTTCTGACTCTCAAGCAATTAATAGTTTTCAGTAATTATGCAGAACAAAAATCTGAGCCTTCTAAATGTATTAGTATGCTTAGGCACTACCAGAGAAATCCTAGTCTTTTTATTTTCAGTTTATCGCTCAGACAGGAGAAGAAAATGACAGTTTTTCTTTTCCTCCAAAAGTGAACTTGAATTTGGAAGCAGTTGTTCATAGAGTTTTGCCTTATTTTCTCACTACATCCATTCAAAACATATCTATATACCCTTTTTATAGATCAGTATCTGCACATTACTATAGCAAAAGCTATATCTTAGACTAACAAAAGCTATGACCTTTGGCATTTGAAATGAAGACAAAAAATACCTGACACCTGGCTGTCAGGAACCACAGAGTCCCAGGGGCACTCAGAGCCAAAAAATGGAGGGCAAGAGCAGAAGTGTAACTGGGGAATTGGGCAGGGGGAGCTGGGGAAGATGTTGCAGTGCTGCTCAAAGAAACATTCTTTTGCTCTTGCTGTAAATGATGTCCTGAGACACACTACAATACTTGCCTTTGTCACTGAACCTGTTTGCTTCCAGTCTTGTCTGAGTCCTCTGCACCAAGTACAACCTGAGTACTGACACTGGCTGCCTGGCAGACATCTCCTGTAAAGTAATACTGTCTGCATAAGGTTTTTTTCTCCTTGAATTAGAGCTTAAATAGCCAAGAGAAAGACAATAGGCCTGAAAAGAAAACTGAGATACAATCACAGCTAGTGCCACTTTATGCCCCAAAGGATCACATGAGGAGTCCCATGCCCTGCAAGATAAGCAGTATTGTTGAGATCTAAAAAGCTGTAATACAAAATTCAGCAATTCTGATTTTTTTTTCAAATTATAGTCTACTTTATAACAAGGATTGTCTTCACAGTGCTGTTACTGCAATGCCTAAGTAGTTTCCTTGAGAGCTTGAACTCATGCACTGGGAAGCTGTATGATGATATTCAAGTTTGTAATGAGTCATCCATATTTATAAGAACATAGTGCAATCCTTACTGTGCAGTTAAACTTCTATGAAGCTGAAGGCCATGGCATTTTTATTATTTATTAATGACGTGCTATTTATTAATATGTAAAAATGTTAACATTGTTCTTCGTTTTGCTTAAGTTACCTCCCTGTACTACCCTTTGTCTGATATTGGTTACAAATTGACAGAGGAGAAGTATTTTTTGGAATATCAATGTCGCATTAGTTCTGCTTCTTCCTCTTACTTTTTTTAACATGGAAATTGATACCCCAATTGCCAAACAATAACAAATAGAAATTATGTAGTGAGAACTCACCTTCCATCCCCAAATAGTTGCAAAAAGTTTAGCATTTGTTTTCTCAACTGTTAAAATAGAAGTAATAAAGTAAAAGTCCAAGGAACATTTGCTAGTTATATCAGTATAGCGTGACAGCTTTTACTGGTTCTTACCACTATATCAGATCATTTTACAGGTTAAGAAACAAGGTCTCAAGAAGAGTGGAAAGAAACTCTTTCTAGTGTCTGGCATTGTTATTTGTTTTTAACTCTTAAGCACCCTCACAGAACTTGTATGCTTTTGTGAGACTGCCTAGGATAGCAGAAGATGTGATATTTTGTCCATCTCTTGAGCTTGAGAAGCAGGCATACATGAGTCTATGAAGGCAAGAGACGCAGTTGTCCCACTGGAGCAAGTTTATCTCATCAGTTTTGCTGCTTCTTTCTTTTGAATTTGCTAAATGTTCATCCAGGGTGTAATGCACTTTATTTCCACTTCTAAATATATATTCTTCTATAGATCTCTGACAAGCTATTTCATACTTTCACAGCTGTTAGTAGAAAACACTTTGAAATATAGAACAAATATAAATTATATAGCAAAAATTTTACATTTTAAAATGGTATCTCTTTAAAGAAGAAAGTTATCTAGCTGTGATCTACTTGTAGGATTCATCAATAAGCGATTGAGTTTTGAGTTGTGAAAGGAGTCGGGGAAAAAAAAAAAAAAAAAACAGAACCCTAGAAGCAAGGCTTGAACTTATCATAAAACTACATAAAACTATTCAGAAATGTAGTTGTTAAACTGGGCAAGTATAATTAGCCATGATGAAAACTTCCTATGCTAGGTTAGCTTATGATGTTTAGCTGTACCATTCAGTGGTTTAGGATCTACTGCAGGTTCTGTTCAGCTGCCGTTGTAGGAACAGATGGGAAAATTTATTTGGAATCAAAATGTGCTCTAACTTGGAGGCCAGGATTCATGTACAACCATCTTAGTGCAAACCTACTTCCAAACTGGTTGGGTATGTCCATGTTCAGGCTGGAGTTGAAATGTGTTGAGATCTGGGAGGCTGTTCTGTGCAAGTGGGATGTTTTAGAGACTTTTCCAGTAAGCCTCAGAAACAATCCACTAAGCTTGTGCAAATACCAGTCTTCAAAGACTTAAAGCATAGCCAAAGCAGAGTAAAAGACAAATTTATTTTGCCAGATTTCAGTTTTTGGCTCAGAAGCTTGCTGTCATATTAGCAGCCTTCCAACAATCAGGAATTTAAAATATGTAGCAAAGCAATGCATTTCCTTCCAAAATTTATCTTTCTATATAATTTAACATTTTACTTAATTTCTGTGAGATGTAGTCTGAGGCAATTAAAGATTGGGTAGCCATAACTCAAGCTTTAGTTAAATGCCTAGCAGAGAAAAGGGGAAAAAAAAATAAAACTTTACAATGTCTTTTTTAAAGCAGACTTAACAATGGACTTTACTTTGCCTAAATTTAAACACACTGTCCCTCCTAGAAAATAAGTCTTTAATAAATAAATGAAATAAATGCATAAATTTAGAAGTATTAATTGGTTCTTCTGAGATCACTCTTTTTAACTTTTACTGCAAGAAAACATACTGAAACCAAACCTGCTTCTCATTAAGTCAGTGAAAGCAGCACTCTGATAAACATTTAGTTTGACAAAATGAATTCAAGATGTTGGAATTATTTCATCCATTTTATTAAACATTTTTCCTGAATCCTTTATTCACTGAAGCTGTAAGATTTGAGTAGGTCTGTTACATCTTTCCGAGAAATTTTTAGGCTGAAGGTAAACTAAACGCATCCAGAAAAGTGATTTGAATGACATCTGTTACACAGAAGGGAACATGTACTTGAATAAATATATCACATAGGAATATGTTGAAGTAATCCCTTTACTTGTTCACACAAGCTAGAGCACCCAGGATAAGCATAAATGTATACAGGTGGTTTTGTGAAGCTTTTCATCATTTTGGATATCCTTTTCTTAGATTTTCTTAACTGCAAGATGTCTTTTACTCATCCAGGGAAAATTTTTATGTGTAAATTTGCTACTTTAAAAATAGTATTAGCAATCAGCTTGCCCAGCATATGCCTTTTTCTAGATGCTGAATGAAGAGAACAAGTATAAGACAGTATACTTTTCTGCACAAAAGATTTCATACCGGTGAGGAACAAAAACTATTCCTCTTATGTAATCAGCTTATGTTCTTGGCAAGCAAATGAAAATCAGTGGACTTGCTTTTCTGATTAAATCTGATTTGAGTGTGAAGTGTGCTTAAATGGATAGCCCTTACATACAGTAGCTGGATAAATCAATGATTTTGCTTATGAAATATAGCTGAATCATTTATGTCTGTGACCATGATAAATTGCTATCTAGAAAGAAGTCACTGTAGTTTTCATGCTAAACAAGAAAATAAGCAAATGTGGACATCTCTGGGCTGATCATACAGGAAGAGGAAATCATGACATTTTAACTGTTAGTGAACACATGGGTAGTATTAAACTCTATATGCAATGAAACACACATTGTTTATGTTGTGTAACATTCTCCCGCTCCCTTAAATGCATACAAGAAAATTCATAGACTTTTTTTAACATTCAGCTGTAATCCTTGTGCAGAAACTGACAAACAGAAACTGACGGAATAGTAAACCACTTGAGTCCATTTTATTTCATCTAACACTGATCACATTTCCAGTAGAAAATAACTATAACGTGCTGCTGACAGATGTGTGGAAATGTATATACAATTAGATGATGAAATTTAGGTCAAGGCAGTTCAAATCTCAGTGCATACCTTTGCATTTCTGTGAATATTGCAATAAAATTCTTACCTGCTGATGCACAACCTGCAATATCAACTTACCCTGGCTCATCTAGTCTGCTATTGGGAAAACTGCCTTGCTATTGGCACAGTGGTGAATCTCAGGCTGGATTCAAGCATTTATTGAAGTAAATGAAATTCTTTGCCTGGGCTTCATGTGGCTTTGGATAAGGCCTTGGTGTGTTTTCCCAGTTGAAATATAGTATTTCCTAAACTGGAAGATTTTCAAGACATGAAAGCTTTAAATCTGTGCCTTGGGGTAAATGAATGTAATGAGAGAGAATCCAGGAGATCAACTGAATTGGGAGCATAAAATGGGAGACATTTCATTCTGGATTTTTTTCTTATCTTGGAGAAACCAAAATCAGATTCAGACAGCATACCCATATTAGATGGAAAGACAGTATGGTTTGGGTTCTTTTCTTCCCCAGAGGAGAGAGTGGGGAACATGGAAGACAGTTTAAAAGTGAAACTCGCAATAAATGCTTAAGACGCTGGGTCTTGCCTTAACACTTGCCACTGCACTTTCTGGCCAGAATATGAAGATACAGGAGTTGTTATACTTACTGAATGTCCCAACTGTCCCTCTCTTATTAGCCATCTCAATCTTTTACAATGCAAGTGGGCTTTTACAACTTTGTAAGATAATCTTTCTGTTGGCCTTTATAGTATAACATGTGGTAAATGGTTCTCCTATTGCAGATGGGCTGGCAACTTTGCTTATACATAGAAAAAAGGTTTCTTTGGGGAATAAAAATCTGCGTAATTAATTTATAATTGAAGCAAGGAAAAGGCAAGCACGCACTGCAAATTAGATTTCTATTACCAGTCTAACAAGAACCACTCCTTTTCTGCTTTGTCTATGAAAGGCAGATCTGTTGTCACTGAATGAAAGCCATCCACAGTCTCTCAGAATAATTGAGATGCTGAAGTCCATTGTGGTCTATTCTTACAAAATTGCTTTTTTAAAAATTTTTGCAAGATTCCTGGAAATTACTCAGAAGAAAAAAGATCAAATAAACTAGTTAGATTATATCCATTTTTCAGAGTGAAAAATCTTTTAGATTTATGTAAAAGCTCTGTTCACTTGCTGCGATTTAGTATGAATTCAGTGACTATAGATGGTTGGAATACAGATAATGGGAGGCAGAAGTCCTTCTTCTGATTTGCTCTGCAGTGACTGAAATTACACTTTATTTATCTGTTTTCTTCTAAGAAATACATACATACATATGTTTATCCAGCTATCCATCCATCCATCCATCCATCCATCCATCCATTCACAATCCATCTATATATACAAGCGTGTATGTATATATATATATATGTGTGTGTGTGTGTGTGTGTCTGTGTGTACGTGCACTGCTTCATGCATGTCTTTCAGAAGCAATTTGAACAGTTTTGGGAGCTAGTGACATTTACTTCATAATACCTAGAAGAAAAGTGGAAAATACTGGGGTTGTTGCTGTTCATGACAAATTATTGGCTATTTCCTTAGATTATTGTAGGAGCCTTTATCAATTTGTTAATCTAGTTACCTTACAAATTTTCAAAGTAAATTGCTACAGACAGTACCACAAAACCACAAAATATTTATATACTATTACTTCATTTAACAGGTCTATGGAAATGCAAGATCTAGCAAGTCCTCATAATCTTGTTGGAAGCAGTGATGCACCAGGTAGTTCTAAACTGGATAAACCTAATCTCAGTAGCACATCAGTTACAACAAATGGAACAGGAGGTAAGTGTAAGATATTTACAGTATATAGAAAGTTTTGGCTAGCTCTTAACCTTATGCATAAAAACCCAGAAAGAAATAGAAAATACTGGTGTACCTCTACTAATCCCAGCAACACTTTTCCAATTTGCACTAATTGAAGGAAGAGGTAGAACTGCACAACAGTGAAAGTAAGAAAGTTTTGAAATGGTTTAACAAATTTGTAAAGGCTTTGTTATGCCTGTTGGTAACTTGAAATAGATTGCTTTTTCAGCTTCATACTTCGTGGCTGAATTATAATTTACAGTTATACCCAAAACTACATCCATATAGATTTATTGAAAAGTTCTGGCAAAAGAAGTACATAAAAATTGTCATTGCTACTGGCTTAGATAATTTTCTTAAATGATGAACATGCTAATATCTTTATTGTCAGGCAGTGAAAGTTTGTCAAGAAGGAATGTTTAGGTTTAACTCTAAATTTACTGGTTATTATCACTGGATCTATTACTAAATGAACAGTGCTACCATGCAGCTACAACACAGATGTCCAGATGTTTTCAGATAATAGGTTCTGCCATAGCTGAGATGCAAAAATGAGAGGGTGTCACATTCTGAGATAGAGCCATTATTGTCTGTGAGAGTGTCACCATGCATATGTTTCAAGCTGTATTTTCAGTCCTTTTTCTTGGAAGTTCGATCTTGGTGCCCCCCCAAAAAAACTTTATAGTTTGTTCTTTCTGGCCACGATGCAAAGCATTTAATTCACTTGCTTAAAAAGAAAAAACTGTGAATGTCAGTAAAAAGTGCATGTGCATATGAGGGGAAAAGAACCCTACAGAAAAGGACTGAATCATTACTGTTCTACCTATTTATATTTTTAATAGAATCATAATTCCAGTATAAAGAGAAGGGAAAACTTCAAGCATACAACTAAAGAACACTAATATCTATATGCCCCTATACATTATACTTGCATAAATAAACTGGTTAAAGCAATCCTCAGGAAAACAATGCAGTGCCGTTAAGAGACTTGGCTCAAACACTTACTTGCATTGAAGAATATTAATGTACATTGAACAGACATTCAGACAATGAACCATTATACCATTCCTGTCCTCAGGAGACAACATGACTGTTTTAAATACTGCAGACTGGTTGCTGAGTTGCAGTACTCCCTCCTCTGCAACAAGTATGAGAGACCCTGGTACAGTGCATGTGTGTGGTGATGTGTCTCTGTGGCTGCTGTGTAACATCTCTTGGTTTGCTCTGTTTTTTTGTTCTGTGGTTTGAACATTTCTGCCCTTTTTTTGTTCTCCACCCAAATTTTTCCACTCCTTCTCAAAGGTCTTTCCCACAGCCAAAAAACCAGAAGGAAGTTGCAATCTGTACTGATCTTGCTGTACTTTGAAAGACAATAGAAAAACAAGGAGAATTTTAGCTAACTTAAAATTAGCTGAACTGCCCACGTGCTCTGAAGCCTGGCAGAGCACCATGCTGCTGAACATGCTGAGTATTGATAGCGTTCAGCACTTCTGTAATTCTAGCAGATTTTGCACGGAACGTCATCTGTTTTTCTCTGATTTTTAGGTACAACATTACACAATTACCTGAGCACAAATTACTATAAACTGCTATTACATCTACTACTACTACTACTACTATTTTCACTTTTAATTAATGCTTATGCAACTTTCCTCTTTGCAAATATTAGTCCAGATTTTCCAAGCTGCTATTTTCATTTATGAGTTTCCTCTCCTGTGTATTACTGAGTTGCAATGACTATTAATAAATATATATGTGGCATTGTTGCAGTGCATATGAGATTAATTACTGTGTAAATGACTCTCCACAAGCCTTTACACGAGTGTTTAAGCTGTGCAGATTTGGATTACGTTTAGGACTATCTCAAAAATATCCTTTTTAAAACAAAAATAAAATTAGGATTAATTTAGCATTTCCAAGACAGATTTTATAAAAAATAAATTGCAGCCTTCCAGTACTTATAGAGAGCTTATAAACAGGAGGGGGCTGATATTGATACGACACAGTCTGATAGTGATAGGTCGAGGCGACATGATTCTAAACCAAAAGAGGTGAGATTTGCGTTAGATGTTAGGAGGAAATTCTTCACTCAGAGGGTGGTGAGGCAGTGGCACAGGCTGCTCAGAGAAGCTGTGGTTGCCCCATCCCTGGAGATGTTCAAGGCCAGGTTGGATGGGGCCCTGGGCAGCCTGAGCTGGTGGGTGGGGAGTTCTGTCCATGGCAGGGGGGTGCGGCTGGGTGGGCTTTGAGGTCCCTTCCAACCCAACCATTCTATGATTCTATGATTTTATGATTTCATGATTTCAAGTGAATGCTTGGTTTAGTTTCAAGAATTTAAGTTTAAATAAATCTAAGTTAGTCTGTCATCTCAGTTAAATGTTTAGCATGTTCAGATAAATCATTTAACTACTAATTACTAGTAGTAAGCAAATATATTATGGAAGCCCTTATGTTACTGCGGACACATCACCTTTTGCACAAACTGAAAGCTGATTTTCCAAAGGCAGTAGCGTGTTTAGGTCTATGATTCTAGTTGAATATGTCACAGTGAGACCAATCTGTGCTGTGTCTGTACTTTCTACTGTATCTGTCTTTAAGGAATATTATGTGCTTAAGCTGCATAGAGTTGTGTATGTACCATTATCTGTTTCTTCATGAGATATGTGTGCTAAAGGGCTTCTTTGGCCGCTGCTGCTTGCTTCCTCCATGTGCCTGCCATCTCCATCCTTCATCTCAGGCATTCTGCCCAACGTGGTCCATGTCTCCTGCCATCCCAACCTAGTACAGTGCAGCTATAAGTTGAGCCTCAGCTTGTCAGACAGCTGCCAGCCACCTCAGGGGATGTACTACATTCAGCTATTGTCTTCTGTGCAACTTTCATAGCTTGTTGGCTTCCTAAAAACAGAAGAAAAAAAAAATACTCAGAAGAAAATGAGCTTTTAGTCATGCTTGTTTGCACTAATAGCTCTCATTGCCTCCTACCTATTGCATATGTTTATCTGCATTTGGGCATAGCAGTACCATCTTGTAGCATCTCCTATCCCTAAAATCTCAGTGTTCATTTTCAGAGAGGTTATTTAGGAGAACAGGTTGGAAGAGTAAGAGTCATGTTGGCCTACTGTTTCATCAGGTAAAGAGCTTACATTGTAGAAACTATTGCCTGTTGGGGGTTGTATTCTGAGTTAGTCTTGGCATAATTAAGTTTGATAGCAATTCCTGGAGGTCAGCTGGGCCAACACAGCATCTTTGGGCTCGTCTTTGGCCTGACTACTGTCATGATGAAGAATTTTCCTCAGGTCTAATTGGATTTTTCCCTTGTGTATGTTGCTTCCTATCCATTCACACACCTTTGAGAAGAGTACAGGTTTGTTCTTCATCTCCTCTGTATCTTCCTGTTAGATAGCTGAAGGCAGAAATTAGTTTTCCTCTCAGCTGTACTTGAGATTGCACAACTCCAGTTTCTTCTGTACGCCCTTGTGCACTATCTGCCCCAGCCCCAACCACCAGGGTAACCCTTCTCTGTTACCATCTGCAGTCTTTGCTGTCAGCAACACTCAAGTGAGCTTCCAGATTGAGATTGCTTTTCATTATATTTTTACTTTTTCAGAACTTAATAAACTTAATCCATATTTATACAACAGCATATTGCATTTATACTAATTAAAGTACTGATTCACAATGATGGCTCAAACTCTTGATCTTTGCACTATCTCTAGAGAGGCTGCCTTAGTAGTATTACCATGTCAAGAAATCTAGGGATGATGCTGTGTTTTGACTTGTTGTCAGCTTATGTTTTGATTTCAGCTTTAAATGTTACTGGCTTTTTAATCTGATGTTAAAATTCCTTTTTTTAGTTATCTCAGTGCTTTTTTCCGCTCTTATTTTAATGATATGCAACCTTTTTTTAAAAAAGGTAATGCTTCAAACGTCTAGCTACACTGTGGAAAGATCTTTATGATCCTTAAGTTGATAAAATCTGACTGTAGAACTGCTTAAAATCAATCACAAAAATACTTTCAACAAGTATTTTTCAGCAAAGAATAGTGCCAATGCAGTGTTTTTCCTCAAGTTAAGTACGTGAAAGGGTTTGCTGTAGGTCATTTTTTGCTTGACAGGGAGAGAAAAGGATGGTGAATATTTGTGCTTATGGAAGTGCACTGTAATTGGCATTAACCAGAAATATACATAACTCTAAAGTAAACATCTCAATTAGATACTGAAGCTTTGGTTAAAGTGAAAAGTTAGGCATAAAGTGAAGTGTCCTTCTGGATGCAATACTGAGCATAGGCTTATAGCTCAGTATGGACAATACTGAAATATTTTATTGAATAGAAAGGATTAAGGGTACTAAGAAGTAGGATTTTCTTTTCATGTAGGTAAATGTCCACACTGCAGAGAAAAGATATACGCAGTTTATAAAGTAAAATATGACCAAAGGTCTTCAAGGGGAAAGACAAGATGCTTTCTAATACAGTATGCAGAGATCTGTATACAGTAATGTACAAATACTGAACGGATTTGTTATTTGCTGGAAATGACCTTTAAGTTTTCTTCTGCTATATATTTTATTGATTTCCTGGAGCACCTCTTTCTCACTTAAATAGAGAAATAGGAACAGTTGATTACAGTGAAAAAGGACTTTGTTCATTTGGTAATTTTTGTCACTTTTTTTTATAAATCAGAAAATAAAGTACTGCGTAATGACAAATACTTCACAGCAACTTGAAAAAATATGGCTTTTTTTTTTCCTGATGATTTCATACCAAATTAATTTACTGCTGTTGCCAGCAGAGAGAATAGACTGGGTGTGTCACTTTTATTAAAGAGAGGAAATGATGGAAAGAAGTCTATATTTAAAAGACAGACACTTTCAAGGTGTTTTTTTTTTAATCTTTTCAGTAAAAAGAAATACACAACTACAGCATAGCTGTAACTTGTGTAAGCGGCTAGTTGGTTTCATTAATATCAGTACACTGGCAATATTGCAAAGCACTCTCCATATCACAGAGATAAGCACATCCCAGTTTTTTCAAATCTTCCATGCTTGACCTAAACAGAAATCCCTTTGAATTCAGAACTTGTCAACTTGTGCGATTGTAATATCTGCAGCATCCCGTATGACCTAATGGAATAAGATCTGTTAAGCAATTGTCTGGGACTGAGGCATGTCAGCAGAGACAGTCCACTCAGGGCTCACCTATTCTGGGAACCCAGTGGCTGTGTTTACAGCTATGAAATTCCTGAGCTCCTTACTGTGATCACACGAAATAGCAGTGTGGTTCTTCAGGTACTATGGCCAGAGCCACCATTCTCATGAGAAAACCAAATCCTTTGTTTAGCTCAAACACTGTCCTCGACATCTTTTAAGAGGGATAATGAATCTTGAGGACAGCTAAGGCTGTATTTGGCCTCTGAAAGAACCTCTGTTTCTTGACTGAACATGCGTAACTGACCTACACAAGGCAATGGTGGTAACTTGTTCAGGTTTGCCAATATCAGAGTTTTTCTACATTTGCCAGTTGAATGTCTGTTAGAAGCTGAATTGCCACTGTGATGCATTCAGTTATGGCTTGGATAGGGTACATGATGATATATAAGAAATATTTTGAGTTCATTGTGGACCCAAATATTTGGTAACCTCTGAATTAGAAGCTGATTTCTCAGGGTTGTTGTTTGTGCTCTACTTTTTTGTTGTTGGTCTTGTGTTTTTTATTTATTTATTTATTTATTTATTTATTTTAAACTTCAGCCTTCTGTTATGGAAAACTGCTTGCTGTTGACCGAGCTCCAAAAAAGGGGAAGGGCAAAGGCAGAATGCTAACAAGTAATATGCTTCCATATGAGCATGAAAACATATTATTATTGTTTCACTCATCAGGCAAAACTATTTTTGTGGTGTGCTACATGCTTTGACAGCTAATGTTTCTCTCCTTTCTGATACTCTCAGGGAATTCTTGGAATCAATTAGATTTAGGCTGAAATCTCCCCAGAAGATAGTTCAGTTTCAGCCAATACATAGCCAAATACACAGATGAAAAGCTCTATAGATGCATGGCCGTTCCTAAAGGAATGATAGTAGAATGCCTCAGTGCTGTGGTAGTGCAAAGGTTGAAGCTGTTTCATCGCATGCTTAATATATCTGGACTACCACTAGTGAGACTGGCATGAGGACTCTAGTATAAATCTAAAAGTAAAATCTCATGTCTACTTATTCTTCTATGTAGTGTCTCTTCTTGCAGTCAAAACAGAGCCCATGAACAGCAATGAAACAACAACAACAACTGGAGATGGATCGCTTGACACTTTTACTGGGTCAGGTAAAGCCATAATAAGATCACATATTGCTAGATACCCATTAATATAGCATTTAATAACCTTTGCTAATGAGCATTGCACTGCATGGAAGTGATCTTTTAGAAGCCACAATATAGTAACATTTTAATACCAAATAATAATTGTAACTTTTCTTTATTTCTATTAAAAAATGCACTTTTCATGAGCTACAATCATGAAAAAGCTTTAATGATGACTAAGACCATTCCTCTATGTTGAAATCTTATAATAATAGTGTTATTATTGTATTGTAGCTTTTTCTCAGTGCTGGTCTTATATGATTTAGGAAGAAAAAATGGATTGTATTTCTAAAGGCTGTATTAATTTGTAGAATTTAGAATCTTAAGGGTCATATTTCAGTGCTAATCTTCTTATTTGTATGAACAGTGTGTTAGTTTAAATACTGACCAGATTGCCCTAAGCTACTTTGTCTCCATGTAAATATTTTAGTTTAAATAATTGTAAATTTAATCTTCTTCTTTAAAAAATGAAACAAACAGCAACTTTTAAGTAGATTCCTATAAATTACTAAAAAATTAAAGAACATATGCTCTCTAACTAAGAGGCTGAATCCTTCTAATAAGAGAGAAGGGAAAATTAATTTCATATCTGAAAATATCAACTCAGTAACAGACTGACTGAAATTTTACTGAAGCCAAGAATTGCCATGCTGTGGGTTTTGGTAGACATAGGTAGTCACAACCCATTTAAAATATTCTGGAAATCATGTTTCTGCATAATCAAAATGTTTTAAAAGCAGAGAAACTGAGTGTATGATTCCGGAATTGCTTTTAGGCATCAGTAAATCCAGACATACTCTGAAGTTCATTATCCAGGAAAGTATTGAAATTTAAGTGCGTGAAGTAAAGGTCTATTGTGAAATGTAAAGCAAGTGTATACTTCTTCTGATTAGTAGAAATGAAAACATTGTTCTCATTATGAAAGGAACACCATCAACTTAAAATCTAATAAGTTATGTAAAAAAAAAATACTTTTTGGTAAAAATCAGCTGCTTTTTTTCCTTTTTTTTTCTTTTTCTTTTTCTCCCCCCCCCCATGGCTATTGTTACTCTGCCCTAAAATATTATAAATAATGTTATAAGTGCAGGTCATAAAATGTCTGTCTATATACGAGTTTGGCATTGTTAGTGAAATTTTAACAGCTTGTGCCATGTATTTAAGACACCTGAGCTAGTTCCCATGTATAAAAACATGGCTAAGGCAACATTTTCAGAAAGGAGGTGCCAAAAATTGCAGTCCCGTGTTCATGCTTAGTTACCTAAACAAAAGTTTGATTTCACAGGATGCCATTCACCCTTAGCTTCCACTGACTGCACAAGAAGTGTTGAGATCTCTACACTTTAAAGATTTGGAAAAGGTGTCGCCAAAAATGAAAGAATTTGAGCTTTATAGTCTTTTTTGTCCATTAGCTACCTACATATTCAAATAAAAAATGACCCCAATTCTCACTGACCACAAACTCAAGTATTAAATGAGTATGATCATTCACAGTGGGAAATCAGTAGTCTGCCTGTCAGAGTGATTAGCAGTCTGCATCATCACATGTGAGGCAGAACTGCTTTCGTAACCTGTTGAGCCTTTCATAAAGTGTAAATCCATTACTTGTTTTTTATTATTACTTGTAACTTGGACAATTTTATCAGTTTTGTGGCAGAAATTGTAAAAAGCAATATAAACTCACACAAAGTATTCCTCTGACTTTTTAATCTAAATGATGATTTGGGATGTTTAATGTGTTGCCAAAAACAGCAAACACTAACTAGTAGGAAGATGCCTTTTTAGACCAATCAGCTGCAACTGAAAACAATGCATAACAAAGCCCAGCAGCGAATGTTGTGTTTTCCTAAAAATCACTCACAGCTTTGTGTTACTTCCATGACAAAGTGTAATGCTAGTACTTTCCTGCAACTTTCAAACATATAGCCTGGACGTATAGGCCACTAGCAGGGATAACACCTATACTCTGTCCTATACAAACAGGTCAGAAGAACTAAAGCAACCTTTGTGAAGTAAAGAAGGACTTAGACATTACATTATTAAATATTTTCTGAAATAAAATCACATAGTGATGAGGCTCATTTAAAATTGCCATGTGGAATTTCTCTCCAAATATTCTCCCCGTGAAAAGTGATTCCCATGCTCCAAGGGTAGTAAAAACTTGTGACGTGTTCTGGGGCTGAGCATAAGGCTGAACAAGCTCTTTATGTGTACAGTAGCCAGCTCTGTTCCTAATGACCAGCTTTAACACAGAAAGTGATGACAGACTGCATGAGTCATACGAAAGCAGAGACACATTAGGCCTCGCAGGTAACTGTGATGAACCCTGATTTTTGACAGAAGAGCACTGCAGCTTTTTGAAACTACTGTCTAACACTTAGGTTTGTTCCCTCCTTGGCATCCTGCAATCAGAGGTGCCTTCAAGAAAGCCTTTGTGGTCTCATGATAAATCTGCAAATTTATGCTGAATGTGCCAGCCTCAAGTCACATTTAAAAAACAAAAACTGAATATACTAAAAAAGAAACCTCACATATCTAGTGTTAAGTTGAAAAATAAAACACAGAATTTAGAATGAGTGCCTCATAGAGTTGCACAGTGTCCCTGCCCTGGCCACTGTGTGGCTGTCCACGTTCAGGGCTTTATTCTCATCCTTCTGCAGAGTGATACCCTGGGAAACAGATATGCCTTTTAGCTCAGGATGACAAGGTATTCATTCTGTATACCGGCTTCCTCCGTCTTTTTCCTCAAAGACTGGCAGTTGGTAATTATTATCAGTACACTCAATTTGAATCTTTGCAATCCTGTAGCAGGCTCTTGTAGGGGTGGATACTTACAGGGTGTGGAGAATTGCAGAACAGTCTTAAACTGAACAATTTTATGCTCCAAGAATTTGCTACAGCTGCTGTATTGTGAATGCATGCATTTTTTTGTATTTAAACTGCTTAGGATACTGGATTAATTTGGGAACTGTTTATAATTTTAATGGAGTGGAGGGAAACATCTGAAGTTCTTGTCATCTTTGTTACTTACAACTTATTACATGTAAAAAGCATATAAAAAAAATTCTGAAGGCTATAAAGGCAAGGTTAGGAAATGCCGTCACTACATACCTTTGCATGGTCCCCTTTTGTGCAGAAATTGAAATTTGCTGTTTAAATGAAATTCCTTTAACCAAACTCTTCACACAGAATTTTCCAGATGATTAATGGAAAAATACAAAATTGTAGCCTGTAATGATTTGATGAACCCAGCACATGCTATCAGCATGATTTCTGGTTATTTCAGCTCTCTACAGCTGTCTTTGCCAGTTGATATAACAGGGTAAATAGTAAGCTGGCTGTCACCTTCTTTTCTGTGGATCAACATTTGTTAGGTTGGGGACATGTCCCCAGTGATGTATCAAGCCTCAGCTCTCCCAGACTTTATTGCTGGGAGTGTTCCTCAGAGGGCGTAGTTACATCTGCTTTTCTTCTTATCTAATTTCCTCTTTCTATTCTGTCACATTCATATCTACTGCAACCTCTGTCTCTCAATTTCAGCCAACCCTGGCAAGCAGTCTCTTTTCCTAGCCAGCATCTTCATTCCTCAACCCCTTTCCTACCCCATCCTCAAACTTTGAGCCCAGGAAACTCTTCTCTTATGCATCTGTTCTCAGGCCCTACTGCCTTTTCTGAAACTCCACCTTCCACATTTTCCTCCTTGTAGGATGGAGGCTGGAGATGCTGGGACCCTGCATGATACAGATCAGGCAGAACTTCCACTGCTGGAGAAAGTGGGCCTGTTGAACAGAGAATTTACTTGCCAAGTTCTGCATTGTGCTTCTTCAGGGCACATGCAAAATGTGACTATTGTTTTTCAGAAGCATGCAGCTTGATGGCTTTTCTCTTGAGAAATCAAGGGTATTACACCTGCCCAGAAGAGCAGTGCGTTGGTAAAGTTAAGTAACGAAATCTCAGAAATACTTGAGTTTTTCAGAGAAGAGACAGTTTTGATTTTCTCATAAATGACACAATATAATGGTGACTAGTCCATTCTTAAAAATGGCTATAGAAAGCTATACTTAGAAAGTTATTAAAAAGTTATAAAGTATGTAACATCCTGCCTCTACCACTTTCCCTACTGATAATCCTCCCCACCAAAAGAGAAGTAGGATTAGGAGGATAATTGTGAAAACAGTGACAACTGTTGAATTCTGATAAACTGCAGAATTACCAATCTGATCTGGGACATATGGTATAGTTCATTTGCGATACATAGTCATAATATTCTCATATGCCAGCTCTTGTACCCCGTGTTTCTCAAATATCCCATGTCCTAAAATACAGTGCAAAAACTGATGTAAAAGACTGCCAGAGAAAGAGTGAAAAGGCTATTTAAGTGTAATGGCACACAATTTGTTTTTTATTTTTATTTATATATATATATATATATGCAGAAAGAATTTAAAAAGCAGGCAGGACAGTTTTTTGCAGAAAAACATTAGTTTCTGATAACTCAAGTGGTCTAAATAAACTCTTTTTCTTCCTTCCTTCCTTCCTTCCTTCCTTCCTTCCTTCCTTCCTTCCTTCCTTCCTTCCTTCCTTCCTTCCTTCCTTCCTTCCTTCCTTCCTTCCTTCCTTCCTTCCTTCCTTCCTTCCTTCCTTCCCTCCTTCCCTCCTTCCCTCCTTCCCTCCTTCCCTCCTTCCCTCCCTCCTTCCCTCCTTCCCTCCTTCCTTCCTTTTTTCCTCTCTCTCTCTCTCTCTTTCTCTCTTTTTTGGTAGTTTATGCCCGCTATAGTAGAATGGTAAATGTGCTTTAACCAAATTGATTAATCAAGTGATGTGTCATTCAGCAAACAATAGACAAAAAGTGGAGCGGTATGGTCAAAAAAGATTCGATAAGCTGGAAATGGATCATGAAAATTCCTTGCCCTGGGAATCACCAAGGTCATTCTGTTAGGTATTGTTTGTCTTCAGAAAGGTCACAGTGATAGAACAGGCAAGACTAATTACTTTTCAAGAGTTAAATAAATAACAACATCGTTTAGGGTTTTACGCGCTTTTTGTTTTTATATACAGCTATACATTCATCTAACTCTGACAATATCTTTATGCACGCTTAGAAAATAAGCTTAAACCACTGGAAGGCATTCTCAGAGAAGAATATCCAATAATATAATATTAAATTCAGCAGATTTCCCTTGAAGGTTATCCCTTAATATCTTTTCAATCAGCAACTCTTTCAGGAGATTTGATAGCATGTGTTCAAAAAATCATCCAATTCCTCATTTTCAAGCCATTCTCAACTGCACATTTAAAAAAGACTAATGTGTTGTGTTTGGTTTTTTTTTTGTTACTGTTGTTTTTCTAATGGATTTTTCTTTTAAGATCCTGCAGGTTCTAAATGTGTTTAAAGTAGCTTCAGAAATATGAAGTTCTGCATATGTTCAAAGGAATAGATCTCAAAGATGTTAATTACACCTGGATGTAGACATATATCATGTTTCATAAAATAGTTAGGAACCTAAACCTATTTGTCACTTATATAATTCTGAAAGTTCATTTCTACTACCATTATGAACAACTCAGGAAGAGGGTACACTTTGAAGTACAACTATGATTGATTAGACTAAAGAAATTCCAGTGCTTCGTTGTGTACTACTTTAATCTTTTGTAAAGTGAATGAGCAGCAGATGGCCTAATAAAGACACTCTGTATGTTTGCCCAGTATGGATTTGCTCTGAAGGGATTGGTTCAACACTTTAGAGTACATATATTTGGAATACATCTGTCTTAGTCAAGACAGATGGCTAAAGGAAAGAGAAACTTCCAAACACTTGGAATTAATCCAGTGTGAGCACTGCTTTTGAATGAAATTTTAATGGGATATGACTGTTGTTGTGTTAGTTTTCTTGGAAGAATGCAGCTGTTCATAGTGCAGACATATAGAATTTTGATGGCTACTGAACATAACTGTTTATGCTTACTTTTGAAATACAGCTATTTTTGGTAGTATCTGTGTTCTAATCAGCCTGTTGATAAGGAGAAGTATTCAATTCCTAGCAGCAGTTGGGTATCTCTCATCATGTAAACTAACTGAAACACCTATGTAGAACACTATTAATACTATCCAGTATTAAAATTAAACTTGTTAATATGAGACTTTAAAAGTATAGGCGTGTTCTTTCAATCCCATGCAATGTGATACGTTAAATCACAAGATTCCTTTTAACTACTAATTTTTATATAACATGCAAATTTGAAAAATCTATTGAGTGTGGATCACAGATCATGTGTGAATTATATGCCTGTGCAAGTAATTCAGAAACAAGCCTGTTAAGCTTAAAACGTTCCCAACAGCTAAAGAGTTCAGTAAACAGTGAATGATCTGGAAATTTGCCAAACGTTTTAGTTTGTGTATTAAGATACTACAGTTGTGGTGACGTCTATGTCATGTAAAAGCTGTCCATTTCAATTAGATTTTCTGCTAACGTGACTGCATTAGTATTTAGACTGGCTATATTCATCTCATACTGTTTTTAACTGTTATATTCTTGTTTTCTGTTTTGCAGTAATAACAAGTAGTGGCTATAGCCCAAGATCAGCGCACCAGTACTCTCCGCAGATATATCCCTCCAAGTTAGTGTCTGTACCTATTGTAATCTTCTATAGCGAACTGACCTTGGTTGTAGGCAGTTCTGCCGTTTGCTGCAAACATATATTGATCAGCAGAAGAAAGAGAGAGAAAGGAAAATACTTAAGCCTCCATAATGAATCCACTACAATTCTATGTCCATTTTTTTTTTCTCTCTCATGGCTGCAGAGTAACATCTACGTTGTGCAATACTGTATTGCTGCACAAGAAATGTCTTTTGAGTTTCTACACACAGTGGAAGGAAAAAAAAATAGACTGGCATTCTCACGCATCAGCATTTTAATAGTGCTGGCATTGCATACAGACATATTTTGAGGAAGAGAGTTTATATTTAGAAATCACAATTGCATGTCCAGGATGCATACTTAACGGTAAACATGTCATAGACTGTTCCAGTACCAGCGTTGCCAAATAGTTCCAAACATTCCAGAATTATGAACCATCCTTTCCTCCTCCAATATTGTAAGATTTAAATATCAAACAAAATAAAGTAAATTGGATTAGATTCAATCTCTTTCTCTCTTAAAAAAAAATATATTTTATATATATATGTTTATTTATTTATTTATTTATTCAGAAGCCAGCAGGTGTTATTAGAACTAGGAAGTTTCTTCCTTTTTTTAACTTTATGGAAAGCACTGAAGATTTTTTTATGAAACTACTGTAATTGGCAGCCTATTGACTTGCTTGGCCTGTGATGTATGCACAAGTATCCTTGATTTCTATACCATATATTTGTTTCAGCGCTTTTGATACTCTACCTATGTGACTTTGAAATTTGATACAGAGAAAGCATTGAAACTATACCTGATTAGGCTTTTTAAAATTTCTTCATCAAATTTGCATTTGTATCATGTTAGCCAGCATTTATTGATAGAGAAAGTAGGCATCTAAACTAAAAACATTCTTCCTTATTCCACTTAAAACACGTTTTAGCAGACTATATTAGATACATTTGGCCAAATACATTAAAAGGTTTAATAGAATTTTTAATCTACTGTAATAATTTATTGGCATCTAAATTAATGAGTAATCCTTTTCTGATAGCAACCGCTGCCAAATGTACTGAACTAATTAGAAAAAAAAAAAAGAAAAAAGAAAAATAAATTAGAATCTGAAATTTAGTCATGGTTTTTAATAGCCAGGTTTCAGTAAGTGTAATTCTGCAGAGTATGTTTATTCAACTCTTGGTCCATAAAATCTTATTTGACTTACGAAACAATCCAAGACAAATGTTTATCTGTATGTTTTTGCAACTCTGGAGGGCAAAAATTTAAAACTTGATTTTATTCAAATTCCCTATAAAACCCCAGTATTTATAAATTAAAGACCATTTTTTATTTCCATTCTATTTCCCAAACATTTAAAGCCCTTCTGGTTAACAAAGTGTTGCTGTTAATATTTTTCACGCTTCTCTCTATGGGCATGATCCATCTCCCACTGAAGTCAGAGGCTAGATATCTGATGAAGCAGAACCGTTCATAGAGGGCATAAGGTAGTAGCTTTAATGTTCTACTCTGTATTTAATTTATTCTTCCAGTCCAAGTTTCCCTGGATAAATAAGCTTGAGGATTTTTCTGATTTAAGTGTAATGTTCCTGTCTCAAAGGGGTTAAATCCATATAAAATTGTTACAGCAGTGGCACAGCTCATCTACAGCTGGACACAGAATATTAATAATTAAATTGCGGTGATGGGACAGCACAGAATTTTCACAGTGCCTTGAGAATGTGAGATGGGGTTTTTTAGCTTATTTCAGTGCGAGATGGAATAACTCCCATAAGAGGAAGAGTTGGCAGAATAATGAACTGCTTTTGGATACCTTTTTCTTTACTTTATTGCTTGAATTAACCTACAAAGTATTTGTTGCCACAGTAATGCTATTTTTCCTGATATTTAGGCCCTATCCACACATTCTTTCTACACCAGCAGCTCAAACAATGTCTGCCTATGCCGGACAAACCCAGTATTCAGGAATGCAGCAACCAGCAGTCTATACAGCCTACTCACAGACAGGACAGCCATACAGCCTACCTACTTACGGTATTTGACCTCTTATTACTTTGTCTTATGTAGATGTAAGATAGATGCTGATGTGAACATTTTTGCTTTTTTTTTTTATTATTTTTCCCGCTGTGAGAAAGTATTTTAAAGAATCAGTTGAAAATTAATTTCTTATACAGATTTGGGTGTAATGTTGCCAGGCATCAAGACGGAAAGTGGGCTCTCGCAGACACAGTCACCACTGCAGAGTGGGTGCCTCAGTTACAGTCCAGGGTTTTCCACTCCACAGCCAGGCCAAACACCGTATTCTTATCAGATGCCAGGTGAGTAGCCCTTGCTATTATGTGTCATCCCTCCTTGCTGCTCTCTGTGGCCCCTGTTTCCTCATTATGTTTTCAGTTCATGTTTCGGAACTCTAGCAAACGTGGTTGTCATTGGCAGCTACTTTTATCACTAAAATATAGCTACTTTTTTTTTTATTATTTTTTCCAACGCATGCATATCTTCATTTTTTATCAACTGCTGATCTAGATCTGGTCATGCAACACAGTCCCCATTTACACCTTTATTTTTTTATGGAGCAGGACCGGAAGCATTTGTTGTATTTATTGCGGAATACAAGTCACTTCCCTTTGTTTACATGTTTCTGAGTACGACATCTTCTGATGCTTTTCCCTTTGAAAAAAATTATTTATTACAATTTCTTTGTAATTCATACTTAGTATTTCACTTATTATGCAATTATGATTTATTTCTTTTTGCTCATTGATACTTTATTTTATCTGGATACTTTTTTATTTTTTAATGCAATATTAAATCTTATAAATACAATATTAATCATCTGAAGTTGAAAACATGGACAAGCCTCATAACAGATTGATTAAAAACACATAGATCATTTAAATATTCTTAAAAAATAGATTTTTGCTTCATAAAGAAACATTGAAATGTTAGGACTTAGGCGATTAAGGAAAAAGAGAATAACAATATTTGAATGAAAGTGAGACACTGTAATAAATTGAAAAATGATTCTGTGGTCACTGCAACAACTTATTGCCAATAACTTTCTTCTATTGTGGGAAAAAAGAAGGTATGCTTGTAGGCATGGAAGCAGCATTTCATCCATGCACATTAAATGTTTTCTTGTTTAAATGGAAAACTAGAAATGGTTTGCTTCTCCAATTCATCAATGTCTTAACATGAAATCCTGTATTTAGAATTATATTTTTATTCAGAAACATGTTCTTGCAATGAATCATATTTTTTAATTTTAGGTTCTAGTTTTACACCATCATCCACTATTTATGCAAACAATTCTGTTTCAAATTCTACGAACTTCAGTAGTTCACAACAGGTACGAATATCAACAATTTTGTTTGTGCATTAAAAAAAATTTATGTAAATCCAGTGATGGAATGTTATTTCAATTTAGATTTGTTATGCTGAATTGGACTTGCTGTGGTTAAGTACTGTTTTCTGTGGAAAGCATTGGAAATCCCTTTGGATGCCTAGTTGCATCTTTTGGCACCTAAATACTTTATCAATCTCTCTTTAATCGTTTAGTAAATTTTCTCAAGTTAAAATATCTAAACTAAAAGCTATCAGCTCTTTGCATAAATCACATCATTGCACGCAGAAATATTTAATGTAAACATTACTTCTTCATTTACACAGTTAACTGCTTTTGCTGTTTTAGGATTATCCATCATACACAGCTTTTGGCCAAAACCAGTATGCACAGTATTACTCAGCATCAACATATGGTGCATATATGACCTCAAACAACACGGCCGATGGCACTTCATCATCATCATCAACTTACCAGTTACAGGAATCTCTCCCTGGCCTGACTAGTCAACCAGGTACAGATCTGCATTCAGGTGAAAACAATTTTTATATTTTTTCCTGTAGTTGTATGAAGTGAAGATCTGTATTTCTGACTTAATTTTATACTGTTTGAAGTTTTAAACTCAAGGACAAAAAAAAGCCCTTTTTGTATGCTTATTCAAGAAGCCTGTGTAATTTGTTAGCTAAAACTCTTTGCAGTTTGAGGTTGTTTTCTTTGGAAAGAGTAGGTTGAAAAAAGCTGCAATGGTCTTGTAGTAGTAAACTTTTAACTAAGAATTCAGTCAGTTCTCCTGTTACTGACAGTGGGACACTCCACTGTCCACCTCCATATTCAGAAGTGTTACTGTAAATTATTTAAACAAGATGTTGTTTGTCATTTAATTATGCTCCAATCATTCTAGCAAGCCACAGTTGCTAATACCAAAATTAGGTTAGTAAGAATAGGGCAATCAGTTAATAGCACATTTCTTTACAAAATAAATAAATAAATAACGGAGTAATTGAAGCTAAAAAGAGAAAGCTCTAAGGAGAAATCAGGAGACTAATTTTGCCTGCCCAACTCTGCCCCCTCGTGCATATGCATTACAACACAGTTATAAAGTTGTGTTCTTAGTGCATCACTGCTGGATATCTTCATTTTTTCTCCTTATAACTCACTTTGCAATCATCTGCCTGCTCCATTCTCCATTCATGTCAAGCAAATGCAGACGTTAACAAGGAATACTTTTTTGCATGCTAGACTTGGGAATTTCTGAGTTCCCGAAATTCTCACCAATTTATTTTCTCACTACAGTAAATAACCTTATGTTTTTGAAATTATGCATAGTACAGTATAGACCATGAAAATCTCTGTGGGCTGTCTTAGGTGTGTGATATCCTTAATGTGTGAAAAGAATCTGCTTTTCATGCTCAATTTCATGTATAAGTTACATTATTCCAGGAATTTCTTAAAGATCTAGCCCAGTTTTATGATATATTTATGTCATAAGTAGCTCACTAAGGCTGGTTATAGCATTTATAAGAGAAGAGGAATTGCCAGCTACCCAGCATAATGCTGTTAGAGAAATCTTGTGGGGACACTGCCTTCACATGTA
Organism: Meleagris gallopavo; assembly: GCF_905368555.1. Lineage (NCBI taxonomy): Eukaryota > Metazoa > Chordata > Aves > Galliformes > Phasianidae > Meleagris > Meleagris gallopavo. Next base: position 55,674,990 of record NC_139405.1, on the reverse strand, counting down.
GAACGTGGTAAAATGTCTGTCTTACCCACAGGCTTTATCAGTAGACTAACAAACTGGATTTTGAACTAGGGTCTGAAAAGGGAAAGTGTGCTTTGATCGTAATATCAACTCATTGTGTAAATATTCCTAATTCTTATCCTAAAAACTGGAAAATCTAACTGAAAAGTTAGACAATAAAGCTGTTGTGTTATAATAACAAATTTGTACAAAGAAGGAAATACTGTGTAGAAGAGTATAGACAAGGCTTCATACTTCATATGAACTGCTTAAATTAAAGTTGATTTATTTTTTTCTTCCAGCTGTTTTCCTCTGCTAACTTTAATTGAAAAATGATGTGTATCTATGCATACACATGTATCTTGGTGGTATGACATGCTATGGGCATGGAGAGATCATAGAATCGTAGAACAGTTTGTTTTCGTAAGGACCTTAAAACCAACTAGTTCTAACTTTCCTGTCATAGGCATGGGCAGCTCCCAGCAAATCACGTCACACAAAGCCCCATCCAGCGTGGCCTTAAACACTTCCAGGAATGGAGCAACAAATTCTCTGGCTAATGCACGTGCCATTGTTTTTTGATGGAAATGCAAATTGTCTCAGAGTGGAATTTTAGGAAGAGAATCTAACAGATATCTTAAGTGAAATTCCAACAGTTGCAAAACACTCACAATGGAGCCAACTCATAAATAATCTACATTTAAAAGTATATTCATATGTGATCTTTATTTCTGTCTTATTCTTCTATATTTTTATTTGAAAAAATCAGAATTTTCCCTTTGCCTCTCCTTTCTTCCTCTCTCCCTTCCATTTTCTTAGAAATGCTGTGTAAATGTATTATGTCTTACAGACTCCCTTCGTATCAAATAGCACTGAAAAAGCAAGGAATCTTACATAGCGTAAATAGGCTCAAAAATATTGAAGGCTGCACATCTTTGAAACAATAAATACTTTTCTTATTTGTAGACTGCTTAATCCACAAACCTTTTTTCCTGTTAAGTAGGCTGTGCATCTGAATTTACAAACTGCCCACTCATTCCTTATTTCTGTCAAGTGTTGAACTGGTCATGAGACCTTTTGTTGAGAGTGCAACACCCACTTTGAGAATACATGGCATGCCTATGCCCCTGTGTGTCACTATAAAAATAAATTTACATCAGGGGGATGCACTGACTTGAATCAGAGATTCAGTACACACCACGTTTACTTGCTGTCTAGCACTTTCACTGCTTGATCCTAAGAGTAACTTCATGTAAAACATAAGATTAAACACAGGCACTTCACTCTTCTACCATCTTTGCTTGCTGTTAATTCACATTAACCTCTAATACTTTCCACATATACAGGATTTCTTGTAATAACAAAGCTCAATCAGATCAAGATTTCTTTATTTGTTGGACCAAGTAAAGAAAATGAGATGAAAATTGATACTCTCTGCATTACACTGTCTGCTACTCACAAGTGACAACGCGTTATGTCTCTGGACTTTGCCTCTATTAAAAAAGAGGATTCTTGGCAAATGTTTGGCTTGTTTGAGGAGCTTGTGAACTGTCACTAGGCTTCTTCGCTTCAGAGACAGCTACTAAAATAAAAGTCTCACTGACAAGAAGAAGTTTCAATGCTCCCTGTCCTAGTGACAGGCAGTAACATTTTCACCTGGAGAAGGATCTGAATGCACACAAGCCAGTTATAGTAGCTTTCCATTCCCATTACAAATGTCAGAAGTTGTCACAGAACACTTGTTTTGACCTGTGTCCACACCTCTTTTCTCTTGCTTAAGTGGCACAGCTGTGTTTTAACAAGGAGGAGGGAATGCTTGTTCCAACTACAGGTGGGAAAAAATGGTCTGGATAGGAAAGACCACCTCCATTTTTAACCGTGATGTTGTAACTCCCTAACATTTAATTAGAGTTGCTAGAAGGCATGTAAGTCTTCTTGCTGGACCTGAACCAGGATATGAGTATGTGCATGAACATCTGTGATGAAGTGGTCATTCTGTGTTCCAGTTTTGACAGTTTCCTCTTGTTTTATGGAATCTCAGATGCTGCTCCTACTTCCAGTGAGAGAAAGTTAAGGAGTGGAGTTATTAGGCATGTGCTGAATATTGGCAAAGCTAAAAAATTTCAAACATGGCAATAAAACTTCTGTCTAATATGAGCTGCAGTAGGAGCTCTTTATGAGGGAAAGGTTTTCAGTGCTCTTTGGTACTAGAATTTCTCACATTTTTTTACATAGCTGAATTTTGAGTAAGTTTTTCTTCTATCAGCATTGATCTGATTTCTAAAGTAAACTGAGAACAAAAAAAAATGCAGTTGCTCCTTTAGTCTGCTGTTGGTAAAAAGCAAATCAAGCAATTAAGCCTACAGTTGTTCAGTAAAACATGCACTACAGACTTCTGCATTCTAAAATAGATGCATACCTTGCATTCAAGTAAGAGACAGCTGCTCATTCTGATTTAGAGATTAGTTAATGAAATAAAGTTGGCTCTAAATATCTAGAACTTAGAAGGTACAGTGATTAGTTACAGTACTGATTAATGGATAATTATGCAATCACAATGAGTGTTCACCGAAGTAGAAGCTTGGGGCAACAGGTAATGGCTAATGTTAAATGAAACTTGAAGTTATTTATTTCAGTGGTTAGATTATTTCAGGGAAAATTTAGTCTTTTTATATTTTATTTTTGGTAGATTAAACATGGTCATTGAGAACAGATGTTCTAGTACATTACTGTGGATTATTTTAGAAATGAATCTTTGTTGTAAAATGTTGAAATTTTCTAAAACTGAAAAAAATTGTGATAAGAATATCAACATTTATGTTCAGCTATATAGTTTTTGTCTTTTCATAGCTGGAGTTTGCTTTGGGATTTTTTTTTCACTGTCAGGGAATCTGAGAAATTATATTTTTGTACATACTTCTTGTATACTCAGAGCTTCTTTTGAAAAGCAGGCTTTTGATGCTTAAGTAATGTGATTCTGAAACATCGTTTTTCTACATTTTTACATTTAGAAAATTAAATTCTGCTGTTCTATTTATGGGGAAAGAACTAAAGTAATGTGACCTTATTGATCTCTTCAGTGCCTGCAGTGTCCTTACTGACATCAACACCATGCTGGGAATAGAAATGATTAGTCAACAAGAACTCTTGCTCTCAGTTGTAAAGGGACAAAATAAAAACACCAAGGGAACATTATTCAATAGACATTATTATTGCTGCTTAACTTCTGTAACATTTGTTTCTCTGATAAGTTTCAGCTGAAAGAGAAAATACTACAGAATATATATAATGTTTTTTCCAAATCAGGACAGAAGTATCTTGAAGATTGTATCTGGAAAAAATTCTCAAACTACTTTTCTGAAGATCTCTTCTTAGCTGTTGCCTGAAAGTTTGGCTGTATTCTGTACAAGCAGAGACACAGATTGATACTGCAACACTGAAGTCATCATGATCTAGTCTGAGAACAGAATAGCACTATCTACTGGTAGCAGAATAACTTCAGTACTTTTCCAGGAAGGGAGAGAGAAAGAGATTTGATTTCCTCCTGTTTCATAAAGAATTCACCATCTTCCACTTGGGTGTGCAGGGATTAGGATTCTGAGTCATGAAAGCACGTTTGTCTTTATACTTTATATGTATCAATCCTTCATTCAAATCTATTTTACTATGTTGGCCCACAAATTAGGCGATTTTGGTGGTATGACAGTAGAGATTGAATCTTCCCACCAATATTCATTTACATTTTTCTGCAGTGTGACCAATGGTAGCAGAGGGGCTGTATGACAGAATGACATCCAACGTGGAAGTGCGTATGAAGCAAAAGCGTAGAGTTGAATTCCTCAAAAAATGTTATCAATCCACATTCATTGATGCTTGCTGAACACTTATGGATACCGAATTGTGGATGTGAGCACAGTGAGGTAGCAGGTGGTATGTTTCAGCTGTGGCAAGAGTGACATGAAAGATAAGCCATTTTCTGGACGCCATGCATAGATGTGACACCATGAAATTAATAGCATCTTGACCAGCTCATCTGTGCACATCAGTAGATTATGACCAAAGAACTGTGTACAGAGCTGAATATCAGCTTCAATGCATTTGAAACGATGGTGGCAGCATTGAAATCTAAGTTTGCACTGTGTGGGATCCAGGAATGCTCACACAGGAACAGAAAGAACACTGTATGCAAGTTTATCAGTACAGCACTGAAGGTGACAGTTTCCTGATCACATCATTACCAGTGAAAAGCCATGGTGTCACCACTACAAGCCAGAGTCAAAACAGCATCCATAGAGTAGAGAGTGATACATGAATTTAAGACACAGCCTTCACTGGGTAGTGATGTGCACTGTCTTTTGGGTTGAGAAAGGGATGACCAGTCTGGATTTCTTGTAATTTATACAAATGATCAACTCTGATTGCTAGATTTGGATGAAGGGCCTGGAGCATCTCCCTAATGAGGAAAGGCTGAGTAACCTGGATCTGTTCAGCCTGGAAAAAGGAAGTCTGATGGGGGATTTGATTAAAGTTTGTAAATATCTAAAGGAAGGTGGGAGGCAAATGAATGAGGCCAGGCACTTCTCAGTGGTGTTTAGTGATAGGACAAGGAGCAATGGCCTAAAATTTGAACATAGGAAGTTCTATATAGACATGCAGAGGAACTTCTTTATGATAAGGGTGACAAAGCACTGGACCAGGTTGCCCAGAGAGGTTGTTTAATCCCCTTCTTTAGAGATATTCAAGACCTACCTGGACACCAATCTGTGCAACCTATTGCAGGGAGTCAGCTTTATGTGGGGAGTTGGTCTCAATGATCTCTTGATGTCCATTCCAACCTCTGCAGTTCTGCGATTCTGTGACACTGACTCAGCTGAAGGATCAAGCTGCCAGAGTCAGGCCAGAGAAGAAAGCAACTTTTCTCTTGCAGCACAATAATGCCAGGCCCCAAACCAGTTTGAAGACGGTGGAGCACGTTGCCAGTCTTGGCTGGACTGTCCTACAACACCCACCATATAGTCAGGATTTGGCGCCCGATTTCCACCTGTTTGGGACAATGAAAGATGGATTTCATTGGCAACATTTTCCTGACAACACTATATAGCATCTTTGAAACAGAGGGTCGCCTTCACTGGTGGAAGTTTTTATGAGTGCAGCGTGCAAACTCTTCTTCATCACTGGAGAAAATTCAAAGCTAATGGTGGTGACTATGCTGAAAAACAGTTTTTTGTAGCTGACAATTTGTTCCATCAAATATTGTTATTGTGCTCTTCATATCTGCTGTTTTTCCATGAAAATAAGTAGGAGGCATTACTTTTGGAGCAACCTATGTATATATCATACCCTGGACTTTGGAACTAATTTTTTTCATGTTCTCCACTGTCCTTCAATCTTGAATTCCTTCCTCATAAGAGCTAGAGCTCTTGCTCAGGAATGTGACATTATGGTCTTAAATTTTATTCTTCCAAGAAATACAACAGTACTTTATTCCAATCAAGATATATATCTTCCTAGTATATTTGTTTTAATAATCTTCTGTATGTGGTTCACTGTGAGGTATAAATAAATGATGGAAGAGGTGAAGAATTTAACTATTGAATTATATTGCACACAGATTCTCAGTTGAGATTGCAGTCTATTTTTTCTTCTTACATCCTTCTAGACTAGAATTGTTTTCTTCTTTGTTCGGGAGGGAAAATAAGTGAATGACTCTGAAAAGACTGTAGAAACATTTAATCATTTAAGTTGGAAGGGACTTCTGCATATCTTTTGGTTGAGCCAACTTAGATCACACTGCTTAGGACTGTGTCCAATTGAGTATCTCCGAGGATGGAGAATACATAAGCTGTGTGGGTCTGTCCCAGGGTCTGACTACTCTCACTGAGAACGACTTTTTCTTGTACCTAAGAGGAATATTTGCTAATGTAATTTCTATATTTTCTTTCTTGTCCTTTCTCTGTATAGCTCTCTGAAAAGGCCCTCTGCCTTTCCTCCTATGTGCTCCAGTTCTTCAGATGTCTTGGTGGCCCTCACTTGAGCTAACTACAGTTTGTTAATCTCTCTCTTATACTTGGGATCCAAAAACTAGTTATTTTTCTAGACATGGTTTTGCTCATTCTTAATGGAGCAGAAAAATCACTCTTCTTGATCTCCTGGCCACTTTCTCTGTTGCCTGGTGGACCTTGGTGATTTTAATAACGTTCTTTACTAAAAATGTGTACTGTTCAGATCAGATGTCTGACAGGTGATTCTTGGGAAATTTATTTTGCAGAGAAGTGAATATCAGACAGTAACTGATAATTAGAGAAGGATGATCAAACTACAGCAGATATGGCTTTATAGTTTTTCTGATAGTAACTGTAATATTGCATTTAATAGTGTGACTTTTCTCTGCCAATTTATGGGCAGTGGCAAAGTAGGAAAAAAAAAAAGTCACTAAATAGAGGGTGACATGGGAGGAGGAGATAAAACAGTCCTAATAACCTGGTAGGTGGATGAGTACTGGAGGGTGTTCTGGTAAAATTAACAGAACTTGGAAGTAAGTCCACCTGAACTCTGAACATGGGAAATGAACTACTTTATCTAAAAGGAAATTTATGTTTTGGTAACTTTTTAGTATGACTTCTGAAATACATCTTCCTTGTATCTGTGAATATTTTGAATGTGCGTATGCGTATTTATGTATATGTCTGCACATATCTATGCAACATCTCTTCTTAGCTTTATAACATTTCCTTTGCAATGTCAGTAGTGTCCACTGCATCTGTCGATTCCTTTTACACAGGAAAAACTGCATATCACTCATTTCATGCAGCCAACTTAGGTGCATCTTGAAACTGAGTTTGCATACAGATATGTCTAGCTGTGGAAAAACAGAGTTTATTATTGAAAAATCTAGCACTAATTTTGCCATGAATGGTTGACTTTACAGGGGAGTTTGACACAGTACAGAGCCCCTCCACGCCAATCAAAGATCTTGATGAGAGAACATGTAGGAGTTCTGGGTCAAAGTCTCGGGGTAGAGGGCGGAAGAATAATCCATCACCCCCTCCGGACAGTGACTTGGAGGTATGCCTGCAGTAATTGATGAATGGTAATGTGGAGGTTTCTTCTGATGAAAAGTAAATTCTGCGAAGTACAGCTGTGGAAATAGCTTACGGCATTTTAGAAAACATCATGCACTCCATGTCAGTAACTGAATATAACAGACATTAGTGGCTGCTTTAACATATACATGCAATGAGATGTTACTGTTCTCTACGAAAAGTTAGAAAGATAAATGTGATGCAGCTTTTCACATTTTAGCTCTAAGATTGTGGATCTTTCAGTTTTTCATGCAATAAAAGCAGAGAACTGTGTATTCAAAAAGCTGTTTCTTTTAGTTTGTTTTTTTTTTTAATAAGAGATATCAAATATGTTGCTCAGTGTTATTTTTATTTAAGAATACAGTATAAATATGCAGGATCATCTGGCCATAGTGTTTCAATACTTATCCACAGGTCTCTATGTTGTAGCAAATGTCAGTGGATTTCAGTGAGGCAGCTGACACCAGTGAAGTTATGGTATACTTAAGTATGTGCAATTTTGATGCCTCAGTGAAGAAATATATCTGCCTAATATATGGGATGATGATGTAAAACACAGGTGACTTCTTAGCAATGGGTAATTATAGTATTATTGCTCTTGCATTAGCAGCGTGCAGCCTTAATGTGACAGGGGGAGAAGGAATCTTGGTGCCCATGTGTGAAGCACTGGCATCAGAGGAAAGTGCTGCCCACCTACATGCTATGCTTCCTGCCACTCACAGCAGGTAGCCCTGGGCAGCCCTGCTGCTGTGTCTTCACGGAACACCCTTGGCACAGCAGAAGACTGACCTTTGCTAGGTGTTTGCTGAGCACACTGCTGCTGCTATGCTGACAAATGGGCTGCAGTGCTGAGCACTGAATGTACGTGCCATTGCTTTTACACAAAACTGTTATCAATTTATTTTAATACCTTATGATATTATTTAAATCCCACATGGCATTCTATGTGGCATAGTACTTTTACACAAGACTTGGTTTTAGCTATGCAGCAGAAATGAATAAATTTGAATCACTAAGACTTTCAGAGAAGTATCTTGAAGTACAATTTGTTGTTAACTATTATGTTTGACCCCTCCCATCTTATTTCTGAAATCTCTGTTAAGCAACTTTTTTGAAAAAATTTTTAAGAGAAGAGTAAGAAATTGTGAGCAGTTTAAGCTTTTTAAGCTTTACAGTCCTTCTGACTTCTTACCAGTAGATGCACATGTTCTGTTCTTGCCAGTTTTCAGAGGAAACCTGCTTAGTTAAGGTACAATTAAAGTAAGGTGACTTTTAGCTGCCCTGGGTGGGAGGTTGGGAGCATTTTGATGTTATTTATTTACTAATATTGTCTCTACTTCTGTTTTCAGCGTGTTTTTGTATGGGATTTGGATGAAACAATCATAGTTTTTCATTCGCTGCTTACAGGATCCTATGCACAAAAGTATGGCAAGGTATGTAATCCATGAATTACTTACTGATTCACTGTAACAAGATGTCTAGGGTGTACACATACATGTTTTTACACATACATGGTTTAAAATAGCTTGAGTGAAGAGAGAAGAAGAGCATACAATAAACCCCATTTTCAGAAGGTTGATGTGAAAAAGCTAAGGGAAGAAATGAGACAGAATATAAGCATAATATATAAAACTAGGCTGAAGCAGATGTTACAGATGTTATGAGGGAAGAGTTTATAGAGGAACAAAGATGAGCTTACTGAAGTACATGGGAAGAGACGTTCCACAGAGGTAATATATTCAATGGGCAACTGAAAACAACTGTCAGTATTTGGATATGTAGAGGAAGAAATAAGAAATGGGAGCAGTGGGTGAATATACCAGGAAACTGATAAATTAGAAAGAGTAAGACAGTTTAAATGGCAGCTGTAGATGTTATTCTTTGATGCTCCAGCTTTTCCATTGCATCTTCAGGCCCATGGCTGGCTGTAAGATGAGTAATGCTAGGGAGTGAATCCCTCTCCCTATTAGATAGTTGTATTCATCCTCTCTTCTGCAAGGTGATCCAAAAGGCACTCAGGTCACAGAGCAGCAAGCAGAAAAGCAGCAGGAAGTGTGAGGGTGGAGAAGAAGGAGGCAGAGAGGCTGGCTGCCACAGCCTGCTGGAGCAGATTTACACTGCTGAGAGATCAGTGAGCCGCACTGGCTGCAGGAGGGGCATGGGGGAAAATCAGCATGCAGTCATGGGAGCGGGCTGCCCAGAGAGGTAGAATTAAATTAGAACATTATGGCAGATTATGGCAGGGAGGAAAATGGACTGGGATACCAAAGGTTTTCTAGATGCTGTGCCATTCGAATGTAATTAATATAAAAGTATTTCTTAAGGACATATTTATGTCCATGCTATGCAAGAAGTACTTGTTTAAAGAGCCAAAATTATCTGCTTGACAGAACTCTGTGAGAAAGAGCATATTAGAGAAACACTTTCCACATCCAACCTCCTCAGCCAATGGGCTAGAAATTTCCAAAGCCAGAACCTGTATATTATAACCACTGATGGGCTATGTTTCATGACAGGTCCTCCATGTTTCAAGACAGCTGTTTGTGGTTATAAAAAAAAAAAAAAAAAAAAAAAAAAAAAAGCTTAAGGGGAAGCTCAGAGATCTGGGCAAAAGTCTGATTTTCTGAAATGCTAAGATAAGAGTAGTTATTCATGTCTTGTGCAGAATATTCCTGCTTATATTGCAGCTTCGTGCTGCCAAATCAGTGTGCGTTTCAGAATACTGTCAGAAACTTCTGCTGTTTTTTGAACACTGTAACAACGGTAACTTTTCAGTACCATTTCTAATTTTTTACTAGTAAATCAAGAGAGAAACCTAGCTGAACTGGATCATTTGTATCACTTGTGAGTGTAGCTGGTAGACTACCTCAGCACTTGTAGCAATGCTGTCATTTCTTTCATCCCCTCCCCATGTGAATGTGCCCATAGGATGTTTCAGTCTTGTACGCCTCACATGTTATGTAAGCAAAGCCTGATTAAACTATTACATAGTTTTAAGAATAAGAGTAGATATTTTTTTAATTCACAAACACTTACAGGTAACTTCGTAAACTGTTTTAGAGATAGCTACAGAAGTGTAATTCCTCTTGGTTTCTCACTTTGCTATGAGTATATTTGGGAATATCCCAGTATCACTGTTTTTTAAGAACTCATCTGTTACAAGAGGAAATAGTTTCAAACTTAATGAGGGTAGATTTAGGTGGGATGTAAGGTAGAAGTACTTTGCAGTGAGGGTGGTGAGGCACTGAGCAGGTTGCCCAGAGAGGTGGTGGATGACCCATCTTCGGAAACATTCAAGTCCAGGCTGAAGGGGGCTCTGAGCAATCTGATTTAGCTATGCATATCCCTGTTCATTGCAGGAGAGTTGGACTAGATGAGCTTTAAATGTCCCTTCCAACTCTAAGGATTCTATGATTCTATAATTCTATAATTGACACTCCATAAATAGTCCTTAGAAACAGTAATGGTATATTAACAGCCAGTAATATTGACAGCAGATAAAATTGGCTTGTATAACCCATGAAAAACTCAAGGGCAAGTGAAATTAACATAGTTGTACTGCTGAGACCAGCATTAGTAAAGAACTGTCACAAACAACCATGTACTGATCCATACAACATCCATACAAGCTAGGAAATGTACTCATTTCCAAAGACCATGAAAGAAAAATAGTAGACTTTATGTTTGCTTTTTTTCCCCTACAATGACTACCTTCAACATATTTATAAAGAGCTTATTAGGAAAATACGTTGCAATATGTATGTTGCTGACTGCAACAATAAATGAGGGCAGTAAGAAAGGGAATCCCCAGTTCAAAAAATACAGGGATCTCTTGGAAAGAGTCCAGCGGAGGGCCACAAAGATGGTGAAGGGCCTGGAGCATCTCCCTTATGAAGAAAGGCCAAGTGAACTGGGTCTGTTTAGCCTTGAGAAAAGACGACTGAGAGGGGACCTGATCCAGGTTTATAAATATCTGAGGTGTGGCGGCCATAGCGGTGAGGCCAGTCTCTTTTCAGTGGTACGTGGAGACAGGACGAGGGGAAACGGACATAAGCTGCAGCATAGGAAGTTCCGCACAAATGTGCGTAAGAACTTCTTCACAGTGAGGGTGACGGAGCACTGGAACAGGCTGCCCAGGGAGGTTGTGGAGTCTCCTTCTCTGGAGATATTCAAGTCTCGCCTGGATGCCTACCTGTGCGACCTGGTGTAGGGAACCTGCTTTGGCAGGGGCGGTGGTCTCGATGATCTCTAGAGGTTCCTTGCAACCCCTACAATTCTGTGATTCTGTGATTCTGTGAATACAGAGAGAGCTTACCCTCAGTAGGCTTTAGCTTCGACATGTCATTGCAGTGTTGCCTAAAGCTGAGATTTGTCTGAGCCTAAGTGCCTATGAGTTAGTTGTGGGAGAAGGGAAAGATAGCACAGCTGGATCTCAGTCAGCTCCTGGTGCATGACCCTAGCAGATACGGCCCTTATCTTTTCTGTGTGTGATGTTCATCCGTAAACAAGGTCTTAGTCCACGCTGATGTCTGGAGTGTTATGAGAATGAGATTGCTATGAAGATAAATTGTCCGTAAATTGTGAGGTTCTCAGTGAAAATCTTGTGATCACATTGGTCTTTCAGTAAGTGCTGGAGGGGCAGTTTTTCCTACAGGGCACCATAAAATACTGATTATTTGTTCTCTGTTTTATTAAAAAAAAAAAAAAAAAAAAAAGTATAATGTCATACAGATACACAGCTGTGCATATGTATTTTTTCTATATGTATTTTGTGTAACTTGATTAATTTACTCCCAAAAGAGAAACCACAAAAACAAACAAACAAACAAAAAAACAACACTGATTTTCACCTTTCTCTGTATTTAAAAATTCTACCTGAGATTAGTTAGTCTTTAATGGAAACATTGCTTTAGAGGGGAGGTATCTGTTCATACCAAGTGTGCTCACTTTTACTTTCAGACATCGAAATGCTATATTTAGAACCATTGCAAATACCTAGACAGGCAAAGATATTTACCTTCAGTTCTCTATCATCTATTTCTTGACATGTAAGCTTTCATTCTCATTTTTCAGTAGCTCTTTACCCTTGCAGTGAGTGGGCAAAATGAAAATATTAAAAATGAGTACTTTAGTCTCTGCTCCATGCATTTCTGACTGTGTATGGAGTGCAATATGTGGTGAGGGCTGTCATGCTGTTATAGCCAGAGGGAGAGACCTGCAAGCTGCTGTGTTTTACCTATGCACCAGTAGAGTATAACGTTGAACTCCACTGAAGGGGGATAGATTGGGCCAGAGGCTGTTCTATGCATCACTTTAAAATATTAAGATATAAAACCTATTTAGAGAACAATTCTCTGGCTTGCTGTTTTCTCCCTCTGGGTATTTCCACCTGTCTTTTTGTTATTTTATCAGACTGGTCCTAGGTAATGCAAGGAGAGAATATTTGCATACTATACCTCTGTTAGTTTTCAGGACAACTGTGCTACTTTCCAGCAGTAAAAAGTAGCTCTTATTGTTCATCTCATTTGCTCATCTGCTTCGTGCTTCATAAAACTGGTACATTTCTATTTTTAATTACTTACTGCAGTAGTAAATCACGAACATTGGCATTTGAGCTGTTGTATGCATGGCTGATGATGGTTTTTGCAGCTGAGCACCAGTTGGCAGATACACTCTTCTACAATGCTGAACTCTTAAGCAAGGATTTGTTGATGTGACAGGACATGTGTTAGATGTCGTCATCTGTTAAAGTTTATGAGGTACATTCTTATTCCCTGTGAACAGCATGTATTCCTTGTTCTATTATATTCCAGTTATTCTTGCTGACTTAAGGCTGATTAAGCAGGAGTTTTTCTTCCTCGGAGCATGTATATTTCATTCATTTCCCCCAGGTCAAACCAGAGGGCAAGGATGCCCAGATAAATGCCATGACTTAAAGTGCAACCGGTTTAAAAAGTGTGAAAGGCCCCCATTGCCCTTGGGAGGGTGAGAATAGGACCACCAAGTGCAAATATCACAACAAAACCACATTTGCTGATTGCATTGTGACATTTTGATAGAATTGCTAATGAAATGAAGTTGCCAGCGAAGCCACATTAACCTTGTAGACTTCTCTGGAATGAGCTAAGAGGTTTTTTATTGCTCATTCTCTGCTTGTCCTGGCATTAAACAGAAAAAGGTTATCACCATTAGTACACATTATGACACTCTCAAGTACACTCATAAACATGCTTTCGTCTGTCTATATTAATCATGTATCTCTCATGACTTCCAGTTGTGCTCTCCATTCACTCCCTCATTGTCTGAGACCTCTGAGTCCATTTTCCTACTGCCTTCTGGAGAGCACGGAACAGAAACTCCTTGTGGAGTACGTGAGTCTTCCTTCATCAGCGACCAGATATGATTATTGAGAGATGTATTCTCTTCCTCTATTACCACCTACAAGAAACTCCCCTGGGGATGAGTGTCCCCTATAGGACTTTGAGACCTGAACTTAAATCTGAGATAACTATGTAATGTAAGGAAGAGTCTTTTAGCTAAAAATATCAGTATTTAACTTAAGCATTTCCATTTTTCCAGAGGTTGCTTCTGTTGTAAGTCTGTTCAGGACAGCCATCCATTGAAAATCTATTCTTGTAATATTATTCACATGTTTTGTTTATTTGCTTGCTTGCTTATTTTTAAGGCTTCTTGCATAGAAATTCCTGCTAAAATGAATCTACCTGACTATTTACCCAATTTCTTGTCCAAGGGTTTGTGTAAAAGTTTAGTGTTCTTGTGTTTTTTTCAACAAGAAACAAAATTATTTTGAACAAGCAGATCTTCCAACATAATATTAAACAGTTTTCTTCTACTAATGGCCACTGAGCATTTGAGGCTTTATTCAAGCTACTTTTCTCTTGAACAAAACATATAAATATTGGGTCTCCCAGGATTTTTTTACCTAGTCTTCTGAGAGACATTGCAGTGGATGGACCTGTCTAGTAGAGAAGAGAGACAGACAGTCTGACTCCAATTTAGAGCCTTCATACTAACGTAACTGAAGTAATTTGCATTTTGGTATACAGAGGTGCTGTAGCTGGTCGTTTCCTTTGCATGCTAATAATATCTGACTGAAATCATGAAAATCTGACAGCCAAAAAATTGTGTTTCTTTATTCTCTAAATTATCTGGGGAAAAGTTCCAGGTTTGTATTATTATTATTATTATTATTATTATTATTATTATTATTTCCGCTTTTGTGTGTGCTTGTGCAGAAGCAACATTTTGGCAAAAGTTCAGTCTTCCTTTTATTCAGTTTCTCAATTTGTTGTGCTCAAATCTCTATCAGCTGCACATTTCTCTCTTTCTTTTCAACTCTTATTTCTTGGTGCCACTTTGAGTTGAAAGACAGTAAAACAAAGATTGGGAAGTTTTTCAAAAATCACAAGATCCTGATGAATTTCCTTCTTTTGTCTTTATATTTGAAGGGGTGGACTTACATGGCAAGAGATGGAAACTAATGTATAATTCTTGTTAAATGGTTGCAGTGAATGTTTGGGCAAATTTATCAATTGAGACTTCAATTCCAATTACTCTTCTCAGCAGTTGTTGCAGGAAGATCCCAGACTGATCTCATGTTAAGCTATAATGGAATCTCTTTGCTTTATTTTATTTTACATACAGTACCTAGCAATATCCTCCACATGCTTTTTTCAAAACAGAAATGTAGGAAATCTCATTTTAACAGTAATAAAGCTAGGCATAGTTGGTTACAAAAATGCTACTAATAAGAAAATCATGAACGCTATGTTACATTTATGTCTCTCAACTATACTGGGCAAGGCAGGAAATTGTGATACATATTTGGTAGTTTCTGTAAAAATAAATTGGATTATAATGGAATATGTTATAGCATATTTCCGCATTTCAGTCTACTTCTACCCAGGAAGGGGAATAAAGAGACTGAGAATCAGAACTCTAAGATTCCAGTCCTGGAAGAACTCCAGTGAATACCTTAACTCACATAAATAATAATGAATTACCACCTGTGCATAAAGTTATGCACATGTCTTACTGTTCATAGGATTGAGGTTAAAAAACATTGCAAAACTTCTTTATTATATTGTATTTAAGGACAGGAACATAATTTTCTGTGCAGAGAAAAAGAATGTAAGAGAAAGGAGAGAGAAACATATGTTTATATGTGATGACATTTTGATAAAAGCATTATGACTTGATGAGGAATCTCATGAGTCCAGACTATTTTTGTGATTTGTGTTCTAAGTATCTTACATGAGTTTTTGCAAATCTGTTAATGTGCATACTTTAATCATCCCATTGGAAAACTGACCTTTACGTTTGCTGCTGCCCTCACCCACATGGCTTTCAAATCTATGGAATATGACTGCAGTAGACGTAGGGGATTAAGTTATGTTACTAGGCACTGCATTTAGTTTTACTTCTGAAAGGTAGTCTAGACCAGTTCAAAGGTCAGCAAAGAAATATTTCCTTTCACTGCTTGAGAATTAGATCTAACTTTGGATCATTACAATTTCTTACACACTATTCTCCTCTTCAAGTCTGACTTTTTCATGAGCAAGGGTCAAAATATGTCTATGTTTCAGATTTTGCCATTAGTTTTTACGTGCTTCAGGATATAAGCCATCTTTTATTCTGTCTTTGTGAAGCCCTGGAGTAATGGATGTCTGATCCTGATTGGGAAGACTTTGATTCTAATAGTTAGAAATGATCATTTGAAATTTTGAGTATTGGGATTTTATTGTTTTTGTCAGATAAGAGCATATGGGTAAAATTTTAAACCTGTGATCTTGAAGCATTTAACAAAATATTTCTAAAAACTCACTAGTGACAATCAATTTAAGCCATCAAATTTAGGTTTTGTTTCTTATTTAAATGAGAAATCATATTCACTTTAGAAAACCATTGTTGTATCTTAAGCATACAAAAGTTATCTGAACCTGAAAAGTGCAAGAGTTAATTAAAGCAGTGGAATAACTAGTTACCAGCTGTCAGCAAGGCATCAAAAACTATACTGCATGTGTTCTTATCCTTAAGTGTAAGACAATGTAACTTGCATTACCCTCTTTCCTAGCTAGCCAAGCAAGTCAAATTAATTACCTTATATTTGCTGCATGCTAAAGGCTCTTAGAGAAACAGCTATTTCAGATCAGGAAAATTGTGGTATCTTGCTAATATTGTGTGATTTAATACTGTGAAAACTGACCTACAAGCAGATAGGAATATTTTGAATGAATCCCATCTGGGGGTAGGAATTCTGTATCTCATAACAAATGAAGGGATGATCTGTAACAATCAAACTTGCATATGCTTTCCCTCTACTTTGGACTACCTAAAGAATTGTGCCATAGATTGTAGATGTGCTGAAGAACATGTACAAGAACACTGACAGGCACTTTGCAGAATACCTGCAATACAATCATAAAGAAGATCCAGGAAATTCATCAGTACCTGCACAGAAGAAGAGTAAATATTGAAAATGGAAAGTTTTGTGGATGAATACTGGAGCAGCAGCAAGTATGGGAAAGAACTGATATAGGTATAAGGATAGGTAAGGCAGTGATGATTTATGTAAAGTGAAATTTAGTTTGGAAAAATAAGCAAGGGTTTAGATGTCAAACTGCCTTCTATATTTTTCTAAAGCAGAAACATCAGAAATTGAAAAGTCCTTGTAAATCACAATTTCCTATCAAAGTGTAAGGATAATCACTTACAAAAAAATAATTTGGTAGAGATTGCTACCTTTCCTAGTCCAGTTTAACATGACCTTGATGAGGAATCCTGGGTATCCAAAAATTGGAAGACAAATGAGGAATTGTGCAGTGGTCCAGGTAGCACATGGAGTAATTAGTTCTAGCCTCTGCTCTTGTATGTGGGCTCAAAAAAGTTAGTTACTACTCCCTGGCTATTTTTTGTTTTCCTAGAAATTGACAGCCGAGATACTTACATATTTTTATAAAAGATTCAGGAATAAAAAATGTAATATATTCTTATTATAATAAATATTATTATTCTTACAGATGTAATTTGTGAGACATATCTTCCCTGTTTACAGCTTTATTTTTGCAGCTTTCCATAAGGCTACCAAATTTTCTCTTTTGACATAGTTTAGCCATGTTACAAATGCCTCGACTTTCTAGGAAGTTGATGTTTCAACATGCCGAGCTCTCCAAATATTATCACACAGGTTCAGCAAATTCTTCCTGCAGTGTTATGTTAAAATAGTTTAATGCTGAAATAATTTTAGAAAAAGAAAATTGTTGCAGTATAAATTTTTCAAAATACTTTGTATACAACAAATTTTGAAGTAACTGTGATATAACTTAAAGGTACATAAATAGCTAATCTGACTTTCTGTTTTTTAAGGATCCACCAATGGCGGTGACCCTTGGATTGCGAATGGAAGAAATGATTTTTAATCTTGCTGATACGCATTTATTTTTTAATGATTTAGAGGTAAGAATCAAAGGAACATAAACACTGTTACACCTGGGATGTCAACACAGTGGTTTTACTGTGCATTAATGCTTGTTATGTGTGGTGCTATATGCCATTCCAGAGAACGTCATATGCTAATCACAGAGAGATTTAGCCAGATGTCTGTGAAGTCCTGTGGCAACAGAGTCCTTCCATGAAATTGAGTGAAAGGGGTGATCTGGAAACTACGCCTTCCTTTCTAAGAAAGATCTTTGACTTTGGGCAGTACTTTCAGTGCCCATGGATTCGGTGTTGTCTGTCAGGATTTCCAGGAGAGACATGTATGTGTCTCCCATTCTTTCTCTTGAAATTCTCTATATTTGCTTTGAGTTGGTGGCATCATCTCAACCAAGCGACTTCATTCTTCTCTTTATGTTCACAAGTAGCTTTTTGACTTCATGTCCAACTTTCTTACTCAAAGTAAGAATATCCTTCATTTACTTCAAAGTCTGCAGAATTAGAGAGGTGTGACTATGGTGGATTTATTCATCAGTGTTGTCTCCAATGCCACAGAAACTGAGAACAAAGTCTCAGTTTTCTTCTGATCATCAGTTCCAAAATCTTGCTGTTAGAATAGAGGAGCTTATGGGTAGGCCATCTTCTTCTCTTCTCTGTTCCCCAAAGAATACTGTGAATTTCAAGTCAAATATTATAGACAGGAATGGCTCATTCTGAAAAATGCTGAAGTGGTTTATGAAATAAAAATGAAAAATTCCTGTATCTGTCTCAATTTCCATATCAACTAATAGAGACACCTTTCTGAACTCTGTTAAAAAGTTTCTTGATTTATTTATTTTTAAGTTTAAAAGACTGAGAGGGTTCAGCAAATACTTGTAAGTGTTGAAGAGAACACAGGGTTATTTCTAGTTTTGTGAGTCCAAAACTCAAATCACCATATATATATATATATATATATTCATTACACTTTTAGTTACTTTCCAGGTGATTTCATTTATGATGCTATATTCCTTTCAGAGACTAAGAGACTTTCAGTAAGCCGTGCTTAAATACACTTTAATACACAAGTATTAGTTTGGGTTCTTCACTGACTGTCCCATGCACTTGATTGACACTTGCCACCAAGTTTCTGGAAGCCTCACATATGTATGAGTGTGGTCAATTCAGACATGCCTTCTGCATATCAAATCCTCTTAACTATCAAATTTTGTACTCTCTAGCTTGTGCCTTTTTTTTTTTTTTTTAATCTTTTACTTATTTCTTTTCCTTCCAGATAAAAGGGGAAAATCTAGAAAGAAGTTCCCACCCAAAATTTTTGATCTGACAGGCTTTCAAATTTTCAGAGTGTAGTGTGTCACATCCTGACAATGTGAAGCCTCCTGGTTGCCCATGATTTCTTCCTGAGGTAACCAGGCAACCACACGTTCTGTCACAAGACACCCAGGGTGTGCCATTTGGTATCTGCTCAGAAAAGGGGGAGACCTCTAGCTGGGGAGTGACCACTGTGGATCACTTGCCTGTTGGAAGCATGCAGATGGACAGCCAAAGGGGCAACTGCCTGGGGAGCAGGCCCATCGGCAGTGCTTCACAGACATTTCATTTCTGTCCAGGAGTCCGTGTCTGCTAACGTGGAATGTGACAGTCTTACAGCTGTGGGTTTTTTTTTTTTCTTTTTTTTTAAATTTATTTTGTGGAACAGACGGCAGGTGAAAAACAACTTTCGAATTGAACTGAAGGCGTTTCAGACTCTCCCCTGATCTTTATCAGTTGTTGTCTTCCTCAGAGTGGATCTCAGAGTTTCCTCCATGGTCAGATATTTTGCCACTGATGACAACTGGAAGACTTTGAGATCTAGTGTAAAATACCAGAGAAAGGTCTCTGGTGAGTGAACACAAAAAATGAGGATAAATGAGATTTCTCCATTCACTGAAGTCTTTGTTTCTTAGTACTTCCTTTATTCTTTTGTCAGCTGCAGGAATAGCAAAAGCAAGTGTACCAGGATGAGTTTCTTTGTCCTGCCTGCAGATCTCATTTATTCTCAGCAATTTTCAAGTCAAGAAACAGATCTACTTCACCTTATACCTATGCTGTACTTCTTCTTTCCAGCAACAGACACATAAGGAAGTAAAACCCTGGATATTCCTTCACCAGTCGGTGTTTTATTGCAGTCTAAGTGAGTCATCACTTGACAATGCAAGTGCATTCGGTGAACGTTCTCTTTCTGGTGCCCTGTACCGAGGTTAGATTCCAAATCAATTTTTCAAAGCATTGCTTAAATTTCTTTTTAGCAGACCTTTACCCCTGTATGTTCAGATTTCATGTGGCACCCAATGAACTTTAAGCCGTTCAGTAGCATGTGCCCAGATTTCTTCAAACTTGTGTTGAGTTCATGGATTAGATCAGCAAAAAGGAGCTTTCACCTCTTTATATACTTCAGTCTTGCTTGTAGCCATTAAAGCTTCATTCTATTCTCTATTTATTTTCTTTGTAGTTCTCAGGTTCTGCTGCCACAGGTGACTTGCAGATCTGGTTCACACATTGTGTATATTCTTCATAGGGTGGTCTTAATACCCTGTGCAAAAATTCTTACTCCAGTTCTTTTCAGAGCTTGAACAGTATCCAGAGAGTATTCAATTTTAGATATATCAAAGAATACTAATTGCAGACTCTTTTTAAGAATCTCGTAATTCAATCAATTTGATTGGATTAAAACAAATTTCCATAAGCAATTAATTCTTTTTGAGCCCAGAATTCAGCTTTGTTTTAAAACCAACTCTATTATAAAATTACCAAAACTCCAAGCTTTTTGTTCCGATATGAACCATGCGCACAGATTCTCTTTAGCAGATAAGATAGGAAAATGACTTTGTACTTACAAGCACGGTATCATGTACCAATGTACATAGAGATATCCTTTAATATATAGATAAACAGATCTGTCTATTCAAATATGTTTACAGAACACATGGCCTTTTCTAAACACTAAATATTGCAGAGTATCTGCAAGATGACTGAGTCATGAATTCTGAGCATTCCCCTGTTCTGTCTTTCTCCCTCTCTCCCTCTTCTGTCTTCTTCCCTCTGTCCTCCCCTAGGTAACTGGGAGGTAGTCTATAGCTTTGGCGCTGATCTGCTGATGGTCACGGCTACCAAGGCATAAGACCTTTAGTTCTTATTGGGGGAAGTGAGATAGGCATTTGTTTTTCAGTAGACAGATTACTTACCCTTTTTCTATCTCCCTTTTCTAGCACCGAGCCATCAAGTCTCACACCTTCTGTCTTACATTCATCTTCATCCCACCATAAACCACATGTCACTGGACATGATAACTGTAATGTACTAATGAAGACAGATTCCTTTGGCATTGACTCCAGTCATTTCTCTGAATGGTCTTAGCTCTCCTTTTTTCCCTTTCTTTCTTGATTACTGGCACTGCATACCAAGCTCTAGTAATAACAACCAAGTTATTGAAAATTGTCACATACAAAAATAAAGCTTTCCTTCCTCTATGCAAATGCGTCTCATTACAATGACTGCTGATGCAGAAATTCCAATCTGTTGAGACATTCCCTGCTGACCCAGTAACCCATGTCCTAATCAGCCAAGCTGTAGTTTTATTTCAGGCTAGGCTGTTCTCCAGCTATTTCATTCTCAGTGTATAAATTTTACTTCGCTTGAGAAATATCACTTGGGAGGGCAATTGGTATTTTGCCATGAAAATAGGAGTCTCGTGCTCTAGAAAGTTCATGTGCCAAAACAACGTTTAGATCTGGGACTAAGCTCAGTAACAGTATCCAGTCTAAAACATTCAGTTCTCAAGCAGATAAGGAATAAATGGAAGTTTCTGTCTTTATCTCAGTTTTATGACAACTTTTAGAAATGTTGTAGAACATACTACACTCAAACAAAAAACATTTTCTTCACTTCTCAACCATGAATCTTCAAACTCTATAATCCCCTTCCACCACCTAGGATAATGAAGGAAAAAGTTTATATATTTCAAATAAACTGAATTACATTTCTATTTGTATGGTAATCCTACCATATTTTAAATAGGATTTTGTGAGGTGCATTCAGATATAATTTAAATTGGTATTGCTTCAAGTAAAAGCCTGTTATATCTAGATTCCTTTCCTGTACAACTAGTAGTAGGAAATAAATCTTTCTTAGTTTTGACCTTGCACTGACAGAAAGCCATTGTGGATTGAGTATAGAAAATACTGGAGATGCTGCAAAAACCATTTTACCTTAACATTTAAATTGAAAGAGGGCCTTTCCTTCCTCCCTGCAACTGTTTGGTCTATTTTACAAGCAATTAAAATCTAGTATAGAACCACCAGTTTTCTGAATCACTTGGGAAGACTATGAAACTATCTCCTATTTCCTTGCATGTTTTTGTGCTTTCTTTTTCACACTGGAGAAGGGAATTTGCAAAATGTAAACATATTACTTGAAGTAAACAAAAAGACAAAATAAAATGATGCAAAAAGTGCGAGGCACGTGAGTTTGCTGTTGGTCAGGAAGCAAGTATTGCCAGACTGCTGAGGAGATGGGCAATAGATCTGAGGGGAGAAGAGGAAAAGGAAGAAGGGGGAAGCTGAGGAATGTTGTTAAATTCAGTCCTTCTATGTGGTTGGAAACTTAGCGACCTTACTGCAGGAGCAAGAGGCAAGCAACCAGATAACTGCATGTTCTCCTATTCTCCTGTTGCTGGAGTCAATAATCTAATTGTGAGATAAAAAATAACAGCAAACAACTGTGCCTTTGGCACCCAGTCATATTAAACTTAATAATTAAATTGTCTGCAGAACAGTTATCTGGAATTTTCAAGGCTGGGACAATATAGCTGAATGACTTCACCAAAGCCATAGAGCTCAGACAGCCCTTGTTATCCATGAAGACACCTGTGTGCCCTCCAATTAATCAGTACATGTGCAAATCCACAGGACTGATTTTTAAACTTTTCCAATTATCTTATGCTTTGACCAGTTCCAGTGAAACGTGGTTAGGAAGCCAGATATTGCTCAGATATTGCAAAATATTAAGATTTTTTTTTCCCAGTGGGACTTTTTGTCTGATTTTTGAACTCCTTTCCTACACTGAGTGGAATCCAGTTGCATTTTTTCTTGAGTGTAAATAATAAATAGGGATAAAGACACAAATCTTTTATTTCAGCTGCCACTTCTCATTTTCTTTCTCTTTTCATCTGTTATTCACATCCAAAAGCACCTTCTTCAAAATATTCTACAGCTTAAGATAATCTCTGCAAACAGAGCCAACAAATTTTATTTCTCCAAGGGAGAAGAATGATTCATTTGTTTATCTTCCCTGAATGCAGGTCTTTCATGCTTGTCTCAATGGAATAAGTCAGATGAGCAGACTTTGACCACTCATTCTTTTAGTCTTGATACTAATATGATTGTTGGTTTTTATGTGTTTATTTTATATACTAATTGATATTTTGAAAAAATAACTTCACGTGGATAAAATTCTATTGAAATTTTCACTGAGTGCAAAGCAAACAAAACCCTGGACAGAAATGGTAATTCGCCAAAATCATGCTCCCTGAATAAATTCTAGGAACTTCATGGTACACACAATTGGAAATCACTTCTCTGCTCAGATTTATCTTTCATCTGTAGCTTAGCAATAATACTCAACTGAGATTTGAAAATCAGAACTGTGTACTCCTGCTTTTCACAGGAGGTTTGAATTAAGGTTGCATGTTGGCAACATTATTTGATATAGATAAATCTGATGACTCTATTTGAAGCATAAAACTGCATCTTGAAAGTTCAGCCATATTTTGCCCTAGTGGTGAGACTAAATTATCTGAAAACCTCAACTGGGAAGTCATTTTTAAATACATCCCTGAACTTTTTCATGAATAAAATTAGGATCATGTTAGCTATTTAAAATATTTTTAAGAAAAGTCTCTTATACAGAGAGAAGTCTGCGGGCACTGAATTTCTGGTATGTCTTTTGGGGAAGGTTGTTAATTATAGCAACTTCAGAAAACACTAATACTCATTGCATAATTACTTATTTATTTATTTGTGCTTCCCCTACATTTACCTGTTTTTCTGCTGTAACTGTTGTGCAGAAGAGGTACTAAATTATAAAAACAGACTGAAACGGAGTTCAGGTTTACAGGTACCTCGGTTTCCTGGAGTTATTTGCATCTCTCCAAAACCAGAAATAGTGCATTTCTTCAGGTCTGCTTTGATTATCTTTGATTTCTTAGCCAAAGACATTCAGATAAATCAAGACAGGAATCTGATAAGCATTCAGACTCCTGAAGACTTGAGACAAATTGCATGCCTCATAAGGCTCGTCATCATTAGCTTTTAGGGAACAGGGAAATACAGTTTCAGAGATTTTGGAATATCGATATGCTAGAGAGATGGAGACATAATTGTTCTTTCTTTTTTTTTCAATTAAAATAATTGTTATTTGAAGAAAAAAAAAATTACAAAGCACTTTTTTAAAGACCTATTTTAACTGATTGGTCCAGTGTAGGAGTTGAAATTTGTGTTGTTTTTTTTTAAAGAAACTGATGATGGTATGAAGCTTAAGTGTACATATGCTGCCATCTTCTGGTAGAATTAGTGGCCTGCAACAATCATTTCTTCAACATCTGTACTGAGCATATATATGGTGAGCATAGGATTCTTTAAAATAATTTATATTTTGATGTTTTTTTCAACAGGAATGTGATCAAGTTCACATAGATGATGTTTCTTCTGATGATAATGGACAAGACCTAAGGTAAGATAGAGCATTTGCTTCAATTTTTCTCTACAAAGATTAAATAAATTGAGCATTTACAGGAATACATTGTATTTATTTTTGCTGTATTTTGGGTGTTTGCAGTACCTACAGTTTTGCAACTGATGGCTTCCATGCAGCTGCAAGTAGTGCAAACCTTTGTCTGCCAACAGGTGTAAGAGGAGGGGTTGACTGGATGAGGAAGCTGGCTTTCCGTTACAGAAGAGTAAAAGAGTTGTATAATACTTACAAGAACAACATAGGAGGTGAGTTTAATTGTGAAAAATGATTTAGAATGTTGATAAGGTTCGTCCATATGGCAGTAAACTCCTGCCAAGTCGAAGTGCCTTTCAAACCATAGACTGAAATGAAAGTAATCTGACTGGACCTTGGGCTATTAAAAGCTGTAAGGACAGATCCAATATTGTGCCACTGTGCAGGAGAACCACAGCCAGGGAAGCAGGCTTTTGTTTAACTTGTAGAGAGCCCACTCATCTCCTTCAAACCCAGCTCAATTACATCTACCTTCTCCTAGCTTACCGATTGATTAAGACACTTATTTTACTTCAAATAAGCTGTTATTCTAGAAAAGAGGTTTTATAATTTCCACAGCACAGATTAGCTCTGGGTGGCACTCTTTTCCATCCTACATTTTCAAGATCTGGTTGGCAACAACACACTTAATTCTTTGCTCTGCACCTGCTATTCTGTTTTCACTTAGGGGTATGCAAGAAACCTCTAGCACTACCATATGACTAGCTCTTTTTGTTATCTTTGTTGCTTACACAGCTAACTGTGTTAGCAAGAAATCCCAGCTTCATCTGGGACAGAAGCTTTCCTGTTCCTGCTTTCATTCATGGACTCTCTCATGTCAGTGGCAGCAGGCTTTTAGGAAATCATATCAGCAGAACTACAAGAATCTGTTCTGGAGAGACTTGTGTAACTTATTAGAGGCAGGTAACCCTATTCTGAGGAATCTCCCAAGAAAAGACTGTGAGAACAGGAAATACTTAAAAAATCTTCAAACATTTCTAAAGCCACAATTGAGAAGGAGAGAAGGCAAACCCAACCAGGACGGAGTCCCAGTGAACAATTTCCCATTCTAGAGCATGGACTCTCAATTCAGATAAAATTCATTTTAGAAGAATTTTCAATTTACCTTTAGTAAAACCACATCAGTGATCTTTTAGCATTTCTTCCAGTCTCTCACAAATAATTAACAGTACTACTAGCATGGACTGTGGATTAGTCATTAGATTAATCACTTTCTAAATGGGCATATCTAGCATATTTTTTTAACTTTTAGTTGTTTAGAGTCTTTATGTGCCACAAGATCAAGCCAGAGGAGCAAAGGATAGTAGTAGATGATTGGCTTTCAATTGTTCTGCCTTGCCCTTTGTTGGTATCATGAAAGGAGTTCTTACATATTAAGAATACTTGAAAGATTATTATCCAAAGGTTTACAGGGTTTTCTTATAAAATATTTTTTTCATATGAAATATTTTTTTCATATAAATCTCTTTCAGAGTAGCTGGTAGAATGCAACAGTAGGCTAGGTCAAACTATGTATTTTGGGATGTTCTGTTTCAGATTTTTGAAGACAGTCATCACCATTTCTGAAAGAGAAGAGATATATTAATGTCACCAAGCCTGCTTCTAGTACCATATCTAAATTTAAAATGGCTTGGTTTTGAAAAAGTCAGGTCTCAATGTTCATGAAGTTGGGTGGATTTTTTTGAAGTCTGACCATTCATACTTTAAAGATTCTTAAGGTGTTTTAAAGGACTATGTGAGATATAAGGTCATAAGATAAACAGCCATTTCAGAGCTGCAAATGCTGTAAATGAAACTAACTACTGACTAACTGGAACTAACTGCTAACTACAAAAGGACATGCAATCAGCATGCAAGACCAAGCAATCAGCAAACAAATGTTATATTTCCATATGCAAAACCTGATGTTTACCTATATACAGAGTCACAAGCAAGGCAGTTATAAAGATATGCAAATACCATAAAGACAAATTTATAATAAAGTAATTATTTTCTCAGTGTCTCTGCCTATGATCCCCATGGCATGGGTCTCCTTGTCACTGCTTCTGATAATCAGTGTAAGATGTACGTAAGAACTTTGTTTGAAAAAAATGGGTAGTTTTGAGAGAGACACTTGGAAACAAAGTCAAATGTGTGAATATAAATTTGGGGAGTGGGGGAGTAAGGGGGGAGAAAGACGTTTTTTTCAAATTCTGGAGCAATTTAAAATTGAAACAGTAACTGAAAATCTGTACATTCCAATTAACACAGAATTTAATTATATTTTTTTTCTTGCTTTTTTCATAAAAGGACTCCTAGGTCCTGCAAAAAGAGATGCATGGTTGCAATTAAGAGCAGAGATTGAAGCTCTGACAGACTCCTGGCTAACAAATGCACTTAAATCCTTATCAATTATCAGCACAAGGTATGTATTGAGTCTTTTTTTTTTTTTTTTTTTAATTAAAAAAAAAGAGAGATTTTCATTCTGGATATTCAGTGTCTATTTTGTGACATTTTAAGTTAAAGTATACTAGTACTTTTAAAGAACAGTACAGGTGTACTACAACGTTTGAATAGCACATAGGAAAAATTTCGTGGAAAATTATTTCATTTTCTGCCATTTCCGCACTGAGTAGTAGGAAAGGTCTTTTAGCATGTAATGCATGGTCCTATGAACATTGAAAGTGTAGTTTGTAATTGTGAGCCAGGCTTTAAGCTATTTATCCTGTGGACAGCAGCCTCTGAACTCCAAGTCTGTCTATTCTGGACTTCAATGTTTGTGCCTATTCACAGTGGTACCTAAGTACTCTATAAATCCCCAAAGAGAAAATCATTTTTATTCTGTCCTCCAAACAGATCAATATGATTAAACATATATCTAAGTTTTCAGAAGAAAGAATATCTGTGTTTGATACTATGACTCAGATAAAAGCCTGGAATCCCAGTCATGAGATTGTTCATGTGAAATAACAGAGCTGTGAAAACTGCTGCTTCTTAGTCACCTATTTAATATGTATTTTATTGGAAATCCCCAAAACATGTCTTCAAACTATAAGGAAGCCATTTTGCCTTCTAAATATATCTGAGGGTAAAAAAGCTGTTAAACAAGAAAGAACAAACTTGGAAAGATGTGAAAAATAATTTTAAAAGTAGTTGCTTTTGCAATATGCCTCTCTCTTAGTTATCGTTTAAATTTTTTCACAGTGTCATAGGCACCTCATGAGAAAAAAAAAAGTAAAAAAAATGTGTTAGTCATTGTGTTTAGCTCTGCATTTCTTTCCAAATTGTTAGTCTTCAAAAATACATTGTATAATGTCAATCTGTTGGGCATTCCAGGGTGAATGTGATAAACTGTTGCCACTGGCTCAGGACTGCTAAATAACAGTCATTTATCTTGTCATCAAATAACTGTACAGCTATAAATTTTTAGAAGATATGCCCGTGAGGCAGCTAAACTTCACTTAATATGTTAATGACAAGAAACTGAGATACACTAAGACAGAAATAATAGCCTGTGGTCTGCCCTGGGGCTTACAGAAGGACCAAAAATCACAACTAGTTGCTCTCAGTTCCATGACCATACACATGTTCCAGCCTGTCAGTGCCTGAAATGTCCTGGTTTTCAGTTTTCTGTTGTGTAACAGCTAAGCTCAGCTTCTCCATTCAAGCTTTCAACCTTTCCATTCAGTGCTATCTTATTAATGTGTTTATGATTGTCTCTCCCTCTTCTCAGAAAAAAAAATAAAAACAACAACAACAAAAAAAAAACTCTTGAAACATGAAGAAAGTGATGTCATTGTGCAGAAATGTATATTGGCCACTTATTTCCCCTCAAGACAGGAGTAACAAATGATGTTTTTGCTTTCTCCTAACACTTTAATTTGGCTGGTAGCTACTGCCAAGTAATCCCGAGCAGGAAAATGATGCTTTGAAGGCACTGGGATGTCTATCTTCAGAGGTAGTGATCTTATATGTATGTTTCAGTGGACTCATCTTCAAGGACTTGGTTTTCATAAATCAGCCTGGAATGCTTCCTATAAATCATGTCTATATATGTTTCAAAGGATTTTGCCAAAAAGTTTATGTACATTTTTCTGGAAGTGATGGTGCTGAGTAGCACTGCTGTGTGAGTGAAAGTAAATGTTGAGAAACCTCGAATATGTTCTCCACAGCTGGTTCACCTCATCAGCATTTGGGTAAAGGTTTTAAACTATTCAAACTTAAACTATTTCTCTCATTTTAGGAGTAACTGTGTAAATGTGTTGGTAACAACAACCCAGCTTATCCCAGCACTTGCAAAAGTCTTGCTATACAGTTTAGGAGGAGCTTTTCCCATTGAAAATATTTACAGTGCAACTAAAATAGGTAAGAAAATTATTCCTTCATTCATTCTAACTACTCTGCATTATTAATAATTGCTTGCCAGTAATGGATGGATTCAAAACCATGTTCCTAACACATTTTTAGTTAAAAGTCAGACATTGCACATGTTCAGTTGTTTATGTTAATAATAGTATTCCTAATTTAGCTTCTTTTCATATATGCCTAATATGATAAAGATTCCAGTATTGATTAAAAACCTCAGAAACTCCTAGTTAAAATACAGAGAACATAAAATGTGCAGAGAATAATGAAGAAAAGTGTTTCATTAATTCTAATCCAAACAGAAGTGTTGTTAAAATAATCTCTATTCTGATCTTTAGATCTATGTAAGGTAGACCACAGCTTCCTATCCTTTTTTGGAATCACATCATATTACTGAGCATAACGATGATTGGTATCCACAGAAGCTGTGCTGATGGATGCCTCAAGGGCCCTTCCCTATTCTGCTGCTAACTGGCTACTTTGAAGGGGCTTGTGTACAGTTTGGAGAGTAGTATATTTGGGAATGACATCCAAATGTAATATAAGAAAAGTTACCAACCCTGTGAGATCATAGAATCATAGAATGGCCTGGGTTGAAAAAGATCACAATAGTCATCTAGTTTCAACCTCCCTGCTATGTGCAGGGTCACCATCTATCAGACCAGGCTGCCCAGAGCCACATCCAGCCTGGCCTTGAATGCCTCCAGGAATGGAGCATCTACAACTTCCTTGGGCAACCTGTTCCAGTGCGTCACCACCCTCTGTGTGAAAAACTTCCTCCTAATATCTAACCTAAATCTCCGGTATTAGTTTAAACCATTCCCCCTTGTCCTATCACTATCCACCCTCATAAGTAGTTGTCCCTCCTCCTGTTTATACGCTCCCTTCAAATATTGGCAGGAAATTGGACATATGACACAGTCTACTACTAGCAGTAATTTTGGCAGATTTCATGATTTGCCATTTAGTAATTTAAGAATGTTGACTATAATATCTTGAATAACAAGGACAGTGCCACTTTACTAAAAAATACTACATTTCCTAATTGTTTTTCACAAGTGAAAAAAAAAAAAAGTGAGAAAGTGAGAAAAATTTATATTATAGCAGTGTTAGGAAAATTTATTATCTCGGTTATCTGTTAATTAGCTGTAGCTCATCCCTTGAGACAGAAATGCCTCAAATCCTTCGAAAAAGTCAGGGAACAATATATCCTAAATACAGTAAGCTTTTGAGAAGTTTCTGGAATTAATGTCATCTGTCATACAGCCTGTATGTTGGCTTCAGTTCATGAGATTACACTCAGAACAAAGAAAATCATGCTGACAGAATTTGGATTTGAAGAGTGAAGCTGCATCTCTAGAGGCTCTGTGGAAGGAGTCCTGCACCAGGATTTCCTTGTAGGAACAGTGCCTGCTGTCTCATCCCTCTTGGGAACACAGCAAACTCTCTTCAGTGCAGGACCTACTTTTCATTTCGGTGACCTCTGCTTTGTGTTGAGCACAGGACTAAAATTGTAGCTGTTTCTTGCACACACTGAAATTAGATCCTGATTGGACAATTAATACACAGAATGCTTTTCATAATCGTAAGCATTTTTTCTATTGGACCATCTGAAGAAAAGCAAGAGAAGAGCACTAAGAATCAGAGATCTAGAAATCAGGAGCTTAAGAGAGGGGACTGAAAATGCTGGGGAGGAGGCAGGGGGGGAAGGGGGAGACATCAGGTAAAAAGCTATTATAAAAAGATAATAAATTATGGTTAAATTGCAATGGAGTATGCATAGGTTGCATATCAGAGAGATACTTCCTAAGGAAAAAGTTAATTAAATATGGAGATGCCTGAGGAAACAGAAAAATCATTTTATCTGCACAGTTCATGGATCAATAACACAAGCATTTGCTGGTAAATTGAAGCTGTAGTACAGTGGGAAGATGGGTAGGTGACTTTGCTTGGCTCTTTTAAATCCTGTTTATTGTTACTGGCTTAGCCTGCTTGTTTCCACATTCCTCCAGAAGAGCCAAATACTTCGTGGAAGTTCACCCAGGAACCTGTTATGTCTAGTTTTATTTTTGGTGTCCATTTTTTTCTAAACACATTTTCCATTGCTACATGGCTTACTTTCGCAGATATACTAGACCTGAAATTGCTGCAGTTCTTGGAAAATTATTACTACAGTAATAGGGAAACATTTAATTTCAATTTTCCTTTCACTAACATATTTGTTTTTGCAGTGCTACTAATTCCTTTATTTTGGTGGCTTTCCTGTGACTGTTAAGAAAGAGATTTAATTTGACCCAAATCAGCTTAGTGTCACTAACAGTGTTAGTTGTTTCTCAGCAGTTTTAGCTCTAAATCTCAAGGCAGGGAACTATAAAAAATAACAAGTAGTAGAGATGTGTTAGCGCTGCAGTAAACCTTTGTAGAGCATCATGGTAACTTGCTTGATAGCTTGAACAAGTAGTGCATTGTTTTTCAGGCAAAGAGAGCTGTTTTGAGCGTATAGTGTCCAGATTTGGCACTAACATAACTTATGTTGTGATTGGAGATGGCCGAGATGAGGAGCATGCAGCTAATCAGGTAACTTCACTCTGAACTTTTATCTCATTTATCTTCCAGGAAAAGAAAGTTGCTTTGAACGAATAATGCAAAGGTTTGGCAGAAAAGTAGTATATGTTGTAATTGGGGATGGTGTAGAAGAAGAACAGGCAGCAAAAAAGGTAACCTGTCTCCTGAAATGTTGGTGTGATACATAGCTACTAATGCAAGCCTTTCTGTTTGCATTTCTGTCAATTTTGTACAATGGCAGAATGACAAATCATTTCAGTCTACAGACACAAGGCCATAAGAGCATGATGACATCAGCACTTAAAGTAAAATGAACCATTTGGATTCTAGCATTTGCTTTATTTCAGTTTGGAAAGAAAAAAAAAAAAAGCAAAATCATTTAAAAATTGACAAAGAAACGTCGGGGCAAAAATGTCTGATTAACGTCAAGCAAATAACAGATATATCATGGGTTTGACATGAAGGTTGGGTGGTCATTCTCTTTAAACAGTGAAACCAGGTAGGTTTGAAAAGAGGTGTTATGGAGAATGTGAAAAACCATTAAAAGGATTGTGCAGATCTTTTACTTAAATAAAGACAGATCTGTAGTTGGCTGGAGCACACAGAATGAACATATAGTTTGATTCAGGAAGTAAACATCTGCAAACAGAAAAAGAAAACGACATAAAGACTGTGCACCAAATCAGTTTCTAAAAAAAAAAAAAAAAATTGTTTATTTAGAAGCATTTTTCCCTCATCTGATGAATTCAGATCTAAACTTCACCAGATAAATTTTCTATGTTCAGAAGGAGATCAAATTAGTAGAAATTTGAACCATGCTTCACAGTATAGACCCTCAAATGTGCAGAAACAGATTTATTTATTTATTGCCTCTGCACAGCTGCATAATTTATATAAATGTCTTTGTGCTAGAAGTAGTGAAATTAAGTGTCTTAAAGTGTTAAGTTTGTAGAGTGTGGGTGGAATGGAAACAAAATGAAAAAACTGAAATGCTTATTCCAAATGGTTCCTTGATATAGGTACTGGTGATGGGTCTTTCGTAGATTGTGCTAAACAACGGTGGTTGGATTGTGTACTTTCCAGTCTGGCATGCTTGTTTTCTAAATGTTGGCTACACTGCATGAATAGATAACAGAATTCAGAGAAATGGTTGAATAGAGCATATTACAAATAGATCTGAACAGAACATGAAAGTATGACTTCAATTCTACTCTGATCAATTGCTGAAGGAGAAAAGTACATATACCTGCAACTCTCAGAGACGCTGATGCTTTCTGCAACACATTATCTTCTTTTAAGTACAGAAATGTGTTATTTTCTCCTCAAAAGATATTTATTTTCCTTTTCCTCCCAGAAGGACAAAAATGTAGTTCAACTCTGTTTCAGTGTGTGAAGCCACATTTTATGAAAGTCTTATAACTTTTCAAATGAGCTTGCAGACTCTTGCAAAGTATAACAAGTGGAACAGAAGCAGATTTCCTGTTAATGCTCCTTTGTATGGGTTTCCATGATAACAAGAAAACAAATAGCCCTCACTAAATAATGGGCTCTTTACAAAGACACTATTAAGAAAGGCTGTCTAATTTTTTTTACCTTCAGGTGAACTGTTGAGCTCAGATCTATTTTGGCCTGATTTTTGTCAGTACCTTACTAGCAAAAATCATTCCAGAAACACAGTGGTGTAAACTCCATGGTGGTAACCTGACTAGTCTCATGCATCAGATACCGCCCTCTGTCATAGCATTCATTGTTCCTGACCTTTTTCCCCCCTCTGACAAACACAGCACAACATGCCTTTCTGGAGGATATCCAGTCATTCGGACCTCTTGGCTCTCCATCAAGCACTGGAACTAGAGTATTTGTAACTGTGTTCTAAAGTTGGCGATCCTGTTTTTTATATATATATTTCAAGTACACTGAATTTTTATGTGTGATTCAATGCCTCTGGCTTTACACATATGAATTGTCTTAAGAAGGGAAGAAATATTTGGAATTAAAAATTCCAAATTGAAGAATTCAGATTGCTGAATGGAGTTAAAGCATTAGTGCTACGTAAGGAAGCTCTATGGTCTTATATATGCAACGTTTTTAAATGGATTAAAACTGTGGAGGTTGCTGGTACACACCGAATGAGCCCTGACAGGAGTGAACAAAGGACTCGAACTGGCAAAGCACCAACACGCGTTTTCCAACCGACAAGGTGGTGTTCAACAACATTCCTCAAAATGGGATATATTCTCAGCACTGAGGTTTGAACCAGACTTTAGCCTACCTAACCCAGAAAATCTGAATTGGAATGCACTCAGACTGTATAATGACAATCCTGTCTAGACCTGTAATTTGTGTAAATTATTGATGAAAATAACTTACTGTGACTTTATTAGCAGCTGATTTTGGAAGTGGATGCAATTTTTCTTTCTTTTTGGGGGTCGGGGAGGGAGAGGGTTATATAATATTGTCTCTTTTATAAGTTTGGCAAACAGAATGTGCATAATGATGTGTTGTGCCTTAAGGAGAAGACTGTGTTTGTGTGTTATAATGTAACTTTGGTTAAAAACTATGTAGATAAACAAACAAAAAAAAAAGCCTTTGTGATAATTTTTGACATGACCAAATTTGAAATTTAGAGAAATCAAAGAGAATGACTGCACCAAAGCATTTAAGTTTTCGTTGCAGTGAAAAAAAAAAAAGAATAATAAAGGAAAGTTTGTGTTTTTATTTGGATTCTCAATAATTCCACTGACTGAGGAAAGTTGAGAGTATGTTGGGAGGTTGATAGTGGGGACCGCTACCATGAAAGCTAAAAAAGAAGAGTTTAACACCTTCAACATCATTTCTTGATTCTCTGATGAGATAACTAGGAGCCATTTTCATGAATTACTTAGTCCACTGAAAGCCATGCAATGAGTGTATTTGCTGTGTCTGAAGGAACAAACTCCCAGCCAACTGATGAAGTATCTGGAGTGCACTAATGGCATTACTGGAAGGTGAAAATATTCTATTAAGCACAGATGGAGGATAAAACCTAGGTTCTTTAGAAAGAAAAGAATTCTAAAGAATGTCTTACTGATCAGATGCACAAATTATGCTACATTCAGCATATTTAGGATCAACACTGGCAGCCAGAATTGCTGGCAAGATAGCATTGGCCACTTGGGAGTAGAGTCCATTTTGGTAAATATTTTGGCATATTTTGGTAGCTTTTCCATTCAGTTCCACATACAGATGTCTTCTGTTTTGGGTCAACATGTCTTCCCCTAATTTTGATTACAAAAGATTAATATACAAGAGCAACCCTTAAGGGTCTTTGCATTCAGATATTTCAACAGCATGTCAGGCATCTGAGAAGAGGATAAGGAGGGGATTTTGATGAAGAAATACTGAGAAATATGTTAACTTTAGTCATGTATATTAATAATTTTGGTCCATGGTGATAATTACCTTGCAAGTACTGAACAAGCTGTCTTTCAGCACTGGAAAATGAGCAAGGTCTGTTTTCAACATAAGAGCCCCAGCACCCTACATGAGCACTCTAACGCAACTGCAGTGGTTCATCTTTCATTGCAAAAGATGGAAACTGCTTTTTTTGATTTTTATTACCTATGTGGAGATGCCTGAGGTTGCCTTTGCTCTAACTCTGTGAAGAAGTGTGAACAAGAGATGTTAAATGTAAATTCCAATGATGCTTACAGAAGTACAGCTGTCAGCACTGAGCTGAATTACTTCCACCCCTGTTTTGAAGCCAGTGTATGCTTAGTAAGCAGGTAGTAAGCAAATTTCATCTTTGTTGATGTGTTACATAAAAGTTATTTGGTAGGTGAAAGCTTGGAGCCACTAAAAAATCAAGGCAAAACTCCTTTGTAACTTCACGAAAATGGAATATTTTGCTGCTTTGGAATTGGATATACAAGTCATCATAAAAGAAAAATATTTTTTTGTTATCATTGGAAAGTGTGAAGCCATGAGAATGACCACACATGAAATCACTATGCACCAGCTACTTGGGTGATAGATATGTGTATTCAAGAAATAAAAATGATGCATACCTTATTTATATTTACAGAACTTGCCTAGTCACATTTGCTTAGAAGTACTTTTTGTAAGACCTGCGGTGCCAGTTTTTCATAGTCTTCAAGTGGGAAAAAATGTTTCTACTGGAACAGGAAAAAAGGTTGAACAAAGCCCTTCTCAAGTTCCAGCACCATAACATTGCATGAGAATGTCAATATAAAAATTTTTATTTAAAAAAAAAATTGGTATGATGAAATAGCTTATTTTTCATTTCTTTTTTCTTTTTTTTTTTTTTAACAAGTGATAACATTATTTAAATGCATGAACCAATTTTATTTCTCTTTTTTCTTTAGCTTTTCAGTGTTCTTTACCAAATCAGATGTTAGAACAAACAATAGCCCAGCAACAACCATCAGTTCTTAAAAAGGTTTGCAGTGGAGTTGTTCTTACCTCTCTGGCAAGACTGACTCAATTAATATACTGGACTTTCAGAGAGGAGGTGGAGGCACAAGGAGGGAAGTTTTGCAGAACACAGTGAAGTTCTGATTTTAACTTGAATTCTGTGTCCAAAGTCAGTGAAAGTTAATTATAAAAATAATCCACAAACAAATGCACCAGAAAAACAAAACAAAACAAAACAAAGATTTATCTCAAAAACCTTCACAATCCTAAAACTCTAAAGTAAAATTGCAGAGCATAAATACTGTCTTGCTAAGCAAAAATTATTATATATCCTTGAACGAGATTGTGTTGTACATGCCTGTTTTGTAGAAAGAAAGGACATTGATAAATTTTCCTGCATGAACAACAGAAAGGAGAAAATGACCAAGGCAGAGATGTATTCAAGACAGACTGCTCCAGATGGGATTCAGCTGAAGGCTGGTCATTTTGACATTGAGTGCATTTTAATTCAACAGTGTATTAATCAGAAACTGCCTTCCCTTCAGCCTCTCCTGAACAATCAAGATTGAGCACAGTGTCATGTTTGCAAGTATTCTGTGCAAATGACATGTAGGATATAATGCCGTTTGCTGATACTCTGAGCAGTTTTCAGTCATTATAGAACTTGAAAGTTCATTAGGCATTTGAATACTCAGCTTGCAGAATACAAACATAGTGTGATTGCAGTCACAAATTAGTAACTTAAATAGATATAACTCCATGCAGCTCAGCCTATCAGTGAAAAAAGAAGCAAAAGCTAAAAATGATAATTGTTTTTAGATACCTATGGAGATAGCACACAAAGACATAGGTGGCAGCTAGCTCCCAATTAATGATTTCATTAAAAGCCTGCGTGAGCAGCAGTGTTTGCATCCACAGTAGATGCAGAGTATGTTCCAGTGTAAGCACTGACAAGAGAGATGAAGCCAAATCAAAATCCTGTATACAGGCACACTTCATCTCAGAGCAGATGAAATCCTGCAGCCAACTGAACTGCAGAGTTTGTGGTGAATGTGGACTTGGCCCACAACAGGAAACCTGAATTTTAGCTGTGAGTTTGTGTCCAGATCCGGGGTTTTGGTTCAAAAGTCATCTCTATTTTACAGGAGTGATATCAAGCATATGCTTGAAATGAATATGGTATTTAGTATCTTTGAAGAGGAGCTGAAGTGACATGAGCCAAATCCCAGCAATAGCAGCATTTTTGAGATAAAATTGAAGCCAAGGGTGTCTGTTATGTATTAGCAGATTATAGTTTATTGGGGCCTACATAATTTAAGAAAATGTAAATTAAAATTAAAAGCTTGTAAAATTATGTACATCTTTACTATTTCTCAATAAATACACTTGGAAATGTCATTTTTTGCACTATAACATTTTGTAAGATGTTTGGTTTGCGGTTGAAACCCTCAGTAAAGAATATCTCTTATGGGAACTGAGCATGACCTTGGATTCCTCTTAAGTATGTCCATGCTGTCCTGGCGATCCACATCAAGCAACTCTCTGCCCTTTCAGTATGGTAACGACTAGCTCATCTCTGTGCTGTTTGCAAGGTGCAGCCCTGCAGGAAACCTCCCTTGTCCTGCACTCAGGTTTCCTTACGAAGGACAGCAGATGTCTTGCTCCCAATTGCAGTTTGAGAAACAACTTTTTTATTACAATGGCCTGGGGACACTTGGTTGATCTAGACATACAATGCATGAATTTAAATTCTCTTACCAATTCACTAACTAATGTAATGCTAATATTTTTCTTACGGATGATAAGCTCCAAAACAGAAAAGTTGTTCAGGAGACAGATTGGAGCGCTCCAGTGAAGCTGACCCTTGAGAAACTTTGCATGCTGTCTTTGGGAGTGCTTCATGTTGGGGGCAGTTCTTGTTTTGAAAGTAGCAGTCCCTTTGCTGTCTGCTTGCAGGGGTTTTAAAAAAGTCATTTCAAAAGGCAGGGCTACAAGCTGATCAGCACACATGGTGTGACATTACAGTCTTGGAAATAACACTGCAAGTGGCAGAGCCTTGGGCTTTGGTGCCCCAGCACTTTAACCAACAAAAGCAGATTTTTTTTTTCTGGTTGAGAAGAAAAAAGAGAAAGCACAAGAAAGCACGTTTAAATTTATTTATTTGTGTTGGACAAGCGAAAAAAAAAAAACAAACCAACACACACACACACAAAAAATCCCTTTGTCACACAAAGTACCATTTCTCAGCATTGGCAGCATTGGCAGATGAACTAGTCCTCAAATATCTATCTGAATGTTGATTGTTAAAAATTTGAATATGCTCTCCAATAAAGATGAAGTATGAGAGCACAGAAAAACAAAGCATATAGATTTAAACAAACCAGATCATATCAAGAAATCAGGTTGAGAACAGATTACTAGACTTGATTAATTAATTGATTAATTAGACTTGATTTTTCTGCTGTGTTCTCAGTTGCTAGGAAAATGAAGAGCAGCAGAGAAGCAGCAAATGTAAAGTGATTCATGTTTCTTGGGCTAAACTATATCATCTTCTGTGCTCTTCTCCAGGAAGCACATACTTTTTCAACTAATAAATAAATAAATAAATAAACTGGGGGGGGGAGGGAAGGAAAAACAAACAAACAAACAAAAAACAGCCCTACCAACCAGAACTGTTTGGAAAATATTAGAAATTTGTGACTCATTGAAACCAAAATATGTGTACACACATGTGCCAATGAATGAAACATTTATAGTCCTGTTTAGAGAAAAAGGGAATCAGGAGCCCACCATATCAGCCAGAAAAAAAGTCTGAGCCATTGTAGGAATCTGTTGAGTATGGCTATTATCTGGGATATCAATTCTCTGATGCTTTTCCATCTAGTATGTTTTCATCTTGTTTGGGGTAGGATCTTCCTGCCTTCCAGTCTTCTGATTCATAGTGGTTTGGTCCCAGTGCTGAACACAAATGTTTCTGGAAAAAAGAAAAAAAGAAAAAGAAAAAAAAAAAGAGGGTGAAAGACAAGGAAAGGAAAGAAGAACTGGAACAAAAAACCAAGCACTAAACCCACTATGCTCACTGTGAATGGAAATAGAAAATGCCCTAGACAGCATTTAGAAATTGGGAGGCTATGGTGAGCTGACTGGTTGCCTCATAGCAACCTTGCAGCTCCAAGCAGTGCCTGGGCACTAAAAACAGTGGGGCAGAGCAGATATCTCAAAAAGATAGTACAACCTCAGTCTCTAGTGGCAAGAGAGAGAGATCCCATTCACATGACAACTGAGCTGCTCGCTTTCAGCAGCCCAAGAGGGCACTGCAATTCATAAGCATACAATGTCTCCTGCACATGGGCATTTAAATATATCAATTCTCCAGAAAATAGTTATCTGTTGTGATGAAATATTAGTAACAATTCATGTGCAATTGTTTTAATCCCCTGCTGTTACAACACACTAACAGTTTTCTTATTAAAAAATTGGTTTTCATTTATGTATGAATTTTTTCCTGGAATAAATAACTCATCTGGTAGGAAAAGGAAGTACTGAACAGGGACTGAAGCTGATATCTTCTAAGTGAATTTTCTAGCAACAAATGTATATTCTCTTTCACTTGTGCAGCCTGCTGTCCTGTTGATGACAGATGCATGCATATTGTCCTGTAAAACTTGCTTCATCATAAAAGCTGTTGCGTCTAGTGGCAGACTTGTTCTTGGCCTTGTCTGGCCATCTCTGTGATGATCCATGTGGGCTGGAGATTCATGATCTTTCAGGTCCCTTTCAACCCAGGCCATTCAGTGATTCTGTGATCCCTTCCCTACTTTGTGTAGGGAAGGTTTTGGTCAGGATTGGGTGTGCTGATCCAGCTGCAGGCTTATTCCCTCCACACATGACATAGCAACAATGAAATGCCTTTTCCTCCTCTTCTTATTACACGGTTTAGCTAAACCATGTTGTATGGGGACTGCTGAATCACAGCCTGAACCTCTGATTGATCACCTGAGGTGAGCAATGAGTCAGCCATAGGAGCACAAGTGAAGGCAATTCACCTGTGCTGTCGGAAGGGGTGGAGCCTGGCTCCACCTCTCCTAGACCCATTTAAGTGCTGACGACCAGTGGGGAAGGATCTCTTCTGGAGATCCACTCCACTGGAGTTTTCTATATGAGCCCAGGTTATGGGTGAGTATACCTATCATTTCTGTTTCCTGCTTTGGTGTAACAACATCATAGCCAAGCTCTCTGTTTTACCTTAACATCTGTATATTCATTAATTTTACACTGCTATACCATAGCATCAGTATATTCATTAATTGTACTATGTGTATACCAGCAATACGTGATCCCATCCACATTATTCATGAGCCCTGTTTGGGGAAGGTAAGGTACTCACAGGCTGCCCCTGCTACCATACCATACAACAGTATATCCATGAGCAAGGTCCCACCTTTCCATGCTGGAGCAGTTTGATATGTGTCTGTCCTGCCAGACATCCCTTGCTGTTTAGTCTCTACCAAGTAGGCTGGCAGCAGGTACAACAGCCGCATGTTTGTGAGATCTCTGCATCTCCCCAGCGTGCCCTGTGAACAGCCTATTATGCTATCTTCACAGGAACGCATCAGCTTCAAGTGCATCTTTCTCACACGTAAAGCTTTTAGTGTGCTTTGGTTTTATGGCACAAGCTATGACTGGAGCATGGCATACACTTCTTCAGCCTATGCAAAGGGGTATTTCCCAGAAGCCCTTAATGACAATCTGAGCTTTGCAGTCACTCATGCTTAAAGCAAAACATATTTTATTTCTTTTTTTAAGTGGTGGGAGAGAGGGAAAGTTGAAAAAGTGGGAAAAGATTGGAGCCAAATGCAGAGGGAGGCTGCTCAGCTGAAACAGCTTATGCATGCTTATTTATGAAATGCAATCTTGTTCTCAGCAGTCACTGCAAGCCACTGACACATGGCAGCTGAGGGAG
Source organism: Meleagris gallopavo (assembly GCF_905368555.1). Taxonomy (NCBI): domain Eukaryota; kingdom Metazoa; phylum Chordata; class Aves; order Galliformes; family Phasianidae; genus Meleagris; species Meleagris gallopavo. The sequence continues at coordinate 55,634,349 of NC_139405.1, read as the reverse complement.
ATAAAGTAATTAGCGAGGTCTATCTTCTATTACTCCCTGGGAGCTGAAATCACAAGCCCTTAATAGTCTTGATGAACAATAAGTTTGTGCTCAAGATTCATCTGACTAGTGGGCAACGTAGAGACAGTGTAACTACCTGGCCCCTGAGGCTGTTTGAGAGTGGGGGCAGACAACCTTGCTCAGGTCCTTTCTTGAGATGGGAACCTACCCTGCACACCCAGCCCTTCAACTTGCCTGCCACAGCCTGCTACAACCCTCATGGCAGTGACTTACATAAGCATCTGAGCACTTGAGGAGTAAGGAGTGCAATTCCCATTTGCTCTACTGGGTGTTTTTACATCCTCCTTAAACAAAGTTGGTTCTAGTGATGCTGTAGCAGGGAGAACTGATATACTGGCAGGTGGGGAGGAGAGGGGGAGAAGGGAATGAAATAACAACTTAAGTCCTTAAAAAGTCAAGAACTTCTCAGCCCAAGGGGTAGCCCTAAAAAACCAAGCAGTTGCTAGTGTCTTAATTTTTTCACTTTGCCTAAATGCTCAGAGTGAGTTTTCTTCTCTGGTCAAACAGCAGTACCCTAAAAGTAGTATTTGTAATGGAAAGGCTGACTCGACCTTTAGTCTAATAACCAGAAAAACACAACCATAAATGAAACAAACAGATCAGTGTTCTGACAGTAATAAGGCACTTGCTTAGACATTTACCTGTCCTTTTGCAGGACAATAATTTTATGATTGAAAAGTCTTGTTTTTAAACTTCATGTCTGGGAAGAAATAAAATCCTGACCACATCAGCTTGTTTAGCAGATGGTAGTACTGTGCATAATTAATGCATTAATTTTCATTCTTAATAACTAGCAAATACAGCTTATTTGGATTTCCTCCTGAAAGCTGAATTTATTAGGTACAAAACAAAAAGCCTGTGCCAACTCTTTCAAGGAGATTATATCCTGTATTTCCCCCACTTTCTATTTTCCACCAGTGTCGCCTGGGTGGCTCTTCCCCTCTCTGCAGAAAACTTCAGGGCACATGGCAGCTTTCTCCTGTCCCTTTTACACTTCCATATGTTTTCACAATAAAGGTTTCTTTCCTTCACCTCTGTATAAAACATGGAAAGGCTGTCACTTGTTTGCTGAAAATGCCTTTAAATTCATCAGCTCTCCTAGACCTAATAAGGTGACATGTTTACAGTGTTAAAGGAAATCAGGTGTTTTAATATTATATGAAAAAAAAAAACAACCATATTTATGTAGTGTTATAGTAATACCGGTTGCCTGGTGTTTCTCAGTCTATTCATCACGCAGCAATCTCTCCACGAAATGCTGTGGAGTCTGCATGTTGGAATGCTGTGCAATCATGAACTTGAATTCACCATAAATAACGCAGCATAGTGACCACAGCAGTGGGATGTGTGTAAAGAAACAGACATCCTCCAGGCACGTGGCAGCGTGAAGCTCAGGAAACCTTGGGATCATTCCTTTGAAGGGCAGAACTTGTCCTATCCTACACAGGAACCTCCTGTTTTATAATGTTTTTTTCCTGACACAGCAGTATCTCAACAGAGGTGGGATGACACAAATTAATTCTGCATACAGTTTTCAAATCTGCTGTGATGAAGTTCTATGTGAGCCATTTCTCCCATAAGAAAAAATTTGAAACATACCTCCACTTCAATGCTCTGAAGCAGGGTCAGGGTCAAAGATAGGATTCATTGGGTATCAGCCTGGAAAAGTTGAGGCTGGACTGTGTGTGCATGTGTGTCCATGTGCGCACAGAGGCATCCACAGCACACGCAGAGGGCAGTGATACCTATGCACCTAGATGGCTTTTGCAGTCACCTAACCTAGGCTCTAAATTTAGTCATTAGATTCACAATCCCTAGTGAAAGGTCAGGGGGATTCAGTCATTTCCATTACAGTGGATAAAAAGCAGGGTCCCTTTTGAAAGCCACACCTGAGAACAGTGGAAATCACACGGGAAGTAGTTCTGTGTAATTCACTGCAGGTTTGGACACTGACTTCTCTAGGGTTTGAGTGTCTAAATACTCTGGATGCTGACATCCCAGGCTATCATTTACACATGGTTTTCTAAACCAGCTCCTACCTCATTGCAGCTAGGCTGAATATCCTTCAATCTGAATGTGGCTTAGCAAGAGAAACATTTCATTTACCTCCTACGTGTCACTCATTCACACACCACTACCCATCACTCATACCATGTTCCCAGAGGTCTGCATAGACGTGCTAATGGCATGGGCCTTCCCCTGGTCCCAGCATAATTATTCCAAAAAATCCTGAGGAAAAGAGCAGTCAGAGCAGGCAGGTCAGAATCTCAATGATTGTTATTTAATTACCAGAAGTTTTCTTTTCTTTCCCTTTGCATTAAAATACCCTTAAATGGAAATCTTCCAATCTCCCAAAAAGTTGAATTCTTTCATGGGACTCATACCCTGGAAGATGTGGTGCTGAGCAAGCCCAGGGAAAGGGCTTTTTAGTACAGCTACAGCTTGCTGTTTCCCTGCTCAGTGGAAAGGTGCTGTTACTTCATTCTAACACAAAGGTAGCTTAGGTAGTAAGTGATCTATGAGGGCACAGCATGGCAGGCATCACACATCTTGGACAAACCTCTGCCCATATCTGCTGCTAAATCACATGCCTGTTCTTTGCTGTTCAAGTCTCCACGTGGCTTCTTATATCCTCATTGAACTTTTCTATCCTGCTCCATGTAAAAATAGTGTAGGTCTATAATATGCTGTTTGTAAGAGGAGTTGCTGAAGAGGAACTTCATGATTTTCCATCCAGAAGTACATCTACCTTCATAGATAGTTGTAGAAAATACGCCAGAAAATTAATTGGCAGCCATCTCTTGTCCATCCTCCTGCTGGATAGCTTTCTACTCCATGATTTTATGTTAGAAAACATCTGAAGAACATGTGGTTCCTTACTTTCTTCCACTAGGTTGTCTTTGCTGAAGGTTAAACATCAACTTTCCTTATAGCATCAATGGTAGTCTTGAGCTCAGTAAGTTTTTTTTGCACCTGTAGATGCAAACATTCAAGTATGCAAACCTACAGATACTTGACACTCAAACTGACAGCCAAGATTAATAAAGGAAGCTTATCTCTGCAGTGAAGTCTGGAATAGGGTTCTCTGCAGTGACAAAATAGCAGTGATCTGAAGGAACATCACAGAATAAAACATCTAGCTATAGAAAGCAGTCTTTGAATGCTGTGACAATAGATCTTTTAAATGCTTTTCAGTGGATGAAAAGTGTGTAAAGAATTGGATGATGTTGTTTCACATGTTTCTGAACTAAAAGATGGTGAAACTTTTCCTCTGGTAACCACTGATTTCAATAGGGAAATGTATAACATGAAAAAAATTGTTATGATAAATCATTCCATAATACTCCTGTCCTTATAACTGGAAGCCATTTTTGCGTTTAAATTTTCTTTCTTGACTCTCACAATAGTAAATTGATGATCGGTTTCCATGACACTTTTATGTGAGGACGCAACACTTTCAGAACTTTTATAATTGTGGATTTCAGGATAGAAATCTGGGGGATAGGATTGGTGGCTGATCATACACCTCTGCATTCACAGCAGATCAGTGCTACGTAACATTAGTGCCTACTTTGGAAAAGTCACATTCAGTCATGTATTTTTTGCTCCTTTAGGACAATAAGGCAATTTAGAACAAAAAGAAAAAGAAGATTGCCTTGTTTTCTGCAGATATGAGCAGGTAGCTGGAGAACCATAAGCAGCCCCAAGCTCGTAGCTGTGGGAATGTGCTCCATCTTGAAAAGTTTTCTTTCAGTATTTCAGCAGCTACTGGTTTTACAGAGTAGGCTGTCAAACTGTATGAATAACTACCTGCACTTATGGGATTGATGATATTTTTGCCATCTAAAAATCCAGTCTTTTCTGAAGCCAGTCATACGCTTTCCTTCAAAACTTCATTTGGCAGTCAAATTTACAGGTCAGCTATAACTGAAAATGTGTCTCTTTCTTTTATGAATTTATTCTCTCAGTTTTATTTGGTATTGCTTGTACAATATAATAGGCATAGAAAAAATGTGGAATACAGGGAAAATGGAATAATATTCTTTTCAACTTCTGTCAAGTGGGCATAGCATGTAAGAAAAAGTTACTAGTATTTGATGTTGCCACTGCATTTTTTTCTGGTGTCTTCTTCCTACTTGCACCTTTCAAGAGGTTAATTACTTTTTATACTCTGTAGTGACCAGCTTTACATTCAGCAAAGATGTTGAGGATAGCTGAAACAATGTTTAGATAGATCTCTTTTTCATCATTTGCTGATGGAGTATCTTTGTTCTTACTATATATTTTTAATTTATTTTGTTTCCAGTCTCTGACATATCCTATAGTTTATTTTTTACTTTTTTGCAAAAAATTATCTTCTTTCTACTTAATTTTATTTAAGCACTTGGGCTATTTCATGTATATTCTTTTCCTTTTAAAAACAACTATACTAATTCATTTTTGTTCATGTTTGTGCTAGGTGCTTTCTGTCAATAGAGAACGCTGGATTGAAAGATTTAGACAGAAATTCAGCTGCACAACTCTGGCTCTTACAGTCTATTTTTGAAGCATGTCTAGGGAATAAACTTTTCGCAATGTCTGAGCAAGTTTGGAGGTTAAGGAATTAAAAATACACTGTGACACAGAGTTAGCCCACTTTGGGATGAGTTGAATCCCTAGGATGTGGCAATAATGTCATGGAGATCATTTGAAGAGAAGATGCTTCATGGCCCATTTACTCAGGTGTAGTGAGGGTCTGAGAGATTTACTCAAGAAAACTTTCTGGAATTGTTATCTCTGAAACTGATGATCATCCAATAAACTGAGATCACAAGTGTAACATTACAGAAGTGTCAGTTCCATAGCATACTATCTGTAGTTTAGTTTTTTCAGAATTGTGTAAGCAGTCTTGTGATTTGTTTCAGAGATGAGAGGATACATGTGCACTGTAACATTTGGCCTTGGCTGGAAGATGATGGCTTTGGTGATGGTACACAATCCAAGAAGTACATTTGTTGTTACAGTATGCCTCTTGCCAGGCAACACTTCTGCAAGCCAAAATTATGTCTCAGACAAAAAGCATAATTTATCAGCAAAATGGACCAGACTTATTGTTGCCTATAGAAGTAAGAGTCTTCAGAGATGACAGGAGTGCTTTCCAAAGAGTTTGCTCTGCAGTGTGGGGCTTTTCCAGTTCTAACGTGTTAGAACAAACAGAGATAAATGGGTAGATTGGGATCTCTGTAACTTTATCACTCCATGCTTAACAAGACAACAGCTTGGCCATAAAGACATTCCCAAGAGACATTCCATAAGACCACTGGAGCCATGACTAGATTTTCAAAGAAGCCAGGAAAAAATACAGCATTTTCATTGAATGAATTTCCTTTTTACTGAGGTCATAGCATATTGAGAGAGGTTAATTTGGATATCTGCAAAATGTTCCTGGACTCTCCCTCACTTAAAAAAGAAACAGCGTTCCCATACTCTTCTTTGTAGAGAGGCTTAATAGTGAAACAAGTTGCCAGAAATCTTTAGCAGAAGAAGGCCCTGTCTTCTTTTATATGCCTGTTCAGGAAACACAAGTGTTTTCTACTGGCTCATTCTAGGAGAAACAAGTGGAACAAAGTTGGTGGGCCAATCTCTTAGGTATTTGATACCCTTAAATTCCTTGGACCTCAGCCATTTAAATAGTACGCTTAGTCATAGCATTATTCACAACAGTTGTTGGTTTCCAAAAGAGTCTGCCAGTGCTATTACATCTTTTAACACACTTCAGCTCAATTGATGGAGAGCATCTGTTGCCCTGAGATGTGAATCTGGATATATTCATTTCTTTCCCCCCCAAAATGGGATACTACAGAATGCCTCTCCTCCAAAGAGTGGAGACTAGCTATAGTCTAACTATGTTCTTTGTTCTAACTGTAGTGACTTCTTGAAGTCTTTCCTTGTACACAGTATCTTGGTGCAAAGTGATGTGGGCTGCAGTGTTGCAGTAGCAAATCTACTTTAATCTAGGAACTAACTGAAACTTGCAGGCAATAGTAGAAATATTATTGTTCCAAACAAAATAATTTTTTGTTCTTAGAGCCTAACAAAATTTTCAGCAATTCTCAGTTGAAGTTTAAGATTAATGTTACATGGTCCACCACTCAGCCCCCTGACACAAATGGAATGCAGGTTACGGCTTTTCATTTTGAAAGAAGTACTAATTTTAATGACACTATCAGCAAAGGATTTTGTTAAACGCTTCAAATTTCAATTCCACCTCCAAGACAAAAATAAATAAGTAAAAAGTTACCATAAAAGCCTGGAAATGGTGATTAATGTATCTATTTACTTTCTGGGAGGACTAATACAGTCTCATATAGAAACGTATTAGTAACATTGGTTAGAAAATGCCAATACTCTTTTTCAAAGGTGATTTAAACTACTATGGAAATGTCCTGAAAAGTTTGGGAAGAGAAAAGGGACTGAAAAGAAAGATAAATCCAGAGGTAAATTCTCTGCTGTTGGAAGAAATTTTCAGGTAGAAAGAAAGCCACTTATAAAAATATTTCATTTGTTAAACAAAGAAACAAAACTCCCAATATTTTAGGTTAAGACTGTTTTTTATTTCTAGTTCTTTTCCTAAAAACTGAGACACTGCCCAAAATGGCCTTCAAACTTGGAGGAGTGACAAGGCTGAAGCGAGTGATTGCATGATGAAAGTCTGTGTGCAAGAATAAGACAGAGCTTCCTCCATCTTCTCCTCCTCCTCATTCTCCATTGCTTTCTGGGCTGAGGATCCTCCCACTGCGATCCCGGGAGCCCACAGAACTTCTGGGTCGCAAGGAAGGAGACATGATGTGAGAACAACTGAGAGACGTGAGAAGCTGAGAAAAGAGAGGCTGTAAAGCATGGCTTCTTCTCAGTGTCAGATTGGGCCAAGGGCACAAAAAGCTCTGTAGGTGAAACTGGGCTGGGAGAAGCACAATGCTGAGCTGGGATGGAGCCAGGGCTATTATTTCTCCTGCCAGCCTCTGAAAGCAGAGACAAACAGGTGTCACATAGTTGTGGTTTAACCTGGCAGGCAACTCAGCATCACCCAGATGCTCACTGACTCTCCCCACATGTGATGGGAAAAACTTCTTTACTGAAGGGTTGTTAGCCACTGGAATAGGCTCCCTAGGGAGCTGGTTGAGTCACCATCTCTGGATGTGTTTAAAAACCGTTTGGATGTGGTGCTCAGGGACATGATTTAGTGGAAGGTTGTAAGTTAGGGTAGTATGGTTAGGTTCTGGTTCAACTTGATGATCTTTAAGGTCTTTTCCAACCTGACCAGTTCTATGATTCTAGGGGGGAGAAAACAAGGAAAGTGAAAGTGTGAGAATCATGGGTTGAGAAAAAGACAGGTTAACAGGTAAAGCAAAGCTGCACATGCAAGCAAAACACAAGAAGGAATTAATTCACTGCTTCCCATCAGCAGACTGATGTTCAGCCACATCCAGGAAAGCAGTTTCTTGGGAAGACAAATGTCATCATTCTGAACATCCCTGCTCCCTCCTTCTTTAACCTAGCTTTTATTGCTGAGCATGATGTCATATGAGAAAATCCTTCTGTTGGGTTGGGGTCAGATGTCCCGGCTTTATCTCCTCCCAACTTCTTTTGCAGTCCCAGCTCTTTGCTAGCAGGGCAGCACAAGGAGCAGAGAAGTCTTTCGCTCTATGTAAGCACTTCTCTGCAAAAAGTGAGCCTTGGTGTGCTAGCACCACTTTTTTAATAAAGAATACATAACACAGCATCATGCAAGCTTCTCAAAGAAAATTAACGCTATCCCAGCCAAAGTCACGACAGAGATGAACATTTATTGGATTGTTCTTGTCCTGAGTGTTGAAACCCATGAATACTTGCAGTACACTCTGTCCAGATTTCCCCTCTTTCTCATACAGGCAGATCTCAGCAGGTAGTGCTGCAATTGCTGAAACTGAGATTCCAAACACCTGAACTCTAGAAATGTTTGGATGGAAACTGTCACATCTTAGACTTGTATCTGGTTGTGGGCACTATTCACAAGCTGTTGAATTTTGTCTGCCCAAGCAGTATTGCTTGTAGTCTGACTATTTGAATCCAGCAACTGTTGACACATGGGGAGACCGGTATCACCCACGCAGAGCTCAGGACTGATTTCAGTGTGGGTTTGGATGTGTGCAGGTTCTGATCCAGGTGTCTGGTGAGTGTAAGAAGCAGGGAGCTGAGGATCCCTGTGATGAGTGCATTTCACAGCAGAAAAAACTGGGGAAAAAACAAAGCAACAACTGGTGGCTGTAGCTTTTGCAGCCACTGAAGAGTTTGCTCTGGCTGCTGGCCTCGGAGTGTGGGACCCCACCACCTCCTGATTCCGGCCACACACTCGGACTACTTCCCTAATGGAGGATGGCATTTCAGGGAGACAATAGCATCATTTTCTCCTCCAGAGCTACCCTAATATGTGCTGGAAACCAGCAGAAATTCATGCACCTTTCCGTTTAGCTGCAAAGGTTACCGCTCTCCAGCAGCAAACGAGAGCTTGTAAATATTCCCACTTTTTGAGAAGCAGATAAGAAAATCTGCGCGCTCCCATGTGCTCAGCGCTGCTCCCTGCAGCCCGGTGCCGGCCCTCAGGCCGGTAATTCCCAGCCGTAGCAGCAGGGGTCAGCCCGCTCTAAAGCTCCACCTGAGACCAAATTCTCTGCGCAGTCACAGCAACACCTCTCCTTCCCTCTTTCCCTTCCGACTGCCCACGATAAACGTGAGCTGCAAATAAGGTTGTGTTTAGACAGGCAAGTGGTGGGAATTTTCTCTGAGTAAAGACAGGAGGATCTCTCCCGGTGGAAAGGCTTTCGAGCGGTTTACAGTATTTGCCTGTAATTGTACACATTCTGTGAACAAATCACATCCACTCATTTATTATCCACACTAAACAAGGCAGTAGGTCTGGTACACAGGTGTGTCACTCACCCTGCTGCAGACTGGAGACATCCGCAGTGGAATGTAATTTTTTCCACCCAGAGATTAGTTATGTTAATGCAATGTCAATGGTGACCGGTTTGGGGAAATGGGGAAATAAGGGGAGATGGGAGAAAAAATAAAGTGAACTAATTGTTCACAGAAACTTGGAATAAAATTACACAGAATAGGTGCTTGCTTTCTCCTATGACATTTACAAAAGAGAGATGGATTTTGGTTTTCAATAATAATTCTTATTTAAAATTTAAGAATTTATCTAGATTCTGATAGTTTCATCAAAAAGACGTAGAATTAAATGGGAGCTTTCCGTGGGCTTTGGATCATGGCAAATATATGAGTTGGACTTACTTATAATAGGAGTTGTAATGAGGAATAGATCACTTGAGGCTAGAATAGCTAGGACTTATCCTAATAAAAGCAGATTATCTGTCTATAACATGTATCTATGAATGTTTTACATGTTAAATGCAGGGTATTTGTGACTCAGATTCCCTCAGGAGCAGAGATTCATGGTTAGGGGAAGGTAAAGGCTACACTTACAAATATGTATGTACATGTATTTTATGTGCCACTTTTCTACAACTATGCATTTCACCTTGTACATAAGCAATCCAGTAGGATTGATGTGGCTTGGCCAAATGGCTGAACTCTAGAGCCAAATCATATCTGACAAAAATTAACCCATTCTTTCCTGACCTTCCCCTATGCTGTAATAAGATGCCTTTACCTCTTCAGACAATAAGCTAGGAAGTGTGATCCTCTGTTCCCAATGTGCACCGACACATGAGTTTTGCCATTCTCACTGCTTTAACACATATTTGCTTCAACAGGCTCTGGAGTCTCAGTTCATGTCTTTCCAGCACTTGTACAGATAATGCAGCCTGACAGTTTTAATGTATACCTAAGATTACACCACGCTGGTACTTACTCCCTGGCTTGTCTGAAATTTTTTCATCATATTGGCCAAGAGCTTCCATTCTCTTTGGCCCCTAGAAACATCAGGCAACCCCTGTACAATTTATTGCAGTTTATAATTTCTACACATAGATGTCATTTCCAAAATATTCATTAAAAGAATTAGTCATTTACAATAAATGCTACATTTTACAAGAAACTTCAGTGATTATTTATTAAACATCTGGATTTTTTCATCATCACTTCATAATGGGGATGAGTCTGAACTGGAACACCTGATCTGACTTTTCTTCTCACTCTTGGAGAATTTCAAATTCCAATTCTTGAGGGCTGTGACTGTCTTCATTTTGAGTCTTCTACAGCACTGAGCATATTGTTGGCACTTAACAAATAAACAATAGTAATCCAAATCTGGACCAAAGATTAATTGTTGGGGTGTATCTGCACTTTATTTTAAAAAAGCATACATCTTCCACATTTCCCACACTGCATCAAATGCAATTCCTTCTTTCTCCTGTAACCATGAGAAATTGGAATCAGAATGTAGGACCTCCAGCCCAACACTCATAGGGCAGCGAGGAAAAAATGCCATCCTACATGGTAGCTCTGGTCATAAAACAGAACTGTTAATTAGTGTGACAGAGAGGTTTTTACACAAGAGCTGTAAGGGCAACAACAACTCAAACCATGGCAGCGTCTGCCACAAGGCCCACATAGACTATTGTGCACCTAGGGTGGAGAATTGAGCTGCACGTCATTGTTGCTTTACATGGACAGTGGATCTAGTGTTTAGGCCACTGCTTGGAAGTATTCAGATTAGTAAATAACAACAACAAAAAAAAGGAATGACTAAGGAGCATCTCACATTGTCCTCTCTCAGGAAAGGAAAATGGCCATCGTTAACAGTAACAGTCCCAAAAGCAGCAGTGCAGTAACATTTATTGTAATCTGTGCTGCTTTGGTCCAAAAGCCATAGTATATTTTCCTTAGCATGTGTTTTTGGATATTTGTGCTTTACAGTGGAAATGAAGAAATGGTGAAAACTTCTGGCAGTTTGCAGAGAACAGAAGGAGAGAACATAGATGGAAAAGCACTCCAGCAGAGGTGGAGTAATGGCAACTGATATGCAAGGGAAAGTCATAGGAAACAATGCAATCTAACTTGTTCCAGCTGCCTGAGCAATCACAGGGACAGTGCCAGATGTAATATAGCTCTGGTTAGCATGAGCTGAAATGTGGGATAGCCTCCAAAAACAAGGAAGGGGAGAAGAGAAGAAGCAGCTTGTTTGTGAACAAAAGACTAAACTATTTGGTTGCTAAAATACACGCAAAGAAGGTATCCCCTCCCTTTGCCCCGTGTGGGAATCACATCTAATCTGGGGAAAAAGCGAAAAGAAAAAAAGAATTGGATTGTGGTAGTGCTGCATTCTCACGATAAACAATGGAGGCTACGCTGAATTGTGGGGAAATCTTGAGGAGTGTTATTTTGGTTGTGCAGCAATTCAGTCCAACATTTTAACAAACTACTGCTGCTCTGCATTTTTTAAATGTGAATCAACAGGGGCAAGTCACAACAGAACAGCAACTCCAAGAGCTCCTCAGTTAAGTGTAGGGTGTGTTGATGGTCCATTCCTCCTGTAATTACACTGTGGGATGGAGGGCCTAAGTTTCCTAAGGTACAAACAGCCAAGGACTATGGTAGCTCTGAGCCCAGCCTATGTAGCAAAAAAAGAGAGCAAACAAGCTTATTCTGCTGATATTCCGAGCTCTTCCATCTACTGATCTTTTATCTCTTTGTCTTTGGAAACTCTATGATACATTCAGTCATTTCCATGACTGTGGAGTTTACCATTTGTCCCAGGCCGTTTAGATGATGAAGGAAACCCAGAAGGATAACATAGACCAGATTGCTTTGTCCATCTCATTGCTTGCCTCCAACTGATCCCTGTTCCACAAAAGTGGGGCTGAGCATGAAGTGATCAGGAGAGGTGGTAGGGCTTTTCCAAGGTTGCTTTGCCCTCCAATATGGAAAGATCATTCTGCCTTGGATTCTAGAGCACTTTAAAAAATACCTTCAAGTTGTCTTTCCATTTTTAACTTGCTTGTGCTGTCCCCATGAGGGGAGGATCCAGCTGTTCAATTTGCTTGAAGACAAATGCACTTTGAAGGAAAGGATGATGTGCTGGCTCCACAAAATTTTAAAATGACTTGACAGTGAATAATCATTAGCATTAGTAAAGTGAAAAAAGAAGCAGGAGATGGGAAGCATTATTATTCCCATATTACAGAAATAATTGAAGACGTGGAGAAAACTCAGAGTCTGGGATTTTTGTCGAGCTCTGTTCTCCCTCTGCCACAGAAGTCACAGCTCTGAGGAGGGCAGAAGGAACTGCATGAATGTGGCAAAGGCACTTGTCACAGTTCTTAGTTAGGAAAATAAGGCAGGACTGGCACAGTCAACTTTGCAAGAGAGTGGAAAAAAAAAAAAAAAAACAACCAAAACTGAATCTTGAAATCTTGAATCTAATAAAGGAATGGGCTTCACCAGCAAAATCTCTATTCCATTCGCAGTTTCTGAGCACTGATGTAGTTGTCTTTACTGCGCATATTATCAATTATCATATCGTTAACATTTATAAATGTTGCTTAGTGATGTAGATAGGATTGCTTCTTCCCCCACAACTGCAGTCTCTTTGAGGAATAAAAGCTGCTGCTTTCTTACAATCAAAATTCCATCCGTCTTTTAAGTATCAGATTTGCATTGAGCTCTTGTCACAGAAACACTTTACATTTATCACCTGGCATGTGCCACCTTTGTGCCCTTTTTCCCAGGGTCACCACTTTTGTGGAAATATTAATAAATGACAAATTGCATTTGTGTAATCTTGTGAAATGTTTTGACTACTAAAGTTGTTTCATAGCAGTTCATTAAAGGACACATAAAGTATTTAAGTTTACATTTTATAAAAAGATCAGGAATGCTGTGGCTGATAGCTTTCTTTCTATTGAGCATCTGTTTCCTATTTTTTTAACGGTTTACAGCAGTGGTTGGCCGGTTCCGTACTAATAGTTGATTTTAACTGGATCAAAACATTGTAATTTCTTAACAAAGGTTAGAGAGTGTCCTTCTAACACAGCTTCCTATGACTGCAACCAGCAATGTCTGTGCATCAACATCTGGTTTCAAAATATTAAAAATGATAAACACTTCCAGATACAATCCATCTGGCCTCCCAAAATTCTACATCTGCATAATTTTACTTTCCTTTTAAAAACCAAACACAGGCTTAGCTTGGCCCCGCTATGTTACTGAAGAATTCTCCTCCCTCCAAGTGTGGGGCAAAGCCCATGGTCAAATTTTGTTGGAAGTAGCCATCTGCGTCTGACCAAATGTTGTGTCTAGTGTTGGCTTTAATAGGAACTGATAAGCGGAAATTCTTCGCTCGGTTAGCATATGGTATTTGATTGAATCAGGAGGGAGGCAGCAATGAAGAAATTATGGTGCACTGAAAAGCAGTGGAGTTTGCCGAGCTGGCTGCTAGTGGGGTTTTGGAAGCTGTTTGCTTGCCGCCCACCTGCATCATGTCAGTTCACTCAAAGACAGCACCAACCCTGCAGGATTCTGGCCCAGAGCAGATGCAATCACTGTGAATGATTCACTGCTTTGCTCCAATGTCTCAGGCTTTCTTGAGACACACATCTCTTGGCTGTAACACCCTACAGACAGGTCTGCAACACTGCAAGGGTCAGAGCCCTGGAAGGGGACCACCCCTCTCCCTTTTGGCTAGAGGTACGTCCTGTGGGATGCTGCTGCTGCTGTGACTAAACAACACCGGACCACTTCCTCTGGCCTCTTTCCCCTTCCTTTTCTTTTTCCAAGCCAATCTGAAGAGCTTTGTACTGTGGAGTCCCTGACTACTTCACCCAGATGGAAAGATGATTTGTATTTCATATGCACAAAGCAATAATGAAACATTCTTACTGTGCACAGAGAATGAAATGTCCTGATTTAATCAGCTTTTAATTGATGTTGCTACTTAGCATTCAACGTTCTGAATACACAGGAATAATGAAAATAATAATAACTTATAAATGAATCAATAATAATTCAGGGATGTTAATGGAGGTGTGGGAAGTTCAGTCAATGTCAGAAGTTTACCCTATGTTTCTATGTCTATCAGTGGTCTAATGTGCCACAGAAGAGTATCTTCTCTGAGCTTTTTAAAAACTGAAAAGGTTCCAGTAAGCTCTGAAGACAGGACATTGAACAGGCCTTTCAACCCCAGCTGGAGTGTTCCAATATAAAGCTGAAGAGGTAATCAAGATGGGAATTAATGCTTCTTTCATTCTTCCAAGATTTTACTAGCTCCAATGAGAGCTTATTTTTGTTAAAAGCAGGAACAGATGGCATCTTTCAGACCCAGAGAATGTCTCAGAGAAGCCACAAGGATCAATATTTTATGCAGATCTTGGTTCGGAGATGCCTGGTACCTCATGATCTGCTGTCAACATACTCCAAAAATCAACCAAAAATATACCAAGGATCATGGCTGCATTCTGCATGGAACAATTGATAATAGTAGCAATAAACATTTGAATCACATGGGTAAAAAAAAGAATTATAGATATTCATTTCATCATCCAGTCAGCACAGACAGCCTAAACTTAATTCCATAATGCTCATTAATTGCATCCTAAATTCATCATTAGACCAACTTCCCTGCTTAGTCCAGCAACACTAAACACCATCTGAATATCATACCTGATCTCTCACTGCTGATATGGCTGTTACAAATGTAATAATGTATGTGGTGATGATGACGTGCCAGGTGCTGAGGAAGGAATTCACAGTCAGACTTTATAGTAAACTGAGTAAAGATCTGATTATATATACTGACGTTGTTACCACTTAAATGTGGCTGATCTGTCAGCATATGCCAAGTGCATCAGCCAGAAGTTGCCCTTATAGGTTTGGGAATGACAAATCAATGCCCAAAAAACACAGCAAGCATAAAATAATATTCCATTCACCCACAGCAGCGACTAAAAAGCCAGGGCAGTGAGGGCAACTCTTGCCTTTCTTGTCCGAGATGTGAGCTTCTTTTACACTGTTCATGACTAAATCTTCCTTCTTTCCCTTCCTATTCCTTCCATATTTTGAGTAAAATCTGAGCAAATCTTACTTCCATTCTGAGAGTTTACATAGTTTACTCTTGGTGATGATTCTTCTATTTCCAATTTAGGAATACAAAATAGAATTTTTTCAGGAAAACGCAACAGTTATCTTGCATTTCTTAATAACCCTGAATGGGCAAAGTTACACAAGACAACCAGCTAAGTCGTATTCCTTTCCCAAATGGATCTTACTTTGACCACTTGATGACCATATAATTTGATAATTTAATAACCATATATCATTCTCAGACTGGTGAGATAACATCATCATATGCATCAATCATGTTTTTCACAATTAACATATTTTAAATTCTAGGCTTCTAAGTCTTTCTGAAGACATCTTTCTTCCTTCTTTCCTCTTCATCTCTACTTTCATCTTCCCTAGGCTTCCTTCATCTTCTCTTTCCTCAAAAAGAACATTTTCCCCCATTAAAACCCAAAATTTTACTGTGATAAGTGCAAATGGCTAGACAAAGATGATCGTGAGCCTTTTTCCCCCTTTTTTTCAATCATCATTCTTCCAACTGAAAAAGAGTTCTGAAGTGTGATCTATTTTAAATTTGCTGTAAAGAAAATCACAACCAAATGATGTTCTCTGTTCTCTTAGGAGAAGGGAGTAGATATTCAGTAGGCTCTTAAGTTGCTCACGCTGATTCTGAACACCTGCTATCCTGTGCCATTCCAACTGCTTGGAGGTGCATAGTGCTTAATTTTCTCTGGAGCAATTGGGCACTCATAACAATGTAAGGGGAATTTCAAAATGCCTTTGGGCACAAGGAGTTAGCATTGGAGTATGCTGGCTGCTGTCACACCTGTCAGGGAAGGGGTACTAAGAGTCCCTAAAAAGTAGATATCACAGGTGAAGCTGGGGATAAGGCTGTGGGGTAAGTCAGGGTGCAGGATTCAGAAGTAACCAGAATGTTAAGTATTTTGTCATTGGCATAAAGGTGAAGGGCCTACGCTCTCAGCCAGAGAGCAAAGCCTTCACCCTGAGAAATAACATTGCAGCAGTGATTCTTGGTATTATTTTGAGTTGCTGGAAAGATTAGGAGAAGGCATTTTAAAATAGATTCTGTTTTAAAGTACAGCTGTTTGTTATTTTTATTTTTTCTAAAGGAAAAAAAAAAGATAAAATTCAATAGTGTAGTCTTACCCCTAAAGTCTCCATTATAAGCAGGTCATTCAAAAAATAATGCCTATTTCTTTCCCAGGAAACTACAATAAATGATACAAAGAGTGCAATAACATGATTTGATAGAGCAAGTTCTCAGCTACAAAACTGTTTTTCAGCATAGTCACCACTATTAGCTATGCATTTTCAAAGGCGATGAACAGAAGCCTGCATGCTGCTCTTGTAAAAACCTGCACCAGCAGACATGACCCATTGTCGCTGTTGCCACTGCAAAAACACACCACCCACACACTGCCTTACTATGCTCACACTGTTTGGTCTCCATAAACATTCATTAAGCATGCTTTTTTTTACTCCACATGGACATGTCACCATTCTGTCAGACTGCCCCTCTGCTGCCATCTGTAGCACTGCAACAGCATGTAACAATATTATTGGGAAGGTTCAGCATCTACCACTATACCACCACCATCTGCTTCTGATATCATGGGCCAATATGATAAAATAGGAAGCATTACTTTCAGAGCAGCCTTTATATATATCTTTAAATATTTAGCATGACTTCAACTAAACATGATTGAACTCCATAGAAGCACATGCACTGTGTTGAGACAGAATTAGTATTGCTAATAGAGCTGTAGACTTGCTGTGAATGCCTCTGCAGGGCTGCTCTAAAGGACCACTCCTTCCAGTCTGTATGGATGCCTGGGATTCCTCCGGCCCAAGTGCAGAACCTTGCACTTTGCTGTGCCTATGTAGAGGTTCAGATAAAACTGAATTCATTAAGTTTGTCTGGCTTTATGGTGATTACTTTTTCTGGTGAATAAATTTGCAAACAAGTCTGACAGTTATTCACTGAACGAAGACAGTGAAATATCTGTGTGTAAAAAGAAGTGTTTTTACTCTGTAAAAATAAATGGTATCAATACAACTCAAATACATCAGAGAAACTCTATATGTGATATAAATAGTTGCAAAATTCAATGTAGCAAGCAAACTAAGAAAATAAAATTGTGTCAGCAAATAATTTATTGTTTTTTTTTGACATAGTTCATAGAGGAAAAGAAACAAAGCAGTTGATATGCTATTACTTATTCTGTAGTTCTAAACAGGTTTTTTCTTTATGAAATAGAAATAATTGAGTCAGATCTGATTTTGTTTCTGTTAATAGTAGCAATAGCATGATTTCCAAAGTAAAGAAGCAAATCTATTATGCTAGAGAACTTCTGTGAGAACTTACATATTAGCTGACCTCCCATTTACAAGAAAGAGAGCAAGGAGGACCCTGGGAACTACAGGCCAGTGAGTCTCAACTCTGTACCTGCGAAGATTACGGTACAGATCCTTCTGAATGACATGCTTGATCACATGAGGAATGAGTGTGTGATCTGAGACAGCCAGCACAGCTTCACCAGGGGAAGGTCATGCTTGACCAATCTGGTTGCCTTCTATGATGGAGTGATGGCATTGGTGGACAAAGGGATGGTGACTGATGTCATTTACATGGACTTGAGCAAGGCCTTTGACATGATCCCCCACCAAATTCTTATCTCCAGCTTGGAGGGATGTGGATTTGATGGGTGGACCACTAGATGGATAAGAAATTGGTTGAAAGGCTACAGACAGAGGGTGGTGATTAATGGTGTCTAGGTGGAGGCTGGTAATGAGCAGTGTCCCCCAGGGGTCTGTCTTTGGATCAGTGCTCTTTAACATCTTTATCAATGACATCGACGATGGAATTGAGTGCACCCTCAGCAAGTTTGCTGACGACACCAAGCTGAGTGGTACAGTTGACACTGTGGAAGGAAGGAATGTCATTCAGAGGGACATCAACAGACTTGAAAGGTGGGCCCGGGGGAACATAATGAGGTTCAACACAGCAAAGTGCAAGGTTCTGCACTTGGGCCAGAGGAATCCCAGGCATCCATACAGACTGGAAGGAGTGGTCCTTTAGAGCAGCCCTGCAGAGAAGGACCTGTGGGTCCTGATGGATGAAAAACTTAGCATGAGCCAGCAGTGTGCTCTTGCAGCTTGGAAAGCGAATGGTATCCTGAGCTCTATCAGAAGAGCAGTGGCCAGCAGGGACAGGGAGGTGACTGTCCTTCTCTACTCTGCTCTTGTGAGGCCCCATCTGGAGTACTGTGTCCAGGTCTGGAGTCCCCAGCACAAGAAAGACAGAGAGCTGTTAGAGAGGGTCCAGAGGAGAGTCACAAAGATGATCAGGGGGCTGGAGCACCTCCCCTGTGAAGACAGGCTGAGAGAGCTGGGCTTGTTCAGCTTGGAGAAAAGAAGGCTGCAAGGTGACATAATTGCAGCCTTTCAGTACCTAAAGGGAGCCTATAAACAGGAGGCGAGTCAACTTTTTGAAAGGGTAGATAACAGCAGAACAAGGGGAAATGGTTTTAAGCTGAGGGAGGGAAAATTTAGTTTGGATGTCAGGGGGAAATTCTTTACTATGAGAGTGGTGAGGTGCTGGAACAGGCTGCCCAGAGAGGTTGTGGATGCCCCCTTCCTGGAAGTGTTCAAGGCCAGATTGGATGGGGCCCTGGGCAACATGGTCTAGTATTAAATGGAGAGGCTGGCGGCCCTGCATGTGGCAGGGGGATTGGAGATTCATCATCTTTGAGGTCCCTTCCAACCCGGGCCATTCTGTGATTCTGTGACCTGTAGATAACAGTAGCATTAACTTTTCCTATCTGATAACATTGTTTTAGCATCAATTTCTTATTACTTTGGAAGGTTTCTTGGTCAGATTTCAAGATACTGGAAGAGTGATGAACTAAAATTTTTCCAGTAAGTCTATCCAAAAATATAGGCAAGCCTGAGAAAGTTATGCCTCCTTCAAATTCATCTACTCAAGTGTCTCAGTTACCACAAATCAAATTTAAATTGTGCAGAAGCATTTAAAAAATAAATAAGTTGCCTCTCTAGCTGTAATTTCCATAGTCTTCTTTCACTCATAATTTATTCAGTAACTTAAGTTTGAGAGGCAGAATAACAACAATATATATCAGAAAAAAATAATTCCAAACTATAACTCTCAGAGGAAGAGTCTACATATGCAAATATACAATCCAGTTGCTGGAAGATCTCATGGATGCTCACAGGTATGAACACTCAAACCAATATTAAGGTCTAAATGCCTTAGTCATTTGGTGATGCACTTAATAATGTTCTTTAGTTCCCATTTAGTAACAGATTTCTGTCCATTCCACTTATATGACATGTTCCGTAAATTGTACAAATTCAGATTTGTAATAGCGGAATGTATTTCCTCCTCTGGGTGCGTGTGTAATCTCTTAGGGATCATTTACACTTTAAAATTAGTTTGGCACAAATGCAGGTAGGAAACTAAACACAGTAACTATTTCTGTTTGATTCCACATGTAGATATTAATACTGTACAGCAAAATTGTCCACTCATGGGATTATCCAGGAATGTTGATCCAAAACTGCTGCTCCAGAAAAGCTGTTTAGGCATAATACCAGATATTGGAAAGTCCTTCTGATCTACATTCAAATCATATGAACCAGAAGAGGTGTCAAGACTGTCAGAAGAAATTGTGATGACCACATTGGCTAGACTGGCAGAAAATCACTTACCATGGATGTCCAAAGCCCAGTCAAGCCCTGGTGCACTGATTCTTAGGGGTTTTCAGTCATCTTCACAGATTTACTGCAGCAAGCCTGTGCGAGTGATGAAATCAGAACTATGATTCCCTGAAAAACAGCTGTGCTTTTACCTACTCATTTCTTACTTCTTCTAAAGGCAGGCAACAAGACAAAATGCTTGTACCTTAAAAAAAAAACAAACTATACTGACCACTACATTAAAGTAATCAAGACCGTAGTTTATAATCTCACACTTGGATGTAATTGCTTAGAGAGGTGAGGAATGAACTCTTTCACAATGCTCAGCCAGGCTAGTTGAACATCATCTTGTCCAGAGGAAGGGCTTCTTCCTTCACCCAATACACTGAGGTCTGGCCTTGTTCTGAAATGGATGTGAAAAGGATAGTTGAAATTTTATGCTGGTGAATCTCATTTATACACATGAAGTCCCCTGAGCCAAACATAATAATGACCCTTAGCCTGGCCTTAACCAATGCAAAAATGTTCCTTTCCTACATTGAATCCAGAGGGCAACGCGTTGCATAAGACCTTTTTACACTCAGCCATTCAAAGGTGCCAACCAGTGAGAAGCCCTGTGGAGCTGCAGGACTGTGACAGTTATGGAGGAACAAGCATCAAACAGAACGTGTTACAAGATCATAAAGTAACTACTAGCAGTTAAGGCTTTACAGCTTATTGATGATCACCCTTCTTCTGCACATTTCAGACAGGAAGAGTAACAGGAACATTTGTATATTTGCTTTCTTGAAGACAAAAAACTCTTTGTAATAATATAAAATCTGGAAACAAGCTGGCTGGTGAAGTTTTAAAATACTGGCCGCAAATCAAACACAAGAAAGGTATTGGTGAAGGCCATGTCACACACAAAGAAGTACACAGTGATATTCAGTTTTGGAACCTTCTTTAGACTGTTGAAACAAATCAAACTTTATTTAGTCAAAATATCTTCACAACTAGACAGAGTTTGGCTTTGTTTTTGCTTTTTTAAATGTAAGCAGAGGACAAAAATATCCAAATGAAGCTCTTCTTGTTTTCTTTTTTTTTTTTTTCTGTACGGAACACTGCATTTTCCTGAGGCATGCTCCAACCACGTCACTCAGTTGCACTCTTTACAAGTAGTATCCCCTCTTAAAAATGAAAAAAAAGATTCAGTAATATCCATATGGTCACTCTTGTTTGAGATGCTGTTTGTCCCTACAAAGAACAGAGCTATAGAGCTGTAAAACTAAGAGTTGAACAATAAATTGACCTTAATTGGTGAAGGCTGATTTATCATTACCTTAACGTCTGCAGAGCACATGCACACACCAACTTTTTTTTCTGAGTTCTTGTCTAGGCTGAAATTGTGACACATTTTTAAATCTCAATGAGATGACTTTAAGATTATAACATAGGTAAATATGTGACTTGAAATGTCATCTTTACTCTCCATTAAGTAAGAGTTAAACAAAAAGTTTGAATGGAAAGTTTAATAACAAAAGACATTTATGATGTTTACTTTAATTTTCTGGACCATTAAGTCTAAATGACATGAGTTATTGGATGCTATATCTGGCCAAAAAATCTTTTTGACCAGTCTAAGTTTTACTACATGCTGAGCTGCCAGCATCCCTATTGGGGAAAAAAAAAAAAGAAAAAAAAAAAATCTGTGGACAAATCCTGGTTTTCTCAGTGAGACTGGATTCAGAACAGCCATTCATGCCAGAAAGTACCTTTTGAAGTTTACATTAACATGGATATTTATTTATTTTCCCTCTGTAACAATGACAGTGGTTGAGATAAACTGTTTAATTCTAAATAGAAAACACATCTGCTGTTTCTGCATTGTTTGTGGTTGCTGGAGGGGTGACAATTTAAACCAAGTAGCACACATGACATTTTAAGTGAGATGTTGTATGAGGACTTGCAGCTGCTGTACTTTCCTATTTTCCCCTTCCTGAAGGCTCTGCTCCACTGAAGGGCCTGTAAGTCTTCCCATCCCCAGCATGTCTTTGAAAGGGAAAGTTCATAAATATACATACACACATGCATACATATGTGTATACATGTGACATTTTTGATGCACTTGTTCTCATTTCTTTTGAGCTGAAAGGTATTTCCTACTCAGGGATTTCCATGGCCAGTCCTTCTTGAGACTTTGCTGATGACTACAGAATGAGCAGTGTGCCTGGATGCCTGGATGAAGTATCTTGGAGCTCCTGCAGTAACCTGCAGTTGAGATCTGACCTCCTTATGTTGGACTTTATGGCCCACTTGGGGTTCTAAAGCGTCTGAAACAGCCTGGGCCTGCAGATCATTTGGTGCTGGGGAGCTGTGAGGCCAGCTCTGAGCTGGCCTTGCTCCAGCCAGCAACATCCCCGTTATCTCAAGGCTGCCAGACAGTGTTAAACAAACAGAAAGTGCTGTGGGCTTGGGCCGAGCAAGGTAGCAAGAGGTTGGAAACACTGGCCCTGCTCCAGCAGTGGGAGATGGAAAGCAAAGGCAAGTGTCTCACTCTGCCCATGGAGCATGCAGCACTGTCCATCCCCTGCCCTGCACATGTGCTGGTTGAGGAGCAGAATTCATTCCTGCCCAGTGGACTCAGGATCATAAGCTCTATTTGCAAATGAATGGAGTACTACAGTGCTGAGGTCTCTGCTAGAGATAGTAGTATTTTTGGTTTTTTGGTCCATCCATTCTTTAAATCTCCTGTGTCTATGGAACTTTAAGGTATATAAACCATAGGTTTTGTCAGTGCAGTAGTGCAATCCACTAACCATAAAAGATAGTGTGAGCTGATATCTGACTCCTGTATTATGGCTGAGGAGTCTAAAAAGTTCCCAAGAAGTGCTAAAAGCTCCTGAGCTGTCATCTCAGCCTCAGCTAGGGACCATGAGCTCCCGGCATGCAGCCCCACAGCATTTCTGATAATGTTTTTCTTTTCAGTTCAAAGAAAGGTGCCAGTATGTTACTTTGTTGTTGCTTGCTAGAGAAGAGGGTTCTTCTTTTGCTTCTTGAAAAAATCCCTAAAATTCTTCCTTGGGTCTGAAAGGAAAGCAATGACACTTATTTGCTGTGGTGGAACTGCAATTCCTTCTCTCCATCATCCCAGCAAAGTGAGGGCTTCTCCTTGGAGCTTATGAGGTGACCTGACAAATTATTTCCACTGGAAGGGACCAGATTATAACCAACTGCAAATATTAAAAAATAAAATAAAATTCCCAGGGGGAAGCCTCAGTATTGATCTCGAGGTCATCTTCCCCCACAACTCTCTTTGCATCATACAAAGTGAACTTTGTCCTGCACTACTAGTGTGCCCAGCAGAGTGTTTGGAAACCTAGCACAAGCAACATCCAGCCAAGTGAAAACGTAATACAAATATGCTGTCTCTTCCTCTGGCTACAGTGGTGAGAAATTGTTTGTGTTTTAAGGGGGAGGCCAGGAAAACTGATTTCCAGGTTGGACCTGGTTACAGCTGCACAGCCACAGAGCAGAGCCAGCTTCTAGGCCAGGCCCACGTGAAGGCTCTGTCTCAAGTGCCAGGGAGACGCAGGCTGACCGGGCCTTTGCAGGGTCATGGTGTGTTTGGGTTTGATTGTAAGGCCAGCCCCCAGGCAGCAGCCACCGCTGAGAGAGGAACCACAGTTTTCTGTTAGTTGAGGGAATCACTGAGCCAAAGAAACCACATAGCAGCTATTCAGCAGATGAACTCAAATAATGCCACGGTACTTGGGTGGCCATATTTATACTGGGCTAGCCAGGAATGTCAGCATTTCATCTTTCACAAAAGAAAAATGCACTTCTGGCACAAGCTATCAGACGCAAATAATCCATATTGTTAGGAGAGCCTCAGTCTTTAGGCTGATGTGTATTTCCCTGCTCCATAGGTTTGAGAACAAGATATTGCACCCTGTACAGCCATCATCCTCTGCAGATCTGTGGCTGCTTTCCTCTAAGTAAGTAAAGGCAAACATGCAATGGCAGAGAGATACATATGAGCTCATGCAATCTGTCACAGCACAGCATTTTCCAAGCACAGGCTTTTTATCCTTGGATCTGTCCCATCTCTGTCTGCACAGCCATATTTCAAGGATTTGTCACAGGTCAAATCTGTCAGCAACAATGTGGAAGAAGCATAGAAAAAGAGCAATGTGCATTATCTCCTCTCTTCCCCTGCAATCTTCCTGTGATCCTGACTAATGGACAAACTCCTATGCTGAGGGTGATCAGCCTAATTCCCACCACAAATGAACAAATAGAAAGCCACTGTGAGGTTCAACCGACTTTATCCACTGGAAGCAGGCAAAGGGGAGGTGAAGAGTCAAGGCACAGCACCACAGTTCCCTGAAATCTTCAGCCCAATAAAGGGTCTCTAGGCCTTGCAGTGGGCAAATCTTCTTGTGCCTGGAGTTCCCCTGAAAACTATTTTACCACTCAGAAATGTTGTCTGGGAAAAATGCATATGTATGAGGGAATTTTTATACTTGAGGATCCCAGGCCTCTAGCAAGCCAATGGAAGCATATCTGTGTTCCATCATACCTAATTTCTTTACACACTACAGCCTGGGGCCTCTTAGTGCACAAGCTGATCAGCTGCACCAGTCCTATGCACGACTCCAGCAGCTCATGGCAGTATCATTTGATGGCACTCAAGTTATACATCTCATGTACCTTTAAGCTGAAAATCCTTTAAGCAGTATATTTTGAAAGGACAAGATTTAATGCATATATGCAATGTGTGTGTAGATGAGACTTCTTCGGGGAGAGTCAGGTTCTTCTGCACATGGCTTTTCAGTAAGAATGTAGGAACTGTTATTATGGTTGAAATGGACAAGTAAAGAAACTTCAGTAAATTTAAAGATGAGTATCACTAGACTTTCAGAAACAAATGTAGATGAGAGAATTCTTGTGGATATTGTAGTCTCAGTGTCTTATCCAGTTGGACTGAACAGCTTTTACAGAGCTAGTCCATTTATCTGTGCACTACACTACAATGTGCATAAACTAACACTATGGGAAAAAAATAGCCAAGGAAGATTTGTAAAAGAATATATATATGTGTATAAAATATATGTATAAAATAAAAAACACGTATAAAATAAAAAAACATGTATAAAACTCTTCCTTAAAGGAAAGACAAACTAAAAATCCAGTGTAATATTAGAGTACCAAAAGCAAATCCAAGTTATGATTAATCCATGTAGCAGTCTTTGTAAGAGAAGTTCTATTATCGGATAATATCAGCTTCGAAAAATGATACTGATGTTCCCTTTGGCCCTTTAGGAGCATTATCCAAATCTGAAGAAATCTCTCACTGCAAGGTTTTCAAAAGTATTAGAAGACATGGTAGGATCTTCTCCTATGTATGATCAACAAACCACCAAAAACATCTGGTGCTAACACAAACATATTTTTAAAACTGGATGCCTGACACACAGAAACATCTCTCTTCAGGAAAGGCAGTGGGCCAGGTGTTTAAGATTTAGGATGTGCCAAAGTGCTCGGAGCAGAACTGGAAGCAAGACCAGTGAAACACTCAATCTGTGTGCAGTACTTCAGTGTCTCTTTTACAGGTTTTCCGCTCTTGCTTTTTTTTTTTTTTTTTTTTTTTTTTTTTTTTTTTTTTTTTGGCAAATTCAGTGCAGAAGAGAGGCTTGCACAACTTTGAATACCTTCCTCTAAAGAAGGAACAGTATCATGAAGAGAGTTTCAAAGCTTATTGAAAGATTTTTACCGAGATGTTTTTTTCTATTAGGATGTGCCATAATATGAACAGGAAGTATAGTAGAAAAATACCATAAGAAAATATATACATATTTATCTGAATCCCTTAAAGAGAAACTGATACCAGCCCTATACACATTAGCAGGAAGTTTGCCAGTGAAATCTAGATCCCACCTATATCATGAGGGATCAGTTCTGAAATACAATAGCTAATTCATTCATTACTGTAGAAATGAGAAATGACTAATGAAAATCAAGTAGGACTATATCCTATTTGGTGTAATGATTACAGGTCTTTATTCCTGAAGTAAGGCACAAGGAAGGAAGACGGACTGATTTCAATCCAAGTATGGTAACTAATAGCTGGTGTAGGTGAGCTCAACAGTAAAAGTGACAAATCAGCCACCCAACTGATAATTAACAACTAAGCTTATAGCTTGTGTTGCTTGCCCTTCAGAGGGGACTTCCTCCTAAACTCAATTGGAATACTACATTCAAAGAACTGGTGGGAAGATGTTATAAATAGGACAAAACCAGACCACACACATAAGGAAGTCCCTTAAAAATTAATCCCCAAGAGCACTCAGTGGCTGTAAATGCTACCCAGACCTGCAGGCCTGTTCACCTGCACAATTCAAGTTGCTTTAAACAGAGCTGTACCAGTAGTAATGCATGTGGTATGCAAAGCTGGAAAACCTTGAAACGTTTGAACTGCTATTAAATTTCTGGTAATATTTAGATTAAAACCCCTTTGAGGTATGGACAATCTCCTGCTGTATTTATGCAGTGCCTAGAAAAACTTGGGAGGGAGTGAAGACTGGGGCTATGACAACTTCTCTAGGTCTATTTCAGTGAGAATTTCTATTTCTGTTGCTCCTCCATCTAATGAGGGTGACTCAGACTATGCTGAAAAAAGCCTACAAACTAGACTGGTTATCCATGGTCCTTTTCCATATATAGATAGGATACAGATACAGCCTAAGTTTTAGAACCTCCTCTGAGTAAAAAGACACTGTACAATGCCAAGATTAACCACAGGATCTGCCTCCGAATGTTACTTTTCTGTCCCCAGGGCCCTGCAAATTTGGAGCTAAGTCAGAAATAGCTGTTGTCTCTTTGCATGGGAACCATAGTGCTGGTTAGGGCAAACTTTGGGCATCCTTTATGCTTCTGCTCTGATCCAAGCAGATTTCATGCTGGACTGCAGCCAATGTCTTAGATAGCCTGTACAAGATCCAGAAAAGTCCTTCATACTTGCCTCCTGTTTGGTACCATAAAAGGGGGTCACTGTTCTGTATTACAGAGAGTATAAAAAGTGGGTGAAATTCAGCTTCACAGAGTTCTCCATGCCTGCTGCTTGCATCTAATGAAGAGGTTGCTAAAAGGATGCAGCAAACATTTCCAGCCTCAAATAAATGGAAGCTCTGAGAATGCAACACAGCAGGCAGGGCTCATTAGTCTTTGGCCTTTCAGCTTAATAGAGTGGTCTCCAAGAATTTCCCCAAGCCTTGTCCAGTAAATCCAGATGCTTGTAACTTCTTCTCACTCCAGCAACTCCTCCTTTAGCGTCTCTTTTTCTGTGCCAGCAGTGTGGAAATGCACTCTTCGTAGTGATATCACAGTTGTTGAAGAGGCAGAAATCTCTTCTCTCACAGCACTGAAACATCTGAGTGGTACTATGTGAAAGGGATGACTAGTCATTCAAGAAGTTTGTGAGCATCAGTTTCTCTAAAGCCCCTCAGTTTTGTCTTTGCCTGCCTCCATCTAATTTGGATTGCATGTTCTGGCCTTGGCCTCTGGAATGTCTGGGTAAGTTACTAAAGTGGAATTCGTGGATGTTTCCATCAGATTATCACCAACCCTGTCACTTTGTTCCTTATTTTGAGTTTTTATATAGTGTATTACATTATTTAGACTGTAGAGCCAGTGTAACTCAAAAGGTGTTTGCAGTTGTTTGGATGTTAATTACACAGACGTGTATATAATTGATTATGCTCCCAGATTCTGATGATTTAAGAGAACACAAGATTCCAGAGCGTGGAGTTAGCTGCTTTTCTGCATGAACTGATGTCATGGCAATAATATGAAAATTCCTTTCCGCAGAGGATTTTTTTGCTGGAGAAAACAGTAATTTTATTCTACAATATAAATTTAAAGTCAATGGAAGACATTTGCTCCTGTATGGATGCAGCTGCCAGAAACAATGATGGAAGGTCCAGGAGATTTTAAAATTCTAACAGAACATGCCCAGGAAATACCAATCAATTCATGCAGTGACTGATCATCTTCATCCTTTAAAATACACGCTAACAGCTGTGCATTGTCTCTTCTTCCAGAAATAAGTCCAGATCCCTTTTGACCTGGTGTTACACTATTCATTTCCATTGTAGACTTTGGCAGTTTGTTCCATACTTTTAATTATACTCTTTGAGCAATGAAAGTCATCCTGAATAGTTTACAGCCTGTGCCTCATCTTTAATTTCTATCCTCTTTCTTTGGAATTAGCAACAAGTCACACAAATTTTTTATTTGAAAGAACTCATTCCTTTTCTAGTATAGATATTTTACCATGATTCCTGCAAATTCTTATCCTCTCCAGATGCAGTAGGACTTAATTCTCCATTGACTCAAACCCAATACAGTCATTTGCTCCATGTCTCCTAGATTTTTAAGGCTTGAAGAAACAATTGCAGAGTCTACTCTTCCTGTAAAATAAAAGTGATAAAATATCATCTCTAGCTACTGGAATGTGGAGACTTAATGCACTGCATTGCCTAGAATGCTTGTTCTTCTGTTGCTACTCAATATGAAATGCATTACTTGCATTCCTTAGTTTCATATTCCCTATACATGCTTGCAAATGACTCCACAATGCATTAGGTAGTGAAGAATCAGACTTGGCCAAATGGATGCCATTTTTCTTGATCTGTTTTTGCATATCTCTATGTATAAATATTTAATTACTTATTATTTCAAGTTTCAGTAGTGTTTTATCACAATCTGTATGTACTTTCTGGAATAGAAAATGAAATAACTACATGATAAATATGAGGGACGCTCTTAAATTAATGCCTTCTTTTTTATTATGTTGAACCATGAGGTGAATATTGGTGGGATGGCAGTAGAGGCTGAATTTTCCCATCAATATTTTGTTCAATTTTGTTTCTGTGTAACAGATGGCAGAGGGACACCTGACAAAATGGCATCTGACATAGAATTGTGTATGAGGCAAAGGTGAGGAATTGAGTTCCTCCATGCACAAAAAATGGCACCCACTGACATTCATTGACACTTGCTGAACATTGATGGGGACCGAATAGTGGATGTGAGCACAGTGACAAAGTGGGTGGTGCATTTCAGCAGCAGCAACAGTGACATCAAAAACAAGCCACATTCCAGACAACCATGCACAGCTGTCACACCGTGAAATGAAGAGTGTCTCAATTAGCTCATCTGCATGAATCTGCTAAAGGTGGTGTCTATCTTTTGTCTACAGGTCTACATCTTTTGTAGCAGAGGATTTGCTCTATCAAATAGTGTTGCTGTGGCCTTTGTATCTGTAATAGTTTCCATGGAAATACATAGGAACAATTATTTTCAAAGCAACCCATGTTTTATTATCATAATGTTGATGGAGATTGGATGGGATCGTGCTAAGCTTTTTTTTTTTTTTTTTCATTAAAAGAAAAGGCTTTCAGTTGGAGATTATTTTTCTGATTCTTTGGTTAACCAAATTGCTATTAAAAGATGAAAATATTCACCTTTAGAAGTCAGAAAACATATGAAAGAAGCATAGGTAGGTTGCAGCTTCAGATTCTTGGGTGGAATTTACAAACTTCATGAGAAATTTCAGAATTGTATTTTCGAAATGCTATTTTAGTGTGAAATATATTTTCTAAAAACAGAGACAATTTATGTTGAAGATAGAATTAAAATAGAAGAATGGTTACTTCCCTGTCTTGTATTTAGATTTCTGTTCTCAAGTATCCTGTTTGAGTGACAGGAGCGAATCAGAGGAAAACACTCAAAAGTAGGTTCTAGTAGAACTTGGCATTTTTGCAACATTTACTGCAGAATAGGAACATAAAATATTCTTCATCTTCCTCTATCTCTCACTCTCAGTTTCTGTGTTCCACTTTGGCCTAAATGCTTGGTTATCTGTTGAAGTTTAGGGATTATTTTAAGAGCTGCTTCCATTTTAAATCATTTTCAGCATTTCAGAAGTAGCTGTCCCAAACAGCTAGAGCTTTGGAGATTATATCCAGCATAATTTGACAAACA
The DNA here is from genome assembly GCF_905368555.1 of Meleagris gallopavo. Taxonomy (NCBI): domain Eukaryota; kingdom Metazoa; phylum Chordata; class Aves; order Galliformes; family Phasianidae; genus Meleagris; species Meleagris gallopavo. Next base: position 55,604,484 of record NC_139405.1, on the reverse strand, counting down.
GAATCACAAAGAAAACCTGCCTAAATCTATAAAAGAAGTAAATACATCATTCCCGTTGAGAGACTCACAGGGCTTAATTGGGCATGATCAAGTGAGCAGACTGCACAGTCTATTTTCTGGATCTTGAAGACGTGTTTGTCCTAATTTATTTAGAAACTTGGAGTGAGTTGACTGCATTTTGGTATTGACTGAGGCACAAAAATCCTTACAACTCTCTCTCCAAATCCTGAGAAATCGGATGCAGGAGTGGCTTAGTCATGCAGTATTAGAACATTTTCTTCCCCAGAGGAAGCATCAAACACAACATAAGCCCATAAAAAGATTATGTAGAATGACCATTTGTGATCCTATTATCTTTCTTCTTTTCTAATATTGATAAGAACTGGTCACAAAAGCTTATCATGTGATTTAAAGAGAAATGTAAAGAATTGTACAGTATTAAATGATTATAGACTGACTCTTGCCCTCTATCCTACTTGTTGTAGGCTCTGTTATGCAACTGAGTGTAGTGACATAAATAGGATATAGGCCCTCTTTATCTTTTTGGAAGAAGTTATAGCATATTCAAAAGATTTTTGGTATGTGTGTTACTTGATCTCCATTATAAAAACAACTTGGATATGGGCTCCAGGGGAAATTTATAGTCTCTTCATGACACAATTAAATTACAAATGTCTCATTAGAGACTGCCAGTTTACCTCAGATAATGACTCTAAAGCATTCATCTTAAAGCTCATTTCCAGGCTGTTTTTCTTTTGAACTTGTACTTGTGGATTGCACTTTTATGAATATGTTTTTAAAGGGCACTGTCCTTCAGGGCACACCATAAATACTAGTGTGCTTGGAGTAAAAGTTGTTAAAAGTTCAGAGAACAGAATAGGGAGAGAGGCTGCTGAAGGGAAAGATAAAACCAAACAAGATAGCTAAAGCTCAGTTAGGAATACGTTCATCAAACACAGGAAAGAAGTTTTAACAGATTCTTTATCCATGCAAGCTGCAATTGTAACAAAATCCCTGATGATGATGAAAGTACAGCAGAATGTTTACATGTACAAGTACAGCATGAATATTTACTGTGAATTCACTATGATTTCAAAATAAGTTTGACACCAGCTATTTCTGATGCTGATCAACCAAAAACATCTTATATTTTGGCGTTTTGCCTTTGGCACTTCTAACACACTTGACTACTGAATCAATAAATGAAATTGGAAATTAACTCTTTTCCACCAACTCTGATATTATACGTTGAGTTTAAACATCTAACTGGATAGACTGCTTATTGACCTTTTATTTTAATTCTCACAAAATACCATAAAGGTGTTAGGAACAGGTTACCCAGAGAAGTTATGGATGCTTCATCGTTAGTAGTGCTCAAAGTCAGGTTAGATGGGCCTTTGGGCAACTTGAGCTAGTGAAAGATGTCCCTGTCCATGAAAGCGATTTGCGCTAGATAATTGTTAAAGGCCACTTCCGTCTCCAATCATTCTATGTTATTCTGTCTTTCATGAATTCCAGGAAATGGGTAAATCAGATTAATGAATCCATTTCATGGAAATTTAAGAAAGAATTTACAATCCTCTTCATATAAAACATTATTTTTACAAAAACTGATACCTTCTTTGTACTGATACCTTCTTTGTAAAGAATGACCTACTGTTCAATGTTATGAAAAAGCAACTTACCTGATTCTAGATTCTCTTTAATGACTGCAGTGGTGAGGGAAGTCATTGGCCATCCTGAGCTGCTTTCCCTTCATAGGTCTATCAGAAGGGAACACAACATATCACTTGTGTAGAAAGGAAGAAAGTGGTTTTAACTTTGTTGGTTCATCTGGCAAGTGGAAGAGATATTACATCTAAAACTTCTGCTTCCTTCTTCCTTACATCAAAAGCCTGAGCCTAATAACAGTAAACTAATGCTGCAAAAATGTTCTTCTCTCTATTAACTTCCAGAGAGAAAACAAAATAGTGAACAAGGTTATAAAACTGTCTTCTCCCTCAGTCTTCTGAATAAGTTCTGTTTTTGTAATGGTCTCATGAGGTAAAAACAAAAGTGTTTCCCCTCTTGCTTCTGATTATCTCTTAAGCTGGATCATACCATGCACACTTTTCCCTTTGGAAGGATTAGTTTTGTCAAAATCTACGTCATGATGAATTTCCTTTAATGATAATAAATGAATGTGAGAAACAATTTGTGTTAAAATCTTCCAGGTCACATATAGCCACTAAAGTTATAAAGTCTCAATTTTGTTTTAAATTTTCCCTGAGTTCATATGCTATTCAGAATTTGTGGGCAGGAAATTTTAGTAAAATTTAGTAAAATAGTCCAGGATTACCTGCAAAAAGAACAGATACTGAATTTGCAATATTTTTTTACCACTGCTTTTCATCCATCCTTTCCATTTCCAGTAACAGTAAATGCAACAGGACACTGACATTCAGTGTTCACAGAGAGAATATCAGCATTACTTAAACTTATCCACAATGCATCAATATGAATAAAGGAATTCAGAATACTGATAGGTATCAGAATGGGAAAAAGGCTCATGAATAGTTAATATGCAGTATTCTACTATAAGGCAATATCCAGTAACTGTTCATTTGTGGTGCATTTGAACTCACCTGGCTATGGGAAATAAACTGAAACATACAAGCCTTACAAATCCCAAGAGTAAGCAGACTGAAATGAATTGAATGAATTGAAATAAAATATGCATTCCAGTTCCGGGGCTTTCTGTGAGTCTGACTCATGAGTGCTGGAAGTCAGCAATACTGTTACCATCTCTTTAAAAAAAAAAAAAGAAAGAAAGAAAGAAAAAAAAAAGATAGCTTCTTCTCCCCTCCCCTGCATTTGATAGTTCCCCAGATAGTTGCATGTGTTGTATCAGATTGTGGCCAGTAGTGACAAGTATGATATAGTAGTAGGTTTTATTACAGAAGTTAGGAATGTTTAAAAGTAGTAAGAAAGCCAAAAAGGCATTTAAAATATCCCAAAGGCAAGCTAAGAGAAATGGTCCTTTGGTTGTTTCAGAGGAGTCACTCCAAAAATCTCCGTATCTAACAGCTCCTTCTTAGGCATGTAAAATTAGCACTGGATTTTCAAAAGTACAAAGCACTATGACCTGAACACTCCGATTAGAAGCTCAACCCTGATGGAAGCAAAGTTTTGGTTTTTCAGCCCTAGATTTCTTTGCAAGTCCAATCTTGAAATCTCAAGGAAATGTTTTCCTCATTTGTTTCATTAAAAAAAAAACCTTGTGTTTCTTGGAAGTCTGGCAAGTATCATGCTGTAAAAGCGGATAGCCAACATGCCTTGCAGTTCATGCAGTTCAGGTCTTTCACTGTTAAGTAAAACTGCCTGAGGTGAGATTTACCTGTACTACTTACTGCAGTCTTATTACCTGAATATCATCTTTAAGAATTCACATACGTACAAAAAAAATTGTCATTTATGTGGGGGAAAGATTTATATGGCTATAAGTGAAACCATTCTTCTGGAATGAATATGATTCTAAAGTTTAGAAATCCTCAAGCTATTCTCTAAACAAAGATGTGGGAAACTATTACTGTTTATATTAAATATTCCCACGTGGATCTTTTGGTCCTTGTGGAATATGAATGGCAATCTCTTGTTAAATCCCTACTGGAGCTGTCAGCACTTTTTATATGAGGCATCACAGATACAGAGAGGAGTGCAGCATGTATGTGGGTGGGACATACCTATTTTCTTAGGAACTGCTCACTGTTCTGGTGGCAGATAAGTTTTCTGAGGCTTCCCAGATATCAGAGCAAAGTCAGTAAAGGGAGCAGGGTTAGTCACAAGGGAGGAAGTGATACACTCTAATGCTAGCTTTGTGGAACTGTCTTCCTCAGAACTATCCTGATTTAGAGAGGAGGAATTTGACACTAGAAGAATGGTCCAGTGCCACAGAGTCAATCCCCATTCTCCCAAATCCACATCAAGTTCCACCTTGAGCCTTTCCATTTTTACATGTTACCTTCATGGACACTTGATCTATCTTCTGCATTGAAGCCTAAATTAATTCCTGGACTGTTCGTACCTATTTCTCCCTGGGCCAATATTCCATTTGTTTAAATTTATCTTCCTGGTATTTCTTCAATTCTTTTTCCTTAGTGTACTGGTGGAAAGTATCTGTGCCCTCTGTCAGAATTTGTTGCACTGTCAAACAATGCCAAGCTCTTCTGGTTTCTTGTAAGACAGGAGCTCCAATGAGCCCTTTAGTGGGCTTGTTCACTGGGATTTTAATTACTCCTTGAGCTCTTCCTTGCTGTTATTGTCCTTGTATGAGTTTGATCACACATAATAAAAAAGAGATGGATTCAAAATATACCACAGAATTACCTGCCAATACACTGGAGAAGCCCAGTCTCTACCAGAAACACTTCACCAATAAACAGCAAGCTTGTGTTCTCATGGTCAAGACCTCTTTACAATTTCTACAGTATTTTTTGCCTGCTTCTATTACTTCCAGATGATGAGATCTGACTTTATCGCTTACAACACTTATACAATTAAGTGAGAGGTGAATCAGGGCCAGGTCGTTTGCCAAAAAACAACTAAAACCCAAACACTTCACGTCACTGTTTATTTTCACACTCCTCTTGAAGAAATTTCTAGGTCAGCTACACCAAACTTTGACTTCAGCATGCCATGGATAAGGCTCTTGCTCAAGCTACCTTGTTTATACCTTCCTGAATGATTTCTCCCAAGAATATTTGGAGTGCAAACCAAAATCAGGACTAGAAAGTCCTCTGTTTCTGTATTTGCAGAAATAAAGCAGCAACTATACAACACAAATCTGGTCAGTATAAATGAGGTATTAATTTTATGTTATACATGCAAAAAGAAAAAATATTATTTAATGTAGCTACAGTGAAAATGTTTCTCTGTTTCTCTCTTGAGGTCAACAGCAAAATTCCTGCTGAATTGAATGGGCTATGATTTCTTCTACAGAGAATAAGATACAAAGATATTTATTTATATCAGTTGTATGCCAGAGTAACTGCTGAAACGGTTGGAATTCCCTTGGTGTTGAAGCTGTGAAATCAGATAAATAAATAAATAAATAAATAAATAAGAAAATGATTATAATTTTTATTGGAACAAATGAATTTCAGTTGAGAGATAACTGCTTTGGTAAGCATCAATTAACTGAGATGTTCAAGGCTGGTTTGTGAGACAGTTGCATGCTACTATAAAACCCAATTATAAATAGATATCATTAGTTCATACCATTTTATTAAAATGGAATCTTGCACAGATGAAACAGAAAAGTTGCAAAGGCTTACACTACTGCTAAATGAATTTCTCTTTTATAACTACAAAATGTTTTTTTAGAACAAGAGCCAAATTCTGTCCCTTGATATACATATGCAAATTTCATTAAAGTATCTGGAACTGTGCATTCATACTTGTGGGAATGATTTGGCTGCTTAAATGCAGTTCTGGGAGTGTTGACTACTAGGGTTCCTAAAGAATTTTCCACTGAAAATGATTTTTTCTTTCCCCTCTTCCCCCCCCCCCTTTTTTTTTTTTTTTTTGTCACAAAACTGTTGAGTTGTCAAAAGTAAATATTTCTGGACAAACACATTCAGCATGCTCAGCAATTATCACATTTCTGGTCAAAGAAAAAGAGAAAGCAAGTGTCCAAATTATAGCCAACAAATATTTACAAGCTAGCCAAACTGAGAGCTAGCATTCATATTCCTGTTTCTACAGACCTACTCCTTTCTCTCCTAGTAGACAATAAGTCCCTTGAACGGGATAATTCATCATCAGTGTCCCTCACTGGAACTATTTACTGCAGTTCTATAAATTCTACATTACTTGTGCACAAAGGCTGCCTAGTCATCATTACCTATCTAGTAGCTTCATGTTCCCATCAGGAAAAGGACTTGAACCTCTACTCCCTTCTAGGGGGACTGCCCTCTTAATAGACACTGTAGTTTCTGAATGAATAGAGCACTGGATCAAACAACACTTGCTGCAAAAGGATTATGTCTTAGAGTACTGGTCAGAAATGGTCATGAGATAGAACATTTGTTTTCCTGTAAATTCTACCTACCTCTCTGAAAATATTTGAGATTTGATTTGACTTTGAAGATCCATATTTTTAACCATATCAATAACTTTTGATAGATTTACTTCCCACCTGCACTATGTCAATATATTCCTTCCTTCCTTCCTTCCTTCCTTCCTTCCTTCCTTCCTTCCTTCCTTCCTTCCTTCCTTCCTTCCTTCCTTCCTTCTTTTCCCTCTTCCTTCCTTTCCTCCCTCCCTTCTCTCCTTCCTTCCTTCCTCCCTCCTTCCGTCCCTCTTTATTTCTTTCCTTATTATTTCTTTTCAGTTTCAACAGTTTCACTTCTACCAAAAGACTAGAGCCTCTATGAAAATGCTTTCAGTTCAGCTGGGCCTCTTCCTATCTTATCAAATAATATTAGTTTACACTCCATTTATACCACATATAGCCTTAGAAACTCTCTTAACTTTTAACCTGCCATGTAGATTAAGACCTCATTACATTTCACACTGTGTTCAGCATGATCATGTTACCTAATGTTAAAGATTCTGAAGCAACATAATCAGCATCAATACAGAATGAAAGCAGAGGGATCATATGGTTGCTTCTGGCTTCATTTGCTAGAAATTGCTGCCAGTTCAGTCTGCTCTGCATTGCTGCATTTGCTCTGTCTGGACAAAGCTGACTGACTGTTTCTGAATTTAAATGAACACATCCATGCTCGTAGATCAAACATGGGTACCTGATAATCCATAAAATTTGTGCATATATGTACAGACATATATAAGCACGTACACATATTTATTTCATATTTTATAATCTTGAATAAGCACAGGAATGAAGTTCCTCTACATTTTTCTGGCACTTCTCACGAATCTGTAGAAAAATGTTTTTTGGAAAGAAATAACTGAAATCAAATTGGGGAATACGCTCTTCTCCTGCTTCAGTACTTGCACTATGATAACAGCTACAGACAACTGTTTCTGAGACTGACGTTTTTTAGTTTGAGCAGAGTAAACAAGGGAAAGTGCCATTAATTAAGCTTCATTGATAAGGAACAAAAACACCAAAGGACTTGTTCTTAGTTTTCTAGGAGATCACCACTCCCATTGCAGTAAACACTTTTGCTACCAATCCAGTCTTTTGAAATCTACTGTCCCAACAACATTTCTGCTCCTCTGTCACAGACAGAAAATCCTGAGAAAGAGTGAAAACATTACACTTCCAAGTCAAACCTCTGGAAAACTTGAATTCAACTTCTGTGCTCCCGCTGCTGCTGTGGGCAGCTCCTACCTATGCTGTGCACGTCAGCAATGGACTGTAGCCTCTCTAAGGCAAACACAGAATTGTTGTGAGATGCTCATATCCTCAAGGGACGTGTGCTGTATAAGACCAAAAGCTGAATTGAAGACCAAGTTGAATTCAAGTGTAACGTTTGTTTTCCCATTTCTCCTCTTTGCCCTCAGCTAATCATCCGTAAGTCTTTGTCAGCATGATGAGGCCTCCCTACAGGAGAGAACTGATCAACAATCCTTCAATGTGTTTCTTCACTTACCTTTTCTCTTAAAATGATTCTTTCTGTTCCAAAGGATTAGGAAGCGTAATGTCATCATATCATTTTCCTCTTGGAAGCACCTTGGGTTGAGTATTTTTTGTGGGGGATAAAAATAAGGATGCAAAAGGATCAGAAGAAGGATCAGCTCTCCACAGATGCTTGGTGTAATCTCCTCTGACAAACTGCCCCTCTCAGCCTACCCCTCCACACCAATCACGTCCCCTGTGCCAGGGAAGAACTGTGAACCCGGCAGGATGAGGCCCTGCCCTGACTGAGCCCCAATAGCTACTCAGAGGGCTTCCCCGTGTCACATCTGCTGTAAACTCCGCCATGCTTTTCCTGTGTCTGCACAAAATCTCAGCTCATTAGGAAGACATGAGATAGTAGAAGGCCCGATACAGCTTGCTGTGGATCTCCTGAGCCTGCAAGATCCTACTTCCCCTACCACGCACGCATGGGACCCTTCACTTTAACTCAGCCGTGTCTTTTGTCTGAAGGGGAGAGACTATTTATGAGGAGTCATACAAAATAAACATGAAGAGTTCACCATAAAATATGACAACCACTTTAAATAATGTTGACTTAATTAAACTTTAAACTTTATTTATATATTTTATGGCTGTAGTGTGAGCTCTTCTCGGATGTTTACTTCAGTGAAAAATCCATCATGTGAGGGCCTTGAAAGGAATTAATCCCCTTACCCCTGGCACAGAACTCAGCTCCAACAATTCAGATCTAAATATTTAGTGATGGATGATACATGTTTATAGAACAGAGGGCAGCATGACATTTAAATGGGATCCGGGGTTGCTATAGTGAGCGTACGTTGTTGAAAAGAAACGGGAAGCTGAAGCCATGCCAATTATCGGAAGCTGATAAGTCAGCCCCTTTTTGCCTGATTTTTTTCCCTTCCATCTATCCCTTCTGGGTTTTCAAAGGCTTCTTCGCAGAGGGTTATGAGCAATTTTCAGAAGGAAAAGTTCTGCTGACTCTTGTACATTTGGTAGTGCATCCCATGGTTAAACTAATAGCCTTGTTGGGTGTCAGCCAAAGGTTACAGGCCTCTCAAAATATTCTTGGAAAAAAAAAAGAGTTTATCACTGAACTGAAGTTTCTCATTAGTAACCCTCTGTTGTCTAATCTGTGAAATTACATGATTAACTCTTTTGCAGAGACAGTTTCAGCCAGAGTTTGCAATCCCACAGGAAGTTATTAAAAGTATCACCAAGATAATTTCCCTGCTTTGTACTTGGCCCTCAGGGTAAAGGAAATACATCATTAGATGAGTACTTTATAATAAAGCTATAGATCACTAACAATTATTAAATGGCTGTCAAGAATGATTATTATTTTAAAAGTTGAGGACTGTGTAATTTGAAAAACAAATAAAAAACCTTGAAAGAAATTACTTCCTTTGTTTTTGTATAGAAATTAGAAACATGCCTTCTCCCCCATTCTCTTTGAAGTGATTGGAATATAATCTTCCTCTGTGCACAGCCATCTTACCTTCAACATTTCTTTTTGCATCCCTAAAAATACTCTTTAAGGATAGCATCAGCTCACTACTGAGAGGAAATTCCTCAGGGAACCAGAGGATAGCAGGACTTTATTGCACATGTTGAGATGTGCATGAGCCATGAACTTCTGATGCTTCAAGTCACTGAAGCAGAGGTGGTGGTCCTTGGATTTTGGTGAAAGTTGAACTCAGAGATGTCTTGGACACAGAATACTTTCCAGTCATGTGTTTTAGCTGAAGTCACTTGCAGATGTTTTCCGTGATTTGTTGTGCTTGTTTCTGACTTAATTATGAGTTCCTCCCAGATCAATGGGTGTTTTGGTTTGCATGTTTTGGGAGGAGGGGTGACAGTTAGAATCTGTATTATCCTCCCCAGCTAGTTTTTTTTTTTTTTTTTTTTTTTTTTTAATTGTTAGTGGGAAAGTGGTGAGAAGGAGATGCCAGCCATGCCTCCAGGCTCTGAGTGCAATCTTGTGACACAGTTGTCCTGTAGGGATGGTGGTGGGACGTCCAGCTGGATCACATCGTTAGAGGTTTGAAAGATGTGAAGCATGTGGAACCGCAAACCAAGAAGGTTCTGGTACTCAAATTACATTGAGCCAAACAATTCTGCACAACAGACATCAGCTTTATAGCCAGCAGAAAACAGATGGAATTCAAAATATAGTAAATCTGTTCCTCTGAGCAACTATAAAATGAAGACTGGTACCATACACCTGTAAGAAAAAAGTATTCATATTCCTGTGAGAAATCAGCTCTTTCATCCAAGTTGATTTTAGGAATTAACCACTCATCCCCACAGCTCAGCACTTGCGGTTTCATCTCATTATAGTGCCTCGGGATGACTAATGCATGCATGCAGTATCACCTAGGAGAGCTGAAATCTAGTCTCAGCTGCATGTTCTATCAGGTCAAGTGATTTGATCTTTCTAGGCCACATTATTTCTTTCTCTGAGAACGTCTTCCTGACCTTACATAAGCCATGATCTCCTAAGAGAGAAGTCAGTAAACTGTATAAACAGAATATACAATTATACATTTTCAATATAAACATCGTTCCTGAAGAATTTAGAATTTAGAATGATGCTGTTCCTCACAACATTTCATATCACTTTCATTGGTTATCATTTTGGTATCATTTTAAGTGTTTAGAATAAAATTCACTCATATCTGCTCATTCTAATTTTTAAAAAGTTATCTGAGAATGGCCTGGATTAATCCTTAATGCTTTCACTGCTTAACCTAAGATCTACACGTCCAGCAGTTTTCATGAAGTTTAAATAGGGGAGGAAACTTTGTCTAAATTGGTGTATTCCTTTAGTTCTAGTTTCTAAAAATAAAATCACTGGAAGCCATCTGTGCAAGATACAGTAACTCAGGCACTGTAACCTTACATGATCTGCAAATGACAGAGAATTAATTTTTGTGGCATTTTGTAATAAAGAAAAGAGAGAGAAAATTTTCTCTACTGTTCATTTACTAATTAAAAAAAGAGTTGACTTTATTCTTTCTGCAAAAATACTGCATACACAAAAAAAATCTGGAATATATTCAAAGCCCAAATAAATGCAACCTAAATCTTTTGAAGTTTCTTTATTACAAGAGTGAGGTCTGAATTTCAACAGGGTCAGAAAACCCTTGAAGATCAGGAAAGAAGAGTACTACAGGATTTGCAAAAGGTAGCTCAGAGAAACACACCCATTCCCAAATAGCAAGCTTTAGCTGTCTGTGCAGGTATCCATATTTCCATGGAAAAACTTACAGGAGTCTGCAAACTTTAAAACACTGAAAATACTGAAATACATGCTGCATGCATATCTTCAGCATAGAAAAGCATCACTAAATAACCTATGAATGTAAATTCAAAATCTTTCAGTGGTGGCTTTGTCTTTAAACTGGGATTTTATAGCATAGGTCTCCGAAATTGTACAAGGTAATCAAATGTGCACTTCCGAGCTGATAAGAAAAGCTATCAACACAATTCTTATTTGAGGGATGTATGCAGCATGAAATTTTCTTCCTGCATTTTTTCATTCTCAGGAGTTGTACTCTCACTGAGTCTCACTGAAGTTGTGATGCAATGGTGAAACATTAATTCATACAATTAGAGAGATCTGGAACTTTATGTATGTGAGAAAATCAATGTAATTAGAGACCAGGAAGACATTGGCTCTTGCAGATAAATGTTTCCATCAACACACACAGCAGGTAATACCTCATTTTGCCATTAATTTCTACTGCACAGGCAATACTTCCAAGAGATATATATGAATGTACCTTTGTTTTTACTGTTGTTTACACCTTTAGATCTCTGGGAGTAGCTGTTGCTTTGTTTTCATCTCAAAACCAGTTTGCTGCAACTGACAATTGTGCTTCTTTCTGCACTAGTGATTCATTTACCTTCTTTCTCTGCTGATTTCCCTTATTTCTGTCATGTAAGAGAAAGGTTACACAGGTAGAAAACATAGCTCCAACGTCTGATCGAAGTTGTATTTTACATCACAGCATTACTTTTACAGGAGAAATCTTGTGTAACTCTCTTTTCATTAAAATAAATATGGCCCCATTATGTTTAAATTACTTTTACTGGTCCTCATTCTATCTACTTTGAGAGATGTTGGCCCTGGTTGTTTGTGTCCAAAATGCAATTTAATCTTCAGTCAGTGAAAGATCATGATTTGTATGTATTTGTGGCATTTGCAAAACATTATGATAATTCTATATTGCCTCTTCTGGGAAAAAGAAAGCTCTCCTGGAGATGGATGTTTCCAACAGCATCTCCCTTCCCTGCCACCAAGCGGCTGTTTTGCATCGCTGGAGGCAGTAGAATACAGCAGATCACAACTCAAGGACAACCTCTCATCTGCTCATCACTCAGCTTCAGGTAAAGGCCAAAATGCAATCACACCAAAGGTTCATTCTCTTAAGTGTTAACATCCTTGATCCCACAGAGGTAGGAGAAGAGGGCCTTTCACATTTGATAGTAGGAGCTCTGCAACTTCTAATGCCAATATCTGAGTGAGACACTGGAGCTGAAGAGTAGTGGAGGAAGAAAATTAAAAGAAGTAATAGCTAGAACAGATGTGCAAAAAGGCCCTTCATTGAGTGTTTTGCACTTCTTTGGCTTTACAGGTTAAGCAATTTTTAAAGTGAAAGTATTAGTTTGGTTCTGCATTTCATTGCCAAATCAGAAAACAGCCTCATGCAAAGCATTATTGTTGCTTGCATTCATATTTGCAATTATTCTTACACTTCAAATGTAGGGAAAATCCATTATTCATATTACTGTGTTTTGGTTGGTAAAGAACCAGACTCACAGATGATTAGTGATAGTTGATGAAATGAACTTTTGTTAAAGTTCAGGGGTCTTGTGTTATATAAAATTGAATTTCTAAATCAGTGCCTTTGATGTCTTCCCAGTAAAAATATTGCACTCACAATTAAGTACTTGGGACAAAATTCTGGGAGAAGGGAATAGAGAAAGGGGAGGGGAGATGTGGTTTAAAGGCAATCCTCAGTAGGACAACTTTAAAATATGACTATGATTTCTCAATAGCTGCTACTGACTTTCCGGTTTACATGAATTTGCCAAATGTATTTTCTTTCGGTCAGATCATACTTGTCTTGCCCACACAGGCATTCTTACTGAATACTCCTAAGAATAAAGCAACCCAAATTTTGCTTACTCTTTCTGTTTCACTAACTCCCTGAGGACAGTTCTAAATAAACTAGGGTCCTAAGTTGCTGTATCAGTTAACAAACTGTGATGCCATAACTAATGTTCATGTTATCTAAACTTTTTCAAGGAAAATACTTGCTTTATTTTCGTTGGTTCTCTCAGAATGAAAAGAAAAAAAAAAAAAGAAAAGGAGAAATGTTTACCTGTCTCTAGAGCGGAATCTCATCTGTTCACAGGCCAGGCTAATCCATGTACTATAAAAGGTGCGCCAGTCCCTACCAGCACTATGCTGATGGTACCAGTCCTGTCTGGTTGAGAAGTGCTGCAGGAATCATTAATATTTCTGAAGAATGGTTTGAAAGGTGGAGGAGAAATACATTTGTTGCCATGGTGGCTCTTAGATGAACTGATGCTGTTTCTGCAGTTCCTGTTGTTGCCATGATTTTGTTTGGAGTTTAATATATTTTTATGCTTTCTTTTCCTTTTGTTTAATCTTTGGCCAAATATTTAATTTTCAGTAAAAAAGTCAATACAGGTCTATCTGAAGGCTAAATTTTTGCAGTGACAGTCACAAGGTTACCATCAATTGAGGTAATGTTACAGACTCATGGCCTATAAAAGAGTTATCATTCTGCACTTATTCCCCAGTCAGTATATGTAACTGTATGTATTCCTGGACTGTCAAAGCTCTTTCCTTACCACTGTGTGAGATATTTTGCACTTAGTGCTAGTTTCAGATATTTCAGGCTATACTGTTGAATCTATTTTGGGTAAAGGCAGAATTTCTAAGGATGCATAGCCTTCATCTCAAATTGAACTAGCAGTAAGCATGACGGATGAGTTAAAGTGGATGTCTGCAGAGAGCTGTGAGTTCAGGAGGGATCTGGGTTGAGATTCCTGGCATGTGGGTACTGTTTCTACTGCTTCTGGCAGCCTCCCCGGGGAGGTGGTTGAGTGGCTTCCCACCACTGATGTAAATCTTACTTTGCATGGAGTTTGGACTATTTCTCACTATATGATTCTAAGTAGTGACATGAACCACTAACTTTCAGGACAGATGTTAAGACATATCATTTTATATATATATATATATTTATATATATATATATATATTTTTCCCCAGTGTTTTCCGCCCTTGATTCTTCAAGAAAAACTGTTTCATTCTCTTTCATTCTTGGTTGTTTTCCATGGGATTTAAAAACTCTAACAGAAACTTTTCCTTCTTAGATTGGTATAACGCTGTACTGGTTAAGACATTCATTTGTATTCAATGATATTCATCACTACCTGCAATTAGATCACACCAAGTTCTCTGACCTTGACTTGAACATGTTGCTTTGCCCTTTCCTCCCTTGGCTACCCAGTAGGAAGATGAGTGTGTATCTGGAAGAAGGCATCTTTTCCTTGGGTGGCAGAAAGTTTCTCCCTGACATCATGTGAACAGCCACATGAACATTCTCAAAACTCACAGAAGTTGTCCTTTGAAAGAAATCAGTTCAGCCTTCAATCTTTTGCTTGGGGAGCTCAAGGCAAAATACTTTTCAGTCTATAAACAGTGAGCTTGACCTACTCGTCTTAGCCAGTCTGTGTAAACAGATCAGTTCATCAGAGAGGTGATGCAGGTTTCAGAAGCAAAAGGGGCACTCTTTGCATGTGTGGAACAGATACTGCCTTGCTGCCCTATTCTCCTCTGAGCTTGTGACAAACCCTTCGGGATGCTTCCTGTCAGGTCATCCCATGCATGGTAAGAGGGGAGAAAAAAGGAATTGCTGCTCTGTGTCTATGCATCAGTAGGCATCAAATGACTAATGGCAGAGCAAGGAGTAACCTCAGGGTACGTGGCTTTCAGCATATTCAAAGGGAAATGGTCACAGAAGATAGAAGAGGGGGAGTACCTGTTGCCAAATGACTGTGATTACAGTGGTGGCAAACATCCAGGGAAACAGAGCCTCAGTTCTGTTTTATCAAGATCCTTTGTAAATTGCTATTAAGAAGTATTTTTCAACAATCTCATTTTTATTAGCCGTTTGTGCCCATTATAGTTTTCTAGTTGCTAGTTTGTTATGGCTGTAACATAAATAAAGTTCTAAAAATGTCTCATTTGAGAAATTGCAGAGCTGGGCATGCCATTTAGACACAGATAAAAGCAGATGTAAAGGGCTTTCTTTGTAATGGGTCTATTTTATATTTAATACAACTGTCATATAAACCTACACTAGCATTTAAAATGCAGTTTCTAGGCCATAAAACAAACACCATTTCTAATATTGCTGTTGGCTTTCACCTATGGGACACGGTTCATTAAAAACTCTCAAAGGTATTTATGTGGGATTGCCATATGATTTACAATCTAAGAACCACCCCAGGCAACAAATGTGTTTCTCCCCCACCTTCCGAACCATTCTTCAGAAATATTGATGATTCCTGCAGCACTTCTCAGTCAGACAGGACTGGTACCATCAATGGTGTAATGCTGGTGGGGACAGGCACACCTTTTATAGCAGAGCTCTTTCCTCCTTCAGGAACATTACACTTGAGAATCACTTTTGCATTTGGTTTTCTTCACTGAAGGTTGTAAGACAAGTGTTACCACAAAAAGAAATGTTGTTGCAGGTCTCTGTGGGAAGTCTGCCTGTGCTGGGCTTATGAATTGGCTTGTTTGCTTGTCTGAGTTGGGCTGAATCACCTGCTGGAGATGCCCGCTTCTCTCCATTGGCTGTAGAAACAGGCATCCATATGAGGTGGTGACAATAAGGTGCAAACACCTGAAAGCAAGTTCTGCATTACTGAGGCAGTGCAAAGATGAAAGACAGCTCAGGGACACTGCCTCTGATTTGGCACTCGGTTACATCCCAGGCTGATACACTTTTCCTACTAAACCTGTTGTTCAGGAACCTTTGGGCTTCTTTCCTAAAGCAGTGAGGATGCTCAGATCCACACAGATCCCCAGTGTCCTCAGTCACACCAGGAGCATACAGTTCCTTCTCTCTGAATTTCTGCTATTAATAGCATCTCCTAAAGCCTAGAGGAAGAAGCCCAAGGAAGGGGAGAATCACAGAATCACAGAATTGTAGGGGTTGGAAGGGACCTCTAGAGATCATCGAGACCAACCGCCCTGCCAAAGCAGGTTCCCTACACCAGGTCGCACAGGTAGGCGTCCAGGCGAGACTTGAAAATCTCCAGAGAAGGAGACTCCACAACCTCCCTGGGCAGCCTGTTCCAGTGCTCCGTCACCCTCACCATAAAAAAGTTCTTACGCACATTCGTGCGAAACTTCCTATGCTGCAGCTTATGTCCGTTTCCCCTCGTCCTGTCTCCACGTACCACTGAAAAGAGACTGGCCTCACCACTATGGCCGCCACTCCTCAGATATTTATAAACCTGGATCAGGTCCCCTCTCAGTCTTCTTTTCTCAAGGCTAAATAGACGAGAAGTAACCAGTGCTCCACTCTGCGGATCACCTGGATCAGTCCTCCCATGGCTGTGAGCTGGCACACATTGACACTGTGATGCTCATCCCTGCATGTCAGCAGTTAGGCAGCTACACCAAGACACTCCCAGAAGCTGCCGTGCCTGTAGGAACAGCCTGTCTGCTTGCTGGGCCTATGGGCAACACTACTGTTATTAGAAGTGAAACCTTTCCTAAAAATTCATGGGATCTCTCGCTCTGGCTCCTCATAGCTTCGTCAGACTTTAACTGGAAGTACTGTTATTTTCCAAGCCTCAAACTAATTATTATTTGTTTAATAGAAGAAAATACTTCAGCCATTTCTGAGCCAGGCTTTGTGGGGGAAATATATTGTTTCACTAATTTGTTATTTTTTTTAATGTTGGCAACTTCTTCTCCAAATGCCCCCATGTTTTGCAGAAGACACTTCAGACTTGGGAAGAACAAGATTTTTCAGCTGATCAAGTGTCTACTATTTTCTGTTTTGATTCAAATCTAATCAAAATGTATTGTTTTGAAATATCAGACTGTATGTGATAAACTAAGGTATTGAATTTAGTTACATATTTTAAAATTAAACTTTAATTTTTAGCTAAATTTTTCTAAGAAACCTATTATCAGTAGGTATTTTCAACATCTTCACAACTAGGCTCTAGGTATGACATCTGCCCTAACTTTGATGTCTGAGACTTTGAGGAGATACCCAAAGGTTTACCTACAGTTTACAGTTGGGTTGAGCGATTCCAGTTAAAGGAACTGTGATGTGACAAGAAGAAAAACAGAATGGAAAAAAATAGGACTCAAACATTTCACATTGTGCTATGAAGATGAGTGATGACTGGGAACTCCCAGTTTTCATCTCCTGGCCTTAATCTCCACTAGATCCTATCATGAAATAGGAACGTGGCAAAAAGAACTCAGTATTTTTGGAATAATAAACAATCAAAACAAAAACATCTCAGCCAATTTACAAAAGAATCTTTAGTGGAAATACAACCTTATCTTTCCTTAATAGTCTTCAGTTTATTCAGATTTGGATATAAATTATCAAAAAACCGACTCAACAACACTTCACAGCAGCCCATGTGTTAGGATCCAAGATGTTCACAGCTTCTTTAAATGTAAATGGCAAACTTAAATGGCCAGAATCACCCTCTGGAAATACGTTTCTCTCCTGGCTGCAGAAGAGGATCCATGCTGACCAGCCTCACCAAGCACCTCTCTGAAGTGGGTGGGATGAGTCCAGAATGGAGGGGCCAATCTCCAGGATCTTCAAACACAGTGCAGATGTGTTAGGGGGAAAAGCCTGGGCAATGTTGCCCTCAAGGCTGCTGAGCATAAAGTGAAGACAAAAGGTTTTCCAGCCATGGTGTCCGTACTGCCATTTAACCTTCTGTCTTAGAAAGGATCTTCCAGTTCCATTTCTTTACACGTGGCACTTATATTCCAGAAGTTCCTGAAAGCCTCTGTTCTGTTGCACCAGGAATTGATCAGAGTTGTAAATTATTTTCCATCACAGATAGATTCATATAATTCTGAAGCTGTATTTGGATAAGTATCCTCATCATAAATGTCTCCAGTTCTACTATTTCATGCACTAATGCAGACTCAAGAAAGTTAACTGTCAGTATCTTTCCAAAATCAGACTACCCTTAGGGGCTGTAAATGCCCGGAAGAGAAGCATGTGCCAAAGTCTAGGCGTATCCTGAAGTCACACAGAATTTAATGCACTATTAAGAACCTTGCACAAGAGGTCTAACACAGAGCTGCCTGGCAAGCAGGAGAAATCATGTGGAGGACAGGGAGCGGTAATGACTTCCTTATGATCCATCCCCAAACAGAGTGGAGCTCTGGCACAGGAGAGAGTCTGGCCAATAGTGTGTAAATAAATAACAAGCAAAGCATATCAAAGCAAGGGCTGAGCTGAATGAAGTGTTTCACAAAGCATGGCTATAGTTTTACACTGTCTCAAGGCTATGAAAGGCAAGCCATCATACTTTGATTCAGGTTCTCAAAATAATTCTAAGTGCCATAAATGATGATTTTTTATTTATTTAAATATATTTAAATTATAAAACTCCTATCCTGGAGCTGCCTTTTGAAGATAAATAGAGCCAACAAAGATAGTGCTTTTCAACAAAAACATTTGTAAGTGATCCTTGCTACATGAATAAATGTAGTTTGAGACAGAAATATGAATATAACTCATTTTACATTGGCAGGTTAATCTTTAAATTCATTAATAAACTTCAGAAGAGCCTATATCTTGGATTTTTCTAAAATCTACAAGGAAGACCATTTTTTATCTAAAGCAATCAGAAAAACAATTGCCAGGAGGATTAAATTAACATTTATAAATGAGGTTTTAAAGCAATTACAAATCAAAGCTGGCATTTGTTCTATGGATTACATGAATTGCATGTTGTATTAAGAAGTTAGATTCTCAGGATACTGGAGCTAGGTTATTTAACTTTCATGGGCCAGTAATGGATAAACCAGGTTCAGAAAACTACCGTAATCTGATAAAAGATGGCTGGGGAAAAATGGTAGACCTCAGCTGGCAAATGCCTGCTACCCCAAGAGGAGTATATGTAAGAACCTAAGAAGTTTGGGTGGAATGTTCCTCTAAATCAGAATAAAAAGTGAGTTTAAATATGTGCTACTTTAGTAAAAGTTACTGAGAGAAATTGTCATGTTGTTTAATTCTCAGAGGGTATCTGATGCTCCATTGTGCATATGAATATTTCTAATATCCTGTGGAAAAACAAACAAACAAACAAAAAACAACAACAAAAAAACAGGATTGATTGAGTCTGGCTGGGAGCTTGCAAGAACAGTATGTTTCAAGCCTCTATCGGTTATTAAGACAGTGGTGAGTACTGAAACCTATGTGAGTCAAATGACTGAAACTGAGGAGGGGAACATCCCATCAGAGAGGTGTCTGCTCAGAGCATTGCCACAGACTGGTGGGGAAGATGGCTTCAAGATCCACAGATCACAATGCCCAAAAGAGACTTCTAAGTCATATGGGAAAATCATAGGATCACTCTGGAAGGAAGGAACCTCAGGAGGTCTCTGGTCCCTCCTGATGCTCAGAGGTGGCTCAGCTGTGACACAAACTGGAATGATCAGGTCTGCTCAGGTCATAAAAAAGACTATCTGCTAGAAAAACGAAGTGCAAATCTCTCTTACCAGGTAAGACTGTGGATGATTAGCTGGTTGTTTAGATGGTTTTGCTGTGCGGATTGTAGCTTTTTTGGTTTGCTTTGGTTTGTGTGTCTTTTTCTTCTTTTTTGATGAAGACTAACAGTAACTAAGAAGAAAACTAAAAAGACTCTCCTCTGTGAGCTGAGGAGTGAGAACAAAAAAGCTGGGATGGAAGAGGATATCTGCTTGCCAGAAGTAATGAGAATAATCAAACACTAATCTGACTTGTCCATACAGTTGGATATCCAACATAATGGAGCAATGAAATAGCACATCCCTCTGAGGGGAGCTCCTGAGCAGCAAAACATAATTCTTGGCTGAGAGTTAAATCACAGTATGCCTCTTTGCTGTGAAGTTTGGCACTGCAGTGCCAAAAATACACGCACAGACACATACGCACATTGACATCAGAAGAAAAGCTGTGTTGGCATTTATAAGATTGTAAGGTCAAAGTTAATTTTGTCAGATTTCCTAATTGTTTTCAAACGGTGTCTTGTTTAAGCTGATTTAAAAGTAAGCTCTGACTTACTGTGATTTGGTTTTAAATATCTTTTGGTAAAAGTCATTCTGAATTATAAATAGCTTCATCCTTCTTCCTTCTTATCAAACTTTGACGCATGCAAGATAATAAGAGGGATTTTAGAAATATTGATGCAAACCAGCCATCCCTGAATCATGTTGAGTCAATAGTCCCTAAGAGTTAATGTTCAGATCACAGAGGGAGTATGCAGTAAGGGGCTGGGGAAGGGAGAGGGACTTCTATGGCTTTTGAGCCAGAACTGATTCATTATTCACTCCATTTAAAATTGTCAAAGGCAATTTTTGTAAGCATGCATCCATTTCCCTTCTGTTCAGAGAGGTATATGGCAGAATGATTATAAGTGAGCATGCTTAAAAGAAGATAGTCATGTTTTAGTGCATACTGTAAGTGGATTGCTGTCATCACTAAAGCTAAATGAGGGGGCTAGGGGGAAAATGAGATGTCATACTAGAATTTGTCCACACTTGTGTTCCTGTGGATATTTCTGTGCATTGCTTTGCTCCTTGAGATAAGACTGTTTTCATTCTCTAAATAAAGATTTGTCAAGTTTGCTTTTCTGGAAGAAATGGTCCAAAGATTGAATCAAGGCCTCTGTGTTCATTGCTGTCCCTGTCTTCAGAAATACTATACCATATCAACAGGAAAGGGGCAGCACAAGAGGCAGGAGCATTCCAAAATCCAACTTGAATTTTGTCATTGTGTTTTCTCTAAATAGCCAACGAATCTGTGACCAAATTTTATACATGTGGGCATGATTGCTGACTTCACTACAAAGGCTCCCAAGGGTAAAAATAGATCCAGTATCTTAAACATTGGAAGGGCTGAATTCTATGCAAAATGATTGAGTTTTTTGCACCCCTCTGTGTGTTTTAACATCATGGTCCATCATTTTATTGGCATATAAAGCCTTTGAGTACCAATGGAGCTAAGATACAGCAAGTTGGTTCATTTCTATTATATAAAAAAAAAGTCATGTTCTGCAAAAATGTGATATGCATGTCACATAAAATAATTCTTCCATTCTACTTGGAATTAGTGCAACCTCAGCCACAGTACTATATCTAGTTCTGATTGTCACAGTTCAGGCTAGCTACAGTAAAGTGAAGAGTCCAAAGGTGAACAAGTAGAATAATCAGAAGTCTAAAAAATATCACTTTGGATGCAGAGGATGCAGAGATGTGAGTAAATTACTTTGTCTAATCTAGAGAACATAGAGGGAGAACAATAGGATGCAAGTATGCAGTGGGATATCACAAAGAAGAAGGGAATAATCTGTTCTCCATATGCACATGACAAAAAGAAATGAGCTTTACTTCCAAAATGAGAGATTGATATCCCTTAGTATTTGAAAAAGTTTCTAGTTTTAGGAATAGGAGAGCAATCATCTTATTTGCCTGTGGAAGGGGGATGAAGCTGGCGGGATGTCCTTTCTCTGAAGGCCTCAGGTAGACATTTGAAGCTATAAATTCTGTGTACTGGCAAGGGGGCCATTATAGAATACTTCATGAGGTCTTCTCCAGCTCTATCTTCTGTTAAAGTAATCAACAAAATTTAAAGCTGTGTTCTAAGGGCAGGAGTCTTATTACTGTGAGTAGAGAAAAGGAAGAAAGGACAAAACCAGGTTTTTCTTAGACCTCAAATGGAGCTTACAAAATGACAATAATGTTCTCTTTTGATTAGTAAAAAATGAAGAAATGACTTTTAATGAATATGTACAGAACTGTACTACGACGCTTTTGTGGATGGATTTCCTCCCTGTTCCTTGTGTCCCCATATAATTTTATTTTATTTTTTTTGTAGTTTTATCAGGAGATGAAAAAATGGAAATGATATCATGACGATTAAATTAAAGCAGCTTTTTACTTCAAACTCTTGCTGCCATAATAATTTTGAAACCATTATTAGTAACAGTGACATATATAATAATGAAATATTTGTTCTTTGCCATTTCCACTATTCGTGTAGCAGACCTAAGACATAGCATTATCCACTTTCATACTATATGAACTTGACAGGGATAAAATGTTGCAAATTCTGATGAAGCTCTTTCCTAAAGTTAATGGAAATAGGATGCAATTTTCTTCAGGTAATCTACTTGCATTGCCAAGGCTGAGTGGGAGATAGTTTTGATGGAATTCTGAGACTGAGTGTACAAATACAGAAATGAAAATGTAATTTTCCATAGTTATCAAACAAAACAGGAGTACAATATTGCTTAGAGAGGGAAAATGCTGCAAAAAACTCAGGAGAGAAATTAATGCAAAAGGCTATAAAGAAATAGAGCTGTCTTGCTCCTTAAAAAAAAAAAAAAAAAAAAAGAAGAAGAAAAAAAGAGTTCAGCATGGATCCATATGGTGTGAGATTTCTCTTCTGTGACATTTTTATTAAGGTTATGTATATGACCGTTCATCTTCATTCTGCTGGTGCTAATTGCTGTCTATTGGACCCTTTGCTACTGTGTACAGAGAACACATGCTTCCCCTCGACACTGCCATCGCTGCGGGTGCACTGGATTGTTCTGCTGTCCTCAGATAGGAACCTGCTGCTGCTGCCTGACCACAACAGCTGGGAATATTCTGCTTTTAAAAGCTTATCTTGTTGATACTTGAGTTGAGCTATTACACAGTGGAACAAGCAAACAGAATGAATGGACCCTCTGCGGGCAACTTATGGTAACAAAAAAAGCTTCCATGTGCTTTTGAATGTGTCTCTTGTCTTGGAATTGACAGTGATGTTTAGCATAGATGTTTCCTGTGAAGAAAGCATGATGGTATAGAGCCAGGAACAGGCTAAAAAGAAACATGTACAGAAGACGTGTTCAGCACTTAAACTTCTTTCCAACTCCAAGCAACATTTAGAGCCCAATTTTGCAAAGGTCTGCTCATGCGAACAGCCTCTCTCAAAGGCAAGTGGCTTTTTTGTCTAGAGTGGCTACTGTGATTTAGAGTTAGCTTCACGCACAAAAAGAGTATGCAAAATGAGTATGCAGAAAACATCCAAGATGTTCTATGGAGCTTTTAAGAAACCAGCATGAGAATACAGTTACGTTCATCTATCTGCGCTTGGGTCGTGCACACATATATAATGCATGTACAAACAGATCAGAGAACAGAAGCAGCATTCTCATGCTGTGAGTGGACCACCCAGAGAAATACAGAAATCTATTAATTTAGCTTATCACTTAACCTCCAATTTAGCAAAACATCTAATAGTGTCATGAATTTTTCTGTCATGAAGGAAGTGTTACAGTCATCTAATCTGACTTCCCATATTGCTAGGTCTAGAATTTCACCAAGCAAATCTAACTTACACATCCATGCATTTTCTGGAACATCTGGGGAAGTAATTTCTATTGTAAAAGTTAATAGCAACAGTAAGAATAATTATCAGACTTAGGTTCATGCAATTATTGAATCTTAAGCAGTTACCTTCTTAACACAGTGCCTTTTGTGAATGGTCCTGTGCTTAGCCATGCCTCACACTACACATCACTCTCACTGCAGACTCCACATGACCTCTCTAGGCAGGAAAATCTCTCTTCTGAAGCCTTAATGGAAGTGTTGTCTGAGCAAGTACAGACCCTGAGTGACACGTGCATCATTCTGTGCATGGATGAACATCTGAAAAGTTGGCTCAGACCACACTGGGCAATCTGTGAGAGTTGAACTTGACACCTAACAGCCAGACTCGCTTGTAATTTTGGTCTCACAGTGATGTTGATTCCTGCTATACAACCACAGTTTTAACCCATTAGCCTTACTTAAGCGGCCAGTTCTCATTGGCACAGGCGATACTTGGACTTGTGTTTCTTTTCCCTGCATTCTTGGTGATTCCTTTGCCTTAAGGAAAACAAAATTCCTGCCTTGTGCCACTTCATCATTTGTGCTTATGCAACTGTTTGCAGGGTTGTTAAGTGGATGAAGATTAAAACTAACTTCACCTATTTCTCTATTCCATTAAAAACATTTCCTATTCTATTAAAAATAATTACTATTTTTCCAAATGTATCAGTGCCCCTTCTTGGAAGCTGTAGATACATTTGAAAAAGAATGATAAGTTGGAGTAAGTATGATAAGATTTCCTGTTTTCTACTTTAATTACTATCAAAAAAAAGAAGAATTGACTCTGAAAAAAATCATTTTTAATGATTTTTTTGATGACTAAATAGTGCCAGGCTATTTTAACTCCCCAGCACTATTTAATCACTTTATGATTATTATATTTAGTTCGCATTTGGAATGAAAGTTTGCTTTCCAAAAAAGGGCTGAGAACAAAGGATCTGGAAAACATATCATCCTAGTTATCCTCTAATTTCTTTTCCTAGCAAAAACAATTACTTTAATTAGTTAAAAAAATAAGTTATTTGTTTTGAATACCTCTTCTGAAAATAACCCATTCCCATGATTTTTATTTATTGATTAATTTTGCCTGGAGCTCATTAAAGCAAGTAGCACCTCAGTAGGCCAGCCAGCAGTAACAAATACATTACATATATTTGTGCACGTGCATATATGTTTAGGCTGGAGATAGCTTAGCAAATTATGCCACAGAGGAGCTCTCACTGCACAGTGAGAGAACTCCATGGAAAACCTAAGGTTACTAATAAATCCTGAAATATTTAACAAAGCAAATAAGTAAATAAGTAAACAAAATAACATAATATCCATGTATCCATGCAACTAAGATATAAACCTATCTCTGGTCAAAAGGCTTCTGTTTTCTAAGATGTGCTGCAGAATCCTGGACAAATTCTGTGTAATGCTTCTCAATTTGGGGGCTATGATGCTACCTGGATAGGTCTAGATGAACTACTTCCTTATTTCATTTTGCCACAACCAGTTGTTTTGTGTGCTGCTTAATTTTGAGTTCATCCCAGAATTAGTTGTGTTTTATATATCCAGGGGAAGTGCTCATTTTTCTATTTTACTGGACAAAATGTAATCTTGGCTTTTTTTTTTGTGCATACAAGTACATCTAAAAATTAACCCCAAACAATATTTTGCTGTTCTTTCCTTCAGCTTTTCCTTTACTGTGTCTTTTTATTATTGAATACTTCTTGCCCCACAAGCTTCTGACATGGTAAGTGAAATTCTTATGGCTTTTTGTTCCCATGTAAAAGAAAATAAAGATGCTGTCCTTACATGAAGGAAGGGAGGACCAGACAACACATTTGGATAAATTCCTTGTCAGCTTCCAAACATCTTGTAAAGTTCTGTTAATGTCTCTCTGCCATGCATGAGGCTTGCATCAAGTGCCTTTTTCAACAGCATCATTGTAGACAACCATTTATCAGGTGTATATTGTATGGCAGCACAGTGTTTGGAAATTCCTTTTGCCATATGTTATTCATGATCCTTGCTCACAGCCTTCATTTGTCAGGGGATTTAGATCTCAGCTGTGTTTAGTTTTTGGGGCTTGAGAACAAGTTGACCCACAGGCAGACACCTAATGATATAATTTGTTCAGTGCAAAAGGTTTGACTGCCCTCTATCAACCCCTGTGCAGACAACTCCTTTGAATACAGTAATGGATGACAATATCAAAAGCATAAATCTCGGCAAACTTCAAGGTTTCCTGGAAAACGTGACTCTTAAACTTTAGGCATATAGACATTTGGCACAATGTCAGAAAGTTTCTGGACTATTCATTTATCCAACTCCGGCCAAAAATAACCAAAGACTCTATGTGTCTGTTGATTTGTTTTGAAATCCATTCAAAACGGCAAAGAAGTTAAAAACTTAGGAGACGGCAATTGAGAAACAAGACTTCTGAAGTATGAAAGATCCTTTTCTGTATCTTACAACATATGGTGCTAACAAGCCAGGTCATGTCCCTCGTACAAAATGCTTTCTGTGAACCTAGTGTGGTTAAACTAGCAAGTAGAAATTGCATAGTTCAGGTTCCTTATGGTTTTAGAAAGTAGTAAACAGAGGCCTAGCTGAAGGAGCTGTGTTGGGAGAGAACATGCTGATGACTGAGGGCTCACCTCTAGGGTCAAGGCGGCTCAGCCAGGATAATTGTCTCCTCCTTAAAGCCTGTCAGCTTCAAGAATCCTCATTTCCCTTTTTTAAGCCCTGACCTGTTGGGGAATGGCTGCGAGAGCAGGGCGGACATGAGGCTGTGTACGAGCATAACTAGTGCGGCAGCCCAGGGTGCATTCTCATGAGAAAGCATTAGGAGTTAAGATAGGAGGCACAACATCCTTGGGTAGCATGTAAACAGCAGGCCGTAAACAGCAGGCCTACATCCACAGCTGTGCTCTGTGGATATGTGGGGGTCTGATAAGCGGATGAGCTCAGTGGCAGGTGTGAATGCTGGCTGAGCATTGGTTGAAGCTAGGTAGCCCACCTAGCCGTCCACCTTGTGCTCCAATAGTAAGTGAACACATGTGTATTAGAATCATATATAAACTCTGTGTGTGCAACAATAAAGTGAAGCTTGATCACTCATATTGGGTAACTGTCGTGCTTCTCCACTTGAGAACAATCTGATTAGGATGCTATCTGCGGCACTGACCCATTCTTAACTTTATGCCTCTTGTATGACACCTCTTAGGTTTTTTAATGTTCATCTTCCATGGATGCTCCTCCTGCTTTCCTCTGCACTTCCTCTCCTACTAAGAGGAGGAGAAGAATCCCAACCTCTGGCACTTTGGAAGACTGCTCAGCTTTCCTCTGTCTGTTCCCTTGGTATACAGATTGCTCACCCTTCATTCCATGCACAGAGGGTGGTCAACAAACACTGCAATGCTGTACTTCCTTCTCTCATTTTCTTGTTCAGGCCTTCTGTTGCCCTGCCTGCACAGACTTGTAGCACCAATGAATATCCCCTGCTCCACTCTACAGCTGTGTCCTTGATAGCACAAGTCAGCAGTGCTGTCATTCTGTCACTGTTTCATTGAACACCAAGCTTCCCACCACTATTTTGTTTTATTTAAAATTATGAGGAAATGGGAGGCTTGCTTTTCTTCTTTTCCGTCTTTGTTGTTATTGTTGTTAAGTAGTCATTTTGGGCAACTTAATGACAGCATGGACACCAGGAGTCTTTTTAACAGCCAGAGTTTTTCTTCTCTAACTTCTTCTTCACTTCTTTTCATGCCATAATGCTTACACACCTTAGCAGGAATGATCAAGAAAGAAGAGCAATAATTATAATTTATGAAAAATTAATTTTCTTTGTCATAGTTTCATTCTGTTCCTCTTGTTGAATAAGTGAAGAAGTAGTATTTCGCATCTACAAAAGCCTTTTTTATATTTATCTGCACAGAAAAAAAAAAAAAAAAAGCTCTTATTTCTGTATAGAACCCTTTGATGCACAACACAGTCCATGTAACCATGTAATAACACTACAAATTCCAAAGCAGTTTTTCAGAAAACACAGTGCATAGACAGTACATGTGCTTGTGAAGAAGTTGTGGCAAATTATCTGGAAAACAAAATGGCATCTTCTGAGTTCCAGCAGATGCAGATCTGGAGATGCAAAAAATTCTCTGAAAGCAAAATGCCTATGGAGACAGGAGGAAAAATCTACTCTTGGACAGAAACTTCTCTGTAGACTGTAAATACTGGAGAATAATTCTAAGTTACTTCACTTACTCCTTAAGGGAAAACACATTTTTCAGTGTGACTGCTCTACATGCATGAAACAGAGGCAGAGAAGGAAAGCCAGCTGGCCATAAAGGAGTAAAGACGGGAGCTGAACAGATTACAAGGAGATATGGAATGAAAAGAGAAAGCAAGCAGCAGGTTTTAACTTTCAGAAGACAGAGCAATAGCTCCCCATCTGTACTTAGCTTGAAGACTGCTGTTTCTCAGAAATGTGTCTTCAGCACTGATATATGGAAGAGATTCTGTGTGCTAGGTTCTATCTGTTTACTCCAGTTATAGGTGCTCTTTTTCTAACAGTGCAATGAAAAATGCTGTTTAATTCTCCCAACAAAATTTATTTATTTTTACACAAAAACAGAATATTTCAATAAACATGAGATGGCAATAAGCGTGCAGGAAACACTATGTTACTTTCACTTTTTCACACCAGGTGCTTACTGAATCTTGTGCAAACAAACAAAGCTAGGCTTGCCCATGAGCATGATACCTTCAAAAAAGGAATGGTTTGGGGCATTAGATCTAGAAGAAGAAACATCTCATTGCTAACCAAGAACATCCTTATTGCTGTGTGGTCCTCTCAGGCAATTCATTTAACAAAGCCCCAGATTTTGAGATGGCAAGATAATGTGAGGATAAATCAGTTGTCAAATGCTATCAACATGTAAGTTCTTGATTAACAGAAAACAACATTGCTGCATTTTGATATTTGGGAATGGGAGATGTAAAGCTACAGAATTTAGTGCAACTGAAACTTCACAACGTTTGTAGTTTGGGTCTGCTCAGAAAGTAAGTTATCCCAATCTTCTTCCATGAATTATTTGACAGGCTTTCTCCCTCTTCCCAACAAAACTGTCAATTTTCAGTAGTAAATCTCAGTTTTGAATCCTCTATTCTAATTCTGCATCCAGGCCTGATATAAATCATTTTGTTACCTCCAGTGGACCTGTGCTGATTTCTGCCTGTTCAGCATCCCATCTCTGAGTATTTCCTCATATGTGCTGTTCATTTTGGTTTGACCAGACCTCGATTTCCTTACTAATTAAACAGAGTGATCATCTGTAGAAAGCATGCTATGATTCCCTTATTACAAAGGAAACTCCTTTTCCTTTCAGATTCCCAGTAGAGTTTGGCAAGACTGCCTTCCCCTTTTTCTCATCTCATCTTGAAAACCCCTCCAAGTTATTGTCAGTCATATCATGTGTTATGGGAAAATCTTTGCAAAAAAAAAAGTTGATTTTGTGGTGGTTGGTTTTACATGAAAAAATTCTCCCTCAGCTAATTCAGTGTAAGGGCAAAAATGAGGTATGATGAGGGAATCAGTTGGAGAGCAGTATTCTTCTGATGAGTTTCCAGATTCTTCCAGAGAAAAGGGAAAAACCCACTGGGAAAAAGAAACTATTCTTGTAAGTGTAAGTGATAAAGCTTTGAAGTGAATTGAGATGATGGCTGAAAGGCTCTAAAAGTATTTGGTTTCCGAAAGTTATTAGATCATATTCATTCAAAATTTAATACACTGGTAAACTTGTAGAGTGATGGCAGGAGGCAGAAGGGATTGTAGGGATTGTGCCTAGTGCTATTCATAGGAGAGGTCAGGACAGTTCCTGGCTCTGTCAGTGTTTTCTTGGGGTGGGGTGGGGGTGGGGGTGGGGGGGAGAGGAGGCGCGTTAAGGGAAAGGGTCAACTATCCCCGCCTTCAAAGGGAAATAACATAATTTGACACCTGTGAATAATAAGTCCGAAGACAAAGGAATGCCTTTCTGGAATAACCTTTGGGGACCCCCAAAGTGAGGGGAGTAAGCATAGTGGAAGTAGAGATTCTGAGAAGGATGAGAAGGCATGGGTCTATTCAACATTTATGCTCTTGACTTAGTCTTGCTAATAGGACTTAAATGGCCTAATAGATCTAAAAACCCCCTGGGTTATGGTGTGTTTGCAATTCTAAACAAATATTTTCTCAGTCTTGTCAAGTTCATTAACTCTTCATGTATGCATCCTCACACATTGTACAAGCCAAATCATCAGGAGCTGCCAGTAGAAGATTGATAAAATGAAGAAAGAGCTCGTATATTTCTGTACACCAAGAAAGTGTTTTCATTTCATCTTCTAGTTAACAGATTTGGCATCTTCAGGGCAGGGTCTATAAATTGGCACACCACCACTATGATTAACAGATCTGAGTCAAGGACTTCCTCTCAGTAAAGTAGATTTTTGACTTTCACCTCTCAGTGTGCGGTTCTTGTTTTTACATACTGTAGGAACAGCACAGGAAATCCAATCCATTTTTCCTTTATTCTCAAATGAGCCAAGATTGTTACTTCAGCTAGAAATTACATGCCATGACAAACAAAAATACAATAAATGTGTTATTATAAAGCTATAGAAAACTACATACAATATTTTAAAAGAGCCAGAATCATTCAGTTGTAACACCTATACATTAAAAGAGAATGCCTAGGAACAGATTATTACAGCAGAGTCAAATTAAAAAATTCTTCAAAGGAAAGATTTGGTAAATGGTGCCCTACCTGAAAGAACTGAATCTGGTAAGAAAGTGAGTGTTGGGAAGTCTCATTTCAGCTGACGGCGTGAAAGGAAGTCAGCACTTCAACCAGTGGGAAGATTCTGTAATAGGAGGGTATTAAGAGTATTTATTTTCCTATGTATGTATCTTCATATGAATTCAATTGGATGTTAATTGTATCTGCTGTGGAAGAATGACTGTATTATGCATTTAGGACATACCTAGGGATTACTAGCACCTTTTGCCTATACAAGAAACCTTAACTTTTCTCAGCTTTTCTTCTAATTCAGGCAAAGCCAAACAATTCTGCCCTTTCCATGGGGAGGAACATAGTGAGGTAAATCCCCAGGGCAGTAACGTATGGTAGTTTACAGCCACTGTTACTACAGCAATGAACTATAGGCAACTTACATTCTGTGTCCTTCTAAGGACAATTTGCAGTGGATTCTGTGGGGCTGATTGATGTTTTCTCTATATCTTTTTTGACACAGAGAGCTGAGGTAGATATTTTTTTTAATTCCTCTTCTTATTTGAGTTGGCTAATTCTTTTGGAAACTGCATGGATTGAACATTCATTTACTAGAGAAGATGATCTTTTTTTCCTGCTGTCTGTGAGGCCAAACAAAAAATAGGATACACGCACAAATACACATGTACACATGATTTCAGTGATGGCTGTATTCATTCTGGGAAATTTAGATTGGGTTCCCTCATGAAGAAGACTGAGCAGTACGTACAGTTAATGAATATGTGAGGCTATTTATTTAGCCTCCCATTAAATCTTTCACAGGTATTATGTGATCAAAAACCCACTGAAAGATTCCTACAACATTTGTATCTTCTCAGAAAACCCAGAAGAGAAGATCTGTAAGGAAATGGCAAGAGTGTGTGGTTGACAAGACAAATGGCCACAATTTTGAAATGGACCTCAGGGAGAGGACATAAAGGCAGCACAAAAGTAATCATAACCATGTCCCTTTAATGTCTTGGGCGCTGCAGATTTTTTCCTCATGGCCTTCCATGAGCTCCCATGCCATTGCGTGCTCACAATAATTCCACACAAAGGGCAGTCACTGAAGCGCTGTGAGCATGGAAGGCTTTGCTTCTTCCAGCCAGGCTGAAGGGAAGGGAGTGGGGAACGATCACGTGCTGATACAGGGGAAGCGAAGAAAAACAGAGGGAAAGAGATGTGAAACCTGATCCATCTAATAACATCAAGACTGATAGTGATTTTCCACTCTATCTAGCAGGTCAGATGATCTTATAATGCAGTGTTAGAGAGAAAGATGGAAATATTTTCATTTTCTCCCAGAGTCAATATTTCCCTAGTTGAAAATTAATCACTGGAAAAGAAGTTTAAGGGGAGTCTGTCAAGGTTTATTTAGGCTTCAAAATAACTTTTTAAAACACTGGCTTTTGTTGTTGTTGCAGGTTTAGAGGTCAAAGTTTCCTCCACAGCATTCTTCTTTTGACAAATGATCTTTGCAGCAAGTCGACAGGTATTTTTTTTATTTTAAAGTGACTTCCTGTGTGTCTTGCCATAAGCAAAATGTTGATA
The DNA here is from genome assembly GCF_905368555.1 of Meleagris gallopavo. Classification (NCBI taxonomy): domain Eukaryota; kingdom Metazoa; phylum Chordata; class Aves; order Galliformes; family Phasianidae; genus Meleagris; species Meleagris gallopavo. The sequence goes on along the minus strand of NC_139405.1, from coordinate 55,572,809 downwards.
TGGTGGAAGAGGTAGAGCACCCATAGCCAGTTCTGTTTATGTCTCACCAATGAAACGACAGCTTTCATTTTCTCTGATGATTTTTTTTTTCTTAAAAGGTCACTGCAGTGAATCTTCATCTAGCAACCTTCCACTTGGTTGGGAAGTGACTAGTTGAATTAAAATAATGCGTTCTGAAGTTATTTACTCCTAGAAACCTACAGCAGATTACTTGGCTTATTGGCAGCTTGCTGTCATCCATGGATGTACAAGATACAGAAATTTGCCAACCAGCTACAAATTGCAAACCAAGCCTGAAAGAATATCTGAAGAAAGGATGAGAAGAAATTTTTCATTTCTGAAATATTTTTAATCAATATTTTCACTAGACTCTTTGTTTCAGACACAAATTCAAGAAGAAATAGATAAACCAACAAGTCTACCCAATCAGCAGTATCTAACTTGGGTTGCAATTCCATTATACAGCTACTTTTAGAAGGACCCTGGATCTAAGTACCTGAAGGAAGCATCAAATAGCACAATTTTTCCTCTATCTCTTCATTCTCAAAACTGAATCAGATTATGGATTATTATTCCATAATACCAGAAACTAGGGGGGAAGGAAAAAAAAAAAAAAAAAAAAAAAAAAAAAAAAAAAGAAGGAAACAGAGAGAAAGAGAGAAAGAGAGAAAGAGAGAAAGAGAGAAAGAGGGAAAGAGGGAAAGAGGGAAAGAGGGAAAGAGGGAAAGAAAGAAAAAAGTCGGGGGGCAAGCGAAAAAAACCCACCCAAGCCAATTCAGCAGGGGAAGGAAAAACTGTCTGTCCCTCCAAGTGACTTAACAAGAATGGAAGGCAGAGACTTCACTGAGGGTCTGTGATTACAAAATGTTATTTCTTCTTATCATACATCAGAACACATCTGTAGAAATTTTCTGGCTGAGATGCCAGAGATGTTTTGGTTTCCTTTATCATCATGCATTGATTATTTCTTGTTTGTTCAAGGCTTGTTTATGGCTTTACATTTTGTTTCTTCAGTGACTACTTTATATATTCACCGGTAGGCACTTAGTTACTTAGCAGAACATTAGAAGTGTCTAGCATTTGTACTCAAAGGAAGCTTTGAGAGTCAGAAAGAATAAAAATATTAATGAGTAAAAAGTGTTTTAACTCCAGAGAGCATTGGTGCAATTTTTTTTGGCACCCCCTACTTAAGAAACATCTTAAGAAACACCCCAAGAAGTTACCTAAGAATTACAAATTTTCATCTATGTGCACTACAAATTTAGTAGTGTGAACATGTAAATATACTGATCCTATATGCAATGGAAGACAGTAGGTCTTGCTCTAAGTGGTAACTGTAGCAAAGCACTGTGCTCTTTCTAATCTGGAGCCTCAAAGCCACCCAGATGTGCCATGCCTTCCAGGCTGCCAGAGGAAACTTCATACAGGTTGATATAAAATCTGCTTTCTACAACTAGCAGCCACTGTTTTACACCATGGGCTTAAAATCTAATCTACGAAAACCCAGATACACAGGAGATGATTGCGTATGCTTCCGTGTGTGTCTTGTTTGTTTTTCAAGGATTCCCCTATCAGTCAATTACTGGCACCAGCCAAGGAAGGCTATCTGATAGGCTCCGGTAAAGCATTGCCCATGTTCCCTGTATGTGCTCAGAAGGGCTACATGATGCATGGGTGGGCTGTTTGCCATAAAAGCACTGTTATTCTATTAGGAACGCAGCTCAGCCTTTCTGCAACTGGATGTGGGCAGGGAAGGGTGAAGTGGGAAACAGGGTTGAAATGAAGGACCAGACTGAATTCTCTGGGAACCAGGGATCACAAACCATGAATCATGCAGGAACTGCAGAGCCAAACGTTTGCATGAACGGAGCGCTTAACAATTAATTAATTGTTGACTTTTACTGCCTGTGCTGCAGATGTGCTATCATTTCTACAGAGCAGTCCCTCACCAATCTCTTTAAGTTGTTTACAAAAGTAACTGGTAAATGAAAAAAAAAAAAAGTCCTTGTATGAAAGTTGCTTCCACAATCGCACAGATGTGTAGGCGTGCACACAATGAAAATAGGAAAAAGGTTGAAGTCTGCATGATGTTTGATTTTATGAGAGTTTATGAATGTCTCTTGGAAAAGATTTCATGTCTTTTTCTCTCATGCTTCCTGGATTTTGATGTTTCCCATAAAAAAAAAAAAAAAGGCAGAATATCCCTTCATTTACAAAATGAGTTGGATTTAACTCTATAATTTGTAAATATTTATACATATTTCCCAAGAATACATGGGCTGAACTGCATTTTTTCCTGATTACTTATATGCCTCAATATATCATCTTAGCTCCCACATCTTGTACTTGCAAAACTGAACTTTCAGATGAAAAGTCTTTTCAAGAATGACAACAAATTGGCAGGCTGTGCAAAAGAAGCAATCTAAGTGGCTTGCAATTCACAAACCTGAACAAACATGATATGAAGAGATTTTCCATTAGTTTTTCAGGTTTGTGACTGCAGAAGGGCTCTCTGACATTAGACCCAAGTCCTACAAATTAATGTACTTACCATCTTACATTATGTTCAGCAGCTATTCCACTGCATTCAGCGGGGTTACACTTTTATGTACCCTTGTACTCTATGATTCTTGTGAAACTGCAGGAATAAAGCTCAGGTGATCTGAACCCTGTGTGCAACACAGAGTATAGGAGAGTCATTTCATTTTTTTGCAATATTTCTCTTTAACTGATATTTCCTATGCCACCACAGCACTGAGGTATAATTGCCTTTTTAAACTTGTAAAATGGTAATGTAAATTAAAAACATCACAAGCAATGGCATGAGGAAGGCAGAAACACCCAAAACTCTTTGAAAGGGATCTGAGACAGGTGTTGAAAATCAAGTACATTGCATGTGCTCATTGCTGGATTTGTCCCCAATCTATTGCTCAAGACAACATCTGCTTCCAGTGCTGGGTAACCTCACTGTATGATCTTAAGGCAGTTAATTCATTTTTCACTGAGTCACTCCTCAAATCCTTTTGAACAGGTTCATTTATGTTAATCAAAGCATTTACTGAAATGCAAAATTGTTTCACTTTTATTTTTGCTTCATCAGCCTAAAGCTCTTTTTCACTGTGGGTTCTCTATTTCACTGTTTCCTTGTGTTTTTCCTCACTGTTAGTCATTAAGGGGAATCGGTGTACATGTGCGTAAGTGCACACTTCTGTTTGATTATTAAGAAATAGGTAGAAATTTGAGGTGCTTTGGTTATTCAGCTTAAGAGATATTCTTGAAGTTGATTGGAAAGAGGTCTTACTCTAGGAAGACTCATTATATTTGAAAGTCTGATCACATTTACTACTTTGGAGATACTTAAAAATAGAAGCAACGTATGTTTCTAACCACTTTACAGAATAGCTATAATTATTTCCTTTTTTATCCCTCATCATACATGTGCACACAGGAGGAGACATCTCTTGATTCACCACACTCATTCCTGCAGTTCTGAACTGCACCAGTGTCTGTAAGATGTTTGGGGTGCCCCATGGGATACACTCTGATAATGAATTTCAGACCCTCTGCCCAAACCTTTAGACTATCTGTCCAATCTTGCTGAATTCTTAACCTCAACACTTCCTCCTGCTGCACGTCCTTTTGGGAGACACTGGATACTCAGGATGAAACATTTTAAAGCCAATGTCTGCAGCCTTGTCAGTACTTTGCATTCAAGACCCTACTTTGTTGTTTGTTTTAGTGTAAATCTCTACCCTGCTCACGTGTGCACAGGAAGCTGTTTTTCTTATGAGTTGTAGCCCTGCACTTGAGAGAAATCTTCCTTCCTTTTTCCTTTTCTGGATCTTCTTCTGTTTGTACTGAAGAAAGAAACTACTGAACAGTTTCAGATCCTCTTTCACCATAGGACAATGAAAAATAAATTTTTTTTACTACCATTTTCACCCTCAATTTCATCTTATCATTTAAAAAAGAAATGAACTCTACATTCTTTCTTCAGAAAACCAGCCTCGGTAAGCTGACCTAATAGAAACTGGAAGCCTTAACTATTTGGCTAATTCATGATTTATCTATGCCAGGATGAAGTGTTCTACATATTAGCTGGAGGAAATACACTTGTAATTTGTAATTTTGATGAATAGTTACTAGATTTATTTATTTTTCAATGCTCGTTTTAGCAATTCATCATTATTTTGAAAACCTTTTACAAATATTGCCTTGAAACTTCTGATGAGTGATGAATTTGTAAAAGTAAAGCTGCACAAATGAGCAAAGTTGGAAAGAAAATTCACTGAAACAAAACAAACAAACAAACAAAAAAACAGCTGATACCATATCACTAAACAAATGAACAGCAGTGCTTCACAAAAAAGAGACTGCATATAAAATATTAATGTTTTAGGTGGTTTGCTCTGGTCCTGCTTCATGTTACATGCTTATTTTACAAATATTTTATGAAGGGTTAATGAGCTACTGCAACGCCATGCCAGTGTAGCTGCTTCCAAAACCACAAGCCAGGGGACAGGAGAGGAGTGCATGAGAAGGAAAGCTAGGTGCCCTGTGGCTTTATGGAGGAGCACTCATGTGCAAATGATTAAATGATCCTTTACCCAGGACTGTTCTTTTTTCCCCTCATGGCTGGTTAATAAATGCTCTTAGAGCACAGGCCACAATCACCTTACAGTAGAGTGCTCTAAGCATCAGTAATCTGCATGATAGACTAATGGTTCTGAACATTCAGGAATGTGATGTCTCACAAAGTGTTACTATTTTCTTATAGAGAGCACAGATATGAGTTGACTGTACCACCATTCACAAAGCAAATGATGCAGTGTGGAAGATGATAATGCTTAATGACCCAGCAGGATATTTAAGTTGCTGTTAGAAATTGAGTTTCTCCTATTCCTGGGTATAAAAGCTAGAGTTTCTCAGAACAGAAAGATGGGAGGAAGGAGGGTTCTCAAGCCTGTATTTTCAGGGAGTGCCTTGCTACCTGATATTTAAAAGGTGGCAGTTAATAACTCTAAATCATTCTCTTTTAATCAACTCTGAAATAATAGGAAGAGAAGCTTAGACATTAGGAGGGGCTTTTTTTTCCTCCTTCTCTGAGAATAATGAATTGGTGAAATGACCTCAGGGGCAAAGTTGTTGGGACAAGGCAGAAGGTCAGTCAAGGAGCAATTAAATGCTGTCCTGTGGGAAAATGGTAAGTGCAGTCCCAAAGAGTGAACTGAAGAATGACTAAGAGTAACAGAGGTAGAGGAGGACAACATCCCCCTGCTAGCACTGTTATGTAGTGTAATGTTCTTTCATGAGGAAGCCACAGAAAAGGTCTATTAGGACTGTAATAAACACCAAGTTATCAGAGTAAGAGGGAATTTGGATATAAACTCCAGATGGATTTAAAGTACAGGCTCATTACTTTACCCTCTCCAAAACTGTGTTTAGGAGAGGGCATGTGAGTCCAGGACATTCATCAGCTGTGACTGTCCACATTAGCATGCCTCAAGCAGGTAGCTGCCTATGGATGCATGGTCTGTATCAGTGCCCTCCATTCCAATGACATTGCCAGTGCTAGCATTCATAGAACCAGAATCAAAAAGCTTGGTGTAGCAGCAGACATCACTTCTGCTGCAAGCAAAAGGCTAAAGCAAGCCAGCCTCATTTACACTGAAGTTGCACATTTGAGTTACAAATCAATCTATGCCAGGGTAAGAAGCTGGTACCAACTCCGCAGTCTGCGCTCTCAATTATGTAGCTATATCTATATTAGCAAATCAGTGCCAGCAGCTGTTCCTGCATCTGAGTCCAATCACCTAGGCTGCTGTTAGGGCTGTTCCTGGCCATTCTGGGGGGCCTGGCACAGCTAAATTACCCTCTCTTCTTGGAGGTCACTTGGAATTCAGCACATCAGAGAGCACTCCCAACTACCCTGTTTGGAGGGTAAGAGGGTTCAGCACTCAGTACGAGGTGTTGGCCACAAAGCCAAACAATGGGGTCACATACTGTTTATCTACCTGCGCAGGCATGGTCAGAAACTCTAGGAGATAAGGCATTATGAATCCTACTCTGAAACAGAGATTAATCTCGACAAGAATAAAGAGAGCGTTCTGTCTCTTTGTGGTATGACAGGATGGAGAAAAACTCCATCTGGTCTGAAGCTTTGTATTTAAGGATTCTAAACAGATGCATGTCTTGGACCAGAAACTCTGGTCTCATCTTTGAAATAACTCATAACTGGGCCAACAGCTACACAGTAATATTATAAAACAGTGGGCCAGCAGGATGGACAAGGATGCTGTAACCAGGCCCCACCACTGTTCCACCTCTGGACAGCTAGTCTGGACACCAAATCTAGTCAGATCCACAAACTAAGATTTAGGTTAAAAGAAACATGCTGCTCATGCAAGGTGGTAGTCCTCAGCCCAGAACAGAGACTGTGGTTGTGACAACACAAGCTTGACATGAACTCCAAACCCACTTGAGAAGAAACACATGCACAGAAGCTGCTACTTGTCCCTTTGAGAGCAGCTTGCAGGGCCTGAGCTCACAAGTGTACAACCAGGTCAAGAGAACTGCCATTAAATTACAGTACAGACCTTCCTCAAAAGCTCTGGATTTCAGCAAACCAAACAGTTCATACTTGGAAGAATGATCATAGATGAACCAGAACATGAGGGGTGATGCAAAGTAAACTTTCTCATCATGTCTACCTTAACTACTTCCCCCTGACCCCCCCCCACCCCGGCCCCCAAACAAATGTATAAAACTAATTGTTCCCAACAGGTTTCTACCTACAGAACTACTAACCAAATGGTTATTCAATTTAATTTCTCACTATGTTTTCATCCTAAAAGCTCAGAGACAGTAAGGTACTTAAAGAGGTAGATAGTTACTTGAATGATGTTAAGACCCTGTCAAATTCTTAGTGACATAAGAAAGGACGCAGAAGAGAGAGTGAGAGCTAGAACCTCCTCTAAGCATAGCTTTGAAGACCGTCTTTAAGTTCTTAACTTAATTGCAGACCAGCTTTTAAGTTCTTTACAGAGAGAGTGGTGAGGTGCTGGAACAGGCTGCCCAGAGAGGTTGTGGATGCCCCGTCCTTAGAGCTGTTCAAGGCCGGTTTGGGTGAGGCTCTGGGCAGCCTGGTCTAGCATTAAATGGGAGGTTGGTGGCCCTGCATGTGGCAGGGGGGCTGGAGATTCACGATCCCTGAGGTCTCTTCCAACCCGGGCCATTCTGTGATTCTGTGACTCTGTGATTCCCTTGCTATATTTTCTTTTCTTTTTCCACCATAGTTCTGGTGGATATCAGTCCCACACGACTATAATCCTTCTACATCAGACTGCCCTGCTATCAGTTATGCCTGTGACCCAGGAAATCCTACTTAGATTCAGCTTCATAGTTACACAACCAAATATACACTTGCCAATTTGTCTTTGAAGTACTATCCCTTATAACTATTGGAATTTAAAACTGTAAAACAAACTAGCATTGAGAGTAACCAACAAATTCCCTCAACAGTCTAAGTCCCTACAAAATCCTAAATAAGAGCCCCCTAAAGAAAAGTCCAGACTTGCTCTGGCAGCTCTCAATCCAGTTTCATCTATTTCCATTTTCTAATCCTCCTTTTTGCCCATCAGCTGGTCCCTTTAGCATAACATGGCCCAGCTGCATCTCTCCCACTACTGTTTAACCCCTCTTTGTCTGGTTCCACAATTTAGCATAGATAGCAAAGAGGGCTGAAAACCATGATTGTAGCAGGCTGTCATTTTCTTCTTTTCTAAATGCTGTGTAGATATGGAATATTTTCCTTTGTACTTCAGCATGCAATGGAAGAAAAAATTGAGTAAATCATATTAGTTTTGAACATAGGGATGAGAGCTGGGTGCTGAGCTAGCCACTGTTTGCAGACAGGTTGATTCCATATGAAAGAGAGGAACTTAATTGCAGATTTATCTACTCGAGGTTATCATGAATTCAGTTTGTTATCCCAATGTGCTATAGATCTGCTTACAAATTTCTGCTTTTCTTTCTCTGTATTTCAGATTCAACAAATAGAAACTAATTATAAATAGCTATTAGACAATGAAATTAAGAGCTTTTCTTCCAAGAGTTCACTAGGAAATCCCAGTCCAACCAGGCTCTTTCCTGGGAGGAGACATGTAAACCATTGATTGAAGAAACCCCAGATTTTAGAAGTTTTAGTTGCATTTTGGTCTGTCTTAGCCAAAGGATAGGGAAGGAATTATTTCACATATTGGTTTAAAGCATTGACCTCTTTAATACCATTCTTGCTTTGTAAGAATTTTAATAGTTATTCAGGAGCAGATGCTTTAGCAAGTATATTTGATACCTGTGTTTTATAACAATTGACTAATTAGATAAGGTGAGATGTGAATTTCCCTGGGATGCAAGTATTAAAACCAGTCCTAGACTATGAAGGGAAACTGCAGGATGATACAGAATTTGGAAATCTTTACTACCATCGTTGCATACTTGAAAGTAGCTTGGGATAATATCCCAACTTGTTCTGAGTTTTACTATTATTTGTTTACTTTTGTTTTTGCATTTTGACACTGTTAGAATCCTATAACGTAAATTAACAAGCACTGAACAAATCCAGAAATATAGTGTCGGTCCTGGGGGTGTTCATTTGAGTTCCACATTGTGCAAATATTCATTCATCTACTACACTTCAGGGTTATGAAAGGTCATTGTTGCCCATCCATGCTTCCTTGCCAAGTAAATCCAGATTGGAAACCAGGAAATTAATAAGATTGCCAGAGCTACTCACTGGACAGATCTGTAATTAACAGTTGCTGTTTGGTAACTGACATATATTTAACCATCGCAGTAACTTAAACCAGGTAGTATTTCCATCACTGTTCTAAACAAAGTAGGTGGAAATGTTCTAAAATTATTCTGAAATCTAGTCAATGCAGAAATATGTTTATCCGATACAGGTCATGAGTTGCTGGTTCTGGAGCATATGGGTCTGCATTTTTTACATTTGTCCCTTTTTTTTCTTTTTCCACTGTATAAAAACCCATGTAAACAATAAGAGGATGATCTGATCATCTTAACATGTATAACATGTGACTTTTCTATACACAGAATGCTCTCAAATATATAACATAAAGAATTAAAAAAACAGAGAAAGATTTTTTCAACTATCTAAATTTTACTTATCAGCATTTTAGTTGTAAGATAAATGTTATGTTTGTTATGTTTATCTTGTGTCCTAGATAGTTAAGGAGTTATACTAAAACCTTCCAATAAACTAAATTTAATCCCAATCAAAAAGTCATCCTTTGAGTCAGATGTGATGTCAACTTTGAAATAACAGTGTTTCATTATGAGGTATTGTTTATGTTTTATAAAGTTCATATGATCTTTGTGAAAGCAAAAATCATGAAAGCTCTTTTCTGAAAGCATTTATGTATATTATACTTATTTACAGCTAAGCTTTTAGTTGCTTTCCACTGCTCATTCCATCAAAAAGAACAGCACAGTCCAATTTGAACAACAAAACTATCGTATTGCCTGAAAGGCAGGCTCTAGCTTTCCATTTGGGATGAGCAAGACAAAGAATGTTGCAAATGTACTTGTGCCGAGATTTAATCAGTCCTTTCCTAGGAAATGATGAAGAAAGTTATTTTCAACAGAGCTGAGATACAATATTAGAGTGTGATCCACCCACTCACAGCTGTCTTTTAAGCTATGTTTCCAGTCAAGAAGCTGCCACTCCACCGAACTAGCATGACGTGATGCAAACTACTTTTTATTTGCTATTATTATTTGCTGTGAATTAAAAAGGAAGAGGAGATAGAAGTAGCCAGTGACAACCATCCCAAAGCATGCAAAATTGCAGTACTGCCATTGCCCATACCTTAATAAAAACTTATATAAGAAAGGACTGGTATGGAACCAAATGTCTTTTCGAGTTCTTGAGTTTCCAAAAAAAGCAATCAATTGGATGGACCTGTTAGCGTGCAGCAACAGTGTCCAATTGTTGTGTAATATGAAGGATTTAGAGCAACTTTTGAAAAACAAACCTTGGAGAGAAGGTGTCCTGTAGGTTCCTGTAATCAGAACGATAAACTCCACATTGCACAGTGTGCCAGGTTTGACCCAAAAAACCTGCAAGATCATCATTTTTAAAAGAGCTTTATTTTGCTCTCTATTTCTTTTTCCTTCTAAGAGCAATATTTCAAATGCCAAGTACTGGTATTTCCATTGTTCTGCCAAGAGATGCCCCTAATAAGGAGAACAGAAACTAAAGATAGCTCCAAAGACTCAAAAAAAAAAAAAAAAAAAAAAAAAAGGTGAATTCTCTTTAAATATTTGATTAAAGTTGTAGCCTAGTTCATCTTCTTCTGAAAAAAAAAAAAATTTGTTGTGCTCTCTCTAACTACCACTTCCAAGAAAGTGAAAGACAACAGCATCCTCAAAGGGAGGGTTGTTACATATTTTTTTGGCAGTAATCTGCTTTCAGATTGCATCTATTCTTTAAGGATTTTCAGGAGCCAGGGACTCCCAGATCCCACATCAGTTCAAAGAGTTAAAACATTCCGCAAGCTAAACTCCTTGCTTTGGCATGTCTATCACAGCCCTTGAGCCTTTAATGTAATTGAAAACAATTGTCCCAGTGGGGAGGTCTCACACTATTACCAGTTGCAGTTAAATGTTTGAACTGCCTGAGAAACTAGAGAGGTTATAAGAATTCAAGGGTAAACTGCATGACACAGTTCTGGTGATAATAATGTTCCAGAATTTATATTTATTAATATTGCCTTCTTTTGGTCAGACTCCCACAGGAAATCCTGAGGAGTACATGTCTCTGGCATGTTTTATCTTAGATAGTCCCATCCTTGCGGTATTGCGTGCTGATAGCAGGACAGAAGAGTACCTTTGAAAATCTCTGGTCTTTATAGAAGCTGCGGATGACAACAAGCAGGACCTTCAACACTCTGGGAAGACAATCTATCTACTTTCTTTAGTTATCATTAAAATGTCTTTTAGACATAGGTCATAACTGGAAACCTATAAAGGATGTCTGTGTATTAGGCACTTCCCACAAAGCCCGGTCCCTTGCGATTAAAAGTTATCACATTGTTCTTCTGGTTACAAATACTGCTGATATGTGTCATTACTGCAGAGCACTGCTCATAACATTTTGACTTTACTCCAAACATTTTTTTTTTCAATTCTGAGTTTCCCATAAAGAACTAACTCCTGAAGTTTTTAAAGACATCCATTACTTTAAAGTTTTCAGCTTGTTTTAAAGGTTGTTAACTATTTTATTTTCCTGTTAAATGTTCTCTTATACTGACAAATAGCTTGATGGGAAGCTTCATGTTCCACTCTTGTTCCCTGAGATGTAGCAAAGAGCAATTATGGTGCGTAAAATCATACAGACTTATCAGTTTATGTGGCAGTTTATAAATACTCCAACTTCTTAAAAGCTCTGTCTTGACTGAGACCAGTGTTGCTAACATTGTAGCTTTGTGGTGTTCTCTTTGAAAGACTTGCTGAATTTGCTTTTTAAAAATGTCAAACAAATTTTTAGTTTATTTATTTACTGGGGAAGAAACAGAGCATAATTATTGTTTTACTAAGGCCACCTCACTGGAGCAATTTTTTATTTTATTTTTTTTATTTTTATTTTTTGCTGTGGCCAATGGTAGACTTCTAGCCTTGGGCAGCAAAGTCCATCGTTTGTCAGCATTCAAGAAGAAGAGGCTCACAATGTCACACTACATGTTGCTTTTCTCTGTATATGCACATGCAGGTGCCTCTACCATCCTTAGCCCTCTTGCTCAGTTTTAACCAACTTTAACCAGGGAGGAGCAGTCTCACAGACTTAAAAATAATAATAGTAAAAATCATGTTTCAGAAAAACAGTTGTCTAGATGGAGGAAATAAATTGTCTTTATGCCATTCCTGAGGCCAAGGTTGATACTTGACTTTATATGTGATGAGACACCAAAGAAATCAACGCAAACACAACACAAAGCTTTGTTCCCTTGGCCACTCCTGGAGCTTCTCTATATGCACAGGTAGAGCATTCAGAGGAGCATCAGAAGTGATCTCTTCTGGAGAAAGAAGGGTGTATTTTAGTATTGTTTATCCCACCAGTACCAATTTATATAATTGCAAAATTGCCACTGCTTGCACTTCAGCACCCAGACTATTCTAATGCACTGCAAAAGGCCCTAATCTTCACCAAGCTATCCCTGTCCGGAGCTCATACCTGAAACACAAAATAGAGTGTATAATCAGGATTATGAATTTGAAACAGCTGGATTTAGGGTCTATGTGCTGATATGTTCTTGGTAGGGATCTGGACAACATCCTTTGCTTCACTGGGGCATTGTCCCACCAGCCACCCTGTAAAAAAAAAGTTGAGTTTGGCCGCAAATAGGTGTGGTACAAAATAAGGACCATAATACTGAAAGGCAGAGTTCATTTCAAAAAGCATCAGTCTGCAGGCATCAAGAAAGAGATGTTGCCTATGTGAAGAACTGAGTAAGAAAGAGATTATACATTCAGAATTCGACATCTATTCCAAATTAATTTCTTAGAAAGCTTATTTCTTTCCTTGTTGTGTTAGGTATTTTTTTACCCTAGCTCACTTACATTCTCATACTTGACGCTTGCTGTCCCATCTTTTTCTACTTCTTGCTTTTCTTCCTTTGAGCAAAACAAGTCACATTCAAAAAGACGTATTGTGCAAGCTAGGTAATACTGTAACTAAGCTGAAAATGACAAGGATCTCTGCTCCATCTCTCTGACTCTGCTGGCTAAAAAATAATATGAGAAATGCAGGGAAAAAAATGAAAAAGAAAATATGACAGTTAAAAACCAAAGGTAAGTTCTACTTCCAGATATCTGAGCAGAGAGAAAACTGGCTCTTCTTACATCTTTGGATTTCACAGTATCTAAAAACAAACAAGCAAACAAAACCACTTCTCAGGAGATGAGATATTTCCTCTCCTTGTTCCCAGGTGTCACCATAGCAATTTCTTAATTATTAGTGACAGAAAAAAAATTGTCTCAAGTCTGACCCAAACACTATTAAAGGCCCTCTGTCAGTACTGCCTGTGCGTGCAGTGGGCTTTGGATCAAGTTTCACAGGATACTCAGGAACACTCAAAAAGAAATTATTTTCTCTTATCATGCCCTTCTCACAGCGGTTCCCAGAAACACAATGGTTCACCGTCTATTTTGACAGAAGACCTGGAAAGAGCATGTAGCATTAGTAAGCCAGATGATACAAGGTGCTGGATTTTGCCCTTTGATACATTTCCAGTAGAAAAGTGTTGGTTCCTTTCCCCTAAATATTTTTGGATCAATTTCATGTACAGCTGGGGGCCTTTACAGGGATGAGCAGCCCCTCTCTCTTTGCACTGATGTAGCTCCAGTGTGTTGGCTGTGGTGAACCATAGTGAGAAACAAAACGGCCTGCCCTTGTGGACCAAGGCTGCATGATGTTAGGGCCAGGAGGTCCAGGCTTCAACTCCATCCAGAAACTCCCAGTGGGGACTCCCAGTGACTCAGACTGCAACAGGGCTGCATCAGAGAGAGAGAAAAAAAAATAAGGTGGACGTCAAGAAGAGAGAGAAACTTTGATCCAGGCTCAGTTGCATGGGGGCCCCCAGCACATGAATACAAAAATTCCACTGGCCTTGTGATGTTTTGAAAAGTAAACTATGGAAGAAAGACCAGAAACTTCAAAGAAATTCCTGATTTGGAAATTGTCTGATGTAAAAGGTGTTAGCATAGAGGAGGGTAGAGAAATAGCCTGTTCTCAAAGGCACTCTACGAGAGGTTAACTGTTGGTCTGGCTCATATGGCCATTTTTTCCAGTTGTACAGTATATTGTGTAAACTAAATATAATGTAAAGATGCAAAAGCTTCCAGAAATGTCATCTTACAGACATTTGCTTGGATGCAATCCATGATTATGTGAAAACATTTACTTTGAGATCTAAAAGCCATGGTTACGTGGGTGTTCTGTACATTTTGCATTGGAACTTATGCTATAGAGCCAGAAAAGAGTAAGCCTTAATTTGAAATGACTTGTATTGGTATACTGGCCTGTACTGTATCCAAATGCAAATGCAGGTGAGTATTTCTGACAGACAGTTCACAACCTATTGAGAAGAACTGCCAGAAACCTTTGCATGTGGCTGGGATTTCAGTCACATCTCTGCTTGTACTCTCATGATTGCAGTTGCCCCCCAAGAATGGGTTACTGGAAAATCTTTAGATAGTGGCCAATTTTTCAAGAAGAATGACACTTTTATTCTGACTTGTGAGCTATTTAGCTGTGCTCACCACTAAGGACTTAAAGTTAGGCTCAGGTAAGGTGTTGCCCTTCAAAGGACAGAGGTTAGGAAATGCCTGTTTAGAGAACGCAAATGAGTAGCAGCTTTATTGTATAAATACCTCTCAATATACACCAAAAACCTGCAATTCAGACTTATCTGTTTTTTAGTTCTTAAGCATACTTTTCTGGTAGGCTGCCCCAAGCAGCCACACTGCAGGGATATACAGGGAGTGATGTACATTAGTATCAGTACTCAGTGACTCATCTGGCTCCATTCTTGACACTATTGAACTTCTCGCCTATGAAAGTATTTCAGTATCTGTTTACTGTGTATAATTCTCTTTATATTTAATAAAAGAAAAACAGTTAAGAAGCTCTTGTCTCTGTGCAGTGAAGTCCCACAACTCACTGTACCAGTTCTAGAATTGCAAGATGTACAGCTCCATAATTTAAACCTAATTAGATCAGGGCATCTTGGGTAAATCTAAGACCTCACCTTGCATGATTACATGGAGTTGTACTGCTCCAGGTAATACAGCAGTTCTTCTGTAGACAGCTGGAGGATCTACAGCACTTGGTGTAAGCATGCTCTGAAGAGTACTTTGTAGTACTCAGATATCCCTAACAAAACCACGTCCACACACTATCTTTACTATTCCTGAGAAGCCTGCTCCAGTAAGTGAGTGTAAAGTGGGTTTTCAAACAAGTTAGCATCTCTCTGACACCCTGAATGAACATCAGAGGTACCGGGGAAATAGTATCTTCTTGCAAAGTGTGTTTCATCATTTCACCCTCAACTCAGACACAGACTGCATTGCTATGCACTCATTTAATGAGAGCTGTTGCATGGGAGAAGTTTATGATTCTGGAAGTTTTATGAATGATTTCAAATATAAACAGAACTAACAGAACATAGATTTTCAGAGAAAAAAATGCATAAAATAGCAACTGCAGAAAATTGAAAACAATAAAACAAAAGAATAGATTTAATTAACTTACTGAAAATATCTAGAAACCTCATTTGCAACCTTTACTGCTGATGTTAGTGCAGCTGTGTGTGGGAGAAGCTGCTACATAAATTGAACTCATGGGCCTGAGTCCTGGCCCTTTGCTATCTGCATGCTTGGGACTGTCAAGTTCTAGCAGGATTCAGAGTTTTGCAGGCATCCGGACACAAAGCAGATTCCAAAACTACAGACTCAATATCCTGACAATTAAAACATGAAAAAGGTCACATTTAATCTATTTATAGCAATAATCATCTTGAAAGGTCAGGAATGGATTTTGGCTCTCTTCTAATCAAAAGATTTTTACCATTTGCTTTAGCAGATGGGAATTCACACAAGGAACTTATTTCAGTTTAAGAAAGTTAATCACATTGCTTGGCCAGTGTATAGTGTGTAGCATATGCCAAAATAAGAATCAGTCAGTTAGAAATTGAAACTTGTATATTTTGTTTAGTTTGGCAATAGAACTTGTATCTTCCAGGCCTAAACCTTCTCCTTTGAGTAGCCTATGGAATATAAAATCAATGAGCCAATATCCTTCCTGACAGGGTTGCTGGAATTCATGTTAAAGGTATGAATTTAGCCAAATAGCTTCTGTCAAGCTGGTGAAATAGATGAAATAGCATGTGACACAGTAGAGAACTTCTTTCTGCATAAAAATTGATCACCTTTTCAAATGTTGGCTGTCAAGAATTCCCATCCTCATCTTACTTTTCCCTTAAATTTTCACTTCATCACAAGTCTCCTTAAAGACAATTCTGCCTTTACTGGCCTTTACTGTGCTATGTACTATAGGTATCTGTGATCAAAATCGATTCAAAATCCAAAGTCAATGCTTTCGTGCTTTAACTACTTACCTCTGCAGCACATTGGAGCAAACACTGTTTTTTTCATGTCCTTGGAAATGGGTTCTCAATTTCCAATGGTGGTTGCATGAAGATTTAATAATCATGAAAACTGGCAGTATAAGTATGCCCTTTCATTATTTAATGCATTTGTGACAGAGAACATAAAAGAGAAAACAACAGGTGGCACAAGTAAATATTTTGAACTTCCAGACATATATGAAATTAGTTGATAAAGAATTTATAGGACATATGATTCTATGAGTCTATGATTCTATTCTATAATTTTATGATTCTTGCAGTAAGAACAGTTTTCCTAAGCAAAGCATTCATAAACAGAATTCTTACAAATCTTTACAAAGGCAAAGAGTAATTTAGCAAAATGGTTATGGATTCATCAAGGAAAAGTTCTATCTTGAGTAATTTGATCCCCTTCTATAATAAGGTTGTCTGCTTAGTTGATGAAGGGAAGGCAGTGAAAATAAACTTTCTGAATTTTAGTAAGGCCTTTGATATTGTCTGTCATAGTATTCTTGTAGACAAATTGTCCAACTGTGAGATAAACAGGCTCACACTGTGCTGGGTGATGAGCTGGCTCAGTGGCAGCAGTGTAGCTAATAAAGCTACATCTGGCTGGTGGATGGTCACCAGAGGTGTTCCCTGGGGCTCTGTTCTTGGGCAAGTCCTGTTCAATATTTTTATCAGTGATCAGGATGCAGTAGTAGAGTGCATCCTCAGCAAGTTTGCTTTCTATTTGCATTCTATTCTAATTTGTAAGCCAAATGTATTTTTGAGGCTCAGAGTTCACAGAAACAAATCATATAAGGCAATGCCATCCAATTATCACTCCTGATATTTCCCTAGAAAATATAGCAGCTCAAAGAATGGCTAGTGACTCCTATCTGGATTTTCTTGCCAATTTAGAAGTGGAGTAAAATAATTACTCTTCATTTTACAGTTTATCCTCTTATATACTATTCATTATGTACTTTTTATACCTATTATACAACTTCATATAAGCATTGCTACATTATCCTTTTAATAATCTCTTTGCTGTTACTATATTTTCACATATTTAATAGGTATAAGCTTTTGTTCTTAGCATTTCTTTCTGCTTCCAGACATACAGTTCTATTATAAATGCTAATAAATCTCTCTTTTTCTGTTGATATCATAAATAAATGATTTTTTTTTTTAAAGAGAATCAGCCTGAGGCCTATGAACTATCCCAGTTCTCTTATTTTATGGAAGATTTATAGGTTAAATAGTATGCATTTTGACCCTCTGCCTAAGGTTTAGTTCCATATCTAATATCCAGCACAGAAATTCTGTGAACATAGCAGCCAGTGCAATTCTGCTCGTGTCTACATTAGCCAGTGAATGCACTTGTTCCCTTTTTACATTAGCATCATTACACTAGAAACAATAATAATAATAATAATAAAAGAAGCAACAGGTTTCCCTCTTACTCAGTTACAGATCTACATATGTTTGCAGTTTATTGCAGGCACCCAGCTATTTATGGCCTCAGAAAGAATGAGTAAGCTATGAACTAAGCCACCATTGGGAGTGAGGTTTGGACACTGGCCCCTGATCATACTTCTTAACTGTTTGCTTAATCCCTAATTTAGGTCTTATCAAGCTCTCTGAAGAGCTGTATCCCCTGGTACAGCTGTGCTAACTGTTCACACCAGAGTCCACTCCCAAAGGCTTTGAATTATACTACACTTGCCTCCATATTTGTGGTTTAAAGCATCATTCAGGCAGCTATCTCTATGTTATGTAGATGTGGTCAGTCTATTCCAGAGCAAGTAAGATGTAAGTCAGTGAATACAATTTTTACTGACTCTTTTACTCAGCAATATAAATAAAACCTATGGTTTATATTATTTGGTGCTGAAGCTCTCACCTTGGATATATGCAGCATTAAAAATTCTAAGACTTTTTCCGTTCCCTGTGAGAAAATTTGTATTTGAATGTCACTATTTTTTTCTCCAAATAGAAATGCTCCCTATCTATATGCTTAGTACTTTTTAGTACAAACCCCTGAATTCCATGACTCTGATGGATCATGTTTTTCTCAGCTCTTCTCTGAGCTTCTGTCTTATCAGGCTTCAGTGCAGGTCATTAGTCTCTAATGAATTTTATAGGTATTCTGGAGAATGTTTCCAATATGTTACAAGACTCTGATAAGCTGTCCCTAAAGCGTAACACTCTGGGATGAAACCACTTCTCAGCATTTAGGTTGTTTAATGCCAATGTATTTATTTCTTAAGGGTCAATAAGAGACCCTTAAGCTGCCTAACTTGTAAAGAGGTAACATAACTGAACCCATTGTTTAAAGCCTGATACAATGCTGATTACACTCAATAAAAGATATAAAACTCCAGTTGTCTTTCCAAGAAGATTTCTGAGAACAATTGTGAGTGCATAGAACCTCACATAAAACAGAAACTGTTCTCCTTTCAGAGGGATTTTCACTTCCTTGTGTTACATGTTGTACTAAATGGACTGAAGCAGTCAAACAATCCAAATGATTTCAGTCTGGCTAATGTGAGTGATAGCTCACATAGGTGTGTGTATTTTTTTTTCCCTATGGGGTTTTTCTGTGTGTTTGTTGTGGGTTCTTTTTCAGAACAACCTACATGGAAGTGGGACGGCATCACTTATTTTTTTTGACCCTATGCAACAAGAGCTCTTTGTGACATATTCGTGAAGTGCTCTGAAGCTTGAAGCTGTGAATTGGGAAAGAAATATAGCTGGTAACAAAGATTCCCTAACTGATGTTGGTTGGGAAGGGAAAAGTTTCTCAGAGTTTGTTCTAGTGAGACATCTAGCTGCTCTTGTGTGCTAGTATCAGAGTGAGACAGAAACAAAATGGTTGTATCCAAAGCTCAATGTTTCACATGTAATTAGAAAGAATTTTATTTTTATTTATCACTGAGAGATCACATCTCCGCCTGGGGCCCTGTAAGTCTAATACATGCCCAAATTCGAATGTGAGGGTTACAGCAAAATTAATCAGATTATTCTCGTTCTTAAGAGTTAAGTGCTTTTCTGGAGTAGGATCTGCGCAAGAAGAAAAGGGCCAAGCCTACCCAGCTGCAAGTTTAGCAGAGCTTACGCCAAGTTTGAATTTGCTCCAGCAAAGAGAAATCCATAATTTACAGGACTATAAATATCAAGAGCTCCGCTGATGTCATGCATGAGCATGTAGTTCTTAATCAGGTAACATTTCCATTGGCTATGAGATAAATGCCTTTAAGAAAAGGACTACAGGACTGAATTCATTTAACTTTTTTTTTTTTTTTTTTCAATTAAACTCCTTACATACCAGTTTCTATCACAGTTCTCCCATTGACTATTTTTAGTTTCTTTCAAGAGTGCTTTTTTATTCCACAGTGTGACTATATCAGCTTTAGCATTCAAAAGATAAAAGGCTATCCAGATGAAGCTTTGCAACCTTTGCTAAGATTACTGCTATGAAGGCCTGATACATTCATTTGCTGGGCATACAACAGAAGCACAGCACCTGGAGGTGAAGGTAGATAGAAGAGAGGCAAAAGTGTAAACAACATTTTGAGCTCATTTAAGGGCTAAAGTTACTAAATCTTAATTAATTAATGGCTGCTTTGATTCCCATTCTTGGCATGTTCAAACTGTGCCTCCAAAAGAGTATATAAGAGGTCAAAAACCTAGCTATTACTTCTTCATTATAAGGAGGAAGTTTTAAAATGTCCAGGGCTTTTATTTTGAAATTTATTATGCATTCTTTATTTTGGCAGGTCTGAGATAAACCAGCAAACATACTAATGAAGACAAGAACTGTCCTGAGGAAATACCTCCTATTAGTTAATAAGCAGACACAGTGGCCTGGATTAGGAAGGAACATGACAACACTGCTGAAAATGAAGATGTGTATCCTAAGTAAAGCCAATAGGTTCACAGAAGCCAGGACTGCGTAACCTGCTGCTGCACATCAGGATTCCAGGAGAGGAAATGAACATTACGAATAGTGAGAGCAATAATACACAAGGGTGAGATAAATTTATTTCTCAACTGCATTTTGTCTTAGAAATTTTAAAATAGCCTTTGTGTACTGAGAGAGGATCCAGAAGATCAGCTGCCTGATGCACTGCTGTGTTCCAAATGGAAAGATGATTGTCAGTCCTCTGGTTTACTAAGTCTTATCTCTCCTGATAAATGAACTTTAAGTGGTCAGTTGTTGACAAAAGCCCTCTTTTTAATTGGATATGTGAATTGGACCTTATGTAACCTGGCAACATACTATCATCCCTGGACCTTGTCACTCAGATTAAACCTTGGCTCCTCCAGGAATGGGGGTGTTCAGAGTCTACATTTTTTGTTATTTGGAGGGGAAGAACACATATATAAGCTCTGATATAAAGGGAGAAAATCTTCCAAAGTTTTGATTCAGCAGGAATTTGCCCAAAATAGGCAATAACCAAAGAAACTTCATTTGAATGAAAAATTGTAGAGCTCACACATTGTCCCATAGGAACTGATTTTCCATGTGTCTGAAGGAACATCTGTCCAAACAGACTGAGCCGTTGGTAAGATACCAGGGCAAGGCCAAGAAGCCTCTTATCCAAGGAACATTGCTGCCATTCAATTATTCCATGGACCTTCTTGGGAAAAGAAGTTTAAAGTATTGGTAAAGGGACTCTGCAAATATCTACCCAACCTGTTTTCAACTGTAGTATGCCAGTTAGCAAAAGGCACTTTACAGCACTCTCCTTTTTGAACAGAGCTCCAAGTATACTTTAAAAGAATCTCAACTAATGTGAAAGATAGAGTTCATGAACTGAATATTTTTTTCTTTCTTTCTTTTTTGTCTTCTGGATTTTTTTAGCTGTTGATTTATCTCTAGTTGGGAAACCTCTGAGTCTTTTTAAATCATTAAATTTTTGTTGTGGAATTGCTGCAGATCTGTATGAGGGTCAGTCAAAGTCCTCATCAAAACAGATAATACTGCAGACACCCATCCTCCAGCTTCAGAACAGCTTCAGCCATTCCCTTTAGAGATGACATTTCAGTGCTAACAGTGTTCAGTCCTACACACAGGAGGGGGCAGGCTGTCTAGTGAACACTCCTAACCCAGAGCTAGTTAGAACAGCCAAAATACAATCAGTAGTTTCAAATCTGCACCATTGCTAACTTGGTGCATTTCATGGGAAGTGCTCATATAAGATGGGTAACCAGAGATTCAGAAAGAAGCATACCTTCAAGTAGAGGAATTGTGATGAGCAGCTGGGTGACAAGGGCAGATCCCATATCCATTAATGTAACTAGCAGATTGATGTCCATAGTCAAACCATCCTTCTGTTCCTAAAAACCCAAAGCATCCACTAGAGACAGCACAGCCTGCCTTTCACTCACAACTTGCTGTATGTAGCCTTCTTCTGCCTTAAAATGATGCTTTTGAGTTCCTCTGTCTTCTCTCTGTAAATGTACTTGACAAGCTAAGGACTGTTTTATTATTTGTGTTTACAGACTATGGGGTTCTGAAATTACTGCATCTTAGAAAGAAAAGTTACCAAATGCTGCTCATCAAGAGTGATTTCTTGGTGTCTGTTGTGTAATACCACTCCTTGATGCAGTTCCAAAAGGCAAAGTTATCACATCCAGAACTGAGTTCAAGTAAAGGAGACTGATAATTGGCTTGTGCTTGATTTGATAGCTGCCTTGCTTAATTCCTAACTTATTTTAATGTTAGTTTTAAAGACCTAAGCTGACTGATAATCTGTGGTTTCTTTGCTGGGTCTTGGTGGACTTAAATTTTTCAAGGTTTGTTTTTATTCATTTCATCTATTTTGTTACATTTCCGTTTGTTTAACTAACATAATAAAGTTTTTGATGAGGTTAAATCATTTCTGTTGTCGAACAAAACAGTCCAGAACATTTAAAAAACTGTGTAGATATCATCCAGACAACATAAAAGCCAATATTTAAATCTTACTTCATAAACTAATTTAAATCACATGTTATTACATGTTCTGTTTCTTGAAAGTTGTTTTCTTTGAAACTTTCATTTTTACGCTCCCATGCAGGAAATACGATAAACTTGTTTATTTCATTTGTCAGTTTTGTGTTTCTGAATTTCTTCATCAAATCCATTATCTTCCTTAAGTATCCAACCCTTACCAAAGCTATGAGCAGAGAAGAAAATGGGTTTGCTGCCATACTTGCAGTACAGGAAAGTATGGCAAAGAAAGGAGCAAGCAGGCTTATGAGAAGTGTCCAAAAAAAAAGACTTTAAATCAGCATTATATTTTGGAGACAATTTGGCAGGATGAGAAAGACAAATAGTTTCAGGATCATGGGATAGTTCAGGTTGGAACAGACCTTCAGAGGTCAAATGGTTCAACTTTTCCATTACAGCAATGCATCAGAGTAAAATACTTGCTTTTAACTTGTTGCTTTTCCTGGGCTTTTATTTTATTTTATTACTCTACCTTACATTGCTTTTTAATTTGAATTGGCCTTACTAAATAAGTAGAAAACGTGCATAAAACAAATACTTTTTATTTATCAGTCAAATAGAAGCAGATCAAGAAAGAATCTCTAGACTGGATCTCTGCTGAAATCAGTAATAGATTTCAGTAATAGATTTTCAAATATGCTTTTGAAAGGGACCTTGACACATACCAAAGTCGTTCTCTCCTTGAGCAATATGGAGTTCTTCAAATTCCCCAGGATTCACAAAGGGGAAGAAGATGTTAGGACTCAAAAATTAACAAGCTCCAGTGAAGGAGAAGAGCAACAACAGCTCCACTTAGAAAGAGAGGGAATGTTCAAGTAAAAGAGGTAGGTTAAGAAGTAGATGGTAACTATTTGAGAAATGTGAAATTTCAGTATGTTTTTATCATGCCATTATTCCCTAGCAATGATTATCTCCCTTTCACTTATTGCTCTGAAGAGGAGAGACTTTATGGAAACAAGGTAGCATTACTCATAATTCTTGCTCACTGGAAAAAAACAAGAAACTATATATATGGGCTGAAAAAAGCCAGTCTCATTTGGTAATTCCTGGTTCTCACTAAGTACAGATATGTTTTATTTTCCAGGGCCTACTTTACTGCTATTATTTCTTCTTAATGCCTCTGGTGATTTTTCAGAGATGAATACCTAATGGCAGGGAGAAAGTACAACCATAGTGCAAGTGAAATAATCAAACTTACTACTGATCAATGATAGGAGAAAACCTCACATCAAGACTGTGCTCAAATCATGTAAGATCAAATGAAGGCTACCAGTGAATATCTCCAGAAGTGCACAACAATATACACTGCCCCTACGTGAAATGAAGTTGCCAAACCAAACTGGGCAAACAGCATCCCCATAATTTTATTTTTTATTGTATAGGTCAGCCTAGGTATTTCTCTTTATGTGGCTGCCAACAAAAAGTGTTTAAAAGTCATTTTCAGAATTAAGAAAGGAAAAATATTCCCTTCCCTGTTTGAACTTGGGGTCTAAGAAACTAACCCTTTCTGCCTAGATGGAAGAAATTTGGGGTTACAACTGCCCATTTCCTTAGTGCTTACACAGTTTATGTCACACATACATGCTGATTCATTCCTAGAACTCTAGACACAGAACTGGTCCAAATTAAATAATAATAATGATTGTAGCAGAGTTTTAGTAGCTATTAACCATGAGTATTTATTTCTACTATAAGCTTTCTTTCCCATGCAAAACATACATACATGTGGATGCATATTTAAGTAGTTGGGAAATGTTCAAAACAAGAGTTATTTTGAGGGTTAGGAAATAGCTTGTCTCACAGTTGCCAAGTGATTTTGGAATAACTCTTTTCATGATGGAGCAGAGGGGAAAATGGAGATAAAAACATCAACCCTTCAGTTCAAGGATACTAGATGTGAAAGAAAAATAAAAAAAACCTTATCCATATCTTATTTTTCTGCATCCAGATTCCCCTTTATTTTCTGTTCTGAAGGTGGATAGGGGAGCTCTAGACATTCTGTTACCCTCCTCAGGCTGGACAGAAAAGGCAGGCAGCCGCTCTTCTATGCTTTCCTCTCCTCCACTTTGATCAAGTTAGAAAGAGAAGAGATACATTCAATAATGGGAAAGTGGAAATATCATTAGTCTCATTTAGATAAGTTTAAAAATGTATAAAGTAGCTCTCAGGGCCAGACAAAGGGTTGAGGTGAAATATCTGAGTCTCATCCAAAACTAAGCAGGTGTAAATTAGATGTCCTGATACATCCCATCAGAGCCTCCTGTGCCAGAGTTCATCTCCACAGTCCATCTCCACAAGTTCCTGACATATATTTAGGATTTTGTAAAATGTTCATAAATAGCCACAATGTGTGACCTCTGAATAGCAGTGGAATTTAGCCCTCCCTTTGACTTATTTTATGCTTACTTTGTATTTTTAAACAGGAAAAATGTTCCTTTCTTTTGCCTTCATCTCACTTTGTTTTTTCTCCACAGGATGAGTAGCTATCACATTCTTCCCAGGAGCAAGTGAGAGATGGGAACCCTTAGGATGGGCAAAGCCATCCATGCTGAATACTTGCTGTCTCCAGCTTTGCACAAAATTAATGTCACAGACAGATACTAAAGCCTTGATACAGCTATACTTTAATATCTTGAACTAAATTAATGGGTGAAACAGCAAAAGCAGCCCAACATCCTTCTTTTCCTTCCTTCTTCGTCCTGAAAAACAACAGATATTTTTGAGAGAAATAAGATTAAAACTTGAGCTTTAGTGGAGCTTACCTGAAGCCAGGACAACATATTAGAATTACTCTAGAATAATATTTCCATCTTAAAACATCTAAAAATGTTTATTATCAGATGTTAATAGCTGGAAATCTTGCAATATAGAATTGTTAAAAGTCAAAGTTCTGTCAACAATAATTACTTTGCTGTTCAGGTATTATTCAAGCTTACCAGAAACCAATAAACAAAAAAAAACACAGATCTTGATGACTTTTTGTCTTTTCTCCCAACATCATCCTTTCCCTCTTAATACTAAAAAACACTTTCCGGAGATGAATGATACAAAATACAATTAGGATTGTTGATCCAAGAAGTTCTGTGGACAGATTCATTTCGAAATATACATATAGGTAGTCGTATTTCCAGAGAAATCAGTATTGAAATTATTCTTTTCTTTTCTTCCAAAGTTGCTAGGAAAATTAAACTCTGGGATAAAGTTTATAGCGTATCAGTGTAAAGCATCTGAAGGTTTATGAGGGAAAGGGAGAAGGAAGGACTATGAGAATAAAAGAATGTTCAAAGAAGCCTTTCAACAGTTCTGAATAGACTGTTCTGCAAACAGTCACAACTTCTTGACTGAGTAAAGCAGTTAACTCTACTTGTTCTTGATATCAGGGATTATCACTTATGACGACATTAACTGCATTGCTTTGTCCTTAGATAAAAACTGCTCATCTGGATGCTGGGGCACAGCTAACAGTCAGGGCAAGAGGCATCCCCTAATTCTGCAGGCACATTTTAACAGGCACATGGAGCTCATCCTCTAAAAAGATTTCACCAAGCCTCTACATCTGACATGTCAGGCTAGGGGGGATGCTACACCACAGGAAGCTCACAGCACCTTATATTATCAAAGCCAGGCCCCACGTGCAAAGATTGACCTGGCAGCCACAGCCTTGCCAGAAAACATGGGGAAGCTAGAGCAGGGTCTTGCTGAGGCCCAGCATGCTGTTTGCGCAGTGAAGCACTTCCAGCCCAAGCAGCTGTAGCATATTCTCACAAATGTCTGACAAGTTTCTTTGACTCTTTGCCAGTTTGAGCTGTGCCCAACACTTCCATCCTTCCCCAAGCTTCACAGTCCCTTGTAACTGCTGCCTGAAACTCAGGCACACACCAAATGAAGCTCCTTTCCTCCCCTTAGATTGCAGACATCGCACCCCAATTAATTAACTCAACAGTGGCTTCATCTCTACCAAGCTGTGGCTTCCCACACTTTATCCCCCTCATTCTGCTTAGAGACATCAGCACATTCCTGACTTCATCACTCGTTAACTCCCTTTTGTTAATGGCTGGTGCATCCACTTTTGCTGGCCTGCTCTGATTTAGTGTGAATTGAGCTATCATGCAAGAAGCCTGGAAGGGTGTTTATATGTTCAACTGCTGTTATAGTACATAACAATCTCTCAAATTGTATTTTATCCCTGCTTCTACATCCAGAACTGGGAGCTTTCAGCCCTTCTCAGTCTGCCATTCTATAATGTCCATCTTGTGACCACGTGGTAAGGAGAAGGAAAACTTGAATTAGAACAAGACAGATGCTGCTTTGTGTTTGATTAACAAAGGTTAATGGAGGTTGGTAACATCATCATTATATGCATTCAACATATGAATGTTATGCCTCTTACAGCAGATACAAAGACCACAATAATACTGTTTGATGGAGCAAACTCTCAGCTACAAAACACTGTTTTTCAACACAGTTGGTCCGTTGTGAGACAGGTTAGTTTTACCCTACTGGTGATGTGTTGTTGAGCTAGTAATCCTGCTTTGAGTTATGCATTTTCACCAGCAATGAACAAGAGCCTGCATGGCATGCTCACAAAACTTCTGCCCCAGCAGAGGTGACCCACTGTTTGATATCTGCTACACTGGCATGAACACATGAAAGTCAGATGGTGCCAAATCTGGAATATATGGTGAGTGTGATTGGACAGTTCAGCCAAGATTAGCAAAGTTCTCTATCATTTCAAGCTGTTATGGGGTCTGGCATTATCATGTTGCAAAAGAAAGATTTTCTTCCCTGGCCTGACTCTGGAATTTCAAGCCTTCAGCTTAGTCAGTGATGGAACAGTCAAGAGTTGACATATTTTCCTCACGGAGGAATTCAGTTTCACCCCTTTGCTTCATATGCACTTTCATGTAAGACATAATTCTGTCAGGCTGAATTTTGTATGTTTCAATAAACAAATTCATCCCAAAATTCTACCTGTAAAGTTTCTCAACAATGATTGTATTCCTGGTGCCACAAGTTGTGATAGGAACAAGAAACACCATGGTATTTGAAAAAAGTTTCTGCAAGGAGGAAATGTACGTCCAGACCAAGATCCACATCTAAATTCCTAAACTTTAGTTGCCAGGTCTTGGATATTGATCAACTTTTTTTTACAATCCATGCAGCCAAGGCATATATGCCTCCAGCCATCTTCCTTTTGAACTACTCAATTTTATAAGTAGAAAGAGTGGTTGCTGAACCTATGTTTTCCATGTGATACTGCAAAGAGTACCAGCCAGAAAGCTGTTATTGACAAGCATTTCATATCTACAGAGTGAAAACTAAGTCCATGCTTCCAAACACTTACTTATGGTCTAGCTAGACTTTGCCTTATGCATAGCCCTTCACATTTGTATTTCGTCCTGCTTCCTTTGAAAGCAACAGCAAAACTTCTAACCAAACGAGAGTTGCATGCCGTTCATTACTGCACTTCACCTTGTTGTGCACTTTCTGTCAGAAACAGTTGGGCTCAACAGCAGGAAAAGCTTTCAGCATATGTGTAACTTACACATTTGTGAGGAAGCAAATTGGAGTTTGACTTCTGATGGCCAATATGTTGCCTCTTCGTTATAAAATGTAAGTAACAATAACATAAAACAGCCCTGTTTAAACTCTTGTTTATAAAACTCAAGTAGTATTACATTTTTTTGAATTGCTGGCCTAGAATAAGCATTAAAGCAGCTTTCATACAACCCATAATGCCAAAAAATAAATGCAATTCTGCACATTCTTTCCTGAGAGCATCCACAAATGACGTGCAAGGCACACACATTGGCGGGAAGCCATAAGAAAAAGCATTGTGTTAAAACTTTGTATGACATCAAGCCAAAAAACTACTTAGCATTTGTATCTCGGATCTCAATGGAATTATGAATTAAATAACAAAATCAAAACAAAAAGTATGAAGCACACTACATCACACAACTTTGGTTACACGCACACATACACACATGCATGTGTGTGGTATGGTATCAGTCTGTGGTGACTGATATAAATAAGCTTGGTGTGAATGTGCACAGACACACACATAAATGCATGACAGAGAGGAAAAGAGAAATATCATTAGGATACATTCAGAATAAAGTCCAGTGCCCTTGCCATTATGTGGATGACAACCCAGATGGGCTCCCTCTGGTGTTGAGATGATAATGCATTCAGTCATTATCATCATTATCAGGGTGTTAAGATGTGCCAAATGTAATCATGGTATCATTATGGCAGAATCCCTTTTTTTTTTCTGCAGACTTTTATGGATAGGATTGTATGCAGCATTCATATGACAATGAATGCCTAGAAAGCTGCAGGCCTCAAAGCACACAAAATCTGATTCTTCAATGTGCGGAGCATTTTTATAATACCTCCTAAGCTGTACAGGGCTGTACAGGGCTCCTTCTAGGAACTGTGCACTTGCACAAATCTGCCCTAGGAACTGTGTGGCACCTCAGGAAATGGGGAATACATGAATATCTATTTACTTTCTGGAATCTTCATTTTGGAAACCTAAGATCCAGCATTACTTTGGAGCACTGTGGCACAGGCAATGATTGGAATCCTGTATATTAAATACACACTTCAATCATGAAACTATACCTAATATTCCTCCACCTTATTTACCACTTATTTACCACCTTCTGCTATACAACTATCTTTTGACATAAGAGTGGAAGCAACATCCTTTCCAGTATATCCCAGCTGGAAAATGCCCAACTTTGTCACCTGGATGCCCTTTCAACATAAGCTTGTTTGGGTTTTGATGCAATCCCTTCCATGGAAAAACATCCCCTCCCTTTTACTCCTGAAATGCCAGGGTGACACCGACTTGGCTCACTGAAGAGCATGACTCCCTTGCAGCCACAGCACATCTCTCTCTGGCTGAAGTTTGCAGCAGAGTTGAGAGAGTTTTTGCAGAATGAACCAATATAGAGAGGGAGACAAGAAACACACGTTTCCTGTGGATTTTCACAGATGTTTACTGACAACAGAGGAATAAGGAGCCTAGCCTCAGCTAGAGCCCAGGAGAGAGCATGCCCCCTGGTCTCTAGACCTCTGCTCCTGCAGCCAGCTTTCTACCTTCCCTGCTCCTCCTCCCCAGTTCCTGAAAGACGCCCCTTTCCATTTCCTTCCTCCTTCCCAGCCCACATCTCCGTGTTCATTTATTGCCACCCACACTCTGGCTCCTGTCACCTCTATCCTCACACCCTGTGCTGATATGTGTTAGCAATACAACACTTGGGCCAGATCCCAGGCCTGATAGAAGCGGGAGAAAAACTCAAATTCATTCTAGTGGCCTTCTTGGATCGGGTCCTGAATGCACAAGAGCTGAGCTGGTGTTAATTTTCCTCTCCCTTGGACAGTGCTGTTAGAGTTGGCACATTCTCCTTTGACCAGTGAACAAGAGGTGGGGCTGGGAGGTGGAGGAGCAGGAGCAGGGGCAGAACAGAAAGGATATGCACAAGGAGAAATGATTGCACACATGTGCTGTGAATTCTTCAGCTCAGATTAATGTTTTCCTGTGAATTTAATTGGCTGCCTTCTAGTTTCGGCCAGATGACCAGTTACATTTCAGGACAGTTACAAAGTTGAATCTAAATGAAATATTTGGACAACAGGAGCCAACATCTGTGAACTACTCCAGAAAATTATTAAATAAACAAAAAACACTGGAACTTCTAACTGCAGAGCATAATAATAATTATTGTTCATTCACATGTAGTATTAATTCCTTCTGCATCGATGTGAGAAAGAAAAAAAAAACCACATAAAAAATAAATCATCATATTGTAACTTTAAAAATGTGCCACCCTCTCATTTCTGTCACATGGATGGCAACATGGCCTTTATCACTAAGTAATCTAGCATCATAAATTGGAACAGAGAGTTTAATTGCAAATCAGTTACATTTAAATTCGTGTGTTATTTAAGTTGTCAAGTAGCACTGAAAAAGAAAATAGTGCTAGTGACTGGAGTGATAGGACTATGTTTAGAGCCCCAAAAAGGCTCAAAATACACTTTTCACTTCTGTCTTCACTTGAATGATGTTTAGACCTTTTCACCAAGCAGACTGCAGTTCTCAGAAACAGGACATTTCTTATTGAAAAATGTATTAAGTAATTCTTAAAAGTGGAAATTATGTTTCAAAAGGTATTGGAAAATCATTCACCTACAATACAAATGAAAGCAAATGTAAACAGTTCTATTTGGATTGATAGCATATTATCATTGATTTCTCAAAACAAACAAACAGAAACAACCACCCATCTCTGCTCAGGAGGCAACCTGACTGAAAATATCTCTAAATGATACGTGTGTGCCTAATTACAGCCCCATTCTCTGATGTGACTCTTGATACATATCTAAGGTTACAAAGCCACAACAGAGACAAGAGCCAATGGCTAGGAATTGAAGCTGAACAAATATGAACGAAAGTATGATGGAAATTTTCTAACAGATGGGGTAACTGACCATAAGAACAGTTCATGGAGAGTTGTGATGAGCTCTCTTCACCACTCGCAATTCTTAAAGTCAAGACTGGATGTTTTTCCAGCAGATAGACCAAACAAGAATTAAGTCAGAGAAAGCTAATGGCCTGGATTGTAGCAGAGGTCAGACAAAACGTTACAAAAGGCTTCTTGCAGCCTTGTAGACTTTGGGTCTCCTAAATAAAAAGTTCAAGGCTTGCAGATTGTAACATAAATTCTATTCTATTTCAGGCTGCTTTCAAACGTGGGCAATGAGAGAAGAAGGAAAATAAACAGATGCTGCAAGACAAAATCATCTGAGTGATGAACAGAAAGCCCCATCCATGCATCAAGTGTGGCAGAAAGTCTTCCCAGGGGTCTGTCTTATCAGTGATCTGGTTTACTTTGGCCTATTTGTCAGTGGCAGAAAAAGAAAACAGCCCCAAATTCTGATAACTATATATGGCTGATTGTATCATCCAGTGATAATGAATTTGAATAGGTTTATTAGTATAGCAGCGTGGACTGAAATATCCCTCCCTTTTTTCATGGATGGCGGCTTTTCTGTGTTGCCCTTTATCTAGCAGGAGAGTTTTTTTCCAGAGCATGAGTTCTTTTAAAGAAAAGTGTTAAGGGATTCCTTCCTTGTTTGACAAGGGTTACCTCCCCTCAGTCATGACAATTCAATGGCTTGGATGGCTGAACTTCAAAACCAGATCTGGGGAATTATTTGATTAAAAAAAAAAAAATTAAAATTATAAATAAATAAATAACATGAAATAAGAAATCTTTCTTCATTGTTTTGAAAGCGGTCACTATGACAAATCTGGTTCAGAGCAAAGCCACCCAAACAGTTGAATCATCAAGCGGACAGTGAACTCTGGCACCACAGGGAGCAGTGGGGGAAGGAGCTGGGAAAGCAAGGAAAGTGGTGGTAATCTCTTCAAATGGGTCCACCACAGGACTAGTCATGTGGAACCACATCCAGGGTTGCAAAACGCACTCCTTTACGAGTGTTGCCTCAGAGAAGAATCATTTTGGACTTCTGCAGATCTTTAAAAGTTGATGACTCACGGCCCGTATAATTTGTTGATGTTTTCCTGTCATAAATTCTCTACTATTCATCTTTTAAATGAGGAAGACTTACTCACAAATTTTAAAAAAGCTAGGAGAAAATGTGAATGTTTCATTCAGCTGCCTGACAACCTCTGTTATTCTGTCTCTCATGTCTCCATCTCCAGACCACAAGCACACACAGTGGGAAACTTGCAGAAAGCAGATTTTGGCCACCCTTTCAATGCCCAAACCTGGTATCTCCAGAAGCAGGGATATGCCCTGCACTTATCCAGAGGCTAGCATGAGAAATGCTCACACCATGGCATGTGCAATTCTGCCTTGCACCTCCACGCAGCTTTTTGCAAGGCCTAGTGTAACATTTATGGGGTTGTTTCAGGGGGAACTTTGGGAGGACATATTTCTGAATGTTCTTTAAGTGCCTGTTAGAAAGCAAGAGTGAAAAAGAAAAAAGATTAGGAATTTTACACTGCTCATAACCACCATTTCAGGATCATTTTCAGTCTTTTGATCCCCAAAAACTATGTCCGACTTGAGCAATGAAGAAATTTGGTAGATTGATACTACAATGTAGCAGGCTGAACCTGCCTTTCAAAGTTTTATACAGACCAAAATTAAATTCACTGATGGCAATAGTTTGCCATGAGCAAGCCCCAGAGAAATTCACAATGCAAGTTGTGTTTTCCTGTCAGACATAAAAATATTTACAGTCATCATATAGACAAACTAAGATGAAACAGACAGGACAGAAAGACACTGGATTAAAGAAAGTATATTTTTATATAATTATGTTAATTTTTAGTGGAGAAGTTTATGTGTAATGTAGCTGTGCACAATTTAAACCTGATCTCATTGCAAATGTCACAGACTTTTAACCTGTATCCCTTCAGGGTCAATCCATCGCCAGAACCACAGCATCACACTAAGACAATTTTCCAGGAATGGTAGATTGACCTCATTGTATTTTTTGCAAAAATAACAAATTGCAATATGCTATTGGCATCAAAACATCAGACACCTCTTCATGAAGTTCCAGCTCACATCAAATGCTTAAAATATTGCTGCCATCTTCAGTGGGAGTAGATGCAAGCAAATAGTCTGGCACTCTGAGCCTAATGGTTCCTTCTCTCAGGTGTCAGAAAAAGGATTACAAACACCCATCAGATAACTAGTCAGTTATCCAGTGCAGAAAGTCTTTCTTGTGTCCCAAAGGGGGTTTATCCTATGCTGTAAAATAAGAGGTTGGATAACCACTATCATGCTCTTCGTTTGCATAGTTACAGATGTTGATGGTCATAAAATTATCTAGCTCTTTTAGGAGCCCAGCCACAATATATTATCTCGATGACCATTTACAGCAGTGAACTCCACAGATTAGCTAAATGCTGGGAAAAGTGGAGATTTCCTTTTATAGGGACAAAATTTACTACCTTTTAATTTTATTGGGCAGGGGTATACCTTCCATGGTTTAGATTACATGACAAGGTATGTCTCATTTCTTTGCTGGATCAAAAATAGTTTCAGAAACCATAACTGCATTTTGATATTTATCAGATCAAAAAACTGCACTCATTTGCCAGAGTGCAAACCAGAATGAGACTCATAACTCCTCACTTGCTGGTTGCCTCCTGGAATGGATATGCATCTCCAGCACTACAACCCCCACTTCCCTCTTCCCCTCACTGCTGTTCCCCCTGCCTCCAATCTCTTGCTTGTCAGCACTAAGCTCTGTCCAATTATTCATCTTTTCAAAAGTGATTTATTTTCAGGATAACCTAATAATGTCAAAACCAACACTGCTATGCTCTATCACCCACTAGGATGGGCCAGAGAGGAAAGGAGATAATAATATTTGATTCCCTTAGCCTTGCACATTTTACCTGGTGGGCTGATGAATTGTATGGCCAACAACTTAGGAATCATTTGGTCATGTTATCGTAAACAACTCCCTTCTACTCCTTCACACTTCCTAATAACATTGCTGTGAAGCAGTTACAACACTGTTCCCTACCTCCTGTTTCAGAGGTAATTATTTTTTTCATTCAACTCCATGCTGCTGGTAAGGTATTATCTGAGCTGACTAATGTTTTGTGCCACTGAAGGACACTTCGTCAGTTTGGAGTTTATCAGATTGTTTGTCATTCAAAAGATTTTCTTTTTTTTTTTTTTTTTTTTGCAAAAAAAGAAAAAAAGAACTCTTTTGTCAAATTCTTCATTTTTTCATCTTACAAGGGACTGAGTCTCAGCTCTGATGGCCATAGTTGAGAGCTGGGAATATCAAGGACTTCCAGTGACATACTGTTTTCTTCTGCTTAATTTCTTGGAAGGAATAATTTCTACCACTGGCACAATCTTTGTCCATCTCTACCACATTTGTTACTTGACTGATTCTGGTGTAATTTAATCTAAGGCAGTATTTGTTTTCTTCTTTGCCTAGTGCTCATCTACTTGTTGAGGGGTGAGCAACAGTATATAGTACGCAGCTCATGCTCTCTCTGCTTATTTCCCAATTAACATATAGCCAGGACACATGGAGGAAAACCTTATCCTTGCCTCCATTCATCCCTGTGCTAAAACCAGGCAAGACTCTGCTCAAAGGTATGTGCTGCTGCTTTAAAACAACAACAACAACAACAACAAAAACAAAACAAGTAACTGCAGCTCAAGAAGGCTGGAGGGACATACAAACATTATGTTAACTCCTATATTCAAGCAAAATCTCATGAACTCTTGATCTATGACTGCATTAATTCCTTTCTTTTTTTGTGTAGCAGCCAATTAACACAGTGGCAAAAATGTCCTCAAGGTTAGATGTTTATGAAGGGTTTGCAACTTCTGCAGAACGTGGAGAGATCCCTGTGGCCTGTTTTAAGTAGGAATCAGCACATGACTTGGGATAATCTAATTTGTGCAAAGAATATATTTCATTTACATTTTCTTCTCAGAAAAAAAATAAGAGCACAGTAAACAACAGCTTATCTATACCCATATATCCAGCTCAATTCCATGGAGTTTTGCCATTGACTCAATTGGAACAAGATCAGTCCCTAATCTTTAAAAAAACACATTTTTACTCTTGTTCTCCTGCACTTTACGCAATATATTTTGTCATGGAAGAGACTTTTTGAAGTCTTTCTAAGAAAACATGTATTCTGGCATATTCTGTCAGCCAAAATCTGCAGGATTTTAGCTGACAAATTTCTAGTATAATAAATTGCCTGCTCTATAACAAAGTTTTACTTGCAGCCATTTTGTAAAAAAAAATTCATAGGTTTTTTTTTCAATCATTGACAAAAGAATACCTTTTTTCTTGACATTCTCAGCATATTGTTTTTTATCTAGAAACTTAAAAGGAAAAAAGTTTGTAACTTTCTTTGTTTCCTCCATGAGGAAAATTTTAAAAGACAAGCTTTCCTAAATAAAATTTAGTTGCAATCTAATTATAGGCCTACTCCTTGTTATTTTATTCTTGCTTTTAGCTACATTAAATTTAAACAAAGGGCAGGATTATCTATTTTATACAGGTAAATAACCATAGCTTTTAGATTATCATCCTGAATGATTTACCTATAATATTCATTGTAAGTATACTTGACAATTTAAGCACCTAAGTATGTCACTTAAAAAAAGTGGTTATTTTCACTCTTCTCTAAATAATTTGTTTTCATGTATCTGATATGACCATTAGCGAAGTTAATTGTATTGCAATACAGTAATATAAGAGAATTTGTGAATTCTCATGGCAAGCATACGAACAGCCAGAAAGTCCAAATAAAAATCAACAGTAGAATGGAGTAAAGAATTAAATGAGGAAGTTCCTGGCCAAATTTCAAGCACCGAATCACTTCTTATCATGAAAATGACTCCCTAAACAAGCAAGGAGAAACCATCACAAATGAAATGTTTCTGCCTTTTTCTTTGCACATGAGTGATACTGAGCACTGATTTTTAAATAATTGTTTTACCTAGGATGGATCCGGATCCACTGATCTTACTACTGAAGGACGATTCACAATTTTATATTATATATTAGTCTATCTGAAGAGGTACCACCAGTCTGATCACCATGAGCACTCTGGATCTAGTTAAATGACCATCACTCTTTTCCTCTGCTGAACTATGAGTAGAGGTGTCTGCCCAGCAGCCTGTTAACCTGACATAAATTATTGGATGAGGCTACCACAAAGGGAGGAGGAAGCTGAGGAAATGTGTGGGTTAGCAATCACCAAGCCTATTAAACTGCTCAAGAATCTCACCCTTCAGATTCACAATTTCTCGTGTTTTGGCTTGATCAAGAGGCAGGTTGAAGAAGCAAGAGGATCTGTGGGGGTGTGAAAGAGATGACCCTGGAAACAAAATATTGGTTTTACATTGCAGGGTATCTGTTACAGGAGAATTTCCTCTGGCGCCAGCAGGTATTTGAGTAGGCATCTGGATGGATCCCAAAGGGGGGAAGGAAATGGAGATGGAAGTTTTTAGAGGGGATCAAGATGCTAAGCTTTAAAACTGTTTGAATGACCACAATGACTGCCCTGAAAGGTTTTATCTGTGGGATGACTCCTGGTGGTGGTGGGTTTTAGGGTTGTTTTCTCTCTCACTCTTCTGAGAGTGTGTGTGTTGGCAAAGAGTTTCAGTCAAAAGTGCAGAAGGGCACTAATAAAGGAATGCAAAGTCCATCCCCATTCACATATGAGGAAAACTATCTGATCCATAGCAGCTTCCTTTCATCTGCACTGGGCTCACATCACACCGCTGATCCTCAGAGCTCTTTCCTGCATTCCCTGTGCTCTTTAAAATAATGTTAGTGGTAACTGCAATCACAAAGTATCACAGATTGGAGTTTTACCCTGAAAGAAAATTTTGACACGTATTTCTTCCCCTCAGGCTTGGGAAAGAAAATCTTCCTTGGGGGTCTGAAGGCTGATTCATTAAATCTGAGCTGTCTGCTGAAGTGCTCAGTAAAAGTGACTCTGATTTATTTGGATTTGTCACTATAAAGGTCTCTGGAGACAGCTATTTATCCTATGGGATTCTTGACAAATTGGTCGAATGGTCTGGGAAGTCCAGAGGGAGGATGGTCTTCTTTGACCCTTCACATGGCCAGAGAACAGGTAATCACTCCCTCTGATCAAAAACACGCACAGAAATTGCGTAGTTGCCAAGGCGTCTCTAACCACCCAGAAGCTGGTCATCCATAGTTTCAGTAAGGACTGAAATCTATGTTTGATCTGAAAATACAGCCAGTAGCTGTAAAAGTAAGAGGTAATGAACTACACATAGGATGGATTTATGCAACTGAGGGTACGTCCTCTTGAACTGGAGCTTGGCAAAAGTTTTTGTCCCACTGCTGTCAGAATTTATAAGATACTTGACTGCAGTGTTGTAGAATCATTTGGATGCTAACAATGAGTTTATACTAACTGCCTTCTAGCATTGAAGTGCAGTCAAGCATCTCTCTAATTAGAAAAGTGAAGAGATTGAGTATGGCAAAAAGAGTAGGAGGGCTTTGCTGCTGTTTTCTTACTATACCACTCATGTGACTTTCCCTACTCTGCAAAGTATAAGGTGTGGTAGTGTCTAGTGTCAGTTCTTCCCTTTAATTATCCGCTAGCCAGGCTGAGAGCTGTATAAACACATTATGGTCACTTGTAAGTAATAGATACTGCAAGTGCATCTATCTTTCTCTTTTCACTCTTTGTTCTGCCTTTCATGCTCCTCTGAATTTTATCAAACATTTCAATAATGTGCACTTTGGCACAGTTTTGTTGAAGCTGACTTCAGATTCTGATCCATTTATAGTCGTCACAGACAAACATGCATCTTCAGTGTGATTAGAAGCATGCTGTTTCTCAGATTTAGATGGAATAAATTCAGGAAGACACATCCAGAAGTTCCAAATGACCAGATGGAGATGAGGAGAAAAAAAAACAGAAAAAACCTGCCAGAATGACAGCCCCACCTTGGAGCTAGTTTGCTATTACTTAGGGATTTTATCTTCTCAGCACACACAGTTCTCCCCTCAGTTTACAGCCATACAGCAAAAGAGAGGTTAGGCTCATGCCAGTATAGTTGTTCAGGCATGAGATGTTCAAACTAGAGGAAACCAAGTTCAGTGGCAGCTGAAAGAATGAGCGGGAAGAAAGCACAGGGGAGACTGCTATAGCGGATTCTTTGTTTGCAAAGGATCCATGGGGATGGGCTGTTCTCAGCCTGTCCAGCAGTGGAAGATTCAGGCCCTGAATGAATCATTCCAGGTTCTTCTCTGCATAAAATTGGTGTGAAAGAAGCTAAAGTTCATGTTGCAATCTCAGAAAGAAACACCTTAGACTTCTGAAAGATGCTGGGGGTGGGGATGAGTCCTGGCAGGGTAACAGCAATGATCTCTCTTCACTACTTGGTGGTTGGATGACTTCAACCTGGGGGTTTTGCCCAGCAATCTGTCTTGCTAAAAGTCAGGGTAAGATAAACTGTACTCTGTCTCTGATTTCTGCAAGAAAGAAAACAATTGAACGACTGGTCATTCATCACTGAAATACCCTCCCCCTCTAACACCTTGTATAGGGCTGTATATCCTGGAGCTGCTTGGCTTTTCTCATCTGTTTCTTAAAAGGAAAGCACAGAATTTCAAGTGGACATATATATATTTTACAACTTTTCCACAGTAAAGATCAAAATCAGAAGAGACAAATCAATAGAGAAACCACTTGGTTGCTGTTACACTTGACATACTCAATACAAATATAATTACATACCATTTACATTGAAGTTTAATATCAAAAGAACTCATATTCTAGCCCTGCCTTTACAATTGTAATATTAAGTACATTTTCCTATTCATAAAAATTTGCATTTGATTTTTCTACTGAGGAACTCAAGCTCAGCTCAAATGCCACTTGTGCATATACAAACATGCTTTTACCATTTGCTTGAGGAAAAAGGAGAAAATCAATGAGAAGTTCCTTTGACAACCTAAGTTAAATACACAATTTAAATCACTGAGGAACACACTAACATGGAATGAACTGCAAAAAATTACAAATCTGCTGAGAGACAAGCAGACTGAAAGGGGTAAGGGTGTCATGCAAAGGCAGAAAACAAATGCAGTTGGGACGTAAATGTCAATAGTAAAAAGAAGCACCTTGGGTAAAAAGAAACAGCTAGGCTTCTCTGATGAGCTGAGGATAATTATGTATACTTTGCTATTGGTGAGTACTGAGGGAACCTTCAGAAATCTGACAGCTAGGACAGGAGAACGCAAAGAGAGGATGCAGAAGTAAAATGGGCCCAAAAGCCGAGTTCTCTGGAGCCCTTTCTCACCCTAAGAGTCTGTTCGTGTAGCTGCTCGTTCGAAGAAGTAAGACCCATCATGGAAGACACAGAGTTACAAAAAGGCATAAAGAAACCTTACAGTGGATTTTGACTCCAAAGGGAATCCTGTGTTTTTACTGAGGAAGGATTACAGGAAACTGAAATAACTCTTTATTTTTCTTCACAGAGAGCTCAGGGACTTTGGAGTAATTTAGTCAATGGTGATTTGCTACTTGTGCTATAGTGTCACCAATGATGGTACTCTTGAACTGTTTATTAAACTTTCAGCTTGTCACTCATCACTAACAGAATCAAAATCCATTGTTTTTGTTCCTTCAAAAGTAACTTTTCTATCTTTCAGAACTATTACAAGGCTGAGGGATGAGTGCTTTCATCTAAAATCAAAGTCAGGCAAGTATCCATTTTGTAAGACATGTGAGCATAAAAATGCGCCAATGTAAACATCAGGTATCTGAGTGAAAAATGTTAATTGGCATTTCAAGAAATGGGGAGACATCACAAAGATATTTTAGGCTTTCAACATATTTGTAGCATTCTAACATCAATCATTTTCTTGCAACTATCAGGTTATTTATCTTAGCTACCCTCAGTATGCATTACCGGAGTGTCCAAGTCCCTCATAATGTTTCCATAGGGTAAGAAAATGTTCACATCCCTTTTTACTACTGAGAAACTGGAGCACAAAGGATCCCTCTTTTGTCATCAACGAGGAAGCCTGTAACATGGCAAGTATTCAATCTACAATCTCCAGGGCTCTGAACAGCACCTTAATCAAAGCAGAGATTTTAAATTAGCCCAGTTTGTACTTCATTTTCTTAATCTGCACCATAAACTATAGCAGCACGTCTGTGTTACGCCCATAGCTCAGCTCCTAGTTACATAACTAATTCCACTGACAATTGTAAACAGGAATTCCCCAGGGCTTGCATCCCAAAAAGAGCTCTGGTTACAGATAGGCAAGAAGAAATGGAAAAATGCAGTGAGCCAGGACACACAGAGAGGAGAAGGAGAAATGTGACGTGGTGTCTTGCTATAGATGCTGCACCAGACTATTTGCGGAAGCTTCATCTGGAAGGGCAGCTCTCATACAGGAAAGCCCAAGCAGGCCCCAGATACCCACTGTGCCTTGGCAAACTATTAAAGTTCATACTCAGCTCCTCTCTGAGGCCCCGAGCATGAACAAATCAGCTGAGCAGCTCCCCAGGGAGATTTTTGCAGATGTGCAAAGCTTTCTGAGGAGTTTATCCAAAGCACAGAAAGAAAACTTGTGGCTGTTCTGTCAGATACTTATATCATCTTTTCTTCTTTGTGGAAGTTTTGGTCAATATGTCACAGGTACAACTTTGTTCAGTCCTTACAGAGAACAAGTTGGGATATTTCTGCCACCAAACTTTGGTATATGGTAAATGATATATTGTGTTCAGTATACCTGCTATGCAAACAGCCAGCATGATAAATAAATATCTTCTGTATTCTGGTACAGCATGCAAAGTTTGGCTAATTGATGCATATCGTACGAAGTAGAACAAACCAAAATGATATGGCATTAAAATATCCTTCAACTAGCCATGGAATCCTTCATTACTATTTTAAATCAGAAGGCTTTTTATATCATCTCTCTTCTCACACTACCCTCAGCCATCATCTCATCTGATATTAAAACATAAGCAAATATGTACGTGGGTTCTCTACCATACTTTCTGAAAGAGGGTTGCTTTAATCACTGATCCCTTGGAAAAGAGGATTTATCTTGCAAGCAGTTATGAAAAACTTGGACTTTCTTATTGTATCATAGAATCATTCAAACTGGAAGGAACACTTAAAAGTCATCCAGTCCAACTCCCCTGCAATGAACTGGGACACTTAGAGCTAGATTAGGTTGCTCAGAGCCCTCTCCAGCCTGACCTTGGATGTCTCCAGCGACACAGCTTCCACCACCTCTATGGGCAACCTGTTCCAATGTCTCACCACTCTTATCGTAAAAAGCTTCTTTATATCCATCCCCAGAGCCTTCTCTTCACCTGACTGAACAGCCTCAGCTCTCAGCCTGTCCTTGTAGGGAATGTATTCCACCGCTTGGATCATCTTTGTGGCCCATCATCCGTGGATGGTCTCAGAACAGCCACTACATGTTATTTTATGTTTCCCACCACTGAATCACATAACAAAGCAAGTCCTGCTGGTCCTGACTATCAGACCAGATGTCCATCTCTCTAATCAGTTTTTCTCCAGGTTAAACACAATCGCCAGTTAGGAATCAAACACAAGGTAGTCTGATCATCACCACAGATCTGCACATAAAGGGAAAAGAGGGGACCAGGGAGGCAAGAAGAGAGTCAGACTGTACTCTCCATCTCTGCTTAAGCCCTTTTTTTCTCCTCACTTAGGTAATTTCCGTTCTTTGGACCTTTCCAATGAAACTTCACTATAAACCATGCTCATGATCTTCTTTTTATGCTCTTCCTGTGGTTCATTTTTAAAGCTATTTATTTCCCCTAAATTAATTAAATAGACTTTTATTATGTGCTTTTGCAATGTCACCTTCTAAAACAACACCATTTTCTACATGTATTATAGCTCTTTGTCTATGATATGCACCATAAAACCAAAGGACCACATTGTGGCAAAATGCCATGACCCCACTTTGGGGATGTTCCAGGAGCTTTGAGAATCACAGTGTGTGAGGCATGTATAAGGCCTGTCAGAGTCAAAAGAAATGTACAGTGACTGTGGTCTTTCCATATCACTTCACTAAGACTTATAATCTGTTTTCTTGTTTGCCTTGCCAGCTAATGTACCCATTTAAGACTCATCCACAACACATGCTGTCTTCAGCTAACTACTGTGTTGAGTGAATCCCTGAGGGTATTTATACATGTGGGCAACTGAATGTTACTAGTTTGCTGTTATTTCAGTATTTCTGGCCCAAATATTTTTCCAGCTATCTATGGCCATTTCTTTTGATGTTGCTGCAGTCAGACATGCATATTCAAAGATTAGTGTGGCCCCCTATCAGAGGTGGTAAAAAAACAAACCTCTCATGACAGATTGAGTGCAGGGAGTCCAACAGCACAAACTGTGGCCATCTGCAACAGTATAAAGCAGCCCATGAAGAGTCATGGTCCCAGTATGCAACGTTTAGTTTGGATAGAAATGGAAGACATAGGCTGACTTACTGCGTTTAGCAATGGATGCTGTGAAGATCTCACTTCCAGAAGCTGTGAGCACTTTAAGTGGATAGGAACTTTGGAAAATCTCTGTCCACATGCATGAGTATTGTGCCACAAAGCATATGAGTAATAAAAGTTCATCGGAATAGTTGACATTCCTCCCACTCCCCTACAAAGTGTTCTTCTTTTCCAAATTCTCCTCTGAAGCAAAAATCTTATTTTCCAAAACTTTCTTCAATGTGCTAATGATTGGAGGGCAAAAGGGAACTCATTTCTTATCAACAAATTTCATCTTGTTTTAAAACCACAAAAATGCAAAGGATTAGCCAATAAAGAAACATCATGGAAAGAAATATTCAAAATAAAGCAGTTATGTCTGCACTTTAATCCTGCAGCAATAATTTTACATAAGATATACTGGCTTTTTTGCATATTTCTCTTTTGACCACTTCATAAAAGAGTCTGCAGTTTACAATGTCAACTGTCTAGCAATATTTCAGAGATGCATCCTGGAAGCAGAGGATAGAGATGAAAGAGGATACCTTTTCTCAGTGTGAGCTTCCTTTTGTGTATGAATATATGTGTATTAAAAAAACAAATATGACTCAGCCAGTTAAGTTTCTTCCCACAAGTACGCAGAAAAAGGGAAATTCACTTGCTTGTCTGTGAAAAAGTAATCAAAAGTTTGGCTTCAGTGCTCATGTTGGGAAATGGCTGTCTTTCTCTGTTTCAATAACTTCTACATCTGACATGCTTCTGATTTCTGTAGTACTCAGCTTTGAGCTGAAAGATACTTGGCAGAACATTGCTTAACACATCTGTAATACTAAAAACCCTCACCAGAGACCTGGCATAGAAGTGGCGGGTAAGTCCCATAGGGATTTGATGTACCCTTCACAGCTAGGACAGTGGCCTTGCTATCAGCATCTCTCTGATGCAGTAGAATATTTAATTATGACAATTTTCTATGAAGGCTGCTGATGCCATTCTTGTTCATACAGACTGTTTTGCTGTGACAGGCCCTGCTGGTATTAATGAAGTTACTCAAAGGATAAGTCAGAGTGGTACAAACAATACAGTTATTGTGAGTACAGGTACTCCGTGCTATAGACAAGAGTACTCGTAAAATGTGTCAGACATTTTGTCATCAGTGTGCCAAAAGGATTATAATGTAAAACCTGTGATTATATATTTTGAGTTTCATAACATATTTTTTTCAATATTCAAGAGGGAAAAAAAAAAAGCCCACAAAAAAAAAAAAAAAAACACTTCCCAGAGCTTTGATTTTTTTGGTTTTGTGACATTTCAAGATTTAAGAAATCACATGAAATGGAAATACAGCTCCTATGTAACTTGAAACTGAAGTTTACTTCTTTTTGAATCTTCTAATACATAATCAGTCAGACAGATTTCCCATTGTAGGTATGACTAAAATTTTTAGACGTTCCTAAATGAGAATATAAGGAAATAATTTGGTTTGGGTGTTTTGATTTTGCTATTGTTTGTTCCCATCCTCCTCCTGTGGTAAACTATTCTAAAAAACTGTTCCTAGGAGAACACTAACTTCCTGAACTTTGAAGCAAGAAAGTGGGGCTTCTTAGGGAAGGGGTAGTCATTCTGATATCAGATACAAATACATTCCTCTTGGGACAGTGCTCCCAAAGAATAGCCTTTTTGATGCCTTAAAAGTGACATTACTTTTTCCCTTGGTTTATTACTTTATGTTATGTAACACAACATCTTTTACCTATCAAACCAAAACTGAGACCAGAGACAGATACACAACACTAGGAAGGAGATGTGGGAGGGTTTAATTGCCCTGGCTCTTCTGATGGAGTCAACCCATTTTCACAAACAATTTTGATTCATTCCCCGAGTGTCATCTATTTGCCACAATGGGGAACACAGAATCCTCTAGAAAAAATATTATAGGCTTGTGTTTTAAGATACTTAAAATGGTTTTAAATCTGATTATTTGTGACTTTCAGTTGCAGCTTCAGTATTCTTTTTTCTTTAATCTCATATACTCACATCATGATGAATAATATTGTTCTACTTAAGGTATGTAAAGATATCCTTTTGAATTCTCTCTGTCTCTTTATTTAGTTTCCAAATGAGACCAAGAGAGAAACAGAGAAACCTCAGTGCAACAACAGTTTTATAAAAATCGCAACATGAAAACAATGATCTAGTTGCATGTTGTTTCCTGACTATTCTCAAACCTCACTGAACATAATTCATAGAATCCTACAGTGGCTTGGGTTGGAACAGACCTTAAGATCATTCATTTCCAACCCCTTACTGTGGGCAGGGCTGCCACCCACCAGATCAGGCTATCCAGGGCCCCATCCACCCTGG
Source organism: Meleagris gallopavo (assembly GCF_905368555.1). Lineage (NCBI taxonomy): Eukaryota > Metazoa > Chordata > Aves > Galliformes > Phasianidae > Meleagris > Meleagris gallopavo. The sequence goes on along the minus strand of NC_139405.1, from coordinate 55,528,195 downwards.
CCTTGAATGCCTCCAAGGATTGGGCACCCACAGCTTCTCTGGGCAGCAGTGCCAGTGCCACATCATTCTCATTAAAAAGGATTTATTCCTAATATCTAAATCTACCCTCTTTTAGTTTAAAGCTATTATCCCTTGTCCTGTCTCTACACTCAGATAAAGAGATCCTCCCCAGCTTTCTTGTAGGTCTCCTTATAGGTATTGGAAGGCTGCTATAAGGTCTCCCAGGAGTTTTCTCTTCTGGAGACTGAATAATCTCAACTCCCTCAACCTTTCTTCACAGGAGAGGTGCTCCACCTACTCTGATTATGTTCACGGCCCTCCTCTGGACTCACTCTAACAGATCCATGTCCTTCTTCTACTGGGGGCCCGAGAGCCAAATGTAGTATTCAGGTTGGTGTCTCACAAAAGTATACATAGCCAGCAGACCATGGTCATGCTTCTTTTGATGCAGCCCAGGATTATGGTTGGCTTTCTGGGCAGCAAGCACATATTGAGTCATGTTGAGTTTCTCATCAACAAACACCCCTGAATCTTTCTCCTCAGGACTGCTCTCAATCCATTCTTTGTCCAGACTGTATTTGTGCTTGGGGTCACCCCAACCCAGCATAATTTATGATTCATAATCAGCTGGCTACCTCTGAGTGACCTCCTTGGTTATTCTCCAAATATAAGAAAATACCTGTATTTTGCCAGGGCCAAGATCTCCAACCAGCTACTGATTCTGTTTTCCTCAGCTTTGGATGATCTAAGCTTTTCCCTGACCAAATGTTCATGGTGTAATGAAGGTATGGTGCCTAGACAAATGGCACAGAACACTAGAAAAAAAAGATTAAAAAAAAAAAAAAAAAAAGCCATGCCATGCAAAATCACTAGACACTTCAAGAAATCTTGGCCTCAAGTTCCAAAGCTGTTCTCAAATTACTGTGTTATTCTAGCTCAAGAGAGGGAAGGTTAGAGGCATAAAAAGCAGAGCTTTATTTCCAGGGGAAATCTGTACCCCAACCAACCAGCAAAAACCTGCATGTAATATGTTCCCCATATGACACTCTTCAGACTAAGCATCCCACTTCTCTGCTCTCAGCAAGTCCAGTCCTAAATGGCCTTATGGCTTTGTGGATCTTAATTAGAAGTAAGAGAAACACACTTTTCTGAGAAACACAGAGATGACAGACATTTAAAAGGGAAATTCACATATTTGTACTCATGTTTCCCATTATTTCAACTTCTTTCTTAAAAAATTACTGAAAAATTTGAAAGGGCCAAAAAGACCTGAGCTCCACCAGTCTTTCCCAGCCAGCTCTTAACCCAGTGGTGGGTCTATGTTCTCTGTCACAGAGCTGGAGAAGAGTTCACAACATCCCTAGAGTGGCAGTACATATCCCATCTTTATCCTTTGCTCAAGATTCAATTGGTCTCTATCCCAAACTGGAGACAAAATTCAAAGGACTGAACAAAGAACATAAGATGAGGGGAAAGGGACTGAAACATGAGCCAGATTAGGGCTACAAATCCTGGCTGGACCAGGAGGGAAACAAGGAACAAGAAGGTTGAAAAAGGACAGGTTCAGCTTATATGATAAATAAGGAAAGAAGAATTAACAGCAGATTAGAGGATATAGTTCTGTTTTTGAGATCTGCACATAGCTGGCTTTGAGGGAGAAAAAAGGACAATGTTCATGTTGTTGAAAGACTATAATAGCCTGTATATGGAAAGGAATCAAAGTACAATACACTGTATGAACAAGCGTAAGATTGTACCACACACAGATTACAATCTCCACAAAACAAATGAAAAAAAGCATTCTATCTTCACAGCAATGGATTGTCTGTATCAGATCAATTTTACCAGCTGTAATGATTCAAAATGTACCTAAGTCAGTAAAAGCTATGGATGTGCAGCACTTATAAATGCCTGTAAAAGACAGGTATGCAAATGTTGTATACTGAATGCAGCAGAACACTAAAGGCACTTTTAAGAAGACACCGTTCCTCCTGGTTTTTACAACAAAAAAATCAAAAATTACTAAAATAAAGTTAAAAACAAGTAACAGGTATTACATGAATATATGCTTTTTTATTTTCTTTTGTTCTTCTGGGAGTTTCTGATGCTGAAACTTGGATGGGGTTTTGTGCTCTCTAGTCATTCCTGTTCTGGTCATTCATGCTTAGAGACACAAGAAACTTCAACTTGGTTTTCTGTCATCCTTGCTTCAATAAGAGTCCTCTAGCTTATTTATTACATCAGTCACTTGGCCTATAAATCTCTGCAGTGGATGCAGCCCTTTAAATCTCCACCTGCACAAACAACAATCAGGCCTAGAAAATAAGGAGGCTCATAAATCTCCACACTGGTGATTAGTAATAATTTGTATCTGAAAGGGAAAAAAAAAAATCTAATTCATTAATCAGGTCTGATATGCTGACAATCTGTTTGGTTTATACACAGAGAAAACACAAACAGGGCACGGTTAGCATAACATGATGTTAGAGGTTAGTGAATTCCCAAGAGCCAGGGGTTTGGAGGTATATCTTAATGTACTTATCCCATTGTGAGGGGGAAGGTGCTATCTTCCAGCCAAACGGTGAAGAGCTGTTTAAAGTTTAGATTGGCTCTTTTCCTTCTAGACTACCAAGCTAAGGAACCAAGATGGATAGAGAGAGAGGAAAGACTTGCTTGCTAGTTGTCAAAAAGAACACCCCGCATCCTATTGAAATTTTAATCTGATGAGAGTTTGTAGCACTTAGCAGACACTAATTTGGCCCTCCACCATTTTTGTTTTGTTAGTTGTTTTTTGTTTAGTGCATGCAGAAATTCTGATACAGTGCTCCCACAGGTGAGTACAAGATCCTCCTTCAGCTTTGGTTACCATGGATTAACTCCAGAGCCACTGTGTGCCACAGTGACATGTTGGGTTGTGCATTTTTGCGCAGAGCTATGCCAATCCTCAGATGGACAGCTGAATAGTTGGATTTTCCCCTGCAATGAGATCAGTCATGATGGATGTGTGTCCAGAGAGAGCCATGTGCAGAAGTTCAGTGCCGCAGATCCTGCATTAAACATCTTGGCTGCTGAGAAGGTTGAGGGGGCTGTGAGGTATGTGAAGAAGGAAGGAGTTACTGGGGAAGGCTCTTTGGGCTCCACAGATGACTCTAGCTGAAAATTTTACCAAATTGATCATGGTGAGGAAGAAGAGCTAGGCCTTGCCTAAATGCTTTAGAAAGCATGTTCTTCAGAGACTATGTATGTACTGATCACGAATGCACTGAGCAGCTCTTCATTCAAGCTACACAGCAATATGCTCATTCACGCTTTTGGTAAAACTCCTCTTCAACTCCAGCAGCTGCAGAGCAAGTCCTGACGTTCTTGCTTGTGCAGCCCCACAGCCAGGGGCCTTGTCTTGCCTGTTTACTCAGGCAAAACTCCCTGATGTTTGAGTATGCAACAGGCAGAATTTTGCCGACATGTAATAGACTCCAGCTCCTGCTCTGCCACAAAGCTCTGGGTGCTTGACATGATTGCTACCCTCCAGGAGCTCCCTATTCTCCTCTCCTCCAGCACCCACAGCCCCACTGGCTCCAGCAGTGGCACGGTGCCTGGCCTGGTTCTGTAGGATGCAGGGTCCCCAGCACCCAGCACACTGGGGGAGTTTGAGAGAAGAGAGAGGACTGGGATGCCCTGGAGGTCCAGTGGGAAGCCTGAAAAAAGTCAGCTCCTCCTGCCTCCAGAGCTCAGGCTGCAATAGCGAGGTCCAAGTGCTCCTTTCCTGGAACACACTAGTAGCTGGACAGGATGCACTCTCCAGTATAATCATCCACAAATCTCCCTCAGATTAGGTTACAGGACAGCATTCAGACAGCACGCATCAGAAAGCTCCCTGGAAGGTTTTTGCTGGTGGATCTCTGCTCATGACCCATTTTGGCTTTCATCAAGAATTGTGACACCAGCCGCCTGGGTCATGGAGGAGGCAGGGAGGAGGAGAGCAGCCCTATCTGGAAAGGGAAGTGGGGAAGGAAAAGAGGAGGAGGAAGGGGGAGGATAGAAAGACAGGGAGGAGAGAAAGAGGGAGAGAGAAAGTTGCTTTGCTCCAGTTGCAAAGATTTCAATCCCAGTCCTGAGCTCTCTGCAAGCGCTTGCTGGGATACCTAACTCCCTGTCCTGTGCAAAGGTCTGTGATTGGGGATGTGGTGTGCTCAGCAGGCAGGGCCCCTCCCCTGGGCTGGATCCGCCTCTCCTATCCCCCAGATAAATTACTAGTGTCCTCACTAAATTCCTCGGCTTTCTCTCTCTCCCGCTCACACACACTCACTCACTCCCTCCCTCAAACTCGGGCAGAGCAGGGTTGGGGGGCGGGAGGGTGGGGGTCCTCTCTGGACCTATATCACGCCTTAGTGTCGGAGGGGGGAGGGAAGGGGAGGAAAGTGCTGCGCCCCTTCTCTCCTCCACTGCCACCACGTAGGTTTGGGGAGCTCCCCTTCCTCCCCTCCGCCCCCTTTCCCGCCAGCCCTTTGGCATCTTCCAGACCATGTCCACTGGGTCCCTCAGTGATGTGGAAGATCTGCAAGAGGTGGAAATGCTGGAGTGCGATGGCCTGAAAATGGATACTAACAAAGAGTTCGGGGCGTCCAACGAGAGCAACGAGGAGGGATCCAATGGCGAGAATGGCTCCCCTCAGAAAGGGAGAGGGGCCTCAGGAAAGAGAAAAAAGGCTCCCCCCAAGAAGAGCCCTTTAAATGGTGTGAGCCAGGAAGGAAAGCAGGTCCAGAGAAACGCTGCCAACGCCAGGGAGAGGGCAAGGATGAGGGTCCTTAGCAAAGCCTTCTCCAGGCTTAAGACCACCCTGCCCTGGGTGCCCCCAGACACCAAGCTTTCCAAACTGGACACCTTGAGGCTGGCCTCCAGCTACATCGCGCACCTGAGGCAAATCCTGGCCAACGACAAGTACGAAAATGGCTACATCCACCCAGTCAACCTGGTAAGTCACAGCCCGCCAGGGCCAGGCACTTGTGTGTGTGTGGATGGGGAGAGGTGGGTGAGGAGTTGGGATGGGGCATGTCCATGGATAAACCTTCATATCCTTCTCACAGAGGGTCTGGTGCCTAGCCACAGGGTATGAGGGGTGGTGGAGCAAGGGGACAGGCTCCCAGCTGTCTTCCTTTCCTGTGTCCCAGGAGCTGTGTGTCCCAGTCCCCTCCACTGGTCCCTGCTGTCCCATCCAGGGATGGCAGCAAAAAGGCAGGAGCATTGTGCCTGAAATGCCTGAGAGAGACAGGAGCTTTCTACCTTCAGATGGGAAGGTATAAGAATTTGGGTAGAGAATGGTATGTTTTAGGAAAGGCTCAGGCAGAGAAAAGACCCAGGATTTACACAGTCTGTCCTCCTTATCATAAAGTTTTCTGCCATAACAAACCTTAAGCCGCAGCCTTTTAAAGACAGAGCTTTTGAGGCTTTGTGCCCAACAGCTCAGGGTTGCTGGGTCCAGGACATGTCTCACCCCCCCTCCCCATGTGAACTCACAGAGAAAAAATAAATTAATGTTCAGACCCCTCGGAGGGCTGCGTGGCTGCCCCAGAAAGCACTCCCCAGCAGCCACCCGGGTCTCCCCAGCAGAAACATCCAATTTCTAGCTGTATATATATGCAAGGGATGCAAACCAGGGCTGGTCTTCAGCTGCTGGGGTCACCCTATGGGACGGTTCTCGTAGGAAACCCCAGCACTCTGAGCAGCCCCCACGCTGCTCACGACCTGATAACAGCACATAGAGTGCCCAGAGCAGCTCGGCTCAAACTGAATCAAGCAGTGTGCCTTGCTCCCAAGGTGAGTGCGATCCCGGAGAAAGCCGGCTGCGGCTGGGAGGCGAGGAAAGAAAACAGGATCCTAGCTGAAGCCGTGCCCCGGTTAAGGCAGTGGATGCGGGGTTGCCGCTGAGGCTCAATGAGCATCGCGATGTGCCTTTTCATGTATATAACCCCCTTACCACCCGTGTCTTTTCCTGGCTACAGACCTGGCCTTTTATGGTAGCCGGCAAACCCGAGAGTGACCTGAAAGAAGTGGTGAACACAAACCGCTTGTGCGGCCCGACGGCATCCTGAGCCCCGCGGCCTCGCCAGCGCCGGCCCTGTGCGGCCGGGGAAGGGGCACGGGCGCGGGCAGGGCCCCGCTTTGCCCCACTGCTGCCCCGGGCCCGAGCAGGGCGACGGGAGAGCGCTCTGCCGGCACGGCACCGCGGAGATTGAACGCAGAGACTCCACCCCGGGAGAGCCCGACTCTATTTAACTTTATTGAGTGCGTGTGCAGTCGCATCCTGCAACAACAGCCTTGCTGGTTCAAGCGCTACTAGAGGAAAGGCAGAGATCAAACAAAACCTACCACGCGTGTATCTTTTGTCTGAGACCTGTGGAATATGTAGATGCCTAGAAAAAAGACTGACTTTGACAGTCATCTCTATGAACTCATTCGCCCTAAAGATATATAGATATATTTTCTTCAAGCAGGTTTTTGCTCTATTTCTGTGAATAAACCTTCCTTTCCATTGAACATGGAGCAGTGTACTTTTCGTTTCCAACTCACGAGGCACTGGGAGCACTGCACCTGGCTTCCTGCGGTGGGGCGGGGGGTCCAGCCCTGCGCCAGGGAGAATAAGTGGGGGGAACAGTTGGTACAACATCTTCACACCGAACCCCCCAAGGAGGGGCAGCTCTGAGCTCAGCAGGGAGAAGGAGAGCTAGAGAAAGAAGCTGCCTTGCCTCTCTTTTTTTATCAAATAACTGCAAAGCCGTGGGTTTTAACCTTCCTGAGGAACCGGCGTGGGCCTTCCTCGGGGCTGCCGTGGAAGTGTCGAGCTGGCTTATTGACAGTGGGCCTGAGGATTATTGCCCGGCTTGGGGTGACAGGGATTTTAGTGCAAACATCTCCCTTCTGTTGCTCAGGGTGCCTGCGGGAGATTGGGCTGAGATAAACAGGAGTGCAGGGTGCTCTCCCTGCACCGGCAACGGCAGTCGGCAGCTGATGCGCCAGATCCCACCGAGCTGTTTAATGTTTCGGGGTTATGACCGCACTGTTTACAAGATGTCTTCAGTTATTTATACTGTTATTATTAGCAGAGGGGCTTTAAATTTCCGCTTCACTTGCTCTTTCAATATCGTCCCCCGGTTCTGTTGGATACCTGGGTGCTGGTGGGCGGCAAGTGGACATCTGGGGCTCCCTGTCCACAGGGCCTGCATCTCCCCTAGGTCAACTGAGCAAGGCAGAGTCCTCCTGGCAATCCACATCCATCGGCTGGGTTCACATGTGGGCCATGTTAATTAAGGCTGGGAGCTGGGAGCTGTGCATGCATTGCGGACCTCGTTACAGAAAGGGCCGAGGACTGCAGGATCGTCCTAATGGTTTTGAAGGGCGGGCTGTTTAATTTCACCTATTCACAGCTTTATCTCCAGTCTGCACAATTAAAAGCAGACCTCATCGCCCAGCCTAGCCGTGCAATTTCACCATCAAGAGCAGGGCTGCGCCAGCTGATACGTAGTAACAGGCAGACGTGCACAGATTTGATGTACTTTAAAGTAAAGGGATCACCTTGAGCAGCCACAGCTCCTGCTTCTGGGAAGAGCAGCTCTGCTTTGCTAAGCACAGCTGAAGGGGCTGGTCCCTGCCACAGACATTGGCAAAGTCAAGGGAACTGCTGTTCTCTTAAAGGAAAAAAGAACAGAGCCCTCTGACCTTAAGCGCAGAGCAAATGACTGATATAGCAAACGCACAAGCACTCTTTGAATCTAAAGTTAACCGCTGAATCAAAATTAATAATTGAATTAAAACATTCAAAATCTTGACTGAAATCCCTACTAACTAATGCATGCTCTGGGCTCATAGCAAGGCGCTTTTTAAATTCAAGAAAGCAGAAACTGAGAGGGATCTAGGATATGCACAACATTAAGAGTTACATTCTAAATTTTCTCATACACGCTTTTCTGCCATCCTGCAATGCTTACTAATCACAGACAGCATCCTTCCCACCCTTAGCCACATTCACTGCTCATTGGCCACCTAAAATGCAGCATGGAGAAAGGGTGAAGTGCTCCATGCAGTAGTGCTCCATGCAATGTGAAGAACACAGCTGTGACCATGTACCAAAAGCTGCAATGTAAGTAGAGCGGAAAGAGGAAGCTGTAGACACAGTTATTTCTCTTGTCACTGCTCACTTCACGTAGCACTCTGGGGACTAAAATATTCCTCAAGTATGCTCTGCCCTCCTCAATCCTTGCCCCTGAGCAACCGTTCAGCAACAAAGAAAAAGGGAAAAAGCAGCAAACAACAGACAAATGCAACCGGCAATATGCAGAAAGGTAAATTGCGGCTTTACTCAGACAGTAAAACTTTTTATGGCTTTATGGCTTTGAAGACAAGAAAAAGATTTTCAGAGATGTGGATGTGGGTGGCAGCCCCTGATCGCTGCCTGCCTTAGAATGTGAGCAATGGCACAGCCCAGTGCATGTGTGTTTGGCATCAACAGCCCCCAGTCATTAGGTGAGTTGAGCATCCTCCCTACATTAAGTGCAATTTTACAGAAAATTATTTGCAAATGAAAAAAAAAAAAAAAGTAAATTTAGTTTGATTGAAGCACTTGATGGTTTTGAAGGGAACTCATTTAAATGTGTTAAGGAAAGGGAAGGAGTGGATATAAATATTAATGTCAGTGACTTTAAGGAAATTATTTTGTTTGCTTTCTTTTCTGTACAAAGTGATGTATTTTAATATTTACTGAAATATAATTATTTATACCCTTTTTCCACGTGGAAACAAAGCCGACTCGATTTATCTTTCTGTATCTACATGGATGTACACGCAGCTGCGAGAGTGTCTGTATACATTCCCTCCTAATAATGTTTGAACTCATTGCCTGATTTCAACTCAATTTGACAGAGGTCTCAAAGATAACCAAATTGCTACAATTTTTTGTGAAAACAGTCAGCTAATAGAGAAGAGAAAAAAAAGTCTTTACATTCTGCAAGTAAAAGAAAGCTTTTGACATGAACCCCTGTCAGATATCAGAGCATCCACAGCAGAGCGGCAGCTGTAGGTGAAGATCCAGGCGCCGCTGCCATCACCCACTGCAAATCTACGGACAATCAGACAGCACTCTTTGTGCACCCGTGTTTTTAAGATAAGAGCCGTCTAAAAACAGTTTAGTCCCATTTAATTTTTAATATTATTATTCTTTTATTTATTTATTTCCTTTTTTTTTTAATTCCTGAAAGAAAGCCAGTTCCATGGAACTTCTTCATACCCATTTTTCAGTTCAGCGAGGAAGTAGAAAAACCCTTTATTCGCACAGCTGCCTCCAGTGCTCGAGCTGCTGGGCTGGGTTCTCATACTGCACTGCCTGGCATGAGTTTTCACACTCCGCAAGATCTTTAAGAACAAGTATTTCTCTATCTCTTGCAGAAAATAAATGTTAGGCTTATCTGATTCTCTTTGTGATGGAAATCTGCCTGTAGGAGACTCCAGCATGGCAGGAAACCCCTCTGCAGCCCCAGAGCAACGCCTTGCTGTCTTAGGCACTGATACAGTGGTCAGGTCATGATTAAAGCTGTGCCCCAAGGTGCACAAAGAGCATACACCAGAGAGCTAACTCCTTTAAGTGTTGCTGAGAAAGCAGGTCAAAAATCTCAGTGCACCTTGGAAATCAAAAGATATAGAAAATCAGTGTGGTTTATTCCATAGGAAAGCTGGTTTTAATCCTGGGTGTAATGTTGTATTGGTAATTTTATGTCTGTATCTGTCTGGAAATATATGCTTCCCTGTAAATGATTTTTTTTTTTTTTTCCAAAAGATAACCTTTTCTGAAACCCCATTGTCATTGTTTTTCATTGCTATTTGTAGTAAAAAATATGCAAAAGACATTAATTAATAGCAAGTAATAAGCAGGCTATTGGATCTAAACTCAAATGCATCTGGTGTGTAAGAAGAGAGTACGAGTTGATAAAAACACAGGATATTTCTGATTTCTGTCTGGAGATCTGAGCGTGCCTCCCAATAGGGGCAGATTTTCAGAAGAAATTCAGAAGAAAGATTTTCAGAGAAATTGAAATCAGCAAACAGCAGAGCACTCTGTAATTTCCATGTATATACACTCACAGAAAAGTCCACATACAGAATCTCTTCCAACAACCAGTGAACCAAATCGTTCCTTTTCACTGCAGGTGTGATCAAACCCACGGGGTATGAGCAACTGAGCACTCACAATTTGGCCATGGGATGCTCTGTGCTCTGAGGCGCAGTTGTGCACTATGGGTGGGATGGTGGGATGGGAAGTGGCACAACCAGCAACACTTACTTTTTTTGTCCCTTGTGCTACAAAACAACTGCTGTGCTATGGCTTGGTGACTTCCTGTAACACTGAGAAGATGTCACAATTCTGATCTAAAACGTATGCTCCAGAAAGGATGGGAAAAACCCGTTTGTTACCCTGGTGAGGTCTGCTGTCGGCAGACTCCACAACCAGCCAAGCTCTGCAAGGACCTGATTTTTCTTCAGGTCACTTTGGACACTGGTGTGTCTGAGCTAGCTGTATAAAAATGACTTTGAGGCCTAGGCATGCAGTCAGTGCATTTTCCAACTGTGGTGTGGACATACCCTAGGGTCACGACAGTCCTGAAATGACGCATTTTCTTGCCTCAGGGTTTTGCCCTTAAACTGAAACTTGTAAACAGACGAAATGGATTTCCAAGCCCATGCGCATGTGTGAACCAAGCTGAACAGTCCTCACGCGGGGAGTAGAGAGATCCAAACCTTTCCGCAAGGAAAACAAAGATCATAAAAAAAGCGGGAGAATAAAAAAAACAATGCAAACCCTTCCTTTCTGTACAGGCTAAGAGGCCATTTTCCTTAAGCAAGGAGAAAAAAAACAACACTTATTTACATCCTCAGTTGCTATGTAAACCCTAAGACCATATCCAACTGTAAATATGGATTATCTACACACTCAAGTTTTCTCTCAGTTGTTTACTCTCAGCTGCTTGAAAAAAAAAAAACAGAAAAAAGGATAAGAAACACGAGGGCGAAAAAGGGAAGGGCACAGATTCGCTGCAGGAGTAACCTCTGTGCACAGTCAAGAGACAGGAGAAAGGGGAGAAAAAGGCACAGACAGCCCCTCTTCCTCTGGCTGCTGCTGCTTGGTCCTTGGAAGGGATGGGAAAGGCAGAAACTATGAGCAACTTCACCACAGCCGGGTGGGGCCAGACCACCGGGAAGATGGAAGCGGAGAATCTGAGAACCACAGCTGCCTTCCCTGGAAGAAACATCTGCAGAGCCTGCATCGGGAGGAGGAGCGGGCACAGCAGTGAGTTCCCAGGGCTGCACTCACAGATAGATGTCCCACTGGGCGGCTTCCCGGCAGCACATCCCTCCCCCAGCAGGGATGAAGCAAAGATCATCAAGTGTTCACGCAGTCAACGTGACAGCATGGCTTCTTGCTTCAGCGTCCTGTTTCTTGTGATGCTTTTTGATGGCTACCAGAAAGGGAATAGCTTTTCCTCACTGATAACATGCTGTTTTCTTCTTACATAGGGGCCTTTTTACCACTGGCACCTCAGAGACAACGCAGAAATTAAGCAGAAGACAGCAGTTACCTTGGAGTGTTTGCCACCACCTCATGACCCTATGTTTTTCTATAGGAGGTCACTATCATTCTAAGGATGGGGGAGCGGGAGAGGGGAAAAAAAAAAAAAAGCAGATAAGAGGCTGGATGAAGGTTGCATGTAAGCTTGGTACAGGTTTAGAAGCAACACTTTTGGTACACAAACTTATGAACAGTTTCAGGCATTCTGAAATCGCCAGATTTGCTCTTTGAAATCAACATAAATATAGGAATTAGAAGAGCTGTCAGGTTTTATTATCATGTATAGATAGTATTTGGATCAACAAGTAAAACAGGCCATGAACCATTCTTGGGCTCCAAAAACCAAGGATGAGGCAGGTGTCACATCTACACACACCGAAGTTTTATTCACTCTTAGCAAACGGTGAGCACAGTTCCTGGTACACACTATTCCCAAAACATGCTTGGACATTTTCTGGGAGAAAGTTAGCCAGACCAAAAGCAGGCCAAGGACCATGCTAACAGTGAAGTACTATTAAAAATAAGCCACACACCTTCACAATGTTTCATTGATCCATATTATTGTACCCCTAGAAGCAAGAATTATAAAGACCATTGATTCTCTGTTCTCCTCTAACTTGGTTTCTTGATCAGCCTGCTATCTTCTCCAATGGGCTAGAAATTTTTAGTGGGGACTCTCCTTGCTTTGTGAGTCTTGTACCTAGTGGTAAATAACAGGCGAGGTAGGCTAGGGGTTATCAGAAGAAAGAGGCCAAGTTCAAGGATGAAGTATGAGATTTATACAAGATTATATCCAAAGTTATGACACAGAAAACTCCTATTCATTTGTTGTTTAATTCTACTAAGCTCTACAGTACCCTTTCCACTTGAGCTGTGTGCTCACAGGTGCTAAGCTTGACATATCAGGAAAAGCTTATTTATTGAAAGGGTTGTTAAGCACCAGTATAGGCTCCCCAGGGAGGCAGTTGAGACACTATCCCTGAATATGTCTAAAAACCATTTGGATCTGGTGCTTAGGGACATGGTTTAGTGGAGGGTTGTTAGAGTTAGGGTAGTATGATTAGGTTGCGGTTGAACCTGATGACCTTTAAGGTCCTTTCCAGCCTGAGCATTCTATGACTCATGATTCTATGATATACTCTCAAAGAACCTCTTTCATGCTACTGCCGAGCAGTTCCACTACACTTCATGTAAAGATCTAAAATGGAGATAATCACCAGCTTAAGTGTGCTGAAAGGCTTGAAACAGCTAACAGGTGTTAACATCCTTCCTCTGGGGCAGGATACAAGTCAGCAGGGCCAAAGTAATGCTTTAGGTTGAGTCACAGTCTGGGTGAAGCTTTTGTGCCTTCTATGAGCCTGATGCCTGGGGGCTGCACGATGCCATACGCTTGCAAATAAAATTCATCATCACTCCTGAAAAATCCATTAGAAATACAGATACTGAATGCAGGAAGAAGCTTTGTGTAACAGCTCAGAGAAGAGTTCTCACTCATACAAGAGCAGGATGGAACACTTGCTCAAGTTCCTGACAGGCATTCATAGGATCTCAATCTGGGCAACAGTGTGCTCTTCTTCCAATTATATTATTGTCAACCAAGGCTGCTAAGAATAGTCTACAAGTATTTTCCAGTTGTAGAAGACAAAACTACAAATATCTATTGAATCATTTTAAAGTTTACTAAAGAAAAACCCCATCTTGATCATTTAACTTTTATTTTAGACTATTTCACTATCATTTTTTTTCATATTATTGTATCAAGTAGCATATCTATGTTACTTATTATATACACTCATACACTGTATACTTCTTTAATATAAAATGAATTAAAAAATATAAAATCATATATATTATAAAACTTGATGGAACATTTGAGTATTGTGGAGTTGGTTTTAGTGCCGCTTATGTCAGGGAGGTAACACTTTAATATAATACAGTACTAGCATGAGTTATCATACTGTACATGGGCCTCATCATCAGAGAAGTGTGAGAAAACACAGTTTATAATTTCATCTGATAAATGAAGTCCTGGAGCAAAGGATTCCCTCCCTGGCTGATCTCTTGCCATAGGTTTAAGCTCAAGTCCTGCTTGTTGTCAGCTTGGCAGCTTTCTCATAATTAACCTGTAATATTATATGCATTTAGCTCACGGTCATTCCAGAAAATGTCATTTCTATGAAACGTGCAAAATATGGACTGCTCCTAGGTATCTCTCTTCAGACACAAATACTTGAATATAGTCTTCTGCATAGAGCTCACAGTTCTAAGCAGCTGCGTAACAATTCCAGTCTAGCCTCACTGTGGGCCTCCTCCAGCTCTCTCATCCCACCCTACAAATTTCCCTTGTGGTGTACCTTGCACTGGATTTTATCTGACTGGAAATGGATCCTGCAAAAATACAGAAATCCAAATAATCATACATTTCCTTTAGGCTGTTGAATGATTTTTATTTTTTATTTTTTTTTTTACAGACACCTGCAATTACATCTGAATAAAAATGTCATAAAATTGCATTCTGCTCACTTCCATTGCTGTAATTACCAAACAAAAATATGTGCAGTGTCTTCATATTGATACTGATGGTCCTAAGCAACCCACAATTCCACACCACAGAACATTCAAGCATAGCAAACAGCCTCCTTACATTTTCATCTCCTCTCTGCTTTCTAAACAATTGACTGAGAAACAAAAGCATAGAAAAATTTAAAATTACATAGCAAGACAGTGGCAGAAATGGCCTCAGTGCCTTACCTGTGAGATGTCAGTACAGCATCTGTGAAGTTAGAGCATGCACTGTTTCTGCAGGTGGGACATCACTAACACCTCATCCACAGCCACAGAGACTAGAGAGTTGCAAACAGGGATGGAGACCTCAAATACAAGGTAATGGTGAAATTGGCTGGGACTACGCTTACTAAGAGTGGCACAGCTAAAGATAATCAGCTTTGTAACTGTATAAGTCTGAAATAAAATGGTATGTACAACTGATGAACTTACACATAAAATCAGGACAGTGCCTAATCACATCATTTGCATTCTATGACACTGTGATCACAACTACTTTCAAAAATTGCATATTTTCCAAGCATATATTTAGAGATGAAATTTAAACACATCCCTGCTCAAATGGGGAAAGCTCGGGCTGAAAAAGCAGCTGAAACTGTGGCATAGTAAGGGCTCATTTCTTCGTCAGGAAAAATATTACTGTGGTAACAGTTGCCTAAATCTGAGGAATTCCCGTTTTCAAAAGCGAGTCTCATTTTACCGTCACCACCGAATTGAAACGGGTCTGTTCCAGCGAAGAGCCACAGGGTGGCAGTGCTGCTGCGCGCTGGCGTTAGCGCAGCCCCCCTAACGGATAGACAAAGCCTGGGTTAACGATCTGTGCAGCTGCTGCAATACTTTCTGTTAGAATCTAAAGTAATTACTTCCGTCAGGTGAACTTAGCAATGAATTTCAATTTTTGAAATTAACGTAGCAGAGCAAAACATTCCAACTCTAAAGATTTTCACACTGTTCCCTCTATCCTAACGAAAGCCATTCCACAATCACTTCACACATTGTCACAGATCCTCAGAAAATTGTCAATCCAGTGTCAATCCAATTGTCAATACTGTGCACTATACACCCACAAATACATGTACAAACATATACATTTCTCGCACACAGACTGACATGTCTTTATGAACTCAACCAGACCATTTTCTTTTAGTCAGGTGCTGTGCCCTCAGTTGGCTCCACCGCACCCAAACCCAATTATTCACAAGTTCCCAAACATCGCATGGTAGATAATGATAGAACAAGGGGGGAGGGAATGGTTTCTAACTAAAAGAGGAAAGATTTAGATTAGATGATGGGAAAATTTTTCATTGAATGGGTGGTGAGGCGCTGGCACTGCTGCCCAGGTAAGGTGTGGTTGCCCCATTACTGGAGGTGCTCAAGGCCTGGTTGGATTGGGCCCTGAGCAGCTGAGCTGCTGGGCGGCAGCCCTGCCCATGGCAGGGGGTTGGAACTCGGTGGTCTTTGAGATCCCTTCCAATCCAAGCCATTCTATGAGTCTAAGAAGCACAACACACAGCAGAGACAATACATAAGTGTAGGCAAACAACAGCTCGGCACAGATGGGCCATGCCACATCCTGAGGGCTGCCCAGAACAGACAGCCGGTACCATTCCAGCTGCCATCATGGTGCTCTCGGGTATCTCCTCAGAGCATGCCCCACGCACCCACTTTGCAGCAATGATACAGGCTGCCTATTGGAAGAGCTTACGTAGCAGTCTCACTTTAACCATTTTGACACAGAAACACGGCACTGGGGGGGACAGCCTTCCAGAGGTCTCAAGGAGGTCTTTCAGGGCTCTCAGCCCCCTCCAATAAGAAACAGAGCTCTCGGCTCGGCTTTATGCGGGCCCAACGTTCCGCTCAAACACCACGGCCTGGCATTACAGCTTTGTACTGTGGAGGATCCCATCAGCACGCTGAAAAACACCGCCAGCCGCAACTGCCTATCGCAACACTACGCGCAAGGGCGACCCCTCGCGAGCCTGAGGCCCCCCCCACATACACCCCGCACGACACCGGAAGTGCGCCGCAGGCGCAGCCCCCTTCCTCCCCTCCCGCCGCAGCGACTTCCGGTGGCCGCTCTAGCCGGCGTCGCGTCTATGCCCGCGGCGCTGGGGGATGTTTATTGTCGCGGAGCCTCGGCCCGTCATCCGGAACGCCGCCGGGCGCGAGCGGCGGGGCGCCTAGCAACCCCGCCAGCCGCCTCCCGCCCGCACGGTAACGGCTGCCGCGCGCCGCCGGGCCGCGCTCTTCCCCGCCGCCCGCGGGTCGCCGCTTAGCGGGCCCGGCCCCACCGCCAGCCTCTGCCCGAGGGACGCGGCTCCGCCGGGCGGCCGCTGGGAGCCCGCGCCCCTTCCTGCTGCGGGGGTAGGCAGCGCGGCCTTCGGCCTCCCCTCCTCGCGGCGGCGCATCCCCGCCGCCGCCCCGTTCCCTGGTGGGAGTCAGGAGGTGGGGGAAGCCGGAGGGAGGGACCGCGGCTCGGCCGGGGGAGCGACCCCTGACGGAGCGAAGTGCCGAGGGACGCCCGGGGCGTGCGGCGCGGGCTGGGCTAGCGGGTGGGCTCGAGGCCTTGTGTCCGCGCTTTGTCTGTGCTGTGCTTGGCTGGGAACTCCGGGAGGCGGCTTGGAGGGGGCGATTGCTGCCCTGAGTGCTGCGGCACCGGGCGGGCACGTGCCGGGCTCGGCAGCACGGCTAGCAGAGTTCCCTCAGCTGAGGCGGGCGGAAAGGGAACGCGCGACTTGCCCTTTATTCTAAAGCGTTCAAGTTTTGTGTTTTTTTCACTAGTCTGTCAATGTGGAACGGCCACCGAGCCTGTTGGGCCAGGCTTTTATCGCACTTTGGACGGTTTTCAACCTATCTAGCTATTGAGATCGAATTGATAGTTCTCAACACCTGGAGCTAAGCTATTGCTTGATGGTTTGAGGGAGAGGTGGCACAGAGCTGGATGCAAAGTGATTCTCACTCTGGCTATGAGCAGATTTATTGTGATGGGAAGAATGTGAGGAAAATGGTCTGTTACAAGTTACTCTCAGAAAGCAGGCTTTCTCATCTAGCTCTGTAAGCAGCTTGGCTTTATTTCTACAGCTGGATTTGTGTTGGAAGACCCGGCCAGGGTCTGTGGGCACGCAGTAGTCTAACCCAGGAGAACCCATAGCAGGATGGGAAATTTGTGTCCTACTTGCTCCTGGCATTGCAGGTATAATGGTTTTTTGTATTGTTCTTCTTGGGCAAGTGTCCACGTCAGCTGTTTTTGCACATATTTAGAAATTTCTTCCAAGCTGTATGTGCTTTGGTTCCATAGGAAACAGACATGCGACTGTAAATCTCAGAAGTTGGAAAGAGCTAGTCTGAAGGTAATGATCCCTTTTAGAACAATTTAACTGGAGGCAATAAAAAATGAAAGCACATGCCTCTGGCCCTGACGCTTAGAAAGCTGATTGAGTCAGAGTGTTCCTGGACAGACAGTAGCAGTATTACCCTCATTTCTTGGGATTCATCCACCGATCGCTGTGATAGTGTTATATTCCAGGATTCAAGCAGACCTCAGGTCTGACAGCTCCAGTTCGTAGGGACCTGTCTCCCCATGGCCCGAACACGAACAGGAGGATGGAATTAATTATCTCCTGGATCCCACTAGGATTTATGTTTTGTGTTCTTCGTTCTCACTTGGACCCTTTTGATAACTTGTCAAAAATGCTTTTCAAGCTATTTGTTGGAATGCCAACAGCAACAGTAGTATGTTCCACTGGGAACGCTGTCCACTGGGCTGTTGGAACAGGTTTTGGAATCGGTTGGCAAAGCGCTTAGGTTAAAAATAACCAGTACAAGTTGCTTGTCCTTCTGCTGGTGTGACAGATTTGTTCACAGAGCTTTTCTGATGTTAGCATCACTGTTGTTAGGTACCCATCATCTACCTTCATAATCTGAGTTTCTCAGCTTAAAGGTAGCCAAAAGCTTAAAATAGTGCTTTGTTTATATACCCTTTCCCAAGTGCCTTTTCTTTCTCTTTGATGATGACAGTGGTGTTGGCTTGGAATTTTTTTTTGGAAGTCAGAGCAAGCTGGCTTTTTTTAGATTGCAAGATTTCAGTGCAGGGTGTGTTTCTCTGTGTGTGTTTATATAGTTTCAAAAATAGTATGGCCTTGATCCTAATTGAGGATGTATGGGTAATGCTTTGTTCAAGAATTGCAGTGTGCAGTCTTTTTCTCTCTCCTTCCTTCAAAATGTTCTTACTCTAAAGTGGGAAGTTTCTCTAGTTTCAGGGTAGAATACACTACTTCCTAGAGCCAAATATTCTTGAGATTAGTTTTATTGTTCTTATTTTGATGTTCTTTGCTTGATCTATTTGCTTTTCTTCCTTTTTTTTTTTTTTCCTTAATGACAATATTCTATTGGTTTCTCCGACATCTGTGTTTAAAAGGGAGAACAAGCTTTCAAAATGTCTATAATAAAATAGAATAATACACACTTTTGTGAAGATGCATTTATGCATCTTTTCTCTCTTGGTGTGGATTCTGTTACATTCATACAAGAGAACTTGAATTCAAAGTTAACTCGTTACTTGCTCTGAACGAAATGCACAATACAAAAGTAAAGCTGTGTGTGTAGAGAAGTAAATGATTTTATCTTCTGTTTTTAGCTTGTTACTAAATTAGCAGTGGCTGGCAAAACATACTTTTTGAAATGGGATTTAAGCTGCCAAAAGCTTAAGGTTCAGATGAGAGAACTTTTGGGTGATATTAATCAGGAGAACGTAAGTTGAGCTCAGTGAAATCAACTTGGAATTTGTGAACCCTAAACAGGAAAGAACCAGATGTTAAGTTTCTATTCAGTCCCTCTGCTCTGCAAGCATAAGTGCATAAATACAGGATAGTGAAAGGCAGGTACATAAAGCTGTTCCTTAATATCAAAATGTCTTTCTAAAATAGCGTTATTTTCCCTAGTTTGCAGATATGAAACAGAAATGTACAAACAAATTCAGTTTGGAAAATAACAGAAAGGATCAGAGTTACCCATAAGGGATCATAGGATGTCTTGGGTTGGAAGGGGCCTTAAAGATCATCTGCTTCCAACCCCCCGTTGTGAGCACAAGATCAGGGGCCCCATCCAACCTGACCTTGAATGGGATGCAGTAGGGTGCATCAATAATCAGAGATGAGAAGGAGAAACTGGGGAAGAGGAACATCAAGGCATTGGTTACAACTACATGTTCCAGCTGGTTGTGCTACTGGAAAGAAACAGAAGGAATGACAGGTTGTTTTTTTTTGTTTTGTTTTTTTTTTTTAATGAACCTTCTTACACTATTTTTGTAAAGATGGTTTTGGATGTTTTTATGTGGTGCATATATTAGTATTTTTTTTAAATCATTAATTTCTGCTGACGTGGTTACTGCACATTTGGATTTCTTTAAGACTTCCTGAAGAAGGAGCACATCTTTTTCTGAACAATTTTTTCTTTGTTGCTGATACAGCGTGAGACATCAAAATGAGCACCTGAGGCACAGCTTGTAGCAGGTTATGCTCACTGTTCAGCAGAAACATCCAAGTATAGAAGCAACTTGTTTCATCTAGTAATTTTAAACCATGCCTTGGAAGAGGTTGGTGCTGTATTTATGTGCTAAATGAGAATAGACATACTGAATCTGAAATTTTCCACACTCAGATTTTGAAGGAATTTGGGTGATATTTAGCAGCGGCAAATGAGATAAATTTCATAGCGAATATTTGAAATGTTCAGCATTTGAGTGAAGTGTTTTGGTGATCTTCTTTTGTTAGGTCAGATAATGCTACGCTCACAAAAAGGCAGTTATTTAATTCTTATGCTGTCTTTATATAACTGCTCTTATGACAAATTCTGTCACTTTTTAACTGAATGTTGCAAGCTACAGTCTAGAATATTGAATCTAGAATGTGGCTAATGAAAATAGGGGTATGGTACCCTAATATCTTATGATTTTTCTCCCTTAAAACTCATTCAAGTAACTTGTACACCTAAGCAAGATACATCGTAATTTCTGAAAACCTTCTTACAGTTCCACAACATTTTAACGTTGAGATTTTTCCTGTAAATTTCCCTTTAGATCTTTTCCTTTTAAGTTGTAATTTTCATGTCTCTCAATTGCTTTTTTTTTTTTTCTTTTTGTCCTTAAAGCTTTTCTCCTAGGTTTTATTTAAGACAAACTGCCAGTGTTTCATGGGAATATTCTCATACAGTATTATAGTTTGCTTAGCAGTTAGGAACCTTTTGAGGTTCTTCTGCACGATGGCATTATTCTTTCAGACTGTGGAGATTGAATATGCCAGTAGGAACATGGTGAAATCTGGGAGACGGTGCCCATTGCAGCTATCTTGCCCAGCATCAGTTCCTGGGTCCCAATAAGTGACCTCAGCAAAAGTCAGGACATGGAGCCAGGAAGGAAAACAAATGCCTCTCTCAAGATGCCATGGCTTCCAGCTCCTTGCTCTACGCTGTCCCTGCCTGCATGCTGTTCAAAATCTGCACATGTGCTATCTTTGGATCCGGTGCCATAAATTGCTAACCCAATCTGTAGTAGTCCAGCAAAACCAGATGGAACAAGTCATTTGTAACTTCATAGAATTCATATAATTTTGAATTTTTTTTTTTTTTTTTAAAAAAAAAGGATCTGGGAGTACTAATTAGTAACTGTTCGTTCTCTTCTCTGCCTTCTCTCCCCCACACATTGCCTTTGGTTTTCTCCCTCTCTTGCCATTTCTTCATTGATTTGTGTTAGTCACCTGCCTCTCCTTTTCTTATATTGGACAAACTAATAATTATAGAATAATTCTTTTAGCTGGGAGCCAGCTGCACAATAGAAAAGGTGACTGTCACAGCAGTTTATCAAGTGCATTACACACCTGCACTGTGCATTATTCTGTGTTGGCAGCGAGTTTTATTATGACATTTAGGAAGTCATAATCAGGTGGAAATGATGATAATAACATTAGTAAGTTTGTGTCTTGTAGATATGATACATAAACCAAAAGATTTATAAGATTATAAATGTGCATTGCTTCGTGTTATGTGTATGGGTGCTTTTGATACAGTCTTCTGCTTTTTCAGTGGCAGTGACCGTGTAAGGCATGTTGTGTATCTGACAGTTTTTCTTTGATTTTGGCCTTTGCTTTCTATTGGGATTCATTTGGGATGAAATTTTACTAACATTTAGATGAGTGGGCTCAAGAGCTATCTGGGATACTATTGCCTCTAACCCTCAGGCTGCTCTCTGCTTAACCTCATTCTCCTGGATGAGAACTAAGATTTTTACCTTCTTATACAAAGAAAAATTCCTTAATAAGCTCTGGTATTTTTACGTAAGTCCTTTTCACTTTATACCAATGTTCTTGCTCTTTATTTCCCCCACCTTTCTCCAAATACTTCATCTGGAATTTATCTGAAATACCAGCCATCTTGGCTTTGGTGTGCTTACAGAAGTGTTGCCATCAGTTGCAGGATGGCATTGAGCAATATGCCTGCTCCCTGTCTCACAGTCGTCTTCTGGTCAAAGTGTTTGGTAGGAGCATCGCCCCTGGCATGCATAGGCAGACTGAGCAGTTCCTGGCTCCATTAGGTTTGCTGCGTGTGTGCTGGGTAGCTCTCCTGTACCTTCATAGTAACACTCATGCTGTTCCTTAGAAACATTTGATTTTCCTGTGTGCATACCGTATGCTCGTTCTGTGTTATTCCTGTGGCAGAGCAGAAGGGGATGAGAGGCTCCTATGTCTCATGGCCTGTTGCTGCCATCAGTTTGTATAGTTCACCCCATGCTCTTACATTTGGAGAATTCGGCCAAGAATGCTGGGTGAGAAGTGGGTAGGCTTTGGTCACAGACTGTCTACAGGCTGTAGTGTGTGTAACCTCTGAGTTTCAGAGTTATTCAGCTGGCTCATCCATTTCAATACAAATGATAAGCTGTTCAGAATTATCAATGTAAGCAGTGAGAGAGATGCATTTTCCTGAGACGTCTAATGACATCATCACCTCATTCCTCAGCTCATTTCTCATTTATCCTTTGAAGCTACGGAAAATGTTTTAATAAGCTTTGCGGTGTCCTAATATAGTTGCTAAGAGCTGTAACATATTTAACCAGTAGATTTAAAAATAAAATACATACATTTTATGTCTGTTAAGTCTGGCAATGTGGCTTCAAATAAGCAGCCTCCTATTTTATAGTGCACAGGATGCAGACAACCCCCCCGCCTCCCCTCCCTCCCTCCGCACACAGTGAACTTAAATGAGTCAGACTGTAGTCACTTCTGCTTCTTGTCTCATTTAAGGAGTGAGTGTATACAAGAACAGTGTTAATAGGCAATTTTCTACTGGTACACTTAACTTTATTGTTTTCATTCTCAGGATGTGATCTTCATGGTGAACTGGTGTGAAAACTGAGTTGTAAATCACCCCAATGGATGCGGACAGTGATGTTGCATTGGACATTTTAATCACAAACGTAGTGTGTGTTTTTAGAACAAGATGTCATTTAAACTTGAGGAAGATTGCATTAGAGGGAGCAAATGTGATATACAAGCGTGATGTTGGGGTAAGAGATTTAATGTAACACAGTTATCTGTTTTTACATATGTTCCTTAAGCTAAAACTTTGTGTATCTGACATCCACGTATGATAGATAGAGAAATTTTATTTCTGTAGTTATGCAGAATGCTTAACAAGTCATGTCAAATGCTGAGTCTATTTATTAAGTATAAGGTATCGGGTGAGACCTCCTATGCATTGGGATCTAGTTTGTCTCCTCCAAATTTGATTTTCTTTTCTCAGAAAATTTATCCTGATAAGGAATTAGCAGTGTGATAGTTGTGGTAATCATAACAAAAAAAAAAAAAAAAATGGTGCTGTAGCTTTCAGTTTTTGTTTTTGTGTTTTTTTTTTTAGGGGAGAGTAACTTTTAATCTATCGTGTTAAGTTCAGTGCATGTTTGTTTAGCTCTTCTCAGGAGCTTATTTTGTAATTGCTGAAAGAGATGAAAGGAACAGTTCAAGACTTACAAAAAATAAAGAGCATATTATTAATGTAATTAATTTTTTTTTTTCTTAGTGTGAAATTGAACTAATTCCCAATGCTTCACTTTCATTTTCCTTTTTAGAAAGTATTAATGAAACTTAGAAAACCTAGGATTACAGCCACAATTTGGTCCTCAGGAAAAGTTATTTGCACAGGAGCCACAAGGTGAGTTCATGAAGATCCTTTCTATGGATGAAATTGATGTGTATTTTAAAACATAATGTTATAGATGAGTAAGTTAGCAAGAGCCAGTTCTTGCCACTGTTAAGATTCCCTCACGTTATATCACATTCTTGCCAACTAAGCATTTGGGTGGAATTTATCTATGCAGTGTCTGCCTTGGACCAAATTGAAATCTTAAGAAACATTATTTCAGCCTTCTGGAAGAACAGTCGGAAAAACTACTTTTTGAAAAAAATCCTAGAAAAAAAATCCTTGAAAACTCTCTAAGAAATATATATTTTTTTATTATTAAGCCGGAACTTGAAATCTAGAAAGGGATGATGTTTTTTAAGGAATGTCTCTTTTATTACTACATGAAAACCTACCTGAATTGAATCAGATTATATACTACTGAGGGACTGGAAAGAAGCAAGAGCAAATTTAATACAGATACAGGAACTCACTGACCTCATTAAGGCTCATTATGCTAAGTTCCTCTTAAGATATGTATCCACACTGTGGATAAGATGCAGTGATAAATTTGTATGCTTTTTGTATATGTTCTCCATCTCAAAATGGGCAATGTTTGGTCAGTACTAGCATTCAAATGATAGAGTTGTTTTTTTTTTCCTCTCACCCTGCACACTATGTAACTGTACGGTAAGCTTTTCTCCTAAACTTTATGTGCTTTCTACTAGTAGGAATGTTAAACACTGCATTCTTTTCTATACCTCCAGGGAAGTTAACACACCCACTGTAAAGGAGAGTGGGATGAAAAGTAGCGACCAAGTCAGGATGGCCAAATTCAGACTGCTTGTGGTCATATTTGTCTCTTAAGAGCATTTACATATGATCAAAGTATGACTTCCACTGCAGCTCCTACTGACTTGAACTGAGCACAGAGATAGTCTTCAAAATGGTATAAAGGATTCTATTTGAATATCTAGGCAGTGAAAATAGAATGGGATATATACAGCTGGATGAAATAAAGGCTGTCCACGTGATCACACTTCATGCTTGCGTAATGGTTTATTTTACAGTCTGATTATCTGTTTAGTATGTGTGCATGTAAATATATACTTCATTAATGCTAGATTGTCTTTCTGCTTTACAGTGAAGAAGAAGCTAAATTTGGTGCCAGACGATTAGCTCGTTGTCTACAGAAACTAGGTTTTCAGGTAATTCTAATGAAAATGGAATTGCATGACTTAAGCAATGCTGGTAGACATTGTTTTTAGAAAGAAAAAATGAGGGAACTTAGCAATTCAGCAACCAGCATGTTTTCACTCAAATGCCCCTTTTGTTACAGAATACATGTTCCAGATGCTATCAAAGAGAATCTGTCTTACTTCATGGATTTGAGTTTCATTTGGCAGCTTAGAATTGTGCTTTTTCCCTGGCTAATGAACAGTATTTGTTAAATGAACCACCCACAATTGTTTCTTGAATCTTAAAATGTATTTTTCTATTCATTTGGAAGAAGTGCTGAAATGTATAAACCAAACTGTCATTTGAAGACAATTTCCTTCATTTATGGTGGAATATCAAATGCATGTCTATTTTGTTTAGGGCACATTTTAGCCTTGTTAATTACAGGGGAGGGAAATGCTGCTGTGTTGTGAGATTGCACTGCTGAAAGTAAGTCAAATGAGAAAGTCAGGGCACGAAGCTCCTCTTTTCTGGATTTAGGTTGCAGTTACCAGTCAGAAGTACTACTTGAACTGCATTGTAAGGGTTATGAATGACTCAGAGTACGAAAATGTGTTTTAAAACTTCCTGATAGTCAGTTGTGCAGTTTATCCACAATTTGTGTTTACCAGCAGGCTATCCCATTCAGGCTGTATTCAACCCAAGCAGAAGTTAGACAATTTTATTGCTAAAAATGTATGCATTAGAGCCAGGCTCTAAAAGCTGGAGCGGAACACTGGATAATTGGGAGATGAACAGTGCCTCCAGTGTAGATGCACAAAGTTTTATAATAAAGTGAGTGGTTTAAGTGGAATGTATTTTAAGGTTTAAAGTAATAGTTGACCTTTTTATAAGGTTTGTTGCTTCCACTTAAAAGTTTTGACTGAGGAATGGTAACTTTCTGTTTAATTTGTTTCAAATACACTGAAAGAAGTATTCTCCAGTGATCTTATTAATTCTGTCTATTGATCAGTGCACTTGTTTAGGTATTGTCAGTTGGCTACTTTAATGTAGAATAGCCATGAACAGAGAATTGCTAAAATGTCAGTGGTCTGTGGTAGGCTGCAGATCAAAGATTGTAAAGAAGAGGTTGCCAGAGTGGAGGTTTGAAATGAAGCAATTTTTGTCTTCTTTCTTATTCCTACCTTTAATAAAATCATTTATAGCAGTGAAACACTAAAGACACTTCTCCATATTGCAAAGGATTTTTGTAACAGTGAAACTTTTTTTTTTGCTTACTTCGATATCTCATGAATTATTTTAGTTTGCTTTCAAATTTGCTGTGTTTAGGATAGTGATGAGTTGTTCCTGCATCTCATTCTTAAAGTCAATTGTACTAAAACCACATAGTACAACTGTGAAATACCTTATCCAACAACTACTGTACTATAGAAGGATAAAGGAAATGATTTGAATCCATTAAGTACTCTTTAGACTCTTAACAGAAATGCATTAATCAGATTGATCAAAGTACTATTAACTAGTATTCTTATAGTACTCTTTTAACATTTTTTGCAATGCATACATCTCTGCTTCTCTATGAATTGAATTTTTAATGACTCTTTCCTCTCTTTTTAAAAAGGTAATTTTCACAGATTTTAAAGTTGTGAATGTTTTAGCAGTGTGCAACATGCCCTTTGAGATCAGATTGCCAGAATTTACGAAGAATAACAGACCTCATGCTAGGTACGGTAGGATTTTAAAGAGTAACAGTGCTTGTATACCTCTTAAGCTTTTCTTTTTGAGTTTTGACCTCTTATTTTGTTTTCTAGTTATGAACCAGAACTTCATCCTGCTGTGTGCTACAGAATAAAAACTCTCAGAGCTACCTTACAGATTTTTTCAACTGGCAGTATCACAGTTACAGGTATTTTGATGCTGTAAATATTTAACTTGTTGGGAATATTTAACTTCAGGGACAGTTAGTTAGGAAAAGATGATGTTCAAAATAGTCAAAATGTATGTTGAGTAGATGGAGTGGATTTTGTTTCCCAGTGCTTTCATCTAAATTGTTTCAGAGCCAAACTGCCAGAGGAGTTACATAGAAAATGTTATGATTGATAGGCTTAAGAATTACCTTGAGTGGACAAGGTCTGGGGGCTTCATTTGTTTTTGTATGTTATTTTTTCCTTTTTTTTTTTTTTTTTTTTAAATCTTCATAATACTGTAAGTTACACTACATACAGCATTGACAGCCCTTTCATAAATCTATGTTTCCAAGCTTTGGATTTATAGAAACATGGAATAGAGCATAGCATTTTGTCATTACTGAATATGGCCGATGTTTATAGTGCTTCAGACTTCTGCTCTCTTCTGTTGAAGCTCAGCTGGAAGAGAACTGCTACCTGGATTACAGGCACCATGACTTTTCCCAACTGTGAGAAAAATCACATTTTTAAGGAGTACCTATTAAAGTAGTATAGAACCAAATAACACTTTATTTCAGTTCAGCTGGAATTCTGTCTTGTGGTTGTTAGAGCTCAGCTAGGGATATCAGAAATTGTGTAGAGATTTTTATTTTTCTCTTAATTTCCTAACAAATACCCAGACTTTGTGGGAAATATTTATCACAAGATTTCAAGAGAATTTTATTTTTGAGTAGACAAACTCCAGACTTTTTAATCTGAAGACATACTGCTAAAAAGTATTTCAGGATTGAAGCATGTATTCTGAAATGGTTGAACTAGAAATTAGATTTAAGATAAATTGGAAGCTCGAGCATCCCTGAAGTCTTACAAGACTCAGTGCATCACATCATCTTCTTAATGAGATTTAGCCTTTCTGTAAGTTTGTGTCTACTCATAGGCTGCTTCCTGAAGGCTGTCTCTTCAGCTTGTGTTTGTACAGTAGCAGACAACTTAGAGAAAGGTGCAGCATCTGTCTAGAAGGTGGAGAATGTTAAAGGCTTTCACCTAAGCTTAAGTGAACATTTAACTCAGTTTGCTAAGTTTGAAAACACAAGAATAATCCTGGTCTACTCCATTTTCTTCCTAACTTAGCTTATGTGTTAAAACAGTATTTCCCAAATTACATAAATAAGACGTAACCAATAAGTAGTTTATTTGTGATTTTGGGGTGCCATTTTGAATGGTTCTCTGTACTTGAGATTAACTTCTGAAGTCCAAAAAGGCAGTAAAAAGAAATTGACTTCTTAGGCATTGAAGCACATGAGAAATAGCTGGTGATGCAGATAAATGAAACCAAACTTCTATCCAATATGAATTTCTTTTGGCATGTTCATGGCTTGTTCATTTATGACCTCAATTGTTTGTTTGTGAAAAAGAGTCTAGTACTATTAGAAAGCACTGGTACTTCATTTTCTTTCCTCAAATGTTGATAGATCAGATACAACAGCTGCTTCATTCTGAGATAATAATCACTCTCTGGCTTGCAGATGTCCTGAGATGAATGATTGGAGCTATTTGCAAAATCAAGACTGAAAAATTTTCAAAGATAAATTTGCTTGAAATATCCTTAAGTTAAATCCAGTGTTATTTAGCAATAACTTTTGTATGTGTCTATTTAAAAGAAGAATCAAGTGTAGCCAGGTGATACAAATCTGGGTAGTGCAAATTCCTAGAAGAGTTGTACAAGTAAAATTATTTCCTTTATTTCTGACACTCAGCTGCTACAATCTTCCCTGGGCTGACTGATTAAGAAATATGACACTTGTAAGGAAATTAATAGTGTTTATTTGTAGTCTAGCCATTGGCCAGAGTGGAACATCTTACAAAAGAGAGACTCTAATGTGGAAGCTGTAAGTAGAAGTGATGGGAGGAAAACATTCTTAATTTGGGAGAAATTATTCTTGTTTACAAAGTAAAGTTAAGGTAGCTAAAATTGTTAAAAGACAATTGTTGTTTTAATTTGTGATGGTCTGATTTATTTCTCTTCCTATTGCCTTTTTTTTTTCCCCCCCTTTTTTATTTAATACATCTCAGGGCCAAACGTAAAGGCTGTCGCCAGCGCTGTGGAGCAGATTTACCCCTTCGTGTTTGAAAGCAGAAAATAAGTTTTATAACTCACCACTTGATGGTTAGGTTTCCTAACCAAGCACCTTTAAAGACTGCTGCACATTGGACTAAAAGCAAAAAGGAAAACTGGACCAACTATAGCAGAAGAATACAGACTTTTCTCTTGTTCATGGCCACAGTATAAACTCCAGTCCTTTTGGATTTTACTCTTAACAGTGCTGTATTGTAAAAACAGAAGTTTACAAGATATGAAATTGCTGCTTTTAAAAAGACATTCTATTTATTTTTGCAGTAATTTCTGTGTATTCATAAGCAAAGCTGTCACGATGTGCACTACCTTAAAAACTTTTTTTTTTTAGTTTGAGCTTGTGTTTTATTTGTGAATAGTCTTTTACATTTTTGTATGCTGAATATTGGGCACCAAAGAAGCTGTAAAAGTTATCTTTTTCACCTGATGAATGTGCACAAATAAAAGTTTGGAAAATATTTCTCTTCATACCTGTTCTGTTATATTCCTTTCCTTTTTTCTATTACATTAAAATTGTATAGTTGCAAATTAATTTGAAACAATGTAAGATGGTCTTTTGCTGATAACTTCTGTTTCTATTTGTAGTATGTGTAAAATTTTGTGTGTGGGTTAGATCGAAATCTATAGTAGTTACATATGTTTATCTGAAGATGAAATTTGGTT
Organism: Meleagris gallopavo; assembly: GCF_905368555.1. Lineage (NCBI taxonomy): Eukaryota > Metazoa > Chordata > Aves > Galliformes > Phasianidae > Meleagris > Meleagris gallopavo. Next base: position 55,498,971 of record NC_139405.1, on the reverse strand, counting down.
TGTTCCCAGTTCGCTCAACTACATGCCAGATCAAGTATTTTCTTGCTGTTAAGAGAAGACATTTCTAAATAATGGAAATCTTCAACAGGTGTTTTGCTGTAGATGATGAGGAAATCTTACCAACTAAAGAAGCTATCATAGAAAAATCAACCACCTTGTACACCTACTGGATATGAAAGGAAACAAAAGTTACTATGTGAGCCTCCGTGTTTTGGAAAGCATTACACTTCAACTCAAGAAAACTAATCCAGTCCCAGCCTATTGCTTAATGACAAACATAGGCCTTTTCTGCACTCAAGTTACTATATAATGTTTTCATGACAGGAGCTGCCAACAAGCAAAGAAGCTTGATTCTGGCATGTATTATTGGTATGAATCTTGGACATGGAAGCCAGTAGATGTTTCTCTCAATAAGTGCACATTTGAAGCAGAAGAGAGGTGAATGCTTAAAAGAAACTGCAAATGCTACTTTTAAAAAATTAAAATAAATATGTATAAATGTATGTATGTCTTTTTTCCCTGAATGAAGACAAGTTTAACACTACAGCTTGTGCTGCAAGTAACGTGTGATTGTGTGGGTCCTGCAAACTGAACAATTAACTGTTGCTATACTAGAAATCACCTGTTGTGGAAGGAAAGTGGCAGAATATACTGAAAAAGTAAATGCCTAGTATAATGCATATTGTCTGTCTGAGAGGTGGTATAGAAGTTGGGTATCTGCTGTGTCTCCATGCAGAAGTTATGGAAGGAGCTGTTTATGAAGTGCTCAATCGTATCCTTCAGAACAACAGTGATATACTCATAAAAGCCTTTTTTAGATCAGTGAAGGTAAGAAAGCAAGGGATTCATGACTATGAAATACTAAATAGAGTTCCACAGTCACAGAACTCTTGTTAAAATATATGCAAAGGAACGCTTGCTATGTATGACCTGTCCAGTTAGTATAGAAGACAGCGTGGACCACAGCACTCTTGACAGTATTTTTGTGAAACATCGCAGCAGTGAACAATCAACTATTAGGGAACACTAAACTTGTATTAGTATGATTTTTAAAAAAGGCATTTGAACAGTTAACAAAATTGTATGAGGTTTTCAGTAACAAAATATATTGCTACACTGATGTATGAGAATTTGGCTGCTGTAACTACAGTACCTACAGTGGGTAAGGTGTGGCTCTTTCAGATCAAATCTTGAAAGACTTGAATGATACCAGTGTAATTCTGGAGCTTCTTTGAAGCATGTATGTCTCCTAAATTTGTCTATGAAGAAAGAAAACTTTTTCTAATTAACACCATTATGTAGTAACAAATCCACCTCTTGTAGGAAGAAAAAGGTGTAATAGCCCACAGTGTAATGTCTAGCTGGGCTAGTTAGCTCAGTTCATTAGTGTGCCAGTGGGTTTGAGTGATTAATGGGCCATATGTGATTTTCTGTAGCAATGATACAGCAATATTGGGTACAGGGATAGATTGGGAGAGGAGTGGCTAGAAAGCAGCTCAGCGGGAAGGGACCCGAGAGTGCTGGTGACAGCAGGCTCAACATGAGTTAACAACCAAGAAGATAGCCTGTGTTTTGGGGACACTAAACAGCGTAGCCAGATAGTTAAAAGAGATTCTCTTGCTTGTTTAGCACTGGTGTGGCCTCATGTTTATTATGTTCAGCTCTGGACTGCACGATATAGAAATGATGTTAAGGTCCTCAAAATCATTCAGAGGAGAGCAGCAAAGCAGGACATGCCTCCCAGACCTGTCACCTATGAGGATAAGCAGGTAGTACTTGAGTTGTCCAGTCTAGAGAAGAGGAGGCTCAGAAGCAACCTCTCCCTGCTCTCTGCGGCTCCCTGAGGATGGTAAATGCACAGGGAGGTGGTTGATGCCCCACACCTGCCAGTGTTCAACATGAGTTTGGATAATGCCCTTGGTAACTAGCTTTTGGTTAGCCCTGAAGTGGTCAAGCAGCTGAAGGATGTGATTTTTTTTGTAGGTATCTTTCAACTGAGGGACCTAATCTAAAATAGGAATAGTTTCTTAGTTTCATGCTAATTTAGTTTTGTTTGGGACCCTAAAAACAATCATTAAGCCGAAAAGCACCTTAGCAAACCTGCAGACAGGGTAGCACTGAGAAAGAGAATGATAGAAATATATATTTCTATCTTTTATTTACTATCTCCAAGGGAGACTCAGTCTGTTTGTGACAAACACATTCTAAAACCACAGATGATGAAGGTGGTGATGTACACTCATCTTCAGAGATATCACTGTGTTCCCAGTCACTACTGGGAAACTGCAGGTCCCAGCCGTGAGTTGCTGATGCTGTTTATTTCTGTACACACAGACACAATGCCTCTCCTCACATTTAAGTTAAACCTGTCAGTCAATCAGCTCTTCCTCAATAGCCTTGGTTTCCATAGTTCTACCTGTTTTCTCCTAGATTCTCTAGTTGGATCACACACAATTTCTGCACAGTGTGCAGCTGTAGCACTAGCAGTGCCATAAGAAGTCTATTTCACATTCCTTCGAGAGAACAGCCAGTTCTATTTATACAATCTACTAAGGACTCGTTTCTGCAGCAGAATGAGAACTGACTCACTGCTAGCTTTTGAGTTGTCATGGCCACTAGATCTTTAACTGCATGTTCTGTTCCCCGTTTTTGTCATTCACTGACTTATAGTTAGACAGCATAACCAGAGAAATTTGCATTTACCCTTCTGCAATTACACTGTTGTTTTTTTTTTTTTTTCATAGCCTCTCAGAACTTTGCTAAGCTCTGAGTTCTAACACAGTCCTTCTCACTTTAACACTGCCTGCAAATTCAATAAGCACATTTGTTCTGTAATCTACTCTGCTAATCAAGTCAGTGAATAATTCTAGATCTTCAGAAACTTTTTAGGTTGTCCTTCAGAGGGATGTGATGCATAAGATGCCTCTTTTTGCCCCGTTGCAATGCTATAATGGGATGGAAAGTATCACAATAACAGCAGGGTGGCAAAGTCTTTAGCTACAGCAAATGAGAACAAGCCCAAATACAACAAACACAGAAATGAAGGAAAAGAGCTCCCTACCTTCAGAAGACCTCAGATAGGCAGGTATCTCCAGTAAACAATGCTCTTGACTCCACTGCCAACCCTTAAATGAGGTCTGGGAAGGGGTAGATCCTGGCTCCACCCCTTCCAGTCACTGAGGTGCATTACATTCACCTGAGCTCCCCTGGGTTAGCCCTGCCTTCCCACCAGGTGCTCAACCAGTTTCAGGCCGTGACTTAGCATTTCTGCTACACTTGTATTTTAATAGTTAGCTGGAAGTTGTAACTCTTAGTTCTGTGTCATCAGATGTGCAGGCTTAGTTATAAAAGAGAGGCATAATTACGGCTAGATTTACAAGGCTATGTAAGTCTACATCTACAGGACTACAATTAAGACTAAAGCCGTAAGGAGTAAAAAAGCCCTTGACCTCAGAATGTTACCTTTAGAGGTACCTGAAACTGTTAGAGTCTGCAATTAAACAATGTTGGAACTATGCCTTCTTCAAAAATACTAGATTTTTTACTTATTTATTTCTGCACTGAATGTTTGTGTGTGGGGAAAGCTCACAAAAGCTCACCATGAAGCCAAAATCTCTGTCTCTGGGGAGACAATTCCCATGGTATATTCCAAGTTAAATTTATTTTTGCGATAACACAGAATTTGTTACAGCAGAGATTTATTTTGGAAGCTGTGATGCTCAGCAGGATTTTACAGAAGCCCATTGCACTTGGTGTGATGTAATAGAAATTATAAGCCAGTGTGGGCTTGGATCGTATGTGCAAAAGTATGTTCAGCTATCCAAAAGCAATACCAACCAGAGCAAGTAATGCTATTGGAAGCACTGACAATCACTGTCGAATCACAGATGCAGGAATTTCCTGCAATGTGCTGCCACTAAAGCAACATTTTATTCCTTGATTTAATCTCAGATGCTTGTTAGTATAGGAATGAATGTGATAAAACACTAGCATATTTGAAAGACTACCAGAATTAGCTGAAGATGTCTTACAAGGCTGGTTTAGTACAATGCACATGAATGAAATGCAGCCACCAGCAGGTGGAGAGGTTTCAGTAGACATCAGTGCTGAACAACATGGAAGTTGCCAACACACAGAATTCAAAAGATGGTGGATCCAGTCAGGTGTTTGTTTGTTGGTTTGGTTGTTGTTTTTTTTTTTTGACAAGATGACTTGCCAAGTGTTTAGAACAAATGGTGTAACTAGTAGGTTTTATTTAAAAAAAATGCCAGTGTTGATGTAAAAAAAAAAAAAAGTGTTAAAGTATTAGCAGGACTGTAGTAGCTGTTTACAGGTGCTTGAGAACATCTCCCAGATCTTTTGCTTTTTTCCTAGTGCTTAGTAGGCTTCACACACACTCGTTAGGCACTACACGGCACCAACAGTTTAGCCAATATTTTAATATCTTTGCATTTCAATATAGAATGTTTTGTTGTTCTTTTTCTCCAGTAATAAGGCACTAGTGTTTGTCAAAACTATTCTTCACTGTGGCTCTAACCCAGCTACCCTTGCATTGTTATTCTGTGACTGAGCTTTCACAAATTTTGCATCATTTTTGTGACTATTTGAAGTAGACACAGGAATACACTTACCTTTGTCACTGCTGCAGTGTTGAGTAAACTGTTACTGGTGCAGCTAGGAAAATGCAAGGAGACTCTTAGCTGCAGGATCTCTTCTATGCAGTGGCAAAGATGCCTCTTCTAGCAGCTTGTTATTTATTGGGACTGTAGTGCTCAGACAAAATTCTAGGCAGGTCTTCATTTTTTACTGGAAAATTCAAAGTAATGGAAACAAAACTTTTCCACATCTATGGGAAAGCTGGAAGTACATCTGGTCCAGAGTGGAATTGGAACTTGGGATGGGAATCCTGTACATTATTACCAGCTTGGCTAATCTTTCAGCAATGAGAACCTGAAGTCCTTGAGCTTACTCCTTCTGGAGGAGACTTCACCCTGAATCACCTCAAACTTAGGTGCACGGCCCCACTGTTTGTGTAGCCTGTGTGTGCTTCTTGCTTCTTAAGGACTATGTCAGTAGTACTTACATGTACCTTTACTGGAAGATTTTACTTAATGTTTGATGTGTGTGCCCTAATCTGTATCTTGCTGAGCCTTATGTGCATCAAGATTTTTGATTGTTTTAGATGACACTGGATCTTCACAGTTAAAAATCCTGTGTTGTGATGACCACTTGCCTGATCTTTGTACAAAAAGTCCGACAGGATTTTGACACTAGTTCCCTAAAAGCTTACAGTGTAAGAAAGTTGTGGCATAGATTTGGCCAGTAGATAGCTAAAGTCCTGAGGTAGCTAACTTTCTAGTGACTTCGGTAAATCATGACCTTGGTGTCAATAGTTTCTTTTCAGGTTTCGAACACACGCTAACTGTATGAATAAGTGTTCTCCTCTAGAATTACAAAATTAATGTGTAAATGTGTGACAGTCTCAGAATCTGATCAGAATTGATTCAATCTATCCAGGAGTAGAACTTCACCTTGATTGTTAAGTTCCTTTAGTGCAGAACATGGTCAGGTGGTTTTAATGCTATGAGACAGTAAATAAAATGGGATCATGTGGATAGTCCAAAGTAGTATCAGTACTCCAGCTGACCATGTCAGTCTTACTTCCTCTATTAAATGCTGAGAGAAATGCCACTATGTGGCTGCTGAGACAGTCAGTATGCTTTTAAAGTGTTTGCAGGTTCTTGGGCCATTTACTTATCTGCTAATAAGTATAAATCTACTCATCATTCTATGACAGTTCATTAACCTTTTAGGAAAAAATAGACTTATTTCATGGGAACCATACAGCTAACCCTTTATAAGGCTGGTTCAGTAATTTAGGATACATTTGGTGAGAAATAACAAAGAGTTGGAGTGACATAAGTCTTTGGCAGTCTTCTCCTGTGAGACAGATTCTTCCTTCTCCTTGGCACCCAGTAGCTCCTTGCAGCTCTGAGCACTTGGTGAGTATAGATAACAAAGACTGTGCACAGCATTCTGGCTTCCATGCACCTCCTGTGTGTGTCAAAGTAACCTAGGGGAGGTGAGGGATTCTGGTTTGAAACAGATGGAGCCTGGTGTTCCAATGAGTTACAAACTACAACAATTTTTAATGCTGGCCATAAACTACCATTGAAAGAAGCTCTACTAAGAAATAAGAGAGAGATTATCTTGTGTATAACAAAGATACCATGTGTCCCATTGTAGTGTCAGTATTAATTTTTCTCGGAGTCAGTCTTTTGGCAAAGGCTGCCTTGGTTGCCTCAGCTCTAGTAGAACTGTTCTTTCTCCCTGTTGGGTAGTTCCACCGGCATCAGCTTCTCCCTGCGCTGGCTCATCCAGCACAAGCGGGTCTTTGTGTATTTACTGGAGAATTAAAAAAAAAAAAAAGATAAATAAATAAATAAAAATTGCTATTGAGTGTCAGTAGAACACGTTGCATGGGAGGACTGCCCCCAGTCACCACCACCACCCCCACAGGCTTTGCAAGACCCATGCCCCGGGCCACTGCCAGAAGAGTGTGGGAGCTATGCTGTCTTTTGACTTGGGGCTGGTAAAAAAAGTAGGTACACATCCTCTTTGGGCACATTATAGGAGTCTGCTTTGTTTAGATATATGTATATATATATGTACACACACACACATATATATATATATTCAATTGCTAAAAAGAACTGAAAAGGATGGGGGAGATTACGAGCACCACACTAATAATAAAAATTGAGTCCACAGGGCCACTAGACTAAGTAAACACATGCAAAAAGCTCCCATCTAATAAAGCTACACAAACTTACATGGAGGCTTGAAGTACTGGAGACAGGGTCATTGTCCCTCCCTTTTCCTGACTGCAAGTCAAGACATACAACCCAAATGGGAGAGCAAGGCTCCCTCCTCCTCAAAATGCCACTCAGCAAATGTGCTTGGGAGTCAGGCAGTCATTAGTGTTGCTGGAAACCACCATCCCTTCTGGGTCAGTCCTCCCACAACAACAAAGCGTTTACTTTGCCAGATGGACTAGCATGTGCAAGCTCAAGTTTTGAAAAAACATGACTTTTCCAAAAAAATATCAGTATTCCCTTTTTGTTAGTACACATCACTGAGAGGCTTTGTCTCTCTGGCATCATAGGGATGCAGTCACGCTTTGTACTTACTCTTTAGCCAATTCCATGGATATTTGCTCCAACGAGCATCCTTTCGTCTCTGGTATAAACAAAATAACAAAAGCCAGGGATGCTAGGCTCATTACTGTGTAAATGAAACACACCCAGGACAAGCCAATAAGCTCTATAAAGGAAAAAAAAGAATTCTTTACTTTTCAAATATTACTTTTTCTTTTTCTGCTGCAATCTTTCTATAGGATACAGCCCCAAACACACAGATGTTAGAAAACATTTAGACTGTTATTCTTGGCTTTTTCATTTGTGCCTGGCTATAACTTGAAATGTTTTTGCTTTTTCAGTCTTTATGGAAAACAAACAAACAAACAAACAAACAGCTAAGCAACCCATATTGACCCATTTAGCATAAACCCATTGATTTATTTTGTTTGCTGTCACTTTGGATAGAAACAGTGAGCAACCATTGTTGCTGTTTCATGCCAGGGCACTGGGGGTCACAAGCGTCTTGAAATTCCACCCTTGTCTGGTTTTTTTGCAAATTCTTTCATGAAGCAATAAGAGCATTTTTCACACTGAGGCAGTTGTCTCAGTTAATCTCACCAGGCTGTCAGTTCCCAGCATTTCTGCTGCAAGCTGTGGGTTCTGCATCAAAAGGAGACCAAAACATAACTCCTAATGGGGCCAGCTAAAAACTCAGTTTTTGTGGTTTGATTTTTGTGTTGGTTTTTTTTTGTTTGTTTGTTTGTTTGTTTTTTTGAGTTTAAGGGGGCAGAGAGGACCTCAGGCTGAAGGAATGGATTCTGCCACTACTGTCATGTTTTTGGAAAGCTCACCTCATACAAGCTTCTGTATAGATAGGCCCTTAGTGTTCTTCCCTGTTAAAACTAAACCAGAATGCTGAGACACTTGTCAGTTCTATCATGAGCTAAAAATTGCAGCTGAAGCTTCTGTTCTAACTGCTATCTTACACATCAAATACCTGCTGGCCATACTGACCTCCACATAAATTTGTCTGAAGACAGATTTTCCAGTTCTTACTTTCTACCCCAGACTAGGAACTTGTAATTGCATATAGTTACACTTTCAGAAACCCTGATCACATCCGCTAAACCAGCAAAGTTGCTGTGGATCTGCATTCACCGTAACTGAGACCAGAGCAATAGCTACGTATGCGTTAACAAGTAGTGCTGCATGACAGGAAAGTAATTCCAGGTCAACTAGTATTCAAGATACACATCGTCTGATTTCAGGAACATCTCCTTAGCTCTAGTGTGGCCCAAGGTCTGAACACATACTGGCAGATAGAGAGCATTCATGGTGCATTTTCCCATTTGGTTTTGTTGAAAAGCAGTTCAGGACTGCTCTGTGATGGAGATCAAAGTGTCACAAGCGTAGACAACTGGAAAAATTTCTTCTGAAGAAGCTAAAGTGCCAGTGTAGACACACTGAATTTAACCTAGCATATTTTGCCCTAGTTCTGATAAAAGAGAACTTTTTCTCTCCCTCTCTCAGAAAATGCCAATGTGAAACTCATTTTAGTCATAGATCACACTTAATTTAAATATTCAATTTAAAAATATATCTAACAGGATGAAATCACCTCAACTTTTTGTGGGTCTGATAACAGTTGCTTGCCTGCCTCTTCATCTGTTGCTGAATTATGTAAAGTAAATTTGGAATCTCAGTTCTCTCATATAGTTTGACTTTCAGCCCATATTTTCTTCAGAGAAAAATTGTAAACCAAAATTTGCAAAACTTCCTATGAAATTAAATTAGAAAAATATTTGCCAATCAATGAATTTCCAAATTGGCATTTAAGCCTTTCACTTGATTATAAATTATACTATGACAATCTACTTTCTTGTATTAAAACATGAAACACTTTTACCTTCCAAAGACACCTTTTTCTAAATGAAATTTGCTCAAAGTCAGGATAATCCTGCAAAAAAAAGATTGATTTCTATAGAATGTTCTCTTTTTTTTTTTCTTTTTTTTTTATGAGGAAAACTATGTCTGATCCAAAAAGCTGTGATTTAATATAAAGCAGAACTTTCACTGACTTCAGAAGGAGCAGGGCTAAATCCTAAATATCATATATTTTCATTTTACTGAGGAAATGGCTTTTTTTAAATGGTCTGTGGGAGACACAGAATTGCTACAGGCAGACTCAGAAAGGTGTGGAGGAAACTAACATAGCATCAACATAGAGCACCCAAGTAAGTCTCTGAGTTTGGCTCCTGGGCACAGTGGGTGCAATTTCAGCAGCATTGTTTGCATAGTTGAGTCTTCTGTTATGTCCATAAGGAGAATATCAGCTCAGGAGAACACAGAGAAATCTTACCAGTCACAGTCAGAAATGTCAAGGAAATGAGAAGGTTTATTCCCCAGTTCATGCTGGATGTCAAAGCCATGGCCCGTCCCCTGATCCCACCAGGGAAAATTTCACTCAGGACCAGCCAAGACACTGAAATGGAAGAAAAAATAAGTAAAATATCTTTGAAAGGATGACTTGGTATAAGTTCAGATGGCTTCAATTGGAGCCACCTGGCAGAATAAGGCAGTTTGGGGGATGCTAGGCGTGCATGGGCCCAGCCTCATGAGGGCCCACCCTGAGCAGTACCAGTGATGGGAAGGAACATTGTCACCTTCCAGACATTACCCAGGAAATAGGAAAGGCTGGGAGGTAAGTGAGCCCTGACAGCACATCTGCTCATGAAAGGGAGCACTATAAACAACTCAGTGACATAATGCTGATGGGGCTGGGGCAACAAATCAAAGAAATCCCAGGCTTTGGAGCAGTACTGGGTGTTTCTTCCACCTTATAAATCAGCCCACCATGCTGAGGGAAGTTCACTCTTCCAGCTCTCTGCTATGAATCAGTGAGGGATAAATGAAGGCAGACGTCCTGATTTTTGGCTCCTTTGTATCACACCATAATGTAAGTGACCTCAGTGCTTGTGTTTCTGGTCGATAAAAAATTAATTCAGTCATATAGAGCTGGCTGAATAGCAATCTTGGTGGCACGAAAAAAAAAAAATGACACCACATTTTTGCACCATTCCTCGTTACTAAAACAAGGATTAAAACAAACAACTCAACTTCTCTAGCTCATAAACAAGATGCATTGTCTCAAAGTTGCTTTGTGGAGACGTCGTAGGCTAGCAGACAACCAGCAAAAGGGCAGAGAGGTACATGCAGACAAACTGTATCTTCGGATCCTTGGACATTATAGGTTGGTTCTCTGATATATGCTTTCTGCAAGATAACAGATGGACACACATACTGGGCAGTCTTTAAGTTATATTGAGAAACCTGACTTTCTGTGGCCAAGCATGTGTCATGCTGTGTTGTCCTTTTGGATGATTGCAGGGTTCTTCTGTGATTGAGGTGAGGAGTGTATGAAAGGAAAAATGCTGTGGAAGAGACTATAAAGGACCAACTGAAAGGGAAAGAAACCTGAGCCTTAACTCAACAGAGTAGATTCCAGCAATCTCAAATTTAGATCTCTTTGTACCACAAATTCAGTAATAATTTTTGGAGCTGACTCAGATTTATTTAGTTATTTAGTTTTATGGAGAATTACAGTGAGCTTCCCTCTCATGCTGGGATCCTCTTGGCACAGTGGGGATATTAGCCCAAGTATAGGAGCAACATTCAAGTCCACAATGCGCGAGAACCTGATGCTGTTACAGAGACACATGGGCATCATACAGTGAAAGCTGTAGAAAGACTTCTATTTTGCTGACTTGAATCACAGCAAATTCAATACAATCTGCTGAGAAGGCAAACTTTCATCTAAATAAATGATTTAGTCTAAAGTTCTATGTGATTTCTACAAATAATGAAGGGGAGGGGCAAGTAAAAAGAAACCTGGCATCTGAAGCAGATATTCTTCACTGTCAGGCCAGCTTGTCTGGCTCCTGAACAAAGTCAAGCCTTAGCAATGCATGACAACCTTGCTGCTGTGCTTTGTGCCGCTTCAGCATCAGGGCTGCTGAAGCACAGATCGTTAGCCATAGCGATACAACACATCACCGCAGGAAGTGCCAGCCACAAAGCAACAGAGAGCAAGCAGGGTGCAATACGTTATTTCTAGCAGTAGGTAACCAGCCTGTGGGCTTCATTACCATAGGATATCATTACAGCCAGAAGCTGATAAACACCGGAGAAATTGATTATACACCAAGACTGGCAAAGAAAATATTCATAGTGCAGGGTTAAAACAGACTCTGAAATAATTCAGATTTTTTTTCTGCAGGGGATAAGCCAATCTCCAGATGACAGGGTTAGGAATAAACCTTTTCCCTGAGAATTTTGCTCTGTTTTTGTTCATTCAAGGGCTTTCTTGCATTCAAGCACTTGACAGTGCCTGCTTGCAGAGGCCCTGAAGGTGGACCATGTTCCATTTCTGCCTATTGGGCAAACTCTGAGCTGGGTGAGCATGAGGGTCTGCATTGTACCACAGCTGAAACTGCAATGCTTCAGCAGCCACAATGCCATGCATTTTTTCAAGGATAGGTTGTCTATTTCTGTCTTAATGTGATTCATCTATGGGGCTGAAACGTGATGTTTTCCTGTTAAGAAAACCAAATTCTTGAGCATTTGCATCAGCTAGAATAGTGTTTAGACATTATTATTTCAACAATCTATTTAGTTCAGGAAGGCTTACCAGATCTGTTCTTCACGTCTGCTAATGGTAGCTGCTTCCTCTGGCATGCCTCTGACCTCTGCTTAACTGGCTAGGAGTGGAGAGGTTTATTTCCCCGAGAGAAATAGCAATTGTAGAAATCTGACACTTATTACATTCTGTTTATCCCCTTCCCCAAGCTGAGGCAGCGATAACAATCGATTTTTTGCTTTTAGCACCTCTCCGGGATTGTTTTTACTATTTGTACTGTTGCCAAAAAGCAGCAGCTGCTGTAGGTACAGAGGGATGTGGCTTTCTCTTGGGGAGCCGGGAACTAGGCTCTGCTCCCAGTCACAATGGCTGCTGCTACCTTGTGCATGCAGCCCTCAGAAATTTAACCTGGACGCTCCCATAGTCTCCGCAGAGAGAACTGGCTTCTGTGCCTCCACCAACCTAAGCCGTTGCATTGTACAGAGGAAAACAGCCCTTGTTTGAAACCAGGGTCCAAATAATATCCCCTCCCATCACCACCACCATCACCTCTCTGTCTTCTAGGGAATCCAGCATTACTGCAGAAAGACACTGCAGTAAGAACCACACTGCACACACACAACAGTTTTCAGTGACTGATTCAGCAGCCCCAGCTGCTCTTGGTGGAATAGATGGGGAAAGAGCTGGTGCCTTCCAGTTCAGGTGGGATAAGAAGTGAGGCTCTGAGCCCAGCAGGAATCTCTGTGCAAGAGGATTTGTTCACGCAGAGGCTGCATGCAGCACTCACCTCATTGACCTGTGGGGAAATTGTACAACTGACTGATCTCTTTTGGCAAAATCTGGAGGAGAAAAACCACCCACTGGTGATTTGTGGATGTGGTTAATTCAAAGAAAATATTGGTCTGCATCAGCAGGATTTTAACTGTTCCAGTATCACAGAAACTCCAAGCACTGAAGTTCCTTACACACATGGGAAGAGCAGAGGATGCAAGTACAACACAATCACTTGATGGATTGGGACATTAATCTCTATACAAAGTACAAGAGACTGTAAAGGAATAATAATTATAATGATGGTGGTGGAAGATTTCACCTAGTCCTATTCAGACTGCATAAACTGCAAGACGAGGTACATTGCTGGGCCTACATTTTATATGGCATAGATTATGGTTCCTTTAAGCAATTTGTCTGACAATTAATGAGAGAATAAAAATGAATCGTGTTTTAAAGTTGAGCAGTTGTTCAAGGTGTAACTGTCCCAAAGATGCTCTGTTTTACTGGCTGTAACATTTCAAAATCAAAATCAAAAGTATTGTAGAAATGAAAAGAGCCTATCATAATATTTTGTTTCAAAAGGAGAACGATATTAGAAAAAGCATGATTTCTGTAAGGAAGTTAGCAGGGCTATTGGAATGAGTGCTTTAGTGGTGGTATGGAGAATGTTTGTTACCTGATTAGAGTCTTAAAAGATTGATACAACTGAACAAAATTAAAAGAAATAGCACAGTAAAACAACTGAATGAAGAAAGCTGTTAGAAATACAGTAGTGCCTCCCATAAATGTCATACCCCACTTGGACGTGCTATGTGCAGGTTTGGTGAGCTCAGAGCTATAAGTGCTGCATTGAAAGCTGTGGAATTGGCCCTGAACATGGCAATTAGGCAGATGAGGACTCCAGCTTAGAAAACAGTGAAAGGAAATAGACCTGAAGTTTATAACATTGTGAATGTGAACAGGAGAGAGGTTTACATTGCTTTTTAAAAGACACAAACCAGGAAAAAATGAGTGAAGTCAGCAGTAACAGCTGTTAGGGGAGACAGTAGGATGTGTTTCTCCTGGCAGTGCTTATTTTAACTGCAAAGCTGGCTTGCACAGGATGCTTCATATATGAAAAATATTACTGAGTTAAAATGACGAAATGCTGTATATGAAAACAATATTTCCCTATGTGTGTGGAAAAGGATCCATCAGGACTGTCAAACAACAGTAGAAATAAATCTCCAACATTGTTCTCGAAGACCCAGAAAGACTTGCTGTGCATGTTTCAGGTGCCTTCTTTTTATATGCTCCCTCAGCACCTGCTGCTGGCTGTAGCTGGAGATGGGTAATGGATTGAGAAGCCCTTTTATTTGAGCCGATGTAGACAATATAATAAGCTTTACATTAGGGCCATAAGTAAAGAGGTCTCTTAGACCCTTGTGTGATTTCTTCCTTATTCTATTTATGCAGTACGTAATAAATAATAATAATAATTTAAAAAAAATCTCAGACTTACTTCAGAGAAGCAGAAACATCTGAGAATATCTAAGCAATGCTGTGAGATTGAGATTGCTCAACATTCAAGATACATGAATGAAAAATGTCCTTGTTTTGTCCTCATCCCTGCCAGGAGGTAGAAGCAAATTGGAAACTGCTCTGCAGCTCTCATTAATGAAATATTAGATCCATTGCTATTCATTTACTGCCTAGCATTTTTTTTCCTTTCCTGTACCTGTATTCTGAGAGATCAAGATCAATGTGGTGAAATTTAGAAGCAGCTGTTAGAGTTGTTGAAAGAATTCAAGTTGCTGAGATACAAACCCTGGAAAGAGATTAAGTGGGTTTACAGCTTAGCAGGGAAGTAGCTAGAAGTACATAAGGCTCTGGAAGGAGTGTAGCAACCAGAAGTCCAAGTGAAGAGGAAGGAGGGATTATCCCACCAGCAATGCAGGCAGGTCCTCTAAGAACATGTAACAAATTAACAAAATTAAGCAAGAATGCAAGCAAGCAACAGTGGAGCTGCCATGAGAAGAAGGACATGTCTTTACCAAGACCACATGTTTTTCCAGGCTCATGACCTTCCCTGAGATTTTCACGTATGTGGTTTCTGGACTAAAATTCTGCCCACATTTTTTTGCCAGAGACCAAAGCAGACACTGCATCTATTTAATGAAAGCTAATTGTCTGCATGGCACTGCCCTAAAATGTGAGATTGAAGTGGCTGCTCAAAACTAATAGCTGGCACATACAGAGTAAAATGCAAGGCTGTATTCATTCGGAGAGCAGGTGAGCAGTCAGCAGAGTGCCTGCTGCTTCTGTGTCCACATGGAAGGGAGCTGAATGCTTCTACTACTGAGGGACAGGGAAGCCAGGAGAAGCCACAGCTGATCTCATGCCTCTCGCTGGATCCCATCTCTGCTGCTGAAGATAACACATACCTCATTCCATGGCTTTTGAGGTGCTGTAAAGTTCAACTATTGCTTCTCTCCAAGCAACTTTACAGCTTTTAGGCCTAATATTGCTGATGATATAAAGGAGCTGGGACAGTATGGCAGAGCTTAAATTCTTCATCTTTTCTTCTGATACAGTACATTTCTATTTCTAATGGTTAACCCTTTAGGTTCAAGTATCATATGGTAATACAAGTGGGACTTTATCTCTGAGGATGTTGTAGAGTACATAAAAATAATTATTCACAGTTCAAACTATTTGCATCACTAACAGACAGTCCAAACAGGCCTCACAGTGTTAAAGAGAATTCACCCTTCACTCTTGCCTCCTCCCATTCATGCTCAAACTGCAGGAAGGTTTTGGGGAAGAGACTGTGAGACCAATGCACTAAACTCCTTCCCCTACTGCCTGGGCCATTTGAGGAGGAGGGCAGCAAGACACGCATCACCTCTGATTTTCTTCCAGCATCTTTCTCCTATAAACTGTTTATCACCATTGTGATCTTGCATTTAAACTTGCATTTCAACACATATTTTTATTTACTATTGCAATTTTAATCTTTATGAACTTGAAAAAATACGTATTGTCCAGCATGAGTTTTCCTGTTTCATGCAAGCATTTCAATATTTTCTTAGGTCTGTTTTCAGTGATACTCAGTTACTGTCCATCTGCTTGCAGTTCAAAAACAAGAAGACTTTTCTAATATCAGTGATTCCTACTCAAATGTTTACTAGTCGAGAACAGAGAGGTGTATAAGGATCTAAGAGTGATGGAATTATCTCAGTTAATGTGATTTGGGGTCCATCTTAACCAATAACAGTGCATTTGAAGGATGCATCATAGCTCTAGCGTAGACAGGTATATCATTATCTACACCTCTTTTCAGGTCCCCTAATAGAAACAGATGGCATGAAAGATGACAATTCTATTTGCAAATGTATTTCACATCCAGCTTCTCTGTCTCTCATCCTTTGTTGTATAGACACTCATATGTACCCATCAAGACAGATTAGCTTGAAAAGCAAGTAGAAAGGAAAAAAAGGGACAGAAAAACATGAAAACAATCTTCCAAAAGATAACATAATTGACTATAATATATCACATACAGTCATTCAAAATTGTCTTTTAATTAAAAACTGAAATGTGTACTCTTGCTTATAGGTGTTTATTTGTTCAGAATATTGAATCCAGGATAATCCTGTAAGGCATTTGCAGAGGAATGAGTGCAGAAGCCAGAGGCCCTAATCCACAAGAAAACTGAACATGAATTAATTCATATTTTCACATATTTCACTTCTGAAAAGTATGGAGGGGAGAAATTACCCAGCTGGGTGGGGTAAATGAACCTGTTTTTCTAGTATCTGAGGATCTATGTTGGGCCTTGGGAGGGGTGTAACAGAAAAGTGCTGTTGGGACATAACAATTGGAGGAAATTTAATCTTTTGTTCTTGCAAAACAGAGATTTGTGTATACACTTCAGAAAGCTCCCAGTGGAAGGGGTAAGAAGCCTTCTAAAATAGAGACTTATTTACTGAAAGGACCACAGTGGTCCAGTTTTTCAGTTCCTTTCTATTAACTGCTGCTCATGCTGCTTTGGTTTGTGCTGGAGGGAGAGAGCAAGGAGGAATTTTGAAGACTCTGGGTTCACCCATCACAAGACACCTTTCAGTGCTCCTTCACTTGTAAGAGTAGATTTTCAAGCAAAACAGAAACTGAGTGCCTTCTTGTGCTCCCCTTCCTTTTGAGGAAATCTTCCATGTTTTCCTCCCAGAACTCAATAAGGTCCAGGAACTCAGATGCCTAAGTGAAAAAAATCCCCTAACTCCATGAAGCACCTTACCCATCAGGCCACCCTCTGCACTTTGTCTGCTAGTCTCCACCTTCCTCAGCACTGCTTGTAAGTTATGCAGTGGCCCAATTTTACTTTGTTGGTATATATTTTTCGCATACCTTATAATGTATACTTTTTTGATGGCCTCTACAAGTGAAATAAAATATTGTCCTTGCACTCAAAATCCTTCTTACAGTTCTATTTTTTTTCACAAAGCTGGCCCAGGATAAGGTTGCCTCTAAAAATTTGTTCCAGCCCACTCTCTCCATGGAAACTGGATATTATGAAGCTTGACAAACGTCCTCTGAACTTTTTCACAGATCTCATTGTAACAATGATCTTCCCTGCAAGAACATGCTCAAGGAAAACTAATGTAAAATCTTTTATTATCTTTGATATGATTATCAAAGGCCACTGTTATTTACTGAATGCTTAGATGTAACACTTGGCCTTCAACGTAAGAATGGCAAATATGGCTGATAATAGACAGCCTTCATGAATGCAGGAAAACTCCTACATGATAGTATGCTAGATTCACTTGACAATGCACCACTTAGCTGAAAATAATATCTTAGTGGAACAAACAGGAGTTATTAGGTTCAGTTACTAGTTAGTATCCCAGCAGTATTCACTATGCAGATTTTTTGAAGTGGGTCTCGTAAGGATATAGCACTTATTTTGATCAGCAGCTAACTAATCTGAATTGAGTAAGTACTTCTTTGGTATGGATAATTTTAAGCATGACAGCTGTTCATCTTAAGCCAAGTAGTTCCTTGGTGTTTATAGGTTTATTAACATAAAATCATTAGCAGAGACATGTCTATATAATTCAGTGCACTGAGATCAGAATATTGACTCTGATTACTGTTTAAATCCAACATACTATGTCAAAAGATATGTAGCCATCTATCTTTTCTAGACAGTTCTCTTAAGGCCAGATTTTGTGCTCAGCAAGTGCAAATGGAAGCACCATCACTGAGGAGGCATAAGAATATGCCATGCTGGGGCATAGTGTTGTCATCCATTCTGAAAATTTGTTTTTCAGAATGAAAAACCCTTGGTCTAATCTTCTGAAAGACACTCCCTCATTCACCTTCTTGAAAGCACAATAATGAACATAACAAAGTCAGTGAAACAGAACACCAAAGCCAGTGAAAATGACTTCCCAGTTTTCAACTGTACACCTCAATGTACAGCCAAATTTCAGTGTAATGGTTAAACAAGACTACTCTGTTCCATGCAAAAATGGAGCTCTAAAATAGTTAAGGAGAAGCTCTTGCTGGCTTTGCCATGCTTCAGTAATACAAAAACATCCTTGCCTAATGAAATTTTTCACACTTAAAAAGGTCTCCCAGAATTGTAGATCTCAGTAAATTAGATAAAACTAAACCATTTGGATGGTATTTTAAAGAATCCCCCCTTATAATTTGAAATTCAGTAATTCAATGTCAAGCTATCCAAAATTATCTTAGACTGGCTTGCATTTCACTTCTATTAATAATACTATGAAGACACAAACTGATTTTTCAGTGAAGTGTCATGTTAACAAGAGGATGTAGATAAAGCTTATCCAGGGCAAGACAATAGAATGAGTGGGCAATTTACAATCCTTCCTCTATTTTTCATTGTGGTCTGCCTCTCTTTCAACTGCAGCTTGGTGCAGTGTGAAATAGAGGCCACACAAAGTAGCATTGGGATAACACAAGAATAATGAACTAGAAAAATTCTAGAGGTGTCATATTCAAACCACATGTATGCATGCATTAAACTATGATTCAGTACAAATGTGGAGTGCTAGGAATCTTCTCTTAAAATAAAGAATCCAAGACGATTTTTAATTAAGAAAAATAAGACTTTCTACACTGATTCACAGTGCAACATTGCCATTTCCCAGGTTTATTATTCTGGTTCAAATCCAAGAAAACATTTAAGCATTTGCTTATTTTTGAGCACTTGATATAATCCCCACTGCTATCTCCTTTTCCAGAGCAAATGACAAAACAGTGTGATGCTGTTCATTTCTGTGAAATGTAAGGCTGAGCTGCAGATGCTCTGCAAAATGTAGAAGCTCAAAAATAAAGCATTGCAAACAAATGTCATGCAAGGCAGTGCTGAGCACGAATGCCTGTTAATGTCAAATTAATGTGCACTATAAATTAGTACAATAACCATATGTTTTGTAGAAACCTGAAATACTGCTCTAACACCAAAGATACTGATGTGAATTGTAGGCACCCCTATCTTTCTCCAGTTATTTTTCCAAGTTAGCGCAAGGCCATATGTCTTCCAAAACAATAGGGACACTTGACTACATCAGCTGAGAGTTAACATTTTCTTAGTGATGGCTCTCTCATTCACAAGGTTTTCTAGTTTCTGGTAGGGCATTTATTGGCCTAGTATAGGTCCAGGAGCATTTTTTTATAGAGAAAAAAACAGCTCTACACAGTCTGGATCATAAACATGACAGGAGACATGACCTCTGTGGTCAGGTCCCTGGGCTGTTCAGTGTCATGTGTGAAACCAGCTGTTTCGGGTTTTCTTAGAGATACATATAACTTAGGAGAAAGACAGAAAAGGTTTAGCATTTAACCACGCTAATGAATCATGTCTTCACTTACGTAGCCAATTCATCTAAAAATCACAGAAGCAAAGTCCAGTTGACCAAATCTGTTTCCAGCATAATTCTCTGGACTTCCAGAGAAATGTTCCAGGTCTGGGTTTTGGCTTGTCTAATACAATGAAGTATATAAGGAAAGACAGCCACATAAAATTGATAAGGGTAGTGATAGATTGAAAAAAGGACTTATTTCCTTCATTACCTCCACGGATTTCACTTTTCTTGAGAATCCTTGAACTTCCATCATTCTTCCATCTTCCCTATTGTCCCTGGCACAGGTATAAAACTTTGCATTTGATTGCAAAATGATGTCAACAATTCACAGCAAAATACAGACAAAACAGGTGGGTTTCACATGGGAATGTAATCTCACAGTCCAATGTAGCTTCCTGAGCACCCTAAAATCCCTCAAAACCCCTGAGGAAAGGAGGGCTGCTCCAAAGAAGAGGTCAGGGAGCACGGATCTGAAAGTCCTCCCCATAGATTGAGAGAAATCTTCCTCTGCTAATTATCTGAGGAATCTGGTTCACATATCAGTTAAATGTCCAAGTATGTTGGAGATTCCCTTTCATGAAAAATAATAATTATTATTATTATTATTTAATTATTTAAATAATTTAAAGCATCAATTCAAGCTGACATAAATTAAACTCTGATACACTCAACATGGCAAATCTTCCCAGCTTTAAACTAGTAACAGGCATTTGTCAACTCAAATTAGGGCTTCATCTATAAAAATTTGCTCTTAAGATTTGTCCTCAACAGGAGCTTATCGTCACTGATGTTCCCATTGGAGTTTGTTCTTCATGGAGCTGACAGCCCCACACAAAAAGCTGCATGGAGATGCTGCATCCCAGCAGGGCTTGCTGAAAAGTAGGGTCACTGCTCACTCTTGGGGGCACATGTACCAGAGGATATGAAACTGCAGTCTCGTATGGCAGGAATTTCAACAGTGTAAAACTAGAAACCCGAGAGCATCTTGGTAGCCTGCCATCTTTTCCTGCTCCAGGATCAGATGGGTGCTCAAATCTGGGTCCCACACACTTCATATTTAACTTATTCCACTCTTCAGCAGATCTTAATACCAAAGTTCCGAGTTCTACAAGCAGCTATTTACAGGAGTTTTGGTGGGGCTATAAAAGCTATGTGGAAAAACAAGGTTTACTGTAAGTTCTATTTTCCCTTTGGCCTCATTATGCATTTACTTGTCCACTACAAAAAAAGTATAAAAAAACACTTCTTTTATTTTTTCCCTTTGAGTTTTCCTTTGTGCCAAGCCCTGAGACCCAGAAGACATTCCTTCAGATGCAGGTACTGGTCTGCTCTGGGAGAATTACGTGTGTGCTATCTGGGCTTCGAATGCCAGGATAAGGGCATCCCAGTAGATCTGAGAAGTCTTGTAGAAGAGCATCCTGTGATGCCTTTCAAGATCAGAGTTTTGAGAGTCCAGTCCTGGGCTCTGAAGAGCTGTACAAAGCTCATGGATATATAGTAATAGCACATTTTATGACCCAGTTCCACAGAGAGATAAGTACCTATGGATTTTATGCAGCTACATGGTTTTGAGGATGGATCTTCTCAAGACAATTCCTCTCAGTCCCTTCCACTGATTTGCATTCACATCCTCCACAGAGCTGATGAAGTTTTTGCACCAGCTAATCGTCCTGAAGTTCATTGACTAACTGCATAAATAACTTTGCGGGACCTGTTTCAAGGACTAGCAGAGGAGGAGGAAAGAGCTCTTCTGAGCAAGACACTGGTGCTGTACATCCAATCCAAATACGTGCATTCAACATCTGTTTCTCAATTAAAACATTTCCCACTCCACAGCAAAAAAACAAAAAATAACCTGTGAGCAGCACTGGGTCTCCTTCCTTGAACTGCATGCAGGGCTCCTACGTTACATGTAAGACATACTGCCCAAGTCCTGTTTTACTCTTACTTTTTATGTGCTAGAACAAATTTAGGCCTAGGAAACAGATGCCATTTGGGTGCAGACTCAGTTAATGTTACTTGCTTCTCACCACAGGACTTGCGGGAACCCTTCTGGTTTTTGCAGGATGAAGAGGATTAGCTCCAGGGCACACTGCATTTCTGTATTAACGTGCATAGTGCTACAATCTTTCTTTTACCTACCCGTTGATGAGATCACCCAGTGCAAAGACATGCGCTTATGCTTTCAAAGATATCTGTGGATGTATGAGAAAACATGGAGGCAAGTTGTCCACACGTGCGTGATATTTAGTTTTTGACTGTAAACGGTGCAAAAGCAGTAGATGAGGACAGAGGATCATATCTTTGGTAAACAAGTGCCATCCAACACCCAAACCTGGATGTTGTTTTTTGGGTCAGTGAGAGAAGCACTTGAAGTTCTTGAGAAGTTCTTGACACTCATTCTTTTTCAGAAAGGCTAAAGGTGCTCTACAGTTGTTAAGAATGAAAACTCTCTTGCATACACTTCATCCAACTCCAAGAGTCCCACAACTTTTTTTTTTTTTTTTTTTTTAAAGTAAATCTGCTACTCCAGGAGTTTGGCTTTTCCCATTCCTACAGCAATTCCAATTTAATCTGTGCCATATGTGGGCCTGGCCCTGAATAGAAGTTCTCTGGGTTTCCTCTGCGTTAAAATCATTTTCAGGGTCACACCTAGCTTTTAGCTTCAGTGACAAATTGGTGATCTACCTCTGCACTGTACTCATCTCATTTGCCTGCACTCACAGCTCCCTGTGCAAGGCACGGCAAGTCTACTTCTTTGAGGCTCAGCTTTCCAGTGGTGCCAGCAGCCTGCCTCTCTGCAAACAGCCATGGAATGCAATGCAAGGACAGACCTTCATGTTCTTCACTCTTTGTGTAGACTGAGATTTCTCATAGTCTCTGTAAGTATCTTCCATCTTCATATGTCCTTTCTGATGCACAGAAAAAGGCAACTCAGACAAGGCTAACTGGCAGATAAGATCCCTTTGCTAGTAACTGCCTGGAAATGCCTCTGCAAACACCCCTGAAGAGACAGCATGTGCTGCTCTGCAGCATGATGCAACACTGATTTGCTGTACCTACAAAAACATACTTAAGATTGTGTGAAATTGAGTGTGAACAAGCAGTAGATCCCATTTCATCAAGCATAATATATCCAAAACAGAGGAGCAGAAATTCTCCTTTCATCTTGCCTAAGGATTAGTGATTTAAACACAGAACACCCTGTAAACAAAAAAGTGACTATGCAGATGCTCAATGATCTGTGAATTCTTTTGTAATGCAGAAATGGCTTTTATCTCTCACTGTCTATTTATGAACACTCATCAGTGTGTTTCCTGAGTGCTTTGGTAAATGGGAGTGAATACATTTAGTGTATGTTTCATTTATTAAAAATCCATCTACTTCATCTAATTTGGAGATAAATGGTAAATAATGGAAAAATACAGCATTTACAAATGTTTGCTGCACACATTTGGACAGTAACTAGCTCTTTGACTAGAATCCCAGAAAAAGAAGAGAAAAAAAATTATAACAAGTTGATAGAGCTCAGGTTGTATGATCTTTCCTAAGAAGGATGCACCATTTTCTTAATGGCACTACACAGATTCTCCTTTATCCCTGAAGAATGTAGCACGGACACAAAGTGACTGAATTTGTTCCAGAAATGGTCCAGTAGGGTGGAGAGAAAGCAAAGAACCTCTCTGTGATTTGTCCAAAAAAATCCTGATAAGATCTGTAGAGCATACATCCCCAATATTGCCACCACTCTAGCCATCACGTATAGGAGACATTAATACAGAAAATCCAGAGGTGTGGGTTGGCAGTACTTCTGCCAACAAGGCATCACCCAGCTGTGGTCAGTGAGCGCTGAAAACAGTGCTACAGCCTTGATGCCTCCTCCCTCGGTAGAACAGGTGATGGCAAACAGTCTGGTCTAGGCCACAAATTGGACTGAGATTAATAACGTGAACATGTTAAAATTGTTTATTTTATAGAGGCTAGGGGGCCCCGTTATTCTTCACGCTAAGAAAGGCAGACTAAGAATAAGAAATCTAGGCTTTTAAAATACAGGAGTTTGGACTCTAAGTAGCAGATGTTTGAAGGTTGTATATGAGACAGAAACCATGGCCACCTCCCCAACTCAGCCTATGCAACCACAAGAGAACCAAGACAACCTTTTGTAGACTCCAACAACTTCTCGATTGTCTTACCATTGCATTTTCTATACACTACTAGTTTAGAATGAGCACTGTATTTCTGTGTACCTGCATTTGGAAATGCCTGTACCTCTCCTGGACCTTACATTCACTTCATTTCACTTCACTTTGCTTTGCTTCACTTCACACAAACATTTTTTCACATTTTATCATACATGATTTTTTCAAGCTGGAGCTGAGATGGTGCCCGTTCTTACCCATTTGCTGTTTGAGGGCACTTTCTCAGTAAAGAAAGAGGTCAGGAAACAAACAATGGCCTCAAAGGTTTCTCAGGTTAGCCTGGCAACACACCTCGGTTTCCATAGCCATCAGGGAAATGGGCACTGTTATCAATAGCGTCACACCAGACCAGCCCAAATGGCCAGGAACTCTGTGTTTGAAACACCCAAGAAAAAGCTTGAGCAACATTTATTTTCAGGGCTACAGCCCTGGTTTTGAGCTTGTGTCACTGAACACAGAATCTAGTCCCCACAGGGTCTGCAAGAAGAGGAACAACACTGCAATAACAAGGCCAAGCTTGCTGCCCTGGCAATGAATGTTTATCTCACATGGCTCTCCCAGTGAGCAATGTTTAAAATAAATAAATACTGCAGGGGAGTTGCTGTTACTGTAATTGTTGGGCTTTATTCTTGTGAAAGTTTTTTATCATAATAGTGCAGCAGAAGTACAGTGTGTTTGCAAGTCAGGTTTGAGCCAGAGCACAGGAGCACATAAAGTCAGTTAATAGATAATGAACTCTGTGCATGTGTTCTTTTTGCAGCATAGCTTAAAAAAATCAACCCCTTCAAATACAGTAATATGCACCTGCTATTGAAACAAACTGAAAGAAAACAGAATGAAGAGATTTAGTTCCTGGTACCTGGAAATGACACAGATGTTCTCCTCAGGAGAAGGTTGCACAGCAACTCTCCTTCATGTTCTTCCACTTGTGCTGTTTCACCATGAGTAGCAATGATGATGATGCTGAAGTTTGCTCATTAACTATGATGCTTTAAATTTCTCCACTATGTCTGAAGACTGTCATACAGTCAGGAGGTCAGATCCTCAACTGGACTCAGGCATGTCGCCTTTTCATGGATTTGATGGTGCCTTAACATGCAGAGGCCAAGAACTCTTCATTGTCTTAGGTTTATGGGTTAGCAGCAGCAAATGTCTACATCTCAACCTTCCCAGTGTAAAGAAACATCAGAACATGAGAAGGAAAGACAGACAGGAGCCCTGAAACTTTTCTGTACAAGTCTTACACCAGTTCCTAGCTTCACTGAAGGTGAACCTTCAAGGGACATAAATCCAATAATTTTAGTGGGTGGGACCTCTTTGTAAAAGGCACACTCGAGGCACATTAGGACAGTCTGTAATAATATCAGTGCACATAAGCAGAAAACATTACTTTGCCCATGTGGGAAACTGCCTGATGGGCATATCATCCAAGCACTTAACTTATTTGTAAATAAATAATTACAAAGAATCAGAGAAGAGAAACACTTACTTGGTCCAAGACCTATGGAAAATGCAGCAACGTAAACAAGCAGGCTGGCCAGCGAGACCCATTTCAGGACAACAGAAACCTCCCCACTCTCTGTGTGAGACCCCATCATGCTTTCGCCTCCTACTGGGGTAGTCCTGTTCAGTTCTCCTGTCCTGGTGCCATCAAGGTTTCTCTGTATGTCGAAAAAGAGTCTTTCTGGTAAAGCCATACTAGAAAAGAGATCCTTGAGGCTCCCATTGGTGACACCAGTGAGGTTTCCTGGACTCTGATAGGTATCCTCTGGAGACTGGCTTCTACAGATATTGGTGAAATTCATGTGTATGTTACGGTTCACTAAGCCCATAGTGACCAATGATACTGCCATAACAGAAGAGCCAATACACAGAAAAGTTTTACTTCCAACTTTATCCACAAAAACTGTGGCTGGAACTGTGCTGACCACTTTAACCACTCCGACTCCAGTAGAAGCCAAGCTGGCAGCTTCATTGCTCTGAAACCCAACTGACTTCAGAACAGTTGATGCATAAAATAAAATGTTAGGTTGCCCAGTTGTTTGCACAAAAAAGACGAGTGTGAGCCCTACCAGCATTCGGGCCCTCATGTTGTTCTTTGAACGAAACAGGTCCACAAAACTATACTGATGTTCATCTTTCAGGGAAGACTTGATCACAGTGAGTTCTTTAGTAGCATCTGACGTTTCCCGTAGCCTCTCCAGTATTTTTCTTGCAGCTTCATCATTATTTTTCATGACAAGAAAACGTGGACTTGGTGGAAGGAAATACATGGCAATAGCCTGCAAGGCACCTAATGGAATTACAAGGCCAAACATATACTTCCAGCCATGAGATACGGTGGCAAATGCATAATTTGAAATATAGGCAAAGAGAATTCCTATCACAATCATGAGTTCATTTAGCGAAACAAGAAGGCCTCTTCTGTGCTGTGGGGCAATCTCTGCAATATACACACATGTTGCAATTGATGATAATGATATGGAAATACCTATGGCAACTCGTCCCACAATAAGTATTCCATATGATTCATGGGGCAGTAAAATCAGACTTCCCATCACAAGTAGAGATGATGCAATAATGATAGCAAATCTCCTTCCAAAACGATCAATCAGGAATCCACCTGTAAGTGATGCAAATAAGGCCCCAAAAAGAAGGGAACTCACAACAATTTCCTGCTCTTTGCAAGAGAGTGCTAATATGCTACTCATCTGAAGAAGAGCTCCAGAGATAAGGCCCAACTCGTAACCCATTAGAAGTCCACTTACAGCAGCAATGGCAGAAGATAGTAAAGTAAATGTTCCACAGCCTGAAATAAGAGGGAAAAAGGAATTGAAAGTGTGACTTCTGCAGCACTCACAATCAGTACTAACCATAAGATATAACCAGTACTAAACATTTTTTGTAACTTTTAGTCAAAACAATTAGGTACAAATGAACCCAGAAGCAGTAGCTGTATACAATACTATACATGAGTGTGTGTGGAATTTTTAATTCATATAATACTCTCTTTAATTTTAATGCTTTTAGGTTTCTGATATCCCTAAATTGAAGTCAATAAGGTTTTGGTTGAATCCTAAATAATTAAATCTCCTGCAGAATATCTTTGCAAAAGGCAACATTGACAATGCAACCTTTTGATAGGAAAACAATTTTTGCTTTGAGATATTCTCAAGGTGAGAAAAGCAATAATCTTCCAGCCAAACTGTTTCAACCTTGGCTTGAATAAGTAATAAAACAATCCCTCGCCACTTATTAATTCCTTTTTTCACCTAAGGATGCCATGACAGCTGCTGATATCAGTGTTTTTTCTTTGCCATACAAAGGTTGATGCAAGCAGCCAGGATATTCAAGGGAAACCAATCCCTGAGGTACAAATTTCCAAACTTTGGGCTTTGCTCATCATTTTTTGTGAATATCAGTAACAGATATTTCACATACTTAGGACAACCTCAATGTTAAGAATAAAAAACAGATGGCAAAAACATAAACGAAGTGGAGATTATATGCCTTTGAACCTCCACTTTAAAATAAACGCATTTTATACAACTACGATTCATTGTTTATTGTTACAAGATAGATTTCACTGATCATATTCTACTAACTGTGAAGCCTTTTGCACTCTAGACTTTGAGGAATATTTCAGTTTGTTGTTGTTGGCCTTGTTCATTCTCCCAGCATGATTTTCCCCTTACCATGACGTTGGCTGCAACACAGCTAGGAAAGAAGTAAACTGACTTCTGATTTCCCACTTAGCTGGAGAAATCACATGTGCCTGAGGAGAGGTAGCTTTTGCAGCACAACAGAGTCCACATTTTGGTTAATTCTCCTGTTAATTATATGGTATAACCGAAAATTATACACAGACTGTTTATTTTTAGCTTATTTTTCTAAGACATTAAGGTTCTCTGTTCATGCTGACGGCCTGAAGGTCCTTGCCAATAATTTTGAGTGCGTTGGCGAGGATCAGCCCCATTTGACAGAGGTTATTACATTTCTGAGGAAAATCAGGCAAGTGGAGGAAGAGAGCAGCCCCAGCAGGATGTTTGCACTACTAAAACAAATAATGCCAGAGCCCAAGCCCCAGTCTTGGAAGGGGGCCATGGATCCTATTAAATTGCTGGCACAGCCTCTGGCATAGTATTGCCCCATGCCACCTAGAACTCTGTTAACAATTCCTGGACATGACCTGGTGGCACAAGGCCACCATCACACCCTGCAGTGAGCCCACAGGAGTTATTTCAGAGCATAGAAGAGTTTAGGTGTCTGAGTATAAGCCATGCCTCCAGGGCCAGGGAATATGTGTAAGCCTGTTAAATGTGTTAAAACAGATACTGCCCATCAATTCTTCTCCCTGGCCACTGGTTGCTTCCTTTGGGCCAGGCAGATGCTCAGAGGCAGCAGACCCATATCAATGAGCATACCAAATGCACTTTAGCCTGCTGTGCTTTGTGCTGAGCAGGCTGGCAGGTCATAGGTCATAGAATCATAGTATCACCTAGCTTGGAAAAGATCTCCAAGATCATCCAATCCAACCATCCGCCTATCACCATTATTTCCCACTAAACCATTCCCCTCAGTACAACATTTAAACGTTTCTTGAACACCTACAGGGTCAGTGACTCCATCACATCCCTGGGCAACCTGTTTCAGCACCTGACCACTCTTTCAGAGAAGAAGTATTTCCTAACATCCAATCTGAATCTCCCCTGGTACAACTTGAAGCCATTCTCCCTAGTCCTATCACTAATTACATGGGAGAAGAGGCTGACTCCCACCTCCCCACAACCTCCCTTCATGTAACTGTAGAGAGCAAAAAGGTCACCCCTGAGACTACTCTTCTCCAGACTAAACAGTCCCAGTTTCCTCAGCCTCTTCCCTCACTCTTCATAAAGCCTGTGTCCCAGACCCCTCACCAGCTTCAATGCCCTTCTCATAACACACTCCAGGGCCTCGATGTCTTTCTTGTAGTGAAGGACCCAAAACTGAACACAGTACTCAAGATGAGGCCTCATCAGAACTGGGTACAGAGGGATGATCACTTCCCTGCTCCTGCTGGCAACACTATTTCTGACACAAGCCAGATAGGCAAGAGACAGGCAAAAAATGCATGGCTGTGCATGCACATAAGCATGGCACTGATTGTGAACAGAGCTAGAAGCATAGAATCATAGAATGGCAGAGAACTGAGTTGCAAAGGACCTCAAAGATTGTCCAGTTCCAAACCCTCTGCCACGGCCAGGTTTGCCGATCACTAAATTAGGCACTAGACCAGGCTGCCCAAGGCCCCATCTCAGCCTGGCCTTCGACACCTTCATTGATGGGGTATCTACAGCCTCTCCAGGCAGTGGGTTGCGTACATGATTTATGTCAAGTTGTGCATACAGTATTCATTTTATTGTTGCAAGATCTAATCTCTCCATTCCTCCCACCCCCTTCCTTTCCATTTTTTGACTTGTTTGCTGACTATATATTACTAGCTCTGGAAAACATAACTGTCCAGTATATCCTGACTGAAAATCAGGGCTGAGGATACAAGACTGTTGTGCTGAATGAATGAGCTTGGGTATCAGAAGTGAGATTGTTAATTTTTTTTCACAGTGCTCTGCCCAGGCTAATTCCCGGTGCTACATCTGTGCTTGCTTTGACATCCCTGCATTTTACAACATCAGCCCATGAAGATTTATCCTAAGATTCTGGTTTATTTAAATAGTATGAAGCCAAAAGAGATCATTGTGGTTCTCTACTCTATCAGGAACATAACACTTTCAACACAATTAAATGTATTCTTATTTTAATTAAAGCACTTGAGATATTAACCTTTGAGTTAAAAATTTCTTGTGTTTGAAAATCAATGTCTTTAAGTCATACATTGTTCCTGTGGTTAATTGCTTCAATTCTAAGTTATCTGTAATTTATTTCTAGCCCTAATTTATGCATCTTCCGATTACAGCCATCAGATCTCATTCTCCATTTTCCTTCACTTACCCTTATTCAATATGTACAAAATTATAGTCTGTCATCAAGTCATCCCACCGATATCTCCTGGATAATCTTCTTAGCCTCTGAGTCTTCATAAGATTCCCAGTCTCTTAAGCATTCAAAGCTCAGTTCGCTGAACTCTCTCCAGGTTGTCAACTTCTTTAATAAACTGTTAACAGGACCCAGTGCTTCTGTATTAGTTGCACGGTGCCAAATGGGAGTCTTCTATAACTCTTCCGCTCCTAATGCAGATTTCTGTCCATACCCATCAAATGATCATCACAGCAATGCACAGGAACTCATCTTCAGCTCACTCTCACTCTCCAGCACCACCCATTTCTTTTTTGACTGAGTTCTTTCCAAGGCACTCAGTGCCTTTCCTTTTTACACGGCCTGACATCTTACATCCTAACTACAAATGAAAATTAGCATTTGGCTGTGTTAAAGGACATAGGATGGGTTCAAGTTCCCTGTGAGAAACAAACAGCATCTTTAGATTTCTTCTGTTACTACTTGGAAAAAATAGGCACTTCTACATGTTTGAAATAGGTAAGATGCCTATTTCTCTCCACTGACTATAAAAGGAATCTTTTGCTTGCTCAGATGCAAATGTCTAAAGTTAGCTGTGAGGAGCCTCAGACATGGCATTCACTTGCAGTCAATAGGTCAGGCCATCCAAATTTCCTTAAATCAGTGATATATCCCATTTATTAATCACCCATCACCTTTATCACCCACAAATGTTATTATCTTTTTCCAGGCAACAGAAAACTGTTAAGCAACGGGAACAGAAATTGATTTTAAGGATCTCCAGCAGAAACAAAGCAGCCTGGGGAGTGTCTCCTATTTATGCTTTGAACTCTGTGTTCTGCACAGCTTTTAATTCTTTAAATGTACAACCGTCTGTTTGGTATGGTTCCAGTTCCTTACTCAAAATGGCAGTGCCAAGACAAATATTTTAAAGGAGTCTGCCACCAGCACTATTCTTTACATCTCACAGTGTCCTCTCCTCAACCCCTTGTCCCTCAGAGCAGTGCAATGGAGGTGGGTTGTTGTTTTTTTTTTTTTTTAATCTGAGAGAGATTGCACAAGCTGGAGATGGAGCTTGGACACATGGAAGTTGCTAGAGAAGCAACCTATGTATGACTTAAGGTTACACATAAGTTTTGCATCCCCAAGTAAAGCATCTTGGTAAATGTCTTCACATTTGTTCTTCACTCTGTCAGCTGGTATCCTTGCTGGTGACACATGTTCACACTGGTATAGAAGTAGCCATAGACTGTAGCTAAAGCAGACCTCTGAGTGGAAAGAAGGTTCTAATGCATGGATATCCAATCTTTTGACTTGCTTGGGCTGCACTGAGTAATGAGGAATTGTTTTGGGCTGCATATACATAATCTGCTCTGAAAGTAATGACTCCTATTTATTTCCAAGGAAACTATAACAAATACAAAGTGCACAGTAACATTATTTGATGGAACAAGTTCTCAGCTACAAAACACTGTTTTTTCACATAGTCAGCACCATTAGCTATGCATTTTCACCAGTGATGAACAAGAGTCTGTATACAGCACTCATAAATAACTGCAACAGCAAAGATGACCCACTGTTATCACTGCTGAAATGCACCACCCACAGCCTCACTATGTTCACATCCACCATTTGGTCTCCAAAGTTCCCTGTGACTTCAGGATACGTTTTGCTTTAACGTTTCAAGATAGAGCATGTTGCAATAGTTGTACTCACAGTCCTTTAGCTGTCATTTTTAATGTTCCTTCCTTCCTTCCTTCCTTCCTTCCTTCCTTCCTTCCTTCCTCCCTCCCTCCCTCCTTCCTCCTTCCCTGCCTTCCTCCCTCCCTCCCTTCCTTCTCTCTCTCTCTCTCCCTTTCTCTCATTCCTTCTCTCTCCCTTTTCTTCTCTCTTTCTTTCCTTCTGTCTTTGTCTTTAGCTTTATCCCTTATTCCTTTATCCTCAATAGTTTGTCCATTTTTAGGAGATGCCTGCAAAGTGTACAGTGGTGTGCAGCCCAAGGGAAAATCTGTTTTAGTGATGGTTTACACCAAAGAGAGAAGTTTCTTCTGCCTGTAACAAGACCTGTGGCTAACCGGTGTTGACTGGTATGTGACAAGTGATTAGAAAGTCTCTTTTTTAGTTTTTCCATGTATACAAAATGCTTTTTTCATAACTGTTACTCAGGTCAAAAGCAGCACTACTTTGTAAACAAACTTATCTTCAAGAACATTTTCTGGAACTGTTTATACTTTGTTCCTGAAAAAGAGACAGAAAAAAAGACTCGAGAATAGCTGAGTGTGCTGCTGATGGGACAGGATGGGGCCAAGTTAAAAAGAGTGTGTCCCTTTCTACTTCTGTTCAAGCACAAACTTGGGAAAATACACTCTTTCCAAAGGCAAAATACTTGGTTTGCACACGTACTTCATGGGCATTATGAATAAATGATCTGAGCCAAGGACATCTAATTTTCCATGATAAATATTAAAACTACAGCATTTATATCTGAAAATTTTAAGCTATTTTTAAGAACTTTTTCTTTTTCTGCATCTGAGTGCCAATTGACATACAAAAATTTTGCCTTGATGAGGAAATAGTGTTCAAAATTCCCCAAACTGCCATCAGGGTAGCATTTTGCTAGTAAGTAGCATGTGGAGATCACGTGATTCTGTAGCATAAATATTTAATAGCATATGTTGGGAATCACTGCATAATTAAATTGTGGGTTTGTTTCTCATCAAAGCTGATTATCCCATTTTCACGCCATTGTGATCTTTGCTGCACTGTCATAGTTATTTCCTGTCTCATCCAAGTGTGCAGTGTAAAGAGATATATATTACCCTACTGATCTGTTCTAATGTCTGAGATTTATTTAGAACCAGTACTTGCTCAATAGATACACTACTTATATGAGCTAGGATAACTTTGAACTACCCATCTATCTAGAAGTTTGGTGTGAGAGTGAAATCATTGCTCTACAAAACCCTATGGGAAGAAATAAAATGTTGCTTTGGGATGAAGTTATGTTAAAATTAGAGCCAGGCATTCTTATAAAATATTAATTTTACCTAAAATATCATCAGGGCCTGGTAGTGTCATAACTGTTCGACAAACACAACTCTTCAACTCTTGCTAGCATGAAAGACTGAAAGACAAACCCAAAGCTTTTTTTTTTTTTTTTTTTTTTTGTAAATTGAAGTAAAAAAAAAAAAGGCAGAAGGCAGAAGGAAGCTAATGTATTACACATTTTCATGCATCTTCATTCCTTCAGTGGTGGGAAATATTGTGTGCTTCATACATTGTAAGCTTGGTGAATGTATTGTGTGAGTAAAATTGATATTTCATGAACAAATTATCCTGGAATCAATGGAAAGAGTGCAATGCAGAGCCTGGGCACCTTTCTTAGTGCTCTGACATGCATTTTCATTATGTCAACAGGCAGCCTGGCTCTTCATTACATTAAATGGGATCTGGTGTTTTCTTATTTTCCAGTAATAATCAACAATTTTCTTTAATTCCTAGTGAATTTCTCAGGTTACTGCTTTAATTCCTGATGGTAAGGCCAAGCGTGTAATTTGCTCATCCACTTTTAACCATAGTTCTCATGCTGCAATAGCTTCGGTCTCAGGTTATTGCAACTGCTGTGCTTCCCTTTGATAACGCCATCCTGTAACAATGTGCATTGCTCCCCCATACCCTAGGGTAATGTTAAATACATCTGCCTGCAGACTGGCTTTCTGTTCTTCATTAACCTCTGTTTCCTCTGCTCCCAGTTGTCAGTAGAAGCTGCTCGACTGACTGTTACTGCACTCCAACAAAGCATTTGTGCCTGTGGTATCCGAGTATGCATGGCTCAGTCAGCTCATTCATTTCTAAGTGAACAAAACTTGCTCGTGACATCACAGTCATTTCTGGCTTGCAGTGGTACTTTCCCATTTGGGCACAGCTGTCTTCTGTGTGAGAAAAGCCACATTTGTGGGCCATTTCACTAAATCTAATTGGCAGCAGAAGAGCTTTGAGATGCAAAACCATGTGTGACTTACAAATACTGCTGGGTGGGACAGAAAAGGTGAAGAGCTATGAAATTTAGCTTCAGCACTTGAAAATCTTTTTCAGAAGAAATTCTGCAGTTAATTTCTCTGAGTGTCAGCACGGAAACCCTACTTCTTCATGAAATACTTGGGTAGAAGAAAATAGGAGGGAGACTCTGGCACCCTATCCCAAAAACTCCCTCTGCATGAGCAGGTGTGATTCTCACATGGCCTTTCTGGACTTCTCCTCTTGGGAATGAATCGAGCTTGCATGGGTTGAAGCACCACTCTTATCTTATCTTGGATGCAGTGGGTCCCCTGGTTACTCAGATAACTGATCCTCATAAAAGAAAGAGATTTACACAGCAGACAACTCATGCACGAACAATAGGGCTTGAGGGAAAAGTATCGCATATGCCACCACTCAAAGCTGCAGATGGTGTTTCCCTCCTTGCTTGCTATTTCCCCACTCACACTGCTAGGAACTGGGACGGTGTGCACCCAAGTCCACAGGCTTTGCTGCTGGATTCCCACAACCCTGCAAGCTACACACGTGCTGCTGATCAGCAACAGCTGGTGCCCGGTCCCGCCACCTTACCTGCTGCAGCTGGCAGCTGGCGGAGATGCCCGCTGCCTCTGCCACCTTCCTCATCCTCCCTTGCTCTCATCGCCTGGCACTGCTGGCCCAGCTCCTCTGCACTCTGCATGGGTGCCATCGTCGCCTCAGCTGGAAGCCTCTCAGACGGTGGCTGTCCTCCTCAGAGCGGACAGGAAAGCCCAGCTGATTTTCGTCATTGCAACAAGTTTCTGGAGCTGGCTAAAACCGAATGCGGACCGCAAAGTGGTTTGTGCACAACTTTGTTGCTATTTCAGAAGGCTTTGCCCTTTGCAGTGACACAGGCTGTTGCTATTCTTGGGAGCCTATTGCAGGCGAGGGGAGGGACATCTGTCGGAAGCATTGCTGTTGCCTTTTAACAAATAGTTGGAGACATCAGACATTCACGCACAGCACGGCGCACATTCCTTACCCACTAGCTTAAGGGATCTCTTTTTTCCTCTTCTCCCTCATGCTCCCACATGTTTTTTTTAGCAGAGAAGGCACATGGAGGGGAGGATATGGAGTGTGTGCTGTGTCAGCTGAATTTCAGGCGCTGAGCACACATGCATGCAGTGTCACTTCACTCTTGTGAGGCACGAGCAAGTTGTGCTGAGAAACAGCAGCAAGGAAAGTAAACTATGACATTCCTCAGCACTCCAGGAAGGTAGAAGGCAGGACTTTTTCATAGCATAGATGCACATGCTATTTTACAACCAAATATAATGACAAGCCAATCTCCATTTTTATGGAGACAAAGGCTTGATTTTGGGAGCTCATGCCTACTATCTTCAGCAGAGGCAGTGACCAGGGGTGGACCACATGAGCAAGAAAGGCAACAGCAGGGGAAGTAAGCTACCTTTGGGGGCTGCCTGCCTCAACCTGGTCCTGGCCCTGCTCCTCTTACAGGAGCCTCTGCATGCTCTCAGCAAACCCATTGGCCTCAGTGTGGCAAGTCATCCAAGTTAACCCCAGTGGGACCTGCTGTTGTATAATCTGGCAGCGCTGCAGGCTCTTTGTTTCTTTCATGACTTGTTGTTTTGTCTTGGTTGGTTTTGTTTTAACACAGTGATGTCTGCATGCAGTGTGGGAGGGAAGGAAGATGTGGAAAGTTGGTAGCTTTGACAGTATTTCTAAGAAGAAGGAGTGCTAAACATTCATTTATTTTTTTTTTTTTTTCCTGGAGTAGGCACGACACACCTTTTATCAGTGCTTGCCTAACAAGAAAATGTAACAAAAGACTCTGATACTTCCCCTTCTGACAGATATACTGCTGTCAGCTTCAGACTGGAGAAGCAGTGATGCCACAGAGTATGGATTCCAAGCTGCTTGGTTTTGGCAGTACCTTAGGTACAGAGATGATAAATGAGTCAGGCTACCTCTGCTCTAATGTGTGATGTATTTTTCACATAAAATGCCCACCTGCCAAATAGGACAGGATGCTATCAGGACTGGTAACAACTTCTTGCCTCTTCCGGAGAGATGTTGCCTCATCATGTGTTACACAGAAATAAACAATGTCATCTTTTAAAGAATATATTGTAAATGAGAGGCTGTTCAGACTGGGGAAGGAGAGGAACTCTTTCCTAAATTCAGCTATGACAAGATTCCATTGTTACAATCCAATGTGTGATCAACCTCCTTATATGGTCCATACCTCATATAACCCATAGTTCGGCTTAAGTGACTGTTCTCTGGAAAATCATTTTCCCACCTCCCAGAGATCTTCCTGTGTAGTGGTCCTGGAGAAGTCAGATTCATCAGCTAGAGGCTATTACTAATTTTGACAGAAGTGAGAGGTCTAATGTGACTGCGTCCCCCTAAATGTACTGGTTATGTACAGTTGTCAGCACCTGAGTACTTGGGAAGAATTTGTCATCAAAGGCATACTACCCATGGGAACATACAAAGAAAAGGTTGCTCTTCATCAAGTTTCCAAATGTTGTGATGAGCAAACTTTAAGTGATGAATGTTAAGTAAATACATGGTGCATTCCATTCATTTTTGAATGACATGGGGAAAAAAAAAAAAAAAGAAAAGCTGGAGTTCAGTGCTATCTACATACCCCTTGGAAACCAAAGGCTGGGCTGATTTTGCAGTGTTCACCTCTGTGTTTACTCAGATAGTTGGGAGACTGATCTTCTCAAAATTGACACCTCATACTCTATTTTTCCTTCCTAACTCTGCCTTTATTTCATGGTACTCGTAACAGCTGCCACACAGCAAGTAAACTCAGGAGGCGGTGATCTCTTATTTATGGTCAAGAAGCCAGTATAGAACACAGATCACAATGTCCAGCCAGGAATGAAGGAAGGTACTGACAGGTTGACAGTGTTGAAAGGGCGAAGGACTCTACTGGCGATTTGAGCCTGGCCATCCAGAGCAGTGCACGCTCACCATACTGACCCTCTCTTGCTAGTGGTAGGCTAGAGGGGCTGTGCAGGGCTGCTTCTCTTCAGTGCTTTAATTACTTGGATACACGACTTGAAGGTATACTAAGAAAGTTTGCAGATGACACTAAATTGGGTGGAGCTGTTGACTCCCTCATGGATAGAGGTCTTGCAGAGAGATCTTAACAAATTGAAGGTCTGGGCAATCACAAGTTGCGTAAAATTTGATGGGAACAAGTGCTGGATTCTGCACCTGTGATTGGGCAGCTCTGGATATATGTACAGAAGGGGGGGTGAGAGGATGGAAAGCAGCCTTGTAGAAAGGGATCGATCTATGGGTTCCGTTTGGCAGCAAGTTGAACATGAATGAGCAGGGATCCCAAAGGGCCGACCATATGCTGGGGTGCATCAGGCTCAGCACTGCCACCATGTGAGGAATTGTCCTGTTCTGCTCTATGCTGTGCAGCCTCACCTCAAAGATGGAGTGTGGTGTGGGTGCCACAATATAAGAAGGACATAAAGCTATTACAGAGCATGCAAAAGAGGGCTATGAAGATGGTGAAGAGCCTAGAGAGCAAGTATGAGGAGTGGCTAAGGACCTCAGGTTTGTGCAGCTCAGAGACAAGGAGGCTGAATAAAGGCCTCATGGCAGCCTGCAGCTCCTCATGAGGGGAGCACAGGGAAAGATGCTAATCTCTGCTCTCTGTTGACAGCAACAGGACATGAGGGAATGGCATGAAGCTGGGTCAGGGGAGGGTCAGGTTGGAGGCTGGGAAGAGGTTCTTCACCAGAGGGTGGTCGGGCCCTGGAATAAGCTCCCCTGAGCAGTGAGCACAACCCCAAGTGCTGGAGTTCAAGCAGCTTTTGAACACCACTCTCAGACATAGGGTTTGAATTTTGGGTAGTGCTGTGTGGAGCCAGGAGTTGCATCCTTGGGGTTCCTTCCAACATGGAATATTCTGTGATTCTATGATCCTGTGGAGGCACCAGGGAGTATCCAAGGCTTTGACTTGCTCCCTCAGCAATACCCCATGCAAAACACATTACGCGAGGGTGATAAACACTTCCCTATAAGAGGTCTTGGGGGAAAATGTACCGAGTAAGTTGCAATGTGAAATACTTTATTTTGAGATCTGCTGTATGGAATTGACAGGAGGGATTTTTTGAGATATCCTTGGTAGCCCTCTGGTAATGAAGAGCCACAGCTCAGCAGGTGCAGGAGTCTTCTTTCACAGTTATGTCTGGAAAATGGCGATATTAATATTTTTGGTATTAACTGGCATCCCATAAAAGGGACTGCAAATAGGTTGGTTGTAGCCAACGAAAGCAGATAGTAGGAAGGAAAGCAAACAGCTTATGCTGGTCCTGTAGCCAAGGCAATTGCACAGGGATCTTAAGACAAAGCAACGGTGAAACACTTGCTGGTAGTCTCCAGCATGGTGGTCCCTCAGCCCTATCCCCACTCTGTTTTCTAGCAGGAACAAACAAGCAAACAGCCAAGCGAAAGTTCAGCACAACAGCTACAAACAGAATAAGGTGGCAAGGGGCTGCCAGAGGATTTGCAAAGTGAGAACATCATGACACCACTCTGTCCCTCTCAATGCTGCATGGATAAGGAGTCCTGATGAAATAGGGATTGGGGAATACTCCAGAAAGATTCCAAACACCAAGAGAGGCCAACAGTGACACTCTAAGCAGTATATAAACAGCTGTTCTACAACTGTGCAGCTTGAAGCTGAGAAGAAGGTTACACCATTCAGGACAAAAAAGAGTGGAAAAGATAAAACAGCCTAGAACAGGAGAGAGTCAGGAGACAGTCCAGTAATGTGAGTGTAACACTGTCATGAGATTCCTCTGTTTGTTTTGTCCAAATGCATTTGGCAGGAAATCATCTTTCTGATATTCGTACAATTCCTTGTTTTCAAAACTGATTAAAAAGTTTATAATTAGAAACATGATGAGGCTGAAAAAAGAAGATAAGATATTCACATTAAATTGCTGAATAACCTGCCCAGAAAACCTATGAGGCTCAGGTCTGCATTTTTTCTAAATTCTCTGGTACTAATTTGTGTTTGTCCGCATTTCCA
The DNA here is from genome assembly GCF_905368555.1 of Meleagris gallopavo. Classification (NCBI taxonomy): domain Eukaryota; kingdom Metazoa; phylum Chordata; class Aves; order Galliformes; family Phasianidae; genus Meleagris; species Meleagris gallopavo. Next base: position 55,460,251 of record NC_139405.1, on the reverse strand, counting down.
GTGAACTAATACTTAAAATTTGGGGTGGTGGAGAGATGGAAAAGTCAGTGTTTAGCCAATGGGAATTTACCAAGAGCTGAACAGCTTTCTGAATCAATTTTCTCAGGCCATTTTTATAAGTGGTGGAATAAGGAAGATCATCTTAGTTCTCTGTAGATTTTATGACTCGTGAAAAGAAGATAATGGAAGTCTCCCAATTCATTTCTTCTTAAATATGGAAATAGAGATTAGGAGGAGAACTATGAAAGAGATTTAGTTGACATATCAGCTGAAGTTATGTTTCCTGAAACTGTGGTTTCTGGGCTTTCCTCTCAAGATAGATAGTTCACTGTTTACAAATGAGTTTCTGAAGTTAGCCAGCAAGTGACAGTGTGAGAGAAGCTGGGAGGAAGACTGGAGAAAAAAGACATACAGCAAAAAAGGAAACAGAGCAACAAAACCAAGAAAAGCATTCCGTTTATTCCAGGAAAAAAAAAAAAAGGACTAATCTAAAAGTGGTCTTCCCATTAGTTGCGTTGACATATGGACACTCAGACACAAGGGAGAAAAATGACCAACATTCCAGTCACAAAGAAATGGAAAACTGATTAAAAAGACAGAGAGAACTATCTTCAGAAAATGAAATGATCCGTCCTTAAGATGCTTTGAATATAGAAAAGATAAGTATTGTCACTATTATGCAGTAAATGAATTGCAATTCAGAGTTGGCAGTGCAAAGAGCCTTTTTTATAAATGTAAGATAGATTTCATAAATGTGATGTTATTTAATTTGTCTCATTTTACAAAGAATGAACTCAAAATATATCAACAAATGGATAGTGTCAAGGAAATAAATGAATGAAATAGCCTGATGTCATACAGTGAGTTCATGTCAGAGCTGAGAACACAAACTTCTTCATTTTCAGCCCCCTGTTTTACTTACTATCACAGAACTACAGAATTGCAGAGGTTGGAAGGGACCTCAAGAGATCACTGAGTCCAACCCCCAAGGGTCGAAGTCATTCTCTTTATGTTTAGTCCTTACTTTTTGAGAGGCACTGATTTTTACCAACATACTTTTATCTAACTAGAAAAGTCTTTTAAAAAAGTTCTTAAAAGTTCTTTAAAAAAGTTTCTTTTGATAGCACAAACAATGAATACAGTCTTGAGCTCATTGCACTTCACAACTCTCTCCAGTCCTTCCAGAATACCTACTGACTTGTTCCACAACTATTTATTCCTGCTGTTCTTCTGTTAACATCTTCTTCAAAAGTAGTCTGTAAAAGTGCAAAATGGCCAGGGCCAGCAACTTTAAGAATTATGATTTGGCAAAGGTTTAAAATCAAACTAAAGTTATGAGTGGGAGGTTAACAAGTACAATACAAACAGAAATGAGATGGACAAAAGGGAAGGGGGAAGAGGGGAGGAAAGGGAGAAGAGGGGAGGGGAGGTGGAAGAGGGGAGGGTAGGGGAGAGGGAGGGGAGGGAGGGAGAGGAGAGGAGAGGAGAGGAGAGGAGAGGAGAGGAGAGGAGAGAGAGGAGAGGAGAGGAGAGGAGAGGAGAGGAGAGGAGAGGAGAGGAGAGGAGAGGAGAGGAGAGGAGAGGAGAGGAGAGGAGAGAGAGGAGAGGAGAGGAGAGGAGAGGAGAGGAGAGGAGAGAAATAAAAGCAGATTTTTACTTCAGATTCTTACTTTCATAGCAGTGAAGATTTCCTACCATAAATAAATAAATAAATAAAGTTTATTTATGTCATGCTATAAACTCCAGTTACAGATAGTGTGATTGGAAAGACTATTACGAAATATAAGTCTATTTTTAGAGTTAGGGGGATTTTGAAGTTTTAGATTCCAGCTCCATGGGAAAAGGATATTTCTGCTTCCTCATGTGAGAAATTGTTAAAAATGTGCAACCTGTAGTTCAATTTGCCTGTTCTGGTTAGGGAAAAAAATGTGTATTGAGAAATGTGAGCCACTATAATGATTTCTGGTTGCTGAGAAACATTTTATCCCGCATGGTCTGTGTCAGTCACATAGGAAATGCAGTCATTTTCATGGTTTTAATTATTTCAAATGAGAAAGTGTTGTGTTTTCTCCTGCAAATCTTGTTGCAAAAATAAACAAGTAAATGTCATTAACACCTCAATTCTTTAATATCTTGCTGTTTTTCGACCACAGTTGGCAGCCCAAAAGGAGTCTTGCAGGCGTTCATTAATACCAAATGTCCGAGTAAAGCTTTCCAAAGCTCAGCAAAACACTGAGACCATCGCAGGCACACAGGGAATGAGTCCAGCTCCCAGCATGCCTTCCCAAGATGTTACCATGAGTTGTCAGTCCTTTGAAGGAGGTGAGTTCCTGGGGCATTTTCCTCACCACACAAAAAGAAAATAGCTCTGGCAGCTCTTATAGACAGACATGTGACTGCTGAAGAAAGTTGCACTGGGTTCGGCTTTTAGCATCCCCACCCACAGCAGGAGAAACTTAAAGCTCAGCAGATGGGCTCACAGCTTTGGTATCTGCCAGGACAACAAACAAGGGACGACTGAGAACTAATTGAGGGCTTCTGCCCCAATATCCTCCTCTGCTTCTTCACCCACAGAAATTTGTTCTTTTCAGTGCCAGTCGGGGAGGCAAGAGCCTGTCAGGGCTTTGACAGCATGGCCCCATGGAGAGTTCCTGTCCCAGCTGCCCAGCTCCTGCACCAGGTATTCATTTGACTAGCCTGGGAGGAGCAGGGAAACTATGACCTCATTTCCCACTTTAAAAATAAAATGATTCCTCTTGGTAGCTGCGAGGAATAATGAAGGTCAAATGCGCAGCCCTGTGACTTGCTCAGTACAGGTCTAGTGGTGGTTGCTCAGGTCCTTGCTTTTTATTTGGTTTTCTAAAAGCCACAGGCCCATGCCACCTCTGGGACAGCTGATGTAGTTACCTATGGGGTAAAAGCAAGCTCTGTCCAGAGAATATTACAGTAATTTTGCCTTTGCTTTAATAGTGTGACTGCTACAAACAGTGCCCCTGAGGTGCTCTGGGCTTCCTCCCAGGCACTGGGGCACTTCTTTCCCCCACCACAAGCACAAAGCTATGCCCAAGGATTGTGCAATGAGATATCAGCGCTGAGGATTGAACTTTCCCTCAGGCTGCAGCAGTCCTGGTGCACCCACTTGGCTTCTCCTTGTCTTGGTCTGCCAGCCTGTGACCATCCTCATCTATGAGAAACCCTTCTCTCTCTTATCTTATTCAAATTCAGACTGCTGCTAAATTTGGCCTTAGGCTCCCTGTTTCAGGTTAATCACTGAAAATTTATTGTTAATTGTTTAAATTAACATGGAAGAAATGCACATTGGCAAAGGCCAGCAGACTATCAGTGGTACAAAGTGTTGCACAAGATGTGAGGTGCTTTGAACAGACACAGGCTCAGGAAAGCATTTGTGCACATGGAGTCAATAGGCAGGGATTACTTCACTCAGCTGAAGGTTATTTTCTCATTACGAAAAGCAATCATAAACCAGTGCAGCAGCAGGGCGGCTGCTTACTTGTAGCTGCCTTTATTAGAGCATGGGAGCATGAGAGGCTTTTCCTAGCTTCTTTGGATCAGCAAAACAACACTTTTCCTTCTCCAGTGTCATCGCAGAGAGATGACGCAAATCTTGCTGTCTTCTGGGGAAGCCTGTGAGGAGTTTTGGCACTACCTTCACATTCTCCCCTGCTAGGCAATGAACTTGGAGCTTTTCCCTCAAGCTCTGCCTTCTTCATATCTTTCCCTTTCCTAGGTAATGGCAAATACATATTATCCTGACCAAAAGAAACATCCTTTTTTCCATGTTTGTGACTCTCCTGAATTGCACATGGTCTTTCTGCAGTGGGTGTCTGTCCTCTCCTGACAGACAGCTCTGAAATTTCAGTTGTGCTCCAATGAAGATACTTTCTCTCCCACAAGCCCACACTCAGACTTTCTGACTTCCAATTCTCTGATCATGTCTTCTTGTATCCATCATTATAGGATTTAGCTTCCTTGCAAACTCTAAAAACAAATGCACTTAGGCCAGCTCTCAAACATGCCACTGAAAACATAACCAACGTGCTAAATTGCCTAATTTCTGGAATCTTATGGTTGTCACACTTACACAACCCACTCTCATAAATCTCAAAAATGAGATTATGATCATAAAGAATTCAGGGTTTTTTTGTTTGTTTGTTTGTTTTCTCATTTTTTACAGCCAAGTTGTGTAGGTCAGTCCTTTGATTTTGGCTTTCAGAAAGGTATATGAAAAGTTTAACATTTCATCTTTATCTTGAATATACATTAAAATTGAGGATAAGTAAATTTATAGCTAGAAGAGATTTAATCCTTCAGGATTATGGCTGCAGGTGGCCAGGTGCAACACATGATATTAACTGTCTACCAGGTTCTACAGTCTGTGGTAGCTGCAGAGGTTGCACAGACTCTTGTATTTGCTGTGGCTGCTTTCTGTGGCCTCTTGTGTCATTCCATTCCTCTGCTTCTTCCCTGAGTGACTATGGATCAAACAGAGGTTTGATAGCTCTAAGTTCAGAGAGGAGAGATCTTTGAGTAGCCCCAGACATGGATGTGGTTCCTGACCAGGTTGCACAGCCCTCTGCACATTGTCTCCTGCTCTGGGAGATCGGGAACATGGGGAACAGTGTTGCAGCTGTCTCAACAACAGTGGTGTTGTGCTGCTCTTTGGGCCCCTTCGTCTGAGCAGGAGAAAGAAGTAAATATCTCCTGTCTAGGCTAGTGATGAAAAGGCAGGTCTCTCTCAATAAATCTCGTGTTTCTGTTCTTTATGTTCGAGTACTGCTTAGGTTTATTCCATGCACTCAGATACCTAGAAAGATTATTATAAAAGGCAGTTATGCAGAAATCAGGAAATCCCGGATTTAAAGAGTATTCATGCCTCTGTACTTCAACTCTTCTGTGCATATGCACAGTACATTGTTTAATAGCTATACTGCATATGATTTCTTTCATACACCCTTACCTTGTTCACTACGTAGAGCAGATAGCAATTAGCTAATAATTGTTTGTGTTACATTAGAACTCAGACTGCAAAATCACAGTGATTTCTGCTGCCCTTATAATGTAAAGTGTTACCCACTATTTTGATTCTATTTGTTCTGGCATATGGTCCTAAGCTTGCAAATAGGGATAATCCATCATGAAGTTATGATTGACAGCTTCCCTATAAAATCCTATATGGTGCTGTAATATATGTTAAATAAAAAAAAAAATCATAAGCCTGAATTAATTTGTCTTCACAACATGCTATTAAGATGAGTAGACAGCATTATCTCAGTTTTGGGGCTGGGGAACTGAGACATATTATTAAAATACAAAAACATGCCTTAAATTTAGGTACTCAGTCTGAGAAGCCTAGAATCTGGTCTTGTCATTGAGCACTAAGGAAGTCTTAATAGGCTCAAAGGCAGTGTGCGCTGACTTTGTTTGCACTTGAGAGTCTCAAACAAAGCTGAAAACAATGCTTCAGGATCTCAGCTCTTACAAAGAAGAAAGGATCCACTGTAGGCCACTTAGCCCATCCTCCTGCCTTAAGAAAAGGTCAGCTAAATCTGTCTTCCCTGGATATTCCCATAGTTAAATTGTTCCTGCATAACCTGTTCTTAAAAAATCCTAAAAATAGACATTTAACTGACTTCTGAGTCAGGTCTCTTCCAGTTCCCAATTATGCTTCTTGTTAGACTGGTGTTTAGACAGAATCCTCTGTACAATATCTAGTCGATCTTTTCTTGCTCTGTCTGCAGGGAACATGAAGAACTGCATGTTCCTCTGCTCTTTGAACACACTGAGGATCTGCTGTTGGCCCCTGGGGTGCTTGCTGGCTCACACCTCTCCTTGGGGAACGCTGCCCAGAGCTGGACACAAAGCACCAGGGGCTCATGGTGCTGAGTAAGACAGAAAGATTTCTTTGTGCCGATTTCGTGCTACTTCTGTTTATATGACCCAGAAGCGATCTCCACTTTTCTTTCAACAATATCATGTTCTTGCTCATGAATAACTTGGGGTATACTGTAACCCCTGTTCTTTATTTGCAGAACTATTATCCATCCCATCAGGTCCCTTTTTATAATTTAGAAATCAATTACTCTTACTTAAATGTAAACCTGTGTGGTCTTCCAACCTGAATTATTTCTTCCTTTCAACTCACTGCAGTCTGCTTCCTGCCCTCCTATGTGCCTGCAGCTCCTCTCCCAGCCGTATGTTCTTTGTTGTCTCCCACACAATTTCAGTACATGCATCTTTTAATGTCATAAGCAGTGGAACAAAAAGCAGGAAAGAGATGCAGACTCAGGACAGTCCATGGTGGAAGTTGAAAAAGGTTTCTGTACATTTTGATGATGATTTGCCAGTATTTCCTCAAGTAGTGATCCTACTATCATTACTAACTGTGCATTTAAGAAATGAGGCACTTGGAAATAAACTCCTGCAGAAAGCCTCGCATGACTTCTTCATCGCATTGCAACTCCATGCCACATGCTGCGGTCAGATCTCAACTTCTATCCAGCTCCAGGCCAAGGCACCTCTTGGCCCTGTTTGCAGGACAGGGGCAGTTCTCCCTTCCAGAGGGAGATATGGGCAAGGTGCAGCTGGGATGGAAGGGCGCAACTATTTGTTGTCCATAGCACCCTGGGAGACTTCAGTCAGTAAGCTCTAGCATGCCTGTACATGTCTGAACTTCCAATGTGACCAAATCCAAACAGCTTTTTGCAGGAAACATACATTCTTGATACAAAAGTTACTTTTGCTAAATTTCAAGTAGTTGGTATGTGGCAGAATAGGGGAGGAGGACGTGGCAGTCATGCTTTTCTAAATGAACTTATTTTCTATCATTGGCAAACTCAGTTTTTTTTCCCTAGCACTGCTTGTGGAGAAAACATTGTTACACTATGAGCAGATCTTAAGTGCAGTGTACATACTGATCACCAGGGCTTCATTTGTGCAGGGAAGTTGGGTGCTGCTCCAGGCTGCCACTCTGCCTAGGAAACTTCAAAAAGACCTGGGCAGGCAACCAAGGAGCCCGGACAGGATGCTCAGCCAGAAGGAAAGACAGTAGGAACAGAAAGTCACTGCTCAAAGGCCTCCAACAAAACAAGGCATAATTGTACAGTTACAGCGAAATAACATTTATAATAGCCATGGGCAACCTCTGAGGTAATGGAGGGAAAAAGGTAACTAACTAACTCTTTCTGTTAAGTATATTAATTGGGTTGTTACGTATTTAGTTGCCAGAAAGCTTGCAGTTGGTTCCCACAGCAGCTAAGCTGTTCGCAGTGCCTCGCCTGCTATCAGTGTTCGAAGGAAACCACGAGTTCTCCACCCTCTGGCCATAGAGAAGAACAACAGCAAGCACCGAAAAGGCTTTGAGGGAGTCATCCACTGTGGGTTCCTTCTTTTTACCCACAGTTTTCTGTTAAATGTACTTTATAAAGGTCACATACCTCCTTTGCGTTAATAATAACATCATAATCTTACCAGTAATATGAATCACTTGGCATTATGAGCTCCCAAGAGCAGGTTTCGTAGTGTTGATTTGAGTTTCTTAAACACAATGAAGTGTTCTCATTTTATTCTCATTTTATGGTGTTCAGATTAATAAACTTAAAAAAAAAAAAAACACTGTTTTTAATAGGGATTTTAGGGTCTGTCTTAAAGGATCAAAAGGTATCTCTCTCTATATTTTTTTATTCCACTAGATGTCACCAGCACAATATTTTTACAAAGAAGGCTGTGGGAAAGACCAGAATTATTTCAGTTCAAGAAATTCACTTAAGACTCTATGATGAATTTGGCCAAGGAATCATTCTGGAACAATTGTTCAAACCCAGCTTTGAGTTTATCCCCAAGATCACTTTGAGGCCTGCAACAGTGCAGAGTTGTCTCAATAATCTGACCCCTAGGGGCAAACTCGATCAGAAACCATTTTTGCTGTTGTGCCTCTTCTGTGGGGCTTGAGGGTTGTGCTCAGCTCATGGTCATCACAACTCTATTGCTGGTGGTTTTGCAGCTGGCTAATACCAAATTTATGTGATATGCTATGCAACACAGGTGTGATCAGATAAAGAGCTGGCAGCAGCAGTTCTTAAATCAACCCCATGTCTCTAACACATCTAGCAACAAGAGCATCCCTGGGAGCACCAAACCTGCTTGCTGCACCCTGCAGCAGCCTGAGGCCATCCATGGTTCTCCTCCTGTTGCAACACAGAAATATTGCAGTGTTCTTTCCCCACAGCTGCATGGCACAGTTATCTCTTTTGATGTCGTAACAGTGTCAGGTTCAAGCCTGATTTAACCTGTTATCTCAAGACCTGAACATAGCCTTGCCTTGACACCTCATCCTATAAAAGGATCAGGTCATTATGCAGAGCCACAGGCTATGTAGGTTGGTTCAGTTACTAGGAGGTTGTATTTTTCCATGAACAATGAAATTTCAGGCCTTGGCATGCTTTTCTAGGGGGAGCAGGCCATCACACATCATGCTGCAGCAGGAGATAATGGAATACAGTATCCCACAGTCCTGGTACACAGCCCTGAGTGCACCATTGCTGCCAGACTGTGTCACAGGCCATGCAATGTGAAACAAAATGAGTCTTTTCCCAGAAATTGTGTATTGCTCATGTATCACCTGATATCAATGGCAAACACTGCTGCCAAACTTTGTACCGTTCCTTGAGTGATGGCTTGCACAGACTGTTTAATGAGTTCATAAGCATCATTACAGATATTTCCCTCTTCCATGTTTTGCCTTGAACTCTTTGCAAAGCCTTAACCCAATTAACCTTTTGTTTGTTAGTCTATTTTGGGGTCTACCATCCTCATCCCCTCCATAGGCATTGCCCTGGCCATGCTCCACCAAGAAGGCAAAGAGACGAGGGGTCATCTGTCTGCCTGAAACTGTTAGTCACCACAGATCCTGTGGCTGTGGAGCAGTTCAACTTCTGCCTGCAGGAAAGTGGGAGAGTCAAGTAATAGTGGATCATAATACTGTACCAAATGTTCTGACTGTATTGCCTCTGGTTATACTGTTTGCCAGAATGTAGAAAATCTCACTCCCTGCAGTTTGCAGCTCTGATGGGAGCACGGCAGAGAACTAAAGAAGGTAGCTGCAAGACTTCCAGGCATTTCTGGCAGCAAGCAGTGGTTCAGAGTTGACAGGGATGGCAAAACCCCCACCTGCTTAGCTGGGCCACTCACGTTTGGAACAGCTGAAGAAGGAATTGAAGCAGACTCTTTCCAGTGCTGCACTGTGCACTACATTTTTAAAAGGAGCAGCTAAGCCACTGCAAATGTGAATAATTTTATTATTTACAGCACTTGACAGATATCAGCTGCCTTTAACCAATGGCAGTTAACACCTCTCAGCAGCAGTATCTCTGCAATGAAGTCTGTGTAGTTCAGGAAAAACCTGCTAAAGAGCATGACACTCCTCACATTCTCTCAGTCCTTGCCAACATCATTTTTGCCCTTGTTCAGAGGCAAGAGAAAAAAAAAAAAAAAAAGTAGTGTACATGGCTAAAGACTCTGGGATGAAGAAAAATTGTCCTTTCACTAAACTGTGGATGTTCACCCCCTTGGTAATTGCTTTTTCTCACCTTTAGCTGCTTGTTAGCTGCTTGCCTATAAATCACAAGTGACACTGAGAGGGTGAGCAGGGACTGATCATTCACTATTTCCTTAATGTGACAACTTTAAGGTCATCAAGGAGAAGGGAGATAGGAGGGAAGTCCAGGAGCAGACAGTCTGTGGCCACAGTCCAGCTCCCATGCTGTCCTCTCGTGGCAGGAACTGCCATCAAGACATGAGCTGTGACGTATGACCTGGCACCCCTCTTTCTTATGAATCAGCAAAGGTGAGAAGTCTGCTGCCAGCTGAAGGTACAATGACAGGACAGTGAAATGCACTTGGTCAAAACTTCATCTAGTCAACTTGAATATATACAGTAGTGAAGAACAACACACGTGGTTTCTTCACAGGCTCATCGCTGTAGCAAGAATTGCATGTCCCCTGTAGGTTTGCTGAGCCCACACTGAAAGCCAGGCTGTCACGCCTTGCTTGCAGTTCCTGTCAGAGTTGTGTAGGATAAACATCAATCAAGTTAACAATGTTCCCACGGCAGAATTTAATTCAGACTGCCAAACCCAGTTTAGAAGCAGAACATGTATTTGAGCAGCCAAGCAGCCTGCTACCAGAGAGAGCAGCCTGGAGGTACCTTAAATCTAGTTCAAGGATGCCTGCACATTCATGCAGTCACATCCCAGCTGCAGGGTATACATGCTCCCAGAGTGAGGCTCAAGTAAGAGGTTAGGAAACAAGATTTCCTATTTCTGCGATGCAATACCATGCCTCCTCCTAGATCAATAACTGAGAGTTTTGTCATGTAGTGTTGGGTGAACTCACAAGGTAAAATCTTCTCATCTCAGTTTCTTGGAGTGGAGAAAACCTGTCTGGTTGTGTGGCTCTGAACTTTGCTGAGAAATGAAGGCAGAAGACCAAACTCCTATGCTTGGAGTGAGAAAATATTAGAGTACATCTGCAATAATTTCATACATGTGTTGAAAAATTCTCTTTTATTAATTTAGGAGCATGAATTAACTTGTCATTCAAGTTATTACGGAGATGTCATTAAGGGGCTTTAATTTGGGAAAGCCAATACACAGTATTTTAAATAAATGGAATAAAAATGCTTTTTTGATGAAGAATTTATAGTGTGAAAAATCAATAATCCTCACTCTGGAATATACTGGCAAGCTGACGCTGTGCAAAGGAAGAAAGTGGATGATGTCATCAGATAGATTCTGAAGTAACTTTTCATTTTAGTAACAGTCTTTCTCCAGCTGCTTTTTTGGGGTGCAGATTTCAATAACAAATCAAAAAGAAGATACATTATAGACAGCTAAGCTTCCTGGAAATACCACACTTACAATCAAAAGATTCTTAACATCCTTTTTATATCCTGATCATGTAATTGGTGTATTTCTGTCCTTAGGCAGTGAGTAATTTAGCATTAGAGCCTCACTTTATTTAGGACTGTTGCAAAACAATCCTGATCTATGGCAAGCATAAGAAAAGACTCTAAACCTGTAAAGGCAGATATTCTAAATTTAGGATGGATAATGGAAAGCATTGTACTTAGAGCTAAAAACAAAAGCAGATAGCATCGTGGGAACAGATTACTCTTGGGCTATTTTGTTCTTCAGCGGGACTCACTTATTAAGTAGTAATGACCATGATGGCCAAACCTTGCTTTCAGTTTCAGTTGTGTAACCCCAGGTAAGCTCTGATGATTCTTTGGGGTCACTATAATTTGTGTGGGCATAAATAACAGAAGATTTTTCCCCAGCTTTTTTTTTTTTTTTTTTTTTTTTTTTCTCCTCTTTTAATGTCTACCTTTTTGAAAACTGGCCAGTTAAAAAATGACTGAAACAAAGTTTGTGGTCTTTCAAACTGGAATAAGTTCCTGTTTGGATTTAAAGCTTTCAGGACTAATATGGAACTTAATGATTCTACAGCAAGTATCTACAAGTTTTATGAAATTTCAAGCAGGATAAAACCTTTCCTATAAGTAAAAAGTGGAAGGATGTGGGAAAAGCTGTTTTGACCATGAACATATATGAGTTCCTACTTCTCATATCTGACAGTATATTGTTAAAAATGTTATCTACAACTTAAAACAAAGAAACAAACAAACAAAAAACGGGCTGTTAGGTCTTGCTGTGCCATGCATGATCAGTGGAGGACCTGAAACAAAAGCCTCGGAAACAAACCTGTCTGCAGTACACTGTAATGCCTTGTGTAAGAAACTATAGCACTATCTATGAGAAGACATGATATTTCTTTGCACCATAGAACATAACCTTGTCTGAATCTGAGGGACATAGAGACCAGGATCTGACACACAAAAGCCTATGCAGAGGGTCACAGACAACTGGGACAATAGGGTTTTAGTTGTAATCTTCGTGAAACAGAATTGTAATTGCAATTTCATAATTTGCTACCAGGTGCTGGATAAATAGAGAGGTAAAATAGGTCCTGTTTTTAATATGTGGTTAGATAGCTGTTGGATTTTAAACTATAGGCAAGGCATTATTTTATCTCCACATGTAATGGCTTTGGGTACTGTGTGTAGCTGCATGAATAATACAGTATATGTGAATGTCATCCATCAGCTATGAGCACAGTACCATACAACAGCAGTGAAAACTGAGATCTTGAAGTCTGATCCAGGAAAGGGTATTGAAGTCTCTTTTTAAACGGTCTCTTCAGAAAGAAAATTCTGAAGCCTGTTCACTTTTTTTTTTTTTAAACTTGAAAGGGACTCATAAAATGACAAGATAATATGAAGGTATACTTGCTGCAATGGATGAAATATTTAACTGAAATGGAAGAAACACATAGAGACTAAATACTTTGCTACATGTGAGGAAAAAAACCTACTACTTGGTTCATATCCACTCATAGAATAGATGCAAGTAGCCTGTTTGCAATTCCTCATACTTCACAGAGGTTTGGCATTTGTCTCCTTTAAAACTATGATCTGTCACATAAAACTGTCTCTAGCAGAAAAAGGTAAGTATATCTTGTCAAAATTTATTCTCACTATAACAACCTGCATGAAATTTTAAGAGTTGTAGGCCTATTTTTTTATTGCACAGCAGAATCTCAGATTAATTTCAGAAGAGTCACCCTTGCTGTGCCAGAATCAAACTGTCAGAAAGAGAAGCAAGAATTAAGCTCGGACACTGCTGTGTTCTTTTTTCTCCTTATTTCATTATCATTGAGGTTTCCATGATAATTTTGGCAAATTAAAATGCATTCCAACACTAGATTTCTAGATTTCTAGAGTGACCCAAGACCTGACTGTGTAATAGAAAGAAGAAAAACTTAGATGCATGCACACGCTCAAGAGATTATCTAAACTCAATTTATATTTATTTAGAATATCATTCAGTTTCCCCAAGGGCCTTCATGTGAGGACTACAGCTCAAACATGGGAACTTTAAAAATATTGCAGAGTTCATCAGAATTGCAAGTATGTGCTGCAACATTGCTCTCATAGTCCACAGCCCTGAGCCTGATACGTGGGGTCATAAACAAAACAAGGAAAGGCCTGCTGCTGCCCACAGCTGGCACCCACCAAATCCTCTAGTTGCCACCTGTAATCTCCAGTCACAGTCACAGAACTCAAAGGGATCAGTTTTCCATAGCCTATGGAAAACCATCAGTGGCACGCCCATGAGAATGGTGAGCCAAATTAAAATCTTTTGCTAAAATGGAGCCTGGGCTCTGCCTTAAGCTTCCCTTCCCCAACTCTGTGCTGGTCCCAAGGTATAGCAGAAAGGAGGACTTACAGGAGCCCTCCAATTTTGGTTAAATGAAGTGTTAAAAAAACCCTAACATTCACTACACAGCTTCTGGCAAAGACAGAGTGTAGGTTACCATCGCTCTTTTGATAGGCAATACTTAATTAAGGCAAAGAAATTTGCAAGTTCTGTCACCAAATGTTTCCTATCAGGCAGTTGCAATCAAAATGACATGTAAATCAACGGTTGTCCAGCCTATCCATTGTCACACATAGTTGAGATGGAATGAAGAAAAACATTGAATCACACACAAAAAAAATATTTGAATACATCAGCCAGAGCTATCAAATGTTCAGTGATGGAGAAGGTACTCACTGATGTTTTAACTTCTGTTCATGTAAGCAGCTTCACTGAAACCAAAGGCAGAACTGGAGTGAGTGCTTTGTGTGCGTGATGTATTGGCAACCTCTATAATATGGCTAGTAGTACTTAACCAAAGCATTTTATTAAGAACAGCTGGTGATTTATTTTTGACCCAGATGGTAATAACATGCCCTCATCAAATGTTTGGTTTGATTAGTTTGATTAGTGTTAGCAGTATGGCTTCTCTAACAGTGCTGTCATGTTGTATGAAAAAAATAGCAGGAAGAGGTTTAAATGTTTACGCACACTTTTTGATATAATTTCACTTCTCTATGGAAAGCTCTGCAAATGATTTCCTAATGGAGTGTTCCAGTATCTTATTTATTTCCAGCATCTTACCTATTTCCAGCACTCTACCATTATCTGTCACAATATTTTCCATAATGGCAACATGCTAAAAGATGTAGCGTCATGTGATTAATTTTTAATTTATCACATATATTTCAGGGCAGGCAGCTAATGTGCTTTAGAAAGTTCAAAAATACGTTTTCCCTGTGTTTTCATATTTCTTGTTCTGTAGCACTTTTCATTTTATAGAACACTTGTTCCCCTTCTCTCTTGTTCTCAGCTGCTGCTATTTCATTTTAGTGACCACGGAATAAGAAGTAATATATTACTAGTTACCTATAAACCAGAATTTAAAAATCCATGCTTTTCCAGTATGTTCATAGTCACATTTCATGAGATTTCTACTGGCTTGCAGTGATTTTTTAAATAAATGTAGCTTTTCTTTGTTAATTTTGTTTCAATTACTTACAAGACTTACAAGCAACTGAAATGGTGAAATACTTCAGCTCCCTAGTGAGTTTCATGATTTCCAGTCCTGCGTCTTTTTTATATCAATCTACCTCTATGGCTTCTAGTCACCAATTATAATGGGTGAACTGCTTATAACTATACCACCCTCTTCTGGTTGTTGAGTTTAAGGATGACATCTACCCTAGGATACGCAGTGTGCTCCTAACCCTGAAGCCAAGTGATCCTGGAGCACTGAGTAACTTTGTGCCCAAACCTGGAAACATGTCACATCTGAGATCCTCTTTACCATTACTCACTGAAGCATCTCGCATAGCTTGTTATGTGGCTGTTGATTAAAAGAAGTTAACATGTTATTTTGTCCCTTTGGAAAAGCCAAGTCCCTATATACTCACACACAAGCTCTATTTCTTATTTCAGTGTGCCTTAGTACAGTCAGTCTTTAACTATGGCTGTATGGCATCTATCACTTCTATTCAAATCCACATAAAGGCTATTTTTGGCATATACAATGGAATTGATACAGCACGGTTCTCAGCAGGAAACTTCACTGAATAGCATATACTTTTTAGTTGGATATAGCTGCTCAGCTGTCATCAGAGCAACATATTCATTTGCCTGAACTAACAAACTGATCTCCCTGGGAACAGCAAAAAAAAAAAAAAAAAAAAAAAAACTGACTTAGATTATATTTTTGAAACAGTTTTATCTCTGTACTACATCTCCACTTCAGTATGCTAATGTTAATTCTGTGTCTTCAAACTCAAAAGACCAGAAAATCTCAGTATCGAACCAACAGAGAACTGTCATTATTATAGACCATAAGAAGCAGGAGGGATGTTTATGACTACTGAAAAAGAAGGATGAAGTTTAAGTGGTCTTAGGCCTTATCCTATTAATGATTTATTCGTGTGTTTCATACATTACATTCATAAGAGATGCTCTGAGCAGTGGGATATCTTCTCTTCATAAATGAGAGGCCTTGCACAAACCACTGGGTTCCTCATATCTCCCTGCACAGTGGAGAGGACCAAATCAGTGAACAGACCCTTCCTGAACAGAACAAACCAGTGCAGGCTATAGCCCATTCAATGAAAAGTTCAGTTGTCCCACACAGGAGCTGCTGAAGGAGTCCATTGGCATAGTGCACGATGTTGTTTTGCTGTCACAGCTTGGGCCTACCTGCTAGAGAACAGGGAGGGAGGCAATAGATAAACACTTTTTTTGTAGCAGTTGACAGTCTATTTACCAAAACACTAAAATGCAGGGAAAACTTGTGAGTAATTAAATAAATGAAGGGAACAATTGTGTCAGATGGGAGCATCTCAAAGGCTGGTGGATCTAGAGAGGGGTATTAGGTATTACAAAGGGCACTGCACCTGATTGAGGGAAGGGTTTGTCTGGGCTGACTGTAGCTTGCCCAGCTTCAGGAAAGAAAACAGTCTTTCACCAGGGATGAAGCCTGTGTAGAACAAGAACTGGAGTTCTGAAACCACTCTCATCTCTTAATAGCAAGTTAAAGCAATTGATGAGCCAGGTGCAAAATGACAGTAATCTCGAGATAGACAAGCTAACAGATATTTGTAATACCGAGTGTTCACGGCCACTCAGAAGGTGGACGCTACACGACCTGACCACACGATGTCACCCTTGGTCCAGACTTATGTTGAGCCCAGGCCACCTCCTTCCTGCACCGGGACCCAAAAGAGCCCATAGCAGGGCAGCATGACTTGAAGAGAGGCCTCCAGCTGTGGGCAGAAGCAAGTATTGGCATAAGTGGTGAGATAATTCAAAGGATTTCTCATCGAGGTACAGCTAAGCCCTTACGCAAGAAAGTTCCACCACCACTGTTCTCGTGGTACCATGTACAAAGACCAGAGACTGAATGGATGTGGATGTTGACTGCCTTCTCCAGACCTGGCTATGGCCCTTTGATATCAGTGCAAAGGCCCTTTGGCAGTGCAGCACAAGGTGAGAACAGGTTGGGCTCTTTAGGCTGTGCTTACTCTGTAGAGAACAACAGAGGTCCACTCTTCTTTTTTTCCCCTCTCATCACTTTTATATATTCCAACACATGGGAGGAAACTCCTGAATAAACAGTAGACCCCATCTCTCTTCTGGGTTTCCAAAGAGCAAAGCTAGAAAACTTATTTCACAACTGCAGGTGACCGAATGGAAATTTGTAGTCATTATATAAGAGTATTGTAGAGTACCCTGCCTTTACAATGAATAAATAAATTACTAAGCTTCTATCTCCTGAAGAAAAAAACTTTTATCTAATGCCTTACCTGACAATAAAAGAATCTGCTGACCAGATTGCCTCTAATTTTAAACTTAAGTGCAGCACAGCACTTATCTGCTTTTTTTTTTTTTTTTTTTTTTTTTTTTTTAGAAGCTTTGGAAGCATTTCCATGAAAACTTTCCAGAGACAGTCCCAGCCAACATGGAAAATTTTATCCTAGTCTTTATGTGTTGGCTTTGACATAAAAAATAGTAGATGTGGGGGGTGTCAGAAACTGCAATTAACATAAGCTATCTTACTGTCTCTACTGGGGATAACTATCTACATGGTATCACAAAAACATCTGTAGAGCTAGTGCTACAGCAAAATAGGATAGTAATGTTGAATACTTGATTTCACTTCTTTGAAGACTGCAGATGGGCCCTGATCTACGTCATCATGCTTTAAGTACCCCAGCCTAATTAGAACCACCATCAAATCTCTTTTCTGAGCCATGTCCCTCAATTTTTTTTCTAGTATTTGTAAAAATTTTTCACTTCAGGTACAAAGCTATACAGAAGTCTTGTTCTTAATTATTTTCTGGAAGATCTTTAAAATAAGTGAATGGAAGATGGTCATAAACTACTTTTTAAAAGATTTTGGAACATGTAGAGGCATCTCCTGCTTAACTTAAGATAAGAGTGCCTGCCACTCTGCTGATTGTAGAGAGTTTACGAAGAACGCCCTCATCATCATTAAGCTTCAATTAACTTCCTAAGGTTCATGAAATGAAACAAGGCTTGTAATGCATAGGGATAAATCATACAGAAAGGACTGTGTGAAATATCTTAACTTGTGCATTATAATGTTTGTATGTACCATCAATACACACCGTCCAATGAGTGTAGAAGGACCCTACCATGCTCATCACTTGGGATATAATACGATGTTTTGTTTCAGGTTATTTCTCTCAATTGCTCTGCTAACTAAAACTTCTCAGGCTGATGGCAGTTATAGCACAGCTGACTCCCATAGACTATCTCCTTTCAGGTATGCCTTTAATATGTTAGATTCAGGCAGATTGAAAATACAGGCAAATTACTCACCCTTCCTACGCTAAAAATGGAGGCAGTGTGTTGAATATTCATTGCTAACAGTCACGGACTTTTGCACAAAGCAGTAGCAATGTAATGAGCTTATACATGGTAGAATACTTAAAATTACAATCAGACCATTTTTAAAATGTAACCCATTAAAATTATACTATGTACTGGCAAAGATTAAATGCACACAGTGTACATCTCTGAGTCACTGAAGTTCCATTTCTTCATTATTAATGCCTCCAGTGTTTGTTGTTTTTTTTTTTCCTTGAATACAGTAGAAAGTATGTTCTGTATTGTTACGTTTGGGCTGCACTTCTCTGCTTGCATATCTACATGCAGCACCTTGCTAGTGAGAGGGAAATGGAAGGCAAAGATAGAACATATCACATAACTTCATGGCTTAGCAAGTCCAGTTTCATTTTCTCTAAGATTTTCAAGAGGCCTAGGAGTCATCAACACAAAAGATGTCTCAGGCACATTATAGCTGTGGAAACTTTGCAAGGCCCATCAGTACACTATTCAAAGAATTACTGATACCGTGAATTCAAGGGTTGTTGAATTTAAGGGGGATGTGGCTGCATCTCTTTCCTATCTTAGCATGCTCTGAAAGGAGAAGGGTTTCTTGGCTGCTATAAATTAGCATTTTCAACTATGAATGTGATCTCCCAAACACACAGTTCATAGCTGAAGCAACACAATGCTTTCACTCCTATATCCAGTAATGAAAGATGGAAAGTTACTGCACGCTTGTATCTCAAGAACATAGTGAACAGAAATATTGCCCCTATGAAAGTTTATTGCAATTACCTGAGCTACAGCAGACTCTATCCAGGTTTTTCCAAGCAACTGCTCATTTTGATTATCCAAATTGCAAAGAACACTAACTGCAGTAACCAGAGGAAATAGAAGCTATAAACAAGGTGCAAGCACTCAATCCATCCAGAAAAAAAGAAATTGAATGGGATCACTCCAAAAGCTATCTTAATTCTTACCTGAAAGTGGCTTGCAGGTCCCTCCTGCAAGCCACCCAGCAGTAGTCAGTAATAAAAGTTTGTATTTAACAGCTGTTTTAAATTCAGATATACCCCATTCAAGTAAGCATATAGTCAGTTGGTGAAATCTGCCCTCATGGTAGCTTTTGTCAGCACTGACAAGCTCAAGGCACCTTGCACCCTACCACACTCTGCAGCAATGTTTGATGCTCCATGACAGATGCCCAAATAGGAAATTTCCATTGGCCTTAGTGAAATCTGCTTTAGCATACGACTGCAGCACAGTGGTTAAATAAGTCTAGTCTTTGCTATACAACTGGCTTAGTGACTTAGTTCCTGAAGTGTAGTTATGCTTTGTCTACATCAGAGACAAGCTCAGGGACGTATTTTTTCCAAGATTTTACTGCAAACCAATGGGTTTGGTCACAAAAAATATGATACATATAACCATGTTAATTATATTACATTACAATGATGGTATACATTACAAGTTAAGTCTTTAAGTTTAAATATACATCTAGAGTTACAACTGAATGTACAGATATTTTTTTTACAATACATACAACCAGGAATGAAAAACCCCCAAAACCCAAAACCATAAATAATGCCCATTTTACAGATGACATCTTTTAAACAAAGAAAGGAAAAAAAAAAAAGAAAAAAAAAGAAAGAAACCAACAGCTTCGACTGACTGCAGCTGGGGCATTTTGGTCCATAAAAACCCTTTCTAAAAATAGAAATCTGTTCATAGCAGCAATGCTTTCTTCAAGCATTTGGATACAAGTAATTGAGAGCCCATTTCAATAATTTCAGTTGCCTGTATCGATTTACAAAAAAAATTTCAAAATTACACTTAATTTATCTTCCAAATATGGAAGAAACAAACAATGCCCCACATTGTGGTATCCTGCAAGTGTCACATTGATGCATTACACTAAGTCCATCTGTAATACGCAGACCACACGCATACCATTTGTTCACATAGTAAACCCACATAAATGAACTGAGAAACACACTCTGCAACAGGGAAAGCTTTGGAGCTAACAAGATCTCATCAGAAAAAGGCACATTTCATAAAATCCTTATCACGTTCGGAAAGATCTTCATGCAAGGCTTTTCAGAGCTCGATTTCAAAACTGCTCATTCTTACTCTACAATCTGCCATAGCAGTCTATCGCAGCAGTCACTTTTGTTTTTCTTTCCCAAGGAGACAGCACCACTTTGGGGGAAGAAAAAAAATGGAAATGAAAAGCCTGCAAAGCTCATTCAGAGAGTGATGTGCTCTTCAAAAAAGCTTCCAGCAAACAGTGTAGTTGAAATTAAGGCTGCAAAGCTGCCATGGTGGAAATGTGCAAATTCTGTTTCAAGGTGACCGGTCAACTGGCAATTCCACCAGAAGGCCAAACAAAAATAAAAATAATAGTTATTATTATTTAAAAAAAAAAAGTAAGAAAGAAAAATGTTCACAAGAAAGAGTCCACAGGTGGGGCATATGAGAAGCCCAAAAAAGCCTCAGCAGCTTCTTTGACGCTGGCGGTGATGAGGATGCTGTCTGGAGACTGGCCAATAGAGCTGGGGACTGGCTCATCTGTAAATTCAGGATCAAAGTGCCGCAGGTCATTGGGGCCACTCTGGTGAAGGAGAAAAAAAGGAAAAAAAAACACACTATTAAGATCAGACCTTCTTATTTTCTGGGAAAAAAAAAGCTCAAACAGTAAAAGAGAACCACCTCCACAACCAGATACCCAGATACCTGCACTTAGTTACTATCTGACAAGCCAAATTTAGCTCTATGCATGAGAATCTACCAACTTTCTGCACCTTACCTTCCCCTTTGGTAATACGGGGATTATTTTAAAATAGCCACGCAAATGAAGTATTTATTTGTCAGAGGTCTCCCATCCCTCCTCCTCAAAAAAAAAAAAAACAAAAACAAAAACAAAAAAAAAAAACACGCATCTAAATTTAGAAAATCCATCAGCAAAAAGTCAGCTACTGCTTATTTTTAATCTTCTCTGAATGGCCATGAGGAAAGCTGTGCTGCCCAAACACATCTCCATGTGGCCAGTTTCCTCTAGCTTCTGGGCACCCCATGAAGACACTTCCTTACACATTCTATAATTAGAAGTGATACATACCACATTTGGGTTAAAAGGGGGGGTAATCTTCTTATTAATAAGATCATCCCAGTTAATTGGGGAGAAGAAGATGTGATTCTTAATCTCCGTCTGTTAGTGAGAGAAAAAAATAGATTAATTCAGACCCTAGCTAATGTAAGTAATATGACCTAGTCATCTTCCTGTACTGCACACAGGAAGAACTGCTCATCTGGCACTTACAAAGTCCTCCTTGGCACCAAGCCTCTTTGTCCTGTCTTTCTGCAGAAGGCCTTCCAGGAGATGTCTAGCAGAGTTGGTAATATTTGGCTTCAGTTGCAAAGGTTTGTTCAAGATGTTATCATACATTTCTGCTGTGTTCCTGCTGTAGAAAGGCGGCTGTGGAAACAGCAATGGAGAGATCAAGGTTACGGGGCTGACTCGTGAGTACGCGCCTTCTGAGAGCGCAACAGTGAGCTCGTTTGATCTGTCAGTGAGGATTCACTGCTTACCAGGCCATAAAGCATCTCGTACAAGACTGCTCCAAGGCACCACCAGTCCACAGTCCTGTCATAGGGCTGCTTGTGAAGAACTTCAGGAGCAAGGTACTGTGGAAGAGAAGGAAAAGAAACACATTAGCAAAAGGGATCTGTGTAGTTACTGCAGTCCCCCCATTTCTGAATGACAACAGCTCGCTGAATCCCAACAGTATCTAAGCTGCCAGGAAGATGCAAGTACTTTTAAAACCAGCAGCAGGCTTGAAAGCCACTCTCTCCTCATCAACAAGCTCTTTGTATCCCACAGGTCCTCACCACAGTCTGATATCACAAGACCCATCCTAAACCCCACGTGTCTCACCCACGGGAAAAGCACATCGGGATGATGAGCTGTGATTGCACTTTGAGGACTGGACGTACCTCAGGTGTGCCACAGAAGGTGGAGGTTGTGCCATTGTGCTCTATGTTTTCCTTGCAGAGTCCAAAGTCAGTCAAAACAATGTGCCCCTGCGAATCAAGTAGAATATTCTCTGGCTTCAAGTCACTGTAGGAAAAGATGAAAGAAAAAATGTTCCTTAGAAGAGCTGAAGTCAGAAGATTGTTTACTCATTAAGTCATAAAAAATGATAAAAATAAACACTGGGCTAATATTGAGGTAAACTTTTTAATGCTCATTAAACAAAGGGCGTGGTTTCTTTTAGTCCAACAACATTGCTTACCGATAGACAATGTTCAGGGAGTGCAGGTAGCCCAACGCACTGGCAATTTCAGCAGCATAAAATCGGGCCCTTGGCTCCAGGAAGCAACGCTCCCTCTGGAGATGGTAGAACAACTGCAGGAGACAGAAAGAACAAAGTTCTGTAAGCGGCGCCAGAGCCTGTTAACAATGAGCTTAATTAGACTCAACATATATAGCTAGGAAGAACAATGGCAGGAAATGGCCTAACGATCCTTTGGTAGTCCAAAATTTGGCAGGCCGGAAACATTAATTCTACTAACTTTTCCCCATGGTTTTTTTCCCCTTGGAACTCTTTTTATTTAAAAGGAAGGGTGAAAAAAAAGTCTACCCTACCGCTGCACACATGATAGGAAATACTACTTGATTTTCTTACTGCTTACCTCTCCGCCATTGATGTAGTCCAGGACAAAATACAGTTTGTCTGCAGTTTGGAAGGAGAAGTGAAGTCCGACCAGGAAGGGGTGTTTCACATTTTTCAGCAGGACATTGCGCTCTGACATGATGTGCTTTTCCTGAACACACGGGAAATCAATGTTTAGCAACAGTACTTGCTGAGCAACAGCAGTAATAATCAATTTGACGAACATCACAACAAAAACACTAAGAAGCAGCTCACCTCCTTCTTCTTCAGGATTGCTTTTTTCTGTAGGACTTTAACAGCATAAAACTGCTCTTCCGCCTTATGCCGTGCAAGAAGAACCTGAAAGAAGACAGATTCCCAGAAGTGAGCAATGCTAAGCTACAGAACAAAGAGTAAACACAACAGAAAACAATCCCTTCTGCTAACGGCTCAGCACTGCTCCACTCCTCTAGCTCAGCATGCAAGCTCTGTGCTGGCAGTGCCTAAAGCTGTCAGCACTCCCACAGATAAATCTAGTTTTTATGATTAGTATCCTTCCCTTCCAGAAGGGAAACAGATACCCTCCCAAGCTGAAGAACCCCCACTCCTGCCTACTCCCTGCCTTGCTCTACTGTGACTCACAGAAATGCAGCACCCTGCTTCCCTTCCCTGCGGCCCAGCAGAGCCAGGCACTGGGCAGCAGCACTGCCCACGTCTGCTCTAAATGACTGCCATTCACCAAAGGCAGCACAAACAGAGCCCGTAGGCATTACCACATACACGAGCTGAAGAGTAATTCAATTACAGTAAAAAAGAAGTTATGCTTACCTTTCCAAAGCTTCCTTTTCCAATAACTTTTAAGAAATGAAAGTCTGATGGCTTGGCATGTGGGTTGGATGATGGGCCAAGATTTATCTGCTGTGACGGACTGGGCTAGAATGACAAACACACAAAACAGTTCTCATAAAACACTGAGAGTTTTTTTTAATATAGATAAAGTAACTTTGAAAGTGAGGACGAACACTCTGCTTATCACTAAAACTTTAATCTAGACATCTACCAGATGACTTACACTCTTTGGTACTACTCAAGAAAAGTATAACAGCAATAGCTGATCTAACAACTCTTTCTGAGGTCTTAGTCACATTCCATAATGAAGCTACAATTAATAAAGGTTAATTTAAAAATTTTTTTCTCCATGTTGAAAACAAGATCCACAAGATCACTTTTTCCCTACCTACATCATTGTGATATAAACTGAAGTAACACTCGTGATGCTAATTTTGCTACGCTTCTATTATCAGCTCATTTGATGTTCTAAAAATGCTTCATGGAGCGTAAAATCTGCTTACCGGAGGAGACGGATTAGCGTTCATAAGTTCAGGCTCTTGAGGCTGGGAGATTTTCAAGATAGATTGTACTTCAGGGCTGCAATGATGAAAGTATGTGTTAATCATTACCATCAGGTCGATTTTTCCACCAGAGGGCAAGCAAGGACTGCGCTGGGGAAAGATGAGTTTGGGCTTGGGCTATTACAGAAAGCAACGATCTGTTTGGCTTAAGGAGTAAAACTAACTTACAGAATGTAAGTTCTGCCATAGAAATAAATGTATTTATAGCATATGTACAGATCACAACAGAGGTGGGGCCCTAGAAATTCCATCGAACCAATTTCATCCAAACCCTGCTCAGGAAAATTTGCCGCAAGGTGACTAATACCTCAAGAAGAGCAAATAATTCTTCTGTAATAGTCATGTCAGAAGCATTACAGTAAACAATTTTTTTAATCAATAGTGGGATTTGTTAGAATCACAGAATATCCTGAATTGGAAGGGACCCATAAGGATCACAGAATCCAACCCCTGGCTCCACACAAGACCACCCAAAAATCAGATCGTATGGCTGAGATTGTTGCCCAAAAGCTTCTTGAACTCGGCAAGCTCACTGCCACGACCACTGCCCTGGGGAGCCTGTTCCACTGCCCAACCACCCTCTAATGAAGAACCTTTTCCTGACACCCAACCTGACCCTCCCTTGTCACTGAAACCCATCTGAAATCGCTGATACTTACTGCTTGCATGCATAGGAGTTTGTGGCTATCTTCTGAATGAAATCATTAAGCCCCATTCTTCTCTGTTTCATGAAAGCTATAAAACAACAACAACAACAAAAAAAAGAGAGTGTTAAAAAACAAAAAGCATTTAGCCATCTGCTTGCCCTGCCGAAAAAGAAAAAAAAAAAAAAAAAAAAATCAGCCCGCGAGCATCCTTCCTCCCGCTCACCGATGAGAATGGCCACCATCCCCCTCATCTTCGAATAAGTCAAAGCGGGACCCGAAGCTTCGGCCGCCTTCACTGTCATTGCGCTGGGAAGGGGCTGCGGAGCCACCGAGAGCTCTGCTGCCAGCACCGCACTGCCCGGGAGCGGCACCCGACGGCGCTTAAGTGGCGGCGGATCGGGGCGGGATCGGGGCGGGGCGGCTTCGCTCGTCCCCCCACCCCCGCAACGTCCTCGGAGGCTGCCGGCCTCCGATAACGTCGCGGCGGGGGGGGAGGGATCGAGCGGAGTCGCTCCGTCCTCGCTGCCCTCTCTGGCTGGGTGCAGGAGCACTAAAGAGGCGCTTCGTTAAGTCGCCGACCCCGGGGAGCTGCGATAAAGGCGGCGTTTGACGTTTCCTTGAAGGAGCCACAGTGAGTCAGGAGAAGGAGATTTCCTGCCCCGGGTTTTCAATAAAACAAACAAATGGCCCTACGCCCGGTTGCTCGGTCGGGACATTACTGAAAGGGAAAAGGGAAAAAAAAAAAAATAACAAAAAAACCGCACGTTTTTTTTCATGCCAGAAAAGGAAACGTAGGGGGAAAAAAATCCCAGTTCCTTGAACTTGGGAGTAGGAGAGGGCCGAATTTTGCTGCTGGAAAAAGCCAGGGAGATGACGGAGAACCGCACGAGCCAAAAATTAACAGAAGTGAGGGACCGTCCCTCCGCTCAGTTTCTTTCCCCGTGCACTCGCCTCATCCGCTGCCCCGCGGGCGCTCCGAGCCCGGTCGGGGCATCTCCCCCAGGCTTCCCCGTGGGTACACTCCGCCCGGCGGGCGCTACGCACGTAGTCATTTCGCATCTGAGTGACTGGGCTGCCGCCAGCGGCTCCAGCTGCGCCGTGCCCCCATTACTCCCCCCCCCCCGCCTGGGGCCCCTTTCGCCCCCCCGTCCCGAAACCCCAGGCGGCCGCTGGGCGGCATCCCTCGGCTGCTTCCTCGGGGCCGGGAACGGGGAGCACCCCGGCATAGCACCCGTCTCACCCCGAGCAGTGACAGGCACGGCCCGCGGCGGGGAGGACCGACCCTACGGGACGGTCACAGCTCTCGCAAAACGTTTTACAACGACAGAGGAAGGAGCGAACGGAGCCGGGGGGGGCGGCAGTCGCGCTCCGGGGGATGGAGGCGAGCCGGCGCCAGGGCAGGAAGGGGCGACGGGGAGCAGCGCGGAAGGCTGCGTGCAGCCGGCGGGGCTCTGTCTTCTCCTACTTGTTGCCTTCCTCCCTCTGTTGCTAGAACTGCCGCTTTTCGTAGTAGAAAACAAATAAACAAAAAGACAGGAAAAAAAAAAAAAAAAAAAGCCGGGTGGATCGCAGCAGGAGCGCTCCCCTCCGGGGCTGCGATGAGACCAATGCTCTACATCACCACCGTTCGGGCGGCCGCCGTTCCGCAGCCCCCGGGCACTACCCCCTCTCCTCCGCACAACCTGCACCCTCTCCCTTTAACCCCCCTCCCGCCGCCGCCTCTTCGCCTCCTGCTTGTGCCACTGCTCCTCGCCCCTTCCCGTGCTCCAGCCCTGCGCACGGCGCTGGGTTTTATTTCCCCGTCGAGACTGCTTTGCAAAAAGCCCCCACGGAGCGCAGCGGAGCCCACCTTTCAGTGAAGATTTCTCCTCTTTGCCCCTCATCGCCGCGGGGATGCGGGCTCTGCGCGGAGCCGTGCGCTGCAGCTGCGTGCGGGCTGCCGTAATCCCGACTGCGCGCCCTTCCTGGCCGGCCCCGGGACTGGAAGGAGGCGGCGAGCAGGGGGAGGCCGGCACCGTTCCTGCTGTCCCGCTTATGAGCGCAGCGCCGAGGGCGATTTACATGCGGCAGCGTTATAAAGTTCACGGGCCGCCCCGCACTCTCTGCCCCATTGCAACATCGCCGTCAAAATTACTGTCATCAGCGGGAGCCCGAGACGCGCGCACACACCCCGGCAGCGCGGAGGGGGTGGCCCTGCCCTCCGGACCCACGGAAGCGGGCGCTGCCCTCCCGACCCCCCGCCGAAAAAAAAAAAAAAAAAAAAAAAAAAGATGGCCGGGAGCCAACTCAGGCAGCGGCGGGGCGGGCGCTGCTCCTGCGGGGGGGAGCCGCGGCCGGATAGCGCCGAGGCGGGCCGGGCCCCGCTCCCAGCTGGCACCCAGCGCCTTCCGCCGGCAGCGCCCCGGCGGCGCCCCCCGCCAGCCCGGCCCGGCGCCGCGCACCCCGGCCGCGCCCCGCTGCGGAAAACCGCTGTCCGCCCGCCCGTGCCGGCGCCCACCTGCGCGGCCCCGTGGGATGGGTACGGGTACCGCTCCTCGCCCCCTCCCCGACGGCGGGAAGCGGCCCGTGCATCACCGAGTGGGTGTGTTTAAGGCGATTCCTTCGCATGGAACGCGTTGCTGCTATTTCTCTGAAGCCGTAAACTGCGTTCTCAGAAGCTCGAGTGCTCCGAGAATGCATTCTACGACTTTTCTCTACAGCGATGTCAGCAAAACCAGTTGAAATGGAAGATAGAGCATAGAGGAGCAAAAAGTAGCCAAGAGGTTACCCATTAGGGGTAATCCCATTATTCGGGAGCTGAGTCTCCTGGAAAAGCTTCAGGAGTTGTGGGAGCATCAATAAACTGCAACGGTTTGCACCAATGACTTATGCAGGCGATGAGTCAAGAGTGTGCTGATAAGTACACACAAGGGAAGAATCCAACAATTACAATGATGTTTCACACTGTGTTTTTCTCTGGGACTGAAATTTTGGCATTTCTTCCTGAACTTCTACATTAATACTTTTCTTTCTTTTTTCTTTAAATAAATAAATAAATAAATATAATATAATATAATATAATATAATATAATATAATATAATATAATATAATATAAAAAAGGAAAATTAATAAAGTATTAGGAGGACATTCAAAATGAAAAAGGAAATGGATTATGAAAAGTTGCAGAACTACAGGGCTGTGGATAGGTTCAGGAATGGCTGCACAAATTAACAGAAAAAAACTACTTGAGCGCTGTAGACTGCCAAGGCAGCATGTCTGACCCACTGTATTCCTGAACCACAAACCCCTGGGAGCCAGGGACGCTTCAGGGGCACATAGAGCAGTTGCCCAATCATAGAATCATATATAATATATATATATAATAGATTGGAAAAGATCTCCAAGATCATCTACTCCAACCATCAGCCCATCACCACCATGCCCACTAACCATGTCCCTAAAAGCCACATCCACATGTTTCTTGAACGCTTCCGGGATGGTGAGTCCACCACCTCCTTGGGCATCCTGTTTCATTGCCTCACCATTCCTTCAGATAAGAATTTTTTCCTAGTATCCAACCTGAACCTCCCCTGGTGCAACTTGGGGCCATTACCTCTCATCCTATCACTGTCAGCTGGGAGAAGCGGCCCTACCTTGCCACAACCTCCTTTCTGGCTGTCACAGAGAGCAAAAAAACCTCCCCTGAGCCTCCTTTTCTCCAGTCTTAACAATCTCAGTTCCCTCAGCTCAATTCCCCGTAAGACTTGTGCTCCAGACTCCTCACCAGCTTCGCCATCCTTCTCTGGACATGCTCCAGGGCCCTTAGTAGTGCTGTTTGCTGGTGCAGGTAACCCTATACACTGACTTTCATAGACCCAGCTCCACACCTTCATTATGATTTTCCCATTCCCCTTCGGAGTGACACTGTCCTTGGTCTGTGTTCAGAATTTAACCCACTTACACAACCTGGAAACTGCTGCTTGCTGGCAAGAAGGCAGGTAACTGATTCAATTTTGTAACTTAGTACAAAGCATGACTGCTGAGTAACTCTGCTGCATGTAAGAGTATCAGTGGGTAAGCAGACTCTCATCACCCCTCTCACCATGCCAGCATCCAAGCTAGAGCCCAGCTGTGGGGCTGGCAGAAATACAGGAAGACACAGCCCTGCTGCAGCCATGGGCTGCCCAGACGTCAAGGCAGAGCTGGCACAGTGTGTCCTTGCCCATATGTGGTGGCTATGGGTATCCCTAGGTCCTATTACACAGAGGTTGGGACTTGCCCAAGGTAAAATTAAATGGGAATGTGGTTCAGTTTATCTTAAAGGACAAACAACACAGCACTGGTGTGATTCTGTGCTGGAAATGCTTTCAGCAGATGCTGCCTGTGGAAATGTGTCTCCTTTGAGAAGTCTCACTGGAGGAATCTCATCTGCAGTGAATGGATGCTCATCCTGCTCAACTGTACTTATGCGCACAGAAACTTTTCCCTCTTGTCCTTCAGGAAGGTCAGATGCTCTCATAGCCCACTCAGTAATTGGAATCTGTGAATTCTCTTCCTCTGATTATGTCCCAGTGCTCATTGTGTGCTGTGGAATGATTTACGCCTGTCCTTCATGCCTCCATCCTTCAGGAATTAGATTCTCAGATAGCTTCTGAACTTCAATTTGGCAATGAGTTCAGTGCTAAGGGAATGAATTCCTGCACCTTATCTTGCTGGATCTCGACTTTAGGATGTGGCAGGTTGAGCTGTTCCTAGAATTTCTTGGCTGACTCTGAGCGGAAGCTTCACAAAATTCTGCAAATATTTTCAGCGACAGTTGAGTTCAGGTTAATTAAACAAAGATGGGATTCAGGCCTTGGACTGCAGGAATGACACTGTCCTGGATGCAAAAGGAGGCTGTGCTCCTGACAGCATCTGAGCTGTGAACCAAATTCTCTCAAAAAGAGCTTTTACTTTCCTCCTGTAAATCCCCAACAAACGAGTCTCTGACCCTGTAACTAAGGTTCACGCGCAACAGCCAAAGCATTCAGTCAAGATTTTTTGTGGGCTGTCCCCACAAATGGTGGGGTATGAGTAGCAACAAATAGATAAGAATTGAATAACGGCCTTAATAATAACCCAAATCGAGATTTTAAATCAGAAGGTTCTGAGTGCTGTCAACAGGTCTGCTGGCATTATTCTGAAAGGAGAGTTATTGACTGAAGCCCCTATTGATCTGTAAATATCTAGCTGATTTCAATGTCATGTTTTGCCAAACCCAAATTGGGAACATCTTTTATTTCCCTTTTCTGATGTTTGTAGAGCAGGTTTACTGCATTGTCAATAAGAAGCTTTAGTGTCAAGGGATTATGCTCACAGGATCACGAAGTGGAGCAGAGCTGTACTGAGAAAAAAGTAATTCCCGTCCTTGCAGAAAGCAGTGGAAAATTACAGCATCCTCTAGATGCACTGACCTCTGGCTAAAATTGCTGATAAATGATGCCCCTTGCTTCCATTTTAACTTCAGCACAGTGATTTCAATCTAACATAGATGTCCCTTCCACTTTATGAGCCAGTGTTCCCACTATTTGTTTGCCTTCCTCAGAATGTGCCCCCCTCCCAGCCCAGATTAGTGTAAATCCTTGCATTGTTGTGCAGCGTCTCTGGCTCACAGTCATTAAAACAGGTTGGGTGACAGAAACTTGAATTCATTATTGTTATTATGAAATTAAAATAATGTGCTGTGATGGTCTTATCAGAAATGAACAATGTTAGTATGGCAATTGAGGTGAAAACATAGGATGGGAAGGTGATAAAAAAGGGCTTGTGAGGAAGATTAAGATTCTTAATGCTGCTGCTCTCCTTTGGTCACAAGGCAGCCTGATGTGAGCAGCTGGTACATGCTCCAGAACGAAGAGTATAAGCATGTGTTGTCTGCTTACTCTGAGAGATTTTACCTTGAAATCTTCAGCTATTGGAAGATGATAGTGAAGATGGATTTAAGCATTTTCTTCTGAGAGTGCAAGTTGAACAAGTTTCCCTATGCTTCTCACTTAAACGTATGTGCTAAAATACAAATGATATCCAAACTGAGTGATTAGATCATCTGACTTTCCCCTATCTCTTCATCTTGTGTTCCACGAGGTGTTTTTTAGCATGATATCTCAGTCCCTTTTATGTGTATACAACCCCCCATCATCACCATTGTTGTTCATTATCTTAAAAGAAAGATCTCTTCAAACCTGTAAGCCCTCCAGCAGCCTTGGAGTTAAGGTACCATAAATAGTGAGCAAATTAGACAAAGAGAGGAATTTTTGCTAGAGAGAGGGTCATTTGGCTGATAACTTGAAACAGCAACGTGGATTCTCGGGGGTGAGCAGGATACGCAAATTGAGGCACGCTGTCAGGCCTTAATCTTTTCTTCTTGGTGATACCACTGTGTCTCTTGCCATCATGCCAACTGCTCTCTTATTCTTTACTGTTTCTGTGAGATTTTATATTGGAAGACATAAGAGGCTTCCTGGGCAGAAGGGTGTTCAACATGTATGTTAAACAGGCCTTTATTTGGGGGGATTTATCTCCTGTGATCTATAGTTTCAGGACATAGTTACTACCTGGTTACTTGGTTTTGTTGCTTTTAGTGGGGTCACAACAGTATTCCTGAGGGTAGAATAGTTAGTTTAAACTAGAGTATTAGAGAAGAAGCGTTAATTTTGCCCTAGATAAGTGGTCCAAAGTAGAGTCAAAATATCTATTTATATATTAATTCACTGTACATTTACCTTCCTTAAGTTTTGGCACTTTAAGCTGGGAAAAAAGTCACCAAAGGTACCCTCCTTGGTCAGAAGAGAAAATAAGCTCCCCAGTGGTAACTTGGTGAATATAAGGCCTGACTTAGGCAATGCCTAGTATTTAGTTGAAAGAATTTGGGCCTGAAACTGACAGGTAGGTAGATGTACTTTTCAATCATAATTGTATTTTTGTTATTTCTGAAGCTTCATATGTAAAAGATGCACAATTACTTCAGAGGATCATGTTTTCAACATACCAGGGGAGAGCTGAGACTCTGACTATTTTTTCCCTATTTCATATATATTTATATAAAAAGATGAAAGCTTAGGGCAAGTACTATACATTATAAATTCCTGGCATGCCTCAGTTCAGTCTGAGCTACGGTTCTGGAAGAAGCCTTGTAACATGAGTAAAACTCTCCATGGTGCTCCTCAAGGATCAATTATATATCTTGGTTTCAAGTTAGTATTCCTATATGTTCTATATTGCGCTGGGTAGACAAGACATACCAGCTCTCTCAAACTTAATTGACATATCTCGCCTTATGCCATTCTTGATAACATCTCAGTGAGATCTGAAATCATTAGTTCTATTTTATATCAGCAGGAATTAAACCACAGGGAAGACAAGGTGCCTCATCCCAGGGAAGTCTGTGGCAGAACCAAAAATTAAATGCAAAGTTAACTTCATCCCACTGTAATAAACAGATGAAGATTGGGCTTGATGACTTTCAGAGGTCCCTTCAAACCTAAATCATTCTGTGATTTTATGATTGTTATGCAGCAATATCTATTCCATATCTGCCAACCTCATTTGTGCAATTACACATAAATGTAAACTGTAAATAGACAGTTTAGGATACTAAGATCACCTTCAGCCAGAACAGGTACTGTGAGCACCTGCTGCACCTTTGTGGATCCTGCCTACCTATCTAGCATTACTGAAGCCCTGGATCCCATGCCAGCAAGAAAACTGACAAAGAAATATGTGGGACTTAGAAACACTGTCACTTAAAAACTTGTCTTGTTATTCAGATAGTTACTTGAGTCCAGATTTGTGGGGAAGAGAAGCCTCCATAATTATATATATGTTCAACTGGCAAATGGCATCGTCACCTGTTACTGTTCAATGTGTCAGAAATGTTGGGGAAACACCTTTTCTGCAGCACAGGATCAACACAAAGAATATTATCATAAGACAGAAAAAGTCCCACAGCCTTATCCCAGGCAGATGCAGAAAGAAGAAGCCACAAACTTCTGCATCATGACTTTCTTTCACTTCCAGATGCTATTTTCAAACCCGCTCACTACATTGTGAATCTCTTTGTAGTACTCCAATTAGTCCAAATCTTTTTAATACCTTAAGGCCTAACGTAAGTAAGTAGGAAGCTTTGATACTGGTTTCATTTGCTTTGATAGAAACTGCTTTTATTTTTATTTTTTTAAGTGCTTTACATGACTCCACAAAGAAGAGTTAACTTCAGGCAGCTGAGTTTGAATGTTTTGACCGTAAGTTTACTACCCTTGAGGACCAAAAGGATCTACTAGGACATCTGGCCCGACTATCTGCATAACAGGGGCTTGTGTTTGCTCCAATGTATATCAGGTCCACCAACTTATATCAGGTCCAGGTTTCTTGCCTCTTCCCCTTCATGCAAGCTTGTCTATCTCAAAATTTTCTTCCAGTTCCAGGATAATAATCAGGAGATTTTGACAAGCATAGACACTTACCCAGACATGCATAGTCATGCAATCAACACCAAGCTGAGAGTACATGACCCTTTCAGCTTTCACCAAGGTCTTCCTCACCCCAGCACACCTGCAGCTGCTCATCAGCACCCAGGTGCTGGGCGGATCAGCTGGCAGGTCTCCATGTGCAACCTCCCACTCAGGTGCCTGAGTCATCCAGGCACATCTGGGCACAGCCACTTCAGCTGGCACAACTGAAGCTGGAGGCAGGCCTGCATCCCACTCTGCTCAGCCAGTGCATGACCTGAGCACGGAGCGTAAATCTACTGATCTTAAGCACATTGGCTGCACTGTCATTTTAGCTTCCTTAAAAAAGGATGCAGATTTGGAAGTGTGCTGCTCAAAGTAGTTACTGATACTTCTGCAGCAGTTCCCATAAGAACCTTACGGCACTTTGATATTTTTGGAAAATATTTGCATATAGGAACAAGGAAGAGCATGTCTGGAAGACAGAATTACTGCCAAATGCTGTGTGGCTGGTACATAATTCTCAGCGTGACACTGAGCTCTGTACCTGCAGTGAGGTAAACACAGCCTTTCTCTCCTCTACCTAGCTGAATAATATCACATGCTGATCTTTCATACAGGACAGGTTTAATAAGGGAAAGGGAAAGGAAGGGAAGGGAAGGAAAAAGGAAAGGAGAAAGTGAAGGAAAAAGGGAAGGGGAGGAAAAAGGGAAGGAGAAAGTGAAGGAAACAGAGAAGGGGAGGAAAAAGAGAATCAACTATGACCTTGTATTTGCGTTAGAAAAATTAACCCCTGGAACTCAAGAAAGTTCCAAACATGTCTCAGTCTATTCCAATATAGAAAATATTACCAAGCAGTTCCTGTTTAGTAGACATCAGAAGTACAGATAAAGTTTCAGGTGAGGAAACTGGAAAAATAAAAATGCTAAGAAAATTACTGTCCAGAGAGACAGGGGATTGAAAGCAAGATTTTTAGCCTTCGGTATTGTACCACTTGTATTGACAAGTTCACAGCTGAGGGTGAATACACAATTTAAATACAGAAAGGCTATGCCCAATGTAGCTACCAGTGGCAGCTTCATTGACTTCCAAAATATAGAGCTGAGGAGTTTTCTACAGTTACATGAAATTGTGCTGCTAGTGCTGATATTAACGATTTTTTACTTTGCAATGATATTCACTTATGCATGTTTTTACTTAAAGATCTTTAAGCCCTCACAGAAACAAGTATTAACAGTGACGTTTCAAAGCATGAAGACATGGGGAAGTTGGATTACTTGGGTCACTGTCATATGATGAGCCCAAAAGAAGATAAGCATCTTGTAGGGCATGTGACTTTTGGTCTTATGCTCCACACACAAAGCCCACCTCTTGCAAGTAGAATTAGACTGGCAATAGTTTTGCTCATGTAGTGACTGACTCAGCCTGACTGACTCAGAACAGTCAATGAAGTCTCAATTATTGCACTCTGAATCAATTAAATGCTGTTCTCTCCCACTTTCCCTCAGGTTTACAAATAATGCTCTAGCTTTGACTTGTCCCCTAATTTTGAAATTCTTAGCACTTTTCACAGAAATTCCATACGGGAAAGAGCAAAGAAAGCAAGACAATTTCTCAGAAAGGAAGAAAATGTATTTGTGCTGTGTGCGAGATATGAAAGTATAACATACACAGAGCTGCATATGCCAGGTTCAAGTGAGTAGTAATTCTCTATCTGCATAATTCTTTTTTGATTTCATTTTATCTACTTCAACATGGATAGTACATGGTAGTAAAATATGCTCAGTTTTGTCTGGAAACAGGATTCTAAACTATTTTTTACAGAATACATTCTTCTCATCTTTAGTTTTATGTACTATGTTATAGCTGTGATCATTTTTTTCAATTAATATATATTTATTTTGTCTTGTTTAGGATAGAATAAACACAAAACTTCTAACTCTTTCATCTATTCTCAGATCACCGTGATGAAAGATCTGTAATCATTCAAGCAGTCATCCTGACTGTTCCAAGTGTATTTGTCTTTGGTGCTGCAACCACAACTAGCGAACTTCCAAGTTGCTTAGGCTGTGTGACCTGAGTCATAGAATAATATAAAAGAACTTTTATTCATGCTCTTGTGTTCCCTGAAATGTACTTATATGTACAGTAATGACTAATGAGCAAGTGAAAGTGTTTGTTAAAGGGACCTTAATAGGAAAATGTGATTTGTTCTTGGGATGTAGCTGTTACAACGTTAGAAACAGTGAGAACCAACATTGATTCATTAATATAATAAGTTTGGTTTTTTTTCTTCACACTTTTATCCTCAGATGTGGTGTTTTTAAATACAAAAGAATTTTATGAGACTGAGACGTCAGATCCAATTTTTTGTATATATCTATTTCTGGCTGGCAAGACAGGAAAAAACTTCTGAGTGTTTCTGAGTTTCTTGTACATTCCCTTTTAACAGTGTCTCTGCAATTCTCTCAGTTCATATGCCGCTTAGGTTTGGGGAAAGCTATTTGCATGATAAATCTGTAACATTTAAATACAGCTACAATTAAGCTAAGCTTTAAGCGTTCACTCTCTTCACTTTTTCAGAAAAGTTTTGAAAATATTATTACTTTGATTTCCTTGTTACCTTTGCTTGACTGATTACTTAGAAAAAAACATTGTGACTGCTTTTCAGGTCACCATCTGATGTTTAATGGACTGCCAGCGCTGTACAGACCACAGGCTGAGAAACACCTGTCAGTGACATTGCTGGGGATAGATCCTAGGCCAAGTGGGACTTTGACTGGATTGAAAAGGCAATTCAAATGTTTTCAAAGCAATTTAAGAATGCTAAATCAATTAAAAACTATTTTTTGTTTTCACTTTTATCAATATATTACAGCTATTGGCTTGCAAAAAGTCCTCTTTCATCATTCGTGATCATTTTCTCAGAAGATCTTTAAAAGCTTCCAAAATTGAATTTTATTTTAAGTTGGCTCTGCAGGAATTAAAACAGGCTTTCAGGCTGAATGCCATCATTTACCAGCATGGCTCAGCATCCTAACAGTTCTGTGTAGCCATCTTACAAGAAATGTGGAACTACTGAGATACTGAATTCTTTTCACAACCCAAAATATTTGGACTGCTGGAAGAAAAAAAAGAAAGAAAAGATTAAAAAAAAAAAAAAACTTGTGTGGGAGTCAATGGGAAACTCCGTATAGAAACAGGAAGTATCATGTGGTTGATTAGGAAACAGGCACAAAGCATCTGTTTTGGTAGTATTTTCACTTGTTTGGGGGTATTTCCATAGTGAACTGGAAATTGGCCCTGTACATAGGTATTACTTCACTCCTGAGCAAGAGGAAGGCGCTAATTTGGAGTGTAGCACAGCAGCTGTCAGCATTACCGCATAGCAATAGCACACAACAGCTGAAAGCCGGACATCCAAAACACAACATCCCGTAGAAACTGATGATTGCTATAGAGCTGCTCTGAACTGCCATCAGGCATAAACAGCCCTCTGGTTTCTATAAAAAGAGAAAGCTGTCTTCCAGGCTACCTTTTCTGACTGGAACTGCTTCACTTCTGCCTCTATAAATGCTGCGGTACTGCCCCATCTGCACTACAAAAACTGCAAGGCAGCAAGGTTTGAACATGATGAAAGCACTTTCTGACCCTGTCTGGCAAAGCTCTTCTCTATCAGTTGTAGATTTGATAGGAGAGAAGTGTAACCCTTCTTCTTCCTCAAACATTGGCTGGGTCTCAAGACCTGTGGTGTCAGGGCTGTTTTGCTCTTTCGGTTTTGTCATGAGATTGATTTTTTTTTTTTCACAGGAGTTGAGTCCAAAAATATGACTGTTTCTCTTGCGAAGTTTTGCCAGGGCTGAACTTGTTCTAGAGCTGGTGGTTATTCATCAGGTCTTTGCAGAGTTGTGGGGAAGTTAGTGTACTGCCCTCAATATGATGAAGTCATTTCTAGAGGAAGTCCTTTCATGGGGAATTTATTCATTGCTTTGGAAAACTGTAAATGGCATTTCCAGCAGGACCAATTCCTATTCCAGATCTGATTCTTCCTATTCAGGCATTCTTCAGTTAGCTGGGAGGTGGAGCCCAGCTTGGATATGCTGATGAGAGTGGGCAGCACCGAAAACTGAGACAAAATCCCTGATAGAAGGGTATTTTGGAGGTGTTATGCTCTTACAGAGTTATACAGGGATTGAAATAAAGGAAAGGTATATTTCAATGACTGTTGTGGTAAAGCTCCTGGGCAAATTATTCAGTGAAATATGGAGCAATGCAGTTCTTTGGAAGACTCTTTTTGCCATTGGCTTTCCTCTCTCAGAGGAATGAAACTTGCTGGCTTAAATGATTTCAAATATGGTCCGTCCCTATCTGCTAAGTAGATCACATTAATCTATTTTTATATTGGATCACAATGTAACAGTAGTGACATGGCATAAATTAGGTACTTCACTACTCTTTCCAGTATGACCATGTCTTTCATGTTCTGGGGAGCCCAGAATCTGACCATTGATCTGGAAAGACTACCTCTTTCAACCTGCTGGCAATACTTTTCCTAATGCAGCCCAGGATATAGTCCGCCCTCTTTCCTACAAGGACACATTGCTGGCTTATGTTCAACTTTGTCCTCATCTGCCCAGCTGCTGTCCAGATGGGCAGCCCCCAAATCCTCCTCCAAGTAATATTTCTTACCTAACTTATTCCAGTATTTCACTTTGTCTCCTTTCTCAGATCCCTCTTTCTTTTCTATTTCTAGTTGAAAACAAGACTCTAAAAGCTACAGTCACCTTCAAAGGAGCACTGTTATCTCAAAGTCATTTTCAAAATCATTTCAAGTGAAAAGATCATTTTTACAGGTTCCGTAAGATGAGACAAATATAACATGAAAACTGCCTCCAGCTCAAAATGGGTGTCAAGAAAATTGAGGTATTTCAGTGAAGGGCAATCAGAATGGTCACTTGGTCTACTGCACAGTATCACTGAGGGGAGGCTGAAGGTCTGGCTTTGTTTAATTTGATGAAGAGGAAGTTAAAGGCTGTTGAACAGCAGCCTACACCTACCAGTTCTTGAAGAACTACAATGACGCCAGAGCCAAAATCTTCTCAGTAACAGAAGGTGCAAAAGGGGGTAATGGCAATAATAGGAGTATTCAGTCTGGACATAAGGGAATGAAATCTTCATCATGAGAGTAGTGCAGCCCTTGAACAGGCTTCCTCAAGAAACAGAAGAATACATGCTTCCAAACCTCAGCTAGGCAAGGCCATGCAGACCTGATCCAGTGTTGATCATAGGCTAGCCTTAGGATGGGATGGCTGCTCTAACAGCACTATAACTCTGCAAAATGATGTATTTATCCTCTCAGATCACTTCAGCTAGCCAGTCCCTTCTGAACTACAGGTAGGTCTTTTATCTGGAAGAGGAGGAATTTTATTTTCTTTTGAAGGGAAGGTAATCCAATCTAAACAGGTAATCAATTCTGGGATTAGTGGAATACTTATGAATACTTCTACATCTTTCTTTAAACCAAATGTACTATATGCAAGCAGTGTCCTCTTAGTTTTCACTTCCCTTCAGAACATTTGTATGTGCCAAAAGATGTTCAAACACAGAGCAATGCTGAAAGCCCAGCAAACAAGTGCCCAGCATATCAGAATCTGTAGTTTTTGTGATTAAAACTGTCTTGAAATTCTGATGGATCTGTCATGTAACAGCAAATGTAAGAGAAAAAAGATTGTGTGAATGCAGACTCTTCCATCTTGCAGTCGGGCTCCTGCTTCAGACTGATTCTAAATGTAGTATTGCACATGATGTTATATTTCACATTAAAAGATATGTATAGATCTCAGTTCTTGGTAGGTCATCCTGTATTAGAACTTACCTACTCTCAGATGTACAAACCAGTGCCTTTGTTTTTAGGAGGCAAGTAGCAACCTCAGTTATAGTGGGATGATTCACATCCATGTGACGATGCATACGTGTGCTTACAGAGTAAAAGTTCTTTATTTGTTGTTTCAATATTTATGACTTTTCTCCAAATTATTCTCATGAAATCTATGTTCAAGTAATTGTGTTCTTTTGTTTTCTGGGATTGTCCACAGGCATTCGATGCCTCCTGTGAGGAGGTGTTTGTTTTACAGTTTCCAATTTCTTCTTACATATAAATCCACTTATTTTAACTGGGATGCCTTAAATATTTGTTCAGAACATAAGTTGTATGCCACAGTCTTACATTTGCTGCAGTTGCTTTTAACATACCAGTAAAACTCACTCT
Organism: Meleagris gallopavo; assembly: GCF_905368555.1. Classification (NCBI taxonomy): domain Eukaryota; kingdom Metazoa; phylum Chordata; class Aves; order Galliformes; family Phasianidae; genus Meleagris; species Meleagris gallopavo. The sequence continues at coordinate 55,420,978 of NC_139405.1, read as the reverse complement.
TTTTGTGCAACTATATTAAAAATGGCAACAATTTTCCAACAATTTGCAGCAAGTAAGTTTATGGTGCTTTGTTTTAGGCAGACAATGGAGCTTGTCTTCTTCAGTAATTATCTCCAGACAATGCTGGTTGAACAATCTGACAGGCTAAATGAAAATGATAGTGTATCTCAGGTAAACTAAGCAATTTTATTCCAACATATTAAAACCTGATTACAATGAAAGGTTTTGAATTCATTTCCCTAACTACTGAAATGGTATTTACTAATTGCATTCTCAAGTGTACAGTAACAACGTGGATATAAATATCTCTTTTAGACAGAGGATGTCAAGAAAGAAAATTATTATTGACATAATTTAAAATAAGTCATTCTTCAAACTGGCTGCTGGAATCACTTCCTTCTCCCCTAGTTCTGGGAAGAGGGAAGTATAGTCACTGATACTTTTTAGGTTAAAAAATTGCCAACACGTGTCTCCATCACATGAACAAAAGCATTCCATCTCCTGAAGATGACTTGCTGTGTAGGAACTGGGAAAGCAGCAGGTTTCTTAGAGGAAGGCATCGGGCAATCAATCTGCATACAGCCATCTCTCTGCATAGGGCCTTGACAAGTACTAGGGGATAACAAACAGCAAACCTTAGATAGCCCTTCTCTCTTCTAAAATATCTTTACTTCAGAATCTTTGCATCTGCAGGAAAAGAGTTAAATCCTCAGTCAGGTTTTTCTGTTGAAACATCAATTCTGCTGCATGATGGTTGATGAATATCAACGTGCTGGTATGCAGTGTCTGACCTTAGTTATGTTCTTCCTCTTGAGCAAACCTCACACTTTATGAAGTGTGATTGCACAAACTTGAAAAATATGTTGCAGAGAAATACAATACATAAAGTTCTGACACTTGTACTACAAAATGCTGTGCTTTTTTTTTCTTTTTTTTTTTGCCTGTTTATTGTAAGGAAGAAACTTGGGCACATTCCCAATTTCAAAGTCACCTTTAGAAACAACAACAAAAATACAGAAAAAAAATAGAACAACTGATTATTTTCATTTTTCTGTGGGGGTGTCATTCAGTATGGCCTTTTTATGATTTTTGTTTTTGAAGTTTCCTTCTATGTCTATAAAATACATAACAATAATTCTCTTTGAGCAGGAGCCAAGCAATCCAAATAAATACCCGTGAGACTCCTGATACTCAGCTTCTCTTCTGCGCCACATTTTCCTACAGCTATTATTCTCTATTACTCTTGCAATAATCCATGTTTCTGTGTGATTTATTGCTTAGCTGCATAACTACACAAAAGGTTTGTGGATGATGCCCCTCATATATCTCTTTAAAAACATAACACTTTTATATAAGGCCTAGGGTTTTCTCACTGGCAAGACTCCAGACAAAAGGCTTTCCATGAGGTCTTGCAAGCCCACATGTGAGTCCCTGTAGGATAAACAGGATCCCAGACAGGAGAGAGCTGCAGTTTAGATACTGGTTCGAAAGCACAACGTGGTGAAGGAAATGTTAGGACAAGAGGAAATGGTGGATCTGGATATCCTGCTGGTATGTGGGAGAGTGGTGGAGGTGCTATCTCCTTGTCACTCTGCTATTTTCCCTGGTGGCCTCTTTTCTATCCTCCTGCCCTCCCTCACCTTTGTCCCACGCCACTGTGCCAGTGCAGTAGCTTCTCTAGAAATCTCTGCCACACTCTGGAAGAAACAGAAACACATTTGGGACCCTCTTTTGGCTAATTTGAATCTCACTTCCTTCACCATATTCTCTGATAAGTCACACCCCAGATTTACAATTCAATAGAATAAGAAGTTGGGAAAAAAAAGAAAGGAAAAAAAAAAGATAAAAATATACTTAGTTCTGTATTACATCTGCAAAGGTTTCCAAGAAAATGGGACTTCAAGGACAATAACAATACTTGAAGTAGGAAAGAAAGAAGTACTGAGAAATCCCCACCCCTGAAACATTTTAAGAAGCTAAACCCAGCTTGTCTAGCCTTCCTACATTGTGTGTGTAGAAAAAAGGATACAAATAGGGACTGATTCATTTTCTCCTCAGTCAGGAGATCTCTTGCAGGTCAGAAAAACTATGCTTGTTCTCTATGCCATAAAAGACAGAATAACAACCTGTGACATTGAAATCCACTTTGCAGAGGTCTGAAGACTGGTGGTGAAATGGTTTTGGTTTACATGCGGGAAAAATTATTCAGAGCTAGGAGTACTGGGAACATAATTTTTTCACCAAAAATTTCAAGTGGGCAGTCACTACAAATATTTCAAATTGCAGTATTCAAGCCACCACAGAGTTCTTCTTGCTACCTGCTGCTGGTGGCTGCTGATTGGCTTGAGGCTGTCCTACTGGTAAATCTGGAATGACTTCACATGCCTTCAATCCGGACTGTTACATTTCTTTTTTGGTGCCAGTTCAGTATGACACACAGAAAGACTTTTATATTAACTGCAATTAAACTCTATTAGACCTTTGATCTGCTACCATGTTGCAGTGTCTAAATGAATACATTAAAGGAAAAGAAAATGTGAAATAATTATCTTCTGTAAGTTGCAGAGCTGAATTTCAAGCTGTACTTTCAGATCAGTTTCATCACGTTTTTAATTATTCTAGCTTTTGTGTCAGGGTAAAGAGCTTTATTGGTAAAGATGAGGGGAAAATAGAACAAAAGCTGATGTTTCATTAAGCTGAGAGATGCCATGAGCTTGAAATTGTAATCTTCACAACTTTTGAATTAAGAAATCAAATTCCTCAATTGTTGTGTTTAAAATCTTACTTTTCTTGAAGTGACCCATAATGGCAAGAACAATACCAAGGCTGGTTTGTAGATCAATTTTAAAGATATTGCTCTGAAAGGACAAAGTTAAACATGTATCATGGTCAGCTGATGTTGGAAAATGAGACAAAAATGACCACCCTGATATCAGTCGGAAAAACAATTAGTGTCCAGAGTGAGCTGAATGAGACTGAGAATTTCTTGCAGAGAAGTGTGGGTGTTATTACTCAAAGGGCAGCCATAGCAGAGTGCCAAGGGGGAGAAAGAGTGGGTGCGAAATGCTGGGTTGGTGGGTGCTCCTCTTTCATTCAGGTGAGATCAGGGAGCTTCATAAAAGGATAATGGGAAAAAATGCTGTGCTTCTCCATTTTGAACACAATTTTGTTTAGGAATTAGGACTCTACTGCCAGTCCTCATGGGCAGCAAAGAATAATGGTTAGGAACTCCCAAATGGTGATAGGAGCCCAGTTTTCTTTAGTGCAAACTCCACAGGTGCAAAGTGAATCTTAAGGGTATTTCCAGACAGGAATATTGACATGAGTCTTCAGAGAACTTTTTTGTGCTCAAAATCTACACTGTATTGTAGAATAGCATTGTGTAGGTCAAGTAAATAACAGACCTTGGTGGAGGCTTTTTTTAGCTTCTCAAGGGGAAGAGAGGAGAAACAATGGCTTTCACTGCCCCTTCAGTATTTTGTGCACACAGAAGTAGAGTTATTTACTCTTTGTGGATACTGCACATCATGTTCTGCAGTGCAAGATGGAGCTACAAGGTGAGGTGTATCACTAGGGAAAATTTCTAGCAAATACTCCAATTTTTATGTCTCTGTCTTTCTGGCTGCATTTCCCCAGAGGTACCATATGTTTTCATTGCAGAAGGGAACAGTTCACCCATCCCTATGGCAAATGTGGATCTCCCCATGCATACACTCTGTAGATAAATTGACAAATATGGGAACTACACCTCAGCCACTCACATCTCTCTTCCCACTCTGTTCAAGGGAATGTTAACTTCAAAGTGTATTTGACAGCATAAAGTTATCAATGTTATCAAGTGCATTAACCAAACAGACATTATCTGTTGCTTTGCTTCTTGGATATGCACTGATAACTGCCAGAGTGAGCACCAAGGTCTGTGCAAAATGTTATCAAATCTAAGCAGTAGCATTCTGCAGATCTTTGGGCTACTCAGCAGAAAATCAGGCCCCGAAGGTGTAAATACATGCGAAAGTCTCATAAAAATCTCTTTTCCATTGTTCCTTCCTTACTTCCTTTGTCCCTTCCTTCCTTCCTCCCTCCCTCTCTGCCTGCCTCCTTCCCTCTTTCTGAGCTGAGCTCATGAACTGCATTATTTGGGGTCACCAAGAACACCTAATTTCCTCTTGTGTGTGACACAAGTAAGTGTCCACTTCTCAGACCACAGCAAACCTGTGGTAGATACACAAGTGGCACTCCCATCTCAGTTGCAAAATGCAGTGAATTAAATTGAGTAGGCAGGAACAGAGAACTGTAAATGAAATGGTCAGTATGGGAACGGTGCTGCCAACATAAAGCATTCCAAAATCATGAGACCAGATAAATCAACAAGAGATATATTTGTTTTTCTTGATCTCTGTTTTCAGAGCTTCCAGGTGCTTCAATATCTCACATTTTTCTCTTCAGCCACAGATATTAAATGTCTAAATACAAACAGGTAGGGATATGCAAAAGAAACCTGAAACATCGTGAGACATCATCTAGTTGTAAGGATTGGCAAGACTTCTGTAAGGTTGGAAATGCAAACTAGAAGCATTAAATATCACACATTTTTTAGCTTTATTTAATAGGCACTTCAGATCCAAATTATTAAGAACAATTTGAGATAAATGATGTAGAAAACTAAGCGCTGTTTCTTGCTAACAAGCATGTATTTGAGCTTGATGAATATGAGTGAAAATGCAAGGCACTGTAGGGACTCTCTCTCAGCTCCTGCAGCATTGGCACTGATATGGGGAGGGCATTTACCCTCTATGGTTTACGAGCTGGTGGAGCTCTAAAGAAGGCAGAGATATCAGTGAAGCAATGTCTTTTTTGCTGTCCTACTGTTTATTGTGATGCACAGCAATCACAGATTATCTAGTGGTGGAAACCAAAGCTGGTAGGTCTTTGTTTCTGTTTCCTTTGAAAAGCTTTCTTTTGAAAGCTCAAGAGATACATATACTTTTATAAGATAAATAATGGGAGAATACTGTAAATGTTAGCTGTGGTTTGAATCTGCCGGCAATTCACACATTTCTTTCAAAGGCTACAGTAGTCTTAGAACTGCTTTTCATTAAGACAGATAGATCTTTTATAAAGCTTTTAAAGATCATTTTAGAAATTACAAAATCTCATGTTTATATGTTGCTCTTCTTTGCTCCTCATCCTCTGACCAAGGAATTACTTCACCTGTTGCAATCATATTCAGGGGCATCAAACTCCACCATGTGAACACAGCACAAAATGTAAGCACAACTCATAAGGCACTCCACTTTGGGCTTAGAATCTGAGAATTCATGTTTTTTGCTTAAAAGCAGTTAAAGTTCTCTGGCATAACCAAGAGCCAATATGAAAGCAGAGTAAAAACATACAACTTTAGTCCTAACCAAAGGGATCGTGCAGATGCTAAGAAAGATTTCCTCAGACTGCTCTTGTAGGAGCCTTGAAAGAAATACTGCTATAGCCCTCTAATGTCATTCTTACAGGTGCCCAAGAATTAGCTATAAGGTTTGTTATAGTGAAGTAGTTGGGTTTTAATTAAGTCTAATTGATTGATATGGTGAGGTACATATCAAATGCTTCTTAAGTAGAACCATTGAAAACATTAAAAATAAAGGTGACTTAATGTACTGTACTAAGTGTCCTCATCCAGCCAGTTAGTGCAAACTAACATTAAAGGACCAGTTTAGGGCAGCTGGGTCATGGTAGAAAGGTTCTTAAAATTCTGAGAGACTAGTTTCTGGAGCAGTAAACTATAAGAACTATTTCTGGTTTAACTGAATTTATCCTAGATGCTTAAACAATCCAGGTAAGAAAAAGAACATTACCCAACACTGCCAAGAAATTCCCCCTAAATACTGCATTTTTAACCAGGTCAATTTAATGTGTTGCCAGGACTTGATCTGAGGGGACAGCTTCTGTTAGAGAAGAGTGACCAGGAGCAAGCGAGAAGGGCAATGCCAGCCCTTGCACTGCTTGTGCTGCTGACAGAGTAGTCAGGCGGGCCCCTGCTTTGCTACAGTTCAGATAGAAGAAAGCAGCATCCAGTTTAGTGAAATCAGCAGAGCTATCTGATGTGGGATCCCATATTTTAGAAAACGTGTGTTATGACTACAGCTAAAATTGGCTAGGAATCAATGCAGCCTGCAACATTCACATACCACAGTAACATCACACACAGGACATAGTGCTTACTTAAATGTATTTCTAAATTTGTTTCATAAAATATATCATCTAGATTGACATTTCTTTTGTATGCATAGAAGCCTAGACTGGTTATAGGTCAAGGGAATTATCCAGGACCATTAAGAACTCAAAATCAGAATGAGGAAGTGAAAGATTTCCTCCTAATGGGGACAGAGGCTGCTGGGATGTTTCCCAGGGGAACAGTTGCAAAAGTGGTAGAGAGAACAGGAAGATAATCCCCGAACAGTTCAAATGAAATCTGCCTCAGGATCTGTCAGATACTTGTCATGCTGGAGCAGTGCTTGTTTATCAGGACATTTGCAGTCTGTAGCCACCACATTTTTTCCTTGGCTGAAATGCAGTTCTGAAGTTCTGACATACCATTTAACCACAATACCAAGTCTAAATTAATCTGCTGCACTTTTAACTTCTAAATAATATCTATGCTTATGATAAGGCAAAGAGAAATTTTTAAAAAAGCACAAGAACCAACCAAACTAGCACTCCCCAAAGAAACATTACTTTATGTGGTCCCTTGTTGCACAGTACCCATATCCCTGGTTCCTGTGCACCTGCCAGGCAGCAATGAGAGCTATGCCCACACAGCAGGTTGATGATGAAGCATGGCTGATGGTTTACTCAAGGGATTTGCCATAATACTTTTGTTTCTCCTCATGCTATGGCATAATTCCTCAGGAGCTCTTGTGTAGCACATTGTGCACTTCAGCCATCCCACACACAAGCAGTGGTTGTTGTTGTTGCTGTTCTCTTGCAAACAGTGGGTGATAGCCCATGCTTCATTTCAATGAGAAAAACACCCTCCACTGAAGCCTGGCTTTGGAACAAAGCACTGCAACCCAAAATGGAGCTATGGCCAAAACAGCCCCCACAGTCCCCGCGTGCAGCCCGGCCCCTACCTGCATCATCGCCACCCCAGAGGGGCAGAGGCTCAGGCCTGGGCAGTGGCTCTCCTCTTCCATGGGACTCCTTCACCTGCAAAACAGGAGGAACACATTGAGTCACCAGAGCTGCCTTGTACACTGGGTTGTTGTTTTACAGCACTGAAGACCAAAATTAATTTCCATACCAAGAAAATGTGCCAGCTGGAAGTGCAAGTCCCTACTCCAGCTGTTCCTGTAATCAGGGGCAGACTTATGAGGTGCCGGGTTCTACAATCTTCCAGAAAAGAGATAGTCTCTGTGCTTCACTATGCTTTGAATTGCATTTTCCACACAAAGCCTACATGTGGACCTTACTCTGTGGACCAGGAAGGTGGTCCTGCTCTCTTGCCCTGGTTCTGCTGAGATGTGGAAGAGGTGAAGAAATGGTGAGTCCTGAAGGGGTTGTTTTCTGACACGGGGCTGTTTTCTGACATGGGGCTGCTTACAGAGAGCTGCTCTATCACACAGGGCTGAAATGGCCTCAGTGGGGACAGGTTAGGGTGAGATACAGGAGCCCTTGAATATATTCAGCCTGGGATCTACAGGCTCCTGTTCCTTTCCTAATTAACACGTGCTCACCTCATCCTCATCGCTGCAAGCATGGTAGATCAAGTTGTTTCTCCTCTGTACTTCCCTTACTCATACTTGAATAAGAACTGCACAAGACTTTGGGAGAATTGAGAGCAGTAATGTCCCTTAGTAACACCTTTGCAAGGTTCACTGATCTCAGCACTCCAGTTTCTAGGAAACAGTCTGAGTGTGGAGACAGACAGTAGGACCGTTCATTTCCTAACTGTCTATGCCAAAGTGGCTCACAGGTTCTCCACCCCACTCAAATGCTGTATCCAGCATCAGGATGGAAAGTGGAAACTAAACAGCAAATAATTTCCTACAGAAAAACAAGGTAAAGAATTTTCACTATGATCATAGATCACTTTTAGTATCCAAAGACAGTTTAATTTTTCTTGCTAACACAAAATTTAGGTGTGTCTTCATACAGATACAATACTCTCTAAGTCTGCAGTCCTGAAGGATTAAAGAGATTGTCGATATGGATCTGGGGCAAAGGTGAGTCAGTCAAGTAGATGTTTCAACTCTGACGTACTTCACATTACTTAGTTTAAGAAATGTTTATTTAATTTAATTCAAAACATTCCCAGCTCAAATGGCAACTTCAATTACTGTTACACACACTCCAAAAATGAAGCTGGCGGGAGGGTGCCCAGGGCTCTGAAGAATTGAAGAGGTGGCTCACTTTTCTCATAACTTATTTCTGACTGTCTTTATTCTGGAGATTAAGCACTACATGAATAACAAGGAAGAAGCAGGCATTTGAAACAGCCTCTGTTATTGCCACTGTAAAGCTCTGTGACTGAAGTTGAGAACCAGAGGGTCAGTAGGACTGAAGTTGCATGGGAATAGAAAGTAAGTGTGGGATGAAGGGAGAGACAAAGTGCTTAATTTGACATATTCCAGGCAGAACTGTGATTGTGACTAGAAGAACACCAGTTCAGAAAACTTGATGAAAAATATTTAAGGGAAACCACACATCATGCATGGATCTGTCCCTACAGACAGATGTACACCTTTACATATGTGCAAAACGATATATGCAAAAAGATACTGCAAAGTTATGACAAGGACAGAAGTGTAACGTGTGCAGTATCCATTAGCAATAAAAGGCTGAGTGCTGAAAGCTACAAACCCTGAACTCAGTCTATTAACGAAGTCCAGTTAAAAGGTAAACTCTCTCGGTCACCCTCCCATGAAACAAGAGATACTGCAGTCAAAATTGTGTGAAGGTGGGGTGCTGGAAAGCTGTACAGAGTATTTCCCGACTGAATGTGCAAATATCAATGATATCATTAAGGCCCTAGAGATACGGTGATAGCCACCATTCTCAAAATATTTCATATGAAGTATAAGCTTTGCTGATTCCTATGTGTTAACATGACGAAAAGTACAATGTCATCACAACTGTGGAATAAAAAAAGTATTTTTCAGGTGCTTGATTTGTATTACTTTTCCCCTTAATAATATTTGCAGATTAGAAGTTTTGCTTTTTTTTTTTTTTTCCCCCATGACTTAATGAATCTTACTGAATATGCTTATAATGGTGTTTGAAAAATGCTAGCTTGCCTACTTCCCAGCTGACCTTGCTCAAGCCTGGAGTTCAGAGAGGAGACACAGTGGCCAAGCCTTTGTGCTAGATAAGTACACTTAAGCCACAGTAGATAAGACCTAAACAGATCAAATATTTAAAAAAAAAATCTATACAATAGTGACTAACTGTAGAAAACAGCGTATTCTTTCATCTCATGAAGCAAAACTTCTCCCTTTCCACTTTTTGTGTTCTCAGAGAATGTGACCATGAAAAGCCAATCTCCCCGGTGAATGGCACAGCACCCACAAAACCATGCCTTAGGAGTCAGTTGTACTGAAGCCTCCAATTTGTAAGGTTTAAACCACATTAGAAGATTTGTCTCTGAACCAGAGTTTAAAGGTGCTAATCTAAGTTTCAGGATTACTGTGATCTCAGTGGCACTGGTAGAATATATAGAGAAGTGGAGGTCAGAAGTTCATACGTCAGTGCAAGCAACACTTGACTAGTTTTTCAGCAATTTTCAGTGCTTTATATATTCGGTGCAAATGTGACGTTAATTGCAAAATCCTGCTTTTTTGTATTTTAGAAAGAGCAAAATGACAGCAATCTTTCTGACACAACAGAAGCAACTACACCTCCTTCTCTAGTCTTTTTTACTTAGCCATACCGTTGTCTTCAGCTGTAGCATCTTTTAGTATTTTCTAAGTCTGGAGGCTGCCTGGAAAAGAAAGATGGAAAAGAGACAAGGTAGGCATAGATATTGCCTGTTCTTGCATGTGCTTTTACTGGGAATACTGCTATATTTAGCATATAGCAAGTCCTCATCTCCTCTGCTGAACAGTTAGAGAAACGTGATCCGCCTTATTAATCTAAATGGCAATTTAAAATCTGAAGCCTAATTTGCACATCAGCGTTGTTAATTATTTCATTGCTGAACATCTTAACAGAAAGAGCTCGTTAATGGCTACATATTCTGTATACTTGAAAGGACATCAATACCAACAGTGAAAGAAGAATACATTATCTAGACTGAACACTACAGCCACTTTGTATTATAAAGGGAAAATTTTGCTCACAGATACCAAATGATACTCATTTATTAAAGTTATCTGTCTTCACTGGTGCTTTCTGGAGGGCTGTAGAAAATCCACTCTGTTGGATCTAAAATGTTTCTACTGTGGGATGACAATGCTTTCACTTGAGATTCTCACTTACTCAAATAAGCCACTGAATTCTGGATGGCACTTAGTATATCAAGATTTACAACTTAATTCCTAGAGACAGTGCCTTCAAATGAAGAGAATGACAGGATGTGACAAAGATGAGCACATATTATCTCTGTGTTGTGCTTGAGAAGTGCTAACCTGAAGTGAAAAGATTCATAATGTCTGTGACACTAAAATGTCTATAATTAGACTTTAATGCTAATTACCCATTAAAATGAATGGAAGCCATCCACATTTCTCTTTGTGCAACTCCTTCGGCACTTCTGAAGTCTCAGCAGTGTCATCTTCCCCAGATACTGCTGTCTCTGTAGCCAAGACATGTTGCTACAGATCCTAAGCAGCTACCAAAACACCACTGCAGTGCTCAGTGCCCAGGAAGGGCTACTACCATTTCAAGTGACTGCAGTCAGCCACAGCTTCTGAAATGAGAGTGGCCCAGACTGCTTTGTGCTGGTGTTCAAAGTAGGAACTCCAAGTGAGTCTGAAATCTTGCTTGTTAGATTAGGATATGGCTATTGTTACATCTTTACACGTGTTCCCAAGCACTTGCAAAGGTTTATATAGGTGGAGCTCTACTGTGGATGGAAGAAGCAGTAGTGCAGATTTCCATGAAACAACCATAACTTGCAGTGGGATTGTTTATGCTGAGGTCAAGCCAACCTGAAGGGCATAATTAAGTGAGCTGAGAGATGTGAGAAGCCTGTTACCTGTTCCAGGTGTTGCAATACTGTAACTGTTACCTATTCCAGGTGTTACAATACTGTTTCTCCAGCCAGTTTCTCTGCACAGCATTCTGCAGGCTTGTACTGCATCTCTACAAGGGGCCCATGTCCTAAGCCTAATGGCTTTCCAGTCTGTTACAACCATAAGCACATAACACATGTGCTGATTAAGACACCGATCTACAATTCTGTTTTCTGGCCTAAGAAGGATTCAAGCCTACACAAAGTCTCATGCTTGTGTTGTAAAGGTCAGAAACTACATGCTTTTTAGACACAAGGCTTCTCCTTGTGTCCTAGTGGAAATCATCATTTCTGAAGAGCTATGGAGACAAAGTGACAAATCAGAAGCCTCACTGTCCTGGTGTTTTGCCATGGATGAAAAGAGAGTGAATTTATTTTTTTTAATTTCTTTTGGTTCTCTCACTTCCAGCTTTCAGCTTCTTTCCTGCTGTATGATTTTACAGAAGGGCTGAACTTTCTTTTATGGGGAGTGTAATTTTTCAATAGATGGAGATAAGATTGATTCAGGTGAAAAAGGACTCTCTTAGTAAAATGGGAAGAAGCCTGGACTAGAGCAGCATACACAGGAGGTGAAATTATTCATGTCTGAGGAAAAGAGAGTTACCTAGCTTTGCAAAATACCTTTTCTTCTTCAGAATAGCTATTATACAGATCTGAAAGATTCTCTTCCAAGGAGAAGCACCAACAATAGCAAGAATAATGTTCTTCAACTTCATTACTTATTTACTCAATCATTTCCCATCGTGTCTTTGCTATATAACAAAAAAGCATTTGGCACAGGAGCTTGTTATTGAAAAATGTCCTTCATTCATAAAAAGGAATCTTTTATTCAGGCCACAGATTTTATTTCCAATAAAAATATTGGCTTCACACTGGCAGTTGTCAATTTTGGATGATCTTATTCGTGAAAACATTTTTTCTTTCAAAATTATCAGAGAAAGGACAAACAAAAGTTATTGCTGCCCTAATAACTTATTTAAAGCTGAACATGAATGGCTAGCTTTGGATCTAATAGGATAATTGCTGATAGCACAGGGTTTTGTAAAACTTGTGAAGATTGTTACAGGCCTAAGCAATTTCTGAGTGGCTCTCATTTCACCTGCAAAAATGTCACCTTCCAAGACTTGCCTTACAGGACAGAGATGGCTGAATGTGTTTTCCATTTGTTCCTGAACGGAGGAAATAACATCCTAGTCAAAAGCCAAGCTCAGGGACATAACAAAACTTCATGAATCATAGATTTCGTGATTCATTGCCTTCAACAATGCAAAACAGAGCTGTATTTAATGCTGCTGGGAAATAGATCTGTTTAAATGGGATCAGCTGATGTAACATGTGGAAGGACTGTGTTGTATCCTTCAAGACAGTCACCCAGGGAACGAAGTTGTGAACCTGCAATGCACTGCAAACACTGCCTTAAAGTAACTATGGATTCATACTGATGTACATCATTCTGTATCTACATCACTAGCTTGGTTACTGAAAGAGTTTTTCCTCACATATAAAGAGAGCCATAGGAGAGCATCAGTGAAAAGCTGGATCTCAATTTTGATGAACTTGAAATCTTTCACTGAGGGTAAAACAATCTGGAATTTAGCATAAGGGAAAAGCTGGTGACCACTTATGTGGTGGTGCATGTCTTCCACAAGTATCATGCCCATGGATTAATTGTATGATTATTATCACCATTTTATAGATGGAAAATCTAAATAACAAATAGGTTGAAGACTTGTTCAAACTTAAATCTCTGTTCAAAGGATCTGGAATAGACTCTATTTCTCAGTTCTTCAACTAATTCTGACAGTTAGCTGATACCCTACAATTCATTCATATATAAGTATGACAATCAGCTAACATACAGTGGGTTTTATGCCAGTGAAGAAACTCTATTTCTTCTGCATATTTTCTAGATGCTCATCAAGCACATGGGAACTCTTTTTTCCAAGGCCTGTGCTTCTGCCATGTATTCAAATAATATGAAACTGAATTCAGTTAAGAGAGACAGTGGTTCTCATAAATCTTCTTAAAATGACTAACAAACCATTTATGTGTATGGAGTTTGTTCAGAAACTGGGGTGAATTACTCAGGAACAGAGCTTGTCTCTGAATGATTACTTCTGTTGCAGCACATCTCCAGGTCTTTGCTGCTTAGTGAGAAGAGGTGAAAGATAACAGCTCCAATTGTATACTGGGCCCACACTGAGACAACTGTAGTTTGCAGCTGTTGGGATAAACAGAAGCAAGTTATATAAGGGTGCTGTGGGTCATATGAGTCTTCCTTTTGGCTGGTAGTAGCTAGGTTTCTAATTCTGGACCTGGATGCCACCGTAACCTAATGACACCTAGCCCTCTGCAGTGCCTATAAGAGCAGTGGTAGAGACCTCTCTGCAGACATCCCTGCATACAAAGACGCTGGCTGCTTTGGAAGGGAGAAAATCCCATAATCTTCATGGAAAGGAAAATTTGTTTATGTTGAAAGAGGAGTACAAAAGGAGAGTAGAGGGGCAGACAAGTACTTTGGCCCAGGACCAAGAGCACAGTGCACCCATTGGCTGTCCTGCTGGATCCAGACTTCTGTTGACATTGCCAGAGATATACCTACTCTGAGGATACCTATAGAACTTTGATATATGAACATCTTAGATGTTCTATTAATTTTGAAACGTTGATGTTTTCATAAAGCTCTAGTTCAGTGCAATGACAACAAGTTAAAGCATGCATTTTCATAACAAAAGTCTATCTGTTGTGCGTGTTAACAGACCATAATATATCTAATCCTTTTTTCTTAGTACTTGATTGTTCTTCCCTTCACTTTTCCTGCTAAGGAATCGTTTGACCTGAAAATAAAAAATGAAATGAAGCTGGTTAGAAGCAATGAGTTTTTGGAGGATGACTGTCTACTTGTGCTATACTTTAAATCATATTTTCATTAATTTCTGACAGTTCAAGGACATAGTGAACAACTGATCTGGTTCTCTGTTTAAGACAATGGAAAATACCATGCAGTCCTACAGGACAGAAAGATCGTCTCTTGGGAAAAAGAAAAATGAAAGAACGCATTCTAGCTGGCAAGAGCTTTACCTTTATTCATGTTAAACATGAAAAATCAATTGACATTTTAGCTGATGGACCTCTGTTACAAACATCTGCAGAGAAAGAAAGCAAATTAGCAAAATGTGTCCTTCTTTATGCTTGGGTTCATTTAAGGTTGCAGTGTTGTATATATGTGCAGAGAAAGAAGTGAAGTAAAGCTTTATTTCTGTCATTACAGTCAAGCTGTATATGGGATATAAATGGATGTCTACATAATGTCAGAGAAGTCTGTTGTGTGCAAAACTAGAGATGGAATTACATGCAACTAGTGTAAGCCCGTGTTATCCTACATCCACATTTTGCAAGAGGTGGTGGAGAGCTGGAGTGATACTGGCTCTGTTTTGAGGGCAGTGATTGTTTGCTATTTAAAAACAGGAACAGAAACTGAAATAACTTGAGCAAATAAAAGTGGTCAGTGCCTACGTCAGAAGTGTGATTAGCACTTATCAACGTGTTTCTTCTAGCTCATGACAAAAGTGGCTAGGTCACTCATGTAGATTAGAGTTAGATATATAAATTTTATATGCAGTCTACATCCACTGCATCAGACCCAGTCTGTGACATCTTTTGAGTGACTTCAGTACAGTCTAACCCACTATTGGCATGTACTGACATTGCTTTCCAACACCTTTCTGAGTGTGGCTTGCTAGGCAAAGTACCCCACATTCAATCTCAACTTGCTCTTACTGTCAGCCACCCTGGTTCCACCACAACATATATATATATTAATGCAAATGCACATGTTGATATTAAGATATGCTTTGGGGATATTGTTGGTAAAGATAAACTGTAAAACTGTATTCTACCCAATAAACAAATGGAGAGACTCAAGCTGTAAAGCTCTATATAGACATAATTTTTATCTGGATTGATGTTGTTTACACTGGCCAGCCATGCAGCAACATCCAGTTTGGCTGGAACCTTCCTTAAATCAGATTAAAATCTAATTTCTTTGCTCCAGTTTCTGCCTACAAGATGAGCTTTAAGATGGGAATGAATAAGTCCTATGTTCTTCACCATGGTCCTTGCAATCTGGCTTTGTGTTTGCAAAGAATCTTTATTTTTTTTCTGAACACTGCAAAGAATCTTTTTTTTTTTTTTTTCCTGAACACTTCATGGTTTGATATTTGATTATGTGATTATTAATAGGACTTGATCTTGCACAAAATGACTGGCAGATAACATAAAAGTTTGGGAGTATTTAATATTCAAGTTCCTTCATGTATACTGACCATAGATGTTGGTCAGTAACCTAACCTCTGCTGCTGTGGGCTGGCTCTAGCCATGGGTCTTGAAGAGAAGAATAAGAGACATTTAACTGTTTATTGCAAGAAATAAAAGCATTAAAATAGGTCTTCTGGATGTGCTTATACTTTGTCTTCCAACTCTAGTACTAGCGCCAAGAAAAAGGAGACTTGTTACAGTGAAAAATATTTATCACACTAATAGATGTAAACAGCTCTTGCAGCTCTGGAAAGCAGTTGCTCCCGCTTTCACAGTACAAGTATTTGCTTGCATTCAGAGTTACATAATCAGATAAGTGAGTAAGGATTGCCTGTGTACTCTTTCATAGCTTTTCATTTCATCTCTCTGATTCAAAAGAAGGTCTCCAATTGTGCTTGGAGAGTCAGATTCAGTTTTTTTTTATGTTCCTTCAACAATGTAGATAGTATACAGATGGTTTTCAGTAGACATTGTACAACTTTGATCATTATGGAGACTTTCACCAGAATTAATTAATTTGTGAATTGTGGCTTTGCTCCAAGAAAAGCCTATATTTCTCTCCCAAAATAAATGAAACAGCATTCTTAGTGAAAGGATAAAATGTGATCCTAAACCACCCAAATATGGCAACAGTTAAGCTGGAGCTGAACAGATTTTGCGTGAAAATGCGACAGGATTGAACAAGTCAGTTATCATCAGCCTCACTACAAGGCTGTTGCCAAGACACAGAGGATTCAATGTTAACATGCACCGCAGTTTCACTGAAAGAAAGATAATACAAATAGACCGCAAAGGCACCAGGCACAAATATTTTTTTTCCCTAAAGTTCCTTACAAAACTGAGAAGTGGTCAACAGACATAGTGACATCTGGCTAGGGAAACTGGCATGGACGTCCATATCTACAAATATTCCCATAGGTTTTATTTTCAGTATTCTTGATATTACTGGAAAGTCATGAACGAAAGAATCGAGCTCTACATGAAAATCAGGGGTGGACAGTGGGCAGAGTGATGATATATTGGCGGTTGAACTAGATGATCATAGTGGTCTTTCTTCAACCTCGATGATTCTATGATACAAATATAGTTTTGTCCTGAGAGACTTGGGAGTGTTCAAATTTTTTTCCATCCTTCTATGGTTTAGGCTGAGACAAGTAGTAAATTCAACATGGTCTTCAGTATGTGCAAATGTAAAAATAGATTCACAGTCTTTAGGACTCTGTAGCTTTGAAAGGATGAAGGGACTAAAGACTGCAAACACTATTGTCAAAGGCAAGCCAGGGAGGACAGGCAGGATGCAGATCTGTCTGTAGAGTATCTTCTGAATTGGGTGCGAAAAGCCCCTTCAATGCAAAAGCAAAGCGCTGCAAGTAGCTCAGGAAACGGCCAGTCTGCTCTTGAGTTTCATGTTCCAATTGTACCTGTAATGCAGAGATGGTCCTACCGGAGCCACACTTTGAAGGAGGAACCAGTTTAGCATAACAAATTTTTATTGATTATCCATATCTTCCAAGTACTATGTCCAGTTACTTGTTTTCAAAGAATCCACCTGAAACTGTAGAATGTGGAAAGTCACTGCCAGTTGAAATGTGAAGTGATATCCTGAATGTGTGATGTGTCAACTGCCGCATAACCTGTGATAAGAACCTTGTTTTCTGAACTGTTATGTCAGCCCCCTTTTCACATGGCTTTTGGAAGCTGGTGTGGTAACAAATCTCTGGTCTTACACGTGGAACACTCCTGCAGATTAGCAGGTTTTTTTTTTCATTTCTTCTTCAGGACAAAATTACCCTAATCAAAACGGAAATATTTGCAAAGCCATTTCTCCCCCCAGAATACAGATACTATATTATCTAAAAGGAACATGAACCAAAAGAAGTCAGTGAAAACCAGTTATAACTAAGTAACTTCAGAACAGACACTCTCTTTTCATATTATTTCTCTGTGCACATGCAGGGAGGAGATGATATGAAGAAAAAAAATATATAAACCCTGGACATCACCACCAATTAGCTTCAATTCCACCTTTTAAAAAAAGGATATTGTGAGATCTAATGAGCAACAATTCCTAAAAGCAGTAACAGGTCCGAGTGCCTCAATTTCTAAGATACTGCTTGGGATCCTACAAAGATCCCTGGCACATGAGCAGTGTGTTTTTTACTCACTTTGTGTGATGGTTTTAGAGCTCAGAGTATGTGTGTCCAAGAGTAAAATCACCAAAAACTACTGATCACTTCTTACAAATTAGCCAATATCATTGAACGTAAATCAAACATTATATAAAAGGCTGTTTTGATGTGTTATGTATATAATAAGCTGGCAAACTGATGCTTCTTAAAAAAAAAAAAAAAAAACACCTTCAGAGAGACTTGGAAAACTTTTAGCATTTTGAAAAAGTGAAGTCAAAGTTAAATAGAAAAATAGTGGAAATTTTAGAGATTCAATTCTGAAAAAGAAGAACTGGTGGCTGAAAAAAAGGTACACAGATTTCTGAAATTCTTCCCATTACAGTAAGCCGATTTTAAAGATACTTTTCTTTTTAGACATATGATATTTATCTTGACAGAATCTTACTCAACAGATTCATTGTTCCATGCATTTCCCTCTGGTCCTTTGAAAAGAAAGCAGGTTTGTGCTTTTCATTTGTAGCCGTTCTCTCTGTGGCTGTCACTTATTATGTAAGATATAAAAAGGATTGTTTTATTTCTGTATGCATTCGGCTGTGCATGCAGCTATATTCTCCTTTCAGTGGATGTATCTTGGGGTTTGGAGATCTGCTTTGACAAAAAGGTAGCTTTTTAAGCTGAAATAGCTCTCTCATAAAGCCTGGTTATTGTTAGCTCAATTCAAACACCAATAAAACTTTAGAAAAAAATTATCATCTCAATAATGCTGCTGTAAGATATCTGTTTTCAAAGGTAGAATCTGTGTTGGTAACTACACAAGTACCTTTCCAGACACATTAGATGCTTTATAGTAGGAATAACAACAACAGAAACACTGTTAGGGTAGGGGGAAAATCTCTTGGCATTAGTTATCTAAATTTTTCCTTTTAAGAGTGTTTTTTGAAAAGCACTTCATAGACTTCGATCCCTGTTTTAATCTAGTAACTCACAGGACTGAATACTTCAGTTGTGCAGATCTTGTTTTAGTGTCTCTCCAACAGAAAGAAATCAAATCTGTTTCTCTCACTCCCCATGAGACTACTTACCCGCTGTTAAAACCCTGACCAGACTAAAAAATCAGACCTTTGAGACAAGAGACATAGGCTTCCTTCTCATCTACATCAGCACTTCAACCAGCCACTGCATGACATAGAAATCATCCTTGAGGCATTAAATGGAGTCCAAAGATACTCTAACCTCAGGGGAGTGTTCAAGCAGGCTACTGGGTTCTGTGTGTGCTCTTACAGAGTAGTACAGCTGCAAAAAGGATGCATTAATAAGAGGTGTTAAATTCCCCACTTTCACCTGAACAAACTCATTACTGATTCGTGAGCAGATTATTTGGGAGTGTTACACTCCCTTCCTATTGGAATCTGCACAGGTGTTTTAGTTTCGGAGTTTTTCTTAGGCTTAGAGTATTGGAAACTTTCAGTAGTAATATATGGGAGGGTATACCTACTCTTCTGTGGTTAGGGGAAGTACATCTATTCCCATTTTGTGTTATCCACGTGCTTGCTCAGCACTGAATTCTGCCTCTGTAAGATAGAATATTTAAGTACTTAATTATAGGCAATGATTTTTGCTCCAAAAGACAGGTATTGTAGTTAGGCGCTATCACACCTTTTAAAAACATTTATTGATGCCATCACTTCAAAAAAAGTAATAATAGTCTGTCCTTAAATTCATTATCTACAAAGAAAAACACTGTTTGTTGCATGGGAAAGCAAAAGCAATGTGGTTTCACGTGGCAGCTTGCTGCTAAGGTTTTCTTAATTGTAAGGGTTTGGATTCATTTTCAGTTCCTTAAAACTGGTGATTTCTAAAGTCCCATGGGTGTGACTTCCTCTACTTCAAGAGTGTCTTTCATAGGGGATTGGATGGGATGATACATCCACAAAGCTCTTTATCAGGAAAATGACATTTTTCTTATCCAAAATTAATTCCCCAACATAAGCAAAAACCACGCCTTCTTTGCCAGTAAGGCTCTAAAACAATTTTAAAGCAGTGTATTATGAGTCTTCAGCATTTTTGTTGGCTTGTTTCAATAACAATATCAATATAGTGTTGTACAACATAGCCATACAAATTCCTTTTTTCAGCTGCACTGCTGTTTGGAAATAATTATGTTTCTATTAATGCAAATTTTTAGAAGAGTTGACTTAACTTGTCTTTCAAATCCAGAAAGCACATTACAGAGACTCTTAAGACATGCAGTGCTGACTATTCAAAGCGGGGGAAAGAATTAAGAAAATAGAAGGGGTATAATTTGGGTACATAGCAAATGCATTGAGGAGTTCTGGGATGTGGGAATTGCATTGATTACTTTAGGTGAGCTGTGTTAACTAACATTGTAATAGGATTTACAGAACACATGACTTTACTTAGAGTTCTTAGCCAATTACAACTTCTTAAAGTGAAAAATTCTGAACAAAAGGTTATCTGGAAGTTCTAGACAGAAAAGAAGTGATATTTATAAACTACAGATGAATGGAATAGATGCAATGCTAACAATAAGATGAAAACAAAATTATTCATAGTGTTACTCATACTGAGCAAGACAATTTGGATGTCTTGTGATATCTGCGGCTTCTTGGGATAGACAGAATGGTGTATATAAAGTAGCTGGAGGAACAAACAGTCTTTTCTTTATGGAGCATATTTTTGGGGCAGAAATACATTTCTTTAGAGGGAAAAGGCATATGAGCCTTCCTGATCTTCAAAAGCACTGTCTAGACAGGCCATGAAATGACCTTGGGTGAGGAGAAGGGTCGTGAACTGGCCCAAGGAAGTACTCTAGCAGGGAGGAATTCAGGGAAGCTTCAGCTCAACCCTTCTCCCCAAGCAGTCCTCCTGGTGGCACAGATGGCCTTGCAGGTGGTTCTACCTTTGTGTCTCCCTTCTCTCCGTGCAACCTCTGACCATGTTATAGCATGGCTTACTGGTCCCTTGATGCATGGGACTGAATTTTGTTTTAAGTCCTGTTTAGCTTGCTATTACACCAACCTAGTCTTCAGCTGCCTGAATTCATACTTACGTACCTGTATGTTAGAGAGTTGTTTTATCTTCAGTGCTGTTGCTCAGCAAGGGAGGAGTATTAATTGCCTGTCAGGTTGTTTTTACGACCTTGTCACACAGTGTAATAGACTCCCTTGTTTATCTTTTATGTAGCACTGAATTATCTTCAAAATGAGCTATTTGAGGCAATGGCTACAAGATGGGTAATAAACAGATTAGTATCAAACTCCAATAGATAAATGCAATTCCTGTTGTCCTCAGTAAATACAGCCTTTGAAGACCAAATGGATGTAATACAATGTTATATGGTAAAAATATATTCTCTCCAAACAAAGCCCTTTTTGACTGCTTTTGTTCACCTTTAGCATCAGATACTAGATATTGTCATAAGCAGGATTCTGAAGAAATAAATAACATTGTTCACTTCTGGTTAGTAAATCTCAACTTGAGGTGCCGTGTCTGGCTGGTTGCTTATCAGAAGTGAGTCTTGTCTGTCCTGCATGTCCCTAGTTCTGTTCTACTGGGTCTGCCTCATATTTCTCACACCCAATGTGCTATGGTTTTGCTGGTTACTACCACCAATGGAGCAATGAATATATTTCTCCAGTTTCTCTATTAGCAAACCTGATTGAATCTGTGTGGAAAAGGTGCTAGATAAACAAGATTTAAAAAAACAAGAGAGAGAGAAAAAGAGAGATGTAATTTCCAGTCTAGGTACTGCGGAAACTCTATGGAAAAATGCATCATTTTGCAACCGCAGATGTGCTCAGGGAAAACCTGCGAAAATTAGTTACCTTAAATTAGGAATTATTTTAATTATTATCAGTAGTGTTGAACCAGCATGCAGAAAGGATGAGAACATGTTTTTAAATTTTAATATGGACTTGTCCAATTAATTTACTAAACGTATGGCATTTGAACAGGTCTCCAATGGATATACAGATGACTGAGTGCCTCACTGCGTATTTGTAATGCAGATGATTGATATATCACATCATTTCTTTGAGTCATGGAGCTGATTTATAAGCTCTGTGCTATAGACATCGCTTTGTCAGTTGGGACTGTAAAAACCCTTACAGGCAATTGTCTGCTATTCAGTCTTTGCCATTCACTGAAATTACACATAATTTTAGCCTGTGCATTTGCAAACTGTGCTTTGCTATTTCCATTTGAAAATGCTTTTGTGCTAAACATTTTTGACTCATCTAAGTAAATATTATCCATAATAACCCTATATCAATCCATTACAAAACCATGAAAGTACATATTGCATTTAGATTTAATCCCTGAAACAAAGCCTGTTCCCACCTCACTTGCATGTAGCTTTTCACAGCTGATCCTCCCAGCTAGTGAGATATAAGCAACAGAGAGATCTGAGATTGCTTTTCATTCTGGTAAAGCTATAGGTTCTACAGTGAAATCACATTTGAATCGCCAGTCTTTGGGTATGCACACAAATTCCTAAAATACAGACACCTATTGGTGGATATATAACCCTCTGCATATGGGTGGAGATGTGTATTCAAATGTACTTAATTCCAAATTCCATTAAAAACCCATTAGTGGCACATTTATATCAACAGTTAAAAGAGCTTTAGTGCAGTCAGCTAGAAACAACTATTTAGGAAATAGCTGTAAACTGTGTCTGTGAAAATGAGTTTTCCATTTGGGACTGTCAATTTGCAGGATTAAACTTCAACTTCAACTCGTGATGATCCAGAAAATATGAACTTTGTGCAGACAGAAGATGCTGACTGGAGAGAAGTATAAAATACCATCTACACTGTTCTAATTACTCACACTGAACAATTCACTTCTCTGAAGCCCTGTTTCATTTTCAGACAGTGCTATAACAAATTTCTGGAGCTTAATTTGATTTGTGTGTTTGCTTGTACATGAAAAGTAAAACCGAAGCTATAGACGTCCAGTGGCAATGGGTTCAGAAGTTAAATTATATACAGTATACAAAAACTTTCTTTAATGGATTTGGAAATACAGTATTGACAACAGAATTTCCCAGCAGATTATCTCTCTACAGGTACAAGGCACGATTCCCAAACTCAGTAGGCTAAGCCCCTATCCTCCAGTCTTTATAAAAAATACATAAATATACAAAAATGTAATAATATAAAATACACTATGAAGTGTGGAATAACTGAGTGTAAAATCAAGAACATCCTACACATGAATATATTATACTCCAACAATAAGTTACTTTGATTCTTCTGTTTTGACAGGTAGTTCCAGATCCCTGTAAGTCTTGTATTTAAATTCTGCTTATAATGTCCAATTTTCTATACTGTATAATAACACATTTTGTCATTCTATTTGTGGTGTATGGTAGCTTAAATACTATAGTAGTGAGATACTTGAACAGTGGAAGTTCCGTCCCTGGGGATATTCAAGGCCAGGTCGGACCAAGCTCTGAACAACCTGATCTTGCTGTGAATGTTCCTTTCATTGCACAGGAGTTGGTCTAGATGATCTTTAAGGGTCCTTTCCAACTCTAACGATTCTATAATTCTATTATGTGATTCTATATGGGCTAAGGGAAACTAATACACTTTGAACTGCAATGCCTTTCCCAGACATTAGTTACCCTGATATTGCTAGGTATATAGATGAGTTTTGTTTATTTCCTGTTCCCATCTGAGGCAGAAGTAAATGTAGCATTCCTCAGTGAATGGGCACTGCTTTGCTGTATGTGGGTGCTATCCACTGAGCTACGCTGAGCTGAGATCTTTACAAAGCTCTTCACAGTGGCATCCAGGAATGCCTTCTGGAATAATCTCTGCTAATTTAACATCCTGCAGAGTGTACCAAGTAGTTTTAATTATTCCATCAAAGTGCATTACGATGTTTCTGTCTCTATCAAGTGTAATCTGCCATCAGGTTGTTAATTTGCCTAGGTTTATTAAAGCTTCTCACAGTCTTCTCTGAATAATTCTGATATACAACCTTTTTCTAAAACCTATTTTCCCTTTCAGATAATATTTGTTGTGGTACTTTTCTGATATATTCATTCCAAGATTAATTGGAATCACATACTGGACTTTCAAGATTTTGATTTCTTCTGTTGTGCATGTGCATATGTTTGTATATTAATTAGAGCTTATCAGGGTATAAATTACGTAAGTTAGAAAAGGTGCCTCATTGCCAATGCAGATCATTAAAAATGGAAAACTTCTTTCCAAAATGTGTGAGAAAATAATCTATATTCCCTTTAAAAGCTCAATCAGATCAGTTCCCAAACTCCTCCTTTATGAGAGCTAGTTCTTAGCTCTACATTTTCTAATCAATTGAAAGGTATTTATTTTTATAATGTCCCTTTTTACAATGTATTTCACCTGAAGCATATTCTTACCTCATTTCATATGCAAGTTTCTAAAAGCCATGTATTATTTATAGGAGAGAATCATAAGTAGAACTATCTCAAATAATTTCCCAACCTTTGCTGTGGGTACCTTTTTCAGGACTCCTTATGTCTGAAGCAAGATTTTAACTATAATAAAGTACTGAAATCTGACTGAAATGAAGAATTTTACTACCTACGGGAGCTTCAAAGGTTTATAAAAAGGTAAAAAGGTAAAAAAAAAATAATAATAATAAAAAAGGTATAAAAAGGTTATTTCAAAGGTAATAGTAAAATAAATTCCTGCTATCGATCTAGTAGTTGGTTCCAGAAGCGTCTTTCAGAACAATTATCTTCCAGTAAGTTACAAAGAACTCATCCAAATTGGTGGCAACACTGAATTCCCCGCAACTCTAAGCAAGGCTTTCTTGATGCTCCTTGCAAAAGATACTGGGCATGGATGTACCTTGGAGGGTGGAGAAAGATGGAGTAAGTCCCTCAGCAACCTCCATCTTCTTTCTACATGTGTTCTCAGTGCATTGTCACTGCCAGCTATGCAGTGAAGTGTGAAGAGACCAAACGCATTTGCCAGCTTTGCCCATCAGGCCCACTGCACCACACCTGATGTGGGGACAGATGCCTCCTTGGGTTGGTGTGTCATGCTGTGGTGGCTGTGGTGAGCACATGGAGATGCTCTCAGCAACGTAAAGTCACTTTGCTCAAAAGGAGTTAACACCTTCATTTATTCTTTCCCTCGTCTCAACTCTTAGCTAGGGGCATCACAGGGTTTTTGTTAAACTTTGGGGTGAGAAGATAGCTTATAACAGCAAGGCTTTGGTCTACTACAATGAGATGTGTCTATGATGCTTCAGGACACATGCCAGCTGACAGATAGGACAGCGGGAGCATTTTTAGAGAAAAAAAAGAGGAAAGAACAGAACAAGTCTTGAACCTAGCCACTGGCTGTAATTGAGGGAGAAAAAAAAATATATATATATATATATATTGAGCTTACTAATGAGATCTGCTATCTTTTGTTTATTTAGAGAAAGGTTTGAAACAAAGGCATTGCAATTCAGCGTAAGCAGTGTATGCATACTATGCAGGATATGAAGGATTTTTTATTTTTTATTTTTTTAATAAGGAAATCCTACCTTGAGCAACTTAGCTTGGTAAACTTCCACCTGAGAGATCTGAACCATATCCAATTTTCACCATGCTCACCTCTCCCAGTGTAAGAGAATGTTAAGCAGGTCTAAAAGGTGCCAACCTGCTCTTTCAAAACCAGATTATTTGCAAATCGTACTGCGCTGCAATTTATTTTGAAAGGAAATTTACCCTTCTCATCAAGCTGGTAGCATTTACACAATCTGAAGTATGTAGATACACATGCAAGGAGAGCGATAGCCATTGTAAATCATTACCCTGGCAGTGATCCAAGGCCTCACAGAGATTCAGCTGTTGCGCTGATAGAGCAGATATAAACTTTACGTAGAATTAATCCAAGGCAGTTACAATAATATACCTATGCAAGTTTTGTGAAAATTACCTTTCTGTTTTTTTCTGGGAATATTTGAAAATTATCTAGTGACAGATATACAGAGATAATACATGATCATACAAATAATAGAGAGAACTTTGAAGAGTTTATATCAGTAATCATTTATAAACTCCAACTGACACATACTCTAATAGAAAATCTTGGGGAGGTAGAAATGGAAGAATATAATAAGAAAAAGTCTCAAGACACTTCCTTTCAATATAATCTTATTTATGTTAAGTGAATTTTAAAGACTTCTACAAAATTAGAATCACTGTAAAAAAGCAATAAAGACTTTTTCTCCTAGTTTTTTGTCACAGTTAAGACTAGATATACAGACACAAGCTCCCTTGGGTGATATGATTTTATCAGGTTGTTTTTTAAAAGGCTTTTTTCAAACTGATCAGAATTACTGAGACACGACAGAGAAGGTTTGTTGCCATGAATAAGCCCTTAATAATATTTCGCAGCTGATTATTTTGTGAATGAATTTGTCCTTGAATGAAAGAAGAGGGTCAGTGGGACCCTTGTACGTGTCTGGGCACAGCAAAGGAGCAATAATCACCTGGTGAGAGCACTGGAAAAACAGAGAAGGAAGAATAAAGGGGAAAAAGAGACAGGAATTACCCAGCAGAGACAACTGGCATATGCCAGACTATCTGCTGGTTTAAGAGACGACCTTCTCTTCTCTTTGAAATATGGACTGCCTCTGCTCAAGTTTCTTGGTTTAGTGTGAAGGTAGTTACCTCACATTTATGCAGCTCTTGCAGTCATAGCCCCTGAGCAGCAATCCACCCAGCACTTCTCTTTAAACCTGAAAAAGGTCAGGCCCTAGCTCCTTCAGTCTTTATTATTAAAAAGCTTCCTGCATGGTTTACTGGAGAGAAAGAGGCAGTGACCTTACATTTAATCTCATCAAAGTCTCTGTGCTGTAACTTACTTAAAAGACTCCTTATGCAGCGTAGCTTTAGCCAAGGAGTCTTTTGCCAGACAACGTTATTTTTAAAGCAGCGTGCAAAATATCCCTTTGCAGCAGACTCCAACTGCTGACTAAGCAGACTCTTCACTGCCTGCAGAAAAGAGACCGAGAGAGCACTGAGGGAAAATGCCTATAGACAAATCCATCCCATATGCATGCAAAACCCAGTGGAAATTAGTTGTGAGGCTGTGTGGCTTGTATAGTGATATGTGTGATTTATGGCAAGGCAAAAGACTTGCAGAATCCCCTCTGTTTGGTGTTTTATTTTTTAATGTTTCAACTTGTACAAAGTTAATTTTCTACTAATGAAGCAAAATAGAGGAGTAATTAACTCCTGAGCTTATGCATATATTTCCCCCACATGCTATTTCTGGGTTTCTGGAGTGCACAGGACTTCCTCTTTTACTCGTTTGATTTTCTCTATTTAAAATGCAGCAGACATATAAAAAAATGTTTCTGCTGTGAAATCTGCACTCAAAGTCTGATAAATCTCTTGTCACATTTGCTCTGCTTTGTGCTTGGAAAGACTCTTATTTGCTTTTTTTATGTTTATACAGCTCTCTGGTTTTTTTTGTGTGCACTCTCTGAGTAGGGACGACTGACTGATTAGGATGGTTTCTGAGCACAACTTCCTGTTCTGCATTTGGCTTTTCTCTACAGGGCTTAGGTGGAACTGGATGATGCATGAAAAGTCCATGGTCTGCCTCTGTAAAGCCCCTCCTTGATCGTTTCCAGTGAAAAGAGGCACTGCATTATTCACTTCTTCTTAGGAAAACTCCTTAAGCAAAGTTATTACTTCTAAAGAGGAAATGTCACTGGGGGTGTTTAAGCCCAGGTTGGATGGGTCCCAGGGCGGACAAATCTAGTGGGTGGCAACCCTGCCTATGGTGGGGGAATTGGAACTAGATGGTCTTTAAAGTCCCTTCCAATACATTCTGTGATTCTGCATTTCTATGAAGTAATGGGTAAAAAATGTGGTCTTTTACCAATTACAAAACAATAGGTTCTTTTTCTTATAATTATCTTGGAGAGATAGCATCACCTCTCCATAATTTGTGTAAAGGAAAGAAATGCTGCTTACTGTGGTTACCAATCAATTCATACATTGTGAGGCTAAATCACGGCTATTTGGACAGCCCTACTCTTAGGTAGAAACATGCATACAAGGAGGCTTGGCTCACCTTGCTGCTCGGCTGGCTCTCCCAGGAGCAGGACTCGGTCTCCTGTGGCATAACACCTTGGGGGAAGGAGTGGTCACCCAGGCAGGTCTGGCACAGGGGAGCCTCCAGCTCCGCATCCCCTGTTGGCATGTGCATCACAGTGGGCCCTGGGTATTTGAGGCTAGTATTTGGGTGCTTTTCCACGCTGACCATTGGGCTTTTAATCCACCTCCGTACCTGTTGACAGAGAAAGAGATTACAGACTCCTGTTGCATGCTTTATGACAGCAGCTAGTATAGAGCAGTAGGGGTTCTTATTTGGACCAAGGCACAGAATTGAGAAAATAATCAGATACCATGATGGGGTCAGATACTATGTAGAATTTGGTCTGCGAAAACTGTAGGATCCTTTTATGCTAAGATTACTTGCTGCCTTGTGCAAGTCTGTCATCAGTTTATCTACAGTACCAGCTTTTTGGACTTTATAAAGATATTAAAGTATATGGTAGACTACTGAGAAGAGGAAGACAGCTACCCAAAGCGAGTATTCCCAGCCTACGCTGTTCAATTCTCCTTGTTGACAGAAGGCAGTGAGTTTTTGCAGGTATGCAGCAGCAATCACATAAGTTTACTGCAGTCCCTTTTCAACAGCTCTATCTTTTGTTCATCTCTGACTTAACATACTGTCTCAGCCTTCTCTGTGCCTGCTGTCACCACATTTGAGGTCATTATCTCCCTCTGACTCACTCTGGAGTTTGACACTGGCCCCTGCAAGCCTGCTGCCCTGCATTTCCCTTTCCCCACTGCTCCCTGTGTGGAACATTTTGCGCTGTATAAGGAGGGTCTGACTGTTTTCAGGGTGTCACATAAGCTCTGTGCATGTTGTCTGCTTGTCGTTCACTTCTCCCACTGTCTCTTCTATGCCATGGGAGTTGATCATGCTGGGCTTTCTGAGCGATAAGCCAGAGACTCTCTTGGGCTGCTTTTTCAAGTCCATTTGTGTGATGGAAGCAACATATATTCTCTGTTACATTTACACTCAATCTTCAAAGCACGGTTGACAAATATACATTTATCTCCATTCCTATTTACTCTGCCGTTTGGACTTGGGAAATGGGAGCACATGAGGATACGTGCTCATGGACCGCATGCCAGAGCAGCCCCCTGTTTGCTTTGCAGCTTGAAACCTAGGCGTGTGGGAGCAGGGCTGCGTGGCTCTGCCTCACCCTGGGCTCTCAGGGCTTCCACTGAGGGAAAGCCAGGAAAAGCAGTTGACCTCATGCTTCATTAGGAGGTGATGTTTGCCATTAGAGGATGCCTTACATCAGGAAAATAAACATTTCACGTTACATTAGTCATGATTGCCAAGTGTTTGATTAGCAGTGGAAGTCTCTGTCACAGCAACTGGTTACCATGATCACTTCTGATAAACAAACAGAGTGAAATGTATCTAACCAGCCTTCTTCTGGTGACTCCACAGTGAGTGATATACCCGCAGCTGCCCTGCTATGCTGGACTGACGGAAATCTCAAGGCTAGGAACATTTTCCTTTCCTCTCTATGGAAACCAAGCAAATAGATGTCCTTCTGTGGGCAAACGTGCCACTTTCCGCTGCATTCTCCATCTGCCTTTTCTGCTGATGTTTGTATGGACTGTATCAGCCCCTAATTCTGTGCTCTGGAGCATCTCCACAACCTCAGCCCCCCATCCGCGCATCACAACTATTGGATGCAATGGATGGCAGGTCATGCTTTGGTACCATATTTTGTGGAATTTAAATTCAAATGCTTAAAGTTCTGTGGAATCATTTTTCCAGGATGTTAAAAACAATCTGTGGGTTCTATTGAAATCTTCTGCTTTCATAATTTCTAAATTAAATAATAGTGATGATAGGTTGTATGCTCACTGTTCTCCTTATTCAGATTTTTTTGGCTTCATGAGGTTGATGGGTTGAAGTTGCAGGGGGTACGAGTTATTTTTTTCAGATTTCATTTAAATAAACACATTTTGAAACCCATCTTTTGACTCTTGTAGGTTTTAACCACATTTATTTTGCCAACCATAATTGTTTTTATATAGTTGTTAAGCACATCATTAAATATATTACTCTCCCCAAGAAAATTCATGGCTGTGTGTCTTAATCAAATTCCAGAACTTGATATGTTGAAAAGAATAATTACGTTTTTGATTAAAAAAGAAAAAAAAGTTTGATTTGCCAGTGTAGTCAGTGTAGATTTATAACACGAAGCATTCAATGCATTGAATGTAATTTTGAAAGGAGTAAATAAGTTACGCCCGGTGATGTTAAGTGTTTTCTGACCTGGATCTGCCTTTCTTTCACAACATCCTGCATCTTAGGTCATATATTTAAGGTGGAGGCAGCAAGCATGTGTAAAAGAAGACAAAGAGCATAGAGGAGACTGTGTTTCCATGATGCACAGGGTACAGGTTCAGTTTTTCTCAAAATTTAAGGAACATGGACCAGTATTTTATTCATGACTGCTTGCTTGCGTATAGCATCAACCCAGGTAGGAATTCTAATACAAATTGTTGAGGTTTGAGGTTTCCTTAGGCTGAATGATGTTTGATTTTATATTTTCAAATTCATGACTTCTGCGGTACACAGTTATTCACTAATTTCTGTCACAACTTTATCTGCTGTGTCACTATCTTGTGTTTCCACTTACAAATCTCTAGTGTGCCTGTGTATTGGGAAGCACTCAAAGTGTGACCTGGGTACTCCTAATGCAGCAACTGTTAGCTATTCTTTTTAATGGCAATGAAATATACATTTCAGTGGCATAATGGTCATAAATTAAAAATTACTGATCAGTGCTCTTGCTTGTGTGAATGGCAGTGATGAGAGAAAATAACAGAGCATAGATTTTAGCAAGCCGCATGCAACCTAGTATAGGTGGCACCTTCTGACTGCAGCATCAGCCATCTCCTGGGATAGCTCAGAGTGAATGCTAAATGATTTCTCTTGCTGTTGTTTTTTGCAGGCTGACTCCTGGTTTTAACTCAAATGTGCACCTTTTTCTCTGAATTACTTTTTGTTGCTTAAAAACGTATTAAATTGATGTTTAAACGTGTTAGCTCCATAATGAAAGATGAAAAAGAAGTATTATTACACGAAGAAGTATTATTGGTCTGGTCATATTGTTGTATGTTATGTGGAGAAACTAAGGTGAGAAAATTTCTGCAGGAACCAGCTTTGAGACTGAATAGATTAGCGGGATTTTTTTAATACTTGAAAGCAGTTCAATTAGGTTAGTCCTTCCAAAGTTCAAATGCACCTGCAGAGAAGAGATTTAATTATATTTCTCTTCTGTTGAACTGGGCAACATTCATGTTCACAGACCGTCAGCCACATTCACTCAGTCTGTGGTGGTGCAAAGCCTCAAACCTGTGCTCTGCACCCACTGGTGAGATGGAGACCTGGGGCTGAGTTGGCTGAGTGTCTGTGTTGTTATGTTTAGGCCGGGTCTACACAGATATGTTAGTGTTTGTTGACCTAAATATGAATTAGTTAATTACACAGCAAAGCATTGTGTAGATGGTTTGCTCCAGCATTAACACAGACTTAATGTAGCCATTTACTTCATTTATCTAGCTTAAAATATCTGTTCTGATTCAGAATTAAAAGCGCCATGAGGACCTTAATAACATTGTACTAATCTTCTCTTATGTCATATCTTCGTCTGACTCAGACTAATGTCCTTCAGCATCCCTCTGCAGACAAACTCTTTGTTTGGCTTTTAAATATCACAGAAAATGCAAACGTGCATGGAAGAGAATGATAATAGTTACCAGTACTCAGAGTGGAGAACTGTACGATTCACCACTGACTTTGACACATATGCCCATCCAAAATCATTGAAAATGTTGACTTGAAACTAGAAGCACGAATTGGCAGCACCTCCATTTAGCTGGGCCAAAAGCAAACTTCTGAAGAAAAACAACTTCCCTGAGTTTAGCTCTGCAGGTCTCAGGTTTCTATTGAGGTTTGTAGATTATATATTACTTCTCAGAGTGACTCAGTTAAGTTTATTGAAAGGTTATGCATACATGTTAGTCATTCAATTTTAAGTCTACATTATAAGTTTTTGTCTAGCTTTAACCTTAATAGACCTCAAAGATTTTTATATATTTATATTTATATTTACACTAGAAAAGAGCCTTAGATCTATTGATTTCTATTTGACTTGGGCTATCTTAAATGTCAACAAAGATTTCAAAGTGCAAAACTTCCTTTGAGTTCCCACTTGAAACCTTCAGCACTAAATTGCATGTACAAAAAAAAAAAAAAACAACATGCTTTTGAAGAGATTTCTAACAATTACTTCCCTGAATGACAAAGACAGGAAGATTAGCAAGAAGTGGGCAGTAGTTTGTTATTTGGGACAGTGTATGACACTCAGATGCCACTGAGGTAGTTGCATAATTCTTCATGGCAATGTAGGGTGTATTTGACTATTTAAATTCTTTTTTTTTTTCCTTAACATGGTATCCGTATACCAGTAAATAAACCAGAGCCTGCTCCCAATTACAGGAAGCAATTCTGTT
Source organism: Meleagris gallopavo (assembly GCF_905368555.1). Lineage (NCBI taxonomy): Eukaryota > Metazoa > Chordata > Aves > Galliformes > Phasianidae > Meleagris > Meleagris gallopavo. The sequence continues at coordinate 55,388,664 of NC_139405.1, read as the reverse complement.
CTGAACTGCTTCTGAAGATTTCTGTACTTTCATTTAAAAGGCAAGGCTCTTTAAACCCTCTGGGCAGTGTTATCCACCATTACAGGGTATAAGCAGCTGGTTGAAACAATCAAAATAGAACTGAGTGGAAAAGAAAAGTGCTCCCATTTTCTTGGGCTCCTTCTTGACTGCAGCTTTGTTACTTCTTTTTTACATCAAAAACTCATATCCGCTAGAAATGACTTCTACTGTATGCCTGTAGTAAAGCACCCAGCAGCTTCTGGTTAAGCTATAATTGTGTTTATGAGATTCACTGTTCCCAAAGTAATCCTTTGAACGTGCAGCTTCCTAGGTCTGTGCAGATGTTTTTGAGTCTCCTTTGCTGGTAGCATGAAAAACCTTTGCAGACAGTCAAAGCTGTTCAGTATTACTTTTTCTTCCAGTAAACAAAATTGATGATATTTTTGCCTATTCTTTCAAGAGAAGTGAGTTCAAAAGAGTGTTGCACCCTCTTCTAGGATGTAGTCATCTGTCACTAATCCTAAACTAGATTGAAATATGACTGTTCTTGTCATAAATAAGAGAGTTACCTTAAATACTCTTTTCCCAGCTGTTGCCTATAATATTGCTGAAAAATGTACAGGTATTAAAAAAGAAAAAAAAAGCTCTTTATTTCCTGAATCTTGTTTGCTCTAGTTTCTGTTTGCATTACTTGTTAAAAACACGATATCCAGCAGTGATAATCGCTCAGACTAGAAAATTGCCAGATGTGATTAAATGAGATTTGTCAAGTTCCAACTTGAGTTGGAAAAACTGGAGCTTTTTCCACTCATGGCGTTTCCTCTTACGTAATAGCAAACAGATACAGCTTTTAACTTCATGTGGCTCTGTTTTTAATGGCATCAGTCAACTCAGCACAATTTGTACTTTAATCAGATATTCATAAGCCAGTAATAATGAGCAATATTTTCCTCAAAAGAAACACCAGTCTGCTCTCTGGGGGCTGCTACTGGTGCAGATGTGGCTTTAGTTGGAGTGAAGCAGCTGCCAGTGGCATCCGTGGAAATCCTCGGGCATCCTCACTTCTTGGATCTGGGAGCTCTGGAGAGGTCATTGATTCTCAGAATAATTTTGGACTGGCTTGCTGACTTCCCAGCTGAAGGCTTGAATCTCAGTGGTGCTGGAAAGGAAAAGACACCTTGTGCGGAGACCTATTATCTTGCAAGATTAGGCCCTTTGTGAATGTGAGGATCACTAAATCCTAGTGCCTGCTGCAGACTTCTGATTTTAGTAGGATTTAGGAATGTGAATAAATATATTTTGGAGAAGAAATTTTATAGGCCATTGAAGAATGTAAAATTTCAAACATTTACTAAATACTAGGGGTAAGCGATTCTGGAATGGGTTAATAGAAACTGTTGAAATCCACTTGATGGTCCAGTAAGTATCAGCCAGTTCTCAGTGAAACATCACACTTGTCAACACAACAAGTATCGTATGTTATCTGACTGCCTGTGCTACCAGATGCTCCGTACGATAGCATTTTCTTCATCTGAAATTTTGGATGGACTTTTTTCCCATTTTTGTGTAGGACTGGAATAAATCACTCAGTGTGTGTTTGAACTCTTCTGTATTTACATTTCCATTTTTCATAAACATCCCTGATTGCATCAGTTTGTAAATTTTTATGGCTCTCAGTCAGCTACTATTTAGTTTACATGTTGCCCTGCAAAGTCTCTGGGTATCCATTCCCTACCAGACAGTATCAAATTCCTTAGCTGTGATCTAGGTCTGTGCATGTGTGCATGTTTGCTCTAGTTTTGCCTCTGAGAGATATCAAATGCACTTTTCTCCTTCTCTGATTGCAGTTCACCTGATCCCTTCTTTCCTCTTCTTGCATTATCTAATTGCACCTTGAACCAAGACTTGAATTTTCATCCATTATGTAAACTGTAGGTGGACACAGAGCTCTTGGAACTATCTCCCAGCAGCCTTGGGGGCGACCGTCAGGAAACCTATTTAAATTACAATTAGGGAGATTATGGAATGAAAAGCTCCATTGTTTAAACTGTATGCAGTCATCCACTTAAATGGAAAGTGGTAAATGAGAGGCAGGCTGATTAATGCCCAGGCTGAGATATATCACTACTCTCTAGCTGGCTTCAACATTTAATTTGTTATGTCCCCTAGGAAGTGCAGCACAGCAAAAGAATCAGTTTGTCAAATCACCTCAAGCTATTTTCTTCCCTCTGGAGCCCTGAAACATGTCACTTTGTTGATTAATAATCACATTTCATTTTATAAGGGAAAGTGAAGGGCAACTCTCTGCTTAGTCATCATTTGCCACTCTCTGCAAGCCAAAAATATGCTTGCTAAAAGCAGGCTGAAGCCAAATAACAGAGTGCATTGCTTCTACTTTGGCCTAGATGAACATGGCCTGGATTCACAGAGTTCAGCCATCCAAACGTGACAGGAGAAAGGCTGCCTGCATGTGAGGGAAATCCTGGGAAGGATGAACAGTCATGGCTCAGGGTAGCAAGATGCAGGGAATTATGATGATGTTTACATGGATGCCAATGCACTTCAATCACCAGCAGGACAAGGCAGTATAATTCTGGTTGGTACGTTTCCTCTGAGCTGTGGGAGAGCCATGCCAGTTCCCTGGGGCTTGCTTTCTCCTTCCATCCTTCTCTTCCTCTTGCTGTTTTATCATAAATTCTTCATTACCTCATTGTGGAGAGCCTCCACCTTTGTGGTTGCCTGTAGGCATTACTCCTGTAAGTATCACAAAGAAGAGCACATGACTGTGTATGTGATGGTTTTGAGAGGATGTCCTTCATGATCATCCTGGCATCCCAGTAACTACTTCATCCATAAAGGCTGAATTAGAGGATTGACCTGTTTTAGTTCCTTTTCTTTAAATTGTCAGGTATGACAATCTTGTAAAGTCTCCATCTGCCTCTGCCTACATGGATTTATGCCATATAGCCATTGGGCAAGCCGGTTTATCCTAAGTGTCCATTGCTCCACAAAGCTCAGTGCCCTTCAGCTCATGTCTGCATATTTCCTTCCATGGAAGCCAGCATGCAGGGAGGATGACACATTTGTCACAACATGACAGGAACTGGGATATATACCTGGGTGTGAGGGCTGGAATGTGTTTACTAGTTCTCCAGATCCAAGTATACACCTTTGGTACATGCTGAGGGTTTGACCTGTCCTGTGCCATATCTTTGTTCAGGTTTATTGTGTAAACATCTCAGGCTTTTGTCATGGTTTTTAATCAGCACTTCATTGCTATTTGCACACACACCCACTTTCCCACACCAGAATATTTCACTTGCTGTAACAGCATCTGACAGAAATCAAATTTATCTAAGAGGAAACATAGTAAATGTTTCTATATTTTTTGTCATTAGAGTTAACACTTTAAGTAAATAAGGCATATTTTTACAACCTTAGGTGTGAACAACATGTTTCTAAGCGAGTCAGCTAAGGTGAGATTCTTAGAAAATTATGTCAGCAAGTGACTGCAGATAGGCACCAATCCCAAAAGATGTTGAGTACCAATGTGACTTGAGAAATGTGAGCTCCGCTAAGCATGTTTAAATGTTCCTGCTGAACAAGTTGAATCCATGAAAGACAAGGCATGAAGAGCAGCAGGAAGCTTTGGTACACCAATAATATCAATAACAAGGATAAAAACAGTAAAAGCACACAGACAACTGCCTGGCTGATTTTCCTGTTCCACTCAATAGAAAAGTTTTTGCCAGCCTCAAATGGTGCAGGAGAAAGTCTGTAATGCTCACATTTCACATTGATTGCTAAATTGACTTTTGCTCTGTCCTCTTATTGAATGGTTGATTTGTTTGCAATGTGGCACAAAGAAATTTAAACAATTGAACATGCACCACTTAGGATTTTCCGCTCTTCTTTCCTCCTTTGTTGTCCTTGATAACAATCGTTAGCCTCATGGGATTATTTTCTTTGTGAATAAATAAACAACTGATGTGTTGGAATCAGGTAAGAGTTCTTGGATCAGTTGTAAGCACTGATGGCACTTGTTTCTACAGGACATAACACAATAGATTCATTGTCCACACTGATGTATAAACACCCTCTCTCTGCACATTATGTCAAAGAGGAAAACAAAACAAAATGGGGTTTATTGTGTATGTACAAATCTAATCATTCCAGGCTACCAAGTTTGAAAATGCTTTTCATCTAGATGAAATAAAAACAACATGAACAATACACCCCCAAATTCTATTCAAACCACTCAAGGCTTCTTATTTGTACCTTCTCTTCTCTATTTTAACCTCAGTAAACCTAGGCAACGTTTATTTTAATTCCTGCACTGATAAACCCCACTTCCCATGTCTATCAGTCAAAGTCTCAAAGCAGTTTGCAAGCTTCAGTGATCTTCTAATTCATATATAGGGGCCAGGGGATGCAAGTTCAGAAGAGGAAGGGCTGCAAAGGTTCAAGCATGAAAACAAGCCAGAGGAAAACAAAAATATCTCACTGTGTTTTTTCTCCTTTAAATACATTCCTCCAGTTTCCTCATACAGTAATTGTTTTGCATTCTTCAGTAGTCTAGGCTGAAATACACAGCACTGTAAAACTTAACTGCAGTATAAGAATAATGGCTGCAGTGGCAGAGCACAATAGATGACTTGATGCAGTACCAAATCCCATTCAGTAATCATCCTTAGCTATTCAGTCAAGAGTATCATGCTTCTCAGAGTAGTGAAGCACATTCTGTACAGCCTTAATTTAATAACTTTCTTATTCATAATTTACATCTGATACTTCACTTTGTTTAATGTATATTTGATTGGGCAGAAGTTGATTGATACGACTTGTTATGCTATATTTCATACCATCCTAATTTTTTGTAGATCTTAATGGCAGCCAGGATCATTAGATGAGCTGTTTTGAGACACCTAGACCGGGTCCTGAAAGATAAACATTTCAAAGTATCTACAAAGCTGCAAGGAAAACCATGTGTCACAGAAGGCTGCAATGTGTCTGTGATGGCTGCAGATGGGAGATGTCTGTGTTTCACAGGTTGACTCCCTTGCCTGCTAAAGCTGGGCTGAGACTTGGCAGCTGGGACCCAGACAGGCTCTCCTGTGCTATGCTCATGGAGGCAGGTGGTTTCACCCCCACCAGAGAGCTCTGGGGTGGCCTTTTTCACCTGGCAGACCTGTGTGTAACACAGACTGACTTTGTTCTTCCTTTCCTGAGTCAAAGGAGCCATGTTTGCCCACAGGTATATATGCCAGGAAAACACCTCCACTATTTCTCCTCTAAGCTTTTTCTAGTGGTTAAGCTGCCCTTGCTTTTGAGTTGCTGAGAATAGTGTTCGAGCAGAAACAGAAAGTCCTAAGTGATCAAATTAGCCATTTTAAAATGACATTGACATATGTCTGCACAGCAGCATGTGAGGAACCAGCTCCTTTAAATCAGCTTTTAAAATATCGTTTTACTCTGAGATACACAAGAACTGCCTTAAACTACTATCTTCAGTGGGGATTTAGGCTAACCTGTGATAAAGAAGATTTTATAATGAGAGGGTTTTGACAAATATGTCCAGTGCCAAATGTGATCAGTTCTTTTAAGATTGTTCATTGATTTTTCTTTCTAATTTTTCCCAGCAGAGATGATAAAAATGAGCTTATGGGAAGCAATACTATTTGATACACACTGTGTCACTTTAGGGAAACACATGTTTCTGAATTATTTGGAAAGAAAGCATGCTTATTCCTCTAACAATTGGATGGAGTGAAAGTAAAACTCCTAAATACAAGAGACTCTTATTTTGGTTTTAACTGTTAAAAACTTTCTGGGCATGATATTCTTTTACGATAAGCAATAAAATCTAGCTCAGCTCAGTCCATCTGAAAGATGGACCTAAGTTTTATGGCTCCCAAAGATGCAAGTAACGTTTATTTTTAGTCGCATTAGGATAGAACTATTATTTTCCAGTTACTTTTCAGTCTTCTCTGAAATTTGTTTGAATTTTTACCAGGTTTCCCTTTTTCTCTTTGGAGACTGGTTGCCTCCATCCACTTGATGAATGGGTCTTAGAGACTCTATTGGAGAGTGAGAAATGACTCAGTGCTTCAAAAACGAAACAAAAAAAATACAAGAAGAACAAACAAATGTGAAACCTCATCCCATTGCAATTTTCTTTACCTATAAAACTACAGCTGTTTCAATTTGTGAAACCTAGTAATTTCTCCTGCACTTGTCAAACCTGCCTGTCATTTCAATAAATTGTTCCACATGTTGTTTTTCCTCATATTTTAACATACCTTGAGAAATAGGGTTTTCAAATGGGCTAAGTACAGACAAAAAACAGTCTGGGTAAAGAGACATTCTCAAACTACCAGTCATAAACAGTCATTCATTAAAGAAATTAATTCATGTATTAAAGAAATAAAAGTTCTTCAGTGAAAAATGTAGTAACAGATGTAAACCAGACACATTTGAGAAGTATGGAAACAAGAGAAGCTTTCTTACTGCTGTTTACATTATTTCCCCTTCTTAGCTTCGTGTTTTTCCACAGGCACACTTGCATGCACAAGAAATGTATTTCCCATCACTTTTATTCTTTGTGGTCTTCATCTCGTGAGAAAATGATTTCCATAAAGACCTTTGTTTTAGAAACACAACCTGAAGTGTAAGTCACGAATAGTGACTCATCAGCTTGAGGGCTGGAGTCTCCCACATGTGAAGGTTAGTTCTGGGAAACCTGTGACTGAAGCAGCTTGTTTTGAGTCTCATTCCACATGTTTGGTTGTATGTGGGTTTTCTTTTGCCTAATTCTTAAAAAAAAAAAAAAAAAAAAGTGAAGTCATTTCAGGCAAATGCACTGGAAGCTAACACATTTTTCCTCTTAGGAAGTCAAATTTTTTCAAGGTTTGAGGCTGACCCAGTTAAACAAGAACTGACATCAGGGAGAAGTATCTACTGGGGAAAATACTCTGCAGGTAGAAGGATGTATATGATTTCAGTTCATTTTGTAGATCATTTTTCAGGACTCTTAGTCGCCAATGTAAACTATTATGTCAAGGAATAAGTGGAATAGTGAAAGAAGTACCATTTTGGTTAAAGAAATACCTTCATTTAAAGCAAATAGAAACTGAATAAGGGAATTAGGAGGAAGTGCCTCAGACAGACAAGTTAGCCAGGTTTTTAAATGGACTGAATAGTTTTTCTAGTAATGTGACCATGAAATAAGGGAATTCAGACCACAGACTGAGATTGTAGAGCTGGCCAGTGACTCCTTTGCCAAAGAGAACATTTTCTAAAGTAGTAATTGCACCAAGCTATATAGCACTTGGCTCCTTCCAGCTCCTGCAACTCTCATATCTCACTGGAAATGTGGGGAGCCTGGGTGCCTGGCATATCTGCCTTCAACTAACTTGGTAGGGCCAGTGGATTTCTTTTTAGGTGGCATACCAATGACAGAGAAACCTAGCACATATGTCTGTATCTCACATGAATGCACAGATCTCAAAGACATTTGGGTCTTGAAGCTGTGGAGGTTTTCTACAGCTCACATAAGTTCTTCCAAGAACTTCATACAGCATGGTTCTAGGCTGGATTCTCCATCAGCAATGAAGGAGAAACAGTCTTTCCCTTCGTCTCTGTATGAGCCTATTAATCCACACGCTAAAAAACTGGGAAGGTCCAGGTGGGAGAAATTTGGTGAAAAGCAAAAGATTTATTTATGTACCTAACTTCTGGAGGACTGCCAGAGTTTGGAACTAAATAGAAAGAGAACCTCTTAAGGCTCTTGTCATATCTAATTACAGTTCTTTCAGGCTTTGCATACACTGAATAACTGGGGATGGAATGAACAATCTCTCCATAACTCAGATCTTTTGTTTCACTTTAGCATTTTAAAATTAATTTAAAATATAGAAGGAAAGAACTAATTTAGTCCGGGCAAGATGTCCTAGACCAGTCACCTTGGCTCCCTTATCACTGTACTCAGAAGTGCAGAACAAAAGAAGAAAAGTCATAAAAAATAAACTTTTGAGTCTGAAATGAGATTTGTTCTTTCAGAGAGGATGGGTGCAGAGTATACATGGGGAAACTGTGGGCTCAAGAAGAAATGTGCACTAATGGAATCTTCTGACAACATAAATCAAATCTCACAATCTCCTTATCAAAATAATAGATCTTCCATCTCCTCCAAGTACATTGTTACTCCTGATATGCACTAGAGAGACACTGTCAAATTGAAATGCAGGAGCTAAAAGAGAAGTGTCAGGGCCAAGGTAATGAATAGAGACTCCAAGTTCCCTCCTGAGGCCTGCATTTCTTCTTGGCTCTCCATCTCTCAGGGGGGCTTGGCAGTGACAGAAGCCTTGAGCTAGGGGATGATTGTGCCGAACATGCTGCATGAAATATTACACCTAAAATAACCATAGTAAAAAGAGATTTTAAGAAAAATGTATGGATCCCATTGTGATTCATTTCAGTGTGCTCAGATACAGCACCATCCATGGTGTGGCATCAAAATTCACTGTTTCATAGGGCAGAAAGGAAAGTAAGAATAAAGCAGCATATGCATATATATATGTATGTACATACATATCTATGCATACTATGTGTTAACCTGCATTACACATACACTGTTAGGTCAAGATCTTGGACCCCTTTGTAAAATCCAGTGAGAATTGTGGGTTTTTTTGTTTGCTTGCTTTTTTGTTTGTTTGTTTGTTTGTTTGGAAATAATTTGTGAAGGAAGTACAGAAGAATTTCTGCAAGCCTAACTGGGGAACTTCAGTAGAATAGCACTAAGCTATTCGGTCGCCTTGATGGGGCCTAAAAGGTGAGTCTACACCAAAACTAGCAGACGTGTTCCCAGTTTGTCATATACTTTGAATGATCTGTAGGTCATTGGATGGAAGAGAAGATACCTTGTTCTCTATATATACCTAGAGAAGTGATGTCCAGAAATGCTGTGCCTAACTACGTCAATGCGGCCAAAAATTTGGTTGCAGGGATGACTGGTCTAGACTGATGCCAAGGCATCAGGAGGGTCTTTTCTTCCCCACCGGGTAAAGTTATATTTTGTAAAATCCATTTGCTTGAGTAAGCTGTTTTTTTCATTTGAAGTAGAGTCAGAACCTGGGATAAAGACAGAGGAGTATCTGTGGAAATCTAATCCATGGAGGGATCAAAAGCTCTGTCATTAGGTAGGCAATGGAAATAGTGACGTTGTTTGATTCTCTGAAAATGCCATGAAACTGCCAAACCTTTAAAGCATTACAAATGACAAAGATCTTGCCACACGTTCACTGTGCTGTACTCGGTGTGTAAAGGAGTCTAGTTAATCCATGCCAGATCTTGTGAGCTTGGTGACCATTGAATACCTCTGGCTGAAGGCTGTATCTTTAAGATGCAAATCCACAGAACTCTTAAGCACTGAGATGTATTTAGATTCATCTGTTCTTTGAGAAGTCAAAATTAACCCTGACCAGTAGTCTTAAAAATCCTAATACTTGTTTATTAATCATTGTCACTTACTAGTTTGCTATACAAACTAGATATCACGTTGAAGTCAGTGATATCACTATAGAAAGGGGTAATGTGCTCACGAAGCAAGAGAGTTAATAGTCTGGAGCCATGATTCAATCTGAACACACATCTTGGAGGTGCAATGTAAGTACAGTGCTTTTCATTACACCCACAGTTTTGTGGCCTAAGAAGGAAAGGTCATACTACTGAGCTAAAGATAGCTGTGGTTTGGGGCACTGGAGCTGAACACAAGCTGATATAACTGAACACATCTCTGAAGGTATTTCTCACATAGAGATTACTGCTTCCATTGCTCCATGCGTGCTCTGGGCTAGTTGGTATTTTGGAATAGTTACTTCTGTGTCACAGCTGAGTTTGCTTATCAGAATCGGTTCAGACCAAGATAATTGCAGGTGTGCATTTTAGGCACATTAATGCATATGTCTTGCTCTTTTCCAAGGTGCAGTATAGTAGGGTGAGACCCTGGTTACATTGTCAGGCAGCAAGGTTGTTGTATCAAATAGCAGAATGAAGGACTGTGATTTAAAAAAAAATAGAAGTTTGATAAATATTTCATCATTTCATCCTGATCGTGGTATGTAATAATCCTGAACATCTGATCAGAAAACAAAGACTGTTTATGGGGAGGTTTAGGTTAGATATTAGAAGGAAGTTTTTCGCTCAGAGGATGGTGAAGCACTACAACAGGTTTCCCAAGGAGGCTGTGGATGCCCCATCCCTGGAGGCATTTAAGGCCAGGCTGGATGTGGCTCTGGGCAGCCTGGTCTGGTGGTTGGAGACACTGCCCACAGCAGGGGGGTTTAAGCTAGATGATCTTTGAGGTCCTTTTCAACCCAGACCATTCTATGATTTTATGGTCATTCTATGATTATGAGAATCTGATATATTTTTGTTGATTTCATGAACCTTTCTCAATACGAGATCAGGTCTCATTTGTGTGACTACATATTCTTGTAGAACTTGTAGAGATACCACTTTATTTGAGGGTCAAAAAATGATGTTTAGAGTGCAGTGCTCTGTATGACTACCACCATAATTATTTTTATTATTATAATAATCTATGCAACATTTAATTTCAAGTATTCTTACAGATAAACAATATAAGGCAATTTTACAAGAGTTCAAACAAGAAATGAATCACAGTTTGTAATCACTAGCTGCAAGTTATAGGTTCCTAATACTGGGCGTTCTTCCAAATGCATAACTTCAGCAGCAGCATAGCCGTTAACTTTATTATAGGTTTTTATATCACAGGCTGTCCTCCTCCAACATTACTTTCCATTATCTTTTCTTAAGATGTCTTATAGCTCTTCTTTGTGTCACAGCCCAGCAGTTAGTCAGAAAGACTTTACACACAGGATTCCCACAGTGATTGTGTTCCCACAGTACAGAGGTTTTGTCCAACACTACAACCAGAAAATATGAGATTACAATCTCTGATAAGGAGAACTCCTTTAATTTGATCTTTTAGAAATGACGAATCTGAAGTTTTGCATGAATTAGAGTATGTCAGACAATGACACTATTTTTCAAAATGTAATTTCTTTTGAAGCAAGAAATAAATTATCATTAGTGAAATTCCACTTATAACTAAACATGTAAAAGTTTAGTAGTTTTTCATCAGACAAATGCATGAATCTTTAAGTAGAAGAAAAGATACTTTAAATAGGAAGCAGAACTTCAAGCCAGTTTTGAGATGTATTTTTTGATAAGGTTGTTGCAATACATCTACCAGTTGTATTGCTGACCTGCAGTTCAAGCATTCGTATTGATAATCAGTTTTACTTACTTCTGCCACACTCCTGAAGACCTTTAACCCCCAGAAAAAAAAGCAGACTTTGTAAGAACTGACAGAAGCAAGATAGACTAGCAAATATCAAATATAAACAAACCAAGAAGTAAAATATATCTTTCCCATCCGTTGTTGCCAAAACATAACACTCTCCAGATCATCCATATAAAAATCATTTTTATAGCAACAGTAGTCTGTGATTTTCTCTGTATTATCTGTGTTCATGAAGCCTCTACTAAGATTCAAATCTGACAGCTTTAATCTGTGTAGAAACTCAATCTCTTTTTCTTTTCCTCAAAGAGTTTGCAATCTAGGCAGGTGACCAAAGGATGACTACTGTGATAACTGAGGTGACCTCTCAGCATCAAACAATGTATCAGACAGAGTGAGAAGCCTGTTCTCTCGAGTCTGATCTCTTTAGTACCCAGTATTGGTACATAGTGGCCCCCTAAAAATGTCATCTGAGAAAGATCTAGCCCCCTGAGATGCTGCCATCACGCTGTTGTAAATGGGTGAGAGCAGAACCCTCCTGTAACATGGACCCTGGGGCATCTTCCAGCTCCAGGTCACATCTCTAGGCAGCTGGCAGCAGCACAGTGAATGCAGATTCCCCCCTTCTCTTTTTAGGGGCTCTTGAATGTTTTCAGGGAAGTTCTGATGTGCAGTACTTAGTTGGCAGACACTTTCATTCATAGATGTAGTCCTCAGGAACAGTTCAGAAAATGACTGAACCCCCACTGCATGCTTTGTATATATTCAAATATATACAGCCCAGAAAAGCACAAGCAATTATGTTGTGCTATTATGTTGGGGCATCTGAACAAATGGTCCCTGGCAAATGAACTGTATTTTTGGCAGCATGCACTGCTTCTAGTTGGGAAGTAAAATTGGGTTCCATTGGTGATTGTTTGCATCTTAGAATTGTCTACCCATATCTACAACAAAAGGAAGCAGCCCCTGCCCCTGTACACAGCTCACCATCTGTGCTTCTGATGCTACACAGAAGTTTGCATACTGGGGGGCTGCCTGTGGGAGACATGAGAGGATTGAAATAAGCAATGTGTTACTGAGAACAGCAGGCTCCAGTCTCAGGCTGTCACCTCTTCAGCCATATCCTGATACATCACAGTATGAGAACAGGCTTTGGCCATGCTGAAAGACACTTATAATACAAACACGCTTCTTGACACTCTTGACTTTGTAGGGCAGAATCTATGTTTGTCACGCATTTTTCTCCATCATTCAGCTCATTAAGAATGCTTTCATTCTTAATGAGCTGAATGGACTGGAAATAATAGCTTTTCAAACTTACCACTGTATTTTACCATATTCTGTTGCCACTCTCATGTGAGCAAGATTGTGTCAGCTGGTAAGAAGGCATTTCTTAGCATTTGAAAAAAGTATGTTATTTTGATGCTTGTCTCATTAAGCTGCTTAAAGCTCCTGAATATCTCCCAGTCAAAGTTTACCCTACCAGACTTTCACTCCTGTCATTTCAAGAAAAAGGGATGTCTTCTTTTTTTGTACTAGGGAAAGTTAGAGTAAGGATCAGGAAAGAGCAGTAACTTCTGTCCTATATAATAGCTTGTCTAATTGATGGTGTTACCTATTTCCTCTTTATTCACTTATTTATGAAATGAGAATGATTTTTCTACCTCATCAGTATATTTTGAGACTTGGTTAATTGCCTGCAAGCTGATTTGGAAACCTGTCAATGCTGTATCTTCAATAAACATTAAAATGTATTGATCTCAGAGCTATGCCTTGGTTTTTTTAAACCATCAATATTTAGTAATCTTTTTAGAAAAACAATTGTTGTAAATAACATCCACCGGAAATTATTTCCTGGTAGCATGTTATTTAAGAAAAAAGTCACCTGTGTTATCAATTTGATTTTGCAAGCTTATTTCATGCATTTAGGTCTTGCATGTTTTCCTGTTGCATTAGCATGTCCATTTACATGTTTTTCTGCAGAGAATGTTGCTCTCCTTCCATTTTACCTTTCACTACCCTAGCCAAATTGTTAAAAGGATATAAGCTTTCCCCTTACTTTCCAATTCTCTGATTCCTTTCTCCACGGACGTAACCTTTGATCTCTCCCAGGTCCATAACCTTCATTAAACCATGTCTTTAAAGTACTTTGTGTATTCCTCTGAATTCTGAGTGCTTCTCAGCCTCTGCATATCTCTCCCCATTTGGCAGAGGAACTACATTGATTTTTCAGAAGATACAGCTGTTGGCTCTCTCAGTAGCTCACTTTGCACCAGCTCTTTCCAGAGAGCCAGGGGTGTCCAGTAACGTTTGCACTGCTATTCCTGCTGGCAATTTATTGTTTTTCAGATAGTTTGGATGTTCAGACTGAGGTTAAATGATACGGAGGGTGCTCAGTTGAGTTATGATAGTAATGACATCATTGTACTTGGGGTAAGATTACTCTAAGAATTTAACTCCAAATGCTAAGGCCTTTAAACCAGTGCTAATATGAACTTGGCAGAAGAGTCAGAGATCTCATGGCTGGTCCTTCCCCAAACAGAAGTCATGATTATGAAGTACTCTGAAGGCACATAATGAAGAGAAACCAAAATCAGGTTCAAGAATATCTAATCTGATCTTGTAAGGAATGATCCAGAGCAGGCCCTAAAAGAAACCTCCCTCCCACTGCTACTTCATTAATGATGGTGGATAATGAGAGTAAATATGTCAGAATAGCTGTGAGTGAATCTGGAAAAATACAGTAAGATCCTGAAATTTAAAAAAGTGAGGAAAAGGAGGACTGTTTCTCTGAAGACTTGACTGAGATAAAAGTAAATCTCAAGATGAATTCTTTGCTCTGTGTTTTCCAGGAGGATTATGGTATACAGCATGGGAGAAAAAGCCTTAGGAGACTATATGTACAGACACAAAACGTACCACATCTGAAGAGAAAGCAAGTCTCTAAGAATTTGATAGAAAACGTGATAAAATGCAACATATATTTGTCAGTATGCCAGACTTGCCTGGTGCCTTCCTTTGAAGAGGGAAATGTGGCTAATCTAACCCACATAGTCTTCAGTAATTCAGGAAGATAGTGCAAACACATGTGAATTAATTATTTAAAATGGAAAACAAGAAAACTTTTACAATAAAAAATACTGAGAAAGGAATTAGGAAAGTGTATTGAAAAGGGGAAGGCTAGTACTGAGCTGGGTTTGACACAAAACATAGGCTTGTAACTATAAATTTGCCAGTGACCCACAGGAGACATGCTCAGCAGAAGAGGACCAGGGTGAGAGGACATGAATGAGATGGAGGTTAGAATTGTGAAGAGGACAGAAAAAAATAAATATATGAATAGTTTGCTAACTCAAAAGAAATATACAGACCAGGAAATATGACTTATTTAGCCTAAATAAATACAACTGAGTGAAGAAATGTCTACACTCTAGAAACAGACCTGTGGTCACACATATGAGGGAAGAAGAGCTATTTAATTTATTGTTACTTTTTGTTGGCACAAGAGAAGACTGTAATAAGTTGGACACATGTAAATTTAGACTGAAAATGAGAGGTGAATTTCTTGCTTTTCAGATGGGATCATTTTCCCAAAAGTGAGAGAGATGTGGGCAATTTCAAGCAGCAGCCCAATCAATTTGTGATGGGGATTATGAGACATGTTTAACAATGAGAAAAAGAGACCAAACTTATACAGTCAGAAGTTGTCCTCTATTCCTACATGCTAGGAAAGGGAAAGAAAGACAGTATTCTAACATGATTCCATCATCCTACGTTTTTTCTTTCTTTCTTTCTAATTCATTTTTATTTTTGAAAATGGCACTTGGGAGCGCCTACAGCTTTGGCTGATACCAAGCAGAGCCATGGATGCTCAGCACCCCTCCATACAGAAGAAATGGGATGGGAAAGAAGTCTGTACTGCAGCACAACTTTGTCTCACTTGCACTAAGCCAGGATTCCTGTCTAGAAATCAACTTCAAAATTGCATACTTTTATGACACTGGACGAAGTAGCAAAGAAAAGCTGCAGTCATCCCTTATAAACCTGGCATTTCCTGCAATACAGTCAGCTTCAGATCTCATTTATTTTCTTCTAGGTAAGCTCCCAATTACTCAAAAAAAAAAAATTAACTCCAGTCCTGAAATGGACTTCTAGACCCATTAAAGTGGCAGAACAGACAGCAGCCCCTACAGCACAATCTACCAGAAGGAACATAATCTGTAGGATGTCAGTTGGAAATACTGATTTCAGGTGTTATCTTTATCAGTAAATTACTGTAATTTTAAAAATGGTATTCAGGTAATTCTGCAGACCTCTCAGCAGCTCCTTGCCTTGAGCTTTAATGCAGGCAGAGCTGTCATCTTCATGCACAATAATGTTTATGAGTTAGCCTCTTCGGCATGTATATGGAGAAAGCTCCTGGTGTGCAATGACATAAAATATCTACAAAGAAAGAAGGACATGGTTTCCCCAAACTACACATTTGGAAAAGCTGCATAGAAACAAGATAGGGATTTTCTCTTCCTTTTTTGTGAACTCACTTTAGCTTGACCTAAATTGCTAATTAATGCAAATTTTCTCAGTGAAAAAGATTACGGATACTCTTTCCCTTATCAGGTTTCAGACAAACAAATCCTTAATCTGTGCAATAAACTTCCTCTTTGAGACATTCTCCGTCATTTTTTATCTGCTTCTTTTTTTTTCATTTTATGGAAGAGCAATTTCATTTTCCATTTATCAGTCATTTATCTTCTTCCCATCCTGAATAAATTTGTATTTGCTCTTGGTCCAGACATAAGAGGACAATGAATTTCCAGGCTCACTGAGGTTACCATATCATCAGCTAGTGTTTAAGTGGCACAGGCAGTTCATTATTCATCATTCATCCTGGATTAACCATTTTGTTGTGTTATATAAAAGGGTAATTTATTTCAAGATGAGTGAAGTCATATATTGCAAAATGTTATCAGAAAGGTTTATAAAGAAGGCAAATGCCACAAAAGAAAGCAGTGCAAATACCACAAACCCCTGCTTCCCAAAACCATTTGGCAGGGACAGCAGTAGGTACCAATATAAGATCCCTCTGCTCTGGGATAATCCTGTTGGCTGACCAGCAATACTACATTTGCAAGCTTACCCCATTCTCAAAATCAATGCAGTGCTGTTGGTAACCCTGCATAGTTCTGGAGGGTGAGACCTCTGACTCCTCGTACAAGAAAGACATATCTTCTGCCAGTTAACAAAACCTTTTAGTTGAACTTTGGGAAAGTCAAAATGCATCTAGTATATGAAAAAGAGATTCCCCAACCACTTGTTACTAAAGCAAGTTAGTGGGGGATTTATACTGGATGCAACATCAGTGAACAGGACAAGGGATGGCAGCAGAACAAAAGTCCTCACGGTGAAGGTAATTATTTGCTATAAGATGATAATGTGTTTTAATATTTCAGTCTTATCAGATGGAGATACTTACACGCCATGACCCAAAACCATGTGAACACACTGGCTTTTCAGAATTCACCACAACTGGGGAAATTTTGGATTCTCTCTTTATGCTTACAAATGCCCCTCCTTTTTCTCCCCCATTCTTTTTTAGATTTCTGTGTCATCATTAATTAAAAAGTAATATTTAATTAAATATCATCTTGATCTTAGTCACACTGAATTATTATACCTCTTGCAGCCAAAAAAAAACAAAAAACAAACAAACAAAAAAAAAAAACAAAAAAAAAAACACAGGCATTGTCAATCACTTGATTTGTTTTTACAGAGTGTAAAGATTTTAAGTGAATGGGATCCATACTTGTTCCAGCTCTGCCAGCAGTGAGTGCTACAAGTCATTCAGAAAAACTAATAGTTTCTACTTTTCTTTTTATTTCGTCTGTGGGCTGCCTTTTAATTTCAGCCTTTCCTTCCTGTTCTCCAACCTCCGGATGTGATTAGCCCATACCCTGAATCATCTGACACAGCAGGCAATGTCCCAGAGGGTCAATGCTTTGTCATCAGAGAATATGCCAGGCTTTAAAAAAATCTAAACCTCAATTTCAAGTCAATATGAATGCACTTTCAGCCCAGCCAAAATCCACAAAGCTCTGTCAGTCCTTTCTGCACTCTTGGACAGAGCAACAAAAAGGATTGCAATTTAACAATAAACATTAGGCTAAATGTAAAACGAAAACAATGAAGATACGTTTTGCACTTTCTTCATTAAAAAAAAAAATCTAATTGAGTTGAAAAAATAGCAACATTTCCCACGGTTTAGGGTATCTTAATCTAGATTTAAATAGACTTCTTTGAATTAGACTAGAAATGTGGACTTTTCTAGGAGAAAGACACTGTAACTTTAAACTGGAGCTATTGGGATCTCGTTCTTGTTTCATCAAAGATCCTGATGGTGATCTGAGGGAAGCCTATCACAACAAAATCATCCACATGAGAAATCTGCTTCTGGGTTCCAGACATTATCAAGTACAGCGGGAATAACAATACTTCATCCCTGCAGATAGATCTGCTGAGCTGCCCAGGGCAAGACCTGTCTCTCACTGTGAGTAGAGGATGTATTCAGTAGGTTGATGGTGTCAGTTATGGCCCCCAGGTGCTCTGGTGATGCAGTGGTCAAACAACTAACAACCTCACACTCTAGATTCAAATCAAGAAACCTAGCAGCTGTATTTCTGTAGGCACAGGGCTCTGGTGGTTCTTCAGACAGAGTGTCCAGAGCATTGGTAAGGAATTGAATCAAGTGGATCATATAAATCATATAATCATATAAACAGGAGGGGGAATGGCTGTTTATGAGGGTGGATAGTGATAAGACAAGGGGGAATGGTTTTAAGCTGAGATAGGGGAAGTTTAGGTTAGATGTTAGGAGGAAGTTTTTCGCAGAGTGTGGTGAAGCACTGGAACAGGTTGCCCAAGGAGATTGTGGATGCCCCATCCCTGAAGGCATTCAAGGCCAGGCTAGGTGTAGTTCTGGTCAACCTGGTCTAGTGGTTGGATACCCTGCACATAGCGGGGGGTTGAAACTAGATCATTGTGGCCCTTTTCAACGTAGGCCATTCCATGACTCTATGATTCCGTGATAACTTTAAACCACCTTGCCCCAACCTTCCAGTAATTAAAATCACTACGTAACTCATCCAACAAACAAAATATATGTCAGTGGAAACCAGTAACCCTTTATGAACATGTAGCTCTTTTTGCTTGTATATGTTTCAAGCACTGATGTAAGAACAATGTGGTTAATACTTGAATCCTTGATTTGTTATAAGGAGGATAGTGGGAGTAAGAGAAATGTCAGGGAATGTATGTATCTATTGACAGAAATGTATATAGAGAGAATTTCCTTCAGTTGTGTCTGTAAATTGGCTTTACTGATTTCACCCATCTTTGTCACAACATCAAGAAGTAAACATCTGATAAAAATGAGAACGTTCTGAATTGAAAAATGGCTATTTTCTTCTGATCCTCTGTCCAGGACTGTTCCAGTATTCTGATTTCTTCAAATACGACTATAACTAACAATCTTTTCCAATGAGAAATTCACTCAACACTAGTATAGCTTTGAAAACAAAACTAATCAAAGCTAAAGTTAACTATCTTCCCTGATTCTAGATGAAAACTATATAGAGGCTTCCAGAGATAACTTGTCTTAGCTCTAAACAGAGATAGAAGGCAACTGACAGTAATTAGCCTGGTACAGGAACTACAAGCTATTTTGCTTCCTCTTTAAGGATACCTTTCTTTTTAAAGATTTGGACAATTTTTGGTGAGCTTGGTATCAAACATACATGTACCACAAGTAACGTACCTAAATAAGAAGCTATCTGAGACAAGAACCCTTAATATGGACTGATTGTGAGTGGTGTCTGAATTGTTTCTGTGAGTCTTAAAGAAACCACTTTGGAAACTACAAAAAAAAAAAATCATAAAAGGCTGCACTTTTTTTCCTCCAAGTGACTTTGCTAGCATTTTGCATGTCAGCCCTTACATATGGCATCTCAGTGCCCAGAAAGGGCTCACTCTGGCTTTTAGATAGTAGCTGCTATGAGCTTCACTCTCTTTGCCTGAAGGGTTAAATGGACTGACTGTATTCTCAGAATAACGAAGAGAGAGAATGAATGAGAATGAATGAATGAATGAATGAATGAGTGAGTGAATGGAGCAGCTTATCTGCTTTTACTCTAGTCTATTTAAATACAGGGTTCTCGTTTTAATCATTCAGGAAATCCTTTCCATAGAGAAGTCTTTGCTACCAATCTCTTTCTGATGCTTTGCTTCTGACTGTGTCTACACAGGCATATTCTGAATACCTGTCCTGCTGCCATATGGAAATGACTTTGTTGCTCAAGTTAAATGGAGAGTGTGTGTGACTCTAAAAGAGTTGAGAAAACAAATGATTTAGCTAAAGTGATAAGGTAGAGCAGTGCATGCACACTAGTTTAAGGGAACTAGCAGTCAAACAAAATACACAGTAGACTTCTCTAAAACCTGACATATTTGTCTAAGCTAAAAAATATAATAGAAAACAAAATGCAGGTGTACCTCCCTCAACCTTTTTTCATGTGTTAATTGCAATTGCAGGCAAATTACAGGCTGTGGAATATTTTGCTGAGCTCACAAACACCTCTTTGTTCTCTCTTTTTTTTTTCCCTCTCTGAGATGATGAATGGAGGTGGGTAATGCTGCGCTTTAGGCAAGTGAATGAAAGGTGTGGAGGGAGTCGTACCCCTAGGTGCATGTGGAGGAGGCAGAGCGCAAGACAAGCTGCAACAAACCTGCACTCTGATTTGTATTGTATTATCCCACTCTGAATAGCTGCTTGTATTGCGTCAAGCCCTGTTGTGGTCAGCCCTGACTGAGAAATACATTCCTCAGCACAGAGTGCTTACGTAATGCCTTTTGGACCCTGTCCCCATCTCCAGATCTCCTTCACCCCACAGCATTATTGCCCTTGGTGTTTCATTGAACTGCCCATGCAACGAACTCCATGCATACGAGACTGGCATAAAAATACCTTCCCTCCTCAGTGACTTTCACGCAAACCAAAATAACTGCAACAAAAAAAGAAAGTGAAAAGAAAGAAACAATAAAAGGAAAATCTTACCCTCTTTTTAAAGAACTGAAAGGCTGAGCACTTCTTAACTGGAAATCCATTCATGTCTTTGTTGACCATTTTCCACAATGAAGGGTGGACAGTGATAGATCCAGGATGGCACTTGCTTAGTGCATCTGCTTTCCTCTGTAGCCCTTCAGTTAATTAAGACAGAGAAGGATGGGAGCCTCACCAGCACGGCTAGGGCAGCTGCCCTTTACACATTTATACTGCTGCACCAGCTACTGCAGCAGCAGCAGTGAGCACCAGCCTTTCCCAGCCTTCAATTGCAGCAGGCTATTAGCTTTGTAGAAACGTCCTCTAAATACACACACTCCTATAAAAGCCCGTGACAGCTTTCACATCATGAGCAGCAGGTCTGAGGCTGAGTGAGTCTCACACAAACCTGGGTCCTTCCATCCGGCGGGTCCTATTGGTATCACATGCTCCATAAGCAGCAAGGCTATTGGGCTCGATTTGCTATTCCTCTTCTCCAGGTGATGTGATTCACTGCTGTTTGAGATGAGAGCAGGTTTTGATTGTGCAAATTCCAGTGGGAGCTGCTGTTCAGCAACAGCAGAGAGAGAGAGAGAGAGAGAGAGAGAGGGAGGGAGAGATGCACAGTCAGACCAGCTGAGCACAAATAACCATACAAAGGATAGGAGGAAGGCTCAGAGAAAGAAGTGCTGAAAGGCAGTGTGTTTCCCTTTGGGGGAGTGACAAGGATAGGCTCTCATTTTATATATAGACAGTCTTTGAGTGAAAAGAAAGATAGGTCTGTCAATTTTTTTCTTTCTTTCAATTTACTTTTTTTTCCCCTATGTTGCTCTTGTTGCAATGATTTAGACTGTGATACTTTGGAAAAAAGCCTATCCAATGATCAGTGCAACACTGGCTTACATGACAGGACATACGGTAGACAGGGAAGCATTGAGCTTCATTGTGAAGTTCAGTGAGCTTAAAGAAAGCCAGTGGTTCCCATAAATTACAATTACCACATATGATGCAGATAAATGTAAAGCAAGCAGACACAGACAAATCTGTTCAGATATTTCTCCTTATTCTGCACTAGAAACAGGGATATATAGCATTTAAATATGGAAGAACTCTTTCATTACAGGAAAACAGGTCTGAAAGGCATCTTGAAAAGACACCTTGGCTAGCCTCTTGTTTATTAAATTTGATTGAGACATATTTCACCAAACCTAGTGATTCCAATAACACCTGTTTAACTAAACTGTAAAACATCATTTAATTATGCTGTCTTCTCCAACAAGGTCTGAAAAATAAAAGAGACTTCTTCACTTCCTCTTGTCTTTTGTTCCAGACTAATAAACCTCAGCTTCAAGAAAAGACCTTACCTTTAATATTAAACTGGTTTCCGGTTCTAGCTGTAGCTTCCTCTTCAGCCTTTCTCTGTGAGACCAGTCAGCCTCAGGGTACAGAAATTTTTCCTCTCATTTGAGGATTCTGTCTACTGTAAATTGGTTACTTCTCAAGTGTCTCTATGATAAGGTAAATAAAATGAGCATTTCGCATTTATCAGTGGAATCTGCTTTCACAAGTCCTTGAACACATTTTGTCACTCTTCTCTGCTCCTTTCATTCCTTTTTTTTTTTCAGAAGATGCTTGAAAATTAAGATCACCTAAACTTTGTGTCCTACATCAGCACAGGTTTCTTCTTATTATATTTACAGGTGAAACTATGAACTGACTCTTACTGTCACCACTGTGGCTATTTCACAGAAAATTCCACATTTTTTTCTGGTATGCGTACCTAACTGAGACCCCATGTCACAGTGCTTGCAGGATATGACCCATTTTCAAGCCAGTAGCATGCAGGATATATTTCCTTATTTTGTACTTCTACCCTTCATTCTTTATTTGCAAACAGTTTTTCTGCATTACTATTAGACTTGGAATTTCTTGAGTAAACAGTTATCTTAAAGTCATGTCATTTATTCAAAAGTCTCTTTCCTTTTTCCTTTTTCCTTTTTTTTCCTTTTTCATTTCCTTCCCTTCCCCTTTGCCTTCCCCCTTGCCCCCACCCTTCCTCTTTTCTTGCCACCAGGATGAAAATTCTAGTCAAAATTGCAGGGAGAACGTAGAACACTGCCATGGATCAGAATTCAGAGCAGTTCCTTGGAAAGTTACAAGTTCAAGGTCCAAGTCACACAAAAGACAAAATTTTGCATTTTGGTGCCCTTAATGAACTGTCCAAAGCAGTGAGCTGAAGAGCCAAAATCTTGTCAGAATTGTTCAGCTTTGGAGAACTAGTAAAATAGTCACTGGAGCAAGGAGAAAAGGAATTTTCCACTCTGCCCCTTTCTCTGCAGCTAATGTATTTTACCAAGCAGCAATTCAGCCCAGCTTCTGAAACCTGACCAGCAGTTCAGTTACCAGAGTCATGCTAAAGGGTTTTTCAGAAAGTCTGGAATTTTCAACACATCTCAGTGAGAGCTGCCTGAACTGAGTACCCTTTACACACAGTCACTAGCAATTTGGGAAAAATCTTTCCATTAATCCTTTCATGTGCCTTAGAGCTATCAGGCCTATATTTCTGTGCCTATAGGTAGAGAAGTAGATGATAATGAATTTCTACCAGTGGCATCTCCCAGTGCTCTGTTCTGGGCACCATGTGCTTTGTCATCTAATCTGATTGCATATCTGATTGCATAATAGGAAACTTTTGTTCAGAAATGGCTTTCACTTGGGTTAACCATCCAGCTTGCTGTGCACGCAGATTTATTTTTGAGATCTTTGATCTATTCAGCCACAGCTTTGATCTGTCTCTCAGCCTCAGATATTTCTCCTGAGGGCTCAGTGCAATCTCCTCTTTTACGAATGCATTTTTGATGCCTCTATCTTCTCTGTTGGATTCCCAAACTACTGGCTGAAATATCCTTCTCCTTCCCCCTTCCAGGGCTGATAGTAGTACTGACTGGCCTGTGAATATATCTCTTGGGTCCTACTGTCAGGGCCTTGGCCTTCAGATCCTTTTTGCTATTTATTTTATTTGTGTGTTGACCTATTTTAATCTGGACAAGTTATGCACTTAAGCTTATTTCCATTAGAAGAAATAATAATAAACTGCCTTCAAAGTAGCCTGATAGTTTTAAAGTACTGCAGGAAATGTTTTTGGAGGCAGGTGCATTCATGCTTGGAGAATGCGCTAGTATGCTTCTACTGCATCATGCAAAGCCTTCTTGGCGTCTCCAGGATATCAGCATTTTGATAAGATTTCTTCTGAGCTGAAACCCTTCTGGCAATGTGGCCTCAAGGGATTTTATTTGCTGGTTTTTTTTACCACAGTATCAGAAATGTGATTCAGTGGCTGCAGAGCTTATATTAGCACATGAGGGCAAAAGTCTGAAGGAGAAGCAGAAGTTACCCCATACATCTGTTCTTCCACCAGTAGACAAAGATTTAAAGTCAGAGAGATTTTCCTGAGAAAAAGTGCCAAAATCATGGCTTCGTAATTATATCTGAAATAAGCATAAAACTCCATTTTCTCTGCATTTAACTACAATCAAAAAGCATAAAAATTGAGAAGGAAAATAAGAATCTGAGCCAAGCCAAGCCCCTCAGAGGTTCTTTATTGTGACTGCCATGAAATACCAAAGGCTTTCATCAACTTGGTGACCTGCCAGATGTACCAGGCACTTTAAACAAGTCCTACAGGTACTTCATGCTTTAACGGACTTTAGTGGTTTCCATCGAACTGCCATATACTCAAACAGTGATAAGTTTTTTATTAGTGCAGTCAGGAAAGAAATGCAGAAATTTTCTAGTGGTAAAAATTTGGAGAGCTGAACAGTGTATACTAATATTTAAATATCTGTAAGGTGGTCCCTTGGGAGATCGTTCTTTTACTGCAGATCTTCCTGAAGGAGTACTATAAATGTAGAGTAACACAGTATGCAGAGGAGCAAACGCATGGACCAGAAATACTCTGCTGGGCCTTTTACAAACACAACATGCTAGTAATTGTCCTTGCCTTTAAACACAAGTGCAATATAACAGGTGGTAAATCAGACAGGGTACATCAGCAAACAAGTAAATCATACTGATAAACGTAGCAGCTTAAATCTTCTCTCCCGGTCCAAGAATTTTCAAGTCTCAGGTCTTCAATATCACAGCCCTCGGTGTACTTTCAAAGCTGCCCACATCCCTGGCATGAGGCAAAAATATGTTGCAGATCATCTATTGCATCCTATCAGTGGTGAGTTCTTACACAGCCACTCAGTGTTAGTGGGTGCTCCTTCCCTGCCCTCTCCTCCTTTGCAGTCAGGAAAAATGGGTATTTTCCAGCAACTATAGTTCTGACATTTGATCCAACAATTGTTGACACAGCTTGTTTCATGGAGTATCATTTTTTAACAGCTCAGAGTAGAAGAAAGCAGAACAGAGAAGAATGAGCATTTGACCCTTCCAGTCTTTATCCAGTCTTCAGAAATGGGGCTAGTTTAGTCTGCACATCTAGCACTCAAAACTAGCAGTGCATCCACACTTGGTTTTTCAGCCATGCCATTTTCTTTTGAGGTATTTCTGGGGCTCTT
Source organism: Meleagris gallopavo (assembly GCF_905368555.1). Lineage (NCBI taxonomy): Eukaryota > Metazoa > Chordata > Aves > Galliformes > Phasianidae > Meleagris > Meleagris gallopavo. The sequence goes on along the minus strand of NC_139405.1, from coordinate 55,363,688 downwards.
CTCAGTGCTGATTAAGATTTCTGGTGTTCATTTGGGGAAAAATTAAAACATAATACAACCACAAGAAAGCTATGGTATTTTCCTGAGGCAAAATAACACCCATGGTATCATAAGAAGATGGAAGGAAGAGGGAAGGGGAATTTCCTCAGCCACAAGAAATGACAAAAGAAGATTTCTCTGAAAAGTGCTGTCTAGAAACATGGCATTACCAGATAGTGGGATGGTCACTGTAAGTGCTCCAGCTCTTCCCCATTAGAACTGACTGACGGTGCCAGTCTTCTGCAGTTTGTAGTGGCTCATTAGAGAAGGAAACCTAACTGCTCCCCAGCAGTTCAAACTTTTTAAAAGTGGCTTACAACAGGGTTTTTTTTTTTTCCACACACAATATCAAAAGCAATCTTAAGGCGTGATAGTTTGAAATCCTTCCAGCCCTGTGAGCAATTGTTCCATATTTCATAGGTGAGCCAAAATCTCTATGAGTTGTACATAGTTCTCATTTCTAACCCACAGAGAGCTGGAGAAATAAAACCATTCCACAGGAAGAAAACATCCATCTATATCCTATAGGCCACAAAACAATCACCAGAAAATAATGAGTTTTGCCTGATGCTGACCTGAGCAGAATTCAAACACTGCAGATTTCCATGACCGCCATCAGTCAGTTTTGCTAAATAGCTTGAGTAGCTGCTTTTTAATTTTTCCATACTTGACTTTCACTGTTTGATTATTTAAGGCTTCTCATTTCCTCGAGTGTTACGTAGAAGAGGGATGAAAAAAATGATACACGAAACCATGAAATAAAATAAAACTGACTGAGAGGAAGGGCAGATTGGGTTCAAAAGCAAACAAAATTTCACTGGAATAGACAGAGATGCTTTGTTTACACCAGGACTCTGTTTTTCCCAGAAAACTTCAATCTAGAATAAAACAGGATAGAGGAAGGTCATCGTTATTACCACAAGCACTTAATTAGATTTTCTAACTGTATCTTGATTGATCTGTAAGATTTAAAGAGATAGGCGAGCAAAAAACACTTGGGGGAAAAAATTTGATGAACACTTTATCAAGACAGTAATTTTCTCTAGATCCTTTTGCATTCTTTAAATCCATACATAAAGCAAAACTTCCCTTCAGTCACAGCAGCACCACACAATGTGCCGGTTGATGCTGAGGCTGAATGAGCTCTCTGCGGCTCTCTCTCATTCATCCCAGCTCTCAGGCTGGGGCCAGTGTACACACACAGCCCTGCATTGCATCTCTGTGACAGTGTCAGTGGGATAGTTCTGTCTGCCAAGACTTCTGCTGGGTCTATGGCCACAGAGGAATGGACAAGCTTGCCAGGTAGAAGGAAGCATGCAGGCAATTTAAGTCCTTCTAAAATAAATTAAAAACAACAACAAAAACAGCAAAAACACAATAATATTGAAATAAATGTCTTGCCATATTTGTATTCCATTATTTCATTCATGCTCCTGCTGTCCTCTGTGACGGGGCCGTGTCCTGACATTTCCAGGTTTGGGGCTTTCTGCATGGTCTGTCCATGTAAGCCATTCTTTTCCCAAGTAGAAAGAAATTAAGGCCAATCTGAGAGAGATTTAAACAAAATCTGTGATATTTGAGGGGGTGGAAGTTTAGCAACTGCCCTGCTTATTTGAAAGAACATCATGACATGACATCATTATTAATACCTGGTTACAGACAGAAGATACAGTTTCCATTCCCTCCAACGACACCTTGAGGCATGGAAGCACTGGTGTTTTTAGAGGATGGTTAGCATAAGCAAGCTCTATGGAATATTCTGTCATTTTGCCTTATAAATCTCAGTTTTCTACTAGGTTTAATTAAAGGTGTGCATTTTATTAAACAAACAAAGAAACAAGCAAACAAACAAAAAGCCACAGCAGGATGCACATTTACCTTGGACATTTCCTAGTGCTGTCAAGGACAGTTTTATGGGAAAGTACAGACAAATCCAATGTGGAGAGGCTGTTCATTTTCCTCAGCAGGCTCAGCATGCATGCTTGAGCACTCATGCTGTGGAAATCTGCTCACTCTGGCTAGCAGGTTGAGAAATGAATTATATCAACCATCCCTCTAGGCAAAAAAAATAAAAAAATAAAAAAAAAAATGAAAATCTCCTGATTGTTACAGTAGCTGGGTTTGAGCTCCCATTGTCCTTCAGTTTTGGGGGGGTTGTTTTTGGCTGCAGATTTTCTACCATTTTCATCTTCTCGCTTCCCAGGTTTTTATGTCTGCCCTGGTCACTTTTTCTACTCATGACAAAAACATTAGGCACAAACAGTATGATATTGACTGTAAGAAACAGCCACTGGCACACTTGTCTGCTGCTGTGCCTTCTCCCTTGTCAGCTGGCCCTTAGAGACATCTCCTGATGCTCCTCTTGATTCCTCTTCATGGTGAATTCTAGCTCAGTGTCTCCACATTACCTGTACTGTAGTATTTTTTTTTCTGTTTATTTAAGCAATCAATTCAACTAGAAGTTTTCCTATTAATTACCCTTCTATATTCTCCTGTCAAGTGGATAACCACATTTAATTTGGTATCCAACATTCCTTTGTTTCACTCTGCCTCACTGTATACAAAAAGCACAAATAAGTGCATATACCCCAGCTAAAACAGGCTTGCTTAAAGACTCTCTGGCACAGAGGTGAGGAAAAGACACTGGTGGACCATCACCAACTTAGAAATATTCCCAAAAAACCTGATACCTCAGAAGTATCAGATGAATCACAATTACTCATTCGATCCTTCAGATGGTTGGGGAAAGGGACATGGGGTAATGACTTATTAATGTTAGCTCATATCATCTAAAATTTGCAACAACCCACATGCAGCTCAGTTACAGTGACTGCCATGTAGAGCAGACTGAGCCAAGAACCACCCAGCCTCCATTGCTTCACTCTCAAACTTTGCTGACTCCTGTTGCAGTCAGACCCAAGGTATGAGCTGTTTGTGTAGGAGTGTTTCCAAGTAATATTTCTCCAAGGCACGGTAACACTGATATACACACTCTACTTGTCCAAATCATCACCTAGCCCTGCAAAAGGGCAAAATGAGTAGTAGTGCTGGCTGATTTTTTCACTATATCTAAAGGTCTGGCAAACAGTCCTAAGCTGCATTGAAGACCTGGGCTGAGCAATACTGGGGTCCACAGTATATAATCTGACACATTCTCAAGGAGAAAAGGAGATGAATTGGCTTTCTAGAAGACAATGCTTTTGTTGGTTTAAAAAAAGGAAAGGAAAGAAGGAAAGGAAAGGAAAGGAAAGGAAAGGAAAGGAAAGGAAAGGAAAGGAAAGGAAAGGAAAGGAAAGGAAAGGAAAGGAAAGGAAAGGAAAGGAAAGGAAAGGAAAGGAAAGGAAAGGAAAGGAAAGGAAAGGAAAGGAAAGGAAAGGAAAGGAAAGGAAAGGAAAGGAAAGGAAAGGAAAGGAAAGGAAAGGAAAGGAAAGGAAAGGAAAGGAAAGGAAAGGAAAGGAAAGGAAGGGAAGGAAAGGGAAGGGAAGGAAGGGAAGGGAAGGGAAGGGAAGGGAAGGGAAGGGAAGGGAAGGGAAGGGAAGGGAAGGGAAGGGAAGGGAAGGGAAGGGAAGGGAAGGGAAGGGAAGGGAAGGGAAGGGAAGGGAAGGGAAGGGAAGGGAAGGAAGGGAAGGGAAGGGAAGGGAAGAAAAGAAAAGAAAAGAAAAGAAAAGAAAAGAAAAGAAAAGAAAAGAAAAGAAAAGAAAAGAAAAGAAAAGAAAAGAAAAGAAAAGAAAAGAAAAGAAAAGAAAAGAGATGCTTGCATCAGAAAATATTTATGCATAGGCAATTTGAAAACACTCAGGTAACATTATAACTGAATTACCTGACTCGCTCTTCACAGGAAACTAAGCTATAGCAAACCTCCATTTATAGCAAAGCAAATTAAACTCACTAATTGTTTCATGTGTGCAATGTGGGAATTGCACTTTCATTTATAATGAATCTTTGATTACACCACAATTATTCTGGCAGGAAAATGTCTCCATTTTCAGAGACTTCTGCTGTGTTTTCAGACTGCGCCCATGTCTGCAGTAGTTCTTCTTTTTACATTCCTTGACTAGCATTGTGCAATCAAATCTCTTTAGGCTTTCCCAGAAATGTGATTCATATTGCCCGATTCTCAAAATCCTGACAAATCCAACAGAAACGCTCTTCTTTTCACGGAGCTAATAGAGATGCAGTGTTATGGAGAGCATAGTAAGTCCTGACTGTTCTGTGGTGAGTTCCAAGGGAAGCACCAGCTCATGCTTTTTACTTTGTACTGCAGATTTCTGCACTTGTCATGTCCTCTAATGCTTCTCCTCTACCAGCAAACCACTGTTCCCTTGTAGAAGGTGTTTCTACTGCTTGCCACTCATGCTTATCTAGTAATTGCCTACTGAGCGTATGTCTGCTCTGAACATATGGAATTAAAAAACAATTGAAAAACCTTCATGAACTTATTCCTAAGGTAATTAAATGCACAAATCAAATTTCTTGTGACTTTCTCCATCCTGTAATGCATTTTTCTTCATACTCATCCATGAAGATCAACTGACAATGTGGATATTGATATATTTTTGCATGCTACAGTTGTTGGGATTTCTCCAATATGTTTGCACTGGTGATTCAGTGATTTAGGACTCTGAACAATTTGTAGCGGGAATCTCATTTTCTTGAATTTCTTTGTCCAATACCTACACACCTCAGACCTTTACAGAATCATACACAATAATAATAACCAGAAGTTTATCAGTTCTTCCCTTTGCAATTTTTTAATGACTTCTCCTATCACAAGTGAATCCTGTAGCTATTGGGTGATGTAAGAAAGGAACAATTCTACACCTGTCATTCCATAGAAAGCTTAAGTGGCTGTACATAGCATGATGAAGGAAGAAGCATTTGCAATGAATATCAGCAGATTTGGGCATGAGGAGACTGACAACACTGTGGAATTGTAGCTCAAAGCAGGGAAACTGCTGCTAAGACCAAAGGTGTTGTTTATATGTCAGTGATACTAGGACTGAACTGCAAAGTGAATATTCACATCACTGGAGTGAAAAACATTAAATTTCCTCAAGATCAACTCTCTGTAGTCTGAAACTGTGAGGAAAATGTGTCAGGACACATTTTCTTTCTGTGTGTGCTTTTCTGAAATGAAACAGATTTCCAAGATATGAGAAAATTAACACCCCCAAACAAAGCTGTTTTGCCAGATGACTTCAGCTGTTTCATATTAACCACTATTCCACAATAATACTTGCATTTTTCTCAGTAACACTTGTAGGCATCAGTAGTAATATGTTTCAGTATCTAGCTAGCATTACTAATGAATTTTTATGTGTGACACACATCTGCACAGAAAAATACCATATTGATAGACACACACACAGAAGAAACCATTTTAACTTGTATAACTTAAAAGCTTTTCTTCTGCTTACATCTTATCAGAATTAATTGCTAGGTAGTCTGTGAAAGACACCTGAGTTTCACCACTCATGTTATGAGCCTCCATGTGTGACATGGGCATTCACTTCTTCCATATATTTCAAGAGCACTGCACTGAAAAAGATGCATCACTGCTTTATCTCTCAATGTCCTCAAGTGGAGAAACTGGTACTTCTAAAAGTCTGTTTACTCCTATAGAAGATGTGCCATCTTCTGGAAATCTGAGTGCTGGGAGATTTTGGTGCAACAGCAAAAAAAATCTGTCTTTGAACTTCTTTCTTTATTTTGTATTTTTTAGTATTTCTGTGATGGTCTTTCAGCAATCTTACATTTCTCTTGGTTCAATTTCAATAATTCTGCATTAATTAAGTATGAATTTATGGCAAATACATCTGCACATCTCAGTATGTCATGGAGTTTCAGGTAGGCTAAAGAACTCCTTCAATCAGTTATAAGAAATGCTTACATTCAGATAAAGAAAAAATATCCATTAACAATTAACATTAGTGCTGAGACACATCCCATAATTGATTATGTCAAATAGCTTTCTTGATCAAATATACAGAGATATCTGATGACACTGGAAAAATATAATTAGCAAATTTGATTGTAATCTATATAATCTATCCCAAATTAACATACGGAAAATCATTCAGATAACACCTTAGGAATCTAAAGAGAATTCTTATTATGTTAGAATGTCATAAGCCAGATATCGACATGAAAGCCATTAAAAGAAAGAAAGATAAAGCTAATTAAAGCATTTCCAGTAAGAGGCACTATTTATTACAAAATTCTGTATGTCAAAACTGAAACTGTTCACTCAAAAAAAGGTTGATTTTAGTGAGTTTTTGGTAATTTAAATTTAAATTGTCAAATTAACCCTGATTCGTTAGAGGAAAAGTCTTCTTTTCTGACATAAAATTCCTTTTTTTTCCTCTCTTGAACATTTTTCATTAATGCATCATTAAACAGATTTAAGCAATAAATCATCAGAAAAAAAAATGTTTTGATTGCAACAGCATTTTTTTATTATTATAACATCACACACAATTTTTTTTTTCTCTTTGCCCTGAGTCAGCTTTGAAATCTCAAAAATTCCTCCAGATGAGAAAACTGCATTGCATTCAGCTCTTGTACAAATGTCAGCATTTGATTATCTCAGCACACTGTACTTTTAGTTTTAGTTTAGAGTCACAAGACAATGTCAACATCATGAAACTTATGCAAAATTTCCAGCTATTTCCTTTGGAGCATATTTTTCACTTTTTTTTTTTTTTTTCCAAATAGATATGTTTCTAATGTTCAGCATTTTGCACATTTTTCTCTCCTATTGTCCTTCTACACTGTATAAATAGCTGTTGTATGATTTTAGGCTTTTCTCTGTCATCCAGTGATAAATAGTTGATCCATTAGTGTGTATTTCAGTTTCTATTATAAGCTTTCATTACTTTTTCCATTATTTTATATGCAATTCCTTTGTTGATAAACGTATTAATTTGAAACTACAAGAAATTGATTGAGTTCCCTATTAAAAAAAAAAAAAAAACAACAAAAAACACCCTTAATATACTACTTTTGGTCTATATCCTCCCATATGTTAAAAGAAATGTTAAAATTCATATTTATCCATATTTATCAAGGCAGCAAATCTGGGTTTGGGCACACTCAAACAGAATTTTTTAATATCCATGCAGGTAAGTTCTCAGCCACTCTCTGTTAACTTAGATGTCTTCAGTTAATACCATGTTGTCATCACATCCAAAGAGAACATACCTTTCCAGTAACAGCTCTGAGATCAGTGCAGAGACTAGATAAATAAAAGCAACACCTTCACCTTCACCTAGATTTTTATCATCAGCCCAACCTAAGCATCAAAGCACCTGTAGCAAGACTGTGAGTCAAAGGCAGCTATCTGCTGCATCAGCTTCAATTTCCCAGGAGATTAGGTAGCAGGTTTTTGTCGTGGGCATGATAGCAGCCTGTTCCCAAGATGACTAAGACTTTTTGGTGAATAAAGCAACATCTACACTGTGTGTTGAGTCAAAACATAAATGCCTTCATGGTTACTGGCCAGCAGATGCTGGAATATAATAACTTTATTTCTCAGCTCTGAGCTCAAGTCCCTTACTGGTCAGTTTTTGGTTTATCTGAAGTGCAGACAGAGTTAGTGCCCTATAACCCATGCAGATGTGTCCAATGCAAGGATAAATTGCACCCTTTTCACTCCAGGCATCTGGAAATGCTCTCTTCTTAAGGACAGGCACTCAAGAGCAGGCGCTAAATGCAAAGGGCTGATGTCTCGGGACCAGCAGCACAGGGGCACTGTTGCCAGGTTTGTCTCCTATCAACCGTGTAATCAACATTACCTTGCTTTATCAAGAGGACTCGGTCAGTTACTGCCAGTGTGCAGACACCTTGTCATTGATTTCACTTTGTGGCAAGGGTCAGAGAAGATGGACATGAGGAGCCAGAGGCCATAACACTTATTAATGAAGTAAGACTTGCATACATGTTCAGCAGGATGATTGAGAGAACACAGTTGCTGCATGAGAGTGCTCTTAGGGCAAACTTTGACCCTCTGGGACATCTAACAAAGAGCAGAACAGACTCCATTAATAGCTCACCCTACCGAGAACAAAAGGTCACCGTGCTTCTTTGTTACTCACTGACAAATACTACAATTGGTTACACTTAGCTGAATTAATCTAACTGACTTTGGCCAAGGTCTCCACTTCTATCACTCATAGTGCAAAGTCTCGTATTTAATCTGAAAATATTTGAATCTGACAGAATTTCCTGCAGGACGTCGTCAGACTTAAATTAGAGGTAAGTAGCATTTAGGCCAAAATACATCCACCAAGTCTTACAAATCTTCCTGCAAGTCACTTGTGAGAATGAGAATTGCTTTCCTGACATTGTAACAACTGAGGAGAATTATCAACAAAATGAGTAACAGATGACCTCTATCTCTTCTGAGTTCTGATGTACAAGCCCAGGGCAGGCAGGACATGTGATGAAGCATAGCTGTGGAGAATGTTCCATTCCAACTCACATGAATGTAGTTGGCTTTGGCTACCATCATTCAGGATCAAACTAAACTCATTAAGCCCCAAACTTACTTCACTTTTCTGGGATATAAATAAGAAATAACATAACTATAGTCAAAAGATTGCGTAGCATACAAAATAAGGAAATCAAATAGTTATCTGATCTGTTGTTGAATAAACAACCATCTGGATCATTAGGTGGGACACTTTTCTGACTTTTTTCGCCTGGACGCCTACCTGTGCGACCTGCTGTAGGGAACCTGCTTTGGCAGGGGGGTTGATTTTGATGATCTCTAGAGGTCCCTTCCAACCCCTACAGTTCTGTGATTCTGTGATTCTGTGATTCTGATGCGATGTGAAGGGTCCTGAATACTATGTGCATTCTTAATGTGCTCTATTCTTAACAGAATTTCTCAGAAGTGGAACAGCCCCATATGAAATGGCTCACATTTTAGTAAACTGTTTCCTAGAAAAAAGTACCACAGCAGTCTCTTCAGATTACAGGCATCCAGTTTGTGGCCAGAAGTATTCAAATAGGTTCCATATCTCTACAATAACTAGTCTTAATAACCAGTCAGGAAATCAGGTGACAATAAAATAAAAATACATTGACTCTTATCTTAGTGGGATGAAGCTGAGGGAAAGGAGAATATGCAGCTACAATGGCATCTCTATGACAGAGTTAAAAGAGGTAATAATTTAGCAGCTCAGTCAGCAGTAACACATTAATAACAGAATCCAAAGGTAGATGCCTTTGACTGTGTAGCCTTGCAGTACCAAGGTCCACTTCCAGCCAGCCAGTTTGCTGTCACAGGAGATGGGATTTCGCACCTTTTACTTAAGCTGCATTCAGGACAGATGTCTCTTTCACACAAGCTGTGCCATGGCCTTGAGGTTATGCTAGATGTCTGAAAAGGATTTCAAGCCTGTAGCTGCACAGGAGCTGTTACAGGCTTAGCATGCACATCTGTACACCTGTATGCTAGACCATGCATCCAATAGGTGTGCAAACAGAGAGGGTTCTCACTGCAAGCAGTCATCCACCTTCTGCCCCTGCATTTTGATATGTGTAGACCTGGCCTTTGCTCACAACTGTCTCCTCTGAGCTACAGTGTCAAGAGATATGAAAGTATGGTATATCTCAGGTTAATGCTAGATGATTAGTTAGAATACAAGGTGTTCTTAATTATGCATCCAAAATTTGAGTCAAAGAAGTCTAGGACAGATCAGTCTCATAATAAGAAGTTTGCCACCTGATACAGGTCCAGACATGAGAGTGAGCAAGAGCCATAAGGTTCAAAAAACTAATGGCAGAAAACATCATCAAATTCCCAGGCTTCATCCAGAACAATCGTTTTATGTCATGCTGTGTTATTTTTTGTAGAATCAAAATTCTACATGCACTTGGATGAAATAAGCTGAAGTTTGGCTACTTCCTGCTGCTGTGCATGAAAATTCCATTTAGTGATGAAAAATACTCAACCATAAAACACTGCAGAGTTCAGGAAAGATTTCCTGTTCTCAGACTGTTCTTCTGATGTTACAGCAATGTGATTTGGGACTTATCACACAATGCTGTTTCTTTTAATCTAGTGTACTTAGCTTCAATGTCAATTTTACACACTCCCCTTGGAGTTACATGAAAAATCAAGTCTTCAGCATTGCTCAGCTTTATGGAAATTGAATGGGAACAATTATGAGCTGAACCCTGAGAAGGTCATGCAAAATAAGGGACCTTAGTGAGAGCAACTACCCTGTGAGCAGCAGAGACAACAAAATGCAGATATACTGCACTGCTCGATTCCTCCACTGTGCTTCCTGAATGAATGCCAGCTACCACCTGCACTCCAGGACAGCCTCTTCATGACATTGCTCAGCAATTGCTGCTCCACTAGACAGTAGTTCTGTGGGAGCCAGGCAGGTCAAGGAGCAGCGACAGTGGTAACCCTTTAACCTGAGCGCCTCTCCAGCTGGAAAAGATTCCCACTTTCTCCCACTGACCTCCCTGCCATTGGCCAGCTTCAACTTGTGATAGCTGTGAGATATGCTTTCCTTTTCTGAAGGGTTTTTGGTTGCAAGTAAAACAAACAAACAAACAAACAAACAAAACATATCAATTGAACGCTTATATTCATTGAATTATTCTGTCAGTAAAGGAATTAACACCACTCTTCCTCCTATTTTCTTATCTTGTATTGCCTGTGTTTCAGTTCTGCTCTGTTATTGCATTTTCTTTTTTGCTGCTCTGCATCATAACTTTAATGTTCTCCCTTCTTTTTGGAAAAGATACCAAAAGGTAAGAAGTGGAATAAGGCGTTGCAGAAATTGATTTATTCCAAAAGAAAATGTTTTTGATATCGTATGATTTTCAAAATAATCCCTTTTTTTTTTTTTTTTTCCTGACAACTCCACTATTCAGCTTTGCAGGCTTGAAATATACTGATTCTTAGATGTCCTGCATAACTCCAGAAAAATTGCGATTTACATGTTGTTATTTTAATCTCACTCAATCCAGGCCATTCTATGATTCTATGATTTATTTTATCAGTCTTTATGAATACTTTGGTAACTGTCAAACGTCCATAATTTATCACTGATGAATGGGCGGAAGAATCGTTTCCCTCCTTTAGACTACATCACAGTTGGTCATTAACATAAACCAATGTGCTGAAATAACTACGTTGAAGTCCTAGATTTAAGGGGTAAAAATCTCAGCGGTTTGCGTATGGACAAGCTGACTCCTAGCTTCACCCAGGTTGAAGAGTTCTCATATACCACACTGAACTGAAAGAAAATTTTGTTTACTTATAGATTCACAACATAGAGCTTATTTGCTTATATTCTTACAAAATGAAAAAAAGCAGTAAAGGTCTTCTTGAATAACATTTAGTATGTCCAATTCACAGGCTGTTGTGCTTTGCCTCATCCATACAGCTTTGCATTTGGACTAAAAGAGATGTAAAGTGATTCTGTTCTCACCTGGTAGCACTTCTGATGCTAACTGGGAAAGCGATAAAAATTTTAAGTGTGCATATACTTGTGAGGTAACTGACAAAAGTGCTGCAAAGGGTAGGAAAGTACAGGTTAGGAGTGACAGCATGTTCACATGACACACAGCTTTGTAAAAATTGTCATTTTTCTTTTTTTTCTTCTTTTTTTTTTTTAAATAAAAGTTAATTCCACACATCTACTATGCTACTGCAGGCAGTAAGTCCTCTTCTTCCTCATTCTTTTGTTCTGGCACATCACATTTCCACAATTTGTATATATTTTAGCAACCATGGGGATGATACTGGAAAACAGAGAAGTATCTGTCTATATTCAGATGCTCCTGTCTGCCAGAAGACTTAGCATCTAATATTAGACAGCTGATTTCATATTTGACACAGATTAGTAGCACCTCAGACCTAGCATCCCTCAACCCACATTTGTCCATTAAATTCCTTCGACTGTTTTGTAATGCAAATTAGCTGAATGTTAGTTTCACAAGCTTATAGAATTGTTCATTATGTCACCATCAGTATGTGATTTGTGCTCTTGGTTGAGGCTGTAAAAGAACCTGCAATTCTCCTTTGTGCTGAGTTTTTTAGGAGGAAGAACACAGAGGGCTTTTTTTTTTTTTTTTTTTTGACTCTTTTCATTTTTATTTGTGTTGTTGTCACTAAAGAGAAGCTTCTACCTCTGTGCAATAACATGGAAATGCAGCTAATTAAATCCAGAGATTGTAAAATATTCAGTGCTGAAAAAGAAGCAGCCACAAAATCCATTTGCAGAGCATATTAAAAGAGCAAATGTAACTGGAGAAATTAATGAGCCTTGACCAGTGGAATCTCTTAGATAAGACTCAGAAGGCTATGGAAATTCTCCAGGCCCTGATATATTGAACAAAAGGAACCTTTGAGGTTACGACTTAGCCCCAAATGAGTGGGATAATTAAAATCATCATAATATTTATTCAAAACGGATTCATTTAATTTAGAGTAGAAATCAGTCGTTCACGAGCAGCACAGAAATGAGAGGTGCTAGACGTGATTTAATAAACTGTGTTGGGGAGCTCAATGTTTTCAGTGTTTCTTCTCAATTGTTCAGGTGCACATCCTCCTTACTACGCATTGGGAATGCAGGACAGATTCGTCCCAGATGACAGGGAGAAGCAGTGGGCAGCTGTGACATTTGCTTGGTGAACACCTGCAGTAGCAGGCAGTGCCAAACTGCAGATGTGTGGGAGCAGCTAGGGCAAGAGCATCAGCAATATCTAGATGCAGACAGGCAGCAGTTATTTTCCCTCTCACAAACACTCAGCCACTCTATCTGGGGAATCAGAACACAGATTTAAGGAAAGAAAAAGCTATCACAAGAATCTTATTCTAAAGGTTATTCCTAGATAGTCAGTAGTATCTCTGCATTGCATTGGTATTTGGAAGTCTAAGTTCATAGTCCTCTAAAGATGTTGCATCTTCTTTCACTTCAGTCACACGTTCATAAAATGCCTTCCCTGCCTTGGTAGAGAAATACACTCCTCTGCTTTTCCATGCTAGATTATCAATTATGTTAAAGCCTCCTCTGCCTACTAATGAGAGAAGGAGAAGATGAGCTTTCACTGAGAACTTTTCTTTGAAGTGAAAATCCTTAATAGAGCCCTCTCACTTCTAAGGAAACTATAATCATCTTGATGGGAGAAAGAGGATTCTGGTTCTTCCCACCCCCTCCCTCATTTTCCCTCTCCCTCTCCTTTATGCACGTGCACACACACACAGTGAGCTGCTGTGGAAGTAGCAACCTACAATGCATGTATTGCCTGAATTGTATGTTTACAGTCATGCAGATGCAGTTATTTTTTCCAAATGGCCCTTGCTTGTAACACATGCACACCAGCATAGTCACGCACCGTATTTCAAGGACTTTACTTTTATTCTTTTCAGTTCACTTCTATGGTTTTGACCTTTATTTTCTGCATACATCCAGTTCAATCTTTTGCAAATGAATTCTACAGACACAAATATTTGCTCTAAAGGAATTTGGAACTCCTACACTCAGGGAGATTTTCCTTTAAACAGGAATGCTTTGCTATGGGAATACTTGCATTCTCCACTCAGGGAATAAAATCTGCATCTTTTCTGACTGCTTCCAAAGAACCAGCACAGCTTGAGTCACAATTATGCACCGTAATTCCCCATGATAGAAGTATATTGACAAAAATAAATTCAAATGCATTCAGATAAATGAAATAAATGCATATTGCTGGAGAATGCTTAGTAAGCAGAAACAAAGAAAAACCCTATAGCCTCATTAATTTGGAGGAATAGCAATCTCTGCCCTTATGCTGATATATTCTTTGGGAGCTTAAATTTAGTGCAGTTCCTAGAATTAGCAAACATTTCATAATCACCTTCTTGGGAAGGAAATCTCTGTAACACTCAGGTGGACTTTGCAGGCACCACAGGGTAAATGGCAAGTATTCAGCAGAAGGTAGGGTGCTGGGAGGGCTCTAAAACTTTGCTAGGAGACATCAAGTCCCTGTAGCAGATGACATTTCTCAAGTACAAGCAAAATCTTGCTCTCACTGAAGCCTGAGGGCACTCTGACAGCACCTTGCCCTGCAGCTCAGAAAGGGAAACAGCTCCATATTCATGGTGTGGGGGAGCAGTAGAGTGTGTAAGGACAGAGTCAGGTGCTCTGTTCCTTATCCCGGTCAGCCTGTGAGCTGGTCTGCTTGGCAGCTCACTTGTGCTGGCCTTAGCAAAGCCTCCAGGCCACCTGTGTTCTGCTCCATACCTCTCTGGTGGTCACACCCCTGGGCAATTATACCTAGAGGCCAAATGTGTTCTTTTAAGTGAGATTAACTACCTGTGATAGTCAGGAGAGATTACTATACGTTCTTTAACCCTTTAAGCATCCTGGGACAACTCCATGGAAGACCCTGCTGCACGCAGGGTATTGCCACTGCTGCTTGCCAGCACTTTTACTACTGAGATGCCATACTGAGTGACATGACATATGATAATGTTGACTGAACAGCCATCTGATATATTGTAATGCTTGATAATTATTCTGTCAAGTGTCTTGTAAAAGGAGAGAGCAGTAAGAAAACTGGGCAAGGGCTGCTGCTCTTGTAAATATCTTTGAGCTTGGTATTCAACAGCTGTTAAGAAGGACCAGAGCTTTTAAGCCTTATTTCATTTGACTGTAGAATACACTGAGTGAAGGAAACATCTAAAAAAAAGAAACTGAAAATTTTACTTCTGATCCTATTTGTCTGGCCTTAAAAAGAAGAGCTGACTTTTAATTTTAATGCAAATGTTTCCCTTTTCCTTCTCTGCAAACTTAATTTAGATAAATGAGGGCTACACAGTTATGAAATACATTAGTTGATGACAGTTCACTCTCTGCACCCCACAGATCCCTGCACCTCTTCCTGTTTTCAGTTTGAACCAGAGAAGGCTTTTTACAACATTTCATGCTAAAATGTTTACCTGAAATAATTGCTCAGAAGCAAACTGATTCAGAGTGTAGTAGCCAAAGGATTTACACTATGCTAGTGCTCTGTGCCTCAAAAAATAAAGCAAAGTTTTGTCTCACTTTCATCTAATGCATAATCATATAACTTTTTCATTTCCTGTAGAATTTCTTACACTCTCATGTTATGGTACTGTTTCACAATCACTGGAATGCTTGGAGTGAAAAGTTGCAAAAAGTGGGTGTTACTTCTGAGAAATTCAATGAAAATGTGGAAGGGTGCTATGTCTTTCAACTACTCCAAACCAGCTAGTTAATAGGGTGATTTGTTAATTGCTGGAAAGGTGAGGGGAGGAGCATTTGCAAAACTAATGTCTCATGCAAGGAAAAATTAGATTAATGCTTTACAAAATGTTCTGTGGTAAGTAATTCTTCTATCTGCCGGGTTTTATGTAGGCATGTGAGAGGTCTGTTTGCAGTACTGCAGGGTTGGCATTCACTGCTTATTTTATTCATACCTGCATTGCCATAGTGATCTGATGGCATCAGATTAAATTTGGAACAGATTTATTTGCTCTTTCCAAGAGAGATAATCTGTGAGAAGCCACCGTGGGGGAGGTTAGGCTTGTTCTTTCTTTCTTTAACCTTCACACCTTTTAACCTTCACACCTTTTGAACCACATTTTCTGTGAGAATGTTTAAAAGGCATTGAAGGACTTTGTTCAAGATTTGGTCAAGATTCCTAAATTCTAGATTATTTGTCTGTATGTAGCACAGACATCCTGTGCAGCCTAGAGCTCATCATCTAACTTGTTCCTTGGACTCAATCACTCTGAAATTGTAAAGTTTGTCCATTTCCGAAGGGCGTAGCTGAGAATTTAAACATCTTTTTACACTATGACAGGATATGTTATATGGACAAGTAGGGGCTGAAATCTTCAGTTCACCAGTCCTGAGAAATACCAAGCAGCCACCTCACCTTCTGATTGAGGTGGCAATGGACAGAACTGAACTTCTGGAGAATCAAATCACTCTATAGAGCAGAGTCAGCAAAGATATACATACATGTATATACACATATTCACATGTATCAATCAGCCTGTTCAACTAGCTAGCATTCAGGCAAAATTGTATTTGCTATGAGTATAAAATGACTTTATAAATCAGTTATTTCTCATTTCTCTTCATTACAATTCCAACCATTGTCTGTGAAAAGATTCCCTTAAGTGATAGGAGCTCAGAACAGCCAGCACTTTCCCTGACATCTAGATTGCGTTCCAGCAAGTTCATGCCATAGGAAACTCTGATTTTCAATTCCAGATGAAGGCAAATAGACGTGTCTTACCATCTGTTTTCTTCTTTCACAGTCTTTAATCTTATGCCTTGCAAAAGTTACAAGGAGGCTTCTTTAACCTCTTGCTTTGGCTTTGGCAATGGTTTGCCATGTGCTCTGGGCAGAAGCTGCTGGAACCTCCATTCTATCTTGCAACAAAAGGCTTTTTAATTGTATCTTCAGTTCAGTCATAAACAGGTCTTGACCATGTGGCAGTGTGAATATAGTCTCCAGATGTTTGGAAATGAAATTCTCTTTAGATGGGAACTGTCTATGCACAAGCTTCACAAAATCATGAAAATATATGCTGAAAGTCTCTACAAAATTGAATTTTCACAGACACAGGGCCAGGCCAGGCCAGGCCTGGCTCTGGCTCTTTTTCAAGTTGATGCAAAGAAACCTATTGCTTTCTTGTGATCTTTTTTTTTTTTTTTTTTTTTTTTTTTTGCTTTGTTAAATATACAAAATAGCCAAAGGACCAAAAATTTTATAAACACATTAAAACTGGTTCAATAAAGAGAGTTAGACCCTACGCAGAGAATTTTCTGTAAGTAAATTATGAAAGGACCTTAGAAAAGTTCCTGTTCAGTTACATTTATATATACCATGGTAAGATACTGTCTGAAGTCATCATTCCCTGGATGCTGTTTTCAAACTAGGCCCAAGGGATAAGTCCAAAGTAGGAAAAAAAGAGAGAGAAATAGAGAGAGAGAGAGGGCTGGGATCAGAAACCCAGGAGTACCTCAGACTAGAGCACCTATGCAAAAAGGCAGTGGCCATTGCTCAATGGTTGCTTGAGCACCCATTGGAGTTGAGCCACCAAAAATGATCATTGTTTTTTTTTGCACTAATTCTTTGAAAAGAAGAATAAACGAGAATCAGTTGTTGTTACAGGGGAAGCCAGACAACATTGTATGATCAGCTCTTGATTATGTATGTTCAGAGCTCGTAACTCCATACACCTCTGCACAGGCTCCTCTTCGTAACTGGGGAAGGAACATGTTCCCTATTACTTTTCCTACTAGAATAATTGCAGTATAGTAAGACGCATGAGGCAAGTCACAGCAAAGCCGGTTCAGACTTTGCATTTCAGCTGCACATTATGCACTTGCATTGTAATAGATTCAAACCGACAGCATCGTTAGGGTGAATTAATCTAAATTATGTCTAGACGTATGTTTACAAAAACAAGCATTGCAAAGCTTGCTTGGTGGCTGACTACTCAGAGGAATTAACCAAGAAAATCCTAGGCATAAACAGGCATAAACCTTATGAATAAATGACTAAACTGATAAATAGAAGAATAAATGAATTTGAGACCATGTTTCAGGACCAATACCAAGACCTTCTCCCTAGAATTTTATTAGCTTACGTGTTCTTTTACCAGTTTACTCACTTTAATTGTCATCACCTCTGCTGGAGACACATAGCCCTGCTATAATGCTGTCATAGGCTCAGAGGCCAGCACAAGGAGAGCACAGTGAAGTCACAACAACTCTTAGGAAGCTCTGCATGATTTTTGCTTCTGTGCAGTAAAAGTGCCAGAGATACCCGCACTTGTGAAAAATTTTCACAAATATCCTGTTTTTTTTTGTTTTTTTTTTTTTAAGTCAGCTGTACCAACAAGCTTAGCTATCAACAGTAGTAAAGTCATATATTAGCACAGTTCCACCATTAGTGGTAATGAGGGCAGAAGAAGGCTTGCAGTTCATGCTGTTATTATTTATTATTTGTAAGAGCAAAGGCTTTAGGAGCAGGGCTGAATACTTTTAGCACTTTCCACCTACAGATAATCATTTTATTACCTAGCTGTAATAAATCCACACCACTGCCAGTGCAGCATGTAATTAACTGCAATTTTATAAACTGAATATACATGCTGTTTCAGCCTTTAAACTCACTGTGGGGTAGAACCTTGCAATGGTAGGGCAAGGGTGGGCATAAGAGAGGTTTGTTATTTCACCATCCCCAAAGTCGTGGCTCTCAGGGTCACCTGGCACACAAGGGACACCTGACTCAGCAACTGTATGGCTGAGGGCTCCCCATGTCACCTGAAAGGACCACGCTGCTGTGTCATGACAGAGTTCCCTAGCAGCAGTGTGGGGACAGCATGTTCCCAGCTCCTGGGAAAATGAAATGCTTTCTCCCCTAGCTGTGTTCATCACAGCTGGCTTGGTTTTGAGATCTTGATCTGCTTGCAGTATGCAACCCTCATATGGGCTCAGGGGGACTGTTAAGGGAGTGAGGCAGGAATGCGGATGGAGTGAAAGCGGGGGGCACATAGATGCTGTACAAGAGGAATGTG
Organism: Meleagris gallopavo; assembly: GCF_905368555.1. Taxonomy (NCBI): domain Eukaryota; kingdom Metazoa; phylum Chordata; class Aves; order Galliformes; family Phasianidae; genus Meleagris; species Meleagris gallopavo. Next base: position 55,345,081 of record NC_139405.1, on the reverse strand, counting down.
AGTCCTGAGATTTCTTTGGCATGAGAGCTTTGTGTGCTGGAGAACACTGTCATTTTTATGCTTGAGGAGCCCAACAACAGTTAATTCAGCAATTCAACATGCCTTTTTTGTCTGTGGAGAAAAGCATTAGAATGGGCACAGCTTTCAGCAACACGTCTAAACAGCTTCTAGCTTAGAGAAGGCTTTCACTCGGCTGACTCAGGGTGCAGGCAGAGTCATCACTTGTGCGGATGCGCCTGCAGATAGACCAGGTGGAATTAGAGCAGTTCAAGTATTGCACACGCCTTGCAGAAATGGGGCTGAGGTAAGAGAGATGGCAATGCAGAAAGGTCAACTTCATTTCTTAAGATTGTCCATGAGGCAATGCCAAACCCTCTTGAATCCTGTGTGATTAACTGCAGATGCCTTCCTGGGGACAGCCTGAACTTGCTCCTGAAGGCTGGGGTCTATCTGCAGGTACATTATTGCTCTTACATTTAATAGATGCTCAGTGAAGTGCTCTGACAAATAGTATCTAATAGTTATTTAGAAAGCAAATATAGAGATGTGAGCTCTTCATAGCCCATTAGTTAGCAATTGCTAGAAGCTGGCATGCATTCCTTGTTCCCATTCCTAAAGGGAGGCTGAGGAAATACTACAGAGGTTTTAAATGGGAACCACAAAGCTGTCCTATGGGCTGCCATGCAAACTGTAGTGGAGGAGATGTAAGAACCATAATTTATTCACACAAAAAAAAAACAAAACAAAACAAAAAAACCCTGAGGTGATTTGGATACTTTGCATACGTATTAGCACATGGGATGGATATCTCGGAATAGAGAGCTTTTAAAATTTTACTGATAAAGGCATGGCAAGATCCAATCATCGATAAGCATCCTTCAGTAGGAGAAACTCCAAATCACAGTCTGCAATCAGTCCTGAGGACATCACATGATTGCCTTTGGGCTATGAAAGAATTCCTTCTCTCCTTTCTAGACATACTTTGATTACTTCTCCTACCCTCCTATCACTTCCTAAAGTATCAGACATTAGCCACGAGCTGGAAACAGACAGCAGTGGGGTTAGACCACTGATGGAAGGCACAGAGTCATGCCAACTGCCAGACTTGATGGTGGAAAAGCAGTTTGCTCTGGGATAGACTGGTAAGGATCTGTAAGACTTTTGCCTTTATCTTCAGCAAGAGGTGAAATTTGCAGGCTGGAATTCTTTTGTCCCGGGGCCTTCAGGGTACAGATACTTTGTTCTCTATTTTTGCACCTGGTGAGTGGCTTTTTCTCCTAACAACAGAAACACTTAGTATAACTGCAGTCTTTGGTGCATGCAGGAATTCAGTTTTCAAAAAAATAGAGACATCACTACCTGAGATAAATATTTAAAACGAAGTCCCAGAAAGTCCTTCCCGTCACCCCACTATCCTAGCAGTGCCTAAACTCCTCATGAAAGTCCCCCAGGCTGGCAGCTCATGAAGCCTGATGACTTCCTTATTTCTCTTCCTCATCAGCATCAGCAAAACAGGACCTTTTCTGCTTGTCTCTCCTCAGTAATCTAATGTTGCAGGTGTTCTCAGAAACTCCCAAAATGCAATGAGAGCAGCTTTTAAAACATAGCTGGGGAAGAAGGTGGTCTTTACATACCTGCCAGAGTGTGTAAATGCCTAGCTGTGTTATGGTCTGTTGATGCAGGCTTATTTGCCCTTTCATCGCTTGGAGGAATTTAAACCCCACATTTCCAGAGAAAAATCTTTGCTTTTCACAATCCCTTGAGCATTCTTCATACAGAGTTTTTTTACAAGCAGGTAAGCATGAACAGCAGTCATGGTTTTGAAGAAAAGTGTAATGTCCATTTGATACATTTGAAGGAAGTACTGACATCTCCTTCCTAATGTAAAATAAAGCTTGGGAATATTGAGTGAAAGTACTGAGATACCTGCTTGCAAAGAGTTTTAGCCCCATTCTCAGCAGTGTTCCATCAGCTTGGCTACACTCCTCTCTACGGCATGAAGTGCTCCTCTGCACTGTATGAAGATTCTAATAAGGACCAGCAATTCTGCAACGAGAGAGCAATACAATCCAAGAAATTGTGCATGATAGTCCTTCTGTGGACCTGAAATTCCCATCTGGTCAAAAAAGTCAAATAAGAAAGCTAAAGCTATTTTCACTATACAGTCAATTTTGTAATCTGCCCATGAGAAACACTGGGGCTTTTGCTCCCCTGACCCCCCACTAGAGGTTCTGGGACATCAGAGATGTGGAAAGCTTGACTGCCAGTGAAGACTGAGGCAAAGAACTTGATTTCCTCAGTCTTCCCCATGTCTGTTGAAACCAGTTCTTCTTTCTCATTTATCAGAGGAGTTGTACTCTCCTCAGCTCAACACACTCTCTTCTGCTCAACACACCTGTAGAATCCCTTCTTGTTTTTCACACCCCTCACCAAGTTCAATTGCATCTGTGCCTTGGCTTTCCTCATCCCTATCTCTGCATGTTTGGATGGCATCCATGTATTCTTCTCAGGTCACGTGTCCCTGCTTCCATTGCCTATAGAAAAAAAGAAAAAAAGAAAAAAAAAAAGGTTAAAACAGGAATTATTAGCGTGCTTCTCTCATTCAGTTTTTTAGCATTCTTTTTAATGGAAACACACCTCAATGAGCTGCCTGTGTATGTAGCTCTGCTTCCCCATAGCTTTTGAACCTACTTGTTAATTGGAACAAAATTTTACATAAGACTAAAATACTACCAGAACACTATTCTTGAATGGAGACGGAAGGAGAGAAAGGGCAGGAGAGTATGGAGAGAGGAGAGAAAATACTCCTTTATAAACCCCTCCAATAGCTGCCTGTTCTTGTGACCCTTACAGGAACTTTGCAGGAACAATATATTTGGGAGTTGTTAAAGTTCAAATCATCCAACAAATTCCATGGCTATTGAAGAAGAAAATATATGCAGGGCGCAGTCCCAACAGAAATGGGAAAGCTTGTCAGCCTGCAGCCATACATAGACACCATCACCGGATACCAACCAGAACTAATGAAAGGAAAAGGGCTCAATCTGCATTACCCATTCCAACATGTCCCCTTTAAAACATCAGGTTGAACTGCAGGCTAGTAGAAACTAGCTTATTGCTTTTTAATGCTTCAATTGCTGCTGTGATTCATCAATAGAAGAGCGGGCTACAGCATGCAGGAAGGTTTGTTTGGCCAGCTGTGAGCCTGAGCAAGTCCAGACTCATGTAACCAGTCATTACTTTCTCACTGTTAATACATCCATGTAAAACTTTCTGTTGTTGTTCTTGGGAAAAGTGCATGAAGATGAAGGGAATATGTGGATGAAATGTAGTTCCAGGATAGCAAGTGTCATTTGATCAGCATGTGAAGTGGCATGGGATAAGAACATTTGCAGTGTGCTATCTTAGGTGGAGATCTCTAAATCCTGACTGCTTGAATATTCCAGACATACTTAAGAAGTTGCAAACTGATAATTAACTTTTGTGGTGTAAATATATCCCATCCTAGCATGTAGTAGAAATGAATTTTAAACAGTTACACAGCACATGTAAGGTCTCTGATTCTGTTTTCTGTTATTAGCCAAGGAAGCTGTTTCTGTATAAGCTATTGGTTCAGTGATAACTGTGGGGTCAGTAATTACATAACATACATTATTATTTCAGTGCCTCATGTCAGCTAAGGCATGAAGTGTTTGAACAGGAGTCGCTGTGTGCTTGATTGCAGTGCGCAATTAGACTTCCACTGAGGAAATTTCTGCCAGCTCTATTTGCATTTTCAAAAAACCTTACTGCACTGCTAAGGCAGGAAAAAAGAGTCCTTAACTGCATATAGTTTTCTCGTATTCTCTTCTCTAGGTCCCTTCACACATTCTGAGCTATGTAATTATAATCTAGGTATTTGGATATTGATCAGGAACATCTTTATGTTTTCATCATTCAGATTATATCACCACAAGTACACACATGAAGCACAGATAATCTCAGCACACACAAGTCATGCATTGGCTGGCGTGCTGGATTTACTGCTTAGCTCTGACTCACAGTGGAGTAGGTATGTAGAAAAAGTGTGCAAACACAGCAAATGGATCCAACCCTGTGCTGATGCGTTGCGGTGCTTGCTTTTCTGTCTAGAAAATCCCTTACCCCAGTGTACACCCTCAGTGCTGCAGCCACAGGTGAGGATTGGATCCAAGTATGAAGTAAGCTGAGTGCATATGGCAGTTCCACAGTGATTAATTTAATGTAATTTAACTCAATTTAACACTTAAATCTCCTTTCACTGCTGGGATATTACTTTTAATACTATGCACCCACGTTTTCCTCTGTACTTTGTGGCCTGCTTGCAGTTCCCCATGATGATGAATTGCTGGAGTCTTTGACAGCCATGTTACTTTCTCTGACATCTAGATAAACAGGTATTTCCTTCACCCCTGACCAGCAGCTTGGCAAGCAGTGTGGCAAGAAGATGAAAATGTGGTGGTTTGTTTTTTTTTTTATGAGGAAAGTATAGATAACTGTAACAAATGCTGTCCCTTTGGCTAATCAGGAGCCTCTCAGTTGGACTCGGCTAATGTTGCAAGGCTGCAAAGCTGGAGTTTGCCAGAAAGTGGGGAATAGAGCTGGCTAGGGGCAGTGAAGGAGGTGCCTTGGCAGTGCCAGCATTGGCAGGTGGGGCTGCACTGGCTGTTATACACAGTGTGGAGTCCTCATAACAGAAGTCCTAACAAGGAGCAGCTGAGAGAATTGGGATTGTTTTGTCTGGAGAAGAGCAGGATCAGGGGAGATCTCATAGCTCTATATAGTGACCTGAAAAGAGGTTGAAGTGGGGTGGAGGTCTGTTTCTTCTTCTAGGTAACAGTGATAGGATGAGAGCTGATGGCCTTAAGTTGCATCAGGGAAAGTTCAGGTTTGATCTTAGGATCAAAGAATGGTGAGGCATTGGAATATGCTGCCCAGAGAGGTGGTGGAGTCACTGTCCCTGGAGATGTTCAGGAAACATGTAGATGTGGCACCAAGTTATGTGGTTAATAGACATGGTGGGGATGGCTGATGGTTGGACTACATGATCTTAGAAGCCTTTTCCATCCTTAATAATTCTATGATTCAGTGATTCTAAGCTGTGACTTTAGGGCGCGGGTTGCTTTTGGGAGTGCATGGCATACAACATGTTGGGACTGCTGCTGTTGCAACCAGCAGAAAGCAAGGAGCTTTTTGTCAGGCTTCAGCAACTTATACTGAGTGGCTGTAGCCCTGGTCTTATATTGTGGATTTATTCACTTGATCTTTTGCCTGTTGGTTTATCTCCACCTCTGGTCGTGATTTTAGCTAGCATTCAATCAGTTTAGCTATAAAAAGCAGACATTTAGGTGAGAGAAGTGAATGGTAGCTTAAAACCCATCAGCCCTTCTAGCTTGCTGCAGGGCTGTGGAGGGCCAGGAAGCACTGCCAGATGGAAAGCATTGTGGCCATAACCCTGCACCTGGGAGTGAAGACAATGATGGGTCTGGCTTTTCCAGTTGTCTTTCTGGAGCCTGCTGGGGGACAGAGCAGGTATTGAGGCAGGAGGAATTGCACGGACAGGTGGTATGTAGTGGCAGTGGTGGGCTAGAATGAAAGTGGCTGTGGGTGGCTTATATCAGCTACTTTGGGGATGGGGACCTGTTAAATGCTTTCTCTCTGAGCTCCCTACCTGTGATGCACAAGCTGTCCTGGTTTTGCACCCCCTGCATACCAGATTTGGAGTAAGCCACAGTAGTTTTCTGCTTTAAACCTACTTGCACCTATTTCTTTCCCTCACTGAACGTTATCAGCACTGAGGGCAGCCTCATGCCTCTCGCCTCTATAACTTCAGCAGATTGCCATTCACATTTCAGCTGAAATGATCTCTTCTGCCTCAAATGGCCCTAGAAACCTATTTAAGAAAACAAATTTTCAAAAATGCTTCCTTTTCTCTTTAAACTTTTTTTAAAATTCTAGTTTTTTCAGTAGGGTCTTAAGGCAAAATCCTTACACTTTTCCTATCACAGAATCTCACCAGAAGCACAAACTGAGTTGCTAAATTCCTAAACATATTTAGTACAGAGGGTTAATTTGTTTCCATTTAATTCATTCTACTTAGGACCAAATACAAGTAGGATAAACTTACAGGGCAGGAAAAGACAACATCTTTGATTTTTCTTCTGTTGATTTTATGTTCTCCTGGACACCAGTGTGAGAGGGTAGAATAGTTAGTATTGGAGGGGACCTTTACTGGTAATCTAGTCCAAGTTCCTTGCAATGAACAGAGACATCCACAGCTAGATCAGGTTGCCCAGAGCCTGGTCGAGCATGGCCTTGGGAGTCTACAGGATGGGGCATCCATTTCTCTGAGCAATCTGTTTCAGTGCCTCATCACCCTCACTGTAAAAGACTTTTTTCTTATTTCAGATCTAAATCTACCCTCTTTAAGTTTGAAAACATTTCCCCTTGTCCTGTCACCACAGACCCTGCTAAAGTGTCTGTCCTCTTCTTTCCTGCAGCTCCCCTTTAAATACTGAAAGGCCACTATCAGGTCACCGCAGAGCTTTCTCTTCTGTGAAAGAAGAGAACAGCCCCAGCTCTTCAGCCTGAGAGATGTTCCATCACACGTATTATGTTTATGGCCCTCCTGTGGATGCACTCCAACAGGTTTATGTCCCTTTTGTATTGAGGACTTCACATCTGGACGTGGTGCTCCAGGTGAGGCCTCAACAGTACAGAGTAGAGGAGCAGGATCACCTCCCTCGACCTGCTTGCCACGCTTCTTTTGATGCAACCCAGGATATAGTTGACTTTCTGAGCTGTGATGACACATTGCTGACTTATGTCCAGCTAGCGAGTACCCTCAGGTCTTTTTCAGCAGGGCTGTGTTCAATCTTTGCATCCCCCTGCTTGTATTGATAGTGGGGGTTGCCTCAACTCAGGTGCAAGACCTTGCACTCGGATTTGTTGAACCTCATGACGTTCTCCTGGGCTCTCTGCTCAAGCCTGTTTAGGTCTCTCTGGATGGCATCTCGTCCCTTGGGCATGTTGATTGTACTGTGTGGCCTGGTGTTATCTGCAAACTTGCTGAGGGTGCAATCAAGCCCATTGTTGATGTCATTGATGAAGATACTAAAGAGTATCGATCCCAGCACTGACCCCTGTGGGACACTACTCGTCATCAATCTTCATCTAGACATTGAGTCATTGACCACCACTCTCTGGATTTGATCCTGCAGCCAGTTCTGCTTCCTTCAAGCAGTCCATCCGTAAAATCCATATCTTTCCAATCTGGAGAGCAGTTTCTCCTTCTTAAGTTAAAATTAGTTTTGCTATGTTGATCTGTAAGGTAGGCTTTGTTCATCAGATCATTTATTCAAATCTATAGTCCATACAATAACCAAGATTTAAAAGTTAATTACACCAGCAATGATCTAAGCATAAGTCTATAAAGAAGGCAGGGAATCAGATACTTAATATCTTCTGTTAGAAGTCATGACTTCTATCACATTATAATTACTTTTCCCTGTGGTGTACATAGGAAAGATCTGTTTCTAAATGTGGACAATTTCAATTAAAAACAGCATGAGAAAGGTTCAGACATAAAGGACTTCATCTGAAAGACTGATTTTTGTCTGGCCGAGCACTGGCACAAAAGTTTATTTACAAGTATGTGAACAGTTTTATTGCCTTTGATGCCATCATTTCTCCTCTTGAAGTTAGCAGTGCTTTTAAATGTTTTATTTGATCAATCTGAGAGCGCTTGCAGGAGTTTTGTAGGTTTGGCAAAACCCAGATCAAGCATCATGGAATCATTGGCAAATCAACCATAGGAATCATGGACTTCTGAAGTCATGTGTTGAATAGCCATAATTTGTCTAAAACCTGAAGAATCTGGAAAGCATATTACAAAAGTATGGTGAACAGAAGATAAGAATAATCCTCATTGAAAACACGAAGTGCAAAATATTTCTTCAGCTGTTTGCAGTAGATTCAAAGTTTAGATAAGATATATAAATATGCGTGTATCAACAATATCTGCTTCTTCAAGCTGCTTGCCTATTCACCTGATTTTTTGGCTTATCCTGAAGGGTAGCAAAAACAATGCTGCATGAATTCTATTAATTTCTGGGCACACAGTCTTTTGCTATCCTACCTATTAGCAGGAATACATTTCAAACCTCTCATTACTTTAAGCAGAAATGCATGCTGTTAATATAGGATCTATCGTTGCTGACTTAACAGTGCAATAATAAGTGCCACCAGGACATCCTGCCTAGGATCACTTAGTTGAAAACTGCTGGCTAGAATCATCTGAGCTTTTCAGCCCTGTTGTTTGCATACAGATATACTTTACTTTCTGTCTTTGAGGGGTACTGCACCTTATTGTAGGTCTCCACAACGGTGTTGCTGTCTTCTTTTGGAAGTAACAGCCTGCCCCTTGATTGTGTCTGGAGTTACCAGAAATTATCTAAATTCCAGGCTTGTATAGAAAGACACCGAAGGTGACAATGAAGTGAACTCAGGTGGTCTCTTTAATGACTCTTCTTTGGGATTTGTGATATAGAGTGATCTGAGTTTTGTAAGGCTTCCATTTGGTTTTATTTTGCAAATAAGCTGTTTTGGGACATATTGTTACAGCTGAAAATGCAATTTTTATTTATTTATTTATTTATTTATTTCACCTTTTGAGACCTGGTAGGGATGGAGATTACAGAACTGACTAAAACCTGCGTGTGGATGCGAGAGAAGAAAGGCTATGCAAAGGCTATGCACAAGACCACATAATACAGAGGGGAATCTGTATGAAAAGCAGGGACGGGCTGGTGGCAGAAAAGGACAAGAGACTTCATATTTGTGGATAGATGTGCATCACTGTTCCATTCGGTATCTCGATGATCACAGCTTTTCTGCAGAAAGTATTCACTTTCAAAACAGTTGACAATGGCCCTCATACCTCAGCAACGACCAGTTAATCTCCCCAACAACCCTGCCAAGATACTGGAATTAACTTCTCACCAGTTAGGGGCCACAAACGTTTAGTTTCATATTGAAATGCAAAGTCTCCTTGACAGTTGCCTACACACGTTTATTTGCATCTGCACACAGGTATATGCACACAGCTACATGAGGAAAGCAAGCAATATTTTAGCTTCGTAAGAAAAAGAATCGCAGAAGACTGCCATAGCAGGAAAAGAGCCCTCTTCATTACGTGGATTGTATCGGGCCACTCCCTGGGACCTGCTATAGGCAGATATGCAGGCAGTTAGCTGGATGAATCACTCTCCCCTTTCTGTCCTCCTTTGCCTTTTGATTCCCCCGCTATCACCTCTCATTCTGTGCTGGCAAAATCACTATGGATGTAAGCACATCTAGGCTGGGAGGATGTAGTGGGAAGGCAGAAATTTGCACCTTCTTTTTCTGTTAAATTAGTTTTCAGTCCATACCACCTACAAAACATAGTGTAGTGTACACTTTGTGGGTTCAGGCAGAGAAGGTGATACGAAGAACTTGAATGAGAAGGGTTGTCTTTCTGGTATAGTTCTGGCTTTAAATGACCATGAATTCTATGTCTTTTGAGTAACATATTTCAGGAAAATATATCTGATTCTACTCTCTAAGCTACGTTTATGAGAAGAAAAGCGAGGGGACTGAAAAACAAAGCTTCATATTTGAGTCTTCTATCTTTACTGTGAAGAAATTATTTCTATTTATTCATGCATCCATCCATCTCTGCAATTAGTTTAGCATCTGAATGCATCCTATACAGTGGTCCTTAACATTACTTTTTTTTTTTCTTTTTTTCTCATACAAAAGGAAAGTAGTCAGATTCTTTGATGAATTCCAGACAAGTAGGCAGAGAGTGGCATGGGTCTGTGACTTTTTTTTCTCAGCTGCTCTAATGTTCTTAATTTAGGAAAACAAAAATGGTGGTGTGCGAGGAGGAGTGAGGGATGCTAAACTCAGCATTTCAGCAATGTCCTTGAATTCTTGTTTAACCTGTTTACCTGTAATTGTAGCTTATCAGAAGCACATCAGAAGCCTGAGGTAGAAATACAAACAAATCACTGAGCTTGAAAAAATGAAACCATGGGCTCCTAAGGTACACAACAAGGCCAAAACCAAGACTGTGCTTTGGTCCAAACATAGTGAAATGTATTAGTCTCTCCGTAACGGAGAGATAAATCCTTAAGCTGTGTAGAGAAATGTCTTTGAAACTTTTAGTATGCTTCTCTGCTCAGCAAACGTTTATTTCTAAAAGTGGAAAAGAAACTAATTTTCCATCTGCATCCACTCCTCTGGCTTATGGCTAGAAGTGCCTGTCAGAATAAACACATAGACCCTAGTCATCAATATAGTGGAGCTACGCATCAGTACATTTGAGCATCTGAGCTCCAGCATTAGCTCTTAGGATGGGCTTTCAAACAGCCTTTGCTCAGCACAGCATGTTGTTTCACAGAGGTATCAAATAGCGTGACTTCAGTGATTCCTCATTAGGGAGTTGTATTGAGGTGAGCATATAAACCTCTGCCAATGTTTGAGAAACCGAGTCATACATTCAAAGTGAGCACTGGTCATTTAATAACTTATCTCATCTGGAAAAATCATGAAGGGTGTGCATAATAGGAATTTAGGAAAATTCCCACAAACCTTGCAACATCTCCCCTTCAAGCACTGGAAGGAAAAGAGCATTAGGAAAGACAGCATGTTTGCTACAGATGGCTTTTTGCACCTGCTGCAAGCCTGATGATGCAGAACAACAGATCTGTGTATTCTAAATTGGGAAAATCTGCAGGAAATGTGAAAACTTATGGAACTCTCTCAAACAATTCTCCATCAAGAATTTATTTACAGAATATTGCTTCAGTGATAGAACATTCAGGTAAAAAATATAAATAAAAAAGATAAAGTAGGTGGCCTTATGACTTCTCACATTTCCTTGATTATTTTACAGGATTTAAGTGTAACAATCAGTATGTGAAAGAATCTTCATGTTTTGTATGCTATAAATTTCAAATTGACAATACAGCAATGTGCAACTTTACAAATCATCAAGATGTCTTAGTGTTATGTATTATTAAAAATATAAATGGTATATGACTTCAACTGGATGAGCTGAAGATGAGATTTCATAAGACTGCTTCTCTTATTAGACCAGAAATAAGAATGAATGACCCATACAAATACAATAACGCTGTATAAAACACCATAAAAATTCAGAATGAACTAAAATAAAATTTGGAACAATATTTCGAAAGTGATTCAGTTTAGAATAGTGATTAATACACCTGCTCTTTCCATACATATTCTTTCTCCATGTCAATCTATAATACTCAGGCTGGAAACAGAGGCTGCTTGAATAACTGGAAGTAAATGTCCTTTTGGAGAAGCCTTTGACAACTGAGTAGAATAGTGCCTACTTAAATTTTAAAATTGACATACAAAATGAAAATGTAACAAGAATTAATACATTCACTAACATTTAGGAAATACCGTTTCACCACCACAGTACTCTAATTGCAGATGATTAGGCTGTATTTCATTGCATCAGTGCTGTATTTCCAGCACTGGAATTTTAAATATTCAGTCCAAAAATGAAAAATTTAAAAAACGTTTGCTCAGAAAGGAAGCCACCCTTATGTGTATTGTTGATACTCATTCTTTTTAGAGCCATTGAGCCATTTTAGGCTCAGTTCTTGGTGAGCGCACAAAGGATCACACAGATGATATGCCTATTTTGGAGATCTTCCGCTCCAGAATTATGGAAGAAGAAAGAAATGATCTAAAGTAAATGCAGCCTGTGAGAAAAATATAGTTAGGTGTGATTCCAGAAATTATTAGTCTCATGGTCACCACAGATATACTTTTGCAGTCCAAAGGAAACTTTCAAAAAGTGATTTAAAAGTGTTACATTAATGACTTTCAGCAGCACACTTCAGAGTCAACCTGCAAAGAGATTTGGGCAGCTACATCTCTCCATGCTGCCAGTGTAGATATAAAATCCCAAGAATAGAAATTCAAATGCTTTGAGGGAGTTTAAAGTTGGTGATAATGGTAAATGTGAAGAGAAGCCTCTGGGTGTCAAAAGAACCCTTGTATTCTCATAGCTTTCCCTGTGCCAGTCTTTCAAGCGACTTCCCAAAGCTCTTCCTTTCTATTTCACATGATATGAACAATCACCATAATTTCACTCAAAGTGCCTGGAGTGGTTGTACATTTCTCCTCATCACTTCCAAGACTTACAGAAATGCATCTCATACTTTGCTGAGAGAACCTAGAAAAATATCCATTGCCATGATACTGCACAGCCTATTTGGCTGCAAGCTGTGCATTACTAAATTATTGTTAGCTACAAGTTAGCTCAAGTATAAGTAAAAGTTTGTGAAGTCTCATTTTCTATCCTGCATAGAATGAAAAAAAAAAAAAAAAAGCATAGATAAGCAGGAAGGTTTAGAGACAGAATTGGTATCTCTCTCCAAGTAGTGCTACAGTCAGCGACGAATATGGCCTTCATGGGGTCATGGAAGGCATCCTGCGTGTCTATGGCTCTTCCCCCACTAACCTTAGATCAGTGTTTAACCCTGCTAGAAGCTCTGATAAGTAGCAGATTATTTCTTTTACAGACCTTTACAGGCCAGAGATATCACATAGGTGTGGTACCATAGCAATTTGTATTTCGTATTGTCATGACCTTGTTTTTAATAACCACATTAAGATACTTGATAACTGTGCACAAAGTCCAACTCAATGAAATGTGTCCTGTTATCTGTGATGAATGAGTGGGGTTTGTCATTCCCTCTTTTTTTTTTTAAATCTTTTTTTTTTTTCTTTTCTTTTCTGTCATCTGAGAATTTTATTTAGTGGCCAATTGCAAAATGTTGGTTGCCTGGAGACTTAGAATTACTTACAGATATGTTATTCAAAATGAAGACCCCCGAGGCTGAAAACCCTGGGGCTGAAATGAGGGGAGAAACCTTTCAGTTTTATTTACTGTACGTATGTTCCCATTGTGTTTTTTCTTTCAGTAGAAGATGTTTTAATAATTTGGATGATTTGTTATGAGCACAAATAATCCAATTTTCATGTGATAGAAAAGAATCTTTCTGTTTTTCTTGGGACTCAGATTCTGTACCAGCAGATATATGAATATAATGCTTTAGATATGGTTTTGATTGTGATTGAGTATTCTTTAGATCATGCTATTCCTTTATTTAGTTCAATTACATCATTAGAATATCTGTTAATTCTTTATTTGTTACTTTTGAACTTCCATTTTGAAATCCAGACAAATGATCTCCCTGAGAAGAAGGATAAAATCTAACTTTTTATACTATGGAGTTATAGCAAAAAAAAAAAAAAAAAAAGCTACGCAGTGCCAGGTACAAAATATCAAAATATTTCTGCTTCTGAAACATTGAAGAAAATTGCATTTTCGGGACAATGTACCTCATTCCTGCACCTACAATTTGAACATCTACTCTTGTAAATGTTATCTGGTTTCACGTCTCTTAGCTAGTCTCCTTGGCCTCCCATTTTCAGTCAGTGGCCAGAAAGGACACAATGCATCTGGATTCTTCTAGTCATCTGCACACACATGAGAGGAATCAGGTTGTGGAAGTGTCTGTTCATTATCACCATTAACTAAGAGATCAGTTAAAACAACTCAATCAGCTGCAAATGCAGCAATTGTAAGTATCTTGATTGGGCCAGATATTACCTGCCCCGGGCAATACTTCTGCTGTAGTTCAGAGGACAGGCATTATCTGGTACTAAAGAAAGAAGGAGAAAACTAGTTAGAAGCAAGTAGAGAGAGAAACCTTTCTGAAAAACAAGGAAGTCCACCAATGGCAGGTTAACTCACTGACTACTTCTGGGATTGACATAAGAAAAAGCAGAAGATACTTTTTTGTTTCAAAACTGCTTCTTCGTTATTTACTCAACATGGTTAACCTGTACATACATATAACCTTGTGTAAACTCCACCAAACATTTTTTTTTTTCTGAGTGCAATTTACTTGTAGGTGTAGTTTCTTTTTTTTCTTTCCTTCTTTCTTTTTCTTTCTTTCTTTCTTTCTTTCTTTCTTTCTTTCTTTCTTTCTCTCTTTCTTTCTTTCTTTCTTTCTTTCTTTCTTTCTTTCTTTCTTTCTTTCTTTCTTTGTAACATTCATTGTAATTAGACTTTTTGTCCTGACTGTGCATGATTGAAAAATTATGCACTGCCTGAAGAAGTAATTAATCTCATTTCTTTAAAATTTATATTAATGGAATGCTACATATTATTGAAAAACTATCTCAAAAATTTGATTTCTGTCAGTGGGTACTAGGTACGTTGGACTTACGCTTCCTATGATTTTCATTTTCATTTATTTTTAGTAATTTACTTTATTATGAGCATTACCTCATTGCGAAGTAGCTAAAGTAACAACATTTTTATCTGAGTTAAACGTGAATTGAAACATAATGAATGAATCTACTCATAATTTGTTCACTTTCTCCAACCATTTTTCACCCACAGCTGTAGGGTAAGCACAGCAAGAGCTAAGTTCCTGCTCTAGGTCCATGTTTGGAAAGGGATGTTTGCCATGGAGCCTCCCTGATTAGACTCTGTAAGAAGCTGTGTTGGAAATGCACCAGTGGTTAGGTGAGTACTGCTGTGGTTTCCTCTGTGGCCTTCATCATTGTTCCTTTTCAGTTTGATGGAAAAAAAAAGGTGATTTTTATCCAAACCACTCTTCACTTTGAGTACTTTATCGGTTTCCTAATGACCACGTCACAAGCAGACTTCTTGTACTGGCTTAGAAGACTTTCTGAAACTCTCTAGACTGCAACTTCAAGTGCTCCTTGTATTAGTTCATACTTGTTTTGATGACTGCATCCTTGATCTGGGTGTGGATGACATCTTCTTTCTATTCTAATATATTTGTAGTGGAAGTGCTCTAAATTTTACTCACAGACATTGTCCCTTCCCCCCCCTTCATTAATTTTGTCTTGTTGTTTCTATCATGGTGCAGCCCAATTGAATTGAATGATATCTTTAAAATAGAAGTATCATCAAAACACGACTTGTGCCAAGCAGTTACCTTTTGAGATGAAGCTGTGATTCTCATATTCCATTAGTCCTTTCTCACCAAGTTGGTAGTTCTCATTGTAACAGCACATCTAAATTTAGATTGCACATTCTTTGCCTGTTAGATTGCCTATTTACTGTGCCAAGTACAGAGCACTGTTCAGGCCCTGCGTACTTTGGCTATAGGTTAAGATTACTCACAGCTAGTGTGGCATGAGGCTGCTGGCTTGCTGACCAGGCCCTCATGCAGCAAGCACAGTGCTATGCCTGTTTGGAATTTATCCCTGGTGCACATTAGGGTATGATCTTTGGCCATTAAACTTAAACCAAATCTGGAAATGGCTCACTAAAGGTTGCACCTTTGCTTGTGTGAGATCAAGGAGTTAAAGAACTACTTAGATGCTTTTAGGAACCTCCTATTTTCTGTGCAAAAAATGTTACTGGAAAGGTAGTCTATATAGAAAGAACTCATCTGCAGGGTGCTCTTTCCTTCTCCCCTTGAATCTTGCAACCCATGGAGTAACAAGCAGCCACTTCCATTTTCTTCAGTACTGGGGGAAAAATATCCAGTGTCTGAAAAGCTGAAAGCAAGTCGCGTGTGTGTGTTTTGAGGTAGGTATGCATATTCTATGATGAACAAGGAGAATTTCCTGGATGAATGGATCAAGTATATACTTGTCTAGATCACCTTAAAAAACAAACAAACAAACAACAACAACAAAAAAACAGAAAAGCAAATGAACAAGTAAAATGAACATTAAAAGGTGGCAAGAAGATAATTTCTGACTGCTGTGCTTAGCACAACTGCAGACTTCTCACTGCATTTTTCCATTTGCTGGCAAATGGCATGAGACTCGTGTTGCATAATTATTTTTCAGGCTTAGTTAGTATTTTACTAATTCATTTGAGGATGAATGAAGTGAAGGTATAATCTAATTAATTTTAAAAAATAAATCCAGCTAAAAAATGTCAAAGTGTAGCATTTGAACTTAAATAAACACATTTCATTTCCCTAACTGAAACAATTGAACTTGCCATGGATTTCCATGAAATGAAATCTTGCCTGACTCAAAAATCTCTTTTTTCTTTCTTTCTTTCTTTTTTTTTTTTTTTGAGAATAAGATACTCAGAGAAAAAAAATTCCAAGTCTTTCCATATTTAGAAATGTTTAAGAGGGAAAAGTGTATCTGTCTGCAGGATTAGGATCTCCTGTCTTTCCAAATGTGTGGCTGTTGGGGGTGTAACTGGGTGTTTGTGCCAACAGCAGCAGACAACGTGAGCAAAGACTCACAAACACTAATACTATTTTGCTATAATTTTGACAGGCTGGTGCCAAAGCAGCTGTTCACTGTGACGCCTCATCCAAACAGGCTTCACTGTGGTTCCCCTGGAATTGCCTCTGATAGTTGCAGCCTCCTCTTTCTAGATCCCTCCATTGCTTTGTCTTTCCCTTTAGCTTATCATATTCCTGCCCCCAGTGCAAGCAGGGTTTAGAAAGCTGGTACGGTTGTTAAATTACTACAGTGTTCATGGCCACAGATTTGTTTCTAGTTTGCTTTATCATCTCTTGTCCCTAATTTTTGGCTGTCTTGTCTGTTCTTACTGTAAGCAATTCAGGATGCAGACTACCTCCTCCTTTTTGTCCACACAGTGCTTGAGATGGTAGATTTCTTCTCCTGGTTCATTCTTAACAGTGCTAATAATAAGCATATGGATAGACTGAACAACAAAGTTTTACGTATTTATCTAGTTAGGAAATAATGAAGAAGAATATAGATAATGAAGATTCTTGTCTCAAATTTCTCCATATATGAAGCAAAATAATTCTGTCCTATTATGGTGGGATTTTTGCGTGCTAATTTTGCTTCAAGCATGTTTTGTATTTTTGTCTTCCACTGGCAGTTTTGTGTGACGCTACAGAGCACAATAAATGTTAACTGTTTCTTTCCTTTTTCCTGCAGACTAGGTTCAAATTTCTGAATCCACAGCCTTTATAAATTCTTTTGTTTATATATCGTGCACTGAAAAGCTAACTAACAGCAGAGTCCTGCAAGAAGTCAGCACACGTAAAAGCTAGGATAGGCTCCTCTGCTGCAATTTTCTTTTAAGTATTGATGAAAACAAGTTGATAGAGGTATTCAGTGCATCCTGCAGTGGTTCCTTATCTCCTGTGAGGTCAGTCTCTCAAACAACTGCTTGCCAGCATTTCTCTGACTCACCCTGCAAAGCTGGGATTGTAATAAATGGAAACAAACACTTTCCAAGCTTTAATCCTAATGTCCAACACCCAGTTCCCAACCTGTGCTAGAGGGGCTTGCTTACATATTCAGTCCGTGAATCCTCTTATATAAAATGCTTTCCTAGGTCATTTAAAAATCATTTCATGATGACTCAGTCGTTCATAATCTTTAAGGAGCTTTTGGCACCACTTGGTCATTTCTTGGAAATTTGAGGAGGACAAATATAAGGCACACTGTATAAGTTATGAGGGAAAATATTTTTGCAGGGATCATCATTTATAGCTCAGCAAAGATCAAGCATGAAAATAGTACAGTCTCAATTAGCTGTTAGTCTGGATGATACTGGCAGGCTGTAAATAAAAACCATCTGTGTGTTGCTGGACTGTGAATAGATTCCTTTTAGCAGCCAAGGAATGGCTTGAGCTGGCTCTCAGAGACTCCAGTCTGCAGGACAGGATTCTGCCCTGATCAGCTGTTGTGTTTTGTTTTGTTTTTTTCTTCTTTTAAATTAACTTGTGAAAAACTTCAGGTTAACCTTAAGCCGAGGTCAGTCTGAGTCTGCATAGACGAGATGTGTACGTGGTGCTGAAAACATCTAAAGGGTTCTGATTACCTCAACTACTGTCAATCTAGTTACAGACCTTAATATAAGTTAGAAACTATTCTGGTCCCATGAATCTCTAGTCTTCCTAGTGATAGGATAAGACTGGGCTTCTCAGACTATTTTTTTTTTAGACCCTGGATATATATATATATTTTAATATATCAGTGATGAACACATGGTGTTCATTTTCCTCCCAAAGTAGAACCACCAAAGCTGAACGCAAACACAGATGAAGCATTTTTTTTCTGCAGACTAAAAGTTCCTGGGCAAGAAAATTTGCCCTGAAAATATGTACATGTATATATATAAAAAATTTCACTTTCCTACCTGTTTCTAAGGGCCACTTTCAAATTTAATCTTCCAAATAAGAATTTTGTACACCTGTAAGATCTTTTCATGACATAATGTGCTACAGTGGGATCTCTAGATTTTATAACTGATTATCTCAGAACTTTGTCCTAGAATTTTTTTTTTACCAGAATTGATCTGAAGACAAGTCTTTCTACTGAAGATTTAAAATAGTTTATGTTGAGATTACTCATGATCATCAGTTAATTAAATTCCTGCTTTGGAAAGCCATTAGGAAAATGTTTTTAGAATAATAAAATACCCATTTGTTTCAAATATTTTCATAGTTGGTCTACAGCAAAAATGCTGAGGTTTTTAAAATTTTTAAAAGCAATTTTTGTTTAAAAATAATCTGCATGAAATATTAAATGTACCAAATCAACTTTTTTCTCAAAAGAAAGTCGAATGTTACAGTTTGATTGAAGAAAACTGTTCAAATGTTGAACATTCTTGTAGAATGATTGGTTGTGGCATTGCTTTGTTAGGCAACATCTTTTCATTTTGCAGATCTTTCAGATCTGTTCCTCATTCTCTGTGAAGTGATCAGGTGTTAATCATTATTCTAATAGCTATAAAATTTTCTGTTTTAAATGCCTGGGGATGGTACTGTTTGCACAGGTGCCTTAGCTGGGGAACTGAATTAATATACATTTTTCTTGGCTAAAAGGCTTATTTGTCTTGTTTGTCTTGTTGAAAAGATAAATGCAAAATCTCGTTTAGATTTGTGTTTACAATTAGCTATTTTCACACATCAAGGCTTTATCTCTGGCCAGTGCTGGTTCATTAATATGGAGAAAAAAATTTCATGCTTTCATCTGCAGGCTTGGCTCTTTCCCCACTGAAATAACTAAATGTGTTGCCACTGGTATCAGTGCAAGAAGTGTCTGGCCCTGCATTACTATTGTTTTTCTCCTGAATAAGTTGCAGGCTTTCCAAGAGAAGAGGTTAGACAATTGGTTGATCTCCATTAAACACAATGTAAGGCACGTGGGTTTTCCTGTTCCGTACTTCTCAGTCTTCTCATTTGTACTGAGTATGCTTACTTAGCTGATAACACTCAACAAATACCTTTTGTCTTTTCCAGGGTGTTTGGTCTTGCTAACAAAATGAAGATTACTTAAGCATGCTACTCAGGTATGGGCTCATAACTGTAACCAGTTCTGCGTGAGATAAAATAGGCTATGATTTCATGTATTAATTTTTTCTTCCTAGCAGACTTCCACATTATTTAAAGCACTGAAGTGAAAACAATGTTCTGGATGTAAAAAGACCTGCTACTCCATTCAAGCATACCTCTCTCAACACCACAACAAATGGCTGTTTTACTATAGTAGACAAAGACTCCATGCAATAATACCGTGCGAATGCAGGAAACCTTATATTCATGAGCATTTGGCATAAAAAAAAGCACTCTCTCTTCTGTCTATAACTGCTTAAGTTCAGTTTTGACTAGCTCCCTACCACAAAGGTGATAATGAAAAGTATATGAGGATGGAAGAATCTGGCAGTTTCTTATTTTATAGCATCAATATTAGGCTACAAGGACAGGCTTAGAATTTTTGTTTATAACTTCTTTAGAAATGCATTCTTTATGGCATTTGGGAGACTACTACCTGTGGGAAAATTGGGTAGAGTATATGGAAGGATGACCTTGTTGTACTCTAATCAGATTTTTTATCCGTGGGTGGTGAAGCCTAAGAAGGTAATGGCAATTGGATGACCTTACATACTTCACCACTGTGCTGGAGAACCTTTCTCACTCTTTGCTGGGAATGGCTAAATTTTGGAAGAGAGATGGAGAGGGAACACAAAATGAGGGAGACGAGCACCACAGCACCCAGCCTCCATCTGCCTCCTGTGTCACCAATCACATCAGCACCCTTGAATAATTTTTTCCTGCTTTAACTGTGAAGAAAACGAAATGGCTGCTCCATCTCCTTGCTATCCGTTGGCTAAAATGAATTTGAAAATAAGAGTTGACAGACTGGACAAATGTATGGTGGTTGGAGAAGCAGATTTTTCAAGGCAGAACTGAAGATAGCCAGCATTTCCTTATCTCTGATTTTCTGAAAGATTTTGAGCATCTGCCAACTCCTTTTTAAGCTGGTATTTGTAATTGCTTCAAGGTACTGCGTTTAAGTGCTCTAAGTGTTTTTTGAAATTGCTTCCAAGGAGTGAGTTTTCTGAAATGTTACCGAAAATAAAGTAAATGACGCACAGCTGAATTCCTTGCCTATTTCTTCACTGCACAGTTCCAGTGACACAAGAAGCCACAGGCATGCATGGCTCACAGGTTCTGCACCCAAGCCACCACTCCCTCAGCATGCTGCTGCTTCTCCCTTCTCCCTCCATTCCATCCAACATCCCCATCCCTCCTTCCTCTTTCCTCCACAAACTTAACTCTCAGTTGTCTGACCAAGTGGTTCTTACCTCACAGCCAGGGCCTGAACCTCGTAATCATAATAAATCCATTAATTACAAGACTTCTCCTACACAAATAAGTATTTGTTAAGGTGCTTATTATTTAGATGACAGAGAGAGTGTTTCCTGTTTATCTTGTTCAGTTCTTATGAAGTATCCTGCTACAAATAAGTACTTTGGCTGAAGCCTCATCTTTCACAGGATCAGTCTGATTTTAACAAGGCAAGTCTACATCCTGGAGCCTGCAATTGCTCCTTAATACCCTGGAAATTATATTCTTGCTCACAAAAACTTTATTTTGCAATGTTATGTTGTAGGCATGTGGTGCCATCGCCACATACTCTTCTGTTGTGATGTCACTGCATTGCAAAATGATACCCTGGCATTTGCAAAGCGAGAAGAATTACAACCCAAAGCAAGAGATTTAGGAAAATTTTGTTTCTAAACAGGCCTGGTGAGATTGAAATAAATCAACAATTTAAAACATATCACAGTAGTTTTTACAAAGAATTTCAATAAAATATTGAACGTTCTTCTATTACTAAGAGGCTTTACAATTATTGCTTAAAACATTGCAACCTTGTTAATTGTTTTTTTTTAATTGAAAAATCTAGTTAAATATTTGGCTTAACTAAATAAGAGATTAAAATTATATGAAGGAACATGTCATGCATATCTGACTTTTCTGATAATGGGGAAGATATCTTGGAATAAAAGTATGTGCTATCACACTGCCTCTGCAGCAAGTGTGCAAGAAACTGATCTATTTCAGTGTAATTCTCAAGAAAAATACTGCACAGAAATCATCTTCTCTCATTAATGCAATTTTTATTCATTTAGTTCTTATGTTGCTTGTTTTTCTCAAGAGTAGCCAAATGCAACGAAACACTGTCTTGTTTTCATTCTCTGCATAAAGAATCACTCTGTCACTGCAGGTACAGTGTAGAGGAGATGCTTTAGAAGGGTTCTCACTTTTCTAGTGATAATTTGATTACTCTACTATCAATGCAAATGGTTTTATGTTAAGAATTAGTTACATCAGTTCTGAGCTATTTATAGAGCCTCACAAGCAAAGATTAGCAATTTCCTTTCTGGTAATCTAACTGGGTTACTAAATCTAAGATCTAAGCAGTTTTCTTGCTTTGAATGGCTTAGTGTCTACATCTACAGAGCCATCTATGTTAGAATAACAATTTAGCGGCAACATTACTATGGAGAACATACATCTAAATGATTTAAATTATTCTATTAATCATCTTAAGGAAAATTCTATCTGAAGCATTATGATTTCTTTATTTTGTTCACAGTTATGCATAGTAATAAAATACAACAGTTCCTTCCTGTTATACAAAATGGTTTTAGTTGAAAGATGAATATATTGCCAAATTGAGTTAATTGCACATGGGCCTGCTGATTAAAAGGATTTCCAATTAAACACGTCAGAAGCTGGAGCAAGAGCTTCACAACTCAGTGACCAAGCTGCTCCAAACAAATGAATTAGATCACTTCATTGATTCAGATATGGACTCCAATATAATCTGTTTTTAGGCTGCTATTTTCAGCATTGATGTGGACGTTATTAGAGAGCAAAAATACTGTATTAGCCATTCACCTACAGAATTAATATTCATAAAGATTCTCTTGCAATAACAAAGCTTGGAATATTTCAAGCAACGTGAACAAGCATTCGAAAAGAGTGCTGTACTTGAAACAGTTCCTAAGATTATGTGAGATAAATATCCAAGCCATTCATGATTTTTGAAAAAGGATTTATAACAGAATCCTTTCTGTTTGCCATTGTGGTTTTGTGCATATCCATTTACAGAAAGATTCAAGAGGGTACTTCTGACAGCAGAAAAATAGAGGAAGAGGAACCTCAAGACCAAACACTTCACTGTTGTCATCAGAGTTGGTTTTGCCATTGCATCAAGTGGGATCAGGATTAATCCTGAGACATTAGGCACAGATACAACAGAAACAGAAAACGGAGGGAAATTTTTGACATTTTATTTTTACCTGTGTTTGACAGTTCTTTCAAATGATAACATCCCTGCTTGATAGGGGCAAACTATGACAATAAAAAACAGACAACGCCTTGAAAACCACTAATTTTAATCCTTTGTAGGACAAGTTAGAAGAATACAATATAATTCTTGGGAGAGTGAGTCAGTCTCATTTCCTGGCCAAATTATATTTAGGGTTACCAACTTCCTTTTGTCCGTATTCCTCCATGCTTTCAGAGACACTGTAGTCTGCATTCAGTCTCATAGTATTGTGATGCGTTGTTAAAGATCTCTTTCCTTCCACTGAGTATGTGACTGCACTGAGGTTGTGGAAAAAGTGATTCTTGCTGGATAATCATAGCATCCATTCCTGGGTTAGTTTTTATGTTAAAATGCTTTTAAATTATAAATTTCAAGGGACACATATTATTTTAATCATCTTTATTATTTTACAAGTCTTCTTTTACTCCTGTTGAGAATGAATACTTTGAAATACTGTGTAACATCAAGTATTTCTAATTATGTTTCTTTAAGAAAATGAAATAAACCCAGTGATTTCCAGGAGGACCTGAGGGAGCTTATGATCTTTGATTTAAGTATTTTATGCCATTCAAGCAGTGCTGACATGATACATAGATAGAATGTCAGAAGAACCTCGGTTACTCAAGAAGTATAAAATTATATTGTCCTGACAAGGCAGTATCATATTTAGTGGTGGTAAGTTTATTTTTTCTAAACATACTCTACAAGTCTAATCAAAAGTCTGACAAACAGGAACATGGTAATCTTACAATAATAAAAATAATTACATTTATAAAGGAAAGCCTCAACCTCTCTTTACCTATAAAGCATTAGGAAATTGCCTTTGTGATCTGATGACAGACTGCCCTTGAATTCTTACATCATGAAGTAAAAATGGCAACAGAGGAACCTCCAAAGGAATGAGTTCTCTCTTCTATGATACACTGAATATATACCAGTTGTGTTTGAGTCACTCAGTGAAGTACTTACGGAGTCTCAACACATTGCTATAGTATGTTACAGGTCCTGTGTCACATGCCCTAATAGCAGGGTAGAGAGCTGGTGCTAACCTCACCTTCACACACTCAAGGCACAGTCACTCTTCACAGAAGTAGCACCATGGTGCTGTTAGAGCTTTGTTGAGATTTCTCCCCTGTGGCCACCCCACTGATGAACAGGAACAGGCTGAGGGGTGACCTCAAATCATGCATCTCTGTATATTCCAACCATGCCCCAGGGCTGGGCTCCTCCAGACAGGAAGCTGCTGGGAAAGATGGGCTTTACCACCCTGCAAGGCTCACTCAGGCTGGATCTCCTGCCCTGCAGTTTCCCCATTGGCAGAAGTCAGCATGAACCCTAAGTAAATTTGTTTCCTGATGTTCGTAGGCTTGCAAGTTGCTTTGGTAATGGGGTTAAATCCCAGTTTGTATCTGTTTGCTTTCATCTCTGCAGTCATCTTTATCAGATGACCAGGAACCCTCTTTTCCCAGTACTCTCGTTTTGCTGTTTATGAGGCACTACAGTCAGGGTGACTGTAGCAAACTAGGCTTCTTTCAGCATCATCGTTCACAGGGGCTATGCCATTGCTTCACCTGCTTCATTTTCCTCAGCAACACAGCCAACCCAGCAACGCCAAAGCACATCCCCATTCTCCCTCTCCACAGCAAGTGCATGCAAGCCACACATCCCTGCAAGGAATGGGGAAACCGCACTGCATTTCCATAGGGCATGGCTCAGCTCTGACTATGCCCAGCAGTGCAAAACATTGGTGTCAGGTTTTCCACATGTGGTAGAAGCCTCATTTCAGTTGCCTGAGGTGATCAGTGCACTGACGCCAGTTATCATAGTTGCCAGGTCATGTGGGGAGAAGTCAAAAACATTTGGAATAAATTAAAGGGTTTCTACTCCTTGCTTTGCCTCTCCACATCTACCATCTTATCTGGAAGAACAACAGCATACAGACAGGAGTAGACAAGGAGGACTCATCCCTCGCATTTCAAAAAAGGATCATGTCCTTGTCATTTAGAGTTGAGCCTCTTTGTGAACGGAAGTATTAAAGGCTTAGTGAGTCATTTATACCTAGTTATACCTCCAAACATCAGTGCAGCTCTGGGTCACTGTCTGCATGTGTGTGCAAGGGTGAAGAGGATTGTCCACTGTGACTGCTTCACCAAGAGAGGAGTTAGCTAACGATTTGTTTCAAATGAATTAACAGACTAAGGGAATCCTCTGCTCTGTACAGCTTCCTAAAATAACACTGCATACTTGTTGTGACAGTAAATCCAAGATTAACACAGTGTTCTCCCTTCCACCTTTCCTTCTATTTTGTACTCTCACAAAAAGAAAAATAAAGTCTCCTCCTCCTAAAATAAAAATTGAATGTGACTGTCAAGGAACCTGCATTTCAAGGAACTTGACTTTCATATAGATTGCATTACATGCAAGAAGCTGAAATCCTGAAGCTCATGGAAGCTGACAGAAGTACTGCCTGAAAAGAAACTGTTTAAGACATCCCAGAACTGCCCTAAATAAACTAGGCATGATATATTTGCTTTGCAACATCAAGAACACAGATGTACTAACACAAAAAATGCAAATCTGTTTTATGCTAGATTAGTGAATGATGTGCATTATCAGAGAGCTTAGAGCTCGATCTTTAATCACCATTAAAAGCTAGTGCTATTATAGTAAAAAAGTACTGAGTGGGATAGCTTTCATACCTGTTTTGATTGCTGAACTTGGAGGAATGAGAAGCTTCCATTTCTCTCCACCAGTTTCAAAAGCATTAGCAATGTAAGCCATCTCAAACAGCTTGTGAGCATATTGCATTGGTTGACTTCAAACACTATAGGAGTTGGTCCATTGTGATACGATATGGCAAAAGTGCTGCTTTTGGCAATAATCTGACCTAAGTGATCTTGTAATTTGCTCTACACCAAAGCTCTTCTGTGCATCACACCAGTTCCATCCTGGTTTGAAGATCCAACCAGTTCAAAAGTTCAAGAAAATTCTGAAGTTATTGCCAGGGGCAAAAATACCCAAGCACACTCAAGCACATAGTGGTTGTCCATCATTTATGTTGCACTTCATCTCACCTTGCCCTGAGAGCAGAGAACCAACTCTGAAGTCAGATTATGGCCACTATTAACAGCAAACCATTATAAGACCAAGGCTTAGACCCTCGAGAGGATTTTCTCACAGATCTCATATTTTACTGCCCTATGCCTTTAGCAGGGTTCAAATTCTCCCATTGGATAGATATGAGTAGGTAGATCAGGCAACTCAGAAAAAGGTGCAGAAAGCAGGCTTGTGGGTATGGAAGGCCAAGGCAATACAAAGCAATATTTCCACCTCCATGCTGTCTGCGCCCATCCTTTCTGGCATTTTTTAATTGATTCTATATTTATGTGAAAGTCTTGCACAGAGTTCAAGGGAGGATTAATCCACTCGAGTGGAGGTTAGCAGCTGGCTGGATTTGTGCAGCATCAGTTACATTAAAAATGCTCTTAGCAAGGAGGTCAGGATGACTCCTTCAAGTGACAGACACGGCAAGGAAGACAGCAAGAGAATGCATATCCCTCAGATTTCTGGTACAGAGGTCTCATCTGCTGGATACAAGGTAGTAATGATTGTCCAGGTCTACCTGGTCACAAGTCAGGTGGAACCCAAGCACAACAGATCATTTGGTATAGCCAAAAGTTGCTTTCAATGCTAAACTGAAGCAGGGAAGATCCCCCATCCTATTATGTGATCTCAGCTGCTAGGAGTATTGAATGCTGGACAGGTGAAAGCAAGGCTGACAGCAATTACAGAATCACAGAATGGCCAGGGTTGGAAGGGACCTGAAGGATCATGAATCTCCAACCCCCCTGCCACATGCAGGGCCACCAATGTCCCATTTAATACTAGACCAGGCTGCCCAGGGCCCCATCCAATCTGGCAATTGTAGAGGAAGGTCAGAGATATATCTGCACTGGAGTGTATGGGCATCTAGCTAGGAATTAAGTCCAAATTATTCTGTTGGTAGTGTCAGGATTTGTTGTGCTTTTTTCTTTTCTAATGAAGAAACTTCTGATGCTTCAAGAACATTGTTATAGCATGTGAAGTTCCTTTGGATATATTTGATATTAAATCACAGCCATGCAGAGGTTACATCTCCAAAACTAGAATTAGGAGAGATACAGAAACTTCCATCCCTTTGTAGCTCTTGCCCTGGTTTCATTCTATACTATCTTCATGCTCCATGGGAGTAATTAAAGATAATGCAAGAATCTTATTTTAACTCCTTGACTTTGAGTGTCCTTATTATCACTGAAACATCACTGGAAGCCAGAGAAAGTTTTCATGTGAACTCAGAGATGAATTGTAATAGTTAAAATTTGTGGCATATAAAATCGTGCTGCCATTCACATTAGCTTGAACTTGTCAGATCATATTTATTGTTTTATGTCTTTTTATTATTTTTTTTTATTATTATTATTTTCTGATTTCATTTTTTATATTGCTGCTGTAGCAAGTTTTGCATTCAGATTATTATTCTCTGGCAAGAAGATGTGAATGAACTGTGATTCTGCAAGTCAGCACCACTGCAAGAAGGACTTTAGGGTCAAAGCAATCAGCAGCTATAGGCATAAAAATACTACTCTAAAATAGCATTGCAGCATCCACAGTAGGCACAAAAAAATCAATTTTTCTTTAGAGAATACAGAAATAATGATGATGAATTTTTACACTAAGAAGTAGAATGCAATTTTATGATGATGTCAGGTCCTTTAGGTTCTTGATGATGTCATTCTCAGGTGTTCTGGATGGAACAGAAAAGCCAGCATCGTGATTTTCAACAGTAATGGTTGGGTCTGCAGTTTTATTTAAATGAATGCCAATCAAAAGTCTGGATTTTTAATGAAATGTCACTTAACTATAAGGAATGCATTGACCTGCAAAACCAAAAGAGGCATTTGTCACGGGAACTCTTCTGCAATCTCTTCCTTGCGCTCTGCTCTTCCTTAGAATGCAACAAAGAAACCAAAAGCAATTTGCCATTTTGGCTTAGAATCAGAAAATGCTGGGGCAGAGGAAACTGCCCAGCATGACATTTATTTTTTAATTAAAGTGCCATATTTTGAATATGGAAAATATTTCCTGTCAGGTTTACTTTGATTGTAGGATGTATGCTTATTTTGGCTCCTCATACATCCGTCCTCATATGTTCTCCTCTATGTGTCAGGTGATTGCAACTCAGCCCCAAGTGGTGCAGCCACATAGGACAAGACAGGAATAGTTAGTAGTATGCTGGGTTCAGAACCTGCAAGAGATTCTGGATTTAACTTTTCCCAGTTGCTTTGAGGTTAGTGATACAAAAGTCTGTGAAAAGATATCTTTTTGCAGGAAAATAGGCCAGGATAAGCCCCTGGGCTTCAAGTCAGTTCTCCATCCAGTGATGGGATTTCACTCCTGACAGCCTGTGAACAGCCAAGTCAGCACAACAGCACTGCAAACTTCACAAGTTAAGCTTAACTAGGTGTTCAGTTCAGGAGCTGGGCAAGATGCATCTCCTGATACGCTTACTTATTTGCAGGTGAAATAAAACACAGGCAATAGATAGGGAATATAATGCTCTAATGCACATCATCACTTCCCTAATGAACGTACATCATCAACACTGTCTTATTATCTACAACCAGGTGCATGTTCTTTCTTCAAATCTATTTAATCATATGACTACCTCTATGAAGTTTAGGATACAAAAACTATTTGACTATGCAAAAAATGGAAAAGAGCATTTGAATCCCGAACTGGTATTTTTAAAGCAATTACTGTTCATACATAAAAATCAATCCAGATAAAAGTGTAATCAAAACTGGAAATGGAATGGAAACAAAACAGAAAAAAAATCAAAGTTTTTCCATTTTAAAACTGCCAGAGCACATGTCAGTAACTAAAAAAAGAAGTCATTTTTGCATTAAAAAAAGTTTTTCTTTTTTTTTATTTTTTACTTTACATTGGAAAACCATCACTGAGGAAATCTTCAATCACTTCACAGTCTGTGAAACCTCTGGTCTATGAATCTTAAAAAGAATAGTTTAAAGCTGATGAAAATTTCCCATTAAACACACATCTATTTCTATACTCTTCTAACCCGTGAGGTTGGGCTGGGGAAGAGGCTTGTACTTCAGTCTGTCCCCATCCAGAGGTCCCCACAACTCAGGCTGAACTGCTTGGCACCTGCTGACTGCAGCTGAGCCTCCAGGTGGGATGATAGGTCACCTCTGGCAGGGGGACAGTGACAGGAAGACAGGAGACGCAATGTTTTTAGGCAATTAAAAGCTGAAGCTAGAAGATGTGCATGAAATGATCACTCAGAGCAACAGCAGAAAAGCAAAGAGCAAGGCAAATATGTTAAGACTTTTGAGGACTCTGGCCAGGTCTCTTTCTGATCCCATTTATGTAGACAGGTCAAATCATGCACAAGGAATTTCTGAACAAGAGATATTTTCACTTCCACAACTGATGTTGATATGGATTATTACATTTCTAGATATTCCTCAGAACTCTACAAACACACAAACTCACATTTACATCTAGCATCTCCTAAGGTCCTAGATACCTGCAAGCACAGTTATTTCTGGTGTTTTTCTGGTGCAGATGCTCTGTGCAAGTCTGATTGCACATTTTAGACAAGAATATTTTCTTCTATTGGTTTTGAAGTCAGATAACTATGGGGAAGTCCAGAACTTCTTATCATGACTGAAATTTCAGGTGTTGCTCTCAGGAGTCACTAGATCAGATCTTGAGGGAGTTCTGTGCTTAACACTTGAAGCTTTAAAAACCATATCGCCATAAAAAAGACATCTAAGGAAACATCCTTCCATTTCCATTTTGCTCCCAGCAGCTCACAGGGGAGAGTAAATGACTTTCAGAGACCTGCTTTGCTTTAGGTCTTATAATCATCAAGTCATCAAAGAAAGGTCCAGAACACTTCAGAGAAAGGCTGATGCCAGGCTGAATATCATTATGTGATTGTGACAGAATTGTGGAAATAAATTCCCCATAGCATCTCATTTAAAGAATAGATTGATCTTCACCTGGGAGTTGGGTGGTTCTGGTAGTCAGAACCATGGAGCTTGTGGGTCTTGGTGGATAACAGCTCTGAGTCTGTGTCCTGCTGTGTTGTTTTAGTTATAATTTCAGACTGGCTTGAAAGTGCAGCTCTATGCAGCTGTAATTTCACCTAACGGTGACAAACTGAGATCAATAAACACAGTAAGGTCTATAGCAGCAGACAAGAACAAAATCAGCCTGCCAAAGACAGAGCACTAAGAACTTGGCAAGCCTCTGAAGTTCATTATATTTAGTAACTTACTTACTATATTGGATTTACTGTACATGATGCAGACACGGATTTTGAACTACTGAGAATGTCTTTCATAATGATCATCTCGTGTTTTTAAGGTCTTGTGTTTAAGGATCACATTAATACATTCCAGGGTTTCCTGCTGCACACCATAAAGAAACAAATGGAAAAAGCCAAATAAAATGCCTTCATTTTCTCCCAGTATGTTGTATGGCTTATTGTTTTTCCACAAATTAAATATTCAGAATGATAATCCTGAGAAAAATAGCTAGAACACGAGTTATTTTTTTCAAGATTTTAACAAGTTTATTTCTTTTTAGCAGAAGAAAAAGTTATTTTTTACTATGAAGTACTATGAAAGGATCCAGAAAAGAGTTAACTGTTGACAATTTCTCAGTTCTGCTACTTAAAATAGCTAAATAATAGATTGCAATTTTTTTTTTTTTTTAAATACTTCTGATCTGAGGATATATGTTATGCTTCTGCTAACAGTGTAGGTTTAAGGCCAAGATATAAATTTCCTGTCAAACTCGCCTACTGAGCACAGCTGTGGTTTGATTCTGTAATAATTGATGAAATTAACGCTGCATTTTCAATTGCACAACAACAAAAGGGAAAGTTGTTTGGAAGACTGGGGTGTCTCATTTAGAAGCAATTCAATGGGTTTTTGCAGCCTGATGCTGTGTAACAGATTTAGTTCCTGACAACTTTGTTGCTGCTTGACTAAAGAGATGGCACTACTGTAAGGAGCCCCATAGCTAAGGCTACGGAAAGGTCTGGTTCAAACAATCAGCTTTAGAGAGCAGGAACTCCAGCAGGAAGAGACAAGGGGTTATATGAGGTGGAAAGCTTCAAGGAAATGAAAGAGACAGAAGTTCAAGGTGTGTGCGTATCTGAAACTTATGTAAAAGACTGCTATCTCGCAGTCTTGCCACATTTGAACATTGTGTCTTTTCCAAAATCACTTCAGATAGAACAAAGTATTTGTGTCAGGTGATTGCATAAAAATCTTGGCCCTAAACCAATGAACGGGTGAGTACAGCTCTATTGGAGGCTCAGGAATGTTTGAGAGAGTGAAGAGATTTTCCTTTATTGGGAGCTCAGTATGATTTATTTTCTGTTAATACAAAGAACGAGCCTGCTGTCAGTTAAAAAACAAAGCTGTAACAGCAAATTGCATAGGTTGTTTTGTCCTTCTAGAGAGATACCTGCACTTCATTGAGCATGAACATTTTTTCTTCTCTTGTGAAATTTACCTCTAAAACTGTTAGAGCTGTTCCACTTACCATGAAGCAATTGAATGTTCTAAGACAGATCAAGGGACACCAAATGACTCAAATGTTCAGTGGGTAAAGCAGAGAGAGCCTGAAACCAGTTACTGTGTTATTGGATATTGCATTACTTTGAACAAAGTATTAGTAGGAAAAAAGACTGAATCATAGGCTTCCTTTTCATTTGCGTGTTTTATATTCATGTTTGATTTGTCAAACATCAAACTGATTCCTGTATAATTTCCTCTACTACAGAATACATAAATGCTGGCCTGTGGACTTGTGGAGGCCCTTGACCTGTAATTTAGGTAATTCTATACCAATATACCATTAATAAAAGTACTTCATCCTCTGCCTCTGTAGGAATTCATAAAGTTCACGTGGAGGAAGAATGCTTCCACTCAGTGAAGTGGTCAGAACACTGTAATTCCAATATTCCTGCTAGATGTCATGAGTACAGGGCATGAGATGACATCCAGCAAAAGGCTCAGGTTTTCTTTGAGAATAGAAAATGAACGTTGTCTGAAAGTCAGATTCTTTATGGGTAATTTGCCACCTACACGTACATTATTAAAGCTCTTGATGCACCCAAGTGCTCATCTCTGTGTTACAGCAGTAATATTAAATCCCACATAGTTATTATTACACAATTTTTCTTGCAAAAATGATACTTTACTGCTATAATCACTTCCCTCTAGGAGACTCCACAAGATTTCTTCTCCATTACTTATGATTTATAGTCAACTTTGTGCGCATATCATGAGCTTTCCTGTGACCTACTAAAGCACAATTAATGGAAACTGTAATAAGGAAGGCTGACTTCCCTCTTCTTACTAAATAGAAACCTCTACAAGTAGAGGGTATTTGGAAGTTTTGTACAAAGTAAAATAGCAATGCGTCCCTACTCTGTTAGGGAAGGAAACAGGAAGGGGGAAAAATCAATTAAAATAAGAGGAAGATGGAGAAGAAAGAGAACATATTAAAATCAAAACAGTAATAGGGAACATGACTACAATGGAGTAGGAAGGTGGAGAGTGAACCATTATAATGAAATAATCATGCATTTGCCACTTATTGTTCCAGAGACCAAATAGGCTAACACAACTGGAGAAAAACCCTCAGATATTATTCCTGCATGGAATAGAGCCAAACTTCATGACCAAAAGCAATGCTTTCTGTGCAGGAACCGAGAACTGTGTGCACCTTGGCTTGGGGGGGCCAACGTCTAGGCCCGTACAAGCCTAAGGGCCTAAGGCCCTTCTGATGAGATCAGGTCTGGAAAGAGCACTATGTTCTTCAAGGACAAGTAATACAGAGTACAATTCAATAAAAATTCCACCAAGAATGGTATGCTTCTTCATTTCCTCTTCTGCTCTGCCTCAGCACTGTATGGCTCATTCTGAACTGCATCTATCTTTGGGATAATAAGTCTTGGGTACAATACTTGCTTAGAATAATGCTGGCTAGACTAAAGAAAGAAGTGTCACATGAAGCTGATCAATTATTTTAAAGACTTGTCTTTGTTTCTTCAATCCTATGCTTTGAAAGGCTTTGTCCTGTGTTAGTGCTGTAACATGGGAATGGTACTAAACTCATGTGAGATATATGATGAATGTTAAACCTTTCACAAAGTTCATCTCTTATTCTCCAGCGTTATTATATTGAAGGTGAGATCTACAGCTATAATTATACCTGGTAAGAAGTATATTCTTGACTGCTGTTAAATCATTTCTGGATTCCTTCTCAATACTAAACTTAACCAGTTATGGAAAATGAAAGTCACCACAATATTTCCTTTATAACCTTCATAATATCCTTGTTTTTTCTCTTGATTAGAACTACACACACATATATATATATATATATATATTTGTTAAGGAGTATTTTCCAGTTTGCTTTGTTATCTTTATATATCAGGTCTCAGGATCTCAGAATGCAGTCTTGCTTTCCTTCTTGGAAATATGCCTGTGTGTTCACAGCTTCAGATTGAAGGTTAAATATTTTGCCTGCTCTGTTAAAAACGTGCACTAGATTTCCTACTGGGATGTTACAGCCAGAAAAGATGCATCTCTGTTGTCTGTTTACTTTTGAAATACTTTGTGTACTTGAGTAGTACTTTCTTTTGTTTAGAAATTCATTGTCTGCTGTTTTGTCTTAAAACAGTTCAAGGGCTGAGAAGGGAGGATCAGAGTGTTAGACTTAAAGGAATACATGAAACAAGTGATTGTAAAAACAAAATCAGACGGCAAGACAGATTTGTAGAGAATGTATGACAGTATTTTGTGAGAGTGGTGACCTGTAATTCTTGAAGCAGAATAGTAATGGGTGAGGTAACAAATCTATGGTCTGGAAAAGGTCACCAGTTTGTATCTGAGATTATTATACTATTTGTAGATGTGAGCCTGCATGTGTTCACTTATAATGTGCTGTTTCTGTGTGCAGATTTGTACTCCCACACAACAGGCTTTATTTAGAGCCTTTGTATACATGAGAAGTGCCATTTGTCACCTTTTATCACCCTTTTTTTATTTAAAATTTTGACTGCTTTTTACACTCAACTTCCAAACTAATGTAAAATTATAAGCTTGTGTGAAAAGTTATGTGCTTTAGGCAGCCACGTGCTACAACTTATAATGAGAAATGGCTTCCACTTCTACAATTTTCCATGAAACACATTGCTTCGCTTTGTACAAATTGAGTAGATGTAAGGAAAGAGCTGTAAAGCTGACATCTTGTATGGTACTGCTTCGGTTGCTCATGCATATTCACTGCTGATATATATGTATATATCTAGATATGTATATATCTTGATTACTTTGCAAGACTTGAATATATACACATACATATGTTTTGACACCAGAACTTCGGCAAATATTTATGAGTGCAAACGTAGATATGTATGTGTTGCTTGTGTCATTTTTGCAAAACAGCCAGAGAAAAGTAGTTGAAGCATAAACATGTGCTGTTGTCACATTGAGTATTTAAAATAATACATTAATGCATGTACATATAATGCAAAAGCATACAGTTTATTTAAAAAATGACTTGTTTGCCTACCAGAAGGTAAAACTAGAGGTCATATTTATGTAAAATAAATGCCTATAAATTTACAGTAGCAACTGCTGACAACTTAATATACAGCAGGCATAGAACTTATTGAAAGTCTATTTAAATGGAAGCCTCTGTCCTTCCTACAGAGAGATAAGCACTTCTTCAGGTCACAGGTTGTATCTCTTTCCCAAAAATATCACCTCCTGCCTATTACATGATTACAGTTGAGCATCCAAAATCTAAATAAAAAGAGAGAGAGAGGAAGAGAATCCAGGAAGCAAAGACATTTACCAAGGAAAAAAATTAGTTACTGACTAAACATTTTCAGCATTTTGATGTTTGTTGCATGCCAATAGACACTGCTGAGTAGGTGTCAAAAGTCCAAGCAGATTCAATCTAAAGATAACCTCAAAGAACATTCCCTGACAGTGTTTTGTTGACTTCAGCAGCTCAGTATGTTCCACGACCTGAGACGTCGTGGAACACGACCTGAGACCTTTTCATTACATATTGCTGGTAGGGTATGGTACTGCAAGAATCTCCAGTGACCCACAGTGATTTTTTTTCACTCTGGAACAATTTTGCCATTAGTCAGACTGGATGAAAGATGGAGTGCAAAGTTTCTGCTGCACCAATGTTGAAGTATGTAGCAAATATGTTTGGAAGATGCAAAATCTATGTGCAATTCTAGGAAAAACTGAGCATCAGAGACAGATAAGAGGTAAATAACTAGGATCTGATAAAATCTGACTTCTAGAGAGTGCTGTGGATGTGTTTTCTCATAGCATGCAATGAAGGGTAGTGGATCTTGCACCCTGTGGTGTTTCAAACTTCTTTATTTTCAACCCCATGGTTGACATAAAGGTCATGGGTCCCTGGGTAGAGGGTCTTCTGAGCCTCTTCAGTTGCCAGGATCTGGCAAAGTAAAAATAACTTTCCTCAGTACAGTGCTATAGCTCACCATGTAAAGAAGCATGTGGCTGAGGCAGTATGTTACTAAGGCACTAGGAGGGGAACACTAAGCAGAAAAGGGAATCCAAATAGTTGACTGAGGTTAGCTTTTTTTTCTTTGTGGAGCAACTGTACTCATGAGAGTTTTATAGCCATATATATTCTTGTATATGCTATTACAGTGTGTTATGTAATATAAATTACTGAGAATAAGAAAATGCAGTGTTTTAGTCTAATCTTCATTTGTCTATGTACTTTCTGTTAAAATCAGGGACAACCTTGACTGTACCTTTATTAAAATGTCCTTATTTTTTCTTTTTTTTCCTCCCAAATATGATAAAATAGCAGACACTATTACAACAAAGCAATTCTAACATTGTTTATATTTTGACTTTATGCCTATCTGTCTCTGTTTTAACTCATATTTACTGACAGAAGCATAAGAAATTTACAGGACGGCACACTAACCTCTACCTTTTAGAGGACAGGATGAAAAAAGTAACAAAAGTAACACACAATCAGCTCAAAAAAGTTCAAAATCATGCTGGCTGATATTTGTCCATACAAGTACAACAGATTCAACATTAGAAACCTAACTCCTTTATTATATAGGATTAAATCCAAAGTATCTGTTCTACCCTGCTTGTTGTAGGGTTGATCATTTACTCAGACAAGAGCATTTAATTTGTTAGGTTTGTCTGCTGCCCAACAGAACAGAGTCCTCAACCTGAAACAGCGTCTCTGGTTGCTGCTGGAATAATATGTAAAAGGATAGTCTAATATTGCTCTTTGGAGACCTGGAATTAAGCTTTCTGTTTAGCTGCGATCATTACATTGACAACACAGTTTGAGGTTATGAATGTTAGTCTTATGTTTAATAGGGCTCTGGAGATCTGGGTTCAGCTCTTGGTTCAAGCATAGATTTCAGCCATTCTATTAATCTTTGTGTGCCTCAGTCCCTAACCTATTAAAGTCGGATAATAACATTATTTTTCCCCTAGTTCTGTGCTTGTTTCATCCAATGACCAAAAAACTCCCCAGGGCAGTGACAGTCTTTCTTCAGGTCTGTACAGTGCTTTGTACAACTAGGCTCTGATCTTGCTGTGTTTCTGCAAGATTTGCTTTATCAGAGCAAAGAATAAACACAAAATCTTTCTCAATCACAATAGTTTTTATTTCCCTCCCACAAAAAAAAAAAAAAAAGAAAGATAAAAGCTGTCTCAAATTATTTAAGAAGATGACTGACTGCCATCTGACAGTGTCATCAGAATACTCCAGTCTCCCCACTCAACACAGAGGTCATAATTTATTGCTAAATGTTTGCTCAAAAAAGAAAAAAAGTACAGAAAACGTTTTCCAAAGTCATTATCATCTCTCTTCCTTTCCCTTTTAAAAAAATAATTATTGGTGGTAGAAATTATGCTGTAGAGTGAGCAGTCCCCTTTCTGTACATTTCTTCAATGAACATTCAAAGAAATAAAGCTATTTTTAAAGGAATATGATCTTCCTAAGAGAACTACAGTGCATTGGTAGGGTATCAAAATTAATTTAATTCAGACCCAAAGAGAAGATCGTGTGCTATGCCACTGAGTGTGCACAGAGCTGTGCCTTCTTATCTTCAGCTGAAGACATTTCTTCCTCATAGCAATGCAAATGACGTGCTTCAAATTACAGTTATTAAATCCCAAGGAATTTAAGCACACAAAAGTGAAGTGAAGAGGGACTTGGTGTTTATAAAGTGTCTTTGTAGATTTTTGTTTCATTTTTTCTAGCTGAATTGAGTGATGGAGTGGTGCTACACTATGCCAGTAGAGACATAGTAGATTCCTATTATTGATAAGAATGAACAATCATTTTTCATTTTCTGTATCATTTCTAGATCTTCCATTATCCCACAGACTTCTACTGTTTCCTGCAATGTTCACCTTATCATCAATTCCAATATTTTCAATTTATGTAACACATTAAAGGCTTTTCTAAACCTTTGCTTTTTCCCATCATCTGTCTACAAACTCGTTCAGTTCTACCATACCCTGTTAGAGATCACATGGCTGGTGATTCCTACACAAGAAGGAGTGTACTCATGACAAAAAATTACAGTAAGTGCTTTTTTACTTCTCTGGCAGATGGATTTGTTAGAGGGAGAAAACAAGACTTTAATCAGCAGTATTCTTACCCACACGAGTCACAGTGAAATTTTTCTCCCAGAGGGGAAATACCTATTGGTGTTTTAAGTATTTACAAACAGCTCGCATGTTCTTTCTTCCAAAATAATTTTACCATAACATATTTGACTGACAAAGTCTTGAGGTGAGACACTAAAGTTAAATAATAACAACTTAATAATTAAAGAAAAAATCTGAGTTACGTGAAGGTGTGTCGTGGACTTAACATCTTTTAGGTAAAGACTCTCCTAAAACGTTATTTTCTATCTCCATTTAGCACTCTGTCTGCAGAAAGGTTTTTTCCTAGTAACTTATCAGATTGTTTTCAGAGTGAACTTAGTGCTAGTGAAAGATGCCAGTTCAACAGCTGAGGGACTGAAGTCCCTCCTTCAGAGGGACAGAACACATGTATACCCACAAACTGTTCCAGCTCCAGCATCCTGGCAACGTGGCTCAGTCCAAAGGGAGCTTTCTCAGCTGGAGAAAATTCATCTTCTGTCTCAGTGACATTTATATGACCCTAATTACCGTGTTATCTAAATTATTCAAAATCTAGAACTGTACCATGGGGCATTTCACAGGCACACATGCAGGCCACACATACAACACTCTGGAATCACATGGCAACAGCTCTTTCCCCAGTCAGGGTTACTGGTGCATTGTTTTACTGACGTTTACACAAGGGAATGTGTGTTTTGCTGTGGGAGACTTGCAGCAGTTGTTGAGTGTATGCCTGGTAAGAATTTGCCCAACCTCCTCTTCTTTCTGCCCAGCTGCAGAGGTTTATGCAGGCTGCCATTTGGATGGCTGCTCATTGGATATCCGTCTGGCTTGTCTGTTGTGCTAGCCAAGTAACTCACATTAGTTTGGTCTTTGCTATTTTTCAGTATGTCAATGTGCTTTCTCAAAATAGGGACAAGCTATGATCTCATTTCATACAACCCATCAAATTTTCATGCCTTAAACTCTACTGTGAGGATAAATTGACTCACTCACTGACAGCGACACCTTATCCTTCAGTTCATTTAATTTCTGACACATTTTCTACTCCCCATAAAACATCTAAATATTGGTTTCCCTTTCCATCTGGCTGGACAAGGAGTCCAGGATTACTCATCAACCATGCTGAGAGCAGCCATCTCCCATGGGCACACCCGGGCAGTACACTCAGGCAGTAGCCAGGGCCTGTCCAGGGCTTAGGCCTGACAGGGACTGCAGACTTTGCCCAGAACTGTTCACGGGCAGGGCAGCCAGGAAGAGCCAGCAGAGCTGTTAAGCAATGAACAAGACACAGGGCATACCAACAAGAGGAAAGGATGACAATGGGCCTGCAGTCTGAGCAGGGATCCAGCAAAGATACTGCAGCCCCAGCATTTCATGCATGGGGGCACTCCAGGCAACAGAAGATGAAGTGACTCTGAGTGATGGATGGTGAAAGCAAAACTGAATTGAGATTCTGTAGTCTTGCCCCTAGCAGCAGGTAACACAGAAGGGTTACTTTTGTTCAGAGAGGCTCTAATGGAATTCAGTGAGGCTTCACCATCCATGAGAGGTGGCTGTGATATGTTCAGCTCTTTGAGCAGCTCCTCTGGTTCACAGTGGGAATTGCAGAGGGTGATACATTCACTCTTTGAATGCTACAGTTCATAGCACTGATAACAGTGCATTAGCATTTGCCCGTGCACAGCAATCACTTGTGACACAGGCATGCTTTGTTTTCACTGCCCTACTTCATGCCACCTTTTGCCACCTTCCAGTGGGATATTGGCAGAAGGGTGGGGTAAACAACTGAGGAGGAAGGAATAGATTCCGCAGACTTGGTTCACTGTACTGTAATTACAATGCTCAATCCAGTCCAAGCCAGATGTAAAAAAAAGGAGGAAAAAACATGCCAGAGATGTTTTCTGTTGGTTATAGGAGTCAAACAGTGCAGGTTTATCCTCAGGCATCTCCTTGGAATGGTGTTCTGAGTCTCACAGTGTTATGCTGTGAACATCTCTCAAGAAATACTGCCAGGCACCACATTCACATCCACAGCTTTATTCATTGCCAGCTCTTACATCACCTGTTGTTGGCAGACTTCATCATGAGGATGGCTTTCTGGCAGTTATGTCAGCTAACGTTCCTCTTTATATAGCTGTGTTGTTCTGCATTTTGCATCACTGTTTGAACTCCTTTCTTGAGAGCTTTCAATTGATATGTTTGCCTGTAATTTCCAGTTTTGATACATCTTGAATGTAATTGTAATTCTGTCTCTAACATCCACAATGAATTTTCTTTGGAAAAGGGCTGTTAAACAGTTAAAGAAAAAAAAAAAAAACTAAAGAGCCTTCTCAGGAAAAAACAGTCTGAATTCCTCTGAAATATTCAGAAATGTAAGATGGATCTTGCAAGTCTATCAGTCAGGCACTCATGCCTTTCAAGTCCTCAGTGAGGTGTTGGCACTTAAGGATGGTTTTTGGGGATTAGGTGGAAGCTGCTATCACGGGCTGGCTAGGTTGTGTATTTCCTTCAATCTTATCCTTACAATGCACAGCACAACAATGTACCTATCAGCTGTGTGTTCTTTGCTTCGTTTTAGACCCTTGCTCTAGCCAAACAAGGCCTTTATCAGAGATACACTTGAGTACTTTTGTTCATTAATGATAACAAGTAGAATACAATTACTTCTTCATCTCCATTGCCTCTGCCATAAATCTCCTTGGGACTCTGCAGCACTAGAATTCAACTGGTAAAGGAACTCATATAAACTTATATAAAAGTTTAGCTTAACTAATCAGTATTTTTCTTTGATGTCTACAGTCTACAGTTACAGAAAATCTTATCAGCCTAGCTTGAGTAGAATTTTTTTTGGAGCACTTTCATGCTTGTCTTTCCTTGAGTCATTATAATGACCAGACGACCACAGACAGACATTGGTATAAGTGCCTGGCCTGGATGATGCTCTTGTGAGAATTCTGCATTCCCTGCAAGTCTTTCAAAACACCAACTTTCCCTTGGACTCTGTCCAGGATTACTTCCTGTCAGATCCTGTTTTTCCTCAATCAGAGGAACCATATGAGGAAAAAAAAATCCTTTATTCCTCAATAGTGAAACACCTCATTCTTCCTCTTTCCTCTCAAACCCACGATATGTTAAAACTCATTATATAAGCATAAAATAACATTCTAGTGAAACTGTCAGTGTCTTTTCAGGACATCAAAAAATTCTGGTTGGATGGGTTTATAAACTACACGTGTTCCTCGCCAGTCTCCCTACAGCATAACACCTTCCTTCTACCACTAGCTAATGGCATTGCTTAAGTAATCTCTGTTGTGACACTGAAGGTCATGGGTTTAAATCATGCTGTTCAGTCAGAGTAAATACGACAAAAGCAGTGATGACTTTCCTTTCTCATTTTTTTTCATCCATGAACTGCTGCTGCACGCATTTGACTGGCATATATGCCTCAGCAGGTAAGAACTGCCATGCCATTCATGTTTCTGCACTGGAAAAATAACACTTATGTAATTCTCACACTGCAAAAAAATCCGCACCACTGATGAACCATAACAATACAAGGTGAATTTACTGTTTGGCCAGAAGAGCAGTCAGAAAACAGATGCCTGAGCTGCAAAAACATGGTTCCATATCTTACAGTGGCTATTTACCACAGAGCCCTGCATAACTTCATCAAAATTATGATTTAAGCACTGTTTTAATGACTAGGCTGCATTGTAAACATTTAGTTATCTTTTGGACCATAAACTCTGAGGATGTACAGGCAACAGTAACAAAAATTGATCACACTGAGCAAAATACTGCTCCTCTTGTTTTCAACTGCATGCTCTTAATTTGCCTTGTTTCCTCTTGTGAATGACCATGAATGAGACTTTGTTTTTATTTGCAGTGGCAGCCTTTATGTCATTTGAAAGCTAAAGCATACTTCCTATCATTGGATTTTACAGAAGATTCTCAAGAAGCACTTGTGGACATTATAAACAGGGAGACATGCCAAGGAGAACATACAGATGAATTTAAATGGTGTAATACCATTGAAGTAGTAGATTTACAGCTGACCATGGTGGATAAAAGTCCTCAAGGTGAGCAGGTGTCATTGTAGCAGACATCTCTCACATTTTCCACTTGTCTTTCCCTTTACTTCTGCTCACTCCTTGCCATGGTGCTTCAGCATCTCTGGATGACAGAAGGATAACTAATTTCTGCAGTGTGGCAACTCTTGTATTCACCACAACACAAATCAGTTTTTTCAAGTCAAAAGCAGTACTTCATTCACTCTCCTTCAGATACCAAGAAAAGCCAGGAAAAATGATGAAGGAAAAACACAAAAAGGCTAGGGTATCAGTATATACACATAATTTGGCATCTCTGCAGGAGAAAAGGGAACTGCTGTATATAAAAAAGTTGCCTATAATGAGTAAGGATGTTGACACAGAAAAATAGAATGGATGGCCACTCCTGTTCTAGGAAACAGTGCAACTTATTCTCTTTTTCACTTTCCTGAAAAAGGAGGAGAATTTCTGGGCTGGGTTGGAAAAGTATTTTTCCTGTGACACAGTTGAACTCTGTCTCCCCTCCATGTTCTTTTTGAACTTAATTCCTAGTCGTGGCTGAGGTTAGCACAGATGAGCCCCAGAGGCAGCACTATGTGAACCAATAAAACAAGACCAACCACTGAATGCACTTGTGCCATGACCCAGATTTCATCAATGTACGGAAAGTCTCCTGATTGAACTAGAAAATATTCCTCAGATTCATTAGAAAATTAGAAGCAAACTGAGGTTTGAATTCATCATTGCAAACATACTCACATCTTATTTGTTCCAAGAACTCTGAAGTAAAGTGCAGTGGAGATTATTAGAAGTTAGCCTGATATGTTATTACTTTTACATGTCACACCACAGTAGGAAACCTTTACTGTCATTTCAACCAAGGTACATGTTACATAACTGATGTTCTAATCACTTGATGATTAGATGAGTTCTCTTGATGAAAGACATCAAGTAATAGGGACAATCTTTTTTCATTGTCAACTCACAATGTGGCAAAACAATCATATTTTAAGAACAGAACTGCTTCCTTTTGCCTTGCCTTGCCTTGTCTTGCCTTAATTTGCCTTGCCTTGCCTTGCCTTGCCAGTTTCCTGTGAAGAGCGAGTCAGGTAATTCAGTTATAATGTTACCTGAGTGTTTTCAAATTGCCTATGCATAAATATTTTCCGATGCAAGCTTTTCTTTTCTTTTCTTTTCTTTTCTTTTCTTTTCTTTTCTTTTCTTTTCTTTTCTTTTCTTTTCTTTTCTTTTCTTTTCTTTTCTTTTCTTTTCTTTTCTTTTCTTTTCTTTTCTTTTCTTTTCTTTTCTTTTCTTCTTTCTCTTC
This sequence comes from Meleagris gallopavo, assembly GCF_905368555.1. Lineage (NCBI taxonomy): Eukaryota > Metazoa > Chordata > Aves > Galliformes > Phasianidae > Meleagris > Meleagris gallopavo. The sequence continues at coordinate 55,302,209 of NC_139405.1, read as the reverse complement.
TCTTCTCTTCTCTTCTCTTCTCTTCTCTTCTCTTCTCTTCTCTTCCTTCCCTTCCCTTCCCTTCCCTTCCCTTCCCTTCCCTTCCCTTCCCTTCCCTTCCTTCCCTTCCCTTCCCTTCCCTTCCCTTCCCTTCCCTTCCCTTCCCTTCCCTTCCCTTCCCTTCCCTTCCCTTCCCTTCCCTTCCCTTCCCTTCCCTTCCCTTCCCTTCCCTTCCCTTCCCTTCCCTTCCCTTCCCTTCCCTTCCCTTCCCTTCCCTTCCCTTCCCTTCCCTTCCCTTCCCTTCCCTTCCCTTCCCTTCCCTTCCCTTCCCTTCCCTTCCCTTCCCTTCCCTTCCCTTCCCTTCCCTTCCCTTCCCTTCCCTTCCCTTCCCTTCCTTTCTGTTTTTTTTTCTTCTATATAGAATGTGATGAATGTAAATGATAAGCACAGAATAAATAAAAGTAATGTTGTAGGAAATAACAGAGAAGAGAAATTACAATATCAGTACAATTACAGTCACAGGTAGACTGAAAGTTCATGTGACCTGAGGGATATGCTAAAAAAAACTCCCTAACAATGTTCCTGGCCTTAGCTGTTCTTTCCAACAGCAGTGCTCCTGGACATGCATATCAGTAACAGAAAACAATCAAAAACAGCATAGTACAGCGGAGTCAGAGCAGTGAAAATCTTGCGGGGTGGGCAGGGATAAGCTGTTGCAGGGGCAAAATAGAGAACAGGCATTAATGTGCCCAATGGGCCCTGCAGCAGCCAACCTTGGCTGGAGGACTGCCTTGGAGAGCCTGCAGAGCCCTGCTGGGACTGACAACCTTACGTGCATTACTGAGAGGCCACACCTGCACTCTGATGAACTTCTTTTAACCACTCAGAGTCTGGATTGTCGTGCATAATTTTTTGTGGCGAGGTACTTTATGACACTTTGGCTCACTGCTGATAGGAAAGTTTTAAGTCCACAGGTTTGTATAACAAAAGCAAACAGGCCAAAGGTCGAGGCTGGCAACATATGAGCAATGCCAGCTGTTTCCAGTATAGGCATTATCCACTGTCATGTCCTAGTGTAAAAAATAATCAACTTCTGTAAATAAGAGTCTTGCCAGCTATACAAGCAGCCATTCCCCACCTTTCTGAGAGGTGATTTTTCCTGCGAGGTGAGACTATGACAAATCAACCACTGAGCTCTCTGAGAGCCAAGGGGAGTTCAGCCACGTCCCCATGATAACAGCCGTGTACCTGTCATTATTTAAGGTGTTGTCAGCAGTATGTTCTGTGCTGTGAAAGCAAAAAGGAAAACAGAAAGATATATTAAGCCTGTCTGTTATGGTGACTGTGCTGCAAAGAACAAAGAGCATCTTGAACTATCTACAGAGTTAGATGGCTAGGGTGGGATTTGTCTTGTTTGGCTTTATATGCCTGTCAATGAAATCATTTGTGTCTGAGCTAGGCAACTTTGTCTGCATAGTCAGCTGAGGAGAATGGGAGCTCCCAGAGGGCAAATCACTCCATCTTTTTTTAGACACACGTGGCTGTCAAAGGAGGACCCAATATTTACACTGTAAACATACCAGGTTCTCTCTATACATTGCTCCCAATTTGGTTGTGAGAGACCATTAGCCAGCCACCAGAGTGCATCTTCAGGAACCTGGTTCACACAAAGTGACAGCACGCAGCATATGGAGGTGGCTGGGGGATCCATGTCAAAAATACACTCCTGATCTCAGCAAAGGTGCAAATGTACACATGCACAATCTCTTCCTTATAGAGGAGATAGCTTTGGATAGGCATCAAGAACAGATCATGCCAGGAAGGATATTCTCACATTCTCACATATTCTCAACACTACAAAGACAAGAATGGTCTTTGAGGAAAGAAGATTTGTAACTGTGTACAGTAAACTTCTCTGTGGACATAGAGACAGCCAGATGACATTGTTATTGCTGCTATAATTATTATTATTGCTATTTACACTTTGGTCACAGTAGGTGTGGCCAGGACAGGAGAATGGGATGTGGAAGGTACAGTACATAGATTAACTCTTGATTTATTTTCATTTAGCTACTACCAGAATTAAAATTTTTTGATAGTACTCCAGATGTACTAGATATTTGAAAATATCATTGTCTTTGCTGATATTACAGCTGTAAAAAGAGATCAAAACAGGGCAGGAGGGAGAGCAACATCAAACTTGGTGATGGAAAGGTGAATAAAGCCACATCTTTGAGTGGCTTTATATCTTCTATATTCACTTTAACAGCAATTGCTCTGCATCTGCGATTAGGGAAACTCTTCTTCCTATTACCACATGCAGATAATCAGTCTTCAACTGACAAAATCCTCAGTATTTGGATGAAAGGTTATTAGCATGGGCCTCAAGCTAACAAAAGATCATCGAAATATTTTTCCTCTTTCCCAGAAGTAAGTGCTATATTTATTTTTAGTAGTCCTGGAGTATTCTCTCACTTGGCCCAAAACTTGCCCTGGGAGAGTGCAAGGAGGTGCCTACTGTGTAGTGGACAATGTCAGACAGCAAATGGAGCCTCTACACATGGAGGAATAGAGAACTGAACGTGCCAGGATTCAGAACAGTTTTCTAGAAGTGGCAACTGTGAACAGTTATTAATCTCAGTTAAAATGAAAAAGAGACTTCAAGCATCTTGATTTGGAGCTTTCTGTTGATATCTCACTCTGACAACTGTCAGCAGGACTTTACATGATGCACAGGCGCCAAGCTGAGAGTGCAGATTCACTTAGTGATACATGCTTCATTCCAGAACAGTTAGAAATCTCTAGGGAAGTCTTTTGTTCTAACATTTTAGAAGATATCGGGTCAATAATGCACTTAATGAGAATACCTAAAATATACGAAGGGTCAATCACCCTGAAAAGGAACAGGAAATAGTTGGAAAATGTGTAGGGAGGGGCTAGTGTTAAAGAAGTCCAAGGAAATGTGTTGCCCTAAGTAACTACTGAAGTCTCCTGTGACTAATGCAGCATTGTTCACAGAACAGCACATATTATACATTTGCCCATTCCACTTAATGAGGTATTGAACCAAACACTTCCGTACCTTAAAGAAAAATGTTATTTTTCTCCTAAAGCTTATACGTAAGAACCTGACTCAAGGGAAAATTTCTTGTCTCTTAACTTGTGGAATCTCCAAGAAAGCAGCAAGATACAAAATAGTGAGTCATAGAGAAAAAAAAAAAAATCTCATATTTCAGTAGCAAATATATTTTGTTGCACAGAAAAATAGAACTGGTACTATGCAACTTTGCAACTGTACTTCAACTTTGCAATTGTACTCTTGCACATGAAGTTGCCTGAAGGCATTTGAAATCAAAGTCTGACAGGTACACAGAAGGAGTAGCATATCCTTTGCAAAATGCAAGTGTTGCATGAGGAGGAGAAAAAGGTTTTAAAGAACTATCTGTACAACAATAGGAAAGAGACTTTGTGCGTGAAAAAATGGAGGTAGTACCCACTATGAGGAAATTGCACAGTAAAACACTCAGAGGACAAAGATCCTAAGCAAGCAGCCTGCTTGAAGCTGCAAGACAACAAGCAAAGCAACTAGAAATAGAACTGGAGAAGAAAAACATCTGTTGTGGAAGAAAAAATAGTGGGTTTCTTTTTTATCTGAAGTATTGGAGAATTATAGCAACATATTGGAGTGACAATCAAATGCATGAGACTGGACAGTAGATTAAAGGTCAGAAGTGAAGAGAGATGTTTGTGAGTCACCATTCAGGTATTACATATACATCCTGTAATACATGAGATCATGAAGAATTATACACATGGGCATCCATAATAAATCCTCCTCTTCTGTTGTCTTTCATTCACCTGGATTTATTCAGTCTCCAAGCCAGGGATTCTTTAAGGTCCTGGTTGTCTTCTGGCTTCTACTGTCAGCATGTCCTTTTTAAATTCTGTTCTTTTGCTTCAACATCATTGCCATGTTGACATAAGAGCACTGTCAGCAATCAGACTCCAGAGGCTACTAGTGTCTAAATTTATGTGGAACTCTATCCCACATCAGTTTACAGAGACCCATTAGATGGTCATTTCTTGAAAAGAAGAAAGCCCTCCTGCTCTGTCTCTTTCTTGGAATAGCTCTCACATACATACACAGTCTGAAAGAAAACAAATCCTACATGAGCAAGTTTATGGAAGAAGGTCATGACATTTCCACCGAAAGGATGTGATCTTGTTCCTGTTGAGATTACTTGTTAAATTCCCATCAACTTCAGACAGAGTTAAGGAGGAATGTGAATAAAATCCAGAATGACTCCCTGCTCTGCCTACACAGTTGTGTCTTGTTTTAGGAATTTGGGTTTTAGACAAATAGAGATAATTGGGAAATAGAGGAGCTAGAAGAGAAACAGAAAACTGTTTTGTCTGGACCGCTGGAATGCCGTAACAACATGTTCTTTAAATAATAAATTGACATTGTGAATTGAATTCAGATTTTTTTCTTCAGTTTGCAGTGACCAATTTGTTTGCATTTTCCTTCCTACAAAATGGATGGCTTTCATCAGAAAGAAATATTCCTGTGCAAAACTGCTGCCTTCCCATACTACATTTTAAGCAAGCAAACTTTTCACATAATTGACAAGATTAGTTTATTTATCATTTCAGTTCTCCAAACATATGTCAGGTGCATCATCAAAAAACAGGAACAGCTGTTCCTTTTCTACTGAGTAAATATATGAGTAAATACAAAGAAGATGCTACAAATCCCAAACTGGTCATAAGGGTTTTGTGGTAAGGATGAGGAGAATCTTCTCAGTCTTGGGGACCTACCTGGTAGCCTCTGAAAGGCAGTGAAAATGGCAGGGTACAAGGATCAGGATTTTGATCCTTGGGACTGGCTAGATTTATTTATGAAAGAGTCCAGATACGGGACAAAGGTCAACAAGAAGGATGATATTATCTGCAGAGAACTACATACCATGACATAAAGCAGAGCAATGAAGGTGCCCAAACCTGAGAGTATCAAGGACATAAACATGTTGGTGTAGGACATATGACTCATGTCCAACAGATTCCTTTGGAGCAGTAGTGAGAAGGCAAGTGCAGTGGCCAACAGTGACCTCAGACACTTCTGTAAGCAGCTGAATTGCTCCTGGAGTGTTTAAGCTTCCCCACTTCCTGCCTTCCAGCTGTTCCGGTGACTGTTCAGCCTGCAGCAGCAGTGCAGGAGGGTGAAGCCACAGGTTGTTTTTCTGGGGAATCACTCAATCCTGGAGAAAAAAAATTGCTTTTCCATCACTGTGGGCCAGAGAGACCCAGAAGTGTTCAAGTACAGGTTACAACTGATAGTTGCCAGAGAAGTGATTAGGGTAACTCCAAGCAAGCAGCAGTTGTTTTTATGCACATATTTATTTTTTCATCTTTTGATTGTGGCTACTAATTAGCATGTTTGCACGGCTGTGGTCTCATCAAAGCCAGTATGAGATTTGCTATTGGCTCTGCTATGAATTTTGTGGCGTCTAAATGCTGAATGGAGAAACCTCTTCTAAGAGGGCACAAGCCTAACTGAAAATAATATATTACAAATACTCACCATTTTTCAGTTTGAATACATATTTTAAAACTATATTTTTCGATTTAAAAAAAAATTCTTGATCTGTCACACTTGAAGCTGAGTTCCCCCATCTGAATGTCCCACTGGAGATGGGACATCTCATCTTGATGCCCCCCCCAGACCTCCCACTCTCATCTATTAGACCCAGCAAGGAAGTCTGAAAAACGCCCATAATGAGGCTCTAATACAATTACTGCAATACAACAAGATCTACAGGGCTATCTAACTTGACCATTAAATAGGAAATTAGACTGTGTATATCAGCTTCTATAGTATCAGATTATGCAGTTGTAACATAGACAAATTAGAAAATCCAGTGAGCAAATTCAACATCATCTTGTTAAGAGCTTGTTTTCAGCGCAGTTCCCAGAGGGAAAGTTCCTGGGCTTTAGGACCCAGACAAATAGAGGCTCTTCAGTTGTTTACCACTCAGTGGGTTACATTCTGTGATGACTTCACTAGCTGCTTTAATTTGTTCTAACTCAGCCTCAGGGAGGAAAAATGACAACATAATCAACTTCAGCAAGCTAGTTATTTAGATGAAAACAGCAAGTAACATGAAGACATAATGGTCCTATTTTAAATAAAGAATAAAAAATACATATGGCTTGAATCTCTTCACCAGTGTACCTTTGCTATTATTTTCAATGTGTGGTATAAGTAACCTATGAGACTGCCAAAATCATAAGCTGGTTCTGTGTTGGTAATATTGTCACTTCCTGGGTCTGTACTTCCTTCAGAATGATGGAAGGATCTTGAGGAAGTTTGGGTTTAGACACATGGGATGATTTAAATTGGCTGATTAAGCAAGTTATCACTGGGGATGACATTCCAGCCTGAGGTGGTTCCTCACACGCAGCACTTAACTAAATGTGTAACGTTAAGAGACTTGCTGCAGCTTATAAGCACAAAATGACCCAGTCAGGAAGCTGTGTCACACCTCCATTTTGTATAATTTGCTCCTAGAGTTTCCGTGGTTTGTGACACCATCTCAGATGAACACATGAGAATGCAAACTTCCTTTAATTATGCAAAACAAAACCAACACTGTACTCCAGAGCTTCCAGAGGGATTTAGCATCTAGCAATTGTGAGCAATTCTAGAGGTCAGGTAGTTCATGCTATCTGTGTTTACATATGTGTATATCAAAATAAGTATTTGGGCCTTCCACATATTTCTCCTTTCGTATTTCTCCCCCCTTCTTTCAGCCCCTTCCCTTCTGGGTCCTCTTAGCAAACACATGCCACTTAGATGACACTTAAAGCATTTCTTGGAGCTGTTGCAACAGAGAAAATAGATCTGGGATACATGATCTGAGTAAAAAACCAGTGACTACTGGCAAAAGTTTCTCTTTACTCATCCACCTTCTAACTACTTTTATTGTATTCTGGTACTTTAATCCAAGGATTTCTGCTGACTGGCATACATTTCCAAACTGGCTGCTAGGGACATTTGATTTAGGCAACATGCCTTATCTGTTTTTTACTCGTACCAGCTAGTGGGGAAAACCCCACCCATACCAAGTATTTAGAAGATTTAATTATCTCCAATTTTTTATTTGCACTGAGCATCCTTTGTTTGGGACTCAGAAACTCAGAAGAGCTGTGTGAATCAGGAAGAGGAAGAGCTGAGACAGGCTGGGACTGTACAGGGAACTGAGGAAACTAAAGAAGAACAACGTGTGCTGTGTTGTGTCCTGATTTTGCTTTGGGATAGTAATTGCTGATTTATTCTCTGAAACTTGGACAGGAACTGCATGTATGTCAGCCAGGAGAATTTGGAATATCCAGGTAACACCTGTGAACTAACTTGCTTTCTTACATATGCTGGTTTTAAACCACTCAGCTCTGCAAGAATTGCAAACTTCACTATAATGATTGAAATCGTGGGGAGATTTTTTGTTGTTGTGAGACCAAAGCACTGATGCAATTACAAGAACAATTCTAATTGTATTAAATGCTCATGGGTGTTTTTAAAGGAACTTTTCTTTTTTCTTAGATGCACAGGGTATGCTTTCCATTTCCACTGAATCAACTTTGTGTTGGTCCATTGGCAAAACCTTCACATGATACTGAAGTATTTTATATGTTACACCAAGTAACTTATCACCCCAGAAGTCTGAAAGGAGATCATAGTAAGTGAGGATCTGATTCTGAGCACTTTCTTTTAAAACTGAAAGATTTTTTTTAACCAATTAAAAAATGTATGTTTTAAGAAGTAACTGAATTTATGAGTTTTATAAATAATAGTGATGGTGAACAGGTAATTACTTCAAATTCACTTTCAGTGACACAGCATTCACACTGTATAGGGTCAAGCCAGTAGTACCAGGCAGATACAGATTAATGAAGCAATCCATCAGTACCAGATACGTGGTGTTTAGGTGATGTCTATCATTATGATAGCTATTTAAGTCAAAGTGAATAACTATGACAATGGCACCCTGGAATTCCAGCCTTATTTCCATATCAAATAACTTTTGGTGACAGGTGAAAGGGTGAGGCTACAGGTACACAAATTCACAATGGACAACTGAGGTTTTGTTGATGCTTTCTCTTTAATGTCTCCTGTGATCAAGATATTTCGAACCAGATTCTGCCCTCACATACTTGTATGCAAATTTGTCATCTTAAAACTTTGTCATTGTTCCTGGGAATGTGGCAGGCATTACCATACTCAGATTGCATTTTCAAGTGCATCTTGGACAATGTTCACAGCAGCTTTCACAAGAAAGACTCTACTTAGGAATCTTTTCAGAAAGTTTTGTATTTTTTGTAAGATGAAGTGAGAGACATCAATGTCTCAAGCCTACTTAGCTATGGTAATGTAGCTCTTTTTCACATCTTTTCATTTTTCCCATTCGTAGCATCACAAACTAACTACTAATATGGTTAATCTGATAAGAGAAAAAAAAAAAAAAAAAAAGGTACTTTTTTTTATTCAGTCATTTTCCTGGCTGTAGCAACCTGTGAGCAATACATGGAAGTAAAGGTTTTGGGAAAGTTCCTGACTGAGTGATCACCATCACTGGAAATAGGTACACAGAGTTTACCTACGTAGATGGAAATAACATTTGTGAATATATAAATGTTTAATATGAAGTTTGAGAGAGAAAGACCTCTTCTATCATTAAATATAGTCTCCTGGTAGCCCAAGATACCCAATTTCATGCAAACACATCTGTGAGCTCTTAAGAGAGAAACTATCTAACAAACAAATGGATCACCAAGGGTAAACTTGAAGCTTTTTAGGGGCTGGAGATGTTCTTGAACACACTAAGTTCACATCGTATAGGATTTATCTACAGTCTGCTTTTTGAGAATCATTCAGAATTTTGATCAGTAACACCAAACTACAGGGACAGTCTTATTAGTTTGGACAACTCTTACAAGAACACTGCATTTAGAAGAACACTGCATTTAGAAGAAGGTGACATCTAGGATGAGACTCTATCTACCAAAACCCAGATTTTCAAACCTAGCACATAACTAGCCATTGGTCATCTTGTACTGTTGTAGGTACCTGTTTTTATTAGTTTTCTCTCTAGCCTGATGTATCCTTAGGAACAAATCTTCAGGCTCTTACACATGCTCCAAGGCCTGATATAGGAAAGAGCTGGTGAACTGTGTCCAAAAACTCCACGTCCTTCTAAATTAGTCATGGTATTTTCTCAGTTCACCTTTTCTGTTTTCCTGCCAAGGAAATGCAAGGCCTTGGGCTATAGCTGAAACTCCCTTTTCCTACAACCTGAGGAGGTGTTTTAGCCAGAAGATTTCAAGAAGTTCAGGAAGTTTTATCTCCTCACCTTCCTCCTGAAGCTAAGCTATGGCAACAGGAGTGCAATATCTCAGGGCCTGAGTGACATGCCTTTCCCCTGCACAATGGTTATATACACCTGGCAGACAGGGCACCACTGCAAAATGGTCCCTCATCATATATATTAGATCCTTGACAGCTAAGGAAAAAACAGCAACACCAGAAAGCCCTTGATATCTCTAACTCTATGAAGCACTGAGAGTAAAATCCTCTCACTGAAGACTTGGCATGCTGTGTCCTTCCTTTTATTCCTTTCGTTGTGAGTTTTGAGCTGATTCAGTATCCACTGAATTAATGGGAATCTTTCCATCAGCTTGGATGGACATTTTATCAGGCACCATCTGACTGGAAAAACTGACATCACACTTCTAATAACACAAATATTATGAATAGCTTGGCCTTATATAGTGCTTTTTGGCAGAAACTTGTGTGTAGTTTTAAACTCTGTGTGCAGGAGTATCTTTTACCAACCACAGAAAAGCAACCACACATGGGGAAAAATGTGACTGCAATTAACAGTAGATAGCAAAGTTATATTATGATAGCATGTCTTTCCAGTTCATGAAGCTCTGGGCAACAGATGATATAGTAACAACACAGCAAAGGGTACAAAGCGAGGTGGAAAGTATGACCTACATTATTTTTGAAATCTAAATTACTTACCCATGTTGGCATTTTGACTTGATAAGGTCATTAAAAACTTTTTGCATTCTTTTTTTTTCTTGTTTCTCCTGTACAAAATTTAATTTCTGAGCAAGTTCGGTTTCAATTGTTCTGTTAATCTTAGTGTGGTATTTCTCATTTCATCCGTGTCTGCTTTTGGAATATTTAGTGAAATGAATGATCAGTTTGCGAGGTCTACTGCAAAATGACATATTTTTTCAATAGATTATCTTTGAATCATTGTTTATATTTTGCAGTCAAAAGATGAAGAAATCTTTGAAGATTTCAAATTTTGAAACACATTCTGAGTCATTTGCAGACAGGCTCCATATCCAAACAGAAATATATCTGTTCTAAAGCAACTTGGACCCTTGGGAAATTCTAAGACTGGAACAACTTAATGAAAAAAAATCTGCTTTTTCCTCCTTCTTCCAGGCAGTTACGTTCCAGCATGGTAGCAATAAACTGTTGGATTATGTGCACCTGTCAACATATGCTTACTTACTTGCCTCATTCCCTTAATTTTAACAATTGCTGGTGAATTTCCTAGAGGTACTGCTCAGTGATAATGAGCTGCTGATTTGAGCTTACACTGGAGAAAATGAAGAGTTGTTTCCAAAAAGCTAAAGCAAGACAGACTAAAGCACTGAGTGATTGTAACTGTCCAGGTCATCCGTGTATTTGGACAGCTGAGTGCAAATGCATGAGATCTGCATTATGAAGTCCTTTCAGCCATGGGATACTTATAAAGAAGACTGAGAGGCTGGAAAGAATTTCTGGAAAGGATTTTCACTCCCAGAATGAAAGCAGTGGGATTTAATTTCAGAGAAAGTATTCCAACAGAAGTTAATCCTGGCCTAAATACGTGCAATGCAAATGATGTGCTAAAGTACAGGATAAAACCAAAAGCATTGGCAAAGTTAAAGCATTTAGAGTTAGGAGGAGTTGTGTCAGTGTTAGACTAGTTTGCTGCAGGCTACTTGCCATATGCTTTGCAATGATACTTGCACTTGATTAAAAAGTATTTCTATAAGACAATCAATTAATGTTATTAATAATGCTATTATGAATCTGACATTAAGGATCAAAGCCAAGCAGCTAGGATGGAAGTCAGCTGCAGGTCGTGAAAAATGTCTGCACTTAGGCAATAATGAAAATCAGAAGAATGACATCTTCCATCAGCTCTGAGCTTTGTGCAAGATCATACAGGTAAGCAATTCCATTGCTCTCTGTCTTCTTGAGATATAGATTTCTTATATCTCCCTTATTAGATTTCACATTCAGACTGATTTTTGTTTTGATAAACTGGTTTTCAGTATTAAATATGAACTTGTCATCCAAATTTTCAGCTCCAAGTGAAGAAGATTTTGTCCTGTTTGATTCTGCGGTGCACCTGCCAGATAAACTCTGTGTCAAAGTTTCCTTGAACTCAATGACAGTATGATCAAGCTTTTCACAAATCTAATCAAAACATTTGCAACCTGAGAACAGAGCTTCATGTTACAACAGTGAGTTCAGCAGTTCGTTCTTTTGCCCCCCTTGTTACCTCAGTTTCCTCTCTGCTAATCACTAGCATTTATAAGCCACAGAGTAGCTTAGATTTATGGTTGCTATAGGAGTCCATGCAATCAATTTCTTTTACTTGAACACAGACAAACTCCAATTTCTTCTCCACTCTCAGAGTTTTTATACTTTAGGCCTTGCTTCCTGTTTTTACTGAGGGAGCTATATCAAAACATTCAAAGTAGAGTTCACCATTCCTTCCTTCATTGCAGACCTGAGATCATCCTTTTCTTCCCTAACAACCTTAGCGTGAATCAAATATTTCCTGTTAGTTGGTTTTACACTGATTCCCTTTTCATGACTGCTATGCTTAATGTGGCTAAGTACCAGTGCTTGACTCCCTTCAAAGCCATGGTCACTAGGTTGCATGGGATAAAACTAAGCTAAAATGATCATCAGCAGTGGTTTGTATTTTAAGATGAGAAATGTACATTTATAGAATGAAAAGAGACCATCACTTTCCTTGGTTTTTACATAAAGTTTGGGATATTATACATTGATATTAATATTTGAAGGACGCTTACATAATTTATGTAGAATTAGCATGTTAGTGGTTCCTGCTACAATGGTGAAAAAAACATATTTTTGTAAAAGTTAGAACTTGTCCTGTTTTCTTTTCATTAAGCCAATTAGATATGATTTGCCACAGGACCTTAAACACCTCATCATTAATATGAACACTGTCTGGCTATTTTTTGTACTTTTAGAAAATACTCTGAGGAAATAAATGAGGAATAAATGCATTGCTCAGTGAATTTTCTGTGTTTCGCCTTTCTCATTTGCCAAAATGGGAAACAACTTCTCCTCTTTTAGAAGCCTGATGAGTAAGTTGAAGTCCACTCTTCACTGTTCAGTCTGTAATCATGGCTGCCAAGCTATTGCTGGAGTTTGGGGTGACTTCACCTTCAAAGAATTTGTTCTTCAGAACTGGGGAAGTCATAAGATGTGCCTTTCTCTGCTCTTTACTTCACACTCTACCACCATTATGCTTCGACTCTTTTGGATGGCAGAGTTACTGTCCATGCCAAAGCATGTTATCTTTTTGGTCACAGCCAGAGATCTGTACTGGTGTTTCTATTAACAAGCATTTCAAGTCCAGTGCTCCAAATCTGCTGCCAGCGATGTCATTCTCTAAACCATTTCCTTTCCTATGGCTGTTCAGGACTTATTCCTTTTTTTTTTTTTTGTCCCTTCCCTTAAAGTCAATATTTTAAAAATAAATGCTTAGGGAAATTGGACCTTTGGGATTAGACACAGAACAAGGGTCACCAGCTGCAAATCTGCAAATGAAAGCAAGAGCTGATATTGCCATGGATAAAAGTTGGACCTTTTCTCTGATACCTATAAAGCTGTAGGTCAGTCAACATCTGTCTGACTATAACCAGAACTGAGCCAACAGACATGTAAATGCTACACTAGGCAGTAGAGGCAACATTTTAACATGTTTAAGAATATTTAGTTAGGTTGAATTCTTTTTATTAATTCTCTATATCTTTTTGTCTCTTTCTTCATATTTGATGACATCGACTTGGTTTGCCTGGAATCAATAAATGCAGATATCCTGGCTAACAGGAATGCTATAGGCATGAATGATGTTGTCCTAAAGTTGATGAGATAGCTGAGAAGAGTTAGCATTTCTAGAGTGCAGTATGAGTTGTGACAATTAACTTGACAAGTGAATTATAGATTGAATAACAGCAATAATTCCCTGCAGCCTGTCAAACTGTGAATAGAAATGCACAGCTAAATAGATGGAAAACTGTAAGGTTAGTTTGTTTAAAGTCAGCACACATTGCATTAAACACTGTGTTGAGAACAATCTTGCATTGTTATAGGAAGGAACTAAATGAACAAACCATCTCCAGATTCTGAGTTCATGATTTGACCAGTTTTTTCAGTTTGTACAATCAGAATTATTGCTTTGTCTGTTAGGAAAGTCACTAGAAAGTCCCTTTTGCTAGTCTGCTCTTTGCCAACTACTCCCAGAAGGATTGGGTCCTACAGTAAAAGTATTACTCCAAAGATTAATGGAGAGAGCAAGTTCTCTGTACAGCATATGGTCATATATGTGGTAATAAACTACTTTGTAAATCCAGCCTCTCTGCTCAATATATAAGGATGATCTTTACTTAAAAAAAAAAAAACCAAAAACAAAAACAAAAAGGAAGGAGAAATAACAAAATAGAAGTTGGGCAAATAAATCTCAAATTCTCCCGTTGTTCCCACATTTGGACTGTTGTACAGAGGAATTCTGTGTAAGATGTGGTACAGCTTACGTTCGTAGAAAATCTGTGCTCTTTAACCATATCATTTTTTCTCTTGAAGTCAAGCCTTTTTGTGATATCCTGGTGGATATCACAGAGATCTACCCCTAATTGGATGAAAGAGTGAGGATAAAAAAATTGTACGTAAAACTGAATCTTATACAGAGGTATTCAATGAAGTTTCTAAGTGGTGATCTTTAAACAAAAAAAAAATGGTTCAGGTTTCAGTTTGGCCTAATTCCATGACTAATGAAGTGGAGGGACCCACAGACTTCTGCCCCAAGATAAGGGAAGAGGGATAGGGAAAAGGTAGGGAGATGAGCCTAAAAACAACAAGCTAAGGGAGAAAACTAATTTACTAAATATAGCAGAATGTGAGATAACACAATATAATTGGAATTGAAGCTAATAAATCAAGTAAATGAGAGAGAGAGTGTCCAAAAACAAAGGCCTTACACCAGTGCTGAATGTGAGACAGCTCAGGAGCACACACTGCAGGCATGGAAAGTAAAAGAAGGGACAATCTCATGACTCCCAAGCAGTTTATCTTTCCTTCTAAACAGAAAATAAAAACAGAACAGTGAAGTCTTTGGGGATTTGTAGTTCCTCTGCTCTTCTGAAAACCATGTACCTGGAAATATCGGTAATCCACAAAACTGAAGCATTAACTCTTTGATTCCCAGTGCACAACGTGATGTTATGATATGGAATACCACTAACAAAAAATCATAAAACCATGACACAATTCTATTAAGTACAGATCAAAATGAAAGTAACATGGAGCTTTTCAGTTTTTTCCTCTCAAGTTTACCCTCCAGTCTTCTCGTGAAAAAGAAAGATAGGGAAGCAGAAAAATTATATTTGTGATTCCAAGGGTTGCCTCCACCACCAAAGACAAAAATGTTAAAATTGAATAAATTTTCATCTATTTTGAATGAAAAACTGTAAGTTCCTATGTTCAATGTTAGGAAAGAAAGAAACATAATTTGCATCATTGTATTTTCACGGAAAATATTTACAGAAGTATAATGCTATCGTACAGAAATCATTAGAAGAAGGGCTATTTTATTAGTATTAATGATAGAGAGATTTGATTATGGTGTTATATATTTCAAGATGTTTTTTCTCTTCTGAATTGCATTTTAGGCAGTTAGAACAGGGAAAACCCCTGGCTCAGTATCTTTATATGCAATTCTTTAAAACAAAAACTTTAGCCAGTGATTCTACACTATCTGTTATCTACCAACTGATATAGAAGGTATTATAAGCATTTTTTCCAAGGTAAAGCTGAGTAGTTTGCAATATACTCTTCTTGAAAGCTAACCTTCCACTGCTTCCTACAACCTTTCTCCTGATATGTGAGATTTGAGTACAACAGTTCATTTATTCTGCATTCTGCAATTTGTTTCTCTTGAGCACTGGGAGTGGTAAGCTTTTCATCAGTAGTTTCAACTGTAATATTACGCTGTCACAGTGAAAGCACTAGTTTAGGATTGAATTCTACAGGGCCATATTCAGATTTTTCCATCTTCTGCCGAGATCTGTGATCAGCCACTCCAAATACACCAAGGTGTCTAATGTCTAAAGCCCATGAAAAGTTTCTATAGTCCATGAAAAGTTTCTTTTGGTTCATGCCAGCCTTAAGAGTGAGGGAACATCAGTGTGAGCAAACAAGAGAAGTTTATGGCAGAGGAGATACACACTACCTTGTCTGCAAAGATATTTGCTACAAATATAAAATGGGGTAAAGGTTTGAAGATAGACAAGTGTGTTAAAACAGATTGCTGCATCTGATAATTGCAAGAAAATAGAATTTATAATGATAGAAAACCAAACCTTAGCTCTAATTCTGGCTATTTTCCACAGAAGAAGTTGTGGGTTTTTTCTTTATTGAAAATCTGCTTTTCTTGGAGAAATACAGTATTTTCAAAAATATTTTCTGTTGCTTTTTTTTTTTCAAATTCAGTTTTCTGTCAAAAAAATGACTGCAAACATTTGCTTGGAGGCTTGGTGTCACAACTGGGATGAACTACATCTTGCTGAGGCTGAATTCTTGACTTGAGTAATCAGTTCTTTCAACCAGTGATTAGTACTTTTCACTTTAATTGTTGTTATGGCCTTACTATTACACTTTGTTAAAAAAATATGTAGGAAAGATTTTCCAGCAATCTCTGTCATGTTGCATTGAAGAGTTTTCCTTAGGAAATGCAGCCAGCCAGTAGCACCATGGATGCAAGCTTTGACAAGGTTCTTAAAGTTATTGCAATATTTCCTTTCTTTTTAGAGTTAACACAGTATTTTTGCTTTTTCCACAGCTACGTATCGTGGATATTCCTCAAGCAATCAACTAGCAAAATAACACTTGTTTTACAATCTAAACTAAGTAAGTTTTTTTCTAAGGAAAAAAAAAATAAAAAATCAGAGTTGATTCCGGAATGTCATTATCAAATCTCCCACTCATTTTGATGTTATTAGATATCCTGAATGTTTTTTATTTGTTTCTTGTATAAGTTAATACGCCAGGCATTTGTTGGTGGCTTTAAAATGAATTCAAAGAAGTCTCATTCTGCTATATGTTTTGGCCCTTCCTTCTTCCTGCGTGGGGTTTGCCCTACTTTTTACAGGGATACAATAAGAAGACATCTCTGCAACACATGTTTACAATACGCTCAGTAAATAATGGATTTCCACTGTTTATTCAAAGTCAAAAAAAATTTGCAGACCTACCCACTTTGCATGGCTGGCGTCAGCCTCCCCATACAGAGTGTCTCCTAGCTTCCAGGAAGAAGCCCAAGGCATCCTCCTCTCTTGTAAAATGCTTCTGCCAGAAGCATTTTAAGAAAGCTCAGCAAAGAGAAACGTGCAAAGTAGAGCATTTCAAAGGGAGAGGAAGATTGAATAGGGGGTGAAAACAGAGCCCTGCAGGAAAGTACTTCAGTTTGTCTAGTGATGCTAGATGATAAGGAACTTGGTGTCCAGTAAATGGCCGCTCCCACACACAGAATTTATCTTGAGAAGTAGTAAACATTTATATGAAGTTAAAGCTGTACCTTTTAAAGTTCTGCTCTAGAGATTCTGTTCTGTTTGCTTTGTACCAAAGTATCAAAGAGATAATCTACGTCAGAAAAAGTTTACCGTATAAAAGATGCAAAGAAACAAAGGATGGTTTCATTCCTTTGAATTTATTTTCTTCCAAATTCTGGGTGAGAAACTGCTGCACAGGAGTAGCTAGTTTGGATATGGGGGCTCACCATTCTTTTTCAAGTTTTGATGTGTTTTAAGTGCCTTCCATTTATCATTATGCACAAGAATTTGCAGTATTTTTTCTTAATGGAACTGACAGTTTGAGATACACTGGTCAGCAGGGAAAAATTTAGTTATCATTTCCACACCTGCTTTACAAAAAAATTTGTGTCTGAAGGTTATTCTTCTACTTCTCAGAACTACAAGGACATGGCTGTAATGATACCAAGCATGGTTACCATTTAATTTCAAAAATTCTGGCTATAGGAGTGCAATTCATAGCTTTGTCTGTGGCAGCACAGCAAGCAGGGAGTTTGCAGGTGGAAAGATCGGACACACAACACCAGAGCTTGGTTGAGGAAATGTCATCACTGCTACTTTTGCAAAGTACTACTGGTTAAAGCACTCAATTTGGGAGGTAGAGGTCTGTGTGCAAGTCTTTTGAGGCAGAGGGGAACAGGGTCAACTTCTGCATCCTCAGAGATGATCCATGGCAAGAAAAGTAGGTGGCTCTCATTCAAGGCTAGGCACTGTCAGGGCATGAGCCAGCTCACAAGACTGGATAGAGAGAACAAGCCAGAGAAGTATAACTATCATGTTGAGATATTTTGAAAGAGAGAGATCTCTACATTTATGGCTTTTATTCAATGAAATTTTAATGCAAAATATACTAATACATTTGTAAGAGTTTAAGTATCAAGCAGATGTGAACATGCTCCCTTTTGTACTTGGGTAAATTTCTCTCTAATGTCTTCCACAACCTTAGTGTCAGCTCTTCCTTCTTTTGGATATTGCTGGCATCAGTGTGGTGATCTCACACATTCTTCCAATAATATTCCATTTCTTAACACCAAAAAGTATTACCTCCATGGAAAAAGAGGACCAATCATCTACATCCTATCTTTTAAACAACTTGGCAAGCAAGAAGGCACAAACAGTAATAGATTCATTGTGAAAAGCCATACACGAAACACCTCATCAATCTGGCACCCCACTGCTGAAGGAATGGAAGCCCACATATCTGAATCATTTCTTAATCTCTTTTTAACGTTAACTTCTATGAAATGCATCTTCCTTTCACAAGATTCAGTTTACACAGTAATGCATGCAGTGCCAATATCCTATAATCTCTTTGCAAGATGATCCTCTTTAACCATGCCATTTTCATCTCCTGCCACAGCCTTTAGCCCAGAAAAATCTTACCTAAGCTTTTTCTCTGCAGCCAGCTACAATGTCCCAAGGAAAGGAAAACAATCTCTGGAGTGACAGAGACCCACACTATTCAATGTCATTGTATTAGTAGACAGCATTTTAGGCCCAGAACAGAAACTATTTAGAAATCAGTGCAGGTTAGTGCTGAATGCTGACCTAGTATGTTTTCTTTTCCTGAAGAAAATTACTGAAGTCAGATGAATTCCACACTAATTAGAGTTCCTGAATTGTTCCAACAAGTTTATTGCCACAGGAGCTCCCACAGCTTTCCTTGAAATAACAGCATCACCAACAGCTGGAAAAGGAAAAGCATGAAAACTGCTCCCAGGTGAGTCCAGGGCAGCAGGATGAATCACTGAGCCATGAGACAGTGCTCACATGTCTCTCTGAAATAACCAGTACTCAGGTAATTTGGGAGCCCTTTCTTAATGCATATTTTACAGCATATTGTACCAGGGAACTGTGAAGATCCCTTACAGAGCTTAACTGGGGGTCTTGCAAAAGACTGTTGAAAACCACCCCACACTCAGACATAGTCCAAGAAAGCCACAGGTTGAGGAACAAATAGCCAAGGAGAGCCTAAAACTGATTGTTAGAAGCAGCCACAGGGCTGTCTTTTTCAGAAACATGCCACTGCAAAAATATGTTAAATTCAGCTACATTTAAAGAGTCAGACAAAAATAGGCCCTATTTTCCAAATCATCTTTGAAATGCTCAAAAATTTTTTGATTCCTTATTTAGATATGTTTTTGCTTTTCATTAAGTCAATATATCTAAATGAATTGCTAAATTGAGTTTCATAAATTTTACCTGATTCTATCCTGCAACATTCAAGTATTATTGAAGGAAAATACTATTATCTCAGCAAAAACTGCAGAACCACAGAAAAAAATCCTTTCCTTCTCAGTGAACACTGAGAATTTAAGTGACATGGTAATTTTCTGTGTGTTTACTTCTAATCACAGAATGAAAACAAATGCCAAGTGAGTGTGGATTCATATGAAATGAGAGCGCCATTCTGGACTGGCTCTTTAGTTTGCAGTCTCGTATGACCCTTATACTGAGAATACATTAGGAGGTTAGTGAGAGCATGTCTCTGTCAGAGTGTAACTAGTGATGCCTCTGATTTCGAACACGTTGACATGGTCAGCTTACCAGCTGACGAGTAGAACAAGTAAACAGCTGTTTCCTGAAAAGAGAGAAAGGATTAGAGAAAATGGACGTAAGTACAGTGTGTTGAAGCATCCTGATGTGAGGAAGCTTGCTCTTTTTCCCAGAGTCACATCTGCCTGCAGAAGTGCTGACCTGACTCATGCTGAGGCTTGCTTACCACACTCATGTGGCCTGAGGACAACAGCTGGGTGCTCTTTGTAGCCACTCTGAACCCACAGTGTCTGTGCTGACATGGGGCACTTTTGGATATGAGTGTTAAGTGAGTAGCTGGGAAGCAGTGATTATGGCTCATGACAGTGTTGCATTTTGAACTGCTGCAGATACCATCACCTGCCAGCAAACCTCAGTGGTGTCTTAGAGGTGCCACTGCCAGGTCACTAACAGGTCTGCTGAGAAGAGTCTGCACAGGAAGTCCCTGGAGAAATACCAATGAAAAAAAAATATGCGTGGTTAAAATAACAAGGTAGTGTCTTCCTAAGAGCTAAACCAAAGTATTTGAGTGCATTGGAGGTTGCAGCTGAATTAACTGTATGTGGAAAATGACCAAGTCAAGATATATTTTGGCAGGCTGCCTGGTGAATGATTGCACTTGGAGTATTGCTGCCATCAGTGGAAAGTGCAAGACTGCTGTGGGGATGACCTGCAGGTAAGGCAGGGAGCTGGATGCTCTCTGCTCTGTTGTGAAAACTCATAGACTTCTTTCCAGCTCAGGTATTCTCAGAAACATTCCATATGCCAGCTCATATGTACTTTGACTCCTAAAACCAACAGCTCTTTATTATTGTCTATCAAAAAAGAATGTCTCACCTATGCACACATTGATATTGTTTTCCTCTCTTTTCCAAAACGTTTCATACTTTAGATTTTGAAGGAAGAGGAAAAGAAACTTTCATCTCAGAGATAAACTACCTTGTTTGCTTCATTGGCAAACTAAAATAGTTCCTGAGCAGAGACAGAGAACACACTTGTCCCATGTCTATCAAAATATCCTTTCTATCCTATCTATTCCTCTTCCCCTTCATCTTGCATCTGTGACGAAGGTTTAATCAAGTTATCTTAATTCTGTCACTCACGGGCTACAGGTACACTGTACCTCCTAGAATATCCTGCCTGAAAAAGAGATGTAAAGAACAAAAAACCCTTTTATTATTTTTTCCTTTTTCTTTTCTTTTTTCTCTTTTCTTTTTTTTTCTTTCTCTTTTTATTTCTTTTCTTTCCCTTTTCTCTCTTCCCTTTTCTATTTTTCTTTTTTCTCTCCTCTCTTCTGCTCTCCTCTCCTCCCTACAAATGATTATTTTCTCCTTATTTTCTTAATCATAAACCAGGAACTTTTGGCCTGAATACTTAACATGACTTTAATTACAAACTGTTGGACTCTTTCTTCTTGTGGCACAGAAAAATTTTCTCAAGAAGTCTCGCTGCTGCGGTAGCAGAAGTTTCCTAGAAAAACCCAGACAGTGCTGAATTACACACACAGTCATAGAATGCTGAGGTTGGCAGAGCCCTCTGGGTCCCTCTGACTTAATCCCTGCCCACACAGGGACACGCAGAGCAGGGTGCCCACGACAAAGTCCACGCAGTTTTTGAAGTTCTTCAAGAAGGAGATTCCATAGCCTCTCTGGGTAATCTGTGCCAGTGCTCCATCACCTGCATAGACAGGTGTAGTTCCCCCATCCCCTGGGACTTATTTCTCAGTAAATATTCACAGGGAAAATCTTTTCCTACCTAACGCTGACAGCATTTCTTATCTTCAGGGCCAGATCTGGAGAAGGAATCTTACAGTTCATAAACAAGATCACAAAAAAATAACGTGCTTTGATACCTCTTCCACTGAGGCTGCGAAACATGAGTTACTGAAAATACCACACTGCAGCTTGTGTCCACAAGGCTCAGGAGAATGAGATAAGACCTGACACCTGGGATTTTTGCAACATCTTGAAATTAATTGAAAGATCCAGTGTTTGCCTGAGAGAAAGGGCTGTAAGTAAACCAAAAACTGTGGTGGGAGGAAGGAGGTTGAGAGATTGCTGAAGGACTTCAGACATCGGTCTGTGGCCTAGTTTTCCTCTCTGGGTTGCAGTGGTGTCATGTACACTATGTAGGTCTGTGCTGCTCTGAATGTGACCACAGTAGGGTGATGCTCAGAATATTCCAAGGACAGCCTTGCACAGTGGCACCCTAAGGAGTTTTCCAAGGAACTCACAAGATGAACATACCCCCCAAGGTCTGTGGAAGTCCCACCAGTGAGAAACTCAGACAGGCAGAGGGTGTCAGAAATATTAGGTACATACAACTACAAATGACCTCATCTCCCTGCCCTATACTTTTACTATTACGTGTGCTTCCTTCCTCTCATTTCTGTAGTCCTAACTCATTTCTCTGCATTCTGTTTTTTAGATGCTGTGCTGCAAACAACTTGGAAGCAGGTACAGAAGGTTGTATTGAAACAAGAGGCAAACCTCTCCCAGAGCAGGTGAAGAGCCCTGGCATTTCAGGCACTCTTAGCCCTGCCCAATTACTCTTTGTCACATAAGTGAGATGACACCTGCTTATGTGACACCTTTTCCTCACTGTGGAATTTGCCTGGGCTGTGTCTGGCTGGCTGTGATGTGTAGCAGGTACAGGAGACCTGGGTTTGCTCTTCCTGGCTGTGCTTCTTGGCTTTATAAGCTGGCAAGATGGTCTCAGAAAAACCAGCAATCCCCAACAGAGGACATGGGCAGCAGAGCACAGGGAAATAGCACTGGAACTCCAACAGTTCTTGGGGATTTTCACTTGGCTTGTAGGAATGCAAAGTAATGTTTGGAAAATACAGTCAGGGTGCCAGGTCAGGTCTCTTTTATCCCTTTAGTATTTATAACAGTAATGTGAACTGTCATGGGACTCATTTATATATGACTTTCAGAAGACAGCTTGCAGCTCAGCTCTGCCATAGAGTCTGTGGTTTTATAAGACATTGTTCTAAAGATCTTCCTCCTCTCTTTCAACGTGAGGCAAACCATTATGAAACAGGTGATTTCTGTGCAGAGAACCACAAAGCACTGTGTTTTGAGCCAGTGCTGTAACGCAATTGGATCTGTTTTATCTGTCATTACCTTAATAGGTATCATTTCATTTCTCATTTTTGGAGATAGGAAAGGAGAAGAAGGAAGGAAGAAAATGAGCTGCCTCGGTAATTTACCTGCAGTGACAAAGCTAGAAGTATCTGGCTGTTTCTCAGCAAATGAAAAAAAGTCTAAAGGAATGAGGTAAAGACTTTATCATTTCGGCTAGCTAGCATGACCACTTGCATCTTTCAGTAAATAAAAATGGAAAAACAAGCTCAGGTCTAAGCTGAACAGTAAGTAAGAGGCTATCTGGTTCATGCAGGCTGTTTCAAGTATGCATTTGAGGCTGCACCCAGCAGCCCCTCTGCAAGGGGTGAGTGCCCAATCCTGCTCTTTCCCTAAAGTGACAGAGAGAGACCAAAGGACAGATATTTTGCTTGCTATAATCATAGGTATATAAATACAGGATCACATGGAAAGGAAGCACCTCTGCAGATGGAGATTAAGTGATAAGTATGGGGGAAAGAATATCAATCTAATGTGCAGCCCATGGAATACAAATGGACTTCATCAGTGCTCCAGGTGCATACCTACTGGTGCTTGTTTGTGGAATGCTGGCACAGCATTAGCTGACTCTGCACGTCCCGTCCAATACATGTTTTCAGCACTGACAACTGACAGCCTGCAATCCTTCAGGTTTCTAAACAACCACTTACAGCTTCACTTACTCTTTAATGAATGTTCATCTTCCACGTCTGGGCATTTCTTTTGTTACTCACTCATAACCTCATTTCAGTGCTTCTTTCCATGCTCTATCTGTCTTGTTCTGGAGAGGTGTCATGGTTAACAAACTACAGCATGTCTACTGCAAATCAGAATTATATTATTAGGTTATGGCGGGCAGTGATGTTTTTCATGTAGAAAGAGGCAGTATATAACTCATATTATATAAATATATCCAATTTTAAATCCATTGACAGCAGTAAAAAAGTCAGCCTATATATTGAGAACATTTTCAGTTAAATTTAAGGTTGGTATTATGTACGTTGTAATAAAAGATACTAGATGCTTTGTTTGCTTTCTGAATCCTTTGCAAAGAGGCTAGCCACAGCATCTGCTTGTAAGTATTGGAAATGTTGTTTCCCACTACCTTTCATTTTCCCAAAGAGGATAAAGAGAGCTATGCAGTCAAGGCTTGCATATCTCGCTGAATAGAAGTGAAGGACAGCAAGGAGACACTATAAAATTTGGCTTAGCTGCATGAAATGTGATCCAGACATTGAAGATATGATGCATTCACATCCAAGCTCGTACCCTTTACACCAGATCCATAACCAGACATGTCAGATCTTTCACTATGCAGAAAACAAGCTGAAAAGTTGTTTCAGCCAAGTGTTGGCACAGGACATACTCTAACTAATGAGTCCTATTAGGCTGGGGTGCATAATGCATAGAATTTACTGGATTGGATCTCTTTAGTACACTGAATTTCAGAGTATAAGTAAGTCCTGAGTAGACTGAATTAACAAGTATTGTGTCAAGGATACATTCAACCTTCTAATGTTTGTCTAGACAGCATCAATGGTTAATATCTAATCCAATGTTTTTGTAAAAAAGCATTATTTCAGAGTGTCCTTTTTTCTTTTTTCTTTTTCTTTTTTTTTTTTTTTAAATAAGCGGCACATTAAAAAAATCATACAAATGTGTCTGGATCTTATAGTTTCAGTATGTATATGCTTGCAATTTTTGTGAAATAAATTTGCATGTCTGCTATTCGACACTCATACCATTATGGCTTGGAGCAGAATTTGTCTCTAAATTAGATTGGAGTTCTTTAGGGTATGGCTGTGTTGTAACTAGTTCTGCTGACTTTAGAGTTGGCTTTATGCTTCATTATTCCTAAAGGGTTCCTCAGAAGTTTTCAGCTCAGTTTTCATTTAAGAGAAAGCCAGGAGGTTTCAGGCTGAAAAGTTCACTTTTCATACCACCACCACCACCAACAACAAAAAACCCACAACCATTCAGCATGGTTATCCTCTAATATCATGTGATTTTAGATCATATAACTTGGTGGGCTCTGTGGCTGAGGTTTCAGTTCTTGGTTTGGCACTGATGTGCTCTGTATTCCTCTTTGCCCATCATTAACCATATATTCAGATGTAGTAATAAGCCAGAAAAAAATCACAGCAGCAGTTACAAACACAATAGCATAACAACCCCTCTCCTTAACAGTGTTCTTCTATCCTAGCACACCTGAATGACAGATGTTATTTCAGGAAGCTTATGTAATGATCTGCAATGGAGCAAGGTGGTGAAAGACCAGTCCTGTGATGTACAGAGAGAGTTTGTTTTAACAAATTACTTCCTAAAAGAGCGGCTGGTCAAAGGGCAGGGTTTATCTCAGAAAACTGTCATCCTCCTTCTCAGTCATAGACAAGGCATGCCAGGCTAAATAGTAGAAATGAAAGAGCCGTTTGTCTATTGCTTCTCAAAGTGGTCCTCTCTAGTGAAGTTTGTGAGATGTTGATAATAGCTGCAGTCCTGCCATACTATCATACCTCTTTTTCTGGATTCAAGTAGCACAGCAGTTTTGGGTGTGCTTGAGCTGACAGTGTTCTTGATGACTAAATTTGTCATTTGAAAGAAAAGAGTGAACAGTGTCTTTAGAGATCTCCCAAGGATTTTATTATTCTTCTGCAGAATGTCATTTCTGGCCAGCGGCTGAGATTCTAGGATATGCTCATTAATGGTGATAATTTGCATTCAGTTCTTATGCTACATTTTTTCCTATAATGAGCCAAACCCAAATACTTTTGGAAAATTTGAATCTAAATCTGCACATTCCATTTTTTCTGCTCTTTAGTTGGTTTTCTTTCTAACCACTGAAAAGTTTGGGGTTTTTTTGTTTGTTTTCTTGCTTTGAAATGCAGAGGCCACGTATAAACTTACTCTTCCTAGATGCTCCTTAAAAGCTCCAAATGGCAAAAACTTTTACAATACAAAATGGTCCATAAACAAAACTAGAAGATAGGTGTCTCATCTGCATTACTCTACTATTATGCCAGTGCATGCCTGTTTGTGCAGTAGATTCTATACAGTAGAAATCTGAAGCAGTATAGTGGGTGAGTCAGGGCCAGTGGTTTGACTCATTTGCAAATATCATAGAATCATAGAATGGCCTGGGATGAAAAGGACCACAATGATCATCGAGTTTCAACCCCCCCTGCTATATGCAAGGTCACCAACCAGCAGACCAGGCTGCCCAGAGCCACATCCAGCCTGGCCTTGAATGCCTCCAGGGATGGGGCATCCACAACTTCCTTGGGCAACCTGTTCCAGTGCATCACCACCCTCCATGTGAAAAACTTCCTCCTAAGAAAAAAATTCCCCCTAAAAAATAACTCCCTCCTAAAAATATGAAATCCTTAGAAATTATTGTGCAAGTTTCTGCTGTGTTTATGAAGGAAAACATTTTCCAAGCGCCATTCAATATGATATCCCTGCACCAAACAAAAGTCTGTTGTTTTCAATAGACACAATTTTTCAAATACTAAGCCTCTAGACAAAAAGCAAGGGCTAAATGCAATTAATGTCACTTCCTTCTTGAAAATATATTTTCTTAGACGCATATCTTCTTTATAAACACAAAATAAATTCCAACATTTTACTAGTAATGGAGAATGTTGCAATTTTACGTGGGTCATTCAATAAAGATACCTATAAAAAGGAACCCAAGAAAGAGTTAGTGTTGCTGAATTTACCTCTTTACAACTTTATCAGATGTGCCTACTGAAAGATTTCTAGCACACTCTCTTTCCCTGTCTGACCGCCATTTGCCATCAGCTTTCACAATTTCTTTACTTTCCTGCTCTCATTTCTCCTCTTCCTCTGTCTTTTTTCCCTTTCAGGATCATATCTCTATGGTTTTAACTGTATTTTATTTTGCCCTTTCCATTGCAGTATTTCCTCTCCCATCAAATCAAATGCAGATCCTATGCCACAGTTATTCTGCTCTCTCGGCCAGACCTATCTTCTCCTCGTCATCAACCTTGGCTTTTCTCCAGCCTTCCACTCTTCACCTCTTATCTGATCTCCTTTACACCTGCATCACATTCATCACCTTCACGTTTATTGCTATCTTGAATTGTTTCTTGAGAGCCAGCTTCATTTCAGCCATGATCTGGAACCTTTGAACTCATTGTGACCTGCTCCCTTCAGCTGATGACTGTGCTGAACACCTGGACCCACCTGACAGTCTTTCTGCTGCTCATTTCTTCTCTCACACTCCCCAATCTGTAATAATCAGCTTCTCCTCTTAGATTTCTACCGTCTTATATTTTTCCCCCTCCCCATTCCATCTTACTCCTTATCTTCCCTCCATGATAGTTCTGTCACTCATTGTCTACCCAAGTCATTCCGTTTTGATTTGTATTTTTATGGAAACAAGAACTTTTATTCTTTTCTTCATGTTAATCTTTGCATTAGGGAGTTAAGACTAGGAAATTATCTGTAAATAATCACAATAAACTGCTCTTCAGATTCCCACTTAAATGTTTTTGGCATAAGTCGTGGCAATGGCTAAGATGTTGGTATTCTGAGACAACTGTCCTAGACACTGTTTGGTATCAGAAATACTAGCCTCTATGTATCTAATGTTTGCCTCTATTTGCAGTTACATTAGAGATTTTTACCAGCTATTCTTCCCACCTTTAGTTTGCTCTGTGTTAGAATGACTGATGCTGAGGAGACTTGATCTTTTTCCTGGATTTCTAAACTTCATGGCAGAGAAAATGACAAAGAATATAATTTCAAAATAGGATGGACAGATTTATGACACAGAAAATGAAGGAAGAAGAAAAAGGATAAACTTTACATTGCATATATTCAGAATCATGATTCCTTTTCATCTGGGAAAATCTGAGAGAAAAAAAGTATAGCTTTCTGGATACATGAGGAATTGCTTTGAAGAATGATTCTGTTTTATGCTTAAGAATGATTTAACTCTTCCTGCAGGACTTGTGTGGCCTCCCTCAACCAGGAAAAAAAAAAAAAAAAAAAAAAAAAAAAAAAGAAGAGATTAGATGAGTTGTAACAGGCTCTTTGTTCAGCTTTCTAAGTGATAGCCAGCAATCCAGGAGAATTTCTGCAGTGCATCCAGTCTGCCTTTTTCTGTCTCAAGGACTTCCACAGGCGGGAAGTGCAGAGCAGATTAGCTGGATAGCTTTAGGTGAAGCAGAGAGGACAAGGAGGGATTGGGAGGGACAGTATTTGATCATCATATCATGCAGCTTTCTCTGGTTTAATTCAACATGAGGGCAAGTAACCTGCAGTGTTGATATGAGCTTAGCAGCATTCTGAGAATGTAAAAGGACTCTTTTTTGATGCAATCAAATCTCAAAATCTTTCATTTTCTATTGCTAAAATAACTCTGATGAACCTGTGATTGAAACTTCAGCTGCCCTAGATTTAGATAGATAATGACTGTGTGAATATTACAGAGCCTCAGGCAGACTTCCACAACATTTTGCAACCAGCGGGAGAGAGAGAGGAACAGAAACTGAGTTTCTTCTGAGGTATTTACACTTTTCCTCTGTGCTTTGGACTGGAAAAGTATCTAATGCTAAGAGAAGTCCTTTATATACACTTCTGGTAGCCTAAATTGCAACCGTTTCTCCTGCTTTCCTTCTACTGTTTCTGATTTTAGCCAAATGCAGACCTAAAGGTGGAAATGAAAGGACCTCAGAGTCCCCCATTTATTTTAAGAAAGACTGCAGGGATACAGGTTCCTGCACCATCTGGCACTGTAAGTTGCTTTGGTTGCTGTGTTCAGTTGTTTGACTCAGTACTAGTCCGACTTCTGGTTCATAAATTCTGCAAACAAATCCCCTTAGCTTTTACCATTTTGAAGAGAAAATGTATAAATATTGCTCTAGAGATGTTATGTTCAAGAAAAGTATTTATAAATGAAAATTTCTGAGGGAGAGACAGAGAGACAAAAGGGTATTATATAAAATAAGAGTAATATATAATAAAATAAGAGTACTGTAAGAGTAATATATAAAGAGAGACAAAAGCTTAATATTCAACGCATAAAAAGTTATAGATAACAAAAGAAATGGAGCTGGACTTCTAACGTCCACCTCTGAGGCTATGTTCTCATAAGTGATACCAGAACAACCTAAGCCTGCAGAGACACTTTCAAATCAGTCCCCCAGAAGGGTATTTTAGGGTTCACCGTATATCCTCATGCTAGTGCTATTAAAGACCCTGCTGAAGGTCTATAGAAACGTCTCACAGCCAAAATTAAATTCAGCTCTTATAAACTATCAATTCTTTAATCAGTTAGTCTAAGGTCCCTTTAGAGTCAGGCAATGATGTTCTTTTGGTGAAGAATGTGGGACTTTGTTCCATCTGGGGTTGTGATAAGATGCTACTTTATCTTATGTTGACTACAGACTGTAAACTATTCCTGAGGTGGAAGAAACATCAATATGAATTGTTGACAGAAAAAAAATCCTTGTGCTGCTCTTCTGCCCCATTTTGCAACTGTGGTGAGTTCTGACAAATATTTTGGTATTATCAAAGGGAATACTTGCAGCAATTCATTTTACCTATTAAGCCCCAGCAAAAGAACATCTCCCAGCCAAAAACATTTGAAACTGATCTTACCCAACCTTCTTTTTTCT
Source organism: Meleagris gallopavo (assembly GCF_905368555.1). NCBI lineage: Eukaryota > Metazoa > Chordata > Aves > Galliformes > Phasianidae > Meleagris > Meleagris gallopavo. Next base: position 55,272,961 of record NC_139405.1, on the reverse strand, counting down.
AGAAGTCTAACTAGTCAAACTACTTAGTAGTCTTGGAGAATGCAATGCCTCAGCACCCTGCATGCTGAAATCAGTATGCTTGCTTCTCCTTCACCTTTTCTGTGGTAATAAATGACTGACCTTCTTGACCATCAACCAATAATTTCCTGAAACTGCATTCACTCCATATGTCAGGAAAAATGGAGCTCTGCAGTTCATCTGCATTCAAGTTCACAACCAAAATCTGAAGATCCACATAATGTGATGTCTTTCAATCTAGCTGTTTTAAAAATTCTGGTTGATTTTTGAATATAGATCTGGTTGAATGCTCACGTAATTGGAATTTTGATTCACTACTCTCTTGTGACCAGACCCAACTATAAAACACATTAAATGCATGCAGGCCTACAGAATCTGTGCTAACAACATCCTTAGGGCTGCAAACTCAAATGTTCCAGAACCAACAAATTTCAGCATTGCTGTTTTCTGTCTTTTATTTCAGCTATCCTGGCAAAGACTTTTGGATTAAATCTATAGATTACACTGGACCTGGCTTCACTCAAGAGACCGAAATATGCGACACTCCTTTGATGAGCAGATACACTATATTCAATCTATCTAGCAGCTTTTGTTCTGCACAGGCCAAATCTCCTTCCAACGTTAGTATTATTTATTAGCTCACGAGCTTTCCTCTGCAAGTCATCACCAGGAGATCTGAGAGCCTCTACAGACACTAGTGAGTCTATTCTCATACTGCGAGAGAGAGTGCTGGGAAAGTCAGAAGAAACCTGAAATTTCATGGTTGGATGCCCAGTTACAGATGTCTAGAACATGTATTCAAAGCATGTCCATAGGAAATGTTTACTAAACGTAATTTACCCAGCATCATTGAGCCCACTGTACAAAGAACTCTGTCATTTTAAGTGATGAAAGTACTTATTTACAATGCTTTACAAACATACAGTTCGTTAGAAGTCTAATTGGAGCTAAGGTTCTTCTGATTCACCGCATTTTTGGAAAGGTGCTTGGATAAAAAATGAGCTAAGAAAATATGCACAAGCTTTACAAAACAAAGTAACAAGGAGCTGATATTAAATTACATATAGTACCCTTGATTTTTGTATTTATGCATCTCAAGCCACTACTCCACTCCATTATTACATTTCCAGGTCTCAATGTTTTCACTCAAAGTTCTGAGTACTTCTGAAAACTCAGTGCAGGCCCCACCCCCAGTATTAGCGATGCCAGGGAGCACAGACACGTGGTGTGGTGCCACCTCAGCTGTGAATAGTTAACACTGTTATAGTTCTAGACTTCAGCCAGGAATGTGAATGCTACCTGTGAGGGCAGGGTGCCTTGGGACAGAAAGTCCTTGGCAGGAGCTAAACCTTAATGAGCTTAAAATGTATTGAAGATTTTGGCAAATACAAAGACAGGTCACAGAATAGATAGCAGCAGAAATTTTCCTATGTGTAATGTTTATAAGACAATTATTTACATTATCTGGATGGTTTTAATTATAGGATAGTTCAGACCAGTTTCTTTAAGTTTTCCCAAGATAATTAGTAACCCTGTGAATTTGCATATTTTCCATTGCTCTATCGAAGCAAATCAGCTATACTTATCAGAAGATTGACCTGGCAACCTCTGTTCTTAGCAGATTATAGTCTGAGTTTCATCATGACATCAGCAAGTATATTAACAAATATTCTGCTCTGTAGTTCTAGGGCAAGTAAACTTTGGGGCTCCTCATTTAGGATGTAAGAAAATTTGAGACACGTGGTAAAAAGGGGCTGCATGTTACAGCCCCTATGGTAGCTATGATACATTTTAATTTCTTACAAATGTGTTAATAGTCTAGCCTCTGTCAGCATGGTGAAAGGACTTGTTAATCTTACTCGTAGTAAAAGCACAATAATCACATATACTTCATATTTCCAAACAATAGACAGACTTCCACATGATATATGGACACTGCTTTTAGTTACGCTCAGATTTAATGAATAGAAGAAGATTAATTCCCACAACAATTCCTCCAAAGTAAACAGGTTTCACAAATAAATACACCATCATATATTTCAGATAAATAATTTTCTGATATTTTATTGGATGTGTTATTTTGGTTGGTCATAGGAGGCACAGAAATATCCATACCTGAGATAATTAGCCATTTTGATTTAAAAATCAAAGCCATCAAATAAATAGAAAATACAAAATACAGTATGTTTATAAGAATTTTGTATTGACGACTCTCATAGATTCCACTGGAAATCTATAAAAAACTTTTTTTTTTTTCAAATGAATTTGTAAAGATTTAAAATTTCACCTTACTCACATTTTCCATTGGTTTTAGTTCTAATTTCAATTGCCGGAGTAATGATTGCTTCCACCGAAAAAAGACGATAATGGGCATAAATCACAGTGAAATTAAATTGTGGTAGATACTGAAATAAATAAATCTTTTTTTTTTTTTTTTTCCCAAAAGGACCTAGAGTTGATATTTATCAAAGTGGAAAATTGGAAAATGACTACTGGCATTATTCAAGTGCTATCTAGCCTGTTTCAATTGGTTATCCATGAGCCTATCTACTTGTATGTGAAGTGAAATACGAACTAGACGAAGGAGAACATACTGGATTTTTAAAACTACTTTTGTTAATATTAAAGTTGAAATCTCTGAATACTTGGAGTAAGCAAGCTGTATGGTTTTGTATGTAAGGAGAAAAACAGTTAATGAATGATAGGCGTATTTTTGGATATTCTTGTCTATGAAGCAGGTCTTACATGAAGAATCTGCTATCATGTAAGATATCATATATAGGAATATATGTATAGAGACACATGTACTTACAAAAGTCAAAGCAAACTTAGGCAGAATAATTTCCATTGCTCTAAGTAGGAAAAAAAAATATGGTAAGTACTCTTTGTCTTCTTGTCTATGCCTTTGCTTTTCCATGGAATTAAACTAATAAATTATTTTCCTGCTCATTGTAAAGCCCCTTTTACTTAGTAAGCAAGATATATTTTTATAATAGTCTCTTCAGTCTTAAAATTGGGATTAAATGTTGGTTCTCAGACAGAAAAAAAAAAAAAAAATGTGACCAGATTCTCTTCTGCTGAAAATCTCCATCTGAGCTTATGGCTGCTGACACCTTGAAGCATTCCTAAGCAAGGGACAGAATTGAGGAGGGGCTCATAATGCATGCTTTGTCTGTGATAAGGGTATATTCTTCACAGGGGAAAGTAGCGATGAACTACTGCCCTACAAATGTTCACATGTTCACTCTATCTCCTAATACACCGTTTGCACAAGGGAATAGGATAGAGTGCTGGCCTGGAGCAAAAGTCACTTCTCCGTACCAGTTCTGCAGAACTCTACATACCAGGTTCAGCTGATCCTTCTGAAATTCCTTGCTGAGCCAAGTTTTTCTACTTTGGACCATCTGTGCACTGCAAACACCCTGCCTCCTTGCCTGTCTGCTACATTGCCTCCCAAAGTACTCACGAACCATGCGGCAGTAACGTTTTTCAAAATATTATCCATACTAAATTTATATCCAAGCTATAAGACACAAGAAGTATCTTGCGGATCTTTGGGGTTAAGATGGGAATGAATGACCTTGAGAAGACATTCTGTGGAGGGAGAGGGGCAACCCAGTAGTAGAACTTAATCTGAATCACAATTAATGCAATACTACAGGTGAACAACCTTCAGTGTAACAACAGTCTGACAACAACAGCTAGATATTTACACTGATGTTCTAATTTTTAATCTGTTTCTTTAGATTTGCATTATTTCCAAACAGGAGAATAATTGTTTACTGTAGGTGTCCTTTTATGAATCATCAACAATGAGTGAAAATTTACTCTTACTGCAATCCTTTAATAATTAATTAGTAATAGGGACATACATGTTTAAGTGTTTTGCATGTCGTACCTTCTGTTCTTGTTTAACAGAGACATTTCACAGCTTGTGAATGCTGTGCGAAGAATATTTTCTCCTCTTTAAAATAAAGGAATTAGATGACTACTTCATTTCAATGTTCCTAGTGAAATACAACCTTTTGCTGAAAATATCAAGAGTGTACAGAGCTCGCAAGAGTTTCAGTTTTCTGCTACAGGAAGCAGAGTGGCCATGATGGGGGAACAGAGATGTTCTGTTGCATGCCACATCTCAGGTCAATCACTGGCATTGGCATGGTCAGCAAACTCCACTCTCTTGTCCTTTTTTCCTACTTTTCTTTGTACTCTGCTGGTAAATGCATTATATTTTAATTGGGTTCGTGCAGCAACAAGTGCAGTGGATGTCCAGGTTTGCAAAAGTGCATTAGATACATTAACAGCAATCTAAATAGTGACTATTGAATCCAAGTAAGAGTTTAGATGTGTTACAGATTGTTAGTGGGAAAGTAAAATAAAAAAAAAAAGTAATGGTTCACCTTAAGCTGAGAAGTTTTTCTTTCCTGATCAGAAATCTTCTTCTAGCTCTGCCATTAATCAAATTAGTTCTAGTGGCAGTCAATCTGCACATGGTTGCAGATTTTTTTTCCTCTGGATTTTTTCCTCTTTACTACATAGAACACTGCTCAAAACCCACTCTTCCACAGAATGCTTGGTACTGCTTAGGAATATAGACATAATTGTATTTAACAAACAAAGCTGAGCTGCAAATCTTTAGTGAAGATGCTTGTATATTGGATAAGATAAATCTGCCTACTCTTACGGAAGAGGTTATGGATACATTTCAACTGGTTAATCCATGCCAGCAAACACTTTGAAGTGTTGTGAAAGCTCAAAGATAGAGAGTGCAGAGTATTTGTGAAAGCAGTTCCAGTGAAAGCAGTTCCACTCAATATTGTTTAAATAATTATTATTCTCATCTTAACAGTAACTGAATTAAAAGTGGTGTATCTTTTGCCCTTTATTTAAACCATGGAAAAAATAGGATAATAATAAAACTATGCTTAATCCAACAAAGATCAGTAAAGATTCTAATGCCTCTTCCTTGTCCCACTTCCCAAGTTGTTTTCACCTGTCCCAGCTCTACGTCTGGAAAGTGAACGCAAGTATAGTCTCCTGAAAAAACTTGTTTTACTAAAGTTGGCATGGAAATGCTGGGCAAGACTTCAAACTCAAGCATCAGCTGAGAATTACGTAAGGGTGATTCTCTTCATTGTTTCTGCTGGTCTTTAAGCTGTTAATATAGAGTCAGTTTGACTTGATTCTGTTGAATGGAAAACAACACAATGCTTTCATGATGAAAATGGTCATGACAATTAGGTAAGCAGTTTTCCATAACGAAAGTGTACATGCGTCCACATTTCCATGCAGGTACAGAGTGCAATGCTTTTCCTTTTTCTGTAGGCAAAAAAATATTCTCAACTCTTGCTTGCTTGCAGTGGAGATTTTTTTAATGTACAGTATAAACTTGAGGACTGTGTTAAGACTGCTTTTTTTGGAAAAGCCATAAAAATTTGTTTATTTTCCTCTGGATGTTTGCCTTGCAAATGTCTGACATTTTAATATACTATTTTCTTTTCTGTCTTCTCACAAACATATACTAGGAAATCTTATTTTCCTCCTAATAGCTGAATCAGATTGTCCTGAATTAACAAAATCTGGCCAAGACTTGGGTAAGGAATTGTCAGTAAAGGGGCAATGGATCCATCACAGAATCATATAACGGTTTGGATTGGAAGGGACCTTAAAGATCATCTTGTTCCAATCCCCTGCCATGGATTCTAGACCAGGCTGCCCAGGAACCCATCCACCCTAGCCTTGAGCACCTCCAGGGATGGGGAATCCACAGCTTCTCTGGGCAGCTTGTGCCAACACCTCACTACCCTCTGAGTAAAAAATTCCCCTCTAATATCTAATCGAAATCTATTCTCTTTTAGTTTTAAACCACTCTCCCTTGTTCTATCTGCTCATGTAAAATGTTGGTCTTCCTCCTTTTGTAAGCTCCCTTCAAGCCCTGGAAGCTATGATGAGGTCTCCCCAGGGACTTCTCCAAGCTAAACAAACCCAGCTCTATCAACCTTTTTTTATAGGAGGTGCTCCAGCTCTCTAATAATCTTTGTGGCCTTTCGTGACCAGTTTGTTTATCTGCTCCAAATGCTCTGAATCTTTTTTGTGGTGGGGGCCTCATGCCTCGGTGCAGTACTGCAGAAGGTGCCTCACAAGGGCAGAGAACAAGGGACAATCAGTTCTCTCTCCCAGCTGGCCACTGTTCTTTTGATGCAGCCCAGGATACTGTTAGTCTTCCAAGCTGCAAGTGTGCAATACTGGCTCATGTCCAGTTTTTTTGCTCAGCAGGACCTCAAGTCCTTTCAAGTCTTCTCTCAAGGAGTTTTTCTCCCAGTCTGCACACATATCTGGGATTTCCTTGACACATGTGCAACACCTTGCACTTGGCCTTGTTGAACCTCACTTGGTTCACATGGAACGCCTTTCCAAGCCTGTCCAGGTCCCTGTGGGTGTCATCCCTTCCTGCTATTGTATCAACTGCACTACTCAACTTGGTGTCATCAGCAGAGTTGCTGAGGGTGCACTAGAACCCATCATCTATGTCAATGATAAAGATCTCAGTTCCTGTTCTTCTTGGCAAGTTTGCTATCGTCATAAATTAGAATAATCCATGGAGTTCTATTTGCATACTGCGCTGGAAGAAATGAAGAGCTTCATTTGGTACCTTGTACCAAAGAAGGTGAAGAATCTGCAACAGTAGCAGATGGTGTGGACATTGTACAGAATGCTACACTGTGGCAGTAGCAGTGTAGCTCATGATGAGTGGATGCTTTTACAGCTGTCATCTTCATCTGCCTTATTAAATCTTCATGACTGCCTTAGGTTGGCTTCATTCATGAAATCATGATGCCTCTTCTTTGTTTATGGCCTATCTTCAACTGCGATGGTCCTAGGTCTTTTTCTTGATTCCCAGTATTTACAAAATATGTACTTCTGCTTAGCTTCAAGTCAGAGAATGATCACAATAAACGTCAGTGAGGATTAGGAGAAGTGTTCTGCACAGCAGGCATGTAAGCTTGAATTTCTGGAGGTAGAAAGATTAAGTTAAAAAAATTCCAAGTTTTTTTGGCTGCTCACAACAGATTTTGTTCTCATGTTTGTTTTTTGTATTTCTTTGTTTTAATTAAATATCTGACTAACCTCATTTGCTGCTAAGTTGAAACAATGCAATCAGTTGATTATGAAATATTTCTTTTAGGAGATACTTTACCCAGTAAAATCAGTTGTTTCAGATTGAGAAGTGGTAATTCTTAGAAAATGTAACTGAATATGTTTATTATTATTATTATTATTTTATTTTATTTTATTTTATTTTATTATTTTGGTAACTCAAGCCTTTAGCTTCATATGAAGAATTCAAATGCAAACTGCCTGTTTGCTTGAAACCATTTACTGATTTAGATCCAATTTCACAAAATTTCATTAATAGTTTCCACTGTCCCCGAGTGCACTTTTTGGCAAAGTTTTTCCATACAGCTCTGTTGGCCCCATTCTTTAAATATCTCTGCTCTCAAATGCAATATACATGAGAGTGCATCATAAATGGTAGCTGCAGGCAAGCAAGGAACAAAGGGGCATAAAGATGTGGAAGAGGTAGGGGATCTTGAACTAGTTTCCTTTTAGATTCATTCATACAAGAAAGTTTTGGAAAGGTGCATCTTATGTGCCCTCTAGTCAGGCAGGGAGTGATTTCTGTGAGGCCTGAGACAGGCCTTTCCTCCCAGGTTCTGCCTGGCTGGCTTTCTGCCCAGAAGTGACGCACTGAGAAAACCTGTTGTGCTTCCTTGCTGACACCACAAAGACTCCAGTTCTTCTCTTCAGAATTCCTGCTGGAGCTGAGGAAACTCAGTGTTGACAACACAACACTGGAAGCTTCTTGATGGCTCTCTTTGGTCCCATACAGCTGGTGCAGAATGACACAAGGAAGGCTTGGCCTTGCAAGAGCTGGGGATGAGCAGTGGAAAGCTGTGCTGTGTTCCACCACCTCCTCAGTACTTTCCAGCAATTCTATGCCCTTTCTTCTGTGCATGAGGTTGTGTGGGGGAACAACAACACACCGTGTCAGAGCTAAAAACTTATTTGAAATTTTTCACTTGCAAGGAAAAAAAGGCAGAGGGTAGAAAGAAATGCACTGAATGCCACAATCTGTTATTATAGCAGTGTAAATTTTAGTTCTTTTAGTCACTGCTGGGCAGAAGGCCATACTTGCATAGACAGTTCAACAACCACTTTAGGATCCTCCCAAACACAAAAAAAAAATCAGCTTGTAGTATTCAAATCTTCTTCACTTGACCTTTGTCTGGCAAGCCATCCTTCAGTTCATTTAAAATTATAGTGCAGGGTGGGGTAGAAAAGGGGAAAGAAAAAAAAGCAACAGCAAAGTCTGTTTTCCAACCTAATAACAGAGACTTTGTATTGGAAAATACTTGACAGCAAATATTGGACCAAGACCACAGAACAGAAGTAGTAGTTTTTCTTGTGTCTTGTTGAGTTAACTGCTCAGCATAACTTTGGAGAATATTAACAGAACCAGCCCTTTTCTCGCTTGTGCAACATCAACAGATAATTAACTGACAGTAAAAATTGATAAAATGTGATAAATTTCTAATTGCTTAAAAAGGAGCACTATTGCCTTCCTTCTAAATAATGTGTGAGAAAGGCTTAGAGAAAGAAAGTGCAGTACTCAACCAACAGGATTAGAAATCCAGAGATTCAGACTGGTTCAAACAACATATTTTTCACAGTGTTTAAATTGGTAAGCTGTGTGAGCTAGAAAAAACATCCTAAATCATAACCAAGCACCAGACCAAGAAAAATAATAGGATTTCCAAAGGTGTATAGAACAAGAATGTTCAATAAACACTGATAAGGAGTGTTTGGGAACAAAGAGTAAAAATTGTTGAGAATTTTCTGTTAGAAAACTATTCTGTTAGAACGTGATGATTCAGGAAAATGAAAACATTTCACATGAATGTAAATAACCATTTGATTCTTTCTCTAAAAAGCCATAAATATACATGCAAAGCACCTGATGGATTTCTGTAGATAGCAGGAATTAAAATGGCACTTACTGGCACATGAGTTTTATAAGGCTTTTCTGATATTTTTGTGGGCCACTCCGAAGTGTTGTTTTGCCCAAGTGGGACCAAAAAGAAAATTTGAAATGTTTACATTTTTCATAGAATGGTCTGGATCCTTTGGAAACTCCTCTAACAAAAAGATAGATTGTGCTTCTTAGCAGTCACTACTACTCTACGCTTTCATTGGAGTCTCTGGAAAAGATGTACCCAGAGATGGAGTGACACTGAAGAGTGGCTCAGATTCTTAGAATAAACCAAGAACTGTATCTCCTCGTCAACTGTATAGACAATCCCCAAGATCATATAGCCAAGCAACTGACTACAAATATTATGAAAACAAAATACCATGAATATTAGCATAAACAGATCATCAAAATATAAGGTATTCATGAGAATGTAAGGTAAGCTGTATAATGTTGTTGCTCTGAATCCAGAACAATTCAGTGGAGTTATTGTTACTAGCCTGTGCTCAAACTGTGGTGTGACCACAACTAATTTTTTGTCTTCATTTGTTTGTACTATTCCAGATCATAGGCATGGCTGGATCAAATGATCACAAGACAGTTGTGTCCAAATTTCTATGTGGTATTTATATAGTGCATACAGATGATAAATCTGATTTGAAGGTGTGGAGAGCTTTGCACCACTTATCCATGAAAGTCCTTTAGGAAAGTACATCCTAAATTCAGGTATATGGCACTGGATGTGGAGCTACAGAACATGCAATTTTTTTTTCCCCCTGTGGTAAATATTTCTACCACTTAATTGCACAGATAATGAAATCTCCAAGTATTGCTGCAATATCATGTCTGCTTTCATTTTTTAATCGTTTCCTCAGAGTATCAGTTCTGCTCTGTTTAGGACCAAAACCTGAGAGCATTCCAATGGGACCGTGCTGACAACAGAGACAGTGGACTAATCACAAGTCTCTGGAATGAGCTTTGCATTAAGGTTCTTTATCCTACAAAACAACCAAAAAGCAGTCAAGGTAGTACAGAGTTCACACAGGCTAGTTTATCAGACTCCTAAGCAGACTAGCCATGCATCTATAGCATGTTTGTATATCTCCAAATGTGCAGACATAGCTTACAAGGTCAGAGAATTCAGAAGTATAGGAACAGCAATAGAGTATGAAAATCACAAATATATTGTCATGCTTGACAGGTTGCAGTTGTTTTCAAACAGAAGTTATCACAAAGTTACCCACACCTTTTGCAAAGTTTCATTCATGTCTAGTGTGGCTATGGTGACTAGATCCATGTAACATCAGTGTGTGCAGGAGTGCCTTTCTAGGGCCTCACAGATTGTATCTATATTGGTAGGTAATTTTGTGCAATAGGAAGAGATCAATAAATCAGAGCTTCCCCTTGTTCCTAGTTTAAGACATTGCAAACCTAATCCAAGTACAAGAAAGGAGCAACCAGGAGATCTGTGTAGCAATACACTTCTGCTCCAAGCCAAAATGTTAATATCAGCATGGCCACACTTACTCTTACAGAGGGCCTTAGAAAATTATATCTTCAGAGTTTTGCCCTAAAGGAGATGATATGGAAAAGTCACTCTTGCCACTGACAAACCTAAACATAAACCTCTGCTTTTCCATGCATGTCTCCCTTACAGGTTTCAGTTCTCTCAGAGCACACAGCATGTCAGAGTGAGGATGCATCTTTTTTGTTAATCATGTCATATACAGTCAGCTTTGTGGCCTTTAACTGAATGTATTTAGGCATCTTTCTATCTCCCAGTCAAAATTTGGCCATAAGCTTCTGCATTAAATTGTTCTCTGCTCCAGAACTTGCCCAGAGCAACAGCACTCCAAGACTTCACTCAGCTCTTTGTTTTACAGCAGTTATAATCAAACTATTGTTCTTCGTGCTTTAATGGAGATTCTAGAAAAGGAGATTTGAAAAAGAGGGTTAAGAATAGGTTTATAGAACTTAAGTACGTACCTAATCTGTCTGGGAAAATTCATAATTCACTTTGCACATTTTTGAAGCTGTCTCCAACCTTAATATCACAACATCATGCAAAGTCTGGAAGTATGTGATTAATAGATTTACCTAATTAAAAACAAGCAAACAAAAAACAACAAACAAAAGTAAGTTTATATCTAAAGCTGTCTGTTTGTATGCTAAATATATGCACAGATATATACTGTATTTTATGCGTATTTGTACATTTATATAAAAAAAACACATACATATATAGCACTATGTGTGCAATTATTAATAAAGCAATGTTTCTTAACAATAAAATTGTCTCTTTTTCTTCCAAAAGAGACTGGTAAAAATTTCAAAGCCAGTGTTCAAGAGCTCTGACTCTGAATATGAAGATACATGCCATCAATCAAGAAACAGGATTATATTTTGAGCTAAAATTAAGAGACTGTCTAAACTCTATTATGAAAAGAGTAAGACTATAACAACCTTGAACAGATAAGGCACTACCTTCTCGTCATCTCTTAGTTACTCCAGCTTTACAACTGAGGGTTTCCTCCAGCAGATGAAAGAAGTTACATTTGTTCAGACCAGAGTCATATAGACATGTCTTTCATGTGTTGCAGTGCATAATTTTTTGATGCTGCCTTGCAGTGCAGAGTTCAATGTTAGATTCCTAGACTCACTAGACTGTACAGAGATGAGGATACTTCAAAACAGAATTCAAGGCAATTTCCTAGAGTTTCCTAGAATTTCAAGTTGCAAGTGGGACTCCCATACCTGCTGGGTATACATAACCATAACCTGCTGATAACCAGCAAACTGCTGCTGATGTTCTGGCTATTTAGGTCCACTGCTTCTGACTTTCACTTAGGCTTGATAGTCATACCATCTATAACTTTTTATGAAACCTATATGAGCAGAATTATCTTTGCAACTTCAACCATCTTACAAATATGATGTGAACTGGTCCAAGGATTCAAAAGCCATCATGAGAAGGCAGATAGTGCAATCTTACGAACTTATTTCCTTGGAAAACTAGAATAAAGAGAGTGACAATGAGTTAGATACTTTTGGAATTTGACAGGAAATGAGAAGGAGTTCTCGGTTTTACTTTAATATTTACCCAATAACATCCTTTAATAGTATGTATTTGAATGCAACATAAATCCCTTCTTTAGTCATATTCTTAGTATTTACTGGCTTTAAGTTATCCATTGCAATAATAATCTGTAGAGAAAAACAGACAGATCCTATCTATAGCAAAATGACATACCCACACAAATTAGTACCACCAGATAAACCTTTTATCTCAAGTGATTCCTGATCCAGGAAGGCTGGAACAGGAATGTTAGTGGGTTAGTGCTGGAGAAAGTGAAGGAAGCAGGACAGGGGAAACATAGCCCATTCTTCTTGTACATTCTCAGTGAGGAGAAAGAGAACTGAGAATATGCCTTTCTTCTCCTCCAGAAGGTACAAAGCAGATTTTGTATTTTGTTCTTTTGTGGTTGTGAATTTTGTATTTTTACATCTAACAAAGCAGAATGTTACACATTAGAGACATCTTTCTCCATTGCCCCCAGTTTTTGGCTGTTCCCAGCTTAGTCAGGCTTGACAGTACATTAAGGTGAGGTTTCAGAACATGATTGCTGCAGATCACTGTGTAGAAGCAGACTTAGTGTAGAAGACAATTCCTTCCATGTGAAATCAAATTTAGTTGTATGCTAAGCTGAGAAAGAAGACGCTGATGTTCTCTCTGTATTTTGGTTGCTTTCAGCTATTACTTCATTGTTTAATTAGAAAGACCATACTGATAAGTTATGTTTCATACAGCTCGCCTTTGCAGAAATGGTTCCAGTGCAATTTCCTGTTCTTGGTACAGCCAGATGAGTTACTTGTAGTCATTTTGAAAAATGACTACAATTTCCAGTCTTTTTTTCACCCACTGAGTTAGTGGAATGAGTAAAAGTAGCAACCTTCAGTGAACCCGCTGGTCTTGCAGTTTGGTTTTTATTCAGTCATTCTATTCAATCTCCAAATATTTCAAGCAGCTCATGAAATACCTGGGTTACCCTTCTCATGACACTGTGGAACCTGGATTTACTATGCTTTTGTTGTGCCCGGTGGCTCCGCTGGGCTGAGAAGTCTGGAGCCAGTGGGCCTCCTGCCCCTTTGGGTAAGACCTGGCTGCACTCAAGCTCTGCACCAGGCCCTTCTCCAACCTGGAGAGCAATATAAAGCAGCACCGTGAAAAATGTCACTATACACTTGGCATGCATAAAGAGAAAACAAACAGAAACAAAAAAATTAGAAAGCAAAATCAGTGCACAACAGACGATGTCACAGTCATCTTAACAGGGAAAATAAGTGCTGGCACCTCTTCAATTGCCTATCAACATGCTCATTCACACTGCCAGCACTTGGCCCAGGGAGTGCTTTTCCCCTTCACAGTACCTATAACCCATCCCTACACGTGCCCCATCCCCACACGTGTTGTGTACATTTCTCGTGTAGCTTGACAAAATCTTCCCATTTCATACCTCCTGAGTTCCTCCTACTGGTCCTTATCCTTCTCAGCCTTTTTAGTTATTTCTTCCAACTTATGAATTAAAAACAAAACTTTTCTGGAAGAAGACCCTGTATCTTCTAGGCCACTTTTCACACTTTGTGGCACTTACAGAGGTAAAGGTCTTCTCATCCTCTTTCTCACCAGCCCTCTGCCTTCTCCCATGTTTCCTTTCTCCCCTCAAGCTGTGGAAGTGAGAGACTCAAATTATAATGTTTACTGGGTACCAGCCAGCTCTTCTGGCTGAGGCTGGGCTTGCTTCAGTGGTTGTTTGAACTTAAGCAGTTGTCAGAGTATGAGAATAGAGAGGTTCCAGCTCATGGAACAGAAAACTACAGCTTTTCCAACAACATGGAAAAGCTTTTATGACTTCTGCACTATGTTTTTCTGATCCATTTTTTCAATGGATTTCTTCTCATGTTCATGTTCTTCTAATACCAACTACCCTGAGGACATGAAAACCTTTGCTATTTCAGTCATAGAGTTTCTTCTCCCAGTGAAGTGCTCGTATGTAAGCCTTTCATTTTGCAGTTTATTTGCTCTTAAGAAACATTTCTCAAGACAGCAAGGGTGGGCTTATGATACTACAAAACTAGTTTAGGCTATTACTGAACAAGCTGCCAAATTATATATTTCCTAATTATAATGATTGTATGTGTTGGATGGAAAGATTTGAATTATATATATATATTTATGTATATATATATATTGTTTATATTTATAAGATACTTTTTTTTATATTTATTTTTCATATTTCATTACTCTCCATGGGACTGAATCAGCTTAGTCAACTCAAATGGGTCTTACCAGAGAAAGATAAATGGCCACTTATTCCTATTGCTATTCCTATTCCTATTTCTAAAACGTATCTGAAATTTTTTCAAAGGGCAAAGGAGAATTTTCTTTTTATTTTCTTCAGATGGGATTAAGCTGCAGTTTTTTAGCACCGTGCAAGAAACTGAAAGTCCTGTCAAATATAAAAATGCCTTTCAAGGAAAAATAAAGTTTTTGCACAAACTTCTGAAATGTCAGATCTGTCAAATAGAAGATAGATATAATGCAAGATTTGCTCTTGGTCTTACTGAAGAATTTTTCCCCATTACATACCTTCTAATTGCTTCTATTGTTTCTATGTTTCTAGTTTTCTTTAAGCCCAGTGCCAAAAGTACCTTTCCAGTCATATTCCATTAACACACAGATTAAAAACCCTTGTTTCCACTTTGCAAGGCTGTGAGCTCTGGCATCTTCAAGAGGTTCTCCTGTGCAACTGGTCCTACTCATTTTACAAAATGAGGGGGACCAGTGAGGGTCATTTCTCATATATAGGATAGGGAAGTGAGCACATGCAGGATAGTATTTTGCCTCAGCAAAATAGTCTTGCTCTGTCCAATAGGTAAATAGTGCTCAGAATAAGTGAGAGAATCTCCCTCTTTTAGGGTGACTACAGAAATGTGAAGATGGATATTAACATTTCCAATCATTCTGTATATGTGGCTACAAAGAACAGTGATCAGGCCCTTGCCTTATGCAAAGATTATAAAGAATAATAATATTGCTTATTTAATGATGTCAAAACATTGTCCTTAACTCCTGCCATAGAACATTTAAAAATGAAAAGCATTTTTGCAGTCAAAAGATGGGATCTAGAAGGCCTTGTTATACCTTCAAGGTTAATTTGGCAAGGAACTTAATCAGAAATCTCAGTGAAGAATAAGGAAAGATCTTTGATGAAAGGCCCTGTATTTTAGATCACTGCTCCACTTCCACTTGTAACTCTAATGGAAATGAACTGATCTCGCTGCAAGGACGCGTGCCTATTACTAATACAGGTACTTGTATGTTTCTTCTTTCTCTGCTTTCAGAGGCAAAAGATAAGAGGTCAGAAGAAGTCATCGAAGTTTTTTATTTTTTCTCCATCTCTCCTGTGGAGAATAAGAAGTAATTTTAACAAACCCTGAAGCTTCACAATGTCTTAAATTGCCTAACTTCTTAATTGCTTTTGGTGATGTGCATGAGAGAGAGAGCCTGAAATTCAATCCAAAATCTCATTGAGTGTCAACAGATGCAGGAATATGAGCGGGATGCAGGCTGCAGCTGGGCTCTGCCAGGACTCTAAGCCAAACACCCTGACTTGAAGAGTTCATAATCAGTCAAGATCTGCATCAAAAATGTGCAGCTCAGATCCACTTCTGGTCTGAAATAAGCCAGGCCACGTGCCAGAGGATACATACCTAATTACCAGGCTGTTCTGATTATTACTTCTTCTGTACTTTTCCCAGTAAATTTAGAATAAATTATATCTTTGGCAAATCACACAAAGAGATGATTATACATTTAATTGAATGTTTACCTCTCTTTTCTTCTTGTAATAGTAACTGGTACAGATTACAGGAACTCAGAATAATTTTCCTATATAGCTACATTTTCCCAGGGTTAGATTCAGTGGAAAAAAAAAACCACCAAAACAAAACAGTAAGACTTCTGGTTAGGGAATATTTATACCATATTCAGCTTTTTTTCTTCCTTTAATATGAAAATGAATAGTATCAAGGGATAGTGTCTTGGCTATTTGCAATCCATTGGAAAATGCGTACTAGAGGGGGAAAATACATAATTTATTAAATGTATTGCTTAAGGTGAGAAACTTGAAATTGAGTTTTGTAAGACTGGGGATTTGGGGTTATATGCTTGGCGTAGGCTACTCAATCTGCTGAATTATTCATCACTATGCCTGCTAGTGGGAATAACAAGAAAACAGACTTAGAGTTTGAAATGTATTTTCATTTGATTGGGGACAAAAAAAAAAAAAAAGTTTACAAATGAAATAGCAGCAACACTCGGAAAAGCTTTATTCCCTCCTCATTAAAGAACTGTTGATGAATGACTGCAGCTCATCCTATGAAAGGAATACTTCTGTGCATTCACTCTGAGTGGTACTTAAACAAGAATGTTGTTAGAGACTGTGATATCCATTAAACAGCCACAAATATTTTACATATTTACCACTTACTTCCTATTGTCACCATTTTATTTCCAAGTAACCAAAATGTACATATGTGTGATACAAGAAAAGAACTGAAGGTATTCAAAGTGCTAATTTCTCTCAAATGTTTGAGGAAATCATCTTAAAAGGAAAACTCATATCAGGATTGCTCTTTCCCTAAAAAACCAATTTGTTATGTTAGAAAAGTACTTTGATTTCCTTCCTTTTTTCAAGAGCTGTGCAAATAGGAGTAATTTTCTTACTCAAATTTTAGTGTAGTCAGAAGAAAATCTGCTTTAATGGAAGCCAAATCTGTTTGTTTATTTATTTGTTTGTTATTCAAGCATCAGGTTACCTATTTGCTGGAAGATTTTTTTAAATGTATAAAGGAAAACATTTTTCTGGCAACAAATCTCTTCAGCCACCACAAAGAAACAGTTGTTTCAGGAACTGAAATAAAAGCCTTCATTTTGTCAAGTTCTACTTTTTTCATCATAAATAGGGAGCATCTCCCCTTCAAAACAGCAGGCTTTTTCTCCTTATCATATGATTAAGATCTCTTCGGTTAGGAGGAATCAAAGAAACTAAGAACACGCTCCATCTTACGTATGCTGAGTTTCACTATTTCTCTGTTGGAAACAGTTGTTAGCCTGGAGCAAACAAGAAATATCTGAATCTGAAAGCTTTTCTCTCCTGTCCTTCCCATCTTCCCTACACTCCACAATAGACTACCCACAGATCTCATGAACTTTGACCATCACTTCAAACATTATAAATAAGAAGGGATGAGAAGAGTCTCAGACCTTTGTTTCCTCACTTACTCAGCAAAATATAGTCTCCAAAAACTGAGGAAAATAGAAGTAGCAAAATATTCTCTCAGCAAAACACCAAGTCTAATGAATGAAAAGAATATGGCAAAATTTCCAGATCGTATGAAGTATGAGGGATGGTCCTGCATGGTCAGGGTCCTCCATGATCAGAATTCTCCACTCGAAAGTGCGGGCAGAATAGTGCATCAAAACAAAACTGCATTAAAGTACAGGGCAGTACAAGAAAAAATTCACTGAAACAAACCAAACCCTGAAACACAGTGAAAGAGCCATCATGGTGGATCTGCATGTGGACAGTGTAAGTGATAGCAACAAATGTTTCCACATGTAGGATTTGTTGTGTGACCAGCTCCAAATATGGTGACAGGGTAGTCAAAAAAGGAAATATAACATGCTGCTGAATTTTAAATCTGCCCATTTCCTCATTTGACAGTTTTCCTTATCCTTAGATAAAGCTGAATATATTCTCAGATGTCTCTGTAAGATAGTGTCAATGTGCTCATTCAAAGAGCGCAAAGTAAAAATTGATTTCAGAATGGTCACTTCCTTAAACTATAGGAAATAATTGATTTGTGCAGTGAGATAGATTTTTTTGAATTTTGTATGTGTATGCTTTCTCTGAACCAACTTTTTGACATTTCGTTTAATATTTCATAAATTCTTCCTACAATTGATTGATATAGAGCACAATAGCAGCAATATTTTAATAAGATGCTGCTTATTTTCTTTGGTTTTCTTTTGATTAATTTTTATAACAAAAGGAAAGCTGTCAGGCATGGAAAATGCACATTTACAGACTAAAAAGGCTGTGGAAAACTTTTAGGTTTGTCCAAGGTGAGAGATTCTATCTGGTGAGGAGAAGTAAGAAAGACAAACATGGAACGATTTAACACTAACATCTGAACATCAGTTTAGTCAACATGTTTAACTTCTTTGGAAATAAAATATTCTGCTCTCTTAATACAAGCAAATAGAAGCTAGCATTTATTGTATTCAGAGCACTCACCAAACAGTGACTAACAAATGTACTTAGCAAAGATTCGTAAGACTCCTTTTGTTCAGGAGTATAAAGCAAATACTTAACTTGATGACCATAGGTCAGAATTATGGAACAACAAACATGAATTGGATTTTTTTCTCAGTAGGACTTGAAAAACATCCCAAAGCTGACTAATAACTCCGGTCACTCTCTCTGTCTGACTCTTCTCCTGTCTGCAAACGGTTCTAAAGTATTTGTCAAATGCAAACAAAAAATAACAGGTAGGAAAGGTGTGGCTATCTACAGGAAAATGGATATCTAACACTTGAAAGAAAATGAAGGGGAGATTGGAGAAGCATAAATTATGATCATTAGCCTATTCCAAAGCTACTGAATTCGTCTGGAGTCTTCCTTTGGATGAGAACCATCACTGTTGTGATGAAATGTAGAGTTCTCATCTCATGCAGAAACTATTTTTTTGACCTAAAACCCAGCCTCTGTGCTCAAGCCCTTTTCTCCCAGACTGGGCTGAATTCAGATCATGCTTCAGCTGGGACACCTGAGCTGAAATTCAACCTATGCAGCAAACATTGCTTATTGAAGCAGATACTCCACTTAAAACGCAACATCATGTGGATGGACTCTGTCCAACTTTCCTTTGAATCCAACAGACTGGAATCAAATTCATCCATCTACTCCTACAGCTCTGTGGCAGTCCAGCAACACAAAGCACTTGTGAATTCAGGGGATCGCTTTAAACATACTTGGCTCGGGTACACATGGTTACAAAAGAGAATAGGCAGAGTAGCATGTACTACTCAGCACGATCATTTTAAGGTCGAGTCAGACTTATAAAGCTTTACTTTCTCACTGGTAACCCTCCTGCTATGTGCAACAGTAAGAGCAGGGACTGGGCAGCAGAGAACAGCTTGCATTTGTCACAGGAATTTTTCCAGTATGTTTCCTGTTCTGTAGAAGATGAAATAATTCATTTGGACTTCCCTGGCTATTTTACAACACTACAAAAGGCAAAACTGCTATGGAAACAGAGTGCTTATGTGCAAAATGGAATCAAGGTTGTGTACTTCTGTGGTCTTTTCCAAATACAAGAACTTAGTGTTGTGTTTTGTTCTGTTTTGCTTTGCTTTGCTTAATTAAGGAACAAAGATCTTAAAAAATTCTGATAATTCAGAAATTACTAGAATTCTTTACAATTTGAAATCTTATTAACATCTTAAAAATATAATCTTTTTGGCAGGAACCACTCCTTAATAATTCCTAAAACTCTATTCTCTGCTTTATTTTATTTTTTAAGTGAGCTAATTCAATCTTGAAACAAATTTAGATCGATTTAAAAAATATTTTAAGCAATCTCTATGTATGTTCACTGTGTAATGTAGTAGTCCAGAATGGTTGAACTTACATGAAATATAATATAAGAAAAGCAGTTACAGTACTCTCAGCTTAAATGAAATAAAGGCAAGGTACTTTAAAAGATTCATCCATTTGAAAGCACACAGTTTAGTAAATGAAAGAATATGTGGTTACTCATATATGAGGAATCACCTTCCACAACTTCTGCAGTTAACCAGTTTCCAGTAATTTCACCACATAACTTTTATGCTGTTTTCATCTTCTTCCCATAATCCTGAAAACAATGTCTGTTCGATTTAGTAGCTGGTTCTTAACAGTGTATAAGTATCTCAGCATTTCACTAAGTCACATTTCCTCTTCTGACAGTTACATACTTTCCAGCACAAACCACAAATGCAAAGCAGACTTCTATCTGCTCCACCACTACTTAACTTTTGGAACAATTTGAAAACCTAAAGGCTTTCTGATCTTCACTGGTCTCTCCTTTTTGCCATATTACACTTAATTTTTCAGAAGGACAGAATAAGTTGGGATCTTTACATAGCTTGCTTTTTATGTTACTATAACTGCTTGCATGTTTTATCTTCATACTTTCAGTTATTTAAGATGTTAGCATGTTTTGTCTCGGAGACCATTCAAAAACCTAAACTTGAAAATGCTATGTCACATCTTGTTCCTGAGTTCAAGAAAGCTGAATAATTGTGCTGAAGAAAATTACCTCTGAATATTAAAGGCATTAGTTAATATATTTATACAGATAGCATAAATCATGATAGTGCAGATGACAGCATCACTGAAATCAAAATTACTTGTGGTATACGAGGCCAAATTGCCATCTTGCACTTTCATGAGAATAAAAACCCTGACAGAGACCCCTCCCTGGTGATTGTACCAGCAGTAGTTCAGGCTCTAAAGGGCTGGTAGATACAGTGTCCTGCCTACTGTAGAAGTCTCAAAAGTTAGAATGTTCTGGAGCAATGCAAAGGTGTCAAGGGGCCATTGCTGGCCAACACAGAGCAGGAAAGGCAGTCTGTTTCAGTGCTGGAATTCCCAGATTGGAGTCAGGGCTGACCCTCTGGTACTTTCAACTAAACTGGTAGGAACTGAAAACCTGAGTACAAACATATATGTATATGTTTATACTTGTAAACATTTATTTCCAGGAGCCCAGAATTTCCCCTCTGATCTATTAATACATTCTCACACACACCGTCCTTAGACCATAATTCATGAATACTTGGAAGAGTCTTAAGCTCATTGCGCTTGGACATGGCTGACCACTACAGTCCACACGTGGAGCTTGAACACTTGTGAAATATGAAGAGCAACTACAATAAGAGCAATTTTAAAAGTTTATATTGCAAATGTATAATGCTGGAAGACAGAGTTGTAATTTCTTTCAAAATTGATTTCATTTTAAAAAAATGTTACATTCTCCTCATATAAACTTTAACAAATCACATTTATAATATTCCTAGGCTTTTAAGGCATGAAACTGTAAAAATAAAGAGAGATTTAAGTAGTCTGTCTGTCTGTCTGCTATTCTTCTTTCCTTGTAAAGCTATTGTAGGTCCATCATTCACAACCCACACCAATTCAGCTGTGCATCTCTGCTACCCAAGACCCCAGCTCCTCCAGTTGGCACCACCAGCCTCTTCATAACCCTGCTGGGCTACTACTGGATGGCAGCACCCAACACTAGAGGCCGATCTGTCTGAGCAGTCTCTCCCACAGCAGGTTGCCTGGCTGGTTACAGCATATCTTTGGAGCCATCATGGTGTAAAGATCAACAATCCAAGTGCAAAAGGGGAAACGGAGGTTTGCAGACAGCCAGGGCTCCATATGAGGGCCAGCACGGCTTCCTGTCTCATAGGAAGCGCCCGCTCCATGACCTGTCATCTCTGCTGTCTGGACTGCTGTCTCTTCATTTCCTGCAGCAAAAAAAAAAGCAGCGCCAAAAAAGTATCTCTCTTCCTTCTGTTTCATCACTTTTCTTCCAGAAGGGCTCTGAACTTGTCTGCCCAGCTGGAATTAATATACCCAGTGTCTCTGTGGGGATAACTGGGGAAGTGGAGGAGGTCCAAAGGGGTGGTGTGAATATTTGCTGTTGATATACTCATAAATCAGTACGAGTATATGGCTGTGTTGGATCTCAGTGGCAGGATCAGAGACAAAGGAAACTTGATGTGCGACGCTCTGCTCCTTACGTGTCTGGTCCCCAGACTCATTTGAAAAGTCTTCAGAGTAACTAACAGAAAACAAAACAGAAATCACCAAGGAGAGAACAGCACATCTTCCTCAGCTGTATGTTAGCTGGGATGGATGCTTTACTGTCAGGCTGCGAGGACTCATGTACCTAACTGAGCTTACATTTGACTCCCTCTCTACTGATGTTAAAAGAAACTGAGGTAAAGACCAAGTAGGCAGGGAGGAAAAAGAGGAAGGCAACTGCAGAAGTAGCAAGAACTACTCTCAATTTAATTTTTGAATGCCAGTCCAAAACTGTTGCAGAAGCAGTTTGGCACTGACTGGAACTTGGTCCTCCAGACAGAGGTATACCTGAAAGGGAAGCAGATATTACAGAGTTTTTTCTCTGATAGTTCATTGTGATTGTAAGCCTGGAGAGCTTCCTGTTACAAGCCTTTGCTTTTAGCTTTTGATGACCTTCACACCAGTGTCTGTGAGAGATATATTGATAAATGGAAGAAGGCCAGCTGAGTGCCACACATACAGGTGTTTATATTGCTTAAGTGTTACCTTGCTTTGGTGAGGATTACTGCAGCTAGCTTTCTTGGATGTGATTTCCCAGTACAGTTTGAGTGACAAGTCACTCAAAACACTACTCTTCAAGGATTTTATGGATATTCTAGAGTTGGCTCCCACTGCCTTACATAGTCCTTTGATATGCATTGCTTCCTGCAATGAACCCACATGGCCTCTAGCCTCAAGCCACAGCGTTCAATGTGTGTCCTCAGTCTGGGGACAGAAAAAGACCAGTTGGATGGGCTGCAAAGTGATCCTGTCATTATTTCAGTGAATTTGAACTGAAAAAAAGAAAAAAAAACACCACAGAAAGGATAATCATTATGTCTTAAAACCCAGTAAGTTCTCTGTAGGACATAAAGAGACCCAGGATCAACTGCTACAAAGAATGAATGGAGCCAGTCTACAGTAGAAGCACTAGAACAGAGCTGCATGTATGAAAGACATTTGGCAAGCTCTGAGCTAAGAACCACTTCTTTTAATTTGCAATTCAGTAATAGGCAAATAGACTCCACTTTGAAATCACAGTGTAATATGCAGTTCTCATTGTGTTCTGATCATTGTTCAAGAAACAACAAAATTGTGCCATGTAAGTAGAAGGTGACAAAATCAAGTCTTGACATAGAAGACAGAAAATAAGATAATTCCTTCACAGAAATAAAAAGTTGAGAAGGTTTCCTGAGGTAAAGACAAGAAGTCTGAATTTTATTCACTGGGTCTTTGTATTAATTTGCACTCCTAAAAATAGCCATCGTTTCAGAACATAGATTTGGCCCGCTGGAGTGAAGCTATTACTCAATCCCATCTAGTATTCAGCCTGGGTAGTAACAAGCAGCAAGTGGTGATAAAATGGAATTTCAGACAAAAATGTGCTGTTCCTTACCCAATTAGGTATTGCTACACATGAGGCATTTCTTCCTAGATCTCATTGCTGATGACTTTATGCCTTCACGTAACAGGCTGATTTAGCCTTATCTCCTGCAAAGCTATATATAGTTGTTGTTGTAAAGTGTCAGGTGTTTTTTTTTTGTTTTTTTTTGTTTTGTTTTGTTTTGTTTTGTTTTGTTTTTGTTTTTTTGTACTCACTAATCTTAGGTTGCTTGTAGTCGCTGAGACTAGTGGACTTTTTTCTACTGTGATATTCTAAAAATACCATAGAAAGCCTTGACTGTCCACATAGAAAACAACAGTCTTCTGTTAAACTAGATGAGGTTTAACAAAAGCAAGTGTAGAGTTTTGTATCTAGGGAGGAATAATTGCATGTACTGGTACAGATTGGGAGGTGACCTGCTGGAGAAGAGCTCTGCAGAGAGGACCTGTGCGTCCTCGTGGACGACAGGTTGGCCATGAGCCAGCAGTGTGCCCTTGTGGACAAAAAATCCAACGGCATTCTGGGGTGCATTAAAAAGAGCGTGGCCAGAAGAGTATCCTCCCCCTCTACCCTGGTAAGGCCTCATCTGCAGTACTGTGTCCAGTTCTGGGCTCCCCAGTACAAAAAAGACAGGGATCTCTTGGAAAGAGTCCAGTGGAGGGCCACAAAGATGGTGAAGGGCCTGGAGCATCTCCCCTATGAAGAAAGGCTAAGTGAACTGTGTCTGTTTAGCCTTGAGAAAAGACAACTGAGAGGGGACCTGATCCAGGTCTATAAATATCTAAGGTGTGGGGGGCAGAGTGGCGAGGCCAGACTCTTTTCTGCAGTGTGTGGACACAGGACAAGGGGAAACAACCAGAAACGGGAGCACAGGAAGTTTCACATGAATGTGTGTAAGAACTTCTTTACGGTGAGGGTGATGGAGCACTGGAACAGGGAGGTTGTGGAGTCTCCTTCTCTGGAGATATTCATGACTCGTCTGGACACATACTTGTATGACCTGGTGTAGGGAACCTGCTTTGGCAGGGGGGTTGGATTCGATGATTTCTGGAGGTCCCTTCCAACCCCTACGATTCTGTGATTCTGTGATTCTCTCCCTCAGAAATTCTAGGAACAAGGTGTAGTGTTTGCTCCAAAAGTAAATTACAGTGCTATGATTGTAGCAAGTCAGCATGGAACAAAGCTGAGCAAATAAAGCTGGTGAGAGATTTATTGATTCGATGAGAAGAATGAATATGTGCCAGGCCACATCTGTACCAACAGGTTCTGACTTCTCCACTGTGCATGGTCGAGATAGTCCTCCCTCCGTGTCATGAATTAGAGCAAACTGAGGGACATCAGTATCCAAAAGTAGCCAGAAGTTCCCTTTCTTTGTTGTGCCAAATAGATTTATGTAAGCTGGTCTCCTACACTCTTTAATCTGGATTTATCCTAAGGGAACAGCAATGGTAAGCTGTTCTTCTATATTTTCTCCCTGGCAACACGAACTGCCCAGAAACAATATGAAGTGGCCTACAGGCAAGAATGGATGGCATCTGTTGGAAGGGAACACCACCTTAGTTTATCCCCTAGATCCTATGCATCTCATTAAAAATGCAGATGTTTTTAATGCTCAAGCAGTATAAATAACCCTTACAAGTAGATGTCAGCTGACTGTATTCCCAAATGGCAACTAGAAAAGGACAATCCATGCAGTATCACAGCTGCCATCTCTTCAGAATGTACATCTTCAAAACAAATGGAAGAGACAAAAAAAAGGCAACAGACAAAAGTACCTTTTTAACTGCTTAATAACAGGAATGTTGAATGAGGAAGCTGTAAGAAATATTCATGTCATCAGAGTGCCATTGGGTGAGGAAGAAAAGGGATACACAGTCAAGAAATTTGTAACTAACATGTTCATTTAGCAAGTGATTCTCAGCATTTTTTTCCAAATTTTACTAAGTTCTTTTACCATCTCTGTCTTCTTCTCTTGTCAGCTCTGTGAATCTTCCTAGTCTAAAATTGCCTTGAAGTCACTTTAAACTTGCACACTGGAAACAGAGACAGAAGTACATAAATCTTCTCAGCAAGTCACTATTCCTGGCAACCCTCTAGCTTTGTCCAGAATCTACCCATATTTATCACCATCTGACTGAAGAGTTATACTGCTCCCAAAGGAGCTCTTTGTTATTTGCAACACAACTGTCATTCCTTCATTGTCAGTAGGTCCAAAGTGAGCAGCTAATTTCTCCTAATGATAATTCCAGGGGGCCTATATGGATGCGTTTATTCCAGAAGAGCTTTTTACTGTACTTAAACAAGGAGTTCCCTTCCTGAAACTGCTTGCAAATTTAGAATATTTTAATAGCTCCTATTTGCCTTTATTATCATATTTGGCACAAAGGCTAAAGCTGGCCACTCAGATCAGATGATTGTGTCAGTGCAGTCTGAGGCCTGAATTTATAGACAGACACAAACTGAGTACCTCCAAAGCACATCATGGTGCAGCTCACAGATCAGTAGGAGTTAAGCAGTGCTGGGAGTGCAAAGTTTAGATATTTGACTTCTACTTAACCCCTATTTTGGAGTGCTTAAGTACAAGTCATAAGTCAAATGCTCCAGTCTGCTACTACCTACAGGACTGAGCAGCAAAATTCCCCAGGTTAGAAGACAAATGCTCAGCTGACAAGTTGAAGATATTTGTTCTTATTGATATCTTCTCTTGACCTTCCCACAGCTCAGTCCAGAGATGTAACATGGCCAGATGACTATAAATTAGCAGACATCTGGCTAAGTACGGTGATATTGTAAGCTTTTCCCTGGTTTTGTCCCTTGTTGTTTTTTTCTATCCATGCAATATTTTCTCTGCTTCCAAGGGTACCCAAACACATCTAAACATCTTGCCCTTGTAACAAGTAAAGGATTTACACCCTTTTTCATTCGTACTTACTCACTTAAAAGCTGAAGTCCATCTCTTATCTATGGCTCTGTAATGGATTATAAAATAAAATATTAACATTATACAACAATATGTGCAAATAGTAGTGATGGCTCATTCTCACTACTCTGACTCTTTCCTACGCAGAGAAATGTTTACAGTTGGATGTTGTTTTATTTATATGGCTATTTCAAGATATACCCAGACACCAATTGTTATGTCCAGAGTTGCCTGTCAAAACTCAGTTGAACTGACACTGGTTTCATGGCCAATGAAATGATAATCATTGGCACTCTTCAGACTTTTCTGACATGAATTTGGAAGTACTTGCCACAAACTGGTCTGTAACAAGGGAATGCAATTACAGATTTGTTCTTTTCTCTTGCAATAACTGTGCCAAATATTTGTAGATCAGACTTTTAAGTGAACTGGGGAGTTTGTTCAGGTACACCTTGAATTTCTCTGTGCCATGCATTTGTAATAATTTCTTTTTCCTTTGCTAGTGATACCTCACTGCCATCATTTCAGTTGTTAATAGTATGGAATTCTTTCTCCATGACCACATGGTATATTCCAGGAGCCACAGAGGATATATTTGCACTGAATACTGTGTCCGTGTGTTACAAGTATCACTGGCCCGCCTTTACAAAAACAGCAGAGCATCCTCGAGAAAGTGGGTTAAATATAGCCAGAGGCCAAATTTGCCCTTGAGGTAACCACTTAGTCCAGGCACTTGGCCTTATTTGTCAGCAGTTCCTCCAAAACCTCTCTCCCTCTGTCTGGTGGAGGCTGGTGGCAACATGCCATCAGCAGCTGACTAACATGACACTTTGTCCAGAAACAGGGCGAGTGAGGTTATCAGGAGATAACTTAGCATCATTGTCATTATTCAGCCATCAGCTTCTCTGGTTGGGTTGTCATGGAGTTACAGCATATGCTACACAAAATAACAATGTTATTTTAGGAGAACTATGCCATGAACTTCAGTCCTCAGTTTGCCAGGCTCCCTACATGCTGACTGTAGGGATGCCAACTGTGGCTTGCAGTGTTGTCACTGATAGAAGTCTTGCAAGTTTGTGTTTTACCAAATAATGGTACACCTCTGCAGCACTGGCACAAGATATAGTTATGCATGATAGATATTAGCTGAATGTTCTTATGCTGTATCTGTGAAAAATAAGCATTTCCCCATGATGTGCTTGACTGACTTCACGTCATTCCTCTGGCAAGAGGGATAGAATTACAAAAGCTTTTTTTTCTCCTCTTTTTATTTTTTTTCCATGTGCCATAGCCAACAATGTTTTACATTACTAGCCTGTAGTACAATTTCTAAAATAGGAATTTCCATTGCTTGGAAGGCAGTCTAAATGCCTTCTTTTTGGAAAATCTCTGCTTCTTTTTCTGCTGCTTTTCTTCCTTACTTCTCTAAAACATATGTTTTCGATCTCTGAAGTTTGTATGTAAGAAATTGCTGCTGGCAGAGATTTTTTCTTTGCAGTTTATCTCCCACTGTCCTGATTAAAAAAAAAAAAAAAAGGAGAGAGGGAGGGGAGATAAGAAAAAGAATAGAATTCAGGTATATATTTACTGGTAAGATGGAAGAGAGAGAAAGGGAGGAGAAAAAAAAGAACAAAGAAACACCTCTTCAAATCATTTTTTTCTTTTCCTTTTTTGTGCTTTGAGGTTCAATCTGGGAGCCACAGCACCAAAACATTGTGAAAAAATTGATTGTTCCCGCTATCTTCAGTTGGCACTAGAAGGACCAGTTCTAGGAAGTCTTCCAGGGAAGCTGCTTTTTATACCTCCACTCTAATTTTAGAGACAAGAGGTTTGGATAATGTGAACATGCATCTACCTTACAAGAGGCTGTTGCAAGCTGAACCTGATTGAAGCTTTCCAAAGGTCATGCTTCTCTCCCCGACGATCTGGATTTCAAATGAAGAGCTTTATAAACATTGGTCATTCCTCATTTCCCCATTTAAGACATCTGACAGAATCAAGGTCCGACTTGCCAGTTATGGGAAAGATAGAAATAAAAGGCAAGGACATCTTACTTTCTGTTTCTGCCAATGTTAGGAGCTGAGTCTGATGTGTTTCAGGGATCTGATCGCTCCTAATGGTGCTTAAGAAATAGATCCAATAAAAATAGCTGCATTTTATGAATTAGTCTCCACATCTGTAATTATGAAAGACTTTGTTATCCTGGTCCCCATTGTAGCTCCCTCATAGCCAGAGATCTTCGTCATAATCCTGGCTGGCCTCCCAGCACCACCTACTTCCATCTGAGCTGGATGCCACAGGATCCCACCCAAAGGAGCCCCGGCTCCCTTGGAACAATGAGCAATTCTTGGGAGACGCCACTGGAACGCTGTTGCTGTGGTACAGGAAGGCTGATAACATCTCTCGAGCCACAGCAGCCCTTTGTGTCAGCAGACACAAGTGGGATGTTCCTTCTTAAGCTTTCCAGAGCCAGAGGAAGTGGGCCTTGAAACACAATGCTCATTGAAATCGGCTTTCATCTGGAGGCTTTTGCGGCGTAAGCGCCACGCGGTGATGTGCTTTCCATCTGCAGCCTAGTCCTCCTTATGCATTTCCTCTGTTTGTTCCAGAGGGATGGATGGCAGCACCTTAATGCAGATACACATTGTACTAGCTGGTGGGCATTATTCTGGACATCGGAAATCAGTAGTCCTCAGCAATAGCAGTATCCTCAGCAGCCTCTGATGGAAGAGGATGACCTTTCAAGCTGCCTCCTCCTTCTTCTTCCCTGTCCACAGGAATAGCATGCTCATTATAGAAGGGTTTAAAAGCATTTCACATACAACAGTGAACATGCTATGGGCTTTGTTGTTCAGAGTTTCCATGAAGAAAGTCTACACATGATGCTAAAGAGGTTAGGCTCTAGAGAGCATTATGATAAATGGGGGTTAACTACAACTCCTGGTTGTTACACATCGTTGCTTTACCGCGCTTGTTGAAGATTGAATTATATAAGTAGAATTGAGAAGGACATTTTCTTTACTAATAGACACTTCAGCCATGCCCTAAGACACTGTGAAAGCAAACCGCATTGCCCAACAGTGATTCTTCTGACATATCATCATGTGATATGAAGAATAGACTTCTTCAGGTCGTGTTTTTGCAGGACTCCTGGTGGTTTGTAAAATCTTGTAATTAATCAGAAGAAACACTGTTCTACAGAGATCTAAGCCAAGGCTTTATGCAAGTCAATGGATATCAGATGAGACAGCCATGTAGGCAAGTGTGGAATTGATTGTGGTAGCATAAGGACAAAACATAATCATTCCTGAAGAGTAAATGTTCTCATTAATCCCATAGAATAACTGACCTTTTCTGCTATAAGGTACTACAGAATGAGGTAGATATGTCTCTACTTATTCGGCATCTCCATACCAGAAATATTTCATGAAGGCTCAAACTGTAATGAGATGAGATTGGTAGGAAAAAACTGCAAGTAATCAGTCTTTCACAAACTAATTACTGAGCATTAGGCCTGATCCCAGCTAATGGATAAAGTATGTTTTGGTCCCGGGGGATAACTCCACTACTTAATCACCCTGAGAAGTTTATAGAGAGGGAGGAAAATGCCAGGCCAAAAACTCATTGAGTTTATGTGGGAATGGGTAATGTGTTGCATGGGAGGAGGAAATTGTTACCAAGAAAATACACAACAAAATAGCATAATCACCTCACAATCCACTTTGAAAACAAAATCTAATCTGGAATATCCCCTTTATTCTGCCTATTCAGGCACTCTGGAAAAAGATCCTTACTCCAATCTACCTCTCACGAGTAAGTACCATTCACATGAAAGAAAAAAGAATACTATTTTTTCGTCACTTCTCCATCCACCCCAGATACTGTAAGGCTAGACTTGAGGCAGGGGGCACAGCAAGCATGGCAAATGGAGGAGGCATGTGGAAGGCCAGGTTGCCTGCCCCATGATTAATGTTAGAGAAGAATCACTGGAATCAGAATTTGGGGCAAGGACAGACTGAAAAACAAATCACAACAAAGAATATAGCAAGAAAAAAAGTATTGTGAAAGAGGAAATGAAACACATTTTAATGACCTGCAACTTTTTGTTCTCCTTACTGAAAAAGGTGAGAGCATGCTAAGCTAAGGGCTGCAGGATACAGATTATAGAAATCAGAAAAGTATCAATTTATTAAAACATTAATTAACTGTAGCAACTTATTCCAATAATCAAATATTTGATGATCTCTTGAGGTCCTTTCCAATCCTGTGATTCTGTGATTACAGTGGTGCTGAAAGACTTCAGTGAGGTTAGGTCTGTGCTATTTTTGATGCACTAGGTCCACATAGTGCCTACTTAAGGACATAGGCTGTAGAAAAATGTACCCTAAGATCACCTTTAAAGCTTCAGCACAGCAATCATCTTAAATGCTCTAGTATTTGTTGAACAAACAAACATGATGGTTGCTACCACATAGACATACGTATGCTATCAACTTTACTGTGACATCTATTCAGTTGGATGTTTGTCCATGAATGACACTCAGGTAGGCTCAGAAACAACAGTGACTCACACAGAGAGGTTCAGGATGAACTGATGGACCTGTACTGGGACAGGATGAATTTTCCTCTTCATCATTGTTGACAGAAGAGTGATCCTGCCTGCAGCTTAGGCTATTCCCCTACCCTTTAGTCAATTAAAGCCTGGTAAAATGTCAGTTTCATTGTCTTTCACCTGAAAAGCAGTCATACTATAAATAGCATTAGTGCTGCTATAAAACGAATGGAATATAATAGAAAACAAATCTAGTTTGCCAAACTTCTTAGATGAAGACATCTCATTACAAATTATTTGCTCCTGAAATTTGTGTTTAGAATAGATATAAGGAAGAAATCCTTTACTGTGAGGGAGGTGAGACACTGAAAAAGGTTGACCAGCGAGGTTGTGGATGCCCCCACCCTAGATGCGTTCAAGACCAGGCTGGATGGGGCTTTGAGCAACTTGGTCTAATGGGAGGTGTCACTTCCTACAGCAGGAGGGCTGGAACTAAATGATTTTAAAGGCCCTTCCAACCCAAACCATTCTATGATTCCATTCTATGATTATCTGTACTGATCCTATACTACAAAAATAAAGGGCGATAGCTGGAAAAAACTCATGGCGAAGAGTATGATAGCATGATTATATCTTTTCAAACTATTATGTATCTCTAATTTAAGCATTTAACTGTTTAAAAAGCAATTGTGTCATTTTCAGAGATGTCTAACCCTTTTTTTGGTGTTTCCTGACTCTATGCAAGGACTTGCTGTTTTTTTTTCATCATTTTCAACACATTTTTGTAGAGACATTTGCCTAAATCCAACTCCATTCTAGTATAAGTTAGTGCTTGAAAGATTTACACTGTCACAGTTTCAGTTTATCTGAACCTGAAGGTCAACAGAATAAGATGAAATATCCTGTCAGCGATTTAAGGAAAGAAGATGGAGGTATATAACATCAGTTGTCACATTTCTTTATGTAGTTCCAGTTTTAGCCATCTTCCTACAAGTTTGCCAGCTGCTTCTGGCAAACAGCTGCTTCTACTTGCTTTCACTCAACAAAATTCTTTAAATCACATTGGAAATTAAATCATTTAATCACAAATGAAAACAGCTTATTAACCAAAAACCTAGTGTCAAATAGAGTACCAAAATAATAAACTTGATATCTCAACTTCTGATCCTGTTTGTATTTCTCTTTTTCTACAGAGAACTGCCTACAGCTTTAGTCAGACAGTATACTGAGAAAAGTCATATTAGTCAGGGATTATTATTCCTCGGTCTTACGTTTTCTTTAGCTGATATCAGTCTGAATGACTTCATGTAAAATTCAGTGACTAAGTTTAATTGACATGGATCTCAACTGCTTACCATGCTGTTGTATCTTTGGAAGATGGCAACAGCATTAGAGACTGTCAGGCAGCAGAAGGTCTGTAAAGCACCACAGTGGGACAGGTCAGTCACAGCATCTCTCAGTCATCCTTGGTTGGGCAGTGGTGAGTAAGCAGTGTCACACCAAATGGGGATGTCACTAAATTAAGTGTGTCAGCATGATTACAGATTAAATATTATAAACTTAAAGCAGCTTAAGTCCCTAACTCCCTCCACGAATACACAAATCCAACACTAAAATCTGAAAAATGTTAGCTTTGCATGTCAAATTTTTCATGACAGCTGCATTCCTCTTCAGACCATGAGCCCCAACAGCCGGCTGGTGTTGGTGATCAGAGAAGGCAAACACGGAAAGGAGAAGTCTTGCTTTCCTCTGCAGCATGTCTGGCCAGGTGACTTGGCTCTGCAGCTTTGCTGTCCCCATGGCTGTCACACTGGAAGAAAGTAGTGGAGGGAATTTCAACCACTTCAGTCTCCTCTCCTTTCTGCCCTTCTACTTTATTCCTTGCTCACTGCTCCCCCATGTTTTTGGAAACCAGTTTTCCTGCCTGATTCAATTAGATTTGCAGATACTTTCCTAATATGCTCTTCTCAGTTCTCCACTGTGTTTTTCCCTGTCTTTTTATCTTCATGTGTTCCAATTGCACTGCTTTAACAAAACTGATGGTGTGCAATTAAGCCTATAATTTTTGTTACGCTCCAAGAGACTGCTTTTGTGCTCTATTGTGCTCCCTGCATCCATACCCCTGAGTCAGAAGCTTTTCATCGTAGTATGTCTTTGTTAAGGAGCTCATCCTCAGACTGACAGACAGCATGTTCCATCTAGCATTAAGTTAGCATCAAACTCATCGGTAAAACCTAACTGCTACAATATAAGGCTGGAGGGGAAGTCAACATTAAAAGCACTGAGAATAAAAAACTCTGCTGTAAGTGGAGGTACCTGGGAATAAACCCATAGAGTCAATAAGAAACAGCAGATGAGAGCTGAAGCTGTTTAGCAGTGAAACTCACCCCAGAAGTGACCCTGTGCCCTTGAGCCCTGCATCCCCTGGGAGCTGCGGTGCAGGAACAGAACGGTCCCTCTGGCTCTGTGCCTGCTTGCTCCCATGACGCACGGGCAAGGGGTTGAAACAGTGAGAGTATGAAGAGGCCTCAGGAGCTTTGCTTTTCATACAAAAAAAAAAAAAAAAAAAAAAAAAAAAAGACAGAAATAAATAGAGGCAGGGGTTTGGAGTCTCTAATCAGTAGTGATTGCTTCCTGTGCAGAAGTCAGCTGTTTCCATACAATAGCCAAGCTGTTCAGTCTCTAGGTGCCATCCCAAGGTCATCACTTTTCTATTGCTGTTCCCCACCCCCATGGAAAATTCCTGTGCTCTTTTATGTATATAAGGGGTTTTTTAACCTTGGAAAACTCATGCCTGCCTCCTGCGGTTGTGGAAGTATTCAGCACTAGGTGCTGACCTGAACTTAGCTTCTCAGGGCTTGTCAGGGTTTTCCTTCTCTCCACAGCATCAGTGCCCAATGTGTCTCTTATCTCAACAACTTTTTAAGGCTTTTAAGCCCAATACTTATCTGCACTGCGTTATGTGGAGTATGATAGCCAAGTTCAATTCTGACATACTTTTTTCCCACTTGCACTTCTAGGAACTCTCATGTCATTGCACTCTGAGACAGTAAGAAATGAGGCCATGTCAGTTCCTAGATATTGTTCTCTTATGAAATATTTATTTACATGCACACACATCTTGTGCTGCTAAACTTACTCAGTGCAAAGGCTATGCAAGGAATTGTTTTATCCTAAAAAATTCTTGAGCTATCACTTTATTGGTTTATTTTTAGATCTGCTAAGCAAAAATTCTAAATCTTCAGAATTCAGATATCCTGCATAAAAATGTCCAAATACTCATTCTAAGCAGCTTCTTTGTTTTCTCTGAATTCTTTCAAATGTCTTTTACAGGGCTAGACCTGACCTGTGGAACACTAACTTCTAAAAACCCGTGTTCTTTTTCTGTTGCTGCTGACATCAGTTGGGCAAGGAAGTTTACCTCCCTGCAGGTGTGATGCCACCCATAGCCCTGCCTAAGGCTTCCTGCAGCTTTTAATGAATTCCCTGTGAATCTTTGTAGGCTGTCATAGTTTATTTAGTGGAACTGAAAAAAAAAAAAAAAAAAAAAAAAAGTGGATTTCAGGAAAGATCTGTTTGCTGCCATGGTGTTAGGAGTGCAAGGTGGGAGCAGATTATTACATACCAACCCTAAGATCCCAGCATGTGTAACTGGCCCCTCAGGATGTTTGTCATCAGAATGATTATGGTCTCACAGCTTTGTCTCTCATGTCACTTACCACTAATGAAACAGCCATGCTTCTCAGCCTGTGGCTTAAGCAAAATTCAGGACAACTCAGTAATTTAACATGCAAATTGCAGGGAGGTCAATTTAGATGAAAACTGTGGATTTTACTGAATTATCTTTTTTTTTTTTTCCCCCAAAGTTTGGTTCCTACTGATTCTGAAGCAAGCAAGACTGAGCCACAAAAGTATCCTGATCTGTGCCCAGATTTGGGTAGTGGGGCCACTTGCCTGTGTAGACACTTTTGAACCTAGAAGATACCACTACTTGTATCTTGCCCTTTCATTTCTGTGTGGGTGACTTTTTGGTATTTTTTTTGAGTTCATTCAGGGACACAGAAATCTGCTGTTAAGCGCCAGACAAGTTCATGAATTTCAAATTCCTCCTAAGAAAGGTATGACCAAACTCGCTCACTGTTCTGCCGGGAATAATCTCTATTAAAATACTTTTGTTTGAAGGCTTCTTCGAAGTTCCCTAGGCTCTGATTCTTTCTTTTCCAGTACATCATTTCACTGTAATAGTTTCTCTGAGGCTATTTCTAGCTACTGAGTTGATTGTCATACTACCATTAGGCAAGACACCACAAAAACCCTCTCAGATGGCTGTGTCATTTGAAAACCCTAAGTGAGTAACTGCTTAATATGAAATCAGTGTACTATATAAAGGAAAGATAGTAATTTATTTATTTATAACCCTCTATGAATAGATTTTTTTTTTTAACTTTTATAACCTAATACATATGTTGATTTGATAGTGAACTAGTATTTTAACAGGTTACTACATCTTCCCAGTGACAGGTAGAAACCGAAGCACAAAAAGCCCATAGAATTTTACATATGTTGTTAGTACATTGCCTTTTCACCCTTTCCGTGATGGCTGTCACTACAGCAATATGTCAAGTGGCAATGGAATTGTGCAATTATGTTGATATGTTGACATCTTATTCTACCACACAGAGCTTTAAATTATAGTCTCCTTTTTCAGACTTATGTTAAAATGTTAACTACAGAGACCTTTGTCTTTTCAAGGATTATATTTCTTGTGTAATATTTACTGCCACAGTAAGATATCCTCGCACTTTCTTCTAAATATGATGTTCTGTGTCATCACATGTCGATACTAGTATAGGTTACTTGCTGCTGTTTTCCAGAAACTGTTAAGTCCTTGGTTGCCCACAATAAATTTTAATATAGTATTCTCTGCACCCCTACAGTAATGGCACAGAGCACTACAGTTCTTAAAAATGCAGTCCTTGGGTTTCAAATAACAATGTCACAGCATTGCCTCTGGCACTGATTCTTTACGAGAAAAAAAAAATGAATGTGCATACTTAAGTACTTCAGTGCAATAGCATGGTTAAAAAGCATCCTAGAACTGTGTAAGAAAACAAGCAATACAATAAAAATGATACTGTAAATTCTTTGTTCTCTTTCACACTTAAAGAAAATTTAAAAGAAAATGAAAATGCTGCTCCTAATTTGTGCAAATCTATTCTAATTAGGCTTTTGGCCTGGACGCTTTGCTGTACCACACAAATATCACTCAGCAGCCTGCCACATGGACTGAGCTGCAACTCTTTAATGTTCTTTCCATTTTTTTCTCCTCTCCCTCTCCCCAGCAGAAAAAGGCATGAGATTTGTGATTTAAGAACAAACCAGATCAAAGCAACTAGAGTAAAATAATCTTTGCTCCTCGAGACAATGGTAAATTAATTCCCAGAAACAGAGCCAGGATCACCTCTATCCTTTATCACAGTGGTTTAAAATATATTTTCTTTTAATTTTATTTCTTTATGTTGATTTTTTCCGGGACAATGTGACATTTAAAGCTAATAATGTAGCCAATAATGTGTAATACTGTGGCTCCAAACTTTTATGATCATACAGTAGTTTTATGCTGTTCACTGAAATGTATGAAGTACTCAAGGAAAGGGGATGAAATGGCACTAATTTAAATGAAGTAAAAGATTAACATGGGGGCTTATTTTACTTAGAGATTTTTTTTTTCCCCCTGTTATATATTATTATATGTTGTAATAATGTTTCTGGAAAAGACAGACAGATCAACTTCCTCACTTTCACAGTCAGATATTTCCCAGATGGGCTAGTAGCTGTGTTCTAACCACTTTTTTTGTGTTTGTCTTCTCTTCCTCTATCTCATTATGAGTAAGATGATTCCTTCCTGCTAGGATTCAATACTTAGTTTATTAAATTTTTTTCCAGTTAATTATATCATCTTTACCCTGAAAATTGCTGTTTTAGAGGTGAAGTCCCTTGGAACAATAGCTGTGGCATGGCATTTTAAAATCTCTTAACCGATTAATCATATTCCTGGAGAGTAGGAGTAATAACAAGAATACTCACCGTTATCATAAAAATGTAAGAAGATTTTTAAAAGGGTATAAATCAGTCTTTAGCTGCAGTCTGTTTTGAATTATCAAAGGCAGCAGGGAGGGAGAGAAAGGGAGTGGAGAAATGAAATAACCCACGTGAAGTAATAATGCAGGAAATACAAAACATATGTAAGCTAAGCTATAAAAATACACCAACATATTTGCCTTCAAAAAACCCCATGTAAACATCTCCAGGGAGAGCACAAAGAGTCATGGGCAGCAGCTGCTCACCTGGGGCCGGGGCTAGTGGCTGAGTTCAGGCAGCATGCTGTCCCCACACCAGTGGTGGAAACTGTCACAGGAGGCAGGGAACCCCCAGTCAGTTCACTGTAGCACTGTGTTTTCCATGAGTGTGATGTTTGGTCGGTGTTCTGTGGTGAGCAGGCATTTCCCCCTGCTGCATGGAGGGTGAGATCTCTTGGCAGGGAGCTGCAAAGTTCCTCTGTGCAAACACACTAATGTTGCGTGGCAGCTGGCACCAGGTGATTGTTTACAAAAGCTTTACATGCATTCTAGCATTTAGCATGTGGAGGTACTGAGCAACGGTTGGGGTTCTTGATGCTGTTAACTGAAGGCCATTTTTTTTTTAATTACGCAGCTGTTGGTTACTTGTTTAAGAGAGGAACTACATCTAGGCTTACTGCTGAGCTTGTGCAGCAATTTCTGTGTTCCTGCTCTATTTGCCTTGACATTCCAAATAATTATAGAATAAAGGAATATTTTGGGTACTACTTCTCTGCCTTCTAGGAAGCCCACAGTTTGAGTGAGTTCTTGGGGCCAATTCATACAAATCATGTGCTTTCTTCATTGGGTTGTGATTTTCTTTGATGCAAAATAAGTTTCTTTTATCACTACTTTAATAAAGAATGCACACAAAATACACAGATCAAAGTGGTACATTCACGGGCAAAATGATTTTTGCATGTTGCTACTTTGTATGTGGGAACCATTACACAAGGAGAGACACTGTGAATAGACTTACTGTTTACATAGTACCAAAGTATAAGGTTGCTTCTTGTCACCAAAACAACTCTGAACCCTCATGATACACTAACATGTGCGTGGTAGCTGATGACACATCACTGTTGCCTACATTAGCACAGCAAAGATGCTTTGTTCTCTGATGTCATGAGTTTCAAATCCCAGCTGGAGATTTACTGACTAAGCCACAGTGAGCTGCTGTGAGTTCCTCCCAAAAGGAGCAGAGAGATAAAATAGACAGCCTTTCCCTTTTCCGCCTCACTTTAGAAGTGCTGCTAAGTACCAGGTTTCAATACCTGTTGGTATTGAAATACCAGTACAGTTGCTGACGGGAGCAACTCTGAATTCAGATATGTAGATCACAGATTAAATCCTCATTCACATAAAATTAGAAACTTCAATTCCACTCTACCATAGCTTGGAGCTGGTAATTGCATTTCCATTTAGCAGGCCTCTTGATCCTCTGCACAAATGCAAAGAGAGGTATTCCAATTTTCCTGTTACATAGCCACTTCCCAACCTGTCATGTTTCTGCAAGTTCTTGCCTTTTAGTAATTACACAATATATATTGCCTGTGGAAGATGTTACACAAAAAAACTATTCTTCTTCACTGTGCAAGTGTATCACCAGAGCCCAGGCCAGTGGACTTCTACACAAGGTTTGTCACGCTGAGAATTGAAGCAGAAGAGGACATTTAGTTGGTGGCTGTGACTTTTTAGATGATGGTCTCATCAGGTGACAGAAGATTTAATCTCCCAGCACTCACAGAAAGTATTTACTGTGACTATACTGTTAGAGTTGTGCAACTCAGTCACAGAAAAGTTGTGACTGGCTCATGGTCACACAGGAAGGAATTAGGAAGAGGAAAGTTGCTTAGTCAGTGACATAAATTCTTCATCTTTTCTTCAGAGATTAATAATTATTTGCTCAGCATCTTGGGTGCTTCTAATGTATCTACTCATCCCAGAGAAGTGCTTTGAAGCATCATTCCTGTGTGGACAACATGTGAAGATATTGGACAGAGCAGAAATCTAACAATTCCTTGTTGCTGTTATCAAGAGGAGTGAAGTCAAGAGGTGTCTGAGCCAGATACGGTTTTCAAAATCTGTCCCAAAGAGAGTGAGCAGCAGCCTGGATCTCTCTGCCCCCAGCAGCGATGTGCTCCAGAACCATTTAACAAAAAGAGTGCAAAGGGAAAAGTTGTTCCTGGGGAAGAAAAGAGACTTGAAGTCTCTTGCAGTGTGAGAGCATTCAAAATTACATGAGATGAGACACGAAAGAATAAATCTCCATCCTGTTTCCTGGAAATGGAAGGGTCTGAAAGAACTCTTAAAATTAAAGGAATGCATGAAATGAGAACAGGTACTGAAATGCAGAGGAATCAGCAGAGAAGACAGAAATCTGGGTGAATATAAAGACTGAAGGACAAGGTGAGAGAGCTAAGATAAGTGGTGACCCAGAATAAACAGCAACAACAACAATAAAAAGAGTATAATTGGTCTGGTGAGCTGCAAGTGTCCAAAAATGAAAAGACTGAAAGAGTATCACAAGCTCTAAAAGAACCAGTGAGAGCCTACGTATTCTGTATGTGAGGAGAAATAAGTCCTTTGCTGTGGCACAGATTGGAGCCACTGTACAAATGTATGTGTATATGGCCATATTCATTGTCATCCAACATACTTTTCTATTTCCCCACAGACAGTCAAAGTACAACATTATGTCTCTGAACTACATCAGTGCACAGGGTTCTGTGTTATTTTTTGTATACCAGGCAGCAATTATATTTCCTGGATTTATCCAGAAAACAATTATGTGTACTGAGGGACGTGTTAATGGGAAATACTGGTGATAGGTGGACAGTTGGATGGGATGACCTTAGATGTCTTTTCCAACCTTGGTGATTCTATGATTCTATCAGCCTACACAAGTAGAAAACTCTGCCTCACTTTCATTGAAGATAGAGAGTATAAATTGTCTGGACAGACTGTTCAGTCAACAACAAAAGCAGGGCTTAACCTTGCTTGTTAAACCAATCCAAACCTGAATACTTCTGTTGACTGTTTTTTCCCTCTGGTGACTGTAGGTCACCTCTAGATTCACACTTTGGCAAAATAACTCAGAACTTACAATGCAATTATAGTAAATTTCATTAAGTTATACCATAGATTAATAAAGGCTAACATGGTGTTATTAATGTCATTATGGTCTTCTCAAAATATGCCTCCGCAAGGTTCAATGAGCATTGCACAAGCTTTGCAGGGGTCCTTGCAGGCTCACTTGGTGTTGACATGCTGCAAGACAGGTCAGCACAAAAGTACCAGCCAAAGCCTACCCTGGGGATCCTTAGGGCAGGAGAAAAATGATGGTATTTGAAATACAGAAGCACAAGCTGCATGGGTCCTGCCAGAAAAAGGGAAGGAGATGAGGGAGCAACAGTGCAGCCAAGAGCTGAGGAGAGACCTGCTGCTACCAGTACTAGTGTCTGGGGTGGGAAGTGATGGTGGCTGCTCCTTTTAGGAGGGCTCAGCCCTTCTGCTCTTCCTTTTCTCTCCATCTCCAAAAATAATCTTTGGTTCCACACCTCACCAACTTCATTTTCCAGGTCTCCTGTGTTGAGAAGGAGGGCAGCAGTGCTGTGGCCACTTGCTGGCTGCTGACTCCTCCTAGCTGAGGAACAGTACTGGTGGCAGGTGGCCAGCAAGACAAGCACCATGGTACACAGCAGCAGCAGCAGCAGAATTTGTAAAAGGAATCCTAGAAGGGAATGAGAGTAGGCAATACTTGGTATGGAGGAAAGGGATCTCATCTCTCACTGATGTGCTTGGAGCATGAAAGAACATGAGCACATTTGAGATGTAGTGGGCATCAGGGTATCTTCCTTCGATCTATTTTACATGCCACCGTGTGTCAGCTATGTATCTGGCCTTAAGCTGACTAAATGTATTTCAGGGGATGATGTGAATTGCACTGTCACTGTCCTGTGTTTAAGCTGCCTAAGGCTTCAGAAGAACTGAGAAATGTTCTTCTTCTCTCTGCTCTCAGCAGTTTCCAACACATTTCTGGGTAAAAAGGATGTTTGAATGAGCCTGGTTACTAAATGCAGAATTAAGCTTGTGCTTAATTGAAATCAGCTATGTCATCCTGATGTAAAAATAGAAGTGAGAGAATCAGTCCCAGCTTGCACTGGGTCCTGGAAAATGTATTTATGCCTTTTTCTGCTCTATGAATTATTCTGCAAGCTCAGCAGAATCAATTATCCACTGTATTTACTCTTGCCATAACAGGCCTTTTGTTGTTTACTCTCTTCAGATCTTCCACCTGCAACAGAGGCACCGCAGATATTAAGTCACAACAAGAATTTGGTCCTATGCACAGTGCTGTCCTGCTCTGACAGGTTTGCATTAAATGGCTACAAACAAAGCTGCACATGCCCTCCGCAGAAGCTGCATGTGAAGGACATTTGGAGGAGAGAGAGTTCTCTGCCCGGATTTGAAGATGAATACTGATGGGATCTTTGCTCCATTTGTGCCTCCTACTTTGTCCTAATGGTTTGGCGGAGAAAAAGCAACAGTGCCAGAATGAAAAATATGTTCACATCCCTTTAATCCCTTCCCAGCTAAATCCCCATCATTATCTGCAGCCAGCACTACATATAATTAAAGGGTTTATTTTTATGTTACAAGTCTCTCCATAATTATGGAGTGTTTGTGAAGTGCAAAATTTCTGTGTGTATGTGAAGAATTAAGAGACCTGACATTTTCTCCATTTCCTACATTTTCCTTTCTACCCACACACTGCTATCTTCCTCCCCTTTGTCGTACAGTCATCTTCACAAAGATAAAAACAAACAAACAAACAAACAAACAAACAAGCAAAGATGAAACTCCTTGTGAAATCACCCCCACAGAGAAGAAGCAAGGTGTCTGACAAGACAGCACAGAGCTGAATCTCCATGGCATCTTTCTTTTCTGAAATACTAAGATACCTTGAAATAGAAAATGAGTTCAGAGCCACAGGAGAGCTTTACAAAGATCCCCTATTTTGCTGTCAAACAGTTACACAGCTGTTAATTAGAATTCCTTTATATCATGAAGACAGAGAACCAGGAGTGACTGAAATTCAGGGGGATAGGAGAGTCCTCCTGGCTCTCTCTTCTACTCATTCAGGTCCCCCTTCTTCAAAGGACATTGCCAGGAGATGAGTTCGTCTTACCAAACAGAGAGACTGATATTGAAAAACAAAACAATACAAAACAAATGTCAAAACACTACAAGACTTAGAAATGGAAGGGCTGCACACACACAAACATCAGTCGATGGCTTGGAACAGGATCCTGAAAATAATAAAACTTGCAGGGTAGCATTTTGCAAAATTGAGACCAGTGATGTTTGGTTTTTGTTTGCCCAAAGTGATTCATAAAGTTGTCTATTAAGATTCCTAGAAAATGATTATTTTATCCCATCTATTTTCAAGTTATTGTATCTTATTTGTGCTAATAGTAAAATCGAGAAATTGAAGTTATATAAATAGGAGATAGCAATGTTTAATTTGATAATAATCACCAAACAATATCAGAAAGAGTAACAAAATAGAAAAACAAAGATATTCACACATCTCTTATTTGATCTTTACAGATATCAGTCCTGTTTTATTATGCTGTCTTACATGTGCTCACTTTCACTGCAGACTTGAATGAACTGCAAATTTATTATGAAAACTGTGCACACCACTGATTTGTTTGCTACTATCAGTTCTGACAGGAGCTGTTGGCACATGAATCACTTATAACTTTCTACTGAAAAGTCATTACTCCTTTAGCTTGCACGATTCTCACATCTTGATCCATAGAGCATTCATTTTCCTTGTGAGAAGTGTACAAAATTTTCATACCTGAGAAGTGAATTGCTTTCTCTACAAAATCCTTTCTAAATGTGTAATTTAAATTTGCCCTAGTAACGTATGAAGTGTTTCTTATCTATCAACAGTGGTATTTTTCTTATCAAGTTATGCAGCCATTAGGACAATTTGGAACTGTCATGCCTCTATGTGACCTAGTAAAATGACAATTATTATTATTTATTATATTGTGGCTTTCAACAGTTTAATCACTTGAGACTCTTCTGACGTGAAATATATATAATTACCTAATTAACTGGAAAGGGATGTAAACATTTCATATTCTTCTTTGACAAATACAATAGAAAGTGTCCCTCATTCTGTCCATATATATATATATATATTTATTTATTTATATTTATATTTATTTATTTATTTTGTGAAGAAAGTAACGCTGTGGTAAAAGCTCTCATAAAATCTAGTTCTTCAAACAGCCTCTTCATAGGAAGCCTGAATGGAACACAGAAAACCATTTCTAGCCCAAAGAGCTCTGTTTTGGGAACATTCCTTAGCTGATTCTGCTACACATACTTAAGATGCAGCAAACGTCACTGAAGTCACCACAGCAAACATTTATAATACAACTATTTCCTGTGCTCTTGTTGTTTCTGTGACACAGCTGTAATTTCAAACAGAAGAGTTTCCCAGGCCCTCTTCACTGCCTTAACAGAAAAACAAGATGAACTATGAAACTGCTGTTTGCTCTTTCGCCAGAATTCTCTCTAGTTTTCAGGCTTTTTGAAAATGCCTGTTCATAGGCTTTAAGAAGGTTAAGTAAATGGATAAATCGCTGGCAAAATAAATTTCTACAAATACACTTCTGATGCTGTGGTTTTAATGCAAGCATATGCTTGCGCTACATGCAGTGTTCATTATACGCAGTGTTCTTATATCATAGGTAAAATGATGTGTGGAGAACAGTGACATTTACCTATTCATAGGTTAGAAATACTGTACATTATCTGTCATTAAATAACATCATCATGAAAGCTAATCTTTCTCTTTGGATAGGAAATAGTTGCATATATGTAGGTGCATATACTTTGCCCCTGCATCTTGCCATTTCACTCATGTTGTTTTCTCTTATGAATACTCTATTATGATGACTTTTGCTTGGCTCTGTGAATCACTATTTGCCTGAACCTGAATACAAAGTGGATGGAAAAAATTACGAGCTTAGAAAAAATAATCACTTTAGCGTTACCAGAGTCACAAGATGCAGGATATCAGAGAATGAAGCTTTTCAGACCTGCACACTGGGTGAAAAGAGCTCACTTTCCATAGCAAAGCCTGTTTTACTAGTTCAACTAAACACGTTCTCCATTCTTCCTGCACTATGTGTATTTAATTAATTGGATTCTGAACAGAATATGGTAAAATAAAGAAATAATAATAAAAAAAAAAAAAACAGCAAAAAGCAATAATTAAAAAAAAGAACAACAACACAGCAGCAGGCCAATAGAGACTCTTGAATATTTCTTGCATCTGAAATTAATTCACTCTGGCCAGCTGAGCACATCTATCCAGTCAGGGAGCAAAAAAAGCACCTTGTGTCTTATCTAACCAAGCAAAAATAAAGAATACAGCTTACCAGCGAGGGATGTGTAATGAATGCAATTAATCTATTCATTGTGATTTGTTATGATTTGAACAGCACCTGAAGGCATCAATCAGGTCAGTGAGCCTAACACGATATGCAAACTCTGAGCAAAAGGCATCTTCTTTGAAGAGGTTATAGCCTAAGAGAGAAGAGAAGTAAACCAAGATAGAAGATTACACACAAATGCAATTCCATAAGCACGAGTCTCTTGTAGTAATTGACTCAGTGATGGAGAACAAGGGTGAGGAAGTGTTTTAAGGTAGCCTTTCTCACAGGATGTCTAAGGATCTTGCAATTAAACATGGAACTGCAAAGAGCTCTGTTTCTGAAACACTGCAACACTACACTGTTTGACAATTTGCTTTCAGAACGCTCAAGATCATTCTCACATTGGCAGTATACACAAACACTTGAGCTGCATAAACTACAAAACTCAATGAAAACAAGGTCAATATCACCGGTCTA
Source organism: Meleagris gallopavo (assembly GCF_905368555.1). Taxonomy (NCBI): domain Eukaryota; kingdom Metazoa; phylum Chordata; class Aves; order Galliformes; family Phasianidae; genus Meleagris; species Meleagris gallopavo. Next base: position 55,228,041 of record NC_139405.1, on the reverse strand, counting down.
CATTCTCTGATGTATAGAAATTACCTTTTGTATCCAGGAAAAGGCACTGACAAATTCCTGGATGAACTTCCAGCAAGAGCAGAATCAGTGCCGGCTTTATTAAGCATATTCAACAGCAGCCTACCAAACCATCTCTAGTCCACTCACATACAGCAGTAATAGCTGTGTGAACGGTGTTGGATTCACACAGGGATACTATAGTCCATTCCCAACAGCACTGCAACAGTGTGTTTCATCTTTTCCTGTTAATAATGACGTGCATTTGGGAAATGAGGCAACAAACTTCATACAAACTTGTTACATCACGTAATTACATATTGCAAAATTTAACAAGTTTTCACAGCTATTTTTAATTCTTACTTTCAGAGTAATAATTACTAATATTACTAATAATTATAATTAAAGGGGGCTTTCAGAGCCCTCACGCATTTGTGTATCTGTACAGAATCCTTTCACAGACTTGCTCAGGCTGACCATTAAGAAGGATACACTGAGTGTTTCAAGTGCACTATAAAAGAGAAAAACATGAAAGTTCATCCCCTCCACATGTAAGTAGGTGTAAATTCTCAAAATCCAACTTCTATTTTTGTTGTTGTTGTTGTTTTGTTTTTTGTTTTCCTGAACTGCATGACAAATTATTCTACAGTGTAAGGTGCTGAAACGGCACTACCATATGGCTGAGGTTTGACGGGTTTTGGAAATGGAGTGTCACATGCTGCCAAGCCATCTTAAAACAGAATAATTTACACATTAACAGCAGTTGCAATGCAAAACCCAGATTAGATGACTTGTTACCTTGAAGGGTTTTTCTTTGGGGAATGGAGTCCAAAGATCTGATATGAAACAAACAAACAACAAAACAAAAACAACACCCTTGTTTTAATAACACCTGGTGTTATTTTCCTCTGAATGGAAGACCAGAAAGAGTGGGAAACCTGTTTCAATTCATCAGTATTGCAGATGAGCTGTATAAAGATCAGAGTAGAAATTAAGATCAGAGTATCAAGATCCAAATCAGCTTAGAAAAATTACAAGAGAAAAAAAATGTTATGTGGGCATTATAAAGGTTATTTTTGCATGCAAATTTTTTAATTTATATTATATTTCCATATACAATGTCTTGTTTTTCTTCCAGCTTCAATATTTTACCTAAGATGATAAAATACTATACTTGACCTGTAAAGTGGGTACCTGGAGACTACTAGAAAGTCTGGAATTATACCAGTCTTACTATCAGATTTTAAGATTGAATTTTGTTAACTATGCTAAACAGTGAACTATGCTAAATCCTTTTTCCAGACATTTATGTAGAAGCATATTTCTTCTCTTTGATATAGTATTGGATGCCTATTTTCATATTGTTTATGAACACGCTGGCTACAATTTTCTTTTACAGTTGTAAGTGAACAATATTAATACTTCCTATTTGTAATACTGAATTTTTTTCCTGAGATGTAAGCAAGCAAACTTATTCACGAACATCATACTTTTGTAGTTCTCCACTACCATATATATTTGTCTTTATTCAGTAGAAAGAACTTTAAACTTATTTGTGTATATCTAAGGCCTACACAGCACTTTCTGCTTGCTAAATTAATTGTACTTAAGGCCTTACTGAAATCCAGATATATGACATTAGTGGCTCTTCTTTTGTCCACTGACAGTTGCATCACCATAAAAAGCCACTAGGTTGGTCAGGCAGTATCTACCCTTGGTGAAGCCATGCTTGTTATCCCATATTACCTCCCTCTCTTCCATGTGTATTAGCATAGCTTCCAGGAGAATCTTCAGCTGGATTGTCCCCAGCACAGTTCTCAAAGTCCTTTGAAGGGAATATAGGCAGCTTGTGTTTTTCCTCTCACATTCCATTTTAATGGGATTCATTCAAGGCAGGGAAACACTGTGGACCAGAGCTAGTGGTTTGCACTGATGCAGTTATACCTAGTGGAATTTATCACTGGACTATGCATAGCTACAAAGATGGCAAGATGGTTGTGTAATTTTTTACAAAACTGGGCTCTGGTTTTAAATAAGACAGTGAATAAGAGCAATGAGCAACAGCAAAACTAATGAAGGAAGATCAGAAGATCAGTGAAAAGTTAATATGATAATTAAAAATTTTTAAGTCTATGTGGTGACAGAGCCCCAAATATAGGCACACATTTTGAAATGTGATGGGATTTCTTATAATCTCAGATTTCAGAGATCAAATGTCTGCCTCTGCCAGTAAACTGAAGGGAGAAAGGATGGATGATACACCAGAGGAATGGAAAAACTAGACAATGAAGCAGGTCATTTGGAACAATTCAGGGGAGAGTGACAGGAGAAAACAGAGGGAAGGAGGAAACATAAAACTATGGGCGTGATAAATGGGAAAAGGAGAAATTATCAGGACACACAATTAGAGAAGTATGATAAGAGTAATAGTTTTCACACTTTCAGGAGCATGAAATGACAGAGCTGCTACCACTGATGTAGGATTATTGTAAGCCCTGGAGCATGTGTTGTCTATGGACCTGTGTAGGCTGCTGTTGACCAGAAGGAGAGATGTACTTCTCTTTCTTCTCAAACACTGCTGCCTGGGAACCACAGCAAAATTATGCTGTGCTGAGGGAAGCTCGGTTTTAAGATGATCCTACTGATTATAAACTACATGAGGGAATGTGGCAGACCAAGTTAACCCTGAAAATCTGGTCTCGGACTGCAGGTTCATGTAGGGTGAGCAGAAGGCTGGGGAGCAAGACAAAGAGATTGCATCTACAGAATTATTTATTATACTCTGGGGTTATAAGCAAACGTGAGGACAAGCACATTCCAAAATGGAGTGTATTCGTCATACACATCATCAGAAATAATGATTAAAATAATTCTTTGTGTTTCCAATGAAAGTGCAAATCTCAGGGAAAAAAAATATCCAGAAAACATGAGATTATAATATATTTAGCTTCACATAAGCCCTGTGAAATAGTTATTCTTATCTGCACATTACAGAGGAGGAAACATTGGCATGAGGAGATTGTGATTTGCCCAGGGTAAGGCAGGAAGTCATGGAACAGCTGAATAGAGATCCAAGCTCATGAATTCCAGCTCTGCACTTCAGTCACAAGATCAGCTTTAGTTTCTTTTTCTTGATCATATTCCAAAAAATTAAGTTAGGCAAATCAATAGTTACGGATTTGAAATAACCTTTCACCTTTATACTATGTCCCAATCCAATGTATTCAAAACTACATGGGAACCAAAGTCTGGCAAAGGAACTTTCATGTATCTTCTGCATATACTAGGATGAATCCTAAGCATCAAATAGTCCAAATAGTCTTTAGAGACATCCACTATCAAGATTTAAAAAGAAGTACTGGAACAGAGATTAAATCCAAAACATTCAAGATGCATTTTGGACTCTGAACATGTGTTTCTTTTTCATTCTCTCCCTGATGCATGTTTAAGAACACAGAGGAGGTTGCACTGCTTTGCATAAGAGGGCCAGGGACTCCTGTCACAAAACACGTTGTCACTTTGTGCTGGGGCGATTGTTTGGAGGCTGGATAAGGTCCATGATCCTTTCCACCAAAGCAAGATTCAAACTTTGTTCATCCTAACTAGTGAATACTTTCAGCAGTAAGCAATTTCTCAGCTGGTGGAAGTAGTCACTATCTTCCTTATTTTGCCTGCAGCCTAATCTGATAATGATTTTCAAGAAAATCTTATCAGTTCCAATCACACAGGCAAGAAAGGACAAGGAAGATTCATCTTGGCTATGAAAGTCCTTCAGAATGTGGCTGAGATGGGCATTCAGCTGTGCAGAGCTGCAAAGGCCGTCATCAGCTCTACTTAGCCCCCCCAGCAGACTCATAGAGTCTGCATTTGAACTGCCCTGGTAGTTTTGTCTGCCTGCAAAAACATACCAGCAAGGTCTTTGCAGACTCTAGGATCTTGGCTGGTACAGCCCAGCTCTATGCCATTGGCATGTACATGTGTCAATCATCTACAACCAGGCTGGAGATGTTTTACATATGACAACATTGCATATAGAGTAAGCTTGGACACCCAATGGTATCATACATGGAAGTGTAAGGGCTTGAGAGCTTCATGTTTTCAAGTCTGAGAACAGCAACAACATGTTCCAAGGATGTAATTTTGGATTTAATGACCAATAGTGCCTGTCACAGAATCTGAGTCTTCATGTATTGCTAACTTGGAGCCTCTCACAGACTACTCTCCAAGACATATCAGAGGTAGAAGAAAGATGTCACAGTGGAGCTATTTATTTTTCTTCTACACTTCTTATCTCAATACATAATTTCATGTATTTTTTTCTTACTTTAAAGTTTTTTGTTATTTAAATATAGAAATATCTAATTCATGTGCTCCTGAACCTGATGTGTCTTGTAGCAGGTTTACATTCAGCCACGGCTGAACAAAACTGCTTTCACAGCTTGCTAATTACTAGGCAGACTAACTTTGTTCACAGAAGTGAATGCTCATCTCAGGGGAACATTTATTGGTGTGAGTCTGATAAAATGCTGTTGGTAACTGTTTACTGTACCTAATATCAACCAGTTTTATCATCTGCCATTTTTACGTTGTTTAGCAAACAAAACCCCTCTGGTGTCTCTCTACACTACCAGTGTGCTGCTGTGTCCACAGTATCCCTAAAATACAGATAAATAGTGTGTGCTTCATTTCCCATATGCTGCACAACTTTCACTGAAAATTACTGTCAGGCTGGTGTGGAGAGACTCAGAGCCAAGATCTAGGGCATTTGACCTCTGACTGGGTTATGAATTACCACTGAGGTTAGCAACATCCCTCAAGGAGGAACTTGGCACTAGACTTTTCTTTTTTACAACTGAAATTAAAATTTAGCTTAGCACAGTATGACATTTTTGTTTGCATACAGCATGCACAGAAAGCAAAGGAGAGTGCTGAGGCAAAACAAAAGAGGTTTCTGTGTGGAGTCCCACTAACACATTGTAGTCTACTTGCCAGTCCTAGGCAGCAACACGAAGTGGATCACACATCACACCAGCTCTGGAGAGCAGGCATCCACTTCGCCCAGGGACAAGGGACAAAACAAAGGGACAACTAGAAGCACCCAGGGGATGTGCTGGTATCACAAAGATAACATGCAGGGCGGCACATAGTGCTACTGCTTCACATGACCTGCTGTAGCTTCAGATCAGCTGATGACATCTCTGGTCAAGAGAAACGCTATCTTTAATCTTTCCTCCTCTAGAATCACACATTAACCATGTGAGCATGACCCTCAGCATCCCAAGCAGGAAAACACGTCTGCAGCTGTCACTTGCCTAACTTCTTTTTTCCCCAGCAGTGGCTGGGATTCCTCATGTGATGTCAGGAAAATCAGTTCATCTCTCCTATAGTCATTTATCCCATCTGAAGCAAGATTATTAATAATTCCTGCTCACATATCAGTACATTGGATTTGCCTACACCCGCATTCCTCAGAGGATTGGCAGTTTCTAATCTAATAGTTGTCTCTAGATTCTTTACATCATATAGACAGACAATAGAGAGCAGAAGAGTATAAAATCCTTGAAGAACAACCTTTTCACCTCGGAGAAAATGTCCAAATTGCAACAGCCTGTGCTAATAACAGACAAAGCCTGAAACTTTTACAGTTCTTACAGTCTTTGAAAGGCTCATTTTAGCTATTGGGACTACTCAGTGAATTAAATGTCAGCCCATGTATTTAATTTGGTCCTAGGAGAATGCCCAGGATCACGTGATCCTCTTTGTGAAAGGTCTTTGCAGGGAAGGCAATGGTGATGAATGGTGAGAAGCTACTGTGAGTGCTCTGGAGAGTATCATTTCTCATCTCCATGGCCCAGACCCCAGCTGGGCTGAAGCTGTATTCCGCTTGTCACGATGGATATGAGGGCCATGGCACTGCCTGTCTTGACAAACAAGGTAGAGCAAGAAACGCTTCCCTGAGGATAAAGCCAGCCAGCATGCACAAGTGTCAGTCCCACTGAGCTGAAGCAAGATCAGGAAAGGCACCTCGTCTGCTTAGCTCTGTGAGGTTCTGTTGCCATCCTCTCTGTCTTTTAGGCTCCCTTTGCTCTACTAGGGTCCTGCCAACAGAGAACCACACTGCAGCAGATAAATGAAGGCTGGCTCACTCCCGTTCCCTGTGCCCAAACTGCCGGCAGATCTGTCTCCACCAAAGACAGTGCCAGTGCTGCCAGCACGTCATCCTGCACCTGTGAGTCACATCTGAGTCACCAGGAGCAGCTGTGTCTCCTCTCAGGGGGAAGAGCAAATCTCACCAACACTGCAAGGCAAACCCAGAAGGACAACTGAGGCATCAGTTTGCATGTGTTCCCAGCAAGGTCTCCCAGGTGTTAAAACAAAAGTGCCTAGCAACTGTTTGGAGATCAGTTTAAATTAGCCACTTCCCCCATCCTGCTGGCTTTATTTCACTTTTCAGCTCTCAGAAGGAAGTTCTCCACAGCCAAAGCCTGGAGAAGGGCTGAGGGGAAGATTAGAGGTGGCTGTTGTCAGCTCCAAGGTTTTCTGCTGCTGGATCAAAGTGTTCTAGTCATGCAACATTAATAATGCCCTGCAGGAAGTCACAAGGGAGCACCTATCTCCAGAATAACAAACAAGTCAACCCAAGTGCTTTGCTGGTCTCCTTCAAATGCATTTGTAAAACCACAAATCACTCTCTGTGAACTTTCCTGCTGAAATACACACTTAAGGAGGCCACTGACTTCACAAAAGAAAACCTATCCACTTTCTCTATCTAATGATAAATTCACTGGGGTGTGCTGAATGTGACTTTCTTTGTGCTTGAAGAAATTCTGAGCAATTCTGAATGATTAACCTAGTGAGGCATTATTTCAAAGTGACTAGTTCAGACAAGATTGCCAGGCCTCATATTCTGCTCTCGATACATCACACTATCCTTTCCAAAATGACCCTTTAAAGATGGAATTATGAAATAGACAGCAGCGGGAGATCAGACTGGTGCATCTAGGGACATTTAGCCCAAATTTCTTTAAGATGATATCCTGAGAATGTATCTGGTTTCTTTTTGTATTGGCTCCTGTTACACAGACACATTTAAAATGTGTCCTCATTCATATTTCAGTAGTCCTTTGACCACAGATGCTTGGTGTCTTTATAACAAGAAAAAATATAGATAGGGAGTGCATCCTTGTTTGCCCTCTACTTGGTCACCAATGCAATAAAGAACACCAAAGAATTAAGAATTTGGCAATTGCTGCTGACAAGCTGAGAATAAGCTGTTCTTGTGCATAGGGTATTGAAAACCCTGTGATCTGAGCATCTGAGAAAAGTGACTTGAGAAGCAGAAATCTGCTAGGAGGTTTCTCCTCAGAGGAGGCATTTCATAGTAAAGTGAGGTGTCCAAAATGCCCATGTGGGATCTGCAGAGTAGCCTTCACCAACTCAGTGGTGTTCCAGTTGTCTGAAAGAACAGTTCTTCTCCTCTCTGCAGAAGAAATACTTTTCAGCTTCTCCCTCTGAATTTGTCATGACCAACACTCTCAGAGAAGACTCCAAATAACTTTCACCCCTCATTTGGAACCCTTAATTGACTACATTTTTTTAAAAAAAGTTTTGATGCTTTATCAATAGATGAGAATTTTTGTCATGATACGGAGCAGAATGGACCAAGCCCCATTTTGCACATCCGTGGAAAAGGGCTACATCACCAGCAGCTGTGTTACATAACAGCAAAACTGAGTAACACTGGCTTTCCCTTCAGAAGTTTTTGCCTCACTTTCAACTATCCAAACATGTTGTCAACAGTAGTTCATTTCTGGGAAGCAAGAATGTTTATAAACTTGATCTTGAAGATTAGAAAAAAAGACGGAGCTCATTCAATCATGATATGGTGTTACAACATAGGCAAGAATGTCACTCTAGTGTTGTGATTTTAGTTCTCTTCTTTAGCTAGGAGATCATACTTCTGTTTATATATGCTGCTCTCTCTGTCCCAGCCATGACTCTGGAAGTCAAGCTGCTCTAAGTCACGTATTGCAGGACTGCTTTCTCTATGAAGTAATCTAAGAACAATATTTTCAGTACATTATTTTTTTTGCAAAACAGGAAAAAGATACTACTTATTTTGTCCTATGCATCAAGATAACAATAATTAGTCTTCCAACTCTCTTGAGCACTATCAAAGGGGGAAAGAAGACCTGTATGAGAAAACTCACCTTGTAAACTTTTGATGTAATAGCAGTGAAGTTCACAACATACTTGACCTGATTAACGCTCAGCTCTGAATTTACTCATGATCAGGCTATAGCATACTTGATGATTTTACTTAAGCAAATCAAGTCAAATAGCTTACACCACACGTTCACTCAGGGAAGCTGTTGCTGAGGCCATGGCATTCAGCCTTAACTAGGTTTGTTTTCATTTCTGATCAACAGGAAAAATGTGACCACAGTTTAGAAGAACCACTCTGGCACCATTTTTTTCTCTTATTTTTTAAAGGAAAGTTACATTTTTGCTTTAAGTTGAACTATCTATCAAAAAAGTAGATGAAAAGATAGGTAGTTTGCTAGGTGCTTCCTTCATCTGGTTACTAAGCATTTACCCCACAACCCTCCAAGTGGATATATAAACATGATGAATCATACTCAGCCCTATTAAAATGTTAAAACTGAACTTCTGATGAGGATTCTTCATATTTTTCCTTTCAGGAAGGTTCCCTAGACTTCTGCAGGAAATAATGCACTATAAATCCATTAAGTTGCACAAAGTCTCTCCCTGCAGGGACTCTCACTTCACAAACTTGCAGCTGCTGTGAGCTTGGGTTAAGCTACCCACAGAGTTCAGGACGTTGCTATGACCAGGCTGCAATTATCTTCAGGGGGCACATGCTCTTCTGCTGAATGAAGAGGAATTGGGAGATTTCACTGTACCTATTATACATACATATCTTATCCCATCCCCAGCCTCTATCGTGCATGAGGAGGTACTCCATGGCTCCACACAGTGCACAATGCATTGGTAATAACAGTCCTACATCTGAAAATTACTGCCCTTGCAGAGCAGGACTTCTAAAATCAGTGTCCTATTGCAGCACACACCTTTTTTTGACCTGCAATGGACTACTGAGGCCAAGAAGGGCTTAAATACTCTGATAAATATCCTTGAGGTCTTCCATCTTCTCCAGATAGTTCTACCAGTATATCCTGCTGGGAAGAGAAAAAGACTGAAAAATACATCTGAAATACATGGGGCTCATAGTCTTTCAGACTTTCCTGAGATGAAAAAGTCGATCAAGAGGCACTTTATAGTATATGATTAAGTTTACCAAGCTGTATAGCACAATTAAGTTTATCAAATTGGAATATCAGCATTTTACTGCCCAATCATTTTGGTTTGTTAAAACATGGAAACACAGCTAGCAGCTGAACCAATACTCTGGTTAGAGAAACATCAGTTATTAGACAAGAAAAAATGACCCTTTTAGTACTTGTCTTCAGCCACAATGCAATGTTCTGAAGTAGTACCCAAGACCAAGATGCTAACTGGCTTTCTTTCTTAAATATCAGCAATAAGGCTGAGAGAAAGCTGGCACTCAGTTGGTGAAAGCAAACTGAGCTTGCATGGACTCGGAAATGTGTGTTTTACTTTAGAAGCTTCTCCTGTGAATTAGGTAACCCGCTGCTAGGTAGTGCAGCAGAGGGTGGTCATTGTTTAGAATAAAACATAAAGAAACAAGCAAATTCTAATGTAGATGTGTTGGCTTTGGCCAATTTAGTAATGTGATTGCAGGCAATTCTGCAGTTGCCTAATGTGTGCTTTCCTGAGCTGTCATGCAGTAAGATTTGGATTGTGAAATTCCCATTCTTCCCCTTCCTCTGGGTCCAAGACCATAATGAATATATCAGCTGATTGTCCCACACTGGCTTTTTCTCCTCAGATTGGAAAGGAGAACTGTCGTCAGGACATGAACTGTCATGAAAGCAGCAGCTGAATATGTTCACATGTTGGATTTATTGCTGCTTCCAACTCTAAGATCCAGCAGTAACAAAGAGTTGGAACTTTACTCAGAGGAAGGATTTGCTTTCTCAAGCCTATCCATTTAAAAATACTTAATCATGTTGGCATTAGGTGTTCACATTAATTAATTAATTTGAAATTGTTTTTCTTGAAAACAACAGAATTTGGTTTCCAAATAATGCAGTGGCTCAGAAAATTGAATGCCATGTCATAAGATCTCTGATTAAAAAGCACTGGCAGTGGTAACTTAAATTTTGTAGAGAGAGGGGCAAAATAAAAAGCAATAGATAGGATAACAAGTCCTGTTTCTTGGCCAGTGAGTTACACCTATCAAACAGCAGGGAAAGACTGAGAAGGAAATATATCTGTAGCTGTAGCTAAGACCTGCATAAGCATGATAAAGATCACACTTAAGCACGGATGCCCTAAGATGCTTGCTAGAACCCACAACAGATGCTGAGATTACCTGTGAGGTGGCACAGCCCTACGGGTACTAATTCCAGCTTCTATCATGAGGCTGACACTTTCTAAATCAGGAGCCAACTTCACAAGTTACACAAAATAAGTACAGGTCAAAACCCTATTCTATCTCACACCCTTAGTGAGTTCACCTCAGTGTGAGCATTGTACTAAGCAAACTGTCACTCAGGTAATCAGATTCACTTGCATCCTGCTGCAAATGTAGTGGGAAAATACTCTTTCATATATGTAATCTTGGGATCAGGATTAGAAAAATGATCACGAGGTAGAGTAGCAGTTCAGAGCAGTCATCTGAACTGATTTGGCACTCCGAAACAGCTCAGAAAGTTCTCTATAAGCCCTATAACTCTGGTTTGGAGGAGATACTGGGGCTGGCAGTGCATATTTGCCGTGTCATCCCTGCAGGGATCTCTCCCACTTGCAGGTAATCTCCAGAGCTGCTCTTGAATTTTGCCAGGATAAATAAGGCCTACCTCATGTGCAGGTAACTCAAAATAGATTTCTTCAAGCGGGCTTTGCCCTAAGTGCTGTGTGATTAAATACACATAAATAGCTCAGAGTGATAAGATGTGGATAGGCAATGACCTCCCCTAAGGAAACAGTATCTCACTAACTTGATTCTCTTCTGATGCTATTAGTCCTGGTAATGAGGTAGAACACAGAGTAATTTTAAATTTGTTATATGATGTAACTTAGCTTTTTGGGACACACAGCATGTGCAGAGTGGATACAAATCATCCATTTGGATTTTTATGTGCTTAGGACAGTCTCTCCAGGCAGCACCATAGGCACTGTAGAAAACTCAGATCACTTTCTTAAAAAGAAAATAAACCTGTTGCCTATGAGGTATCCTTTGAAGTGTGGAGCTCAGGCTCTTGGCCAACATCCCTTTCCTGGCTGACTCGTTTTATGCATAACTGCAGTAGCACATTGCAGTCCCATGGGACCTGCTTATTTCTCCCCAGTAAACTTTCCCCTTTTGGCATGGGAAAACAGATTTGCAGTGATAGGAGGCCAGGATATTCTGCATACTTAACACCATACATCTTCATAAATTATTTTTCTCTCTCTTTTCTTTTTTCTTTAAGTCAAATGCCAAAGAAAAGATAAACGTTAACCCATGATTATAAACCACGTCTCTTATGGCTTGCGTATTTGCCTTGTAATACCTCCAAGTCAAATATTGTTTAAATCCCCATGCTAGCCAAGATGTATGAAAGAGACAAGGCTTTAGGAAGCCAGCAGTGAGCTAAGCAAGTTAGCTGCAAAATTACTGGCTGTCACGTTGCCAGGGCTGATGCACATAGATGAGAGGAGCTGTCAGGAGACTTAGCTTCTGCCTCCCACCAGTGTCCCTTGGGCCCCCTCCACGATGCTCTGCTGTGTGCAAGCCTTTGCTCTCTGGGCCACCTGCCACCTCATGTTGCTGCCCATGGCCCAGCGAACCTCCCACTGTTCCCTGCCCTGCAGTGGGAGGGGAGGGAGGGCAGACCTCTGTGCATGACCGTGAGGCCACACAGCAAAGTGAGGAAGAGGCATTTAATTATGCAGTGTTGCTGGCAGGTGGATTTTGAAAGTGGCAGCAGTGCATTTATGATCGAAGAGGACAAACTGATCTGACCTTTGTAATGACTTATGAAGTGTTGTCTTCTAGATGTATTTGCTGTGCTAGGTTTAAAAAATAGCTTGCTTTGGAATCCATTTCCTGCCATCTCCAGCTCAGGCAAGTAGTCTGATAGAAGTGGCAGTTCATTTTTCTCCTGGCTCTTTTACTCCCTTTTTTTTCTGTGAAAATTGACTATTCATGTATGAGTTAAGTGACACTAGCATTATGCTCAAGCAGTGTCACAGTGAATCAGAGACCTTTTTAAACCTCTTGAATTCTAAGAACACAGAAAGACTAGATTTAACAAAATACAAAAAATGAATAATAGATGAAAAACAAAACCAGAAGAATATAAGATCAAAGAAATATATCTATGCCCATTTCATTATAGACCTCTGGACAGTTTTGCTGCCTACAGACAACAAAAAAGAGGTAAAACTTACAAAGCTTGTAATGTAAAGTGGAAGTAAAATAAAACATAAAGTTATTGAACTTTACCAATAGCTTAACTATTGTTTGTACATCTCTGAACCAAGAAACACAGAGGAGGATACTCCAGAGTGGATGCATGACCCTATGACATACTTGGAACTGGAAGAGACCAACTGTGTTATACATGCAAATCTCAGCCCTTCCAGTGTCCAGGCATAGGTAACAAATTTTTAGGGTAGCCCTCTGTTCACTTGCTGCCATTCACCCCAAAGTGTGAACTTTTTCTAACCTGCCATAAGAAAGTTTGGACCTAAAATAAAAATAACAACAACAAATGAAAATCTCTCTGGTGCAGTGGAAAAGAGTATTAGGGAAGGAGGATTTCACCAGTATTCTTCAACCACTCACCTCCATGTGATTTCTGAAGGATTTATTCACATATTTACTGACATTTTTTTCCTATGTGCCCATTTATCAAATAAAGTATTTATATAATATTATAATATTAATTTACTAATAACATAGGATACTGTGATAAGTGTTATGATATGTAACACTTTGTATGTCTGTAATATACTTTATTTGCTTTTTATTCTGCCATCTTGAAGGAACTCAAAATGCACTTATGGCCATATATAGCATACATGATCATACCCCATAAAAAGGAACTTTTTTATATATACTGGAAGAACAAAGCATAGTTATTAGTGAACAAAGCAAAGTAACATACACTGGGCTGAATATCAACGAGGAATCACTAAATAAAGTTTCAGTGGACTCCTTAAATGAGCAAATGTAACCAAGGTAGTGTTTCACTACTAATAATTATTTTAAAGAATTTAAGATGAAACACAACATTCACAATTCTAAATGAATTATGAGAAAAAATAAGAAGGTAAAATATTCACTTTAGTAGATTGTTGTGTCAGCACAAGTAAGAAGAATACCATAAAATGTTTTGTGGAAGTGCGTGTCTATGTGTAATACCAGATATATATGTGTAATTTGTCACCAAGGTATTCTGAACATTATGTACTACTCAGGAATCAGAAACGTACAGTACATTCAGATAGGATATAATAAGAATGTTGCACATGGTAAATAAATACTGAAAATTTTATGAGTGAACTTTTGTGAACCAGTAGAATATAGGAGCATAAGAGGAACTCATAAAAGGAGGGCAAAAGCCAGAGTACAAATGAAGATGAGAAAATGATATGAGACATGCAGCAGGGAAAGAAATGCAAAAACAAGCATGCCTTTTATTTGACATATATTCAGAAGAACATCCATTAAAGCCATGAATCTATTTAAAGATTCAGGAAACTATAGCTTTGCTGTTGTGTTTATAGTAATTCTGTCTCTTGAGTTACAGCCTCATTAAATGCCATTGAAATTATACTACTGTGTTCCAGGTGTGCTTTGAAAATTCTTAGATACCAACTAGTAACATTTATACTGATTCATTTATATGGTACAGACAGTGCTCCACATTTGTATGCATGTAAAGGTTTTGCAATGGAGAATAAGGATGATTGGAAAAATTAGGGAATGAGGGTAGAGCTTTGGGTAGTACTTCACAAGCACAACTGAAACTTGGGTTGCAAATGAACAGAATAGCTCACTACGTGATTAAAACTGGCTCATATAAATAACCAAAAAGTCAGATTCACCAGTAAAAGCCTTGACAGAACATGTTTATTGGTCAAACAGTCATTCAAGTGCAGTAAAAATATTATAACACAGAATATAAAGAGGGACATGACTGTCAAAGTCACTTATCAAAAGACCAAATTATACCATTCTCAATGTGTCTCTGCTGTTTGTGGTGCTTCCAGAATGGAGATTCAACAGTCTTTCTTGGTTATAAGTTAAAATGGCTGTGCTATCCCAGCACTCAACTATCACACCCCTGTAGAGGCAAACAAGGAAGATCATGCAGTGTTCCTGCAATAGGTTTGACAAAGAACTTGTCATCAAGAGCAGGCTTCCTGGTGTTGAGTTGAACAGAGGCATGGAGGAAGTGTACAAAATTACTCTATCTACTTTGGAAAAGTAGAAAGTTTCTGGTGCTGGTAGTCTTTAATATTACATGGTTATTTTATTTCACTTAACATATGAACAATGACTGCTATCAGTGGTGCCATTATATTCTTAAATAATATTTTTGTTCCCAATACGAATTATACCTAGATCTGAGTTGATGAACCTGCAGCAAATTTTATAAAGCTGAGAGTGTGACCAAGATAATTAAACAATATATGTTCCTGTTCAGTGCACAATTTCAGGTCACTTAAAAAAGTACAGCATAATCATAAATTGATTCTCTGTGCACAGCATTACTGTGATACCCCAATGTCTGCTAATAGCCCACGGATTAAAACAACAGGAGTATAATTTATGCAACATTTAACCAACCAATTTTGCAGAGGAAGGTTTCTGGGAAATAATTTCTGATATTTTCAAAATCTGATGATCACTCAGACTCTCTTGAAAACTTATCATGTCAGCAAGAACAGCATGGAATACTATGGACATTGTTAATGCTTTTAAGCTCTGAAATTGAAATCTTTTTCTTACCCTCTCCAATAATAACAGTAATAATAGGCCCACTGGCTGTTTTTCCAGCTTGTGAGCAGATCTGCACAGCAGCTCTGGCCTCAGAACAAACCCACTCCTACAGCCATGAGTCCCAATATCACTTCCTTTCATGGTACCACCAGCTGTTCCAGGTCACAAAGAGTATGAATCCACCTCCAGTTTCTTAGTCATACCAAAAAGATTAAGTATAATTCATGGACTTGCATGTCAAGGACAATTCTTGTGCTGCTAAAACCATCTCCATTTCAGAAGGTTCCTCTGCTGTACTGCAGAAGTTAAAGCCAAGACTCTTACTGTGCTTGCTGCTACTGATATGAGGGAAATCTTCCATCTGGCCTTCGGTGACCTTCTGTTTCCCAGACTTTTGTTGGGTGACAATGCCCAACAAAGTGCAGGAAAGCTGGGAAGTAAAATATAAAACTGTAAGTGCCTCTGGAGGTTGACACTGCAACGTGAAAAAGGACAGAAAAATAGTAGGCCATGAGAGAGGAGTGTTAGGAGTGCAGCTGGAAGACACTCTCCAGACTGACTGATCAAGTACTGGGCAGATGTCTCCTGCACCATCCCATGTGGTGTGGGACATACTGGGATGTGTACTCTTGCTTCAAGCTACTTTTCTTGTCTACATGATGGCGCTCTTGAAGAGAAAGCACCATAGTCAGATTTGCCTGGGTGAAAACCCCCACAACCACGAGTTAGGTGGTGGAAGACACATTATATTCCAGTAACGAGCAGGGCAGGGGGAGTCTGACCCATGGTTATATTTATTCCAGAGTCTTATAGAGATGGAGGTATCCCAGAGCCATCTTGGCATACTTTGGGTTCATATGTTTTCTTAAATCTCACCTGCCAGCTGTCTGCAAAGAAATGGGACAGGTAACACCAGTCAGAGCTGTGGCTCCTGGCATCCACCATTCAGCCTGTCAGCATTTTTCTGTGGGCACAGTTTATTCAATTTTTAATTAAATAAATGGAAAATTTTTAACCTGAGCAGTGGGGGGTTATAAATGAATCACTACATCCCACTCCATCTGATGAAGAAAAAAATGTGAAGAAAAAGATTGGACAGATAATAAGTTTATATTTCAAGCCATAAAACAATAAAGTACATCCAAACTCCGTAAACAGCAGATAAGGAGCTGTTTGGAAGGACAGGGATGTGCTGATGAGCAGTGGCAAAGCAATGTATTCTCCAGGGAAAGCAGAGGGTGTCAGGCTATACCACATTGAGCTCCTTGGGACTGCAGCTTCAGTACTAGGTGAGACTATATGTTATCTCAGGATGCGAACTGCAGCATAGCTTTGCTAGCCACCTTAAAAATCAAACTCACAGGCAATCTCTATCCAATTACTAGTTTTTATCTTGCTTAGAAGCACTCAAGGCAACAGCTCTTTTTTTTTATTTTCTCCAACAAAAGGTGAATGGAAGGCCTGGAGAATTACAAGCATAATGACCTCCCCTGAATGTTTCTGCAACAACTACTGCCTGAGTGGCTGTCTCTTGGCTAAGGTGCCACAGTACTACAAACATGACATTGCAGTAACCCTCAGGCCTTCAGCTCCCAGGCTGCTGTGGTCTCAGGAGGTCATCCAAATACAGCTGGAGCCAGAGACCTCAATGCTTTGTGGCAGTGAGATGGCCATGCTCTGCTCCTCTGGTTGCTGGCAGAGTGCCTGTGCCTTGATCTCTCTCAGGACAAGTGTGGGAGCCTGGCAATTTGGTAAATGCTGGCTACTCCACTTGTTGGCACAAGGAGAACCCACAAACAGCAAGGCACAAAAGGTCACACAGTGCAACATTTCCACTCCACAGTGTTTGCAAATGGATGTAATTTGATTTTTTTATTTATTTTATAATTGGTTGCAAATGTTAGAAGGAGGTTGTTTACACCATATGGTAAAGCGGCTATTACCTTGTATAGTTTTGGCTCAACGAGGTCCATAGGCATGCATTTTTTAAAGTCCTTACAGTAAACAAATGATTTTCAGCTTTACACTCTCTCTTTTGGTCTTAATCATCATTGAGACAACAATTTACATCATGGCTGTGGGCTTCTTTTTAGGAAGTGGGCTCATTATGACAGAGTGAGAAAATAAAGCATCAGCTCTCATTTGGAGAGACTCCATCTTAATTTCTGTTAGTACCACGTCATGCTATCACAATCAATCTTTGCACAAAAGCAGTTATAAGAACAAGGGAAAGGTGGGAATTGGAAAGAAGTCCTTAGTTTCTGCATGGAAAATACAGCCTGGTTTCATTCTGATGATACACAGAAATGCCCAGCTGCCAAGGAGAGCACTTAGTAATAATACTTCCTGATGATCTGTCAGGACATTCTGCAGTGCCAGACTGTCTCCGCTCATCTCATCTGGGACAATTTCTTTTGAATTTCTGTCCCTGGGAAAATGCAGTGTTTATTTCTTATCCCTAATGATCATACAAGGAAAGGGAGGAAGAAGGCAATAATGATATCACATGTCCAGAAGTGAAAGAAAAGACTACATGAGAAGTTAAAAGCATAGTTCAACAAAATAAAAAATTAAAGAAAGGAGTGGGCAGAGGATTGGGGATTGTGTTGTGTGCACACTAAGGGGAACTTGAGGTCAAGAGGATACAGGATAACAAGCCAAGTGAATTGATGTACAGCCTTGCTGATACTAAAGAAGTTCCTCTACATAGAATCATGGAACCATAGAATCATAAAATGACTTGAGTTGAAAGGGATCTCAAAGATCATCTACATCTTTTGGCACAACTTCTATTTCAATCATATTATGATATTTACACTTCTCTGTGCTCAGTATGCTCTCTGGTACTGTACAAAATTATATACTTTTTTCAGAATACTTAACACTAATAAGAAACTTCGTCTCCAATCTGGTTATTTTATAACCTTATTTTCCTGCGTTCTCCTTCTGAGATATTTGATAGAAAATACTAGAAAGAAGAGATAAATGATAGATGGGTTATAGCAGTCTGTTACAAGCCTACATTAACTTTTTTCAGAAAATTAAACAGAATATAGTTACAGTGTTTGTATTAGATATAAATCACTTTGATCAGTAATACACATGTTCAGATTCTCATTGTGAATGGTCAAATGGAATTTTAGAAGTACAGATAAGCAGGAAAAATAGCTTGGTACAGCATTCTTTCACATTGTTTTCTGTCCAAAATATAGCTCTCTTTTAAGACTCATGATAAATGCTAATAAAATACTGCAAGTCATATCTTAATCTCTCCATGCTAAAAATCACCATTAAAATATTTCAAATAAATAGCGGTTTCATTATGGCTTTTTGCACTCTATAACCCAAGCAATTAGAGAGTTGGTATGCAAGTTATGTGAGCTAATTTGGAAATAAATTTACAAACAAATATGGCTACACGTTGGTATAATTTTTACTGTTGCTTGCAGAGCTACAGAGCATAGCCTTGTGGAATATCTCTGTTCCACTGCTCTAGCCCTGGATGATGACCGGGAGACTGGTGTTTCACATTTATCAAGGTAACATGCAAAACAAACTTGGCTTTTTTACTTTCTCAGGGTGCATCAAAGAACACTGAAGTACTGATGAACTTCTGCCTCCGTGTATAATGACTAAATGTTGCTGCATTTGGACTCGAAAGAAGCAGCTGAATTAGGATAAACAAAATAATCAGGTGATTCAAATCTGTTAAAGTAGGACTGTATGCTCTAAACATAACATTTTGGACATTTGTATTGTGCATGCTAGAGTTATTAAAAATGACCATGTAACTTTGACTTGAAACTTCTACACTATATTCACTTATTGATTAGTTGAAGAAAATCCATGTTGATGTAATTAAACAACATGCTTCATCTTCACTTCATAATCTTTATTTTTATGGATCTGTATCCATATTCCTCAACTACTGGTAAGAAAGGAACCTAGAGGCAATTGAAAAAGAAAATGCAGTTTAAAAAAAAAAAAGAAAAGAAATAACCATAGTACTTAAAAGATTTTAGTGTTAGTCTTTTGGAAGAAAAAAAACACACCATATATTGCAGTTAATATCTTCTGTGCAAAATAATGGAAATTCTGCTTTAGTAATGATGTTGAACTTGCTGGTATGCCACTTCTTCCTTCCCATTGCTAGAAAACGTAAATTACTTTGTTACTAATTATTTTGCAATTCTGAAAGAGGAACCCAGTGTTTTGAATCAAGCTGATTAACCAGTCTGGGTATGTTCTTTGCAGAAGCTGATGAGCCATCTCCCCTTCCACTTCTTCCACTTACATCTTATTACATCTCTTGGAATTTTATTGCCTGTGACATTCTCCCTGCCCTACTTTAAAAGTGAATCTCAGGTCTAGCTTGTGTCCAAGGCCCCCAAGGCTTTGCCTGTCTGCTTTCTGGTGAGGTATACTCTAAATTCAAATGGAAGATGGTGTAATTCAATGCTGAAGCAAGATGAGATTTGAAATTCTTGTAAGGTTCAGCTGAAGGGGCATGATAAAGCAGATCAGCACAAGAATAAGGTTGCAATGGTAACTGTAAGAACGAAAAATGGAAAATGTCCAATTAAAGAAAGTAGAAAGTAGAGCATGTCAGTACTAGTAGGCACATTTCTAACATCAGAGATTAGAAATGTTTATTTCCTGAGGCATGCATACTAGAAGGAACTTTCTTGGTAATGCATTTGTGGGTGGATAAGTGCTGGAAAATACTTTCTTCTGGTGCAACAAAATCCTCTGAAGTAATGCACTGATACAGAACACAGGTCAATTCATAGAGAAGAGTTAATAAAAAACAAGCCTAATTTACTTGTGGAAATAAAAGTCATAGGTCTTCCCTCTGCCCCTGCTCCTGGCTGACATTGCCAAGTCCTTGCACTATTCAGTCTCATCCTTAAGTCTTGGATGTAAATTCCAAGATGAAAAGTGTGCCTTTGTTCCCTAAAGTATCAAAGAAACTCTGATGTTCTTTTCCTATTCCAATCATTATAACAATAATTAAGTCAGCACAATAAGTGCCAGGCTTTCAAGTCCTTTGAGTTTATGACATGCACCGTTATTACGATTGTTACTTCTACTATTTTTAGGCCTACTTTGTTAAGACTACAGCAAGCCTATGAAAATAACATTAGGCATTAGGTAGATGGACACTAACTACTGAAAGATCCCTCTTGGGAATCTTCTTCAAAGTCCAAGTGAGAAAAATTATCCAAGGAAGGACAAAATGAGAGCCTTCAGCTCATTCTTCTCATTGGGAAGGTGGCAGATCAGCTTCAGGTCCTGCATTCACATGGTTTGTGCTACCCCATAGCCCTGTTGGCTTAATATGGCTAGAATCAAGCACACAGGAATCATCTAGTATTTCTGGGTACCTGCAATATTGTACGGTTGGGACTAAGTTCTACTAAAAGATCTGGCAATTGTAACTTTCTTTTAAATATATTCAGCTGCTGTTGTAATTGAAAAGAAAGTACTGTAAACAAGATTATCAAAATATACTCTCATTTTCAGGTGTTTTATAAAAGCAAGAGCAGATTTCTTCAGGCTTATGTCAACTGGATTTCAATGTAAACTGATTTTATTTTTATTTCAAGTATTTGTTATTGGCGTGAACAAAATTGTGGATCTAGAACATTTAAAGTCCTCTGGAATGTAAGTTTGATGCAATGATTATTCCTGCCTGTACATAGAAATCCTTACAGCCAAAATAACTATCATGACAGTAACATTAACTACAGTATTATGTGTCTATCCCATTCTTTTGCATTTATCTTATTTTACAAATGAGCAAACCATGGCCCATGGTAAAAAGTTGCCAGTAAATGCAAAAAAATTCTATAGAGATCAGAAATTGTTATTTTAGGTTGTAGCTTGAAGCATAATGCTTCCCTTTAAGCAAACAAACATGCAATCAACTTGTGAAAAACTAGAGATCACAGCATTCCCTAAACTAACAATACATGCCCCCCAGTTCCTACTTATGCGTGATTACACTATATATATCAAACTAGTGAGATTAGCATATTGAAATATCTTGGCCCATGATAAATTTAGTTCCTAAATATCTGATGCTGCAAATTCTCTTTTAACATCATTGACCAACGTATCTGTTTAATTCGTGAGGGATAACAAAACAATAGAATTGTAGAATTATTAAGGAAAAGACCTCCAAGATCATCCAGTCCAACTGTCCATCTATCACCAATATTTTCCACTAAACCATGTCCCTCAGTACAATATCTAAACATTTCTTAAACACCTCCAGAGATGGTGACTTCACCACTTCCCTGTGCAGCCTGTTCCTGTGCCTGAACACTCTTTCAGAGAAGAAGATTTTCCTAATGTCCAACCCGAATCTCCCCTGGTGCAACTTGAGGCCATTCCCTCTAGTCTAGTTACATGGGAGGGGAGGCTAACCCCCATTTCGTCACATTTCTTCAGGTAGTTATAAAGAACTACAAGGTCTCCTCTGAGCCTCCTCTACCCCAGACTAAATAATCCCAGTTGCATCAGCCACTCCTCATAAGGCCTGTGCTGAAGACCTTTCATTGCCCTTTGAATGGAAGCATTCAAATAGTATTAAAATATACTTTCAGAAAATCAGGGCTTTGAGATTAAACAAATGTCCATGTATGACAAAAAGCAAGAGAAAGTAAAGGTTTGCCTAGAAGTTCCTCATTGGAGGACCTGAGTAAAGACTCTTAAAAGCTTACTAGATGTTTAGTAAAGGCCTGAGGAATCCATTCCTGTTTTTTTAAATAAACCTCAATGCTTGTTGTTACAGGACCTCATGTGTGTGATCATTGCCATAGATGTTTAGAAATTCCAGCAGAGCTGATGAACTAAGGAAAGTTAATTTGCTCTTTGTGTTCATTATTAAGTACTAATGTACTAATTTGAAGTACCTCGCAGTCTGTGATACAATGCATAGTTTGACCAAGTACTTTTTCACCTCCCCATGTGCGTCAGACAGTTCTTGCCAGAATTTCAAAATGTTTCCAGACTACACTTTATTTTATACTGGTTTGACATGTATCCATTGGCTGAATGTAAGAGAACAGAGGTTCCTGCCAAGCATAACCTTCCTGGCTAGAGATGAAGAGAACACTCAGCTATCATTGCCTGTTAATTCATAAATCAGTTTACATGAGTCTGGAACACTGATGGCCAATTAAATGTCTCAAATTTGCAAATGCTTTTTTTCATATAGCGTAAATGATCTGAGTATGTTAAAGTAATATTGATTTAGAGAATCGAAGTAATTTACCACTAATTCTTTAAAAATCACCCTTACAGGACATGCCAACCCACGACTATAATATGACTGGAAGCTCTCTCTGGACAAACTGCAGAACACCTCCCACACCACTCCCCAAAAGAAACAAAAGCAACAAAACATGTGGCATACTACTGTGAGCAATGAAGCAGTAGTGTAAGGCTTAGGTAGTTGTATAGTCATCAGTTTAATACATCATATCCATTTATAATATAACTTAGCAACTACACAGGTTGATAAATAGATGACATTTCAGAAGAGCATTGCTAGGCCAGTTAATTTCACACACTGAGTGTTATGTTCTCATAATTAGTTGTCTTCACACTTACCTTCAGTCTTACACATTTGAAATGCAATTACTTTTATTTTTTCTCTTCAAGATCTTTCCAGGTCTTACTAAGAGAATTTGTATCTCAGTATTACCCAATCCTCTTATAACCTTGCCTAAGTCTTTTCCTGTCCAGTCACTTGACGTAGTGCAGACAAATAACAGCACTAAACAAAATGCATTAAAGTCTTAAGTGTCTCAAAAAGGAGATAAATGTTCATCACTTTTTGGCTATGGCTAGCCACTGTGTTCTAAGCAGCTGCAGGATTTAGGACATTAAGTGCCTGGTGAATGATAGCAAGTGCCATTTTTTTAATTATCAGATGACATCGAACAGATGCATTTTGCATAGGAGAAGAACTGAACTGTCTCAAAATTTGCACAGAGTTTGCATGTTCAGCCTTTCATCTGATAGACTCAGATCTTTACTCCCTGCAAAATAGCTAGTATTCAGAGAAAGATAGTACGTGGAGGGCTACAGCTGCCGGGCAAGGATGTTCACAGCCAGAGGCTGCTTTAGAGCCAACTTTGGTACATGTTGCAGGCAGGCACAGTGAGATCCCTTATATCTTTATACAACCAAGTACTGTGCTCAGTCCTGTGAAGACATTCCTCAAACTATTTCACCCACCATAAGCAGGAGCTTTCCCAGTTCAACTTCCTTCATTCCCCTCTGCTTTTATCAAACCATGTTAAGCCGTCCAGAAAAGTCAAGATTTGTCTTTCGATAATACATTTTAGCTTAGCTTTTCACATGGATTGATTTCTTTATATCTTCAATACCTGAGCATCTCCTGTCACACAGTCCCTTAGAACACATACTCTCAGATTACTGTTGAGTGAAAGAATTACTGTGATTCCTCCTTCACAGGCAGCACAGGAAAACTAAATCCCAGGTCCACAAGAATATGGAGATACCTCAACTTTATTGATTTCCTTTGAGTCAAATAGGAGCTTGTTGCAAAAATAGAGATTCCAGAATCTGGGCTAGGATCTTAACTGCTGTCATCCTGCAGTTAATCTAATTACCCTCCCTATTTATACAATATTTTCAGTTGAATGCATACAGGGGAACATTAGAATGCAGTTTCAGGAGCACAGCAGCCAATTATCAGGACATATCTACATTCTGCAGAACAGTCAAACTATTAAAATGAGCTTTTGAAACCAAAGACTGCCCTAGAAAAGGCCGTGCTGTAATTTCCATGCACTGTCAGAACAGATTGATCAAGAACAGCAGTTCAGGATCCTGGCCCACTGTGAGAGACAAGGGAATAAACCATTGTCCCTCATCACTAATCAGCTACCCCTCATCAGGCAGCTGGCAATGTGAGCAGGATACCTAGGGGCAATCTGTAAAAAGATTATTTACTATTAATAAAATTCTCTAGCATCTAAGGTGAGCAAGTGCTCCTCAGACAAAGACTCCGAGACAACCCTCTGCTCCCATTTGGGATTCATTAAGCAAATAAACAATCCAGTGGAAACAGCTGATTATATAAAACCTAAACAGTCTTCTTGCTCTGAGACAAATTTTATAATCCAGACAGATATTTTCCAGGGCCATATGTGATTTATTGCAGCATGCTGGCACTAACCAATGAGTTTTGATGCAATGTATGTCTGATCCAAATTCTTCTCATAGAACTGATTTTTGATCTGTCCTATCTATCTTCATGTTCAGAGGTCCCCAAGGGAACTTTACTTGCCAAAAAAATAAAAATAATATGGAAATTAAACTCTTCCTCTTGCAAATTATTTTGCAGGTAGAGAGCCTCACACTAATTCATAAGTCTCTAGTGTCAGACCTGCTTTATGTGCTGCTTAAATATAGCTCTTTATTAATTATCAGTATGTTCAATAAAAGGTATAATTTGTCAGCTGACAGACAGCACTAATTTGATGACACTGTGAGAATACTTACAAAATTAAAATTGTCCTAGTGATGGTGAAGAAAAGAATACAGACAAATAGGCCATGGTGTAGACAACATGCTTGTGGGAGAGTTTTCCCTCAAGATTTCTCAACTGCAAACAGTTGTCCATACTCTCTTTGGGTGAAATGAAAAGTAAATATAATTATGAAGTGAAGGCTGCAAGGTAGAATTTTTGGTATTTTTACTGGGATCAATACTTAATGGCCCAGGAAAGCTGTAATAACATACAAAGCCGTGCATTTTTGCGCCTCTGAGACTAAAATAGTTCAGACATGATGAGGTTGTTAGCTGTTGAACATCCAGTAAGATGAAATTTGGATGTGCTCCAGTCACTTTAAATGAGTGTTCGTATAAAACGTGTAGCTGTAAAACTATTTTCAGTATCCATCCAGAAAGGTAACAAGGTGAAAGAAAAGCTCAAAGATCTCATTGGAGGTCTCCTCTGGGTTGAGATAGAGCTGGGGCATCAGAGAAGGCTGACAGTGGAAGCAGTAAATTTGAGCTGGGAGGATCATTAGCACTGAGGGTGCAGGAACATCTAAGACAAAGAAATGGCAGGAACTATAACAAAGAAAGGATCTCTTACAAGCCATTTATTTTGCACTTTAATGAGAATTTAAAATCATGCAGCAATAACACTTTGACATTAAAACTTATTCTTTGGCATTAAAACTTTCTCTACTATAGGCTGTTTGCTAGCAGTATCTACAGCTAGCAAGATGCATACATTTACCCAAATGACACATAATCAGAAACGAACATTTCCAACTACTATACTAAATTCTCCTTCAGAACTACAATGTATGTCCTTGCCTTTGCTGTTGGAGCACAAATTAACGCAGGCAACCCACAGAACAAGGAATTTATTCTGTAGCTGTTAGAACTTGCCTCTCACATGAGGGAGATAATCTCCCAGGATTTACTCCTGTGATGGGATATTCCAATCATTCCTTGGATTTCAGGATTAGATGTATTTAAGGTACAACTTCTGTAGCTGTTTTTATATGCCAGGAGTGAGATCTCTCAGAATTAACTGCTTGGGGAGCCAGGTCTGAAAGACTTTGAACTCAGTTGATGTTTTCCCATGTTGTTGTGCAACACAAAGCAATTGGACAGCCTATTTTCTGTTTGGAAGCATCCCTAGAAAACTGTTCAGTGGGGGTATCAACTTGGATTTTTTTCAAGGTGTTTAAAGGCCTTATCCATATGGAAAATCTAGCACTTTTTTTCAGCAATGGCATATTGTATCAATATCCTTTTTAATTTCTTTGTCCCTTTCAAGCATAAAGGCTTCTTTGTCTGAGGGTGCTATGTACATCGGCTTCCTGTCAACTCATGGGGGGTTGGCTGAAGAAGCAGGATGAAGCACTTTCCTTTTGCCTTCAAGAACTTTGTGTTCACATCCTGGGTATTGTCTGAAGTGACAGAAAGCCTAAGTGATTTTCCACAGGTATGTATGTTCTATGCACCAAATCAGTGAAAACGAACTGGACACCATAACACGATTGAGTGAACAGCCTGCATCAACTTACAAAATAACAGGCAGTAACCGAGACAGATGACCCATCTACAAATTTGATTGAAACTGGCCGCAGACTTCTAATTAGATATTTCACAGTAAAATATGGAAAACTGAACATCTTGATCTTCACCTCAACAGATTTTACATCCAAAGCATTTAACTATCCTCAGCAAAATTAACATATCTCCTAAGTTAAGTTGAAGGGCATAGCAAGACAGAAGAAAGCAGAGAAAGGTTCTAAAATGCTCAAAAAATGTACTTAAAACTGAAATTCTTTCCATTTTATTGCTATTGTTTTTTCTTTTTCTTCTTTCTTTTTTCCTTCTTTTTGTTTTTTACAAATATGTATGTTATAAATTGTCAGCTGATAAAAAGAGATCTAATTCATTGTCTTCAAACAATGAATTTTAGACTGACAGACTTGGCCATTGGGTTTCTCTCCTGCACCTATTTACATAGGAAACTGTGTCACGGAGTGACACCGTGGGTTCAGGGAGAGGTTTGATTTTATTGGAATGATTCATGACATTATAGTGCTATGTTCTCTTTGGATGCGAGGTACTCATGATAGTATAATCTTCTTATTTTTAAGTGTCATATTTTCTGTTTTTCCTTCTCCCTGCCTGCTTTTGGTGTAAGCATTAGACAAGGAACACCTTCCTCTAAAGTACTCTGAGCTCTCATAAAATCATACTCTAATTGTCCAGGCTGTTGCACAGCCCAACCCTGTTTATAATAACCTCAGGAACAAATTCTGTGACTAAAATAGTTCATTAGGGAAACTGAAAGTGCTTCAGTTGTTCTATAACTTGCATGAGGTCAATGTAAATATTCTACCAGGACAAACAGCAAGGGATGACCTGCTACTAAGAATGGTCTTGAGCAGTTCACACATACATGCTGAATCATTCATCCAGAACAGCCCTCAAGTTTTGCAGAACCACAGATAGAACACATCCTTCTTCAGCCATTTTCACAAACCACCTTTGTTTCAAAAAAATTATTTGCAGTCTGAAAGATGAGAGTGATCTTACTACAAATCCTGGCTTTGATGAAAAGTAGAGCTAGTGCAAACCTTTAGATTAGGAGAAGCATAGTTGCTTCTCATACTTCAGGTTTCTTAGTCTCTCTCTAATTTTGCCAGAGTCGATATTGCTTTGCAGTGTTTTGGCAATGGTGAAATGGCATCTGCTAACAAAAATAATAATTCATATTTTATTCATGAGTATTATGGCCAGGCTTTTGTCTTTATCCAGGGCAAAGAAATGGATGAAACTATACAGGCTTCAGTTTCCAAGCACTTTATTTACCAAACTTGGAGTCACCTGTACTTCACCCCTCTGAAATCATTCATACCCTCTGTTTCTGGCAGATGCAGCAGTGCTGGATCACTGCAACAGAGCATCAGCAATAAATCAGAAATATCCTCAGAAAACTGGACCACATTTCCTTCCTTCGTGATATCCTCCAGTTTCGTACCCGGAGCCTGTAGAAATGACTAAAAGTAAAGCCAGAAATGTTGTCAAAAACATGCTTTGCACATTGGATCAACTTTTCTGCCCCATTAACTTGTGCCTCTCTGTGTATGTCACTGTACATCACATGCAGTGAAATTAAGAGACCCAGGTTGGACACTGAGACTTTGAAGATATGTGTGCTTTTTGTCCAAGTGTTGTTTATCTAACAATGGGCCTACTCAAGGGAAACAGCAGCCACAGCTCCCTCCCTAGCCTTCAAAGAACAAAGCAGCAAGCTCCTCAGGAGTAAACTTCGTTGTTTTGCAGTTATATAACAAGCTGTCATCCAGCCATCTGTGCCAGTGTCCACAGCTCCCCTTACTGGAGCAAGTAGTTCTACACCAGAGCCTGGGTTTAATTTGATGTGTCAAGCATCTTTCAAGCATCCTTGCAGTGTTTGTAGTTAACACTCAGAAAATAATATTCATCATATTTCACCAGGATCCGGGAGGGACAGAGAACTTCTCAGAGAGCAGTTCTCACTTGTTCTGACAGAAACCATAAATTTGAGGGCTAGCATGTAAACTACCTAGAAAATACCTCATTACAAAGTAGTGTGCTCTAATACTGATCTTCTCTCAATATGAGATGGAATTATAAGCCATACAACCATGCCAGTTAACTGGTAACCTCGTCTCTACTCCTATTCTATATCCTCGGTACTCTCCTCTAGAAGAGTAAAAAATATTTGCAGCTAAACAATTTGTGACTGAATTAGGCCTGATGTGAGTTAAGCTTACAATAATTACAGTGGTTTTCTACTCTGATCTGCAAGTGGCTATTTAACTCCCATCAGGTCTCTTGGGAATAATATGACACAGCATCCCATGCAGTAAATGCATGTAAATTGAATTCCATCTACCAGAGATGAAATACTGTATATATTAATGTGCTCAGTGATCTCAGCATAGGAAGAGCTACTGCTCAGGAGCATATTCTTCAAGGAAGGAAACAGAGTGAAAAGAATAAAACTGGAACCATAATCAACAATAGCTGCTGACACTTAAACCAAACACTTCAGAGACCTGTCAGTGTTTTGTGCTGCTGTAGCTACTGCACTGGCATTCTGGTAATGAGTAATTCTCATATATTGCTGGTTAAATCCAACAAAGATGACATACATAATAATAATGATGGGCAGATGTAAAAAAAAAAAGATTTTAAAAGTTGTTTTTTTGTTCCTGTTTCTCACAATATCCACATGCATTTTGTTTCACAGATTAAACGTCCCAGTTCCAGCCTATCTTTTCAGAAGGAAAATTGCTACACCAGGCAATAATATACTGCGTATAAATGAAACAGCTTCTATTTTCCATGAACCTATTGAATCACTCATTTTTCAAGACCCCTTTCCAAACACATTTTTTACAATGAACCCACCATTACAAACATTCATGCACGAGCTGTTAGAAAGAAAGAAAACCAAGCTACTTGTTTGTACAGGAATGAGAATGGTGCTGTGGTTAAGATGTTTTGCCTGTGACTCAAAACAGAAGGATTCCAAGATATGATTTCTGTATATGTTCGTACTGATTGTTTATCTCACCTTTTGTCTACATTCTCGTTATCCTAAAGAATGCATTATGATAACAGTGCTTCCAAAACTCCCTGAGGTAATGCATGTATTTTCTTAATTTTCAGCAGGAAAAGCACATTTACTAGTTGTAGTTACACATATGAGTGATTATGTTACCATAAAGAATGCTATATTGTAATTACCTATCTATGCCAACTTTAACCAAACTTTCTCTAAATTCTGTATCTATGCTAAGAGCATTGGGCAAGCAAATACCAGATGAGTAAGGAGACCAAGCCTTGTTATGGTAACTAGATAGACACCACCCAATGAAGGCTGCCCAAGGCAATGGGCAGCTGGATTAAAAACAAAGAAATTCCTTTTTCACAAATGAGCTCCTCCCCAGCAGCATACAAACATGTCCATACTAGCTCTCCATTGTTCAAAAACATAAAAAATTATGAAAGCAGCCTTCCAGTCTTTTCTACCTAGCAACAGGCTCCCTTACAAGCATTAAATGCTCCAACACAGTCTGCCCTGCAGGGCTCCCCTACTTTCCTTCAGAATAATAATGCAAAAGACCTTAGTGAGCATGTATTAATGTATGCTTCATATATCATTAAATTGCCTTCTAGCAGCACCATGTTGTTAGCAGAGCACTGTCTAACCAGTCCTTCCCAGTACCAGGTGGAAAACATGAACACCCTCCAAGGGCAAGCCCTTGAAAACCTTTCCAGCAAAAATTTTTTGTCCAACCTGATAAGCCTCCACAGAATAGTGCCACTGTGACAAAATGGTGTTTGCTACCATTACAAAAGGGGAAGGGAAAGACGTTTGAGATCTTTACCTGAAGTTCTCACTCACTTCCCTTCAAACTGCACTGTCCACCCTTCTGCTTCTTTCAGTCTCATGGACATGAGCATCCCTATATACATGACTGGGAGCACATGACCTGACCTCACATCAGCTAAGCAAAACAGTTTTCAGAAAGCTGCTCTGTGTACTTATCATAGCACCAATCTCACTGACCATATTTTTAATCACTCTGATGTCTGCATCTGCATGGTGTATGCCTCTGGGCCCAGTAACCTTATCGCGCTGTCAATCTGTACAGAACTGTGCATTGTCTCTATCCATATATAACAGAAGCAATTATTCTTAGTAAATAATATATACTAGCTCATTTAAAATGAAACATGTTCTCCAGTTGTATTGCAGAATGAACAAAATAGAGAAAGCTACAAGGCATCACTTTAAAATACTTCTTATATAATTATTATGAAATTGCATTAAGCTATGACTCATTCCTGCAAATGCAGGGTTCGTTGAGGGTAATTAAAATGTCACTATCTCTAGAAGGCAGTGACTCATAGGCTGCTGCCCATATCAGAGTGAGTGAAGTCAGAAGATCCTTTCTTCCCACTGAAAAAGCAGTAACAGTTCTATTAAAGCAATGAGTAGACCTCAGTTTGTCCTTGCCTTAACTTCATCTAGCCAGCAGGTTTGGTTTTTGAAGTCCCTATCGAGAAAATTAAATCAACTACATATTAACAGAAGTGTCTTGCTTGAACTCTAGCTAAAATGAAGGGGGCTCAGCACAATTGGGATATGTCCAAATGTATTTCATAGAATCATAGAATGGCCATAAATAATTCAAACCCATGGAAAATACTACCTAAAAAGTTGTTGTCTTTGTGTAGTTATATAGCAGCCATCTAATCAAAAGTTGCTGACAGCAACGTGCTGTACATAGGAAGAGTATATGGATCATTTCATGATAGAAGTATAGTTACAGCTGAGATGAATAGAAAGCACCCAATTGCCAGGAAGAGAAATGGAATAATATCATGCCTCTCTGATACTGTGTGAGGAATTGCAACAAGACAGCATTCACACACACACGTATCAGCACAATAATACCCGACAGAAACATTGGAATTAATTCACTCAACTGCTTTTTAAAGCATTTGGTCAGGCCAGGTCAGAATGATTTGTATTGTCTAGGAATTTGATCACCAAAACGCAAAACTACTGAAGAAAGTGAGTACAAAAGAAGATAGAATTTAACTCCATTTCTCTCCCAAACTACAGCAGTAATGACAGTTCATAAGCAGCTCTTTGTTTATTTTTATCACTGTTTTTTGTGCTCTACATTTCATGCTCTGTATTTTCCAGTAAACTCTGTTTTGCTAAATGCATTTTATTTTTTTCTGTTCTTTTCATATACTTTTCTGCTCATCTGATGTGGGAAAAGCCAGAGATCAAATGCATTTCTGGCTGAAATTCTTAGCAGTACCTCACATCAGAAGATTGCTGTCCACACGATGAGAATTAACTTGGGGAGAAGAGTATTCTTTCAATGTATAAATTAATCCAAAATCTACCAATATAGAGAAATGTATTTCTTGGGAATATAAGATTAAGCAAATAATGTATCAAAATAATGCATTATCATTATAAATCCCTTTCAATAACATGGATCATAAGTGTAGGAATCCATGACAGCTCAATATTATTTAACCAGCTTCTTTTCCTTAAAGCTTAGCAGGAAAGTTTGCAAAAGGCTATGCAATATCAATAATGTAACATGTGCAGAGTTTAACCTGTTCTATGAGTCTAATCAAAATGATATTGTTAGTGAAGCTACAGAAATACAGAAAGAGGTGCAGAGTTCATGATGTCCAACCAAGTTACCTTAGAGCAGGGCTTTAAGCAGTTACCTTTTCCTTAAGGCTTCCCAGAAATTTTCCAACTATCAAGAATTTGCTTCATCTATTTCTCTGTACCAAGGGGGGTATTAACATATAATCTTGACAAGCTCCATTTGCATATGAATCATAATATTTTAAATAGGTTCCAGGGCCAAAAAGGAGGGTGGAATTTATTTAGCAAATGTTTTTGTTTGTTCGTCTGCTTTATTTTTTAAGATGTTTAATAGCCAGTCTATTTATTTTCCTTGCTGGGAGCTGAGATGGTGACTGATAATAGCTGTCTGCTTTGGAACTGGTACCCAGATTTGCAGATATGCATGGTATATTTTGTGTTATGGGCCCACTTGTGTAAAGAAAATGTATATTTTTATAATATTCAATGACTTTTTCCTTCTCACTCTTTCTAACATCAGAAGTTTCAGTTCAGGTAGGAAAAAGTGGAAGGTCATTTACAGCTCATCATCGCATCAGTCTACTCTTCATGTCTCGTTAGTATAGTTCCTGATTCTTATGGTTCAGGACTTTATATGGTAGAACCAATTAGCTCTCACCATTTGTTATGTGTTGCACTATCTATCAGGTGGAAACTTCGAACATTATCTTCCTGATAGACCACTTTGCATTGTGGCTGTCTTGTATGAAAAGAGCTTTTCATTTCAAAACAGTGAGTCATGGACACATACAGGCACTCTAAAAAACAGCATCACAAATAACCAGTGAGTAAATCTTGTTGACTGTTTCAGCAGAGAGGTGCTCATTTTGTGACACAGAAGTCCAGATAATGACAGAATCCTGCTCTGCCAACTGTAATGATGTTTTTTTATTAGTGTTCTGGTTTCTCTCTCCAACATCTCCTTCATATAAAATTATTCCTCTCCTTTTTTTTTCTTCAGAAATCTTTTACATGCTTAACTGAACAGAACAAAGAAGCTCACTAAAATATTTTCTGTTCTGTCCCATTTTTGTAGGCACATACTCAAATACTCTGAAAAATAATCCAATGTTTTTCACTAAAACAACTTCTAAATACAAAATAATCCACACTAGGGAATATGTCTCCTCACAAACAGGAAACCTGTGAAATGTACTCTGACTTCTAAATGAAATAGTCTGAATTCTAAATTCTAAGCTTTCCTGAAACATGCTGGACTTCCCTCCTCTCATGGGATCGTAGAAAATCCCATGTTGGAAGGGACCCATGAGGATCATCAAGGCCAGCTCCTAACTCCATACACGAATACCCAAAATTCAAACTCGATGTCTGAGAGCGCTTTCCAAATTCTTCTGTAACTTCGGCAGCTTGGGGAGCCTGTGCCATGCCCATGGTCCTCTGGTAAAGAACCTTTTCTTGACACCACCTTGACCCTCTCATAACACAGCTCCATGCTGTTCCTTTGTGTCCCATTGCTGTCACCAGGGAGCAAAGCTCAGCACTGCCCCTCTGCACCCTGTGAGGAGATGTAGGCTGCCATGAGGCCTCCCTCATGACCATCCTAACATTCTCTTTTCGTAGTATCACTTGTGGAACTTTATAAGTACAGAAAAGGAACGACCAAAGCCATTATTGCCCGACCAGGAACAAAGGAGAATAAATTATATATGATCATGCACTAACAAACTCTATGAAATTGTTTCTGTTGTAACCACTATCTCACTTTTGCCACTCCTACATTCCTACTTATGCTTCTGATTAGTCTAAGGTTAGAGAGTGTCTCTGCAATATCTACAGCAGTAATAGATAGCATTACAACAACCTTGACTGCAAAGCTATTGCTTGTATTGCTCGTCCAGAAGACCTGGCAGCAAACCAAGCTGTATTCATCATACATACAAAATTAGTTAGGATAGATGTACGCAAAAAGTAAATTATTTTTATTGATACATCACCTTTATTAAAGAAAACTGGACGTTCAACTACTTGAATTGTGTCAGATGACTGCACTTAATGTTGCTCCACATGTTAGCCAGTACCGCACTGAATGCTGGGCCAATCTGTGTACGCCAGCTTTCAAGACAAAGGTTTTTTCTTCCAGCAGCAAAAGAAGACCTCAGGCTACATCCTGACAAAATCCCCACAAATGCATTTTATGGAAGAGTATAATCTTTGAATTGCTTATTGTAGTACTTCAGGATAAACTGAAGAAAAAAAATGGAAGTTACTCTGAATTACATATATCTTATTTAATTCACTCAAAGTAGTTAAAGGAAGACCTTGTTCCCACAGTGAATTTGTGTATATTCCGACAACAACGTGATGGCTTTGGATATGAAGTAGGCTTTTTTCCTCCTAACTTTGATTACATAGCATAGCCAATGCCTCAATTTTTACCTTTGTGAATGCTTATTAGATACGAAGTGTAGTATCACAGGTATTACTACACCTTAGAGACTCTGGACAGCTTAGTATTTAGAAATTGCGCTTTACATTGCTTCTATGTTACAGAAAATATTTACATCTATGTTTCCAAATGTCTGAGAAGGGAGGCACATGGGTACCGAGACACACAGTTTGGTTTGGTCCTAGAAATGTGCTGCAGTGCTGTTGTGCAATTCTCACTGACACTGAGAAACACATGCCAAGGCACACGTGAGGCTGAGGTTATTTATCACTTCTCCCTTTATTACTCTCTGCATCCAGTATTTTTCATAATGAGAAAGATTCAAGGGGGGCCAACAAGTGTTTTCTACAATAGATGGTTGCTTTGGCACCAGGACATCTGACTACGCTAATACTCTTCAGATTAGGAAAGAGACAATTCACAACAGCAAATGGTGTAACACTACAATATTACAAGTGTCTTTGAGAGAGTGAAGAGGCAATGGATTTTCACCCTTCTCAGAACAAAGTCTAGGGCACATCAAATGAAGATGGTAGGAGCCAGGTTTAAAAAAACAAACGAACAAACAAACTGCAATTTAGATGAGTTCTCCAGGAAAATGGACGAGTACCTGGAAAAGAAACATCTTATTCTGCGGGACCTGCCACACAAGTTTGTCTCACTGTTACTGCTTCTGAATCATATAATTATGTCCTGTGTTGAAGACAGTGTACCAGGTTAGATGGACTCTTCATCTGACCCTATAGTAATTGGTTTAATATATTTGTGCTATATCATCTTAGCACTGGACTTCCAAGGCACCAAGATAAAGGCTCCTTCATCATGTGGTTAGCTGTCAAATGTCTCACAAACTATTTGGAAACTGCAAACAGCTTCAGCCAAAGCTGACAGAGCAAACATTTCTGAAATAGTAATGATGTAAAATTTTTTTTAAAATTAATTTCAGAAAATAGAAACAGACACAAATTTTTTACATTGCCAAGGACAAGACTTCAGCATTTGTCCATCTGACACTAGAGGAAGCATGCATAAGAACCATAGGAAGAGAGTTCTGATAAATTCTACAGCTCATGGAACTCAGTTCTCACTGCAGAAACTGCATGCTAATACATCTTCTGGGACAGAGGTAAAGGGAATTGCATTTTAGACATTTGAATTTGACTTTATCAATCTGAGTAGTTCTTAAACTTCATATTTATCTCCTTTCTCAGGCATAATCGCACCACAGTCTATGACAAAAAGGTTATTTATAAACTCCAGTTATAAATGACTCACAGCTCTAAAATATAATATATAATATTATATTATGGAACTAGTACACAATGTATTAATGATGCAGCAGCTTCCAGATAATTGCTGTATTTTGAATATGTATAAAAATACTCAGATCTGACCACAATATCCATTCCCTTTTTAATAGTGGAAATGGCACAATGAATTCCTAATAATTCTTATTGCCAGCTGCATGTGGAGCTTCTGAACATGGCACATATGCCTCAGAACACAAATTCTCCTTTTGCAAAGAAAGCAAAAGCCTGTATCTGCTGTAGTGTCTAGGACATTGCTGGTTACATAATACCCATTCTGCTTTCCTTCATATAATTCATACATTTAGTTCAAAAAATGCTTTGGGATATTTCAAGTATGAAGGGAGCAATTTAAATCTAATTTTTATTCTCCACCATTTCAAGGGGCAAAACTAATAGCTTTATGCAATGTTGCATCACGTTACATAGGTTGATGTCATCTTATATAACATTTACTAGCTTCTGAATGCACAAATGTTTTCAACATACACATAAAAGGCCCTAAACAGAGTGGCCCTTTCTGTGATGTGAATGAGCACAGTAATATAGATACTGCAAGAATGAAACCTGGCTTTCAACTGAACTCATTCAGATAGATTGGTTTGGGCAATGCTCCTGTGGCATTGCACTTTGCTCAAAAGGAACCAGGGAATGTTCTGTCTCCCATCAAAAGCATCTGGACCTTGCACTGTAAAACAACGTTCTTCCAATCAGCAACCATAATGTTAGTGACCACACACCCTGTGATGACTGCTTTTGAACTTTCTATTTAGGTAAAAAAACTTGAGTCAAAATTGAAATTCTAATTTTCCGTACTCTTCCACAGAAAAGGGATGATAAAGAAGCACACTCTAATCTCTAAAAATAAAAGATCTATCATATTAATTCAGAAAGAACTAAAACGAGGAGAGTTGAGAGTTTCTTTTTATCATGTAACATTTTTAATTATTTTAAAAATATTATTTAAAATTTTTTGAGGCATACTGAAACTTTTAAAAAAAATTCTCAATTAACCACTCTGACTACTGTAGCAGATATAATTTTCTGAGTTAAAGGAAAACCACACTAAACATGTATAACCAGGAGCAACATTATTGTTAGAAATCTGGTCTGCTTCCACGCATCAGCGATACGGGACATCATAAGTTAATACTTTACAAGTTGTTAAAAAAAACCTCCATTCAGGTTCACCAAAATACATACACTTTGTTGAAGTTAGATGTCATTGTCTGGCGCCTCCCACAAATGTTAGCTCAGTTAATGGTTTCATTTGTAAACCATTAAAAATCCATTTTTACACTAGTTTATACTGAAACTAGGACAAACCAGCAATGTCATAACAGAATGTACCTGGAAGTGATGGACTCAGTCTGATAGATGCTTCAAAGTCTAGACAATTTGCGTGAAAGATACCATGGCAGAGATTAGCGGTTGATTAACAACAGCATTCCCTTTTACATCCGGATCTGGGAATTCACCTGAACTCCAGATCCTGAAACAGAATAAAATTTATTTGCAAAGTCAAATCATGGAAAAACAGGATGGAAGGAAGTTGAAGACATTCCCAGTTCTTCCTATTTCCTTAGTACCTTACATCCTTCCCCAGGACCTTTTCCTAGGGGCCTTTTAAGGATCTGCAAACACTTCCAGCAGTTCCCCTGCCAGTCTGCTCCAGTATTTGGCAATCATTTTGAAGTAAAAAAAAAAAAGAATCTATGAGTCCTCACAGAGAACAACTGCTGATTTCACACAGCTTCATGTACCTCAGTGTGTGTGAATAAGTCTTGCCAACAAAGTCACGGCATCACAGTCTAAGCCAGAAAATGTTACCTTTTCTTTCCAAAGGAAAGGAAACTGTTAGATCTAGACATATTTCTATGCAACTCACTGGCCATTACTTATCTGTCACTTACAAGAGAAAAGTAATTTCATTAATAGTTATGTCTTACTATGTCTAAGACTAAAGACTCTGATAATGTTATTCTAAATGGGAGCAATGCTTATGCTCAAGGAGCTTCTTCTCAGTCTTTTTTAATGGAAAAAAAAAAAAAGATGAAAGAAGCTGAAGCTGATCTGAGCAGAGGCCATCCTCTGCAGAAAGGATGACTATCCATAATAAAAAGCAAAATACTAGAGGCACAAGGAAAGAAATATTGTGAAATTATGAGAAAAAGAGGAATGTAGGACTGGAGAGAAGCAGCTGGGATCTCAAGCATCCAGTTCCACAACAACAAGGGAAAAAACATTGTATAAATGAGGGTATAAATTTAACACATTCCCGCTTGCTATCATGTGTTTTCTTTGTTATGACAAAAGGCCAGATATCTTTTCTCACTTATTATCTCCATCTTATTATCCATTTATTGTAATAAATGTGGTGATATCTGAATCCTATACAAAACAGGACTAAAAATCCCCTAACACAAAGGCAAAATCTAACAAGGCAGTTGCTTATGGGCATGACTGTAAGTGCAGTATCATCCTACAGAAGCTGGAGACACTGCTAGAATGATGAAACTACTTAATGCTTGGTCCTGCGTGGGACATGAGATGTCTCTTTGCAGTTACCAGAGGACAAACAGTAAATCAGACTTGGCACTATCCATAACCATGCTTTATTATTTTAGTGCACAGTAATAGCATGGCCACATGTAGTATTTGCTCACAAAGTGACATATACATCACAGAAGACACCAGAGGGCTGCTAAACCAGGATATACCACTACCTCCCATACAGGCCACTGTTAAACTGCCTTTAGACTCACCCCATTTTGTGACTGTTGTAGCAGGAGCCATTCCACTGCTCTGAATGATAATGGGGCTGCAGACAGCATATCATAGTAATCAAATATTTATGGTAGTGTAAATAATTAACACTCACCCTTTCTGCTGAACACAAAAGCCAGGCTCAAGTGAATACAAAATCAGCAATAAGCTCATACCAGGCAGCTGAAACCAGTGTATTTTGATACATTTCAGAAATTTCACATAATCTTTTAAAAGAGGAATATTTTTATAGGTCCCTTCCAACTTCTGCAATTCTGTGGTTCTGTGATATATTAGATACAAATTCTTCTTTCTTTTTAATAGGAATGAAGGTGTCACTTTTTCAAAACTGCTTGATAAAACCTCTCTGCCCTATATACAGAATTTGAGCTCAAAAAATTAATGTGCCAGGCTCTTCAAACACTGGAGACTATGCCACTTCTCTGATCCCAACACCATTTGGAAACTTCCTAACAGTACAATTATTTTTCCCAATGGAATTATAGGTGCTACTACCTTAGGTGCTATGTTTTTTTTCCAATTAGTATTCCAACTATCATCAGAATCATGAATTTTGAGTACAGACTCTTGAGTAGTACTATCTAGAAATGCATATCTTCTTTTAGAGTGCCTCTGTTATGTCCCTATTTTTTTAATCTCATATTCTCAACCTACTGGGAGGTCTTATTCCTTTATACTATACAGAGCGCTTTCAATGTGCTGTTTCAAAAGCACGATACATATCCAAACAAAAAGGTTAAGCATGTGAAGACTAGTGCTTGAAAGGGATGAAGCAACACCAAAAGTAGGGGCAGCCATTTAAATTTAATTAGATCCATTGCTTGTAAACTTTATCATAAAGTCATTAGCTACTTGGTCACTTACTTTTTGATACAGACCTTTTCTTTCAGTCATTGCAGAAAATGAAGTTGTTCTGGAATGAATGAAATACGCAGTGATAAAGGTTATTCTCTACAGTTTCTTTGCCTCAGTGCATCAGAAGCTGGAGTGTGAAAGGTGAACAAAGTTGGCCAAACTCAAAATTTCTGTCTCCAAGGGAATTTTAGTATTCTCTTTCAGATGATTCAAGTTATAATGAAAAATGAAAATAACCATTTCCTGCAAGATGGAAATTCTGATGAGGTTCTATTCTGTAAAAGGAAGAAAAGCCCAGGCAATTTTCTTCAGAAACACATTCAGAGCCTGCAGGCTCCTGGTTCACTCAGCAGTAGAAAAAGAGTAAAATATTCTCCTGAAGCTCCTTGCATGTCAGTGCTGAGAAAAAGGCTTTCTACAGGAGGACAAACTCGCAGACCCTCAGCCAGTACTGTCCCCTTTTAAGATCAACCTGGTGACATTTACCACTAAATTGCAACTGCCTGCTCTTGTTGGCACCCCTAGTGTGATGCTTTATGTTTATATTACAGCTAGAAATGTCTAAGGATTGTAAAGTAATTCCTTTTAGCCTCATCCTTAGTAAAGGCTGATTTGAGCTGGTGTCTGTACTGCTTACATTCAACCTCTGCAAGGAGAGCTACTGGGACCAGCAAGCAGGTGTCCTCAACACTTTAGCAGTTTTAATAGGTCATGTTCTACAAAGTGAGGTTTGATGAGGGGGTATGTCCATGCTGTCCTGTGCTTGACTCAAGATGAGGAAAGATGACTTTGTATCTGCATTTTTGTGGGGCCAAAGAGATGAAAAAAGCCCTGTCCCTGAGGTGAACTCAGGAACATTTGCCTGAGGATCCAGGAAGTTGTTCTGACAGGCAGTGGTTGCTTGGACACCAGGCCTGCCCAAGGCTGCCATTTCTTTCAAGTAAGGCGTGGGTTATTCTTGTACCTGGGCCAGGACTTCTATGCCAAAATCTGCTGAGTGAAAAAACCTCTGGGCCTTCCCTCTAAACCAGTTTCATGTCACAGTGCTTTTTTTACAGACAGAGAAACAACATTTTTGTAAGAGTTCATTTGTAAGATGCCTTTGTTTCTGTGCATCATTCTCCTTCCTTCTGTTTTGCAGAAGTGCAATCCAGCCATTTCCTACTGGCAGCTTCTACATGCAACAAGTGGGTCTCCAAGTATATGTTCGTTTCTCTTTAAGATTTTTAAAGACATAGGAATCCATGAGGTGAAACAGGTTATTAAATACCAGTGATTCAAAGATTAATGTTACTCTTTCTCATCAAGCTGCAATCAGGCAGGGAGAGGGGAGAGAAAGCAATACTGCGAGCTGCAGAGGATACAACCCACAAGTATCGTGAAACATATATTATTCATCAAAATTTCAAGCTAAAAAGTTAAAGTTATATGATTTCTTTGGCTGATACTGGTTCTCCCTATTGCTCTGCTGAATAAGGCAAAACACTGTCTTTGCCCCACTATTGCCTTTAAAAATATTAATAGCAATACAAAGCCCAGATGATAATTTGCTATACCATGACTTCACCAGTGCTTTGCTGATTTCTGGCAAAGGCCAGTTAAAGAGAGGCATTCCCTGAGAAGAAAATGAAGAGTATATAGAGGAAAAACTAGGAGAAAGTCTAGGGCAAATGACTACACATGTACATTGTATAATTTCTCATACCAGAAACAGTGGGAGTGTCTGCAACATAAATCGTATTCCTGGTATCCTGAGCAACAGTTACAAAGTGGATCAGCTTTGCTACTCAGAAGATTCTGCTCTCAATACAGTTCCTGAACCTGTTTGTAGTTCAGTGTGAGCAAAGGATTCTTATTTCTAAATGGTGCAAAACTCGTGGAAAAAAAATCCAGCAGAGACTGCAAAAGTTGCTCTCATTTGAATGAATAGTGAATAAAAAAAAATAAAGAAAATAACAACCACCACCAAACAAATGGGTATATCTTTTTCTTTCATCAATATTGTAATATTTTTCTTCTATTTAAGAAATCACTGGAGCAGCCTGGAGACTGAAAACTTCTTCACTGCATTTATATGTCCTCAGACTATGGCATGTTCTCAAGATTATCATTCTACAAAGTTCTCAAATATTCATATAATGAGGAAAAATATCTGTAAGCTTGCGTTAGACATCTGCAGTTGAAGTTCAGAGTTTTAAATTTCTTGTTTTTCAGACACTCATTCGCTCAGTCTGTCTTTAAGCATAGTAGATGATTTTAGTACTTCTTGAAAGTATTGAAAAAAGCTTTACAAATTCACAGATTCATGGCAAAGTTTTTCCCTAGTGTCAGAGGATGAACCCTCTTGTACACACAGAAGAACAAGAGACTCAAGGTTTTGCATTTTAAGCTTGTAGAACACATATAAAAAAAACAGCTGTACCAAGGATCCTAGGAAATTCACTTCAGGGAAAAGCACTTACAGAAATTTTAATACATTTTGCAAATAAAATAAACATGCTGAGGGACCCGAACATTTTTTTGAAATCTGTCAATAAAAAAAGGGAAAATGTTTACCTACATAGCATTTTCATATCATTTCCTAAATAGAACTGGGGGTATTAGAAATCATGCAAAAGTTTGTTGGCTCTGACAGTAAGTCTTCATGTTGAGGAGTCTGAATAGCTTGAATAACTTAAGGTTTAGATTTCACATTCTTGCCACATGTATTATTAACTGGAGCTGAGCTCTGAATTTTCGCTTTTACTCAGCACAACCAACAATACCTCCAAGGTGGTCAAATACACTTAAAAAAAAAAATCATTGCTCTGTAGCATGTCTTCTGTTTGCCCTTTTTTTTTCTTCTTTTTTTTCCTTTTTTTTTTGGAGAGCTGGATAACAGGTAAAGCAATAGGGATATTTAAATGAGAATGTTACAACCTGATGGCAAGGATTGAAAGAAATCTTACTGGTTGGAGTGGGTTTTGAATTGT
The DNA here is from genome assembly GCF_905368555.1 of Meleagris gallopavo. NCBI lineage: Eukaryota > Metazoa > Chordata > Aves > Galliformes > Phasianidae > Meleagris > Meleagris gallopavo. Next base: position 55,185,866 of record NC_139405.1, on the reverse strand, counting down.
CATCCATGGGTGGATGAAGTTCCTATCCAACCAACAATTCTCTTTGATGATCAGGGAAACAGAACTGGCTAGTGAAGGATTAGGACTTCATCCTGCAGACACTGGTCATCCTCTTCCCTTACCACCATTCATCCATTCATTTCACAGATACATGTCTTTACTAGCAGTTAAGGAAGAGCTATAGCTAAGCAGCCCTCCTGCATCACAGATTTGTTGTTTAACCGTTGCTGCTGCATGATACTTCAGAGCATTTTGAAATAACAGAAAGGAAAGAAGTTGTTCAAGGAAGCTATCACAGATGCATGCATGATTGACAGCCCTTCTTGTCTCGTTTCCTGTTCTTTTGCCTGAGGACAGGTTGACCCTGTGATCTGTCCTGGTTCTCAGTTAAGGATATGGCATCAGTGCATCATTTCTGAGAATTATTTGCCAGTCTCTTGTGCCATCTTCATTTTCTTGACAGTTTGAAAGAATCTGCAGACATGAAGCTAAGAAAACACTCCTTCCTGTCATCCCAGTTGCACCTATTCAAACTGGCAGTGATGCCTCTCTCCTACTTCACATCACATAAGAGAGTCAGAATCCAGCTTTCTAGTAAAAACTGCTATTTCTCCCTCAAAAGGGAGAATTTCCATGCACCTCAGCTTCTTCTAGAAGACCCTGTAACATCCCCTTCTCTCTCCTTTAATTTCCAAATACACGTGAGCTACTCCAAATGCATCTCCTTAACTGGAACTAATTGCTGTCATATATTTACCTTTTATTATCTCAAAGACATCTCTCAGGGTAAATTACATCTTACGTCCATGCTTTTCTTTACACATTGCAAGGATTACAGAAAAAAAGTACACATTTTCTGATCTCGACTACAGTGGTGTGCTGAGACCAAAGCAGCGATATGCTGTATTTCTGATGAAGGACAGGCCTTTTATATTCAAGCTGCTGCTGTTGATACTTGTAGCTGCATCAGTTGTGCTGTTTCTGATTTAGGGAGTAGCAAGCAGAGGAGATTAATGAACACAGCCACATGGTCTACATTTTCCTTCTGACATCCTCTTATGCATGACCAGAGCCCCCTCACAAGCGGCAGACTAAAATGCTTTTATTAGATAAAGCAGAAAAAAGATCTCCCAGCACTAAAAGCCAACACATTTCTCCTACATGAAATAGATATTATACCTTGGATGTGATACAAGAGTAAGTAGGTCATTAAATAACCTGGCATTTTACCCAAAGGACACAGAGACATCTGTATGGGGAAGTTTTTATGTAAACATTTCATTTCAACAGTGAACAGATTTCATAAGTCATTTTATGTGCACTTTGCATAATCATGCGATAGTACCCAGACTTTTATAAAGTTTTTGTACTTTGTTTCCATTTCTGTTATTTTCTGGTGCTTCTGTCACCCCTCCTTGCCACCTATTATCCTCTTGGTATATTTCTGCAGTGCCATGCAACTCTTAGGTTGTGTAACCACCAAACACATTGCCCTATTTTGCAAACTAAGATAGCAAGCATATGCAAAATTAAATTTGTAATGAAGCCACATCCAGATCACCTTGGCTTTTCACTGTTGAAGAAGAAGAACATTCCTTATAAATGCTGTTTCTTTCACGTTTTCCCTGCGCCAATACATTCAGTACAGCAGCATTCATATATCAAATGTATTATTGCATTGAGACACTCTGGCCTCTACTTTATTATTTTAATCATTATTCTGGTTTGAATTTCTGGCTGTTTTATTCTTTGTAGTGTGAGATTCTAGTAGGACCTAGTGATGAGAGGTCAAACTGAATAAAAATAGCCCTTCTGGTTCTGTCAACTAAATTCAAACATTACGATGAAGCTTTATAGCAATAATACCTTTCGTGCTACTATATTCTGTAAGCAATTCCAGTGGAATCCCTGTTCTGAGTGGTTTATTATAGCTCAGCCATAAAAATGTGCTTTGGGCTGAAAGTAGATTTATAAGATTTCTTCCCAGGAGCATATGCTTTGTAAAATTTAATTTAAATCAGCTTAGCTATTCTTTTTAAAAGACTGAAGAGTAGAAACAAAAATAGATTATTAGGGTTTTTTTTTTTTCAGTACAAAAAATCACTTTTATTTCATATAATAAGTAGGCATTTTTCTTGTCCTTTATGCATGCACATAATTCCATCCACTTTGGGGAAGACATGGGGATATACATCTTGCTGCAAATTCCCAGATAGAAGTGTAGCAACTGTCTCACACATTACCAGTGGGCTAACACCATGCAGTAATTCCTCCAGCAGTCTTTATGTGGTATTTACAGTTCAGCGTGGCATTATGTGCTACAGGAACATTTACATAACAGATAGAGATGTTACATATTTTGGAATAATGGGATGTTGAATAATGAATTGAATAACCAGTAAATCTGGTTTTATCTGAAGGTTTTAATATGGAAAATCTTTTTTGAACCATGTAAAATTTGTTAGACAGAGCTCTCAAGAAAAGCAGAGAACAGATGAATGCAAAACTGAAAAACTATGTTGATTTAGATTCAAATTTTCTTTTCAGTTTGATATAAAATATCATGGCTTTGGCTTAGAGTATTCCATCAAACACAGTGCAGTTTCTCTGACGACTTTCAATCTCATGCCATGGAGTGTTGCTTATGAAGAACTACATTTCATCTGCAGACTTTTTTCACCTAAAGCCCACTCTTGACAACTTGACAAAGGTCCGACCAACATTGAGCAGAGCAGGTTGAACTGAGCAGGTCATCAGACAGAGATGTTTCATCCAATTCAGCACAGGCTGTTCACCAAATAGCAAAGAATTTGGCAATGCAGGAGTGACAATGCTCAGGGGAACTAGAAAGAACCTGTCCAATCGCAGTCTACAGGATGCACTAACTCAGGGGCTCCATCAATTGAGAAAAGAACCTGTTTTCCACTAACTTTTGTTTCAGCAAGATTGCAGGTGAAGCATTTTCAGATCTCACTTTGAGTTATGGTTGTCAGGTCACCTGGATTCTGGACCTTCTGATCCCAAAGAGTTGTTTGTGGGCATTTTTGTTTTTTCCTTTTCCATTCTTTTAAGGAAACACAATAACAAAGCCCTTCCTAGCATGCAGAGCTATCTACAATGAAAAGATCGTTTAAAGCAAATGAATGAAATCCATATTAGGGAGGCACTATTTCTTTCACATTTGTCAGTGGTTTAGCTTAGAAACTTCCAGGAAAAACAAGAAGAGTTATAATAAAACCTGTTCATAACAGGATAGACAGAAAACAGGATGCATTTAAAACAACTTGGGAATACGTATAAGTAAAGGAATGATGTCAAAGGAGCCTAATGAGTTTAATTAATGCCAAGATATCCAAAAAAACTATTTTAATTTGCAATAGATTGTTACAGTCATCATCATGTACCCATATATATACTAACACACAGATGCATGCACACACAAACATACATGTATTTGAATAGGCTTGGTGCTATTTTAATCTTGAATTAATCTCTGATTTTAATACTGCCAGGTGTGCAAGACAGCTAATCAGTAGGCAATGTGCAGATGATGAAGATCCGGAGTCAGGAAGGGAAGGCACCTGCCTTACTAAAGAGTCTCACAGGCTGTACTTGGTGTTATGAGGCAGTAGAACAGTTTGCTGCCAAGCTGGAAATAGCCAGCTGCACTGACCAGGTGCTGCACCTACCACTGCCATTTGTTGCACGTAAGCAGGACTGCTGGGCACTCAGAAGAATACATTCAGTCAAAATTAAATTGAAGGTCTTAACTACTAATTTCAATGTTAAAGAATTCTCTCTTGTACAAATATGTGGAAACTGTAAAGCTTCTAGAATCCAAGGCATTTCTTTGTTTGCTACACTGTGCATTTCAGTTTCACCAATTCCATGGAATTTAGCCTGTGCTTTGTTGGTAACTATGGTGACTAACTCTACTAAATGAAGGGACAAAGGTGTCTCAGACTTTCTTTGCAGTGGAATAAGGAACACTTAGAAACGGAATTCTTCACTTCTCTCAGCCAGACAGGTCATTCAGAAAGCCACATATGTGGACTATTAATACACAGATGTGCTTCGAAACACACTTCTCCACCCGTATGAATCTATTTCTCTCCTTCTTTAATGATGTTGTATTGAGTGCAATGACGTGGGAAGATCAAATTCTGATGCAGACACCATCAGAGTAGCTAGAGGGGTGTCCTCCATCTTATGCAATGCACAGCAGACTGAGCCAATTGCCTGGGCAGGACGTGCTTTTCCACGTGTTTCTGGCTCTCACTGGTAGCAGAGAGGCTGCCATGTTGAGTGTAACTATAATTATGCATCCCGCTGTTCCATTTCTTTGATGCAACAGGGTAGGAGGGAAGACCTTAAATAGGACTGCAGTTGTGGGTGGCCAATTATCTGGCAGGGTATTTGAGAAAAATCCTTTTACTGTTTATACTTCATGACCAACTGTGCAGAAAGCAATTAACACCTGGTCACTCATCTTTCATTATTAATACTTGTATAAACAGCAAAAAAGATAGTAGAAGTAGCAGAAATTTAGACTGACCTTGATGATAAGTCTATTCTGTCCCAATTCACCAAAACCAGATATGTACTTCACTTGTCTCATCCTGATGTCCATTCAAATAAGGCAGCAATTAGAACAGCCAGAACACTTTGGCCTCATGTCTTAACAATAAGAAACAGCTTTTAAAATATGAAAACCATAGTTCAATCAGAGAAGCAAAATCTTCTCTAAGGATTTTAGAAGATAAGTAGAAGCACAGAACTTTCTGCTTGGTTTTGACTAGTATACAGAGAGACTTGATTCTGATGTTGCCAGGCAATATGCAGTTCTGCTGTGTTTGGCTGCACTTGCTTGAATATAAAAATGTATGCATATATTTGTGTGGTATGAAATTCATTCTGTGCATGAAAATCTGACCCTTACATCACTAGAATTTACTTACATGTCTGTTCTGGTCTCTTTTCAGTGCTTTTTTCAGTGGGGAAGACTTCTGAGATGTCTGACTGGAACTCTAGAAATGGTATACAGCTGAGATGGGCAAAATCTCCCTCCTGAGACCTTCTGGATTTCCTTCTGGCACCTCATTTTTCTTAGTTTGGGAGCAGAGTCACAGTTTGTCCAAGTCTAAGTAGTAGAAGCTCTGGTATACGCTGAGCAAGTTCTGAGCCTTGCACTCAAAGCATGTTCTACGATTTTGAAATGTAATCTATGACTTTTGAGATAAGTAATTAATCTAGTGCCCAGAGATGTATTTGGATAAACAGAACAACATAAACTCACTGCCAGTGTGGGTGGCATAACACAGAGCAGATGTACTGGCCCAAAAAAGTTCACCTGAACCTTGATTGCATCAGTGCCTTCCCCTAGGAGACGCATTTGTGCAGCAGTGAGTTTGCCTGAGCTTCATGAATGGCTCAGACATCATCTCAGCAAGCCTCTCACCTTACTGCATTGGCATCCTGATAAACTGGTATCTGAGATTTTCAGCTGGAATGCAGTAGTGCCAGCATTGCTTTTGGAGAATTAGGTAACTGAGCTAAGATAAACATTCAACTGTGTCTTAATCCTCTTCCACTGAACTCTAGCATACGCTCTTGCTAGTGGTCTAAAAGTACAAATTACCTTAAAACAGACATTAAAGTCTGAGATTTATCTTCATTTAGAAGACCTGATTTCACTCTAGGTCTAAAAGAGATGGGAACAAAACTCGCCAGTGTAACCTGGGAGAGCTCCTTAATGACCTCTGAATGATTTGTTTTTCTCTAAGGCCCCAAATAAACTTACAGCCTAATGATATGCACACCTTTGGGGTAAGCAATTAATCATGATACAACAAGAAATATATAAAAGACAGTATAAATTTTTAAATGAATCGTTTTCACTTTTTGATATCCAAGTGGTTTCATTGTTTGATCCACTATAAATAATTCTTTAGCACTTTAAATAACTCTAGCTTATTAATGTATATGACCAGTTGACTTATTGCAGGGGTAGAATGAACTAAATTATCTTTTAAATATGAACTGTTATGACATGCTGCAAAAGAGAAGTGCTTCAATTCAAGATTCAGTCCCCACAGTCCTAGTATAACTCAGAAGGACAAATGTTTGTGTGACAAAATGAGCACAGCTGCTACTGAGATGCACTGGATGGTTTCCACATTCAGTGTAGGTTTGCACACACACACTGGTTCCAGTGTCTTTCCTATGCAACAACATCCTTAAATACTTTCAGATATTCCCTTTCACTTTATCACTGAGACCTTTTTTTTTTTTTTAACTTTTAACTAGGAAAAAAACTGTATTTTGCACCAACCTTTTTCCACAGGCCTAATGAAATTCAGAATATCAGTAACTTTAATAACAATACAATCTTTCTTGATTTTTAAAATGCACAGTTACCATACAACATTAGATGGATGAGGCTTGCCTTATCACACTGGATCTAATATCTTCCTGCACTTTTCATTATACTGGCTTTGAAACTCTGTGTTGCTTTCCACAGGAACTGGGAGGAAGAAAGAAGAAGAGGATGTTGAGAATACACTGAAACTTCTGTTTTGACTTCATTAAATATATGTCAAGCAGCAATCCTGCTTTAATAAGGTACCCAGTAGTGAAACACAAGCATCATAGGAGAAAAAGCATAAAAAAGAACGATATTTCAGATTCTTATTTATACTGAAGGGTTTTCATTTAAGTACTGATTTTTAATCATGCCCACACTGCTCAATATTTACGTCACAAACAGATAACTGGAAGCAAGTTAGTGTGTTTCCTGTTCCTGTCCTTCTGGATCTTTTCCACACTATGGCCTGGCTGAGACACCCAGGCTTCGTTCAGTTTCAGCCCTGAATAGCAAACAGTCCCAGAGGTCACTGCACCCAGTCCAGGGTAGCAGAGCAGTGCCCAGTTTGACATCTGCCTTTTTCATGCCACCAGCAGACACCTTGGTGGTAGAAGCAGCTACCACCTAGTAAGTGGTGGTAAGTTTATCAGGTATCTTCACCCACCTGGAGATGATATCTTCCAGACTTGTGTCTCTGTTTCATCAAGAGACAAGAAGTGTCACTAAGCTGCTATAATCTGCCCTGGTTACCAAGGCACCTCACTGTGGCTCTTATTTACATTAAATGTTTTGTAGGCACCGTAGCTCCCTCTCCAACATCACTGCCCCTGCAGCCAGCACATGTTCCTTTCTCTCCTCTCTCCCTGCCTTAATAATAATAGGGTTTCCTTTCTATGAATCATAATGCTGTAGACAGAAGTCTGCATTTGAAGGATATGTGACTTGCTCTGCCTCAACAAACTATTTCTTGAAGGAACAGAGAAACTGAAGACATCTTTATAATCATAATAAAGTACATAATGAAATTTTCTTTTAAGTTCCACACTAAGGTCAGTAGGAAACACACCACACTGCAACTATTTTCTAGACTTACAAAGGATGACACAAAGTGCTTAAAGTCTGCTTTCAGAGCTCACATGCTCCCACTCAGTGCCATGTTTTTGCAAAGCCTGGTGGGCTGGTCAGAAATATAAGCCCTACTATACTACCTACCAGCACGTACAGTCTGGGTTGCTCTTCTGTCTTTTGGCAGCCCATAAAGTCAGATAATGATTCCACTTTTCCTAAATCCTTGCTATGCTGATTGCCAAGTGCTCATCAACCACCATAGGTTGGGGAGAAGGAAAAGACTGGGGTCATCACTGACCTTCTATTAAAATAATAAAACAAAAAGGCAACAAATGGGCAGCTTTTTTTTTTGTTTGTTTGTTCCTTCTGTGCTCTGGCAGCATGCAAGAATTGGAAAAAGTCGGTAGGACTTCACTCACACTTGAAGCCATCTGATAAGCTTACATATTAACTCTGCTGATTTGCGTTAACACTTAGCCATGGTGACAAGTACTCTTTGCACTTACTGCACACTGGCACTTTGTATTTCTGTTTGTAAGTAATTCAAGTAAAGATTAGTGACGTTAATGAGGAAGAATAAAACAGTGGATGTAAGCAAAACTTGAGGCATTGGGAGGTATAAGTCTGCAAAGGCAGCAAGTAGAAAATACTGATTGACACAACTCAGGTTGCACTTGACAATTTGGTTCTGTTTGATTTGTGCATATTCTTTAAACCACTCATACCTTTTTAATGTGGAAGTAATGCTACTTTTATTAACTTTATTACAAATACTGGGATTTTTTTCCTTGTTTTGTACCAGAAAAAAATTTATAAATTGCAAGCTCAAAAACCACTGACAAACATTGAGTCTCATAATTCAGATACTAATGCCCTCTCTGAAGGGCCACAAATTCAACAAGCTTAATTTTCCCTGAAGAAGAGAAGATGCAGTTGTCATTACTGCTCAGAAGTACCAGTAAAACCAGCAAAACAGTTTACTCCGTCTTTATTCTGCAAAAAATTTTGTTACTGAAAATAGAGATGCTTACCTGAAACAGAGCAATGTGAATTAACCAAATTATAGACGTGGCTAAACAAATCAAGAACTCCAACTCACTTCCTGTCTGCTACTCCAAAACAGCAGCCTCTGTACGAACTTTTCCTCACTAGCAGCTGTGAGCTGCTAATACCCTCAGTGAAAGCAAGATGAACTATTTCATGTCTGTGTTTCTACCAGAGCAATTAGTGCAAGTCAGCCATAGTGCTACAGACTCATATCCAGACTGAGACGCATTTTGGCTGTGAAGCCAGCCAACATCAAAAGCAAAGCAAAGGCCACGTGTTTTGTTCTAGGAGGGGACAGGGCCAGGATGTGAAAAAAAATAGGAAATTAAAAGGACAGAGAAACTTTGAGGTTAGAGGCACTGCACAGAACAGGAGGAGGTAAACAGTGCAAGAGAGGTAAAGTCATGCAGAACATTCCAAGACTGGGGGTTACTGAGAGATGGATATGTGGGGGGAAGAAAAAAAAAAAAAAGGCAGAACCTTTGACTTCTGCCTTTAAAAAAAACTGAGAGCAGCTGTCTTTGTTCACAATGACCTCATCATTACTCAACTGCATTACTGTATCCTTAGAAAAAAGGTCAAGGGTTTGATGAAGAGACGAGTCTTGACAGACTGTCCTGCCACAGGTCACTTTGGGAGCAGCCACTGTTTTCTTGCACAAGGTGATCCATTGTAAGGTTCCTAATGTATTTCTGATGAACGTTTTCTGCGGAGCCAACCTTGGCTTCATAACCAGGTAGTTTGTTCTAAAGAGCACACTGTTGCTAGAGCTAATGTTTACTTAGCTGCAAGTGGACCGTGGTGACGTTAATAGAGACGGATAGGAGAGAAGATGTAAGCCAAGCCTAATATACAGGCACAGATTAGACAGGCATACGTGGGTAGCAAACAAAAATATTGATTGGCACTTAGCATAGGACTGCACTTCCAGGGGACACTCTCAGCTGACTCAGGAGGATGTATTTTTCCTCTCAGAATTTTACCAAGTCATTTCAGCAATTTTATCCTGTTGCCTGCTTCCTCTCTGGCATATTACAATAATTGCTTCTTCATAAGCTAGATAAAATAATCGTGTCCCTTCAATCTTTTTGTTCAATTAGTCTCCTCCAGTTTCATACTCTTGGTCTTATTTGGCAATGATTTTGCTGATTGCCTCTCAACAATCTGAGGTTGAATCAGTTTAAAAGAGAAATGTCCCTGTTAATGACAGAAATATTATTCAGGCCTTCCTGACACAGTATAGGACAGACCAACCTGAATATAACGCAAAGATTCTGCTGTAGCAACAGAAACATATCCTGGTGTACGGGGTAGTAACTCACTCAAGCAAGCAAATAACATAAATTTTCTCAGACTTATGGCACACTGCCTCTTTGCAGTTAGTGCATTTCTGATTGCAAATCTATGCATGACCTGCAATGGGATAGGATTTCAGAAACAAGTGATGCAAGAGGAAATGACGTGGGACTCTAGTGACCAGTCAACATCAAATATGGACTGTCCAAGAAATTAACAACCTATAAAAAGACACTTTATGCTCAGCCTTTTTTGCCTCTGAAATATTTGCATTAGAGTAGAACTTTGGAACAGTAGAGTAGCAAATCTTATCTAATTTATGCCTATTAGAAATTGGCATTGGTTGATTGGAAAAAGCTATAAAATACTGGGTATTATATAGATCTGTCTTGGATTCTACAAAAATATGTGGAAGTTTTGCCCCACCAGAGTGAACTATGAAAGATATTGTGGGGTCTAATTGCACAGGTTGCACAAATACTTGGTGTATTTACCCTGTAGCAACCTCCTTGCAAGCCTGTATGTTCAGGCACTCTAGATCCTATACTACTGTAGCAACAGGTTGTACTGAAGACTCTCTGAAGCAAAGAAAACAGAAAGCTTTCTCAGGCTGGGCCTGTTTGGAGTGTGGCTGAGCTCAGACTTGACAGGTTATCTGCTCTAGAAAGAAGATACAGAATCAGAGACAGTCTCACTGTAGCTAATTTCACAGTTGTCTTAGTAAGTGAAAAATGCTAGCAGTAATTGCTACTGTCATGAGTAACTTCTTCCATCTTAGCTGAGAGGCTTTGGCCTCTTTTCAGGATCCCTTCTACTGAAACTGCTGTGTACCTATGTCTTGTTTTTTTGCAGATGACTTGGAATCCGTAGCTTAGTAACTCTTCCTGATCTTCTCTTCCAAATTTCAAAATGAATGCAGTGGCCCTACTATATTATATTGGACTCATAGTTCATAGCTACTTCTTCTGAGAAAGGAAACTGCCTTTGTCTTGTGACAAACCTTGTGACTGCCTGGGGAACTTTACTAAATGTCATTTTTAGTTCCTTCTGTGTGGAACACCATCAGAGAAGAACATACTACAACGTATGAAGATGTCATTTGTTATGAGGGTAAGTTTTTTACAGAAAGAACAACACAGAAAAGCAGAGTCAATCTGCTACTGGAAGTCCAGGTCATGCTGCGCAGACATAAGCAAAAGCAGCAGCTGGAGAGAGCTTGGAATTATGGAGGAAGGAGGAAGGCAGCAAAGTTTCATCTTGCCCATTTAGCACAAATAACCTACAGTATGCATGTGCTCCTGTTACATTCACAGTGACTTGCAAATCAGAACTGTAGAGGACCCTGGTGAAACATAACCTAATTCTTTCCTGGCAAAGACAAGCTGGAGTAGCAAAGGTATGCAAGAGCCAAAATGTATGTATTTAAACGACAACAACAACAACAACAAAAGTCCAAGTTTAGTAATGGTACAGAAGATACTGGAAAGAATTAGGAAAGATGAAGTGAAGGCAGTTTCCACCAGGACTGCAGAACAGCAGCACTTTCCCACAGATGCAGGAGTCTGGTTCAGTGTTAAATTAACTTCAAATTTCCTGGCCTCTGCCAATGTCTCATTTATTAAAATATCATATAAGGGCTGCTATGGTTAACTTTCTCATATTTTTTTCTGAAGACAAGAATCTTTCACATAAATTTGTATTCTGAAAAGAATGATATTTTCCATCATTTGAGCTAGGAAATGAAGTGAGATGAAGAATGATAAAGAAAAGAAAAACAAGTAGAAATTTTCAATGAGAGAATGAAGGAAAATAATGAGAAAATGAAACAAAAGTGAATGGTAAGAAGGAGAAAAAAAAGATAGAATGTCCTGTGCTGCAGGCCAGGGTGAATGGCACCTTGTCTTGTCCTGTGATAAGAAATGACAACACGAATTCCCACATCACTGAAGTCAGTATCTGTCTCCTCACTCCCTGATACATAAAACTTGAGATAAAGAGCAAGTGACAGGCACAACATAACTGTTTTACAGAAGAAGGGTGTAGACTGAACAGCAATTCGTAAGAGAAACGAAGAAACTCTTGATTTGTCTTCTCCCTTCCAACCATTGCCTTTGGGAATTCAAGTGTTCTTAAATATTATGGCTGGCTGCAGGAACTGGGTGTCCATGGTCAGGCATGCAGGAATCTTTCCAGCATGGATGAAATAGAGCATAGGAATGAAACACAAGAATGAAATATAACTTCAAAGTAAACAAAATTAGTTATTACTAGTACCTTTCCATGCACATGCTACTAATAGCAATCAGGGGAAAAAAGCATTATTTTATTTATTGCCATTGGTAGCTGTGCAATAGAAATAAATAGACACTTGAGCAATACTATCTCATAGTTTGCTCAGAGGCAGAATAGGAGTAATTGAGGTGGTAGGGGATAAATAAATGCCTTTGCCTCCTTTTTAGTGCCAGCCATTGAAGTACATGCTCTCTTGTCACAAAAAGTAACTTATACAACTGCAAAGTCATTCCAATTATGTCAGGACTGTATTCACTCCACTTACTACAAGCAGAATCAAAAATCTACAGAGACAAATCATAGAGGAAAAGTTGGAAAACATCTTTTTACCTGTGGAGATACAAAGATTCCAGTCTCAACCTGGACAAGGAGATCTTGTGAACACTAAAGGTGGACAACTAACCTTCAGAGATATGTAAAAAAGACAACATGAAGCTGATAAACACTGAATACTAAAAACAAAAGAAGCAAAGTAAAACTTCACTAAAAAAATAAATATTTAGATCTCTATTGTACCTCTGAATACTTCAGATCTTTTCAGTAGAGTTATGGTGTTTTTAGATTTCTCAAAGGATTCGGATGGTCTATTGTGGCCAGACTGTGATCTGGCTTTACTTTCCACAAATCAGTATCAAATGCAGAGAAGCAACCTGCTACACAGACCTTCTGCAGACTAAAATAGTGCAGAGCCTAATCAGGAATCTCACAACAGGAAACAGGCCTTCCTACAACAGGAAGAGTAGGAAAGACTACTGGAGACAGACATCCAAAAGCGGTCGCTTTGCCAAAAAAGACAAAATGGCTGTATACTGGCAACTCCTGTGGCAGGAAATCACTGAATTAAGCACTCAATCTACAGAGCAATTTAGTATGTCATCCGCTTCCTAGCAACAGATATTTGGAATCATTTTTACACTGTGTTTCATCTCTATCTCACAATCAGATTGAGGACAGTGTCCTCTTCAGTAAGCAAAGAGGCCAAGGTCAGGTGCTTCTCTGATACCTACCCAGAATAAATATTTTTAACCACTTTCCTTTCTTCATTTTCATCATTTTATCATTTCTAATTTAGGGGCCTGACATTCTTGTTTCTACTCTGATTTGGGGCCAGGGCAGACTGAGTCACTGATACAATGCCTGCCAAAGTTAACTGTAGCCTCCATGGGACTGTACAGCAGAGTCTGATAAAAGATAAATATCACATGGCACAAAGAAATATGAGAAATATGGATTATCTTTGTGATTTGTTTCATAGAAAGCTGTCAGGTTTTTTTTGCTTGTTTGTTTTTAGGAAAATTCTCCTCCTTTTGTAGATATTCAGAAAGAAGGAGAAGGATGAAAATCAAGAATTTCTGTTCTTTGTAGTCCATATGTCAATACAGCCTGCTGGCAAGTTTCATTAATTTTTAATAATTCCATTATATGACTGCTTGCTCATCTCACTTAAGACACATAACGCTGCTTGTGATTATTCATTGTTTAAGCCTAACTGAAGACATCTAAGACAATCATTGTGGGTTTGGTTAGGCAATGGACTGGGAACAAAGAATACTGCAGATCAAAAGGAAAAAAAAGCTGTCAGAATCAGAATGACAGAATACATTTTTCTGATACCACATAGCGAAATACATACATGCATATCATATTTAAAATAATTCATGTTGCAAAGAAGAAAGAATGAAGTGTCCCATGAATATTTGCTATTTTTGGCATAGTCATTTAAAGTAACTGAGTTTGCATAAAGTGATTTATGTCAGTTACATTTGCTGGAGTCAGTAGCATCTCCCCTGTTCTTTGAGTCACCCCAGGAAATCCTCAAATTCAAAAGATATGGAAGCTGCAAATGCCACATTCTGATGACTTTCAGAGGTCTTTTGCATTTGTTGAGCCCAGAGGAGGGATGTCTGTCTTAAAACGAGACTGACAACAACAGTAATGAACACCTCAGGTCATCTTTGAAAGTTTGGATTGAAACCAGCCCATTTCTTAATTTACTTTAATAGTTTCAGTACCCATTATGAGAATGGGCTCTTACAACAAAACAGACAGGTTACCTACACGGTATTTATAGCATGCAATGAAAAAGAGATTTCTAGGAAAGCTTTTTCTTACAAAATGAGACTTGGCAAGTTTGTAAGGTGCATGAAATCTAATCACGATAATTGGTAGTTTGTAGGAAATAGCAAGCAAACTTTGAACCACAGCATTGTTGACAAGTAGAACAGCAACATATTGATACTCCATAAATTATATTTGTTTCCATTTTTGTTCTTAAAAATCAGATTACTTGGTTTATTATTTGTCAATATTTTCAATGTTTCCAGTGACAGAGAATCACTTACCTATAGCTATGAACATTAAACACTTGGCCAAGTGTCAGACTAGGGGAACTATACATAAGCTAATTCTTTTGTGCCAAGTAAACATGGTAATTCAATTGTCAGATTTGACATAGAGGATTTGCACATCTGCGAATTGCCACTATACCTTAGTACATAAATGTGGTGTTCTGCAATGTGAGCAAATGAAAGAGTGTCAGGATGACAGCTGAGGGGTTTAAGTAAGGAGCAGACACTTCCAACACCTGGGTCTCACATCAGAGTTCAATTTATTCAATTGCTGTAATTTCCATTACTTATATTCAGCTATATTCTCTTTCTGCCCCAGAAATATGTTAGGAAAATATGTGGTTCAATCAGATACTTTTTATAGTTTAACTGCAAATAGATGGCACACAACTAATATTTCACTAAGCACAGGATCAACAAAATGCCCTGACTTTGTTATCTCATCCTCTCAAAATATCATCCCCTGGATTTGGAGATATCTGCAACTTTTAGCTACTTCCTACATTTCTAGCAATTAAATTCTCCACACAGGTTAAAATCTGTTTCAAAGCAAGCCCAAGATTTGTCTAAACAGCCTTTCAGCTCCCTGAGCTACAGTAATATGGCAGAAGACCCACAGGTATGTGTTCTCAAAGTGACATTATAAGGGCCTCCCTTTGAAAAAACTCCATGTCATTAACCAAGGACCTCAGTGCCTCTTTATTGCATACAGAGCCCTCACCCTGAATGTGTGCTGTTTAGCTTTGAATCTTTCCTCAGCCTGATAAAATCTAAAACTCTATGTCCTCAGTGGATGCTCTAAACAGTCATAAAATTGTAGCTTTCCATGAAGTCATTCCACTTTACTTAGACCAATTAAATATTTATTTATTAAAAGAGAAACAGAGAGAGAATAATCTGTAGTCAGAAGCTGGAAAGTTTTCCTTTCCCTGTGTGGAAAACTTAGCCAGCTCAGTCTTGTGCATTTCCCACAGTAGTTAGGCCCTAAGTAGTTAACCAGCCATATCTTTGAACACCTTGTACTGACATCTGAGTGTAAACACACACCATGTTGTGTGTACAGTAAAAGCTTACAGTGCAGTCCAATGCTTATTTCCTAAAAAAATTGCATTACTGGTACAGCTTTGGCCTCATTTGACATGAAGGAGAATTTCCAATACAGAAAATAAAGTGGAGAACTTGAGACAAAAGAGAAGGGGGAGCTCGGTTTATGAATGAGAAGTGAAAGGCCTTTGGAAGAGGTAAAAATAGACAAGAGACACAAAGCCTCATTTGATACTTTAGAATACATTGTCAAGATGCAGGGAGAAGATGATGGAATATAAAGATTCAGAAAGTTCCTGGAAGAACTCATCTCTCTGGCACCAGATGCACCTCTAGGATATTGTCAGCCCCTATAGGTGTACAGAGCTTGTAGGGCATGTAAAACACATGCCCAAGAACCTACTCCATTCAAATCATTATCAGATCCCTTTCTATCCTTTTCCTTCCTGCTAGGTACAGAATAACACCTCATTCCCAGAATCTAACGTCCCTGAACCATGAAGAATAATCAGACTCCTACTTCAATGGCAGATGGTCCTTGAACTGTACACACTTGGATGGAAACCAGATGTTGACCCAAACAGGGAATTAGTAAATCAGAGATACTTGAAATTTAAAAACAAAGTTTGAAACAACAGATTTAAGTCTCTGTATGTTGTAAGACAGATCTCAATTAGCACAATTTCACATGGAAACTAGATGGGTGGGTAAAATGATCGAGTTTAAATGCAAGGGTGGATGACAAGAGGTGAATAGTGAGCTGAGGGTGGAATGTGAGTGGCACCACCCTCAATTTCCTTTTAACCTACTGTAGCCAGGCACGCATCCACTGAGCGGAATAGCACATAATAGCCAACTCCAAACTCACCCTTCCTCTGAGAAGGAGAGAAAATTTTTAATACGTTTTCAGAGCACGTCTTCACACTCTCATTGCTTATATTATTAATGTTCTAAGAGAACTTAAGATAGTGATTGCAAATGCAATGACAAATACAGAATTACCAAAAGTGCAAAGCATGCTACCAGTACTACAGTTCACAACAGCATTGCAAAGGCACTGTTTCTTTTCAATATCAGACCAACAGAAATAACTTCAATGGCAACCATCTAGTCCACCAAACTTGGCCTAATTCAAACAGGTAATTCAGAAGCGTGGCAGAGCTATTCTGAGATGCTCAGCTCTTGACAACCCTGTGTAATGGTGTTCATTCATCTACCACAGAAGACTTCCAGATTATCCTTTCAGGAAAGAATTTGGGCAGTACTGAGCTGGGGCAAGACTTCTCAAAAGGTCTAAGCAGGGACTTGCTTAGTTCCAGCCCATCATAGCAGAGAATGTCTGTCAAAATACGTCTCTGATAAAATTCCCTATAGGTCACTTGTAAAAGTCAGCAACATCCATGGCAGTGTACAATGTCTTTTCTCAGAACAGAACCTGACATGACATAGACTCAGTTCTTGCTGGGTTTTTTTTGTTGTTGTTGTTTTTCCTTTGGTATTCTAGTGATCTTACACACTTGTTTAGCCAATTTCTAAACATTCCTAAGGACTTAGAGGTCTCCATTTATTTTAACTACAGTCATACTCTATTAGCAGAAACTTCCCGGGATCTGCTCTGATGTGCCTAATTCTCTCCAATTGTTTGAGTAGAAAGGCTATGGCTAACATTAATAACTGACCAATTAATTTAGTCACCTTTTAATTTCTCATAGCTAGTAGTGTATTATGCTTGGACAGTGACCCGCAGATGTTAAAACTTCTTGCATTTTCAGTTCTGGGAATGTTCTAGTGGCTGAGGAAGAAAACATTTTCATTTCTGTGCCAGCTTTGGAGCTAAAACTGCTTGTCCAGTTCTACTTGTGACTGAAATCCTCTTTTTGAGGAGCTACAGAATCACAGAAGGCCGGGGTTGGAAGGGACCTCAAGGCTCATGCATCTCCAACCTCCCTGCCACATGCAGGGCCACCAAGGAAACATCTCAAAGATGCACCAGGGAAGTTCAAGCTGGACATTAAGAAAAGAAATCTTCACTGTGAGAGTGCTCATACACTGGGAAAGGCTTCTTAGAGAAGTGGCTGATACTTCATGCCCTCAATAATATTATTATATTTTCCTTAGCTTTGAAGTGGTCAAACAGTTGGACTCGATCTCTGATTGCATCTTCTGAATGAGCTATTCTAAAGCTACAGCTTAACTATGTTTGAATAATTCCGAATATGTATTTTTTTCCCCCCTCATAGAAAGTCTCTCTCCCACTAATTTGTCACATAAGGGGTGGGGGAAAGGGAAGATAACAGATAAAAGCAGTGCACCCAGTGTCCCAGAGGACAGAGTGTATGGAAATGAGAACACGTACCTGAGATCTGATCCTAGTACTGTCATTTTTTAATATTGGAGTCCAGGATAAGCTAATTAACATCACATCATCTTCACATGATGAGCAGGTTAACAGACCCTTCCTTGCATGTTTGAGCAACATATTTCCCCTACAAACATGGAACTTATGTTGTAGAGGACCCATCTTTACCTAAAAGGAAAAAGCAACAAAACCTCAACTGACAGGTGAGTGCTACAGATGATCTGATTCTAATGCCAGTGACATATTACTAACATACTGGTAGAATACAGAAACTACCAGAGGGATATGAGAAGTGAGAGTTGGATATTCCAGCTGTAAGACTTCCAAGTCATGCAAGAACTTCTGACAGCTATGTTTGGTTGGTGGTGAGCACCCCTGCCTGTGGCAGTGGTCTTCCACTTCACAGACTGCTCAGCTGAACATCATAAGGAAAATAGCACTAAGGTACTAAATGCATCTAAGCTAAGGGAAGGTGTTACATAGCAGTAACTCCATTGCAGAGTACACAGCTGACAGTGGGTTTTAACAAATGAAATTATACTGCTTACTAGAAAAGAGACAAAAATTTGCCTATTAGAGAAAAGCATAGAAGTCAAGTGTTATAAACCGTGTTTCAAACAAAGCAAGACAAAACAGATGTCAGCAATATCTGACATTTAATCTTTCAAAAAATAGATTTTGATACCCCATCCCACATCCTCATACTCTAGCTGACAAAGTATGGGTTAAATACGTGCATAGAGAGGTGAATTTGAAACTAAATGAACAGCCTGACATGGAATACTATGATGACAAGCAGCACAAAGTCCAGTTGGAGGCAGGCCACCAGTGAAGCACAGGACCAACACTGCTTAATATCCTCATTAGTCACCTAGATATTGGGACAGAGTACACCACCAGAAAGTTCACAGTTTTTTGTAGTTGGACTTGGTGATCTTGAAGGTCTTTTCCAAGCTAAGCAATTCTATGATTCTATGAAAACTCAGAGGAGTGGATGATATATCAGGTGATCAGGCTCTCATCCAGAGGGACATCAATAGCACAAATAATTGGGCCCACAAGAGCCTCATGGATTTTGAAAAGAGGAAGTGCAAAGTTCTGCACTTGGAAGGAATATTTTTGATCATCAGTGCTTGCTGGGACCACGCAACTAAAAAGCAGTTCAGCATAGAGGTTGGTGATCCCGGTGGACAACAGGTTCGACTCAAGTCAGCAATGTGTCCTTGAGACAAGTGAAGCAAATAGTATCCTGGGCTGACTTAAGAAGAATATCATCAAAAGGTTGATGGAGGTATTGCACCCATTCATTCAACATTGGCCCAGAGATGGTCTCACCAGCGCAAGAAAAATATGGACTTTTACAGACCGTCCAAGTCCAGTATGGGACCAAAAACCTGGTTAAGGAAATGGAATACAAAGCTGAGGCTCTTCTGTCCAGAGAAGAGAAGTCTGAAGGAATCTTATCCATATATATAAACACTTGATGGAAGGGAAAAATAGAAGTGGGAGCCAGGCTCTTCTCAGTTGTAGTCTGACAAGACCAGAAGCAATGGGTATAAACGTAGTAGGTTCCATGTGAACAAGAAAACACTTTACCATGAAGTAAAACAGGAACAGACTGCACAGAAGTGCTGTGGGATCTCCAATCTCAGTGATCTTCAAAAGTCCCATCAGCCTTCATAAGGAATATGTATATTATTTTATTCTGACATATCATACTAGTCATCCCCCAAACCTAAACAGAAAAAGATGAACACTTCCACCTCTCATCAAGTCTGCTCCTTCGTTGTTTGTGTGATTTTTTTTTTTTTCCTTTGCCTCCAGAGAAGAAAAAGAAGTCATTTATCTTTGTCCTCAAGACAAGCTATGGGTAGGCAGGCTGTGGGGGTTCCTGCCTTCTGGACAGATGCTTCTTCAAAGGCTATGCCAAAGAAAGAACTGAACTGTCCCCTTCAGTTTGAGGAAAGTCATTGTAAAGAATGCACATATTAACTTCGTATATGTTTAAACAGTTCTTGCAGAGATTTAACAATGAAAGCCTTCCACCTTCCTGGGCTGTTCCTGCAGTCACAAAAGAAAAATTTGACAGCCTGGGGATGTTTGCAAGCTGGTGAGCAACATTGCTTCAGAGAATCTGACATTTCCTCTCTAAACCTTAGTAAAGGAATGGAGTTGTGGAAGTTGCACACTGCAGAAAGCACAGCATGCCCTGCTGAGAAAGAAATGAGCCTGACTGTCATGCTGGAAATTACACTGCCACCCTGAATGAAAGTGAAGTTGTTATACAATTTCTATTTGGCCAGGTGACTTGAGGGCATGAAAAGCTTTACCTCTCCTTGACTTTCTGAGACAAAGTCTGACACAGCATGTTACTGTAACACAAAACAGCTGTTAATTTATTTGTTCCTTAAACCAAGCACTCATGTCAGTGCGCAGTAATAATGGCTCTACCAGAAAGTACTGAGCATGGGTTTTTGTGTTGTGTATGTAAACAGTAATGCTCACTTGTTAGTTTACTGTAAAAGCCAAAAAGGCCATTGTGAATGTAGTTTGAGCATTACAAATGAAAACGGAAAAATTCAGATCTACAAGCATAGCAACCCCCAGTAGGAGCGCTACACAAAATTCCTTAAAGGTCATAAAACTGTTATCTGATAAAAATGTGCCAGCATGCATCTTATTCCCAGTGACTGTTTGCTTTTTAAACACAGTTCATCCTCCTCTGTACCACATGAATAATTCCACTAACAAATGACCACATCCACAAATGCTTTAAGTATGTGAACACCTTTAATGCTATATCAGCACTTCCAAACCAGAAGAAAAACTATTTGCAATAAAAGTGTTTTGTTCTATTCTTTTTCAGACCTTCTTAATAAGAAAAAAAGCCAAAATGCACTGTTTTGAGTAAAAAAAATATATATATATATATGTATATACATACACACTGAGATCTGGTAGCATAGTGAGCACTAGACACAAGATTCCCTTACTACCTATATTTCCTCTACCAGAGTAATTTCCAGGGAACAGCACTCTCACATACATGTGATCAATATCCCCAAACCTGAGAGCATAATCAGAAGCCCAGCAAAGCACTGCTTATGTTCTCCCTAGCCTTTGGCTTCCAGTGTGTGCATCTGAAGAATCATAATTACAATAAGAAATTATTTTACACCCAACCATCAAACTGCAGTGACTGGACCTCTTAGGACACTACCTGAGAAGCTGTATGACAGTCTCCCAAATCTTCATAGCTTTTAATTCATTTATTTTAGAAAACAAGCAAAGATTGTTTGATTTATGCAGTTTCCACTCCTTGCTTAAAAAGCCTATAAAGTCGTTAAGTAATGTGAAAAACAGGCACCTCCACTAAGTAAAAAAATACGCACACACAGCCCATTCTAAAAATGGAACAGGAGCCTTTACAGCATATCTTTTAAGTCACATTATGCTTTTGCAGCTATTTTTAGACATATACACCCATCATCACATCCTATAGTTTGAGGTTTCTTTAGCAGCCCCAAGGAGGGCTTCCTCCCTGGCTTTGTTTATGTGTCTGACTGTCAAAGCAGCGCCAGCAACTGTCTCTCTACTTTGCTGCCGCTGCTCCCTCATCCTGTTTAGAGGTCAACGACAACTGTCAGTTGCCTTAGTGCTACCCAGCACAGCTTCCCACCACACTCCAGGATGTTTTAATGACAAGGGCCCGTACAGCCTGTCTGGAGCCAAACACCCACCCTCTACACTTACCCTTCAGGCAGCACTGCACTAACAAATCTCAGCTGGTGCTCCCTCAGAAGTCCAAACCCTTCCAGCTGGCCCCACATGAAAACACAGCTGGGTCCTATTCATTGTTTGACCCATCACAAAGAGCATAAACAGATGCACAGCTGAACAATAAAGAATTTCTCTTAATCATTCAGTCCCAACAACCACCAGACCTAAAGACAAAACCTGAGGATGCTAGATCAGTGCTGCCTTGGCAGCAGCCAAGGGCAAGGCCTGCTTCTCCCTTCAGGCAGTACATCACCATCTGTTGTTTCTTTATTGCGCTTCTCGACCTCACAAATTTTATCCCCATTCCATGCCAGAGGGTAGTTTTCTCTGATGGGAAAGCCTGGTTTCACGTGGTAGATCTCAGCTTCCCAGGAAATGCATCAAGGGCCTGGATCCTAGATGTATTGAAGCCACTTTTACTCCGTCCTAACTCTTCATTAAGGTCCTTGTATGACCTCAAACAACAGGATAGGGGAGAACTAAAAACCTGATCCTAGGGGAAATTTTATCTAAGAGATCTTACTGCAAGTGGGAAACTAGATATAAATTATATCTGAGCAAGGGGATGAAGGCAAAGCAGGAAAGGAATTATAATCTGCTTCCTTTCTGCTCTTTTTTTCGGTACAACTTGACTAGGTGTAGATTTTTTTGTGTCTAGCAATGTGCAAGGTTATAAATTAATAATTTTTAGACGCTTACCTCAGTATCTCTTCTTTCAGAAAGAGGCCAGCAACATCATGTGATGGGAACACATGCAGTACAAGTAGAGGAGGAAGAGGCAAATCAGCTGTTGGGCATTGAGCATGTTGCTGAAATGGAGCCAGTGAAGCAGCCTGCCTATGCCCCTGTAGCTTGGCCACTCTGCTCCCCCTCAAATTAGGCAAGTGAGGGCAGAAAAATCCAGGACCCCTGATGAACATTAAATCCTCAAGTTTCATTAATTCCATAGAATTTAATAGCACTTCCGGATAACCTCCTTTCCAGTTAGAAATGCATAGTAGCAAAAAAGTATTGTTAAACTGAGAATTGTGGAAAGAGATTGTTTAAAGACACTAATGTTTGTCTCCATATCCCCCAGTCTCCTCCATTCTATTGGCAGATAATTCACAATCCATCAACTTATACGCAGCATTTGTATGCAGATATCATGTTTAGCAAGCTTACACAGTGACTTTTACAATACATACCAACAAGAGCATACACAGCTGCTCCTACATAAACCTGCTGTATTTTACTATTTATAAATATCTCTGAAGAACATACACTACATTTAATCTCCTCTTTAAACTGTGAGTTCAGTTCTAACAAATAAAAATTTGTGAGACTGACCTGATACTTGCCACTTATTGCATAGTTTACAACACCTACAGAGATTTCCAAAAACCTATGCGGCACTGTTGCAATCAGAAAGATTAACACAGCAGAAGGGCGATACAAGAACGTAACAGCAAAAAATCCAGAGCCAGATAGGATGGTACTCCACAAGAACAGAAAAGATGCTCATCCATCTCAGAAGATGTAAGCTTGCAGAAAGAACTCCACAGGAGAAGGACCTCCAACCAGAAATCCTTCAGCAGTAGCAGTCAGCCCTTAAATGAGGTCTAAGAGAGGTGCAGCCAGACTCTACCCTTTCCAGTCACACAGGTGAATTGTCTTCACCTGTTCTCCCAGGGCTGACCCGGTCCTTTCCCAGGTGATCAATCAGTGGTTCAGGCTGTGACTCAACAGTTCCCATACAGGCACTTAAACAGTCTTCACAAGTTTTGCATGGGCAGTGAGGTCCTTGGCTTATTTTTTTCCTGGTCTTTTGGATAATGTTAAAAATGATTCATAAGGAAAAAAAAATAAAATCAGTATCTCAAGTTAAGAGTTTGTCATGAACAAATGAGCAAAACGAATATATCATTAGAGTATTGTTGGCATGTCAGTTGAAGTTAAGTACATGATACAAATACATATTCTTAGGAAAAAGACTGATCCAATCATCGTATTTCTTCATTGTACTGACAACTTCCTTTGCACTCAGCAGCCACTGCTGTGACAAGACATGTGGCTTTACATGTTGCAGTGTGACCAAGCTTTGCAAACACCTTTATGAATCCCATGATGCTGTGTTTTTTTCTATGATAACTTCAGCTCTTGAATTCATATAAGTAAGTAAAATCATGTTTGGATTTCTTGCTTTACAAAGGAGTGTGCTTTAATCCCACATTTTGGGAAGATGAAACTGAAAAATCTGGAAACATTAGACAATACTCAGCAAGATCCTAATGTTTATTTTTTTTTTCCCCCAGGATAGCTGCGCAGGCTGTAAGTACACTGAGGATTGGCCTTATGTTGTACTCCAGTTTTGTTACGGTATAAGTGATTTTACCCTTTTTAATTATTTCTGCACTTTAAAACTTTGAAAAAAGTCACTCTACAAGAAAAATCCCTCTCTACTGAAGAAGTGCTGAAGGAGTGAGGTGCATTTTTATTCAGTTCAGTATCTTGTCAGAAGAGTTGTACACAAGTAGTCCTTTGTGGTGTTTCTCATAGGCATAATCACAGCACTGAGTTTCTGTGGTAGACTGCATTTGTTTTCTTCTCCGATATTGTTCCACTCCTCATTTAGATAGATTTGTATTCATTTCACAAGCAGCTTCTCTCTGAATATCTTTTGTTCAACTGTTAATTATATTATGTTCCACTTCCTTTTCAAAGGCTCACAATACATGTAAAAAGATTGGATGGCCCAAAGAGGCGGGTAAACTTTAGATATTCCAAAATTCAGGTCTGTACATGAGCTTCCTATTTTGCTAAAGAATTAAGAGTATAAGCCAGAAAATACTAGTATTCTTGAGCATGCACCTGTAATTATCATGCAACCATTGAGTAATGCCAAAACATGCTAAACTTGTCTAATCTTTCTGATGAAAAAAAAAGAGAAAAAATGACAAGCTATGGAAAGGCAGAATGACATTTAACTCATTTTCCATTACTTATCTGCCAGCTTTTGATGATGTTCAGAGATACAGCCCACCAGTGGGCTAAATTACTCTTCTGTTTATAACTGTTCACTGTGCCAAGTCATACAGCTGTTTAGCTTTTACTTTCACGTGGATAACATATTAGATATGATCTACCTTCATATCTAATCCTGAAGGAGACTAAAGATGAAGTTTACGAAGCAAAATGCCAAACTCCTTTTAGAACAGCTGGAAATAAAGTGACAGAAAAAAAATAAATAAATAAAAAGAAAGAAAGAAAAGGAGAGAGTGAGATTTAGGACCAGACTCCCACTTGGAAATGATGTACAAGCTGTAAAATGATTTTGTACTGGTCTTTCCTAAGGTCATTTGTGCACATAGAGGAATGTCTGCCTTTCTTCTGCTGAGACAAAAGTGCTCTGGGTGACCAAGGAATGTAAGATCTGGGAAACAAAATGAATTTCAATATACATCTGGTTAGTTCAGGGCATGCAAAGACAAGGAAAATCCCAATGATGGAGAAGAATATTGGAGCCCAAATAAGTAAATGTTGCAAACCAAAGGGTTAAAATAGGAAGAAATAAGAATTATGAAAGAAAATCAGGTAGCCCTACATCAGAGAAGTTCTGTGGTGATATCACAGGTCAAATTTCTTGAGAGACAGAAAGGAAAGGAAAA
This sequence comes from Meleagris gallopavo, assembly GCF_905368555.1. NCBI lineage: Eukaryota > Metazoa > Chordata > Aves > Galliformes > Phasianidae > Meleagris > Meleagris gallopavo. The sequence continues at coordinate 55,160,621 of NC_139405.1, read as the reverse complement.
GTGAATTTTTATATATTTTATAATGAAGTTAGTACTAATTCCTACAGTATTGTTATATTTTTTGCCAATATATTTGCCATTGGCAGCAAATTGTCTTCCTGGTTTCTTTGTGTGAAAGTCCTTCTGCTTCAAGAAGAAAGGAAACTGAGCTTTTTCTCAGCCTCTAGGTTCATCTTCCAGTGACATGATCAGGCTAGAGAACCTGCACTTGGGAGATACTTGCATGTGTCCCAGGGGAGCTGGAAGCAGAGCAGGATGTTCTTTATCACACGCCTTTCTGAACCATGTGGCTCCCAAGCATTTGTTAGTAGTCAGAGCTAGCTCTACCCCATCACTTTTCTTCACCGTTTTCATGATGGTGGAGGAGGAAGTTACATTTCAGCGCATTCATACATATATATTTTGCACTGATCTCTTATTTGCTTATCAAAACAGACAATTTCAGATAATTTTAAAGAGTACAAGTAGCTAATTTGGACAGTTTGGAAAAACAGCTATTGGACTGATTGGCAGGATTTTATATAGCACAAACTTCATTCTAAAACACCAGTGCTTTGGAAAGATGGCTTTGAGAAACTCTTGTATAATAACATTCAGAATATCAAACAAATCTGAAGAAGAGTTCTTGCATAGATGAGACGTGATGATTTATAGCTACTCAGAGCTTTTTACTATGGCATGTCTCAGAGGACATTTTCCTAGATGTAAATAACTTTCTTTAACTTTTTAGGAAGGTATTTATCTTTGAAGAAATACAGATTAATGTATTTGCTTATTTGCTCTGTGTACTATTTGCTTAATGTTCTGGAGTAGGACATTTACGGTTTTACTCTATCAAAACCAACAGTTCAAACATTACTGGCCCAGGGGTTCAGCTTCAGGAGCGGGTCTTCTTAAGTTGCAGACAGTAGTATAAGAGTGCCTCCTATGGTTAGAACTAAGAAATGCAGAGCAGAAAAGCCACGGAACTTGAGTATGTGGATTTAAAAACCACCTCTCTTGGTTGGTTGCAAGGTTCTTAAAATATACAAAGGAAGGGCACAAAATTTTTCTTTCTTTAAAATGAATGTGTCAAACTCATCCTCAGGATAGCTGTCATCAGTGGAGCATGATTGCAAATACTTCTTTTCTAGGGTAGGTGTTGTTCTCTAAAGAGACTTGGAGATAGTTCTGTAAGAAATGATCTTTTAAAAATCATTTTAAAGAGCTTTAGTAATTTTACTTGTGGATTTTAAAAAACTTTGCCCTGGCTTTGCAGGGCAAAATGCTAGAAGCATGGAAAGCATTCATTCTGGAATGTTATTTTTTCACATGGGTCATTTCAGTGATCTGGTTTTCTATGCAGAGTCACAAATAGCTGTAGTTGACAGACTAAGGGAGCAGAAAGCTGTGGTGAAACTGCAGAGAAACAAACAAAACCAAGAAAAACACACACAAAAAAGAACCAAAACAACTGGACAGAAGGATAGGACGGGATCTATCCCAACCTCTTCCTTGACGAGTGCCTAATTCCTAGGCAAGAAAGCCACATTCTTCCTCTTTGGACAGATCATTTAGAGAAGCTGTTGCCTGTCAAAGCCTTAGGAATACACTCATCTTCAGCTACAAAAATACTCCACATCAGCTGGACAATTTAGGTCCTTACTGGGGCTTACTGTAACTCCTATACAAAAGGTAAAAAGCTAACCCCATTGAAGTCAATAGCATAATAGTCTTGAATTTCCATTTGAAAAAGACTATACACAGGATTACTAAACTCAACCTGGATTTCAAGCGCTCCATAATTTTTTTTCATTTTACTCCTTCCATACACTTTGATTTTCATATAAACAATCTCTTAATTAAGCTTTATCTCCATATGAACAGAAGCAACTACAGATTTTTGTAGATAATTTTGAAAATAATGCCTCTTATTTATTTCCATGGAAACTACAACAGATACCAAGAACACAATAACACTCTCTGATAGAGCAAGTTCTCAGCTACAGAAGAGGTTTTGTTTTTTTTTTTTCTTTTTTCAAAATAGTCACCACCATTATCTATGTATTTTTGTCAGAGAGCCTGTGTGCCACGCTCACAAAAATCTCCACCAGCAGAGGTGACCCACTGTTTCAGAGCTGCTACAATGGCATTGTTGCTAGGAAAATGTTGCCATCTTTCACTGGTCCAAACAGATGAAAGACAGGAGCTGCCAAATCTGGTCTGTACAGTAGGTGTGGTTGAACAGTCAAGTTAAGACTGGCAATGTGTTCTGCAGTCTTCAAACTGGTATGAGTCCCGGCATTATTGTGTTGAAAGAGAAAGATTGTCTTCTTCTCTGGCTTACTCTGAAAGTCAGAGCTTTCATCTTTAGTCTGTGTCACAACATAGTGGTCAGAGTTGATGGTTTGTTTGGGTTTGAGGAAATCCAGAAGGATCACTCCTTTTCTATCCCGAAAGATTGTGCACTACACTTTACTTCCTGAGATTTGCATCCTGAGCTTTTTTTTTTTTTTTTTTTTGATGGGGAATTCATGTCACCACTCTATGGACTACCATTTTGAGTCCAGCTCATAGTGATAACACCAGGAAACTGTCAACTTCAGCTCTGTTTGGTTCAGTAGGTCCGGACAAACTTGCATACAGTGTTTTTTCTGTTCCTGTGTGAGAATTCATGTGATCCACCTGGCACAAACTTTGCAATATTTCAATATTGCCACCATCATTTTCAATGCATTGAAGCTGATATTCAGCTCTGTATACAGTCCCCCTGCAAAATCTGCCAATCTGTGTGGATGAGCTGATCAGAATGCTTTTCATTTTGTGGTGTGACAGCTATTCGGATCATGGCTTGTCTTTCACATCTCTGTCATCACTGCCGAAACGTATCACCCACCATCTCATTGTGCTCACATCCACTCTTTGTTTTCCTTTAATGTTCATCAAGCATCAGTGAATGTAAATGGGTGCCATTTTTTCTTCATGAACGAATTCGGTAACACGCATTTGTTTAATATACGCTTCCATGTCAGATGCCACTGCATCCCCTCTGCTGCCATAAGTTCACACAGCAGCAACTTGTAATGGAATGTTGTTGGCAAAGTTCAGCCTCTACTGTCATACCACCAACATCCACCTCTGACTCCACGGGCCAATGTAACAAAATAGGAGTCTCTACTTTTAGAGCAGCTCATGAAGTTTCCCACCTCCTTTCTGTCTTTCCAACCTCCCTGTGTATCCATAACTGGAATAAGCACACAGTCTTTTACATGCAGAAAAGGACAAACAAACTATGCCATGTTAAATTAAGCAAAGAGTGATTATTCAGCAGCTGATATAGGGCTGGCATTGAAATTCTCACAACGGTGTTACATTATATTCATATATAATCAATTTGCTGACCCACATAAAGGAGACAAGTCAATCTTTGCCGAGAAATAAGATGTTCCTCATTTCACTTTTAATGGCAAGTCAGCTTAAGCAAAATGAAACTGATCATGCTGTTCAGTGATTGAAAATTTCAATTTCCAAGCCAGGGAACCCTTGCTGCTGCAACATCAATATTTTAAATAAGATAGCTCAGGGAAGAAAAAATAGGAATGTAAAAAGGGGTCACATAAATGTAGTGAATAATTGCCTCTCAGAAGAGTTATTGCCACAGGTTAACACCATGCAATGAAATACCTTGCAGACAGCCAGAGCTGACACACAGACAGGAAGTAACATCTACACATCAGGCAAGTCCAACACTCAAGTTAGTAAAATCTATTACACTGTACCTTTTCTTGAGCTGAAGACAGCATAATGCCAGTGTAGCAACACCACCTTATAGTTCTAATTACTCTCTATAAACTTCAGTCCAGAGAAGAGTACAGAGTCAAACTACTGGCCTTGCCTATCATTGAGGAGGTTTACTGTGACACTGATGTGGTCTACTTTTGTAAGAATATTAGCCTTATTTGAAGGAGGAATAGATTAGATGTTGGACCAGCAAAAGCCATATTAGGCATGTCACTGGATATCATCTGAAATGCCCTCTCTCAGGGGTTGCAAAAAATATATGATTTAGTATAATCCCTGAAGGATATTTTCTTACAAATAATAAAGTAATCTTTCTCCCCACACATACACACATACATACATAGAAATACAGGATGCCAAGGCAAGGCATAGATTTTGGAACCTAATATACTCTTTCGAAGTATGTCTGTCTCAAAGGGAAGAGAAGATGTGATAAACTAAGCAGCATACAACCTAAACAGATCCCTGCGATTTGATCTAGTCCAGTCTGGACTAACTGTTTCATTTTCTTGAGAGGCTCTTCATAAAAATGAGTAAAAGAGAAGGGTTTTTTTCATTTTTTTTCTCACGGTAGGTTGCAAGGCAATGGATACTCTGTGATCTGTTGCCACTAATAATGGAACAGGAGGAAGGAAAGTTGTTTCTGTGCAGTCTTGGGCAGGTTTGTCTAATTTACTATCACTGAAAGCCCTTTGGACAGAATCTGGTCTATAGGTCATGTATGGATCTCAACCAGAAAGGTATCTGAAGCTTCTCTATATATTCTTTGCATCATTGTAAAAAATGAATAAGTAAACATTTTTGAAGAAGCTTTGATTTGAAAAAAGCAAAGACAGTAACCAGTGATTTAACCAGTTGTTAGTGGGCTTGAAATTGTCAGTTTTAATATAGAATTAGTACAATTTATATCTTGAGAAGTTTTCTTATCTTGGCAGTACATTACCTGAAATCATTCAAATGTAAAAACTCTCGCAGTAGTGATGTAGAAATGCCACATGATCAGGAAGAAATAAGAACAGAACAAACATACCACCGTGTTTTCTCAACAGTTTTTCAGGTCAACATAAAGATGGATTGCTTTAATAATTATTTCCATCAGAGAGATTTTGATACTAAATCTTAAGAGATAAGGGAATTGGATTAAATGTTATGCGCTACAGCGTTTCAGTTAACTAATTACACAGTGAATTCAGAAACATGTATGTAGATTTTTCAGCTTGCAACATTATTCAATAAATCTTAGGAAATTTTATAAAAAGAGAAGAGTTACATTTTAATATTTCAAATACTATTGAACATTAGAAACTTTATATGGGCCCATGAATTCTTTTCACTATACTAAGCGCATTAAAATCTGTTTTAAATCAAGAGAAAATTGTCAAATTTTAACAGCATTCACTTAAAACTTTGGAGGTTCACAGTGAATTCATTATTCTTCCACTGGGTACCATTTTACCCACTTACCAAGTAAATTTATGCAAGACAAATCAAGTAAGCCTGGAGCTTGTAGAGATTGACTTATCTATCTTTAATTATCTAGAGTTGTCTCTAGAGACATGAGTCTGCTCAATCATGCATTATTTTACTCAATTTTCAAGAGTTGGGGTTTTTTTGCACTTAACAGGATGCAAACCCATGTCTCCTGTCACCAAGACAAAAACAATTCCAACTCCCTACAGAAGCTCTGTAATCATAAAGCAAAAAATACAAGATTCTTTGATGTAAAAACAGCAAAGGAAGAAGCTGGAATTGGTGTTCTTCCAGGCAGATCCAGGAATAAGAAAATTTACATTTCAATCTTTACATCTGTGACAATTTTTGCATCTTCCATTAGGAAGATATTGGATAAATAAGAAGGAATTACACATTACTCTGACTTAAGTGCCTCAGTTCCTTTGAAACCTCAGCTTTAGAATCTCAAGCCATTTTTGAAACAAAATAACCGTCAATTAGGTATTGCAAAACTGAGGAAACCAATGCCTGAGTATCCTTACAAACAACATCCTATCATCTCTGGATTCTGTCTGTAAAAGGATCTAAATGCCTAAGACAACCTGAAGTGAATGTATGTTGTGTGTGTTTCGTAACTTCAGAGATCTTTGGTTTCCAGACAGCAGCACCACATCTACACAATTCTCTTGATCACACGCAGCAGGAGGATTGGCATGGACTCAGTTGTAAACTCTCTGAACCATAGATAAAGGTTCTGTATTCGTGGATTTTTTGTTTGTTTGCTTTTTGTTTTTAATAAAGGGATGAATCTTTCCCAGGTTCAAACTAATACCACTGCCTACAAACAACATTCATGAAGCATGTTAAAATCAGAGAGATGAATACCGCTGGCACAATTACAACAAAACTTGCTTTGGATTCTAAGTCTGTAGAAGATATATGCAGCGTGTGGCTGGATGGTGGTTATAACCGAACTGACATGATGGAAGCTGTCTGCTTGTCGGTTTGAAGTGCTATGGAGTGCTTGCAGACATACCCTGCTTCCTTCCTTACCTCCTCTAGGCCTCTGACTCAGCCGTACCTCATATGCACGCAAAACACATGTGGCTTCATTGAGTAGGAGCCCAGCTCCACATTCCCTTTTGTAAGTCCTTGAGGACGATAAGAAAAGTTCATCAGAAGTTTTGGATACAAACGATGTTATCTGATAGATTTTCTGCAAGTGCTGCCAAAGTCAATAAAGCCTAATTGGAACTTGATATTTCTAGTACAGAATACTAACTGGGAAAAAAAAAGAAAAAAAAGAAGTTTTAGAGAAACCATATTTCTGCCATAGAACATTATCAAGAGTTACCTACCTGTGGCATATATAAACACACTTTACAAGATGCAACACTCAAATATATATAACCATAAATTTACTGTATTGACCTTTTCTTCAAAAAAGCCTCTTACAAATTTCACTGTCTTAGCACACAAGTAACTTAGAAAGCATTTTACTTTGCCTAGGTATGTAATAGCTTAATGAGGGTTTGTTTGTTTGTATTCCTTTGAATTAGAAGCATGGAATGTACCAGAATAGCAGAAACATGCCTATCATTTTTGAAAAACATGTTTTCATGCTGCTACTGTCTAACTTTTGGGTCACTGTTTTAAATCTGTCCAGACAGACACTCCCCCAAACAATGCAAGGAAACCACACCTTGCCATTTACAGGTCTTATGTCCACCCATAACAGCACTGCAGGTAAATTCCACATACAAGGAATGACTTTCCAAACATAGTGCCATGCTGAAAATGATATTTTTGTTTGTTTGTTTGTTTGTTTTGCAATTTCATATGTGACTTTGTTTTAATATGTTTTCCACTTTGACTGAAACATTTATACCTATGCATGCAGATCACTATGCATGTGTACTGCGTTATATATAGCCACATATACAAACATAATGCAAGACTTGCATAGGTTTTATTTAATGCATATGGGAGTTCTTCCATGTTCCTTAGTACATCATAACATATTTAAATTGAAACAAATAGGGGAATTTTCAGGCTTTAGTTCATGTTTGTAATTATTAATCTGTTTCTTCAGCTGTTCTTAGTATATGCACAACTAAACACCCCAAAAGTATGGAATTTTTGTAGCATTTTCCCAATAGTCATGAGACAGCAGGATACATTTACCATTACAGTGGCCACAGAGTCAAGTCCCAGGGCTGCTGTGTTCCAGAAGATGTTCTCTTAATAGACCTCATTGTGACTGTCTCGGTGTTGCTATCTGAAGAAGTATAATTTTTTCAGTGTCTCTCCTGTCCTCTTACACTGTCACTAGGATTATTAATTACCACTAATTCCAGCAATCATTGTGGTGCTTATTATATTCATATGAAATAATTCAGCACACAGCAATCTTTAATATTTTTCTGACACTGCGTTATTCTCCTGATTGCTTTCATAATTAGGACCACAAATTAAAAGATATGGTTTGCAATGTATGTTACAACTCCAGTGAACATGAACATAATATATATGAGCAACTTTTCTAAAATTTGGAAATTTCTCAAGAACTGCGCAATGATGGGGGAGTTTAGATATACCACTCCACTAGCTCCTAATGGGAGCACTAGGTTATTTGATGTTCCTCCTATTATATCACATGTGATTACATTTCTTCCAATTACTCCTTTACTAAACTCATGAACCTGCCAACAGAAATCGGCATTAAGGTTTGATCTGAAAACTCTAAAGGATAGCTAAACCACTTCCTAGCTTGTCCTGGAGTTTTATCTATCTCATTAAAGGATTACTCCTCCTTCAGAGTTGTCCTAGATCAGCTGCTAAGCTTTCACCATGCTGCCTTCCTTTTCTGTACCTCTTTGTATTTGTTATGTGCTGTAATTAAATCATCTCAGACCTTCTTTTAGCACTTTTCTATTTTCACCTGCGGGGAATATTCTTCAACCTTCAAATCGTATTTATGCTTTCCTTCTGTTTTGTCTCCAATTTCTCATTCTTCTTTTTGAAAAACAGTTTCTGTTGTTGAATACCACCACCCAACAGTGCTATCACAAAGGGAAAAAATATCTTCCTGGTCCTGCTCTTCTGTACAACCCTACCCTGCCTTAATTGCAGCTTTCTGCAGAGAGCAACTACTGAAATGTCTGTTCAGGCACCTCTCCAGAGCTAAAGCCCGTGTTCTGCAGTTGTGTCCAGCTTTCTTTGTTCCCAGATTATAGGCTTTCATTCAAAAACACATTTGAATGTCCTTGCTTATCATGTGATCATGATCACTCCATCAGTTGCCTCATCCTCTCAATTTACCAGTCTGCTGATCACTGTGTTATCTTCACATTTTCTCAGTAATGAACTTAGATTGTTTCTAAATATGAGCACTAGTTTGAGTCCAGTGGTTGTCCTGATACTACCCCCACTTAGAGATAAAAAAAAAAAAATCTGCATGGCTTCTTCTCTCTCAGTCCCTTCTAGGATTTCTCAGTTAGCTTTGTTTTAACTCAAAGTATTGTTTTGATACAAGGTAGCACTAGCTTGTACACAGTGTGTAGAAGTGGCACTGTGCAATACAGTTCTTTCATCTTCCAAACCTGTATCTCCATGCAACTTCTAATTTTCAAAATTCTGTTAATGTTTTATGTTCTTCATTGCTCCTAATTCTTTTTTTTTCCATAACCTGTTATTTATTTTGTTTCCTGTATAATTTTCTACTTTAGTTTATATATATGCAGATATAAAACACTTCCTTCTTTACCTCTTTGAATCAAGAAGTTTCCTTCTTTCCACCTATCTGGTAGACCACTACCAGCATGCTGCAGCAGTAATTATAAAATCATAGAATCACCAAGGTTGGAAAAGACCCACAGGATCACCCAGTCCAACCATCCACCGATCACTAATAGTACTCACTAAATCATGTCCCTCAACACAACGTCTAAACGTTTCTTGAACACCTTCAGGGTCAGTGACTGCATCACCTCCCTGGGCAGGGACAACATGGGAAGTGATATGGACTTAAAAAAAAATGATCTGCTGTCACTCTGATATAGTCTTTCCAATCTCTTACCACTGTTAGAAACATAAGCCCAGCAGTGACTGCATGAGCTTCTAACTTTCTAGTTCAGAACACATCATACACCATTCCCTGAGTTTCTAATATCTCAATCCAGCCATGACTAAACAAGGCAACAAGAGAGTCTGAAAGCCTTCCTTTCTTGTCTTGCTCTTTTAAAGGGCACAGATGCCTTCTCCTTCCAGGCACCTCCAAACCCCTGCTTGCAAAGTCACTTACCACCCCAAAGAGGCCATTCGCACTCAATCCTTGGGTCTTTCAGCTGTACTGAAAGAAAATTTTAAAGGAACAATGTCAGAGTTTGATTTGTAATAGCATAAATAGTGGTAGCAAAAAGAGATTAGCTTCACCAGGTCCCAGCTATGGTCATTTGGAATGCGTGTTACAAATCTGACAAGATTTTTAGTGCAGAGGCTATAAAAAAGTCAACAGGGACATCCACACCAGTCAAGACCATACAAAGTGTTTAAATGCAGGCAGAGATCTTAAAAAGTCTCTTTAAGGTCCATACACTGTGAGGTGAAAGGTCCAGACAATCTGAGGTCTGAGGTGAAAAATAGCATGTATAATTCAGAAGTCATTTCACAAGCAGTAGAACAAAGCCTTTGCATATGCACTAAGAGTTCTGAAGTTCTGATATTCTGAAGAATATCTCCAACAAGGCAAATGTTTCAACACTAAAGTCTGCTCAGATGAAGAGAATCCATCCAATAAAGAAGGTGTATTTGATAAATTCAAACTTCAAAAAAAAAAAAAAAACAACCATAAAACAGCAGGCGAAGAATTGCCAAAGATGAATTGCAAAAGTTACACTGAAAATCAACTATAGTCTTATCAGTATCTGTTACTGATTTATTTTAACAAAACAGAAGTTACTGATACGAGTCACAAATTCCTGACCCACTCGTCAGTCACCTCTGCCTTCACCTGAAATGTAATGAAGTTTTCACTCAGAATCTACTCCAGTTTTAATATTTGTATTTCAGAATTGTGGAAGGAATCTGTCCCAATGGCTTCATCGTGTGGGAAAATGCATTTGCTCTATTTGGTGTTAGCCGCTGCCATCATTATCAGGAAATAGAGTATTTTAAAAGGATGAGAAATTCCTCCCCGGTCCTGTCCCTTATTCTCCCATAAAGATAAATGGGCTTCATATCCTAAACAGGTCAATTTGGCATGTGGGAGAGCAAGCGATAAGCTAAAAGAAAGACCAGATTCAACACTGACCCATGTCTACTGCACTAGTCATTCTTCATAAACAAAGCTATTACTGTAATATAAAGAAGAGCCCTTCCAGCAGGGTTATCTCTAGATTTTTCTGAGAACAAACTTCATCTTTGTTGGTTCTTTTTCTTTTCCTTTCCTAAAGGTCTACCCAAAGTATTAAGCTTTCAGTTTTGCAGGCTTTGAGGAAAGATAGATAGTTCAGTAGAAGTCAGAAGGCAAGAGATCTCCATCTTAAAAGGGCAAAAGTAATTGCATTTTACACTCCAAAGTGTCTGTGCAGTCATGACTTTGTTGCTTGCGTCTCATTTCTAGCAAGAACTGTGGTGTTACAGTTCTTCCCCGAAGTGTGTGCTGGCAGATGCAGAAGACACATCACTGATCTGTCTCTCAGTGCCTGACACAGTCAAAATCATACCTGCATAGCAAATGAAAGCACGTTAGAAGTACATGTGGAGGTACCTCTGCAACTTCAACCTCACTTTCACAGGGAAGAGTAGCTGTTAAAATACATCAGCTTCAGAGTCAGTTGCATATAGCTCCAGGGATCAAGCCACTTTTTATCCATCCAGTAATTTTAACATTACTCATAGCAACAAGACAACAGGGGTTGACCTGGCCTTGTTACAAGTGGACTGCTCCTCAGTTTTGTAAGAAAGCCTAGACTAAATGTGGTCTTGTGAAAACTCGATATCAAAGAGCAAAGAGTTGTCCAAAAAGATGGGTAGCCTGTTCTCACATTTTGTTCTATTTCACATGCCTTATGAAAAAAAACAATTCTTCTCTGTCATTTTTTTGTATCAGTCCTTCTCAAGAAATTACAGATGATGTGACTGGACAAAGTAACAAGGCTTTACAGTGATCCCCTGGCATACGCTTTCAGTGACTGGCATTAGGAAATGAGAGTTTATTGCATGCAACTAAGCTGCTTTGGAAAAATACTCAGGAAACAAGTAGAAGAGATATTAACAAAAGCTTTCCAGCTACTCATTGCAATTGCCAGATGCCGAATAACCAGCAGAAGAAAATGATTTTTAGGTGGCTGCTCAGCATCTCTCCTCAGGTTCTGATTCACTGTAGAGACAGAGAAGGCATGGCACACCAGGATAGAGAAAGGTTATGCTTCTCCCACAGTCTGAGCTCCTTTGCTTCCCTTTCAAGAGCATGGCATTCTAGAAGGGGAGATGTGTTAGTAGATAGAAGCAGAAAGAGCTTAGAGGCTTGTGAACACATAATTCTGCCATTTCTCATGCTGATTTTAATTTCAGGTATTAATTCCAGGATTAAAGGCCATTACTCACATGCTTCTTACATGCTCCATCTCTTCCATCTTTAAGGTGGTAGTAGTTGTAGTCACTTCACTTTTGAACTGTCTGAGACAAAAGGATAAATGCACAAGATGAGCTCTGAATACTGCTACGACTACTGCTGCACGCAATTTATGGTATTTAAAGACTTGATTTTTTCATCACCAGTTGTGATAAACACCAGTCCCAGCCTACTCTCATTTTTTAAAATCACAAAAAATAGTTTTGATAGGAAGAGTTTTTAGTATGTTCCACTGTATCTTTTTCTTTGATACAACCCAGTTATTTTCCACTGGAGACCCAGAATTTTATTTCTATGGTAGACAAGGCAGAGCAGAACCAAAGGCTTCTGCCATTCGTCTTGCACCACTTTTTTGTTTCAAACAACAAGTTTCAATATTTTGAGAAGGTCTCACTTCTGACCAACTGAAAAAAAAAAAAAAAAGAAAGAAAGAAAGAATAAAGAAATAAAGATTACATTTATCTGATTCCTAATGGCTTGGTCACATAAGGAAGTGACATAAATCCCCAGCTGTTCTTGAGAAGAGGCCATGGACTAAAACAACTGAAGAACTGGAGCTTGAGACCTCTGAAGGGACATGGTGAGAATCAGTGACACTCAGATTAAGATGTGGCATTTGGCACTGCAGTTCTGTTTCCTTTAATTTAGCAGCATGTCCAGCAGATAGTTTCAAATAAATGATGCTAAAGTGACAGCATATCTATACTCCAGTCTTACCCCTACTTAACCCAGACACGAGAGCTTCAGACTAGCTGAAAAAAACAAACTAAAGGCATATCCTAAAGATCTTATTACATACTTTTTCCAGTCTACTCCAGATTACATCGCTCAGCTGACAAAAATATTTTTCCCTACATGGATAGAGTATTAGACTCAAAAGCTCTGGTTAATTTTCCATTGAATCCTGTCTTGATGCTAACGTAAAAATCAAGGCACATTTTCAAGATCAAATGAGACAACTATTTTTTTTTTTTCTTTTCACAAATCTGTTCAATAAAAACTTGGAAACCACCTTAAACGCTGTAAATCTCCTAAAGATTAGCTTTCCTAGATAGACCGGATAGTCTATGAGAAGCTCCAGTGAAAGGAACCATTTGAATTACATTAGTTCTCATATAAAAATAATATTTGTGTGTCATCTAAATACATGCTACTGAACTTGTTTCACATATTAAACACATGCATTAAATTCTTAACAAGCAGTGGCCTTGAGGTCAGTGAGAACTACACAGATTGTCATTTGCCCTTTAAACCAACTGAATGTAGTAATAAATATGCCTGCTTTCATTGGCATATGATGATATTAACTGTAAAAGTACTTACTTCTATGCCTAACTACACATTACACAAAGGAAAGAGGAATGCAAGGATCCTATGTTGAGGAGGGGAACCAGAACATTTTGTTCTTAGTTACTGACTCAGTTTGAAGTCAGTAGACATCCAAAGTTGTTAGCAGGTGAAGAGATTTCAGTGATTCATGTGAAAAAAATCACCTCTCATCAGCCAGGTTCATAGAAGTTATCAGTCCAGTTGTGAAAGAATCAATATGAAGAAAAGAGAATTCAGAAGCCTGTTTCTGAGTTGACAAGTCCTGTGAGCCCCTTTGCAGGTAGCCCCTGTCCTGACCAGTACTGGCAGAATGGGGAAGTGGAGACCCAAATGTGTTGCTTTTCTTGAACCTTATTTTGTAAATCATGAGATTTCCATTTCCCAGACAGTCATTATGCTTACCTTTGAGAGAAAACATGAAAGTCTTATTATGGAGGAATAGGAACTCGTCTCCCACACCTGAGGAAGTTATATGCACCAACAAAAAATAAGTGAAAGATGCCATCTGGTTTGGTAGCAATTTGCCCTTACTTTTCAGAACTTTGAAAGAATGCAGGAGATGAAAATTATACAGCAACTTTTAAGTATATTATGCTAATAAGCATCTGTCTTGACTGAATTTTGAGGAAGGTCTTCCAAACAGATTAAGCTTTACTTCCCTGGAGGTGTTGAAGGAAAGAGTAGATGTCATACTTAGGGACATGATTTACTGGGCAATATTGGTGGCATGTGGACAGTTGGACTAGATGATCTTAGAGGTCTGTTCCTTAATGATTCTATGATTCAGTAAGATGGTAGTTTCCAAGACCTTTCTCTGCCATTGAACTACAGTCCAGAATTACTAATGACAACAATCTATTTTCATGGACTATCATTTAGTATGGACCATCAATCACAATGAAGGTCACTCATAAGTCAGAAAGCACCTTTTTCTAAGAAATGAGATTTGAAAATCCGAGTGTTTTTCCTTCTAAAGGGTCACACCTGTCCTGATGTATTCTCCCCTTAGTATAAAGTGAGCTGAAAACAATGCTAGAAGGGAATCAAAGAATGGGGGACATGGAAAATGAGGAGAGATACGCCTTTAAATCTGCCCACTCTGAAGGATTTAATAGCATCACCATACAGTGCAGGGCAAATGTTAATGTGGACAGAGTTTCAAAAAAAGATACTTATCAAAAAGCTGAAAATGTCTGATTTGGGTCTCCAGCATCACACACTCAGTCCACAAAGATAAAAAATTTTGTTGAACATGTCAGCATTCAGGGGAAAAATTCTGCCTTGGGGAGATGTGACTGAGGTAAGGCTTGTGCTAACAAAATTAACCAAGTTGCTAATGCTCTATGCACAAACTCTATCATTTCCAACCTGAATCACAGGTAGAAGATATCTCAAGCATCCCCATCAGTGATATTTTACTCCAAAAGAGAAAAGACTGAGTCACACTCAATGAGATGCCAAGAAAATGAAATCAAGAGAAAAATGATGGGCAGATTTTGAAAGACTTTTGTGCATATTTCCTGGTAGCTTTGAACATACAGCTAGAAAAGCTATAGATAACAAATTTGCTAATCACTTTTCTGCTATGAAACTTATCTAGGTTAGGTCATAATTCATCTAGATGAACTTCAAAGTAATAATACCGTGTCTGATCTTACTGTCCCAAGCCTCTCCAAATTATCATTTTTATTAGTTAGTTCTGACATTCTTATTTATAGGGGAAGGGAAAAAGTTAATGACAAAATGTTAAGGTGTTACACAGACAGAATAATGGGATCCTGGTTATGCTCCTTCTCTCCTTGGAGAACAAATCAGCTCAAGGTATCTTCTTGTGGCAGAAAGCTACGGAGAAGCCTGTGTGACAGGCTATCAAGAAGAACTGGGGCTGCTTTCTTCAGGTTTGATTTAGTATACCTGCTTTCATTTGTCAAAAAGGATGTGATGTGATAGTGAACCGAGCTGCAGGAGGAACGTACCAATTATTGGATGCTCTTAGTTCACACTGAATTTCTTGTAATCAAGAGAGAAAACATACCAGACAGTGACCACCACTTCACTTATACTAGACAGGTTGATGAGCCTGTATATTTGCTTATTTAATTCACTTAAGTAGGTCAGAGTTGGTTAGTACGGAACAACCAGAAAGGAGTCAATAAGTTATATGGCTATACTTTCAGATGTGCTGACAAAGCAAGAGATTGATAGGTTTATACATTCACCTATAAGTGACTAAACACAAAATTTCTAACTTGAAATTTGTATTTTCTTTGGAAATCCATTTCTATGGAATCAGCAAAGTTCTTCCAGCTATTATTATCAGCTATTACTAACAAAAAATGTCTCTTTTACATTCTGAGAGCAGCCCTGCAGAGAAGGACTTTTGGCCTTCCAGTATTAGAAGGGAGCGCATAAACAGAAGAGGGTACAATGGTCTAAGTGTGGATAGAGATAGGACAAGGGGGAATGGTTTTAAACGGAGACAGGGAGGTTTATGTTAGATAATAGGAGGAATTTCTTCACACAGAGGGTGGTGAAATTGGAGCAGGTTTCCCAAGGTTGTGGATGCCCCATCCCTGAAGGCATTCAAGGCCAAGCTGGATGTGGCTCTGGGCAGCCCGGTCTAGTGGTTGGCCACCCTGCACATAGCAGGGGGATTGAAATTAGACGATCATTATGGGTCTTTTCAACCCAAGACATTCTACAACTCTATGATTCTATGATTTTCTTTAAAAACAAGCAAAAAAGAAAAAAATCCTGATGTTCTTATCCCAAAAACTTTAGCGTAAACACCTTAAAAAACAGCTTACTTAAAAGCTATTTTTATTTGCATTCAAGTATGTTCCAAAATCAGAAATAGATGTGGAAGTTACTGGCGCTGTTCAGCAAATACATCTTCATTGGAATCATAAAATCACTGAAAAATTTGGGCTGGAGAGAACCTCTGGAAGTCATCTAGTCCAGTCTCTTAAATTAAAGGCCAGGTCTTGTTAAGCCATGCTTTCAAACTCTCTAAGGATGAAAAGTTTCCAGCCTCTCTGGCATTAAGTTGTATCTGTCAGCTATGTTTGCTCCATTAAGTATTTTGAGGCTGGCTCTCTCACCATGTGATTTGAATTGCACAGTAAACTTAGATCAAAATATAATGGCTGCAAGAAGAATAAAGTTCAATATATCATGGACTGCTGTGCTCAACAGTCGCACAGAGATGGTGCTGCTAAAGGAGACAGCATTGCATTCGCATTGAGGTCTATCTTCCATGAAAACAGTGAATTCTTACAGTTTCCTACAGCTCACTGCCGAAGTGAGGATCTGAATCAGACTCTGGAGGAGTTTATCAGTCTCCTGTAGCTGTAGAGAGAGCTCCTTGTGAGGGGGCAGCCTTGATTATTTGTCCAAACATGGTTAGGATGAATCAAAGTGAATGTGTATGCCTTTAAGGAAACATATATCTTGTATTTGCATTCAAATCTTAAAAAGAAATTGTCAGTTTGCCATTTTTTTTCTTTTCAGTCAAAGGAGCAGCCGTAATTATGACATCTTAAAAGGAAAACACAAGAATATTTAAATCTTTGTTCTTGTTATGCATTTCCTGTATGTTTTTGGTATATCTGTTTCCATATTACTATTGGAAGTTGTTCAAAGCTTCTAAGAGCACTGTCATAATGGTTCAAAAATCAAGGTACATCCAAGGTTTGCAGATACCAGATTTGATTCTATGCTTCATAATTCTTGAAATAAAGCCTGTGTCATACTGGTATTTCAGTGTTTTCATAATAAAGAGCAGCATATTCAAATTCTGATGATTTCTCCTGTAATCTGCTGCCAATTCCTTTTCATATGGTGTCTCCACATTCAAAATGTGTATCTCATGTAGATACTAAAATCCTATGTGTATAGGAGTCCTTAACAGTCTTCCCATAATCTCTCTAGATCTTTCACCAGACTATCTTTTTCTTTCTGATTATCTTCACAGTCTTTCTCATGTTTCTTGCTTTCCATGTCTTTTGCAATAGCTCCTTCTTCCCAGTCACGTATGCCACCAAACTGCTTTGCCATGTTTTCCAATACTTTTCCTCAATGTTTTTCTTCTCAGTCCATAATTTCCTCTAACATTCCCTCCTGATTGACATAATACCATTTTCTCTTGAACTTCTTACATTTCTACTTACAGGTCTATGAAAAATAGCTCTTCCACTATAAAAATGCTGACTGACTAAATAAGTTAAAGTCAGAGAGAACAAATTTTCTTGTGGGGTCAATAGAACACATGAGATGAGTGGAAGAAGCCACCACTCAATTCTCCCCTTTATTTGAATACTGTGTGTGTGCAATCAGGTTTCTGAGGCAATTATTTCATTACTGTCTGTAAAATGCTCTATGAACAATAGTAATAATAATCCTAGTCATCATCCCTGTCCAGTTAATCACAAATACCAGTCTTCCAATTTTCACTTGAATAAAGTTTCATGAAGAATTTGCCAGACTGAAAATGGGTGACTGTGTGCAAAGCAGCAAAAATCCAATGCTTTGCCATTCCTTCTCTGCTGTTCCTGGAACTGTCATCCTCAGCATCTCATCCTAACAGCCTGATGTAAGGAGAGCCAACACTGCATGCGCCATTTAACTGGCTAGAAAGCCAGTTCCTTTTCTCAAGTCTTTCAATTCCAGTTTTTTTCAAACAAAGTAGACTCAGCAGGGTCCCATTAGTTATTTTTGCATTGTTATATTTGAAAGGCTCGTTCACTTGACAGTGAATTATAACATGTGTTAGTAATTAGATGTGGAACACTCACCAAATGCTAAATAAATTCCATGTGATCAAAATCATATTATGTAAATGAATACCAAACAATTGATAAACAAAAGCTAAGATGGGGGTTTACTATAAGATCAGAAAACTTAACAAAAATACTGTGTCCCCAAGGGCTCATCCAAAGAATGTAAAAGCAGGAGAGGCAGAAAGGAAGCAATAACAGCAAAGTTTGCAGTTCCTAAAAGGAAACAGAAATTAAAAGAGAGAACAAGGTAGCAAACCAGAGCATGGGACTGGAGGAAGAGTTAGATTCTGTGCCTGAATGCCATCTGATCATTTCTCAGCCTGCCTAATGGCACTGAGAAATAGTAGGATAGGTTTTAATTTACTGTAAACAATATGGCTCAACTGAGCTTGTCACCTTCAATAGAGTAGTGCTGATTTACACCAGATGACAAGCTGCTCTACTCATTGATGCCTCATGCTTGATGCTAGCATGTAGTTTTCCTATCTTTAAAACTTGACATTGAAGAATATCACTTGTTTTTTAATATAGATTTTGAAATAAAATCATCCAAATCCATTTGTAATTTTCTTTATAATCCCTGAAGGAAGTTTTCTGGGAGACCTTTTACAGATGGGGGGAAGGGGAGGTGAAAAATCATCTAATTCTTATATATTCTGATGAGAAGAAAATCAAATATGAAAGTTAGAGGAGCAAATTTTCTCAGCTAGAATTAAAATCCACTGGACCATAATACAGCCTTAAATTATCCCTTTGGGGATTCATAAATCTTTGGTTAATTCATGCATTGATTCCCTCTGGGGGGCTAAAGCTCCTAATGGAATTGACAAGACAAGTGGAAAATGTCTGCTTCAGTCAGCTTCACACAACTCCTGACTCAGGAGGAATGAAGGCACAACTGAGATACCAAGCAAAGTAGTTCCCTCGAGTTTTTTTAAGAACTAGAAGTTGGAATAATCATCTTAACTTTCAAAGGTGAGCATTTAATTGGATAATCCATGGCCTGGTTTTCAGAAACAGGGTATGTAGTGCTGACTATGAGATGTATTTATTGAATAAAGCTTAGGATGGCACCCGGGTTTCTCTGTGCTTTACTTCTGTTGCTATTCAGAAGGATATGAGTCCTCCTGAAGCAGAATAGCTCACAATGCAACAAGTCTATTCTAATTTGAAAATAGATGTGTTAAAAATGGTTGTGCATAAATGCAAACTGCTGGGCAGCAGGTAATGAAAAGGCCTTTCAATAGAATATTTATCCTTGTTGTACAAATGTTTCACATTTTCAATTCAAAAAAAAAAAAAAAGAAAGAAAAAATGTCATACTTTCAGCATAAGGCTAGTTTCTCTTTGGAGAATAATATTAAGACATCATCTCTGTTTCTGAAGCAAGGGCTCTAACTCTAAATCAAATAAAATAATGCTAAATTTATTACTATGATTGTGAGTCAGTCCTCCAACAAAGAGTACAAGACTAAGCAGCTCAGAATCCCATAAGGTAGTTTCCCAAATCCTCTACCTCTACCTCTGTACATTAATGAGAAGGAGATTTTTAATTTTTACCAAAGAAAAATAGCATTCCTCTAAGATGCAGAAGTAAAGAACTCATTACATATCAGGAGAAGAAAAACATTGTGGACTCTGCCCTTGATACATCTGTGATCTTCATCACAAGAGTCAATATGAAAACATGTCCAAAATCTTAATATTTGGCAGCATGCTGATCTAATTTTCTAGTAAATCAGCCAGTGGATATACATGGCTTTTTCTGATTATCTTTAGGATTCAAGAACAAAATTTGAATTCTTTAAATTCTATCTGTAAAATAAGCAAGCAAAATATATTTTTTGCAGTCTTCTTTCAAATTACAACTATCTGCTGTTAGCATTCTACTCCTTTCCTTTTACTGGAATTTGATATTGAAAGCTACAGAGTAACTTCAAACAATATTGTGATCTAGACAAAAATCCCAGGGCAGCAAGGACATATTCAGAGTTAATACAGCCAAAACATTCTTGACGCCACTTCATTTTTCCCAGTCAGTTTGCACACTGTCTGCATGTCAATAGTCTTACACAGCAAAGTGTGCTGAAGGAATCTCTAGAAGCTGTTGTAATGATCAGCTGGGAGCCTTTTGCTGCTAGGTCATTAATTAAACACCAGCCTCGTGATGAGCATGACTAATTTTATTGCCTGCTGTTTTAATCCATTGTGCAGAATGGGAGAGTGGTTTCAGTTCCATTTCCAGCTGTCAGCAGGCACAATACAGAACATACCAGCACCATTGTGATTAGGTATTTTGTTTATTTGTTGTACTGAGGGTGTCCAAACCAAGAAGAATGAAAAGGACTTGAGAAAGAAACTAGCCTGTCAAGCAGAAGTGTGGCATTTGCTAATTCTGACTGCAAGATGCTAGCAGAATAGCACAGGTGAGCTCTAGGACTATTCATAGGCCCAAGTAATTGTACCAGTAACCATAATGACAGTATAAGTAACTGGCTGTATTCTAGTTTCCTTTCTCCAGGGCCCAAAAAAATCAGGCTTTTCTGTTATTGCCCTGGAAATTTTAGAATCACAAAATTATTTTGGCTGAAAAAGACCTCCTAGGTTTTCAAGTCCAACTGTCAAGATGAGATACCAAAGCACATCTACTAAGCCATGTAACAGAATAGTGATCTAAGCTCTCTTTCTCCCATCCCACTGCCTAAAAAGAACTCATGCTAAGATCAATTTTTCAGGGATGTTCCCACATCTTTCTCCTAAAATCCCTTGTCTTGTACCTTCAACTCAGCCCCATACATCCATCTTTGGGGAAACAAAGAGATTTGCTTCCATTTGGAGAAGCTTTGAGATGGCTGCAGGAGCTCTGACTTGCCCTGTCACAGTTAAGTGCAGAAGTCTCCCACCCTGAGCTGCGAATCTGTCACACCACACAAGCAAGGCCAAGTCATCCCAGCAGCTGGGAAGCACCTTTCTTAGTCAGCTTAGACAGCTTTTTGGTACAAAATGTAAGATTAAATCCCATGTCTATGAGAAATTGTGAAGGAAACTTCTGATCATGACTGTAAATTTATTTACGAATTCAGTCCTAAATCTCTTTGTAATTCCTTCTGAGGAAATGTTTTTAAATAAAGATTAAATTGCTAGAAAGATTTCTCATGAAGGCTTGAGGCAAAATCCAAATCCTTAACTGTCAAGACTATGCAGTTGAACTAAGACATTTCTCTGCAACCTGCAAACCCCAGTATCTCTCAGAGAACTGCAACTGAAGATAAAGACATCTGATGACAAGGACCAGTCAGAAAAATGTGTACTCCTTGGATACTTTCTAATCTGGGGAATTTTAGATTTTTCCTACATTCCCTTGGTGGCACTAAGGAAAAATCAATCTTTCGAAGTACTTTCGAAGTGGATTTTCCAAGACTCCGGAACTCTTAAGAGATAGGGGCACATGAGTCTTGATTAGGAAATGATCATTAAGAAAAAAAAAGGCTGCACCATGCAAAAATCTACCTCAAAGCTGCCTCAAAGCTCCCACTTACATAAAACAAGGGAAAGAACAGGAGCTATTTTTCAATGTCAGTGTTGTTAAATCACACCTCATAAGTATTTCATAAAATAAATTTACTCAACTACATAACCGCTGTAGACATTTTCTTTCCAGGCACACAGCAAGGCAGAAAGCTGTGCTTGCTGTTCCTCCTCAGTCACATTGAAGCTGCCTGCTTCTGCAGTATGAACACGTGAGGCACCAGCACTTAGCTGCAGACTGGGGAGAGCTCCCAGGTTGGACATGAGAGCTGTCTTGCCCAATATCAGATTTTCCCTTGGCTTTTCATTGCTCTTGCAAATGTCAATCCTACTGTTATTGAAATTTTAAAATATTTTATTTATTTCGGCTATATTGAACTACATCATCAATTCTAAAGCAATCTCAGCATATAAAGGCATTTTTCGACAGAAATGGCTCAGACAAGCCAGGGTGCCCAGAGCAGCCAGTTTAGTGCCCAGAGAGCCTTGCAGCATAAATTCTCCAAGTCTGCTTCATAAATTAATAATATGTTAACATTTAATTGGTACCACCGGATATTCAGTACACAGAAAGCTCATTTGAAGAAGGGTAAGATCTGCTTCAGGAATGTTTTTGCTGTTATCACTCATACAACAAGGAGCCTGCCACTTTATTAGCTGAGCTCTTTTGTCAGTGCAACATCGAGAGTGCTCCCACAGGATGCAGATGGCTCATACACACTTCAGTAGCTGTTGTTTGTGCTCTTGGGACTGTGGAGCAAGAAACATCATCGATTTCACCCTTGGGCTCCTTTCAGAGGCCACTGCAGGCAATGGAAAATCTCCCACTGAATTTGGATGCAATCCTGCATAAGGCTGCACCCTCATCATGAGGAGGGACTGGAGGATCTGCTCCAGAGAAAGGTTTTGGCTGCATCAGGAATTGTACTAACTAAAGGCTGTGACAGTGCTCTCAAGGTGACTTTTTATTACCTAGGGGTAAAAATTTGTCTTGCCAAGGACTGGTTCCAGTGCATCAACGGAGATGAGAGAGCCCCACTGGACACGAGGGCATCACACCTTTCCTTCTCACTATATATGTGCACGATCTAAAAGGAGACATGTACCTTCATACCTAAAATAAAGAATTTCTTAGCACAAATTAGGGCTGGCATGAGCTGGTCTGGAAAGCCTTTAAGTAAACTGGTATCTTTGGGTACATGTATTAAAATGTTCACTTTTTCAGAATCCTTGCAGAAGGCTACCAAGCTAACTAAAGTCCTGGCAGCTGCCAATATGCCCTCTATGTGACCAGCACAGAGGCAAAAGCTCGGCACGAGCTCTGAAACTGGAATGGAGAAGTGCAGGTGGTGGAAGGGAAGTGCCTGTCAGCAAGCTGCAGCAGCCTGAGATATTTGCTGTGAAATATTCACACAGTTTCTTTCTTTTTCCATGGCAAATACAAAATCAAATTTAGCCTGTACTCAATTTATTCAAGTTGTTCCTCTCTACTGTATTGCCTCAAAGTTTGTAGAAGTTTTAAGTCACAATGACCAGCAATTGCTATGATTACAAGTTGTTCTGTCTGCAAATAGTTTTTATCGGTAAGTACAGTGTAATTATGTGTGCTTTAGAAAAAATATAGCAAAATAAGAGAGATGAAGAAATGCGACTGCCTTTGAGCAAACATTACCATCTTCTGGACATCACGCCGCTGACAGTCATTACACATGCTTAAAGGGCTTGTTGCTATGGCTCAGAACATACCTACCTGGTTTAATATAAGAGCAAATATTACTTTCCTCAGCAGCAGTTATTGCATATTAAAATGTCTTTCTGATTACACCTGTTTCACTGAGCAGGCATAATGTAGCATCTCTGAAAAGAACTGTGGAAATTAACCACTTCTGGAGAGAGTCCAAAGGAATGCCTGTACTTCAACCTTATATTTGCAAGATATTTTCTGCCTACCAGAAAGATGAATCGAATTTCCTCACTTAAGCTGTACACATAAACCACAAATAAGCACAGATTAATATGGACTGTGGCCTTAGGCACTCAAGGTGGGAATTATTTGGAAGTTAGCTGAAAAGGTGTATTGAGCAAACCTGCCCTCCATTTCAACCTTGTATTCAATAGAAGCAGTCTACAGAAGAGCAAATATCCCTCCCTGACTCAGCCTCTGAGCCTAGACATATGCAGAAAATGCATGAGAAGCCACACATTTTGTGCTCACTTCATTTTTGTCATGACTTACACTCAAAGCAAGGAAAATCGAATGGTCTAAGATCCCCATATACTAAACTGAAAAATGAGGCCACAAAGAGAGGAGGGTGTTAAGCATGGCACGCTAATTTTTGCAGAATAACTCAGCACACGTGCTCCTCGTGCTGGCCTTGAGCAAACCAGCAGGACCAACAGCCCTGCTGCCCAAGGCTAGCTCTCACTCCCACCTGGGACATCCTTTCCCAAGTAGGGCATCCCCATGCCTGCTGTTTTGTTCACAGGCACCCAGGAGACTCCAGTTCACAGCCTGGGCTGCAAGCAATGCAAGGTAAAATAGAATTAATTTCACATGACCTAGAGCCTAAGCCACTCTGCAGTCAGGAACAAAAAGGTGAGAAGGCCAGCCAAAGTCAACGTTGAAGAAACCATATGGAGACTGATTCCAGAAATGACTACATATTTCACATTAAACATTTAGTAGATTAAAAAACAGGGAAAAATCAGAAAACCTACTTCTTTTTTTTTTTTTTTTTTTTTTTTTTATCTTAAAACTACCATTAGGAATCTGCACAATCACTGGATATTTTTTTTCTGTCAGAGGCAAGTACAGGCCCTAAGACACCAGTTAAATGTGTTTAATAGCATTGAATAATCACAAAACTATGCTTCAAGGAAGAGAACACCTAATAGATAGGCAGCATAGAAGCAAAGTCAAATGATGTTCTGACGATATCAGAGGTATCTGTATACTCTTAACCCTATGTTGATCTTCACAGTTCTTCCTGTTAATGCATCTCATGGCAATTCACCAAGGTTTTATCTCTGTTCACCTCTGTGTTGCATACTTCACATGCCACCATCTCTCAACACCCGCTTAACTGCATGGTGACGGGCTGCAGGTACCATGGCTTCAGTCTTCAGACATTTGCTGAGCTCCTATATGCAAGGGAGAGGTTAATCTAAAAACAGCAAACAGGGATACCAGAAAACATGGACAGCAAAAAAGCTGTGTGAGTTTGCACTGAGTAACTTTTTCAGGAACCTCCCTTCCTTGCCTTGCCCATGGAGTTTGGCACAGCTGTAGCTCATTTCCAGTAACAGCAGCTGCAGGGTCTGTCACACTTGACTGGGTCACACATCCGTAGCCTCTCCAGCCTGCTTAATCCCCTGTGTTTAGCCCTTCTTCTAGCTTGGATAACTTTATTTTCATTGACCCATTTTTATTTCTGTTTTTAATTCAGAAAGCTCTGCATGCTTTCATTCATCTAAGGGCTTACGTCAGTTCTTTATCTGTGCTCAGGCTCAGTCCTGTTTGTGATAACCTAATGATATAGCTCCTGATATAGAGACTAGCATAGTCCATAAAGGTTTCATTCAATCGACAGTCCTTTAAAATAACTGACTCTGGATATCAGGATTGGCTTATCTATTTTCTAAAGATGAAAAGTTGAGAAGCTGCCAGAACTTTGAACTTCCCTACACTTCAGAAGAATCTGAATTCAGGTGTTGTAATGGGAAGGTTTCTAACAAAAGTTTTACCAGCATCTTGAAGTTAATAGCATTACCTGCCTCAGCTGAAGTATGAGCTCTAAATATGTGTATCCTCTAGCCTTGTTGATCAGTGCTGATAACTTTGAAGACTCAGCTCTCAGCAGACATAGGAGTTTATAGACATCTCAAGCTGGACCCCATCTTTTCCTGCTGATGATCCTATTCAGGGAGAATGGTGGCACTCCTCTACAAACACAACATTTCCAGGATGTCTGCTTTCTTCAAGTCTGAATCTATAGCCCAGTAATTCTCTGCTGACAGTATATATAACGTGTATATCAACTTACATCATCGTGTAAGTTGATACACACGTTGTATTTAAGGGAAACAGCTGAATGGTAAATGTAATGTGTAAATATACGGCAGTATTAACTGATTTCTAACCTGTGTTTTGTCACATGTAAGGGGAAACAAGTTCATATTTACCATAAGGTTTATTCAGTCAAGTCTATCAATAGAAGGGATGAATTCCACATTGTTGAGTTTTCTGAGCTATGCAATTCAAAAAAAAAGGAGGAATGAAGCTGACCCTTGGCTGTTTTTGCAATGCTTCTGTACTTCTGATACCATTGGACAATGGTATCTGTCTAATGCAGTCTTTTAATTCCTAAAAGCGTCGCAACTGGGCCCACCATTTTTTACATGGATATTCAAGAAGATCCTGGAGCAAAGCTCATCTGTCAGTAGCAACTGTAGTTCTTTGAGCCTCTATAGTGAAGAACTGTACTGTTGTCTTTTGAGCACCTCTTAACACTAGGTTTTAAATTGTTCACTTACCATTATTAATTACCTTCCACCAGTATTGACTCACCGATGTTGTACACCGGGTGCTGTCATTCAGCTCCCAGAAGCACATAAAGATTATGGAATCTTACTGATTGTTCACAAGCCAAGAGATTCATTCTATCATTCATCCAGTTAAGTTGTAGTTCTCTAAAAAAGTGAAATGACTTCAGCTACGGGCCTTAAAATTTGTCTGCTGAATTATTGTAGGTTGAAAATATCCATTCTGGCCCACAAGTTGTACAGTTAGCTTGCAGTTTGTTGCGGGAAAGCTTAAACTGAAACAAGGTTTCATTGAAGTATATCAAGAAAGGGAATCATTTTCTATGCAAAAGTCAATTGCATGTTTTGCAGAGCATTTTACATGCCTCTGGGAACCAAAATGAAGATATGCCTACACTGCAGCCACTAACTAAGCTTCTCACGAGCCAATTGGAGCGTTCCATGCTGCCATGTCTGCCCATACCTCAGCACCCGCCTAAGAAGGCTTACAAGTGACTGACAAGTAGTATGGCACTGGCTGACAAAATCCTCCAATGAACGAAGCAGCACTGTCGACGGCAAAATAGACTAGTGGTATGCAATCTTACTTTTTTGCAAAGCAATTTTTCCTTTTATTTCAGTACTGTCTGTTTTTTAATGGCTCATTTGAATTGCGCTGAGTAATTAAACTGCTCCTTTAATCCAGGACCAGATGTTGCCTCACTTGAGTCCTGTAACATCCATTCACATATCACAACCTCTTCATCCTGAGCCAGTTTCATTTCCTACCCTAATGCTCAGCATCCACTACCAGCAATGTCATTCCCTGATACCAGTGCAGAGGAGGCTTAGTGGGTTTGGCTGACTATGCAGCAGATGTCATCCCATCATAAAGAAGAGAGATGAATAGAAAAAAATTCCTTATACAAGGAGAATGATTGGCCAAATATCTTTGCAAAAACTATGGAAGCGCATTTCTTCCTTTGAGAAAAAAACAGACCAGTAACAAGCAACCAAAGACAACACATCCAATCAGGAAACTCTTCTTTGTTTATTTACTCTTCTTTGCTCTGAACTTCCTGTATTACAACCCTTCTAGAGACTCTGTCTTTTTAACAAGGAACAGTACACTGGTATAAGCACCCATTTCTAGTTTGCTATCTGGGCTGCTATAATGCAGATTTCATAAGAGAGTGCAAATTGTGAGGAAAAACTGCAACAGCTCATGCTCTCCCTTTTCTCTTCTGTTCAAAAGGGAGAGTTTTCTATTGAAGGAAAGTGAGCAGATACATACAAGGTAAAATCAATCAATTCCACTGTGTGCAGCCAGCCTTACTTATGCATGAAATCATTATACCCATGATAAACACAGGTTGGAGAGCCACTGGGTTTTCG
Organism: Meleagris gallopavo; assembly: GCF_905368555.1. Classification (NCBI taxonomy): domain Eukaryota; kingdom Metazoa; phylum Chordata; class Aves; order Galliformes; family Phasianidae; genus Meleagris; species Meleagris gallopavo. Next base: position 55,133,201 of record NC_139405.1, on the reverse strand, counting down.
TGAAACATTACAGATATTTTTGCATTAAAGTTTCTCTTTGCATTTCACTACTAATTTATTTCTCAGTTGTCTGTTTTCTTCCAGACAAATGCTGAAGATCCTACTGCTTCTCTACTGTCTCATGCACTCACCTCTGAATTTGAGATAATTATGTTACTTACCATAATTGCCCATCCCTTGCTAATGACTATGATTACTGCGTGGACAAAAAATCATTTATGTACTTAGACAATCTGTTAGGCATAGGGCGATATTAGGCAGGATTCAAAGCCCAGTTTCCTCACATGAGTACTTTCTACAGCATCTGTCCACCAAGGATCTCTCTGAACTTCCCTATCTGCTCATGCAAGGCACACAGACCCCTTGACTGGAAGAGAAGAAAGTGTCTTACCACCCATGCAGCACTCCATGCTAGGGAGGGCATATTCTCATAACCACATTGACCATCACATTTCCCACCACACCATCAGACCCCAAGCCAGCAGAAAGTCATGAAATAGCTGTTGGAGTAAGGAGAGAGTTTTCCCAGTAATGAGAGAAAAGAGCTTGATCCACATATTTTCAAGTGAAGAGAATGGATCCAACAATAGCTACTTTATCAAAGTATGGATCTGATGCTGAGTACCTTAAGAGCTCTCCAGTCTTCAGGGTCAGAACTTCAGTAAAAAACTTTCCCAGCTACGTCCAATATCTGCACCAAATGAGAAATGTTTGTGACCCCTCTCCTTCACATCTAAGAGTTTCTCTGCTGAGCAGAAGGGACCAACACAGACTCCAACAAGCTTCTTCAGTTGGCAAAGTGTGCTGGTATTGCAGATAAAATGTCTGAATCTTTTCCTAGAAGATGCCACACTTCTCTAATTCTATTGAAATCATCCACAGTCAGAACAATTCTGCATCGCTTGAAGTTCAGTCTCTGCATTAGGAATGGTGGACATTACAATCTTTGGGGAAGGTGCTATCTGTCAGTACTGTCGCAGAGTACCTTCAAACACAAGCTCATGTTTTATCAGAAGAGTAGAAATTTGAATATACATGCTGATTTTCTTCTGGATATACTACAACATTTCATGGCAAATATCAGCTATGACAAACATTAGGTTTTTCACTTAATCAGGCAAGAGAAAAATATGATTGTCTCAGCATAGGATGATGTTACAATAGTTTTCTGGTGGTCAGATCTCTGGTTATTTGATGAAGAAGGGTCGATGCATGATACTCCCCAGTATTTCTGCCATCAGCTCTATGGATGGGCATTATGCCTGCTAGAATCAGTTCTTACTGAGCTCTCAAATCTCCATATGGGTATGCGGCTCTAAGCAGCAACTTTATGATAATGAAGATCACAGAAAGACTTTACTGTTGTTTCACATTATGTTCTTTTGGTGTCCTTGTAAAACAAAGGTGTGTAGTGAAGTAGAATGCTGTTGCTTTTCTCTATTCATGCATTAAAGAGTCAGTTCCTGAGCACAATCTGTGAGGAAAAATACAGATTCTGGGCTGCTTCTGGTTCTCATTTTGGGGTTATTATTCCAAATGCAATCCTCAGAAATGAGATAACAGAGAAATTGTTGTTTCTCTGTAGGAAGGCTGACTAGTAATTATTTGGAAATATTGGAAGCTGTTGTTTTTGTATCCAAGTGCTAAACGACCCTAATCTTCTCCTTATTTTAAAGAAGAAAAAAATTCCAATGATTCAGTCTCAAAGAGGAGAAAGGCTTTTACTTCTTTATTGCTCCTCTTCAACTACTTCCCATCATTCTGCCATTAATAAAGAAAGAGGCAAACTGAACTTTGAGTCAAGATGACAGAGTTTAACAGGAACAGTAAAACCAATTCAGGGAGTACAAAAATCTATAAAGACTTCAGTGTTGAAGTCTCAATACAAAACTGAAGATGCAGAAATAAGATTCTTTTATATACTATCCTCTCTTGCAAGATACAACTCACAAAACTTATGTATATAGAATATTCATTAAGCTATTGCTGTTAAACATTTTGTTTTAACATTAAGCACTTTATACTAATAGTACTCTTCAAATTCATGAGAAAAGGCGGGAAACATCTCAAACGAGACTCAAAGATCCCACATTTCCTCAGCTCCTCCTCTTCTCCCAGTTATACCAGTACAAATGTAGTACTATATGTTTAGTGTAACTAACCACTGCCTTAAAGCTCTGGCATTTTACAGGTATCTTTGCTGGATGAACCATTACCACAGGACTGGTCTGTAGCCCAGCATGTCCCAGTGTGACTGAATTTTTTAAAATATGTTTTTAAGCCTATGCTATCAAATTAATCAGAGGAATTCTCAGCCACTGGAACTGGACTGCGTCAGTGTAACTATTAATGCCTTCCACAGCTTGATTTGGGATAACAACCACTCTTTCTGTAGTTGTACTCCCTGGGAGCAAGTCCTAGGCATGGTCTAAGAATTGCTACAGGCCAGGGGCCACTACCAGGAAGTTTTGCAGCCACTCTACCTTGGAGGTACAAGAGGGTCTAATTTAGACACAAGCAATGTAAAACTGATCTTGGTGCCAGAGAGTGGTCACAGGTACATTTAATTTGTTCTTACTGATGTAGCTGCTGGGAGCCCAGCAGTTCTATCAGTGGAGGAAGCACTCCTCAAGGACTGCTGTAAGCCTGCACAAACACTCTGCTGAAAATGGCTTTTGTTGGGCTGTTATTGGCTGGATGTCAGTCAGTATTGAATTCTGAAGTCATCTCACCTTCTGAATGCTACAACTGCTAATCCTTTTGAAAAGGTCTGAAACAGCTCCTCACATTACAATTGATATTCTAATGTTGGCTCCTGGCAGAATTAATTTCCCAAAACACACTTCAGCATATTCTTTCTTTATCGTTATTTTATGACCAAGATTTTAAATAAAATTACCAAAACTGCACCGTAGGGTGAAAGAAACATTTCCTCCCCTCCCTGGCTCTTCATGGTGGCTGAGATTTATGATGTTCAGCTCCACTGTGTTTGATTCATAGAGAGGGAGGCACTGTCCATTCATCTTTTTTAATAGACACAGATAAAGCTGTTTGATTCTGACCACATTTAATCTCACAATAGATGCTTTTTCAAAGCTGCTGCACATTTACACCAGGAAACTGCTATCAGTCAATGGTATTCAATATCCACTATGTTGTGCACATCTGTCTTTTCATATTGGGTCAGTAAAAAGAAGATTATTTGAAATAAATTTATCTTGTAATGAGAAAATAAATAAGACTTCTTGTCACTTTCAAGAATAAAAGTATGTTTTAGTATAGCAACAAGGATGATCTCTCTCAAAAAAAATGGTAAACTTTTTCGCATTCATACACTGTCTCATTCATCAAATATCAGAAAGTGGTGAAAAAGAAATCTCCAACCAAGCCTTGCCCTTGACTACCTCTTCCAGAGCACTGTGCCCTTGGCAACCAGGCAAGCCTTCCACCTCCTTCTCTATGGGAGGCAGGCTGAAGGGGCATGCAGGGAAAACAGGCAGGGCAATGTTCATACAGTGGTGCCACCCAGCACCACTCTGCTTTGGTCAGACAGTTCAAATGGCTGTGATCAAAAAGAAAGATGTTCTGAGGGAACAGCCTCAGAGAATAAACCTTATGAAGATAATCCTATCCAGTTTATATGCAGATCTATTTGTTTGTGCATGTCATGTGCTTGCACACATACATTCCCATAGGCAATGTTATATGGCACGTTGTGCCACTAGCGGATGGCTGACAGGAAGTGACTATCGGAGCCTGGCTCCTTTTCCCAGCAGAGAAGAAGCTGCCAGCTTTTTTTGAAGGGCTGACTTTCACCACAGATTGTCCTTGAATGCAATTAGGAAGCATAGGGATAGTTAACCTGATCATAAGCGGGTCACTGAACTGACTGAACTGCGTTATGAGCAGACATTGTAGAAATGCTTTGTCGCTAGTTAAAATTCTAGTTCCATAGGAACAACTGAAATTATAGGGATTAATTTTTTATGTGCAGTGTTTGACAGTGAGAGAGCACTGAAAAGAAAACCAATTCTGCTTCAGGATCACAAGCTTTCTACATTTTCCTCCTATAAATTATTATTACTGAAGCCACGTGGTTTTAAAGAAACTCTTTTCTGGAAGTCTGGAAGTTTATAAACTCAAGCATAAAACAAAAAAATCAAAATGATCACTAGGTTTGCTAGTGAAGCCAAGTAAGAAAAGAAGCTTTTGAAACAGATTTACAAAAATAAGACAATCCTCAGGGACATGGCTGACAGTCCTGCCTTTTAATCCCCAATCTCGATTTTGCAGATTTTGAATTTTTATGTAGTTAACTGTGCTCACAAGTTGAAGGTTATATAGAGGGAACTATGATTAAAACATCAGTAAGGCATTAAAGCCTCTAACATGCTGCATAGAATAATGGAACTAAAATATTTGCCTATTAATTGGGCTGTAAGGTGAACATGTGTGTAGACTACTGATAGAATTTGGCTTTTTGTCATTATTTTCCTTGAGAAACAAAGCCATTCACAAAAACAAGTGATTGAAACTTTGTCATACTCCTTCTGTCATCATTGCTGAAGACCATACATTGTGCCCAGCTCTCCGTCACATAGGTATGACAGGAGCTGATGTAAGGTGCAGAACTCAAAACTAGTTCTTCTCAAACTGTTCTTTATCTGGCAATACTCACCTTCCATTGGAGCTTGCCAGGTACTCTGGCTTTTCCTTCCTATCCCAGCTGGAAGCAAACAGCAAAGCTCCACCATGACAATATGATGGCAGCAGGAGCAAGTCAGGCTCAGTCAGTCCATTAGTGCTGATTGCCTTCCCGGCAGGCAGCTCATGAAGTTTATACTCAGACTACCAGTAATTTAAGCAATCTGGTCTGCTACTAGCACATTTTGATTATCAGCAGGAGCATAGAGCTGGATTTCACTGTCACCCAGTTCTGCCCCTGGCATAATAATCATTAGGAGATGCAAACTGAAATCAATAACATTTAATAGGAGAAAACGTAAAAGTAAGCAAAAGGCTAGTGAAATTCTGAGGTTAAGCACTGACTTTTCCAGCTACAGGTAAAAGTATAGGTACATATGTTTAGCATTATTTTATCTACGATCACGAGAATTTTTAGCATAATTCTGTATTTCCAAAGGCATTTCCAAAAGGAAGGATGAAGATCAACTTAATAGGATAAGAAGAGTTCTTCTGGAAAAGAAGAGATCTATTTTATACAGTGGGAGAGTAGAGATGTACAACTGTGCTCATTTATTTTAAAGCAGGGATTATGGCAAAGCAAAACACTAGGGAAAACAAGCATGCACACAGTTATCAGTATAAAATCTTCTCATTTACTTCCTACTGTGTAATTTATTCATCTCAGGGCGTAAGGATACATCGAAGAAACAAGTGAAAACGTGTTTTATCAGAGTTCAATCAGTGTTGTGGAAAAAGACATCTTTATCCTTTAGGCAGTCCTTCTTAGTTGTAAACATAATCCAACAGTCTTACAAGGTTACTCACCACAATTTCTACAGAATAATTAGTATGAACGATGTTCACAGTGATGAATTATCAAAAGGCCAGAGTAACTGAGATGTCTGTGTTAATCCCAGCTTCCCACCATCCACCATCTGAAGGCGCAGCAGACACAACCAGCCCCGTTGCTGGGCAGGATACAGCTCCCTGCTTGTAGCTTCCCACAACACTGCCACCAGCACTGATTTTCCTTCAACTCCTTTCAAGGGCTCAAGCAGTGAATTCTCAAAGCTTAAGGTACTTCTCCTGAGGTTTGCTTCAATCTTCCAGAGGACTGAAAGAGGTTCACAGTGTCTCAGGCAACTCCTGGTGTGCCTGAAAAACACTGTGATTTATTGGCCAGTATCTTATTCTCAAAAATCATCCATTACTATTCTTCTGACCAGCTCACTGCAGGATGAACAAGGGTCTGACCTGTAATTCTGTCTCGCTCTTCCAACACACCAGATTTTTCTCATGGTAGCAGGCAAGGAAAACCAGCTCAGACATATGAAATGTTCAGATACCAAAGTATTCAGAAATGTTACACATAGTTGACAAGAGTAGGTTGCAAGTTCTGTTGGTGGCCTTTAGGATAGTCAGTGTCTAGATAATGTCTGAGCAACACTGAGGGAAAAGGCATGTGATAAGGACAGTCCCTGTTTCTTTAATGATTATATGGCAACCGAGGAATCCAATCATTCTATTTCCCTTTTCCATCTCCAGCACAATAAAAAGGAACTTCAGGTAGCAGAGAATAATGTCTAAAGAATTTCATTCCTGAATTTCGAATGCCTGGGAAATGTTTTGAAACCCCACTGCCTAAGGAGAATGCTATTTTCTACCAAATGTATATTGCTGCTGACAATGGCAAAGCACTGAGTATTCAACCCTTGCTTTTATCCAATTCCCTTCTGTAATCTCCTGGATAAGAGCAAGCAAAGCTTTTAGTTTTAGACCCTTCATATCCTTCCAGGAAATTAAAAGATGCAAAAATCCACCATGGGATGCTCTGGGGTTTAAAGGAGAAATAATGAACACTTGTTAGTGAGAAAGGAAGAAAAGCCTGAAGAATCTGAGAACAGAACTGTAAGGAAAGACAGCAATGAATTTTGAGACCAAGATATTGGCTAACATCACTTAATAGATCATTATACATATGGCCTTAAGGGATTCCACCCTAAGGAGGCAGTGGAGGCAGTTTCTGCAAAACAGGAGGGAGACATGAAGATTTTGATCTATTTCTTCCTCTCATGAGGAAAGAGAAGCAACACACAATAAGGACATCTTCACAGCAAAGGACAGCACTAGCCCATCTGGCCTGAACAAAAACTGGAGAGGATGATCAGTTTTCAATTGAACTTAATTTCAAGGCAAGAATTTTCTTTGAAGAGCCATATGAATTTGGCATCTCTTCATTTTTATTGTTGCAAGTTATTTGCAACGGAAATAAAGAACAATGAAAGAGAGGATATAGACTGTTGTTGAATGAATTCAATATTGGTTATAGCTATGAACACCAATGACTACCAACATGTTTTAAATTTCCTACTCATGGAAGGCATTTGAAGTCTTGTCCTAAACGCTCACGTTGCCCACTGCAGCCCATCTGCAGCCCTGGACTGCTGGGAAGGAGAGTGTGACATTTGCCAGTGGCAGACCTGAGCAGCAGCTGCCTGCAGAGGTGAACACCATCAGTGCACCTTGAACTTCTCAGCACTGACCTCCTAATGGGACTGGAGGAGGAGTGGAAAAAAGAGAGGTTTTGGTAAGAGAGGCTGAAGCAGTGTCCAAGGAGAAGCCCAGGTACAGAATATAGGGGAATTGTTCATTTCCTCTCCCTACCACTTATGATTTCTTCATAAAAAGGTGTTGTGAGCAAATTATAGGAACTCAGAAAAATTGACAATCAATAGCATTTCTAATTTGTGTCCAAAGAGCTAATTTCCCAACATTGAAGAAAATCAGGAGCAAGCTGACTGGTAATGATGAAATCTTTCATATCAATTTATAACAAAGAAGTAGGAAAACAAGAAAACCAGAAATCAAGAAAGTAGAGAAATATTCTCGTATCAGTAGTTTAAGGTTATTCATACAAAAAAAAAAAAGAAAAAGAAAAAGAAAAAAAAAGGCCAAGAAGAGCTAAATGAGATGCTAGGTGTGAATTAAATTTCATTTAATGATGAAAATTTTAGCAGTGTACTAGCTTTGTATTAGTAGTAAAAAAATAAATAAATAAAGGAGGTAACTCACTTAATAACAATTGGAACATTTCAGTCCAGTTATGGCAGAGATGGAGCAGAAGTTTATTATTAACAATGTAAATAGAGTGCAAAAGGAAGATAAGTTTTGCCAAACAAACCTAATACTGCATTTCAATGAGATTTCACTTTTCTTTGATAACATCACCAACAGTGGTATACAGCATTTTGACAGTATCAAGAGAAGTAGTGATAGCAATTTTTGCTGAAGAAAAAATGCCAGTAGCCAGCAAAGCCCGTAGCCAACAGCAGGTGTGTCAGGCAGGGAACAGCACGTGTGTTTTTAAACGTGTTGTAGAATTGGGTTACAAATTCAGGCAGGGGCTAACCAAGGATGGGACTTCTGTCACCCTTCAGGCTGTGAGAGTTACACACCTTCATTTAGGCATAGAATTAAGGGAATCATGGAATATGGAAATGGAGCTTTCTGCAAAAACTCATGAGGACACAAGAAGGCTAGCAGAAGTGACTGTGACAATGGCAGGAAAATGGAAAAAGAAAAAAGGAGCGAACGGTGAGATAGGTTGAAACAGCAAATTAACAATTACTTCAAGGAATAGATCAGTCAAAAAGAAGTGAACTGTGTGGAAATTTTATAAATTAACAAACTTATATCAGCTTCATTAGTCTTCTCCATTTCACTAAAAATCTCAGCTAGAGATCTGTAAAAAATCCTAGAGGTCTGTGCCCAGCTGGGAAATGAGCGTTTCATTGCACACACAATCAAAACTCTGCAGGGAATGGTGCCTGAGGGACTTAAAGAGGGAAGCAGGGGGACATGTGGGAACTTACAGTGCTCCCTAAGGATGGAAGTCCAAATAACCCAAGCAAAAGCAGATCTGCAGCTGTCAGCTGAATGTGAAAGAGACTTGCTGCAGATAAGATCCGAAGCACTCTCACTTTACCAGGGGAGAGATGGCTGACCTGACTGCAGACCCAGAGGGGGCTGACAACACTTGTGAAGCTGAGTTCACGGCTAGGCTCAGATGCAATTGCTAGGCAGCAGCAGTGAGAACTTTCTACACGTCTCCATGGAGAATTTACCTAGATTTTGAGATGTATATTTTTAAGAATGACTAATGCTATTCTGCCTTTACAGCTAGCCGTGCAAGGATGTGATTTCTCACAGCGCTGATTTGTGAAACATTTATTACACACAGATACACATATAGCCACTGATTACTGGACGAAAAAGTAGCCTTCCATTTCCACCTACGGTACAAATCTGCCTCTGTAATCAATAAAAGCCTGTTAAATATTAGTGAAGAGAGAACAAATGGGGGAAATAGCACACCGGAAAAATCCTGCTTAGATTTCATTCAGTTGCCAAAAACCTTCTCTTTTTAACCCATGGTCTCCAGGAACACAGCATGCTGTTTGGCACTGCCATTTTTCTCCATTATTTCAACACTGATTTTTTGAATGCCAGCAGTAGGCTTATGGAAAACATTAGTGACAAAAAAGATTTCTGAAATGATCTTGCCTTGTATGGAAGATACCAATTCAACACAGCTATGCAGAAAATGTGATTCAAGAGGGCCACATACATGCTTACATTTTTATTTGTAATCACAAGCCCAGCAGGAGAAAAAAAAAGGTTGTTTTCCAAACAGAATTTTAGTGGAGAAGTGGGGAAAACTGACTGAAACTGGTAAAAACAGTGCTTCTCACTAGTATTGTCTCCTCGTCACCTCGGTTTCCCTCTTCTGCCTCTATTCTTCCAGCTGTTATTCCTATATTTAACTCATTCAGACTTCAGAACACTGCCCAGCAGTGAGCATCTCCAGACTGGCTTTAACCAGCACAGGGAGCAGGGCTTGGCCAGGCCCATGCCCCAGCTGTCGGCCCCTGCAGCAGCACGGTCCCTGTGCACAAGACTCCCTAATGGGAGACTGAAACAGTCCACGGTGAAGCCACATAGCTGACAGCCTGCAGGACACGAGTCCTGTACCTTTGCCACTTTAGCAAAGCAGGCTGTGTCACAGCCCTTCCAAAATTCCAAAGAGCTGAACCAGTTGCTCTGTTATGCCTCCTTTCTCACTCAATTCCTCTAGTAAACTGTTTACAGAAGTGCAGCCTGTTTACAGAGATGTAAGAAGGGTTTTTGAAAGGGAATATTCTCCATCCAGTGGACCTCTGTGATGTAACTATTAATGTGATGTACAGATTAAACCCCAGAGCGTGGTGCAGCCACATACCATTGCTCATTAACTACCCACAGCAACACAGGAAGAAACCAAAGCCTTACTGTCAGATTTTTTAATCTGGATAATTTAGCATTTAATGGCTAGGAAATGCACACTCAAGAAAAGGAATTTTGCTAGTCACTGTGCTCATATTTTAGAAATTGCTGCAGTGCCCCTGAATTTAGCAGAGATCTACCAGTCCGCATATGCTTAGGCTCTGTCTGCCAGGGCCAGATGTGCCCAGCTCCCACACCAAACCAGTGAGCCACACTGCCCGCTCCATAAGTCCTCTTGTTGTCTCGCAGGTGTTCAACCTATATATCCCTGCACAGCTTTCGGTGGCATGAATTTTGAAATGAAACAGCACTCACTGCTGATAAAGGATTGCAACCTCATTTTTGTACAGAAGTGGTGCCATGGTGCTGCTTGTTAAGTGGGGAAGTGAGGTGTGCTTCAAAGAAAGGAAAACACAAGCAGCAAACTACAGACACTAGAAGCCTCCTTAAAGAGTCACCTGAGCTGATTTTGTGAGCCACTGTGTTTGCCTGACACCAGGTACACACTGAAAAGCTCAGCTGATTAGGAAAAGGACCAGATCTGATAGCTCCACGTGATGAAGAATGTCCTGTGGAGGCCGTCCCTCTTGTGCTTCAGCACAAGAAAGCTCATTGTGAAATGCCAAGGGGTGAGTGGGAGAACAAAATTCCAGAACCTTTCACAGAATGCAGCTGCATATCGATCGCTCCCCAACAGGACTGCACAAGCACTGAGTGTACAGGTTGCTCAAAGGAGACAGCAAGCAGAAAAGTAAGTTCTTTTGCAACACAAAAACTGCTCTTCTGAATGGTCAGTTTATCTACTGCATGAGGTTGCCCACTGCAGCTACAGTTGCTTAATTCCTTCAAAAATTATTCAAATTCCTGGGCTTTAACACTATGGAAACAGTGAAAATTTCCATATCAACTGTTAAACTGTACTATATTTACTTTAGCTCATGTGCTTATAATAATGGAGATTCTTTTGTTTTTCTAAAGCACTGTGCAGGCTTTTAGTTACATAACACCAAACTCGGAAAGATTTGACCTTGTTCTGTGCAACAAAAACATATGGTAGGGAGCCATCTCTTAGACCCATGGCCCATAGTTTAAGCCTTGCATGAGATTCAGCTGTAAAAACAATGTTCATGCTCCTCTGAAGAGTTACTGAGTGAGTTTAGCAGTAGCCTTTCTCAAGAGGATTTGCTTTCATGGCCCACAGTGTCCACAGCCACATACTGGCTAATGCAGGGAGAGAAACCTGCAGTGTACTCTGTTAAAAGGCTATCACATACTAGGTTAGAGCAGATAGGAGCATATCCAAACGCAGATATAAAGTTTCTGTTCCTTGAACTTAAACTTGGGCTAATCAGTGCTGCAGCAAAGTAGAACAAGTGGTGAAGGATCATCCACAGCACAAAATAATGCATCAGCAGACAATGCAGACCAAAATGCAGCCTCTGCTAACCTCTCACCCAAACTCCACAAAGAGCAGTCAGAAATATATTCTTCAGCTTCTATCTGGATCAAGCAGACAAACATGAAGTACAACCGCTTTACTTTGAAAAGATAATTCTAAAAAACAACTATTCTTAACCAAAGGAGATGATGTTTCATACATATTGTTGTAACAGCAAGTACACTGACACATTTTGTAAGGATGGCAAATTAGGATTTGTGATAGTGCATGTGTACTAAGCAATAGGAAAACAGCAGACATTTTGGCTGACATTAGGCAGCAGAAGCCTATGAAAATTATCAAATGCCTTTTAGCATCAGAATCCGGATGCCTGTATTAGAGCATATTAATTTAGTTGTTCAGATTTTGGGCAGTAGGCTGTGGTAATGTGGTTTCAAATCTATAGGTAAATGAACTCTCCACACCTCAGAATGTACACCGATCTTACTGTGTTCACTCTATAAAACTATCACAAAAATACAAGTAACGCTGTTAGGAAAGGCAGCATGTGATTTAAATCAGACAATATAGTTAGGAGACAAAAGATCAGATGACCTTTCAGGCACACAAAATTTTGAGTGGAAAGGAAATTCACTCTGTTTTTCCTTGCAACCTGAGCCACATCGCAGGGCTGAGTACTGGTCTACAGAATGGCTATGTGGCAGCTTCTGATGCCCTTTTGATAAACAGAACCGTTGTCTATTAACCACCCTTCTTTGCTTTAATCACTGAATTGTGCTTTGTGTTCTGGAACAGCTTGATGAAAAGTGGGAGAGCTGTAACACAAACACCAAATGGTGGAACACCGGCTCTAATATCTCTTTACCAACAGATAAAGTGGTGATGAATTAACCCAGAGGAAAAAATGCACAGAAATATCCGTATCTGCTAGAGCAGTGTGGAGAAAATTGGAGGCAATCAAGGGTTATGCGTGCTCAGAATGTAGTCACACCAGACACAAAGGCACATAGATAGGGCAAGGAAAACTTTTGCTGGTGCCATGAGCATTTCAAGTGTTAACACATACTGTGATCAGCTCAAGTACTTCTCATGACGAGTACTGAAAATTTCAAACTTAATTACTAAGCACTAGATAAGTGTTTTTTTAATGGTCAAAAGAAGTCCTCTCCTTTTGATTCTAGAGTCCCCTAAATTGTTTCAGTACTAATTTCAGAATGGATCACTGAAATACAGAAGATCCTATTATCCTGTGCAATTGGACCACATACGCAGTGTTTATTACATCAAAAGCTTTTCATCCAAGCACTAAGACCAGTTACGAAAGGCATAACGTGTCCCAGAGCTCTATGGGCTTGCTGGGGATAGAAACTGCTAGGCAATTCCTTGCTGCACAGTGCAGCAGTATCCTGGCTGCTCCGGGAAGCAAGAAGTATTGTTCACAGCTAGAAATATGCAGAGGAGGAAGCAGTTCTGTGCTGTCAAAGATCTCCTTATTTTTGGCTTTCATTGGAAATCTGCAAGCTGTAAAATGTGCAGTCAAGTGATTCTTCCTTCATATATAATAAACATAAATGCTTTCTTGCAGAAATCAGTGACTCAGGGAAAGGTTTATTTGTTCTGCAAGTAATTTGGGAAGCCAGAGAAGAATGCTGTTGGGGAGTTCTTGGCATGAGTTTGCAGTGTGAAGACAACAGCATGCAATGGAAGTTGGGAAATATTTAGAAAATCTGAAAACAGATTGCCTTACATTGTTCCTGCCTAAAATGATCATCTCTCATCAGGAGGGAGCAGGGTACAAAGCCAAGGAAGGAGGCGCTGGGATTCACGAGCTCCAGCTACACTGGCCTTTGCTTTGTTGTGGTACAGGGGTAGGAGAGAGGGCAAGGAAAGGACACTGCTGCCTGCCTCTATAGTTCCAAAAATATAGTAGTTTTAACTATTGTAGTAGTTTTAACAGGAATATTTTTTGTTGTATAATACTTTAGTAATAGCTCATGGGCAGCAGGGGAGGTATTTTTGCCCTGATGCTAAGCAATACAGGAAAGAACATATTTAGAGACAGCCAAATTTTTTACTTTATTGAATTTTGCCCTTTTGGCAAAACAGAAGTGGTCATTCACTATTTTGACAGGAAGGAGGGAAGAGGGTGGAGTAGGGAAAAATGTAAAAGAGAGAGGAAGAGAAAGTGCATGAGAACAGACTCGTGAAATGCTTCCCAAACATTTCCAATTTTGATGAAAGGTGACATGTTCACACAACTCAGGTTAGTGAATATATTTGAAAAAGCTTGGTTTTCTCTCAGCATGAAACAACAGAATATTTCAGAACTTTACCAGTTGCCACAAAAGGGGACATCTACTTTCCAAGAAGATCTAAGTAGGTTTCTCTTGGTATGTATCAAGCAGGGCCTGAATGTGAGTAAGCTGTTGACTTACAACCTGGTTTATATCTACGCGGAATCCTAAGCCATTATGATACACATGGAGTACTCACAGACAATGTATTTGCCTGCACCTTCATGGGCAACTATCTGGATGCAAAGAAATTATTCCAAACCAATTTCTTTAGTGTCCTGAAGCTACTATTTGGAGACACTGTAGTAAGCCACCATTTTGCTTTCCTGAAAGGCACTGGAGTAGCACAGGCAAATAAAAAAGCCCACTGGGGTTAGAGCTGAAGGAGAGAAGCAAAAGACCCACCAAGTTCACAGCTTCATAAAAACAATTGAAAAAAACTTTCCACCAGTGAATATTATGTCAGTCTTCTGACTGCTCAGGATATTGGCTCTGGGTGCAGTGGGTCATTTTCCATGTTAGTTCCATACCTTTAATGAATTTGCTCACCTGTCTGCCTGAGTTTGTGACTGACACTGGTGCAGCAAGAGCAAGGGCTGAGATCATAATCAAGTGTGATATTCACAAGTCCTAATGAAGCAGAAGAAGAGTCCAATTTATTCCTGCAGATTTACTTTCATATTACAAACTGTACAAGAAGACAGTACAAATGATTTCTGACTGAAATCAATTTCTACTTTAATTTTAAAAATAACAATAAAACCCTAACCTTGAAGCATCATACATTTTATTTGACTAGAAATTCGTGTTATGTTCAACATTTTTACCTCCACCTCTTAAAATGCAATGGAAATCCTAGAAAATCCAGAACTTTGGTTCAAAAAGCTTTTTTTTTTCTCTACAGATACTGGTAATATTCTTGAAAATACATTCAAATCAACAAAAAGCTATGATTTTTTCAATTCCACTTCCATGCACTTAAAAGAAAAAATACACATAAGAAGGACATTTTTATTTCTGTTAGGGCTGCTCAGCAGTTTAGCCAAAGCAGCAAGTTCACAGTGACCACCAGTAAGTCACCACAGGCTGATGCAACATTACAAGAGGCCATTTTCCACACTATTGTTTGCCTTCTGTAACAACTGTGAGCAAAGTTACCTTAGTTCTATCAATTTACCCTGTTAATATCAACTGTAAAGAAGATCAAGGTCTTCAAAAAGTCAAAGGTCAATTGACTTTTTTTAAAGTAGAAATTACATATTTTGGGATTGTCTCAGTTACGTCATCCATGGCAGCTCAGCTCAGAGCACAGTGTGATGACAGTGGTTGTGGAAAGAAGCCTCATTTCCACCCTCCTTACCCTATTTCTCACCAAACCAGGATGCCACTGGCCTGCTTGGCTACCTGGGCACACTGCTGGCTATGTTCATTGCTACATAAACCTGCATCCCATAGGCTGGATGGGAGCAGAGCTATGCATAACTTATGCATGTTCAAGTGCTAATTATGTTCTGCACTACTGAGGGGCTCTGTGCCCAAGGTGGATCATTGCACCTTCCAGCATCCTATTTCACTCTAATTGCATGACCTGTGGGAGTCATGAGTGGTACATTTGCACAAACCAATCTGTAAAAGAAGGCCAGCCAATGCTTATCTGCTGGGAACTGGGAAGCCCTGTGAACTTACTGGCACGAGGACACATTTGATCTCAAAATGGGTACTGTTAGCAGCAAGGTGGATGAGGCCAATGACCTTAAGTGCTGTGCCAGTCTGCATCCTGATCAGACTAGAATGGGCAGTTTTGCTAAATCTTTTCTACAGTTACATTAGGTAGATCTGCTATAATGCCCAAAAAGAGCTGTGCAAATGCTAGGGTGAAAATTCTGAGTATACTTTAAAAAATGACAAGGGACTATGTTCCCACTTTCTCATTCTTGAAAACTTTCAATTTCCTGTTTGATTAGGTAAAAACCTATAGAAGATGGGGTTTATGCTTACACATGCAAGAATTTCATGTTCTACCTCACTATGTTTTCACAGTAGAGATTTGGCTATAATTATACTCCTCTATTTGAGAGCAAAGGAACAGTATGTCTTATCTGACACAAACTTTAAACCCTGAGCTACAGAGCTTGCATTTTGCATTCTCAGCCCTGCAAATGTCGGGTCAATCAAAGTTAGGAACAAGTTAGTGGAGTCATTTTGACTGATGATTCTGAGTTCGTCTGCAGTTCGTTGCCTCACTGAGCACATGAAGTACCAGTGAGAAATGTTTCTACAGGTATGAGTCAGTGCCTGCAGCTGGAACTGAATGCCTACCATCAAGTTAATACAAAATCTGGTAGAAAGGGATCGCCAATCGTACTTTCAACAGTAAAATCTGACCACAGATATCATTATGACTATTCTTGCCACATATCCCACAGAAATATTTATCCTGGCTAGCAGCGTGTTTGTAAGGAACTTGCTGGGAATCAGGGATCCCAGATATTTGATAGCACTGTATGTACGGGATTTTATGAGGAACTTGATGGCAATCAGCAATCCCAGATATTTATTTGGGGATTGGGATTATAGAGTTCAACTTTAGTATTTTCTGACATTAACAGAAGCACACAGAGTGCATCAGCCACCTTGAACTTTTCCTGTGCAAACTGACCCACTGACACTAGTGGTACTCTCTGAGATGCATCTGAAAACAAAAAAGTGACATAAACTTGCATCATCACGAGAAATTAGATGGCTAGATGTCCATCAGGTTCTAATTCAAGTGGGTTTGTAAGTCCCTATGCAACAAATAGTAAATTTCCACTCAAAAGCTGTACTTCCTGGAAAGATCAGTAAAGCAAATGATCTATTGTAATACCTGTGCTCTCTTACAGCTTTTGCTTTCTAATGACCTGTATTTTTGGCACAATTTTCTTGGCAAAATTCAACGTTTTCAAATACTTTGAGAGGCAAGTAGTCACAATTTCCATCATATTTGGATACAGATCCCTTTCATTTTCTCTTAAGGGTAGATTGTAGGTGATATCTTAATTTATGGTTTAAAATTTAAAGGACAGTCATCCACAACATTTCTCTGAAGGAACTCCTCAGCTAAATAAATACACAGCTTTGAATGAAGCATTGGGCATAATCAAATGCTTTATTTGTAAATGCCTGCTCAGGACTTCCACACTCAGCATGGAATATCCATTGATCCATTTACTACAATCCAGTTTAGCAAGTAATTTTGCAGGAAGAAACCTGTCCCCTTTATGATAAAGACTAAGTGATTCACATTGGTTAGATGATTCCTGAAGTATACAGCTTGAGAATATACTCATCTTTCCAGGTTCTGAGCTGGGATAGTCAGATATAGTCAGATTAAACACAGTACATACCTCATCAGCTTTTTACAGCAGAGCAGTTCTTTCAGCTGAAGTATGATAACAAAAAGACTCATATGCAGAATCTGGAATTCCATCTGGAATGATGTGTCAAAAAAAAAAAAAAAAAAAAAAAGAAGAAGAAGAAGAAGAAGAAGAAGAGGGAAAAAAGCCCATCTGGAATGATGTATCATCAGTTCTAGTCTGTCACCACACATGCCTATGAAATGTATGCATCAATGATCCTTTGGATTTACAAAAGTGGATTTACTGCAGTTGTTTATAACAAATACACTAAATAAAAAGCCCATTCATTAAAGAAGAGCCTTAATTCATTTCACCTTCTTTCATGCCCTGTCACGTTACAGATATTCCTGTTTCACAATCCAAGCAAGTAAAACAGAACACTCCACCCTTTGGTCTGCCAAAACATTCGCATGAGCTGATGATAAATATCCATCATGGAAGAAATAAGAGCTTTCACATAGTGCCTTAAAAAGAAATGTTTGAATGGAGTCAAGTTCATAAACAATTTAAGTTATTTTGGACAAATATTTGTTCTTATCAGGAAAAAAACACCCGTTTTATTTCTCTGCAACAAAAAAAAAGAAGAGCTGGTGGGAACTCAAAAGCTGCATCAACTCCCTTCTTTCTCCTGATGTTTGTCAATTATCTGGAGCAAGTCCCCCACATACACTGAGACAAAATGCTAATTGCCAAAACTAAGACAAGCTGCACTTCAGAGAAAAGCTTAGACTGAATAGAAGACTGACCCTTTCTGTATCTGCTGAAAGAGGACTGTTGCTGATTCCTTATAAGGCAGAATGGGGCATAAAAACGGCTTTTTTTGATTCCTGGGGCAAAAGGCTTTCAGCATAGTTTGTATGTATATCACAGAACAAATAGAGTGTGACACATTTGTCACTCCTCACTGCTTGCAGATCTATGCAGCAGTTTCGCATCTCCTCATGTCAAGAGACTCATAAATGCAAGAAAATAAATTGTTTACAGAATATTGTTGACAGACAAAGATGCTTTTTGAGTCTTTTCAAAGAAATCTCTCCTCAGCTCATGCATATTCCTTAGCATTTCTAATTTCTAGACTGAATGTTCCCTAATAACAGCTTTGGGGCTTGACTTTTTAATCATCACCCAGGATGTTTTAAGGTGCTCTCAGTTTCTCGGCTCAGTTCATACAAGCTAAGAGGGAAACGACTTCTAGAACTTTGTTGTGTCAGAGCAGCACTAATGAGGTGGGAAGCATAAGGCCACAGGGAACCTAGGTCTGTTATGGGATGCAAGAGGAAGGCAGGAAGAAAAGTTCATGGGAGTTTGAATGAAGGATTTGCAGTAACAGCACCACTCCTCAATTTGCAATTCCCCTGCTCTCCCTCTGCTCTTTTCTCCCTGCAATCAGATCTCTCAGAGGTGATGACAGAGCAAAGCCTACAGTACTCAAGAAGCCTGTACTGAAGCTGCCAACAGTGAAGTAGGAAGAAAAATGCAGTTATGTAACTTCATGAACATTTTGCTTACACAGGAAATTTAATCAGTAAAGACATCATGTACTTTAGCACTTCCTAAATAGCAATATTATCTATAAAAGGAATGAATGGTAATACATTAATTCCCCTTCTGAAGGTAGAAGTACATTTTATCTCCTTTGCCTCCTCAGCATGCCTATAAACACTGCAGTACTTAAGGGTAATGAGCTCCTGGGCTACTGGACAGTGAATATTTTGTTTGGGTAGCTCTTAACCTTTTAAGCTCTGCTGAGCACCATATGTTGAAAGACTCAAGAGGTGAGTTTTAAAATCTCCTTAACAAAGGCAGGTTCTTTGGTACCAGTGGTTTTTCAAAGGTACCAGTTGTGCTATAGTTGTGGTAACACAGCTGCTGCTTTGTTTTCTGACTCCTGGAAAGTCGCTTGGCATCTGCAATACCCTAGAATCTGCTCAATTCCAGAGCTATACTACTGAAAATCAATTGCAGGTCTGAAATAACAGTCTTCTACTTTAAATTGCAGCATCTCCAAACATTGTCCCCAAGCTCCATTTGGTGCAGAGGAGGGAGGAGGCAAAGCTGTGACCATCTGCTCCTTGGAAAGATTAGGTCTAGTCACGGTTTGAGCTCATACTTCTTTCTCAGTCTCCTATTCACCCAGGCGAGTCATCGGGGGGGGGGGGCGGGGGGGGGGGGGGGGGGGGGGGGGGAAGGAAAAAAGGAAAAAAAAAACAAACATCCACCCTAAAGCAAAAGCTGTAATAAGCCGATTTCTTCAGTATTAGATTCTTCTCTGATATTTTTACACAGCCAATTTACTGGAAAGTTCCTTATGCAGCTCCAGGTTTCTGTCAGGCAGGACTTAAGGAGGTTCTTGGCACATCTTAATAGGACTCTGCAAATCCCAGGTGACTTACTATGAAAATTAGAATCATATGGGAAAGAAAGTTTGTGTCATCCAATACCTAAGCACCATTTTAATAGGGGAAAATGAATCCAATTGTTAAATTATTTGAATCTCTTTCTAACAGTCTCTGCTAACAATACTTGTAGTATCTGAAGGTGAACTTTTGCTACATCAGACACATCCAGGATTGTATGGTTATAAGGATATGTATGGGTACATATGGATACATATGCCAAATGTCACTTCAGTTAAAAAGTAGGCTCTATAGTGGCATTACAGTATCTTCCACCACCGCCTGTTCCAGAGAGAACAAATAAAAGACACTCTGATTCCAATAAGTTACAGTTAATATGAAGTATACAACAATGTCACAAGAGACTAGGAGTTCAATCAGTGACAAAAAAGAAAAGCAGAGGAACTTATGGGTAAAACCCATTGCATCTTCATTTAGAGTCTGTGTAATTTAAAACAGAGAGAAACCAACAGAAAAGAGGAAGACATTTGAGCAGGTTCATTCAACAGTGATACATTCAAGGGAGTCATCAAGTCTAATAATTGTCATTCTTCAGGATGTACATCAAATGAATGGCAGAGTTTAATATAGTCTTTTCTAGATATTCTCTGTACTTTTACCCTTTTCAGGAACTTGTTCATATGGTACAATGCCAGCAATTCCACTGGACTTTATTAGGAAATTCTCAATAAAACAGATTTGCATTGGTAACTACTAGCTAGTCAAAACCAAGATTTTTTAGCCTACCTGTAGTGAAAAGCAGACATTTCTCAGAAACTTCGCTGCTGTCCTGCCACTCCTCCTACTGGGTATCTAAGGATGTCAAGGATTCCAGCATCTCAGCTTCTGGGGCATTTTACTACAGTAAACACCAACTCACTCACCAGATCTCAAGTTCTCGGTTTCCTTGCCATCACTTCGGAAGCCTAAGCTCCCAGTTGCCTATCAATTTCTCCTTCTCTGTCTATTTCCCTATACGGTCCTTTGTAAAGGTAGCCCAGATGGCCAGCTCAGCTTATTTTATATTTCATATCACTTTTCAGGTCTGCTTTTTAATTTTTAAGAGCAAACTACTGTGCTGAAAATGAGAGACATCACAGTATGCATCAAGTAGGAAGCATTCTACTTGGGAGCAAGTTACCTCCCAGCAGAGTGCAGCTCAAACACTGAACACATGTCTCATTTTGCCTCATACCACTGTAATCCTTGTTACAAAGATCTGCAAAGACAAGTTCTGCTTCTCCAGATGGAAATTAAAATGCAATGGGCAATATGCAAGGTGAAATAAAACCACACAGTCATGTCATGCACTATTAAGGCAAACAAGCTCTATTTGTCTGTAGACATGCTGTTGAAAGAACCAGAATGAGAATTAGTTAGAGGTGTTTGAAGACATCACCTCAGGGTTAAAAAGAACAATTTAAATTGAATTTGACTTGTGCCATGAAAAATATGCTACCCAGTGCCCAACCAGCAGAGAGCCAGTAAATACAAGCAATGCTTGGGCACAACAGATGAAGCAAAGCAAGCATAGAGTACATAAATGCTGTACATGCAATTGATCATTAATTGAAAAGAGAAAAGTAATATTCCTCATCCATCTCCTTCAATATATGACATTAACATAAATCAACACTCTCACAAGCTTGACATCTCTGGAGATGAAAATATTCTGTTTTTAACAGAGTAATCCCACAGATTCCAATCCCACATATGCTAATGAATGACAGAGAATAAACACAAGACTTTGAGGCCCTAAGAATTAGAATAAATAAAAGTTACAAGGAAGAGCACTGGGAAAAGCATTCAGCATTCTATAATGGTTTTCAGACTATACCAGGAAAAAAGGGAAGTCCAGATTTTGATCTTAATCAAAAATTGTCAACTTTACACAACTATGCACTTTGTGTTATTAATATTATTACCTTAATTCTCCTTCTTAAATACTGATGCAAAGCTGAAAAGAAAATCATTGTAACCAGGAACCAAGATGGAATTTTAACTACACTTTACCATATAAGCAGATATGACATGATAAAAATCAGATGCTTAATAACAGCATCACTCCATAAAACAAAATGACCACAGTCTACTCAGTAAGCTTTCTGTGGATTGTAATAGTTCTCCTCACATCACTTGTTAAGACGTGAAACTGAAAGACATAAACCAAAGCGCTTAAGCCAGCTCCTACCAATTTATCAGATGGCATTAAGTAAACAATGAGCACTGCAGGTGAATGTTCCATACTGAAAAGGAATATCAGTGTGACCAAAAAAAAAGCACTGAGGAATTTTTTAAAAGCTGGCTAATTCATACTACTTTTTGTCCCACGAAGAAAGAGGGAAATATGAATTTTATAATCCCAATATCTGAATATGGTTTTGCCATTAAACAAAAAAAAAAAGTAGAATAAAGAATGAAAAAGAAAGTTATTTTAGCTAGATATAAATGCTTCTGTTACAAAAACAGCAAAACAAAAATGATTTGGGTCTTTTCAGCTATGAAGAGACAGATGCTGCTTTCAGAACAGCATGAATATTGCATTGCTTAAGCCAGGTTTTGTACTGCCAAGCCTTTATTGATCTGAACTTCTTACAAAGACCCCATCACACACCTCTGAGCACCGTACAATCTTTTAATCTATTTATCCTTGCAGCACCCTGCATGTCAGTCCAGCACTGTTATCACCGTCTGCCAGGTGAGCTGAGGTAGAGGGGTAGGGCCCTCACTCTCCTGTGCATTCTGCAGAGGTACTCCTTTGTCCTAAGGAAAGGCTCAAGATGGCTGCTCAGCAGCCACACAAACCCATATCTACCTTCATTATCAGTAATGATCACTCAAGATCTAATTCTACCAGGGGGGCCATGGAATTCTGAGGAAACTCTCAAGGCACCGTTCATGCTCTGGCAGTTCCTGGTGATTACACCAGAGCCAAACCTTTAAGCAACCAAGAATCCAAGAGGCACCTGCCCCAGTAAAGGGGTTGGGAAGAATCATCATCCATGGCTATGTTTCCTCCCTGGGATGAGAAAAGCCTTACAGCCTTTGTTCTCAATTAAGTGGAGGAAAGCAATGAACCCCGCTCTCCAGCACCTTGGATGTTTTCAGTTCAGCTACTCACAAATCTGTTTCAATTCCCCACCTTTGCATTTGAGAAATTAAGCCTTTTTAGAGGAAAGTGTCCAAAGATAACAATCCCATGAAATACGTTAGACTCACCTCTAGGCTGGTGCTTAAAATTTCTCTGTATATTTCCTCACGGCTGCCTCTCTGGAGATGGCTTCTGCATGTGCCATTGGAGGCCCATACTTTCCCTGGAGCAACCATGCAGGAGTCAGATCTTACAGTGCTGAAGAGAAAATCTGGGTACAAGAACTTTTGAGTGCCTTATCCTGAGTAATTCTCTAACAGTAGTGGAATAAGGGTGAAAGAATGTGAAGCAGGGACAGAAATTCAGACATTCGTGCCTTTATTAATAAATTCCAGCTGCTGGATTGTCCCACTGCTGGCCTTTTTGTATATATATATAAGAAGTAAGAAGTATTCCTGTCCTGACCAACCAAGACTGCTTTTATCGAGTAATATGATCAAAATCTCTTTTCTCAGCCATCTGGCAAGAAGGCAAGCACACACAGGGTGGGAATGTTAATCTATGACATGAGCTTCCTTCACCTTGTCCAACTGATATAACCTCAGTATGCAAAATGAGAGATTGATTTATGCAGAAAGATTAAAATCATTAAATGTGTTTAGCTTGGCCAAACTGGCTCTAAAGTAGGAGGTGACTGCAGGAGTTATATATATAATTTGGAAGGCATAAAAATTGAGTAAGGATATTAAATGGTTAGGTTAATCTGAAGGTATAGAAATTGTCACAGGCAGTGCTTAAGTACCATGGATTTTTATCCTAGGCCAACAAAGAGATTAAAAATTGCAAAAAGCCCTGTTTTCTATTAAGTAACTCTGAGACATGTATCATTAACTAAAGATAATATTTCTTTCTGTTGTAGTGTCAGGTCACAAAAAGTGTGGCAGAAAGACAGGTAGAAATTCCACTTCTGAACCAATATACTCAATTCAAATGTATTTATATCATTTAAGGCCTTTAATCAACAGTGAAGCCTAAAATAAAGTAAATCCAGTATGTATCCTAGGAGGTAAGACAGTCATAACAGTAATTTGTGGTACAGATGTTCTTAGAGAGTTCAGTGTTCCACATACAGCAACTGACTGTCCAGCTCAAGTAAACTTAAATATTAATTGTGTCATCTAAGTTAGACTTCCTTTATGTTCAATTTATAAAGATGCAGTGCATGATAAGAAGGCCTATCCCTACCTCTCTGAACATCAACTGAGATCTTAAGCAATCTTAATGGATTGGACCCGGACCTCTCTCTTCCAAAGATACATCAGTGTAAATAGGTAATATTGACAAAGATGGAAAAGCAAGAGCAGGAACAAATGTGCCTCTCACCTTCCCAAAGGACAACAGCTCTGAGAAGAGGTGAGATTCATTTAGCTCACCTTGGTCAATGCTTATATGACCCCAACTGCCTGGATCATCCAGCTTTATCTTTTAAAATGCTTCTGCCTCTTTCTTTCATGCCTGCTGAAAATGTTACCAGTGGGAAAAACAAGTACTTACCTTTAAAATGTGCCTATAAATAAGGCACTGACACATCCTCATTATAAAAAGCTCTGTGAATACATACTGATAGAGCTTTTACAAAGATTGATCTGAAAAATCGTGTTTCCTTGCTATCTGAGCATGCTTTACCAGTGTGCCTGAAAGCGTTTCCAGTCAATCTTATCCTACAACAGATCACAGTTTTCTGCATGATGCACACTACTTTGTTTATAAAGGATTGACTTATCAGGGAAGCATGCCACCTGAGTATTAGAAGCACATTAGCAGTTTTATCTGTGGGTGTAGGCAATGGCTATAAAGAGCATACTAACATAACAGAATCAACAATGATCGATTTATTATTTAAATTTCCAACAGCTGTTTAATAGACCCATTCTAAGTCCAAAATATAAAGCGTGATAAGTTTTTAGAATGAGCATGAGGCTATATTGAACATCTAGACACTTTATTCTTTTTATTTTTATTTTTATTTTTTACCCCTCAACTGAGTAGACTTTCTCAAACTAGTTTCAGTAAGTTATATGAACAATTTCCAGCTACTTGGAATCTATCGGAAATGCCATTCTTCAAATATTTCAAAAAGAAAAGGAAATATTGCCGTACTATAAAAACAAGAAAGTATCTATCATAAAGGTTGATGCTGACAGAAAATGATCATTTCAAGCAATGGACTTGCATATCTATAAATGATTAAATTGTCTTCAGTGAAATTTCTTCTGTGCTTTCAGTTAATTTTAAGCAAAAGTGAATGCTTCATGTTCAAAATTGATAAGGAGCATATAACTTGGAGGGAGAAAGACTGTTTACAAGGGTGGATAGTGACAGGACAAGAGGGAATGGTCTTAAACTGAGACAGGGGAGTTTAGGTTAGATATTAGGAGGAAGTTTTTCACACAGAGAGTGGTGACACACTGGAACAGGTTGCCCAAGGAGGTTGTGGATGCTCCATCCCTGGAGGCATTCAACGCCAGGCTGGATGTGGCTCTGGGTAGCCTGGTCTGGTGGTTGGCCACCCTGCACATAGCAGGAGTGTTGAAACTAAATAATCATTGTGGTCCTTTTCAACCCAGGCCATTCTATGGTTCTATTATAAGATATGTGGCAAAACATTACAGACTCTTAAATACCATGGATGACCAGTTCACATTCTTGCATCTTATGTATAGACCTTCCTCTCCCAACTGTACACTCGTGACGTATACCTGGCACACCTAAAAACTCAGTCCTTCAGTTTTCATCGCAGTCCCACAAGTCCTATGTCAAGATCAGAGATTCCTGACCTCAAGGCATAGAGAAATCTCTTCCAGGTGAATTTGCATGGCAGGTGACAGCAGATATTCTTGATAATGTCTGTGTGGGTGAATCCCTCATGGTTCCCAGAGGGTAATGAGAAGCAGATACGATTAGCACTCAACACAACTATACCTGTAATTCCAGTGTAAATGGATCTCTGTAGAATGAGGAATGGAGCACTGGGCTTGGATAGAAAAAGGGTTAGTCCTGGGATGTTTACCTCAGAGGTTAAAGAAGAAGAGCAATTAAGAAAGAAGAGGGATAGGACTGGAGTCCCCATTTTGTCAGATAGGAAATGAGGGGGAAGAAACAGGACTGAGAGAGTGAATTGTGTCTTAAAATGTATGTGTAGAAGCAAGGAAACTAAGGCTGGAAAGGGAATGTGGGTGGATTGGAGAGCTGGTCTAGAAAGTAAGGAGGGGGGAGCATCTGCCCTGAAAGCTGGCAACTGCTGATGCCTGAAGTGTTAGAACCCTTACAGCCAAGACTGGAAACCCCATTTGCATCAAGTTCAGAGTAGAAAATGAATTTCAGAAAAAATGTATTACAGCTGACAGCTCCCTATCCACTCTTCCTCCTCCTACTCTCATCCCCCCCTTTTTTTAGAAAAAAAATAATCAAGAAAAGGTCTCAGCTTGGGAAATCTGGTTCTGCTCTCAAACTATGTAGTGTCACATCCAACACCCTAAAGTGCACCCATGGGACAGTGGGAGCCAGAGCAGCTGAGAGAAGAGAGTATCCCATCTTGCATCTTGGGTATGTTACTCCATGCTTTTACATCAAGACTGGACTGCCAAGAGAGTACTGTGTGGTAGCTTCCAGGTCTGTAAATGCAAAGCTATTATTTGCAGTAGAAAGGAACATTAAAACACAGCAAAACTGTATGCTGGAAATGATACCAAGGAATAGCAAAAATGTACATAAATGTTCATTATGTACATAAAAATGTACATAATGAAAAAAAAATCCAGTAGCATACTACAGATTCTTATCAATCAAACCACATCCTACAGATTTGATACAACAGTAGTCTACTAGAGTTTTTCCCTCCTAACAAGAAGTACTTTTTTTCTTTTCCCCTAACACATACATACCAAGGCACTTCACCAAGATGAGGGTACAGGTCCCATCAGAAACTTCTTAACGATGGAAAGATAAAACCAAACCTGGATAAAGTCAGCTTTCATTTGGCAAGTGCACACCAGACTAGACTTTTTTTCTCTAAATGTAAGATAACCTAGCATTGAAGAGAGATTTGAACTAGAAGAGTTGAACTTCAGAGGTTCCTTCCCACTGCAGCAACTGATTCTGTGTAAATACATTGGATCTAATTTAGCAAAGTGTGTGATACAGTGCTGTCCAGAAGATCAGTGGTTTGGCTGGAGAAGAGGAGAAATGCTACATCAATAAGGAGAATTACTGCCTTGATAAGGAGCTTGCATGTGCCAACAGCCAGTACAGGGCAGACAAGTTGAGTCAGAGAAGAGTTAATAATTTGATCGCTGGTCTTTGATTAATATTTCCTCATTGTTTTTATCAGTGATCTTGATAACAAAAAATAATGAAATTTACTGCTGACAAAGCTAGGAGACATCATTAATGAAGAGGAAGACCAGAACATCATCACAGAGAGACTGAGTGCCCTTGAATTCCAGAGAAAGAAGTTGGGTAAACAATTTGACAAATATAAATTAATTAATAAAATAATGATAGCCTTCCACCAAATTGGAGAAACAATATTTGGAAACCACTGACAGAATAGAAGTCCTAGATGTCTCAGTTAATCACATAAAACCTACATGTCAGAAAAGAACTCTGAATAAATTTAAACTGGAAAACAAGTTTGTCTAACCAGCAGAACAGCGAGGTCCTGGAAAATTCAAATAACTCTGGAGAAACTAAGGAGAAGAAATTCAGCTAGGCTTAAGACAAAGCCTGAACAATCTGTGAAAAAGTCTATGATACGGTGATCTGGAAGAGAAAAGGAAGAGAAATTTTCTGCCTAACCTGACAATACTGATATTGATCTCTTCACTTGCTGCTTGTTTTTTCACATTTTCCATTACCTGCAAGGATACAATTTAATTTATCTCAGTCTTACACGGACTGTGTGACTGTGAGACCTGCTGAAGAAAATCAAAATCCATTTCTTCATTTGCACATCTAAGTTCTTAAAAAACAGAGATGCTGAGTTTGGAATAGTCAAAAGGGCTAAAGCAATACAGCCCTTGTATTTTGGATTGACTTAGTGCTGCTCCACACCTCTCCAAAATCAGCAAATGTGCATCTCATTTTCGGCACCCAAAGGGAAAATATGCACATGAATCATGGTTGTTAGCCATCCTTAAATTAAAGAGTAACTAGTATCAGTGCATAGTGCTGAAGAACAAGCGAGCATGTATGACTCAAATTTAAGTTCACAAGTGAGTTTAGAAGCTCAAGGGAGAAGGGTTTGATCTTTTCGTGGCTTTTTTTTTTTCTTTTTTCTTTTTTTTTTGTGTGTGTGTGTGTGTGTGTGTGTGTGTGTGTTCTAACAGGTTAGAAAAACAGCATGAAGAACATCCTGAGGGCAAATGACCTAACAACTGTGTCATGACATGTATTTTAGAAAGAAAAAAAAAAAGATAAAAAAAAGATGAACTGCCAAGGTGAGCTAAGTGATCCATTAGACAATGTTACAGAAAAACAAACAAGTTCCTTGCTGTAATGACTTGAGAACAAAACAATCTAGCTAAGATACCAGAAGTGTTTGACCCCAAAATACGAGGTCACTAGGTTGTGCTCACATTACTGGTCTGGTTCAGAGCAGCAGCACAGTGCTGTCCTGAGTGTTCCATTTTACCACCCAGCTGTTTGGTTTGGAGAGTGGCCTTAGCACATTCAAACCAGACCCTCCATGCGAAGTTTCCTCTCTCTACACAGCTCACCCCAGTCCATAATGAGAGAGTAAGGGACTGAACTGGTGAGTGGTCCTTCAGACAGCCTATGAGATATCAGGGGAACAGGTTAAATCTAATCCAAAATAAAATACCAAAACCAGCAATAATGTTGATATCTCAGGTGGTCATCCATCTGCTTCTAGTGATCTGCTGATGTCACATGGAGTTATGCACCTACATAATCATGTATGCAGAGACAAACATTGTATCTCCAAGTGAAGATTGTGTATTAACAGATACACCAGATCTGTGATTACCACTGGTTAGCAATTTTTTTGTTTTGTTTTTCAAAGATGAATAGAACTCAGCTGTACCTCAACAAAGTGATGATTAATGTCTCCTTTTTGTAGCAGATGTATATGTCACTAAGATTCCATATACGTGTTCTACTGTTGGTACAAGTTATCCTTGAAGAGACAAACACTAATTGAGAACACAAGACTTCATCCAGCAATTGAAATGGTTTTTCTGCAGAATTTTTTTTGCATTTTATGATCCTATTGCATGATAGATGTTATTCAGAAAATGTAATACCTTGTGTCACAGATCAGCAGAGAAGGAAGATTACTCCATTCCAACTGCCCAATGATCCATACAGCTGTAGGAACGAAAAGATCCTGTAACAAGATTTATAGGCACCAGGGATTAGGTTTACAGTCCCCCACCTCAGTTCCCACAGGCAGATGTTCGGAAACATAAGTTGCATTTTGACCTTTAGGATTGTCCTTAGTGTCCTTGAGTTACACAATCCTAATGCACACTTCAATTTCATCCGTCTAGTGCTATTATAATTTATGGTAAACATCTCTGGGTTTTCTCCCTCAATAATCAGTCTAGAATTACTCTCACAACACTGTAAAGTTTGGTCAGTTCCAATTCTTGTTTCATTTTGTCCATTTTAATTACATCATTGGATCATGTTAACTTCGAACCACATAGCTGCTTATCCACACGAAAGGTAAGTGTCTTCACAAGCTATATAACATGAAATCCAATTGGGATCATCTAATATGACTGCACAAGGTATCTAAGACCCCTCCTTCACATATTGCTATCCTGAGTTTCTACTCACCATGTGTCCTATATCCGAACTCACTGAAAATTAGTTTATTTTTCAACTGAGAAGAACCAGTATTCATCCGGCCTGCATCTAGCCCAACTCACAATATGACATCTACTCTTTCCTTCTAGTGTTTTCCTCAGGCCACCTTAGTCCAGATTCTCTTGCTTTTGTGAGTCTGGAGCATAGTTCTGTACAAGTTCTGCACTGGCATAGAAAATGAACTGCAATAATTATATGGACTTGAAAAATGGGTCTGTCCAACACTAGATAGACTTCATTAAAAGTCATTGCAGATGCAGGAGATGCTCAAGGTTTAGAGACCACCAAGTCACTTTCTTCACAGCACCTTGTTGCTGCAGCACTCTGCTGTCCTAGGAGGCATCATGTATAGGGGCTTCACGTGAGAATAACATAGGCATTGTACGGGGCCAACTTCCACAACTGCCTTCTCATAGCTACTGTGTGCACAGCTGCACCAGTGCTTGACCCATTTACAATTGCTATGGAGAGAATGAAGCCTGTAGAATTACTACATCCTCCAGTTGCAGCAAGATCTCACAGAACTGAATATCCTTTTGTGAACGTAAGAGGGAAATACAGTAACTATAGAAATCCATGCCTAGTGACTGGCAGAAAACATGAAGTATCTGTTAGAGCTCAGCTATCAACCTGTATTATCTGTAGACTGATAAATATGACCCCCTTCATAATGAACCTCCTTAATTAAAGAGAGGAAATTGCAAGCCCCTCCTTTCAAGCCATTCAATTTTAAAACTCAAATACTATTTTTTTAAATGGTGTTGCAACCCAAAAATGGACTTAAACAGCATTAAGCCACAAATCACATTTTTTGAGCAATGTTGTTTTGCACAAATTTTGTGAATAAATTAGTCTCCCCACCAACAGTGGAATTTTTGCCTTTGGTAATTGTTCTGCATCTAAGTCAGCTACTAATCAAAACAGCACAGTAGTGAGGAATTCTCTGACACTGCGAAGAAGAGCTCAAACACCCACTTCTTCCAAGTGCTTCTGCTTGGCAATACTTTTTGCAGAAAGAAACAGTAGTATATTAAGGTTCGTGGAGCCAATAGGAAATGACCAAAAGCTTTTCATTCAGGCTTCAGCCCAAGATAAACATTTAATTTTTAGTCCTTTAGCATTTTCAGTCCTTTTTTTTTTTTTCATCACTTTATTCTCTTTTTCTGCCAAATTGTGGATTTATGGATCCTAAAAAGGTATAGAAACATTTAACTGCCCCAAGCAACTCTCTCATCATGAGACTTTCAGCCCAGTGTTGTAGGATTGATGGCTGAAGTTAATTTTGGTCAAGCACTTTTTAAAGATATTTCTACTGAAATATTTACAGCAAGAAACAACTACTTGAAACTACAAGTTAGTGAACAACGTTATCTGTGCTCATGTCACTGGATAGCTGTGTTTTAGCCATTTATGTGCATGTAGCCAAACACATACACTTACTATTTTGATTTGTTTTCCAGACTTGCAAGGCAACATCCACATTTGGGAAAGTTTAGTCTTGAGCTAAACTTGTAGTCTCACTTTTCTCTATGCCTCCCAAGCCTGTTGCATGGGTAGTAACAGGAAGAGAGAAGCACGTTGAAAGAACAAACTAGAAAATCAGGTCATATAAAGTATATCACTCTAACAAGAGATTCCCTTGGGCAAATGATTCAGGGTTCCTGAAGCTGGAATGGGAAACTGTACTAAAGCACATTTTATTAATGAATACCCATTTTCCCCCCTCCGGTCGGTAAAGACTGAAAGCAGACAGATGAAAATAAAGACATAGGCAATGATGCCTTTCACCTATCCTAGAAGCAAAGGGAGGTGGCTTGTCCCGCAGTGACACAGTGCCATCTAGTGAGCCCTTCCCCGAAGGAGAAAAAAAAAAAAAACAGCAGGAAATCATACCTCGAGATAAGAAAACCCTATGTTATATCTCGGGATAGTGGGGAAAGTCTGGCAGGCAGCCTGTTCCCACCGCAGGCTATGGGTCTTAGCAGGCAGTAGCCACCAGGAGTTTTGGGGATCAAAGCCATCACCCCTCCACTACTCAGTGCAGGGGTGGGGATCAAGGGACAACATCAGGCCTCAGTGCCTGGCCCGGACAAGCTGGAGAGGAGCAAAACTCATCATCAGGTTGCCAGTTTCTGGCAAGACATCAGGGTAAGGACATTTATGTAGGCCCTGGGAACCCTTAAAAAAAAAAAAAAAAAAAAGTAAGAAAAGAAAAAGAAAACAAGGCAGTGCAGCTTCGACAGATGCAGCTGAGGTTCACTTTTCCAGCACTTTGCTTCCCAGGGTTTAATTAGCTGCTGCTGCACTAAATAACAGCTCCCAAGAGGCTGCAGTACGTCAGCGCTGTTAAGAGCTGCTGCATGAATGAATGTGAAAGAAAGCTGCAGCTCAGCACCAGAAGCAGCACTGGCATCCCAAAACAGTCAGTGGGATCCCTGACCCTCACCACTTCCCCCCGCTGCCTCTGGGCTGCCAGCTGGGATGGAAGGCATGAATTTTTTCAGCAAGTGACAGCTGAGCTCTTACCCTTTGCCTCCTACACCTTGGTGCTCATTTCATTTGTGGACTCAGATTTTTTTCTGACCAGTCATGAAAAAAAAAAAAAAAAGCCAACACAAAAGCAACAATGACTCAGAAGTTACTGAATGCTCCCAAAGTCCTAAAGAATAATATCAAATATTGCCAATTATCCTTATGTTTATCTTCAGCTTTACAATACTGAAGCATACTTGTCTCAACTAATTATAACAAAGAGGTATTGTATTCCAAAATAGCTGTTCTACAAGTGTAGAAAGCTACAAAAGTGGGAAGAAATTCTCTTTTTTTTAATGCAAAGTAAAAGCAAAATTGCTCACCATAGATGACTTTATGAAAAAGCTGATCTCTTGGTGCTGATGGTAAATCAAAAGCTGATTTACATCTGTCTTTATGAGCTACGGCTTAGCACATGACCAACCCATTTTGTCAGCAGATGTTGATGGGGACTACAACCTTTCCCTCATCAGTAAGTTGTTATTACCAACTGAGAGGAAGATGAGTAAGATTTGACAACGCCAAATCCGGGATTGCCACCATAGACCGCATTGAATCTATGTTTCCCTGGGCACAGGAGCACTGCCCAGCTTTCATATCTGAATGCACTCCTTGGCCCCTCCAGTTCTGCTCCGAGGTATAACCCTGAAGAAGTAAGTCATATTCTTTCTTTTCCCCTTGTTTCCCATTCTTCCACAAAGAAAGTCCAGCTTAGAGGGACAAGAACAGGGGTCTGGAATGTACAAGGAGGCAAGTATCCCTATAGCACAGCAGACCAGGTTTATTTTGTGTGTGTATGAGAGAGTGTAAGTTTTGGTTTGTTTTGTCTGGGTTAAAGTGCATTAATCTTGAAACTGAAGTAAGTAACCTTCCACAAATATGGTGAGGACTATCAGCAAAGAAAGCAGACAAATTCCAAGGTTGAGGTTTGTAACGTAGACTTCAGCTTTGCATGCATGCTTTGATATCTCTTATCTCAAGGCAAGTCTGTCTTGATATTGTCGTCCTTTACAGGCAGGAAAAATGAGGACCAGAATGAAAAAACAGCCAGTCAAGGGAATAAGATAACCAAATAGCAACAAAGGCACTGAGGTCCTAATCTGGTTCAAAAGCTGGAAGACAGCTGTGCTTGCCATGGCAAATAAGTTGTTCCACCAGCAAAGCAGGAGTAGTTACCTGATACTTATATAGATAATCTGATATACTGGATACATCTAATATATAAAATAATAGCTCGAGTGGAAAACATGCCTTTAACCAGGGTGTTCCTACCTACTTGAAATTCAAGAAATATGTAACTAGATCTTTCCTGTGGGTTTCCATCTGTGAATAACAGAAGATGTTGGGAACTGGTCCTACCAGTCACTGAATCCCTCAAAGATGTACTTAGCATGCAACCTGCACATGAAGGGAGGTACTTCCAGCCCCCAAGAATCAGAGACTGCAGCAGATTTGGATGCAATTAGGATCAGCACAGGATTGTTTATTTTTGATCAGTTGTGCTGAATGCACCATTTGAAATTGCAATGATAAAGTCATAGCTTCAAAAATAGCACCGTAAAACCAAAATGGGTAACAGAAATATCCTGATAACTGAACAGAAACTGAAAATTAATGTATAAAGAGCATATAATATCCATGTTAAAGACTTCATGATTCACATCAAAAAGAGTTAGTTTTTATGCTTGGAGATAAAACTTAACGGGAGAGCACTAAAATACTCAACACTGGAGAAATGTAGTGCCTCTCAAAACTATTGAGGGCATTCTAGCACACTAGCAGTATCTTTATCACCGTAATAACCATGTTTCAAATTAAAAATCAAAGTATTGAAGTTAAGCATTACTAAGACTTACTAATACAGCTCCCTATAAACTTAAAAGCTAGATCCTCAGACTTTTCTCAAAGCCTGGGGAAATATTCCAGGAAGGTTAATGCTTTTTTTTTTTTTTTTTTTTTTAGTCTGAATGAGGACTCCAGGATTAACCCCACAGACCCCACAGCATGGATGAGAGGAGAATCTCCAATAGGGAAATTCTCATTGTAAAGAGAGTGCTGGTGAGGAAGGAATATATTTTTGAAAGAATTAGCAGTAACTGTTTTCCTACATTATTTTAGCAAGAAATGAAAACATCTGAGGACAAATAAAATTGCTGATGCATAACTAGGTAGGAACTAGCGCACATTTGTGTTTGATCTAATTTTTCCTCACTGATGCAACATTAATTTTATCCCATTACTAAACATTTTTCCATTCAACTGCAAATTCTTTCTGGAAAGCTATAGTTTGTATCCAGGGCCGTAATAACTGCATGGTCACACAGTATCTAGAAGGTCTTCTGAGAACAAGGGGGAAAAGGCTTCTCAAACAACAAAGAAATGGACCCTGAAGGCTAAAACATTTCTGATCTAATCTTTGTTCAACATCGTCACGTAATCATCATAACAAAAAATATCGTACTAAGTAACTACAGACTGGATTACATGAGGTACACAAAGTCATCCTTTGCCCTATTCTATCCTGGTAAGCTCCCACTTGGATGGTGGCAGCCAGGATTAGGTGTAACCTTTATGAAGGATGTGAAAAATTCCAGCTGAAAGCTGCATACATGGAATCAAATTACAAGGACAACCTACTTCACACACACTAGTAAAAATCACGAAGTACTCTAGGCTAAAGGCAGTGGATTTATGCTGCTGTAAAGCCCATAAAAATGATGTGCAGGATCCTTAATCTAATCAATTTTAATGTAACACATGGTAATGTCAAGATTTCTTTTGAGCACATTAGTTTCTTTGTTCTGTTTCTTCGGGATTTTGTAATGAAAACAGTATCATCTTCATTATTTTGGCACCTGAGAAGTGTAAGAGGATGGAAAATAACATTAGCCACGAGGAAAAGAAGTTGATTTGATGCCCCTAAATCATGAACCATGAAAGGTTTGGAGATCTATATAATTGTTTAATAAAACAGTTTCTCTGACTTCTGTAGCTAACAGTTCTACATCATTTTCTTTTTTTAACTGGCTAATTTTGTACATGGCAAGTGTATTAATTATGAACAGAACCAAAGGGCTAATCTAAATCTTTGATCTTCTCTGTGCCCCAGTTTCCTATTTCTAACACAGAGATCACATTTTTCTCACCCCAGAAGTCTGCTGGGTGATTAGTTCATTAACATTTGTAGGGTGCTTTGCATATCCTCAAGTTATTAAATTAGATCATAGCTGATACTCCAATCCTTATTTTAGAAATTAGTTCCCACATATTGGACTTCTGATAGAAAAAAAAAAAAATACTGGGAAAACTGGGTTTTATTTCTAAATAAGCATATTCAACCAGCACAACAGTCCTTACTGAAATCCAGTCAGGATTCTCCCAGAAGTCTCAGCAGGAACAGGATCAGCTCCCACTTTCTGTCCTTGTCTCTGGGTTGCCTGACTCTTAACAACACAACAGACACCTTCCAATAGGTACCTTTATTTCTGCATTTGCATTCTGTCTTGAGGGAAATTGCTTACCCAACACTTTTCAAAAAGCCAGGCTGCCCATTTTGTACATCTCTTGACATCTTTTTTGTGTACAGGAGCATTTAGACATTTCTAAGGCAGGCAGTAGAACACCAGCTTTAAGTCAGTTTACATATTCAGAAGGACCATCTATTGCCCAGTTCTACCCGAGGGAAAATGAGAATGCACAGGCTACCAATCTGCATAAGTGTTACAGAGTACTACACTTGGTAGTGCCTACATTTAACACTTTTACCCTAGAAGAAACAGTGGTATTTTCCTGTTTAATCCACTTTCAAAGAAAAATGTTGGATCCAGGTGAACAGAGCAGGAAAAAAATAAACCAGGAACTAATACAGAAATGCTTATTCAGCTCAGCATGAAGACAAGGCCAGGATGAGCTGAGACTTCTGAAGTAATAGACAATGAAAGCCTAGGCTCAAATAATGAACAAATTAACTGGTAATATTTGCTTGTATATGAGTACCCTGTGTACTAGGAAAAAGGTATTTGAAAATGTGAGGCAATGACCACTAATTCATCAGGGCCGTCTGGGCAGGATTTCATCATTTTCAAACTACCAATGGCTTAAACCCAGGACAACATTACTTACCATGGTGAAGCTATTCATATGCCCAAAGTTGATAAGGACAAACAAAGACGACTTTTCTATGAAAACAACTGTCATGCTCTTTCTTGAATTGTGCAATATTTCACTATTTTTCATATAACGTATGGCAACTGTGACTTTATATTTGTATTCTAGCATGTATCCTGATTTTCTACTGTTTCTATATGCAATACCAAAATAAGCAATCATTAACTTCAGGATATTATCTTTGCATGCCAGATTATGACTGTCATTCTTTATTGCCACAGAGACTCTTGAAGAGGCACCTCAACTTAGCGAAATTAAAGATTTTGTCTTAAGGCATAATAGTATCTCTGAGACTTCATTGTTTGACTCCAGTGAGATATTTAGGCATATACTTGAATTAAAACATTCAGGCTGTCCTCTGAGGTCAGTCAGAATATTGTTTAAAAATAAATTTGTGGTTAACTCAGTATACAAACTTATTTTTCTAATACAATATAGCTGCTATGGCAACAATCAGTAGCACAGTGCTCCTGGTGAAAGGCAGCGTGCTTTGATTGCTAAATGAAGATTCAAAGCTTCAGAATTAAATTGTTTTACTAAGAGCTAATGCTCCTTCTGTTTGCTCAGCAGACCGCACCAAGTCTTTATTAGCTCTGATAAGCAGCACAAAGGCAGTGAGCCTACAGCATGCTCTAACAAACAGCTTAGCGTTGCAGAATAAACAAGAGATTGCCTTCCTGTACACTAGCCCAAAAATGACACAGTGGGGCAGATACTTATGATACAAAGCTACCATCTTTACCTTGGTAAAGGAATCTCATCCCCTTCCAAACTTAACACCTAATAGACTGGATTGCGCAAGCGTTAATGACAGTCAGGTTATCTAATTCATCCTCATAAACCTATAGCTTACTGCATGTCCACAACATGAATTCAGTTTCTATCAGAGCCCTGTGGAGTAAAGAACAAATACGGCATCATCTTGTCCAATGAAAGCAGAGAAGTAACCTCAGCTAGCCAGAAGAAAAGAAAATAGATATGTGTGAAAGAATAAATGAAAAATACTGTTGAAGACAGAATAGGAGAGGAGAAATTATTGTCTGGCTTGAATGTTACAGGCAAGCTTATATCATACAAAGATTGTTTCACTGTATTCAGAAATCTCAGCCTTTCTAAATTGCTTCCTTTAGAAATGCTCTGAAGGCTGGTCCTGGACTGCATTTTTGGAATTTGGAAGGAAAACCCTTCCTCAGTAGAGTGTCCCCACTACTGAGCTGGAGTGTGTTTGGGCTTTTTCACCTTCCAACTATCTCATCCCTTTCAGTGACCATACCTGGTAGAAGAGTGTCAGATGTTTTTTCTTGACACTCAACAGCAAGAAATATACTCTAAATGTCCAAGAGTATAACTGGAAAAAATAGTATGCATTGTATATAGTATTTTCCTAGGTGAATCAGTATTTACTTCAGTGATTTCCATGTAGAAGAAAATATCCTTTTTAATAATATAAATAAATAAGTAAAAAGACTGAACCATTTTAATAACTGCTACTTCACAGTGGTTGCAAAACACCAGTTTAACTCTGCTGAACTAAGCTATCTTTGAAAACTTTCAAATGGGCACACGAGTGGAAAACTGTTTTGGCTCTGCTAACAAGACATTTTCTGTTAAATCAATTGAAACTTGTAGTCTTCTTCTGTTTTCAGCAGATAAAATGCTTATTGCTTTTCCCTACATTCTTCTTTCATACTGTTGTGCTTCTTTTACTTCCAGTATCTAAGCTTGCCTTTCTCCAGACAATCTGTAAGCCTGATAATCCAGAGTCCAATTCTATACTAGTCAAGTCTTATATGACTGTGAATATCATATATCTTCCACTGAAATGACACTAGTTTAATTCTCATCCCATCCAGGGAAGGCTGGGGTAAAAAAAAAAAAGCCACCACATAATAAAATTATAATTTGTCACTTAGAGGTGCCTGAACATTCGGACAGGCACAAGTTCACATCAATTACAGGCAATTTTCTGAAACTATTGTGTTTCAAATTATATCACATCTGGATCTGTTCTAAAACCAAACTAAAACTTCAGGGACATGGTACCCCATGGAAGCAACTTTCCTGCTAGAGTTTCAGTATTTCTATTTCAAATTTGCAGAGGCAAATTGAAGGGTTCAGAAATAACGTGATAAAAATCTAAGAAGAAAAGTTTTGGATACTAGAATATGGTTCAAAAATTGTTGAGTTTTAGGTAACTATTTTAAATTCCTAATTATTTATGATTTTAAAACATTGTCTTTCACTGTCTTTAGCATAGGACACTGATTCCAGTGGTCTGATGAAGATCAGTGGGATACAAGATGGAAACCTGCATCTCCTCCTCGTCCAGATAAAAAACAGAGAATTCCTTGGTTGGAAAACATCTTTGACACCAGCACAGGAAAGACTCAGAGCATATTTTTTCATAGATCATGGATTAAAATTAAGGGGGCTCTCCAGCCATATACTCAGCACAGTTTAGATGGGTATATACAACCACAATGAAAACTTAATGTTCTCTTTTGTTTTGACATTAATCAACTTCTACAGAAGTAGCAGAACTGTTTCATTCATTCTTTTTTTTTTTTTTTTTTTTTTTTTGGTATAAACACTCTATTTATACACATGTAAATTTGATCAAACAAAGAAAATTGAATAAGAACAAAATATAACTTAATACAAGACTGAAAGAAAATGATATCTTCCCTCTCCCAATAAGTTTTACTTAACTATCAACATATTTTGTTCAAGAAGTTTTCACTTTGCAATTCAACACTACTAAAATATCCCATAATCTTAGGTCTCCCCTCTCACTTATTTACTGCCAAAGAGGCTTATAAATATCAGAATATATGCTTGCTCAAGCAAAAATCTGGAACACACACAACACTGCAAATGCTTTTATGGGTAAAAATTTTTGTGGTGCTTGGGAGAAGAGATATCAAATTGTCTTAATTCTGCAAACTAAGGAAAAGTATTCCTTGAATAAACATCAATCAGGCAGAAAGAAAAATTCATTGCTTGGCTCAGAAGTCTGTGAAAGTTGGGATGTAGAGGAGATCTCTGCTGGGGAGCTCCCCCAGCCTCCTCCCATTCCACATAAATCAGTCAGCTCTATGCGTCCTTCATGGCTGAATTTATATTTAGAAGTTAATAAAGAATAAAAAATAGCAAATAATACACTCACTCTGCTTTAGGGAAACCAATGTGCTAGTCAACGGAAGATATAAATAATCCGGTGACACAACAAAACGCCTCATCCGGTAGCTGCAGTACAAACTGCTGTCCAGTGGCCAGCAGATCTGCTGAATGTACTTCATTAATCTCTTTTCCAAAGTAATGGATTCTTTTTCTGGGAGCTAGCCCAGTTCACCGAGGAGTTATTTTTTCCCTCATCAGCTGAGATCAGTCACCAGCAAGTCATTGCTTTCAATCTGGCCTGTGTTCTTCACTTGTGGCTGAGGCTTTCCAGTAGCAATGCTGTAGCTGGCCTGCAGGAAACACCTCCGAACTCCCTATTCATAGTCTGGGCAGGGCAGAGGAAGGAGAGAGCAGGCAATCAGATACACGGTGATAGGAAAAGTGTGATCTTCCCTTCCCTTGATAATAACACCATTTTCTCCTTTCAGCTTTAACCTTTCAAAAAAAAAAAACATTCAAGAAGTCACGCAAAGACCTACAGTCCTGTGCAATGAAGGCATAGTAACTCCCTGCTCCTAGATGCCTATTCCCTAAGCAAAACCTGTGATCCTGAATATACTCTGAGTTCTTTGAGTTCCAGAGAAACTGAACAAAACTACTCAGCACAGGAGAAGAGCCGGTCTGGATTCCTACTCTGACAACTTTTTTTTATTAAAAAGTGCATTTATGTCCAGCTAGATATGTGCAGTCCTAGGAGCAAGAAAATCAGAGTTCTGTGCACTGAGCTCTACTGCTCTGTCACAATTCACCTTTAGGAAACATGAGTAAATTAAAATTTTGTCAGGGACGTTCATACCATTTTTGTACAACTTTCTTTTAAGATATAAGTATAAAGTAGCAGTACTTCTAGGCACACATTGAAGATTTGAGGGACCTGGAATACTTTGATGTTAAATGAAGAGAGGACAGTTTGAAGACTACAGGTTTACATGGTGGCTAAGCAGGTATTTGCAAATGGTGATGTAAGAAGTTGCTAGAATTAACATCTTGCTTTGTCCATCTAAAGCTTTTGATGAGTATGAACCTGTGAGTCCATTCAGCTTCAAAAGGCACAAAAGTCTAAGTCAGGGCATTAAAAGGAGTGCTTGCATCCTGGTTGGACCCTTTCGGTTCTACTCCAAGGAATATAGACAGCAATGGCAGTGTAAGCCAAGGAAACTCTGCCAAAAGTTACCATCTGTGGTTCAAACTCCTACCACTCCAAACATGATTGAAGGTGAATGGTAAAATATGACGGGCTTATAGGAAAGCAATCTTCATATTTACTGTTTGTTTTTGTTTGTTTGTTTTTGGTTTTGTTTTTTTTGTTTTTTTTTTGTTTTTTTACTGGATTATAGGAGAAATGTGAGACAGGTTTGTGTTCCCAGGGAGCTTCTCAATAGGGTGGAAAAAATCAGGGATTTTATTTACTTACAAGCTGCTACCTCCGAACTCTCAGAGGAGCTAAAGCAGCATGAAATGAGGTCCACGGTATTCTGGAAAATTGTCAGATAATGGGATTTGAGGAAAAGTACAAGTGTTTATACACACACTTCAGTGGTTAACCACCATCACAAGCCCTAGAAAAAGATATACTGTTTCAGGTGTTAAAGCAGTTTCCTTTTCAAAATGTAGAATGCAAAGACCCTGGTACAATCCTGCTGTATAGAATGATTGCCACTGTGTCCATTTAATTCCTGTCACAGTGACAAAAATGATTTTCTTTTGCCTTCCCAGGTACCTCAGAACCAGTCACAAGTTGCAGAGCCTTCTGTCGGCCATGCTACTGCAGCCTGGACCACAGCAGCATCTTAAGCCAAAAACTGGTGCTGCCTGATGCCTTTTTCTCAAGTGACACAAAGTGGATAAGGTAGACAACTGGTTCTTGGAAACAACACAATTGCAGTTTCTGTCCTTTGAGAATGAATTTCTTCTCCTCAGCCCTAGCATGGCAGAGAGGAGGCCCTACATTTGAAGTCATGGCCTGATCTGCCTCCATTTGCAGAAGAGCACATTCAGATCCCCCAGGATGTTTGCTCTGCCAGCATTTCTTTGTAACCACGCCACATCTTGCTCAGAATTATGGGTGGAGGAAATATTTTACAATAGAAAGTACCACCCTAAAAATAGCATAGAGCAATACATTTTGAATTACACAGAACAAGAGCAGTGCCCCTTTGGAAACTGTAATTTCAAAGTAATTAGGGTGTTGTTGAGGAAGGAGTCTATGACCCTACTCACATTTCTTCTCAAGAACAGATGGGAATATATCACGAATAAGTTGCTACCAAGTAGAGCCACTCCTCATTCCCGGACTGCCACCTCTGCCTTACAACAATGGGACAAAGAGCAGTTGCGGCCACAGCCACCCAGTTTAAGGAGCTGACAGCCCTTTTATCACTGTGAACGTGTGACAGGGGGACAGTGGTGCCAAAAGGCAGAAATAGAAGTATTCCTTTTATCACACAAAGCAGAATGGGCTTTGTGCTGCACAATGAGGTGCCAAGAGGTCCATGGCAGGATGGGGAGATTCCCCTCGCCTCTTGCAAAGCTCATCACTTAGTTTTGACGTTTACAAGAAGTGCAGGGAAAGGTTTCTCATTTCCATGTGTGGCGATGTGACCCTCACCTCTCAGTTCAGGACATGGTATTTATAAAGATTACCCTGCACTGGATATATCCTGAGGAAAGGCTGCAGAGCTGTGCTTTCTGGCCGTTGTCTGAAAACATGAACTGCATTAACTTTCTGGGGGTTTGTGGAAGCAAAGGGGACAATGAGGCAATCTTGCAAATGCTGTCACCTTTAGGCAATACTTTGGTCACAACATCTAACGACTGTCTTTATATCTTTGTCCCCACTCACTTAAAATGGAGAATTATCACTCTGTGAAGAGCTAAAAGCTGGAGCTGCAGATTTAATCTGTGCTCAGCCAAACTTCCTATAGTGATGATTGAAGGAAAAATAATGATAATGGGTTGAGTGCCTCCAGTTCTGCGGGGTCAGTCTGTGCTATGGGATTCTGTTCTTTCAATCAGAGCAGCACTGTCCCTAGCAGTAGAGAGACATTTGTTAATGTTGGAAGAAGACAAGACTGCAAAGTCCTCCCTAGGACTGAAGAACACTTTCCTCCTTTACTCTTACTCATTAACAAAGTATAAATACAGATCAGTCTCCCATACATAGAAATAAGAGTTACTCTCATTCCTGTCATTTCAAATGGAGGTCTTTACCATTTTGTATGGTCTGCAGGCTCAGAAATGAAACCTGTATGTGTCAGGTGGTCATGTGTGGAGCCAGGTCTCAGTGATCCATGTGGGGTTGCCTCTGACTTGGGATATTCTGATTCTACCCTACTTTCAAAATATGACAAACTGCTCAGTGCCACCTACAAAAAGAAAACAGATTTCACACAAGGTCTGTGAAACCCTGAGCAACTTCCAGGCCAGATAAGAGAGCACAATCCTGATTTGGCATGCCTAAAGCTCCTGCTGTTCTAACCAGGAAGGGATTAGTCCATGCACAGTCACTGCTTTGAGGACAATCTCATTTCTTAAATTTGACCAGGAGAACAACTAAGTGGTATAATATTATGAATTAATCACCAAAATTATCTGACTTAGATTCAAGGAAAAGCAATCAAAATCTGACAGTATCCCTATGGCAGTTCTGTGAAGTATACGTCCAGCCTTTAGTGGTTGCTTCCTTAAGTAAAATAAACAGTGCCTTTAGTGGTGCTGAAGTTCAACTGAAAATTCAGTATACCTCAGAATATTATTATATTGCTGTGGATTTCAGAGATTTTTCTGTCCCATGCATGGAAGTAAGTCAGCTGTTATTTCTTCACTGTATTCAGGTAATACTTTACTGTTGATTTGAACACTTTCAAAGGCAAAAATTACCAAAACCTGCAAAACCTTTCTTTCCTTCCTTTTTTCTTTCTTTCTTTCTGTTTTTTTTTTTTTTTTTTTGGTAATTTTTCTTCTGAGTTTCCTCAGTCTAACTCTCACTCACTTAAATTCTGTCTTCTTTACATCTC
Source organism: Meleagris gallopavo (assembly GCF_905368555.1). NCBI lineage: Eukaryota > Metazoa > Chordata > Aves > Galliformes > Phasianidae > Meleagris > Meleagris gallopavo. The sequence goes on along the minus strand of NC_139405.1, from coordinate 55,089,829 downwards.
TGAATGTCCATAAATACTGTTACCTGTGCTTTATGGTTCTGAGGCATACAAATGGACCTACAAGAACCACCTGTAGCAAAACAAGGGCTACCTAGATAGAGCCTAAATTAAAGAAGTTTGTCCTCCCAATAATACACGCTGAAAGCTTTCGCTCTTGCTTTTCATATCTCAGCTCTGCTCCAACTCATCCATATCAGAGGCACAGCAGCCAGGGTAACACAACTCAGCCCTGAGTTCCAGCAGTGAGCATTTTCTAGGACGCTTGGCGAGCACATAAATCACATTACAACCAAAGGAAGAAATGAGCAGGATTACTTAAGATGGAAATCTTCAGCCTCCTCTTCCAAAGAGATTGTCTTCTCTGATGAGACTACCCAAGCCCTTCAGGATATGACTGCAAAAGGCAAAAAAACAGCCTTGCTAGCCTTTGAAGAGTATGTCTTGCAGGTATTAAATTATATTCTGTCTGTAAATTGCCTTGGCAGCAAACTGAAAAGTGCTTCACACTTCTAGATGTAAAATGTGCAAAGAGGCTTAATTAGCTAAATTTGATATACTGCTTTGAAGATGGGAAGACCTCTGAATGAAGTTCAAAAAGCAGATAAGCAGTATTCATCTTTTCTGGTATAAAAGCAGAAAGATGTTGCAGAGAAAAAGTATGCCAGAAAAAAAAATCGTCCAATCATAGGATTATTCATCAGAGTTTTACTTGTAACCTCAGGGATTCTTTAGATTCTGGTATTTCCAAGCTGTATCTCAGCTGGAGATGAGATTTCACTATGTATCATTGACAGGCAATTCAAGGGTCATTGGAGTAAATATTGCTAGAATACAATGACATTTTCTTCCACATTCAAGTCTTACAATTTTGATGTTTAAATATAGAATATTTCCAACAGCTTCTTCAGAAAGCGATCTTTTTTGTCTGCCCAAGAACATAAAAGCCCAGCTAAAAATGCTGTTTCTGAAGCACTACTATACCCATTAAATAATTTATATCAGTAACTAACACTAGTGAGAAATCATATCTCAAAACAGCAAGTGAATCTAAGTGATTAGAGGGCTGGAATACCTGCCCTATGAAGACAAGCTGAGGGAGCTGGGCTTGTTCAGCCTGGAGAAAAGAAGGCTGTGGCGTGACATCGTTGCAGCCTTTCAGTACCTAAAGGGAGCCTACAAACAGGAGAAGAGTCAACTCTTTGAAAGGGTAGATAATGGCAGGACAAGAGGAAGTGGTTTTAAGTTGAGGGAGGGAAGATTTAGGTTGGATGTTGGGGACAAGTTCTTTACAGAGAGAGTAGTGAGGTGCTGGAACAGGCTGCCCAGAGAGGTTGTGGATGCCCCATCTCTGGAAGTGTTCAAGGCCAGGTTGGATGGGGCCCTGGGCAGCCTGGGCTAGTATTAGATATGGAGGTTGGCGGCCCTGCCTGTGGTGGGGGAGTTGGAGCTTCATGATCCTTGAGGTCCATTCCAACACAAGCCATTCTATGATTCTATGATTTAAAAAAAAAAAAAAAAAAAAAAAAAATGCTAGCTTACTGTAGGAATATATGGGCTACAAAACTATCCCTTCTCCTCCTCTCAGAGGGCTTGCAATTCTGGTAAGAAAACAGCACAGGAAGGAGACAATTTCCTAATCAAATTTCCAGTACTATCTTATCATAGTTACTCAATGTCCTCTACATGGCTCCAGTATCTCTGTGTAAAAAGGTGACTGAACACAGCCGTTAAGGACTGAAGCTATCTACCCTCAACTAACATGTGAAAACATGGATATTTCAGTACAAGAATCCCAAACAGAATCCAAGGTTTACATTCAGCTGCTTCTATCAACAAATATTTTGGCATTCCTCCTGAGGACAAAAGCTTGCATTTTCAGCAGGTAAACACAGTCACTCACTCAAGCCAAGTCAGTACAGAAAAATTCATTTCTAAAATTTAAGGCCAGAATAGGAAATGTTTTTTTTTTTTAATTTCCGTTTTATTAAATAAACACTTGAAAATATTATTTTGCAGCTGCAGAAAATGCTACTTCTGCCTGACTTCTGCACTGAGAGAGCCAAAACTGAAGAAAAAAACCGAATCTCTCTGTAGCAGAAAGCAGGCTGGCACTGTAATATGCTTTGTTCCCAAAGGAGAAGAAAATTCAATTACCAAAATGGCAGCATAATTTTTATGTTATTATTTTAGGAACTTGGAGTTAATTGGACAAGTTTAGCGCTTTGTGAATGAATGTGCCCTTACTTCTCCATAGTAAATGGTCCATAATTACTTTCATTTCTCTGAAACCAGGAGATAGCTCTTCTTAGCCTTACTCTGACAGACGCCTTTTTCTCCCATGGGGACTTGCATAGGCCGCATCATTATAGTAATTGAGTGCTTCACAGTGCCTCTCATACACAGAGAAATGTTCTTCTTTCAACTTGCACATGACTTTGAAGTGCTCCACACGCCTACACATCTGCAGTTAAGTTGCACAAGTACTTACATCTTATGCAGTTTAGCATCTCTCCATCCCAGTCATGAAACTTGTTTTGACCCAATAAGGCAAGAGTCTGAATTCCATTTTCATTACTGGGAGTTAGGTAAAAAAAAAAAATAGTATTTGTAAAAATTACAAACACTGTGGGAACAGGGACTTAATTTCATTTCAATATAAACATTAGAACTGATCTGCTCTCCAGAACATGCCCAAGGTCTTCCCCTAAGCAAAGCTGTTTTCAAGCATTGTACAATAGCATGTTTCATGCTAAGATAAAAAAAAAACAAACAACCCACATTATGTTAATTGAGAGAAACAAACTTTGAGTAAAGTCTAACTATCTACCCATGCAAAGCAATCACATCACACCAGTGAGATAATCCAGTGCAAAACAGAACTGTACTCGCTCCATTTGTAAGAATTAACAGATGGAGGAACTGTTCAGGCTTTACATAACAGTAATTAAACAAATCCTCACAATGGCCACATGATTTCACACACAAGCCAGAGCAGTGCGTCAAAAAAAAAAAAAAAAAAAAAAAAAAAAAAAAAAAAAAAAAGCTTTACTGCTGGGTTGGAAAATTCCAGGTCATGCAGCACAAGCACAGCCAGCTCCACAAGCCTGTCAGACGTGTGTTTGGGATGCACCTGCCTTGTCCTTTGGGATATTCTCCCCGCTGCCCTCTGGGGCTGAAAGTAGAAACCCTGAAGCAGAGTAGCTGCAGATGAGGCTTTCATCATCTGCAAGACAAAATTCTTTGGCAACTTTGTAGGACAGAAGAGAGACAGGCACACAACTTGTTATACTAGAAGTCTGAATAAAGAAAATATAGGAAAGTTCTTAAAATTTAGCACGTAAGCACCAGCACCAGCAGGCCTCCCTTACCACTCTGTGTTGCTGGCCATAGGGATGATCAAATGGGGCACTCCAAGAGTTCACTGCAGGGAACCCACACAGTCATGCTGAACACAAAGCCACCACTCCAACACTCATTATAAGAGTATATTCCACCCCACTGTAAGACATCTTGAGCCAGAGACACACAAATGATATACAAGTTTTTATCTCCTGTATGTTAAATATATACATGGAAATCTCCTATTTTATCTAACTCCAAGCCAAAATTAACTCCTGAATGAAAAAATCAGCTAATTAAAAATGACCCCAGACCAGATTCAGGTGGGGGAAGGGATCCACCTAGACCTACAAATTGTGTAAAACCCATCTGCTCTTGCTGAAAATTCCTGCCCCCTAAACTAATGAAGCATTTCAAAGTTTCTTTTGCTCTTTCAAACAGGATTTGTAAATAAAACAAAAGCAGAGTAACACATGCACTAATATAGTGGCTCATCCACATCCTAGCAAAATGTGTGACTGAGGGTTTAAAAAACAAAGCAGGTGTTCTACTGCCATCACATGGTCATGAGAATGCCTAAACAGAGTTATAAAATGAAACATTCATGCTTCTTCAGAATGCATTGCTTCACTAAGCCTATCATTCCAACAGCTAGTTCTCTTAAAAGTCACTTCCAGCCTTTTCTAATGAAGAATAATCTCTGTTCTGGACAAGTGTTCAAGGATGTGAAAAACATCATCACTCAGTCCTAGAAGTGACAAAAGGCTGTAATTTCAGAACATTTCCTCCTTTAGGGAACAAGTGTCAGGACATTTCAGCAACATAAGGTAAACCATGTTATAATTAAAATGCTTATTGCCTCTGTATATCATGAGAATCTCATGACCCCCGAGTTCAATGCCACTTAAGAGATTAAAGATACTGCCTCAGGCATTTAGTGTGCTATAGCATCAGTCCTTGTCTGACATCGATGAAGCATAAAATGAATTGGTACATAGAACGTGCTATTTATAATGGAAATAGGCTGATTCTCATTACTATATCAACTTCTCAATGTACTTTTATCTAGTCCTTCACAGTAACTCACCAGCTACGTGTACAGTTGTACATCATTTTTTCTCCAGTCTTTCTCTATAAAGCAGATTTTTGAGACCAGAATACTTTAAAAAAAAAAATCATACAAGAGGGTAAGATACACGAGCAATCTGACTTAGGATGGGTTAATTGTGGAGATCACATCAATCATCTCATCTAATGAAAGGTTATATTCAATATTAGCATTTGGAGTGTCTGTTTGCAGCTGTCATTGATGTTTCTTGACAGACATCCAAGGAAAAGATGGCCTCAAAGCAGTCTGTATTCCAGAAAGCCATTTAAGGTAACACAAATTAGTAATTTATTTAACCTGACATTTTTCAGTTTATTTATTTCAGTGCTTTATTGTGATGGTTTTGACTTCAGTAAAGAACTCATAGGAATCCTTTGCTCCCTCCCTTCCTATGCCTGAGGCTTTCACCCCACCAAATGGCAGGTTCAGATCTCTCACAAGCCAGCAGTTGGTCCACACCAAGCCAGACTGCAGCCTTCGTGCCACTCGATGAACGCGTCCCACATTGCTGGACCACACAGTGGCTGCAAGGCCATATTTCACACCATTGGCTCTTTTGATCACTTCTTCTTCTGTATCAAATTCTACCACACATGTCACAGGACCAAAAATCTCTTCTTGCATGCAGCAAGATTCATCTTTGATTTCGGCAATAACGGTGGGCAACATGAAATACCCTTTCTGGTTGCCAGCTGGGAGAGCTAAGGAATCCACTCCCTCTCCACACAGGATTCTGGCTCCTTCAGCCTTTGCTTTCTTCACATAGCTTCTCACCTGAGGAAAAAGAAGCAAAATATCATTTCTAAAGGACAACATTCAGAGAGCCCACTTCTCCAGTCTGGATAAATCCTCAGGAGTCCAGGAATACCTCCAACAGCATCACACTGCTGTTACTTCCTTCTAATGGCAGAAGGGTGTTCCCCAGCTTTTGTTGATCCATTTCTGTAAAAAGCCTAGCGGGCTTCACAATTCACCCTTGCCAGTAATCAATCTCAAAATGGTAGGACCCATGGTAAATTCACAAGAGATCTAAAAGCAATCCTCCCTTTTTCCAGGAGCTTGGGCAATTTGACATATCTTCCATGCCGTGGTTCACTCATTACTACAAGGGATCAGTAACATTTTCCTGCCCCATGGGCAGGCTTGTGGAATGTTTACATGGCACTAGGATGATGAAGCCATGAAGTCTATAGAAAATCTCATCAATAAGTAATTAAAGCTGCTCCCCATGGCTGCTGCTATCATATGCTATACATAGGACATGCTGTTGGATCTTCTGCTAGTCCCGAATCTTTGTTCTGTTTCTCTTCCTATAGAAATACCACAGAGATAATACTGTGCTTCTTTCTCATTGTTTTTTTAAGCACATTTGTATTCTAGACACAGAAGTCCTCTATCATGCCCAAGATGACCTCAAGCAGTGGGTGTTTCTACCATCTACAATTGGAATAGGCTGGATTGATAGGCAGTTGATTTCCTTATTAGGCAAATAAATGATTTCAGCAAATGCAAAACTAACATAAGTGAAAATGTTTTTAAGCTGTAAGATTAGCCAGCATAAATTTAGGATTTAGATCACTTTGAATTTTTCCACTTCAAATGAGAAAAGATAGCTTTTTTAAATTATTTCCTGCGTGGAGTTGATTCTTCCGGAGAAATCATGTGATCCCAGGCCACAGGCAACAGAAACTTTACCTAATGAAAACCTTATAATGGTTTTGAATCTCAATCCCACCCAGCATACACATCTAAAAACATTTTTTGTAACTCAACAAAATATAAGATCAGATAAACTTTGTGTAATATCACCTTTTCTAGATGCTCTTTACTTATTAGTGCTCCCATGTTGACAGTAGGATCTGAGGGGTTCCCAACTTTCCACTTCTTAGTCTCTGCTACAAACCTCTTCACAAACTCACTGTATATCCCCCTCTGAACAAAGATCCTGGAGGTGCAAAGGCAGATCTCACCCTATCAAAACAAACAAAATCAGTTCATATTACATTGTACTACTCTCCTGCATTAGGACTTGCTACCCAGGATGAGAGTTGTGTCCCTGCATCCTGAGAAGAGGAAACAGCATTCACCTACACAGCAAAGCAGGATTTTTCCCAGGTCAAAAGGAAGAGAGAAGACAATACAGTAATAACAGTATTGAACAGTCATTCACTAATGTAAGCAAATTTGTTTTTTTTTTTTTCGTTAATAACATTCTACCTTCTGCAACATTATTCATAGGAACTAAGATTTCCATTTTGGACTGATGCCTCTCTTCATTTCCTTAAAATGCCATGCTGATGCCATGCTATTTTTCTGAACCCTTGTCCTGATACAGTTTCATGGCTTTGGCAGTCTCTCCTAAGGATGGGAATAGTAACACTGATAGAATTTAGGGGGAATTTCCTAATTTATTTTCAGCAAATCAAGTTTTCCACTTAATTGCAGGGAGGAATTTAAAGCAATAACTTCGTGGAGAAATAAAGAACATATCTATTGTAAGAGGGATAAAAGTACTTTTTTTTTTTCTTCCTAACATCTGATGGAGAGCTATAGAAAGAGCACTTTCTTATTTTACTTCCCTGACCCTGGAATAACATGCATATTCTCGTATTTTTTCTACTTGGAATTTGCTCACTACACAGAGCCTAGAAACAGACTTTGTCAGTTTAGGATTTGGAATCAAAGGTACGGACATGTGTGCCTACACTAACAAATGCACGCCTCCTGCTGCAAGCACACAGTACAGAGGCGAGAGGCACCTGGTTGGCAAAGCTGGACCGCAGAGTTGTTGGGATGCACTGGTTCAAGTCGGCATCATCGAAGATGATTGCAGGGTTTTTGCCTCCCAGCTCCAGAGAAAGCTTTTTGCAGTGCGGAGCGCTCTTCTCCGTGATCCGCTGGGCTGTGAGTGTGCTTCCCGTGAAGGAGATGAGGGGCACGTCAGGATGGCAGACGAGGGCTTCTCCTGCCTTGGTGCCTGTCCCAAACACCACATTCACCACCCCATGGGGCATCCCTCATGGAAAGAGAGGCACAAAGTGAGCACACCCTCCTCTTGCTCTGCAGGTTTCAGTTGTCAACATTTTATATCTGGGCTCAGAAAATTACTGGAGATGAAGAGTGACCCTCAACTTAGGTAGCACGGTCCCAGGTTAAACAATAAAACCAATTCTATCCATCAGTCAATCTTGCCCAACATCTACCAATAGTGACCCAGTTTTCAGTCATTCTGTAACAGGGAAAAAACAGTTATCTTCTCATTTTCCAAATGGAACAAGAACTGGATCTCACTCTTTTATGCTTTAATGATTCCTTTGCTGGCATTGTAGACATAGGAAACCCCCACAGGGAGGGCAGGAGTGGGGAAAGAGATACAGGAAGACTTTTCATGAGGAGACAGTGAAAAAAATCAAACAGGGAAATAGCTGGAGTTGGGGAGAAGAAATAGTATGGTCACAGGGAGAGCTTTTTACTCTCTAGTGTGATATTCAGTTACAATAAACCATCTCACCCAAGTTTTTTGAGCACTCTGATTTCTGCAATGAAAATGTTGCAGCAAGTCCACACCATTCATCCACCTAATATGCTCAGGGGTTTACCTGCTTTCTCCAAGAGTTTGCACATCATCCAGGCTGTGACAGATGTCATCTCGCTTGGCTTGGCAACTATGGTATTTCCACATGCAATGGCAGGAGCTATTTTCCAGGTCAATAAATAAAGTGGCAAATTCCAAGGACTGATTAAACCAGCTGCAAGGGAAAACCACAAAAGACAGGAGCACAGTTCACTGGGATACAAAACTCAGTCCTCTCTTCAGCATTTACACATCAGTTCAGATTTTGGAAGGGAACTTGGCTATGGTTTGCATTTCTAGACAACTGTACAAGAGAATCTGCAGCTAGAAGTCTTCTTCAAAGGCAGATTATTTTAAAAGGTCTGCACAAACAATGCTAAGGCTGACCTGCTGGACACTGAGTTTCACAGCTTCTCTGGAGCAGAAGCTTATATTCACAGCATGCTTTTCATGGTTTTCTAGGAACACTGAGGCAAGGCTAGCCATAAAAACTGTTCACATCAACTGCTCTGTGGCAATTTTCTATGCCAGCAATCCAAAGTAACCTCAGTTAGCCCAGATCACTCGCTTTATGATACTGTCCAGAGATTTCTTCCCAATTTTAGTATTAAAAAGAGCATGCACAGCACACAGTGCATATTTTTCTGTTTCCACAAAAAAACAAACAAACAAAAAAAAAAAAAAACAAAAAAAAACCACAAAGCTGATGTTTCGACAAGATGCTGAATTACTAGCTGTTTGTTTGGGTTGTTTTTTTTCAGTAACTGCCTTTAAGAAAGCTTTTCCTTTACATATTGATTGGAAATGGCAAAAAAAAAATCTGTAATTGTTAGATGTGACTATTCTTAAAAGCCACAGAATTTCTTGCTGCTTGCACATCACATGTAGAAATGGAGCTTTGGACCTTGAACTCCAGTGAGTAATTTTATCAGAAGTACTCATGATCTCCATTGGTCACAAAAACTTTTAGAAAGGTCTGCTAACCTCACCAATTTTATCTTTTTTGATAATTCAGGCTTGAATTCGAAGCATTTATACATAATGATATGAACTATATAATAGTCGTATTCTTACGACTCCATCTTTCATAAATTCAGCACAGTTGCCTTATATCTGAAGCGAGAGCAACATCTAGTGGCACAGTTCAGCAATTCCCCCGCTAAAATGCAGCTGGGTGTTTCAGCCAAAATGCTTATCTGTGAGCTGCTGCTGCTTGGTCTTAGGTAAATTGACGCCTGGTGTCAGGGAAACGTTCTTCACCAGAGGATGGTGGTGAGCGTGCAACAGGCTGCCCAGGGCATTGGCCATGGCCCCAAGCTGCTGGAATTCAAAGGAGCATTTAGACAGTGCTCTCAGAATAGGGTTTGGATTTTGGGTGGTCATGTGTGGGCCCTGCGTTGCACTAAATTATTCTTCTGCAATTCTAGGCACATTTTAAGGCATCATATAAACTTTCTTTCTAAAGAAAAGCAGCATAAGTGAATTCACATGAAGTTTATCGTGATTTAGCAGACCAGTCATGTGTAGTACATGACCCAGGAAAAATAAATTCAAGGTTTGGAAAAACCCCTCTCTGTTGCCTCAGGCAGGCACTGTCCAGTTTTCCATGCTCCAGGAACACTGTACCAACTCCCACAGGTGTCCGTGAGGTGTAATGCACACAGCCCATGCTTGCCATCTCGGTGCACTCTGTCGTGTGATGAAGGATGGAAGAGGCAAAGAATCGGAAGTTGTATACTGCCCGAGGGATGTCCACAGTTCTAGCAAATGTAATCGTTTTGCCTGAAACAAAATCAAACAAACTGCTGTGATATCAGGGACAGAAAATAGCTCGTCTGAACACCACTGCATCAAAAGCTCACATATACCAAATATCTTGACCCTATCTTCCATTTGACTACACATCGAGACACTATATTTGACATCAGTAGTTTAGATTTTTACCCTGATCCTTTGACTCTGCTTGGGCAAATGCTTCCAGGTCATGTTCAATCAGGTCTGCCAATTTGTTCAAGATCTGAGATCTTTCCCATGGGCTTTTTGAGGACCAAATTGGGAATGCGTCTTTGGCAGCTCTGACTGCAGCTTCCACCTAAAAAAAGGAAAAGATCAATGGTAAATATTAATGAAACACCTCAGAAAGGATGTCAAATGATCAGCAGACCTGCTTAAATTTGAGAGATAATAATTCAAACCACGTTTTTGGAAACACTGAATCTCTTCAGAGATATGACTTCTTCACTTTCATCTTCTCAAGATACTATCCTTTAATTCAAGAAATGCTATTAATAGTTTCTGTACTTGATATGGAATTTCACTGTAACTCTTGCATTTCTTCTCAATGGGGAGGCAAAGCTCCAGGCCTGGAGGAAATGATAGACAAGTCAATCAGTGCCAGCAAATGCCACTGGTTCAGCCCATGCAGAACCTTGTTTCTCATGAGGGGAAGTGCAAAAATCTCCCAGAACAAATACAGTTCAGCCTAATGTCCACAGTTTGGTCTTGCCAGAAAGGACATCAGTGATGAAAATAATGGGTCTGGGAAGGAATAGACTGCGTGCTCCACTAACCTTTGATTTCCTCTCTCATCTCCCCCAGTTAATTCAAGCAAGGATTGAGAATACGTATACAGAAGAGTTGCTCAGAGGAAAAAAAATAAGTCTTACCAGATTGCAGCTACCTAACAAAGTCCACAGATATTAAAAAATCATTATATGTGTTTATATTGATGCATACTGTTTTACCAGCATTTTGCCTGAGATGCACATAACTTCTGCATGGTCCTTCAGCCTGACTTTTCTGAATACTTGCAGAATATCAGCAGTTTTCTAAAAGCAGAAAAGGCTTCAAAGGATTAAAATTAAATAGAAAGATCTCTCCTCCATCAATCTTTTCCTCTGGACACCTGAAGGAAAATTACCTGGGTCTATTGATCGATAATCAGTTCCTTCTGGATGCTGTTCACCAATCTCTCAAGATTACTAGGATGGTTACCAACACCTTTCTATAATTTAGTTAACAGCATTATTCCCCATTTTTTCTTCTTATGTATCATTTAATTGGTTGTATTGTCTAACCTATGCACCAAGGTGGGCTTTAGCTAAAACTGTCTCAGTTTCTCATCATTTTTGCTCAAAAATTTCTTCAGATTTGGGAAATGTACCCAAGTCAATAACTAGAAAAAATGTTGATGGAACATAAATCAAATGATTCCAGCTCTACTAACGCTGTCATAGTGCTGGCTCCTGTGCAATCCCTGAGGATTGCTTTCTATCAATTCCACATAATTGATTTTCAAATTTGCTCCTTCAGATAATGATGGGTATTACAAAAATCATGAAGTAATTTATCAACACTACAATGATGTTTTTACAAAAGAGCGTACAGAAGTTCAAACAGGGAAATCCTGTTCTTTTTCTTTTCTTTTCTTTTTCTTTTAAACTTTCCCCTTCCATCCCCACATTCACAAGAGTAATTTAGCCTCCTGAAATGAGGGCCAGAGCTTGAGGGACAGGGTGATAGTGGTATGGAGGCCAGTGGGAAATAAACCAGTTCACAAAGTCACACAGCTCACTGGCCAAGCCCACAAACTTAGACTCTGGCCTTTTGGTAGAGTTCCACAACTAAGCAGCTGGAAGAAGGCCAAAGCAGGTCTGGGAAAAGGGAACTGCAGCTTCTTCAGTGAGTTGGGTGAGGAGGGCACCTACCCTGAAAAGATTCATCCCCTATGAAACAGAACCACCTCCATTAAGTAACTTGTTCTTCCACCCTCTCGTCATTAGGTGCCATTGTGGTGCTGCTTCTCATCTGTTCCCTCTTTTGTTGCCTATACCACCTGGTGCTGCTGTGCCCTAAGAGGGCTGATATGAAGCTTGAGTCATCTGCACTTTTAAGCTCCAGCAAGTTTAGAAAGAAGAGGAGGTTGCATCTTCATGGACAAGTAGAAAATTGGCAAAGGAAGGAATGAAGTGTCAGTGGACTGGTTTAAAAAAGCAAGAGGAAAACAAACAAGATTGTCACAGAATCATTTGAGTTGGAAGTGTCCCTTAATGACCATCTGCTCAGTTTCCCTGGAAAGAACACTGACAAGTAGATTTAGATTGCTCAGAGCTCCCTCCTGCCACACCCTGAATGTCTCCAGGGATGGGTTGCCTGGTGAGGTGGGCTTCCACCACCTCACCAGGCAACCCGTGCCAGCGTCTCACCACTCTTGTTGTAAAAAACCTTTTCCTTATACCCAGTCTAAATCTCTCCTCTTTCAGTTTGAAACCATTTTCTCTTGACTTATCACAACAGACTCTGCTGAAGAGTCTGTTCCCCTTCTTATAGCCCCCCTTTAGATACTGAAAGGCTGCTCTGAGGTCTCCCTAATGCAGAATTAATACAGAAGTAGTAAAAGGGAACAAGGGTTAAAACAGTTTAACTAGCAAAAACAAGTTGAGCCATGAAGAAGACATGCATAAAAATTCAGCTATGAATTTGTGTCTGAAACACTTCCTTCTGCTTTCCTCTTCTGCACAAGAATGACACAAAGAACACACAATCCAGAGCTACCATAAAAGATTGATACCAAAATACGTAACATAGCCCTTGTGACACAACACCTGCATTCCTAGTGGATGATGGAAAAGATCAGGATTCTTTAAAGAGAGATTTCTTTTTTTTTTAGAAGAGATTTTTGCCAGGTCCTATTAGCTCCCACCATCTTGTCTTTGGGGGATGTAGGGCACCTGCTCAAGCCTGTACCGCATTTTTTGATAAAAACTGGCTGAAATGGCCCTTGCAGCCGATCTGGTGTTGAATACCAATATCAGAAATAGGTTTGCCTTTTGTTTCCACTGTTTTAAGTTTCCAATGAAACCAACCAAAAACACCAACAAGACATTGAGCCTTGTTAGGAAACAGCATCAAGCTCTTCACTGAACCTTGATGCTTATTTTACAATCTCCAGATAACCTCTAAGTAGTTTGACTTCACTTTCTCCTGCAGCATATTCCACTAGTCATCAGTGGATGCCAGCTTTGCAAAGCCCAGTCTTTGATATAGCTGACTAAAGGCAGGAGCAAAGGACTTGTCAATTCTGCACAACCCAAGCATTATGCACAGCACGACTCCAAAGCTGAGAAGAGAGAAACCATTGTTCCTCACACTTATCTGAACTCTTCTCCCATATCTACAGCATGGTCAATAGCCTAGTTTTGTTAAGTTGTTCAGACATTCTCACATCTCTCTCAATTTTATGATTCTGCAAGTGAATGAACAGGAAGATTTGCACTTGCACATCAAAGAGAAGTCCTTTCAGGCATAGTTAGGGCTGGCTGGAGTAAACTTACACAGAGGTATTCTAGCAAACTGAACCTGTTATACTTTAACCCTTGGTCATCAGCATCTAGCAAATATTTACCCAACTGAAATTACAGTGCAAAGGTTTCTGATGAAAGAAGCAAAGAAATGTCTGCAGGACTGAAACGCAAATGAATAGCTACATAGCAATAGCACTTCATTTAGAAAAAAAAATCGTTTGGAAAAATGAAGTTACTGTACACTCCTAGTCAATGTTTTCCAAGTCTTTTACATCATCTAACATTTTCTAGTCATTTTCCTCCCTGCCAAACCTGAAGTAGTATGCTAAGCACTTCTGGACCCTTTATAAAGTAGCATCAGTGAAGCTGCAGCACCCCTGATGAACGTTACATTGACATACAAGGAACATTCATCGCACCAGAGAGCACAGGACTAGGAAACATTACACTGATGCAAAAGACAGACTGCTTCATGAGGAAAGGTATACTCAGTGCAGCTACCTCACCACCTTTATTTCATATCCAGCTGCTAATATCAAAGCCAGAAGGGTCTGAAGCTTTTAACCATATCGCAGGGAAAGGGCCAGAATGCCCAATTTAAATGACAACTGTAAATGATCAAGACAAAAGGGCATAACACATTTACCTGTACACAGTGCCACTAAGTTTATTCTATAAGAGGTCAATAACCCTTTTCTCTCTCCTCCAGTGTTTACACTTAGTGCCAGTCTGAGCATTACTGTTAATTTACATGCAAGACACCCCTGTGTGAGCTGAAACAGCTCTACTAAAGGAACTGAATCTTGTTTGATTTACACTGGTTTATAACTCAGTCTATAAATTTCTAATTGCAAAATGTAAAAATAAATAATAAAAATAACTATGTGCTGCAGCAGCAATAATTTATACAATGCGACAACAGAAGAACTTACTCATTTAAGTCTTAAAAGTCTTTATCATTTTTCTGATCTCTTGCCTTCCAACCTTTCCCACTCACAACATGCATTTAACATTTTCATCTCTTTGTGCACTTGGATAGTACTCACCTCTTCTATGCCACTGTCTGGCACCTTGCAATAGACATCTCCTGTGGATGGGTTATAGGAATCTATGTAGGAGGAACAAGGAACAAATTTACCAGCTATAAAGTTTTCCAGCACTAAGAGATCCTCTGAGTGAGCCATTGTTAGCAGCTTGCTTCATCAGTGATTTTTTTCCTAAGAGGTGCCAGTTTAGATTCATAGTTCAGTGCGTATTTGCACAGTAAGTCTGAACTCCTCCCCCCTCTCTCTGCCTTCCCTGCATCGCTCACTTGCAAGTCAGAGGGAACTACTGCAACAGCAGCAGGAACAAAGAGGAAAGGATGGAAAAATGACCGTTTCTATAACTTACTTTCCCCTTGCTGCAGGAATTAAAGCAGGGAGGCAGGATCAGATAATATCTACGAGGAGAGTTCATTTATCTCTATAGGAAATAAACTGCTGAAGAAAAATTTTCCCTCTATCAGTTTTTCAGGCTTCAGTCTGCAGAAATTCCTTTTGCAACAATTGCACAAAATAATTCCAGACCTAAATACCTCACCAAGGACCTGCTCCTTACTATCGGTAAGCACAGAGAAAAAAGTCTTAGACTAATTTGTCTGCAGCTCATTTGCTTCATCATCAATATTTGCCCTTGTAACCTCCATAACTATGGTTCTGCCATGGCTTTTACACTTAAGAAACTTATCTTTTTTCTAACAATATCCTCAAACCAAGCAATACAAGGGAGAGGCCCTTCAGTTAAAAAAAAAAAACAAAAACAACACAAACATTGAGAAGCATGATCCTGCCCAGGCACTCTGTGGCATGTTGTCAGAAATCCACTTTTTTTTAGACAAGCAAGACATCTACTTTCATGTTTTCTTTCTTAAATATCCCAGTGGAAATATTTTACTACAGATAAACCTGTTACATATAATTAAGCTTTGCCTTAACTTCCCAGTAACAACTGTTTAAAATACATCTTTCTCCGAGAGAACACTTAGACTACCAAACGGCTCTGACACCACATGCCATCTCCTTGCACTCTACCCTTAATCAAACTGCTACTATGCTAAAGAGCATTACATTATCACCAGGAGACTGTCAAAATCTCCATTCAGAGAGCTAGAAAAGAGCTAGTTTCAAAAATCTAGAAAGCTTTATAACACTAGACTACTGCTAAGCCTTAAAATTTCTTGTGAACCAAGGTACAAACAAATTTTGATTCAAAAAAGTTGATATGGCTTCGTTGCCCAATATAGGCCATTTATTCATCAACCAACTGGAGCCTCTGGTCAGCTACAGGCTTTAGTAAATAAAACAATCTGGCTTCATCAACACATCCCAATAATCTACCAGCTTTTGTTCAGAAAAACACCGCATCTGGGTGAAAGAGATCCATGTGCACAGTAGCTGCACCAAGGAGCAACATATGAGAGAAAATTATTTTCATAGAACGGAGAAGTCACGTGTCTATTTTGCATTTTATGTTTCTAAGTTCAGACAAACTTATGAATCACAGAAAGGAAGGAAAAATTTATAACAACTTAGAAGTGTTTAAATAAAATAAAGATCAAAGAGTCGAAAATTATGCTCTAAGTTATTTTATTATTCTTACATTTTAAAAAATAAAATTAGCCAGAGTTGGCACAACTTCTACGACACAGCAAAAGAAACTTCTTTTTTCTTTTAAATAAATTTAGGGACAGGAAAAAAAAAAATCCTGGTACAACACTACATGCCATTCTCTTGAACCCAAAGTAAATAGTTCGTTTTACCCTGAATATGCGTTCAACTCAAACCTCAAAATATATTAGACCAATAAAGTTACTTTACTGAATTAATGTGCAGCAAAAAAAGCAGATCAAAGAAAATATGTAAACAATTTATGTCTAGAAGGAGTTTGCTTCATGATGATTCATCACTTTTTTCCCTCCCCCCATTCAACTTCCTAATATTTTTCCATCAGGCTCTTTAACGGGTAAATTCCACATGGAGCAATACTTGGACTCTTCTGATCAGTGAGTGCAACATCAGCAATTTCTTGTCAGTTGGCATCTTGTTCTGCAGTGGGAGAGACTGATGAAAGGTTCCCTCAGAAGTCTAATTCAAACTAACTTTTGTGACCATCTTCTTCCCCCCAGTAAATTGCACTTGTTCCTTCAGCTGAAGTAACTGGATTCTTAAACAGAAGTCTGGATATCTGATTGCATTTTGGTTGGATTGTGGAAGTCCAGGCACCGCTGTCATTCTTTAATCTAAAAATCAAATAGAAAAAAAATGGTGAAAAATGAAGTAGTAACTGTAAAGTGATCACAGCTTTTTCCAATGTGATTATCTGTGGGAAAAAAAAAAAGACTCCTTTTGCTCTGAAATTCTCTGGAAAAAGATTACAAGGGCTAAAACAGTCATACTCAAAGAACAAAGCGTTTAGTAGTTCTCAATTGTACAAATACTGGACATCATAGGTCTAAACAACTTCACTCACTTCAAGTTACATTTAAGCAAAAAGATCAAAGCCTGAAATCTGGATCCCATTAACAACCATATAGCATTAAAGCATCATAATTCACAGAGTCTTTGGTAGATCAGAGAGAAGCCAGAAATTTTCAAGCTCTAATAACAAGTTTTGACATTAAGCCACTCAGCTTTACATCTCAGTACCATAACTTTGTTAATATTTCTTAATTTCTCTCTCTCAGGTCTAGAATAAGAGCTTAAATTCTAAATCAAAGATCACAGCAATACTTTTAAAATGTCAGATAAGGGTCATTTCTATTTTTTTGCTCTTAATAGAAAGTAAAGCATTTATATTTAACCCCATGCCTCCACTTACACTTGACTGGAAAAAATCTATAGGCATTGATAAGAATAGTAACATACAACCACCTTCAGTGCTAACAGACTAAGATAGGAGACACAAACTCACCATAGTAAAAATGGCCAATACTTCTTATTTAAAAATCTATTATTCTTATTTTAAAATAAAAACTATTTCCAGTATATTTATACAGTCAATTAAGTTTTAGAAAGACCGATACTAAAAACAAAGTTATTTTTAATTGGTGAGAGGGGACAAAACATATAAATTTCAGAAGTTAGCACTTTCCTTGCAGCTTGCTAAAGCATTGTCTCTTTTTAAGCAAAATAAATTCCATTTTTAGGCTAAAAGGCATAAAATAAAACATAAAAACTAAACGCTATATGAAAGTAAACAGCACTCCTTTACATTATAGAAATTCCACTATAACAACACCATACCTCTGTGATAACTCCTGCAGCAATAGTGGAACCACCGTAGCGTAACATAAACCTCCCAAGCTCTTTAAAATCTTTATACAACTCTACAGCAACTGGCCTTTGAGTTTCTAGTTCTATTAAAGCATTCTGTCCTTTAGAAAGGAACCTGAAATAAATAAGCAGAAAAATATTATAAATATATACATATATAAATGAAAAAGAGAACAGTGAGTAATTGGAAAAAATAAACTTATAAAGCTCAAAGTATGATGATCAAGTTTGATTTAAAGTATAACCCAAGGCAACAGAGTGAAAACTCATTTGCCTGGAGCACAGCTTTCTAAAAGGCATCTGCCTTTTCTTTAAAAACTTCCAGAGAAGGTCATTCACCACAATATCCAGACAATTGTTTACAAATGAATTATGCCATTAACACCCAGTTTTTACACCTAACAGAAACCAGTCTTGTTTCAAACCTAAGTCCCTGTAACTTAGGAGCCAATCCATTACTCTATAGACACCTTTCCCTAACCCTACCCCTATCCCTTTCAGTAAGTCTCAGTCATGCCATTTCTGGAAAATGATTATTTTAATTATTTGTTTGCCAAATAACATCTCTATCCAAATACAGCTTTCTTGTAACAAGAGGGACATTCCTATAGGTTAACTTGTATGAGATGGTTCTGTTCGATTCTGACCGACAGTGTAGCAGAATTCACAGTAACCCATTTCCATGATTATGCCCATTTCATAAGAAGAAGTGAGATAATGTAAAAAATAGATCTTTTAAGCACAGGGCTAGTGATTTGGGATTCACTCTCAGTTCTGCAACTGACCTTATGGAAGTAATTTTACTTCTCAGGTGCTCAGTCCTCATTAAGTGGAAACAATTTTTTAATTCATAAAGCACTCTGAAATCTAAGCACGAAACCAGCTAAAATAATGGAAGCATTTTTTTTTTTTATGTCCTCATAAACACATTATTTCTTCATATTAGAACTTGCTTGATAAAGCACACTTCAATTTAAACTCAGCTCATTTTTTTTTACATAATCTTTAAGTATTCAGAACACTTACTTAGGTTTTTTCTTTGTCACTTCACCAGTGCTTTTGTGCAGGATGCTCAACAATCTTCTAATAGTAGCAGGTTCACTTACTGTTTGATAGTGTAAAAGCACCTAAAACATAGCTTTCTTTTATTAAATCTTATAAAATAATCAGAAATCCTATGCGTTAGTACTCAAAAACAAATAGCTCTTTTAAGATTTTTTTAAACAAATGCTTCTAAAACTTCTCTCTCAAGAGTCCCCACTTCACATTCAGTAACTGTTTTTATTTCCTAAGCTTTGTGATCTCTGCCAATGTAACAACGTATTATTATTATGTTCACATATTATTTAATTACAAATACATTTTTCACTCTTAAGTGTTTAGTTTGTGCCATGTCTATGTAATTCTGTAGTATTAACCATTTTTTGTTGTTGTTGTTTTCAAGGTATCTTATAACTAAGTGCATCATTATATTCCTAACAGGTATGGGCTTTCAGAAGAACAGCCTAGCCTGACTCCATGCTGGAATGCATTCTCCGAAAAGGCCTAGCTAGGCATCAGAAGTCATCAAGATGCACAAGCAACCACAGCAGCACCTTACATCCTCTTCAAGTTGCAGAAGAATTAGTTTCCCTTGGGGGAAGGGAAAAACGTCTGGATACTAAATGACTTTTTTACATTAGACATGTGGGAAAGCATATGGAGAGGAAAAACCCTGAGCAACTTGAAATGAAAATAAGTTTCAGAGAGACTTACAGGGAATCCTTTGGTGACTGGAATCTCAATGTTGAAGATGAGAATCCGAGCTCTGAATCGAGTGCAAACTTTAACAGGTTCCTTGGGATCACAAAATACACAGCCAACACTACAAAAAAGGAGAACAAAAGTTCTTATTTTAACACATATATGTATATATGCATATGTGTCATATATGCATAATATGGTATGTCATACACACGATATAAAGAGCTTAATTGCCATTTTGAAAAAAAAAACCAACATGTTTAAGACACGTAAAGCAATGACAACAACATCTAATAACAGCCAGGAGAAAAAAAATAATCAGGAATATCTTATTTAAACCTAAAACCCAAGTAATTTCTATACGATATCTACGCTGCTTAATGGATATGCATGACGAGGTCTGTCTAGTTCAATGAACAATTACATCCACTGCTAATCAGTTTCTAAAAATGTCATCGTTTCCTGTGTGTAGGTACTTTGAAGAATTAGACTTTCATTCAGAGATCGTTCCAAATCAACAGCACAAAATACTGCAGCGAATCCAAAACAGCAGTGCCTCTGTAATTTAGCTAATTTGTGGACAGATTAACATAGTGATCAGGAGTCTCAAAACTCTCTCGGGAACACTTACATCCAAAAAGCTCTACTTATAATAAACTCAGTCACAAAAAAGCCGATGCTCATTTCAAGTCATTAAGGTAGACTAGACAGCTTTCTCGAGCAGCTGTCATCAGACAGCTAAAATGAAAGTTAATCCCTCCCTCCCCCCAAAAAAAGACCAGAAAGAGTGGCTGTGTGATTAAACCTACACATAAGAAGTAATCAAATTTCACCAAAATGAAGAAGACTTAAAACCTGCACCCCTTCTTGACAAACCTAGTACGTCTTCAGAAGAGAAATGACATCAAAGTGATGAACTGTATCAAGCCTTCATTTAATAAGTAAATTTTATTCTTCATTTAATAACTACATACCCCAAAGAAACGTGTTTTTTTTCTTTAGAAACAAAGCATAAATTTAAAATCTATCAAGGCATTTTCCAAGCAGTAGTTTGAAAAGTTCATATCTTTTCAATGTAATAGAGCTGTACAGATTACAGACCCAATTATCTAGCTTGAATAACAATTGTTACTTCCCTAAAAACTTGGGGCTAATGCTCAGCACAAAACCTATATACTGAAATAGACACAAAGCCATTTGCTCAGCCTCCTTGCATACATCAAAACAAAAAAACATAAAGGGTCAGCAAAGCATTTGCCATGAGATAAAGTGACTGAACGTGTTGAACAAGAAGTTCAACATCAATTTCACCTATCCAGCTTTACTTATTGGCATGCAATGGCAGTTGTTTGGATGCATTTTGTTAGAAAAATTTTGACAAGCTCTTCAAAAACATCTTTTTTTTTTTCATTTAGCAGAAGGAATTGACTTAATTCAGTAATTAAGGCATCTAAGGAGAAGTCTTCAGGAAAAAAGCTTAGAAGGTTGCTAGTGTCAGCACGAAGCACAACAGCTAACAGTATTCTTCTGAGGCTGCCGTTGTACTTAAAGCAGATGTTTCCAACGTTTGTACATGCAAGCCAGGTGATAGGCATCACTTCGGTTTTAAATATCCTGGTAGCCACATCATTCTTCAAGTAAACCGCTGATTGTTAAGTGTAATACTTATAAAGCTTTTCATTAAAAACAAACCGTTACTTAGACTGAAACTTAGTTCTGCTCACTTGATTTTGATGATATCCATGCCGGTCAAAGTGAGACTAACGTGATCTCCTGCTGCAGCCCAATCAACCGGTTCATCGTGAAGTGTGATTCCTGGAAATGAGTAAGAACAGAACCGCACAGTGAAGTACCTAGGTTCTGAGTTACAAACAAACACCTCTGTTTGGGCCATTTGTGCTTCATCAACCATTACTCATCAATTTTCAGTATGAATGGGTTGAGAGTAAAAGCTTTTTAACTGAGAACACTGAGGAAGCTTTTTTCTTTTTCCCTCTTGCTAAGAACTCACTATTCTCTAACCCCACCCTGCACAATAACATGGCTTTATATAAGCCATAAGAGAGGCCCTGGCACTTGTCACATAGCGCAGATGACGCAGTCCTGAAAATGCCGTAGTACTGAAAATCTCCGTGTCTGCCCCACCCATCCTTTGAGGCACATGCACACCCTAGACCGCATCTTTCATATACTTTAATGGTACTATGTCAACTTTCATTTACCTTAAGTGGATTTGCTAACTCTTTCATAAAAAAGCGTAACAGACTGCCTTTCATTCACGACATTGCATCTATTAGAAAGCGTCATTAGAAGTAATTTTATTCCTATCTTCATGTATTCTAAATGCTTTAAAAGTTATCCTGCTAAGTAGGTGAGTATAAGACTAATTTTTCCCCGACTTAAAATTCTGAACTTTCCAGTGGACACCAAGAATTATATTTCTCAGAAAAAAACACTTTTAATAATTACTGCATCATTTATAGGATCTACTTCTATTTCACTTCAGACTGTGTTTATATATTTGCAAATCTGTTCCCAAACCATTTGTCAAAGCCATGTCAGGAAGTCTCATTCAGCTACATGTTAAGTACTGCTTTTTGAACAGTTTTATAATTATTACCTATGTATGTGCCATTCTCACAAAATGATTAAATCAAGTTCAGCCTCTCGAAAATGAAAAACTCATTCTATTGTGCACACTACATACAGTTAATATATTATAGTGAATTACATAATCTTTTCTTCACATTAAATGCAAATAATACATTCAGATTAGATGTTAGGAAAATATCCTTTACTCAGAGGGTGGTGAGGCACTGCCACTGCTGCCCAGAGAAGCTGTGGGCTTCCCCATCCCTAGAGGTGCTCAAGATCAGGACAGATGGAGCCCTGGGCAGCCTGAACTGGTGGGTGGCAGCCCAGAGCAGGAGGTTGGAACTGGGTGGTCTTTAAGGACCCTTCCAACCCAAGCCATTCCCTGATTCCATGATTAATGAACTAATACTCTCAATGGTTCACTCAGTGTTTCAGACATATGAGAGACAGTACACAAGGGAACCATAGAATTGTACACAGAGTTGGGTATTCCCAAACTGAATGTGACAAAAAAACCATCTTTTTCCCTGCCTCTTCCCTCACTCTCAAAACAAAGGACTGACTACAGCAGTCATCATCATCATTTGTGTGTCATCCATGTTACTGTAATTTTCTTGTGCATTGCTAACGATGTATGTACAACAGTACAAACATGCACACTGAAGAGCCTCTCAAAGTAAGACCAAGAAAGCTGGTTTTGGAACAGAGCACAACAGTCATACTGACATGTTGCAGAACTCAGATTAAATAGTTAAATACTGAAACCTATTTATTTCAAGGTCATATTTTTTTAACTCATTGGTGTATGCTCAACAATCCTGTTTCAAGAACAGAAAACTAAAACAGCTAAATACTCAATGTCTTGACTTAGCAATTCCTCCTTTCAAAGATGAAATATATTCAAGATTAAATCCAATTTTCTTGTATTTTGTTGGTGCTCAGGACATTTATATCCTGAAAGTTTGTATATTAATGAAAGATTCAGTGATAAATCTCATGAAAAAACAGCCTAGACATAATTCTCAAGGTTTTTCACATCTTAATCATAAGCATCATTTCTTGTTCAACATCCTCAAACTTCCTAACAGCAGTTACATTGCACAGCAAACCTGAATATTAATGATTTTTGTACTGAATTTTTTAAATAGGCATATATATATTGTTGCAATTCAGAAGATTCTTTTTTAATAGATAGTTCATAAAACAAAGTCATGAGGCCATAACACTTGGAATATCTGATATAGCAAAAAAAGGTAAAAAAAAAAAAAAAAAAAAAAAAGTAAGATTTCACATACTCTTCACAGACATATTTATACAGATACAGTCACATCTAAAGAAATCCGTTTTATGCTTTCACATTTTATGTTTGACAGTTAGTATCAGTTTGACAGTCTGTTGCCATTTCAGTAACTGCTTCTAAGCCCAGTATTGACCTGAAAGTAAACACACTTCTGAAGACTGTACCTTTTGCAGTGCAAGTTTCATTGGGAGGCATTGCCAGAAGTCGTTCTCCAACTTGAATATAGCCAGCTTCTATTTTTCCAGTCACACAGAATCCTGATCCTTGGTCTGCAATAAACACAGTAATGATTTGAAACAACTTCATAAGGTCAATTTCCCATCACAAGTTAGCCCTTCAGAAACACGCAGATAAGTCTGTAATATAATAAAGACTTTTTCCCCAGTAGAGAGTTCAGTACTTGCAAGGCAGCCAGCTGTGCATCATTGTGAAAATGAAACGTTCAATTCAAAACCTCTAGATCTTATGTTTTTCAGAACTAAGGAGAAATATCCTTCTTTAAACAACTGTAGGAGCATGAAGAAATATTTTTTAGTTTTGCAGTATTAGATTAAGCCCCTTCATTTCTAGGGATTTTATTTAATTCGTGATTTTCTAATTACAGATAAAAAATATACCACAGTCATAACAATTTTCATACACACAGGTGCAACTTCCTATGCCATTTACTGTTTAACTGAGTCAGAGCTCTACATGCTCTGTTTGCATATTTCATTTACTCCTAGAAAAATCAATAAATGATTTGGTCCTATTTAACATGAGGAGTTCCTATAACTGCAAAATACTTCACTATTTCTAAGTAGACGATATGCAATTTGTTTTAATTCTTGAATGCTCACATCCCTAACTGATACCCTGCTCATTACTTGAACAAATCATCAATTATTTTTAAAAGAGGTGCCACACATGCACATTTACAAATAAACACCTTAACAAATGCCTCTCTCCCACAGCAAATGCTTATGGATATATTTAAAAAAAAATCATCTGAAGTGATTCTACATAGACAACACAAACAACAAATATACATTTTGGTGAATATTAGAAGGCAGTAATCAGCAAACATATTAATATTTTTTTACCATATTAATCTTGAGTCTTATACCTCCAACACTTCGTTTTGCATTCATAACTGTTATTGAGGAATGTTTCCATCTAGCTAGCTGGAAAACTATTACCAGTATGTCTGTGAGCTAATCTCCCCTCTACTCATTCTGGCAAACAGGTTGAACACAGTCAGTTAACAGAAGACATAGGATGTCAAAAGAATAGAAACCTGGAGAAGTAGATGTCTGCTAGAAAAGCATCCAGATATCATGGTACATAAGCTATCTCAACACTGTATCAAAAAGAACCTAAAGCTAGCTCTGTAAGCACATGCAGACAACCAAAATCATGAACTGGTTCCTGGTTCCCAGCCATCTCCAAGCATAATCAAAAAACAACTCTTTCACTACATCACCTGCTCTGCCTTGGTAGGCTAGTATGTTGTTTGAAGCCTTGCACATGCTGACTTCTTCCTTTACTCCCCCATGAGATCAGTGCAAGTTAAAAAATGCATAGTAGCGGACAGAATTGGGCCATAAAAAAAAAGGCTTGATTTCTACACATCATGCTAGTTAAGTTCTCCTAGGTCACAGTGACCATTCACAGGATTAGGCCTCTTAGCAATCAATGCTTTTCTCAAGTCAGGTCAAGTCATACCCTATAATGAGCTCAGTGAGGACTGATGCTGCAGTGAAGACAAATGTGTTTCCAGACAGCTCTTGTCAGGAGATAGCTTGCCTGGAGAGAACATTAGGAGGCCTATGGAGGTCAGTAAAACCAGGCCGAGGTAGATGAAACATATGCATTACAACCTCAATAAAGAAAGGGGATTTCCAAGCTGCATAAAAGTGAACTCAGCGCTCTCACTTTTTACATAGTTCTGCTCAGTTCAAAGTGCAGGAGAAGCAGGACTGCTTCTCCTGCATATGCATGCACGTTGGAATAGAGCTGAGAATAACTGTTGCTTCTGTAGTGGTATCTGCAGTTACTTCCTCTAATGGCATCCAAGTTAATTAAGTTCTGATATCACATGTTTAAAAAAAAAAACAACCCACAATCTAAAAAGTACCTAAAAGGCCACATTCATAAATGAACCCTGTATTTGTAAATTGAGTTTCTTTCTAAAACCATTGTTGGTTTGCTTACTTTAGCAAAAATCAGTCTTTCTTCCAGAGAGCAGATTTAATCTAAATTGTTCATTTAGTGAAACATCAGTCAACACAAAAAATGATTATTGCAACAAAAAATATTATTTTGAAAGATCTCAATCAAAAATTCCAAAAAACTTTCCACAGCTCACAAATTGAATGTAAGTATAGTGAAAACCTGAAATATGAAATCTGTGATAGTGCACCAGGGCAAATTCTCATGCAGTGTTTCAACACTTAGTATTACGGCTTCAGCATGCTAAGTTGGCTATCCCAGGGCATTCATAACAAGTAGTATTTTCTCAAAGACCCAAATCAGAACGTCTCAGAATAGATTTTTCCAATTACAGTCAGTATTTCAACCTGGTTTGTTCATTATTTCCCCTACAAACAGCCTATACCTAAATTCAAATTTCTTTTAAAATACTGATCTAAATAATATGTGATTTAAAAGATTTTTTCATGCTGCCATTTGGTTTGCAACATTTCTGAAGGAAGCTGCTCAGAGTTTCAAATTAGATACCTATGTTATATATGCCTTATTTTTAAGACATTTTCTAAATTATTTCTAAATGTAAATACATTTAACTCTGAAAATATTAAGTTTATCACAAAAATCTTAGCTGCTCACAGCATTCCATTTTCTTCAGGCCACGGCAACAAAAACTGATTATAGTTATTGACTGTCCATATTTATACTAGTGCTAAGGAGCAGCTTGGAGCCTTTCAGTTTATCTTTGGCTGGCTACAAAGCTTCACCAAGCCACTCCCTTTCTTCTACTCCCTCCCCAGGCTTTATATGAAAATAAAAAATGAACATAAAAGAAGCAAGTCACACTTTTTTTTTTAATTATTATTTTTTTAATTTAAATTAAATCTAGGACTGAAAGGTAAAAGGCCTAGAAATCGCACTTGCAAAGACAAAGAAGCAGTACTCTAGGGAACAAAAACCGGTTTGGAAAAGAAAGGCTCCCAGATACTGTCCCACAGAACCATCAATTCATTACATAACTAGTTACAAAGTCACCTAGATTCTTCCTCAATTTTTTTCCAATAGGTTTCTCCTTCAGTGATGGTGTCTAAAATTCCAAAAAGAACAGTACTTAGATTACTATTCCTGTTCAAATCCACTGAAAGACATAAAGCACCTATTTTAACACCTATTTTTACATCTCCTTTCAACACTAGTTTTAAATAATGCTGTCATTCTGGTGAAAACATTAGAAAAATAACCAACCTTTAAAAACATCAGCAACACACAATCTAAACGGTTTGTCCACTGATCTTTGCGGTGGCTTGAAAGAATCTGCAAAAAAATTGGTAAGACCTTTTAGAATATCTGTATTTAAAAAACCCTCTCAACAACTTCTCACTTGGGACTTAATCAACCACATTGCATTCCAAAGACTTTGTCTCACATCTTTCCCAAAATCAATATTTTGACACGCACATGACTGAGCCATATTTTTTTCTAAGTGAGAAAAACTTCACTCACCGATTTGCTCTAACAAACACTTCCCTTGATACCATTTTGTGAGGTCACTTGACTGACTTCTTGTGACTAGATTTTCACCACCAAGACCACTTGTTGGAATATAAGCCACATCAGATTCCTAATTATGAAAATAAACAGAAGTTAATCAGACATTGTTAGAAGCCCCTTCTAGCAAAAGCAAAGTGTGCATTTTTCAATATTACACCTCTAAGCTTTATTTTGTATTTCCCCTAGAAAAGATAGGCTACTTGGTGAATCCATTTCCTTTCTGTTTATCTTCCCTAGTCACAGTGCTCCAGCAAGGAGTTAAGATAACAACATTAACAACTAGAAACTGATTTCAGGTAACAAACTCCACCTCCATATCAGACAGGCATGCTTTAGTCTGAGCTGCTGTTCTACGCATAACTATTTCAGGAAGGCTGCAACCAGTTCAAATAGATAGTAGTTTGAACTAAGGAAATGGTAGAAATAACTGAGAATGGCAAATAGAGTGTTCTTTTAGTTCATAATCCTTGCCAAGACCTGCTCCAATATAAAATCATCTACTGTAATTCATATAACACTGAATATTTCAGCAATCCTTCGTCTACTCTGCTTTTAGAAAACAATTCTAAGAGACTACAATACGAGTGCCCCAAAGATTCAACAGACCTAAGAAAAGATGGTGACAGAAAGAGTATTAAAGAACTGATTAACCTTACATAAGCGTCAGAGAACACTCCAGCAGTAAGAAAAGGAATCTGCAATAATACGTGCACATATGACCAGCAAAAAAGTGATATAAAATAACCTGACCATAACAACTACTCATCCTATCCAAATGCCTGAACAAAGCAATGACCTCAGAAGTCTATGTTACCTTGAAGCCAGCTTGTTTAAGAAACTGGCCAAGCTTACTGGTAATTTCCTGGAATCTTTCTTGTTGCCAATTGACCTAAAATAGAAACAGACTGTGATAGTAAATTGTAGATTTCTAACACCTTAAACAACAGTTGCATGTCATTAAGTCTGTAGTACCAATTGGGCTTCTCACACACAGCACCTGCAGATGTTGTAAATACAAGATTTCCAGGTGGGTTAATAGTTGAATACGTAAAAGCAAACAAACACATTAACAAATAATGACAACAGTCAACACAAATTTGCATGTGGCTCTAGTTTGATTAGTTCTTGAACAGCATCTCATTCTTCCTTTTTTTGCTTTTCTTTTTTTTAAAATGCTCATACAAAATTTAGATTCATGAAGAATCATATATCACACCAATAATTTAAAACACAGCAAGATTTAAATAAAGCTCTTGGACTTGACCTGACTGACTATCAAGGTGCCCTTACAGATGCCACTGGATTAGCACCTTAGTCCAAATTTTCACACCTTTACTCATTTTAAATTTAAATATTCTATCATTCTAGCGTGCTTTGAAAATATACTCGAACAGAAAATTAGTGTATAACCTAAATAAAAGACTAAGGGCTGAAAATCAAAGAAAGAAGCAATTTTATTATTAGTTTCATAATATTGATCCTTAAATTGACCCACAGTCCTAGGTGAAACCCCTTCATTTAACTGAGAAAGTTAAGCAAGTACCTGGTCCATTTTATTGACTGCAACAGCTAACTGCGTGACTCCAAGAGATCGCACTAATAATCCATGTTCTCGAGTTTGTCCACCTGTCTCAAATCCCGCTTCAAATTCTCCTCTGCTGGCATCCACAACCAAAATAGCCACATCAGCCTGGATTATAAAAACAAATGCAAAAAAAAAAGTCCCAAACAATTAAAACTGTTTATGAGGTGATAATACTCTGACTAAACACGCTCATCAGCAATAGCCCACACAAGTGCACTTTACAGAGAAGGAATGTGCTTCAAACACAACTTAAACAGTTTATTTTATCTGCTTCAGGTCCATTTCACTGAGGTATTGTGGCATTGCATCACCTCATGTCATTCATTGTTATTTTATGTTAAACACAAGCCAAAACCTGGCTGAGGAATCTGTCTTCTTCAAAGCACCCACTTTGCTGAATGGACCTCAACTAATGAAAGTATTATTCAACCAGACACAACTGCTTCATGTTGCATGTTGATGCTTCACAATCTATTCAGCACAAAGGAGCATGCCAGACTCCAAAATATGTAGTAATCTACTACATATTTTATTACCTAGGCAAACACTCTGCCATGGCATTGAAGACAAATAGTTATTGCAGTCTACAGCACTGTAGAAAAACCAGCACACAAGGAAAAAGGATGAATTTAGCTGTCAACCTTACATGTTGCTATATAACATGCCTATTAAAAAAAATCAGATAATGAAAGCAATCAGAAAACAACTTTCCCTTTTTTCAGAAGTAACAGCCAGTTAGAGTTAACGGAAAGAGAGAAAAGACGTGCTTTCTCATATTCTTTACATATATAACCTTCAGGATACAGAGAGAAGAAATAAAGCCAGCATCATGGTGCCCTAGTCCAAAATACCTCTCCCATTGACCCAGATGCAAATTCCCCACATCTCACACAGGGAGGCTTATGCATGCATGAGTATGATGAAAGGGAGAGGGGGATGAACTTTCCCACTGCTCAGAGCCTCAGAAGTGCATTGTGGTAGATGTCTCCCTACAGAAAAATGTATTTTTTTTAAAAATTAATTTTTTTAAATTAATTTTTTTTAAATTAAAGTTACACAGAAAAGAAATGGCGTTGGAACTGAAGTGAATTAACTATGTATTTAAGGCCAGATCCTGGTTCTGATAAGGCTCATTTGCATTTTGTGCAACAGCAGTTGGGGATTCACACTAACAAAATTTCCCCTGATATGAAGGCATCACGGCCATACTTGCTTTCTTCAACCCATTTCTTCTCTGCTGAGGCTACTTGAGCATCAAAAGCTTGTATAGTTTCAGTGATT
Source organism: Meleagris gallopavo (assembly GCF_905368555.1). NCBI lineage: Eukaryota > Metazoa > Chordata > Aves > Galliformes > Phasianidae > Meleagris > Meleagris gallopavo. The sequence continues at coordinate 55,059,950 of NC_139405.1, read as the reverse complement.
TCTTTAATAGGCTTCAGAATACAATTGCCCTGAGGGAAGTCCTGAGGGAGTCCTGAGAGAACACAGAAAATGCATCAAGCCTTAGCTGGCAAGTCTTGTCTTCTGCTGAACTAAGGCAACCACTAGTAGGTCTGCAAGTTGTATCCTAACACTTTGTGTTTGCATTACATTTTTTAAAGATGACAAAGCACTTAAAATGAAAACTGGAAAGAAAACAGTGTGGTTGAGTCAACATTTTCTAGTGATCTAAAACTAAAGAACTAATTCTGGTTTCAAAAATCCTGATCATTCTGCAGTGTATGTATCATGATAGAAGTAACTATACATGCCCTACACCACACTTTGAGAACTTTGCCTGTCCTGTATCCTAACCACTGAGTCACAATACCTGAATTCTTACCCAGCCTCTGCTACAGAGCTAGAACATGATTTGGAGCAAACAGCTTTCCTACAGCAGTTACTCTCACTATAAAACCATAGTAACAGTACCTATCCTTATTGAGATAATAAAACACAAACCTCTACACAGTATGTGTCACAACACTTTAACTCTTGTAATTCAAGGAATCAGTCCTACTATTAAAAAAAAAAAAAAAGATGCATTTTCAAGTGGAAAAGAAATCACACATTTTATCGCATTTAACAGCATACTATTCTCCCCTATTTAACTATCTAAATTAATTAACTAGCCTATGTGAGAATGGGAGGCATAATACCAAATTCAGTGATAGAGCCCACTGCTTTTGGATTTTACCTACTGCTCCCAAAACCACAGTCACGCAGTCCGCACACTGTGTGACTTCCACTGAATAAAACAGACAAATTGCACATGAACTCTTATCTGTGCTTAGTCATACATTATGAAATGTATTAAACACATGGATGCCTTTTGCTGGCCTAACTAAACTTTTTCTTTAAGCTCAAAACCACTTAAAAATCTTTATCTACAAAACTACGTTCACAGAGATTCTTGAATAGATAAACGACACATTTGAAAAACTGATTCCATCTAACTGCAGCTCAGTATTCAATCTACTTCCCTAATAATGCTCTTCCAAAAAGTTAACTACAAAAAAAAAAGCTACCTTTAACATTAAAACAAATATACTCCATCTAAAGTTTAGGAAACTTGCAAGCTATTCTAGAACGAACGATTCCATTTCATCTTAGTTTTTAAAAGAAGAAAGCCAATTTAATTTTAAAAAGTTATAAATAACGCTATTGGAAAAAAAATTTTAAACCATCTCTACCTGTGCAGCTCCTGTGATCATATTTGGAATAAAGTCTTTGTGGCCTGGAGCATCCATCAGAGTAATTACTTTAGTCTTCGTCTCAAATTTGGTCATACCCACATCCATTGTTACTCCCCTTAAACAAGACATATGTGGAACATTTCATTAGAACAGTTTTGAAAGCTTCACAGAGGTATCAAGTAAGCTATTATAAGCACAATCATGAAATTATACAGGTAATAAATTTCATTTGATTCACTCTGCATCAAAAAATTGAAAGAAATCTGCTTGCTGGAAAAGACGACGCTAGAGCTATCTTTATGTAAGTCTAGTCTTACAAAAATCAAGCAAAAATACCTGTTTAGAGACATTTTCCTTTAATAATTACAATTTATCTTCTGAAGAAATGTCTTGTATCTAAGTGAATAAAGGTCAGAAAGTGGAAAAAAGAAAATTAAAAAAAAAAAATAGAACCAGGGATACAAGTTTAGGGCTCATAAAATTTTTTTCAGAAGAGTTTAATTGCTGTTAACATTTTACTTTTCATAGATAATAAATTCTTGACCATATTTCTAGTTTATCATCTTAACCACACTGCACCGCAAGTAGCTTTTATTCATAATATGGTTAACTTGTTAATTTTTCTTTTACAGAGCAGTGAAAATAATTACAGTTCTAATCCAGTTACATCTACAAGCATTAAATTTTTCTCCCCATCAGCTTTTCCTCTCTTACATACTTTGACAAATATTACAACAACACTACCAATACTATACAGATTAGAAACCCTAACATCAGGCTTCTTCTGAAAATCACATTCAGTTGCTTCTGGATATTCTCCCCCAGTTCCCTGTTCCCACTCCTACTCAGGTTTCTACGTTCATTTCATAACTGAAAGGAGTTGCATATGCAAAAGTTTAGTTATATACAGAGTGGCTGCAGATGTGTATCTGCCTTTAAAACAAAGGTAAACACACTACAGCCACCAGCCTAACTGATGTTCTACAGCAGCAGTTTACTCTGTTACATTTATCTTTGCAACCAGAGTTTACATGCTGTAGAACAACGGATGAATGATTAAAAGGAAAATATGAGGGCTGTTCTGAAAGTAATGCCTCCTATGTTGTTCCACTGGTCCACAAAGTCAGAGGCAGATGTTGGCGGCGTGGCAATAAAACGCTGTACCTTCCCACCAACAATCCATTACATGTTGTTGCTGTGTGACACACGGCAGTAGAGGGGCAGTCTGACGCAATGGCATCTGACATGGAAGTGCATATGAAGCAAAGAGGTGTCCCTGAATTCCTCCGTAGAGAAAAAATGGCACTCACTGACATTCATTGATGCTTGCTGAACACCGAAGGAAAACAAAGAGTGGATGTGAGCACAGTGAGGTGGCAGATGGTGCATTTCAGAGGTAGCAACAACAGTGTGAAAGACAAACCATATTCTATGTGTGATAGCCATGCACAGCTGTCACATCACAAAATGAAGAATGTCTCAATCAGCTCATCCAGAAGAGATGACAAACAGGGGACTGAGTATAGAGCTGAAAAGAACTGAATATCAGTTTCAATGCTTTGGAAATGATGGTGGCGACACTGGAATGTCATAAACCTTGTGTCAGATGGGTGCCATGATGTATGCACAGGAACAAAGAACACTATATGCAAATTTGTCAGTACCTACTGAACAAACACCAGGCTCAAGGTGAAAGCTTCCTGAATCACACCATCACAAGTGGCAAGACACACTGTCACTACTACAAGCCAGAGTCAAAATGGCAGTCCAGGGAGTGGTAATGTGAATTACCCATCAAAGAAAGGGTGAAATAGTGGGCCACCTCCACTGGTGCAGATCTTTACAAGCGCAGCACACAGGCTCACAGCACACAGGCTCTTGTTCATCACTGGCAAAAACTATAGCTAATGGTGGTGACAGTGTTGAAAAACAGTGTTTTGTATCTGAAAATTTATTCTATTAAATTTGTATCTGCAATCATTTACATGGAAATAAAAATGAGGCATTACTTTGGGAGCAACCTACTTATTTATAGCTAGATTGATAGATAGATATAGACACACATACACGGTAAAGTATTTTTTTTTGAACATACTATATCATGTCACTTTCTATTCGGTTTTCTTAAAGGTCATATATATATATATTTTTTTTTTAATTAGCTTCACTGCTTCACCATTACATACTTTTTTAATATGTTAGAATTTAATTTTAAATTTCTGTAAAGTAAATATATATATTTTTTAGGATAAACTTGATATTCAATGTAATGTAAGTCAGGTGTGAACCAAAATTTTAGTGCTCAGTTTACTGTTCTGATTCCCTTTCATACAAACAATTTAACCTAGAGCTTTTCCACACAACAATAACCAAGTTGAGAGAAAATTTGCAGTAATAAACCAGTAAGGCAGCTTTAAAGAAAACTGGCTTTTAGCATTGTACATTTTGGTCCCACTCTACAATCCTTAGCATAGTTGTGAAGAAACACTGAACTTCTCGTTCACATTTTTGAAATCAAACCAGAATATTAATTCTCTCTTGATGTGTACTTCAACAAAGCAAAATATTTACTTGTAAGCACTAAGTAAATATCTGAAAGCATTTAGAATGCTTCTATCAAAGCCTTATTAGTAGATCTCCTAACAAATGTTGCTCTTTCAGAAAAACATTATTAATTTCCCATTAAATTGATAACTCTACCTTTCTCTTTCTTCCCCAGTTTCATCCAAGACCCATGCATATGCAAATGAAGCTTTGCCAGCCTTCTTAGATTCCTGTTCATATTTGTGCATAGTTCTTTTGTTCACATTCCCCAAGAGGTAGAGTAGGTGACCCATTAAAGTACTTTTACCTGCATCAACATGTCCTATGGAGGAAAAACACATCAGTTTTATTGATTTACAAATTTTAAATATAGTACAACATGAAATAGACAAAAATATATGAAAATCACATACACTAATAATGTTCCTGCAATCCACAGGATTTTAGCAGTACTGGCAGACACTATACTGAAACAGGTACTTAATATTGACAGCCAACTACTATCTCCATATCAGCACTAAAAAGAAAACACTGCCAAGAACAAAACAAAATGAAAGTAGATCTTACTAGTCTGTCAAACGCAAGTTAACTCAACCTCATGGTCTAGCCAAGGAAGTCTGAATGTATTTTCTCTCAATAGCAGTGGTCAAGCAGATACAACTGAAAACAGTATATGATTATAAAGAGACAACAATTTTCATTCTTTATCGCTTCCCGATTCAATCAACAGTTTTTAACCTCTATACCTGTAATATAACATTATTACCTATTACCACCAAATTAAGTAGTTGTTTTCCTCCTTGTCTCTTCTCCAACTCTGCTTTCACATCTATTTGTGGTTTTGTCTTGCTTGTTTTTTTTACTGGAGTAGGCACGGTATTCTGCTCTTCTGAAACCTGCACTACTTGGGATGAAAGAGCAGGTTTTGATACTGCCTCAAGAACCCCAGGAGTTACACTGGCTTCTTCAATTGGCAGTCCTTTCTGAGGTGTGTTAACATGGCCATTTTCTTCAGTAATCATACTATATGGGAAAAGAAAAAAAAAAAGAAAACACAGGGAATGCAAATGTCCAAGAAAATACAGAAATATAGGAGAAAAATAATCTTCCCTTCCTTATTATATAAGCCTCAGAAAAATGCTATCTGGTAAGTCGCAACAAGTCCATTAAGGTGGAAATAATAAGCAACTGGATGCAAACTTCACAGTACCAGCTCTGAACATCTAGTCAGATAAGTACTACACACAAAAGCAAGATAAATAATCTTGTAAAAATCATGAAACTGATAAACAAAAGCTTCTCACAGCCACTTCATTTAACATGGAGGGAAAGGACTACAACTGACACTGTCCTTCTCTGCAGTGAGACTTCTACCTAAATGAGCTTTGAGGCATCCTAAAATAGCTTTCACTTGCAGTACAAGTACAGCTGAATGGAGTGATGTTCCATTGTGAGAACATTAGCAAAATACAGGAAGAGTAGAAATAAAGTATATCAGAGCTGCAATTTAAGGTGCAACGTTTATACAGAATCATAACAGATAAGTCAACATCTTTTTCAATACCCTCATCACTGACCTCAATGAAGGGTAGAGTCCAACCTCAGCAAGTTTGCTGATGATACAAAGCTGGGAGGAATGGCTGACACATGAGAAGTCTGTACTACCATTCAACAAGAACTGGACAGACTGGAGTGTTGGGGAGGAAAGAACCCAATGAGGTTTAACAAGCGCAAGTATAGAGTTTTGCATCTGGCAAAGAATAACCACAGGGATCAGCCTAGGTTAGGACACAATGTACTGGAGAGGAGCTCTGCAGAGAAGGACCTGGGTGTTCTGGTGAACAACAGGTTGCCAATGAGCCAGTAGTGTGCTCTTATGGCCAAGAAAGCCAATGGTATCATAGTGTGCATTAAAGAGCACAGTCAGTAGGTTGAGGGAGGTTATCCTCTCCTACTCTGCCCTTGTGAGGCCACATTTAGAATTCTGTGCCCAGATCTGGACTCCCCAGTTCAAAAAAGACAGGTATCTTCTAAAAGAAATCCAGTGGAGGACTACAAATGTAATAAAAGGCCTGGAACACCTCCCGTATGAGGAAAGGCTGAGTAACCTGAGTACGTTCAGCCTGGGGAAAAGACAACTGAGGGAGTATCTGATTAACGCTTATAAATATCTAAAGGGAGGTAGGAGGCAAATGGATGAGGCCAGGCTCTTCTCAGTGGTGTACACTGACAGGACAAGGAGCAATAGCCTAAAACTTGAACACAGAAAGTTCCATACCAAAAAATGAAGAAGAACTTCACAGAAAGAGTGACGGAGCACTGGAACACATTGTCCAGAAAGCTTCTGGAGACTCCTTTTATGGAGATATTCATGACCCATCTGGATACCTACCTGCATGACCTACTGTAGGGAACCTGTTTTAGTGGGATGTTGGACTTGATGTTTTGAGATCTCTTCCAACTCCTGAAATTCTGTGATTCTGTGAAGTCACATTTATCAATATTGAAAATGTTTGTTTTTTGTTTGCTCCTATAAGGAAAAGGGGCTTCTTCCCCTGGAAAACTGGAAATCCTTTCCAATGCAGTTCTACTGTGGTGCAGGCTACTTTCTGTAGAACTGATTCTAGCAGGTTTTCAGAAATGCTACCAAAAGCTAACACAACTACCATCATTTCCAGAGTGAATCTTTCTGTCTCCACATCTCATTTATATACCAGCAGGAAGGAAACTTCAGTTTTCCTCTTTTCAATTTTTATAATTCAAAATACTTACTTTGACATGGTACTTCAGAATCCCATGTCACAGTATCTGGGTTTCTTTTTTGGTTTTTTTTTTTTTTTTTTTGATAATTCAGTGCAACGTTACCTCTCGTTTTCTGTCTGTATCAGCACTCATAGGAGTATTTGCATTGTATTAGTTCCTTTCCATTTCCTCTCAGGAGACAACATAGTCCAGCCAAACTAGTCTACTTGACAAAGCAATTCAAGCATTACAACCTAAACTGTTAAGCCTAGAAAACATTCAGAGTGAATGGAAATTTAGCCTCTAATTATAGCCATAAGCTACGATGCCCATTTTATAGCCCTCCTTTTTTTAATTCAGAGTCTAGCTACAAGGACTATATCAGAATGATTTGTTTTGACACCTTTTTATAAGGGCCAAAGCCAAGTTCTTGCTCTTTATTGTGAGGATCCCAAAGCAGAAATACGCATATTTGTTTCTTGACTACTAATCCAAAACGTAAAGCTGGGATGCTGCATCAAGACTTGATACACAATCATCATTTTCTCCAATTAGCTAAGCACCAAACGTGGTTTATGTCATGCAGGTAGCAGGAGTTGGACAGTATCTATGCTGCTGCAAAATGGATATACTACTCTTTTGAAAGTCTATTTACATGAAGTTATTCTATTAAAATTTTGTAAACCATTTAAAGGAAAACAATATCAATATACTGCCCTTGGTCACACATTCATGACATTTTTTATTTTGATTTGTTCCTCAGGGATTGGTGTTACTTAACATCTTTATAAGCGACATGCACAGCGGGATCGAGGGCATCCTCAGCAAGTTTGCAGACAACACCAAGCTCAGTGGTGCAGTTGACACACTAGAGGGAAGGTATGCCATGCAGAGGGACCTGGACAGTCTCGAGAGGTGGGCCCAGGCCAACCTCATGAAGTTAAACAAGGCCAAGTACAAGGTCCTGCTACTGGGTCAGGGCAATCCCAACCACAAATATGGGTGGATGGAGAATGGCTTGAGAGCAGCCCTAACAAGAAGGATTTTAGGGGTGTCAGCTGACAGAAGACTCAATATGAGCTGGCAATGTGCGCTTGCAACCCAGGCAGCCAACAGTATTCTGGGTAACATCAAGAGAAGCACGACCAGCAAGTTGAGGGAGGTGATTCTGTCCCTCTACTCTGCTCTTGTGAGACCCCACCTGGAGTATTACATACAGTTCTGGAACCCCCAACACAAGAAGGACAGGAAGCTGTTGGAGCAAGTCCAGAGGACCAGAAAGATGATCAGAGGGGTGGAGCATCTTCCCTACAGGGACAGACTGGGAGGGTTGGGGTTCTTCAACCTGCAGAAGAGAAGGCTCCAGGGAGACCTTGTAGCTACTTTCCAGTACCTAAAGGGGGCCTACAGGAAAGCTGGGGAGAGACTTTTTACAAGAGCATGAAGCAACAGGGTGAGGGGAAGTGGCTTTAAACTGGAAGAGGGTAAGATTTAGACAAGATATCAGGAAGAAATTTTTTTACTGTGAGGGTGGTGAGACACTGGAACAGGTTGATCAAAGAAGTCCCTGTAACTATTCAAGGCCAGGCTGGATGGGGCTCTGAGCAACCTGGTCTAGAGGGAGGTGTCGCTGCCTATAGCAGGAAGGTTGGAACAATTCTATGATCCTCTGATCCTATGACTCATCAATTATAGAAAAGGGAGTGAGCTATTGCATAGAAAAATAAGTCACTACAGTTATTTGTGGTAAAAGAAAAATGCATTTCTATCAGTCTGAACGAAATACTTGTTTATTTGTTGTTTGGGTTTTTTGTTTTTGTTTTTGTTTTTTTTAATTCCTTAAATAGTACATTAAGATCAAACAGAAAAATCTACTTTGGAATGGCACAAGTATTTTCTCTAATTTCTATTCAGAGATACTTTATTAAAACTGACTGAAAAAACAATCAAGTTGATGGAAAGCAAAAATTCAAAGGACTGCAGAATTGCAGAGACAAGGTTTTCTACACATTCTAACAACGTATTTAAAAACACCTTGATTATACAAAGCACACCAGACCAGTTTGGCCTGAATCATATATTAACCTATTTAAAACTTATTTGTGTTAGATGCCTTCCAACAAGATTACGATTCTTAACTTTTTTTCCCCCCCAAGATGAAGTTCAATTCAGTGTCAGCTCAACATCTATCACTTTTCACACTGAAGCATTATGACGTTTACTAATATGAAGTTACAGTACAACACAAATATGGTATTTCACATTGGTGTCATTTTTTTTCCTTAACATTCTAACACTTGAATTTCTAGAAGGAAGCTCAGATAAAAACAGCCTTTGCAGCAATCCAGTATTCTCTCTTTTGCACTGTCTGCATTGCTTCCAAAACCAATTTTTCAAAAATGAAAAGCATCAAAAGGAAAACATTTAGATAAAACTTGAAGTAATGTGATCCAAAAACGTTATCCTATAGCTTTCCAAAGCCTTTTAAAAAACAAAAACATTTTGAAAGACAATTTTTAGTAAGTTTCTAAATTCTACTTACTTAAGTAATAATTTTATTTTCTAGTCTCAGAAGCTCAGATTTTCCCTTAAGCCAAAGACTGTCAGTACGAATTCCAAAAATATGATGAATGTGGAATGGCAGAATTCAAACCACTTACAGCTCCTCAAAGAATCAAGATCAGATTAAACTATTATTCTCTCATGATTAAGTACCTTCTGGTGTGACTACCACTGCTCTGGGATGCCAAAACGAGTATGTATTTGGGTTCTTCAAGGAAAAGGCACTAGATAAATATACTAGTGAAATAATGAGTGAAACATGACTAGCCACTAGGCCTTGCTATTATTTCAGGGGTAAAATATTTGAAACTGTTACTAGACTAGTTCCATCTAGATTTCTAAAGGTTTCAGATACTACCATGTTCTGGAAATCTGAAAACATCCTGTTCCATGATAACAGAAGATTTGCCATTTCTATTTGGAGGAAGAGCACTTCCTAACCATTTGCTTGCACCATGCATAAGAACTTGTTAAAAACAGGCTTGACCTCCATCAGTTCAGCCACAGATGTCCAAAGCTCTCACCACAGCTTTTTCTTAGCAATCAGAAGACAAATGCCTGGCAAAGTTCAACATTTAGTAGAAACCAGAACTGCCAGGCAAGACACTTCCTATGTTGTCTAGCCAACACAGACCGTAAGATTAAACTGAGTAAAATGTTATGGTTACATCACTGTCTTCTGGGAACAACAAGAAATTCTGAAATACAACATATGCTGTTATAAAACATGCTAAAAGACACTCATCTTCACGCAACTGTGTTTACTGAGGTTCACTCTACCAACATTCAAAGAAGAACCTGAAAGTGTACCTGCTGAAGATTTAGCTTTTACGTATTATTTTCAATCTTCAAGTCTGGATGCTTCGTGAACTATTTTTATACAACCGACTCTTTCGGAGTACACAGAGTCATTACAGGAATGTCTACATTTATTTCCCCTTTCAAAATTATTAATTACACAATATTGGTCAGGCTGGTTAAAATAATCACCCTTTTTTGCTCACAATTTTTTCTGTTTTCCTTCACGATTTGACAAGAGAAAACCCAGTATTTAATCTTGCTAAAGCACCAGAAAAACAGCTTGTCAGAAGTGAGCAAACTCCATTTTCCAGAGACAATTTCTAAGCCAATCAATGCTCAGAGTAATTCATGCCTTCTAAGACTCCATTCACATTTTAATGAAGGTTCGTTTATTATTATGAGGTTATATATCATAACAAAATTGGTATCATAAAGACTGAGTAGCTATTCAAAGAATAGTCAGTTTTGTTAATGCTAGACCACTGTTTTTAAAAACGTGGCCTATGAATTACCTTTAAAATTCCATAAAAGTTGACAATAAAAACTAGCATACTGTAGAATCACTTTGGAATGGTGCCTGCACCAACAGCATACAAATATTTAGCAATGAGAGCATGAAGTGCAAACTGCAAAGGCTAACAAATCACACTTGGTTTAGAATTCAAGTTTATCAAAACTCCCATGAACAATTTCTAATAGAGTGCTTTCAGTCAGAGATACAAACTATGCATTTAGAAATATGCATTATTATAAGCCCTCTGCAGTACATTTATTAGTGCATAAATAACAAAGAGAATCTGAAAAATAACTTTAAAATCCTTCTTAGGCATTAATAAGCATAAATCTATTGCTTTCCCCGAGAATTCATCTTTATATAAATTATCAAGAAACCAGCAGATAAATGTGTAAGAAAAAAAACTCTCATACTTAAGGAGTTGAGACAGGGAAAAAGGTTTTCCTTTGCTTTTTAAGTTTAGAAGTGGACACATAAAAGCTACAAAGTCATTACAAGCTTGCAAGGCAACAGGTAACTTCAATATATTTAGCGTAGACCTTACACAGAAACCATGGAAAAGTGGAAGTCAGGCTCCATCTGTTAGGAATCAGGCAGACTAAGCTACACTGTCCTAAGTAGAGAAGAAAAGATAAGGTCAAGGCCACCTCCCTCAGTTCTGCATGTCAAACTGCTCCAGCGGTCCATAGACAACAAAGGTGGTCATCGCAGGTTCCTACAAGTGTGATTCCTAAAACATGCAGATAACACTGCAATTTCAATCAGACTTTCTGCCATATTTGTTGATTGGCTCTTCTCAAAATCTCATTCTATTCTTCAAAAAACTACACCATTCCTATTTATACAAGCTTAAAAGTAAATGCCTAACATCCATACAATTTCTATAGGAATCATAGAATCACAGAATGGTTAGAGTTGAAAGAGACCTTAAAGCCCACCCAGTTCCAACCTCTCTACCACAGACAGGGCTGCCAACCACCAGATCAGACTTCCAAGGGCCCCATCCAACCTGGCCTTGAATCCCCACAGAGAAGGGGTACCCACAGCTCCTCCAGGCAGCCTGTACCACCACCCTCTGAAAAGGGTGGGGAAAAAGAGGCTTGTTCTTATTTAGCAGCATTGCTGAAATGCTGATCAAGTGAAATGAATTAAATAAATATCTTCACAGTACCAAAGATTTAAACCTGAAGATATCAGTAGTAGGTTACTTTTTTTTTTATGTCACAAAAAAATGTATCACTATAATGGAATTAAGCACAATACAGATTATGTCAGAGTCCCTGAAGAGAAGCAGAGCAGCTGAGAACCATGCAGAGACAACTATTTTTCCTCTGAGACTGAGTCACCATTAGGCTATCCAAGAATTTCTCCAGCCTAGACATGAGGAAAACATTCCTACTTCATCTTTCCCTACAAAGTAAGACACACACAAGGTGGGACAGTCATTAAATAAGAGGGACTAAATTCTGTATTTATTCTTATTAATAAACATTTCATATAGCCATTATCTTATTACAGCTAAAAATGCAATCACTACTATCCCTACTAAGCCACTGAAAGATTAAGTGGCAGATCTTTTTCACTCCTTTATGATTACTTTTTATAAAGTTATATCTACATCATTTTATTATTATGAAAAACTCCTATTTAAGCAGTGAAATAGAAACACCAAAGATGAAGATTCCATTAAGTTAATACGAATCAGTCATTACAGTCACTAATCAGCAAAGGTGAGAGGAAGAAAAATGTTTCCTCTGATGTACTGCAAATCTCAAACAGCACAGAAAGAGGATTTTGAAATTCCAGGGATTTTTAATTTACATTTTATTGTATCTAAGTAGCTGAAAGACATCAATTTCATTCAGCAATGGCATTTAACAGTTTTAAGGATATAATGATATTAGGCTTACACTCCTGTATTAAATGCACTTAAGAAACTAGGTAAAACCATCTGGTTACTTTCTACACAGTTACACCAAACATGCTCAAGGTACTGTAAAATAAAAACCACACTATCTTCTTGCTCCTCAAAATGCTTTCCAGATCAGAGCTGCAAATACTGCAGCTGAGGTGGGGATGTTGGCACTATTTATGCTTATGAACTATTTTCCTGAGGATAACCATGCTATTTCTTGGCACAAAGTATGTGACTATAATAAGGTTGAATTCAAAATCACAATAAGCATATCCAAACACAAAAACTGCATTAAATATTGTTAATAGAAACCAGTCTAATCCAAAAGGGAAAACAGGTGATGGAGGAGCCACAGAATGCTACATGCAGTGACATTTCATAGAACATATTCCCAACATGCTTGACCTGTCCTTACATTAAAGCATTTACTGCTGGCTACTGTTGTAGATAAGTGGACTCTGATTCAGCATGTATGTTTTTGCACTCTTAACAAGACATCTCCCCAGCAGTTCCAAGTTAGGGTAAAATTAGAATTACTACTCAACAACATTATTTCAGCATAAGGAGGACTGATTTCTTCTCTACAACAGTTGTACCCTGAACACCTGCTAAAGTTAATAAAAGCTGCAGAGGAAGACAATTTAGTCTTAAGTGATTATCTTCCCCATAAATTGTTCTTAAAAGTATTACTTCCTTTGAAGAACAAGCAATTACAGTTAAGATTTATTGATTTCATAATTCCACTTAGCGAACTAAATTTAAAATAAACGAACCCCAAGAATGTTCAGTATTCTATGAAGCGGATGTTTAAATAATCTGAATAGCTGATATCTCTCTACACTATTCATAGTGAAAGGATTTGTTAAACTCAAAACGTGAGGTACCATCTTCTGAAAGTAATTGTGAGTCAAACAAGAAGCTGAAATGGTTTGTTCTGGAGAGTGCCACTAAAACTGCTGTAAAAATAGAAATAAAAGAAGAAGAAAGCTTACTACAGGTGCATCAGTCTGAAAGAAGAGCTACTGATGTACCTTGATATAAGTGGGCTTGGCTTACCCTGGAACCTCAAATCCCATCGACTGTTTCTTTCCAGACACTGTCATTTTGGTAATTTTCGGCACAATTTCAGATTCCATTCTGGCTGACTGGGAATCCCTTGATTTTCCTAGTAATAGACAAAAAGTATGTTTGAACTTAAGTCATGACTAACAGGTGTTACATACAAAGTTTAACAGGTTACATTCCTTCTCTTTTACCCAAAATTAGCAGTCTGTGATAATTATGGAATTTCACATTTCAATTTGAATAGATACGTCATATATATAAGCAACAAACTGATCTACAAATATTTCTATTTTGAATATCTAATCTGCATCTCCAAGCACTGATGTGACAGCCACACCATTTAAGAGCTTAGCTATTTTGGCAGTAATTCTGCAGATTGACAGAAGCATATCAGAAAACACAAGGATGAAGAAAATACTTTATAACTGCTCATTAATCGATCTGGTTAATTCTTTCTTACAAATTTTCTTTTGTCTCAATACTGCTGAACTTTTAGGTACAAGGTGGAAAAAAAAATTGTCTACCTCAGATACTGCTAACAGCAGCAGAAAATACAGATGGGTTACTCGGCCTTCCCACAAACCTGTAAAGATTGCAGACTCAAACTAAACTACATCAAAGAAGCCAAGCAACACTCAAGCTAGCTAATTTAAAGGTAATTATGGAATGAAAACCAGAACTGAACATCCTACTCCCTTTTAAAGGTATCAATTTTTACCATAATTTACGTGAAAACACAGATACAGTAAGATTGATTTTGAATTTTGTGAAACTACATTCAACAAACCTAAAGCACAGTTCCTTGGAAAGCTGCTAAAAAAGTTATTTACCTTGGAGATGAGTAGCATAAATAAAAATAGTAAACTAGTTCTTTTCTTTCCACAACTCCCTGTTTAATGTGCTAAGTAACTCCTTCCTCCCTCTTTTAAAAGATTTCCAGCTTTACAGTATGAGTGACAATATCTTTTCAAAGATGTTATATACACGAGACAGAAAAACAATAACCTGAATTCAGAATTACTACTGAACATTTTATACGATCTCTACCTACAGATGCATCTGAAAACTGGAAAAATGCTATTAGTCTTCAAATAATACTCAAATTCTGACAGTCACAATCAAGTGAACACTCTGAATAAGAAGTTAATTTTTAAGTATTTTAGGTTACTGTTGTACGATGAACTATTGGAGCCATTTGGTCCCGCTCATTTGATTAATTCTTTATTGCATCCTAAAGTATGACAGCTACACCTCTAAAACCACACAATCATAGCTCTGTAAAAGTTGTATGTAAAGTTGTGGTCAAGCCTGTTGAAGGTTTGTTTCAGGTACGGAAAAGGAATACCACAGACACGTCTGTAATAGCATACCATAAAAGCTGTTGTGCAATCTTTCAGAATTTTTTTTTTTTTAAAGCAGAAAAACAACTGTTGACTGAGAAATTCTTATATAACTTCATCTCCCTTGTTTACCTTATCTGTTGATACTTATTTTTGTTATATGCAGCCTGGAGATCTCTGAAAGAAGCAGACTGCATGTGTATCATTACTAATTGCAAACCAATTGCACCAAATAAGGAAAAGCAGTATCAAGAGAAATAACGGTAGCAGCACAAATTATGGTTCACAAAAACTAAAAATTTTAAAACTGCGAAATAGTAAAGATTCAGAGAAAAAGTTCTCATAAATAACAGGCAAGGACTGACAGATAAATGCAAAGATTTTCTTTCATATTCAAGCACCTACCCAGGTCTCTTACGTCATTTTACTTTATTTTTAATGAGAACTTAATTATTTGAGTTACAGTAAAAATTTTTCAGAAAATTTCCCATTTCAATTGAAAAAATTTTCAGTCAGACATCGTCTTCAACTGCTAGTTAGACACAAATGTTTCACAGGTCATTTGAAAGGTGAATTACAGTTAATTCTCAGGAAATATCATGTTTGAAATCAGGCTGCTAGGAACTAAGAATTACTAGAACCACAATGAAAAAGTTGAAAGAAATCAATAAAAGAAAATATTTGTTACTGTGTACCTTGCATATCACTTACAATCCATTAGCAGTAGTTGTTAAATTTGATCCAGTATCAAAAGTCACTAGATTTTAAAAAAAGTTATATTCTCTAATCAATTTATAAATTAAGCTTCAATCTGTACAGCCGTTGGAATGTTTTACATTGATCCAAAGTTAAAGGTACCAGGAAATGAAATATATTCCACAAATCTAGAATTTAACATTAATTTCAAGGAAGTTAAATAGTCACCTTCAAAAGCACTATGCTACTCACTCTCTAGACAAAATCTAAAAGACTAAACAAAATTCACTAGAACTACCTCACTGACACACACAACTTAAAATATTTACTGCAAACTGAAACATTAAATTATGCACCTAGAAAAAACATGTCACACCGATCAAGTGATTGTGTTAGGAGAAAAGGTTCCATATGCAGAACACTTAGCACTGAAACACAGCTAAGAAAACAGGGCTGAACAAAAAGAATTAAAGCCTGAAGCATTCACACAGTGCAACAAACAAACACTGAAATCTAAAGCACTATTTCAACATAGCTGGAGTAAGGAAGGAGACCGGGATCACATACAAGGCCAAAACAAACCATAGAGGACTACCCTGTAAAGGCAGCATTCAAACAGATGCAATAATCACACAATAATTATTAGTAATAGCACTGGTAGAAGTGTCAAACACCACTTTTTTTACTCCACTGTTTTCACAACTAAGTACAATAAAATCAAACAGCTCATTTAAGATAAGGATCAAGCCTGATTCTGTGCATTGCAGGTGCCATTACAGATTAATAGTTAGAGGCTTCAGTACAAAGGACAGAAGCCTAGGAACAGAGCATACTTTACTATCTAATCTATCGAGTATTACAGAGAACTGCACCATAAACCTTATCCACGTTAGCAGACAAAGCAAAAGCTATTCAGCACTTAACAGATCAAATGCAAATCCTTAAATTGCACCTTGGAATTAAAAGGAGTTCAGTGCGCAATGCTGATATAATTCCCAAAAGAAACACTTCTGAATCAACAAGCTAAGTATCCTAAGGCAAGTAAATGTGCAAAAGTGTAAGGTGCAGTAATCCCAATCTGATTAGGATAAAAGCAGATGCAAGAAAATTGACCTCCAAAGGAAAAAGGAGATAAACTTCTTGCCAAGAAAAGCTTGACAGACATTCTTCTAACCATATGCCATTTAGACATTCTTAAAGACAAACCCAAACAACTCAGTGACAATGTTTCTCCTAACACCAAGATGTATATGAAATAGAGATTAATAATGACTCTTTACTGAAGTCCTAAAGTAGCTCCAATATTTCACTTACTCTAGCTATACAAAAAGCAAAAATGAGAGGGTCATTCATAAATTAGAAAAATATAAAGGCTTGTCAATATGATAGCCATCACAAGAATGTTTTAAAATAATAAAAGTTTCCTTTTTTTAAGCAAAGTAGTTTTCAGATACTAACTACTGAAGACTACACTGATGTCACTGAACCTGTATTACAAGTAAAGCATAACTACGGGTCAAACAGTATTACAAGGTAAAACATGCACTGATGCACCTTGCATCAGTTTTACATTAGGATGAGCCCAATACCAAAGGAAACAGAGAGACCTGCACTGACATTACTCAAGTACAACTGTGATAGTGTATGACAAAACTAACAAACATCTCTTTCCTTTATGCTCCTCTTTGCTTTTCCCTATCCTGTGACTGCCCTATGGTCTTCCAGCTGAGGAGCCTTTTGATTTGGTCAAGAAGTCTTACCAGAGACACCCGCTGCAACTTGAAAATTATTAGTAGTACAACCCTGAAATCTGATGGCATAATGGAGTACTCGCAGACTGAAAAACAGGAGACAGACATACATATACAGCAACCAACTACAACATCAGAGCAGTTTTTAAAACTGAAAACAGCCTCTCAGATTGTTCATGGTCGAACAGCAGAAGTGCACGGATAAGTCAACCATCTTCCTTTACCATAATCAACTTCCCAGATTTTGGGTTTCCTCTGTAAAAATAGCTCAAAGGATTACCTGCAAAAGATTTAAGCAAACAAACCAAAAGATTATTTTACCTTCTTTACCAAATAAAAAAGATTTGACAATTTTTTTTTTTGTGTGTGTGTGTATTTACCATTCTGTTAGTTTCAATGAAAAAGTAAAAATTCATCTTTAATTCTGTTGGAGGCATGGAAGAGGTTTTTTTTTTTTTTTTTAGCACTTGGAACAGTCAAATGTCAGTCTGCTCTGTTCCCAGGTAGATTAGAGGCACATATAAACAACGTAAGTCTGCTAAACATCTGTTATCTCAAGAAATGTAAGAAGTGAAATAGGGAGGAAAAAGTATTAACACTGATACTGTAGAAATGAGCACTAGCACCAGTAGTGGTCCTCTGATTCAGATGACTGGATCTTTTTAACAGTAGAAACAAAATGTCACCTTTTTCAAATCCTGCGCACAGAGACTACTCCTCCCAATTTGCTTCCCTTCATTAAATTGGGTAACAGCACTGAAACCTTACACTAAACTGTATCATTACACTGTGAATCCTGCTTCTGAGAAGATAAACTTTAATCTTTATGACGCCTGAACTAAAATAAAAAAAGAAAAATAAGAAGATAGGAAGTATTTCAAGGTGTCAAGCATGTCTCGCGTCCATGCTTCTCAGATGTTAACTTTATTTAAATAAATCCAGGCTTACTCAACCACCTGCAGATTAAAAAAAAACTATTCTGTGCCTTTTGCTTATTTTGCTTTGGGGCTTAATGGTTTTTTAGCACCAAGAGACAGGAACCTTTGAACTTCACTTTGCTAGGAAAAACAAAATTAATTTACTTAAGCATGTCCTCCCTCAGACATCCAACTTTGTGAGCGTAAGTTCTACACATTTATATGAAGGTCATTCTGAAAGTGCAGATCTAGCTTATTCACATAATAGATGCAGCATCCACGCAATCCTCTTCTTTAACTGATAGCCTGCTTTTTTTTTCCCTTGAATAACAAGGGTCTAAAACTCAGGTTTTTGTATGTCTCCTGAAATTACTAAAACTACTGATTCTGATATACACTTCTACATTAAAACTGACCACTCCTATACTGAACACTACATGTTCTTAAGAATCCCAATAAATTCATATGTATTTTTTTGTCACAAAAAAATGAATACTTCTTATACTAAAGAAAATCCAGTTTTCATATTTCTGTGCAGTATCAGTCCATTGTCAGAATTGGAAAACAATTTTTCTCTTTGAAGGTATTTCAAAACATTTTTTCCTAGTATCATAAATATTAAAAAAAGTGTATTAAATTCTAGTATTCATCCTCAAACTAGAGATTCTACTTGCAAACTTCCCAATAAACTGCAGTAACCTGCATTATTTTCACTCCAGATAAACACACAAAGCAACAAAACACAAAAAACATAAAGCAATAGTGGGGGAAGGGGTTAAGTGCTGCGTAAACCAGCAGTAGCATGGAAAAACGTATATGTAACCATGTCTTCCGATCTAGGGAGATATGGTTTGCATCCCTCCCTCTGCCACAGACTTTCTATATAACCACAAGCAAGTCACTTAAACCTTCACCTACCAATTATATAGCAACATTCACCAATTTCATAAAGGAGAAAAGACAGGGCACTGGCACTGCGCTTTGTACCATCACATCAAGAGACTGTTCCTAGTGTTTCATGACTCAATGAGTCATGAAAAGAAAAGAATTTTTTTTATTTTTTAAGTGCTCTACTGGTGGTGCACCTGAGTCCATTAGCAGTAACACCAGTACAGACAGGACATAATTCTGAAAAACAGATTTGATAACTGAGGCTTACATCACAATAATACTTTCCTTCCTATATGCTACAACTTATAACTTATAACAACTTATAACTAAATTTAAGGCCCTAAGATTGAAAATAATAATAATAATAATTCCAACCATGAGTTTTCCATGAGACAGCTGATGCAGAGATGCCAGTGTGATTACATATAATCTCCTGCTCTGAAGAATCTATCATCCATTTGCCCACACATATACAGACTTACATTAACATTTAATACATAGAAACATCATTGTAATAATCTATTTCAAAATACTGATTACAACATGCTTCAAATTTTTTATATTCCTTCATGAACGCCATAAAACCTCAACAGCTGCTAGCCTTTAAGTTTCCCTTAAATACAGAATAACTGTATTTTTCTCCATTCAAATTCCATAGCCCACAAGAATAACATGAGAAAATATTTTTTTAAATGTCATTAGAAAGCTGCACAGTACTGATTTTTTTTTTTTGTATAATTATCTGAACTATTCAAAACTCATAAATTCTATAAAATGACCTAGAATTTGCAGCATAGTTCAGATTCCCAAAGCACACACTGGATCTTCAGTGGTGATGGTACAGAGAATTATCAATATATCATAGCACTGGGAACGGTACCAGAACTCCAGGACTCTGACCGTGTCCTACTACTTACGCAAGCAAGCATCTGAAGCAACAAAGGGTAATAAGGAAAGGAAAAAAAACCAAACGTAATGATTTAGGAAAGTCTCTTTCACTCCTCTATTATTCAGTTGCCTTTAAAGAACAGTCTGAGCGACTGAGACTGAAATAAAACTGTCATTTGTCAAAACTCAAAATAAAATGTCACTCCACTGTATTTAAATTATACCAGCTCAGAATACTTATTTTGGGGAAAAGTATGACATTATACTATTATAAACTGCAATGAACAATAGATGTTAACAAACTTCTCACTCTCATGAAAATAATACAATATATGAAAATAAAAAAGGCAATATGCTAAGTTAGCTTCTACAGTACTTAAACACATCCATTCTGAAGCCATTACTGAAAACAATTCCTCAAACAAGAGCATTTAACATTTTCTCTTTAAAAGAAAGGTTATTTCCTAATAGAAACCACAGTCAAGGTTTCCAGGTAACTTTGTCTTGCTTTTATAGGTACTGCCTTCTCTGTAAAGTTTCAGATGGTGAATATGACTTTTTTCATGAAACTGGGAGTAGGAATTTTCACTGAAAAATGTTGAAAATAAACATATTTACTTATGTCTGACTATAACAATTGCTTCATTTTTAAGGTTTGATAGCGTGTGTGGGAGGGGGAGGACATACTCAGGAATATCAGTCAATAGCTTGCTCTACCTTCAACATTGGCCAATTCTTTGCAGCCCCAACAAAACAGACCTGCTACAATTTACTAGCCCAACCCTGAAGGTGCAGAAACAGCTTGCCGTGCTACAGCCAGCTGCCACTTCTGCATGTGCACCAGGCACTATCAGAGGAGCTAGCAATTTCTCTTGCAACAGTTAGCTGGCACTAGACATTGCTCAAGGCTTGCTTTCAAAGCTAACAGCTTCTGGCTAATTGAACAAATGAGTTTTTGCAATTATGAGTTCAAATAAAGTGTCCTCCTAAGGTCAATTTTTTCCCCCTCCTTCCAGACACAGATAGAACAAGGAAACTGGAAAAGAGCGGGCATAAGTTTACTTTCAAAAAAGGCAGCAAAAAAATATAATTTGCCTAAATTAAACCATTCAAAAAGATATTTTTACTTCCTGAAAAACAAGGATTAAAATAATCAAACATTAATAAAACAGAGGAGAGCAACAGTGAAAAAGAAGAATTTGAGATTATTTAAAAACCTAAATTGTGGAAAAGTTGTACTGAAAGCAGAGAATGCAAGAGGACACATACTGAGTGACAGATCACACACAGAACCTAAACACGAACAGCAGGAGCAGAAGAGGATCGCAGAAAAGTGATGCAAGCTATGGGTGGAAAAAAGTGAATGTGGGGGGAAAAAAAAAAATCACGCACAATAACTGGAAAAATAGGGAGACTAGGAACAGCTAGATAGATACTGTACTGATCACAGAATGGCCTGGATTGAAAAGGACCTTAAAGATCATCTAGTTTCAACCTTCCTGCTATGGACAGGGTTGCCAGGCACTACACCAGGCTGCCCAAAGCCACATCTAGACTGGCCTTGAATGCATCCAGTGATGAGGCATCCACAACCTCTCTGGACAACTGGTTCCAACGCATCACTCTCTGTGTGATGAAGTGTAAAAAATAGAAACAAGATGAAAAACTCAGAGTAACATGAGGAAATGTATTTAGAACAGAAATAGGAATCAAATGAAAAATTTTGAGCATGACTTAACAAATTAGAGAATGACACACACACTGAAACAAGATCAAGTTGAAATGGATGGAGTGGAATGGCTTCTAACTAGGCAATAACATATTATCCTTCCTGTCTGGACCTTAGCCAGAATTTCTGTAGTCTCACTGTAGCCCTGCCATCAACATTTTCTCTCTAACTGAACCCAAATGATGAATATAGCAATCAGTTACTGATATATTCTCTTGCTCTTCTTACCAGAAAGAAGTACCTTCTAGTGGAACTTTACTAACTGTGAATTTTATATTCAAATTGTGTGCATTCAAATACTCAAACATTGCTAAATTGACCAAAAAAAAAGTTATGTTAAATTTTTTTTTTTTTGTACCCATTGCCATTGTACCTGCAGGCTTCACAAGCAACTTCCTTTCACCATTTTAGTAGTTTTTTTTATTCACAATGTCATTATTCCATTTGAGAAAGTAACTTGGAATATCTGATATCCCAGAAAAAACTAACGTCTCAGAGAATGGTATAATGTATTTTATATGTCAAATTTCTTACTGACCTCTGTCACAGCTGTGAATATTCAGAGCTTTAATAGATTAAACTCTTCCCTGTTTCCAGATGTTTAATGTGACACTCCAATCAGCAATCACCCTGAAGTAGTGTTTACGCAATATACTTCAACAATGGAACCCATAGTTCAGTTCTATATGCAGACCATTGATTAAGCCTTTTCATAGACGTGGCTATTTAGTCTGCAAACTGTGAATGTAAACCAGACTAGATGAAAGAAAAACATCGTCACTGGAGTAAAACTCTCATTTCAAGATTTCCAGTTTCATTAAGCCAGCACCTCCGGAGTAAAAGGAGCAGAGGTCTACTGTACGGAAAATCAGACCTGTGGGGGGATGTCTGTCTTCTAGAGATTACACAAATATCAGCTGTCTCCTTTTGATGTTTTCAACATGTAAACATTTAAAGGTCCAATAGAAATTCACAACTATTAAACAGTTACTTACTCATCTGTCAAGTTCTAGATAGCAATGTCTCTGCAATATTTTTCATGCCTATTGTGCTTATTACTTGTAGCTAAGTAGGCTAAAACTCAATCCTTCACATAATTGTAACTCACTGCAACTCATCCTTTAACTACTGAAACCATATTTTTGGTAGGTGTATTTCTTGCACTACTCTCAAGTAATGCCAATGACATCCCTTCTCAATCCGTAACAAATTTGCTGTAAAAATAATTTACGTATTAGACATTTGCACTTGTTCTGTACGAGCACCTTTACTCTCCCACACAAACAACTAAATCGTTGGTGGTGTTTTCTAATTCAACGAATTTTTCTTAAATGACTGTGAATTGTCTTTCACTGTGATTTAGAAAACGCTCAGATCGATATTTCTGAAGTGCAACTTCCTACCATAAATGGTCATGTAAAGAGCAGAGTCAGCACCATATGTAGGATAACCCTAAAAAGACATTATCTATTGCTACTCCGTTAATTGAGTAGAATACACATAGGCCATGCAAATGAACAGAATTTCTGTTAAAAGCTTGGCCCAAAATGAGTATGTAAAACTGAAAGTACAATATGTACATTCTATTAAAATTATAATTAAATTCCCCAAAATAACAGACAGCAACTTCAAGGCTTAATTCTTAATTAATATTACAATGCCAGAGGATGGTGCTATTTGCTTGTACATCCTCCAGTTAATTCAGAAAAAAAAAAAAGTCATGCCTTTTACACACACTGACATTCTCAATGATTGCATTACAGGACTGTTGAGATTTTACTAAAGAAAACTTTCCCAATCCACAACTTCTATTTATGCACTAAAATATCTTCAGTAAGCAGCAGAAGTTAATTATAAGGAGAATAATAACAAGAGAACAACAAATTGACAGTACACAAAAAGTAGAATCACCTTGTATCTGTTCAGCTCCTCCACAACTGCTCTACAAACTTCCCCCAGAATGTTAATAATGTGTCCTCTCAAAGTATCAGGAGACATATATACACAGTAGTCCACAACTAGAATGTTGAAGCTGCAACTATTTTCACTTTAAGTTTCAGAAAACTGTTTTGTCAAATAATAATGCAGTGAAAACCTTCAAAGTAGGATTAGCTAAAACCTTTTTTTAATTTAGGGCCTTTAAATTTTCAACTCTACTACTCTTTTGGTGACTTAGCAACCGTATTAGACCATGACTGGGCCAGAAAGACGACATATGGGAGAATTAATATTTTCTTATGAGAAAATTTGAGATATTAGTTCTTCACACATGCACATTTCTATTTCTCTGCAAGTCAGCCCTATATAAGGAAAATACTCTTACTTGATCTCATTCCATGGTGTAAAGGATGGCAGCAGAGAGTACAAGGTCACAGTATAAGGCTCATTAGTATATTTCAGAATGAAAGATTTCTGGTTTCAGAAGACCAAAAGAATAACTTAATCATATATCAACATCTTCTAAAAGAAAAGCAATTTAACAGCTTCTAAGACACTACTGTAAAAAAATCTAAAAGTTCAATATATAAAGGTGAAATAGTTCATCAACTACTGAAAACCATATATATAAACAAACGTATACAGTGTCCACAGCAAACTGACACACAGATGCATTTAATCATACAAACAGTTACTACATACAAGAGCAATAACTCACTGACAATGACTTTTGTATTTGTGCTTGCAAGACTATGCTAATTTAACAGTAAATCCTCAGAAATGTACCATATTTGTATTCATATTTTTAAAGGGCAAAAGATGGATGTACTCTACTTACATATTTTACAAAAAGTCAGCAACAGACTCCAATTTTTAAAGCTTTACCTATAATGAAGATGAAAGGAAATGATAGAATTTATTAGAATTTCACTAAAGGTTAACTCAGAGATGGTAGGAATGGTGATATGGGTTTGTCAATAGGAATGGAGCTAAGAAGATGGAAGAACATTGTGTGGAATAAAGGTATTTCAACAGTTTTTGCGTTGTGACAAAACGAATATCCTCATCATGCTACCACCACTCCATAGACAGATTGAAAGATCTTCCCAAACCTGTAATTTGGGCATATCTCTGGAATTGGGTAAAACCAGGTACAAAGTCAGCAGTTAGTAGTTGACAGACATTTATTATATACCACACCATCAACAAAATAGTATGTGTTCAGAACACTGACTGACTACTTTTTCCCTTCACTTTAGCAAGCTACAATCTTCTAATTAATAAATCATTCTACAATAAACTCCTAAACAGATTTAGACATAAGCCTCAATGGAAAAGAAGACCATCTTTGTAGGAGAAGCTCAGTATTTATTTATATTTGTAACTCACCTCAAATTTTTGGTACAAATATTTATAAGCTAAACTCCTCCCTCCATAACCACAGAGAAGATCTAAAAGGGCTCAACATTTTACTGCTTCAACTAAGGCAGAAAACTGCTACTGAAAATACTATGGTTCAAAGACTAACAAAATTAGAGATTACAGCCCACAATGTCAGAGGCAGATTTCAGTGGTATGGCAGTAGAGGTTGAACCTTCTTGCCAATATTCCATTAATTTTTTTTTGCTGTGCAACAGATGGCAGCAGAGGGGCAGTCAGACACAATGCATTTGACACAGAAGTGTGTAGGAGGCAAATGTGTGGAACTGTATTACTCTCTGTGGCAAAAGAAGGCAATGATTGCCTTCTGCTGAGATATAAGCACTAGGGAGCAATAGAAGATGACAAGAAGGAACATTATCTCACCCCTCCCAATGACCAGTGATGGCTCAAGAGGAGCACAGTCTATCAGGAAAGATACTGCTCCCACAGTTGCTAACCCTTAAATAAGGGTGAGAAGAGGCAGACACAGGGTTCATCCCTTCCAGTCACTCAGGTGCACAGCTTGCATCTGAACTCACTGGGTTAGCCATGTCTTCTCACCTGGTGCTCAACCACTGGTTCAGGCTGTGACGTGGCAATTCCACTGCATCTTCCATGTGGAAAAAATTGCACCTATTGACATTCATTGACATTTGCTAAGCACTGATGGAGACTAAACAGTGGATGTGAGCACAGCAAGGCAGTGGGTGGTGCATTTCAGCAGCAACACTGGGTCACTTCTGTTGGTGCAGATTTTTATAGCACAGCACACAGGCTCTTGTTCACCATTAGCAAAAGCGCATAGCTCATGGTGGCTGTGCTGAGAGTGTTTTGTAGCTGAGAATTTGCTTTAGCAAAATGTTATTATGCTCTTTGTATCTCTTGTAGTTTCCATGGAAATAAATAGGAAACAATGCTTTTGGAGCAACCTACATACACAAACATTAAATATTTTCACCAAGCAGTAAAGCAACTCTCTATGATGAAAACTACATCTAGACAAGAGAATGTAAACAAGAACAGTTAATGGAAACAAAAAAGAAAAACAAGAACAATGACATGGTGGAAACTACTGTGTTACCATAAGCCCCAAAATAAGGATCAGTAAAAGACATCATTGTGACTGAATAAATTAGACATGGTCATTTTCCCAATTATTGCAAAACAGAAGCTGGAAAAAAAAGTATGCTTAATGCGTGCATTTCTTCACTACTTTAATAAATTAAGGAAACTGACACAGAAGCTGACAGCATCCACAAGAATGACAACCAGGATGCAGGAAGACATGGCCACATGAAGATGAAAGCAGTAAAAGGTAAAACTGAACTTCTAAAAATCTGCCTGTTTTGTGAAAGTAAGAGTTCTATGCAAGGCCTTCAGCTCAGTGAGTAAGATATGCCTGCTAATCTGGATGGCAAAAGCTCCCAAAGGCACAAGAATGAAAAGGGAAACAGAAGATGTCATGCTATCACTCATGGCAGGTGCTCTGATGTTAAGGCAGTCTTGCAGAGTAGCATCTTCCTATGTGCATCTAAGACGGTGGTCATTTCTTTCGGAACAAGTATTATCTCTGGATGCCACTTACAGTAAATAGAATTTTTAGAGAAAAAAAAAGATATGCTTACATGAAATAATGATACTGCTGATGAAATGACGCGTATAGACGAATAATGCAAAAGGGTCCTCGCAGGTGATTATCTCAAGCCACACAACTTCCAGACCCAGCACTGATAAGCCCCTGATGATTAAAGAACTATACTGAAAGAATAAGGATTGAATAGAAGTACTTCATACATGGTATTTTACAGGATTTTATAAAACAGCACAGTTCAAAAATGGAATTGTAACTTGAAAATCCTGCCTCTTCTGTAATTGCAACCACTGTCTTATACCCCAAACTTAAGATGATACAGGAAATGTGATGTACTAAGTTGATTGTAAAAAGCTGTGAATGGAACAGTATAATATACACATTTAAAAGTTACTTTAAAGCAATTATTCTGAAGTGAAAAATGTGTAACAGGTTCAAATTTTTATCATTCAAAGAACAACAAAGAATAAATGTTAAGAAAGGATAAGTGGGAAACAAAAGACATTAAAAATGCATTGTTCTCCTTTGCACATGCAAATCAGGTAAATTTAAACATTTCACACAAAATCTGTTCAAATGAAATTTGCTGAGTGAACATACACCTCTTACAGTACTCACTTTACTTGGACTAAATGTAAAAGAATGATGCAAAACACACATGCTTTTTAAAAATCAAGTAATTAACAAGGTGTTTTGTATGGTTGGGTTTTTTTTGTTTGTTTTTGTTTTTATTTTTTTATTTTTTTAACTCCAAATTAGAGGCTGATATTAACCAAGTACCTATTCTTTCCACCCCTTCAGTAGTCCACGATTTTAGGTTAAGGGGAGGTGGTTTATGCCATTATTCCTTAACTGCAAAATACTAAGCAGTTTTAAATAATAAAAATAAAAAATTACTGCATTACAATTCTTAAGTTGAAATTCATAAACAGTACTTTAATGATCCTTATGGAATCCCTTCCAACTCAGGATATTCTATTATTTTATACGTTATTCAACTTAGAACAATTAAAAAAGAATTACAGCTTTTAAAAAGTTTTTAGGTAGATGGAACGGTTTAAGTATTCTGTGAAGACATCCAACATGAATTTTAAAAATATAACACCAAGAGAAAACACTTAAAGTTTCCTCATACAAACTGAATTTTGTTATGCTGTATGAAAAATAAAACAAGGGCCATATATGTGTGAAACAAGAAGTTTCTACAATGCATTCATGCCTATCAATTCAGTACTATAGATTACATTTATCAATTGATGATTAATATTAGGGATTAACAGGGATGCACTCTCCCTATATTTATATTAAGTAACACTAAGCCAGAACATCTTTCTATTATTACCCAGAGTCTCACTTCTTTCCTTAATGAAATTTTCTAACCATATTGGAAAAGCAAAAAGAGACAAAAGGAAAAAGCCTAAAATAGTCCAGTGATGTGAGGCACTGCCAAGGACGTCAAGTAAAGCTGTGGATTCCCAATCCCTGAAAGTGTTGAAGCCAGACTGAATGGAAGCCCATGGCACGTGGGTTGGAACTAGACAACTTTTAAGGGCCCTTCCTACCTGATTCCTACCCATTCGTTATTTGGTAGAACAACCTATCAATGAGGATACAAAAGCGTTATTCCACTTTCATTTCTTCTATTGGAAGATCCTTGGCTATCATAATTATACTAGCAAATTTGCATTTCTATTCTTTATTCTGGGGTTTAAAGCTCAAGACACAACTCATCTGATATAGGTTCATCACCATCACTTCTCTTCTGGTACATTTTCCAGATACTTCAGTGCTGTAAAGAACCTTGTTCGTACACGTACTTCCTAAACCCTAGCAACTCCATTTTCTTCCCAAATGAAAAGTTCAATCTCAACTTTGTCCTCAGAGCTACAGAGATGAAAGTTCAATACACTGCACACATATCTACTAAACAGCAACAGTCTAACAAATGGAAAAAATTAGTAAAAACATTCCTACTGAAGGCCAATCACATTTTCTCCAAGCGTGAAATGAGAAGCAAGCTGTTATTACTGACATATAATTTACTAAGGAGTTCTTCTGGGTTTTGTTAATTTTTCTGTTGCCTCAACCATCAAGTCAGCAGCCTTCAACATCTACTCCTGTTGCTTCCTTTAATTCCAATTTAGCACCCTACACATTCCCAAAGCAAACACAATCAGTTTGCCACAGTGTTGTCCTGCCTCAAATTTTTGCTGTATATGAACAAGGCAGGACAAAACGCAAAGGATACAATGGTTATTAAAAAAGACAAAGAGTACTGAAAAATAAAAGCTTTAGTGTTCTTTACTACATAAATGTGTTAGTGGCAACACATTTACAGAGAAAGGATCTTTGAAAGCTAGGTGTAAAACTGCTAAAGATTTCAGAATTTAACTTGCAAAACAAACACAGGCTCCATCAAAGAAGCTGGCTGATCAAGCACACTGAATTTATCTGAAGTCAAGAACCTCCCACAGTGTCATAGCAAGTATTAGGAAAAAGAACTGACAGAAGTTTTTTTTTTTTTAAAAAAAAAAAAAAACAAACACGTTCACACATCTATCTCTACAACTTTAGAGACAATTATCAAGCCATTACACACCACACTGTTTGTACAAATGTTGCTACAATATACACGTAATGAAGATGTAATTTCATGAGGAATACACTGTGGATGCTACCAGTGGGTATTTATTAGGAAGTCAGTGAACCTAACACGAGAATATTAAGCTGACAGTAGGGCTTTCACTAGCTAACTGATAAAATCCTGGTATTAGGTAGTAATTCTCTTTATCAAGGGAAGTGTTGCAATAAGAAGAGGTCGAGGTCATGCAAAATCAAACAAAATGCAAGCAAGCAAGGCAAAATCTACCTGACACATATAGTAACATAGTTCTAAGAGGCAAAAGATACATTAAAATCTGTTCATTAAAATTTAGGAAAACATTATAAAAACCATCCTACTTTTCAGTATAAGAAACTTCCTAATTTACATAAAGATTTCCCTTTGTAATTGAAGCCTGTTTTACATTATTTACATTACGTTTGCACAATTTGTGTACGTTATCCCTCTGAGAATTTAACTATTCTCCAGTTTCCTAAGAATTCCTCTGCCCCAAGCCAAATATATCAAGATCCCAGAGTTATCAAAAATAAACTTGATGAAGTCTAGAAAAAAAGGGAGACTGAACATTACCATACTCTGAATAAGGGAGATACATTATCTAGAAAGCATCCTGTGTATAGATGGGACATGAAGCACAGCATAGAAGGCTACATTGTTTACTGATGAAACTATTCAGGAGATCAAAACTGGTTTATAAAGAGCTGTGTACCCTAGTCTAGAATAAAATCTGAATACAATAAAACACAACGGGGTTTCAAGTAAGTTTGCAAGATTTATCAGATGCAGGATACGAATGATGATGAATACTAGGAAGAGAAAAGTTTATTTGCCAGTCTGAAGAAGTGCATTTCATTCTACCCGGACTTCAGAGAGAAACCTGTGCAGTCTGAAGTTATTTTTTTCCATGTTTTCCTCTTCCTTGTTGCAGTGAAAGAAAAGACGTATATATAGCAGTAACTGCATGCACACAGATCACAACCACAACCTTACAAGTTTCCTAGAATACAATTAAAAATATCAAAATATCAAAAAATCAGAAAATCAAAAATACAATTAAAATCATACAATGAATCACATTTTTGCCTTGAAAAACATTTACTTAAGATTTTTAAGAGGCAATTTGCCTTTTTTTTTTTTTTTTTTTTTGACTTAAGCATTGAGTTGCTCTTTGCGTATACCCCCCTTTCACCCTCTTGCTTAGCTGAGGAGCAAAGTTAGTCATTTTCCTATTTATGTAAGCCTGCAATAGGGAAGAGGAAAACATTAAAAATAGGAAAATGTGATTCTAAAACCACAAAAAGGTGGTAACAAGGACTCAAGGAGTACTCAAAACAACTTCAACTTATATTTTGGAATTAATTAGATATAAAGTTTCCATTTAACCTGGATTTTTAAATGCAGTAAAAACATGGAAGAATGACTGACGCAACAATCAGTCACAGTTCCTCCTTGTTTGTCAGCCAGGCATCGCATGTTCCACAGACATGGCTTTCCTCCATACTGAAGTTAGTAGCAACATTATTTTTCAAAGGTTTTGGCTTTTTATGTGTGAATTTCTACAGTAATTCTGTAAAGTTTTGACAGTAACCTCAAGAGTTTTAAGCTTCACGGCACAGGTCTAACAGAAGACAGGAGGAATCTGGTCCTTACATTATTTGTAATTGTCAACTCTAAACACTAAAACGTATCACTTATCATGAAAGGAAAATAAGGGAGTTGAGATGATTAAAAAAATGGATAATATTTTGTCACCAAAGGATAAAACATTTTGGGTACAGAGGCATACAAGTAGCGGGTGGGCAACATTTCTGTTGACATATATATGACATAACAGTACAGCACACAACTGACAAGTCTTGTAACAATACTGAGCCACACGGAGTAAAAAACGCATGATACTACAAAAGCACATTCAGAAGACACTACAGAGATAAGGTAGGTACTGATAACACAAATTTTACCAGAAATAAAATTATCTGGAGTTTAAGTTACCTAGAATAAAAAAAGACAGTATAAAGTAATTTTGTATTTTCTTCTTGTATTGTAACATCACCTTGGATTTTGCCTTTTAAGTTCATTCCTGAATTTCTACATGTTCTGTACTGCAGCTCCAGGTACTTTTTCATTGGTAACAGATATATTTTAAATTAGTTTTTGTTGTTGTTGTTGAACTCCCACAATTTTGAATTTGATATACCCATACTTCTAACATTCAGGTGACACACTAATTTCTGAAGCTGAAATGCATTGGTTTACAAGTATGAAATATCACTGTCTTAAGTCTGATCAACAGCCTCGCTTTGAGTACTCAAATGCAAACGTCAGGGAGAAGTTACAGCTTCTGGATTGATAATACATTAACACTACAGCAGCAATTATTTATCTGTAAAATTGCTGACTGCCTCTGAAAAAACACAGTATTTGTCCTAGGAAAACAGATAAAATGCTAACAGCTAACATTAAAGTGCTTCTAAATTAAAAGACCACTAATGCAAATGTAATTGAATTTTAGTTCCTACTGCAGTGAAAGTGCTGGCTGGAAATTGTGAAGTGATCACTCTATTACTGAAGAACTCAGACTATCAATTCAATAACTTAGAAAATAAGTCTTTTCCCATAGACAATGCAAACAAAAACATGAGGCAGATGACTTGATAAAAACTTGTAAAATAACCTTACTATATAGTCTTAGTTACAGAAAGAGTACCTCCTTAAGTCACGTTTTCAAATAGGATATTCTTCCTTTATTTACTAGTTTATTTTACAAGGTCACAAACAATTCTAGAACAATTTTTTAGAGCTTTGAAATTCTATCATGACAATAACTTTTTCACGACTTCTCTAACATTTTAGATCTTACAACCATTACAATATGCATTTCTCCTACCAATCTGCCTGATTATTTTGATTCAGAATGCTCATGCTGAACTAGTATTAAGACTCCTGTTCTAAGCACCGTATTTATCCAAACCTGAGTATGACATACTGATAAAGGACATTCAACACTGACTGTTAAGTGTTAATCAAGCAACTTTAAACACTTGGTCCACATAGAGAAAATGCAATATAAGGATAGAAAAAAAACAGGGCCATTTTCCCTACACTGACTTTCAAATGACAATCTTAAGGGAAGAAAACTGTCATTCAGTACTAGTAGTAAATCTACAGACAGATAATTCTCACATTAGTAAAGAAAAATCACGTAAGAATCTGCAACACAAAACAAAAAAATATATGTTTTACTATAACTGGCAGTGGAGAATGGATTACCAAACAAACTTTCGATTTAAGGAGATTTTTGAAAACTATGACTCTCAACCAAACCTTCCCACTCCAGCAATCACATCTGAGATTTCTGAAAATTTTTCACATTACCTTTTAAGGACACAAAGAAAAGGAAACAATGGCCATCTTTACCATGACCTGAAAAGGACTGATATACAACATCACTGAGCAAGCAGAGCTACTGTTTCCCCAAGATCACTGCTTTTTTTCTGGAATCTTAAGCTTCTAAAAAAAAAAAAAAGAAAGAAAAAAAAAAAGATATAACCATTTTTAGTTTTATCTAAGATCTCTTAGTTTCCAAGCAAAACACTCAACTTTCACACACAATGCATCAACTATGAAAATGATTGACTTTGTATCGGATTATATGTTGTCTGAAAAAGGCAAATCATACTAGTGTTAAAGGACTATAAAAGAAAACTCTAAAAACACTTGGAGTGTCACTTTTTCCATTGTAGGTGTATGGTATGTATAAGGAGAAGCTCAAAGAGATATCTCAAAGGATTTTAAGAAGCTCTTCAATACTGATGACACATTTTTCCCTGAAATAAGCCACTTCCTTTCTAAAACCCACACAGTACCTTAGTGTCAAGACTAAATTGCTTCTCCTGAAGTATGTGAATACATTTTTCTTATCTAAAACACTGAAGTCTTACATTATCGGTTGTATCTTAAATCATGGAAAGTAGTATTGCTAGCCATGTCAGATTTCACACATTTCCATTCAGTAAAGAACACATTCCCCTTGCAACAGGCTGAATATGTGCTGTACCAAAGCATCACTAGGTCTAATGGGCTCTTATCAGGCATTTGAAAACTTCTGCTACTGGATAATGAGAAAAGCCTTAAGTTGGGAAAAATATTTCTTTTCAGTATCTAGGTATAAATTACCAATTTTGTTACGGGCAAAATCAAGGGATTAGAGCTAAGTATGGTAAGTGGAAGTAAAAACTTCTTGGCTAATGAAAGCATATTGGACATTACGATCAAACTTCACAATGTTTTTTTCTCCAAGATTTCTTTGGAATTCTCACTAAGATATCAGTTCATGATTTTTTTTTTTTTTTAGTTAAGACTTCCAAGATCACCTAATCACAATAACAAAGCAGAAATGGCCAAAGCTATTAACAAAGATATTGTTAATATCGGTGCCCAGTTGCAGCATATGAAGCCAGCAAAAAACAATCATATGTGCTTGGACTGAAGAAGCACCCTTAAGAACCAAAAATAAGCCTCGCTGAATTCAACTGAGTGATAAGAAAAAGCTAATTACATTAACTCACTTTGTAGTAATGCTTGTGAGATTTCCATTTTCTTTTGGCATTTGGCAAAACTGAAAGAAGATATTTACACAGTAGAAGCAAAGAATGAATTCCAGAAAATTGGTAAGATACATAACGTTAAGTAAACGCAAGCTAAGCATCTACTTGTTTTGCTTGTGGGTCATATTCTTGAAAATGTCCTGTCTTCATATCAACAACCTGAATACCTGCATTATTAATAAAAATCAGAAATCAACAATAAATGTCAGTGAATAAATACTTGCTATAACGTAGTATATAATAATACCTAAATAATAAAAATACTTGCTATAACATAGTATGATAAATATACTATTAACGGACACAAGAAAAGCAATATAGTTCAACATCTAGAAAAATAGACCTACACTCTATTCCTAGATTATCTGGCACATCATGAGTAAGGCTTTTCAGCTTCCTGTGCTTAACTTCCTATTTAGCCTTTTTACTGTGTTTCACCAAATATTTATACATGTAACACTATGAAGGCCCTGTTCTACCATAATACAAAATAGCCAGTCCCCCACACAGATAGTTCAACTATGACAATGGCACAATTTGAAAATGATTCTTCTACCCCAACGCCAAACCAAACATGCTCAGTTCACAGTATTTTTTTTTTATTATTTCCTGCAAGGAGTGCACATTTACAGAGATTTGACCTCCTTCTTGCTCACACATCACTAAAACCAAAAATCTTAGTGTCATAAAGTGGTTAACAATTCCGTTAACAGTGCCTGAAATGGAATAGAATCTTGCTCGCTCACCAGTATCTGTATTTGTTCTCTAATACTAACAAGGGTAACAAGAGATGAAAATGTAGTTTAGACAGAAAAAGCAAACAGATATGAAATGAGTATGTACAGAATGCAGATCTTTTTTGACTAAGGCACCATTTTTACATAAATATTTTTGAGAAATTTGAACTTCTAGAGAAGCCACTCTGACAACAGTGAGAGCAACCATATTGCAACAGTGCACTTTCACAGTGAAATCTGAGCAGCACTAACAGTCACTGCTTAGAAAAAAGTGGATACCTGAGCAGTGCTACATACATGACAAACATCATTGCTTTAAAAAAATATATTAAGATTTTTTCATTCTTTGATTTTATAGACCCAGAGACTCAATATAGCCAAATTAAATACTAAGATCCATCTTCATCTACTACTAACATGACAATGAATAAATACTTCACTAGTAAAACTCTTCTCCAGAACATCCATATTCTTACTGTAGAAAAGAGTCTTCACTAATGTGAAACTCTTAAACTGCTCATGAAGCATGAATTCTCATTAAAAACACATCATTTTAATCTTTCCAGTCCACAATCATTTTACATGTTCTTGTCATCTTCTAGTCACTTTACTACCAGAAAGTTGCAGAGAAGAAAATGAGTTATTCCGTAAAGGAATAATGATGCCAACAGACTGCAGACATACCTAAGAAGTCAGAGGTTTAATTTTAACAGACCATTTTTAAGTATGCAATGTAATGTTTCCACAAACTAAGTAATGTATATTTCTCTAATGACAGACATCAGAAACTTACAAAGAACTTCATAAGAATCATTCATTTCAACAATCACTTAAAATCACACAAACTCAATTAGCTTTGACTTTTGGTAATGGAAAAAACAAAAAAGTACTTCAACAAACTGTGTAGATAGAAGAGTAATTTGGTTGTACAGCACAGTAATATTAAAATACAGACTCCATTCCCTCTGAACTGCCCCATTAAGATAGCAATCTGTGAAGCAGAAGAAAGCTCTCTGAAAATAAATAATACATCATTGGCTTTGGATTTTATTTCATCTCTGTTTTCTAGTAAAGAGTAAATACATTTGTTTCACACAAAAAACGATTCTCTTAACTTCCCTACAGCAAATGCTGTTAGGTCAAAACCATTAGGATACACAGAAGTATATACAACTTAAAGCAGTGACATTTCCTCATCATCTGAACATAAGACTGTACTTCATGAATTGAACATAAAATCTACTTCAGAGCTTACCAGCTGTCTGTATTTCTTGTAAATAAGAGTTACCAATAAAAACTATCTCAATTTTCAAAGAAAATAAAGCAGCAAACCCTCACCTTTTCAGTACTTTGTAATTCATAGAGTAAAAACAAAATTCTTCAAGTGATGAAATTTGGTGGGCTTTGTTGTTTTTTCCCCCCTCCCTACCACAACTCAATCAATGTTTAATATAAAGACTGTTTTTACAACAATTTTAGAAAACTGGGCACTTTAGATTTCAGACATGACTGATTGTGTATCTAACTAAACTACTGTCCATATATAATATACTGTGATAAACTGTACATACTCCATAAAAAGAATTCATATCCTATCATCTTAGAACTATTTTGAATAGCTATTCATTTCTGCAGAAACTGCTCTGAAACTTTCTGCATAAGTGTTGATTTTTAGAAATTGTTGATTAATGAAAAATGAATTTGAATCACATGACTGGAGGAAAATGTCAGAATAGAAACTGCAAACTCCACCCACCTGCACCAACTGGCCTCTTCAAAATATTATTGTACAGCAGTTCCAGAAACTGAAGTACCTTGCTGCTTTTTAAGATCCCAAGAATTGTCTGAACAATTCAATTAGAAATTACTCAAATAGCAATTTCTGAATTAAAAAAAAAAAACAACAATAACAGTTATGTGAAGTTTGGTCTCATTGTTCTAAAATTGGAATTTTCTGCTCCTAGCATCCTATAAGCTGAGAGGGAACAAAGCACCAAATTTTCTGTTGTGATTCAAAAAAACAGGTAACTGTTATTACGTTAAAGAGTATGCAGAAGCAATCATTTTTTGAAATCCTACTGGGGGCTATTTTCATATTCTTCTCATATTTTATTTTTACTTTTAATTTGCCCTGATTTTCCAAAATAGGTTCTAATAGAAATAAAGGTCAATTCACACTCGTTTTCCAAAACATGTTCTGGTAAAAATCAGCTAGAAAAAGAAACTCAGAAGAGGTACATGGGAGAGATGCTCAGAAACTTTATTTAGTAGTCTACTGTAGGACCTTCTACCATAACAAAGATCTAGAAAGCTAGTATTATTTTGTGCCTTTTTCTTCTTTCACTGATATCCTTTCATTTTTAAGACCCTAATATGGTTTTAAAATGCTATCAAAATTATCAACATAACTTCAAACACCTGTTTGGAACAAAAGCAAATTGGAGCCTGAATATAGTATCTGAAGCTGTATTAGCATGCGTCGGTTTCTGCCCTACTTTCTCCAAGGCAATCTTCCATTGAAAAAATGATGCCTGTGCAAATCTAGGCATGAATTTCAGTGTTCCCACAACAGCAGCAATTACAGAACATTTAATCACAACTCTATTGTATGAAGAAATTAAGAAACTGTAATTAAGACTGCATTTTCAAATACGCATTTTATTTAAGCATATAAAGCAATATCCAAAACATCATTTCATATAAAAAAATAAATCAGTATCCACTTAATTAAGAATAATGTGCAAAATAAATTTAATGTATGCAATACCTTAGAAATATACAGTCCAAATACCAGAAGCCATATGTCTATGTAGCTTGACATTCTCTCTTACATGTCCATATGTCAACATAGACACAAGCACTTTACAATGTTAATGTGTATTCCAAAACAAATACAACTAACCCATATTAGACAAAAATACAAAGTAGCTGCAATTTGAAGGGAAAAATTATATATACACACCAATAAAATAAGATTATTTTAAGCATAAAACAGACAGAAACAGAGTTGTTATACAAAAATGCCATATATCATTATATTTATGGAGTATTCTAAGAAAATTAAATCCATCACTGATAAAAGAAACCTGGTTCTCATTAACGAGATTAAAGAAATTAAGGAGTAACAACAACACAGTAACACCTTTGGTTTAAAAAAAAAAAAAAAAGTAAAATTTTTGCAAGTGTTGAAATAGCCCCTGCTGAAAATTAATTGGAAATCAGATTTATTCTTCATTTAGGCATCCTTTTAGTGCCCAGCCTACAAATTTGTTTAATTCAAGCCTCGTTTCAGGATTCAGAATTACAAACTGAAGAAAAATCCCTCCCCTACTCCTTATACACAGAAAAGCATGCATTGTTTCTTCAAGATCACTGGCAATACTGAGATACATGCAAACAAAAAAATATTTATACATGAAAATTTAGCTACCAAACAAGATCCAAAGTTTTTTTAGTAAGATATCAATTCCATAGTAAGAACCCCAATAAACATATGATACTGGCCTTGGGCTTCAGTCACTTATTCAAAGTTTCATCTGCATGAAACCCATGGCAAAACTGTTCTAAGTACTACACATTGCCACCTACTTCTTGCACATGCTTTCCAAATGCATCCATAGTTTTATATTTCCCTGTATGTCCCAGTACTCAGCTCTAAGTTTATTACAAATGCTAAGAAATTTCAGGCAAAGAACAGCGGACAAGAGATTGAGAAAGCAGACCAAGACCAAAAAGTTTAACACGAAAAAGATTTAGAGGAAAAAAAAATGTTACAAGAAAAATTTAGAAATATACATATTAGAAATCTCTACCTATAAAAACATTAATTAGAGCCCCAAGAGTACACAGAACATTAGAAAACAAAAAGATCTCCAATATATAGCCAGGCATGCCTTCAGCAAGCTTTCCATTACTACTTCACATACAGAAATTAAAATTTATCTACTAGAAGAATATAAACCATTAAAAAAAACTGCTAATTTTAGCAATAAATTCTCCAAATAGGACATTTTGCCTCAGTGGGAAAAATACATCTGAACTCTGTAGCAGTGAGAAGTTAATGCTAACTACAGAGAAACAGACAGCTATAAAAAGTATTTAATGCAGCTCAGAAAGTACAATTTGCCACTAAAACTGATCAGTGAAATAGTATACAACCTATATAGACTTCTAGGATCTAATTCCCTCAAGAATATGAATCTAAGAAGGATCAAGAAACTACATGGATGTTAATTTATGGAAGAAAGGTAGATCCTCGACCTAAAGACAAAGGAAGTACAACAATTCTGTTCCTGCTCATGGGCTTACGAGAACACAGTGTGAATGCTGGATTGTATTGCTTATATTTCAATGCTTTAAGGCACTTGAAACAAGTAAGGATACAGATGACTAAATTTAACAAGTAATCTAGAACATAAACACGTCAGCACTGTTATTAAATAGAACTTTTATTAGTAAGAATTAGAAATATGAATATCATTTGAGAGGTCAGAGGTCAAATTGCTGACAGTCCTACAAAACAACAGCTAGCATCAACTAGACAAACAAGTAATTATACAGAATGTGAAATTTATACCTGAGCACACTGGAACTCATCCTGTTTTTATTTAGAAACAAAATTATAGTGCAACCTGAAGTCAGGAATCAACTTAAGTTTTTGTCGTATCTTTTGATATAACACGCTAAATAAAAAACAGATTAAAACTGGATTAAAACTGTATCTACTTTTCTATACAAGCTGCCAAGTTTGTTACGAATAAACGTATTACAGTACCCAAACAAATGTATTTTTTTAGTTGCAGCAGTACCTCTATTGCACATTTTGCTGATTAGAATCTAAAACACTGACACTGGAAATATATCTAAAGAATTTATGTACACTAATGTATACCAACATAAAGACACACGCATCACTAACTTGACTAACAAGGGCACCAGAATCTGGTCATCAGCTAAAAACGTCAGTTCTAGATGTCCTAATTCAGATCTTCAGTGTAAAGCTTTGAAATAACAGTGACGGGTGGCAATAGTAGAAAACAGTATGTGTACACCACTATGGAAGCTCTCTTCAAAACAGACAAGAGGCAGATATAAACAGCACCTATGCTTTTTGTCTGAAACATTTTCTTCCACTAAGAAAAGACACCCATGCTAAAGTTAGAAGTTAATTGATAGAATTCCACTAAAACTTCTCATGAAACATGTGCCACATATTTATCTACAAAACGGCTACAGTAAAATCCTGAAAACCACATTCTGACAGATGACTGGAGAATGGAAGAAAGGGAATGCAATTCCAAATGTAAGCGCTTGCTCCCCAACAAATTTGGTCCTATTGAAAACTATACATGTCCTATTACAACTTTCAATCAAAACCTGAGGTTAGTGAGGCTTTTTAAAAATGAAGGATTTTCTGTCTAAGTATAATAAAGTGGTGACACTGAGGAGAAATAATGGATTCAGGAGGGGCAGTTTAATAGCATACCTTATCAGGAGATTAAGCTTTAAGAGCATTTAATAAAACAGTTGCAATCTAAACTGATGTTCCCACACCCCAAACTACACACTACATAGCAAAACTGAGTTATTTCAAAAAATAATACTTCAGTGTTCTTCCCAAAGAAACATATATACACATACCCCTAGACAGGTGTTTCAAGAAGTCCAAAGAGGTTTATAAGATATTGTATACGCTATACCAATATACTAAAGTTCGAGACTTCACAAAAGTTAAAAAAGTTAAATTGTAAGTGAAAATTAAGCAAAAATAAAGATATTCAGTGCAACAGTTAAAAAGTTCACGTACAAATTTGTTATCAATCTTACAGTGAGAATTGTCACATCAATTAAAAAGAATTTAAAAACTCAATTCTGGACTGTAAATAGGTCCTATGAATTTCTTTTTCCAACATACCAAGATAAAAACATTGATTTTTTCCCTTGTGCTACTTTCTTGTAAAAGCTTTTTGTTGATTAGCTTTTACAATATCATCAGGAGATGCTGTTTTGAAGTCAAATGGCGTTATGGCTGTTTTAGGAGCAATTTCCTTAGGTTTTACATCTTGTACCTGTCTACTGTACAGGAAAGCTTTATGCATACCAACTGTGTGTCGCTTATAACCTTTTGGAGGATAAGGAAGACATAAAGTTAAAGCAAAAGCTGAAGGTCTTGCACACAGAATCTTCATCCATGAAAGGGACAAGTCCTGCCTCTTAGAAGTAAACCCTCTTCTGCTCTTATTTGCTTTACCTAAGCCAGAACATTTTCCCTGCTTTGCCTTTAGAAGTTTTGTTTCAGGAATTAAGACATTTGACTGTTCTATCACATTCTGCTCTGCAGGTGCATTCACATTTTTTAAAAGGACACTTAAATCAATGTTTGTTCTTTTAGAGGGCCTCAATTCATTTACACTGAGTACAGAAAAGTCTGGTTTTTGTTGAGCATCATCTACTTCAATAGCCTCTGCTATTAAATCAGAGAGCGTTAAGTTCTCAACCTCCTTTAGTGGAGAAACTGAAGAAAGGGCTAGAGAAGACAAAGATCCTGTTAAGTCTGGCATCTCACTTGAAGTTTGTGGTTGACTTACTAGTTGGGATAACGATGAGGTTCCCAAATTCTCATCTGTGATACTTGCTGTTGCCTGGGTATAAAGATCAGCCAAAGAATAACAGTGGCTTGCACCGCTTTCCTGGTGCTCCTGAAGTAAGTCAGCCAGTGATGTATTTCCAGACCTTAACACTGGCAATGCAGCCATCTCTGAAGAGGGGCTTTCTTGCTTTCTACTTTGCACAAGTGAAGAATAATTTTCAAGTTCATTCTTTCTATTTGCAGTATGACTGACTTCATTATCAAGAGCCAGTTCTCCTAAAGCACTCATTACACAAGGACTGCAAAAATTTTCATTACTACTGCCATCAAAAGTTTCTGAGGCAATAGACGGAATACTGTCTTTAAGACTCAGAGAATCACAAGCCACATTCTGCATCAGCAAGGATTTCAAGTCCTGTGCTTCCTTGCATTTCAACTTCTTAAGTGAAGAATTTCCAGATGGGTTACTTCCTATCCTACAGCAAGCATCTTCACTGTCAGGAATTGAACCTACTACACTTGCACTTTCTGATAGCTGATTCTCTGTCTCATTCATAGGCTCACAAAATGATCCTTTACAAGTATCATCGCTGGAAGAAGACAGAACAAGTGAAGAGGATTTTGATCCTTCCTTTTCAGATGAATATATACCAGTTTTTCCAACATTAAGGAGCATTTTGTCATTTGCAATTAAGGAATAACAAGCCGAATCAGTTTTGGCTGTGAAATTTCCAACCTCTGGTTTGTTGGAGCTGTCAACATTTTCTACTGCACAAGAGAAACAGTTTTTATTAGTAAGTAATTCTGGAAAACAAAGTAAGTCTCCTTACCTTACAATAGCCAAAAATTTTCAGATGGAAGTACAGCCACAACAAAGTAAGTAGAGAGCAGCATCAAAAAACAAACAAACAAACAAAAAAAAAAAAAAAAAAACAAGAAGAAACATGAAAAGGCATTTAATTACAAAGTGTTACTCAAAGATATCTGCTGTTCTACAACTAAATTATTGTTATTTACTGAAATACCTACACAACTTCACGAATCAGCAAGTAGAAATCAAAACAAGAAAGTTACTGTACAAATTATACACACACACACACACACACACAAAAAGTATCACTGTGGAATGTCAGTTTACTGAACAAAGATTGAAAATATAAGCTAGGACATATTTTCATTAATTAAGTCATACATGAAAATTCAGAAATTTACTATGAAATGCAGATGGTTGCTTACATTCTGAATTTAAGCTGACAGTTACACCAGTGAAACATACTGCTTCCTTTAAACACTTTCAGAACAAGGAAATAGCAGCTGGCATCTTTAAGATTTCCAGTAAATTGCTAACGCAACAGTAATCATCCTCACAGCCTGTAAAGCCAAAATTAAACTGTATATACACATGAAACATCTTGAATGCAAACAATCCAATAGTAGCATACCTTTTGTTGTCTTTCTTACAATCACAGCATCCTCATCCTTGGTCTTCAAATTTCGCTTACTGTCTTGTGAAAGCACAAGATCTAAAGCCTTCTGTACATCAAATTTACTATCCAGTACTGCTTGCACCATTGCCTGGTCTGGTACAGACTCCGCCAAAACTTCTCTCATTTGATCAAGGCATGAACTAAGACGAGCTATAAAAAACAAATTACTATTACAAACTGATACAAAATAAAGTTTTAACAAATCAGTCTAACTACAAAGACCACACATCTGATTAACAAAAACAGGAGAGAAATACCACAGTAAGAGATAAAACCCTCATAAATTAATTTTAATCTCATTTCTTTTCATAGTAAAATTTTATCCCTCAAGCCCTGGAGAATATTTCATTCATTTCAAATATTGCAGTAAGGAACACATCACTGACTACTATGTATTTATTAGTCTAATAAAGTCTCAACATTGTAATACTTTGATGTTATAAAACTAATTGCAGAGTAGAAATACAGGTAATCACCTTAAAATTACTCAAAATCGTTTAATAAGTTAACACAGAAATCCATTTAACAGCCTGTTGTAAGTGTTTACAGGAGCTACAACTTGTATCGAAAGTAAAGCAGCGTTTTTGGAACGCTCAGGCCCTAAAAAATTGAAAAAGTTTAAATACTAGCAGATCTGGATGAATGCAGCAGCTTTCAAACTACCTCTTCTAGAA
Source organism: Meleagris gallopavo (assembly GCF_905368555.1). Lineage (NCBI taxonomy): Eukaryota > Metazoa > Chordata > Aves > Galliformes > Phasianidae > Meleagris > Meleagris gallopavo. Next base: position 55,016,674 of record NC_139405.1, on the reverse strand, counting down.
TCAAAAAATATTTTTTGGTTCATAAAATCCATTTATAATATATTCCTACACTCCTGTGAAAAACACTACAAAACATACAGGGAAATGAAAAGAAAGCTTACAAAATCAAATCCTAACGTTAAAAAATATAAAGAAGTTATTTTCACTTTCCAGGACTTGAGCATAGTTCAAAATGAAAGAAAAATTACACTAAAGATACACTCACAATAGAAAAAAGTGTTTTTTCCTCAGACATCTTTCACTTTTCAATTTAAGCCTAATGACACAGTTCTCATCACTCTCACCAGTCTTTTTTTTTTTTTAATAAATATTTTTGTAATTTAGTAAGCCAACTTCCTCAAGTTAGAGTAACCAACAAGGCTGACAACAATACTAATCTTGACTAAGATAAGTTTCTTAAGTTCTGACATCCCACATAACTAGAGACAAAAAATTTAACAGGATGTTACTTCAATGGAAGTAATGAGCTGATCTCAAAGACAAAAACCTAACAGAACAGAAGAATATCTTGAATATCACTGTTACTGCCAGTTTCAGGAAGACCATTAAAACAACAGTAAGAAAATTCCTTATCTGAACAACTCCTCAAAGATGGCAACACTGAAAGAACTCTGCTAAGCAAATCCAATACTACAGAACTCCACACGCTTACTTACATCAGCTGTCTTGATGCAGAACGAGTACTGGTAGAGCCCTGGACAATGTCTTAGTTTAACATTTTATTGCCTGTCAATTAGGATGAATAATCTCCAATTCCCTAGCTTGATTGCAATCAGAACTCTTGTATTAATGGCCAACTTGTCACACTTTTCCAAGTGCTCTATGACAATATCAAAATAAAACAGGTCTTATGAAAAAACACCCCTGAACTCACAGGAAATGGTTATTGCTAGTTTTCCCTTCCGTCTTTTTCCTTTATGTCCTGAATGAGTTTCCCCATTCACATATCACTTCTTAGTAACTGATGGACCTTGTCAAAAGTATTATGAAAACTCAGTTTATGGCACTGTCTAGATCACAGAATCATAGAATGGCCTGGGTTGAAAAGAACCACAATGATCACCTAGTTTCAACTCCCCGCTATGTGCAGGGTTGCCAGCCACCAGACCAGGCTGCCCTGAGCCACATCCAGCCTGGCCTTGAATGCCTCCAGGGATGGGGCATCCACAACCTCCTTGGGCAACCTGTTCCAGTGTGTCACCACCCTCAGGGTGAAAAACTTCCTCCTAATATCTAACCTAAGCCTCCCTAGTCTTAGTTTAAAACCATTCTCGCTTATCCTATCACTATCCACCCTCATAAACAGTTATTCCCCCTCCTGTTTATACACTCCCTTCAAATATTGGAAGGCCACATTGAGGTCACCCTGGAGCCTTCTCTTCTCCAAGCTAAAGAAGCCCAGTTCCCTCAAGCCTTCCTCATAGAAAAGGTCTTCCAGCCCTCAGATAACTGCATCTAGACTGGTTCTTTCCAATTATCTTCTACAGCATCATTTCCTGCTACAAAGCATATTACACCCCCAATTTATCATATTTACCCATGTCTACGCATTATCATCGATTCTACAAATTCAACTGATATTAAATTTAGATTTGTCTATTGTTCCAGAATTTTCTGCAACGTATGTTTTGAGTACCAAATTTCATTTATACATTTTATTTTCTATTAATTTTTCCTATTCATTTAACAATACATTTTGTGCTTACTAACGTAAAAATAAGTTATTTGGAATATTGAGAGTTAAAAAGTTAGCTTTAATATTTTGGAAAGAGACTTGTAAATCTTTTCCACAGAACATTTAAGATATTACGTAGCAAGTTTGAAAAACAAAAGCAAGTATTCTTTCCCCCACCACTCAGCACATGGAACTGGGCTTTTAGCATTGAACTTACAGCTACAGGATCAAGTGGAAATCAAAGACTAATGGATTCAGTACAGCATTTGATAAAACTGTAAAGGATATGGGTAGCTAATGACATCGTTTCAAGGGAATGCATCACTTCACACCTCCCAAATACTACTACCTACCATTTTTGGAATGCAATATAAGCAAAGACCATTCCATGTACAAATACTCTTTCTTCCCTCATTCCATTTGTGGAGTAAAGATACTAAGCTACACAGATGTTTGGTCTAAAACAGTACAGTCGTTCTTTTGTTTATATTTCATATCAAATCTAAATATTTTCAGTAAGAAAGCTTTCCTGGTTATATCACTAGTCCATATCACGACATCATGCAACAGGCTGTTGGATGCAGAGGCACAGTGCACTGTGGAGCTGTATTTCCTGATTTTGTCTAGCAGTCTCACGTGAGTTCTGACTCCCCAAGAGGAAGATCACTAAGATGTACTGCATTTCCCAAGAGCCTTCACATGATCTCCAATTCCAGGTGACAGGGACGAGGGCTTCTTCTGGGAGTTAGCAGCACAGAGAGCAGCAACGCAGTTCTGGCCTTCCCCTCTCTCCCATTTGAGTTACTAATCATAACTCCCTTTTCTTATTATTACCTTACATTCTTTTATTTGTAGTGAATTTGTTATCTCTCTCTACCTTAATTGGGTCATTTTTTTTTTTCCTTCACACCAAAAGGAGAGAAAGGGGCCCCCCTACCCTGTCACGCTTGAAACTGCTACAAAAGTAAAAGTATATTTCAGTGTAAGCAAGCGAGATACAAGCATTATACAAAAGGTAGTTACAAGCCTGAAGAATCACCATGGATGTTACTACCCATGAAGCATGTAGTTCTAATACAAGAATTCAGAATATCAAGTGGTAAGTCAGTCGTGTAATACTGAGTTCAGACTATTTAGTCTACTTTCAATCACATGAGATAGGTCTGAGTATTATTATTTTTCTATCGTTACCTCTATCAACTTCAGTCAACTGATGATTGGGTGTAAAACAACCAGCAGTATCTTCCGTATCCTCATAGCCATATTCCTCTTCCAATGGCTCAGCAAACGTTGCTGGTTTGTCTCGTCTTGAGTAGATAAACTGAGCTGCTACATTAGGTAAAAATTCAAGTATTAAAAAAAAAAAATAAAATACAAGTATTACTTGCTCCTTTAAAAACAGAAATGACAAGAAAAAAAGTTAGGATGCTGAACTGTTTTCACCACAGTGAAAAGACAGATTGGGAAATATCTTTGTATCTGTCTACATCGCCTAAGCATTTTACAAGTTCAATACTCAAACAGAAAAAAATATTCCAGGTCTGAAAAATAGTTACTTTCTATACTGAATTACCTCCTATGGCCTGATGTCTTAAATCTTATTCCACACTTTTTTTTTTTTTAACTTCAGTGACAAGTAAAAAAATTAGCATGCAAATAAATACTGCATTTACAGTATTGCACTGTCACACCATTAACTATTTTTCAAGCACACACAAGTTTCATCACCAAATGAAAAAATACCTTATGCCTTAGAAAATGTCAAGAAAAAACTAGCAATTAGATTTAGAAATTCAAAATGTTAACATTCAAATCAGGGAATGTGACTACAATTAGTAAACATATATACCTAGATTAGCTTATCTAAAAAGGATGACAGAGAAACAGACTTTTAAGGATCCAATTAACTTAATTACCCATGGCCAGATGCCACAGACTACATCACAGATGCTGTGGATTTAGAACCAGACAAGTCATCCACAATAGCGCAGCTGCAGAACAACATCAGCTATACTATCTTTAGGGTCTACCTGGCTCTAAAAACACCGTCACCAAGTCGAGGCAAACCGTGAATTAATCATCTTTCAGAGATGAATACAATCTAGTAGTACTATAGCTAAGTTGAATTCAGCTAGGCCAAGCCACTCCAATCGCATCTTACCTGAGCACACAGCATCACTATTTTTGCACCTATTTTGCCATGTTCCAAATAATCAGAAGCTTATTAACTTCACATCAACTTGCATGAGAACAGCTGCAAGCAAGGGCCAGTGATGGATCCCACAAAGACTCTTTACCCCATGTACCTTCAAAGTTTTGTAAAAGATATCAAACACCAGACACAGAATTACAACTGTAGCACACAGATGGATCCTACTAATTTTTAAAGATAGCCAACATTTTAACACCATCAACATATATCCATAAATCAGATATTCTGAGCATCCATTCCCCAACGTAATGTAGTTACCATGACTGAACATGCTAACCATGTTTATATGTAATTATTTGAACTAACCTGTAGAAGGAGAAATGCAATAATCATCTTCTACGGACTGGCCATACACATCATCATCTTCGAAATCTATGAAGTTAAAAAAAAAAAGGTTAGTTTGCACAACTTTTAAATAGAATCATAAAATCATTCAAAGGAGCTTTTTTTTTTGTTTGTTTGTTTGGTTTTTTTTTTTTGTAGGGTATTAAGATCTTCTACATCTCCAGTATTCCAGAAGTACAATAAGTTTTGCTGTTCATTTACCTAAGTAAGACGCTCTATTATTAAATGTTAAAGTAATACAGTACTTTATTTCTCAGCAGAAAAATTTCAGGAGTTGCAATTCTTCACCATCTCCTCTGGAATGCTGCCCTCATCATCTAACTTCCTTCAGTCCTACCAACTTCTATCCCTAGTGCTTCTCTTGATATTTCTGCCTGACTCTTAATACCTTAACCACAGTCTGTTCTATTACAATCATCACTCCTGTAGCTCAAATTGGGATTTCTACTCTATACTTACCTATTTCTCAGCTTTCTTTTCTCTGATTTATCCCCATGTTTACCCACCCACCTTCCAAAACTCAAAAGTTCAGCAAGGCAAAAGCATAATTCTAAATTTCCTTCTAAAATTGAAGTTTGAAGCAGTTTCAGCCAAAAAGCAAGAATCCTATACAGTTACTCAAAGACACCCACAGACCTTATCAATTCAAATTTTAAAAAAAGAGATCAAACATCAGGTAAAAAAAGAATCAATCATCAGGAAACATAATTAGAAAGTAAATTATTCCCAATTAAAAATAAATACATACCCTGCCATTACATAGATCTTGAAAATAAACTTGCACTTTTCCCCAAGAATAATGAAATACATAATAGAATAATGAAATATTTTTAAAGATGTTGTTGCATATGCTTAACAAGTTCACAAATATTGTTTGCTTCTTTTTCCAAGAGCAAGAAGCAAAAGTAGCTGGCAGCAACACAGAAATCTGGTATTCTGATACCATCTTAAAGGCCGCAGAACTAAAACATTACAAACAACATATCCATCCAAAAAACAAACAGAATTATTTGAGGTGTGAAAGGTTAGTTTTACTCTCAACACAAAACAGGAAAAAAAAAAAAATCAACATCAACTTAACTTGCATTTACCATAGACTATTTTTTTTTAAAACTGATAGAAAACAGTCTAGAGACCAGAGATACATTCCACAGCACCAACAGCTATTTTGCCTACAAACTCTCTGCAGGAATTCAACAGATTTCAGTTCAGAACTCATTCAGCTCCGAACACACTACCTCAAAAAGAGCTCAAAAACAGAATGCAGTTACATGAAGGCTGAAAACCCTTCCTCAGGGCTCAGAAAAACCTTCCTATAAAAACAGACCAAAAATACTGCAGGTATTTACTTTAGAAAACCAATAATTGGGCCTAACAAAGCAGTATACATACACGTATTCTAAGTAAAATAGCAAGACTGCACGTGACTACAAAAGTAATATATGGCGGAAGTATATAGACTACACGTATACAAACCTATAATTAAATCTGATGTGTAATGCAGCAGTAGAATTTCAGAGTAGCAAGAGCAACATAGGCCTCATATGGTTACATCAATTTATAATGCATCTCAGCAAACTCAATTAAAAGAACTCCTGATTTAAGTACAAGCATTAAAGTGAGTTCTACAGTTCTACTCACGCAGAGGACAGAGGTCCAGTCAAGACCAACATTACAGCCAACATCTTTGATGAAGTAAATGCCTATAGAGGCTGAAAAAATTCAGCACAAGAATTCCCAACACAGTCTAAGGTTGGGCTCCTGCTAGGTAAACTTGAAGAGCACAGGTCACACAAAGGTAAAAGTGGTCACACAAAGGTAAAAGTGCACGTAGATTTAAATGATTTCTCTCAAAATTCCAAATCCATGGCACAAAACCCCATTTTTGAGCTTTGTTCAGGAACAGGAAGAGCAGACAGGCAGAAATATTTCCTGCATTTTTTTGTATCAGACAAAAATTTAGGCAACAAAGTAACTGCTTCCACACTGAAGTGTTATCTAAAACACCAGAATAAAGTGGAAGCGTGCCCATTTTTTCACAAGGCAAGCCAACACAAACAAAACCCTTGAGCAAAAAGGCACAAAGGACAGTTTGCCTGTATTAATAGGACAGGACATCAAGAAAACCAGTTTACTGTAAGCACGAGCTAAATTCTTACATGAGATCTCATTCACTCCATGCAAACTTTAGTACAATATAACAGAAATATCTGATTCTTCCTTAGATGCTCAACTCTATCCTCTAGAACTATGGCTCTCCTACACAGAAGTGCTGCCGCTGTACAGATATTGTCGTTTATCCACATTATACCAACTCGCTGCACTGAGACTGGGCCCACAAACTTCCAAAAGACTCAAAAGAGGCTCAGTCACACCGATACTGGCTTTAAGCGACTCCCACGCCTTTGAAAGGCGCTCAGCCTTGGCAGCCCCGGGCCGGGCAGCTCGGCTTGCCAGGGCCGCGTTCCCACGCTGACCACGGCAACACGTCGGCGGCGGGCGGCAGCGCGGACACGGGCGGAAAGCGGCGGGGGGGGCTGGGGAGAGCGGGGCGAGGCCTCCCACGGCGCCTCGTCCAACCCCCGCGGAGGGGAGGGGAAGGGAGAGAGCTGCTTTTCCCCTCCCACCGGCCCGACGAACCCCGCGCCCTCGCCTCGAGCCGGGCGGTCTCCACAAGGACCCGCCGGGAAAGGGCTGACGGGTCGGGGCTGCGCGAAGGGAGGGGCTGTCGGCAGGCCCGAAGCGGGAACGGCGTCGGACACGGCCGCCGGCTCCTGCTCGCCACTACCTTCGTCGTAGTTGTAGCCTCGGACGTTCCTGTGCCGGGACATGATGGCGGCGGCCGCGTCGTTCACCCGCTGACGGTGTGACGGTGGGCCTAGGACGCCATGTTGGTCTCCGTCGGGCCGCGCAGAAGTCCTCTGCGCAAGCGCACGAACGCACTTCCGGCCGCGCCGCGGCTTCGCGCATGCGCAGCGCCACCCGGGAGATGCGGCGCGTGCTGATCGGCGGCCGTGGCGCAGCGCGGGGTGGCGGTGAATCCGCCCTCGCAGCAGGAGGAGCTCAGCCGGGCGGGAGGGGGGCTGGGCGGCCCGTCTGGCTTGAGGTGTCCTCGTGGCAGTTGAAGTGTAATCGTATGTATATAAGCCATTGAGCGCAGCCCAAAATGAATAAATTGCTACAACCATGTTCGCGTGTATTTATATATATATATATTTATTTATTTATATTTATATATATATATATAAATATATATATATATATATATATATATATGTATTTAACCTGACTGAATTTCAGAGCGGTCACATCTATTAAGGTGGCATAGCATTCTGAGTTGGCCTAAGTTTGCTGAAAGGAATACTGACTCGAAAATACCTTCTTTATTTGTGCAGTATGACAGCGATAGTGTCAGAAAGGCATTTGAAGCACCCTGCAAACTTGCAGCGGTAGGTCTGTAGCAGCTCGGTGTGTGACCTGGCTGATGGTGACCCATAGCCATTGAGGGCTGGTGGCTGATAAATGGGTTGTAGTGATTAGCACGGCTGTTGCCAGTGTTAAATGCTCAAGCTTTGAATTATTAGGCTTCATGGAGGTCTTGCTTTCACTTACGTGTCATCCTATGGTGAGAACCACCTAAAAGCCAGGTCATGAAGAAATATGCCTGCAGCTCGTACTCGTGCTGGGTCAGGGAGTAAGACAAGCTGGAAAGCTGCAGCAGCAGAGAGAAGTGTGACGTCCCTGTTCATAGGTCCACTGGTGCTCCAGAGCCTCAGTGCCACAGGTTTCCCTGTGCTGGAGTTCAGCTCAAAAGACTCAGTTCTTCCCCAGACATTCGCAGTTGTTCAGGGACTGCTAGGCAGGTGGCTCTCCAGTATTTCTCAAGTCAGATGTCTCTATTTTCCATTCAAGACCTTTAATAGTTTGTTTACCTTCTTTGTGTCCTGTCCAGACACAGCTACAAATCCAGCTTCCTCCAGCAACCTGCATAGCCCACTTGTCCTCAGCTCACTTCCAGCCACACATCCCAACAAGCATACAGAGCCTGGTTGTCCAAAAGGTGCTTAGCTATTGTCTTGTCCTGGCTGGTAAAGCAAAAACTGTCTCTATCTGCAACTCCACATCCTTCCTGACTACTGCCAGAGGCAGGGTATGTTAAACATAAGCCAAAGTTTGTGTTCATGTACAAATTGTATGCAAATGTGCAGATTGTTTCCTTGTGTTATTTGTATATTTCTAATTAGTTTGTACAGAATGACACACTCAGCTGCACAAACTTATGATCTATATGATGTCTTTCATATGGTGCTAGGATTAAATTAGAACTGGAAGCAAAAATATCTAATTAATGTTGATGTACTGTTGACCTTCAGTGACAGAAATAAATGTTCGCCGCAGAGTTTGACAGAAATTGTATTGATCACTATCTGTCCCAGTCTCTTGATATGGGTCAAAGATGCAGAACTGCTGTCATACTTCATGATTTGATATTACAGCCTTGCTAAATGTTAAGTGCCACATGGCACGAAACAGTCTTTAGAAGCTCTTGAGTGTCAAGTGCAGTTTTTGAAGAATTATGACAAATATGTACCCAAACCATTTGTAATGTGATTCCCTGCAGGAATGTATGAAATTTCTAAACAACTGATTCCCATTGCTTTTAACAGCAGAAGTCAGACTGATACATTCAAAATAAGTTTGCAGTGGGAGTGCTTGTAGAAAACTCCTAAATGCGGGGCCAAACAGGTCATGCTTTAAAGTTGTGTAACATCATGTAGAGCTGTGGTAGTATCTTCTGTTGGGTGATACAACTCTAATTTCAAAACTGATTGTAGTCTGTGCAATCTGGTCCTCTAGTGAAGTAAATTAGCACTGTAAATTAGCACCCTTTACCACTACAACCCTCATAACATTCTGCCAGTCTGCCTCCAACAGCTTTAACTTGGAAACTGCACTTTTTTCAACCTCCAGAATTACTCCCATTTTTGAAATGTTAGAATGTGCAGTGAATATTAATCATGTAAATTTAACATATTTTCATTTTTCAAATAGTGACATTTCTCTTTTCAAACCAGATCATCAAATTGCAAATATGTTTCTTTTAGTCTTCCTCATCATGCTTTTTACACAAATTGCCAGCTGCTTATCAAATAATTATTTTTCATTTTTGAATTTTATGTTCATGTTCATTATGTTATCAGTTTGGATTTTCAGCTACTGTGACCTCTGCAGATATGACCTACATTTCATTTGTTTGATATTCAAATGTAACATTGTTCACAGTAGTTCAAAAATAATATTTAAAAGAAGGAAAAAAAGATAATGGCATTAAAAATTACAAAAATTACCTAATGTTGCACATAATATGCTGTATAACCTTTCCACAGCATTAACATTAAAGTTGGAAGTTTAGTAATATAATATAAAGACCTACAAAAATACGCCTCCTCCCACCCCCCAAAAAAAAAGCCAGGAACAATAATTTGATACAGAAATGCAGTTGTTTTATATTATAGCGCTGTCTCTGAGAAGTCACATAAACACATTGTGATCATTTCTTCCATTTCTAATTTTAGGGAAAGTGACCAACTTTTTAAGTGGTCAAGAAAAAATAAGCTTTAGTTCTAAATTCCCACCTCTAGCAGTTACTGCTATTTGGAAGTGAATGCAAGGTTCGTGAAAGGTATTCACCCAATAGCAAAGCAGTCTGACTACTCCTTCAGCAGCAATTACTTCTTTAGCAGGGAACCATATCAGTCTGCCTCCAGTAATTCTGATAGAGAAATGACTAACCAGGTCATTTCTGGTAAGCACTATGAGCGTTTATTTCCTTCCTGCCCACTGAAACTGTATGAATGTCAGAGGTGGATATTCATGGTATTCCATAATAGAATAACTTTAATCATGCACTTTTGCTTAGCAGAAATGTGAATGGTGTTATTTCTTCTTAATATGGAGTTACCCAGATTTTTAGTAGTTGCAATGCTCTTAGTTAAAAGAAATATATTTTGTCTATTTCAATATTGCTTCTTCTTCAACCAAAGTTAAGCAATACATGGTTTGGAAAAGAGCAACTTAATTCCAGATATCATGCTATTCTATGCAGTACATGGGTAAGTTTTAAAATACAGATATTATCAATATGACTGTGTACTTTTCCAGCTGATAAATGATTTGACTAAAGCAAAAGAACTGCAAACAATCAATAAGTCTAATTTTTGAAGTGACACTATGTAGATCAGTTGGTGATTAAGAGTCAGAATACAATGAGTATTAATAAAAGATCATTTTGTATATATGGTAAATAGCGTCTCCACTTTTCCACAGTATGACAAACTTGTTAAATATATTATTTTTTTTAGAATTTATTAATGTGTGGAACAGCAAGTTTTGCATATGAGATGAAATGATATACATTAGTGTAGATATTATTACAATTTCAAAAGGATCTAGCAAAATGATTCAAGTAAGTTATATTATGTCAATCTGATGTGCAAATGTTGCCTGTTCAAATGGGTTAATTAAAAAAAAAATAAATGTGTTCTTCACAAATACATAAAGTTAGTTTTGTAGTAAGGAATAAATGATGGATGCCCCATCTCTGGAGGCATCCAAAGCCAGGCTGGATGTGGTTCTGGGCAACCTAGTCTAGTGGTTGGTGACCCTGCACATAGCAGGAGGGTTGGATGATCATTGTGGTGCTTCTCAACCCAGGCCATTCTATGATTCTATGATTCTGTTATTTAAGTGACTTTAGCTATGTCTGTATGTCTGTAAGCACTTTGAGCTCAATCCTAAATTTCCGTATAATCATCTGCCACTCTTCTGGTTCTCATGTAGAATGAGTCCAACAATGGCCCAGAAAGGGAAGTTCAGCCTCTCAAGAAGGGGGCTGTTGCTGAACCATACAGTTACAAAGGCAGGAGTTTGAATTCAAGCACAGTTGCTGCAAACATAGTAAATCTAGGCACTGTGAAGCACTCACTGAAAATCTCAGCTAAATTGTTTTTACCATTGAATGCAAATAAAAATATGACATGATTGCAACAGAGAGTTGCATTCACTTCTTAATGAATTTTACAAAGTGTACTGTCCTTACAGAGTGAGGTAAGTGATGAAAATCATCTGGCACATGGACAAATTCTTACATGAATATTAAAAGGATTAAGACTTTGTCTTACAGAGAAGATGCATAAAATGGGAGCAAAATATATAGTAGGCAGTGGCTCAGAATAGCCATTGTTTTTGTTTTGTTTTTCACTCACAGTAAAAGAAGGAATTCTTGAAGCTTAAATGAGGCAAAATTTGAACTTATAAAAGCAAACAATTTTCATTCACAGAACCAGACTGTAAAATTCACCAGACTGAAGAAATGTTCAAGACCAAAAAGTTATCAATTCAAAAAGTTTAGATAATTATGTAGATGATGCAAATATTTAGTCGTTCTCAGAAAATATTTAAAACCTATATAAAAGCTCTGGAAGGGATGGAAATCTTCATGCTAATGACTCAATCCGCTTTTAATTGTTAGAGGGAACTGACAGGATAAATTAATGAGAGCTACAGACGTACGGAAGAGATGAAACAGAAGGCTGTCATGACTCAACGTTAAATAAGATGCATGTCTGTGATAAGGCATATTATAATGATTCGCACAAATATGTAGTAGCAGCATTCTCTTGTATGTGACTGCATACGCTAATTTAGCACGCACTTAAAAAAGTTTGTTGTGTGTCTTGGTTGCTGTTATAAACGGTATGTCTTCACCAATACATATGCGGTGCAATATGTTTCTTAAATGTAGGGATGCAGTCTAAATTCCAGTAAAACCAGTGGAATCTTTTTCTTTTGCCTCAATAGAATAAGGAGATTAGATAAAGTAGCATAGTTGTAAAATCAAAGTAGGATGAGTACAGTTTGAAAAGTACTTCACTTTTCTTGATAGAGCCATTGATCATACAAATCTTACCAGGACGTCCCACTGATGATCTTTTCATATAGACATATAGACATTAAATTGAAAAGAAATGTTGACGCTTGTGTGCTTGTGGGAGGCATAATTATAGCTGGATTGTTGGGAGGACGGCCTGTTATTCCAGAGTATTATCTTACAATCACTCTGAATTTGTTTTTCTGTTTATGTGTTTTTTGTGCACTTCCGAATTTTTGGGACCTGCCTTTGGAAAACACACCTATATAAACCCAACCAGCACAAATTGATTGTGTTGTTAAGGAAAGTCCATAGAACAATCTCTCATAGTCTTAATTTTTGTCCTTTCTTGCCTATTGTCCTGAAAAGAAAAAGCTGTCTGAGAAGGAAAAAAATATTGGCTAACACTTGGAAAATGTAACAAAGAGTTCCAGCAGAAGAATAAATTCAAACTTCCAGAAGATATACAGAAGAATTACCATTTGATAGTCATAGATTCATTGTGGCTCTGGCAAAGTCATTGAGTATGCATCAGTTTTATTTGAAGTGCAGACTCACACAAGGGCTCTAGGCAAGTCATAGGGTATCCTGAAAGTGAAACCCCAGCTACACAATGTCGTTAGGCTCATTTCAAGAACGAGCAGTGTGGGGTGGCAAGCACAGCAGAACCTGCACTGTCTGCTGCCCTCTGTGCCACGAAGCACTGGCATGTGTCCATGTTGCTAAATCTGTATAATTTGGGTATGTCAGGCTGAAAAGAGTTATGTGGTGTTATGGATTGTGAGAAAGCATCACTAGACAAGCAAGTCATTCAAATTGATAATATACTCTAGTCTTTGAGTAAAGTCTTGATTTTTCTTCCCCAAAAAGCTTCATTTTAAAGCAGTTCTGTATGAAATTGCCTTTTTCTCTCTCTCAGTTAATTCTCATGTGCTACAGTCTAAAGTATCCTATTGCACATATTGCAAATTCATCACACACTCAAAGGAAATACTGTACTTCAGCTGTTCTTTTATTTTACTTTTCTTGTTTCGTCATCTGCTTACCACCCTAAGATATTTTATTCGTCCTGGAATGTAAAGCAGTGACATTAGTAGGGAATGGAAACTTGTCCTGGTCTTGCACAATAATGTCCTTTTCGTTCAGCTCTAGTTATTGTATCTGATAAACAGGAACTACTTAACAAGATGCTAATTTACTATCAAGTTTGCTTCACATGTTTAAAATATAAAATTCTATCGCTCACTATTGCAACAAATGTCCTATCTTCCATGCACTAATCTTGTATGGCAGATGCAGACTCTCAAATACATAAATCTACTTGAAAACCAATCTGATAAAATTTTATGCCTGCGAAATGATGATTCACTTATATCAATGTACTTGTCACTCAGACCTTTAAAAAATTACATATAATACCACAGAGTTGGGTGGGTGCTGAAAATATGCAAGACCTTGATAATAGGAAAACATTAGCCACAAAGTGTAAAGGAGAAACACTAATTGAAAACAACTGTACCAGTCCGAAGTTCTCTAGTCTGTGCATTGTATATTACAAAAAGGAACATATAAACCTTTGGTCTTACAGTGCGACAGCAACTATTTCATGTGCAATGGCAGTTTAACTGGAGGTATCTTACTCATCTCTCCAGTTTTATACCCACACTGTTTAAAAAACAGACATGGTTTAGGCTTTATGAATCAATATTTTAATGCTGGTGTCAAAACTTTAACTGATGCATCTTGTTCTACCTCCAAAGTATTCTGTTCTGAAAAGGTTATTTTCTCACTTTCTAAGCTATTGCTGGGCATAGATTAACTACATATAAATTTTACTTAATATAATTTACTTTTTATGATTTTGTTGCTGATTAAAGATGTGAACTTCCACCACTGCATTGAAGTCCTCGTATTTTTAATGTTTGTATTCATGCAGTGAATTTGCTGAAAGGCACAACAATGTTGTAGTGTAAGCTAAATTCCTCTGAAAGTTAAAGTCATCTTCTCAAAAAATGCATTGACACGATGGAAAGAAATAGTTCTTTATATCTCTCTTTTGTGGATAAAATAATTCCCCACAAGACTTCATGCTGAATCAAACATACCTTGTACCAATTGTTCTTGCAGAGAGCCTCTGAAGGGACTAACACATTGTCACCTTTGAACAGAGCTGATCCACAAAGCAACAAAGTCTCTCTTTACTCTTCACTCTTGGCAATCAAGAATTAAGTTCATTAAGTTATGCATCAATAATCTGAGTGGGTTGTTTTTGGTTTTTGTTTGTTTGTTTTTCACAACCTTAGGAAGGCTTATAGAAAAAGAGTTATGTATTCCTCCCATCTTCATAAAATTCTGCGGCAAGGTACAAGAGAGAGAGACAAATTAATGCTTACTCAAACATACAGAAAATAATACAAAATTGAATTGTTACCTATTCTACATGTGTAAAGTTTCAAGTTAGCAGCATTTTAAGACTTATGATGGTGTCACTTATGGCTGTGAAGGGCAGCGGGGTTACAACATGCACAGTGCAGAAGAATCTGGGTTTTATCACTTCTCTCTCTGTTTGCTGAATACCTTGTCTCATTTGGCAGAAACTGTTCCTGGAGTGTGAAGTATTTAATATAAATAGTCACAGTCTATCCACATTACCTAAGTTGATGATAGGATATTCAGGAAATAATGAAATTACCTCTATTCAGCGTTTAATAATTATACTTAGCAATATGAAAAGCGGAGGAATTGAAGCAGGGTAATTTATTTGGCAAGGGGATAGAAGTGACTTCAATAAAAGTCAATCAGGTACAAATTTAATACCATAGCAATAAATTTTAGTACCTACTTGCCATTCAGAAATCTTATTCTGCTGAAATATTAGAGAGATGCATCAGTGTTTTGCTGGATTACAGGACGTAATTTTGATATCATAGTTCATAGCTGGGGGGATGCAATGCTAGCATTCTGTATTCATCGCTTAACTTTGTTAAAGTTTAGAATGATCTCCAATTTTACAAGGAGGATCAGATCAGTACAAGCATTGTTAGCAAAAGAAACAAAAAATATTCCTACTTCATTTTAATTCAGCCATGCTTATGTGGAAATCTAAATGTTGTTCTCAATAAGTGTCACAGCAGAATTCTACTAATACTCTCCAACTAAAAGGATCTGGTCATCTTTTTATAGAAATGCATTTGGGGCCTGGTCCAAACCTCATGAAAGTCAATTGAGATAATTGCATTGGCTTTCATGAATTATTTTGACATTAAAAGACCAATAAAATGTATAAAGGAAAGGATTTTGGTAGAACAAAACTGCAAAATTGTACATCGAGTTCCAGTGGAGTACATTGTTTTAGAGAGGCCCCTATTACTGCGAAGGGAACCATGAGCTGAGCAACAAAAGATAATAATAGGTATAGAAAATTTCTTATCTGTGTTCTCAGGCAGTGAGAAAATGTCAATGGATGTTATCTGTGAAAACACAAGATTGAGTGAAAAAAAAAAAAAAAGTAGAAGATAGATAGCAAAGAGGAGACAAACAACGGAGTCTGTCCTATGAATTGGAGAAGAATGGTAAAGGAGCCCTGGAATCAGCCAGTCCTGAGAGACACAAAGAAAGGCATAAAGTGGGTCCTGACAAGTCCCAAGAAACCTGTCTGGATCTGGTGACTAGTGGTCAAGGGGCCCTTTGGGTGTAGTTTTAGTCAGGGGAAATAACCTTGTGTTGTGCTGCTTGGTAAAGTTTGCATTTCAGATAATAAACTGTGCCTGAGGAAAGGGCTGAAAAGAGGTTTGGGTGTGGTGCTGGATTTTTACCTGGCTGATGAGACAGCCTGCCAGTTTATAAAAATGTAGGAGCTTAGCACATACTGTGTGCATGTACAGGACTTCCTTTACCCTGGAATAAAGACATGATGCTTTTCAGTATTTTAAAGCAGACTAGCAAATTGCTTTTGAGTGCATATCATGAAAAATTATCACTTCTCCAAGAGAAGAAAAAGATTGTTTGCGATCCATGAGTTTGAATTTTTTTTTTTAAGCGTGTTTTGTATGTTGGCAGGTAACAATTCCAAATGTATCCAAAGCTATGTGTGAAGTGGTAGAAAAGTATATTGCTCACCAATGTAAGATAAAGAAGCCTGAAATACAGTGGATTTATGAGCTATGCCAAAATACAAAAATGATGCCTCAGATTCTCTTGGGGATAAACAGGGAAATAAACAAACAAAAATGAAAAGCAAAGCTGTAGCCACAAAATAAATATATATATTAAGAAAATAATAATTGAGGGAAGTCAAAATGATTGCATATATTTCCTGCTGAAAAGGCAAAATATGGAAAACTAGGTCCGTGCAAGTTTTACCAAAGTTGCCAGTCTTTATGCTATCCCATCTGTCTGTAAGCTAAACATGTCTTTGTATTACTAGCAAAAAGTAGAACACAGACTTTTTAATATAGTTTAAATTCGAACTCAACATCAGCAAGGTTAAGAGAAAGTTACTCTGTTTTGGCTGATGAGTGGAGGAAAGTGTTGCTTTGATGTAATGAGATTTATTCCTATGAGAATGCTCAAACAAACAATCTGTTCAAAATATAAGCAGATGTGATTATTTAGACTAAGCCTGATACAGACCTAACACTCCTGACTGCGTGAACAGTACTCTGTGATGTTATGTGAAAAAAATGCTGTTTGCAGGCACTGACACATGGTGTACAGCATTTTCTGAGAATGATAATGCAACATGTTCTCCAGATCCTCACAGGATATGTATTGTTATTTCAGGATCCCTTCCAAATCTATTTGATCTTATCGTAAGACTCACTTCAATGGATTTTGGTCCTTAGCTTGTCATGTAAAATACAGGCTCAATACAGAGTTTATATTCAGAGAAGTGAAATAAAACCTTCCTATTCCCACACCCTAAATAAGCACTTTCACCCCGTTGAAGATTCTTCCAAAAATAACAGGAAGCAGGCAGGTAATAGTTACTATCTGGCCTAACATTATAATTGCAGCCCCAGGGAAGGAGGGAATAATGGATGCTTCTATGTTCATTTTCTCCATGACGAAATCTCCAAGGAAAAAGGACATCTGTATTAACAAAGATTCCAAATCTTTAAATAATTGCCTTTTAAAAACCAACTGATTAAATCATTACCAAAAAATCAGTAATTTCTACCAGTTCTCTGCAGTACATATGTAGCCAGTGTTCTTTACTATTTATTTTTGACTTGAGAAGAGGAATAAATGTCCAATGTAAAACTATGGACATTTGTACAACCATAGTTCAGAAGATGAGTGGAGAATATATTTCTAAATATAGACCTCTATTGTCAGTGTGTGCAAGTATTAGCTTGTAATTACTCCCTATTAGGCTTTCTGCTGGTCAGAGTTGGATGTCTTCAGCAGGGAAAAGGCTCATATTGTGCTAGGGCAGCAAGGAGAGCACTGTGCAGACTGCACATGTAGGATCCATCTCCTGTGAATGTGTATAGCTACAGGTACATTCCCATGTGTTGAACAGGTCTTCTGTCAATACTATTAGCTCTCTCAGCTGGTGATTTCCTCCTGTTTGTTGGTGACCTTATCTTCACCCTTAGCAACTGTGGTGAACTCCAACTCAACATTACCTGTGTGTAGCAGCTCAGCAGCTTCTCGTGAACTAAACTTAGCCCGGAAAACCAGGAAGTGAAGCCAGCACAGAGCTTTTCAAGTGGTAAAGTGGTTCAAGGTAGAACAGAACTGTTCTGTGACTCACCAGTGGGAGAGTCAAAGAGGGATCAGAGCAAGAAGTTAAGGTCAGATGCTGGCTTTAGTGGGTGTGAGGTGACCTGGAGACAGCAATCATGACTCTTGGCATTCCCTTCAAATAAGGAATTGCAACTAAGCCATCATCAATCAAAAAAAGCTACATATATAACTGTATATAATAAACATTTTTTAGCTGTTTGATTCATGAATGTGAGAATTCACATAACAATATTTTCTTAAAGAGATTCCCCATTCATTAGTGTAAATTTGTTCTCAACACTGAATGGTTAGTTATGCAATTTGAATGTGATCATTCTTGCAGAATTTGTACAGCATTGACATACTCATCAACATACTCTATGCTCATCAGATCCGTGGTCTGCAGATGGTCAGAGAAAATTTTTCAACCCTCACCTCACATTATCTTGCTAAGCTCGTCTGGGCTGAGAAAACTTGTGTTTACTGTTCTCTGTGGGCCTCTCAATAAGAAATAGAAATGAAATTATTTCAGTATTTCCATCTCTGCTCTCACATCCCACCTGATTCTGCAAAACCAAAAGGTCTCCTCTCAGAAAAATCCAAAAAGGAAAAACTAATCTCTGTAAAAGCAAGAAAACTACATAATCATTAATTAAATCTCTGGCTTATGTACAAAAGACAGAAGGCAACATATCAAGAATAATATGTGCAATATGTTTTACTAGAAATATTGCACTTTGTTTCATTCAAAAGCCAACGAAGACAGTGATATTTTCCTGGTAACATCAATAAGAGCTAGAAGACTGTATTTGATGCTTGTGTTATGTTTTATGACCCATGGATAAGTTCTTGTTGATATTCTACTCAGCTCTCACATTCAGCAATACTAGAACTATCTTTAAACTTGAGGCAACTATCATCTTCATATTAATGAAACTTACACAGACATGTTTTCTCTGCAAGTTTATTACTTCTTTCTGACAAACTTTCCTGTCTCATCCAGGAATACTGATCATTTTGCAGATTATAAATCAGGAAGAGTCTGCTGTTATCACATAATTTGACCTCCTACATAAACTATTCAAATAAGCTCTTACATGAATTGATGCATAGCATTTAGACTGTAACTTTTTATCCTAATCTCATGAATAAGTAGTTCAAAGTCAGAAAAAAGCTTAAGGCCTGTACAAAAAAATCCCTGGCCACGCTGTTCTGCCTCCTTTTTGAGATATGTCTTCTTGTGTTAGGACAAGGGGAAATGGTTTCAAACTAAGAGAGAAGAGATTTAGATTGGATATAAGTTTTTTTTTACAGTAAGGGGTGTGAGGCACTGAAACAGATTGCCCAGAGAGATAGTAGAAGCCCCATCCCTGGAGATATTCGAGGTCTGACAGGAGGGGCTTTGAGCAACCTGATCTAGCTGTAGGTGTCCCTGTTCATTACAGGGGAGTTGGGCTGGATGATCCTTAAGGACTGTTCCAATTCAAATGATTTATGATTCTTTGATTCTAATTTTATTTTCAAGGTCCTACACTGGACCTCTGGAACTTAAACAGTAACACATGATTCACATTACTTTTGAGTCTGCTTCAAACATAGATGCAGGTGGCATCACAACAGTGGTGGATATCACCCTCTGCAAGATGTGCCTTTCTCTAAACCACAGACTGCCTCTGTAGCTGTTGTTTTAGAAGAAGCCCTTCAGCTGGTGTTATCACATGATGACACAAAGTGTGGGAAATGAGACAATTCGACAGGTGCTAAGAGACCTTGAAGAATAGAAACAAAACAAAAAAAAAAAAAAAAAAAGACTAAAGTTATGCCAAGAGACTAGAAAAGCACTAAAAGTTTTGAAAATTGTTTTCAAGATAGAACCAAAGCCGAGAGAATTATAGGTCACTCTGGCTAGATTAGAGGAAACAACACATGCGATGCTACATTATATTTATGGCCACTTCATGTGGTTATAGGATTTCCCTACTCTATTATACCAGACCTTATGGAACACAGTAGTAAAAGCTTTATGTACTGCTCTTTCTTTGGAAATTTCACTTACAATACTAAGTCTGCACAAAACTGTAATTTGTTGCTTTTTCAGAGAAAACTTGTTTCAACATCTGAGTTCCAGAGCAGCTGTACAGCTGTCTGTTGCAAACTTGGTCTCAGAATTATTGAAATGTTGTACTCTAGGTACTCTAAGTCAGATATCATATATTTTCTGTTTGGTTGTTGTTGTTGTTTGTTTTAGCTTGATTTCCTAAGAAAACAGCAATTTGTTTGTGCTGTCCAGGCATCTTTCTGTCCCAGTATCTCTCTGACCAGTTTCTATAGATTTCCAAGTGTGGCTAGCATCTCAATGATACTTAAAATCCTAAGTGTTTCATAGAATTTATCTCACAGATGGAATATCACCCCACAGTACTCAAATAGAGCACAAGAAAGGAGAAATCAGCAGTTACAAAAAATATTTGCCTCATTGGCCAGTGAACCCAAATGTAAGTGGCTGGCTAACAAGCATAGCAATCAAGCACAGAAGCAATATTTCCTTACTAGGGAAATTTTTTTATAACTCCCTTTGAAGGAATTGTTGTAGAGCAGAGGCTATTGTGGTGGAAAGGATTGAAGAAAAAAGGGATCAAAATCTGTAAAAAGCCAGCAATTTTTCTGCTTAGAACCACCTATTAATTACACATACAAAAAATTTCTGTAATCACCAGAAATATTCAGCATGCAGTACTTTTTTCAATGAGTGTATTCATTAAGAAGTATCCCAAATACATTTTAAATGTCATTATATCTATGCACAAAATAGCTAAGGAATATTTTAATACATTTATGCATCAATTCTAGACAGTCAAATGTTTCCTTGAATATGCAAATACAATGTATAAGTGCAGCAGTAATATAAGCACCCAAAAATTTGACTATAATTTCAATTTCATTAACACTATCCATTTTCTCCAAAGAGTGCTGACAAAAAAAAATCAAGTCAAATTAAGAAATTTGACTAGAGCAGTAAGTCAAGTTATGCAATTATTTATGCAATATGCATATTGTGTATAGAAATTTTTATTTGCCAAAGCAATAATTTTAAAACCAGTACAAAACCAAAACTGAATATAATTAATTGGAAGAGTACATGTTTCAAAGCAAAGACTGATAATGAAAAATATCTTCTGAAACAAGGGCTGAAACAAACTTTCAGGCCAAGGCATTGTTTTTTCATTGCTATCACCAGATGGGCACATGGCCCCCTGTCCTCTCTGCCAGCTCTTTTTCGTATGAGTCAGCAGGAGATCAAAAGTCTGTCAAACAACAGAAAGGAGATAACACATTCATAGACCACACTATTCCACACATGCCTCCACAGCTTTATTCCAGTATGCCAGAAGAGGAGAATCAAAATGACTGCTTTCTCAAATCCAGCCACGTGCCACTCGGTGTCGGCCTTGTTGAAATGGACAAAAGGGCAAACTGTCTGTAAATGAGATTAGCATTAACAAGGGCAGCAGGGAGTTGGCTTGGTCACTGCTGCAGATCAGCTCGTGCTCTCAGCCACTTTGCCCAGCAGAGATGCAATGGTGCCCCAGGAACTGTTCCCCAAGGTGTTCTTATTCCACCTACAGCAAATCCTTGGATTTCACTCCAAGAATGCCAGGAGGGGGAAGTGTGGGGGCTACTACTGGCAAAACTGCATTACAGCTTTAACCTTACTGATTTTAAATTGAACCTGCATAAAAGATAAGCCTTTATATTTAAAAAAATTATATTGATAGTGAAGAATATTTCTCCCACTCTAAAATGAACCTTAAAATTAACATACAATGAATATCTTTGAAATTATGCTCAGCATCTTTACAAATGTGTTTCTTTTTATTTTAATTAGTAAATAAAGAAATGTGGAGAAAAACAATTACACATCTTCACATCTTTCAGATATAACTGCAGATATCAGGAATAACATACATAGATCATATTTATTAGGTACAGTTCTGCACTAATTGTTAAAAAAAATGGAAAAATCCAAAGATAAGCATGCCATACACAATATAAAAGATTATATAACAGGCCAAGTGGAAAAACACCTACAAAACCTGCAGCACAAATCTTCCCCAGAGACTGAGTACAGTCAAAATAAAAAATATATACCGAATAATTAACAGGTGTTTTTGAAAATGAGGTGAAGTGGTTTTAGGCTAATATCCTGAAGGCAGTAGCATGGTACACACTAAATCATGCATTACAGGAAAATGAAATCCTACCCACCTAGCTGCTGTTGAACCTCTAAGAACTGTCATTGCACAGGTGCTTAACAAATAAGGAGTTAAGAAGCAGTCTGGAGCACAACTACATCCCTCTGAGACATTTAACACTGCTCCAGATGACAAGTAAAATCATCCTGGCAAGAATGTCAATGAACAATACTTCTGGTAACTCTAGACAAAGAACCCAGATCCAAAGGTCAGTGAATGTGAGTGGGCTTCAGTGGGCTGTGGATTAGATCCCAGTTGCATAGGGTACAGAAGCTGCACTAGGGGCCTGGGGGGAGAAGCCCACACAAGCCATCTTGTGGCAATGGGCAGTCTTCGGTACCTGCACACTGCTCTCTCAAATTGCTGTAATCCAAAGGTGAGTTTGGCTCTTTACTCTGATACTCAGTGTGTGTAAGAGTCGAACTAGAATGGGTAGAGAACATAGTATTGCACAATGAACCATATATCCTGATAGCATGAACTGCTGTAGAAGATGAAATACTAAGTAATATTGAGAATTACTGGGAATAAAACACCAACAAAATCAATAAAAGAAGAAAGAAAGAAAGAAAGAAAGAAAGAAAGAAAGAAAGAAAGAAAGAAAGAAAGAGAGAAAGAAAGAGAGAGAGAAAGAAAGAAAGAAAGAGAGAAAGAAAGAGAGAGAGAAAGAAAGAGAGAAAGAAAGAGAGAGAGAGAGAGAGAAAGAAAGAAAGAAAGAAAGAAAGAAAGAAAGAAAGAAAGAAAGAAAGAAAGAAAGAAAGAAAGAAAGAAAGAAAGAAAGAAAGAAAGAAAGGAAGGGAGAGAGAGAGAGAGAGAGAGAGAAAGAAAAACCAAAAGGTATTGTTTAAGAAAAATACCTGCTTGGCATGTGAAAACTCTGACCACATTATGAGTCATTGCAAGTGACTTCTGATGATTCACTGCCATTTTCTAAAACTTTGATAACAATCTCTAGTTGTTTCCAAAAACATTTTTTTTTTCCCAAACAAATAGCTTTGGCAGCTTTTCAGATCACAAAACTGCAATTTAGTTTTCTTCTTTAAGTCATATTAGTGGGTGTAGTAAGTTAAGATTGCTTACATTTCTTGCTTTTTGCATCTTGGAAGCCCATTTCTAGCTAATGCATTAAGAACTTGACTGCTGCAATTCCAGTTGTAAATTACTCTTAATTCTGGTGTTGATGGTCATTTCCTAGGAACAGGAACAAAGAAACAGAGCTCATACTGGTAGACCACTGGAATGCCATCTGATTCTATCTTTTGGTTGCTGACATGGCCTCTGTTTGAGCTAGTGACTCATACTTTATTTATGCAGGAATGTTTAATCACTTGCTTATACCAGTATCATTGCACAGATAAAAATAAAACCATGGACATTCTGTCAGGTATGAGAATATTTCTTCCAGTCAAGCATAAATCCCTTTCCAAATGACACAACATAAACTGAAAAAAAAAAAAAATTTCCATACCAGAAAAAGAAAGTCAAACTAAATTGAAGTAAATTGACACATTCAGCAAAGCCCACATGAACAGAGTTTAGCAGTGAAAGACTCAGCTCTGTTAGTACTAGTGCTCCTGACAGTCTTCACAGAACCTATTTAGTTGCTTGATATGAATTTAGGCACGTTAAAAACTCTCCCAGCAATCACAGTATCCAACAATTTGGGCAGGCAACAGCTTTGAAAATTGACATTCTACAGCTTTGGAATAACTTTGAGTAGTTTTGAAAAGTGGTTCTGGTTAAATCTGCTTATCAGATAAATTGTTTAAATAAATAATTGATACATTTCATACTTAAGACTGCAGGAAGAATTTCTTGATTCTGTTCATTCTAGTGCATCTTCTTACATGGAAATAATGTGAAAATTTCGGATGGGAAACATTAATAGTCAGATAATTCTTTCAGTAATTTTGCTCCAAATTTTTGTTCTACTCCAAGGCGTACATCAGTGATTGCAACCACATGAAATAAAAGCTGGTCTTGTGTTAATCACTGAGCACTGTGTTGAGACATCCTTGATCACCATGTGAATGCTCCTAGTTCATTTCAGTGCAATATTGCAGAGGCCAACTAAACCACTCTCAGCTTGGTTTGAGCTATTTTGACTTCTTAAAGGAAGGCTTACCAAGTCTCAGTCAGAAATCTCAGCAGGGAGTGAGATTTTCCTAAATTAATTTTTAGAAAAACAGGGCAGAATACAAGGCTAGGCTGTAAGACTGTACGAATATTGATATTGGATCAGACCTAACACTGATCTAGCTCAGTATTTGACACACGCATCAGCCATGAGCAAAAACACTAAAGCAACAAAGCCAAGTACTGAATGATGTTTGCATTTATTAGCATTCAGCTATAAGAAATTTTGGTGAAAACTGTAACCTCCTGATGGAGATGTTCTATACTGATTTGCTTGATCTCATTTAATTTATCCATACTCTGGCATTCTTACTATCCCATTGCACTTGGTCATCACTGGAAAAAAATATTCTCCCTCTCTTAAGCCTACTGCTTGATAATTTTTTAGCGTGGTTCAGGTCCTTGTGTTGTAAGAAATAGAAGGCAAGAAAAGATTTTACTAAGTGTAAAACCACTTTATTGTGTCATTCTGTATTAGGCATTAATGTTTATATAGAAATCTGTATAGCTGTGCAAGTCTCTACTGAATTTTCAAGTTGTTTTTAGTGCACATGGACCTGGCAGTTTACACCATTTCAGTTACAGTATGTTGATCAACGCTTTTCTGATTCTTATGGGGACATCTGTTCATTAGCACGCAGGGAGGCCAATATCGCTTTAGGTAAAGATCAGCTAGTTCCTCTGTTCTACACACTTGGGAAGAATAGCATTGCTTATAAAATGTAACAAATGTTTCCTGGACTCCAGCCAATATATTTTTGATCTTTTCTTGATCTTCATTTTCACTAATCCTTTTCTTTTTGTATTTGTGCCTTTTGTTGACATGCCAAAATTCTGTCAGTCTTGTTTCCTCTTTCAAAAAATGTATTTTTGTTAAGTTGAATTAAGCATTCTACCCTGTTGCCAAGAGCAAATTAAGTTCCCCCCTTACTGAAATAAAATTTTGTAAAGTGTCCGGGCAATTAGCTCTAATATGTGGTTGCTGTAACTCTTAATTTTCCCCTTTCAAGGGTTTTCTTTTCCTCTGTCTTTGTTTCTGCACAGAAGATGTGAAATTCCTTCTCTTCCCTCTGGTTGTGGCCTTTTAGTTCCCCAGTATCCAGCAACCATCCACTGATACTTAGCCAAACCTCACTTTTAATCTATAATCCAAAGGTATTTGAAGTAACAAATTGTTCATTCTTCAAGCAGAAAGCTGAGCTGGTGGACCAGCCTGCTGGAACTGGAACAGAACTTGAAGAACAGACTTCTGAAGAGCTCTCCCAAGCACAGCATTTAAGCACATCATATTTGCAGCAAAAGATTTCCCATGAGAGCTGAAAACTGGCACAGCTCACCTGCATAACTCAACAACAGAAGTCTTTCACATCTTTGCATTTGTTGTCAGGGGCTCAATTCCAAAAGGGGGGTTCAAGGAGGAAAAATTACAAGCATATAATTATTTCAAGTAGCTGGAAAAGGAAAGGCCTCATTTGAGAATGATCACAACAAAGTCCTTCCTGGTGTGGTATGGTGGAATGGCTCAGCTCTGCCTTATCCTTCTAGCCATGCTTCAGCATCCTCACATCAATAGCAGCCTATTGAAGGTTTCTTCTCCAGGTTGTCTTCAAAAAAGAGGTTTTCCTTATCCCCTTCCCCAACCCTTTGCATTGATATACATGCAGGAAGGATAAGACAAGGATTAAGCTAGCCATACCAAGCACTCTAATGAGGAAGGATGTAATGAGAGCCAATGAAGCAGTTGTCTCAGTTCCAATAAAAAGTCATATTAAAAAAAATCCTGGACAGTTTCCCAATGTCAACTAGATTAGGATCAGCTAATTTGTTTATAAGGAGTCTGACAGCTTGAACATTACTCTGTCAGTCACTGTCCCTCTCTTTCCTTTACATCCCTATTTATTTTGGCAGACTTAAGTAGTGCACATGATAAAACTGTGTTATAGTAACAGCCATAGTTCTATTTAAAACAGAGCACCAAAAGTCAGAGAAAAGCTTCTTGGATTCCAGAGCATATCTATATATATATACAAATTGACCAGCCATACTGCAAATGCTCTAACGAAGCAACAATGATTAACACATAAACCTGCGATGACATGAAATTATCTTTTGTTAAAATATACATATATATATATATATATATATATATAGACAGATATATACTTCTCTCCACAGATTAAGCAGGTGTATTTTCCTGCCTCACATACTTCCCATTGCTGATTGCCAATCCATCAATGCACTACTCCCTTAAGACCGAGATGTGGCTAAATTTTGTTGTTTCCCTTATTTCCTCCCTCATTTCCAGTTGTTTCTACAACACTTCATAAGCTGTCTCTTTCCTACTTTTATTTCCTCTCAACCCTAATTGGTAATTTAGAAGGGAGATACAGCCGAGAATAAGGTGCCCAGCCCTCACTGACTTCATTAAAAACAATGCACCAAGTACCCCTCATTGTTTGGAAATTCTCTTGTGAATAGTAACACATTAATAACTCAGTCTCTTTATTTTAAAGTAACATGGCTGCAGCTGTGTTCAGTATTTCATGACCCATCTGCTCCCTGCCTTTTCTAATACTCATCCATAGCATCCAATTTTTCTGCTCCTTCAGGTGACTTAAAATAATCTGCGTGTGGACAAGAGTAAGAAGCCTCAGTACATATTCCCAGAGAATAGTTGGGAGGATCCTGAAGGAGGTTATGATGACAGGTGTGAGCTGAAGCAACTTCTCCTACAGATATCCCACCATTGCTTTGTGGAATGGGTGGGAATGGGCATGGAACTCAGTCATGGGCAGTCTGCATCTGAACCTCCTCTGCCTTTTCTTTTTAATCCAATCAATTCAAATCCCCACGCAGACTCATTTTGCAGGATCTCACCATAGCAGCCATGTGTGACCTGCTCCCAACTTAATGCAGTTCACTAGCAAAGTTAGCTACCCTCCTCTGTTGTAATTAGTATTGGAATTCATCAGAACTCTGGTGCCTATTGTCATAGTGCTCCTAAGAAAACTCTCAGATATTTGAAGGCAAGTCCAATAGCCCACAAGGCCTGAACTTTCACAGTAACATTCTGCTCCAAATTTTACCTCCTCCTCTAGTTCATGAGTTTCTCCATACTCCTCATCTTTTCATTTCCCATCTGGAAACCTGATTCACACCCTATTCTGTTCCACTTGCTTTAACTTCTTAATCCTCCTTGATTCTTACCCCTGATAAGAATGAATTCTTTTTTATTAGTGTTATCAAAAGAATGAATTAAAATCAATGCAAGACTTATAATTCAGCTGCATTGTTGAAGTGAAAAGTCAAGCCAGTCAAAACAGCAAATAAAACATGCTCAAAGGTATATCACAGCAGCTTTTTAAAGAAAACACAGCCTCTTCAGAAAAAAAAACAGGCTTCTAAAGATGGGAGAGAGGTGCATGATCATTTAAGGGACAAGTATTCACAGAAGCTATTGGTAAAGTACATACAGTATTTTTCAAACTTTTCAGGTCAGCTATATGATTAGAAAAACCCATCTCAATATTGCCATGGTTTTCCCATCCTGAATCTACAATAAGATGTTCTATAGCTAAATAATAGTATTAAAAATATATCTACATACCATAACTTAACACAATTTTCCTAGTAAGGTCACTATTTTTTTTTTCTAGAATTTTCTTATATTAGATGAGAAAGGCAAAAAATAGTATTCCTGCAGTATCTTTGAGTTAGTTCATAATGCCACAAAATATATAGTTACTGTTTCTCAACTGTGATTCAGATGAAGAGGTCACCTTCTTTCCGAAGAGTGATTGTAATCTGTTTCTTATTCACTTTAATTCTCATTGATTTTGAAACTTTATTCTGCAAGATAAGTAGTACTTAAACTTTTATTTCCTGGCCCTCTGATTAGGATTTCCACAGTTGTAGCAAGTAGTCTTGAGAGGTATGTTATTTAACAAATATTATTTCCAAGCATGTTAATCAGAAAACCTTGGATGAAAAGCGGATTTAAATTATCATAAAGCATAAAATGCAAAAAAAAAAAAAAAAAAAAAAAGCTATTATTAGTGTATTAGAAAGAGAGGAAAGTGATTATTCTCTATGTAAGACAAAAGCAAACATGCTTTCACACACATGAGATAAATAGATAAATTGCAGTCAAGCTATTTAAAGGGAAACATATTAACAAAGATAGAAAAGTACTGGGCAGAGCACAGAAGAAGTGAGTTTCTACTTTCTGAAGAAGATTTACATAAGTGATTTATGTTCTAGCTGGCAGAGCTAGATGAAAATTTTTTTAGAAAGAAATGAGAAAAATTTGGAAGTAGCCAGGCTAGCTGATTTTGAAACTTACAAAGATACTTTCCTAGATATGAATCTTTGAGAACCTGGAGAGGACAAAGGAAGATCCAGAAAATGAAGAAAGGTGTATACTTTTTAAAGAGGGAGAGAAGATGTGAAGATGCCAAGCATTATAAACTAATCAGTCACTAAAAATCCTGAACAAATTACTAAAAAATCCATGTCAAGTGCCTTGAAGGTGTGATTAAAAAAAAAGGCAGCAAGGGAGTATGAAACCAAAGTAACTTATTTCTTTGATAGCTTCCAGGTTTAACACATAAAGGTGAAAGAGAAGATATGCTGTATGTCCACCACAGTAGTTTCATCATTGTCTAAGTGGTGTTTTTGTACAGAAGCAGAATCTAGATATAGTCACAATCAGGTAGGCTGAAAAAAATCATTTTCAAACCTAGTTGTCAGTGATTCCCCAAGAAACAAACAAACAAACAAACAAAACAAACAAACAAAAAACCTCAAGTATATTCTGCCAGGATTCTCACAAATCTAGTTGTATTTAATATTTCCATAATCATTTAGACACAATAGAAATCCTACTTGAAAAAAAATCTTGTGGGCAGCCACGAGCACTTTGGTGAAAAGGATTACAGTTCACATTAATCTTTTTAAATGGGAAGAATGGTGAAAAATTAGCAAACGGAAATTAGAGATGAAACCCATCCAAAGCTACACAGAAGCAGGATGCCACAACACGAAAGGAGGAACTATCTGGGCAATGTGGAAGATCAGAAACTGAATGAGACAGAAAGCAAAATTTAGTTTACTCTTTGCTGGGAAGATTTCAGACGGGGCCCCCAGAAGTATCCTAGTCACATCCGTAGCAATGGTAGATGTACTCTGCATTTCAATCCTCTTGCAAATCCTGAGAATTGAAGGGTACTGCCTGTGCTGGAGAGCTTTGATGAGGCATATTGTATTATGAAAAAAGCAAATGCTATGTATCTGACTCAAAGGCCACTTCACTACATACAAGTGACAATATGCTGGTATGAAGGTGAGTGATGAAGTCTTCTGGACATATTCTGGAAGACTTTAGTCATTTCACTGGCAGGGTGATTCAAGGATATATTTCAAGTACAGGTTGGACAATAACCTGATAATTACATTTGTTTTTACAGCAGTGGCGATAGTGTTTTGGGGAGGTTGCTGCACTTCCATCACTCATATGCACTCTAGTAGTTTAGAAGCAGGATGCTCAGAGAGGGAAACCTGTCTATAGCCCTGCTTGGGAAAAATAAGTTAGCCAGATTTATAAGAGGTCATGGTCTGGTCCCAACTGTTCAAGTATTAATGTGTCAGCCCGTACATTATGTCAATGAATTTTTGGTGCTGTTTTATTTGGGGTGTTTTTTGGTTTTACTGTGATCTTTTAAAAAAAGAAAAATATATATTTCTGGATTATATGTGATCTTTTACTGAAAAAAAAAAATATCTTCTAGTCAATAGTATTTTTTTGTTTTTTGTTTTACAAAACATTAGCACATAGCCCATTCTTAGGCCTTTATATCATAGACAACATCCAATGAAGTCAAGATCAGGAGCAGGATCTCCATTATGCACTGAATCATACACATACTTTTTTGTTAACAGCACAATCAAATTATCTTAGTTCTTTATTTCACTATTACAGACTGCACAGAGAAAGGCTAGGCTTATTCACAGGCACCAAGGTACCATAAAGATTGATCAAACACAATAAGTTAAATGGCAAGCATAAAGTTTCTGCATCAAAGTCTCAAAAGCCTGCTCAGGCAAAACACTCCTACATCTTAGCTGTGTACAAAACATTCCCAAACAGTGAGATACTGGCTTTAAATTTATAGACAGATGAACTGAATCATAAAAATTGGTCTCATATTATCCCACCCAAAGCATGGATGACTGAACAAAATAAGGGAAGCTAGATTAACATCCACGTTAGCTGGTGAGTTTCATGGTGACTCTGCCTCTGTACCTATCATTTCAGCTAGTGTAATATATTTTTCATAGCAACCACAGCTTGTAGGTGCAAGGACAGGGTAAAAGGGAGGAAAAAGAAAGCAGTATTTAGAGTTGAACTTTTTTTTTCTTCTTTTTTTTCTTTTTTTTTTCTTCACTTAGCTCAAACACAGAAGTGATTCATTTTTACCAGTAGGGAAAGTAAGGGCATCCCTTTCATGAGTCAGATTCTTTATCTTGTGGATTTCTGTTTTCAATGTTTTGTTTCTTGATTTTGCTTTTAATTCCATGTGACAGTGACAAGCTTAGCACTGAAAAGATAACCACCAAATATGCTTTCTCCTCATCATATCAATCCTAGTAATTTTGATCTAAGTCTCAGTTCAGGACTCCTTGTTGCTAATACTAGTTGGAAGTGACCGACTCAGTTCAGTCTTAAGTGCCTCAAGTTATGAAAGCTAACAAATACGCGTCTTGTTCACTTCAAGTCAACACAGAACCTTGTCCCAGCAGGCCACATCTCATAGGCAGATAGATAAGTACATTTGAAAGCTTACCTTTAGCCCTTACAGTCTGAAATCCTTGATCAGCTTTTCTGGAAAAAAATTAAACAGTTCTGAATATTAACATGTATTTCACAATTTAGCCCTGATGTAACTCATCTGGGCCTCCCAAATCATACCAGAAATTAATCAGCCATACAGAGTTAAGGCTGAAAGGTCTCAAAAGTATTCACTGACTTTGCATGCCTCTGTTTACGGTTGTCTGGCTTTAAACACTTACCAGCAGGTGTCTAAATTAGGCTGTCTAAAAAAAAAGAAGAACCCAAAATGTGGGGGACTTTTCAGAAAAGATTTCCCCAGGTGATGAGGTCAAGGATTTTGACTGAGCCAGTCCTCAGTTCAGAAAAGGAAACCAAAGCCTGATCCAAAATTTACTGAAGGGCATGATAGGCTTGTATGACTCCAAAGTCTGTGGAAGTGACAATCACGATATATTCCAGATTGTTGTGTACTTCCAGATGAAGCTTGTATTATAGGGTGCTGTTGAAGAGAGATAATCACTTTCATATTGAAACTATATATTGCTTTGCTATGCACCTGCCTAGTTACTTAGTATACAGACCTCATCTTCTCTAAAAAGGAATAGACAAAAAAAAAAAAAAAAAGGCTGTTTTGAATCTAATTTATTCATGATCTATGCTACAGTCCTGAAACCAAGGGAAGTATAATCTTCAATCTGTCTTAGTCAACAAATGTCCAAGGAACCAACTATAATCATTCTTACTGGTATCTGGGAAGCGTAACTAGCTTCCTTTGAGTTTTCATGCACCGAAACAGTATCTGACAAATCACTGTCACTTGGATACCAGCCATTTAGGTACTCTGATGCCAGACTTCCACCTCAGTTTTCAGCTCTGACAGAGACTCATTTCAAACAATTTAAATACTCAAAACACCTTGAACTATTTTTGAATTTACAGCTCTATCAAAATCCCTAGCTCCCCCTGACTGGCTACAAGGGCTTAAAAACTCCAATTCTCTTGCCTTCTCGAAATTTTATCAAAGATTAATTAACACGGGTTGAAATATATCCCTTTTCTCAACAAAAGAAAAGCTGTATTTTTTTAAAGTGATCACAAAGAGATTCAGGGTATGAAAATAAAAGATTTTAATGGTGTAGACAGAAATACAGTTTTGGAGAAGTTGGACTAACCACCTGATAGTAGCAAAGAGAGTGAGAAAGGAGGTCAAATGTGCATCAGTTAAATACACCTGTGAAAAGGGAGGTGTAGAGAATAAATCACTTAAAAAGCAGCAGAAGTCCATAAAACACCAAAACCAAAATATGGAGATCCCATCTTTCTTCAGACATCTTGTTGCATAAGAAAAGGACAGTATTTATCTTCCTTTAACTGAAGGAAATCTGGGACAAATCAACGGGTTTTCTGTCTCCTTTTGCAAAGCAGAGAAAGAGAACTCTAAGATCTTGGTAACTTTATGCATTTAACTAAGCACAGAATTTGCCCTAAAGTTTATCTTTGTAGGAGACAAAAGATCTTATTTTCATCAAATCTTTACTCCAGTGAGATAACACCATAAGATGAAATCCAGTAACTAAATGCTAGAAAACAGAAAAGTTCTGTCATCCTCACTTCTTAGTGGAGAGCTGAGTTAAAGAGCACTTGAAAGCTAGGTACACAAAGGATTATAGCTGAGCATCCAATTCCCATACCACCGTATCTACATTGCCAAGTAGAGCAGCTCAGAGGGAATAGATTCACTGCACGGACTGATTGATATGGGGGACACATCCTCTTATGGGATGGTTGGGTGACAAGTGCTGAAGTCAAGAAATATACCTCCTGTTCAGTCCCCAGAAACCAGAGACCTATGTGCTGAGCTATGTGGACTTCAGGAAGGTACTCCTCACCCTCCATCATTTACAGCTTTCATTTCAAATTGCACTGCCAGAGAAAGCAGTGCATGAGAGTCATATAGCGGCCGTCACTGGCCAGCTCAGGGCTGGATCAGTTTCACAGCCATGGGAGTACCACATCCAGCCCTGTGGAACAGCAGCAAGCAGGCCTTGCATGGGACTCAGCCTGGTGGTCCTGTAGCAGGCAAGCTGGCCAAGTAGGAATGTGTCCCTGGCCAGGGAATGATGGGTGGAGAGGGATGAGTGAATTTCAAGCCATCACCATCTGAAGCAGGGGCTTTGAGGTGTTTCTGCTGCCTATGTTCCATTTTAGGGGCTTGTACAGCATTTTAAGTAATGGCCCCAGGTTATTACAGCCATTTGTGGCAGAAGAAGGAAATACACCTTCATCCCCAGAGGCTCTGGCTAACACCACAACCACACAAGCATCCTTCCTCTTTTGTCCTTCCTCCCGCTAGTCAGAATCAGCTTACGTTAACACAACAGGGACATTTTTCATCACAGAGAGATGACACCCCAAAAGGCAATGCAATGAGATAGAACTTGCTGGGAGCCAGACACTATGGTCACCGTGTGGCACAAGGTCTATCAAATATGAAATGGCCATAACCCTATGAAAGACAAGATTTCTGTGGAGATGCAAATGGAGAGGAGACAGAAAGGTAAAAAGAACAGCTAAGGAAGGTGTGTATCTATTTGAAAGTAAAAGAAGGTAAGATTCATAGCTATCATCCTATTTCACACAATGGTGGAATTTCCAATGGATTCAATAAGACAACTTATTAACTAGCAAGATGTAGGACTAAAGAGAGTAGTATGCCAATGTGCAAGTTAGTGAGATGCCAACATTTTGTTTCCTCCCAATGGGAGGAGGAAATGTTCAATACTAGATTTTTTTTCAGATTAGAACATGATGTAAGTGCTTATTTTGGTAAGTCAATATAATCACTTTAGACCTTAAGATTTTGGCTTATGTTATGATAGAAAAAGCTAAAATAGTACTACTGAAAGCTCTGTGTATTTCATACAATCAATATATAGAATATGACTACTGAAATGAGAAACTATTTTGATAACTTCTTGCAAAATTTTTTCAAAACTTAATATATTCACATGAAAACAATTTTATTTAATTGAACAAGTACTTCAAGATTTCCACCCAACTTTCCGTTCATTATTTTTAACAAGCTGTACTTGCATGAACTGGAATTTCAATCTTAAAATATAAGGCTCAAAATCTTGCTGTTCCTGATGGAGAAGCCTTGCCAATTAGTTTTATTAGAAATGTGATATCACCTATTATCTTTCACAAGCCTTGGATCAGGCCCATACTGAAAGATCTATAGCTATATCTTTAATCACAGTAAAAATCTAAAGAGATGTAAATTAATAAAAAGTAATTAATAGATTTTTTTTCTTTCTCAAGGCATTTTCTAGCTTGTTGTTTTGATCATTATCATCAAACGCTTCATCTGAAGTGATTTATTTGGTGAAAAATGGTGAAAAACAATAACAATGAAAAATAAATTAAAATGCGTGGATTTTTTTTACTCAGTATTTGGAAAAAAGCTCTTTGAGAATTCACATTTTCTAACTACGGAGCTGGAGGAATATGTTTTATGTTTTCATTGCACATGCAGGAGTAGCAATGTGTATGTCAGATACTACCAAATATTGTGAAGTATAGATTTTCTTGTGGTACGTTGGCATAATTACCACCAGATTTTATCGAATTATTCATCTTTCATTCTTTCTGCTAAACAAACCAAAAAAATAAATAAATAAATGGAGAAGCGGGGAAAAGGTACAATCTCACAAAAGTTGTATGGAGTATGCTGTGGCCCTGTATTTTTCCAGTTATCTAAGGTTCTTTTTATGTCAAGAGTCCTGGCATCTGAATTTCTACAGAAGGAGAAAAAATACTTTGAGACTACAGAGCAAGTACACAGGACTGAGCTGATCTTGGTTTTGCAGCTGTAGAATTACAATGGGAACAAATAGGTAAGAAAAAACAAGACATGAAGCACACCTAGTAAGAATAAATTACATTTCCAAGTTTGGAGCAAGTAATCAAAATATTGAGATTTACTGTATAAAAGGTTTACATGGAAACATCAAAACAACTGTATTGACACACTAAATATTGGAATGTTTCTGCTACATGATGTCAGCCTGACAGTACTAGATGTTATTATTCTTCTAATGTCAAACACAATACAGACATCAAACTAGTGCTAATTTAAGAGCTTTAAAAAGTGAAGATATGAATGAAGTAAAACTGAAGCAGCCTCCGTCCCTCTGCCACTGGTTCTTCGTGAGGCTGGGTGACTGCATCCACCTGCCGTAACCTGCAGGCTCTTAACTCCTGCTTCCTCACTGCGGCTTGAAAAGCAGAAGGATACCAGGTAGGAGGTTGCTTACAATCACTCTGCTGCTTTTTGTGAGATTAAATGTGGGGATTTCCCACCAAAGTGAGGAAGAAAGCACACCTGTAAAGACTGAACATCACTAATGATTTGGCATGCCCTCCTTCCTGTTCCAAAACTTGCTGGGACATTTTTCACTTTTTTCAGCCTCTCTTTTGTGTTACAGCTGTATGACAATATGAAATTTTAAAGCTGTGAAGCTGTACTTTCCCATCTGCTCAAGTCTTAACATGACTGGGCTATTTTTCTTTTAGAAAAACTTAAGAGCTGTTTTCTACCTCTTCACTTTCCAGTCATTCTCTGTGATTTATTTTCCCTCACTCTCTCTTTCTGCTCTCCCTTTCTCTTTCATGTATCATGTTGATGCTCCCTGAAGGCTGTCCCACCTCATGCACTTCACCAGGGGAGCAGTGTGGGTTTCTGTGCTTGGATCCCCTGCTTGGATGGCATTCTGCTGATAGAAGCCTGGAGTGCACAAAGGAGATAAAACTCATTTCTCCTCTATGAAATAACGGTTGGACAAGAGTTGACCAGAATGTGTTCTGAAAGGGCCTGATCTAGTATCCACTGCAATCAATGGAAGTCTTCAACTGACTTCAGTAGGTCTCAGATAAAGTCTCATATTAACATTACAACTGCTGTCATTCACAACAGAGGCTCTGAGTGTTGCTGTACAACATGTTTTGTGAGAATAAAAAACAAATATGGCATGGTATGTTTATCTCTGCTGTTTTAAAAGAACATAAACTTCATTCAAATTTCTGCTCACTTTGTTTTCTTTCTGCTTTTATATATCAAATGTTCCCCCTGTTAGCAACCCTCCCTGTATTTTGAGATCTCTCAAGCCTCAACAGAAAGACAAGAATATTAAAAATCAACAAGAAAGTTTTCCTCACAAGTAATCTAGGCATTTGTGGTGATTAAGTGTGACAGAAGAAAAGACTTTAGAATAATTCAGATGAAAAAAAAGGTCCACCTTTTTTAATCGAATCTCACTTGCATGGGTGACACTGATACCATTATCCTCCATGTTTCATTGTGTTCCAGGAAGAAACAGACCTAAATATCTGATACAAAAACCCAAGCTGAACTTTCTCAGGCTGAAGATGTAGAGGGCTATAAAAAAGGCTCCCCTTTTAGAAAGTTGCCTCACTGCTACTTAATAAAAATCTGTAGAGATGAGAAAAGTCAATACAGCTGTGTCTGAGCCTGCCGACCCCCACTGTGTGGAGAGAAGGAAGTGGAGTAGGAGAAACTGTTCTAAAAGAAAGATCTCTCTGAGAGCTTTTTGCTTCAGTAACTTTCCATTTGATTTGTATCACAATCGTCTTAGTGACTCTCATGAACATTAATGGACTAATTTTTGTAACATCCTCTAAGGAGTGGAAATATTACCGCTTGTAACAATCCGAAAGCTGGACACAGTTAAGCTAAATGATGTGCTTTGGGTCACACAGCAGGCCCGTGGTAGCATGCAGTCCTTAGCACTGAAACTCAGCCTCACGATGACATCAGCAATTCCAAGAAAACCTTGAGCACCTGACGAAGTTGTACCAGTGTGCTTTGCTTCTGGCTGTTGCTCTTGAAATCATCCTGTCCAGGGCTGATCTTCATGCTTCATGTCCTGGGCTTTGTCCTGTCCTCATTTAGATTATTAGAGAAGTCCTTTTGATGCTGCTATGAACAGAAGCAGGCATATGACATTACGAAAGGGGCCTGTTAAAGAACTGAGAACTAAATTCAGGATTGCATCTGTGTCTCAATTCTGTTTGTCTTAACTAATGTATATACTTATAGATACACACACGTGCACATTTTTTCTACCAACGTGGCTATTATACCACTTGTACCTTTTGCCTGCTCTCCATGTTTTTTTATGTATCCTCACCTACCACCTCTGAAACTACCATACTGAAGTTAAAGAGAGCCTTTTAAATTGTAGTTTTTTATGCTGAAACCCCAGTACAGGAAAGAACAAACTGATCAATGAACACTGAAGTCAGCTACTTTTTATCTCTTTATATTATACTTTCCCCAGCTAGTTTGGCTTTTAGCTTTTACTAACTCAGTAATAACTCAGCATTTAAATATAAATATAAATGTATTTAAATTATTACTACCAATGAGGCTCATCTGTATGAAAAATTATATAGTTTCATATATATAGTTTTTATATATAGTTTTTATATGTAGTTTTTTAACACAATTTTCAGTTAAACTGATGCAGTAAAATCTACTCAAATCATGTGCAATTCATATAGATTTTATCCCAAATAAGATAAATTAATTTGAGCTGCATTAAATAAAATTAATTAAATTTATATTATGTTTTATACTATTTTCACTAATATGTTTTCCAGTGTGATTTCAAGTTAAACAATTTCTACAAATTTAACTTTGTAAAGACAAAAAAAACTAAGTCTAGTCTTAGCACTTCAAAGGACTAAAATGCTGACATAGTTAACAGATAGCCAGACTAAAAGGAATTTTCACAAGTAGCTACCAAGTTTTAGCTTAAGGACAGTTAAAGGTAAAGGAGAGATCCCCTACACTGCAACTGAATAGGAAATGCAGAGCATTTTTTAGCTGATCATAGTTCTCCTAATCAAGAAGGAAAAAAACAAGATGAAACCCTTAAAAACCTCAGGAAATTTAACTATGACTTTATGCCCAGAAAAAACTCCAAGAATTGGCAATGTAGCCAAAGAGAAACTCTGTAAAGTATTTGCCAAGATGTAAAAGAATCTGGTAATTATTATTCCTTAGTAGGATTGATGAATGGTTTTCTAGTCCTACACCTCTGGCACTCTGAAGAACCTCACAGAGATGTCCCTAATAAGTCAGGCATAGACATTGCAGAAGTATTCCCAGCTAACGGCAGGCCACAGAAAAGCATTGCAACCATATGTAATCAAAGCAGTAGGCAGTACTTAAAGACTGATTTTGGTCATAGATGTGCAAGGAACGCAAGATGTAGGAAATGCCAGAGGAAAGGTCATTTTTCAGTTGTATGTTGATCAAAAGGCAATAAGAAGGAGCATGCAGGCCATTCTTCTTAGGCTCTAGTGCTTGTGTTGGTAGCTCTGATGAACCTCAGAAAGTGGATTTCCTAATTTATGGTAAGCATATGAGCTTTAATCAGGGTTTAAAACTAAAGTCTATTGTCAGGGCTAGTATACAAGAATCTTCATTACCAATCCAAACTAAAATTCACAAGCATCATCTTTGATACGTCAGTGGCAAGAACTGGCCTTGAAAATGCATTTGACAGAGGATATAACGCGCATCTCATTTGCTGGGATGTAGCATATCGTCACAGGCTAATATTTAGCCAACATGTAGGCCAATACAACTGATGCAGAAGTTCAAAAGGTGCACTGGAAGAATGTGAGTCTCTTGACATGTCAAGCAAGAAAGACAAAATGCTGGAGAGGTAGCAATGCCCTGATAGCAGTGATGCAGAGCATGAAAGCTCATTTCCTGATGAGGTCAGAAAAAAACAGTCAAGAGATCTGAGCATCACAGTAGCAGCTCCTGCAGGATGAAGCAACATAACATGTGTATAGACTAAGGTCAAACTGGCTAAATCCTCAGAGGAATGCAATGCATTCAGGTAACCACTCTCCCAAAGCAATCAGGCAGATAAATGTGTTTCCCCAAGATACAGTATCTCAAGTAGACTTGGGTAGAACTTGCAATTTGCAAATTTTCAAAATTATTTTCAAATTTCTCCATTAGGCAAATACTTTTAATTATGTAATTATTCTTCTGGTACTGGCAAGAAGATAATTCAGGAAGGCTCAAGTCTTAAGTATTCCTATACTATGCGTTATTAATTATAAAAGGAGGTCATGGAGGTTTGAGTGTTTCCTTAAGGTTAGTAAGTGCAAAAGTGTTTCTTTGAACATCATCATTACTAATTCAGAGAGAGCAGGAGACACTTACTAAGGGAGAATTTCTTCTACCTGCAAAAAGCCTGGTGGGTTTCATGCTGCTCTCCTGTGAAATGAGAACAGATGAAGACGTATATTCTACAAATGAATCTTTTGTGAGTTTCACTGTTGTCTGTAGCAACTCTGAGGTCATTCTCTGCAATCATCTCATTTGTATAAAAAAATAGAGGAATACAGAGTGTTTGGTCTTTTCCAACTCTCTACAAGAAGAGTAGTGTTTCATCAACCAAATAGCCTAAAGATGCTTCTTATAAAGGAATAAGAATTCCTGGTGTTGCTCCTTTCCTTGTAAGAGTAGAACAGTTCTCTTTCTTTCCTATCTAATATGAAATCACATGAAGTTTCATGAGTAGTTTCTAACACAAGATTTCCACTAAAAGGCTATTTGGGCCTGCAAAATCAGGCGTGACATTGTCCTACAGAAAGTTTTCATAACAATGGGTATCATTGCAAAAACAAAAATCTAAATATATTTATCCCATGGCTGAAAGCAAGGCCACCACGGGGTCAGGGAAATCTACAGTCCATTGTTCTTTGGGAAAGTCAAAACAAATAAAACACAATTATCTGACCAAAACCCAATAGAGTGCAAAGTCACAAAACATCATGCCTTTTTAGTAGTGAGTTATTTACTAAATACAAACAAAATTCATATTCCTCTAAGGGTTTGGGTAATCCGTATAACCTGGAAAGTAAACTGAAAACAGAAGACAGGAAGGCCCTGAGGCTTTTAGAAACTGCTGGAAAAAAAAAACAAAACAAAAAAACATATTTCCATAGAAGGTTGGAACACATGAAAAAGCCAGACAACCTCTGAATACTGACACATGAGTACAGCAGTACAAAAAGGGTGATTTTCTGATAATGCCAGCTTTGTCTGAGGAAGACTAGAAGAGTGGTTGTCAATCTTTGTGCACAGGAGGGAGAGAAATAGCCAGTTGGGCTACAGTATTAGCCAAAATACTTAGGAACTGTGTGGTTGCAAAGTACAACTAAAATGTCACTGGAAAGGTTAAGAGTATGCTTTCTTACAGGGGAATTCCAGAGGAACTATTATTAAAAAAAAAAAAAAAAAAATGGACTATGGTTTATAGAGCAAGGTTTCAAAGCTTTTTTGGCAAGATTTAGTTTCCAATGCATTATCACCAGCCCTCAATGTCCTGAAGCAAAGGCAGAGACTGGAAGAAATGTGTAGACAAGATGATCCTTCCTTGGCACAGTTATGTACAAATCAGCTCCTGTTATGTCAGCTAAATAAAACAGACTCCATAGGGAAGCACTTGCATTCTCAATGACTGACTCTTGAGAAACTGTCATCTGTCAGTCCATCCATCCACCTATTTATTTATAAAAGATAGACATTGCATAGTCTATATTATGATATCCAGTGGTCTCTGAACCATTTAGATTTGGATAGAAATTTAGATGAGGAGTAAAAGTCCTCCTGCAAAATCATAAGAAAAGTTGTCTCCACATAACAGTGTTTCTACACAAAATCCTACAGGTTTTGTCAAGAGTGCCTACAATTGCACATTTAAACAGTAACAGCAACATTGCAAAGCCTACAGGTATCTGAGGTCAATGAATTCAGTGGAATGTTTTTATTCCCCACAGCTGTGCAATCAAGAAACTTGTGAAATGTGCTCATGTTTAAAGAGTCCCGAAACATCAGCTCTAAGCAGAGCAGTATGCTCATGACATTCATTCAGCCAAGTCTGAAAGCTAGGGATAGCCCATTTAAACATTGTCGTTGTTGACTGCTTCATCATTTACATTAGGAGCATTCAAAAGGTTTCTTGGTTCTGTCCGGACTCTTTAAGAATCACGCTTATCCTAACCCAGGGTGTGTGTGTGTGCATTAGCCTACTACACTGGGATTTAGGACATCTGAGGTTAATTCCTGAAACATTACAGTATAATCATGCAGTTCATACATGTCTGACAAGAAGTTATTTGTCATAGATCCATAACAGCACCTAGTTGAAGTGTTGCCACAGTGTATTTCTAGGGCCTAACCTAAGAGTTGTCCTCCTATCTAGTTGTATTTGGGCAGAGAGCAGGAGTATAAACAGACATTGGCCTTCTCATCAAATTAAAGCAACATCTGACAAGTTACAGATAGTTAGGAAAGATGTTTTATTTATTCATATGCACCTCTCAGCAATTCAGCTGGTTCCCTAATTGTCTTGGTTAAGACAAGCAAGTTGCCTCTACTTGCCCCATTTCTAACCACAAATTCTAAGGATCCACTTCACTGTAGCATTTTCAGAGCTACAAAAGGTACTTTTCCTTACTTCCTTTCTCATTTTCTTTTGCACGGAAATGGCACCCAGTGCAAGACTGCCTCTCTTTTAATGGCCAATTTAAAAATAATCAGATTTTCAAGAAGGTGGAATTGTTCTATAATTTTTGCTTATGCAAAGTAGGTGTATTAAAAAAAAACAACAAACCACTCTCCAGAAGAGCTACCATCATACTTGTATTTCTCCCTGAGAAAAGGGAATTTCCCTGAAAACTGCAATTTCCTGAAACTGGGATAAAGAATTTTAGAGAAAGTTCCATGTGAAAACACAAAAAGAGGCAAGGCATTAAGAAATAATATATGATAATTACAAACAAAGCAATGAACTCAGCATAATAAAGTTAATACACTCATGCTTTATTCTTAATGAACAAAGTAGTAAATATTTTATTACAGATTTAAGACTAATAGGTGACTAAGTAAAGGAAATTTTTTCCACTAACAATGTTGCACGGCAAGTCCCTCCACCAGTTTTTATAGGAAGGAAAGGAAGAAAAATCTTCCTTCAACCCAAATATATGGATCAGAAAAACTGTGTGTGGCTGTATCTGACTATTATCTAGCAGTCATTTTCCCA
Organism: Meleagris gallopavo; assembly: GCF_905368555.1. Taxonomy (NCBI): domain Eukaryota; kingdom Metazoa; phylum Chordata; class Aves; order Galliformes; family Phasianidae; genus Meleagris; species Meleagris gallopavo. The sequence continues at coordinate 54,974,411 of NC_139405.1, read as the reverse complement.
TCAAACTGAAGTGCAAACCATTTTTCCCAAAGCAAGTTCACCACTGACAAGAAGTTCAGAACTCTTGACAGAGTTTCTGTAGCATCTCCAAAAATAACCGAGAAATCAGAAACCAACTGGTGAACTTATGGTACAAGAGGCACACGATGGTCCAGCTCCCTCTTCACAGCTCTTTGTACTTGATGGTGCTGACAACACTAGAGCTTGTATACGTCAATATACTATCTAGATATGAGTCAGAAGACATATGGAGAATACATATGTGTATTTGCAAGAGTAAACTTTTAAAGTCACTTTTCTGTTCATAACCACACTGAAAATAAAATAAATAAATAAATAAATAAAAAGAAGGAAAAAAAAAGAAGAAAAGAAAAACACAAAACACGACCAAGAAACAATCAGCTAAACAAAAAAGTTGTGCAAAGCTGACAAAAACAGTCACTAACGCTTATCTAAATCATTAGCTTGTCATCTCCTTCCTTGTAACTCCAGTGAAGAATATAACCCAAATATATTAGTTACCACTAAATAAATAAATAAATATTTCAGTTTTCTATAGACACTTTCCCACCACAAAATCTCTGGAAAAAAGTAATTGCATATACATAGGAAAAAATGCTTTCCAATTCCAAAGTACAATTTCGGAGCTGTACGCGTAATGCAGCCATGTGCTGGGCGATCTGTAATCCATACTAGAAAGCAACAGTAGATGGCCTACTTTTCACAAAAAGTGAGAGCTAGAGAAAACCACGTTGTGCCATAGGGAGGAGAAGCACACATACAGCCTTCATTATTAATTGGCATACACAGAAAGAGCAAGCAGAAACAAGACAAGTAAAAGAGAGAAGGGAATTCTCCCCGAAAACATATGGGAAGTACAACACAAGCATAATAAAACATTAAACAATAGAGCTACAAACACCAGTGTGTCCAGAAAATGCAATCATTAGTAATGAGCATAATGAAAGCACTGGAAGTATGACTGCAAAAGTCAATGTCTTCTCTTACATGTGTGAGAGGGTGCACAGCAAGAGACTAGGGCATCTAAATAAGAAAATGTATGAAAGAATCTTCCAAGTATTGTTTTCTATATAACTCACCAGCCTTCGCTGAAGGGAGAAGTAAAGGAAAGCACAGAAAATTCCATTTTGACACCTGTCTTCTAAAACTGTTTTCATTTTCACAATTTCTCTTTGTAGTTATGCGCAAGGGAGTTACAAAAAAACTAACACTTGCAGCAAGGCAGTCCTGCAGCAGGCCTGCTTTTCTATTCACTGATGTCACTGGTCCCCTGGAGTAACTCCTTTTCAAAATCAGCCACCAAGGCTCAGATCCCTAAAGGAAAACAAGTGCCCAGCCTCTGTTCAGGTGCTCTCTGTTCAAAAAGCTGAGTGTGCTGCCTTCTCAATACTTCTGGTTATCCTTTTCCTATTTGGTTGAGTCTCACACCAGAAGTTTCTGAGTGTGGTCAATGAACATTTACTGTACATCTCTTGAAATATTTCTGTAGGTCTCCAAAGCATTTAAAACACTGGAAAACCAGTGGATGAATGCAGATGCAATGTTGCAAGTAATTCGCAGAGTTACTGTAAAAAAGCATTTTGCAAATGTGCTTTTGAACAAAATACACAAAGCCTGTTGGACACAAATACTCAACACAGCAATTGCTTCAAAGTTGTGTAAAACAGCAATCACCTCTTCAAACACTTAGTCTTCTAATTAGGATCCAATAAGCTTATTTCAAAGCTGATGTTGTGACATGAAAGAAGTTTAACTGGACGAGATGGAGGAGCGTAGGGGCACAAGAAAGTCAGGAAGGAGCGCAGCATTATTTGGATACACAAGGTTATTGCCAACTTAATTTGACCAGCTCTTAAACATCAGTGTGTAACAAGGGCTGCAATATATAAAATGGTGGTGATTAATTTTGTCTTGACCTGAAAAGATTGTTTTCCTCAATAATCTTTTGGCACCTCCTACTGACTACTACAAAAAAGAGTAACATTGGGCCTGAAGGTATAAAACAAATACGGTGGGAAGTGAAAAGTTTTACCATGCGGCCTACATTGGACTACACAGAGATATGGAAAGTGTGAAGGAAAAATAAAACAGAAAGAAAGGTCTGATTCCTCTTCATGGAACTCATAAGATTTGAGAACGATATAAGAATGTAAGCACGTAAAAGGTTGGATTACTGTAAGATGATAATGAACTAACAGTGGATAACCTGGTGCAGAGGGTGTCTCTGTTACGCTGCCATGCTCTGCATGGCACAAGTGGCTGAAGTCATCCGCATGTGTTTACCCTGTGTGGCACTACTATGGCCTATAGGTTGAACTCTGCTTTCAGTTACAGCAGGGTAAACCTACAGTACATGAAAACCCATCAGTGGAGTCCCTCTGCATTTACAAGAGCAAAAACCGGAGGAAAGCAGCAGGCTGGATTCCCTGCTAAAGCAGTGCAAAAGTGCAGCTCAGTCAGAGGACACACTTGAAAGCAGCTACAGAACAAAGCCGCTCTCCTTGCCAGCCGGGCACACAATGTAGTAACCACACCCTCCGAGGTAAACCAGGTACATAGAGCAAATCGCTTCTTTTGTGAGTAGGGTTTACTTTATCATTTTGAAAGGCATATTGCTATTTCTTGACATATTAGTACACTTAAATGAGTCACTTAAGAAAATAAACTTATTTGCCTGTGTTTACATTTATTAGTCCTACCCTCTATTATTAATCAAATTTGTCTAATGCTTTTATCACGCTGTGTTCTAAATAAATAAATAAACACTGCAATTGCCTTTGAAATACTTGTTGCTAGCAAGAAGGTAAAGGCAAGAAAGCACATTGTCTGCTGTGTGGCAAGAGTGGGTGGAAGGGATGCACTGCTCCAGGTAAGGGATGATGTCAGCATCCCACCACATTGTTAATTCTTGCTTCGAATATAAGTGACCTGTGACAGGTTAGGAAGATGGAGCTCTACATGCCATAAGTGCTTCCCATTGCTAGCACTGCATTTTACAAAGGATGAACTACTGAAATTGTTCTGTGGCTGGGTTTCAGAGAGGTGCTGCCCTGCACCAAGCCTGCTCTGCTCCATTTGCAGTGCTGCTGCTGCTCAAGGAGCTGGGCCCTAAGCCCCGTTGTGCACCCACTATACTATGCTGTTTCAGAACAAATTGAGTAACAGCTTCTGTACAACATATGTTCCGTTCAAATAGAGCTCTATTTTTGCAGTTGAAAGGCCTGGGGCATTTCTCTCATTCCAAGCCGTACACAAACAAAGAGGGTTTACCACAAAAAAAGAACCTCTGCTGAAGCGTGGAAGGTTTCTCTTTGCTCCCTCACTCCAGATCCCAGTTTCACCAAGTTGTGCCCCTTTCTTTCATTCTAATACTACACTACTTGATCTGACAGGTCTCTCCTGGCAGCAGCCCTCTTGGTTTCCCCTTCTCTTTTAGACTGACAGACTCAACTAAGACTCAGCTGTCAGAAACTGTAGGTATTATACCAGAAAGGAAATAGAGCTCATATGCTGCTGATGATTTTTTTCATACCAAATTTCTGTTGATTTGTTCTAACCATATCACTGGATTCTCATTGCTACCTGACCTAGGCTAAGGCCAAATTTCCCTTTAAAATGAATGAAGAAATTAACAGCTTAATCACTGTTGCCTGGCACTCACATTGTTCCAGAACACCACAGATTCGCAGTGTGGGTGCTCAGGTACACTCCAAAGCTCATGCAGAAATACAGTGGGCCTCTCCAATGGCATGTGCTGCCATCTCCACTGCTGGAGCAGTAGTCAGAAGAGTTCTTCCTCCTGTCTCTGAAGACGTGCACATGCTGCAAAGTGGGACTGGGAGCGTGTCCCTGCACTCCATGTAGACTGGGCAATTGCTTCCACTCGATGGTGCAGAGGGACCACGCCTCCTGCTGGCCCCTCACTTCACCAGCATTTTGGCCCTGAGCAGGCGCTCACAACACTCATCTTCAAATGGAGGTGGTGACACTACCTCTTGACTTTGGGGACAGTGCCCTTCCCACCATGGGGTGCTGAGATTGTGCATGCTCCCAGTGCACCTTACTGGAATGAAACACTGATGCTCATGGTTGGCCATAAATAGAATTAGGCCATTGACAGAAAATCATTTGAGTTGGAAGAGACTCTTAAGTGTCAACTGGTCCAATGCCACTGCAATGTACAGGGACACTTTATAGATAGATGAGGTTGCTCAGAGCCCCATCCAGCCTGACCTTAAGTGTCTCCAGGGACGGGACATCCACCACTTCTCTGGAAATGTTCCAGTTCCTCACTACCCTTACTGTAAAAAACTTCTTCCTTATACCCAATCTCAATCTCCCCTCCTTTAGTTTGAAACCATTTCTCCTTGCCCTTTCACAACAGACCCTGCTGAAGAGTCTGTCCTTTCTTATAGACTCCCTTGGGATACGGAAAGGCCGCTCTCAGATCTCCCTGGAGCCTTCTCTTCTCCATGCTGAACAGCCTCAGCTATCTCAGCCTGTCCTCATAGGAGATGTTTCCATCCCTTGGGTCATTTTTGTGGCCCTTCTCTGGATGCATTCCAACTTGTCCATCTCTGTCCTGCAACTGAGAACTCTGTATTTGGACACAGCACTCCAGGTGACATCCCTTACTCTTACCTGTGGGCTGAACAGACACCTCTGAGGGACCCAGCGCTTGATGCAACCTGTGCTAAACCAGAGGCAGTTACTTGCTTCCTCCCCAGCCTTTTTAATCAATTGTCCTAATTTCTTTTAAGAGAAACTGTTAAGAAGTTTACATCAAAAGGAAACATACTTCTTTAAAAATTTTCTTCCAACACCTCCCCAAAATCTGATTTTCAATTATAAAAGTACTAAAACTACAGTTGAAACGTTACAGTAACTCCAGTCTAAAAGTGAAACTAAAAAAGTGAAAGTTGCTTACTGCTTTTCACTGCACAAGCTGAGAGAAATGCTGAAAGTAAACATAAAACACAGACCGATGTGATTATAAAAATGCTCCTGGCACTTGAAGATGCCTTTGGAGCAGAGGGAAAAAAAGGTGAACATCTGTAACACTTGTGTTAGAAAAACACGTGTGTGATTGAATGCACTGCATGACACTGATCCCACAGTACTTGCAGGTTACGTGGCAAACGTAGAAAAATTAGGAATAACACACTGCTAGAGGCAGCTCCTGGGATTTCCCAAAGCCTGAAATGAATTGCAGCCACCACCTATCCACCTGGGGATCCCCGATGTGAGTGTTCAGTGCTCTCCTCCCATACAGCTCCTGCTCTGCTTGGCTGTCCCCTGCTCAGCCCACTGGCCCATGGAGCAGATTGCTGTGGGGACGCACTGGGGCTGCACACAACACGTCCTGGGGCTGATGTTCAACAGGGATTTACACAATGCTCTGACCGTGCTCTTAGCTCCACGTTGAGGTTTTTGTTTGCAGCAGAGGTGTAGGAAATCAGGTAACTCGATGCGTATTTACTGCTTATATAATTACCTTTATTAAATTACTTATATAATTTGTGTAAGTAAAAGATCCCCAGAACACACAGTCGCACTGCTTACAATTACTCTGTTGGTTGATGCAATTACTATAAATAGGCTGAGAGACATCACTAATTAATGAAGTCAGAGGGGTAACACAAGAGCTCTGCTGCTGCACATACCCTGGACACAGCACATGCAGAAGGGGGATTCTTGTTCTTTGGGGCTTTGGCAGGTGTCTACCAGAAAGAACCCTTACATCCTAATTGCCTCAGGCTACACACACTCAGAAAAGAAAATGAAAAAGGAGGGTCATGGCTCATTTTTAGTTAAACTTTAAAAATGAAGCAGCACCAGTGGAGCCTATGTATGTATCTGCTTGATTTCAGTGGGCTCCATACATGCGGACTTGGGGAAGACCAATCTGCAAACGTGGAGTGATGGTGTAATTTCCCTCTTCATTTTGACCATGATAAAATATGTTTTATTTGCAACTTTAAGTATTTTTATAAACTAAATGTGTTTATAAACTAAATGTGTGTGGGAAGGGGGGAAAAAAAAGCTTTTATTCAGTCAGTGAAGAAAAAATGTGGTCTCGCATAAAACCTTCAGAAGAAAATTGGGCATCCTAACTGTTCTCTTGAGAGCAATAATGGACATTCTTTGCATTTATTCAGCGAATTTGCATCCAAATGGGGAAGATGTTGGATTTGTCTCAGTTCAAGTCGAAATGTTTACAAAAATCAGCACGGAAAGACACTTCCTGCAGCAGCAGGGAGGGATAACCTCGCACCGCTCAGGTTGTACCTGCGTGGGAAGCTACGGGCAATTGCACCATTTCCCCCAAACGTGCAATTTCGGTCACAAAATCAGTAGCGCCTGCTCCGAGCAGCAGACCCAGTTGTCCCGGCCCAGCCTTACAGCTGCAATGTGCTGTACTGCGGGCCTCTGTGTGCCGAGCAGCACTGAGCGGGGCAGCACCGATGACTCTCGTTAACAGTGGAGGATGCGGGACTGGACCCTAACGGGGCTGCTGTTATCACCCCCGTTACTTGTAAGAAAGCGGCATCTTACAATGTACCGCGCCCGGTGCCCAGATGCAGCAGACTCGTTTAGAGCTGGACAAACGGAAGCCGAGAAGCAGCTCCCGTCGGAGGTGTGCAAAGCTGCAACAACGGGACAGCAGAGCAGGATGCTGAGGGACAACGAGCTCCCCACGAAGCGACGTCCATGCGGAGCTCAGGGCGCGGCCCGGCCCGCCGAGTCCCCCCAGCAGTAAGTCAGCGGCCCCGCACGGCTGGGAGCGTCCCGACGGGGCGGCCCCGGGGGCTGCGGCGCTGCGCCCTCGCCCGGCTCCGTCCCGCTCCGCCCGAGGGGACATCGGGCCCGTCCCGCCGGGACCCCGCGCGTTGGCGCCGCCACCCCCGGGAGCGCCCGCGGCCCCGCGGCGGGAGGCACGGCTCCGCCCCGTCCCGCCCCGCCCCGCCGGGGCTCATTGATGATTCGGAGCCTTTGAGGAAAGGGCGAGCGCGGTGCAAGTGCTGCGCGGCCCCGTTTTTACAAAGTAAGGCGCGGAGCCTGGGAACTCGGCGCGTTTCGCCATTTTTTTTTCACGTCCTGACTCATTTCTGTAGCAAAAAAAACGTGTTCTCTGGTGCCGATCGGACACCCACCGCCGCTCCCGGGCACATCCCCGCGGGGAACTATCGCCAAAATCCCCGCGGCACCGCGCCGCCGCCCCACACCCCAACACGCACGCAAAGCGCGCCCCGTGCCGGGGCCGCTCTGCCCGCAGCAGGTGCACCCGGGGAGGGACATCGAGGGGGCGGGAGGCGCCGAGCGCCCGGCGGAGGTCTCCGAGACGCGGCCGTTCCCCACGCCTGGGGGGTCCGACTCCCCGTTCCCGACGGTCGCTTCCTGCCAGCCTTCGTCCTGCCGGGGACTGCAGCCGGGCGAGGGGGGGTGCCGAGTGCCGTGCCCCGCACTGCCCCGTTCCGCCCGCCCTGCGCCCCGCCGCCGCGGCACGGGGCCGCCGCTCGGCGCCTGCGCACTGCAGGGGCGCCAGATTTGGCGGGAGGGGGAGTGTCCAAAAGCCCTTTGTTTGATGGCATCTCTGTTTACAGAGTTTACTCTTTAATCTCAACCTGTTTCCTCCTCCTCCTCCCGCGGCTCCTCGGCACTTCGCTGCGCGGCGGCGGAGCGCCTGGGCGCAGCCCGGCAGCAGGGCGCGGCGGCGGGCGCGGGCTCCCCCGTCCTCCTCCCCCAGCGGCCGCCGCGAGGATGGCCCGGAGACCCCGGCACAGGTAACGGGGCGGGGGGTCTGCGCTGTCACACGGGGCGCGAGGTTGCGGGAGAAGTGCTCTCCCGTAGCGGGGCGGCGGCGCGGCCGCCCCCGTCGCAACTGAACCGCCCCGGCCCCGCAGCGTCCCTCGCCCCGAGGGGACGTACTGGGCGCCCCACGCTGCCCCGCGTTCCACAGGGACGGGGGATCGCTGCCCGCCCGGCTGGGGCTGCCTGCCGGGAGCTGTCGGGGCGGCGGGCAGCGCGTCCCGTCCATTCATTCATTCATTGCCGGCGGGCCGTGACGGCAGGTGTGCGGCGGACGCGGGGCTGGGCTCTCTCTTTTTCTTATTCTTTCCTTTTTTTCTTTTCTTTTTCTTTTTTGTTTCCCCATTTTATTTCGCAGCCTCTGCCTCTTCCCCACAGGAGCGCAGCTCTGCCCCACGGGTGCGGCTGTGCGCCGTGAGGTTGGGCTCTGCCCGCACACACGGCGGAGGGCGGCTGCGGAGTGCGCTCCGCGGAGCTGTCACCGTGCCCGAGCCGGGATCGGACGGGACGGGACGGGACGGGCGGGCGGCAGTAAGAACCGCGTGGTCGCGTTCGCCGCTGCGCTGCCGGGCGGGCGCTTGGCGCGGGGTTGTTGTCTAATTAGCAGCGGACGGCGGGTCGGACACGTGGAGGCTTTTTTCTCTTTCTCTTTGCATTCTCTCCTCTCCCCTCCCCTCCCGCTGCGCTGTGACAGCGGAGCGAGGCGCGCTTCTGCTTCTCCCCGTCCGTCTGCCGGCCCCGTCCGGCGGCGCTCGGCGCTGCGCGGCCGCTCCCGAGGAGAAGGGGCTTTCGGCGTGGCAGCGGGCGCGGGGCGGCAGGCGGAGCGCGGGGTGCCGCTATGAATCACCCCGCCTGCCGCTGCCGGGCCGGGCGCCTCGCGGGCGCCTCCCGCAGGGACTCGGCCGCCGCCAGGAGCGGCCGTGCCGGCGGGAGCGGAGCGCGGGCTACCGCCAACCCCGCGGGGCGCGGCGCGGAACGGAGCGGAGCGGGAGAGGGCTGTCCCCGCGGTGCTGCTGCTGCCCGAATTCCTTCAATCGCGGTAGCGGCAGCAGCGAGTCATTTCCTCTCCACCTCCTCTTTTTTTCTTTTTCTTTTTTTTTTTCCCCTTCTTTACCCCCCCCTCCCCCCCCCCATTAGCCGGTTGCTCTAAGAGAGAGCCCGGCGCTGCTTCGGCTCCAGCCTTCAGCCCCTGCGCCGGGGAAAGTTGTGGGGGCTCCTAGTATCCCGAGGGCGCTGGGCGCCCTCCTGCCGCTGGAGGACGCGGGGAGCGCGCTGGGCTCTCCGTCAGCCAGGTCCGGCCGAGCCGCCCGCGCTGCCGAGCGTGCTCCGGGAGCGGCGCGGCGCGGGCGGGATGCGCTTCTTCCGTCTGCCAAACTCCTGGGAGCCGCAGAGCTCCCTTTGCGCACAGGCAGGCGCACGGCCGTCCGTGCGCGGCGTTTCGGCAGGGGAAGGGCAGCGCTGGTGGCAGATGAGCGCCCGAGCTCTGCCCGCCCCGCCGTGACCCGGGCGCTGAGTGGCCGCCGCGGCAGCTGGACACACACATGGGAGCAGGCGACGAGGAGCGTCCTGTGTGGAGCGGGGCAGAAAGCAAGGCGCGATTAACCCCGCGTGCATTAAAGGGTGTGTGCTCAACAGCCCGCGTTTGAGGTGTCTGCGTCTTTGCTACAGCTTAATTTAAAACGTGGTCTCTCGAAAACAGGAAAACAGGATAAACAATGCTTGGGAATTAGGGTGCAGTGGATTGCCTTATTACAAAATGACTTTATTTGACTGCCTTAGTCATCCTGTAACATCCCATAGCTCCGTGCTATCAGATAGAGCGCAGTTGTTCGTCTCATAACATAATGCTGTTTCTGTTTGAGCGCTGTGGGTTTCATCTCTGCCAGAGTGTCAAAAGTGCTGTTCCTATCACAGAAGTTGGAAATAAAGTGTTTCCCAGCAGAAAGGCAGTCCTGGTTGCAAAGCCATCCTGGTTCACTGGGCGAAAAGTGCAGTTTGTGAGAGCGGTGAGAGCCCTTTTCACCCCTGATAGCCTCTGGGGAAATCCCTTAGTCATGAAGGAGGTGAGCGGCAGTGTGTCAAAAACAATATGAGGTATTTAGAAATGGAGTAGAGGTAATAAAGCCTTGAGTTAGCAAAATGGGCAGAGCAAAGTGGCTCGATCCTTCATTGGTTGGTTGCAGGATACTCTGTATGGTTGTCCACATTTACGCTACCACTCACTGGCTTCACTTCATCGCAGAAACTTCTGCCTTCACACATAGGACCCGTAAACATGGGCTCAAATAAGGTCCTTATGGGTGAGCCTTTTGTATTAATATATCTCGTTTGGGAGCCATGGAGCTATCTGTCCTATCGGCCATACCAAACCATTAAGATTGTTCAGAACGTGTGGCATGAGTTAAAGATCGTGAGTGTGCACTTGTGTAATGGACACAGCCTCCACTTCTCTTTATTGTCCCAAACATTGTGTTCTAATTCAAAACCCCCATTGGCTGAAAGTTTGCCAAATGTGTAATTCACCACCGATCTAACAGTGTGAGCAGGTCCAAACATGCATGGCAGCGAGGAAGCTGCCAGCCCTTTGCTTGTATCTGTGGATACCAAAAACAGCAGAACCAGTTCGAAATACAAGAACAACAGAATGCAGAACAAAATCTTGTTGTGCAAGTTTTAAAACTTTTATCTGTGTAACCTTTGTAAAGATTGTGTGTTTTCTGTGTGCTGTGTAATTAAGTAGCTCCAATCCTCACGTTCCACTCTGTGTCTTGCTGTGTTTCCTGCTGCAGCATATACAGCAGCGATGACGATGAAGAAGATGTTGAGATGTACGACCACGATTACGACGGCCTGCTTCCTAAGGCTGGGAAACGTCACCTAGGGAAAACCAGGTGGACCCGTGAAGAGGTAATTGCCAGTTTGGTCATCTCCTGCATGGGGGAATTCAGAGGGAAAGTGTAGCAGTGACAGCGCTGAGAATAAAGATGGTTTTGACCCATTAATTACATGCAGTGTTTCACTTCGCTTTGAGGATTGTTGGTTTCTTTTAAATCAAATCTATAAACACCACTTTCTTAGTGTCCACCACGATCTGCCTTCCAGGTGTTTGAGCTTCTGTAATCCCTGTTGGAGAAGTAGACTGAGAGTCACCTGTGGCAGTGCCGGGTGCTTCCCGCTGCCTCTTTGTGTTTGAGAGTGGTTGCTATGCGCGAGCTGACGTGTGCTCCGTGTCCCACAGCAGCAAACAACTGTGGCAGAAACTGCTGCAGTCCTTTTGTGCCATTTGAAATTTGCACTTTAACTGCAGCATTGTGATCCCGAGTGGAAATAAATTAAAAGCTGGAAGAAAGAAAGCCAGTCGTACCAAAATTGAGCATTTGAGATGTGTTTTGCCTCTGAAGGTCAGAATAATGCCTTAGTCACGGTACCCTTGTGCTGACTTTCCAGATGAATTCTGATATCAAACTCCTTTGCCAGGTGGATGTCCCATGGCCATTGAACTAGTTTGTGCTCATTATGAAATGCATTAATACAGTTATTGAGTTATGTTTTGACTTTCTCCTCTCTGACAACGTATATTGATATATAAACAGAAGCAGGTCACCTTTTGCAAGCACTTATTTTTTTAAGCCACATCTTGCTTTTATGGCAGTGGCTGTGGTGGTGATGGCTGTGTGGCCCAGTGGCCTCTTCCATGTCACAAGGACCAGGAGTGCCCAGGGAGGTACCAGTGAGGGTCTTTGCCCCCCTCTTATCTCCTGGGGCAGTACTTGTGAGTTCCCCTATCTTGATCTTTTCCAATGCATGATACTGCTTCTTTTTTGTCTCGAGGGTCTATATTTCTGGTCTTATCATTAAAAATACTGGGCTAAGTTCCTTGCTTTTGCAAGCATGCAAAACTCCCTCACAGCCATCAGGAGCATTCATTTTATTGTGCTTTCATTGTACACGACTGGCAATGAGCAAATTACTGGAACTCCCATTTCTTGCAAGACATTCAAAGCTTAAGGCTGTGATTTCCAGAGGTCCCCAGACAGCTGGGTGCCTCAGTGTCATTGTTTGCTGTGATGCCTGGCATCAAAAACGTCCAAGCGCTCCTGTAAATCCAGTAACAGAGTAACAGTTACACTGCTGGGAGCAGTAAAATGGGAGTCAGAGAGCATGGAAAAAGTCAGCCTTTTTCCTACAGCACTGTAAAGAGTCTACCAAAACCCGTGGGAGAAGAAAAACCTCTGGATCTGGGCAATTAAAAACACAAGGAGACCACAGACCACCTCCTCTTACTCTCAAGACACAAGCCATCAAAAGTAATAGATACATACAGAGTTAGAAGTGGGCAACTTAATTTTGAGTGCCATTCATTTGCATCATAAGAGATCGTGATATTAATTGTTTTATTTATTTATTTGTTTTTAATGATTCAGGATGAGAAACTGAAGAAACTTGTGGAGCAGAATGGCACAGAAGACTGGAAAGTCATTGCCAATTTCCTTCCTGTAGGTGGACATTAGTTTCTGTTTCCAATTCTAGTGACAACTCTTTATCAGAGGTTTCCAAGTAAGGGAAAGGGGAGTGGTTTTTGTAGTTACTTTTTTGCGGGAGATAAAACCTCCACATCTGGAGACCTCAGAAATTTGGTTAGAACTCTGTGAAACCCTTGCCTTAATTTTCCTTTCACTTCTCAGAGAGGGTTAGGGAACATCAAACAGACTAAAATGGGGGGCAGGGAGTGTTGCATGATCAAAGGTCAATGTAAAGCTGAAACAAAATGTCTTAGCGCAGAGAAAAAAAGTAACTTTGGTGAACTCTGGGTATGTGGTTTAAAAGAGAATTGTTTTGTGAACACTACAGCTGTAGCAGAAGCACAACAGCTATTGTGCCAGAGGATGAAGATTGAGGTTGTGTAGTCTGAGCTATACAGTCATAACTGCAGAAACTATAGAAATAGTTCCAGTGACCAAATGATAGTTGGGCACGTTCTTCTCCAACCTATGGTATGATTCCCTTTTCTCTTAGTAGTCGTAGTTGGCAGTGAAATATGCTGGAGGCACATAGATAAGAGAGATATCACTCTACATTCATCTTTTGCAAAGAATAATCTACTTGTGTGTTTTATATTTCATTAGAATCGGACAGATGTTCAGTGCCAGCACCGGTGGCAGAAAGTATTAAACCCAGAACTTATCAAAGGTCCATGGACTAAAGAGGAGGATCAGAGGGTAATCAGTTTTCCCTTCCATTTAATTAATACCTTAATAACAGATTTCATGTACTAGGTCAAAATTTCCAGAGAGCTGAGTGGTTTTAACTGTAACATGGCCTGAGGCAGGACTGATACTGCCTTATCAATGCTTAAGTATTTCTAAGTTTTCTATGCAAACTATTTAATTTTACTTTATAGCACCGTAATGTAGAAATGCAATCTAGAAATGCCATAATGTTATGAGATTTTTTTTCTTTTGGGTAAAAGTGTAAATGGGAAACAGGGAACAGGGATTTTGTGTTAGTTTTTCTATAGCAATTTTGAAAAATGTCATTGAAAATTCTTCTCCGTTGCAGTAAAACTTTCACTGATTCATTATGCATCATTAAATACAGGCAGTTTTTATGTCCTTCTTTGAAGGTAATAGAACTCGTGCAGAAATACGGTCCAAAGCGCTGGTCGGTCATTGCTAAGCATTTGAAGGGAAGAATTGGAAAACAGTGCAGGGAGAGGTGGCACAACCATCTGAATCCAGAAGTGAAGAAAACCTCCTGGACAGAAGAGGAAGATAGAATTATTTACCAGGCACACAAGAGACTGGGAAACAGATGGGCAGAAATTGCAAAGTTGCTGCCTGGACGGTAATAACATATGCCTTCAGCTCTTAAATAGGAAAAAAGGGAAAAGCTGTAGGTTCAAGCAGGCTTTTTCAGCCTTTGCATTATAAATAGAAAATTTTGGAATCAAAACCTGGCAAGCCAATGATATGAATGTGCTTTTGTCTCAGTGGGAAACTGCACTGTTTGGTCAGTACATGGAACAGCATGACATTTTTACATGCTTTTAATGTTTGCCATAGACAAAAAAAGCAGTAAGTAGAGCAAGACTGTACAAGTTTCCTGAATGTATGTTCAATAATTGACAAAATTGAAATTAATTTAACAGTCAGACTTGCAAGTGGAACTTAGTTTACATTCAGTCAAGAGTGCACCTGCAAAGTGAAATCCAGTATGTTGGCTCAGAATGATTTACGAGAAGGCTGCTTCAGCGTTTGTCATTGCACATGAATCATCCAGAAAGTTTTTACCTATAATCCACATATAAATCCTCATATAAAATTGGAGAAGCTGACTTCCTTGGGCTGCAGTCCTGGAAATACTTATCTCATTGAAAGCACATGCACAAGTTACATATACTTTTAGGTATTCAGAGTCTTACTCACTGTACAGTAGAAGTGACTCAACATAAAGTGTGTTGAGCAACTACTTTAAGCAAAGGAGTATTTTCTGTTCCTATTTTTATTCCTGTTTCTTGCTGAAGCATCTTCAATGCCTGAGATTGTGATATCATTTCAAGTGGGCATTCCATAAGTTGCTTCCACCTTCCAGAAGAAGGCAAGAAAGCAGTTACCACTTGGAAACTTTCTCTGTAGCCCCCACACATCACTGATATTAATTTCAACAATATTATGTGATGGCGATTTTTTTCAAGCAGGGGAACTATTGCTGACTGTACACAATCTCACAGACTTGATAAGTTTACTTTTTCTGACCCATGATTCTGAGAGTTTGAACCTCAGTTTTTCTGAGGCAAAAAGCCATCACAACAGTGTTGTTTACCAGGTTTGTGTGCAGAGTACTCTCATTGCCTAGCTGGTCAGCTGGAAAGTTGCTTGGAAGCTGGTCTTTTGACAGCTGTGCTCCATAGCCTTTCTTTCCAGTGGTGAGTCACAATAGAACAGTAAGACTTGCAAAGGTGGTGCTGGTAGTCTTCAGGGGAACCTCAGAGAAGTGTTGGGCTCAGTGTCACCTCACTTTACAGTAACGGGGTGAAGCTGATGGTGTTCATTGCTTGCAGTTTGAGTACTTCAGGTTTATATGCTTTATATGCTTCAGACAGCATATAAACAACAGTAGTTCAGTTGTCTTTTTCCCTCGCTTTTACAGTGAGCATCTTTCCTGAGAGGTCGAGAGTAGCATTTGTAAAGGCCAGGGCCAGGGTGAAGTCAGAGCACTGCTCAGGGTTCAAGCAAACGCTAACAGCATCCTCCTGCCTGTTAGCCTCGCTTATAACACCCCTCATGTGTACACATTTCTGTTGCAGGACTGATAATGCTATCAAGAACCACTGGAATTCCACCATGCGCCGGAAGGTCGAGCAGGAGGGCTACCTGCAGGAGTCCTCCAAAGCCAGCCTGCCCTCGGCAGCCACCGGCTTCCAGAAGAGCAATCACCTGATGGCCTTTGCCCACAACCCACCTGCAGGCCCACTCCCCGGGGCTGGCCAGGCCCCGCTGGGCAGTGACTACCCTTACTACCACATTTCTGAGCCACAAAACGTAAGCTCCTGAAAGCGCTTTTCAGTTTTGTTTCCTTCTGTGTGATAGGTGGGTGCAATTCAGCTGACGTCCAGTAAAATGAAGTTTTTTTTCCCATTCGTGGAGAACTTGTGTTTGGGGTCAGGTGAGGATGGTTTGGACTTAAGCAGTGATGGCTGCTTCAAATCGACTGCTGACATACAGGTGGAGTCAGGTTAAGCATATTTAGCACCTTGTAACCACTGGAAATGTTTTGAGTGCTATTTCTTATAGTGGTAAATGCAGATGTGTTGAAAATGAGTTGAATCTGATTAACTCTGTGTTCTGTCTCAAAATCTTCCGGACTCATTTTGGCCATACACTGTGTACGGATTCCATGTCAGAACCAAGTAAACAGTAGTGTTTTAATCTGATTCCATGTCTATTAACAGTTAATAATGAAATTAATAATTAAACAGGCCTTTGCTTTAAATGCTTACAACGTAGTTTTAGATGATTAAAAAAATTGCATCTTTTGTTTTTTTTGAGATAGAAATATCTCACAAATGCATCTACAAATTATTCATTTTTCTCATCAAGAGGGGTACATGCTCCATTTATAAGTGTTCTTTCTTCCTCTGTAGTACTCACTGTCATGTTCTAAAAGCGTTCGTTTTGCTTGTAAATGTTTGGGGATTTTTCTTGATAATATTAAACATGTAAAAGCAAATGTGTTTTTAAAGCAGATTCACAACATAGGCAGGTGATATGCTAGAAGTAATAACTTTTAGTCTCTTTTGCTTTTTGGCCTAGGTCCCTGGTCAGATCCCATATCCAGTAGCACTGCATGTAAATATTGTCAATGTTCCTCAGCCAGCTGCTGCAGCTATTCAGGTAGATAATTTGAACATCATTTCAAGAGACAATTTGTTAAACCTTTGCTAAGTCAAAATGCAGACGTCTTACCTTAAGGAAACATTTTAATGTAATATATGTGAAGAGAGAAAATGGGGAAGGTGGGGGAGTTCTGACCTGGCTAATAATTGCTTTTTCTGAAGTGAATTTAACACACAGTAGTTGTCTTCTGGCGTGATAGATTTTGCTTTCTCCATTTCGAATGTCTGAACTGAAATTCAGCAGGGACTTTGATAGTGGAAAACACAATTGACATTTGTTTCATCTTTTGAGTCTAATTTGGCTATTATAACCACAGAACGGCAAGCCACAAGCATTTTAGTTGCTACATCCTATCGGACCTTTATCTTTTCTTTTCCCTTAACTCTTAATTTCAGAGACACTATAATGATGAAGACCCTGAGAAAGAAAAACGAATAAAGGAATTAGAGTTGCTACTAATGTCGACTGAGAATGAACTGAAAGGGCAGCAGGCATTACCAGTAAGATTGTCACTGTGTGCTTGGATGGAGGGATAGCAGCATTACCCCAGTGCTTGTCTTTTTAACTTTTTACTCCCCCTTTGCCTTTGATACTAATCAAGGCTCTATATTTCTGTTTTAAAAGGATGAAACATAGCACATGCATACTCTGTATCTGCTTTGTAAATTCTGTGATTAAAAAATTCAATTTGCAGGTATTTTACTTTGCAAAGTGGGAGCAGGGCTGGGCTCTGTAATATTACATAATGTTGGAAACGTTATGATTGTATTCAAATGAAAAATCCCACAGATCTTAAACTAATGGGATCTGCGTTTTTGAAAGTGTGCAATGGTTCATGTAATGAAAATGTAGTGCCTATACGTTAGATTTTTCTTCTCTGTTGTATTCTTTTCTTCAGCTGTGTTTTATACACTTTGTAAGCTTCAGACTTGGTGCATGTTTGACAGTTTGTTTTACTTCTCCAAATAATGGTAGATCCTTCATAACTGCATGTGTGGAACAAATGCTGGCTATTACTGAATTCTTACACTTTGTTGTATGTGCCATTGAATGTTAATATGTGAAAACCCTCACTTAGTTACTTAACACCATCACCAAAGCCAAGAGTCCACAAATCATTTTGGAAGATAGGTGATAGCCAGCAGATTCTTCGTTTTGTTTTGTTTTGTTTTTTGGGTAATATTTAAATTAATAGTAAAAACAATTGCATGCACGATACGTTAGTTTGGCCACTTTTTAACTTTAGTTAATGTTTTGCAATTTCTTCTGTTGCATGATCACACTGGAAAGAAACTTCTGTTAATATGTTCTTCTGCTTTCCTAACCACGTTGATTTGACAGCCTCTTCATTGCATTGGTGTAAGCTGTAGCGTTAGACAGGGATAGAAGAAGAGAAGGAGATAAGCAAACAAAAGCAACTCTAACTCTAAACTCTTTAGCATTCTACAGTGCTGAGTGCTCTCTAGGGAAACCCTGCCATTTCATGCTTCTCATAGAAAATGACTTGCAGACACTTGTTGAACTTTTGGAGTAATGCAGTACAAATTGATAAGCTACTAGTCATGACACACATTCACAATCCTGGAAGTGAATTATGAGGTAACTTTGGGATAACAAACACAATGCTGAAATTACTTAAAACAAGGTCTTGCACTGATGAAAGGAAACATCTTGACAATTGTTTCATAGGCATAAGTTTTTAGATGATGATGCAACTACTTTTATCTTTCCTCCAGTGGCATCTGATGCCTTATGCAATTTCATTGCTAAGTTCCTTCTGCCTTTCCCCCCCCCCCCCCTTTCCTTTTTTTTGCTTCTTCCTTTAGACACAGAACCACACAGCAAACTACCCCGGCTGGCACAGCACCACAGTTGCTGACAATACCAGGACCAGTGGTGACAATGCACCTGTTTCCTGTTTGGGGGAACATCACCACTGTACTCCATCTCCGCCAGTGGATCATGGTTGCTTACCTGAGGAAAGTGCGTCCCCTGCACGGTGCATGATTGTTCACCAGAGCAACATCCTGGATAATGTTAAGAATCTCTTAGAATTTGCAGAAACACTCCAGTTAATAGACTCCGTAAGTAGAACTGTTGCCTCAGGTGCATTTGTGTGTGGTCAAGGAGTAAGGGGAGAGGAACTGGGACCATCCTAAAAGTATTGTTTTTTTTTTTTTCTTCTGAGTAACTTCTAATTGCTACAAGATCCGAAGCTTAGCTTCTGAAATAACAACATCCAGCTGCTTGTAAGTGAAGCCCCTGAGTGTGGAAGCGTTTGCTTTCTGTGCGTGTCTCCCTTTCCTGCTACACCTTGGTATGGGAGTGTGATTAGTGAACGACACATTATGAGTTTAAAACAACCTCTTACTGTGTTGCATCTCCCTAAACTACAAGCAGAGGCACCATGGAAGATTTTAAACAGTGAAACAATACTTTTTTAGATTGGAAGTGGTACATGCTGTAGGTTTACATGTGGCTGATCATGTATCTGCATCATTTTATAAAATTTCCTGTCGTAGCATCAATTGCAGCTTCCTAGAGCAAAAGGGGTTTGCCCTAGCATATGTGAAGAATTGGAGACACTGTTTTTAACTCCAGGGTAGCTGAGTGACACTGACATGGCCTTTTTCCACCACAGTCTCCAGGGTACTGTGTGTAACACGAGTGATGAGGTGAAATATGTTTGCTGGTGGCACTCTGCTTGAGGAGTGGAGGGGTCGGCTTCACGCAGTGCCACATCCCTTTCTGCATGTCCAGAGCAGTTGTGCTGGCACAGAGAAGACCAATCTTGGTTGGGAGTCCAAGGCACATGTTTTTTTTTTTTCCTAACGATTTTTTGTCTTTGTTCTGCACAGAAAATGCTGGCCTAGTCAGTAGCAAAGACATCATTTGACTGTTTCTTTAGGACCTCACTTGCCACCAACACTGATAGGGTGCTAGCTTGATATGCTTGACATATAGACCAAAAACACAAATAAGAGATCTGAGTATCAGTACTCAAATAAACATGGTCAAGCAGAATGGAATTGGAAAAGGCTTTGTATCCTAACACTGCATTTTCATGAGGTGGCACTATATACTGTCTTATGGCTCCGTGCCTCCCACGTTGTTTCAGGATCCTTCATCATGGGGTGATCTCAGCAGTTTTGAATTCTTTGAAGACACAGACATTCTGGCTGGCAAAGCTACTTCAGGCAGAGCCGTGCAGCTGCAGCATGGAGGGGCCAGTGCTTGTAGACCTCCAGGACGCCCCATCTCAAACCTGAGCAAAACCATGTCAAGTCAGGGCCCTCCTGGCTCACCAAAGTCCTTGTCTGCCTCGCAGGGCAGTGCAGCTCCGTGGGTCCTTCGCAAAAGGAGAGGGCATGCCAGCCCCTTAGCCAGTGGCCCCAGTAGCACCTTGGGACTGGCTGACGGCAGCAGCTCAACTTCTAAGCACTCCCCTGTCAAAAGCCTGCCCTTCTCTCCCTCGCAGGTAGATCAAGACTTCTGCACAGCTGTTACTAATTCTCAAAAGTCGCTGCAGTGTTAACAATTTAGAAACTAATCCTTTGGAACAAATGACTAATTACCGTTGCACTTGTTGATTTCACTCAATTTTTGAATCTTCTCACTATTCCTAGTCCTCACTGCTGAGTGTAGATCATCTGCAAGCTAACTGTCAATTTTCTTCTTTCAAATTCATCTGTGGAGCTTGGGTTTTTCTTTCTGATTTGGTTTGTTTTTGTAGGAGATTGTGATTGCTTGCTTTGCTCACGCTGTTAACTCCTTCAGCTACTAGAGTTAAACATTTCTGATAATTGGTAATACTTTCCATCATTGTCCACTTACAGTATGATTCATTGACCTAGAAAACCCCAAACTGCATTTAAATAGCATTCGGGTTGTGAGACAAACTGGCAACAACCAGAAAATTCTAATTGTGGGGCGGAGTGGAATAGGAATGAGGAGAAAATCTGCCTCTTACAATTGCCCAGTGTGCACTTTGAAATTCCTGTGCATTGTTGCTTTGTTTCACAGCTGCAGCACTATTTAAAAGTATTTTGTTTTGGTTTGTCTGTTTCTGTTGGTTTTTCCTTGATTTGGCATTGAAGTCAGATAAATACTTTTTCATGAAGAATATCTCTAGATGGCAGATAATGATCTCCCACCGTATCTCCAGTTACGTCTTAGGTATTTTAATCATATATCACTTGTCCAGTAAAATCCATGTATTCATACATACCATATTTTTCTAATCTGGTACAAGTGAAGTCCAGCAGGTAACCTGGTGAATCAGTGTCCGAATGAAGGATACCACAACACTCACAGATTTATAGATACTAGAAATGGAAGCCATATTTTTGGCTGCCAAGAGGAACTCGTGGAAAAGCAATTTTCTTCAAACTGTTATCTCCGCCTCCTTTTCAGTCAGCTGAAAACACTCCACACACCCATTGTAGGCAGCAAATTTCATTTTATGTTGTGAAAATGGAGCACTTTGTTTTGAGAGAGATGATAAGAAATTTATTTTCCTGTCATATCTGCCTTATTTACTGCTTCAGAAATATCTAGATTCCCCTAATAAAAATTTGTGGAATTGTAGAAACCCCATTTCCAATGGGTTTCTTCATGAAACATCCCCTACTCATTTTCTCTTGTTTCTTACCTCAAGCTCTTGATATTAATTACAATCTATTTGCAGAAAATCCACATCAGTTTAAGTGGTAGAGATGGTTTCTGTTTGGAATGGAGTGTCATCTTGTTTATGATTTCCCACAATAGAAACATCAGTCCTTACTTTCTGAATGCTCCAACCAGACAGTTTGCAGAATATTGTTTTTACACCTAGTCAGGTACTCCACACACACCTACCCATATAGTAGGGACAAGAGAGTCACTTATGGCAATGAGAAGGAAATAATTTATTTTTCTTCTGTTCAGTAAAGTCAACTGAAAAAGTCAGCATCGCAATCTAGGTGGTCCTGCTGATTTTTTCTTTTCCTGCCTACAGTTCTTAAACACATCGTCCAATCACGAAAATCTGAACCTGGACAACCCTGCACTAACCTCCACGCCGGTGTGTGGCCATAAGATGGCTGTTACCACCCCATTCCACAGGGACCAGACTTTCAAAACTCAGAAGGAAAATCATATGTAAGTTTTTTTGTCACGCTGCCTTGTCAGGTTCATGAGAGTTCATTTTCTTCAGGTTTGCACGCACCCAAAGTTCTGGGTAACTGTGTGCTTCCAGCAGAGTTATGTGCTAATGGATTCAGATTTTTCTTAGTTTGGAATAAAACTTCCACTGCATAACTGCAGAGGCTATTACCATGCACATAGACTCATCAGTTGTTTTTTTTTAAATAAAGCCATTCCACCTTATTCAAGTTAAATAGATGTTCTTCCAGAAGAACACAGAAGAGCAAAATGGATTATATGGTTGAAGGAAAATATTTGTCAAAATCTCACCACAATGATTGCTTTTATGCATGTGTTTTTGTAAGGAGTTAATATTTCCATCCAGTTCCTTTAAAGTTTTTTTCCTCTTTCTAAAGTTTCAGAACTCCTGCAATCAAGAGGTCGATATTAGAGAGCTCTCCAAGAACACCCACTCCATTCAAAAACGCACTTGCAGCTCAGGAAATCAAATATGGTCCTTTGAAGATGCTGGTAAGAAGGAAACAATGATAAAAGTTGCTTTGATATTAGTGTAGAGGGATGTTCTGGGACTCGTGTGTAACGTTTCTTCCTTTCAGCCTCAAACTCCGACTCATCTTGTAGAAGATCTGCAGGACGTTATCAAGCAGGAGTCGGAGGAATCTGCGATAGTGGCAGGGCTACATGAAAGTGGACCCCCTTTGCTGAAGAAAATCAAACAAGAGGTAAATCGCAAACTTACCTGAGGCAATTTAATTCAGCCCTCTTTGCTGAGAAACTTAGACCAATACCTTTTCTATTAAAGAGCTGTGTCTGTTTTTCTTTCATGTGAGCCCCAAGATCTTACTGTCAGTTCTATATAGTGTACTAGGCATGTCTAATTCATCTCCCATTGATTTCCATAGAAGTCTTTCTGCTGTTTTCAGCAGGGGTTTGCTTAGGCTGTTCTAATGCAGTTTTCATTTGAAACTTAAAAAGAAAAAAAATTAGACAGGAATTTGGATTGAATCTTTCTAATACTGGTGAAGACTATAGAAGAACCCCACGGGGACCAAGCTACATGGAGTGACTTAGAAACCTGAACATTTGGGGATGTTGCATTATATTACTTTGTCACTAAAATTCTAAAAATACATATATTCTCAGTCCTTTTTAGAGGATTAAACTCTTGAATACTGACAGAACACTGAGTGCAAGTATTCAAAGTTATATTAGGGGATTTTTTTTGAGAACCTTGAACATCATTTTCAACAAAGAGCAAGGTTGTGGTAAAAGAAAGTACTGTAAATGTGTGTTATGCGCAGCTGTGAAGAATATTTGTTCAATTTGTTAAACAACTGATAGATTGATCTCCCTCTGGTCAGTTAGATGCTGGGTTTTATCATGGTGCCTTTCCTGCTTTCAGGTGGAGTCTCCTACAGATAAAGCTGGAAATTTTTTTTGCTCAAACCACTGGGAAGGGGAAAACCTGAACACTCAGCTCTTTACACATGCATCTTCCATGGAAGATGTGCCAGTAAGTGCATATTTTCACACTGCCAAATGATTATTTTGTTTTACATCTGTAAAGTTCTTAAAGAACTTTTTTTTGTTTGTTTGTTTTGTTTGACCTTCCTCGCAAGTAGGCGTTATTCATTACTTCTGCATTGTCTATGTATTGTATATGCCTATAGAAGGTAGCTGATGTTGCAGTCACAGCCTTTGCAGTCTGCAAAGAGTGTGCTCTTGGAGAACTACTGCACCTGTGTATAGGAATGACTGGACTGCGGAGTTAAAACTGTTAAAAGAAAGAGAGGCTCTGCTTTGTTTTGTGCAAAGGAGGCCTGGCTTATGCATGGGTCTGTGCCTCACCAAGATTGTTCCGTGTTGCAGTTTCTCTTGTACTTGGGAATTAAAGGCTGAGTGCTGCATTTGTGGCAGTGCCCACCATTGCTTGCTTCACAGTCAGGCTGAGTTTGCTTTTAGTACATTCAGATTTGGGTGGTTTTCTTAAATACCTGAAAACATTTTTTTTTTCTTTCCTTGTTCAGAATCTTCTTACCAGCTCAATTTTAAAGATGCCTATGTCAGAAGAGGAGGGCAGTTTCCACAAAACATTTGCTGTACCTAGGAACCGGCCACTAGCTAGCCCACTGCAGGTAACAAAACATACACTTGTATGTATGTATGTTGATAGTACGGTGTTGGCCAGAGCTTGTCAGTTGTCCTGGGTTGGAAGAACAGACTGAGCAGCCCAGCTGTGCCAGCGCAGGTTCAGCCAGCACTCCTGGCAAGTTGCAGCCCAACACTGTGTGCTGCCATGACACGGGATTGGGATCTGTCCACAAGTGCCTGCTCTGTTGATGCACCAGAGGTAGAGATATGAGTGATGGTGTGCAAGCGCTTCCTTAGCACTCCTTGGACATCCTAGAGCCCCTGAGCAGCCCCTGTATTAAAATTGGGACTGTTCTAATGTCAGCCAGGTGTCAGGCTGGATTTTGGATAGCTGTGGTTGTTCCAGGTGTTAACAACAAATATATAAACTTGCTATATTTTCAAATATATAAATTACTATTCTATTGGGCCTGACCTAAAGCCCACCAAAATCCTTAGCAGCCTTTTTGTCAATTTGTGTGGGCTTTAGATCGCGCCCTCACACATCTTTCAGAGAACAAAACACAGTGTAGATAGTGATTAATTATCCTTCCACCACAACCTTTGTTTTTGGGGCAGGTGAATAAGTGATTTTTTTATCCCTTCTCCACATGGGTGGGTTGGGAGAAAGTCATTCTCCAGAGTGAGTCATGTCAGAAAGGAAACCATAACTAACGTCCCAGTTCCTGACTTTCAGACAGTCCACATGGCTAATCCTTTCTTTTCCTGCTTCTATTCAGAATTTACATAAGGGGTTATTTACAGTAACAAAGAATGAACAAAACAGGGTTTGCATCAAGCATCTCTAGCCTGGCATTATAACATAAGCTACTAAAACTTCACACACAGCCCCATTTTTGCATTTCAAACATCTTGCTACTCAGGTTCAGAGGCGGTCATCTGGGCACTGAACTTGAACCATCTCATGGTGGAACAGCCCATGGCTTCCACTTTGGGGACACATTTGAGGGCACACCTGAGAGGCCATTCTCTGTGCTCCTTAGTGAGCTTAGGGCAAAATGTTGAGGTAGCTAACATTTTGGTAGAGATGTGGGTTGTCTTGTTACATGGTGGTTGCCTGTGCTCTGCCTGTAATAAAAATGCAGCATTTAAGATGCATGTAAAGTGGGAACTTTTGACCTTGGGCATAACAATGTTATGTTTCCTGCTATCTAAAAATAATTTCTAAGCAAGCCGCTGTAAATGAAAGAACTTGTTTAACCTTCTCTCCTAACTTATGCTGATTTTGGTCAGGAAGTTTACACAAGTCAGGTTGTAGGCTGTTCTGGATCCCATTCTTTACTCCTTGGTCAGGAAAAGTCCTTAGTTTTGCATGTTAGAAGTCAGATATTCTTATTGTTTGGATAAAGAGGACTTTTCCTTGAGTAGAAACTGAGTTAAGAAGAACCTTCCATCTCATTTCAGTGCTTAAGAAGTGTTGAACCAAAAGGCAAAGCAGTTGTAAAAAGCCCCAAAATGAATACTTAGATTCAGCTTCTTGGTGTATCAATATGTAACCCTCTTTGCTGATGAGGAAACATTGAGCATTTCAGCTGAAATGCAAACAACAGTGAGGCTAGAGGTAGCTGTGCTTGTGGCATAGACAGTTTTTTCAGAATAAAACACAGGCATTTTATAACAGTGCTGTATCATTTGTCCCTCACTGTGCTGTCTGTGCTGGACTTAGTGCCATTGGTCAGGAGGGAGCATCTGCTTCCTCTCCTTAAGACTCACTTGGTCTCACATCATAGGGGTATTTGGTGCTGTACATTGCTGAAAGGAGCCACAGTCTGGGTCTGATGCATAGCAGAAGGGATATACTGCTGCTGTGCCCCTAATGCTTTTCCCCATTCACCTATAAAAAGGACACGGCCTGTCTAAAAGGTGCAAAGCAGTTGAAAATGCTGGCATTTGTGCTTCATTTTTGACTTGTAGCATTTTGCATGTGATCAGATGTTAGCACGTTATCATTCTACACGTTCATAATTTGTTGTGTTGCCCACATACAGATAGGCATTCACACACACGGACACGTACAAATATTGGATTAAATCCATTGATTCCATGCAGGTAGAAATAAAACACTAGAGAACTCTTTGGAGTGAAATATAATTGTGTCTGTGTATGTTTACATTGCTGTTGTTAATACTTTGGGTCTGATCCAACCTTTCTGACTTAAGCAAATTTCATTGACTCCAGTCCAAGTAAGAATTACAGCACTCTTTCCACCTTGGGCTGTGCATGGAGAAGGAAAAGAGAGAGAAAGAGTAGAGAGAATGAGCTACGCTTTTTTTTTTTTCCCCCACTGTTATGCTTTTAATACAATTTGTTCCTAAAATTCTTTTTTTTTTTTTTTTAATTAAACTTTTGTAAGAGGGAAGTAGTATGTTTATAAGTCTGCAGTATTTTTCATTGCTTTAGTAACTTGCACTGCATGTACTTAAAGAAAAAGGCACGTGTCTGGCCACAAACTCACCAAAGAGTCTGGTTAGTTACAAACGTTCCATGCAAACTCTTCAGGATGTAGAGCTGGTCATGCAGAACTTGGTAAATAGTTGCTGATGAATACATCATGATTCATCATCAACATGGGAGGAACAGTATGTCACAGCATTTGGCATGCAAAGACAGGTAGCTGGATAGAACCACTCTGGGAATAGGGTGCTGTAAGTTTTGCACTAGTACAAGAGAGAAAAACAGTAGAGAAACTTGGACTTCAGTCTTGCTTGTTCCCCTCTTCATAAAATGTTGGGTGTAATAGCATCTGTACGTAGGGTTTTTCTGGTAAGGTATGAAGATTTAGCCAGCACTTTGGTCCTGCATGGCAAATCTCATGGTTGTGTATGGGATGTTCTTTTACTGTCAGGAACAGATGTCTCTCCATCCCATTGTGTTGCCTTAGGGTGGAACTGGCCTTAGAGTGCATTGCATGAATCCCAAGTACTTTTGCTTTATATTTATTGGAGTTAGCTACAACCAGTATCCTACATTTTTGTCACTCAAACTATACTCAGTCTCACTGCAGAGAGATCTTGCCTTCATCGGGAACTTCTTCAAGGGTTAAGATTTTGGGATAATGTCTGAAGACTTTATTGAGGCAGACTGAAGATCTGTACTGAGTTTCGCTTGAATTGCACCAAATAAGAGGTTACATAAAAATGATGTTCCTGGCTGTTCCTGTCTAAAAGTTGCATTTTATTTCACATTATGTTCTATAGCCAGTGACACAAGTAGCAGTGCACAATACAAACTATCCTAACATAGACATTTTAACAGTTAGAAAAGTAGGCTAAATCATAGGCCATCCACCTAACCCTGCGGGCTATCAAAAGACACCATGAAATGGAACCTTTTAAGAAAATAGCACTGCTTTGATATCTTCTTCCCCCACTAACAAAGGAAACAACGCAGGGTAAAAGACCTGCAAGCTAAAGAGAATGTTCTTAAACCCATAGCTCCTGTCACTTTCCATTTTTTAACCACAGACTGACACGTTTCAGCTCGAATTTCCTGACTTTCAGCGGTTTATGTAACTCTTTTCTTTAAAGAGTAAGTCTAAAGGATTTTAAAACAGTTACTTGGTTAACCTTTTCGTGATCGTGAGCTGTCATTAACCTTATTTTTCTCAGTTAAAAAAGAAATGTGGAATTTCATTTGCAGCTTGTTGTAAGACAGTGCTTACTTGCAAGGCAGCACACCCTCCTGCATCAGCACATTTCAATGGAGCCTTTCTTTTACTCTTCTCTGTGACTCTTGTGGAGCAAGAGGGTCTCATATTCTTATTCCCTTCTTTGATTAATCAAGGGGAAAGGGGGAAACATGCTGTGCTCAATTTCTGGGAGTTTTAGGATTTTCACTGGAAAGAGAAGTAGCCCTGAGCTTCTCCCCTGTGGGTGTTATCCTTTCTCTCATGTTCTGTGCTTTGCATAAGTGAGAGAAGCGAAAGGTGGTTGAGAAGTACAGGTCAGCCATTGTGTGCTTTTCTCCCAGAGCAGCAGAATTTAGGTTGTGAACAGCTCAGGAGGTGTAGCTGCTTGCTGCAGGTGATGGTCTCTGCTTTGAGAAGCTGCAGAGCTGTTGCAGAAAATGGACCATTTGACTACCAGCCATTTGCAATAATGTGTTCTGATTTGTGAATAAAATAAAATTACTTAAGGTCACGATTAGAAAGGTGCTGAATATCCTAACGTGCGTTGCAGGTTCTCAGACCGTTTCCATATCTCTCCCATTAATCTTAGACAGCTCATATATTTTGAACATGAGTTCTGTCTGATTAAGGGCTTCAGAGTTAAGCTCTTAAAAGTGCCACCAAATAGCTCTGCTAGCACTGATATCAGGCTTATAATAAAAGCTGGAGAGCTGAGCCATCCTATTCTCACAGTGTAGCAAGCTGTAATTCTGAAAATGGGCAGAAACCTCAGAATTTAGGAAAAAGATCGTCCCGTGCCTCAGAGGACCAGGAATAGTGCTTTGTCTTCTCAAATGGAGTAGAGGACTGGAGTAGTTAACTGGTCTAGGAGGGCTTCCTTTGTTTCTCATCTTCATGGAGTAGAAAACCAAATTGCCCTAGATGATATCTTACCACACTGCAAGGAATATGCTTTGTTTCGAGCTTTGGCATTGATCGTTTCACTGCAAAGGAAAGAATTCTACATTTCTGTTCTAAGTCACCTTTTCTGTGGCATGTACTGCAGATCATCTAGCCAGAAGGCCAGCTTTTTGCGATAGGGAAAAGCTGAGATACCTTCTGGTAGTCTGAGCTTTCTAAATGTTGAAAACATTTTGGCTATTTTAGTTAAAGTCCAAAGAGCAAATTTCCATGGGGTTTTCTTTCCTTACGGTTCTGTTTTCTCTAGACGATCCAAGTTTTTAAAGTGCTTTAACTGGATATCCCAGTTAAACAGTCTGTGTACTGCTGCTCACATCTGCCCAAGGGCAGCTGAAGGTACCTTGCAAGATAAGTAAGGTAGTCTCCTGCAAGGAGAAGGATGTGCTGAGGATTACTGAGGTTAAAAAAAAATGAAGCAGTTAGAATGACACAGCCAGAATTGACTGGAGGTCTGTGATTTTATGCTATGGGAACTCATAGTAGCAGAGCTGCTTCTTCATGAGTCTCAGCTGTAACTTAAGAAGTTGCTGTGCATGGAAGAGCAAAATGCAGCTGTGGAAATACTGGTGGAGAAGGCTTAAATTCTTTTAATTAACAGCAAAATTAAGAGTAGTGTCCTGCTCTTTGAGCCAGTGAAAGACATATATGGAATGAATCATACCGCAGAAGTCTCGTTCTTTCCCCACTGGCTAAGCGTTTTGGTGCCAAAAGGAACACCCCACTCTTAGGTGGATGAATTGAAATGGAATGAATCCACTGAATCAATGAAAGCACGCCTATCAGTGTCAATGGGTTTTGGGTCAAGCCGTTTGGCTTCTAATTACAAAACTTTTGCGTTTCATCCATTGATTTGCAGAGCAATAGGGGAGACACAGTGAGCGTTTTCCACAAGGAACATTTTGATTTTGTTTCTGTGCTGTTTTCCTACGTACCCCAAGCTGTTTGTCCGAGTCTCGTCTCTTTTCATAAGTCCTGGAAATGCTGCTGTCTGCAGGGCAGTGATGCTTTCCAGTAGCAGAGCCTTGTCAATACTCACCGAGATTCTGGCATGGAAGGAAGAGCCGTGCTTCTCAGCCTCCAGTTTTGCTTTCCCTTTTTGCTAAGCGATCCATTAGCTGCGGGTGTTCAGCCCAGGCAACATGCTGTGCATCGGTCATGGGACCCAGCGCTCACTGCCAAGAGCGGCAGTCGAATCTCTCGCCTTCAGATGACTTTCACACGTGCCTCCAGTGCCGCGCGGCAGGGCTGGCAAGGCAAGGCATTGTGCTTTGTTATGTGCTCACTGCTCGGAGCCAAGGCTTCAGACGGGAAAAGTTTATTAAAAATACCTACTGTAAATGTTACCCAAATTCCCCAGGGTAAAATTGAAATACGCCGCTGTGGTGAATACGCTACTTTGGGTCAAATTCTTCTGCATTCACCAAGCTCCCACTGTCTTCAATGAGAGCTCGATGTAAGCTGTAAATTTACACTGTAAATTGTCCCAAAAGAGAAGAAAAAAAAAAAAAAAGTGTAATGGATTTCTGGGAAAATGCTACCAGGGTCTAAAGTCAGTAGTGTGGACTGTCGTGTGCTGTCTTTCCAGGAGAGCTTGAGTAAGCAGTTTGGGGCAGAGGTGTGCTGGGGACCCTGCTCCCCAGGGTGTGGGGACAGCTGGCTCTGAGGGGAAGGCAGGGGGCTGCAGCCCGTGTGGCGTCTGCTATGCCTCTGGCATAGCAGAGTGAGGAGCAGGCTTCAGGTGGAAGGAGTGACGTGCAGCAGCCTGCTGAGATGTGGGAGATATGGGATGCGGATTTTGTTTTTTTCTTTCCTAAGCACACGGTTGTTAATACAAAGAGCTCAGTGTAGGCGCTAACAATGAAATGTAATTAATGAAATCGGGACACTACTTGCCTGAAGTCACTTCCATTTTTTAAAAACTGGCATATAGTGATGGATGGGCTTTCCCTTACATATTTACAGTTACCTAGGGTTCTGCTGCTCTAACTTCTCTTAACCAGTTACTTTGAAGCTTTGAAAGGTCACAGGGAAATACTGAATGGACACATATTTCTCTGCCTCAAAATGATGGATATTTTGTAGTTACCAATTGCTTTTGAGATGGACAGACCGTACCTGACTTCTAAGCAAAACCGATGGCATTGCACCAACAATTACTTTGGCCCCTCATGCAAATGCCTCTAAAATAGCAGGGGAAAGCATTTGCAGGTGCCCAAGTCCCACTGAGGATCAGTAGGAGGCTGCAGGTTGCCAGCTGATGTAGGCACCTTTGAAAAAGTTACCCTGGGAGTTGTTTAACCAAAGCATAAAAGAATCTGTGGCGTGTCATATGCAAAAAGTGTGTCACACCTGCTTTTGGCTGCAGTGTGCGCCCAAGGCTCACAGCACAAGCTGCCCAGACTGAACCACTCTTGTAAGAGGTAATTGTGTGTTTGTTCATTTCACAGATGCGGGTTTCCCACAAAAACCTGTAGAAACTAATGATTCGAGGCTAGACCTTGTTCTCCTTTACACAGGGAACTCCTACTGAAACTGAGCAGGAGTTCAGCCTGCAGAAAGGCATCAGTAGCAGAGACAACATTTGGAATTTGTCTACAGATGAGAGCTATGTCTGGGGAACCCCAGAGGACTAACCTGCCTTTGCCCATCATGGTCACACAGCTTATTCACTGCTTTTATCCATTTTAGTCTGCAAGCCTTCCAGAGCAGAGAACCTCTGTCCTTGTGTAGCAGCACCCTGATTAGGGCCTGTAATGAAATTAATCTGCATTTCCTATGCTGCCTTCTGAGTGTACATGTGCCTTG
Organism: Meleagris gallopavo; assembly: GCF_905368555.1. Lineage (NCBI taxonomy): Eukaryota > Metazoa > Chordata > Aves > Galliformes > Phasianidae > Meleagris > Meleagris gallopavo. The sequence continues at coordinate 54,943,496 of NC_139405.1, read as the reverse complement.
GATAATACTGTTTACAATCCAAAGAGCATTCTTCAAGAGGATAGTTTAAGGATCCTCTTGCACAGTTAGCAACTAAAAGGAGCAGCATAAAGAACCATGGGCATCCAGGGGTGCTTCTGCTCTTAGCAGCCAGTTTGCAGTTCAGTATGTACACTTTGCTTGGTGCTCTAAGTGCTGAGAAGGTTTTGGCCATCTCTTTGAGTGATGTAGATCTTGAGCTGCAAAGATTAACCTTGTTGAAAGGAGAGGAAAGCAGGGAAAGATTTCTCCTAATTTGTGTTTCTTAGTGGATCTTGGGCTTAGACCTTCTTAATCTTGAGGGGTCCCATGAGCCCCTTGTTGGCAGGCAGCTTCCATGAGAGCAGTTGTGCACATTTTTGGAATTCTGGGTTTATGCTTAGCTGTCTGTATCTAATAATCTGGTTTTTATTTAGGGTTTAGTGAATATCTCAATGTGAAGGAAACAAATAAACTGAGTAATTGAAAGAGTTGAAGCACAAAAACAATACACGTATATGAGTGTGTGTGTATTGCTGGTAAGTTCCAGGAGCTTTGAAATTTCATTACTGTTTATAGCTCAAGGCAATGAGAAACATCTTGTATGTGTAGGGAGTAAATAAACACACTGTGCACAGCCTTCTGTGCAGATATGTTTATCTCAGTTTAACATTATACTAAATGGTGTCTCTAACCTCCATAAATACCACAAGAAGCAAAATGGCTTTCTTGATAATTAAAATGCTGCTTCTGCCAAGGGTCCCCCCACGTCTCCTCTCTTGCTAGAGGAGCTCTGCTCACAGACATATGCTAATTGCTGCACGCAGGTGAAAGCAGCTTCAGGCACAGAGCTGTTTGCTTGCTGTCCTCGGGTCATCAGAGTCCTTAATGTGGACTTAGAGAGAATAAACTGTGAGTGGGAACTTGAGAGCCATTGAATCCTGGCTCTGCTGGTGTGCTGTTGTGTGGCTGGTCTGGCTGCCCACCCCTGCAGTCGCAAGCTGAGAAGCAGGGATGGAGTTTTTTTCCTGTTGTTCTGAGGTGTCCCTTTCTTTGGAGTTGGCACAGCAGCCCACTGAAGGCTTGCTCGATACCTACTGCCAGGTTTGCAGCTGGAGACCCACAAAAAAACACCTTGACGTCCACCCCAAATCTTTCTGCTTCTTTCCAACATAGCATTTGAACAACGCTTGGGAGTCGGCGTCTTGCGGGAAAACCGAGGACCAGATGGCCCTGACCGACCAGGCACGCAAATACATGGCCGCATTCCCAACCCGGACTCTGGTGATGTGAAAGGGCCGACGGACTTCTCCGGAGAAGCATTATGGTTGGCAAACACTCCTCGTTCGCTGGGAAGTCCCTGCTCCTCTGCACGAGGACTTTTCGTGAATGGGAGAAGAGCCTATCTTTGTTGTGGTACAACAGTTGGGAGAGCACGAAGTGCATTTAGTCACTGAGCATATATTTTCTTGTTGGATTTCACCCAACTTAAGAGAATTTTTTTTTTTTTTTTTTTTTTTGAGTGAATGAACGATACTTGCCTAAATTATTAGGTACAAAGTTTTAATCAGTAATTAATGATCTTAAGTGCAGACTTACAATACAGGCAATTTTTTTTGTACTTTCTGAGATCAAGCAGATGTGATACACCAGTATTGTTATTTCAGTGATGTGCTATCCAGGGGTGGGGGTTTGTTTGTTTCTTTTTTAATTTTTTATAATAACAGAGCAGGTACTCAAACAGATGTATTTTAAATCACTGAACAAAATGCATTGGTGTAAAATACTGAAGTAAAAAAGCATTACTACACACGCTAGTCTGTGCAAAGGGGGAAAACTGATCCAGTTCGTGAATGCTCAGACATCCATTCCTCTTGAAATACTCTTTCAATCTGTTTATGGTTCTAGACCATTATACGTTGTGTGTTTCTGTTGGGGGGGTTAATTAGCTTGCTTTAAAAAAATATTACTGTATGAAACATAGATTTATAAGAAAAAATATATTTTTATTCAGTAATTTAATTTTGTAAATGCCAAATGAATACTGTGTTTTGCTGCTAAAGACCTTAGCGTGTAGACATGCTGCTAGTGTAAAAGGAGCAGTAGAGCTTTATATGGGAAGAAAACAAATGTTGATGTTAGCTAATTGACTATGCACTAGCATTTCAGACTTCTTTATTTTAATTTTTTTTTACATCATTTATATTCCCCCCCCCGCCCTTTTTTTTTTTTTTTTAAATAAGCAATATTTTTGAACACTGTTCCTGGGAGATTATTATTATTTTTTTTTAATTGTCTGAATGTGTGGTTTTGTTTCACATTGGTTCGTAACAGCATGTATTGCACCTTCATATGTTTGGGAGAACACTGTCTTCTTCGTGTTATCTGTTTTGTTCCATGTCTAGCTAATTGTTCCCTACCTTGGGTCTTATTTACTAAATCAGGTTCTTAGAAATACATGGTTCTTTGTACTGCCATACCAAATCTTTATCGGTATGGCAAAACACTGATTTTATTTTATTTTTTTAATTGTCCTCTTTTTTTTTTTTTTTATTTTTAATAACAGCCTTTGAATTTGCTGCCTTAATAGCATTTGGTGCAGCTTCACCTGCACTTAATTTTTTATATGACAATGTACTGCCTTGTAGATAAATAAAGTGTGTTCTTTTTTACTTAAACCCATATGGTCTCCTAATCTTATTTGTCTTTAATGTTTAGGTAGTGTTGTTCTAGGCAACAATCTAGCTAAGAAGGTTTTTTTTCCAGCAAACTTAGATAAGTAAGGAATAGAGTGTTGCATACACCATAAGTAGCCTCAACATCCTCAGCTGCTGAAAAGCTGAAGAAGCACAGCACAAGACATGGGACACTGTGGGCTCCAAGTGCATCTGTGGTGACATGCAGTGCAGGTCAGCCTCAGCCAGTGGGAGACTTTATGCATTTTTTGTGCAAAACTGCTCTTCTCCCATAATACTAGCTAACTTATTTCTTCATTGAAGATCATCAGCTCAGGGACCAACAGAGTTAAGAGTAAAATATTCTTGAGTCCTATACTGTAGAACAGACTTTTTCACACTTTCTTAAGAAAGCAGAGGTTGGTATATACTTCGAATCTCAAGCACATAACTTGGTATAACGTGTAGTTGGGCAGATCCGAGAATGTCCAGCCCCAGGAAAACTAGAGAGTATTGCCTTACAAAAAAGAAAAAAAAAAAAAAAAAAGAAAAAGTGAACAACTTTCCAGGAAAACTTTATTAAGGATACCGAAGTGCATCCTTTGCTGATGGTTGTGTAAGCTCTTCAAAGTCATCCTTGAGAGCAGAGTTCAACTCTGTGCAGGAAGCAATTGAGGAGAGTCCCCAGAGCTCTCTGCAGGCTGCTGGTAAGTGCTGGGGCAGCTTCAAAGTCTCATGGCTATTCAGAGCAAAGCTGTTCCAGCCTAAGGATGTGTACCACTATAGGAGTATCCTTTGCAGCTCTGCTCTGCTGGGCTCATACTGGGCACTGCACTAATTTTAGAAAGGGGAACCTGAGCTTTCCAGGATCCTACAGGTTGGCACAAGGAGTGGGAGAGGATTGATGAAGAGAAGGACCAGTTTCCAGGCTTATGTAGCATGGGGCCCAGGGAGAGCCAACCCTGAGGTAGTTCTGGAGCAGTTACTGCAGGCAGGACCCCAGATCTGAGTAGAGATTACAGAGAAGAGGAAGTCTGCGGGAGTGCTTATGTGTATGAAGGTTGTGGGCTTGAGCCATAGAAACACTTGTGCAAGATGTTTGAGGGGACTGCAGGACTGCATGGCGTGCAACTTGGGAAGGGGGAAAGGTCTGCCTTTGAGGTACGCCACAGTTTAAGCAACATGTTACAGCTTAAAAGCAAAAAACAATAAAGGAAAAAGAAAGAAATACCAGGCTTACAGTCCAGTCTCAGAGGGAAAGCTCTTGCCACGTGGGGCTCCAGCTGCAACTGTACCGGGCATGGCTGCATTTAAACAGATTATCTAGGGCCTATCTATCTGCACAGTGCAAAGCAGTGCTGGGAAACACAGAGGCTCACCTTGCAGGTGCCCAGCATGAGGATTTTTTTTCCCAAAACCTACAGTTGCCTAAAATACACTTTTACATGCAAAATCATTGCCATAATTCTCTTGTTGATGGGCATGCTTACCTCTAATATAGAGGAAAATGTTTCTTTTTCCTCCTCTCTCATTTCATTGAAAATGCAAAACACTTGCTAGATTAAGGGAGATTTACATATGATTCTGCATGCATGTGGCACTCAGCATGAGTGAAGGAAAAGGCTTTGTTTGTATGCTGTAGCCCAGGAACCTAATTAGTTTTCCTCCACCAATACTCAATAAATTTCCTTCGCCACCTCCTACATGTCTTTCTCACACAAATATCCCCACCACGTGACTATGTTCTGCCTATAGTCAAAATACACGCCTTTATTCCAGCAGTTCAAGAGGTATCCTCTGTGACTGTCAAATTCTGTCTTGTGTATTGGGCAAGCAAACTCTGTGTAAATGGTGTCAGGGCAGATGTTTGGCCTTGCAGTGACCCTTTGTGCAGGTGTATAGCCATCCCAGACCCATTCAAAGTCAGAGTAACCTACCCAAATGAAGGGAAAACAGGTTCAGTCAAGTTCTCATTTAATGGAGGTAAGATATTTGGCTCAAATTCCAACTTAATAATGTTGTCAGTGGGAATTCTTTTGATTTCTGAAAAGAACGTAAATTATAATTTCAGCATGTGCCACTAATTAAAAATAAAGAGGCAAAGGAGCCAGAGCAAAAATAAAGGGAAATACCAGAGCATGAGGTGTTTCCCAGCTAGACTATGTAACCCTCTAGCTTTCCTCAGCGTACTGTTCCTCAGTAAAGCATACTCAGTCATAGAAGTAGGACCTGTGGGACTTGAACTCCTATGACTTCAATCCTACAAGTCATACCTCTGTGACAAGCATCAGACTGAGAAGGTGCCAGAGATGGAAATGTTTTAGGAAAAAAAAACAAAACAAAACAAAACAAAAACTACCATTTGAATTGAACAAGAAGGATTCTGTAGTTAGGAGCCAAAACTGCAAGTCTGCTTGAGGGTAAAACACAGAGTCCAGCATTGAATATTCTGTAACATGGAGTGATTTTTCAAGTAAACCAGAAGAAAATGTGTTTTTTTTTTCTCAGTATTTACTGTCTTGATACTTGCCCAAGCCAGCTAACTCAATGGCTGCCAACTCCCTCTGAAGCGTACATAGCCAGAGAAGCATATATAAGAAGAGAATGTTGCTATAGGGCTGTAGCATTGTAGTCTTCACCTCCTCCTACTCCTGCCACATTTAATTGTATTTCTGTTCTATGCTGGATGTGAGACAGGGCTGATGGCAAAGTTCAGAAAGCAAATGTATTCTTATAAATCTATTAAAAAACTCTATACCCCGTGAAATGGAAAAGACTATGTTAAAAATATTCTTATTTGGGAAAGATGAATGATTCTAAGGCATTGTTCTGCATCTTACTTGCCTCCTTGTTCCCTAGCATAAGTGGTATCAATTGATAGCCCCAATGCTGTCTCAGTGTTCTGATGCTTTACCTGGGCAGCCAAGGAAAGACACTGGCCACCTCTTCCAATTACTGGGATAGTGTCTTAATTCAGATAGAAACCATCATTCCTGATCAAATATGCTTTTTCCCTTTGACTCTTTTCTTTGAACTTGACTTAGAAGTCTTAGCAGTTTTCACTAAAGATCCCTGGTACCACCACAAACTCATCTGTGACTTCTTTCCTCTCAATGACTCCTACAGGTAACATAATAAAGATAAATCAGGAAGGTCCAAATTCTGCCTTCAGATGTGCTTGCAAACTGACACAGGACATGCAACATGCAACATGCAACATGCATTGTTAAATTGTAAAATGTAGCCACTCCACCATTATTTGTCTGTAAGTTCTTTGTGATCATGCTTTTTTCACACTGCCTCTTGATACATGACATTTTTACAAGGCATTTTTCCAGTCCACTTGAATATCACAATTACTGATTTTGTTTTACTTCTTAACAAGCCTCTGCTTCTTGGACTGCATGGATGCCCATTTACAGACTTGCTCATCTTACACCCGAGGAAATTCCATTTAATGGGGAAAGAATTTTTCTAGCTGATCAAATTACTGCTCATCACTACAGATTCAACACACAATCTTCACACATGCCTGTCAGAGAAGTGTTCACCAACAGCAAAGAAGAAAGTTTCAGGAAGTTCTCTCTGAACAGGTTTCTACCCTAACCATTGAGACCATCTCTGTATCTCCCAGTTCCTGCTGGCCCAGCTGCAAGCCTGCCGTGGCAGTCCTGATAAAGTCAGCAGTGTGAGACTCTTGAAAGTGTGCATGCAGGTGTGCTTTCCTGCAAGCCCTATCTCTGCTCGCTTTTTCTAATGTTTCATTAACTCTCTCATCAATGTGCATCAATATAAGAGTTATCTGAACTCAGAGGGAGGCCATAGCTATCTAAGTGATGAGTTTTCAGCATTTAGGTTCCTATTAGTTCTTGGCAAAGACCTCAGAGGCACCGGCTCAGCCTTCCTGTGCAGATAAAGGTGTGCATTGCGCTGCTTGCATCTGCTGCCAGAGGAGAGACAGAAACCTCCACAAGTTTTTCAGCTTGTACCTACCTAACCATGCTCATCACACATCACAATAAAATAGAGAAATTGCCATGATTTGCTTCAGTCAAAGCCTGAAACACCTTTCAGTGAAGTAACAAAGAAAGGTAGTGATGCTTCATTTTTCCTTTCAGCTCTGCTCATTCTCCTGGCCATTCCTAGTCTTCCCATTCCTGCTTCTGGCAGATTCAGCTCTATTTCAAAGCATACCCTTCTGAAAGATTTTGCCTCCCAAACACCTCTAAAAGTTGATTGCAGAAAGTAGCTGGTTTCTGTGACCTCAGAAAATTCAAGGCCTCGCTTTGTGAGAGTGGAGAATATGGATTATTTCTCACTTCATTGCTGACAGGCCCCATGAAGAGATGTAGATGGGCCCCATGAACTTACGATGGTAGTTCTGTTACCCCCGTGTAAGAAATTGCCCTTGTTGAAGAGAGAACTGCGGTTGTATATATATCCAGTACCATCCTCTGGCCAAGCTCCATCTATCTGTGCTCAGTGTCCTTTCACTGAGGTGACCTCCCCAGGCAGATAGAACAGGCTGCCTGCCTGCTCTCCCATCAGGATCAGCCTTGGCATCCTTTCTGCAAGGACCAGGATGGGGATGATGCTTCCTGCCACTTCATGAACATCCTGTGGTGGGTCCCCAGGAGCAGCAACCCACAGTGAGACATCTTGAGTTAAATCCAATTAAGGCATGCCCTTAACTTTCTCTAATCAAAGAGGTTAGGGTAATCCTCTCCTTGACAACCTCTGATTTGTAGCCACATCCTCTAACAGAAAACGTAGAATACAAATTGCCCTTCATACAGCAGCAAGCTACAGAACCAATGTGATAGTCATCCTTCCATCACCACACTAAAAACCAGCACAACTAGTTTAGATCTCAAAAAATAGCCCCCCTGTCACAGAGGAGGAGTGAGCCTGACACACCTGCCCTGCGATTTTGCCACAGGCATCACAGAGCAGCAAACTCACTTACGTGATGATTAAAATAAGCTGCCGGATTTTTTTTCCTATTGTTAAGTTGTCACTTCTAAGGCTTACTGTGCTGTCTGCATTCGAAAAAATAACCTGTTATCATCCTCTCTGGCACTTGATCAATCCAACAACTGGGTTTTTATATGACAGCTTGAATGGATAGAGTGTGAAATTTAAATGATACCTTAGTTTGTCTTCCTAACTGTCGGGGTACAAGTTCTTCTTCCTTCCTCTTAAACACATGTAACTGACTTTTTTTTGAAGGATTTTCAATAGCAGAAATTAGTCTATTGTCTAAAGGGCAGGAAGTATTCCAGAAGGCCTGAAGTCTCATACTGGCTCATGCACTTGCTTAAAATTGATGCTGAGTGCTACAGTTTCAGTATTGCTATGCCAAAGTAGGTTTTTACTCCCTAATCCAAACTTCCCACTAGAATCGAGCTTAGAGGAAGCAGGAGATCCTGATGGCTGCATGCGTAGGTGCGGTCTTACCAGTTTTCTACTAGTTGTGCACATAGGCTGGCAAAGCGCAGGATGGCTGTAGGGTGACCTAGAGCACCAAGGAGATGCTGTGAGAATCTGCATGGCGAGTAACACAACAGAACAACACAACATGTTGTCCTCGCATTTTCTAGTCACTGAATGTCCTAAGGAAGTTTGCATTTGTAGGAGAGGTGCTGCAAATCAGCAAAGGAGAGGCACTGATTTACCTCAGGAGGTGATTGTTTTTTGTGTTTATTCATGTTAAGTGCATGCAAACAAATTCATGTATCTCCCTAAATATACATTTACTTATCCTACTAAAAACTGTAAGGATATTTTACCGGGGAGACATAAATCCCAACTAGCAGCTGAGCCTATCACAGTTTGTGTATCACACGCTTGAGTAATGGAGACACTTGGCCACTAGAACAGAAATCATACAGGCCAGAATTCAGAAAAACATCAGACTCATAAAAAAGAGAAAACAATCCAAACAAGAGATTGCTGTGAGAACATCTTCTGTGATGAGAACTGAAACTGCAAGTCACTGGTTTTCATTGAAAGCAATGCAAACAGGAGTCTGAAATCAGTCATGTCCCCCAACCGATGAGTTGTCTGAAATCTGCCACCTTCCAGAACACATGGATCTTGAGATCTCTCAGCTTCCTCATTTGTGATCACATATTTATGTAAAAGTGTATTTCATGATTAAAATCAAATAATGATAAAGACGCTAGGGAAGAAAAATGGCTGAATTTGTCCAAGCCATTTTCTTTTCTCTGACAAAAAATGGATTAATTTTTGAATTTGTTCACAAATTCATCTCACATAAAGCCATTTACAGAGGCTTGTCCAGATACACTGCAGTTCAGAATGGACTGGACTTAATTTCACAATCACGTTTTAATGTAATTCGTGCATGCCTGATGCAAATGTTTCAAATGAAGTCAATGGGAGTAATCATGTGAATAACACACGAAGGATTCGGCCTGAAAATCCCTACTACCCTCATTTGTGGGTCAAGGTTGGTCTGCTTGGGGGAAAGCACAATGCAGTGCCAACAGTGAATGGCCTTTACATGGTCCATTTCCGAGAGATATAATGATACCACCAAACCACCAGGACTGTATGCACCTAATGAAAAGTGACAATGCAGTCATTTGTGAAGGATATAAGGCAGCCACGGTAGTTAGGGCAACATTTGCATAATCACATTAACTTTAAGGACCTACTTTAAAATTGACCTAACAATGGTTGCCATTGTTTAAAGCCACAGCTGTCCATGCTGATCTGAAAACATGCTTGGCCAACTTGTGTTGCAGCCATCTTCTTCAGGAGGATTGAAAAAGTTTGACTGGAAAAATCGTGGGCTCCAGGACATCCTGTGAATGCTTGGCCTCCTGTCCTGATTCTGGTAAATGGGAATCCATTTCAAAGATGCCATTTTTTTTTCCAAACTGTTGCTTTTTCATTGAGACTGAAGTAATGTATGACATAGCTTTCCTTGTTTTTCAGTATTGTTCATCAAGGTTGTATGAAGAAGCACACACAGATCAGTAAATAACTGCTAAGAATACTGCTAAACACGATAGTCTAAGCTCTGGTTATTTTAGGCTTGCGTGAGTTGCAGCTAAGGTATGAAAAGATCAGAACTTGCACTCCAGACAGGACGCTTCAGCCACACGGTCCCCTTATATACAAGGAAGAGTGGATTATTTCTGTCTTCATATGTGTTTTGCACAGATATTTTCCACTGTGAAATTGCTGATAATCAGCCAAAAATATATGTGGGAAGTGTTTTTCATTTGAAAAATATTTACTTAAATTATCAATGTATTTCCCACTAGCCGGTCACATGCAAAGTTCTGATGAAAAAGATACTTACTACCTAAGACTTCTTGTTCTTGTTCTCATTTGTTATAGAAAGGAGCCTTGTCCACCTTGAAAAACATGTTTATTTTAAGCATTTTCAGGATTCTCAGTCAAGCAAGGTGGTACTGGATTAGCTGCAGGGAACTTCAAGTTTCAGTTAGAGTGTGTCTTCTTTGAATAACTCTAACCACAGGTAAGAGAATGACTAGAACACATACTCTAGACTGGAAAACAAATAAAAAGAAATGTCAAAAAAAGAAGAAAAGAAGTGTTGTAGCAGAAACGGTTCAGCCATTTCTGAGAATGAGGTTGAGGAAAACTAGTTTATCCTTGCCCTGCTATGCCTAGTTAGCATAGCTCAGCATAAGCCCATGAACTTTAACTGACTTTTTGTTTTGCATTGCATATATCTGTAATTAAAAAATAATTTAAACTCCACAGTCTCACTTGGTCTTAACTCATGATAGCAATTCAAAAAACTATTTTTACATTGCTTTCAAGGAAGAAACACTCTTGCCTCCACACTGTCGATCAGGGACTTGAAATTTTATGAGGGCATATTGTTTGTGATTCCCATTCCTTCGCAGATCGATGTAACCGAGCAAATTGTGACCTCTGAAAATGTCCTTTGGCACAGGAGTGGCAGAGGCTCGCTGCAGCTGACAGCTTACCTATTGCAGAGCCCTTGGGCAGTGGGCACCAGCCATCAGAGGCTGCAGCTGGCCATCCTGTTCTCCTCGCCCTCAGGGCTGGACAGACATGAAGCAGCTCAGCTCAGTTCAGCTCCTGCTCTCTCCCAGCAGGCCTCCTGTTGCCCCTTGCTGAGGCTAAATGCAAAGGAAGTCACCTGATACAAGTGCAGAGAGATACAGAGCAAAGTGAGTACAAGGACAAGTTGGAAGAAATGGAAACTACTGGCTACTACTATCCTAGCCAGTAAATATGCATATGTAAATGTGCATATGCGTGTGTACACGCATGTAAATGTGACTGTGCAATGAAGATTAGTATTATAATGCACACAGAGAAAACTGGGGAGTGAGAGGAGGGTGAATTAATTGCACGGAGATCCTCAATTCTGACTCCCCTAACTTTGAAGTACAGTGCTCCCAAGCCTTAATGGACTTTTAATTTATACTTTAAATGATAATTTTCATTTTGCTTATTCAAAAGATGGGCAACATTTTACACCAACACTTTACATTCAAGCAAAGAAAAGTAATTGAAAAGATGCAAATACTTTTAATGGAAAGATATGCAGAATGCACTTCTGAGTGAAGCACAGGTAAACTGAATGAGCATATTAATATAGGCAAAGCTTCATTAACTACAGTGTTATTTAAATTTTAGGCACTTAATACATCATGAGGATCAGCATTCTTTCCTCATACTCATATCTGAACATACTTAGTCTACTGGAATAATCAAATATACTACATGAGATACAGCAAAAATAGGAATGAAATCTATGAAACTTTTTCAGAAACTTCTATATTTTTTCAGCACTTCTATACTGTTTCACTACTTCAGAAACACCTATGCTTTGGGACTGAAAGAAAATACAGGTTTCTATCATTTAGATTCACGAACTCTAATTTTCCAATACCAAGGAAAGCCTCAGAGAGAAGTGAATTCTGCTGAAATAAAAAACACAATGGTTGTCTTTGGATAGTCAAAACCAACCTGTGGTAGGCCAAATGATGTAATACCTTAATTTGATCTTATTTTAGATATCCCCTATGGCAGTCCCTTTATCTGAAGTTAATATCAGGATTCATTATGTAGTTTTCACTTTTGGAAATCAGCAGTGTGCTACTTATGCTGTCCCATAGATTTGGTTATTATTGAAAGCATTGAATTAACCATGTATTTAATTACACAGAAAGTCTTGCATATGTTTGTGCTAATCAAATAAAAGAAACAGAGGACTGAATGTACATTTTTCAGTGTGACAATGATGACGTGAATAGCCTGGGGATTTCCATCTAGTGAACATCTTAGTTTTTCATAGGAAAGACCAAAATATGTACAGTAAAAATGAATGATGATCTAGAGAATCCATCAGTGTGCTGAGTAAGCAGAGTACCAAACACCTCTGCGTCATCAGACATGTCCAGCACTGCCTGTCTATCAAAAGAATATTTCTGTGTTTGCACATGCAATCGGATGCCATTCCCAGCACACCCTAACATATAAGCCTATACAACATGGTTAAAACCTGTCTAAAAACAAACCTTTACCAAGTGGAATGCTAACAACAAAACAGCACAGCTTTTGACTCAGACTGTATCCACTAATTTGGCTCATTCAAAGTCTGTACACCCAAAGTGGAAGTTCTCTTCAGGAAATCACACCTTTCTTATGGGTTTGGTCCATTTGAAGCACATGTTTTTTCTTCTGTATAAATAATCTGCATTCATGCACTTCTGTTTTAACTATTTGCTAACCGATTAGAGTATTTCAGGTTTTGGTTCCACCATTCTACACAGGCTATACCACTTACACAAAATGTGCATGTGCATTGTGAAGGCAATTTGAAATGATGTCACAACAACCTAAAATAGCCAATTTACAAATAGCACCTATTGCAAAAAGTTCAGACTATGAATGTGACAGTAAATTCAACCTGTCTGTAAGAACAAGAAATAACTAATGCGTCTGGACATATGACAGAATAAAGACATAAAATAGAGAATGGCATTGTAAATGCTTTATGCAATTCCCAAAACCAAAGAGAAATAATTAGTCATTTATCTTAATGGCATTGATATTCTGCCAAACATAAGATAACAGTGAAGATTGTGGATAGAAAGTCCAGAAACCCATTCATGCACCATGCAACACAGGATTATGTAAGAGTGCACTGGCTATCAAGAAAAGCAACTCATTTACAACATAGTAAGACAAGGTTTATAGAGAGAGCAATATTTTTGTTAGACTACCAGATACAGCTTCTTAGACTAACAGTTGAACCAGTGCAAAAATATTACTGACTTTGTAGCAGGTAGCAGAATCTCACCCGTGTCCTTAAACAATCACAGCTACAGGAGCATTCATAAGTTACACGAGATATGTGGGACGAAGAGGTGTCCCATGACTACATATGAAACTAGCATTGCAAAATGAGCATCAACAAGACCTTCCTACACAAAGTTAAATGTGTCCTTCATGCCACATGTGAGAGAGTCCAAATGTCACAGAATGCATAGGAGCACACTGTATACTAAACCAGATAAGATCCCTTGTTCAACCCCTATTACATCTTGCCTCTCACACCAGATGATGGTACCTGTTGCAGCAGACACAGATGAGATCCATCTACAAACCAGCTCGGTATATTCCATGGCAGTGAAGAGGCTACTGCATGTCTTGGCATGTGGGATTTTCATAATCATTCTAAATACCAAATGTTATTCTGTAGCCAGCTACCCATGCCACGTACATAAAAATACACTGATTAAAGATAGACTACCATGAGAAGGCAACTCAAAATACAATTAAAAACACCAAACCAACAAACCAACTACCTGTTTCAGAGCCCCCGCATATTTCATTGCAATATTCATGTGGGTTATTTTCAGCTGCTGTAACTCGTTGATTTCCATTTAGCAACTTCTGTATTTTTTCCTCTTTTTAAGACACTTTGAAGGCTTAGGGTTATAGAGTAGTGGTGTAAAATAGTAATCTTAGAAAATAACCTAAGTTAAACTCATGTTCATAGCACTGAGTAAAAAGAGAAAAAAAAAAAAAAAAAAAAAAAAAAAGAAAGTCTTTTCTTCTAATAGTATTTCCAAAACCCACACAAACAATACAGAGCTCTGTTCAGAGTTTTCCATTGAATGTTTTGGGATTTTCCCTACGCTAGCAGTCCTTTCGTGGAAACTTATCTTACAAGTTTTAGGCTTCCTTGAAATTTAAATATCTTCACTATCAAATTGTTGTTTATTTCTATCACAACAGTGGTTAAAAATCTGAAGGAGAGCATTGTTGTACGACACACTGTAAGGCAACCTCAGAAAGTTCCCATTGTGCTAAGCAGAATTTGCTGTTACCAGATTTATTTAAGAGTTTTATATTGTCAATAGAATAGATACAGCCCTTCAAAGGGTCTGTGCGCTATCTACTGCTCCACTACAGGTAATGAAGGTACCTTCCTGAGCAGGTGGGACTATTTATTTTCATCCTACAGCAGCACATTATGACACAAATCTATAGGGTCTCTGTGAGAACTTCTTTTGTGAGCACAAATCAAGCCTTACAATTAGTGCTCCCGCGCAATCCTTTGCCTCACATCAGATTATTGGAAGAAATACAAAGCTCCTCTGTTGAGGAAATATAATAATGATAAGGTGTGGCACGTATTATAAAGTGGCTGCTTCTCTCTTCTGTATACAGTGCTCAGTTTGGGATTCCTTCCATGCGGTCACTGTCTTTCAAGATTAAAAAAAGAAGAGAAAGAAAGAAAGGGAAAAAAAAGGAAAAAAGAAAGAAAGAAAAAAAAACACAAAAAGAGAAAAAAAAAGAAGAAGAAAGGGAAGGGGAAAAGAAAGGGGAAAATTTCAAAAAATTTCTTTTGAGTCCACGCAGCAGTCAGGCACACACATCCTGTTGCCTGTTTTGTGCCTTGCCATGCTATGTGGCAATACAATAACTTTGATCCCCAGGGAGGTGAAGCGGAAGTTGGTCTTCACCATTTAATTTTTTTATAGATAGCAAAGTCCATCCTTCCACCTGCATCCAAAGCATTGAGGCAGCTGGCAGAACAAAGCGCTAGAGAAAAATAGTTGACCAGAATCTATGTGAAATTGCCAGCATACAGGTGCAGTCTTGTTTTTCATCTCAGTTGCAGCAGTCTCTAGTGACTGGCAATGTTTTACTGAGACTAATTAACCCTTTTTTTGCCTGGAATGGACCAAAGAAAAAAACATTACCAACCCCCTGCCCCCCCCCAAAAAAAAAAATCCCACCCAACAAAACCCAGTGCACGGCCCAAGTTTAAAGTTAAGTGAGTAACAAAATGAAGTCCAAAACAATGGCACAAACTAAAAGGTTGCTACAAGGCTAAAAAAAAAAAAAAAGACTGCCAGAGTAATGGGAAAACTTTGCATCTTGGGATCTCTGAGGCTGTTCCAAGCACTAGCATGTTATTTCTCACACCTGAATGAGAATGTGAAGATAAACACAGAAATCACTCACTGCTGAAGCACAGCCAATGCTTGAGCATAAAGGAAAAGTTGTTAAACAGGGAATAGTAGAACTAAACAATAAACTTGGATAAGTACTGTAGACAGGAAGTTGGGAAATATAAACAACTGAACATAGAGATAAGAATTTGAGGATAGATAAGAATTCCCAAAGACCTAGCTTGGCTGAGATGTCAACATTAAACATTCCTTTGGATCTTCAAGGAGAAGTGGCCAAGAAGCCTAACAATACTTAACTTTCTTTCTGGAAGAAGCCAGGTGAAATCAAATTACCTCTGCAAAAGGCAGAGGCATTCCCCTCGATGCAGTTTCTTGCGCTCCTTCTCTGTCTGGTTGTTCAGGTCCTAAACTACAGGCTTACAATACTCCCCTGGGGAGATTATTCCCCCATCCCAGTGTTAGGATTCTTTTACATGCAGGCTAAGTTTTGCTTCTCATTTTCATCTCATTCTTGCTATTTATACCTCTCCCATTAAGAAGAAAATGCTGATCATTATTATTTACAAGTCTCAAATATTTATCTGATTTTCATTTCCTCTCTAGCTAGATGGATGTCAGGAAGCCGAGATATGTTTACTTCTCTGCACATTTCCACTCAGGTCACCTCAAGTGACAGCTGGGCTCTGCTCTGGATCCCCCCGCTGCCCACCATAGCCTCAAGAATGGCACCACCAAAAAAAGCTGAGCGAGGCCATTACAGGAGGGCCTAATAGGAAAGTGACCCCTGAGCTTATTTTTACCTTCATCTTTGGTGTGGCCACGTTTGGAGGCGAGACAGATACATACAGAAAAAATAACTGAGATGTTTGCTGCCTGGCTCTGACAGTCTTTCATGATTTCTGTACCTCAGTTTCCAGAGTGGAGAGAGAGCTCTGTGGCCAGTCTTCAGTTGTGACAAATCCTCAATTCTGACCCATCAAAGCCTCTGTAGTCATAAATAAGGTGATTTTGGTAAACACAGGACATATAGGACACACAGGACGCAGCAGACTGCAGGAGGGATAATGCTGAAGAATGCTGGCACCATGAGTTCAGAGCCAGTGCTGGTGCTGCTGGGTGCTCCCAGATTCACTCCAGTGAACCAGCACAAAACACCTCACCAGCCTGGAGCTCAGGATACCTCAGCTGCCACCACAAGCCTGGCTCTCCACAAAATGGCCTGCTACATGCTACAGCGGTGATAGCAAGCGGAATGATGGCTCAGACCCGTGAGAGGGAAGGAGGTGTGCCGCCAGCTGGAGCTGCAGGAAGGCAGGACTGCCATCAACTGCCTGGCAGCCTTTGGCAAGGCTGCACTCAGAAGTGCTGCTGTGCCTGTGGTGCCTTCAATATCCCCCTCATGCTGAAGGATGCCTCTCACTGATTCCATGAAAGGAAGACCACTTCCTGTGCCAAGACACTTCAGCAGCAAGCTTTACACATTATATTGGCAAAAAAAGTAGAAAATGCAGTTGTAAAGAGTCTCTCAAGATGTCATGTTAATTCCACTGTTAGGCAGCACCGAGCCTATGAACCATCCCTGCTCAACCTCCTCTTGAGTGTCCTCAGCAGTGGAGATGTTGCAGTTCAAGCTCATGCCTTCCATTTTGATTGGCAAATCTCATAGAGAATAGTTTTCTTTTCCTCTTTGCAGCACTGTCAACAGTATTAATAAATGAAACCGAATGAGATTTAGATATATTGTTCTTTAAGTCTTCAGCTGAAAGCTCATACAGCTTAGTAACACAGAATGCATTCCCTGCAGGCCACACAGGGCTCCTAGTGCCATTGCTCAGGACTTGACTGGATTCACTGTGTTACACTAAAATTCCAAAGCAAGTGGAATTTGAGCTTGCAAAATGACTTCCTCCCACTCATAAATCATATCACTTTGCATATGTTTGAATGGTCAAACATCTATTTAGTCCTTGGAATGATTTGTTCTTTCATTAATGGAGACTAGATGAAAGCTGCAGATAACAGCTCATAGTGATTGAACATGAAGCAGAACTCCTTTATTGTACAGGATCTGCAATCTCAGCACCATGGCAATAATCTAATGATGCCAAAACTTGGATGCCCTTCAAATGCATTGAACAATAGGTGCTGTCAGCATGACCTACATGAGGTACCAGCAGCTGAGCAGCCAGAGCCCGAGGTTTCCCTATGGATGAAGGGTGAGCACAGCACCCATGGGAGCACCCAGCAAAGGCTGTGCGTGCAGAAAGCTGGATGAGGAACAGCATTGCCCAGACCCAGTGCATCTGAGTGCCTCATTCTTATTTAGGCCTTCCAGAACCTGTCTGACATCAGCACCTCTGCTAAAATGCACGCAGAGGTGAATCAGGTCCATACAGAGCAACTATGCCAAACAGCTCCCATGGCTTCTGTGCCACCTGCCCAGAAATAAAATAGTGTAAACATTTATACTGTCAGAAATTCTACATTTTAAAGTTTATAGCAAATCAGCTTGTATAAGGGATGTGGGGTGGAAGTTAAACCCTGAAGCTGCTCCACTTTAGAGCAGACAATGGAGGAACCTTCTCAGGGCCAAGTTTGGTTCTCACCAGAGACAATAAAATAAATTGATGGAGTGCATTCAGCTGTACATCAGTCACTGTAGAACAAATGTACAGCTTCCATTGCTTGCCACCAAACCCCAAGTTATTTTAATGGTTGGTCGGGTTATTCAATGTAAATGCTGTAAAATCCATATGTACTTGGTATAGTATGAAACTAAAATACAGTTGGAGTGAATACATTTTGCTTGAAGGCAAAAAGTGATTTCTCAGCCTAATACTTGAGTAAATTTGGCATTTTCAGGGTGTTTGTGGGACTTGGAAAGGGTGGAGAAAATAACCCAACCAAAACACAGAGCAGTTAATTTCCAGACTACTATTTCTCTCCTTCCTGCCAAAAAGTTACATTCACTGGCTACAATATTTCCTGAATAGAAACAGTGTTAATTTTGAGCCTTGGAGAAAGGTTCCTCCATTGAGAAAAAAAATGTGAGATCATTACAAATCACTCACTGACTGAAATCACAAAAGAAGAAAAACAGACTTGAAGAAAGGCCCAGTTTACAATAATGAAATATTTCCAGCAGGACTCTGATATTTATTCTGGTTTAAACATATTGCCCAGTGAATTGATGAACTGAAGGTGCACAGGTCAGGACCCACCGAGAGTCCCTCCTTCCCTACCATAGCAGTAGGCTACATATTTTTCAAAAGCCTAAGTGGTTACAGCCTCTGTTAGTCCAGTTTCAATGTAAAGGCACTTCCAACCCTTAATGAGGGTGTGCTCACTAGTGAGATGAGCACCAGAACTGCAGCATGACCCTTGGATCTTTTGACACTGCATTATTATTTCAAATATTGTAAAAAAAAGCACCATCCCCCCCATTACTTCTTAATGCGTTCTGCCATCAAATTAGCACACTGTCCAAAGTGCTACGTGCATTCCTGTTTGTGGGGGACAACAACTTGAGTATTTTCTCTGCCAGCTTATACAGCATTTATCATCTCTGTCTGTTTTGATGGTAATTATCACTTATGAATGCAAGAAACCTGAGGGGAAAAGACTTCTCTTTCCTTGCCATGGAATACACTTCAAGGCTTTAAGTTTTTCTGGCCAGACTTCCACCCCAGATTTTTGCTCCAGCAGGGCTTGCTCTACAGTCTGTTTGAGAGCTGCCAGGGGAAAGCGTGTTGTCTTAACTTACAGTCACCAATACAGCTGAATAATCCTCCCTTCCAAAGAAAGACCTTCTTCAGAGCTTTTTCATCACACATCTGCTATTGTCAGCCCCCAAAATAAGATCAATACAAACGTCTATCCAAGCTGTAAGTTTACAAAAGTATATTAAAAAAAAACCTCCAAACTTCGTCTCACCATAAATACAGACTATTTGGCAGCTACTTACTGAGTCATACCAGTGCACGACAGCCAAACTTTTGAGATTATGCTAGACAAGGGCTTGAGGTCTGTATATTGTCAAGGCATTCTTATACAGATTAGCTCCCAGGCTATCTCCAGGAGAAATATTAGTATCTCCAGCTAAAGACAGGGAAATAGAGGTGGAGGTTCAATCTGCCCGAGGCCATACCATCAATCACTGGAACAGTGTGATTAAAACTGAATAGCCATGGGCTCATGAGTTCTGGAGAAAGATTCAGGGTCAGGATTTTTGCTCCAGTTAGAGATTTACGACAGGGAAGACAATGATTAAAGCACTTTCACTGTCATTTTTTTTTTTTTTTTCTAAGAGCAGTCAAGCACCAGCACTGATCTAGTTGGTCTTACCAATGCTATATTAAAGGAAGAAAAAGGCAACTAATAATACATGTAACACAGAGAACGAAAGGAAATATATGACCATCTAATTTAAATGGTCCCGGAAACTTGTTTTTGCTCTGTTGCACTGCTGTCAAACAAAACTAATCTTGCCCAGCAAAGAGAGAGAAAAAATAATAGCTATGTTATGTAAAAAAAATAAATAAATAAAAAAAATCACATAGGCATAGACTATACAAAACAGAGGGCTGCTAACCTGTTGCTTTCTATAAAAACCTACACAAGATTAAGGATCGCTGTCATGTTCTTACTGTTGTTCCCTGGGCTCTCTTCAGTTTGTCTACAGAATTCAGTATGCAGTGACTAAAACTAAAGAAAAGTATTCCTGGTGACACAACATCAGATGTTCAACAACATCAAGGACACGTTTTATCCCTACTAATATCAACAGTTAGATAACTTTCTTTGAAAAAAAAAAGACTGCATTATTGATTCACTTTGTATTTGAGCCTACTGTCCCTAACATAGTTTTTTTCCAATAAAACTAAGATATATTTTTAATATTTGCCTTTTGTTTCCTTCTTCCTGTATTTTGCACTGACTGCTATTTTAGTATTTTCATCATTTGTTTTATTTTCCAAAATCATTTTTAATTATGGTCTCGTCCTACAAAGAGCATTCAAACTTTTGGTGTCACACTCAAATTTTACAAATCCTACAACTTCACTCAACTCATTAATGGAAATAGTGAATAGAAGTGACAGAGAACTGACCTCAGGGACCTCCATTGCAATATCTCCCTGGTATGATAACTAAAATTGGGTAAGTCTTTTTTGAACGCAGCTTTTCTTTTTTAATTAGTTACGCATCAATTCCTCACGATAGTTTCATCTAGACCGTATTTCTCTTCGTTTGTTAAAAATAACATATGAGACAGCAACACAAATCTTACCAACATCAACATTTGTTACACCTATGATGCAGTCTTATTCACTTAGAACAGTTGCACTGCCAGAAAGGAAATTCATTAGAGAATTCAACGTCAGTGTTTTTCAAACAAAGGTTTTGCCTAAAAAAATGTCTTCAAGGAAGCAGAGAAATTCTCTGTGACAAACTATCAATACTGTCAACATTTCCTGCGACACTCTAATTATTGTTTTTTTCAAAATTATCTTAAAAATCACAGCTGGTGTTTTTGTTAAATACCATAAAGCATAACTTAGGAGAATAAGGTCATTGAATTTTTAGACAACTGTAAAAGATTAAAGTTAATCAATCATATTTCAGTTTAAAACATTATGAAAAAAAGCCATGAAAACAGATGCATCCAACAAAATGGGAACAAAAAGCCATTTTGACATACTCTGTGAAATTATTTCCTTGGTGTTTGGAGAGCACTATGATTCCACAGCTTTACACTGAATTTGGTGAAGTGCTTTTCCTCACAGAGCAGATGCTTCAGCACATTAGGGCAGAAGCAGCAAAAACCAGTTCCATTCAAACCTTTCCAGTCAAAGAAAGTTATAATGATAGAAGGAAACCACCAGCCAACCAACCTAAACAAAAACCCCGTGCTTCAAAAAGGCCGGTACAAAACAAGGCAGCTCTATCAATATTTGCACACATTCGTCCAGGAGTGAATAAGTTCTTTGAGCTGTACGAAGAAGTGAGTCACCGGGGATGGATGGCAGGGTGTCCGCCAGAGAGAGGCGCGGGCTTTGGTGCCCGGACGCCTGGCACGCTGCCACCCATCCCATTTCTCCATTTCAGCTGGAATGCTAGAGCGGAGGCAGGAGGCCAGCAGGGAGCGGTGAGAGGTTCTGAGGGAGGGTGGGAGCAGCATCGTAAGTCCCGTGTCCTCAGTGTGTGTGACATTGGCCCCTGCTCAGGAACACATACAGTGCCTGATCCGTGCTCCTGCACCAAGCAGCAAAGTGACAGCATGCTCCTCTGCTGGCTGTGCACAGGTTCAAACGGCAAGTGTGCGGGCTTGGCACGGCACAACCAAACCCCTTCCTTTTTTCTGACTGAACTCATGGAATCCAACTTGACCCTGCAAAATATTCCCATGCAACAAGCTTCCAGGCACAACGGAACTCTGCAAGAGAGGCTAACTACTGCCCAGCTAAAGTTCCAGGTACAGATACGCATGTCTTTAAATTTGGAAGCTTCGTCTTCCATTGTTGAGTCCAAAGAAAAGCTCTAAGCTTGCCTGATTCCAGGTCTGCAATAAGATGGCAATGTTCCAGAAAAAAGATACCAAGAGTTCAAACAAATTAGGAACAGGTTTCTTCAATGATACAGAGATAAGTTTCCAATACATATTACCACATGTTCAAAAAAGGAAAACAATAATAATTTAAAAAAAGTGATACCCCAACACATTCACGGATGTTACAGTGCTATTCCTAGCGTGGGAACCTGGCAAAGTTTGGATGACTCAGTGAAGCAACCTCAGCCTACAAAGACTGAATCTTGGCTTTGTCTGAGCCATGTGTTAACCTCAGTGTGCTACAGCACTCAGTCTTGACAGACTGTCTTTTACTCCACATAAAACTTATTCCTAGAATAAGCAACCGGAGCTAAACGTTAGGCTTATGTTTTGATGGCAGGACAAGTCTACGTGCACTTGTTGCTTAGGCAGAAAGGGATTTCAGTTTTACGAAATTCTTCTCCAGTCCTCTCAGTTTTTCATAGCCAAGCAGGAACCTTCATTGGTGATGATATGACTATCAGTTACTGGCCTTGTATTGGCTCATGCCTGTTTTACTGGCATGAAAAAATGAATGCTAAGTATTGTCCAGAAAAAGAAGTAACAAAAAAAAAAAAAAGCTCTCCTGGTGAGCCAAAGTGAATCAGGCTTTTACTACATGATAGTCTGAATTAATCTGAGGGTGTTGAGAGGTGGATCTCAGTAATGGGGAGAACAGTTGGGCAACGCAATGGGCAGTTAATGGTATTTTCAGATAATGTTCACATGGGTTTCTGCCCCTCAACAATTTGTTCAACAATCAGAAGCTGGGCATTAACATATTTCTTCTTCCTACCTTGTGAATTCAGGCTATTCACAGACTGAATTTCAGGCAGCCAAGTCTATGCCTGTTGGCATATGAACCTGATGTCAAAAAACTGCCTTGAGGGATTCTCAGCAAATGCCGGTTGCTCAAGTTTCCAAATGTGACCTGAAAACCTAAGCTATTTTGTTGCCAAAGAGTATAAAGAGCTAAAATCCAGCAATGCTGAATTCCAAGAACTGTCATCGAAGGCTTTTTCTACCTTAAAAAAAAAAAAAAAACAACACAAAAAACAACAACCTCACCTGATAGAATGGAAAGAAAAAGCAGCTGCAGCCACCATTCCACTCAAGCATGTGGCAAGGAGCCTGTCAGAGCTTCCAGCCTCCTCCCCTGTTTAAGGACTCGGCACACATCTGGAAAGCAGTGAGCCTGAGCCCATGCCAGCTCAGAGCAGCCCCACCTCAGAGCTGTACCAGCATTCCACCTGCATTAACAGAAAAGATGCTTTTATCAGATGCAACTCAGGTCCAGTCAGGACCAGCCATGCTGCTGTTCAGCAGAAGGGATGGGGGGAGTCTGGCCAGTGTCCTGGGCCACAATGCAGAGTGCACCGAGTGCCCCTTCTGCCCTTTTCATGATGTCACCTTCTCATTATGACATTATACCAAACTACAATGGGGATTAACCACCCCCTATAAGCTTATTATAGGCTTATGCAGGCTGTTAGAGCTTGGCTTTAGATGGCATTTCTTTTAATGAGTCTGGGGCTGATGTCACTCCTATAGCCATGACTGTATACTTCCATTAAGCACTAAAACTAATGCAGAACATAAAATTGACTTGCTTTACACAGTGGCCTTGCAAAGGTGTCAAAAATCCCTGTGACATACATAGAAAAAAAATGTTTGATGATGCAATGGCAAAATAACCCACTTTTGTAGTGGAACTAAAGGAACATTTCCAGTCTGTAAAAAACAACCAGTGCCAAATGAGTAACACGTGGGGATGAGAACTAATTGCATTTACCATGCTCCTCTCACCTGCAGATGTGGATAGACCCAGAAAGGCTTAATTTGTGCACGTTAAAACAAGAAGTGAAAGCACAGAAGCAAAACCACCTATTCTTCTTAAGAAAATTTGGGAAGGCGGAAAGAAGGATTTTCTTCTATTTATACGGTTGTACAGTGCATGGAGAACCTACCTTAATCACCTCCCTCAGAACAAAACAATGAGACATAAAGAAAATGATTTGTGAGAAATTTGTACTAATTCATTCCGCAGCTCATAGAATTTCATTGAAATCTCTTCATTATTATTAAGCAAAATCAAATATTTTTAGCACGGGCAAAGAAACAAAGATAAGGAGCAATGAAAAGAAAATTAAACTAGTGCTGAGTGTTTCAGCTCCAGTTCAGAATTTCATGGGGCCTGCACTGACTCAGCATATGAAAAAGGGGTTCCTTTGCTAAGCATGCCCATAGAACATCATTAACTGCCCTTCTGACTCCCAGAAGAGTAGGATCTAAGCCAATATATTCTGCAAGGATTTCCTTTCCAGCTCGTACCCTGCTCTGCCTCTGCCACAGACACTGCCTGATGTTAGCAAATGTGGCTCTGGGAAAGATTTCTAGATTCAGAGAAATAAGGGCAATGTTGGGCTGATGCTTTTTTCTTTTTTTTTTTTCTTTTTCCTTTCCAGTTATACCTGCATTTTATGTGACTTCAGGGTTTTCAAACAGCTATATCATAACAGTCTGTCGCAAGTGTATTGAGTGTTTCAGTTTGCCAGACCTGTCATAATAAATTAATTACAGGATGTTGCAGAAGTGGCTGAGTTCCAGCAGCATCTTGCACAGTTTAATATAGCCCTATTTCCCCATTTCGATGTATTTGTGGTTAGATAAATCCTCAGAAAATTTACAGCTGCTACACACTAGTTTATTATGCTCCCTGCCTGTGCAGGCGATATAAGTGCAAAAAGAATGTGATGTCTTCTCAGTGCATAGATTTTACTGATATTGCTTTACCGGTGTGGAAACATTTTTCTTCTAAATGTGGCATCTGCAGTTTCTTCCGAGTACTTGTATTTGAGCATTACACAGGACTCATAAGCTTGCTTGCCACAACCAAACTGTGCAAATTAATTTGGCCTGAAAAAATCCTCACCAAAAAAACCCCCACAAAACAGGTAGCTGGAATTGTGGGTAGAAATTCCATAGCAGAGCTATCATTTTCATTTGTGAGAGCAAGCTAAAATTATTTTTGCAATCTTCTAAGTCAGCGTACGTTGCTGTACAAACTACAGCCACGATGCGGCTCCTGGACAGCTCTGCTAGAGCTTTGAGCACAGTGGTGCATTGACTCTGAGCAGCTTACAGGACTGGGACTCTCAATACACATGTAACTGCTGGAGGACAGAGCACCCTGAAGGGGAAGGTAGCAACCAGCCAGCATGCAACAGGCACGGCATTTGCCAGAAACTCTGTGAGTGAAGCACATTTCTGTCTAACAATACGTTCGTATGATACATGATGCTCAAACCAGTAGATAAATGTTGCGTGTGACATTCTCATCACTGCTCTGTTTTACAGCGGATAAAGAAGCCAGAGGGCAATAAACTGAAGTAGGGGCACACATGGCAGCAGACAACAGCTAGAAAAGTGCCCTCTAAAGATCTGTGCCAGCAGCAGAATTAGGGAACTGTGTGAGAAAGTGACAGTCACCCCAACAGCACAGGCCAGATGTGTGGAGCTTTCTGGATTCCAGCTCAAAGTTATGGCTGAGTCATGGATTTCTGAGAAGCCACAGGAGAATATCCATCATGGGCTCCAAGATTTCATCCAAGCTCCTGTAAATAGCACAACATTTAAACGTACCAAAAGGTGAAGTGGTTAAATATCTTAATTTCTAAAGTCCGAAAAACACCCAAGCTCTGCTCTAACACTCCTCCCCTCTATCTTCTGTTCCTTCTTCTTAAGTTCCAATTTCTAATTGCCACATTCTTGCAAGTGTCACCCAGCCAGTATTCTTCTTCTTAAGCTGCTTATTTCCCTCTCTCAAACCTCTGCTTGTTTCTATTCCTTACATGCAACAGTTCTTCTCCAAATGCACTTACTTCAAGCAATGTAAATCCTTGAACTGATGCAATATGTTTTTACAAGTGCAGGTGTACATCCACATATTAGTTTGTCCAAAACATTCTGTGTAACCATTGGATAGAACACTTAGGAAAGAAACCTCAGCACAAGCCTGGACACGAATCTTTCCAGCTCTCCTTTACTGTTCAAAAACAGTCCTATCTCCTCCCAAATTCACGACCATTAAATAGGCTGTACTGCACACATACTAATTTCATATGTGCTAGAAAAGGATCATTAGACCCCCCCTAATCACTCTTTGTGTTTACCAAACAAGTGTTTTTGCTTTAGTCTGTTCCCGCCTTAAATGAAGTATTTCCTATTCACCTTAGTAATTAGAGCAGAAGGATGTAGTGAATGAAGTGCCTCATTATCAGGTTTGCATCCACAGACTCTGCAGAATGGCGACCATGCCGGCTATTTTTCATAGCTGTCTGCTTTTGCTTGTAATGGGCCATTGTTAACCCTAAGTGATCCTGACATTCAATTCTCCATCAGACAATTGGGTCCAGCCGGCAGATTTAGTTCACTAGTCAACAGAGACTTTCGGTTGTCATGTTCCTCTGTGTTCTCATTAGCCCTTGTTTGACTGTGATCCATCCCCTATTGCCTTCTGAATTAAGTGATGCTACAAATACACTTATTGTGTTCTCTGCTGTCTGTTCCTCAAACTATTTTAAGGAAAAAACTAAATGCAATCTGATGGCTATTGGGAAACACAGGAAAAAAGTGCCATCCCTTCGTTCCTATTTTGTTAATTTATGCGTTCATTGTTCACAATATCTCCGCCAAATTATAAAAATGTAATAGCAGCTCTATGTTGCAACCACACACACACATAAAATCAAAAAACTCCAGAACAATGAAAGACCTACTGTGCTGTTATCGCCAGGCAGTTATAAATATCTACTATTTACCCTTTTTTAAACAAGGTTTTATCCGTGTTGTGCTAGCAATGAACCAGTATCACCCTGTAAAAACTCCTCCAACAGATGTTTTTAATTCTGGTATTTCATATCAGGGCTTAGTGAGCAACTTTGCAGGGCACTCGTGTTAGAGTACTGATTGTAGTTCTTCAACTTACACAAACAAGAAAAAATTTCAATAGCTATTCTGAACTCGCCGTGAATTCTTTTAAGTACTTGGGGACAACTGTCAGCAAATGCACACAATGTTCATGTTGAAGTGACATAAAAAATATGTAGGTTGCATTAACATTGAAACAACATGCATTACAGAAAGTTTAATTTCAAAACATTTAAAACCACTATCCTCTTCCAAACTGTTCAAAAGTATTACTCTCTTGCAACTTTAGGATACCAACGATAACATCTGAAGAATGAAGAAACTCCTAAAATTGAAAACAAAAAGTAAAAACTGTCCATAATTTGTTGAAAAGTGATCTGTCTGCAAGTTCTAACCTAAATACTGAAGGAACACTTGGAGTTGTTTTTTTTTTTTTTTAATTGCAGATCCTTACTTTTCTTCATTTTCTGTCAGACGAATGCAAAAAGCTCTAAAACAGCAGCAATCTGGTATAAAGCAATAGAAGAGTCCAGCCAAGCACGTGGTAGGGAGGAAAAAATTACAAAAACAAAAGATATTGCAATTACAAGAAAACATTATGAAAAGTTTATTTTCAACTCCACACATTTTCATGCTTGGCTCTTATCTGATTTCTTCTGCTTAATTGTTATTTGGAACCATGCCTTGGAAGACACTACTGCTGCCTCTCCTCTCAATTTGGAAAGCGTGGCAAAGCAGCTCTATTCAGCTTCAGAGCAGTGAACATAATTGGAGCCCTAGTTCGCAAGCATGAAAGGAGGTGCTGTGCCTTTGATTAGAACTACCATCTCTCTGTGGTGTTTATCTGAAGTGTTATTTCTGTCTTCAGCATCCACAATGCCAAATTAATGTTTTATAATGCCTTCCAATGAGCTTCCAGATCTTGGCTACTGCTCAGCTCTTCCTGACGTGGAGCCTGATGTCATGCTCTACCCTTATTTTAAGTGTGACCCAGGATATTTTAGAGAAACCTAAGATGTTGAGATTTTTCTCTATTATAAAATCTTTAAATCCCCTTAAATTCAAATATATTGCAAAAAGCAGCAATGTAAGAAGCTAGGAGCCTTGCCGAAAGCAGTAGTCCCAGGACTAAGATAATTTTATACAACTGACCACTGGAAAAGAGACATTCATAATGTTCCAGTACACATATATGCCCCACTTAGAGGAGAACTTCCTACACACATGCACTAGACATGCAGCTAGAATTGTAAGCAAATTACTATTGCCAATGGGGCTAAAAAGAAAATTTTCTGCTCCTTTTCACTGAAAAGAAACAAGTTTACAGATTTTTCTGGCTATAAGATATGTGCAGGGAAGGTATTACAATGTATAGCAACTAGTGCTCTGCATCTGGGTGCATTTCACACATCAGTGCCCAACACGGTTTTTCTCACTTCTTTTTTTAATGGAATCAAGTGCTCTGTCTACTAAATAAGGGCTTTCTAATTTTATGTTATTTATTGCTTCAGAGGGGGGGAGGAAGAATTTCCTAGCAGAGCAAAAATAAATTGGACATCATCAGCCAGAAAAAAATATCAACACTAACTGATAGAAAGTGTTTCATTTAATATAAAACATAAATTATTTAGAATTGCAGATAATTAGTGAAATCATTAGTGAAAGTGTACAACATAATACTCAAGAAAAAAAAAAACAAAAAACGATTAATGACATACAACTGAAAAAGTAAAGCAAACAACACAGTTTGGAATGAAATATTTCATTCAGACAGAAGAATGCATATTTTGCAAGACTTCTGCCAAAGCAGCCAGGAACTCTGACAAAATTGCAATGCACCTTTACTATGTGCATATAACCTCATTTGAAAATATAAGTGCCTGGAATTTGCAACACTTATTTGTATTGGTAAGCATGGATAGTCCCACTGAAGTCAGAGCAGTTGCATAGTTAGTTGCTAAACCATTTGCTTAAGTGCTGCAAAATGTGGTCCCAGTAAATATTTCCCATCAGGAGAACACAATTTTTAAAAGCTTGTTTTTTCAGGTACAATGTAACATCAGCTTTCCTTTGAAATTTCACCATTCTGAACACTCCTCAATTTTACAACAAAACCATAAAATGCTTATTCAAGAATTTCAGTTGTGGTCAGGCTTGTTCTGTTCTAGATCACACTTACGACTATTCACTGCTTGCAGTACACTGATCTGCAGTCCACAGAAATGTTTGGTCAGCCTGACTTAGAATATTATCACATGGTTAACACTACATTTGTCCATGGGGTTCTTACGAAATATGAAAGTGCATTTTAGATTTTACCAGTACAATGAGGAGCTGAGCATTCAAGTTCTGTTAATTTCAACGAACCCCGAGCAAAATTGTTCTGAACAGGCTTACACCACTGGTAACTCACAACCAGCACCATTTTGTGCATTTGATTAATTTATTTCTTTGTTGTTGTTGTTTATTTCTTGTCAATCCTAGAAATGAAGTTGCAGTTGCAGCATTCAAATGTAAGAGTATATTGCATGTTCCACAATATTTGGAATTAAACAATGACTACGCATCATAGCATTCAGGCTCAAAAGCAGTATTTGTCTTTCCACTTGTGCTTAAGTCTGAGCCTCTCACCACCCTTTTCTTCCTCTTCAATTCCACCCCATGGGCTGTAGGTTCATTTTCAACACCATTAGCTGATGATACAGGAGAATCGAGACCCATTAAGTAGGGCTGATTTTCTATCTCGTTCTTCTGTATCCTTTTCTTCTTTTTCTTTACGCTTCTAGAGAAAAGTGGATATAAAAAGAGTAAAAGAAACAAAGTTAGCTCAAATTTAGAGCTTTTTCCACACACAGCTGATGTGTTAGAGCGATTGTCTGCCTGTTCCCCTTGAGTACAATGCTGAAACAGCTACAAAAACTACTGTTCCACTGCAGAACAAAGACAGAAAAAAACACGAGGACAAAATATGTGACCACTTTACTACAATGCTTTTGAACATGTCACAGCACTGCCTTGAAAAGAATTGATCCTGATCTTAAAAATCAGCAAGTCTTGATTGACAGTCAACAGATGTAACAAAAAATACTGATTACAATCTCCATCATCACAGAACTCATTGCAAGAGCCTTTTTAATTTTTTCCTTTTCTAAGTTTATGCATCAAAATTCTTGCAATTAAAGAAAAAATTGTGGTTTACTCATTGAACATTTTAAGGGAGGTAAAGTGCGAAAGATTAGTTTTCCTATTTTAACTTACCTGAACTATGATACATTCATAGGATTAGTCAGTTAAATGTCTATTTGTACTTGCTAGACTTCATAAAATGACAAAGGTATCAGTCAAATTCATTCATTTTTTCCAGTTAGTTGCCTGAACAAAGGAATAAGACTGGTCTTGCAGATGATGCCAGGGACTGCAGATGTTACACCACTTCTACTATATATTCCTGTTCTTGTAAAGACTTGTAACTTTAACTGTATAATAGTTTAACTGTAATCTATCAAGGGCAGCTACTGTCTTCATCCAAAATTTGTACTGCACATTGCACAAACTAATACTGGTTTGTGTTCAGTTGGATGTTGTTGAAGCATGTAATTAAGCAAAAGAATCAAGACTACAGAATGCAATGGATGTTTCTAATTTCCCCAAAAACTCCACTGCAAGGCCATTACACTTGGTGATATTGTACTAATGTAATATCTCTTATATTTTAAAACACTCATGTATTGGCCTTGCTAATGGAATTATTATTATCTACCTATAAGTTTGATACATATTTTTTAAACTAAACTGCGTGTTCACAAACACATAAATTGCTGCAATTCTAATACTAGAATATCCCAAGGGAAAAGATTCCGGATGTTATGACCCTCTGCATTAGGATTCCTAGGACAAATTGAGAAGTATTGCTGCCTGAGGAAATCACGATTCAAAGTCATAATTAATAGTTAAACATAATTTTCTACCAAATTGAGTGTTCAGCTGGATCTGATGTATAATCATTGTAAAATTATGGAGAGAGCACTACCTTGTGTAGTACAAGAGAACTGTAAAATGAGAATATATCTACTAAGATAAAAGTCTGTGCAGAGAAATGGCATCTAATCACTAATATTTAAATGATGAAGCTATCCTACAGATTTTCAGCATAAAACTAATCTAATTCTGAGAAGTAGTTTTCATCTTTTTACTATTTGAACAATCCCATCAAGTGTGATAATGTAACAAATGTTTGAGATACTCCAATAAAAACCCTATTTCACTTGGTATCTATTATATGGAGCTTTCTGCTTCCTCTAGAGACTGCAGAAGACAGGTTAACTGCTTGGCTAAGATAAAAAAAACAACTGCCACCTTGGAGAAAGTTTGTTTTCATATTGCAAAACTACCTTCCATTTGGAAATTCCGAAAGGTAGGTTACCATTAAGCTCATTCTACAGCAGGTATTGTGCCTATACCATTTTAATAGGAAGAATGGCAAACCTCATCTGAAGGTTCAAATAAAGGTATAGTAAATTGTGTAGGTGCTAAATTTCATTTCTCCATAGAAAAATTGTGTACCTAGTTATCACATCTCAACTGATTCCAGGGATCCATCTTCAACATTTTATTAATGACCTAGACAGAGGGATTGAGTACCCTCGGCAAGTTTGCACACAGCACCAAGCTAAGTGGTAAAGTTGACACAAAAAAAGGAAGGGATCATCCAAGGGACCTGGACAAGCTTGAGAAGTGGGCTCAGATGAACCTAATGAGGTACAAGGCCAAGCACAAGATGTTACACTTGGATTGAGGCAATTCCGGGTGTGTACACAGATTGAGAGAAGAGCTCATTGAGAGCAGCTCTGCTAAGAAGGACTTTGGGGTTCTGGTGGATGGAAAACTGGACATGAACCAGCAGTGTGCACTTTCAGCCTGACAGGCAAGCTGTAAACTGGGTTGCATCAAAAGAAGAGTGGCCAGCAGGGCGAGAGGGAGGTGGCTGTCCTCCTCTATTCTGCCCTTGTGAGGCCCCACCTGTAGTACCATGTTCAGGCCTCTAGGCCCCAGCACAAGATGTGGAGCTCTTGGAGTGGGTTCCAGAGGAGAGCCACGAAGATGATCAAAGGGCTGCAGGACCTCTCCTATGAGCTGGGGTGCTCACTACAGAGAAGAGAAGGCTGCGGGGAGACATTCCAGTACTTACAGGGAGCTCATAAACACTTTGTACACTGTTTGATAGGGATAGGAGAAGGGAGAGTGGTTTTAAACTAAAAGAGGAAAGATTTAAGTTAGATGCTAGAAGGAAATTCTTAACTCAGAGGGTGTTAAGACACCAGAACAGGTGGCTGAGAGAAGTTCCATCCCTGGAAGCGTACAACACCATGCTGGATGGAGCCCAGGGCAGCCTGATTTAGTGGCCATGAAAGCCACTCTATGATTCTATAGTTTAGCTACTACTTAATTCCTATTATATAATCACATGTGTCAGGGATATTAAGTATATTTTTACAGAAAATAGGAAGAGAATGGAAACTTTTACATGGATCAAATATTTAAGTAGAGATTAGACTGGATCTCAAGTCATGTTGAAATAGCTTTTAGATGCTACAGTAGCAAACTTTACCAGTTAAGATCTTAACATTTCCATATATGTCACTTTCTAGGGTACCTCAAGTCACAACAAATGCAGTGAACAAGAAAAACTACAGCTCTGTTCTAATCCCTCTTCATCATGGTTTTAGGTACAAAGAAGTGAGACATTTAATGAAAAATATGCAGTTTCAGAGATGTTTTGATATCTAATGTGTACAGTATAAATAATTTATAAGCAGAAACATGAAATGGTCTTTCAAAGTGGCCTAAGGTGCAAGAAGATCCTTTTCTCTTTCAGCTCTTAAAATAAGGCAAGAACTTATAGTTACTTCTGAAAAAAACCTTGGCATGTTACATTCTAGTTCATGGAAAAACTTGCAAAGTATGTACTTTCAAAGCAGCAAAAACATAACGAAGTCTAGAATCTCTGGTCACAGGGAAGGAAAATACAACACTGTTACTTACTGCACTGTAGTTCTTCCTTTTTATGTTAACTTTCCCCTGATAAAGGATAACATCAAATACTATCTCATTGCATTTGTCACTGCCTCACTAACAATCAGGTATAAATGGCTCAGTACCCCGAGAACTTGCAAATAAGGCTTGCAATACTGCAAAATCAGCCAGCAGTGACATGAAACATGACTTCATCTCCATGATGCTTCAGCTCCTGAAGGTTCAGAAAAGTGTACATTCCAGTGACACAGGCATGCATACGTCTTGCCTCAGCATTTTGAAATGCAACTGAAGAGTTTGGGGGTTCTATGTCTCCAAGATGACATTGCTGTGTGATCTATTCTCAGGTCGACTTAGTTTTCATAAACATGAATATTTAACATTTGACATGACTCAAAATTCATGAATTTCATTAAATCATTGTGATTTCACATTTTAAATCTGTGTTGCCACAGTCTTCAATAGTTGCTTGAGAAAAGGCACTCAATAGAATTGTTTGCTCTAGTTCCATTAATGCAGTTCAGTTTTATCAAATTTCTGATACTGACTTCTGACTGTGTCAACTGTCAGAGTAACTGCACATTTAAGGCATTTCCTTCCTTAAGTCCTATGAGAATAGTTATGGTCAAAATTCAACCCTGAATTCTGTAATTTTACAATGCATTCCTTATCAAAGATGGGTATTAAACTTTCTACTCACAATTTATTTTCAAATCTAGCAACAGGTGGAGAGGTAAAAAAAAAAAATTAGGAATTAAAAGTTAAAATCAGAGATAAATATGCATCTATATACTCTATATGCAAGTATCCTTTGTATGGTGAGTGAAGCAATCTGGAAAATAATCAGTGAAGTAACTTTGCTTAGATGGCAGATATCTGCAATGGCTAACCCAACAAGTACTTTTAGGTGTATTTTTCCAAGTATAAATGCTTGCAATAGCTAAAAACATTGTGGAAGCTCTTGTTCAAAATATTGACATCTTACCTTCTTACAGCTTTCACACAAGAAATGCACAAAATTTTTAGGAAATGCAAGCAATATAATCTAAGTATTAGATTATGTCTTCTCAGAATGTGACCCTTTCCATTTTGTATTAATTTTTAGAAAGTGCAAAAAGAATTTTCCGTTTGTATAAATAAAGCCTAACACACAGGTAAGGAATGTCACAGGACATTAGCTATGATTTAGCTACGATTTAGCTGCCTTTAGCTACGATTACCATATACATAATAGTATACAGTTTTGTGCATATGTAGATACAAACTGTTATTTCCTTCACATTTTAGGCATGAAGCACTCTTTTTAAATGAGTACCCTAGAGCCACTTTCTTGTTTTACTAGCTAAGACAAAATAACCCTGCAGACATTTGTCACTGTTTCCTAGCAGATGTAACACTACAAATTATTTAAAATATTTCTTGCTTACTGTGTTGCAGGTGAGTCTCTATCTGTGTCACGCTCTGAGATGCATTTCAGGTTCCCTGACTTACCGATGACTGGTGACATCTGTAAAATTAAAAAGAAAAAAAAAAAAAAAGCAGGAAGGTAAAAAGAAGAAAGACAACAGGGCCAACACATGTGCATTGAAAACCCACCAGCTTCCTGAATAAGGAGAGAATATACCTCATTTGAAAAAGAATGTCTATCAGCCATAAAATGTTAACTCCTATGTGGTTACAAACAAGGAAACAGTAGCCTGCTTTAAAAAAAAAAAGAAAGCTACTTACAAATAAAAGACAGTTTACAAGTATGTAAAAACAAGAAGTTTAGAATCTGCTTTTAAGTAAGTTTACAATATATACAAGTCCGTAAAGAATTACAGTTATTTCTGCTACTGCATGGATAAAGATAGAATGCTACAAAGTCATCTCATTGTATGTTTTTAACAAGACACCTGCCTTCTCGAAAACAAAACAAATCTCCAGGTAACTTCAGGTTACTAGAAAAGTTTAAGTAAACCCTCTCATTACTAATGTAAGGTAGTTAGTGGCTCTCTATGCTACTCACTTACTTACTGCAAGAATTCTCAAAAGAACATGGTGACTGCTCTTCCTGAGTTTAACATTTTCACAGAAAGATCATTTTCTCTGTCACCTTCTACACAAACTGTTCACAAATATCTGGTAACTACCCATATACTTTCACTTTCATGGAGGACAGAACCCAGTGTTCTCACTCAAAATTTGTTCTCTTGGAATATGGCCTGCACTATGCATCCAGCCAAGGCCTTCAGGTACACTGTAGGTTTAGATCTAATATCACAAATTCAGTGATGAAAAACCATTGATGATGGATGATGGATGCGGACCTGTACTTTAGGTTGACAAGATTGCCACATTCTGTAAGCATCCGTTTGGTACAGCACACACGAGAGAAAACCAGGAGTAACAACCAGGCAGGCCCTGTGAGAGTAGTTCCTATGAAGATCTTGGAAACTGGACAGAAAATTTCTTTCAGAATAGTCGAGCCCGAGGCATAGAAGAGAGGGAGAGATTAGATCTGGTACTTTCCAAAAAGCAGGATCTTTCACGGAGTAAAGAGAAGAATGGTCTTGAAACTAACTTGGCCCGTGCTTACAATCTGAAGCTCAGCTTCAGATTCATAGTCTGCCTAAAGCAAAACTTAGTACATTGTTTCTGAATTTCTCAAATAGCTATGGTGGTAAAAAAATCTGCCCACTCAGTTCTGCCAAGCACAAAAGTACTCATCTGCTTGTAAATAAGAACCTTAATATTCTGGTATCAGCCTGAATGGCCCCAGGAAAGAGTCAGTTAGTGACATGACCATCTCTGAAAGTGCAGCTAAAAATGAGTGAGCATCTTTCAGCAGTTCTGAAGTGCCGGACAACAGTACAACATCTAAAAAGGCAACCATGAAATCAACAGGAATTTTCTGGAAGGAACAAAAGAGGGGGGGGGAAAGAAAAAAAAGATAGCTCTTGACCGTCTAGTCTGCCAACTACTTATTTCATTTTGTGTGACTTCATATGCAAGGAATACCACAGTCACTCCAGATCGAATGGAAACAGAAAACAATGGGTTGCCGCACAGCAATTTTTTTTTTTTAAATCAGTATATTAAAGTAAGCAATTTTCACAAAATCAGCATGTTTTAAAAATTCAATATGTTAAAACAGAATGAAAATACTGTTTTCAAACACTAAACTTATCTATCACAGATTTCAAAGCTCTAAAGAATAAAACTTAGCATTTCCCTGTCAAGTGCTATTGTCCAGATTTTATTCTGATTAAGTGAATCTGGATTAGAATTATCTTCACATGCAAATACTGTACTGGAACCAGAATTTGCCTTTTCCAAGACTCAGTTTCAGGCCTTGAAGAGTTCAATTACTTTCTTAAAATTTAATTAATAGAAAAAAAAAGCCAACCATTTGATGTGAGTAATTGAATGATATTTGAACTTCTTTTTCTTCATCCAGCTCTCTGGTATTATTTTGTAATATGGTATTATTTTACTGATGACTTAAAAGAAACAGGATCAAGACCCCACTGAGTTACTGAATTCATATATGCATGCTGCCCACAACAACTAAGTTCAAACATTAGTCACTATAGTCTGCTGAAACAACACAGTTTTCTGGGTTAGTTTACATAAAAATAAGCATAATGTAGCACTGGGCTGAGAAAAAACCTATTTCACACACAAAATCCTTGTTAATACAGCAATAAACTTCAGACTACGTCAATGATAAAAGTAAACACAAAAGGAAGAAATGCCTCTGATATGAACATACAAGGGACTGCTAAAAAGGAAATGACTCTTAAATAACAAATCCTTCCTACAGCATTGGTAACTTTGAGCTCCTTGCCAAATACAATCACACATTCCCTTTGCCTGCTGTCAGGCAGGCAAATCTTTCCCTGAAAATCCTGTGTGAACAATGTTCAACTTTTTTTTTTTTTTTTTTTTACTATCCTTTGAGTGAATATAACTGAACTTCTATATTTTACTAATAATATTATTACGTATGGATCTTTCCAAATGCCCGTTCCAGTAGCATTTCTTTAAATGTCACTATAGAAGACTGAAATATCTTACATTTTAAAATACTTTTCAGTACCAAAACAGAGAAAATTATCCTTGGTTTACAGTTAGGAGATTAAAGTTTCCACTAAATTAAACAGCCTAACTGAAAGTTCCTATGATCTGTTTAAAAACTACTCGTTACATAGGTAGGCTTTTATATATTCAAGCACAGCACTTCAGCATGGGTACCAAGGAAAGAAAAGCATGCAATTGGACTACCTTGGAATAGCTGTGTTCAGCTGGCACGGTAATTAATGAGAATTCCTAGGGTATGTAGGGACAGACTCCCAGTTCTCCAGAGTACTGTCTGAATATGATAGCTTTCTTTCTTACCTCATTCCTACAAACTTTCAGGCATGTAATGAGGCAGGAACCGCACTGAAACAAGATCTTTTTGAAGCACATCTCAGTGTCACTATTGTCTCTTCTTTCCTATCTCCCTTAGCCCAGTCCTTGACCTATTTTTCCCATCTCAGTGATGTATGCAAGCAGCAGCAGTACTGAAGGAACAAGTGAGGTGGGGGCAGCTGCAAGAAGATGGTGCTACAAGAGGATGAAAACAGTGAAGTGAATGAGGCAAGGGAGTGTAGGGGGACATGCAAGTATGTAGCTAAGGAGGTTGTAGTAATACTTGGATGCTACATGTGCCAGGGGCACATGTAAATTGCAACAGAAGTCTATAGCACAGAGGGACTGATGAGACTGCTTATCTGCTCTTTCTAAACCTCTCGACCTCTTGAAATGCATGGGCAGATTTCACAGGAAACTCTAAACAACTCTCCACTATAGTCAGTGTACTGACAACACTGTACTACTAAGTACAGTTACAGATATGGTGTTAGATATTAAAATAATCCACATTGCAGAATTACTAGGGTTGTGTGGCTCAAAAGAAAACGTGTCAGATAATTAATATTCATATCTTGAATTTCTCTGTTCAAAAGAACAAATAGTGGACACTGTATAACCAATTTTGTACAGTGCCACCAGTGGTGCTCCATTTTATTGCCATATTCTATTTTTCCACCCTTTGAAATATACAGTGCACCAGAAAGGCAGGAGAGTATCAGTTCTTTCTGAAGGTCCTTTTACTATGCTTACTATCATACAGACAGACTACAATAAAATATTCACTTTCCTTTTCTAGAAGATGTGCATGCTTTGCAGTTCATTTGGCCTCAATTCTTGGATGTTCAACACTGTCTCTGTGTTTCCACAAAAGAAGCAATAAAGGAAAAAGAAAAAAAAAAAAAAAAGGCTAAGTACACAATCACTTATTAATTACACAAGTCCTTCTCCCTGTTGTAGAATCCACAGCAGTAAGTCAGGCATTAAATGCTCCCTGTGCTACTCATAGAACAAATCAGATGCATCAGAACACACTTCACAGGAAAACATGAAGAAGAAGGCTTCTAAAGGAAATACCTAGGGCAAGGTCTCATAAGTCTAGGCCCTTGTCAGTGCTTTCCTCTAAGCTAACTAGAGTTGTCTCTATAACCAATGGTCTGGAGAAGTCTCTGGCAGATTAAGAGGCAGATGGACAGAATGAAATGGTGCAGGCAATCTGAAATTATTTCCTTCTCTATTTAGGTGACTGAAGTGATGGAAGTAAACGTGCTTGCTCTATAGCCTTCTCTGTACAAGCTAACACTCCCAGAGAAGCTATTTCTACAGAACCTCATCTAATAAAAGATTTACTGGATCACAGAGGGCGAGAACAAACGTGTCTTTGTCTTTCGACACTAATCTTTAGAATACTAAACTCTCTTAGAATTAACTTTATGTTTTCTATTACACAGTCCGTGGATGACAACATTTATACTAACATACTTTATATCCCCAGAACTATGTTGATGTCTCCTGTCAAAACTGCTCTAGTGAATTAAATTTAGGAGAAATGCTGTGACACCACACCACGCTCCTAATTTTCCTTCCTCCTATATTGCACCTCTCCAAAGATGTCCCCATTAAATGAAAAACTGACAGGAGGCTTTGCTGGTGGAGTTACACAGATTTAAATTGACCTCACTTCTCCTGAATGAAGTATTTGAAATTCCCCCTGCAGGAATGCTAGAGCAACAGGCAGAGGACTTCGCTTCATCTAGTCTTTGAGAATGCAAAATCCTGGGTCTGCTCACAGCTATGGGAGATCAGCAGACTGAAGCTCTACAGTTAAGAACAGGTGTTTTCAGTCTTGAATTCTTGGCCTCTGGGAACTTATCTGTGGTTAAAGCTTTGCATTTAAATTTGCATAAAAATGGTTCAATCCCGTTCAGAAAGAGGCTAGGGGGACACAAGGAAAAACAATGGGGAAGAGAGAATTTAGCTTGCTCCTGAGAGCCATTTTAATAATATAAATGTCCATCAGTAGTATTTTTGATTCTGTTTCAGCTCAGTTTGATTCTTCCTATCTTTAAGCAGACAGCAGTCACTTACAGCAAATGACTATGTATGTGACACCATGGATATCTATTTTTCCCAATAAATAAGCTTGCTTATGAACCAAATAATGATATTTCAATAACTTATAGTATAAACAGAAGCACAAATACCTATGAGATAGATTTCATAGGAAAATCGGGGGTGGTTTTGGACCTGAATAAGAAAGAGCTACCAGCTCTGTATTTTAGAAGTAGGACCAGGCACACTAAATAAAGAGGAATTCAACTTGAACAGAACAAACTCCCTTTTATCGGGAAAACAGAGAATCTAAAAATAAGAAACTATAGCACTAAAAAGATGAAATAGGTGAGATAATGTTTAAGAGAAATAATCTATCACCAGTACATGGTACCATAGTAAATTTAGATTTAGATTTCTTCAGGAAAATCAAAGTAATTACCATTCCAAGATCTTATTTGCAAAGTTATATGTATTTTACAGTGCTGTGGAAGAACACACAGCAACTTTGCAGAATGATTCTACAAAAGTACACTTTCAGCTCAGAAGGTGTCAATGACTTGAGAAGAAGAGATCTGTAATCATATGAAGCAAACATGAAGACCACAGTTACCAGTTTCAGTATTTTAACTCAATTTAATATTCCATTTTTGTGGGTCTGCAACTTCTCTGGACCTTCAAAATAAACACACCCCTATGTTTTGTAAGTATTGAAAGTCTTCAGCTCTATTTACTGTGAAAGTTTTATCATATCGATTTTTTAAATGTGTCCCCCTTCGAAATTCTGTTTTTCCTTATTCTTGCTTGTCCAAACAATCAGTCACTGAAGAGTTTCCCAGTAACTAGAAGAAAGACACAAAGAAGAATATAGAAGCAGAACAAACTATCAAATGACGTTATTTTGATTGAACTACTAGCAAAATCTCTAGCTAGTATTTTTGGAAATACTGTTGAGTAAGCTTTCTATGCTTTTTAATTTTTAAATATAATTAATAAATTTTGAATACATGAAAACATCCAACCACACTGAGTGAGCTTAAGCCCGGAGGAAAAGCCTCAATAGGTTGGCAGGTTACTTCTACAGATGTGGGGCTTAGTCTAATAACCTGCTCTGGGGAAAAAAAAAGAGTGAGAACGTGAATTATTTATGTGAACACAGTGATAATCTCAAACCCTTGTTTAAATATACATGGAGTCAAATTTTGATCATCTCTAGTCAGATTATCCAAACCATGCAATAACAATGCAGTTCTAGGAAGTAAACCATCTCTTTTCATGCATACAAACATTATTTTATACCTTGATTTCACTTTTCCAAGACATATACTAGAAAAAAATATTTTCTTATAGTTTGTATGGATATTTTAAATTACTGATTTGTTTATTTTTCATCACTCCTCCCTATTATTACTATATAACCTTAAACTGAAATACTTAACATTCAGAATCCTTTTGGATTCAGTTTAAAGAATACGTGGTAGGACACCAAGTCATAAAAGGTATTCACCACATTTTTAGACAGTAGAACATATCTGGTCAAAAAATGAAGTATCTCAGACTTGCTGAAGTTTTAAAAAATCATAAATTCTCATTTCTAACTGAAAACTATCTGAACTCCTGCCTTTTCTGCTTTCACCTTAAGGAACCTGAAAACAGTAGATGTACTGGAACAGCCGGATGACAGGTCTGTTTCCATTTCTTGGGATTCTTCAACAGCGTAGTGAGAACTTCACTCCACGAAATTTCTATTGGCAGTTTAAATGTATGTTGTAATTAAAGATGATTATGACTTAATTTTGTGGCTCAGGAGTTAAGTAACTCATAACGCAGGAAAACAAGGTTTGCATAAAATTATTATGTTATGAATGCAAAGCTGATGGTAGCAATAATTTTGAAAGCTCTTTGAACTACAAGAAAATGGTCTGTATTTGCAAGGATTAGTGTTGGATCCTAAGTATTGCATACTCTTCTAATGTTAACGATTGCATTTTATTCACTCATCGTAAATTCTGATGTTAACTAGATACATGTGCTTATAATACCTGCAGTCGGAAAACTAGTTTTAAAAAGACTATCTGGTATTCTTAGTGATTAGAACTAAAGTATTCTTTACTTTTATATGTTCTTTTTATTTCTACAGTCTTAGCAGAACTAAATATTTCAGCATTCCTCAAAAAATACATAAAGAACAAGAGGCACACCAGACCTGGATATAAGTATCTAGGAAAGCATGCTTGTGGCCAAAAAAGAAGCTCAACAAAAAACATTTACTTATATTTTCTAGTGGTAACAACTTAAGCAACCACTTAATAATTCTTTTTTTTTTTTCCCTAGAGAAAATAGGCTTTTTTTTTTTTTTTTTTTTTTTTACTGTTACAAAGCAAAGATTTTTCATATTGATCTTGTAAAAGAAACTGGTGTTTCTTTTCAGCTCTACTCAGCTCTACTACTAAAAAATGAAAAGAATAGGAAGAAAAGTTGCTGTATCACTGCTGCAACACAGGAACTGCCATAACTGATCAGCCCATTCAGTGGTCCTCTTAGCAGTTTTGTCTGAGAAGTATCTGGTATTGCTGAAAGCCAAAGCTCTGTAGAACTTCACTAGGACAAACAGCTCATTGACAGTTCGCTTCTTTTATGCAGCACTCAGCAGCTCTTGTTAAAACCATTACACTTCGAGTCATCTCATGCTTCCCACAGAGAACTGACTCATTTGCAGTAACTTCAACTCACTATCTTTTTGGTGACTTATTCAATGTATACGTCAGTACACTAAATACTTACGTAACTTGGAAAAAAAATCAACTAGATTTGTGTTTTTCAGGCATTTATTGCTTTTGGAATTTTAGTCATTATCTCAGCCTTAGCTTTGATATGAAAAAAATGTATATCTGTGAATGTCTAAGTTTTAATAGCGTCTTGTGCAGCTAGTTCACCAGATCAGCTAAACAAAAAGAAAAATTTCCTTCTACAACACTGTGTTCGTTCCATCATGGCTTAATTCTCCCAGATCTTGTTTAACAAAAGGGAGGAGCAAGGAGGATGCATCCAGTGCACCTCTCTACACAATGTATTATTTTATTTACTCTCTTCCTTATAGTTCATTGTTTAATATTGCTAAATATATCCTCCTATACCATTTTTTCTAGCACTTTTCTCTTTTGTGGCACTGTTCAATGCTACTCAAGATGAAAAGTAACACATCTGCCTGGACTACTACTGCAAGCTTATGCATTATATCATTTGAATATATGTATGTATTGCATGTGCTTTACTAGAAAATTCAAACTAATGATTAAATTTAAATCTTTCAATTTAATTTGAAGTGCCAGCAGAACAGAGTAAAGAAAATCTCAGTGAAAAATTACTAAAATTAAGTGCTACTGGAAGTGTTACTAGTAATACAAAACCACTGTTAGAACAGTATATCAGCCACAGACATTTGACAAAATCTAAGACTAATCAAACATTATTTCTCATAAAGTTGAACAATAAATACCGGTTGTATTAGTTAGTACTGGTTAGTATTGGTTAGTAACTGATTAACATTAGTTAGTATGCTTAACAGTTATTTTGAGCTAGTAAGCAAACTAGATTTCTATTAAACTGAAACAGAAAAAAATTAAGATAAAGATTATTAAGTCTTTAATGACAGTATATAGGTCAGCTCTTCTCCATTTTTTTCTAATCTGTTATGTGTGAAACAGAGTATAGCAACATATTCCCTGTGATACCTTTGCAGATAACAGTGAAATGAAATCTTCATGTTTTCCAGTAATGTAGTTACTTTTATTATATTTGTTCCATATTTAGAAGAGATCACATATCTGGAAGTAAATCACCCCTGCCTTTATGGGACAGTGGTTTGGCTTTGAGTTTTTCAGCTACCAAGTGGTAACAGATACTTCAGATTAATTATTACTACTTGGTATAGTGATTAATTCCATTTTTAAATATAGTTAGAAACATAACACTCAGTAATTCAATTTACAGCAGCTGGCTTCAACAAGACAGTTGGCTTCAATAAGACTGCCAAGTGAGTAATCTGCACTAAATAATTTATTGAGTGCTACCTCCCTATTCACATACATAAAAACAAAATTTGCACAGAATAGGTTAATAAAAGTGGTTCTGAGTGTTTTAACCTTCAACATTACAACATACATCATGTAGCAAAGATAAATCATCTGATAAAAGAAAAAAAGTAACCAAGACACTCTGCATACGTTAAGTCCTGCACATAAGATGAAATATACTCAATTTTTGAGAAGTACATGGGGAAGTCAAGCCACCTT
Source organism: Meleagris gallopavo (assembly GCF_905368555.1). Taxonomy (NCBI): domain Eukaryota; kingdom Metazoa; phylum Chordata; class Aves; order Galliformes; family Phasianidae; genus Meleagris; species Meleagris gallopavo. The sequence continues at coordinate 54,900,070 of NC_139405.1, read as the reverse complement.
TGAGGCATCTGAACAGAAGTCCTTTTAAAATCAGAGATATTGATAACATTTGACTAAATGAATAGCTGCAAAAAGAATACTTAGAAGAACTACTAACATATTGGAATAAAATATAATTCTTAGATTCTAACAGTTATTCATTCCTATCACTTCTTTGCTTACAAACTATCCTTTGGTGTAAGACAATAATAATCCCTACTTTGCAGAAGGGGTAAATAAACTACACAAAGTTTCTGATCACAGTCTTGAGACACGAGAATCCTTTGGCAAGCTTTGCACATAGCAGTAACTCTAAACATAAAAAAAACAACCAACATCCCACTTTTTTTTTTCCCTTTACATACATTTTCTCTAACTTCTGGCTGCTGTTTTGACTGCATTCTGACTTTTAACTAAAATAACAAAAATAGGAATATTTCTGCGTGCAAAAAAGTATGTAGTATATAAAAAAATGCTATATGCAACTGCAACTCAAAAGCTGTTTACTATGAGAGTGATGTTAGATCTGCTTGTGACAAAATAAATATTCCTATTTAATTACTCAGAACATCCTTTAGGGATAAAAATAATTAACCAAAGAGACAACCACTGGAAGTACTAAGTAGTATCTTACATATTATAGCAGAAAACAATTACACCTGGAATTGAGAAAAAGGGGTGGAGTCATAAAAAAAGCCTTATACTGTTCTGTTTAAGGTTTCTCGGTATTTATTTCCTTTGTTCATTCAAACAAGTGTATCCTCCTGAGTAACGTACAGGATGGGAGAAGTCATTCACATCAGAGGACCATCAGCAGCTTTTAAACAGAAACATCCACTCACAAGTAAGTAGGTTTGCATGAAGGATATTGCATGGTCTGGTAATGAGGCTTTATGATGACATTACCCATCTTAACTAGGAAAGTACTAAATAGATAAACTCTTGAGAGAAAATATTACAGCATTTTTTCTTTTCTACCTGATAGATATGGAAATCTCAGAGCAAAAAGTTTGAAGAATCTGTGAGCAGTGCATATTACAGGAAGGACAAGCAAATGACAGAAAATATGTCAGGTTTTGACAAATCCATGTTGTTCCTTCAACAGTTACTTCTGCTGGGTAGCTATGAGATACTTCTGTCAGCCTTGGAGACAAAGGTGGTTTAGGTGCTCATTATAATGATGCAAGAGTCAGGTAGAGTATTTAATTGCCACATGACAAAACAGATCCACACAAGAAATGAATGTTAGATATCTGCTGAAAAAAAAAATAAATCTATCTGCTGAATGAAGTCTACATGTCACAATTTTTGTAAAAAGGAAGGAAAATAAACACAGTCCACCTGGCATACAAACGACATACTCCATCACTACTGCAGAAAAAATCCTTTCTTCTCAAATTAATACCTTATGGGATGTCAGGGAACTTTCCTCTATTTCTTCAGGTCCTTTGGGTAGAAGAGGAGCACAGTCTGATACTAGTCCTGAAGGCTGTTCTGCGTACTCTTCTGAAAACAAAAATCATAATTCACCACTGTGAGCACTATGAAACAATAAAAGAAATATCTACTTTATATGAACAACTGTGACGTTACTGTCTAGCCAATAATTGCATGTGAACTAAAACTGGTCAAAAAACTTTGAAGCTAAACTTTGTAAGGTAACTGGTCAAAATTTGCCCATTCATTTTGTTTATATTAGTACGTTTAGATTTGATTGATAGGTCTCTGGCTTATTTTGCGAGAAAGAGAGGAAGGAGAAAATGCACAGGATGTGTGAGGGGAGGACAAAGGAGAAGGATGGCGGTTCAGCTAATTTTAAGTAGCATCATCTAGTTAGCAGAGTAGTATGTCCAAGTTTTTAAAGGAAGAGGCATAGATAATAGAGTTCACTTGGAAGACAGAGGAAGGAACTAGAAAATGGAGGAGAAGATCTTGAGAAACGTTGGGTTAAAAGATTTCTAAATACCAGTATAACTGATAGCTTGATAGTTTAGGAAAGCAAATGTATTTCCTGTAACATGTAATCACACGCTACATTCATAAATTGAATACTAATAACTGACAGGACACTGAACACCTTCGTATCAGTTGACTCATTAGGATGACTCCTATATTATTTGTTCAGTTTTATTCAGTTTTAGCTACATTAGTTTAATCCTAACCACTTTAATTACAAGAGCCTGGTAGCAAGTTCAGTGCTCAGATGCGAGATTTAACCATGATTGTTCTTTTAAAACTTCATAATGGAATTCATCTATTTGGAAACAGCATTCTCCATAAGAGCTGGGGGGTGGAGGAAACAAGAGTTTTTACAAGATGCAATCGGTTAGATCTAACAGATATTGCCTAAAAAAGCCTAAGATGCCAGTGAAATGCTAAAATATGTTCTAAAATGTTGCCAAGATAAGGCATGAATCAGGTGGTTATATGTAAAAAGGGACAAGGAATCAATCCATTTACTGATAATCAAGCCAGTACAATATAAGCAGGAATGTTTAATCAAGCATCAATATATTCTAAAGTCAGGTATGTCAACTTGCTACATGGTTAGCTAACTTTATATGATTTCTGCATCATAGTAAATCATCGTTATGCCACCTGTGTGCTACATAAATTCATATTTTCAAAATAATAAGCAGTACAGCATGGTAAAATCTTGTACCATCAGTTAAACCCACATCAGTATACCAGGAAGACAGCAGTAAACTTACTTTCACCAGCCACATAATTAGCTGGAAAATAGCCTTGCTGTCCATTTGCTAGGCTGCCAAACCACCAGTTATCATTATCTTTGTATAACACTTGGATAATGTCACTGCGATGGATGGTTAGCTCATCTGATCGATGCGCTGTGTAGTCATAAAGAGCCACTACCTAAAAGAGAGATAAGAGCACCACAGCTTTATCACAACCATGCCACAGAGAAAAAAGCACAACATTCACTTCCTCTTGCAGAAAAGCAGCTGAAACCAAAGCTGCACTTTGGTAAAAGCTGAGGCTGTCTCAAGTTTTGCTAATGGGATCAGGGGTGGTGGGAAAGCAGCAGGAGAGGCAAGATAAAGGACTGTGGGATTTTAGAAATGGTTAAGAACATTCAATTCACTAAGATTAGCTTCAAAACAGCAGCTGTTAGTTTTATAAGCAATTTACTTGTGAAGCAAAAGAAAAAAAACACTTCATACATTCGCTTTCTCAGAATTGTTAAACCACCTTCAGATCCCACTCAGAGTGCGCACGAAGCATATGTGTTCAAATAAATACTTCAGCAGTGCTACAGTTTTACCAGAAGGAAAAGTTCAGTGGAAAAATGTTATTGCGAAGTTTTGCTTTGATCACCTCACATTTTTCTTGTTTCTTTAGAAATATGCATTTGCATAAAGTATTGTATAACTATCTGCAAAAACATTGGTGCATATTCCACCTCACATAACAAAGCCATTTGACAGTGAAAGACAGGACATGATACTTTTCAGGATGAAAGCGCAAACGGTGGTCAGCACCATGCACACTACATAGAATACATTGCCAGAAGCTTGCTTTCTACTCTGAATGTGAAAATATAAAATATAATTTCTTATTTATTTCCCAGGCTCTATGAACAAAAATCTGTTCTGACAAATTCAGAGCCAGAAATGTCTGAAAAGAGGTGAACTGAAAGAAGAGGGGAATTGCTCACTTCTCTCATTGTAAGTGAAGATCATAAACACGACTTCTTTATACAAAGGGCACTATTCCCCTATATAGAATCCTCACCTTTATGAAACCATAAATAAAAAGATAAGGAAGAGGGATTGTTAGGGAGTGACAGAAGGGTATAGGGTATTAAAGACAGTAAAGTTACTGTGCAAATAGATATTTGCACAACTTTTTTTTTTTAATTACCTATGCATGCATTTAAATCTGAAGAGTGCTGAACTGCGGTGTTTTTCATATTTGTTACTTCTATTTTCAGTATGATCACCTATGAGTTATGTGTGTAAAAATATAGCCAATGTCATTTATATTTTCATACTTGCACTTCACTGATGAATCACTTATGAATGGGAAAATATGAAAATGCTTTTACCACTGAAAATTGTATGTGGTAATTTGTGAGCTGGTTGGCGACAAAGAAGTAATATCACCACAGCTGTAAGTATACAAGAGATTTATCTAAATGTGCATTCAGTAAGCATGAACTTGAATCTAAGTACTTAAAAAAGGACCATCTTCTGTCATAATTCTCCTCCTACCATTAAGAAAGATACTGCAGCAATTACAAGTGATGTTGACTAGAGAAATATGAATGATAAAACAGAATAGAACCATATTAAAATACACTACAGAGCTCCATACAGAATCAGAAGCAGAACTGGAAGCTTACATGATCATGCCCAGTAAGGGGTGCTCTAACAATGCCCACTTCAGCTCAATGGTTAATGGTTTCCTTAGTAAAAGTACTATGAAAATCATGAGGTCACTTAAGGTAAAAGGAATTTTACACTAGCCATTTGGCAGAATGAAAGGCAGAGTAATGATTATTTCTTTTTGCAGTGCCTTTTGTAAGATAGCATTAGTGTAAATGTTTTGTTGTTTGGAAAAAAATTACAAAAATTAATTAACATGGAAATACTGCCAGCAAACAGTTCAAACTAACCAAGCAAGTCCCACTTATTTCTGTCTCTCAGAAATAAGAAATTAAAATACCAATGTGTCCTGTAGTACAACTGGTTTAACAAGCCTGACAGTTAAACGAGATGTGGAAATTGCCATAATATTCCCTAGAGATAAAGAAACCAGAAAATAAGCATGAGAGGAAATGTATCTCAGGAGCAAAGAAGAATGTAAAAGATTCATAATCATGCCCAAAGGAATGGAATTTCTCTTGATGTGACATTCAGATATGTGTTAAATGTTATCTCAGTACAAATTCAAGCAAAAAAAAAAAAAAATCTATATCCATCAACATTTCAAAAAATCATTTTTGAGAAATGATGTAAAACCACCAGTAAGATGGTTATGAACACATTGACAAGGAAAATCTAGGGTGGCAAAAAAATCCTAAATTCATGCTAAAAAAACACAACGCTTTCAAAGACACGGATCCAGTGTGACAGGTAAAGAGATACTGCAAAAAATTACATAACACTTACTGTCTCTTGGTTGAGCAGACAACTGCTTCCTCCTCTTTCCCCCAGTGCAGTTAGACGGTCATCACTCTAGAAGATTAAATATTGTAACACAGTATTAAAGGTTATTGATAAACTACAATTTTACACTTCTTCCATATGTCATGCCTATTCTAAAAAAAATCTGCAATAAAAATGTTTTTTTTTTTTTTAAAGAAAAAGCAGAAGTGATGTTGAGCAATCCAGAGTAATGCTGGCTATGCAGATACTTATAGAACTTAAAAAGCTTTTACAAATGTGTACGCTGCACTAAAGACAACATGTGGGAGGACAGGGGATTGATGATTATACAGTCTAAGCTTGTCTGCACTGCAAATATTACAGTAGATGTTTAAGAAATCGTTGCAGTGAACTTTACCTCTGAACTGATATGCAGAAGATTTCACTTTCACATAAGGAAGAATTTCAGGCTGGTTTTAATAACCAATACTAACTAGAACATTCAGTTCTAATAGCTCCATCTTTGCCACTTAACTTTTCAGACTTCCAGTAAAGCCGCAGGAATACCACTGTATATATATAAGGCAATCATTAGGATGTGCCAGTACTTACAAAACTTGATTTCTATTAAAAAAAAAAACAACAGCCCTTAATTTGCAACAAAATATAAAATAGAAATACAGTGAAAACTAGCAGGGAAAAAAAAAAAAAGAACAGTGGAAGAGACGGAAGTTTTTTGCCTAACTTTTTCCAATGGCCTGTTTTCACAAAGGGGAAACCAGTTTCCCCTAGATTTTGCATGCATCAAAGGATACTAACTACAGTGTGGAACAGAAGTATTACATAGTAATAAAAATATTTTAGAAGAGAAGAATCAAATGCAAATAATGTGAAGTAAACAACATTTCCACCCATAACAGATTGTTCCACATTGCAAACAACATTGAAATTTGAGAATTTCTACCCAACTTCTTTTATTTTCTATTTCTTATTTGGTTGATCCATGCAACATCATTATTGCAATCTTCAGCAGCGTAAATGGCATTCTCCGTGACAGAGATTCTTGCCCTTATACATTGCTTTCTTAACTTTGCTAAGCTTATCATATTGGGGAAATAAATTCCTCATGCTCTTGCAAACCAAGGTTCCATCTCATCTCCAGGCATCATCGCCGTAGTTACATACACACACAATGCATACTAATGAATGCAATACAGAAATGAACAGTTGCACTCAGTTCTTAAAATTTACCAAAACAACTAAGCCTACACTCACAGTTCTGAATAATTATGTGTATACACAAAAGAGAATTAAAAAAAAAAACAACTGCCTGATTTGATAAGCAAATTTTGAGCAAAGAACAGTGGAAGCACAGTTCAGAGTATGAGGCATGATCAATGGTCTACAGGTAGCTAGCAGTCCCTTACAGGATCCAGCTATTTCTCATTTTTCACTGTCAAGGTTAAGAGAACTGTGTAGGCAATGTGCTTAGCCTGTGGGATGGGAGTGCCTCCTGTTGCTCAAAAATGATTCATCAGAATTATTAGCAGTGTTATTTAGGTATCTAGTTCAGGTACTCACATTGCCCCATTGTTGTATCTCAATCTGTCTCTCTCTTTTTAATAAAGTATTTATGCGCTCTCAAACACTCAGTGTAAGAAGACCTTGAAGAGAGCGAGTAGTTTGGAAATAACAATCTGAAATCCATGAGTCATCCCGAGACTACGCTGAATGTTCTCAGACACCGCGTTAAACTTCTAAGGCAACAACAATCCAGAGAGTTTCTCTTAAAGAGGCCCAGGGAGCAGGGCCCAGCTGCCCCTAACCGCACTGGCAGTCCTGGTGGCAGCTGGCTGCTGCACCAGCCGGGAAATTGCCGTAGCTGCTTACCACAGGCATGCCGACCCTGCACAGTACCAAAGCTGGCTCTGCAGTGCCATGATGTTCATCAAATACCTGGTGCAAACAACTGCCTGTTCAGTTTAAGAATGTTATTTTTTTAGTGCTATGTCACAAGATTAAGCTACATTTTCAGGATTGCAGTAAAGCAACACGTATACTGAAGTGTGTGAATACACTGCTCTTAGTATTACTGTCTTCTTTTTTAATGCAAGATGGAAGCTAATTAATCCTTTTCTTCCATCCAAACAGATGTGAGGCCTAAAGATAAGTTCTTAGGAGCTGTTCGCAAAGTGAGTAGACCATTTGCGAGGAAAAAAAAGCCTGCTATGTCACACTGATTTGGCTTAAACAAAACTGCAAGGAGCTTTCAGCAAAAGGAACATCCTCAGACAAAGACAAATGGATCCAGCTCCAGACCATGGAACAAAATAATTGGTTATCCACAATAGGCCCACATGGATAACTTAGATATTTCTAAGAAAAACAGGAAACATTTTAAGAACTAATAATAAGAGAGCATTTCAGGTAAGAGTAAGCTGATAAGAGAATTGCCATATCAAGTGTCACTGGTAACAGCACTAATTAAAATGTTTATGGCTTCTCCATAACTGAGTAGTTTCAGTGATTGTGGTAATGGAGGTTTTGCTTTTATTCTGAGAGATATAAGGTGGCCAGCAAGATTTGGGCATCAGATAGCAGATAGTGTTCATAGCCTTATGAGAAGCAGATTTGAGTAAGAACAAGTGATGTGTAATCACTGCCCTTTCTGTAAAAATAAATAAATAAATAAAGAAAAATCAGCATTTTATTTCTATATTTCAAATACAAAAAATATCAAAATTTAAAGAAAAAAAATCATGGAAAATTTTAAAGTTTACTGGTGGTTTCATATGCTTCTTCTTTATATGCAAACAAATTCTTTTCTGTCAGAATAAACATAAAAATCAAGGTATATGACACTTAGTCATTAACTTCTACTAATTCAATTTGCAAAATAAACTTGTCTAAGATCAGTCTTAGGCATACACTACACAAACACAGTGAATACTATGACTGTAAATCCAGGGGCCAAGTCAACTTCTGCCCTGCTCCTGTTGGAAGGACTGACCCACAGTGACATGAAGGAGGACATCATCTCTTTCTTGGATGCTGCACATTGCCACTGCTTCTCTCCACTTCTCTGGACCTGTTCTCTGCAAAGATGTAAGAGAAGCTGGAGTGCTCCTTGTGAAGACACTCCAGCAAGGATACTGGGAATCAATGTCAAAACTTCCCTTGTCTGGTCAACAGATCTGTACCTCAGACCTTAACAGCCAAAGCTCTGAGACTGGCTTAAAAAGCTGGTAATATTTAATGCATTTTTAAAATTTACAGAGTCAATCAGAATGTTTACAATTACTGCATTGTTTTCATTTTTCCTTACAAAGTTGAGGCTTAGAAATCAACTTAATCCTTTCCTTCCTTAAGAATGTCATGCAAACTCTTTACTCCGGTAACTGAAGTTTTAAATGAAATACTAAATAAGCTGAGACTTAACATAAAATAATTGAGTACTGTTAGCACTGTCACATTTTTGTTCATGTTCTCTGGTCCAATTAATTGTCAACACACACTCAGCTAAGGACACTTAACCGCACAAATTCATTCTACAGGAAACAGAATGACAAGGACAGTATTAATAGCTAAATTAAAATGATTCTAAAAGCATTAACTGCTAAGAATAATGTACTCTTCTTTGGTCTCTTAATGAATCTGTCTGCTGTCAGAAAACTACTATAAAGTTACTTCCTTAGGCTTCAGATGACTACATTCCTTATTTGATTACAGCTCTTCAATATTTAATGAGCATGGGAATCTATAATCTGCCTAGAGGAAAAAAAAAAAAGAAAGAAAAAAACAACCTGTGCCAGGCTGCACTTTATTGAAACCTGCAATGTACAAACAGAAAACAGAAATGCAAACACAGCTGCTGCAGTAAAGCCCACAGGGCTAGGAAAAAAAAAAAAAAGAAAAGGAGAAAGAGAGAGAGAGAGAAAATTAAAAAAAAAAAAGAAAGAAAAGGATCAATTCAGATGTATTCGAATTCGAAGCACCTGAAGTTATTCAAAAGCTGTTCTGTCATATGTTAATATTTTACTTGCTTGATTAAAACAACTTGGTTTAATTGTACTTGCAACACATACATATTCCTGCATATTATTATTTATACGCCAGAAAATGTAACAAAAATATTAAAACCCTAAATCTAACCCTCAGGAAAAAAAAAAAAATTAAAATTAGCTGCTATTTATTATTTAGTTGATCTTCTATTTGCTTATAAAGCTTTTTGTGACACTGAAAACTAATACACTAACTGAAAAATGAATGCATACTCATTCATAAAAATTATATGAGGGTTAAAAAAGTTGGAAATGTGTAAACAATAACCATTTAGTCAGCAAAGAAATAGTGATGTAAAACTGCAGTTTCAAAATTACTTGGTGAATCCCATGTGTCTTACAAGCCTTCCATAACTTTATTAACACAGAATATTAAATCACAGCATTCCATTCATGAGGGGATGGAGCATTAATATCTGAGTACAACAGGCCCAAGTCATCAAGAGTCTCATGTAATTTCAGCCCAGAACAATCTCACTCTTCCATCACTAGCCCCTCTATGCTCAATCCAGGTTAATGAGTTGGAAGTAATGGCATTACAGATTCTGTTGTTTTTTATTACAGTGATTAGGAAATGAGAAATATAAGAAAGGGAAAAATTACTGTAAGTTTTCAATGAGACTTAGAGAGAAGCCATTAAATTATTGGAGAATAGTTGTGATGACATTTGTTACAATAGGTGAAATATTAGCAAATAGTAAAAGCACAGGATTTAATTTCAAGTTCTTGCTCCATTTTTCTCTCTCTAATTACCAATTTATTTCTAAACAGCAATAAATGATTTAATATTATTTATATATATAATATTATATATATATTTATATATAATATTAAGTATTATATTATTAATATTATTATAAGTGATTAAAAAAAAAAGATTTAATTTACAGATATCTGTTCTCTCAATCAGCTACCTGCAAAAAAACCTTATTTGCCCATACAAACGATTTGCTTGAAGATACTTTTTTTTGTGAATAAGGGCAGGATAAAAGAAAAAACGTCTCTACAATGAGAACTCGTGAATAATGACATTTTATAGTTAGACATCAAATTTAAAAAAATGCAAAGATAGAATTCCTTACCATCTGTATTCTGCCCAATAGTGATCGGCTAAGAGGGTTTCCTACTGGGCTGAAACACCCTGCGAAAAGAAAAGGCTGTGAATTTTTTGCTTGTTATCCTCTTCCACCGAATAAATCATTTTATTTTAATATCATTATGTTAGCAGGATATGTTTGAAAAAATTCTAATGAAAAGCAGCAGCATCTTTCAATCACAACTATGCATCCTTCAGTCAGAAACAGTTGGAGGGTGTATTTAACTAACAGACCTGACACAAGGTTAACTAATCCAATATTTCCATTCAAATGATTTGGAGAAATAGCTCGAGCAATGTCCACATGCCACCTCGTGCTCAGAGCTGACGCTATTATCTAGCCTGTATTGCTTCTCTCTTCACTGAATTTCCAAGGAATGCACACAAAGTTTTCCAACAGATCACAAAAACTCTCAAAGGAATTACTTCCTTATTTTATCTGAAAGAATAAGTATGCCTATTCAGTAGTTCTCTTTGATCATCTGAGTCCCTATCACAACACATCTTGCTGTTTATTTTATTCACTCTCTATATAGTGCATTTGAACAAGTACTTGTAAATTCTTTTCTTTTCAAACTATTATGTTAACTACTAAGCCAAGAGAAATCCTTTCATCATTTACGGATTTTTCTTTTTTGTTATTGGTCTCCTTGGCTGTATACTTAAGAAAACATCTTAAAAAGACACAAAAATCTGAAAATTGTTGAAGATGACAATGAAAAATGCTACTGTTTTGCTGGAGAATGGTTTCTCTTTTCTTAAGAATAGAGAGGCCAGACAGCACAGAGTTAAGCTCACTGCATTTTCTCAACGAGACACAAGATTTGAAACAAGAGTTGTTTTCAAATGGGAATAAATTATGAAAATTCATTTTCATTTACTGCTCCAAATCCTATTCTTGAGGAGCCCAGTATCTGAATAAAGAGGATTTTTTCAGATTCAGATTCCCATGCACTGGCAGAGGTCCATGGGGAAGCTTGCACAACTTCTCTTACTGTATACTTTCTGAAGCCTAGTGGTTTAGACATTCACAGGAGATTTGTTCATAAATGTTTAATCATTAAGATATTGAGATATTTCTAAACATAATAAAAGCTGCAAGTTCAAACAATCAGAGTTAAACCATGCTCCTACAGATCTTCTGCATGTCAGTAATTTTTTACTTATGGGAAATCCTAAGTACAATAATTAACTTCTCAATTATGTATATGAGTTAAAAATCATTTCAAAAAATTGTGTATGAATTCTGAAACAGTTTATTCTGAAAGACTTGCCTTAATTTTTTTACTTTAGTATTTGTATTTCTTTCTGGAAGAGGAATAGAGATGAGAATAGAAAATGTTTTCTGAATTCAACACATGCTCAAAGATGAAAAACCTTAAGCTTTCTTTTGTTCAAATAAGTTATTCCTCAAAACATTTGTTCAGCATTAACACCAAAGGTCAGTGCTTCTACTAATGCTACAGTCTACAAAGTTGCTATTCACAAAGTCCAACAGTTACAAGACATGCTGCTACAGAGATGACACTGCAAGTTGGTAGATAAAGCACTGCATACAGATGTCATAACAACTATTGGATCAAAAGCAATCAGAACTCAAGACTAATAAAATGTCTGCAAGATAAAAAAAAATTTTTTTTTCATCTATACAATTGTTTTGTCTATGTTAAGGTAAGAGTTGGAAAAAAAAGAACATATGATCAAATCAATTGCTTATTTGATTTTTTTAAAATATACAATCATTAGCACCGATTACTTTCTTCAAAGATGCACTGTTGGAGTTCTTCAGCAGTATGTGAGTACTCCTGTGGGTCTCTATATGCAGTTACTTATCAGGTGAAGATTTAATTGGAGAATATTAGTTCAACCATAAAGCCTGAATAAAGGCAGCGCAAACCTGCTCTGCTGCACTGGAGCACTGGGGGAGACAGATTTGAAACTTAAAGACATCAGGAGTGCTGTGCTGAGTTCTAGCAGATAGTACCAATTCTGACTTAGCACTTCCTGTGAGCAGAGCTTCTTCCAAGACGAGCAGGAAATTCCTATTACTTCATTTGAGGTGCAAAGAGTGACCAGAGCAGAGTACATCCAGTTTGAAGCATTCTATGGTTCACAGGGCCAATGTTGTTTTTGTTTGTACTGATCATCATCTGGTGATGATTACTCCAGACTATTCTTCAGTATCATCCTTCAGCTGTATTCAGTTATCAAGCATTCCTTTATTAGCACTCACGATGATGACAATGACATTTAAAAACAACAGTAGAAATCTCCCTTATCCATGAAGCAAGGTCCATTCAGCAAGCAAAGGAATATCCATCCCTTCTTTCTCAAAAGATGCATTAGATTTTTGAAGTAATTTTTCACAGCTATTGGCTTAACATGGTTCCAAGCTAGATGAAGTGTGTAAATGACACTGAGCAGGTGTGACTGACAGCCTCAGCAGCGGTTGCTTCAGTTCTCTCTGATCCTAGATGCGCAAACTTTGAACTACTGCAGTGAGGTAGTGAAACTGAGGCCAGGATTGCAGAAAAACATTTGCATTTCATCCAAAAATGATGTTTATGGAACACCACGACCTGCTGAGGCTCTCACCTAGAGCAAGTCAGATAAAGGTCACGCCTGGGAAAACCATGCCCCCAGGTTATTCTGGGCTGCATTATCTTACAGATGCTTCAGAACCTCTAATGGAGAAGCACTTCTATCTATTCAGAGGATTTATTTGAACTCAAACAAGCATCCCTTTATTTGAACTCAAACAAACATCCCTCTAAACAGCCTCTGCTGTCCTCACCTTCAAAACCCTGTACATCTCAAGAAGTTAATCTTCCCCATGAAAGTATTAACATTTGGATTACTGTATTTCCTATTACCCTGCACTGATTCTTCCAGTGGTCTCTTTCATATGGAATTTTACATGAGAAGAATATTTTTTTGGGGAACCAATCACTGATGTCTAAACAGGATGTTAAATGCCTTTAAATGATTGGTGCCATTGCTTTTTATCATATGACCAGAATTTCAGACTGTTACAATTTAACTGCTGTTATTGTATTGTAAATCCAAGTATGCACTGACGTTATGTAAACGCTGACAGAATTGATATCTTTTGAGAAACAGAGTCTCCTTCCATGAGGAGTCTGAAACTATATTTGCTTCCTGTACTATTTGAGCAATGAACTGGAAGTGCTTCTTTTGTCACTTTCTGGCAGTATAATCTCTGCCAGTATAACTGAGACTAAAGAGAAAAGTCATAAACCAGGTAGTTGTCCTCCTATCCAAAAGGTAAGTCTGTGCTATGAGATCCCCAGCTTCATTATGTGCTTTCATGGAAAGAAAAAACATTAACCCCTGCTCTAGATAAACACAGCATGAACTGATAAAATTCCAAATAGTTGGGCTGAAATACACAGGAAGTAGAAGAGTTCAGCACCATACAGATTAGATTTATACAAAAATTTATATGAGGAAGTAGCATCTTCCTTCCACAGCAATGATAATAGCAACAATGCCACACAGAAGCATTAGTAATTAATTGAGAACATTTCCTATTAAACGGCATCATCATTATGCATTTTAAACTAACAAGAAAGCCAGAAGAGGGGGAAAAATTCTCAGTAGTCATATGATCACACTATAACCCTATTGAGGCATCTACAACAACCTAATATTAAATACTTATATGAAAAAAATCTGTTTTAATAGAGACTAAGAGAGCACTCATCACAGAATTCATGCCTTTTATTCACTTTCTGAAATAATTCCTTTTCTCCCTTCATGAAATTCACCATTTGATAAACTTTTTCTGTTAGTTAATAAAGGTATTTTTGCATGATAAAACTCCTGTAACTCCCATCTCATGGAAACTACAGTTAGGGAAATCAACTGAAGGTGAAGCATGGAATGTCCTCAGAAAACCACTGAACAATATCACTGAACAAATAATTAAAGATAATATTCATACTCATTCCTGTGATGAATCCTCTAAAGCACATGGAGAAAAAACAAATTACTCTGAAGTTTATATTAATTAATAATTTCTTTTAAAAGGAAAACAAACTCTGAAAGACATAAAGATATGAAAATAACATGAAAATAAATGATGCTTCTAGGAAACAGTATTTCATATTGCAGACATACATCTTGTAATTTATATTGTGGCCTTTTGCAATGCAGCAGTTAAAATATATCCAAATAAACAATTCATATAAGTTAAATATGCTTGTATCAGCAGCTCAGCCCATTTTCCTATCCATGTTTTGTGGCTTTAGAACTATTTTCAGTAAAAAGGATTAAGTTTTCAGCAGAGTCACCTATTTAAAACTGTGAATTTTCTATCAAGAAGGTATTCTAGTATGCACTGTAATCTGTAATTCAGGTTTCATAGGATAGCTTTCTTTTTTTGTTTATTTGTTTTTAAAGTAAAAGTTCTTAGAGCAGCATAACTCCTTTCGGGGATTTTTCAAGTGAGGCATTATATAATAGAAAGATGATCATTTTGCAGTGGCATAAATATAGATTTATTTTCCCTCAAAGGGTTTATTCTCACAACAATTATGCTTTAACAGATCAAACAGAATTCATTAAATAAAACAATTCTTTAGATATTGGATAAGAAACTGCTTCTCTTTACTTATGCACAAGATCACACTTTTAAAACCCAGTGCAAACATTTTCAGATGCAGTTCACATAATATTAAAGGAATGGGTGTACATTTTTGTTTTACCACCAAAACACACATTTTACTAATATGCAATGCTGCAGGTGAGAACCCACTTCAAACTCACACCACTTAGTTTAAATCTCATGGTCCTGAGTGGAAAATGGATAGGATCAAAGTGTTGCAATGTTTCTAAGTGTAATCTGTAGCATAACTTTTAAAACTACTTCAGAACACAATCCGCTGAAACTGTAGAACAAGAAAATTAATTTCAAAAGTTGCTCCTTGTTTTATTCTGAACAAAATTTAGCAGCCTTTCTAAAACAGTTCTCCTTGCTACCGGTATGAGGCCAAAGGATATGGTTAATTTTTTTCAGTCTGTATGATGCACATCACTTAAAACAGACAGTTCTCACATGCCATGTTTAAATGTACATACAAAAGTGTTAGGACGCCATAACTACTGAATGCAAAGGACTTCTGCAAACACTCACATGGTTCTTGCAATGTTTTCTGCAAGCTTGCAGAACTCTACCCAACAACAGGTAAGCCCATGCTGTTACGGCCCCTCCTTGTCTTTTCCCCACTTATTTTTCTTTCAGAGTAATTGTATCATCTCCTCAATTTAGCACTTATTTTCTAAATGGGATTCCAATTTGTTGCCTAGATCTACTCACTTAAAAACAATGCACAAAATCAGTAGGACAAATAAAATACCTCTGCTTATTCCCTTACTTGCTATAAAGCTCATTTATTTTATCTTTCAGATATGAAAACTTTTCTTCAAGTCATACTCTTACCAAAAAAAAAAAAAAAAAGAGTAAGAAATTTCAGCTTTACTGCTGCCAAATGTTGCTGCTCCAGTTAAGGCAGGAGACTGACCTAGGTAGCAGTGACAAAACAAACAAACAAACAAAAAAAGCCAAAAGAGTTGTGCTGTTAGGTGGCAAAGAATAATATTCGCTTGGTTTTTTTTCCCCATTCCCATTACTACTACAGAAACTCACAAAGTAACAAAATAAAAGTAACTTGGGAACATATGTCAGTAGATCAGGCTGTGGCTGCCATGTAAAATATGACACTATACAGAAAAATCTGAATAGGAGGATATAAGGTGCTCAGGGGCTGATTTAGCGGAGGGTTGTTAGAGTTAGGGTAGTATGGTTAGGTTGAGGTGGGACTTGATGATCTTCAATCTGAACAATTCTATGATTCTATGATAAGCTTTCTATTTAAACGTACGTAACATTCACCTCTTTACCAGTGATTTAATAAATGCTGCTCTTAGAAACTGTTATCTAGAAAATTAACTCTGGAGAGTTACAGAATTCAGTACCATGCAGTTCTATGCACACTGCTGCAGTTTCTTTCACACCAGCAAGTGATTTTCCAGCAGATGCCCCAGCTCCAGGCATTAGGAGAAGCTTGGCTTCTGAAACCATGAATCAGTCATGTTTCTCCACAACTGTGCAACCAATCTAATATGCTTAAACACAGTAACTTTCCTATTCAAGGACTGATATAGCTACCTATGGTTACTACATCTGGTTGTCTGATTCCCCAGCCCAAATGACCAACTATGCCCTTGCAAGCAGAATTAAGTCAGTGCTAGATCACTGGGATGGAGCAAGACTTGAATTCACACCTGTAGATCCACAAAGAGATATCTTCACTGCAACACCAGTTAATTCCAACCTCCATATAAGAGATCTCAGAATCAGACAGCACCAACATGAAAAACACTACGCTTCTGGCAGTGCCATATCCCACAAAGATAATTATACCTACCATCAGCCAAAGGAATGCACAGAGATAACTCATGCAAGGTTAGCCACCATTTTCACTTCTGGTCCAAAGTGTACAAGGACACAAACACGTAAGCATTCTGCATCTTGGAATAATCCTCGAAAAGGAACTATGGAGACAGACTGTCAATGGCTTTGAGGAGAATACTGTTTCCATATACACATATTCATTCTGTACTTAGACATAATGAACAGGCAGAATTTGGCCCCTATTTACAAAAGGTATAATGAAGTAAAAGCTATTGCATCACAAAAACAATAAAAAAAATCCAACTTTTTAATTAGAGATTAAAATCAAATACACTTAGGAGCCTACACACCCACCTAATTATTTCTGAGTAATCTTATCAAATCATCATCTTACATTTTTCTTGCAAATGTTAAGTTTCTACAGTACCATATATAAACAACGCAAGTAGTAGCACGTGTCCCAAGCATTCTTTTGAAGTAAAGAATATATATTGAATTCATGCTAATCAGGAACGTGCTAATTTATAACAACCTCTAACGTTACATCATAATGGAATTAGATAGAATTGAAAAATAAACAGGGGCTATAGTATCCTGTTGTTTCTTTCTACAACAGAGAGAATGGAAAATGACTCTACAACAAACATTAATAAGCCTGTATAGATAAAATCAGCATTCTGAAATCAGATTGGCAATATTATTTACAAGTTTTAGATAGCAGATAAAAAAGATGCAAGGAAAACACAGACTGTGACACATAATTTGGATTAACAAGGGTTATTTTTCTAACAGTTATCCTCAGAAAGTGATTATTCTTTTTGCTAAGCTTGTCAGAACCATTTAAAAGCAAAAAAGCTAAATTAAATTTGAAAAGGAAAACTTGTTTTGTATTGTATTAAACAAAGCTTGTCATGTTACCCTTTGGAAAAGTATGTTCAAGAAACAGAGAAATTGCAGTCCTCTAGGATTGTGTGTGCACAACAATGAAAAAGTAACCCTCACATTGCTGTTTGGTAGTACTCTTGCATCCGTTGTGCTGTATTACTTTACCCTCCTCGAAACAGAGGAAATAGAGATTTTAAGGAGAATTTATTGTTTTCCTAAAATATGTTGTGACAGTCATCATTTGACACAGAATTCAACAGTATCTGCAGCTCTAAAATTTGAGTATTTGCTGACCTTGGGAGGTCTTCTCGTGTCTTTAGGAAACATACTTGACCAGAGATAAAAGACAAAGAATGAAAATTAAGCAAGAAAGGAAAACAGAGTAATTTACTTTATGTGGTTCCTCTCACAACCGAAATTCAGCAATGGCCAGTTAATTACATCACCCTTCCTCTCTCTCTCTATTTTTTTTTTTTTTTAACTAATATCATGAGCAGTTAAAATCGCTACTGTCTGGGCCTCATATCGCATCTCCAGTATCCCCAAATTCACACAAAAGCAGCAGCAAAGGTTTCATATTCATCAATAAGAGAAATAGCATATTTTGAGGTCTGAATACTAAAGGACAGGGAATTCTTCTCCATATATTATTATGAAAGTAACCCATTACTATACATTGTGCATTATTAAAGATATCTGGGTTTCTTGAAAACTGACTTCACTGCTAACTGCTACAAAAAAAGTTTATTGATTTCAAAAGATCAAACAACCAGGAAAAACAAAGAAAACCATCTACTAGCATTGGCAAAGTTTGGGACTGTGAAAGCGTATACCTTAACAGGCTTGTTCACATAAAAATACACAGATACTAGATCTTCCTAGATGGCTTCTCCACATTTGCACATGCCAGATTATCAGCTCAAACACTGGTGATACACACAATTCCAGACACACCTTGTTCTCTTTGCAGATTTCTTGGAACTTACGTCGAAAAGGATTTGTTTTTGGTAAGAAGAGAAGATGATTTACAGGAAGATCCTTAATTCAAACCACAAATTCAATCACTGAAGATCCTTTGCCTATATGATTAGATAAAATGATGTATGAGTCCTTATGCACCATAGCACAAGGACAATTTTCTGATAAAATGTTGCTATCAAGGTGCACACGATATAGTACGTTAAATGCCCATTACATGGGTAGTACACTTCAGACTCTCCAAGAAAAGGTAGCACAATTATACTTCTTATGATTCAGCTTTTAGTACAGAAGTAGTCAAATTTGAAGCAACTAGAAAAGAGCTGTAAAATATTTTAAGACTGAGCAGATGAACACAAAAGCTGAAAAACTTACCACAAATTTATCTATATGTAGTTCAAAACAAAATTCTGAATTCATTTCCAGAATGAAAAATTCCAGCTCAGTGAGACTTGGAGTCCTTAAAATAAGTAAATTTTAAGTCAATTTTAGCTTGCATCTGGTTCATAACAGTAGTTCTTCAAAGAGCAATGTGTGTTGTAAGAAGTTATCAAGAGCTTTGCTACAACAGATTCTCCTGAATAAACACAGAAGGTGACAGACCTTGCTGCTCAAGACAGCCTAAAACAAAAAACCTCAAGGAGTTTTTAATATTATTATAGAGGTTAACTCAGCTTAAACGTGGTTATCCAAAATAAAAATTTAAAGATGCAAGGAGCAGAGAAGCAAAGCTGCCCTATTTTTCATGCAAAAAATAACAGAAAATACGACATCTTACAAAGTCCATCTAAGCTGTTATAATCCTTATCAGAAAGAAGGCTAGCGGATTTGCTTCTTATGCTATACTGGGAAATGGGGACAAACAGAAGTTTAATGTAAGAATTCTCAAAATATGTCCTGTTAGTACTCCATTTATCACAACAAAAGATGATCAACATGCATTAAGTAAGCTACAACATTCTGTTTTATTCTTTGGCATGTTAACTGCAGCAGTCTTTTTCCTTTGGCCAGAGCCAGGCTCTACACAGATTCTGGAAAGACTTGCATCAATCTATATGTATCACCGTAACATACCTCAGTAAATCTAGAAAAATAAAAAGCACAGAGGCAACAGATGCTACCTCTGACATAGAGATGGTGTCCCTTTTTCATAAAAAGAGATAATGACAGGACAGAGAATGGTGATGCCACGAACTGCAACCAATCCTCAGATAAGATAAACAGCATTTCAACTTGCTTTTTTTGTTTGTTTGTTTGTTTGTTAAGTTGCTTACATGGCATTTGGATCTTCTAAGAGAAAAGGAGGAAGTAAAAACTGAGGGGACCAAGTCCCACTTATGAATTGAAAGATAAAGAAGGAACACGTGCAGCCTGTTCTTTCGAGTGTTCCCTTAAGGTTACAGAAAACTCCAAAATAAAAGTTTGAAGAAGCGATATGCAGAATTTTAAGGTGATTCTGCCACCTCATTTGAAGTAAACAAGAAGTCAGTCATTTTTCCTTACGACCTCCAGTGAGCAAGAAAGCAAGCCAACAGTGAGGAGACAAGCTCTGGTGAAACTCTCACTTCATCTGGATCAAAGCAGCATGTTGAGGCCAGCTCTGTAAATACTACCAAGTCACAATAGCAAGGTTTCAGTTACCCACCCACACTGGCCCTCACTTCTCTGTACACTTTTTCTTCATGCTTTCTCAGCATCCTCTCCCATCAGTTTCTACAGACTAACAGAACTGGTACTAAGCTATAAGGAGCTACATTGGTCCCAGAAACAATGCATAAATTGCAGACTGTAGTATGGTCCACAGATACCCAAAGTTAGTTTGAAAAGCACTGTACTAAAAGAATTAGTCACCTGAGGGAAGTTAGTTCTGACTGAACTTGATTTTCAGCAATGAGGTTAACAAGCTGCACCTGAATCCATGAAAGTTCAGTTGTTTCTCACAATAAAAAAAAGATCTACAAAATTAAGAAAAGTTATTTAAAATAGCCAAAGAAGTATGTATGCAAACAAAGAATGAATAACACATCTTAAAAACAAGATGGTCATTTTTAAGAGTACTCGTCAAAACAGAGAACGAAATCAAGAGACTCAGGTCCCCTCTGGGGAGATGTCTGTCTCCTGTGCACCAAAAGCACTACTAGGTCTTTTGTATAGTCCTTTCAGTTTCTCAGGAAACGATCAGAACAGAAGGACTGGAGCAATACATACAAGGATGAATTTGATCAACTCATTCATGCATACTTATTGCTACACACAGAGCAACCTTGCTGACATGAACTTACTTCCAGGCAGAGTTGATACTCTACTGCAACAGCTCTTTGGCAGAGGTGTTTCCACCTCTAGAAACAGCTACAATTCCATTTAAGCATGCACTTTGTCAACATGTGCCTTCTCATGCCTGAATAGTTCAAAAAATACAGACAAGCTCAGACTGAAAACAGTTAACAAGACCTCTCTACTTAGGAATTAATTAGATCTGGTTGTTTTAGGATCCATATAATTGAGAAAGTAAGGGCACACTCAGGCCAAATCACTTTTGGCAGAGTCCTTCCACAGTACTACGTCACACCCTGATTTTGCAATCTATACCTGCTGCTGCCAAACAGAGAGTAATGCTTCATTTAATCCACACCCTTGTATAATTTGGCTGAGAGCACTTCCTTTACCCTGAAGGCACAGCAGTAATTACCTTAACACACCAATTTCAAGTAAATATAAATGGTGTTCTTTTGATAAAGTTTTTGGAATCTTCAAAGATTGCTGTTATTGTGCTATGTGTTTGGTGTAATTTTTAGTGAAATATTTTAATTAACTTGCCTAGAAGAAACATAAAAAAGAACATATAATAAAGGAACATGTATATCTTTGATCTCAGTATAAACAATTCTTGCAAGTTTAACTAGAAAATACAAACTCTTCTGACATTTATAACACCTTATCAATCAGACAGAGGAAACTGGATAACCAACCTTTTAAAACTGAAGAACTAGATTGTCATTAAATGTTAATGGTTTTGTCTCTGTGTCTTTACTATTCTGTTGGAAAATTTTTGTGGTTTGATGAATCTATTTACACATCTTTTGTTTTCAAATTACAAAAGGATTTTTACTATTCATTTTATAAATCAGATCTTTTATTTTAAATTAAGGTCCTGTAATTGTGCCTTGGGCCAAAACTCTGACACTGGCAACTGATAGTGGGGACACAGTATGAGGGGGTGCAGAGCTCTGTGAAGTTCCTTTCCCTGCAGAATTTCCTGAGCAGCCTGTGAGCCATGGCAAAGATGCAGCTCTCTCCTGGTACTCTTGAATTAAAAAAAAAAATCTTTTCTTACTCTGTTCTCTTTAGTATCTTGTCCCTAAATGCAAGGTGAGAGATAAGAACACATTAAAATGAACCATTTTCCCCATGGGAACTCCCATTCAAATTAACGTGTAGACATATATAATAAGCATTTTAGACTCAATGTTCTGCTTTGTTTTTACCTGGCTTCAGTGTAGATATCTCAGTTCACATTTGCCGAAAATCTGATGTGTGTATTTAGCTGGCACTTTGTCTCTACTCAGTTCTTATCTTCTTTTGAGAATAAAAAGAAATTCTAGCAATTGTATCCAAAACTATAAAGTGCCCTACAATTAAAATACAGCCTTGTATTGAATTTAAAGACATTATCTTTGCTTATTAGGAGAAAACAAAAAAAGGCAAAAACCTAGAGACTAAAATAAAATTTATTCACTTCAGTACTAGTTTTCTGTTCTTTCTCATAATAGTTTCATCCATAATGTTTGTGAGTTTAAAGTAATATTATGATCATTCCATGCTGAAAAGGAAGCTTGCAGCTCTCTCTCTGAAGTACTAAGAATAAATAGGAAAAGATTAAACAAAAAAAAATCAGACCACCGGGGGGAAAAATATGAAAACTTTTGTGTAAGTATCATTTGTTTCATTCTTTTCTTAAACATTATCTACTTCCCTTTCGTAAGTATTCTAATGTATAAAAAAATGAAAAATATTATCCATCATTACCTGCTTGTTCCTCTTAGCATCTTGCATTACATTCAAACTCTTTGAAATAAAAATGGTTCAGTAACCCCATTATTTGGAACTATTTGGTACGTATTTGGAAGTCTTCACCACAGAATGAGCTTGACATGATTTTAAGATGCAGGACCAAAAATAAGGATCTCAAAGCAATTCAAAATTTCTTTCACTTGAACTAGGACATTATGGCAAACTGCTATACCATTTCCATAGCTCCAACCTGTACAACACTTCAGGCTTAAGCACTTTTTCTCGCCACAGTGAATCTAAATTAATCTTTGGGGTGAACTAATAAGGCAGCACACACTGAAGTTCAACAGGGAATGCACCCGCCCAGATTTTTTCATGATAAAATTGAGTTCTTTGTTTAACTTTACCTTCTTCACATAAGTCTTTTATACACACTTAAATTATGTCTTTAAAAAAAACATCAGAGATTTTATTCCTAATACAAAGTCTGATAAAATACAGTACTTACAGTAATGCTAAGATATATTAAAAAAAAAAAAAAAAAAAAAAGATATTCAGTGATGCCCGTGTCATTCAGTTTGTTTGCATGAATCAGGTCCCCGTAAACAGACCCCTCTTAAGTGGCACTTCTACTAGCATTCCCACTAAACAGAAATGGTCCTTCAGGGTCAGCATTATATAACTTCTGTACAGCAGTGTGGCAAAGCATGCAGTGTTTGCTACTGGCTGTACTGCAGGCTTTCTCTTAGTCATCTTCTGTCTGTTAACCAGCACTTTCAGTTCTCTTTGAAAATGCCACCAAACTCTGCTCAAACATCAGAGATACACTGCAAATATTGCACTGCAAGTTGTACTGGGACAACACAGTGTGCATACTCACAGTCTTCAATTCGTACGCATTCTGTCACCTCTTTAATATCTCTTCAGTCTCTTTAGGTTAATTTACTGTCGTTTATTTTCACATTAGAGAAGTAAGATGCTCTAATAGTAAAACTGAATTCACTGTTCATTTGAAACATTTTTAATGATAGTTTCTGTAAGTCTTTTTTTCCCCTATAGTTTCTTCCTCAGAGTTGCAAAGAGTAAGGCCACACTAAACCTGCTTTCTATACCCATCCCTGCTTCACAGAATTATGTTTTAAGTAAGAAAAATATTTGCCAAAACAACAATAAGTCATTAGAGTCTCCAGGCACTGTAATGGTAGCATTGAATCATAGAATGGCCTGGGTTGAAAAGGACCACAATGATCATCTGGTTTTAACCCCCCTGCTATGTGCAGGATCACCAACCACCAGACCAGGCTGCCCAGAGCCACATCCAGCCTGGCCCTGAATGCATCCAGGGATGGGGCATCCACAACCTCCTTGGACAGATGTTATAGCATTGGGAAGGAAATATACAACATTAAAAAAAAAAAAAAAAAAAAAAAAGGTGTGATATTAACATATCTATGAGGATATAACTTTTGACACTTCAGTGACTCCACAAAAATGTGAATTTTGTTACATGATGTACTTTATTTATAATCTACTTCTACAAAAGTGTATTTTAAAAGACTTTAATTGACACAAAAATATTTTCTCATGTCCAAAGCAGAAATTTACTGTCCGGTTAAGATTGAAAAGATGAATTTTGAACAGTTTATCAAATACAACGGAGGACTTAAATGCAAAGTCAGTTTTGCTTCAGAGAATCAGCAAGGCCACTCTGAAGCTCTTGCTTTATACAGGTGGAAAACACCTTTGACTGTCAGTTGTGTTAATGGAGAGAAAATTTCTAATTATTCTCAACCTTGCCAAAGCATTAAGTTTTTTGTTTTTGAGATTTTTTCAAGATACAAGAACCATCACGTTTCTAGCACATAATGTAATTAATTTTTAAAAGCAAGTTTAATTAACTGGTTTTTGAAGTCAAGTTTTTTGTGAAAGGATCTATTCAATAGTTATAGTTGAGTTTCAGTCTCCCACATAGTTAACAATTAGGGTCACCACTTATTATAATTACTTATAACACGCAATTTATTCCAGAAAACAGGCTCTGAACACAGTGAGAGTTACTGAAGAGACACTGCTGAATACAGCCATAAAATGTAAGCCAGTTCTCTCACGGTGTGTCACACACCTGCAAAACCATGTCTTTGTACGTAGGAAAGTGTCTTCACCATCCAAAGATGCTTAAAATATTAAGGAAGCAAGGCAAACAAAAACACTGAAGATTTTAACGTCAGTAAACTGACAATTGAAAGCTAGTGCTTTTGCAACTTTCAACTTGTTTTATCAAAATTAACCTGTCTCACTTTCCCTATTAATGGGTGAACAGGACAATGCTTGGTGAATTTTGCTTCACAATAATAGGAAGAACTGACACTGAAGGATCAAAAAGTCATATCATTATGAATGCTTGGCTGCCACAAGACAATTATCCCTGTGGTAGCTTTTCCAACATCTTCTGCTTCTGTACTTGGCACTGGTGATGATGCTGCACCTCAAGTGTTACATTGAGTTTTGAGCCCCTCACTACAGGGAAAACATTAAGGCACTGGAGCATATCCAAAGAAAGGCAACACAGCTGCACAGTCTGGTGCATGAGTCTTATGGGGAGTGGCTGAGGGGACTAGGATTATTTAGTCTGGAGAAGGCTCAGAGGCAGCCTTATTACTCTCTACAACTGCTTGACGGAGAGGCAGGGGTTGGCCTCTACTGGATATAACAAGATTTAAAAGTCAAGAAAGATTTGCAGTATTACTGCTATTGCTGATAGTCACAAAGTTCAATAATCAGTTCTTCCACTGTTTCTACCTAATAGAAGACCTAGACATTTGTTATGTTAAAATAATCAAGTGCTGCATGTATCCAGGCTACCATAGTGTCCATATCTCAAAATGTAACTGCAATGTTAATAGAACAAGAACATATAGCAGGTATCGAGTTAAAGAGACTGCTAACAGGACTTTACACATGTTACCTTTATGGATTCCACTCTAATGGGGATTCTGCAATTTGTTTTGAGATGCATTACATACACAGCAAAAAGGTGACAGGGAAGTGTGAGGAGGAGAGAGTAACAGCCAGCATAGCCCTCAGGAAGAGGCAAACATTCACTAAACAAAAATGAGTGGTTCCTATATTTAGGAAGTTAACGGTGCCATATTATTTTATGATAAGAAAATAGTGCATATGTACATTTAAAAAAAAAAAAAAAAAAAAAGGTTTTCTTCTTCCAGCACATTCCACAAATAAGTAGATCTGGTATAGTATATACTATATCATGTCCAAAAGTGAAACTAAACTAGCAGTTCCTAGCTAAAACCACTTAATAACAAATGGGGAAATACTAACTAGGTGAATAGAGCTTATTCCTGCATTTCAAAGATGACAATTCTGTCACGTCAGTAGAACTTGAAGGTTTCCAAAATGACAGATAAAAATCATTTAGGATTTGTTCAAATTTTCTTACAGGAAATCTATTTCATTCATGTGCCACTGAATTTTTCATGGTCTTTTCCCTTAGAAAACTTTTTTTTTTTTTTTTTTCTCACTGCCTTCATTGACTGAAGAAAGCCCATTAAAATGTATCTCTTTTTATTATACTTCTACTCCATAATTAACACTCTGTATCTGAGCATTTTGTTTCGATATTAGTCATTTTCTGCAACAACTATATTGGAAGCACACAAACATCTCAGCACGTATCTGTTTGAGCATGCTATTTAAGGAGTCTCCATCAACACATTCACCCGTGCTTCTGCAAGCTCCAAGAGAGCTGCTTTGAGCAATATTACATGTGCATGTTTGAAACAAAGTATATGTTCAAAACCTTTAGAGGACTAGCCCATTTATTGTAACCACTTATTTTAACAAGTAACAACAGAATAAGTACAAGACAGAATTTGTATCCTCTTTCTGTAAGATTTTCATGTGCTAGAAACAATAAGCACTTGCTCGGAAATACAAGAATATTATTATGGCTCTAACAGCTCTTTTCTTAAAATAGAAAAACAAACGAAGAACTTAATTGGTAGTTAACCATTTGTACTGAAGCTAAGAGTGACTGCAAGATTGGTTCATCTTCTGGTACATGCTAAGTACTCATTCTTAATAAATACATAATGCAATCCAAACATGATTCGCAAAGAAAATGATCTCCCTTTAGGAGATAATTCTGTGTAATTATAGATACCATTGCTTTCTGTACTATCAACATTTTAAATCTGTGCTACCTTTCTCCAGATCACCATTTCACAGACTTCTTTCTACTTTTCACAAAGATACAAAACCAGAAACACTTGGAAACTAAGATTCCAACATGGTAAATAAGCACCACAAAAACACACAGGTTCATTGCTTATATTTTTCTCAAAATCTTTGAAAACAAAATGTTTTAGAAAAAAAAACAACCTCTTAAATATAGACAAAATACAAGTGCAAACAGACTACTGAGCAGTACTGCTCCTAAATAAACTACTTTTCTTATTGCTGGTTTCCTACGTATGATTTTAAAAACATGATTTCATTGTTTTGCAGTTCCTGTGTTCAAGATACATTAAACACAATGTTAAATTAAGAAAAGTTGGCAATCACATTTGTTCTAGCAACTTACAGCACTAATAAATAGATATACAAGTTAAAGAAAAATACAGTATCACTGTAGCAGATCTACAAGAAACTCTATCTGTGGTATGCCTGGAATTGTCTCAAATATGTGCAAGATCAAACCATCGCCATGACAATAGACAAACAGCTCAAGTGGTTGGAGGAAGGAGCACTGTGGAGACCTGATGGTCTCATTCTGGCCCAAATTCCCACATTCAAGGAGGACAGAGTGACCAATTGATAATAATTGTGGACCTCAAAATCTAGCAGGCATACAAGAATTCCCAAGAGAAGTTCAGGTGAGACTTCTGGATGAGCGTTCCCACAGACAGAGGATCACCACTAACTGGATAAACGCTGGTACCTGGCCAGGTATCACCTACTCAGCCCATCTCTTTCTCTCTTTCTCCTTTTTTTCCCCAGTCTTTTAAAGCTGCTAAGTAATGCAAGGCTCTATAAGGTTTCATAGCTTAGCCGCACAGCTTAGATAAATAGAACTGTAAGAGTGCCAATACTTCTAAGATAATTGCAATGTAGAAATTCTCATTAAAATTGATGATTGTGTTTGGACTCCGAGTGCTTTTCACCTTAATCTAACTGAAGGGATTTGCACATCTGGTCACATATCTCTCCCTTCATGGGTGGAATGTGATAATCGCATTTAACAAACTAGCCACTCCCTGGAAGAGCTACAAAGCAAAATTTATAAAGATGGAAAAAAAAATATCACGTAAGTTTTGACACATTCGCTAGAGAGAGTGTAATCATATAAAGAAAGAAACATACCGCTTTTACCTGAGAAAGAATACAGAGGATTCAATGGTGTGCTCAAAGTGTTTGGCAGTCTTAGTTTGGAGTGCGGCGACAGTGATGATGTAGCAGGAAGCAAGAGATTTGAGCTTGTCTGTAATAGGAAAGACAAATCAGAAACTGAAGTGTAATTTCCTGGGTTACCTGATGCAATATCATATAGAGAAACAATTACTCATTCTAAAGAATTATTAAAATATAGGAAAAAAACACAAGACAAGCAGACAGCAAATAGCAATTTCCATGGGTAGGTTTTTTTGAACATTTAGTTGTGGAAAAAGTATTGACAGATCTACAAAACAAATTGCATTTTTTCGGAGACAAAAATTCTCAAGTAGTAAGAGTGAGTATTTCTGCAAGTCAATACAGCATACTTTATCCAAAATACCAGACACATCCTTCAAGTAAGCTACACAAAAAATACCTGTAGTCATAATTTCCATAATAACAAAGATAATGCAGTTTAAATTTGATTTGCTGTGGAGTTTCCTGGCATACATGAAGCTAGTGCAACGCATAAACCTTTCCCAAACTTTACTCAATACATTATCCTGTAGAGGCTATGCAAAATATATGACAATCAGAGATTTTCACATAATCAAATCAAGAATTTCACTATTTGTTAAACGTTTTATCTAGCTTCCTTTGGTAAACTGGCCAAAGGTGAGGGAAAATAGGTCTAAAAATATTTGAAACTTTCCCCCGCAAAAAGATTTGAATACTAAAATTTTGTGGAGAGTTATTTTACATTAAATAACATTACATTAATTTACATTAAATAAACCATTACAGTTAACCCTTTCAAAAAAATCAAGCGCATTTTGCAATCTAGTATGGTCACTTAATGCAACTAAAACCCTACTTTCAGTGATGCACTTTCTTAGGCTTCAGCAATTTTTAATCAAACCCTTAAACTTCATTTAGGGACCAAAATATCACAGTGACATTTTTCAAATTTTCAATCTATTGGCTTTTAAATTTTATTTAAAGAAACGGAGACAGCTAGAACAAAGAGAGTCAGTGACTTATTTCCAGAAGTGGTATAATTTGTCAAAGTCCCATTTCTGTCATATAATAAACAGTTCAATGGGTTTCGATACAGCCAAGTATTTGACCATTGGCAGGTGTTCTGGGTTGAAGGTAATACAGCTCCAATCATGTACGTTGAGTAACCTGAGACATGGAGGGTATCCGTTATCATCCCTTCTGGACACAGTACTCCAGAGGAGAGCCATAAAGATGATCAGGGGACTGGAGCGCCACCCCTACGAACACAGGCTGAGGGAGCTGGGCTTGTTCAGCCTGGAGAAAAGAAGGCTGTGGGGTGACCTCATTGCAGCCTTTCAGTACCTAAAGGGAGCCTACAAACAGGAGGGGAATCAACTCTTTGAAAGGGTTGATAACTACAGGACAAGGGGAAATGGTTTTAAGTTGAGGGAGGGAAGATTTAGGTTGGATGTGAGGGGGAAGTTCTTTACCAAGAGAGTGGGGAGGTGCTGGAACAGGCTGCCCAGAAAGGTTGTGGATGCCCCGTCCCTGGAGGTGTTCAAGGCCAGGTTGGATGGGGCCTTGGGCAGCCTGGTCTGGTATTAAATGAGGAGGTTGGTGGCCCTGCATGTGGCAAGGGGGTTGGAGCTTCATGATCCTTGAGGTCCCTTCCAATCCTAGCTATTCTGTGATTCTGTGATCTCTTCTGCATTATTATACTAGACCTTAATCTAACTATATTTGGATACTATGTAGTAAAATGGATTTAATTGTACTGAAACAAGCACCTGATAAAAACTGCACCCTCTCAGCAACTGCATACAAGTCTTAGGTCTATATACCAAAACTGGACAGAAAGATTCATAGAATCTGTAGAGTTGACCTTTAAAGGTCCCTTCCAACTCCCCTGCAATGAACAGGGACATCCACAGTTAGATGAGGCTGCCCAGAGCCTGGTCCAGGCTGGCCTTGAAAGTCTCCAGGGATGGGCAACCACCACATCTCTGGGCAACCAGAACAACCAGTGGACATGATATAAAAACATTAACACATCTAGATATTAGTCAGTTTAGCTGAATGTTAATAAACAGCAATTGTGAAATGCAAGCAGAATGGCAAGGACTGTTCTGAGCAGCAACCAGAACCAATCTGGTTTTTGCAAAATTTACATATGTAAGCAATTAAGTTTCATTAATATGAAGTTTTCTCTGATACACACAAATACAGTAGAAAGCCATTAGCTTATGTCTTTACTCAAATACAGAAAAGCAATCTTGTTATGCAAACATGTTGAGCTCAGTTTCCCAGTATTTCATCTCCTGTTACTGACTGTTAACTCCAGTGGGGGGGCATTTCTGCAGGAAGACAAGTTAGAAGATCAGTCCCTTGCATGAATTCTGTGATGGGCGCACCTTACAGTTTTTTTCCATCATCAGTGGAACAAAAGCATATTTTCCAGTTAAGAATACTCATGAAACTTTTTGGAATTTCTTTGACAGCAAACAATTGGTTCCCAATGCAATAAGGAATAAAGACAAGTTGAATGTATTAGCCTTTGGTAATCAAACAAAACAAAGCAGAGCAAACTATTTAAAACTAGCTTTTAGAAACACTTAACTTCTCTGGCTCAACCCAGGGAGAGGGGAGGGAAGAGAAAATTGTCTTGATTGCAGTGCTTGAATTATATTATGTGAGAGATACAAAACACACATAAAATATTCCTGAGCAGCATTTAATTCATTTCTCTTTATTTTCCTGTTGTATTGCCCAAACACTCATTACATACGCTTTTAAATCAAATGCACTAGACGCATACATTAGAAGTGAACGTGCTCCTTCAGATTTAAGAAAATCAGCTTTTTAAACACACAAAACAAGATCTAGCTTACTATTCTTCTCCAAGTCCTTAAAAGCAAGAGGAAAAGGAAAAAAACATACATTTATATAAAAGTGAGATTTAACAAAGTTTTAAATTATATATGTCTGATCTCCTTGTTTTATGTTTTTGTTGCAATTGTTTTCTATGACATACATTAACTATATCATATATTTTATATGCAACCCAAGATAATTCCTCTTCACTCAGGGAGGCCGAGGCAAGCCAAAAGGTTGGACTACCTCTGTTTTAAATGTAAGAAATCTGACAAGAGTGATGCATTCCTCCCCTTAATAGCAGGGAAGTTTACTGCAGGTGAAATATACAAGACTGCCCATCTGAACTAAATGCACAATACGAGTTTTTATGACCTCAGTGCCATGCTCCCAAGTACTATTTAAATCTCTTAAAAGGTCCAGAAAGAAAAAAAAAAAAAAAAAAATCGCTGACAATATTATATCAGAGAAAGGAAGCTTTAAAATGAGAACTGATGATTCACATAGGTGTTTCTAGGTAAAGTATGGTGTCTTACGGAGGGTAATTAATTTTTCCTACAACAAACACAGAAGGCTACAGAATAGAGTGAAGCAATCTTTCACTTTTTTTTTTTTTTTTTTTTGAAATTCATGCTGAGGGAAAACGTTGCTAAATACATTTACAACAACGAGCAAAGTTGGCTAAGATGACCAACCATCAATCTACTTATTTTTCACAACAGGCTTTGCTTGCTTCATGCAAAAACCACAGTTTTATCAAAGACACAGTTTGCTACTATCCTGAATTGAGTAAAACTAAGAGTTATAACATTTGTGTAGTTTTGGTAGCAATAAAAGAATACCTAGATAATTTTTGCCAAGTTTAAACAAAGCTGATTTGCATTGTTCTTTTTTTGTGTTTGGGGAGATCTATGCAAATTATGCAAATAAGCACTTTCAGTAGAACTAGTTTTCACATTAAAAGTGAATTCTGAGAGACAGAAAAACAGAATACTGCAAAACTTCACATGCTGTCAAGGACCTAAGGACCTTTTTTTTTTTCTTCATAAGAATGCAATTTTATGATCTTTACAATCAATACAAAGTAAGATTTCCATATATACATGCTTACTTGCAAGTCAAATCAAGTTGGCCAGCTCTATACCACCTCTTACTCTTTCAGTTCTGTTCAGTATGGACAAAGCCATTGTCTGTAGCAGATGTATCTGAACTCACAGCAATTATATATATTCCATTGCTCAGTAACGCCACAGAGTTCCTGCATTTCAATGACAAGCTTACCGCAAAACCTTTCTTCCTTTTTAAGATTTTGTTGCTGTTGTTAAGAATTAAAAGTATTAAGCGTCTTTCTTTTAGCCACAGGGAAAACCAAATTCTTTTTGTTCAAGGTAAAAAACAGTTAATTGTAGGCTATGCTATGCAGCTTCACTCAGTCCTACTCACAGAGTATGATCTTTCCTGGTTTGGAGAAAACTGGTATTTCTTCAGCATACAAACATGCATGGAAATATGCATGATAGCAGAACTGGCCAATGGCATCAGCATAAGAAGTAAAAAACTAGATCTTAGCACTGTAAAACCCTGTAGGCTATACATAAACCTGTGGACTCCATCAAGGTTGGTTTTGATTCTTGCTATCAAAAATATGATGGGATAAAAAAAAAAATCCATGACTTTTCTTTACTATTTAAAGAAAACAAACAACCTTTTCATGGAAATGAAAATAGATGTAACTTGCATTTCATTCAAAATGGACCCAAAGATTGTCTTATGATTTTATTTCTCCTCTTTCTAAAGAAAACAGACACCAGAAACTCTCTGATTCACAGCTGCTTAAATATGTATAGAAACCAATTCCTCTCCATTTGATGGGAAACGCCATTAGGACATAATCCTAAACACAGCATGTAGTTTCAGGTAACCATGTAAATACTCAGACATTTGTAAGCTCCTTCCCAGCGTTAATTCACCTTTACCAAAGCATTTGCTTAGACTCTAGGTGTTTCCTACCACATATAAGGTAGAACTTCTGGTTTCTTTGCTTTTCCAGAGATGTTCAAAAGGTGGGTTTTTTTTTTTTTTCTGGTGAAAACTTCATTATCATCCCTATTATTCTAGACCACAAAAAAGTGAATTTCTAGAAACCAGTTTGCATTTCATTACGTTGCTTCTAAAATGAAGCACTTAAACAAAAATTGTAATCCAATTTATGTTGACTAGTATTCATTTGCTGACTCCAGAGATTAACTGTAATGCACATTTAGAGGAAGAAAAAAACAAAAAACAAAAAAAAAACCAACCCTGACAATTTCCTCATAATAAAGCAGCACTTTTGAATGTAAATCTATAGTTAATCTCTTTTTGTTTGAATAAGAAATGAATTGCTTACTCCAGTTAACAGAAAAATAAAAGCAATTTGCAAAACCTTATTAAAAATCCATTGAGGTTTAATCCTGCATATCACAGAGTCAGCATAGAATGGTCTGGGTTGGAAGGGACTTCAAGGATCAAGTTCCAATCTCCTTGCCACAGGCAGGGCTGTCAGCCACTAGATCAAGTACTAGATCAGATTGCCCAGGGCCCCATCCAACTAGGCCTTAAACATCTCCAAGAAAGGGGCATCCACCCCCCTCTTGATTTACAGTATTTCAGTATTTGAGCCACAAACTGTGTTCCTCCCTTACCCAACATGTTGAAGGAAAGTGAATTGAATCATTGTACACTTATGGTCTTTTCTTGCATAAAATGTCCTTGCTAACAAAAGCTGCTTTCTCCACGCTTTGGTGATAATAAGGCAGTTTGCACAAGCAGATATAATCTGTTCTCTTTTACCAATATGAGTGAGCCAAGCTTTTTCTGCTCTATATATGATTTGAATAAACATAACATTGCTCAGATATCCCTGTCTTCTTTGTTCAGCAGGGAGAAAACAAACTGTGAGTGACATTTCTTTAACATTAGACAAACATTAATGGCAAGAAAACTAATTTTAATAAATAAAATTAAGGGATCAATCAGCAAAATCCATGCACATTAAAATGCTTATCATCATCTTAATTCATCCTCAGATAAAATAGTTACATTGGCTATAGACTTATGCCAGAAAATGACTGCAATACATTTCTCATGCCTGACACACTTTCTATATAAAGTGAAAGCCATGGAATGAAAAATAGTACATACCAGAAGTATCAGATATCAAAATACAATCATATAGCTTAATCATCAAAGTTCAATATATTAAATGTAATCTGAGGTAGAATACTTCTGGATGTTCTCCCAGTACCTACTCTCTCGATGAATTCTGGTGTAGTAATATAATCAAAGAAGCAAAAAACCCACCAAACAGTTGTTGGTAGTTCTGTGTATAGGAAAGAATTCCACATATTGCACTGAAAAATTTGAGTAATAGAATTTTGGCAATGACTTCTATAACATTTTCATAGTATTTTTACACAGAAATATGCCGTGAAGATGGCTGGAAAAGCCACGCATCCTCCTTAATTTAGAATTATTCACATACTAAGAGATGAGGCAGCCAACATATAACTGATTCCAGGATTAGTACTACAGAGTATATACAGATGCTGTCATTAAGATTTTTTTTCCTCTTTCAAGTTATTGCATGGAGTTTTTGAACCCTCCAAAAAAAATGTAAAAAGAAAATTCACAGCTAGGATACTTTACCTCTACAAGAAGCACTTTCTCTCCATATTTACATATCATATATTACCCTTGTTATGAAAAGATATAAAGACATATTTTGATTGATAGCTGGAAGTGAAATTTTAAGTATATAAATAGAAACACTGAAAGAAAAACATTTAAGTGATCTTCCTATGTCTGAGGATGGGTTAAGTGTTTTTCTATCAAAAAATTCTGAGAACATAAATTTACCTCAGCATTAATATCACAAAGCAGAAATAAGTAATACAAGTGCTGCTCCAAAATCAATGCCACCTATTCTATTGTACTGGCCCATGACATCAGAGGTGGACGTTGGTGGTAGGACAGCAGAGATTGAACCTTCCCACCAATATTCTGTTACATGTTGTTGCTATGTGACAGATGGCAGCAGAGGGGCAGCCTGACAAAATGTTATCTGGCATGAAAGTGCATATGAAGCAAACGTGTTACTGAGTTCCTCCATGCAGAAAAAATTGCACCCATCAACATTCTCTGATGCTGAATTTTTATGGAGATCAAACAGTGGGTGTGAGCACATTGAGGTGCTGGGTGGTGAGTTTGATGAAAGCAAATTGTGGAATGGAAAACAAGAACTCAAATAAGTCTATACATTAACAGAAACCTTGGCAAAAAAAACAGCTCTAACAAATGCAATAAAATCCAGGCAGGAAGGAGACAAATGAAAACCACAGGAAACCATACTTCATATGTTGTGCTACTCATAGAACAACTTGGTTTTACCTGGTTGTTTACACTGGTTACATAATCTGAGCGTGCCTTTGCACTGGAGGCTTAAGACACTGCCACCTTTGCTGTGGTAAGTAAGCTATATGGTCTCGAAATGGAACAGTCACTGTATTATTTTATCCAAGTTGTGCAGACTGAACTCCTTTAACAAAACATTAAGTGGAAGACTGATTACTAAAAACTATAAAGCCATCTACTACAATGGCTTAAGCAAACCTTTAACAAATTTCCAAAGAAAAGGAAGGCATTTCTCCTATACTATGCCTGCAAGTCAAGGCAGAAGCATCATGTGAGATTCACTGAAAAATCATGTAAAATGATTCCATGCATAGCAGAATCCAGCAGTCTTTCAACCTACGTGCATGACTACTTTCCAAGAAAGTAAAACTAAAAGTGCATCTACATTAGTATCTTTAACTTGAAGAAGTAGTGCACTCTTTGAGTAAATCCCAGAGCCATTCTCACTTATTGTGCGCGCTTTGCACTGCAGAGCGGTTCTAGTCTACAAGAACTGGATTTCTCTTGCTTACTACCCTTCTCTTCTCTTTACAACCCTTTCTTCTGTTGATGTTCCCTGTGCTAAGGCTTTTCTTTCCAGTACTGCTCTTCTTTAACTGTTTGTTTCTAGTGGTAACATACTTCTTCAATCACCCAGAGCAGTGCTACCTACCCAAGGAAACAACATTGTTCAACAGTCTATGCTGAACATTCAAAACTCCTCTGTCAGCACAAGAATCTTATGCCAGTAGTATTGGCAAACTAAACATAAGAAGACCGTGATGAATGCTGGATAAAGTTCAAAAGATGAAGGCTGTTTTTGGAAGACTTAGGAAGACAGCTAGGTGTTTTTGGCAGCACATCTGTGTCATGGCTACAGAGGTCCTGCTCTGCTATGAAATTCCTCTTCTTATAACTTAAAAAAATCCCTGTGAGGGAACATCATCATTCACAGACTTCTGTGCTGCATGCTCATAGCTACATCCTTTACCAACAGCTCCTGACAACAATACCAATGATTTCAACCAAGGCAGGCATGCTGCACTTTTACATATCTCCACAGAGTAGAAGGGATGAGGTGAGCATTCAGAACTTCAGGCAGAACCACAGCACTGGTCTTCTTTTTTTTACCATGAGGGCTGTTAATGACTTCATCAGTGCTGCAGGGACTAATGATATGGTAACAGCAGCACATAAGACAAATTAGGATTGTATTCACAGTTCCAAGAACACACACACAAGTACATGTTGGGTATGGTTTTTACTTATCTGAGGTATAAAGCTTTAAAAAAGCCTGTGGTTGTTTGGCATGATGATCATCTTTCATCACCATTCCTGGAATGATTAGTCTGGAGAAGAGGGGGCTCAGAAAAGGCCTTATTGCCCTCTAAAACAGCATGATGCCAAGGCAGGAGTTGGCTTCTACTGGATACAAGATTTAAAAGTCAGGAAAGATTTGCAGTATTACTGCTATTGCTGATAAATCACAAAGGTAAATAATCAGTTCTTCCACTCCTTCTATCTAATGGAAAACCTAGGCAATCATTATGTTGAAAGAATAAAGTGCTCCAAGTATCCAGGTTCTACTTTTGCACAAGTGGAGCTTCCTTCCTCAGCACCCTAGCAGATATTCAGATTCCTAATAAGGCTGACAGGTACTGCAGCTGCATACAATAAATGTTCCTGTCTCTCACTGGAAAGGATGTCCCTACTGGTTCTCCTGATAGACTGCTGAAAATATGAGCATCACAAGTCCTTCTGATGAAAAGAAATTTATACCCAAGACCTCAGTTGTTCATAAACCTCTGCAAGGAAGGTCTCCAAGTTTTAATAAACAACATTGCTCTGGAACAGACATCAGACTGGATGTGGACTTTTTCAAATGCCATCCTGCGCTGTTTAGAAACCCATACAGTGAAAGGGCTCAGATGATCTTCCCAAAATCTCCCTAATATATGGTCCACGAGCAGAGGGCTTGGAGGATGCTGTCCAAGACTTTGATCACAATTCTGCTAACAGTGGACTTGTCTATCCTGAACTGGTCTGTCATTTATAAATGGGAGGTTAGGATTACGAAACGATAGCAGCTGAAAATCATTCTCTTAAACACACAGTAAGTTTACATCATTTCATCTAACTACAGGAAACATGTAGAGCAAAATTCTTGACAGAAGATCACAATGTACTTTACAAAAACCAAAACTAAAAGCTCACAACCATCATTCTATAGTCTAACTGTCACATGACTCTACTAAAACAGATTTGTCTCCCAGAGCCCAGAATACGTGGATCAAACTGCGGCAACAACAACAACAAAAAAAAAAAAAACTCCAAGAAAATTTGAAAATTTATTATCTCCATCTTCTTCCTCAGATGAAGACATGCAGAAGAGCAAAAATCTTATCTCCTTGAAAGTCTTTCCAAAGAATTTTCCCCAAATGCAAGGTTAGATGCTCGATTATCTTCATGCTATGTCTCTCATTGTCTCATAATAAACTTCAAGGCACTAGGGCTCACTTGTAGAGGAAGAACAACAAAATAAGCAAAAACTAAACAAGACTTGCTTACTTATGTGTGGCCAGATGTACAGATAGCAGTCGCATTCTACCACTAGCCATGCTCTATTATGGCATTTTAGAACAAGGTCCACTGGGAGATTACAGTCCAGAAATCACAGGGCTGAGATAGCTTTCCTTTAGATAGTTTCAAAGCACAAGCATAATGGGGATGTATAGGCCAGAGAACCAGACTAGATATAATCCTAATGAAAACCTCTAAAATTTGATGAGAATAGCTACAAGGTCCTCAGTAACAAGTACTTTAATCTAATAACCAGTATGTTCCTGCTTCACTATTATTAATGCAGACAAAGCCTAAGGCTATGTAAAAATCAACATGCACTCAAAAGTACTTAAAATGAAAAATAATACATGGAAATCCAAGTGCAGTTCATGTAATTGTGAATATTAATTATAATTGCACAGTTTTGAAATATTCTGCATTCTTTTCAAAAGTGAGGTAATCTCAAGTTGGTGAATTTTGCTTACTTGAACTTATTATCAATTACAAAAGCTTTTAATTACCAATTCAGATACTGAGAAACAAGCAAGGCAGTCAAAAATACTAAAAGAAAACATCTCTCCTTCCTCTTTATCTGCCTAAACTTCATTTGAAACATCTCTTCTTCCCTTTTTGTAGTCTCTAGCTGCCTTGTTTTAATGCTGTATTACACTTAGTACCTCTGGTAAAGCAATGGATAGTGCAGGAGATGGATTAGTGACTAGCAGTATTTCTTGGTCTGTTACTGTTTCTTACTCTTTTCAATAGCTTTGGTGTGGGTCCTCTACAGGCCAAAGTCCCCTCAGGAGTTGTACCTGCTCCAGCAGGGATTTCTCATGGGTTGCAGTTCTTTCAGGGATGTACATACTCCTATCTTTTCTTCTGTGTACTCACACACCTTCTCTTGTGCTTCCCTTTGTGCCTTTTCCATTATCTCATCCTGTAGCTCTATTTGTGCATGGCTCTGTGTTTCTTCCTCAAATCCTTTCTTCTCTATTTCCAAATATGCCTCCTCATTTGCTTCCCTTCGCACCTTCTCGGAGGTGCAGCAACATTACAGAAATATGTATTCATTTCTGAAGAGATCTCAAGACTATACACATATGTTTTGCTACATAAAATAAGAATGTGAACTTTGAGAAAACTGCATACTGCTGCAAAATAGAAAAAAATTACTTACCATTACAGAATCAAGTTTTTGTTTCAGCTTTTGCATTCGCATTGATGTTCTTGCAACACTGGCAAACTGATCTGATGGAGACATCACTGAACTTTTTTGCATAGGAATTTCAGAAAAACTGCTAATAATTTGCGGGCCTCTTGGTGCAGCTGTGTTAAGTGACGAGCTGAGATCCTTTACAAGTTCAGCTTCTTGCTGTGCAACTGTGAAAACAACCAACATTAATGTGTCAGGTCAGACTTACATTGTCAAGAGAAAAAAAAATGTTCAGTGACCTCTATCATTTTGCCAGTCACATCTTCAGTCAAACATCATCAGAATTTGTACTAATAGTGCTAAGGAGAAAACCTCAAAAAGACATGAAACTTTCCCCATATGCTTCCTGATCACCATGTCTCCCTCCTGTTATCTTTGTTCGGTAACCTTTCATTCTGCACTCATATTATGGTATTGCTGATAAACAGTAGCATTCTCCACAAAGAAACATTGACGATGGGAAAATACTTTCAAAAGCAAGGAAATATATAGCTTGCAATAAATTCAAATAAGCTTGTTATACCTGTTCTGAAATTTTCTTTGTTAGACACGTGTATAAGTACAGGAGTTCTTCTTAGGAAGCAGCTGACTCATCTAGAACAGGATACTTTCGATGGAAGCTGTGCGCACTCTCATTTAAACAAATAATTTGAGTTCTGTAATTTTCTCAAGTGAATAAATGTTAACAGAATTTTACATGCAACTTCTGTTCAAGATATTTATAAAACTTCTGGTGTGTGTAAAACACACTGTTGGAGTCTGAAAAAAACTGTGTCAATGACTAAAATTAATATTACTGTATGATTAACTCTTTCAACACTGCAGCAGTAAGACTGTCTTCTGAAAGCAGTGTGTGCTTTCAGCCAGAAAAGGAACAAAAATTTAGTAACAGACAATGTAGAAAAAACCACAACCTATGCAAAATCTTACTGCCACCAGTGACTTAAAGTCAGATGATACAAATAACTACCAGTGTGATATCAGTGTGATCTCTAAATATACATGCACACACATTATTAGCTTTTTAAAGATTCGCTGCCTACTGAACAGTACTAAATTTGTTTTAAAGGAATCCTTCAACTGACAAATTTTCCATTGCTCTCTAGAATGCATGTACCTTACTAGGTTGAAGATTAGCACTAAATATTAACTGCAAAGTCATTCCACTTTACTTTCCTGTAAAAGTCAAGTGGTTCAATAGACAAATAACTTGAACTGTGAGATTTGATATGAGTAATCTCATTAGTGCATGCTATTTAAAAAGCGAAGTTATAACATCAGGATTAGCTTTATAAACCTACATTCATGGCAAATGTAAATTAAACAAAAAATCTGTCGGAGAAAAGCAAAATTTAATGCTTAATTCTAATTCACATTATCTACTATCAAAATCTAATAATATGTCCTTAATTGAAATGCTAAAGCTAGCCACAAAACACAAAACCAGAGAAAAGTGCAAAGACAGTCTGGATTTTGTTCTGTGGACCACAAACTCACAGCTAGCATTTCTGATCATCTTCTCTTTAACAAGTAGATAATGTGAAAAATAAATATTATCTGCCACATATTCATATCAGAAGCTTAACGTTAATTAAAAAATCTATATGATCAATTACCTTCTACGCTACTAAGAATTATTTAGTAACAAAGCCAATATGAAATACTGAGATTTTTTAAGCTGTTCACTAATTCTCAGGCCAATGTTATTTTCTGGCTTCATAATCAACCTTGATATTGACAAGGGGATTTTAATACAAAACCTGCTGTGAAAATAATGCCTCCTATTCTATTATGTTGGCCCAAGATGTCAGAGGCGGATGTTGGTGGTATGGCAGTAGAGGCTGAACCTTCCCACTAACATCCTGTTACATTTTGTTGCCATGTAACAGACAGGGAGAGGCAGTCTGACAAAATGGCATCTGACATGGAAGTGTATATGAAATGAAGTGTGGAATGGAATTCCTCTGTATAGAAAAAATAGATGTTGACATCATCAACAATGGCATCCTGACTTGCATCAGAAATAGCATAGCAAGCAGGAGCACAGAGGCGATCATCCTCCTGTACTCACCTTTGGTGAGGCTGCACCTCAAATACTGTATTCAGTTTTCTGCCCCTCACTAAAGGAAAGACATCAAGGCCCTGGAGTGCATCCAGAGAAGGACAATTGTGCTGGTGAGAGATCTGGAGCACAAATCTTATGAGTGGCTCAGGAAACCAGGATTGTTTAGTCTGGAGAGGATGAGACTCAGGGATGACATTAATGATTTTACAACTACCTGAAAGGAGGTTCTGGTGAAGTGCTGGCCAACTCTTCACAATAATTAGCAATAGAACTAGAGGAAATGGCCTCAAGTTGCACTGGGGAGGTTCAGGTTGGATATTCAGAATCATAAAATCGCCAAGGTTGGAAAAAGAGTTCCAAGATGATGTAGTCCAACTTTCACCTACCTTTCCTAACATCCAACCTGAATCTCCCCTGGCACAACTTGAAGCCATTATCTCTAGACCTATTGCTATTAAGAAAAATTTCTTCTCCAACAGAGGGGTCAGGTGCTGCAACAAGTTGCTCAGGGAGATGCTTAAGTCACCATCCCAAAAGGTGTTCAAAGAAATGCTTAAATGTGGAATTAAGTGACATGGTTTAGTCCGGAAATATTGGTGGTAGGTGGATGGCTGGAATATGAGATCTACTTAGAGGTCTTTTCAAACCTTAGTGATTCTATGACACTTGCTGAATGTTTACAGAGACCAAAGAGCAGATGTGAACACAGTGAGGTAGTAAGTGGTGCATGCCACATTCCAGATGGCCAGACACAGTTGTTATACCATGAAATGAAGAATGTCTAGATCAGCTCATCTGTGTGAATCGGCGCATTTCAACCAGGGAACTGCATATAGAACTGAAGATCAACTTCAATGCATTGGAAAGAATGATGGTGATGTTTGAATATTACAAAGCTTATGCCATGTGGGCCCCACACATGATCAAACAGGAAAAGAAAGATTTCCCTATGCAAGTCTGTCAGGAGCTATTGAACTAATACTAGGTGGAAGGTGACAGTTTCCTGGATTGCATCATTACCAGTCAAGAGACACGGTGTCACAAGTCTAAGCAGGAGTCAAAATGGTCATCCACGGAATAGTGACGTGAATTCCATATTGAAGTAAAAGTTCAAGACACAGCCCTCAGCAGAAAAAGTAATGTTTATTGTCCTGTGGGATAGTAAAGGGGTAATCCTTTTCCTGTACCCAAACCATGAACTCTGACAGCTATGCTGCGATACTGACTAAACTGAATGTTCAAACTGAAGACAACTTTTCTCTTGCAACACGACAGCACTATACCCACGTGAAGAGCAAATTGCCAACCTTGGCAACTGTGGACTGTCTTACCACACTCATTGTATAGTCTGAATTTGGAGAATTCTGACTTCCATATGTTTGGATTGATGAAAGATGGATTGCATGAGCAACATTTTCCAAGCAACAATGCAGTCACAGCACTTGTGAACCAGTGGGTCACTTCCACTGGTGCAGA
Organism: Meleagris gallopavo; assembly: GCF_905368555.1. Classification (NCBI taxonomy): domain Eukaryota; kingdom Metazoa; phylum Chordata; class Aves; order Galliformes; family Phasianidae; genus Meleagris; species Meleagris gallopavo. The sequence goes on along the minus strand of NC_139405.1, from coordinate 54,857,507 downwards.
TTTTCACAAGCACAGAATGCTGGTGCTTGTTCATCAATAATGAAAATACATTGCTAATGCTGGTGACTAAGTTGAAAAATAAGTGTTTTGTAGCTGAGAATTTGCTCTATCAAATAGTGTTATTGTGCTCTTCATACCTGTTGCAGTTTCCATGGAAATAAACAGGAGGCATTACTTTCAGAGTGATCACTGTATTTGCACAATGCTGCCTAAATGCCAAGAAGCGCTGAGAGAATCACACAATAACACATCTATCGTTGAACTTGAATTAGACACCAGAAGTCTTTCTATTTCCTGTTCCGACTTAAGTCCAGTCATGTTTTGGTATCTCTCAGGATAAGGATATTTACAATCAATTGACCATTTCTTTTTTTCTTCAAAAGAAGTACAAACATTAGGCAGATAACTACTAAAATAAAGAAAAATTACATGTATATGCATAAAAAGAGTTCATACTGTACCTTTATAATCATAAATATATACAAGTATTGGTTGGTTTTGACCAAAGGCACAAAATGACACCATATGCTCGTGTGGATGAAAGGCAACGTCACGAAGTGGAGATGTGAAGGAAAGTTCAGAAAATATTGCCACCTGATCTCCTACAGAAGAGAAACAAAGTTATTGGTATCATGGAAATGTATCTGGTACAGCTGACTAACTGCAGTATTTTGCAGAGTGCCAAAACACTTAAAGACTTTGTTTACCTTTTTGAAGTAGGTAATGATTCTAAAGCTGTAAGCTAAATCATTCCAACACTACTAAAATAGAGTCAAACATTCAGCTGAACAATGATATATTACTGTAGGATAGAAAAAAGTCAAGTACTTAGAGAGTATACTACTTCTTGATTTGGTTAGGGCTTATATTTTTTAAATGTACTGACCACCACTTTAAATAAACGTTCTTCATATAATTTCTTTATTGAAAAATATTACGTGACACAAAACAAAACAAAAAGTACTGCAAGCTTTTGAGTTATTCAAGAAGTCAGAAAGGTTAGCAGTGTTGCAACAGCTACAGGAAACCCCAGAGGAGGCATCAGGTTAGCTGAATTGTGCTGTTCCGGTAAGCAAGTTCTGGAAAGGTGGTGTTACACAGCATGTGCTTGTGCTTTTATTTCATCAGTGATACCTATCTTAGTTGTAGATATCAATTAGATAATACTGACCATGGGAGTGAAAATTGACCAAAACGTTATTAAAAAATGAAATAAAATTTGCACTTCAGATGATCACATTGTGTGTGAATATATACATAGTACATTAAGTAAGAAAGAATGAAAGCTGAGTGAAAATATATTAACACAGTCTCTTTCTCTCAGATTGTATTTATCTACTTATATTATGTTTTGAGACAAATCATGTAGGGGCATGGATGTGAGCTGATCTAGTTGGAAACATGGAAAAAAAATTCAAAACGAAACTGTTGGCTAGCTGCCAGTTTTAAATGACTTACTATTTTTCCTTTTAAAAAATTCTTTACATCATAATCAAGGACAAGTTTTTGTCAAGAAAACTAGAGAGTGCTTGTTACCTTCTGCTGGGTTTTTTTGCTGTTACCTCATACAATCAAGATTACAAAGTCATTATCTTTTCTCATCTAGATATATTCCAGAAATATTTTGGTAATAAAGTTATTTTAAAATTATTAAGTCTGAGGAATAATTTATGAAGAACCATTATACTCCAAACACCTAACACACTCAGAATCTCAGATCAGCCCTGGGAAAAGAGAAACATTTTGTACAACAAAAGCCTAATCCCCAAATTAAAAAAGGAAAAGCACAACAACCACCCAAATCCAAATCAAATCAAAACAATCAGTAAAGAAACTAATTTGACTTAAAACATTTTTGCGTATTTCAAGATGCTTATCTGCACACATGAACATGAACACACTTCAGCTCAGTTTAAGGTGCTCCACTCCTGAATACCACAAATTCTATCTCTACCTATTTGTTTCCTCTAAAGAATTAGATATCAGAAATTAATGACAGCTACTTAAAAGATGGAGCTAAGGCTCCAAGATTTAAGAACGTCTTACTGATGGTTTCACCTCATATCAAAAGTGTTGCAGTAAAGCTTAGAGAAGCCTTTCCTCTCAATCTTGACAAATTCAGTTAAAATCATAAGACAATTACCTGTCTCTGGATTCCATACATATGCTTTTCCATCTTCGCTTCCAGAAAAAAGAAACGTACCGCATGGTGTTAAAGTGCTGTGAATCTTCTCTCTGTAATTTGTAGCTCCTATATATTTCTTTGTAGCCAAGCTGAAAATAAAGAATAGTTTGTAAATGTAGAAAATACTTCCATTTTAGACAACTTCATGTCTCAGTCCTTTCATGTATCTCAGAAAAATAAACAGTGATTCCCAAACAAATGTGCAAGCACCCACTTTTTGCTGAGTGCAAGTCTTACCCTTCGTTTTCCCTACTTTTTTAATGACCTTGAAATGACACAAAAGTTTCTCTTTGTCTTTCATTAAAAAGAAGTATATACTTAGATATAGAGAATAGATACAGATATAGGTATTTGAATTTTCTTGATTCGGGGCTTCAAAGAAAATGTGGAAATTAGTACTATTATTCCAAGCTCTGCCAAAAATGTTTTCATTATGCTTTTTTAGTTTAATTGCAACTCAGTAATGCATTTATCTAGCAACTCCCCTTACACTTTCCAGGCTATTATTTACTTCATTACAAAAGCAGCAGAAGAATCAACAAATTTTAGACAAACATCTTTTACTGTTAATGATAACATTTTAATATCATTTCCTACTTAAGAGTAGGAATCTTTATACTGAGAAACTACTGGTCAGCATAGTCATAATGATCTAAAAATGAACTAGTTCATTAAATAATTTGTAAGCATCACGTAAGACAGAACTGGCAATAGGATTTAAACCAGCATCTCAGCTTGCAAGAGAACATCTCCAACATCACAAACAGCTGGAAGAGGTATGGAAGTGCAAAGTGGAGAAAGAAATTGTACTGTGATGCAGATTTTGAGGCAAGAAAAGTAGTAATAGGCTAAAAACAGCCCTCAAAGAGGACAGTAATTTTTAAAATTGCAGAAGCAATGGACATATGCAAGAAGAATTGCAATGTGATTTATATTACAAGACAGAGACTTTTAACGATATTCTGAATAAATATATCTGAGATACAACTATGTTTGGCAAGCTTTGGATGCTTTGAAGACCATACTGCAAGAACATATTTGCCCAAGCAAGAGTTTAGGTTGTGTGAACTGAAAGACAGTATCTCTGAGATGTGTAGAATAGCTCTATATGATGTGAAACTAACTCGTGTATGAAAGAAACCCTACTGTCTAAACAAAATGCTGATCACATACCTGAGTGACAGGACAGCATTATCCAAAAAGATTAAAAAAAAAAAAAAAGTTGAAAGAGGACAGCTCAGAACAACTAGCTGTCAAAGTGAATTGTGTTGATCTGTGACCTCCACCCCCTCTTTTCTCATGGATGGAATGAAAAGTTAATGATGACGTGCAAACTTATCATTCCTGCGTATCTGACTCTGTGGTTTATTGATAGATCTAAGCCAGTGTAACTGTGGGCTGTGGTCAAAGCAGTAGTCCTGCTGCTAACCTCTCCTCCCTTATTTTCCCAGGCTCTACCTCATTTCTCTAGTGTATTAACAGCTATCAGATGAGTTAGATTAGATATTGATTTAAATTAATATTAATCATTTGCTTTTGTAGGTTGATTTTCAGCTGGATTAGTTCACTGATCTGACTTACCCTGCAAAGATCTCTAGAGCTGATAAACAGAAAATACTAGGAATAAATGGCTAAAGGTGCGCTGTATTCTACTGATGACTTAAAATAATTGTGCAATTGCATATCACGTTAACTCCTTATAGAGATTAAATATGCATCTCCAATTTTCTCTCTGAAACTAAACTCTCTTCACTATTCTGAAATGGTTCTGATAGGACATCAACATCTACTTTAAAAAAAAAAAAAGGCTACAAGTTATTTCAGTTCATTTACAGATTTCAGGCTTTCATTGAGTGGATACGTTTAACCTTCTAGCACGGTCATTACAATTTACCATTTACAGTAACAAATAAAGAGTCACTTTTAGGACTAGAAAGCCTTCAGCTAGCTCAAACACACAATCCAATACATTCAGTAGTGAGATCTCTGGGGGAAGTAGGCCATGACAAGAGAGAACACACACAAGTACATTATAAACAGATATGGTTTCTCATGCTGTCAGAGAGCAAAAGGTATTTCTTACAGGCAATTTCATGGAGAAAACCAGGGACTATTGATTTTCTGCAGAGAGGGAAGGAAGGGAGTCCATGAAATTAAGAATGAATCATTTACAAGGAGCATTCTTTAGTAAAACTTTTCAGAGGAGAACATTCAGAAGCATCTTATCAATGTATGCAACTGATGAGAGTTAGGTTTTTCTAAATTTCACTCAATGATAGGATGAGAGGCAATGGACATAAACTGAAATATGGGATATTCCATTTACAGCTAAGCTTTTTTTTTTTTCTTCATACTTTAAAGATGTACAAACACTAGACCACGTTGCTTACAGAAGTCATGGACTTTTACTCTTGAGAGACGTTCAAAACACAATTGGACAATGCCCTGAGCAACCTACTCTTGTCCTTTGATTAGTGGGGTTGGGTTAGACGCTCTTCAGGTCCCATCCAACCTCACTAACTCCAGTGATTTTGTCAACCTCATTTCTTGCAATCTGTTAGTAGAGCATAACATTCACAACTATTAAAACAAGAAAGTAATCAAGAATTAGGTTAAAAAAAAAATCTCACCACCTGCTCAATACAACCGTAATATGTACATAATTGCATTATTCAATATACATGATGACAATATTCATTATATTTTTAACATGAAAACACTTTTCCAGGCACTTCTCAGTATGAAACTAAGAGAAATACATTAATGTTAAAATTTCAAAGTTACTCTCAGGCCTAGATTCCATTTCTAAAAGGGAATGCAATCTTTAGGAGATTAGAGTGTTATTTCTCATGCTGTCTTAAGATCCAGAGTAATCTAGTCATTTTTTCCAGAGTAATCTAGTCATTTTTAGCAATTTTATTCTAAAAGGCATACCCAACATCACACAGAAGGCCTACAATACAACAGTGAGACAATTTTCCAACATTAATATTTCTACCTTTAATTATTAGGACATCTTTCTTCTTCACAATTATACATTTAGCAGTTTTATGGAATCTAACTTCTCCACTAAGAAAATTTTAAAATAAAAGTAAATACATAGTAATACCCAAATCTACTTACATTCTGAGATCAGTAATTCTCAGGGTACTGTCTTTGGCATGGATTAATAAACGTCTTCCATTTGGATGCACCTCCAAATGATTTATTGGAGTTCCTTTAAGATCATTTTCTTTTATTTCCTACAGAAATAAAAAACAGAACAAGTTGTGTTTTAATATTCAAGTTTGTAAGCGTTATTATTCTTTTTTCTCTTCCATTACTCTTTTCCTGCTCTTTTCACTCTATTTGGTTAAGGAAGATGTTTGATCCTAGATCCCTAAGCAATCAGCTTTTCACAACCATAAGGCAGAAGCTATTACAAGTGAGCTTCTGAAACACAGCTGATGACAGAAACACTGACTGAACACTAGGCTTCAGAGGTATTAACAAAGGTGATTGTCTGTTTTATTGTTTTCTCTAGAAAATAAATCTAATGAATTCACATCTATCTATTAATATGACATTATCAAACCTCAAGCATTTTCATGTTTTATATGCCAAAATTAAAAGTGTGAAATAATTCAAAAATGCTGCCAATGAATCACAACACAATTTTGTATTGTTAACAAGTTATTTCCAGTTAAACAAATTAATTTATTAAAAAAAAAGAATTCTAATCAAGTGACTAGATTTGCAACACTTCACATAAAAATTACAATGCTAGTTTAAGAAACCTGTATACTTTATTAATTCTCCAGTGTTGAAACAGGCATTGAGAACTTCCTTTCACAGATGTATCCCAAACGATTATCAGTCCAGAACTATCTCCTGAGAACATGTGGAGCCCTGTGAAATAAAAATATTGTCTCAGAATACCATATAAAAGAACAAATAAAGACAAGGAGTTAAGAACAAAAAAGAAAGCTTCTATTATTTTCAGGAATAGGCAAAAAAAAAAAAAACTTCATTTTTTGCTGTGACATAATCAGTGCAAATACATTTTGCTTGCATTAGAGAATGAAAGTTGATACCGTAAATTTGGATAAGTTAGACACTAAGATGCTGAAAATTGTATTAAATTCATTCATTTTCTATTCATACACTAAAAATGAACACTCATAGCTCAGTGAGTGTTACAGAGAATCATATGAGTTGGAAGGAACATTTAGAGGTCATCTAGTCCAACCTTCCTGCAATGAACAGGAGCACCTACAGCTAGGTCAGGTTGCTTAGAGTCCCCTCCAGCCTGACCTTAAATATCTTCAGGAATAGGTCACCTACATCCCTGGGCAACCAGCTCCAGTGCTTCACAACTCTTATAATTAAAAAACAAAACAAAACAAAAAAACCCCACCTTTTTCCTTATATTTAGTCTCAATCTCCCCTCTTTCAGTTTGAAACCATTTCCTTTCACAAGGTTTGAAACCTTGTCCTTCCACAACTGAGCTGAAGAGTCAGTCCCTTTTTTGGTTATAGCCTCCTTTCAGACACCAAAAGGTTGCTCTCAGGTCTCCTATGAGCCTTCTCCAATCTGAACAGCCCCAGCGCTCACAGCCTGTACTCGTAGAAGAGGTGTTCCATCATTTGGATCATTTTTGTGGCCCCTCCTCTGGGCACACTCCAACAGGTCCATGTCTCTCCTGTAGTGAGGACTCCACATCTGGATGTAGTACTCCAGGTGAAATCTCATCAACACAGAGCAGAGAGCAGGATCACCTCCCTCACCCTGATGGCCACTTTTATTTATTTATTTATTTATTTTTAAATGCAGCCCAGCGTACAGATGGTTTCTGGGCTGAGAAGGTACAGTGCTATCCAGTCTGACCACCTGCCAGCCACCAGTACTCTTAAGTCTTTTTCCACAGGGCTTTGCTCAATCCCTTAATTCCCCAGCTTTTATTGATAGTGAAGACCATCTTGTGCTTATCTATATATTCTACAAGAGCAACTTGAACACATTCCAATAGTTGATCTTAACTTAGGCACAAATTCTATTCTAAGTTTTCTATTGAAAAACGCATCTTTTTCCTCTACTTAGTAACTATACCCATTAATAATTCCAAAAATGAATCACACAACTACTAAGGAAGTCACTAATACTTTCAAGTACATTATTCATTCACCCATTTTCAACTCTCCCCACCTACCAGAGTATTATGTCAGTGCACCTGTGACACTACCCACTTTCAGCTGTTAATCTACCAGTTAACATTCTTCACAACATTTGAACTAATCTCTGCCCTCTTATCTCACCACCTTTCCACTTCAGCCTAGCATTAAAATTCTCTTAAAAGCCTTATTTCTGTTATTCTATTTTTTATTTGTTTGTAGTTGGCAACTTTAAACAATATGTAACATCTGTCTTTGTTACTGTTCTGATCACATAACCTTCTCAAGTACTGAGAGTTCTCTCAATCTGGTTTCAAACTTCCTGCTTCTGCTCTTAAATGATTACGTAATTCTTCAATTCCTTATCCAAACATGCATTTTTTCCCTATTTACCTCTCTACACTAGCTACCAGGCTTTCCACCTGCATATTTATGCATTTGCATCTCTAAATAGCAGTATCTGTACTTCATCTTCTGCTATTTTTTGCCGCAATATATACAAAACATTAACAAATATTAGATAGTTTTAGGGACAGTACAAACTAAACTGCTATCAAAATTTGTCCAGTCATCACTGCTGAGTGAGTACACATTTGTTCATCTTTTCTATGCTTACCATTCCTGATTACCCTTCAATTACATCAGGAACATCAATTACATACATTGTGCTTGTCCAAAATGGTTCCAAAAAGCACACGATATTAATATATTAATTACAAACAGAACTAAAATGATTTTATCATAGCATTTCACGTTGCCTCTAGGAAATAAATCAAGTTGCACAAAACTAGTCTTCAGTTGTAGAGAGTAATATTTGAAGAAGTAATATCAGTTATATACCTTCAGTATCAAAACAAAGTGTGTTGATGAAACTTTTGTGACCATCAAGCTCTTGTAGCAGTTGCCCATGAATTTCTTTCACATTGGCATTCCATATTCTAATTACAGCATCATAACATCCTGTCACCACCAAAGAGTCAGAAACTGGGTGATATTTTGCAGTGTAAACAAATGAAGGATGAGGGAAAACTTTTACTGCAGATGAAACCTGTGTTTCAGTCTTCCACATTCTAAAAGGAAAAAATGTTAGGATATATACTGAATAAAGCACTTATATACATGGGTATAACTGATGCCTTACTTTATGCTAGTGGTTCTAAAGTCAAATGCTTGCATACACTTAACAGCCATTTTTAATCCTCCCAATTTGTTCCACATATAATCCCCTAATACGATATTTTCAAACAAGAATTAAGTACATCTAATACCTCACACAGTACCCTGTATTCTAGGTAAATTCAGGAGTACTTATTTAATGGATATTTTGCACATTTTAAAATACACTAAGTATTTCATGGAATGGTTTGTTTTTTTCTTTCTTCAGTTATAAACATGTTATTAAAAGTGGGGTACCATTAAAACAAAATACAAGTAAAAAAAGAATAAAAACACAACTCACAAACATGCATTCAGGACCAATAAAAAAAAATTAAAAACCCTGAAAATTTTAAAAACAATTATCTACCCTACAGTGGCGGTCATGATCTCAAAGACATTTTTTTCAGATAAGTGCATAATAAGAACTGAGTTTATTTCCTGTCCTTCACTATCCGCAGCTGTAATATCAAGTTTTTTCTTAAGAAATGTTGTTTCATGCTCATTTCTTGAGCCTTTTCCTAAGATGAACTCACAAATGCAATGGTACACAGACTATGAAATAGAGGCAGACAGCACACTGCAGAGAGTGCACATTTACAACGTGGAATGTAATTGTTTGAGTGCTATCCTTCTAGGTTTTGTTTCCAGTGAATGCTGAAGAATTCTAAGATCACTCTGAGGTGAGTCATTACAAAATTACAGTCCCTAAGAGTACATCCATAAACTTGCAACTTAATGTACAAAGTCACAAACCTATCTTAGAATGGTTTTGCTCTTACAGCAGAAAAGCTTATTTATTGCTCAGAAATAATGAGGTATTAAATCTTAGGTAGGCTCAAGGGCAGCACTGCCAGTAGAAAACACTATATAAAGAAGGATTCACTTAACTTCTCCGTTTTCCCTTCAGGCTTTTGTACAACTCTGAGGGATGATCCAGGTAATAAACTGATAAGACTTTAAAATAACAAAGGTTCTTTCCATCCTCATCCTTTAATTCTAATATGTTTCAAAGGTCAAATAATTCCAACATTAAGGGAAAAAGAAGAAAACCCTTTCCTGAACTGAGTCACTTTGAAGGCAATGGACAATAAACACAGGAAATAACTCATACTATGACTACACGTAGCACATAGAAAAGGAGGTAGATGGCTGCAGTTTCATCTTGTTGCCACAAATTCAAGAATTCAGGAACATTCATGGCATTCATACAAATAAATATAAACAACTGAAACTGACACTTCCTGTAATATAAAAAAAAACTTATTTTACCTGAATCCAAATAAAATAAACAAAATATTCTCTTTATTCATACACAGGAAAAAAATAGGGGGATAGAAAAAAGCTCGACATATCATTTAACAATTCTTCTGGTATTTTAATTATGCAACTCCCTGTAGCATTAGTGAATTGCGTAACAGAAGCAACAGATAGGGATCTGAAGAACTTAAAAAAAAAAAAAAAGCCTACGAAAACCTATGAAGTTGCTCATAACAAAATTCTGCAGTGTCATGGGCATATTTTCCTGTTTTCTACAGTTTTGAGAGTTTTGCTTCTAAACCTCAAACAGATTAGGATTTTAGCATTAACACTGCATGGTAGTACACTTTTTAACTGTAGAGGAAAGTGTGTAAACATTCAGACATTGAAATAAGACAGTCAAATTCCAATTACAGTAATTTAAGTTGCAATATTTAGCTATATGTCCAGAAAAATCAAAATTTACGTATGTGCAAAATGGCAGATTTAAACACATTTCACAAATTTTAGATTTTCTATTTCCTGCCTCATGTACAAATTTGCAAGTTTAATGCAGAGTTCACAATATGACAGTTTCTCCAAGGACAGAATATTCCAACTGTCTCAATGATTTCTTGAAATATAGAGCCTTTTTAATTCACTCGTTTGCTGGGCTTTAGATTTAGATAATACCATTTTTTGTGAAAGTTTTACTCTCAAACATATACACACAAAATTGTGTCACTTTCTTGCATGCTACTGAAGCTGTCTGCCAGAAGATTTCTATCATACGTACCTGACAGTACCATCAGAGGATGCAGTGAGAAGGTGTTGACTGTCCTTTGACCAACAAAGATCATACACTATGTTAAGGTGACCGTAGAGTTCTCTCAGGAGCTGTCCAGAAGGAATTTCATACACTAATGAAAGTTTAAAGAGAAAAATAAACATTTTGAAAGCATTAACAGTCAACTGTACACAAATAAAGCAAAGATTAGTCTAGCCTGAGGCTGAGTTTTTGCTAGTACAAGTTAGTTTATTTTCTTTATGTTCTCATTTTCAGAAAACAGTAACAAACAGTTGCTAGATGTGCATGGACAGCAAGCATACACTTCCATCTAGTGGTTCGCAGATGTCACAGATGTCTTAACCCTTCCTGATTTCTTCAGATACTGGGACCACCAGGTTTAAATTATTAAAACCACAATTAGGATAAAGTACATCAGTTATACAAAAATACTCCACAGTTTTAACTTACATGCAATGGGATAGCCATTCTTTCCTGCACATGCTGCTGCCAGGGTTCTTCCATCATGAGAGAAACGAATACAGAAACAGCCCATATCTCCACCTCGCAGTGAAAACAGATGTTTGTTTGGAATGCGACAAGCCTAGCTTTTCAGACAAGAATTGGGATTATAAAGTTATAAATACTGACTAAGTGACACTCAAAACACTTTCTCAGCTCTTGTCTTGCATAAGTTTTCAAAAACCACTAATATTTGAAGTGAATTCAAAAGAAAAAAATAAAATCAACCTTATAAACAAAGAGAGTTCTTCTGTGTAACTTCCACCACATTTAGCTTGTCTGTACTAGAGAAACAGAATGAACATACAACTGACAAGTCTTTAAAACTCAAGGAAATCTACAAAGAAAATGTCCTTCATTTTAAGACACACTTAGCCATGACTATCCTTCATATTACACGCTATGGAGTTAGCAACTCAAGTTTCATTAAGTAGTCTCAGTAAAACTTTTAGTAATTTAACAGCTGCAGTGTGAACTCAGAAAACTAACTACAGGCACACAAAAGTTTGGTCTGCCAAATCACCTTCAGTATTCTTCATCTGTATTGTAATTCCCTATTATTATTATTTTTCCAATGTTTAACTTTCAAAAAGTTATATAGGTATTATAGAGTTTAATCATCTCTTAAAATACCTCCTCTTTTATTCATGGGCTTTTTCTTCAAAACTAAATTCAAAACCTAAGAGAAACTAAACAAACCAGCTATAGTCATTTGACTATTCAACCTAAATTTGATTTATTTTTAAGAATGGCAAATGAACAGATTCTTATGCACTTGAAATATACAAATATTCTTACGATCTGCTTATGAAATAATTTAGTATACATTCTTCACTTAAGAATACAAGTAAATGCATCATGGTAAAAACTATATATGTGAGGAGGTGTATTTCTGCTTTTTAACCTCTCCCTAAAATAAAACATTACAACGTTGAATTAATTTCAGCTTCAAAAGAAACTTATTTTACTTAAACTTCATGTAGTTTGAGTCCATATAAAAATATTTCATATGAAACTCAGTTCATAATAGAGCATTTTGGAAAAATATCATCTATCTATATTTATGGAGACAGATAAAAATATATTTTAAAGATAATTTATCCTTAAAGGTAATTTTTCTGTATACGAAGAAAATAACAACTTTGAATGATTAATTATTTTTTTTTTTAGAAAAACATTGGCTTTAGTATTCTTCAGAGCAATATCCTGCTAACATTACAAAAATGTTTTCAATGGACATCATATCACAAAACAGATCACTGTTGGTAAGAAAGGTTTAGTTAAGAATAAAGGAGCTGTCAATTTTATTTTTATTGCAAACTAATATTCTTAGGATTTTTCCTTCACTTGTCTTTGAATAAACACTAATTTGCAGAATGGCAATTTTTGGAAAATTAACATTAACATGAATAAACATTTCAGGGAACCTGCTATTTGTAGCAAGAAAATCTGCACTGTGAAACAGACTTACCTATTCTTTATCATTATAATTAGCAAACGTTACTGGGAAATAAAGGTTTAGATATGTTGAAATCTTCTCCTTGAAAGTAGGTGCACAATTTAGCTTACACTTGAGAACTGTTTTCCTAACTTACTTTCCTTACTTACATCCTGAATAGCCTTTCAGATTCCTAGAGAATTCTGGAGATAAAAACACTTGACTCTTTTGGGAAAAATAGTTGGATGAACTGTATTGATTGAAAGCTGTGCCTTTTCTGCTACCTCAGAGAGATCTTTGTGTTTTGTGCTTTTAGTTGAGTTGTTTTGTTCTTTCTAATGTTTTAATGCTTCATAACACATCATACAGATAAAGCTATTAAGAGGTAGTAAAACTTTAAATTATTTTTTTACTCAAAAAGAAAAATAAAACACCTCACCTGTCCAGGCAGCCTTGACCACTTTAACTGGTCTTTTTTCTCCTCTGGAGAACTGACTTCACATGATTTTTTAGATCCCTCCCCATGGAGCTCACACAGTGTTGCATTACTTTGTTCCTGTTGAACAGCCACCATAGAATGGAAAGAAGGGGCAACCTTAAGGCAAAAAAATTAATTATTAGCAAAGAAGTTCATAAAATAAACAGTGTCATATCTGAAAAGATTTAAAAGTACTTTTAACTTCAACTGCATTTTTTTTTTTTTAAACAGATGAAAAACAAAGAGACTGGAAAGAATCTCCTACATGAGATTCAAATATTAAGAAATTATTTAACACAATTCATAATTAAGTGACTTACTGTGCCTCTCACTTACAGAATTTACATATTTGCATGAGTCCAGTGACTTAAAACAGCATTTCTCCTAATGAGAATTAATATCTATTTTCCAGAAAGTACCCTGAATTTTCTGTCAGTAGCAGAATATGCAATGCTACAAATGGGAAAAAGTGTCTATTTTTTCCAAAGATAGCCACAAAGCACTGAGTTTGGAACAAATATCTTAAGATGCAAAGTTGTTATTATAGCTAGTTATGTACTAGCTATTTTACATTCTACATATAAGGCTAGCATTTATATACATGCACACATATATATAACGCACACACTGAAGCTATTCACACAGATTTTTCTGTAGGAGCCTAGTATCAGTAAATATATAAAATTTAACTTACATGATCTGGCAGTTTTATGCCTCTTACAGTAACATATAAAGTTGATGGGTAACGATTTCTAGGACATTTTGTCCACCAGTCATAAACTTCAACAATGCCTGAATGTGACCTGGTCTTTGAAGGTGGGTAATACAATTGCAGACGGAGTTTTCCATCAACGTTTAGAACTCCATTTGCACCAACAAGCTGTAAAAGTGATTAAAAAGAGAAGTGTGTAATGTTGTAATGATGTAATGTGATTGAAAATACAGCAATGACAGTGGGATAGAAGAGTCTAGGCCGCAGCAAGTGAGGATAAGCTTAAGTACAGCAGCCGTAGATACAGAAACAATGGTTAAAAAATAAAAAATAAAAATGCTGCTCACTTTTAGAAAGGTTCAGGTAAGAAGGGATTCCAGCAAGATAACCCTGACTCCACTGCCAACCCTTAAAAGACACCTGGGAGGGAGTGGAGTGGATCCTGGCTCCACCCCTTCCAGTTACTCAGTTCCCCTGGGTTGGCACTACCTTCCCACAAGGTGCTCAATCACTGGTTCAGGCCATGACTTAGCATTTCCACTACAGATGTTTACACAAAACTATTAAAAATCTTTCATTATTTCTAATATTACGAATAAACATAGCGTAAATTCTGAAACCCACCTTCCTCTGGGGAAGATTACTATTCCTAAAAGAGCTAACGAAATAATTAAATACCTTCATCATGAAATCACAAAGGCTAACACTTAGACAGTAGTCTAGTTCTTAGAGTATATTTCATATGCACATCTATGATATTCTGCAGATGGGAAGACCTCTGCAGCCTCATTTATTTATTTTTTTAAAATAACATTTGCTGGAATCACCGAAATACTTAATGACTGTGAATCCATAAAAAAATCTCTTCCAAATCTGCCTCTTCATCCACACTTGGGTTGTTAGAGTTAGGGTAGAATGGTTAAATTGCAGTTGGACTTGATAATCTTGAAAGTCTTTTCCAACCTGGGCAATTCTGTGATTCTATGATAACTTTGATTTCTAGAGCTCAGGGCATTAGTAAGACTGACTCAGAGCAGAAGATATAGGAAAACTTTTCAAACTTCAGAGGAAATTGATGTAAATAGAGTTAGAAAAGTAAATTGCTATTCCTCTCTGAACATTAAATCATACTGTAAGAACAAGTTAGAAGTTAACACTTATATTTTTCATTCTGTGTACCTACTGCCATTAACAATGATCATCATTTATCTAGACATTTCTACACTGGTTGACGGATGAAAGGATAATGCAGACAGATGCAACAGTAATGAAGAACAGGTCAGTTTTATTTGTATTTATGAGCTTGAAGTCCATCCTTCCTTTCATTCAGGAGCACAGCTCTAGCTGTATGCACACCCAAACAGGAGATTCTGATTCCTGTAGAATCATTTTGGGATGAGATAAGAATCATTACAGAATGATCAGGAGGTCCCTGTGCCTTCCCGTGAGCTTGCAGTCCATTTATCTTCTCCTGTATGCCTCATGTTATGGACTGCTTCACTGCTGTCAAAATTTATCATCTGCAGAGGTAGTTAAAAACAAACAACCCTGAAGCAGGTTAAAACATATAATAACCTTGTTAGATTTTAAAAGACCAAACGAAGACACTTCAGTTTCCTCTAAATAGAGTTAAAAAAGTGTGACATGCAGGCTCTATCTCACTGCTGCAGCATCTCAAGTTCCACAGTTAAAAATGGCAGTCATTTTATTATCAGGCTAGGGAGTCTTTCTGAAGACTGGTCAACTGAAAATAGCAAGTTCCTCCTTTCTCTGTCTCCTTCTACTCTTGATGAGCAAAAAAAAAAAAAAAAAAAAAAGTGGAAATTATTCATTTTTCTTTACTGAATCTCCTGTGAACTTGATCTAGAGAAGGAAGGAAGGATGTGAACAGCCAAGCAGGAAAGGATTTGTTTTTCATCTCCACTGCCTGGAAATACTCAGAAGTATTTTACCACTTACTAGTAGTTATTTTATATAATTTAATAAAAAAAGTTTCTAATATTTTCTTCTTCTTTTAAATATTTACAATACCTTTAGAAACGCCCAACAGATTTTTCGGAAACCACAGTCCTGAATTTGTGCATCAGAGTTGACTCTCACTTCAGCCATACTTAGAAAATCAAGGATCTGCAAGCATCAGTACTTTTAGTGAATATATACTTTACGGCAATAAAAAAATACTGCTGAAAATACACTAGATGTGATTTATTACAGATTTCAGTTTTATACAGTTACAAAAAAAAAAAAAAGTACTTCTTCCACACAGTAACACAACTAGAAGCAACCTTTTGTATTTACCTGATGACTATTTATGATCTGTTTTAAAAAAGAACTGTTTTTTTCTTTAAGATCAGGTTTATTTTTTTTCCCTTCTTTCTCAATAATAAAAAAGGAAAATACATGATTAATTTTCATAAATCCTATAATTCATAAGTCATATCTACAGATAATATTCCTAGCAGGCAAAACAAGCTGTAAATTAATCTAACTGGAAAAAAATCAGTCAAAAAGCTAATTTTCCTTCCTAACTTCATCAGTTATGCCTATAAGAGTCTTCATTTTTCTTATCAGAATCTTCTTATATATAGCAACTCCTTTAAGTTTATAAAGCATATAAGAAACTTAAAATCATGTTATTTTCTATGTTACACTTCAAAAAACCACGGTGTTCAAATGGCAAGTTTTTGGTGTAGTCATATTTTTGGTTGCACCATCACGATTCCCATGAAGAATCTTTACACATAACTGTAGTTACATTTGTGCTAACTGGATACTCTCAATTCTAGAAATGTGTTCATTTACGAGTATCACAGAAAATAAAAACATATGGTGATATGGTATAGATATGTATTTGAAATTAGAAAAACAAGGAATAAAGAAATATTTATTGTATTAGCTTTGTAATTTCAGTTAAATACTGCAGAATCTCTCTTTGTATACACTTTTTACAAAAACTGTAGTACTTAAGCAGAAAGTTATGTTTAAAACCTACTCTACAATTTCTAAAATGTTAACAGAAAACAAGGCAAAAGTTTGTTCATTGGTACAATGGAAAAGATGCGCTACTGCAAGCAGACCTACTGTCTTTGAGTTTCCAGTACTTAAGCTTCTTTTCATATTTCAAGAATTGCCAACCCAGATATGTGTACAGGCTGGGAGAAGAACTCATTGAGAGCAGTCCTGCAGAGAAAGACTTGAGGGCTCTCATGTATGAAAACCTGGACATGAGCCAGCAGTGTGCTCTTGCAGCCCAGGGGGGCCATGAAGATGATCAGAGGGCTGAAGAAACTCTCCCATGAAGAAAGGCTGAGGGACCTGGGCTTGTTCAGGAGAAGTACTCTAGGATGACCTTACTGTGCTCTTCTTGTACTTAAAGGGGGCTTATAAAAAGATATATATTGTTTAGTCTCATAGTGACAGGACAAGGGAGAACACTTTTAAACTAAAAAGGAGAGTCAGATTAGATGTTAGACAGGAATTCTTTACTGAGAGGATGTTGAGGTAGTGGCACACACTGCCCAGAGAAGCTGTGGGTACCCCATCACTGAAGGCATTCAAGGCCAGGTTGGGTGGGGCTCTGGGTAACCTGATCTGGTGGGTGACAACCCTGCCCACAACAAAGGGGTTGAAAATCTAACATTCCTTCCAACTCAAGCCACTCTATGTTTCAAAGATGAATGTGAAAAAGAAAGTCTCATCTTTTTTATGTGGTATCATCCCTCCTGATCTGGAGTGATCTTAGTGAGCTTTTACATTAAGTTTCTTAGCTTGATTCTTCTTACAGATCAGGGGTTTTCTGACTTACAAGTGGTGTTAAAATCACTAATATTACTTTTTGAAACCTCCACTTAACGCTGTATATTAAAGCTTTACTTGTAATTCAATATAACTGAAATAAAACACTTGAATAAGCCATATATACACTCTTGAACTAACAAACTTTACAAAATCAAAACATTGAAATATTTTATCTTACCTCAAAAAATAGAATTACTTGAGGGCTTTCTTCAGTATTTTGAATAAAATAATTAAAGCGCTCATTAAATATGATTTGTTCCTCCCATTCTGGGACTGTTGACTTAAACTGTCTAAAGTCATATGGCTGTGTCATAATAGGAAGAATGTGGTCAATTTGCTCTTCTTCATAGTAAGACACAACTTTCCTCTCCCTGTATAAAAGTTTCCAAAAAGTTATAATAGTTATAATGTCTTAAAACCACAAAACTCAAACAAAACAGTAACTTTGATTAATGAAAGCAAGGAAAAATATAACATTTGATTTTAGGAAAAAAAAAAATAATCAAAAAACACACAAAGATTAAAGCAATTGGCAATGTACACAGAAATGTGGCACAGTGAATTTAAAAATTCTAACAATCATGCTAATGTGACCAAATTTATGCATAATGATTCTGGTAGAGTCTGCGGGGTAAAAAGTGTTAGAATTTGGTTTTCAGGATAATTATGGATAATAACAGTGAAAGGAAGTAACAGAAATGATTAGAAAAATGTAAAGAACTGAACTTCACTTAATGATTTTGGAAGTTATTTTATGGAAGTAAAAAGGCAAATGCTGCTTATATCACAAGAGTTTTGCTTACTTATTCTAATTTGGCATTTCAGCCAAGAAAATTTGAGAAATTGTCTCTCAGGAAAGAATACAGAATAAACAGTGTGGTAAACATGCAGACCTTAAAAGCAAGAAAAAATAGCACAGATCATTTGAAAGAGTCAAAAAAGAACGAACATCATCCTAATTTACTGTAGGTATTAATATGCATTATCAGAGATGTAGAAGCTGCCAAGAGATCTCGTAAGGTTCAGAGTTATTTTCATGTTCCATTTTATCAGGAGAAAAAAAATACGTATTTATAACAATCACAGACAACAGAAACAGTTTACTAAACAAAAGTCACCTATGATCCTTCTTGACATATAAGCCACTTTTCTGATCAACGATATGGATTTTAACTACAGGATGAGATACAAGATCAGTTTTAAGTCGATCAGATCGATGGATATAAACTCCCAACACAAGATCATCATCAGAACCAAATTTAGACTGAGTTGAGATTTCTGAAGTCCTCATTTCCTCATCATTTTCTGCAGAAACGCCTGTGTTATCTTCTATAAACAGTAAGAAACAAACAAAAAAACAAAACCCAGAGATTACTGTAGCAGCTTAATGAGTAAAAATATTTCATGTTCTCATAACATTCAATAGTAAAGTACTAGTATTTCATATGTTCTTTTTGTACTAGGCTAGAATAAAATCATAAAATTTGCAATATTTTAAACATGGTTGAAAGCACACAATATATATAAATGCATGTAAACTATTTCTATTAAAAATATTAAAAACCAGAGGTCTTTCTCTTGATTGACATAAGCTCTTTTCTGCTTTTTAACTACTTAAAATTAATATAGTTCACTAACCTGGGCTATGGCCTATAATTTTATTTTATTTTTAACAAACAATATAAGCAACAACTGATGCTTTCTTTTGTGCATTCTCCCTGAATCTACCAAACACTGGCTGAAGAACATCCCAATTTAGAAGTTACAGTGAGAATGCCATGCTTAATAGTTAGCAAAACATGAATTTGTGTAATGCCCCTTTTTAAAAAAATTGCTTCCTATTTTGGACTCTGCAATATTTGAGGGAATTAAGTCTCCAGTATGACTATGTGCTACCTGAAAAAGCATTTCTTACATTTGAACTGAGCAACAGTTAAAACAGTGACAATACACCATTTAAAAGTAAGATGTGATTAAATAATCAAAAAGTAATTAGAACATGAAAGTAAATAATAATCTATAAAGCTAGTGTATATGCATAAAATACTATATTATTCCTAAAATACACTTAACATCTTCACAATTTTAAAACTAACTCCAGTAAATGAATTCTCAAGATTATATACAGATACACCAAATTAACTTCCTTACAATTGATTATTAGAATTGGAAGAAAAAAAATACAACTAATTAAAGAAACAGATGCAACTCCAATTCCAGTCTCAGTCACTGCTGTGATAGTACTAGTGGCAAAATATTTAGATAAGAAGCAAAAAGAAAAAAACAACAATAAAGTGATGTGGATATAGCAGCACACCATTCATTTTGCTAGCAGACCTTTTTTGGTTTTCTTTTTAACCTTCTTTGCTTTAGGTTTCTGTTTTCCCATGCTTTCTTCCAGGTTCTGTTCTTCTGATACAAATTCTCTTTCCAATAAGTGATTTTCATTGTTACTTTCTGCTGGATGATGCTGCAGCTCAGAAAGGGACATTGCACTGCAATGTAATGGATTACTGTCAACAATTGCATTCTATGACATACAGAAAAATTGTATGGAAGATTCAGAGTCCGTAAGTTTAATATTAATGTCAACAGTGTTCTGAAACACTGTTCTGTAACATCTATTTCATAACAGAATTATCCAGTTAGCTCATTACTTAACATATAAATACAAAAACCCACTTATTGACTATATTAATATGAAAAACGTTGCTTAAGATTCATACACAAATGGTAAACTTATCACAATACCTTGTTTCAGCTTCGCATACAACTGCGACTTCTTTCTTCTTTTTTTTCTTTTTGCCCACTTCATCACTCAATGCAACTTCATTGCTTTGAACAGCAGAGGTAAATTCAGACATCTGTTCTTTAAGTTTCATTCTTATTTTCTTTTTAATTGCATTTACCTCATTCTCAGCCACATGCAACTGATAAGCTTGAATTAGCTCTTCTTCCTCTTCTAATTCAATTGCGTTTCTCACTTCAGTGAAGGAATTTTTAATCTTTCCATCACCTTCTTGATGAGATATGTCTGTTTGTGATTTACATTTTGTCTTTTTCTTTGGAAAATCATTAAGCTTTTTTTCAAAACTCTCCAATTTAGCTTCACATAAATTTTCCTCCTCATTAAATTGTTCTTGTAACAATGATTTCTTTTTCTTCTTGTTAGACTTTGTTTGCTTGCTCGCCTCTCCACTAACAACATCATTATTTATTTTCTCTGCGATTGATGCTTTCTCTCTGAGTTTATTTTTTGTAAATCGGGGACTCTCTTCTTCAGGATTGTACGTGTTGTTTATAATTGCTTCATCATTCCCACTTTCTTTTGTTAGATCGATATTACTTCTAAAAGTGTCAAGCTATAAATGAAAAGAATATGAAATGTAATAAAATTCCATTCTAAGGATGAACATACTACTTTATGTTATTCCTTCAGCAATATTACAAAAAGCAAAATCGAGGATCTAATAGTTTTTTTATGTTTAAAATTAAGAAGTGACAGACTGAAAGACAACAGATAATTCACACTGGAGAAAAAAATTTATTTGGACACTTCACCTTCAGTACAGTTTCACTATGTTTTCAAATGACTCGTGCATATCTAGCAAAAAGAAACCAGTGAGTCCACTCCAGTAAGTATAGTGCATAAATATGCTTTACACTATGACAGATTTGAAAACAACAGGCAGCATGAAAACAAATACTTTCACCCATTTAAAATGCAAGTTAGAGACAAGCTTCAGGGACCATAAAGAAGATGATGTTGATCGTTAGCCTTTGATAGATCGTTACTCCATCAAGCCTTGTACTAAACTTACAAGGTAAAATGTTAGTAGCAAGAGGGCTGCAGGGGTGGCCTCTCTGAGCAGAGACCAGCACCACCCTGTGCCAGATCATCTGCTCCATATTTGTCACTGTGAAAGCAAATTTAAAAAAGAAAGAAGCACTGTCCAACAGCAACTGGGAGACAGGAGTGAGAAACATGAGAGAAACAGCCCCGCAGCCTCCAAGGTAGTGCAGAAGGAGGGCAGGAGGTGCTCCAGGCACAGAGCAGCAGCTCCCTGCAGCCTAGGAGAGACCCACACAGGAACAGGCTGCCTCTCTGCAGCCCCTGGGCACCGCTTGGAACAGATCTCCACATGCAGCCATAGAGAGTTCATGGTGTAATGGCTGATATGAGGCATGAAGGAGGCACAGCCCATGGAGAGCCCTGCAGAAGCAGCCCAGGATAGAGCTGCAGCCCATGGAGAGAGGCCCATAGTGGGGCAGGAGGGCCAGAGGATCCAAACTAAAACAGTGCCTAAAGGGTGGGCCCCATAATATGAAGTTGTGTTGGGGTAATACTTAGAGAGCTGCAGCCTGAGGGAAACCCACATAGGATTGGTTCAGGAAGGTCAGCATCCCATGGGAAGGACCCCACACTGGAGCAGAGTGACCATGAAAGAGCAGCAGAGATGAAGCATTATGAGATGAGAGACATCTTCTTAGTTTGCATTTAGTTCTCACTGTTCTAGACTGTTATCAGTAGGCAATAAATTAATCTTTCAAACTGAGTCCATTTTACCTGTGACAGTAATTTGTGAAAGATCTCCTGTCCTTATCCATCCCATGAGCTCCATTTTCATTGCATCTTTCTCCCCCTTGTGTTGAGGAGGAGACAAGCTGTGTGGATCTTGCCTACATAACAGCGCTAAACCATAACACAAAAAGAATCTTTCAGAAACCAAAATCAAAAACCTGTTATCTAAGCTGCTCGAGTGTTTCTAAAATAACTCTGGTGTGCAAGAGTCATTTCCTAAGAGAAACCTGGTTATGGCAAAATCCTGCTTGAATTATTAACTAGAACCTGTTATTTATTATGCCTACAAATGAAATCATTTGTCCACAAAAACGCAGTCCAGTCACTTAATTATATTTCCTTTTCAGAAAAACAAACACAACAAACAAAAAACAGAATATCCTCATAGTGAGATTAAAAAAAACATCAAACTTCAGCAAATTCCAAGAACATTAAAAAAAATACAGCAGACAGCACAAAGCTGTTTCAAGACAGCTCGTGAAACACAAGTTCCTCAGACACATAGCCTGTGTGATCTTAACTTGGGCCATGTTTTCTACACATACAATTTAATTACAAAAAATAATTAACACATCACTCGCATCAGACTGGGTGCTGGACAGATAAGAGGACCTTGCTAGAAAGATCATCTGTCTGAAAAGCAGAACCACAGGAGATCAGCTAAGAGCAACTGTCTATGTATAACAAACTTGATCTAAGTTAGAAAAAGCACCCATCTGGAAAAGCAGCTCAGAGGACAACAATACCTTTGGAGTAACTCCAGCATGTCTGGTCCCGACCTCATCAGCTTAAAGCATAGAACAAACAAGGTGGCTTTTTTCAGGACTGTCACATTAGGATAAGTGGGCAGAGGAAGCCACCTGCCCAAGAACAGGTTTGCTTGTGCAGCTGATTTGACAGGAGAGGGTAGGGCACAACAAACGCACACAGACTGGCTAACACACAAGCCAAACTCAGGTACTTTTCATTTGCCACCTGTACTCCAGAGCTGACACCCAGCAGTCTCTTTTATAAAAGACTTCTCAAATGTGCATGCGTGGAACCTGGAAACACAAACTGATTTTGCTCATAACATCAAGCATTACCTAGGCAACTGTGTGTCTTCCCACAAAACAGACAGACCTCAAAAGAATAAGAACCAGCACTTGCCAACTCACTGAAGGGCTGAGCTGGCCACTGACTCTGCTTGCAGTGAGACAGTAAATAAAAAGCCTGAAATGGACACACATAATGCAGTCCTGCCTTGAATATAATGCCTTAGTTTTCAATGTATGCTCATCTCAGTATTATCAGCTGGTTAGGTCGTAGTCTAGGAAAGAATTTCTTGACTCAAAGTCTTGTCTGTCACCTGGTAGAGACTTCATAGACTTTTTTTTTTGTTAATTATATATCCTCTTTTCTACCAGAAAATCTATACTGACGTAGATGCATTAAATCCTTGCTTGATCTGACATTTAGCTCATTCTAATAACTTGTAATAAGAGGTACAACTGGGGAAAAAATAAGTATAGTGACTGTTAGCCTTGGAAGGGTTAATAGCAAATTCCTTTCCTGTCTGTGTTCTAATGTCTTGCTTTTTCAGCCCTACCTCGAGGCGTCAGAGCCACTGCATCTCTGGCTACTAAGCAGCAAAGTAGATCTTCACCAGCCACAGCTGACATCTATATTCATTTGCATTACTATCCCTTCACTCCTATCAGTTGTGACTTGAAACCCATCCTGCCCTATTGCCATGGCTTCTCCCCTTCCAGTCAGAGTGCTTCCTTTCTCTCCAGCTAATAGGCAACATAGAATGTAGCAGGCGAGCAGTCTCTCTATCACATCTGACATTTAAAAATCACAGCAGCCTCCTGTAGTTCCACACTCAGGTCTCAAGGAAACATTGGACTATGAAGAAAAGGTTTTATTACTTTAAGAAAGACTAGGTTCAGTAAGGACAAAAGCAGCAGCCTGGGACATTTCCAGTGGAAAACATGCTCTCAGCCATGACCTGTTTCTGATCAAACCTGGGAAGCCATTTATGGCAAGCATGTGGCACAAAGACAAACATCACTGATGAATTTCACATTACTTAAAGAGATCCGAAACTCTGTACAGTTGTTATATGAAGTGAGCAAAACGGGAAGAGAACCAGACAAATCTCAACATCTCCTTCTCTCGCTTTCTCATAAACATTTATTTCTCACAAAGAAATGAAAGGCATTTGCTGAAGCATTCACAGAAATTCACAGAACCACAGCATTGGAAGGGACCTCAAGGATCATGAAGCTCCAACCCCCTTGCCACATGCAGGGCCACCAACCTCCTCATTTAATACCAGACCAGGCTGCCCAGGCCCCCATCCAACCTGGCCTTGAACATCTCCAGGGACGAGGCATCCACAACCTCCCTGGGCAGCCTGTTCCAGTACCTCACCACTCCCTCTGTAAAGAATTTCCCCCTCACATCCAATCTAAATCTTCCCTCCCTCAACTTAAAACCATGTCCCCTTGTCCTGCAGTTATCAACCCTTTCAAAGAGTTGATTCCCCTCCTGTTTGTAGGCTCCCTTTAGGTATTGAAAGGCTGCAATGAGGTCACCCCGCAGCCTTCTCTTCTCCAGGCTGAACAAACCCAGCTCCCTCAGTCTGTCCTTATAGGGAAGATGCTCCAGTTCCCTGATCATCTTTGCCGCTCTCCTCTGGAACCTCTTCAACAACTCCCTGTCTTTTTTGTACTGGGGGCTCCATACTTGGATGCAGTATTCCAGATGGGGCCTCACAAGAGCAGAGTAGAGGGGGACAATCACCTCCCTGTCCCTGCTGGCCATCCCTCTTTTGACGGAGCCCAGGATACCATTTGCCTTCCGAGCTGCAAGAGCAACACTGCTGGCTCATATTAAGTTTTTCCTTCCCTGCAGGACTGCTCTCAAGAACCGCTCCTTCCAGTCTATATAGATGCCTGGGATTCCTCCGGCCCAAAGGCAAAACTCTGCACTTTGCCGTGTTGAACCTCATCAGGTTCACCCAGGCTCACTTTTCTAGCCTCTCGAGGTCCCTCTGAATGGCATCCCTTCCTTCCACCATGTCAACCGCACCACTCAGCTTGGTGTCGTCAGCAAACTTGCTGAGGGTGCACTCGATTCCGTCATTGATAAAGATGTTAAAGAGCACCGGTCCCAAGACAGACCCCTGGGGATGCCAATCGTTACCGGTCTCCACCTGGACATAGAGCCATTGATGACCATCCTCTAGCTGCAGCCTTTCAAAACTCCTACCTAAATGCAGCATGGAAAATATCAACGTGAACTCTTAAATCTTTGACAGACTTTAAGGAAATATTCAGAACTGTCAGTGTAAGGTTTCAATACATGTTGTTCTCAATATTTTCCTTTTTTGTTTAGTTTTTTTGATTGGTTTAAATTCACAGCTCCGTGCACACTAATACTACAAATGCTCCTTTACTGCTGTGTATTAGCTTTTGCTTCTGCTCACCATGATTCTACTTCAAGCATTTCTAGCTAACTCCAAAACAGTAGCGTTTTTACATCAGAAACATTTGAATTGAAAACCAACTTAAAAATCAAAGTAAGTATTAGATTTTTATGTGAGTAGTACATAGTTGCATGTGAATATGCAATTATGTGCTCAAAAACACATCATCCTTAAAATTTACAAATTAAAAAAAATCATGTTTCATAGAAGCACAGAATGGCTTGGGTTGGAAGTGACTTTAAAGATCATCTACTCCCATCAGTATCAGAATACTCATATAGTTACATTTGTGCTGCAAAAGATTTCTGTATTATTGTGTTAGCTGGGCTTTTAGTATCACTTTTGCAGAAGTCTTCTTTCAGAAAATGATGGTAACCTTGCAAGGAGTTGTTAGCTGTGACTGCTGGCTTAAGTAATTTAATAGCTAGTAATGCACTGAGCTTCAGTGTAGAACACCTTCATCCACTGTGTATTTCTTTTTTTTTTTCATAGGGAATGATCTTCAGAACAGCAATACCGTGCTTGGTGATCTTCTCTTGATAACCCTTACAACTAGAACAGGGCCCTAGTTACAATTGTCTCTGATTGCATCAGGGACTATTTAAGCAATCGAGAGGCATTGTTCCAAATGCAAATATGGCTGAGATACTCAAAAGGATGTTTTGACACTTAATTTCTTAAGCTGTTACTAGTTGCATTTAACTGTGGCAATGTTTGCATACTATGTTTCAAAACCTGTAATACATAACAACTTAGCACAGATGCTTGCAGCCCATCTGTGTTTCCCTTCTTTGCTACTGAAGTAAACCTAAAAACAGAACACTCTTGTAGTTACACATGCCAGCAAAGCAAAAGGCTTTTTCATATTTTAAACATCACACTGATTCTCTGTATATACTATCGACAATCTAATATATGCTCCAAGGCTCACAAAATAAATACGTATATATATATATATATATATATATATATATATCCATAAATACTAGCTTCAGATGATCAAATGAGAAACTTAAGCTTCTGTATGACAACTTTATCTGTAAGTATGTTTAGCAGTCGCATAATAAATAACAAATATATGTAAAGATCTGAGATTATATAAAGTAGCATTCCATTGTCTTTAACAAGTTACACAAGAATGAACTTTCACTTCCAACATGTGGAATGGATGCAACTGCAAGAAAAAAAGATAGACAGCATAAAACCTAACAGAAAATAAGGACAAAAAAAAAAAAAAAATCAAAAAAACTTGTCTTTTAAGCAAATTTCTTTCCTTGGAAATTCCAATCATCATCAATAGCTGGGATTATATAGGACTCAAACACTACGTTTCTGTTCAGGAAAAATGTTATGATATAATCTCAGAGGAATCTTTCAGGTTCTTTCAATTAGAGATATGCTACAAACAAAGAAGTCATCTAAGCATGCAGTCATCTTGATAGAAGCATTCCTAATCTGCAAGTCGTAAGCTAAGGCATGATCTTTAAAATGGGTGTATTGTGTAAGTACACATGCAAAGACAAGGTAAAGAAGCATAGTTTAGCAAATACAAAAATATTGTGATTATGGAGATCAAAATGAAAAAACATTTCAAGTGTCATTCAATGTTGTTTGTAAATTCCTACATCTGTAACTTTAGGGAATGAAATTGATGATGATTTAAGTTCTTAGAAGTTCTCAATTCACAGATGTATTACACATCTGTTTTACTCTTAAAACAAATACTGTTATGGCTAAAATCCTATCATTCAGATTCCTACTGAAGTCAATAGTGAATTTAAAAATTGCAACAATTAAAAAAAAAACATAATGGGAAAAAGTACTGACAGACTTCAAATTCACTTATTCTTTTCCAAAATTACTTCCCAAATAATTCTGACATGCCGCTGAAGTAAAACTTCTGGTATGTAAACAATAAATAAGACCCATGTTAAACCAAACGACATGTAGAAGTATAAACTGTATTTCAGCATATTTCATTTCTGAAGTCATTTTCCTGGTATTTTTCCATCGAGGAAGGCAGCTAACCAAAAGTTGGATGCATTCAAACTTACCACAATATTCTCCTGAGAATGGGACTTCTTTTTCCTTGATTTCTTTTTGTCTGCTAGGCCAGCATGACGTCTGAAGATTTCCTCAAAGCGAACTTTGGTTTTCGCCTTTGCCTCACTTTCAACTGAAAAAAGTAAATTAGACTATGATTCAAAAACCACTACTCCTACAAAAGTGCTTTAACGTGACTGGAGGCAGTAATTATTTTTATCAGGAAAAAAGTTACCAAGAAATGTGTTTAGTATTCAGTTAAGAATTTCCACTGACAGTGTAAACTGCAAGAGGATCACTTGGCAACATGGTACAAACATGGTTGCTACTCACTGATGAAACTGGCACTGTTTTTAATCTGTTTCCTGAAGAAAGCAGATTTTTTAAACAGCGTACACATCAGGATCAGCAAAAGACCTTGGGCTAGCCAAAACAGGGCACAGGTGATTGGCCTCATCATTTATGAGCAGTAGTACCCTATAAAAGAGGTTAACATACTGTCCCCAGGAAAAGGAGCTGCTCTGGGTTCTTACTAAGCCTGAAACAAATCTGTAACAGGCAGAAGCACCTATGGATCTGAAATCAGCTAATGTTGAGAACCCCTGCCTTTCTCTGAACCATGATATTGTTATCAGCAGCATTTTAACCCTTGAAGTAGCAGGTGTTCTAGCCCTACCACTCCATGCCCAGGTAATGCTTAATTTGTAGCTAAATGATTAAAAATGCAATCCAGCACACCACCAGAAAAGGCTACTGAGTCCTCAGCTAAAGCATATTTACCACTGTAATTAAAATATTTAAATAAGCAGACAAATTTTAAAAAATAAAATAAAAAAGCAGCACTTTGAAAACCAGATGCAACTACGGGCTCAAAACAAAAGCAATGCAGCTTGAAAAACTCATCAACAGAAGAAGCTCCTACCACATAGTTCTATCTATTAAAATACACATTAGAAATTAAACACAAATATTCTTACCTGTTGGCATTTTCAGTCCTCAGTTAAAGGTAGCTCAACAGGACAGCTGCTTCTTCCTCAGGATTCATCTTTTTTTTTTTCCAAAGTAATTAATAACTTTAATTAACACAACTGGTCCATGGACTTGAAGCTACAAATTGAATGCATGCTCATTAACATCAAGTATGAGTACAGGTCTTTCAGACAGTCTAGAAATAAGTATTTCTCTAAAATACAAGTTCTCTGCTGTCAAATATCAGCACCTAATTCTCAGCATCCAATACTTGTTATTTCAAAGCAAAAGAATAAAAAGCTATAGCAAATTAAATAGATATTTTTCTGAATGGACAAGTATTTCAGTAGTGCTGCCCTCAAAGAACAAGCACCTCTACTGTAGACTTCATTTATGTGAAGTCATTTATACTGAAACTTCCCTAATCAGATTCCTATCTGATAGCATCTTAAAGAAGTCTCATTTTAGCCAACTGATAGCCTACAATGAAAAAGATTTACAGTTGTTAGCAAATCTAACTTTAGTGCAGTTCTATAAATATTTATGTTTACATGTTATGTTATGTTTAAGTATTTTGTATGAAGTAGACAAGCAATTACATGAAACTTTTCCGTAAAGAAATAATGATACGCTCTCCTGGTTGTGGAGAAAAGCTTGAAAATGCAATACAAACAAAGTTGGAAGGCAAATAAAAATATTACACACATTTATCTCTTCATCAAGAGAAATGAGAAAGTTGTTGTAGGGGAACTGCTAGGTCAGGGCTTGAACTGGTGATGGAGCACCTGATGAAGGAGTGGCTGGCCCAGGGGGCACAACTACATTGTTTGCACTTGTGTTCCCTACCTGACCAGAAGGGCTGGACCCAGGGTTGAGCTGCCCTGGGCTCGTGTAAGGGCCAGCCACTGTAGGGAGGATCTCTCTTAGGCCTAGGCTTTTTCCTAAGGAGGAGTGCTGCACAGCCAGAGAACCCCTTCAGTAGTTAGGTGAGTTCAGTTCTTCTGAGATTAGTGGTCTACCTATGAATATTTTGCTTAGTATTGCCAAGAATGTGTCAGAAGCAATTTTGCTTCCTTGTAAGCATAACAGTTGTATAATTAAAAAAAAAAAAAAAAAAGCTATTTTGTAAACAGTGGAACTAATGAAACCTATCTTCCTATGACCTATGAATGTATTGTGCTTTCCTTGGCCTTCTATGCAATACACTATCATCCCTACCTACCTTCCCACTAGCACATCAGGCAAGAGCTCCAAGTTCTTCCTGCATAACAGCCTGCATTAGACACTACTCACACACTCACAGGACCCAGAATGCACCAGTCCTAGTAAATTAGATGTACTAGTAAACTTTACTAAGCTATACTGCTTAATTCTCCCTGGAACAGCTTCAGTCCAAACCATCTAGCACTTTCCTGAACAATACCTGTATACAGATTAGGAGTTGGTGCAGATTATGTGCCTGAGCATCTGCACTATGGTAGCCTCAGGTTCTTCCTGTCTCTTGCAGTGTTATTTGCTTCTTCCTTAACCCCTACTGGTACAAGCTTTCAGTTACTTACAGTAGCCTGGTCTGTTAACTGACAAAACCAAACCAAATTAAGAAACAAACAAACAAACAACAACAACAAATAGGCAAAGTGTATGGGTTGGTTTAAAGTTAAATAAGTGCTACTTAGTCAGTTGGCAAACGTTAGTTTTGTGTACTAAGCATCCAACAATGTAAGAACATCTGAAATGCCCAAGGATGACCAAAGTGACTCCACAGGAAATGATCTATTCTGTAATATGCTTCATCCTTTCACCCACCAGGGTACAAATATTTTCCCTTACTAAAAATCTTTCTACTTGTAGAGCAAAGCTTCATCAGCACAATTAAACAGTGACTGTTCAATGTAACACAAATGCCTTATTCTTTCAGGGAATGAAAGCAGAAAACACTACTGAAAGAACATCTGCCTTTGAAATTTATACTGTTGTACAAAATGGCCATTTTAAAAGTATAGTTCACCATAAACTAGGAAACACTCATAATTTGAGGGAGTAGAAAACAATACAGTGATAAAACTTAGCATACTAACACTGGCATCATTCACTGTGAGTGGCAGGAATGTGTAAGATTCTCTTATGATTAATTCACTGATTCCAACCACCTCTCCAAAAATATCATTATAAAAATCAAAAGAAATGACAAAGCGTACCTCACAAGAACAAAAAATACAAGATGACAAAGAGCAAAGTAGTGCAGTAAGTAAAGTATAAACCTACTTCAAGTACGGATATATTTTATAGCCAAAGGATAAGTGAGTCACAAAACAACAACAAAAACCTGTGGGTAAATTAATTTTGCAGATACTTTTCCTCATAATGGAACAAATACCTTTCCCAAGGCCAGGCTCATCTTACGTGACCAGTAGTCTCTGTGAAATGCATACGTTTGCCAAATCCACCAAGGACGGCATCATTTTCCATTTACCTCTGAGCATTCAGAAAAAAAGTATCTACCATCTTATCTCTCAATAAAATTGAGATTAAATCCTATATAGATAGAGCTTTTCTTTCAAACACCTTTCTAGTTTAGAATTACATGACATCTGACATGGTTAAAGCAACTAATAGACTGGTGTAAATATAGATCATTAATCAACAGGGATTAGAACTGTTTATATAACATCATCTTAAAATAGGAGAGATTTCATCTTACATTAGAGATCAACAACCACAAGCCCCCAGAATGGCCCAGGTTGGGAAGGACCTCAAGGATCATGAATCTCCAACCTCCCCATTTAATACTAGACCAGGCTGCCCAGGCCCCCATCCAATCTGGCCTTGAACACCCCTAGGGATGGGGCATCCACAACCTCTCTGGGCAGCCTGTTCCAGCACCTCACCACTCTCATAGTAAAGAACTTCCTCCTGACACCCAACCTAAAATAAACTCACTGAGATTAATCTGGTAAAATGTACTGTTGCCTGACCAGATTTAATCTTTTCCATTTTAATTAACATAAGGCAATCCAGGAACAACAAAAATGCGTATTTGAGAACAGAAGTATATTCCAGCCATCAGGAATAACCAGGAAAAATAAATCACGAAATCTTTCAAGAATGAATGGAAACCTTCCAGAAAAATCAATCAACTTGCTCTTCTCTAATATTTCACCTGTACTTCTAACTCTGAGTCTGCATCAATTTCTGTTCTTTTCACATTTGCAGTACAGTGAGTCACTATATTCTGCAACTACAGTATGGGTATTCTCAACACAAAACATGTCACTCTACCCTGGAAAAATGCTTTTATTAATAAATGAATGACAAACTCAAAAGCAACCTATATTATAACGCATTAGAATTTGTATAAATTGTACTATAGAATAGGAATCCAAAAATCTTCCAGCAGCTCTTTGTTTATATCTCATACTTTAGATGAGGTCAGTCATCTCAAAGCAGGAGATCTTGGATTTTACCAGTAGGTTTCTCATTCAAGTATCTTTAGGGACCACTATCTCTAGACACACGTAAAAGCTTTAATGCAGAATTATACAGGAAAATAATACTGAGTCAAATCTGCTCATTTTTACTAACGATAAATGCTAGTTCACAAAGCGGGGGCATTATTCACAAAAGTTTAGTATTTAAGTCAAGAAAGCAGACAGCCAACTTTATTAATGCCGTGCAAGGATGATGAGCTTGCCTATCAAAACACCCTATGAGAGCTGTATAGACATGCTTGCAAATACCTTGTGTTCACACTACTTTGAGAGGATATTTTTAAAAGTTGATCACAGAACCACAGAATGGTTGGGTCAGAAGGGACCTCAAAGCCCACCCAGCCCCAACCCTGTGCCATGGGCAGGGCTGCCCCCACCAGCTCAGGCTGCCCAGGGCCCCAACCAACCTGGCCTTGAGCACCTTCAGGGATGGGACAAAATGCTCTCTGACTTTCTGGCATTGGCACACCAAAAAGCCTCAGAGTAACTGAGTAATTTTTTTTTTTTTTCCCCATTATGTTTGGGGCCTTTCCACGACCGTGGAGGCTAAAAGAAAAGCTGCTGTCTTGACGGCAAAACTATGGATTTCAGCTCCCACTGAGGAAGCACAGATTTCTATCATTGCTTACTTAATGTCAAGTCTCTGCCTTATTAATCAGAACTACAGAAGGTAGTTCCCATCAGCAGACTACAGCGACCGTTTCCAGAGCGCTGTTTCGCTTTGCACGGAGCAGCGGCGGTAGCGCGAGGGACACAAACCAACGGCAGGGGCACACACAAGGCTAACCGAGGGGCTGAACCTAGGGCTGCTCAGCCTGTAGGAGGCTCAGACACCACCGATGGGTCCCCCTGCGCTCAGAGGCCCGCCTGTCCGCTCCACGCCGCCACCCCTCCGAGCACCGCCCGCGCGCACCAACGGCTGCGTCACAGCGCGCTCCGCATCCACCGCCGACCGCCGACCCCCGACTGCCAAGGGGAGCCGGGAGAGACAGCAGCGGGCTGGAGACGGCGGATCCCAATCTGCCCGCCTCTAGACCCCAGCCGTCCGCTGCTTGCCGCAGCCCCGCTTTCCCGCCCGCCCGCGGCGTGAAGACATCACTCACATCGGGCCCGTCCGCCTCGGTGGCACCTCACCGTCACCCCCGTCAGTGGGCTCTCCCTTACACAGCACTCCCCCCTCCGCAGCGTCGCGCAGGTGGTTTGGCCGAAAACAATCCCCGCTGCCAGGGAAACCGCGCGTCTGGCGCATGCGCGCGGAGGGGGGAGAGCGCTGGGTCTCGCTCGGGCAGAACGTGCTCGTGGGTCTTCCTACCGGCAAGGAGCGCATGCGCGAAGTGCCGTCGCCTTGTGGAGGCGGTTGCCTGCGTAGTGGGGGCAGGCGGCCTGGCGGGTGTTTGTGCGCGTGTGGGGCGGTGCTTTGTCGGTCTCGGTGGTGCTGGTGGCTCCCGCGGGCTTTGGCGCCCTGAGGTGGCGGGAGCTGCCCGCCAGCGGGACTACTGGCGGCGCCGCGCGGTGGCTGTGTGCCATGGCTACAACCTAGAGGTGAGGTAACGTGAAGGATTCTGCAATCGTGACATTCGCAGTTCCCAAGGGAACCGTCCCTGCATTCTGTCAAAAGAATGTAGCTCCTGAAATTGTTTACTTATATCTGAAGTACCAGATCCTTTCTTTTTCCAGTAGTTGCTTGCCCTCCCCATTCTGAAATGCATGCGTGCACCTAAGTGATAGGTAGGGAATGAGGCAGTATCACAACTATTGCATTTGGAATAAATATATAGAACTTGTAAGCCAATTAGAATTAGAGTAATTAGAATTACTCCCGAATGAACAGTTTCTATAGAGATCACTCCCAGGTTTACACATATTGTTTTGTTTTCCTCATCCTTTGTATTTTCACGCAGTACTTAATATGGCCATTGCTAATTACAGAGAATTAGAATATGTATGAGAATATATGCAAAACTTTTCCAAAATATGATGCTTAGGGTTGTCATCCATGATAGTCTGCTACAGTTCTTCTAAGAGTAAATTTGATGTCAGACATACAATATTAATTCTGAACTAGCATGGGTTGAAAAGCAATCATCTTCACTCCCAAAGTCTACAGAGTTGTATATCAACTCGAGCTGGTGGAGATAGATGATTTAAGCACTATTCTTTCAGATTTATAAGTTTTGTGAGGCTTTAGGAACCCATTGTGAGTCAGTGAGTAGTGAAGACTCCCAGAAGCCTTCTATGTACTATACTGAACTCTAACCTTAGAGATTGCTTGTGAAGTTTCACATTTATCTGGTATAATATTGCATAAGCACTATCCTCCCCCATAAATCAGCCTACATATTGTGCACATACATAGATGTTCTAGCACAGTTGGCAGACTGATCTCAGTGAATAAATGAAATCCTCCTCCATGGAAGACTTTCTGGATCAGTATATGTAGTCTTCTAGTGGAGTCACTGTCATATATCATATATATCATATATCATATATCATATGATAATAATATATCCACAACCAAGGAGGTTGTGAATGCCCCATCCCTGAATGCATTCAAAGCCAGGCTGGATGTGGCTCTGGGCAGCTTGGTCTGGTGGTTGGCAACCCTGCATTTAGCAGGAGGGTTGAAACTAGATGATTTTTGAGGTCCATTTCATCTCAGGCCATTCTATGATTCTATATTAGGAAAATTAATTAACACTGCTTTGCCTTTCCATGGCCACACTGTGAGGGAGAGACAAGGTGACAAGGTTTCATGGTGTATGCTAATACCCCCAATACTGGATTTCAATAACTTCATTGCAGATTAGAGAAGAGCCTAGAATGTTTTCCATATTTCTTCCTATGAAACTCTATGTCTTGTAGATATTCCCATGTGCTTTTTATAATATGTAACACGATCTGCTGATATCAGGCAGTTCTTTAAGTCACAAATGACATTTGCACTACAGCTCAGAATGTTACAATGTGTAACAAAGTCATTGTCACAAATATCCTAATATCCTTTTTTTTTTTCCATTTCCCATAGTAAAATATATTTGGAAAAGATTTAAGCTTCACTTATTACTGCAAAAGCAATGCAAGTCCGGGGGAGCGTCTAAGAGGTCCAGCTCAGAACTTTGACAGCCCAGAAAATCATGGGATGCATTTTGTCTGTACTTGGATGACCTCTGGGTGACCAAAAAAAAGTATGCATATTCCAAATGCAATGCATCCTAGCCAAAAACGTACCCCAAAATACTATTCAGCTGGAGAAAAATACTATTTGTGGAGAAAAACAAGACTCCTGAAAAAGAAAGGTCACAGGGGTACATGGAATTTTATTCTCCAGTGAATTGGAAAGTCTGTATTCACTTTATTCACCTTTGAAGTGAAGTAGCTTGTGTATCAAAAGTTTTCCATTACTTCTGTATGAGAAGTAGAAAGGGACATGCACAATGATGTTGTATTGTAGTGCACATTAAGAAAGTTTGCAGATATCACGAGTATTTGAAAATACTGTGGGCATTTTGAAATGATGAAGAATGGATTGTGGCTCTTGTCAGTACCTAACTGACAACAGAAAGGTAAAATCTGTCCCATTCAGGGGACAACCTCTAGGTGTCACTTGAAAGCATGTAATAGAAACTGGATTTGAGATTGGGCAATTTACACAGGTCTAAATATGCAGTGGGATTCTAGCAGAAGTTGTTTGTGAATTATTTTCTCTTCATAGGCTAATATAATTTAGCTTCTGGTGCGTTGGGTGTTCTGAGCAAACAAACTTTTTCATGTAAGTTGAAGCTTGTGTAGTTTATGCGACAACTCACAGAAAAAAATTGGTGATACTGATTAGGAAAAGAAATGCCACAAAAACGTCTAACATCAATTACCAGCTCCTTTAGTAAGCTTAGAAATGAGTCATGCAAGATACTTGATATCCTGAGATCAGTGTATTTCCATGCCAGATTTTAGCACTTTGAAAGGAAATCGTGAGGCCTAGCTATTTTGGAAACCTGATTTTCCCTAAATAGTTGGATAGCGTAACTATGAATGTCAGTACATGCTTATTTGGCAGTGTAGATTTCTATTGGCTTTTCTCAGAGCTTCAGTTCTTTGAGATGAAAAGATTTCCTTGTTAAGTTCAGACTTTGACACAGCCCTTGAAGTTGGTATCTGTAGTTCAGGGGAACACATAAGCATGTAATATACTCAGCCCTTTTTCAGTAAAGGTTTTTTGCATGTGTTTCTGAATGTCCTTTACCCTCATTGATTTTTTTGAGCTGCAGTTATCATTCTAAATTTAAGTAGAAAACTGATTATTTTTCCTTTCTGCTTTGTCACTTTATTGTGGGTGACAATTTCCCCAAAGCTAAAATTTCTGATATGGAGAAGACTTCTTTCACAATTTGCTACAGTTTTTACCTATAGGCTGATAACAGAAAATCAATCAATGTATTAATCTAAATGATAAATCTCCTTTTGTCTATGTGAAGACGTTTTCAGTTTAGGAATCTTTTATGAAGCTTCAGTCTTAGTTGTCTTAGTAATGGAGTGAGTTGGAGCCAGGTTGAAACTAAAAAGTAGCACAATCCTATGATCTGGTGTTAACGGGCAATATTAGATTCCTTATTTTGGACTGAGTAATTCTGTTCTTCATTTTAATTAGGTTGAAGTTTATAGGAAGTTCCTATCAACACACCCTCTTATCTCAGGTTGTGAACTGATGTGTTCAGTTAGCTATTCTTGATAATGTGTTTTATTTTTAGAACACGAAGAAGCATGAGATAAGCTTATTTTGTTTAACTGCCAGAAACTGAGGATGCAGAAGCCATAGATTCAAATTGCCTTTTCAGACAGAGAAGTCATCACCCTCTGCAGCAAAGTTTAGATAGTGATTTCAGTGGGATTAAAGTTTCTCCAGCACTATCTCCTGAACTATAGCTAAAACTCTACTAGTTTTGTTTGTTTGTTTGTTTGTTTTTCCTGTCTTCAGAACAATAATATTTACAAAGTCTTGTGTTCTTGAAAGCAGGTTCTCACCAGGGAAACTGTTTAGAAGCTGCAGGTACCTCGCCACACGATGGCAGAGTAACAGCACTTGTCACTAAGTCTGTTTTTTTCTGAAGTGATTGAAAACACTGGTTATTGGAGCTCATTTTTTTTCCTGCAACTAAGTGCAGCACTATTTAACTTTTCAAAATGTCATTGTTTCCCTTCTATAGTTACTGCATCTTTGCATGCATTTTAATTACATTGTTTTCCTTTTGTGTTATTTTTTCAGTTATACAATATGCTTTAATTAAGAATAATGATGAAAGAATAATGAGAGCTTGGTTCTGCTGTATATCCCTATTGTATCCTATGGTTAATAGTTTTTTATTTGTAGACTACTTGTGGTCTCCATCTTTTCTTAGAAGACCAATGTATTCTTTAAAATGTTTCTGTTGATTTGTATCATTTGTATCATCAGGTCATTTCAGAGATTTTAATTCATAGATTTCTGGTAGGTTCTTATATATTTGTTTTCAGAATATTCAAGCATACTATTTTAATAATTTCTTATCATATTGGAATAATTTATTTGTTAGCATTATTAATATTCATCTCTTTCTGAGCTTCCAGTGGTTTGTTCAATAAAAATCAGTATTCCTGCCAGCAAAAGAGTTCCATTTAACTTCAGAAATACTTCAAATTTCTATTGCAAATGGGCTGTTGGGCAGCCTTATTTTTGTTTGCTTCTAATCCATCTGTCATGGAGTCTTGCTGCAGCTTCACTGAAGGTATCTGAGAGATAAATGAAACAGTGTGAATGTTCATCTTCATTGTGATTTTGCAATGAAAAGATCTGGGATCAAATAAGGTGAGAAATCTCATTTTCTCATGAAATTCTGCTCTCAAACAAATGTGTAGTTTATTTCTGCAATTATGGGCACTGAGTGATTAGGTGACTTTGCCTTTGTTGCATTGGTGCAGTAGTGCAATCAAATTTTGATATTGGCACAGAAAAAAAATAAAACTTTACCTTTAATTTCTCATAAAGGCACCATTCCTTCGAAGTCACATATGTGATTTATAATGATACTTTATAAGTCAATTTACAAATGTGCTCCAAATTTTAATATCTATTTTAATATCCTATTTTGATATCTTGGCTCATGATGGCAGAGGCGGATGTTGGTGGTATGGCAGTAGAATCTGAACCTTCCCACCAGTCTTCCATTTCATGTTGTTGCTGTGTCATATATGGCAGCAGAGGGGCAGTCTGACAAAATGGTATCTGACATGGAAATATGAAGCAAATGTGTGTCATTGAATTCCTCCATTGGAAGAAATGGCACCCACTGACCTTCACCAATGCTTGCTGAATCTTTATGGAGACCAAACAGTGGATGTGAGCACATTTAGGCAGTAAGTGGTGCATTTCAGCAGTGATGATCACAGTGTGAAAGACATGTCACATTCCAGATGGCCATGCACAGCTGGCACACTACAGAAATGAGAGCAGCTTGATCAGCTCATCCACACAAACTGCTGTGTAAAAAACTTAATATCAGCTTCAATTAATTGGAAATGATGGTGGAATATTGCAAAGTTTGAGCCAAGTGGGTCCCATGAAAGCTCATGCAGGAATAGAAAAACCATGCAAGTTTGTCAGAACTTACTGAACCAACATGAGGCTGAAGTTGACAGATTTTTACGTTATGGCACGTAGGCTTTTGTTTGTCACTGACATACATAGCTGGTGGTGGTGACAAGGCTGAAAAATAGTGTTTTGCTGAAAATTTGCCCCCACAAATAGTGTTATTATGCTCTTTGTATTTCTTGTAGTTTCCATGGAAATAAGTAGCAGGCATTATTTTTGGAGCAACATTTCAAATTTATTTTGGAGTAAAATGAACTCAAAATGGCTAATTAAATATCTTGTTGGTTTGATTATACAGAATAAAACAGCACCTGATTTTGTACAGGATATTCCTCCTTAAATAGTATGCAAAGCAATAACAGGTGCTTGTAATTAAAATGATGTTTATTGTTAAAAAGAAAAAAAATCTGGTAAGTAATTCATATATACAGCACAAGTAAGTCGAAGTCTCAGTTCTTCCATTTCTGCCCTTTTTGTTGAGCTAGAAACCAGGAATTGACTGAAGATGCTTTTCAACCTGTTCAGTTTTCAGTTTTGGCTACCTTTACATCCTTCTTTCCCTATCTCTACAATGAAGCCATGATAGGCTTCTTTATCTTGTCACAACTCATAATTAATATCTATTTTAGCCATTGTTTCTATGTACATATTAGTAAATCTGCATTTTTAATTCCCACTTACATGCCTGTCTGGATTCTGTTATCTCCTGAGCAAAGGCATAACATCATTTGAGGTTCTTGCCAAAAGTTTCTATTTTCCCTGTTTTTGATTTCAGTATACTTTTTACTAACTTAGCTCCTAGCTTTGCTTCTGAAACCAGAAATCTAAGAATTATCCTTGATACTCTTCTACTTCTGCATTCCAGTTTTTTCTAATGTTTTCTCTGTTTTTTGGAATGCGGTTTGTGTTTAATGCAGTATTGCCTCCTCTTTCTGTGCTTGTGCCATTTTTTTTCTCAACTGGCTTCTTCTTTTATAGTCTGTGTCCTTTTTTCTGTTAAACTAGATAACCTAAAGGCAGATCATACTTCTTGAGACTGCAAAAGAATAATGGCAAGCCCTCTTTTGCTTCAGGAAGTAGAAGACCCATGTATTTTGCCTCTGTTTTTGAGCTGTGTAAAACAAGGACATGGCAACCTGACCACATCTGAAGCAGAGATATCAGTCATATCCATAGATCAGACAGATGGAAGCCCTACTGCGTACAAAACCATTGTGTTGGAAAATAATAGTGTCAGTGTTCATTGGTTTCCTCCTGAAGTTTAGATATTTTACTACTTGCATCTTTTTGATGTTTTGATTGCCCTCAGTTTCTCTCTGCATTTTTGTGAGCTTACCAATTCTGTTTCTTGCCTACAGCCTTTCTATTAGCAGTCTTTTCCTAAGATTTTAGATACTCAGATTCCTATCAGTTATGTTAATTTTCCATCATTCTCCATAATCAGAATTCTACCTCCGTATTCAATCATTTTACTTTTACATGTGTCTGGTCTCTATGATTACTCTTACTCAGATTTGCAGATCTCAACTGGATTAAAAGATAATTTTGAGACTACACCAACTGTCTGAAACTTTCACATACTGCTTATTAAATCACCTTCTCATCCTAATGGTTTTTCATCTCCATTTCCCACTACAGCCCAGTATTCCTCTGCATTATTGGATAAAGCTGGAAAGCAGTTCACATAGATAAATCCAGCTACTAGTGAATGGGTACAGAACCATTTTTGTTTCTTACTATGTTTTTTAGCATACTTTGTGTTACTATGCATTTTTGAATAGTCTCAGTCTCTTAGTTGTCACCTTTTGCTTGCACTGCCTGGACTCAAATATTTTATGATCTGATTGATCTTGAGTAACTCAGACTAGTCCATTAGATTAATTCTACTGGCTAGTTCTAGCAGTTGCAGTGATTAGCTCTAATCAAGTGAGCTGTGGAGAGAAAAGATTGATACACTTGCCCTAGAAATGTAGAACATAGGGCTCTGAAGTGACCTGCAATCTATCTGTTCTTTTTAAGGCACAGGGAATTATATCTCTATTATTGCATGTAGTTCTTAAAATCTTCCAGAACTGAAGGTTACACAGCCTCTTCAGTCACAGGTCTCCAAGGACTGGTTATGCTTGTTCTTAGAACATTGTTCTGCCATTTGCTACCATTTAGGTCTTTTATTCCTGTTCAGCACAGAGAGAATAGATTACTGCCTTTCTCTTTGAAGCAGTAAAGAGGAGAACTCTTCAAAATGTGAACACTGTTAACACTTTTCCCATCTTTTCTCCAGTCTGAACAGTCTCAGTACTTTCAGTCCTTTCCCATAGATGATATTTAATAGATCTTCAGCCATGCCTGTTGCTCTATGCTAGACTCTCTGGAATTGCTCCAAACAATTTTAAAAGCATGGTGCCTAAATTAAATGCAGTAGTGCAACTAAGGTCCTAGCGATGAAAAAGTAAAATTCTCTTTACAATCTTTTGGATAATAGTCATGAATCCTTTTTCCAGTGGCACTGATATTGTTGACTCTTGTACAGCTCTTGATCTCTGTAGTTTCAGAACTGCCAGGGAAACATTCCTCAAGCTGTATATGTGTTCATTGCTTTGCGTGTAGTCTTGTGCATATCCTTACTGAACTGCATTCTCTTTTCTTCAGATTTATTTCCTATTTGTCAAGACTCCTTTGATGTATAGCCTTCTTGTCTAAAATGCTTGCAGTTTCTCCCAGGTTGGTGTAACCAGCAGTTTAAAAAGCTTCCTTTTAATTTCAACATCCAGCTAATAACTAGTACATCAAACAGTATCAGACTCAGGGCAGACTCCTGCAAATCTCACATTAATACTGCCTCCATGGTGGCAGTGACTTAACAACAGC
The DNA here is from genome assembly GCF_905368555.1 of Meleagris gallopavo. Lineage (NCBI taxonomy): Eukaryota > Metazoa > Chordata > Aves > Galliformes > Phasianidae > Meleagris > Meleagris gallopavo. The sequence continues at coordinate 54,815,998 of NC_139405.1, read as the reverse complement.
TACTTCTAAATAGTTTTTCAATAGCATTTATATCACTTGTATGCTCATTTTCTCTAGGCTAGATATCTCAAACTTGCCTATGCAAGCTGTACATGAGTACAAGAAATATATATGTATACACACAAAAGAAAGATGTGTGCCATCTGTTGTCCTTATCTAACACCCAAAGTTTGCTTCCCTCTCATAGTAAGAAACTGTATGATCTAAACCAATTTATTTTCAACACATCTATGATGGCTGTTACTTCAGTCATTTAGTGTCTTGATTATTCATTCCATGATAATTTTCTTTTAAATGAGAGACTCGTGTTAAACTGATTGTTATATAATTTCCTATGTTTTTCCCCTGCTCTTCCATAAGTGTCTTTGTCCAGATTTGGAAGTTCCCAGCAACAGTCCAAAGAAGGATCACAAAAATAGAACTGTAATAGTACTCCAATGTAGGACTAATTATATCTATCAGAAGAAAAGTTTAGGTGACATTCTTGTTGTACTTACAAGTGGAAGGTGAGAGGGAGAGAGAAAACTAGTCTATGAATAATCAAGCCACTGAATGACTTTCTGCCATTCTAGGGAGAAAATGATAATTACATTATCTGCAGCATACTCTTAATAGTTGCAGCTCAGCATCACCAGTTTTTTCACTTCAGTTATTATGCTGAGAATAGCTAGCAGTGCCTGCATAGTTCAAAATACAAAGATCAGTATTTAGCAACATATATTACATTTTTTTCCTCCATTTTACCAGTGAAGTATCAGAGACAAAACATTGGACATCAGAGTAGTTCTGAGGTGAAGCAATTTTTTTTTTTTTACTGCCAAATCACAAATGTTTTGTTCTTTTGCTTAGGCTGATATTAATCCTTATCTTTGGAAGTGGAAACAAGTTTTCTCTGGCTCCAATGGCAAGAATGTTTTTTAACTTTGTGTTCCTTCAGTAGCTTCAGTTACGGTTTGCTCGCTAATACTCAGTTTAGCGGTGTCACTGCTGGGAGCTAGACCACTGTCTTTGCTTGGGAGATATAGCTTAATCCTCTGAGAATCGAGCCATTTTATGAATCTTTAATTTGTAGAGACAAGTATCTGGAGAAAACCTAATGGCCTCTAACCTCCATAGGTTGATTAGATGATTAAATGGTCCTTTCAGCTCTTAAATACTGTGCAGTTTAAGAATTCCTCAGACTTTGTTTTATTTCATTTTCTGGCTTCAACGAGTACGGCCCTTTTGATTATTTTATTCCAAGTTTTTATCAGTGTGTAATTCTGTGTTTAGTAAGAGAAGTCTATATTTCACAGACTAAAAATAAACACTTCATTGCAGCCTCTGATGTGAAGCCACAACAAATAATGGCGTTGCTTATTTGAAAATTCTTTCCATGCAATTCAAGTACACAAGACCCTTGTTAAACGCAAATAATTCGGATTGATTTTTGCTGCTTCAAGTCAGCTGAGAGTCTTATATTTTCACAGTCTTCTTCCCATGTAAAGCATGGATCAGCACATACTCAAAGTATCACTGTATGACTCAGTCAGAAAGGAGGACTAAATTGTCCCCAACTATGGATCATTCCTGTGTTACACATAAGCTGTAGAAGTTTATTATCACTCAAGTTGTTTACAGCTGGCTTTTGATTGTTTCAGGCTTAAGTTTCTCTGACCTTTTTTTTAAGTCAGATTTACAGTAAATGCAATGCTTGCTTTTTTTTACGAACAGGTGTAAAAGTATATCAAATACTAAATTTTTTGGCACTTAAGAATTGTCTTGTTCTTTTAAACTTAGGGTTTTTTTTGTTTGTTTGTTTGTTTGTTGTTTACATATTAAAGTATTTTAAATTAAGTCTTTAAAAAGACTAAGATAAAGAGAACGTTATGTTTTACTCATCTATAATATCAGATAGCTTGGTAACAAAGGTAATGATATCTTGTGCTCATGAAAGACTTTTTTTCATGGTGTTTTCATGAATCTATGTGTTTCATTTGGAAATGTTCCAATCAGTTTTTCAGAGATTTGGGAAAGAGCATCTTTCGTTCCTTGATAGCTTTCTGTGGTCAAGCCATGCTTTCTCCTTACCATTTCAAGAGCCTGGATTATTCTCAGAGCCAGAAGGGGAAAAGCAGAAAGTCCAGCTGCATGAGAGAATTCTGTTTTTTTCTTACCCTGTGACTATTGGAATGATTCTTCTCTTCACATTTCTTTACATCTTAGCACAGGATTTGGAAATGCTTTAAGCTGATAGCTTCAAGAAAGCAGAGGAGACTAAGAAGGATAGAATGAATTCAGAGAGCATGTTTTTCAGAGCCAAGAATCTGACATACACAGAATTGTGAACTCTTGTAGCACAAGATGAAGTTCTTATGGTGACATGTTTCAAATGAGACTAGCTGTGATTCAGATGCACCTGATACAAGCATTCCATTATCTCTATCATTTTCTCATTAATGATCATGTGGTCGTTATAAAGAGCTGACAGAAAACTGCATAAATTATCATACAATTATTATACAATAATGAGCCCTCATATGTACATAATGTAGAAAAATTAAGTCATGAAATGAACTTGCTTGCAGAAGTGTTAAAAAAATTACCTGTCACACACAGTTTACACTGAAAAGGCAGTAGAAGAGTGCATTTTTTCGTTGATAATCCAAGCCTTAAATCTCCAAACTGAATTTAATTAGCAGAGAAGTTAAAATTTGATCTTTCTATTGAAATAGCTGCCAAGGTTAAGGATCACAGCAAATATGCATGATATGTTGTTTATACCACCTGGGAGTCGGGGGAGTTGTTCCCTTCTCCTACAGTAAGTGGTAGTTATTACTCAGGGAGACCATGCCGAGGGATGCAGCCCTTCCAAGAACCAGGTCATAATACTAGCCATTGCAAAAATTTTTCACTATTTTCAATTCTTAGTTCTGCTAACCATGTAAAAGAACAGAGACATTCCAAAGTATCTGACAGATAACCTGTATTTTTTTGTCATCTGTTTTTTTCCAAATGTTGTGATATATTTTTTGTAATGTAACCTTTGTATTGTTTTGAAATAAACTTGCTTTTCTATGTCTTTCCTGATCCTAATTTCATGGAGGCAAATAGATGTTAAATTCCATCATGAGTGGGAACGTAACACTTCCTGACTCTTTTAAATGTCATGTCATTATTTAGTCTAGAAAGCCAACCCTATCCTGGGCTACATCAAAAGAAGCATGGCCAGCAGCTGAAGGGAGGTGACCCTGCCCCTCCACTTTGCTCTGGTGAGACTTCAGTTAGAATATCGTGGAGCTCTTAGTACAGGAGAGACATGGTCCTGCTGGAATATGTCCAGAAGGGTACCATAAAAATAAACCAAGGGCTGGAACATATTCTCTACAAGGACAGGCTGAAAGAGCTGGGGCTCTTCAGACTAGAAAAGAGAAGGCTCCTAGGAGACCTGATAGCAGTCTTTCAGGTATCTAACGGGGAGCTATAATAAAGAAAGGCACAGGCTCATTAGCAGGGTCTGCTGTGATAAGGCAAGGGGAAATGGTTGCATACTAAAAGAGGGTAGATTTAAACTGGGTATAAGGAGAATATTTTTTACGATGTGTGTTGAGGCTCTGGAACAGGCTGTCCTGAGAGGTGGTGGATGTCCCATTCTTGGAAACTTTCAAGGTCAGACTGGATGGGGCTCTGAGCAGGCTGATTTAGCTGTAGGTGTCCCTATTCATTGCAGGGAAGTTGGACAAGGTGACCTTTAAAGATCCTTTCCAAATAAAACAATTCAATGGTTCCATGATTCTATACAGGTTGAGAATTCCTGAAGAATCCATTGGGATTCTAAACTAAATTGAAGTGGTTTGATCTTTGACCAGCTACTTGAGTTCTAGATTTTGGAGAAGAACAAAGCCACTTTTAGAGCACATTAGTAAAAAACTTTCTCTAGGAAGAGAGGATATAGTGTTTGGGGATTGCCTTGAACTGTCCTGTCCATGCTTCAGGCAAAGCTGGCAAGTTAACAAACTATTACATACATACATTCTTGAGGGATGAAAGAAGTGAGAGAAAAATTAATCGAAGACAGATCCCAAACGTAAGAACACACTAAGTGCTCTTTATGAAATGTAACTTTTATTCTCATAACATTGCTTTGAAAAGCTCACATAAAGTAGAAATGGTACATTCTTTGTGAAAACAAATTATTTGATGGAATGCCCACATTAAGGAGCATTTATGTATCTGAAAAACAAAAAAGATTGAGATTTGTACTTCAAAAAGTAAGAATCTCTTTTCTTTGGGAATGTGGTTATTTTAGACAGTGGAAAACACAGACTTTCCCCAGCAAACAGGGAAGGAATCCTTGTTCTCTGAAAGGAAAAGTCAGGATATGCAGATTTGTCTGAAAGGTCTATAAATTAGCTGAGTGGGCATTAATACTGCACAAAAATTGTTTGAGAACCTCAAGACCTCCCTGAGGACTGGAAAGTATTAGCAAAGGACTAACATGGGGGAGAATAATTATCATTTGGCACTAGTTTTAATATCCACCTGGAATGAAAGAGAAAGGGAGTTTCTTCCTGAAACCTGATAATATCTCCTCAGTTAAGACATTGTTTCTCAAAGTTATTTTTCTAGTAGTTCACTGTTCCTGTGCTCATGAGAATCACACAAAGTTCACTCTGTCTCTTTCAGCTGTTTTGCAGAAGCCTTTCCTTTCAGATTTAGCACAAAGCAGGCTTAGGAATGTAAACAGCGAATTGCACATTCACGAAAAATATTAAGCAACAAAGATAGCAAGTTCCCTCTTGGTTGAGAAGAGTACAAAGCCAGAGTTCATGTCATTTTTGTTCAAACCTCTAATGACTTTGAACAGAAACTGAATGTCTACTATTTGTAGACATTTTTTTATTCTTATCTGTACTTCATTTCTTCTGTTTATTATTTTGCTCGAGAGAATCAGGTCAAATACAGAATTTTATTTATACTTCATGACATCTTTGTCCAGTTCTATCCAGTACTGAAATAAATGATGCAACAGTTAAAAAAATATTTTAAACAAACTGCTTTTACATGATTGCTGCACTTGAAATGGAGGCTAAATATCTCAAAAATCATGTTCCTTTTCAATAGCAATATGCAATAATCTAAGTTAAGAAAATAACATCACTCCTTGTATGTACCCAGGGTTCTGTATAATCAATGAATAAAATGCAGAATTTTTTGTTAAAGAAAATGTGTATCCAAATTTTCAATACATGGCAATCAAACAAGAGGGATTAACACAGTTTAAAACAGTGATTCATATGAATCTAGCTTTTGTTTTAATTTCAAGCCTTCTCAGCATTACTTTAATTTCTGAAGAATAACATATTGATTGGTTCAGTAAGTTCCTAAATAATGTGTCATGTTCTTGTAATTATCGTATTACATATTTCTACTTATTACTTTCCAAATGCACTAAATTGAAAAGCTGAATAAAAGACACTTTAATCTTAAGCTCCCTGTATTTTGAGTTTCCTACTCTTTTCTGAAGGAAAGCTGGCAACCTGGAGAATGTACTGCACTTTTTTCTTTTAAAACAGATTGAACTTTTTCAGCTTAAGCTGTTTTTGCACACTTTGTGAATATGAAGTAGCATTACATCTTAACTGGTACTGAAGACAATTGAACAGTGACAAGTCAATCCAATAGACTCCTGCCTCTTACCATTAGAGTTGTAACAATTATGACATCTGTTTTCTTTTCTTTAAGAGACAGTTAACAGTTACTATACAACTAGGCATCTAAATTAAGTAAGTGATAGAACATGAAAAATTACATGACACTAGAGGCCTTTGTTATTTAAACAGGACAAAGCAAACTGGTTTGTTTTTGCAACTTGAGCTATTAATTTACTACAAATTAAACTCATAAAGAATATTGCCATGCTCAAACAATAAAATCACGTACATATTAAAAGATCACATTTCATAATTCCATAATTTCTTGAATGGAACTCATTGCCTCTCTGATTAAGCAGTAGAGCAGTATTGTGCATTTTGCATGAAAATTTAAGCTGAAAATTTATAACTCATCCTTGCCATCAGTCAAAATATGTGTGTCAAACATGGCCCCTGTACAAGTCCTTTAACATATTTTTCCTATGGTTAGCGATAGCTAAGTAATCCATAACTGCCTTATCATAAGCCATTGTTTCTCCCAGGATTAGCTATTTTCCTCTCGTTTAGGTCTTGCAGAATCAGCACTAAAGTTGAACGCTGTTTATACTGTGGGACATACAAATGCTTTCCCAGCACCAGTGGAAACAAATGACATCTCCCAGCAAGACAGGGATGAGACTCCAGTACACAACACTGTTTAAACTTCAAATCCCAATTTAAAATTGGCCATGGTTGCAGGATCCACTCTGTCCTAGAAACTTCCATAAGCAACTAAATTTTTTTTGGCACGCACTGGAACAGGTTGCCCAAGGAGGTTGTGGATGCCCCATCCCTGGAGGTATTCAAGGCCAGGCTTGATGTGGTTCTGGGGAGTCTGGTATCTAGTGGTTGGTTACCCTGCACATAGCAGGAGGGTTGAAACTAGATGATCTTTGAGGTCCTTTTCAACCCAGGCCATTCTATGATTACATTTTCTTAGATTTTCCAACACCACCAGCATCAGATCTCTAGAGTATAGAGGAACCATAATTAAAGCCATCTTTCAGTCCATGCTCTACAAAGCCATGATCTGAAATCTCATTCAAAGCAGTTATAGTTCTTGCAAAATAGCTCTGACACAACACTAAGCTGGTTCCATTCACTTGCCACAGTTCTCATACTACTTCTATTAATTGCATCAGAAAAGCAAATTCTTGGAGCTCTGCTGTCTTAAGTCCTAAGCATAACACTAATCTTAGCTAACTACAGCCCAGTGACCGCCAGATCCCCAGTAATCTGCCATAAACCTTTCACTGCTGCTTGCAGCAGCACCACTCTTGACAGTTTCCAGGATAAACATAGGTCTTCAGTTCCCATTGTCCTTAATCCAAAGCCTGACACAGTCAGACCTCAACCCTGGCCTTAACTGCAAGCCTGCAACCCTAAAAGACAAGTACCATTGGTCCAGCCTCCTGCCCAGTTTTGCAGGATCTAACAGACATTCTAGATCTTCAGCTTTGTTTCCCTTGGGAAGAATATCTTCATGGTCTAAGCCTGTCTTTTATATAAAATACCCTGTAGTGCTGGAGAGCTGCATGCTTATTGGAGAGCATCTATAATGATTTCAGTGAGGAGAACCATATTCGGGGCTGCATCAAAAGAAGCACAGCCAGTAGGGCAAGGGGGGTGATCCTGCCCCTCTACTCCTCACTGTTGAGGCCTCAGCTGGAATGCTGCATCCAGGTATGGAGTTGTCTGCACAGGAGAGAAACAGAATGCAGCCAGAGAAGGGCCACAAAGAAGATCCTCACAATAAACCAGCTCTCCTGCAAAGACAAAGTGAGAGAGCTGGCAGTCTCCAGTCTAGAGAAGAGAAGGCTGGCACTGATGAGCTTAAATGAGGCTCCTGAGCACAGGGCAGGACCTGGCTGGAGTCCCCAGGTGAGGCCAATCAAAGTCTTATTAGGGCACTCAGGGTCCTGACAAATACATGGTTTCATTTTTCTCAGTCAAAGCTGTCTTTGTGAGAGTTAGCTTGGTTGAGGTGTGCTGCAGGGGAATGTGATATTGTTTCAAGAATCTCTCTCAATGACTAGTTTGACTTCTACGAGAATGTAAGGTTTTCTATCTGCTTGGATTTGAGTGTTTTCTTTTTGGTTTGGTTTTCTGGAGAAGCTTCTCATAAGCTGGAAGAGTTAAATTTTTTTACTTTGTATATTAACAGCTTTAGGGATGTAAGATTTCAGAAACTTCCATAGAGCTCCTTCTCATGTGTAATGAATCCACAAATTTGAATGACTTCATAATGCTATGTTTTAGTGTGCTCCTGAACTCTGTATGTGTAGCGTCCAGGTCTCTTCAGCTCACTCCCTGCAACTATAGAAATGTTTGTTTACTTCCACAAAGAGCAGCATAAATTTGCTTCAGCCCTTTTCATTCTAAGATGTGTTCTCATATGTACTTACATCAAATAGCTGTATTTTTATTTGAAATGGCTTTTGTGCTGAATAACACTGGCAAACCTAACTTCACCTCTGTAAAATTATTCAAGATTCAGAGATAACTTTCATGCCATATCAGGACAAAATACCAAGACTGTAATCATTTTGCAGAAAACTAAGATACCAAACATTTTGGTTTGGAGACTATTTAAGAATGACGTGTTCAAAATTGTTGGATATTTAAATTTGTATTTTTAACCATTTAATGGTAAAGAGATAACAGATTCTCTTCTCTTATTTGGGAGAGCACATGTTTTTAGGAGAATATTCTTTATGCAAATTGTTTAGTTATTTCTCAAACCTGGAAGGATGTTGTGGCAATATTACACTTGTCATGGGCAGTTCATTATTCCAGAACTCCTTCCTGATGATATGCAAGTAATATAAATACAATTCCATTACATAGCTATTCAGTCCTATTTGCACTTGACAAGGAAATGAGTACTCTTTAACTCAGTAAGCATAAGGGATGTTAATGGTAGATCACAACTTCTCATTTCTATAAGATTTTTCTCATGATTTATGAATCCTGCCATATAAAATAAACCACATCTTCTCTGATGTATGTGTGAATTCTCCCAATAGCAGTGGAAACTATACATGCCCCTGTGAAAGATTGTTCCTCTTTCACGGTCTTTTCATAACCTTTCACATGGCATAGTTTAATTAATCACAGTATTTACTTGCTTTATTATTAAAATTCAGTTTATTGTTCTACTTCAATTTAAAGCTCCTTCTTCATGTAGCTAATTTTTTTTTTCCTTTCATCTCTGATGGTCTATTTGGTGTTCTGGATTAGAGATGTTTCTCCTACCAACATTTTCTCTATCTAATAGTGGGTTGTAACAACTTAAGACTGTTGGCATTTGATTCACTTATTAGTTTTGAAATGTAGTGTTTCATTTTGTTTTGACTCTTCTACCAAGAGAATTATGTGAACCCTGTAAAGAGATACAAGAAAAATATTTGGTTAGGTTTTTAGCCTATCACCATCTCGTTCTTAGTCCAAGCAGGATGTCAGCTTTTTAACGTAAAGCCTACCCTTAAGGCAATATGTATACAGCCTTTACATTTCAGTAAGAGCAGGATGCCCCATCCCTGGAGGTGTTCAAGACAAGGTTGGAGGGGACCTGGGTAGCTTGATCTCATGAGTGGCAGCACTGCCTACAGTTGGGTGTTGGAATCTGGTGGTCTTTAAGGTCCCTTCCAGCACAAATCCATTCTATAGACTTTCAGCTACTGTATTATTGGCGCTTAGGGAACACAGTGACTAGGAGTTGCTAATAGGGTCTTGGCAGTCAGAGTAATGGTTCACAGGGTTGGGTACATGAAGAGGAGCAGGGATGTTTCTGGGGCTGCTATTCTCTGTCAGAGCTAGCCATTTGCAGATGAGTTCTGGGTGTTGTTTCTAGACTTCCCGAAGACTTTTCTGGCATTCTTAGATTCAGGCTTTTCTGTTGGGAAGGGTTGATCCTGATTAGAAAAGGTCAGCACTAGCCATTGACCTACCTAATTGGTAGACCCAGAGCATAGAGCATGGCTCTCAGAAGCAGCAGTTTGAAGAGACACATGAAAGGGTGCCAGAAATTTGTTAACAATGATGTGGTACTCATCAAGAACAATAATGTTGCACCACAGGGCACAGTTCCCAGCACCAGATGGGGTAACTACTCCTGGCATCACGTAAGATTCTACTCAAGTCACAACCTCAGAGGGAGGGTGAAGCTCCCCAGATTTCAGGCTGCCCAGTGCCTCTTCTAAAGTCTGGAGCAGGAGGAAGCAGTGTCCTTGCTGCAGAAAGTGTGTACTAGATCTATTTTGCCAGGATGAGGAGCTGTAGGAGCAAGAGAACAAGCATAGCATCAAGAAACATAGGAAACTAGTTGTCAGGATATTCAAAGTGATCCTGCAGGAACAAGAGAGGCAGCCAGAAACTGTGTTCAGTTGTGGGTTAAATTGAGAGTCCTGAGCTAGAAAGGGTAGGGAGCTCATAATTTCTAGTAAGAGGCTTCTTCTCCATCTGCAGATCTGCAGTTGCTGTGCTTGTTCAGTGTGCTGAAAAAAGATATCCTTAGAGATGCATCAGAGCTACCTGATGAACCACTTGATGAACATTAACATCAAGAGGAGGTTTTGAGTGCTGTTAGTGAAGGACTTCAATCTACAAGGTACAGATGTCCCAGTTAGCTGACCTGGTTTGATATCTAGGAAGATCTGTTGCTCAGATACAGCTCAGATATAGCATGTGGGGAAAAAACTGCCAAGGCATTTGGCCTTCATGCCATTTTTCTTGCTTCTGAATCACTTTAGCAGTGTTAATAATTTTGGTGGGGATTTTGAGAGTATCAAGAGTGACCAAACAGCTTTGGGTGTGAAGGTCAAAGATGTGGTGGTCCAGGTGGTGTTCTCTTCAATCTAACAAATGCAGAGGAAAGTAATACAGGAGGCGAGAGCAGATAAATTGTATGGATAAACATCTGATTGGGTGGTTGATGTTGTTGACAGGAATTTGGCTTTCATGAGCGCAAAATTCATTTTGCGTGTTAGGGACCACTAGTGAGAGATACTGAAAAGGCCCTGCAGGAAAGAGTGATGAAGTCTTGATAGGCAGCAAGCTGAGCGTGCTAGCAGTGCCATGGGAGTGAAGAAAACCAACAGCGTCCTAATCTATACTAAAGGAACACAGACAGTAGATGAAGGGAAGGAATGATCCCCACTTAACTAAATATTCAGGAGATTCCTACTCCTGAGACAGTATTTGGAGTGCTGTAACTAATTTAAAGACCATCCTGTTTAGGAAAAACATTGATAAACTGAGGGTGAGTTAAGCAGAGGACAACTAAGATGTTGCCCTCAGGTGGCTGGACTATTTGCCTTGTGAGGAAAGGCTGAAGGAATCGGTCTTCTTCAGCTTGAACACCAGCTTGAACACAACAGCAGTCTTGTCCCAGCCATTAGGTGGTTATCAGGAAAATGGAGGAAGACACTTCACACCACTGCACAGAAGAGACAACAGGTATGAAGGAAGATCAGCCACTGGAACAACTTGCCCAGTGTGGCTGTATATTATCAATACTTGTAGGTTTTTGTGACCTGAGTAGATACAGCCCTGAGCAACATTATCTGATCACTACTGTGATCCTGCTTTGAGCAGAAGGTCGGAGTAGGAATCTTCAGAGTCCATTCCAACTTGAGCTATCCTGTGACAGTATGAATATCCTATGATCCAATACATTTTTAAAAAATAATAAGCCAATAAACTCACTGATGAGCACCAGAATATTCCTATGTTGTGCCACGGCTGTACTGCCTGAACTTCTTGTTTTCAAGACCACAGAACAAGGCATAAAGATATGAATTCTTGCCTTTAACAGCAGGGGAGGTGAATACAACTCCTGAACTGTACACTGCAGTAGTTGAAAAGTGCATGCGTATTCCAATTTAGCAGCGCTGAGTCTTCCAGCAGATGTGGGTGAAAAGGCTGGCATCTTAAATGGCCTGTTCTAACTTCATCAGTATTTTCTTGCTGGAACTCTTCTGTGTGAGGGAAACTTGTTTATTGAGGTTTGAATCAAGAAATACAGAACGCTTGAAAAGAAAATGATGGAGTATCTCCCCCATTGTATATCGTGCCAGAGTTTTAAAATGTAACCAGAAAGACAGCTGGTGTATTATAAAAATTTATTCATTAAATTAAGAAATTAGGTTAAGTATGCATATGTTTATGCAAAAATAATCAGGTTAATAATATTAACATACTAGACAGTGCATTCACATGACTATAATCAGGTAATGACTCTTGAATAATTTCTAGAACTTTACTTAGTTTCTTTTGGAAGTATTTTGCTAAGAGTCATAATTGTTATGCTGTATTTATTTTGCAGAGAATTGTGGCACAGCAAAGTGATTTGTCAGATGTCACTTGGCAGATTAAGGAAAAGAATTCTGTTCGTAGTTCAAAATGTGTGTTCTGTTAAACTGTAGGGAAAACTAGACTGAATCTTTGATCTGTAATGGTCACCAAGCCAGTAGTTGGATATTGTATTGTATTAAACTCTGTTTTCATTTTCTGATACTGGCACCAGTTAAACATGTAAGTTGAGCAATAATTGCATTATGGCTTTTGACTTTGTCTTAAGATGAGTTATCCATTCATATGAGGAGTGTCATACTAGCCTGTTTACATAATTCTCATATAACTATGTTCTTCCTAATTTACATCAGCTTAAAAATACGGGGCTTTGGACAAATACATTTAAAGAAAACCAGGTCTTTGGCAAGCTGCTTAGCAAAACCATATTTTTCTTCATATTCTCCCTTGCTCATCATGATCCTCTCCTTTGCCTCTGGTTAAACATTTGCTCCAGGAGAACTTACTGTTTGATAATGCATGCCTGCAAGCTGTTCCCCACCTTCCACACTTTTGAAGTGAAGGAGCACATACTCCATATTTCTTACTCCCCTCAACCTTCTAAATCTGACCATTCATATCTTCATCATTAATTGTTTCAGGTGGAAATTTTGTGAGTTCCCTTTGAAGCCATCTGATTATTAATATCTTTCGTATGTACAACTTACATGCCTGTATCCACTGCTCTCAGGTATTGCTGGAGCGGCTTTCACTTTTGTCAAGCAGTGACTTTCTTGGGCCTATTATCTTCTCCTGCATTGCTGCAACTGTCTGTGGGCATCCATTTGTCACAACAGGGCAAAGCTCCACAGAAATTAAACTTCCCAACTTAGAAGTACTCTTGCTTTAGCATGATTTACATTATAGAAAAATCACCAGAGAAATCAGCCTTGGCAGTGTACTCACTGGCGTCATTCTAATGTTCTTGATTCTTCATGTTGGCATTGATGTAGTTATACTTTGTCATCTAACATAGTTTATGGAGATGCAGCTGTACAAATTTCACCAGATATTATCTACTGCTGGCAAAGTCTGTCCCCTTCAACACTTCAAACTTTATTGAACACTTCACTGAAGTGTTTGAAGTGGTATTTGGAAGCAACTCTTGGCTCCAACATTTGGGTTTTGCTGGACAGGCCTATGAAGCTTCACAGTTAGGGGAGAAACCATGCGAGAGTATCTTCTTGTTCTTGATTTCAATTATTGGTAATGACAACTGCCAAAAGCCTCAGTAAGAAACACTGTCCTCCGTGCAAATCTCTATTGATATATTTTTCAGACAAAGTCATGGTTCAGATCCATTCCAAGTTTCTTCCTAAGGTTTTCTTCAATTCCATGAGTCAGAAGATTAACCACAGTGATTTTCTAAGCCACAGACTGTCATGACCAATGTTTGCCTCTATAACTTAGCTAATAGGAAAGCTGTCAATTTTTATGTTGATAGGCCAGGATTTTTACATGGTATCTCTCCTCTTCAAGTTAGTGGCAAAAAGACAATTGGTGTACCAACACAAAAATGTATTGATGAGTGGTTAATTGTATTTTAGCATGCCTGCAACCACTGAGGCCTTTTCAATTAGGCTTGAAGTGACATCAGCAACCTCTCTGATAAATATCTTCATACCTGACGTTCACATACCCACCTTCTGAGCATCATTTGCTTTACATAAATCCTTTCTGACCCCCTGCCTTTGGAAGACACATTGTTCAGCTTCAAAGTCCGGAATCATTCTTAAGGTTATGGATAGTTTATTAAGTGTCCTTCATGTAGACGCGCTGTATGACAATGCATATAAGTACTCAAGGGAGAAAGATTGCCATCTAGGGTTCTCCATTAAGATATTTTGTCTATATGTGCATTCACAACCACCCTTCTGCCCCTTTCCTGCAGAATATTTGGAAGTTTTCTAGTTCTAAGCTGAAGAAGACAGTAGGTGTAGAGCATAATAATTCTGTTTACACCTGTGCTACTGAATGCAGGGAAGGTTGGATTGTCTGTACACCTTATGGATAGTGTTGAGGAAAAAATCTGACCTTAGAAACAAATCTGTATGTTTATTGGTGTATAAATCTATAACTAAGCAAGGTGTTTTTAAGAGAGACTGCTGCTGTTCAATACCATGTCTATCATGTTATTTAACTATGGTAATTCTCTCACCTGTGGTGTTATTCTTATTATGTCAGTTATGTGAGAGTGTGAAAAACTAAGTGAAAATAATTAAACACTATTATGTATGTTTTACAATCCACAGCTGTGTATTTCAAAAGGGGTTATTTCTCTAATTTAAATAATACACACTTTTTTCATATGATAGAATAATAATCTCCTAATACTGGAATGGCTGAGGAATGAACACCTAAGTACTGCAGCCAAATCTGCAGATTATTATGATCTCAGCTAGTGAGGATTGTTGGACTAAAGGACTGACTTTTTATTTTCCAACTTTGCTTATATGAAAGTGACTAACAATTGATAATAGGCAGTTAGTCAAACGGCTGCAGTAAATTGAAATAGTTCATGCTGTCAGCAAAGCTCCAAAGAGTCATCCTCCTCTGTTTCTTATCCAATTAGTACATGTTTAAGCAAATGGAGGGTTGGGAGGGTGTGGGGGAGGGGTTGGAGAGAATTGCAAAGCTATAAAGGCAGTGAAGACTTGTGCTTTTGACATAATTTTCCAGTTGTCAGTTCAGGGCATGTTGATTTTCTGTTTCATTGTGGATTGAATTAGAAGCATGGGTTTCAAGTTTCCCCCTTGGTCACTTAGATCAGTTTCTATGAAGACAAGCAGAAGGGAGTTCACATAGTAAATATTTTTGCAAACTCTCCTTTCCAAGTTCCTCTGGCTGTCATAAGGGCACATTTCATGGCCCTTCAGTTATTTTTAAGGAAGTCTGAAAGGACAAAATTTAGGAACCAGGGAAACTGTCGAGGATGGCTGAGCAAAAATAGCCCCAAGAAAGTGGGAGCAGCAAACCTGCTGGCTCAGTGTAATAGTGAAGAACAGAGGAGCTACCTAGAGATGTAGTTCCCACTTGGAGGAGATGAAAATGCTGCTGGATGCTACTGCTTGTTCTTTCTCTTCCCATCCTCTCTATGCTGGACCTACAGGCGAGCTGCTTCTTAGCCTTCTTTTGTAGCCAAGTATTTCTCCTCCAGTACTCAAGCTAACAGAGTGAGGATGCCTTAAGCCTGGGGCCCATGCCACAGAGTTACTCCAGTCCAGTTTTCTGGCTCTGTCCTGCTCACCAAATCGTCAATGTGCCTCTAGCAGCTGTGTTAACACAGTATTTTCAGAAGCTCCCAGTTCCAGAGTTGAGGCATCCTACCAGCTCTCAAAATTCTCAGTACCCATTGAGAGTGATGACTGGAGGTTATCTCATAACTTTCAACCAGCTTGCCCTGTAATGCTTTGTGGTAATGCTAGCACATGGGAAAGGGGATGAAAATGGTCATCATGTCTTTGGACACCTATGGAGGTCAATAACTTCAGCTCCCACTTCTGAAATACAGTGTGTTATCAAAAAAAACCTGGAGGGGAATCATTCTACTTTACTCAAGAATTTGAGATTTCAAAATCTGACTTCGTTTCAAATTGAGGAAACAGCCAAATATTTTTAAATTCTCAGAAAGAAAAGGAGAGGTAAAACAGGTTGATCACAACATTTCAACTGTAACATTTACCTTTTTATTATCTTTATAAACTTGACCAAATTTGTTTTATTTTCAAAAAAGAAATCCATGTTTTTTTAGAAAAATCTTAAGTGTTCTGAGGTTCTTAGAAATGTTCTCAGGTTTTATTAAAGAAAGCTTGCTTACAGCAAATGTGATTTTGAAACTACTTTATTTTCTGTTTATTTTCTGTTAAGATTTCATGCATTTATTTTGTCTATTTGTTAGGCCTACTATGAGTTATCACAAAACTTCCTTGTGGAAGTTTGGATAGAAAATGTGAAACAAAGTATGAGCTGAGGACAATTACTATTAGACTTACTGAAGCCTGCTCTCAGATTTGCAGTAGTTTTTGCTGTGCCTTTTCTGCTCTATAACATTGGATACAGCAGGAAGGAATATGCACCACCTTTTGCTGAACACTTTCTAAAGTGTTCAGTTAGGCAATTCTGTTTGTGGGAGTATGTGCTGTCTGATCATGAGCACAGAGTTTAAAATGCAGAGTTGATATCAGCTGTATGTGCACTCTAGATACTATAATTATAATATCCAGTGTATGTGCTTTAAGCAGAGTATCCAAGGTATCTTGTACAAACACAGTGCTCAAGCTTAAATATTCAAGATTTTTTTGTGTGTGATTTTTGTTTTGTTTTCATTTCCAAAGAACTGATTAAAGACAACTAAAATAACCTCTTATATCTTAAAATAAAAAATTTCCTTCACACCATAGGGAATATGAAGAGGTTCAAGATACTTGCACTAAAAATTCAGAGGAGGTGAAAGGATGCAAGATATCTCGATTCCTAGAAACACAAGCCCTTTTAAAAATATATCTGCAATATTTTGAAGCCCTTCAAAATATTTGGCATGCACTCTTGGTACTACATCAACATTCTTCTCTTTATCTGAATTTAAAGCTGTCTTGCACAAAACTGATAATTTGCCTTTCTTAGCTGCCTCTAGTAATTTTTCTTCGTAGGGTTGTGTGCGGTGTGTGTACTTAAGAAAACAACATTAGGTTGTGCTATTTGATCTTAACATGCTGTACTGTTGTGGTGAATTTCTTAATGCACCAGGGTGTCCATCAGGCCCCAGATACAACCACAAAGCCAAGCCAGTGACGCAAATCAGCAGCTGATATAAACAAGTTGACACAAACCAGAAACTAAGCTAGCAGTGAACCTCCGGAGATGCTTCTTTTTTTGTTATGTTTCTTTCTCTCTCACTCTCTCCTCCCCTCCTCTGTTTCTTAGACGAGGGGAAATGTTTCTCAGCATCTGAAATTCTTTTGCATTTCAAGTCGGTGCCTCCAACTTCACTTAAATTAACTTAAATTTGGCTCTGGAATGTCCAATTTTATGGGAGAGAATGTAACACTGTTTTACGTACTGTGGACACAGACTGTGAGTCCTAGGCCTGACGTGTTTGATTATTACCAGTGTCCTGATGACTCTTTTTCCTATTTATCTGCTGTTTAATAATCCAAAAGAATACTTGACAGAAGACACCATAACACTTTATTGAAGTGCTGTAATTTTTTCTTTCATCTTTTACGATCAGGCAATTAAATGGATATAATCACTTACTTTACAGGTAGAAATCTTTATGTCTTTTAGTCTCTTAAACACTATAGCTTTCTTTTCAGGGCATATGCAATACTTTGTTATTGCTATTTAGTTCATACTCTTTCTAAGCACAAACCTCTTCTCATCCAGATACTGGGCATGTTTGGTTTGCTAGTGTAGTTATTGTAGCTATATATTATACTGATAGTATTCTCATATGTGAAAGCAGCTTGGAGGATCAAAATTCTTTTGTTCCACATGATGCACTGCAGTGTGTTTTTTTTTCCATTCCCACCAATTAAGATAATTCCAGTTGAAGTGCAGTTTTATTTAGCATAACTATCTGCAATGAGAATGTAAACTGGTGCAGCTCTATCATTTGCAAACAACTTACTTGACTGATACAGGCAGGTGAACAGGATTGTAGTAGAGGCTCAGTTATAACTGCCATCTACCTCATCTCATTTCTCAGGATAGTTACTGTTTATTCTACTCTACATATTCATAACTTTATTAATTTCAAATGCCCTAGTTTGTTTGTTTATATATATATATATATATGTATGTGTGCATATATGTATATATAAACATTATTAAATCTGACTGTAACACAGGTTTCAGCAAGCTTATGTCTTGTACTTACATTTGATAGTCTTTGGAACTACCAATTTATTTACTTGTAATTCTGGAGAGCTCTGATTTTTTTTCAACATAGTTATTTCTGAAAGCACTGTACTTTTAATGTATTTTATTTTACTTACCTCCAGCTTTTGGTCTGTTTTTTAAAGACAAGCAAAACAACAGATGCAACCTAGAGCTGACATTATTTAAAATTATGGCAGCATCAGATAGGTAAAGAATCTCCAAAGTATTTCTGACTGACACTCCACTTTAAATCACCTCAGTTTATTTGATTAATCTGTGTTAACCATCTGGGAGAATTGTATATACAAAGACTAAAGAAGGTACTTAGATCAAGTAACTAACATACCTTAACAAAAATTGTTTTGTAGAGATGGCAGCCGTTACATATGTATTTGCAGTGGAACATTATATTTGTCTCCTTCTAGGGAAATGCACGTATGACCAAACTAATACTCCTTCTCATTATGCTGCAAATCCCTTTCTATTAAAGGCGTAACAAATAGACTGTAAAAGCTCTATTCCTCAGTATCTAGGCTTGCTGGAAAATACAAAAAGTTGTCAATCTGGCTACCTTGAGTTAATACCTTATTTTTAATAGTCCAAATAATACAGGAAATGACTTTCATATGTGGCATACGTATGTGAAAGTGTGTGCTACTGTGTACGTATTATGAAGAAAAGGACACTTTTTTGTATCAATAAACAGAGATATGTCATCTGCTGGATATTATCCTTTACTGAAGAGTCCCCAGGGTTAGTTAGGAAATGCTAGTGGTTGTTGCAATTATGACCTTTAGCAAAAATGCTTTTAATGCACTTTCCATAAAGTTTAGCTTTCTGTCAGAAAGTAGGTTGATTATTCTAAAAGATAAAGAAATTGTAGTTCATGTCTCTTTTTTTCTCTTTATCTTTTATCCACTAAAGACATTGCAAATAATACTGCCTGCAAAATGATAGTCCCAAAGACTACGGTCTCCTAGCATTATCATACCCTGCTCTCAATGCAACATAGATAATGATAAATAGGTCTTTTCAGAGGCATATATGCCTATATGCTGCATGTTGAGAGGGTCAGCAGATTGAAGATTGAAATGTTTTGATTTGCCACCCAACTTTTATTGTTTTGTTATCAATTTTAAAACAAACAAACCAGTCAAAAGGGGGCTGCTGTGCTCAGCTCCATTCAGTTTTGGAAAAAGGTTCCAGGGATTAAAGTCAGTTTTAGACATTATGTATTTAAGTTCAAAAGCTTACTTTATTTCACTGAGCACGTACTGCCTCCACTTCTCATTGCATTGTGGTATTAATAACAAAGTAGTAACAGGGTGGGGTATGGAGCCTAAGGCAGTGTCTCTGCCTCCTCTTTGCTAAGTTTTGTCTGCAGCAATAAAAAGTTTGAGTGGGGCTGACTTATAACAATGAGATAGCCACATCCTTCATGAAGGCTATTTTCCCCAGAAGCTCTGCTGAAGATGGTGGTTTGAATGTGGAAATCCCCTGGAAAAAAAGATGAAGAAATGACATTCTTAATGCCGAGCTTTAAAAACCCCACTTCTGGCAAGCGGAGATGGGTGGAGGGTAAGCTAAAAGGTTTCATTGATCCTGTCTTTTGAAAGTATGTTTGGTCGTAAGGGAGAGCAGGGCTACAAATTCAATCCTAAATTCACTGCCAGGTATAGGAGTGACTAGAAGCTTTCCTGCATTACCTGGTACAACTAACAGACTACCTGCAAGCAGCTGGGTAAGCAGGTGGACAGGCTGCAGAGCCTATCATGCCTAAGGCCATCACTGCATAAGCAACAACTGGTGTTGACTTATCCCTTGAAGCTCTCAGCAGGAAGTATTGGAAAGGCAGAAGAACAGAGTATGTCTCTTGTAATGGTGATTAGTTTCTGTGTGGAGCCAGCCAAGTAAAAGGAAGGCATGCTACACAGAAGATGGATCCTGGAGGAAAAGCCCTTGGCAGAATATGGGATGGGTTTGTGCTGGGTATGTTTCCTCAGAGTCCTATGAACTCTTCTGAAAGAACGTCCAAAACTTATTAAAAATCAACTGAAAC
Organism: Meleagris gallopavo; assembly: GCF_905368555.1. Taxonomy (NCBI): domain Eukaryota; kingdom Metazoa; phylum Chordata; class Aves; order Galliformes; family Phasianidae; genus Meleagris; species Meleagris gallopavo. The sequence goes on along the minus strand of NC_139405.1, from coordinate 54,796,036 downwards.
ACAGAGATGCATGTGAATAATGCTGCAACCTTGGACGTTTTTCAAGGATGGAAGGTAATCCCAAAGCCCCCAGAGGGTGAAGGAAGAATGGATGTAGTTGCCCTTGTCCGAAAGGCTCAGGAAAAGCCACTTAGGGGCCATAAAAAAAACAAAAGCTATGCACGGGAAATAACTCTAGAGTAGGCAAGGAAAGCCTGCCTGCAGTTCCGCAGACTGCAGGGGCCAGGAAAAATATGACAGTTTGCAGGCCTAGTGTGATTATGTCTAAATACAGTCTGAATAGTTTCTAGCTGGATGGGCCTTATCGAGCCTGTCTGATGGGATTTGTTGCAGGTTGCAATGCACTCTGCAGTCTTGCACCAGGGACAGTATTAGGATGACAAATGATGTTGTTAGAATGAGTCTGTAACAGTGTTTTAAAAAGGCTTTTACAGTTGTATTTTTATCTAGTTCTTTTACAAAGCAACAGAGAAAAGTATGAAAAATATCAGTGTGTGCTTATGGAGTGAAAGCAATGTCAAACATGAACAAGTGAGAAATGAAAGAAGTGGACCACTGAGAGGGTGCAGAGGAGAGGTACTAAAAGTAAATAGAGTTTAATATTTCAGAAATCTAATCTGAAAGTCATCCATATTCTTGTATTTCTCTAAATCTGGTAAAAGATATCTGAAATGATGAGCCCTAAGACCTTCAGAGGCTTTCTTGAATTCATTCACATTTCTGGGAAATGTGATTTACTCTAGAACACTCTTTCTAGTTATTGACATACCTTGTTTCCAGAACTTAAAAAATGGATTGGAGGAAAGTAAATATAATACAAAATATATAATTAGTGATTGAAAAGTAGGAGAAAAACTCATTAGATTTAAAACTAATTTAGAAATAAAGTGGTGAAATAGTTATAGATTTGCGTATCTTCTCTCTTGATACAAACCCCAGGTAATGCTAATGACCTTTTGAGATAATACATTTTAGATAGATTTAAAACAATCACATAATTGATATGTTGAGTGGATCCAGTATGTGATAGGAATATTCACCACCACCTGAAAACTACAAACTAGGTGAGATTTAGTAATTTAGGAACAGATATAATTTTGTACTTCATTGTAATCTTCAGCTCTGAATCTGTAGCAGATCATTCAGGAACTTTCCCAGCTGAAGCTTGATACTTCTTTAAACCTATTTCCATCTCCTGTTGCTGCAGATCTTCAGCTGTTCTTTTGCTTGTGGAGAGATGTAGGCAGGACAGAGGCTTTAGCAGATGCTTGCCCGTCCCCTGCAGTTGAACACAGTCTGTGCTGGCTTCTTTAGTCAGTGAATCAAGGTCAGGTTTGTCTTTTTCTTAAAGATATGCAATACTCTCAAGAACTAGCCTTGCTGGTTTTCTGAGAGATTTTGTGTATGTATGTTACAGTTCTAATACTGGGTTTTACTGAGTTGCCACTAAGGAGTCCCAACTCTACCATCGCTGCAATCAAGGAGAATACTACAGGTATCTATAGGGTTACACAAGAAACCTGCTGGATATATGCTCCATTCTGTTATGCCTATCTCTCACTGTATTTTCAAAGAAATTAAAATGTTTACTAGAATAATGAATATGAAGAAACAGATTGCCAGTCATCCTGGAGTTTTAAAGGAACTCAGATATAAAAATAGTGGGATAAGAAATGCATGTAACATGCCCTTTTTTCACTGTAACTGAGGAAATGAAGGTGCTAAATACGATGTTGAGCTTTAGAAGTCCTTGGGTGCTCTGGCAATCTACGGACAATAAATCTTACTCTATTTCCAGCCAAATCTTTAGAAAAAATGACAATAAATAGAATTGGTAATGAAATACATAAATGCATGGGTGAAATATTGACACAGATTTTGTAAAGAAAAGCCAATCTTATGTATTGCAGTTCTTAGAGTCAGTAACATGTGGATAAGGGTGGTGCAGTGAATAAAGCATACTGGGATTTCCAAAAATTTTTCACAAAGCCCTTCACAATGGCTCCTGAAGAGATCAAATTTCTGCAAGAGAAAAAAAAAAAACAAAAAAACATACTATAAAGGATAAATTACTGGTTAAAAGATGGCCAAGTTGTCAAAGTAGTGGGAGGTTTCCATTGGCGTCTCATGAGGGTATGTGCTGGAAAATGTGGTGTTCAGCTATTCACAGGGAGGTGGAAAAGAAGTGATAGGAGAAGGCTACGATAAAAAATTTCTAATAATCAAAAATTGTTCAGCATGGCAAAAACTAGGGATAGCTGCTAATAGATTTGCTAGTTCTTATTAGCTGGATAAAAGATAATGTTTTTGTCTTAATATTGATAATGTATGGGGGGGGGAAGTCCCTATAATTAGTCTATGAAGCAATGGACTTAGAACGAGCTGTCACATCTAAGGAAAGATAGCTTGGACTCTGAATAGGCCTCTGAAAACATCAGCCGGCATATTATCAGCCAAAAAAATGTGAAAAGAATGAGGAAAGGAAGAGAGAAAAATAAACAATGTCATGCACCACTAAATAATCCAGGATATGTCCACATCTTGAACATTAAATGAAGTTCTGGTTGTCTAACTCCAGTAAGTAAACATTAGTATACAAAGAAGTACAAAAACCTGATCAAGAGTGGAACACACAGGGAGTTAACAGATTAGGAGAAACCTGTTTGGTTTGAAAAAAGGCCAAAGATGGATTGAAAGGAAAAAGCATAATGAAATCATGGAGAAAATGAGTAAGGAATAATCATGCACTTTGTAGCACAAAACTCTAAAAGCAGCTTAAAAGAAAAAAAAAAAAAAAAAGTACTTTTCTACAGAGTGCATAGTTAAACTGTTGGGATTTATTGCTCTAAGATCTTGAGGCCAAAAATATGATTAAAAAAAAAAAAAGATTGATTCATATTACCAGTAAACATGATGGCACAAATATGCCTTTTGTCTAAGAAAGTCACTTAACCAGATTGCTAAAGACTTTTCTAGACACATGCTGTGTGTCCTGATTTTTGTACTCTTTCTTGAAGCATCTGTTCTTGGCTGTTGTCAGCATTACTTTGGGTACCAGTACAGCCATTCTACTTATGTACTGACTTTTTGGTTTTGATTCTTAGGACCCTTTTATCAAGGACTTGAGTGGATGAGATTCTGTATACTCATTGATAAATCCTGAAGGATTCTGCTTATCAGAAAGGTGACTGCGCAACCTGTAAAAATACAGCCCTTAAAATCTATCACAGAGACAGGAGCCCCTGTCTGAAAATGTTTACTTTTATCTGTTTGTTAAAGGAGGCTTTAAATGTAGAGATCTGTGCACAGAGTTGGCAAGGTTTCCAATTCAATATTTATCAAGAGTTAATTCTTGCTGTAGAGATGTCAGACAAACAGTGCTGCTTCACCTCATATTTATGAGTGTCTTAAAGAGATGAAGCTATGGCATTCTGCTATGCTTTTTATGTCCCGCTTAGAAATAGGCCAATTTCAAAAGATTTTCAGGCTTAGATGGGTTTGTGTAATCATCCCAATTTGAGCTGGAGGTCTTTAGAAAGCAGGCACTCTCATGAGAGTGCTGGTATTTCCTGTTTCTCATCAGATCAGAAGTACAGTAGCAGAGGAAGAGCTTTTCCCTTAGCCCTGTGTTTCTGTGTTTCTGGCTGAAGCTAGGGAATGCCATAGTGCACAGACATGGTGGCGGGGGGAAAATAGTGTAATTTCTTAGAATGATAGAATCATTGAAGTTGGAAAAGACCTTTAAGATCATGTAGGCCAACTGTCAACCCATCACCACCATGCCCACTAACTTACTGGAATAAGCCTGAATTCTTAGGAGGGGTGACCAAAACAAATGCAGAATGGTTTGTCCCGCCCAGCATACAGCCAAAAGCAGACATCTGACAAAGGAATGAAGACAGAGTTTGCTTCTTGCTGAGGTGAGCCAAATCCTGCTTATTGTGAAGCAGCCAAGGCTGCTGACCAACCCGGAAGAAATCTTTATTTAGTTGAGTTTGTACAGCAGCACTTCACCCCTTCCAGATATTTTGATGTATCTATCTTCATAACTAAAGACTGATATGAGTTTTTTGAGTTTATATATACACTTGTCATAAAGCTCTTTATAGAAAGTCCTGGTGTATGTATTTTTACATTAGAAAGATGTAAGTATTGCACAGTATCTCTCAACAAACTAACCATAAATTAACACACAAAGACTAAAAATACACATCTGATAGTATCTCTTAATGAGATGCACAATAAATTAGTACAAGGCCTCATTGGTTTTCTTAAAAGCAATCATTAAATTGCTTTCATAAAATGTGCAGTTCTGGATATAAATTTGTGTACATGTAGGTTGCAAACCCAGAAGGTCAGACATCAGTTTCAGACAGCTACAAAGCAGACAAGTTGGAACCAGCACAGATTTCTACTGACACAGAGCTCTGTAATAACACAATGATGCCATTATGTGTGTGTCCTCATAGTACACGTGTACACATTTTATGTTTTAAAAAAGTCTTATAAAAATAGGCGGTATTCCCTTTTTGTATGTTTACATACTCTAATGATGAGTTTGTATATATTTATTTTATTTACATAAAAGATATGTATAGACATATTTTATTGTATTTCATGTGTAAGTAACGCTGAGGAGTATGTAGGTTTGGCTTTCTTTATTTCAAGTGTATTCCAGCAGCAGCAGCCATGGCTGCTGTCTTCACTTTGCTGATCATGTGATTTTTGCTGTGGTGAAGATATGCGTAAGTGAGGTTTTTCTTGTGGATTTCCTGCAGGCACTGGGGAGTTGCAGATTACGTGCAGGTAGAAAGACAGTTTACTATTCCGGATGTTAAGACATGTAGATGGCTTCTGAAATGTTTTATTTAAAATGTTCCTCTTCTGAAATATTAGAGGAAAATCTAGTGTGAGTGCCCCAGATGCAGTACCTAATTATCCTATCAGTGATGTGTTGCTGTGCTGTAAAGCCATTTCCTGTGTATAAATCAGCAGCAGAATCAAACTGATACTGGTGCTGATTGGAGACATTTTAGCACCTTGACTCAAGATCTTATCCTAAAAATGAAAAACAACCCCAAAGTGATATACATATGTCCTCAAATTTCTAATAGTTTTCACTGGTTTACAAGACTGTGCCATTACAGTTGATACTAGGAAGACTTTCAAGTTGAGGTGAAACAAATACCTCCAAATCACAACGGTTTTCAGATAAGAAAGTAAAGTTTATTGGACTTAACAAAGCTACTCTTGTTTGTGAAAAGGCTTTTGGCTATAAGAAGCTCATTCAGTGAGGGAAGTGAGCTTATGGAGAATGGATAGTCAACCTCAAGGACTTTGAGATTCTTCACAATCATTAGGTAATTCTACCTCTGTTTTAAGCAGCTTCTTTCATGAATATGGAATCTGTGATGGCCCAGGTCAGTTCTGTCTGTTACCTGACCTTTTTCAAGTCCATTTCTCTTGGTGAATTTGGAAGAATGAATTAGCATCATGTATAATTATAAAGCATTTCTGAGAAGGAAGTGTGTCAAAATGAGATTCAAAATGTAAAACACACTGAGAAACTGGCTTCCCAAAATTAGTAGACAACTGTCTAAAACTGACATAGTGGTGGAAATACTAGAAAGGGAACTGCTGAGAGCAGACATACACATCTTGAATGTTTCAGTCCCTGAATCCCGGAGATAATCTGCTCAGGGCTTTAAAAAAAACATATATTTGCTCTGCTGAGGTGTGGAACTCAGAGCTTTTACTTAAAAAAACAGCTGAGCAGGGCTCAATCCTTTAAGGTATAGCCAGAATCACAGGTGATGGTGGCCATCTTTTGTAATGTAGGTTACTACTTTGAGGACTTGCTCTGGAAAAAAACAAGATTTTGGTCAATAGTTTTCCTTGCTTAGAGACTTTTAGGTACAACTTTACCTCCTGTAATGGGAACCTGATCAGACTAGAGAATGCTAAAGGAGAGAGAACACTTTTTTTCATTGCGTTCATAGAGAGCATGCAGAAGAAAATCACTAAACTGGGAATCTTTGGTAAAAATTAAGATTGTTAATTTTTTGTATGTGAGTGTCTTGCTTCTTACTGCCTTTTCCTGGGAGAAAAATCTTCTGGTCTTTAATCCCTGTTCTGAGCATCATTCTTCTGTTTAATGGAGAAGAATTATTTATTTAAATACAAAAACAAGCTGAGGAGATGATTAGGGTTTGAATAGAAGGTGAAATTGTGATTATCCTGGCTTATAGAATATAATGAATAGAGCATGGGCAGGAGCTCCTTTTCAGGTCCTCTCTTTGAAGAGAAAGCCACTTTGCTACTGCATTTATAGGGGCCCTGAATTTCCAGATGTGTTTTATGAATAGTTTGGGAATATCTATCACACTGGGATCCTCATGCATTTTAGCTGAAATCTGTGTCTTCCGGATTCTGGAACTAATCCAAGCATTAAATTGTCCCATGTATTTATATATGGGCTACTTTCATCATCTTCAGAAGAAAACAGAGGGCTCTAATGCAAAGCATGAAAAGCAGAGTGTGACTGGGTTTGAGATTCAGATTTAAGTACATAATAACCACCTAAATCTTACAGGAATCTTAGGCCATTTTGACTTGCAGCTTTTTTGTTTTTCTTTCATTCAGAGCATGTTCTATTTCTGTTATTTTTCATTTATGATGGAATACTGCAGGGTTAGGAAAATCTACAATCTGTGCATACATCTTATGTAATTGTTTGAAATAAAATGTGCGTATATTTCTGTAGAAATAGGTGTCAACATTGTGTAGATTTTACTTCATTGTTTCAAATGTATCCCTTACAATACATACACTGTAGGTTAAATTGTACCAAAGTATCAGGAGCACACCAGCTGAATAGGGTAGTGATTTTACAGTGGCTTCATGTCTTGCATTAAGGTGAAGATTTTAGAAAGGTAACTCTGAGCAGATTTGAGCAATATGAAATCATAACCAGACATCTAATCAAATTAAATATTTTAGGACATAATTACATTTATATTTCTGTTAGTTTTGGGATATGAATCCTGCTACTCTGAAGTACATAATACATTGCTGATTATATAGTGATCATTTTTAGATATTTATAAACCTGCATTTTGTTCCATCTTTAAAAACTGCTTAACGTAAGCTATTTTTGTCTAGTGTCTCAATCAGGATATAGGAAGAAGTTGCAATGGGTAGGCCTTGTTCAAGAACATCTCGTACCAATCGCTGTATGGCACATGCATTCTTTTGACTAGACTCTTCCACTCCATTATCCAAAGCATTTCAATGAAAATGAAATTTTCAAATATCAGTCTTTGAAGATTATCTTTGTTTACCCTCAATTAAGCATCATTCTTATTTTTTGTAATTCCTCTTAGGACATCTCTACATGAAATATTTAATCCTGCTGAAATATTTCTTAACTGGCTATTACCCAGCAACAGATAGGAGATTTTTGTATTTCCAAGTTTCTTAAAATTTTTGTGAAAGAAGGCGCTGGTGTTTTCTGAACACCTGCGAGGAATCACAGGAAAACCAGTGTGGGGTACAGTACAAGGTTAGGCAGTTTGCTTTTTGTTTTGCTGTGTCAGCAGAACACTTCTGAAAAGGTATCTGCTTTTAAATAGAATTGCATCTCCCCGTGCTCCATGTTCCCATCAATCCCACTGTGATTGTAAATCAACGGTTTCCTGAAGTGTGATAGCAACGGGGATCGACTGTGATGAAAAAAATATGCCACAGGTAGTGGGAAATTTAAAACTTCATATTTTTATTCTCTGGTCCTGTTTAACACATTATTTTCTACTCCTGGCTAGCACTGAAAGTGCAAATGGATGAAGACAAAATCAAACAATATAAAACAATGTAACCTTTTTTTTTTTTTGCTTGATAAAACGCTGTTCTTTTTAAAATCAAGGTGAAAAAATTTAGATTTTATTTTGTCTCAAAGTTTTCTGATGATAGAGCCCAGAGATTATGGCTTTAAATGTATGTTTATTGGGTATATGTGTAGATAAATTATTCCTTCATTTTTATTGTTAATTACCATGAGTTTTACGAGCAGAAACATCTGAAATGATCCATCAGTTTTCTTTCATCTGAGTTTAAGGCTGACACTGGTGAGAAAGATTGCAACATCAGCTAGTCTGAAAACCTTCTGAGTGTGTAAGGGTTTGCTTTTTATGTCCTGCCAGCCTTTCACCCTTCCTCAGTGTAGATATCCAGAGAGATAATGGCGGTATAGAAGGCATGTTATGTAGGTACTCATCTGAGTGCATGGACAGAGTAAAATCAAATATGGTTCCTGGAGTAAAGTACAGGCGTTTGTATACATTGAATAGACTGGTTAGACAGGACCTGATGAGGGAATGCTGCAAATGCAGACAGTGTTCATTGTGCATTTACGTGTATATAGAGTGGGAGTGAAAAAGACCAACATAGAGAAAGAAAAATATCAAGTCACTGGTTAAGCTAAAAACACAGGATGAGTGATATTTTTAGTATTCTTAGAATAATTTTCTCCAAGATCATCAGTTTGCAGCACAAGCAAAACCTTGGTAAGGTCAGCAAGCTGTACACATACTCAGCTCATCCACCTCTGGAGACTGTGATTGAATAGAAGGATTTCCTGGAATGAAATGTGGAGAAATGTTGACCAAAACATTAATAAATGACTGCCATGTAGTTATCAAACATGTATCAGTTGTCAAACAAAGGAAAAGTAATCATAAGCCCTGTAAGTCAGTTAAAATTTTAGTATACATTTTAATGCTCTTTTTGGTAAATGCCTAGACAGTAATACAATAAAAAGAAGAAATGTCAGTGTAAGGTCTAGAGTTTGAACAAAATGTTTCTGAGTTTGTTAGCCTCAGCTTGTTCTGCAATACTACTATGGAGATTTCTAAATCAACAAATCCAACCACAACAGGATGGGGGGGAAGGAGAAGGAAAAGTCAGGAATACCAGAGACCTGGTTTCTGTTCCCATCTCTCTCATTGGGTTTCTCTGACTGAGGTTTTCCCTTTTTTCTTGCTTATGTTTTTGTCCTAACTATGTAAGTGTCACATCTACAGTTCAGATATGTCCAATTCTTACATCGAGTTTTGTGCTGAGGTCTCCATGAAGAGATAGCAAAGGAGTAAGAAAATTAACTCTGGTTTCTACATTGACGTATTGCTTTTTAGATAATTATTTTAAAATATTTTTCAACTCCTAAATTTCCAGGAAATGCTTACTTCGTTACCACAGAGTTACTAGCTGTTATTGCACATCTTGGCCTGTTTCCACAAAAATAGAAAGATAACTTTACCAGATGCTGATGAGTCTTTTGTGCAGTGTGAGCAAGTCTAGCTGAAATAAGTATGAAAAATTATGCCATCAAAAAGTGCTTCCTTAAGAAAACACTGAGATTCTTCCTTAAGATACAAAATTTAAGTAAACTTTTTTCCACTGCATTTCTATGAAGGGAATCCTCTGTTTGAACAAGCTGTTTGTAATGTTTTGAAGTACACTTACAAATAATTAAATATGAACTAAATTATTTTTGTTGTTTCAGAGTATGAAATGGAGTATCTTACTTTTCTCTGCTTTCTTTCCTTTCTATTCCAAGCTTTTCAAAGCAAAATTTAACTTTTCTTTCTGGAAGAGGTAAAATGACAACAATATTACTTTGTACTGAAAGGCTTCTCAAAACCTGTATGAATGCATCTTGGATACAGAAAATTAAATCTTCAGTTACCAAACAGTGAGATTCTACACTCCTACTTCAATCAATGGGTATCATGTTAGGTGACATGATAAAACTTTGCACACTTCATACAGTTACTAGTTTATTTAATTGCTGGTAATAGTTACAAGGTAATATAAATATATTAACTGTATAAAAGGAGGATTTGTTTTCAGTATCTTATTACCATTATTTGAAATTGTTTTTGTTCCCAGATTCTCTTTATCTCTTATTAAAATTCAGTCTGGATTGTAATGATTATGTCAAAAACCTTTCACATTAGTCTGTAAAAGGATGCTTGCAAAACAGAATGGTAAATGAATGTTAAAAGCATCATCTGAAAGACTGTAGGACTGGTGGCAGTGTAGGTTACAGTAAGCAGAACAATCCAGCCATCCTGCAGTGAAACTAATTGGAGAAAACAGGAGGAAAAAAAAATCAAAATTGAGCTTACATTGCAATATGATCTTGACTTCTCTAACTTCCTGGAATATGGAATGGTTTCAGCTGGTGGGAAACCTGTGAAGATCACCTAGTTTTAACCTCTGTAACACTGGCAAGGTCACCTTCCACTAGATCAGATTTCTTGAATTACCTGAATTGGTTTCTAGACACCTCTTCTAAAGTTTTGTCTCTAGACAGGATGACATTACCATTTCAAGTCTGTCCTGAACTTGTGTGTGGTTGGTATGTTAGCATTTCGAACAGAGTTCCTTGAGATAATTAGAATCAGCTCGCAACACACGTAATTGGAAACACTATAAATAGAGTACACAAATTGGTCTTCTGGCTGCTTTAGCTGTAGCAGAAACCTTTGCAGTGCGTGATTGTGTAAGCCCTTTTCCACACAGACCTATGATGAAGGAAAGCATTGAACATGACCTATTCATATCAGCATGCTGGCATTTACATTATGAGGTTAGAGTAATGTGAGATGGATGACAACTTACATAATGAACTTTTGAAAATCCTATTAGAAGTGATTCCAATAGGTTAATGTATTTGTTGTGGAGAATTTGATGTTAGGTCCACTGGTGAATGTGAGTACAGATTCCAAATATATTCCTAAAACTTCTTACAGAAGAGCATCTCTGGAAGAGAGTGGGAAGACAACTTTGGAAGATGAACAACTGATCATGGAAAAAGAGGCTAGGATATTGTAATTTCTCTCTTTTTCCTGAGAAGTATTTCCCATGAGCATCAAAATTAATCATGAGCTATGATTCCCCTGTATTTCATCAAAGACTTGCCTTCTAGTTGTAAGCTGCATCATTTGAAAACAGATTACTTTGGCAAATTCTTAGTGCAAAATAGAATAAAAGAATCAAAACAATAAATCTCAGGAGATATCATGAGAAAGAGTGCCCTTCAGTTTCACTGTATGGATTTTTTTTTCTGACTTCTTCTAACAGTTTTCTTCCCATTTGGGATCAATAATTGATACTGTGCAAAGCAGAAAGTATTTCTAATTTTCTTAGTGTAGCCACACAGTCATAAACACATCTGCAAAACTATTTGTTAAACATAATTACTAACATAGTTGCTAAAATGTACTGTATCAAATTTCCATTCCATTAAGGATTGATAGCTAAATATAGCACAGTTGAAACATCAAATATCTGATTAATAAGCTGATATCTAAATTAGCAAACTATATTATTAAAAAACATGTAAACCTCTGCTTCCTACTGCGTAAAGCATACTTGCTTTGAAAAAGGAGACATCAGCTCTTACAGCTGTAGTTCTGGATGTAGTTTTTCACAAGATAGATCAGTTGATTAAAATATTACATTTTTCTGAGTCGGAATATCTTTTGCTTTCAATTTAACCTTTCATTACTCATCCTCTAATTAAAGTTAAGCTTGTTTACACTACAATATCAAGATTTCCTGCAATGTTAAAAGCTACATTCGGGCAAAATATTTTTAGTTTTGAGAAACAGGTCCAAATTTCATCAGCACCTGTAAGCCTCAATTTAAATAATACCATACCTGGAAAACAGTATGAATTTATTGAATTTGCATATATGCAGAAAGGATGTAATGAAAATAAACACTGTGCAAGATCCTTTTCCCCCCACATCCCTATAATTCCCTAACTGATAAGGAATCACAAAATTTAGGGCTGGCTGAGGTTTGCAGAGACCTCTGTGTTCCTCTGTTCCAACCCCTCCCCAAGTAAGGACTCCCAGAGCAGAGTGCCCAACACCTTGTCCATGTGGCTTCTGATATCTCCAAGGAGGAGATTCCTCAGCCTCTGGCCAGTCTGTGCCAGTGCTCTGTCACCCACACAGACCAGAAGTGCAGCCTGATGTTCAGAGGGAGCTTCTGTGTGCTGGTTTGTGCCCATTGCCTCTTGTTCTGGTGCTGGACACCACTGACAAAAGCCTATCTCCATATTATTTGCATCCTCCTTTCAGGTATTCATAAACACTGATAAGATCCCCTCGAGCCTCCTTTTCTTCAGACAGAACAGTCCCAGCTCCCTCAGACTCTCATCAGAGGAGGTGGAGCCAGAACAGATCTTGAACTGCTTTCAGATGTTTCTGAAGTCCTAAAATTTCTTTTCCGCTTGTCCTTGAAAAGCACATTATTCATAAGCCCTTCTGAAAAGTTCCCAAAATTTTAAGTATTAACACGCTTTCTGTCTTAAAGCAAGATTGAACTCACATTTACAACAGGATTTAAAATGTAATTAGTATTGAGTAGGAGTAGAGAAAAGTAATGCCTCTATAATGATAAGACTTACAAATGTTATGGTAAGGGTTGCTTTACCAATGCTTTGGTAAACTAGTGGTTTCAGGTGGACTTCTATATATTCTGAAAGCTGAAGTCAGCAAATGGGGGAAAATATAATTATAGTCTAGTTGAAGTGTCATTAAAGTTAATGCCAAAAGAAGAATACATTAAAATTAACAGAATCAAAATTTGAACGTAAAGGTGAAGGAGTCCTAAGAACAAAAAACTGTTTTAAGTTACATATTTTCTGTACTTATAATGAGCATGTAAGTTTTCAAAAAACTAAATTGTGTGAAAAGTTTGAAAGGTTAGTAATTGAGTTTCAGCATCTGAAAAGTAAGTGAAAGCGAGAACAGAATCTTAATCTCTGAAGCAAGAAACCTTTGTGTTACCTAGGAAGTCCCTGCGCCTTGTTGCTAATTGCTTCTGGTATCTATGCCCATGCTAATGTAAAACTAAGCTGAGTTTAATCTCTTTCCTCATACAACATAAAATAGCCCTGCATGTGGAAAGAATTAACAAGCACAGGGTTTTTTTTTTGATGTGGGCGTTCTTCCTTAACGCTCATCAATGTTACATATAAACTCCAAAACAACATTTTAATGACTAGTCTCTATGGAAATGTGTAAATAATTTTGGTGTTACAATTTTGTTATTTTCTTTAAATGGTTTTACAAATAAATATTTTGATTCTGTTTAGTAACCTCAGCTTTTTGTACTGAAAGCTGTTTGTTAGGAAATAATACTGTGTAGAAGCTTAGCGTGCATTGATTTATTAGTGAAGACAAAGATTTAATGCAGCTACTTGTCATTTTTAGACTTTCTAACAAAAAGCACGTGATATGTATTCCTGCTGTAGAGACTATGAGCCTTCGTACTAACAGAATGGAAAAAAAGGAAGTGCCTTGTTATTTATAACTTTAGATGAGCTGCAATTGATAGGAGCAGGTTCTAATACTGCAACAGCGTGATGGAAGGAGGATACCATATATATCAATGATATAGCAGATCCATCTCACTCTTCCTTATATTATATCAATTTCTATTAATGTAACACATTATTTTATTATATAAATTTCCATTAATGTCCCACAAGCACAGGGTATTTTGGAGGAGGCCTCTATATGCTTTGAGTGCTGTGTGTGCCTGATGTCACAAGCACATAAAGCTCAAGATTGTCATATATGAGGTTTTCTTCTAAGTGCATCTGTATTTCCACAAGATGTCAGTCTGTAAGAACAGTATTACACCAGGCAGTAACTGCAGCTAATGGTCCGTTTTATTGTTGTTTAATCTTCAACATAATGCAATGTGTCTGAAAATCAGCAGTGGTGCTCTATAAGGAAGTCTCAAAGCCCAAGAGATAATGAGATTTACAAATAAATGCTAAATGCAAACAGAGACATGTCTGGCCCTTTTAAAGCTTTAAATCTGGAAGCTGCTCATTTTGGAACTGAATTAATTAACTTCAGTAAGTAATAAATATGACAAAACTGGTTAATACCAACAGTTTGCAGTCCCGTGCAACGCTTGATAGTACAAATTCAGCCATAGTAGTGTCAGATCAGCATGTACTTCAATTATCTGTAGTCAATTCACCATAAAAATATCATCTACACAGTCAGATAACATAGATAGCAGTGATTTGTCATTGTTGCTAATGAACAAAATAAATTTGAGTTTACACACTGGTGAGGGAGGGGTTGAGAAAGCAACAAGGCTTTAAAACTAGTACCACCTTCACTGGCATGTATTCCCAACATATTCCTCGCAGGACCAATGTCCACCTCAGAATAAGTCTCCTTTTCAAGGAAACCAACTTTATTCTTACATTTTTAGTTGTTTTTTTTTTGTTGTTTTTTAAACATTCCTGCATCTTGTAATGTATAATAAAATTACTCTTTAGCTCTTCCCCTGTGGGGAAAGCTGCAATGTTTACAAGCGGTGCAAATTATCTGGAGATGTAATTGATGTTATTATCTACACTCATCACACTGTAAGCAAGTAAGAGGTCACCTCGTACTTTCTCCTGCTTTCAAGTAACTCACTGGAAGTAATGATTACTAACCCTATTTACTTCATAGCTTTTATTGGTTTCTTGGTTGTTGTTGTTTGTTTAAATTCTGGTCATAAGCAGTAAGTTGCCATTTATTGTTTTAGTCATAGGCTTTTTCCCAGCTTTCTGTGATCCTGCATATTATTGCAACATTGAGCTTTATCTGAAGATGAAGCAGAAGTGGTACTGGTATAGAGTGATGGTTGACTTGCTAAGTCATACAGAAAATGTGTTTTGTTTTATCAATAGCAGCTGCATACAATGATAGCATATGATTTCATCCCTCCTGTAGTAAATGATAGATTAATGTAACTTTAGAATAAGTTCACTTAATTATTCTTTCACTTTTGGGGGCAAAATTTTCCTTTCTGTAAGTAATTATTATTTCATATCTGTGCCCCTGTTAGCATTAGCTTTCAACATTTCTGGTATGTTTGTATTTTAAAATGTTTTGCCCCCCACATTTAAAATAGTTTAGCTTCCATCAAATTTAGAGACATTCTTTCCCCTATGGTAAAAAACAGTAAATATGATAAATGAAGTACTTACATGTACATACTGTCATTTACAGAAGAGATTTCTAAATCCATTGCCTTCACATAGGTAACTTACTCTCTATCATCATCAGGTGTCCCTAACAGAGATTTTGTCTATTCAGTTCAAGGCCTAGCTGTCAAACTTCTCAGTTTGTGCCATAGGATTCAGAGATTCTTTCATTCATAGAGCAGCAGATTGATACTGATTTAATTTTGTTTTATTATTTATTAGTAAATAATCCAAGAGGCAGAAACTTCTAATGGGCATTTCTCAAGATAAACATGACTGACTTGCGGGGCAGTTGCATTTCATCCTCACTGAATGTTAAGAATGTAAGAAAGAATTGAATTCTAAGGGCTTGTCAGATTTAGGAGAGTATATATATAGCACAGAAATGTCTTTCTGATCACTACATTATTTCTGGAATTCAACCTACTACTAACAAGTTGTTTTAGCACCTCATTCTCTGTCTGATTCTGTAATGTGGATGAGCTGGATTAGGTTAGTGCCAGCACTGATAGGGCTCCACCGCGTAGAAGAGGTGCACTTAACTCCTTTGCAAGTGCTGAATCATTGAACAAACGTTATGTAACATACAGACTTTAACTATCTTGCCACTTTCAGCCTCTGCTCCAAATACTTTTCTTCAGGTTGCCAGAGACTTTGTTCAGAACCTCTTTGAATCAACTAGTCATATATAAATACTGAGTGGTAAGGCTATGATTTCTGGTAAAAGGATGATAGCACACTCCCTCAGAACAGGAAATGCAGTGAGAGTTCCTAGTCTCCTGTAAGGAACTTTAAGTGATTAGTTAGCCCATATGTATGGGGCTGCTGAATCATGGCCTGAACCTTTGACTGATCACCTGAGGCAAGCAATGAGTCAGCCACGGGTGCACAGGTGAAGGCAATTCACCTGTGCTGCAGGAAGGGGTGGAGCCTGGCTCCACCTCTCCTAGACCCATTTAAGAGCTGACTGCCCATGGGGAAGGATCTCTCTGGAGATCCGCTCCATCAGGAGTTCATCTTGCAAGCCCAGGACAGGGTGAGTGACTTTCTCTCATTTCTCCAATATAAATTATATTAGCCAAGTTCCTGGAGATATACACTCACACTATCCAGAATGTTTCTTTTAACAGATGGATCTCATTTGTATTTCATGAGGCTGTGACATATATAGATTATAGTATTAACGTTCATATTACCTTTGGTGAGGAAATGCATTTCATCTGGAAGTATCAGTAAGTCATCTTTTGTTACAGAGCATATTGACCAGCAAATCCCTCACTGTTGGAGATGAAAAGTCCTGAATACTGCGTGATGTCATCCCCTACAAAGTAACAGGAAAAGCGAAGGTTAATATAAAAAGTGTGTGGCCAATAGATTGTGTATATATTTGAAAAAAACCCCAAACCTTGACAGGTGCTGAGCTAGATGTTAATTAATCTTGTCCGCAGCTGATGCACTCCTTTTTAAGATCACTCTATGCTACTGAGTTTTCAGCAAGGTGTTTCTTGGGAACATTGGTTAAAGAGATTTATAGGTTAACAATGGATTGTAATTGATTATTGTGCACAAGTATCTAAGGACAATATGGCAGATCAGTTTTCCGTATCTCAGTGTCTCATTTTTTTTAGAGAGTATTCTGGGATTTCTTGGACAACTCTTTTTGCATTTTTAAATGCTTTCTTCTTCGTATTTTAAAAAAAGTATACATTGCCCAAGATCTCTCTGTATGAGCTTGATCTTCTGCCTGCAAATGACTCGATGCCTATTTTTTAATGCTGAATATAATTCATAAGAAATGTATCAGTAGGGTTTTTTTGCATATCATATTTCATCTGTCATCAGGAGGCATAAGTAGTTCTTTACTTTGCACGTAACTCATGTATCTGTTTTTTCAACAAAACAATAACTACTAGACCAGTTTGGATTATTTCTGAAAAGATTTTTACATGTATATTTGTTTGATATTTTTTCGACATCATTTAAAAAGAAATGCCCATAGCATTATTCATTGAAACAATGTCACTACAATATTTTCCTTTGTTTGCCAGTGAAATGAAAACTCTTTACAGTTCCTTAGGGCATGTTAGCCTAAGAATCATTTTTTCTTTATATAACTCTGGTATGCATTTTGCCACACAGTCTGGAAATCTTTGAAGTGATTGATGGTATCTTATCCCTTATTCTTTTTCTAAGTATTCTGTATCAGAGTCTCTCCAATCTTATCAAATAGTTACAGCTATTGATATTTAGTAGGTCAAAATCATGTCTTCCTTTATTTCTTGAACAACTTCTAACACGGAGTTGCTAATTCAAACTCAAGTCTCCAAAAACTAACACCAGAATTATATGTGCTCCTGAATTAGCCCACTGCTAGCAACTAAGGAATTACTAGAACTGCTGTGGTATTTGAGCCTTCTTTTTGTGTTACACAGTAGAGTTCATTGCTCTTTGGAATTCTGTCTTTGTAACATGCCACATTCTTTATACTAAGGAACAGATACTAAACAAAATCAGAATAAAAATGTGTCAATATATGGCTGTTAATTAAAAAAAAAAACCTACAAAGCATTTCTTATACATCTCTGTTTCAGACTCTGTTCTGATAATTTGTGGTAAAAATTATTGTGTAATAGGAGTTTTTTGTTGTCGCCTTTCTTCTTTTTTGGGGATCTCCCTTCCTCTCTCACTTCTCTAACTCTTTAGTTTCATCAGCATTCTCAAATCTGAGCAGTTTAAAGTGAAAGGGCTTGCTGAAATCTATCCATCCCCTTTAGTATGAATTGATAGCACCACTGAGAACTTTTAATTTATTGAGGCAGTAATTATAGTTGAAATTTTATTAAGATGTTCTACCTAACAAGTGATTTAGTAGTTTGAAAAGTGGCTTTCTTTTTCTGCTATCTATTATTTCTATCACTTTTGTTTCGTATCCATTATGTATTTTAAAGAGACTGCCCCCTTTCAGATAAGAAAGTCTGAAGGAAGAAACCAATTATCTTTAGTGTGTAGTCTCACGTAATCTTGATCTTGTGAAATGTTTATCCATGTTCTATGCACATGGTAGTTACAAGGACTGCTGAGACCTAGAAAGAGAAGTCCAGTTCTGTCTTTAGCATGGGATCTGTCTTTCCTCCATCTTCTGAGGTTTAGCACCTCTTATTCAACCCACGAAAAACTTTGACTTCACTTTCCATATTCCTTACTCATACTTTTCAGGTAGCATCTTTAACACAGTTCTCTAACTTAAATATGGTTGTATTTTGAGAGACTGATAGGGAATACTTGACCTTGAAGCAAGTGTAGAGGACCATGATTTCTAGATAATTTCTTTATATCATGCCCTTCAGAATGAGATTTTCCATGTCTTCCAAGTTTCTTTGTCACTTTTTTGTCTCTGTACTGATGACAACCCTATTAATGTGATAGTTCTTTAAAATGTCGTAGCGCCTCTCTGTATTTAGTCTTCCATTGAGCTTAATTCCTTATTTTCATGCTTTTCTTGGTCTGCTTTAGTACAGGTTCTCTCACTTGTTTCCTTAGGTCTTTTAGAAGCTAAACCAGTGACAATAATTCAGACAACAGCATTGCCTCTCTCCAGAGAGATTTACACGTTGAGTGTGTATCGCCTTTTTGCATATTGATTTCAGGCCTGTTTCTGGTTACTTTGGTAGAAGATAGCAAACAAATCTGCTTCTTTTAGGTCTGTCACTAGCTGAAGGAAAATCCCATCTGTGCTTGTGTTATAAAGCAGTATGTTGTAACATATTATGATTAGAAAGTGCCAGGAAGAGATAGAGGTGGAGCAGGATAAGCAAAAGAGTAATCTGTCCCTCTGGAAAGGAAGAGTGATGCTCTGTGCAAGACCAGCTGGACACTCTCTCTCAGTTATATATATGCATATATTACTGAGACTCAAGGAACAGCTGGAAGTTTTGGAAGGTGTTAACAGAGAACTTGATCTCACTGTACCTTGGTTGCTCTGAGCACAAATCATGGGCTTTGTTATTATCAAATACCACACTCCAAGTGTGCAGCTCATTACCAGTCACTATCATGGTCTTGTGTCATCATTTGACACAAGACAGGTAAGTGGCAGAACATACCCCTGAGGCCACTGTTTTGATCAAATTTGAATGTTTCACCCAGGATTAAAATAATATGAACTTATGCAAGCCTGCAGGCCCAGGTTCCTATAAGTCAGTAGTAGAGTAGTTCAGTAGTGACAAGTGCATCTAAATGGATGTCTGTCCTCCACCCAACTTCATACTTATCCTCAAAGCATTATTACATTCCAGTGCCATGTCACAAACTGTGTGGCTATAAAATAGTCACTAAGGGTACCATGCCATCAGAAAGCCTTGTAACAAACCTACAGGCCCAAATCAGTCAAAGCATCATCAACTTTCAGAAGAAAAGGCAAGCTCCCTTTTTTGGGGTCTGACTCAAAGTTGATAACTATGACTAGGATATATATATAGTCTAGTTGCAGGTATTCGGTGTATGCCCAGGAAATTCTCTGGCTTGTCTGGTTTGATGGGAGTTAGTTAGTCTTTAGTTTGTCTGCCAGAATAGGCTTCCACTTCTATATGTCGTCTTTTCTCTTTTTTTATTACCATGGTATTTATAGGGCAGAATGTATACACAACTTCCTCATTTTAGAGGACTCAATGAAAATATCTCAACTAGATAGTGATAAACAATAATTGGTTACAATCAAAACATTTGGCAAAGATAAATCAGTTCTGACTGCATTTTGACTGAAAAGAATCAAAGCTGGAATAATCCGGTCGAAGCCAGGTAGAAGTATTTTTGCCTTCAAGTATCAAATTTATCTGTGGACAGTAGTGGCTTGCTGTGTGAGAAGACACAGATTAGAAAATGGTGTCTCAGCACAGATTTCAGCATCTGAAATCAGACAATATTTGTGTTTATTGAAATATTTCATTGTTTTTGCTACAATGTGTGCTGCAGCAGTGTTTTATAGATCGGCTAGCATCCACAAGGGTGAATTGTGTTCTGTAGGGAAATTGTATACCTTAGTTTTGGTGCATTGAGTTTTGGTCCATTCCTACTTTATTAAAAGACTGGTAAAATTAGACTGGAAATTTTCACTATTGCTAGATGTATGTCTGCACATATATAAGTTATTCAACTACTTGCAGATCTCTGTTATAAATTTTGGACAGTTTATCATTTCTGTATATACTGGCTACTGGCTTCTACTTCAGAACACATCCACCAATAATCTTGAGGTAATTTTCTTCTGAGTGATCTGGGGTTTCAGTCTTTTTTGCATCTGGCACTGCATATTCTTATCTCATCTTTGTAATTCCAGCATTCTTGCTAGGTCTGTGAAACATCTCTACTATTGCCTGACCATTTAAACAGAGACTATGCAGCCATAAGTTTCCACCACTATATAATTTCTTTTGGATTCTTCCCAGTGTACTTTTAAAATGGACCTGTAACTAGTTTCGCTGATGTTTCTGAATGTCTTGAGGATCAAGTTAAGTTTACATATTTTCATTCTCCAAGGTTGTCTCAGCTTAGAATTCAGCTATGCACATCAGTAACTTGTATAAAACACATCTGTGTATTTTGGTAAGATTAATGTGCCTTAGAACTCTGGTATGTGGCTCTCGGTAATCTCAGTGATTATAAATACCTAATGATCTCTTCTTCTTTAAGAATAATACTTAAGCAACTTGACATGCCATCATGCCATTGCACATCTTTTTTTTTTCTTTTTTTTTTCCCTTCCTTCTTGGTAGACTCTGGGAGTTTATTTGGTATTCGGAATAGTTCAGCTGGAACTGATCTACAAGATTATTAAATTGAACTGCCTGACCAATTGAGGGCTAGCTAGTACTCAGTTGGCCTCCTCATCAATTGGTGCCAGTAGGCCTGTACCTCTGCTGAATTATCTTTACCTTTTGTTTGGTGCTCTCTGTGAAGGGTTTATAAGTATCATATCACAGTTATAAACTAGTTCAGTTGAGATTCATTTGCTTGCTTCCCAATGGCAGAAATATGACTGTGTTATTATACTAGAAGGTGATAGGGCTCTCTGAAAACCCTTCTAGAACATGTATTACTGTCTGAAACAGCTAGCTATACTAATTGATGCTGGAGTCGATAAATTAGTAGCTACAGATAACAGCAACAATAGTGTTGTTCTTCCATTGCAGATGTTAGTCTAAATTGCAATTTCTAAATTCTTTATCTGTCTACTTGCATCTGAAATGAAGAATGATTTCCTCATCCAATAGAATTTTTCAGTACTTGTCTATGGTATTGCAAAATATTATTTTTTGCTATATCTGTAGTCTTTATTTGTGGGTACTTAACAGTTTAGTACTTTTACTTACACTACTTGAGTTTTGCCTTGCTTCACTGGATGCCAAGCCATTGTTGTTTTTTCTTAGTCAAGAGAAGAAGCCTTTTTCCATTTGCTTGACTATACTTTATATGTTCCTTTACTTACAGAATACTATTGAAAGTATATGATGTGAGTCAGTTTGTTTGCTTCGAGATGAAATACACCTGTGGACTGAATCCTTCAGAAACATCTTGCTATTTTTTAACTGCTTTGCTGCAGCTGTGACAGACTATTATTTTCATGGATAATTTTTTGTTGTTCCTGTATTTGTATTACATTATATATATTCAGGAATATATGTGTGTATATATACATATATGCAATATATTATCTATCTCATATTTAATTTTGTTAGATCCCTACATTTTCTTTATTTTTAGTTCTGGAAACAGTCACTTCTACAGCGATTTTTGCATAATTTTCATATTCTTGCATGTTCTTCTATTTGCAATTAGTTGCAAATAGAAAAAAATTAAAAATAAAAATAGAAAAAATTATTTGCAATACCATCATCTTGAATTTGATTTATCATTGCATTATGATACATTAAAAAAAAGTCATTGTTGTAGAATGTACACTATTGGGATAATCACAGAATCACAGAATTGTAGGGGTTGGAAGGGACCTCTAGAGATCATCGAGACCAACCCCCCTGCCAAAGCAGGTTCCCTACACCAGGTCGCACAGGTAGGTGTCCAGGCGAGACTTGAATATCTCCAGAGAAGGAGACTCCACAACCTCCCTGGGCAGCCTGTTCCAGTGCTCCGTCACCCTCACCATGAAGAAGTTCTTACGCACATTTGTGCGAAACTTCCTGTGCTGCAGCTTATGTCCGTTTCCCCTCGTCCTGTCTCCACGTACCACTGAAAAGAGACTGGCCTCACCGCTATGGCCACCACACCTCAGATATTTATAAACCTGGATCAGGTCCCCTCTCAGTCTTCTTTTCTCAAGGCTAAACAGACCCAGTTCACTTAGCCTTTCTTCATGGGGGAGATGCTCCAGGCCCTTCACCATCTTTGTGGCCCTCCGCTGAACTCTTTCCAAGAGATCCCTGTCTTTTTTTGTACTGGGGAGCCCAGAACTGGACACAGTACTCCAGATGAGGCCTTACCAGGGCAGAGTAGAGGGGGAGGATCACCTCCCTCGACCTGCTGGACACGCTCTTCTTAATGCACCCCAGAATGCCATTGGCCTTTTTGGCCACGAGGGCACACTGCTGGTTCACGGCCAACCTGTCGTCCACCAGGACGCCCAGGTCCCTCTCTGCAGAGCTCCTCTCCAGCAGCTCATCCCCCAGCCTGTATTGGTGCATGCAATTATTCCTCCCTAGGTGTAAGACCCTACACTTGCTTTTGTTGAACCTCATCTGGTTTCTTACTGCCCAGCTCTCCAGCCTGTCCAGGTCTCGCTGAATGGCAGCACAGCCTTCAGGCGTGTCAGCCAATCCTCCCAACTTCGTATCATCAGCAAACTTGCTGAGGGTGGCCACTATCCCCTCATCAAGGTCATTGATGAAGATGTTGAACAATGTTCATGATGTTGTGATCTCTATCACAATGCTGTGAATGGGATGAAGGACATATCAAGCCCCGATTTTGCTTTGGAAAGTAGAAGACAAACTGATTTTTAGGGCTTTAGCTCAGATGATTTTGAACTATGGTTGCATTCGAATACTGACTGTGAAACTGATTATCGAAAGCAAAAAAAAATTAAATTCCTCCCAAGACTCAAAATATGTTATCTTCTGCAAAGATAGTAAGGAGAGTGTTTTTACCTCTGCTTCCAGCACAGAAATGGAAAGTTTTACATCTATGTAGTTTGGCAGCTCTGTGAACAGCCTTGCCATGTAGAAGGTGCTTATTTTGCTGATGCTGAGTTCTGTAATTTTGTTTGTTTTCTTTTTCTTTCCTAGGGTGATAGGGTTGAAGCAACAGGATGAGAGATCTCAAACATGCTACTGAATGTTGTGCTCTGACAAAACTACATGGCTTCCTTTATCAAGACAGCTGTGTTTTTAAATAAATAATCTTAATTTGGCCTGCAGAAGGATTACGCCTGATACTCAAATGTACTACCTTGAAAGGTCGCCTTGACTTCCTCAAGGAGATTAAATCAAGGCATTCAGGATGCCAGACCAGAAAGCCTCACAGACTGAGATATGTTTATTGTTTACTACTTGGGAAACTGAGATCGCAGTGAAAAGGACAGCTTCCAAAATAGATAGGTTACTGCTACTAGCAAAATAAATTTAAAATAAATATTGCTGAATGGACTGCTTCATTTTGACAGTTTTTTGTTCCTACTATGAATCACAGAGAACAGTTAAACTGTGTTGAATTGGGTTTCAGTTAGATAGATCCTTGCCACTGTTAAGTGGCTTCCCATAGATGCCATTAGGATTGTAGGAGCAAGACAAGACTGGTCTGGTAAGTAATTCACAAGTTATATATGCAACTCTGCAATTTGTGGCAGTTTTATTTTAACAATTGATGATAGATAATTTGGCCAGTTCCCGAAGCTGTCCTGTTTATTAAAAATTTATGTGAAAATCGTTATTTTATATTTTCATTTCAAGCTCTTTATCAGGTAAAAGTGAGATCTGAGATAAGAAACGGATCTCTTGCTATCTATGGAAATATATGATTTTTCTTTGTACTTTTATGCTGATCAATATATAAAAATGACCTTTCACATCATTAAAAATTTTGGAGATATTTTTAAAGGTCTAATTGCAAAAAAAAAAAAAATTGGCTGATTAGATGCCTGCGACTACAGACTTGTAAAGTCTGTAGACCCCTATAGACCCATACTCCATCAAGTAGCTAAAATGGACATAAATAATATCCTTTAGCAGCAGAATTCATAGATGATTATGTCAGCAATACTTATGCTTTCATTTTGTATGGCTTGAAAGCTGTTTGAGGCCAGCACTTTAACTTCAGACTGAAGAGTGCCAAACCATAAAATAAGAAATGTTTTTAATTTGGTGATCTTGTGCAGAATGGAAAGCCTCACAGTAACTTGTTCAAGCTTTCCAACTTGCAAGTTCAGATTGAACATGGATGAAGAGAATTTGAAAACAGCAGTCATGTCCAAATTTTGTTATTTCTGGTTACTTTGGGTTTTTGTTTGTTTGTTAGTGGCTTTGTTGTCATTGCTTGTTTTTAACACTGCACAAATGTTAACAGGAAAAGAAATATGAACAGTAACTGGATACTAAAGTAGCAGTTCTGAAGCCTGGTCTGCCTTTGCTTCTCTGTGTATGCAATATCGCTAAGAAACAACCCATCTTTTTTACTTTTCAGAAGCACACTTGTGCTTATTATTTGGGCCAAATTGCTAATCCACTTGATGAAATAATCTTTTTTTCGATCTTAGTGCTTTACATTTCCTGGAATATTGTATTTTCATGGCAAGAAGCAGAAAGGAAGCTGTTTTAGACTTGTAAACTGTTCAGTATCTTGTCTCCTTTTGTGTATAATGAAACAAAGAAAAATATTCTGAAAGAACTTCATGAAGCCATGGTTAATATCTCAAAAACAAAATGCTGAAATCAAGCCTTCCACAGCAACTAGTATGAAATCAGAAAGCGTGTCTAATATTTTATGCAGAGTCAGAGATAGCGGGGGTAGATATGCAGTTTTGGTTTATTTTGTGCACCATTGTTTATGTCACCTGATGTACATCTGCAACCCTCCTGCTCAGTAAGGTTTTGTTTGCTTGGACCTGTGCACACCTACAGGATTTTGTCTGTTTCTTTGTTTTACATTCTGCCACCCCCTGAAAAGAAGCCTTGCTAAACCTAACTGTATCTCTCTCCTTACTGAAGAGCCTTGTGTTGAATAAGATCCATCATCATGTAACTGAAGATTTTGCAAGATGGATCCATGTATAATAAGAGAAGTACTGTAGTATATCCAAGATTAATGTTTTGTTACTATTTCTTATCAGTAAATATTCTACAATGAAAAGCCAGGACCTCTTTCTGAAGGACCTGAAGTTGGAAAGGAAATCTGAAACACTTGCGCAGTCAGGGAAGAGCTCTTCAGGGAGAAAATATCTTAGTGTAATTAGTGTGATCTTTTTTTTTTTTTTGTAAAAGAGGGAGTAATTTGCTTCTGAACTGAAACTTGTGAAGAAACTTACATCATTTAATAGGAATTATTCATAGCTTTTCTTCAAATAGCTAATTTATTCTTCACATGAATATACATTCTGGAATATATCTTTTTTCTTCTCAAAATCATGTCTCTGAATTGTTAGAAGTTCAAGTATTGTTTTTATATTTCTCATGAAGTTTCAAAACAGCTCAGTTTCCATTTCACGTCTGGGTGAAATGGAAAAAGTATTCTCTTGCATATTCAAAAGTATCTGTTTATTTTGTCTAACTGCTCTAATATAAAAAATTATATGATTGCTGTAGGGCAAAAGAGCACCAAGTCTTACTGCAGTGAGCAGAAAATATACACATAGCCTGTCAGTTTTCCTCTATATTTTGCATTCCTTCTTAGGAAGACTGGGCAATGAAATCAAAGGCTATTGAAGCCACAGATGCTTGTGGAACCCCTCCTGGAACCTGGCCCTGCAAGGCTTGATCTGGATTTTCCTTTTCAAACTTTCTTAGTTCACCTGCCCTAAAGATCTTTAAACTAAAACTTTCATCTTCTGTTAATTAAGTTGATAGCTGTCTCCCTGATTAAGCTGTAAATTTGGATGTTTGTCTTTGGATTAATGTTTGAAACAGAACTAACGTGCAGTTTTCTGAAGCATTGTCACTGAAAAGCAGAATCTTCCTAATGTTCTCTTTCTTTAATGTGAATTTTCCCTACATGTATAAAATGTTGAAAATAAAATAAGTAACTGCCAAAATTTCAATTACTTTCATGGGAAACGTCTAATTTTTCAGATGCAGCTGAATTTTATAGTGCAAGAAATAATGAATTTAGCGCAATGCTGGGCTTTTAAGAAGTGATTAGTACACTTATTAACCTAGGTGTTCACAACAGAGATAGTTGAATTGCTTTTAATACTCCTCTATTATATTAGATTTTGAAGAAAATATTTTGGATCTCCTTATCGTTGTCATTTGATGGAATATCTTTAAGATAATTAGAGTTTTTTCTGCCACTGCATTAAGAAAAAAAAAATTTCAATTTGTCGGAATCCTATCAGGTCAGATTCACATTTTTGCTTATGTAAACTGATAACCCTGCCTGCTGGTTTCCATCATCAATTCTCAGTAAAATTTCTGCTAAATAATAACAAGGATGAGCTAATAATGGTATGCAATCAGATCTAACACTTTTCTTCAAGTTGGTTATTACTAGGTTCAAGTTCATGTTACAAAACTTCCAGCATAGTTAATGCAAGTCAAACATGGCAAAACTAATTTCATATGAGCAACAACATGATTTATTACTGGACAGTGGTAAAATCTTACACTTTGCAAATGATCACAAAGACAGAGTTGGATTCCTGCACTGTTTAGACATTTCTTTGGCTAATATCAATGCTTATGTAATGAAAAAGGAAATTGGAATGTGAATAGGTGAATTCATATCTCATTATTTAATTCTCTGTTAGTGGACAGCTCAGAATATTTCACAAATTCATCCGGGAATCAAAAGGAGATAACTCATAAAATGAATGGTTACTTCTTGGCAGATATTTGTTAATATGTCATTTTAGGAATACAGATTAACATATTTTTGAAAACTCACATAGCTTCCAAACGCTTCATACAGTAATATACGTGAGTGTCAGATTTAACTACTTGTCTCCCCAGTAGTCATGATATGATTTATTTTTTCCAAATGTCAGTTTGAAAGTTGTGGAATAAATGGGGTTAAACTAGTGCCAATCTTTGGTTGCCTGTTGCTGTCAGAAACGATCAGCTCTGTCGGTAATGTTTTAGCAGCATGGGAAGACCTAGGTAATTGCAGTGTGCCTAAATAGAGGCTACTCAGTTCTTAGGACTTTCGTTTCAATTCTTCCCTAACAAGTAAGGTGATTCAAGGTATTTTTTAAATACAAAAAAAAGTCCTGCTCTAAGTCCATTATTGTATTCTTATGTGACTTGTAATAGATTGATGAGTCCCTGCTGCTATTTAACTCTGTGGATATTTATTTTTCAGAATTTAACAGAATTTTCTATAGAAAGTTCTTTTTCTTCAAGAATCTTTCTCATCAGACAAATGACAATTTGCTGTGATCAAAAGGTACATGCAAAGACATAAAATCAGGTACAGCATACTGATTTTAATGTTCTGAGAATACTTTTCATGCTGAAAAATTGATCATAATATCGATGTTAGTTGTCACTAAGCCTCAGAATGCAGAAGTGTAAATCATTAGTCTGGAAATACAAAAGGAATCATGCACAGGCACAAAGTAATCATAGCCTTCTTAGAAGATACATGGTGGGTTAGCTTAAATTGTGTACTGGCTTAGGCTAACAGAATTGCTTCTGGTGATACTGAAAAATGCCTTTTCTTGACTGCAGAGAAAATTAAGTGCCTTCTTTACAAAGATTGCTTCATTAGATACCCAAAATGTAGGTAGGAGATGGAAGGATGAGTATGGATAGCCACATGTTCCTCAGTCGACATGAAGTTGGAGACCAGCTACCTAAGGCACAGTAGACTATATATGATCATATGTATGAGCAACAATCATGAAGACTGAAATTAAAACAACCCATGGAACAACACAGAATTAACAGACTCAGTAAAGGAATTCCCAGATGATAATTCTCAGCCTGCAACATATAAGATTGCATGGTTCAGTGGTTTCTGCTTTATCTGAGAAGGAGTGTTATAAATGACGTTTTCTGTAATATCTTCCATTTTGAGACATCTGTTTCTTTATGTCCCTTTATCTAAATATTTCCTGCATTTGCATTAACATTATTACCTCAGTTGTATCCAGTGAGTGCACAAGTGGCAATAGGCACAAACTGAAATGAAAGAAATTAATTTAAACATAAGGAAAAATCTTTCTGTACAGTGAGAGTGACCAAATCTTTGGAGATATTCAAACTTTGAGGAACCCACTCTAGATTCCCCTTCTTTGACTACTGGACTTGGGCTACACAAGGAGGTCCCTTCCAACCTTAATTATTCTGTGCACTAATATTTGAATATGTTTAGTCAGTGTCAGTTTGTGTTATTGTTAGTGATAGTGGCTTAGTTTGGTTTTGTATTTATATTTGTACTTACAGATCTTCTTAGTGCTAATTGTAAGAATAATGGAAAATCTCTCCCTTGTATTGATATGGCAAGAAGGCAGAATCAAACTTAGAGTGTAACTAGGAATGCAATTAAAATGCAATCCGTACTAACAACAAAAATGCTATTAAACAAAAGGGACAGGAAGCACATAGTCTAAAGCGAGTGACATAGCTAGAATCTGGATAAGGTGAGCAATTGATTTTTCTCAAGCTAGATTTCCAGACTGACCAGTCCTTTTTCCAGTATTTGTACCTGAGGTCAGCATTGCTCATTTTTCAAGAATGCACTGTTTTGAGTAGTCTGGGAGAGCACATTCACAGTCTTGATGACCTGCAATTTGGAATGAGCTGCAGTGCCAGAGCATGTGTCAGTTCCTGCTGTGCTCTTCCACCACTGCTCTTGGCCCTGTGCTCATGGCGGTCGAAGTTTCCAGGGTTTCCTGTTCAGCAGCCAGATGGAAAGGAAGCTCCATGTGCTTCCTTGTGCTAGAGGTGGCACAGCCATCAGGGCAGCCAGTAAAAGCAATGCACAGAAATGTGACAGGATTTGTGACCTCTTAGAGCAGGGCTTGAAAGCAATCGCTGTTCCTGTGTATAATTAATCGTACGACCAAACCCTTATCCACAACCCTAAAACAAAGAGAATTTAAGAGTTTAAGGGTTTAGAGAGTCTTGATTCTTGTTTCCGCTTTCTTCCCTAAATTAATCTTCTGATACATTTCTGGACTTCAATCAGTCAGGGTTGTATCACTTGTGTATCACCTCAGAAAACAAGGCTTTTACTGATGTTTTTTTTCTGTTAATTTAATGCTTATAAAAAGTGCCAGAAACACTGATAGACTTAAAACCTTTCTCTTTCTGCAGTGATTCTTCTCTAAATTGCATGTAGTTCCTCCAGACTTTGCTTGAAATCTGTTTCCTGCATCTCAAATCTGTCTTTTTCTGTATTTTCACATCAGCCTTGGATCCCATATCAGTTAGCATGAATCATCATAACATAAAGTTAATCCACACTGTGCTTGCTTACAGAATTTAAGGCTTTTATTTCAGAAAGTGTAGGAATGTGGAATGTCTCTGAGAATAGAAACAACAGATCTGTTTAAACTAGCTTGGTGGTGGCACATTCAACAAGCACCAGGATGGACCTGAGGCAGCCACAGCCTTTGTTCTGGCAAATGACCCATTTTGGCAAAGCTGTCCCCCTTGCAGTCCATCCATCATAATGCTGGAGCAGAAGGCATTCACCAGGCTGACTTGAGGCAAGGGAAGATCATAGCCTGGTAGTGACAGCGAGATACTGCATTTCAGGAACTCTCAGTTTTGCTCTTTGTCACCATTTCCTTGATCTCCCTGGGCAAGATAAGCATGAGGTGTCCACAGGCTTCATGAACTCCTTTCCAGCTCAGCAGACAAAATATTTCACTGTACTGGTGGGACATTGACATCAGATTGATTTTTGGCACTCTTCAGGAAGGACATCTGCTTCAGTACTTGGCATCTGCTTCAATACTTGTTCATTCCTCTTATCTCCTAGTGGGTTTTGGATTATTTATTTGTTTTCAGAAACCTTATCTCTCCTTTTTGTAGTTGAAGAAAATTTTTCTCTATTTGTGGCTTCACTGCTGCTCTTCTGAACAGCAGTCACCAAAGCATACAAAGTACACAACTAATGGCAAGTTATCTTACAACTAAATTTGGTAACTATTTTTTTTTAACTTTTCCCAGAAGAGCTGAATTGTTGCTATGAGTGGTTTTTAAAATAGAAATTTGAGGGGTTTATTATTTTTAATCCTTCTTGTATCAAATATAAAAATCAAAGACAAAATCGTTGTTCTCATTCTGTCAAAATGTAGATCATCTCAAACTGAAACAGCCATTAGTTTTCCATAACATCAATTTATTTTAATATGTGTCTTTTTTTTTTTTTTCCCTAAATCATTCTCTTTCATACATTTTTTTTCTCCCATTGTGCACATTATTTTGCAGACTTTCAGCTGAAAAATAGCTGGTTCTGGACAGTGTTCTGTTTTTTCTCACGATGAGTGAACCTGAAACCTCTTTTGCTTTTTGCCAGTTACTTACACTACACCAGATGCCATCTCTTCTCACTCTTTGATGACCACAAGATTGTGTAACTAGTTCAATGTTTGCTTTGTCTTGTCATCCAGTTGTCTTGTCCAAAACACAATTAGAAAAAAAAAACAACAACAAACTATCTTCATTTAATAAACAAATTCATTTTATTGAAATAAGTTATTCATATCTTTACTTACTTATCTTTACTTATTCTTTTTTAACTTTTTTTTTTTTTATGTTTCCAGAAGGACAAACAGTAGACATGAAGGGATAACTGTCTGGCCCAACATGTGAATCCACTGCGTAGACAAAAATAAAACCAAAGACAGACAAACAAAAGCAAAAAAAAAAAAAAAAAGCCAAAACCCAAAAAATTCAGCTTAAAGCATGAGGCAAGCAGACGTCATGTCCCATGAAGTCTTACCTTGAAATTGAAATAAATCTGTTTTTTATTTGAACTTCTACGGTATTTGAAATACTGCCATAAGTTTCATCATAACTACCTGTAGAAAGTAAAATATTTTTTAATAGCTATGCTTAAGATACAATAAACTAGTTCCAGCTGAAAATATCTTGTTTTCACACAGAATCACAGAATTGTAGGGGTTGGAAGGGACCTCTAGAGATCATTGAGACCAACCCCCCTGCCAAAGCGGGTTCCCTACACCAGGTCGCACAGGTAGGCGTCCAGGCGAGACTTGAATATCTCCAGAGAAGGAGACTCCACAACCTCCCTGGGCAGCCTGTTCCAGTGCTCCGTCACCCTCACCGTGAAGAAGTTCTTACGCACATTCGTGCGAAACTTCCTATGCTGCAGCTTATGTCCGTTTCCCCTCGTCCTGTCTCCACGTACCACTGAAAAGAGACTGGCCTCACCACTATGGCCGCCACACCTCAGATATTTATAAACCTGGATCAGGTCCCCTCTCAGTCTTCTTTTCTCAAGGCTAAACAGACCCAGTTCACTTAGCCTTTCTTCATAGGGGAGATGCTCCAGGCCCTTCACCATCTTTGTGGCCCTCCGCTGGACTCTTTCCAAGAGATCCCTGTCTTTTTTGTACTGGGGAGCCCAGAACTGGACACAGTACTCCAGATGAGGCCTTACCAGGGCAGAGTAGAGGGGGAGGATCACCTCCCTCGACCTGCTGGACACGCTCTTCTTAATGCACCCCAGAATGCCATTGGCCTTTTTGGCCACGAGGGCACACTGCTGGTTCACGGCCAACCTGTCGTCCACCAGGACGCCCAGGTCCCTCTCTGCAGAGCTCCTCTCCAGCAGCTCATCCCCCAGCCTGTATTGGTGCATGCAATTATTCCTCCATAGGTGTAAGACCCTACACTTGCTTTTGTTGAACCTCATCCGGTTTCTTACTGCCCAGCTCTCCAGCCTGTCCAGGTCTCGCTGAATGGCAGCACAGCCTTCAGGCGTGTCAGCCAATCCTCCCAACTTCGTATCATCAGCAAACTTGCTGAGGGTGGCCACTATCCCCTCATCAAGGTCATTGATGAAGATGTTGAACAAGACCGGACCCAGCACAGACCCCTGGGGGACACCACTGGTTACAGGTCTCCAGCCAGACTCTGCACCACCAACGACGACCCTCTGCGCTCTGCCCGTCAGCCAGTTCTCAACCCACCTCACTGTCCACTCATCTATCCCACACTTCCTCAGTTTTGTTGTGTTTGATCCTTTTTCCCCAGTATTTCAGCTCTCTATGGAGTAGCAGTTCATCCTCCAGGACACTAGAGGTAGTACTAGTGAGAGGACAAGGTGAGAAAGAAAATTACTTGACCTAGATGTTTGGCACTTCACAAAACAGAAAGAGACGTAAGCAGTGGGGAAGAATCATAGAATGGCTTGTGTTGGAAGGGACCTTACAGATTACCTAGTTTTGATCCCCTACTTTGAGCAGGGCTGCCATCCACCAGATCAAGCTGCATAGGGCCCATCCAACTTGGTCTTGAACACCTACAAGGATGGGGCATCCTCAACTTCTCTGGGAGGTCTATGCCTCTCTCTCACTCTCTCAGTGAAAAATTTCCAGTTAATCTAAATCTCTTTTATTTTAGTTTAAAACTATTCCCCCTTGTCTTATCACTATCAGACTATGTAAAAAAAATAAATCTGTATCCTTCCTGACTATAAGTTCTTCTAACGTATTTTGAAGGCTACAATGAGGTCTTCACAGAGCCTTCTTTCTCCAGGCTGAACAAATCCAGTAAGTTCAATCTGTCTTCATAGGAGCCAGCCCTCTGATCATCCTCATGGCCTCATCTGGACCTGCTCCAACAGCTTTACATCCTTCTTGTTTTGGGGGCCCCAGGATGCAGTACTGCAGGTGGAGCTTCACAAGGGCAGAGCAGAGCAAAGGAGGATAATCACCTCCCTCTTCCTGGTGATCAGCTCTTTTGATGCAGCCCAAAAAGCATGAATTTTAGTTGGAATGTTCTGCATTTGTGCAAATATAGGGAACAAAGTAAATTTAGTTGAAAAGAAAGGCCAGAAACATCCAGAAATAGGGAGGAGCAGTATTCTAAATGGATAAGGCAACATCAAATTTCTGTACCTTAAGGAGGACTTGGAGGGGAAGACATAGTTCTATGCTACTGATCTCTTCAGTTTGCATAATTGTATAAAGTCTTCAAAGGACATGTCCCAGATCTCTATGGGATATTCAGGAGGTCAGGAATGATAGTAAGAGAAAGGGAAGCCTCTTAAACTGCTAAAACTTTAACCTCTTGAACATGTGTGGACTTCCTTCCCCACCTTTTCCAGCAACATGAAACTCAGTCAACTACAGTCAAGTTTCAGGGGGACGGCAAAAAGCACATTCTTGATACAAACAGGGCTTACTCTTTCCTCCTATCCTCCATCCCAGGTTTTAATCTGAAATTTGAAACACTCAGTTTAAGGTTACTGAATGTAGTTCATATGGACAGAACTTATTTTTCCATTCCCTTTTGCTTGAAAGGAGCTGAACTATTTTTACTATAATTTTCCCAAAACAAATGAAAAATAATCAAAACTGGACCAATGGAGATGTCTCAGATGGAAAATTTTGTATCAAACAACTGAAGTTTGGAAAAGCTACAGGCTCTTGAAATGGGCCATTAAAAAGGAGGTATCAGGGAATCTAAATAGACTGTGCTATTAGCTTTGACTTTAAAATATGAACTGAAGCCATTATTTTATGATTCCTAATGTGTTAATCAAATACGTTTATTTTCCTTATCAGTTGTCTACAGACACAGTAACAATGACAGCAGCTCTATAACAGGTAAAGTGACTAAATGTAGATGTTAAAACATAGACTGTGCTTTGGCCTTCTGGTTTTCTCTAAGAAGCCCAGCATTATTTGTATGCTTTGATGATCTGTATGAGTCTTGTATATACAAGGGCTACTCTGAAAGTAATGTCTCCTGTTTCAGTATGCTGGCCCAAGATGTCAGAGGTGGACGTTGGGTGGTATAGCAGTAGAGGCTGAACCTTCCCACCAGCGTTCCATTACATGTTGTTGCCATGTGACGGATGGCAGCAGAGGGGCAGTCTGACATGGAAGTGCATACAAAGCAGAGCAGTGTCATTGAATTCGTACATGCGGAAACAATGGCATCCACTGATATTCATCAACATCTGATGAACATTTATAGAGTTCAAACAGTGGATGTGAGCACAGTCATTATGGTAGTGTGTTTGAGAAGTGGATACAGTGCATATTTTTATGAGTGTGGCATGCAGGCTCTTGTTCATTGCTGGTGAAAATGCATAACTAATGGTGGTGCCTATGTTGAAAAATAGTTTTGTAGTTGAGAAGGTGCTTTCTTGAACAGTGTTATTTTGTTCTTTGTATCTGTGGTTGTTTCCATGGAAATAAATAGGAGGCATTACTTTCAGATCTATTTACATATATGGTGAAAAGAACATTTCCTGCTCAAATGCTTAGTTAACTTCCTAAGCTTGAAATATGATGAAGAAAAGGAATATGCAGGTAGAGTGACCAATAGTGCCTATTATCAATGAAGTTCACTAATGTGTAGAGATCTTATGTGCTATGTATGTGATATCACGATCTAGAAGAGACTCATCCATGGAAGTGGATGAAATGAATGCCTTTTCTGACACCTCTTGGTCCATTAGATGGGATAGAGGGCTAAATTCTTCTAAGCATAGCTCCAGTGAGATTAGTGGAAATAATGAGTGCTTCGTTTAAACCACTGAGTCTAAACTAACTATAGGCAATGCTAAATGTCACTGTTCTACAGTTAGTGCCTGACTTCAGATCTCTTCAGATCATTTTAAGTTCTACTGTATTTAAAAAAAAAAAAAAAAAAAAAAAGTAAGTGAGAGAGAGAGAGAGAAATTGAGGCTGAGGAAGAAATAATCTGTTCTTTGAAGTAAAGTTACAATATTTAGGAGTGCAAAATTTAATTATTTTTTTTCTTTTTGGTGTATCTGTGAAAGTCATGAATGTGGGATGTTAACATTTACTCATGGGGCTCTGACGTGTTATTCCAACTAAGCCAGAGTATCCAGACATAAGTGAGCTGCTTTTTAGAGTTCACAGGATGCTCATATTAGCTTCATTTCTTTAAGGCAGACTCCATAGATTTATTATTATTATTTTTTTTTCAACATTAGCAAAACTGGTATCTTACAAATATGGCGCTGATCACAGATTTAATATGTTTTTTAAATTTTTATAATTTTGAGATACTTTCCATGTCATTTGGCCATCTGTAGGTATCAAGGGTACGTTACTTTTTTTGAGAAATGAAACAAAGACATTGAAAAAAAGATACTGTTTCCTTTGATAGTAAAACAAACAGAAGCAGCCCAAGTTAAAGGTTTTCTTAATTTCAAATGAACATTGTCTACTTCTGCAAAAATATTGAAATGTTGAAAAATCATTTGCTGTGGCTGAATATTGAAACTGCCTGTGTCACCTCTCCCCACATAGCTCTGGATGGGCTCTGTGCTGGAGAAGTCTAAGCAGAAACAAAGATTTCTCATGGGTAGTAGTAAGCCGCACAGAACTTAGTTGTGTCCCAAGAGAATTTGCCAGAAATTTTGAAGGGGGGGGATAGAGGGGGGAAGAGCATGCTATCAAAATTATGTCATTCTTAAGCCACTTATAACCAGCTTAATTATCAGCTAAATTAATTATTGTAGCAACAAGGAGTCTGTATATTTTGTATACCAAAATTTAGACCCTGATTATATCAGGTGGTAGAAGAGGTTGTGGTTTTCCCTTCCATCAATATTTGGGTAGACTATGTTCAATCCTAATGCACAGAGTGCCTTATGATCTCACTTATCACACAGTCCTTCTGACCATTTCAAATAACCTGTCATCATATAACATTCTTCTGTCAGCAGTGTAATTGCTTACATGGTAAACATCTGCTGCATTTTCAGATGATTTTTTCATGAGATATAATAAGGGAAAACAAAGAAAACAGTCAATTTGCAAAGAAAAATGCAGACATTTACCAAATAGACATTTAGAAATAGTTTTCCCAGGTTCCACACCATCAGAAGTGTTTACTTTGGATTTTGGAATAGTTGAAACAAATCTGCCCTTTGCAGGAAGAAATTAAGAGTGGCACATACAATTGCAGTAACAGCTTCTAGTTCAGCTTTCTGTCTCTGACAAGGTCCTCTATCAGCTGCTTCAAAAAACATTAAAGAATG
The DNA here is from genome assembly GCF_905368555.1 of Meleagris gallopavo. Classification (NCBI taxonomy): domain Eukaryota; kingdom Metazoa; phylum Chordata; class Aves; order Galliformes; family Phasianidae; genus Meleagris; species Meleagris gallopavo. The sequence continues at coordinate 54,759,588 of NC_139405.1, read as the reverse complement.
AACTGGCCACAGAAATTTCTTCTTGACCCATGTTAGCTAGATGTTGATATGTGCCTTGAAACCTAAGTCCCTCCATGAACTCCTGTGGGCTTTAAGAAATGCTTATTTTGGATGTACTTACTATCCATGAACATCCAAACTTTTTTGAGTCTTTCTGGACTCTTGACCTAAACGGTACTTTGTGGCACAAATCTCAGGCTGATTGCATGTTCTGGGTAATTATTTCATTCGTATTCTCTTCACCACACCACAATTTGGAATCAAAGTTTAGGGTAAGCAGCTACTGTACATGCCAGCTCTACACTGATTTCATGTTCTTTTAAAGTAAAAGAATCACCAAGGTCAGCAGTATGAAGAAAATTACCTAAGAAAGAAGATATCTCATTCAATGGTCAATACAACTAGGAATTATTATTATTATTACTATTATTTTAATGCAAGTGATCCTTGTAGAGCATTCTAACATTAAAATGAAGACAACAAAAGAAAAATCTGACCAAGTACAGAAAATGATGCATTTGTGTTATGAATGTGATATAGAAGCAAAATATGGCATCTCTTTGCCATGTGTTTTGAACTAGTAGAACAAGCATCTAATATTTAATGTTTGTTTTAGGTAATTTACTGGGAAAAAAATATCCCTGCTTAGCTTTGGTGCACAAATCTCCTCTATTCTGAAAGCTCTGAAACCTTCCTGAACAACTCCAGTGTTTTACATCCAAACTGAATCTCTTGAAGTCTTAGGAACTGAAGTATTGTACTAAACTGTAAATGAAGTAACAACTGGTAGATACAGTACACACAGTGTAGGACATAAAAACAGTATAATCAACATAAAAACAAGAATAAGACTTTTTTGTGCTTTTGTACTGAAGATTTTCACAAATATTAGTTATGGATATTTTTGCTTAGCAAACATGGAATATTTGGCACATGAGAGCTTTGTTTACTACAGTGGTCTTCCATATCCACATATTAAATAACTGTCTCTTTTGGAGGTTGACTCTGCCTCAACATCTACAGAAAGCAACTGATATAGTTACTGCTGGGGAGGAGGGAGGCCATACAAGGCGTTTCTTCAGTGCTGCACCAGCAGGTAGATTTTTCTTGTGATAAAATGCAGCTGAAACCTACCAGAGACTTTATGTGATCAAATAACTGCACAAAATACTTCTTTCTGGAGCTCTCTCCTAGCACTGCCTATCTTCTCTGATGTCTGACTGCCTGATAGAGCTCCTGCACCTGCTCATCCATTGCTCCCACCTTCCCTCACTCTTCTTTCCCTTGTTTTTTGCCATACTCACCCCCTTCCATACCAACTCATTGAAAACACTTAATGAAGCTGGAGATGGCTGAATTAATTTGAATCTTGCAAGGAATTTAATGTAATCTCTTATTTTGTCCTATTCCTTTTTTTTCTGATTTTTTTTTTTTAATTATTATTTGCACTGTGTTTTATAAAAGCTTCAGTGTAAGGATCATGGCATTTTTATGTTTTTAAATTATCTAAGATTAACTTGATATGGTTCTCATTTTCATTGGACTTAAAAAACACGATATTGTTCAGACATTACATTTTACCACCATTTTCCCTGGATTCTGAAACATGGGATAGGACACACCGACTGTTTAAATACATATAATAACAACATGTATCTGCCAGAGGCTGGACCTGGAGAATACACTGACTCCACATTAATCTCCTTACATTTTTGGTTACCTACTCATCTTGAATGCAATCCCATTAAAAATTGTATATCAAAATGCTGTCAATATATTAAGTAACTTGCATGTTAGTATTTCCAATTCTTACTTTGTTACCTGGGTGATGCAACCTTGCATTTATCTGAAGCCATGCAGACCTCCTTCTCGCGTAGCTGCAATATGCAGTCCTTGTCTGTATTTTTCACCAAGAAGAGAGAACAAATGGGAGCAGCAGGCACAGTCGGGCAACTAAAGGTTCTGCCACACATTCTCCCGTGAGACTGGCTAATGGTCTTATATCTGGAAAAATGTGGAGGGAGAGGAAGGGGGAGGAATGTAAAAGAAGGAGGGAAGGCAGGGGCAGAATGCTGGGAAGGGTAAGTTGGGTCTATGTGGGAAGGAGGAAAGAGGGTGATGATGCTGCTACAATATTAGAAGGAAAGAGTGTCTGGGTAAGAAAAAATGATGAAATGTACCAAGGATGTGATTCTTACAGGATATGTTGAGGGTGATCAACAAACATCTGAAGTGTTATGCATGATCCTTAAAGTAGTGGAAACTGTAAAAGCACCCCCAAAAAAGATGCTACTGTTGCATGAGTTTATGTCCTTGTTCAGTTTTGTTACTTCCTGCTGGAATGCAGACAAATAAATCATAGGAGACTTGATAAAGGCTCTTTCAAAGAACAAAGCTTGAAAAAAATGTGATGAACATCTGAAGCAGTCTCAGATAATTCAGCTTTAAAGCAATTAAGAATGAAGCTAATAGTGGACATCACCCTCCAAGCAAAATAGTGTATACATCCAACAAGTAGAAGGAAGTGAATGCCAAGCTAAATGCAAAAAAGAGAGTGAAAGTCTGACTCAAATCACTGGACATTTTTTTCTATAATTTCAATATGACCTACATTTCATATAATGTGTTTTTTTCATGGTGAAGTTTTCAATTAAAGCTTTCACCTGCATGATTCAACATTTGATTTCTTGGTGGAAGAAGGAGGAGAAGGAAGAATGACCTATTCAATTTTTTTCTTCTGATCAAGTGTTGTTGTCACAAGTAATAGTATAGGTATTTATGGATATAAATAATTCAAAAGTAAGTTGGAGATGAAGGTTACCTTCAGAGTTCCTTAATAGTATGTCATGAAAAGCAAGGAAGATTTGGTATAACCAATGAACAAAATTTATATGCTTGATATAAACAAATATGGTATCTAAAGAATTTATTTATATATATATGAAAGGCAAAACCTCTCAGTTAATATATAGTAGGATAATATTTGTTTACTGAGTATGTGCTGAACATCTTTCCACTCTTTTCTTAGAACAGTCTGTTGTCTCTCTTTGGTTAGCCAGATTGGGGTATATGGTTCATATAATTTAAGAGTTACTAAACAAACAAACAAACCTTTCTTCGTTGTACTTTTCATATATTGCTGGAATATCATGCCAATAGCCAGATATTCATTACTCAAACAATATTTTTCATTTTGATTTTGCCAGCTCCATCTTAACATTCCTCCTTTCATGTTTTTAGTGAAGGGAACAGCAGTCAAATTGATGAATTTATTTAGCAGAGGTACAAACATGGTAGAGTTTGGTCATCATGCTGAAGTTCTGTCTTTTCAGTTGAACACCAGAAATAACCTGGCTGACAGGAACTTTAAAATTTTGCCAACTAACCTCTCTTCAGGTGAATGACAAGTGAAGATCTACATGGCTTAGCATACGAGAACAAGTGGTTGGAGTTTTTGTTTGTTTGTTTGTTTGCTTGCTTCTACCATTTCTGTGATGCAATTTATAAATTTATACCAGAAGTTGTGTACCAGAACTAATGCAGACAGTACAAGGGCTGCTCCAAAATTCACGCCTCCTATTTTATAATGTGTACGCACAGAGGCAGATGTTGGTGGCACTGCAGTAGAGATTGAACCTTCCCACCAATATTCCATTACGTGTTGTTGCCATGCAACAGATGGCAGCAGAGAGGCAGTCTGACAGCATGGCGTCTGACGTGGGAGTGCATAAGCTAAGAAGCGTCTCTGAACTCCTACATAGAGAAACAATGGCACCCACTGGCATTGAATTTCTTCATATGGAAACCTTGGCAACCATTGACATTCACTGGCACTTACTGAACATATATGGAGACCGAAGTGTGGATGTGAGTACAGTGAGGTTGTGGGTGATGCAATTCAGCAGCAGTGACAGCAAGATTTGGTCACTTCCTCTAGTGCAGGTTTTTTATGAGTGTGGCATGCACGCTCTTGTTCTTTGCCGGTGAAAATGTAAGCTAATGGTGGTGACTGTGTAGAAAAATAGTGGTTTGCAGTTGAGAATGTGCTTTATCAAATAGTGTTACTTTGTTCTTAATATCTGTGTTAGTTTCCATGAAATTGAATAGGAGGCATTACTTTTGAAGTTACCCAAGTATTTATGAATTGAGCAAAGGGAAGGAACAAGCAGGTTGAAATAATAACAGTAGATTATCTCTTAAACTAGGTTTATTGTCAGAAAAAAAAAAAAAAAAAAAAAAAAAAAAAAAAAAAAAAGAAAAGAACCTGGATCCACAATGTCTTACTGATTCATCTTTCTTGTTTTATTCCTCATTCTTAGTTGTCTGGGAGTCCCCATCTCTAGCTGTATATGGACTTTTATAGGAAAGCTTTGATGTTGCTGCTGTTTAAGTTAGCTGTTTTGTATATTGTCTATATACAATTCGAGACCATTTTGATATTTCATTCTTTAGTTCATCTCATCTGGCAAATTCATAAACCACAACCTACAAATCTGAGGAGCCATTCCCTGTAGTTTCTAGACCTCATTCAGACATGCACACAAGGTGAGATTCATTTAGGAACAAGGCAAAGGCTCATCCATTGACATAAAAGCCACAGGGCTTCCATTTATCTAGCTCCTAATTTTCTTGTTAGCCAATAGGGAATGAGCCAAGAGGCAGAAATAGTAGAAAAATTATTTACTCAGAGCAACAGAAATTAGATTAGCTGTTAGTAGATATTGAGCTCGGACAACAGCAGTTTAATGAAAATGCTATGGAAACCTAAATATATTGATATAGATGTTGGGGCAAGTAAGAAAGGAGTTTTAAAAGGATATGCAGGTGGTTAGGCTCTGGACAGGGCTATCTGTCAGAAAGGTCTTATGTGGAACAGGGAAGATTGTTGCAGTCATTCAGACAATGAATTGTTCTGCTAATTGGGTTTAACGGTAGATTTGAGTTCATACACTTTTTTTTTTTTTTTTTTTTTTTGAAAAGGTGGTACAGGAAAAGACTGCTAGATCCACAAGGTGTTTTCTTCTTCCCACAGCCTGTTTTATACATCCCATTAGTAAGCTCTTTCTGAGCAATATTTCTTCCATAGAAGGACTTGTCACATAACCCTTGGGCAAGTTCTTCCCTAAGTGTGTCATGTATCCTGCGATTGACCTTCTGAATTCAGGACAGTTTCAGAATGAGTTTGAGCCCTCACAGGCAGTCACCAGCCCTCACCCTCCAGAAACATGAGGAAATTCCTGGGGATGTGCTGTCTATCCACCTCCCTGGTTATCAGGTTGCTCAAGGGCGCAGAGGTTCAGAGGGGCATTTAATGTGGACCAGCATTCTTGGGACACTAGGGAACAAGAAGAGAATATTAATATCAGGAAACCCAATACTGATTTGCAGATTATCAGCTGCTGTGTACCTATGCATGTACTCACGTGATAGTATCTGTGATGCTAATCCTGAAAGCTACAGATATCTGACCTAATTTCCTAAGACCAGCCTTCATTACCACTGTCTGACTAAATCTCTGGAGAATGCTATAACCTTCAGGAAAACTAAACCACAAGGAAAGGGGAATGGAAAAGGGAGAGTTGCTTCTGATGAAAGATGAAGTAGATGATGAAGAGATCTTCTCCACCGAGCAGGCAGGATACAGCTGAGACAGGTCCTGTTCAATCTAAGGGAACAAATGCAAATACACTGTATAGGCTATTATATTGGAATAGGAGAATCAGCATCTATGTGCTGGCTTGCTACACAAGAGGCTGAGAATAACTTTACAAGGAAGAGGCTGGCAGGGTTTTCTGGTGAATAAAATATTATAATTTGGTAATTGTGTTTTAAAAGGATACACTGACATTAAGAAAATGAATATTGAAATGAAGAGTAAGATTTATTAACAATATCATGGTCACTATAATTGTATGAGAGGAAAGTGAGAGTCAAATTAGATAGCTAATACTTGTTACTACCGATGCATTCTGCTTTGACCAATTTACTTTGAAATTACTGACACCTGTTCCCCCAGGTTTTTAAATGAGCAGAACTCAAGAGCTAAAATTTACAATCATTATTACTGGAATCAGAACTTTTGTTTTGATTTGTTAATTTGTTAACTATTATCATTGCAGTAACCATGATGGTACGGGGATATGTGATAGGCTAAGTTCACAAGGAAAGATCCTCAATTTGATTGAGTATCTGGGAAAAAGAGGCAAGCTTTGTGGTTCACGTACTTTTCCCAGTTTGTTCTCCAATTGTCAAGCTGGGCAAGGGTGGCTCAAGCACTCAGCTCACATCGATGCCTGAAATTGCTAAGCAGAATTCGAGAGCCTGGTTGCTAGTAGTGCTGGCTCCCTCCACCTGCTGTTCGCTCTGTCTCCTGCAATGACAAGATAAGCCACCTCTGAAGTGTATATGCACGTGAACTGGGGGCAAATTTGAACAGAGGTCGGTGCTTGTCTTTCACTGCTGAACACTTTCAAATCCGTGAAAGAAGATCACTAGGAAAGATGCTGGTATTTATTTTGCGGTATGACTACTGCAGCAGCTGCTAGATGGTATGCGGCATCATTTGAAAGGATCTCAGTGAAATTTCCTATTCACTGTAGGCAGTGATTGCTTGGATAAACCTTGCATAAAGTTGGTGTATGCAGTATGATCATGTGCAAAAATACTTGCCTTCTCAAAATTATTGTTAGTTTGAATACAGCTATAAAATATGTTTAAAATAGTTTCTGAAAGATTTCAGGACTAGTATATTGGCCAGGCGGTGAGGCTTGAAATTAAACCAAAGTGAATAATATATTCTGAATAACTTGAACATTACCTTTTTTTCTTCTTACAGGATTACCAAAGCATATCCCACTTTCCTCAGTTGTTTTGAGAAGCATTCAAACTTTCTGTGGTAAGTTTCAACTCTAAAATCTGTGTGTGTATTTGGTAAGCATTTCAGTATGTTTTTCATGGTAAATATGAGATGTCATGGATTCATTCTCATTTTCAGGTAAGTTAGATGTAAAAATGATATACTGCAAAAATTGTCAACACTAGCATGTTGAATATCAATCTTTTGTTACCAACTGATATTTATACTACTTCGCCCTGACTTTGATATCCATGGATCATATGAACATGAACAAATTTTGTCTTGTGTGTGAATGGTTGCAGAGAGAAAATCTGTGAACTGCAGAGGTCTTTTTCTTAGCATTCAGTTTTTTATGCTGAATTGCTTGACGTGATCTTTGTCCATCGGTTTTGCAAAAAAAAAAACAAAAAACCCTAACACATACAATATGTGTTCTGCGTGGTAACGTATACTTGATACCTGAAATTAAGATTTTGTACTCATTCTGTCCTGCCTTTTTTCTTCCAGCAATCTACTGTGGTGGTGAAAGAATGTGCCCTAACTTTAAGTTAGGAGATTTTCTCAGTCAGTGTCTTTTGCAAGCTTTCAAATGATGGTCAATTATCCCACAAGATATTTCATCCAAGTCCTTTGGAGTATCTATTCTCAGGTCTCATGCAAGCCTGTAAGATTGTGTGTATGGTTTATTTCTTATGCATTTCCCTTGAGTGTGATCAACTGAAGGAGATGGGTATCTGCTAAGGGTTTTTACTGCAGAGCTGAGTAACCCGCACAAAGATGGTACATACGAAGCACAGATTTCAAGATTCTCATGTGGCTGAATGGGTCAGCATTTGCTTTTGGCTGTTTTTTACCCGCTTACTATAATACACTTAGCAATTAGAGCCCAATTCAAAAGGGAGCAGAAGTACACAAACTGTACATTGTACAAATTGAGGGGAAATAAGGTAAAATGTCACCTCTACTTTTAGTTTTTGTCCATGTTTAATACTCATCCAGTGTTCCTTTGGCAAGATGCTTTTCAGAACTGAAGACCTGAAAAGATGTGTTTGTTACCTAAGTGTATTTTATAAGTTCAGTTTATGAATCTGCTTCAGGAACATATTCATTTAAGAGCTGCAGTAGGCTCCCTTCTTTGCCTAGTAAGGACATAATATTACTTTCTGAGCTCTCAGGCTAGGCACAGGCAACATGTATGAGGGCAGGAGCCTTGGGAGTGAAGGTCACACTGTTGTCAGCTCAGAAATGCTAACGAAGGCTACAGTCTCTTCATCTTCCCAAAGAAGTAAATCTGAGAGGACTTGGGGAAGGCTAGCTGACTTTAAAGGTAACTTTTAATGCTGTTCAGTTCCAAAGCTGACTTTAGGCAGGAGCCACTGCTGCGGATTTTAAAGTTTCTCTGTCAGTATTACAGTATCTGAGCATCTGGATATGTTCTAACAAGTAAACTATGGAAAAGAAATGTTGTAAAATAGCATAAGTGGGTGGGAGAAAAAAAGGGTTGGGGATGTGAGGTCAGAAAAGTGTCCTTCACAAGAGACGTACAAATATAACCACTGAACAAACTGTGCTGGGTTTTATTCCTACTCCCTGAAAACATTTGGGGTTTCCGAACCCGTTATGTTTGCCCAAAATTCCTGTAAAGACAATCAAATATAACCCAAATATGTGGAAGGGAGAGACAGTAGTAGATGTCGATAATTCATCAGACAGAATGTGTAAATCCCTTCTATTGCATGAGAGGACCCTTTAGGCAATCGTAAAAGCTTGCTGACTAACTTCTGCTTATTCATTCTGGCAGATGTGTCTCTTCAGTTCCTACACAACCCAGAAGTGGAGGTAGCTCTCCTCCTGAGTAAAAAAAACTAATCCTAAATAGGCTTTTCAGGGAAATTACAAGAAAAGCCTGGATTAGGCAGACAGCTTTCACTGGTATGTGTTGTAACTCTATCTACTGTGAATTCATGAGGTTAGATTTAGGCTTTGAAGGCAGGGTCTGCGTGCTTTTTTCAGAGAACACAATTTCATTTGGTCATGGGCTGATACAAGAAGTGGAGCTTTGCCTTTGCAGCTCTGCTCAAAGCATGACAGCAACTCCAGAAGCCCAAAGCATTTGACCCTGAATTCAATAGATGCTCTCAGCAGGAGGGCTTGCTGTGCTGGGCTATTGCAATCTATCTGTGGGCCTTGTCATTAATTGCCACCCATACTAAAATGGAAAATATATTCTCACTCTCTGTTCTTAGAAACCCAAATACAAGAGGTATTGAATTTACGAAAGAGTTTTACCAATACACATTCCCTGGTTGATTTCATCAGGTTGGTCTACAGCTAGGTAGAACGTGCTGTTCTTCCTCAAGGGCACTGTTTTAAATGAGGCAACAACATTAAAAGCTTGTGGGTAACAAGAGCCAGACCTAATTAGCAACAACTGCATCAACTCCCATTAAAAACAATAAGTCTTAAGACTCATTATTTTTAATACAAAGCTTTAATTTTATTAACTTCATGTTAGAACCCTCTCTGAGTGTGCTCCTGGCCCTTAGACAGGACTCTACCCAACCCCTGCCCTTGGAGCCCTATTTTGTTTCACCCCAGGCCTTCACTTCTACTGCAATTGTGCAGTAGGGCCAGTCTCCAGCACAGCTGCAGCCATGCTTCTGCCCACCCACAGACCTGACCTGATCCTTGACCTGTGGGCTGACCTCAGATCCATCTTGTTGCTGTGGCCCTACCCAGGTATCCCAGGGCTGTGTTGCACTCATATTGCTCTCAGCAGATCTGACCCTGACATGTGGACTTACGCTCCAGATTAACCTTGGACCTGCCCAACCACCATGGCCGGGCTCATTGAGCAGTAAACCAGATGAAGTTACCCCAGGTCTGTGGGGCTGGTATGGTCCCATAGCTGCTGGCCATCCTATTGTCCTCAGCTCTCACTATTTCCCCCCTTCCCCAGGTGGGGCTGACCCTCACTGCACCTTGGTGTTGCACTGAAGAACAGTTTTGAATAACCTTAATTACATTTATTTATTTATTTATTTATTTATTTACTTATACTGAATGAGCAATAAATAAACAAATTTGCAAGCAACAGACTAAAAGGATTTAGAATTAATAGGATCTGCTTAAACTAGATTAGTTTCAGTAGAAGGAAGACCCCTCATGAAATGCAAATTTTCTTTGATGGTCATATATTGTGTGAGGATAATAGTGGTGCTTTATAGTGTTAGGACATCCAAACTAATGTGAATACCCAAATCAGTGTAGCTGTGATGAGGTGCCTTTATAGATTAATTTGCTGTGCTTAGCACTAGTATGAAAAAAGCTTAAACAACTTGCTGAAACATCATAGTTGGTAAGTTGTGACATAAATAAGGCACGAATTCACTATTTCAAGACACTTCATTTTTTACAGTTATTTTCTCACTTGCACAGACTCATTTATTTTGCGCTCTCTCACTTAGCAGTGGATACAATGGAGGTGCTTCGTATAAATTATAAAGGGCACAACTTCTGTTTATTCCCACAGGACAACTCATGTTCTATTACATTATGTTGATGGCAATACATTTCTATAGTCATATTCACCAGGATGCCCAATGAAATCTAACGTGCAACTGCTATACTTTTTGTACTGTGTGGCCTATATTAAAAGAGAAATATAATGGAGTTTATTGCATGGGCTGTAGGTGATGTGTTCAAATGATTTAGAGGCTTTTTGTATATGCTTGCTCTACCTTTTGTCACTACCTACACCTGCTATCTCATGATTTTCCTATTCCTATTTTTATCTCATCTCTGCATAGGGTTTTGTCTTCTCTCTGAAGCCTGTAGGGTAGTAGGAAAGAGATTAGCGCCGAACTCCGCATTGTTCTTCATTAGCTGGTAAGAGCCATTACATTCTCAGCACAAACTTTGAGAGAATTGTTAGATATTTTTTTTCTTCTGAAGACTAGAATGCTTTACTGAGAGTTTTATGGCTAGGAGATTTGACTGAATTACAATTTACAGTAAGATAATTTTGCCGATGGAAGCAGTATATAATTATCTGGCTCCTGGAGGATATTCTTGACAAGTTTTATGTGTATGCTTTGAAGTTTGGATATGCTAGAGCTCATCACTGAATAGGAATAACACTGTACAGGAATAACACTTTTATTTTTTTCAAACACACTGAAAGAGCTTTTTTAAAAAAAATTGGAAGAAAAGTCAAAGCTGACAAAGAAAACAAAACTAAACCTGAATCATTTTATACAATAAAGTTATAAGAAACTTAAAATTGAAAATGGTGTTCTTTTAAATGAGATCAGGAAAGTTGGGGCGGGGACTTTTTTTAAGGGCACATAGCGACAGGACAAGGGGAAGTGGTTTTAAACTGGAAGAGGGTAGATTTAGACTAGATACTAGGAAGAAATTCTTTTCTGTGAGGGTGGTGAGACACTGGAACAGGTTGACCAGAAAGGTTGTGAATGCCACCTCCCTGGAAAGAGCATTCAAGGCCAGGTTGAATGGGACACTGAGCAACCTGGGAGGTGTACCTGCCTGTAGCAGGGGGTTGGACCTAGATGATCTTAAAAGCCCCTTCCATCCCAGGCCATTCTATGGTTCTATGACACTCTTGTCTCACTGTCTCAGTCCTCAACTTCTTTTATTTGATAAATATAGCATTAAAAGAAATCCATCTTGGCATTGGAGCTGCATTAATAAATTTCTTCTAAACTTTTAATTCAGACTTCCCAGTGGTTTAAAAATGCACGATGACTTCATCAAAAATCTATTTAGTTTCCTTTTGGATAGAAAACTGATAAAATGCATTCACAGTAGAGAAGGAAAGTGGTAAGATACAGACTGAAATGCTGTCAGATTCATAACATATTGCAAATTACACAGGCATTAAGTGGGAAAATACCAAACTTTTATATAACGTGTTCTGAGAAGAATAAAACTCATGAAGAGATAGATTAGAAGTATAATTGAGTTGACATAATACACTGAATACATTTACTAAATGGTATCATTTTCAGTAGAATGAAGAAAATATAACATGGCAGGTGCCAAGCATACTGAAAAGGTAAAAATTTTCATGAAAAGATATACAGCTCCTGCACTATCTAAGATAATAAGTCAATAAACAAATCAATTGAATGAAACTAACAATCACGTGAAAAAGACTGAGCCTGAAGGCCTCACAATAGATGAACTGTAGAGTTATAGACTTTGCTTTGCAATCCCTATAGGTAGCAACACATCAATGGAGGAATGGGTACAATGCAGAAGCAGAAATATACGTACCAACACATGAATAGAGAAATACATTAAATTCCTTTGCCATAGAATGTAAAGAGATAGGAAGTCATAGTAGCAAAATTATAGCATAACAAATATTCATTATTACATTTCAGTTTAACTGCTAAATATTTGTCCTTAATTACTTATAGATTTTTCTTTCGTTTTGTAATGTATAAAATTAATGTATTTGAAAATAAGTGAAATGGGATGTTATTGTGCAACACGTTTGGATGGAATTTACAGTGTTTTTGCTACTTTTGGTGACTCTTCTTGAAACTTTTCTTCGTTATCAGGAGGAAGCTATTATTTCTTTAGTGTGTAGCCATGCTGGGAATAATCTCACTTTATATTAAATTTTTAAACATTAGTCACCTGCTCTAAACAATGCTTCTGCCACAATCAGTAAGTCTTCCAAAGGCCATTTCTGTTCAATTTAATGATAACTATAGTAGCAGAAATGCTAAGTCACGTCTTGAAACAGTGATTGGGTACCTGGTAGGAAGGCAGGGCCAACCCAGGGGAGCTCAGGTGTATGCAATGGATCTGAGGGACTGGAAGGGTGGAGCCAGGATCCATGACTTCCCGACCTCATTTAAGGGCTGGCAGGGGAGGCAAGGATTTCTTGTTGGAGATCCCTCCCGTTCTGAGGGCTTCTGAAGGTAAGTGGCTTCTTTCTTTTATTTCTGCACCCATGTCTGTCATAGCTGAGTAAGTCCTCACATGCTGCAGCCTAGTTCCTTGCTACTCTGCTGTCATTGCTGCAATTTCCATTGCATTATGGTGTTACAACTATAAATAGAAACTTTTAAAGGTAGGTAAGAATGTTGTTAATAATTGAAATTAAGATGACTCAATGTACACATCTCTTCAATTGAGAAATTAATGTAAAGATGCTTATGCATTGTAAATTCATGAACTAGCTCACTATGCAGTAATTTCTTTACACGAAAACTACAAATAGTACTAATGACTTCCTTGTGAGGTTAATTTAGTATATTCCTTCCAATGAATGTTCTCAATCACTTATACTTGATGTCACAAGATGTAAGCAAGACAAAAGAGTGCAGTTAATTTACATTAAAACTTACTGATTCTTTTATTCAATGGTTTCATAATCTGGGTAGTTATCCCTTACCTAAAAATTATTTAACTGCAGTTTTGTTGCTCCTTTCCTCACAGTCTTCGGTCCTCTGCCGCGCTTTGTTATTCTGCTGTGGCAATAAAAAAAACATGGATTTTTGCTGCAGTTCTAGATGAGAATTCTTGCCAGCTAGAGTGGTGATAGTTGTTAAGAGGAGTTCTGTCCTAAACAATCCTGCCTCAGAAGAGTCTGAAGGGAGATTTGGATTGAGAGTTCACAGAACTTAAAAGTAATTCAATGTTCAATTTTTATTTTTTTTTAATATCTTGTTACACTGTTGATCTTGCAGCAATTTATTTTTGTTCTCTTTACCCTCAGGATTCTCCTTCTACCTGCAGCCTAATGATATTTTTACTCTGTGTATGCTGTATTTGTCATTACAGCATTCTAACAGGAATATCTGACAGGAAAATTTCTGGTCAGGACTGCTCTTTATTTCCTGAAGGTGGTCAAACAATGTACATCTGTTATTTAAGCAATGTATTTCCCATTCACTTTAGAGCTATTTTTACAATATTTGCTTTATCCTACAGTTCTGTGCTTCCCTTTCTGCACCTTTAAAGTAGGAGAGATCATAAATTCACTGTCAGTACTGTACAGCATATTATGTAGTGTTTTGGCATGTAATCAGTATTTAAAGTAATCTAGTGGAAAGATTTTGAAACTTTAATCATTTCCTTTTATATCTTGGTGTGCAGTTTAACAAGGTTCAATTATGAAAGATTTCTGGAACTTAAAGCAATCTTTTTTTTTTTTTTTTTTTCCTAAGGACAGTACACCACAATGTAGACTCCAGGAAGAAAATTAAAAACTGCTGAAGTGACTCAGAGTTAACATAGTCTTTGAATCCTTATGGGAAGGGCAAATATCAAAACCAGAACGGTCATCTAGCTGTGATCCATGGCCGTTCTCTTGTTTACTGCAGAAGAGAGAATGAGTAGGTTGGCTGAACAAGTGAGAAGTGCTTTTGCTACAGCTATACAGTTAAATTTTAGGTTGCAGGATATCATGATCCAGGATTTCTAGCACACTGTCTTACAGTCTTACAGTGTTGCTAAAACATTAACACCTCCAACCATGATCAGATTTCAGAGAGAAACCTTAGCTTAGCACTTCATTATGTTCTTGTTGTTGTGATAAAATTTTGAGTTCTCTCCTCACAATAACTTCATACCACCAAAAAAATTACTCAGTGTTAGGTATTTACAGATAATATTATACATGAACAGATATCCAAGAACTTGTCTCCTCATTTTTATCAGCTGTATTTGTAATGTAGTCCTTGCTCTTTAATGTTTAAACATATGAGAATATTCCTCTTTGCTAGGATTCATGCTTGAAGTTGTTAATAAGTACATAAATGTTCATAACTTAGTAAGAACTACCCACATGACTTTTCTTTTGCCTAATAATTAAAGCTATTTGTTAACTCCATATGACAGAGAGACTAAACAAAACAGAACACGAAAAATTATTTCTCTACTTCTGTGAGGAGCTTGATATTACAGTGTTTGCCAGGTTGAAAACCCTGGGTCTGCAGCAAGTCTGGATCAGACTAGATAGGGTGTCATAGAGGAACAAAAACAAATACATTTGCTTCTTTGAGGAACTGTAGCTCCTTAGCTGAAATTTGTGTAATTTCTGATGGTGTGTGTACAAGGAAACATTTTGTGAATATACAAAATATGCTAAGAAATTACTTATGATTGCTCATAACCGATTTCTTTTCTAACTGCAAAATGGGTGTATAGTACTCAGAAACCCATTTCTCAGAGTAGCATGCTTATTGATAGCTTTCTTATCCATTACTGCTTGCTTTCCATCCTTGTTAGTCATGTACTTGCAAGAAATCATCCACTGTGAAAGAAGAAACCTAGTCTTCTCTGTTATCATCTTGTAAACCACTAAATTATATGCTTTAAAAGACTCAACTATCCCAAAGTCATACCCCTGAGAAGATCTTGTTGTATAGGAGAATATTCTTGAAATGCTGCAGGAAACAAGAGTAAGATCACTCATCTTAGTTGGAATAAATAACTCTTGTGAACAGAAGTGATTGACAACTAAATATTTTACAGTTTATCGGCAATACTCTAAAATGTGCTCTTAATAGCAAGAAATAAGTGAAATGCACATTTATGTACACCTAAGCACCTTTCTAGGGAGATAATGTTCCATCATGCTACCACTTAAATTGTGCTCCAGGCCCAAGGGTGTTCAAAGGAAAATGCAACAGATTTCAGAAAAAATTCTTAGTGCTTCCTGGAATTTTATTAAATGTTCTCATGAATTCCTCATGCTCTACAAAAAAAAAAAAAAAAAAAAAAAAAGAACTGAGAAAAATGTATGTGAGGATTTTTCTAAGAATTTGGAATTCATGAGAGGGACAAGAAATACTTTCTAGAGGTTTTAAATAGTAATGTTGCAGAAGCTTAGTTTGTCATGCATAAGGAATGAATAATGAGACAGCCCCTGTTGTTGGCTCAGGAAGAAGAGGTACCATTATTGCAAACAGAATAGTTATGTTTATGCTTTCTAAATATAATATCTAGAGAGAATAAACATCCTAATTATCGATTAAACATTATTCACATTCATTTGAGGAGGTTCTAATGTGTATAGTGGTTTGAACTGCAAAAAAAAACAAAACAAAACAAAAAAAACACAACTCATACCGTTTCCATGGGATGTCTATGCCTAATATAATAAACACTAGCAAGAAATCTGTGTAGTATGCCATGACATTAAACAGACATAGTAAGATATGAAAAGCTATCAAGATAAAATTTGCTATCGATTGGGAAGCCCAAGGGTACTGTCACTTCCTGAAGAAGAATCTGTATGAAACTTTCATGCGAAAAAGGTTTGTAATGATAGTGGCATTATAAGAGAGAGCCACAGAGTAATACAAATTCATCTTCAGGCAGAGGTGGTTCCCTGTTGTGGTGAAATACAGTCAGAGGTATTTGTTATTATATTCACAGCTAATGTTCTCCTTGGTTGATCAGGATTCTAGCTGGCTGCCAAAATCCACTGTTTTTCTTTAACTACCATTTGCTCTTTCCAGTGATTATCACATATGGATCAACAAAATGAGACCCTGCCAGCCTTTTTTTCTGAGAGATTTAAAACTCTGAAAATTTGAGCTGTATGTAATTATGATGATTGTGATTAATAATTCCTAGTAAACTTCTCTAGAGGCAAATTAAGAAAAATAGCCAAGTAGATTAGTGTATTCAGCTTGTCTGACTGTAAACTCGGTTATGACGCTAAATTATAGCAGATGATGTCTTTTGTCCAGATCATCTAGAAGCTGTGTTCTATTTGAACTAAACTCTGCAACAAGCTTAAAAGAATTCCAAGAGCAAGATGTGAATTCTTCAGCCAGTGGAGTTTGTGGCATATATTTAACATCTAGTGTTACAAATAAGTCTTTCTGTAATATCTTGTAAACATTAAAAAAGAAAAGAAAGATTAAAAATAATGACATCTACCTTATTTCTCTTCTCCAAACTTCCTGGAATAATCAGTGTTCTTAATAAGATACATTAATAACTGGTCAAAGTTACTTCATAGTAGAAATTGAGATAATAAAATGAGCTATGTGAGTTTACTATCTTTTGGAGGAGGATCCATGTTTTCTAGCCTAACTACTCAATCAGGACATGATTTAGAATCCAATTTTTTCTTCCAGAGCGTATGGTAGTAGTAACTAAGACTGCAAGCATATAGATCTCACAGTCAGACGAGCAATAACTCGTTATAGAATGTCACAGGACATCTTGCAGCAACTACTTTATTACTTGAAACTATGGGTATTTGGCTGTCAAAGGTTTTAGATTATACTCTTATCTTAAAGAAGAGTGAGAAGGAAAGAAAAATTGTGGCGAATTCTACATTTTTACACAGGATCAAGAGAAATTAGGCCAAAAGTCACCCACTTATTCACCCTTACAAAGAATATTCTCTGTCAGCCCAACTAATTTGAAAATGTGTGAACACATGAAAAACACAATAATAATATGGATATAATTTAATAATATAATTTGAGCAGAAGAAACAGCAAGTTTTAAAACTTGAATCATGTTTCCAGTACTATCTTTGAGCCAGGTTGCTCAAATTCTCTACTTCAGCCTGTAGACTTTCTGATTAATACAGGATTTTTAAGGAACCATCAGGAGAGAACTATTCTATCATGGTAGTAGCAGTAGAAAGTACTAATTTTACTAATCAGAAGAAAGTCCTCTACAACATGAATGTTCAGCATCTGCAAATAAAATAGGAGAATAAATATCAGCATTGCATAAATATCAGATTAATCAACCAGAAAATGACGGCACTTCATCTTTTTGTTATGGCTGTAATGAAAGAGAAATCATAATCCTGAGGTGCATCCAAAGAGGTGTTTTCTAGGAAACATCAGATAGCTTGTGAATGCCTTTCTCTAGAAAATTGTATGCAGTTCTGTCTGCTCATATTCTGAATACAGTTGTTCTAAAGAAAAATGGAGATAAGGAGACCTATAGTGGCAAGAAATGGAGATAGTGCTCTACAGAATGAGGAAAAAGAGCTTGTTTTGTTTAGCTTAGCTAAGTGGAGCCTTCTGTTCTCTACATATGTGCTGAAGAGGTGCACTTATAGCAGAAGAAGTGAATAACTGTTAAACTTGTCATAACCGAACTTAGGTTGGAAGTTAGAATATAGTTCCTAACCACCGAAGGTAGGAGATCTAAAAGAAGATTCCAGTAGGAGGAGTGTAGGTAGGCATCCTTAACGCTTTTTGATTCCTTCATGAAAAGGACTATATGACATGTAACAGTAAGAGATTGATAGGCTTTTATGTTGTCAGATACGTAAATTCTCCGATATAAATCTGCCAAAGTTTCAGTTATAAAAATGATTTTTTTTTTTTTCGAAACAAGAATATTTGTGCTTGGGTAATGGAGGAAATTTTGAGAATGTGCATGATTTTAAGGGAAAATATGCAGCTTATAGCTGTTGTATGTTTTCAGTGATGAAGGCAGCAAAGTGGCTCAAGGCCAAGGTGGTTATTCTAAGACCTGCAGAATATCTTGATGTGTAATTGGTTTAATCCATAAGGACTGTCCTATCTAAGACTGTCTGGAACAGGATTTAAGGTAGCAGTGAATAAGTTCAATGCTCTTATTTGTTTGTATCATTTGAGAGTGATTGTGTCTGAAAATAAATTTTACACGACTATTAGCTAACAAGCTAGCATTCAGTCCAGTAAGTCTGAGGTAATCTTGGTAACCTCAAGAGATTATCAAGAGATAAGAGATAATTAGATATATGGAGAGATCATACTTGCTCCTCTTATTAGATATTTGTTTTTCATAACTCATGTTTACGAACTACTGTAGTGTTGATGCCAGCTTGCTCTAAAATCACTTTTTAGTGCTGCGAAGGAAAGCTGTTCCCCATATTTGGCTCTCAAGCTGCATCAATCTACTTTGAGCATAAACCAGGCCTCTGTGGGATATGCTATTTCCATTTTGACATTAGATTGTATGCATGCATTATGAGGGATTGAACTTTAAATCAATCCAGAAACTATATCCAGGACAGAATGTAACACCTGATACTAAAATACTGCATTTTGGCAGAATACAGGTCAAGCTGAATTCTCATAGATATGCGTGCTAGATTCCAGGCACAGCTGAAGAGTTGAATAATTTTGCAAGGATGATATAGAATCTATGATTTTTCAGAACCAGTTTTATATCCTGCCACAACTCTGGTTCAGCAGAAGCATTTGATTAAGAAATTAGGAGAAGAAATGAGTGATACAAAAAAAAAAAAAATGTAACAACTGAAGACAAGTATTTTACGCATTATTTTTAATAGAACTCCAGCTTTTAATAGATTGTTTCCTGTCTTGCTTTGTCCTTATATTGCCAAAACTTAATCTTGTTGTTTAGGCCATTAGCCTCTTTACCTAGAGTGAGGGGGGGAAAAGTGAAACAGAAGAAAATGGCACTTGTAAGAAAGGACATTGTTATTGGATTTGATGCTTACTGTAGAGTGGCTTTGTTGGAATAACTGTACAGAAGAAACCCTTAAAGATTAGGATCAAAGTCTGGGATACACTCCATCCTCTTACATACTAGATTTTACAATACTGAAGGATAGTAGGGGCTTGTGTTTATATCTAATATATAGCTGAATCCCTGAAGATGCCAACTCTGTGCTTCTATTCTGCATAAGACATCACTTCAGTCATGATTTCTTTTTCTTCAAGCTTCCAGGCATCTGTACTTGAAACATGTATTTATTACACTCAGGATATGAAAGATATGTACAAAAATCAAATGTCAAGGTTTCTTCTGTTTGTTTTTAATTCCAAAGGAAGGCTCTCATTCTCTCTTTTGTGGGGATTTTGAGGAAGATGACAAATAAATTACAAAGCTTGAGAAAATTGCTTCCAGACAACACTAGAAAAGAATAAAAAGCCACTGAAACCAGTTGACTCAGCCCTGCTTCCTTCCAATGAAAAAGAAAAAAATTCATCTGGTCCCAGAAGAAGGACTAAACTTTAGAATGAACTGAGATTTTGATGAGTAAAATACAGGGCAAACTAGAAGTCTTTATATGCGTGTATGCATGTGGAAAAATTGAGAACCTCTAGTATCTCCACAAAAAGATGTCTATTTTTTTTTTTCTTTTTTCCAGTCAGCTCTCACATTTTTCTATATTTATTAATAGTTATTTTAAAAAAACATGATGGCACACTGCTCTGCATGTAGACAGCTTTGTTAATATCTCCTGCAAATGTACGGTGTATGGTGTGAGCAGACAGTTGTGTTGCAAAACATACAAAGCGCATCAATAAATTGTTAGATCGTATAATTCATCGGCCAAAGCCAGTAATAGGAAGGGGCTATGCATTTCCCTGTTGCAGGTTTTTCTTTCTGTAGTCTAAAATACCAGGTGCCTTCAGTTAACAGTCTGCAAATATGGTGGGCCAACTGCTTCCAGCAGCTGTGAGTCAGAGCTCTCCAGAGATGCTCAGAACTGCACACTGTATTTGTAACACTCAGATCTGGTTGGTAGATGGTTGTGAGAGTCTCATACACTCTGCAACATGCACAAAATATGCTAAAAGGTGATTGCAGTGAGGAATTACAGTATGTTTAACATCTCAGCGGTAACCACTTCAGAGAAACCGTCATTTAGTCACAAAATACCGTCATTTAGTCACAAAAACATTGCTAAGTTTTAATGATAACAATGCTGAATACAGGATGACAGAAACGTGTACTTATTGGATGGTGAATGCACAACAAAGGGGGAGCACTTACCCAATGGCAGTGATATCACCAGGAGTCCAGCTGTGCAGTGCTGGTGTCTGGTGTCCTACTGAGTGAAATACTGGACTAATTGTAGATCTAAAATAAGTTCTAATCTATTGTAATTAATATTGTAATAAAATTGTAAGCACTTGTCTTTCATATTCGAGTTCATGAAAGCATTGATTTAGGTTGGGGGGGGATCTAACTGTGATATTCAAGCATAACATTCAGACTATTTTGTATTTAGAATACATAAAGTCACAAACAACAACAACAAAAATTTTCTCTCCTTGCTAAGTTACAAAGACAAGTGAAGAGTGGAAGCCTTTCCTTTTGTGTTCTCTCAAACCAGGATAAGGATAAGCAGTGGGGCTGACTCCTTCATAACCAAGCCCTGAGGCACAGCAGGAGCCTGGCAACTCTGCCTTCATCAGGGCCAGCTCAAGCAGGCTGGCCAGCATGCTGCTTGGCTGCGGACTGTGAGAATGCTGTTACCAGCTCAGTCTCCTTTCTGGATGTTGTGGAGAGGACATCCACCTTTATACATGCATGCGTGTGCTGGCTCATATGCATGAACCAACAGAGTGTGCACACATGTTCTTGTCAGTGTCTGCCAAGCTACGTAGCTGCTTCTCTTACCTCTTATTTTTTTCATAATTCAGCTGAGAGAGACTGCTCTAAGCTGGAAATATCAATAACAGAAATTGCAGGAACAACATATGCCGGCTTTCTATGCACAGTTTGTGCTGCTGGGGAGCCACTCCTACCTCACATACCTGTTACATTATGCTTTGCAAGTAAAGCTAAGATTACAATGATAAGAAATATTTTTCTCTAAGATGTCAAAATTTTAAATTTTGAAGTTTAAATATTTTATCTTGAAAGATGGAGCTTGTAGGAATGATGAATTTTCTTCATACCTTTAAAAATACACTCGGAAAATTTTCATAGGTAAAAAATTTGATATTTCAAAGGCAGCAAAAAAGGCTAACTTTCTTTGGGGAGAATTAATAAATATAAACTCTGACTGCATCGGTTATAAAAGCTTTAATGAAAAATGTATGCGTGTGCATGTAAAATGAGAGGTCTATGTGAATTAGGAACAAACCAGATTTTTAGGATTTTTCACAATGTTTCACTCCACTATAGAATGAAAGAAATGAAATTCAGAATTTCCTTTGAAGAAAAATTGTGGAGAATATTTGATTGGAAAAGTCATTTACTGTATCTAAAATTGAATTTTTCACTTTTCAGATTTCGTGGTTTGAAATAAATGATATAAATCTTGAAAATAAGAATTTGAATAGATTTATGAAAAAAGCAAGCATTTTATTTTTCTTCTTTTTGGAATTCTTATCTTTGCATGAAACAACTTGTTTCTGAAACATTTGTCAGTGGAAAAAAAAATACTTGTAAGATTTCTAGTGAGCTCAAGATACTAAAAAATAGAAGTGAAGCTAGAAGTGAAATACTAAAGTTTAAAAGATTGCTAACCTCCAGCTCAACTCTGCTTGACAAAGTAGGCAGTGGCAACTCACCAGAGAACAGCGGCAACTTTATGAGCAAGTTTGAGCTATAAACACAAGATAAAACTGATTTGATCAATAACATGATGTGGTATAATCGCAAGAACAGATCAGTGCTCTGAAATATCTCCTACCTCCTTAATGGGGTTGCAGGAAAGGAGTATTTTTCAGGTCTGTCAATGTTACACACAAGATTTTTTTTTGAGCTGAATAAGTTTGTTTTTTACTGCATAACCTCACACTGAAATAATATGATACAATGCATTTGCTAGATAAAACATGTGTGGACTAGTTTGTTCTCCAGATAGTTTTCTTAAAGACTTTCAATGTACCTTTGGTTAAACATTTTCAGATAGTCAGGCATAGGAAATATTTAATTATAGCTAGATTCTTGTAAATAGTCCAAAGTAAAACTGTTCTAGTTATTCCATAGTCATGAAACCATGAAAATGAAAGATTTGTTTCTTTCTCTGGATGATTTCTGAGCTTCAAATGTGTAAAATCAAAGCAAATGACATTTAAGATATAGTGAAGAGCAATTGCAGTGGGATAAATAAAAGTGGTTTTGCTCTTTCATGTCTCTCATCTTGAACTTGAATGACTTTCAGCTTTGTATTTCACCAGTGATCCTAGTGAATTGTGATCCTGAATGACTGAATAAGCCTGCTTCAAGACCTTTTTTTTAGTTTTGAATAATCTGGATTTTGAAAGCACTGAATGCTTGGTGTAAAAATGAAATCAAATTTCTATGTGGGTTATTGTGAAAGAAAACTCTTGCCAATGCCGCCTACTTTTCTCATTAAGTTACTTAATTTGAGGCTTTTTAATCAGTGCTCTGGGCTGCCCCCAACCTGAATGGGGTCAAGTTATCAAAAAATGAGTGGATACAGTTGTGTGGTGATGCCTACTGAGCAAGAAGCAATTAATGCTGAAGATAGAAATTAACAGCGTTTTAAATTTTGTAGAAAGAAGAATGTAGTCAACAATATTTGGATTAAGAAATATCTACCAAGACTCTTTTTTAAACTGTCATTTTTTAGAACAGACTTCAGTACTTTAAAGTCTAAGTTTTGCTGAAAGTTGATCATAAATAGATATACTTTATCTGTCAAATCAAAGGTGCTCCGTAAGCCTCATCAAATGAGTCATCATACGGAGTAATCATACAGTTCTACGTTATTATTGTCTATATAATGTGAACATATATTCACTTTATAATGAATTTTCATGTAGTATAAGCTTGACTCAGACTTTGTTTTTGGCTTTGATATGTGGTCTTTGTCCCCTGTGGATTCATTTCCCTTACATCATCTCAGCTACTCTGTGAAATCAAAATACTTTACCAGTGAAGCAAAACATTTTTCCAAAAGCCGCACCTTTTTGTATATTATTTTATTCATAACTTTTGGGAGAGGGATGCTTTTTTAGTTATTCAATTTTATAATTCCTTTCCCCAGCTCTATAAAGCAAATTGAAGGTTTTGCTGAGCTCTTACCACATAATTTTTCTGTCCTTGTTTCTTGTGTTATCTTGGGATTTCCATTCCAGTTGATTAATATTTTACTTTCACACTTCTATTGTGACCTTGTCAGTTTCTGCAGGTGGTTCCATAGTCTACTTCTTTCAATAAGCATCTTTTTGCCTTTGACATTCATTTTGTCCAACCTTGGATAAAATGTAGCAGAAAAGCTACATTTATTGGAAGTAACTTTTCTTTCTCTTCATTACTCATCCATATGCATTCACACTATGCGTGATTCCATCCACATCATACATTCACTAATTACCTAAAGGTGCAACTCCTGTTATTAGCTTCTTCTGAAAGACAGGATAGGAGAAGTGAAGTCATCACAGTCATTATGGTGTAGATTCAGAAACTATATTTATATGCAATAATAATGCCAGAAAAGAGAAAAAGGAGTAAGATTCTGTTCTTAGTAAAGTGGAAAAAAAAAAACTTTTAATGGTCTTAGAATTTGAGTATCTGGAGTTTATCTAACTGAACTTGAGACTTTTACCTTTTGCTTTTCTTAATTAAACTTTTATTTTCACTTGAAGCTTGTCTGGTGAATAGACAATCTAGAAAATCAGACTTCTCTGTAGAGTAACTACTGACAAAAATGATACATGCAACATTCAGTCCCTTCCAGAAGATGAGGTATGTGTTTTGCCAGGATTTTAGAACTGGTTTGAAAGTGTTATGAAAAAACACATAGGACTCCTTTATGACAGAATTTAGTAGAATATCTATCTGTGAACAAATTAGTCATTTTACAAGGATTTGTTCCTTTACTCTTATTAGAAGGAAACAATTTGCTAGGCTGAGGCTGCAAGTGATCTGACTGCTATTAGCACTGAATTAAAAGTCAAGTTCAAGAGCAGGGATGAAATCTCTTTGACAGGTTTCTGAAGTAGCCTATGAGAAAAGTGTTGTACATGTTCATTCTTGTCTGTTGCACAGTATCTTTGAGTTCACTTGGTAATGATAACCTAATGACTAAATTTGTCTACTCGATTGACATATACAAATTGATTGAAATTCAGCAAGTCATACTGAAATTTTAGTGGTTTTTGCCTATGGTTTCACTGAAATGAAGAAAAAAAAAAAAAAAAGGAGTATTTGTTGAAAATAAAAAAAGAGCTAGTAAAAGTTAATCTTTTTTCTTTTCATTTTTTCTTTCCTTACCTGAGGAAGCAAATACAAATCTGGCATCTTTTAAAATTTAGGCTGATAGTCCATTGGAATGGAATGCTTGTAGGCTTAATTGCTTGATCACACACAGATACTAAATATTAGACAACCAAATATTTTAGTGGAAAATATTCTATTTTCAAGAATTCTTTTGCATCAATCTTGAAATCATTAATGTTTGTATATTGTTATTAGTGTTCAAGAGCAGATACTTGGCAGTATCTGTAGGGGTGTAGTTACAAACTACCATCTCCTCTAATATTATAATATGTTCAGTCTGTCTGGCTTCTCCCTTTGTAAATCTGCACACCTTACTAACAATATAGTTTTCCCACTGGGAAATGGAATGTCAAGATTTCTCACCTTTCTTTCTATTGGTTGTCCTTTTATTTTGCACCATTGTTTTCTGATCCTAGACTCTCTCCTGGAAGGTGAGGCTTATTGTTCCTGCAGCTGGACATGTATTATGCATTCACCTGTGCAGTTTCAAATGTGATATAGGTAAAGAGATATGACTCATCTCACGTGGGGAAGTCTGTATAGTCTCCTGTTCCTTTCATTCTTCATCCAGAAATATCAAGCAAAAGTTGAGAAGGAAGTCCATGTATTCATCTCTATTCTCATCCTTAGTTTTCAAGGTAGAAGAAAGCAAAGAATTCCATGATCTTTGATAACAATAATGGTGCCTCAACATGGAAATATAATCCTCTGCTTTCCCAGATGCTGCCTTGGCAGTTACCACCAACTATTGTCCTAATGGGATAAATCAGCTTCTTTTATCCATTTCCATTTCCATTTGTAATTAACTCATAGGGGAAAAAAATATGTATTATTGCTTTTCCAAGGTCCATCCAGCACTATAACATTGCAATTTGTGACACTGAATCTCAAAATTGTCTTTGATCACTGTAGTGATGAATTAGTCCTAATTATTTCAAATTTCAAGCCTTTCAATTATAGGCAGTCTTCAGTAGAGTCTATGATATGCACCATTTAATGCTGCAGCTCTATGAATTGCTTAGTGTCATGGTTTCCCATTCTTCTAATCCTTTTATCCTTATCACGTGAAGAGTGGTTTAATAACAAATATGCTAGCAGAACACAGAGGATATACTGATCCTGTCATTCCTGACAGTGGTTGTTTGGTACTTGTGTGCCTCTCTCCTGTCTGCACACTGAATTTGTCAAAATCACGAAGCAGAATCACAGTACTGTCTTCCTTTCACACTTGCAAGTAAGTTATGAAAAACTCCAAACTCTAATGCTACTTTTTACTTGTTTGAACAAAAGCAAATGCAGTGGGACAAGGTGACTTGGGAGGTCATGACATCAGACTCGTGATATCAGAAATGCTGGATGAGAGAAGTCTGAAAGAAATCAATCCTAACCAATGTTTCTTGCAGGATGACTGTCCTTTCTCCAAAACCCTAGTAGATGGCAGTGACTCTGTGGGTTGAAATAAACACTGAAGTCTTCTCTGCATTCTTGGGAATGATTCTTCCTTTCTGTTTCCTCTAGATCTCAGTGCTGAGTCAGCACCATACTGTAATGCAGGCAGATTTTTCCTCTCAGAGTTTTTCCAGGCTGTATTTCTCTCACTGCTTTTTTCCCCTCTGCATTCAAAAAGTTGAGCTTGCCCTTTGTAGAAAGGAACAATTCCCTACAGAACATGATAAGAAATATACACTGGGATTTTACAATAAACTTGGAAAAAAATCTTTTTCTTCCACAACATAAAAGGAGTAAAGTGCTCAAAAATAAGGATCATTTAAATATCAATTTATATTTAAGAAGATTTTATCACCTTATACAGAAGTTGAGTTTTGGCCACTAGCTCTAGGAGAGTTTTGTTTGTGCTTTTCAACACACAGGAGACCTCTTTTCTAATGTTAATGCTTTCCTCTTGGATTTTACAATGGCCGGGGCTTACTGTCAAATTAAAGTCCTTTCATTTACACTCCCCATAGAACTAAAGGTCTTCAAGATGGTGCTATGATTCATAGCAACTTATTTCGTATGAGTTGGGCTAAACTACTTTTCTGATGGAGGAACATCTCTGAACAAAGAACTGGAAAGAAAGCAAGCCTCTAAATCATCCTGCAAATTCAGACCTTTGGAAGAACATTTAAAAGCTAAATCTCATCATATGGAATCCTCAGAATTCACTCTTCAGGGCATTCTGTTTCAAAGATTCAAAGAGTGTAGGTTATCAGAGCAGGTGGCAGATAATGATGTAATGTGGAATTATCACATTAGGGACACATCTCCCTCCTCAAGCATAGTCTTTTGAAACTTCAGTAGTCCCACTGAGAGAGATCCTAGTAGCAACCAGGCAGCTCTCTGGAGTTCTAGATACAACAATTTCTGGGACTGTTGCCCTTCTGCACCACAGGATGGGACAGCACACAGAAGAGCAATTCTTTTATCACTGTTAGAGTCAAAGGCTACAAGATTACCTCCTTCTCCTTTGTAACGTGATTATAGGGAGCCTTGAATCACCCAGAAGGAGAACAGTCTTTCTGTCATCTTGTGACAGAAAAATTACTGTATAGGTCTTACAGTAATGCCTCCTATTTATTTCCATGGTAACTACAACAGATACAAAAAGCACAATAACACCGTTTGATAGAGCAAATTCTCAGCTACAGAACACTCTTTTTCAACATAGTCACCATTGCCAGAGGTGAACAAAAGCCTGGGTGCCACATCTGTAACAATCTGCATCAGCAGAGGTGACACACTGTTTGTGATGCCACGCACCACCCACCACCTCGCTGTACTCACATCCACTGTCTGGTTTCCAGTGACACCTTTTATTCATACGTGTGCACTTCCATGTCAGATGCCAATTTGTCAGACCGCCCTTCTGCTGCTATCTGTCACACAGAAACAAAGTGTAACAGGATATTGGTGGGAAGGTTCAACCTCTACTGCCATACCACCAAAAGCCTCTGATGTTGTAGGACTAACATTGTAAAATATGAGGCATTAATTTTGGAGCAGCCCTCATAATACACCAAGATAGGGTCTTTGAAAAGCTTTCCCAATGACAGTTAACTCTTTTTTTTCTTTTTTCTTTCTTTTTTTTTTTTCTTTTTTTCCCATAAAGTCCTCAGAGACCTTTGTTTTTAACAAACAAACAATTTGTATGACTACTGGTGTTCCAGAGTGAAATCAGTGATCATAGAATCTCTTGTAGTGACAGTTTTATAGTCCCAAAATGCCAGCAATTCTTAGAACTAAATGCAAAATATATTTCTTCAAATTACTTCACTAAGTATTCTAGTCTTGATGTAACTATAAAACTGGTGAGACAACATCTAGCTGTAGGTGTCCCTGCTCATTGAAGGGGAGTTGAACTAGATGACCTTTTAAAATCCCTTCTAACTTAAATGATTCTATGATTCTATGAACGTGGTGGTAAAAGTAAATATTTAACAAATGTACATGTTTCACACTATGCAAACACGTCTGTGTCTTTCCATGTGAAATGTCAAACAAAAAAGAGAAATCTGTGATTCTTGTCATTTATTTACAAAATTGTGTTGAAATTATTGACAACAGTAGTTGTCAATATGTTAGGGCTTTTGTTATCAATGGCAATGAAGTAGTATAATCTACAAAACTACATCCCCTTTTAAACAAATGTGAAAAGTAGAGCTCTTTCAGTACATTGTTAATGCATACATCTGAGATGCAAAGAACTAAGTAAAACTGAACCAGGCACGAGAACTTCGGGACATTTGGTTTTATCTTGAATGCCATGATCATTCAATGTGCCTGAGAATTAAAGATAGGCAAGAAAGTATTTCAGTTAACAACACAAGGTGCAGCTTTTCTGCCTCCAGCAGCCCTACTTCTCTGCTTGATGGGTAAGGAAGAAGGCACGGTCATGATTCAGAGCTACAGTTTCTCAATAGACAGCTGGCTCCTGCCCGTCAGCTGTTTACAGTTCCCACAAATGAAGCTGGGGCAGTGTACAGCCTCCAGCCAGTATTTTGTATTGGCATGGGTTAGGTTAAGTCTGTTCTTAATCTTCAGAATCTTTCGACTACTCCAATGCTATTGATTACCCAAATAGCATGAGAGCACAAATAAATAAATATAAATAAATGAAAAATGTTGTCTCAAACATTTCTCTAATTCTTCCAGATATGTTCCAGGAGGCAGTAGGGAAAGGAGGATTAGAGAGGAGGAAAGTGCAAAAAGCAACAACAACAGAAGAAAAAAAACCAAAAACCCTATACCTCTCTAAGATTTCCAGTACATTTTACCAGAGAAATCTGTACACTTGTGGCACTGAAACTTGCAACTCCTTATTATATAAATGTACTTACATTGCTCTCCAAAATCAGCTCCTGGTCTCCCTAGCAACACAGACTGCAAAGAGCTCACCAGCCTGGTGTTCTGCTGTCTGTGCAAGTTTCCAAGTCAATTGGAAGATTTTTGGTTTAGAATTCAGAACTTCCCTTAAACCAGCTCAAATTACTGGGTAGGGAGATTCTTCTTTTGCAGAAGTCTCATAAAAGCTGCATTTAATTGGAATATATAAGCAGTGAACCAATAGAAAAGCATAATTTTCATGTAGCTGAATGAAGACCTGGCAATTTATTGCTTTCTTCCTTCCCTATCTTATGCCTCGTGATTATAGAAGAAGACATTTTTATACTGAAACTCATTTCTTTAACATAGCTTTCCTTAATAACTTATTCGCAGAAGAATAGAAGAACACAAGCAAGAATAATTCTTCCTCTCTCAAAACTTCTAGAAAGTAATGCATTTTTCTTGGATGGTAAGAAAGAAATGTGAGAAATGTTATTTATTATTCCACATGTCAGCGCTTCTGAGGTGTTATCATGGGACAAATGATTTCACAAGACTCTCTTCACTGGCTTCTGTCATTGAAGTTTTAAATTGGTTCTGGAAATTAAAATTTCCTTTTTCAAACATTCCTTCCACAGTCATTTCTAGTTAGATTGAGTGGTTTTTTGTCTTTGTTTTTGTTGTTCTTTATTTTAAAATTTAATTTTCATGTTAGTTCTGTATGCACACAAAGTAACAGTAATTTCATCTAGATTTAAGACTGAGATAGTTTCCCTTCATCAGCTGCCACAGCATTCCACTGTGTGTCACAGAACCAAGGAGGAAATCACTAATGAAGGCAACGCCGCATTTGTTAACAGTCAAATATTATGTTACCCGAAACATCTGCAGGTTTCTTGATTCATTTGCACAGTACTGAGAACCAAGGGAGAGAACAGAAGGTCAGTCAGCCTCTTGGGTGGCTGTAAGCCCCAGGATCCTACCCTGGAGTCCGAAATAGGCTAGAGGGAAAAGTGATACAGCAATGAGATCACTGTGTACTTCTGGACAGCTTCCTTTTTCCTATATGTTTAAATACACAGGGAAGAATCCCTCTATTAAAGCAAGGCCCATGATGGGCAGAGGTTCAGCTGAAGGGAAAGAAAAATATATTCTTGTACTGCTGGATTTTCCTGTCTGAATGAGTGGGAAACAGCTCTGTGGCTTGTTTGCTGGAAAGCTGCGGGACCTGGAAGAAGGGATAGGCACATGTCAGACAGATGTACTCAAATCAGGAACTTCCCTCAGTAAGGGGAGTCAGGACGGTTTTGTTTTCCTTCATGGGTTTAAATTATTACAAACCGTAAAGGTCTTTGATGGAGGCCTTTAAGCACGCATGCCATACTACCCAGCTGTGCTGCTAGCACTGGCTTAGACACGTCCCCAGGCCTGGGTTCTGCGAACACGCTCTGTGTGTACGCCCTGTGCTCTGACTTCTCTGCAGCAAAACACGGCTGTGTCTACTGATGCTTTATTAGCATTTCTGCTCCAGAGCAATGCAAAACCACCAACCCCAGGAAAAAAAAAAAAAAGAAAGAAAAAAAAAATCCATTTAATTACATTTTCCACCACATCTGCTTGGATCCAAGAGACTTGCTGAACACTGTGCTGCTTCCAGGTAACACAGGGAAAGGGCTTCTCCAGTCTGTACCAAACTCCTGCTGCCAGGGGTTCGCTCATGTTACTGAAAGGCTCTGTAAAATGAAATTTAGTCTGACAAAAATCAGCTGCAAATGAACTACAACTCTGGTTTCTGATTAAAACTTGAATGACTAGATTGTGTCTGGGGTATGATTTTAAACAAAGTTATGCCTTTGTGTGTAGCTTGTGCCTAACTTCAGGTGTCTGATTGTAGAACGGCACATTCAATAATGTAAATGATTTTAAAAATAGATCTGATATCTGTGTCATCTACAGATAGGTATGACCTTGAACACAGCAGCATGTGTGCTATTTTTCATTGTTTATCTGTAAATAAAGATTAATCAGACTACCTCAAATTGAAGCAAGTAAGTTCTTCAATTCTCGTTTTCCCCTGTTCCTCAGAATGAATTCAGAATAGGAGAAGTGGTTTCCAGATCCATCATGAAAGCTAAATCAAAACCAGAACTAAGAAATAAAGGGAGACTTTCCCTTCTGTATACTGTTTGTTTCCCAGTCTCTTTTATCAGCCTTTTTTTCATGGCAGTTTCCAGAGAAATCCTGTATCAGTCAGAAACATGGAGAAATTTTCATATACAGTAAAAGTTTAATCAGTGCTGCTGCTTTATTGCCTTTTTTTTTTTTTTTTTTAAAGAGATAGCATGGTAGAGACACTCGCTATTCACTTGTTTTCCTTTAACTATTTATGTTTGTACAAATGTTTTTAATTCATCCTTCATTCACTGTAGGTAGACAGGTGGTTACACAATGAGGCTTGTCCTGATTTAATTGTCCTTTGCTTATGCAAAATTCTATTTATGGATAGTTATTTGGCTTGATAGTAAGTGGTGGCTAAATGTTTTATTCTACTAAATAATTTATTAATTAAAAATGAGACTATTCCAGCAATTCAAATTTGTGTTCTCAGTCTGCTTATGAATGAGTTTGTTTTGCATCTGATGTTTATGGATGGGCTGGTTTCAACAACAAAAAACAAGAAAGCACCTTTAGGGAATTTAATGTAAAGAATAGATTCAGGCAAATTCCTGCATATGGCTAACCAAACTGAAAGCTACCTGAATTGAAGAACATCTCCAAATTATGTAGAATAAATAATTAGGTTTTCCCCCATATAATTAAAATCTGCCCTGTAAATGCATACACACATGGGATTAGAGTCACATTTCCATTTGAAACTTTACCTCTGGCATTTCCTGACTTTACTTAACCATACAGTTTTCTAGTTTTTACTTTCTTGAATTCAATGTTCATTTACTTTTGTAAAATTCAATGTTTATTTGTGCTGGAGACAGATAACGATCAAACATCTGCCTGTGGATACATAGACCATGCCAACTGCTTGCAGGCTTCGCCAAGGAGGAACACCCAGTTTTTGGGGTCTAGAAACACAGGCCCTTACTCACTGCGCTGTTTTTTCATGAAAAGGCCAAAGGTATTCCTTCCAGCAGAGGGCAGCTTAAGTTCCAGCAGTGTCTTAGTGTAATTTAAGAGAGAAAATTCAAATATTCTTTGAAAAAAAAAAACTTGAAGTAGATGATAAACAAGAGAGCTCATTTGCCTTGCCCTTCAGGTGAAATGCGATTTTACCTTGGCTTTATTCCATGAAGTACAGAGTAGACTTTTTGATTAACAGTGGTGTGCCATTATGAAGAGAAAAACTTCTCCAGCTCTTAAGAATTAAAAATGTGAGGTTTTGATACATAAACAATGTATTCTGAAAGCCTTATTTTAAAAAGCCTTATTTTTGTGTGGCTCAGTTTGAGGTGTACCTTTTTGACAAATACTTTTTCTCTTAAAGAAAAAATAAGATTAGCATTTTATGGCAAACAATTAAGATGTTGTCCACAGTAGTGTTTCTAATAACAAACTATGCAGATGCATAAGGGATCTATCTCTCTCAATACTCATTATGAGATAATGGTGCTCTATTTCAGATTTCTGACCTTTGCAAAGATGAAAATGTCAGATGGTAAGACTCTGTGACAGGTTGGAAATCATACGGCTTGAGATTGCAATTGCATGGTTGTGATTTAGTAGTTCTCTTCTATAAGAAAGTCCTTAAAACCTTTATTGATAGCTGCAAATTATCCTTTTTCCTTGTATCCTTGTATAATATCCACTCTGCAAGTTTGATGCTCAGCGTCTGCAGTTTAGCAGCTTTGCTGGTATATGCCTAAAGCATGAGGCAAATGCTATATGAACATGATTTTTACTCTCATGTAGGATGAACTTCTGTTCTCTTAGGGCTTCCTCTACTAATCTGGTAAATGAAACTGCTCCTTCAGAAAGCTGCCTTCATTTAAAGGGAAAGAAAGCAGAATTTTCACTTCAATGGACAGCCACATTCAAGTAAAGGAGTGCCAGAATCAGTTACCAATGTTGATGGGAATGGCCGAAGAGAAAATAAATATAATAACCATTTGTATCCTAATTTCCAGTCCTCATCCAGGTTACAGATGTTTGGTCTAGTGTTCAATTAACATGATTTTAAAAACTGGAATCTGCTTTTCTCAAACACTTTTTTTTGACTAAATTTTATCCAAAGAGTTTGTGCAGTAAAGTCTTCTAGGTAATACAATTGTTCTGAAAAACTGAAGAAAAATAAGTATTTGGGTAATGATATTTTATAACCTCTTTTTCTTCTTTCCTTTGCATTTGTGTGAAAGAGACATATGGCAACGTATGACCATAACCAGGAGAAAATTATGAAATTTATTGTAGTGAATGTGAAATCCTTAATGCACATAAGCCAGGTTCTGAGTTAAACTCATGAAATGCTTTTCAGATTAGAGATATTACCGGTAAGCAGAGAATCAAATTTCCAATTCCAGCTATTTACTTCGTATAAACATCCTGGCAGCAAATTAACCACAAAAATGTTGGACGAAATCATGTTCTTCATCTAAATCTACAATGAATATCTAGCCAAAATAAGTATGTTGTTCTTTACCGGTACCTCTCAAAGTTCTCAGTGAATTTTCTTTTTGATTTATTTTGCTTGCCTTATATTTTCATAAACATGAACCTTTGATATACACCAGCTTTTCCAGTAAGGTAGCTCTAGAGCAATATATTGAGCCTCCTATTAAGTAAATAAATCTGCTCTTAACTTCCAAAATTGTAAGTAACACCAGGAATGTCAGGGCAACCTTGGGGATAAGCCAAGACTTAGCACAGCTGCTATGACCTTGCATGTCAGCAACTCAGCCTCTATCAGTGTTTGATTGTGTATAATATGGAGTTTTACATTAATTTCATTGTATTTCCTTTAGCTACATACTAAAGAAATAAAAAAGTATATAGAGAACATATTCAGTCTCTTATGAGGTTTCCTAAGAATTCTGGTCTCTGACAGATAGGTTTTTTTATGATGAGAGTTATATTAATTTACTATGAAAGGAAATAAGTGCTGTTGCCATATTGTAAGCTTCCATGAGCTGAAGTCACTGTTCTCACGATAAGAATTTATCTTCTCTGACCTACCGCGCAGGATGCAGAGCCAGGAAAGAAGCTTTCCTTATACGCATAGCAATGAATAGTGACAGTTTTTTTAGGAACTAATCCTCTTCCCTCTGTACTTCCATTAAGGGCTTTTTAACGAACATCTAATTTTAAACATGCAATTAGTCAGGGTGAGAACAATAGACCTACCTGTGCTTTGTTTCCTTTATGTCTTTACTGTCTTCAACAGCAGTATAATCAGTTTCTACAGTGCAGTAGTTACTGGTTAAAAATGAACTTAGATCCTCAGAGAAAGATGAAATTCAACATTTCTTTCATAGTTGTGTAAGGCTTTCTGAATACTTTCTGTTTTGTATGTGTTTATTTGTTTTTCTTCTATTTCAAAAACAGGGGCAGAAATATCAATATACTTTCTGTAATATATCTAATGGGTTCAATTATTCCAAGAAATAAAAATCACTTTTTGCTTTAATTTTACAGCTTTTAAGATTTTTCTGATCTGAGACACTGAATTTTTGGGGACCAAATTTTCAGTAATCTGAAAATTACTGCAAAGGAACATGATTTTTTTCTTTTATTTTTATTATTGTTGATCTGATTTCAGTCACAGTTGATAAGTTTTTTATCTGCTCCATCCAATTTGTGATTGTAATATAGGTACTCTTGCTAGGAATAGACATCCAGCTGTTAGGTAGACTGGAAATTCTGACCAACGATGAAATGTTTCAGTGTCAACAGCAATATGAACTCGAGGACCTCCAGAAAAGTTCAATAAGCTATTCAGAGAATGTTTTGCTTTCCATGTCAAAACTCTTATTTTTCTGGTGAAGAGGACAAGTATTTCTTCAGTTTCTTTAAGTAGCAAAGTCTATTTCACACACTGCATTCAGTCTAGAACTCTGGTGGTAGCATATTTGCCAAAATTCACAATCTGAGTCTCAATTATGAATTTCTAAATTCTAATGACACTTACATAATTAACCGAAGAATGTCAAGAGCTTTTGGACACATAAAAGCTACTTTTTCAATAATCTTCCTTCTCATAACTCCTGAAGTACTCATTAAGAAAAAAAGAAGAAGGATTAATTCAACATGATCAAATTGCCCACAACATGATAGATTTTAGAGCAAGATTTAGACAATAAATTTTTATATGTTGCTCTGTAAAGAAATGTCAGTCTCTGGAAATTCAGTCATACAATATCTCTGCCATTGTTTCCCAGGAGCACAGTGATGCTATTTACCCAAGTATTTTCTCACAGTATGTATATAAGCTAAAGAATCTGTTTATGTTTTGAATTATACACATGTGGTTTAGATTTACTTTTGATTTTTCTGATTGTCGTAGGTCTGATTAAAGGAAGGGAAAATGCTGCTTATGCTCTTTTTAATAAATTACACTTTCTACTGTTTCAGTTTAGATGGGAACTTACGGAAATGTTATGTTCCATTACCTTTTAATTATATGCAAATTCACCAATGTTAAAATTCTAGGAGACTTGATTATAGAGCACACTTTTCCAGTACTTTCACCACCTTTTCCCAGGCTCTGCATGAAGCTGAATTTGTGTAAATTCATTCACCTATTCATGTTCTGAGTTACAAAAACAGAAAAATCAATTTTATTCATCGAAGAAAGGCTTCTTTCATTTTTTTTTCTCTTGTTTCTCCTCAATCCTTTACTCCTTCAACACACATTTTCAGGCAGTAACTTGAAATGTTGGTGTGCCCAAACACAATATTTACATTTGCTTTCATCAATGACAAAGGGAAAAGGCAGAAAACCTTGGAAGTTACTAAGAATGAGTATATATCAAATTCATAT
Source organism: Meleagris gallopavo (assembly GCF_905368555.1). Classification (NCBI taxonomy): domain Eukaryota; kingdom Metazoa; phylum Chordata; class Aves; order Galliformes; family Phasianidae; genus Meleagris; species Meleagris gallopavo. Next base: position 54,723,460 of record NC_139405.1, on the reverse strand, counting down.
CTATGTGGGCAAGCAACCAAGAATATGTGTGCTCCATGAATATTTGTACTAAAATGCACAAATGTTTGCCTAAAGGTATGTTCTAAAAGTGCATTACTATGAATGAAATAAATGTTCCTAGCATCTTGGCTTCCCAAAGCAGCACAAGGCTTTCCCAGTCTCCAGTAAGAATTACATCAGTGAAGCAAGCACACTGATTTTCATAACAGATGGTCATTTGGGTACAATGAAAGCATGCGTATGAGTCTATTAGAGCAGGAAAAAAGCACCTTGTGACAATTTTACACATATTTGTTTGATGGTACCTGGTCTTTCCAGGCATCTATTTACTCACTCAGTTGGCTTATTTTTGTCCAAGTACAGTTTGATTTTGACACCAAGTTCTCCAGCAGAAAGGAGACACATCTGACAGAAGGGTAGCCCATGAAAAGACAAAACTGTCAAAGAAAGAAGGAAGAGAAAACAATCCAACTGAGTGTTTCCTTGCAACGCATCCTTTTCCTGGGAAGATGAGAAGCTGCATTTCAGCTGCTGTAGAGAAAGCACAAGCCAGATGTGGAGTTCAGTGCCAGTGCATCGACTCACAGGACAGAATGTGTGCACAGGAGTTGTCAAACCCCAGAAGAATAGCAGCACAGAAGAGATGATGAGGTTTTCTTCTCCTCTACTTGGGTGCTTCAGGCGGTGGAGCTAAAGCAGCACGGGCGGAGCAGCAGAACGTGGCATCCTTAATGCCCTATGGCCTAGAAGATTAATTGTGCAACCATTGTCCTCCCACTTTTCCTGCATATTAAACTGGGGCTAATGAGTCATTAGTTGCAGTCTGCTTGGAAGAATGGGTTGTTTGTTCAGCACTTTGAAATCATAAATCAATATATACTGCAAACGTGATGTGCCGCCTACAGCTTCATTCAACAGAGAGCAGCATTGGACAGGAAAAAAATGATGCCTTTCCCTGGCTCTTAATGCTGCCCTCTGCAGAACCAGGTGGTGTGGGAGACTCCTGGGTGTCTGTTTGGAGAACAAGTGTGATGGAAGGGGGCTTTTTCACCATCTCCTGTGGGCAAAGTAAGCAAACCTAAATGAAGTAAGAGGAGGATGTAAACGGTGATCACCTGAATCATTTTGGCTTCCATAAAGACGACTATTCATTTAGTAAGCTGATGACACAAATATTTCCTTTGGCACTCCAAGGTTCTCTCCAGGCATATCAGGCAATATTTCCAGACAAGGATTTAAAAAAAAATGAAGGAAAAAAAAGTCACGTTATGTGGCTATTTCTTAGGATTTCCTTAAATGTTGGCTTTAGAATTCAAGGAAGTCTTGGAAAAAAAATCCGTTTCTCTTTCTGACACAGCATTCCCTGAGGCAGGTTACAGCAGCTTTCAGGCTCCCTGGTGCAGCATTTTGAGAGATACAGCATGTCCAAGCTCTGTTCAGTGCCATACCACCCCCTGTGCTTCTCCTCCTTCACTCCAAGGGTCTTCCTAGGGATGCTCTGAAAATAGGGAAGATTTACCACCTGTAGAACTGCAGCTGGTACTGAAAGACTGCTAAAAAAAAATTAAATTAAATAAAAAATTTTAAAAAAGCAAACAAGGTTTGCTGTATTCACATTTTGCTAGTTCTTTTCAACAACTGACAAGTCCTAACAAATCTCTGCATCAGTATTTCTAATACATAGCTACAAGAAGCTGCACAGGTTTCACTTTTCAGGATTAACTCTGCCTTTTTATTTTCTTCTTATGCTGTAAACATAACACTCCAGGTTAAGGGCTTAAAACAGAACTTACAGTGAATCCAGAGCATATACTCATTTGTGTGACTTTGTAATTGTAATTCTGAAGACAAAAATGTTACCCTTCCTTTTCCTTTGGCAATGACATGTGTGACTGTAAGCAGTACGACCGAGACTGAAATTCACTGTATGCAGCCCACCTCACCCTGCCCAAAATATGTGGATGACTGCTAAAGTACCATAATAGTGCACAAAGGAGAAAGAAACAGGGAGAGAGTGTTGTTTTTGTTTTTTTTTTCTTCTCCTTTTTTTCTTTTTTAATTTATATCAGGCATTTTACTTTCAAAAAATCTTTGTGAGTTCAGGAGACACAGTTTTATTAATAGCATATTTCAGCTTTATCTTCTCCACCATGTGACTAGCACTAAGGAGACACCTTTGCAAGCAAAATGGAAGGGACAAGAAGAGGCTGGTTATGCAGGAACAGCTGCTTGTTTTCAGCAGCATCACTTGAGAGTTTTTCACATTCTCCTTCTCCGCCTCTCCCCAAATGTTCAGCCTGCTGTGTGCAAGCTGGGTGTTTACAGTTCAGGACTATGGAGGAGGAGGAAATATTTTGCCTATTGTTCAGTGACGTCAATGGCTTCGCTCCCAGTCACTTGAGGGACACTGGTGCTTAGCAAATGTCAGTACACTGCTGCTACTGCATGTGCCTTACAGCCGGCTTGCAGGAATTTAAGGTCTCTCCTCCAAGATAGATCCAGTTGGTGGATGAGGCGTGTGTGAAGGGCAAAGAGTGACCGCCATGGAAAGCTGCTCTGCTGCTTTCTGCACTGGAAAGCATTACATGCTACATTTTGTTGCAGAATTGATATAGCACATTTCTTAGCATTAAACGCTGCATTGAGCATAAAAACCATCTTTTATCCTGCACCAAATCCTTCCCTCTCACTGCCTTTTTCTGTATTAAATCAAGGTTCTAAAAATAACGCAGAAGACACTGAGAATTTTATAATTAATCAGGATAAATATTTAACTCAATTCTGACTGTATTCATTGCTTTTCTGATGTGCTGTTGTTATGTATTTTGTCACCAGATGTTGATAACTGAACTACAAATGTCTTTTGTTGAAGGTTTTTTTAAGCTCAGAGCTGATTTTATTTTAATGCAGTATTTGCGAGAGGGAAGCATGGGTGCAGTTGATGTTCCTAAAGGGACAGCAGTTGGAAAGCCACTCTTTGACTACTTATTTTGCATTAAAACCTATTTGAAATTATATTTTGCACACATGGACTGCAGTTTTTTTTCTCAGATGTTTTCAACTTGTTAAGCTGAAGTTGCCTTTCTTGAGGTGTAAAAACACAGAGAATTCATTTATCATCTGAATTTTAAAGTGTGGAGGCCAAAACTGTTTTGTGCAAAACTGCTGTAAGAATTTTAATATGTGGGAAATAGACCTTTTAGGTTCTTACATAATATTTTAACTAGAAACTTAACCCACCGATGGTACTCATTGGGGGAAATTTGAGATCAAATAGTTAAAAGTGGGGAGAACATGTTGAAGAAATTCTTAAAAAGCCATAATTTATATTATATATAAATTATATTATGTTGCTAAACTTAAGCCTTAAGAAATTGAAATAGAAGCACAATTGATATAAGATAAGGAAGGAGAATTTGGATTCCTTTTAGACTTAGAAATCAGGATTAGAAGGTATAGCAGAAATACTAAGTCATGGCCTGAAACAGTAATTGAGCACCTGGTGGGAAGGCAAGGCTAATCCATGGGAGCTCAGGTGAATGCAATGCATCAGAGTGACCGGAAGGGGTTGGGCCAGGATCTACCCCTTCCCAGACCTCATTTAAGGGTTGGCAGCAGAGGACAGGAATTCTTTCTGGAGATCCCTGTATACCTGAGGTCTTCTAATGGTAACCATATTTTATTTTATTTTTTTCTTTCCCTTTTCCCCTTTATTTATATATGGCTACTGTATCTTGTCTTATTCTCATTTGCTGCAGCATAAGTCTTTGCCGCTCTGCTCTTGTTGCTGTGCTTTCCATTGTACTATAGCATTACAGAAGGGTTGGTGGGTTTTTTCTTGTTTCTAGATTGGAATAATAATTTCATAATGGTAAGTTCAAAAAATAGCTATGAACAAGTACTTAAACTTGTTTTCTTCTCAATTTTTGGATGTGTAAATATTGCTCAAAACATCAATCCTGAGGGGGGAAAAAAAAATCAGTCGATCTCCTTGTTTTTATTTGGGAGCTAAAGACAGAATTTAATTGTATTTTTGTCTGGCTGTAGCTGTCATCTTCTGCTTACACAGAATTTCTACGCTCAAGAAAGGGGAAAGTAATGGGGGAAGGGCACAGTCATTTTACTTTTATGCTTGAATCCTTGCAAAGTATCAGGGTAAGTATATTGTTTTCTCAAGCAGCATCTTCTCCCATAAGAATTTCAACTCCAGATGTATGTAGTAGATAGTATGAACTGCTTTTTTTTTTTTCCCCCATACATGAATTTATGAATCTGTAAGAGCAAATCCTTTCTAGAAAACAGTAGATATATCTGCTTTATTTGTTTTCTTACACAACTAGGATAGCACTTCTGGCTTTCTCAGCTCACATGTATTTTGGTTTGTTTTTATCTGTTTGTTGTGCTTTTAAGTAGCAGCAACTGAAGAATATACCAAAATGGGTTCCTGTCAGAAAAGGGGTGTCAAGGTGCCCATACCAGAATCCTTCTTCAGAGGAAAACAATCAAAAGATCAAATGAAACTTCTTCATGATTTACTGTACAGGGTGTGATCAAGATGATAAGTATCTGGCAAGATTCCCAAGTACTCTGGGAAATTGTTTCAAGTCAGTGTTGAGTGTTAGCTTCACTGTCTGAATACAGAGTAAGGGAAGCCCATTGTAGTAACAGCAGCGTAACTCCAACTCCTCTGTAATTTTCCAGAATGAGAACAAGTGTTAAAGGCAGGTTTGTCAGCACCTATCAAAGTGGCCTCACCATTTCCTCTCTTTCAAGGAGGAAGCTACTGGGTGCAATTAATAGATTACTTCTTCCTGAAGAAGAATGTTGGCTGTACCTTCTGCGAGTCATTGCCAATTTGTCTGTGAATCATTTATTAGCTTTTGCACCAAAGGTAGGAAGCCATTGGATTCTTCTTTATCTGTTAATTACAGAACACCCTGGCACTTCACTTAAGATGAGTTTTAGTAATACTAACTCAAACTAAATCTTTTTGCATACCAAATACTCATTTTTACTTACCTACTCTGTGGATAGTTCTCTGTTCTGGACAAAACTAGAAAATTAAGTCTTTCTCAACTATAATTGCAACTGAATTAACACAGTCTTCCAGTAATGGTTTCCTGATTTTTTTTTTTTATTTTCTATTTTTTTGGTCAAGAAGTTTTTAGGAACTGCTCATGTTTTAATGAGAAAGAATACAGTACTAAAGACTGTGAAACACAGAGCATGAGGTATAATACTTAGTGTCCTCCAGAGGCCTTTACATAGATGCACAAATACATAAATATCAAATTAGTAAGCACGCCATACCAAATAAAGATAAAATACAGCTACAATGGATGTGGCTGTAATTATTGTCTTGTCACAGGCCCAGGCTATAAGTCTCATAAGATGAAAGCCAAAAGTATGTTTTGCATTTAGAAATCCTTTCATTAAACACAAATCCATTAGAAGTAGGAAACAGTTATAGGCTGAAACTTTCTCTTAATCTTCATCTTTCCTGCTAAAATGTAAACATATCTTTCTGCCTTTCACCTTCCAATATTTTCTAAATTGGGTTTATATTTTTTTCACTAGCCTTAAACAGTACCAAATAACTGTTTGCCAGATCTCAAGTGTAACAAGAAAGAGATCTGTCATCACCTACAGGAAAACAATGAACTGTGCATAGCCAAGAGATAAAGTACTTCAGTTTATTAACTAATTTTTCAAATAGACAATATAGAAACAAGCATATGATGAATTCTGCTGTTATTCTAACACTACCTCCTATATGCTGTGTGTACATGATTTTAGAAGAAAAATCTATTGCGAGTCTTTTGAAAGAAATAATTAAAAGAAACCTACCAAAAAGAAAGAAAGCAAGTATTACGTGACTTGTTCCTTCGAGGGAAGTGGATAGAAATAGAAATTCGGAGCTTTCTCCTTCCTTTTCTCTCTCTATCTCACCTCTTTCTCTTCCTTTTCCTACTTTCTTTCCTCATTATCTTTCCAGCAAGTCACCTTTCTGATATGCTTCCTATATGCATTGCAGCTTCATTGCTTTTAACTACAGCAAATCTAGAAGGAAAGTCTATTTTCAAATAACATAAAATTGTTAGCTCAATTACTGTTAGAATAATATTCATATTGCTAGAAAAATACTCCTAGAATGAAAGGTGTAGAATGTGAAAGTCTCATCTGTTGACCACACAGTGAAGTTAGGTTGTTCCTCTGGTGGCTCCTGTGACTATAACTCATTTTGAAGAGAATCTGAGAGCATGGCATTATATTTATTACAGCAGACCTATTTCTATGGTCTGAACTTTACTCATCAGGCCTTGTGAAAATTGTCTAGGGAGTAGTAGTTGTCAATACTTTTTTTTTTTTTTTTATTAGCTTCACTACACTTCCAGCCCATGATGGCTCATGGGCTGGGCTGGACAGGAAAGAGGAAGCCTACTCTAAGACTTTACCTGGTCTTAGATAGAAGGCAAGCTCTGCCTCTCAGCCATAAAGCATAAACTCATGTAATTTCTGCAGCAAGAGAGTGGACACTAAGAAATAAGGAGTTAGTTGTTCTCAGGAAAATGGAATGAAACAGAAAAGAGCCAAACTCTTCCACTAAAGGAAGAAAGTATAGTCCTTTTAGGGAGAACAATGTCACTATTTAATTTGATCTATGATTCCTAAATAAATATTATCATAACATATTAACAGTTTATAAACTATATATAATCACGTCTCAGATCTTCTGGGAGTCCTACTGTATTTTACAGAGTGTTTCTCATCACAACTGCAATGCAGTGGGTGGAACATCACAGCTTTCTGCATCCAAAAACACACACAATCTTTCAGCAGAGAAGGGAGGAATTCTGTGCACTAGGAAGACCAAAGAAACAAACAAACAAAAAACAATCTAGTAATGAAAACTAGAAGCTGGCAAGGAAAAACAGTTGAGAAAGGGAATAAAATATGTTTAAATTCCTAAATAGTAGGTGTAGTTTCTTTTATCCTCTACAAGATAGCAGCATGTTATGCTGACTTGCTAGTTTCATGTCAACATAGTAGTCTCAGGATCTTCAATTAGCAAGTTCTTTGTGGGGTAAGAAAAGGAAAATAGAAGGAGACTGAAGGAGGGGAAAATGAGATATGGTTAATTCAGGAAAAAGGTTAGGAGAAAGGTACTGTCCAGTGTGCACCATACCCCATTTCCAGGGTTGTATGGGGATTGGGATAAGTGCCACATGCAGCATAGGAGAGGGAAAATAGAGCCTGGGGGGAATGGTGTTAAACTTAAAAGTTGAGGGGCACAACTCCTCCAGAAGGAGGAGAGAGGTCTGCAATAAGGTGCAATCTCAGACATGAGAAAGAAGCTGTTAGAGTTTGAAGAGAAGATAAAAGGACAAGGAAGAACCTTATCCTTTGGGTAGGGAAGTGTGTCCTGAGAATGCAGTTTACCCTAAAAATGATTTTAAATTCTTGTTTTTCTTTGGGGAAGAATTTTATCAGTTTTGTTTGTTACAAATGTTTTTGTAACACTTACTACCATAGGATTAGTATTAGCAGCAATTGTATTTGTATTATACTAGCATCCAGAAGCTCCAGTTGGGTCTGGTATCTATGTGAATGCAAAAAATAACAATAACAAACACTGGATCTTTGCCCTGAGGAGTTTACATAATGAATCTTGTTGTAGCAAAATTGTTTCATTCTTCTAAAACAAAATGTTTTAATAATGAGTGAAGAATTACAAGAAAGACTGCTGCACTGCATCACACTTTTTCAGCACCCTTTCTCATGTTTGTTTCTTGTGCTACTAATTTCATTGCTTTTTTTCATTCAATTGCAAGAATGGGTTGGGTTCCCTTGCCACAGATAATCAGATCAGCTCAGAAAAGCAGCTTTTATTTTCTGTATGAAAGCTCTCTTCCCTGAGAGGTAAATGGAAAAATTTCTTACACTTAAACAGCACTTTCAGTTTTGTTCCTACACATATGACACACTGTTGTATCTTGATAGCCTAACATGGGAATTGCCACAGGAATACTTTCTTCTATTTCCTTTGACAAGTTATTGTATTTGGATGTTATCTTATACTCCTTTACAAGGATGGTTAGGTCTGACATAAGGTCATGTACACCTGAAGATACTGGTGTATGTTTACTTTGCAACAAAGTGTTATTTCATGAGAGATAGTCATGCACATTTCTTATGTGGAAAGTCAAACTGTGGTGTATAAACCTGTCAGACTCTGACACAGGATTAGCACGGTTGTCACGTGTAGAATAGGTTGCTGAACTGTGTCAACACAAACAGGGCATCAGTACTCCTCCCCCCCAAAATGGCCACATAATCAATATTCTCCCAGTACTCTCCTCCTTTTCTAATGGTTATTTAATCCAGCACTACTTGCTGAGCTATGATTCTGCTTTTCTTAGAACAAGGTGCACAAAATGATTTTTCTCTGGATAATTGAAGTCGTAATGTAGAATTACAGAATCATAGAACTGCAGAATTACTTAGGTTGGAAGAGACCTTGAAATCCACCCAACCCCTTCTGTGGGTAGGGCTGCCCCCCACCAGCTCAGGCTGCCTGGGGCCCCATCCAACTTGGCCTTGAGCCCCTCCAGGGATGAGGCACCCACAGTTTCTCTGGGCAGCCTGTGCTGGTGCCTCACTGCCCACTGAGTAAAGAATTTACCTCTGACATCTAATCTGAATCTCCTCTTTTTTTAATTTAAAACTATTCACCCTTGTCCTATCACTAAATGGCACAAGTTCTCCGGCTGTTCTGCCTGTATTTGTGATTGAAGAAAAGACAAGGAGACAGGATAAAGATGAAATTTCAGAAACCAGTGAGAAGTAAAGGAATGTTCAAGAAAGGAAGAAGAATCTTTTCCATTTAACTTCATTTCTGTTGCTGCTATGAGGATGTACAGAGGTGAATAATGCAAGTAGGAAACTACTCATCCCTGTGCACCTATGTGCAGGAATTACTTACATTAAAATATGTTCATTGGTCCATTGCCAAATTGGGCAGGAAAGCCATCAGTTAGCAAAGGGATGAAAAGATGGAGAGGAATAAGTATTAAGAATGGAGGGCAGCACAGAAGCAAAGAGGACAAAGCAGAACATTTGACTAGGTTAATGAACTGCTTATCTTGCAAATTAGCTCTTTTTATTAAATTTAAAAACAAGGAAGGAAGACTTCAAGATTAGTCGCACCTCAGCAAGCATATGAGTGCTGTTAATGATATAACTGGGGGGCTAAGAAGGTTGGGCTCAGTGTCCTGATAAGCCTGATGAACTGGTTTGGACAGAGACAAAACTAGAGAATGAACCAGAACTGGATAAATATTAATCCCTTACTGATGAACTGCTCAGATAAATCCAGTAAATAAGCTAGTTCCTACTAAGCAGGGTGTTTAGAGATAAACTTATATCAGCATGCTACTGGTTTATTGTTTTTCCTGTAAGTACATTGTTTTTAATTTTAGAAATGAACTGTATGTGAAAAGAGTGGAACACAGCAGGCATACCAGCTGAGCACAGCAAATGGACAGATACTGAGGTCTCGCATAGAGCTGTGTGAGATCTGCACCATCCCAGTCCCAGGAAAAGTCATAAGCCTCAACATCAGAGAGCTTCTCTTAGCGCAACCAGCCAAAGGAATGAGGAAAAGCAAACCCTATGGCATTTGAACTAAAAGGATGAGCTCTACGGCTGCCACATTTTAAAAAGAATAATGTACTTTAATTTTATTTGAATCTAAAAACCAGTATGCCTTGTGGAAGGATTTGTTTCTGAAAACATTTTTACTCTCTACTGTTTGACTGGACTGTGAGTTCAACATAAAGCATCACAGGATCACAGTAAATACTCAATCAAATGAAATTAGGATTCTCTGTGCTGCTTCAACTGGATGCGTTTTTCTTTATTTTTGATTTTATGGGTGCGGAGATGGCAGACAGTCTTTTTAATAGCATTAATTCAATATTTTTCTCTAATCCTACAGTTAATTATATTTCCAAAACAAGTAAAGTATTTCCACATGTATGCAGTAATAGTGTTCTTTTTTTTTTTTTTTAGCTTTCTCTCGGAAACGCTGGGACTCTGAATTTCTCTGACTATAATGAGAGCTGTCTTTATTACAAATCTCTTTTGACAGCAAGATTCTGAAGGAAGTATGACTGGACAATACTTTACCTTGTTAGGCATGCACAAATTTATTTTGTTGCTATGGAAATGATCTAGAGCTACATGCAACACTGAGCTTTCATAGTACTGATGAGAGAGGGCAAGGTAGAATGAAGTGGAGAAGATGTTTACTGGTCTCCATTGGCTTTCCAAAGCACCCTCTCCTCACTTTGCCTGTTTTATCCATGCTTGAGATCTCTTCATCTGACTACTATGGAACAACACTGGAAAATGTCTAGTGTGTAATACAGAACGAGCCAATATAAATTTAAGTTAATGCATAAAACCAGCCGTACTGTCCTTTCTCTCCCCACAACCTGCTGCTTTTCCTTTCCAGTACTGTGGAGGAGGAATATTTTTTTGTACTTCATAGACAGATTTTGGGCTATTCCCATTTCAAATAAATGAGTGTGCTTTTTCTAATAATCAAATGTCAATTTGTACAGACAGTTAACCATTTTCTTATGCTCTAAGAAATTTCAGAAAAAGACTGAAGAACATACGTATTTCCATTCTCAATAAGCACATGGTTGTTATACTAATAGAAGCTGGATTGAAAAGCCAGTGGCTTAATTTAGGAAGAAGGTGGCCTATAACTGTAAATAAAAACTGAGGAAAATAGACTTTCTAGGAGGCGATTAAAGTTAAGGATGCCGTAGAAATCCCTCACAGAGAACAGATATCCATAGCATTTTTGTGTGTAAAAAAAAAAAAAAAAAAAAAAAAAAAAAAAGCATAGTGCTAAATAAAACAAACCAAAAAACCCACTAGGTTGTCAGGTCTATAGGGTTCAAATGTTCCAAATCTTGCAGACCAAGTTGGCAGTTGCTACTCAGAAGGTAACCCAAGAGTGGAATATCATATGGTGTTAACTGCCAAGACTGAAGTGCTTTGGTAGCAATGTGTGTGGGAGGCCTGTACAGAGCCTGCTTGCAATGTGCCTAACAACCAAAATTGCTTTGCGTTACGTTCACCGCAAATTGAAAATATATGCAGTATTTATTCTAGTATAGTTTTTGGCAAAGATTACACCTCTAACACTCTGAACAATTTAAGCAAGCCTGGGGATCTTACTGAGGGCAATGAATCAGAACACTTTGTAAAATCCTCTTTCTACAAACAGTAAAAGCCAAACCAAAGTTGAACTATGCCCTTTAAAATAAGAAATAAAACCTTTTCATAAGATAAACCGTCTCCATCTAAAAAAACATCGAATTCTGACCTTATGACAAAGGTTGAACAATCTTGCCACAGAAAAATGTAATTTTCACTGCATCCCAATTTGTGTTTTTGTTCCCATTTTATACTTCATATGAATATTCTAAATATTATATAAATATATAATGTAGACTATAGCATTACATTTCTATAGCATATACAAATTCTCACTGGTATTTGAGCAAACAAAATCTCAGGAAAATTTTCTAATGATCTGAAATTTTTCAAAAGCTGCTTTTACAAAACCCAAATTCGGAAGTATGTTTGAACCTTTCTGTCCTTTAAAAGAATATGTATATGGTGGTATAAACTATATTTTAAACTGTGAAAATGAAAAAGATGTATGAACAAAACCTTCCTGCAGTTTTGGTGGTGAGGCCACTTGAAACTATTGACAAGAACCACAACAAGTTTTTGAAATCTTAAGTAAGGCTTTTAAAACAAGGAAACAAAGTACTACTTCTGAATATAATTCATCAAGTCCCTTTAGTGCTATCACAGAAATATTTATTTACTCTACTCCTTTTTGCCCAAATAGCTATCTCTCCTTTCTCTACTGCAATTTATAGTACCCCCACTCCTTGATGTGTGGAATTTTATAAGACTTCTGTGAAGTATAATAATAATTTTATAATCTCATTGTAATGGAAAAGAAGCTCTGTAGATAGGGCATTTGCTGAGGTTTTGCAACACGTTTTGAAGTAGATCAGGAATTTCACCCAGCTTCAGCTAAATCCCAAATGGAGTGGATCAATCGTTACACCTTTTAGGATTATTTAAGGAAAAGGCTCTGTTGTTTTGGAGGCATATATAAAACATTCAAAATTCATTCAATTCATTCAGAACCTTACTTGGCAAGAGTTACTGTGTTTTGTTTTACTACAAAAAATCAACGAATCAAAACAAGATAAAAAACTTTCAGACGTGAATTACCAGTTCTGTAGTATAAGTTGGTAATCTATAATGTTACAATTCAGAGCAAAAGCTAGGTAAGCAGAATCTCGAGTGGACCCCAGAGCATATCAAATTGTCAGCATTTGTTCCTGGCAAAGAAGTCTTCTAAACTGGAAGCAGACACCCAGCACAAGACATAGTCTTTAAGATTTTTATCCTGACCTAAAGCTGTGTTATACTTATGTTCCATGAGAGGAAAAGTTAAGTAATGCAAGAGAAAAAGGTTGTCTTCATTTTCCATTTAAGGAAACAGAGTCTACAGAATTTAGTATTTTAGTGTGGTTCCAGATATTAATATAAAGATCTATATTCTCTGCATTTTCTTCCTGTTAAACAGCTGGTAAGAGCCAGCGGCAGAAATTTAAGGATGGAAGTGCTCTCTGCAGCACACAGCAAAAGCTTTCAATTTCTACAGCCGTTGTTGTGGGGAAAAAAATACCTCAAGATTTGTCTTTTGTGTGTTTTCAGACATTTCTAAAACATTCTCTCTATGTTATTATTAAGCTTATTGTTATTAATTTCAAAGTACATTTTTAGAAGTGATGGAAATTTGGAAAATGTTGAAGTCTCTATGTGTTTTGGAAATTTGGAAAATGTTGAAGTCTCTTAGAACCGGTTGCAGTTCTAAATGGAGACAAGATAGCAGCAGCTTGGAGAAGTATCCAAGCTAGCTAACTTGAGGTAGCTGAACACCAGCAGTAGATCAGCTGAGGCACTGCAGTGTTTTGCATGGAAGAACTCATTGTTCTTGGCTGCTTTTTTCTTTGCTGTCTTCCAGTCTCTTCTGCAATAATCCAGATTTTGTTTCAATGTCCTTGCTGGTCATAATTATCCACCAAAGAACGTATACAAACAATTTTCAGCTTTTAGATAGCTTTTTCTATTCACTTACTTGAAATACAGAATCACTCACTGAGTCACATTATTGTTTTTGTCCTCTGAGTCATTACAACATTGCTACAAGAAAGAGTTAATAAATGATGGATAATAAGACAAAATGCAACCAGAGCTTATTTGTGTAAAATTTTGAATTAATTTTGAGACTCACCACTCTTCTATGAATAAACTACCAAGCCTCAGAATAGAACAAACTATAAATGAAAACAAATAAATAATTAATAAATAACACCAAAACATTCTGTTTCAGTAAAACCTTGCCACTATCAAAGGTAAAATTCTCAATGATTTCACTGAGATAAGGTTTTTAGTGTTATTTATGAACTAGGAATTTGCCAACTTGGTGATTTGCTGTATTTTTGTGTTTGATGGTATAGTACAAAGACATTAGCTGTACTTTTAAAAAATTCAATTAAAATTAAGAGCATTCTGAGTATTTTTATTTCCAAAAAATCAGCTGTTAATAATAAATAGGACTGAATTCTCTAAAAGGTAATGTGGAGCTGTTTCTTTCTATGTTTGTTTGCTTCCTTAAAGACTTTGATTAACAGTAATGACAAGATCTCAAGGTAAAGAAAGGTCTAACCTGAGATTGTTTTTGAACCTCCAACAAAGCCTTCGGGTCTTGCTCAGCTCTTTTGTTATATATTCTTGCAGATGCATGTAGGACTGACATTACTAAACATTAGTTATCAGATCTAGAAAATCTCTCTTCTTTTGACATTTTAAAATGTTCTCATTTGAGCTGTAGAATCACAGGCCATAGATAGTAGAAATGTGTACAGTTCACAGTGTAGAAATGCGAAAGAAATTACCAAAGGGTTATGCCCTAACTAACACTCAAGCTAAATCAAAATGCCAGGATTTTATCCTACTAAGGCAAGGCCAAGATGGAAAGGTGGCCCTTATTCAACAGGGATTCAACAGTTCTCTTCCATACTGTAGATGCTGGCAGCTCTGCTCTTTTCCATCACGTGGTTTGGAGATGCAGAGATTTGACATCAATCAATCTTTTCAGAGAAAAACATTTCATAAAAAGACAGGAGTCAATGTGTCCTTGCTCCCTAGCAGTAGGAACTGGTTTTGATTTTGAATGTCCTGTTTCCATATAGTTAGTAAAGTCAGAAAGGGTCACTGGTAACTACATCACCACAGACTTCTAGGTGAAAATATAGAAGAGGTGGCTACTTGATGAAGCATAATCCCCTTTACTTCTCAGTGCTCTGTCAAGAGGATGTCTAAAGAGTCAGGAGTTTAAACAGATACTCAGGAGTACTAGATACCCAAACAGAGAAGGACTTGCAGGTGAAGTGGTGACTGATGGCCATCTCGGCCAAAGTGACCTTGAAGTAGTCAATTTTAACATATTTGGTGATGCCACCCAAATTGTTTTTTCACCAGAGGGTGGTGGGCAAGGAACAAGGGGTAGTGATTACAGCCCCATGCTGCCAGAGTTCAATCTGCATCCAGACACCTCTCTCAGACATAGTGTTTGAATTTGGGTTGGACTCAATGATGCTTGTGAGTTCCTTCCAACTCAGGATATTCTGTGATTCTATGACATTCCATTCAGGATGTAATCTGCACACCTGTCTGCAAAACAAAAGGTTTACACATAGTAGAAGAGGTTTCTGAAGTTACAGGTACATTTCTGAATGTTTAAATCCATCCTATTAATGGTCTTTATCAGGTGAGTATAAGAAATAGCTTTATGCTTTGTAAGTTTACAGGAGCTGAAACTAATCAAGTTTAGAGAACCACACAATATAGCGAATTTTTTTCTTAATAGTAAATAAGGTTCATATACTTGCCTTTTTTAAATTTTGGAAAAAATATCTAGACATAACCTATCTGTAGAAACTTTGTGTTCTGAGTACTAGGTTTCAATTATATTAATTAAAATGGTGGGTTGTATGACAATTACTTTAATTCATTTTCTGTAGGTTACAGTAAAATTATTAGTACTGCTGGTTTTAGTTAAAGTGGCTGGTAGAGTCTTTTCATTGATAAAATAAATTTACACAACTCAGGTGTGAGAAAGTCTTTGCAAGTAGTTGTATGTGAATTAAGCACCTAGTCTGACACTTGGAGCAGCCAGCCTCCTAAGCACTGGGAAGCCAACCCTGGAAATGAAGAAATGAATTCTCTTATATCCACTTAAATGTATATTGAAGGACTGTAACATTTCTATTGGATCAGCACTCTGATTCCTAGTGCAAACAGAAGCAGCCCAATTTCTGCATACTAAGCCATAGTTAAAGGTGTAAGAGATTTGGATGCTGGTCTTTGAAATTTTTACCCACAGAGGGTAATCTCCAGGGGAATGCTTTCACTCCTAGGCTCTGGGGTAACTTGCCATTCCTTTAGAACTTCACTGTTATGCAGCCAGATTAAGAAAATTTGTGTCTGAGAGGGCAGCAGCTGATGTTGAAACCCTAATCCAGCCTCACAGGCCAAGCACTCAGTCAGGAAGGAAAAGGCTCGGAATTCTGGTCCCTTCTGTACAACATGAAGGACTGTCACAGCCATCACATGTTGTCAGCTAAATTCAGCCTAAGCCATGTTCTGAGCATATTTAGCAAACTGAATTCTCAGGACATCTTGGGTAGTGAGGTTCTTGGCTTTTGATTTACCGAAGATTTTTATTTTAAATTCTTAGCACCTACAGTATTTTTTGTAAATTGCTCATCTGTTTTCAGATGGGTAAAATGGTATTTTAGCTTCTCACTTCAGTCCTGGATCTGGCTCTGTTGTCTATTTTGATAATACAGCAGTGCATTCTCACATCTATGATCGTAATATACTTAGCATGTTGGCTTGAAAACAGCTCAACAAGACATAACTTCTGTAAGAAGCTTGGGAGAAAAGAACTGAAAGAGCCCTTAGGCGGTTTGGCTTCAGCATAGCCCATTGATTACAATTAAATGAGGAAGATGTTAACTCATCATTAATGTAATAAAGTAGCAGATAAACAAGAAAGTTATACTCAGTTTGGGAATATTCTTGAAAAGAGTTTGGAAAAGGTCGAACACATTTCTTAAGTGTTAATGGATGTTACAATTTAATCAGTTCTTATTAAAATATGCAAATTAAATGTTAAAATAATTATTTAAAATCACCTGTTAGGAACAGAAGGTAAAGCTGCAAACCAGATTTCATCTGCAAAACTTCTTCAGTGGGAGAACAATACCACAGCAAAGCTTATTTATTGCCTAAAAGTCAGTTTGAGAGAAACAGACTGACAAGTATGTGAAATAAAAATCTTCTGAAGTTAACTTAAGGCAAATCTACCAGATCAATGTAGACAAAAACAAGGGCAACACTAGTCTTCTCTTCAGCTCTGTAGGCAACTCTGCAGAAAGCCTGGCTCCTGCCAAGTCTGTGGTGCAGAAATGACACTCAGAGTTTGAAAATGCTCCCTAACCATTTCAAGACAGAAGTGCCTCAAGAGCCATTGTGACATTCAGAGTGAAGCATCCTGCCTGGGCACAAGTTTGGCTGCATGAGCTGTGAATCAGGCATAACCAGCTCTTAGTGTTATGGCCTACATGTTGCTCCAGGCACCTGAAAAAACCTGAAGCTCACACTATCCTGCAACTTGGGAAAGACTTTTTCATTTGTCTGAATTGTCAGCAATAGAGATAGTACAAATACATTTAATCTCAGAAAATATCTGGCAAGACATCATTTTAATGAGTAAATTTGAAAGAATGCTAGCACATTTGAGGGCTGTGATCTACTCCACTTACACTACTAATAGACAGATGGAACACAAAGAAAGTGAACACGATGCTGTGATTGATAAAATGAAATAAATATTATTCAATATAAACTGTGAACTCACATCACTTAATGTTCTGGTGATTTATTAGGTAACTCAGTTTATTCTCATTTTCACTGCAGAATTCTCTTAATACTCATGTTTACCAGTGCTTTGTCTGGTCCATTTTTCTTTAGTGTATGGTGACGTGCTATGACTTGAATATAAAAAATGATTCAGAATAAAATAAAATAGGTGTTATCATACCATCTTTCTTTAAACGTAAGCTTAATGATCTCCTTTTATCTCTGAACAACTCCTTTTATTGATGGTGTCTATGCCACTCTATTGATTTTATTAATTAATACTTAACAAAGAATTGTCACTCAGTCTCATTATCTGCAGTAAGTTCTATATCTACTTCGATGTTTATACCTTTAGTTCCTATGTGCTTGTCATAGAAGACTTCATTCTTCTCTCAAAGTCTAGAAAGTTTTTGACTGCATCATTACCCAGGATAACTTCACTAACTTTACAGATAATCTAAATTCTCACCAAAGAGCAAACTAACCCGACATATGCAACTGTCAGGAATGCTGGCAGAATTGCAGAGATAGATCAGGTACTGCACAGCTTTCCTCCTCATCTTCTCACATGTGCCATGAAATCTCTTGGTGTTTCTTTCCAGCATTTGATTTCGTTCTTTGCTTATAAAAAATATATGATTTTTTTTTCCAAAGAGCGAAGATGCGCTCTAGGCAAATGCACACATTTTCTTGCTTGGAATTTTGCTGGCTGGATAAGCAATTTGACTACCGTTTTTGTAATTGAACAAACTTGTAAGAAGAGAAAAGTGTTTGTTCATTTTTTAATAGCAAAAACATTCAGTGACTTTGTCCAGTTTTATCCTCTGTTAACCTAAGGCTTCTTTTAGATTATTGTACTGAAACACATGCTTTTCTTTTTTTTCACCCCAAAGTTCAGTGAAATCAATAGAATTGTTCTAGATTTATGGCAGTATAACTGAGAACAGAGCTTGGATCTGAATCTAGTTCATTCAGTCTTTCAATATAACTTTCAAGTTCATAAATAATCATTGTTGCTCATATCCTCTCATTAATCCTCAGTGTTCTGTTTATTGAAGTATCCAGAACAACACTAAAAAATAATGAGTGGAATATTACTAACTTTGAATGCATTTACAGCAGTGCTTATGTGGACCAACATGCTAGATTGTTTGGCTTTGCATGCATGATTATTTTAAGAGAAAGTTGTCTATTCTCCATATTTATTGTAATGGAAATTTGACATGCTTACCTTCCATAGCACTGGATTCACTGACTTTGCAATACAGTTGAACACACTGCTCAACATGTGAAGATGGAGGTTTTTAAGAAGGTCAGTGTAACAGAGTCCGTCCACAACTCTACATTGTCTGTTTACTTATGATTCATAGCAGCACTATAACTGAAAGTCATATTGTCCTTGTTCACGTTCATCTCTGCATTCATTTTGTATGTGCTGTTTGTTACCATTCTCAACAGTTACTACATTTCATTTTGCTACTTCTGTTCTATGTAGAAAGTTGCTTTTTCTTCTCAAAACTGGATTGTGTTTTCTACTTTGCATTCATATATTTCTAATTACGGTGCCCCTTATGTTGTTTTCTGTCCTTGTAATAATCAAAGAATCTCTCAATTGGGTTTCCATTGTAAGGAATTTTACTTTATATGCTCTGTCACCAAAATCATTTTTTACTTACTTTTATGTTGATCTTATTTTAATGTCTCATATCCTCTTAGAATCATCAAATATCCCAAGTTGGAAGGGACCCACAAGGATCACCAAGTCCAAAGTAAGCAACTACTTCAACCA
Organism: Meleagris gallopavo; assembly: GCF_905368555.1. Taxonomy (NCBI): domain Eukaryota; kingdom Metazoa; phylum Chordata; class Aves; order Galliformes; family Phasianidae; genus Meleagris; species Meleagris gallopavo. Next base: position 54,704,577 of record NC_139405.1, on the reverse strand, counting down.
AAATTACTCTGTCTCATTTTCCAACTTTTTTTTTAAATTGATTTCTACTTAAAATATATATATATATTGTTCTTATTGTTTTTAAGCATCTCCTCATTGCACATGGTTCACATGGATATTCTAACAGTCTTCAGAGCTTGTAAGAGATTCTCACATACGAGCCCCTTCACAAAGGGACAATTCGGTTGGTAAGGCTCACAGATTACTGAAGACAAACAGTTCATAAGACTGGAGCATTGCCATAATCTTTAATTTTTGTCTTTAAAGTGCTGTGATTATTAATGACATTGAGAGTAAGTGACTCCGAAGAGAGACAATAAACAGAAAGGTTAAGCAGGACATGCATTTATGGATTTTTTCTGTCTAGTTTTACCTTAGAGGCAAAAAAAAAAAAAAAAAAAAAAAGGAAAAAAAAAAGTTTTAGCATGTTACACATAAAAAATATTACTCTCATTGTACCTTCTGATTTCCAAGAACAGCCATTGCTGTGTCTCCTTCCCAGAAGTGTTTACCAAATGTTTGGATGTGCAGACCAATATACAGTCCCTAGAAAATCCAGAGCAACTTCTGTTTTCACTGTTAGAACAAGGAGATAGAAGCAGGGTCAGTGGCTCATTTTTGTGCTTATGGGAGCTGATATTGAAGGCAACAGAGTACAAAAAGAGAAAAAAGTGCTAAGGAAAAGAGTGCTATTTTCATCAGCAGGGAAGGGAGCCTGAATCTTGTACATCACATCACAGTGCTGATGGAATGGAAATGTTCTTTTTCTTTATTACTATTATTGATGGCAATTTCCAGCTGTCTCTAACAGTATCCTAACAGAAAAGAGAGCAATCAGAAAAGGCTGGTCACATACACCTTTACAAAACAGCTTTTCATAGACACCTTTACAAGACACCTGTCCAAAAATCAGCAAAGAGGATCTAGAACTTGTCTTGGAGTACTACAGAACCTCAGCAAGGCAGGAAGAACAGTTAACCCAGTGATTAAAGGAGTGGAAAGACTAATTCAGGAAACAATATGTCGTCTGGCATATCAACATCAGCCCTGAGCAAAACAGTGGAAAAGCTGATATGAAACTCAAAAGAAGCTTAGTGAGTGTCAGTATAAAGGAGTGTCAGTCAAAAGGAGTATCTGGACAAGGGAACTGAACAAATTATATTTCACCGAGCTCTTAAATTTAGTTCATAATGGTAATGTTGCTGATTATGTTATGTACTTAAGTTTCTGTGAAGCATTAGTCCTGATGTAGCATAGCACTTTTTTCTAAAATTAAAGATGACACAAAATTCATGCCTTATCTGCTAAATGCATTAAAACTGAGCAATAGGTGCATGTTAAGTGGAGTTGTAAAATCTTTTTTATATACTAGATACAAAATCATATATGATTCAAAAAGTATGTGTGCATTTGTAAAGCCAAAGGACTTTGTTTGTCAGCACAAACATGTAGACCTGAGTTTTTGCTTTTGATTATATGTCTGTAATAGTACATCAGGCACTCTTCCAGTCAGATGTATGTCAGATATGTCCAAAACAGCTTTGTACAGGGGATAAAAAAGAAAGAACCATATTTTAGTTAATGCACATAAGGAATGCTGCAAAATAGTGTGGGCCAGTCCTAACTTTACTTATCCTTGGGTTTTTCTGCTTCAGAGAAGGTGGTAGCTATATACATACACTGAAAATATCTAAGAATGGCCTGTTCCCTTAGTCCTCATGAACTTCTCTGCAATACTACCAAAGGCTGATGAACATACAATACTGTTACAAGGAGATACGATTAAATAAGTTAGAGACAAGTGTGAGGCAGAAAATAATCCTCATAATGGTTCTCTACTGTCAGTAGGTTCAACTTAATGAAATGTTTTTTCCCCAGATCACAGCACAAAATGGAAAAACTCCAGAGGGAAATTCCAGGAACTACAAGGTAGGCGAGAACATATTTGGTCTTGGAAAGTTTGCAATCATCTCTTTTCAGTGAAAACAAAAGGCTGCAACTGGCCTTTACCAGTAGCAGAACTCATGATAGATAGCAGAAAATGCACTTAAGTACAGTTATTTCTGTATTCCATAATAAAAATGATTTGACTGTGTTTTCCACAGTATTCAAAAAGATTTACACGTTACTCAGCACAGAATGCAGCAAATACTGATGTTTAGCCAGTGATGGTGAAACCAAAACTTATTCATGCCAGACTTCAGCCAAGTGCCTGGCTTTGCATTATCTGTGTTTGTGAAGCAATAAGACTATTCAAGCATCAATACATGGCAATTACAATAACTCTGTGTATCGCATTACTATGTGTTTTACTTTTCATATAAATAAAGTTGCTTCCGTTGGGTTGGGTTTGCTCTTTTTCATTCCTTACAGCTCAGCCAATTCAGATCCTTGCTTTAGCTCACTCTTTAGTTTATTTTGCCTACAGAGATCTTCACAGCACTCAGGTAGCTGTCTTACAATATATCACAGAATAGTGATATATTCTAAAGTAATGGCTCATATCTGCTGCTAAGACAAATGTAGAAGAAAGCACCCAAGCCACAGTGATGCTGCAACATCAATGAAATAAGGGATACCAGAGACAGAATGAAGACCACCTGAGCTCTTCTAGGAAACCTTTTTCTTGAGAGCCTTATTCAGTCTATCTTTACAATAAGGTATGCTTACTAATGAGGTTATTGTACATTTCTTATCCATGAATGACTTGTAAAGCCTGAACCAGCAGTAAAAGTAGTTGTATTCCTACTACTTACCAAATGAAATAAGCAAGAATCAAAGTCTCAGCAAAAATGCATATTTACGCATATTCAGATGAGGAGACCAGAACTGACTGTGGTTCTGTTGTGCTATGGACTTTGTTGACCAAGAAGAATCATGTAGGAGTGAACGTGAATGCACCAATATTTATCAGAAAAGAGCAGTTTTCATTTGTGTATAAATGAAATTACAGATCAACTTGAGAAAGGTTGGCCTTTCTGGCAGAAAATAAAGTCCTGCTTATGTATATGGAAGGGTCATTCACATTGACACAAATTGCAGAGGGAAGTAGTTACCCTCTCTGTTCAACAGTGGATGCTTTCCTGAAATATATTCTAATCAATGCAGTTGCTTGCCCTTATGAAAATGAGACCTCCTGAAGTGATACAGATAAAACCAACCTATGAAGTAGAAATCATACTAGAGACTTTAAGATGCATCAAATTATAAATACTAAAAATCAGTAACAACGCTAATGTGCATATTCATAGAATCATAGAACTGTTTGAGTTGGAAAGGACTCTTAAAGGCCATCTAGTCCAGGGACACCTACAGCTCCATCAGATTGCTCAGAGCCCTTAGCATGTTTCCAAGGATGGGTCATCCCCCACATGTCTGGGTAACAATGATTATATTGCTGATATATTCCAAACAATAATATAATACATGCTACAGACTGCCAGGTCTTACTTAGAATTATCAGAAAGAATTATCAGATAAGGACTTCAAAATGCAGCTCCCTAGCCAGAAAGGCCTAAATTTATGAAAAGTAGACAAGTTCAAATACAAATACATTATGCTACTCTGGATTGCTTAAGTTGAAAAATTCAGAGTTTACCCTCTGCATGCCTAGAGCCACTGAATATTTTGACATGCCACCTACCACATAACCAGAGGAAGTAATTCAGTAATTTTTCTTAAGGCAGAGAGGTTATAGTTATTCTATGCTCTTCTACCCAGGCTTGTCTTGTCTGTGAAAGATTGGGCAGGAAAAGGAATTACGGTGGAGAATTAAGCTGCTAAGACTGTGACAACTTTTCTTTTGGTCTGCCTGAGCCAGATCCACACCTGACTGCTGAGCAGCCCCACATGTTATTCAAACCAGACTTCGTGTGGAGATTTTGCAACAGTCAGCCTGTTGCAGCCGTGGCACAAGTGGATGGGAAGCAGTGCAGTACTCCCATCTTGTCGGTCAACCCATGGAGCTCCATTTTCAAGGCCAGGAGCAGAACCTGCAGCTACTGCCACTCTGGCTGCTCAGTCTTCTAACTGGGCGGCTGAGAGAGTTCACACCTCTTCAACTTTTTCTCTCTGAAGAATATAGGCAGGCAACATGACAACAACAACATTTAGCACATTTTGAAAACTGGGTCTTATTCATTTCAAAAAATTAAAACATCTCTACTACCAAAAGCACAGTTCCCTCACTTTTACTGTGTGTTGTAGAGCGCCTGTTCCAAGCTAGCAGTTCTCACAGTACGTTGCGTAAGTCTGCACTTTCTATCTGTTTCTTACAAGCTTTTCTGTAACAGAATAGTTAACAGTACTGATATTTTAAAATAGTATTTACATGAGGTAACAGTTTTGCAATGAATGGGGCTGCTCACACTGTTCATGCCTCAGAGCATGGTTTGTTGTTTTTTTTTTAATCTCTGAATATTCAAGAAATTAGTTATGTTGGATACGCTTGGATCTCACTGTAAGTATTTAATTTGAAAACCTGAGAGCTAAAACTTATTCTTCATTAGTAAAAGTTGAGACAGTAGAAAATAATGAAGAGGTTTATATATATAATCATTCTCTTCTTCACCCAACAGCCTTCCTTACCCTTTACACAATGTAGTGGGAAAATACCATGACTTGATAAAAGTTTGAAATTACAAAAAAAAAAAAAAAGAAAAAAAAAAAGAAAAAGAAATGAAATGAAACAAATTAAAACTATACATTTTGCTGACACAGAAATATCTTCATAAATGCCTGGAGTTCATCTGCAAATTGTTAACCAGCCATATTATGCATTAGATTTCTATCTATTACACTTAGCTACTAATTCCAAAATTCATCAGTTGCAGCTACAGTTCAGGGCAAGAGCAATCATATCTGCCAAATCAAAACAAAAGGAACAGTAAATTCTTACTCCAAGAAATAAGAAGGTCTGATACTCAGCCCAGTTATGTATATCAAGATTTTAACCAGCAGACAAGTAACAGAGGAATGTTCAAACGTAATCAAAGACATTTGCTGAAGTTGTAAGTTTGCCTTAGTATGGTTCTTTCTGCTTTGAACTAACCAAGGTTAATTTCCAATTCAGAAAACATCAGAAATACTGAACAACACAGTTGTCAATACTTATAACATAGTTGCCAGATTCAAAGCAAAAAAAGTTAAAATCAAAACTGGGATAACTCTTCTGGTTATCTTGGAGATTTACAGTTACTAAGCAGTGACTGTAGAATTTGACTTTCTTCCGGTAAATAAGTTTCTAGCATTATGATATGATGGGAGTAAAGGACTTAAATAGTATTATGTACTCAAAAAGTAGCCTTATTATTTCTTCTGTAAGACTGTATGTCTGGAATGTTAATATTGAATATCCAAAACAAAGAAATATTCAAAACAAGAGTTAAGCAAGATAAGTGGCAAGTTTATAACTTCACAAAAGTGTAACAAAATCAGCCTACAGAAAATTTCTTTTAAAAATTGTGGCAAACTAGCAGATTAGTTTAATTTAAAGATAAATTAAGCATACATCTTAAACAGTCTACCAATTCCCCGTGTATGTTCTTTGCTATAGACAGTTTCACACTCCTAATAGCCCTCAGAATAAAGGATATTCTCAGATACTGTGTTAAGTAAGCTATTTATGTTCCATTTAGTTAATTGATGTTCAGAGGATGTCAGGATGCTCAGATTGAACACAGAATTGAAACTACTGTTCTGCCTGTACTGTGAATTACAATAAACTTCATCTTAAAGCAATGCTGTTTGAAACTAAACAGAATTATTCTGAAATATTTAGTAAAAATAAATTTCAGAGTAATAGAAAGTGGGGGAAAAATATACATATTTTTTTTTAAATCTTGTTTGGTTTTATGCATTTTGTCACATTTTGAATGCAAATAATACACATAATGAAAACATTTTTTTTACTAAAAACAGCTGCTCTGGGTTAAAACAAAGGGCCATCCATCAAAACAATATTCTGGAATATAGCAAAGAGGAGCATGATGACTGATGCAGCAGAAACAGTAATTAAATTAGGCAGTGAGTCTGTAGATGTTAAGAGATAGAAAAGTTGAGTGTCACTTGAGCGCTTCTACACATTTTGTCCAGATGCAGCTGTTTCTTGAGTTTCTTTAAAACTCAAGCAGGACCACCTGGGCCTTGTGATTTGACAAAATAAACATTAATAGTTCATCATTTACTGAGTTTTCAACCTGTCAGATAATCTGATGTATTTGCCCTAAAGAGACTTCACAATGTAGGAATTTTCTTAAGCTCCTCTGCAGGGAACTCAGAAGCAGAAATTTAATTAACAAGGGTTTTTGTTATGGCTTCTTTATCTGTGAGCACTTTAAGAAGCTTTACAAAATGTACTTTTTATTAACTGTATAACTTTTCCAAGCTGTATTTCAAACTGCTTTTTGGCTTAATCTTCTCACACTTCACCATAATACTGATACATGGCATTTTCAAGAGATAGCATAGTGATCTGAAGATACTTGGATATTTATAAAACCATTGCTTAAATATCATACATTAATATCTTCTATGCATTTCTTTTACATATATATCATGCACTGTCAACAAGAGAAAAAAGTTTTTCATGGCATATATCTGTTAATGTAAAAAAATTGGAAAAACTTAAGAACTCAATCCACTGATTCCTGATGCTAGAGAGAATGGTTACCATAGCTCTTCATGATTTGTCTCTTCAAGCAAATGATACTTGGATGAAAATAACATTAAATTCCAAGCTAAAACATTAAAACACTTATGGGCTTTCCAACTCCTACTAATCTAAGTCTACTCCTACTAAGTGACTAACCAGGATGCATATTGTCAGACCTTGTGTCACACCGGCTGTGAGCCACTAACAAGTACCACAAAAAAAAAGCCAACAGAAAAACAGACTTCTCTTTCTTCTCTCTCTCCTTATTTAATTATTTATTAAGAACAAAGCCTAGGCAGTTCCTCTCCCTTGGAACTTCTCTATTGTTGCTTTTTGCTGAACCAGAATGGGCCATCTCCTGTTAAGGTCCTTGGTATGGTCCAGTGAATTCCACTACTTCCGCTAAAATTCCACTTTTGTGTGCAAGGGAAAGTTGCAGAAGGAGCACCATTGATGTTCCTTCAGACAGATGGAAAAAGAAAATGAGAAAAAAAAAAAACAAAACCAACCAAACAAAAACACCTAAAGAAACTTAAAAGACTGCCAGGATAATAATTATTAACTCTGCAATAAAAATTAAATATCAATCTCTATTCATTTAAAAATATACAGAAACCTACAGCCTTACTCTTCAGTTTTGTCTTTTGTCCAAAGTTAGACTCATTCAGTGGCTCTACCCATTTGGAAAAATAAGCTACTGAAAACATGTTAAATGTTTAACTTTAAAGAATGAAATTTCTTCCTCAAATTACATTTTGATTGTGTCCTATAAAGGCCAATATCAAACATCATTTTGACAGCTATAAGTTCTTCCCAGCTGAATCTGGTAGAATGATAAGAGAAACACTCAAAGATTAGCATGATACACAGAATGATGTAGACTATTCTAAATCTTCCTATTAAACCTACAATAAAATAATCACAGTTTGATCCTATCAGCCACAAGAGAAGCTTTCATTTAATTTATCTTTTACCAGTTCATACTATTACTTGTGTTGTTACAGAACGTACGACTACTACAGCAAGATGTGCTTGATGTCTGTACCAGCTAATGGGTCATGGCCTTGTTGATTCTACAAGCATATTAGTAGCCTAGGGGTCTTAATCTCAAATCAATAACTGATCATGCAAGTAACGAATTTAAAGATGCTTCCTCCGTAACAGAGAGACATTTTAGAGCCTTGTCCATGTTCCATTAAAAACAGCTGCACAGTGGGGCAACAGAAGTTTAAGAAACACACTTCTTCTGCCTAAACTATGGTATTTCTTTGAGAAACTCATTTAGTACATATCGAAAGAGCTCAGATGATAGAGAACCTTATAAATATCCAAATGCATTGATTCCACAACTGGATTGGAAGCTGAGTCCGAGTAATCATTAAATTTAATATTCTCTGTAGCGTTTCAGGCATTTACCTTCAGAAATCTCTTTCCAGTGAAGTTACTTATGTAGCAGAAATGCCAAGTCATGGCCTGAACCAGTGACTGAGCACCTGGTAGGAAGGCAGGGCCAAACCAGGGCAACTCAGCTGTATCAACTGTATGCTGTGCCTCTGAGCGACCAGAAGGGGTGGACCCAGAATCCACCTCTTCTTAGACATCAGATAAGGGTTAGCAATGGAGGTGAGAGTATTTTGTTGGGGATCCGTGTGTGCCTGAGGTCTTTGGAAGGTAAGCAGTTGCTTTATTTCTGTGCTCATAGCTGTTGTACGTGAGCAAATCCCTGCTGCAGCCTAGGATCTTGTTGCTCTGCTGTTACTGCTGTGATTTCTGTTGTGTTACACTTACCATGTGAGAATAAATTGCCTTAACCTTATTAATTTATTCAGGGAAAGGCTGGGCTTTTGAGCCGTGAATTTCACACCTGGAAAAATGCTTATAGAACTCTTCAGAATTCTTTTCAACCCCTGAGCCTTAATTTCAGTTAAATGCTGAAAGCTTTTGTATAATGCACAATAAAAAGACAATCCAAAGGATTAAATGTCTTGCCAGAAGATCTGTGTAAACCAGAGTGGTTTGGATGATATATGCTACTCAAATCACTTCAAATGATTTGTATTTCTATTCATCTGCTGGTGAAATAGTTGAAGTTTGACTTATTTGAATGAATTTTTCATTTGTCTCCCCACAGATTCCAATTTAGCAAAGCATTTATGCAGTGCTTAAGGGTAGGCCTTGTATTGAGATATTCTGTTTCTTTCTTCATTTTCATGTACTAGTATGTTTTCTAAATAACTGTGTTTTGGTTTTGTATCACTATTTCATAGATTGATTTCTGGTTTTAGTATTTCTTTGTAATGATGTAAATGTGGCATCATTTGATATCTGTGTATTGCAAATAATGTAACTTCTTGGACAGAACATCCATCTGCACGTCTTACCATGTTCACTATTTTGGATAAACTCCTGTAAGCTGTGCTTCTTTCCCAAAACATAAAACACAGGACAGAAAAATAGTGTTGTTATATGTAAGTATCTCTGAATTAAAAAGGCACTACTTAAAAGCTAAATATAATAAAGGTACCAGGGTATATGGGAACTGCTGAATCACAGCCTGAATCTCTGATTGATCACCTGAGGCGAGCAATGAGTCAGCCACGGGAGCACTGGTGAAGGCAATTCACCTGTGGTGCAGGAAGGGTTGGAGCCTGGCTCTACCTCTCCTAGACCCATTTAAGAGCTGACTGCCAGTGGGGAATGATCTCTTCTGGAGATCCACTCCACTTGAGTTTCATAAGCAAGCCCAGGATGCTGGTAAGCGTCCAGTCTTTTCTGCTTTGGTGTAATAACTATGTGCCAAGCTCTCTGGTATACCTCATAACTCTAACATCTGTGCATTCATTGATTGCACACAGGGAGAAAACACAGAAGTATTTAAAAACATGGATTTAAAACAGGACTATGGTAGTCAAAAAGTATTCCTCAGATTTAGGGATAATCTATAAACATCCGTGAATTCCTAATTGAACTTGTTTTCTTTCTGTACTGAATTTGAAACCAGCACTTCTTACATTAAGAATCCGTTCTTATTGTAATTATTTCTCTAATGTTGTTTTTCTGTGGGAGCTTTGCTGATATAATGACAATGGATTAACTAATTATTTCTCATTCTGAAGATCAGCTCACTTAGCATCTGTTAAATCTAATTTATGCATAAGTGCATGTCTCAGCATCAGGAACCTTAACCAGATGAATTTCAGGCTGTCTAGATGTCTTGGGCTATGAGATAAAGGAAAGAAGAATTTCCCTCTTGATTTTCCTCAGGGACAGGATAAAAACATACGGTTTGCAGCTGTATTCCACAAGTTGTGCTCAGAGTTGCTAATTACAAGGAAGGATTCTTCTGATGCTGTGGAGATATTCATAAATGAAACTCTAAATTAAAACCACTTGTATAAAAGCTCTAGACTTGGTTTCAGAGATCTAAGAGTGGTTGCTGTGTGTTAGGGCAGCCAGCACAGTATACATAAGTGGAAGGAGTTGTTTACTTTGCCTAGAGGGGAATGGGCAGGATCATTTTTCATCTTTTTTTTTTTTTTTTTCCCAAAGATTTTACTGAATGCTTGGCTTAAGTATGGTTATTAAATACTGGCCAGAACTTAAGCAATGCTAGCCTACTCTGTCCAGTGTAGGATATGCATGGTATTATGTTCAGAGACAATATTATATACAAAGGCAGCAAACTTTCTTTCTGCTTGAAAAAAAAAAAAAAAAAAATTAATTCTTAGCTATGGTCCTCCCACTTCCTTAATGCTGTCTTGAAAATGACTACTGAGAATACTCACAGTGAGCAGGTTTCATGTTTAGATGGTGTCCCCAAATGCTGTGATAGCTGACCCAGACATGGAATTTACAAGAGGAATGAGAAGACTGCTCTGTGCTGTCTGCTTTCTTGCATATAAAAGGGAGAAGTTTGGTTTGCAGATGTGCAGTTATTACAACTGTCAAACTATCTAGTCAGCTCATAAAAGGGAAGAAGCTATGGTTATTAATTGACTGCGTTGACTGATCTGCTTAGAGCTTTCATTTGCATTCCTGATAGGTGACATGCACTTTTATTAAGAAAAGTGTCTTATTGGCTACAAAGTATGGTGAAACTCGGTCTGTTTCTATTTAGATTGACAACTCGACTTTTACTGAAATGTGTAGTAAAAAATAGAGTCAAGGTAGCGTACCGATTAGCAACTTCATCTCAGAAATTTGATTGCATTTCTTGGTGAAAAAGAGTTGATCTCATCAAATGCTGTCAAAAAAAAGTAACAAGAAGGAAAATTGGTTGACTGTACCACTTTTCTTGCTCTGTCTGGAGGCTGCCAAGTGTGAGTCACTGCACCCATGAAGTTTGGTATGTTGCACTTGAAAACTGAGCTGCTGCTAGGTAAATTATGCACTAGCCTGGTACTAGTAAACTTCTGCTGAGTGTTTACATAGCACTCAATCTAAAACTTATATCTGAAGATAATATATAAGGAACAACAAGATCTCTGCAAGCTCTGTGAAGACACTGCATTCACACAGGAAACAAAAAGAGAGAAAAGGCACCATTCCTACATCAGTTTTTCTTCCCTTACAAAACATGTTTGGAATCTACATCCTGCAGTTACCCCTGGCAACTCTCTAGTATCACAGGATGCAATGTCCCAGGGCTACACTCCATTACACTGCACGATCTTTTCTTTTTATCTTGCTCTCTAAGATTTAATGAAGCCCATCAAATTTGCACAAATACTCTATTTACTGTACAGAAATTACGTCAAAAGAAATGATGTTGGGTTCCTTTTTATGCCTGAAGATTGGCAAACGGTTGTGAAAGTCAATTGCTGTTCAGCTTGCTAAGTGATGGCATGTATCTCTGCCTTGCCTAATTACAGCAAATCAGATGTTTTCTGTTGTGGAAAACAATAATAACAAATCACTAACTCTTGTTTTGTGTTTTTTTTTTTTTTTTTAATGAAATAGTATATGTTGAGGCTCAGTTGAAGCAGAGCATTAGAACATTAATTTCTGTGAATGTTTTCTTGTTGGTTTATTTTTACTGTGTATGTGTACATAAATTCAGGTGAAATTTTCAATCTTTAGAGTATACACCACAGATCACTTACATTCAAATCAGAACTTAGAGAATCTTTTTCATAAAACCTTCAAGAGCAGTCTTTCAATAAGTTACAAAGAAAAAGGAACATGTGACAAACAGTGCATTAGCATGCAGGATGGCAGACATAATCTACGGCTAATTTGCAGAGTGCACGCAGACAAGGAATTGACATCACAACAAGAGAACTAACAGGAAAGAACATAAACTCTGTTTGAGATGTCAGTTCTTCCATTGTAGACAAAAGAATATACATAGTGATCCCTGTATAGATGCATATTCTCTATTTCTGAATCAGTACTTCACTAAGAAGTGCTTTTACACTAGGATTTTACCAGGATATCACGACAACTCCTACTCACACTCTTTATCTAACTTCTGCATGTAATTTCAATGGCCTTGGCTTTCTATCTATCAGAATCATGGTTTGTAGTGACAGCCTTTGGCTCTTTATAAAGGATGCTGCTGACTTCCTTCACTTGTCATTTTGCTAAGAGGAGGACTAGATCAATCAATTAAATCTTCAAGAGTCACATTAAAGAAAATAACTGTTCTTTAAGCCTCATTTAAGATTTAAAAAAATCAGCCTGGAGAAATGCCTTTCAACAATAACCAAACTAGAAGACTCAAAAAGAAAAAATCTGCAGCTTTCTGTTTTCCTGAGACACAACAGAATTGAGTAAGGAAAATAAAAATCATTCTTTTGACTTCATGTTTGAGAAATTTTCATAAATCATGGCATTGCCCACAGACCTCTGATTTTGCACTTGCATCTGGCATAATGAGGCAGAACGCTATGACAAAAACTTCAAGACTGTGTTTAGTAGATACGCCAGCAGCAAACCTTAGTTACCTATGAATGTAGTGAATACTGTTCTCAAGTTGTTCAGTTCATTTTATTCCTATCAGTTTCCCATTCTGTCATCTTATTCACAATCAAATCCTGTGTATTTAATCTCAAACATCTGTAGTTTACTCTAAAACAAAACAATTCTATAATTCTTAGAAAATTCATACACAAACATTGCAGTGACATCAAAAGAGAAAAGGACTGAAATGTTGTCTTGGCTGCTCTTATTTAAGACAGTTTTGACGTAAATGGGGTATGGACACGTCGCCTTTTCACTCTCTCACATTTCCTTCCGTTGCACTTTAACATTTTTCTCCTCTTTCCCGTATCCCTGTCCTCAGTACAGAGAAGTCAGTGTCACACATCCTGTTCTCTGCATGATATTCATTTGCATTCAACCACTTTTGATTACTGTAATGAGTGTTGTTAGTAATTATCATCAGCCTGTTCTATTTTTCCAGAGCAATACACGTTTTAGTGAGTTTTATAAAACATGTTATAAAACATGTTATACTTACAAAAACTTAAATTTTCCTCTTTTCTGGGGTGATGCTTGTACATATTACCTAATAAATCAATAGTCTTCTACAATGGTCTTGAAAAAATTTATAGTTGACCTGATGGAAATGACTGAACTGAACCCATCAGCCAAATAATGAAGTGCATCTTATTGTCAAAGTGGTTCAGAAAAATGTATAGGGATGATCTGTAAGGATTTTCTCTATACCTTACAGCCATTTAATTTCATGAGCACCTCTTCTTTACTTAATTATATTCAGTAAAATGTTCAAAAACAAAAGAATTAATAAATTGCTTAATGTGCACGCTTACTATGCTTTCTAACTACTAATTATGGATGAAATCCTCATACCATCAGAAGTTTCATCACACAATGAGAGAATGAAGTAGAGAAGTGCAAGAAGAAATGTCTGCTCGTTCTGCTGATCCTTTGTGAGTCATGCAGCAGGATCTCACTGTGATAAGTGCTGAGCAATCATAAGTGAAATATGTGACGCCCTTTCTGAGACAGCAAACAGTCTCAAGTTGTTGGTAGTAATGATGGGATATATTTTACTTTTAGAAAAGTCTTTCAGATTTTTAACATATTTTAGATGAGAAATTATTCACCCCAGTCTTTGGCCATTATGAGTACACACTGAGTATAGTTACTGCTGTGTCCAACAGTTCTTTCTGGAAAGCTGTTGCCTAAAGCAATGTGGATGCATTGTCTACAAGAGCTTCAAAGGAGCCCCTGATTCCCAAGACCAGCTCTTAGCTGAACCTTGCCTCTGTGGAAGACTGCAGCTCCTGCTGTGCTGCAGCTAACGTTATCATTTATTAAAAAGTCACTCATTCCATAAGCAGTTACGTAGAACTCTTCAAAGATCTGAGCGGATTCAAAGATCAGAGCACAGTAAGTCACAGTCCCACTTGCAGCTTTGTAGCTAGACTTTTGTCTACCTGGATGCATTCCTCACATCTAAGCTCACTCAGCAGCAGAACAGAACATGGGCTAAAAACAACCTTGGCAGCCCAAATCTGTCTGTGCTGACATGACATAATACACATTGCAGCACCCCCTCCCTAGACTGTGGGGATTTGTAAATTCCACATTACTACAGATTGTGAGTCAGGGAGAACCAGACAATATTATTTCTCTGTTGGGAAATGGAAACAGCAGGCATTGTAGTTGGCAAACAGATGGTTTGGAAGTCTTACCTATGCTTTTTGAGATACTTCGGGAAGCTGTCTGTAAACCAGAATACATCTGAATCCACATGTGTACAAGAAATAGGAGTCCTGAGCATCCACTGCTTCCTATCATCCTTTGTTTTCTGTCCTGTAAGTCATTTCTATCTTTCCTGGTTTCAGTTGAAGCAGTGTTAAGAGCACACCAACATTTGGTTGTTGCTGAGTAATGGGAGTATAACTGGACCCAGACTGCTGCTGATGGGGTGTTGGTCAGTAGTCAATGAGTGTATTGCATCTCCCCTGTCTTAGTAAATAATTTCATCTCAACCCATGAGTTCTATATTTTCTAATTCTCTCCTTCCACCCTCTTGGGTGGGAAGTGAGCCAAAGCCTGTGTGGTGTTTAAGCTATCTGCTGGGTTAAACCACAACACTAATAAAATCCATTCCCTATAGAACTCTGAATCCAATGTGAAAAGGGACTTACGATGTGGTAAGGGTGTGATCAACACTGATGATTCTGCCCTTCTGCTCTCATGAGACTCCTCCTGAGTACCACGTCCAGTTCTGAGGCTCCCCTATGTAAGAAGGATGTGGAGCTGTTGGAGCAGGTCCAGAGGAGGGCCACAGAGATGATCAGAGGTCTGGAGCATCTTCCCTATGAGGACAGGCTGAGAGAACTGGGGCTCTTCAGTCTGGAAAATGCTTTGGGGGACTTCATAGCTGCTTTTCAGTACCTGAAAGGGGCCTACAGGAAGGCTGGGGAGGGACTTTTCATAATGGTATGTAGCCAGAGGACAAGGGGAAACAGCTTTAAACTGAAAGAGCGTAGGTTTAGACTAGATATTACAACGGAATTCTTTACTGTGGGGATGGTGTGACACTGAAACAGGTTCCCTAGTGAGGTGGTGGATGCCTCCTCCCCAGAAGCATTCAAAACCAGGCTGGATGTGGCTTTGAGCAACCTGGTCTAGAGGAAGGTGTCCCTGCCTATAGCAGAGGGCTGGAACTAGATGATCTTAAAGGCCCCTTCCAACCCAAGCCATTCTATAATAAGCCACTGGGGAGATGTCCCTTCAGTTGTTCTACAATGTGTGGTAATGTGGAGAAGAATCATGGCCTCTGAAGAAAGAGCACCTAGAAACTAATACTTCTGGTGGGAGTAGGGGAAAAGATTAGTGAGGAGAAAGCGTAGAGAGCAGACAGGATGAAATCTTCCTATAGCCATTGAGAAACACAAGTTCTAGGCTGAATCTAGCACGTGATCCAAATTCCCTCTCTGCTTACTTAATGTTCTTCTTGCTCTTCTTATCTGTCTGTTTACTATCATAAGCAATTATGCTTTTAGAACAGTGTCTATATTAGATAATCTTTGTACATAATGCAAATAAAAACTTCAAATATAGAGCGTGAATGTAATATCTGATATAGGAATGGTGGCAAACCCTAAACAGGTTCTTCTGCTCCTATAGCTCTTTAATGGGGTAGAGATGAATGACAAGCAGCAAATCTCAGAATTCATCACTGTTTCTTTGATACAAACTCATTATTTATAATGCTCATTCAGCAAGGCAAGTCTCTTGGGCTTTTCATGTTTGGGCACAAGAAGCTTTCTCAGGAATTTTCTAGTGCTTCTGCCTCCAGTCACAGTGGAAAATCTTTCTCATGACTTTTCAGTCCCAACAAATAATAAATATGAGTTTACTGTTGCTTCACACTGTGACTAAAACATAAGGCCTTGAGTTTGAATTCCTATTTTTCATATCAACTCAATCTCTCTTTTCCTTCTGATACAGCTGAGTTAATCTCTGAGCAGCATTTTGAACTCAGTTCATTCTGTGTGGCAGTGCAGGCCATGGGCTTGCTTTTGCCCTTAATCTGGGTCACATTTAGCCTGTTTACAAATCTCACGTGTGAGATGTTTTTCCTTTAGGATTAATAGGCAGACTGGGAAAATTTAGGTCCATGCGAAAACAACTCTCTTAATGCTTTTCCTTTCTAACATTGCCTCACTTTGCCATTGATTTTTGCTTCTTAGTTAGGTTTGTTTCACTATACTTACTGGTCTTAGTCATAACAGAAAAAATCTCACTCAGAAAAAAATCTTAGATGAAAGCCAGCTGCCCTAAGTTCTCCTGGCTCAGGTTCTTTAAGCATTGCAGTTCCAGTCCTATCATTTTGATTCCACATTTTTACTTACCTGTGCAATAACTTATATCTTCTTCTTTACACTTTAATATGTAGCAATACCTCATTATTGCATAAAATTGAAAATGCTTTAAATAATCTTAATTCAGCTTCACTTTCACTGTGCAGTTTTTTAATCTTCAGGGGTGGATTCAATTCCCTAGTTTGATTTCACCTTGATTCCTAGTGGGTTATTCCTCATTATAATCGAAATAACGTATTTGCATGTGTTCGGCAGACTTTGAAGATGAAATTCTGACAGTACACTGAAAGACAAATCAAAGAAAGCTATTCTATACATACTTTGGTTTTGCAAGGATCTGGGAAGGGGACTGCATATTAAAGTGTAAAGTAGGGATACCAAGCATCTTTTTTGTGGCTGAATCTGAGGAGGTCACAGGGAAAGTGTTCAGCTCACAAAGCAAAAATCACAGAATCACAGAATCACAGAATTGTAGGGGTTGGAAGGGACCTCTAGAGATCATCGAGACCAACCCCCCTGCCAAAGCAGGTTCCCTACACCAGGTCGCACAGGTAGGCGTCCAGGCGAGACTTGAATATCTCCAGAGAAGGAGACTCCACAACCTCCCTGGGCAGCCTGTTCCAGTGCTCCGTCACCCTCACCGTGAAGAAGTTCTTACGCACATTCGTGCGAAACTTCCTGTGCTGCAGCTTATGTCCGTTTCCCCTCGTCCTGTCTCCATGTACCACTGAAAAGAGACTGGCCTCACCGCTATGGCCGCCACACCTCAGATATTTATAAACCTGGATCAGGTCCCCTCTCAGTCTTCTTTTCTCAAGGCTAAACAGACCCAGTTCACTTAGCCTTTCTTCATAGGGGAGATGCTCCAGGCCCTTCACCAACTTTGTGGCCCTCCGCTGGACTCTTTCCAAGAGATCCCTGTCTTTTTTGTACTGGGGAGCCCAGAACTGGACACAGTACTCCAGATGAGGTCTTACCAGGGCAGAGTAGAGGGGGAGGATCACCTCCCTCGACCTGCTGGACACGCTCTTCTTAATGCACCCCAGAATGCCATTGGCCTTTTTGGCCACGAGGGCACACTGCTGGCTCATGGCCAACCTGTCGTCCACCAGGACGCCCAGGTCCCTCTCTGCAGAGCTCCTCTCCAGCAGCTCATCCCCCAGCCTGTATTGGTGCATGCAATTATTCCTCCCTAAGTGTAAGACCCTACACTTGCTTGTGTTGAACCTCATCCGGTTTCTTACTGCCCAGCTCTCCAGCCTGTCCAGGTCTCGCTGAATGGCAGCACAGCCTTCAGGCGTGTCAGCCAATCCTCCCAACTTCGTATCATCAGCAAACTTGCTGAGGGTGGCCACTATCCCCTCATCAAGGTCATTGATGAAGATGTTGAACAAGACCGGACCCAGCACAGACCCCTGGGGGACACCACTGGTTACAGGTCTCCAGCCAGACTCTGCACCACCAACGACGACCCTCTGCGCTCTGCCAGTCAGCCAGTTCTCAACCCACCTCACTGTCCACCCGTCTATCCCACACTTCCTCAGCTTTGTTATAAGGATGTCGTGGGAGACAGTATCAAACGCCTTTCTAAAATCAAGGTAGATTACATCTACCGCTCTTCCCCCATCCACCCAGCATGTGACAGCATCATAGAAGGCCACCAAGTTGGTCGAGCACGACCTCCCCTTGGTGAACCCATGCTGACTACTCCTGATAACCTCCTTTTCTCCCAGTTGTCTGGAGATGGTATCCAGCACAAGCTGTTCCATCACCTTTCCAGGGACGGAGGTGAGGCTGACAGGCCTATAATTACCCGGATCTTCCTTCTTGCCCTTTTTGAAGACCGGAGTGACATTGGCTATCCTCCAGTCTTCAGGGACCTCCCCTGTTGTCCAGGACCTCTCAAAAATGATGGAGAGCGGTTCGGCAATGACCTCCGCCAGCTCCCTCAGCACACGTGGATGCACCCCATCAGGTCCCATGGACTTGTGGACCTTAGTACTGCCTAGGCGCTCACGCACGTCCTCTTTCCTGACTAAAGGGAAGTCTCCCATTCCCCAGACCCTCTCACTAACCTCCAGGGTGTGGGATTCCTGCAGGGGAGCCTTTTCACTGAAGACAGAAGTAAAGAAGGCATTCAGTATCTCTGCCTTCTCAGCATCCCCCGTTACGAGGACCCCCCCCTCACTTAGTAAGGGGCCCACATTCTCCCTAGTTTTCCTTTTGCTATTAACATACTTGAAGAAGCCTTTTTTATTATCCTTTATCACTTTAGCTAGATTCAATTCCAGACGGGCTTTAGCCTTCCTCGTTGCATCCCTGCAGGCCCTGACTACATTCCTATATTCTTCCCAAGTGATCAGACCCTTTTTCCACATTTCATGGACCTTCTTCTTTCCTTTGAGCTTGCGCATGAGCTCCTTGCTCATCCACAAAGGTCTCCTGCCACCTTTTCCCGATTTCTTGCTCACAGGGACGCACCGATCCTGAGCTTGGAAGAAGAGCTGTTTAAATGCTGACCAGCTCTCAGAGGCCCCCTTACCTTCTAACACCCGAGCCCACGGGATAGCTCCAAGTAGGTCCCGGAAGAGATCGAAGTTGGCTCTCCTAAAGTCCAGGGTAGCAATCCTACTTATTGCTTTGCTTCTTCCGCTCAGGATCTTGAACTCCACCATCTCATGATCACTACAACCCAAACTGCCCCCTACCTTTACTTCCTTAACAAGTCCATCCCTGTTGGTGAAAATAAGGTCCAGTAACACCCCTCCCCGCGTCGGTTCCTCCACCACCTGCATCAGAAAGTTGTCTTCAACACACTGCAAGAACCGTCTGGACCGTGCGTGCCTGGCTATGTTGGTCATCCAGCAAATATCTGGATAATTGAAGTCCCCCATAAGCACCAGTGCCTGGGAACGTGACGCTACATCCAGTTGCTTTTGGAAGGCCTCATCAGCCTCCTCATCCTGATCAGGGGGCCTGTAGTACACCCCCACAACAGTGTCACCCTTACCAGCCTGCCCCTTGATTCTCACCCATAAGCTCTCCACTGCTACATCACTCTCCCCCAAGTGCATTTCAATACATTCTAGCTGCTCTCTCACATAAAGAGCAACTCCACCACCCCGCCTAGCCAGCCGATCTTTCCTAAAAAGCACATAGCCCTCCATGACAACATTCCAGTCATGCGAGCTGTCCCACCACGTCTCCGTGAAAAAATGTTTGTGCAGGAGGAGGGTAGGTCAGAAGGAGTAACAAGGATTATTGATTGAGGTCCTATCTGAATTCCACCTAAATCATTGTAAAGTAGAACTTTCTCCATCAGACTCAAGAAGGCCTGTGTAGTTATGTCCTATTTTTATTGTGGTTCAGTGACTGGTACCATAGTAACTTCATAATTATTGCTGTGCTAAGCAATACCTCTGATGCTAATTAACAGAAATGCTGTCAGATCTGATGTGTTACTGTAGCAGTAGTTTTTCTACCCTATTTGGGACCATATTTGTTTCACTAGAGTTTTGCAGTGAAAGTATAGTATACTGTATATAATTCCGAAGATATACTAAATTAAACTCTTTCTTACACCTAATGCTATATACTGCCTTTAAATTATTGGACTTTACTTTTCAAACTTCATACTAAATTTATCCAGTGATAACATTTCTGCAGGAAAAAATGGAAAAGCGGACTCCTAAGTTTTATGGAAATCTATAGGAAAGGAACCAACTTCTCAAATTGTCGTTCACATTTGTGCTTTCAAGACTGGAATATATGTATAGATCAGATAGCATTAAATGTAAATAAAATTAAGCATTAGTTAATTAGTTCCTACAAAAACAAACAAACAAACAAACAAAAAAAAACAACAACCAGTGACGCTGAAATTAGTACTTCTACAATGGCTGTTCCAAAAGTAGTGCCTCCTATTTTATTCTCTTGGTCCGTGATGTCAGAGGTGGATGTTGATGGTATGGCAGAAGAGGTTGAATCTTTCCACCAATATTTCATTACATTTTGTTGCCATGCAACAGATGTCAGCAGAGGAGGAGTTTGACAAATACCGTGGAAGTGCACGTGAAGCAAAGGTGTGATTACAATCAAGGTATGAGCAATTCCTCCACATGCAAAAAAAAAGTAGCACCTATTTTCACCAATGCTTGTTGATGGAGACCAAACAGTGGATGTAGCACAGTGAGGTGGAGGGTGGTACAGCAGTGGCAACAGTGACAGTAAGTCATATCCACTGGTGCAGATCATTATGAGTGTGGCATGCAGGCTCTTGTTCATTACTGATGGAAATGCATACCGAATGGTGGTGAGTGTGATGAAGAACAGTGTTTTGTAACTTAGAATTTGCTCTAGCAAATAGCGTTATTGTTCTCCACGTATCCATTTTATTTTCCATGGAAATAAATAGGAGGCATTACTTTTAGAGTGACTGTATGGAAACTTCTGAATCACAGCCTGAACCTCTGATTAACCACCTGAAGCAAGCAATGAGTCAGCCACAGGAGCACAGGTGAAGGTAATTCATCTGTGCTATCAGAAGGAGTGGAGCCTGGCTCCACCTCTCCTAGATCCCATTTAAGTGCTGACTGCCACTGAGGAAGGTTCTCTTCCTGGAGATTGCTCCTCGTGGAGATTATTGCAAGCCTACAACATCAGTAAACATTTCCCACTTATTATCCTTCTATTGTGATAATCTTACTTAGTTGAAAACTCTGTACGCCAATTGATTTTACACCTCTGTACGCTTATTGATTGTACAGTGACCAATGGAATATCACCTGCAGTGTTCAGTGAACTCCTTAAGTCTAAAAATACTTACTGCTGATTTGTTTATAACAGCATAATAAATTTCATCTTAACTATATTCAAATCTTTCAAGGTTGTGAGAAATCTTTTGTATTAACCTATTCACATACAACCTATGATAGGCTGTACAGCATATTGCACTGCCAGGATGTAGGTGTCAGTAAAGGTGTTGCACTGCAATAATCAGTCAAAAGATTCCTCTAAGAAAAGGTGGGTGATGAAAATTCCTAAGTAAGTTCCCAAGTTAACTTTTTGAGATGTAATAGCTGATGAAACATGATTTGAGGAAGGATGGTAAAAGAGATCTCTCTTCTTCCATAGTATTTTCTCTCCAGTTTCCAGTAACCTAGGTTTGAGTTTTAAGTCAACATAGTGTTTTGATGCACAGAATAGGTGAAAATTGTCCATTTGGTGAGAGGGTGTTCCTGGAGGACACTGTTGTCACATCAAGAACAACTGAATTACGCATGAAGAAACTATAAAAAGTTCAGCAGCATAAAGGAGGCATCCTCCAGGCAATAGGTAGGGTGAGGAGCTAAGGGACTTATTACTTCCATCATCTCACTTCTGCCGCTGCCTGTAATACTTAGAGGAAGCTTTGGTCCTGGCTACAGTCTGTAAGGGCATGAATGAGAGTTGTTTGGAATTGGAATTAAAGAAGGAAGAAGCCAGCTGAAGTAAAAGTAGTTTGTCTCCTGTCAGTGGACAGACCAAAGCAAGTTCCCCCAAATGTTAATGTATTCTGTAATTTTCAAAATTGCAGATGTTTATCACAACACTGAAGCAACCTGTTCTTATCCTGGGTCTGCCTTCACAGGAAGAACAGAATATGTCCCTGTTTTATGTGTCACTTAACATCTTTGTCTGTTCATGAAGATTGCAAATTTATGTAAAGAAAATCCAGACATTAAGGATGATTGAAGCATCTCTACACTGTTAACACATTATATTTTCCATCATAAATTATAGCAGGTATAATGCATTAAGGTGAATGGTGAGCTCCCATTGAGCTCAGTATAACGAAGACTTTGCCCATTACATATCTGCAGTACATTTTGACTGTTTTCAACTCTCTTCCCTGCCGGACACATCATTAACATCTTTAACATTTGAACAACTTACAGCAATTTCAACTACGTCTTTTAAAAAGTTATAATTATGCCGCCTTTGCAGTTTCAAATAGTTTGTACAGAAAAAAAACTGATACAAATCACTACTTTTCTTTTACCAACCTCTTACTACAGAAATGTTGTTATTGATTCTATATTGCTATATCTGCTTTAACTTTGCAGATTGTTTTACAAGTATGTGATGGAAGAGTAATTAGGGATGTTTTTGTCTAAGATGCTAAGGAAATGGAATTTTGTGACCCCAACAGTGCCCTTCCTCTTCTGTGAAAAGCAATTGTTTTTGCTTGCACTTCAGACAGAACAGCACTGAGATTTGCAGACCAAAAGACATTAACATTGAGATCTTAGATTTGTTGAGAATTCGTGGCACTTTTGTGTGTTTGTAAGAGAGAATTTGTCCCTGTTTCTTGACTTGTGTTTTATTCTTCCAGCTGTCAGTACAACTTTTTCCACTACATTGAGGTTAATGAAACCCACCACAATTTCAGTTAATGAAAAGGAACTTTTTTGAAGAATTTGCTGAGGAAAAAATTTGTTTTATCTTGGTAAAACTATATTAAAAAAATTTGGGGGGTGGGGAGGGGAAGCTTGATATGGAAGACAACATGTTTTTTCTGGCCCTCCTTGCTTGCTGGCATATAAGGCATTCAACAGAACAAGCAAGGATTACATTTTTCTTGCAATATTTTTTAATTTCTGCAGTTTCACAGGTACATTCACTTTTCTGACTCAGCTTTTAACCTTGCAGTGCAGAATTGCATCCGGTTTGTTTTCTGTTGCTTCAACCTTCTTTATGGCATAGAAAATTATTGACTTTGGTTTCATTCTTTTTAACTGGCCTAAACAGCAGGAACCACTTGCAAAAAAGGAGGAGATAAGTTTGAAAAATAAATAAATAAATAAATAAAAATGCTTGCAAATATCAGGGGTGAGTAAATTTGGGGGCATATCAGCAACAGCGGTGTTTTGAAAGTTAGATTTATGGATATGCTGATTGTGCCAATTTTAAGACTAAGATTTTTTTCTGCATGTTCAGATTTGAGAGGGAATTAGTGCCACTAATGGAGACTAAAGTAGTCACCGTTGGTGAAAATAAAAGAAAGTTACCTTTCAGGTAAGGAAGTGCAGCAAACTTTTCAACCTTCTCTTTTAAAATTTCCTGGATTTGAAATCAAATAGTTTATTAGGAAGAAGACTAATGCTTTGCTTACAATCTGGTCATTAAAAAAATAAAAATAAAAATGAGTCATTTGGAAATTTAGTTTCTTACCCTTCTTTTTTGATGCCTGAGAATTCCAGATCAACTTTTTAGTTCTAGACAGTGATGCTCTTCATACCTAAATACAGCAACCACAGCAACAGCACAAACCACACTTCTGACAATGTGTCTGTGCTCAGTCTTCAGGGGATTTACCACTGCTCTGCATGTTACTGGTCAGGAAGAAGAGCAAGTTAGCAGCAGCTGGTAATCCAATCGACACCTTTTAAGATTAATGTAAATGTTGCAAAACAGAAACTAGATAATGACTAAGCCCTAATTTTTCTCATAATACTGATGTATGATGTTATTTTTTAATGTAACTTAGAAGTCACATCTGCTGAAAATCATTGTCAATGGTACATTGTATATCAGTACCACAAGTTAATGGAAATTTAAAACTCTCTCCCTGATGATTTCATCCTGCATGTATGGTACTCATTGAGCTTATTCAATGCTGTTTATATGTACTATCTAATCCATAAAAAAATTATGTCTATAATTTTGCAATAGTATAAAATTCCATTTTATCAGGGGTCTTTCCCATCAATGGAATCTATAGATAAATATTTTGAAGCAAATGGAGATGTTTTCTAAAAGCTTAGTCACGCTGGGTAGCTCTAAATGTTCTCAGGTTAAACCAAGAGAAATTAAAGTTCTGAAACTTCACTCCTTTTCTACAGATTTTAATATACTGGCCGATAAATATTTTATAGAGCAGAATGCGATCTGAAAATTTACAAACCACACAAGTAGACTTCTATTCTATTCATCCCTGATTTAAAAAAAAAAAAAAAATCATACACAGGTAGTCATACCTAATTTACCTACTGTTAAGTACTATCATATCACTGTATCAGAAAGCATTCTCTACCTTACCTACTGTGTAAATTTCCTTTTCCTTCAGCATACCCCTAAAGTAAATCCTGAAGATAACTATGCATGGACACCTAAGGATCTGTACGTGCCTATTTGTACTGGTCTCCCCTTTGAAACAGCAGGCTATTAGTAAATCCATAGTGCTGACCCTCTGCCCAAATGCCCTTGTGTTCTCCCTTCCAGGGAAATGTCTGAAGTCAGCCCAAACTGCTTTGGAATCCACTACAATAACTGGGCTCAGATCACAACTGTTTTTGTTTTTTTTTTTAAACCACTACCAAACTGAGTTTTTAAAACTGTATTTGAGCTGCAACAAATGTTTTAAGAGAGGAACCTTTCGCCCTTGCAAAGGGCTTTGCACTATCCAGCAAATAAGAAGCTAACAGAAACAAAGTAATAAATAGATTTTCTTTTTTAATTCAGCATTTTGGATTAGAGCGGAAAAGTAATGGAAAGGAGATTGGAGCTCTGGAAAGGGCACAGGGGATAGTTAGAGGGAAGTTATTTGTCAGAAACAGTTGAATTTGTAATGTTGGAAAAGATATCCTACCAACCTATTGTCAGATCAAGGCTAGAAAGTCAGACAGAATAATGTCTAGTTAAGTCTGTGGAAGCTGTGGACCGTTCCCTTGCTCCTGAAATGCAGGAGCAGTGTCATCCTAGTTACAACAGCACTCAGTCAGATTGAGTCAAGCCTGAGC
This sequence comes from Meleagris gallopavo, assembly GCF_905368555.1. Lineage (NCBI taxonomy): Eukaryota > Metazoa > Chordata > Aves > Galliformes > Phasianidae > Meleagris > Meleagris gallopavo. The sequence continues at coordinate 54,679,342 of NC_139405.1, read as the reverse complement.
AGTATAAGCTGTGCACCAACATGCTACCTTTTTGAGTCAGATAAATGAATCCTACAGTCATATCAGCAATTTGTGTCCTTACATTGGGATGGCCTTGCTCAGGACATCATGCTCCCACCAATCTCCATACTTCTCTGAGACATAGTGCCCTCTGCATCCTGCCTGGGTCATTACAGACACCCCTAAACTTCAGCTGATCACCAGCCTACATCATCTTCAGATCTTTCACAAAGGCAGGCTGCAGATTCATTGAAAATATTATACAGATCCAAGTGAAGAGGGAAATTGTATGGGAATCTGATCCACAGACGATGCACAAAGGATGTTCACAACCATTCTCTGCATTTGTAACAAGACTTAAAATCTAGCTGAAGGCACTGATTTGTGTGTAGGCAACCACTGGATTCTACTGCCAGTCACTATCCAGCCATTCCATGTGATTCGGCATGGAGAAGTCTGTCTTTAAATTTTCCTAACGGTAATATACCCAGTATAACTTAGAAACTAACCTGCAAGTGTAATGTCTTTCTAGGGTGGGATATATAAAAATCTATTTTACACTACACTTTCACTGAGGTTATCCACCTTCTCCTATTTTCATGACTACAGCAGGCTGTGCCTCTTCCAGTTTTTCATCATTATCGTGGCCCAACAAAGAAAGCTGCTACAGATTTAACTAAGGGCATGCTTGATTGTAGAGTTCTTCAGCATCCTCAGGCTTACTTGTTAAGATCTTAAGGAAAAGAACAAATACCTTTGGGAGTTAGTGTATCATCTACCACCTTGCAATTCAGAGAAATTTCTGGGGGAGCTGAGGCATGTGAACAAAATGTGAGATATGAACTCTCTCAGCCATGGCAGCAGGTTACTAGGGATGCATCTTCTTCCTCTCCTTATTCCCATGTTCTAAAAATGTTTTATTCCTTCATATGTTATTGATAGCTGTAAAAAGAGTAACCATGCTTGAGCCCTTCCTAAAGATGGCCAAGGTAGAATTTAAGAAGAAGGAAAGAAAGTCAGGGGGAAGAAAGATGGGATTGAGTGCACCCTCAGTAAGTTTGCAGACAACTCCAAGTTGGGAGGGAGCATTGATCTGCTTGAAGAGAGAAAGGCACTACAGAGGGACCTGGATAGACTGGATCGATGGGCTGAGGTTAGCTGTATAAGTTTCAATAGGGCTAAGTGTACGGTCCTGCATTTTGGTCACAAAAACCCCAGGCAACCCTATAGGCTTGGGGAGGAGAGGCTGGAAAGCTGCCTGATGGAAAGGGACCTTGGTGTACTGATTGATAGTGGGCTGAATATGAGCCAGCATTGTGTCCAGGTGGCAAAGAAGGCCAATGGCATCTTGGCCCGTATCAGGAATGGTGTGGTGAGCAGGACTAGGGAAGTCATCCTGCCCCTGTATTCGGCATTAGTGAGGTCTCACCTTGAGTACTGTGTTCAGTTTTGGGCACCTCAGTACAGAAAGGACATCGAGGTGCTGGAGTAGGGCCAAAGAAGGGCAACAAGGCTGGTGAAGGGCTTGGAGAATATGCCCTATGAGGAGACACTGAAGGAATGGGGGCTGTTCAGTCTGGGGAAAAGGAGGCTGATGGGAGACCTTATTGCTCTCTTCCAATATCTAAAAGGTGCTTACAGTGAGAATGGGGTTGGTCTCTTCTCACTGGTGACAGGTGACAGGACGAGGGGAAATGGCCTTAAGTTGTGCCAGGGTAAATTTAGGTACGGTATCAGGAAACGCTTCTTTACAGAGAAGGTTGTTAAGCACTGGAATAGGCTCCCCAGGAAGGTGGTTGAGTCACCATCCCTGAATGTGTTTAAAAACATTCAGATGTTTTTAACACATGTGGTGTTCAAGGACATGATTTGGTGGAGAGTTGTTAGTTAGGGTAGTATGGTTAGGTCATGGTTGGACTCGATGATTTTTAAGGTCTTTTCCAACCTGAGCAATTCTATGATTAATTCTAAGTGGAAAGTATCTTAGAAAGAAGATGCCCTGGTTGATGACCTGTCATTATATAATGCACAAATCAATTTTTTACTGGGACTTGAATATGTTTCTTTTGGTTTCATACAGAATGGGCATAAAGAGCATGTTCTGTTTGAGAGAGATTAAGCAGTCTCTCTAATATCCGAGTTCCTTTCTAAAGACTACAGTGAATGGAAGAGATAGACTGTTGGGGGCTTAGGAAGAGGAATACAATCCTGTGGTAGAAGACAGCATGTCTTGGTGTGCCACCAATGCTGAGAAGAGAGAATCAATGAAGACTCGTCAGAGTGCCACCAGTGCTAAGCCACAGCTAGAAAAGGAAGAAATTACTTAGTTGAGCAGGATTGCTTAGAAAGATCGGCTTATAAATTTGAGAGATTCCCTGAACACTTATTCTGGAGAGAATTAACCAAGGTGTCTGTGCCTAGTTCAGCTCTTTTCCAAGAGCTGCATGATCAAAATCTCCCTTTATGGCCAAATCATGTGCTTCAAACAATTCTGTTAATTGCTGTGAAAGAGTTATCCACTTGAGATTTCTAGACCTGCAGCAGATCACCTAACAATGCCTATATTCTTTTTTATATTATCTGTCGTACTTTCAGTCCATGTTTCCTGATGCAGAGAGATACATGGCATAATCTCCTTCACCCTTTTCCCTCCTGTTGTTCCTGAACAAGATGTGCTCTTCGGTATTAGTATTCTAGTCACATATTCACATGACTGTACCCTATCAAGTTTCTGTTATGTCAATTAAGTTGTAATTTTAATCTTGCATTAAAGTTTCCAGCTCCTTCTCTTCACATGAATACATTTGTGCATATGTTGGTTTGCTTTCTTCTTCTTTCTTCTACAACCCTTCATAAATAATCATTAACTTTTCATCTTTCCAGACTTTTTTTCTAGGGTCGTTCTGTTTCCCATCTTTGCATACATGTACTCATTTGATCTTGTCCTTCTCTAAGTAGAAACTGCAACATTATGTGCTTCCAGGCCACTCCATCATTTAACCCAGGAAGTATCTCCATCACAAAAACCACAAAGGCTACTTCTCAGAGGGCCACATGATTTCCAGAGACTGAGGTGGCCTCAGAGATATTATCTAAGACTTTGCATAGACCTAAAACATACCAGCACCCTGCTCATAAAAAACAGTGCAATATTAATAAGATCAATATGAAAGTATAGAAAATGGGAGAAAAAAAATGGGATTAAATAGACATTCATAAAGCCCCTAGTGCCTATATTCCAAAGTAGCACCTATATTATAACTGCTCGTGAATGATGTTTGCCTAACCCTACTTTTAAAAATAGCCAGTAATAGGACACTCTGGACTATCACTGCCAAGCTATTTCAGTATTTCACTCTCCTACCTTTAGTTTCTCTCACGTCTGATAACTACCTTTGCTGCAATTTACTTGTTCTAACCACAGTGAATGGGGAGAAAATATATTCCCCTCCTCATTGCCAGTTACCTATTTCTGTACAGAGCCAGAACACGTTTGGACAGAGGTCCCTTATTGCCCATAATGTCACATCCCTAATGTGGGTCCTCATAGATTGTAGGGACTCTCCTAAGAAACGCTTAGCAGAGTTTGAGACAAGTCACATTTATATAAATGTTGCTATGAAGCCTCTAAAAGATTTTAGAGGCCAAATAATGTGTCCAGTACAAAGAATTAACTCCAGTAGTGTTTAGGTCTGGAGATTTGCTCTGTCATTTTTTATTTTGAATAAATGTACACTTTAAACAGTTAATAACAGCAACACGCCTTTTTTCAGTTGAGGTAGAGTTGATTTTCCATCATACCAGTCGGTATGATTCTGTGTTTTGGAGAAAAACATTGTTGATAACGCACCAGCTGAAACCAGGACAGAACTAAACAATATGAGATCATTCAGATCTGATCATTCTCATTGGAGAACTATATTGTTTTCAGCTGATGTTCCCTAAACTGGTCCCTGAAGAGGAATTCCCAACGTGCAGTACTTGGCTGAGCCCTTACTAATGCTGAGTGAAGATGAATGTGATAATTTTCTTTGTATTAGAGATAATACGGCTATTTATATGTTCCAGATTGCTTCATACAGTTTTCTAAGCACAGTCAGATGAAGATAATGAGCTCTAATTGATTTTGTAAATCACTAACTTACTTAATATATTTTTAACATGTTATTCCAGCACTTACAACACCACAACCCTTTGTATTTCTTGCTGAAGATGGTTATGTTAGCAGTGACACTACAGGCAGAATTTTATGTGATAAAAAAAACAAAAACATCATAAATATTTTGGACTTTTCAGAGCAATTTGTGATAGCATCAACTGATTGTCATGGATGTATTCTTCTAAAGAAGCTCCCACTACACATTTTTTTTGCCTGTTCTGTGGATCACTGAGAGTCTATTCACTTCCAAAAGCATTTATATGAATTTTAAAATTAATTGTTAGACTGTTTGGAGTTATTAGGAGAGATTTATGTATAGTAAACCAATCTCTTTGCAAGGAACCCCTGGAAGAGCAAATCAATAAAATTAAAATGATGAAGACAGTTAAACAGTTGTTGTAACCAGCTGACCTCCTATCAGCTATCTTGTGCTGGTGTGGCCTCTCTTGCCTGTGCTAATTGACTTTGACATATGCTACTTGTTTTTTCCTTCTGCTTCAGCTGCACAGCATCCCTTCTGCCAGTGATGCAGCAAGACAAAAAGTCAGCCTCTTGCCTTCTGACACAGACTTTGGTATGAAATAAAACCCTCGTGGCAGTCCACGGCAGAGTTGTAAGGAGAACACAGCTGGGCTGCGACTGGCTGATGGAATGGATGTTTGCCCAGAGAAGCAGATCTTAAGCAGACCATAATGTAATAATGAAAGGAGTTTGCTAATTTGCAATATAGCTTGTGCTCACTGATAAAGGGTGTGTACAGTAGCTTGGTCTTATCTCTTTTGCCAGGTTTACGCTGGTGTAGCAGCACCGAGAATTCAGAGAAGCAGTTCCTGATTTCCTTCTGGGCAAGGGCAGAATCAGGTCTGATTTTGCACCGCAACCCAAACAGATAACAACTGTCCCTGGGAAATATCTTGGGAATATTTAAGAATTCTACTCTATATATGTGCATATTTATAGCTATCTCCATATTGTGTGGATATTTTGGATCGTTCTAGTACCTCTCATTATAAAGTATTTCTAAGCTAAATCCAGGACAGACAAATTATGTCTCTGGCTTCTTTTAGTAAGGTAGCCTGCTTAAATCACTGTCACATTCTTCCCATAGTAGTCGCTTAAAATTAATAGCACATGCAGAGGAAAGACTAAACCCTTTGACGTCACTCCTGAAATGAGGAAACATAAACAGAAAAGGCTTCACTCCAGCGAGCTGACAGTGCCGAAGCGGATTGGTCTGCTTTCTCTTGCCTGTGGCAGTTGACAGCACCTCCCAGCCGTGCACGGCCTTCTGCTTGCTAACACAGACAGGCTGACTGCAGCAAGCTCAGCTCTACCCCAGTCCGTACACTGGCAGAAAAGTGCACTCTCTTTCCGATTTTTTTTGCTTCTTAAGGTGGTTTATTGGCTGGGTTGGGGGTTTTGGGGAGGTTTTCTTTTCCTTTTTTTTTTTTTTTTCCTTTTTTTTCTTTTTTTCCTTTTTTCTTTTTTTTTTCTTTTTTTTTTTTTCTTGTTGTTGTTGTTGTTGCTGCTGTTATTTACTTGTATTCCTAATCCTGGATGCAGTTACTGGATTCTGCAGTACAAGTCTTCATGAACAAGCTGCACCGCTTACAGATTTCACAGCATTCAAAGGTCACAGAACTGCCACTATGGTTAAATGTCTTGTTTAATGGTTGAGGTATGTACAGCAAATCTAAAAGAGCCAGCATGATGATTTCTGAAGGGGAACTAAAACTGTGAGGGGGAAATGGAGATAATACTATTATTTATTGGGAAAGATTTTTGCTGATGATAGTTACTACAGCAACAAGATTTTGAATTTCCTCCCTTTTTCTCTTTATTCAAACTGGATGAGAATTCTAACTTATGTTGGTTTAACTCTGTGATGGCAGAAGGAGATTGGAGAAATAATCTGTTATTATAGTCCTTTCTGATCTGCAAAGGGAAGTGTGATTGCTTTCTGTGTATATTTTTTGACTGCTCTATGACAGGAGAGGATACCTGGCACACCTGGCTTAGATGAAGGGAAAAGAAAACAAACTCATTTGTATCCTGGGGGGGTTGTGAGTTTGTCTGAGAGTTAGAGCAGAGAAAGGAGCTGGAAATAAACAGATCGAGCAGAAGAGATTATCAGCTTCAATTTTAGGACTATATCTACCTTTTTTTTTTTTAACTTTATTTGAGTTCATAAGTTTGAAATTAAGAAGCTTGTGTTTTGACTGATGAGCAGATCCACGGTGTAAAGAGAGTGAGCTCATAATCTTATATTAATGCCGGTTTTCAGATAGCTTTTGCTACTCACCCTGAGAAAAGTGGAAATGAATTGGAAGTTGAAGTAATGCAGCCTGATGCCAGTTTAAGAGCATATAGGCTCAATTCATATTTGAGCTAGTGATCTGCCTTGAATGAGTATTGCAGCAGCACAGTGGCCGGTGTGTGCTGCAGGAAGCGAAAGCAACTGCTAGCATAAAACTAACATTGTTTTCAGGAGCGTGATTCTAACATACAAGAGGAGGAGCCACTTGTAAGAGCTTGTGTGTATGTGGTCTTAAAAATAATTTCAGGCAACACAGCTAATGTCCTTTGTTAATTGGATTAAAATACAGGTATGCTTAGCAACTAGCAATCTTCACATTTTCCCAATCTGTGAAACAAGACAGCTCTCTTTGAGATGTTACTGTAGATATAAACCCTCTAGAATTCGAAAATCTTTTAGTTTAACTTCAAAATTTATACCTGATGAAACTATCTACATGAAAAGGAAGAGAACATGAGCATACCTATCGTGCAATGCACCTGAAAGGGTTACAAAAATTAACCATACTAGGCTCAAACATGCCTGCTTAAAGACTGCAAAAATATTAGCTCTGAAATGCAGAGGATGTGATATGTGCTGTGAATGGACAATTGCTATTCTGCAGTGCCTAGTGGGAAAACAAGGACTGTGTGTATTGCAAATGCATAACTGCAGCTCCTCCATTTCCTCTGCTGTGTCTTTAGTGATGGCTGCAGAAACAAAGAGGCTTGTCACAGATAGACTCTTTAGTGCCACATCTGTTCTGAGGTACTTGAGGACAATTTTTTTCATGTCATGCAACAACATCAAGTCAAGCTGTGATGGTTGAGCTATTCCGTAATCCCTGTGCCATTCTGTCCTCCACAGCCCTCCCCAAAATCTTATGGGAGCTGCCAGCTGTTTTAAAAACTAAAGCGCTACTTCTTTAGGCCTAAGCTTACAAAGATTAATGCAGTATTTGTTCAGTGATCCATTAGTAAATGTGACCAAGGGAAGCCTCAGTCTAGAGGGGCTACACAGTCTGTTCTGCAAGAACCAACCTTATAGCTACAGAAAAATAATCGTGTTTCCAAATGGCAGTCTGGAAGACATTGGTTTATACTTGCTTTGTAGAGTTAAATTACTGACTTTTTAGATAAACAAAATCTTTTGAAAGAAGGTTGGTTTTTAAGCTCTGAAATCTGTATTTTGTAGCAGCTGCTACTGGTGGTATGAATAGTAAATATGCTAAGTGTACTTCAGTTGAGGAAATGACACTATTTTTCTACTTTACTAATGAAAGTTTCTCTGCAGTGCTTTCTCTGAACATTCTCCATTCAGCATCAAGAACAAAATACAATTTAAGGTTGGCCTCTGCAGAGGATAAGAAGCTTCCTAGCATTTGGAGTCACATTGTGTCAAAAAGAGTGTACCGCAGAAGCTTCTTGTAATATAATGGCTGCTCCTTCTGAGGTTATTGCAGTAGGGGGGACATGAGCTGTCACCTGTGAAGTGATTCCAACAGAGTAATGCACACTCTACTGAACTTGATTCATTGTACTGCAGATCACTTTCAAATTGTGAATTTAATTCCATACTGTAGTATATAAATATAGCATATAAGAGCAACTGTTTCTTCCCCTTCCTTTCCATTTAAGTGCTTTTCCCTCCTGAAGCCCAGCTCTCGACTTGCCCTTACTAGATCCCTAGGTAGGTCATCAAACCAGACTTATTTTCCAGTGTCTTCATTGCAATGATGAATTATAATTGAGACATTCAGTCATACACAATTCATTTTCACTCATGCAGTGGTCTTTCTATCAATAGTGAAGCATCTTTTAAGGACAAATAGCCTACAAAGTTGATATTTTATGATGCATACATGGTTTTCTTGTACTTTTTTAGTCTCATTGGGAAAAAAAAAACAAAAACTTCTCTTGTACTGGTGATTTCCTTTACTTGAGTGGTATGAAGCAGAAATGCCAACTACTCACCAAGATGTTACTGTCAAAAGACAAAAGGCTGATGCCTCTTCATTTAATCATAAGAAATGTTTAATACTTAATCTGTCATTTGATCTCATAACTATATGGCCAAAAGCTCTAGATGCAATGGGGCTAACAGAAGAGCAAGTCATTTGAGGCAGCCAGGAAGACATCCCATTCAAGTGAGCATTCTCAGCAACTCACTGTTCATCTTTTTTTCCATTTTAGTGCTTGAAATTCTTACAGCTCACCATGTGTTTGTCACAGGGTGAAAGTGAAAGGGACAGCTGGGGTCTTACCAGCTGCCAGAACAAAATTACGTGTTTTGTAATGAAATGATAGCTCAGTATTCTTCCTCCCACATCCATACTGGGTGGAAGATGGGTCTCTGTATGCTAGAATTATAGCATTCATTTTTCTTGTTCTTTAGCCAGAAAATAAGCATATTCCTGCAGGAATGTTATACTTCTAGTCAAACACTGGCTTTACGTGTAGTGTGAAAATGACACTTCTCAGCCACAATCTTTGGGATGTGGAACTGATGTTATTTAGAGTTTATGCCCTGGGTTCACTGGGACACTCAGTCTTTTGGTCTCCATATCCTAGAGCAGTTCAAAAGTTCTAATGCTTTTTATTTCTCTGGCCAATCTGAGGTGCATCCATGTAGGCAATGACAGCTGTAAAGCCAGGCACAACAAAGGCCCTTATATGCAGTTATGCAAGAGAGACTAGTAAGCTTTTCACAGTAAGTGGAAAAGCAAAGGACATGTCTTCTGAGAGCAATAGGTATTTGTCAAGTCTGAAGTACTATCTTTGTGTACATACTAGGGAGATAGGTTGTATTTGTTCTATTTAAGCAAATTCATTTGATTTACTGAAATTTAAAATGCAACATCCACTTCTGAAAGACTATTTAACAAAAGAATTCTGTCTTCCAGAAAATTGTTTAGAACACTTATTAAATCTATTTTTACTACTACTCTTACTACAGTAGCATCCCAAGAAAATAGCATTAGAAAAACACTATTTGGTCTTTTGAAATTATCATTTCTGTTTTTCTGTATCAGACTGTGTCAGTCAGATGTGTATTGCTAAGGTTCACAGTGCTCAAAACTGGTCTTCTGTTTTAAGGCCTCCTGTTTTCAGATAGAAAATTAAGAAATTTAAGAAATAGAAAATTTAAGAAACAGAAAATTAAGAAATTTAGCCAGATCAGATAGAAAAGAGAGCAACTCAGAAGCCAGACTTCAGTAGCAAATTTGTAAGCAAAAATTTTGGTGCAGGGACAGTTCTCAGAAGGCAACAATTAAATGATTTAAGCACTTCTCTTACACACATTTAATAGTGTGGTATCTGCCATCCAATGATGCTGTAATTTTGAGGTACATTTTTCACATTGTTCTTAGACAGTGAAAAATTAGCTGTCATTTTATTATGTAAACAGTGTTGAACTATAGAAATTAAACTAGTGAAAGGGCCCTACTGAGTTTGATTTTCTTACTCCTTTCTTCCTCCCAGTGGGAGCTGTGAGGATGGATGATAACTCAGTTTAGCTACTTATTTAAGCCACATAGTCTCATGGTGGTATATGATACGTCTCTGCTAGCTTGCTATCTAGCCAAATAAGATATCCAGGTTGCCTGGATAGATAAACATAGCTGATGATCTCTCCCTCTTAATAGGTGGGGGTGAGCAGTTAGGATTCTCCCAGTCACACTGAGAGACAAATTTGTTATAGTTTATCTAAAGGAGAATTGCATGCAAACACAAAAAGCAAGATTTATTTTTCTTTGAGTAGATTATATTAAAAATAAGAAACAAATATTTAGCAGAAGATATCAGCAGAGATTTCTTTCTGTAGCTGGTAGGTTTATACTAGTTACCCACAAAAATTCCTGGTATGAGAAAACACACCAACTAATCTTTTACTGCAGCGTGTGTTAATGTTAGCAGTGTAAGATTTTTTAAAAGCACAGCACAGAATTTCCCATCAAATTAAATTTAGCTCATTGTCTTGGAGGCATAAAAACACACTTGTGGAGCGATTGCTGCCAGGACCTATGTACTGTTCTCTATGTGGTCATTCAGAGCAGTCGATGACTCTAACCCATCTGGATGTAGAAAAGAGGTTTTAGAAGGGAACATTACCTTCCAAGAATAAAGTGGGAGGTAAGCATGTTTTTGACTGAATGTACAGCAACTAAGAGATGGCTCTGAGGAATGCACATCTTTAAGGCTGAAATCAAGAGACCTCAACTTTAAGTAGAGAAATCCTAGAAGATTATATTAAGCTACTGCTACCATGTAATTGCTCATGCCCTCTGAAATGCGTACATTATTTGTTCTGAAAGGAAGGGTCTACGCTCTCATGCTCTTCTTCCCTTCCTCCCCAATACTCAGCCTTTCTCCCACAGCTCAGTTTTTGCAATGCTTGTGAACGCAGGCTGAGCTCTGGGGTTTGACCATTTTGCACTCACTATTATGAAGTGCCAACGCTGCCAAACCTTAGTGCAAGGGCTCATCCCTTAGAAAGAGCCAGCAATTCCTAGGTGGTTGCTGTGCTTTAGAAACGAACATCTATTGACATGAAATGCCTTCGTACTTTCCCAGGCATTCAGCTGTCAGCCAAGGGGTATAGATATTTTCCACTTTGCATGTTGTGAGCCTATTATAGACTTGGGAGAGCTGCTTAAAGAGTCTCAGAGGGCAGCATCTGCTTAATATTTCTGTAGAGGAGCATCACTTTCCATCAGAAACTGAGGGTGTAGCAGTGCTGTGAACCTTACCTATGTATGCAGCTGCACACAGAAATATACTAAATACGAGCAACATCTGACTTTTGGTTTCACCTCTCGCTCAGTTTGCCACTTGGCCTTAACCTTGTGAGATGGTTAAGCAGAAGGAGGACCTCCTGCATATCAGGCTGCTGGGGTGGATGAGGATTGCTCACAGAGAGAAACAGGGAGAGATGAATGTGGATGCAGGATGTCTTAGTGGAGACAGGGCCACCTGGCATACTTCTGACTTAGGGCTAACTGATAGCCATGCTGAAAAAGCTACTGCTATGATTTGTTTCAAATGCTGGGATATGACCTGGGTCTAATTGACTTATTAGTAGGCATTTCTGTTTGACACACTGCCACAATATCTGTCTATTAATAGCAATGTTCAAGTGACATCAAAGCAGCCGTCATAGATTTAATTGGTCAGTGTATCTCCATTTTAGTCAATATTAGCTTTAGAAGACTGTAAGACAGCCAGAAAAACAATTATTAGTCGTGATTAAGGAAGGAGAACTTGCATACATCAGCAAAGGAGAGGAGGGAGGTTTTCTTCTTCAAGGAGTATAGTGAGTTCATTTTTGCTGTAGAAGAAAGGACACAATTATTAACAAGCTCTCTATCAGTACACTGAAAATGCCTTTACAAAACTAGATGATGTAGAATATAATGTACTGTAGAAAGAGAATTATTATACTGAAAGTAGTGTATTTTCCAAATTCTATTATTCTGTTGTTTGGTGGTTGTTTTTTTTTGTTTGTTTGTTTTAACAAAAGAATGGTCTTCAGTTTTTCCAATGAACTAGAGGACCCAGGTGGAAAGGTAAAACAGGAATGTATTTCTTTACCAAGCAAATTCCTCAGGTGCACAGTTGCTTTGTTTTTGTAGGGCTGCTTTGAAAAGAACCACTGAAAGAGAAAAAGAAGACTCAAATTGGACTGGAGTGTGAGAGTGTAAAATGGCGTGGTTCCACCAAGATTAATAGGTCTCCATCAATTTATATCTGTGAAAGATCAGACCCAGTGTGAGCATTCGGGACTTATAAGCACTCCTCTTCACTAGCTAGATCAAATATTAGGCTCGTTAACCTTTAGCAGAACCTGTTTCACACCTGTGTTTTCCACTGCTCCCTCACAGTTGAGGTACTGTCAAACTGCTTTCAGTGGCTCAGAGAAACTGTGATGCATTCTTTTCCTTCCTCCCATCACCTTCTTTCTCTTGTTTCTCATGAAAAAATAAAAATAAAAAATAAAAATGTTTGCCAGATTTTATCTGAAGTGACAATCTCACAGTTAATTTTTAGCGTCTGTACAATCACCTGCAAAAGCATATAAATTTGTCATACAGACAAGGTAGATCTCACTGTGCTCAGTATGGACCATGATCTGTTGCAATGGTACAGCTAAGTAAGTAATAATTAAAAAAACTGATAAACAAAGGGAAAATGATAATTTTGCTTAAGGGCAAAAATGCGTGGCACTGTTTCACAAGGTATTTTTCATGCAGCAAGGCTGTAACATCCTCCCTCTTTGAACCATGAAACTATGGCTGTTATAATAATATTCACTACCAAAATATATCTTCTGTAACAGTATGGTAACAAAAAACAGTACAACATGAATATCTTGACATGGTATATATCATCATCAAAGCCTGAACCCACTTCAGTTTTTAAATGAAATAGCCATGTCTAAAAAGCTGCTTTGCACAAGAGCTTGTCTGGCAAGCATTTTTTGCCTTCTTCCTCAGACAGAAGTAGACAATGACTTGTGCTTTGTGCTGCTAAGAGGGTAGAGGAAAGAAACATCCAAGCTCCCTCTCTGCTTGTGCTGGTTCCCATGCAGATGGCCACAGCAGTGTTCCTGAGCACTGGGGGGTCCTGGCAGGCATGAGCTGGAGCCCATTGCTCCATGCAGAGACATGGCTTGAAATTGAGGCCTCTGGATTATAACAGCTGAAGTGACAGATAAATCCTGTCCTGAAACAGAAAACCTTCTAGTTGGTGTTTTGTCCAAATAGGCACTTTCCCACTGGCTTTCATTACAGTAAGCTGTTGATTATTGGAGAAAAGCATGAGTGTAATTTGAGGAAAAACATCTCACCTCTACTGAAGAACTCTGACCTTGCATGTGATGACTGAGGGACGCATGGGCTTTTAAAACCCAGTTACTTGCCCCCTCCCCGTAGATGTTCAAAGCCAGGTTGGATGGGGCCCTGGGCAGCCTGGTCTAGTATTAAATGTGGAGATTGGTGGCCCTGCCTGTGGCGGGGGGGTTGGAGATTTATGATCCTTGAGGTCCCTTCCAACCTGGGCCATTCTGTGATTCTATGCCTATTGAGAAGAGGTGATCAAAAACCTTGTTCCGATCATTTGATCTTTTACAAAAGTCAAGTTATTGAGCGTGCATTAAAAGCTGTAATGTTCACCGAAGCCTTTAATTTCCTTATCCTTCAGCAATCCTTTTCTCACCTTCCTCCCAGTATGACTAGTAGTGCTTATTTTTTATTTTGAAAATAATTGAAAAATTAGCAGCACTTCATGCTTTATTTATTTAATAACTGGCAAGCTTATTTCTTCATGTTAAAATTTCCTCATAGCGATTAACACTTTTCACCTTTAGAAAAAACTTGCTTTAAAAAGAGGCTTGAGCATGCACCACAGAAGTATTCCTTTTTTTCCCATCCTCCCCCTGCATGCAGCACTTCAGGGCTTCTGCAGCAGAGTAAAGGAGTGTGGGATTTTGTTTACTTTTTTTTTTTTGCTTAAACACTGTAGCTAGCAAGCTTTATTTTTTTTTTTTTTTAATCCAATCATGAGCGAGAGGGAGGATTATAATATACAAACATGTCAGGTGGTCTTGAGGGGAAGCCTCACATTCATTTCATCCACTTATCATGCAACTGCAACTCAGTTCCACTGCATTCGAATTTTTAAATTAGTATTTGTGGTTTAGTGTAAAGATACGCACAGCATCACTTTTTTTTTTCCTTTCAATCATGTTTACTACTAATGTGAAAAAAGCCTGAGCTGAGTTCTGTTGTTTCACAAATATTAGTAGAAAGTATTTTGTATTTCATAAAATAATAAAGTAGAAAGCAGTTAATGCCAATCTGCGTGTGCCATTGTAAATTTTTATGATAGCTGATAAAAACTAGTTTGCAAATAAATGATTCCTTCTCTAGAAAGGTCTCTTAAGCTCTAGATGTTTAAAATGTAGAAAGCAACTGGCAGAGAGCTCTCAGTGCTTTCTAGCCACCCTTTAATTGTCAGCTGTTGACAGCATCTCGACAGTTGACCTTCTTCAATTTTAGGAGGGCTTCAGAAGCCTCTGAGCTACTCAATTTCTAGAGATGTTTTCTGGGAGATAACATTAAAGGAGAATTTTTTCATTTTTGACTCTCTTATCCACATTTTCTGTTCTGTAAGAACACTTGTCTAAAACTTAGCTTTTTGACAAGCTGATTTATAGGTTTTGGCACGGGAACTAATGCTGTTTCTCCTCATAGCAGACAGATAATTAGTCACAATCTGATATTAACATCTTCTCCATTACCTAAGCTGTTTTACACTTTGTTAAGTTTAACACAAGCAAATCTAATGCCTTTGAACAAGCCATGTTGCAAATAATCATAAATAATTTATGAAGACACTGTTGTAAGTCAACCTCTGGCAGACTGGAATCTGACTTCTCTTACCACTGAATTCAACAGAGAAGTACCACTTGAGTGCAGCAGAGGGAAAACTTTGTTTTAGCTAATTTACAATAAAAAGTTAAGTATGAATAACCCTGTAGACATATTTGCTCTACTTTTTCCTACTGGGAGATGAGATTCATCAGTTTGCCTTCAGATTTGACATACTCCAAATCTTTCTGTATTATCAACAAATAATCTACACTGTAGAGAGTAATAGGGTCATTCTGAGGTATAGAGTAGATGTAGATTTCAGCAACCAGGATATCAGGAAAAGAATCGGTGAAGAGTCCACCACTAGAAATTTCTGCCAAAAGCAACAGTGGTGGTGTATTTATCTGCTTGTCACTTAAATTGCCCTCATTGCATTTCAAAATCAAGTACCTGCATATCACAGGGTGATATAGTCCTGTTTCTTTGCATCTTTCCCACGAATCTTAAGCACTCCTGCAGTCCCTCACAGCTGGAAAGGAACTCTTTGTAAAGTCAGACATGTAAAAGGGATTGGCTTTAGTCTTGGCCAAGGCAGATGAGAAATTCAGTCAACCTAAACTTCCAAGTTTTTGGTTTTTTTTTAATTTCACTACTTTTTTCTTTAGAGAGTACAAAACCAAACCAAATTGGCTTATCTCATTTATTAATAATTTCTACATTTTAAACTAAAGAACTTTCTTTCTACCTATTTTTTTTTAATGGAAATATAAAAGAAAATAAAAATTTTCTGTCTTCTGATTCTGGACTGTTACATCTCACACTGTCCCTTTGAACTCTAAGCAGATTGTTACAGGAAGATGATGTATCATCACGAGGCAGACTATAGGGCAGGCATAATGGGAAGATATTTCCTAGGTTATCGTGAAATTTCAGAAACATTTCTGATCAAGATCAGTGACAGAGTGAAGGGGGGAAAGGCAAGTACAGATGATCTCAGAGACTTAAGATCCCAAATAGCAACATGATACAATGTTCAGACTCATACCAGATGAAATGCTAACCTTGGAAAAAATTGTATTGAGCTAAGAGATTATTTAAGGCTATTGCTCTGTGATGCAAAGCTGTGTGGCAGTGTCAATGTAGTACAAAAATATTGCATGTAATATATTAATGAGATTAGTAAGATTCCATCAGGAAAGATATTGTTTCCCACAAGAAGCTCAGCAGACTTGAATATATTAAGAGTTACTTTTTCTTTAAATGGCTCCCATAACTGCATATAAATATCTTTTAAGAGTTTGGAGATCGAAGTTTTAGTCACTTCCAATTTTAAAGCTGTTAAATAAATTATTGTTTAAATATAAACAATATTTATAGGTCTTCTATTTTCTCTGTGTATGAAATTGCAGAATAACCTAGTATTTATATAAACCGTCTATTTTGTCAATCTTTTATGATGGAAATTTGGCCATTTCTTAAAACATACGTTGTTACGGAAAATTACACTGTATCCTAAGGATGCGGTGTTCTTTCTACAAACTGGAGACAGAAATACCTCAAACTTTTTTTTTTTTTTTTTTTTTAAATGGTAAAATCTAAGGATTCACTTCACCTACCTTATTCACACAGAACACAAAGCACAACTCCAGTTTCAGTAGCTGAGGTAGAAACCTTGTATACCCTGTGGGTTCGCTATAGCAACCCAAACAGCAGTGAGTGATCCCATAGCTCTGATAGTAGTGCAGCTTTCTTCAGAGTCACTTGACCCAGCAAGGCTGCATGGGTCCATATTACTTTGACAAGAATTGCTCTTGGAGAATTTGTCGTCTCTGCCCCCAAAAGCCCCTTGACATGGCAGTGGCAGGGTGCGTGCAAATAGTGAGTGAAAAGGTGGAGAAGGAAGAAAAGGGAAAGGGTGGATACAGAGAAAGACAGGGAAAAATTGCACTATGGCTTGTTATCTTTAATGTCTGTAATAATGCACTTTCCTCTGTCTAATACTGCATAGCAAATTGCTGATGCTGAATGTACTTCATGTCTATTTCTCCTCATTTCTATTAAGCCTTAATTGTTTGATCTCCAATGGTTATACACTGGCTCCATGAGAAATAACTAGTCCACTCAACATCATGGTTATTAGGAGTTTGGGTCCAGGTTCTTAATAGGATTTCTTCACAGTGCTTGACTTCGCCACTCTGTTGACGTAAATTCTGTCTCCACTGTCAGGATAAGGATTGTTTGTATAGGAGACATCTCTGTAAAACCTCAAAATGAGATGATGAGAAACAGGATTATCATATCCCTCTACAATCCCCTTTCCAAATGCAAGATATATGTCTTTCAATTTTTCAAGCAAATCATCACATTTTTAAAGAAGAATAAGTGAGAGAGCAAGTCATAAGCTATAGTCCTACCTTCTGCAACACTGAAGAATTTTCATCCTTGAGACCAAAGTGTAAAAGAGAAAAAATAAATCTGAGAAGACTGTAGGAAATGTAATGATTTTTCTTTTAGAACCAGCAGTGATGAGGATTATTATTTATCCCCTCTTGGTCATTTATTAACCTCACTTATTCACCCTGTGATGTCTTATTATATACAGATATTAGGACCATTAACACATACCTTGAGAATTTATTACTTCAGTTTTCTTTAACATGTGAAAAAAAAAAAAAAAAAAAAACAACCCATAATGGCAGTACCTGCAAACAGTATGTTTCACAACAATAATATGATCATGTGTGGGGTTTTTTTTCAGTGGAAAATGGTGATTTAAAATGGTTTGGATTATTTAGTTTGTTAACAATGTATTTAATCATGTGACTGGTTTTACATACAGGAGTGTTTGAATACTGAAGAAGTTCCACTGTCTTTGTAGGTCTTCACAATGCCAGCTTATGGCACTAGCAATCAATTATTGTATTGCTCAATTATTTTAACAGTTTTAGAAATTCCATAAAATATTTATTCTGTGCTTGTTTTGGAAAGTTGAGACAAATAATTTGTGGATTTGAAATATTTTTATTGCTTTAAAAAAAATTGTTATAGTACAAAATTTATAATTGTGAATCATTCGTGAATTATTTTATTAAATACAGTTTTAAGGGAAAATCAGAGGATCTAGCAGAAAGTCACAAAATGAAAGAAAATCAGGGAAGATCAGAATTACAGAATCACAGAATTGTGGGGGCTGGAAGGGACCTCTAGAGATCATCAAGTCCAGCCCCCCCGCAAAGCAGGCCCCCTATAGCAGGCTGCACAAGTAGGCGTCCAGGCGGATCTTGAACACCTCCAGAGAAGGAGAATCCACAACTTCCCTGGGCAGCCTGTTGAGAACTATGACTGGATGTTCTTCCAGTCAAGCGTCATGAAAAAAAACACTTAATGCAGAAAACATAGTAAATACAAGCTGAATTCTCTTAGCTTTATCCTAATGTACCATGTATGAAAGAGGGTTGTGTATGTTCCGTAAAGAAAGTAGCATGATTTCTAGTATTTCTATTTAGTTAATATCTGAGTTTATAACAAGAAAAATCTGACTCTTTTGTTCTATCAACCTGGCCTTTCTACTCTGTATTTTCTGTAATTTGTGCATTAATACTCTGGTGACTAATGTCTATGTGTTTTATTTTATCTAACAGCTCAAGACTTTCTGGGATCTACTCTTTCTTAATTTCTTCTGAATTTCTTCCCCTGGTATACCTTGCATTCTGATATAACAAGGTTAATGCTGCGGTTTTGTAGGCTTCACCATATCTCCCAACATGTTTGATCACAAATAAATGAGTACAGCAAAATTACCTTCCTATTGCTAACACATCAGCAAATCAGGCTACGCCTCTATTTAGATTCCAGCTTCTTAATGATCCTGAGGATATCAGTACAATTTAAAATAAATTTCCTGGGAAACTGGTCTGCCTTGGTGGCATTTGGTACATGGGAATTCTAGAATAAGGAATAAACAAAGGTCACCCCACGTTTTACATCGTTCTCAGAAACATCAAACTAGACAGCTAATGTTTGACTACAGGCATTAAGCCTCTAGGCTTCACTGTCTATTCCTTATTTTCCCTGTACTTGTACCACCATTCATACAAATCACATTGAAATATTACCTATGCAGTATTCTTGCAATATCAGCCTATGTTACAGAAAATCTTGATAAAAAGACATTTTAACATAAAATAATGTCAATGCTAGCAAACAAGCCAGACACTCAAAAAGATTTGTGTATTTGGGCTCTCAGACTTCTGTAGCCCTTCCTATTCTGAAATCTTAAGAGACTCATTTTCAGACTGGAAGTTATTCTCGCTATCTGTTCCAAAAACATACAGAAACAACCTTCCCCTCCCTTCCCTTCCTTTTCCTTCCCTTCCCTTCCCCTCCCTTCCCTTCCTTTTCCTTCCCTTCCCCCCTTCCCCTCCCTTCCCTTCCTTTTCCTTCCCTTCCCCTCTCTCAGGGAAACTTGTTATTCCTCACAAATAGAAGTATCTTTTTCAAGAAGCAACAAATATACAGAATAAACATATATGTGTATATATGTTGCTAAAAAAGGAAAGCAACTTAGTTTCCACAATTTCATTTTCATAATTAAGTTTTTATTATATGTCTGCCCACTTGAAGTTTAGTTTACAAACCTGTTCAGCTGTGTCTTCTACAAAATCTGAAGGCTGTTTTTGAAGCAAGTGTGCTCTCTGATTTGCCTGCCTTTATACCACTGCTTCATGAAGAGTCTCCCTAGCTATGCCACAAGCTGTATGGAACAAGCCCCCAAGCACACCTGGTGCTATCAGTGTTGTTTTTTCTAACCACTGCTGGCCAGTTAGTTCTGCGGGAACTAGTGGTAACATCAATTCAGACACTACTTACAGATCATTTTTGTACGTGCTCAATAGGCTTTAATTAGTACTCAGTCCTTTTATTTAATACTCTGATGCAGAAAATCGGGGATCACTATCTTCCCTTCTTGTATTTTAAATGAGAAAAAAAAAATATGTTCCTCTAATTTCACAACTGTGTCTGGAAATGAATTGTTGTTTTTTGTTTTTTTTTTTAAATTTGTATTAAATTATCTGTAAAAAGTAAATATTTGAGCAAGGAAATTTTAATAAATTGCCATAATTTAAATATACATATATTCACATCAATACTTAAATCTTTATGGATGGATCTGTAACTCACAGCAGAAAGGTAATTTAGAATACAAATGGGAAATTTTACATGAATGAACTGAGCAGAACTTTTGTAGAAACTACTATTTCTGGGCAGAGGTTTAATGCTACAAGAAAAACAACAAACAAACAAACAAACAAAAAGCACTGATCCATAACATTCTTTTCTAATACAACATTTAGGAAGCCTAAAGTGCTGATTTTCAAGCACAGAGTAAGAAAAACTTACCAAGGCATTCTGAATATCTTATTACCTCTGGTCTTCTGTATACGGCATAATCATGTCAAATTAGCATTTTCCATACCTATTCAGGAAGCCTGCTTCTGTTACAACAAAAACAAATGTCAGATGGCTAGATCATAGTTTCTAGCAGCTTATTGCAAAAACAGTCTGCGGGAGTCATCTATTTCAAGGTTAGAATGCTTCCCTGTAGCATCTGGGTTCTACAGTGAACATTTTTTTTGTCTCACTTCACTTGCTTCATTATCTTTAGGGTTAGGTAGTTCATCTTTCTGTGAACAGAGATTATTTTCTTTTTAACTTCTAAGTAAAGGATGGACTTGAGAACTAGAGGGAAACCATATAAATTCCAAGTAATTATCTTCCGAAAACAAATTTGCTACTGGAAATGAGTTAGAAGGAAGCTCTAAAATATATTTGCAATATTTGAAAAGGTAAGGATAGTAAATGCACATTTGAAAGTACATGTTCCACAAGATCAGACGTAAATTTTCCTTCGCCAAAACCAGCAAGTATGCGATCAAGGTATGAATAGATATTTGAGATGCTTTATATTATTATCTAAATAAGTTCAAACTACCTATTTCTGGAAAAATAGTTATCTGATGTTTTTGATATCTGATACAGCTTTTCTCAGTAAAAAGTTCTTTATTTGACAGCTTAATTGTAATATAGAGAAATATTTGCCAGATAAATTAATTCTACTTCTATATTCATCAGTGAAAATCAAATAACAGAAATAATCTAATTTACACGTAAGTAATCAGTGAGCCTCAATATTGTGACAAAATATATTTTCAATTTTTTATACCATTTTTTCAAAGATAATTAATTTTTTTTTCAGGATATCATAATACAGTCTGGCTTTCCTTTAAAATACAAAATTAAGCACAGACCTACATTAATGACAAAAGAATCTTTCTTTTTATTGAACCTTTTATCCTATGATTTTACTCCCTATCTATTTACTTGCATCACAGTTGTGTGAGGGTTTCCCTCTGCCACCTCCAGTGTGCTACATGCTGTGTGATAAGGTGCCATGCAAACAGAGAAAGTCACAGTTGGGTCATTTTACACTGAGTGTATCAAACTAAATAGGAGAAACAACATGAGCATACAAAAATAAGATTATATATTTGCACTGGTTAACTGCTGCATGAGTTGATATTGAGTTGATATTTTTTGTATGTTAAAATGAGGTGATGAACACAAACTTGATGAGATGTCACAAATTTATCATTGATACAGAATTTAACCTTTATGCTTACTTCATAGGAAAAATATTAGTGAAATTACTTATCTTTTTGAATTACTTTACATTCACTAGAAGTTACTGGTTTTTGTGCACGCTTGCTTCCTTAGATGAAGTTGTGAGCGTATCTTTGAATCAAAAATCAATCTTGATTCAATTTAACAGAAACTTTGTAGGTGTTCTTACCTGACAGGTCCTAACAACTTTACTGAGATCTCTGGAGTTAATGGTTTATTTAACAATCCATGGTATGAGGCCGTATCTGCAATGCATTGAGTTCTGGGCTTCCAAGCATAAGAAAGGCATGAAGTTACTGAAATAAGACTAGTGAAGAGTTGCAAGAGTGATTAAGGATTGTGAAGATGTGTCATATGGGGAGAGTCTGAAAGAGATGAGACTGCTGCTCATGTTGGAAAACAGAAGGCTAAGTGGAAATTTTATCGCTATTAATAAACAGATGATGGGAGTGTGTTTGGAAGACAGAGAAAGGCTGAACTTGGTGATTTCCAGAGGTTTGTTTCAACCTCAGTAGTGCTGTAACTCTCAGCAATGGACATGGCACTCAGAAGATCAGCAGCCTGCAAATCCCCACAGATAAGTTAGGACTACCAGCACATATTAGCTATGAAATAACATATAAATGGCAATAATATCATTTAGGAAGAGGACAGAAGAAGCATCCCCCTATTAACAGATTTTCTGTAACAGGGAGTGTCAAGCTAGCAAATTACTTCAAGAAATAATAGAGATTCGAAGAATCACAGAATGGCTGAGATGGGAAGGGAAACTGTCCAGTCCAACTCCCCAGCTTAGGCAGGGCTGCCTAGAGCAAGTTGCCCAGGTCCATGTCCAGGCAGCTTCTGAATGTCTCCAAGGAGGAGACATCACAACATTTCTGGGCAATCTGTTCCAGTCATCGGTCACCCTCACTTAGTAAAGCGCTTCGTTATGTTCTGGTGGAGTGTCTTGTGTTCCACTTTTTGTCTGTTATTTCTTGTTCTTTTTCTGGGCACCACTGAAAAAAGCCTAGCTATGTCATCTTTAAACCCACCCTTGTTCTTTAGTAAAGCAGATAATTTAAACATTGCTTTCAGTATGCTTAAGAATATTTTGAAGATATCCTGCCATGGTTGTTGCTGCTTTTATTAGTTGGATCACATTCTTTCTGTTCCAGAGTATATCTACTAATTCAAATTCACTAAGGTACCCTTTTGCGAGTGGGTATTCAAGGTTGTCTGCGCTTTGATATTTTTCTGGCACATCCATTAGTATATTATTAGTGTTCAAAAGGAATATATATAGTAAATGTTTCAGATCTAATATATGCTTTAATTCACTATTTATGCTTTCAGAAGACAAATAGAAATTCCACACCTTATTATGTCCTAAATCATTTCTGCTACAGTTATTCTGAGGGCCTGGTTTTGTTTATGTATGTATGTATGTGTTTACATGCCCAGACATTACTACTTGTGTTTCTTCCAAAGACAGTGAAATCCAAAGGGAAGTCCCATTGTAAGTTGCACATTATTTACTTTTACAACTTCTATTTTGTTGAATGTCTGCTGCGTATATTTGCTAGATTTATTCAAAATAGATAATATTTCTGAGCCTGCTGATTAGTAGCTTATATTAGAAAGCTGCATAGAAGAGGGATGGAGAAGCATCAGCCTAAATGTGCTCTGCTTTAATAGACCATTGCTGCAATTTTTTATAAGTAATAATGAATTATAATTCAGAGATGGCATACCTGCAGATTTCTAGAACTTTTGAAAAAAAATTTCCTACGAGTCAAAAATCCTAAATAATTTTCAGTTTAGGAACAAAGCTGGAAAACAGAGTATGTAGATTCATTCAGTGTGGCTAAAGAAGAAAGCTTTCTTTTCTGAGGTAGTAAAATTATACATTTAAAGATGATAAGCAACATGTCATTCTGTAAAACTGACCTCACACATCTCATTCCAGGTCCCTTGTTACTGTTATCTTTAATTAATATTTCAATTGAAGTGTACCAAATTAATGTAATGAGCTCCGTAATAAATCTCCTCCGAATGACAGAGGCAGAATTTGACAGTAACCCATAATGAACTAGAATAATAATAGGGAACAGAAATTCCCCAAATTAATGAAATCTTCTGATAGTTAAAGTCCTGTTAGATTAACACAATTGTCTTGATCAAGAATCTCTGCCTCTATTATCACAGTGTATCTGAGTGGGATTTGTTGTACTTAGAAAATAAATTCATTTTTTTACTTAGTTTCTCCTTTCTAAGTTGATTCTCTTACTGTGCCTTTACTAAAGTTAGGAATCTCTTTGTTTGGCTTTAGGGGGAATAATCAGCCAAGAAACCGATATAAGAAGTTAAGGATCTGAGTGCAGCATTATAGATAGCCCTGTGGAAGCAGTCAAAATGAAGTATTCTGTTACTTCCTCATTGTAGCAAAGTCATTTTTGGTAGCTATAAACTGAAAATAAACCTGTGTGAAGCATCTGAGAGAAATAACCTACCTAGGTGATGAACTGATTGCTTAACTTACTTCTTAAACTTCATTACAAGATGTAGATTAATTGCATTTGTCAATCCTTGGCCACCTGCTGGCAATAATTAACTTTGATTTGGTGCTGATTTTAAGGAACACATTTGTCTGTAACGCTGTTAGGCGATACAGCCAATAAGAAGCTGTAAACATGTTTCTTTTCTGTTTAGCAATCAAAACTGGTTCAGCACTCAGTTTACTGAAAATGAGTATGTTTTGATTTACATGCTGGTTTTTTGTATATCATCTACTGAAATTTTAATTTAACACAGACATGCTTTGGAAACTTGCTATGTTAACATCAGTTACAATCTAAATCTTATTACAAGATTACATGGCTTGCTTACGGTTTTCTGTCTGAATTCTTCTACTGTGCTTGTAGCGATAGAATATTTGTACCTTCCAAATGTAGCTATATGTTCTAGTTAGAAAATAATTTGTAAATCATAGGGCTCTGTTGTCAGTACAAGGTTCAGTGTAAATAGTCTTTTCTGATATAGTTAATTGCAGCTTTTGTTAGTTTCAGTTTTACAAACTCATTATAATCTAAATGTGTTGATCAGTTCTCTCTCAGTACGAGTGTGTGACAAGTTTCTTTTCAATTTTTCTGATGCAAACATTTATTATTGTAATAATGCTGTATCAGCAGGCCTGAAGAAATACTAGGGTAGGTCAGGAAAAGAGAACTCAGTGAATATATAATATCAGTCTTGATGCTGACAATCATAGATTTGTTAGTTCTTAATGAGCCAAGCTTCAATAATATAGTCATAAAAAGCTTTTAAGTCCAATGTCTCATACTTTATGGACCCATAGTTGTTTTTGTCATATTGAAGGATCTTTAATTATAGTATACTTCTAAACTCTGATGTGACTTTTGGTTATTTCACTGACCTACAGAAATCTGCTGTCTTGAATATACAGTGCCTTTATCTTTCCTCTTGTTTGGCAGAGGCAGAAGAATACTGTAATGCCATAAAATAAACAAAAATCATGCCATAATAACAACACTTATTTTATAACTTTTCACGTTAAGTATTTATAGTGCGTTATACTATGGAACATTCTTATGTCTTTAGGGTGAATTGCTAATTCTTAGCTGAGATGTTATATGTGGCTTAAGAGCAGATTGAAAATAAAAAATATAAGGGAAAATACAACGTCAGTAAACTTTGAATTAATCCTCTTTCTGCTGAGCATTTATCACAGGTTCCTGATAGCAAAACAGTGCCTGCTCATTGTTTATATTACTTATTACTAATAATTGTCATTTGTAAATGGCATGTAAATATTGTCATTTACTGTATTTGCACAAACTAGCAATAACATTTTATGTTGGGCACACCCATTTCATTTGCCACATGTGACTATGCTTACACTGACTGCTGCCACGTAACATTTTATATTTCCGTGTAAGAAGTGTAAAGAGTGTCTATGCAAGAAAGAACGGTCCATCTACCTATTGTTTGAGCCCTTAAGTTCTTTCTGGTTTTGTTTTACATTCTGACATTCCACTGTCATTGTATATTTGAAGTAAGAATTGTAGAGGGCAGAAGGAAGGATCTCTATTGCTCTATCATAAGTGTTTGGTAGTGTCTGAAGCTCTGTGTGCATGTTTGTATGTTCTGCCTTAAGAAGGAACAAGAACTTCATCTGTTGGGGGTTCATGGTCTCTCATTTACCACAGCTAGCTATTTCAGTCTCTCCTATTTCTGTGTTGCTCTATGCTTCGGAGTTCTTTAAAAATATACATACTCCATATACTTACCATGCCAATGAGGCATTAATATATGTATTTTATACATATATATATATATATGCCCAGACACATTCAACTGTAAACTGCAAGTACTGTAGTTTCTTGTCTATAAAAAATATTTCTATGTGTCAATTAGAACATATCGGCTGACTAAGGCTCTGATTTCATGTCTTTTTACTAGCTATAACATTTAATAACTTCACCTCTTTTCAGATTTCATGGAAGTATTCTCCTAGATTCTCAGTGATGCTTAAATCTGGTTGTTGTTTTTTTTTTTCTTTCCTGTATTGTTATGATAACATCTTGTTTGCAGAGCAAGCAAAATTCATTTGTCTTCCTGGTTTTCACTTTGAAACTGCTCTTCTCCTACTTCCTCTCCCATTTCGTAGGTACATATGTATTCAGTTCTTGTTCATTTAACATAGGTTCAGTTCCAGAGTAAGCAGATCAGCTAATCAGTCTTGTAACATCACTTGTAAAATATGAATCAAAGCTGAATCCTTCCAATGTTCAAGCAGCACAGTCTTCAGAGCTGAGAAACAACACATTCCTTAAATTCAAGTATACTCTATTAAGGTCTTGGGACTTAAATTTTCAAAGTATTTGTTTTATGTAGATCTTTATATGTTAAAAAGCCAATTCCCTTTGATTTCAACTCTGGAAGAAAATGTTTAGATTTCTTAAATGAGACCCCATCATTTGAATTTGGTCCCTGAGAAAGCAGTGAACAAAGCTATGTAATCAACTTCTAAAACTGTGCTTAAGGCACTTGTAAAGCTAATGTGTATCTCATTTTGAAATCCCTGTTGATGCCTATTTGCTTCATTATGAACCAAGTAAAAATCTGTCCCTATATTACTCTGTATAACACATAAATTCTATGGGGGACAGAATCCTGGATTTATATACTGGTTTGTGTGATAACTCAGACAGAAAAATAGATAGGCGATTGTGAGGTTAGATTTTTTTCAAAGTAATTATTCACAGGAGAGTGTGGATTCTTTCACTTAAATGCTCAATATTATACTTTTATCAGAGAAAGGAAGACAGGTCAGCACAATTTTTAAAGAAACAAACTTAATATTGAAATTTCCCATCTGCTATGGACATGAATCTGAAAGATATCACTCCAGGAAACAGAAGTCATTTTCCAAAGGATTGGAATATAAATATGTTCCTAGCAGGATCAAAAATGGAATTCCACGGGGGGAATCTGAAAGTGGACACCTTCAGCTCATAATTCTAGTTTTACTAGCTGTAGCTCACAAAGCAACAGCTGCATCTACATTGCAAAATACCTCCCACACATACATGCACACACTGTGTTTGCACACAATACTTATTTTTTTCCCCTTTAATGTGTGGGAATAAATTAGAATCTAGAATCTTACTGTAGAGAAAGAGTGTCTGCTTAGCTTAAAGGGGTAAAGATAATACAGCTCCTTTAATTTGATCATGCAAGTTGCAAATGGAAGAGGGACTCCTGCAAAAAGAACCATTCCAGCAAATCCAGGTAGAGTTTGACTGAAGTCATGGAGTCTACATGATTCTCTTCATAAGATTATTTTCATGTGTTGCCCAGTGGTATCAATTAATTAGAAAAGAGACTGCATAGTCATGTTGGACACAATGAGTACAAATTTTTGTATAGTATCATAAACAAATTTTACACTAAGAAGAACAGAATCTGAAAATATTTGGAACTGAGTTTTGTTGTGAACTCAAAAGTATGGGATATTTTTTGCTGTCTTTGCAGTCTGACGGGTTGGTCTAGAGATTTCTCAAAGGAATAGGATTTTCTAATAGTACCTGACTTTGTAATCTGGAAACACTTTAAAAATGCACGCTGACATTTCTCTCATCAAAGTCATTAGTGAAATATTATTCCAAGAATGGCTCCAGTCTAATTCAGTTTTACTGTTGCTATCTAAGCATGTAATGACTCTAGAAGGCTTTGGATTTTTCACTCTTTCTAGCTGTAGTACTCATTACTGCAGTGGAGCTAGAAATCTAGTATAGAATCATATCTCACAGGCTAGTTTTTATTTCAATTGAAGAAAGTGTTCTTTTCCTCAACTATGATCTTTTTTTCCTTTTTTTTTTTTTTTTTTTTTTTTGTAGCTATGGGACAGAGTATACACAAACTGCAATGCCTGTTGAATGAACTTTTTTAATAATATTTTATGAAAATAGCTTCAGTGCTAATAGGATTCTCCCTAAAGATCTTCCAGTATGACATTTCTGAAGAAATAAAGAAACCCTTTGAAAACAGGGTAGGCAGTGCTTCTTCAGATGGCAAGAAAAACATTTCCTTCTTGATTTTATTAGTACTGTACAATTGTTTTAAGTAGCCTCTAAACAATGTCCATTGTGGATTTAGAATGAGTGCAGCTTTATGAACTCAACCAGTTCAAAGCAGCAGATCAGAGAAGGTTGCTATTGATTTGCAGGACTCTGGCAAGTATAAATGATTCATGTTCAGTGATATTCGTTCCGCTGTAGATTGAACAAACAGAATGAAATGTACACCTTTTAAAAGGTATAAATTAATTCTCCTGTCAGTCCACTACATCAATCAATGTGACTGGAAACTTTAAATATACATTAAAGGTACTTTACTCTTATCTGTTAAAGGAAATGTCACTTTCATCATATGTGTCAGACTGAAAAGACAGTACTTAGGACACAGGAATGAAAAGTCAGGTACTGCACTTTAAAGCACATCTCTAAGTGACAGAAAGAATCTGAGTAATGAGATACACTTAGCTCAAGAAAAGTTTCTGCTCTTTTAGGAGAAAGGAGTAAAATAGAACAAGGTGGCCTAATCTGGGAACACATGCATTATTCATTGTTCTGCTGGAGACAAAGACATCTTTTCCTTTAGAAATCAACCAGACAATTGGGAACAAATTCTTCTACAAAGGACCTGACTTACATTCCACCATATTCTTAATCAGAAGACAAATGTAACTGGAAGAGGTGCTGGAGAATGTTTCATCACAGAATCATAAAATATCCTGAGTCTGAAGAGTTCCCCAAGAATAACCACATCGAACCCCTGGTTCCAGAGAGAACCACCCAAAATCCAAATCTGATCTGAGAGTCTGAGAGTGTTGACCAATCACTCCTTGAACTCTGTCAGCCTGGGGCTGTGACCATTGCTCTGGAGAGCTGTTCCATGCTCACTGCCATCTGGTGAAGAACCTCTTCGTAAGACCTACCTGATCCTCCCCTGACTCAGCTCTGTGCTGTTCACTTGAGTCCAATTACTGGTCACTAGTGAGATCAGATTTTTGTTTCTTAATATCTTGCAGTATAGCACTTGCTACAACTGAGGTTAATTCAGTTCTGTCATCTTAGCCATGGTGAAGTTGATTGCCATTAACTATGCTGTCACCACACGGTGACATAGCATCTGTGCTGCCCTACAGTGTAACCTCTATTGCCTTTGCCATTAGTAGGTACTCAACATTTTTATCTAATTGCTTGGAGGTCTTCACAATATCATGTCAGAAATATAATTCTCTTTTCACAATCAGTCTGTTTATTTAGCTGCCATGTTTTTCTCGATTTAGCCACTGAGGTCCTAATGCACTGTTTCAGGAGAACAATCAGGTTATAGTCGAACTGAAATCATGTCCTACATGCCACTCAGTTCTTTCAGTGTACAAAGAATTATAATATAGAATAATCTTTGCCTACTTTAAGACTGAAATGACATGGTGGGAAATTTGTTGGCGTGAAGGTCTTTAAGAGCATATTTGTTCAACATAATTTTGCATCCCTCATTTAGAAATAATCTGTGATTGAATAAGACAGCAAAGATTTCACAGTGCAAGTGAGTTGGTGGCTGAAATGTTGACTTCTTATAGCATACAGGAGTTTTGCACAAATACTTGGAACTGAAATAGCACTGATTGAATTAGAAGATGATTATTTTCTAGCGATGATGAAAAATGAGTCTTTCCTAAACTGTTTTACAGTAGTTCTAAATATGTTTGATAATGACCACTTTCTATATTGAAGAAGCTGCTTCTTTCCAAAATACGTTTAGATTCATACAAAATAATTTCTTCTGTGAAGAGCGTTAATATGTAAAGTTATTTAATGTCCACCTTGTCATACTTTCTGTTCAGCATGTACTGAGGTCGTGAAGGGGACTGTTTGAAAATGTAGTGAAAATGTAGTATAAAATGTGATGTGTGAGCAATATTCAGCACTGTATTTATCCAGTTTATATCTTGACTATTTAGCATGGTGCTTAAGGTCCTCATGAAAACTTGTTGACTGAAGCATGGCTCATTGAGATTGAAGTGATGTTGGTGCAGGATATGGAGAAGAGAATCAGCTCATAAAATGAAGCTAACGTTTTCTGTCTCAGGCAGTGCATTTGTTACTAATATGTCCATAAATCAAAGGAATTGAGTCCTTGCTTACTGAAATGGATTGAAAGTAATCTTTTGTCATCTATGAAAGACCATGTCTTTATAACTGCCTCTCTCAATACGTTGATCTAATCCCTATGACTGATATTTTGTCACTTGAGTGCTGCACTCCAAAGGCAATTTAAATACTTAATGAATTGCCCTAACAGTGACCATGGGAGAAGATTTTGTGGCTGATGTGTGCTCTGTCCTGGCACCCCAGTCTATTCTGATTTTTATTTGGATTCTGCTACTAAATTCTGTCTTGAATATTGACCAGTTTTGTGGTGGTGTTACTTGAGAACTGCTTCTGTTTCTTTATGGCTTTGTAAGAGTCTCCAACACTCTTGCTCCCAAAAAGGCAGCCTGCTAAAATGAAATAGCTCAGTTATCGTGAGATTCAGCATACAATGAGACAAATACTTCTAGTTTCTTCAGATGCGAAGTTGTGGCAGAAATTTAAATTCAGAGATTTCAAGGCTCTTGTTTTCTGATGAAAAACTTACTTTTTGTTAGAGATACATAGAAACATGAATCAATATTGAATTTAATTTGTTTAACACAACTAATTATCTCTTTAAGACATCTAGACATATTGCTTACTAGGTTTTGTATATACACTGAAAACAACATGTTGATGTTCATTTAGTTTTTGCTTGATAAGGAGGAAAATGATCACAAAAGAATAAGTCCAGTTGGACTAGATTAAAAAGAGAGATTAGAAATTACAAAACAGCTAGCAGGATAAAGCAGGTAGCTGTATGTATTCACTATTTTTTTTCATAAAGAGAAAAAAAAAATTAAATTAGCCAAGCAGAAAGGGTCTCATATCATGTGACCTATTATTATTAGCTAATGGATTTTAACTAGACTACAAACAGTGAAAATCCTGGCCTTAGTTTTTCTTTTACAGATTCTTAAGGAAGCACAATGTGATTTAGGATTCAGCCATTCACATTTTCTGAGAAATGCAGGGAGTTCTCTTAATTCCAATTCTCTGCTAACAACTAGCTGTTCTCTTGCTTCTTTTCATTCTAAATTCATTTAGAATTTATGATAACTCTGCAGCAGCCTCAAACTTGTGCACATTCTTGTTTCCCCATTTTCTGTGTCAAATACCAATCTTCTCTGCTTTGTTACAGTCAGCATATGTTCTCGTGCCTGCATAAGTTCTTTTGTTATAAGAGTATCCTCAGTATTTTCTTCTTCATCATTTTTTGTGTTCTACATTCTGTACTCTACATCAGTAAGATGATATTGTCTTATTACACTGCAAAATACATGAACAAGGTTGTATGTTTGAAGCCAAATGTGGGGCTTTTATTCACTGTCTGCAACTCTTGCAGGTTTTGCCTCTTTTGGTATCACAGCTAAAAGTTCTTTAAAATAGGCTTATGTCTCTCTCTCAATGCTTGGAAGTGCTAGGATTTGTTCCAGGAAAATATTTAGTTTCCACATCCATGTGCACTTTAGTGTTAGTTTCTTTTTAGTTGATGAGAGAGACAGTTGGTAATAATTCAGACCAGTTTTTGTGTAACCAAAAAGAAATGGCTTCGAGATTTGTACTTGTTGACATTTTCACCCTGTTTTCTGAGAACATGTGTTTCAGAAACATCAGTAATATAAATGAAGCATTGACTGGAGCAGAGATTACAAAGTTGGTTGCACCTTTTCATATTGGGCTAGCTTAGCGATTAATACACTTCTCTCCCCCATTCTCTCAATATGGATTACTCATAAATAGTCCATATTTTCTCTGCCTTCCATTCTGTTTCAGTAGTGTGTTGACATGGGGGGTGAAAGTTCTCTAAATAAAACATTTTTATGGTGCACTTGTATAGCTGATGCCGGAAATGTCATGTAAATCCAGAGGCTAATGTTGCTCAAGATCAATTCAGGCCTATATGAATGAAATGCCATGGTAATTCCTAACAGTCAAAACTAAAGCTGTGATTTACCAGGAAGACTTATTCCCTAGATTAAAAGGGAAGAGACTCTCCTTCCCTCAGACACCAAATAAGGAACAGATTAGGGGTTTGTAGAATCATGCACATTGAGAGATATTATTAAAGTACGACGGATAATGAAATTTGACTTTTTTTTTTAAGAGACTGCCCCCTTCGTATTTGATTTTAGTAACATGATAAAGAAAGGGAGGGAAATATTACTCTTGACTTCCCCTATCTATTGTAGTGTAAAAATAAATGTGAAGTCATTTTCAAGGTCCAAAGTGTGCTCCACCCTCACATCCTCATTTGTTGAGAGAAGCGGTGAATGTGCATTGGCATTCTTATATATTATAGAAAAAAGTATTAAATAATATATGTATTTTAGCCGCATTACTTATTGTCATGACACATTCAGATATTCAGTTCATCATTTTAACCCTCTTTGGTTAGAGTGGGGATTGTTGACCATGAGTGTGTGAGCAGATTTTTATTCCAGTTTGAAAAAAAAACAGTGGGAGAAGGGGAGATAAAAGAGAAGGATTCAGAAGAGATTCAGAAGTTTCATTAGGTATGGAAATTCACCATTTTTCATAACACAGGAATTAGGGAACACAAAATGAGAATGCTAAACAAAAGGGAAGTACTTTATCACACAATGCGTAATTAAATTGTGAAACTCGATTCTACAGCATGTTGAGGAGGCCAAAAGTACAAATGAGTTCAAAAAAGGTTAAAAGCAAATCTCTGTGGAATAGATCATATTAAATGCTGCTAAACAAGATGGCCCAACTAAAACATGCTCAGTAAATCCCAGTACTGTTGAATTTCAGAAATAGGACATTTATTTATATGGGTGACCATTTTGTCTGTTTTCTGGTTCTTATAATCTTTACCTAAATATCTACTGCTGGTCACTGCTAAAAATGGATTCTGAAGCAGAAGGATCTCTAATGTGATTCTGCTTGGTTTTATTCTTGTTAATTTTGAACAGAATTTATTTCTGATACCTTGGTACCTTCAGAAGCAGGGGCAGGCAGGGTTGAACTGCCCTATAGAACAACAACAAACACCAGGAATACCCAACCACATCTGTCCTAGGAAATCTTAGTGCTATCTGTGCAGAGCAGCCCTGATACAATTGTGTTCTGCCTTAGCTGAATCCAGCATCTGTGGGAGCATATCAGGAACAACAGTTACTTTCCTTTCCTATGACTTTTTTCACTTCTTCTTTTTTTTTTTTTTTTTTTAATAGAGGCAGCTCAAAAGAATGTGATAATATTATATGACTATTTACATGTTTGTTTGGACTGACGCTTAACGAACATGAAGCTATCTCAAGAATTTTCCATTTTTGGATTTTACCAAAAGGCAAACTCTTTAAAACTGTTCTTCTTTTATTATTCTTTGTGTAGTCTACATGAAGATGGAGAGAAGTAGCAAAAGACAAGGGATCCCAATTGCGGCCCATCCACTCAACAATGTACTGTTCAGTCTAGAAGTTAAATAACCTCAGTGACCACTGGTTAGATTGCAGGACGTGCTATAGATTATCACTAAATGTTCATGTTGATTATTTCTGTAGCTAAACGTGAAACGGTATCTTAATGTGAAAGTTTTTGAAGGAGTTTTCAGTAGAAATATGACTTTTACACAGTACCACTGCTCAGTGTTTTCTTCCGGTGAAAACCTTTACTGGAAAGAGTCTATTTTCTTAGACCATATATTTATTCATCAGAAAACTGAAAGCTATTTTCTACCACAGGCTGGGCCTATTTTCGGATAAAGCTCAGAGGAGTGGTGTAATCAAGTAATACAGACTCCATGGCCAACTTGCACCTTTGTCTGAAGCCTGATTATTTAACTAATATTCCTCAGATGCAGATATATTTAGATCTGGCATAAGTGCTTGCAATTCCTTGGAACTCTATGGAGCTGCAGCTGCTTGCAGTGATTTTGAGTAGGTCAGTGCTCTCCAGCACAGCCTATGGGCATGCCTTCCAAAACTGGATTAACTCTTTGATTGCTGGGCTTAACATGAAGGAAATAGCTAAAAAAAAAATAATGGTACAAAATAATATATAGCCTTCTTTTTTTTCTTCCAGTGAGAAAAGCTGTGAGGGATATAATATAAGTTATGAAGAATGGCTGATGTTTTCAATATTTCTTTCAAAATTATCTCATAAATTGTAATTTTGAAGTTTTTTTTACCAAAATTTATTTTAGAAAAATATGTATTTTTTGAAAGAATACTTCCTAAACTCATGTTTTTACATTTTGCAGGCTTTATTTTTGTTCTAATCTCTCTCCTTTTCCTGTTTTAATTTAAAAGAGACAGGAGAAAAAAGCAAAGTGTAATTAAAACAAGAAAAATGAACGAAACACTTTTCTTGTGCATTGTTCTGCCTGGAAGAAACTAGGAAAAAAAATTTTTGTTTTAATTTGTGAAGAAAATATCAATGACACTGCTTAAAGTCCTTCTATTTTTATTTTTACTGAGAAAGCACTTAAATCTAGCAGCCAAAAAAGACAGGTGATAGATCCAAAAACACAAAACATATTTTGATACTAAATTATTTTCTCCCAGGAAATGAATTATTTCAAAAGTTTTGTTTCATTGGAGATATTGAAATAATTCTAACATATTATCGTCTTAATTCGTAACTTGCTTGGGGAAGTAGATTGAAGGATTTTAATAGTTTGACAAGCTCTGGATGTTAAGTTGTTAACACACAGTTTCTTTTTTTATTCAACTTTGAAAAATCATATTTTTTTAATCACTTTGGTTTTTAACAATTCAGTACATTTGTACAGCGTTGTAACCAAGTGTAACATTTTGTGCTAGTGGAGAAGAACCAGATAGTCAGAGATCCAGAACTGAAACTCATACTGGTTTATAATAATCATTTAACTACCAAACTTGGTGTTTTCTGATAAAATTTCCAGGATATCAAAATCCAGGCTGAAGGTCTGAATGCTTTCCTGTGTAACCTACCAAAGGGAACCTGTTTTAGCGGGGGGTTTGGGCTGGGTGATCTCCAGAGGTCCTTTCCAACACTTATGACTCTGTGATTCAGTATTTGTTACAGGAATCACAGTTATTTACAGAATCACAGAATGGCCAGGGTTGGAAGGGACCTCAAGGGTCATGAATCTCCGACCCCCTGCCACATGTGGGGCCACCAACCTTCCCGTTTAATACCAGACCAGGCTGCCCAGGGCACCATCCAGTCTGACCTTGAACACCTCCAGGGACGGGGCATCCACAACCTCTCTGGGCAGCCTGTTCCAGCACCTCACCACTCTCTCTGTAAAGAACTTAATTTACATATTGAAACAAAAAGCAGTGCAGATTTTTTTGTATATTAAATGTATTATTTTTTAGAAGTCTGTACATACTTTTTACTACTTTGCACATTTGCAATATATTGTCATGTTCAAAACACACAATGAGATGTTGTGTATGTGGAAACTTTTGAGTCATGGCCTGAACCATTGGTTGATCACCTGGGAAAAGACCAGTCAGCCCTGGGAGCACAGGTGAAGGCAATTCATCTATGTGACCAGAAGGGGTGGAGCCTGGCTGCACCTCTCCTCATTTAAGGGCTGACTGCCCTCAGGAAGGATCTCTTTCTGGAGATCCCTTCTTGGTGGAGCTTTCTCCTGCAAATCTAGAATCTTCTGATACAAGTGAGCAATTTTCCTTTATTGCACCTTTCTATTGTGCTGATTCTTCTGTCATCACACATTTGTTGTATGGCTTTCCCATCATATTGATCTGTCCAATTGCTATATGTACATGTAAAAAAAAAAAAAGTGTCTGTCTTTAATATAGTTGTTGACAAAGATGTATATGAATGTGGCATGTAAATGAGATCATAAGTTTTTTTTTTTTTTTTAGAGGTATGAGAAGTTCTCAGCTATATTGTTTTTTTCCACTTTTTATTGAATGGAAATTTTACAAGCTTTGACTTAACTAGTATAAAATACTTTGTATCAGTGCTTTATTTTTCAATTAAGGTTGCACTTGCGAGCCTGTTCTGTATGTAAAGTACTATATACTCATCAGATGCGTGTGTCTCTATCACATACCCTTTTTACCGTAAAAACACTATCTTCTGTCTTTTTTTTTCTGCTGTTAAAAGGAGAAAATGTTATATTTTGAAGTCCGTAGTATTAAAAAAAAAAAAAAGCACAGCAACTGGATATCATATGCTGTGATTGGTTTTATTTGAAACTAGATGGATATGTACAAGTCCTAATATGTTTAGTTGATGAGTGAATATGTTGGAGAAGTTCTCTGTGAGGCTTTCCTCTGTGAATACTTAGTATAGAAATTTTTTAGAGGTGAGAAGTAAAGTTGGGCATTGTTGATCAATTTACAACAAACCAAAAGTGTTCCTCTGGGAACAAGAAAGCACTAGAATTAGAAAATGTGAATGTCAACTGTATGTGGGAGCAGTACTTGTAGGACAAGACTAGAAAATGTGGTGTTTTTTCTTTTTTCTTTTTTCTTTTTTTTTTTTTTTTTTTTTTTTCAGGCTGTTGGAAATAACTTCCTAGCAAAATTCTCTTGCATGCATTCTGGGGTAAAAACTTGCTACTCTAGATAGTGTTTCTCCTTTATCATAATTTAGATATTGAAGGTATTCATAAAATCACATACTGAAGATTTTTAAGAGTCAGGATGAAAAAGTGCAAAGACAAAAATTATTAAAACTTTCATGATAAATGAAACTTTAACAAGTAAAAGGATTACTTGATATTGATAGGCATAATATTCTCATTAAAAGTTTGCCCTATGGTTTATACTGTGTTGGACTCTAGAAACTTTGGTGACTTATCTGTTAAGGTATCTTAAAACATGGATCTGAAGACATCTATTCATATGTGTGTATGTGATGTGAGTTGTTTTTGATTAAAGCAAAATCAGTGAATCAGTACAGGAATGCCAGGTTTACATATTGAACGTTCATAGAATCACAAAGGTTGGAAAAGACCTCTAAGATCATCCAGTCCAACCATCCACCTATTACCAATATTTCCCACTAAACCATGTCCCTCAGCATGACGTCTAAAGGCTTGTGCTCCACAGCCCTCACCAGTTTTGTGCCTTCTCTGAATATGCTCCAGGGCATCAATGCCTTTCTTGTAGTGGAGGGCCCAAAACTGAACACAGTACTTAAGGTGCATCCTCACCAGAGCTGAGTGCAGGGGAATGATCACTTCCCTGCTTCTTCTGGTAGCACTATTTCTAATGCAAGCCAGGATGCCATTGGTCTCCTTGGCCACGTATGGAGATGTTCTGAAAACCAAGTTGTTAAGTATCACTGCACATCTTAATATAGTTAAGAAAATTTTCTTTAAATCTTGTTCCCAGATTTCAGTGCCTCAAGAAGAGCTTTAATTAGGGACAGTGCAGAAAGTGAATCTTTATTGAAGGACCACTAGTCAATATTGGTACTTACATTTTAAGGAAATGTGGTAGAAGATTAGATATGCTATGAGAATTAAGTTCACAGCCACATTCTCTGCAATATTCTGATGATTTCGTTTACAAAGCATCACACTGACAGCTTACTTAGTTGGTAAGGAAATCTGATTCTCCTCAGTGGGACAGCTATAAATTCATATGTAGAAGAAAAATTGTTCAGCACATCAAGTAGTATGTAGATTGCATTATTCCCTGCTGTAAAGAGCTGCCTGCAAAATATCTAGACAGCAGCAATAGTACATAACAGTCTGGAAAAATAAAAATCCTGAAGACTTACAATTTTTAAAATTAGATCCGTAGTCTTGTCACCTTCTTAATCATATCATGTATATTGTATCCTTGGTTGAACCAATATGGTATGCATTTCCTCTAAAGACTGTTGCAGTAAACAATCAGAAAATTGAATCCCCAGTGATGAATCAAATATCAGTGTCTTTTTGAATCTATGGAATATCTTCCACCTGAAAAAGTGTTCCACTTGCAAAGTGTTTGCATATCAATAAATAAGACTGAGAATATTTGTTATGTTCTGTTCATATATAAGAAGTTGCAGTACTGCAGCTCCAATTAACATTGCCATCAACAGAGTCCAGAAGCAAAA
Organism: Meleagris gallopavo; assembly: GCF_905368555.1. NCBI lineage: Eukaryota > Metazoa > Chordata > Aves > Galliformes > Phasianidae > Meleagris > Meleagris gallopavo. The sequence continues at coordinate 54,641,090 of NC_139405.1, read as the reverse complement.
CAGACATCTGTATTTCTACATGTATTTTTGACGTGTATACTGCTACTGCAATTTTAAACTGCCATGCGTGTCGTGAGATCATTTCTTTACTATGTTAAGAGGCATTTAAGTTGCAAAGGCAAAGATTCAAACTTGATGTTGATGAAAACGTTTACAAGCCTGAAAGCAATGACATTTCCTTTAAAAAATAACAAGGTTTAAGGTTACCTCAATGCCACTCCATCATGGAATTTTATTAAGCAGGCTTTAATGGCATATTTCTGACATTTTTTTTAGCAAAAATTCTTATGTACTTCATCTTTTTCAGTTTTTATAAAAGAAACAAAAATTCAAACAAATTAAAATCTGTATCATCTGCCTGCAGGGCTGAAAGCTGTACCAAGTTCTGTCATTTAATGGGATTACTAATAACCCTAGAGAACTTAAGGTCATTTATGCAAAAAAAAGTTATATAGATTTATGAAATATTTCGTCCAAGATTTCACAGCTATTTTGCATCCATTTTAGGAATAGATTTAAAGTCAGTGCTTCAAAGTTATGTGTTCTCAATCTTCCAAGAGTGACTCTCATTTCTTGACCTACTTTTTTTCCTACCTATATAAAACAAAATTATCACCCTTGTCTTTCCTCTGCTTGTATTATCCTTTTTTTTTTTATTATGAAACAAATCATATGGCTTCTTCCTTGTTCTCTACAATATGTTCATTTCACCCGGATGATCTCTTTATGGGATAGCTGTATGAACAGATTACACCTGAGCATGTCGGATTTCCCCTTTGGGAAAGGAAAAGCTCTTTTACTAAATAAGGAGAAAAATCTACCTGTTCAAAAAAAAAAAAACAGAAATACAATGTGTCCTTGAGATTAACACCTCTTTCACTGTTTTTTTGAAAGCATCATAAAAAGTCATGGGAAGAAACTTCATCAGCACAAGTCTGGTGAGATAATATCACTGGGATTTCTGAGAACTTTTATGTTCCAATAAACAAATTGTGGTGCCAGTTGTCACAGGATTAGAGTTTTTTCTAAAAGCCATTAACATAGTTAGGTCATGTAACTACTATTCCATTTCTAGGCTTTGATGCTTAAGAGCAGATGAAAAGAGCACGGAAAAAGTTTCTTCCAGATGAGAAATATTTTTACAGCTTCAGTGGTTAACAAGTGTTGAGGTAGAAGCACTGATCATAGCTAGGTTTTGACTTTTGGTAAAACTTCACTGGTGACCATATGCAACTTGCTTAGAACTCAGCATCTTCTACTTAACTGTTAATTATTTATGTTTGTTTCTCTTGACCAATAAATCAGGTCAACTGTTACGGTGAGAATAAGAAAATATTACAATGAAAATGAAATTGTTAACTATGACTGCCAAAAAAAAAAAAAGTGGTAGCAGCTTGCAAAGAGTTTGTGGTTTATCCCGACAACATAAGTCCCTTATGTTTATTGGCATGTCTCCAAACTTCCAAGATGCTGTTGGCAGCTAACAAAAGTACAGTACATCTTTATTTTGTAGAGCAACTGCCATTCAAAAACTTCCTCACATGCTTTACCAAGTAACACATACACAGTATGGGAAATGCAAGTAAAACAACATTTAGCAATAACACTTTAGTTTTATCAAAGAGAATTCCTTACAGTATATTTTCAGAGAATGAGTTGAATTGACCAATAGAATCAGCTGCTGAATACTTCAAAATATCAGCATTCATCATTAACCTACAATAATTCTTTACAAAATGGTTTTCATAAATGTTGTGTTCTTATAGGAACTGAGCACCCATGTATTGTGCAACAGTTCTTTCTCATGATTAATAAGCAAACACTCAGGGTTTTTGTATTCTAGTGACTTCTTTTTTTTTTTTTTGTTTCCCTCTAAACTATGCGTCTGTCCCACCAAGCTCTTCCTTAAACCAATTCCCCAAATGTGGCAACTTAAAAGTTGCTAATAAGTCTCTGCTGCTCATAGATCTAATAACTACTTCTACCTCCTCTTTACCTTAATAATAACTTTGCATCTGAATCTTCCCAGAATATGTGCTTACTAGCAGAAAAGTACTTGAACTTATTTCCTTATGCTAGCAGTAACAATCGATTCTCTTCACACAGTCTTTTCTAAACTTACATAAACTGAGACATGGCACTTCCAGATAGCAAGTAGGATATGTAATATGAAAAATGTGTTAAGTGCCACCCTTCTCATAGACTAATGTATCTACTCACCTCTGTCCAAGGGTCATAATGTGATCCCTTTGTTAGTTGAATCTATCTCTGAGAAACAGAATAGCAGTATTTCTGTGGAAATGGTGAAAGACATGATAAGAACATTGCTTTTTAACTGTGAACAATGGTATCTGATACACTAAGTGCATACCACTAAGAGCAGTGGTTCAGCATGTGGCAGGCTGATGCCTTTTACCTTCCGATTCACCAGACCATTGGCTGTTTGAAGTATGGATAGGCCTTTCAGGGCATGTGAGGGAATGTCACTTGAACTGGAAAGGTTATTAAGTATGAGATGAAATAGGCAGAGCTTTTCTGGAGGTGATTCCATCTAGTCAAGTAAGACCTTCAGCTAAAGTCACAGCTAGCTTGTGAGCAAGCTCTAAAAATTTACTTTCACTATTTCATCCTTCACTGCAACTTCCATCTTTAAAACTGGCTCATCAGATAATTCTTCCTTCCTTTCCATGTTAAGACCTATTAAACTCTTGTCCTTTGAGGAAGATCCAAGGTCAGGTTGAAGTGCATTTGTCAGCACACCCTTGGAAGTAGGTAGCACTTGGCTTACTAAGGTAAGTATCCCCAGAAGTGCATCTTTAAGTAGAGAGGAAAAGTTGCTATCCAAAAAAAAAAAAAAAAAAAAAAATGCAGTTAGGCAGGGGTTTTGATGATAGTGCATTCTAATGCCTAAATGTCGACTGTTCTGCCTTGGGAACTTCTTTGCTTTTGTGATGTGCTGCAGCTTCCTCAAATTGTAAATGGTTTTTCGTTTTTAAAAGGTAAATCATTCAGAGAAACCTCTTAGGTTTGCCTCCAACTGGAAGCTGTAAGGTATTAGTGGAAAGTGTCTTCTTGGTTCAATCTGCATGAAGTCTGTTCTTAAACTACTCTGGTGAAATGCCAGAGCTTAAACAGTGACCTTCAGTGAGCAACATCCTCAACTCTAAGTTGTGCCCGGAGCCTTAGTCACACCTTCACTAGCTTTCATGCCGCTGCTGAGCTCTGCATGTACCACGCTGCCTTTGAACAGCAAAGCTGTGGTCTCTATTCAGCCTGAGATGCCACGCACTTCCTTCCCCTAAATGATGATTCATGGAGGACATTGCCTGCATTCTCCAACAGTGAAAATTGAATGTATAAAGAACTCAGAAAAGGAACTTACTCATATTTTTGTCAATGTGCACATTTGCAATCCATTATTTATTTCAGTTCCCTACCTATCCATATTCTTCTGGGGCAGTTAGCATTCAAACAAAGCAAGGGATGGAGTTCAAGGCTGGTGTACTGCATTATCTGCAAATCAACTGTAGTTTTCTCTATGCGTATTTTGAATTATTTGTATTTATAAGCAATAGTTACATAATGTGCTTATAGAGGACATAGCTCAAAGGAGAGCAGTTATGGGCAGGTAACTTTTTGTTACTGTATTCTTACTAACAGCAGACTACTGTCATGGTATACTATTTCTGTAACATGCAGTTGTATCTTTGTTGCGTACAAACTACAAATATTGATTAATTGCACAAAAGCTTTCAGGAAGTGTCTTTCATCTTAACTTTTAAAAACAGTGATATCTGTAGTTAGTAAAAATGAGTATTCAAATAACAATTTTTTTTTTTAGGGTATAAGTGGAGTGTATGTGACAGGTGAGATAATTAACACTATTAAGGAGAAATGGAGCTGGAATTCACAGCAAGTTTTATGGACAGTATTCACAGGATCAAACTGAAATAGTATTAGTGTAATTCTCTTGCTTAAGTGATGTGAATTTAGCCTCTTTTTTTTTCCATGTTAGCTGCCATTTACAGTTGGCACCATCCTAAACTGTCAGAGGAGTTATAAATCATTGTTTTGTGGCACTTGGCTTCTCTCCATTTACCCTTGCTGAAACCCTCAGTGTAACTCTATGTTGTCTTCCACCTTAAAGGATGTCCAGGGGGTACCACTTTTTGACCAGCTAAAACCACCATGGCTTGCACCACTCTGCAGCATAAATGATACAGAGCTGATAGCATTTTGTAAATGCTTAAATGCTGGCAACAGGCTAGCTTACTCAAAGACTGGTAGAGTCTAATGGCCTAAGTGTGAAATATGCAGAGATTAAAACTATGTGCCTACTTATACTCTCAGGATTCAGAAGCCAGAGACCAGCTTTCCGCACTTCCAGCCCTTTTAATGCAGTTTAGCCTATGTAAAGAAGTTAAAATGGAGCTTTCAAGTGTGTGGTATTACTTTCTGGAGGGAATGTTTAAGGTATCTGAATTTTTGTCTCCCAGCTCTTACTGTTCTCCAGGACTTGCTTCATCTTAAAAGGCAGAGATTTTTCTTGCTGGCCTCTTTCGAAGCTGTCAGACAGAAGTGCGCAGTCAGTGGACCATAACGTCCCTCTAAGACTTCCTCCCAAATGTCTGTAACAGTAGCAATATTGTGCCCTGGTAAACAGCTACCATTCATGTTAGATGCCCCGGCTTTCCCCTGCTGTTGTGAGCTCATGGTGAATTCCTCTGCACACATGCAGAAGTATCACTGTAATAATCACCAGTAAGGATTTTGACAACTCAGATAGGCATTATTTATTTTAACAGCACTGTTTTCACATATATTTCTTAAACAGTCTCCTTGAGAACTAAAACTGTCCAAAGGTGGCACTGGGCTGAAAATTCACAGCACTGTCTTTGTGTACAAACATAGTGTCTACATCAGGACACAGCATGGAACAGAAACAGCAGTAACTCTTAAGCTATCTGTAAACAGTAGTCTTACACAAGGGAACTCAGCACAGTTTATACTGTGAAATTAATTAATTGCAAGGCTGAGTTCTCTAAATGTCTGCAGTCATAGTGCAAATACTGCCAGAGGAGTGAACAACAAGGCAGGAACCCAAAGCTTGATCGTCTGTTTGGTCTCCATGTCTGTGCCTGGCTCCCTTCCTACTTTTCATGTGCTACGCAGTGCTCTGCAAACAGTACTTAGCAAACATTTTGTAGGTGGGCCTCACAACATCTCTGTGAGGTAATTAAACAAACAAGCCTCACGTTGCAAATGGGGAAGTTGGCTTTCTTGCCAGGCATGTAGATAGAAGCAGTCGCCCAGTATTTCAAACAGTTTCAGGCACTATTTTATAGCTGTTTTTTCATTTAGCAAAAGTGAGGGCTTGATTTGATTCACAGTAATAAACCTTTAGGTGGGCTTGGTTTCACCCTGTTTATCACTGTGATCTGCTTTTAACTGACACTCTCAGGGTGGTCGGTTTTGTCCCTAAATGGGATCCTGAGGTATGCACTACACATGAAACTGCCATCAGCTGTGATAAAGGCAGGCTGCAGTAACTACTGAGCCACAGACACCTACGGTTTGGTCAGAGAAGTCCTGCTCTTTGGTTATGTCTACACCAATAAATGGAATAGCCCCAGGAAAAATCACTGAGATTTGTCACCTATGTTCTTATGTCTTTAATAATGACTGGTTGCAGTTTTGGCCAGGGCTAGCCAACACTTTTCCTAAGAATTCGTACACTCCCTGATACCTTTAATTTGTTAGCATAGAAAAAGATTTTCTCTATGAACTGGAAAGTTCAGAAAATAGTGATATTTTATGCATATAGCAATTTTCTTAATACTTTGTCTCAGGTGAAAACACTGGCTCCTAGAACCCAATGTAAAGTCTATATACTGAAGGATTTATTTGTGAATGTTAGAGGTTCAAATATACTTTCTACAAAAGCATGAATGTAAATACCTGTTTTAGGTCTTTAGGCTTATTCTAAATCCTCTCTGAAGACTGAATCTAATCTGCTGTTTTCCACTTCTTCTTTATGGCAGAACTGGTGCCATCAATTACTTGATTCATTCTTCAAAAGGATGTTCATGTTATGAACTGAATAATGTAGACTACAGTTTGATCAGACATTCGCATGTATGTTTGATCAGACATTCGCATGTATGTTTGATCAGACATTCGCATGTATGTTTACAGTTCTTTGTGAGCATCTTGTGTACTGGGTAAAACGTTTTAATTTGTTTGAATTACACATTTTCAAACCTCATTTAAATAAGTTAGCACTTCCCAATTTGGATGAAGGTCTATATGCCTGATGATTTAAGAGTACTGGAACCGTAGCCCGTTGATATGAAATGGTCAATGGGAAATATCTCTTATAAGACTTGCTGACTCTCTTTTCTCTGGGAGTAAGACTGTTTTTCTGGCAGCCTTAAAATATCAGTGTTTTGGTACAAGGCTTATCAGTATTCCTTGTTAGTTTCCTCTGCAGGAGGTGAATTAAGATAGTTCGTTTCTTTTTGCCAAGTGATAGATCTTTGTTCTCAAGAGCCCCAGGTGTCAAATGTAAGATGCAGGTTGCCAGGATTCAAAACTTTGGACAAAACTTTCCTAGGTATAAAAGTCTTGAGAGAGATACTTTTGAGACTGCTGTACTGTGGTTTGCTCACTCCCAATTTTTTATTTTTAAAAATACTATGTTAATCCTTTATGTATCTGCCTGGTGGGTGGAGGCACCCATGTCCTGGACACTTGTGGTGAAGGTCAACAGAGCAGACAAGGTTGTGGTACCTTTTGTTTGTTTCATGGAAATGTTCAGGAACAAAATTATAAAATATTTATTTTACGTATTGTTTCAACTATTATGCAAAACCAATAAAAGTAAGTTGAAAGAAAACATCAGCGTTTCTGATTTTAAATATCAAAGGACAGGAAATTCTTCATCTTTGATTTCCCATTGGGATTACAGCAATTTGCTGTTTTGAAATTCCCTGCGTTAGTATGATATAACATGTGAGGGAAAAGTAGGATGACATTGAGTTTAAGCTTTGTTTGATTCAAGTCAGACCCCTCATAGTAATAACACCATTGTAAGGTGACATCCGTGGACTTCCAAAGATATCACAGCCTAAACACTTCTTGATACTGGATTAACATCCTTCTATATAGTCTCCAGATAAAAATAAACATGTAGTCAAGCAGGATCAACATATTGAGAAGGAAGGAGACTAAAGGTAGAACTTTTCCTCATTGGGAAAAACAATATGTATAATACTAACCAGGCAGGTCTGTATCTTATTTAAAGACAATGCTGTCAGTGAACACTGCCAGAACACTTAAGTAATAGCTAAGTGCCTAATGCCTAGTAGAGGTGAACAGCCTTAAAAGAGAGGCTATGTCATCATAGTTATGTTGAATGCCACTAAGTGTGAGAATGTTTTGTTTTTTTTTTTTTTTTCAGAGGATGTTTTACTGGTTATTTAACTTTTTGTGTTTAAAACAGTAGTTTCATTTAACGATGATGATTTAAGTGTAGTGAGGAAAATCACTGTCATCCTCTTTAGGAAGCCAGAGTTGGGCCTAGCTTAAGATCTGTGTTGATGGCTATGACCTGATCTATCTGCATTTGAGCAATGCTGAGTGTTGTCTATATTAGTTCTTTTGGCAATTGCTGACCACAGAAGTTAGAGCTTCTAAGCAACATTAGTTCACTGTCAGTGGGTGTCCTAGTTCATATGCAGTACCATTCCCAGTGGCCAAAGAAGGCTGTCTGTCATCTGCAGATTAATTTTACAATGCCTGGAAACTGAGCTACTCAAAGAGCTGATTGCTTTTGTTACTTGAGTTAGATTCTATTTTTTTTTTCATTTACAGAATCTATTACTGCAATGGATGTTTCCCAACGGACTGAGAAAGGAGGCCATCAGTTGGGAAATACCACACTGCACACAAGAAAAACACCAAAAAATCCACACAATAGCTTTGTTATCCTTTTCTGGGATGACTTAATCATTGAGTTTTTTTTAACTTAAGAGATTTTAATTTGGTGATTATTCTTTAAAATTAGAAACCTTTGGGTTGTGTTGCTTTGTTTTGTTTTTAAACCAGTTCTGATTATTTAGAAGCTGACATCTTGGTATGTTGAAACAGTTCCATGTTTCCCCTTGAATGGAATTACTGAGAAAGCAACTTCATCTCTATACACTTTCATGCTTTCCTACAAATCCAGATAGCATCACTTAACATGAATGTTATATCAAAATAATATGTTAATATCAAAAACAGAACTGACCACTTGATATGCAATACACACCCTCTTCATAGAATCTCAGTATGGCCTGGGTTGAGAAGGACCTCAAAGATCATCTTGTTTCAACCCCTGTGCTGTGGGAAGGGTTTCCAACCACTAGACCAGGCTGCCAAGAGCCACATGTATTTACATGTTTCCTTACAGCTCCTGTTGTTGTCAATATGTGGTGCTTGTTGGTACTCCACAGATTTATCCAGTGGCTTCCAGACAGGGAGGGAGAAGTGGGGAGTGATGAGGAGGTGATCCAGCTTTAGCTGAAGAACCACTTTTGCACCAGCCAGGATTTTTACATTCTCCATATGTTGGAAACAAACAGGCTCTTATACACTCATCAATACATTGCATGTATGTGTTGAATTGACTTACATACAGGTTCAAAAGGGAAAACTATGTGACCAACAAGCACAGAGCTGATTTAGTAATTGTAGTGTTAAGTCAATGAGGTATCACTTTAGAAATAAAAATGGTATGGTTTTTCTCAAATAATGTGAAACGTTTTCAAAATATCTCTCTTCAGAGCTAATTATTCAACACTGAGTTGACTCAGGTGAGAGTGCTCATCAGATTGCATGACATGATTAGTTCCTGTATTTACTCATCCATTACTCAACAAGATAAGCATAGTTATAATGTAAAGAATAGTATACAGAATTAGAGGCAATGGGAATGTTAATCTCTTTGAATTGGTGACCTTTAACAACTCTGTGTAATCAGTCCTTTCCTCCACTTCCCACCTGTAGATTATCTAACTGTAAAACTTAGCCTGCCTCATAAGGGTTGCTAATTAATGTAGTAAAAAATAATTAACGTTAAAAATGAAGTGAAAAATAAAAATAAAATTCACAGACACAAAAAATGTGCCATTTGCAGAAAACTATTAAAACTCATTGTATCTGTCTGAGGATGAGATATTGGTGATAGGTGGACAGTTGGACTGGATGGTCTTTTCCAACCTTAGTGATTCTATGATTCTGTGATGTTCTGCCACCAGGTTAGCATTGTATGACCAAAAAATAGAAATGCATCTGCAGGCACAGTACAAATGTTTTGAACTGCAAGAGTTTACATCCAAATGCAAATTACCTTGTGTTTTCATATAAACAGGAGGTACTTTAAAATGCTTTTTAATTGGAACCCTGCACATTTCTACTGAAAACCTTGCTTCCACAGAATATCATTTTCACCTAGGCTATTAATTAGCATTGTGTGCTATAAAGAGTGAATAGTACATTTTAGTAAAATAAAGTCAGCCATGATAATTATACACAACTTTGTTATTTATTTATTATGCAAAGTCTCTTTCAAAAGAAACTGGAAATTGCTAGGAAAGTCATTTAAACAAAGTTTCTAATTTCTACTCTGCTAAAAATTCATTGTGCACGCTTTCTTCTCTAAAATGAGAAGAATGTACCATCTGCAATATATGCAGTTTTATCAAATGAGCATGGCTCAGTTATATTGCAGTATATTGGAAACCATGACTCACTTGTGAAGGATGACAAATGTCTTATGTAAATATGACAGACATAATAATAATATGTTGGTGTTTTTAAAAGAGAACACTCACTGAGCAGTGCATTCAGATTCAGACATTCAAAGTGCTTCTGCTCCTTCCTCTCATCACTGCACTTCACAGTTTTTATAGGTACTACTGCTCTCCATGAAGTAGAGCTCACTCAGCAGCCTTTACCCCCTACAGATTATAACTGTCATTTTATACTTCATTATAAGTTATACACAAAAGTACATAACAAAGTAAAGCATGAAAAGTGGAAATGTTATTTTCCCTACTGCTTTATCATTACATTAAAGCTGTGAGGAAATAACAGGGTTTAACTTCAGGAAAAAGTTATTCTGTTTATGTTGGAGAATCTGGCATATTCTGCTTGCGTTCTTTGTGAGCTTAAGAGCTGTGCCGTGCAATTTACATTGTACTCTTCCCAACTGGTCAAACAGTCATCATAGCTATGACCAAAGCTGTATTAAAAACATATTTTTCATTCCTTCACGAAAATTCTTTAAATCTAGAGCACTTTAATAAAAAAAAAAAAAAAAAAAAAAAGCCAGACTGGCCTCATGCACCATGACTAGTCCCTCTCCCAGCTACCTGGCTATCCCATGGTGAGAGCATTCAAAGGTCTCTGCATCTTTTCTTCTTATTTGTCAGTCCTGTTGCTGTCTCGTAGTAGCATGCTGTCATGTAGTGAAAGGAGAACACTTCATCTGTTATGCAAATCCAGCCTCTAACATCCAGGCTTAACATGAATTTTAGTGTCTAAATGTACCAAATGTTAAAGTCTACAAAATCAACTACACCCTTCTGTCTTTACTTGATTAAAAGTTAGGCATCTAGGCACGAGGTAGAATGAATCAATCTCTTATTTTATAAAGTTAAAAATCAAAGGTGAATTCTCTCATGTAAGACTTGAAGTCTACCATAGTTTTAAATACAATACAGGTATTATTTTGGAGTTTTATAGAATGCACATTCCACCAAAACAAAGTTAATTTAGAGAATAACTCTATAAGACATTCAGTGTCTTAGCAATTGTCTGAAAATACATGAGGAGGATTTTTTTTTCTTGAAGGCTATCGTGTAAAAATTGGTAATTCAGAAAAACTTGGAGAAAAAAAATTATAGCTCAGAGGAGTTAATATTCAAGCCCACCTTCTTTTAACATAAATACATAATAACAATCACACTTAAAAAGCAAAAGACAAAAGCAAACGTATCCAAAAATAAAATCCTTTGACAAGAAAACTACATTGCACTCTGAGTTTTCTCCTGGGTGGGACCAGATAAAGAACAAATGAAATACGGCAGATATTAGTCACATTACTTATTACGCCTACAGCAACAATTCAGACATATGGATGACAAGGTTGGTAAAAGACACCAAATAGAAATGATACCGTGCTTGTTAGTCTGAAACAAATTGGTTAACACCAAAAATCAAACGCATTGCCTGGTTTTGTACAGACAGGGGATGTTATGATAGAAACTGCAGCAGTATTGTTCACCATGTCAGCATTGGCTACTAAAAGTGAACAGTTTGAGCAAAATCAGGCTAAAGTACAAGATTATTCCCTTGACAACAAGAGATTATCAAGTTACTTTTTTTTTTTTTTCTGTAGACTAAATACTTTTTTCAGTTCTTCCCTATAAAAGCAGGATCTGCTTGAATAAGGAGTAATGGGCAATACAGCCATCCCACTTCTGCCAAACACATGTTGTTTGCAGCATACAACAGATTGATTTATCTCTTTGTGGGAATTATCTTCAGACGATAAATCCACATGAAGGGAAACAACTGCATTCAGTCAAACCCTTTGACTTAACCCTAACATTCCTTTAGCTTCCGTAAGTAATAGGTGTTGTCTCTTCGCAGTGTACGAAAGAAGGGTAACTATTTCCCTTTCCTTGTTACCATTACAAAGAGATATTCTATGAAAGTAACTTCTATTCTGTTTTTCATTAATTATTGCCTTTCTTATATAGTGTCCCTTACTGTATATTGTATTATTCAAAGTGTGAGGCATGTGATCTTTTGCAAAAATACAGTTCTTCCTAATCAACTCTAAAATATTTTCATGTTATTTAGTGATGGAAATTTAAAAAAAAAAAGTGTGGCAGATGAGGTGTTTGCAATAGGGTGACAAAAGATGTATTTTGCTCTCCGATATGCTCAGGACTTTATCTTGATTATACGATGAATGAAACTACTTAATACTGTTACAGATTTTTTTAGGAGGAAGTTTTTCAATCAGAGGGTGGTGACACTGGAACAAGTTGCCCAAGGAGGTTGTGGATGCTCCGTCCCTGGAGGCATTCAAGGCCAGGCTGGATGTGGCTCTGGGCAGCCTGGTCTGGTGGTTAGCAACCCTGCATGTAGCGGGGGGTTGAAACTAGATGATCGTTGTGGTCCTTTTCAACCCAGGCCATTATGATTCTATGATTTGTTTGAATAATTTTTCACAAAACACGATTATGTCAGCCGCAGATAATTACAAATCTATGATGGCTTTATTTTCTCCAAACTCAGTGAAATCTATTAGAGCAGACCTAGGGAACATTTTCTTACTTAGGAGTCATTTGTTGTTGTTGTTGTTGTTTTCCAGTTGTTTCTGCAGTCTAAAACAAGTCACTTTAGAATGAAATACCTTTACAATTTTTGTATGTGAAATCAAGATGCATATCGCATTATAGGCTTCAAATGATGAGTTTATCAGAAGCAAAAGAAGTTGCTTCCTTTCCGGTGCTTTGTCATTTTCTTTTGCCCTCCTCAAAAATTGATATAGCTGCAGTCCTGCCCGAAGGTATTATAACCAAATTTTTTTGAGAGGTGAGAGAAAAGAGAATCTTTGTGCAGTAGTAGCAAAAGTACAACAAATTTTGCATAGATACACATGGAACTGTACTACTTCAGGCCAAAGCAGGGTGCAGTACACAAGTGAGGTACCAGGAGAAATACTTCATTGTTATCTGTCTTGAGGTACTCTCTTTTAACTCCTCCAATTAGACTTCTAGTAGACTTCCCAAATACATGTTTTGGGGCATTTGATTTCTGAGGTTCTGTTACCTAAGTCTGTGTCTATGATAGAAAGTGGTTTAAAGCTGTGGACTCACAGACATGTTACCTGGTGGACAATATGCTTTTGGCATGGGTTGTTCATAACATCTGTTGATCTTTACAAAATCAAGTCCTGCGAAGTGTGAAACATGTATGCCAATGTTCTGGGGAACCAAGACAGCACAGCTCTTGAGAAACACGGCATCATTCACAAGCGTTCAGGAAGACAGTCTTATTTAGGTGTTAGGTGGGAGGAACATGATACCCACGTTGGGTTGACATTTCTGAGACTGTGCTTTTATGTGCAAAGAATATAGTATGCAGTGGGCATATGCTAATAAGCAGATGCAAAGTTTATTCTATGTTGCTGTGAATAACCTGAGGAGAAACTTTGAGCAGTTCATTCTCTCACAAACATTTGAATTGCTTCTTGGAAAGAGTGGTTTGTCAGTCAGTATTTCTGAGTCTTTGACCCTTCCTTTCATCCAGTAGATCAGTGGAAAAAATGAGAAATACATGTGGTTGAATTGGAGAAATCTAATTCCAGATTTTCTTCCCATTAAATAGTTGAGTAGAAAGTGAAAGCTGAAGTGGCAGTGACCATAAAAAGCAGCTAGAAGACAAGCCTGGCTCTGCAACTCGTAGGAGAAGGAAAGGTAATTATGTGGTCCAGAAAATGTTTAGAAATAGAGAACTTTGATGTTTCACATCAGAGCAACAATAAATAGAGACAACGAACTCACCTTTTCCCTAGTATTGGTATTTTCCACCTCATCTTCCCACACACTTAGAATGGGTTTTGTGGTGGGAGAATCCATTATGTAATCTACAGATGTTCTACATTCTTTAAAATGTAAACTTAAAAATGAACAATAATACAACATCATCTCACAAGGACAAAAAATTAGTCTGTTCTTTAATGTTTCTTGGATGATGGCAGCCCCCCTCGAAGAGGCCTACATGTTCTGCCTTGCCTGCTAATGCACACTCAGCTGTGTCTTACTCCTCATTAAAACCCAGCATTGTTATTTGTTAATAATTCTGGATTTGGCTCACAATGCCCGTGTTATAAACATTTAGAAATATGGATGGCATATTGAAACACTGACAGATTCTCAGGAGGGTCAGGGCTACTGGCGCCTCTATAATGAAGTCACACGCTGTTAAACACTTTTTCCCTGAACCGAAGAAGAAAACAAAGCAGTTAAACTGCTAGACCATTTTCCAGCAGCATTAATCCATTTCAAACCACTCCTAACCATAGTAAATCACAGGTCTGTGGGAAAATGAACTGCCTAAAGGTTCACCTCAGGCTATTTAGCCGACAAACAAGTTGCTGACTATTGGCAACAATGGGTGGTTGGGAATTACTGCTCAATTTAATTGTAATTACTTATTTTGCTCTGTCCTCTTTGCACTAGTTGAGAGTCTACATCATGGCAAACTCCAGAACAAAATACATTACCAAGGTGCTGCTGGAGATTGACACTGAAGGTGTTGAAAGTTTATTTAAGCAATCTGTTTTACTTCCTGGAGGAAAGTGAGTGAAACCTCTTTGGCTGGGAAAGCATGGAAAGGGAAGAACTCTCTAAACAAGTTTGCTCTGACATGGTCATTTTACTCTGTAGAAATTCATCCACATGTTAAAACATCCAGAATTTTCAGTTTAACTGTGCCTCAACTCTAATACAAAATAGAGGAGCTAGAACTTTACCCATGAGATACGGTATGTTAATAAGAGTAAGATAGCAAAATGATGAATCCATAGGGCAGCAAATGTGCTATTCTGGCTGTCAATCTGATTTGAAAGGCAATTGTCAGTATGTTGTGATTATATCACACTTATAAATGTTCTTTTCACAGTCTAATGTAACACTTGCTAAATTCAGGTCTACGTTTCCAGGTAAATTCAAAATTTCATCTGTAATCATTATGGGAACTGTTAATAAGCCCCAAAGAGGTAATATGTAAATAATTATAGTTGTTTTTATCAATCGTGGTCAATTTAGTTGGCTAAAATGTTCTAGTGTTATTTGCTGCCAATATTAATGTTTATCCATGCAATTCTCTAGTTGTATTCATTATACACATATTAATTGAAAAAATCAGAGATGAAAATTCAAGATCATATGAACAAGGTGTATTTGTGCAATCATTCGCTCCTGAAAAAATTGATAAAATGTGGGCCTGGTAAATTTTAAAAAAGGTATGATGTACAGAAAAGTATTTTTTGTTTCTAAACAAGAAAAAACCACAACTTCACTTTCTGACTTAGGCCAAAAAAAGATAATGTTTAAGGATACAGCAAAATTCAGAAGTATTCAAGTATGTGTCAGGAACGTGCAAAATACTGGTATGGAATTTCCTTGTTATACTTAAGCATTGTTTTAATCCCTACCAGATAGTATCACAAGGCTTTATTCTGTGGAGAGGTAACTGTGGAAAGGCTACAAGCAGGATAGATGTTAGCCTACTGTGGTATATCCTGTACTTTCTCTTGCCTCTCAGAGAGGGAACACTGAACTGAAAATACTGCAAGTTTAGTAAGACATTGGAATTCTTTCAGTTCCTATAGTGCATCAGCACTCAAAATGAATCCACTGTAGATCTCCCAGGCAGCCTGAAGCTGAAGAGCTTGAGGCCTGACTCCTGATGACATATTGCCCTTAAACTTAGCAAACAGTTGTTATTATAAAAGATTACAAAGACTTATGAAGTACTGTGGCTTTCCACGCTAATAGATGTTCCATCTCTACATCATTGGATATAAGAATGATTCTTTTGTAAACTAGAGAAATTTATTCAAGTACTTTTTAAAGGTGTAGAGGAAAGGAGTTCAATAGAAAAAAATTTGTATAGAAGTAGCTTTTTTTTTCTTTCCTTTGAGATAATCCAGCTTTTCATAGAAACACAGAAGCGGTTTGCCCTCTCTTATTTTTGTTAATCAGTTGTGTTTGTGCATTTTAATTCTGATTTCTAAAGAAATGAGGAATTGCCACGGATAGCGTCCTAATCAGATTGTTCTCAAGCAGGGAAGCACGACAGTACTCAATATGAGTGATCAAGCTTCACTTTATTGCTGCACACACAGGGTTTATATATGGTTCCAATACACATGTGTTCCCTTACTATTGGAGCACAAGGTGGGCGGCTAGGTGGGCTGCCTAGCTTCAACTAATGCTCAGCCAGCATTCACACCTATGCCGCTGAGCTCATCCACTTATCTGCCCCCACACATCCACAGAGCACAGCTGTGGATGTGGGCCTGCTGTTTACATGCTGCCCCAAGGATGTTGTGTCTCCCATCTTAACTCCGAATATTTTCTCATGGGTATGCACTCTATGCTGCCGCACCAGCTATGCTTGTACACAGTCTCATGTCCGCCCTGCTCTCGCAGCCATCTGCCAACAAGGAATTATACAAGGTATTCAGAAAAGGAAGAAGAAGTTATTTTACTAAGCAGTGTTGCTATCTTGACTATTACTTCTACTGTTTGTAAGAACAAACCACATTAACTTAAGGTTACTTTAAAAACAAACAAATCAAAGGGATTCTTTAAAGATATTGAGCTTGAAATCAAGGTCCGATTGATCTCTCTGCTATTTACAGATACAATAATCCTTGTCATTTGCAAAAAGATTACCCCCCCCCAATTACTGTCATGTTTACCTGATGATGTATATTAAGTAGTTCATTTTATTATTGTAATATGGGAAGAGAGACATATTGAACACTTTACTCAAGACACGAAGAACAGAGTGGAGTAAAGAAGCCTATAAACATTGTTCCTACTTGGATAACCTTTTAACTAACCAAGCTGGCTTTTCAAACTTCGTTGTCTGTGGCTTAAAAATTTAAATCCTATTTTAAAGAGTGAAATCTTATAATTCAAGTTAAGTTCAAATACAGTCAGGACTATGAATCCATCCCCATCAGAGATATCAAGAAATGAACTTCAGATGCTGCTCTCCTGTTTGAGGTTATTCCTCTTCCCAAGTGGGTAACATATTTGGTGTTAACAGCTCACCATTGGTACTCTTGCCTGTCCAAACTGGGTACAGAAAACTAGCCAATCTTTAGAAGGGATATCATGTTTCTCTCTGCTTCCCCTAAAACATATGCATGATGATCTACACACGTGCAGTAAGTCTGCTGTGTACAGCAGATACATCCAGAGTCATTCTTCCTTTGCCTAGCAGAATAACTAGCAGCTAAGGTCAAAGTCCTGCTCCTACCTTCTAGTGTATCCATTACTGATTCTGTAGAAAATTCCGAAACTTGCAGGAGAAAATGAGCAGCTGCTTTGGTTCCAGTTTGGAAATGGATACGGAGCTGAGGAACTCTTGGCCTCATTGTCTCTTGTTACCACCCTCAGCACCCAAGCTGGTGGAACGCAACCCAGAAAGGGAAGTGAACTTGGCGAGGAAGAAGCTTAACCAGCCCTGGCAGGAATTCATAGTAGTGGTGACACAGTCTCAGTTTAATCCTGAAAATTAAATACTGAAGTCATTCCTTACCTCTTGTTCATGGAAACATTAGCTAACGACAGAAATGTCCAAACAACTATTATTTGAAAGACAAAAATTCTACTGCGATTCTGTGCTACTTTACACATCCAGAATCCAACCAAATCTTTTTCATATCTTCTGAGCAGTTCAGTAATAGCCTATTTTTCATCCTGTTTATGTATTTCTGAGCAATCCCTGACATCAGAAATAAGATGCTTGATCCAAAAGTAATGCCTCTAATATGATTATGTTGGTTGACAACATCAGAGGCAGATGTTGGTGGTATGGCAGTGGAGATTGGACCTTCCCACCAATGTTCAATTACATGTTGTTGCTGTGTGACCAATGGCAGTCGGGGGGCAGTCTGACAGAATGGCATCTGACATAGAAACATGTATGAGCATGCATGCTCTTGTTCATCATTGGTGAAAATACATACTTAATGGTGGAGTCTATGTTGAAAAATAAAGTTTTGTAGCTGAGAATGTGCTCTGTCAAACAGTGTTATTGTGCTCTTTTTGTATGTTGCAGTTTCCATGGAAATAAATAGGAGGCATTACCTTCAGAAAAACCTCTATAAAATTGCTGCAGAAGAAAAAGCTTAGATAGAGCTGCTGTGAACATAAAAATCTCCTAGGGTGGCTGTTCTTCAGCCAGTTTTGTGGATTGTAGGGATTTTAGGGAAATCCAGATAAGCCTATGAACTTATGTACGGTTATCTGAATCTTACTTGCAAAATTTTTGCAGTTCATCCATTAGCATAATGAATCCTGTGGGATGATAGTGGACTCTGTAAAACATTAGCTGCTTTCCCAGTTTCATAATGTTAAGGCTAATAAGTATTGTTAGATATTGTAACACACCATTTGCCTGCCTGAAATGTGTTATTTATGTGAATACATCTGAAACATACAATATGTCTGAGGAACTAAATCAAAACTAACCAGGAGTTTACAAAGAGCAGCTTAAACTCAGGGCTGAGTGGGGCAGTGAATTTTAAAGTGATTTCTTAAATCTGTATTTGTCTAAATATAATGATAGACGTGAAGATGACAATGGGAGATTTGTGTGAAAAGAAGCCTATGATTTAATATCCTTCCTTGAAGAATAAAAAGCAAATTTATTTTTTTCCTCAGAGAGAAATGATGTAAGAGCAGTTGTAAATCAACTTCAAAATACTGGATGCTATTTCTCTTTTTGCAGTCTTTCAGAAGTATGTGCTCCCATCTGGGAAAGTTAATACAGGCATCTGTTTACTCTTTTTAGAGATACTGATATATGAAGAGACTGTGTGGGAGATGGCTTTTGTTTATTTGTTTGTATTCATTTCAGTATGAAGGAGGTAAATTTTAAAAATTCATTTTATTATTTTATAAAATTGTTGCAGTGTTTCATTTTCTTTGAAGCTCTACTGTTTTTACTTACCTGATTCTTTGCAGTTTTTAAATGTTTGTTTTAAGTTTCACTTTTTTTTTTTAGAGAAAAAAAAATGAGAGGAGTAACCATTTTGGATTTTAACATAAAAGAGAAAGATGTAGATGAAGAAAAAGAGAAACTTATAAGAATTATAAGAGAGGAAGAAAGAGGAGGAGAAATTAATAGTTCTCAGTGATTTTCCCAGCCTTGTATGATGATGCTTTTATTCCCACTTGATCATAGACAGAAACAACAACAACAAAATGTAGATTATGAAGCATGGACCATTTTTACCTATTAAATATGAGGCTATCCTTAAGAAGGGCCTCCTTACTGATGGCTTTGAGTGTAGTAATTAAAAACTGAATCCTTTTTGTAGTGCCTGAAGCAACCACTCCTGTAGTGAGTGGGATCTCTACACTGACTTTAATCAGAGCTGGATCAGACCCATGAGCCACACCAATTACGTTCCTACTGGCAGGTAAACTGACATGTCTGTCTGCATAAACGACTCAAATGATGCCTCATCCTTGAAAATAACCAAACACTGTGTATCCGAATCTTAAGTCTAATGATGTTCTTTCATTGGATTAGTATTGTGTCCGAACATCAGCCATTACAAATGAGGCAGTAAATGAGGCCTCCTGTATACTTGGTCCAGTACTAACAAATAGAAACATGGATGAGGTAGTTATTTAATAAACAGGGTAATAAGTAGGTAATAAATAGGGCATGGTGAATGCCATGTAATACGTTGTTGACCTATCCTTGTAACATCTATTTTTCCTTGAACTTTGACTTGAAATTCTTCTGATTTTGATATTTTATCAACACTCATCTGAGCATTTCTAGTGCCAAACATAAACATAGAACGAGGATGAAGACAGGGATACTATCAGAGGATTTAATTAAATGTAAATACATATTAACTAATTTTTTATTCATTTTTTTTTCCAGAGGTGCGGAGAAATCTCATTTGATAGCCCTGACCAGAATGCCAAATGTGTTCGCATGCTAGGTAAGAGTCTTTTCCCCTTTTGGTAATAAGAATTCTGTGGAAGTAAGTTTAATTGGAGATTTCTTCTCAAAGGTACATGATAAGGACTGTGGTGATTCACACTGGCATTTATACAGCTCATCCATATGTGATCCTCATTAATTTATTCTTTACAGCGAATTTTCTATTACTTAAAGTACATATATTCCAGTAGTGCCCAACAATGGAGATTAAAATACAGCTGTACCAACGCTGTAATTGTAACCTTTGATGTACTCGATTCCAGAACTCATAATTAAAAAGCTAAAAATCTCTGTAATTGAGCCAAATTTTAGAAATCACCCTGGGGAAAATGTTAACTTTTGCAGACTGCATAGCTTTAATATGAAGGACAGATTATGTGCTTTGAAAACAAGTATTAATTTCACAAATATTTATCCAAAGCCCCTAGGACAGGAGACAGGCCTTAAGCTGCATCAATCAGCAAAATTCTCACCATTGTGATTCTACAGATTTGCACTAGTGTAGCAGTTTGCTCATCATTTGAAAAAAAAAAAAAAAGAAAAAAGATAATATTGAGCAGAGCAAAAGTGTCTATTCTTTGAAAACAATGCAGAAATGTTCTGCTATGCTTCATTAATTTCCATGACTAATTTTATTGTATTTGCTTGTTTCATCTACAATGCTAGCCAGTAGTATCACAGCAAAAATCAACAGTAAGTGTCTAAAAATCTAAAAGAGATTTTTTGCTAAGAAAAAAAAAAAAAGAATCATGAAACATTTGCAAGATTAGGCTTTAAATCCGAAGACCTCTCACCAGCCAGGGCTGAGATAAATATATGTGGTAAATTAAAGCATTGCATCTAAAAACACGATGACTGAAATAGTCACAATTATAAAAACTGCAACTGGTAATGTCTAGGAATGTAATTCCCATCTGGGTGCATGGCTGTGTTCTGTAATAACAGATTATGTGGTTTCTTGTTTATATTCATTAAATCCTATTGTCACAATTGACTGTAATTGCTGCAGAGGAAATCTGTCATGCTTATAGTGTACAGATCCCAGTAGATGAACTGATACAGTGGACCATAATGACCTGTTACAACAATGATCTGTGGTTAGAGGTTGTTAATGGCACAAGCTGACAGAAAAGATACTTTTGTGATCTCTTATCATGCCAATTATAATATACAGCTTAAATACTGTGGAGTGCAGAATACTTTCGTTCTAAGGAGTATATATCCATGCAAATGTTATTAATCATTAGAAGGAAAAAAAAATGAAGAAAAAAAGAAGAGATTAAGAAGCTGTATTACCTAAAGATGAAAGTCTTCTGCATGAGTCTCTTGTCATTTGTTTTGGCATTTTTATAACAACACATATTGTAGTTAGGCATCATCCTTAGTGCAAATGACTCTTTAGGAGCAGTAAACAGAAGATGTTTCTCCATTAGCTATATTCATATCTATGTTGACTAGTACGTGAACATGCAAGAATTTATTGTATGCTGTAAAGAAACTGCTAGGGATGTAAAAATGACTCTACAGTGTCTTGTCAAAGGTATGACTAGTCCAGGGACTTTCCCAGAGATGGTATCTCTTGTGTTTTAAAGTATCTCTCCTGTTATTAGCGTGCATCAGTGTCTCTAAGAAGTTAAGGACCTTAGTATCCTATATAATATAGGGTATTATATTTCATCCCAAGATATCTCAAATCATGTACAGTGCTGAGGTTATTCTAAGTGCAAGAGTATGCTCCGCAACTGGCTTTATAAGTGGTATGGGAAACAGAACTTTCATTGCATATTTGTTCAGAGGGCAGCTACTAGAGACTAACTTCACTGTCTTGATTTATCCATGAAACGCTTGTGTTTCTGGTAGAGCCACAGAGCCGTAAGACCACTCCATATTTGCAACTGTATGGTATCAAGTAGTATGTTAGAGTGATATTAGCTAATTTTGTCAGAAAAGATTTGTATCTGGGTTATGCTACTGCCTCTGGGTTTGTTTCAAATTTAAAGATTTTTGGAACAACAGTAGGGTTGCTACTATGATTCCAAATTCCTTGAGATTATGGATTGACATGGATTATGAGGATGAGGTTCTCTTTACTTAAAGTTTGAGGAAAAAGAGGTTTACAGTGAAAATCTTATTCTATTCCTATCCTCCCCACTGCAAAACAGGAAACAATAGAGAAATGCTGAAATGTTTGCAATGGCTACAGTGAAAGTAGGTGATTTTACAATGAACTGACTTGATATTGCTTCACCCGAAATTAAGATCTGTTGACTCTTATCATTTTGTCTCCTCTTTTAGTTCTAGAGTGATGGATGCTTCTTATCTATGTGTGAAAAATTACTTTAACAAACAAATTAGTTACTTTAATGTGCTTCCTGAGGATATAGTAGGTAATGACTATTTTTGTGCCCAGGATATGCTTATTATCAGTGTAATTTCATGTACTCCAGTTTTTACAGAATATGATGCATTCCATCTTACATTTTATATTGCATTTGTTTATTTTCATTTTGTGTGTTGTACTAGTTAAAGCAATACAACTTCTGTAACTGTTGCAGAAGTTGATCAGTGGCCCACATTAGCCTTTTGAAGACCAATATTCAAATCCTAAATCTGTCACAGATTACATAGGTTTCTTGCTTGTAACGTTGGCTAAATCTTTAAATGTCGCCATATATTCATTGTCCTTTGAAAAAAAAAGAGAAGTGCGTCTTTCAATTGTGGGAGGGTAGTTGGGCACTAGAATAGGCTCCCCAGGGCAATGGTCACAGCATCAAACCTGGCAGAGTCCAAGAAGCATTTGGACAGTGCTCTCAGACATAGGGTTTGAAATTTTGGGTGGTTCTGTGTGGAGCTGGGATTTGGACTTAGTGATTCTGATGGGTTCCTTCCAACTCGGGATATTCTGTGGTACTGTGAAATTTATGAATACAGCAAGAAGCTGAGGTACTGTGGTAATCCAGTTCATAAGAATATTGCACTGGCAGTACAACTGTGCTGTCAGAAATTTTTCTTGAAGCTCCAAGTCTATCTGAAGCCACTGGTAGCTCATCGGCATTTCTAATGGAAGGTAGAAAATCTACAGTATTCTGCCAAAATTGGAGCTGTTATCCAAGTTAGTGAGAGCATTCAACTATGACAAAATTGAGAGAGAATGATGAACTGAATGTGAAAAATATTTTGCATTATGTTGCATTCTGGAAATGAGAACCCTGGCCTCTCCATGCCCTTTACTTATAATGATACTGATTTAAAAAAATAATAAAAAAAGAGGTAGTTAGCAAAAAAAAAAAAAGTGAGAAAACAGCAGGATAGTAGGGTACTCTCCATGTGCTTATTATCTATGAATATGAAATAAGATAGAAGGGGACAAACTCTTCAGTGGGATCTGTTGTGATAGGTCAAGGGGAAATAGTTTCAAAGTAAAAAAGGGTAAATTTAGACTGGATAAAAAGTAGAAGTTCTTTACAATAAGAGTGATGAGGCACAGAACAGATGCCCAGAGAGGTGGTGGATGTCCCATCCTTGGAAACATTCAATGTCAGGCTGGAGGGGGCTCTGAGCAACCTGATTTAACTGTAGGTGTCCCTGTACACTGCAGGGGAGTTGGACTGGATGACTTTTACAGGTCCCTTCTAACTCAAACAGTTCTATAATGATTCTGTGATTCTCTGGTGAGCAGAAAAAGAACTATTCCTCATCCTGGAGGGCTCACTGGTATTTTCAATGGCACAACCTGTGGTTAGTTTTTCCGTTATGTAGACAAACATACTCTGGGCTCAGACATAATCCAGTGTTGTATCCTGCAGAGATAATTGGGTTAGTTTGTGAAAATTACTGGTTGGATGCCTAAGCTAATTAACTCTGCAGAGAAAAATTTCATCCTAGCTTGGAAGAATCCAAAGTTAAGGCAATTTAATCAGTTCTTGCATCTTAACTAGCTCATCCAAAGTTAAATCAGTAACCTCTACATGACAGAGCACCCAATTTTATGAATTCATCCTGGAAGGAATAACATTCTTATATCACTCTCTAGGATTGGTACAGAAGGTAACTGCTAGTTCTGGAATATTTATAATGGTGAAACTTACAGTGCTCATAGTAACTTTGTGTTTTGCTCTGAGTCTTATAGTATGCTATCATTTATTGTTCTAATGCTGTACTTATTTTAATATGGTGTGAAAACATAAGAAACATAGCGTGTACTCCAGAAATGACCCTTGGAAAAGATTATCTTAAAAGGGAAATTAGACATCTGAGAGATAGGTATTATTGTTAAGTTGCCTGGCTTTCTAACCTTGGGATTCATAGTCTACAGAAGTGGTCAGCTAATATATTTTCCTGCAAGGTGTAAAGATTTTTTTTTCCATCCATCTATTATGGTAAAGAAATAAAAATGTTGATCACATTGCTCTCCTAAAGCACAGCGGTCACCTCATTCATGTCAATTTGTTGTTGATATATGGCATTATCTTGACCTAGTAAGTAATTTCTTTTACTACTCATATTTACATTTTGCATAAATGTCTGCTGACTAGAAGAGAAACTTGAGTGTATAAGCAAATAGCGGTTTATATCAGATACAGATACCCTTATATTTGCAGTATAGAAAGTAAATAGGTGCACTCATAACACATGCAAAAACTTTATCTCATCAGTTTTAATCCATTCAGCCTTACTCATAATAATGAAGAGAAGAGGAAGGAGGATAAAAGCATAATGAGTATGTTATTCTAGTGAGCAGTCTTTCACTGTCAGATTTGGTCTTTACTCCTTACTGGGTAGATACTGAAGAGGTTGTGTATCAGTTAACTCTCCTGTCTGCAGCAGTTTTTCTAGGAGAAATGTGAATTTCTCTCATTAAGGAGCTAGGTATTAAGTTGAATACATAAGCTTACCAGGCCTCTCAACTTCTCATGGCATACGTTGAGGTGTTTTCTTTTCATTATTGTAAATTCCATACAAATAGGAATAATGTGGGTGAGTTTGGTTTCCCTTTTGGTGTAGCTTTAATCCTTGAAAAGTTGAAAGTTGAATCCTTGTTTGGAATAAAATTTCCACGCAAACAGTCATTTAAAATTTATCCAAAAGCAAATAAACAAACAAACAAAAAAAATTATTAAAAAAAAAAAAAAAGAGGGGTTGACACTTTTTTACTCCCAGACTACTGAAACATAGCTTAGTTTCTTTGGTACTACAAATATTTTGTATTCCAGAGAGGTGCCTAACTCACCTCCAACAAATAATGGTTGTGGTATGTGAAGAAATCAGAATTTGGCCATGAGATGAGTTTGATGGATTCAGCTTCAGTGGTGGCGGCACTTTGCCCGTAGCAGAAAACTGCCACACATTTGAACAGAGTTGGCAGCTACAGCTTAAGAGAGAGACGTTACTGGAACAACAGTGTTGAAAGCTAGAACTGAGGGGTACTGGCAAGGCTCTGGCTGACTGACCTCTGGCTTACATAACCACTGAGCTCACCTTTGCTGAAAAATAATCAGATCTATTCAAATTTGCTTTGAGAAACTTAATCAGGTAAATAACCATATAATGAGTGGGGAAAAATAAAAATTGAACAATATTAGTGTCAATTTGCACTGAAAAGGAAGAAGGAAGAGAAACAAGACAGCTAATGGAATAGTTCTGCAGTGGTGGAAGTCTACAGCTTTGAAAGCTCTTCAGCTCTTACTGACATGGTGTGAAATGTGACCCTATATCTCTTGTATGCACAAAACTTCTGCATGAGCAATGGTGTTCTAAATAGCCAAATATACGAACTATTTATAACCCAGTCATTCAAAGACTTACACATGCACTTGACCTTATGCAGACTACATATGCTATCTATGCAAATGCAAACAAGCACATAAATTAATCATTGTAAAATTTCACTATGTTATCAGGAAAGGGCCTAAATCTTCAGCAATTTACAAGAAATCTTTACTTGTTGCTGTACTGCCTATTGGGATTATTCAGAACTTTACAGTGGAGTATGGAAACTTAAGTGCTCTGCTCCAAGGGTTTCAATTCCATAAGCAGCTTGCAAGACAACTGTCTATTTTTGACATCTTGTTAATGAAGAGAAATTAAACACAAAAGCCCATGCTAAGAGCTTTTCACTCGTATTTTATAAAGTAACTGACATAGTCTCTCTACCAGCAGTTTATTAGGATGAAAACAGTATGGTGTAGGTAAGCTCTCTGGAACAGCAGTTCTTCTTCAGTTGAGTAGACAAAAGGTAGAAATTTTCATATATTGTTACAATATATGAACACATTTTACAAATAAGACAGCTAATGATCTTGCAGTTATGCTTATAAACACATTCAGAAAGGGGTACATCTGTGACCTTATGACCATCAAAATGGAGGCTGGTTGCTCCCTCATGCCACTTAAGGCCCTCTCCTTCAGTTAATTGTCCATTCCAGAAGTGCAGCACATGCTGTATCTCACCTGCACTCTTCAGGAGCATGCAGTATTTGTTCAGTACAATGGTACAGAGAAGGCCAGAGGCCCCATGCATCAGCCCATGCTTTCTCTGGAAGGCCCCAGTCGAGATACCTGGCTGCCTACGTTTGTAGCTTGGAGACATAAAGTGGCAAATGGGTGGGCATGAGGCTGCAACAGAGACTCCTTTGTCAAGGAGTTGACAGTGTACACATGCCATCATTGTACTGCTTCATCACTGTGTTGTGGTTTTATGCTAAACAAGTAGGAACTCTTTGTCTCTGTTGTCATGAGATTTATTCCCCAAACCATAAAGAACATAAATATCATGCCTATTAAAAAATATCACAAATAAAATAAGCTGAAAATCCCGATATCCTTAACATACTTTTAAAAAGTTTTCTAGTACCAACTTATTATTTCAGTAATTTTGACTTAATTACTATGCTAGGTAATTATGCAGCCTTGTTGCTGAGTGACAGTGACCACCTGTTTATCCTATTCTGTCCTGTAAATCAGATCAGGCTTAAACCACTTGTCCTGACAGTATTACAGCTTTCACAAGGGTACTGAAGGAGACAAAAACTGGCACTAGCATTTTTTGTAGACATAGAAAACTTTTTTTTATGTTTAATATTTTTTTCCTATCACTCAAATTCTATCTTGAGCTATATACACTTTTATTCTATGTCTGAGCTTGAGGGCTGACATGGGACCTGATGGGAACACAATTATAAGGAAATCATGTATTAGGATTGACACTGATTATGCTATATAAACATATCATTATGGCCATCTGCAGAACAGATAGTATCGAAAAAACCCATTCATTGGGGCCACAGGATTCAGTTGAGATGCTAAAGTTCAAGAGACAATTACAAAACCTTACTCCCCTCCAACTAAAAACGCTCCAAATCTCTGACCCTTAAGCTTCTCTTTCTGTCAAAAAGACTGAGAATCACTTGGCTGAGAATCTCACCAGCTATCACACTGGTAAACACATGGGTTTGTAAGGCTGGTTCAGCAGCTGCACTTCTAGCAAACATTAGCAAATTTAGAGCAGTATAAAGCCAAGCCATACATCGCTTTTCATCCAACGCATGCTGCAGACAGAGGGATTGCATGCTGCTTCCTGCTTATTTAACAATGCAATGAAATGTAAGCTTTGGATTCTGGACTTTCATCACTTTTAAGTGGCTAAAACCATTTTCTATCTTACCCACCAAGCTAAAGGCAGAACAGGCTGGGTTAAGCTGAGTATAGCTCCAGGAGGTTAGGTAGTAGGCCTATGACCTGCATTCTGCCTAGAGAACTACGTGTGTGTAACACAGGAGAAATCCTAAATTTTGTTTCTGAAACCCTCCCTTTTTTTCTTTTTAACTAAGTATTACTTGGAGAAAGTGGAGGAACAGTTGCTTGACTAATTTACTGAAGATGATCTCATATCATATTTCATGGTATTTGTCACATGAGTTATTGCTAATCTCCTGTTGGAAAAAAGATTTCAAGTGAGTATTCAGTCTGCTACCTCACAGTTTGATTTTTCTCGTGCCTAATCTCATCACTAAACATGGACTGCATTCATGTATTTTCCCATCTTTTTTGTACAAACTCTTATGAGTAGGATGTGTTTACCCAAAGAACTTGCTGTCCAGAAAAGTGCCATGACTAATATTGCTGTGCTAATGCTGTCTCACAAAATGGGAATGAGGGCAAGGAACAGTAAAGATTTTACTGAGACCAGACTCGCCCTCAGTTTTGCAACCAGCCATGCTATTGCAATTGAAGAGGTATGATAATATACCCAGATCTAGAATTTCCAGACTTTGATTTAAATTGTTCAAATTTATATTCTGTGGTTTGAGCTCATTTCTAGCAATTAATCTTCATTTATTTAATTATTACTTGGTGTACATTGTAATTTCACAGTCTCTGCAATTTTCTACAGATTACTATGTAGCTGTAATTTATGTCTGAGAAAGCCATGAAGTTCCTGTGCTTGTAAACTGTCAGTTCCTGGCTGTAAATGTTTCTAAACTTCTCAGCCTAGGATACGTTTTCCTCTGTTCTTCTCTGTTCCATATTGCAAAAGCTGTCTCATGGTCTTTTGAAATTTAAAAAAAAAAAAAAAAAAAAAAAAAAAAGATCTGAAATGTTAGTAATTTCACCATTTTTTTTTTTTTTTGCTGAGAACTGGGAATATATGATTTATAACCTTTTTCTCTCACCTTTAATATGATAAAGAAGAAGCTACAGAATCAAACACCTAATATTCTTTGACCTTGCTGTCTAGGTAACTAGCTTGCTTTGATGGATTAAGCTTCCTTTATCTGTTTTATAAAATAATGATTTCTAATCTACATCTTATACATGTTGTATTTCTCAAAGCATTAAGTTGATCTCTTAGATAATCCCTTGATTATCAAACTACTTAAGCACATATTTACTTACTCTCACTGAAGCCAAAATATGCATAGGCTGAAAAATGTTCCTGTGCCAGGATAGGTCACAGTGTCTAGCACCAATCTGATTCAAACACTTAAGGCTCTGGACTCATGAAATCATGGAATGTGATTCTGGATATTATGAAAACTCCATTTAACAACAAGAAATGGAATTCCTGAACCTCAAATGCCTATGTCAAGAGATGACTCTCTTTCTTGCAGCAAAATTCAGAGAGGGTTCCTACTGTATTTCCCTTATAGGGCTTTCCTCTCAATGCTCATGAAAAAATACTGAAGATAGTTGCAATCTGACAAATCTATTAAAATCCTTTAAAATTCTATTGTCAGGAAGAATGAGTAAGAGGTACTTTTCTGTGCTTTCCTTCAGTACCTTAAGACTCAGCTCACTGCAAAGCAAATGTCTAAAACTTGTTCAGTGAAACCTTTTGAGAAAGTGTCTGGTTATCCCCACTGTCTTCAAAGGAAGCTGAACTGTGGATGCATGAAGTTAGGGAAAATTAATCTTACTCCCGAAATACAAACTTTGTTTTTTCTAGTGTAGTGTTTACGAAATGTTTGGATTTGGAGATTAAATTCAGTCATTATTACAAAAAATATGTTTTTTTTTTAACTTTCATGCTGTTCTAAATACAAATGTTATTGCATGGTAACATTTTTAAGGATAGTGCTTCATATACTCTCATTGTGTAGAGAGTGTCTACTTTAGTGTTTTAGATGGTATTCCAGTTTACTGCAGCCTTTGGTTTGCATCACAGAACAGTTTCTGCATACACAAACTTGTTTCATTTCACATGAATCAGAGCAAACCACATGCTCTACAAGTGCATCTGGTGCATTCTAGTTGCTACTAGACATTTAGTCCATGAGAATATGTTAGAAATAGTCTAAACTAAATCCTCCAAAGCATACCCAGTGCAAACACTGTGTCCTCACACCAGCTGTTGGACTCCACAGGCCTGTTCTTGTTTGTGCTGCTTGCTTCTGCAAACCTTGCCAGAGAACAAAACCAGTTGTGACTTCAACCCATCAGCTGGTCCAATACACTAATTTCCATACCCATACCCCCATGGTGCCCTCAGGACTACTCAGGCCATTCAGTTAAGGTTTAACTGACAACCCAGAGAATGTAGAAGATAAATTGTAATTTAAGTAGATTGTAAACACCTCTTTTCCCAGATACTGTTTGCTTGCTTCCAGCACGCGTGCCATCCACTGATACACGTAATCTGAAACCTAATAGGTGTTCATCTTATCTGAAATGAGGAAAAGTTTATACAGAACGGCAAACGGGATATAATATTTTGTGAAATACTATCATTATTGAAACTTTAGGTGAAATGTCTTTTAAGTGTATGTCAGGACTTCACATGAAGTTTGTAGATGAATACAGAGAAAATTTAATTTAACACTTAATACAGATGAATTAATAATATTCCAGATCTTTGTTTTGACATGAAATGATGAAATTCTCACATTTTATTCATGCATATACAAGATGTAAATTAACATTGTAGTATCTTTTTAGTTTATTACAGACAGTGCTAATGAAAGGAACTCAGAAATACTGGCATCACATGCTTAATTAGTAGAAATTTCCTTGTAAGCAAGGATAAATGGTCTTTAAATCCATTTCTCCATCCAAGAATAAAGTGAGTAGTATAACAACATCAAATTTGTACAGCATTATCATAACAAGAAATATATTACCAGAATGACAGGAGAGGTTTATTTTTGGTGTCTTTCAGCTGGTTGTATAAAAGTTTCTAAAGACAAGTCCTGCAGATTTAAGTATTTTTTTTTCTTGTTGTTCTTTTTAGATACTATTTGAAATTATTAACATCATCTTTAAAATAATCTGCTAATAATCTGAACTGTAGTTTGTGTTTTTATGGAAGTAGGAAGATCTATTTGTAGTTAAAGTACCTGGCTGGGCTCTTCATCAAATCCCAGAATGTCCTGGCAATTAGATCATTGGGATAGGCATTTATCAAGGCTGGGCAATACACTCAGCCATTCTGTATATGTTCAGTGAAAACTGTCATGCAACTGCTCCTATGGAAGGAACTGGGAGGTTGCAAAACTAAGGAGTAGTATGAATTATTTGAGTACTCTGTTAGTAACTATACGATGCAGCATTGATAGCAGCTACTGGCAGAACTCTGCTAGAAAGGAAGATGAATGGGCAGATGCTCCATTGTAATTTCTTTTTATCAGCAGAGAGCGTAACACAGGCATTAATCTACTGGTTTAATCAGAGGTAATACTATGTCCAGGGAGCTACAACTTCCAAGGCACAAGTGGAATTGCTGTCATTGTACATTTGTCCTAAAAGGCTTTTTAGGCAAGTGCGTGTCACAATATTTTAGAAACCAAAAGATCTTGAGTTCATATGACTTTTATTATTAACATATTTCTCTTTTCTTAAGAAGAAGGAATGGAAGCATCATAAATCATGATGTCTAATCCCGTTTATTTTTTGTTGTTTGAGAATAACAGTCAGAGCTTTTGAAGCTTGTGTATTATTTGTTTCATCAGGGAAATGACATTATAATAACACTCAGAACAATTTGGTGAAAAAAAATCTGTTCTTTTTGCATATTTTTATTTTAATCTAATCCAATTTCTCTGTGTCATGAAGGAATCTGTGTTTGGTTTCAGCAGAACCATCTTAGATACAGCAGTTACTTCAAATTGTGCAGCTCATTGAGACAAAACAAAAAGTCTCTTGATAATTGATGACTGAATAAACAAAGAGGAAACTAAAGGCAGATGTGTGCTGGAAAGCTTTTGGAAATCCTAGGACAGGATGGGGGAGAGTTTGATTTTGTTTTTAATCAGAAGCACCACAATTCATTGGCATTTTTTGTTCTTAATCTGTGTTGGAGAAGGCATTGTTGATGTCAAATTTTAAGTGAATTTCCAGTAGTAAATCTAGGAGAGTTTTAGGTTGGCAGCTGTGCAGACTTGAGTTCTCCCTCTGCAAAACAGACTCTGAAGAGGGAACAGCATAAATCCCTCTAATGCTGTCCTGCCAGAAAGCTTCTCCCTCAACATGGAAAGATCATCTGTAGGAATTACAAAACTGCTTGCACCTTCGCCCATCTGTTTTTTATATTCTTGCTGAAGCTGTCTGAAGAGTAATGAGATGTGTTGTGGATCTCATATTATGGGAACATTCTGCTTCCTCAGTCAAGCAACACAAGAAGAACAGGTCCACATAGGCAGGGACAATGATTCAGTTCCTGTCATTATTTCTTCTGCCCCTGTGCCCACTTCTCTTCTACTCAAAAGCTCGCCTGCTCTTGATAACACGTCCAAGCTGGCCGGAGAAATTGTATCTTCAGAAACAGATGACAAAAGTTGTCTTGTTGAAATTTAATTGTGTAATCGCTTTTCAGTAAAAAAAAAAAAAAAAAGAAAATTTGATACATATATGCACTAACTTCTAGTGGAAAACCTTTGGCCAGTAACAAGGTTTAGATTCAGAAAAGTGCTAGGCCATTCTTCAGATGTGGTCACTGGAAGTCTGTGTGCATCTGTCTTTATGTGAATTACTCTAGCACATGGCAGGAGCCCTTGGTGCCACCTCACAGCAGGCACTGTTTGGCTGAATCACGTCAGTCACACAGGAAAACAGGATAATGAGATAGATGCACTAAAGCTCACCTGAGGAATTCCTCTGGCATCTCTAAGTCACATTTTTACCAGGTGAAAACTGTTATTTTGTTTTGGGAAAAAAATGATCATTAATTTGCTCTAACGAATAATCCCTGCAGAATTAAAAAAAAAAAAAAAAAACTGACAAAATTATTTTGTAGCCCAAACCTCAGTTTTCTACCATGTTTCTTTCTTAGTAAGTCATTTACATAAATGCAATGACCTAGCTTTGTGGCAATAACTTCCCTGACATCAAATAAGATGGAGTTGGTTTAACACATGCAGGGATGATGTAATGGTAATTATGAAGTTGATGTACAAAGTGCCCACATCAGTCTAGATCTGTGCTATTGTGTAGTTTGTGAGTGTCTTGCTGGCACAGGAGCTGGTTGCTAGACAATACATGAAACTGTGCTCTTAACATCCTGTGTTCACTTATGATGCTGTGGCATACATTTTGTGACATAAACTACTATGGTACTCTTAAAGAGGACTACTTCAACTGTAAAATAAGTAACTTGGTCTTTTATTTTCTTCAGTTGTTGGTGCAATGCGTAGCGACATATCATTCTAAATCAGATTTAAAAGGGTAAAAGGCAAGAATGAAAGAGGGCTTTAGTCATCCTTCCCACCTTTTCAGATTGGTCAATGAGGCACCTTCTCCCACATTCCTGTGAGAGTGCTCCTGCACAAGCACTTGCCAGTTACCTTTTAATTATAATTAAAAATGTGTTTGCTTTTCATTAG
This sequence comes from Meleagris gallopavo, assembly GCF_905368555.1. Lineage (NCBI taxonomy): Eukaryota > Metazoa > Chordata > Aves > Galliformes > Phasianidae > Meleagris > Meleagris gallopavo. The sequence goes on along the minus strand of NC_139405.1, from coordinate 54,607,953 downwards.
CTTTGCCAAAGCCAGGCCATCAAAATCACTGCATCTGTTTCCATTTTCTCCCATCTTCATAAAGCTACAGTAAATGGCTGATGTGCGATGCAAGACTGCGTAGCAAGATTTCATAATTTCTCCTAGGGTAAATATCACATAAATTTATCTCTGAGTCCAGAGAAGTGCAAATTTTAATTCAAAGGGTGAACCGAAATACGTACCTATTAAATAAAGTAGAAACATTGTAATAACGAATTGGTAGGTTCTGTCTTCTGTAGTTATTAAACATTGAAATAGTCACTCTACTCCCGGTAGGGCTTGGAAAGAATCGGGATATAGCTTATCAGCCAATTAGGGAAAGAATATGAACAAACTAATGACAAAGTCCCTGTTCACTCCTGCATCACTGTAAATCTAGTTTAAATTTTAAAAAATAAATAAGAAATGGTAACTTTCAGAATTAGTCAATTGGTTTCAAGTAATTATTTTAAAAATGCAGCCCAGTAAAACAAGTAAACAAAATATTTGAAGCCAAAATGCTGATTTCAAATTTGGAGAGGCATCATGTAAGGGGTAGGAAAAGAAAAATCAAAACATTTTCAGAAATCTGAATTTTAAATATCTATCATGCACTTTGCAAAAGCAGTTTTTTTGAATTATTTTTTTTTCCTCTGGCGGCATTGATAAATTCATGGTTGTTTTTGTACACCGCTGAGTTAGTTCACTGGACAAAAGTACCCCATGGGTTGGTTATTTTACTGTAGGTGTTATTTAACAAGCATAAAAGTTGCAATGAGTCACATCCAGGTTGGATGTTGTTATGGGCAGCTTGGTCCAGTGGTTGGCGACCCCCCGCACATAGCAGGGAGGTTGAAACCAGATGATCATTGTGGTCCTTTTCAACCCAGGCCATTCTAAATAAAAGTTTAAGAGCGAGTTTAAAAGACAAAAATAAATGAAGTTTAAAAATTACTGTAAAATCTGTCTCAATTAAAATCCCACATTATTGAAAAAGCATTGCTATACTGTGGTATCCAAACCCAGAGTACCCATAACATTGTGTAACAAATTGCAAGAGCAGTCTGTGAAGCCTGCACAAAATCCCTGCTTCCCTGCATAATAACCATGATGCTACATAGCCATTGTGCTCTTGCACGCACATTTGCCACAAACTATGAATTCCTTTTTGCTCAATGCGACAACGTCAGCAAAAACGTCAGCAGGGAGCAGACAGGGATTTCCTGCTCAACTCACGTAATGCTGCAGGTAAGGCACTCTGCTGGGAAGTACAAGTTGTGGAAAAGGAGTACTCCCTCAGACAGACAATAAAATTGAATCTGGCCCCCTTTGTTTCATGGATAATTAATGAAAATGCCAGACTGCTTTGCAAATTCCATGCAGTTTTATTATTTTATTAAGAAAAGGCACTTGTTTTTATGAAGGCAGTGCACCTTTTTTCCTGGTTGTATTTTTCCTGGTCACCGCTGGAGTCAGTGATGAGCTGCACCTTGTACCTGGCAAACACCAGCCAGACTGGACTGAACATAAGGAGACTCCAGCAGGTGCATGAATGTTTCCTGTCTGATGCAAGTAGGATCCAAATACAAGAGCAGCAGTAGTTTCTGAGATCTGCTTACGTTCCTATTTTTCAGACATCTACTGGATTTTCTGACTAAAAGTGTGCAAGCAAACAAGCAATTTTTACCAGGCACAATGCTGAAGCATTCTCAATGTCAAATCAAAGCTAAGTGAGAGTTTTCAGGGTCTTACCCTTGGATTTAGGCACAAAATCCTATCAGGAATTCCTAAATCACTTTTTAGGAACATTTTTCTGATGTGGTCCTTAATGTTTTGATGGCCTCTGTCGCGTTCTTACATTCAGTAAGAAACAGATAAGTCTCATTTGCAATAAGCATGCATAGCAGCTGCTTCAGATCATCAACAGTCTTTAATTATTAATAAAAGTTTTATTAATCATTAGTCAAATGGCTGGGAAGATCATTTTTCTTTCTAGTTGTAGATGTTTTTAATGCAATAACCCAAAATTTAAACCATATTAAATGCAAATCCCATTATAATTTGCACATTATAAAGCTAAATAGCTAAATACACAGTTTAGTGAATTATTCTTTCTGTTGAAGAATATCCTGAAAATTTATTTCATGAAATTTGTGTCTTGTTCTTCCACTATAAAAACTGCCCTGATTCTATCACAGTACAAAAATGTTACTGGACAGACTTCATTCACGTTATCGTCTAATCCATTCTTATCAAACATTTTAATGATAACATCTGCTGTTTTAATAACAATTTTCAGTCTTTATTACTTATGAGACCTAGGGCTAATCAGACATGTAACGTTTCACTGTATTTGAGAGTGAATGAACCCAGCATATAAAAGACTTTTTTTTCCCAGTGCAAGATATTTCAGCCTTTGTACTTTGCAGATAGTATTAGGAAGAACTTGGAATTAAATCAGAGCAAATCAGAAATATGCACTGAGACTTCCTATATGTATCTTCTGGTTTGTCTCTCAGAGGAGAACTTGCCCCTGCATTCCGCAGCTACATTATCATATGCTATAAAGGAAGAAGTGCAATGAATGCAGTCAGCTTATTCCCCCCAGGAGTTCCCTCTGGTAGAGTATGTCAAAGTACTCCCAGCCATCAGACTGTCAGGTCTGCTCAGATGTTTTGGAAGACAGTGTGCTCTGAATGAGAATGCAACAATAGTAGGCTGACTTTTCAGCAGCCAGCTCTCAGATAAACAGATAACTCAGATAAACAGTCTTCTTGAGGTAAGAAATGACACATATCAGAGGTTCCTGCCTTAGACGCCAAGGTTATTCGTCATGTAATTGGATATTGTTGGAGAAAACCATAATTAACCCAGATTTAAAGGCACAAGGCCATCTAGTGATTATATGTGGTCAAAGATAATCATTCTCTGCTGAATCCACTTTCATCTTTCCTATTCATTTACCTTTAAGAGATGTGACCTAACCAGATCTTGCTTAAACAAAGCTGTGATTTCCTGGCTTGGTGATTATTGTTATATTACAGACTTGGCATTCCTGGAATTTCATTGCTATGGCAAAGCAAAACTTACACTCTCCTAATACAGAAGTCTGGGAAGTTATTAAGCGGCAGAAGTGAGGAACGTGTGCTTCCTCCAGCAGATGCAGAGATAGAGTAGCTGTTGTAAATACCTGCTGTTGCCGTCAAGTTCTGCCTACACATCTGCCTACTTCATCCTACAAGTATAATAATAACTCTGGCTGACATTCAAGTGGGGCCAATTGATAATTGTGCCTTAATTTGTCAACTTCAGCTGGCCCTGGACTGCCCAAATGCTGGAAACTTCACAAGACCCAGGGAATCTGCCACTCCTGCCCTCACCTCCCTCTCACTCCTGTTCATGCTGTCCAGCTGCATTGCTGTCCCTATGCTGATATTGTATTAGAGCTGATTCCCAGTAGTCCTCATTTGCCCCTAGGGACTGTAATGAAAGTTTTAATCACTCCATGCATTGGCTGACCCAGGAGATTTTAGGACATAGCTGGCTCAGCTGGCCCAGCATGTTGAGGCAATTGGTCGTCAGAAGGACTGTCTTCTGCTTCCAGGAAGCAAAGGACTATCAGACCACAACAGGTTCTAGCTCCTGCCCCTAGGGAACAAACAGATGAAAGCTCAGAAAGTTACACCGAACAAAGTAATTCCTCTGGCTCGAGCCAGCTGCAAATCCTAAAAGCCTTCTCCCTCACATCTCTTGGCACCAGAAAATTGATACATCTTCTCATTCAATTCTTTGCTGAATCATGTGATAGGAAGTCTAATTCCCTGCTGCGCTTAATCTGTCATACGCTAACACACACTTTTATGTTTCTCATTATAAACATCCGCAAACCATCCGTGTAAGCATTACAAAACCTTAACATAAATGCTATACACTACCTTTAAAGATAGAATATTGTTTGAACAGCTTGTTGGTTGTTCATTTTCTTTTTCAAATGCTTAGCGTATAATATGTTCTTCCTTAATGGCTACACAAATAAATTAGGCTTTGGCTTTTCTCCAGATATTTTCCCATTGTTGAAAGGACTATCTGTTTTTAGACTCTTTCCCGTTTTTCCGTAGAGGTAGCCTTATCTTCTTGGTCCATCAGTAACAGTTCGTTACTGATGTGGAACTCAGGCTCTTTGAGGTAGCCTTTCCTGTAACTACTGTTTCTGTCATCAGTTGTCCCTCGAAACTGGGGGCATATAAATGAGATTCAGTGTAATTTCTTAGACTCATATAGAAAAAAAACAACCAGAATTCTTTGGAGATATTTTGTTGGCCTGTCATTATGGAATAGCTGTTAAGGTTTCTAAGCTCTTTTTTAGTTGGCTGTATATGGAAACAGATAACTCTGCCTGAAGTTCTGGATTGTTTTTGGTGAGTGAAGCTGGAAAAAAGTTTTTATAATACTGATACTGAGCTTTGGCTCAAGACTCATATTGTATCAAGACTCATTTAGTATCAACACTGTTTTGGTTCTGGAGTTATTTAGTAATATTTTATGCATAAGATAAAGCATATTTTCATGGTGGGTTTTTTTTGTGTGTGTGCATAGATTAACATATTAAATACATTTACAAAGAAATTATTAAAATTAGTGATAAAAATCTCCTTGTGATAAAAAAGCTCCTTGTGAAGCTGTTGACTGCCTTCTCTCAAACATATTATTGCATAAGAAGGAATTTTATCCAGGAAAAGGAAATAAGGCAAAAGGATTTTTAAAGCAGCAGGCAATAAGTAATAAAAAGGTGTCAGAATATATTCATGAAGTAAAAATGGTAAAAATGAAGTAAAAATGAAGTAGTAAAATGAAGTACAAATGAGGGGCCTCAGCTCTATGCAAAGAATATATATTGCACAAGGTGACAGTGGTAAATTGTGTTTACTGATGACACTTAGCATCTTGAGGGAAGCGGTGTGCTTTCTCCTTATTTATTTTGTTCCTTGATATGTCCACTGTAAGAAAGCTTATAGCTGAGTTGTTCTGACAGCCAACAGAAGGACATGAGCATTCTGAGAGCTCTTTTCAGCTCATATTATAGCAACATAAATTCCTCATATGAATCAGTGAACTATTTCTGTTTTTTCTGTTGGAGCAAAGTACAACTAACTCAAGTATTTCCTCTTCTATGAGGAGGAATAGGAATGAGAATAATGAGGAGAGCATTAAGAATTCGAGAGGACTAGTGTATGAAGAATCAGACATCCAAGATACTTTTTACTTGTCTTTTCTAAATATTCTGATGCTGTTCTACTGAGTAGCCATGTTTAAGAACAGCAGGTTCTATTCATAGGGGGAAAAGGAATTTTAAAATACTTGATTGCAACTGGTGACCAACCTTAGCTTTTAAAAATGAGCTCAAGTAGTTCAGCCAGAGGAGTAAAGGAGGTTTTCTGTTGCTTCACTTAATTCTCCATGTCCTACATCTGTACATATGGGAGTGAGTGTGTTTGCCTTGTCTTTCTATGAGTGTACATGTACACACTGTACATACATGAGCAACGATAGGGCTGGATGTTTCCTGGAAAACATGCAGTGTTCATAGGGAAGTACTTAGTGAACGGAAGGTACTATTTGCATGTAAAAGACATTTTGCACAGTTTGATAAAGAAAAATCATTAGATTAGAAATGTTATTTGAATGCTGATAATATTGCATGATGTGGAAGGAATTAGTCCAGCCAAGAAACATGATACTACACATTTAATGAAATTTGGCTCCATAAGGAATGATGAGGCATTTTACTTAGATATTATGACTTCCAGGATAACTTAAAACCTCGGGCTATGATTTTATGATATCAATGTGCAAAGTCTTGAGAAGATATCCTTTTTAGTCAGACAATACTTACTCAGTAATTCCTGAAAATCAGTTAATTTTGATTGCTTCAAACTGGATTGCCTGGAATCAGGACACCCAAATCGTCAATGCTTTTGGAAACTCAATGCTTAAAATCTCTTGATTCGTAATGAAAAGGATTTAATACATTTAAATGCTTTTTAATGTAGCACAGCTGGAGGAGTTCTGTGTAAACTCTGAGCAAAATTTAACAAGAAAATGAAACAAATATATTCTGTAAGGTGAAAATTTGGTATTAAGAATGATAATTTTTCAGATATTAGTATTGCCCAGGGCAATACCCATCATTACTTTCAAATGGGATTGGAAGGTCTTCTTGCTACCCAAGGACAAATGCAGCTGGAGCAGAATGATCACACACAGGGATTTCTGTCTCCCTACCTTGTTATTTTGCAGATCTGCATACTGATTAGTTCCTGTTGAAAAGAGTTCAAGCATTACCTTCTCTCAGAGATGCTCACCCCCTCCACTCAGCACACAGAGCAAATGGGCTTGCTCAGTGTCAGCAGCATTTTTTTAGTAGTAAGCTGGAAGGGAAAAGATCTATTGCAGGTGACTTCAGTGCTGTAGCACGCAGTGCTGTGATAGGCCATGTGGGCAATTTCTGACAGGGTGAGCAATTTGAGCAGGTCTGGCTGCCAGAGCATCTCAGCCTCCAGATGGACCTGTCTTTGACACGAACTGAGCTGCAGGTGTAGGCTGTGGCTGGTGTCCCTAACTCTTCAGTTGATCTATCAGTTACATTAGAGGCTGAAATAAAAAGTGAAATAGATGAGCCATGTCCCAAATAGTACACAGCACCTTAATTGCTTGTGACTATTAAAGATGATTCTTAGAATTGGTCTTTAGCCTACTCTTCTGAACAAAATACTACTTTTGCCACTGTATTATTTTAAAATTTCCCTCATACTATGGTCTAGTTACATGGATAAATCTAGCCTCTGTATCCATCCCTTTTTAGTAGCGGTCACTCCTCAGCCATGCATGGACAGCAGAGTTTGTAGCTATTATCTTAAGTTGTAACAGTTCCCTCACCTAGTTGTCCAGATGTTGTTGGCAAGACTACACAAAATGATAAAAGAGAAAAACATATTCAAGTGCAGAAAGAAAAAAAGTCTTTAAAATACTTCTTCAGAATAAAAGCAACTATAGATGCTGGAGACTTGTCAATAGCAAGGGGACTGAGATACCTGGGCATCTCTAGCAGCTCTTGTACATTGTGCTTGCTGCTGTGGACTTTGGTGGTGGTTGCAAGTGTCCAATTTTTGTGCTCACCAGGCCCAGGAGAAGCCTGGGCACGTGTCCTGCAAAATGACACTCAGGCTAGGAGGTCAGCTGGGGATACAGAACACCCAGAGGTCATGCAGAGCTGCCACTGCTACATGGCATGACTCACAGGCACGGCAAGGTGACAAAATCCTACTCAATTCCCTGAAAAAAACACCATCATTTATGAAGCTGGCTAGCACTGCTACATTTCAACAGGCATTTGTTGTATTTACACCCTTCCTTGCCGGTTACACTTGAACTCTAAGGGTGAGAAGATAGCTATAAATCTTCATAGTCCAGAAAAACTGTTTGAGGCCAGATCCTTAAAAAAAATGCATCTGCTACTATACTACATAAAGGTTCATTATTCCTAGCATATTTATATTTGTTTTCTTCCTCTAAGGTAAAGTAACATATCAGTCCATACTGGCCATAAGAAAAAAGGTATCATTTTCCAATGTGGCAGTTATAGGAGGCTAAAAGCCACCTAGTTCTGGTTTCCTAATTAACCAATATTATCCAGCGTAGCATGGTTATTTTGCAGCTTACATCTCTGGCCTTCATCCCAGAGAAATGAGGGGCAAGTGAGAAGAAGTAGGCTTCAGATCTCATCTCAGTACTGAGTTGTCTCACGTGGCCAGCCATGGAACCAGGATGGTCTCCTGAGTTTAGGCAGCTTAGATACAGACAAAGGAATTTCTTAGGATCACAGAAAGTAACATGTGATAGAGCAGGTAGTTAAATTCATGTCTGCTCAGAAAAGAAGCAAACTACTTACTAAGGGTGTCTGTAATGCATGGCAGATATTTTGGATGCTCTTGTTCTGACATCTGTAGAGATGTAAGGCCATTACAAAAGCACAGTTCATTGTCCTCTATTTCCCCATAGAGACTGTCCAAAGGAGAGAGAAAGGGAGTGAATGCCATTAATAAAATAAAACACCATAAATAAAAGTAGATATTGCAACAACTGCTGAAAACAAGAGTCTTTCAGTCATTCTCTTAACTTATGAGTATTCATACAGACATTATCACTGCTGTTTTCCAGTGCTTCAAAGTCTGAATAGGTAGAATTTATACTTTTCAAGCAATATTGCTGACATGCTTAAGCTCTGGTGAGTCCATTTTATTCAAATAAATATTTAAAATTCTGAACAGTTTTGGCAGTTTATCTTAAGATTTTGAAGTATAAACAGAAAACCTAACATCAGGATTTTCTCATGAGATTCTCTTCCCTGGAAAGTACTGAAGGGTAGCACTTTCAAGACTATTCTCATCTTTCCACTTCTGCAGAAGTTGAGAAGCTCAGCTGACACCAATATTTATTTATTTAGAGAGCAATGAAACACTTTGAACCTCAAAACAAAAAAGAATAAAAGTTCTGTTGTTTGAATTTCTGCCAAAGATGTAACAAAGTCTACTAAACAGTTGTTGAAGAGCAAGTGTTATAATTTAGTGCATTTACTTTGCCCCAAGTGCTACTCCAATATGCATCATTGTAATTTAGGGTGCAAGCAGCCTACCCAAATACCAGCACAAAACTTGTCTGGTTTGATTATCCAGCTGTTTTCCTATGGGTCCTATTAGGGCCAAAGGGAAGATATAGGCTCTGATAGATAGGCAGTGATTCAGAGGGGAAGAATAATTTGGGTATTTTGCATTGTGCCCTTGGTGACCATCTCATTTTCAATTTAAGTCACTGGCTAAGCTGGGTATCTAAGTTTAGTGTTGGAAAAGTTTTCCTGTTTCTTACACTAAGCTCTGAATAAGAATTAGGACATGTTTTTAAAGCATCTAGTAAAACAAGGGTCTGGCCACACAGCCATCTATTACCAAATTGAGTCCAAACTGATTTGCACACTCACATACATACTAAGGTATATTGTCTTTTAGTAATAAAGGTGAAAAAAAAATAGGTAGGATAGTTAAATTTGGCTTTAAGTTGCAGGGAAATTATAAAAATAACCTGAAACTGTTGTATATCTGGAAAAAAAAAACAAACCTTATGCTTGCCTTTAAGCCTTAAATACATAATTTAGTAAGTTAGCGTTTTTTATCTTATTTGGACCTACTATCATCTACTTAATAAATTTCTGCTCCTTTTGTTGTCTTTTTCATGAAATAACAATAACTGTAGTAGATACCTACAAATTGCTGAAACTATGTGATTCTCTTACATTTCATCCTGGCCCATTTCTTTCTCCACAGTTTACATTTGGGTCAACAGAGAAACATCTGCCAGTTCATCGTACTGTGGTACATCCCAATCCATTGGTCACGAATCTGAAGGAAAAGACATTAAATATAGAGCTGTTAAGGCTGTTTGGTTTTGGATTTTTTTGCTACTGTTGCTTCAAAAATATTTCAGAGCACTACAGAGATGTTATCAGATCTTCTTGTCTCTTCTGTGCTATGTACAACATTCCTACACACCGCCCATCTTTGTACCCAAATACATGCTCATCCCTGCATTCACATTGTCCAGTGCTCACCCTTACTTCCATATACTTTCAGATAAAAATGTTTAATAGATTGCTAAAGTTAGCAGAAAACTTTTCAGTGGAATAATTTAGCAACACAACACAAAAGACAGTGTTCATTTTTTTTTACTTACGAAAAATGTATTTTTATTAACATTTCTTTCAGTGAGGGAAAGTTGCTTCTCATTTTGTTAAGACAACAACCAGCACCACATTCTGACCTTTTCTGGTAATTTTACTTCACTATTGTTTTGTTAATTTATTTAGTCCTTAATATTCTAAAATGTTTATTCAAATGTTATTCAAATACCAGGTTAAATGTTACTCAAATATCAGGTTATAGGATCTAATGCAATGTTTTAAAGTTATCTCAACAGAATACTTGCTACGTCAAAAGAAGAAAAGAGAAACAAAAAAAACCTTCTCCGAAGTAATTTATTGCAATTTTTAAAATTCTGCTTGATGGACATTGGGTTTTAACTTCTAATTTCTTAAAAATAAAACCAAAGTCTGGCATTTTCATTAAACAAATTCTGCTTTCCAGATTGCTACTGCTAACACTGTTTTTATTATGCTAGCAATTCTATTCTGAACTACGGAACTTTGTAAAAAGAAAATGTTAAGGAACCAGCAGGCAGCCCTAGATGAGCATGCACTTCTGTTTGCTCTGTGACTAGAAAAGGAAGTATATGTTCCTGCAAAAATGAGACTTAAATAAGTATTTCCTCTTGGAGTCATACAAGCACATGTGATGGCATAGTTGGAATCCTGAGAATTAGCTTTTAAGAAAGCAGCTGATGCAGATGGCAAATGTCAGCAAAGGAGATGCAGTTCATTTTCCAATTTGCTGGCATAGGAAATTGGTGGTTAATAGAGTAATAGGCCAACTGATGTTTGATTTTTTTTTTCATAGTCACACAATCTGGTAAAAGTTACATCACTTCCTTGCATGCTAGCCCCACTAAATTCTTTCCTGTGCCAGCATTCCAGTGGAGGCTGGAAATACCAGAGGATTTCTTTCCCTTTCTGAAAAGCCAAAGTTAATGGTGGTTGAAACCAGTTTCATCTGGTATTACTTGAACATTGTTATTATACTTTAAAATAACAGCAAATCTATGTAATGGGTTTCATTGAAGTGCATAAGAAGATCCTGATAAAAATAACAGAAATCATTTTACTTATTTGATCTATGTCAAGTACGCCATTAAGAAAAAGCCAGCATTAGCAAGAAGATGAACTATACCATCATTTAGACTTTTTTTGCTCTAACCTTAGGACACAGGAATAAAGACTCTGTAACATCTCCACTTTTCAAAATGCTGAGGTTTCTGAATAGAACTACACGGAAAGTGAATACAGAACTGGAGAGCAGAGTTGTCCCTGGCTCCCTTGAGCACTTTCCTTAGCTAAAAGAGGCACACAGCAATCTCTTTTAGTCAATTGCTCTGAGTACAGTCAGTACTTTGCAGGCTTCAAAAAAGGTGACATTTTGCCAAGTCTGTACTTATAGAGACAAAACAGTGCCTATCATTCTAAGAATCTGATCTTGGTTTCTGAATTAAGCATCTTCAGAGCACAACAGCAAGTGGCTGAAAATGCGTGTGGGAGCAATCACTCTTATGTTTAGCCCTGTCTTCTCCCAGAAGTGACTGAAAAGGTTGTTGTTGTTGTTGTTGTTGCTATAGGCTCTCTGTCAGTAGAGGAAAAGCTACACAGAACCAAACTGTCTTAAAACTGGGAGATGTAGTAACTGGTATGCCTTGTAATTGACTTCACGTATGATATTGCAAGCCTTAGAAACATAGGGCTTGGAAATATTGAACGGCTAGTTAAAGTAAAAAATAAAAAATCCTGACAGATACCTTAGAAAACACATGGGTTTACATATGGTCAGGATATCTTGGAAGGTCCACCACAGCTGGAACTACATTACTGAGAGCAGCATGCCCAATAAGTCAGTTTTTCCAGACAATGTCCCTTCCATCTGCAACCCATTGGATGCCTTTAACCAGTTATAGATAGAATTTTCTCCTAGACTACCTATTCAGAGACTTTTCTTTCTGCAGCATCAAGATTACATTTGGAGTGGAATCTCTAACGCAGGAAAAGAACCAACATATGTTTTTGTGACTATCGGTGCAGTTTGACAGCACAGTCATAAAGTGCCAGAACAGGGGTGACACCAGAAGTCCATTGTTGCTAATTCCACTGGAGCTACATTTGCACAGGTGCGTTTGTAAGAAACTCTAAGAGCTTGGTTACTAGTAAATATGGCCTGATTTTGCAGTTGTGAGGATCTAGATCAGAGGGAGCTTGTTTATTCAGTAGTACATTTGTGCATCAGTTAGGCCTTTCCCACGACTTCCCTCTTGTCCATCCCTTCAGCAAACTGCACACACTGCTGTCATGCAAGATGCAAGCATGGAAAAGCTGAAAGGAAAAGATGTGCTAAAAGCATTCTTTCAAATTGTTGCCATAATTTTTAGGTACTTATGTCCCAGTTGAGAAAACATTTACGCATTTACGCACATAATCAGCTTTAAAGATGCAGTAATCCTTTTGAATTCATTGAGAACGTTCAATTACGTAATACCAGTTATGTATGTAAGAGATATGCATATCTCATCTGATTATTTTCTTTCTCTCCTGAGTCTTTTTACCTATTCACAAAAAAGGAATGCTGATGGATGATGTAGTTGTTACTGTCACAAGGTAATTAGAAAGACAACTAGCCTTTCCATTATCCTATGTAATACATTTTTATTCACTGCCTACATTTCCAATTAGTTGCAGCATTCTTAACCTCCCACTGCAATACCATCACTGATTATTAAACATCCAACACAAAACAGTTGCAATGATCACTGCGCAAGAGCTTTCCTTGAGGGCGGCAAAGAGTTTTTCTTAAATCTCTTGGCTTGACCTTGACTCAGGCTTAAACGTAAGAATTCAGGGAGGACATAAAATAAAGGAGTCTGTCAGATACATCATTCAGTAAAGTTAGACATCATAATGATGGCAACTTCCCTATTCCTCCTTCAGCAAAAAATGAGAGATCAGCATCTTATTTTTATTATTTTGTTATCATTGTTTATTAAGGTGAGATGTCTTTATTATCTCTTATGTCTGTCATGTCCCATAAAGCCCCATAGAATGTGGGAGATTTGAAACTGAACTTTTAATTCTCCAAAGGAGGCAATGGAAAAATTACACAACCTCACTGTTTCCAATTAGTTATGGACTTCTGTTTATTCCTTTACCGCAAACATTTTTGCTTAGTTAGTAGTACAAATTGTTAATCATAAAAATGTGTTATCTCATATGTGCTAAGAATGAAAAGAGAACTGATTCCTTGCCCTACAGAAATCAAGCAATCCATGTATTTCCATTTCCAGAACCTTTTCCAAAGGAGTTTTTTCAGGTATCCACAATAACCAGAGCATTACTGTAAACCTATTGTCTGTCTTTAACATTTCCCAGTAGGTGAAATTCTCAAGGAGTGATGCTGCTCAGGTAATAACAAATAGTGCATCCTACCTTTCCCTTAGAAATTCACCTCTCTACTTTTAACACCGGCATGGTACCACAGGATGGTAGCAGGTAAAAAAAAATCTCCTAGTTTGTACCTTGAATACACATTAAAAGAATGATAAAAATAAATTAAGAATCGGTAATAAAAATATTAAATCAAAAATAATGTCAGGGTTGGGGGAAAAATTCTGACGTAGAGCTTAAAGAATTTAGTATGTGCAGTCTAGAGCAAAGACATAGTAATTGTCCCCAAAGAAATACAAAATTATTCACATTTAACGAGGCCGTGGTGATAACAGTGGTAGCTAAGAGTTCTTATTAATAAGAAAAAGATTAAAATATACATCTGAAATAAGACAAATAAGGGGTAATAAGAATAAGAAAATAATACTAAGTTTGTTAAAGCAGCGGAGGAACGGGAGGTCATCTTTTGAAGCAGGAAGCTGTAAGCTCTGCACACCTCTGCCTGCTTATGTTTCTTCTGCCACATTCTCCATGTCTCTTCAGCAGTTTGTTCCCTTGTCCTTTCTAAACATTAGTTGTTCACATTATTGTGTTCTCCAGTGCTCCTTCTATGCTGCCCTACAACTGTGCAGCACATTTTCTTCTTCATGTGTAACAGCAGCATCCAGCCTTCTAAAAGTTTATGCCATTGATGTTATCACCACTCGGTTCTGACCCTAGGCAAATGCCTGTCCTATTGTCTGTGTATGAATCTACAATCCCAAGGACAGAGGCAAAGGCGTAGTTTTCGTAAGTGATTATTAATTTAAGATGATTCTGCTAATGAGTGCCATCTAAAAACACGTTTTTTGTACTTTCTAAAAATCAATATCTTATGGTCTTTGAAACTGGTGCCTAATATTTGGACCACTTACTTAATGTTTGCTAATCAGTGTTGAAAAATGTAGTGGTCTTTTTTCCATATTTTTAAATAGTGTACTGCATAAACAGATAATATAACTATTTTTTCAGCTATTACTTGGAAAAGCCTAACTGTAAGTTGTGACACAGTGCAGTGGTATGGGTTAGCTGATGGAATAGACAATTTCTACTTGTGATGCATTTGCTATGCTAACAATTTGTGCCATTTTTTGAAACATTGGCTCTCAGAAGTGCCAGGAATAATGGAATATAACTTTTCCTTTACATTGCTCCCTCAATACATAAAGGCACAAATGCCTGCACTCTAAGGCAGCTGTCAACAAAGCTGCAGACTGGAGGTCCCAGCATCACTTACAGTATTGGCAGGCAGGAGGAGGTCGCTGCTGGGGAATGAAGCCCGGGGAGAGAAGCAAAAGGAAAAGGCTGGGGGACTAGGGAGAGAATCAAGGATCTTTCTTCACCATTCTTTTTCTACAGCTTTTGTGTATCTGGCCTGATTTGTTGTGGGAGAACTGTTGGAGACTGTATTTGGCACAGGGTGGGATAGCTCAAAGCCAAAAGGATGGTGCTATTGCCAGTTTAAACCATGGCTTTTCGTTTCTTCTTTTTTTTTCTTCCTCTTTTCCCCTCCCTTCTTTTTCTTTGAAGAAAGGAAAAGAAAAAAAGGGAAGAAAGGGACTTGCAATGAAAACCAGAGCACTGGGTTAACGAAGGCCCTGCAGGCTTCAGTGGGCTGGAAAGATACACGAGGCACTTCCTCTACCATCTGGCCTGCAACGCTGCTGCTGCTGCTCTTGGTACATAACTTTGGAGTGAATAAGCAAACAAGTAAAACTTTTTAAGACACACCAATTATGCAACACCAGCTATTAATCTGTCATCTTACTCCCTTCTCTTTTCTCCAGCCACAATATTCCTTTCTGCAAGTCTTTTCCAGTTCTCATGTCTACCTGTGATACATACTGCCTTGTTAGGTTTCCAGACCCAACTCCACTTTCCTGTCCCTGGCACTGCTGCTTGGTATGGACGAGGGCCAGAGCCAGTACATTCATATTTCTGTTGTCATCGTTTGTGCTTCTGTGATTTGGAGTCTCAGATCTATCTGCATGCAAAGATTCCCTTCCAATGTGGTTGGAGTTGAGAAGGCAAAAGAGAAGTTTTAGATCAGATGAGTTTGCTCAAGACCTACTTTAAAAACTGTCACAAAGGGCTGGGTGCATTTCTGTGTAGGAGTATGTTATGTTTTATTTCTGATGGTTTTTCTCAAATGTGATGGGAAGTGTAATAGTGAGGTCACATCTTCAAGTTGTGTAAACCATCACTGCACCAACTCAAGTCAGAAAAGTCCAGAACTTTAAAAATCTGAAGATTTTATCTCTGGAAAGTCTTTAAGAGTGATGCTACAGTTGATTTTTGAGGCTGAAAACTTCATAGTATAGACTATAGAATCATAGAATCATTTAGGTTGGAAAAGACTTCTAAGATCAACTAGTCAATCATCAAACCATCATCACCATATCATTAAACCGTGTCCCTAAACCTCCCAGGCTTTCTCGTGAGCAGTGCTTATCTGGTTCCATTATGACAAAAGAGAGAAAAGGAAAGTCAATCAATCACAGCAAAAACCTCAGATGAGTTAAAGATAAGTAATCACTCCACCTAGTACAATTTCAAAGAACAAGTTCAGTAGGAATCAGATGTATTAGCTTTCAGTTAGACCCATTAATGCAAGAAACATTTTCTACACAATTCGTTTATTTATCCACAACTGCTGATCCTTAAACTGACCAGAAAGCAGGAAGAAACAGCAAGCACTCTAGAGCAATTTATTTTATTTGAAATTATTTGACGTTCACAGGAAAATATACATATACTGCCAGTTATTACATTTAAAATCACAGAATCATAGATTTGATTGAGTTGAAAGGGACCCTTAAAGGCCATCAGGTCCAACTCCCTGCAATGAACAGGGACAACTACAGATTGATCAGGATGCTCAGAGCTCCGCCAGCCCGAATTTGAGTGTCTCCAGGGATGGGGCATCCACCAGCTCTCTGGGCAACCAATTTATTACACGGTTTCTTGAAAGGACAAAACTATGCAACAACAGGCTATATTGTTCCTTTGGTTTCTGACTGACTTCTTGCTTTGCATCTGTAAAACTGTAAACCATAAAGTACAACTGTACAAATGCTTCACTTCTCACTGCCTGAATGTATCCACAAGGCAGGTGCCTACCCAAGTGACACAACTACTATTGGCATTAAATTTTTACAGCTTTAATGATATAAAACAATACTATCGATTTAGAAAACTCAGAAGATTGCTTACTGCTACTATCAGGAGTTCTGGTGGTTAAGCACCTAAGTATTCAGATATCCATCTGAACACGGGGCTGGGCATCTGCAAATACATTCTCTTCCAAGATTCCTGGTATTTGTTGTATGCAGTCAAGCTGGAAATGCTACCAGGATGGCCTTTCTTTCATGGTGTTCTATCACTTCTGATCTCTGTTGCAGCTGGGAGCAGGAAGTGCAGATGTAACCAAAGATGAAAAACTGTAGCTGAAAAATAAAGTTAATGGAATTTCTTGTACATCAAAGCCAAAATAGAGCAGTTTTGGCTTAAGGTGTAATTTGCTCAGTAGTATGCTGTCACCTTCTAAGACATTTGTATTTCAATTTATCCCTCTCTAGCAGAAACAATATTGCTTTAAAAAGAAATTGCACAACATCTGCCAATATGAAAAACCTAAAATCCCTCGAGAAACCATATAAATGAGGGGAAAAAAATCAATTTTGACACCATACATCACTGTATGAATGTGTTAATGTTGTGCTACTGTACTGTGTATCACTATTTGTTTTCTTTGTTCTTAACCCCTTTGTTCCAAGTCAGGATATCCTGACACTGAGGACACTTCAAAATAACAGTACAACAACAATGCTATAATTCTTTGGAAGCACTTCATCATTTTCAAGACAGAGCCACCTGAGAGCGTAGTGGGGACTTACAGCCTGCAGTCAGAATGAGAATAGCTTCCGTAAAATGTTGGGGCAGCTAATTTGAGGTGGGAGCATTCAGTCAAGCATGGTGGAGGGTCCCAGGACAGAGGAAACACCATGCTGCTTTTGCTGCCATTGCCATGAGGAGGAAGGGCTTGCGCACAGTTTGCTATATGAAGGGTATTCGGTCACTTTAAGCCCATTTTCTGGGACTCTTTTCTTCTCTGTTCGCAAGTTTGTTGTTCCACGTGGAGAAAAGAAAGAACTTCAACTGTAACCGAGAGAAAACAAATATATGCATGCTAGGAAGTATTATAATGCCAATAAGATCCCATTAAGTATGTTTTCTGTGATCTTACTGAAGCCTAAATGCTGGTACAGGAGATGACCCTCTGGACCCCTGTTGTAGGGCTGCTCTATAAACTAATGGCTCAAGGCCATTAACAACAGCTTGTTTAAAGGTGAAACAAAAGTTCTGGGCAGAGTGAAGCACCTCCTGTTCCTGGACGAGCACTTGCCGAAGCACCTGTGCCTTGGTTTTAAGGCTATGGAATGAATAATTTTCTCACTGGAGCTTGAGTGATCACTGCCACCAGGTAGTGTCCTAACATGAACCCATTCAGGTAGAGCTTGCGGCCAAAATAACGGGGCAAATCCCCCTTACCCCAAGCCCCACTTTCAGCAGCACGTTACCCCCTGGCCCGTCGAGTTCCTTTCGCTTTTTTCCCCCGGGTCGGAGCCTCGCGAACCCGCGCCCATCCACCAGGGCTACCGCTCAGAGGCCGAGTCCTCCACTCCCCTATAGCACCGCAGCGAGCCCTGCCGGGGCGAGGTGGCGCGAGGGGAAATCTCTCGGCAGCACCAGCCCCCGAGCACGTCAGGGACACTGCCCGCCCAGCCCCGGCAGCGCCGGTTCTCCCCCCCACCCCTACTGCCGGCAGCAGCGGCCGGAGCCCCCGCCCCCGCCCAGGGGCTCGGCGCTGCGCGGCGCCGGCATGAGCCGCGGCTCCGCGCCTGCCCGCCTGCCGCTTCGCCCCGGCTGCCGGCGCCTGGCGGCGGGCTGAGAGCGCGCACAGGGCGGGCGAGAGCGGCGGCCGCAGCAGCGCGGCCGGAGCCGGGGCCGGGCGGCAGCGGGGCGCGCCCC
This sequence comes from Meleagris gallopavo, assembly GCF_905368555.1. NCBI lineage: Eukaryota > Metazoa > Chordata > Aves > Galliformes > Phasianidae > Meleagris > Meleagris gallopavo. The sequence goes on along the minus strand of NC_139405.1, from coordinate 54,589,739 downwards.
CTGCGCGGGGCGGCGGCGGTGGGCGGCCGGGCGCCCCCGCCCCGCTCTGGATGCCGATCGCGGCTGCTCGGGCCGGGGGGTGGCTGCGGCTTCCCGGCGGGGGGCGCGGGGCAGGATGCCGGTGCTCGAGCGCTTCTTCCCCGCGGCAGAACCGGGCAGGCGGAGGAGGACGGGGGAAGAGCAGATGCCCTTTCCCATGGGCAGCCTGCCCGGTTATCAGCAGGGGACCCTGGCCTGGGACTTGCCCGAGATGATCAAGATGGTAAAGCTCGTTTGGAAATCCAAGGGCGAACTTCGCGGGGCGAAGCACAGAGGGGTTCTGGAGAGCGAGGATGCCCTGGGCGGCTCGGCAGGTAGGTAGGCTTCCCTCGGCGCGCCGCGCGGGGCCGGGGCTGCGGGGAGTCGGCCCGGCCCGGCCCGTGGCGGAGCTGAGCCGCCGGAGATGGGCGGGCTGGAGAGGCGCGGGCCGGGGAGCGCTGCCCGAAGGGCGTCCGGGTTTGAAAACGTGCTTTTGGCAGCTGACGGCTCTCCCCGCTCGGAAAGGCGCACACGTAGAGTTTGAGCCCGCTTTGGGAACGAGGTCCATTTGCTGATCGCGCTCTCCCCTGCAGTCTGTTGCCTGCTTTTACGAGCGGGGTGAGAAAAGCTCGGCGGCAAAACAGAGCGAGCGGCTCGGTGGCTTTGAGGCTGATCTCCGCCGGGCGTCCGGGCTCGGTGCCGGCTCGGCTCAGCCTCTCGGCCCGCAGGCAGCCCGGCGGCGGAGGGCTCCGCGGGACGCCGGGCCGGGCCGGAGGTGCTGCAGCCGGCCCCGCGCCCGGGGTTTCCCCGCTGCTTTCGCTGCGACCGGCGGAGCGCGTGGCCTCGCCTCCCGCGCCGCCAAACTTCGCCCCGAACTTTGAGTGTGCGCGGCGCGTTCCACATGATCTGCCCGTGCTTCCAGCGCGGCCATCTGCAGCGCGCTGTGACACCCTTATGACTTACGTGCCTTAAATCTTGCAGTAACCCTGCCCCGATCCGCTGCTGTCTTGGAGCGTGGTACGTTACCGGCTGAAGAGCACGTGCTCTTCTCTAACCCTGTAGATCTTGTATGTCAGATTTTTTCCTAACTCAGTTATGGGGTCATATGGCACGTATCAAATGCTTTATTGAAGTCCAGATTAGACTTCTTGCCTTTTTGTTACGTAGAAATGAGTTGTTATGTTAGCCTGGCACTTACTTCCAATTAGCCAATCTCAGTTTTGCCCCATGCTCTGCTACGTCTTGGTTCAAAGCCTTCTACTGAAATCGAGCTCATCTGCCTACAGTTGTCTTAATGCCCTGTGATGAAGCTTTTGATTCTCCAGTCACTGTACCACCTTGACTCAACAGACCACTGAAAGTCTGCAGCGTGTTTCTTCAGAACCCTGGGTTGTTATTTCTGCAGCCTGGTCGCTGAACTCTTTCGTGCCTTCAGTCTTCAAAGATTATATCCTAGCCTTTTTCTGCACCTTTCAGTGAGTCCTTTATCTTGCAGCATTTCCTACCGGAATAATTGAATTTCTCATGCGACGTGACCTTGCTGCAGAGATTTCAAAGTGCTTGTGTATATGTGTGTAACTGTACTTACAGACCTGAATAGCACACGTGTGTCTGTGCATGACTTTTGGATGCCCACCAGTGCGGCCCAATTGATCATTTTATGACCATTATTTAGCACATTTGCAGATCGACTAAGAGATGCATGGTGCCCTTCTCTTTAAAAAAGGGAAGATATGTTCTCAGAGTGCAAGGAAACTGTACAGCCGGCCAACCTACTGTTTGAGAATCGCTTCAACTTAAAAGAATAATAAGATTGTTGTGGATAAAGCAAGGGGAGGTCAAATGTTCAAATTGCTCTTTAAGACTTGGAGCAAATCAGCTGGGAATGTACCGTAGCCAACCGGGGAGGCTGAGGTTTGTGTGGTAAATGGTGAGGGTTCAGAGATGGACCCTAATCAAACAGAACTTGAGAAATGCTGCATTGGTTACACCTCATGTATGAGTAATAGTGGTTTTCCAGTATGCTTGTGTTAGATCTGGTGGAATTAATTTCATTAGGTAACAAATGAGATTCGCCTTCAGATTCCTGGAGGCAACTAAAAATGTGCATGAATGTACAAGGAGAGATTATTCCACTAGCAGGATATGAATAACTTGCATTTACTCAAGTGACTATTACTCGTATCCTGTGAAGGGACAGTTCTCTCCGTGGAGCCAGATCCCATTTCATAACCTCAGTTGACTTGCAGCAGCACACATCAGAGCAGAAGATGACTGTAGCCCTCAACGTTTTAAATACGAATCATCAGAGAGTTTGAGTGAACCAGACCTGGGTTGCTGGTTTTTCCTCCTCAGCAACAGTCATGCTAGTAGTTTTCCCTCTTGTGGTTTCATTTTAGTCACATGAAGTACTCTGGAGTACATGGGAAAACCAGTAAATGCTGAAATCCGGTGTGCTTAAGTAAGTGCAAAAGCAAAGAATGTAGAAATGGGGAAAAAGGAGAATCATTTGGAGGAATTGGTAGTGTAGGACGCTTGGTTTGATGTTCATATTGTGGGTGTGAAAGAAACACACAATGTGTACACAATGTGTAACTTGCATCTTATAAAAAGGCACTACTTCAGTAGGAGATCAGGTTTTTTTTCAGGTGAAGCTAAAGCAAATAACTTCTGCCCAAGGTACTGCTGGTTAGGCAAATAAAGGTTGATTGTTCAGCAGTGGAGTTCAGAGCACTCTCCACATCAAGGGCTTTTTTATTTAAATTTGTAAGTGTTCATGTGATAACTCATGTTCAGTTATCACATGCTCATGAAACTATTTTGCTTACGGTAGAAGACGAGGAAATAGATATGGATTCTGGAAGGGAACTCTCAGGATTTCTGTCTTGCTTGATCATGTTAGAGAGTTTTCAATCTTAGCAAAGCAAATTCCCTTGTCCTAGCCTAAGAGATGTCACCCAGCTTTGGGCTGGTTTTCTGGAAAGGAATAACCTTCTTAACTGTAGGTAGTGAAGGGGAAGGAGAGCTATATCTGGGTGTGATATCAGTTCTGTGGATGGCAATGTCCTGGTGACCCGTATAACTGTAAATCATACCGCATTCCTATTTCCTGAGGTAGCTTTTACAGAGCAAAGCTATCTGTGTGTTCTGGGCTCTCAAATTAAAGAACTGTATCTGAATCCTTCATCTTGTTCAAAACTTAGATTAAGGCACTGAATCTCCCTGCAGAAAAGTATTTACAGTACATGATGCAGCTTACGGTTGGAACCCAGATCTCGTAGATACTGACTACCTTGGATTTCTCTCTCTCTTTTTTTTTTCCCAAAGCAGTAACATTCACATCTTGAGCCCTCTCTTACTGCTTTTTACAGTTGATGTCAATTAAGACTGCAGACCTTTCTCCTGCTCCTGGCCTGCTGTTGCTTAGTAACTCTTTTATTTTCTTGTTTCAATCCCCAACCAAATCAGTACAAAACCATGGTTTGGTGAGAACTCTCTTCAGCTCTGCCAAAAGCCATTTAACGCATTCAGACTGGACATGCGATAGTAAGAAAGTGCAGTAATGGAACATAATTAGTTTGAAGAGCATTGGGTGGGAAATGGGTTATGATTCACTGTCGCTCTTTACGGTGTTTCAAAGATTAATTGCAATGCTATCTGCTTGAATAAAGTAACAGCATGTGTTGATATTACTACAATTGAATTATTGCAATAATTCTGTATGGAAACCACGTTGATGCTTTGTAGGGAAGTGCGTTTTGCTTCTGGCCTTAACTTTATCACTTTCTCATACAGTTCAGCAGATTAAACAAACTGGATCAGGGAACAGGTACACATCTGCCTCTAAGACTCTTCCTTATGAGCATTTGCAACCTCTTAGATTTACAGTGATCATCCCAGATAATTCCAGAGAGACATTCTGTACTGTTTGAGTCTTGCACATGTGCAGACATGCAAGGCTTTCAGAGAAAGCACAGTGGTACTTAGAATTCTCGAGGACCTCTGCGACACTGATCTCTGTGGGTTTTTGAAATAGCTCTGAATGTATTTTTCCACCTATCTCTGTCTGTAGATGTTTTCTCAGAAATGCAGGCTCTGATTCATGCGTGCATCACACTCATCTTTAACTGATGAGTCCCTTTGCCTTGAGGAGGAAAAACAAGCAGTACCAAACATCACTCCTATTACAGTTTGCTTCTGGAAAAATCTCCGATTATTGGTGTGTCCACTTACTTCCCCTCTTCAATCAACTGTCTCCTTTCCTACTTGAGAGTTTATTAAAACGTCTCGACATTGTCTGAGCTGTGCTGCACATCAGCCTTGCTCCTTCAGACCTTACAGCTGTATACTGAGCAGTTCTGTGACTTGTTGGAGAGGTCAGAGTTAAATCATCTGTGTGCGTCTTCAGTGGTTGCTCAAAGCACTTCCCAAAAGTTATTCATAGGACCTCTTAAGACTCAGTTCTTCCATGATAACCTAGGAAATGCGCTTCCAACTCCTTTTTCTTTTGCAGTGAACAGCTCTTAATCATGCTGTGCTTGTTAAAATAAACTTCATGCTTCCCCTTCCCGTCATTACTTGCTGAATCATATTTAGTTGTGACGTCCTGAAACTCGTGCATGTTTTTATAATCCCGTTGCAATAATTAATAAGCATAAAATGATTAAAATCTGAGTCATTTAATGCCAAATGGGGGCTAGCTAACTGCTTAGAAATCTCGTCATTCTGTGTGGTTGCTGTTGAGCTTGTAGGTGCTACAGATGTAGATCCCAGCAATAAATGAAGCACAAAAGCTATCAAATGGCATTGTCTCGGCGTCTGACCAGTTTATTCTGTTATTCCTTAGGTTGAAAACAACTTGCTTTGTGTCCAGCTGAGAGGTGTACAGCAGGCAGAAAGGTTTCTTGCTGATGTCTTTCTGAAGTTAGGTTTTCTTTTTTCTTTTTTCTTTTTTTTTTTTTTTAAAGGCTTACATTGAGTTGTTAAATCCATTACCCTTAGTAGAGACAAAGAATGTGACTTTGATAGAATCAAGGCTACCTGTGGCAACCTCGATTGCTCTCCGACTGTTATGTTGAAACTCCAGTGCCTCAGAAGAGGAAATATGCTTTTTTGTATTCTTATGAAGAGCTGCTTAAATCAGTGGAACTGTGCATGGTGATCTCAGTAAGAACAGTGAAATGAGCTTGTATGCAGTATTGCTGTCACGCTGTGTGTATGTAGACCGTGTGATAAAATAGAATTTGGAGCACATCCATAGGTAGTCCTTGTCCAACTTAACTTTGCAGTTTACTGACTGAACGCAGATTAGTAACATTTGTAAATTGGAGTTATGTTTTTTCAAAATGCTTTGGTAGCTGGAGAATTCTTTTCAAAGGTCAAAAACAAAACAAAACAAAAACCTTTTGGAGGCATTAAGTCATGGTCACTGTTTAAATTCTAGTCTCATTTGAGGAGCTCTTTATTTAGAGTTATCTTAAAATTGCCATTTAGAATGAAATGTTGAATTGATATTAAAAGTCTTTCATTTTAATATCAATGTAATATGTCAAAATCAGTTGATGTTTGTCCACCAAGCTCTGGATTTATTTAGGTGGTGAAAATTTTCACTGACCTATACCTCTTAGAGCCTCTTTGAGGTCTCTTTGTTTCTTAATTCTTATGTAAATTTTCTGTTGTGGATTTGGCAGCATTTGGGAATATTTGGAATTAAGTGCTTGGCCTGAGATAAACAGTAGAAAAGAAATAATCCAAAATTGTCAACAATTTCTGAGTAGTCTTTTGGTTTGGCCTTGCTGGCACAATTTCTGTTTGCTTTGTTGTGAATGTTGCAAAAACAAAATTTGTTTGCAGAAATACTTGGAGAAGCCCTTGGAGCAGCTGTTCAGCTATGTGCAGCCACAACAGAAAGATTACAATACATAGTTAAGGCTTCGGGATAAAGTTAGCAGATAAAATGTAACTGCTCAAGTTGGATGTTGGCCAGTATGCCCAAGGTAGTGCTGCTGGAGTGCTAGAGAAGTGACAGAGGTTTTATTGATATGTCAACTGGAAACAAAGAAGCAGCCTGCTGAAAACTATAAACACAGATAAAGCAAGTTCCAGACAGTTGTAAAATGGTGGAGAGATCTGTTGCTCCCAGTGAAGCTGTTCTAAGTATCAGGAGCCAGAGATGTGGCTTTATATACAAAAACAGTGTTTCAAAAGTAAAAGCTACTGATATATAATATAAACATGCATTTGGATTTTTTTAATTTTGCATGCTTGTTTGTTTCATTAGAGTTAAAGCTGATGATTCTCTTTTATCTTTGCTAAATTAACTCTCAAGTGCTTGATATTATGTGAAGAATTAAACTGACAAATGGCTACCAGTAGAAAGCCATTAGATATTAGCCATGCCTGGCTAGTGGGGATAATTTTCCCTGTTGCTTACATGTTATGAAAGATTTAAAATGCATTGTGAGAGGCTTGTTACTGCTTCTAGGAGCAAAGCATTTTATGCAACATTTGTTATTTCTGTGCTCCTTGTGGACCATCATAGTTCTTAAAACTGTTTCTTGGAGACATGCATCCCCAGCAACTTCCTGTAGCCCTGCTCTATGAAGTACAAGTTTGGCTCTCCCTGCAAGCCAAGGAAACGGGTGCCTGTTTCAGTGTTTTCTCTCCTACTGTCTGTTCCAACTCACTCCCCAGAGCTCAGCCCTCAGAATATCCTAAGCCGTGTTATTTGTGATCGCTAACTGATGCTTAACTGCTGTCACTTTTCTGAGGGGTGTCTTCATGAATAGGCAAGCTTGGTTGAATCGGAGTTGTACTGCAGGAGCTCCCCACTGTAAGCTTTAGGTTGACTAAAAAAAGCTCACCTGACCTCAGGCTGTTTCTTCAGAGCAGTTACGCACCTTGTTCTGGGTGCATGCTGTAAAATATGCTGGTCCTTCTGTCCTCTCTTGGTCTGGGCTGGAAAGTGCAAATATTTAAAAGACACCCTCTTGAGCTTGAAACATACCTTGATATTTGTTTAAAAACTTCAAGTCCTAACCTTTTTTTGAAAAATGACTTTTAAGCCTGGTTAATGATCGGATACATTACAGTAATTTCTAAAGTACTTTTTCTGTTTCTTGGTGTAAACTTGCAAACGCAAGACAAAAATGTCTCATCTCTTCATTTTTACCTCAGCTTGCAACATATACTTTCTTCTTCATTGTTACAGCTACAAAACAAACTCTGCATGACAGAAGAACTAAATCCTTTTTATTAACCTCCTGGATAAAGCATTCTTTCTGCTCTTTCATGGGCAGCTAGCTATGTTTTTCCCCCTCCCCTCCTTAAATCACTGTAAGGTCGTGTAAGTTCCCTGTCTTGACCTGTCACCTGCTAGGAAGAGATGTTGTGCTGCAAAATTCCTGATGCTGCGAAGCCAAACATAGTTGGCCTCAGGTGTATGAAAAAGGAAGGTCAAATGCAACAAGGGCATAGCAGGTTCATGATAATATTATTGCTGCCACTTCTGTAAATTTTTTCAGTAGCAATCAAGGGACTAAACCCTTTCACTGCTCTTTCAATAGAATATCCTGAAATTCAGGTATCCTCCAAAGTTCTCTTAGCTTATGAAATCTTTAAAATTAGTTAGCAGGGGCTGTTAGTGTTTCTCCACCCAGAGCACAGAGGACGTGGTTCAGATTTTACAGACACCAGAGAGGGCCTTTCCATGGAAGCCCATGATTTTGTTCTGTTTTGTGTACCAAGATCGTCATTGGCACATCAAGGTGAAACTGTGGAAAGTGTTTTCTTAAGTGTCTCTGTAAGGACAGGAGACTGTTTGGAGAAACTGCTGTAAACTTCCCCAACTTTGATCCTTCCTGAAGGGGAAGCGCGTAAAGTTCTGATTCTCTCAGGAGAGTATGAAAATCCTTTCCTGTTTCCATAGCCAGCTCTGGCTTGTTCGGAGGGAATACCTTTCAAATATTGTATCTCAGTGTTCTCCTGCTACTCCTGACCCAAGTTAAGGGCAAAATATTATCGTTAAGGCCTATTTAAAAGATTCTCTTTGCAGGTGCAGTTAAAGGTGAAGAGGTGAAGCAGTGTCCTAGAGGGTTTTGAGAACACATTGTGCTGAGGAAAGCATTGTTTCATTCCCAGTTGCTTAAGCACTGTCTTGAGATTGAATGTTTTATTTTCTTCTGCTGGAATTACGAGTCAATCAGAGTAACACTAAACTAGGTACAACACAGTTGTGTTTGAACATTGCTCTTGAACGTTAGATTGTAAAGTAGGTTACTCTAAGTAGGAGGAATTAGTTTTAAGCTTGATGGAGCTATTTACCAAAATCATCAAAAATTAGTGTGCTACACAATGTGCCAGGTAAATATTCAATTAAGAACAAGCAGAGTAAGTGGAAAATGCAAGCAGAGAACATTTTGTAAATCATCAAAACTTTGACAGGTGCAGAAAACACCTTAAGTACACAGATCCCTAGTCTGTTTATAATAGCTGTTAGCTAAGTTTTTATAGGACATGCTTCCCTGACAAGCTTTCCTTTAGTTAAGGTTAGCAGCAGTTGATTTTGGGGGGCTATGTCTGCCTGTGTCTTTATTACCAGGAGATAATAAAGCTTCAGCGAAGCACCCAGGTAGTTATACAAATAGGTGGATATCCAAATATCCAAATAATGAGTCTCAAACTTTGCTTATCCAGACATCTTCCAAATACTTCTTGTGTGCAAAAGTTAAATTGGAAATCTCATAATGATAGGCTTTCATGGGAGCTTGCTTATTTCCTGCTTCCAACTTGGGTGGATATGCTGCAGGAACAGCTGCTTTCACAGTAATTTGGCAATTGCATTTCTAATTCCAAATGAACTGAGAAAATAAAGGGGTAGGAGAGACTGCGCTTCTGTGAAATGCCAAAAAGAGTGATTTGATCCAGCTTGGGTTTTGCATGCAGGTTTGTGTCATTAAGAGGAGAGAGGAAAAAGGGAATTCTGTAGGTATTGTTTGCAGATTGCTTTAACTATTCAGATGATGTTCAAATGCATTAACAGCAAAAAACTGAGAAAATTGCTTGTGAGAGATGATGAACTTTATATGTACTGCACAACTAGTCTCTTACACTTGCTTTCTCTTCTTCCTAGAAGCTCTAATGAGCATACATATCATGCTCTCTTTTGGGAACTAAAGCTAACTGAATAAATTAATCCTGGCAGTAGCTCAGGGCCTTTCTTGAACTCCAATTCAGTCTGTGTAAAAGAGGTGTGTTGCTTTCTGTAACCACTGGAAAAGAGACTAAGCAGAGAAGAATTTACTGCACAAGGGAGGACTGCAGTCCTAAAATGGCAGAGGAGGGAGGCTTTTAGGTGAGGCAGTGTCAGCATACTCTTCCGAGAGAGGTCAGCTTGAACATCCTGCTTAGAATCAGTAAACTTACAGATCTAAAGAAAGCAGAACAGTGAGGAACAGAGGGCACTTCCAGAAGACTCGCAAAGGATAGGAGTTGAAAGGAGAAAAGAGGTATTTCTTTAACGCTGTACAATGTACATAGGACATCACACTGTAGTTTCAGCCCAAGTTTCCTTCTTGTCAGTTTGGAATAAGGCAGCATTCACTGCTATATATCAGTGCTGGCACAATTTTTTCCCCACTCTCTTTCTGTCAAGTGGTCCTGCCCTCTTATGGGAAACTCTAATAGCAGCTGTGGATCAAGGGCATGGTGACACAGATAAGCTGGGCTTGACGCAGTTGTAGATTGGTTCTCAGAGACATTTTTTTTAAGGAGCATATTGTGAGTTGTGAATTATCAGCTTTTCCTAGCCTCATGCATCTCAGCCAAAGTTACAGAAAATAGCAAGGATAGCAACTCAAGTTATGGCAGTGTGGGAGCTCATGTGGAAGACAAGCTGCAGACAGTACAGTTTAGTGTGGGCAGAGGAGCAGTTACAGGACTACAGTAGCCTAGCTTCCTGAGTAATTAGAAAGTTTCAGTATGATAGCTTGTTTCTTCCTCAGTACTAGCAAACTTACCATGGTAGAAGTGAAGGGGATGATAGGACTTAACTGGCAGATGACATACTGTGTGCAAGGTGAAGTGCAGTAAATAATATATGTAGCTTAAAACAGAAGTGTGCTTTAAGACCCTACTTTGTCTGTGGATAAAATAAGAGAATCAGGAAGAGGGGATATTTCTGTCTTAAGTAGAATGAGATGTGTTGAGCAGCAGGTTCCCTGTGTGTGCTTCTGCCTAGCTTACCCACTTGCTGTACTCAGGAGAAATATGTGGTCTTTAACAAGATTTCACACATCTTTGATAGGACCTGGCTGCTCGGTTGTTCACTGATTATTAGGCCTGAAGTACTGGTTCATTAAGATACAAGTCTGACTGTAAGTGTCTGAGAAGCCACCCAATTAATGTCAAACAAATGCTTTAGCCACTTACAGAATCCAGGGTTCTGGTTTTCTGATTTGTAGGAAGAATCTGTAAAATATCATCGTATAATGAAGGTGTGTAGCTATTAAATCATAATTATATTAAAAATGTGGAATTCAGAACCAAGTAATAACTTTTAACTCTGCAAACTCATTTAATTTCCCAGTGGAATAGCATTAGAATAGATCTTTCCTTCCCCCTTTGCCAGCAATGTACATCATTAAATATGTACTTAGTAGCTGGTAAAACAGACTGAAAGTTAAACTAACTTTGCTAATAATGAGCTGGAATTCTCATAATGAAAATGCAAGGTACCTTATTTAAATGTTGGCCCCTTGACAGAATCTTCAACAGCCTCACAAGACTGTCACTAATCTTTTTTGTAGGTGCCCTGTAGCCAAAAATGTGCTGATGTCTGGCTTTGCACAGACTGGAGACCTGGGAGATTATATGTTTTGAATAGGATCAAATGACCATAAGGGGAGAGCACACTATACTTAGCTGTCTTGTCACACAGACAGAAAAGTGTTTTGCATATGACCTTGTTAAGAGCATGAGTTAAGAGCACCACTACAAAGTAGAGGCAGGGATACTGAAGCTACTTAGATTGTTGTTGAGAATCTATGTTTTTTCTGGTCATTTGCTTACATTTTTGGTTTTTTTTTCCCTGTACTCTCATTTTGGCTTAGCGATTTCAAATTTCATGCTGACTCTAAATCAGATGGAAAGATGAGGATGAGAAAATGTAAGACAGCTCAATGCGGTTTCATGATCCAGTTCTCTTCCATGCTGGAAAGGCACAGCACCAGTTTGTTACAGGATTTCTTTTTCACCGTCACTGTCAAGTCCTGCTTTTTGGATAGCAGTTATTTGTACTCCTTTCCTACTGCAAAGTCTGCCCTGACATACTCCTCAGCTGCTGTGTCTTTGAGCATCTTTCCAAATTACTGTGACCAGGCTGACTACTTCACCACAAATTAGTTCTCTTCTGTTGCAGTGCACACCTCTGTCTCCAACTTAACTGATTCCCACACTCACAGTCTTATTTGCCGCTTTTCTGTTTTAGATATCCTCTTAAATCTTTCCCTCCTGCAGTTTCTATCTCTGCACAGAAGATTTTCACTGATCATCAAAGAACTGACATCCTTTACACCACTACCACCCACCTCTTTGTTACAGACATAATTTTATTTACTTCTCCTTTCCTTTACCAAAGGTAGCACATGGTGCAGAAGACTGCCCTGTTGGAGTCTGCAGGCAGTTAATCTCCCTTGCAAACACAGCTTTCACTGTCTTCAAGTCAATGGCTGCTTGTGAATTGCCCCAGAAATATCTAGTCACTAGCTCAAATCTATATGACTCATATTTTTGTCCAGGTATCACCCAACACCTTCTCCTAGTTAGGGCAGACAAAGCTATTGAAATGATTGTCACCAAGCAAAGTCAATCATGCTATCAACCAGCAACTGTTTCAATTACGTGTCTCTGCCAGGAGGAGTGTGTTTTTGCCCTGGTGCTTCTCTTTCACCTTTGTCCCAAAGGAGAGAGTAGGTACCTAAACTTAATTTTCTGTGAAAAACTTGTTATATTATGGATCTTGAATATTGCAGCCATCAAAACCACATGGCCTGTAGGAATCAGCAGCTTTTCCAGTGAATTGCTAAGATGCTGCCAGTAGAAGCTTTTTCAACTCATTTATTGTTGATCAAAAGTTCTGTTCCTATTCCCAGAAACATATTTTTATCACGAGAAGGGCCTCAGCCTCTTGTGAGCAAGCACAAGTAGGAAACAACAGCAAGACTTTCTATCTGTCCTGTGTTGCTCTTTCAGTTTGAGGCTGATAGTATAACATAGAGCTGTTTCAGCTACATGCAGAGGCAGAAGCGGAAGGAGCAGAGATCAAATAATATGAAGCAGCATGATAGTAAAAAGAAAAGCGTGTAAAAACATAAATGCCAGACAGATGTTTTGGGGGGGAGTGCAGTTAATCCATAGGAAATCAGAACAGTTGGATGGCTGCTTTAAAGTCTTTTAGAGGGGGAAATCAGCAGTGCTACCAGACTGGGTAGAGGAGAAAACAAAAATAAGCAGCACTGAGATGAGGAAAGAATGGCTTCTTATATATTACCTATATGGTGCTAAAGGGCATCACAAATCTACATAGCCCATTTTACTTGAGTGCTGTATAAATAAAAAAATTCTTTGGAAGCAAGGCTGTATACCTCCTCTCTAAGCACTCATCCTTGATGAGGATGACATAAGAAAACACTTTAAGGCTTGATCAGTTGAATAGGTCTATGGATTTTTGAAGGGGGAGGAGAGCAGTATATTCTGAATTTGTTTTGGACAAATCTATGATAGAAATGGGGCTTGGTGGGATATGGCTACTGTACTGGAGACAACACTGCACAAAAGAAGTGACATTTTGTCCTTTGGGGATAGCACTACTGTCTTTTTAATTGGGGTGAAAAAAATTAAAACTGTTTCCACTGTTGGTTCTCTCCCTCTGTTATCAAATGTAAAATCTGCAAACGCAGAAGTTACAATGGAAACAGGGAATTGCTGGGCAAATATTTAATTTTGCTGTCTCTGTTTACAGGATGTTTTCACAAATGAAGATACACAGGGAAATTAGGGGGGGGGGGAAGGGAAAGAAAAAAAAAAAGAGCTGCCCACTAGCTTCTGTTCCAGAGACTGGAGAGGTGTATCTTCCTACCTACTTTGGGTGAAAGGCCATACATGTAAGCATGGCCAGCTGCAAGAGGCAAGGAGTCAAGCTGGCTGAGCCACAGAGTGCAATTATTCTAAATCACTAGGCCCTGAAAATGCAACCTACAAACTGTTACTAAGAGAGCTTCTTTTCAAAAGGCAACCTCCGGTGCTTGAAAAGATGGCTGGGAGAAGAGGGAGGTAGGTGGGTGACCACTGCAGTTGGTTTTCTTTGCTACTCTGCTGTAAGATGCAGAGTGGGGGAGGAAACTTCTACTTCCTTTTCAGCTGCTGAAGGCATGAACTGGTTTACAGGAAAGGTGCTAGGTTTTTTGGGCGGTGGAGAACAAAGACTCTGTGTGTAACTTAATGCCTTGCTGGGGAAGTCAGCTAGCATTTAGAGCTCTTAGATGCCAGTGTGCAACAGATCAGAAATGAGCTTGGAGCGTCTGCCATCAAATACACACAAACCACTTTAAGGAAGCATGAATTATGGATGAGGCACTCAAGAGCTGCTCAGGGCTAGCAGTGTTGACATGTCACAGGTGATCAGTGCATCGGTGGTCTGGTGGAGCTTTTTTGCTATGTGGCAAGGGTTTATGTCTTTTGGGCTGCAGGAAGACAGGAAGATTGAAAGCAGACCTGCAGCTCTGGCTCAGGCTGCACAGCGCATTTAGGATAGGTTGCATAGGGCTGATCAGGGCTGCAAGCGGGGAATCAAAAGGAACAGTCTTCTCTCCATGCCAATGCAGATTTCTTTGTACAACTAAGTTAAGCAACTTCGGGCAGGAGAGATTTTGAGCTGTGGCAGCTCTCCAGGAGCTAATAAGAACTTGAACTAGGGCCCAAGCCTTAAATGCACTTTATTTGGGCTCAGAGTGGCAGCTTTTCTTAGTGCTGTAATTCAACAAGAAAAAGCTTATAATCTTGTCTCCAAGTTTCCAGCTTTGAAACTTAGAGAGACTTCATCCTAATGAAAAGATAAGATGGAGTCTATCTCCCTTCATTTTCAACTGCCATCAGTGTACTCCCCAGAGCAGAGGTGAGGCCTACCAGTGAGGCAAAAACAGTTTGGCCAGTTGTGTCCTATGTGTCCAATGAAGTTCACTTCTATAACCATCCCAGGGAATGTGGGTACAGATACACAATGACTTTGGAAACCACCATGTTTGTTTCAAGTTACTGCCCCACAGGTTCATTAGCCTGGTTAAAATGCTTGTTTTGTTTTGTGTTGAGGGAGATGTTCCCCTAATGTAGCAGAGCTGTAGGAACGAGGCCTTCAACAGAACAGCAGGTATGTCATAAAGCAATAAGCACTTTGAGTACAATCACCTCATCTTCTTCTGCCCTCAGAAGACAGCTTTATACTTGCAATTTGGTGACTGCCTTCTTGCTATTGAAAGCAGTGGCCTGTTAGAAAGAGTGCTACAGGCATGACTGTAGTCACAGAACAGATTGGGCCTCGTATTTTGTAGCTGCCTCAACCCAGAAACCTTCTCAGTTTCCCAGATTGGCAAGTCGGACAGAAGGGAACGTTTTTCACCATCTGACCCCATTTTGGCTGCTTGAGGCCCAGTAAATCTTAAATTAAAGCCAAAGTTGTGGCTAAGAATCACTCAGTTGAAGCTCTGATCCTTCATTTTAAACACTGGATTTACTGATTTATAGCAGTAAAGCAAATAGGTTTCATTTATTTATTTTTAATTTTCAAACTTTTAAAACAAGGAAGAGTAAAATGGCAGTTGACCAGAAGCTGAGTTCTCAGATAATACAGTGCAAAAATCAGTTTTGACTTGTTAGTGAAGGAATTAATGATAGGCACAAATTCATATGTATGTCTTATTCAATTAACTGAATACTTACAATATCTCTAGCCTGCTGATCTGAAATCGGTGATGTTTCTAGAGATGCTCATTATTCTAGAAGACAAGTTCAGAAAAAATGATCAGAGTTTATGATAATTGTTCCCTTCGTGTTTATCCTGATGATAATTAAAATCTTTGAAAGCTTTCTCCTTTTTAGCACTTCCATCCAGGAAGGCCCACTCCGCTCCACTTGTGCTTGCAAATGAGGCACAGAGAGGAGCAGAGCCTGCTGGGGCCTCTTGGAGTTTCATGAGGAAACAAGGCCTGATTAGAAAGTGGAAAAAGGAGAGACTGGGAACTTTTATGTGTCAGGGAAAAGAGATGAGAGTTTTAGAAACTGTATGCAGAACAAAAAGAAAGGTTTAAACTTTTGAACATCTAGCTTCTGTTCTTAGGCATGACAGAAATAGGAACTAATTGAGCAATATAATTTGCTTATTGGAGTTGGCTTTGGCGAGATTAGTTATAAAAGATTACAAACAAAACAGTGAGGTTTTTTCCTCTGTGGGGAAGGGGTGTAAAGAAATATGAAGTAAGCATTGTAATACAGTCACAAGCATTTGAAATGCACGTAAGTATAATGTCCTCTTCTGTACCTTTTACCTTCTTTCTGACTTGTGAGCTCATAAAACTTGTCTACAAGGGTGGTGAAGAAGGGAGGAAAACCTCAGCACTTGGGGCAGGCAGGAACTTCACTGTCACTTCTGTGTCAGTGTTGCTTTGGGTATTTTAAATCAGTGGGATCTTGTTCCTGAAATGTTGATAAATTGTGTCAGGCAGAAAATCCGGATCAGTGATAATCTTATAGCTAAGGATAACATCTAGAGTAAATAGTGCTCCTCATCCCATACAGTTCATATTGCTGTAAAACCTGATCGTGGATATTGTTTTGTTGCACAAGCCATATACCCATGCCCTACTGTGCTGCCCACTGCGCAGGTGGAAATTAAAAAAATAAAAACAGTAAAAATAAAAGTTTTAGGTTCCAGAAAACTGAGAAGAAAATCTAAATAAACAACTGTAATCAATGGATTTGTTTCGGACTGTTTTCAAATAACAGCCATGATTTGTAACACTAACTGCCCTTCTCAGCAGCAAGTAGTTGTAGAGCTGGATTTTAAAGAAGGACTGAGGAAACCAAATTGCTCGACTGCCACAAATATCCTGCTCTGTTCCTGTACAAGAGCATAAACCAACAACTATTAATAATAAGAAGGAAGTTTTATTAACTGCTGGAAAAAAAATATTTCTTTCAAAATTTCCCAGTAAAATTAAAGTGAATTAATTCCCAAACTTTCTTTCAAAAAAGGCATTTTTTCAAGCTGTTGGAAATTGGCCACTATGTATGTCTGTAACACATTAGGCAATGTTTTTCAAAACACCTTGTGGACTGCTAATTGGGGTTTGCATAATACCGCAAAATTGCAGGCATTCCTTTGAAATAAATAGAAATGAAAACTGCTTTTCTGGGATAGAAGAAAAAGGAATTTTTTATTTTTAACAAAAAGACCAAACAAAAATCCTTTGTTTGAATATGTCATAACAATTGTTTGTTTTTGTTTCCTGAAGAAATTAGAATCATTTGAGGAAAACTTTCTAAGCAATTTTGAGTTACACAAGTTCAAGGGGGCCTTGTACATACAGTACTACTGTTCAGGCCAAGAGGTAAACAATTATGAAATGCTTTTGAAATGCAGGGTTGGTGAGGCTTTTCAAGGTTATGTATTTTGTCGCTGAACATAACAGTAAGTTGCTGAGAGCAGGCATGAGTGATACTTATGCACAGATGTGCAAATTAAAAAGTTATGAAATTTAATAGCTCAGGGTCCAGATTCCAAGTTATAACACTCTGTTGTAAATCTGACTTACCCTATAGGGACTGGAGCAGGATGAACTTATTATTTATTTATTTTGAAATTAGAGCAACACATTTGCTTGGTCAAAATTCAGACTTAGTCTGCTGTTCAGCTGGTGAGTTTATGTGTATCTAAGGTACATCCCCCTGGCTGATTAAGGCTGTGCTGGGTTTGGGCCTGAAGGTCATTTAGGGTAGAAATGGTTAGAAACATAGCTGGCACAGAAAAGCATTAGGTTCCATTTTCTCTTTCTGTCCCTTCTAACCATTGATCACTCTCAGCTGTGAATCCTTTTAATGGCCTCAAATTTTCAAAATGTAAGTCCAAGCAAGCTGGTTTTGTTGTTTCCTATGTGTCAAACAACTTAGTGTGACAGGACAGTAGTGATTCTTAGGTAGGAAAAAGCTAGTATTAGAACATTGCTGGAGAGAAGGAAATGAACTCGAATAATGCCCTGTACTAAAGTTCCACCCAAAAAGCCACTCGCAGCCTTTAAGCTCTGTTTTGAGCCCACCAAGCAATCCAGGTGAGGTCTTTGCGGTAGTCTAGTTCCTTTTGTTTCCTCTCATCTTCACCATTCTCCTTTGAACTTGGTACTGTTCAGCCCCCTGTGTCTCCTTTGGTTTTTTTTTGCAAGCCACATCAGTGATGTCACTTGCTGGCTACGTGAGGGAATCATAGAATCACAAGGGTGGAAAAGACCCACAGGTTCACCCAGTCCAGCCATCCACCAATCACCAAGAGAGCAAGTCCTATCCAATGAACTTCCCTTCCTGAAATTCTGAAAATGTGTTTATAACATCTTTTGATGCTTTGGTGATGTACTCAGCCTGAAAGCCCCAGCATTTATTTACAAATCTGCTTCACTTTAATGTGCGATTTTGTGTTAAATAAAGAAAGGGAAGCTTGTAGGTAAGCAGATGTGCTGGACACTAACAGACTTGGAAATATGAGTTGCATTTACCAACAAGAACAGTCTCTTATGGTGAGAAGTCTGGAACAGCAAGTAATGTTCAAGCCTGGAGAACAGAGAGGAATAGGGGAAATAATTTTTTACTTTGATTGTCAGGATTGACAGTACTTTGCTTTATATCTAATAAATACCTGATGCTTATAGTGAAGCCTTGGTATTTCAGGTTTTTGTAAAGAAGGCTTTAAATGAAAAGTGCACATCCTTCAAGTTAATCAATTACATGAAAATAAGGAGAGAAAATTACCTTTTCTTATATCTGAAGTGCAGGAGGAGGCAGCAAGGACAGATTAGCAGAGTTTTGTTCAGCAGTGCCTGTGTATGAAATAAACAGTTTTTGACAGGAAGATTACAGAAACTGAAATCAGTGAGAGAACCTGTTGCTAAATGATAAGCATGATTTTTTTTTTTCTTTTTGTTTACCTTCCATTTTCCTTCCACTTAAATGGAGATACATTCCAGGGTTTCAGAGATTTTAATTGTCTATGAGTTCTTAAAAATTTTTCACCTGCACAGTAAATGTATGTTTTATTTAGCCTGAATGGAGAATGCAGATGATAAACGTGCTGAATATCACTGCTGCTGTGCTGTGGGGGTCATGCACAGAGAAGGCAGGCAGCACAAAGCAGGTAGCATCAAGAGTGTCCAACGCTGTGTTTTCTTAACCTTGTACACCTCACTTTATAAGGGAGACAGGTGGACAAAGGAAATGCAGGAGGCCAGAAGTGGTTGAGAGGAAAAATTCCTCTTACTGCAAGGTTTTCTCACTGAGCTACTGAACTTCTTTAAAAAAAAAAAAAAAAGAGGGTTCATCGATATCTACAAAGCATAGCATTTGCTTTAGGTTAAAAACAAGAACAGTAAAAAACATCTCCCCAGAAAAGCACAGAACACACCTATCTCTGCAGCAATGATGAAAAGCTAATGATCTTCTCCATAGAGAGGTTGAGTTCTTGTAAGTGTTAAGATGGAAATCACAGAAAATATTCATATAACAACTTAAGCTTTCCTTTCTTACAATTATGTCTTCTTTTCTGTCATCCTGGTATGACAGTATTAAGAATTAAATATGTAATAAAAATACATAGGAGATAAAGTACTTTTTATTCATTCACTTACTCTTTCCATAGAAATGTATCTGTGCAGAATTACAGATTGTGCAGATGATAACTATTGTAATTAACTAGAGATTATGCAAGTATAATGCCAAGTATATCATCACCTTTTTTGAAACTGCTACTTCTATTGATTCACTTTAGAATGTCAGAAAAAAAATCTGGAAAAGTAGAGCCAACATAATTGTTTGTTATCCATATAGATATCTTTGCAAAATTTTTATTACAGTGCAGTTTCCTGTTGCAGATGCACCCATGGTTCTGAAATACTGTAATCTTGTGTTTTTTATTTCATATTCAGTTCTTAGAAATTACAGTAGGGACCCCAGCAAGCAGATAAACCACATTGAGAATAGTGTCTTCTGAAGCATGGAAGAAGGTTTTTTTTGTGGGTTTTTTTGCTAGTGGTTTACTAGCTAGTGTTTTTTTTTTGCTAGTGATTTAGCCACCTATCTCAAAGGGTGCAACGAATCATAGTGCAGGAGCTAGCAGGGCATATCGAAAGAGCTTTAAACTAGCTACGACAGGGGAAGGGGACAAAACAGGCCTCTCAAGAGGTGAGCCCAGGGGAACGGTTCTTGAGCTAGGGGTGAGGCAGATGACTCGGCTGGAGTGCATGTACACCAATGCACGCAGCATGGGCAACAAGCAGGAGGAGTTAGAAGCGATTGTGCAGCAGGCTGTGACCTAGTTGCTATTACCGAAACACGGTGGGACCACTCCCATGACTGGAGTGCTGTGATGGATGGCTACAAGCTCTTTAGAAGGGATAGATGAGGAAGGAAGGGTGATGGTGTGGCCCTTTATATTAAAGACTGTTTGATGTTGAAGAGCTTGGGGTTGGGAATGATAAAGCCGAGTGTCTGTGGGTAAGGATCAGGGGGAAGGTCTGTAGGGGTGACATCTTGGTGGGGGTCTGTTATAGACCGCCTAATCAGGATGAAGAAATGGATGAGGCATTCTATGAGCAGCTTGCAGAAGTCGCACGATCGCCAGCACTTGTTTTCATGGGAGACTTCAATTTCCCTTATATATGTTGGAAATATAATACAGCGCAGAGGAAGCAGTCCAAGAGGTTTCTAAAGTGTGTGGAAGACAGATTACCTACGCAGCTGGTAGAAGAGCCTACCAAGGGTGATGCTCTACTAGACCTGCTCTTCACTAACAGAGGAGGACTGGTGGGAGATGTGAAGGTTGGGGACTGTCTTGGACAGAGCAACCACGGAATTGTAGAATTCTCTTTTCTTGGAGATGTCAGAAGGGTGACTAGCAAAACTGCTATCTAGAACTTCAAGAGGGCGGACTTTGACCTGTTCAGGACTCTTGTAGCACGAGTCCCTTGGGAGTTGCTTCTTAAGGATAAAGGGACCCAGGAAGCCTGGACGCTCCTCAAGACGGAAATCTTAAAGGCACAAGAACAGCCTGTCCCTGAATGCCGTAAGGCAAGTCGTAGGGGAAGAAGACTGGTGCAGATGAGCTGAGAACCATTGTTGAGACTCTGGAAAAAAAAGAGAGTCTATGTACTCTGGAAGAAGGGACAAGCTACTTAAGGAGATTACAAGGAAGTTGCTAAGGTATGCAGGGAGGAAGTTAGGAAGGCCAAAGCCCAACTTGAACTCAGATTGGCCACTGCAGTAAAAGACAATAAGAAAGCCTTTTATAAATATACCAGTGGTAAGATAAGAACCAGGGAGAATTTCAATCCTTTACTTGATGCAGCGGGGAATGTGACCACTGAGGAGAAGGAGAAGGCTGAAGTCCTCAACGCCGCCTTTACATCTGCCTTTAACAGGCAGATAAGTTATCCTCAGGGCAGTTTATGCCTGGAAGCCTGGAATGCTATGCAGAATATACCCCCGGTGATTCAGTTGGAGAGCTCCTTCTCTATCTGGACTGTCACAAGTCCATGGGACCAGACGGACTTCATCCTAGGGTGCTGAAGGAGCTGGCGGAGGTGATTGCTGAGCCACTCTTGGCCATATACGAGCTCTCCTGGTTATTTGGAGAGGTCCCAGAGGATTGGAGGCTTGCCAATACAAGAAGGGCTGTAAGGAGGATCCAGAGAACTACAGGCCTGTCAGCCTGACCTCAGTACCAGGGAAAGTTATGGAGTAAATCATCTTGGGTGAGATCACACGGCATGTGCATGGCATCCAGGGGATCAGGCCCAGCCAGCATGGGTTCATGAAAGGCAGGTCGTGCTTGACCAACCTCATCTCCTTCTACGACTGGGTGACCAGCCTGGTAGACGGAAAGGCTGTTGATGTAGTCCACCTAGACCTCAGCAAAGCCTTTGACACAGTCTCTCACAGTATTCTTTTGGGGAAACTGGCTGCCCGTGGCCTGGACAGGTATACTCTTCTTTGATAAGGAACTGACTAAAGGGCTGTGCCCAACGGGTAGTGGTTAATGGAGCTAAGTCCAGCTGGTGACACGTTACAAATGGTGTCCCCTAGGGGTCGATACTGGGGCCTATCTTGTTTAATATCTTTATTGATGAATTAGATGAAGGGATTGAGTGTACCCTCAGTAAGTTTGCAGATGACATCAAATTGGGATATAGTGTCGATCTGCCTAAGAAAAGAAAGGCTCTTCAGAGGGATCTAGATAAGCTAGATCTCTGGGCTGAGGTGAATGGGATGAGGTTCAACAAGGCCAAGAACCAGGTCCTGCACTTTGGCCACAATAATCCCATGCAGCGCTATAGGCTTGGGGAGAGCAGACTTCGGGATGAGTGGCTGGATGACTCTGAAGAGGAAAGGGACCTTGAGGTGTTGGTTGATGCTAGGCTGAACATGAACTGACAGTGTGCCCAGGTGGCTAAGAGGGCCAATGGCATCCTGGTCTGCATTAGAAATAGTGTGGCCAGCAGGAGCAGGGAGGTAATCATCCCTCTGTACTCAGCACCTTGAGTTCTGTGTTCAGTTTTGAGCCCCTCACTACAAAAAAGACATTGAGGCCCTGGAACATGTCCAGAGAAGGGCAGTGAAACTGGTGAGGGGTCTGGAGCACAAGTCTTATGATGAGTGGCTGAGAGAGATGGAATTGTTTAGTCTGGAGAAGAGGAGGCTCAGAGGAGACCATACTGCACTCTACAACTTCCTGAAGGGAGGTTGTGATGAGGAGGAGTTTGGCCTCTTCTCCCAGGCAACAAAGAGGACCCAAGGAAGTGGCTGCAAGTTGTACCAGAGGAGATTTAGGTTAGACATAAGGAAGAGCTTTTTGTCTCAGAGAGTGGTCAGGCACTGGAATGGCCTGCCCAGGGAGGTAGTGGAGTCACCATCCCTGGCAATGTTCAAGAGGCATCTGGATGAGGAGCTACGAGATATGGTTTAGTGCTTGTGGTAGCAATGGTAATGGGAGAGCAGTTGGACTAGATGATCTTGCAGGTCGTTTCCAGCCTTGCGATTCTATGATTCTATGACTTATTTTCTCTATAGTTTCTGGGTTTGGCCCACAATGCATGCTAGCATAAAAGAAGTCCTCTGAAGGCTGTTGATAATACAGAGCCTGTTTGTATGGTCCCTGGCTAGACATGGATGAAAAAAAAAGTAGTCTGCCTTAGCTATCCAGTTATATGTAGAATAATCACAGCCATAGATGTTAATTTGTGTGCTTGTAAAGAAATGTCTTAAAGTAATTATACTGCTGTGCTAAAGATTGTAAGCATGTATAATTTATCAGGCCATTAAAGTTCTTTACCTAAAAGGCAGTAGAAGCTGAACAAAAATGCCGTGAGATAGAGTACTCTCTCAGTATTTCCAAGCTTGCCAGCTTGTGATTTATTTTTCTTTGTGACTCTACCAAGAACAAAAATGTTGCCTTTCCATTAACCTACTCTATCCAAAAGCAAGAAATTAAAGCACACCCAAATGTATAACAATGACGCTACTCATTCTAACACTGATTCAATTATACAAGCAGAACTTCATATTTGTAAATAAAAACACATTGAACACCACCTAGCCACCTGTAGTGGAATTGCTAAGTCATGGTTTGAAACAGTAATTGAGCACCTGGCAGGAAGGCAGGGCCAACTCAGGGGAGTTCAGGTGTATGCAGTGCTCCTGAACGACCGGTAGAGGTGGAGCCAGGATCCACCCCTTTCCAGACCTCATAAGGGTTGCCTATGGCAATATCTCTCTAGAGATCCCTGCCTACCTGAAGCTTTTCAAAGGTAAGTAGTTTTTTTTCCTTTTTCTTCCACAGCTGTTGTGTTTGGGATCATTCTTATTTGCTGCAGTTTAGGATTGTGTCACTCTGTTACTATTGCTGCACTTTCCATTGCATTATACCATCGTAACATTCTTCAGTTAGCTTTGTTATGCTGACTCAAATCACTCCTTTTTTTTTAAATCCCCAATTATGTTTTGAAGATTCTTTTTGTTCCCCTCTATTGTTGAATGTTCTCAGCTTTTCATGTTGCATAAGGCTTCTGTGCAAATGCTGTGAAGGAGCATTACAAAACTCATGTGAGTGTTGATTTTAGCATTAACATTGTGGAAATGAATTGGGAAAGACAACAGGAACCTTTACGTTAGTAGACGTTAGTAGCATTCATTCATTTCAGACAGCAATGATTAATAGATTTAGGCTAGCTGACAAAGGATAGTTTCCTATTTTGTAATGGGTTTGTATAGCCTGAAAGCATCTCACAAACTGCTGTTCAAGGATGAATGAGAGTGTAGTTAATGAACTGTGGTAAGCTCTAAGTTAATAAATATTCAAATAAGAGTGTCATACTATGTAATTCAATGAATTTGACCACAATTACAGTTGCCGTGGTCATGACCAGTTTCTTAGTTTTGACTTCAAAAAGCGTAGTTGTTTTATTTTCAGTATTTGGTTGCTAGAGTTTAGTTTAATTAGTCAAGTTTAAACATAGTCTATTATGAAAAATAACTTATCTCACGGCTTTTCTGAGTTAAGGCTGGGAAAGTAACTTATAATAAGGTAGCATAGTACAAGCTGAAATGTTCTTGGGTAATTATAAAAAAAAGATTTCTGCCAAAAATCTATTTAAATGTCTTTTTTTTTTTTCTCTCCCCCTCTGGGGTTATTGATAATCTTTAAATCAGGTTTGTTTTGTGTCAGGTAACATTTGAAAATATTTCATCTCAAACTATAAGCTGAGTTGAACAATTTCACTTTTCTCTAAATTACTACTGAGATTTAACATAGTTAATTTTTTTTCTATAAAGTTTGTTGTCAATCTGTAGTCCTTTCTGATAATTTTGTTCATTGTCACTACGGATCAGTGAATCAGCTCCAAATAAAGATGCTTAAAGATAGCATGGCTGGCTATGTCAGTTCCTTCTATAGCCTTTGGAAATTTAGTCTTCTCTATTTCTCAGGGATCCACCAACTGTTGGTGGATTGCCTGATATCTTTCCCTTCGGCGGCATTACAAGGCACGAGTCAGATACACAAGAGGAACTTACATCTTAGCTCAAAAGTCTGTCTGCTTCCCAAGGCACTCTCCTTTTCCTTTGCAGTCGGAGTAGGAGCACCTGAAAAACACTCGCGTACCCACGCTTGCCTGGCCTTTAGCCTGTGTTCACAGTATTTTGAGATTTGCTGTTTAGCCAATGCTCTTAGCTCTTCATTTATGCAACTGTCCTTACTTTGCTGTAATGCTAAACGGTAAGAATAGGAGAAAGTAACAACAACAAAAGAAAAAACCCACAGAAACTTTCTTTCACCTGAGTGATGCCTGTCACTTAACTTCTTATGAAGTAAGGATTAGCAATTAAAGCATGCTTTTCATGTCTTTCCTAAATATTTAACATGTGTAAATGTAGACCGCAGTTCTAGATGGCTTCCAAATTCTGGATATATGTTATTCTCCTTTTGTGCATTAAGGACATCTATTGTGTTACTGTAATGAATTACAGCCTAAAACACTTGTGGTCTTCTGCCTTTCTCATGGTCTCCCTTCTTAGTGAGAGAATAGTATCATTATTTTTTCCACCTACTTTGTCTGTTAGGGACATACTTAATGTTTCATGTAGTCTGAAGCCTCCAAGAACTGTTTCTTTATCTGAAAAATTACTACTCGATGATATTTTTTTCTTTCAAGTAGGACGTTCTGTCCTTGATGGGCTGTTACGGACAGCATGGAGCCATCAAGAATGAATTGCTCTGCTTGGTCATAACATGACTAATGGTTACTACAGCTGATCCTTTTTAGCTCCCTCTGCATGGTTCTGTCTTGATCTGCAGTGCAATCCTTGGAAATAACAGAGAGGTTCATTCTGACTCTGCAGAGCCCTCAAAACTCTCTGCTAATCTCTTTGACAACTTTTCCTGGAAGCATAGATGGTAACAGTTGTTTCATGACATGGAGGCTTAGCTAGAGAGACGTGAATGCAAACGAACTTATTTTTAATTACTTTTTAAAGAAAACCACATTTCTTCTATAGTAATATTCAATGGGACTTAGGTTTGAAGGCAAGATGGATTATTCAAAATGAAACTAAATGTGCCCAGGGCAGTTTTCTTATGGATCTTTCTGCTTTATAATGTTTTGTTAAGTAGTACTTGAATAATCTTCACTAAGTGTAAACTAAAGATCTGCCCATACTAAAAAATTTAAAAAAAAAAAAAAAGACCTAGTCTAAATTTGCTTTGAAAACTGTTAGGACCAGTACTCTGTTGTGCCAACCAGTATGTTCTTCTTGACTTACATTATTTTCCAAAGTGTTCTGTTTTCATTTCTGAATGGCAATATAATGACTGTATTCCATCGTGTCCTGTGCGTTCCCTTCAGAATCTTAATCTTCCTCATTAGAAGTCACTACTATTTTTGACTACACTTGTCAACAAGAAATGCAGGGCCTAGGTTGGATCTCTTGATTTGGACAAGACTCTTAAATCTGTTGCAGACATCACCATAATTAGGCTGCATCAGTTGTGCCCACTGAGGCTGTTTCAGCAGCCTGGGTTCTTGTACTAACCCAGCTCAGAGGTGTGTCATGTAATCTAGAAGAGCTCATTTAATAACCGGATGCTTTTTCTGTATACGTTTTGGTCCAGTGCCTAACAGAGGTGCATACAGCAAGGATGTTTCTGCTTCTTCTCTAGACTTGCAGCTGGAAATTTGAGGCAACTCGTGGCCTATTATTTCTGGCATTTTTTTCAGGCCTGAGGAACTTAAAGCCAGTTTTGATATATAATCCTCAAAAGTGCATTTTCTGAAATTATTTTCTGAATTTTTTGTGGTGTTTTTTTTTTTTGTTTTGTTTGTTTGTGGTTTTTTTGTTTTTTGTTTTTTTTTTTTAGAGGTACTGCAACTTCATGAATTAAAGACATCATGTTACTGTCTTTCTAAGAGGGGTAGCAGATTGTTCTGCCCTGTCCTGGTGATATTGTCAGAAATGAAAAGTGAATTCTTCACTCCTGATGATGTCTCTTTGGGTGTGAAAAGAAGGAAAAAGTCTTCATAGCTAGAACTGATTAATGTCAATTCTGCAATGACAAGATATTTTGAAATTACTGTCTCTTGTCCTTTAGATGTTTTTGCTGTTCAGCAGTCTTCTCTGTTAGAACATGTTTACAGCAGCTCTGCTTTTAAACTAGAATTTCTAAAACGATTCAAAGAAAAAGAAAACAGGGAAATTGCCTTAATATTCAGTGACAGCTATAATATCATGCAAATCATTACTAATGGAGAACAATTATGAAGTGCTCAGAGACTATGGTAATAGATTTTTCACACAAAGGAGGAAGGATGTTGGACCTGCTGTAGAACTCTGAAGAAGTAATTACATATCATTTTTTGTACCTAAGAAATGAGATATTTTTAAGATGTCACACTAGCCATGACACACTGAAGAATATCATGTTCTAGGCAGTGAAATGTCTTGTTTGTATTTACTTCTTTCAGAGCAGCCATCTGTACCACAGCATTTGCATACCTGCTGCACGTATTGGGCATGTGTCTTTGTTAACATTTTGACTTTGTGCAGTTGTTTGGTAGCTCATTCTTGGGTCCATGGTAGCCATTTAAGATCTGTTGTGTTGCTTCAACCAATGTGTGAGTTCCTTTCAGAGTGATTCTTGTTCTGCTTGGAATGTGACCTCCTTGTTACCAGTATCCTCCTCTAAAGTTCTTACATTGAAATTCATTTTAAGTTCTGAGAACTTTTCATGAAATTTATTAATTTGAGGTTAAAACTTTAGTGAGGCATAATCATCCATATCTTATGAAGATGGAATAGATGTTATTTGAATGTTCTTTTGCTTCAAGGACATAATGCTGCTTGCTCCTGGCTATTCTGTTAATTTTCATCTGATTTTTTAGGACTCTCTGTATCAGCGCTTCCCTTAGTTATGAGTGTTTCTTGGTTAATGCCATTTGCTTCCTGCAGATTATGAAGAATTACTGTAGGGCAGCATGCACTGACATGACAGATAGAAGGTTTCACTTGCACCTGCAATCAGACTCACCTTCTACTTCACCTAAGTGGAAAATGGAAGTGGATACATAAAAAGGACGTAGTATATGCTCTTGTTGGTTTGTGGCCTGGAGCTCTGAGCCAGAAGCCTCTCCACCCTTGAGCTGCATTAGGGGAATCCCAAAACTTGGGTCCAGCCCTGCACCTTGCTTAGTGTGTGATAGTGTCATTTAGTGTATTTTGCAGCATCATTTAGTTACCTAAATATAAATACAGGAACAACTTTGATTTTAGTATTAATTTACTTACAATGAATCCCTTTGAAGGAACTTGATGGTTTTCCCGTTTGTCTGC
Organism: Meleagris gallopavo; assembly: GCF_905368555.1. Taxonomy (NCBI): domain Eukaryota; kingdom Metazoa; phylum Chordata; class Aves; order Galliformes; family Phasianidae; genus Meleagris; species Meleagris gallopavo. Next base: position 54,562,037 of record NC_139405.1, on the reverse strand, counting down.
CTTGAACATCTTTTCATTTACCTCCCTATTTTAGATTATCAAAAGTCAATTTCAATTTCCAGGATCAGTTTTCCATTTGTGGATAAAATTGATTTTGTATTTAACAGCTATGGGAGTATGTACTGAGCCCAGATTGCATTCATGCCATGCTTGGACTGACTGGAAGAGATGGGTGTTTCTTCCTGTACTTTGGACTAGAAAGAATCCATCTGACCATTTGTAGAAGGCTTGTGGAAACCAACCCTTGACAATACTAGCTAAAAAAAAGTTTTGTAGTCTTGCATGTTTTATAATCTTATCATAAGATATCTTCAGTGTTTATTGGAGATGCAGCAGGGTCAGGGCTTTTGTGTTGTCTTTCAGTTTATCCCCAGGTGTCTGTTTTCCCAGTGAATAAAAGTGTAAACAGGACAGTGAGAGGATGGCTTGTTTTCCAGATTCCAGTCTCTTTGTTAAAGTTATTCATCTCAGAATAACTGTGTAAAACAACATTTTGGAAAAGATAAATGTTCCTGAAATATTTGTGGTTTAAATTTTTCCTTGATAAAGAACATACATTGAAACATTCTTGATGAGCTCAATTCACTGCTGTGGGAGGCAACGCATCTTAAAAATCTTTAAAGTGTGTGTGTGTATATATTTATATTTAATTTTTCTTTGTATTTTACAGAATTTGTACTGGACTGCTTTTATTTCTTTTCTAATACTCATTTTTCATCATGGCTGCCACGCACACATTTGCAGCAGTGAGATATGGAAAGCACTGTCAAGGGCACTAACTTTCAGATAATACAGAGGCATGGAGATGACCTAGACAAGCTGAGTAAAATGCTTGTTAGTTCAGTACTTTTGTCTCCAGATGCTGCCTTGAATTGTGTTGACCTATGGTGGTATGAAAGTATGATTGTCTTTACTGGTTTTGCTATTGGAGCAGCTCACATGTATTTTCTATTTCAGGATTTTAAAGTATGTATTTTTAACTGAGGTGGTAGGGAAGTGATCATGTGTACTCCAAAGCAATCATGTTCCAAAAAACACTTAATGAATGGGAAACTTCATAGACCAAAGCATGGTGCGATGTCTTATGATGGCATGTTATCTGAAAGATGCCAAATGCCCAAAGAGAAGCTGAGAAGATTTTATTTTTCAAAGTTTTAGTAAAGCTGCCAAGCTAAAGAGCTCCAGTTATAAAGTATTGTTTAGTGTCCTGCAGTTGAGACAAGGAACCTTTCCCACAAGATTTGAATTATTTTTTTTTTTGCAAGCTTACATAATAGGTTTCATTAATTGTATCTATTAGGGAAACTTTTTACCAAAACTGTGTTCCACTGGTGACTAGCTGCTGTGTAGATACCTTAAGGTAAGAAGTATCTGGGAAATGAGATTTAAACAACTTTATATAGCAAGAGTTTGCATCTGACTCAGTGGTTTAAGGAATGTATGCAAGAGGCTGTGCAAAAGCTATTACAAAATGAAAATATAAGTAAAATCCAAGCAGTTAGTGAGCAACAGGGGCTTAGATTTGGAATGTCAGCACCCACCCACCTGCACTTTGCTGAAGGCCTAACACATTGTGGAGCTGGAAAGAAATGTTCCTTGACTTTAAAAACATGTGGCTAAACTGTGGTGTAAAGTCTGTCCCCAAAACTAGCCATTATAGAACTTCAAGTGAGGCCTTGTACATGAGAAGATAGGGTTTTAATAACAACCATATTCTTGTCAGGAATTTGGCAACCTAAAAGTTCAACAACTCTGAACAGAGGTTAGCACTTTAAGTAACATTTCCTAGAGGATTTTGGCTTATTTCATTCCTAATGCAGTTGTATTGATATTTCAGTGGCATTTTTCTGCACTATTTGAAGCTACAGGATATATAAATGAAGAAAAAAATGAACAGGGCAGAAAGTGTTGTATTGACTTTTTTGACGCAGAGAAAAATGGGTTAGATGGAACCTAGCTGTACATTTACTATTTGCAGCTTGCAGACATGTCTTTACGGTGAGGAAGGAGGAGTGTTTGGAAAGCAGTTTCCCTGAAGGAAATTCAGAGGGAGAACATTAACTTACAGCATGTGAGGTCTGAGAGTTCAAGATCTTATTCTACTTCCTGCCAAAGCAAAGAAAAAAAATAATAAATTGGCTTTACTACCAGAGATAGACTTGATTGGTTGGTCTCAAAAATGAACTCTCAAAATCTTCAGTGGAAATGAGATTTGGTGGGAACAGTATGAATGATTACGATGGTCAGTGACCTGGAGAATAAGGATAAACCTCCTGCATTAGGAGCAGAAATTTCAAAGAATGTGGAGAACATATAGATCCATGAGGGAAAATAACAAATTATCCTACAGTGGAGAGGGAGAGCTTGTGAAACAAGATGCCTTCTCCTTTCTAGGAGGTACATCTCTAGTGGTAAAACATTGCACAAAGTTGTCTGCAGCTCTGCCAACCTCTACTCTCAGATGAGTCCAAAGTCATGGCATTCAGTTAAAAACCCCAGAGCTGTGTGGGTGGAAGGGCCTTCCAGGGTCTGCACTCCAACCAGCTGCTCACAGCAGTTCACACTGGTTCACTCAGGGCTCTAGAAACAGCATGGTCTTAGAAACTTCTCATTGAGACTTCTCTGACTGAGACAGCACAGCCTCAGTGTGTCATCAATTCAAGAAAGCTGAAGTCTTCCATCTTAAACAGGAAGGCATAAGAGCGTTTCAAGTAGTGTTCCAGGCAACTAGTGAAAAGTAGCTTGAACAAAACAAACCAGAATAGCATGAAAAAGATTATTGTCTTATTTAAAACAACAGATCTGTCATACAGACTAGAGTAGGACAAAAGAGTAATGTTGGATTGCATTTAAAAAAAGAAAACACAAACACTTCAAAGCATAAAATTTGGGTGACGAAGAATAGCAGAAACTTGGAAGGACTGCACTTGAAAGGTAGTAGCATTTGAAATAAGCAGTGAAAGAAAAAGTAGTTGGAAATTGGATTTTAAAAACAACGATAAAGGGAATGATGTTATTACAAAGCATGAGATGGGGAAAAGCTAAAATAAAGCTGAGCAACTGATCTTTCCTCCTCTGGCAACAGTCTGTCAGTTACAGTGCAATCATAGAATGACTTGGTTTGGCAGGGACCTTGAAGACTGTCTAGTTCCAACATTGGTGCAACAAGCATGGCTGGCACCCACGGGATCAGGCTGCTCAGGAACCCATCAAGCCTGGTCTTGAACATCTCTAGGGGTGGGGCATCCACATATTCTCTGGGAAGCCTGTGTGAGTGACTCAGTACTGAGTGAATACTTTTTTCCTAACATCTAACCTAAACCTCCCTTCTTTCAGATTAAATCTCTTCCCCTTGTCCAATCGCTATTTACCAGCATAAAAAGTCAGTCCCCCTCTTGCTTGTAAGTTCCTTTCAAGAACTGGAATATCACAGTGAGGTTTCCCTGGAGCCTTCTCTTCTTCAGGCTAAACAATTCCAACATCTTCAAACTTTCATTATAGGAGAAGTGCTCTAGCCCTCTGATCATCTTCGTGGACCTACTCCAACAGCCCCACATCCTTCATGTACTGGAGGCCCCAGGCCTGGGCTCGCTATTCCAGATGGGGCCTCATGAGGGCGGAGTAGAGGGAGGCAATCACCTCCCTCTCCTTGCTGGCCATCACTCTTTTGATTCAGCCCAGGATACCATTGGTCTTCTGGGCTGCAAGTGCATGCTGCTGGCTAATGTTCAGCTTTTAGTCCATCAGGATCCTTAAGCCCTTCTTGGCAGGGGTGCTCTCAAGGAGTTCATTTCCCAGACTGTATTCATATTTAGGATTGCCCCAACCCAAGTGTAACACTTCATACTTTGCCTTGTTGAACTTCATTAGGTTCTTGTGGGCCCCATTTTAAGCCTGTCCAGGTGGTAGTCTCCCAGATAAGTTGTTCAAAACCTCCTGAAGAGCTTGGGTGAGGAAGGTTTAAACATTTGGCTGTCACCAAGCTAGGGTGGATTTTCACATGTTGGGGGGGGAAAAAAAAAAAATAGAGGAAAAACACCCAAGTTGAAGTATATGACCAAATGGGCAATAAAGGAGGGAACTGACTGGACCTTCCTTGCTATGGTGAGTTTTAAAATATGTGGTGGTCTCTTGATAGAGAAAGTACCGTTGAGCAGATAGAGTGGATATTGACAAACGCTGTTTATAGGAAACCATGGCTTTGGAGTTAAGTTGCTAGTTCCTGTTTCTGCTGTATATAAGGCTGTTTATGCTTTTGAATTAGAGAATGGAATGTCTTTAAGCTGCTAATTAACGTGGCAGGAGCCTGTGGTGTCTACAGCTATAGCAGGGGAACATCTGTCTGCAGCAATTAGGCGGGAGCTTCTCGACTAAAGGACCACTTGCAGTTAGAGTGGGTAGTTTGCCAGGCAAATGATGTAGGGCTGTTTATACAAACCACTTTTCCTCTTAAAATCAATTGAATAGTAAACACACAACCTTGGCAGTCTTTGGGCATAGAATTAATTATGATAAATCTGAGATACTAAGCGTCTGCTATTTTGAAAATATTACGTTGGGTGGGGAAATCCTTCAAATTAATTGAGTAGTGTAAGAATTCATACCACTCTGACAGGAAAAAAAAAAAGCAAGGTCTTTTTAAAAGTGTATTGTACTGTATAAAATAAAAGCCTTTGAAGAATGGGCAGAGATGGTGCCCTCTTGGGTGTGCAGAATAGTTTTTTATTAAAATGAGTATACTTCTACCTCCTGGACTATTTATTACTTTTGTTAAAAGCAGAGTATTAAGGTTGTATCTAATGTGTAAACCTGTTTTATGCTTAAATAACTATATTGTCCTGCAAGGAGTAGCATATGAAATCTCAAAATATTTGAAGGTACTCTGTGGAATAGGGCTTTTTTTTCCCTAGTATGTTATTCTTAGTGTATGTAATGCTAATATTTGTAAAACATTCTCATAATACTGCATGCTCTGTCGTTGAATAAATGATGTACGATTGCAAGAAAGCTAAAATTGATCTTAACAGAAAATATACAAAGACTTGGCAAAAGCAAATAAAATTGTAAAGAAAACAAATAAAACAATGAAAGAAGTTTAAACTGAACAGTGAGGAAAGATGTAGAACAGTTGCCCTTTGTACTCCCTTGGCCCCATCCTAGATGTACTGCGAAGAAAAATTTGTATCCTGTTGTTACTACTTCCTTTGTGACGATGCATGTTTGCAGATGATGGTGCAGAGGCTGCTGGGAATGGCAATTCTGTTTTCAGTACCTAGTAGTTGTGGAAGAAACTAGAAAAACAGCTCCTCTCCTGCAGTATTCTGCTTTTAGCTACCTATGCTTTTCTTCCGAGAAACCTGTGTTAGAGAGATTTTCTGATATCCTACCTTTCACTATAGCTAGACAAGATATTGTCCAAAGCAGTAATCTCATATCCTACCAAACCTGTGATTTGATAAAACATAGTTCACTTTCTTTGTCATATGGTCTCATCAGGTGAGGCTGGTAAGAAAAAGTAAGGGGTAGGATCCGTTTTTCACTTAGCTGAATATCAGAGGGATAAACTTAATTGTAGACAAAATCTTTTGAATTCCAGTAGATGTTTTATGATACATTTTTTTCTGTTGAATATGTTAACATACTGATGGATAAAAGCCTTACTTCTTAGTAGCAGTTATGTATATTTCATTACATAAATATAATATTAACCTTAATTTCTTGAAATTTCTGCCTGTTGCACTGCAGATTTTTACCTAACTGGCGATAAAAGAAAAAAGAAAAACAATTATTTATGTTTTGTATCGGATTTGTTGGAAAGTGTATTGGTCACTGCTGAGTTGTCCTTGCAACCTGGTGTGACTGCCGTAGCAATGCATGGTGAAACAAGGTCTTGAGTTGTAATTTCCAGCTCGGTTTCTGATCTGAAGTCAACACTCCTCAATAACATCCAAGGAGAATACCGTGTTTTTATAACTATGATAGGATTCTCTTTGCCTGAGGTTTCCCCCTTTCTCCCACCACCAACTTGTTTCTTTTCCTTCACTGACTGATGATTGGTCAGACTTCACAGCATCTAAATGCAGATGTAACCACTCCATTTCTGACAAAAGGGAAAGTTTGGGAACAGAGACTGCTGCTACTGCTCCAGGGCATAGGGAAGCACTGGCTGGGCTTATCCTTCAGTGTGAAGCTCATGACAACTTGTCCCTTGCTGTTGCTCCTAGGTCACCTCAAACCAACACATTCACATCTTCAGAAGCCACAGCAGTGATGTCACTTTCTGAGATAGGAAATCACAGTCATAGAGAAGATCAAGAGCTAGGTCACCTCTAGACCTCCGTTCCCCTTGCCCCAGAGGTTGAAGATATCTTCCGCTTATATATCCAAATGGAAAATTGCTTTGGAACATGAGATGTGTCTTTTTGGGTAAAAAACTGGACAGTACCCCTGGAAGGAAGTAACCACATGTAGGTACTTCCACTGGCCCTTGTGCCAGCAACCAGCTGGAGAAGGGCTGGCCATAGGAGCCAGTGCAAGGACTGATTCGTTCTGCACCCATACTTGGTATCTGAGCTCTAGGGGGGGCGGGGGGGAAAACACAAAACCAAACTAAGTTACTAAGTTCTATTTTATAAAAAAAAAAAAACAGAGAATAATAACATCTTTTAGTGAAACAACAGACCTCAAGTGTGAGCTCACAACTGCAGTCTGTTTGCCATACAAATAACTTGCTGCTAAAAAAAAAAAGTGATTTAGTTTCCTGTGACAATCCCTTTGTGTTGTGATGGATCCTGTTCAATTCTAGAGAGAGACTTGCTCATCCATGAGGTTTTGGGAAGCTTAGTTTAAGGTGAACTAGAATATACATCCTTCATCAGGATTTCAGGCTCACTCCTTCCTCCTGGCAGAATTCTGATCAATACTTTACTGTGTGTAATTAACATAGAATCTGTTTGAATATATTGAGTACACTGCAACAGCTGTGTGGGACTAAGAGAATATGGCAGTATGCATCTTACATTAGAACCTGTTCCAAAATATCAGTCAGTTTTACAGCTACAGATGAAATTCTATGTTGTTCTTCACTAACATGATGATAATAAGCTGATTCTTACCTATCATCATGGACTTTCTTGTCAGTGTGAAACCAAATTAAAATTTAACTTTTTTTGAAATGCTTAAATGCTAAGGTCAGTGCTTCAGGTTTGGTGAAACCTAGGCAAACACTTGGGAGAAAGAAACTTTTTGCTAGAAGTCCCATAAGCACAGAGTTGTTTTTCTGTAATAAATTCAATATATACTTTGTAGGACCTTTGCATTATATTTGTATATTTTGTCATTTGTAAGTGTAGTCTCACCAACTGACGTTATTTTTTTATGCAGTTCTTGAATTTTCTTTGGTAACTGTTAGCTATTCAATATAATAAGGTAGAGTCTAGGAAAAGCAGAAGTGTTTTTTGGATGTCACTTTAAGACACATTCTGTGTTTATTCAGCCTGATCTGTTTTGAAGAAAAAGACAGTAATCTTCTTTTTCTGGGTTGTCTTGCAATTCCCAGAATAATAATGTAAAAAAAAAAAAAAAAATCTCTGCTTAGTATGAATTGCGTAGAGTATGAAGAGTCAAGAAATACTTTTTATATGCCTTCACACACATATGCCAAAAAAGTCTTTGCCAGAGTTATTCTCTATTGGAATTTGCAGAGGTTTGTGAAAAGCAAATATTGAAACACTCTTGTTCTTTCTTTCTCCTTTAAAATATTGGATGAGGAGGAGCATGGGGAGTTGGATTGCTCAGAAAGGGATCTGCTCAATGAATATCAGAGCCCTGGGGTTGTTAAACCATAATTTAAAGGTAAATTCTAAGACAAAACAGAATTGAATTATATTTTGTGCAGTTTATTGCTCTTTTAAGGTTTATAAAAACATCCCTGTATTTTTTGCTTCCACTCAAAAAAGCCTGTTTGTTGTATAAGTTTTAGATTACACTTTCCTCCTCTTTCTGGAAGACATTAGCAATTACTTGCATTCCCTAAGAACGTGTTAATCTATAGGAGACAAAAGTGTGAGCTTCTGTTCTCAGTCATGGTCATGGAGAAAGGCGGTGCTGCTCTGTGGGCTGCCAGCAGAAGGATTGGGCACTTGTGATGTGTAGTGCTTAGGGCATAGCAGGCTGTCCTTCCTCCAGGATGCCTGGCCTTCCCTCCCAAAAGTTGGTGCTGGTCGCTGATGTGACACTACCATTCATTGCTTCAGTGTGTTAAGCTGAAGTCTAAATCAGGTGTATATAGTTATGGGATGAAGGAGATGGCTCAGCTAAGCTATGGGTGCCATTTAGTTTTACTTTAGATAGTTAATAATGCAACTGAACTTTAACAGTGAAGGGAATACATAGAATAGGCTGATATTTGAGTAACTTGAGACTAATCCAGAGTTTTTTCTTTTGCCACCCCACAAGCTTTTCTAAGGTTTTAAAAGTTGGATGCTCATGTACGTAGGGCTGACCATAGGCCACAGTAGTGATGCCTTTAAGGCCAGCAGTCATTTTCCAGTCCTGATTAATGCAAGCTACCTCAGAGGAACAAGGCTGTGAGAAATGCAAGAGGGAGCTTCCTTGGAATATCCTGGCTGTAGAAACTTCTCCTCGTGTTCCCCAAGCTATGGAATAATTCAGTATTGAAAATGTCTGAATAGCTGCAATGACCTGCTATTATTATTGAAATATGGCCTTCTAAATCATTTTATTTTTAATTTTTGAAAACCTTAATCACAGTATTTATTAAAATAGTTATTGGCTTTTTTTTTTTTTTTTTACTAAAAATAAAGTTTCAATAAATGAAAAAAAGACTGGCTTGGTACTTTAAGTTTGCATTCTTATAGGTTTTAATAACATGGCAATATTTTTTTCTTGTATAAGATAACAGCTCTAAATGTATTTTCTTCATGTTCACATATAGACAGGCTAATGTAGATACGTACAGGTTTATATATACGTTTTTATGTACTCTGCTTCATTTTGGACTGGAATACTCAGAACAATAGAGTGAAAGCATTAGTTTTAGTTTCTCCTACTTAAAAAGAGACTTATCTGGAAAACTAATCTTATTAACAGAGTGTGTTAGAAGCAGCTTGTGGTAATCGATCTGAACCTTCTCTTAGCAGATAACTCCAAGATTATCCATGTTAGGAATGGAAATGCTTGCAAGTTGCTAAATGCTAGGCAGGCTAGGGTTCTGGTGGTTTGGTTTTGGTTTGAAGATCAGATCAATAATAAACAAGGTATACATGTTTAAAAAATACAGTGTAAAAAAAGCAGGAAGACAGAAGCTTTTTCCAAGAACAGTCAAGCTCTGCTTTCACTTTATGCAGCTTTATTCCTGTGTCAGGCATCAAAATGAAAAAGATTCCACTCCAAATATTTATATTATCTACATATGTCACTTTTATTTGTTTTCTAAACAGAAAAAGAAAAAAATCTTATAAGAAAAGGGTTTTTTTTTTTTACCAACATAATACTTTTGGATGAAAGAATATTATATAATAAAATATGGTCTAGCTCAGGAAATACTCATCTTGAATAAGCAAATAATACGGGAGTACCTGTGCTTATTTTGGACAAAGTTCTCTTGCCTTTATTGTTGAATAATTCATGGACTTATTGAGTTACTTGTATGTTCCACAGAGAAACTAAACCAGATTCAAACCAAAATGAAAGAAGGTTTGCAGCTGTTGGCCACAGATACTGGTTTTGAATACAAAAAAGAATCCATTGCAAATTATGATGGACAAACAAAAGACCTTCATTCATCTCAAACAGTTGTTCCTATAGTCTCATGTGTAGGGTAAAACTCTAAATCACAGCAAAGCTACAGGCTGTGAGTGGTTTTCTCCTGTGAGATTTTACTGGCACCTTCTTGTGCTGCCAAGTCAACGCAGTACTGTGCCCCACTTTCCCCGTTCCTGGTTTCCAGCTGTGGAGGCTCCTGGGGTAGTCTCATGGGCAAGGCTGAGTGTGGCTATTGTGGATGCGCATCCTGGTGTGAAACCACACAGCGTTCCAGCCTGAGGAGAAGGCCGTGAGTAAGGGGAGGCTGGGCTAACACCGAGTCGCAGTGGAAGGGAGGAAGGCAATGCATCATGGCTGAGATACCAATATGTTTATTTACATATAGTGCAGAGGGGAGATTGTGAATGCTCCTCCTCCAAAGCATTCAAGGCCAGGCTGGATGGGGCTTTGAGCAACCCGGTCTAGGGAGAGGTGTCCCTTCCTATAGCAAGGGGTTGGAACTAGATGGTCTTAAATGTCCCTTACAACTCAAACCATGCTATGAGATGGGAAAGAGGACATGAAGAATGTGCTGTGACTAATAGGTTAAAATGAGTTAGGTTAATACACATGATTGAGACATTTACTTCAATGTGTCTCACTTGATTATGTCTGAAGTTGACTTAGAATGTTGTGCAAGCACCATCTGATCTTTAGAGAGAGGTGTTCTATACAGAGAGATCAGTATAGACTGGATGTCCTCTGATGTGCAGTGGATTGTCAGCCAAGCAATGCTAGTACAGAATGAAAAGGGAGTAAATCCCAAATCCCTGCTCACCTCTTCCAAGGGCAGAGCTGTATTGTGTAAAAACTGTTAACAGATTTTGAGATTTGGTTGATAAGATATTAAGCACTACAGGAGTAGGCAATATGTTGTTGCAGTGGTGGTCATTGCATTACTACACACAGTTTTGAGCACATATATTTTGTAGCTTCGTTGGAGAGGGAAAGTGTAGAAATCTCTTGCACAAAACTGTGGAAAGAGAGGGAAATTTTCTTAAATGTCCTCTCGGAGCTGAATGTAAATTTTATTTTTATGGTGTGAACGAAAACCTTTGCATTCATTTTCTTTGAATGCTGTTGAACTGCAAAGTGTTTGAGGAATGCTGATGTAAAAACAACAATCAGGACTGCAAATATAAGATCCTTTTGAACCACTGATGTCCTGCATAGGACAGCTTGTTGTCTACACAGGACAAATAAAACACAGAAGTGGAAAACTCAGGCGTGGAAAGGAAACCAAGGAGTAGGCTGAGGGCTTATGATTGTCATCCTGTGTTTAAAGTTCAAGAGTGTCCCCTTTCTTTCTGTCTCAGAAATTATTGAATGTTTTTCAAAAGCAAGTTCTATGTGGTCTATTCTGCTTTGGAATTATCAGCATTTTCCTATTAATATTTGTCATTATATCAATTGTTATTTTATATAAGTAATCAATTATCAATTTTTAAGCACTGGCTCTGAGAGATGCATATGGGTTATAGCAACAAAACAGTTTCAGCTTGTCTTCTCAATAACATTCAGACAGAAAACAAGTATGATGCCTTGGGGCTCAGGTAACCTATCAATGCAAGCCATAAAATGCAGGAACTTGCAAAGTGGTGTTCTTGAGGAACTTATAGAATAAAAAAGTATTACATTAACAATGCACATTAAAAATCATTTAATCAATATTATACATAAGTGAACACTGAGAATTAAGACCAATAAAGCAAGTGGTGAAACATATGAGAAAAAAAAATCTGTTCTTCAACTGTAAAACTATTTTTGGTGGATTCAGAGACTCCAGTTTAAAGCATTGATAATACTCAAATCAGAAATCCATATAGTAAAATCAGATGAAGATAGATGCTTGGAAGTTGAGTTTTAAGTTGCAGTACGTAGGTAAGTGCAAAGGGGTCTCTGAAAGTACAGCCATCTCTAGAACATTATTACAGGTAAGAAAATGATTTATAGTTTGGATGGCTTAGATCTGAGTATAACTTTTGAGTGAAGAAAATTGTATGTGTTGGGCACTGAAAATAAAGTACCTTGACCTAGGGCATTTCAGATACAGATTTGAACTCTGGATTTGGTTTTGGCATTGTTCTTAGATAAAATACAAGTTCCTTGTGATTTTTCTTTAACACAGAATGAAAGTCATATTTATAATTCTTAACCTATTGTGCTAAAATTGTGTATAGAGGATTGAAAGTATACAAGCCTTAGAAGTTTGTTATTAAATGCATGTTTATTTTAGTAGTTTTGAGTTTGGCAAAAGACTGCAGTCCAAGAAATACAATTTAAACAATTAATGATGTTTTTCTTTTTGCTGCAATTTATTTGGGAGAGGGATGAGAGTACCATGACAGTAAGATATTATCTTTGCTGTTGCCATGGTAGTGCAGCCTACCTGTTGCTAAGAACATGCTGTAGCTGTTGTTATTACCTTTATTACAGCTCTTAACATTTCAGAATGTACCCTTTAGATTTTAAGGTGTTATTTTAGATTTAATTTTGTATGTAAGAAGGCCAGTAAGATTTGCCACTTTCCAGCAGAGATGTACTCTAGTGCAGAAGCGATAATACCAATAGAAATACTTGATTCTGCTAATGTAGGTTCCATCCTTTACCATAGAGTAATTTGCAAGCCTGAATTGTTATTCAGGAAGGCAAGAATTATCTAGATAGTTCAGTGCTGTGTCGATTATTAGTATTCTCTTTCCCTTGGAAGTTAATGATCGATGTTTGGATGCAGAAAAGGCTGAAGCCCCAGTAATAATGCAGTATCAAAACATCAAAACAGAAACAGGTGGTACTCAGCACTAGAGCTAGAAATGAAGTACTCAGCTCACTAAAAGGAACATGTCCACTGTGAGTCCAATTTCTTGATCCAGCAAAGTGCTCTGGGACCTCTGTTACTGCTCAGAGTGCTGCTGCAATTTGGGACCATGGCAGCGCTGAGACTCAAGATGCTTTCAGTGCTGTGTTTCCACTTGTGAGTGCTGCGAGCTGCAGGCGAGAATGGGAATTATAAACGGATCTCTCAGGGGGGGGGGAGAGGGGAGGGTGGTGGGGGTGGAGGGAAGAACAAAAAAAGAAAAAACAACACAGAATTTCCTCTTAGCTCCCTGTTTTATTTTCAGCTTTCAATAGTGCATTTAGCCCTCTAGGTAGTTATGCTAGATGGCAGAAACAAAATGTTTACCATGGTTGTCTACCCTGTCTCTTTCAGGTGGAGATGGATGATTTCTGCCTTCTGCATTTATAACACAATAATTACACAAGTCTCTGTGCCTTCTCGCTGCACACTTTTTTCCAAGGCCTGCCTATTGCCTTTATTTCTGTAACCCTGTCTCTTGCTAGCAGTTACCAGTCTCTGTCATTCCTTTGCATACAGAGTCCATTAGCAAGTTTATAAAATTCCTGCTGGCAAACTCCAATGTCTCGGTTTTTAATGTCTCCAAAACTAAGTTTGCATATGAGTAAGCAGCCTGTATAATTTACCCATTTTCTTATGTTCCCTTTCTGTCTTTGTGTTCTATGGCACTTTGTGTGAACTTTATATGAGCTTCTTCATATAGGCTAGAATTAAGTATTTATCAATTAGAATTAATTGTTTCTTTTCATAGGGAACTGTAGTGCAATTACTATTGCATAGCAAGTGTTTTGCTTTAATGGAGCTGTGGGATAATGCTATAGAGATGAGACTGCACCGTATGTACTTGAGGGTGTGCCCTCACACACTGGTAGGAGCTGAAGTTGTGTGTGTCTATTGGTATTTATTACAAACTAAGTAGTATCAGTCACAGGGCTAATTGCAGTTTAAAATGTACTTACAGATAAGTTTGGTGTGGTCCCAACTGCCTGAAAGCAATCCTCATGGATAAGGCCTGGGATTTTCCCCACATTGTGCTGTGTTTGTAGCCATGGTACCTAATTTAGGAGCAGCATGACTTAGACTCACTGCAGTAAAAACCAAAAATGTGCAGCTGTGAAAGGCAACCAGTCTGTTAAGTGTTAGTCACTGGGTGGAGGTACCTATTCTCCCCTTGCTTACACCTGAGGATACGTGAAATACATCTGGCCTTAAGGTAATAATTCATATGCATTACTAAGCTCAGAAACAACTGAAAGCACTTCCAGTGCAATATAGAATACTGACATTTTGGAAAGTTACCTTCATTAGAACATGCAGGATTAATTATTTGTTGTTGTCAGCTCTGGCTGTTGTTTTGGTTGGATGCAGCTGCTTGCTTCTGCATGCCCTCGGTTTGCTCGTGCAAGTACAAACCGGTGTGGGAAGAGGACATGGGTATGGGCAATGACTGCTCTTACCTGGCTCTCTGTGGCAGCTTTCTTATCTCCTTGGATTTCAGTTCAAATTCTGCATGCTGTGACAGTTTTGCCTCAAGATCTTTCAGTTCAAAACCTTTTCTCCCAAGTTATCAGGTGTGATATAATATGCTTTAAGGAAGGATTGCAAGAGTGTCTGTCAAATTTACTTATAGTTACATTTACTACAGATGCTCATGTGCCAGAGTGGACAAGTGTTCAAGGTACGTCTGCAGATCCTAGTGTCTTCCCCTAGCTGTGCATCAGGCCACGTGATTATATCAGGAGACTATCAGTATTGAGGAGGGTTTTATGAACAGACTGTCAGCTTCTGTTCTATCATGTATCCAGGCTGGCACAAGTACAGCTAATATTAAGAAATTAAGATACAGCAGTTGTACGGACTTTATTCAGTAACGGAAAGCAGAAGTTATGCTTGCTCTCTACAGTCAGGCAGTGCCAGTAGTTTATGTTGAGCTGGCAACCACAATTCACTCTGAATACAGTTCCGTAAGAAAGCAGAGGGTGAGGGATGTCTTATCTTCAAGAGTTGCTGGTTTGGAAATGGAATTTTGAAAGCTGAAACTCAAGTAAGAAGTAAAAATAAATAATTGTAGCTCAAAATATGTTATCTCACTGAAATAAACTTTTTCCAAAAAATTCAGATCTCCATGGGGAATTCCTCGTTCCTCAGATTAGAAGTTTAAATTTCTCCTTTGTGAAAGGAAACTCGCAAAACTTTTGTAATTCAAGCCTTTACCTGCAGTACTGGTATAAGAATTATTCTGTTCGTTTATTTACTTTATTATTATTCTCTGAAAGTTGTATGTTCATGGGGTAGAACACTTCAAGGGGAATTAAGTGATCTTCTCTAAGGTTCTACACTATCATTTTATCTTTTTTTTTTTTTTTTTTTAAGAGATTGTCGACAGTTGTCTTCCTTTGCAGAGCCTTCTGAAACACAACTGCCAAATGTGTTGGGTTTAAACACTATTTAAGAGCTCATTAGGACTGTTAACAGAAATGGTGGAACCATCATGTGATACAGAAAATTTAATGTTTGGGAGCATTCAGGTACTTAAAACTTTGGTGCTCAAGTGGATGAAGTGAGGTGGCTCCCAGAGGGCTTCTCCCACTGGAAAGGAGTTGTACCATTTCCCTAAGGCTTAATGTCAATCTCTGCGTCTGCTCAAAGGAAACTTTGTTCACTTCAGATCTTATGCACATGAGGGAATAAGCATGAAGTGCTTTCTGCAGGCAGGAATTTACAGCTGCGATCCTTATAAAACTAGGAGAACTGAAGGGAAATAATCAAAACAAATACAAATCTTTATGAACAAGAGTTAGCTGATTTCAATTCAAAAATAGTTCCTTGAATCCTTTACTTGTTCTTAATCTTTCAGTCTAAGCTTGCCTTTCACCCAAAATAATGGTGTTTTAAACATCATCAGCTCATCTTCTCTCACCTGAGGAAATTCCAAGCCTTTATGTTACTGAATTCCATGCACTGGTGGCCTTGTTACTGCCCCTTTGTTTTCCACGGAAAGCACTCAGAGACTGCAGGATGTGTCCTAAAGCAGTCAGCTTAAGAAATACTTGGATGAAAATTGTAGAAAAAACTAACCAGAATAAATACTTGTAACCTCCTCTGAATTCTCTGTGGTATTCTGACTTACCACATGGAGCTGTATACTAAATAAAATAAAAAATTAGATGGCTCGCCCTGACTTCTACTGCACAAGGCTGCTTGGTTGTTTTGTCCCAGCTACAGACCTGTTTTCTCTCCTAATTTGTTGTGTTTACTCAGTGAAATTGAATCCCACATCACTTCAGGCAAGTCTTGGAGAAGTTGTTTTCTTCAGTGCATATGGCTGTTTGCTCCAAATGATGAGACAGCCCAGGGCCACTTCGTTCTTCTCTTAACCCTTCTGCCCTGAACCTGTGCTGTCCCTGTCTGCTGTCATAGCACCTTGGCTGTTGCCGTACTCAATTTTTTCCATGACTGTAAGCTGCTGTGCATGTCAGTCATGTGTTGTCAGCTGCCTCATATCACACAGGCTCCTGTTACCTAATACAGCTTTCTTTGACCTCTTTGCTGTCTTCTTATCTGCTCGTTGTAACGAGGATGAAGTAAAATTAAAGTGTGCAGTGACCGCAGGAGAGGTCTTCGCTGGAAGCTGTCCTGGTGGCTTGGCTGAAGCAAGAGTGCAGCAACTTCATCCTGACTGTGAACGTTCCAGCCACGCAACATCAGCCCGAAGGAGCCAGGGAGGACCTGTACCCTTGCCGTTTCCCTTCACCCTGTTTGTTTCACTTGGGAACACAATGAGCTGTCAAAATTTCCTGCCCTGCTTCCACAGAATCCTTCCTTTTGCTCCAAAAAGGATTATTTATCTTAAGCTGCTAATTGTATAAATTGTCAGAACAATTGTTTAGCTTGATTTTGAGGTGGAGAGCAAAGACATGTAAAGATCTTCTGGGGCTGATGAAAGTCCCATCAAAGCCAAATCAAATCAAAGGGAAGGAGACTGATGTGTTGCCATTAAAGGCCCTTGACTTACGGAAATTAAAAATCATGTGGTATGGTGCAAATCTGGGGCAATCCCTATTCTTAGGGATTCTCTGTTCAATGTATACTTATATGTAATTAATAGAGAAGAATATAAAAGTTTTCCTAATCAGTGCACCAAGAAAGAGTAGAGGAAGACAGGTGTGGTTGATTTAGCCCACCACCACTTCCTAACTAATCCTTCTCTGATGATGTAGGGAGAGACTAGTTGGCACCTGGCAAAGTATTCTGAAATAACAGATTGATGAGGTAGAGCTACTGGATAACATCTTTGACTCATCAGAAACTTGCTTTTCCTGAGGGCAGAGTTAATAATCCTGGAATATAAGGGCTTTAGTGGTTTTTATTAAGTCAGGGAATGCAGATTTATTCTGCATAAAGATTTCTATACTGCTTGACATAGTCCGAGCTTCTGTAGTCTGTAAAAATGTAAAATGATACAAATAGTTGATAATGATCATATCAGTAATTTTCCACAACTTCAGGTCCTCAGGTTTGCTGGTTAAAACTTGTTCACGTGTTCTTAACTTGAACTTTATTCATTGTCATACATATTCCTTACCAATTTCAGGTAAAGTTTCAGCATTTATTAAGACTTTACCATCAGTTGCTTGCATTATCTCTTTCTTCAGTATAAAAATTCCTCTGACAACGAAGATGGTTATTTTTTTTTTTTTTATTCTGCTGCTTATCAGCAACAGAGATTACTGCAGGATGATCTTTCTTAAATGAAATGATTCTCTGGTGCCCTGATCACCATTCTAGAGGTCCCTCTCCGTCCTTTTTCCAGGAGGAACTGAGCTTTCTCAGGCGCTCTTTTTTTCAGATGGTCTTCCATTAAGCGTTTTGTGTGATGGTATCAACACCTCCCTGGCCTCTGACTGTTGGAATTATCTTTCCCGAACTGTGTATATATTTTTGGGTTAGCAAGGCTTTAGTTCCATAGGAGACATGAACAGCACTGTGAGAGGAAGTTGTGCTGCTAGTAAAATGGAAGTGGAAGCTGCAGGCATTTGGGCTATAGAGGCAAAGAAGATCATAGTAGCAGTGAAGTTTATTTAAAATAGCTGTAGCTGTATATACCTGTATATACCCAGCTTTGCGTTATCATTAGATCTCACTAGCTTTGCTTCTAAGCCAAAGTCATTAATTAAAAACGAAAAGAAAGGGGAAAAAAAACTGTTCCCAGTATGAATCTTTTAAAGACCATGTAGTAATTGCTCACAAGCAGAAGTTTCCTTTCAGCGCACCTTATCTTCTTGCCTTTGGTCTTTTTCCAGTTTAAAATTTTTGTACTCATCTCTTGCCTTTTCTCATACATTTGATGAAGTCCATATGGTCGAAATATACTATAATGTTATTTTCCTACCTAAGAGCTATTTTATTTGAGATAATTCAGTGTCAGGCTTTATCTGATTTTGGTCTACCTTTGACGAGTTCATGTTCTGTTTTCTTCTATATTTGAGATGTCTCCCTACCTACAGCAGTCTCTCCATCAAAATTTGGGATCACAGTGTTAAGATGAGTCTCCATTTGTAACCCTGTATGATTGTGTTATTTTCCAGTACTATGGTGTACCTCTTGATCTGATAAGTCTGTTCTTTCATGTTCGGAGAGAAAAATCATTCTTTCTAAATTTACACTATTGCATATCTTAAGGTTTGGGGTGTTTTGTTTTTGTTTTGTTTTTTTTTTTTAGACTTTTGGGGTTTGAACTTTGTCTCTTTCAAATAATTTGTTGAGTCAGTCAGGAGTTATGTTTCCCAGTCCGTTAATGCAGGGGGTTATTTCCAGTTTCCTGTTAATTAATTGATGCATACAGAAAAACAAAGGCCTCAATTAAGGCATGCTTCGAGTCTAAACCCATTCTTTATTTGCTGATAGCTGATTGGTGGCAGGCTTGAGCCTGCCTGCCTTTTTTTTTTTTTTTTTTTTTAATGTACCCTGTATGCCCTATGCTTGCCATTGTTACCTTTTTGCATGGGTCAGCCAACGCAGTGGGTCTACCTGTGGCGACAAGCAATGCTTTTATGTGAAGCTGACAGGGGAGTTCTGACTCATGGATGCCAATGAATCCTGCTTCACTGTTTTACAAACAGAGAGAAGGGAATAGGTTTGTATACCTGCATTACTGCAGTTGTACGTGGCTTGAAAATGCACACCTCTGAGCTGCCACAGCCGAGGGGCAGGCAGAGGTTTGCCTCTCCTGCCATCCAAAAGGGTGTGTGAGGTCAAGGATAGCTCGGGTAGCTTGAGGCTGGCTCCTTGGAGCCAGTGGGGGAGCTGTGGGTTGGCAGCTGGGCACAGGGAACACATGTTCTGTCATTGGAAACAAAACGGCCAGATGAAAGTAAAGATTTGTATTTATAATCTGAAGTGACTGTGTTTGAAATATTCTTAATTCAAGTACATGCTCCTGTGTCTTTCATGCCTCTAAGGACCCCTAGAGGGCATAGAAGATTTTTCCCCCTTCAAATAGTCAACTTAATCATTCTGCTTGGCTTTCTTCCTTTAAACATAATTGCAAGCACATTTTAAGAGAACATTAGTTAGAAAAAATAACAGCATCTAACTAGGTCCTTCTTTCATGCTGGAAGACGTTTTCTTGTTTTTAAACATAAGCAGTAGAAGCTAGCACTAGCAGCCAAATTCTTCAATAACTTTTGTTTAGATTAGTCAGATGCTGTGTTCAGGTCCCCAGAGGAAGCACAATTCAAAATAACTAATAATTCATAATTGTACTGTGAACTCTGAGAGGCCTTTAGTGAGCTGTCTCTGGAAGTACAGTGAGTATGTTTTCAGCATGATGGCCTGTGCTCCTGCAGAGGAGGAATTGGTGTTGCAGAGAGCTGGAATACCCTGACCTGAGCTTTTAAAATCTCAAAACTTATTCTTTAAGAATATTTAAGATCTTGTTCTTGGGATTTTTCCCATACGGAAGTGGGGAAGTTACAGTACAATATACGATTTTTTTACATTTCCATATTTAAAAAAGCTATCTACTTTCTATCTACTTTGAGAGAGATTTTGTATTCCTTGCACATGCTGAGTAGCATCTTTCATCTCAAATGAGTTTTACCCGTTTCACCGGTGTTGCATAGCAAGTCAGGTACTAATCAGTGTGAGTTATATAGGGATACTTACCATTATTTTGTCACTTTGTAATGCCTAAATATACATTCTAAAGCTGTGGAATAATGCTGATTTGAGAATGTCAGGTTTCAGTTAAATAAAGCAGCTTCTGTGTTAGAAGCAAAGGCAGCTGATATTTTCCAGAATGCTTAAGAGCAGCAGTAAGAAAAACAAGACAAACAAAAAAACAACCCTTGTATTTTGGTTTTGGGCTTTTTTCATCATCTCATGGTTTTGAGGCCAGTCCCACAGCTTTGGAGGTCTGCTGGACAGTGAGCCCAGTCCAAGGCCAAGCCCTTCATGTGTGAAGCTGTGACAGTGAGAATTCAACTCACTTGTTTGGACAAAAGAAACAAGACCTCCAGCGTACTCCTGAAGCACTGAGAGTGTTCTTACTGAGCAGGAAGCTGCTCAATGGGAAGAACACATTTTTTCTTTTTCTGATAGGAGGATCAGCTGTAGTGCTTTACTCAGTTACCCAGGGATGTCATGGAGATGATTTCTTTGGACCTTAGTTTTCCCTCTGGTGGAGTGTAACGTCACATTGAAGAGAAAATAGATCTGGTTCTGAACAACAGAGAAAGGCAGCTGCCCCTTCTAATGTCTCGGGGGATTTTGTGTTTTGCAGGAGATGCACGGGTGAGAGGTCAGACAGGGGTTCTCTCCGAGCGCCGCGGCTCCTACCCGTTCATAGACTTCAGTCTTCTTAACAGTAAGTGCAACCCTTCCTTTGGGTCTGAATTTAATTTTTTTTTTTTTAATCAGCATAGAAAGTAAATGAACCAAAGTATCTCATCATATACATATCTGTAGTTCAGCTATCTTCACGCAGTCAGCATTAATAATCCTATTAATTTCCACGTAGTATTTCACTGTAAAATGTTGTGATTATATATGAATAGTGTCCATAATGCAGAGCATGTCAAGTAAATACAGTAGTGCCATGGGGTGTGCTGGGAAGAGCTGGGGTTGCTTCAGAATTAAAAAGATAAACCCCGATGTCCTTTAGCCTCTTAGCCAGCAGTTGGAACAGATTTATGTGAGTCTGTTATCCGGTCATATAGAATTGGCACAGACAGAGAGCATGTGACAGCACTGACCAGTGGTTTACAATAACATTAATTTTTCCAACAATTAGAACCCAATCCAAAGCCCCATGGAGTCTTCTCATTGACGTCAATAGATTTCGGGTCAGGCCAGCAGTGAACATCTGTTAAAAATAATCTTAACCTCATTTTGATTGAAGTTATTTTGCCACTGTTGTAAATAAAGGAGGGTAAATTTAAAAGGGGAAAAAAGAAAAGATACCGAGTTGGGCTTTTTTTACCTGATGAATTCTATATACTGATCATAGCCAATTAGCCAGTATGTAAATAAATAATAAAAATACAAATCGGAGAGCTCTTCATCTTGAGCTCTGTAGGATTGTCTCGATGTTGTGCTAATGCAGTGTTCGGACACAGGCAGATTAGATATGTCCCTGTGTACTGCACAGATTGCTCCATTTAGCCTCTGAAACAAAAGTTATTTACTGTCTTCATCAAAACAGACCAAAACTCCAACCATTTGTTTAGCGATTACACTTTTAATCTTCCAGCCATTATGGTTTTCATTAAAAAGCAATTATTAGACCAAACTTTAAAATCTTTTTGTTAGTCCTTTCCAGAAAAACTGGGAAGAGGGGAAGTAGGTGGCAGGAAGGAGGAGAAGACCAGCTGCAAAGGGAGAGGTCTGGCTGGGAGTCAGGAGGAAAGAGACTAATGGGCAGGGAGGACTTGGGCTCTGATCCTCTGCATTCACACGAACTGGCAGAAGTACTGCAGTTTAGTAAAGTGCTTGCTCTCAGCTTTGCTCATAGAAGGTGTTTTCTAGGTCATAACTCCATCCGAGTGCTTGCTGTGGCTGCGGTAGAAAGGTGTAAGGGATAGTACAGACCCAGACATTTTCCCAGGACAAACAGGGAATAACATATACTGGTCGTGCAGAGCTCAGGATAATTTCATACTGCCAATTGTTAATGATAAATGTGAAGAAAGAACTTCTTTATGGCTAGCTGGAAATACCGTTGATGCCCTCGTAAGGTCTGAGAGAAAATACTTTATGAATGAGAATTGTTTTAGAAGAGAATATATGCTCACATTTGAGTGTGACTAAGTGAATTCCTCATTTGCTTTTTATTCTGAATACAAGCATGTTATTTAAAATTCTCACTGTATGTTCTCCCCAGTTAAAGAAATCAAAGAAATTGACAAAAGGACTTTTGTTTTTATTCTTCGTAGACAGATCTTGCCAGTTCTGGGATGGGCTGGCGCTGCCCAGGGTTGTCAGGGGAGAGGGCTGTGAGGAGGGAGGCTGAGAGCCACAGCCTTTGATTGCGTGTAGAGCAGGGTGCTCTGTAACCTTTCTGCTCTACTGCTGAGCTTAAAAGTGATCTGTCTCTCTTCAGGCACCTCTGCTCCTACGTAGCAAGGCAGCTGGTTTTTATGCTCTCTGATGGTTGTGGGTTTTTTGTTTTGTTTTGGGTTTTTTGCTGCTTTTCCTTTATCTGAAAGTAGGCAATAAGATTGATCATGACTCTGCAAGGAAAAGCAGTGATCCTGATCTGGGGTTTCTCATTGTGTTCAGTTCTACCTATACTTTTTTTCTGCATGGGGAGTGGTGTAGCCTAATTTTTCAGTCCAAAGTGTGAACTGAAGTGACATTTATGACACAGATGGGCCTGGCTTACTAGATGACCTGCAGGTAAAGGAAGATGCTCGGTATTGGTGCATAAAGATGTGCTTTGCCAGGAAGTAAACAGACTATTTTATTTGTTTATCTATATCCATCAATTTCTTCTTCCAATGAATTTCTTCTGTGCATGATGTATGAACATCAAAAAGCATGATGCCACGTGTCCTAATGTCAATAGGCATATAAATACCAATGCTGTGTTGTGGTGTTTTTTTTTAACAATGTCTAAATCTTTAGGTTACGTTTTTTGCAACATGTTATATTGAGGAGGTGAAGAGAGCAGGGCATTAACCAATAGGCAGCTAACAAAAGCTGCTACAGTAATGAGAAGTTGGATGAGGCAGAGAAAATTTTATGGTAAACATCCTCACAACTTGCAGGGAATTGTATCGTAAACATTCCTCCAGTTTTTCACTAATTCAGACAAATGCAATTTTAACTGGAGCTATTTTCCTGTACCATCTGAAATATTGTTCTAAGTACCACCCTTGTTTTAAAGTAGGGGAGAGCACAGCTATTTGAGCTAACATTTGTGATGCCATCTAAACATTCCTCCAGTGGTTCTTTGTAATATGCAGAAACTCAATGAGCATTATTTCACCTTTTCAGTGCCACACTGTCAGGAACATAAGGATATTGAAAGATCCTATTGAAGATGAAGGATCTTATAGCATCTTCCTGTCTTTTCTGGACCTACTTGCAAGCCTTCCTTAAGATGTAGTTGCACCTATGGCTTTTGGGACTCTGAGATAATTCTAGAATTCAAAACTGCACACCTCACTGTGCTCACACCCACTGCTCAGTCTCCATTAACATTCAGCAAGTATTGATGAATGCCAGTGGGTGGTAGGGTAGAGCCACTGCCATGATGGCAGAGGATAGCCGCAGTGCAAGCTGTGCTGGGTTGCATGCAGCACATGGGCCAGGCACGCCTGGGTTAAGGCATCTGTAATTTAGCTCTCTGACAAAGTTGCTCACTGAGTCACTGGACTGTATCCCTCCAGTGACTATATGCCTTGATTAAGAGAGGTTTCATTATCCCTTGATGAGGTGTGACTGTGGTAGCACATCACTTCATTGCATTAATTAAAAGTTTGAGGGAATTCCCTGCAATAAATCTAGTGTTGTAGGTGGGCAAGCAGCAACAACCAAAAAGACTTCACCATATTATGGTTGGATTAGATGATTTGTTTTTTTGCCATTAAGATACATGGGTGATTAATAACTTCTTGTTTACAAATTTGCTTCTCAGTCTGTCAGAAAGCAAGGCATAGCGATTCTCTAGTTCCCATCTTCCTTACTCTAAGTTTTTCCACTGTACTGAATGGATGAATATTGTTAAAATGGTTTCTGCGTTCATTTTTTACGTTTTATTGAGCAATTCTGCATTAGGAACGCTTGGGTTTTGACCAAGAATCAATCATCCCTTTGCTTCTCTTATCTTGTGTGTCCCAGTACCCCAGTATCTGACAATTCTCATCTGTATAACTGATATTGGAAGGGTGGCATCACTGTTCACAAATGGTCTTAAAAGATTTCTTTTTTCATACACACTGCACAGCAAAAACTTACAGTGGGGTGTGAGAGTATCTAAAAGGTCAAAACACGTTTGCAGATATTCCAAGGATGTATCTATATGTTGCCTAGGATCATGCTGGCATTAAAGCAGAGGCCGAATCAAAAAAATAACTACTTTAAGCTTTGCTTAGCGAATAAATTAGTATGGATTATATGTTTTTATCAACAGATGGTGATAAACAGTGATATTAGTTACTACTCGGTCTTTTTCCGTGATTTGCAGTTTGAATGGAGTCAAGCTAAGTCCCCCGTTTTTCAGTTCGTGCATAACGTGATGCTTTGCCAGCGTGCGATGAATTATGTAACACAGAAATAAAAAGTATTGTCAGAGTCAGTAAAGGAAGATATGAATTCATGAAAAAAATCTCTATCTCAAAGAACCGAAGTCTGTGGATGTTTGAATCTGTGGTTTTTGCCTGTCTACAGAAAGATCCATTTGCAAAATTTACATTCATTTTTGGTTTTGGATTTCGAACAACTCTACAGCTTTCAGGTAGGGCCCTTCTCCAGGGAAAATAAAACTTAACCACAGCCACCAACCCAAAACTGAAACATCAAATATCCTGAATCCAAATGAATGAGGTTAAAAAAAAAAATTTTTTTTTTTTTTGGTTAACTGTCTTGTTTTGTTGCCTTTGGCTAGAAAAGGAAGTGGGAGTGAGAGATGCCTTTTTAAATATTTCTGACCTGGGTTAAGTTAGGACACTAGAAGTCTTGTGAAGAAGTTTAAAGGACTGATTGGATTACTCGGATCCCAACCCAGCCTGTGGAGATGAGGCCAAAGTTCCAGATGGTTATTAAATTAGAAAGAGAGATCTCATGAGGTCTGCATCATTTCTACATAATACCTCCCTTAGTCCTCATGGATAAACACGTCCAAAAGATACTCGTCAACTGTAAAGGCACACAGACTTCTTAATCAGGTTAGCTTGCATCTTGTTTGAATGACAAGAATATTTCCAGCACTGAAGTCAGCTTATGGCCTTGCTTTCAGTTTTCCTCTTCAAGAAAGAGGAATTGAGTTTCTCTTAATAGTGTTGCAGCACAGAGATTATTCTGTTTTCTGGAGACACTTCACACTGTACTCAAAAATTGTCACTGGAAGTTATCCTGGTCTGTCCTTGTCTTCCTGCACTCCTCCTTCAATCAAAGAACAGAAAGCTTTGTTTGTTGGTTTGGGGTGGATTTTTTGTTTGTTCTTAATGTTTGTTTTTGGAAGTTCTTAACTTCTGCAAAATTTGATACCAAGATAGAGTGGAAATCATGTTCTACTTCCTGCTGCTCATACTCTTCGCTTAGCTTTTGCTTTTCTTTTGTAGAAAATGAAAACCAGAATGTGAAACTTGCTGATGTATGTGTTTTCATATGCTAACAAAATGCAGTAGTTGGGGCTATAGTAGCTTCAGAAAAAAATAGCTGTGCTGCAAACACAAGTTTTAGTGAACATTGGTATGATTATGCAGGTTTGTGCCATTTTTAATCCAGATTTAGGATTCAATTCAACTGAGAATATCCTTTTAAAAGCGTCCAAATTTTGCGTGACCCAGTCTGCTACCCCACCTTCTTTTCTCTGATTAGAAAAGGGAAAGGGTGTACTGAAGATAACACTGGGGATACTTTCCAAATGACCAGAGGAAGAGAGAGAACAAGGAGAAAGGATCATTAAGATGATAAATGAAAGCTGGGTTTACTTTTCCTACAGGTTATGTTGCTTTTTTTTTTTTTTCAAGGGGAGTGGGGGTGGGGAGTAGGGGATGTACTGATTCCTGTTAGAGAAACTATAATTGGCTATAAAAGGTTTGCAGTTCTAGTGGGGAGAAAAAAGGGTTCTGAATGTGCTCCTGTACCAAGAGTGATGTAGCAGAACAAAAGCTCATATTGAAATGATAATGGCTTTGTGGTGAAACAGAACACAGCATACTGTTTCCCAAGTGTTTGTAGGAGACTTGATACCAAGATGTTTGTTTTCATAATGATGATGGATGACCCGAATAAAGGCTGTAAAATGTGAAGAAAATCAAATCTAAATTCATCTGAAATTTGTATATAATCTTGCTCCTGTCGTTGAGGCTAATATTCCGTTACTTCCTTGGCTTCTGCAGCCCCAGCTCTTTCAGTCTTAGAAGTAATATGTTTTGGGGTGGTTGGAAAGCTGTAGGACAGGTGTTCTTCAAGTTGCCAGCAATTGTGCAGGAACTTTATAATTCAGTAAGTGATCTGTTACAAGCCACCATCACCTGAAGCGTAATATTTCAAGAGTAGGAAACCTCATAGCAACATGACCTAAAAAATTGGTGTTCTGGACCCTCTCACATTTCATTGACTATGTTAGACAAAGAAGCATACAAACACCTCTTCTGTAAACAGGGCGCTACATTGATTTCATGCAGCTATGCAGTAAGTTGAAGGATTTAATCTTAACTCAAATTTTTAAAAGTTTTATTTTGTTCCTGCTGATTTTTGGCTTTTCTCTGATGTGTTTGGACTCCCACTTTCTTTCTCATAGCCTCTTCCTCATTGGAATACTGTGTTTAACGTATTCAAAGAGAAATAATACAGTTCTAACAGTGGCAGCTAACAAAATAAAACACTTGGCCTCCAAAACTGAGTTTTATCAAAAGTCAAGGAGCAAAGAACACGAGAAATCTGCTCATACTTATTAATATTTTGGTATTGTATTTTATGTATTCATTTCTTACAAAGAAAAAAGACAGTGAATAAAATAAATCATTTTTACTTGATTGTTACATGTTTAGGCATTTTGAATTTTAGTATAATTAGCAATTATATTACAGTAGCAAAAAAAAAAGTGCGGGCATTGTGCTTAAAGTATTACGAACAATGATCCTGCCCCTAAAACCTCATTGTTACTTAGCCTCAGTGTCGTTTTAAATACATTAGAGTAGCAAGTGAAAACAAAATGTATATAAAAACTTCTTGGATTCCTCTCTAGGTTGAAGAAGCCTCATGAGGATTTCTAAATTTGCAAGATTTTAGTACAACACTTCGCAATCTGTAGGCAGTGTATAGTGTAAGGTGTTCATCTCCATCTTCTTAGTTGTGGTGACCGAGATTCAGAAGACCAGCTGAGACATCTACCTGAGCATCTTGGTCCTTCTACACTAGGTTGAAAGCTGTCAACTGACAGTTCTCTGTTGTAGGTTTATTGTGCCTCATATGTTTTCTCAGTCCTATCTTCAAAACTGTAGTTTCTTTTCTGGAGGGTTTTTGGACTGTATTGTTCAGGCTAACAGGAAAGCTTGGACAGCACAGAGTAGAGATTACCTGCACTACTTCTAGTTTGCCAATGCCTTCTCCAAAGTTCAAATTTGAAATACAAATTTTGGAATGAATTTTTACTTTATCTGTGCAAGTTCACTATCCTTACCTATGCTGCTGCTGTCTTTTGTTCGATGTAAAAAATACTTAATGTAAATGAGGAGACACAGCATTTTGGGGTTTTTGTTTTTTTTTTTTGTCATCGGTGCTATGTATTCATCTTTGTAAGAGAAGATTATTCACCATGTCATGCACTGAGTTTGCCAAACAAGATTTCAGTAAATGTAACCTAAATGCCTGGTATGATTTGACCAAAAAAACAACCAAATAAACAATGGACAAATACAAACTATTCCTCTTAAGTCAACTAAATGAATGTATCTTGAGTTCTTAATAAAAACGTTCTAGTCGGCTGTCAAAGCAGGAAATTGTCTCTGGTATTACGGAAGCTAATTGCTTCCCAGGATCCTCTCTGTTTTCAAATCATCTGGGCAATAAATTCTGATCCTCTCACTTCATCCTTTGGATATTTCAGCACTTCTCCATCAATCCTACCTGATTCTTGAGGCATATGCTTGACGAGCAATGGATAGGTGCCCAGTGTCTTTACATCCTCAGAACAGGGTCAGGGTACTGTAAATTGTATGAGTCAAAAGCGGATGTTTAAATGTGATTTGTGTATGCTCTTTTTATTTTCCATCCCTTTAGAAAAAGAAAGAAAAGAAAAAAAAAAAAACATTTTCTGCTTCTGAATCAGTGGGCTTTCAAAAATTAATAAGCCTGTTGTTACCCATTCATACTGCTGACTGACCTGCTTTTATTGTGCACTGAGCTGCAATAAAATAAAAAAGGAGATGCTGTGAAGGAAAACTCACAGGCATTACTTGAATGCGTAACCAAGTTTGTTTACTTGAAAAGAACAATAACAGTATAATGAATGTCTGGTGTAGTGTTAAGTACATCCTTGTCCAAATTTGATTTATGTGATCGTTCCTGGATGTTAACTCAACCATTGTTAACATAACCTCTGTAATTTTTATGTTCACGCTGCCTGCAGGCACACTCCCGCTCAGCAAAGAAATCTGGAAGAAAACTTGTAGCGGCTCCTAGTGCAGGAAACCTCTTTCCCTGAAATAACAGCAGTTGGGCTGTAGTGTGCCATAGGTCATGTTAAGTTGACCAGATCTGTGTAACTGGAGGAGCTCTGTTAGCAGAAAGGCAACCACTATGGCTTATTGACCTCTTGAGGGCTACTTGCAGCAACCAGGCATTGTCTATGATCTGATAGCATGCACGCAAGATAGGGATGTCAAGTGACCTCATGAAGAATTTATCTTAGCTTGCTGCCTGCTAAAACACATCAGGAGATGCACTGTGAGCTCAGGTGAACTGTGTTTTTTTTTTTTAATGTAAACATTCAGTTTTGTGAGGAAAGCACGGATGGTCCTCTAAGCGTGTAGGTGTGTTAATACAGTCCCTGAAGTAATTTTGTTCAATATACAAAAGTGGGAATCTCCAATCTCTGTGCTAGGCAGTAACTCCACAGGATAAGAGAATGCACATCTGAGTGAGACACATTGTGTTGTTCTATGTAAACAAAACATTCAGAAGTTGCCATAGTGATTAAACACAATTCTCAAAGGAAGTTTTATGGGTATAAACAAAAGATATTCTTGCTTGCCTTTCATGTTAACTTCAAAATTGCATGTAATTACTAAATTCTTCCCACATGAGCCTTGAGCCTTACAGCTTGTTCTCTTTAGGCAGATATTATAGCATGCATTTTAATACCCTGAATTCCACAACTGTTGTTTTGATATCTAGAAAGATATTTTTGATTAATTTATGTGTAATTCATTTTAATCTAACTAGAAATATCTGTCAGTAACTTTTTATGTTTTCAAGTCATTGTATGACTTACATCAGGTGTGGTCATCAAAAGTTTGTGCTTAGAATTTAATTTGAAATTTACTATTGCCGATTAGGAGGTGGTATGCTCAATGTATAGCTCTGTCATTCACATCATTCACTTCATCTTAAAACTGTGTCTTGATTTTTATGTCAGCTGGCAGATCCCATGAGCCAGGAATGGCTCTGTGCTGTTGGGAGATTCTGGCCTGGTTTTGAGCTGAAGGCAAAATCTCAGCGTTTGCTCTGAGCTGCTTTGCTTTTGACTTTTTGATCTTTTTTTTTTGTTTGTTTCACGTGATTATGTTTTTCTCTTTAACACCGATGAGAGGAGGAGAAAGAGCGTATGTTGATGAGATGGTAATAGTTGAGTGTTGCATCATAATGAGGCATGTTGCTCAGGATGACACAGTAACCCAGTAAAACCTATAGTAATCATTTGACAAGTCCCATGACTTGGATAAATCAATTACTACTGGAATGACCTAAAGGACATGCTTTTAATGCTATATACTTCAAGACAGCATCCAAAGTTTGCATGTTGACAGACTTCAATGCAGCATTTGGACTCTTCTGTCGAGAGTCCAGTTTGAAAATACACTTGAATACTATGAATTTTTTTCATAAGAGTAGACATGCAGGGCAACAGACTGTTGTGGGTTACCTTTATTTGCATAGTATTTTGCATGTAACATGATGTTTATCTAAAGCAGGTTCTGTTTCAGAGGTGCTGTCTGATGGCAGTCTAAATTTGGTGGTTCAATCTGGGAAATTTTTCACAATAAGAAATGTTTTATTTCTACCTGAGACGTGAGTGTTTTGGTAGTGTTGTCTGTGCTACTGAAACAGCAGATAATCCAGCAGATAGTTCTTCAAGTGTATGTCTGCTTGCTGGGACTGCCTAGACCTTCAGCTCTAAGATCATCCATCTGTAGAAATTCTGCATCTGAATTTTAAACAGTGACAGGTGTGGGGCAAAGATGGACTTAGGGAAATTGGGAAGTCAAGAAACACCTGACACAGAAAATGAATTGATTTTAAGAGTGTTTTGATATCTAGGAAATAAACTCAATGCCAGCAACTTCTTAGAAGCACTAAGTGAAACAAAATGCAAAGACAGGAGCCTGCCAGACATAAAGGTGTGACTGGATAACTGCTGGAATGTATATATGTTAATTACCCTTTCAATAGGTCATGATGTTTCAGCATTTAAAACGCGTAACAACTCAGGAAGGTACTGGCACATCATACCTGAAAATCTAACCTCCAGGCTGGTACAGCAGTGACATTGTGACTGTTAGCATTCCTGCTTTTTCCAAGTTGTAATAAAGATATTTTGTGCTTTTTTTGTTATTAAAACTCAGTGGGGTGTTTGGCACAAATCTGTGACTTACAAGTCTAAGAAAACACCTTCTAAGCTATTTTAAGTATTTGGTGATTACTGACTTTCTATCACTCCATAGCTATGATGTTTGAGAACTGTTGGATATATAAAGAAGAAATTTGCTACAGTAAGTGCTCACATCTGCTTCTGGAGAAATCCAAATGCTGAACCATCTAAGGTTTAAAAAAAAAAAAAAGACTAATCAGAACTTATCAGAAAAAAACTACTGGAATGATAAAACACAAAAACAATATCCAAATAATATTTTAATTTTACAACAGAACAAATATTCAGCATTTATACATGTAATGGAATAGCACGTGGAATAGAAAGAGGTATTTTTAGTCCATGGCTGCATTTTCTTGAGCTCTGATTTCTACCTGAAATCCAGTGAATTACTCTATGGTGTCTTATCTCAAGAAATCATTACTATTTTCTAAAAGGAGTGTTTAACTATCAATTTCTTGTAAGGTTCCTCCCATCAACAAAGCTGTCATATCTTACTTACTACCTTCTAACAACTGCCTCTTTTTGCAAAACTTAGACCAGATTGCAAAATGCAAACATTGCAGTTGTGCATGAGGTTCTGATAAAAATTCAGATGGAATGACTTAGGTCACTGCCAGCTTTAGGAAGCCTGCATAGTGCTCTCTTCTTCTTAGCAATAAAGTAATTTAATTACATTAATGACAGATATAATCACTGTGCAAGAGCTACCCTTTTTTTTTTTTTTTTTTTTTTTTTTTTTTGGCATATTTAGCCAGGTATGAATGTTTCCTAATATAGCCTTAAGGAATAAAATTATCTGGATGCTGACTTGGAAGAATGTATTCTTTCATATAACTAAAAAGGAATTACCTGTGTATACTTTCCAAGTGGAAAACTGACATGTTTCCTTCATTTATAGTTTGCTATAGTATATAGAAAGTATAATACAGTGGGGCTATTAACCTACTCTTGCTTCTCTTTTCTGCCCTCTTCCAAAGCTGAGTCATGCATTTGTGCTCTCCGGCCATATTTTGAATTCTCTCCTGGTGTCACATTTTTGTTACAAATTGACAATGAGAGTAGTTGCTGTATTGCAAATGCTGTGCATAAGGCCACTGGTGTTTGCTTGGAGTCTGCCCAATATGAAGAAGTGCTGTTAACTTATAAGCTTCAGCAGTAGAGGGAAGCCCCCTGTCTGTTTGCTTGCAAGGAGGTTTCCATTTTACTACGGATCACGAAACATTACTTCTGTTTGTTTGCAAGAGACCACTCATGCTGCTGTGTCAGTCCTGTCTCATTTGCCTTCGTATTAACCTCTCCAGAGTTGCATGATATATTCCTCCCATGGTGATTTAGCTTGGATCATGTTAAAGCCTGTGGCAGTGTCTTGGACTCAGACCTTCCAACTCCTATATTGCTCTGTTTATTAGGATGTATTTCTTTTCTGAACTAAACTAATGTATAATGCTGAGGTGTAGGAATTTGAGCCCCTTCGTGAGGGCTGTCAAGAAGCATGAACGTTATCATTTCTGAATCATTATAGCAAACTTTTTGCTGTGTCTTTCTAATAAATAATTGAGAACATTGTCCTTGATCTTGGTCTTCATGATTTCTGTACTGATTGCTTTTTGTAGATACAACACTCTCAGGGGAAATTGGCACCAAGAAAAAGGTGAAAAGACTGTTAAGTTTTCAGAGGTATTTCCATGCATCCCGGTTACTCCGTGGAATCATACCACAGGCCTCTCTGTACCTGCTGGATGAGGACTACCTTGGGCAAGCACGGGTAAGATGGGTCTCCAGATCTCTGTGCATCTTAATAATATTCCAAAGAGTATAAGTTTTGTTTCTTTGTTCAGATAAGAAAATCTGGGAATGGCCTTAAGTTGCACCAGGGAAGAATCAGGTTGAATATTAGAAAAAGCTTCTCCAAAAGAGTGGTTAGGCACTGGAGCAGGTTGCCCACAGTGGTGTTGAAGAAACTCCGAGATATACTAAGGGACATGATTTAGTGGGAAATCTTGGTGATAGGTGGACAGTTGGACTGGATGATATTGGAGATCTTTTCCAGCCTTGTTGATTCTGTCTGAATCATTCTAAGCAGTCCTCATAATATAGCTAAATTTGGTTCTTAGACTTTGCTATTTCAAATACATCTCTATAGCTTTCCTGAGCAAAGCTTTAATCAGGTAATTGGTTCCTGCAACTTCAATGTGGAATAATGATTTCAATCTACTTTGCAGTTTGACTTACCAACTTTTTGTATTTGTTTTTCTAGCATATGCTATCCAAAGTGGGAACGTGGGATTTTGACATTTTCTTGTTTGATCGCTTGACAAATGGTAAGTACTTAAAAAAGAAAAATATATATCTATTTAGGGTATCTTATATGTGACTATCTTAAAAGCATCTAATATTTTACTAAATTTTCCAGTGTAGATTACTGAAGAGACTTGGACACAATTAGCTCCTCTTAAAATCATATCCTTGATCTTTTCAAGCTTTTGCCAGAATGTTCATAACTACTGGAAAACATTTAAAGTGTGTGTGTCTGTTATATTTATTATAGTCATGTTTTTGCTTATTATGAATTACTTATTAGTTTCAAGGAAGTGTTTTGGTTTCCTTTATGTAGGAAACTCCAAAGCAACTTTAAAACAGGCCTATTAGATACATGAGTAGATCAGTTGATAATCCTTTAACCAAAAATACCTTTACTTTGGGTCAACAATCTGGATAGACTAAAATAGGAAAAGTATGTAAGACATTAAAACTCAGTGAAACTGGAGCATGTCCAGAGAAGGGCAGCAAAGCTGGTGAGGAATCTGGAACACAAGTCTTGTGAGGAGCAGCTGAGGGAACTGAGGTTGTTTGGTCTAGAGAAGAGGAGGCTTAGGGGAGATCTTATTGCACTCTACTACAACTGCCCAAAAGGAGATTGTAACAAGGTGGAGGTTGGCCTCTTTTCCCATGTAACTAGTGATAGGACTGGAGGGAATAGCCTTAAGTTGCACCAGGGGAGATTAAGGCTTTAAGGATAGGATAAGATTAAGGATATTAGAAAAAACTTCTCCAAAAGAGTGGTCAGGCTCTGGAACAGGCTGCCTACAGAGGAGGTGGAGTCACCATTTCTGGAGGTGTTCAAGGATCTAGGAGATGTGGTACTAAAGGACATGGTTCAATAGACAATATTGATGGTAGGTGTACAGTTGGACTGGATGATCTTGGAGATCTTTTCCAAACTTAATGATTGTATGATTCTAAATGTGTGCCTATGCTAGTATGTGCCAAGTAATATCTGTGCAGTAAATGTGGGTCAGGCAGCTGCTGAAGAGGTCGCAATCACACCTTTGGCCTTTCTGTATTTCTTGTACGAATGAGATCTCCCAATCTAAGTAGTTTGGCTGAGGCAGAAAATGTAGGAAAGCTGGTTTAGAGGGTAATTTGGTTGAGCAACTGTCAGGGAAGAGTTGAAAGGACTGCAAATGGCAAGGGAAATAAAAACATTTCTTCCAAGAATCATTCTAAGCAGTCCTCATAATATACCTTTCTGTGCCTCTGGGCAGTAGCCAAGGCCAAGTAAGCCTCCATGTCCATATGTTTATTTTCTCTCCTGAGTTACGTTAAATGAGAAAAGGCTCCCTTCAGACATTGTTTTTATTTTGTATGGATTGGTTTGTTAGGTGTTTTTTTTTTTTTCTAACTTTTCTGGAAATGTTGGCATTGAATTATGCAGCACAAGCTTTTCTAACTACTGTGTGTATGTATAATTGATCATATAATGTAGTTTGATATATAGTTAGGCTCAGTTTTGTCAGTGTTCCTGGTATGAAATTCACAGTAAGACCAACATTACTTGAGATCATAAATCAGTAACTTATTTTCCTGTCCGCATCATTGTGAGATGCATTTGCAGCATGTGGATTATGTATGTGTTTCACAGTCATGTATAAAATCAAAAGCTTCAATTTGCAAGCTACAGAATTTTCATTTAAGTAATCGATTTGTACAGTATGGCAAGCCAAAGTGGCAGAAAAACCATTTGCTCTTTGTCATTTCTGGAGGGAACTTGGATTACTAAGATGGTGTGGTTTACAAACAATCCTGTCAGAAGATTTCCAGTAGATCGATTGGCCTTCTGTGTCTAACTGAAATAGCAGATGCAGTGGGACACCAGAATAGCATTTCACTGACACAGACAAACAGTCAAGTCTTGTTTGTGCAAGAGAATAATATATGTAAGCTATTAATGAGTATATGAATATCATCTAAGCTGATGTGTTGGGAACTAAGGTGATGGGAACCAAGTGAAAGGGAACTACCAACTTTTTTAGTCTTGGTTGATAACTACACATTTAAAGCAATTTAAGTTGTTCCTCTCTGCTTTTAGGAAACAGTCTCGTAACACTGCTCTGTCACCTCTTCAATGTGCATGGACTTATTCACCATTTCCAGCTAGATATGGTTACATTGCATAGGTTTTTAGGTAAGTGCTCACTTTTAAATCATCATTAAATGCAGGTTACAGCTTAAATAGAGCCTCAAAAAAGGCATTGCTTGTTCTGCATATCTGTGTAAAATCACAGTGTCGTAATTATTTCAAATATTTCTGTGATATCTACTAGGGTACAATTTACAGGCAGTAGGGACCTCAATTCAGTACCTGTTATGTCAGTTGAGTGTCTTAAAAGACTCTGTATTGGACTTAAGCATCTCAGCACCACAGTTGCACTGATGATGTAGAAAAATGTCATGCAGAGATGTGGCAGGCAGAGGAGGCCCACACAGGCAGATGTGCATTGCAAGACCTACCCGTGCACAATACAATTGTGGTACAGCAACATTATTTCACTAATAGACCACTGAGACCCAGGGCAGTTAAAAGCTTATGTGCAAAATTTAACAAATTATATCAAGCTGTCTACACTGAACAGTGTTGATGAAAGCCCCTGCTGCTGTTACTGCCAACAGAAATACTAGCCCCATGCTGTCTGCGAACCAAAGGGAAGGAATTGGCCAAAATCAATTGCTTTCTGCATTATGTTTTGAATGCAGCTGAATGCTGTTTTGTCAGACTGTCAGAGTTTCAAAGGCAGGATCTCTTCTTAAAAAATGCACTACTGTTACTTCTGGAAGTCTTTCCTCTGATGTGGAGGCAGATCTCCCTGGCTATTCTAGCTGCTGTGGCATGAGGTGAATATTCAGTTAATGAGAGCTGAAGCACAGAGGGTTTAAAGGGTTACTGACTATAACTTCAAATTAACTGAAAACCAAGTGTAGGCTGGGATTTGCTTTGGTGTGGCCGAGGCTGGAGATGAGCACTGTGGTAATTTTATGTTTGATCAATTTGATGGTGTGAAGAAGAGCATTTTGGGTGAGGGCACATGCAACTTCTACACTTCGAGTTGTATTGTCCCAAAATGATGCAGGCATTGCTGCAAGGAGCAGATGTACGTGAAGCACTAACCTCAGTGGTCTTCTGTGCAAATGAGAGTTAACAGGGATGCATTCAGATGGAACTCTTCCAGCTCCACAAACTGAAACAGGAGGGACTAGTATTTTAAAATGGAAGCGCAGATGTGGCTGTCACAGGAGATCTTTCTTCAAATATGCAAATGCAGTATCTTTTAATTCTCTGTAGGAATGCCTTGGACTGTAGTCCTCAAACAGCAAATGGTGCCAGGATGTGAGGGCCTCTCCTCCTGCTGCTGTAAATCAGACTGTACTGCCGTAATGACATATTACTCCCCCGTGACAGCAGCCTAAATAATTACACTCCGTTGTGGATAAGTTTGTCTTTCTTCCTTATTTATTTTACTCCTGAATGAGAGCCTTCATTAAGGCAAGAAAGAGTTGATTTATGAACTAGACCGAGTGTATCCCCATGGGGCTCACAAATCCTTTCGTGCATTTTGTTTTTTTTTCTGAAGGTATCGCAATAAGAGCACCAGTCTAAGCTACAGGTATTTGAAGAAACTCCTTAGGCAGCTGAATGCAAAACCTCAAATTGTATTTTAAAACCAGTTCCCAGTTGTGGCCATGAAATTCAGAGACAAAAGGATCTTTTGTGTTCTGTTTTGTTTTCCAGTTATGGTTCAAGAAGATTACCACAGCCAGAACCCTTACCACAATGCTGTCCATGCTGCTGACGTCACACAAGCTATGCACTGCTATCTAAGGGAGCCCAAGGTAAGGACAGCCTTTCACATTGACGTTGCTTTCAGATAATGCTCAAAGTTGTTTTCCAGGATTAAAAAAAACAAACACTTAAGCAATTTTTTAGATAGCAGAAAATTATTGCAAACTTGAAGTCAGCTTACAATTTCAAACAAGCTACTCAAGTCACCTCCCATCCTGTGAATTATGTATTTAGGTGCTGTTGTATGAGCTCTGGCAAGTTTTGCTGTGACAGTGTCACCAACCATCCACCTGGTGTGGCAGTCCTCTCAGCAGTGCCAGTAGAAGGCAGTACCTCGGTCACTTCAGGGCATCAGCCCTCACATCAATATTTCAACACACTAAATTTGGCAGTGAAACACCAAAAATGGGCATACAGTCCCTTTGGTCTTGTTGAAAGGGTGTCCTCTACATGAGCCAGCAGCAACTTCTTAAATGTTGCAGTAAGCCCTCACAAAATGAGAGTTAGACAATTATGATGTTGTTTAATGCATTATTGGAAGGCACTTTAATACTGTAATCATAGAATCATAGAATGGCTTAGGTTGGAAGGGACCTTTAAGATCATCTAGTTTCAACTCCCTTGCTGTAGGCAGGACACCTCTCTCTAGACCAGGTTGCTCACAGCCCCATCCAGCCTGGCATTGATTGCTTCCAGAGAGAGTCATCCACAACCTCTCTGGGCAACCTGTTCCAGTGTCTCGCTACCCTCACAGTAAAGAATTTCTTGCTAACATATGGTGTAAAAACATCTTCCTGTTAAAAATGATTTCCCCTTTTCTTGTCACTACACGCCCTTATAAGAAGTTCATCCCTAGCTTTCCTGTAGGCTTCCTAAATAACGCTGAGCCACAATATAAAAGCGTAACTAATCTTTCCTGACTTGACTTAAACAAAACAAAGTTATGCTAGAATTAGCAAATGTTTAGACCTGAATATAGAAATTGTGAGGATAGGAGCAAGCCTCAGTTTTTCTTCACTTCTATCTCCTGCAAGATCTGCAAGTCTCTCCTGACAAAAAGTGCAGAGGACGGCCAGCATCCATCTCTGTACAAAATTTGTTAATTCCTCATCACAGCATGCTTCTTTCATATCATAGACTGTACATACTCATCATGCTAGTAATAACTAACTCACTCTTAGAAACATAAGGTACTAAGTCTTCTGATTTTTATTTTTTTTTCCAGTGACAACACAATTTGCTTCTGAATAATAAACTACATAGTAGAAAAAGTCTGGGTAGCTTTTCAGATTTTTATGTCTGAAGTTGGAAAATTAAATAATACTCTTATAAAATACCAGTATCTGATCTGAGATAACCTAATGGCCCATTTTGAAATTTCAAAAATTTTTAAGCACTGCATTTTACAGCATAATGCTGTACCAGAAAAGTGAAGCATGATCTGTTGTTCGTGTTGTTAAATAATGAGTGAGGATACTAACACATACCAACCTGCTGGTGTACTTGCTATTTTAAACTGAATCTTTTAGTTTAAGCTCTCAAAAACCTGTATAGCAATCTGTATATTGCTATAAACAATAAAAAGAAATACAGATTGTAGTAACATTAACATAGTCTGATTCTTTGTAGATATTTGTTCAATAATCACCTCAAAAAGGTTGTTCTCAGTTTATTAGTTTATTTTGTTCTTGATATCTGCGTACAAAACTGAGCAGTTTCATGTAGTCAGCTGGTTTGTTTGTCTGCCAAAAGGGAGGGATGGGGCCAGGGAAAGTGTTTACTGTTTGCTTTCTTGTTGTGATTAATGTGTGATTCAGCTTGCCAGCTTCCTCACCCCATCGGACATCATGCTTGGACTGCTGGCTGCTGCAGCTCACGATGTGGATCATCCAGGGGTCAACCAGCCATTTTTGATCAAAACAAAACACCACCTTGCCAGCCTGTACCAGGTAAAAATACTCACTAGGTTGATAATATGTACAATGGTGTCAGTTTGTATTTCTTTTTTCTTGAGCAAGCAAGTAAACAGCAAGGATGTCTTAAATTGGCATGTTAAAGGGAACTTTTGCTTCACATGACTCTAGGAAAATGGAACAACTAATGAATGCAGCAACTTAAAAAAAAAAACAACAAAAAAAAAAAAACACAAGATAGGGGGAAAAAAAAAAAAAAAAGGAAGAGTTGTAGATATTTACACAAACATCCCAGAGATATAAGGAAAGGACTTTAAAGCAACCACCATAGGTCATGCCACAGGCTGTCTAGACCAGTATCCTGTTTCTGAGAGCAACCAGTAAAAGATATCAGAGAGAAACGGATGCCTGGGATAAATACAGTGTTGTCTCTCACCTGGTAGTTATCCCCTCTACTCCAACAAGCAGTAGTGGAAGGCTTTCTGAAACAAAAATACAGCTCACTGATGGGTCAATGACCATCAGTGAACCCAACCTCCACTGTTTTCTGTGGTCTTTTCTGAACATATTTAAACCTTTGGCCCATGTCAATTACTGCATTTTATCTACGATTGCCATTTATGTATAATCAGGCTATCTTTGCATGTGTATTTGCATGTATCGTATATGTATACACTTTAGCAATGCTATAAATCATTTTGGTTTCACTAAATGTAATTCATAGTAATTAAATGGTGATTGTAGGGATGTAAGGATTTCTATCCTTCAGAAGAGTCGACTTCAGCCTTTGTAAGAAGGTATCAGAAACTGAATATTCTAAGTTAAAAATTAATCTGAGGAAGACTCATTAATAGCTGTGTTTCTATGAAAATAGAAATCAAGAGTTTGCTGTGACTTGCTTTGTATGTGTCAAGAGGTTCTCTGTTGTTTTGCCCTACCCGAGCAACATTTGAGTTTAACGTAAGAAATTGGTGGTGTTAGGATCCAATTGTCCTTATGCCCTGAGACACAGAAAGAAGCTGGGTCCTGGGGATTCCCAGCCAGAACACATTGATGCTCAAAGACTCCAACCTTTGTGACTGGCCCTGTCACAGATTGGAGATTTTGCCATAGTCCTGAAGTTCTTGTTATGGCAGTCCTCTAGTTTTTAGGCAGTTGTTGTGACAGAGACTTCCTAATATTCAGCTTTTAAAATAAATCTGTGCTACTGATAATTTTTCAAAAAATAATTTTAAAAAATTGTGGGAAAGCAACCTCTCTAGGGATCAGAGCTAAAAACACCAATCTGCAAGCCATCACATGGATTTTCTCCCTGCTTGGATAATCTCCCCTCCAGCCTAAGTGATCAGATAACTAATGGCAATTAGGCTTAATAAGGCAGTAGAGTGTTCCTAGGTGGAATAGCTGACTCCTAATTGTTGGCAACGGCTTCAGGGCTTCTGGCTGCCTGCATTTAATAGGGGAGTCATATGACTTCATGCTCACTTGTCACTTGTTAACTTGACCTTTCCTTTTCCCTGCTCCATGTACTTTAAATATGGGATACTAGATGCTGTACTGGCTTTAAGTTCTCAAATAGCAGCAGGCAAGGAGCAGGAATTTACAGAAATGGAAATCTGGATTGGGTACCTGACTTTTTTTTTTCCTTTGAGTAACTATTAGTTAGATGCAAGGATGTGCTTGGATGCCTACATGCTCAGTCGTGCTTTGGCTCTCCTTCAGTATGACCAAATGTCAGGCAAGCAGGTTTCCATACCGAGCTCAGGAGTGCCCCATGCCACACAGTAAAAGTAGAGGCAGAGCAGAGGCTGACAGTCCCTCAAACTCAGCTGTGAGCCAGCCAGAGAAAAGGAAACGAGTGCCTCTCTCCATGCAGGTAAAGGATTTGTCTGATGAGCAGTGCTTTAGAAGGAGAACAGAGGTCTGACAAGGTGGGCAGAGGGCCCCAATGTGTGCCCTGCTCTGT
Organism: Meleagris gallopavo; assembly: GCF_905368555.1. Lineage (NCBI taxonomy): Eukaryota > Metazoa > Chordata > Aves > Galliformes > Phasianidae > Meleagris > Meleagris gallopavo. Next base: position 54,521,312 of record NC_139405.1, on the reverse strand, counting down.
GCAGGTAGCTGAGAGCAGACACTGCCAAGAGGTGCAGACAGAAACAAAATGCAAAATACCTCTGTTGGAGTTCTGCTTATAGCTGAGAGCAGACAGGAGAACAGAAGGGAGAAATCTCCCTATAAACATAAGAAAAGATAGGTACTTAACACATGAATCTACAGTGTTTTGATTTGAAATTAACTTTATGCCTATTTTAATTCAGCAAGCCCAGTGTAATCTTTTCACAGATATGCTTGCTCTGCATTCTTGACCCAGCAATCTTTCCAGACATGGAAGTATGACAGAAGAGAAATGCAGACAACCCAGTAGCAATGGCTTAGCTCAAAACAGCTGCAGCAGGCATGCAGGGGCATCCCTTATTTTTTCCTTGGTCAGAGGACAGGGTTGCAAAAGCCCATCCTGATGTATTTAGGCAAGAAGAGAAGAAGGATATTTAAGTCAGCTGATGAACAGAATTGCTGTCAAAAGTCATCAGACTTGTTCTTAGCTTCATAGCTTGTTTTTAGTTCTTATGGTTGGAAAGTTGTTGTTTTGTTGTTGTTTTTCCCCAGTAACTAGGGTTGATCTTAGCTAGGATACCTATGAGACAATGTCCTTAACTCTAGAAATCCAGACAGATTCTTCAAATCAAAAGGTGGCTAAAAAGCACAGATTTTTCAGATCAGTTTTCTTTTCTTTTGTTACAGCAAACAATTTTCAACCAATTCTAGGCATCACAAGATGTGACGGATATGTAACTGTGCCATATGTACCTACCTAATCCTTGCATGTATCCCTTTTGTTCCTACCAGAATGTTTCCGTGTTAGAAAATCATCACTGGAGATCTACAATAGGCATGCTTCGAGAATCACGGCTCCTCGCTCATCTGCCCAAGGAGGTGACGTAAGTGTCAGCTAGAGAAAACTCATCTCTCAAACTAATCCTTGGCTTCCATCGCTCTTCTTCAAAGGGGCATGGGCAGAGAGGCCAGACTTCAGAATAGGCTGTTCAACTTTTTGGCTTGCCTGGGCTGCATTGAGTGAAAAGGAGTTGTCTAAAGCCACATCTACAAAGATTGTTCCAAAAGTAATACCTCCTAATTATTTCAATGGAAACTAGAATGAATAGAAAGAGCACAACAACACTCTTTAATAGAGCAAATTCTCAACTACAACACATTCTTTTTCAACACCATTACACACCATTAGCTGTGCATTTTCACCAGCGATGAGTAAGAGCCTGCGTGTTGTGCTTATAAAAATTCTGCACCAGCAGTGGTGACCCACCTTCACTGTTGCCACTGATGAAATGCACCATCCACCCACCACCTCACTGTGCTCACATTCACTATTCGATTGCCATCAATATTCAGCAAGCATCAATAAATGTCAGTGGGTGCCACTGTTTCCTTATGGAGGAGCTCAGTGACATGCACTGCTTCATTCATGCCATTCTGTCAGACTGTCCCTCTGCTGCCATCTGTCGCACAGCTGTTGGGAAGGTTCAACCCTTACTGCCTACCACCACCATCTGCTTCTGATGCCATGGGGCAACATAATAAAACAGGAGGTGTTACTTTCACAGCAAACCTCATAAAATATATAATTAATGTATTTAAAGTAACAAAACTTAATTTTTGATGTTTTTATTAAAACATATACAAAAGCAACAAAACGGTAAACCTAGTGGGATATGTGGCCTTCTTTCTGTGAAACTAACGCATCAGTTTGGTTTGATGGCAGTGGTTGCAGTTCTCAGTGAGCTGTCAAGGTGTTTATCAGAGACTTCCTGATGAAATTTTACTCTTTCCCTGCTTCATCCTTCAAAATAGTTGCTCACAAATGTTACATACTACCAAAAAGCAACGACACGAGTAAGGTATGATTGTGTGAAGTAAGGAGTATTTCTGATACGAGGGGGCTGATGAAAATCTGGTAAAAAGTCACGATTAAATTTTGGATTTCAACTCTTTATGTGGACTGAAAAGGGAGTTGCAAATAAACCAAAAAATCAACAATTTTTTTTTGGTAGTCTTGTAACACGTTCTCAAATTCCTATACCAAAATGGAAAGCACAGCTGCATATTCTTGCTGTTCACAGGAGTGTGTGTAGCCAGTGTATCAAAACCCATGACCGTATCTGCCATCACTATGAGCTGGCACAGCGCTGTGCCCCCATGGGGCTGGTAGCGCTCTGATGTTCAGTTGGTGCTGAGGGGCCGGGCTGCTGCCATGCTGGCGTGGGGCTGGGGGAGGCCGCAGTGCCAGATGTGCCGGGCAGCATGCGGCCTGTGGGCTGCGGGTTGGGTGTGTCTGGAGTAGGCTGAATGTCCTGCTGCTCTCACAAAGGAATGGAGATCAAGACCCTGCAGTTTAAGGTTTAATTGCAGGTGACCTTGCCAGAATATGAACAAGTTACCTGAAAGCAGTAAGCTCTGTTTCCCTCTAGAAATCCTTCACATCAAACCGACAACTTCTGTTCAGTACTACTTTAAAGCTGCATTATTCAGCACCCAGCTCAGAACAGCTGGAGTAAGATGTGTTTTTCTAGATGTACCATGTTATTTGTTTTTCCCTTTCCTAGTCCTTTCTGGAAGCTTTCACATCCACCTACGCAAACAAGTGTTTTTCTTCCCCATTATCCCTTCCTGCCGAAGCCATTTAAGCAGCTAGAGCAGTTGTACCCTATCAACCCCAGCAGAAAATGACCAATCTGATCAGATTGGATCCATAAAGATCGTGGAAGCTTTATACTAGCTGTGTTTTATAGCAGGTTGTTTTGAGCTATTAGAGTCCTATGGTTCCATGACTGATGGGGCTTATTTTCCTTAATTGCAGACAAGACATGGAACAGCAGTTAGGCTCCCTGATCTTGGCAACAGACATCAACAGGCAGAATGAGTTTTTGATTCGTTTGAAATCTCACCTTGACAATCAGGATTTGAGACTGGAGGATGCACGAGACAGACACTTTATGCTTCAGGTAAGTTCTAAAAATTTGTTACCACTATTGTTTTCTTATTTATTTTTCAAGTCATGGTATTTCCTAGTACACATTAGAATAGTGTAGGACAGCATGTCTGACCAACAGCATCACCTCATCTACCACTACAACCTCTGTTACCTCCACCTGGCATGTCAGAAAAGCTTAAGATGCCTCTAGTATTACCTTACGTGATCTCCTTGAGTTAAAAAGCTGGAAATGCAGCAGAAACATGAGTGTCACATGCTTAGAAATGATAATAAGCTACTAATTATTTCTAGGCCACCACATCTCTTTCAGGTAATGCCTCGATTTTATTCTCCTTGTGGCAAATATTGCTTTGCTGGTGTTATTTTCTAGTGATGAGCAAGAGTGCCCCCTTTTTGGTGTTCTTCCCTAGACAACCTGACATCAGGTGTTCAAGTTCTGTTCCTGCGACTGATGTTCATAAGCTGTCTCTGTGGAGACAGCTGTTGCCATGGCAGCAGGCGTTTCTCTACTGGATCTTTCCAGCTAATGAAGAAACCATATTTTATTTAAAAATCAAACGGATTCAAACTGATTCTTTCAGCTAAGCTTCAGTCATTAACAGGCTCTTCAAAATTAACCTCTACCTATTAACACATTATTGTGATTAAAGTAGCTGTATATACGTGATTCTGTGCAGAAATGACATCAATTTCTTTTTAAATGCATAAGAGTTTAATCATTGTCATTTGCAAAACAAACATCTACACATTTCCAGTCTGTCGAGGTTATGGGAAAGGTGACAGCTGTGAGGAAGTAAGTGCTGATCTGTTGCTTCTTCCCCTTCCAGAAGCGTGAGAAATGCAGCAATCTGCTAGTCTGTTCTCCATGAAACATGGTTTTCTGTCAGGTTCCTGCACAGCTCGCGCATGGCAGGATGATGGGCTTATCATATTTCTGGATAAATTAGGCAAGACAGTTGTGCAAATGCACAGGGCTTACAGTTCTCAACTGTAGCAAAAAACTGTAGCACTTCCTTGAAGATAGATAGAAACTAGGATAGACGCCTGGTGAGATTTGTTTAGTTGGAGGATTATTTGTGGAAGAAAAAAAAAGAAAACAAGAAGTTTTAACCTATCCTCATCCGTGAAAGAATGTTGTTTTAATACACAGTAATACACAGTAACGTTGAGGCTAATCAGTTTAATCCAGAGAGAAAAGAGGCTTGGAGACCTCCCTCCTCTGGTTAATAGGTATGAATTTATACAGGAAACACTTCTGTTTTCCCCTCTGGGTGTTGGATGAATTCTGCCCTCTGTCCTGCTGACTGTGTTCAGCTTATCCAGGAAGATGAGAGGCTCACAGCACCTTGTTCCAAGCAGTAAGACAGACAGACCATTACATAGCTCACTTCTCTGAAGCAGTTACTTGATTGTAAAAATCTCTTGCCGTGCTGTACTCTTTCTTCTGCAAAGCACGTAATAGCCAGCTAGTTAGCTAAGTGAACGCCAGACAGAGGCAATGCAGAGGGCCCTGTGCTGAGTGTTGTAAAGGAAAACACACAGACATTAAAATGAAGTGTAACTAAAGTGAGATGAGAGGTCGCTCAGACCACAGGGAAGCGACGCCCGAATGGTCTCACACAGGCTTGGCTCGTCTTTCCCTCAGCATCCACATGGAGCTGAGCCAGGCAATCTGCAGGAGCCAGCCTGCAGCTTGTCTTGGCTTGCTCCTAGCAGGGAATATCCAGAAGATTTTGCCATCTTGGAATTTGGCCCTCCTCTTGTTCTCACTGCAGTAAACCAGAGGGCTGAATGAAAGGTTTGTTTGCAGCTGAAGTAAATGCTCTTTCCTCAAAAGGCATATTTGGGTGAGACTCAGCACCCAACAGGTGATTTTAACCCTTCTTGCTAGCGAGGCCTGGGAGTTTCACAACTGCAGACTTACCACTGAAGCACTCCTCTCTTCTCAATCTCTTCTCACCACCACTTTTCTCCTTCACTTTCAGATTGCACTCAAGTGTGCTGACATCTGCAACCCCTGCCGGCTGTGGGAGCTGAGCAAGCAGTGGAGCGAGAGGGTCTGCGAGGAGTTCTACCGCCAAGGTCAGCCCCTGCCCTCTGCTCGGGACACAGAGCTGCTACATGGAGGCAGCCTGCCTCAGGCCTCAAATCCTCTCACAGTGTGCTGCATCTCAGCTCTTAAATTTCACAGAGGAACTCACAGCTTGTCTCCTCACTGAGAAGACAAGCCTTAGCATTTCCAAGCTGAAACCATGTCAGGGCTACAGTACACTAAAATCGCAGACTGGCTTGGTTTGGAAGGGATCATCTAGTTCCACTACAGGCAGGGTTGCCACCCTCTAAATCAGGCACTAGATAAGGCTGTCCAGGGCCCCATCCAGCCTGGCCTTGAATCATCCCACCAGCCGCTGTGTTTTATCTCACTGTTCAGACTCTCACTACAACTCCTACAGGAATCTCACCCTCTGAGTTTCCCCAAACATGACACACTCTTCTGCGTACAAACGTAGAGAGTTCAAAAGCAGTTCCCCAGCATGGCAAGCCCCCTCACACAGCTTACAGGAACAAAGTAGGCAAGCCAGTGCTCTGCTAGAACCTATTGCAAATGCTTCAGACCCCTGCAGAGCGCTCAGTCATGCAGGGCTTTTTTTAAACACAGTAATTGCACCATTTGGCTCTATCTGCATAGGCAAGGTCATGCTGTGCTACAACACGGACAGGGTACAGCAGAGTTTAATCACTGCTAAATTCTTTGTTTGCAGCATCCTGAGAGCCTCAGGCAAGCAGTACAAATTCTGGAAGAGCACTCCATTCAGTTAAAATTCTGCTGTATGGAATTATTAAGCAACATTTGGGCTGGTACCTGGTACAGTTAGTCCATAGCACTAACAAGCAAGGACAAATAGGACGAGTTAATTTTTGGCCAGTGTCAGTTTAAGCTGGTGAAATGTCTTTGACTTCGATGCTTTTGCAGTAACAGAAGCAAATTGCAGGATGTGGGTTTGTGTCATCAGATGTATAGCTAAGATATGAGGGCAAGGCCCCAGTTGTCCCATACCACATCTTTAGGGCCTTGAGGGACATGCTAAGAAAGGCAGTAGCCTCAGCTCTTGCAAACTTTTCCTTTTTCCCCAAGACTCCAAACACGCCAGCAGAATTTCTAAAATACACCTCTGAGACCAGTTATATGCACTACGTGTAGACCAGTTAGAGCTGTACAAGGAAAATAAGAGCAGTTATGTGGGAGAATGTACAAAAAACACAGTTTGACTGTCACTGGTGGCTACATAATCCTAGTGAATGTACACCAAAAAAAAAAAAAACCCATATAGTCAGATACCGTTATTACTTAAAATAATATATATTATTTTAGACCTCTCTACGTCCTTAAAAACAATGCTGGGTCTAGAAGGTTTTTTTTTTTTTTTTGTGACATTTAAAACCATTGCTCTTCTAGTCTGATTTTTAACTACAGATGAGGCAGTTAATACCAGAATTAGTGCACTGTTTAATTTTCCCCCTGTTGTGCATACAAAAGTTTGAGCTGTTTTGTTTTGTTTTTTTTTATTATTATTATTTTTTACAAAACATTTCTAATGCCATTTTAATAGCATTTGATTGTTTGTGAAGCTCAAAATGTTTCCCTGGTATTTCCTAACAATCTAGTTAAAATGAAAACAATCCCCTCACATTTAAGACTCAGTTGTGTGTGCAACAGAGAGAAAGGTAAGGCTTAGAAATGCACATGCTATGTACAAGACTATATAGGCTGAGTGGCAGTAAAACAGTCAAGTCAAAACTGTCCACTAGTGGGTATAAAATAAAAGTGCTTTTAAACACAAACAGTAGATATGGAGCAGAATGTTTCTTTCAGTTTGAATACAATGTTTTGTCTGCTCTAGCATGATGTTATTTATGGATACATTTCTTCTAAACAGCACTTGCAGTATCCTTATTAGTAAATAAAATAGACAAGCAGAACAGCACAGCTTGTACACAGCTGTGCCATAGGTAGGAAAGGGTCTGTACCCCAAAGATTTGCAGCCTGGTAGTGTCTCTGAGAGTGTAAACAAACACAAAAGAAGAGCGTTCCACTCACTGTGTTTAAAAAAAAAAAACACTAATTTGCAGCAATCTTTTAATGGGCTAATGCTTGCATGTGGAAACCAAATCTCCCCCCTGAGACAGGTGTCTGCATGGCAACAGCATCTTCAACTGGAGCAATCAGAGCTGCTTTGCTGCTGAGTTCTTGTATGCAGCTGACCTGTGGTCCTCTCCTGCCGCTCCAGTATCTGTGTGATCATTGCTATCCATTGCCTTTAGGCACAAAAGAAACATGTTTTAATGTTCTTAGCTATCATAGAATTGCCAGGGTTGAAAAGGACCACAACGATCATCTAGTTTCAACCTGCCTGCTGTGTGCAGGGTCACCAGCTACTTGATCAGGCTGGAAGCCAGCTGTGTTTGGAAGTGTCCTGTATGATCCTTTCTGCAACTGCAGGAGCAGTTTCTACTGACTGCTTTTAAGCATTGTCTCAGTGCCCAATTTGGTCAATTTTGCTGCAAGTGGGGTGGCAGCTAGGGTGAGCAGATCCCTCACCCAGCTGTTCGTCAACAGTTTAAAGCAGAATGTGGGCTAGTCACTCCAGGAGTCTTCAGGACAGTTCCAGGTTCACACCCAGAAATATCATCCTTCACTTGATCCCATATTGTGTTGTGAAAGGTGCAAAGAGGTCAGTCAACCACTTTGTCTGTAAGGATTTCCTGGACTACCAAGGGAAATTAGTGATGCAAGTTCAGCATAAACATAGCCCCCATACCCAACTACATATGACACAAATGTAAGACAAACTTGAATTTCATCCTTTTTTCACATTTATAACCTCAGTCCTATGATTTTTGACACATGAATTGTTGCTCTGGTTTATAGTAGTTTACTAGTGCAGACACAGCTGTGGGCTGCAGGCACCATCATCCTTCAACAGCAGTTTTCACAAGCACACAGTAGCAACCCACACTGCAGTACTGCAGCTATCTTAAAAAGGAAGATTCCCAAAATACTTAAGTGCTTACATTTAATGTTCATTCAAAAGTCAGTAAGATTTTTCTTCTTTGCATGCTTACTCAGTTTCTCTGATACCTTGAAGAAAAAGAAGGCATAGTTGGACATTTAACGTAGTTCTCACTGGTGCCAGGTTCAAACTGCTCAAAACAGCTGCAGTCATTGTATGAGTCTGATGCAGGTATGGAGACAAAAGTAGCAGAAATTTTTTTCTTTTTTTTTTTTTAATGTTGTAGGTGACCTGGAACAAAAATTTGAACTGGAAATAAGCCCACTTTGTAATCAACAGAAGGATACAATACCAAGCATTCAGATTGGTAAGTATTAGCTTCATTCTGTCTCCTCTGTGTTTATCTCAGCGTGGCACAAGCTCAAACAGAAACTGAAACACGATATGTGATAAAATCCATCTGCAACATAAACCCAGTGAATCAGCAGCAAAGGTCAATCAGCTTTGTGAATACTGAACACCTGATCTAGGATTGACTCCTTGCTGTCTTCATCAGTTGACACATGACATTGTTTCAAATGCGTCATCAGCCAGTTGCAAGCTTATTTCTGTGGAATACTTTGGCTGTTTGGGACGATGAGGGAAAAGCATCCCCACAACTGCTAAGCACGCTGCAAAACCTCTCATTTAAAGTAGCAACACCATTATTTTCCTGTCCAGTTTCCCACAGATTCTTTGTAAACACTCCACAGTATGATGCTCTTGCAGAATCCAGTGCAGAACATGGGAAGATTCATTAAGAGCCTTCAGGCCATATTCATTGCTGCCTTAGTAGTTCTCTGAGTATCTGAGGGCATTGAGTCAGGGCAGCAACTCCAGTTTCTTCATCTTCCCTTCTTTTTAAAAAGATTTGAGCTGTCCTCCATAAAGCCTGATGCACTGCCTGCAGAGCACTGAGCAGTTTTCTCTTCTCCTCTGTGCTGCACGCTGCCATCCCCACAGCCTCCCCTTGCTGGACAGCAGATTGATTTCAAGCAACGAACAAGTTTCCATGGCAGTGTTTGCAGATGACACTCAGCAGCTCAGTGGTTATTTGTAGTTAGCATTTCCATAAATGCATTTGCAGTTTCACACCATATGCATGGGATGTTAAGCAGACAGCTGTATAACCATTAAATACTACCTATCTCACACCAGAATAATTGCTTCTAAAGTGTTTATCTTCCTCTTCCAGAAACTAATTTAAAGTAAGTTGTCTCAACCCAACTGTATCAACTGTATTGTTACAGCAAACTGCAGATGCCATATGCAGATAAACCTGCTACCGTTTGTCTGTCCCCATATAAAAGCAAGGATGCAGTCATACACTAAAGTGGGCTTTGAAATGAACTCAATTTTGTTGAAATCAAACTGCAGTTTATGACTTAGAAGTTTTATTTCAATTTGTTTTCATCTATCAGCAATTTTGCTAGAAGTACACTAACTTAAATACAAGCTTTCCCTGTATACAATACAACCCCATGCTAAGGTCACTCCTCAGCAGGTCAGAACAGACCTATTTCTGACTTAGAGAAGCTGTTGCATAGTCTTTCCATGTGATATTAAAGGCCAGCACAGACATCTCAACTGCTGTCCTTGTCTGCACTCTGCAGTACAAAAGATATTTATGATGTATAGGACAGTATTCAGATGCCCCCAGCTACTGCAGCCTAGAAGGTTCCGGAATAGGAAGCAGAATAGCCACAGCAGCACTCACTGCTTTTGCAGCAATAACTTCACACACTTTAAGGGGCTTAGACACCACTACAGCTCATCTCATATCTCATGCACAGCTGTGGCTGGGAACCTGTTCCCCTTTTTCTAGAATAACTAAAAGTTGGCACTAAAAACCAGTGTCAGTTTTTTCTTCTCCCCGAGCTTACCCCAGACAGACAGATTCCAATCTCGGTGATGTGTGCTGGTCAAAAGTTGCTTGTTTCAAGAGGAACTGATGGTTGCTTGAAGGTTTATTGTCATTTCTCTTCAAGGTTTTCACAACTTGTAGCACTGTACTCTGCTGAGGAACTCTGCGGGGGATAATGCACTCAGGGAATGAATTTGTTCCTCACCTGCTGTACTCTCTTTCCCTAGGGTTCATGACGTACATTGTAGAGCCACTCTTTGAGAGGTGGGCCCAGTTTACAGGAGATACCCCCTTATCTGAAAACATGTTAAACCATCTCAGGAGGAACAAGGCAAAGTGGAGGAGTTTGCTCCATAAGCAACACAGCAGTAGTAGGAGCAATGACCACTCAGGTCAAGTAACTGACAGCCAGGAACAGACTTTAAATGAAGAAGAAACTCCTTAGTGGCAGCTTTGCACTTTTCCTTATAGCACTGCTATCTTCGTCTTGATCACAGCAGCAAGCAAAATCCTGAGGAGCTGGGAGCCTGTTGTCAAGACCATGGAAAGGGAAGAAACAGCAAAGCAGACGCCGTAAGGGTCCTTATGAACAAACCCATGGTTCTGCTGGTTCCTTTCTGGATCTCCATCTTCCTCTCCCCTCTCTTCATTCTGCACACGCCCGATGCCATCCATCACTTCAGATCATGAACTGCTCGAATGCAGGTCCAGCCAGCAGAGCTGAAGCCGAGCCAGTTACTGCTGCCATGAAGCAGGGAGGATTACTGAGAGAACAGGGAAGGATAGAGGCACTCTTGGTTATGCATTCATTTACCATGAGTCATACTGTGACATATGTACATAGGCCCAGAGCGCCATACGCTTTCCAGTCTGGCAGCTGGGCTGCACATGAAACCACCAGCATCTTCAGAACCCAGAGGACACTGGTTGAATGAGACAGCGCTCACAGAGGGCAGAGAGAATCTGGTTATTTTAGTAATTAAAATAAAAACCTTTTTAACTTTTGTATTCTGTGCACTAAACAGATGTTGTAAACTTTGGACTGAAGTTACACAACTCCGTGTACACAACTCCAGTGTAACAAGGCTGATTTTGGTAATCATTTTTATGCCACTTTGGATAAAAGACGGGCATCTTCTCATTGCAAGGAACAGTATTCCCTCGCAAATGAAAGGGAAGGTGTTGTACAGTCTAACCCTTTGAAACACGAACAGATCTACCTTTTGAGTACTGTTTCAAGTAACGTGTTTATATTCATGTGTGTACATTTTCTGTAAATATGAGACGCTACTGATTCCCATGCCAAAATACTGGAGTATTGTGGGATTGCTACCTGTAAAAAACATTGGCACTGTGAACAGAATACTGTTAGTTTTAATACAAGAGAAACCATTTGTAAATATGGTATAGAGTTTATTAATATTCACCATTGTTTGTGGATAAAAGCCTTAACTTTTAGCATCCTTCATTTTCTGATAGCTGCCAAAATCATATGATCACAAGATACAATTCTGTACTGCCTTTCCACTATCAAAGGTATATCACAGGTCATTAAGGAATGAAGTCTGGCAGGATAACTTCTTGAAAACTTCAAACACATTCCATATGGATCCGTGCTGTTAAACTGTAACACCCTGTACATTCAGTATAGGCAAAGGCTTCACAGAGCCTGAAGTTTTAGTTCAAAACAAACAAGCAAAGCCAGAAGCCCACAGCAACAACCACAGTTCAACAATTCAATCAGATTAACATTTATTCAAGAGTGAATTTTTATTAAATAGCATAGTGATCTAAGAAGCACGACATGCTAATAATTCTGGTGTCCAGCTGTTTCCTTAAGTGATGTTGTAGTGGAGATGGGTTCTTTCCCCCCTATATTCTCTTACTTAGATAACCAGGATATAAATGCAGTTGTATTTTTCTTTTTATTAAAAGAAAAAAAAGAAGAAAGAAAAACCTTCAACCGACTGCTAGATCTGTCTCACTCATTGAAGGAAAAAATGCTTTCAAGTCAGCTGTTTGTTAAGGAAAATCCTCATAACTGTCATAGTGGTTGAGGAATTCTATGAACGCTACGTTCATTTTTCTGAAAGATACATGGCCCTACTTATGTCATAAACAGCCTCAGCTCATTCTGTATGACGCTTCCCTTAAGCTTCCATGATTTCACTGAGATTGCATTCTTGAGCACTACTGCATTGCACCAAAGCAATTGCGCTCTCTCCCCAAAGGAGTTAATTGTTTGAGCAAAGCGCAGCATTGCTGGAAACCCTCAGCACATCAAGTCAGCACAGCTGTTTTCCAAAAGAACTGACTGGTATGGCCATATAACCACGTTTAGAGAAAGTGTCTTTGGACAGACCAACAAAGCACTATTTAAGTTGGTGTTTGAGACAAATAATGCTTACTTAGGCAGTTGCAGGGGTAGAATTTGTTTTTAGTTACAGGAAACACTGACTTTGTTAGACAAAGTCTTCACGATCGTAAGGTGACTAACATGCTTAAAGGAAAACAAAAAGCACAAGGTTTAGTAAAGGATGCTTTATTCTACTAATTCACTGGACACGTATCTTCAGAGAAAAGGACTGAAACTCAGAGAAATAGGAAGGTGGAAATCACTAGCTATGAGTAACAGAAAAGTCTCCTTCCTCTCTCTTCTAAACAAAACTCATACATTAGATGCATCATAACAGTCAAAGAGAAGGAGCTGTGGTAGAATTAAATTACTTCTAACTATAGGACATAAATGCATTCTTAACCACCTGATGGTGGAGGTGGGAGCATTACCACTCTACAGCTTTTTAGATAGCTATTTCTTCATGACAGATCTAGGACAATTATTAGGACATTATACAAGCAGTGTAATGGGCTGCCTACAAGCACTTAAGTACATACAAAAAAATATAATTTCCCTTGTTTTGTCTTTTATACTAAGAAAATTGAAGCCATTTTCCATCTAGTTCAAAGAATTTTTTAAAGCATTCTGAGGTTTAGTTAAATAAAGCCGGTGCCTAGCAGCATAAAAAGCTCTTGACAGAAATGTGCTGCTGAGGAGCATCCAGAAAATAGGTCCAACAGGAGAGCTTAGTGCATGTCAAGTTCTGTTACAGCTACAGTGCATCCAAGGTTTTTTTCTGTAATTAGAGCCTAAGGGGCCTATTACAAGACTGCTCTTACCAAGTTAAATCTTCCTAATAAACTTTGAAAAGCTGCTCTTAAAACAAACAGGGTTTTTTGCTGTTGCTGTTTGTTTTGTTCAGGGTTGAGGTTGGGTGCACTTAATGTTCTTGCTGGATTTCAGTCACCCTATCTAATGAAACAGTGCTCAAAATAGGTGGCTCCAGAAACGCTTCTGTAGTTGGAAGGCAAACCCATTACGCAAGTTTGGGCCTAGACCAGTTTGCCACAGGTGCTCTAGACAAAAACTGAAAAAAAAAAATCAGGCTCTGGCAACAGATGTCTGGCAACCAGATTCACTGGGGTCTGTGGTTGGACTAGATGATCTCAGAGGTCTTTTCCAACTTTAATACTACCTTATACGATTCTCCAGAAAATAAGCCAAACCGTACCTGCTACAGCCAATTCAGAAACACCAATGCTTGGTGTGGTAAGTGCTTGGTATTATCTAGTAGTTTAGAGAACATTTTGGGGCTGGGATTTCTCCCCAAGGATGCCAACAGTACAGTGTATGAACAGAATGGAAAAAAATGTATGTGCAGACAATTCAAAGTCTATGGATCGTTACCCTAGCAGCCCTATTAGCCACTTTACAGAAAGACTTTATAGATCATTTTTCTTTGCTACTGGGCCACCGCAGTTAAAAAAAAACTGCAGTTTTAGAACTGAGTTGGGTTTTTCAAATATGTAACGAAGGAAGCAGATAATTGCTAAGAACAAGCATAACATACTCTAACAATGCCACACAAATACAATTCAATTAATTAAAACCAGTTTCATCATTTCAAAGAGGCAAATTCTGATTTTTTTTTTTTTTTTTTTAAGAGTGGTAATAAGCGACATTTTTACATTGGTTAGAACAATATATACTTATGCACTTTCATTAAGTAAAGATTTGACCTGCCTTTGGGTTTCTAAGGGCTGACATTCCAGAAACCAACCAAAATGGGAAAACAAGAACTATAACAAATGTATAAGAAATAGAAACAGACAGATGAGTAGCTGACGTTAAGTAGCACCTCCAGACGATCTCTCTAAATCGTAAATCTATTCTTTTCATGTGGACTATTGGTTTTCATTAAGAAAATCAAACTCTCCCAGAACGATCAGTGAGAAGGTTGCTACCACAGCAAATGGAATAATCTACATCTCAAACTGCACAGCTGTCTTAACAGCTTTTCTCAACTCTGGTTGAACTTTCTATTAGAAGTTTCCATCAAAACAGAGATGGACTGCCTACGAGCCCTTCCAAATGGACTCTTCTTGGAAAGGAGAAACACTCGTTTTATTTTCAGGTATCAGATACCAGACATCATCTATAGCCTTCTATTCTATCAGATAAGCTCTCCTTAAAATTCTCCCACTCTCCTTCTGACACCACCACCCACAGACTCAGTAATAAAATTTAAAAAGAAGAAGAAAAATCCATGCCAAAACCTAAACAAAATACAACAAAAACACAAGGCAAGCTTCATGCCATGAACACGTGTCAAAATTATTTTGATTGGTGCAAACTATTACTCTATTATTTGTTTCTATAAGTCATCCAATATTTTAGGTACATAAACTTTCAGTGCAGAGCATAAGTTTGACTTGGATGTAAAAATATATTCTGCTTATCTCTGAAATCAAGACTGTATATGTCATGTTTATTGTAAAGCGTTTTATATATACATATTCACATATCTTGTACGACTCTATGGGCCAAACACTGGTCCCACCAACTTCACCGGGACCAAGAATCAGCCCACATATGTGCGTATATTTGCCATATGCATCATTCTAAAAGGAAGCACTAGATTGTGTGAAAATGCTGTGACTGCTATGCAGTGATGCCAAGAGACTTAATTGTATCTTTTTTTAACATACTGCTGTAAGTATTCATCATGTCAAAGAATGACAACTAATAAATAAAAATTAAAAAAAAAAAGTGTCCAAAATTCATTGGTAGAGGGAGGTGTGAGGCCACACCTGTCATCCTGTGTCTAGTTCAGGGCCCCCGTGGCAGAAAGACATGGGCGTACTGGAAAGAGTCTAACGGAGGGCTTATGAAGATGATAAAGGAAATAGAGCATTTCTCCTACAACAAGAGGATGAGAGAGCTGGGGCCGTTCAGCCTGGAGAATAGGAGACTTGTGGGAGACCTCTATAAATACCTGAAGGGGGGGGGGGGGGGGGGGGGGGGGTGCAGAGAGGACAGAGATGGGCTGGCCAGTGGTTCCCAGTGACAGGACAAGAACAATGGACAGCAACTGAAACACAGGGGGCTCCCTCAGAATATCAGGAAGCATTTCTGTGCTGTACAGGCAATGGAGTAGTGGCACAGGTTGCCCAGAGAGGCTATGGAATCTCCTCCTTGGAGATCTTAGAAGCCACCACGGTGCTGGGCACCCTGCTCTGGGTGTCTCTGCTTGAGCAAGGCTTGGGACCAGATGTACCCACAGGTCTCTTCCAACCTCAATAATTTCTTGATTCTTTGATTCAGTTCCTGTATCTACTATGTTTTAAGATCATTGGTTTAATTTTAGACTCATTTCCCATTTGTGGACCATGTTATGTATTTTATAGTCAACATGACAGAGGCTTGTGAAGTTTAATTGAAAGTATTGGTAGTGCAAGGTGGATTCAAAGAAAAAAACCCTTGGAGATCTGTCCAGTATAGGGATAGAGTTGCAATTGCTTGCCCAGAAGTTTTACACTGTCATTATTAGAAAACCACCCACACTATCACAATAGATATTAGTATTGTTATTTTCAATAACAGCTAAGTCCATACAGTTTCCTATTCTGCATAAGTACTCTGTACAGATGCTGATGTTTAATGGTTCAGTACAAATAATATAGCATGAATGAATCCCTGAACTTGGCAGCAAAAGAAAAATTATAATAGGGCTTTTTTTCCTCTTGATTTGGCCGAAGCACTAACTACAGTTTAAAGCTCAGCTGTAGAATCTGAGAAATAAGACTGTTAATTAAGAAAAAGGAGCACTACAATACTATGTGACAAATGATTGTTTGGGTGACAGATACTCCTCCCCAAAGGGCAGGAAGACATTGTCCCTCCAGTGTCTAATGCAATCCAGTCTTCTCTAGATTAACATAGCTATAGTTCTAAAATACACAGGTTTTAACAGCAAGAAAGGCATATGCTGTTCCTGCTCCTACACCTCTTGATCTTTCACCAGCCTAGCATGCAGTAAGTCTAAAACAGTTTCTGTCAGACTGTTCCTAAGTAAATGAGCCACAGCATAGACAGGAAAGGATTTAAATTGGCCCTGTCACTAAGGCCAGTGAATCACTTTACCATACCCTGGGCTGACTTGAGCCTCAGGAGAAGTTCTACTAAACATCACACAACAGCTCCATCCACAAAAACTACAGCTTGTTACCTGCAGTGCCACTTGCTAAAAGCTCCCTTCAGTAGCCAGACGGCCTGTAAGGATAGGCAGCAGCAGGTAGGCAGTTGCTTTACCCCCAAGAAGTGTAGTAGTCACAATCCAGTAATTAAGAAGGAATTGCTTACCACTCTCTGAGGACCAGGACTCACCAGACGCTCCAAAGGAGGCAATCTCTGAGTAGAGATCCTTCCCTCCCTGCTACCAGCCCTTAAATGAGAATAGGGAGGGGTAGACCCTGGGTCCACCTCCCTCTGGTCATGCAGAATTGCTTCCACCTGTGCTCCCAGGGCTGGTAATGCCCCTTCACCAAGCACTCAATCACTGGTTCAGGCTGTGGCCTAATGGTTCCCACACACAGTTCCTTGCAGACCTAAAGATGAGGAACTCAGTATTACAAAATCATGTTCATGCCAGGTGATTTTATGGGAATGCAGAGAAAAATTATAAATACTATACCTTACAGAATTTAAAATATATTGTATTAGGTTTGGAAGTGGACCTGGGTGTCATAAGAAGATGCAACTAAGATGGAGCTTTAGTATTCATATCAACAGGGCCAGAAGGGAGATTCACTGTTACCTCCACCTATCCTACTGCCTAGAGATAAATTCTATGCTATCATTTTCATAGCAACCAGTGTCTGCAGAAACTGCAAATACAAAGTGGGAAGTGCAAAGAAGAGTGGCAAAAAGCTATCTGAGTCATGAAAAACCTCAAGAAAGGGGAGAGAGGGAAAAAAGAAAAAGAAAACAACCAAAAAAAGATTCACTTCCTTACTACCACCTATTTTAAAAATAAAAAATAAGAAATAATAATAGAATAGTCACATTGAAGGCTTCTGTTCTCCCAAATGTAAATGTAAAAGCAAGGGAAAACAAAGTAAAACAATACATTTGGAAGTCGCTGCTACAAGAAAACATTTACATTTGGCTATGTGGTTAAAGGTTAAAAAGGGGTGAACATTTATATAAACAGAAAGAAAATCCACAAGTAAACACAAGTATTACTAAAATTATGACATTTGGAGAAATCGTACCTTGAGATCTAAATCAACCTTTAGTTTAGAATGAAGCTTTCACAACCTGTTCACACAGGTCAGCAACTGCTACATTCCAAATCCAAAGCTGTTATTTGTATATGTGGAGGATTCCTATGAGTTTAGCTCATGCTTAAGAATCTGCATGGAAAAAAAACAAAAAAACAAAACAAACAAAAAAAACACATAGCTACAAAAATGTAAGTAAATCTAGAGATGCAGCTACACATGTTTTTGATGCCTGGCATCACTCCTTTAAGAGGACCTGGCAGCATATGAAGGCAAACTCAGGGCTAATTGCTTTGGGCAATCAAAATCCAAAGAAAATGGGAAATACTACAACATACCATTGATTCTGGTTCAGATTCAACAAGAAAGATCATTCATTTCCTTAATATCATTTTTCTGCATGTTTCGTGTTTTACAATGGATATTTCAACACAGTCTTTAAAGAGGTAGAAAAAAAAAGAGATTTCAGTATCATCTACTGAAAGATCAAAAAACAAGTAGAATTACTTTCTTTAAAACATGTTGATCTCTGGGATGAGTCAGCCACGATGTCAGATGCGTACTTACTTCAGCTACTCTAAACTGCTTATACAAAATCCAAACAGAGGTTGTATCCCTTAGCTGCCTAAAAGCGTGTACAAAAGTTTTAACATAGCAAACACACTTCCTATATTTCCACTCCTCGTAGCTACAAAGATAATGCACGTACAAATTGTATCACTGGAAGGTATTATCACTGGATTGAAATGAAGAGACCTGAAGAAGAAGCTGTGTGGTTCTCCTTTTGAACTCGACTCTCCAAATTCCTCTGTGCTCCCTCTATCAGCAGCCCAGTCTGGATTTGACTAAAAACTTACTACCAAGCCCCCATTTTTACATTCTCTTGCATCTCGCATACACCTAATGACAGTCAGCTTCTCAAAGACACCAAATAGCCACAAGCACGACAAAAATAATTTACTTTCAGAAAATACAGTATTTATTATATTCCAAATTCTATGCTATGTTCTTTTAAAAAGCTGAGTGAGTTTCCCCCACATGCTCCAAATGAGGGAGGGAGATTTTCCTTCTCTGAGATGCTCCAAACTGGGCTGGAAGAGAGGAAGGTGAGAGAGCACAGGGTGTATTTCCCATCAGAGCCATAGCAAGAAGCTCACAGCTCAGGTAAGGAACAGAGCAAGTACTAAAATTCTTGTGAGGCTTTTGCTGTCATGTAGACATGAGAGGGGTCACTGTAACTCAGAAAGATGCTGAATTAAGTGGAACCAAGGACTCGCATGCAGGGGCACAACAGGCAGAAGCAGAGATCCTTCCAACTCCTTTCTACCTTCCTTGATCATCATTCCTGAGATCTCCCTAGTTACAACCACAATGATTTTATTCTAATAAAACCTGGCTTTCTGATCTCAAGAGAAAAATTCTCCTGAAGTTCAGGTCAGCTTCAATTCCTGTCATACTTTATTAAGTACTTTTCACAACAGTATGAAGCCTACTTTTTTAAACGGGATTATCGCATATATCTCAGTTTCTCAGATTTACAAGTTAGTAATTGAAAATATTAGCATTAATGTTTGCTTAGGAAGGATACAGGAAGTGAGTTTGAACTTCAGCCTTCTTTGCAAAATCCTGTCTCTCCCTGAGACCTAAACACGTCATAATGAAACCCTGCGTTACCAACAGCCTTCCTTTCTGAGCAATTCCACTACTTCAGCATACATATTTGCAGAACCTGGGCTTTCAAATAAAGTATACTTACGAAATCATCTGGCATTTTCTATGATAGCTTGGTAGTCACAGCATATAT
This sequence comes from Meleagris gallopavo, assembly GCF_905368555.1. Taxonomy (NCBI): domain Eukaryota; kingdom Metazoa; phylum Chordata; class Aves; order Galliformes; family Phasianidae; genus Meleagris; species Meleagris gallopavo. Next base: position 54,502,018 of record NC_139405.1, on the reverse strand, counting down.
GAAATGCCAGCCGAAGATGGAATTTATATATTTGCGCTTTGGCAGCACTTGGGAGGACTCCAGTTTTAGAGCAGAACCCCACAAGGGATGCAAATAATACTATTCCTACCACAAGTCTTCAGAAAATATGTGATTTATTCATATTCATGTTACTTCACAATTCAAGAAAAAATCCACCACAGATCCTGTAGAGAACAAGACAGGGAAGGAGAGCAGTTACTTTAATGATAAAGTATAGTTAATCTTGAGTTGTGTGGGAAAAAAAAGGTGAACTGATCAAGTTCTACAAGTACCTTTAAAAAATTTACAATTTACTGTTTTCTTTTGGGAAAGTTTGCCTTTATCAGTCCAACTACAGTTCTTTCTTTCCGATATCTCAGTATCATTAATTTAAAGGGGGGACTTGCATCATCATTCTTGAGTTACTTGACAGCTTACAGTTTTACCAGTGGGAGTTACACTGCTCTCAGGGACATCTTATATAACGGTGCAGATGTCATGTTTCACCTGGCACAGCACATCTACAAACTTAAATGGACTCTTCTTAAAGCTCTGAAAATCAGCAGAGATGCACCTTTCGAAGCTACACAGGCTCCTCCCTCTGAAAGTACTTCCAAAATGCAAACGACATAAACACTTTTTCTAAAAGCTGGACTATTAGACAACCTGTGATAAATACGTTAGAATATAAACATACTTCAAAGGTTCTCTGCAAGAGGTAGTGTAAGAAACTCCTAATTGAATGAGGAAAAGAATTCTAACTCATTGTTAGAAGTGACTCAACAAAGGAAAGCCTCTTCGAAATTTTGCCTGACAGATTTATAAGTCTGAAACCTAAGCTTTAAAATGTAGTAAGTCTTTATCACTCAGAAATCACAGGGTTATTTGTTTGGTATTGACCTGTTTTTGGCAGAGAGCATTGTTTATTTTTCACTCCTTAGTGGGTCCAGTATAAAACTATTTTTGGGTTTTGGGTACTCAACAGAACAAGTAACAAAAAGGCATCACTTCCCATTACGGATGTCATACTCACTGTTTAAATGAACCCTCACTTAAATTACTTTAATTTTCACTTCCTGCTACTGCTTAGTATTATGTTTCTCTCTGTCACAAAAGAAAGAGGCCTTTGCCACCTTTTTCTTTTTGCTTTTTGTTTTAAATTTCTCTTTGTGCATTCACCACCATATCAGCTCATTGCAAACAGAAACTGCACTCTAAAAATGCAGTACCACAAACTATAAATTTGAACAATTTGAACAGAACTCCCTCATAGCTCTACACTTGACTGTACTAGAACACACTGTTTCTGAAGACCTAACTTCCTACAATACTATAATGATGGCTTGGTGTCATCATTCCCATCTTCATGAGTAATCACATCATAATTTCTTTTTTTGATTATCCACAATTTTTACCCATTGTTTCATTACTAAAATTTTGGAACTGCATTAACCCAAAACAATTCCCCACAACCCTTGTAGAAACATTCCCTTTCAGTGATTACTATTATCTGACACTTAATCAGTTCTATATCCATTTAACATGTATTCTAGGGATAATATGAATGCTATACTTTAATTAACAATTAAACACTACTATATTACAGCTATTTTTGTCAAAGATTATTTAAAAGATCTATTTTCTAATAGAGCCACACAAGGTTACTCGTTACCTAGGTATTTCCAAGGCTGTAATAGGATCCCACCACACACATCCAATCTTTTTGCCTAGAACTGACACATGCTAACTGATCTGTAGCTGCCTGGTTTATTCAACTTTTCTTAAAAAGAAGATATAGATGCCACAATAGTTTTCCAAGATTTATTCAAAATGAACATACAAGGCTAGAGGCCTCCTTCAGCCAACTTCTTTAGAAACTGCAGATTCAAATTCCTTAATCATCCTCCATTTGAAGTGTTTTGGTTTTTTTTCAAAGCAAACAGGGTTTAACTTCTTCAGAGAAGAATGACTTCAGAAGTAATGAGTGATTGGTTTTTTGAAGTAATACTTTCCACTTTTTCTAAGATCTACAGAATTCATGAGACTGATTGTTATCAATCAACAAGATAAACAGTAATTTCCAAATTAAAGCACAAGTGATCATTACCACACGTGATGTTCATGACCTTCAATTCACAACAGGTTAACTCTTCATGATTTTATGTTCAGTCAAGGTCTGGCCACGGACCACTGGATCTTAGTTGTAATGAAGGTATGCTGGAGAATGATGAAAGACTTGGTCCGATGATCAAGATGCAATCTCCTTCCCCTATGGCTCTTACCATGTTAGAGGAAGACAAGGGGGCCTACAGGGAAGAAAAAGATTCTGAGTTTGTACAGATGTGTAGAAATGGAACAACTTTTTGCCATTTCCCCAGGCAACTGTTGGCTCAGGGTATTGTTAACATCCTAGCAACAGCTCCAATAGCTCACAAAGCACATAGCAGGATCTTCCTCACTTTGTTTGCTTATCTTGCCACACATTAATCTTTCTTTTATTTGCGACTTCAAAATTAGAAACTCAACATTAGACAACTGTGATACTGACAAACCTGTCAGATTATAGAGAAACCTGCCCAGGTTATAGAGCAGCAGATTTGTAGAGACCAGTTTCACAGAACCATAGAATAACTCAGGTTGGAAAAGACCTTAAAGATCATCGAGTCCAACTACAACTAACCATACTACCCTAACTAACAACTCCCAGATAAATAATGTCCCTGAACACCACATCCAAACAGTTTTCAAACACATCCAGGGATGGTGACTCAACCATCTTCCTGTGCTTAACAACCCTTTCAATAAAGAAGTTTTTCCTGATATCCAACCTAAGCTTGCCCTGGCATAACTTGAGGCCATTTCCCCTCGTCCTGTCACCTGTGAGAAAAGACCAACCCCGCTCTCACTGTAAGCAACTTTCAGATATTGGAAGAGAGCAATAAGGTCTCCTCAATGAGACCTTAATAATCCCCAATAATAATTAGTAATCCCCTTAATAATCCCTAATAAGTTTTAATAATTTGTTTCTAATAAGTTAGAACAACAAGCCTCGTTGTTCTAACACACACACACAAGGTACACTCTTCAAATCTTAAAAAAGTGTACACTACTATTGGGAAATAAAAAATTTACTGGAAATTTTAGGGGAAAAAAAAAAAAAAGAAACAACAAAAGCAAAAAAAGGATCCCTATAGAAATACAGCAACCAGAATCTTAATATAATCCATATAAACCCAGGCAGTGCATGCAAGAGGAATGAATGACATAAGGAGCAAAGACAATCAGTTCAAAAACATGTGAAAGGTCAAAAGTGCAGATAAAGCCCACATTTTACCAGAGTCAAATCAAAGTAAAAATCAAACTAGGTATTTTTATTATTACAAAATACTGACTTTCTGATTACTTTCCCACTGTACATGCTGGTATGGCAGTTTCTAACTTAACAAAATGACAAGAGAACACTGAGCTTGACCTCTATTCAGGAACACTTTCTTACAAGCAAGGAAAGAGCATAACAACAACAGCCTGACTTATCAAACCTGTCTCAACAGATGACAGTCAGATAGGGTATGTAATGCAAGCAATACAATCAGTTGAAATTGGAAATTTTTTCCAATAATGGAAAAAAGATTAACAAAATACCATCCAGAAAAAATAAGTAACATGCAATGAATACTCATACGAACTAACAGCAATCTGAAGAACAAAGTAAAACTCACCAGCTGGAGCACAGAGCGCCAACCTGCACGATCCATAAGGTTGTTTGGGACCTTATAACTGAGACTTCTACAGCTCTCACTATCTGAAAACAAAACACAGACACATACACAAATAACAAACAAACAAACACCAAGGCAAATACTCATGGGCTGTGAAGTCTAAGGTCACAATGCATCAAACAACTGCAAGACAACAGCAAAATACAAAGAAATTAAAACTATGCTCACTTTAACTTTGTTTCTACTCCGTTTCACCAGCAGCTGTTGCTCAGTAGCTCCTTCTACATTACAGCAGGCAGCTCTGATTCTGAAAAACAAGGCAGGAACACCTTTGCTTAAAAGCGACAGCCAAGCTGAGAGCTGTTCTTTGTTTCTAGAGTTCTATGTTCTACAGATTCAGAAAAAAAAAGTGGACCTAAGCTTGTTCAAGTTACTATTTACATGTGAAGAGCAAAGAATATGCAGCAGAGCATAATCTTTTTTATCTGAAAGAAAAATGTGGTTTTTTTTAAATGCCAGGTTGTCCCTTTGATATTCGATTGCTAAGAAGCAATGTATTTTGACTAGTATAATCTAAATGTTATTTACAAAATCCACACAATTCAATAGCAATGCTGATTATATGCGTATGTACTGCATCACAAACGGAATTTTTTCCCAGTAGCAGTTTTGCATGGGACATGAGATGATATTTACACAGGAAAAGCCTTCTGCCAGATAAAGCTCCTTAACTCATCACGTAAAATCATCTGCCTGTTCTCCTGGAGGTTAAACATTTAGGACAACAAAGCAGCAGGTTTGTTTTGTGGATAAGTGAATAAATCATATGGTTTAGTGGCTTGTGGTACCAATGGCAGTGGGAGGATGGTTGGACTAGGTGATCTTGTAGGTCCTTTCCAACCTTGTGATTCTATGATCCTATGATTTAGCCAGGTGCTGACTTCTCATTAATCAAATTACTCGTAAATATAGTTTACCATAGCACTATTAAAGTTAGAAACATTTACTTCTACAAGTCAATGAGTACCACAAAGAGATAAAACTAGAAAGAAATTACAATTTTGCTGTTAGACTACCACTTGCAAAGCAAAACTTTTAAATTTAAGATTTGTAACACAGATCTGGTGTAACACTGCTCTCTTGTGGTTAAACTCATGCAGTTCAGCCACAGAGCGTCACTTCCATCAATTATTTTCAAAAACTCCAAGTGTATGTTATTCTAAGATATTTGTTTGTGGTTAGAAGTTTACCATAGCCAGCACCAATTCCATCCCTGCACACTGTGCCACCTATTTGTTGCCTAAAAAGGGCAAATTTAGGCAGCCAGTTTTGATTCTCTGACCCACTGAAGTTAAATGCCTCAATTCACCTTAAGGAGGTGTGAATGCTTCTATTCCAACATCAATCAAAAAGAAAGCCTGAACACTTCTACTCACACACACACAAAGGCTGTTCCAAAAGTAATGCCTCCTATACAGAATGACACCTGACATGGAAGTGTTTATGAAGCAAATGCGTGTCACTGAATTCCTCCACGTGGAAAAAAGTGGCACCCACTGACTTTCACTGATGCTTGCTGAACGTTTAGGGAGACCAAACAGTGGATGTGAGTACAGTGAGGCTGAGTGTTTCTGCAGTGGTGACAGCAACATAGAAGATAAGCCACATTCTAGACAGCCACAATTTTTAGCAGCGTGACATGCAGGGTCTTGTTCATTGCTGGGAAAAATGCATAGCTAGAAGTGGTGACTATGTTGAAAAATAGTGTTTTGTAGCAGAGAATTTGCTCTATCAAATCACGTTATTGTGCTCTTTGTTGTAGTTGCCAGGGAAATAAATAGGAGGCATTACTTTCAGAACAACCTACTTAAATAAACTGCACGTATAGCCCTCTTCAGCATTTCAGGCAAATAGTCTGAATAAATAAAAAAAAGGATTACAAACATAGCTGGGATGAAAGTACCAAACTGTTTTTCTTTCAACAAGCAAAATAAATCAAATTCCCACTGCAGGAGGAAAGATCCTGCTGATATAATCATTGGGAAAAATAATGAATATCAAAAGAATGGTCTTTTGAGTATTACAATTAGTTGCCAGAACTACTTCTCTAAATAAATAAATCTGTGGCAACTACTGTCTGGGACAATCAAAAATGTCTTTGAGCTGAACAGCTAGATAAGAGCCAGCTAAAATTAAGTTGAGATATTGCAAATCAAAATCATTATGTATTTTAGGTGCTTTCATGTAGATTTGAACGATTGCTGGTGCGATTCAAAGAGGTTTCTGAATGTGTTGATGGTAACTACCTCTTCCAAGTGGTAGAGGAACCCACAAGAAAAGGTGCTGGGCTGGAGCTTGTCTTCACCAGCAAGCAGGCACTGTTGAGTAATGTGAAGCTCGAGGGCAGCTTTGGCTGCAGTGACCACAAAATGATGGAGTTCAAGATCCTTAGGGTGTCAAAGAAGGTGTGCAGCCAGCTCACTACTCTGGACTTCAAGAGAGCAGAATTCAAACTTTTCAGGGAACTGCATGGCAGGGCAACCTGGGATAAAGCCCTGGAGAGAAGAGAGGCCCAAGATAGCTCATCAGTATTCAAAGATCATCTCCTCCAAGCCCAGAAGCATACTAAGAAAAAAGGAAAGCAGGCAAGAATGCCAGAAGGCCTCAGTGGATCAACAGGGAACTCCTTCCTGGACTTACTAAAGCACAAAAAGAAAGTCTGTACAGAATGGAAGCAGGAATGGGTTACCTGGGACAACTACAAAGAAGTTGTCTGAGCAGCCATAGATCAACTTAGTAAAGCTAAATCCCACATAGAGTTAAGTCTATCCAGGGACATAAAGGGGAACAAGAAGTTCTACAGGCATATCAGTGATAAAAGGAAGCTAGGGAAGATGCGAGCCCTCTCCAGAATGAAACTGGAGACCTGGTCACAAAGGGTATGTAGAAAGCAGAGGTGCTCAGTGACTTGTTTGCCTCAGTCTTCACCGGCAAGGGCTCTCAAGATCCATCCATGGGCTCGGGGAGAAATGGCAGATTAAGTTGCCGAGACACTACCCATCATATTTGAAAGGTCATAGCAATCTGGTGATTGGAAAAAGGGAAATGTAATCCCCATTTTCAAGAAGCAGAAAAAAAAAGATCCAGGCCAGTCAGTTTCACCTCTGTGCCTGGCAAGATCATGGAGCAGATCCTCCTGAAGGCCCTACTAAGGCACGAGGAAAATAATGAAAGGTGATTGGTGGTAACCAACATGGCATCACCAAAGGCACATCATGCCTCATAAACTTGGTGACCTTTTATGATAGAGTTATGGCATCAATGGATAAAGGAAGAGCAACTGAAGTCATCTATCTGGGCTTGTGCAAAACGTTCAACGCCGTCTAGCATGACATCCCAGTTGCGAAATTGAAAAAAAAAATGGGTTTCATGCATGGACTGCTCACTAGATAAGGAATTGGCTGGAAGGTCGCACTCAGAGAGTTGCAGCCAATGGCTCAGTGACCAAGTGGAAATCAGTGATGAAAGATCGGTGCTGGGACCAAAGTTATTAAATATTTTTTTAGACAACATGGAGAGTGGGATTGAAAGCACCCTCAGCAAGCTTGCAGATGACACCAAGCTGAGTGGTGCAGTTGACATGCTAGCAGAAAGGGATGCTGTCCAGAGGGACCTGGACAGTACTGAGAGGTGGGCCCATGCCAAGCTAGGCCAAGTGCAAGGTCCTGCAACCTGGGTTGGGATAATTCCAAGCACAGATAGAGGTTGGGCAGAGAATGACTTGAAATTAGCCCGAGGAAAAGGATTTGGGGGTGTCGGTTGATGAAAGATTCAACATGAACCAGCAATGTATGCTTGCAGCCCAGAAGGCCAACCGTATCCTGGTTTGCATCAAGAGAAGCACAACCAGCAGTCAAGGGAGGTGATTCTGCCCCTTTACTCTGCTCTCATGAGACCCCACCTGGAGCATTACATACAGTCCTGGGGCCCTCAACACAAAAAGGAAATGGAGTTGTTGTAACAGGTCCAGAGGAGGGCCACAAAGATGATCAGAGGAGTGAAGCACCTCCGCTATGAGGAAAGGCTGAGAGCTGGGACTCTTCAGCCTGGAGAAAAGAAGGCTCCGGGGGACCTTATAGCAGCCTTCCAGTACCTGAAAGGGGCCTACAGGAAAGCCGGGGAGGGACTTTTTATAAGACCATTTAGTGACAGGACAATGGGAAATCATTTTTAACTGGAAGAGAGTAGATTTAGATTAGATATCAGGAAGAGATTCTTTACTGTGAGGGTGATGAGACACTGGAACAAGTTGCCCAGTGAGGCTGTGGATGCCCCCTCCTTGAAGGCATTCAAGGCCAGGCTGGATGGGGCTTTGAGCAACCTCGTCTAGAGAGAGCTGTCCCTGCCTATAGCAGGGGGGTTGGAACTAGCTGGTCTTAAATGTCCCTTCCAGCCCAAACCATTCTGTGATTCTATGAATTATGATTCATATACATGATTAAGTGCCTAGGTTTCAAAAATGAGGTTATTAAATCTGATTTATTAAAAATTATTCTTGACAGATTGAGTCCTCTGGTTTTCAGTCATTTCTAATTCTGCCAAATATTGGCCAAATTACTTTATTAATTTGTAACTGGATTTTGAGATGTTCTAGTATAAATCAAAGAACACAGATGTGGTATTACTGTTATCATTGTTAACATTACAGTTGTTTTAACTGTTAACATTACAGTTGTTTTAGTGATGCATGCCCACGGATGGATGGGCAAAACAGTCCTTGCCAAATATGCAAGGATATATATAAATACACATAAATATATAAAAATAACCCAAATGGATACAAAAATTACATTGCAAATTGATGAGAAATAGAAATTATTTTTGTTAGTGACTGGTATAAGAGAATGAGAAAATATTTCTGAACCACAAGAATTGGTAAATAATCTGAGCAAAAATACCGAAAAGGATAAAATATTTCCCAACTGGAAAGACAGTTGTCCACTTTAGTCTTTACACGTAACATAAAAATTACAGCAGTTAGATAGTGAGGTCCTAAACAAAATGGTCCAAGACAAAATTATGGAGCACAAACACCAAAAGAGGAAAAGGCTTTTCATGGACCCTTCTAGACAATGCTTTTCATATTTGTCAATCAAAGTGAAAAAAAGAGAACTAGAATTATTTATACAAAGAGATCCAAGCATTAATCTATCTTTTTTTCTTTTGATATAATGTATTTTATCTCCTGAAGACTAATATTCTTTTTAACAAGACTTACACTTCAGAAACAGAAAATCTGAAGGAGAGAGTGACCAGGGGAGATGGTCTGACTGTGATAATGTAGGAAGAAATACTGAGATGACAGGAGGTAGGTCAATTGTCTGAATGGAATGTAACTACAATATATGTATTCCATACAACATGTAATGATGCTGAACACAAGCAGTAGGCAACAAAGGAAAATAATTTAGTACCTTTATGAAGAAACTACAATGGTTTCATTGCTAAGTTATACTAACTTATGCAAGTAGAGCAAAGGTAAAACCAAATAAAAAGCACATACTTGCTTTGAGTAAATTTTACCCATTAACAAAGATTTTCAGTTTTCAAAACCAAAAAGAAACAAAAGCATAGGCTATAAAAAAGAAAAGATAGTATGAGCCATACCATATCTTCAGAAACAAGAATGAGTTTGTTCATTTAAAGCTCAAAATCACAAAAATCAAGAACTTTGTTGGGACTTAAGTATCTTATAGTCTTATAATATAAATCTTTTAATTACCATTTAGGGTCTATGAAGATGATTATGAAAGTTCACCTTAGGTTCAAAAGCTTCACATATTTTCTGTATCTGGCAATAATTTTCCTAAACAAGGGGAAAGAATGAGCTGTATGCTGACATGTGAGCAGGAATGTAAGATGGTAGGCACTAACACTGGAAAAAAAAAAAAAAAAAAAAAAAAAAAGATAAAAAAATACATGCATGTGAAAAACTGCATAGTTTTATAGTCTTGGACCTTGCTAGCTTTCCATTTTAGAGGTTTGTCATTAAAACTAAGAGAACCAGCGAGCTTCTATGGCTGTATTGAAGTACTAAACATATTTCAGTTTACATCAGTTCTTTTCAAAAACCTTAGCACAATTGTCAAGACATTCCACTGAAGTTAGTTAATCTTGTATAAAGGGTAGCTTATTCTAATTGTGATTTTGTGAAAAGTTACTAATAGGCTATTTTGAATAATGTTTCTTTTAATAACAAATTCATTTACAAAAGGAATGAATTTCTTGTAAAATCTCAATATTTAAACAAAGAAAACAAACTTCTCTTCATTAATATCATTTAAACTATACGTAAGACTGTACATAACAGTACACTCTCCATGCCAAGCTGTATAGTATCATAAATGTACATGCCTTAGAGGAAAAAAATATAAATATGAAGAACAATGTTGTTCAGAAGAAAAAGAGCTGTATTTTCTCCCTGAGAGTTTTAAAAATAAGGTTTTACATCTTAAAACAGCTCTTTAATTGAAAAAATACTAAATTTAGTAATTGCAAATTACTAAATCAAATCATTCCACTAACTTAGGATAAGAAGAATGTCAAATTTTCATTTATTTTTCTCATCCCACAGGGATACTGCCCATGTTGACCACCAGAAAAATTCAGTAAGGCTTAGCTTTTCCTATTTGTCTTTTAGAGAAGCAATGACATTCTGTTAAGTATTAGAACCAATTCTGCAAACTACTCAAATTTCATACAAGCATGGTTTAAATAATCACACACAATTCATAGATCACTTTGATAAACCCAGAAGGTAATACAGATGTGGCTGAAGCCTGCTGGAACATTCTCCTGAGTTTTCTCACCTTCTCCTAGGAATATAGGAGTTGTATTGCCACTGAGCAAATAAAGGTTTTTCATAGGTCAAGAGGGCACAGAATCTTCTTCCAGAGGATCGAGTTGCTTCAAAGCTGTTGATAAGATGTTCCAGTAAAAGAAAATAAGATGACAAAGCTAAATCTCACAAATTCTGAAAGGGAAAAAAATCTCCTCTGCAACTGGGACTAACATTTTCATTTTAGACTGTGACATCCAACATTTTACAACTTCTTACTACTGAAAACTGTCAGAAGTTATTAGAATGCCTCCCCCAAATTCTCAAGGTATATCACAGTTCCTTGCCTTATCTAATTAACTGGAACAAGAAACAAAATCTGTTCACACGTGAAACTGTTACACTGCTGGAAAGAAAAACAAAACAAAACACAGGGTCCATGACTTTTCTCCCGCCTCCAAGTAAGCAAATCAACTATACAAACTATTATAGTATTATAGCAAAATTCACGGTACATCAACCTAAAACTCAGAGCTAGTACCTAGTAGTCTGGAGAGCCAAACAGCTCACTAACATTTGTAGATGCTTCTGAAGGTTGAAACTAGGTGGCTGTTTAAGAGAAACCGTGGAGAAAAGTCTTTTCTAAAACAAGGAGAATCCACTTTCAAATCCAAACTTCCAACTGGGAACTGCAACAGAAATAGAAGATTTATAGCCAGAGCTTCCCAATTAACTCAGCTTCTCACTGCAGGAATTCCACCTCCACATTTGTCAGTCTCAACAGAACAGTCATAAATCCAGAGATCCCCTGGATCTATGAATGCTAACATAACAAAACAGGTAACTTGCTCAGTATCTGAAGTGTGAAGAAGTGAAGCAAAAGAGATCTCTTTCACAAGCTTTACACATAACAGGACCCACTTGCTCTCACATTCTCTTCTGCAGGCACTCATGGATTTCTTTCACTGTTGCTCCCTACTTTATCAGAGCAGCAGACAAAAGACAACTAGAACTTTGATAGCAGAGGTAAAGTTTACTAAGCAGAGGGCCAGGCTGCTTGTTCTGTGTGGATTTCATAGCAACTTATGTAGAGAATGTAGCAAATACATATTTTAGAAGCAAACAGAAAGGGAATGTCTGGCTGTTATGGACTGTGAAAAGAACGAGACAATATGATGAAATTCAACAATTAGTAAAAATAGGGAAAAAACATCTTGAAAAAATTATTTAAGAAACAAATAGCTCCATAAGCTCCAATTTTAGTCAAAATATAACTTTTGAAATTAAACCGAAGTATGGAATTTGAACAGCAAATTCTAACAACTCAGATCAGACTGGGCAGTAACAGAGAATCCAAATGCCACTGTACTCCGTGCAGGTGGGAAATGGGAAATAGAAGATGCACAAGAACATACAATGGATACAGCTCACAGTTCAATCGATATAAAGTTTGTCTAATAATCCAGATGCATAAAACCAAAAGATTAAGCAAAGGCAGCTATTTCAAACAGTAGATCACAACAAATTTGTAAATTAGGAACTCCCAGTATTCTGACAAGAAAAGTGTAAGCACTCTTTAAAGTAATTTTAGATGATACAACCTAAGAAGTTGTCTAATATGGTCAGCTCTTCAGATACAAATCAGTCTGCAAGACAGAAATGTCACTACTACACATGTACACGATACAAAGGAAATTTTATTGTATACACTCTGAACAAAGACTTCATACAGAGAAGCCAGTGATAGAAATAACACAGGTCTTATTTATACACAGAAGTTAGACTACATGTTAATAGATCCCTCTGAAAGTCTTTTTTTTTTTTTGTGAAGACAAATCCCTCATATTACAAGCATCTAACAGCCTGCAGTGTGCTTAGAATAAGACAAAGCTTCACAAATAAAAGTTTCTCCATAGATGCAAAATAAATTGAAATATTATTTGCATATGAAATATACGGAGCTGTACCAACAAACTGCAAAGAAAACCAGAGGAAACTATACTACAGTGTTAGCTACCATCAGCTGTATAGAATCAGCTATATATAATACACTCCAAACAAAAGTTTACACTGTTTCATTATTTACACTCAGCTGCAGAGACAGCACACACCACAGCTGCCACACCAATAATTACATTTCTTTCACACATTTATTTCCTTTATTTCCCAGATTTAAGACACAACGTCCCACAATAACAAGATACTTTTTTTGGCTGTGTGCTTCTCATAAAGCATCAGATTCACAAGTTCAGTTGCTGGGAAACTAAGAGGCAATTTCACGTGCCTACAATCCAAACTTCAACAGCATAAGACAGAGACATTCTAGAACACATTACAGCAGTTTCACAAAGCAGCACTGCCACTTACACACAATACCAAGTTTCAGCAGAAGTCTCCCTTCATCAGTTAAATATGAGGTCTCACTTTCCACATTGATACTTGTTTAACTTTGTCAGTTCTTACAAGGCTAGTATTTGCATTTGTCTTCAGGCTGCAACGTCCAACCTAGGAAAAACAGGGGCAGCATTAAGTAAAATTATACCCAAGACAACCAAATGAGAAGTTTACAATAAAGACAGTTTAAAGATGTTCTGTACTCTTAACCTAGGAAGAATAAGAGAGTAAACCCGTGAAATTACTTTAAGCACATTTATTCTTCAGAATACTCGTGGGTAAACAATTAGAATAAGCATATTCATCATACTAATCTTGCAGTTAAGCCTCTGCTTTAACCGAAAGAGCCCATCTTTCTTTATCTACTCCTGAACATGCTAGCACTCCAGTCCCTCTTCCAGGGCTTTATAAATTCAGCTGCTAGATCTGGAACGAAAGATGATCCATAAATAAGCTCTTCCCGGATCTCACTTCTATCTTCCCATCTAGAATCAGGTATGCTAGCCATGCAAAGCAGTAATCTACAATATAAGACTGGCTGTTTGGTTTAAACAAGTTTCTAGCTGTCTGTATTTTCTCATGTGCTCTGCAACGACATTCAGAATCTTTATTCAGAATAAAGATGCAGAGTTTGTAGAAATGATGCTACCACAAGAGAAATGCTAAACCAAAATCTTTCATTTTCATCTTTGAACACACAGCAAGTTTAGACAGACTTCTTGTAAAATTAGTTAATTAATAGGCTTACTAAATACACAGTTTCTACGCGCGAATAACTACTAATTACCATCAAGCAAATGTCCATACCTCAAAAAACCACATGCTACATTTTTCAAGATATGAAAAACTTACATAAAAACATACCAGTGGGATTTCTGGACTAGAAAATGGGGAACTATCAAAAGATCTGTTTTCTTTCTCCAGTGAATCATCCTCATCTTCATACTTATGTGCAAATTTCTGTTTTAGTGCATGAGTCAGTAGAGCAACTGGATCCCAATCTGAGCTTCTCCTTTTTTTTGGTTTAGACACAGGAGTACCTCCAGGTGACCTATAAAGAAAATGTTTTATTGCCTGCCCATAATTATGTACTTAGTTATCTAAAATCCCAAGACACGACTTTTATATACTCCCTGTCCTATCCTAGGTCACACAAATAATGCTGCTCACATTATTTTCAGCAATTCACCAAATAGGACTACTAACAGTACACTTAAGAACTTGTCAGCCAGACTGTTAGCTCAAAAATGCTGCTCCTTAAAGAAAAGTGACAGTAAATCAATCAAGTAGTGAGGTAATGGATTAAAAGAAAAAAATAAAAGTATGGTTTTTATAACACGTTACATTTCATAGCTATTTTTAAGCATATTACTGGGAAATGCCCACTATGTTGAAAAAGGTTATGAAATATTTTGATATAAACTTCACTAAGAAATCTAGAAAAAAAAAAAAAGAGAGAACTTACACAATTTCTCAGAGCAATCATATTTAAAGAAAAATACCACCTCTTTTAAGTAAATATGCATCCAGATGAAAATAAAGTCCCACTTATAAACCACACTTGAACTCCCTTCATACATTACTCACCACTCCCACCAGGGAGTGACCCAGGAGGTGCTCAAGAAACATTTAGATGTTGTACTGAGAGACATGGTTTAGTGAGAAATATTGGTGACAAGTGGATGGTTGGACTGGATGATCTTAGAAGTCATTTCCAACCTTGGTGATTCTATGATTATTAAAGGAAATTCATCAAATTTGGCACAAAGGTTTCTAAGAGATTTTCCATCCAACTGAGGACCTAAGCATCCAAATATGAAAATGTTTATAGTCAAAAATTAGAAAACTTGTTCCCATCAAATCCAAAATTGAAAGATGGCAAAAAGACACCAGATCTAAAGAGCACCTAGCACCCCAGTGCCAACATAAATATAGAAATTAGTGACTAGTTCAATAAATTAAGTCATAAAAGGCCATGCTAACTACTGAGATATTTGAAACAAATCTCTAAGTACTCACACTTTAGCCTAGTAAAGCGCTATTTCCAGATAAGTGAATTGTTCCTAAAGCACACCGACAGTGTAACTCTGACAGTTACAGACAACGTGATTTTATCATGAAACCTGGAAGGA
This sequence comes from Meleagris gallopavo, assembly GCF_905368555.1. NCBI lineage: Eukaryota > Metazoa > Chordata > Aves > Galliformes > Phasianidae > Meleagris > Meleagris gallopavo. Next base: position 54,486,935 of record NC_139405.1, on the reverse strand, counting down.
CAGAGTTCACCCTTCATATACAATCAAGCTGTTGGAGCACTTGCCCACTGTGTAATGTGATGCTCAGGTGGTAGAAGCAGGGATCCTCAAGCTCTCAGCTCTGGAGAACAAAGGCCTACTCTTCCCATTAAACTGCTGTCAGACTGCTGCCTGACAGGCTGGACAACAACGTAAGCCCAAAGGTAGGAGGAAGGACGGCAGATATAAATTTCTCGTTAACTTCTACCTCCAGAAGTCAAATAGATGCCTAAATCCAGGAGCACTTCAGATACACACCTATCAGTTCCTCTATGCCCCTGCTCAACATGATGATCGTTCAAACTGTAATTATAAGCATTTCACTTCTCACCTTCTTCTTTCACACAACATGAAATTATATAGAAGAAAACACACAAGGGGTGCCCTGAAAGTAATGCCTCCTATTTTATGAAACTGGCCCACAGTGGGGATTGCTGGCAGTATGGCAGTACAGCCTGAACTTTACTGCCAATATTCTCTTATTCGTTACATATTCAATTGCTCTTGTATACTTTTTTTTTAAACTCCAGAAGTTCAGACAACCGACAACTTCTATCACATCTAAGAAAGCAGACCAACACTGACACAAAGACATGTTACAGGCTTTAGTAAAGAAATTTTGTAACCTGTCAACAGAGCTTAAAATCAAAATAGTAGACCATGAAAAGTATTATAATACAACTGCACTATTTAAATTCATGAAGCATCTTCAATAAGACACAGAATGTATTTAACGGTTCAAAGGAAAGACCAGAATATTTTTGTTAAGTTAGTTCCCAGTGTTTCCCAAAAGATACGTCCTTTCACAGCAAATGTAAAAAGTTTACTTTTCAAAGCACTTTCCAGAACCCTGTGTGCAACTTCGTAAGTTATTTTCAAATAGACTCAGTCTTGAAACAAAAGACACACACACACACACACACACACACACACCAAAGAATCAAACAACCTGAGATTTCTATACTAACGTAGGACAGTAGTTTTAAAAGTTGTGATGTTCAGCATTTTTAAATTGATCTAAAAGCTGCACCATGAGTACCTTACACTCCAGTCCAAGAACTTAAACATTATAAACTTCAGTTTGTCAGTAATAGCTGCTTGTTAAATTGATGTTTCATCTTGGTGTTCTCTGCTGCTGCTTTAGCTGCTGTGATGACTGCACAGCCTTGGATAATTCAGGTATGCATTCAATTCAACCTACCTTTCGATAGCACGCAACTGAACTTTGTTTAGATCTTTCAAAACATCCATCATGCTAGGAATGTTCTTCATCCTCTGGGGATCAGCACTATCACCTGTAGTTGAAGCACTCTTTCTTGCAGCACGACGTTGTTTTATAAGTTCAACTGCTGAATTACTAGCATCAACACCAGATGGTGCAGCAGAAGGAAGTGGGGGAGGAGAAGGAATTGCAAAGTGATTGTGAGAGACAGACAATGGCGTAGAAGTCATGGTTGGCACTGGGTAAGATCCGTCTGGAATGCTGAATGTTCTAAAGGGTTCTGAATGCAGTCATAAAAGAAAAAGAGGGATTTTATTTTTAACAGTCAGTACTATCTTAGCAATTAACAACATTAAACCTGAGTCATCCTAGACATTGCTTAAGCCCAGATAAGACAACCCTCCCTGTTAAAGCACTTTCTTACACAACTCACGTATCATACCACAGAAGAAAATAATTACACTTAAAACCAAGAACAATTTTTGTTTTAAACACATAGATTAAGCATGCATGAAATAACAGAACTGAGGTGGTTTGGGCTGCTCCAATTTTCTCCATTTATATCTTTGATCTTTGCACTAGATTAATCAGGAACCTGAAGCGGAAGGCACCCCACAGCTACATACAGTTCATTCTCAGTGGTCTGAAGGTGACAATAAACCAAATAAAGCATCAGCAAAGAAAATAAAAAATATAAAACAGATTACAAAACTGTAATCAGAACACTAAGGAGAAGTGTCAGCAGAACTAAGCTGAAGGATAAGTGGCCTCAAAACTGTTTAAGTTCACTTGGCGCAGTACTCACTACACAAACATAAATCACAATTAGTCCCAATGCTTTAACAGCCACAGTGGAGTCAGTGTACAAGGCAAGCAGGATCTCAAAACATTTAAGGGAAAAATCAGAAGACTGAAGCTCATATTAGAGAATAACTATCTTTGATGCTCCAAAGATAGTTGGGCATCTACTTGGAGCACTTGTTTATCTTAAATCCTGAACCTGACTTCCTCAGAATATTTTAACCATTATTTGATAACTTGTCAGAAGCTGTACGTAAGTATAAAGTTAAAATTATTATTTTTTACAACAGTAACTGGTGGTTTATTACTAGTGCTGTTACCAAGTTCTTTCACAAACATGAAAATGAATATGGACATCATGTAGGATCAACTGCATTTGAAATTGGCAAGCAAGCCACAAAAAGTTGAAGGGTGGAGAGGCTGGGGAAGAAAAATTTTTAAAAAGTAATAAATAAACAAGCCACAGCAGCAATACAAGCATCACAAAACAAATAGTACATTCATAAATGTTGTTGGGTGTAAGTAACTCCAAGTAAAGAAATTAGAGATATTCTATACCAATCTCAGAGGCATGGCAATCCATGAAGAAGATTCCTAAGGTAGAAAAAAACAGAAAGGCTTACGTGATGGTAGGCTTCCCAATGTCTGTGCTGCAACAATTGCGGCGATCTGAGTACGAAGAAAGGTTAGCTCATCTTCGAGCGCAGAAATTTTCCGGAGTGCTGCATGATCAACAAGACTGTCTTTCTGTGTACTGGTTTTTGAAACACTTGGTATGGAATCGATAGATGGATGTAAGTCGTGATAAGCTGTACTTTTTTCTTTTCTCCAAAATTCAGTCCTAGAAAGGAATAAAAGACAGTTTAAAAGGTTCAGCCAGCAAAAGAAATCTCAAGACTCCACATCTGTCCAAGCAAGTTATCATCATTCTGCAAGACATAAAATTTGCAAACTATTTAAGAAAATGTTCAGCTGATCATAACTTAAAAAGTGTTTTAAATCTTCATCAGTTAAAGGAACATAATAATCCTTGAACAGTCATAATCAAAATAGATAGTTTACTTGGGGATAAATTATACAAGGCTGTAGTGCAGGACTGAGCTGCTACTATTCCATCTGACTGTGCTGCCTCTCCCTTTTCCCTGCATGAAACAATAGATACAGAAGGTAGGAAGAATCAGCAATAATCTCTTCAAAACGACTTCACACGTTTTAGTCATTTATCAAACTCTGCAAGATGAACACTGTAAGCAGCAAAGAACTTGTAATCTTTCAGAAAGTACACTAGAGGATAATCATAAATTTTAATGCTTACCAAATAAGAACCTTATCTCTTTTAAGCTGTACACGTAACACAAATGCATTAGAGAATTGTGCTACAGCTCTTGTGTTTCAACTTTAAAAGTTATTTCAAGTCAGGGCCTGCAGAAATAACTTTAAATTACAGAATGAGCGTAAACTCAAACTATCAGAATGAGACAATGAAATGAAGAAATTAAATTTACTTTATTCCAAATTCATTAAATATTCACTGAAACAAAACCAGACCATTCTCCTTACATCCATCATCCTTTTACTTAAAACCAGACCTGCAACATTGTTTTCTGATTTGTGAAAATGTAAATTTTCACATTTTTGTAAATGTGAGAATTTCATACTAGGTCAGAAGGAAGAGATATCCATTACACCTGACCTTGAAAAACATCTCATAAAGCCAGGAGAGGAGGAGGAAGAACAGAAACAACAGAAAAATGAAGTGTGTTGGATCTGAGTTAGACAAGCTAAAGAGCAGCACACTCAAGATAAAACAGGATACACAGTTCCTTTTCACAATACTCTTACTCTTTTAGTATTTTGCAAGTGCTTCAAAACAACTTTGGTAGTTCAAAGGTAACAGAAGAACCCAAAGATGAAAAACAAATATATTACAACTTCTATAGTATAAAGTGTGTTATCTGAATTTACTAGGGTCTTGAAATTTCAGTACCAGCAAGCAGTAAACAAAGATAACAGAAAAACAGATGTCAGAAAAACAGTATAAAGCTCAATTACACTCTAGAATGTAGAGATGGATACAGAAGTATCCACATTTAAATCTTGCTTCTGACTCCTCCTCTGACTTTGAACAGATCCTATATAAGGAACAGTAAGCCAACTTCCTATTTTTTTTCTCTAGAGGAATAGAAAAGGGATGGGGGGAAGACTTGTATACCATCTGTTTGCAAATTTCAGAATAATTTGTCATCTTATAGTACTTACATTTTATCAACGTACAAAATTTCTTTCAGCATGTTATTAAAGAACTAAAGAGTTAAAACTCTTTAGTGATATCTCAGAGAGCAAAAAAAGACTTCTTGAAGTACATTAAAGGCAAGAGGAGGCCTAATGAAAATATTGGACAGCTACTGGATGAAGCCAGTTGTTTGACAGAGATTATGAAAAGGCTAATATTAATGATAGACCTTGTATTGCCCAGTCCTATGAGCTGGAAGACCGCGACTGCAAATTTCCATTTGTCGACATAAAATGTTAAGGAACCAGTTCTATCAGTCAAATGTTTCTAAGCCCATTGAGTTTGATAGGATTCAGCCAAAAGTACTGAGGAAGTTAGGAGATGTTATAGCTGGGCCTCTCTGTCAGCAATCTTGGGAATCCAGGGATGTCTCTGCTGACAGGCATCTAGACAACTATATCCCAATTCACAAGAAGGGCACAAAAGTCAACCTTGGAAATTACAGACATGTTAGTTTAACTTTAGTGCTTGCAGAGATTTTGGAGAGAGAGATTATCCCAGCACTACTAAAAGACACTTAAAAGATAATGTAATAATCTGGCCCAGCCAACACGGCTCCACAAAGGAAAAGTCCTGTCTTGCTAATTTGATATCCTTCTACAACATCACCTCCCTAAGTAGAAGAGGAGAAGGCAGTGGATTTAATTTTCCTAGACCTTAGTGAGACTTTTGATATGGCTCCACAGTAGCGTTCTGTACAAATCATCCAACAGTGAGGTGAACAAGTACACAATACAATGGGTGAAGAACTGGCTGAACGATAGGCCTCAGAGGGTTGTAATCACTGGGAATATATCTAGCTGACAGCTAGTTGCTCTTGCCATTCTCCAAGGTTCAATTTTGAGGCCAGCTCTATTCAGTCTATTTTTCAGTCATCTGGATACAGGAGTTCAACGCATCTTTAGTAAACTTGTTGATGATACTGAAGTAGGAGGTGCTATTCACTTTCTTAAGGGATGAGAAGTATGGCTGAGGTATCTAGATAAACTGGAGAGCTGAGCAATCATCAATAGCACAAAACTTAAAAAGAACAAATACCAGATCCTTCAGTTGGGGTAATGTCAGACAGATACGTATATACTGGGAGAGCTGGCTGGAGAGCTGCAGAGCAGAAAGGGGCCTGGGGTGCTGGTGACAGCAGGCTCAACACAAGCCAGCAGACAAGAGGGCAAACAACATTTTGGGATGCATTAAACACAGCACAACCAGCCAGCCAAAAGAGGTGATTCTCCCTCCATATTTCAGTGGTAGAGTAGCCTCACCTGGAACACTGTGTGAAGCTCTGGGCTCTACAATTTAAAAAGGTATATTAAGGTCCTTGAAAGCATCCAGAGGAAGGCAACAAAGCTGAACAGAGGGCGGGAAGATATGTCCGGTGAGGAGAGGCTGAGGACACTGGGTTTGTTAAGACTGCAGAAAAGGAGGTTAGGGGTGACCTCATTGATCTTTACAACTTTACAAAGAGGGAAAGTTGAGAGAAAGGTCAAAATCTTTTCTCCTTGGTATCAGTGATGGGACACACGGCAACAGCTAAAAAAAGCGTCATTGGAGGTTCAGACTAGAGAGTAGGAAAGTCCTCATTACCAAGAGAGTAGTTTTGCACTGGAAGAGGCTTCCTAGAGAGGCAGTTGATGCTCTGTGCCTGTTCGTGTTTAGAGGGCATTTGGATAATGCTCTCAATGATATGCTTTAACTTCTAGTCAGCCTTGAAGTAGTCTGATAGCTGGAGTTGGTGATTTTTATAGATCCCTCTCAACTGAAACAATTCTACGTTCTTCAGTCCATTAAAGTAACAAACTTCACACATACAGCACTGTAGCAATCAGATACAAAGGAGACATTTAAACATTTTTTCTGCATTTTCTCCTTTACAATGTTTATCAAAACATTTGTGAACTAAGATATCAACAAGAAACATCTTATGCTTTGTTGCAACATGTTTCTCTTAAACTTCTGCCCCTACAAAATACTTCTTGAGTAAAAACATGAGTCAAAAACTAATTTATCTGATACGCCATTAGGAGGAAAGACAGCACTCAGCACTAGAAATCTTTCAGATAAAAATATTCTACACAGGAAGCACTTCTGATGAAAAGTTTGCAGGCTTGGTTTAACTGGAACCCTGAGAAAGCTTGGAGACAAGAACAAAAGACAAACGTTTATGCTATTACTCCTTTCAATGCATAGATTTTACCTCTACTTACCTAAATCTAGCAAATGGTTGTCCTTCCTCATGTGCTACCCATAGGACATCAGCAAGTGATGGAGCTACAGGAGTTGGAACCACGCTTTGTTCATCATGATCCAATGGACTCGGGTGATGAACAAACTAAGACAAAAATATGCATAGAAAAACTGGACTTAGTGCACACTAACAATTTTGCCTCAGCAAAAAAGTTTTAAATAGTGCTGTAAGCGTATTGAGAAAGTGAACTTAAGGGATGTGAAGTATCAGTTAAACCTACTAAAAAGATCAAGAAAGCTATCGCTGCCTTTAGGAATTAGAAGATGTAAGCAGTTGAAGTTTAAGTATAACCATAAATTGCTTACTTGAAAATAAGGTCTCGGGTAGGGCTGTAAGGAAAGAATTGTCCCAAGTCTACGAACAACACTTCGAGTAGATCCATATTCCTTTCTTTGGCAAACAGATATGACCTAAAAACAAGAATACCGTATAATAGAGGGACCAAAATTGAAGCCCATTGTTTTTATATTAAAGGATATTAAAGGGCGCAACATTCTATGCTATTAAGGGCAATGCAGTCAGATTAACGCAATCTTCCCACACCTTTCTCAAGCTGAAGGTTCTAGAAGCTTTAGCAGCCTGCTTCCAAAACTACATGCAGACAGCCTGCCCCAGCATGTATCGGAAGCACAAAGGCCATCGAGGAACGCAGCAGGTACATCGCATCATTAGCAAGATTCTGAGCTACCGAATGAAAAGCAGCACATTTTTGAGCAACCAGACGCATCTGCGTGGCTCGCAGGAAAACCTCTCAGTAAAGAAGCAACACAGGCATACCGTACCTTAGCCTGGTACCTCCGTAACGCCGCACACAGCTGTTGGACGCTCCCTCCCGACGGGACCACTGAGGAGAGGCGCGCTCCGACCGCACGGCCGCCGCCCAGCACGCGAGTTTCCAGGAAGGCGGCCTGTCGGCGAAGCACCGAATGCAGACAGGAGAACCAGGGAACGGCCCGAAGTCCCAGGTAGCTCCGCACCAACGGAACGGATCCCCGGGTGCCTCCCGCCGGCACGCTCCTCCCCTCCTCCCCCAGGCAGCGCTCCCTCTCCTCGCCCAGCTCTCACCTGCTCGGGCGGCCAGCCCAGGTACTCCAGCAGGCGCCGCAGGAGGTGCAGCAGCAGCACCATGGCGGCACCGCGAGGCGGAGGGAGCCCCGGGCCGGCACCCCGCGTGCCTCGAGCCCCAGCTGGCGGCACCTATCAGCGAACGGGGGCGGGACGGAAAGGAAGTCTCACCAATAGAGAGACGGCACCGCTCAGCACAGCCAACGGAGGGCCGGGGGCGGGCCGCTCCCGCGGGGCGCGTCGGGAGGGGGCAGTTTGAATGCCGCCGGCACGGCGGTTTGAATGCCGCCGCTGCCATTGTTTGCGCCCTGAACGGGCACCGCGGCGGCTGAGGAGGAACCTCCTCCACCAGCAGGAGCCTGTCCGAGGTGTACGGCTGGTGGGCAGCGAGCCGCGTCTGGTTTAGCTTTGGGAGGATGGGGCCTGAAAGAAGGTCTTAACATCCTCCTTGGACATCACAGCTGTGCACAAAGCCTCCAGCTTGCTTTGCATCTCTAATCCCTGCTGCTAAAGGCAGGCAAGCAGCATCCAACTTTTATAAGAGGACAACGTGAATGCTTGTCTTCTTGCGCGCTCAAGTGAAACAGGGAATAATAACAACTTTTAAAAGTCTGCCTTCCTATGATGATAAAAAGTCACATTAATTTCAGGATAGTTGAGGTAAAGTTGCTTTGTCTTTGGCCACCATAAAACAACGTAGTGTCTCTCCCAGGACCCAAAGGAAGCAAAAAGCACAAAAAAGGACTTCTGTCCTCACTCTGGAATGTCAAGTATTCAGCTCCTTAGGTAATTAAGCAATAGTCCTCGAACTTTTCAGCTTCCATGAGAGGTCCTTTCAGCTAAACAGTCCACAAACACAGTAAGTAACTTGGTGCAGCAAAGTGATGTAGGGTATTTTTAAGAGAAAAGGAACGTGGAGCATGTGCAATAATAGTACGCTATACTCATGAACAAAGGAAACTCCTTATGGCAGCAGGACTTGACTGGGTGACAGCCGTTCAGCTGCTAACCACTATTACAGAGGGTATGCCACATCCATACATAAAAGCTGCATCCCACTGGGAAAAATTAATGCACTCCAGTTGAGAAGAGTCCCCAGCACAGTAATATCTATGCCACCCTGAAGCGTCCAATTAACTACATTTGCCCATTAATTCTAACTGCGTTGAAAAAGTCTGTGGTTTTCTCACTGGGCAGATGAACCAATGAGTCAAATAAATAAACTATGTTTTAGATCTGCATGCAGTTAATCTTTTGACTTGTTCAAGAAAACTACAGCAAGTTCAAGAAAGGACATACGATATTATCACATCAACAGACAAAACTAGATTACTAAAAGTCAGTACAATATGCAAAGCTTTTTTTTTTTTTTTAAATCTGACCAAGACTTGAGTAGTACTGTCTCATTACTTCAAACCAGATCTTGAGCAACAGCAGAACCATGGAAATTTTTCTCCAGCTGTGTAGTTATTGTTCTATCTGTTCAGAATTCTGACTCTCAAAGAGCAGCTTGCACTGTTGTCAATAATACTAGTGTCAAAGTTGTCAAAAAGTTGAGATAAATTGCTAATTACAGGGCATCATCTTTATTCATGTTTACAAGTGTGTCTCAGTAACAGCTCCTAAATGTAAACCTATCCTGAAACACTTGGGTGGAATGCAACTGCTATAGCCTTCTCATGCAGTTACTATTGTGGCTGTTATTCGTAACTTGTAATGTGGATTGATCTTGAGACAAAATACAGAGGAAATAGGACTTACAAGTTGGTATTTAGAAAACTGTGCAACAGTATTTGCCTTCAGAAAACACATTTACCCACTGCTCCATCATCTCCTTACCGAAGGAGGGTAAGGGTCCACAGAGCTGGAAAAAGACAGGTATCTCAAACATAAGTGCACAATGGAGGTGATTTTAGTTTAACTGCATCATCATCATCAGTAACTGCTTTGGAACTGCAGGTTTCAGTAGGGAAGTGGTACTTGCTAACTTGAATCATTTATTTCTATGCAATTCTAAAGAGCACAGATGTGACCTGCTTCATCTACTTACAAAAGGATTTTGTGAAAAGACAGCTTTAATAAATGAAGAGTGATGTGGGGCTTACAAATTGATGCCTTCGGAGACAAAAGAAAGTGACAACTCTTCTGCATACTCACTAAATGCCAACACAGCAAAGCTAATGCAGGAAAGGTTTCACTGTTATGTAGGTGTTTGTTTTTACTGTTATGCTACTGATTGTTTCTGGAAAGTAAGAGGATGTGAGACTTAATTCTAAATTGAGAAAATGAACAACTGCATACTGTCTAGACCAGCTGCTGCAATTTATTTTCCTATAAAAATGAATGTTTGATTTCCTCTGAACTGTGTACCATGAAGAGATGAAGTAGATTCAGGAACTCTTGTATTGCTGGAGAGCAACAAGTTAGAATGAATAACTTAATTTAAAATGTAATTGAATATCTGATACAGGAAGGAAGCTTGAACCCTCCTCCTTCTGCCCAGGATCTGTCAATGACAGTCTCTAGCTTTCAACAAGAGAAATACAGAATACACTAAATACTTCCAATTCACTTGTCGTACAACTACTTCAGCAGATCTGAGAACTTCAAAGCACATTCTCCTTATTAATTCCAACACAACTGTGAAAATTCACTACTTAATATACTGAAGGACTAGACAGTATGGTAAATGCTTAATTTTAAAGTCAAGAAAAAGTCTGAGCTCAATTTAGCTTCTACTTCTTACAGATCTCTGAAGGACTGCAACTTGCATCTTTCATTGTCTGAAATGAAGCACTCAAACTTACAGCTGTCACTGTCTCTCCTGTAAGTAAGAAATTATGTTTATTAAAAAATGCACTCAAGTTAAGTGGAATTTTAAAAAAAGGATTTTTATAACCTAACCTACAGATACGTCTAAAGGTAAGGCTGCGTAACAATCAAGTGCCATTATCAAAGCAATCTGTACTAGATTACCCTGCACATTCAATGAAGCAGAAAACTTAGGCAAGAACTACTTTTCCTTAAAAAAAAAAAAAAACAAAAAAAAACCCACCCCACACCACAACAGGTCATCACACAATCCAGCTTCAACTTGAGGTAGATGATGCAGACTATCTCTTCTGAGGTTATGATAGTAAAGTTTGGTCCTATTCGTTAGTTTCAGATAGATATAGTGCTCCCATTAAGATAGCCTCTGACACTGTATACCAGTTTATTGTTCTGCTCATTTTCTTGCTTCTAATTAGTATGCACAAGTTACATGCAAGATTTACTTCGAAAAATAATCAGTTCACATTTCAAATGGTTATTAAAAGATGCACTGTACACACAAAAGCAGGTTTTACAAAAAGGGTAGTCTGCCTAAACTTCCTAAAATGTAAGGCAGAAATTATCTTTTAGTACCTACCACTGAAGGGCAAATATTAATCCTATTTCCCTTTCTACACAGATGCTGGTACAGCAGTGCAATCTGAAATCCATTTTCTTCAAATACAGTTAGAATGCTGTTTTTTTGCCTTCTATTATTTAGCATGGATAGGTCAGATGGTTAATCACTAACAAAGCTAGTAGGAGAGCAATGTATTTAGGACAAATAGATTTTCATTTTAAAAGCACTTTTTTTTTTTTAAATACTGTAGACTGACTCCTATGCTTTAACTGCAATACTGAAAGGGCACAACTATTCAGAAAAATCAGTGTGAAAGACTAACTCATTTCTCACACCCTCTGCTAACAGCTTTTATCAAGTTACAACTTCAGACTTACACACTGGATAAAGTGGAATACTAAGAGCATGTATTTCCAGGGCATGGTAACAGAATACTTCACATAATCATTTAGTATATCCCGAGTATTTTTACTGATTCAAATTTTAATGTAACTTGCTTTATGTATTTTCAGGGGAATGTGTTGGGTTGGTGTGTGTTTGTTTTCCCTCCAAGATCTCACTTAAGGCTGCTGACGTGATAGAAAACTTAAAGACTTTCTCTTGCCAGATCACTTACCTGAAGAGGGGATTCCATATAAAAAAAGTAAAGAGGCAATTTAACAAATTGAAATCAAGACTGATATAAATGCAGCACTGATACTGCCATCAGTTTCTTAACTAAAATGTGGAAGATTAAGCTACTGTCTTAAAGCTGAAACTATAATCCTTGTTGACCCTGAAAATGCCACCCCTAATTATGGACAGCACCTTTATCTCGCAGTGATTTAAACTACAGGTTTAAAAAACCTCAAACATAGTACTATGTTACCCTTGACAAGGGAAGTGTCTTTTGATGATGGAAGACATCACAAGGTATTCATAATACATGACTAACCTGTTCTGGACACAAGTTACAGAACTAAGACAGCTGTAGAGTTTTGTATCAGCTGTAGAAATGGCAGAGAGCACTCCAGTTTTCAGACCTGTTCAGAGTTTCTAGCACCAGTGGTTTGGAGACAGGTTTCTAAAATGCACATTCCAAAAGAGAAATAATCCTGAAACTCACTGAAGAATTCATATACGTATGTATTCCTCAGGCTACTAGAGAACAGTGACAGTTACAATCTTTTAGTTTCTCTCTCTAGCATGAGAAGAAGAATCAAGAATCAACTTATTTCAAGACCTCCTGTAAATGTGATTCTTGTGAACTAATGTATAACCAACCTCATACATGACTTTGTATTCACATTATGACTGGATAACTATAATTAAAAACGTTTTTAATTAAAAAAAGCAACAAAGAAGTAGCAATCAGCTGATAAAAAATGCTCCTCCAAGATTTCAGGTGTGCAGAGCTGGAAGTTTACTTCAGAATAAAACACAGACATAGGGGAGAATCAAAACTTTTAAGAGTTGTACTTGACCATGTATTTGGACAAAGCAGAATTACACTGCATATAACAAACAGTAAAATTTCTTAAAAGTTGTTACAAATATTTTACTTTCTAACTGTACGATCATTAACATAGTTTACTATATCAAGATTTTTTTTTCCTAAAGGCTTAAAACAGAAAAACAATCCTTCTAAACTACTTCCAACAGTAAAATTTAAGTAAAATGCTTACATTCATTTGACAACAAAAAGAACATATTAAAAATGTTGTGTGGGTGGTGCAAAAGCTGCTCTTTCAGCTTTCTTCCAGGGTTATTCCTGCAGAAAGAAAGAAAACAGTCTTCTTGTAAACAGCTAATAACCAAACACTAAAAATATTTTTCCAAGTGATCTTCCACCTCCCCTCCAACAATCACCTGAGATTCTGTAAGAAAATTTCTGTATTTTGCACTTCACAAACTGCTAACCTTTTCCTCCTTGCGTCTGTCCTTTTCTTCGTTGTTCTCCATCGTTTCTTCTTCATCTTCCACAATCCCGTCCCCTTGGTATTTGTCATGTGTCCACTTCGGACTGCTACCTGACTTTTTGAAGTTAAAACGCCCTCTGCCACGCTGGAAAGTACCACGGCCCCTTCCTCGTTTGGCCCAATAATCCACACCATCATCTCTGTCATCATGCTATAATATACCAAACAATAAGGTTACAACACCTTAAATGCTGTACTCTGAACCAAATTTATACTATGTATAGAAAAAACAATGAAGAAAAAAATTGAAAACAATTCAGATAATCTGTATATTACATTATGAAACATATCCCTACAATTCATAATGCTACAACTAAAAGTACCTCGAAAAACCTGATTTAAGAGTCATTATTAGCTGTGGGTATGTCCACCGTGAGTAACAAACCAAATCTGTCACTTATTTTTTCAGTCATCAGAAATAAGTACTCACTATTTTTAGCAAGGAAAAAGCATTAAAGGAAGGAACTCTAGGAATGTGCTTCTTAATTTTTAATTTTTATTATTATTATTATTTTTTACTTTAAGGCAGAGAGAATTATTTATACTTAAGGAAAGATAACTGAAGGTTTTCAGAAACCCTGCTTTGCTTGTGCAAAGTAATGCAAATCATTCTTGAACTATTGAGATCTGATATTAACAATAGAGTTAAGGTTAGTCAGCATTACATTTGCTATCTTGGTGCTAAATACAGAATTGGGCATGTCTTCCATATCCGGACACAAAAGAAAATCATTTAAAATAAAATGTTACACTTGGAAGAATGATGAACACCTGTTCCAACATCTACTTTTTTTTAACTTGTGATTTGGAAAGAAATCTAAACTGTCAAACATAAGTAGCTTACTATATCATTCAAGTATTTACAGGGTGGCTTTTTTTTTTTTTAAACAAACATTCCTGAAGATGAAAAAACTAACAGCTCAAGTCAGTCATTTTTTTTCTAGCTATCATAGAACTTCCTTGTGAACAGTTGATCACATCTCTCTATATGCAGGTGGAAACAGGGAGAAAACTTTGTATACACATGCAAATTGAAGTTGTGTTATTTATTGGATTACCTGTTAATATATTTGTGGGGAAAAAAAAATACTATAAGAAAAGGTCTTATCTTCACTAACGTTTTTCAATGGTGAAAAGATATCCTTAGAAGTTGGTATTGTTAGGGAAATCAGTTGCAGCAGAGACTAAATATTCAGTACACTAAGCTACTCACTGGTTAATTGTATCAACAGTCCTCCATTAATAATCCAGATGGGGGGGAAAAAAGGCATAACTAAGGTCATATGCCTATCATACTACTCAGGTAAGAACAGAAAGGCTGCTAATAGCAAAGTTGGTCCACATCCATCCACACAAATACTGTTAGCTTTTCCTGATCTTTTATTTTTGTGGGTTTCTAGATAAATGTACAGAGCTTGAATGCCAAACTGAGATAAACCCATGAAGACACAGCACAAGTCTTTTTGCTTTTGCTTTTCATATTTTTTTTTGCCAGAGTATGCCTTCTTTCCTATCTCACTGATAACTAAGTTTTAGAGAAGAATTCCACCTTCAGCTTCTCTTGTCTTTCTGCAGCAGGCTGGAAATAACTGAAGCTGAACTAGGCACTGCAAGAACTCGGGTATTTTCTTGATTACATAACTGCAGTCACTCTCTCAACATGCATGCAACTTTTGTAGCCGTCAATCTCCTTAACACCAGACATAAAAACGCACTCGGAAAAAACAAAAGCATGCATAAGATAGAATTCTCTACACCCACCAAGAAATATTTCTTGCTTTTTGGGGTATATTCAGGATCCCACTCCTCTTCCTTCGGTCTCTTTTGAAAAGTAGTATTTGAGTTGCTGGGACCAGTATTTGTTCCAGCAAAGACTCCTCTGGCTCTTCCTCTGCCCCTAATTCGAAACTGATTAACCAAAATGTTATTTTATTTAAGCCATTTACATAAAACCACAACAAAAAGCTCAAGTTTTCTGTACTGAAAATGCTCATTCTGTTCTTAGTTCAAAATATAAAACTATTTTATAAGAAGTCACATACTACCTTAAGTAATATATTCAAGCATTCACTTCAAAATAGTGATTCTACTAAACATAAGAGTTAAAACAAGTACACCTGAGTTCTTGGTATAAATTAACCTACATTCACCAAAGTGAGATTTCCTTTGACTGCTGGTAAGTCAGTCTGCTGCAACAAAGGTCAGAATAAGCTTCTGAAGCCGTTTGCAGACAAAAACAAACAGAAAAGCCTAGACTGAAGGGAGGGGAAAAAAAAAAACTTTTGGGGAGAAAGTGAAATCACTTAGGGAGATAATCGTATCTGTCACGAGAAAATGATTTTAGAATACATACAAATAATGTATTCTGCAAGTAACTGTCTGCTTTGTGCCACTCATTCTCAACTGAGATTCAGCTATGCATTTTAAGACAGATTACATTTCAAATGAGTAAACACTCCTTATCCCAAAAAACAACTCTCTCTATTGTGTAGAGCAACAATCTTGAAGCATCTTTAGTGTTCTTTATCATAAATTAACTGAACTTTAAGATGACAAGATTAAAAAGTTTCACTGCAACACAGAAAATATTTAACTTAGAGTACACTGAGTAGTAATATATTCAGTTTCCTCAGCATGCAATACTTTCTGCAAGCTAAAGACTTAAGCAGGAATTTATCCACACATTCCCCACTTAAGAGAAGAATGGTGAGGTTAGGAAGATAAGATTATTAAAACCTTACTCTTACTACAGAACATGTTTTCTATTTACAAGCTAATTAAAAACAAAACTGGGTCTTCACAGCTAACAGAACTAGGACTGGAAATTAATTTCATTTATTAAAACTAAGTATGGCCCATAAACAGACAGATGTAATTAACTTGAAGAAATAAGAAAAGAGTTCTACGCACACTTAATTCCAGTAAGGTCCAACATCTAATGCAGAATTTATGCTGGACAGCTTTAAAAATGCTTTGAATCAGTCTGAAAAAGTAAAAGGCTACAAAACCTTCCAATATACTTCAGAAATTAAAAACATTCTACTTATCCTTATTTCTGTTTTCCTACTTCAAAATTATTCAGAGCATTTATGGTTTTATGCTACATATAACAAGCACGGAATTCAGCATTTCAGCCTATCAGTACACATTAGTGAAAAGTCAACACTAACTTAACAGCAAACTGACAGTTTAGCTTACAGAAGGATTTCCTCTACCCAGTCAGCCACACTCCCACCATGGTGTTACAGCTTCCTATTTTAGGGAGTATTTACAACAAAAACATTTTCTTTACTCCAAAACCAAAGAAGTACTTACTTGAATTCAGACACTATTAGCCTAAATCACAAAGACGTTTCTACATTAGTCATCTAGTAGTATCTTACAATACTACCCACTCTGTACCCTGAAGTAGAATATTAAAATCAACAGGTTGGCCCATTTAAATACTTCTCTTCAGTTATTGTTTGCTTGATAAGCATTTGTGTGACCGTGTATGTCATTACAGATCAATCAGTTATTAATGCAGTCAATAACTGGCAGTCACCATTAATCATATTATTAGTAACTAATACATTTCCACTTCATAGCTACTTAAATTTCACATGAAGTACTATCTCTCTTTAAGACACGTATAATCTGATTTTATAAAGCAGTAAAGCTGGCACTGATTCTGAGATTAAAAAAAAAAGTATTCTCTTCATGAGAAGAGAGGATTTTAAGCTCTATTTTTAACCATGTGCAGCTAGCTTATGGACCTAGGAAGTGAGTGGTAGTCATATACAGTACCTGTACCATCGAAGTGTTGATACATTTACACCACACACCTGTTCCTTTGTTAATTATATATAAGAACAATAAGGAGGGAAAACTGAATTTTTTACATTAGAAATTTGGCACTTGGATTATTTTTTATTATTATTATTTTTTTTTTTTAAGTAGCTACAACTCTCAAGACTGAAGATTCAAACCTTAAGTGCTGCACATCTCACATGCATTTTAGACAACCTCTTCTCTGCAGTTGAAAGCTTATTTTGCACTACTACAAACAAGCTATATTTATATCAAACAATGCCTCTTTACCTTATTTTGTCTTAAATACAAGCTACACAAAGGAACTATTGGGAAAAGTATGTAATTACTCCTACCCATTCTCTTTTGTCCACCCACAAACAGACCTTTAAGGCATTTTTAATTTTTGCATAGATGTTTTTATTTCCATTAAGGCCTTTTCTATTACTTCTTAATCTTTTTTAACGCTGCTACATTTCCCAGTAAGTTACGTTAATGTGCAACTTTTACCTTCAAAAATGTTATGAAGACCATGAAGGTCAACATGGTATTTTCCAAATCTCAATGCTAAAACACATTCCAGAGCTAGATTAATATAAGCTTGCATGCTTATTGTGGCTAGTCCAGGCTACAGAAAAACTGGAAAGTACCAAGTGTACTATTTCTTCTCCCCAGTATAGTTCTTTTCCAACATCAGTGCCAGTGTTTCATTGTGTGCCACTCTCTCTATTAAATAATTTGCAGACATCACACACAAAGGAGATCAAAGTAAAATTGAAAGTTATGGAGAAAAGAAAACAAACTGTAGAGAGTAACAGGTAATAGATCACAAGATTTCATCTTTATAGAAAGGTCAATTTTAATATCCTGTTAGGATACAGTGTAATTACAAAACAGCAAGGAAGGAATAAACAAGAAATCATTTTTCCAATCCTTACACTAGGGTCTCTAATACTGTACTATTGAATATTTATACACCAAATAAGACTTCTATTGGACAAGGCTGAAAGAAAAGCACTGCAGAATTGGTACATCATGTAAAAGAATTCAAGAATCACAACTATGAAAAGGTCTACACTAACATTAAGTACTGCAACAATTCATTTAATCCGTTACAC
The DNA here is from genome assembly GCF_905368555.1 of Meleagris gallopavo. Taxonomy (NCBI): domain Eukaryota; kingdom Metazoa; phylum Chordata; class Aves; order Galliformes; family Phasianidae; genus Meleagris; species Meleagris gallopavo. The sequence goes on along the minus strand of NC_139405.1, from coordinate 54,469,035 downwards.
TATTGTTACAGTCTTCATCATTCAGGGGAAAAATAGGAGAAATGCAACTTACAAAGGTGCCTCTTGGCCTGCTGACTCCTGCAAAACCAGAGTATTCTTTCTGTTCGTGGTGAGTTTTGAACTCTTCATCTCTTTCTTTCTTGCAATCCTTTTCTTCTCGAGAACTGGATGAAGAAGCAGATGGAGAGGAAGATGGAGAAGATCTAGCACGGTCCTGCTCTCTTTTTTGCTTACTGAAAAATAAAAAGATACACTGTGTGCTATTTTAAAAGCACTAGACAGACTGTAACATGCTATACTAAAAGGGGTTTCTTTATATTTAAAAAAACTATCCCCCATCTGGTTATAAAGCCACACATATACGTAATGTATTTCAGATGCTAAGGCAAGATATAGTTTCACTTTCCAGCCTCTTCTTAGACATTTAAATGGACTAAATGTACATTACTGCTAGTGAGTTGGAAAACACCAGTCTGCAAACTGCAGAATTTTTCTAGGTTGCCATTAAACGTTTTGTTACTTTTAAGATCTGCCTTTCTCTGAGGCAGAAAGAAAAAAGCAGAAGCCAAAGGGAGGAACACCCTCAAGGCAAAGCTTTACAGAAATTTTACATAATTCAGTTTGCATACTGTTGAGAACATACAGTATGGGCTGCCCTACGAAGATGCCTGTATGAATTGCCAGTGGAAGATAATGTGGATACCAGAGTCAGAAAGTATATAGGAAACAGGAAGGATAAGTATTCATTGTATACCCAGTACAAAGCAGGATAATAAATCCCACAGCAAGACTTTTGGTAATTCCCTAAAGTTCTAATTTGACCCAACTTAAAAGACATTACTCAAAGGAAGGCTATATCTGATGAAACTCTTACCACTGCTACACAGTATCCACTGAAATATGCTAACCTTTTTTTTCCTTAGAAAATAGACCACTGGCTTTAGGAGAGAAAAAAATAAAAGATTCCCCTTCTCACCCATGTTAAATCTAAGTATCAATAAGATTCTCATACTCTGGGTGTTATGAGTTGAAAAAGTGCGGAATCAAGCATAACGAACCAAAGTTCTTACACAAATTGTTTATAGAAATGTACTGCATTGAAGTCCAACCTCCTGATGTAGCCTGGATAATAGGACAGATTAATTTGTCATTTTTTTTTTCAGTGTTAGCTTGCTATTCCAAAGTTTTTGTCCTCATCCACCATAAGCCGTGTAAAAGACAGATAATACATATTTGCTGTAAAACAAATAATTTTATTTGTTTAAATTTAAACGTTCCATTAGACATCGACAATTGAAAGCAATTAAGCTTACAATTACAAAAGGTTAATTGGAGGCTAAAAACCTAGAGATTTCAAACATTTACCTGTCATCTTTATAAGATTTGTAATCCTTGTAATCTTTTGAAGTTTTCTCCTGCTTTCTTGACCCACTGGATTCCCTGGAGCCCTTTGAGTCTCCTCGCTCTTTACTTCGCTCTTTTCTACGGCGGTCAATGTCATGCCGAAGATCAGCAGAATCACATCTTAATTTTTTATCTCCCTGCAAGCAAAAACATGTTTCTGACTAAGATTTTGAAAGAAAACATCCAGAAGAGAATCTGTGGGGGTGAACCGTGCCTCAATTTTCAAAAAGACAAGACAGAATTTAAAACAACTCTTTACCACATGAACTGAGCTTAAGTTGAATGCCCTTTACAGGCTAAATCTGAGAACAGCTAAGATTTCACATTTTAAACAAGCGTTCCCATTGAGCCAGCAGGACATGTACTGTCTGATGCAGACTGATGATAACATACTTTCTGGTAGGATATCTTGGTATACATTTTTTCCAGTTAATTATAGCTAGCAGAGCACATGTACCTTTATACATTCAGCCATGCTACTGTGCACATCAGCAATTTTTTCTCCTCCCATTCATTGCCTTGGACACAAAACGTGCCAAGAAACAACCAAAAGAAAGGAAGTTAGGAGGCATTTTGATCTTATATGGCATAGTATCAATACATTCATGTTGTACTACACAAACTGGCTTCTTAGTAAGACACAGAAAAAACTTCTGAAATGCAAATATTCCACATAACATAAGTTGTTCTAAAAGACTGAGGTCCACAAACTCACATAAAGTTAGAAGTTCATATTCAAAGGGAAAAAAAAAAAATCACATTAAGTTTAGAAATAGATACTTAACATTTACTTAGAACCTACTTTTTGACTTTCTTCTTTAAAGACCCTCTCTTCACCTGCTAAACGGGTATGCTTCCTCAGGGCACTTGGAGAGATGTCAATCCTCCTAAATGTAAAATAAAAGCAGTGTCTAGCCATACGTGTATGCAACTGTCTATGGCCTCACACAGATCAACAGAAGTCTGAATAACAAGGCACTTTAGCAGCAGAATAAACTCTTGCATATGAAGTCCCACCATCTGAATACAGAAGCAAGCCAAAAATTAAAAACCTTGGTTTTGTTCTTTGAAGTATACTAAAAGACAAATACACTAAAATGGCTGTTTGATTTTTTACATTTCCAGGGGAGATTTCAAGATAATTATTCCAGAAGATTAGTATATATAGCCAGTTTGATATCCAACCTTCAAAAAAAAAACCACCATCAACACTCACAGCTTGTTGTACAGTTAAAGTTACTTCTCAGTTAAGAGATCTTACAAAGCTGAAAACTGAGATCACATAACACCACACACACAACACAAATACAGTATACACTGCATCATCTAACCAGAAGCACACGATCAGAAATTACAACAGCATGCCTCTCTTCTTACCTTTCAGGCTCTAGGATTTCAAGAGAAAAAACTGCTATAAATTAATAGATACAAAAACTAAAGTGATACGAGATGAAACATTTGACACTGAAGAATAAAGCTGAAGATAAAAAAGAAGCCCTGTACAGGCAAGACATTTCTCGCTCAATATTTGAGCACTGTATGTGAAAAAAGTAAACATATACCAAATGAGATGCAGAGGTAGAAAAAAATATATGCTATAAAGCCACAGATGAAGCCAGAGTTGATTCATCTGAGTTTTCTTCTACAGAAACATTTTTGTTTGGTTTTGTTTGTTTGTTTTTTCCCAGGGTTTGTTGTTGGTGTTCTGGTTTGGGTGTTTTTTTTGTTTGTATTTGCACAGAAATCAATAAAGTATTACATATAGAGCAGAAATAAATATTTTGAGTTCTTGAACAAGAAATATTAGCAGATATTATCTGAGACATAAGCAATTAACATATACCTATGTATTTCTGGGCTCTTTTGCCGAGTGCAGTGCTCTTCAGTTGCTTTTTGATATGCAGTGAACCTCTCATTTAGGGTCATTCCAGCTGACTTGAAGTATTGCTCTGTTGGTTACAATAGAAAAACACTGTTTCATTAGTTTAATTCAACTGACAGGTATTTTACTCCTGACAGAAAGGCAAGTAGCAGGCAAAAACAATATTTTCAGTAAAAAATATCAAAACAACAAGCAAGAGTGAGTTTTTCCTATTCTTACACATTCTGTAATCCAAACAAAGATACAGTGCACAGAATCACTGCAAGTCTACTTATAACTACACCATGGCTGTATTAAATCTAATTCAAGCATCATACATGGATTAGACTTGTTCATTTTCAGTGACATTTTTCTCTAATGAAATAAAGGAACAATTTAAGTGATTTTCTACTTTGTCCATAAGAAAAAAAACGTAAGATTACTTCGAGTCGTGAATATTTGCAAGTACATTTTACAACTCATCTCAACTTTAAGTTAGCGTTAATTCAGTGAAAACATTTAAGTAATGTATGTTTCAATAACTACAAGGATGACCTAACAACAAGCCATCTCTTAAAATAATACCATTTCTTGATTTGAAGTTTTAACAATAGCAATTCAAGATAATTAACAACAATCCAAATGTAAATAAATTTAAGCATCTGGCATCTTGGCAAACCTGACAACTTCTCTGACAAATTTTCTCTTGCTTTCAGAGACAGTTAAATTAGCAACAGCAAACTCAAGTTTTCAAACCAGCTCAACAAATGTGTTTAAATGTAATATAGAAATACATAAAGTCATGAGCTATGAAATGTTACATATGAAGCAAGCTATCTGCTTAACAGGTCAACATACATCTGTATCAACTTACCGCCCGGCATCCAGTATTTGTCTCATAACCAACCATTAAAACTTGAAACGGCCACTACAAGGGTAGTGCCTCAATCATAATTCCATCAAACACAGGAATTTGAGCTAGCAACTCTGTTTTTATGCCATTTTTGCCAGGAAGACAGAAGGTTCAACTTTGCCTGTTTGGCATCTGTATCTTTCAACAGCTATTTTAGTTTTGTAACATGGATTTTGCCATTTCAAAACACATTCCAGGACCTATTTATAATGAAAAAGAAAACATCACTGGGCATTTTCAGCTCTACATTAATCAAGAGCTGTTCAGACTGGTCGCATCACACCAATAATGAACATAACTTCAAATCGTCAAAATAGTTACTAAATCTGATCACAGACTGCAGTAAGTTTGAAACGCATAGAGAAGTTCTCCTTTCAAAAAACAGTCATAACTTTACATATACTAAAAACTTGACTAGATACTCTGTTAAGCTGTCATATTTACCAGTTATCTGTTTAACACAAGTCTACAGAAAAAGTCTTAATTTTGTGATCAATACATAAGAGTTTCAATAACATTTCACCTTCAGTTTACATGTGCCATTTAAGCCAAGCTCTCATTGGATATAGACTGTGATCTCTTATCAATAAAATGATTTTCTAGCAATGATTGTTACACTCTAAGCAGGTGTCCCAATAATATTTTGAGTTTGCTATGTTAATATAACCTACTACCACTATTGCTTTTTTTTTTTTCTAAGCAATTCAAAACACACAGTCATTTGGCCTTAGCTGCCTACAGTTACTTCAAAAACAAGATAAGACTTGAAAAAAACACCTCTAGCACCAAATCTTTCCTATTTTAAAAGCTAAAGTATATTTAAAACAATGCACACAGATAGACACACCCAAACTTCTCACCTCATTTAGCATTTTGACATTCCCCTTTTATATGATGATATGGTAAGTAACGTTCACCAGCAAATTCTTTCATAGTATATTAAATACAAGAATAAGACAACAGCCTGGTAAAATTTAAGTAAATGCTACAGAAAAAAAAAAAAAGAATTTAAAAACACTCTAGATATCCTCACTGGATTTTAAGGAATTATCTATTCTTGAATGAGAAAACTTTGCCGGTATGTGACTTGAATAAAATACACCCACTTTGTCGGATTTTTCCCCCCCCCACAAGGAAGTACTTTAATTTTATTATAGCAAGCAACAGGCACTAATGTTTGGAAAATAATTAGCATATAAACAATTGATGGAGATTTACTTAACCCATGCTAAGCCTCTAGAAGTTAGATTCTCACATCCAACAATACTGTTAAGTACGAATAAAAAGAAGCAGTGTATTTTAAGATCATTTAGAGAACCACTTCTTACACTTTATTAGTTTGAGACCAAAACCAACTTTCCATTAAACATGTGGATATGAGTTTTAAGGTGCTCCAAAAGGAGATGCAATGCTATATGAAGTGGTGAAATGACATTCAAATAAAATTAAAGTAAAAAGATTAAGCAATTTAGTATGCTTAAGCTTTAATAAAAAAATTTAACAAAGTATGTGCTACTTTGGCTTAAAAATTTAACAAGAAACATAGTATGACTATTCTAATTCTCTACAGTGCTTGCTTTTTTGATACTTGTTTTGGTGGCTATTATTTCTCTAATTATTATATGTATACCTCAAAGGAAAAGTTCAACTATATCAACATTAAGAAGGCTGAAATCTTCCTGTACTACAGACAGCAAACAGTCTTAGCTAGCAGTCTTAAATGCTATTGCTGAATGAGTAAATTGAGCACATACCTTTGACATGATGAACCAAGGACACTATATGCTGAATAAATGACTCTGACGTGCTTTTGCTGGCCTGTGGCAACTTAATGTGGTCAAAGATGGATCTGAACTCTTGCTCCTTCTTGACGGAATGGACAAGTGTGCTAGCAAGCAGCCTGTCTTTAGTCAAGGAAGCGGGTCTAAAAATGCATCAACAACAGAAAAGACACACAAAAAGAAACCACTAGTTTAAATAAAGATGAGTGACAATGCAAGCAGGTGGAAAACCACTTTGTCAAGTGGAATAATTTACCTATTGGAATCGTCAAGAGGTACGGGTGCCATTTTGAGTTTAACTTCAGGACGATGGGAGTCACTGGCTATCATTTTGATCCTAAGTGGGCTCTCCTCTCTGAAGGTGGATTTTTCTCTCGCATCCAGATTCTTGTGTAGAGGGGGACTGTAATCAAAGAGTTCTTTGAGCTTTTCAGACTTTACCTGCTCAGGTGACTGAGTTTCTTTCTTCATCATTAGTCTCTCAGAACTCTTGTCTTCGTCCTTGTGCTTATCTTTTGTTGTACTAGGCCTTTCCGCTATATAGCCAGTCTCTTTAGGCTTATAACTTTTCTCATCTCTAAATCCATCGCTCTCTCTATTGCCCTTCATTGTTATTTTAGATTTGTATTTGGTTCCTTCCTCCTCAGCATTCCGGTGAGATGCAGTAGGAAAATTTTTACCCTGATCTGCCAGGACAGACTTTCTGAACTGTCTGTAATCCTCTGTCTCCTCTGTGTCCTCCCCTTCAGAGTCATTAAACTTCTCTTTCCCAGTCTCTTTATCAACGAAAAAGTCTAAAGTTTCCTGATCCTCCCATTCCCTTTCTCCCTCTGTCCTCCCTTTTTCTGATCCTCTCTCCTTCTGGGCCTCCTTCTCCCTGGTATTACCCCTATCAAGCAGGTATACTCTAGACTCTTCATCTGTGTACCTGTGGATAGCAAAGAAGAGACTGGTAACTCTGGATTGCATTCATTCCAGTTCACTTGCATTCCTCTTTCGTGTCAATCCCACACCAAAAAGAAAAAACATACTCCACTGAGCCATTCAATTTCAGCAAGTAAATTTCACACAGTTCATACTGTACTAACTGTCATCTACGCACTAGTGGAAACATCTGAAGAAAATAATGCCCTTCTGTAGAACACGTAGAAATTCTCCACTAGAGTTTGTAAAAAGAGCTAGTGGTTAGTTTGTTCATTCTAATTTGGTACACAGCTTCACATACACTTACACCAGTCCTTTTTCCCAATTAAAATAATAAAAAACTCAAATCTGAATTAACTGTATGTCCTAACTACATTCACAAATTGGTTTTAGCTACAGCTTGTACACTATCTTCACATAGGTCCAAAACACATCCACCAGAAGCAGTAAGTCTAACCTCAAGCAAGTCTGACTTCTTGATTATTTTTTTTTTTTTCATTTTCCATCAGTATATTTTCACATACTAAAAATCACTGACAGGGCAAATTCGTTTTTAAATCATGTGACCATATCTATTTCTGTCTATAATTCATTTTTCTAATAAACCCACCAAAATGCACGGTAAAGTAGAAAGAAACAGTCTTAACATCAATAACGTAAGATAACTTCCTTCTTCAGTTGCTACTGTATCAGGTATATCAAATATTTTGAGAACAAATTTGGAAAAGCATGCATTCCATTGTTCCTCACATCAGTAAAATTATGTCCCAAGAATATTAAGACCTACCCAACCTCTTAAGTAACAGATGTCAAGAAAAAGTTGTCACATAGCACCATACAATTAGCAATGAATGCTGTTTACGTTAACAAAAAAATCAATCATAATACATCTCCGCTTTCAGACTTTGCATTTCAAATTACATAGAGCATTAAAACATTAAAGTGCTTGAACAGAAGTCAGTGTCAAACAAGCAAGTCTGATCCATCATTCATTAAAATATTAATTAATATTTTTCTGAACAGTAAATGGAATACAGGAAGATGTACCACAAACAAAAAACACGAAGGAGTCCTACAGGGATACTGATCCCTGTCCCCACTAATCACCCAACAGGAACTTGAAGCATCAAGGAGGAGAAAGTTCTATTCTAACCAGACTAAAATTCTTAAAAATATTCATCAGTATTTCATATTCCCTTTTCCAAGGCACAGTGATGATCTTGTAAAAATAAATAAATAAATAAATAAATACTGTTACAGGGTTTTTTTTGTTTGTTTTTTTAAAGTTGCAACGTTAATTTTACAGTTTAATTCCTACCTTTTCAGAAACTTTCCACCTTTTACAGTTTCCTGTTCCCCAGTCTCAGGATAAAACGAACGTGTTCGAGGCTCCTCACGGGGAGCACTCTGTGAAGGGATTGTCTTTGCAGGGCTTCTCCTCGAAGGGATGTGATGCAATGGGCTATTCTGAGATGGACTATAACGGCTAGAACCATTTCCAACGGAACCAGAGCCAGACCTCTCAGGACTATGCTGAATGGAATGGGAATGTTGAGGTGTGTCCTTTGCTGAGTGGGCTGTACTAAGCAAAGGGGCATCAGAGCAAGATGAACTCTGACTAGGCGGGGTGGCAATAGAAGGACTGTGGGGTGACCTTGGACTGTTATCATACGCTGAAAGGCCAGGCCAAATGTCGCCAGAAGCTGCTGATGATTTATTAAAATCGTCAAGAGATTCTGATGGGTCATGTTCAAACGTATCTTTCTGTTCGTCTTGTGATTTATTTTTCAAAGGGCTATCTTGCAAAGGAGCCCCTTCAGTTTTCTTTGCCTGCTTTTCCATAGACCCACGTCTTTTGGAAGAGACAGGTGATTTGCTGTATGGGGATGAAGAACGAGATGAAGAGGACCTTGGGGACCTGGAAGATCTGTAAGATCGACGAGATCTGCTCCGGGACCTCTGTGAAGACACAGACCTTCGCTTTGGACTTCTGGAACGTGAACGGCCACGCCTAGGGCTTCGGGAGTGTCTTCGGTTCCAGACAGGCCTATAACCTCCACGATGGTATCTACCACCTCCTCCTTGGTAATACCCTCTACCTCTTCCTCTGTAACCATAGGGACGTCTCATTCCTCTATTATTTCTGTAATCTCTGCGATAATCTCTAGAATAAACACGATCCCTGCTGCGAGATCGTGAGTATGTCCTTGAACGAGACCTAGAACTAGAATTAAAAAACAAACGTTAACATCTGACAACTGGAGACAGAAAAAGAAGTGCCTCAAGACTAAATGCTAGACCTCTCTAATACAGTCAGAATGGTAAATGCAGAATAACAGTCTTCAAGTAAATTTTGCAGTATATGATCTCTATTTTAATAAACATTGATCCTCCAAGGAATTGTGAAACTTAGACTTCAGCATCACATGATTAAGACGTTACCAGCCTCAATGGCTTGCTCTGCTGTTTTTGTTTGGTTGGTTTAAGAGATCACCACCACTCTGGAGCATGGCACTCAGTTCTCCATCCACCACTGTTCATAGCCTGGAACACGACATTAGATCACCTCCAATTTAATTGGATATACCAGCCTGTAGACTGCAGCAGCTGATAAGACAGTAAACACTGAATTCTGCCATCTCTTATTAAAGAAGTGGCTATGTCCAATGGTAAGAAAGTGAAGGAAAAGACTGGAGGCAACTGAGAAGACAAGGTAAAGTTTATCTGCTGAAGCCTTAAGTTACTCCAGACCTGAAAAGCTACATGAAAAAGGCAGAAAAAACTATCAGGGAAAGAGACAGGACAATTAAAATGTCATGTGAAAGGGGGCAGAAGAATTAAATCAAGAACGTATCAGGAAGAACCATTAGCATTCTGAAACTATACCGAGGTACAGGAAAGATACAGGAAAAGAGCAGAACAGTCAAATTTTAAACAAACAGAAGTTTGACGTGAATATACCTGTATCTCTTTTTTCTAGAGTGTGACCTGGATCTTGATCTAGAGCTGGACTGGGATCTGGACTTCGATCTTGAAGAATGTGATCTAGAGTTAGATCGACCCATTTTTTCCCAGTAGATAAACTTCTTCTGAGAAGGAAAAACAGTTGAAGGGAGGAGAAAGAGAGGGATGGAACTATTTAGAGACCATGTAAATAATGTAAGATTTTAATCCTCTAAAACAAGAATATTAGGAAGAAGTATAGCACTACCTAAACAGAAAAATTTTGAAGAAAATACATTAGCAACTTAAATCTCAACATACAACATTTTAAACAATATAAGACTTAACACAACTACAGTGCAAGCTGTTTGTCTGAAAAGATAACAGGTTTCTCAGGTTTAATTGCAAACTGATCCTGTATAAAAGGAGATGGAAATGGAGGCAATGGAAAAAAACATTTCTACAAATTAGGACAAGAAATAATGCAAGTCTAGACCATTATACATTTGTGATCTAGATCTAAACTAAAACTAAGCTATAACTAAATTTAAATATTCTGTTCATTTTACATAGTTTATAGTTATGACCACAGAATATTGGTCAGAACTGCCACGTACTCCCAGCCCTCCTCCTTCAAATGAAGCCTTTGAAATTTCTACTACTCAGGCTGGAATCACTGTGTAGAGAAATTTTTATTTTTTTTATCCAAAGCAACATGATAATTCAAGCCTATACTTGAATTTGACTCAGCATTTGTTCATTTCTATTCTGAGACAATTCTATTTTGTTTCACACAGTATCTTTCTGTAAAAAATGTCCAGCACATAGCTAGACCAAAACATGGTGCAAAAGCAAGCAATCAGCCAATGGGTCAGGCCCAAAGGGTTATACTAAATGGGGTTACAGCAAGTCAGTCACTAGTGCAGTTCCCCGTGACTCCATTTTAGGGCCAGCTCTCTTAAGTGACTTGGCTGTAGGACTAGAAGGTGTTTTGAGCAAACTTAATGCCAATACGAAACTGGGAGGAGTTACTGATTCCACTGAAGGTGGAGAGGCCTTGCCAAGAAATCTAGTTGCAGACAGCCAGGAAGGCCAAACATATCCTGGGGTCCATCAAGCATTGCATTTCTAGCTACTCTACACTGCACTGTTGTAGTCTCACCTTGAGTACTGTGTGCAGTTTTGGGCACCACGGTACAAAAAGGACATAAAACTATTAGACAGCATCCAGATGAGTGCTACAAAAATGGCAAAGGGTCCAGATGGGAAGACATGTGAGGAGTAGCTGAAGACCCTTGGTTTGCTCAGCCCAGAGTAAAGGAGACAAGAAGGGGAAACCTCATGACAGCTATGGCTTTCTCAAAAGGATAAGACAGGAACAGGTACTGATCTCTCTCTGGTGATAAGGAACAGAACCCAAAGGAACAGCATGAAGCTGCAACAAGGGAGGTTTGAGTTGAATATCAGGAGAAGGTTCTTCACAGTAAGGGTGGTCACACACTGGAACAGCCTCACCAGATAACTGGTTACAGCACTGAGCTTGCTGGAGTTCAAGAAGCATCTACACAACACACACAGACATATGGTCTAATTTTTGGGTGGTCCTGTGTGGAGCCAGGAGTTCAACTCAGTGATCCTTAAGGGTCTCTTCCAACTTGGGATATTCTGTGATTCTGTAATCTATGACTCCACAAAGTTTCAGTGGAAGTCTAAAATATTCTCAAAAAGCAACGTATAAACTCTTTAATTTCATTTAATAGTAACAATTTTACCTCATTAACTTTTTCTTTTGAGATTGTCCCGCTTAAAAAATAATGGGCTGCAGGAGAACAACAGAATATAAACTGTTGACAATCAACTATTCACGTTTTCAGCCCTTAATATGCTATCTACAATTATTAATAACCACCAATACAAATGGAGGAAAAAAAAGAATCAACTTTTAGCATTCTTCATTGCTTCATTTCAAGCATGAAATCTCCAAATTATCATAATGAAAATACAAGCACAACACAACAAGCACTTTTTGTTACAATGAACTTTATGCATATAGTTGATATATTATCTGAGAAGAAATACTGAAGACAAATAAATTGAATTACAGCTCAAAGTTAACAAAAATCACAGAGATTTTATACACATGTAAGCAAATCCAAAAGAAAAAACAGACCAACCTTTCCCTATCACTGGTCACTCTTGCCCCATTTAACTTTCCCCCATCACAGTTGCACTGAGTCTGTGTGGCCCCAAAGAGACTAATCTCATCTGAAACTAACCTAGGGAAAATATATATTGCATTATATTATATATATTTTTAAAATAATATATAATACAGTTTTAGCCTAAACTAGCTTTCTAATTAACTAAAACTATTTAACTCAGAGAATACATTATAAGCTGTCTGTAAAAGGCTCCTTCCATTTAAAAAAAAGTAAATGAACATAAAATCAGAAGATTGATTTTAATTCTTTATGTTCAATTAAATGCACGGAAGAGGGACTACAATCTCTTATGTTATCTAGTTCATAGACAAGTTTTTAAACAGCTACAATACATGAAGTATACCAATTTTCCTAGAGCAACAGAAAAAATGGTTTTCTATTAAAAGGAAATTTCAGACCAAACTTTAGATATACAGGAAGTCTACACAACCTAATTTAAGTATTAGAGGAAATGGAATATTGGATTTTCCCTGTACAGAACAACATTTGTACATTTGCATTCTTATGCATAACAAGTGAATACGTGGTACACTAGTTGACATTTACATATGAGACAATAGTTGACTTATACAGAACATACATTAAACTCAGATTTATATAGTTCAGTTAACCATCAACATAAACTTTAAGAAAAAAAAGCAACGTTGATTTTTTGAAATGGTTGGGTTCAATCAAAACACTTAAAAATAGAATTAAATTCACCTTACCTCAAGCCACAGGTCTGTGTCAATCAATCAGTTATTTTAAAATTCTCCGTTTATGCTTTCAGCAACACAAATCCCTACAGAATAGAAAAAAATGACCATGAGAGACAAGTACTTTCATGAAAGGATCATTAATTCCTGGTTAAATGGGTTCAAAGATTAAACTGTTTATCACGAAAAGGCAACACAAGAAACAGCAAATTTAGTCCTAGCCTAGTGAAACCACACATTGAGATATGGAGCAGCTTATGTGTTAGCTGCTGCCAAGAGCAAATTATCAGTCCTTAGTCCTGCTTCCAGGGCTGTATAACCTTCAGCCCTTAAACCTTTCAGGTCCTTCAATGAGAAGGTTTCTGACAGACACTCAGTGTTCACTTTCATATGGTTAAATTAACTAAGTTAAGTTAACTAACAAAGACCCAAACAAATGCCAGATCGAGATTAAAAAAGAAGACAGCATGCAGTCAAGAGGATGAGGTGGCAAATTCATGTGAGAGTTTGAACTCTTAATACACAGCTTTGTACTTAACTGAAATGATCTTTTTTTCAAAAAAGATACGGGATATGGGCTTAGTAAAACAGCAGCTTTATTTTTAGATTTCTCTGCAACATTTATACAAGAACTATTCTGTTACAGTTTCCTATTTAAATAGGAAACATTTGCATAACTTTAAATAACCAGCATTTTTTTTCTCAAAGAAAAAAAACAAGTTTTTGCAGGTAAATAGAAATAAAATATAACTGAAATAACCAACCACTCTCAAAAGTAAGTTTTTCACTGGCCTCAACCTTAATTACTTCAAAGACTTAAGAATATACAAATATATATTCACAAATACACACTTGTAATCTGACTTGATATTAAGAAAATTTTCAAATGCCATGAAAGTGACTCAGAATTTTGTCCCAGTTTGATACAGACAGGCTGGATCTCCTAGAAATTCTGCATTTCAGCAACATGCTCGTTAAAGCCAAAGACGTTAACTGTTCCTAAATCACACTTGTAGATGAAGGAAAAATTGAAAACACCTGAACAAAAAAAAAAGTAGCACTTGTTTTGATAAACCCTGCTATCAAAATTCCACTTACCATTCACTAGTAGTGACCAAGATATTTCCAATTTTTACAAAATATATGCTTTAACAAGTTAAAGTTTTTACTTCTCATCATCAGCAAGCATGAGTCTCTGAAGGAGCACAGTAGTGTATCGGACCATTTCAGATCTTGTCTAGACAAAAGGTGAGATGGCATTAGCTAGCAAAGGTTAATTAGAGCATTCTTACACAGAAAAATTCATACAAACTTCAGCTAAGTGGTTGAAGTTCAGTGCTAGATTTTAAAATCAATATTTACTATATTTCGATGTTATCTCTACATCCAAGTTTTAAAAACAATTGGCTGCTGCTAACTGAAATCAGAATCCTAACTTAGACAAGTGTTTGCATCACCCATGGGATATACCATGGCTACTCTTTTTGCCAACTACTTGAAAACAAGAGTGTTGAATAAAAAACCTTAAATACTGAACAGAATATCTCAACTACTTTCAGTTTTGCTTCCATTTAACTGTTACAAATGCTTGACATGCAAAAAATCTTTTTCCAAAGAACTTTCACACATGGGAGCAGAAATGAAAACACTGTCTAGACTTTTTTTTTTTTCAAATAAAGGTTTGGCAATGCGTATATTCTTACAGTGTGCAAGAATTAAAATAGTTGATTGATCTCTATTACAGAGAATTTGAAAAACAGTGGTACATAAAGAGTTACATCACCAGCAGCCTCTTCCTGGGGACTCTCTTGTCCCCACTGTCACAGTCTGAAGTCACATCATGTCAGGCAACACAACAAAAAAGAGAGATGCTATACACATCACATTTCTAAGCAGTAACATTAATCCACAAATCAAAAGACCAGCTGCCTCACTTACGTGGCTGCATTAAGCTTATCTCTTGACCAGTCTCAGGTGACCTAGAGGTTGCAAAGCTGTGCATGAAGAATGTGATGCAAGATGCCTACTGCTGAGCATTTAAAGAAGGAACACAACTGCAAGAAACACGGTCTATATCTAAAACACCAATGCTGTTATCTGCGTGGTTCTGGCAACTCGAGCTTCTTTTCCCCTTGCTTTCTGCACTAAATGTGGGAAAATCGATGCTAAACTCTCAAGCATTTCATCACGGTGTCAGAAGAAAGCTGGCTATTACAAAGGAAGCTTCTGTAGCTCGACAACATTAAGTCAGAACAAGCTGGCACTACTCGTGTAAAGAAACAGTCCCATCCCCGCAGTTGTCTAGTAACTCACATTCCTGATGGTTTTCTCCCTTATGCCAGCACAAGTATTTGAGCAGCCACACTGTGAACCAGACCAGAAAACATAGAGATCACGTGATTAGTTGCAATACAAATGATTTTGCAGTATGGCTCATGACACAACCCCACATCTGGACCACGACAGGTAAGCTGCAAGTAGCCACCATTCAGGATTGCTTCCTTTGGCAGCAGTGCAATCTTTAGGCTTCCCTGAAACTAGCTTTGAAAGGCAGCAACAAACTCTGATCTTAAGCTTTTTAACAGTACTTGCAAGCAGAGTGCTGTTAAAGAAAACATACTACCAAACCTTGACACAGCCAACTGCATATCTTTCCAGAAATGGATACTGAGTCACATTAGTAATCAAGCAGTCAGTAAGTTTCTTAATGTAACAGCAGTATATACAGGTGCCTTAAATCAGCCTCAGCCACCAAGCAAAAACAAGATATGCCCTACAATCAGCAACACTACAACGAGGAAGTAGACGTCACTGTATTTTTCTTTCAAACATTCCAAATACTTAAGGATAAAAACCTGTTTCTGATTCCTTTTAAATATTTTTATGAGCCTTTCTCACTACACTGATGTTAAAGCTTTTTGACAGATACTGCAGACACTACATATCTGCTAAACACACTAATTCAGAAATTCTACACCATATGGAAGCTTAAATAGGTATTTTAGATTAATTATCCACATTTATACTAGCAAAACACAACTAAAATAATACCGAGCTGAGAGAGAGAGCAATCTCATACTTACTTAATAGCTGTTATTACTCTTGTTTATGCATTACTTGAAAGCTATCAATAAGATTTAATTAAAAAAATCTTGTTAAAGAAACTCACAAGCTGTTGTCAAAAATGCATTTTCATTCAGAGATCCAAGCTTCAAAAGAAAAAGGATTATACAACAAGAATCAGGGGATAAGCCAGTCCTCAAGAAATCCTACAGAATTCCTAATAGTCTTTCATTATACATATGCTAAATTAAAGAGAAGTCGGTCTTTTTAGGACAGCAATGTAAGGCACCTATTCAGTGCTTGTGTATCTGCCATAAAATAACCACGCATTCTGATCTATTCTCTACCTCCTCTTGTTTTAAATGTCCCCAAGTTTAACGGCAGCACATTACAAAAAACAATAGAACACAATTCATTAGCAACTGTAAACCTGTACCTCCTGGATAATCACTGCCCAGAATTCTACCAATACTACTGAAATATCATAACAAATTTAACCAAACTACCTCAGGCTGTACAAATAAGAGCTGGGTAACACATTTTCTTCCTACTTCATTTTTTTTCCCTACCATTTCTATCATCGACCTTTCTTACCATCTTCATAATGCTTGCATGATTACAAAAACTGAACAAACTCACATAAAAAAAATTACAGCATGAAATTCAGCTGAAACAGTCAAATAAACAGAACATTTGTGTAAAAATATAATTCCTAATTTATCCATTTTTAGTACAAAACTACAGAAAGTATATGTAAAATTATTTAACAACCAATCTCCAAATAGAAGCAAGAGCAGCTCTGTAGAATAATCGTATGATTGATAGCTGTTCTGTTATGTAAAACTAAAGACAAACATAACCACATTTCTCTTCTAACTAAAAACACCAAAATCAAAATGATTATTTCTATGAATTTTGTCAAAACAAAAACAAAACAAGAGAACTGCTGCTATTTTGTTTGGCTTTTTTTTTTTTTTTTTTTTTACTTTGTTTGTTTGCTTAATCAGATGTTTTCATACTCCCTTCAAGAGTGGTTTCTACAATCTCTTTACAACAGTCTGCTGACACAAAGGGCCATCCTCCCCCTCCTCACTCCAAAGACTGATACGCAGAGGTACGCGGTGAGCTGAACTGATTCAGAATAAAAAACATCAGGAGAGAAAGACGAAGCTGACTTTAGAGCCACATCACCTTCCAGATCCAGCTTACCACAAGGCTGGGTGAGAGCCAATGCCAGCACAATGGCCAAGAAAACAAGGCACCTCTTTTGAATACGTTCGGGAAAAACTCTCCCAACAGACTGAATAGAGTCTCACATCCTTCAGTGGTTTCCCTTACCTACTTCCACTACACTTAAACAAACCTCAAATGCTCTCTGGCATTCCTTATGCTCATAAAGAACAAGTGCTCCTTCACAACCAGCCAGAGTCGAATCCACCTCAATAAGCGTAACCCATCTACAAACAACAGCTCCCTGCTGCTTCAAGTTTTCTGCAGCCCCCACTCCAACAGGATCTTCCTCATTGTATGCGTGCCCTGTCACATCTCCAAGGAAAGCAGACATAGCCTTCACCTGTGGACTGCTGGAGCCAGCCTCTCAGAAGCTTTACTCCAGCCAGTCAGCTCAGGAGAGAGCCAGCCACCCTCAAGTACTGATACATGTAACACATTAAAACTCTTCCAGCCACTCAGCGCTGCTGTCACTCAACACCAGAAGGGATCAGTAGGAGGAAGCAACTCTTCCCCCCTCGCCACCAGAAGCTACATGGTCGAAGTGCGTTCTATGCTAAAATTTGTCCCTTCTTGCTTATCCCCTTTGTTTAATGCAACAAAAAGGAAGCACAAGAAGGAAAACAGCTGGGCAGTATTTTCCTGGGAACCCATACTCTAAATCACCCCTTTCCAAATTGAGAACAATTTTTCTGAGAGATGTTTTTAATATACCTACAGCAAGCCATTATTTAATCTCAAATAGCTCCGTAAGTGACTGTGGAGCACTCCTTTGTTTTGCATGCCCCCTGGTCCTCCTGTAGGAAAATTTAACTGTTAGAGCAAAACTTTGATCTTTGTGATAAAGGAGTGACAAGTCGTAGCGAGGTGTTACAGGATCACCGCCACACGCAAAACAAAAAGCTGATTTCTTTATGAAAACTAAAGGTTCCGAAGCAAACAATAAAGGACAAGAACCTGGAGCAGTGGTACACCACGGTGCGATAGGGTTGGGGATGTAACAGCCTCGTTCAGGGAGGGGCACAAACACCAGCAACGAGGGGTCGGATGGAGATTTCTAAGGAGGGCAGCGAAGGCCCAGCAAGGGAGCAGCAGCAGCACAGCATTAAGGCATTAAAACACAGGGGCCCGAACAGCTTTCAGGCCCGAGGGGAAGTTCCTGCCGCAGGCCCAACACCAATAGCACGCAGGGCAGCATCTCCTCACTCCAGCACCCTTTACTCCCCGCGAAGGCAGCAGAGCGGTCGCCCATCCAGTGACCAACGCTGCTCGGCGACCCCTCGGGCTCATCTCCCCCAGGAAGGGCGGAGAGGGCCATGGAACCAGCCGAAGGTGTGCGGGCCCGCCAGGAAAGGGCAGCCTTAGGGAGGCCTAATGAGCCCGGAGCGGCCCTGGGCCACCGCCCTCCCTCCCCTCCTCTACCTTAGCTCCCGAGGCGCCGTGCAAGCTCGGGGCAGAGCGCCGCCGGCTGGACCCGACTCCCGCAGGAAGCGGCGGCTGCGGCGCGGCCCGGCCCCTCCCCTCCTTCCCGGGGCGGTTGGCGCCGCCGCCTCAGGGCCTGGGGCGCGGGGGCGGCGCGGCGGATAATGGCTGCGGCGCGCGGAGGTCACGCGGCGGGGGAAGGGCGGGACGGCACCGCACGGCGGAGGTGGTGGGGGGGAGGGGAGAACGGAGCGGCGGCCGCGCGCGCGCGCGCGCGGGGGAAGAGGCCGCCCCTCAGCCTCAGCCTTCCCTCCCCCTTCCCCCGCGGCAGAGTACGGCCGCCAGCACGCAGACAGCGTCCCGCCAAGTCTCGCCGCAGCCCCCTCCCCTCCGCCCCTTCCTCACCTGGCGGGCGGAACTCCCGGCGGCCCCGCTCCCTTATGGCTGCTCGTCGGCCATTTCCCGTCTCGCCGAAGGAAGAGACGCGGGGCCCACAGGGAAAAAATAATCAACCACCATAGAGAGCGGAGGGACGACTGCCGCCGCGGGGCGCGTCACTTCCGCTCTGCGTGGGGTGGTGCCGGCACCGCCAACCGCCCGGGCGCCATCTTGGTTTTGGGTAGCCGGCCGCAAGCAAGATGGCGGTCGCGGGGTGGGCGGGCAACCAGGGAGCCTGAGGCCCGGGGGCAGTATGGGGGGCCCTGCCCTAGTGTCCGTTCCAGCCCCGTCCCAAGGCCCAGTCGTGTCACGCGATGACAGCCTTTGTCTCCTCCCGCCGTCGCCTTTAGTTCTCTCCTTCTGTAAGGGCCCCGGTGTGGTTACCTGTCGGGGAGGGAGCGCGTCCTTCCAGGGGCGCAGTGTGAAGGGGGCCGAGTGCAAAGCGGGGCCCGGCCTGCGGATCACAATCGGGAGGCATTGGCAATGCTCCGTGCAGCTGGAAGGAGCTCGCCTAGCAGCAGCGCTTTACTGCAGCAGCTTTTGCAGCAGATGTTTGCATATCGCTTGGTTGCAATGCATCAGCGCAACGTTTGGGAACGGCGGAGCCGAGGAAATTAGCTGAGTGATTACTCTGCCGCGGAAAAGTGCGGTAAAGGGCTGCAAGTGAGCAGCGTTAGCTGGTGCACAGAGATCACACACAGACTCGTAGGGACTGGAATGGACCTCTAGGATAATGTAGTCCAACCTTGGCTGAGCACGGCCTCAAACAGCAGTTCACACTACTCAAATCTCACTGGTCTGATACATTTTTTAAAAGGCAGAGTACGCATGAGGCTGAATATATAAATAAATACATGTATAAAATAAGTAAAGAAAACATGCATGCGGTCAGGTTTGTTTTTTTTTGCAGAATTTTTCAATTCAGGCACGATGACCGGGCAGCAGCCAAAGCCTACTGATGGTGGAAAAAGGAATGGAACATGGGAAGCTGATGTACCCTATAGCATCGATTTGCTGTTTCCTGTGCTAAATAACATGCTTCTTACCTCCATCTGACCTGTAGTGTTGTTTTAATGTGCCAGAATATGGTTACTTTTGGCAACTAAGTTCTACAAATACAGACTTCTATGGAGGCAGCCACTAACAAATGACTGTGCCAAAACATAAATACAGTAGATATTTTCAGTTGTAGAAACACAGAATCATTAAGGTTGAAAAAAACTCATAAGATCACCAAGTTCAACCATCAACCCATCACCATCATGCCCACTAACCATATCCTTCAGTGCCACATCTATGCATTTCTTGATTGCCTCCAGGAATGGTGACTCCAAAGCTTCCCTGGGCAGCCTGTTCTAATACATCACCACTCTTTCTGAGAAAATTTTTTTCCTAATATCCAACCTGAACCTCTCCTGGTGCAACTTGAGGCAATTATCTCTTGTCCTACCACTGAAACCTGGAAGAAGAGGTCAACCCTCACCACACCACTTTTCAGGCAGCTGCAGAGAGTGATAAGATCTCACCTGAGACTCCTCCAGATTAAACAGTCCCTGTTCCCTCAGCTGTTCCCCACAATACTTGTGCTTCAGTCTCTTCATCAGCTTTGTTGCCCTGACAAGCTGTAGTTAAATGTTGGGCAGCCTGGCCCAGACATGTGGTTCCCTTTCCTCCTTTTCACTTTTTCTGTTACACAGGGGTAACTAACGTGTTGCTGAAGGGCAGCACGTCTACTGCAGCTTTTTCTGTATTCAGCTGTAAGGCTGTTAGTGTGGAAGTGCTTGACAGTGCACTCAAGGGCAGGAGTCAGCTTTCTAGGGCTGGCAAGGTTTTCCAGAATTATTGTGGGATTTGGTCATGCACGTTTTAAATGATCCTTTTTGTGTATTTTTATATGAGCATATTAGGTGTTGGACTAGATGATCCTTGTGGATCTCTGCCAACTTGGGACATTCTGTCCCCTCTGTTTTCTGAGGTATGTGGGATATAGCTTATCTGGAAGGAATGGTCACTTATGCTTTTCAGTTCTCCATTCTATTTAAGAAAACACACTGAGAGTCCAGAAGAATAAATGAATAAATATAGAAATATAATATAATATGAAGCATTTTGCAAATCTGTTCTAATTATTCTAACTACATTTGTCTTACAACAAAAAATACAATTTTTTTCAAGCTTTGTTTAATGCCTTGTTTTATTAAAAATTTGGCTTTTGAGCTATAGGCTGTGTGACATTTCAGTCAAATTTTGGATAGTTATTTTTTATATGAAGTTTGATTAAATAATCAAGGTCTGCAGGCACCCTTGACCTACTTTTGACATTTTCATGCAACTACTTTCTGTTACAATTTTTTTTTCTGCTTTTATTTTCATCTAGCTATGTGTTTTTTATTGTAGCAGATAGCTTCTCTGGGTATGACACAAGGCATCACTTTACTTGAAGACAGGAAGAGTCCAGAAAATTTACAGTGAATTATGAAGGTCAGGGCAACCAGAAGATTCAGTTAGAGCTGCACAATAATACTATGTCATCACTGGCCCAAGCCAAATTCCTGCTGGCTGCTATCACATGTCCTCACTATCAGTGACTCAGCTGACTACTCGCATATCTTCAGAGCACTAACATAGAGAGGAGAAATTACTAGGAAAGTCCATGGTTAACAGTTAGCAGTGAAATCTGAGCACCCATTGAAACTCTTAAGTGCTACAAAATGATAATGTAACCTCAATTCCAAATATTTATTAAGAAGCCAAGAGTGAGTCTTCACAAAACTGGAGCGCAGACTGTCACAAGTCAGGGTGCTGACCTATACCTGTACATGCAGCTGTTACTGAACAATAGAGAATCACACCTAAATCAGCTTCCTCTTCAGTTTTACAGCACCCTTGGGTAAATTTTGTCAATCCAGGGCTGGGACAGGCTCCAGAGAGATATGTAAAGGGGATGCTTCAGTAGATGGCACTCTGCCTCTGAGTGAGGATGAGTAAATACCTCAGCCAAGGGATTTGATGCAGGGAAAGCAACTTCATTTATACTCTACTGAAATCATAATGCAAACAAAGCTTTCCCTAACTGTGTCATGAAGCAACTTCTGGCAATTTTTCACAAAACTGGATCTATCAAGTCTTGGCATCTGGCTTCCTCTCTGTTTAAAAGACTACAGTCTGTTTCTCCTGAAATCTTATTTTTTTTTATATATATATATATATATATTTGGTTTTCAAAAAAGGTCTTAGTGGGCATGTAGTAACATCAGAATCAGGCCTTAGAGCTGTTCTTTTTCTTGATCATTCTTGATCATTTTTCTTGATTCATTATTTTATTTTACTATTTTGCTATTTTGTCTACAGTTCAAGAACTTAATGCTTTTGGTTTATGTGTTGTTTTCTTGTTATCTTGAAGCCGCAACATTTCAGAGATCTGATTAAAGAAAAGTTGCACTGTATTAGTGCAAGTGAGGAGATCTTAGCCTCAGATACAGGGATAACAGAGACCTGCTAAGCACTGGGAGATCTATAATCTTTTAAACCAAATCTGCCACTAACCAAGCAGCAGTAATACAAAGCCTGGTCTTACAGCTTCCTGAATTGTACAGCATTTTCTTCAGCCCTGAACAGAAGGGTAAGAAAAGAGAGTGAAATAAGAATGACATGGGGCAAATTAAGTTTGTTCAATATTCAAAGTTTTGTATTATTGATTAACATGAGTGTACACTCATTCAGTTCACTGTTTATTAAGTAGTCTTTTAACTATTATCTATGATCTATTTCTCTCTAGTGTCTATTTTCATACTTGACTAGCACACTTTTCTCCACCCCTGCCTCTCTCTTATGCTCCCTCAAAATCCTCTTTTCACAGATGATAGCTTAAAATCACAGTGAACTTGTAATGGTATTTCTAAAATCTGGAGCTTAGACTATCCTTTTCTTCCTTTAAGAGGAAAGCATTTGCTACTGTAGCTCAAATAAGATTGTTGATCCCTATTTTTTCCAATATTCATGTCAGTCCAAGTCTGAGGGTTGTGTAGGTCTGTTAAAATGAAGACAAGCTAGGAAGAGTTTTTGCATATGTCCCTCCAAGTGACAGTCATTTTTGAGGTATTGAAAACATACCATTGGAAACTAGGGAAAGGAATTACCAGAAGTGGTTCATGCAGTGGAGTTCTGTGTGAGTGAAATAGTGGATGAATTATTGTTGAATAAATGTGTTTTTTTAAGTTTTATATTTTTTAATTTAAAACCCTGTTGGATGCATAAGAGACTGTGTCCAAAAGCAATGTTCTGACCTCTACAAAGTAACTACACATCAGGTAAATTCTTGTACCACTGGAAGCTCTCTGTTGAAAATGCCATTTAGTTACAGCATTTATCTATCATTTGGCAACTAGATTACAACTTCAAAATGCATTTTATACAGAATTCCAAATAGTCTTCGAACAGTAAGGCTAGGAAATACCTCTCTTGCACACAACTGTATAGAGGTGAGGTGGAGAGACTTTTTTTACATTTTACAAAGGGAGTTGATTTTTTTTCCTTTGGAAGAAGAATCAGGTGGTAGGGTGTGGAGCTTCTACTATTTGGAATACCTTCTTTATAAGAATAAAGATTTAAGTAAAATGGTTTAACACTGTTATGATGCTGCTGATTTTTTTGCTTTTACTTCTGCAGCCTTGAGCTGACATTTGTTCAATCAGATAAAGAATCACATCTAGGTCATGAAACTGATCAAAAACTTCAGGTTTATGATTACAACCTAAGCATTACTACAGCTACATTAATTTTGAAAGAGGCTTGAAGGCCCTCAAACTAGCCTTCTAATCTTGTCTTCAAGTATTGGTTTCAAATCGAAGACAAATAATTTCCTGTCTGAATCATCAGATTAAGTATTGGGATACCTGAGTTCTATGCCTTTAGGAAAATTACAGCCTAATCTTCAGGTCTGCTGAATTCATTTAATTCCCATTAATTTTACATGGTATTACAAGATCTCAGCACCTCTGAAACTTGTTTTTAAATCTTTATGTGAATGTCTTCCTTACAAATAAACTGGGAAGCTGTTTAATGTGTGTAATATAATTTGAAATGCTTATTAAATACATGTTACAGAAGTACAGTGATTGCTAGTGTCTTGTTGAAACAGTCCTGCTTTTTTCTTATCTGAATGTGGTACAGTTCAAATTACCTTAAAATATTTTCTTACGACTAAGCCACACTGTTCTTTAGGCAGTAGATAACAGGAGACAGAAGGACCATGGGATGGGTTCCCAGGGTCTGCCACCTCACTGTTTTTAGGATGGAAGCTGGAGGGTGGATGATCGTAAGCAAAACCTGAAGAGCAAGTGGTGGCAGAAGTCAAATCTTAAAATCACGAGGTTCCCCATGTTTAGAAAGTTCCTTCTGAATAGCTCCAAAGACATGCTGCAAAAACTGGCATGTTAGCCTAGTTTTTGATAGGCTTGAGAAGCAGATCAGAGACTAGGACTCAGTGGGCTTGCAAAGCTGCTTGAGGAAATAGCTGGAAGAATCCAAGACTCAACTGCACATGCAGGAGAGGCCTCACAACTTCTGGGTGTACTGTGCAGCGTAGTATTTTAGTTTAAGAAAACTACATCGCATTTAACTAAGTAAGTAAATAAAGAAAGAAACAGCAGCACCAGACAGACCACTGAGATTTGGGTGGGCCTGCTCACTGATGTTTGAAGGTGGGGGAAAAACAAGGGGTTGGATTTTCAACCATGATTTATTTAGAAATTTAAGATCAATTGAAGGACAGTGAGACTAAAACTTAGCACTTAGCGTACCAAATGCAATGGTTAGAGTAAGTTTATAGAAGTTAATAAAAGTCATGAACTCTCATCAAACTAATACATGCTGGTTTTGTAATGAGGGTGATCTTGTATCAAATGAGGTTTTACTCAAAACCTGAAGAATTATCACTTTATGCTACATTAATTAAAAGTAATTTATAAGACTGTTCAGTCAAAGGTGAGCACATGTTCCGTTCTGGTGAAGTATGCAAAATGATGGGGTGGAAGGAGAACAGCTTTTTTTCCCTTAACATCCCTTTTCTGCCTGAAAACTTGCAGATGTCTTTTACAATCAAGACAGCAACACCAGCCCATAATTAACTTTCCCTGCCCACTCTCAGTTCTAAATTCACTTGGCCACTGATTTTTTTTTTTTTTATTCCAGTTTTCCATTCTTGCTGATTTGCAGAGTCTCACTTGGCTGAGTTATGAGCCACTTGCCCAACAGGGTTTTTGTTCTGGTCTACCAAGAACTGGAAAAACCTGTTAGTGTACGAGCTCTTTTTTTTTTTTTCCCCAGTCTTCCTCTCCCATTGGCAGTTACAGCCTGTACACATGCACACAAGGTGGTGCTTACCTTTCATGGAAAACTGCCTTACAAAAACTGAAGTTGTTTTTTTCATCACCTCATTGCTTTTCTAGCTTCTTGAAGGCTTTTGTGGATACTCCAGGAGTTAAGCTCTGTTCTTCATGGAATGGGTTTAGATCATCATCTTATTTTTCTTCAAGAAAAGTGAGGGTGTCTGTGCATGGCTCAGGTCCAGCCTTTTCAGTAATATTTGATAGACTGGGAAATCCACAGAAATCAGCTTTGTTGTGCAATGTAGCTTTTTGGGCGCAGATGCTTGACTCCTTCACAGCAGCCGCACATCGTGTCATGCTGACATCTGTAACACTGGACAAACACCAAAGCGGCAAGTAAGTGCAAAACATCGACAAGTTGGAGAGAAACTTTTTTTTCCCCCATCTCTTTCCTTTTCCTCTTGTTTTTTTTTTGTTTGTTTGTTTTTTGTTTTTGTTTTTTGTTTTTGTTTTTTTTTCTGCTGTTGGAGCAAGAATGGGTCAGCTGTGTGGAAGGTGCATGCAGCTGCTGCGCGACTTCGTGGCCTTCGTTCAGAAGATGTCTTCAGAGCTTGTGCACAGCATAAAGAAATGCTTAGCTCTGATAAGCGAGTGCACCTGCTTGAAACAGAATGCCTCAAAAACCAGACAGCTGTACAAGCCCATGCTGCAGCCTCATGAGCGGGTGACAGCACAGGAATTTCTGCAGCAAATTGAAAGAGGTAAGAGCATTAGGTTTTTGAAAGGATTGTGAAAGGGGAAGGAGAATCTTTTGGGGGGGCTGAAAACAGATTCCCGTCTGAACTGCTCTGATGTTTTATAGTGGTGTAGGAAAGGACAGAACCACAGACTATTTCCTTTGTGTATGGGACATCAAGAGCTCAAGTGGCACAAAAGTAGGATTCAGGTAGAAGTGGTCTGTCCCTTTCTGCTGTGCCACCACTGTTAAACATGACCCGTGTACAATGTTTAGTGAAAGCAAGTCCTTCTAGTAACTGAAGTTAACTTTTTGAGTCGGTCCCTGAAGCAACAAAGCTGGAAAGAGGACTGTGTCAACATTGGGCACTACAGGAGCCTGTTAGCAGGAAACAGCAGCATGGTCCTGGCTGAGTTGTTCACGTACATCTATGGTCTGGTGCAGAGCACCTGGAGCTGCACTGAAGTGCCTGTGCTGTATGTGTGGAAGGCTGAGGACACCCTGGGACAAGTGCCATTGGGCTCAGAAGGCTTCCCCAAACTCCAATAAACTGGTCTGCCAGTATGTACTTTTGTGTACATGTTTAAGGCACAGAGCTTGAACACAATCATAGGATTCAGCTTGAATCAAAGCAGACCTGTAAATCTATGTTCATCTGTCTTGGGTGTCCTCTCAATTCTGTCCTAAGGTACAACATCGTAGGAAAACTTTTTTTTTTTTTTTTTAATTTAATTCCTACTGTCACAGAATGTCTTCTTGGATGAGTGTGTTTTGTCAGTTGTCCAACCTGAAAGCATTCTTGTCTCAGTCTTGAAGAAGGGGCAGTTGCCTGTTGATCTTTTGCTTTGTCTTACAGCTAACTGCATGCATTGTGTTAAGTTTAACAACCTTGGGCTGAAGGGAGTAGACAAAATTGCATATCCTTCTGCTTTCATTTCCATACAGGGTGCAGGACACTACAAACCACTATTTCTTTACTTGCCTTCTTGTGACATGAACCAAGAGAGACATTTATCCTTGATGTAACACAGATAAAGTTGTTTGAAATGATCTGTCATAGAACAACTTTTGGAATGATTGTTGTGATGCTGACCTGCATCCTTGAACTACACAAGGATCAGCCTCAGCTGATGTCCTTACTTGTTAAACACAGGGATCTCGTGCTGTTGATATGTTTAATTAACTGCTGCATATGAAGCACTGGCAAAATCCCAATGTCCCAATGTCTATATCCAAAATAGGACTTTACTTTTCAGTTTTGTTTGAAGTGAGAATCTTCCAAAGCTGAACATTTTCTTCCAAAAGCTAACGTGCTCCTGGCCATTTATGAGTGTTTTGACAGTAATCCCGCTCAACTAAGAGATCAGGTGCAAGTAAAGAGTGGTCTGGAAAAAATGATGATAACATTATGGCCCTTTACAGCACCCACTAGTGCTTCTTGAAAAGAATAAATGTATGTTTTCTTGAGAAATCCTTTCCTCTCTGAGATGGGTCCACAAAGGTCCAGTTTGTCCTGGCTTTTAAGGTGTTGGGATAGAGCAGCAGGGAGCCTTGAGCTTCTGTGACAGCAGTGCAGAGGTGGCCACACATGCTCTTAGGAAAGTCCCAATGTCTATGATAGGAGATACACAGTGCGCAGGAAGAAGGACCAAGATTAGTTCTCTGAGTGGCCAAAGTCTGCTGCCAAGATAGGAGCAGAGTTTGGGAGCCTCAGAAAAAGAACCAAGACACATACATCTTACTTTAGTACTCCCCTGTGTATTTGATTCCAAGATGAGACGAGCAAGCCCATCCTCAAATTTGGACAAATTATAATAAACAGAAAGCCAACATTTGGACAGCTGGTGCAAGGAAAGATTTTGTGATAGGTCATATTCATTTGTTAGTTATGTCAGCAAATGTTTGATAAGCAGGTGAAGATTTTGTGTGGCGTTTTCTTTATCATTCTCCCAAATAAATATGCACAGATATCTGAGGGATTCAAGTAGTCAGTGTGTAAGGAAGGGAGCTAAAGTACATGAAGAGATCCTTGTTTTTTTCTCAAGGTTTCTTGCACACGCTGGTGGCTAGTCCTTCCCTTTGTGTTCATTGCTAACTATTAAATAAAAGTGATCATTATATGAAGTAGTTCTGTGAAACACACCTACCTAACCTTGAAGGTAAGCATTTGCTAATTCTTGATATGTCAGCAGCTGCTAATAGGTTGAGTTTCACACTGAGTCATGAAAGCTCTCAACCTTCACATCCCTCACATCCCTGATATCCCATGTGAAGAAAAGTAGCTAAATCTTGTTCTTCACAGAGATATTTCAGTCTTTAATGTACTGCCTAAATCTTATCTAAAGATCGATCATGTACTTGTGTGCTCTACCAGTCAATATTTAGTACATTACCTTTTCAACTGTTGATGCTATTGAGCTCTGGATCAATGGGCATTTTTTTCCTCTTTGCTGTTCCATTCCATGCACTGTAAGCACATAATGCAGTAACTTACAGAAATCATGGATGTCTGCTATTGCTGTACTCTCAATGGCTATTGCTGAACATTTGGTTTATTCATAGAGGAACTATCACACTCGAGAACAGGTAGACGCATGCTAGGAATTTGAGCCTGAGGCAAGCCCATTTGCAATCCACATGATATTTCCTGAAATTATTATAATACAAAGAATAGAAAACACAGCAAAAATAAGAACTTGTAAATTAAAAATCCGTTCTTGTTCTATAGTTTGTAGCTAAGAATGTCATTTTCAGTTGATACGTTTTAACAAAAACCTTCTGTGATTCAGGAAGCAATAGGAGTTTTATGGAGAACAACAACACCTGCATTTATACTGGATAACATAAAAGTGTCTAAAGGTTATAATTTATCTTGCATCCAATCACTAGCTTCAAGAACTTCATAAGAGGCACTGCCAAGAATAGGTTATTCTGGGTTTGTTTATTGCTGCTGCTCCTGGAAATATGAAGAGTATAGATGGGGTCTATGGAGCTGATTCAGTACAAAAATCTGTACTTGTTTGATTGGCTGTAAACTTTAATTTCTTTTTGTAAACTATACTTTTTCAAGTGTAATTAAGTCTGTGCTGTAACTGTATATCTTTAGGTTTTGAAATGTCACCACTGGGAAAGGACCCTCTGGAAGCCTTGAGGATCTTAGCTTTTTCAGAAAACCCAGGTCTACAACAGTCTGCTGCTCTCTATTATTTGCATATGAGCCAGCACAGTAAGTTATCTCAGTGCCTTGGAAAATTTCTGCATAATTATAAATAAAATTGTATTTTCCAACTGTGAAATCTACTTTGATTCATTAATCAAATTCATTAATCAAAGCTCTTTTTTTTTTTTTCCTGCTGCATTTTTTACCAGGAAAAATGGAAATGCTGTCATTGCCATATGGGCAGAATCATTCTGGGTTTTGCTATGAGGAGATTATCTCTCATGATTATAAAAACTGTCATTTGTTTTGAAAACAAATCAGCAGACTCTGAAGTATCTAAAGTCAGTGTATTCTGAATCTCCTGAGAGCAACACAACATAGAGAATCTGGTGGCAGGAAGTGGTCATAGTCATCTTTTAAGGTTTTGCAGTGCTTGAGTTTTTGGCAGAGGACAAACCCCTCAAAGCTAGTTTGTGGTGGAGACACGAAGGAAGCATTATGGTTTGTACCCACTACTCTGTGGGAGCCACTGCTTGGCTCTTGAGGCAATTTGTGAACAACTGCAAGTCAGCCTTTGTATGCCAAATAAGATTCCAACAAGAGTTTGGGTCCTACATAAAGGCAGAAATGCCAGCAACAAGCAAGCTGGGGTTTATTTATTTATTTGCTTTTTAGAATTGTATCTCAAGGTTTATCCTATGTATTTTTTTCTGGCTAAAAAAGTGTAGACTACTCAACATGAGGACCTGCTATGAGGTGGAATGACTTGTTTGGTAGCTAGGCATGTTAGTTTCCTTCCCATATTTTTAAAGTACTTGATTATTCAAAACCTTCTCAGGAAACTTGGCCTGTTTTGCCTGTACAATGTAATTTCAATGATGGAGAACACCACTCAGCCCATTTATGGTAACAACTCGGGCCCTAGACCGAAAAGTGAAAAATGAGAGCAATGTGAACGATGAGACTCCTGAGCATTTCCTTTTATTCCTGCAGTGAATGTTCCCCTGCCAACAGAGCATCTAGAGCCCTTCTATGCCTTGCTACGGTCTGCTGACCTGGAGGTGCAACAAATGTCTTCTTTGTCCCTTGTCAACTTTTTGCTGGAAGGAAATAGTGAGTAATTAATAACGCATTTCCCATTCTAGTGCATCTCTTATACAGGACTCAGTAGAGAAGGAAGGCACTTCTCCATAGTGAGGTTTACACAGATTCAAATTCCCTTTTTTTTGTGTTCTAGATAGTACCGATGTGAGTTCACTTGCAAGCCACATAGATGCTGGATATGTTAGGTCCCTTGAGCAATGCTATATCATATGGCAAGTAATCTTGGATCTGTTTGCAAAGACTGTTACATTTTTCTCAGGCTGGTGTAGGAATACCTATACTACTCTTTTTCTTGGATTGAGAGCCCACCACTTACCCTTTCAAGCAACAGATACAGCTCTCAGAAATAAATACCTATGAGATTACATTCATTTTCCTTTTACTAATTAACTGAAACTTGTTCTTAAATTGCTTACAGTTTGGAAAAAAAAGCT
Organism: Meleagris gallopavo; assembly: GCF_905368555.1. NCBI lineage: Eukaryota > Metazoa > Chordata > Aves > Galliformes > Phasianidae > Meleagris > Meleagris gallopavo. The sequence goes on along the minus strand of NC_139405.1, from coordinate 54,438,376 downwards.
TAGATCTTTAATATAATTGGCTGTCTTCTGTAGCTTCTGGAACCTGTTTAATTGAGTTAGTATCTGGAGCTGCAGAGGACATGTTAAAAATATATTTATAAAGGTAGACTTCAGAACAGTGCAGTTGCAGTTTCCAGAATGAACTGTGTGTTTGAAAATAGAATTGCTGGTAAAAATATTTGGAAGCATTTGAACATCTCTTACATTTTTTCGAGTCTGACAATGAATCAAGCAAACCAAGTAAGACATTGTAAGTGCCTTTCAGGCTGTTTCTATATTAGTTAGGCTATATTGCGTAGTCAAAATATAGACCACAAAGGAAGGATATATTCTTTTAACAAAGGCTTTAACGATTTACTTTCTTGTTTGTCCATTTGTTTTTGAATCTGTGAATAGTTGACAAAGAAATGGTTGTCCAAATGGGTTTACTTGAGCCAATTCTGGATCTGCTTGAGTCAGAGGATCCCACTGTCCAGTGTAATTCCTGTGCCTGCACAATGACTTTAGCTGTTTCAGGTGAGTGTGCTGTTCTTTCCCTTTATCCTCTGCACTGAATCCATTCAACTTTTATGTCATATTTCCATATGATACCACTTTCTTGCAATTGGATTAAGAGTCAACAGATGCCACATTAGTATCTTTTCGGTATTCTTATTTCACAAATTCTTGAGATTCTGGTTAAAATCTTCTCAGTGTTTCTGGCCTTTTTTGTCTTACGGTTACAAACCCTTTTTAGATCTCCAACCTAAATATATTAACAACTACCATATCTTAATTAGTGTCTACATTGGTTTTTAACTTCAATATTTCTCCCTCTTTGATGTCTATACCAATGAAGATCTTTCATTTTACTAGAACGAGAAAGCCAAGTTCATTTAAGACTCCTTTTGTAAATTAGACTCTCCATTTATCTCCATAGCCCTTTTGGGTGTAAAGCATATGTTCCAGAAATGGAACATAGCTATTTTGCAGTACCACAGACCTCAAGCATTGTTACAGTCAGAAGACATACATAAGTGCTGTAGGAGTTTAATTTTGAATTTATCCCTTCTGAAAGACAGAGATAAGAAACATGCAATACTTCAGCTGGGATCTCATCCATGTCTTCTACTGTGACATCTAGGAAAATACGTGTCTGATACATCTGATGATAACATCTATGTCTTTTGCATTATGGTGTTGTTGTCATCCTGCAACTGATTTACCATTTAGATTTATCCTCTCTGCTGCTATTTTGTGTTGTCACCAGTTTGTTGAGGGTTGCAACAAAGCTCAACCACTGTTACCAAAAGTCATCATGTTAGTCTAGCTTATTATGCCTTTCTCAAACTGCGTTGTTCTTGTGTAAAGAATATGTAAAGGTCTGCTTAAAACTTATAAATAATGCTTATTTCCCTTCCTATCTTCTTTTTTTTACCAACTTCCCCCTCAGCATGGGAAGCTGCCACCTGATATCCCAAGAGGCTGTGAGAGGCATTGTAGATGCTTAACTTTCTCACTTAGGTACTTATGTTGTGAAGGGAGAGTGGATAAGCAGGATCCAACCATGTGAAAGTGCTGATTTGCTTTTTTTTATTTCAAATTTGAGATTCCTGGGCATAGGAGGACTTTTGTTTTAGTTATATGTATAGTTAGTGGAGTTTCTCTCCTGAAGATCTACAGAGGCAGATCCCTCCAGCTGTTGTAAGTAGTGCAGAGAAAGGGATGTCCTCTGGAACCTAAAGATGTTAATTAGTATTGAAGGCACTCTGTCCCTCCTTGATGTCTCTGCTTAAGCCAGGCTGCAGGGAGCCCTCAGCCACTCCAGTTGCATTCTCTATCGAGGATGGTTACCTATCACCACCGCACACTCTGTAAGTACCAGTGTACTTTTGAGCACAAGTAGATCACATGAAGTACACAAAGAACTTCTAGCCTACATAAGAAAGCATATGCTGAACATAATGGTAGACAGTCCTGCAAATGCATAGGCTGGGTTGCTGCCTGGGACTTAGATCAGTTTTGAACATGTGTCTCAATTTGACTGGGATTTAGATAGAGTGGATACATTTATTTCTTTCTCAGAATACGTTTTGCTGCCACAGCAATGAGACTAAAGCAAGAAGCAACTTGCTAGAGTTTATTTTAATTCTAACTCATGTGCTCTGATATCTTAAAAGATCTGCTTGAGAAAACAATGTTGCTCAGTCATGACCTTCAAGTATGCCATTCCTGTTTGAGAATATTTTTTAAAAGATAAACATAAAAGCAGAACAAAACTGGAAAGATCCTTTAGATAGTTTTGAGGTGACTAAAACTTTAAATCCAAGAGTGGCAACGTGTCTTAACTCTGCTGCAATACACGTCCCTGGCTGTGCAGAGTGAAGTTGTTTAGTAATGTGACTGCAAGTTATACATGAACTGGGATATCCAGTACTTACTGGCTGCCAGAAATAGCCAAAAACTAAACAACAAACAAGCTCATTTAGATTAAAAGGATTTCAAGGTCAGTTGGTTCCAATACTGGCATTGGATAAGCAAGAGGACATGCGTACATCTGCAATTATCTGTTTCAATTTGTGAGTGGAAACAATCAGTTCTGGGATAAGAACTCTCCTCAGAGTAGATAAGAACAGAACTAAATGTTCACAGCAAGGGTTTGGGGAGGCCATAAAGCTAAACAAAAAACAGTGCACATTCAAAGCTGTGCTGTCAGGAGAATTTTAAAGCACACAAAAAGCAGAAAGTGAAAGGAAAGAATTTATAAATGTAGGTTTCCACATGGATTATTCAAACCCAGTTTGAGTAGATGTTTGTGATTCAGCTACTTTAGATTAGTATGTGGAGACATGGTTCCCTTCTAAAAACACTCTCAGGGGAATTGACTGCTGCACCAGCATCAGTGGAGGAACCACATTATGTAGATTTTCTCCTTCTCTGGAGATACTCTTCTCTGGAGATATTCAAGACCCACCTGGATGCCTACCTGTGCTGCCTGCTGTAGGAGCCTGTTTTGCAGGGGGTTGGACTCAATGATCCCAAGAGGTCTCTTCCAACACCTACAATTCTGTGATTCTGTGTGATAACAGACAGGCCATGGAGATGATAATACAATTATATACCATGGTGAGGTAGATATTTTCACCCATTCTGCTGTAAGTTGATGAAACAGATAGTGTTCAGTGTTCACATTATCTGACTAAAATTAGAATGAGAATGGAAGGAGGGATAAGGGAAAATGATTTATGCAAAAACAAAACGAGCAAATCCACAATAATGGGCTCTAATAAAGATGGTGAAGCTGAATTTCTCAGCTAGTGAATCACCAAAAGAAAAGGGAAAAAAGAGTTTTTTGGTCATAGAGGTTTCTACTCTCCCACAGTGAGAGTGGGTGCTCCAGTCACTCCCAGGCGAGAGCAGGGTGCCAAGCCCACGTACATGAGCCCATCCCACCACTGCAGGCTTCCAGTGTCGACCACCATCATGGAGCTTCCATTTTCAAACCAAACTGTTGTTTTTTTCTTCTTAAAGGAAGAAAAATCTTTGAGGCACACAGTGGCTCAATATTCTGTCATGGTCATCTGCTTCCTTCAGAAGATCTTTGGACTGGAAATGTGGCCCAGAGAAGCTCTTTCACAAGAGGACGTAGGCTCTCCTTACCCCATCCAAGAAAGGAGGGTGGACAAAAGAATATGCCCAAATTTTGTCCAGACATTTGTAATGCCCTTGCCAAAATGTGACCTTTTCTTCCTCACTCATAATTAATGGGGTGTATTGTGTGAAAGAATGAGGAAGGATCAATATCTGGATGCTCAATCTTTTTGTCTCTCCCCTTTATCCAGTTTATTAGAGTTTACATCACATCAGACTGGTTTGCATCAGATGGAGCTGCACTAAATAATTTCTGCTTTCACTGTAGGAAACAAAAGAAGAGTACACAGATGGATTATATTGGAGAAAGACTTATTTACAAAATTGACCTGAAAATTTCACCTGAGTAAATGCTTCCCATGTGACACAGATATTTTTAAATAGATGGCTTTTTCCAATGCAATTATTTCACTCAAAAATGAGAATATTTTTTCCATTACAAAAGGTCTTTCTTTGGGTATAAAATATACATATGAAGGCAAAAAAGGATTTAATCTGGAATACTAAACTGATCCCTGCTGAACTGTGCTTGAATAGATATCCTTGACTATCTGCGTGTGTGTACATCAGTTCCTTAGTGTAGAACAGCTCCAGGAATAGAAGTTTTGTTCTTATAAATCTCTAAGTTTGTTGGCACCTGGGGGTATGATCTGATCCAAATACTTTCACATTTCTTGCTTGTTTGTGTTTCATGTTTCTCTCAACAGGGTTTCAGAGACTGGCCATTGTTTAAACAGTCTAGAAATGTACATAAATGAATCAATACTCCAAAGAAAGCCAGTCCTGCCTGCTGTCCTGCTCCTAACTCTCAGTAAAAGGATACTGTGCGGCACTGTCTCATTTTTTTTCCCCAGAATCCAACCGAGAGGCTATCGGCGCTGCTCGAGGAGTTACACCTTTACTGTCTCTTGCCAATTCCTATGATCCTAGAGTACAACAAAATGCAGTTGGTGCTATTCTCAACCTTACACAATCAGGTACTTTCTGACTAACAGTTTAACTAACACTGCTGAAAGAAAATTCCTCAGCAGTAGAAAGATACATGAATTGAAAGGATTAAGACGAGAACAAAAGCTTATCTGCACAATAAGTTATTTTATACAGTGTTTGCATATTGTATTCATGATGATACTATAGCCTGATTATTTCAGTTTGGCCTCTCCTTATCTAATGCAAACCCATTTTTACCTAAACCCAAAATAGGAAGGCTTGACTTTTGAACTCAAAGAATTAATGTACGAGCAATTAAAATATTAAAGAAACAGAAATAATGATTATTTATTTAAGAAATATTTTGGTCTAAAAAACTATAAGCGCAACTGGTAGTACTTTGAAGCAATCCAACAAGGATTATCCAAATTTGTCCTGCAAAGTCAAGCTGTGATACTGTTTAACTTGTATCTCTAACTCAATATTGGATTACTCAAAATACACATGACACCATTATCCCACACAGCTACATGACATGCTCCTAAGGAATATCTTATTTCTATACAGTGAGGAGAATGTTTGGCAAGTACTTTTACAGTTGACTATTACACTTCTGCATTTATTGTTTGTTTTATGTGGAAATCATGCGTGGTGAATATCATGCTTGGTTTTTCATATTCTCCACCAAATCAGATTCTCTCAATAGGCTTTAGCAGAAAACCAGCGCAGGCGTAATCAACCAGTCTAGGTCATTTTGCTAAAATGACTGCACGCTACTGTCTTACACCAACTCTAAATGGTGTGCTCTGATGTTTGGATAAGCATAATCACTCTATTGTGCATATCCCTGTTAAATAATGCCTCCAGGTGAGAGAGAGGGAAGGGAAAGGACACACTAACAGAACTTTGTTTTCTTAAATGGCAGAGAGGATCCAACTGGTCTTGTGCAAGGAAGGAGCCCTGCCAGTTCTCACCTTGCTGCTGGAGTCCCCTGACTCAGAAGTGCAGGTATGGCACAGGCCAGATTTTCTAACAAGGAGAGTGTGACTGTAGGGAGAGCACAAACTACAGAACTGAGAAATGCAAAGATAGAGGGAAGGGAAGGCTCTGCAGAGAAGCAGACTGACATGTGAGTGCATTTTGGAAGAACTCAGCTCAGTCAGACAACATCTATTCAAAGCACATCATTTGTTTAGCTCCACAGAGGGTTTATAATGTCAGCATATACTAATACATGCACACAGTTGTTATACAGCTACCTTTCTGTGTCTTTTGGACCATCAGATCAGCTGGTGATAGGCCTGCTCTTCTGCACTCTTTTGATCTTCCCCTCTAAACAATTCTGATAAGTCTTTTAGAAGGCAAAACTTGCAAAGAATTTTTTTCTCATTTTTTGGGATGTCTGAGAACTCTTCCTGTTTTATGCTTACCCGAGACACCTTGTATTTCTGCACAGTTAACAGAATTGCTCCTTGATTTCAAGTATGCTAATGAAAACTATGAGTCAGATTTGTAAGTCCACTTGTTCATTCAGTTTGTCTGAGAAGCACAGGATTGTTATCTCCAATGTTCTCCTTGGTTCAGTTGTAAATGCCAGAAGTAATGGATCCTCTGGAACTGCTTTCTGCAAACTGTATCAGCATCACTTAGTTCTCCTGACATTCATCTTAAAATTTCTTTCTCTGCAGTTCAACCTGCTCCTTCTAATTATACCTCCCAAGTACCACATGTTTTAATATGTATAATCTTCCCTGGAACTAATGTTTAAATCTTTGGAAAATGATCTCTTACCATGCTAGGGCAGTGACAACATCCGTCTCCAGTCAACCTGTCTAAATATACAATGCAGTCCATGTAGATGAGCTAAGGTAGGTGTCAGCTGAGGAGTAGCTGCTGTAGTGCAGGACATTCCCAGACACCAGGGAGCACGTGGGTTTGTGCAGCGTGCACTGCCACAGCATGGCTGCTGTTGTAGCAATAGCAGATAAAGCTTTGTTTTTCCTCAGCGCACTCAGGCTGTTATCAGGTCTACCTCACAAAATAGTTGAAGATGAAAAAGCATTGTATTTTCTTCAGCTCTCAGTCTGAGGATTTCTCCAATTTAGTTTGACTCACTTCAGTGTTGTCATCACTTTGACCACCTCTCTCTCTGTTTTTTTCCCTTGTCTCTCTGCAGTATTACAGCTGTGCTGCCCTAAGCAACATAGCAGCCAACGCGCAGCACCATGAGGCCATGCTGAGAATTGGTGACAGATTCCTGCTGCGCATGCTCATCTCTCTTCTGTCCTCCTCTGTGGACAAGGTAAAGCTGCAATCTTCTCTTTACGTGAAGGTTTAGCATCAGAGTACAGCTATAAAGCTGGGCTTTCAGTTTCAGTCTGGCATACTTCTGCTTATCTACTGCACAGTTGCCTCTATGACATCTTTCCCACAAGGAAAGACACACATTAAAATATATGTAGGTTCTATGAGAGCAATGTTTGGAGAAAGAAAAGGGAATCATTAAAGCCCTGGACACTACCTTTAGGCTAGGTGACCTATTTTCTTTAAACTTGAAACTGCATATGAAGTGCTCTGTCCAGGCTCTTGCACTTATGCTACTTCTCCCTTTTTTTCCCTTCCTTGTGATATCCTTAGCTTTGACTACATGGCTTCAAAGAATAACATCTAGAAAATCTTGCTTTGCTGGGAGCCACTCTCTTTAAAAACTTCAGCAAGGTTCAATTCAGGATTTAAAGGGTAAAGCCTTAAATTCTGTGTTGACTCTCCTAGTTGAAAAAGAAAATAAATAAAAGCACATGAGACAAATTCAGTCTGTACATTTTCCTATAGTTGATTTGACATTCCAAAAATAATCCAAAAACAATCCAAAAACTGAACTCCATTGGCCCTTCCTCATCAACAACTTATCTAGGGGAAGTTGAAACAAACTCATTTAAAAAAAAAAAAGGTTAAAAAAAAAGGCCCAAAATTTGTGCTCTGAAGATAGTGTGATAGCTTGCCAGCATTGTCACATTTATTTTGAGTACAATAGCCAAGAACACACGTTACTGAAACCACTCTTTTTCTCTCTTTTTCTTTTTCCCTTTGGCACAAGAAGATTTCAAGCCAGGCATGTGTTTGCCTAAGAAATTTGGCTACCAGGGGTAAGTACCATGTTAGAGATAAATGAACCACACTATTTCTTTTCCTTTCTCTCTCTGCCTTTTGTAATGAGCATGGTAGGTTGGCAACCTTTCCCATTAAAAACAGAGACACCCTCATTTTTGCATGTTAGTTGGATGCTGCAGGAAGAGGGAGGTTCTGTGTGCACTCAACTAAACCTGCCCAAGGCAGCAAGAGGTAGTACCCAAAGTGAGGGAGCCAGCACACATCTTGAATGCACGGGCCTTTTGCTCCCCTCCACATTTCCCAGTCATTATAACCTTGATTAGGACAGAACATCTCCTGAAATTGCTGCTTGAGTGTGGCCTGCCCTCTCCTAAGGCATGAATCTCTCATTAACCGTAATTCACTCCCAAGCATTTGTCATCCTCTTAAAAAAAAATCCTATCCTGTTAAGTACCCCAATCCATTTCTACAACATACTCTAGAGATGAAAGCAGAGGAGCTACATGTTCAGCACTAGAGTCCTAGGGCCCAAAGTAAAGCTGTTCATCTAGAAATTGTGGAGGCACCTTGCTATCAAGCAATCACAATGATGGTGGGGCAGGGAGTAAAGGCCCTGCTCTTTGCTCCTTAGTGTCTCTGGTCTTTGAGACTTTGAGATTGCAGGGCCAGTGTTGTAGAAGGACCGAGACTGAGACAAGTGGTGTTCAAGGAGGTCTGTCTGTCTCTCTGCTACTACAGCGTTTTAGGCCAATGAATTGCTCAGAAAATGCCCCTCATTTTTTCTCACAGAGCTTAGACATAAAATGAAGCGTGTCCAAAGCTACGTGCTGCTTTCAAACCTGTATTAATTCTTGGCCTAATGAACCAGACTGAACGAGGTTTAATTTTTTATAACGAAATACCGAGCACTGTCCTATACCACAGAGATTGGGTTGTCCCCTCTAATGTCCTCACATTTCATCATCACCTTCTCCACACAGCAGACACACAGGCCGAGCTGGTTGCCAAGGATGTCCTGCCCAGGCTATGCTCTATCCTGGTGTCCAGCAGTGAAGATGCGTGTCGTGCAGCTGTTGCGCTGTTCTGGGTGCTGTCCCAGCATGCACACAACCAGGTATGGCAGCTTATCCCCTGAGAGCTAGAGGGAAAGAACAGTTCTGGCCACTGCCTGCATTAACACTGTTACAGCATTCTGTGAGGTGTGCCCATATGCTCTGTGAGATCTCCCAACCCTTCCCCTTTCTGCCCCAAGTGATGAGGTTTTGCCTACTCCAGCTGCACTGTTTCTACCCAAGGAGCCTATCTGTTGTAGTGAGAGGGAAGCTGGAAATCCCATAGTTCATTGGATCACCTGTCAAGAGGCCCTGGGGATAGAAAAGGTAGAGATGAGTGTCAGATTGCTTGGCTGAGTGGACACCACCCTGCACTCCCTGTGTTCCCCTCGCTCTCCAGATTGTCAGCAGACTTATTCTTTTTTTTTTTTTTTAAATTAGACTTGAGGTGAGTTAAAACTCCATCGATCTTTAGCTAATTCAGTAGAACTTTCCTGTGACTCTTTGTGTCCTTAGGTACAGAATGGTTTCTTTGCCCATGTTCAAAGCAAACGCTACCATTCAGCAGTGTAATGCCATGCAAACACATGAAGAACTCTGGCTAAAAAACTGCAGCAAACAACCAACACAAGCACACCTGCTGTACTTTCATCCTCCACATGAAGCACCAAATTGCTAAGTAGTGGAAGACATTATTATTACCATTTTTAAACACACTTTTCCATTTGAGTGATTAAAGGCATCCTTAGGAACACAGATATGAAATGTTTTTGTTAGATGGCTTAAGCTATCAATAATCTCATGGGAGAGAGTTGGAGTTTGGGCAGATAAAGGAAAAAAAAGAAAGCAAGGACCTTTCTTGTCACACTACTGTAAGCATCAGTGACAGCCTCAGTGACCACAGCTGGGCCCAGATGGGGCTGAGACTTGGAACTTCCCCAGGGCACTGGAGACCTGCTGCCTCAAATCCTGTTGCAAGTACATGGCACAGCATGAAATGAATTGTGCCTCCTCTAACTCAGGGAAACGATGGAAAAATTGGAAAAGCTTAATGCCCATGGAGCCACAATCAGTGGACTGAGTTTTCCAAAGGTTTTGTGCAGACCACATTAGCACCGCATGTCCTTGTGGCATGTTGAGCTGTCTGCTGCAACTGAATGCAATTTAATCTGAGCAAGTTTACAGCAAAAATCCAATCACATTTACTGCTTTTTTTTTTTTTTTCCCCAGTGAGAAAACAGGGCCATCCCCAGGGAGTGAGCGAGCCACGTGTTCTGAGGAGAGGCTGACCTCATCCTCCCCAGGCCTCCCCATTTCTGTGGCCTGAATTTTCAAGGCCTTTAAAAGGTTTCTTTCACTCGCCCAGGGTGAATTCTGAGCATCTGAAAGAGGACTTCTCCATGGGAACAGCTGTTAGGAAACAAACGACCACACAAAGCTAACCTTTACCACTGAGTCAAGTGATGCTTGAATTACTGCTAATGCTGTCAAGGATACAGTAGGGCAGGATTCATCTGCCCTTTCATTACCATGAATTAAACCCTCAGGAATGCTTTATACTAGCTACCGTCCCTTCCTTCTGGTCACTGTCCTGGCTGCTGACAGTGGTTCCCGGAGAGCACTGAACGACTTCTCTCTTACAGGGGAATTTTATTCAGTTCTCCAAAGGACAACCCAGCCCTAAAATTCTAAGGAAAGAGTCAGTATCTGTGGGAAGTGGCCTTTTAAGTCACATTCTTTTGAGCAAGGATGTGTCAGCTCCAGCTGATGCTGCTGACTTTCCATTCCAGGCACAAAGAGCTTTGCTTTTCCATTGAGCTACCTGATGAATATGATAACATTCATCTTGGCAAGCACTGTCTACCCAAGGATTTTGAGCACAGCATTGCAATTCTGAGCACAGTTCTTGCTGGAATGCTTTTCCTTGCTCTTTTATTTTGAACCCAAGGAGAAGTTAGGTCAATACTCACTTGAACCATCAAACCACTTGTACTCAGAGTTCTCTCCTGAGCCTCTCACACTGTGCAGCACCAAGCCAACAAAGTCTGGATCCCAGCTGCATGCCTGCCAAGGAGGCTCAGCAGAATTCAGAGCACTGTCACTTGCTGGCATTGGTCTAAATAGATGGAAGAGACTTGGCAGGAAAGTCATTACATATTGGAAAGTTCATTTAGAGTCTATAGACAATTTCCTCCTCTCGTGCTGTAGCAAATTAAATAAGGGTACTACAATCAATAGGATTACATAGAAAAGAGGACACGTAGTCCGAAAAGCACAGAAAACATTAACGGTAACTGAAATGGATGATCTAAAATTATGCAATTTCTGCTTTTGAGGACAAGTAAAAACAGAGTTAGAGAAAGTTTACAGCCATGCCTACATATAGGATTCTTTAATGCTCTGAATTTTGCCAAAGTACTGCCTTTTCCATCTACTTTCATGTCTTATTTTAATACTGCTGGTTATGACAGTGCTTAAAATAAACAGAAGTGAAGATGTCAGGTGACATGAAGAAAAAAATAAATATATCATAGAATCACAGAATCGGAGGGATTGGAAGGGACCTCTGGAGATCACGGAACCTGCTAAAGCAGGTTCCTTACTGTAGGTTACACAGGTAGGTGTCCAGGCGGGTTTTGAATATCTCCAGAGATGGAAACTCTGCAACCTTTCTGGAAAGCCTGTTCCAGTCACCCTCTGTCACCTTTGCAGGAAATTCTTCATCATGTTATTATGGAACTTCCTGTGCTCCAGTTTGTGCCCATTGCCCCTCATTCTGTCACTGCACACTACTGAAAAGAGCCTGGCCTCATTCACTGGACTTCTGGCCATTAGATATTTATAAGCATCAGTAAGATTCCCCCCACAATCTTCTCCAGGCTGAGTAGTCCCAGGTCTCTCAGCCTTTCCTCATAAGGGAGTTACTCCAGGCCTCTAATAGACATACTTTGTCATTTAACCCATGCAAAAGAAAGATGCATGTTAAACTGTTAAGAACTTCCTACTTCCTTTTGTGCTGCTTCAGTGGTCCTGAAGCAGATTTTCAAGTTCAGAATTATCCTTTTTTTTTTTTTTCCCCCCAATTATATATAGGACCAGTTATTTGTTTTACACCAAACACACAAAAGCGTCTCAATTTCTAAGTAACATAAATAAAATAGTCTACTACTAATGAACACAAGAATCACATAAAGAACAGAGAAAGAAAAAGGTTTCCCAAGAGGAAATCTTACATTGCTTTCAACTGTAGACCTAACCCAAATACTGCTGAGGAACCTACCTGGCTGGTGTTGCAAACCCATTTGATATGGGAGGAAAACTACTTTCAGGGGGAAAACATAAAACTTCTCTAAAATATCCATCAGAGAATAGAGAAACGTGTATTGTCTCAGAAGATGCTGTTCAGAGCACTTTACTGATCACAAGTTGGCCTAAATGTACAGTCTATTACTGTTGGGTAAGCTGCTGGGGTACTTAAAGACATGGTGCTGCTGCTGTTGCATCTCCATTAACTTCCCTTGCCAGACAGAAGGCCATATTTTGAGAGAAAAGGCACTGGCCAGAACCACTTAGCTGTTGGTTTAAATGAATCAAGTAATGCTTTTCTTGCAGAGCTAAGTCCAACCTACTTACTGTTGTACTGATGTAATGGAAATGCTGGTTGCTTTTCTCAGGATGCTCTGGTGTGCACTGAACTACTGCAGAGCCTGGGGATGCTCCTGTCAGTGCACACAACAGACCCTGTGATTGCTGGCCATGCTGCTTGCATCATCAAAAACCTGAACCTTTCCAAGAACAGACAGGTGAGTACCATTCGTTTTTTTTTTTACTGAATTATACCTGAGGAGGTTGCAGTTACACTTATAAAGAATCAGCATTACCCACAGAAAGATTTTCTCATTATTACTTATAAAATATGCGAAGTATAATTTGCACAAAAATGTGTTTATGAATAAAAGGATCTCATGTGTCATAACAAAAGTTATCTTTCCATATTTTTCCAATACAATGCAAACATGCTAAAGAAAACAAGAAATGTCTGATTTTCCTATGAGTGATATGCTTACGTAATTTGAGTGACCACATCACAGGGACAAAGCATATTTTGAGCAAAGATCATTCAAACTAATTTAAGGAACCATCCAGGAGAATCCCTGGTTGGTTAGAAACTGAATCCTGATTTCCTAACTGTCACTCTTTATATACCTTTAGTTACCTGTTTACGGTATTCAGAACTGATCTAATTTCACTCACTCTCAATTTGTTAAATATAACCCCTCCAACTGCTGATGTATATTTTCCTTGCTTGGCCAAGTACATGTTGTGCCAAGGTGCTATCAAGACTTCTATTGCTGAATTTGCTTCTAGTGAAACCCATACCTACAGATGCACTTCCCTGCTCATTTTCCAATTACAACTAGTTGCAGAGACTGCTGTGCTTACTTGTCTCCAATGTCTGAAACAAAAATCTTTTCTACATTTGACTTACCTGATTTCAGGTTTAGGGACATTTTATCCTTTCTTTTTTCATACTGAAAATTCTCATTCTTGCAGCTCTTGTGCTCTGTTGAGTTTTGTCTAGATTGTGTTAGGCTGAAGTACCAAACCATAGTACAAAATAAAGTTGTCCTTACTGCAAAGATTGTTCTAGCAATCCTTTGCCTGCTTTCCCATGATATAACAGAGCACTCAATGCAACTGGGAGAAATTTAGACCAGCCAAGAGGAAAATTTTGCTATAGAACTATGAACCTAACTAATAATGAGGAATGGGACAAATGTTTCAGCATGTCTTAAGCAGGGATTGGAAATCTCAGTTTCCAATAAAGCTTTTCACTTATATTAGCAAAGATAGGAATTAAAATAGTTTTTATAGTTGTGAAATCAATTTTTGCAAGGAAGTGCATTTCTTCAAACTCAAGGCCCACAATAAAAGTGGACTGTGCTTTCAAAAGCTTCTTTAAAAAACAGTTAGGTTCTGTGACTTTATTCTGTCCTTGGCAGGGAGATGGTTCATCTTCATGAAAGCTTTGCAAAGTGCCATGTAACGTATTTAGCACTCACTTCAGAAGTGAACTCACAGAAATGAATAGGAGCGCCAGGGTTCCAAGGTCAATTCTAAGGCACATAAGAGTCCTTGTTACAAGAGGGAAAAAAGCAGTGGTTTTGTGCCAGCAGGACACAGACTGTAGCAGCTTTAAAGGCAGCAGTCTTGAATCCAGCTTCAGCTGCTAAGCAGCAAGTTAAAAATTTGCAATATAAAATTGGAATACAAAAGAAGATATTCTTTTTGTTGATGGCCACCTGAGCTCCCTCATGGAGTCGTGAGCAGCTTCTATTATTAGGATTTTCCTATGAACTGGAGATGCAACTTCCCTAATTAAGTCTGGTGACTTGCTCAGAATTCATTCCTTGGTCTCAAGGGCTTTCTGTCCAGGTTTGCACAGGCTAAACCTCCTCTCTGTTTTCAACTTGCTGTCTGAAACGTAAACTCCGGCGCAGAGATATCCATGAAGTTCAGGGCATAGCAGATGCAATCTAAAAAATAAGGGATAAATAAAAATGTTTAATATGTAACAACTCTGCAGAATCTAAACTCACCTCACTGTCACATTCCCTCATATTTCCACAGATTAGAGCATTTCAACACCAGAAAGCTTTCAAAGCTGCAGATGCAAAGAAAATTATAAACTTCCACATTTCCCTATGCTTAGCTCTGGAGCACTCACGTTACTTTGCTGCAAGTCTTTAGCAAATGATAGCCTGATTGTAATATATAGCCTGACACAGTGGTAATAGGTCGAAGAAATCCTTAAGTTCCAAAGTGATCTGTGATCATGAAAGCACTCCATAGACAGAGCAAGCCCTGGAAAACACTTAAAATCGGGTGATCTCTGGCTCTGGTCCCTGGGTGTGCTCTGCCCACAGCAGAGGAGGCTGAGGGCAGGCCTCATAATGGCTGCAGCTCCTTACAGAGCAGAGGGAACAGCACTGATCTCTGCTCTCTGTGACAGCGACAGGGCTTGAGGGAACAGCATGGAGCTGTGTCAGGGGAAGGCCGGAGCCGGGGTTAGGGAAAAATTCTTCACCAAAAGATGCTTGGCATGGAACAGGCTGCCCAGTGGGCACAGCCCCAAACTGCTGGAGTTTAAGGGGTGATTAGATATATGGTTTAGATTTTGGATGGTGCTGTGTGAAGCCAGGAGCTAGACTCAATGATCCTTGTGGGTCCCCTCCAACTCAGGGTATTCTGTAAATCTGTGGTTTGTCACTTTGCAGCATTAGAGAAGAGACATTGGCATTATCAATGTCTTATTCCTCAGTATTGCAAAGAGATACTCAGTATTTCTGAAGCCCTTGGACACCATTAAAATACGATGGAAGTACTGAATGTTTATCTTTTTCTCATTGCAGAGAATCATTGAGAGCCCATGTGTTGAAGGTCTCCTCCAGACCATGCTTTCTATTGACATTGAAGAAAACTCTCTTCATTATGTGACATCTTGCCTTGCTGAGCTGGCAAAGCAAGGTAGGGAAATAGCCTCACCATAAATGGCTTCCTCTGAGAAGGGTACACATCCTTTATTAATTCTAATGGGAATTGAAGCAGAGATCTTTCTTTTAAGTTTACTGGGAGTTTTGCCATAATATGCAAGGAGACATTGGCGAGACGGTTGGTGACATTGGCTCCATTATTTGCGTTTTTTTTCTCTTGAACTGCTTAATTATTATTTTCCTTAAAACTCTTTGTGCCAAACTTCACTGCCATACATGACCTGTCTACTGTTATCTGTAATGTCACCCAATTTCTCAGCGGAATTCATTTCACAGTGCCAGAAGCTAATCTGAAAGGAGAAAGACTAAAATATAAAGTGTGTGTATCTCCTTGAATTTATTGCACATGGATTTTATAAGAGATTTCAAATTACCATCCCTCAACAAACAGCTGTCCTCATGACACAGAGGATAAGTGTAAACTTCCCCACCTCACTCTGGGACTGGATATCATCTGTCAAACATTTCCTCTCTTGTAACTGCCATGCAACTGATGACATGCCTCATTTAGTTCCACAAGAGGTGCTCAGCAGCTGTTGGACAGAGACAACTAGGCCAGAGTGGATCTTGAGTTTAAAAGGATGCATCCTTTCAGATCACAAACCCAATGATATAAAAATCCAACAGGCTTTCTGTGAACCAAATCCATATACTCTACTGAGAGCATAACTTCAAGACACGGCCATATTTTACAACTTGGAAATACTTATTTGCAAAAGTTCTGCATTTATTTTGTTTCTTCACTTCTGTAAAAGATTTCCTACTTAGACATATGGGTTCTGGCAGATTAGTCACACTCTTTTCTAGGGCACTAGAGTTTCTATTTTCAGACTACTCTCCCACCTTTTTGCCTTCTAGAAGGAGGCACATTATGCATGGTCAAATGGATGAATGAACCCTTGACAAAGCGCTTGGTGAGACTGGCTGGCCAACGGGAACATACCGAGACATCCTTTCAAGCTGCCTCCATCATCCAGCACATGATAGATCACGGTAACTGTCACACAGCATTAACTGTGCTTTCAAAGACACTTATGGTTGTCTGAGGTGAAATGAGTCTTTTTCCAAAGGAATTAACTGACGTGCTGAACAACCTTTAACATTCCTCCATCTAGTTTCAACCAATTCATTAGCACAGAAGAGCCTCCAGTCACCCTTGAAATACACACTTAGCCATGAAAATATACCTTAGCAAAAGAGGGTCTGGGTGAGGTGTTTGTTGCCCTCTTCAAGCACTTTTATTCTGCAGGGCTAGTCTCTAAGCCAGTTCTGAGGTCCTTAAAGAGAGGTTTAAGTAGAAAGGTGGGATGGTGTAAAATACTCCTTACTAAAGAAGTGAGAACACATTGCAGACAAGAGGCATTGCTACATCTTTCTTTGGCCCTCTCTGCCAGCACATATACAATATGATGGCATCCCCTCGTATAGGAGCAGAGACTGGAAGGGGCAATTGCAAGGGCATGGATAGTTTTTGCAATGCTATAATAGGATGATGACAGCAGGGTGGCTACAGCAAATAAGAAGAAACTCAAATACAGCAGCCACAGAAATGAAGGAAAAGAGCTGCTTACCTTCGGAAAGCCTCAGGTAGGCAGGGATCTCCAACAAGAGATGGTCTCACCTCCACTACCAACCCTTCAATGAGGTCTGGGAAGGGGTAGATCCTGGTTTCACCCCTTCTGGTCACTCAGGTGCATTGCATTCACCTGAACTCACCTGGGTTGGCCCTGCCTTCCCACCAGGTGCTCAATCACTGCTTCAGGTCACGACTTAGCATTTCCACTACAGTTATGTTCCAAACTTTTAGATCACTTCCTCTGCCCAACCAGCAAGAGGAAGATGAAACAGGATCATCAGGAAGGTGAACCAAACACTGCTGTTTTAACTCTTGAATAGATTAGCAGGAACAGTAAAGTGTCTTTTTAGAAGGTAGCCTATGTTTTAAATTTCAGTTACAGATAATGAAGAGAGCATAATTTTAACGAGCAGAAGACAAATACTTTTATGACCACTTGCCCTGTGCAGCTGAGCATTTCTTAGATCTGCAAGAAAAGATGTTCAGAGCAAAGGGAGTCCAGCAGCAGCATGCTTCAGTGGTCAGTGTGAGAAGCTGATCAGTGTATGTGTCAGCACGTGCAGCAAACAAGGACAGGCTTCTGCCCCTTCTGCAGAAATCCCGCACGTCAATTCCATGCAGAACCAGTGCTACCATTAATGGTTGCAGGTGGAAGCCCTTTGCCATTCTCTGCAGTGACACAGGCTGTAACTGAAGGCAGAGCAGTCATTAACAATCTGAAGCGTTGTTACACTAAACAGTTATGGAAGCGTTTTAAAAGCTCCTGCTGATCTCCGGTTATTCTCCTATTTATGCAGAAAAGATGATGCTTTTGTTGAAGTGTCACATCATTGAGATTCAGGCCTACCTCAGGAATTTTCTTACCCATCAAGAGGTTCGCTTCCAGCAGCTGGCCATTTCTACATTCTGCAGACTGCAGGCAGGTACGTCTTTGTCGCCAAGCCCAACCTCTGGGGCACTGTCTGCTCCCATCAGCAGCAAAGGCAAATCTTTGTCACAGGCTGTCACCTACACCCCTGAACTGACAGCTCTGCATGCTTAAGCAAGCAGAAGAAACCCAAGGATAGCTGCTACCTTAACTATTTTATCTGTTTTAAAACAAGAAAGAATATCTTACAATAAACACAGATGTACTTTATTTATTTTGAACTTTTAGATCAGAAACAGGACTTGGGGTATAGATGGTTTTTGTCCAATATGAGGATGCATGGTACTCAGCCTAAAAGCTTTTCAAATTTAGAATTTTAATTTATTTTGATTAAGCAAGCACAAGCAGAGCACATGGATGGCAAAAGCTGGAAAGCTGCGTATTTTCCATACTAAAATTCTGTTCTTTAATATATTCCTCTCTTTGGTTCTGTTGCTTTTAAATCATTTTTTAAGTACAAGTTGAGTACAGATGAGAAATGCGATATGATAATAAATGATAAATATATACTGTGTATCTCCACAAATACAGAGCCAGAGCTCTGATACATCTTTGTATATATCTGCTGTACAGAATCAGTACATAAGAGTGAATTTGCCAACTGAGCAAAACAGCTTTTGCCATCTGGATCTGAAGTTAGCAGCAAACATTCTTGAATGGTTGTAGGGATGAAAACTGAATTAGTGTCCATCTGCTTTGTGTGGCAGAAAGATATTGTTCCACTTTCTGTATACTTACTTTATACTGTAGTAAGAAACAATTTCATTATCTAACCTAAATAGAAGCATTCTAAGCACATGCATTAAAATGCAGAGGAAAACATCTGAAGAGGGCAATTGCTGCAGCTTGCCTAACACTCATTTTTCCTCTTCAGATCCAGAATTCTCATTAGCATTCAGGAAAAACCAAATGGCCAAACTCCTCGAGCAAGTCCGTCAACAGACAGAAGAAACTCAAGAGCTCCTTAGGGCAGCTATTTGCCATGCAGACAGTTAATATTTAAAACAGATAGCTTAAAAAACTTACCAGATCCAAGAGCCTGAACTTTTAGAGTTGACTGTCTTCATGGGTTCCTGTAGCTTAACTGCTCCTGTTACTTGCAATTTCCTAGTATGAATATGGTGCACGGCACCTTTATAAAGCAGAGATGTTCCAATAACAAGAATGGGACCAGATGAAAAAGCAAACACAGTATAACAGCTGCCATGAAAGACCTGTGAAATGCGTATGTGAAGACAGAAATCTATTTTCTGCAAATGGCACATTATTTCCATAGGTACTTGCAAAAGGGAAAGTGAACAAATTTGACAAAATTACACATTAATGTTATACTCTGTTAATTCATTTTGAAAGAAGTTAGAGGACCAATACATGTAGTAGTATGCTTAGCTCTAAATTCAACTCTCTTGAATTCATGATGTATATAGATGTTCAGACTGCTCACGCCTTCTCTCTTCTCCAGGGAGCAGTGAATCTGTCTCATGGATCTTCTTGCCAATCAGAACAGTATTTTTCAGGAAAAAAAAAAAAAAACCAACAATACCAAAGTCCAGAGCCTTGAACTTATGGGGCACTGCTTTTTTTTAAAAATGTTTTTAATGTTTTAATTTCTAGGAGAAAGCTAACCTATTAATAGTTGTCTACTACTACTATTAATTCAGTAGTAATCTATTTCCTCCTTTAAAACATATACTTCTTTTTTTAAATTCAGGAAGCTGGTTGAAGCTTCTTTTGGACTGGCTGGAATACTGTAGTTTTATGACAATTCAATTGGCAAATCTCTGCTCCCAGAATGCACAGTTTTTTATTTAAAAAAAAAAAAAAAGTACAGCTTTAGAGTTGCTACTTGCTACAAACATGGAATACAAATTGAGTGAGATGTAGAAAAATATCTGCCAACTAAAATCCCACTATAACATCTTACTTTGGTCCATTTGTTTAAGCTGAGCTTAGGAGAGTGGGGAGACATTTTATTTGGGTAAAGTTTCATTTCAGCAACTGCAAGTTCTCTCCAATTATAAAGTCTAAAAACAAACAAACCCAGCTCCAAACAGGTAAAAGCTTCTCTACAGCACAGCAAAAAGACTAGCTGAAGAACAGATAGCTGTTGAATAACGTAGTATGGAATTTTCAATACTCATGTGTAGCAGACAGGAAATTTCTTTAGAAACATCACGTGAAAGACCCACGCACCTAATGATGCATGTTGGTGCAGTTGGGTTCTTAGAACAGAGGACCAAAAGGAGCTTACTGACAGACAGGGATGAAAGCAGGAGATCTCCAACTCCCAGGACACCTCCTGGGATGATTTTAGATCATTTTCCCAACAGAAAACCAGTGCGACTTTTTATGATCTCTGTGATATAAGTGAAGACTTTAGAGTGTCTTGTCTCTGTTTTTCTTAGATATTTAATTGCAAACGTTACATCAACGTCTTTGCAAGAAACATAGTTGTTGTGAAAGGTCACTCACTACTCCATACCTTCAGAAAAGCTTTAATTTCTACAACTGCTGATTCTACCTCACAGAACTGTTGACTCCAAACATAAAAATAACAAAACAGATGCAATAGCAGGCAAAAAAGCTGGCATTCATTTTATACTGTACTTACCACTGATAACAATATTCAAATCTTCCAGCATTTAAAGAAGGGGTTTAAACCCAAGATTTTAAAGCGAGCATTTGTTTTCCCTTTTTATTTGAAGCAAATCTGGAATGAATATAATTATATATTGTTTTATTTGCAGTCCAGTGCAAAAACCACATGGGAAATGAAGTAAGCTCTTCATCTTTGTTCTTTAAACAGCAAAGTGAGTGTTCTGATGTCTCATAAAAATAGTTGAGATCAATACAGCTTATGCCTGAGCCTAAATGAATCCTTGGACCAAAAAAAAAATGAAGCTAAATCTTACTGGCAACATCTTTGTTCTGTTCATAGCTGTAAGTAATCCTGTACTGATTTTCAGTAAAGAGATCAGAGGAAAACTAAAAACTAAAGAGGTTTTACGCATACCAGGAACACAAAGAGTTTTCCATTACAGACTGACTCCTGCTTCAAGTATGCAAGAAAATCAAAGTAGAAATAGAAATATTTCAAACAAGTTTTATTTGGTACTCACATGCTATAAAGGTTTAAAGGAAAACTACATATTTTGGACACTTTAAAATATTGTGGCTATGTACATGAAAAATTAAAGAAAGCGAGAATGGAACCCAATTAATTTTACTGTGTCACGAACTATTATTGAAAGCATTCTGACTGAATAGCTTCCATGTATTCTGGCAGATAAGTCTCTTTTTCTTTGCTTTTCCATTGCTTTTATCCCATCTCCTGTGTAGGATGAACACTTGGCAGCAGCAGAAAGTCATTTCTTCAAGAACTCTTCTACTTTTTTGTCTCAGAAGATTTCTTCTGCAAGCACAGACTTTCTGCACAGCTTCCTATAAGCCTAGCTCAGTGCTCACTAAAGGCAAGTGCAGGAATCTGAGCAGCCGTTCTCTGTCAGCACAAACCAAAACCCCATAACCCCCATTTCCACTGCTATGGATCTTCAGGGACTTCAACAAACAATGCATGAAGCCCTGGTTGATGTTTCCAACTCAAATACCCCATGAGTTCTGCCTGCAACAGCACGGTTTATCACAGCATAGAAAGGTGCACAATGTTACTGTTCTGCTCAACAACAACTGAAAGTGAGGGATGGCATAATGATGGTAGAAATCAGCATCAAACTAAAGAGAAAGCAACCTGCATTGCTCCTCTTATCACTCAAACTGTAGTGCATTATAAAAATCACACGCTACATACAAAGCACAAACAATGACCATTTTCCATTTGCTCTGAAACGAGCAAAACCACAAAATTCCCCAAACCTGCTTTATCATCAAAAAATCAACTATTTCAGGTTTCACACAGTCTTCAATTGTCTGATAAGGCAAAGGAAAAGTCTTCCATCATTGGGAACAGCAGCAATTTACAGGACTTAGAACAAGGTTACTCCCTGTGCACATCGTTTATAGTACTGTGAACGTGAATGTAACAAAAAAATAATCAAGTTGCAGTACCATTTTATTACATTTTTCTAATTTATTCAATTAAACAATTTATTTCTGTACTGAACAAAATTCATAAATACATCATCTAGGAGAACAATAGGTTTTCCTCTTGTCCATGAAAAAATAATGCTTTCAAATTTTCACATTTTAAAACCTGCCTCGTTTTGTGTTTTTAGAGAAAATGTGAGAAGATCATAGTGACATCTCAATTTACAGAACGTCCCTGTAGGAATTACATTTATAAGAACCTGATACAGAAGCCGATACTCTGCCCCCATAATTAGAGTTCTCTGCAATAATATTTAAACCAACAGGTTTAAATAAAACACCTCATTAACTCTACTCGTAGAGCAATGAAGTATTTAATTTTCAAGTATCAGAACCACAAAGTGTAAAAGATTCTTTGCCAATTTTACAATTATGCCTTTTAAACCAACACCCACCTGAAAAAAGAGGAACAAAAAAGAGTAAGTCCCACTACCCAAATCAGCCCATTGCTTTCAGATTCCAGTGTCTTGTGTTTTCAGGAATGCAGAAATATCCATTTACTAACAGAAAAAGCTCATTGGAAAAAGCCATATTAAGTAATGCACGTGAAGCATGATTTTCCTAGTGATGAAAACTATTAGAAAGGTGACCCAAGTCTATGTCCATCATTTCTTCTGCTGGTTTTACTAAAGTCCTTCCAAAAAAAAAAAAAAAAAAGATGTTCAAGAAATCTTTAAAAAACCTGGAGAGAAAAATAAAACACTCCTTCATTGCATGGAAGAAACTCCCACTGACTGCAGAGACGTTTTTGTCACCTTTGGTTCTTCAGAAGAAGTAATCAGATCACTTCTACAACAGAAAGCATCAGAAATGACAGATCAGCAAAGAGTAGGAATGCTTAATTCAAAACGCATTTATGCAAGTATTTTATTGAAAGATGATTTTTTCTTATATTTTCTAGAGAAGAGAAGGTAATTAGGGTTGTCCAATTTAATTTCTTATGTTAATAACTGTTTACCCAACATCTTTTAAAAGTTACAATGCAATTCGGAAAAAATCTGCTATGCTGTAAACCACCACTCAGTATTCACGGCAGCAAGAACTTGATGAGGGAAGTCATTCAGAATTTGACATAAAAGACAGCTACCAGCTCCCTTTCAGTGCATGCATATCAGATGTTACATTTGCAGAACTGGAACACGATTGCAGATCATAAACTAAGAACAGCAGATGTCACTGTTATCATTTCCACTTGAAAGCACAGGGCAAACGTTTTCAAGCAACTCCTAAAGGCAAATAGCACAGTGTAACTGAGAACACCTTTCAAACAAAAGATGAGGACTCACTGTAATTCACACAGCATCTGTATGTGCTTGGTATACATAGCTTTACAAACAGAAGATCTGCTTCTCTCCACAAGGAGTTTTGGGTTTAAAATGCTTGAATTATTCAACCTGTGTCAAGGAGAAGCTCTAGATCCACATTACCAACCACAGTGAACTAAGGCAAACTTACCTGCTGTTTGATGTGTTTGAACACTGTCTACCTGAGGCAAAAGAGTCCCCTTATCTTCAAAAGCTAAAATTGGATTCAGAGGAATTCCGGGACTGTCGCTTCCATCGTTGTTCAGGGCATCCAGCCGGGATGGTTTAGAACCAATAGGTAGATTTATGATCTCTTCGAAGTTATCGTTCTGCAGAGACATTCCATTTTCCTCTGTATTTTTCTCTGGGTTGAGATTGCTGAGAGAGAAACATAAGTATTTCATCATACACTTAATTCAGAACAGAATAATAGTCCTGCTTAAAGCAATATTACAAATTGAAACTTGCATTAATCCAGAGCATTCTTTTAGCCAGTAAAACCAAAATTTCATGACTACCACAGCAGATGAGCTGTTCACAGAATCACAGAATTGTAGGGGTTGGAAAGGACCTCTAGAGATCATCGAGACCAACCCCCCTGCCAAAGCAGGTTCCCTACACCAGGTCACACAGGTAGGCGTCCAGGCGAGACTTGAATATCTCCAGAGAAGGAGACTCCACAACCCCCCTGGGCAGCCTGTTCCAGTGCTCCGTCACCCTCACCGTGAAGAAGTTCTTACGCACATTCGTGCGAAACTTCCTGTGCTGCAGCTTATGTCCATTTCCCCTCGTCCTGTCTCCACGTACCACTGAAAAGAGACTGGCCTCACCGCTATGGCCGCCACTCCTCAGATATTTATAAACTTGGATCAGGTCCCCTCTCAGTCGTCTTTTCTCAAGGCTAAACAGACCCAGTGTTGTTACAGCAAGTACTAGATCTGCCTTCCCTCAAACACACAGGATTGTCATTACATTTGGCTACGCTATACCCAAAACTACAGAGATGTTTGAGTACAACGCGGCTCTGAGAAGTTACTGAAATGGGAAGCAGTAAAACAAATCAATCCAACAAAACCCACCAACCTTTCCAGCACAACCACTGCTATCTGAAGCCACCCACCTGATGGGATTTATGGCCTTTCTCAGCTTTCATAAGCATTGCCATATTTGAATGCTGAGGTACCCTTCCTCATACTGCAAATCAGTCTAACTGCTCTCGGATGAGGGCACTGTCATTTTTGTTACTCTTTGGATCACCACTTGCCTCCAGTTTTTGAGCAGCCTCTTCTACCTGCAACTCACCCAGAGAAAAAAACTCCTGTATCAATTTAGCTCTCCTTTTCATCCCTCTCCGCCTGGGCCTTATTTTCCAGGCACAGCTTGATTCTCTCGTGCAATGACCAGGCCCAGACCAAAAGCAGCACCTCCTGGCATCCCCCACAT
This sequence comes from Meleagris gallopavo, assembly GCF_905368555.1. Classification (NCBI taxonomy): domain Eukaryota; kingdom Metazoa; phylum Chordata; class Aves; order Galliformes; family Phasianidae; genus Meleagris; species Meleagris gallopavo. The sequence continues at coordinate 54,413,744 of NC_139405.1, read as the reverse complement.
CTCCCCAACTCATGGGGAATGCTCCCCAGGGGCACATACACTTCTGAGAAAACACATCAGCGTGTTGTCAGCCCTGACACTCTCTCCCGACCCTTTGATTAGCTGCTGTATTGTCAAATCCTGCTGTCTTTTCATGCAGCGCGTGCTGTCTTACCAAAGGGGAGGAACTAAGGTGCTACTCTAGTGAACAGGATGACAGTAATGGGACCCAAAGCTCCCTGAGAAAGGAGGAGTGTCCAACTGTCTCTTCAAAGTCATGTAATCTTTTACAGGTGCTTCCTTAAAGCCCTTCACTGCCAGATCCTGGCAGTCTGGGGCATGTGTTCCCATATCACAATTCTTCAGGCTGTTAGGAAATGCTTCTGCATTGAACAAGGCTATCAATGCCCTCAGGCCATTTCTGAGCAGGTGGCTTGGTTTCACAGGCTTGTTTTCTCCTGAGAGTACATGTACTAGTCTGCAAATAAAACAACACAACAAATTCTGCCTGCAATTGGCATAAGGTTTCTTTTCATTGACCAGCCTGCTAGGGTGGCCAGGTCTTTACAATTACAGAATTGTTTCACAGTACTTCCCAAGCAATGGAAAATAATTATTGCACTTTACAAGACGGTAACACGTCCTCTGAAGCCCAAATTTCCTGTAAGAACAGCATGCTGGTTTTCACATCAAATCTTTTTCAGCTTTTCAAACTATCATCAGTTCCCTTCTAGACAGGCAATCCCTTTTTCTTTCCTTTTCCCTTCTTTTCTTTTTTTTTTTTTTTTTTTTTTTTTTCAGTCTGTGAGTGTGCTAAGCAAACTTCAAAATGGAAAGTGTTTAATTGCACATGGCTTTGAAAGCAGACCCAGAGACCCTGCTTTCTACCTGGGAGAGACCCCATGTCACATCACTCACACTTTTCTGCTGGAGATCCACTCTGTAACAATCTGTGAAATGCTTTAAGACTAATAAAAACTGCTCCATCATGTGTAGTTACTAGGCTATTATTTGCTATAAGGTGTCACATTACTTATCTCATCCCCATCTACTGCCAATAACCTTAGCAGAGGTAGAAGAACACAGCATTAAAAAATCCGATGGAGGGAGCGGGAAAGAGGGGGGAAGATGGGGTTTGCTCCTGCATTGAAATTAGGCAGTACATTTACCTATGGAAGTATTGACACAATGAAGAGAAGCCTCTTGTTTCTGCAAAGTTACATTTATTTTTCTGATTGACCCACTAACTTGATAAATAGTTCTCCATAATTATTGGTCACTGCATTGTCAGTATTACACATCAAGTTATACTAGGATTCAGAATTCAAAGTTCTCTTTCAAGATGTGCATCTATACAGCCACAAAGTGGGGACAGTGTGGGGGGGAAGCCAGGGAAAAATCATAACTAGATATTTTCTGCTTTTTATGCTTTAAGAAGTAGATGGCACTACAGCAAATCATTAAGGAGCATGTTTAGTAGATATAAAGGGAGAAACTGAACAGTGGAATTCATTTCCACTGGACATCTTAGCGGCCATAATCTCAAAAGCAGATTAGACAAATTCCTAGGAGATTGGTATAGCCTCCAGCTTTTGGTAATTAGCAGCTTTGGGACTATTTGAGCCTAGGGTTGCACTTGGACCACAACACATGGTAACCCTGCATTGACTAGAGGGTCTCCTGGTACTTAGCTTTTTTTTTTTTTCCTCCCCTGTTTACACTCTTTCCCTAAATGACCTCTATGTGTCATTGAGGCAAAGAACACAAAAAAGGAATCAATTTTTGACTACTTCACCTGTGTTTATTGTCTTATATTCCACTTATAGTGATGTCTCCGTGCCCAGCACAACACTGCATATATACCCTTTTCAGGCATACAACACTACTGGGAACTTTGGCAAAGAATTAGAAAGTGGAGAACAAACAAAAAACTCCAGGTGACAGATGAGTTCAGTGTAGAAGTGTATGCCATTAATAAGGTAGTATCTCCATGAGCTACCAGTTTTCTTGGTAATTCGAGATGCTTTACTATCTAATAGGAAAATTTCCATGACATGCTTCATTTAGAAGTATATTTAGTGTTGCCTTTTCCATTGCACTACACTTGGATGAAAAGAATTCAGTTATTGTGGCTTGCAACTTCCCATATGGCACACCACTGTAGGAAGTGCAATGAGAATGATGGTTGCTATAGGCCTTAATAGCACTCAGTCCTCTGTTCCTTCCTCTTGCCCATACACACATATTCTACAAGTCCCCCAGGCAAAGGGGGACTTCAACCTCTGACTGGAAATCTGAGCTTTCTCACCCTCAAAACATCCAGATAAAAGCCAAATCTTTTGTAGGGCTGGAGTGAGATGCTCACAGAGAATACCATCTATATTTATTACTATTGCATATGCTACAATTTAAGATACATCTAGGTGCTAGATACCTGTGGTACACAAGCAATGGAAAGCACCTTTCCATGGAAGCACCTGTGGCTTTCACCATGTGATAAAACCTGTGCTTCCGTGTCTTCCTTCCAACAATCTGCTGAACTGCTTGGGCTAACATCACGATTCTATGAAGTAATTTAGCCCTTGCCTTCCCATTCAGGGCGGATGTCCCTTTAAAGCAGACAGTCCCTCTCCACTCCATCCTAGCACATCAATTTCTCCTTCCTCAGCCTCATACACACATTGAATTTTTGTTCATGCTCTTCAGTCTTACCTACTCACTCTTCACTTCGGCTATCCAGATCCTCCTTCCATACCAAACATGATGCTACGTGACAGCATTCATTAGTGTGGCACATTTTATATTACAAACATCAAGGTGCATCTAAGGTTGGGAGTGATTAACAATTAATTGTTGCCTGAGATAATTATGAGACAGCTCTATGCAGCTCATCTAATGCAGTTCAGTGCTCAGAGTCACTGACAGAACTTATCTCAGCAGGAGCATCTTTGTCAGCATGACAGCAGGCTAAGATCCCTCAGGCATATGGAGGGACAGAAAGGGCAAATTCCTCCTTCAATTAGTGCCAATCACATCCTGAAGCCTACTGCCCATTACAGACTGCGAGATGGCTTTCCACATTCAAGTTTTTCCATGCATATTCTGGCATTACCTGCATAAAACATGAAAGGGCTATGGGATTATTTGGCTTTCTGCTTTTCTTACTAACATTGAAGTAACTGACAGCTCATGCTTATGTAACAGATTTCACTTGGTTCAGCACAGAGCTTTCAAGCATTTCTATAATTTCTCAAAATCTGAGTGACTCGCCTCACAACTACAGAGAGCTCCTAATGTTAAATATCTGCCTCCTCAAACTCTCCTTTAAAAATACAGAGTCAAAATGAGTAAATCTGTATCTTTTGTTTAGCAATCATAACTTGCTGATTCTTCAAGCAATTCACAAACCAAAGTATCCAGGCTGTAAGCACAGTGTTCACTATTCCAGTCAAGAAAACTAACCCTGCAAATTCAGACTGTTTTTTATGAAGCTAAATTCATGGAAAGAAGCAAAGAGAATTGCCCTATCAATTAAGTTTCAATTTATGTAATAATTGCTGGCAACACATTCTTTCAAACACTGCAAAGAATGAACTATGTTTTCACAAAATTCTTCAGTTGTAAAAATGGGTTACTGCTAAGTGAAAGATGTTAAAATTCTTCTCTAAACACAGGAAAAGATAAAAATAAACAGGAAAAATGGCAGATTAAACAGCTGTGTCTCTTATTTAGCTAATGAATACATGGATCTGAGAAAATCATCTATTACTCTAGTGACTCTTATCCTGTAAACACCCTCTAATACTCAACAATCCTCTTACCTGTCCATAGTTACGGGGGGTTGATGTGAAACAATCATGTGTGTGCAGGTTACGGGTTTCCCACTGTTTGGAGATTGTGTTGCATGTTGAAGCTGAGGTCCTCCTGAAGGTTCCATGGGAGATGTAGGACTGGTTATGACTAGAGGGGGAAAGCACAATTTCATAAAAATAAGCAACATCATCTTCCTTCAAAGTAGGATAAAACATTTTCTACAAAAGATAGCACAGCTAAGGTAAGCTACAATTTTAAAATTTAGTTAATTCCTGTTTTCTTTGTCAAGCTTTGGACATATCAGTTTCACAGATTTCAAAAGTTAAAGCTTTGTTGGTAGTAATAATCAGTTTAAGCATGTAAACAATATCAGCACTTCATCTGGTGGTCAAAATAGGATGATATCTTACAGAACATTACACTGTTTTTTTTTTTCAAAATGCCATGAAGAATGGAATAGGAGAACACTGGGACATCAACATTACCTCTCATTTCCTGTGTTCATCACTGGCTGTAAACCAAAAAGAAACAAGGGGAAAATCTCCATGGGAAGGAGATTTCAACAAGTACTAAATCACAACCATAAAATGCTCAAAGAGCCTAAAATTGGATGACACACAATGACCATATGATGTCACTGGCCTGCCTTAGGATGTTCTTTTAAAGTATTGCTACAGTCTTCTGCATTGTACCTACAGCCATACTAATTCATATATAGCTCTGTAAAAGGAAGCAGCTGGACTCTGGCACCTGTTACAATAATCATAAGAACAATTTAGGCTTAAATGCACTTATCTAGGCCACCTAAACCACTTCATCTGAGAGCCCTCCATTCATAGCTCTTGTTCTGCTATGACCTAAGTGCTTGGACTGAAGTCTTCGATGCTGAGTGCCTTAATCTGGTTTTGACAAGTTTTTATATGAAAGATATTAGCCATACAGGTTTTTGTCCTGCTACAGATGGACCAAGTGGGAGTTACGTCAGTTTTAACATTAAAAAAAAGGCTGGTTCTTTTGCTTTGGAAAGGCAGAGTTATTTCCTCTTTTGAGGGAGAGGTCAAACAAATGACACAGAGATGATGGATTTTGTTTCATTGTGTGATTTGGCCACTCCTGTACAAGTTTCTTCACTTTTTGCCAAACAGTAAGATTTAAAATGAAAAGAAAAGAAAATAGCAACAGAATTTGCCAATGGTCAGAAGCAGTCTGCTGGTATGTATTATGGAAAGTTAGAGCTGGCTGAAGTATGTCCATTAATATCTTCAACTCAATATCATATCAAGATAAAGCAAAGTCAGAAACAGCAGAGCAGCCCTGGGAGTGAGGGCATTTTTCTATTTCTCCAATCACTGATGGATTCCAGCTTTCCTTTGGCACTGCAGAAATGGAGGTTGAAATTCCCCTCTGCCATCAAAAACTGACTACTTGTTTTTTGCCTCTGGAAGGAAAGCACAAGCCTCAGGTCGTAAAGCCATTTTTACTTTCAAGAACTATTTAAATGGTTGACAGCAACTTAATCAGTGCCTGCAGCAACAGATGGCACTCCAGACACATTCTGTATTAGCAGTTCCCAAACTTTTTTTTTTTTTTAATTAAAAAGATAATATGTAAACAAATAACTTCCAAACACATATTGAAATTCATGTCAAATAGTTTCCTGGCAGTGCTCATTTGCACATTCACTATAAACACGAAGGAGAAAAAAGGAGTATGAGCAGCCAGTGCCGTTATTTGTCCTCTCTTGTTACTCAATGCAAATACGAAAGAGAAATAAAGATTATCATCACTTGTTATATTACACTACTACAGTTTAAGCTATTTGACAGATTGTCTTCAGTATATTTAAATCCTGCTAATTAGTATTTGCTTATTATTTAATATACGGTAACTTTTATGTTGCTTCCTTTATTCTAAGTATTAAGGTTCAGATTAAATTTTACCTAAAATAGCCAGAGGGGAAGGAAAAAAAACAAACAAGCAGTGGGAACAGAACTGAAGGAAAGACTGAGTGTGGGTATTACAGAGAGATCATAAGGCTTTGGTAAGACCTGAATTTTGAAAGAAATTAAAAAGAAGTAGAAATTAACATCAAGTGAATAAAGCAGCAGGTGTGAAAGAGAAAGCATGGGGGAATGTTTAGGATTGTGAATGGTTTGTTTTGATGACAGACCACATCTCTAATACTATGAAAAAAGAAACTGCAAAATCACTGGCCGAGTTTGTCAAAACTAAACTAGTTAACGTGGTTTTTTTTTTTTAATTTTATAAATAATTAAACTTGGTAAGCAGCTCCCTCTTGTTAAACGCCAATGTAAAAAAGTTACTGAAACAGCTGACTCATTTAGTAATGGATAACTACCTATACAGAAAGGCTAATTAAATAACATTTACTAAGACTTCAGTTAACTCTTCTAATGGTTTTCTTAACTGAAATTGTGCTCAATAAGCATTTATTCACCTGTTGTACTCAGAGTACAGTTAAACACAATACCTGCTTCTCCAGAACTATTTGCCTTTGATATATGTCCATTTTGCTGGTCATTGGGTTTCTACAAAGGAAGAATAACGTTATAAATTAAAAATGGCACCAGAGGGAGGAACTGAAATGTGCCCACTATTTATGCATGACAAGTTTGTGGCACTGACCTTATATACAGGTTCTACACGCCTAGTTCTCTTCATGATCTCCTCAAGTCTCTGCAAAAAACATGAAGGAGGAAAATAATGTTTGCTGACACTAATTTAAATTTTTCTCTCTCAAACCGTAACTGCCCGTCATTTATCAAAGTTGCATTTGCTTACTGCAAAAAGAAATGATTTTTTTTTTTTCCACTGTTGGCAATATTATCTGTACTTTCAAATCAGGCTACACTGGTGAGGACCACAGCTTTTCTGAGGGCACATTAACTTTGTGAATAACTTCCTACAGCAGAGGTGGAAGCTAGATGAATTACAGTTTCTCTGCATGTACTGTAACCTTATCATAGAATGACTTGGGTTGAAAGGGACCTCAAGGGTCATCAAATTCTAACCCCATGCCACATGCAGCTTTGCCAGCTGTTAGATCAAATATTAGACCAGGCTGCCCAGGATCCCATCTAACCAGGCCTTAAACATCTTCAGGGACAGGGCATCCACAACCTCTCTCAACAACCCGTTTCAGCACCTCACCACCCTCTCTGCAAAAAACTTCCCCCTGACATCTAATCTAAGTCTCCTTTCCTTTAGTTTAAAACCATTCCTCCTTGTTCTATTACTATCTACCCACACATCTACCTTCTTCCTTTCCAAGCGCTCTTGTTCTTCTCTTTGGAAATGCTTTTCACGTTCTAATCGAATCCTCTCTGCCTCTTCCCGTAGGCGAGCTTCCTCTTCTTTCTGAGTTGAGATGGTAGACAAAAAAAGCAAGGGAAAAAATTACTATTTGAGAACAGATTTACACTGATATATGCTCATCTATACGTATTTGCAATACCTTAGGATTTAAATCTGCGAACAACCTTCTCAGACTGAATTGCACATTTTTTTTTATTAATCTATGTTCTGCATAACATGCAGAGATGAATAAGGTTCTGTGCCTGTTCTGACTGGCATGTACTGACAGCAGAGCAGATGATAAAATACATTTCCTAACCTTCAGCATAAGAACAACAGCCAGCAAAGCATTCAACAAATCCATGTATTCAGTGATGGATGTTTTTGGAAGTCAAAAGAAGTAGAATGCTTTATATGGCCATCAGAATTATTGCTTAGTGAGACCAAGGACAAGCAGCTACAGGTACATTTGCACAAGCTTTCAAATCCTGCTTTTTAAATTAAATGTAAAACTTCTCTGGAGTATAGTGTAGAAATGCCTTGCTCCCTTAATGTGACAATGTTGTATGATGGAACTACTACAACAGTTTATTCCCACTAGACCAGATTGCTCAGTCCCATCCAACCTGGCCTTGAACATTTCCAGGTATGAAGTATCAATGATTATATTGGTCTCTAGACCTTCTACAACTGTATGGACAAACAGTTCTCTCACATAACACCATTTATAAAATTCCGCTGTGATTTTTTCATCACAGGATTTGTTCTAAAATAAGCAACTTTTACAAGAAAACAAAAAACAAAAACAAGCTAACAAAAACCCTCCCTACTGCAAGCTTTTGTCAAGAAGAAGCATCTTTACTCTTTGAACCATGCCATGAAATGACTTCAGCCACACACATCACATCACACATATTCACGCTGTGTAGCATTTCTATTTTAAGTACCCCTCTAAATTAGGTGCTGCACAGAAATTCCAAGAGGGGGACATACTTGTTTCTGAATGCGCTCCATCTCTTCTCTCTCCTTCTGTTCTCTCTCTTCTGCCTGTCGACGCAGCCGTTCTTCCTTTTCCCTCTCCTCCTCTGCATCTTTTCGTTTTCTTTCAGCTTCCTGTCTGCGAGCTTCTTCTTCTTCTCGGCGAGCTCTTTCTTCAGCTATCCTCTGGGACAGCTCCTCCTTCTTTTGCCTGCAATCACGAAAAAGCACAAGATAAAAAGAAAAAAAGCAGACTTCTGATCCAAGACATCAGGACTGAACAGCTGGAGAAAGGCTACACTGTTTTTTCATTCATAAGAACCTCAAAAACATCTGAGGAGGGTGAGGCCAAGCCATCTCTTCTGTTTCCAGCAGGCACCAAAAATGGTAGATGCCCTACTGAACAACATAAAACCTTTGCAAGGTTTTACTTCTCCATTATATGAGAGGATTCCACTGATTCGTAGTTCAGGCAGTTTCTGATTCAGAAATAGTATGACTGTCTTCACTGTAGAAGACACTTCTCTTTGTTATTCCATTCAATCATGTTTTGAATCAGCATACTTTCTTGGCACCCACCTTAACTTGCAGAAATGACTCCCAGATTAAAAAATAAACAAACAAAAACTACAATAGTTCACCTTCATGATTTTTGAACATGTTATTTCCTAGTCTCATTTGATAGTCCTCATCCTTGTTTTATGGGAGTGAATAATTTTTCTCTTCATTACAAATCATAGTGGACTTTGTAGCTTACCATATCTCCACTCAGAAGTAGAGGAAAAGCTGTCTTTCCAGCTGACAAATCCTCACCTGCTTTGGTGTGGATCTAATATATAAGAATCCCCACAGAATCTCAGAATATCCTAAGTTGGAAAGGATCCACAAAAATCAAGTCCAACTCCTGTTTCCATGCAGGACAGCTCAAAATTCAAACATTATGTCTATGAGTGTTGCCAAAATGTTGCTCTGGCAGCTTGGGCTGCCCTATGGAGCCCATTCCAGTGCCCAACCACCCTCTCAGCAAAGAAACCTGTTCCTAATCCTCCACCTGATGAAGCTCCTTGTTTCTCTCTTGGACACATTCTGTACTTCAGTATAGGAGCTGTTTTCTATTTCTGATTACCCTTAATGACTTTCTCTGCTTATTGCCCTAGTTTACCAGCTTTATTCTCAAAAGTAATACAGCACTCAACATTCAAGAGGTGGATTCACCATGGATAATTCATAAAGACATTTTCTATTTTGTTCTCTTTCTCTAGTAATCCATAACAGTTCATTTATTTTATTGACCATGACTCATCTGATACTTTTGCATACTCAACTCCAAACAAGATCTCTTCACTGAGAAATAATTAGCCCAGAGATCACCAGCATATAAGTAATAGTTATTTCATTATATGCATTCCTTTATGCTTAACAGTATTCCACTTTGTATCTCAGCAATATAAGATACATCTTTGAACCCTTCATGACTGGCTTTCATCTCACTGAAGACCTGCATTATCTCACTAGCCATGTGTCCTTTCAGATTCATTTATGAAGCACTCAATAAAGACTGAAAACTTTTTGTTGTGAAAGCTGATTATCCTTTACCTTTTGTTTACCTTTATTATTTATTCACCACATTACTCTCACATCACAGCAGCTTACTTTCTTTAAAATCATTCTGAGAGGGACAGGGTCATGAGCCTTTTGGGAATTCAGGATATTCTAACTGCCTTTGCCTTGTTCTTACATTTGGCAGTGTTGCTAAGGAAGTACAACAAATTCCAGAGGCATGGCATTCCTCTAAAATGGTGCTCAACTTGTGTTACAGACACAGTTATAGGTGCCCCTTCAAAACTTTTGGGTGTCCTGATTTTAAATGAGAAAACACGAATTTTTGAGTCACAGCTGCTAGACATCAAAACAGAGCTAAAGCTTCAAAGTAAGAGTAAGCCACTGTTGCAGTGTTGACAACAGCCAAGCAGGGTTCCCTTGTCAGAATAAACAAGTATAGCTTTGCTAGTCTGAGAAAGCAATCAAGAGTTACACTGAGGATCTGCTCTCTAATGCTGTCCTTTTTTCAAGCTCTAATAAAATACATATCTATTTGAGATAGGTTTAAACACTATAGATGTTTAGATGTACATTTCTATGAAAAATTAAAAAAATAAAAATCTGGGAGAAGTGCAGTGTCTCCTGCACCTCAGCACTGTGCTTCATATTTTACAATATAACAACAAAATATGCACAAACGTTTGCTAGGAAGCTGCTAAAAACTTATATTCTCTACTAAAGAGGCACAGGATCACCTTTCAAGCTCTTCTCTCTCCCTCCTTTCTTGCTCCTCTCGTTCTCGCTGCTCACGAGCGAGGCGCCTCTTCTCTGACAGCAGCCTTGTTGCTTCCTCAGGATCTGTTGTACCTGCAGAAGTCTTCACAGGGGCTGGGGGTGGAGAAAGTGCTGGGGGAGCAGAAGGTAGGGGTGGGCTGGCTGCTGAAATAGATAGGAAAAAAAACTGGTCTCAACAGGCACAGTAGCCAAGATAATACTTGTATTTTTCTCTCTTCCTCTCTTTATCTTGTTCTGCCTCTCTCTCAAACACCCCTACCTCTTAAAAGGAAAAGAAAATACAGTATCAAATATTCTGTAAAGTATTTTCAAGCTTACACAGAGGAAGAATTTTATAAAAGCAAGGAATATACATACTTCCTAACAGAAGTCTGTTTTGTGAAAGCAGCTTCAGTTGGAAGACTAAGCCAGCTTTTCTGTCAGAAGAATAAAATACTGACAGGGTCTCAATGGGAGGAGTGATGACTCAGCAAGTCTCTGCCATCATATTTGCTAAGTTTCAGAGTCCAGAAATTACATGTTGCAATATTACATTTTCTTCTGTTCTATAGACTGTAGCCAAAAATTAGAGCCACACTTTTTGGTGAGTAGGCCAGTCCCTTTAAGTGACTCTGCGATCTCAAACATCAACTGCCTGAAGTGATCTGCAGTAAGGGCAGAACACAAACTGTTAGCAGCTTTGCAGATATTCTGGCTTTTACCAGCCAATTAGAATTTCTGTAGGTACTTTTGATATATGTTATGGCTGATCTACAACAACAAACTCACTGAAACAGTGCAACTTCATACACGCCTTGCCATTAATGGTGAACTGTGGCTTGAATTCAAACCGTAAGAGGCTTCGCTGTCACTATTCACTAAAATTGCTCTCATGAAAGTAAAGATTGCTTTCCCTCCTTCTGTATTCTTTTTTTAAATTGTTCTTACAGCGGTGAGGCAAGCACTTGCTTCCTATTATATTCTTTACCCAGGACCATCTTTCGCCACCTTTAGCCAACTGGTAGAGGAGATATTATAAATTTTTCTCAAGTTAAACACTAATTCACACTTCTGCAAGCTTGCCGGGCATTTTCTAGCACAGGCAAAGGACATCTTTGCTATGCTTTTTCCCTAGAGGCCAGAGGCCATTAATAACACACAAGCTAACTTGAAGGAAGCACTCTCAGGGTAATAACATCTGGCACTATGTACAAAAAATGGGTAGAGAAGTATATGAACTAGCAATTGAGTCAGGATCTTGAGAAGATAAATATGAAGTAAGTCATCAGAACTGGCAAGGAGATAACTTCAATCTACATTTCTAACTGTTTCTTAGATTATTGTTTTCGTCACCTCATTAACAACTTCCAGTAGGGGTTTCACAGAATCATAGATTCACCTAGGTTGGAAAAGACTTCCAAGATCATCCAATCCAACCTCATCACCACCAAATTTACTCATCACCACCAGTACTTCCCACTAAACCATGTCCCTTATTACAACATTTCCTAGTTTCTTGAACACCTCCAGAGACTCCTGGTGACTCCACCATCACCCAGGGCAGCCCATTCCAGTGCCTGACCACTCTCTTGGAGAAGTTTTTCCTAACATCCAACCTGCACCTCCCCTGGCGCAACTTGAGGCCATTCCCTCTAGTCCTATTGTTAGGAGAAAAGGCTGACTACTACCTCACCACAACCTCCCTTCAGGTAGTAGTTGCGAGGGATAAGATTACCTCTGAGCCTCCTCTTCTTCAGACTACACAATTTCGGTTCCCTCAGCCACTCCTCATAAGGCCTGTGCTCTACATCCCTCATCAGCTTCTTCTGATGTCCCCTCCTACATATCATTGTATGCACAAACACAAACTCAGCTGCTTTCTCTGCTCAGTGTTCACATCTAATGAATTCTCTTCTGCCTTTTTTTTAATCAAGTACAATGTAAGTCTTCTGACAGATCTTTATGCATGCTCACTTTGAATTCAAAGCCTATACTTATACAAGTCATTTTAAGAGTTCCAGGGCCTGTTCCCTTGCCCTGAAGAAAAGCGGCACAGTTCAGCCTGTCACACTGCCAGAGTGTCCAGTACATTCCTAGGGAACAAACCTGGACTAGGCTAACCACAAAGACAAAGCAGGGAACTCAGAAAAATCTGGATGAGTGGAAGAAAAAAGTAAGTAACCTGAGCACTCCTAAAGTCTTGGAGTCCTTTAAAGCTATGCTTAGTAGCCTTGATGACAGAAGAAAATGTGGCGTTGCAATTACAACCTGGACCAGAAACACAGTAGAGAATGCTTGTAATAGTTAAATGGTTGAAGTGACAGAGTTCCTGAACCTCTGCCCTTGTCAGTTTACTAACATGGACCAAAGCAGGGCTGTCACTTCTGAATGTAGCACAGCTTTGCACTGCTTGGGCTTTACTTCTTTCCTTCGGGTGCTGACTCTGGCAATGTAACACAAAGCTCATTCAATGCTCACCTGCCCTGCTGTCAGAAAAGACGAGGACAAGGTGCACAGATGCACCCAAAATTCCATTAGAACAATAACAGCATTGGTAAAAAATGAGATTGTACTGCAAAAGTTTGAATAGTTCCACTAGTGATCATTACCTGCTCACCTCCTGGCTACCTACACAGCTGACAGGGGTCTGAACCAGGCAAATTAGAGGCCAGTTCAGGTAACTGGCTGAAATCAACTCCTCACCTGCAGGAATGTAATTCTAGCACCAAAAGTTGCATTTGCTCTGCTCTAGACTCTTGGATACAACCAGTGGCTAAGTTTTGACAGTTTGGGCCTCTACCTGCAAAGCAAGATCTGTCCTTAAACTTAGGTTCCAGTTTTAGGTCTCAATCATCAGTGACTTTATTCCCTGGTTTTGACAAAATACATCCAATCTGAAGTGCTGTTCACCACTATGACTACAGTATCTTCTCCCCTGCTCCTCTTCACTACCTGCTGTTTCCCCACTGCGAACACGAACTACTTCACTTTCAGATCCCTTTGTCACAGATAACCTGTTTCCATACTAAATAACCCTGTCACTACCCAAATACTGACCAACTCTGCAGAGAAGTTGAGCCTCTCTTTCTCCTGAGCTAAACTGCCGAACAAACATCTCCATGTTTTTCTGGACTTTACTTTGGACTTGGAAAGTACTGCATGTAAATTGCAAAGGTAACCCTTAAAGGTATACCCAAAGTACTTTGAAAAGGAAGTTTTCTATGATGCAAGCAAAAGGCTATCAGAAAAGCAATTAAAATCCCATCCCATCATGCCAATCATCTCATACCTTCTTTACATACCCATTACCAACAGATACATCTGGGATTGCACCTTGTATGATAAGTCCTAGGAACCAGACTGCAACTACTTTAACAGGACTTACTGAAACAAAAGTAATCATTTCACAAGTTTTCTTACAGAAGAACAACCTCCAATTACTCATCTTGCAGTTAAATGCAGGATAATTAATACATAAAACTGTTTTCTGAAGGACAGTCACAAGGGAATTTATTACTTTCAAATCAAGAACACCAGGTAACCCATCCTATCAATGCCAGGGGCCACAACGGCCATTCTATCCTATCCTTGAGATACTTCAATACTGTATTTATGGTCTAAAAATTCTATTAGAACAAGCCAATATTTCTCACTTTCAGATGTATCTTTTCCTCTTCTTATGACTTGTTATCATTATTGTACGTTGTATCTTCTTGCATTCCATCTTACCCTGCTAATTTCCCCCATCCTTGGTACTCCAGCAATATTATAGATAAGCAGGTACGGTTTCATGTTATCAGCATCACTGTATTATGCATCTAGCAAAGCTGGACATTCTCATCACTCACATTATCCTGTTAAATGATGACTTCCTGTATGGTTGATTTTCAGACCATTGCTCTTCTATTCCAGGTCTGAAAAGAACTTGTATCGTGATGTGAGGAACAAAGTCTACCTTTTCTGTGCCAAAAAGTCAGAGCAAACAGATATGCAAGACAGGTGTGCCTGTTCTGGCTGTTGCAAAAGGACAGCTTCAGCCTGTTTATACTTTTCTCACAATTAACATACATCTGTAGGTGTAACATTCTGAAAAACCTAGACTAATACTTGATAGAAAGCTATTTAAAGCTTATTGTTTCAGAAAAAAGGGATGGAAGAACATGAAAGACACTCAGGCACTCTTTATCCTCAACAGGAGTTCCTCCTTACCTTGCGCAACCTCTGCTCGGACAGCAAGCTCTTCCTGATTTGCAGATTCTCCAGCACCTGCTGATGTTTCTTTACTCTCTTCTGTCCTCTCCTCACTGGCCTTTTCAGCCTCCTTTTCTGGTCTTTTCTTTTCATTCTCAGGTTTGAAGTCTTTTTTGACAGGCCGGATGTTGCCAGGAGAAGGAGGACGTACCTGAGTAGAAGGAACTTTGGAGGAACCAGGTGGGGAAGTTATCTGCTTGAGCGTGCCAGCCAAAGAAGGCAAAGACTTTGATGCGTGCCTGTGTAATCACAGAGTGACAATCAATGTAAGACATGCTCTGCTGCATATCAGCTACATACCACCTGTACAGTTTCAAAACCAAACAACTTCCCTATTTCTCTACTATCAAGCAGAACTACTGGAACAACCAATGAGCTTTCAGCATTGTAGATTATGTGAGCATTGACCCAGCCAAGAGGTAAGAAGCCAGGTACATTGGTCCTTTTTCCCTTTCCTTAAAAAGCAACAGTATTTTTTTTTTCTAAAAACAATATCATCTTTACTTTGTTGCATACAGAAAACATTTATACCACCAAATAAGGTTGCACTGATTTTCCTGTGCATGCTAACATTTAATCAACAGAACAATTAGAGCTGCTTATAGCTCAGCCTCCAGCTAAAGCATGTACTTGGCTTACCAAACTGGAGAGGGAGCTGGAGATCTAGCTTTGGGGTTGGAAGAAAAATGACCTCCTTTCAAGTTGGCTGAGAAGTTGGATGACAAATGGTCTCTCTCCTTTTCTTTTTTGTCAGTCTATAGTTCAGCAAACAAAGACAAAGTCAAGCCACAGTTCACACCAGCTAAGAAAGCAAACCAAGCTCAGTTAAGGATGAGGGGTTGTGGGGCTAAGAAAAAGCGCTGAGTCAGTAGATTCTACAGCCTGTTTGACAAGTTCATGAATGTAGCTTCTGTAATCTGACACTGCTTCTGTAAGGAAATAGACATCTGACAACAATGATCCTTCTTAATCATGCTCTTTACCGTCTTAAGATGTAATTTGCAGAGGCTTATTTTTACACAGGCAAAAAGTTATCTTTTAAGGTTTGATCTCTGCTGGTTGCTACACAGTACCTACCACTGCTTCCAAAGATAATACTTATTCCCCACAAACCCTGGATTTCATTTGGAGAAAAAGAAAAACAAACAAACAAACAAGCCACCAAAAAAACTACTTTCTGGAGTGGGTAAGTGGTAAGAATCCCTACACAACATAGACTTTTTCCTTCATTGCTATATGTCAACACCACAGATGCCCTCAAAGTCTGGAAATGTAGTATCCTAATTTTCTTTTTTTCTTGAATGATTCCCCAGTATATGTTTTGGGTGGGTTTTTTTTGTTTTTTTTTTTGACACTGATTCTTATGCATCATAGTGATTTCATATCTTCCCTTCTTTATTTTTCGTCTTGGGATGAGAACTATGAAAAATCATACTAATTTTTAAAAATATTTATGTTACAACTCTAGTTTGTATTATAGAACAATTGGCTTAAGGCTATATATAAGAATTTAAGCATCTACATATTTCCTCCACTTAAATATAAATGAAAAACACTGGATTTTTGGAGTAATGAGCTTAAGCTCCCAGAGTCTGAAGCATGAGAATAGAGGAGAGTACACTGAGCTGTCACTCAGCCAGCATGGTGTAAAGGGGCTGCTACACAGTCATATACTGAGCATGTGAGACATGAAAACACGTCTAACAGCTGGAGATGGAAAACAACTGTATGAGCATATAAACTTTGGTCTATCTTTGTAAATCCCATGAGGTATTTTTGCATAGGGGTAAAATTAGTTGTTTCAAATTGTCAAAAACCTCATGTAATATGTGATAAGCAATAAGTGGTCCCAGTCCTGAAGTTGTTACTTGAGAGTAATTAACCAGTCCTTTGGCACTGTCATTTACAAGAGTTCTATTGACTAATATGATGATAATCACCCAAGTTATCAGATTGTATACAGCCAGAATAAATGCACTACAATGAACAAGAATTCTGGTTTGCTACAAAAACTGTCTATATAGGATCTACCTAATTAGTCCTGAAGATACAGTAACAGCAATTTTTTCCCAGTGAAGTAAAAAATCAGAATTCCTACAGAGGCTAACCAGTAAAAAGATTCTCTGAAACATGTAGGCTACTAAAAATAGCTCTTAACTCTGTTATTTGGTATTAGCAATATTCTTACATCATTTCTTTTCATCAAGATGCACCAACTTTTCTTCTTCTTAATTGCAAACAAAACAAACAAACAAAAAAAACAGTGAGAAAGTTCTTAGAGGTGCCAAACCGATAGCCTGGGAGTTCACAACATGCCTTCACATAGTGCAAGATTTCTGTACAGATATAACTTAAAACTATGTCTCGGCCTAAACTTCAGCAAACTAACACCTGCCTCAAAGCTTAACACTGGCTCTGATTCATGCTTCCTTCATCTAACGCTGCTTCCAAAAAGGATGTCAATAACAGACAGCACCGTCTCCTGATACTTTGCCCACGTACATACTCATTTGCAGAGAAGACTTCACTCTTACTACACTCTAAAACTCAGAGCACAAGAAAAAAATGTAACTACTCAAGTTCAGCAAATGATATCTGAACTGGAACTGACTGCATCCTGTTGGCCTGGAGCACAGTCAACATGAATTTGATCTCGCCTGTATCAGACTGCTCTGATTTTCGCTGGAAGTTCAGAGAAAAGGACAAAATATTCTGCAACTGCCTCTGTACCTCATGAGAAGATAAAGCATTCTGCAAAAATGAGTGTCTTTCCAAGCAGATTCTTTAGTGCACAATCAGGCTATGGCAACAGATAATGTAGTATATACCAGTTAATATCTAACCAACTATAAAACAAACTGGAAGCAATGGGAGGCTGCAGAGGGAAATGTTAGATATGCAGCTATTCTTGTTCTAACAAGAAATTCAATCAGGTGGTTATGGCATGAGACATTAACTTACATATAACCAGCATGCTTACCCCTGCAAGATGTGTTCTTCTACGTCCAACAGCATCAGTAGATGCAAAAAGTTTTGCTCGGTCTGCTGAATTCCTACAGCTCATGGTCTTGTAGGACAGAGGGCTGATGGGGCTGCAAGACGCTGAACGGGGACAAATGGGGATAACTACGGTGTTGGTTGTTTTTTTTTTAATTATTCATTATAATTATAGAGCATCATTGGAGAATTGACAGAGGAAAGCCAGCAGGAACAGAAACAACAGAGAAAGACAGAGAAAAGAAAGAAGATATTAATAGAGAGGAATGACTAATTCTCAAATCAGAACCATCACGTGTTACCTCAGCTTGGCCATATGTATAGTAATGATACAATTGTAATACACAGCCATGTACTGATCCACTTGTAAATTTCTTTTAAATAAATTAAAGAGGTATGGCACATAACTGGGTAATAGAAAAAAATGTTTTTCTTTTCTTATACAACTGATGTTTCTGAAAAAGAAGTGGACAAAACAACTGGTTTGAAATTGATTAGCTTAGTATACGCATTTACATGAATTTCAACTACATTTGGATTAGGAAACAATCTAAATAAAATCAGAATTTCTATTAATTGATCTTGGAAGTAGAGGAAAAGAAAAGATGTCGTCAAAGATCAAAGCATGCTAACAACAGGAACAGTTTTATCTAGGAAATCAGTGATATTGACTGTTGTCTACAATTTCTATCAAGTGATCAAGATTATTTAAAATACCTCTAAAAAATACTTGAAGCCCACCTATATACAAACTTTCAATATTTCTCAGTCATGCTACAATAACAGCCAACTTAAACATATTCTCAACAGCAAAATATTTTATACACTTCAAAAAGCAGGCTGATGACAATAAATCAACCTACAAACTAGGATTTGAATGAGTAACCAGGATGGCAGGTTTTTTTTTGTTTGTTTGCACAAGGACAAAGACTGTTACCAAAAGATCTCCTGCCAATGGCAAATTATCAGGTTTATGGTGTTCCAAGTACAGGCTCAAAGAGAACTGTAACACTGCAAAATGCCTCACAGGGAACTTTTTGCAGTAAAGTATTCTTAGACTTCCTCCCTACTTAACTGAAGGAGAAGGTTGGGGAAAACTGTGTTATTACTCCTTAGATTTACTTGTTTGTTTTTCTTTGTCTCTCCTGGTCATTTAATATAGTCATAGCATCATTACTATTCAATATATTACTTGAAGGAAAAGAGCAGAGTTTCTATGGGGTAACTTTTCTACCTCTTTCCTTCCTCATTTTTTCTTAGAAAAAAAAAAATTTCTTGCCTGTAGATCTCTGAGTACACACAGTTCTACACACAGTTCATTCTTGCAGCCTTACAGCAGTGCAACTGCTGTCACAGGAAGAGCTCATAGACTTAACAGTACTTTGTGGACTTAACAGCCCTAACTCTTCAAATTCTCCTGCAGTGGGAGATTAACATTATGAATAAAGGAAGTCTCATGTAAATGTTACAGCAAGGGCCCTCATGACTCCTTATTTATAGAGTTTTATGTTTAATGGGGTAATAAAAGGTGACAAA
Source organism: Meleagris gallopavo (assembly GCF_905368555.1). Taxonomy (NCBI): domain Eukaryota; kingdom Metazoa; phylum Chordata; class Aves; order Galliformes; family Phasianidae; genus Meleagris; species Meleagris gallopavo. Next base: position 54,394,559 of record NC_139405.1, on the reverse strand, counting down.
CTTATAAAAACTGGAAAACAAGAAAACAACTTTAAAAAAAGTCTGGTTTTTTTTTTTTTTTTTTTTTTTGGTTTCTTTTTTTTAATCTGATTGAGCATATCTGAACCTGACAGGAGACAGTGGCAAAATGTATATTTTAACAGCTTACAGTTTATATATTTTCCACCCTCTGTGAATCAATTCTGCTGCTGCATGCTGATTATCAAACGTTACCACAGAAGATGACATCATAAATGCTCAAAGACAAGCAGTTCGTTTCCATTTGCAAGGTTGCCAAACAATGCTGTATGAGGCACTCCCAGTGAATCAGGATGTACCAACAGGATTACAAACACAGAGGAGAGTTATTTAAAATTACATTTTTGTTTTGAAGAGTTACTTAAAAATACATATATATATCTGGATGTACTCATGCTGGAAGTCCCCAGTAGCTTGCTTAACTTCAGTGTTAAGGACATGGATCCACATTTAATTTGATTTTTTGCATTGCAATTCATCTTTACAGCCAAAAGGCAGGGTAATTTTCTAGGGAATAATGACAGGCTGGGATGAGTGGAGTGCTCAGAGCACAGCTGTGAGCCATTACCACCACCTTATCATTAATCTCCAGGAAGTGTCCTGCATGAAGGGACTGCAGTTATTGCTCCTAGAGAATAATACATGCAAAACAATGAAAAGATGGATTATTCTTCTGGGTGGTACAGTTTTAGTTAGGACAGACAAGGTATTTCTGGGGAGTTACCTCAAAATGATGACTGATAAATCAGTTGTTCCTGCTATCTGCAATCTTTCTCAATATTCCACTCAGTTTAGAGCTTTAGCATGAAACAACAGCAGTCACAGAATCATCTTCCCACGTGTTCCAGTTAAGTAACCACTTTCAAATTTAAGAAACTGCTTTCTCAGGTATTCCCTAGTGAAGAGCTGCATTTCCATATGCTGCTTGGTGGATGACATTAAGCTTTCATTTTACAAGCTATCGCTTTAAAAGTCATGAAGAGTGAAAAGGAACTTCTATTTGTTAATTCCACCGCTTGAAGAATATCAGTCACATTTTTGCTCCTATGGTTCTCTCCCTATGGAAATGTACTGCAGCCTAATTAGCGATAAGAGTTCTTAAGTGAAAGCTTCTTTAAAAGTAATCTTAGGAGATCTCTATTCTCTCTTACATTCTATGTCCTTTAATTAACATAAAGATCTGTCCATATTAAACAGGAAAGACCTGCCTAGGCTTAAACATTCATGCAGAAATGTACTCCTAAAATGGTAAAATCCCAACTGCATGTTCTCAAAACAATCTACGGCAAGAAAAAAAGCAGCTGTCACATGCCTAAAATGCATGATAAACCAGTATGTCCTGGCTGTCACTGAAATGAGGCTTTAAGTTACTAAGGCTTTAAGTTACTGCCTATCGATATTTACATATTTTTGCATGTTAATCTTCTGCACAGGAGTTCATCAAAGGGCTGTTCTGGGGTTGGCAGAGAACTTTACGGTTATTGTAACCTTGCTAAACCTGCGCATTTAACTTTACACGCTATTAAATCTACTGCAGCCAGAGCCTATCACTCTGACATGTCCAACATGTTTCATGTGGGAAGTGCTCCAGTGCAGAATGGCACTGTTTGCAGCAAACAGCTCACAGCGTGGATGTGCTGAATCAGTTCCTTACAGCATAGTGGGCATTTCCTTCAGCAGCCACAAACAGCGTGAAATTGTTGCCCTGCATGTGTTGTATTCCCTTCTTACAATGATGAAGAGGCCAAAGATATTTAAGAGAGAAGTGAGGAAGAAAGAAGCAGAGCAAATCAAGCATAGCAAAAGCTTTCAACCTGTCATACAATGTACCCCAGGTTTTCCAAAATCATTCTAGGATGCTACTGTACACGTGTAATTAAATCAGTAATTTTACAACATCCTGATGGGAACCTGGAAATATACGTGGCTGAGACATGAAGTCTCTGCTCTTATAGGTTTACCTGCATCTCCAGACAATGCAGCTGTGCTTTTACTTCTGGCCAGGAATGAGTGTGTGGGCGTCAGGAGCCTGCTAACGATGCTGCTCTCCCATGGACTGAGCTGCAGACGGCGAGCTGAACGTGCATCATACAAGCAAGACGTTAGGTCAGACAGTGTGCAAATGACCACATGTAGCAGAAGTGTTAGTATTACAACCTTACGACTACACACCATGGAAATTCTGAAACTACCTTTTGGAAACCCAAACCATACACCCAGTCACTGTTTAGTTTTTCAGAGTTACTCCATTTCAGGGGAAGAATTCCTACTGGTCACAAAGCCAATCTATATTGTGCTACTGACTGTGGCATTATGCTAAATTGTTATCAGGTTAATGTTGAAATTTTGCACAGATCCCATACGACCTACTATTAGGTATGGCAGGATAACCTCTGTACCAGGAGAGCAGTTGCCATTCCTTAATGTGTCTCTCAAAATCCTTATACATACATACATTGTATATAAGTATATACAAAAGATCAATTACTAAAACACCATCTGCAGTCTGCTAGCCTAGATAGAAAAAAAAACAAAGAGGGCTGCTTACTACTATACAGATTTTCATCATAGAAAGAGGCTTTGTCAAAGCATCACAAAAGGATACAGTGTGCCTAAGATGTAGATACCAGGGTCAGCAGCTACAGTTGTCTTTGTTACACATGGTGCCTCAGAATACATAGCGTATTTAATTCTGTCAAAAACCCTCATTAATGATAGTTTTCTGTTTACAACAGTAACAAGATCCAACATTCTACATTGTCAGTATGTTTTGAAAACACGTTATACATGCTGATCTGGCTGTAATCACAATTGTTTCTCTCAGTACTACATAATGCAAATTTAGTTTATCAGTATTGTTGTTCTGCCTCACATCATTTCTTTGTTATTTTTAATATAATGTTATTTTTTATCACTACTTAAACATTGATTATGGCAAAGGAGTATCCAAAGAAGTCCTATATGTTATTATACCAGATGGCTCTTTGACAGTATGGTGCAACAAATGGTATTATTATGAGAACCACAAAACAAAACACTGGAATAGTTCTCATAGTTCATTACAGTAAACTCAGGCAAAAAATCTCAGTGTTGAAAGAGAAATTAGGTTGTTTCATACCCCAGCATTCACTGGCCTTAGTTTGGTGCTATGGCAAGAAAACTGCAACTTGAATGAGGTTTGGTTGTTTGTTTTTTTTTTTAAATGAGGCACAGTCTCTAAAACATTCATTGGCTGTGATAAACCACAGGCTAATTTGTATTTTTAAAGGCAGAGATCCATCTCTTCTAAAAGCCATAAACCTGGAAGCTCTCTTTAATCTACTCCACAATGAGCCCCATGAAAGGAGAGGCTGTTCTCAGTAATCTCATCCTATGAGAATATAATGACCTAATCTGCTCTCAGTGCTTCTTTTTTTTTTTTTCACTTCTCAAACTGCTCACCTAAATTCTGCTAACTCAATAAGCATCATTAGTATAGAAATATAGTACTCTAAAACACAGCAGGCCTTCTGGATAAGCGTCCTTACATAATACAATATTGCCAGAGCTCTTTGTGATTAATAGCTCCATTCTGTGTTGGTACAGATTATGCAGGGACACAAAATACCCTTAAGAGATCTCCATTACAGCATACACATTATCATTAAATTTGCAACTTAACAAGGAAGAATAAGTTATAGGACTACCATTAAACTGGATGCAATAGTGGTCAAAATCTTTGCTTCTTCTCTGGGCACTGCTCAATATAATCATATTTTAAACCTCCTGCTGCAAGGCAGCAAATTCTTCTTTTGTGATTCCATCCTTTACTAGATGTTGAGTCTGGAGAAACTCTTCTGCCATATTTTAACACAAAGACTATACAACTTATCAGAAGAACACCACTACTGCATGGAAATTGGCTCCACACCTTAGAAAACGATACCTGAAATTTTAGGCCAATAGCACTACTATGCATACCAAAAGTTTCCTGGAATTCATCTGTATAGCTGCAAAGAAATGGTAAGTAAACATCACGATGTAATCTGGTGCTGGGCCAGCTGTAAACCTCACACAAGCCCCACAGAACAGGCAGTCTGAAGAGGTTACAGCTAAGAAACTGATGCCTTACAGCATTCAGCTATCCCCCTGTAATGTGCCCTAGGAGGTAAGTATGTTTTAATTACCTTTTCTCTTCACTCCTGACACATCTTATCCACATTATTTACTGGAAGCAATTCTGTGCCCCCAGCAACTAACTAACAAGGCCGTGATTGGTAGAGGGCTAGCTGACATGCCCAAATAGTGAGCTGAGAGAAGTGTGATAGTGCCAGTACATGTAAGTAGTAGTTCAAAGGTGGCACTACAGTCTCAGCCAGGAGCTTGGATCTGAGTCTCCCTATAGCTTTAAAATGGTTTTAGATCACAGTTCATCATAAGCACATCTTGGTTTTGTAGGTCAGCGTCATCACTTACTCCAAATATATAGCTCAGTGAAAGCACTACATTTGACACTTACAGTACATACCCTAGCAGTCACTAGTGTTACCATCAGCACAGAGCAGCCAAATACATTTCGGCTCACTGAGTTCCAAGTACAAGAATATTCACCATAAATGCTTTCAACAACTGAGCTTCAGAGTCCAGTTCACTCTGAAGGAAGGTGAATACAAAACAGAGCATCCCTCAGTAACAAAACTGGCTTTAAAACAACGAGGTCTGTTTTTTCTGTTGTTTCTTTTTTCTTTTCTCTTGTTTTCAAAAACCTTGGGGTGATGTTTTAATCCTTCAAAACACCCAATAGAGAAGAGGAAATAATTTTGTTGTAGGTCTTACACTGTCTTAGGTTGCTTGCTCCTTGGTCCCTCACTGGAATTGCATTCCTGGTAGGTAGGCATACCCCTACTCCCAGGTACTAGCAGGTTAAACAGATTAATTAAGTATAACTGGAAGGAAAAAAAAAAACAAACCCAAAAACCCACAAAGTGCCATGGAGCTGGCAATGGTGAATTGATCACAGTCATCTATATTTACCTTCAGGATATATCAACTGAACACTAGGAAGTCATCATAGTAGCAGCAGAATACATTGCATGTAAGCAAACAACAGCATCTGATTAGTACTAGCAACAGATGGGAGGCAGGGATTTAACAGGTCTCCTGATGAGAAACACAAAGGAAGGACTCTCACTGATAAGTGGTGTTTGTCAGAGAGTCACAAAAATGCTGTGAAATAGGTGGGAAAAAACTTGTGCCTTTAGACTCTCTTTCAACAGCCCTTGAACTTCTAGAAAGGTGGCAGACAAAGTAGATACAGTGATCAATACCATGCACCTCTTTAGAGAAAAACTTGCACTACAGAGAGGAGGAAGAGCACAACTACAGTACAAGTTACATTTTTTTAAAACTAAGAAAGCCGTACCTTACCTATGGTACTATCTACTTGCTAGTTTTTCTTAAAGAGCACCATTACCAGAATTTATTGGTTGACAGAAGCTTTCTTCAATTGAACGTATATGTTCATAATCTGCTACAAAATTTGAACTACCCAGATCAGCACCACTCCTATCAGAGCACAAAGAAAAGCCTGTTCTAGCTGCCGGATTGTAAAATCGTGATAAAGAGCTACAGTAGCACTACTGTAGTTCAAAATGAATTAACCAGGCAAACCATTAATGAAAACTGCCATCTTTGGCCGGGCTATAATAAATCTTGTCCTTCAAATGGCAGAAAAATTAAAAATAAACACTGCTTAACAGAAGACATGTTCTTGATGACAGCTATAAGCCACTTAGGGTAAGCTTATCATCCTCATCTCCAGCTTCCTTGTTTTGTAGGTAGGAGTATGTGTTACAGGCAAAACATGACTGGTGGTCCCTGGAAGGCAAAAAAGGAGCAGAGAGGCAGATGATTTCTTTAAGTGCTTGCCTTAAGATGCTGAGGCCACCATAGGGGTGAGCAGCACTTCTCCAGTTATGTGCTCAACCAGGTTTGGGTATGTGACTGCATAAGAAAAAGGACATTTACACCATTTCAATTTGCTTTATGTCTCTCGCAGACTCTATAATGTAAGAGACTTCTGAGGACTTCTGGACCGGTTTTAATGAATATGCCAAGAAAGAAATGCCTTGGCATTTGAAGTTTACGACGTACAGCCCCCGCTTCCTTACTACTTCCCTTCACCTGCTATTATACCACCTAGTCCTCAGTCTAACTTGTACAGAATTTGTTACAGTATAAACATTACACTTTGAGCTACACTCTACAAGAGACTATCCTTCATATTTAATGCCTTTCTTCCTCAAAGAATCATCCCTGGCAAGGAACAATCATCAACTGAAAAAATATACATACGTACACACCTAAGGGGAACCAAATACAATTGCTGGGGCTTCAACTTTTAGAGCAAAAAATTACTGGAGTTCTAGAATAAATTGTGCTCTAAGATAACACTATGTTTTACAAGTTACTAGACTTCAGAACTGTGTTAACCTATAAGCATTTATATGGTCAGAGCAACCAGAATCAGGCATCAAAGCATGCATGTAAAACATGGCACTTAAAACACACAAATAATGATGTCTACCCAACCATTTCCGCAATACAACTAAAGCTCCACTCTAAAAATTATTTTTGAAAACACGCACTTCTCTGGGTTGAAACAGGGCACAGCTTCTCAGTAGGACAAAAAGTCCTCCCCAAGGATTTTTCTGTAAAGCTCTTTGCACAGGTTATACAAGAGACATTCTTTTATAAAACTCCCTTTGGCTCAATGTTTTTACCCCATAAATCCTCAAAACAGAAGCAGCAATTCAGCTACATTAACTCACAGAACCCTGATTGTTTATCAGTTGTGCAGAGTTGTAAACACTGAAAACATACATTGAAATAAAGCAATCTTTGAAAAGTAACTGGACTCAGAAAGTCAATAAAGAGACACCATATGAAAAATACCCATACACCATCATTAAAAATAATCAGAAATGGTAACAAAGTAACTGCTCAAAAGCTTCATGCAACATGTCTTCAGATATTCAAGAACGACTACCAAAATAAAACAAAAGCAAAATAATGACAAAATGGCATAACATAAATAAAAGGTCACAGAAAATTGCATGCAGTATGGAGAGATGTATTCTTTCAGTTGTTGTACCTCATTTACTAAAAACCTGACAGAAGCACCACTTTTATCATTTGCTGAAGTAAGATCGTTTAAGTAAGCTCTCTTGTTTTAAAAACAAGAAATACATATTTCTTCTCACAGGAAAAAAAAATGTTCAACCATTTACTTTTCACATTCGGAATCTTTTCACTCCATTTTCATAAAGTACAGAAAATGACTTCAGATTTGTTTTACGTGCAAAGCCATACATTAGTATTGAACATTTTCCTTCTTGCTCTTTCTTTTTTTTTTTTTCCTCTTTGGAACTGTACCTCTGTCTGAAGAATTTAGTAATGTTGCAGATGAGGAGGAGAGCCGCTTGTTAATGACTGGATCAACATGTTTCGAAAGGTTCATTGTTGAAACAGATCGCCTGTCTGGATCTAAAACAAATGGAGATAATGCTAATTGACAGCCCACATGCAGTAATGCCAGTTTCTAGCTCACTAGTGGGAGGAGGAAAACATGACTAGGTCATTCCTGCTCTACCACAAGAACTTTCAAAATAGAACGGATTTCTCAGCAGACATTGTACAGATGACTCAAAGACTGGGCACAAAACTGTTCAATTTAAATTCCAAATGTCTAAAATATTCTGTTCACTGATTATCACTCAATCAGGTTGCAATCCGAAGACTTCAATGGAAAATTTGAAGCAGATATTAGTAGTCAGCATGGTATTTACACATTGCTTTCAACACTCTCTGAAAAAATCTGACACCTGACTCACAATAGAAGCTTCAGGGAAAGGACAGCGTGCTTGGAAATGTGAAATCATTCAAGTAAAAGCCCTCAAAACCTGAATCAAAGGTGACATTTTACAGGATACTATCAAGCAGAAGGTCAGCACCGTGTTAACAAAATTCCAACAGATTAAGGGAAGGCTGGTACACATGGAGAGCAGGAGTAAGCACAAAAGGTATAATTATAATGTCCTCATCACTGTGAAAAGTGCTAAATTTCCCACCAGAGTTATCTTCTACCTGCTGTGAATGAAGTTGCAGTTAGTCAATCCAAACTGCACACAGTTTAACGGATAAAGAAAATGAGTCTTTGTGGAAGGTTGCAGACTACTTGTCACACACGTATATATATTACTGAAGGGATTTATTTTGCTTCTAGGTGTATGGATTTGAGAACAGCATTACAGCATTTGCCTGTACAACTGGCACCCTACTGAGAGGTGATGATATGATACAGATCATATACATTTTGTGCACACGTGTATGCCATGGGAAAGTTGCTAGCAATGGCAGAAGAGGAAGAACAAGCAGGACAGCCAGCTTTATGCTTTGTCTTTTCTCTCAAAAATCAAAGAAAAGAAGAAAAAAAAAGCTAAGCGTATCAACTAACTATTCTTTAGTGCAAATTCTATTTGGAAATCTAACATCAGAAGACAGTGGGAGAGTCGATTCTGCTTTTGCTTACACATTGAGCATGTGCTGCAAATTCAGTGCTACTCAGCAAAGAATTTAACCATGCTTTAGCAGATGCCTGATGCTCTGCTGATTCATATTCTCCATGTCCACAGGTAAGTCCACATACTGTTTTGGAAACAGATAAAAGACCAGGACACTGATAACATTAAGGATGATGCTGCTAACAATTATCTGCTGTTCAGTACTGGAGACAGAATACTCAGGCTTCCTATGTCATAGATCTCGGTAAGAACAGTATTTAGGTTTTGGATTTTGATCTCTGATATCTTATCTATACTTGAGAGGATACATGGTGTATCGCTACAGCAAAACAGAAATTCTGCATTTGGCTTAAAGAACATACTGCATAAAACAACTTTTTGAAGATGACAAATGAGAATATGAAAATTGCCTCTTGCATTTGACATGGCACACCAGTACTTCTCTTAATTCTATGAATATTATTCAAATGAATGAAACTCAGCATGAAGATTTGTATGCGCAAGTGTTGGCAATATGAAACCTACAACGTAGAATAGGCCAAATGTGATCTATGACCTAGAAGACTGCTGGTTTCTTTGTTATTAGAATCTGAGCAACACATTCATCATGTATCTGCCTTCATGTGAAAAATAAATGTGAGTGATGTGCACGTGCAGTATGGCAAAAGCATTTTAGAAAAAGATCAAAAGATTCAAGTTACATCTCCTTGAATTCCAGTAGACAGAATATTGCATTTCATTTTAGTGAATTGTGCCAGATCTTTGGAGTCAGCTAGTAATAACTCTCCATATTAAAAATAAATAACAACAACAAAATCTGGGACTAACAACAGTTCTAAACTATGAGCATGATGTTAAGCATGCACCGCAACTACATGAGGGTGGTTTAGCTACTGATGATTTAACTTCCTGAGAACTAGCTATGGGTAAAGGAATCAACAAACGAGAGTGATTATGTACCAGGTTTTCTAGCACCACTCAGAGATCTGAAGTGGTGCTCCAGGCCTGCTAAATCGAGAAAGGTGAATGATGATTCAAAAAAATAACCTAGGGACAGAATGCAAGACAATGACTTTTAACAGTAAAGAAAATAAAAATCAAGTTATACAGAGTTAATTAAAAAAACAAACAAAAAAAAACTTTTATGATTTTATGAAAGATAACTGTTCATTGAACTTATGTGTGATGAATTACATTTCAGATCATTCTTAATGTTTTTCCCCCTACTTGATAAAAGGCTGTATGCAATTAAAAGTATATGTTAGAGTAGGAAGAGAAGCATTCTTTTTAAGTAGCACTTTCTGGTGAAAGAAATACAGAACAAGTTCTCTTTTTTGAACGCCAGTCACATTTAACAGGGCACATACTTAATAGTAACTGTCAGATTCAGTTAGAGAAGACAATTTAGGAAAAAATTATACAGAAAAATTAAATTAATTTTCTAATTAATTAATTAATCTAAGCTTTTTCAAGGGAAAAAAAAAGGCTTTTTTCCAACTTCCCTGATTATCTGTACAAGATACAGATAGCTTATCACAAATAATCAATTTGCTTCTTTCTGTTTTAATCTTGGTATTCGGTCATTTCCACCAGAACTATATTTTGAGCCACAATATTTAACATTTGCACACAGTAGCTCACATCACAAAACTGACAATATCACGAGCACGCTAACACATACACACACGAACAATAGCAAAGCAGCAGAAGCGAGAAGCTGTAGCAAAATAGAAATACAGAATTAGTCAAAATCCCGAAACAAGTTTTCACTTTTGTTCAGATTTCTCCTTGTTATGTTTTTGCTATACAAGAAGGTCAGAAACATGCTGTTGCTAGCAATAATAAGATAAAGAGCAGAGAATTTAAAACAGCATATACTGAATCATCTTTCTTTGTAACAAGAAGGAAAGTAAATTCCAGTTAACTGACAGGGCAGGGACACTGGCTAGAAAGCCAGGCCTCCCTCTTTACCTGTGTTATTAATGCGGCTATGTAGCACTCCTCCCCAGGACCACCTGTTTTGCTTTTGTTTTGGCTTCTGGCTTCTTTCAATTGTGCGACGTACAACAGCTTCATGTCGTTCCTTAAGTACAACAGGATAATACATTTGGATACTACCAGGTTTTTAACATTAATCCTCTCCAGCACTGCTACCCTCCCCATAGACAACACCTAACAGGTTTCTTGGAGTTGCACTCAAGCTTAAATGCTGCCTAATAAAGATACACACTCAGACGAACAATTCTAACTCTACAACTGGACTAAGCAATAACTAAGCCATAAAAAAATTGAACTATTTTTGAAAACTAATTTTGAAAAAGTAAGGTGTATTGCAGACTTACGCAGAACTGCAGAGGAAAAAAACAGTTGTCACATTATGGCAACCACTGAACAAACACACACCAGAGCTACTTCCTACTCTGAATCTCCCACATATTCTCTCACTAGGATAGTGAGAGAGAATTAGCAAAAAAAAAAAGCAATGATGGATGAACTGACTTACCTAAGAAAAAGGGGAGTTCTCAGCTCAACTGAGACAAATCAGCCAGTAGCATCTTTCCCGTACACACTGTCTTGAAGGTTTTGTTAGAAAGCAACTAATACTTAGCTACCTTAAAATGAACAGCTAAAAATTAACCCACAGACATACAGAAGCCGTACAATTTCTATTTTTCTGTTCAAGGTTGAGTAGTGTCACATACTACATCCTAGATATGCTCAACCTAACTGCAACAGACTCTCACAGGGCACTTCAAAAAAAATGTGACTTAAGACACAAATCCTCTTCTGTACACTCTCATACTGATCAAGGCTCACATTACGTCCATCCAGTCCAACAGTTGGACTGGATGGTCTTTTAGGTCTTTTCCAACCTTGGTGATTCTATGATTACATCTCTCCTGACAAGTTTAAAGGAAGAGGTTTGGCAGTACCATATCTTACAGAAAAAGCAAGCTGAGAAGTGTTTTCACGACACTTCTTTTTACCTTATCTTCTTCTATTCTCTGCCTTCGCTTTTCTTCTACAGCAGCTCGTCTTCTCTCTTCCTTTAATCGTTGTTCTTCTAGCTTCTTTTTGCGCTCCTCTAGGTGTTTTTCATAATGCTGCCGTGCTCTCTCTTCTCTTTCTAACCAGATGGTTTCTCTTGCAGCTATGAAAAAAATCAGAAATAAAAGTATTAACATGCTATTATGCGATGAAAACTTTAATACAATTTGGATAATCAAACTAAATAGAAAAAAATTGAACTCATTTTCGTAAGACATGCATAATTTCCTAGTCTCTCTCCATGTGTTAAAACTTCACAGACCCTGGTCACACACTCACGTCATTCTGTCTCAGTATAATTACTGTGAATTGCCACCAGTAATGGTTACGTTCTATGACTATACAGTTTCTATGTGGAAGAAACTATTTTGCATTAGTTTAAAATACCAAAACATTTAAGTCAGATATATGTGTACAAACCATGCTAATTCTCTGTATTTTTTCACAGTAAAAAGAAACATAAAAATCTATTACTACTGTTTAACTTTAATGATCAAAGCAGATCTCATTAGACTTGATTGACAGTTGTAGTGCTTAGATTGTTAACTGTACCAGCAGCTCACCAGAAGAAAATATTATCAACCAAAGAAGTCAGATTAAAGATGAAATTTAATGAGTTTAATGTGCTCTGAACAACATTTCAGAAGTTCTCATCAAGACAAATCAAGAAGCACTATGAAAGACAAATTCTGCTCCCCATCAAGGTCTGAATCTTCATGAAGGTATTCCATCTGGAATGCATGCTCAAAAGGTAGCCCACATTAAAGCAATTACCTATGATACACTGGACCCCTCCCCATTAGTGCCTTGAAAGCTTTGAAACCCAGAAATTTTTTGTTCTAAACACCCTTTACTTGGTTTTTAAAACCCAGGATACATTCTGATCTTTACAAATTGACAGGCAGGAGTGCAGGAAGAAATGCATGTGAATGTCACCAGACAAAAATGAACAAGAACCACAAGAGAAAACCAGACAAAGGAATTCACTGATAATGCAACAGAAGCAGAGAATCAGATTAGCAAAATGTCAAAAAAAAAAAAACCAAAAAAGAAAAAAGACACTTTTAATGTCCAAGGTAATGATTTTTTTTTCCTTAGTCTGAAACACTATTTGTTAAGTATAAAAAAAATTCTGCTTGAAAACACTTGAAAAAGGAGCCAACATTATAACCTTGTACCTTAAAGACAGCAACTCAAGCCTTCAGTGAGCAGAGATATTTGTGTTGTTTGACAACTGCATACCAAAAAAACCCAAAATGATTCTAGATGTTCAGAACAGACACTGCAATCACCTCTTATAAGGCCAGCAGTCATCTTCACCTAATTCCTCTTCTGCATTTTTCTGCCTACTCAAACAAATCCCATCTCACCTGATAAACAACTTAGACTGCACTCTAATTCTTAAATATTTGCATATGCAGAGTCTTGAAAATCTCTACTCTGGATAGACAAGTTCATGTTGAGATTATCTCCCTTAAGAAAACATTTTTTTTCAGATTTCAGATCATTTCAGATTTTAAATGCTTTCCCCTAGGAAAAGCAGATGGCACATTTAGCTTTGCTGTGGGATATAGACCAGCAAAGAGATGCTTGTGTAACAGCTATAAGCAACCAGAAGACATCCTCTTGGCAAAATGTGGGACAGTTCAGCAAGATGTCTGCAGGAAATTCAATAATCTAACATAGCCAGAATAATTACAGCTACAAGGAGCAGTACAGTTGCTTCATTGCTAAACATAGTTGTGAGGAAAATGACACCTACAAACATGAAATGCTAACACAAGGACCAGCAGATATTGAGAAGTACTTTTCTGTTGTAGTTTAGTTACTTGAAAGGGACAATCTGAACTACAGACCAAGGCTGAAAATAGGACACGACAACAGAACAACAGTTTCTAGTCCAACTGCAATCTGCAAAAGCTCCTCCTTCCATAATAAAGCCTTATGACAAAAAAAAAATAGATCCAAAAATCAGTGTTCTAAAAGCAAGATGAACTTTCATACATGCATCTGCTGCTCCTAGGAGCCAATAGCTCACTGATAGACTGGACAGAGAAAGAGATAGCTGTCATTACTCTTCTTCTGAGATGTGATCCCTCACAAAGCTTCTTATTGCCCAGGTTCAACAAGATTCAGCTAAATGGACCTTTTCCAACAATTTGGGCTACATCTCTAACAACTGAAAGTGCAAGGCATGTCACTTCTACGGTACCATCTCCTGTTTTTGCGTTTGCCTTCTGTATAGCTGTATGACTTAACTAACCAATGTCTAGGGCAGAACTGCAGTCAGTTTTTCAAGAAGTTGCATTTGTAGGGAAAAAGAATATAATTAAAGTGGTGAATTCTGCACTGAAAGTATCTCACGTGACCTTTTTTCCTTCTCCTGAACCTTTGATGAAAATTTCAGATAAATTAATAATGATTATTATATGGTAGGGCTATTTGAGATCTCTCTACTCAACGTACCAATGTCTTAAAACTGTATTTAGTTTTAAGTACTCTGATGAGGTTTCATGACCATTTTAACTAAAGTGCTAGCTGCCACCAACAGGAACAGTTTTCACCTCTGCTTCCCTGATGATGTTGCTCATGGTATGTTGCTCACAGGACTGAGGATGGGGTGGATCAAGGACCAATCTGGTTAAAGTCACATTTCTTCCATGCCTTTTTCCTTCCAACAGTTTTAACTGTGACTGGGGCAGATGGGAAGGCAGATATGCTGCTGAAGGAGTTTATTGGCTGCCATCATCACAGGAGGCCTCAGGTGAGCAGAGGGGCTGCTGGGCAGGAAAGAAGAACACACGCAAAGTGGCAAAGCCTCCCTTTTCCCTTTGCTGTTTATCCACATGTAGCAAGAAAAGGTTCTCTCAGGTCACTCTCCTTTTGCTGTCTCTTCTGTTGTCTCTCATCATAGCTCTTTTTCTTGTGGTTACAGCCTTTATTAGGAGTTTTCGTCTATCTCTTTTCTCAGTTTACACTTTGTGATCATCTTGGGCAGACAGTTTATCTGAGTTAAGAGCTCAACCTTTCTCAGTCTTTCCAGCCTCTATCTTCTCTGACTTTACAACATTGATGTCAGCAATAGCTTTCTCCTTTGACCACTGCTTCACCTCTCCACACTGCCAGCTCCACACTAAGACTGATCTTCTCCTTGCTGCATTAGCAGAAAAATGGATCAGTGTTGCTTTAACCATGCCCAAAACCAGGAATGTTCCATTCCACAAAAATGGCTGACTGAATGAATTAAAAGGTGAACTTCAGAACTGTAATTACAGCTGAAGTTAATGTCAGATTCTCCTAGCTGATGTCTCCCCATTAGCAATGCTCTGAGGGACATACATACAGCAATTTTTAAACTAATCCTCCTTAAAGACTTCTTTTTTTTTTTTTTTTTTTTGTCTTATAAACCCTTCTGGCATTATCAAGTCCTCTGCAGACATCCCAAAATGACTCAGATGCTGATGTCACTGATTCTTAGTTTCTGTGGGGCTTCTGATCATGGAAATATTGGATAAATTTCTGTCCTACTCTATCAAAGAGCAGAATAAACCAGAAGGAATTCACCAACAGAATAAATGCATAATTTTTACTGATGTGACATTGTACTAATGATCATTTTCAAATGGAAGAACATAGATCATGATGTGATTTTTAAAATATTATTTTAAAGCTTACACATTGTTAGCATTAAGAATTCAACAGACCTAGCCAAAATGAAACTCAGGCATATTACAAAACCTAAGATTAATACCACATTTCCTTAAGTGAGAAGTTAATTGGGATGGCATGTTTACCACCTTTTGTTCTCCATGCCAGAAACTACACCATCCACATGTCCTTGTTGGGACTATAATTGCAGAAAAAAAGGACAGCGACTAAGCAGGATTAGTGTAGATAAAATACTCACAGATGTAAGTCTTTAAAGAAGTTTGCTTGTGGCTCAGGGACTGAGATACTGGAAAGTAAAAAATTTCTTTGCTAGACCACAGAATTAAATCTAAAATTCCAGTTACTTTCCTTATATAAAAAGCATCTTTATTTTCTTTTCAGTTTTTGAGAACGAGGTCTAGTTTAAGAATGTGCCCAGGGACCAACTAGCATCAACTAAGTTTCATCTACACTACTAAATGTTCACATTCCAAAAATAGTGACAAACTCAACTCAAACACATTAAGGAAAGTCTAGGGGCTTTCCCTGCCAATTACTAAACCTTGCCTGGGAATCAATTAGAAAAAAGTTGTCTGGATCCAAAAACTTGCCAGGAACCATTGGAAGAGTTTAACGGCAAGAATAATGAAGTTTTAGTGGTGGGGAATGTTCCTCAGCACTGTCTAGTTTGCCAGTGCAGATGTAGTCAATGTGGCAATGTTGGGGGTGAAGGCCCTCTGTAGAAAAAGCATCAACTTGTATTAAGCTCTTTTACTTTGTCCAGGCCCTCTACTATGATTTTCATCACAAACTGCCCAGACAAGCTGCACACACATCCAAGAGTGCCAAACACAGCCAGTCAGCCTGACACATGGATTCAAAGAAAAGAGGGTACTGTGTCAAGCTGGAGCCAAGACAAGCATGACAGCTCCCCTCACTCTGCTTCAAGAACCCCGTCTGACAGCCAACCAACACCCTTACCTACCACTGTCTCTTTCTGCCACTCCCAACTCTCATGACCCAAGAGAATCACACAGAGATGCAATATTTGCACTTTAAAGGATAGATGTTTAATGCACAGACACTATGGGACAGAGTGCAAGCAGAAACAGAGCAGAATGAAAACATGGGTACTGGAAGAATTATTTATATAACCAAGTAAAGATTATCTTAACAATCTTTTAAAGATATGTGCATATCGACAAATAATAGATTACCACATGGTCAGGAGAATAAAATAATTGAAGTAATTGCTTTGCAGCCATGCTTCTTTTCTGCCCATGGAAGAAAACAAGTCTAGGAGAAAATAAAGCTGAAAGAAAATCTAAAAATTGATGCAGCTTGTTAGTCTTGGAAAATATGAGTCACATATAGAAAAAGCCAAAGCATTCAACTTGTGGAAGTTTAAGGTTGACATCTGAAGACAAACGCATACTCTACAGTAAAGAAATGAAAAAAAAAATAATAATAATTTAAAAAAAAAATCTTTATTCTGAGTGGACGCTATTTCAGTTGATTTTTCTATCTCTCTGTGTGCTTTCCACATTTTCTAATGAAAGTTCCAGAACTGAACAAGAACATACTAAGGTGAAAGGAGCATTTATTTCGGAGCCTGTTTACTCTTATTGATTAGGTAGCATAACATGATCTTCAGATAATGCTAGTGTCACTACACATTTGTGGACAACAAAAACGACAGCAATCTTCTTCTCTATTTTCTTAACTCTCAGTAAAAAGAAAAGAGGTACTCATGCACCCTAGTGCAGTAAGTAAAATAACACTGCTAAAATACCACTGCCAGACACAAGGAAATCCTCACAAGTGCAGAGCACATTGACCCACTACACAACAGTGAAAGCCACATATATACAGTACAGCAAAACTAGAAAAAAAATAATTGAAGTAGAGAGAGAGCAGAAACAGGAGAAGTTAAGTCTTAATAAAGAAACAGTAGCTATTAAACTGGTACTCTGTTTGTTACAAACAGAAGGGTGTGAACAAGTTAATTTTCTTGAGAAGACAAATAATGCAACTTTCTTCTGTTCAAGGTACTCATAGTACAAAACAAACTTCCGCAGATCTCTACCATCGCTTTACAGAAGCCAATACTCTGTTTTGGGAAATAATTTCTCTTGATACACAACAAAGTCTCAACTTCTGCTTACTAGGGTGGCTTTGCTAAACTTGGTAGATCCCCTGAATAAAAAAAGATGAATTAAGTTTAAATCCCACTTCTAATTCTATAGAAATAAAACACCCTGCCTTCATTTGATTTATTGTTGCATGGCAAATGTCCCAGAATTAACAAAATCCAACTCTACTAATTTCAGCAAGAGCCACATTTATATAACAATATTATGCAACTTGATATTTATTTAACATGGACAGCGTTGATGTTTCCTTGCTTTGGTTCATATGACATGACTGACTGATTATCTAGATTCTGCACTGAATAAAAATGAAGCTTGCACTCTATTGTAAAAATCACTACTTTACCGTACTAAGACACAAATCTCAAGAGACAGCTCCTAAATCACATTAGCAGACAAATACACAGATGAAAGCACAACACAACTTTCAATTTTCTTGTTACTTTTAGCTAATTCTTAATGCAAGGACACACAAAGACACACATCACAAGGACCTGCAGAACTCTTCCTTTTAGAAATGAAAGTTTCCACATTGATTTATTTTTAAAAACCCTACTGTTTTCACATAGCTATAATGTCACACAAAATGAAAGTTTCGCATCAGAAGTAACATATATAATTCCAGCAACAGATGTTCATTTTGTCAATAGCTCGGAAATCAGGGTTCAAAAAAACCAAAGGAAAGTACATCTCTCTGCACTGCAGCAGAGCTGTTGTCACAATACTACAAACAAACTTAAAATAATAATAATAATAATAAAAATTCAAGATATGGAAGCATCATCTATGACAAATTCATTAGAATGAACAGGTAACCTCGATTTCCTCCGGAGAATCTAAGCCTATGAATTCCACCAATCTCAAACCCAGAAGCAGGTTTTTAGGAATAAGCAAACATTATGTCATGTTACCTCCTCAACAAAGCCAGAACCAAAGATTTACTCTTCTCCCAAGGAAAAAAAAAAACAAAAAACAACAACAACAACAAAGCAACTCTAGTAATCCATGCTTGGCTAGAACAAATTTAAAACATGTTGCTGAGAAAGAATGTTAATATTAGTAAATCCTAGATGGCAATAAACCAGAGCTCTTCAGATTAGAAAATGAAATATAGTTCTAGCTGGAGTAACAATACAGTTTTATGAAATTAAAAAATGTAGAAAACAGGAATAAAGACTTTGTTTTCTCAAGAAATACCACTTAAAACAGTACTGTTAAATTTTCTATTTTATCCCAGGCAATGTGACTGGTGGCAGTTGAATTTAAGACTTTGGCAGTAAGGGGTTAGGAAGTCTCTAGACAGTTTGTGTAATGTGCCCCATTGTGAAATGATACTCTTGCATGTCCAACTACACAGTACTTTTTGCAATCTTTTAAAGGTCACTACGAAATGGGAAAAGAGAATCACACTGACACAAGAATGAATAAGAATGACATCTGAAGAGTGCTGTACTGCAGAGTTAAGAGATTTCTTCTTTCTATGCATGTATTTGAGGACAAACGCAAAAAAAACCCACCAAATAACTCACCTATTTCCAGGTTGTTGTATATGCCTTCAAAAAGGGTTCAAGCCACAATCCATTACATTTTGACTGGATATAAGGATAAAAATTTTTAGACTAAGAGTGGTGACGGACAGGTTGCTCAGCAAGATGGTGGATACTGTGTCCCTGGAGACATTCAAGGTCAGGCTGGACAGGGCTCTGAGCAACCTGATCTATCTGTAGGTGTCCCTGCTCATTGCAGGGGAGTTGGATCAGACGGTCTTTTAAGGTCCCTTCAAACTCAAAGATTCTATGAAATAGAGGAAGGTGAGTTTCTAAATGCTGTTCCCATATTGACAAGCCCAGCATTTAAAAAACCACCACCAAATCAAAACAGCAACACACAAGTACCTGTCAAGGAATCATCATTACCTACATCATTTGGGCTGACTCTGTGTGGTTATGCATGTATATGCACTATATGAAATCACCTCTCCTCCCCCTATGGTGCTGATCAGTTTGAAGAGACTGAATAAAACACGTTTTACTTGAATTTCCCTCAACTGCAACATCAAATATTTGATTTGTAACATGATAATATTCCCCCAGTCGCATAGCTACTGCTTCGCAACTCAAGGACAGCAGTCTCTTTTCCTTTTATCAGTTTATACAACTTAAATTTTCAGTGCTCCAGAGAGTGGGAGTGGGCATACTTTCAGCTCTACCAAGTAACGGCTTGCTTAAACTTCGGTTATGCTGCTGACAAGCAGACTAGTTCCAATACCTGAAGTTCCAAGTAAGCTTTCTCTAGTTGTACTAATCAACCATAATGAGGGGACTGAGTGTGCCCTCAATAAGTTTGCAGATGACACCAAGTTGGGAGGAAATGTTGATCTGCTTAGGGGTAGGATGGCCCTACAGAGAGATCAGGACAGGCTGGATAGCTGGGCTGAGGCCAGCAGGATAAAGTTCAACAGGACTAAGTGTTGGGTCCTGCATTTTAGCCACAACAACCCCTAGCAACTCTACAGGCTTGGTTCATAGCAGTTGGAAATCTGTAGAAGAAGCAGATGTGAGGGTATTGGTCAACACTTGGCTGAACATGAGCCAGCAATGTGCCCAAATGGCCAATAAGGCCAATGGCATCCTGGCTTGTATCAGAAACAGTGCTGCCAGGAGAAGTAGGGAGATTATCCTCTGTACTCACAGCTCTGGTGAGGCCGCACCTCAAGTACTGTGTTCAGTTTTAGGAACTCACTACCAGAAAGACATTGAGGCTGTGGAGCATGTCCAGAGAAGGGCAACACAGCTGGTGAGGGGTCTGGAGCACAAGTCTTCTGAGGGAGCAGCTGGGGGAACTGGGATTGTTTATTCTGGAGAAGAGAAGGCTCAGGGGAAACCTAATCATTTTTTACAACTACCTGAAGGGAGGGTGTGGTGAGGTGGGGGTTGGCCTCTACTCCCATGTAGCTAATGATAGGACTAGAGGGAATGGCCTCAAGTTGTGCCACAGTGATCAGGGAGATTCAAGTTAGATGTTAGGAAAAACTTCTTTAAAAGAGTGGTCAGGCACTGGAACAGCCTGTCCAGTGACGTCTCTGTCCCTGGAGGTATTGAAGAAATATGTAGGTTCTGTACTGAGGGACATGGCTTAGTGGAAAATATTGATGATAGGTGAGTGGTTGGACTGGGTGATCTTGGAAGCCCTTTCCAACCTTGGTGATTCTATGATTCTATGAAACAGGATCTAATACATACACAACACCAACTAAGCTTAAGGTAACAGGTCTGGGGAAAGGTCTCAGCACCTAGTTATTTCTGAGACCACTGCCAGAAAGAAAAATCCAATAGCAGTTCTTCTGAGAGCCTAGTCCTGCACACACTAGTATACATTAACAGAGAAAGTGAATGTTTTAAAGTATAGCCAGAGTTTCACTGGAGCATTAAATAATTCTTCATCTTCTTTTTTAACTCTGTGGCTTTCCTGGAGTTGCTTCTAGCTCACATCAGATGCATTGCTAAGGAAAGAATGCAAGAAGCAGTCAAGACCCAAGTTGCCATACGAACTCATGAGCATTATTACTTGAAAGGATGACTAAGAATATAAGATCTTGACAAGTAACTGTTCTATATATATTTGCCTGCAACACTATTAAGTCAGTGCACTAAGTGGTGTGACTAATTTGAGTTGGTTAATAGTGCATGATAGGCAGGTAATAATAACGAAAAGCAATTTGCAGCTTGAACAAGCTTTGAGATAATGGAGTCAATTCCCCAGGACGCAAAGACCTCTCTGGCCCAGAGAAAGCTGACTTCAGCCTACGAGAACTTCGCTCTCACTAAGGAAGTACAGATGCAGGCTAGGTGGAGAAGGGCTTGAGCACAGCCCTGAAGAGAAGGATTTGGGTATGTCGATTGATGAAAGACTCTAAGTGTGCCAGCAATGTGCACTCACAGCCTAGAAGGCCAACTGCATCCTGAGTTGTATCAAGAGACACATGACCAGCAAGTCAAGGGAGGTGATTCTGCCCCCTCTACTCTGCTCTCATGAGACCCCACCTGGAGCATTATGTATAGTTCTGGGGACCTCAACTGAAGGGCATCAAGCTGTTAGAGGGGGTACAGAAGAGGGCCACAGAGATGATCAGAGGGCTGGAACACCTTCCCTATGCAGAGAAGCTGAGAGATCTGGGGCTTTTCAGCCTGGAGAAGGGAAGGCTCTGAAGAGACATTATAGCAGCCTTCCAGTACCAGAAGAAAGCCTACAGAAAAGCTGGGAAGGGACTTATACGGCATTTAGTGACAGGACGATGGGAAATCGTTTTAAACTGGAAGAGAGCAGATTTAGACTAGATTCCTAGATAGTAGGAATAAATTCTTTACTGTGAGGGTGGTGAGACACTGGAACAGGTTACTCCGTGAGGTTGTTGATGTCCCCTCCCTGGAAGCATTCAAGGCCAGGCTGGATGGTCTAGAGGGAGGTGTCCCTGCCTATAGCAGGGGGTTGGAACTAGATGACCTCAAAGGTCTCTTCCAACTCAAACCATTCTATGGTTCTATGAGTATCTCACAGTATCTCACTGTGTTAAAGGAGCACTGAAGTTGACAACAATACTCATCTGAAACAGCACCCAGGCCTTCCAATTTCTGATGCTCAGGTTCTTTCTGACTTCTAGTGCCTCACAGTTATCATCTAGTAGCATGTGCAAGGTGAGTCATAATTACATTCTCCACTTTTGCAATTGCACTAGTGAAGCATGCAACACAGCACTGCTATCAACTAACCCAGCAACAACAGGGCCCTGCTTGGAGCTGAGACCTTGGCTGATCTGATGCAACATGTAAACAGCTGTTTACATGCAGAAGTACACACTTGCTGGTTAAATTCTGTGTGTTTTCCTGATCATACACAGGATGACAAAGAAGAAGATCAGGTGTATAATAAATACTGAATATTTATCTCTTGGGCTGCCTCTGGCTGGGAAGTTTGCTCTTAAATATCTTTAACTCACAAATGTAATGAGAAATGAAGGTGTGTAGTGGTATTTAAGACCTAAATGCTTTGAGGAGAGCAGAAGAAGTGTTCAAATTGTGGGGAAAACAAACAAACAAAAAATTCCAGACTCACTTCCATTGTGAGCATATTTTGAAACAATGCATATAAACTGTTACATGCAAAGCTAAAAGAATGCTGTTTTTATAAACCTAAATTTGTTTGCCTGTACTGAAGGGCTTCATTTTTCAGCTTTACCAACCAAAACTCTCCAGGGATGAGTAAATAAAAAAGAAAAAACAAACAAAAACCCCACAAAAATTAATAACCAATATTTTATGCACAAGTAGGTTCTCCATTTGTGTACATCTCAATTAAAAAAAAAAAAATCTAGTCATTTTCAATTGTGAAATGCAAACCCACTTGAAGGAAAATGGAAAAATATTTTGAACAAATCAAAACAAGATAAGCTTCTTTCACTGTATTTTCAAGCATAATTAGCAGTCCTATTAAAGCGGATGCAAAATGGACAGTAAACCACATTTTTGGCAAAGTCTAAGTACTTGTAGCAATAAACAAGGCCATCTGAATTCTATCATACCTATGAAGTATCCCTACCAGCACAACATATCAATGTAATACCTTTGAGACTTCCAGAAAGGGGCTGTAGACTGAGATTTTTCTCTCATTAAGCTCATGCTTCTCAGCCTCTGCTGGCATCACCTTCACCAAGATAAAAAGGAACCTCTAGCTCTGAACCTCTAACCTGACCCCCAGATTTATTCTGTATGTTATTGTGGACTTTCTTTGTTATTGTTGTTCTGCTTTCCTGGGATTGTGATGAGGAACAAGCTACCTAGCCAAAGGACAAGGACATCTGCTTAGCTTCAATCATTATCAAGCAGAGAGGTCAGCTAGTGGCACTGCCCCTCTTTACTGTCTGTGGAGAAGGAAGCCAGAAGCACCATAGGACTGGAAGGTCAAAGCAAGCTGGAGTAGCATGTAGTAGGCCAAAACATCTTCAGGATTTGATATCTGGTAGGCATAGCAATTTGTTTTTTACTAATTTGATAATCCTCTCACTACCACACTCCGTATACGGCCCATTACTAGCTACTTGTTAAGCAACCTTCACCTAAGAATTCACTTCAGTAGTGTTATGAGTGCTCATGCACAGGTGACATTGTATATGATATTGAGCAATATTTGACACATATTCAAGGTTTTACTTCTCAAAAAAAGAAGAAAAATACCCAAGTTTATGAAGAAATGATATAGAGTAGGGCTTACCTAGTTGCTTTTCTCGTTCTTCTCTCCTTTCTCTAGCAAGCCGTTGCCTGTCATCAACCTTCAGTATTGGTGGATGGTCTGCAAATGGAAGGGGAAAAATATTAATCATATAGTATGAAATCAAATAGCAACAAAAGAAAGCTCCTAGGGGCATAACCAACAAACAATCGAAAAAATCAAGCCAATCCTATTTCACAAGGTTGAAGAAGCTCAGTACATTTGCACAGCATGTTGGATCAAACACTACTGGTTGAACTTCTGAAGAGTAAGAATCAAGGTAGCATGATATTGATCTCCTACTGATACTGTGTGCATGTGTTAAAAGCTATGGCAGACACATTAAGATAGTGCATCACATACATGGAATGATATAATAACAGTAAAGAAAGAGACAGTTTCCTCAGCTATCTTCTGAAATGTTGAGTTAGTCACAGAATTTTTTAAAAAATACCTGCTATTGGATCACAGTGATAAGATCAAGGATCTTAAATATGAAAAAATCCGTGTCAGAGCTTAGGCTTAACTAAAAATTCATGTTTGATTGGAAAAATACTACTTGGTGAGTGTGACAAAATGAGTTATCTGGAAAACAACAAAATGCTAAATAGCTAACATCACACTTCCAGTCTCAGCAGTGGAGCCAAAGACCAAACGGGAACAAAATCTTAGTTACTGATTCATCCCAGCATGCTGCCAAAACTAATTTCCTACTCATCTTCAGCCTATTCTGTAAACTTGGAAAGCTGTTGATTTTATGTTTTTTTCACTAGCACTGAGAAAGTCTGCTTTGGAACAACAACAACAAAAAAAAGCAACCAAAACAACCAACAAAAAAAACAGAAAAGTTTTCAGGGTATAATGAAATGGCTTGATTTATTCTTATACTGATGGGAATTCAATTCTTTTAATATTTCATTTTGAAGTGAACAACTATGTAGAACTTCCTATCACTGCAGAAGCATACAAAATACATATATATATAAGAATATATATATAACTATATGTATATATATATGAGGTTTGAAAAGAAAAAAGTATTCGTACAATAAGTCGCTGAAGTGAGGATGTGTTAGCCTGATTTTTATGCAGCCATTTGAATTAGACAGAAGTCAGTATTGTGCATTTCATACTCCAACAAAATTTTCAGCATCAGGATGACAGGACTTCCTGCAGGGAAGAATCCACAGATAGCTAGTTCAGTTTAGTTGCTTTTAAATTCTCTTTGGTGAAAAACGACCAACTCAACGATGGTGAGGGAATATAGCCTCTTCTAATGGTGTTGGCTTCAATGCAGGGAAAAATCCCAATGCACAGTTTTTAGGAAGACAAACACTTAAACATTAAAGCCTCAACGAAAGGTACAAAAGAAAAAAGTCACCAACAAAGTGAAAAATAATCCATCACCCAGTTACAGATCAAACCTTTAACTCTGGTTTAACAGCACACAGTGCTGCCATTTATGTAACTACTGCTAACCAAGACAGCGCATAGATTTGTCCAACGTACAATGCAAAGTCACACTTGGTTGATATTAAGAAGTGCACTGGCTTGCATGCTGCCTCTTCAGCACACAGATGCAGGTGAAAAGGGTAATAATATTCCTTCTCTCTTGTGGCTGGCACACAGAAGACACAGAACACGAACTTCTGCAGCATCAGTAATTAGGGTTAGTGGAATAGTGCACAACCAATATGAATTTTCCTGGAAAACAAGGATTCCCTTGAAGGGTTGTCACCGTAACTTCAAGTTGTCAGAGAATGATGAGACACTAGGGAATAATGTAAAACCCCATTCTTTCAAAATGTACCATCTTCCTTCCATTTTTCCTACTTTCCTGAGAGACTTCCCTATCAAGGGAGAAGAAGCAAGTCTTCAAAGAGACAAGAAGGCTACGTAGACAGGCAAACTGAAAAGGTCTCCTGTAAGAATTCCTAATTATAAGTATAAAATAAATTTTTAAAACTGCCCTCTGACATTCTGTTTGAAGACATCCAATTATTTTCCTATATCACACACCTGATGGTGCTCACACACACAGCCTCTCCCAGCACCCCAAGGATGTTAGAACAATTGTGAAGAATTCACATTAAGCTAAAGGTTATGCGGAATATAAGCATATATTCAACAACAAGGTGTTTTTTTGTTGTTTTTCATTTTTCTTTAATATATACATATTTGGGTGCACAAAGGAGAAAATTAATATTGGCACAAAGATGTCCAAAGCCTTAGAGAGAATGCTTTAGGAGGACCAACATGCTGCTGTAACAAGTCGCAGTCTGGGTATGATGTGATGCATATAAACTCATGCTCAGAAGCCTGCTTCACTATAGCTAAATAGCTTTGTAATAAGCAGAGCTGTAAGATAGAATATAAAAAAAGATTAATGTTATGCCCAAGAGAGATGTTTAGAGATTAAATAAGCCATAGTTCTACTAAGAGGAAATGAATTTTTTACCTATTGCTGGAAACTGAACACCAAAACTACATGTCCAAATGGCAGAATGGTGTTTTTCATGAACTCATGGCATCTACTGTGAGTTCTTACCATTCTGCTTAAGGAGCTTAAAAGTCATTAGTAGTGGGGTGGCGGCTTGGTTTTTTCTCTTCTCTCAGATATTCAGTAACGAAACAGACTTTTTTGGTCCTTAATCATGATAAGAAAAGGAAAACGCAAACTTTTCAAAGCTTCTACGTAAGGAATACTAAACTCTTAAGCACAGTTGGCATTTGTAGCAAACAGTAACCTAGAAAAAAATCCCAACCTAGTTGGCATATGTAATTATTACATATGGTAGTTTCTACAGCTCTGGCAATTGTCAGCTGCTCTCAGTGGGACTTGAGAAGTACCTCAGCCTCCTACCATTCTTCACATTCACCTCCAATCCTCTCAGTCTCCTCTCACAAATGGCCACTTCCCTTCTGTCCCTGATTCCTAGGGTTCCAATTTCTTAGTATAATGACACTAAAAGGGTCAGAGTGGAAAACCACTGCTAGTTTGTATGCTAATTTACAGGGGAGCTGCTGGGAGAAATATGTAAGCTATTGCATTCTTTGAAAAGATGTGTGCTTGGATCTCAAAAACTCTTCCCCCTGCCTAGATCCCTTCACACTCCCATGCACACATTCAGAGCTGCCTATGTTTCTCTTGGTCTCCAAATATTTGTTCAGCCTGCAGACACCTTCCAGACAATAACTTTGTTTGTAATGACAGCTGTCACTCCTGCTGCAGTCTCCATTTTTTAACCAAAACAACGTTTGACACAAAATTTGTATGCAGCCTCAGGAAAAATACAGCTCAGGAATCCTCAGTTCAGTACAGAGGCTCTCATCAGTTGAGTGCAGAGCTGAACACTCCTTTTTTAGGGATACTATATTCCCTTCTACACTGCAGCACAGATGGAGGGAGCATGGGAGCAGCCATAGACCTTGAGAATTGAAGGACTGAGATTAAACTACTGCAGGACAAAGTGTGTACTGAATACCATTCAACTCTTTTTTTTTTTTTTTTTTTTTTTTGGTCATAAAAGTGGGTCATGTTATCACTGCTCCCTTCCCTTCCCTTCATTCCACTGCCCAACCAGGAATGCCGATCCATGTGCTGCACCCAGACCTGTTCAGCTCTGTCAGACGGCACTGGGACTGCTTCCCCCAGGGATGGAGCCCAAAGGCACCCAGCTGGGGCACAGTGAAGCTTCTGCACAAAGCAGCCACTGAGCTGCCAGACTGCCCACGAGCTGAAATGAGGCTGCTTACCATGCACTGAGCCTGCAGCAACACAACACCTGCATGTTCTCAGCATTATTAATGGAACATGAGTTCTAGTACAGGCAGAATTTAAATATCTGAGTAATCTTTTGGATCTTGGTCTAAGCACATAAAATGCAACAGACTCGTGGCATTAAGGATTACATTAAGCATTTTTGTACAGAAACTGTTACCATGCAAGTGCAGCATTAGTGAACAGTGAATGAAATCCACACAATATACCAATTGGGCAGAGTCAAGTAATGGCACACATCTGCTTACTGCACAGGGTATATTACAGAATATGGCTTACAGTGCAGTAAGTGAAGAAACTTCTAAACAGAAGCATGTTTATATAAAGCTACAAATCCCTGTCTACAGCAGAAAATACTAGTACAAGCACAAATGCAAGTACAGAGGCTTCTGTAACCTTATCTTACTTTGCAACCCTCACTTCTAAACTGCACTAAAACAGATGTAGACTTCATTAGTTTTGCTTTGTTTTGAGCAATCAGAGACTCCAGCCTAACAAAATACAGTCACTGATACGAGTTTATTAAGAAAGGTTTAGGAAAATGAAACGTCTTAAAAATTCATAGGAAGACATCCATTTTTAATATACCATTGAGACAAACAGCTTTACAATGTGAAACATGAAGAATGGTATACCTGGTTTAGTTCCGGTATTGCTTTGTCCTGAAGTGACTTTCTTGTCTTGTATTTTAGAACCTTCAGCTGCTAAAATAAGGGGGGAAAAAAAAAGAAGAAAAAAAAAGAAAAAATATGTTATTAATCACATTGCTAGACAACAGCTCTCATCTTTTTTCAGGGATGCTTTGGAAACCACTACTTCCAAAGAACAGCAGCCTTTTTAGTTTTTATTATAAACATTTCCCTTTGAAGAAGTTGGATTAAGCAGACTGATAAAAAGAAGTCAGAACAACAGAATCAAACCACAGGCAGACTTGGGAGAACCAAACATCTTGCAATGCAGCAGCACAAAAACAGCTGCTAAAGGTGACTTGTATATCTGAGATTTCTAAAGGTGTGGTACAAATTACAGATGCACCCATTATCCAGAATTGAAAAGAGGACAATTTATGTCTTGAATGAAATCTTACAGAGGAAGGATTTCTATTATTTTTAATAGACTTTTGATCAGGCCCTAGAAAGAGATCATTCTGGGGCTCTGAATGCCCTCTCAGTGATCCTTTATAGCAGAAAACAAAAAGATTCATAATAATACTTCAAATTACAACCATATCCTTGGCTCAGCATCTACTTAATTAAAAGCCAAGCCAGGAAATTAGGTGCCATGATTTTCTCAGTTCACAATTCATCTTCATCTGCAGGAGCTCAACTACAGAACACTGGGATGAATCTGGGATGAATGTAAACACAGGCTGTAATAATGCTAAAAACCCTCCATGAAAATCTTGGAAATACTTGGAAGCAAGGACAAAAAGAAAGTTGTATTGACATAGACTAGGGAAGATGAAAAAAAAAAAGTAAATTTAAATGAAAATTTCACTAGAAATGTGTTGGACAAAACTGCTTTAAAAATGGAACAAGTCTTCCTGTATTAGCTTCACTCTAGAAAATAATAACTATTTTTTTCCAGCAGGCTCCAAGCAATTTCCTCCACACTCCAGCCTTTGCATCTCAGCAGGCTGATTACCAACATGACCTGAGAAAGTCTTTATTTCTCCTTTATCTCCTTCTACAGGAATAATTCAGGATGAACATGAAGGATAAAAGATAGCATGAGGAACCTGCTTCAACACTTACTCTGTCTTTCTTGTAGGGCAGGCAGGGGAGGGAAATAGTAGAGGCTTTGATCAAATGTTCATTGATCAAAAGTAATGTTTTGTTGATAACAGCATAGCATTCAAAAATCACATCTTACCAAATCACATGTGAAAATTTAAAAATTGTAAGAAAAAACACATTTGATATTGAAAGGAATAACTATATTAAGTTTCCTCTGATCAGTGGAAGAAACTACAGGTGGACCTAACAAATATGAATTCCAAGTCAGAATGAAAATTGACCTAATGTGATTAAGTACTTTGCCACTTTAAAGACCTCATACAAAGAATTCATTCTACCCTTAAGTGTCCTGATTTTTGGGAGATTATCTGAGCGCAGCCAACACTTGCACTTTCAAACTTCCTAAGATCTGTCACAATCAAAACTCATTCTTTTTTCCTTTCAGTGTTCTAAACGGGTGCTACTAAACCTAACTGTCACTAAACATGTTTATTCAACAATACAAAAGCTGGACCCTCTTGCAGTGAAGTTGGAGACCTCACCTACGAGCGGACGCACTGCATAGGACCTCCCAACTACCAGGAAAAGCTCTCCAAATCCTCGCTACAAATCCTCCCCATGGATTTGTAGCGAGGATTTGGATCTGAATGATGAAGTATTAGGGCAGTTGGTGATGTATTCTTCTTAATCACTATCACTATCCTCATGCAGTAATGGTTAGGTGCATTGCCTTGTTCTGTTTTATTGTTGCTATATCATTTCACTTATTATCTCACTGCTTTAAACTTAAGTAAAAGTAAATGCACTTCTTTAACTTGGTGCCCGTGACCTTTGTGCTGATTCCACCCACTGGCAAAACAGCATCCACCAAAGAGCAGCGCCCTAGAGAGCACCTGAAATGGGGAACTGACAGGGCTGCACCAACAGGAAAGAGCACATGCACAAGTTAAACCAAGGCATGCAGACAGCCACATTTTACCTCCAGGTAAAATGTACACTGAGCAATGAAGTGGAAATACAGCCTTCCACTGCTTGCTCTATCTCCATGCATGTGAGGCAGTAGCAGTGAAAAGCAGACAGGAAAAACAAATATCTAGGATAGAGAAAGAGAAACTAAAAGGAAGGAGAGAAAAAATAATCCAGCTGTCCCTGCCACTCAACAGCTAATTCCCTAGTTAGACCAAACAGCTACTTCCCTACACAAGGGAGATGGAATGCATGTTGGGAGATGGAGAAGGCACCCGTAGTGGCAACTGGAACAAGCTAGTGCCTTAGTCATAAGCTGTTGACAATAGATAGCAGAGAAAATCAAGTGTTAAACACAAAATTCACTCAGTTACTTACAAACCCACTTCCCAAAATAAACCAAAACCACTTTTTTGTTCCCAAGCTTATTTAATATGGCATCTTATGCCAGATATGCATAACAGAAAAAGCCATAGTTGGAACTAGTCAGAATTAAGCAAAGGACAGACCCCCTTGTACGCAGTACTGATGAAGTAGAGCTACTCTTGGCAGTTTTATCAGGCCCCTGAACAGCAGCTGCCCGGCACGCCAATGAAAGCTCAAGTACTGCTGTGTTGGGTGGGCTGTATTCCAAGGGCAGGTACAGGTCAGCGCTGCTAAAACCTGCTAGCTTCAGTACTGAACCACAGTTAGCACTTAACTCCTCAGTACCTGTCTGAGCACCCGGCTGTTCTGTTTGAAAGCAACGGCACTGAGTTTTTAAGACTAAAGAGCTGAACTCCATACTAATCTGTTACTTGTGTTTTACAATTGGAAATTTGGGAACAAATGACAGCAATCTCTCTGTAGGTATAGGTCAGAAAGCTCTATGTTTGATCAAAAATTATAACTCCCTTACATTTCTTCTTACAAAAACAATGTCTCAGCTGAATGCTGAGTCAAGGCTACTCCTTGCTTTCATTTAATCACTGTAAGCACACAGTGTAGCTCTAATCTTGTTCAAGACCTTTACATGCTTTTTCTTAAGATTATTTGCTTTAAGAGTAGAAAGATTACACTGGCAGCCAGTGCTCCATTTGCTTTTCTAAGCTCTTATGCATGCATACGTAACAGTTACCAGAGTCCTTCCAAACACAATAGCAAGAAAATTCTTTACTTTCAACTAGCAAATATTACAAATAGGACCCTGCTGAGGAGCATGGAGGTGATCAAACACAGACACTCAAGCACAAAAATCTGAACACAAAACCAAACCATCTCCTTTTCTCATCACTGAAACTCATTTGGCTATCTGAGGCGTTTATTCTGACGTTTGAACTGTGCAGAAACACAGGAACTAAACATGAGCATTTTTTTTTCACATAAAACATCTCCTCCACTCCTCCCCTGCAAGAGCAGATTAAAACTTCCCTTCCCTGCAAGAAGTAATAACTGGTGGCTTGCAGGTTGTTGCCAGCCTCCAAAGAGCACATAAGCAGCCTGCCTCCTACCCACAGAGTTTTGAAAACAGCTCCACCCTGGAGAAGCCATGCTGCAGAGCCCTTCCTGTGCAAAGGACACACAAGGGGAAGCAAGGGAAATACCTGGGTAATGAGGACCATAGGAGCCAGCAATAAATTACAAGAGGGACAACGACTTGTGATGTGAAGATGAATTTTGCAGCAGCTCAGTCACACAAGCTGTGAGCCTGCTGTGGGCTCTGAGGCAGTGACAGCACACTGTTGTCATTCTTTCAGTTACTGCATTGGGTGAGAGCACCCACATGGGCAGAAACGAATCATCAGGATGGAAAGCCTGTGCACTTGCTGTCAAGACCCCTCCCCTCCACACAAAACCAGAAGCGCTCTTAAGAGCCCTGATTTAGATGGTTCATAAGCAGAAGCTACAAAGATTTCCCTAATGGACCTACCACTTCAGTGGTAACAACACCACAACACTTCCAAGTCCAACATCTTCAGGTTCCTTAATGCAAATTCTACAGAAAACTATAGTCTGGGTCTGCTTATGCCACTAGAGCTCCAATCAAAAAGCTGTGTTACAAAATTCTCATTAGTAACACCCTTGAAAAAATTATTAAGAAAATGTACAAAAATGTACATCGTCTCATAATTCCATTGCTGAGAAACTCAGCGGCTGTTTTGCAAATATAAATAAATTAAAAATATCCAGCTTTTGTTCCTCTGGCACTTATTACAGAAGTCTACTATCAGAGTTGCCATACAACTGCATACATACACTGTTACTGCCATTCTTCATCTCAGGTGCCTGGGCTGAGCTAAGTATAAATGAAAACTTATCAGCATTGGTGTTCACTACTCTCAGGACTGTACAGTAGTTCTTGTTTTCATCATACTGCAGACTAGGAAAACAAACAGGTGATTTTAAACTGTCACAGTCAATTCAGCACTAAGTTGTAAAACACTTGAAAACAGAAGCATAAATAGATTTCTTTGGAAACAGTCCACAGACAAAATAGAATCATGCAAGTAACTACAAGAAAAAGGATAATTTTTTTTTCTCTCTTTTTTTTTTTTGTGTGTGTGTGTAAAGATTAAAATTATGTAACTGCTCTACGGGGAGATGTATATTCATGAAAAATTACTTTTGGCTGACCATGCTGGTTTTTTAAAGTATCACATTCTAAAATATTAAATAATATAGAACAGACTGAGTGACTTGGCAGGAAGAACCCTTATGCTGCTTAGGCTCTCTTAATGACAAAGAAAAGCTAAACATAACAGCATTTACTGTTATTTACTGAAGGCAGACATGCATATTATTTCCTCTGGATAATTACATCACATCATTATACTGCAATGTAAAAGAAGGATATTGACGTTAAAGAACCACTGGAAAAAAAAGGTGCCTGCTATCTATTGCAAAAGCCTGTGGTAGCAAAGCAGTGGCTGTGCAGTTGATGGCAGGCCGGTAGGTCTGGCCAGACACAGATGAGGAAACTTTTAAATTACACATCACCCAAATAAAATAAAACCTCAGGGACTGCAGAGCAACCTCATTTCCAGACTACCAACACATCACGAGCTATGCAGTCTGTCTTAGGCAGTGTACAAAGTAAACCAAGCCTGGGGCATATCGGGCCTACAACAATCAATTTGCAATCCTTGCTCAAGGACAAAACACTTTCACCCCAGGTGAAGGAGTAGCAACTTCTGCTTCTCATCAAGACCGGAGACTTGCTGCTACGGCATGCAGATCCCCATGGTCAGGACCCGTTTGCTTGGTGCTGTAACGGCCATGCATTGAAGGTCACTTCAGAGGATGAAATGGAACTCCTGTACATTTTACAGGATGGAAGTCACTTATCTGGACTTTGACCAGAGAGCTTGCTCCAGACAATGAGGTAATTCCTGTGAGAGCATCCAAGTCACGAGGCAGCTTACACCTACCACTGGCAACTGGAGAATTGGGCTCAGACCTGCCTGCATTCAATACTGCACTGAAGGCAAGGTCAAATCACTTGAGCTGAGAACAGCAACTTGAGTATTCATTATTTGATACCAACTTCTATAGAGGACATGGTGACTGATGCAGGTAGCAGGCTGAGTTCTGCAAAAAAAACAAAACAGGCTGCAACTCCATAAAAGGGAAGGTGGATGGAACTAAGGGAAAAGTGAATACTCTGCTACAGTTTGATATATTAAGCAATTTGATCCTAAGATCTAGCCACTTTTAAAAACAAAGCAACTTCTTTGGTCTCAGCTTTGCAATAAGAGAAGATAAAGTCCCCAAAAGCAAACACACACCAAAAAAAAAATCCAAAAAAAAAACTTATGATGTAATATATACTTTTAATTAAAAAAAACTTGCCACAAAATGAGCTATATCTAAGATTAATTTAGAAGACTCCTGCAAGCTCACAGACTACGTGCTTTCTTTTTGCCAGCCCACTGACATACACAAGCCATCCCACTCCTGCTCAACTCCATGCATATCTGTGCTGCCCTCCAGTCTTCCAGCTCTTCCCAAATTTGTTCAGGCTTAGCACTGCACACACAGAGGTGAGCAGCTACCATCCTGGTGACTTCACCATGAAGAGAAGGAGCAGGCCTCTGTCAGTGGCATTTCTGCCATGGCAACTCCACACTGATCATTCAAAAGCCAGGCACAACTGTTTTTGTGTCTCATGGTAATTAATCCCTTTCTACACTAACTGCTGCCATATGGGGACATCCCCAAACAGGGGCACTATATGCAGGTGAAGACAAACACTCTCTGCTGTCTCTGCTGCAAAAGAAAGGAAGTTCAAAATCAGGTCTATTCTTTTTCAAAGCTTTCTTTTTTTAGTGAAGTTATCTCATGCTGTCACCTTACTCAAGGATGTAGATGAGACCTATAGCACAGCTCTACCACTGCACTACTTCTGACTCTAAAATGCTTTTAAAACACACTTACCAGCTCTCTGGCCTTCTCTGTACCCTAAAAACTCTAACCGGCAGCACAGCAGCTCTCTGGATTCCTGCTTATAACCCTGCCGCAAGAAAGCCAATTCCCTTTGCTTTCCACCCCTAACAAAAGCCACCTATAATAAAGCTTAAGACATCTCCATTATCCAAGATTTCCCTTCCTCTGCTTTAAATTACTTTCAAGTCAAAATCACTGTATCCGCCAAACTAAGTGGGCTCCTGGCCTTCATCCCATAATTGCTTTAAACGGATCTGCAGTCTCATCCTGTTGCCTCTGTCAAGAAAATTGTATTGCAAGTGAAGCCTCATTTGCGAGAGAATAAATGAGGGGTCATCACAAGAGAAAGAAACAGGACAACTTCAACCTAGCCTATAGATTTTTCTGTATTTTCATCTTACCGACAGCAGTGACAAAAATACATCTGCAAAAACAGCCAAGTGACTTTGAGACTGAAAGTGTTTTACTCCCACTTGAGCTGCTCTGCACAGGCACTGACAACTGCCTTTCTTGAGACCTTCTCAAATATTTTACTTATGAATCCCTAAAAAAAAAAAAAGAAGATGTTCAAAATGCAAGAAAGGAGGATGGGGTGGTGGGGAAGAAGTAGTATTATTTAATGCTAACAGCCTGAGACATTTAGTGCTCCATGAAAAGGAGAACAGAGTAAAATTGAAGGTGCAGAGATTTCTGCAAGATGCAGCTACTTACATACCAGAGCACCACGACCTTGTTTATTAAGGCAGAAGTGCACTGTCATGCTGGTTTCATCTACTGACACAGCACGCTAAATGCAGATACTGGCAGTGAAAGATCTGTGCCTACACTTGGCCAACACAAGAGCTCATCTTGGCCAAAAAGTGAAGCTAAACATTACACTGAGACCCCCACCTTGCTTTTGGTACCTAACTGCCTTCACACAGCACTGCATCAGGTCACTTAGATATATACCTGGGACATCTACTGGGACTTCTCCCCTAGAAGTAAGTTCCAGACCACCTACAGCAAGCATTGTAGGTAGCTGTTCCTACTGCAGAGGAACAGCTGGGCAAGATCCAACAAGTCATGTATTTTTTAGGGATGTTCAGAGTCATCCATTCAGAAAAAAAAAAAGAAAAACAAAAGAAAAACAGGATGTGAATTATGACTTCCAGTCTCTATAGCAAACTCTCAACAAAAGACAGTAGGAAGAGATGCACAGAAGCTGGGCTTTGTTTTCACAACCTATTTTGTGAGGACAGTGGTTTCTGAAAGTTATAACTGCCAAGACCAAGCAGCCAAGTTCTTGGGTCTCTGCATTCAAACCACTGCTCTAATCAAGAGCACACTGGCCTAAGGAAATGCAGTTTTCTGCTCACCAACCTCTTCCTCGCAATGAAAGTCCGCTAGAACAGTCACAGTAACTGCTTAGAGCAAGAGCAATACTCAAGTTTTCTCCTCCTTTTCCTGTTCCTTATATAAAAGATACGTTCTATTACTGTACGTGAAACAAAACAAACTATATACATTAAGAAACACTGTAGCAAGGAGGATTGTTTCCTATCATGAAACCATGACTCAAAGTGTATTTCTGTTGTAAAACTCAGTCTTAATCACTTCATTCACTGTCAAAAATAAAAGCTCTACCCAGACCACACTGTCACACTTCAGGAAGCACACGATGAATAGAGCCACCATCAGCCACAAGCTCAACTAAATTATCAAGACATCACTTACTAGAAATTGTCTTTCAAGGTGAGCACCATGTCAGCTCAGGGACCAGTTCTTTACTGTAATCTTCACTGTGATTTTTACTCATCCAGCTGTCTGCAAACAGGACTTCCTGAGGAGTAAGGTACTGCTTAACATATGAGCAGTAGAATCTAATAGTTAATTACAGTACTGCCTACACAAAATTGAGGCTGCACAGTCAACCTTGATTATTTCTGAGCTCTACGTCACTAAATCTCTAGGCACAGTATTTATTTGTACATTTTTTCTGAATTGGTATGTCTGAACAGGCATGTATCCACATGCAATCATAACACTAACAACATTTATTTTCTAGTCTTTCAAATATGAACTCATCAGATGGTTACTAGAGCTCTTTGGCTTTCTTTTAATAACAAGGATTCATTACTTCAGGTACACTGATAAAAATTGGTATGTATTTTCCCCATGTTCCTCCTGGGATCTTATCTGGAGTGTCATAGTACTAAAAAGTAGAACTTACTGTATACACTTCCCTTAAATGTGAACACTATTTATAAGAAAAGAGACTTAGTTGCTCTAAAGAATTTCCATGTGCAGTTGATTTCTCTTAGAGACAGACTGCTCTACCAGCAACACAAATGTTTGTCATAAGAAACGCTTTATTTAAAATAAAGACATTAACCATTCCAAGTCCACATAGGTTTCATTTTAATTCCTGAAGCATTGTGTCTTTAGATTTCTGGGCACTGGCCTGTTATTCATTCTGGTAATTACTCTTCCTGACTGCCATAATTTGCAGCTTTTAGCCTTAGGAGGTATAAAATTCACTTATTTTTCCCTCCAGTATTCAGGGAAATTTTTTGTCTCTGATTGGCTTTTATTTGCGTTACATGATGGCGTTACATGATTTAAACCCAGCCTGAGAGGATTCAGCAGTACCCAGGTTTTTAGTAATCCTTGAAAACTAAATCTTCCAGAGCAGTAACAGACATAAAAATGGATTGGTACAGAAAATAAATCAAACCCAACACTTTTTAGCCTGCTTTCCTAAAAGGGAGCAACAACTACAACCTTTGTCTCATCACATTGCTTCCAGACAGATATCAATAAGTGATATATCTACCCACCAAATGCCTTGTTCTTGGGGTAATAGAAATTGCACAGATCTTTGTATTTGAACTGATGTTCCTAATAAACAAACCACAAACTGTTTACAACCCCAAAAGTTTGTAGACAGTGACCTAGAAAAGATTTTGCATGAAATTTCCATTAAGTTGTTTCGTCACAACGTTACATATGCAGCTTAGCTGAGACAGATCAAAGCTTTACTTCATTCACACTTGCTTAGCCTTACTGATGAGAACACTGTTAACTTCCAAGAACACAACACAAAATGATTTTTAAATATGTGATTGCGTACATGCATAGGGTATACGAAATCAAGTTATGCAAGTAAATTACTGTTTGAAGTTTCCTGACATTTCAGTGCTTGGTCTTGGAATCTCCATTATTAACAAGCAGATTGCATTATGTACAGACACAGATTAGTCACCTAAAACTAAAAAACAACAACAACAAAATCTCCTACTCAATCAGAATAAAAGTTAACTTTATAACCTCCCATCAGTAGAACGTCAAAACAGTTTGGGAAATCTAGAGTCTGTATTCTCTTACATAAACATTGATTTGGCAGACCAAACAACCCTGCCACCAGGTGGGGAAAAACATGTTTTGCCAATAGTTTCCATTCCTTTTCACCAGCTGCACTCTTCCTCTCCTTTCTCTATTGAACTGCATCCTTTCCTGAACTTACATCCCTGTCCACACCTCTTCAGGCACTGCCTCAACCTCCTCCTGTTTCCGAGCCTGCCAGCCTGCACCCCTCTTCTCCCACCTGTTTACTTTTTCCTCTTTCCAGCCAGCCTTATTCCACCCAAACACCTCCTCCATGCCTCTCTCCAGCAGCATCAGATCACCTTCTCCTGCAGGTCCAGCAGCAGGTGCCTGGGCAGCAGCAGAGGAGAGCAAAGCAGGGTCGGCGTGCCTGATGCAGGGGCAGCCTGCAGAGGCTGGAAGCAGCCAGGGAGCAGTCCCGCTCAGCCCTGGGTGTGCTGGGGAGGAGCGTTCTCACTCGGTGCATGGGGATGGCAAGTCACGCGAACACTGATGAATGCAATGCATCTGTAAGGAAGGGTGCTGCTTCAGTTAAGCAAAAATAAAAGGACAAAAAATTTAGCACTCCAGTGTTTAACACATCCCTGTCAGGCTCGAGCTGTGATTTTTTGCGTTAGCAGCTTGGACAGTTTTTCCACAGGCACAGGAGGAAGCACTGATCTAAAACCAAATTTCCTAAGCCTGGTGGCCTGAAATCATCCTATTGAGCTTCTATCAAGATTAAAAAAAAAAAAAAAAAGTTATTTTCCCAAGTGTCATTCTTCAGCCATTGGTTCAGTTACAAGAAAAAAGAAGAGAAACAGAAGCCAAACCATTTAAAACTTGCAAAGTTATAAAGAGACTGAAGCAAGCCTCTTTTACTGGAAAATGTTATGCAATTTTAATTATTTGCCATCTGCTTTAGAAAACTCAAATCCAGCAATTAAAATTCTTGGTTATTTTATTGTGCAAATGATATTTGTTTTACAGCAACACCAATAACATGCTTCTTGGAATTACATCTCTTTAATCCACAGAGGCTTCCTTTTTATTCTGGACAGAGAGAGGAGAGTTCAAACCTCTAAGCCTCCCACCTCCCTGCAGCAACCTCATAATGACAGGCTATTATCAATAAAACAAAACAAAGTTCTGCTATCACCAAGAGCAGAATAAAGACAACGTTTCACGAAGTGTATCTGAATTTGCCTCCAGAAACCATGAGGACGTGTTCGCAACAATTGATATAGTAATTGGGTTCCTCTCTTTAGGCAGTAAATATTGCAGTAAATATTTTACTAGGATTGCTAGACTAAAAAACAGCCTCCTGTGTGTATCTTCAGAACTTTTTTATAGAGCATATTCTTGGCACTGATCCCTTTTTTTATCAATAAAAACAGAGAAAAATGGGATTGTCAAGTCAAAGTGTTTGTTGTGACTTATCTATACCACTAGAATACATCCAGTTCCAATCTATTACATTGTAACATGCATTAAATGCTCTGTTTCATCACAGAAAAAGGTGCATCATAAAATGATGTGTACATTACAAAAAAGCTACTGAAAAAGAAGAAGAAGAGAAAGAGAGAGAGATGAGCAATATTATGCTGCAGTGGCAATATTCAACCCCACACAGTGATGTGTCACTCCCTGCATCCAGTCACATTCCCAAGCACCCAGCAGCCCCTCGCAGCCAGGGAGAAGAGGCCCAGGGGCTCCAGCCAGGGTAATCGGCTCTCCCTTCTGTGAGTAATGGGGGAGGTGGATGGAGAACTGCTTTACCTTCAGGCCATCATCCCCCAGCTCTTTCCTGCGCACAGGTTGAAAGGCTGCTTGCCAGAGCCATTAAATTTCCCTGTGCACACAATCACTGAATTGAGCTGGTTCTGTACCAGTACTGCAGAGTTTCTCACCAACTGCCTTTAAGATCCTCAAGCAGACAATTGTGGGGCTTATGGAGATGCTATCAAGTTTTTGCTCACGTGGGAGACAGACACCAAGGTTTGATTGCACAACAGTTGGGGCCATGCAGATGAGTCACCGCTGGCATTGGGCCAGGAACAAACTATTCCCCAGGCTTCCTGCTTTGCAATGGTAGAAATTTTGGAGGATGCAAATGGTCTCCCCTAGAAGGGTACCTTTCTGAGCCTGCCCTGCCAGTTGCCATACCCCAGGGAGAAAGAGGCATATCAGGCACAATTCAGTCCTTCCTAAAGAATTCACAAAGAATTATGACATGGACTCAAAGTGACAAACTCACTGAGGCTAAACACTAGCAAATTCCACCAGAATCCCAGATAAAGCCTTTGTAATTAATGGTGTCTCAATAACTGCAAGCAGCTCCCAAGGAAGGGATTAATGCTTTTCATCATTTTGCCAATCTTCCACAGCTACAGCAATCATGCTGAATTTTACTTGGTAGCAGAGCGTTAGTTCTTCAAAACTGTGTCCTCACAACACCACTGATAGTCCCTGTCTTCCTAGAGACCCAAATGACTACTAAGTTGTAGTTGCTCATTTCCCAACACCCGTCATTTTATCACACTCCTGTTTCTGTATATATACTTGTAGCACCATCCAACAAGACTTGTACATTTGTGTTGTAATAACAATTTCTTCCAGAGTAGTTACGATTTGTTGCCACGTTGTCTCTGGATATCCCCTCTCAGTAAATTCATGTCTTATCCCTTTCAACTGTGAGTGTACAGCATTCTCCATGAGACTGGGCAGCCAACATCTTGCCTCTCATGAGTTTCAGACTACAGAAAAATAAAACCTCTTTGGAGTGTTACTGAAATAAGATGGGGCATGATATGTTGCGTGGATGAAGACAAATAAGATGAGTTTTAAAGTTAGCCACTAGCACATTCACATAGGGTGCTGCTGTAAGAGATCAACTTGCTCATCCCAGAACAATTATGTTTCTTATCACAGATACACAACATAGGACACAATTACAAGTTGCATTTGGTTTCTGTCCAAGACAATTTAAAACATTATTTCCAAAAACTGAAGTGCCAGCTAACTGACATTCATTAGTGCTCACCCACTGCTGTGCCAGATTGGCAATTTAAAAAAAAAAAAAAAACAGAACTCCAATGTCAGCACTTTTTACTTCCAAGATGCATTTATCTTGCTTTTACTAGAACATCAGTGCCAGAAGCTCATGCAACCAGAGAGAAGCACTCTACAAAACCAAGTTTTGCAAGACAGCAGTTTAAATGTACCTTTAACGTTTACATCATACCCATTTCTGGTTGTCAGATGTCAAAGAGAGCATTGCTCCATGTCAGTTCTTTGATTGCCTGCACCAAAAATTTTTCTGGGACGTACTGAAGTCATCTCTTGGTTTCTAGTTCTGAAAACACTCATCCGTTAGCAGCTTGTGATTGTGAGGCTTTCTCCAGCTGCCTGATGACAGCAGTAGCAAATCCCACTTCCTAACAAGGTGATCTGCAACAGACTTTATTTTTTCTTCAGATTGCATCCATACACGACTGGAATCCTCTTGTCTTTGCAAACCCGGGAGGCCATTGCTCAGCAGCTGTGTATGCAAGCTGTAATTCCTCCTGCTTGCTCCCCATGCAGCAGGCATTTGAGATATACCCCAATTCACACCATTTTTACAGAGAAAGCACTTTGAGCTCATCATTACACATTCTTTAATCAGCCCTATGCAATCTCATGCAGGAATGCTGGGCCCTTGCCATCACTCTCACAACTGCTCTGTGTCTGTGCTGCACACTCAGCCTGACCCTGCTCTGTCAGCAGTCAGCTTTGCACTGCACCAGCCCAGATCCAAGGACACCAAAAACAGCTCTCAAGCAGAACTAGGAATAGAAAAGCTATAGCTGCTGCAGAAAGTGAGCGTGCCAACTTCAATAGCACCCTGAATGCATCCAGGCACACTGCACACACCCTGCCCACAAGCTGCTGAGCCCACGTACAATACTGTGTCGCAATGTGAACACATGCCTCGCAATAACAGGGGGCTTGTGCCAGATATTCCCCAGCAAATCGCAGGGTTGGCTCTGTTAAAGAAAGGGCTATACTTCCCTTCTCTTTTTACACAGTAAGTTTAGGTCTGAAGCACCACTCAGGCCCTCTGGCCCAGTGAAAGGCCTGGCAGCATGCACCTCATGCAGGGCATTCATTCTGCCACCTGTGTTGGGCTTCACCAGCCTTGATCACAACAGACCAGTGGGAAACCTGTTCTCATTCCCTTAAAATATCTTTGTTTTGGAGTACATTAAGAGGAAGCTGGGAAATAGTATATCAAGGAAGCAGGAAAAAAAAAAGAGTGTGAAATAATAAAATAACAAATATGCAGAGCCTATTGATTCTTGGTTTTACATCACTGCAAAGCCGAATATAAAATGCTAACATTAAACACGTGCTTGTGATGTTCAGCAAGGTCACAGGAAACGAATGCTTGAGGAACTGTTTGTAGTTATCAACATAGGACAAAGTGCTGGCCTTCCTTGCTGAATTACAATCTTTTTGTGGGCACTCATATAATACAGACTATTTTGGACTGAAATTATGCTGTCTGCAAAGAATATAAAGTGTCCTGGCCATCCTGGCTCTCCAGCAGACTTTTTTTTTTAATTATTTATCAAGAGAAACACAATCCTTCGGCAACTCCTGAACATTCTGACGGCTTTAAACTGTCAGACCTTCAAGGACAGAGATCTTTGCTTGGCACTTCCACAGTGCCTTGAACAACGGCACCTGATTTTAGATGATAGGGCTGCATCAGTACCCACGTGAGTCACAGAGATGGGGCTTAGCTATCCCCTTATTTTTAGAAATTCCTACAGGGACTAAGAAATAAAATCTCAAGCCTACACCTCTTCAAACTACAAGTAATTAATTGCAATTAATGTCACAGTGAACTGATACTCATACCTGTATAATTAGCAGAAGGTAGTCCTAGCTGTCATCTCCTCCTAACCATCTGTAAACTAAGAGCAGTCTAAGTTTAGCTGTAACAGCGCAGCCTCCCACTACTACATCAAGAG
This sequence comes from Meleagris gallopavo, assembly GCF_905368555.1. Taxonomy (NCBI): domain Eukaryota; kingdom Metazoa; phylum Chordata; class Aves; order Galliformes; family Phasianidae; genus Meleagris; species Meleagris gallopavo. The sequence goes on along the minus strand of NC_139405.1, from coordinate 54,351,602 downwards.
AAGAAAGTAGCTAATAAATAATATCCATTAATTTCAGTTTGTAGAGGGAAAACAGACAAGTCTGTCTGCATCCTATACAAAAGCTTTGTCTGTGTTTGATTTTATTGTGATGAAACTAAGTCTCAAAGCAGTGAGATTTGATCCTGAGTTGAGAAGTAATTTTCAGAGTTTTCCTGAGTATAAGTCTCCCACATTTTTTTTTTCAATATATAATGTTACCAGAAATTAACAAAGTGATTTTAATTTTGGTAGAATTACAGCTTGATTTGTGCAATTTCGTTCATTTACAGGATATGTATAACTTCATTTTTCTCCACCTTTATATTAGAATAAAGTCACATATTTACATTGACAAAATAGTATCACCTTGAAAGTATTAAAGTTCTAATGAACATGACAAACTGCTTGTCAGACCCATGACTAGAAGTAATTCAGCTAGTAATGCTGAAGTAGACATGCAAAAAATTGTAATTGTGTGAGAAGATAACTTTGGTAATACAGTAAACATCCAAAACAATCTAGGAGTTACATGATGTTCCCCTTGAAAGAGTTATCATTATATCTGAAGAACGTGAGTTTGTCTGTGACACTCTCAGCAAATCAGTGGTGGAACAATAATCCTCCATGGATGTTCCAAGAAAATCTTTTAAAGATATTACCATTTGGTCAGGAGCTAATGAACGCTATGACTGGCTTTGGAAACTGTTCATCTTCCTCAACATCTAATCTGTGATTAGATATTGCAATGAGTAAGGGACCATAAGAAACCTAAGAGAAGGGCACTGTACTGCAAATAGTCTGTGCATCACAGTGTTATAGCGAGTTGGGCTATAAGATGCATTCAATAAAAAGTTAAATAACTTATCTATTTTCATATATTAAATAAGTTCTCTTAATAGCAGCAGCAATCAAATCTCCTACCCAGCAAGCAGCCCCTCCAATACATACACTTAAGATCTATGTCCCTACCTGAAGTCAGGAGATCATTATGCATGGCTCAAAGATAGTTAAACTATCTACCAGAGCTGGAGCTGAACTGCACAGGGAGTCTGTAACTGCTACAGAACAAACTCTTACCTTACACTAGTCCAGTGAAACAAGGAAATAAAGTCACAAGGGTAGACAGACAGGTAAGAACTATAGCCTCCTCTGGGCTTATTAGAACCAGAACAAACTACAGCAGTTAAATATAAACAAATTGCCTATTGAATTTGAGTAGCATCATCCAGTAAGTCTTGAATATACGACAAACATTCAAGGTCAACTTAGGCCCAATCACCATTTTTTCCCAGAAAAAGCACATTATATAAAAGCTTATATAAGTCTTACAAGAGTTTAGTTATCTAAACACATGAAGCACAAGCCAAATAATTAACTACAGTATAACATATTCCTTTTTCATATTTATTTGTAAACTACTTTCAAAAGTATCCATATTTCAAAGTATCCATTTTTTTTTACCTTGCACTGTTTGTGAGCTCACTGCATTCCACTGATTATGAGCTACAAGTGGTTGCTATCATAAAACATTTTGGATACAATAAGAAGAAGGATCTAAGATGGTCTGCCCCTACCTACAGATGACCCAAACCCAACCACAAAGACATGACAGTTTCTTTCCCAACAAAGGCTAAGGTTAGCAAGCAGCCAACAAACCAGCTGCATTTCTGCACTGCCACCAACATTGAACAGCCCACCAAAACTTACTGCAACACAGCAGATATCCCAGGCTATTGTGCTCCATCCTACCCTTTTGAGCAGATGGTTGAAAATATTTGCATTTATGCTTCTCTCCCCACTTCTGTATGAACCATGCAAGTGACCTGAAGTAATAAGTGTGGGCAGACTAAACACTGTGTGTGTTCCCTTCTGCAGAGCAAAAAGGTCAGCTGGGGTAAAAGCAAGGGATGACAAGAAGTACAATACTGAAACACTCTTGATTTTAGGCAGCCACCTTGTTCAATGAACCACACACAAGCCAAGATCTTTCAGTACGTGCACTCAGGCTTAAATGGACTGGTTGAGAAACAGTTGCTGAACAGAACTGACTGAAAAGATGGAGAAAGCCTCGTGAGGGCCTCCCCTCCCCAAGGCTAAGTGCTTAACAGTGTATTAAAAATGTAGACATCTTAGTGCAGATTTCTAAGGATTTCTCTGCTTTTACATAACATTTGGCAGCTCTCTCATCTGTGGCTGAGAGTCTGTTTGTTTTGGGTGATTTTTCTGGTCTTCATAAAACTATTTGCAACAGCGGACTACTCTACTGCCTTTAGCTCTGTGGAGAAAAGACACCAAATTCATCTTCCATTAATTTCCAAATGCTGGCACAGAGCAGGGGATAAGGCCACAGATGTAACAAACTGTAGCAATCACCTCATTTAAAAAATACAGACTTCTATGCTTTCTACAACATGATTTTGCTACAGGACAACTGAAGCTCTCATTACTGCTGAGGGCTTTTTTTTTTAAGTACTGAAACATTGGAAGAGTAGTACCAATAGTTTTAATGCGAGATTTGCAGGAAGTTCTTCATGTTCTGCAGTTTTCAACTAGCTGAAGATTAAACCCCATGGGAACAGAGTAAGGCATCAATGAGTTAAATAAAAAAGAATTAGTTTGCAACCAATGGACAAATATTTTGTTCACCTATTTCCAAATGGTCCCCCTTGTTTCCAAACGGTAGAGAAAATTTATTGTGAAGAGATTTCAGCTTCAGCAATCTCTAAAAGACTCCCAAAAGCTAGAATCCATTCCTAGATTTGCCATCAGTAATATCTTGTTCTGTCTTCCCATAAAACTAGTTAGAGAGTGAGTAGGAGAGCTCTGAATCTAGCAGTGCTATTATACAAATGAGATTTTCCAAGGTGTATAATTATCAAATTCTTAAATCACTTATTTTGGAGGCTGTAACAAGAAAAGGCACGCAGAGCTGTGTAGATTAAACAGTGTAATTGATAATTAAGAGAAGGAGAATTAGGAGAAGGAAATCACACAGTCCCTCTTCATTAGCGTGTGAAGTTCCAATCACCATGTAGTGAGGGAGAGCATTTCTATGTAAAAAGCAGGCATAAAGCAGGGCTCAAGCTTCCGAAGGGAAAAAGTGAGGGTTAGATCTCTCACTGCTGATTCCTTTCCTCACCTCTTCCACATCCCTCTACATGCCCTGGAGACAGGAACAAAAAAGAGGGCAGGAGTTGATGCTGAAATACCCTCTACACCACAGAGCCTCTCAAAGCTCCTGTGGCCACTGTGTCAGCAGGCTGCAAGGCTGGAGCAGAGAGGAAATATCATGATAAACATAACCACACCTCTTCTCTGCCTTGTGTTATTTTGCAGGTTCTTCTGTTATTGCAAATGCATGTATGTTATGACTTGACAAAATACACGAAATGTTTATTTTCAGGACAGATTAACAGCTTCACAAGTCATGGGCGCACCACCCACTCCTTGCTGACAAACTGAACAAGGTCACATTCGTGTGTGCAAGTTCACAAGCCCCAGGGTCCCTGAGGCACACCTTCATTAAGCAAAGGGCTCAATGACTCTGGCTGCAAGGCTCCATGGGACCAGGTCTCTCTTGGCAACTGCATGAAAGCTTGCAGAAAGTGATGACCTAGAGCATCAGCCTTGTTTACAGGTCATGTTCAGGTATATCATTTTGAAGTCTGCTCCAGCACTATGCATACCATTTTTCATGGATGCACTAGGCTATTGAAGTCTGTAGATTCAACAGCTATGTTAGTATTTGGTGGAGCTGAAGGAAAGATGTATGTTTAATTAGATAAAGGTAATAATTGAGTACTCCAAATCTGTCCTCATAACACTTCTATCACCCAGTGCCTTTGCATAACTATAGACTAAAGCAGCAGCGATATTTTGTTTATAACTATGCAAGCCAAAGGCACTCTTTAGGCACACATACATTGCATTTTCCTCAGCTAAAAGAACACAAACTATGGCCACGGCAGATTTAAGCTGTTTCACAAGAACCTAGTCTCAAACTACTCAGCTGGCAGGCCCAGCAGCAGTACTTCTTATCCAGGTGATTCCTAGTATCAGCAACACAACCAAATCTCCCACTCCGTCCCACATCCCTCTGAATGCACTCTGTGCTTGCTCAGCAGCTTGATGTATCCGCCAGCTGAAGCGGCATTACAAAATGGAGAACGGGGAAGGTCATCAAACTGCAGTGCTCTCTCTTGGTAAAATGAGCAAAGTGTGGAGTGAAAAAACATTGTGTCACATCACCAGCTTTTTAGAGATTAAATCTAGCGTGTGCCAATGTGCCTAACAGCAACCTGTCACTGAAGTCCAGAGAGATTCAGCTTCCCAAACGAATGCATCCTCAAGATCAGCTCACACCTCATATGTGCCCTCACATGAGTTGCCCAGAGTTATCCTAAATTTTAGCCAGAAAGCAGAAACATTCCCAGCATACCTAGACATACCATCACATAGGTCTCATCAAGACAACAAAATTTACTGTGTCATCAACAAGCTAGTTACATATATGCTTGCTGTCTTTCCCAAGTGCTATCTGCAGATATTAGAACAATAAACTAAGAACACTAAAGCAGGCTTTGCTGTAAGAGCCTTAGAAACACCAGATATTGGGAGCTACTAGTTTCTTCTGCTTTCCACAAAGAATCTGACATCTCTCTCATATTTCAGCATATGTTATGTCCTTCACTTGCTAGGGAGGATATTCAGTGTGTGATGGTTACAAGGGGAGTATAAGAAAGTTTGGAATGCATGCACCGTGTTAAAATTTTATGTCCACAATGTTTCTTCATCTGCCACCAAATTACTTGAAATTTCTCTACCTGTCATCACCCATATAACTTGAAGCTCCTTGAGTGCTGCAGTTTGCCAGAAAATGGGGCGAGAAGGTAGGAGCAAGCAGGGAGCATCCCAGCGGGTGGCAGTGAACAGGAGGGCATGGACTGCTGGACAGAACAGGTTCCTCTGAAATGTTTGTATTTTATAAATAGATGGCAGAAGAGTCAGAACAGGTTGTTATATTTGTGAAATTTAAATGTATTGCATGTTAGGCTGGGGAAAGGCAGCTACGTTTGCATTTAGAAGGGTCAGATTACTCTCTGGTTAACTGTCGGAATCCACCTGGGATAAACTTTAGCTACCAAGCAACTGAACCATAAAGAGCCAAGTGTGTGTCAACACTTCAGTGTCCCATTCGTTTGCCTCCTTTCACCACTAAAGAAATGCAGGAAACAAGTGCACTGAACTAGTATGCCTTTTCGTTATTAATCATCAACCATATTAAATTATTTCCAGTTATCTGGACAAGAACACCAATGCTTTGTCACCATCTCTAGAAACACTACGGTGGCTCTATGGATAGCTGAAGGACAGCTGGATTTTTTGTCCTAAGCATGCTTTAGTTCTGTGTGAAACCACTGCCAACACCTTCCTCCACATCTCAGCCCTGTCCCAAAAAAAAATCAGCCTGAGTTGTCCTTATATTTACTTAAACCAAAAACTTCAGGTCGAATCCTGCATTCACTTAGGCAGCTCAAGCGATTACAGGATTTGAAGTTAAAGAAAGCCTTCCGCTTCTTGTTTTTTCTCCCTCGCATTATAAAAGTTTAGAGACAGTTAACACTGATTTCCATATTCCAGCGTAGCCTAAATATTGATTGCACAAACTACAAAAAATAAAAATAACAGACTAAATTCAGAGGGACTCCACAGTTCCCACCGGTAAACACTGCAGGCTTCTTTTAAGCTCCAGAAAGCAAACTGTTGCACAAGCCACTGTGCTTTGTGCTTTTGCAGCCTTTTCTTTTTTTTTTTTTTTTTTTTTAAGTATGAGTCTGAAATAGGTTTTCACCTCCAAAGTCAGTGATCCATCCCTTTGTCATGACATTGGTTTCAACATCAGGTAAAAACCCAAATCCTAGCACAGGATTTTAACTCACTGTAGCCATCTGTTTCAAGAGGATTATATGGATTTTTTTAAAGTGCTAGACATGTCAAAAATAGCAGACAGTGGTTTTAAATGCTTTTCCAGCTACCTTGTGTTAAAAATACCACCTAAGCTTGCAAGTCAAAGCTACATGACCCTATAAATCTGCTCCTATCAATGCCCTCTGATATCTTAAAAACCTCAAAACACAATATTCTAAAACTAGATCATACATACAAGTAGCAGTCATTTATAAATAACTTCTTTGTTTTCCTTGACTAAAGGAAGCATATATAGTCACTAATTAAGTCTCAGCTATCCTCAGGCTTTCCTTTAAAAATATAATCATAATTTCCAAAATAGTACAGTCTAAAAGACTGGAGTTTCATTATTGCTTTTCCCACAACTCCATCAGGAAACTTAATGTTGAAGTTTTCTGGAGAACATTTGTTACCAAATCTAGAAGTCTCTTTTTGCTGCATGCAGCTGCTGCACACTTCCAAAGAACAAACCACATAATCATTCACCTGAATGAGATGAGCATCTTTTTCCTAAGATGCTCTGCAGCTGGGCAACATGAGTATCTCTAATCTTCTGTTGTTTAGTGAAGGAAAAAAACCCAAAAAACTGCAACACCAACAAAATGACACACAGAAAGACTAATTTTGATTCCTTTTCTACAAGTATTAAAACACCTGCTTTTTCTGCATACACTGGAACTTGCTCTGCATACATGAGAAAAAAAAATTCTTTTATCTCTGTAGACAGAGAAAACAACAGTTCTGTAACTACTTGATCCATATTCTTAGCTACAGGTTTTTACTTTATTTAATTTACTTAGCTTTTTGGCCAAGAAATCTCTACACCTTTTTGTAGGAAAGACAGACAGAAGCAGCTTTATTGTTCACATTTGATCCAATAACTTGTTCTGCTGTTTGGGATGCACAACTGGCCTCTCATCATAACAGTTCACACTGCTCTAACCTCACCCAAGAATGGTAAAGTAAAGCTATCTTTCACTACAAAGTTCCTCGTTTTGAAAAATAATAATAAAGAGCCAAACCTCCTATTTAATGAGCAGCACCTTTAGCTGCTCCTATTCAATGCCATCTTTCTGTTTATACAGATGTGTTTTGCAGCTTTCGCAAGGGGATGAAAGGAGGGAAGGAGGAGAAACTCACAGAAATGGGCCCATGACTGTATCTCCTATGCAAAAGCTACTCCATCGTTTTGTGTCTTTTTTTCTCCCCACCTTCCTGCACCATTTTGCACAACCTTGTCCTCTGTGTTTATTTCCTACTAACAAATTTTTGTCACTCTATATGCATTTTGAAAACTGTAGCAGTTCTGTTTTTATAGCATGGCTTTCAAGTTATAAAGTAGTCCCTACCTCCCTGGAATTTCCTGTTTGATTTGGTAATTTGATGATTATGTTCCATTTTATTTTGAAAAATAACCAATTAATGGAATTATATCTACCTGAATTCTAACAGCCTAGAGGCTTGCCTTATTTTTTATCAATTCTTTGATCAAAGCCTTATAACAAAATGCTATCTGTGTTTGCATTCTTCAACAATTCTTTTTTATTACTTCAGACTTCCATTTCTACTTTGCACCATTATCTTGTTGCTGCAGAATTCCACTGCTTTTGCAGTGTAACTCCATAAGTTAGTAATTCCGACAAACTCATTTTCCAAACATATCAGTGATACAACATATTAAACACCAGCCTTCCACATCCCACTTCTGTCAGGAATTGAGGTACAATGGGTGGTCTCAGCTTATATCCACAGTTCATTCACCTCCCAGTTCCTCCACAGCCCAGCATCCCTATTTTTGCCTAAATCCACAACTCCCAGGAGGAAAAGTCTGCAAATTAAGCTCAGGAATAAAAAGAGGAGAGATTCCTGCAATCACTGGAGCAAACAGAGACAAGTGTGTATGTACAGTAATGAGTTATCAATGTCAGCACTCCTTTATTTCCAGGAATGCTAAGTTTCACTTAATCAAATGCATCAATAATATATATAAGACATAATTCAATATCATAACTTGATTTGGAGATTATTAAAGAACTTTCCACTCAACCCACTTTCCAGATAAGCCTGATATGACAGCCACAATTTAAACTAAAGACAGTGGCAGACATCAGGTCGAGTGACAATATTATGACCAGTTCATGCAACGTGTATTGGGGCTGCCCTATCTGGAATTGGACCATCTGATGTGCAAGCATCCACCGATCTGACCCCTCCATTTCCAGGATATAGGCTGGCTTCCACCCCTGCACATTATCTCCAGAGCCCTACATGCCAGACACCCCAGACAAAAAAAAAAAAAAAAAAAAAAAAGAAAAAACTAACCACAAAATCCAAACCATCAACCCAACCTAAAAAACAAACCAAACACACATACACAAAAAAAAAAAATCACTGCTGCTGCTATCACCTGGGATACAGAAGGAAGGGAAAAGCTACATCTCTGTGCAAGGACTGGGAGCTGTCAACTCCACAAAGGAAAATATGGATTAGGATCAGGCATTGCACAGAGAACACATGACAGCACCAAGCCAGCATTAAATGCCAGGCTACTTTTAGGTATGTTAAGTAGCACTTACCGTAGCAAAATAAAAAGGAAAAAAAAAAAAAAAAAGAATTCTGTATTAATGAATCAAATGCATTTTCTTTTATTAGTTTTATGACTCAAAGGTAGCTGACAGGAAACAAAAAGGACAGCTAGATGGCATAACCCACAGCCTATAGCAGAACAGCTCTGCCTGTAAACTTACAGAGTAAATGCACCAGGCAACCACTGAAGAGAAAAAACAGGAAAACCAAACGAGAAAGCAAAAAAGCATCCACATCCAAAACAGCAATTTTATTATTATTTAATTTTTTTTGTTGTTTAGCTCAGTCACCAAAAAATAAACCAAATAGAAATAATAGGAAAAACAAAACACAATACTCTTGCTTTCATGCTCTGCATGTACGAACTTGAATAACTAAAAAGATTAAGAGTTACAAAAAGCTCTGCTAATTCCCCTTGGCGAGTAGCTCCTCACACAGAGCTTTCTCACAGCAGAACATCCTTCTCCAGTTGTCTTGCCTAGGGCAGCAGAAGAAAAGGAAACATTCTCATAGCAAAGTTGCTACAACACAACATCCCAAACCCAAAAGTAGCAGCTGTTTTCGCAACCAGTCCTTAGCTTATATAAAAGATTTCATTACAGATAGGCAGGTTCCTTCCTGTTCCGCATATTGCCATCCTCAGCATCTCATTTTAGTCTCGTAAATTCAAAGTTAAAATTAATTAAACTGACTGAACGATGTTGTTAGCAAGTATATACCTACACTACATACAAGGAGTATGGCTACTTAGAGCGAAACAGTCAGTAAAGAATTATGCAGAAAATCAGAAGATGGTAACCCATTCAAATTTCTCATGCTTTTGAAAGAGAATAGAGACATATCAACAAAACAGAGTCCTTTTTTGTATTACAAAACATGCCAAAATAACTTGGCTGCTCAACTATCAATGACTGCATAAAGCCTTCCCCTTGGAAATGCATCCTAGAAAATCAAAGTCAAAAGATCAGTGTACTTAGGTTACCCTTCCCCAACCTGCACATCATGTTAGGCTCTTTGAAATTAATCAGGAAACAAAAGCAAACAGGGAAAAAGACTACACGCATCCCCTGGCTAGACATAACAATGCTTTCCAGTTTCTAGTCAGGAAGCCATTTAAAAAAATTATTTCTGGAAATACAAAGTGTGAGCCGCTTACCTATTTCATCCATTATATTCAGTACTGTACATTCATTTGCACTGCAGACATCTACTGCGAGTCCATAGCATGATCCATATCACCTCACACGCACAACTTCACTCGGTCTCCCATCCTACATTAAAGAAATTCAGGCAATTTCTTCAAGAAAATTCTCTTCAGGAATTTATGCAAGACAGGAGGAAGAAGGAGGAGATGATGAAGAAAAAGTGCAGCTTGGGGAAGTGTAAAAACACATACCATTAAAATAGACTTCAGAGGTCAAATCTGACCCACTCTCTCCGTTTCTGGCCCAACATCTAACCAAAATGGAGTTTGTCACATCCACAGCATCATGAGATTATATACAGGAGCAGGGAGGGGGAGAAGTCTGCAGAGCCCTTCCCTGCATTCTGCGTCAATAGATTTGGGCTTAGCCTATGCTAAGCTGCTCAAGGCACCGGTTATTGGTGCTGGCAGCTGTCTACCACACTGCCCCACTTCCTACTGCAAAGCACCCAGCTTGCAGGGAGGCCTTGGGCAGCCAGTTCCAGCCTGCCTCCAAGGGAAGTAGGGCAGCAGATCCTCCATGTTGCCCTGCACGGTCCTTCAGTCATTTAAAATAGCCCTTGCAATTTCAAGCAGCTTGGAGCAATAGACTGTTTCACAATAGCACTAAAAAATCCAAGATGTATTTCAAGATAGAGAAAATAGACTGAGATGGAGTCTTGGTTTGAGTGAAGGATTTTTGCACATGTACACAAGATTTTAGTATTGCGACATTATGTAATTTAGTACTAGTGTAGGCATAGTTAATTGACATGCTTCTACTGTCTTGATAACCAATGAGCCTTTTCAACAAGCACAGTTGCTTTGCTCATTATAACAAATCAGCAACTCGTAAATAATGGATATATTTCTTCAATCTAGGGGAAAAAATATTTAAAAAGCTAACAGCTTTCAATATGACTTCAGGAAAACCCCAGAAGTTATGGCATTGTCCTGCCACTTCAGCCAACCTTCAGGCTACAACTGGCGAGCAAGCCTGGAAATTGGGTTTCATGCCTGGTCCTTGCAGAGCATTCCAACCAGCTGCAGCCAGTGATGATCCCTGGAGCACAAACCCCACCTCACCTGTAACAGCTTGGATCCAGACCTTTACCTGGAAGTGTTTCTGTTCTCAGCTCTCTTTAGCATCTCATTTATTCACACTACTGCTGCTCTGATGCAAGCATTCTCCTTCTGCCCCACAACTGATACAACTGGGCCCAAGTTCTGGCTGGGGGACCCAGCTACTTCATGACAGAAATGAGAAATAAGGATGTACAGCCCTTCCTGTGAAATTCTGAGCCTGAAGCATCTTGGGTTTATGGAATATTAGAGAGGCAGACTGATAAACACTCTGCTTTGAGTTTGCAACTCAAATTACAGAGTGTAAACATCAATTATTTTTGATTATTTATGTGGAAGACTAACTGTAATTAATTCAAACAACCTTGCTCCAATGATGAGCAGGTAACTTGCTCTGCAAATAGTCCCCTTGAAGTAATGTATTAAAGGATGGAAAACAAACAAAAATATTTAAAAGAAAATACCACAAGCAACATGTCCAAATAAAAAAAAAAAGGATATATATATATCAATTGTTAGTGACTGTAAAACAGAATTAAAAGCCTAAAGAGAGAGCAGGTTAAACCAAGCTTTTGCTACAGTACTTCTAAAAATAAAAAGCTGTGTTTGTGTATTCTGATACATTCACATTGCAGTTAAGATCACAAGGTTGTAAAAGCTATTCTCTTACGGACACGTAGGGTAAATTAACTTGCTAATTCACCCTCTAATGCACAGTCCACTGAGCACACAATTACATAAAAAAAGAAAATGAAATTTCATGCAGTCAGGCAGATTAATTTGTTTTGTAACAGAACATAGCTTTTTTTCTTTTTTTCTGTTGATACTGATATGTATTTATATATATTTTATTTAAACCATACCCCATCGCTCATCCTTAAATCAGTCACATGCACAGCACGTATGTACTGAGCATATGCCATCCTTCCTAGCACTGCCAGACAAAAGCTACACTGCCAAAAATAGCCACACAGTGTGCTAGAACTGCTGCAGACTGCCCTAGATACATCCAGGCCAGGAAGATGGAGCAGCCCTGCTGCAAGGAAGGGTTAGGCACTAACCTTCATAATGGGCCAGGGCTGAAAAGAGGGAGCAAGATGAATTTCCATCTTTGAAGTTAATTTTTAATAAACATGACTTAGCTGAGGTTAAAAAGGTTAGTCATCTGAAAGCCATTTCCACACAGAACTGAAATGCATGTGTGTATGCACAAAACATAACGGGAAAAAAGGTTAGAACAGAATTTCTGCAAAAAAGCCAGGTAAAGACAATGGTCGTTCTTTCTTTAAAATATCAGATTCAGCTTTACAAGAGTATGATCCTAAGCTTTGATGGATGTTTTCCTCATTTAGTGTCTTAATTATTATTTTTAAATGTGCTTTCTTACTATTTTCTCTTTCTGCAGATATGTGGAAAAGCTAACAGCTTTTGTTTTTTCTAAATCAGGTAAGAAGCTAGAAGAGCTAAACAAGTCATGGCTTGTGTAGGAAGCGCTCAGAGGGCTCAAAGATAAATACTGCACCTCAGAATGCCAGATAGACCCCTCAGTCCCTTGTCAAACATCAGGCTGATCCACAGTTTATGCTCACCATCATCCCAGGGCTCCACTGAGTATCAGAAGGCCTCAAACCAAAGGGGATGGGTGCCACAGCTCTGTGACAGCATGAGCAGAGGATGGCAGCCGGCTGCCCTAACACTGCATCTGCATCACCTCCTAGAGGAAGGGAGCTTGGTCTGGGCAAAGAGATTGTTGCCTGTATCAACCGACTGAGACAAAATGGATTTCCCCAGCTTAGCAGGGGATTGCCCTACAGGGACAGACAAGGCTTTACCTTCAGCCAGGTGAGTAGGAGAAAAGGAAAAGCAACCCCCACCTGCAGCCCACACCCCTAACTGGCCTGCCTGCAGGTAGGCCCTGCTACACATCTGCTGTTTCTTAAAGCACACAACAGTCTTCGGCACCCACATGCTAAAGGTCGACCTCTAAAGTGTAAACATTAACTTACATTATCAGTTTTTATCTCATCCTTATGAAAGGCTTCGTATGATGTCAGTACTGTATTTCTTTAGTGGGCAAGCTACCATTTTAATTCAATGCTGAACTTTCTAGAGTTACTTTTATGAAGGTTCAGCACATAAAAAATTATATAGACGTGAAGAAAAGGAAAGGGAAATCATCCACGTGGCTGGCAGGAGCTGATGCGCCGGTTGGTCTGCATTTTTTACATGGCTGTCATGTGCCTAGGGGATAACACATGCAAAAGAAAGAAGCTGCTTCAGCAAGAACCCATTTTCACAAAGAGAGAGACAGCGGGCTGGGAGAAAGATGCAAATGCCTGAAAGCCTGAGAACTCCTGAAAAATTCAAGCGTACACTGCGGCCTATCGTAGGATGGATAGCTTAAGCAGGTTGGCACTTAACGACATTAAAGCTGCCTGAGAGAAGAGTGTAACTCTCTCAGTGCTGTCGAACAGCAGAAGCAAAACTGGTTTTGCAGAAGATTTCATCATCATTTATATTCTCTGGACTACCTCACCCTCGCTGGGGCTTTCATTACATTGAACACTGTCTAAGGAGTATGCCCTTAAATTTAAATATTAAAAGAAAAATACACTATTACAACAGTGTTTTTCAGGTCTTAACAAAGACTTTCACACCATCTCCTTTTAAAGCAGTACAAAATGTTCCAGCAATAATATATTAAAAACATTGTAAATGTGGAAAATAATATCTGTCCGTGTTTTCTCCGCATTTCAGTCTACTAATACTAATCAGAAGACACTGATATAGAATTATTTTGGCATAGTATTTAGGAGCTTGGTCCCCCATTCCTCAAGTCTGGAGCACATATTTGTGGGCTACAGCATAATCCTGTAAAACTAACTTTGAAAATAAAAGTATCACAATTTCCTTTGTCTTTAATGTCTCCAGAACAAGTTAGTCCATCAGTTACCTAGCATACATGTACTGGTTTATGTAGTATTTTTTTTTCCATTATTTACATGTCAAAACATGAATGGATAGATATTTTTGATTTCTTAATTTCTGGTAACAAGGAGCAATCAAATACACAGGATCTGAAACTCTACTGACCAGACATACGCTTCTACTGTAGGTCCTCAAAAGTTCTTGAGTGTATTAACAGAAAACAACTCCTGAGAATCTGAACAAGTCAGTCACATTTTTTCTCACCAGTCCCATCCATATTACTAGTAAGAACATAAACTAATTTTTACTCTGCAGAAGTCAATATTCATTGTGGGATGAGAATAAATGAAAGTAAAGTCTCCTTGACTGTACTTTGGCTTTGACTGTTGGCTTTGATCTTGGCTCACTGTGTGAATTCTGTCCTCCTTTTATCCTATTCCCTAGGATAAAAACAGTAGAGTTTTTGTTGATATTAATTTTAAAGGAGTCTGGGAATCTCTTCTCTCTATATGAATTTATCCTGGATAAATTTAAGGAAGTCTCCCTTCCCTGCATCACACAGGTCCACAAATTGCATGCACAAGGTGATGCCCTGATACTCTACTACTAGCAAGCTAGCATGTAAAATACCTGTGAGCTCAATTAAATCACAGCATCGGGACTCTTACCTTAAATCACTCCATAACCCCAAAGAGTATTTTCTGAAAAGAGCAGAATGTGATGACACAAGATGAAAAAGAACAAAGCAAAGATCCCTTCTGCCTTTTCCAAACTTTAATCACTTTCCAAGCTGGAAAGCTGTTGCAGAACAACCTGAACAAGACAAACTATAGCTGAAGCGGACAACAGCAGAGTAATTGGCTGGCAGCTGAAGGATAGCAGAAGCACTCCACAGTTCCTATTCCAGGAAGATGAACAATACATCTTTCTTCTAGTTCTCATAAGTCATTAGCCAAGAACAAGGCTTGCACATGACACACACAGTTTGAGAAGATTCATCAGATGCTCGAGAGGTTGCAGAGCTTCCCTCCATGAAAATCTTCAAAAAGTCCTACAATTGCAGGCTCCAGCAGCTAAAATTTTGTTTCAGTGGTGTTACTACTAGAAAGACATAAGACCTTCAGCTAACAGTTCAGGAGGTAGACTCTTTTCCTTAGGAAATATAAACCTTTTCCAAAACAAATTCTTACTGAAGTGTCATAAAATGTTACATGTGCACTACACTGCAGTATCCACTATCACAGACCCTTTTGAAACACTACCAGCTCACATTATAAGCAGCTCCCTACCTACATGCAACCACACACCCAAAAAGTCTTCTGAGAGAAAGGTGAGGAACCACACCTTGTGTGCTCATGCATCTTTCTCTAAGAAATTCTCCTTCCTCCTTGGAGACAAAATGCTGTAAAAGGAACAATCCCTTCATTTAGCAAAGTTGTATGTTTGGCAGCTCTGAGAAAAGAGCTCAGAATTGAAAAAAATCAGTGAATGTAGAGCCATGCTATCAAACACAACAATTATTAGCCTCTTGAAAAGAGCCTGAATAGCCACGTGACAGTTAATTATTCTTCAATTCAGCAGCAGGGGAGGCACCTCTTTACTCTCCAAGACGTTATTTCAGACAGTACACTGCAGTTAAAGCCTGACCTTAAACAGCACCCTCATTAGCACAAGTTAAAAGGACTTCACACACACACACACACACACACACACACACACAGACAGACACACACACACACAGCACCATTATAAGAACGAAAGCAACACCTCAATGCCTCCTAAGCAAGCCAATAACTTTGGAGGCTAAATCATTATTAATAATTAAGACTTTAGAAGCCACACACTAAACAACTGAGTGTACTATGGTATCTGTGATACTACCTCTAAGGCATGGGCAAAAGGCACCAGTACAGCTGCTTTCAGCATTCTTTCAGTGTTTGAAAGTACTAGCTTTATAAATACTGGATGAAATTCACAATCCATCATTTTTAACACTTCCCTGACTTGTGATCCATTGTTGGCAACAAAATTAATGCAGCAGAGTTGAATCTAGTGCCAGGCCACCACAGCTTCAGCAGTGCAACAACTTGACAGTAGCGCTGCCCAACAACTTAGACGTTTACTGCCAATAGCATAAGAGCTGGCCCCAGGAACATGGACCTCGTCCAGTATGGTGCCTCTCCATTTTTTGTAAACGCAGCTTTGATCTTTGGGAATTCAAGCACAAGAAACTCTGGCGAGCTATATGGCAAGAAAACAGACGCTACCTCAAGACTGCAGATGCAAAGCCTAGGTAAATGACCATTTTGACAAAGAAACACAAAATCCTGCAGAAGCACAAACAACCCAATTCAAGTAGAAATAACATTTTTGCTTCGCAGTGCCTTTCTTCCTTGTGCCAGACACACGTCACTCACCTTGCAGAGCCCTGCCCTCTGCTGAGGTACTTCAGGCCTAAAGCCCTTGTTTGTCTGCAGTACCGCCTGCGATCTGGCCAACACACCTCAACCCCAGCTGCAGGGAGGGAGAATTCAGACCATTCTGTAAGTGCTCTGCTTCAGATTCCCGTTCTGCAGTTTGCATAGTAAGATAACAGTAAGTCCTCACACTCTGCAAAAAAAGATTTTTTAAAAAATGGAATCACTGCTTCCCATGCAAAATTATAACATTTTGAAGTTGTACTAGGTTGAGAAATGACTGAATGTGACGGCAGGACGTACAGACTGATTCATTAATTCAGAAGATAATGAGATCTGAGAATCTGATTCTGACGAGAACCTTCCACCAATTTCTTCAAGGTAGATTCAGGTACTACAGATACACCTGTTCTTGGAAGTTTTCTCATTCTTTGAAATGGATACTGTATGGTCACTTCTTTTCAAGCAAGAACTAGACAACTAATTATCTGCATGCAAAATGAAGTTCAGTACACAAAGCCAGAGAGACCAATAACTGGCGATAAGTAATTTCAGTGTATTACCAAGAGAAAAAAATAAGTGCTCTAAGCCTGAAAACAGGAGATTAATTCATTACTTCAAAGAGCTACCATAGGGAGAAAGTTGGCTGAGCCTTTTTAGTGGCTTTGCACAAACCTAACCTTACATCTTCTTGCCAAAAAGGATTTTAAAATTAACGTTCTTCATATCTAGCATCCCTTATGACAAACTCTGCACTACCCATAAGTCACACCCAGAAAGAATGGGATTACAGCAAATCATTTGCAGCTCACAGAAGATCAGGCTATTCAGTTACAATTATTCTAAGCAATACTATAAAGTCTTCAAGGTGACTAAGTCTCATTTTTGCTTATAATTTTTTAATACTCATTTTCAACTCCCTTTCCGATAAGGCCTCTAGAAATGTCTTTAAAGACTAGAGGAAAGGAGCCTGGATTTTAAGTGCTCATAAACTGAACTGCCCAACTCCTTTAATAAGTGGGCTTCAGCAGATACCACAAGATGTCTTACCCACTGTGAGAGTAAGACTACAAAATCCAGTGCTCACCTAGACGTGGAGTTAACTACTGCAGGCAGTAAAGGGTTTTTTTTCCAGACTCTTAGAAAGAAAGTATTTGACTTTTAACAGAGCAAAAACTGAATCTACAATCATGGTATGTGCACTTCATATTTTGTTATGCTACATTTGTGATCAAATCTACAATTGTAACCTCCTCCAACACTCTATCTGGCATTAGTAATCTCTCTACGTATCTCTTTATTAGGGACAGCAGAGCTTTAAAAGAAAAAAAATAAAAGAGACACTCCCACATTGCCCCAATATCTAAGTGTTGTTTATCTAGAGAGGCAAAAAAATAAGAAAGGAAGAAAAGAAAAGCAAAGCTTATCTATTTTCTTCCTCTCATAATCAGATTTCAAGTACTTAAATGTTTGTCAGTGACAGCTTGCAATGTATGCAGGTGCAGGGGTGTGCCCCAGCTGCACAAAGGCAGGTCCAAGGAGAAAGGCTTTCCAAGGAAAGAAAAGGAGAGAGAAGACAGCTTTTACCCTAAGCACCTCCCCACAGTCCTGTGTTCTATTTTACCACAAAAGCCAGGACTAGAAACATTGGCCCAGGAGCAATCTTTGCTTTTGGGAAGCAAAAGATGTCACCCCAGAAGACACCAGGGCATATCATGTCCAAGTGGCCCTTTAAAACAGAGCTACTCTGCAGCACCAGTGCCTGAGCAGCTTGAGCCTGCTCCAGCCCATGGTAACTCTCACCCAAGCAGGTCACAGAGAGCACAGCATGAGGTAAGCAGCAGAAAAGGCCCCGCTGCTGACTGACATCAGCCTCAACACTTCATTTACTCAGCAGTGAGTTGTTTCCAACACAAATTAACAGTTCTTTCTGCAGAAAGCCCCAATTAATCTTGGAGGCATGTAGGACACCAAGATACTCATTTCCCCCATTTTATTCCCTCTCCTCTTTAAAAGCAAAGTATAAAACATTATCCAGCACTGCACTAATTTACAGCAGCTGAAAACAAAGATATTTGGAAAACAGCTTTAGTGCATACAATTGAGCAGTAGTATCTGTTATAAAACAGAAAAGCAAGATCCCACTGCATTTTTGCATGTAATGACCCAGGAGTGCCTAGCAGAGTGGAAGTCTATGCTCTGCCTATGGTAATTTCACTACATCTTTTAATACCTGCAAGTAGAAAAGTCTTCCCAAAAGGTTTATAGGCAAAACATTTTGTTTTCATCTTCTAAAAGGATATTTTGTGTCATATTTGTGTTATGCTACGTACATATGCTACATTTGTGTTCGGCTGTGTAAATTAAATAACATTAGAGGAAAAGGACAACCAAATAAGTTGAGTCAAAAGAAAAGAAGAAATTACAGTACAGTAAGTGCACTATCGTTCAATCAAAAGAAATCAAAGCTCTTTGACTGGCTGTTTTTCACAGAGTAATGTTCAATAATCCTTACTCAGCCTGAAACATTCAAGTCCGATGGGAAAGCTATCATTGTAATCACTGTTGTCAGGGCGTTCTATAGAAATTAATTTCCCCTCCCCAGAGAGGGAAGTAGTGATTGTTTCTGTAAAATCTTACTAGATGCAATATTTGTCACAAGAATTTTTAAGTATAAAAGCACAAAAGGCAGTTATTGCAACACAGGTCTCAAAACGACTGTTAATCAGCACCTGGATTTCCAATAACCAGCCTCAGAAGATAGTTGTTTTAAAACTAAAAACATGCCTTCCTCAAGAGAAAAATGTGGCTCTATATGATGCACTGTAGCTTTATTATAGTTACAGCAGCCTCCTTCTTCAGTGTACTTTCATACTACTTCAGTACCCAAGTGAGCAGGTCAGGTGTGATGGAGAACGGTAAAGAACAGTGAAGAAGAAAAGTTTCAAAACAAGTAAAGAGGCCCCCATATGGATACATGCTACAGAAGGTTTTGTATATAGGGGAAAAGAAAGAAAATCAAAAGTTTTACTTTGAATGACAGCTGTTGGATCCTGCTGACTCTGTACAGCATCCCGTTTATTAGTACGCAGTAACTCTACCAACTAACTTCAGCTATTCTACTGCATCATTTCTGTTAAATAAACTGCAGTGGAAAGCCTAGCTGCTCTGTAGCTAATCTTGAGTGACAGTGAGCATCTGACACGTGGATTAGAGCAGCAATCCAGGTAACTCTTGGCGACAGCGACACTCACAAAAACTCCCTGAACACAAACTGGCAGACATTTTGTTAATTAAACACAAGAATAACTTGGCAAATAAGAAGCCTAGCAAAAAAGTAAATAAATACTTCATGCAGTATTTCAGAAGAGGCAGTGTAAGAACATACTGAAATGCTGATAACCCAGGCATAACATCAGGCACGTACTGCTTGGTCTGCAGCCTGATTCTACTGCCAATACCTCACTCAGCAGCTGGTTGTTGCTGTCCTTTTCTGGTTTGCAGATGGCAGCTGCCATCTGCTTTTTCTTCACCCACTCCTCTCTTACTTTGCATTTCAGACTGCAACTAAACACAGTAGGGTAAAGTACAAGGGCTGCTCTGAAAGCAATGCCTCTTATTTTATTTTGTTGGCTCATGATGTCAGAAGCAGATGTTGGTGATACGGCAGTAGAGGTTGAGTCTTCCTATCAATATTCTGTTACATGTTGTTGCTGTGCAACAGATGGCAGCAGAGGAGCAGTCTGACAGAATGGCGTCTGACATGGAAACGCGTATGAATCAAAGCTGTGTCACTGAATCCCTCCATGTGGAAACAATGGCACCCACTGACATTCATTGATGCTTGCTTAAAGTTTACGGAGACCAAACAGTGGATGTGAGTACAGTGAGGCTATGGGCGGTGCGTTTCAGCAGCGGTGACCTCTGGTGCAGATTTTTACAAGTGTGGCATGCAAACTCTTGTTCATCGCTGGTGAAAATACATAGCCAGTGGTGATGACTTGGAAAACAGTGTTTTGTAGCTCAGAATTTGCTTTATCAAATAGTGTTGTTATAGTCTTTGTATCTGATGTAGTTTCCATGGAAATAAATTCACAAACAGAGAAGGACTGGTGAGAGATATGGAGGTTGGGAGCTGCCTTGAGCAGAGTCACCACAAAATGGTAGAGTTCTCAATTCTTAAGTCAGGAGGGGTGGGGGCAGCAAAACTGCTACCTTGGACTTCCAGAGGGCAGGCTTCAAACTACTCAGGACACTCATAGGGAGGGTCCCATGGGATTCAGTCCTGAAGGGTAAAGGGGTCCAGGAAGGTTCCTTAAGAAGGAAATCTTAGAGGCACTGGAGCAGGCAGCAGTCCCCTTGTACCTTAACAATAAGCTGGGGGGAAGATGACCAATGTAGATGAACAGGGAACTTTTTCTGAGACTTCAGGAGAAAAAGAGAATCTAGCTCGTGGAAGAAGGGATGGACAACTCGGAGAGATTACAAAGAAGTTGTTTGGATATGCAGGGAGAAAATTAGAAAGGTAAAAGCCCAGCTTGAACTCAACTCGGCCTTTGAGTAAAAGAAAACAAAAACAACCTTTTTCTAAACATATTAACAGAAAAAGGAGGGCTTAAGGAGAATCTCTATCCTTTACTGGATGCAGCGAGAAAGGAATGTGCCCACTGAGGATAAGGAAAAGGCTGAGGTTCTCAATGCCATCTTTACAATTGCCTTTAAAAGTCAGATCAGTTATCTTCAGGTACTCTACCCCTTGACCTGGAAGTCTGGGATGGGGAACGGAATAAACCCCTCACAATTCAGGTGGAGATAGTTAGAGACCTACTACTCCACCTGGACTGTCACAAGTCCAGGGGGCCAGATGGGATCCACCTGAGAGTGCTGAGAGAGCTGATTGCCAAGCTCCATTCCACCATTCACACAGTCCCAGAGGACTGGAGGCTTGCCAAGGTGACTCCCATCTACAAGAAGGGTCATAAGGAGGACCTAGGGAACTACAGAGCCTTCAGCCTGTCCTCAGTGCCAGAAGAGATTACGGAGCAGATCATCTTAAGTGAGGCCACATGGCACATGTAGAAGAACCAGGGGATAAGGCCCAGCCAGCAGGGGTTCATGAAGGGCAGATCCTGCTTGACCAACCTGATCTCCTTCTACAAGCAAGTGACCTGCCCGCTGGATGAGGGAAGGGCTGTTGACATAGTCTACCTAGCCTTGAGCAAAACCTTTGACACCATCTCCCAAAGTATTCTCCCAGAGAAGCTGGCAGCCTGTGGCTTGGGCAGGTACGCTCTCTGCTGGGTAAAGAACTGGCTGGATGGCCAGGCCCAGAGAACAGTGGTGAATGCAGTAAAAACTAGCTGACGACTGCTCACAAGTGGTGTTTTCCAGGGGGCTGTACCTGTCCTGTTTAGTATCTGACTTGGATGAGGGCACTGAGTGCACTCTAGGTAAGTTTGCAGATGACACCAACTTGGGAGGAAATGTTGATCTGCTTGGAGGTAAGGAAGGCCATATAGAGGGATCAGGACAGGCTGGATAGCTGGGCTGAGGCCAATAGGATGAAGTTCAACAGGACTAAGTGTTGGGTCCTGCACTTTGGCCACAACTACTCCTGGCAACACTACAGGCTTGGGGGCAGAGTGGCTGGAAGACTGTGGAAGAAATGGACCTGGGTATATTGGTCAACGTTTGACTGAACATGAGCCAGCAATGTGCCCAGGTGGTCAAAAAGGTCAATGGCATCCTGGCTTGTATCAGAAACAGTGCTGCCAGCAGGAAGCAATCATCCCTCTGCACTCAGCACTGGTAAGGCTGCACCTCAAGCACTGTGTTCAGACTTTGGGCCCCACACTACAAGAAAGACATCAAGGCCCTGGAGCACGTTCAGAGAAGGGCAACAAAGCTGGTGAGGGGTCTGGAGCACAAGTCTTATGAGGGAGCAGCTTGAGGCAAGTGTGATTATTTAGTCTGGAGAAGAGGAAATTCAGGGGAGACATTATTGCTCCCTGCAACTACCTGAAGGGAGGGTGTGGTGATGTGAGGGTTGGCCTCTTTTCCCATGTAACTAGCAATAAGACTAGAGGGAATGGCCTCAAGCTGTGCCAGAGAGATTCAGGTTTGATGTTTGGAAAAACTTCTCCCAAAGACTGGTAAGGTGCTGGAATGGGCTGCCCAGGGAGATGGTGGAGTCACTGTCTGTGGAGGTGTTCAAGAAACTACAAGATGTTGTACTGAAGGACATGATTTAGTAGGAAATATAGGTAGTAGGTAGACTGTTGAACTGAATGATCTTTCTTTTCCAATCTTGGTGATTCTATGATTCTATGAAATAGGAGCTTTACTTTCACAGCAACTAACAAAGACAGCTGCAGAAGCACTTCTTACAAACTTTACTATTTCTTATTCCTCTGCTGCAGGGAATGATGAGATCAACAGGCATTGTTTGTTTTTTTTGTTGCTGGTTCGTTTTTTTTTTTTCCTAGCAAAAAGGAAAGCACATTAAACATTAACGTATTGTTGTCTACAGTTTGTGTGGACTGCCAGTTTAGGATACAGTGTGCATTCTCACTCAACAGTTCCCAAAGAAACAGCAGTTACAGTCAGGAGCAATAGCAGGCAAGAAGGTTCAGCAGATTGTTTCCTATCATGCTGTCACTGCTGCACTCAGAAGTTAAACAAGCGCTAATTCCACTGACATCATACCTGTGCGCCCTCAAAAACAGCTCAGACATGTTTAAACTCATTCACAGTGAATTCTCAGTTTGGCATATGATCCGAAGTTTAGTATTGTAATATTCATTAGTGCATTAGTCAGCATGCAGGCAATGAGGAAATTGACTTTGAAAAAGGGAAAGAAAAAAAAACAAACCACTAAAATTGGCTGCATAAAAGAATGATTTCTCATGTCAAGGGTGGGTAACTGGATAAACCTGCATTTCCAAAGCAGCTTTCTGAAAAGCTTTCTGAAGCAGAACTGAGAAACAGGATAGCTTTGTACAGTAAGACAGAACAGTGTGAATCAAGTTTAGTCAGTCATTACTTAATACAACTTGCTTGTGCAGGAGTTTAAAGGAAAGCTGAAAATTATTTGGAACTGAAAGAAAAACTTGGCATTCCAGCAAACTTAACAGTACATTTTAGGATGTTATGAGATTTTTAATTGGTTGAAAACAGGACTCTTCACTGGACCTTCTTACAAGTCAGATGGTCTCAGCTCTAGACATCAGCACCACAATCATACTCCCATTAATTAAATCATACTTCCAAAAATAACATTTCTGAATTGTGTTACTCTGCTTCCTCACTCCTTTTCCTCATCTTCTCTCAGCACAAAGGCAATACAAATTATCCTTTACACATTCTGTATCATCTGCTATCCTCAGATACTTCAGAAAAATCCTTGTTCCTGACAAGCAGAGAAAGAGCACATCTCTAGTACCACATAAGATGCAATAGGAGGTGGCTATGACACAGGGCTGCACAAAGTCTCTCACAAAGACAAAACTTCACTAGCTGGAGTATTTTTCCCAGCTGCAATGGGAAATGCAATGGCCTCAGTCTTGCTCTACAGCCTTCCAATGCTAAACAGAAGTCAACAGCCAATCACATCTGCACCTAGCACAGTAGACTGCAGGAAGACAGTTCTTCCTGCATCTGCTCCAGGTGTAGGAGGATGATCCAGAAGAAAACATTGTAAAAGTCAGCCTCCATGTGACAGAGTACACCAACCAGTTGTTATGGTTGGAGATTGAAGCTACAGCAGTACCAAACAAGAAAAATAAAGACTGGTTGCCAGTTACCTGACCTTCAGATCTCAAATTAACTCCACAAGTGCATCAATGAGTTCCTTCCTGGACTTTGAGTATTTCCTTGAGTACTTCTCCTGAGTTCTTGAGGTTTCCAAGTAACTCAGCTCCACAGCAGATCAACTCTTCAGTTCCTTTTCTAAATTGATCTTAAATTTAGCCTCCAAAAAGACATTCCTGGAAATTATTTACTGGGATTGAGGAAAAACTGTAAATCTATGGCTTCTAATGGGATATTCCTGCTTTCCCTGCAGCCAGCTGTGCAGACAGTAGTATCAGAACAGGAGAGCATCAGCTGAAGGATGCACCAATCCTATATATCGCCTATAACCTGCAGTCTCTGCCACTTTCCACAGCACGCTTCCCACCGGTCTCAGTCACTCATGCTGGATTTGCTCAGAACTCTTGACTCCATACCCATTTTCTCCCTGTTGACATCTGCACAGATATGCTCTACAGATTAGAAGACTACTGATATGAACTCAAAATACAAAAGCATGGCTAATCTCTTAGAAAAAGTGTGTTGCTTCTACAAAGCTAAAGAGCAAACCTAGGAAGGCCAGAAGAAACTCACAAGTACTTCAAGGCGCAATTATTCAACTTCCTGCTTTTGGAGACACAGCTATGAGGCTGACATGCATTATTATACAAGGAGGCTTCAACAGCTCTGGAGTAATTAGAAGATACTCTACTTCCCCCCTCCAGGTACAAAGATATGAACCCTTCCTTCCTGGAAAAACTGGCACCCAGGTGGAGTTACAGCGACCTGCACGTTGTTTGTTCTATCCATTAGCTGTGAGTTAATAATTTAAAGCAGAAATAGAAGCTAGCATTCAAGTACTTCTCTGAAACTGCTAGCAAAAAATAATTTAAACAATCTGCATGCTATCCCTAGTAATTCCTATACTGAGTTCAACTAAGCAGTCATATCTACACATACAGATAAAGATGGGATCTGGGACAATGTGGATATTCAATGGCTGTCACACTCAAACTTACAAACCAGTGAGACAGGATGTTTCTGCAAAGTTTAGTAAACTTCATTCCACTCCTCTGAACAAGACAAATACTCAGCCTTAAGAAATGAAACACGAAAACTCAAACTCAAGTTTTAGAATACTCCCTAATTTCATTTCTGATGTTTAATAAGCAAAGGAATGCAGATGAAACATTGCCCATAGCCCCCTCCTCACCATCATGATACATGATACACACTGGACCCAAAGACATTAACATCCATCCCATATATCATTGTGGTGCAGGTGAAGTGCATATGAGTTCCAAGTGGTGTTTGGCTGCAAAACCAGTGCCTAGTGAAATGCATCTTCACACTGCATGAACATAGTTCATTAAAATAGATCAACTTGCATCAATCATCATAGCACTTGTTCTCTTGACACACTACCATTGTGGTCTGAGGTTGGATAGACTGAGCTAAATTTCCCAGCATAACTTTAAAATGCAATTTGCTTCCAAAGAGACTTCTGATAATAATGCAACTCTCTTTTGAGATGCTTTCACGCAGAACTCTTAATTCTCAAATACCAGAAAAACAAGTTTTCCAATTGTAAAGTGCAGACCAAACTTAAAGAAGCAGGGAAAAAAAGCACAAAAAGTACTCTGTGGTTAGCTGAGTAAGCAAAGAACGTACACATGAGTTTGTGCAAGAAAAATGCTGTACTCCCACTGATTCTGCTGAGCCCAACAATGAGTGGAGTTCTATCATCACTTCCTCATGATCAACAGCATCAATATAGAAGAGCACTCATGGAGCTCTCTACTGCTCAATATGGCAAGCAAGGTTTTTCTTTTAAAAATACAGCCAGATTTCTATCTACCTTACCACTACAATGGCAAGTCTGAAGGAGAAAACAGATGCAGCAACCAAGTTTCTAAGCAACCTTGTAGAGCAGCAAGAGCACCAGGACTCCTGACAACACTGCAGTCACTGAAACACCAGGGGATCAAACTGCAGCGCTGCATAATAAGATGCATGCTTAGCTATTATCCTACTTTTGCACTGCAAAACACAAACACAAGGGTACCCAGGCAATTGTAATGCTACCTTATACTAATGGCATAGTATTGTAGTAACCTCATGAAAAAAAAAAAATATTTACATATTCGCAAGGAGAAAAAAAAAGAACGCTACAAGACCTCAGAGAACTTGGGGATCATTGGGCAGTTCTACCACTTTCCATGTTTCTCACTCCCACATAAGAAATTACCATTGAACTACATTCCTTTTTCATGCATCCTTCCACATTTGGGAATTAAATTCCCAACTCAGCAGTTTTAAAGCAACAATGACTTAAGAAAAAACTTAACTGTTTGCTATCAGCCTCCCATGAGTGCTGTCTTTCATTATATAAAACTTTTTTGACAGTTGTCTAAATTCAACTGAACTCAGATCTTCCAGCAACCTCAACAAGCAATCTCTCCTGCAAGTACAGTAATCAAATACTGGACCATGTTAGCTTGCAGACAGCTCTGATGAATACTATGTCACCATTTACGCATTGTTTGAAATAAGTTCATTTACTTACAACAGACACTTTACAGAATTCAATCTTTTCACTAATTTGGATTATCCTCAGTTTGGACACAGACAAGCTGGATTCTTTTTATCAAATATCTTATTAAACTTTAAAGACTATCAACACTGAACATTTTTTGAACTTCTGCAATCCACATACTCAGGAAGTTGAATATGCTCCCCAAACATGTGAATAGACTACAGTCAGTTTCTCCTACAGAAGCTACTGATAAAATATATTACAGTTGTCCAGAATCAGCAGTGGAAACCCCTTCTTAAGGAGCTGAGCTAGAAGTAAGATGATTCTTATCCAGCATAGATAACCTCAGTAATCCCAGCACAGCCTCTGATAAACAGACTATGTTACAACACACATCAGGTCCTCAGATCTGGGACTTTCACTCTGAAAGCCAGAGACTGAACAAATCAGATTTGCTTTACTACAGGCATATTCCCTATTGCCCTCAGACTTCCAGCACAGTCTCATTGTTTTATTGCGGATAAACTAACTTCACATTAGGATCTGTTTTCCTTTGTTACAAAGGAATTGTTTCCTGATACCTACCTACGACTAGAGACAATGAAACCTTATGAATAAACAGCCTTGCAATAGCTTCCCAAAAAAACATAACCTGCAACCTCAACAGCTGAAAATTAGGCTACAAAACTAAGTTTTTAAAAAGTATCCATGAAAATGACAGATACTTTTGGACCCTCATCTTCTGGCACTGGCTTGCAAAAAGGAGAAAACGCACAGAAACATGAACAAAACTCACTGGAAAGTGCAGGCTCACAGAGCACATTGTCCTGGTTTCTCAGCCCTGCCCCTCCATGCAACACATGCTGTAAGGTGAACTGGTACCTCTCCTTCCTCCACCCTCTCCTTCCCCAGACTGCCTCAGACACAGATGGGCAGGATTAGGCCACCAACTGCCATGAAAACCTCCAACACCTGATTTCCACGAGCCAGCTCCCCAGCTTTTAACAGCTGCTCACTGTTCTGCCCCAAATGAACTTGAGGCCGCCCTACTGAGTAGTGTCAAGGAGCTGCACCTGGAGAGCCTCCATCCCAGGCAGCTTTGCTGTTCTAAAGTGTGGTGGAGGGCAGAGACTAAGCTGCCATTCTGGATCAAGTCTGAGGCACAGACTCCGCAGCATGGGATAAGATTGCACATCCACGCCCATGCAGTACCTGTTCTGTAGGTTTACCGTTTTGGTTTTCAGGGCTTTCACTTTAATGCCTTTGAAGATACCAAAATTCTTCCTTCTCTTTCAGGTCTTTCTAAGTTTGTGTTTGAATATAAACACAGGAACAAATTGGCAACTTTTAAGCTGTTAATCTCAGTTTAACAAGGGACTGATGTTTTCCCTAATACAGGCAGAACATGAAGACTAAGCAATAAACTAAGAACTCTCCCTCATCTCCCTGGATGAGTAGGGCTTATAGCTCACACAGCAGCGTGCAAAAACATTATCATCCAGGCAACAGCATCAGAACCTGCTGGTAATCGCAGCCATCGCTGCCATGCACCGAAGGACTGGAAAAAGACCTCCTCTTGTTTGTTTTCAAGATGACAAAGAATCAGTGTTACTGTTCAGAGACTAAAGCACGTTTGTCTGACTTTGTATTAGCAGCAATAGTCACTTGGCGAATTAGAAACATTCCCTTCACCAGTTTTAAATCAGCAGGCAGGTGAAGAGTTTGACTGTTAGGTTAGTTGAGATCTCCTCTTCATTGATTTGCCATGAGGATTTCATAGTAAGATAGCTGTTTCAGTTATTAGTAATGAAAATGCATAACCTAGAAACGTGAGTATCACTTTTCTATGCTCTTCAAATGGTAGTTTCAGAAACAATCGGTAATCTGAGAGGGTTTCATCTCCCCCTCCCCACTAAAGGAGGGAGGAGCGGAGGCAGAACTTAACAATTCGATAAAACTGAGTAAAAGTTGCTGAGACTACCTCACAGATCCACGAAATCAACATGGCAGAAAATGGGAAATGCTAAGATGAACCATTTATGTCTGAAAGAAAACAGTGTCTGAGGCCACAGTGCTCACACAGCATGGATGGCTTAAATTTAATACAAATCTACATGGATGCATATTTGTGAATTACATTACAGAACAAAACAAACACCCATCATCTTCAGCCCCAGAAACTGTATTTGCTTTACAGAACAAGCTTTAAGGGACTATTGATGCTGATATAAATATGTAGCCTAAATAAAATATGCAGAATACATATCAAGCATGACTGTACGTGCTAAGTCTCAAAAAAAGAAAGAAACAAACAAACAAAAAGCACACTGCTTTACACAGAGACTTAGGATAGCTGCAAAAGTGAGGCTTTTGCAGAAAGATAAAAAAAAAATAATGCTGAGAGATCTGTAAATGATACCAAGTGAAGATGTGCTCTAAATGCCAATACTGCACACCTCTAACAACCGATGATGAAAGTGAAGATGTCTAAATGGTCCCTTTGGAGACAGAAATATATTACCTTACTGTGGATGATTTTTAGGTCTGCTTAACATAACAAAAGCAGACATGCCTGCAAGATTTGTTTTAGGCAGATGCTAATCCCAGTAGGAAATTGAGCCTCAATTCAGGCTTTGACTTCAACCAACAAACAGTACCCAGGATTTATTGCCTGGAAGTCTGGACAGCCACCAGTCTGTGTGAGTACCGCACAGCTTGGTTACTTGTGCCAATTCTCACCACTCCAGACTTACAAATAAGACATGACTTTTCCCTCTGTTAAAATTTTATAACAAAAACAACTCTTAAAAGAATCAGGCTGAGACAAGACATTTGGGTTCCTTAGAGTACTATTTTGTAGCTCCCAGTCATTTATGCACTTGAGCTCAATAGTTTATGTTCCAAGCATCTAACTGAAACTCGCTTGGTTGAACTACTATTCTGGCAAAAGGAGAAAGGAAATCAGTAAAAATTAAAAAATAAAAAAATAAAAAAAAAGCTAAAGAAAATTCAAACATATTCCAACAAATAAAAAAATAAAAAGAAATAATTATAGAACAAGGGACAACCTCATATTAATGTCTATGAGACAAGACTCTGAGACGCAAGCACTATCTGAAAACTTTCAGGACTTCCAAGGAACAGATTTAGCAGAACACTTGTGCCCCTCCCACATCCACTTGCAACCAACATTTCAGCCCCAACCCAGTCTGATCCAATAGAGTATTATTAATATTGACTTAATAGATGCAGACTCCCCTAAAACTCACATTCAGGCTTATAAAAAAGCTAAAGAAAATGTTCTTACATTTCTAGCTACCAGTTAGGTAACTGGTTCATAAAGGCAAGCAGCAACTGTAATCAGAATCCTGAAACCAATTACTGCCTCCTTCCACCCTCCTAAGACAGACACTTGGCTGTTAGGAGGGGATGGGAGCAAAGAGAGGAGGAGAGGAAGTTGAAATGTGAGTGAGAAAGCAGCGAATACAGGAAAGAAAGTATCAGAAGCACATGGCAACAAAGATTGCTGCAGGCTTTTCCTAGCTCCAGACTAAACAAATAATGCCTGACAAACACTTTCATTTCATTGCTTGTTTACACTGGAAGAACAAGCTCCATGTCCACCTAACTGAGATCACAGTACAGCCAGCCCAGGACAAAACATGGCTGATACTGAAATCAATTTATAGAAAGTCTTGCAATTATTAACCAGTTTACGATCCCCATAAATATGTTTCCCAGATTACAAAAACGACTTTCGTATGAACTGTAAGTCAGCCTTAGTATTGCAAGATGGCCTGAACCACTCAAAATGTGGAATACCTTAAAACTTGGG
The DNA here is from genome assembly GCF_905368555.1 of Meleagris gallopavo. NCBI lineage: Eukaryota > Metazoa > Chordata > Aves > Galliformes > Phasianidae > Meleagris > Meleagris gallopavo. The sequence goes on along the minus strand of NC_139405.1, from coordinate 54,321,279 downwards.
ATGTTATTCAAATATCTTTAACGGTGGAAGGAGCTGCTTTATTACTTTGGAATATCAGAGCATTATGGGCCTTCAAACTGCAGTAAAAAGAGAGCCTACCATGACTACAGGAGTTGCAGATGAAGACAGCCCACCTCCACGAACACACCACTGATTGAGCACGTGCTCAGAAAAAAAAAGACAGAGCAGCTGCCAAAGTGTGCTGAGCACACAGCAACCAAGGCAGGCTGAGAACTAAGATGAAGCAAACAGTGCAGAGCAGCAACTGAACAATGGGCTCTGAAGCCTGAGGGCAGCCTCACAGGGACCCACCGGTCCCACTCTCCCAGCAACCTCCCTCAGTACCAGGCAGGGCACTGGGTGCACCACCTGTAGTCTATATGTGTGGGGACTCCAGCTCTAGCCCCAGTGCTTGCACATACAGAAGGGCAAAGAACTACTGCAGTTCTGGAGACAGTAAGAGCCATTTCATTAATTACTACCAGAAAAATCAAAGGAGTATACTCATAGTATATGAGGTTTTGTACAGCCTCCTGTACTTTCACTAAAGTATTCAAGTTACACTGCCAAACTTTTATCTTAGTAAAATCCCTCATGCACGTGTTGGGAGCACAGGGAACAAACTATTTGACTACTAACATTTCACAGCAATAAAAGGAAAAGAAGATCAGAAATGGAATCTCACTTTTAACAAGAAATGCAAAGGATGAACTTATCTGTGTGACAGCTGCAAGCAGAAAATAGTGGCCAAGTCATCAAGAACTTTTACCCTGGGAAACTATTGGTGCCCCTGAACAAAACCAGGAAAAATATCAATTGTAGCTGCTGACTCTAGAAGTCACCCAGGGGGTGATAAAGAAAAGCTATATCCTTCTTAAAACATTAAAAAGCTCATCATTATACTAGAGCTTGCATCTCCATTTCACATGGGGAATTTCAAATGCACAGAACTGCGCACACAAGACCCCAGCACTGGAAGCACATTAACAAGGACCAGCAATACAATATTACTTTGATGCGTGAATCAGTCCAATCCTTCACCATTACGAGGAAAAAGCACAAGGTGCAAAACCACGTAAATTCAAAACTCAGGAATTTTGTCAAAGCTACCAAGCTACTTTTTCCCTTCAAAGTAAAAAAAAAAGAAGAAAAAAAAAAAAGCTTGTTAGCTGTAATAAATATACATACTATAAATTTGCTATTTATATGCTTGCTTGCAGGACTCTTCTGTTACATGGTAGAATGGCAGTGTCTGAAATTTGAAACATTGTCTTGAGGCTACAAAACTGGCAGATGTTAGCTAAACAAAAATCTAGTGCAATTTTTTCCTGCTCTGAATAAAATAAAAAAAAGATCATGTAAATGTAATCATATGACCACAGGGAAAAAAAAAAAAAAAAGAAAAGAAGAAGAAAAGACAATACTAAAGATTCAGGTCTAAGAGTCCAGGCTTCCAGACACAACTGTAAATCGCAGCATCCCTTCCAGACCAACAGAATTCAAACACTAGGATCCCACTGGAAAACATTAATGACACGACACAAGATAAGCAGCAGCCACACAGGCTTGGCAGATCTCTGATCACAGAATCATAGAATGGTTTGGGTTGGAAGGAGCCTTTAAGATCATCTAGTTCCAACCGCCTGCTATAGGCAGGGACACCTCCTTCCAGACCAGGTTGCTCAAAGTCTCATCCAGCCCGGCCTTGAATGCCTCCAAGATGGGACCACTGATACAAACCAAAGATCATCAGCATCCCTCCACCACTGCCACACACCTGTGTTGTGCACCACAAGTAATTTTTCTTTCGCAGTTGCTATTTGTGAGAGTGCGCTGTCCTTAGTCAGGCTTATCCAAGTCTAACTAAACATGTGTAACTAAACATGAATATATTTATTTATTTCATAGAATTATAGAACAGCCTGGGTTGAAAAGGACCGCAATGATCATCTAGTTTCAACCCCCCTGCCACGTGCAGGGTCGCCAACCACCAGACCAGGCTGTCCAGAGCCACATCCAGCCTGGCCCTGAATGCCTCCAGGGATGGGGCATCCACAACCTCCTTGGGAGGTCTTACTCTGTGTGTGTTTATACTCTTCCAAAAGACACACTTCCCCTTATGCACGTGCACAGAAGTAGAGATAATTTTAAACCGCCTTCAGCAAAGCTGTCCCTTATCTCAGGCTGGTGTTCCCCAAGCTTCCAGCCACCGCTTTTCACAGGTATTTCTGCAGACTGAACGCAGAAATCCTTGCAAAGCAAACAAGCAAATTCACCGCTCTGAAGCAGAACCTTCATCTCTGCCTGAAAACGGGGTTAAGAACCACAAAGTAGATTCCCTTTCCCATCCCAAGCAGACGATTGCATAACAGCCCGGGTGCTTTAAATGCGCCCATTTAACCACCAGGCACACCGCGCCGCAGCCACTACGCCGCCGAGCCGCACCTGTCCGTGGCGGAGCCCCGCAGCGCACACAGCGCCGGTGACGCCGCGGAGCCGCGCGTACCTCTCGGTCTTTTGGAATTCCCGTTCTTTTGCTGCTCATCCTCTTCGGTGATGGTGAACAAACCCGGAGGGCTGGGCCTGGCACTTGTCTTCTTCAGCCTCTCTTGACGGAGGACAGTAGTCGCGCCGGGCATGCTGTTGTCGTCTCTTTCTTATTTCAAAAAAAATAAAAAATAAATAAAAACAGGGCGAGCGCCGGCAGCCCCTGCTCAGCAGCTAGCTGCGACGCCGCCTGCTCATTTGAGCGCCGGTAGCAGATCCCCTATGGATAAGCGGGACGCAAACAGCTGACCGACGCAACATCCACTCGGCGCGGAGAGGCTCTTCGGGAAAAAGCCCCAGTTAAAGGCACACCGGTTCTGATGCCGCTCCTTAACTCGCTCCAGCCAGATCGCAGCCCTCCGCTCCGGGCTCCCCTCCGCGGCACCCTCCTCTCCCAGCTCCGGCACGCTGAAACATTCAGCGCGGGAGGACAGAACCCGATCCGCCGCCTCGGGCCGTTGCCCTGACAACACGGCCGCCTCCCGCCCAGGGCGGCCCCGTCCTGCTGCGGGCCGCGGGGTCCGCCGAGAACCTGCGCCGTGTCGCTGCTCTGCCGGCTCGTGCTCGGGGAGTTAAGCTTCATTAAAGCGAGGAGGATGAGTCGTCTTCCATATATGTCTACGTTGCTTTCCCTTCCCTTAATTTAATCGCTTGCTTTCTGCATGAGGAATGCATACGCCCACTGTTGCAGGCAGGTGTGTGGGAACTCCGAAATCAGGCTCTCTGGCTGGAACAGACACGTGGGGCAACTAAACGACTTGTGCAGTTAGTATCTGGTACCACAACACTGATTTTACAGCACCAACCATTAACTTTCACTTTGCAAAACAACCTAAGACCAACCAAGGTGAACAAAGGCTCCCGAGGCTCCCTTCAGCCGTTGCATTCCGGAGCTCTCTGGCCATATCTAGCAGAGCCCTCACACAGGCTGAGCTGAGCAACCTGCACATTGTTCCTGACCTCTGCACAACATCCCTCACTCTTCGCACTTTGTGCCCTCATCTTACAGTCAGAGAACTGCTAAGGATGGAAAAGACACTAAGATCACATAGTCCAACCATCAGCCCATTCCCACCATGCCTGATGATCATGTAATACCCCTCAGTGCCACATCCACGTGATTCTTGAACACATCCAGGGTCGGCGACTCCACCACCTCCCTGGACAGCCTGTGTCAGTTCTCACTGCTCTAAGAAAGTTTTCTAACATCCAACTTGAACCTCCCCTGGTGTAACTTGAGGCCTCTCATCCTATCTCTGTTACCTGGGAGAAGAGGCTGACCCAAAGCTCACCGCAACCTCTTTTCAGGTACCCCCACTTCAACCTCTCGCCATTCCAAATGCCACTGAAGAAAAAAAGGTGAGCTAGAACATCTCTTCAATGTTACAGTCAGAGTATTTTCCCCTACTTTAGAGTTCATAAAGAAAAATGTGTAGCCTGATGCATCACACACTAGGTGACAAGTCTACAGGTGGCTCATACTTGAGAAATTAAGGTGTGTAGACATGCTTGGCCACTCAGTCATACGGATAGCATCCTGAAAGAGAAGGGCTGGAGGTGACAGTGGTCGCTTGGGATGCTGACTACCCCTCCTCTCTCTGGTGGGGGCAGCAAGCACTGAACAAGGCAGTTGCACTGTGTGGGGCACTGGCCCTGAGCATGGCTTGCAGCCCATAACAGCACCTATTGCCCCCTGGCTACCTCCTGCCACCAGTCCCCCTGCCAGGGAACTACGTGGGTGTGCACAGAAATCAAGCATGACAGCATCTGTCAGCATCTGCCAGACGCTGTGTACTATGAGGCGTGAACAAGAGGAGTGAGGAAAATCCTCCTTAACAAAGGCTGTTCTTAGCTCAGCGATTCGCCCTCCAGGGTTTATACAGACTGTCATGCAAGAGAAGCAGCTTCATTTCCCACTCCCATCCAAAGACATGCCTACCACAAATAATACACAGCAGTGCAGGCGCATCCACCAGCATTGGTCTGCAGTTGGTACCAGAAATACTTTCCATGCGTGCCTTTGTTTCCAACAACACAGAAGTAGCAGAAAGCACCACCTCCCTGACAGCTTTGCTTAGCACTGCTGTTCTTCCTTTCCCTGCTTTCAGTCACCACAACAGGGCTCCAACCCTTTCAAACATTCTGCTCTGGAACTATTCTTAAAACAACCCACTGCCCCATAGGCACACCACACACGAGTACAGTCATGGCTCAGCCCTCACTGCCAGACTTGGGTTCTCAGGAGATGGAATCAGGCAACCGGGCATCCTGAAGGCATCAAGGATGTTCTTCCCACACCACTTTCAAACTCATTTTCACCATAATCACTTCACTGCAGCACATCCACTTCCACGTACTAGATTCGACAGGTGTAATAACATGCACAAGGAATTACCTGACAGCAATTTGAATAAAGATTATAATTATACTGTGATCTGGGACGTGAATATTTATAACAACATGCTAATTGATGCTTGTGCTTTAACATCAGACATTCGCCTTAATATCTCACCCAGTAAACATAAGGTCAGTCACCATAATAACTGTGGTCTACTGTAAGCAATCTGATCATTTTCAGTGGGAGAACTCCAAATGTTGTGTCTCATTCATAGGATCACTTTCATAACCACACAAACTCGTTGCTGGGTCCATAACAAGCTGCACGCGATGAGTTCACGCTCTGCAGCCACCACCTCAAGAAGCAGCACCCTGCCAACCCAATACCTTGAGCTTCTCTCGGTGAGGTGAACCTCCCTATTCTGTTTTGGTGGGGCAGACAACAGCCTGTGTCCAACACTGGCCAGCTTATGAATAGAAAGTGAAGGAGGAACCCAGCGAGGACAGTGCAACATGCATCTTTTACAGGCAGCAGTAGCCTGTGGTAACTAAGACTGTATAGGTTTTCAAGGCATGTCAGGCAAACCAATCAAATACAAAGTCATATAGCACTTCAGAAAGGGGAAAGGATCAATTCAGAGACAAGTTGCCGATGAAAAGCCCTCCAAACAGAAGCACTCATAAGATGTTGCTGAATCACAATACGCAGATTTTTCCTCTGCTCACTGTACATTCACGCAACAAGTTACATTTTACAGAAATGTCACATCTTTCTCCTGCAATATTCTCAGGATAAGGGCAGATAAAATAGAGTTTAAGAAAAATACTACAGCTAAAGAGTAAGCAATCAAGCAGTAGAAGTCTTTACTTTCTATTTTCATGGTTTGATGCTGTCCCCTAACTTCCCATAAAACAGCCCAATCCCCTATCTCCCCCTCCCAAAAAAGGGGAAAAAAAAAAAACAACCTAACTCCTGAAAGAACTCAGTGATTCTTTTATTTTTTCCTCTTCTAAAGTACTTTGTAAAAGCTTATAACTATTACCACTATACTACTATCACTTATTATTACTATTGTAATATATACTCAGCAGCTACTGAAGCAATAACAAGAAGTTTGGATGGTGAAAACCACAAGCTGAACAGAATGTTCATGTGCCTCAGTGCTTTTAGAGCAATTTCCACACTCCCTTTGTTACCCTACTCCAGCTTTATGCAAAACTGCTAACAGGTGAAGTTCATTTTCTTGTAGGGGACAAAATAATACATAACCTTAAGATGGTTCTGGGTCATAGTATTTGCCAAGCAAAATAAAAACTGTTCCACTTCTGCTCTTGGATACTGGTTCAAGGCCTCTTAAAAATAAAGCTTGTTCTCAACTCAAATGCACTTGATATCAAGAATTAGAATAAGTCAACATGTTATTTTAACATGTGCTCCTTTTTAGATTGCAAATGTTTCATTAAGATATTTGTGATGTGCCTAGTACGGAGGGTCAGGAAAAGATAGGTCCCCATCCTATATGCTAGCATCAAGAAAAGAGATGGCATTTTGCACTTACATTGCTGTTTTCCCAGCATGGAACAATAAGATTCCACTGGAAACTGGGTTCCAGTCAGGGAAACAATCAGGGAAATCCAGGTATGGTTAACAGACCTCACGCTAGTCTGCAAAAACTGTACCTACCAATCAAAACCTGTATAAAAACAGCGAGCACAGAATACAGCATGCAACCGTATCTTACGTGGACATTTTTTGACATTAATAGTCATCTGTGTCAAAAACTTTATGAACTCATTAAAAAAAAATGCATGACAGAGCTACATATCAGAACGTATGCATAATAACTAAATTCCAAATTTGATCCATCTCCTTGCATATACTTTCTACTTAATTCAGTAGATTTTAAATCAGGCCCAAACCCAAGCAAATAGAGCCTTTTTTTTTTCTTGGCATGAGAGAACAGCTATTTACTCTGCATCAAAGAACTGAAAACCTTATTTCAATGCCATGTGAATCTAGGACAGAGCAAAACAGCCTTAAAAAGACAGATCTTTTTTTCCCCTATTATAACAGCTTCCTACAAGTTGGAAATCACAGAAATAGCCCCTCTGTCAGAAGAATTACTTATTCCCATTAAACCAATCACTCCTCAAACACATCTCATTTTTCTTCTGCCACTGCTGTTGTGTTGCTCTCTTTTCCTTCTACCTCTGATTGTCAAAATAGAGAATAACCTTATCTTTAGAGGTTTTTAAGTTTCTCTTCAAAGATTTCTTATGTAAATATGCAAGATAGTAAAGAACTTTTGATTATTTTACAGGAATACATCTTTAAAATATGTATTTTTTTTAATTTAGTCTATAATGATTGAGCTTTTTTTTTTTTTCCTTCCAAGAAGGTGGAAAGAAGGCACCTTGTATTAATCAATAGCACAGAATGTAAAATGCCAGAGAATAAGACGGGAAACCTTCACATCTTTTTGAGTAATGAGAATGCTGTCAAGCGCATAGACATCCTTGAATAGCTTTAAATGAGCAATGAGTTGACTCTCTTATAAAAGTCACGGCCATAATAATACAGTAGTAGCACAAACAACTTCTTCAGTCAGTCACTGCATGGAGTACTTTAACTCCAGAAAGAGCAGAACCATTCGGCCCCACACCAACTGGAATTCGCTCAGAGCCATGTGAGAGCACACAGGCAGGGATCCCACTGGCGGATCCATGAGCTCAAACACATGCACCAGTAAAGCCATCAAACGCAAGACAAACACTGACACGTCTTGTTACACTTTTAATTAAATGGATTTGCATAGCATAACTAGTAATAAAAATTGCACAATGCGTACAGTGATGAATAACAACGCGATTTGAAAAAAGTTGCCTAAGAGTGATCCAACCTATCTGTGGCAGCAAGATATGGGATCAGGCCTATAGCAGAACACCAGATTGCTTCAGTCCCTGCTCAATTAAATACAGAAATGCAGTGGAGAATGGGGATGGATTGGATGGGGAAGTAGGAGACAGAAACTCAGCAGAAAGCAAAAGTCATGAGTGCTAATTATCCTAGGCAGTCTCCTCACTGCTTCTGCTTGTGAAAAGAGAATAGTTTTAGAATACCTCACCTGCATGCACATCAAAAGGTGAAAGTGCTTGTAAAGCACCCTGAGAATGAAGAGACCTTCCCTATGTACTAAACTTTGTTAGAAATGTGAAATAGTTCAAAGCAAAGGCAACATGCCAAGACCAAATTAAAGTTTTCTCCTTCAGAGTATTACTGACAGTACTTGGTGGATGAAATCCTGTGAAGAATTTGATGCAGTGCATAATTACCAGCACTCTCCTGGCATCTTCCCAGCACATTCGTTAGATGAACCTGAAAAGCCCGGAGTTGTGGGCTACCTTCTTTGAGAAGAAGACATTAGAATATCAGACATTGACATGAAAACTATTTGGAGGCATCAGTACTTCATGTTTTCCCCACAAGTTCCTTATACCTGGACTATCAATATGGAGCATAAGTCATTCCATCACTTGCAATCCCTGAGGGCTCCCAAAGTCAAGAGGAGTCGGTGATGCTAACTCCACCCACTTCAATCAGGCAGCCCATCCTCTCATGTTTTCTTAGCAGACAACTACAGCTCACTTTCCTTGAACTCTGACAGATCTCCCAGAATCCACATTTTCTCTAAATCCATTGAGGTTATAAACATACCTCATTTTAATGAAAGCAAAGACCGACTTTAATAAAAGCAAATACGACACGACTCCAGAATCAATACTTGGGAGCACGTGCAGAATTAAATCGAAACCAGTTTGACAGAAGCACCATCTTCTCACAGCCGCCTTCACCGTGAATGCACGTAACAGAGGCTACACGTGTGCCTTGTTCTACAGCAGCTCCTCACAGCACCCTGCAATTGGACAACACAAGTTGCATGGAGGGGCTCTCCCTCCCGCAGGGAAGGTGGGTGTGCAGAGTTACCACGGCACCAGCAGCACGCTGCGGCCTGTACTGCATACACGTTTTTCCAAGTGAAGAATAAAATACGTCGTTGCGAGATTATACCCCATTTACATAATTGAGGCAATTACCGCGCTGATCACATTTAATTACATTTAACGCCACAAATAATTTCCAGCTGTAAAGCATTAAGTTTGTTTATCTGTGCTAAAGAAACGAATCGTCATTAAAATAAAATGGCAGCGGCCTCAGATTATGGCAAATTATGATTTTTGACATTTGAAGTAACACGTAGGAAGGAATATCCATTCTCAACACGAAGCCAAGTAAAGCGATAGCGCACACAGGTGTAGCTACCTTAGCAGACATGCTTCTTGTCAAGAAGGTATCGCTAAAGCTTCAGCATCATTTAACAAGCTGGAAATAGTCACACTACGGCTAACATGAGATAACTACGGATGGGGAAGGCAGAGCTCTCCGCCGATCTCCGTACCGCCGTCGGTAGCACCGAGACTGCCCCGCGCTTTGCTGCCAGCCTGTGCCGGCCCGGCCGTGCTGGCGGAGCGGGCCGTGCCGCGGGCGCCGCCTGGCGGCCGGTGGGGAACAACGCGGCCCCGCGAAGCGCCGCGGCCGCCTCCCAGCGGCGGGGAGCTGGCGACTCTCGGGGTCCGTCCGCCCCCCGTGCGGCTTCGGGTAAAGCACCGGAGCCCGATGAGCTCAGTGAGCGGGAGCGCAGCGCGGTGCCACGAGGCGAAGCGAACGCAGAATTCATGTGCACCACGGACATCTTTTTAAAGCGCACCTGCAAAACGTGCGTCGTCGCCTTCAGTTGTGACAAACGAAAGAGTCCGCTCAGGCAATTAGCGAAAACATCGAGTTAACGCGACGAGGGAAAGAGCCGAAAAATGATTTGTTAAAAGTAGCTTCAAAGAAAACGGCCCGGCATCCCGTTCCTCCCGTCGGAAGCGAAGCGGGCCGCCAGCCCCGCGCACTGCGGGCCGCGTTCTGCAGCGGGGCTGCGTTTGCGAAAACGGCTTCCGAGCCAAAGCGCTGCGTACCGAACCTCCTTAACGACAGACGGCACACGGACGGGCCTGCCCGCAGCTGTTGCTCGCTGCTGCATGCCCACGTTATATAAAATATGTATTAAAAACATTACGTTGTGGAAACGCGGTTAATTAAGCAGCAGCCACGCGGCTGCTTTGATGAACGCCCTTCAGCCACAAACCCAACGCGTGCTGGGGGAGCGAAGGACCGCAAAGGGTCCGCACCGTGCGGCGAGGGGAAGGAGATGGGGACCGAGAGCTGCAGGCAGCCCCCGCAGCCGCAAAGCGAGCGGCACCTGCAGCAGCCACGTAGCGCTCCGCCCGCTTCTATACGCCCACACCTCCTCGCTCTCAGGACAAAATAAAAGAGATCCCGAACGCCGCCCCAGCAAGGCCACCTACGCGGGGGCGGCGGCAGCCAGTCGGGTCAGCCCCGAAAGCCGGCGGTGCTGCAGGGCCCCTCGGGGACGCACCGCCGCCGTCCCGTATCTACCCCGGCTCCGCAGCCGGGGCGATGCGGCACCGCGGGGTCGGGGCCGCCGCCGTGCGGTGCCAGCGGGAGAAGCTGGCAGAGCCCCGCAGCCCGGCCGTACACCTGTTGCGGGGGGGAACGGCCGCAGCCAACCCCGCGCCGCCGCAGCTCCCCGCGGCCGCGTAGGGGCGAGCCGGGCCGCGCGCCCACCCCGAGCCGCTCGCAGCGCCTCACCTGCGGAGCGCCGGCGCCCGCCGCTCCTGCCCGCGGCCTCCGCCATGTCTCCTCCTCGGCGCGCGCGGCGGCTCCGCCCCGCGGCTCCGCGGCCCCGGGCAGGTGAGGCCGCCACGTCCCACCCCCGGCGGTAGCTGCAGGTGAGGGCGGGCCGGCAGCGGCCGCTGCCCCGAGGGCGGCTGTGAGGAGGTTACGAACCGGGAGCTGTCGGTTTCCTCCGAGTTCCGGTGCCTGTATCTCCCTGCGTGCTTTTGCGGTGTCTGTTTGTTCGTTGCCTCGCAGGACTCTCGCAGCACGGCTGCTGCGGCAGCCCCTGACGGCGTGAGGCGGGACACGGGGTGAAACTGTGGTGGTGAAACTGCTGTGGTTTGTGTGCAGGGGAATAGTGCTGTAACACGGGTGCAGGCTGAGCTCGGTGCCGAACGAGAGAGGGTCCAAAGCCAGCTCTGCCGTGGTCCGGCTCTCCTTCTTGCTTTCTGCTTGGCTCTCTTACAGAAGTGGAAGGAGTCTCAGCCTTTCTGAGCCCTGCAATAGAGCAGCCCTAGCCAAGGAGCAGGAGGTTGCTAAGCTCAAAGGGAGCAGTGCATCCTGTAATCAAAAGGCCGCCTGCTGCAGAATCCTTCACTAAAACATACCAGGTCCTCAGAATGTGATCTCATGTCTCACTTGAGGTCAGTGGATACCTGCCAGCATCCCCGGAAGGCCAAACTGAGGGATTCCCCCTTAAAGGGAGCTGTAAGGAGGAGGAGGAATGCTCTTCAGCAAGACTTGCTGCAATAGAACAAGGGGAAATGGTTTCATACTACAAGAGAGGAGATTTAGACTGGATATAAGGATAAAGTTTTTTATGATAAGGGTAGTGAAGCACTGGAACAGGTTGCCCAGAGAGGTAGGTGGTGGATATCCCATCCCTGGTGACGCTAAAGGTCAGGCTTGACAGGGCTCTGAGCACCTGGTGAAGCTGTAGGTGTCCCTGTTCATTGCAAGGGAGTTGAACTAGATGGCCTTTAAGGGTCCCTTCCAATTCAAAGGATTCTGTGATCCCCAGCTGACCTCCCTGATGCACTCCACACCAAAGGGTGTGCACATTCTGTCAATTACAAATATTTTTACAAGTGTCCAGAACAATTTACATGCAATGGCCTGAAGCGCGTGGTGGGATTGCTACAAACTGATATTATGCACAGCTCTAGCCCAAGCATGGATAAACTGGGCAGCTGAGGGAAGCACAGCCCACAGGTGCTCAGGTAGGATGGCTGTCTAGCTCTGCATCAAATATGACACAGCCCTATGGAATGGGTTACTAAGCAGCTTTGCAGGTCTAGTGAGGCCAACAGCGAACCACAGGAATTAATTTCCAGCTGGTGCCAAGCTAGGTCTCGTGGAGACATTAAAATGGACATGGAAATGATCACACTGTCTTCTCTTACACATAGCTGGCATTCCTGAGCATCCTGAGTCATAGGCCATGGACAACAGACTGCTTGCTTTTAAAGTATGAAGAGAGAAAGCAACGCACTTGTGTTCTGTCCTACTGATCCTGCATAAAACCAGAACTTTTTAAGCTTTAGTCATGGGCTGACAGAATCCTATTTCACATTGTCAAATCAAATTACTTTGTTTTCCTAAAGTCACTTCTTCACATTTAGGATTTTTTAAAATTGGTTGTGTTTCCTACCACTCTTTCCTGAGTATGTAATTTTCTTGGGAAATACATAACCTAAAAAATTCAGGGCATAAGCTGTTCACCAACACCCAAGGCTTATGAGTAGCTTCTGTCTAAGCATGTTCTATTCATAATGGAATGGGGATTTGTTTGTATTAGGGTTAGTTTGTTTAACAGCTGCCCTAGAAAAATCTCAGTGCAGAAATGCCAGGATGATAATCGGTGTGGATGGACAGAGAATATCCATGATCCTTTTCCATAATGTGTGAGAAAAGAGATACAGGCAAAGGTAGAATAAAGCAAAACAACTTTTCTGTGCACAGAGGGTGATAGTTCTTTTATCACATCAAGCAGAGGAGCCTGAGAAAAACTCTGTTCTGCAGGGAGTTGTCAGTGTTCTGTTCACACCGATTCCAGTACAGAGAAAACACTCAAGGTTATGGATTATCAAAGTAAAATCACTGCAACTTGAACACATCAGAAAGTTTCCCTTGATACTCAGTGTGATTTTTTTTCCTTTTTTATTCCAATATTTTCCCATTTTACACCTTTAGTATTTTAAAAGTCCAAAAATATAGGAAAAAGTAACTCTTAGGTTATTTTTATTTTCAACTGTGTGTGTCAGATAGCTTTAGAACAAGCTAACAGTACTATGGTTGAGGTGTATGCAACTGGTACAGTTCAGTAGTACATAAACAACTAAAACAAATGCACCGTAGAACTTAAGTTACCAAAAATAAACAATATTAAACTATATAGAGCAGTAGGTAAAAACAATTACTTTTAGGTCTTGCACACTAAAAGAAAAACATCTACTTCTGATTGAAATTATGAATTTCTACTACATTTTACTGATACAACACTACAAAGAAAAAGAAACTTGATTGAGAAGGTGTCACATTATGGTTTTGTTCCAGTGATGCACAGTCACATGAAACCTTACATCAGTTTTCCATGAAATGAACATCTGGTTACTTTAAGTACAATATTTCTTGAGTTAACTTTTTTTCCTCTTTTAATTTTTGGAAAACTTGCAAGTAAAAATGGTTGAAGTAAAATAATGTTGCATGTTGTTTACATATTCCTCAGGGATTATGGGAGTAAGAGCAGTCAGGAAGCTGCAGTGTTTTTAACATTGGTAAACAAATACTGGATTAAAGTGCAACAATCCTTCTGACAGCACACCTGCTCTGTGCTGGAAAGAAACCTCTTCCTCTCCACAGAGAAGCAAGGAAAGATTTCAGTGTCAGGCATGTTTCTGTCGAAAGTCAGTAATGGCCTTCCAGAGTGTGCATAGCATTCCTCCCCTGTCAAGAAAAAAAAATAAATTAGAGATGCTCAGGTACGAGAATATTCTCTAGCCTGAAAGTATTCCAATTCAGGTGCATTCTGATTTTCTTGTTCTAGTTTTGATTAATAAAGTTCTACGACTGAGTAGGAAGGCTGATCAAAGGTGAAATCCAACACGTATTCAAACAGAGAGCAGAGTCCTTTTTTGATTACAGTACAGGACAAACCTTTCACTTTCCAGTTGCCTGCTTTCTGGAATTCAGACTTCTGGACCTGCATAACCACAGCGGGCTGCCAACGTTACGAAGGAACCACCTGCTAAAGTTTTATACTTTTTAGAAATTATTTTAAAACTAGGAACCCTCAGTGCTTGGTAACTTCTCTTGTTTCTGCGTAAGCTGGTCCTGCTGTGGCAGACACACCTGGCATGACTTGCTGGAATCTAGCATTAGCTGTAGGCCACGTGCATTTCTGCAGCTTTGTGATGATGGTGAACTGCAGCACATTTTGCAATCTCAACCTTTTAAAGTAAAAGCAGGGCTCTAGGGGGATTCCCTGGGGATCCAAGTGCAAGGTAAAAGCTTTACTTAAAAAAAAAAAAATTCCTTTTGCTTGGCTATAAAAGAAAACCTTGTTTTTAATGTGTAAGCACTACCAGCAGCTTATCAGGACTGCATAGAGAGATACAAGAAATACTGGAAAGTGTTACTTCTATTAAAACAATGCAGCACAATCCAAGAAACAGGGGTTTAGTATCAGTTATTTGCTCATGTAACAAAACCTGCTGCAGCTCCATGCAGTTCACTTAACTGTGCAGCCTTACCTCAGTCTCAAACACTTCAGGTCATCTCGTGTAACATAGCAGAGAACATCCATTAAGGTATAGTCTTCAGCCAAGAACTACAAAAAAAAAGTTAAATATCAATATTTTTGTTAGAAATACTATCTAGCCTTATATACTGTCTGCCCTTAGAAACAGAAGTTTGGAAGAAATCTAGAATTGGTTCAACACGTGCTGCATCTAAGAAATGAATCCATATTTTACACCTATGTGAAACACAGTGAAACTACTTATTTTTTGTGTAGTGTATTGCACACACTGACATACCACACGTTACTCTAAACACAGTGCTTTTGCAGCTTCTCAAAACTTTTGTCAATTGGCATTTCCATTGTTACCACTGGTATCTTAGACTCTTCACTTCAGTGAATGTACACGGAGGCATAATTAATACTACATAAGAAAATTAAAAAAAAAAAAAAGCTAAGATTCACATTTTCAAAAGTGGCACTTAAGTTTGATACTTGAATTTCCAAGAAGCCTTTGAACTACATGAAGGTTTTCTTAAGTCAGCCAAAATTGAGATGCTCAGCACCTCTAAAATTATCCTTTGCTGAAGAATCTTGATGAGATTTCACTTAACACATTTAGCTAAGGGTGAACATGTTCTCTGTATCCAGGGCATAATCAGCAGGAACTGTCACCATCTGGGAGGATGCTGAAAAACTGTGAGCCAAAGCAATACTGCCTCTTTACAAGGCCAATTTATTCTTACTCCTTGTCAGTTACACAATTATATATATATATTAATTATAGCCTTCATATTTGTGGCTTTTTCTTTTCCTCTGAAAAGAGATTCATTTTCATTACTTCACACATTTTGAGAGACTATTTGCTTTCTTCTTGTGCTCAGTCACAAAACAGTACTGCATCTGTGTCACAAAGCAATCAGAAAGCACCATTCTCACCTTGTTTATTGTGGCCTCATCAGCTCCTTGAACGCTCAGCCAGTTTATGAGATCAGGGTCCTCACTCCCTGTGCCAGTGGAATGACGATGACAGACAGATAATCCAGGAATATCTAGAACAAGCATTTTTTTTATTTTCTATTTTTTTTTTTTTTTTAGAAGGTTGCAAGTTGCCAAAGCAACACCTCCTATCATTTTTACTGCTGAAGCACTGTCTTCACTCACTCTTCCCTCCACCCTTAGGATAGCAGTACCCCCACAAATAAATGTCAGTTCCTGCAGCCCACAGCCAGTTGCAGTCTATGGACTGTTCACATCAACTATTGTACTTGGTTACGGGCAGTTACTTTGCTCAGTGTGAATTTGGGCCTGGGCCTGAATCTGAAGGCAGTTAAAGCAGCATGAACATCTGATACAGATACTTTCTCTTCAGAGAATGACTCGGATAGAAAATCAGTATCACTGTAATTGTGCCTACAGAGAGTTTCTTACACAAATTAAATATTCAGTGTAATTCATACAACTGGTGTGTAGGCAATGCTTTACAGTGAGAATCAGCTGCTTTTGCAAAGTGGCACTTATCTGAAGCATACTACATTGAAGTACCAAACTGCATTAGCACTTCTACCCTCTTTGAGGAAGATACAGATCAAACTCAGCTTCACTCAGGGAGCTTTAAGTTGTACTTCTGTCTCATCATTTAGATAGAGCCTCTTGAATATCTAATGTTACAACTGCCATTAAAAATATTTAAGTCATGCTATTACTTTGATTGTGATTAACAAATTCATTAATTTGTTTCTTCAGTGTGCACTTCAAAGCACACTGTGTCAGAAGCAACACAATAAAACATGTTTGCTGAGGCTGGCTCAATAAAAACAACACATTTATCTGTTTTCATCTGTAGCCAATGGGAAATTTTTCTCTGAAATAGCTTCTCACCTATTGGCTGTGACCTAAGCCGGAGGTTTTTGATCTCCTGATCTTTTTCTTCTATAGCTTGATGTAAAAGGACTTGAAATTCTCTCTCCTTTTGAACCAGCTCCTCCAGTAACCTGAGAAGCAAGAGGAAGAAAACACACTTTTTTTTTTTTTTTTTAAAGTGGTTTCAAATGTTCAAGGAAACACATCCTGCTAAACTTAAACTGGAAACTTTATTCACAGAGGTATGGACAGATTTCTTCTCTTGCCCTAGGAATATCCTATCACTATAAACTTTTATGACTCACGTGAAGATAGAAGCATCTACTCTTCTGGTTCCTAAAGCTACAGCTATTAAGCAACAAAACAAAGCAAATGCTCTGCCTTCATAGACACATACACGTGCTGAACAGAACAGAACAGGTAGTATGACACAGTTTCAGTGAAATTTATACAGCCAGCGTTCTGTTATAAACAAAACTGTGGATTTTTTCTTCTCAATTATTGAACCATTTCATAAACCAAGTGCTGAACTTTGTCACTTTATCCTGTGTATGGCAAAGTGCCGATTCACATCCTCCCAGCAGATATTTTCAAAAGCAAGGCAGGGACGGAGCAATGTTGAAAAAGTGATGACAGTTTATGGTCTGTTTCTTAAATGGGGAAGATGTGCTGTAATCCACACCAGGTTTCTCCTCACATAGTAGAGGGTTTATACCTGCCCTCCCATGCTATATGAATATCAGAAAAGGCAAAATAGCTTTGGTACTCTCCTAAGCAATTACTTTTGAGAACAACAAGCAGAAACAAACCGGAACCTATGTCTGAATCCCTCATAATACAACGCCAGAGGGAACCCTTTAGAAGTTTCGTGACCATTCAAATTGGTCAAGGGTAAAGAGTCAGAATACCATAGAAAATGTGCATGTGAAACTCGCTGCTGTAACTTCCTGTTTTATATTTTATTTCTGTATTTATTTTTGTAAAAAGGAGGAATTGTGAATCAAACATACTCAGAAACCTGGCTAAAGAAATTGGAGATTGAGAACATATGCTCACATTATAGCTCATAAACCTATTGGCGACTCTCCAGTCTTAGGAAGTTCTACTTCGAAAGAATCACAGCCTCTTCATCCGTTCTTGAAGTCTTTGTCAGCCTGAGAGCTACACATTATCTGTTCCATTTTAGTGCAGCCTTTGTTTTGTTTTGTTTTTTAATGTTAGTTAGGCACTGCAACTTTTCTTCTGGGATGCCGAAAGATAAGGGCATTGTGGAATTCAGCTGGTGGACGTGCAACAGAAGTACTGTGTCTTTGCACAGAAATGAACTGCTTCTTACAGGATTGCTACTTTTAGGGATGCATAGAACATGTTGGCTTACCAACAGCACAGCTGCATTTGAGTACTTCCACCCTAGAGCTGACAGTTCTCGAAAAGTCCACCTCCCATGCTATCAGCACTGCTTTGTCTCCCTACACACACCCACACCTTGGTTACTCTTGATGCAGATTAGTATTCTGCACAGAGTCATGCAGCCTGAGGCTTTAACTGAAGCTTTCAGTTAATGTATTCCTCCTCTACCCATTCTGGTTGAAAAAAGGGCCTTTGGGGCCAATAAACCATTTTCTCTCGGTAGCTACTTGCTGCAAATGCCAATAAAGCTTTAATTAATTCCTTAATTAAACAACAGTCCATATTATTTACCTCAAAATTTGAGTGCATGACAGGATGTGATTATTTGGCCAATAGGATGCTATTCCTGAGCATAAAACTTGAGAAGACAAGTGAAACAATCTACATCACGTTTGTGTTGTTGCTGTTAAGTATATCAATAAGGTAAATCAAAATATTCCTCAGTGCTCACCACAAATATAAATAGTGAATTGTAAAATGAGAACTGAAGAGTTCTTACTCAAATAATCAAAAATAGTACAGTATAATGAATTACTCTAATTATGGCAAAGTTCCTGGAAACACAAGTAAAGAGCAGTTTAACGTTTAAATTTAATTTGGGTCAACTGCTATATAGAATATTCTGGCAGCATAACAACTGTACTGTAGATACATTCTTCTTCTGTGAAGGTCACATAAAAAAATTTACTGAGGTAAGTGGGAAATCCAGTGTCATATAAAGCTAAAATAGCTGCTCCAAACAGACTATTTGGTACATATTAATGAAAGGAAAAATAGATTATATAGAAAAATTGTTTGGATAAAACAATGGGAGTCAGAGATCTGTGTTTTTAGTTAAGAAAATAATATCTTAGTAAAAGTAGAACACATATATGTTCTGAAAAAAAAATCCTAAATACAAGTTTCTGGATCACCTCTTATTTAAAAAATGCACACATTTTTCCATCTCTGATCCATAGCATTTTTAAAATAAAATAAAGGTGTAATGCTTGCTTGTAAACACAAATCCTGCTGCAGTGAATTCTGCACACAAAACAATTCTAGAAGTTTCCTTTGCCAGTTCACGTGTGGCTGTCGACTCGCTTTTGTTTGTTCCTCAGGAATAACTACCAAAAAGAACAGTGTGTTCTGCCTTAATGGAAACAAAACATACCACCATTCATCAGCTATATACAGCATATGAAGGAGAGAAAAAGCAGAAACTTGGCAGCAAGATAAACATTTTCAGATCTTCCTTGAAAGGGCGCCTGAAAACAAGACCAACCTTAACTTGTCGTTATTGTACTGAAACGAATAAAACTAATACATGTGATCAGTCACAACTATACAATGACTATCACTTAAAGGATAAGTTGCATTACTATAGAATTTTGATACTGTCAGTACTATTCTAGTACGTATAATTAAAAACACAAACCGACATATAGTCAAAAGAAGGTTGTGTGTCCTGATGCCCAGACTTACCTATTAGTCTCTAATTTTAGCCTGCCCAGCTGGACACTCAGTGTTCTCTGAGCAGCCTGTGAGTCATGGGATACTGTAGAGCTGAGTGTGCTCACACCTGAGGTAGCTACTGCATCTTCCATGACAATGCAAGGCTGTTGGATAGTTTGATTCTGAGGCTGCTCATCTTGATCTTCTTCAACTTCTATATCATCTTGATCTGCTGCATCACTTTCAGATGCAAGACTAAAATGTGGCCTCAATTCTATTAGAAAGATTAAAATATAAGGAGAAAAAAAAAAAAAGCTATTTAGTGATCATCCTACAGCTTTGATTAAACCAGACTGGAAATTTCTGGAGCAAGAGAACAGATCTAGGGGTCTCAGACCACTCATATCATAGGATAACAGCTTAGCACATTCTGATTCAGCCTACAGAATGTTCAAAGTCCTTAAGAAATAGAAATCTGGCTTAGTAAGATTTCAAATTTGGCTAGCATCTGATGTCAAACTGCACAGAAATCTTACCGTTCACCCTATATTCAGAACAAGCAGTACTGTACTCAGTCAGAATTTGCAGTATGAATGCTGTCTGCTTTCTAGGTGCCAGGACTGATCGAGGGCTTGCTGAATTTGGGGGAGAGGGGGAGAGTGTGAATGACTGCTACTGCCTCCAGTAGTTGAGGAGAGAGTTATCATACTAATACCACTTCCTATTAACACCTATTAAATGCTGATTAAAGCAGTATTAACACCACTTCTGCGTTAGATTTAGGCTGCAGCTATCAAGAAGTACAACTGTATGCACTGTAAAACGATAACTGCAGCTGAATATGAGTGAAAACTTAAGAGATGTGGATATCTAGAGGTCTAAATATCTGAGATATTTAGCATTCTCTCATTAAAAGAATACCATGCTTACCAAAAACTGTATCCAAACATACAGAGAGAAAATAACAAACAGATCACTTTTCCAACAGTTTAAGTAGCACACTTCCCTTCTACTCATCAGAGTGAACAATGCCTACTTTGTAGTGATACACACTCACAGACACAAAGTTGTAAGAATACACTGTTTTCTGTTATTCCCTGTTTAAACTACCTACCAGAACTTACCAGGTATGCAAGATACATAAACAAGATCTTATATTCCTACAAAATCTGTTACTGCATCAACATCTGTTAATCTCAGCCATTTTATGTAAATCTTCCTTCCTTCCTTCAATTGTGGCTCCTTATGGCTGAGTATTCCCTTTAGTCTCCACTTCAAAACATTCTTTTTTTTTTTTTTTTTCCTCTTTTTTTTTGGCTAGGTTTTTTTTCCTTTATGCTCAAGAATCTACAAGTAAACTTCTTTCCAAAAGGGACATTCATGCCTCGATCCAATTAACCTCTTAATTTCAATGCCACTTGCTTTAGAGCCAAACATACTAAGACCAACAGCTGCCCCTACCTTAAATAAAACAAAGTAGATTTATCACAACAGCTTCTCAGTTGTTTTTTATGTTAGGGAAATACGTCTGTACTTGTTTTTACTTTTAAAACAAACAAACAAACAAAAACATCACATACTAGGAACACAAGTTCATTTTGCCATTCTAGAGCAACCATCAGCAAGTGTAAATGTACATTTTCCAAAAACAAACAAACAAACAAAAATTAACCCATGCTGGGCAATTTGTTCATTCTTTGGATTGCAATAGCAGCATTATGCACTACAAAAAAGACAGCCTCAGAGCACCTTTGCCTGGTAATGCTCATTGGGTTGCAGAATTGTTTACGTTACACATTTTGGAAAGTGCTTTCCAAAGTAAAATAGACAAATGCTTATCAGTGTTAGAGCTGCAAAACAACAGTGAACAGGAAAAAAGTCTCTGCTAGTTTCAAAATCTTAAGTGAAGCACCGTAATCACAGCTCTAACGCACATTTAAAGAGATCAGGTAACAAATACTTGCTGAGCAATATGAACTAACTTACCTGGGACCAGAATAGTAATAGCTGTCTGCACAGCTTTTCTAATTATGTTGTCCAATGCAAACATCCAGTGTGGCTTGATGTTATGATTTCGGAGAACTTTATTGACCTAGCAACATAGAATCCAAGTCAGCCATCATATCCTCCACAAATTAATAATACTACGATATATGTCAGAATTTTGTAAAATGTTTGAACTCATAAATGTTGCATCAAAACAACTATTTCATGTTGACGCTGAATGAAGAAATTGTAAACAAAATAGCGGAAGTTGACAATACCATGTCAGAGACAGTATTTTGTAGTTTTTTCTAATGAAGTACCAGTTCCTGTGTTAGGTGTTTTCAGATGGCTGATACTGAAGCTTATTTAACGTTTACAGTCATAGACTGACTGAAAAAGAAAAAAATGCAAGCCCCAGGACAAATACCAAGGACCATATTATGGAAGCTTTGTGACTTAACCTAATCAACCCTGTTGCTCTTCTTGGTATGATTTTCTCTGTTTGCTCTGAGCAGTGCTTTGCTATTTTAAAGAATAGCTGTAGGAAGTATAAAAGAATTAATATAACGCTGCTTCCACTTGATTCAGAAAATAGTTAACATTAGTTTAGATAGTCAGAAGACTACATTTTGATGCTGTGCCATCACCTCTTTCCTTCTACTGTTAACTTCATACAATGAGACAGTTGGACTTGTGAAAACTTTTATGCGTGTTTAGAAGGCAATAAAGTGTTATTAATCGTATTATCACTGCCCTAAAGCAACAGTGCTCAGTAAGGCAGGAATTGTCGTAGGTGCCCGTACCAGGTTGACCGGCATAGAACTCGTTATCTTTATAGCAGCCCGCAAGGTGCTGTGTTTTGGCCTGGTGCCAAAACCAGGGCTGATATTTATCTACTTATTTATAGCTGAGCAGGGCTTGCAGAGCATCAAGGTCTTTTCCGTTTTCCCATGTTGTCCTGCCAGTGATTAGAGTTAGGGGTGCACAAAAAGCTGGGAAAGGATACAGCCAGGACAGCTGATTCGACCAGCTGAAAGGATATTCCCTATCACACAGTATCATGCTCGGCAAGAAAAACAAATGCACTTTTTCCAAAGGAGCTATTGCTTAAGGACGCACAAGGCATTGCTCAGCTGGTGGGTAGCAGACTGCTTTTGCACTACGTGGTCCCTCCACATCCTTTGCTTAAACAGTCCCCATCTTGACCCACAAGTTTTCTCTCACCCGGCAGCTGGATCAGCCCACTGCAGCGCCTCGGTCTCCTCAGTTCTGTCTTCAGCAGCCACAAGATGGCAGTTGGACACTGCGCAGAAGTGCACAGAGCCTTACACTGCCCACAGCCCCCTCCAGGCCTGCCCACGGCCTGCTGAGGCAGTTCACCTCCTTCTAACTCCTACCCACAGCAGTGACTTTAGCTGAGCCTATCTATCCAACTTCTGAAGCACAATGCATTTTTTGTCAAGAACAACAACAAAAAAAATCCACAGGAATATCTTTGAGCTTTTCAGACTGTGGCACAAAACTACTTTTCTTAATGGGTGCTCTGATGAGGACATCTTGGATATTAACATGGTAATCCCAGGTCACAAAGTTAAAAGTCCTGAGAACAAGGGAAATGTTTTCCCTCACTTTTAGCAATACGCTCGCCTGTGCAGTACCTGAGATGGATACACATCTGGATGAGAGCTCTATTATAGAAATTTAACATGTCAAAAAATAAAGGCTGGCTAATTACAAAGCAATCTTTTTTCTTTGACCTTTCAGTAGTTCTTTTAGCTAAGTAACAGCAGGGGGAGAGAAATGTATAACTTAAAAATAGCAACTTACAACAATGAAGGTAAGAGAAGAAGATTAAATATTTATAGAAAAGAGCATGAAAGCATGAACTGACTTATCACAAAACAGCTGATGCCCAACAACATCTGTCAGAAACCCAACACAGATATTCATACTCTTTCCCCCCATCAATTGGTTTTCTGGTCTTTGTACAGGTATATTTCTTTCAGCTGTCCAAACAGAAGTGATGTGAAGCTAAAGAGAGTGGAGAGCTGAAGAGTATTCAGAGTGAAGACTTCTTTCCTTTGAAGAAAGCACTTTTTACAGATTCATTTTGCATATTAGCTTTTTTTTGGTAGGCAGTGTACTTCTTTGTCAGTATGGTGTATGCAACAAACAGTTTAAATGCTTTACAATCTTTCCTGACACCTCTGTTCTTTCTCAGAGTACACAAGGTCAAAATGCTGACAAGAATGATCCACCTCAAGTGCCTACTTGGACTGTCATTTCACTTCTCACTTAAGAACTTCAGGCTGCATAGAGACACCCAGCACAGCTGTTTCCTCCCATGTAAATTATTATTATCTTAAGCTTTAAGCATAATTGTTTGTGAACTAACATTGAAATACACAGCTGGAAAACAAAACCAATTTGCTTTTGGTACACTAACTATTTAAATTGTATTTATATGCCTATTTGATTGCTGCTCATTGTTGGACAGCACAAACTTCGAATTAATTGTTGTCACAAAGAAAACCTATTTTTCTTCCTTCTTATTCTATTTATTATAGATTGATAAGAAACGCTTCTATCTTTGGTTAGCAGCTAGTTCTGATGCTAACCAAAAATTCTAGAGTCAGAATTCAGATCAAATTTATAATTTAGGTAGAATATTATGTCAGGCCATGGAAGTACTTAATGCATTAATTTATAAAAGAAGCCAAGTTCAAGAGATTTATTTATGTAAGACATGCTTGACAATCAGTGTCAATCTTATTTACCAGAAACTCTTACAAAATGAGATTTTTTAAAAAGGTTTTTCTGCTTTGGCATTGTGACAAAGCTTGTGCAACTGTACTGAATGAAGATTCTTTAATCAACAAAATCTCAACAGCTATGTTCAGCATTTGTGTCCTGCCAACAGTCCCACAGCAACCAAGCCCAATCATGGCTGTGGGTTGTTTTTCTTGTTATTACAAGATCAAAGTTCTCACACATTACTGTTTCCGAAATTCTGGAAGGAAGTTAACAAAGTTTCATTTACTTCTGTTTTCTAGATTTTTGCAGTTTTCCCATGCCAAATATTTAGTAAAAATGACAACTTACAGCATCTTGAAAACCAAACAGCACAAGCTGCACTTGACTGATACCGTGGCTGTCAAAGTCTAACTCCAGTTTCAGTTTTGAAAGAGTGGTTGCAATGATTTTACGATCAGTGGACCGTACAAACTCTCTGAGGCTGGAAACAAGCGTTGTAATATGTTCCCATTTTAGCTTGGGCTCTTCGGCTCCCTGGAAGAAGAATAGAGAGGAAAGGAAATAGTTTTTATAACCATCTTTTGAAACGTACACCCAGAGGGCCTTCAGCCAATAATGTTAGTTGGCAATATGATTTTTGGAAACTGATGCTGTAGTTAAGGCAAAGGTGCAATTGCGCGTCACATTACAGTAGCTGTGTAAACACAGTTGTACCACTGAGTTTCCTACTAATGCAGACTACTGCCCAGAAAGTAGCTGACTTTATTTTACAGCAGTTGCTGAAGTATATGTGCATACTGCATATGTGTATATGCTATATCTGCATACTACTCTGAATTGCAATTAAAAAAAAAAATAAATCATGTACTTTTCAGAATGCCTCTGAAAGACAACGTGCAAAATCCCACCATTGCATTTTAAAGAAGGAATTAGTCAAGGTTACAGAGGAGGTTTGGAAAAATACTACATCATTTCCCTTTGTACAGAACTTTCATACTTACTGTTTATTAAAGCAAATCTACAAATCTCTCCATTCTCTATTACAAAGTCTAGTGCCTATCTTTAAAAGTTCCTGTGTTTTTGCATAAGCTACAAAAATAGCAAAAAAGCTCAAAAGTATTCATCAGAATAAAGACCATGAATAACTAGGAAGCAGAAGATTTTATTTACTCTCCAATATAATATAATATGGAATATAAATTTCATTTCCAAACCTTAAAATTAAGTCAGAGACAGAAAACCTCACTACTTGTTCAGCATGCAGCATTAAACACCTTTTCTAAAGGAACTGAAGTACTTATAGAGACTAAAGATTTCTAACATTGGTTTCTATAACAGAAGGACATTCTGTGTTTGGTTCCCTTCTGTTTGTCAGTTTTAAGCCATGAATGTTACAGCTGGATACGTCAAGAACTCTGTTTGCATAATTTGTTAACTAGTCTTTGACTGTTAATTAATTCTGATCTGGATGAAACCAAGATCATTTGGCTGGTGGGGGAAGGTAAAAACAAAAAATCTCTACAACAATTAAACATCTCACTGACTAAAGCACCCCATCTCTGAGAAAAATTCTACCTTCTGATTTTGATTTGCTCTGATTTGAAAAATTCACCTGACTATTGTCTATACTGAAATGGACTCTTCCCTCTGTCCTGCAGTAGTTGATCTCCTTCTCCTGGAAATAATTAACAGCCATTAGGATAGATAGGTGGACAAAGAACATGCTGCAGCCCTTGAATTAGAAGATTCCAAGTCCATCAACGGCACCTGGGGGACATGGTAACCAGTATGGCTCCCTAATTAGAAACAGGAATACTTTGGAGGGGGGAAGGGGGTCATTCTATTGCCATAGCCCTCACCCACTGTTTTTATAAGAACTTATTGTGAAGGGAGAGGTACTATCAAAGCCTAAATCCTGATGAAGCCTAACAAGGGTCAGGCTTCCATCTATTGGTACTTTCTTGCTTTTGAGCAAGGTATAACAGGAATCCAGATCAGCTTCCCCTTAACTGCAGTTACCACAGCTTTCTGATGTTTGAGTAAGTTTTCTGCTCTCTTTGACAAGGCACAAAACTGTGACAGAAAACTGTGTTTGGGAGCCAAAGTTCTGCACCCTTCTGAAGTGCTGATGATTCCACCCAGCTGGGCTTTGAACTCTGACACTACAACTCCACATTCCCTGGCTCCTACCTTGGGCTGTTCCAACTCACCTGAGGAACACTGTTATTCCCCCATCAATGTTTGGTGGGAACTACAGGAGAAGATATGTGAAATAAGCACCTTCTTTGGATTCTGTGGCTGTTTCAGCTTTTCACAGTCTCTTTGTTACTTTCATACGCATGCTAACAACTGTGTTGTGTTACTGCAGCTATCCTGCATAGCATGGATCGCTAGCATCTCTCTTGTTGCCTTTTATTTTAACACTTGGTATAGCGTATAGTTACCAGGACAACTGCTGTGATTTCCCCCACCTTCACTTTCCTCCATGAGTTAGAAGCTTTTTTTCCTGTATAGTAACAATTTCCAATTACATTAGCTGTGCTACACGTATAAGAATCATATTAGTTTGCATTGGTTTCTCTAACAGTACTATTTTTAAAAGATGACTTGCCATATTTTAGACTTGCCACAAACATGTTTTAGATAGTAATACACAGCCTTGAAAATGAAGTGAGTCAATTAACTACTAACACACACATTACAAAAAGAACAAAAAAACCTGTCATCCAATTTCTGTGTTGCAACATCTAACAGTGTGGTGATGATCTGTAATTTATTTGGTGTCATCCTGAACTGATACATCATAATGAATCATTGCCACAAAGCAGCACCAAAAGGTCATTCTGCAATTATTTTGCTGTATCTGTCACTACTCTACTCCATCCTCTCTCCCCTCCATATGTGGCTCCAATCACTGAGGAAGAGGCACATTTATTTTCTGATTTCTTTCTCCTTTTAGGGCTGTTGGCTGGGAGACAAGGTGTATCAATAACTGTACTCTTTTCTATACAGTAACCTAAGATCAGAGCAGACCAAAAGATCCTGCTCTTTCTCCATCAAACTTCACAGCTAGAAGATGGAACTCACAAAAAACTAGTATCCAGGTGTTCAAATCATATTTATGAACAGCAGAAAAGGCATATCTAATGTAGGATAAACATAACATCACAACCTGTTTTTATTAGCCTCAATAAAGCAATAAACTGTGAAAGCATATACAATGTAAGCTTTCTAGTTTGATTAAGTGGGGTTTTTTTATTATTACGCATAGATTTGAAATTTTCAAGTAATTTTAGTCTTCAAACTACATCTTTTTTTTTTTTTTTTACTTTTTTATTTTTGACTGCCTTTTGAAATTGCTTTACCTGAGCCAAAGCCTCCATCAAGTTCCTCACCACCTTCTCTTGGTCCTCAGTCAATATTCTGTGAAGGGTAGCTCTCCTCTCACTATCCTTCTTCAGCATGAAAAATCCAGAATCTTTCTCTTCAGGTGAAGGAGGTGCACTGTGATCCTCAAAATTTTCATCTGGGATGCTGAAGAAAAGGCACTCAGTGAAAAGAAACTTTATAAAATAGAATCACAATGCAGTAGTTCCTAATCTACGATGTAACATTAATGCTGGATAGCAGTACTTTACCTCAGAAAAAGGGACCGGATTCCCTTCCCATCTTTTTCTCCACAGGATTTTGCTCTTGTTTTGAAAGAGAATGGATCAATTTTTAACTCTGTATCAGGTGAGACAGAGCCATATTCACTGCTACTACTTGTATCTTCCACCAGAACAGGAACAGGTAAGGATATGCTCCGAAGATACTCTATTAAAGGATATTTAGAAATCAAAATTTAATAGCACCAACACAGTCCTGAAGCAAAGAAGGTTATTCTTTCAGAAAAACAGAAATTCTAACTACCTTCCCCCACACCAATACAAAATATTAAATAAAAATAAAAATTAAAAAAAAAAAAAAAAAAAGCAGAAGACTTCTAAAGCTTGTTGCTCTGGAATAGAATTATCTTCAGCTACATTTTTATTGAAAATGTTATTGAGATATGGAAACACTGGGCTCTTTGCAAGCTCATTTCCAGAACATTGACACTGGAGTGAATGTCCATCACGTATTATTAGTATGCACTCTGATCAGTAACAGCATTTCTATAGGTTAAGCCACATACCCACATTCTAGTAATTTAAATTCTACATATCCTTCTCCACAAACCTTGGCTATGCTAAAACAAAACAGCCCTTTTGTTTCCTGTTCAGATTTCTACTAAGGGGTCCTATAACAACCCCATTTCTCAAGCCACATCACCCACCGGCCTAGAGAGTTGAGCCAAGGCAGCATCACAGTATTTTTAATTTGCAGTGAATTAGAGTTTTCTAACAGAGAAGGGTCACTTATTTTTATAGTTGTGCCCACCTCTCTCTGCAAGGACTTAATGTGACCATTATACCAGAAGAAGTGATAACCACAATATCTACGTATTTATGCTCTGATTAAGAAAGTACGTTAAAACTCACCATTTGTGTTAGCTGAAAGAACTGTGGGAGAAAGATAAAGAAAAAAAGTTATACATGCTAAAATGACACAGAAAAAAAAAAGCACTAACTTCTAATTTTTATGGACCAGCTGGATGCTCCTAGCTGCAATTCTTACTTTAAAACTATGATTTATTGCCATTTAAAATGAGTATGAATTAAAAAAAAAAAACAACAAACCAAATATGTGAGAAGTCCTCTCCAATACCATCTCCTTTACATGGTATTTTTTCTTCTTTTTGGTATAATGCTCAAATTATATAGAGGATATTTTTCATATATGCAAACATAAAATACAGAATTCAACTTCTCAAAGCTCCTTAGTTACATTCCATAATTTAGAACACTGCAGGAAATGAGCATAGAAAAAAAAGTAATACAGATTGCTATGGACAAAGATCATTTTGCTCATATAAAACACTCCTGAGGCTCAATATCATGCTATATATCATTATATGAAATGCACTCTATGGAAACATTCTTTGAATGAAAACATACACAGATTTTTAATAAATAAAATAAACAAACAGATAAAAACTATTAGGGGTAGTGAAGAAGGAACTGCTTATCTTTCCTCCCTGGTACCAAGTGACAAGATATGGGGCAATAGCTCAAAGTTGCATCATAGGAGGCTCAGACTAGACACTAGCAAAAGCTTCTCTACCAATTGACAGTTAGACATTGGAACAGAGAGGAAGGAGGAGCTGACACCCCATGCCTACCAGTGTTCAAAGAGCATTATCAAAATGTGACTCTTAACGACATGTTTCAGGTCAGCCTCCAAGTAGTTTAACAGCTGGACTCAATCTTTTAGGTCCCTTTTAAATGAAACCATTCTAATTTTATTCTTAAACCTTATTAGAAATATTTATATAAATCACCTCTGACAACACACTAGCAGAATTCAGCTATAACAGTCTTTCTGCAGCTGGAACAAAAGGTTACATTTGGACATTCACCCGGGATGGAGATCTTCCGTCTTCATCTTAAACACCGACACACCAGTTTTAGGGAACAATGCCATTTATGAGACAGAAATTCCTTACCCGAGAGTTTTGATGGGGATTTTCTTTTTTTGCTTGACACCTTCAAGAATTCATCTACAAGGAGCTCATGAGCAAAAGCTCGTTTATCAGGATCTGGTTCAAAGCAACGCAGTATGAACGACTTGGCTTCTGCAGACATGGATTCAGGAATCTCTGGGTGGATTTTAAACATTCCCACCTGGTATAAATAAAGAGGGAGAACAAAAAAAGAACAATGGCTTGCATTATTATTTTCTCTGATACTAAGTAACATCATGAAGGTGGTGAGAAGCTGGAAGGGGTTGTCCAGTAAGGATGTGAATGCCCCCCTCCCTGGAAGCATTCAAGGCCAGGCTGGATGGGGCTTTGAGCAACCTGGTTTAAAGGGAGGTGTCCCTGCCTATAGCAGGGGGTTGGAACTAGATGATCTTAAAGGTCCCTTCCAACCCAAACCATTCTATGATTTTACGATCAAATTCGATAGTATAAGTGGTATATTGAGTTTTCATATTATCTTTGTGTACTTGATTAATTCAAGGAACAAAATTACTACAAGCTATGTGATTATTCAGTTACATTAAAAAATACAATTCTCAAGAGATGCTTTTGCAAAGCAGGGAACTTGGAATTGCTTTTTTCAGCCTGTGTGTGTGTGTGTGTGTGTGTGTGTGTGTGTGTGTGTGTGTGTGTGTGTGTGTGAATAGCTGGAATAGCTGTTACTGCTCCATTATTGTCTTCAAAACTACCCCGCTCTCGCTCTCAGATGAATCAGCTCATTCTTAGCATCCTCATTACCCAAGTATTTCCTTTATCTTTTTTTCCTTCCAATTCCAGCCTTTCCAAAACAGTCACAAGATTTCCTGTGTTTATAAAAACCAGTGTGAGATGTACAAGGAAGATGTCTGACCTTAAACATAGCTGCTTGCGGTTCTCCCAGTTCATAAAATGGGGGTTTCCCTGTAGCCATCTCAATTATAGTACATCCCAAAGACCAGATGTCTGCAGCCTTCCCATAACCACGTGGCCCTTTGTCAATTATTTCTGGTGCCATATACTGAAGGGTACCTGTTTAAAACACATCCATCTTTGTTATTTAGGTGCATGAAAAATACAAATATCTACATAACACAAGCAAAATAAGAGGGCAGTGAATGATATCAGGAGAGTTAATAGAAGTACTTGATTGTTCAAAACAAGAAGTTTCCAGATGCATTTGACATGAAACTTAAAATACTAATCAAAATATTACTTGTGCTAAAAGCATCTGATATCATGTACTAATCTGACAATATCTCTTTTTGATGTCCACAAAGATTATAGATTATACATATATACATATATTTAAAATTATTATATTTACTCTCTTATATACTTAGATTGAGAATAAAATAAGGAAGATTACTCCGAATTGAGTAGTAGGGAATTGAGCATGCATTATGAACACATTTTCTGAAGGGAATCATCCTGACAGCATTCTGTTGCATTTAGAACAGAAATTTAACAAGGAAAAGAATTAAAATAATGGTCATTTTTCATCTGGAACAACCATTTAAATACTGCAGTGGCACTACAGTAAATCCAAATTGAATTATCAAGCAGGAAGAGGATTAAGTTAATGACAGGCCTTGTACTAGATGCCAGGATATCTAACCCAGCAACAGAAGGAAAAAAATGTTAGCCCTAGGTCAGCATAAGAAGCCATGTGCACAGAAGAGACACTCAAATATGACATAGGAAAGACAGTGCTCTTCTGTTGTAGAGGAATTCTATGTCTCAAACTGAACTTTTAAAACAGTATTCTCTCTGAACAGTGCACAGCTCATGATTAACTATATCTTAAATGAGCATGTTCTAGCAGTGACCTTTCATATTGATCTTAAGTCAATGAAAGTTAAGTGGCTATGGAATCTGACCCTATGCTCACAGCTGGAGTGAGGAAAGAATCTCTTCTGGAAACATACCAGTGAAAGTTTCAGTACAAGGGTTGATTCCCGCAAGTCTCTTTGAAGTTCCAAAGTCTGAAATTTTTAACACTCCACTGTAAGTGTTGATAAGCACATTATCACCCTGAGGAACAAAACATTCAGAGTAATTAATTTTTTCTATTCATCTCAAGACTTCTTGCTTCACCTATTTCTAGAATGCACTCTTTCGTAAGCAACAATTACTTCCTCAGGCTCTTTAGCATATGATGAATGAGTAATCAATTGCAATCCTGCCTTATGTAATGCCATTATCAGAAACTTCATTGCAAAGTGAACCTCTCCATCTACAAGAATCCGTTTAAATAGTACTATGACAAACATCTTAAAAGAAAAAAAAAAAAACACACAAAAAAAAACAACCTTTAAAAGTTTAGAATCTCCTTGGAAAACAAGCTGCTGATATCCCCACTCACAGTCTTCGTCATTTCTGATATGTTTGTATGAAAACTCAATCATATCATTGAAAACAGAAGCAAAAATACATGCTTTCTCACATTTGATGCATCTCTGTCAGTTTTCCTAAGCAAAACAAAACACTCTGTTCATGCAGATTTGAATTACAACAGCTCACTTACCTAACCCATGGAATAGCAGAGAAGGTCTGTGACAATGGATAGCTTTCAGGAAAAAGCTTTTAAATTACAGAACAAATAAATAGGCTGATATAGTTACACCACCAGGCTTAATCTCAGCAAATTCTCACCTTTATGTCTCGATGCACTATTTGATTATCATGGAGGTATTTTAATCCTTCGAGAATCTGCTTAGTGTAAAAGCCAATTGTCTGCTCATTATTTTTTAATGGTCCCCATTTTGATCGTAGAAGAGCAGAAAGACTGCCTATAAATTTGGAGAGGGAAAAAAATGAGAGTAAAACCAAATTAAACCCTACCTTTTTCCCCAAAGGAAAAACAAAGTAACAAGAAGCAATCCCAAAACAAGTGTAGGTACCTCTTCTATAACCAAAGGCCTCTCCTGGAAATACTTTCTTGCATCATCACCTGCCTCACTAATTAAAAAGAGAGTAAGTATCTCCACAGGTCTTAGCTGCAGCATAGATATACATGCTCTCTCAAGCAAGCAGACTGGAAACATAATGAACATGCTCATCTCTCTCTCATGCCTGGGGAGAAGTTGCTCAAGAGGTATGTCATGAAACAGCAAAAAGGGCTGGTGTTCACATGCACACCTTTTTATACACACAGAATCCACAGCTTCTCAAAAAGCCAAATCTAGTAAAAGAGGTTTTTATTATGTCTGGCTGCTGTAGGTTCTTCCTTATCAAACAAAAGCAACAGTCACCAGCCAACCCCCTTGTATTCCATACTTGAAAGGGGCTCAGCTATCTAAGACTAACTGCATACAGCATTCCTTAGTAGGATGGCTGCTGATCACCTGCCACAGCAACAATCTGAGCTGTATCTGAAGCACATCCTACCTAAACCCTGATCAAGAGGATTCAAATGCTTTGAAAACCCTTACAGGTTTTTTTTTTCCTCATTAATTCAAGAAAGAGGTACTTAAGGACATTTCATGGAAATATGGTGTATCTTACTGCAGTGTGATGGTTCTTTTATTTTTAAAATCTTAAGAAACAAACCAGGTACGAAGCCAGCCTCCACAACTTACCACCAGGCACCTGCTCCATGAATATCTTAATGAAACCATTCTCACTAAGAGACCCCAAATACTGGACAATGTTCTTGTGTTTGAGATGCTTATGCAAGGCTATTTCTTCATGCAGAGGTTGGGAGTATCTAGAAAGAAATTAAAGAATTTATACAATATTGAGCTTCAGGAAGAAAGTCTTGAATTTAACTTAGCTGTTTAGCTTTTTTTTTTAGATCCTGGGAAACACATTTCTCTGATGTACTATGAATGCAATATTATCTGTTAAATATATTTGACGTTGGTGGTTATAATCACCACAGAGTAAAAAAAAATAATAATAATTCACTGCAGAAACTGAGTTCTTGTAAACTCAGTTTCACTTGGAAAAAAAAAAAAATCATGTTTAGACTTCTCAAAATATTTGTGGAAATTATATATTCAAGAAGCCACACACAACAAACTTCAGGATATACTAATGCAATGGGGATCACACATCTGGCCTTTACATGGTAACTTTTATAAGTGAGGTGGGGTATTATACATACAAAGTCACTGTGTTACCAAGCGTGGGCAAAAAGATCATTCCACGTTTGATTCTAGTGTTAAGGGGCTTTCTAACAAAACGTGCATGAACAGCAAAAGAAAATGTCTTTATTAACAACTCAGGATCAAAGTTTAAAAGAATTTTGCCTATTATGAAATTCAAAAGTTCTTTTATAAGAACGTGCTTATACACGTAAAGAAGACGGGGCTTTCATAAGGCATTTGAGTGAGGTTATGTTTTACAACATTTCTTTTGGAAAGAAAAAACGTTACAAACCACACATGCCAAAACCAGAAAGCAAATTCTCAGTTGTTGCAATCATAAACGATTCCACAATTTGGATATGTCTACTTAGAGAGGTAGGGAATATCATTTCATACCACAATTAATTGGCAGCACTGTAGATGAAATACTTCTTGATCAGCAAACTGGCTTACTCACTTGCTTAACGAGAGCACGTAATGCACAAAATTTGGAACGAGACTCAGTTACTATACCTGCTATCTCTCTCTGGGATTTCTTTAATAGCAATTCTGACTTGATTGCTCAAATCTCGTCCTGCATACACAATGCCATAAGTTCCTTTCCCCAGAACGACTCGCTCGCCATTTTCATCATATTCATAGTCATACTGAAAACAAACCAAACACTTCAATTAAATGGAACAGAGGGATAAGATTTAATTAATCTGACTCCATGCACAACAAAGGCATCTAGCATACTAGTTCCTTTCTGTGGACCACGGAGAAGTGGAAAAATACTTCAAGACGGCAACTTGGATACTGTACCAATGTGCTTATATCTCTCCACTGAATTTATGGAAAGCCTCGGCTTCTAAGGCAGCAATTCCAGGTAAGAGTGAAAAGCTGAGCCAGTTGTTACCTGTTCTTTGTAGTTACACTCATATCTTTTAATAGCACCTGCAGTTCTGCTGGCAGGCCATGAAAAGGCAACAGAAGACGACAGAGGGCACTCTGCACCCAGCTGAAAACTTCAGCTTCCACAGACACACAAAGCAAGGCAGGACAGTTTATCCCAGATGCTATCCTTACCTGACCATATCTTCCAAAACCAACAAAACTAACCTGGCCAGTCAGACAGCAAAGCATGCTAATGAAGGTTAGTCAGTACTGCAGTGCGTAGTTACACAGTTTCAGCTGAATTAAGATTTCAAAGAGTTTAAGGACAATCCAGAAATAGTCATTCAATTATCTCATCTGTCCTCTTGTGTAACACAGGCATAATTTCACTTACTTGCTCTCATACTTAGCCCAGGAGCTTATGCTGAGATAAAGAGAATCCGCTACTTCTTTTAGTAATGTTTGAACAGTTAATTACTCTCAGGGTGAAGTCATGCCTATAATTCTAACTTATTTCTTTATTTCATTATATTTTTCTTTACTAAAGAGCCTATTAATATTCAGTAGCTTTCCTTGTAAAGATACTTACACCCTGTAAACATGCGACCCTCTGCTTTTTTTCTTGCTAAAATGAACATATTAGGTACCCACAGTTTCTCATTTTGGGGTATTTTATTATTCCACAACCCTCTCTAGAGGTTTGTTTGTCCCATCTCCAATTTCAGATGTATTATGAAAACACCAACATGAAAACTGGGACAGAGAGATGGATTCATTATACAATACTGACTTTTTCAGTTAATTTTGATTGTCTCTAGAACTTTGGTACACAGTCCTAAATATTTTGCCCTGTTTCCTGCCACCTAAAAGATTGTCTAAACACCAACTACTGCATTACACCTAATGGCCTTCTATTCACTTCTCAACTATGTGTACGATCACAGAGAAAATCAAGGTGAGAATACAGTGAGTAAAGGCATACATGTGCAAGCTGTAACTTAGCTAACATGAAAACAGGAGCAGGGCACCCCGGATGGATTCAAGACCAGACTGGATGTGGCTCTGGGCAGACTGGTCTAGTGGCTGGCAACCCTGCCCAAGGCAGGGGGGTTGAAACTAGATGATCTTTGAGGCCCTTTTCAACCCAGGCCATTCTATGATTCCGTGATTCTATGATTCTAAGAGTCAGTGTGCATTAGAGAGCTAAGGGAAGAACGACTGACTCCCAGCAGCACACCAACATGATCATCTGATTTGTTTTTGCAGTTCATTGCCATGTTTGCCCACACGTATTGTAACTAGCATGCACAAGCCTTCCCCTACCACAATTACATCCTTGTTTGTTGTGCAAATGTCCTGCCAATAACGTAATTGTACACAATTGCGATGATGTATGAAATAGACAACAACCTTTCAAATTTAAACAGATGCTAATATTGCCTGACTGTGACTACACCCTAAAGTAACTATAGCAAGAATCACTCTAATAAT
This sequence comes from Meleagris gallopavo, assembly GCF_905368555.1. Taxonomy (NCBI): domain Eukaryota; kingdom Metazoa; phylum Chordata; class Aves; order Galliformes; family Phasianidae; genus Meleagris; species Meleagris gallopavo. The sequence continues at coordinate 54,285,412 of NC_139405.1, read as the reverse complement.
GTGCAATTGTTGAGAACTTGGGTCAAGTACTTCCTCAAGTGAGTATGATAACTGAAATACATACTTGGTTATAAAACCTAGAAATGAGCATTACAACAAATCATTAATTTATAAACATTTGATGACAAAATTTTGTAAACTGTATTTTTTGTATGACTTCTTCCAGTGAAGGGATGAGTAATTTTACTTCCTTCAGTCCAACTACTGGAAACTCAGAATAGTTGAAACGGTGCTTTGAAAATAAGCTAAAATAAATAACTACCTCCAGGGAGTCTCCATCACATTCTCCTTCCTCTGTAGACTTCCCTATTTCTTCAGTGATGCTGTTCACCATATCAAAAAACCTTTTGAAAGCAAGTAAAACAAAATTTTAAAAAATGCAACCACATACTCAAAACTGCATAGGGATATCAAGAATGCATCTCATTAAAGTGTTGAATGAACCAGAAGATTTTAATAAGCAAAAATTGAGTGTAAAAGTTAGCTTGTCTGCAAAATAAATAAATGAATGAATGAATGAATGAAGAAAGGTATTACTATTACTTATGGCTTGTCCTTCTTTGAAAGCACATTTCTTACTTATCTTCCGAGTAATGACAAAACGTAAACGGGAAGAAAAATGGTAGAAGAACCTATGCAGACTAGAATTGATGAGAAGACAAGGTAGGGACTAAACTTTGAAGTAGTTATCTTCATTACCATGAAGCGACACAGTAATGTTCAGTAAAGTTGCAGCCTTTGTTCAACTGGGGACAAAGCATACTTGTAATAAGTCTTAATATGACAAATATAGAGAAATAATACCCCAAAATTAGTTTAAAAAAAAAAAAGTTTGTAATTATGCATTTCTTTTATTTGTCTGAATTTGTGTTTTGACCCTCCAAAGTTCATGCATCTCTGCGGGAGTACTATGCTTTCACACAAAAGATAGTTTGAGCATCCTCACTTGTCACCGACTCTAACCACAGTTCTGAAACAGTCCCTGCTGTACATACAGACACCGCATACCTCAGCATAGAGTGGTTTTTGAAATAACTGTGACACACCTTCTACAATGAACTTCCGTGCAGAAATAGATTTGAAAGTCATCAGAATTGTGCAGCACATACAGAAAACAGCACCGTTCTTCAAACTTCGAAATGCTGAAAGAACAGCCAAGCAGAACATGTTATTGGAAATGTGCATTTGGGGTTCTGCCACCTATGTCAAATCATACAGAGTATTGTCAGAAAGCACCAGATAAAACATGAAAAACCACAGTCTTTCCTTACAATGAAATCACATTCTTAAATCCTTCAAAGTTCACATTCAGCTGTCTGCTGTCATTCATTTTGTCCCCTAGTTCATACATTGCACTTACAAAAGTAGGAACAAGAGTTCCACCCAGGCTGGATAGGACTTCGAGCAATCTGGCCTGGAGAGAGATGTCTCTGCCTATAGCAGAGGGGTTGGAACTAGATGATCTTAAAGTTCTCTTCAAACCCAAACCATTCTATGTTTCTATGATAAATTAACAGGATTATTTCTATTGACATGAGACTTTTTTTTTTTTCCAGTGCATTTAGGTAAATGCTGATCTTGAAGCCAGGATGAAAGATCAAGATCACATTAGAAAGCTTTGAACTCAAATCACGAATTCTTTCCCCTTTATAAAACAGTCACAGCTCACTCTTGAATGTGAAGATTTCTGATCGATTCCTTAGGAATTGGTAAATTGATATTATAATGGAAAAACATGTCTAAATTAGGTCAGCATCATAAATAAAATAGAAATGAGATAAATGAGTTTGCCCATGTTGCCTATCCCCTTCTTCACTTTTGCTTTTACCTGTTACATATGGGAGTACAAATATAATGAAGAGATATGCATGCCATTTTCTTATGAATGCATAGATGCTTCAGCAGAAGAGGTACAGACTCTGGGACTCCGGCACAGTTGTCAATTTTCTACCTAACGTAGCTGCAGCTTTTGCAAGATATCCATTTGCTAGGTTATTATTATTTTTTTCAAACATACGTGTAATTATTGTGCTCCTTTAAAGAAGTATTAAAAACTATTTGAAACTGGAACAAATTAAGATTGCATATTATCATTCTCAAGACACAATACAAAAGCCATGTTGCTAAGTAAATCAGCCTATTTTTAGCCAGATCAAGATATCTATTGTGGGTTTAACTTATTTATTTACGCAAAATAAAGCAGAATGATATTCTATACTGAGCTAAAATTTTTTTTCTTAGATGTCAGGAAAATTCTTGTAGTTTTCAAGATTTAATACATCTATGGTTGCTTGACTGTTGATTCTCTTTTATGACTCCCCTAGTTTATATCCCTTGCAAAAGCTTCTGATAAAGAAACTGCTCTTCAGACAAATTGGAGATATGCATTTCATGTTACTTATGACAAGACAAACTTCAGTACAGTCACTTTAGGTGTTGTCACTCTGCTATTTTTGTCAAGAAAAATTCCTATGTGCTAAGTGATGCACACATCTGGGGAGACAGTCACTGTCCCTGACTTAATTTGCCAAATTTTTCAAGAATATACACAAACTCTACTGATATGAAGTTATTCACATTGATATTACTAATTCATCAAAAGTTCCAGGAGAATGGAAACATTTTACTAACCCAACACGTACAAAAGCCACTGAAGACAGTACTGAATAAATGGGTAAGAACGTAGCATACACACTAAGGTCAGGTAAATTCATACAGGTATGAGACCTTTAATATTGAATATTTATAAATGTTTATATGCACTGTTTTCCTCCCTGAAAAAAAAGTCGTTAGCATGAAGAAAGGAAGACAAAAAATACCAAGCTATAAAAAGAAAATGGATAAGTTTTCTCAGGAAACATCTCATTTTCAGAGTTATCGAGCGTGTCTAACACTCACCAACTTCTATGACAGCAGAATTGGAGCTGAAACTGCAAGTTTCAAAAGACAAGCAGGGAAACACAATGCAAGATGGCCTTGTGCCCAAATCACATGCATACAAACTCCCATTAGCTGATGACAAATACTGCAAATCCTGTAACTACTGCTTCATGACAATTCTAGATGAAGTAACAGATAAAACAAGCGTTGGCAGAAACCACAGAAATGCGGATTTCTGTTTTCCAGAAATGAGGAAAGAGACACATTCCACTCTAACAACTAAGTAACCTGACAAGATTCCAAGTTCAGTGAAGTCAGGATGGAAAATTAACATCCTTGTTAATTCTTAAACTATGGAAAAAAAAAAAAAGTCACTGTGTTTCTAATACAACATCTATCATCATGATCCCTGAGGCACTCTCCCGTGGAAACAACACAAGTAGCAGATATTTCACAGGTCAGAGCTTGTCCTGAATATATCAAGGAGATTACAACTTGTAGTCCATCTACCAGCTTCATCCTACAACTTAAGTTTTCATTTTTAAACATGAAAAATAGATGGCATCTTCTTGTTTATGTGACAAATATTAGGGAGTTTCTTTGATAACTGGAGAAAGTGATGCAAAGCACCTTGGGGAAGTCGCTGAGATCCAAAAGCTCTGACAAAGCCTTTAAGGATTAACGGTACTTCTTGGCGCAGTTCAATAATAGACATTTACATTTGAGGCCAAGAAGGCAAAAAATGAAAGCAAAGTTATTTACGTTAGAACACAAATTCTAATCAGTGACAGTTTAAATTTTTTTTATTATTATTATTTTTTAAGACAAACCCAGTAGCAATGATTTCCTGCAGGTAGAGTGCGATTCAGCACTGTGTTCAAGTTCCTTTGAAACTCCTGAGCGCTAAACTCCATTACTCATGAAATGAGATGCTGATTGCACTGGTTGATAAAGAGCACACAGAATAAGTGACCTCTCAATTATTTACTTAAAGTATTTACCTAAAAAATTAGTCATTTCACTGCCAGATATCTCTTGGCAGCAGGGCTGAAGAGACAGTAAATATTTAGAAGGGTCTTTGTTGAGAAAGCTTTCAGGAGCATGTATGAAGACTCTCTTACATTAAACACTGTGCTTCTAAAGCTGGTTCTTAGTCTAGAAAGGCAAAAAATCCTCGTGGGGCAGGGAATTTCCCTTCCTAGACAGTTTTACAACAAGGGCTTCAAAGGAGTAAAAAATATTCTGGATACAAAAATAAAATAGAAGCAGGTCTGGTTCTGAAGGATGTTTCACCCACAAGAATATCCACCTTGATAGAGCCAGGAAGAAAGTCGTATAAAAATACTGAAAAAGACGACAATCAGAAAACTGCATGTTTCAAAAGTAGATTTACTTGGTTTACAACTGCATAAGATGAAAGATTTCCCCCTTCAGGTCCTCTTGGAGGCTGCCATCGAGTCTTCTAAGAATTCGCTCTTGGCTTGATTGACTCACTTTACAGTTTTCCAAGGGCAGATGAGCAGATTGGAATCTTAGCAGACAAATTAAATGACTACTGACAGTTCAAATAACGAATGAGGAAGAGTACACCAAACCAACACTAACCTCAGCAGAGTTTAATAAAGCCAAAAAATATACCAAAATTGGGCAATAAATAAATACATTCTTTTTTTAGAAGCACACAAAAACATGCTGTAACCAAAACCCAAACCACACTGAACTACGCATATCGTTGCAATTTTGGCTTAAAATAAACTGAATCCCACAGGATTAAATTTCTGTGTCTATTGATAGTTTGTTTTTTTAAGTTAGTTGTTGGAAGGAAAAAGAATCATCCATCTGTGCAAAAACATACTGCAGACATAGCAACAGCTTTGTGTGCATGGAACAGTTATTCTTAGAACAGAGCAGTGACTATTTTGAAGAATATAAGATTTGTGGCCTTTTTAAAATTATGCTAAATGCAAACTCCAAAACGGAAAGCCACCGGAAGCCCAAGTATAGACAGATTCTAGAAAAAATAAACAAAACTAAGGCGAAGATCTGATCTAAAGAGATCACAGAAGAAGAACGCTACTTTCTTAGTATCAGCAGATACAAATCACAAGGTTGGACCCTATCAGACAGAAGCGAATACTACATTCAGTCTGGGCTCACTTAATGATCTATCCACCACTCTGCTCCACTCTGTCATCACTGTAGTGACAGCCTACCCTTCCTATTGGCCTTCTCTGAAACGGTTTCACTGCCATACCTATAAGAAAACCACACACATCCACACCAAAACTCAACAAGAGATGAGTGATCAGGATACTTGAAGGCACACTAACGTGTCCCCCACCCGCAAAACTTTGTTGATTCCTCATATCCTTCCTGCTTGCTTCCGCATTACTTCCTGGCCTATATATTGTAGTTGTCAAGAACCTGTTTCAAGGACTGCCTTCCTTGTGTTAACAGTTTCCCACTACGTCAGAACATCAGTGCATGACTGCATCTCATGGATGTGACACAACTCAAGCAAGATGCCATGCAATGTTAGCAGTTATTGCAATTCAACAACCTCAGTTAGCATAAAGCGGTAACAAACTTTGAGAAAACATCAGTTCGTAAATCTAAGGGATTATATTCTCTAGTTTTTACATAATAAATTTTGCAGGTGGTCATTTCTGAATCCAGAGTAAGACTCCTGGGGTGTCACATAAAGCAGGGCATCTCCAAAAGTACTTGCAATATTCAGCTCACCAAGTTTCATAGCATTAGCTCAACATGATACTCAATTACTCTTTTCATTTCCAAGCATGAAGGGCAAACAACTTACCTTACTCCCCTGATGGACGCAGCGCTGAAGTTCCACTCATGGATACCTTTCTGTAACACAAGAATAAACAAAGTTAAATGAAACCCTCTTCCTTTATGAAAACAAAGAGCCAGTAGGCATATCTTCTCACCTGTAACTCAAGAGACCAAAAGAGAAACATTTGGATTACAACAGCCTACTACTTTTCAACAGTTATTCTTCAGGGTATTTTTTTTTCACCTAAAAAAGCAAGCAAAGTTCTATAAAGAAGGTTTGGCTGGTTTGTTCCTTCAGTGTTTATTCTGCAAACACAATATATTATTTTAGAAATAAAGTAAACTAGCAGATCAGAAGGGTGTGCCCATATAGTCTGTCCTGAGTGCTGAACTCAGTTTCATGTGCCATTTCCAGAAAGAGAGGGGGAAAAAAAATCCACCTCTGAGAATGACAAGAGCTCATTCTACACATTCAGCATCCTCTGTGTACAGGAATAAATGGCTGAAAGCACTACAAAGCAGAAAGTCTGACCGATGCTGGAGAGTAAAATGGGAAATTCTTGAAATGGAGGTGCAATTGCTCAAGGAAGGGGCAAATCTAAAGGCCAGCTGTCCAAAGAAACAAAATGGAGACCATTTCCCTAGGAATCCAGGAATCTGTAAAAGAGAGAATTAAGAATATACTAAAATCCCTAAGAGCTGCTGAAGTTGTAAACAAGACTGGAAGACACCCTACAAAAACTCCCAGGGCCAGGCCTCATTTATTTTCAGATCTTTTACTTGTTGATCTGTCACGCATGGCAGAACTGAGTTCTCTCAGCAGATAGTCACGTTGATGTGTGCTTAAGTTCTAATAAAGCTTTACTGTAGGAATCAGAAGTCCTTCATATCTTTGATTAAAACATTCACCTTTCAGGAAAATGTGGGACTACATCAGCTGGAAATGCTGGCAACCTTAGGACCCACCCCTATGAGCAACATATTTGAAGAAATTGGTTTCCAGAGCTGAATTGCATTGAGCATTTTAGTCACCTGGGCAATAAAAAGGTATGGAAACACTTCCAGCCAAAAGGCAATTTATAGCATAAGGGCATAGTGTCAAACACAGACATAATCAAGTCTATCCCAAAAGAAGCATTGCATATACTGTATTTTATATATCATGTTTTAGGAATGGTAAAGTACACCGAATAGATACACTGCCAAAATAGTTGTACAATATGCAAGAAATGAGAGAGGAAATCAAACTCTCAGCTACAGCAGTTCTGTAAGGCTTACCAGATCAGTCTTCTTTTTCTCTAATTCTTTCCTTCCTGCTCAAATTTCATTAAAGAGATTGCAAAGCTAATACAAAATACCGAACACAACATACTGATAAATACATGCAAACTTCACATTGCTCTAGCTGTAAAGCACAAAGCAGTAACTACAGTAACCTTTCAATTTTAAATGAACCAGTGCTCGTATGAAGTGCCTGTGGAAGTACTATTCAAGTTGCCTGGTTCTCCTGTATGAACAAAGATCCCCTACTAAATCCCTCTGCTAACAAGGAGGGTATATCTGTATTCTTCTTTTACGCTTTACACTGTATACGAGCTCTGCTACTTCTCAATTTTCCACGTCTGGAAACTCTTTTTCCAGAGTTTTGCTATTGATATTTGTCTAATTCCCAGCACTGGGAATAACATAATATCTAAATGATCTAAAACAAACATCCTGCAAACAGAAATGTGCAAGAAGCATGGCAAGAAGCAAAGTACTGTGGGCTTTACGTACAATCAACATGCAACTGATTTCTCAGAGATTAATATATCTTTCATTTACCAAATGATGTTTTCAGGCAATGAAATAATATAAAAGTTATGTCCCTCAAAGATCTTGCCAAGTTTTGAATACATTGGAGTAAACATATCAGGCACGCTATCCAAATTCAGCATCTGTTCTTGGGTTAGGCAAAAAAACCACCAACCACCCAAAACAAAACTCAAAATGGTTTCAGAAGCCAACATGGAACAGAGACAGGCTGTTCTATTTCAAACTTGCTAACAGCACTGCTGCATTCCTCTAACCCTATGTGGAAGGGACTGCTAAAATTAGAGAACTGCAGGGCAAAGGTAATGCGTATTCCACAAAGCATAATGCCATCTGATTTCTATATGCATTTGTCTATATAAAACTTGGCATTATTAGAGACAGAAATAATAAAATAAACTGCTAAAAAAGATAAAAAACACAGACAAAACAGAGAAAGGCCCGTTATTTATCCTGGTATTCTCCTATTCATTACCAAATTGCCAGCTGCAGGCTCAAACAAGTTACGTTTTGTATTTGAAGCAGAATTTCAGCTTCTAAGTGCACGAATGGAAGTTTGTATGCTTGATAACTCATGATTCTTATTCTTAAAGCAATGGTTTCATTTTGAAAATTAAGAAAATTTCTTCTTTTTCTTTTTTTATGAACTGAAATCTGAAGCATAAGCTGCTCTAACCCAAACAGACCTATGCTAGGTAGATTAAATTCATACAGCTGAAGCCATTTCCAAACCCAGATGTCTTTTCTATCCTCGTAGCTGGGACAGCTGGCCTTTGTTAATCAGCTCCTACAAGGCCTGTCATCAGCCTAGTAAGTCCAAAGAAAGAGCCTTCTTCACCGCAGTGGGCTCAAATAGATTTATTTACTTCACAAAGTCTCTCAGCAGAGACAAATGCTACGCTAGTTATAGTCACCAGTTACACTGTATCTTCAAATTTTTCTCGTACCTTTTCCTCATTTGAACTTTCTGATGGATTCTGATGATTTTTGACAAAATTTCAACAACAGATTATGACTGTACATCTGAACTTCTAACCAACAAATTGCTCACTGCATTCTTTGAATGGATGTTATGGCTTGTAGGGCAGAGATGCCTGCATTGCATACCCATCAGCTCTAACATACTGTATAAGCTCACTACAGTAAAGGCCAGAGCAGAAGAACCAGTGAGTGCATCAAAAACTGTCCTTATCTATTGTCACTGATCATCAATAGGGCAGCAAATGTAGGAAAACAGTGATGTGTAGAAAATACATAGGTGTGCTGCCAAAATCAGGAGGTTGTCAGGGGAGGGAAAGTATTACATGCTAGAATAGAATATCAGGGGGGAAAAAAAAAAAAAAAAAAAGAATCACAAAAAAAGAAACAAAACTGTAAAACACCCAGTGGCACTCCAGAAAACCAAAATACTTTTCCGCTGAACAGATACAGACTGAATACAACTAGATCCTTCTCCCAGTCATAGGATGATTAGGCAGTCAAGTAACACAGCTATGGGAAAAGCAACTGCTGAAAGCATTAAGCAAAATATCCCTGTAGCTACAAGGAACATTAACATGCTATCAAATAGCTTTTTAGGAATATGAGTACACATGATCAAGTAAGTTTAACTCAAACTGGAATACAAGCAGTGAGATGCCACATGCAGCCAGTACAGCAATCCTACTTTTGCCTAAAGAAAACACTAAGAGATATAATATACTGTTTGGATATGAATTACACACACAAAAAGCCCACTGTATCTACAAACACAAACACTTGTGTACAACTAGTTTCTAAACCAACTGAATTCTTAATACAAAAGTACTTTCAGAACACATATTTTACAATAGCAAGATTTACTCCGTCATACTGATACAAATCATTATTCATTATGTGGTTAATTCTGTTTTTCTCTGGAAATTCCATAAATTTATCTTCTAACTTTATTTTCACAGTCTGAACCTACCTACAAAAATGTAGACCAGAATAAACCACAGATGAACATACTAGGCAAACATCTCAGTTTGTTCCCTAAATACACTATTTCAGCCACTGCTAAGTTATGTTCCTTCACAAACTTTTAACAAAAATTCTCATTAGTGCTGTCTTTTGTAGTTCACATAGAAAAAATGCTTGTCTCTTAAAAGCACATGTAAAAAAGCTGAAGGATGGATCACCTAGCAAATAGGTCCTTTGCTGTCCTATCTTCCAAAGATACTGCCACAGAAGAACGAGCACTGCTAGTTCTTAGAAAACACTACCTTCAGTGTTCTGTTTCCAGCTGATTTGGCCTCTATTAATTCTTCATATAACCCTCCCACGTTTCCATGTTGCCTTTCTTCTCTAAGGCCTTAAAAATGTGTTCTGTCTTCACTCTTACCAACATTTTTCTTCCTAAGCTTCCCAGAACGTGATCACAGAATCACAAAATTGTAGGGGTTGGAAGGGACATTTAGAGATCACTGTGTCCATCTCCCATGAATGGTGATAACCATTCAATGCTTTCCTCTCCTCTTGCATCTCTGGAATTTCTAAACTTCTTTCCAAATATGTAAGGCTTTCTCACACCTCAACTTAAATACTTCTCAGCTTTTCCATTTGCAATACCTCCTGAGCATCTATCTATCCTTATGCCAAAAAGATTCTTTGTCTCTTCATTTATTTCACTGCCATTTAAGGGCACACCAGCCTCTAATACTTCCATATTAAAAGAGTATTTACCACAGCAGACAAGCAATGCTGTGAGTATGGGAAGAAGAAAGTTTTGTGTACATACACATTATGTGACATCATTCGTACTATGCACGTTATTTACAGAGTCTCGAGCAACAGATTTGTTCATATTAAAAACAACCTCGAAGAAGCTGCACATTGTTTTTAAACATAGTGGATGTGGAAGATCCATTAAGGAACAGGACAAATTCTAAAGAAAAAATTAAGAATGATCTGCTTAAAACAAAAAACACATGACAATGTGTAGGCAAAGCATCTTCACATATGCTAAAAACATACCCTCCCCTTCACAGAATTTGACATTAGATACAACTGCTTGCATGTTATATGACCTACAAGCCATGCACTTTTAAATTGTGAAAGAAGTTACAACTATAGACAACATCATAGTACCTTGTCATCAGGCAGCACATGCCAGATAGATACAGTCTTCTCCTCAGCTTCGCTGTTGATGGAGAGATATGAGGGCTGATAGATTTTGGTTGGTTCCAATATTAAAACCTTGTAGAAAAAGAAAATAAAAATCTTAAGAGTTAGTAAAAATAAAGTAATAAATAAAATATAAATAAAAAAATAAGTAAATAAGTAAATTATCCAATAAGTAAAACACAGGAAATCTGTACTGAAATCTGTTAAAACTTTATCTGTAGTCATGTCATAGCAGGGAAAAAAAAAAAAAAATAAGTAAACAGGATGAACGATAAGAGTTTTAGATACTGGGCTAGTTTACTGCAGCTCACAGTAACTTAAGATAAAGAAAACATCAATTTTCTTTTTTTAAGTTACATGCCACTCGATTGTATATATCTTAAATTCCAAATGATTTCTCTGACATCTAGCACATTTTGAAATCCTTCTATCACAAGTCTTCCTTTTACAATGCCGTTTGAGAATGTCCATATCCAACATAGACAGAATTCAGGGTGTAACTTAATTATCTTTTACAAAAGGCTAAATCAGAAAAACATATCAACCTAGAATTAGAATGACCTGCTTTTGATTTATACTACTGTGAACCACAACAGTCCGATTAAATGATTTTTTTCTCTAAAGCAACATGCACTGCTACAAAAAGTAGACAGTTAAAGTTTGCAGAAAGTTTCCTGGTATAAATACAAAAAAAAAAACAAAAAAAAAAACAAAAAAACAAAAAAACACCACAACACCCAAACCCTAGAATCTTCATGTAAAAGAGATGGAATGCAATGCAGTAAGATTTGGTCTGAATATAGCTACTGAGCTACTTGCTACTTCAATAATGTTCTACTACTTCCAGGTCTACACCATTTAAAGGCCAACAAAGCTCAGCTATTTGAAGAAGTATGATTTCTCATTAAAGCTCCTTATGTCTTTATTTTAGATTTTCAGTGGTTAAAAAAAATCTGATGTCTAAAATGTCCAATCTTTAGTGCCTGCATAGAAGATCTTCTCATTCTGAAGAATGGGAAACATTGCTATTAATTCAAGAAAAAAGCTACCTTTCACCAAACTACTTTTTGGAGTTTAAAGAATTGCTTTAGAAAGTAATGGTTGGTCTACATCTGTGTTTTAAAAAGAAAGCCCATAAAATTAAACAGCTAGAGCAGAAAGTCTAGGAAAGACTAAGCAGTCAAATCTTAGTCACAGCAACTCCTACAGAGTCAATGAGCGCATGGACACATGACACAAGTGCAAGGCTGAAGTCTGAAAAGCATCATGGCATTTAACTGGGTGACCGAATGTGTCCCCCTGCATCTTCAGACACTTAAAGTTGTTAAAATCTGGTTTAGACCATTTCGTGAACTGATGTCTTGTCCTCAGTTATATATCAGCTGCATCATTTCTTCCTCTAATTGCTGCAAAGAGGATCATGACACTGAGGCCAGCAGCTAGGAGATCAAGTGATAGTTCAGCAACTACCAATTACCACAAAAATCCTTAAGTTCAAGCACTGAGAAATTCTACAAAAAGCTTGTTATAGATGTTGTTTGTAAGTGTAAAGATGTTACTATGCTTCATTTTGTTGACTTGTTGCACCATATGATTTTGCTTTCAAATAGGCACAATAAAATCTTTTTATTAGGAGAATCACATATGTCTGTCTGCAACACCAGTACAATTTCCTGCCTCAGCCTTTTGCTGTTCAACACTACCATCCCCTTTATTGTTTATAATCCCATTTACAGCCTGATGTCAGAAGAACTGCACAAAACAAGTATGTCCTTGAAGTACTGGGGGGTAAATAGTGACTACTACTTAAAACAAAAAGATGCATTTGCCAATGGTTAGCTAAGAGGAATACCCAAGACATTATTTCTCCTACATATCACTAATATACATATCACTAATATACAGAGGCAACAAAGAACATTTCACTACACCAGGGTATGTCATAAAAATCTTTCAGCAAAGTATTCATGAAAGAAACCATAAAAGTATACATAAGTTATAGTGCAGTGTTGTTGAAATATATTAACAGCTGGAAAAAAAAAAAGATTTCTTGCTGTTTAGTCTGATTTCTAAGCTCTAACAGAACACATACTTAATAGGCAGCAGGCTATGTAAAAAGTCTGTTGAGTCAGAGAGACTGAAATTAAATGTCTTTTCTTCAGAACATAACTTAATATAATATTACGTGGAATACACTGCAAAATCCTGCTTTAGAAGTATATTCATTGGTAGCAAGCACTAAATAATAAAATAATACTCTGACTTTTTTTACAGTATTTTATTGGAACAGATTGTGCAATTCCATTGTAGCCATGTGAAATCAATTAAAACCAGCTTAGTATGCAGGCCAAATGCATTTCTTCTGGACAAGCAGTTTTTTTGTCTGGGAACCTACAAACAAGCAGTGTTTTGTCTTCATTTTCCTACATGTCACAATTAAAAACAAACCAACAAGAAAACACTTACTGGAAATCTAACTACAGACACATCTGTCTTTGTGGCTTCAACAAGGAAGTCCATCCAGAAGTCCACGAGTTCCTGTTTGGCTGTATGTTGTTCAGGATTCAGTTTTTTAAAATGCTGATATATCAAAATAGTCTCTACAATAGACTTCAGGTACCTGTGATCAATAATACAGTATGTAAATAATAATGTATGTAGCTTTAATTCCAACTGAAGCGCCCACCCACTGCAATGCTATGGCAGTCAATAAGATTCTGGTTCTCCAGGATTGCTTTCAACAACAGCAGTTCCTCATTTTGTGCTGGAAATGTTGCAGCTATGTTATCAGTCTGAGATCTGGGACAATCCTTCCTGCATATATGCCTGATCACATATGCTGCCTGCTATTCTAAACTATGAAAGCTTCCTGAAATATCTTTGTTTATAGGCTAGCTATATGCAAAAAGAAATAAGCTAACTCAGAGGGCATTTTGAGAGTAGTTCTATAGCTACACACTGCCCAACTCTCCTTCTTTGGTTGAGTGGATATTCTGCACAAAATATTGTATCTACCTTGTTCCAGGAGGCTCTGCTGTTGAACAGCAGGCAACAGGCTGAGAAGGAATTGCTCACAGGAGAAATCATTCCTGAAGCACAAAAAAGCATGCTGTATTTTCAGAGTTTAATCCGCAGACTTAAACCCCAAAGCACTGGGGTACATAAAATCCTGACAAACGGGCATTCATAAACTCGAGCAAACTACCAGGAGACTCCCATGGAGCGCTATCCAGCTCCTCATGTACACAGTATAATATGCATATAAATACATTGTAAACAGCTTTTATAAGAAAATTAGTAAGAAAAACAACGTTGTTCATTTCAACAGTTTCTTATGCTATCTCAATATATAAGTTCAGCATTTCCATATTTTAGCACACCTGCATTTACTTCCAACCAACTTTTGGAGACAGACTTTAGCTCCTTCATAAAAAAGGCAAAAAAAAAACCAAAAAGAAAAACCACAGGCAGCCTTGATTGGCAGAGTCACAACTTAGGTCAGAAAGGAGTCTCAGACCTCCTTTGCCGAAAAGACCTAGACCTTGATGAGTGGACAACTGGTCCCTACTTACTTCCTGTCTGCATCTGAAGAAGAACATGTTGAATCTAACTCTAGACTTATGACCTTTCCATTAAACGGACTTTAATCTGCATTCTTCTCAATCACAACCAGATGAAACTTGTAAGGTTGCTTATTTATATTCAAGTTCATAAAATAGTTCACACATGCAATAACCATCACAGTAGTCCAAGGTATATCTGTGCTCCTCTAGCCAAGCTGATTGCACTCCTAGGAACACTTGGGCAGTTATGACTAAGCCCACATGCTTCTACCACTTCAAATAACTGAAGAAGTACAGTGCCTACAAGCAACTTCTCCTCTCCCCTTACCCTCAGAAGAGGATGGGGTCAATGGTAAATCTACTCTTCTCAGCCCAACAAAAAAAGTCATAACATATATATCCATGAATAAAGGTGGAAGGAGAAGATACCTCCATCAAGGAAAAAGTACAATGAAGCAATACACAGACTAGCAAAATCTGTTAGCAAAATACAGTGTTTTAAAAGACATTAACGTACACCATCTTTCTTATCACCTTACCATGCTGGTGCCTTTAGCTTAAATAGCTTTTCTGAAGCCTGGATCACTCTTATGTGGTCATTAGCCAACATACTGGCTGCCAAGAAAGATCCCACTTCCCAATAGCTCTGCAGCTTCTCCAAGCTCCCCTTTTTACCAAGCAGGCTGCTGATCTTTACCCCTGTAGTAAAAAGAATAATAAGTCACAGGAACATATCAATGCCATTTTAAAATAGATTATTTCTCTGCTTTGAAATCTATTCATTGATTAAGTTACTTTATCCTTTCCATTTCAATGAAATAAGATGGAAATTATACTTACCAGTTAATGTTAAATGCCTTCCATACACCCTAGGTTGTAGCAGACTTTTTTTCCCTCCCCCTCTTCCTAAAGACTTCTCAAGAAAGGAACTTTTAAGACATCGCTGTCAGGACAAGGCCACAGTGTCAGATTACCTATGTTCTTGCATGGACCTCATCTGTAAAGGTACATTGGGGCCTTAGGCTACACAACATAGCTGTAAAAACTTAACAGATGCTGAATAAGGCACCTATTATGTTTTTTTCTGCCTTTTTTTTTTTTTTTTTTTTTTTTTTTTTTGAGACTTACAAGCCCCAAGCCCCAGACTTACCTTTATAGACAAGGTCCCATGCAGAAGGAACTGATGATCCACTGGCCTTCTTCCAGCAGTGATGTTCATTAATTTGCCGCAAGTCCTACCCCAATGAAAGACATCTATTAA